>NC_083716.1:82980927-87980927 GCF_028564815.1 Eubalaena glacialis
TTCAGCAGACTTGTGCAGCTACACGGTACTTAATATTCCAGGGATCAGCTACAGAAGAATCCAAAAATGAACCAAAACTACCTAAAATTGCAACCTGAACCACTTCCAGCTCAAACTCTGACAAGATCAAAGAGATTAGCTGAAGAATAAAAAGAGGGCCTTAATCCAATTTGAAACCACCGCTGAATGCAATCAATTTATGGTAACAGGCCATACAAACTCAACTGAACCCTTCATGGGATCTGAAAAATCATTCCTTTTTACTAGTTGTCCCCTGAGAAAGGAATACTACTGGAACTCCCTAGGAAAAATAATAACACAACAGCAACAAAATATTTTATAGTTTAATCTCTATTTAATGTACATGCCCAGCATTAAATCTTTCTAAAAAAATAAGCAAAGAAGCAGGGAATGTTACCATAATTAAGAGAAAAGATAGTCAATAGAGGAAGAGCAACAGATGACCCAGAGAGTGTAATGAGTAGGAAAAGTTTGAAAGGACTATAACTATGTTAAGAATCACAAAAACAAAAAACGAAAACAGAAAACAAAACAGAAAAATAGTTTGGGACAAGAAATGGAAAATTATGGTATGGAAAAGGAATATACGTAGTATATGAAAGAAAACTTCTAAAACAAATATATGATATTTTAAATGTAAAATTATTTAAAATAAATTTAAAGCAGTATAAATCAATTACCCCCTCCTATCCTTTGTGATAATTTTGGATGCAGTTCAGACACAGCAGAAGAAAGGGTTAGTTATCCTTATACAGATTAATAGAAATTATCCAAATCGAAGCACAGAAACAAAAATAAAACAATGAATAGACAACCAGTAACCTGTAGAAAAACATCCAATTTCTAACCTATTTATAATTGGAGTCAAGAGAAGAGAAAGAATATGCTAGAAAATTTTTTTATGAAAAAATAGCTTAAAAGGTCCATATTCATTGTAAAAATTCAATGTACATTTCCAAGAAACAAAATCTAAGCTCAATAAATACAAAAATAACCACCTTTAGACACATCAAAGCCAAACTACTGAAAACCTAAGATAATTTTAAAATGTTGAATGCAGACAGAATAAAAGACACTGCACTGAAGGAAAAACAGTAAGAATGATAACTGACTTCTCATCAGACATAATAGAAGCCAGTAGACAACAAGATGAGACTTTTAGTGTGCAAAGAGAAAAAAAGCCAAGCCTTCATTCAATATTCAACAAAAATATTCTTTAAAAATAAAGGCAAAATTAAGACATATTTAGATAATCAAAAGCTGAGAGAATTCATTGGCTCAAAAACCACCCTAAAAAATCCTAAAGGAAAGTCTTCAGATCAACAAAGGAATCCAAAAGTATCTTTTAAAAAAAATACTGGAAAGGCCAGGAGACATAAGGTCAATTTACAAAATTTAATTACATTTCTACATAATAAGAAAAAATAATTGGAAAATGACAATTCTTTTAAGTACAATACAGTATCAAAAATATAAAACCCTTAGGAGTAAGTTTATTGAAAAATATGTAAGAACTCTACAATGAAATATAAAACACATTTTGAGAGATATTAAAGATGACAAATAATAAAAGATATGGCACATTCAAAAAGTGGAATCAATATTGGTAAGATGTTAAATCTCAAACTAGTGATTCAGTGCTATCTAGATCAAAATATCAGCATTTTTTGGTAAAATTGACAAGATGTTTCTGAAATGTATATGGAATTCAAAAGGATCTGGCATAGCCAAAACAATCTAGAAAAAGAAAAACAATTTCAGAGGGCTTTCACTACTTGATTTCAAGGTAACATACTGTATCATAAGGTACAATTACTTCCTATTTGTAAAGCTTACAATAAAGCTACATTAATTTCAACAACATGGTATTGACAGAAAGGCAAATAGATCTACAGAATAGAACAGAATAGGGAGTCGTAGGAGCCAGTGCAATTCAGTAGAGAAACAGTCTTTACAATAAATGGTGTTAAAACAAGTGGAACAATGAACCTTGACCCTACTTCACACTACTAAAAAAATTAATTCCAAATGGATTATAGACCTGAACAAAAAAATTAAACCATAAAGCTACTAAAAGCGTACACAGGAAAATATTTTATCAAACTTGGGGTAGACAAATATTTCTTAGACTTGTCATAAGAAGTTCCAACTACAAAAGAAAGAAACAATAAATTGAAATACTGTTTGTCGAAAGACACCAGTCAAGAAAAGGAAAGGAAAAGCCACAGACTGGAGAAAATATAATACATAGGTCTAACAAAAGGCTTATATCTAAATTACACAAAGAACTCCTACAACTCAATAATACAGAGCAAATGATCCGAATAAAACTGGCAGAACACAACAGAAGATACCTGCATGGCTAATAAGTACATGAGAAGATGCTCGGTATCATTACTTATCAGGGAAACTCAAATTAAATACACAATGACTTGCTTCACATCCACTAAAATGAAAACAATAAAAAACCAGACAATACCCACTATTGTTACGGAGAGGAAGCTACAGGAACTCTCAACATATTTCTGGAGGGAGTGTAAAATAGTGCAACCACTTTGAAAAACTGATAGGCGATTTTATTTAATATATATCATGTCCTTGAAGTTCCTTTTCTAGTATAATAAACACAAGGGATATGAAAGCATGTGATGACAAAAAAGACAAATACAAAAAAGTTCATAGCAGGAAATATCAGACAGTATAAGAATGGATAATCAACTAAGGAGGATATTCTATTTGGCAATAAAAAGAACAAACTATATACACAGAACATGGGTGGATCTTAAACACATTATGTTGACTAAAACAATGCAGAAATAAAAAATATATACTGCACGACTCTGTTTACATCAAATTCTATAAAAAGCAATATTTAACTATGCTGACAGAAATCGAAGTAGTTTTTGCTCCAGGATAGATTTGAGCATTGAATGGAAAGAGGCGCAAAGTTGATTTCTGGGGTGGTAGGACTATTCTGTTTCTTGATAAGGGTTTCAGTTACATATGTATATACATTTGCCAAAATTCATCAGACTGTATTCTTAAGATCAGTTACTTGGATGAAGGAAAAAATGATAGACATATAGGTCCCCAAAAACAAGAGTGCTTCCTTAAAAAATGTCCAGAACTAGTCAAACCTTATTCTTTATTACGTGCATCCCCAGTCCACTTGTTTAAAACTAATTTGGAAAAACAATAAACAGTAGGTTAACAAATTATGGGAAGCCAGTATTTTTAAAGTAGAAATAGAAAGGTTTTCTTGTATTTTGCCTTACAGCAAAATCACCCAAACTATACGTTTGAGATCATCAGGCTTTCCCTGAAGGGCCAGGGTCCATTAGAGCTCTTGATTAGTGGAAATTTTATTTTTTGAGGAACTCAGTGTCAACATCATTCAATCTCTGATCCCAATTTGGGCTGGTATTGGTATTCTGCCTATTTGTCTTTGACCAATAGGACCCATCCCCTATCTTGCACCCTCAGTTTCTAAGCATTTACCCAATTTCTAAGTGACTACATTGATCTTCCCTACCTGGTGCTCAAGTTTCATCAAGACTGAAATTCTCTCCACAATTCATGCAACAACTGTTTATTTTGAGTTTACCATGTGCCAGACACTAAATGATAAGCACAGGATATATTTCAGAGATTGCCTGGAAAAAACAGCAGTATCACCATTTTCTATTTTTTGGAGGGAATTAGAATTGTGCCTTTGAATGGAGTGAGTGGATGTATATTTGAGTAATTCATCACACATCCTAGGCATATAAAAAATGCAATGACTCCTAATGGAGAGAAAATTGTAAACTCAAAAGTTAAGCTTAAAAAAATCTAGGAAAGAGTGGATATATGTATAAGTATAACTGATTCACTTTGCTGTACAGCAGAAACTAACACAACATTGTAAATCAACTATACTCCAATAAAAATTAATTTTTAAAAAGTTAACCTTTAAATATCTAGAATGAAACGTTATGATTGTCAATTTGGTATTCACAAGAACTTAATTTTGTCAGGAATTTGTAGTTTAAATTTTTACACTACAAGGGACTTCCCTGGTGGTGCAGTGGTGAAGAATCCACCTGCCAATGCAGGGGACACGGGTTCAAGCCCTGGTCTGGGAAGATCCCACATGCCACGGAGCAACTAAGCCTGTGCACCACAACTGCTGAGCCCGCGTGCTGCAACTACTGAAGACCACGCGCCTAGAGCCCGTGCTCCACAACAAGAGAAGCCACCGCAAAGAGAAGCTCACGCCCCACAAGGAAGAGTAGCCCCTGCTCGCTGCAACTAGAGAAAGACCACAAGCAGCAACAAAGACCCAACACAACCAAAAATAAATAAATTAATTAATTAATTTAAAAGAAAAAATTTTTACACTCCAAAAGTTAACTGGTTTATACTATAATTACAGACACATTGCCAGTTGTATGTTAAAGGTGTTCATTTAGACATATTTTTGAAACATAATCATAAATATCTTTTTAAAAGTTCATGGAAACTAATATGGAATCCAGGTGTATTTTAACATGTATGATGTATGAGTTGGGGTAGACTACGCTGGAGTAACAAAGAGACCCAGAAATAGAACGGGGCAACAAAATAGAAGTGTTTAATTCTCACACATTTAACAGACTATGGTGGGTCCATGTCAGTGGAAGGTGGTGCTGGGAGGAGTTTAAGTTCTACTTTATTTCATAGAGCAGAGTGGGAAAAATAAGCTAGGTCATGTCCATGAGTATTCTTTATGGCATGCATTCCTTTGACCCACTTTCCACTGACTAGAGCTCAGTCATATGGCCATGTACAGGTGGGGACTTGGAGACTAGCTAGAAGAATAGAAAATAGAGTATGGTGGACCGCTTATCAGTCTCTTGGTCAAGGATGCCTTAGAGATAAAGAAGTTCATAAGATTCGCCTACTGTCTGTTACCACTACTTTTTAAATCATGCATTTGCTTATTACCTACTGCCTAAGGGTTAGAAGTTTTCAAAACTTGTCAGAATTGGTTCCAATAGAATTTTACTTTAACTGAATGACTACAATGACTGCTTGTTTTACAGCATAGATATTTTTTCCAACTCTTCTTTATAACAAAAGTATGTCATTGTTTTTGTTTTCCTTATTGAAAAGCAGGAAACTTAATTTCTTCAAAATAGTTCTTTTGTATTATCACTAAGTGAAAACAATTTAAATATCCTCATAACAATGAACTGAATATATCAGCTTAAATTCATATGAGTATGAAATATGACTACATTTTATACTTGCATTTTCTCTTTAGACTCTAGCATGGGACCCTATACCCATAGCAACTGTTCTTATGTGTTTGTTAAACAGGTTAGAGTTGCTTTGCCTGATAAAAAGCAAGCTGTGTGGTGTATTCCAGGATTTTATGCAGTAAAATTGCTTTGAAAGATTTGTTGGCCATCTTAAAGAATGATCAAATATTACTTTTCCTACACAGTCCCTTTATTTCTTGTTTTCTGTAATGTGAAAGTCACCATACTTGGTACTATGAGGATTACAGATATTTTCAAGATGCTGGTCCTAGATCTCAAGATGTTCACCCTGGAAACAAGGAAGAGTAGGGTGATTATGACAGTGAATGAGTATTTGATCAAGCTAATTAGAAATTGGACAATTGCAAAGAATATTTTTAAAGAAGACTATAGGAGGGTGCACGAGAAAAAGTCTGCAGCTGCCAAAGAGGCAGGAGAATTTTTCTTGCCTCTTTGTTTCGCGGCGTGCAAGGAGAGGGGATTCAGAGCGCCACTTAAACGAACTCCAGAGACGGGCGCGAGCCGCGGCTATCAGCGCGGACCCCAGAGACGGGCATGAGACGCTAAGGCTGCTGCTGCCGCCACCAAACAGCCTGTGGGCGAGCACAGGTCATTCTCCACACTGCCCCTCCCGGGAGCCTGTGCAGCCCGCCACGGCCAGGCTCCCGTAATCCGGGGACAACTTCCCCGGGAGAGCGCACGGCGCGCCTCAGGCTGCTGCAACGTCACGCCGGCTTCTGCCGCCGCAGGCTCGCCCCGCCTCCTCCGTACCGCTCCCTCCCCCCGGCCTGACTGAGCCAGAGCCCCCGAATCAGCTGCTCCTTTAACCCCGTTCTGTCTGGGCGGGGAACAGATGCCCTCAGGGGACCTACATGCAGATGCGGGTCCAAATCCAAAGCTGAACCCCGGGAGCTGTACGAACAAAGAAGAGAAAGGGAAATCTCTCCCAGCAGCCTCAGAAGCAGCGGATTAAAGCTCCACAAACAACTTGATGTGCCTGCATCTGTTGAATACCTGAATAGACAACGAATCATCCCAAATTTAGGAGATGGACTTTGGGAGCAGGATATATTAACTTTTCCCCTTTTCCTTTTTTTTGTGAGTGTAGATGTGTATGCTTCTGGGTGAGATTTTGTCTGTATAGCTTTGCTCTCACCGTTAGTCCTAGGGTTAGGTCCGTCTGTTTTTTTTTTTTTTTTTTTTTTTTGGCTTAAAAAAATTTTTTTTCCCTAATAAATGTTTTGTTAATAATTTTTTCCTTATTTTCTATTTTTAAAAAAATTTTTAATAAGTTTTTTCATATTTTTTATTTTAAAAAATTAAAAAGTTTTTTTTCTTAATAAATTTTTTCTAAATAATTTTTTTTCTTATTTTAGGTATAAAAAATTAATAAATCTATTTTTAAAAATTAAAAAAAAATTTTTTCTTAATAAATTTACTCTTAATAATTTTTTTTCTTATTTTTTATTATAATTGCTTTATTTTATTTTATTTTATCCTCTTTTTTTCTTTCTTTCCATTTTTTCTCCCTTTTATTCTGAGCCGTGTGGATGAAAGGCTCTTGGTGCTCCAGCCAGGCATCAGGGCTGTGCCTCTGAGGTGGGAGAGCCAACTTCAGGACACTGGTCCACAAGAGACCTCCCAGCTCCACGTAATACCAAACGGCGAAAATCTCTCACAGATCTCCATCTCAACATCAAGACCCAGCTTCACTCAACGACCAGCAAGCTACAGTGCTGGACACCCTATGCCAAACAACTAGCAAGAGAGGAACACAGCCCCATCCATTAACAGAGAGGCTGCCTAAAATCATAATAAGGCCACAGACACCCCAAAACACACCACCAGACGTGGACGAACCCACCAGAAAGACAACATCCAGCCTCATCCACCAGAACACAGGCACTAGTTCCCTCCACCAGGAAACCTACACAACCCACTGAACCAACCTTAGCCACTGGGGACAGATACCAAAAACAACGGGAACTACGAACCTGCAGCCTGTGAAAAGGAGACCCCAAACACAGTAAGATAAGCAAAATGAGAAGACAGAAAAACACACAGCAGATGAAGGAGCAGGGTCAAAACACACCAGACCTAACAAATGAAGAGGAAATAGGTAGTCTACCTGAAAAAGAATTCAGAATAATGATAGTAAGGATGATCCAAAGTCTTGGAAATAGAATAGACAAAATGCAAGAAACATTTAACAAGGACGTAGAAGAACTAAAGAGGAACCAAGAAACGATGAAAAGCACAATAAATGAAATTAAAAATACTCTAGATGGGATCAATAGCAGAATAACTGAGGCAGAAGAACGGATAAGTGACCTGGAAGATAAAATGGTGGAAATAACTACTGCAGAGCAGGATAAAGAAAAAAGAATGAAAAGAACTGAGGACAGTCTCAGAGACCTCTGGGACAACATTAAACGCACCAACATTCGAATTATAGGGGTCCCAGAAGAAGAAGAGAAAAAGAAAGGGACTGAGAAAATATTTGAAGAGATTATAGTTGAAAACTTCCCTAATATGGGAAAGGAAATAGTTAATCAAGTCCTGGAAGCACAGAGAGTCCCATACAGGATAAATCCAAGGAGAAACACACCAAGACACATATTAATCAAACTATCAAAAATTAAATATAAAGAAAACATATTAAAAGCAGCAAGGGAAAAACAACAAATAACACACAAGGGCATCCCCATAAGGTTAACAGCTGATCTTTCAGCAGAAACTCTGCAAGCCAGAAGGGAGTGGCAGGATATACTTAAAGTGATGAAGGAGAAAAACCTACAACCAAGATTACTCTACCCAGCAAGGATCTCATTCAGATTTGATGGAGAAATTAAAACCTTTACAGACAAGCAAAAGCTGAGAGAGTTCAGCACCACCAAACCAGCTTTACAACAAATGCTAAAGGAACGTCTCTAGGCAAGAAACACAAGAGAAGGAAAACACCTACAATAACAAACCCAAAACATTTAAGAAAATGGGAATAGGAACATACATATCGATAATTACCTTAAATGTAAATGGATTAAATGCTCCCACCAAAAGACACAGACTGGCTGAATGGATACAAAAACAAGACCCATATATATGCTGTCTACAAGAGACCCACTTCAGACCTAGAGACACATACAGACTGAAAGTGAGGGGATGGAAAAAGATATTCCATGCAAATGGAAATCAAAAGAAAGCTGGAGTAGCAATTCTCATATCAGACAAAATAGACTTTAAAATAAAGACAATTACAAGAGACAAAGACGGACACTATATAATGATCAAGGGATCGATCCAAGAGGAAGGTATAACAATTGTAAATATTTATGCACCCAACATAGGAGCACCTCAATACATAAGGCAAATACTAACAGCCATAAAAGGGGAAATCGACAGCAACACAATCATAGTAGGGGACTTTAACACCCCACTTTCACCAATGGACAGATCATCCAAAATGAAAATAAATAAGGAAACACAAGCTTTAAATGATACATTAAACAAGATGGACTTAATTGATATTTATAGGACATTCCACCCAAAAACAACAGAATACACATTTTTCTCAAGTGCTCATGGAACATTCTCCAGGATAGATCATATCTTGGGTCACAAATCAAGCCTTGGTAAATTTAAAAAAATTGAAATCATATCATGTATCTTTTCCGACCACAACGCTATGAGACTAGATATCAATTACAGGAAAAGATCTGTAAAAAATACAAACACATGGAGGCTACACAATACACTACTTAATAACGAAGTGATCACTGAAGAAATCAAAGGGGAAATCAAAAAATACCTAGAAACAAATGACAATGGACACACGATGATCCAAAACCTATGGGATGCAGCAAAAGCAGTTCTAAGAGGGAAGTTTATAGCAATACAAGCCTACATCAAGAAACAGGAAACATCTCGAATAAACAACCTAACCTTGCACCTAAAGCAATTAGAGAAAGAAGAACAAAAAAACCCCAAAGCTAGCAGAAGGAAAGAAATCATAAAGATCAGATCAGAAATAAATGAAAAAGAAATGAAGGAAACAATAGCAAAAATCAATGAAACTAAAAGCTGGTTCTTTGAGAAGATAAACAAAATTGATAAACCATTAGCCAGACTCATCAAGAGAAAAAAGGAGAAGACTCAAATTAATAGAATTAGAAATGAAAAAGGAGAAGTAACCACTGACACTGCAGAAATACAAACGATCATAAGAGATTACTACAAGCAACTCTATGCTAATAAAATGGACAACCTGGAAGAAATGGACAGATTCTTAGAAATGCACAACCTGCCGAGACTGAACCAGGAAGAAATAGAAAATATGAACAGACCAATCACAAGCACTGAAATTGAAACTGTGATTAAAAATCTTCCAACACACAAAAGCCCAGGACCAGATGGCTTCACAGGCGAATTCTATCAAACATTTAGAGAAGAGCTAACACCTATCCTTCTCAAACTCTTCCAAAATATTGCAGAGGGAGGAACACTCCCCAACTCATTCTACGAGGCCACCATCACCCTGATACCAAAACCAGGCAAAGATGTCACAAAGAAAGAAAACTACAGGCCAATATCACTGATGAACATAGATGCAAAAATCCTCAACAAAATACTAGCAAACAGAATCCAACAGCACATTAAAAGGATTATACACCATGATCAAGTGGGGTTTATTCCAGGAATGCAAGGATTCTTCAATATACGCAAATCAATCAACGTGATACATCATATTAACAAATTGAAGGAGAAAAACCATATGATCATCTCAATAGATGCAGAGAAAGCTTTCGACAAAATTCAACACCCATTTATGATAAAAGTCCTGCAGAAAGTAGGCATAGAGGGAACTTTCCTCAACATAATAAAGGCCGTATATGACAAACCCACAGCCAACATTGTCCTCAATGGTGAAAAACTGAAACCATTTCCACTAAGATCAGGAACAAGACAAGGTTGCCCACTCTCACCACTATTATTCAACATAGTTTTGGAAGTTTTAGCCACAGCAATCAGAGACGAAAAAGAAATAAAAGGAATCCAAATCGGAAAAGAAGAAGTAAAGCTGTCACTGTTTGCAGATGACATGATACTATACATAGAGAATCCAAAAGATGCTACCAGAAAACTACTAGAGCTAATCAATGAATTTGGTAAAGTAGCAGGATACAAAATTAATGCACAGAAATCTCTTGCATTCCTGTATACTAATGATGAAAAATCTGAAAGTGAAATTAAGAAAACACTCTCGTTTACCATTGCAACAAAAAGAATAAAATACCTAGGAATAAACCTACCTAAGGAGACAAAAGACCTGTATGCAGAAAATTATAGGACACTGATGAAAGAAATTAAAGATGATACAAATAGATGGAGAGATATACCATGTTCTTGGATTGGAAGAATCAACATTGTGAAAATGACTCTGCTACCCAAAGCAATCTACAGATTCAATGCAATCCCTATCAAACTACCACTGGCATTTTTCACAGAACTAGAACAAAAAATTTCACAATTTGTATGGAAACACAAAAGACCCCGAATAGCCAAAGCAATCTTGAGAACGAAAAATGGAGCTGGAGGAATCAGGCTCCCTGACTTCAGACTATATTACAAAGCTACAGTAATCAAGACAGTTTGGTACTGGCACAAAAACAGAAATATAGATCAATGGAACAGGATAGAAAGCCCAGAGATAAGCCCACGCACATATGGTCACCTTATCTTTGATAAAGGAGGCAAGCATATACAGTGGAGAAAAGACAGCCTCTTCAATAAGTGGTGCTGGGAAAATTGGACAGGTACATGTAAAAGTATGAAATTAGAACACTCCCTAACACCATACACAAAAATAAACTCAAAATGGATTAAAGACCTAAGTGTAAGGCCAGACACTATCAAACTCTTAGAGGAAAACATAGGCAGAACACTCTATGACATAAGTCACAGCAAGATCCTTTTTGACCCAGGTCCTAGAGAAATGGAAATAAAAACACAAATAAACAAATGGGACCTAATGAAACTTAAAAGCTTTTGCACAGCAAAGGAAACCATAAACAAGACCAAAAGACAACCCTCAGAATGGGAGAAAATATTTGCAAATGAAGCAACGGACAAAGGATTAATCTCCAAGATTTACAAGCAGCTCATGCAGCTCAATAACAAAAAAACAAACAACCCAATCCAAAAATGGGCAGAAGACCTAAATAGACATTTCTCCAAAGAAGAGATACAGATTGCCAACAGACACATGAAAGAATGCTCAACATCATTAATCATTAGAGAAATGCAAATCAAAACTACAATGAGGTATCATCTCACACCGGTCAGAATGGCCATCATCAAAAAATCTAGAAACAATAAATGCTGGAGAGGGTGTGGAGAAAAGGGAACACTCTTGCACTGTTGGTGGGAATGTAAATTGATACAGCCACTATGGAGAACAGTATGGAGGTTCCTTAAAAAACTAAAAATAGAACTACCATATGACCCAGCAATCCCACTACTGGGCATATACCCTGAGAAAACCATAATTCAGAAAGAGTCATGTACCAAAATATTCATTGCAGCTCTGTTTACAATAGCCAGGACATGGAAGCAACCTAGGTGTCCATCATCGGATGAATGGATAAAGAAGATGTGGCACATATATACAATGGAATATTACTCAGCCATAAAAAGAAATGAAATGGAGGTGTTTGTAATGAGGTGGATGGAGTTAGAGTCTGTCATACAGAGTGAAGTAAGTCAGAAAGAGAAAAACAAATACAGTATGCTAACACATATATATGGAATCTAAGGGAAAAAAAAAAAAAAAGAGGTCATGAAGAACCTAGTGGCAAGATGGGAATAAAGACACAGACCTACTAGAGAATGGACTTGAGGATATGGGGAGGGGGAGGGGTGAGATGTGACAGGGTGAGAGAGTGTCATGGACATATATACACTACCAAATGTAAAATAGATAACTAGTGGGAAGCAGCCGCATAGCACAGGGAGATCAGCTCGGTGCTTTGTGACCACCTAGAGGGGTGGGATAGGGAGGGTGGGAGGGAGGGAGATGCAAGAGGGAAGAGATATGGCAACATATGTATATGTGTAACTGATTCACTTTGTTGTAAAGCAGAAGCTAGCACACCACTGTAAAGCAATTATACTTCAATAAAGATGTTTAAAAAAAAAAAAAAAAAAAAGAAGACTATAAACTACCTACCTTTGTTTTTTAGTCATTTGTTTCTCTGGAGGTCCCAAAATAAAACCAGTCAGCTTGTGAATATCTCCTTTAGATCCTTGACTTCAAATATCATAATATGCTGTTTCAATCAACTTTTAAAATATATTTCCCCAGCTGCTCTCTTGGTTGTAGTATTTTAATGGTTAAACTTACAAAACCATTCACCTCAATTATTCCATTAACTTTAAACCTATAAGGGCTAGTATATCTAACAAAGTTATCACAGGAGGCTCTATTAATGGAGCAGTAGTTCATAGGAATGCTTTTGAAATTATTTCTCATTTCTTAAAGTGCTCATTGACTTCAGTTAGGGAGGAAGAAAATCAACTCACACGAGTGGCCCTCATTCAATTTATCCTTAGTAGTATTCCGTTAGCAGTAAGAGTGTGTGTGTGTGTGTGTGTATGTGTGTATTTCTTCTCAATAGCTTAGTCACTTCATGGATCCCCTTAGAAGCCTACTTATGATCTGTTTGTTGACTCTAGGTAGTATTAATTGATACAGTTATCCCTAGTCTAACCATAGATGCAACTAAAACTCATCATATATGTAGATTATAGGTGGCTGCAAATTCTTAGTCTTTCTCCCCATCCATAGGTGGAGTCTAGTTCCCTTCCCCTTGAATATGGACTGGCCCTGTCATTCACTCGCCTGATAAAAAGCGAAAGAACTAAGTAACAGTGTATGATTTCCATGGCTGACTTATATGAGTAACAGAATCTCCTGTTTGGCTCTTTTAGAATGCCTGCTCTTGGAACTCTTCTGAGAACCCAGATGTCATGTGTAATCCCAAACCACAAGGTGAGCCCTTGTGTAGACACTCCAGTCACAGCCACAACTGAGCTCTGTCTAGAACCAGCATCAAACTCCAGTCATTGGAATGAGCCATGTTCCACATGCTTCCAGTCAAGGCTTCAGCTGACTGCAGCTTCATCTATGAAATGGGAGACCCCAGTGAGAACCATCCAGCTAAGGTCAGTACAGTACAGTACTAATTCCTTAGTATTCTCAGGTGACTGGTTTCAGGACCCTCCTCAGATACCAAAATGCAAGGATACTCAAGTGTCTTATATAAAATGGCAAAGTATTTGCATATAACCTATGCATATCCTCCCATATACTTTAAACCATCTCTATTACTTATAATACCTAATACAATGTCAATGCTATATAAATTGTTGTAAGTACAATGTAAATGCTGTGTAAATAGTTGCCCAGTCTGGCAAATTCAAATTTTGCTTTTTGGAACTTTCTGGATTTTTTTCCAAATATTTTCGACCTGCAGATGGTTGAATTCAGGGCTCTGGAACTTGTGGATATGGAGAGCTGACTGTAGTCCACAAAACTGGGAGAGATAATAATTGAAGCCACTGAGTTCGGTGGTTATTTATTATAAAACAATAGGTAACCACAAGCCAGTGAATTCAGAAACCAGTGTTTCAGTCTAATTTTGTTCTCTTTTCCAAACCCAGGATAACTATGATAAAAACAAAATAACTCATACTTCAAACAGGTACCTTCCTGTTCTGGGGAACAGTCATCTTGATATAATTTTACATGGCCAGTGATAGAAAGATTCAAATGATATTTGAGTTGCTTCATTTAAGTTTGGATTCTGCGTTATAAAGTAGGTTTGCATGCAAGTACTTACAAATTTGGAACTACCTTTCATTTTTAAAAATGAAAAACTTTAAACATTTATGATTAATGGATTAGTTAACTGGTAAAATTGAGAGTTTATTATATTTTCTCTAAATGTACCCTGTATATATAAACAGAGATGCCCCTTTCCCCAAGACCTAGACAAGGTTCATTCAAATCCCCATCTGTTGATTAGTCTCCTTCCCCCACATTTCAGTGTGAAGTAACTGGGCTGAAGAAGGGTAGCTCTTATGTTCTCAAAGCTGCTTCTCATTTTAAGCTCCTACCTCTGCTGAATTTCGTCCAATTCAGCATCTTATTCATATAGTCCATCTAATTAATATAGTCCTTACGTCGATTTCTGTAGACTAGATAAACACAGTCCAGTTCCTTAATTTCCCCCCAGAAATTGTATATAGATTTCATTGAGGGCTTAGAGGAGATATAGACACATATCAAAAATAAACTAAACAATAGGTATTCCTGTTTCTTAAGAGCAATACAAATTGGGGCATACTAGAAAATGGATGATAGTAAAGTCATGGGACTAGGTGAGAGTTCAGGGTCAGTGTAGATAAGAAGTCTAATGCCTGATCCCTGGGGCATGGTAATAGAGTCAAGAAGGTGAGGCAGAATCAACAAAGGTGGGTAAAAAGGGACAGCCAGTGAATTAAAAGAAACCCAGAGAAGTGGCTATCCTGGAATAAAATGTCTCAAGAAAGACAGTAATGTTTTTTGCGTGCTACTGAGAGACCGAGTAAGATGGAAACTTACAATTGTGTTTTATATTTAGAAATCTGTAACCAAGATGAAAGTAATAGGGATCTCAATGAAATGATATAATGAAAATCTTATAGAGTAATTTAAGAAAGATTGGGAAGTAAGGAAGTGTAAGTACAGTGAAGGCATTTTTTTCTCTAGTTTTATTGAAATAGAATTGATACAGACCACCGTATAAGATTAAGGTATACAGCATAATGACTTGACTTACATATATTTTGAAATGATTATCACAAGTTTAGTTAACATACACCATCTCATATAGATACAAAAAAAGGGAAAAAATATTTTCATCTGATGAGAACTCTTAGGATCTTTTTTCTTTACAACTTTCAAATAGGCCATACAGCAGTGTCAACTATAGTCATTGTGCTGTATGTTACATAATATTAAATATAAAATAATCAGATTGTTTGCTATTGTTATATGAGTTCTTTATATATTATATATTTAACCACTCATCAGAAATAAGATTTGCAAATTTTTTTTCCAATTTGGTATGTTATATTTTCATTTTGTTGATTGTTTCCTTCGCTATGCAGAAAGTTTTTAGCTTGATGTACTCACACTTGATTATTTTTTATTTTATTGTCCATGCTTTAGGTGTCATATCCAAAAATAGCACTTCCAAGACCCATGTGAAGAAGCTTTTTCTTATGTTTCCTTTTAGGAGTTTTATGGTTTCCAGGCTTACATTTAAGTCTTTAATACATTTCAAGTTAATTTTTGTGAGTGGTATAAGATAGGATTCTAGTTTCCTTCTTTTACATGTGAATATCCAAATTTTTCAACACCATTTATTGAACAGACTGTTTTTCCTCCATTGAGGATTCTTGGCTCCCTTGTCAAATATTAGTTGACCATATATGCACAGGTATATTCTGGGCTCTAGATTCTGTTCCACTGGTCTATGTGTCTATTTTTTATGTCAGTACCACACCATTTTGATTACTGTATAATACAGCTTTAAATCAGAAACTATGGTGCCTCTTGCTTTGTTGTTCTTTCTCAGGATTGCTTTTGTGGGTCCATATAAATTCCAGGATTGTTTATTCTATTTCTGTAAAAATATACTATTGGAATCTTGATAGGGGTTGCATTGAATCTATAAATGGCTTTGGGTAGTATGGACATTTTAATATTAATTCTTCCAATCAATGAACATGGAATATCTTTCCATTTATTTCTGTTTTCAGTTTCCCTCATCAGTCTTACAGTTTTCAGTTTAGGTATCTTTCACCTCTTTGGTTAAATTTATTCCTAAGTATTTTATTGTTTTTCATGATATTGTACAAGGGATCATTTTCTTTATTTTTTTTCAAGTAACTCATTGTTAATGTATAGAAATTCTACTAATTTTTGTATGTTAATTTTATATCCTACAACTTTACTGAATTCATTGAGTAGATCTAAGTTTTTTGGTAGAGTGTAAGAATTTTCTATATATAAAGTATGTTATCTGCAAATAGTGACAGTTTTACTTCTTTCTTTCCAATTTTGATGCCTTTTACTTCTCTTCTTGCCTGATTGCTCTGACTAGGGCTTCCAGTACTATGTTGAATAGGAGTGGTGAGAGTGGGCAACCTTGTTTTATTCCTGATCTTAGAGGAAAAGCTATTAACCTTTCACCATTGAGTATAATGTTACCTTTGGGCTCCTCGTATATGGCCTTTATTATATTGAAATATGTTCCTTCTATTGTTAACTTGTTAAGAGTTTTTAACATAAATTTATGCTGAGTTTTGTCAAATGCTTTTTCTGCATCTATTAAGGTGATCATATGATTTTTTTCTTTCATTCTTTTCATGTGATGTATCACATTTATTGATTTGCTTATGTGAACCATCATTGCATTACAGGGATAAATCCCACTTGATCATGATGAATGATCCTTTCATTGTGCTGCTAAATTCAGTTTACTAGTACTTTATTGAGAATTTTTGCACCTATATTCCTCAGGGATATTGGCCTGTAGTTTTTCTTTTCTTGTAGTGTCCTTTTATGGCTTTAGTGTCAGAGTAATGCTGGCTGCATAAAATGAGTTTAGGAGTGGTCCCTCCTCTTTTATTTTTTGGAAGATTCTGAGAAGAATTGGCATGAATTTTTCTTTAAATATTTGGTAGAACTTTCTAGGGAAGCCATCTGGTCCTGAGATTTTTTTCCACTGACAGATTTTTGATTACTGATTCAATTTCCTTACTAGTAATTGGTCTGTTCAGATTTTCTATTTGTTCCTGGTATAGTCTTGGTAGTTTGTATGTTTCTAAGAATTTTTCCATTTCTTCTAGGTTGTTTGGTTTGTTGGCGTATAGTTGTTCATAGCAGCTTCTTATGATCTTTAGTATTTCTGTGGTATCAGTTGTAATATCTCCTCTTTCATTTATAATTTTGTTGATTAGGGTTCTCTCTCTTTTTTTCCCCTTGGTTAGTGTAGCTAAAGGTTTGCCAATTTTGTTTACCTTTTCAAAGAACCAACTCTTAGTTTTGTTAATAGTCAAATCATTTTTAAAGGTCATTTTTTTTTAAAGGGGAAGAGACACTAGATCAGTATGTACAGTGCCAGGAGTTTTGGGTTTTGTTTGGTTTTGTTTTTATTCTAGAGATATCATAGTTGTTCTGAATGTACTCACCACTGGCTCATTTACATTATTAGTGTGAAAGTAAACACACACACACACTCAAAATCAAAATAAAATCATAAATATTTGTGAACTGTAAGACTTCTATTGCCTTACCTTGTCCAATCTATTCTACACTTCATTTCTTATCTTACTCATTCTGTGATTAAGCAGGAAATGAGTTTTCCCTTTCCTTTCACTTGTCTCATCCTGTCAATGAGTCAACAAATCAAACACAACTTGTCAGGCTCCCTTGCTGACACAAAAACCAAGAAAAGGAAGTGGTAATTATTTTCATCTACTGAAGTCATCAAGCTCTAGTAGCTGAAACTTACAAAGTCCTTGCTAAAATCTTATTTTACAGCAGAGCACAGGCACCACGGTTAGCAGCATGCAACGAATGTCAGACGAGAGGGAAGGGCTAATAAGACAGATGAGCTCAAGAAGAGAAGACAGCATAGGAAGCAGTGGTTCATACATGCTGATTCTCTAGTCATTATTACTAATAATTTCTGGTTTGGCCTTTTTTAGTTCAGCCTCACTACAGGTTATCAACTTTATTAATATTTTCAAAAAATCAACTTTTGGATTTGTTAGTTGTGTTTATTATTTATCTGCTTTCAGTTTCATTGTTTTTGTCTTCTTTTTATTATTTCCTTTATCTACTCTGTTTTACTTTAATTTTCTATTCCTTTTCAAACTTCTTATGGCGAAAGTTTTTCAAACTTCATTAATTGAAATTTTTCTTCATTTTCATACACACATATAAAGCTATAAATTTCTTACAAAACACTGATTATGATGTAGTCCACAAATTTTGATGTATTTTATTTTCATTAACATTCATATTAATATATTTTACAATCACTTGAGATTTTGTTCTTTGTCCATCAGTTTCTAAAATTTATGTTATATAATTTTCCAATATTTGATATTTTCCAGATTGGTTATTGTTATTGATTTCTAATTTAATTTTGTTGTGATGAGAGAACATATTCTCAGAATTCAGCATTTCATGTACTCCTATGTTTTCTCTTAAAGTTTTATAGTTTTATCTCTCACATTTAGTTTTTTATTTATTTTGAGTTAATTTTTTATATGTTGTGAGAAAGGGGTCCAGCTTCATTCTTTTCATATAGATATCGAGTTTTCCAAGCATCATTTGTTGAAAAGTCAATTTTTCTCATTAAATAGTCTTGGAACTTTTATTGAAAAATGAACTGACCACAAATATGTGTTAATTTCAGTGCTATTTTATTAATCTGTATTTGTATCCTCATTTCAGTAATGCACTGTCTTGATTACTGATTACTGTAACATTTTAGTAAGTTTTACTATCTGGATGTTTGAATCTTCCAACATTATTCTTCCTTTTTAAGATTATTATGGTTATTCTGAATCTCTTGCATTTTTTGATAAGAACTGTGTTGAATCTACAGGTCAATTAGAGGAGTTATAGCATGATAACAATATTGTTATCCCTATCCATGGATATGGAATGTCTTTCCATTTATTTTGACCATAAATATTTTATTTTACTCCATTTATTTTGAGATATTCCAGCTCTCTTTTGGTTACAGTTTCCTTGGTATATATTTTTTCTTTGATTTTACTCTTAATATATTTGTATCTTTAAAGTATGTCTCTTACAGACAGCACATATATATTGTATCCATTCTTCCAGTCTTGATTTTTATATGAAATGCTTGATTCATTTACTTTTAATGCAATTACTGATAATATAGGATTTATATCTGCCATTTTGCTATTTTGTTTACTATATATCATATATATGATAAAGATTTACTGTATATCATACATACACATTTACTGTATATCATATATAATAAACAAATATATCATATTTATTGTTCCTCTTCTTCCATTACTGACTTATTTTGTGTTAACTAAATATTCTCTAGTGTACCATTTTAGTTCCGTGTTTCTTTTACTGACTTTTTTGACGTATGTTTTTAGTAATTTACTTGGGGACTATAATTAAAACCTTAATTTACAGTCTGTTTCATATTAATACCAATGATATAAATTTCATATTAATTTCAATTATATAAAAAGATTTCCCAAAAAAGCTTGATCCAATCAATCTCCCATTCTGTGGAGTGGGACTCTTGTACGCTGTGGGTCATACCTTCAGTGCTCTGGCAGTTTACACCTCCACCTTAGGCTTCTCTCCCTACTTCTGCATAGCCTGTGGGTCAGCCAGATGTAAGACACTGGGGCCTTCTTAGGGCTTCCCGGGGCATACACACAGACCTGTATACGTGCCTCATGTTGGAGATTTTCAAAGCCCTTGTGAATCTTTCACTCCCCAGATATTCCTTTTTGTTTTTTGCCAGCCTCTTTTTTGCTCCTACGGGTATTACTGCCTCAGGCAGCTGCAGTGTTAAACATCGGTGTCTGTTTTTGGTGTGTGTGCTGTATGTGTGTATGTGTTTGGTTGTTGTTGCTGTTGTTTAACTCCCTGGGAGTAGGGCTTTTCTCACTGAGTGAGTGCTGATTCTGATCAAATAAGAAAAAGCCTTGCAAATGGGTTTTATGTCAGGCAGATCAAATGGTGACAGTTCTCTCAGGATGGGCTTTTCTGTGAGCTCCATACCCAGTTCGACTCCTCCATTGGCTGCAGGGATGCTGGTTTTTACAACTACCATGGAGATGGGGAGAAGAGGCTTGGGATGGGACAAGATAAAATGCCAAAAAAACTCCCTGTTCTCACTGAGATTCAACTAGTTTTCTTGAATAAATGCTGTTTTGATGATTGCAAGTCTTTGGTTAATTTCCTGGGCTCTGAAAAACTTGAATTTGACTACAGTTGACCCTTGAACAACATGGGTTTGAACTTCAGGGGTCCACTTATATGCAGATATTTTTCAACAATAAGTACTATAATGCTACAGGTTGGTTGAATCTGTGGATGAAGAGGAACCACAGATACAGAAGGCCAACTATAAATTATACATGGATTAATCCCTGCCTTGTTCAAGGGTCAACTGTACTTTTTTTGCCATATTTTTTTACTTTTATTGAGTAGCAGATTCCATTCTAAATGTGCTGCTGCATGATAATTTAATCTTACGTTCACTGTATATAGCTAAACTTTATACTCTCCTATTTTACTTGAATATTTTATATATTTGAATTAATGTCTATCATATTATATTTTTATTTACTCTCTTTTATTTTTATTCTCCTTTTCTGCCTTCTGTTAAGTGTTTTTTGTGTCCTGGAGTAAAATTTTGACATGTTTTAATTCTTATAAGTAATTATCTTAAATATTTAATATGTACATTTGACTTTATTAAGTATATTATCAATCATGATCCCCAACTTTCTCCAACTAACAGCAGGATCTCAGAATGCTACCTCTCTGATTACCCAACTACAGTTTTTCACATTATTCTAGTTTCACACTGTATTTATCATCTTGGTTATTTATCTTCCAGAATAGTTCATATTATCATTGTTTTCTTGAGTCAATGATAATTTAATTTTATACTTAACAACTAATTTTTTTAACTTTTTATTTTATATTGGAGTATAGCTGATGAACAATGTTGTGTTAGTTTCAGGTGTACAGCAAAGTGATTTGGCTATACATACGCACGTATCTATTCTTTTGCCAATTCTTTTCCTATTTAGGTTGTTCATAATATTGAGCAGAGTTCCCTGTGCTATACAGTAGGTCCTTGTTGGTTATCTGTTTTAAAAATAACAGTGCGTACGTGTCAATCCCAAACCCCCTATCTATCCCTCCCCTCCCACCCTTCTCTGGTAACTATAAATTCGTTCTCTAAGTCTGTGAGTCTGTTTCTGTTTTGTAAATAAGTTCATTTGTATCAATTTTTTTTTTTTAGATTCCACATATAAAAGATATCATACAATATTTGTCTTTCTCTATCTGACTTACTTCAGTCAGTATGACAATCTCTAGGTCAACTAATTTCTTAATGCACAATTTTTTTTATCCTACTCCAAATTTATGAGATAGATTTCCATCCCTCTTTCTGAAGTACAATACATTTTAGTACTGTTTTTGGTTAGTATCTGGAATTGGTAATATCCTTCATTATTGTGTATAATGTCTTTATTTCCACCACACACAGTGATCCTTGGATTACAGCTTAGCTAGATATATAAATTGACAGTTTTTTCCTTCAGCACTTTGGAGCTCGTTTTCTGCTACCTTCTATCTTGTATTATTGTGTGGTGAACCCTAGTTTCAATCTAACTATTATTCCTTTGTAGGGAATGTCTTTTCTTTCTAGTTGCCTTATCTTTGTTCTTGGCTTTCTGCAGTTTTCTAGCACTTTGGCTAGAGGTGGATTTATCTCTATTTTCCCTAATATTTCAGCTTAATCATACATTTAATTACTCCTTTAAAAATTATTGGCATATTACTTATTACCCATTATCTTTATTTGCTCCTTCTCAAACTATTGTTAGACTGCGTATGTTGAATGCTCTCATTCTACTCTTTCTGCCTTTATCTCCACTTAGTGTCTCTCTCTTTATCTCTCTTGACTAAACTGTAGGTAATTTCCTAAAACCTATCCTAATGTTTAACAATTCTCTCCTCATTCATGTATACTTGTTATTTGACACATTTTCTAATATTTTCATGTCAGCTGCTCTATTTGTTTTTGGTTATGGAAGTTCTAGTTCTGTCTCAAACCATGTTATTTTTTGCCAGTAGTGTTTATTTTCCTTTCTAGGATTTTTTATTCTTTCTCTTATATCTTTAAACTTATAAAATGTAATTATTATATAGCTGTGTGTGTTTGTTTCATCCGTGCTGAAGCTCTTAGGATTGAATCCTTCTGTGTGTTGGGTTCACTTGTTCACATTCATATAAGATTTTTTTCTTATATTCTCTGCAATTTTGTTATTACATTATCTACGGCAGGGCTTTTTTCTTCTATGGTAATATCCCAAGGACTGGTTTTTGAAAAGTCCTTCAACTAGTTCTGTGTTTGCTTCTACCAGATGCACCAAAGTTCTTACTTTGATCTTAGAGAATCCTGACACATGGTTAGCCTAAATTTACTCAGTCTATGTAAAACACATGATTCTGTTCTTCAGAGGATACTTTTTTAACACCCAATACCCAGACAGCTTGTAAACTTCCTGGACTAAGAGATGGCTTTGTTCTACTGAGGGGACAGCTGTCAAAGTATCCCACAGTAATATATGGTCACAGGTGCAATTCCTGCCTAACAAGTACCAAGGCCTTGTCTTCTTTCCTGGCTACTGATCAGATCACCTCCACCTCTTCTCTAGCCCTCTATGACCATGTCAATTCACCTCTGATTGTTCTGGTTTCTGTTTTTTGCCTCATCTTTGTCACCTGTATATTTCCTATCCTTATTTTCTTGGCTATCATTTACTAAGTGCTTCTAGATGTCTTAAGTGAGAGTTTTAGCTGAGTCCACCAATTTGCATTCACCATATATTTTCCTAACATAATTTTTAATTTGATTTTGGCAGCTGTGTGGGGGAATGGATTAGATCAAGGTAAAAAATAAAATTTGGAGAGATAGACATTATTCCTCAATATGAATGAAAGGTCAAATAATTCTCAAAGTTACATCTTTTCATGCAATTTACATTCAAAGCAATAAGTTTGCTATTTTCCAAGTCCTCTGGTACTTAATAGCGAAAAAGTAAAGGCATACGTTCCCAGGTTTTAGCCAAATTTCATAACAGCCAATTTAATCATACTTTACCTGTCCTTTTTATTTCCTGGACTTGAAATAATGCACTGCTTTGCTGGCAGCATGACAGATGACAGGATCAGTTGGAGCAGTGTATCCATTATTAAATTAACTTTGCTTGGTAATCAACTTCTTAAAACACTCCTGAGAGAATAAAAGTTGTGACAGTTGACATGTAGTCCAAAAAAGAAAAAAACAAAAAACAAATGTAAAAGGCCCTTTTTTAAAAAAAATTGCTTCTTTGGTCAATAGCAATTTAATAGGATTGTTAGGGTGCTGTCCTCATGTTTCTGGGCTGCTGGTAGACATCAAAGTCATTATTTTTTAAAGCCTTTTTATCTTCTCTCTATACCTGCTATTTCAAAAATCATATGGTTCATTCTCATGTCCCTGCACTCTTTTTTCGTAGCAGGGAATGTCCTTCAAAGATAATATGAGCTCTACCTCCACGAGCTGGAGTAATAGGATGTATGTTTTTCTTTTTGTAGCACAGGGGAAAAGTTCAGATGAATTCAAACATATGTAGGTGGCAAACTCTTCATATATTATCCAGAGCAGGGAATTACAAATAAGTAGTAGTGAGGTTGCAGGAAGTCTACATGGATATTTCGTAGGGTATCCCAATTAAAGGAAAACATTCACTAAAGGAGTTAGACACTACCGTAGAGATTTTCAACAGAGCAATTATTTTCTATCAGTCCTTGTGAGTATGGTTTATGATTGAGGATATTTTCTTGTTTGTACCTCATCACATTGAGATCCCTCATTAAACAGAAACTTATGCTACAGGGTGATAGGGGGAAAAATCAGAAGTTTTATCATCAACGTGTGATCCTAAGTAGGGATGGACTTCAAGAAAACAGAGAGTTTTGTTTTATTTATTTCTTTAACTGGATATTACTACAAGCAAAATATGCTTCACTCTGCTGTAAATGCATCATTTAATTTATTGATATTCTTTCCTACTTCACCAGCCAAAGACATATTTCATAATCCTTTCTCCATTTCCTTTCCAAAATACTTGATATTACTACAATACAATAAGGCATAAAAAAATTCTCAGGTGATTTAAGGAATCAATCTCAGTATTTTATTTTCATTCCTTATTTTTCTCACCTTGGATATAAGTAATGATTCTAATGCATTTTTTTTGACTTATGAATCATAGGAAGGACTTAGCTAGAAGGACTTTAGATTTTACTATAAAATATCCAAAAGCCAGTAAAAAGTCAGAGTTGGTCACTTATTTATTTATTCACTGAACAGATATTTATTCACAAACCAAGTATACTCTACTAGACCCTGTGGTACCTTCAGTGAAGGAGAAGGTGATGTCTAACAAATTACCACAAACTTAGCGGCTTAAAACAGCACAAATTTATTACTTCACAGTTGCCATGGGTCATGATGGTGGTTATTAGTTAGATGGTTTCCTGGCTTAGGCTTCCACCAGCTGAAATCAAGGTGTCAGTGGGGACTGTGTTCTCATCTGGGGCTCAGGGTCCTCTTCCCCATTCACTGGTTTTGTCAGGATTCAGTTCCTTGAAATTGTAGGGCTGTATTTTCCATTTTCTTGCTGGCTCTTGCTGGGGTCGCTCTTAGCTCCTAGAAGCTGCCCTTGGGTCCTAACCATGTGACCCCCCTCCTCCCACAATAGGACAGCTCATTTTTTCAAGGCCAACAGGAGAAATTCTTTCCTGCAGGGAATCTATCCCTGCAGTCTGCTAAGACAGTCTATATAACTCAACCTAATAGAGTGACTGCACCATGTTCATAGGCCACACCCACACTGAATGGGAGGAAGTTATACAGAGTGTATACTCCAGGGGCCAGGAATCTTAGAAGTCTGCAACTACACCTGCTCTCAAAGATTTTTTCTAGCAAGGAGAGAGGATGTGTTCCCAAATTAGCTATGATACAAAATTCAACCCCTCTATTGATATATCCTTCCTACATTTTCAGTTAGAACATCTGAATATTAGGATTAAATGTTTTAAATCTTTTACTATATAGTAAATGTACTATAGTAAAGTTGGGGTTGACATATCTAATTAGTATACCATTTTTTCAAACTGAAAATTAAAAAATTACATGCGCATTTTACAGTTTGCAAATATATATGTATTTTGGTGAACTCTTTTTCTCATTTGACCTATTATGAACATTTTCCATTGTACTCTATTGCATTCACTGCTATTATACTTATAATGCCACATAGGAACTTTTTAGATTGATTTGTCATCACATTCACTTTTCCTCACTGTTAAACAAACGGGAAGTTTTTCCCCCAAAAACGTTACCATCATCGATAATATTGATATTTTGTGTTTAGATACGCTGTATTTGAAATACAGTTTTATCTTATAATTTAAATATTCACTCATATACATTTTCATGAGCGGTTTATGGTTATTTATATATACTGATAAATTGCTTCACAAAGTGCAGTACCAATTAAAGCCCTAGTTGCTATTTAAGAGAACTAATAAATTGTTATTTAAGTTTGAAAAAAATACACCGAAACTTAATGGGTTTTTAAAAATTACAAAATGCCTACATGCTAAGCCCCATAGAAGCATTGAAAGATATCTAGGAATTCATCAATTTGTAAATGTTTTAATTATACAGATGAGGAACCTGAGTTCTCAGGAGGTTTCTTTGGGACTGTTCAAGGTCATACGGCAATACTTGTCAGAAACAGATAAAGAAAAAAAACCAGCTCTCACATCCAGCTCAATCCCTTTGCACTGCAGACGTGCTTCTTAGAATTTGGTGGTCTCCAGATCATTTCCTGGGGGGCTTGTTTAAAAAAGAGCAAGAGGCCCACTCTTGTGGATTCTGAACCAATCTATTTTTATTCTATAAAAGCACTCATTTGATTCTCATACAAACTATTTGGAAGGCCATTGTACTCAGCAATCTGCTAATAAATCTATTATATGTATAAAGAAATTCCAAAAAAAAGATACAATAGAAAAAAAAATACTAAGGTTTGGAGCCTGCCCTTCGTTTAAGCTGAGCGTTAGCTTCAACTTTTTTTCTTCCTTAAAGAGTCTGAGACACACAGACTCAATATACTTATTTATTATTCTTGTTTTTAAAGGCAATAAAATTTCTAGTTTTATTATATAAAAGTAACAAATCAGTTATAAAAAAAATTTCAGCACCATAAAAAGATATAATGTGAAAAAAAAAAAATCCCCTTCCCTACTACTCCAAGCACACTTCCCAAAGATAACCTCAGGGAATTGTGTATCATTTCTTTCTTCTAGGCATCTTTTTCTCAGTGTTTAAGCATAAATCTATGAATGAATTTTTCTCATATGAATGTCAATATACTATATGAACTGTTCTGCAATTTCCTTTTTCCACTTAATATATCAGGCTTCATCCCAGTATATCTATATATTTTTTAAATGGTTGCATAGCATCTCATTACACAGTTACATCAAAACATTTTTAATCAGTGCCCTACAACAACATATTCAAGCATTTGTCCTACTTTTGTGCTATTACAAACAATGCTTTAGTGAACATCACTTAGGATGTTTACTGTTTCATCTTTCTACAGCTATTTTTTTAAGGTAGACTATCTAGAGGTCAAAGTGTTTATCATTTAAAATTGCCATTCAAAACAAAAAATCCCTCCACTTTCAGTAGAATTTGAGAGTGTATTTTTCTTTCATTTTTATCAGTACAGAATACTGTCAATCTCTTCAATATTTATCATGATTGTAGATAAAATATAACATCATAGTAATAGATAATATATATGCAGTGCTTACTGTGGCTGAACATCTCACCAGTGCTTAAGAAGGTTAACTTATTTAATCCTGGAAACAACTCTATGAATTGCTACTATCCCCATTTTTCAGATGGGGAAATCGAGACATAGAAAGGTTAAATGATGGGTCTGAGGTCACAAGACCAGCCTGGTTTTAGAGTTGAGATTTGTACATAGATTGTCTGATTGTGTGACTCTACAGTCCTCATTTTTAAAAAGAGCACTATAACTATTTTGGTTTTCATAAACTTTAGGGTAATATTTAATATTCTGTAAGTTTTATAAGGTTCAACAAATATGAATTTATTCATCGAATTTTGTATTTAAAATTCTAGGTCATGTCCTTGCCCAGCAAGCTATTGTTATTTATCAGAGTTATTTGTAAAAAAGGAAATTAGAGGGACTTCCCTGGCAGTCCAGTGGTTAGGACCCTGCGCTTCTACTGCAGGAGGCGTGGGTTCGATCCCTGGTCAGGGAACTAAGATCCCACAAGCTGAGCAGCATGGCCCCCACAAAAAAAAGGAAGTTAGAAAATATGTTCCCATTGTGTTATATCTCTTTTTCAGTTTATTTAAGCTAATTTTCTGCAATACAGTCATTTTAATCTTATTTATCAGTCTTTTTATTTGGGCATCTGGGTATGGTTTTACATCATAAAGACATTCATTTATATATTCTGTTAATATTTTTAGAATAAATTCTAATTTGGTTATAAGTAAACACTAAAACACATATTTGTGTGTTTTAATTTCTATTAAATTTATTGTTAGTAATTATTTTAAAATGTGTTATAAAATGTTATTATGGTCAAATATTGGTGGTGTTATGACCAAAAAGAGAAATTGATGTAAAGTAAGTAGTATTCCAACAGCAAATTCAATATAAATTTGATCTAATTTAATTTAACCATGTAAGGTATATTATTGAGAAAAAAATTTTAGAAGAATATACGCAAACATCATCATAACTTCTTAGAGTGGTAGAATTATGGGCTCTTTTTACTTTCTTCTTTTCTCCCACAAACTGTCTCTAATATTTTAAAATTCTCTTGACTTTTCAATTAATTCTGCACTGTAATATAGGTCCAGAAAAAAAAAAGAGATTGTTTTCCTTAGCTTGTAGTAAATGCCATAGAAATATATGTACTTACTCTCTAATACACGAGTCTAAAATAACTAGTTTTTTCTTAAAATGTCTGGATATGAGAAATAGTGTTGTATAATTTTCTTGTTACTTTTCTGTATTCTCTTAAATTAAAAGTCTGGCTATGCATATTTCTAAAAATAAAACATTATTTCCTGAGAAGGAAAACATAGCTAATTAATAAATGGTAATTCAAGGTAATGTAAGAGCTGCATGGCAGAGTGAGGAATGCAGCAGATCTGGCTTCCAAGGTGAGACCCAAGCGATGGTGTATAATGATGGTGCGTCAGCCTTGATATGAGTTGGCCGACACCACACGCACAAGCAAAGGAGGGAACTTAAAACAACGATGGTGAGACTTCCCTGGTGGTGCAGTGGTTAAGAATCCGCCTGCCAACCCGGGGGACATGGGTTCTAGCCCTGGTCCAGGAAAATCCCACATGCCACAGAACAACTAAGCCCGTGCGCCACAACTACTGAGCCCGTGTGCCACAAGTACTGAAGCCCGCAGGCCTGGAGCCCGTGCTCTGCAACAAAGAGAAGCCACTGCAATGAGAAGCCTGGGCACCGCAACGAAGAGTAGCCCCTGCTCGCCACAACTAGGGAAAACCCGCGCACAGCAATGAAGACCCAGTGCAGCCCCAAAATAAATAAATTAAAAAAAAAAAAAAAAAAAAACAAAACAGTGATGGTAAAGCACAGTGTAGCTTTCCAGCATCACTGAATGCCATATTCTGTTCAGGAAGACCGTATTTATTATGAAGTAGGAAGAGGCCTTCCCATCATCAAAGCAGCAACTCTGTATTCTTAAAGATGCAGGGATCTCCAAACATTAGGTAGGACATCGTCATTTTAAAATATTTTACACATACATTCATATATGTATCTGGATACAATTTTAAGTATAGACATGAACAAAACCCTTGGCTTCCCGTGCCTGCCTTTGTTTTATAACTCCATTTTTGTATATTCAAGGAACTCCTTCCTCATCTATGAAACTCTGTGTGTGTGTGTCTACTCTGAATTTTTTAGTATTTTTCCTTATGTGGCCTTATTAATTTTTTCCCTGTGGCTCATTGGCTCTTACTATTAAATAGGTTACCTATATCTGTGCTAAGGTGAGAATAAAGATCAGAAAATTTAGTGAAACAAAGCAAAGCAAATACTAGTGCAATCACTACCATTGTATTTTTCCATTTATGTATTTCCCATCTGACCAGATAGTTAAAAGTTCTTTTACAATCAATATAAATTTCCTCTGTCACTGGAAAGAACCATAAGACTTTGGATTTACCTGTTTTACAAGAAACATACTTGGAATACAGAAACAAAATCTCCTGGCTTTAAACTAATCCATGTCAACATAATAACAAATATTCTAGGATGGCAAAGTAGCAACTGCTTATTTGGCGAAGATGGTGAGAAACGTTGCAGATCTCAGATCCCTCACATATGTCTTCCTTCATTAAAATGTAGGTACTTTGCGTCTTAAGTCCCCTGGTACTGTGTACCTCAGTCATTTAAGTCAACTTGACATCTGCTCGGAATTAGTCACTGTGCTCACTAGGTCTAATGAGATTCACTCATGTGGAAAGTAAGCAGCCCTCTTAGGTAGAGTGAGAGCCTACACTCTTCTCCTGCCCAACCTGCAGGGACGAAATGCCTCCCAGTCGCAGAATATACCATTCCCAAAGGAAATGTGCAAGCCTACAAGTTAGGTTAGTAAAATTGCAATTTTCCCACGGGTGTGTCATATCGTGAAACCATACTCCGTAACAAAAATTTTAAAGATTTTCTTCTCTTACCAAATTCACTGAAAATAGTGAGAAGTGAAAAAAAAAAATCAGAAATAAGCAGAAACCAAATAACAGACAGATGCTCCACAGCCAGACTAACTAAAGCAATCTTGCAGACTAGTTAAATAAACCACAGAGCATTCAGCAGTCGGAAGCCTTTACCTTGATGGAGTTATTCATTCCACTGGATACTATTATAGGCTTTGGCTTAAAAGTTTCTTTGCCTACAGTGATTATCTCAATTACTACTGGTCAGCGTTATTGCTTGCTTTCTTTGAAGGCTGGACATTATCAATTCCTAAAGATTCTTTACTGAGGAGGCATGGAATGCAAACTTAGATGAAAGCAAACGTCTTTAGGATGGAGCAAAAGTTTTGAAAAATGGAGGAATCAATGGTAAACTGTACTGACTATGCAAGTTGCCTTGATATGTAGCTTGTATGTGATCCAACCCTCATATCCGGGAGATTGGAATAATTAATAATTAAAATCTTCTCAGTCCAGGTTGCTACACATTTCTATTTATAGTTGCAGTGTGGCTAGTGAGACCAGGAGGTACCCAAAAGGATCAGTTGGGTTCCACAGATATTTCTCTCTGTCCTCATTGTGTAAAAGCAGCCCTACTGCCCTCTGATAAGGGTCAATTATACATGATGATATGACATTTCCTCTTCACCTACTGGTTCTTGAACACAAGGTGTTCAACATTTCCTGAGGGCAGCCCTAAGATACAGTTCAGTGAGACTCTTGCTGTGTCCCCTGGCAAGAGTGTTCTCCCTTTGGGGGCCAGGGCTTCTAAATCTTCAGAGTTTAGAGTTGCAGGCCTGAGAAAGACAAAATATGCCAGTAGGTCATTGGGAAGGATGGTGAGCATAGCCACTCCTGCTTCAACTCCTTGGTTCCTGGACCAACCTATTCTCCTTATTGGGAAAAAAAAAAAAAAAAAAAAAAGCACCATATACCGCTCTTTAATTAGAAAAGTCACTCTGTCCTAAAGTTTGGTACCCCATGCTTTCAGCATGTTTCCTCCATGCTGGCACTTCATCATTCTAAGAAACTGGCTACCTCTAGATGGTGGATACATGTGATGACCAATGGGTCACATGGTCATAGGCTCAGTCCTACCCCTCCTTCTTTGGTCAAAGCCTATGCTGTGCAGGATTCCATGTCTATAGATCAGTCACTGTATTAGTCCCTGCATCCTGGTGATGGCTGATGCTCTGCAGGCAGGAAAGGTGACTCCATACCAGGAATAGGTATCTATTCTTGTGAAGATAAATCACCAGTACTTTTAAGATGCAAAAAGACCTACTGTATTCAACTTGATACCAAGTTGCTGGTTGGTTTTCTTAAAGAACAGGGCCTTATCAGGGGCCCAGGGTTGGTTTTGTTGCTGACAAATTGGACACTCAGGAGCAGCAGTATCTATATTTTGATAAGTAGGGTTCCATCCTGTTAGGTCTACGCACCGGGTTTTTCTTTGCCACTACTTTCACTCTGTCCATGTGATTATGTTGTCAGTTATGGAGTGGCTAATGATGGAGGTTGGCTAATGTCATTGGCTGAGCCATTTCTTCTTTGGTATTTCAATGTTTTTTTTTTCTGTGAGGGATCCTGGGTTTTGATAACATGTGATAGAAAAATCTTTACACTCTCTTGTGTCCATCCACATGCGTCTTCCCCGAGTCTCCTTGTTTCTGATGCACCTGTCCTTTTTTTTGTCCAGGTCACTGACCACATGGCCTTTTATTTCATGTATATGTTAAGCAGCACTTTTCCTGGCTGCCCATCTCTTTTGTCCTATGGACACTGTGCTTTATTAATCATTTCCACCACTCCCCCTTTCAAGGTCCCTTAGCTATCCCTTGAAGATGGTTATGGTAATTGAGGCCTCCTAACTTCTGTTGTTTAAATGACTCTATTCCTTTGGGGTTCCATCATCCCCATGGTCATTAATGAGCTTAGATCCATGACTAGGATTATAGCTTCAGGAATTAGAGACACAGTTACTCACTGTAAGTTAAACTTGAAAGGTAATCACCTCAAATTTCTTTCTCTTTCATATACTAAGTCATAGTTTTCCAGTAGTAAAAATAAAATGCATATCCTGTCACACTTTCTGTGAGTAAAATTATAAAGTCTTATGCCTTGAAGAGTCCTCAGGAGACATATTTTCTCTATTTTTACTTCCAGCGCTCCTGTGCTTCTGAACCTTTTCCATGTAATGGCACACATAGAAAATGCAAATACTCTAAAGAGCACTGAATATAGTAGATGGAGAAGGCTGTTCATGGCCTGATGTTACAGAACTACAGCTCTGAATCACAGATCCTGGTCAGCTGCCCTGACAGTGAGGGAATCAATAATCCGTATGTCATGGCACTGGTGATTGAGAAACTATGTTAAACAAGACCATACCCATCATTTCACAAATATCAAGTGACACATTTAAAAACTATCCCAACATTATTATTAATTGAATAAATGTTTATTTATTTAGCAGGCACTGTCGTACCGTGAACAGTGACCGTGATGCTGTTGTGGGCCTGTGTCCCGCTACCTGGATCTCCCTGAGGACCGCACATTTATTTCTCCAGCCGCTGGGGAAGTTAGCGGTTGGCAGCTCACAGATGAGTCTGTCTTCAGGGATTGCCCTCGGCAGAAGGGGCTGCCTCCCTCACAGTTACGTCACTCCTTCCCTAGAGGCAGCTCAAATCCAGTGTTTGTTCAATAGGGGAGGAGGCTAAGAAGTTCATGACTTGGGCCAACTCTGAAGAGTCATCCTAGCTCCAGAGCTCTCCGAGGGATCAGCTGAGGGCTCTGTTACAACTGCTGTGTGGTTCAACTCCCTCTGCCCAGACTCCTTTAGGGAATCTGCTCCAGAGAGTCCTCCCCAACAGGCCTTTTAAGTGGGGATCTCTGTTTCAGTGTCTGTTTCCTGGGAAATAAGCCTAAGATGGAAACAAAGATCAATAAGGCTCGGAGTGAGCCCCAGGGAGCTTAGAATAGAGAGGAGGGAGTAGCATGCAAACAAGTAAATAATATCGTGAAGGATGCCATAGTGAATGTTTAAGTAGGATATACTGAGGCAAATGACAGAGAGTGAGCAATCATACCCAAGGTAGACACAGCAGGAAAGGGGGCCCTGAGGACATCTGGGCAGCAGAACACAGCGTTATGCTCTGTGTCATCATTCTCCCTGGCCACGGTATGACAGTGCAAGCTAAATAAATATTTATTGAATCAGTAATGTTGGCATAGTCTTAAAATTTATCATTTTATTATTTATCATTTAAATCACATCATCAGTTTAAAGGGAAGTTTGACAGTATAGTAGATGTTGGTGGTTGGTACAGAAAGTGTAAAAGGCCATTTCGGTCAGGGAGAATACATTTTCAAAACCCCAGATGGGTATATTTTCAGAGAGGTACAAGTAGTTTGGTATGACTCCATCAAGGAGGAGCTGAAGCTGGTGTAGGAGGTAAGGGTTATATTGGAAATATTGGCCTATGATGTCAATTTACATGCCAAGAGGTGTTTTTTTTTTAAACTATTTCCTTCACAAAATTTTGAAAATATATATTAAATGAGTTACTGTATTAGTTAAAGTAATTGTTTGCTGCAGCAACACAGAGTTCTCAGAATAAACTGGCTTAAATGAGATTGAAATGTTTCCTTCTCATTATCAGTTCAAGGTCAGTGGTACAGATTGGCAGGATGCCTGGCCTTCAGAGACACAGCTTCCTTCAGTTTTTTGCTCTGCTTTCCCCTAATTTGCAGTCTGGAAGCTGGGACACTGCCATATCTGTGATCTATCACAGGAAAGAGGAAATAGAGGAAGAAAACAAATTCAAAAATGTTTTAAGGTTAAACTTGAAATAGGCAGTCATTTCTACTCACATGCCCTGTGACATTGAACCCAGTGGCATGACATGTGTATTTATAGAGAGAATAGGAGTTGGATGACCATGGCCCTAGCTTAGTAAGGTAGAGACAGGGATGTTTTTAAATTTTTTACCTAATGGAAAAAGAGGACAAAAGGCACCAGTGCACATTCAGTGGGTTCCATCGTAGCTGTCAATGTTTTAAAACTTGTAGATTTCACATCTTAAGCAAGATATCTGGCCTCTATTGAAAAATTGGGCCTGCGTTTTTATCCAGCATAAGTCAGCTAGTTCTGGTAGATGTTACCAACCTCAGGGTACAAAGTTCTTGGATCGACATTGGCATAAGCAAAGAAAAAAGTAGACAAATAAAGAAAACCTTTATCTAATTAAAAAGGCAATGTATATTTTTAAAAATACAACAGAATTTATAAAACATACTGTAATGAAAATTGTGATAAATAAGGAAATTATCTTTAATAAAAATTTATGAATTAAATAAAAACTCATTCCAAACAAGTGCTTTAAAATGCAGTTATGTAGTAAGTAAAAAATACATGCAGCAAAAAATGAAGTGAAAATACTTTTTTTTAATGATGGAGCTTTTATAGTAGTATTTATTTAGTCCCAAAGAAATTATGTATCCTTAGCAGGAATAAACATTTGTAAATATAAGTTAAATTAGAAATACAGTTGCTCAGAACGTTAAGATATAGTCGAATTTTTACTGGACATGTTGGTAAAACATTTAAACCATCTGTGTCATTTACTCTTGCAAACAGTAATAGTATAGATAATATATATATATAGAACTGTCACACCTGCTTCACCTAACATGGGAGATAGTTTCAGGTTTGGATTGGCATTCTCCTTCACATAACTATGTGGCATAATCTGGCACCATGTTCACTTTAGTTTTGTGCAGAGATATGGGCAGGAATCTCAACATAACTGACAGTTTCAGGAGCGCTGTCTTTAAGAGGAATCCTTATAGGACTTAAGAACACATTGTTCAGGCCACCCAAGCATCAGTTCTTTTATAAGGTATGAGACCGTGTGTGTTGAGGAAGAAACCACCCTGGATTTGATTAGTCTCACTCAACATTGGACCACTATCTCATAACATCCTTGAGCAAAACTTTCAGGTATCCTAAGGAACAATTTGATTACAAGCTGTCCACCACACGCAGGGATCTGAGACCTGTGCCTCAGTAGGTTTTAATAGCTCACTCCCAGCCCTGCAAGCCCAAATGCAGTTAACCAAATATGCAGTTAACCAAAAATTTTTACAATAAACATCATTTCTTAGTAACAGAGCTTATGTGCCACATTTAACTTAAAGCATTAGGTTTCCAGGGAAGCAGTGCTAAAAGAGGTAATTCTGAGGTCATTCTTTCCACAGAAAAAGCATTTAGACTTGCTGTTAACCCTTTACCTCAAACACCCATTTAACTATGTATGTATAGTTGTAGTTTTGATGAGACTTTTGATGTTAAAAATACTTTAGAAATGGGACCTAAGACAGTCTGAGCAACATGAAGCATCTTACAGTTCTGATGACAAGAATCTTGAAAATATTAGGACACATTGGTCCGTATTTTGGTTTTGCCTAAATAATATTCCGGTGTTCCTCATTACCTCATACCACTTGTGCAAAATCATCATCACAGACTTTTTTGTTTTATTGTGCTTGGTGGACAATTATCATCATGTTATTTAGGATAAGGGTCAGTGCACATAACGATTCTTAACAGTTGACATTAAAGCCAAACCATTTTATTTTATTATTTATTTATTTAATTTATTTTTTGGCTGCATCAGGTCTTAGTTGCAACACGTGGAGTCTTCGTTGAGGTATGCGGGATCTTCCGTTGTGGTGCATGGGCTTCTCTCTAGTTGCGGCGTGCGGGTTTTCTATTCTTTAGCTGTGCGCAGGCTCCAGGGCACGTGGGCTCTATAATTGTGGCCCGCAGGTTCCAGAGCGTGTGGCTCTGTAGCTTGCGGCATGTGGGCTCTCTAGTTGAGGCACACGAGCTCAGTAGTTGTGGCACGCCAGGTTAGTTGCCCCGTGGCATGTGGAATCTTAGTTCCCTGACCAGGGATCGAACCTGCATCCCCTGTACTGTAAGGCGGATTCTTTACCACTGGACCACCAGGGAAGTCCCAAGCCAAACCATTTTATTCTCTACTTACTCTCCTTCTCCCATAATTGTATTGCCAGGGTGTGTATGTGAGTGTGTGCATAGATTTATGTGCTTAGCAAATGAAGGTAACTTTTAATCAAATAAAGAAGATTCAGGAGTTCTCAAGTGTAGTTTCAACTCTTCTTAGACTGAGAAGATGATTTCTGGCAAAATGGTATCCCTGCTTTTATGGACTTGGGATCAGTTTTCAGGAGAGTTGATTTTGGGGCCAAGGTGCTGAGATGAGTGTGAGGTTACTGATGGAGCAAGGAAGACCACCTGGAACGTCCTCCGTGTTATGACATAAATTTAACCTGCATTAACTTCAATACTTTATGTACTGGGAGGGTTATAGAGGCTCATTTCTTGAGCGTGTTTGCAAGCCTGCACAAACATGTACACACACGCTTCCACAGCGTTCTGCCTTCTTTATTACATTATCTGGTCCGTATGGGCAGGTGTTTTATGCTGAGGTCAGTCCCTCCCTTGCAAGACTGCTGGAACAATTTTTTTTCACTGATCTGACATTTGACAATGATAGTAGCTGGCTGTTTCAATTCTTTTTGACTTTTGATATTTCAGGACTCACTAACCCCAAAAAGGATCTGCTGCTAACCTACGTACCACTTTCAGAACACAGCACATGAATGCAGGGAATAAGGTACCCTGTGGTGCTTGTATGTCTGTGAACTATTTCTTAAAGTGAATCCTAATAAAGGAGAGGATACGCAAGGGGGATGTAATTGGGTAAAGAGGAGAGACTATGTGGAATCTAGAAAAATGGTATAGATGATCTTAGTTGCAAAGCAGAAATAGAGACACAGACGTAGAGAACAAATGTATGGATGCCAAGGGGGAAAGGGGTGGGGTGGGAGGAATTGGGAGACTGGGATTGACACATGTACATTATTGATACTACATGTAAAATGGACAACTGATGGGAACATGCTGTATAGCAAAGGGAACTCACCAAGTGCACTGTGGTAACCTAAATGGGAGGGAAGTCCAAAAGGGAGGGGATATCTGTATGTGTATGGCTGATTGATTTTGTTGTGCAGTGCAGGCTAACACAACATTGTAAAGCAACCATACTCCAATAAAACTTAATTAAAAAAATAATAAATAAATAAACAAACATAAAATTTTTTTAAAAAAGAGGTGAGACTAATATTATAACAGTTTTCCTTCCCCCGGTGCACCCAACCTTTGAGACTTGCTTCACCCTCTCTAGGAGCCTGATATAGAAAGGAAATCTCATTGATCACTTTACTTGATTTCAGAATCAGTCTGGTTACACTAACTGCTGTAAAATATCAACCACAAAATCAAATGGATTTATTCAGTAGAAGTTATTTTTAATTAATTAATTTTTGGCTGCGTTTGGTCTTTGTTGCTGCACGCGGGCTTTCTTTGGTTGCAGTGAGCCTGGGCTTCTCTCCACTGTGGTGCGTGGGCTTCTCATTGCAGTGGCTTCTCTTGTTGCAGAGCACGGGCTCTAGGTGCGCGGGCTTCGGTAGTTGTGGCACGCGGGCTTGGTAGTTGTGGCTTGTGGACTCTAGAGTGCAGGCTCAGTAGTTGTGGCGCACGGGCTTAATTGCTCTGTGGCCTGTGGGATCTTCCCAGGCCAGGGCTCGAACCCGTGTCCCCTGAATTGACAGGTGGATTCTTAACCACTGCACCACCATGGAAGCCCTATTCAGTAGAAGTTTATTTCTTATTTGAATAAAGTCTCAACGGTGGTGAGAGAAGGGAAGAGGCTCTACTCCACACAGTCATCTGGGGACCCATTCTAGATGTCAGTGCTCAGAAAAAAGGCCCCAGATAAGGGAGAAGAGAGAGCATGGAAATGTGCAGGAAAGGCTTTCCATGGGGGCTGATTCCCAGAACACATGCCACTGTGTGTCTACAGCACAGTCACTGTGAACTGCAAGGATGCAGGGAAATGTGCTCTAGGTGGTGCCCAGAAGGAAAATAAGATGTGTTTTGGTGAACACAGAAATCTCTGCTCCAAATTTTTGACGTCGGGCTTTCTTAAAGTTCCTCCTCAGTTAATGCTTACTCCTTCAGAGTATTCTTTGATGGCTGCTTCTTTTGACAACCTCCTCTAAACATTGATTACCTAGAGGATAGCCTGGACCCTCTGCTCTTTGCTTACAGCTTTTAATTATAGTTTTGAAATTTCCTTCTGAATCACACATCGTGTCTTTCTTTCCTTTCTTCCCTCCCTCCCCTCCCTCCTTCCCTCCCTCCCTTCCTTCATTCCTTCCTTCCTTCTTTCCTTCCTCCCTCCCTTCCTTCCTTCCTTCCTTCCTCTTTTTCTTCTCTTTTTTTTAAATGTTTGTCTTACATGTAGAAGGCTTGCTCAAATATTTGGAAGTGTAAGTTACTAAAAACCAGTTGGATTCTGTATGTGCGTGGACCATTAACTGGGAGCCTGTCTGTAAGGTAGTCTGTCAGAAAACAAACATAACCGTGTATGTTTATGTATGTGCGTCTGTGTGTATGCACACAGTGTATGTATACGTGTGCATTTAGGAAGGGGGGTTTTGTGGGCTTCCATCATACTTGGAAAGAAATGGAACAAATGTGGTAAGAATGGGAGTCTCATCCTCCTATACATAGACATTTTCTAATCCTCCTCTTTCAAGTATGGCTGCTTTCCATCTACTATACCTGTAAGGGAAATCACCCTGGCCACTTTAAACTGAGGGAATTTAACACAGCAAGTTTTATGTTTAGAAAAAGACATTGGGAAGATTGGAGAAGTAGTTCCAGGTAGGGTTCTCAAAAATTATCCCCAGAAAAACACTCTAGAACTGGCCTGTGAAAGGACCCACAATCACTGTCATGCTTAAGAAGGTCAGGAATCAGGGAATTGTAACTGGCTCTGTTGATCCCAGGAATAATCTCTCTTACCAGCATTCCTGGGATCAGGAAACCAGAGCCCAGAGAATATATTGCGATATCAAGAAGCAGGAATCAAGGCCACCTCACTGTTGATTCTAGAACAAACCATACCTGCTAGACAAACATGGCAAATTTGTATGATCTGCTGCTTGTCTTTTGACACTCACACAGCTAGTGACCGGACATGGAACCTTGTTAACAGTCTTGGAGAATCCCTACTCCTCCTTGCTGATGTGTGTCATCAGAGGTGAAGAAGCAGTGTAAGTGTGGCCTTTACATTGAACCTCAACTGCAAGGGAGTCTAGCAGAGGTAGTTTCTAGTTTCTCAGCTTCTGAAATGCAAGATAGTATGGTACTAACCAAACCCTTCTTTAACTCTCTGTGATCTACATAGTTTCCTGGTTAAACTTTTCTAGAACAGGCTGAGGAAGGGGATTTGAAGTTCTAATTGCTCTCCTATCCTGAAGAATTCCACCAATCTTCTTATTTTCAACTCCCTACCTCACCTGTAAATTTTGCAGTAAATAGTTCCTCTGATATTTAAGCCTTCCTAGAGTTTTCCAGAGGAATAAATTGTTCTTATTGGCCTCACCCTTCAGGCACTTGGTATCCAGTTTTCCAGTCCTCCTACCTCCTTCATGTGCTTTCTAGCTTCCAAAAGTTATTGACTACACTTGCACTTGCTGCTTGCTATTTTATCTCTTGATAGCATTAGTAGGGAGAGAGAGTTTTAATTATGTTACCCTTATTTAGTGGGGCTTTAAGAGAAAATAGAGATAAATGTGCTCAACAAAACAAGTTTAATCTAAAATATACTCACAGGGCTTCCCTCGTGGCGCAGTGGTTAAGAATCCGCCTGCCAATGTAGGGAACACGGGTTCGAGCCCTGGTCCGGGAAGATCCCACACACGCAGCAACGAAGACCCAATGCAGCCAAAAATAAATAAATAAATAAATAAAAAATACACTCACAATTTTCCCTATCTTTACTTTTTCCAAGGTGACTTATTTTTAGTCCACTGGTCGTAAATATCATACACATGCCAATAACTCCTAAATTTGTATTTTCACCCCTGAGTTCACCACAGAATTTCTGATTCATATATCCCACTGTTTACTTGGCATGCTGTTTTGAATATTTAAGAGATATAATGGATATAAACTGCACCAAAATAGAATTCTTGATTATGTTCTCTTCTTGCCTGTTTTACTGCCTAACATCTAAAAGATGTACAGATAATTAAGGAGGTATAAATTCCAGCTCTTTTGATAAGAAGAAAACTCACTCATTACTCAGTATGAATCTTCCTATTTCCCAGTGGGAACAATATTCATTTTCTTTCAACTTTAGCCATTGATTTTAGTGTTTCAAGATTCCTCATCCACTCTTCAAAACACACACACACACACGAACACACACCATAAACATTTTGCTTTTGCTTGTCTTTCTCAAGGTAAAAGAAGTCTTTCACATTTATCAAGTGAGTCACAATCCTGTAGATAATTCAGAATCTTTACAAGTTATTATTATACTTTTTTAGTTAAAAATCTAATTTATTTATTTATCTGTTTTAAAGATTCATTTTTCATTTATTTAACTGTCGAGGATGGTTTGGGATTTTTTTTTTTAATTTTTGTTGGAGTATAGTTGATTTACAATGTTGTGTTAGTTTCTGCTGCACAGAAAAGTGAATCAGTTATACATATACATATATCTACTCTTTTTTAGATTCTTTTCCCATATAGGTCATTACAGAGTATTGAGTCGAGTTCCCTGTGCTATACAGTAGGTCCATATTAGTTATCTATTTTATATATAGTAGTGTGTATATGTCAATCCCAATAAAAACAGTGTTTGATGCCACGAAGTAGGTGGCAGTGCCTTAACCATATGCATATTGTCAGGCCCAAGGGCCTTTCCATCCTTGTCAAGGGGAGTGCTAACCTTCTCTCCTTTCATACAACACTAAAATCTAATTTTAAAACAAGTTTGTTTTTTATCTTCTGTTCAATGTTGCAGAATGATCCCTAGATTTATAGTGAGGACATGTGTTTTATTGCTCTAATTTATTTTGCTTCTGATTTCCTTGGGAATGAGACTTTGGGTTACAAGCCTCAAGTAAATATTGTGTAATTATTTTTTATTACATAAAATCATACCATCAATAAACAGTATTCACATTTTAAAAATATGCTTAGAGTCAGAAAAAAATCCAAAAATGATATATTTTAGAGGTTAGGTATACTTGTAATTAAGATATAAATTTAATAATTTAAATATAATGTAGATATATTAAGGAGCATAACATAAATTCATATTTTGGAAAGAATGTTTTAACTAGATATTAAAATTACCTAGATGTTAAAGATGTTGTATAACTAAGTTTGGTTAGAATTTCTTCATGTTACTAAAAAACAAAATAAAAAGTACTAAAATATTACAGGAAGAAAATCAAGTCAAATGAATAGTCAAGGTTATAACATGTTTAATATTTTATCTGAAAATGATGGCTATCTAATTCAAATGGTGTGTGTTTAGCAGGGCCACATCAATTTTCTCTAAAATTCTAATTAAAATTCTTCTGCAGACATGGGAGGAGGGAGACAGAATTTTCAAACTATGGAAAATAAAAATTGGCAAAACACCTACTGGTAAAATCTTGGAAGATTTGACAGTAATTATAAGGCAGACAGATATAGATTGAGAATAATCTTCTAAGACTTGAGCACAAAGTGCGCTTTGAGTCTGCTTTTTGAAACGAAGTGTACCTGAAACAGGTAGGAGAATGTTGAGTACCTCCCTCACCATGTATTATCAGGCTTAAATACACAGGGTAAGCACTCTCCTGTGTTTCTCACCTATGGAAATAATTTTAAATCCTGGCAAAGAATAACAGGCCCATTAGATAACTAAGGGAATAGTCAGGTAAACTGGTGGTTTATTCTGGGAGTACAGTCTCTTGAGAAAAGTCAGGCATGTGCCTTCAGGAAAAACTTTGATAGCAATGCATGCTAGGAAATTATAGTTTTTCATTTACTATACCTATCTAGAGGACTGGGGTGTCATGCAGTGGGAAATGAGGCTCATTGGAGATAAGACTCTCAGAAGTTCCATTAGAGCAGGATCTTGTTTTCTTCACTGACCCAGTGCCTCAAACAGTGCCTCCTACATAGTAATTATTGACTATATGGATACAGAGAATTGACAGGAAATGTGGTCTTTAGCTTCATTCCACTGTAAATCTTAAAGTAAATCTAAAGGGTATGGGACAAAACATACAATCATTATCATAATTATTATAAGCACCATAATGTAGTATAATTATATCTAATATTCACAGAGCTCTGTACTTAGTTCCAGACATTCTGCTAACATTATTTTATGTTCTTCATATGACAACCCTGAGGCTTAGGCAATAGCATTATCCTCATTTGAAACAGACTTGCCAGCGGTTACTAGAAGTAGCAGACCTAGGGTTTGAACTGAGGCATTGGCTCCATAACCCAAGCTCTTGTTTGCACTAAAAACAAGGTCATCTGGTGGCAGATACTGCTCTTTGAATATTTTTCTCCTCCATTATAGTGTAATAGAACCCCCAGCCTTTCTTTTGGCATACAGTTGCCAGAAATAAAGCCAACTTTTGACTGACTCTGTTAAAGGTGGGTGTAGTCATATGAATATGTTCTATCCGATGTAATGACGTGGAAGTGATATGTACAGTACTAGAAACCTTAAGGGAAGAGATTGCAGAAAATATTCTTCTTTGCTCCTTCCTTCTTCCCAGCGGTAGCTCTGTAGTTGCAGCCTCAGCAACTGCTACCTTCCCTGGTTAAGAGTTCCCTTCCCCTTAAGCAAGTCTCCCAAGGGAAAGACAAAGTTAGTGTATTATATTTCTACCCAAGGCTATTGTTTTGTAAATAAATGATATATCTTCTTTGAGAAAAAAAAAAAAAAAAGGTAAGAAGGGTTTAGGAGCCAGTATGTGTAAGATCAGCTTTTAGGCTTAAAAACTATGTCTAGGCAAAAATACTTAGCTATGGTTTCTTGTATATGGAACCAAGCAAACAAATCAAATGGTTTCTAAAAGGGGCATTGAAGGTAGCAAAAAATTACAAAAATTTGTGTAAATTCATCCTTTAAAATCAACCTGTGGGGCTCCCAAATCTGCACCATCTGTAACTTTGGACACTCTAAGGGCATCTTTAGATGGGGCGATGGAGGATAATGGACAGGGGACAACCTCTTAAGGACAGAGACTGGGACTACAGATGACAAAGGAGTTTTTCCCAAAAAGTAGAATCAGGGGCTGCCAGCTGGACAAGCTTAAGAACTTACCCTACCACCAGGCTGCTAATTGCTTATTATTTGGAAAATTGTATTGTGATTACCCTTATGATTTTGCACCATTTTATAAATAACTAGGCCATTGGAAGTCATATCACAGCTTGATGGAAAGAAAGGAACATCCCTAGACATCCTGGGCTTGAAGTTGGGTACAGTGTTCGGATGCAACTTTGGAATTGCTTGTTTGGTGGTGAAAGTCAGTATGTTCCATATGCAAGGATGGGTGTTCATGGATGTATTGTGTCAGAGACTGATGATTCTTCCCCAGTTTCAATTTATTTTTATTTACTAATAGGATCTTTGAATATAAATTGGGCACATGATTACCTAGCTGGTATTTTCAAACATACCTTGAACCTAAATATTCCAATGTGGCAATGTTCTGGTCATGGTCAATGTCATATAAGTAGCGGTAGTATGTATAACTTCTGAAAGGTCGTAACAAAGGTAGTATGTATAACTTCTAAAAAGTCTTAGTAAAAGTCCCAATGTTATCTTTTTCTGTTGGGTTCAGTGCCAATGTGATAGTTGGAATTAGCACAGCCATCTTGGACTGTGAAGTAGAAAGCTGGTGCAGAGAATCCTAGGTCCCTGATGATATTGAAGCCAGCATACCTGTCTTAGAATGCCTTTTTGTTACACGAGAGAGATAAACTTCTATCTTTTTTAAGCCTGTAAAAACCACTGTTATTTGGAGTTTTAAAAAAATTTCTATCCAAACTTTATCCTACCAATTCATGTTGAATGACAGTTTAATGAAAGAGACTCATCTTGATAAACCCTGGGAAAATGTGAAGTCAATAATTAGGAAATGTATAAAAAGAAAAATATATGAGTAATTTTGGATGCAAAGAACTAAATTAATTTACTATTTTTAAATACTGTGTACTAAATGATCAGAGGAACTTCTTTTCTGGGAACGCACCTAGAAATACTGGTAGAGGCAGAAAAATTCATCGTCCTAAATACATAACTGAGCTGATGTGAAAGAAAAATTCTTCAGAAGTGACACACTTTAAATCCATTGGGGCAAAGAGAATCTTGGGGTTACTGTGACACATTTGCTCATTCCTGTTGGAACCACTGAAAGTCCACATTCACAGTGGGCTGACTAGATTCAAAAAAAAAAAAAAGAAAGAACTCTACAAAGGGCAATAGTGTGATCTATAATTATGTTGGCCTTGAATAGAGTGGAAAAATATTTCATTTGAAAACCTCTAAAGAAACACCTACTCTTACTTGGATTTAGGGCAATTCACATTACCTATGTGGCCAGAAAACGCCCAAATTAAAAAATATATTTTAATTGTCCCCATGTTTAAGTGCTTTTAGAGAATTAGCAAAAGAAACTAAAACTTCTTTAGGGGATGCATTTTAATTGCAGACATGAAAATTTTTCTAAATAAAGTGGTAAGAAACTTAAACTCACGATCAAAAATCTTTAAATATATCAGGGAAAAAATGATCATAAACAAAACTAACAAAATATACTATCACAGATAAGAAAAATATTTATGTAATGAATATAATGGTGACTTTTTTGTTGTTAAACTACAAAAAAAAAGAAAATCAAAATTATGCTTAAAAAATAAATATGTATCAATGTGACCAGGCATATTTGATTAAAATCAAACAGAACTTTAAGAAATTAAAAATGTAAGAATTGATTTTAAAAAATCAATCAATGGATGGGGTAAGCCAAAGATAAGTAGGAGAGAGTAAACTGGATGACACATCTGAAGAAAAAGAAAACCTGAAATAGGAGATAGAGAAAAGGCTGGGAAATGTGAAGGAGAGTAAATCTGGAATAGAGAAGAGAGCAAGAAATATTTTGGTATAAAATGCAAAATATACATATAAAAGATATACAAAAGCCAAAAGAAGAGGATAGAAAGAATGGAAGAGCCGGAATTTTGGAAATGTAGAACAGCCGATACTAGTCCAGTATTGTTGAAAGACACAGGTCCTTAGTTTCAGGAAGCCCGATGAGTCCCAAACAGGAATAACAAACACAGGTCTATACCCAGAGACATAAAAATGAAACTCAGAAGATATTCAAATCAAAGAGAAGATTTTAAAAGTCGCCAGAAAAAAGGGCTAAACTGCCTACAAAGGCAGGGCAATTAGTGTGATAATTTCTTGTTTCTTAGTAATAACAAAGGCAGCCAGAAGACAGTGGGATGCTAACTGTGCATTATGAGAGAAATTGTCCTCCACTTAGAATCTTACACCCAGGCACACTATCTTTCAGAAACAATAAAGACTTTTATGAAAAGTTTATTATTAAAAGATCCTCTCTAAAGGAACTTTTAAAGATTTGCTTAAAACACAAATTTTTTCTTTTAGGAGAAATGTTTTAAAGAAGGAAAGTACGGAGTGAAAAAATGGTGAGCTAACGAAATGCTATTCTTGGTGTAAATCTAAAATAAAAGTGATGGTTTCAGTTTTTGATGTAACATTTTCTTAAAATTAGTAGAGCCATACTAATAAAGTTTAAAGAAAAAGATTAACATTCAAGGGTTTAATCACATTTTTTAAAATGTATAAAGTTAAAGAAAGGTGTTTTAATATATAACATATTTTTAACCCTACCAAAAAAAAAATTTAGCAAGTATAGGTAAGAATGAGAAAGCCAGGGTATAAAAAGGTGATCTATGTGTACTTAAATCATTTAAAATAGAGATTGTTATGAGAAGGCAAACGTACAATTTTTCCCTGTAGAAGTTTTCTATAATGCAAAACTATATGGATAATAAATGTGAATAAAACATTTTAAAAAGAAGTAACAGGTGGGATGAAAGCAATAGGGATTGAGGAAAAACTTGATATTTACCTAATTAGCTGGAATATAAAGCATGTTTTACATTTGACTCTAAATTGTAAAAAACTTCAGATAATAAATACTTCTGAAAATGTAAAATATAATTATTAATAGAAACAAAAACACCCTGTAAATACACTCTAGAAACAGGAGAAGTTGAAAGCTAAGAATTATGTCACAGGAAAATTATAAAGCAATAGAAGCAAAATAATAAATAGAACAAAAGAGAATGCAATAAATAAAATCAAATATATCTAATGTATCACTTACAAGATCTGGCTACCATATAAATAAAGAATTCTTTAATATTGCTGCTCTTTAATTCATTCACCCCATGATGATTTGCTTATTTAAGAATTTTTTCACAAAATTGCTAAGTAAATTAAAAGTGGGAATTATTAAAATATTTATATTTATATATCAATTGTAGAGTCTGAATGATTAATAAGATTTTTGATATTGGTATTTATAAATATATATATAACTGACACATATATTTATATTGCTGTCATTCTGTCCTACATATGCAGACATTGGTTCCAAATATTAAAAAATAATTTAAAATATTTCCATAGAGAAATATCAATTGATTCCAACAATAAACACTGAGCAAGTCACCAGATATTAACATAACATTAAATCTAGGAATCAGGTACAAATGACAAAAAGATCTCAACAAAATTATAAAATGCATAAGAACATTAAAACAAGAATTGTTCAGAATCTATAGAGAGAATTATCAAGTTTTGCTGAGCAATATAATAATTTAATAAATGAAAGACTATTTAACTTTCCTAGGATTAGATGAAATTTTGATTAAACTAGCAATGTTTTCTTTTTCTTTACAAAATAATTATCATATCTATTTGGACAAATAAATAAAATAGAATAAGAAAAATTTTTTAATTAAAATTGCCTTCCCAGGCATCAAGTCCTATTAACAGGAAGAGTAAAATAATTAGGTGCCAAATATATTTCAAGAAGAGAAAGTGTTACACAGATCTTCAAAATGTATAGTTCTAATCTGTAATAAAATAGCATCTCAAATCCATGTGTGAGATTGCATTATTGCTTTTATGAAATTGGGAAAATCTAGACTAAATTTAATACTCTAATTCCTCTCATATAATTTACTCAAATAAATACTGGATGAACTAAATACTTATTACATGTAAACAGAGAAACCATAAGCATATAGAGGGAAATATAAATGTGGTGGAGAAGAACTGTGAAGCATGAATTCAAAGGCAGAAAATATTGAAAGTATATATGGAGATTAAACTCCACTAAGTGAAAACATTCAAAGTTGGCAGGGTTGTGCCACAAATTCAAACACATGTTAAAATTAAGAAAAAATTTTAAACATCTGTGTAATAAAAAGTAATGGATGTACTTGCTGACTATCATTGCAGCACTATTTACAATAGCCAGGACATGGAAGCAACCTAAGTGTCCATCGACAGATGAATGGATAAAGAAGATGTGGCACATATATACAATGGAATATTACTCAGCCATAAGAAGAAACAAAATTGAGTTATTTGTAGTGAGGTGGATGGACCTAGAGTCTGTCATACAAAGTGAAGTAAGTCAGAAAGAGAAAAATACCATATGCTAACACATATATATGGAATCTAAAAAAAAAAAAAAAAAAAAAAGATTCTGATGAACCTAAGGGCAGGACAGGAATAAAGACACAGATGTAGAGAATGGACTTGAGGACACGGGGAGGGGGAAGGGTAAGCTGGGACGAAGTGAGAGGTTAGCATTGACGTATATACACTACCAAATGTAAAATAGCTAGTGGGAAGCAGCCGCATAGCACAGGGAGATCAGCTCGGTGCTTTGTGTCCACCTAGAGGGGTGGGATAGGGAGGGTGGGAGGGAGACGCAAGAGGGAAAGGATATGGGGATATATGTATACATATAACTGACTCACTTTGTTACACAGGAGAAGCTAACACAACATTGTAAAGCAATTATACTCCAATAAAGATATATTTTTAAAAAGCACTTACACATAGTAATAAAACCACAAATAAAAAATAAGAAAATAAATGATTCATAATTACATGGAGATGTTCCAGTTCAAAAGTAAGCAAAAGATAAATTAAAAATGTAAGTGGGATTTTAGCAGAAATGAAAAAATTTGAAAATTATCTGTATTGATGAGAGAATATATAAAATCCCTTAAACTATATGTATGTATGTATATATACATATACAAATACATATTGCTGTAGGAATTATAATGGTATATATTTGAGCAATTTGATAATAAAAGTCAAAACACTTGGGCAGCAAACGTTATTTTACATTTGATTGCCACTCTTCTAATAATGAGTGAATGTAATAATGAGCAATAAAAGATTTTATGAATCTTACCTCTCTTACTAGCTATAACTAGCCACAATTTTATTGTCCATAACATGAGAATAATGATAGTATTTTCCTCTTATGTATTGTATTTACTGATATAGAAAGAAATTACCTTGTTATAAAATCAGAAAATAATACCTAATTGTATGTATACAGGTTCCCGTTTATGTACATTAAGTATAGAAAATGGGTGGAATACAAACAAAATTTATCCCTGATTGGATAATATGATGTTTTTACTATAATGAACTCATTAATTGTGTAAGTAAATATAAAATGAAACCAACAATTGTCTCTAGGAATATTGAAGCAGAAAGTGTACTTTCCCACTCAATTGAGTATAATCAAATGATAGTACCTTTTACTGACCAACTTCATAACATGTTCCTTATTGTAATTTCTACTTATTGAGAGATTACTCCAAGTCTATTTTATGGATCGAAGTCAAATCAGATAATGATGACATCTTTCTCTTTCTATCTGTATGCTTCTCTACCCTGTGGTATTCTATTGGAATAAATGTTCCTCACAGTTTATTGCTCTTAAGTGTAATGTAAACCCTAGTCTATCATCTTTCAGAGAGGGTGTGACTTTCTCTATTCATTTATTCTCCCTTTTCTAGCTTCTTACCATGTTTTCGCATTTCCCTGAACTCTTGATTATTCTCTACTCTGATGCTAATAGATTTAGTGGCTGCCTCCTTTTTTCAGCTCATCCATTAACAAACCAAAATATTTAACCAAAACATTAAAGCATTTAGATAACTTCTGCCAGCTGAGTTATCAGGTGATAAAAGTGTTCAGATAGAGAAAAAGAATTTTGGTGATCATGACTTGAGTCTTTTTAGCTGCACCATTTAAAATACCACGTCTCCTTGGTGAAAAATAATATATTGCATGTTTGGAGAAGTTGTATATGTGTGATACTGTATGTTGCAATTCTATCCACATTATACTCAAAAGAAGAAAAGAAGGGTTATAAATTAAGAGTCATGTAAAGTAGCTACAACAGCAGTTACTTGCCATTTATTAAATTTGTTTAATAAACAATGTTTTAATAGACATGAAGTTATACAACTGTAGTGAAACAGTACAACATAGAACTAAGGTTTTTATTGTACATATATATCCTAACATTTGACTTTCAACTGTATAAAAACATCTGTCATATGCTGTCTAATAAAACTCAGCATACTAATACCAAAATTTTAGTCAAGGTCCCTGTGGTTAGATGGTGATATATTTCGTCAAATATTTTTATGCAGGTGGCGTGATATGTGAGATTGTTTTAATAACAATGTATAAATAGTTTAAATACAAAATGTTGTTGCTTAAGAATTGGAATGGCAAGATAGAATCTAGGATTTTTTCAACTAGAGAAGAAAAATATAATAATAAAACCAGAGTACAGCCACAAAAGGAACTCAATTTTTTAACTATGTAGGGCAAATTCTTTTTAATTTCCCACTAGTAAAATAAAAGAGTTGAAGCATGAACTGTTATCAGGATGCTTGCTGAGATTTTTCTTTTTTAATGAACTCTTTTGATTCACATTGCCACAAAGGGTGGGAAAAAAAGAAGTTGGATTAAGCACCATTTCCAGCTTTCTGCTCCTATTTCTTTATAGATGTCTGTTTACCTTCCTGGGTTTGGATCTCAAGAGATGATGCTACATTTACTTCTAAAAGAAAATGTTACCAACAATTCCACATTTTTGAGCAACACTATCACAGCACATAGACCCCTGACACTTTTGTCAGTGTAGCCATTCAGTGTGCAAGGCAATGGCCTTAAAAAAAACCCTAAGTCCCTAATTAACTGACTGTGAACTGTAGGTAGTAAACATTTGACAAAAGGCAACCATCAAATTTAGACTCCTAGACCATTGCTTATTAGGTCTTTATGATTTGTTCATTTAATTTTAGTAAAAATATTTTTGAAGATGCAAGTAATTTTATGAAAAAATATGGTTTTGGAATAATTTAATTTTGAAGACAAAATTACATCTGTCCATTGAATTTCATGTTGAGTTAATTCAGAAACAATTTATGAATTATCTAGTTGTTTTAAAGTTTTTCTAAATAGTTTATTTACTTACCTTGAAACTCTTAGTTATAAACTAAATTTTGTCTCACTAATGGATATTTTGAATGGAATTGAGACTTAACAATTCATGTTTGCTTCTTTACCTTCAACTAGAGCCTGTCTAAATTAAATGAATGGTAAAAAGATCTTCAAATTGAGACAATAGTATATACTCTAATAGAAATAATAGTTACCTATATTTAATATCAACCAAATAATATCTGTGCTTATTATTAGATAACAAAATCTGCACATAATACAAAAAGATCTTCCTATTTTTAATATATTTGCATAATTTCTAACTAGTTGGTTCTCAGAGCTCTAAGAGGAAAATCTTATTTTTAGGCTCAATATTGTATATAATATTTTAATTCAGAAAATGTATCAACTTCTTTGTACCACCTACATTCTAGAAGATAAAACACATAAAAGACTCTAGTTTAAAATTTTTTAGGTTTATTATATAAGTTTATTATGTGAAGAAAAAGGATCATTTTTTCTTCTTATTGATATGGTCTGAATTTTCTCTAATTAGTGTAAAATAACATACCTATATATTTCTTTTAATTTGTAGTTTGCTTTGTTTGATTTTGTATTTTTATTCTCAGTGAATTATGCCTGGTCAGATTGGTTAGACCAATTTTTGTGGTTCTTACTTTAAATGTTGCATATTATCACTCAGTGATTTTATGACTGCAGCAGTGCATCAAGGGCACTATCCCACCCTTTCAAAGACAAACAATCTGACTGCATTAGAATAATAAAAACAATAAGGAGACATCAAGAACAATAATGATATCTAACATTTATTGTGAAAAAATCTCCAAAGTCTTCAATTAGCTAAACAGGAGCTGTATTTTAGTGAGCTGTTTCATTGTGGGTTTACTATATTCCGGGAACTATGCTAGAAACTTGAACTTTAGTAAATCTTTTAAACCTCATAGCAATGCCGTGAGGAGGATACTATCATTATCAACCTTCTGTCTTTTCTGCTCTGGTTGCCGAAGGATCACTCCATTCAGCAGCCCTTGATAAGGTCAGGAGAGACCAGTTAGTCACCAAGAAAGAGAAGCTCCAGCCCTCTCTCCCCTCTTGTGTCTTCCTTCCTTTCCTCTGTCTTTCTCATTCTTTTCCCTTCCTGTTTATCTTTCTTGCAGGAAAGTGAGTCTGAGCCATTATGCCCTTCAGAAATACAAAAGTAGCAAAATTAATACTAAAGTTGACTTCACTTCTCTCCAAAGTATGTTTTCTTCTTATCATTTCATGTCAAGGAATACTTTGGCATTTTGGAACAGAGCCTTCATCTGCCATATCTTCTCTTAGCATTTTTGTCTTTGTCTTTTATGATGAGCAAATTTTGATTCTAGGCCAGATTGTACTGTTAGACGTGGATTATTTTTTCATTTGAATACTGTTTACACACTACATTCCTTCCCCCACCCCCCACACAGCATACAGGAATCTTAATTCCCCAAGGAGGGTTCGGATCCACGCCCCCGGCCCCTGCAGTGGAAGCCCGGAATCTTAACCACTGGACCACCAGGGAAGTCCCTGATTTGACTTACATTTATGAGCACCTAATACTTTCTAAGCACAGTGTCAGTTCCTGTTCACTGGAGAGGCCGTGGTGCAAAGCCAGTAACATTGTTTCCCCCACAGGCCTTAGAGATTCTGTTGAACTCATCCTATGAACTGAGATAAATTGTGGGAACAAAGGAGCATCTAACAAAACAACATTAACCCAGACTAGGGGATTTAGGGGACTCTTTGTTGTTGAGCTGAGATAGAGTGAAGGAATTGAGAAGAGCTTTCCAGACAGCAGGGAAAAAAGATTTTGCATTTTCTATACCTGCAGCCTCTCTTTTAAAGTATATATTTATCTAACCTTTATGATCTCACAGGTTGCAAGCTAGTTCTTTAAAGCTGGCGTGAATATATGTGAAGCATACCATCAGTTCTGTTCACACTCCCCTCTCAAGCTACAACTCTTAAGATTCTAGCTACTCAACTCTGTAGGTTAAACTCAAACATGCATGCATGCACATAGACACACAGATAAAATAATGGATGTACTTCTAAGGAAAAAGTAAAGGGTTAACTGAATTATTAGGTTATGCTGCAAAACAAGTTATTACTGTGTTCTGAATTTTATTGTTTTATATTAAGAAGTATGGCTGTATTAGGAAGAAATGTTGAATTCCTTAATTGAGAATATAAATCTGCCTCCACAAGAGAAATAGATATGACAGGTTTCTTTATAGCTATCCATTGTTAAATTATAAGATATATTTGTCATTTATCACTTATGCTCTATCTTTGTGTCTTTGCTGATTTAAGTAATCATGGATTTCAGCTTTTTCCCTTACATAGTCTCTCTCTCATATTCTATACTTTTAAATCTGAGACATCAAAATCACCCTCAGTTTTTGTCATGACAAAATCATTTTGGGAAAATAGATTCATGAACATATTATCAAAGAGAGGTTATATTTTCCATTGCTTAGTCTCTGTTTCATGCTTTGGAAATGCAAAAATGGAATAGGAAATGGACATTGTCTTCCCCCAACCCAAACCAGCACAACCTCTCAGTGAAACAAAGCCTTGTTAATGTCGACAGATGAGTGGGTAAGCAGACTGCATTTATAAAAGTGCTTCTAGTCATCAGTGGGCAAACCAATTTTAAACTGGGACTGAAGCCAACACACATCTTTTTTTTTTTTTTTTTTGGCTCTTTAAATGTTTGACAAGCGAAGTACTGTAATGTCATGAGAGAGATGGTTCTTGTCATATTTCCAAATTGGCTGGGTAGAAAGCACTTCCAGAAGGTTTTAATTCTATCAAGATCCCACTATAAATTCAAGACCCAGACTACCCAACTTGTCTCTCTGCTTTTCTGTCTTGTTGTCATTGGTTTTTGTTTTTATGATGGCCAAAACATCCCTGTCAGATGTGATAATTTTGGAAAAACATATTTTAAAGTAGCCATACAAAACAGTTTGTGTATTACCTTTGGCATCCATAACAACAACATTTCATCTTAAAATCTTGCATGCCCTTTAATAGGATTCATATGGGTTTAAGTAAATGAGCTATATGCAGAGATGTAAAAAAAACAAAATGTGTTATATTTCCTTAAAACAAAAAAAGTTGAGTTTTGAAGGAAAGAGAAAGATAGGTGAATTTTGAAGAGAAGCAGAGAATTTTGGTGTAAAGAATAAGCCCTTGGACAATAGGCAGATCTGTGTTCAAATATTTTCTCTGCCACTTATGAGCTATATGACTTAGAAGCAATTTAAAAATTTTTTTCTTGGGGCTTTAGCCCCTCATGTTTAAACTGAGATTAATAACATCAACTTCTAAATGTTCTGTGATAGAGAAGATTAAATGAGCATACAAAAAATACAGCTGTTGAATGCAGTATTTGTTTCAACTGTATTTTTTCTGCTGCTGCTGCTGTTGTTTTCATTATTTTTCATGAAGCCATCCCAAATTTAAGGTATGGGTGTTACCTCCAAGTTCTAGATAATGACTAACCTGTGATGTCAAACATCTTTCTGTCAAATTGCATTTCCAATTATATGAATGTTAATACATTAGAAGGAATGAAGCACTAAAGAACAGATAATCACAGAACAAACAACAGATCAAAAACACAATAGATTGCATTTTTTATTGAAGTGTAGTTGATTTACAATGTTGTGTTAGTTTTAGGTGTACAGCAAAGTGATTCAGTTTTATATATATATATTTATATGTACATAAATATATATATATTTATGTATATATAAATATATATATAAATGTATAAGTGATTCATATAATACATTCTTTTTTAGATTCTTTTCCATTATAGGTTATTACAAGATACTGAGTATAGTTCCCTGTGCTATACAGTAGGTCCTTGTTGTTTATGTATTTTATATATAGTATTGTGTATATGTTAATCCCAAACTCCTAATTTATCCCTCCCTCCCTTTTCCCTTTGGTAACCATAAGTTTCTGTTTGTGGGTTTATTTCTGTTTTGTAAATAAGTTCATTTGTATCAATTTTTTTAGATTCCACATATAAGTAATATCCTATGATATTTGTCTTTCTCTGTCTGGCTTACTTCACTTAGTCTGATAATATCTAGGTCCATCCATGTTGCTGCAAATGACATTATTTCATTCTTTTTATGGCTGAGTAGTATTCCATTATATATATTATATGATATATATATGATATATATATATATATATCACATCTTCTTTATCCATTCATCTATCAATGGACATTTAGGTTGCTTCCATGTCTTGCTTATTGTAAATAGTGCTGCAGTGAACACTGGGGTGCATGTATCTTTTCAAATTAGAGTTTTCTCCAGATATATGCCCAGGATTGGGATTGCTGGATCATATGGTAAATAATGTGGTGAGTTGTCATGGCCAAATTTTTATCGACTAGAGTCTGCCCTTATCATAAGAAGATATATTACATTCATCCTATGGTCCCTGGACTAAGAAAGGAAATACAACTTGTATTATTTTAACTATCTTTTCCTCAATATAAATTTTACCATTATGGATAAAAACATTCTAAAATGGCACTTAAAAGAACTCTGAGTTCATTTTGGAAGTATGTTTGACTAATAGAAAAGTAGGAATTAAACTCTTAGTTAAATTGGAAAAAATGAACTCTCTTCATTTCATGCCTGTATCTGTTAGGGTCTGGTAAAGTGACATAAAATAAATAATGTACTGCAGGCTTGAGACCTTACACAATTATGGGAGAAGTAGGGGAAATCAAGCTCTGAGTGGGAGTGGCTGGTGGAGCAGAGAACATCCACCAATGAGGAATGACAGAGGGAGCTGCAGAAGTCTCTGAAAGACTGTGATCTCTGCTTTTGCTGATGGGCAGCCCTGAATTAAATTCATCAAGGCAGGCCATTTCCAGGTAGCGTAAGGGAGGAAATCAGGAACAAACTGAGACCTGCAAAAATAAATTGTAATCTTCGAGGGAAATCAGGAACCCACAGGCACAATTTGGAACCCCTGTCTGTCTCTTACTGCATCTAACCCCAACCATATAGGTGACCTGAAGAAGAAGCTGCTGCCTTTCAGAGTTGCACACACACCTGGCCCAAAGCTCGGAAAAGTGTAACGAGGAGATCCAATGGGAAGTTGGCTGTCCCATGTCACCGACGTGAGCCAGCCAATCAGCAACAACGTGTGGGATTTTGCCTGTAGTGTAAGGCCTACTGCTTCACTCCTGCCTTCCAAATCTGCTAATTTCTCTTGTGGGCAACACTTAACCCAGAACCGTATAAGGAAGGGAATCTAGAAAATGTAGCTTCTGTTTAGCAAAATTGACACAGTAAAAAACCACATCAATGCCTTAAAGATAAAGCCAGTAAATTCTGTTGATTTTACTCTTAACAAATTGAGCAACTCAATCAAGAAAAGACATGTTAATCATAAGAGCTGTACTTGAATATATCTGATACACATTTGAGGTTCCTATTGTTTCTTGCTGGGCATTCTTGTTTCTCCTGCGCTATACTCATGTCAGAAACTTCCTTAAGACTTTCTGATGGCTCAGTTCCATCAAATATAATCTCTTCTACTCAAGGCTCAGAGTGAACCTCAGAGATACTGTGAAGTTAGAAGCACATGGGGCTGGAATCTCTGAGCTCTACTTTTATGTGTGTAACATTAGATAAGCTAATTGGTTCCAGTTTCCTAATCTATAAAACAGAAATATAGCATCCCTTGAATCTTTAAAATGTTGTTTGGTTTTTTATTGTAATTCATCACAGCTGAGCAGATTTAATCTCTGTGTTTTCGTCCTGATGTTCCTGTTTTCTTCCTCATCCACGTCCTGGAAACTAGTTCTCCATCCTTCCCATCTCACAAATTTCAGGTCACATCTTTTTATATCTAACCAAACTACAAATTCTTGTGGAAAGAAACATGCTTTTATTATTTTATGTCTGACCTTACATATTACGGAGACAGGCGGAATGTTCTCTTAACAGAAGTTTATGAAACGATGAATGAAACTAGCAGAAGCCTCTGTGGGAATCTTTGTCCTGTACTTTAATAGTAAATACACACATAGTTATGTTCTGCTTTCATTTGTGCTTGCTTGCAACTTTGCAAGTATTTAAAACACTTTTTCCAAGGTGTCAGCATTTATAAGGATCATTGGGTTCTTCCAATAGCATCATTACATTCTTGAGCTTTTGAACAGTATCTTCTAATTTTACTTTATTTTTCCATTTTGATTTCCTTTGATCCCATGTTGATACAGAATTAATGGTTGACACACTCGTCTTTCTCTTTTTATTTACTTCAAATACTAATTGTATGCAACTAAAGGATTGATTTCCTAGGAGGGTATTCCCATGTTTTTAACAATTACCTGCACTTTCTCCATTTTACAATGTTCCTTGGTACTTAATATTGTTATCTCATTCCAATTCTTAGAAATAGACAAAGAAAAATGTTTCTCAGGGTTTGCTTAACCTAGTCATTAGTTTAGTTAAGCTCAGCATTTAGGAAGACTATTAAGGATTTGTTTTCCTTTCTATAAGTTTCCTTTCTATTTGTTTTCCTTTCTACAATTCTTTCTATAATTGTAGAAAGAATCAAATTTAAAAATATTCTATTATTTTAAATAATCCTTAAATTTTCACAGTTAACAATATTATCCCCTTGGTTATACAATCCTTCGAATGCTAATTTCACTCTTTTGTTGGCTTATGTAACATATTCAGCATTTCAATGTGTTTTCCAGACTAATCTAAGTTAGAAGAGTTAGAAGGTAAAGCTATGGGATAAACTTGATGAAGTCAAGGAAGTCAATTCATATTGATTTTACACCATTCACTTTTTAAAAAAATTTATTTATATATTTATTTTTGGCTGCGTCGGGTCTCGTTGCTGCGCACAGGCTTTCTTTAGTTGCGGTGAGCTGGGGCTACTCTTCATTGCAGTGTGCAGGCTTCTCATTGTGGTGGCTTCTCTTGTTGAGGAGCACAGGCTCTAGGTGCACGGGCTCCAGTAGTTGTGGCACGTGGGCTCAGTAGTTGTGGCTTGCAGGCTCTAGAGTGCAGGCTCAGTAGTTGTGGCGCACGGGCTTAGTTGCTCCACGGCATGTGGGATCTTCCCGGACCAGGGATCGAACCCATGTCCCCTGCATTGGCAGGCAGATTCTTAACCACTGCGCCACCAGGGAAGTCCCACGCCATTCACTTTTATACCGCCTGTTTCAGTAGCTACAACTCTTTAAAATTAACATTACAGAAATTACTCTTTGATTTTATTTAGTTTTTTTAGCACAACTCCAAAAAAAAGTGCTGTCTTCTTCTTATCGGTAGTAATCTGGCAATATAAAAAAGGAAATATTTGAAACTAAAGTGCAGTGTAAATCACTTGATGATTCATGTAACATATGATATATACTTAAAATAAATTTTTCCACTGCTGAATAAAATAGGACAAAGAAAGAAGTTTTGCTTAAAATGGGATTTCAAAAGATACAAAATTATGTGGTTCATACCTTTTTAAAGTAACCAAACCTATAGTTGAGAAAATGTATCTCTGAAAATAGACTAAAGAATTTCTCTAGAGCACATATGATCAGGGCCACTAAAATGAAATATAGAATCTCAAACATGAGTGATTTTTTTTTCCAGTTTTAATTAAAATGACCTTAACAGTGCCGATATGTCTCTGTCTTTATATTAAGCAGAATTTAATATGTACATCTCTACAGTAATGACCTCTTATGAATAATACTTAAAACATCTCATCTGCATCCTATGACTTAAATGGCTTTATCTTTAGGGACACATTCTACTTTATTTGATTCATTTTCTCCCCTTTCTCAACACTTATTCACCAAAAATCAAAAGTTTGGAGTCTCAGTGGTTATAGAAAAAATACATATTAATGTAAATGAAATAGCAGAATAAATGAGGATATCTCTTAAGATCTTTTTCTCACATTTCTCTGCTCACCTTTCATTTACAAACCACATTTATGTTCATGGCTTGAGCCACGATCTCAGTGTGAGTGATTCTGCTTCCATAAAACCAACCTCAAACTGTTGCCTGTGATTGTTGATTTCTCTACTCCTCTTTGTATCTGAGTGTTCTTGAGCTTTACTACTCTAAGGGAGCAATAAACACTAGTGATCAAATCACAGTGTCTTTTGTTCCCACTACAAAGTCTCTCCCAGTTATCTCTGGGAGTCCCTGCAGATTGTCACATGCAGATTCAGACAAGCTTACTTAATGGTCATCAATGTCCCGTAGGACTCCCCATCAGACTACCTCACCACCTCTGTTGCCAGTGCCAGCTTCTCCTTGAGAAGCTCAGCCATGTAGGACCAAGCACTACTGTTCTGCCCTCAGGGTGCCCCACTGGCACTGTGGCTCCAGGGGTACGTGGCAGAGTGGTGGGAAAAATGGGGTTCTAGTCAATCTGTGTGCTTCTAATGAACCAAAAATCTATGCTGGTTTTTAGATATTTAGACATCCATGGATTCAACTCCTTTGTTTGTTTGTTTTATTTAATTTTTATTTTATGTTGGAATATAGTTGATTTGCAGTGTTGTGTTACTTTCAGGTGTACATATATGTGTATATATATATATATTCTTTTTCAGATTCTTTTCCCGTATAGGTTGTTACAGAATATTGAGTAGAATTCCCTGTGCTATACAGTAGGTCCTTGTTGATTATCTATTTTATATATAATAGTGTGTATATGTTAATCCCAAACTCCTAATTTATCCCTCCCACTCCACATTTCCCCTTTGGTAAACGTAAGTTAGTTTTTGAAGTCTGTGAGTCTGTTTCTGTTTTGTAAATAAGTTCTTTTGTAACTTTTTTTTTTTTTTAGATTCCACATACAAGTGGTATCGTATGATATTTGTCTTTCTCTGTCTGACTTACTTCGCTTAGTATGATAATCTCTACGTCCATCCATGTTGCTGCAAATGGCATTATTTCATTCATTTTTATGGCTGAGTAATATTCTGTTGTATATATATATCACATCTTCTTTATCCATTCCTCTGTTGATGGACATTTAGGTTGCTTCCATGTCTTGGCTATTGTAAATAGTGCTGCAGTGAACATTGGAGTGCATGTATCTTTTCAAATTATGGTTTTCTATGTATATATGCCCAGGAGTGGCATTGCTGGATCATATGGTAGTTCTGTTTTTAGTTTTTTAAGGAACCTCCATACGGTTCTCCATAATGGTCGTACCAATTTACATTCCCACCAACAGTGTAGGAGGGTTTCCTTTTCTCCACACCCTCTCCGGCATTTATTGTTTGTAGACTTTCTGATGACGGCCATTCTGACTGGTGTGAGGTGATACCTCATTGTAGTTTTTATTTGCGTTTCTCTAATAATTAGTGATGTTGAGCTTCTTTTCATGTGTTTTTTGGCCATCTGTATGTCTTTCTTAGAGAAATGTCTATTTAGACCTCAGCTCCTTTGGTTTTGATATCTTTCCCTTGGCTTCAAAAATCAGCCTATTAAATGAATCAATCAATCTTATAATTAATTAATCTTCTCATACTTCTCATTCTACACAAATATTAATTTCTTGCATCTAAACAATAATAATAATAAAAAGAAACAAATGACTTAGGAAAATCTGAGCTCACAAGTTTCATCAAGTGGCAAAATCTATCTCACATGGGCTCAGATTTTGTATTCTATTACTTGGTAGTATTAATATCCTTGCATTTTCTCTGCCTTAAATTCTGAGTTCATTAACTCCTTTTCAAATCAACTGACATATACCATCAATCATTTTCAATACAGTGCCTTCTTCTGGCCCTCTCTCTCTTAAAGTTGCCACCCTATATAAGTTTTGCATTCCCCTGACAAATGTGTTAGTTTTCTGCGGTATGTCTTATGACATTATAATAGTGGTTTAAAAATAGAAGAAGAGGAGAAAGAAGAAGAAGATAAAGATGTTAATAGGTCTAGAGAGGAAGAAATCAGTGGTCAGGCTTAGGAGGCCCATGAAGAATTAAAGAATAGAGCTAGTCTAACATACAATTTCTTACAAACCCAGGTAGGTGAAAACAAAAGGATTACAAAATTACCCACTGTTTAAAGAATAATATGGGGGAGGGGGCAAGATGGCGGAAGAGTAAGACGCGGAGATCACCTTCCTCCCCACAGATACATGAGAAATACATCTACACGTGGAACTGCTCCTACAGAACACCCACTGAACGCTGGCAGAAGACGTCAGACCTCCCAAAAGGCAAGAAAATCCCCACGTACTTGGGTAGGGCAAAAGAAAAAAGAAATAACAGAGACAAAAGAATAGGGACGGGACCTGCACCAGTGGGAGGGAGCTGTGAAGGAGGAAAGGTTTCCACACACTAGGAAGCCCCTTCGTGGGCAGAGACTGCAGGTAGCAGAGGGGGGAAGCTTCAGAGCCACGGAGGAGAGCGCAGCCACAGTGGTGCGGAGGGCAAAGCGGAGAGATTCCCGCACAGAGGAGCGGTGCCGACCAGCACTCACCAGCCCGAGAGGCTTGTCTGCTCAGCCGCCGGGGCGGGCGGGGGCTGGGAGCTGGGGCTCGGGCTTCGGTGCTAGCCGGGAGGGAGTCCGGGAAAAAGACTGCAGCTGCCGAAGAGGCAAGAGACTTTTTCTTGCCTCTTTGTTTCGCGGCGCACAAGGAGAGGGGATTCAGAGCGCCGCCTAAACGAGCTCCAGAGACGGGCGGGAGCCGCGGCTATCAGCGCGGATCCCACAGCAACAGGGACGCAGAGGGAAAAACGGAGAGATTCCCGCACAGAGGCTCGGCGCCGAGCAGCACTCACCAGCCCGAGAGGCTTGTCTGCTCACCCGCCGGGGCGGGCGGGGGCTGGGAGCTGAGGCGCGGGCTTCGGTCGGATCCCAGGGAGAGGACTGGGGTTGGCTGCGTGAACACAGCGTGAAGGGGGCTGGTGCGCCACAGCTAGCCGGGAGGGTGCCCGAGAAAAAGTCTGCAGCTGCCGAAGAGGCAAGAGACTTTTTCTTGCCTCTTTGTTTCGCGGCGTGCAAGGAGAGGGGATTCAGAGCGCCACTTAAACAAACTCCAGAGACAGGCGCGAGCCGCGGCTATCAGCGCGGACCCCAGAGACGGGCATGAGACGCTAAGGCTGCTGCTGCCGCCACCAAAAAGCCTGTGGGCGAGCACAGGTCATTCTCCACACTGCCCCTCCCGGAAGCCTGTGCAGCCCGCCACGGCCAGGCTCCCGTAATCTGGGGACAACTTCCCCGGGAGAGTGCACGGCGCACCTCAGGCTGCTGCAACGTCACGCCGGCTTCTGCCGCCGCAGGCTCGCCCCGCCTCCTCCGTACCGCTCCCTTCCCCCGGCCTGACTGAGCCAGAGCCCCCGAATCAGCTGCTTCTTTAACCCCGTTCTGTCTGGGCGGGGAACAGACGCCCTCAGGCGACCTACATGCAGATGCGGGTCCAAATCCAAAGCTGAACCCCGGGAGCTGTATGAACAAAGAAGAGAAAGGGAAATCTCTCCCAGCAGCCTCAGAAGCAGCGGATTAAAGCTCCACAAACAACTTGATGTGCCTGCATCTGTTGAATACCTGAATAGACAACGAATCATCCCAAATTTAGGAGGTGGACTTTGGGAGCAGGATATATTAACTTTTCCCCTTTTCCTTTTTTTGTGAGTGTATATGTGTATGCTTCTGGGTGAGATTTTGTCTGTATAGCTTTGCTCTCACCGTTAGTCCTAGGGTTAGGTCTGTCCGGTTTTTCTTTTGTTTTTTTTTTTTTACTTAAAAAAACTTTTTTTCCCTAATAAATGTTTTTTTAATAATTTTTTCCTTATTTTCTATTTTTAAAAAATTTAAAAAAAATTTTTTAATAAGTTTTTTCATGTTTTTTACTTTAAAAAAATTAAAATTTTTTTCTTAATAAATTTTTTCTTAATAATTTTTTTCTTATTTTTAGTATAAAAAATTAATAAATCTATTTTTAAAAATTAAAAAAAAATTTTTTTTCTTATTTTTTATTATAATTGCTTTATTTTATTTTATTTTATCCTCTTTCTTTCTTTCTTTCCATTTTTTCTCCCTTTTATTCTGAGCCGTGTGGATGAAAGGCTCTTGGTGCTCCAGCCAGGCATCAGGGCTGTGCCTCTGAGGTGGGAGAGCCAACTTCAGGACACTGGTCCACAAGAGACCTCCCAGCTCCACGTAATACCAAACGGCGAAAATCTCTCAGAGATCTCCATCTCAACATCAAGACCCAGCTTCACTCAACGACCAGCAAGCTACAGTGCTGGACACCCTATGCCAAACAACTAGCAAGACAGGAACACAGCCCCATCCATTAACAGAGAGGCTGCCTAAAATCATAATAAGGCCACAGACACCCCAAAACACACCACCAGACGTGGACGAGCCCACCAGAAAGACAACATCCAGCCTCATCCACCAGAACACAGGCACTAGTTCCCTCCACCAGGAAACCTACACAACCCACTGAACCAACCTTAGCCACTGGGGACAGATACCAAAAACAACGGGAACTACGAACCTGCAGCCTGTGAAAAGGAGACCCCAAACACAGTAAGATAAGCAAAATGAGAAGACAGAAAAACACACAGCAGATGAAGGAGCAGGGTCAAAACACACCAGACCTAACAAATGAAGAGGAAATAGGTAGTCTACCTGAAAAAGAATTCAGAATAATGATAGTAAGGATGATCCAAAATCTTGGAAATAGAATAGACAAAATGCAAGAAACATTTAACAAGGACGTAGAAGAACTAAAGAGGAACCAAGCAACGATGAAAAGCACAATAAATGAAATTAAAAATACTCTAGATGGGATCAATAGCAGAACAACTGAGGCAGAAGAACGGATAAGTGACCTGGAAGATAAAATGGTGGAAATAACTACTGCAGAGCAGGATAAAGAAAAAAGAATGAAAAGAACTGAGGACAGTCTCAGAGACCTCTGGGACAACATTAAACGCACCAACATTCGAATTATAGGGGTCCCAGAAGAAGAAGAGAAAAAGAAAGGGACTGAGAAAATATTTGAAGAGATTATAGTTGAAAACTTCCCTAATATGGGAAAGGAAATAGTTAATCAAGTCCTGGAAGCACAGAGAGTCCCATACAGGATAAATCCAAGGAGAAACACACCAAGACACATATTAATCAAACTATCAAAAATTAAATATAAAGAAAACATATTAAAAGCAGCAAGGGAAAAACAACAAATAACACACAAGGGCATCCCCATAAGGTTAACAGCTGATCTTTCAGCAGAAACTCTGCAAGCCAGAAGGGAGTGGCAGGATATACTTAAAGTGATGAAGGAGAAAAACCTACAACCAAGATTACTCTACCCAGCAAGGATCTCATTCAGATTTGATGGAGAAATTAAAACCTTTACAGACAAGCAAAAGCTGAGAGAGTTCAGCACCACCAAACCAGCTTTACAACAAATGCTAAAGGAACGTCTCTAGGCAAGAAACACAAGAGAAGGAAAACACCTACAATAACAAACCCAAAACATTTAAGAAAATGGGAATAGGAACATACATATCGATAATTACCTTAAATGTAAATGGATTAAATGCTCCCACCAAAAGACACAGACTGGCTGAATGGATACAAAAACAAGACCCATATATATGCTGTCTACAAGAGACCCACTTCAGACCTAGACACACATACAGACTGAAAGTGAGGGGATGGAAAAAGATATTCCATGCAAATGGAAATCAAAAGAAAGCTGGAGTAGCAATTCTCATATCAGACAAAATAGACTTTAAAATAAAGACTATTACAAGAGACAAAGAAGGACACTATATAATGATCAAGGGATCGATCCAAGAAGAAGGTATAACAATTGTAAATATTTATGCACCCAGCATAGGAGCACCTCAATACATAAGGCAAATACTAACAGCCATAAAAGGGGAAATCAACAGTAACACAATCATAGTAGGGGACTTTAACACCCCACTTTCACCAATGGACAGATCATCCAAAATGAAAATAAATAAGGAAACACAAGCTTTAAATGATACATTAAACAAGATGGACTTAATTGATATTTATAGGACATTCCACCCAAAAACAACAGAATACACATTTTACTCAAGTGCTCATGGAACATTCTCCAGGATAGATCATATCTTGGGTCACAAATCAAGCCTTGGTAAATTTAAAAACATTGAAATCGTATCAAGTATCTTTTCCGACCACAACGCTATGAGACTAGATATCAATTACAGGAAGAGATCTGTAAAAAATACAAACACATGGAGGCTACACAATACACTACTTAATAACGAAGTGATCACTGAAGAAGTCAAAGGGGAAATCAAGAAATACCTAGAAACAAATGACAATGGAGACACGACGATCCAAAACCTATGGGATGCAGCAAAAGCAGTTCTAAGAGGGAAGTTTATAGCAATACAAGCCTACATCAAGAAACAGGAAACATCTCGAATAAACAACCTAACCTTGCACCTAAAGCAATTAGAGAAAGAAGAACAAAAAAACCCCAAAGCTAGCAGAAGGAAAGAAATCATAAAGATCAGATCAGAAATAAATGAAAAAGAAATGAAGGAAACAATAGCAAAAATTAATGAAACTAAAAGCTGGTTCTTTGAGAAGATAAACAAAATTGATAAACCATTAGCCAGACTCATCAAGAGAAAAAGGGAGAAGACTCAAATTAATAGAATTAGAAATGAAAAAGGAGAAGTAACCACTGACACTGCAGAAATACAAACGATCATGAGAGATTACTACAAGCAACTCTATGCCAATAAAATGGACAACCTGGAAGAAATGGACAGATTCTTAGAAATGCACAACCTGCCAAGACTGAACCAGGAAGAAATAGAAAATATGAACAGACCAATCACAAGCACTGAAATTGAAACCGTGATTAAAAATCTTCCAACACACAAAAGCCCAGGACCAGATGGCTTCACAGGCGAATTCTATCAAACATTTAGAGAAGAGCTAACACCTATCCTTCTCAAACTCTTCCAAAATATTGCAGAGGGAGGAACACTCCCCAACTCATTCTGGGAGGCCACCATCACCCTGATACCAAAACCAGACAAAGATGTCACAAAGAAAGAAAACTACAGGCCAATATCACTGATGAACATAGATGCAAAAATCCTCAACAAAATACTAGCAAACAGAATCCAACAGCACATTAAAAGGATTATACACCATGATCAAGTGGGGTTTATTCCAGGAATGCAAGGATTCTTCAATATACGCAAATCAATCAACGTGATACATCATATTAACAAATTGAAGGAGAAAAACCATATGATCATCTCAATAGATGCAGAGAAAGCTTTCGACAAAATTCAACACCCATTTATGATAAAAGTCCTGCAGAAAGTAGGCATAGAGGGAACTTTCCTCAACATAATAAAGGCCGTATATGACAAACCCACAGCCAACATTGTCCTCAATGGTGAAAAACTGAAACCATTTCCACTAAGATCAGGAACAAGACAAGGTTGCCCACTCTCACCACTATTATTCAACATAGTTTTGGAAGTGTTAGCCACAGCAATCAGAGAAGAAAAAGAAATAAAAGGAATCCAAATCGGAAAAGAAGAAGTAAAGCTGTCACTGTTTGCAGACGACATGATACTATACATAGAGAATCCAAAAGATGCTACCAGAAAACTACTAGAGCTAATCAATGAATTTGGTAAAGTAGCAGGATACAAAATTAATGCACAGAAATCTCTTGCATTCCTGTATACTAATGATGAAAAATCTGAAAGTGAAATTAAGAAAACACTCCCGTTTACCATTGCAACAAAAAGAATAAAATATCTAGGAATAAACCTACCTAAGGAGACAAAAGACCTGTATGCAGAAAATTATAGGACACTGATGAAAGAAATTAAAGATGATACAAATAGATGGAGAGATATACCATGTTCTTGGATTGGAAGAATCAACATTGTGAAAATGACTCTGCTACCCAAAGCAATCTACAGATTCAATGCAATCCCTATCAAACTACCACTGGCATTTTTCACAGAACTAGAACAAAAAATTTCACAATTTGTATGGAAACACAAAAGACCCCGAATAGCCAAAGCAATCTTGAGAACGAAAAATGGAGCTGGAGGAATCAGGCTCCCTGACTTCAGACTATATTACAAAGCTACAGTAATCAAGACAGTTTGGTACTGGCACAAAAACAGAAATATACATCAATGGAACAGGATAGAAAGCCCAGAGATAAGCCCACGCACATATGGTCACCTTATCTTTGATAAAGGAGGCAAGCATATATAGTGGAGAAAAGACAGCCTCTTCAATAAGTGGTGCTGGGAAAATTGGACAGGTACATGTAAAAGTATGAAATTAGAACATTCCCTGACACCATACACAAAAATAAACTCAAAATGGATTAAAGACCTAAGTGTAAGGCCAGACACTATCAAACTCTTAGAGGAAAACATAGGCAGAACACTCTATGACATAAATCACAGCAAGATCCTTTTTGACCCAGGTCCTAGAGAAATGGAAATAAAAACACAAATAAACAAATGGGACCTAATGAAACTTCAAAGCTTTTGCACAGCAAAGGAAACCATAAACAAGACCAAAAGACAACCCTCAGAATGGGAGAAAATATTTGCAAATGAAGCAACTGACAAAGGATTAATCTCCAAGATTTACAAGCAGCTCATGCAGCTCAATAACAAAAAAACAAACAAGCCAATCTAAAAATGGGCAGAAGACGTAAATAGACATTTCTCCAAAGAAGATATACAGATTGCCAACAGACACATGAAAGAATGCTCAACATCATTAATCATTAGAGAAATGCAAATCAAAACTACAATGAGGTATCATCTCACACCGGTCAGAATGGCCATCATCAAAAAATCTAGAAACAATAAATGCTGGAGAGGGTGTGGAGAAAAGGGAACCCTCTTGCACTGTTGGTAGGAATGTAAATTGATACAGCCACTATGGAGAACAGTATGGAGGTTCCTTAAAAAACTAAAAATAGAACTACCATACGACCCAGCAATCCCACTACTGGGCATATACCCTGAGAAAACCATAATTCAGAAAGAGTCATGTACCAAAATATTCATTGCAGCTCTGTTTACAATAGCCAGGACATGGAAGCAACCTAGGTGTCCATCATCGGATGAATGGATAAAGAAGATGTGGCACATATATACAATGGAATATTACTCAGCCATAAAAAGAAATGAAATGGAGGTGTTTGTAATGAGGTGGATGGAGTTAGAGTCTGTCATACAGAGTGAAGTAAGTCAGAAAGAGAAAAAGAAATACAGTATGCTAACACATATGTATGGAATCTAAGGAAAAAAAAAAAAAAAAGGTCATGAAGAACCTAGTGGCAAGATGGGAATAAAGACACAGACCTACTAGAGAATGGACTTGAGGATATGGGGAGGGAGAGGGGTGAGATGTGACAGGGTGAGAGAGTGTCATGGACATATATACACTACCAAATGTAAAATAGATAGCTAGTGGGAAGCAGCCGCATAGCACAGGGAGATCAGCTCGGTGCTTTGTGACCACCTAGAGGGGTGGGATAGGGAGGGTGGGAGGGAGGGAGATGCAAGAGGGAAGAGATATGGGAACATATGTATATGTATAACTGATTCACTTTGTTATAAAGCAGAAGCTAACACACCATTGTAAAGCAATTATACTTCAATAAAGATGTTTAAAAAAAAAAAAAAGAACTAACAAAATTATATAGCCTGCACTACTAGCCAACTTGTATGTTTTCTTCTGATTCTGAAAATCTTACTGTAAGATTAATCATTACAATAAACTGCTACACTAGAGGAAAAAAAAAAAAAAAGAATAATATGGCTAATAGTATAGCTTAGACCACAGGCAAAGTAAGCTTGTAAAATTTTCAGGTAAGGGAAAATACAGAACAGTCAACCAGAAAGAGTGGATTATTTTAATGTAATCAGGTGTTACTATTTTATGCAGACAGTTGGAAATGAGAGATTTTTCTGTTGCTACGTTCACATCTGAATAGAATTTTAATATGAAGCTTAAGGTATAATTGTAGAGTAGTGATTTACAAAGTAGGGATCAGAAAGATTGATCGTGGTGTAGAAGCAAACATCAGAACTCCTGTTCATATTTATTTTAATCTAAATAATAAAAAAATTAAGATCTACTAATATTTAAACGAATTTTTAATTAACACATTGACACTGGTCCTCCCTCCTGGTCTGAATGCTGGATGGTCTCATATCATATATGTTAAAAGGTTGATCATATCCCAACCCTGAGATGAGTGCTTCACTCCTTCCTTCATGTTTGACAAATAGGAACATCCTGCACAACACATGCTCAATTTAGAGTACCTACAGATTATATTTTGTAGTCTCAACTAACTTAATTTTCACACATAAAAATTCAAATATTTTCCTCACACAAAGAGGTTCCTCACACATAAATACAGTTTGCAAATATTCTTATACTTTACAGAACTTTCAAACTTTTCCGATGAGGAACTACTGTTAGTTAAAAGTTTAGCATATGTATTAAATGATTAATGTGCAGTACTATGCCAAATATATTTTGAAAATAAAGCACTAAAGAGGGATTAAAGAAGGAATCCTAAAGAAGGATTTATTTATTTTTAGTTTTTAATTTTTTAGCATCTTTATTGGAGTATAATTGCTTTACAATGGTGTGTTAGTTTTTGCTTTATAACAAAGTGAATCAGTTATACATATACATATGTCCCCATATCTCTTCTCTCTTACGTCTCCCTCCCTCCCACCCTCCTTATCCCACCCCTCTAGGTGGTCACAAAGCACCGAGCTGATCTCCCTGTGCTATGCGGCTGCTTCCCACTAGCTATCTATTTTACGTTTGGTAGTGTGTATATGTCCATGCCACTCTCTCACTTTGTCCCAGCTTACCCTTCCACCTCCCCGTATCCTCAAGTCCATTCTCTAGTAGGTCTGCGTCTTTATTCCCGTCTTGCCCCTAGGTTCTTCATGACCCTTTTTTTTTTTTTAGATTCCATATATATTTGTTAGCATACGGTATTTGTTTTTCTCTTTCTGACTTACTTCATTCTGTATGACAGACTCTACGTCCATCCACCTCACTACAAATAACTCAGTTTAATTTCTTTTTATGGCTCAGTAATATTCCATTGTATATATATGCCACATCTTCCTTATCCATTCATCTGTTGATGGGCACTTAGGTTACTTCCATGTCCTGGCTATTGTAAATAGAGCTGCAATGAACATTTTGATACATGACTCTTTCTGAATTATGGTTTCCTCAGGGTATATGCCCAGTAGTGGGATTGCTGGGTCGTATGGTAGTTCTATTTTTAGTTTTTTAAGGGACCTGCATACTGTTCTCCATAGTGGCTGTATCAATTTACATTACCACCAGCAGTGCAAGAGGGTTCCCTTTTCTCCACACCGTCTCCAGCATTTACTGTTTGTAGATTTTTTGATGATGGCCATTCTAACTGGTGTGAGATGATATCTCATTGTAGCTTTGATTTGCATTTCTCTAATGATTGATGATGTTGAGCATTCTTTCATGTGTTTGTTGGCAATCTGTATATCTTCTTTGGAGAAATGTCTATTTACGTCTTCTGCCCATTTTTAGATTGGCTTGTTTGTTTTTTTAATATTGAGCTGCATGAGCTGCTTGTAAACTTTGGAGATTAATCCTTTGTCAGTTGCTTCATTTGCAAATATTTTCTCCCATTCTGAGGGCTGTCTTTTCGTCTTGTTTATGGTTTCCTTTGTTGTGCAAAAGCTTTGAAGTTTCATTAGGTCCCATTTGTTTATTTTTGTTTTTATTTCCATTTCTCTAGGAGGTGGGTCAAAAAGGATCTTGCTGTGATTTATGTCATAGAGTGTTCTGCCTATGTTTTCCTCTAAGGGTTTGATGCTGTCTGGCCTTACATTTAGGTCTTTAATCCATTTTGAGTTTATTTTTGTGTATGGTGTTAGGGAGTGTTCTAATTTCATTCTTTTACCTGTAGCTGTCCAGTTTTCCCAGCACCACTTATTAAAGAGGCTGTCTTTTCTCCACTATATATTCTTGCCTCCTTTATCAAAGATAAGGTGACCTTATGTGCGTGGGTTTATCTCTGGGCTTTCTATCCTGTTCCATTGATGTATATTTCTGTTTTTGTGCCAGTACCATACTGTCTTGATTACTGTAACTTTGTAGTATAGTCTGAAGTCAGGGAGCCTGATTCCTCCACCTCCGTTTTTCTTTCTCAAGTTTGCTTTGGCTATTCGGGGTCTTTTGTGTTTCCATACAAATTGTGAAATTTTTTGTTCTAGTTCTGTGAAAAATGCCAGTGGTAGTTTGATAGGGATTGCATTGAATCTGTAGATTGCTTTGGGTAGTATAGTCATTTTCACAATGTTGATTCTTCCAATCCAAGAACATGGTATATCTCTCCATCTATTTGTATCATCTTTAATTTCTTTCATCAGTGTCTTATAATTTTCTGCGTACAGGTCTTTTGTCTCCTTAGGTAGGTTTATTCCTGGATATTTTATTCTTTTTGTTGCAGTGGTAAATGGGAGTGTTTTCTTAATTTCACTTTCAGATTTTTCATCATTAGTGTATACGAATGCAAGAGATTTCTGTGCATTAATTTTGTATCCTGCTCCTTTACCAAATTCATTGATTAGCTCTAGTAGTTTTCTGGTAGCATCTTTAGGATTCTCTATGCATAGTATCATGTCATCTGCAAACAGTGACAGCTTTACTTCTTCTTTTCCGATTTGGATTCCTTTTATTTCTTTTTCTTCTCTGATTGCTGTGGCTAAAACTTCTAAAACTATGTTGAATAATCGTGGTGAGAGTGGGCAACCTTGTCTTGTTCCTGATCTTAGTGGAAGTGGTTTCAATTTTTCACCATTGAAGACGATGTTGGCTGTGGGTTTGTCATATATGACCTTTATTATGTTGAGGAAAGTTCCCTCTATGCCTACTTTCTGGAGGGTTTTTATCATAAATGGATGTTGAATTTTGACAAAATTCAACTAAAGAAGGATTTATAAAGAATTTGATTAACACTATCTTAAAATAGCTCGATAATGGCAGTGCCTCATGCTTTTATTAGCTTATATCTTAAAAGCAAACTGTTCATCCTTAAAAGTAATGATTGCAAATGAAAATTTCAAATAGTTTGGAAAATGTTCAAATGTTTTATGCTAAGTTATTGTCATATCGTATTAGATCCTCATTGTGTTTTCCTCCTACAAGCACTGGAGCAGTGTCAAGTCTGCCTTTATGTCTTGATCATGTCTTTGTTGTTGTTACAATGTTCAGTCCATGATACATTTAGAAAAAGTATGTTTAAGGTTCTACTTTGAGGCATAATCTAGCTAATATATGACAGTGTAATCCATGAAGCTCCTGAATCTCACTCTTTAAATATTTGACACTTTGTAACAACTTCTAGATAAAAAACTTTTCAAATTAAAATTCATAGTTTTCTATCAAATTGATAAAGAAGCCCTCAGTCTGGCATCCAAGGCTTCTATAACTCTGGCACTGATGTCACACTTTAATTTAGCCTCTCATTACAATCCTTCAAGCCCTCTGCTATACACTCAAACAGATCTCCTTATCATTCTTTGGATACATTTCTGCTTTAAGACTTTTGTTCAAAGTATTCATGATCCTTCTGAGGCCTTACCCACCCTCAGAACTGTGAGTTTTGAAATCCTATTGTCTTTCTAGACTCCCTCAAATGTGACCTTTTCTATGCGGCCTTCTTTGATCACACCAATAAGGAGTCACCTCTCCCTTCTTTGTATTCCCACAGCACTTAATACATCTTGTATAGTGGTCATGACAGTCTGCTTTGAAGCAAAGTTGTTTATGAAGATTCTCCAATTAAAATGTATAGCTTACTTGTCATGTGCCTTTCCACTCTGCAGAATATTCTCTCAGTAAATGAATGTTATCAAAATGAATAAATAAAACAAATATCTATGTTACCATTTAAAAAGGATGATTTAAATCAAAATATTCTTATTTACTCTGGATTCTGCAACAAAAATACTAATGGCATTTTTTTTGATCCCATGCTCCATGTAATATTTTGGACAATGTTAAACTTGTCATGTGTGCTCTCCACGTCCCCTTGGTGTGATTTTTACCTTTTCTAATTTAGATTTTTTTTTAATTTCTGTAATTTTAATTTATTTTCATTCTCATCTACCTTTCTGCAGTACTGATTTTCTTTTGAACTAAACTTTAATTTCACTTACTTTTGCTGAGAAGATTTAACCCATGTTTACAAGTTTACACAGTATTAAATAAATATCAAGTGTTCAAAGTCAGGCTTCCTTTTTTAAAAAATGAAGGGTTTCACAAGTTTTCAAGTTACCCTTCAGTGGGAATTATGCTAATTTTCTTTGGTCCAGATTTAATACAATTTTCATTGAAACAAGTAGGCCCTGTGTCATTTTAATGGAAGCTATAAACCCTAGGGCAATGAAGACAAATACAGCATAATGAACTTAACTATAAACATTCAGAACAGTATCTATGGGGCATAACCTCAGTATTGTAAAATTTGTTTTAGAAGTGTCTATAACTAGGAAAAGTAGGCATCATTGGGGAGGTGGGAGTGTGTGTGTGTGTATATATATATCCATTTGCATTTATGCTCTTTATAAACTCTATACTAAGCACCATGAGAAGTTGTATGGCTAAGTAGATAACACATCTATGAAACTTCTATGGTGAAACCAATAAAAATTCTTGGCTAATGTTTTAACATTTGTGTGAGTATCTGTGTTTATAAATCAGTGTTAATCCTTAGCATTTAAGTTGATTTAAAATATTAGTATATTATTATTGCTTGAATCGTCAACTTGCTCACAGAAATTTTGTGTTATTATATACATTTATTTAAGAGGTATTCACTTTCATATGTAAACTAAGCCCAAAACATGCGTGTGAGAAGGTTAATTGAAGTTAGGGAGGCAAAAAAGTGATTCTTTACTTGTTGGGAAAAAAAAAAGAAACTTTTCTTACGAAATCGTGAGGGAAAAATATTATGACCCTGGAATCTCACACTTTGCCAACCTACGATTCACGTGCAATGGCAACACAGAGAAGTATTTAGAGATGAAAGCATCCTTGTTGGAAAAGAATTACAAGTAAATCTTTTATCTAACAGATAAATTATTCAAAGTAAAAAGAAAAGGACAGGGACAATGTGATGACAAGATAATGATGTTGAGCAATGATTATAGGAAAATATGTATTGTCTGTGTAAGACTGATTAAACTATACAAGTGCTAGAAACAGGTCCCTTATTAAATACATGATTTGCAAACATTTTCTTCCCTTCTGTGGATTATCTTTTCACTTCCTTGGTTGTGTCTTTTTTAGCACAAAAGTTTTTAATTTTTAAATTTTTTTACAAAAACCAAGGACCGTTATCTACTTTTTCTTTTATTGCTCATGCTTTTGGTAGCATATCTAAGAAACTACTGCCTAATTCAAGGTAATGATGTTTTACACCTATGTTTTCCTTTGTTTATATTCATAAAAGGTGGTGGTCTATAGGTGTTTGTTTGTTTGTTTGTTTCCTTGTGATGTCTTTGTCTGGCTTTGGTATCAGGGTTAATATTGTCCTCATAAAATGAGTTAGGAAGAGTTACATCTTCTTCAACTTTTTGGAAGAGTTTGAGAAAGATTGATGTTAATTCTTCCTTAAACATTTGGTAGAATTCACCATAAAGCCATCTGACTGGGGGCTTTTCTTTGTTGGAAGTTTTTTTGGTCACTAACTCAGTCGCTTTGCTTACTGGTATATTCAGATTTCTGCTAACTTTTTGAGTCAGTTTTGATAGTTTATGTGCTTCTGTAAATTTGTCCATTTTATCTAGTCTAATTTTTTGGCATATAATTATTCATAGTATTCTCTTATAATCCCTTATATTTCTGCAAGGTCAGTAATAATGTCCCCTCTTTCATTCTTGATTTTGTTTATTTAAATCCTCTCTCTTTTTTAAAAAAAAATTGGTTAGTATTGCTAAAGGCTTGTCAATTTTGTTTATTCTATATTTCATTATTTTCCTCTAATCTTTATTATTTATTCCTTTTTTTGGTATAGTTTGCTCTTTACTTTTTATTTTTTTCTATGTCTTAAGGTAGGAGGTTTTGCTACTGATTAGAGATCTTTCCCCTTTTTATGTAGGTGTTTACACATCTAAATTTCTCTCTAAGCATTGCTTTAGCTGAATCCCATACACCCTGGTGTGCTCTATCTTCATTTTTATCCATCTCATTATGTTTTCTGTTTCCCCTTGTGATTTCTTCTTTGATTCATTGGTTAATTAGGAGTGTGTTGTTTAATATCAAAGTATTTGTGTGTTTCCCAAATTTCTTTCTGTTATTTATTTCTAATTTCATTTTATTGTGGTATGAGCACATACTTTGTATGATTTTAAGCCTTTTAAATGTATTGAAGATTGTTTCATGCCCTAACATATGGTCTATCCTGGAAAATGTTTATGTGCAATTATGAAGAATTGGTATTCTGAGTATTTCATTGAAATCTTTTGCCCTTCATTGTGAAACCTCTGATACTGATGCTCTGAGGGTGCAGCCTTGGGTATGCACACAACCACACTGAGATGACTGGTTTTTGCATGACCATCTTTGACTATCTCTTTTCCTGATCTCTCCATGAATCTGTCTGCCTCTGCTGGTATTCCACTCAGTTTCACTAGTTGCAGGCTGATTGTTCCGTTGTTTTTGATGATGCCTTGGGACATAGATTGCTCCATATTCTGTTCCTGTTAAATTCAGGCTTCTTTTAAAGATTTAGTCTTTGAGCTTTATACTGACCCTAGAAGGGTTCACCTTAGCTGTCTCATTCTCTGATTCTTTCTGGTAAACTATATGGACTACGGTTTAGCCTGTTGCTCTTACTGTTTACCACTAAGATCTCCATGGTTTACCCCTGAAATCTCCATTGTTTTGGGAGTATCTTATGCTTGAACTTCACCACACTCTTTTTCAAATAAAGGCATTTTCCATGGGAGAGCTTCAGAGTTCTCTTCTATTATGGACTGCCTGGTCCCCTGGGAAAAATTTTTGAGTCTTTGTCTAGAGCTGTGGGAGGGAACAATAGCCCCCTTCTCTTTGAACGATACCCGTGCTCTAGAGTACAGTGCTGAATGGGGACAGTGGCTGTTAGTCCTCTTTGTTTGTCTCTCCCATAATGGAAACTTACCCCACGATTAAGTGGGATTGATAGTGATCAGAGCCCCAATATTCTCAGCCTGCCATTTCTGGGAATATAACTCTGCCTTATGAGTGGGAGCTAAGTGGAGGAAGGAAGCCCCCATTTTCTTGGCAACACCTACCAAGAACTTAGCCTCTGCAACTGGGAGTTTAGAGGGATGAGAAGTGCTGGTCCCTGATCCTCCTGGGGGGGATGCCACATCCCTTACTCAGAAAATGAGAGGAGAGAGAGCCCCATTTCCTTGGCCACAGCTGCTGCATTGGTGATGGATGAGCAGGAGGGGTCGGGTCATTGCTCAAGTGCCACAGATTCTTGCTGTTCTTAATAAGAGTTAACAGATTTTCTTGAATAAATATTTCTTCTTTTGCTACATGCCCTTAGGACAATTTCCAGAGACCTTAGCCACCTATGGTTGTTTCATGAAGAGAAGGTCCCAGAGCTCCTCATGTTGACATTTTGGCTCAAAGCGTTTTTATTTACCAGAGAGGTTGGATCTAAAACACAGTAATAAGATCAAATACAACCAATATGGTTTTGTAGATGAATAATTTGGGGGTGAGGTACTTGCTCTTTGTCATATAAAGAATTATTGTAAAGTTCTGGGAATTAAAATAGGATAGTGAGTGAACATGTAGATGGAATAGAGAGACCTAAAATAGATCCATTAATGTATAACATAATGTATAAAACACTGGCATCCCTTATTTTTAAGAAAAGGTTAGACTCTCGATATAATGCTATAGGACAACTGATTTTACATATAAAAATGATAACTTTTAATATTTTTGAAAAAACATGCTAATTCATTAAATCATGCTTTTATTAAATGTATGTTAGTTGTATACAGTGGTCTATGTTCTATGAGTAGTTCCAGAGATACCTTGAGGATGAAGGAAATGAGGGGAGAAGAAGGAGGAAGAGACTATATAAAGACTGCTCTCATGGAGTTATCTGATAGCGGGAATTCATAAAATTATTTGCTAATTCTTTAAATAAGAATTACAAAATGCCCAGCTTTCACAGTTATTTGGGGCACTTTAACAAATAACTTGCTTGATCTAGTAGTAAATATGATAGAACCTATGTTCTTCTTCAAGAATCATTTTCTCCCGTTCTTGGGTTTGCAAGTCAACTGTATTTTAGGATCCCTTGCAGGTAGTTGTGGCCATTTGACTCTGTTCTAGTCAGTAGATTATGAGCCGTTTTTATTTTTTTTAATATATATAAATTTATTTTATTTATTTATTTTTGGCTGCGTTGGGTCTTTGTTGTTGCATGCAGGCTTTCTCTAGTTGTGGCGAGTGGGGGCTACCCTTTGTTGTGGTACACAGGCTTCTCATTGCAGTAGCTTCTCTTGACGTGGAGCACAGGCTCCAGGCACGCAGGCTTCAGTAGTTGTGGCACGCAGGCTCAGTAGTTGTGGCACATGGGCTTAGTTGCTTGGCGGCATGTGGGATCTTCCCAGACCAGGGCTCGAACCCGTGTCCCCTGCACTGGCAGGCAGATTCTTAGCCACTGCACCACCAGGGAAGTCCCAATTATGAGCAGTTTTGCGGTGTTCCTCTATCGTGCCTGGTGTATAAAATCTTCTGTGCCCTTTTTCTGTCTCTTTTCTCTTCTGTACGATAGAGGCAGACTGTGATGATCCCTCAAGGATGGATACACAAGATGAGAGGAGCACAAGTCTTTGAATGAACATGTAGTAGAGCTCTTCTGACCATCTTAACTCTTCCCCAGGACTCGAACAATAACAAGATATACATTTTTATGTTATTAAACCACTGAAATGTTGGTGTCTATTGTTAGCTCAAAAGGTCTAGTCCACAGAGTCCGTGTTTTTAAGATTTAAGTGTATTAAAATGGTATCAGAAGAGAGTGTGAACTTGGATATTAGAGGCAAAGGAGACAGACCATAGCTCTATATCCTTCACAAAACAATGTGGATAAGGACAGAATAAAAGGTTGAGAAATGGCCCACAGAGAGGAAAGAGTGTTCATGTTATCCATTGTTGTATAATAAACTATTTTGAAACTTAGCAATAATAATTTCACTGTATCTACTTATAGCTTAAGATTTTGAGGGTCTGGAATTTAGGGCAAGCTTAGCTGGGCACTTCTTCTGTACCATGTGCCATTGAGAGATTGTTGGTAGATGGGTGGGTCTAGACCATCCAAGATTCCTTCCTTCATGCCTTGTGCCTTGGTGGAAATGGCCAGAAAGCTGGGTTTAGCTGGGGTTATGGATCAGAGGCTAGTATGTGATTTATTTCTAGTCTCAGGGTAATCTAACTTCTTACACAGTGCCCCAGGCCTCCCCGAAAGAGTGTTCTAAGAGACTTGGTTGAAATCTGCAAGGCTCCATGTGATCTGGTCTCAGAAGCTCCAGTTCAGTTTTAAGGGCATAAAAATTAGATTTCACTACTCATTGGAAAGTGGCGAATAATTTTCAGTCACCTTTAATCTAAAGCAGAAGATCAACTTTTATTTAATAATCTGGAAGGAAGAATTAATTGATAAAAATGTAAGTTTGCTTTTAGAATCTCTGTAAGATAAGACAGTGAGATAATACTTTTGAGAGTTTTTGGAGAAGGCATAGGTTATTAGACATGCTGGTTCAAGTCCTCTTGGAAACAAACACCAAGATGGAATTGGATGTGCAAAAGATTTACTTGAGGAAAAGTCAATGCAGGGGGCAAAGGACAGAAGTAGTAGCAGTAAGCAATGAGAGTTTTTAGACCAAATGCAGGTCTGACAACTATTAAAGGAAATAGGAAAAGAAAGATGATTGAATAGGAGAAGTCACAGACTACAGTGCACTTCTGAGAAATTCTCAACCAGTCTGATGGGGCAAAGAGTATACATTTAAAGAGTCCTTTGTCAGACAGAAACAGTGCTCTGTTCTCTCTGCCATGCACAATCATTGGCTGGGAGCAGCCCAGGGAGAAATATATCCATCCTGAATGCTCTGATGTATTCAAAGTTTTGGCAGCTGGAGTCAGTAAACCAACTACATTGCTCCCATTGGGTCTCTCTTAAAGGGAGAGCTGAGCAATACACATCCATGGCTGCTACATTAGGCTTGAGAATAGTTGAGAGGGTGAGAAAAATCGTTGTGGAGAATGAGAGCTCAATAAACATAATAATGGATTCTATAATTGATATAGCTAGGTTTAGTGTTCTTGGATTTTGAACACAATAGACTTCCTGGGAATTTCTGTCAAGGTTCAACACTAAACTCTTATTCCTTATTTTTCTCCATTCTTTAGTGCTCAGTCGTTTGTAAATTATTACACCACCCACACAACTGAACTGATATAGAAACTTGAATGATATTAAAGCACACATTCAGATGATTTTTAAAAAGTACTTTCCAGTTTTATGGACCAATCAGATTGATTCTACTAAAAATATTCAAGCACATGTCCCTCGAAACAAATGGCTACCAGGTAAAGATATACCTATGAATGAAATTTTCAGGTCAGAAAATGCATATGGTCAAGTTTGTAAGAGCAAGAAAAATATTTTCTAAAATATTGATCTAATTCCCAACCCTAATGGCACAGTCTAAAATTTCCTGTTGCTCCACTTGTTTGCTAATACTTGGTGTTGTCTTTTTTTTTTTTTCTTGGCAGTTCTCAGGAATGTAATGTGTAGTGGAATTTAACTATGCTTTTTAATATGTATTTTTCTGACTACTACTAATAAAAATAATCTTGGCAGGTTTTTATTGGAGACTTAGGTGTCTTCCATTGTACAGCACTTGTGAATTTCTCATTCATTTTATTACTTGTTTTTCTGTCTTTATCTTACTTAATTCTAGGGATTCTTTATGTATTCTGGATGTGAGATCTCAGTCAGTTTTATATATTTCAAGTACTTCTATGGTTTGTGGCTTACATTTTCACATTTTTAATAACTTTTAATAAATTAATAATAATTAATACTTATATATATTTCATATTATAAATAATATTAAAATTGATGGTAAATGGTGATATATTCATTAAACAGAATTCCATATAGCAAAAAAATGAGTAATTAATAGCTACTTACAAAAATACATGGATTTTAGAAACATACTCTATATAAAAGAAATGATCTAATAAAAATAATATATCCTTTATGAGTCCATTTATGACAAGTTCCAAAACAAGCAAAGCTAATCTATGGTATTAGAAGTCAGGATTGTGATTGGGCAGAGGTATGCAGGCAGCTTCCAGAGTTCTTCTCTTATTTGATCTGAGTTGTGTTTACATTATCATTTACTTTGTTGACCACTGAGTTGTGCAAGTGTGTTCTCCGTACCTTTAAGGCACAGAATGTATACTATACCTCACCTTTAATAAAAGGTTAAAAATGGGAAATGTTAATTTTACCAAGAAAATGTGGAAATTACCAAGAAAAGAAGAAGCATTCTTAATGCATGATGGATTTCAAAGGAGTCTCAATGAAGAGGGGTACAAAAAATCACAATATTGGTACATTCAGAGAATTACTGTGTGAGTCTTCAAAAGTGTTATCACAATGCTGTAGAATTGTTTTATATCCAGTAGAATTTTTTCAGTTATTTAATGCTAAGATTCAAATTTGTCTGTACAACAAAGAAACCTATTGTCTCATGAAAGAAGTCCAGGTTAGGGGAGCTTCAGAACATGTTGAACCCATGTGCTATGGACTGTGTGTTTGTGTTCCCCTAAAATTCATATGTCAAAACCCTAATCCCCAATGTAATGGTATTTGGAGATGCAGACTTTTGGAGGTAATTAGGTCAGGAGATTGGAGCCCTCTTGATGGGATTAGTGCCCTTACAGGAAGAGACATGAGAGAGCTTGTTTCCATTCTCTCTCTCTCTCCCATGGGAGGATACAACAGGAAAACAACTATCTGCAAACCAGGAAGAGGGCCCCCACCAGACTTATAGCCTCCAGAACTCTGAGAAATAAATGTTTGTTGTCACCCAGTCTATGGTATTCTGTTATAGCAGCCCAAACTGATGGAGACATCATGGTTCAATAATGGCTTCAGAGACCCAGATTTTCAAATGTTTTTGCTTTGCTAGCTTATGTTATATTATCTTAGGCTGGTTCATCTGTGTCAAAATATCTTTTAGCCCCTATAATCCAGGGTTATAAAAGGGACTCTCCCATAATCAATAAGAGCAAGGACACCATTTCCTAGAAGCCATTCAGAAGTTTCCCTTTATTCTCATTAGCCAAAATTGTGACCCGTAGCATCATTAAACCAATCATTGATAAAGGGCATAGAACCATTATGATTGACTTAAATCAATCAAAACCTATTCCTGGACTTGAGATGGGCATATCTACCGTTCATTGTAAAGGCCAAAGGAGGCAAGAAACAGGGTTTAATTAAGAAAAAGAGGCTAAAAAAAAGAAAAGAAGAGAAAGAGAACAAATAGGTGGATGAAAAGTAGAAGGAAGGGGAAGGTAAGGTCGTGAATACAGTGCGTTGTATATACATTGTAAATTTCACATTCCAAGAAGGAGACATAGACATTTTTAAAAAGAGGAAAATAAAAAAAAAGAGGAAAATAGGGTAAATATGCCATTTGTATTTCTTATATTATGCTAAATTGGGGCAATAAATGTCATTATCAGACAGATTGTATGTAGATCATTTCAGGGTGTACTATGAAATTGTGGAATACCTTCCAGAGATCTTCATCATGTTTTTTAGTTTGCTTCTGCCTTAGATGTACTGTGTTTTATTTTCCCTTTGAAATATGAGTTTCTTTCCTAGCTACTTATATTTTATTTATAAAATTTAAAATTCAGTTGGAATATATTAAGCCACTACCTTGTTTTCTTTAAAATATTGGCTCTGTTATCAGCCATTACACAGATTTATGGCTGTTTTACTTTTTCAAAGTAAATATTTTCTCATTGTTCATAGCGTGACAGGCAAATGTCTTAAAATTTCCATTATTTAGTGTCAGAAAATAAAATTATATAATATTTTATTACAATATGTATAATAGCAATGTCACTCAAATGGATCATAATTTTTAATATACATTTTATAATAGTTTGCTTGGTTTATGTAAATTTAACTATTTGAAGATAGAAGCCAAAGGAATCATTCTTGAGGATTTGTAAGCATAGATCATGTATAATCATGTAATGTAACAATGATTAACAATGTAATAAATAGCGAAAGGAAAGTAGTAAATTTAGAAAAACATCATAACCATTCATAATAGTAAAAAAAATTCATGACTCTGAGAATTCTAAGTTATATATTAATATTTCTTTTAACAGAATTATTATGCATTACTTTTCTAATAGGTATCTAGAATATATGAAGCAAAGATAATACAAAAATTAAGAGGACATTAGTCCTGTTGTTAAGGAGCCTAATCTAACAGGAGAGAGAGCTGACCCCACTGCAATACCCCAAAATGCAGGCATTATTTAAGAGGAACAAGGGGAACACACAAAGAGGAAGCAAATAATTCTAATTTGAGGCTTAGGAAAAAGGTTTGACAGGGTTCATGGCCATTGGGCTTCATGTTACAAGAAAGATTTTATAGGTATATATAATAAATAGTGTAAGTATCTTAAAGATGTAAAAGTTTATGGTTTCCTATTACAACGACTCTTTTATTATTTAAAATAATCCGTATTATTGATACATTGCAAAAGTACTTGCAATTCCTTCTAGTTAGTACACATGCACATGTATATTTTGATATCAGAAGTTTACAGTTTTTAAAAATTATTTCCAAATTTTCCTGACATTTGCCAAAGCAAAGATCCATGACTTGATTACTTACTTATGTAAAATATGTTCTACATAACCTATTTTATGATTGAATAAAGTCAGACAGTAAAAGACATATACTTTTATGAAATAACATAACCAGTAAGTTGAACTAGCATTACTCATAGATGAAATTACAAAGCAACTTAGTTTTGTCTTCCATGTTTCTTTAAGACACATTCAGTAGAATTTTTTTCCATTGCCTTGCATGAAAACTCAGGTGGTTTCAGGATTTTTGTAATCACATGTCATGTTTTTACATTATAAATTAAGACATCATCTCATTTCACAAATTAAATTGTCTGGCACCATTATATAATGAAAGCTTTGAAATTAATTTTAAGTATATCTGCCATTCCCAGATAGGTACTGCAGGAAGGGATTATTTGATCAGCAAAGGTCTCCTCTTTGACTTCTGGCTTCTTCTTTCTTTACTTGTTTTCCCTCTCCAGTGTGTTAACTGTAGTTTCTGAGAAAGGAGAAGGAAGGGAGAAATAAAGAGGGAACAGGAAAGTTCTCACTTGCGCTGATGTATTGCTACTGTGAACTTTATTTTAATTTACTTGCTTTTTAAAGGCATTCTGAAGCTACTGACATTCTCATGTTTATTTTACAGCAGACAACCTTACTAAAAATTCTTACACATCTGTTCAATACCAATGTGACCGATAATTCTCTTGGTTTTTCCAAATTGGCCATAACATTAGTGTAAATATATCTGTTATGTCTCTTCCATTTTATTTACACCTCTTTCTTTTTAATGTCTCAGAGTGTTATGTAAGAACTGCAAGCAAACATTGAATATTACAGATGATATTGAACATCCATGTTTTGTTCTTGACTTTCCTATAAATGTTTTTAACATTTTATTATTTGGTATAATGATTAGTATTATTTGGTATAAAGTTTGCTATAGATTTTTGAAGATATCTCTTCATCTATTCTCAGGTTATATAAAAATATAAACATAATAGATATATAATTTTTGAAATATTGTAAGTTCTGATTTGTTTTCTCTTATTAGTATGAGAGCTTATCAGGGAAAATGGAATCAAGGAGGAAGAGGAGGAAGTCAAGGGTGGTCCCAGTAAAACTGGAAGGGGAGTAAAGCTTGTCTCTCTGTTCCCAAGAGATGGGGAGTGAGTGTAGAAGGGAGACAACAGTAAGACAGTGATTAATATGCCAGGTTTTGGTTTCCTCTATCCACTCCTTCACACTGATCATTGATGAGGAAGTGTTGCTTTAAAAACTGAATACCGGGGGGAAGGATAGATTGGGAGACTGGGATTGACATATACACACTACTATGTATAAAATAAATAACTAATAAGGATCTACTGTATAGCCCAGGGAACTCTACTCAAAACTCTAGTGGCCTATATGGGAAAAGAATCTAAAAAAAAAAAGTGGATATATGTATAGATATAACTGGTTCACTTTGCTGTACACCTGAAACTAACACAACATTGTAAATCAACTATACTCCAGTAAAAATTTTTAAAAAATAAAAACTCCTGAATAAATGTTGAAGAATATTGCAGAGTCCAACGGCAAGCTCCTGGGCTCATGCACTCTGTCTCCGGTGTGAGGCAATTCACTGCTGACCCGAATGAAAAAAAAACATAAGTTCTGAAAGGGTCTGTGGACACCTAGAGGACTAATCAGAGAGCAGAAAGCATGTGAAAATGGGTAAGGCATTCACTCAGATACTGTATCCCAATATAATTCAAAATACCCAGTGGAACCTATCAATATCACACTTGAGAGTCGCCAACCCAGTTAACAGTCCAGATGGAAACTGTAGCAGAAAGTGAATTTTTAAGACACCATATGGATCCAAGCACAGATCTTCTGTGCTTTCATAAAGCTGGAGTGGACATCCTCAATCCCCAGATGCTCTTTGAAGAAAAGAAAGAAGTGGCATTCTGAAAGCATTTAATTCAGGGGAGAGAATCTCTAAAAAGACTTTTAAATTCAGCAACAAATAGGAATCTAAACCTTGGCTACTACATATATTGACTATTTAAATGAAAAAAAAAAAGACCATTAAACTTGAAAAGACCAAATTATTATTGATTTGAAAGTGTAAATTTTCAGATTATTCAGTCAGGTAGAAACCTTTCTTTCTACATCTGAATATAGTTTGAATAAATCTGTGATGAAGATTATTAAGAATAATTCCTGCTTATTTCTTTATCAGAAAATATGTTTAATTTTATAAGATGCATTTTCTGTATCTTTTGAGAAGTTTAATTTCTCAATTTTAATCTGTTAATGTACAATAATGATTCCCAAATTTTTTGACTCATGACTCCTTTATACTTTTAAAAGTTATTGAGCGTCTCAAAGAGACTTTGTTTGTATGGGTTATTTCTACTAATATTTACCACATTACAAATTAAAACTGAGAAAAATCTTAAGTATTTATTAATTCACTTAAAATAGCAGTAATACATCCATTATATGTTAACATATTTTTGTTTAAAATAACTGTATTTTGAGATGGCTAAGAGACATATGAAAAGATGCTCAACATCACTAATCATCAGAGAAATGCAAATCAAAACCACAATGAAATATCATCTCACACCTGTCAGAATGGCTATTTTCAGGAAGACAACAAATAACAAGTGTCAGACAGGATGTGGAGAAAAGGGAACCCTCATGCACTGTTAATGGGAATGTAAATTGGTGCAGCCACTGTGGAAAACAGTATGGAAATTCCTAAAAAATTAAATATAGAACTACTATACAATCCAGCAATTCCACTCCTGGATATTTATCTGAAGAAAATGGAAACGCTAATTCAGAAAGATATCTGCACTCCTATGTTCATTGCAGCATTATTTACAATAGCCAAGATAGGGAAGCAACCTATGTGCACACCAATAGATAAATGGATAAATAAGAAGTGGTATACTGATGGAATCAAGATGGCGTACTAGGAGGACGTGGAATTCCCAACTCCTCACAACTAGGGCACCTGCCAGACACCCGTGGGGGGACACGGGCACCTAAAGGGACGGGAGGAACCCCCGGCGATGGGGTAGGACATGGGGCGTGGGGGGAGTGAAGGGGAAGGAGAAGTGGAGGCTGGCCAGGACTGGCGCTCCTGAGGGGTGGCTGGGGGAGGGGAAGAGATCCCACGCCGGAAGGGGGAAATTGGGGAACCATTGGGAGGGCAGAGGATCAAAAGAGAGCATGTCCAGGTTTCCCCTGCCCACTTGGGCCCCCAGGAACCTGCTGAGATCCCAGGCCTGATCCTCTGCCCACCCAGGCCTCCTCCAGCCACGCAGGTCCTGAGGGAGAGGGAGGGAGGGAAGGGGGAGCAAAAGTAAGGGCCGGACCTCCGGGACCAGCACTCCTGAGGGGCGGCTGGGGGAGGGAAGGAGTTCCTACACACAGCAGGACCCACCCACGGTTAGGGGTCCAGGAGCGACGGGGGAGACCCTGGGGGAGACAGTGGAGAAGGAACGGAAGGGAACGGGGGCAGTACTTTCCCTGTCCACTTAGGCATGGGGGAGCCTGTTGGGCTCCAGGGCCTAATCCTCTGCCCTTGGAGACTCCCTCCTGCCGTGCAGAACCCAAGCCCCACCCCTACACTCCCACCCAGGGCCCCATCTCTACACTCGGAGACCCCCTCTGAGACCCCCTCCAATGAGCTGGGCATAAACCCCAACCACACACCCTCACCCAGGGCTCTACCTCCAAACTCTGGAACTCCACACTCCAGAGGCCCTCCTTTCAACGTGCTGCCTCTACCCTTCTGTGCAGGTCCTAAGCAGAGGGCCCACCCCACGCTTGAACGTCACCTCCCAAACCTGCCTAGGTCCTGCCCCACACAAAAACCCGCCCCTGCCTAAGTTCCACACCCATCTGAACTCTGCCTCCAGAGCCAAGGCTTTTTTTTTTTCCTCTTTTAGATTGGGGTTCTGTTTTACATTGTTGATTCATTGTTGTTGATTCTTTTTTTTTTTTTTTTTTTTTAAGAGGGATGTAACCCAACAACCAAGGAACCCTCATCTTCTCCCACCCCTCATGGGTGCCCAATTTTTTTAAAAATTTATTTATTTATTTATTTTTGGCTGTGTTGTGTCTTCGTTTCTGTGCGAGGGCTTTCTCCAGTTGTGGCGAGTGGGGGCCACTCTTCATCGCAGTGCGTGGGCCCCTCACTATCGCGGCCTCTCCCGTTGCGGAGCACGGGCTCCAGATGCGCAGGCTCAGTAGTTGTGGCTCACGGGTCTAGTTGCTCCACGGCACTGGGATCTTCCCAGACCAGGGCTGGAACCCGTGTCCCCTGCATTGGCAGGCAGACTCTCAACCACTGCGCCACCAGGGAAGCCCCTGTTGATTCTTTTATATTTTTATTTTTCCTAATCTTTTCTTTTTCTAATTATATTTTATTCTTTATACTTTGTGATTGTTCTCTCCTTTTGGCCTTCCCACCCACCCTTTTTTTTCTTTTTTCTATGGTGCTTTTATTTTACCTTCTTGCAGTTGTTTCAGTTATAGTTATACGTTTCCTAATATATTTTTATCTTTCTAATTTTATGTTCTTTTTAATTCTTTGATATTGTACTGCTCCTTTCATTCTTTCTTACTTTTTTTTTTTTTTTTTAACCATTCCATGAAGCTTGCGGGATCTTGGTTCCCAGCGCAGAGGTCGGGCCTGAGCTCCTGTGGTGGGAGCTAGGAGTCCAAACCACTGGACTAACAGAGAACCTCAGACCCCAGGGAATATCAGTTGGAGTGAGGCTTCCCAGAGGTCCTCATCTCAGCACCAAAACCCAGCTCTATCCAACTGCCTGCAAACTCCAGTGCTGGACGTCTCAGGCCAAACAACCAGTAAGACAGGAATACAGCACCACCCATCAAAAAAAAAAAAAGAAATGACAAAAAAATATGTTACAGACGAAGAAGCAAGGTAAAAACGTACAAGACCAAATAAATGAAGACAAATTCGACAACCTACCTGAAAAAGAATCCAGAGTAATGACAGTAAAGATGATCCAAAATCTTGGAAACAGAATGGAGAAAATACAAGAAACATTTAACAAGGATCTAGAAGAACTAAGAGCAAACAGTGATGAACAACACAATTACTGAAATTAAAAATACTCTATCAATAGCAGAATAACTGAGGCAGAAGAACGGATAAGTGACCTGGAAGATAAAATGGTGGAAATAACTGCCAGGGAGCAGAATAAAGAAAAAAGAATGAAAAGAATTGAGGACAGTCTCAGATACCTCTGGGACAACATTAAAAGAATCAACATTCAAATTATAGGGATCCCAGAAGAAGGAAAGAAAAAGAAAGGGTCCGAGAAAATATTTGAAGACATTATAGTCGAAAAATTCCCTAACATGGGAAAGGAAATGGTCAATCAAGTCCAGGAAGCACAGAGAGTACCATACAGGATAAACCCAAAGAGAAACACGCCGAGACACGTACTAATCAAACTATCAAAAATTAAATACAAAGAAAAAATATGAAAGCAGCAAGGGAAAAGCAACAAATAACATACAAGGGAATACCCATAAGGTTAACAGCTGATCTTTCAGCAGAAACTCTGCAAGCCAGAAGGGAGTGACAGGACATATTTAAAGTGATGAAAGGGAAAAACCTACAACCAAGATTACACTACCCAGCAAGGGTCCCATTCAGATTCAACAGAGAAATTAAAACCTTTACAGATAAGCAAAAGTTAAGAGAATTCACCACCAAAGCAGCTTTACCACAAATGCTAAAGGAACTTCTCTAGGCAGGAAACACAAGAGAAGGAAAAGACCTACAAAAACAAACCCAAAACAATTAAGAAAATGGTAATAGGAACATACATATTGATAATTACCTTAAATGTAAATGAATTAAATGCTCCAACCAAAAGACATAGACTGGCTGAATGGATACAGAAACAAGACCCGTACATATGCTATCTACAAGAGACCCACTTCAGACCTAGGGACACAAACACACTGTAAGTGAGGGGATGGAAAAAGATATTCCATTCAAATGGAAATCAAAAGAAAGCTGGAGTAGCAATTCTCATATCAGACAAAATAGACTTTAAAGTAAAGACTATTACAAGAGACAAAGTAGGACACTACATAATGATCAAGGGATCAATCCAAGAAGAAGAAATAACAATTGTAAATATTTATGCACCCAACATAAGAGCACCTTAATACATAAGGCAAATGCTAACAGCCATAAAATGGGAAATTGACAGTAACACAATCATAGTAGGAGCCTTTAACACCCTACTTTCACCAATGGACAGATCAACCAAAATGAAAATAAATAAGGAAACACAAGCTTTAAATGATACATTAAACAGAATGGACTTAATTGACATTTATAGTACATTCCATCCAAAAACAACAGAATACACTTTCTTTTCAAGTGCTCATGGATCATTCTCCAGGATAGACCATATCATGGGTCACAAATCAAGCCTTGGTAAATTTAAGAAAATTGAAATCATATCAATTATCTATTCCAACCACAACGCTATGAGACTAGATATAAATTACAGGAAAAAAAACTGTAAAAAAAAATACAAACGTATGGAGGCTGAACAATATGCTACTAAATAAGCAAGATATCTCTGAAGATATCAAAGAAGAAATCAAAAATATCTAGAAAAAAATGACAATGAAAACACTATGACCCAAAACCTATGGGATGCAGCAAAAGCAGTTCTAAGAGGGAAGTTTATAACAATACAGTCCAACCTCAGGAAACAAGAAAAATCTCAAATAAACAACGGAACCTTACACCTAAAGCAATTAGAGAAAGAATAACAAAAAAAACCCCTAAAGTTAGCAGAAGGAAAGAAATCATAAAGATTAGATCAGAAATAAATGTAAATGAAATGAAGGAAACAATAGCAAATATCAATAAAACTAAAAGCTGGTTCTTTGAGAAGATAAACAAAATTGATACACCATTAGCCAGACTCATCAAGAAAAAAACAGAGAAGCATCAAATCAAAAGAATTAGAACTGAAAAAGGAGAAGTAACAACTGACACTGCAGAAATACAAAGCATCATGAGAGATTACTACAGGCAAGTCTATGCCAATAAAATGGACAACCTGGAAGAAACTGACAAACTTTTAGAAAAGCACAACCTTCTGAGACTGAACCAGGAAGAAATAAAAAATATAAACAGACCAATCACAAGCACTGAAATTGAAACTGTGATTAAAAATCTTCCAACAAACAAAAGCCCAGGACCAGATGGCTTCACAGGTGAATTCTATCAAACAATTACAGAAGAGCTCACACCTATCCTTCTCAAAGTCTTCCAAAATATAACAGAGGGAGGAACACTCCTAAACTCATTCTATGAGACCACTGTCTCCCTGATACCAAAACCAGACAAAGGTGTCACAAATAAAGAAAACTCCAGGCCAATATCTCTGATGAACATAGATGCAAAAATCCTCAACAAAATACTAGCAAACAGAATCCAACAACACATTAAAAGGATCATACACCATGGTCAAGTAGGGTTGATCCCAGGAATGCAAAGATTCTTCAATATACGCAGATCAATCAATGTTATACACCATATTAACAAACTGAAGGATATGAAAATCTCAATAGATGCAGAAAAAACTTTTGACAAAATTCAACACCCATTTATGATAAAAACTCTCCATAAAGTAGGCATAGAGGGAACCTACCTCAACATAGTGAAGGCCGTATATGAGAAACCCACAGCCAACATCATTCCCAATGGTGAAAAACTGAAACCATTTCCTCTAAGATCAGAAACAAGACAAGGTTGCCCACTCTCACCACTATTATTCAGCATAGTTTTGGAAGTTTTAGCCACAGCAATCAGAGAAGAAAAAGTAATAAAAGGAATCCAAATTAGAAAGGAAGAAATAAAATTGTCACTGTTTGCAGATGACATGATAATTATACATAGAGAGTCCTGAAGATGCTACCAGAAAACTACTAGAGCTAATCAATGAATTTGGTAAAGTAGCAGGATACAAAATTAATGCACAGAAATCTCTTGCATTCCTATTCACTAAAATGAAAAATCTGAAAGAGAAGTTAAGGAAACACTCCTATTTACCACTGCAACAAAAAGCATAAAATACTTAGGAATAAACCTACCTAATGAAACAAAAGACCTGTATACAGAAAACTATAAGACACTGATGAAAGAAATTAAAGATGATACAAATAGATGGAGAGATATACCATGTTCCTGGAATGGAAGAATCAACATTGTGAAAATGACTCTACTACCCAAAGCAATGTACAGATTCAGTGCAATCCCTATCAAACTACCACTGGCATTTTTCACAGAACTAGAAGAAAAAAATGGCACAATTTGTATGGAAACAAAAAAGACCCCAAAGAGCCAAAGCAATCATAAGAAAGAAAAACAGAGCTGGAGAAATCAGGCTCCCGGACTTCAGACTATACTACAAAGCTACAGTCATCAAGACAGTATGGTACTGGCACAAAATAGATCAATGGAACAGGATAGAAAGCCCAGAGATAAGCCCACGCACATATGGTCACCTTATCTTTGATAAAGGAGGCAAGCATATACAGTGGAGAAAAGACAGCCTCTTCAATAAGTGGTGCTGGGAAAACTGGACAGCTACATGTAAAAGAATGAAATTAGAACACTTCCTAACACCATACACAAAAATAAACTCAAAGTGGATTAAAGACCTAAGTGTAAGGCCAGACACTATAAAACTCTTAGAGGAAAACATAGGCAGAACACTCTATGACATAAATCACAGCAAGATCCTTCTTGACACAGCTCCTAGAGAAATGGAAATAAAACAAAAATAAACAAATGGGACCTAGTGAAACTTAAAAGCTTTTGCACAGCAAAGGAAACCATAAACAAGACGAAAAGACGGCCCTCAGAATGGGAGAAAATATTTGCAAATGAAGCAGCTGACAAAGGATTAATCTCCAAAATATACAAGCAGCTCATGCAGCTCAATATCAAAGAACCAAGCAACCCAATCGAAAAATGGGCAGAAGACCTAAATAGACATTTCTCCAGAGAAGATATACAGATTGCCAACAAACACATGAAAGGATGCTCAACATCACTAATCATTAAAGAAATGCAAATCAAAACTACAATGAGGTATCACCACCTCACACCAGTCAGAATGGCCATCATCAAAAAATCTACAAACGATAAATGCTGGAGAGGGTGTGGAGAAAAGGGAACCCTCTTACACTGTTGGTGAGAATGTAAATTGATACAGCCACTATGGAGAAGAGTATGGAGGTTCCTTAAAAAACTAAAAATAGAACTACCATATGACCTAGCATTCCCACTACTGGGCATATACCCTGAGAAAACCATAATTTAAGAAGAGTCATGTACCACAATGTTCACTGCAGCACTATTTACAATAGCCAGGACATGGAAGCAGCCCAAGTGTCCATCGAAATGTGAATGAATAATTTACAGACAGTTCTGGGTGAACTCTGATGCTTTTGCAAATATATTCCTATAAAAGGGTTTCATCTTCAGAGAATTGATGGAAAACACTCTGACAAGTACAGGTTTCTGGTAACTGACTATACTGCTGAACTGAATGAATAAGCATTTTCAGAACTCTAATGGAAAACTGATGAATTCATAAAAGTGCTAACAAAAAATCAAGATAAAAAAAATTAATTACATGGGACTGAGTGAAGTGATGAGGATGATTTTAATTTTTTTGACTTTCTGTTTGAATAAAAAAAAAATTCCCATAAGGACTCAGAGGCAAAAAATATACAAATCAATTTTCACTGCAAAGTAAAGGAGCTGTTACAGTGGAAAAAAAAAAAAAAAAAGAGAAAGGAAAGATGAATGGATAAAGAAGATGTAGCACATATATACAATGGAATATTACTCAGCCATAAAAAGAAACAAAATTTAGTTATTTGTGGTGAGGTGGATGGACCTAGAGTTGCCATACAGAATGAAGTAAGTCAGAAAGAGAAAAACAAATTCCGTATGCTAAGACATATATATGGAATCTAAAAAAAAAAAAATGGTTCTGGAGAACCTAAGGGCAGGACAGGAATAAAGACGCAGACATAGAGAATGGACTTGAGGACACGGGGAGGGGGAAGGGTAAGCTGGGACGAAGAGAGAGAGTAACACTGACATATATACACTATCAAATGTAAAATAGTTAGCTAGTGGGAAGCAGCTACATAGCACAGGGAGATCAGCTTGGTGCTTTGTGACCACCTAGAGGGGTGGGATAGGGAGGATGGGAGGGAGACGCAAGAGGGAGGGGATATGGCAATATACATATGCATATAGCTGATTCACTTTGTTATATAGCAGAAACTAACACAACACTGTAAAGCAATTATACTCCAATAAAGATGTTAAAAAAAAAGTGGTATATATTTCCAAAGAATGTTACTCAGCCATAAAAAAGAATGAAATCTTGCCATTTGCAACAACATGGATGGACCAGAGGGTATTATGTTAAGTGAAATAAGTCAGACAGAGAAAGATGAATACTGTATATGTTAAATCTAAAAAACCAAACAAATGAACAAACATAAAGAAACAGAAACAGAGTCATAGATACAGAGAACAAACAGGTGGTTGCCTGAGGGGAGGAAGAATTGGGAGGAGAAAAATAGGTGAGGGAAATTAAGAGGTGCAAACTTTCAGTTACAAAATAAATGTCACAGGTATAAAATGTCCAGTATAGGAGTATTGTCAATCATTATGTAATATCCTTGTATGGTGACAGATGGTAACTAGACTTACCATGGTGATCATTTTGAAATGTATAGAAATATCGAATCATTGTGTTGTATAACAGAAACTAACATAGTGTGGTAGGTCAAATTAAACTTCAAAAACAAGCAGACAAACTCATAGAAAAAGAAGTCAGATTTGTGCTTACCAGAGGCGGGGGTTAGGGGGAGGGGGAAGTGGAGGAAGGTGGTCGAATGGTACAAACTTCCAGATATAAGATAAATAAGCACTAGGGATGTAATGCACAAGATGATAAATATAATTAGCACTGCTGTATGTTATATATAAAAGTAGTTTAGAAAGTAAATCCTATGAGTTCTCATCACAAGGAAAGATATTTTTCTATTTTATTTTGCATCTATATGAAATGATACATATTCACTAAACTTATTATGGTAAACTTGTCATGATGTATGTAAATCAAATCATTATGCTGTACACTTTAAACTTATACAGTACAGTGCTGTATATCTAGTTTATCTCAATAAAACTGGAAGAAAAAAGTAAATATTAAAACAATTAAAAATAAATAAATAACTATATTTCGGAAAACAAGAAAAACATTGTGAGAAGAATGAAACTGTTTTACATTGCTGCAAATGTCTTTAATATCTGGCTGTATTTTTATATTTGCTCCTGAATTCATTTATCACACTTTATGTATTTCACTTATTTATTTATCACCTTTTATACTTCATACAGCCTCTGAAAACTCCACTCCACACTCATAAAAAAATGGCAGCGAAAAAAATACAAAATCTTGGTATTATTATGAAAATAGGTTTGATGTCTCTGAGCCACTGAAATGGTCTCAAATTATTATGTATGGTCAGGGTTTATGGCTTTACTGTAGAGATTCGTTTAGTATCAAAAACATCTTTAAGATTTGGCGTATATCCACTGTCCTGAATCTCTTGGTATTCACCCCATTTTCTAGACCAAACTCTTGTCTCTGGACTCCCGTTATTCACAGGTGATACACCACCTAAGGGGCATCTCCTAGCCACCGCTCTTTAGGACTCCACCCCTGCGCAAGCTGGTGCCCTTCTGAGTTCTTGGCACCATGAGACTCAGCTGGCTCCATGCATATCCCACTGCTTGTGTAGCAGTGGCTGCTTGCCTCCAATCCTACTATAATTTGGGCTATTTTACATTATGGGAATTTTTAGAAACTCAACCCATTATTACTAATAAACACATATCTGGGGTTCAAATTTTTGAAATTATTGGGCTGAGCATTAACTGTTTTATGATGCTGACATAGACATAAGAGGAAATAAAACCATCAGTTTTATTTTCAAAACTGGTTCAGTTTTTCTAAGACTGTCGGTCTTTTTCTGTTGAAGGGTTGTATGTTCAGACTATACTAAGTTTGGGGGTAAATTTGTGAAATGAGTGCTCCCGAAGCAAATCTGGCTCTTGCGATAAAAAATAACTGTTTCACGTGCTAAAGTCTGCAGTGGTAGGGTGGGGGAGTTGTTTGTTTTTACGTTTATAGACCCTAGGGGATGTTTTGCTCTGTATTACTTTATGTGTCTGAAGTTAAAGATGTCTGAGAATACCAAAAAGGAAGTTTCCTTTGGATAAAACTTGATGATCGCCATCATATGAAATTAATTTAACTAAGTTTTGAGAACTTAGACCTAACAACTACTCTTTTATTTTTTTTAATTAATTAATTAATTTATTTTTGGCTGTTGGGTCTTCGTTTCTGTGCAAGGGCTTTCTCTAGTTGCGGCAAGCGGGGGCCACTCTTCATCGCAGTGCGCGGGTCTCTCACTATCGCAGCCTCTCTTGTTGCAGAGCACAGGCTCCAGATGCGCAAGCTCAGTAGTTGTGGCTCACGGGCCTAGTTGCTCCGCGGGGGATCTTCCCAGACCAGGGCTCGAACCCGTGTCCCCTGCATTGGCAGGCAGATTCTCAACCACTGTGCCACCGGGGAAGCCCCCTTTTAACATTTCTTGAAGGGTAGTGCTCCTAGATATACATTGTCTTAATTTATTTGTTTCTAAAACTATTTATATATCCTGAAATTTGAAGGATAATTTCACTGGATACAGGATTCTCGGTTAGTAAAATTTAGTTTCAACACTTTAAATATGTCACTCTATTGTCTTTTGTTTGCATAGTTTCTGACTAGATGTCCTCTGTAATTCTTACCCTTGTTCCACTACAGGTAACATACTTTTCCCCTCTGTATTTTTTCATTATTTTGTATTTGTCTTCAGTTTCTGCATTTGAAATATGATATGTCTAGATGTGGCATTTTTGCTATTTGTCCTGCTTTGAATTCTCTGAGCTTCCTGTATTTGTGATTTTGTGTCTGTCATTAATCTTGAAATATTCTTGGCCATTTTTATATCGAATCTTTTCTGCACCATCTTACTTTCTTCTTCTTCTAATATCCAATTGAGTGTTCTAACACCTTTTGAAATAGTGACTTTGTTTTGGAATGCTTTGCTCTGTTTTCATTCAGTTTGAGATGTATCTGTTTGCCTCAGTCAAGCTCAACAATTCTTTCATTGGTCTTGTTGAGCTTATTGTTGAGTCAATAGAAGATATTCTTTGTTTCTGTTACCATTTATTGATATCTTGGATTTCCATTTGATTCGTTTTCTTAGATTTTACATTTCTCATCTTACATTACCCAACTTCTCTTTCATATCCCTACTCTTTTCCATTAGAAACATTTACACATTAATCTTAGTTATTTTATGTTCTCTCCTCATAATTACAGTCTGTGTCATATCTGAATCTGGTTTGGTTGCTTTTTTTGTCTCTTCAGACTACGATTATCCTTGCCTTTCACAAACCTTACAATTTTTTCTGTTGAAAGTCTACTATGATGTGTTGAGAAATAGGAAATGTGGAAAATAGGCTTTTATTGTGAGATTTGATATAAATTTGGATAGACATTGGGTTGTGTTTAATATTTTCTCTAACTATAATTTCCGGAGGCTTCATATTCCTCTAATGCCCTTGTTTTTACTCCCTGGTTATCTTTGAACTTCCCTATGATCTCCTCATTAAATAGAGCTTTTGCCTCATGCTCCTTCAGCTGTAATCCACAGTTATTACACTGTAGTCTTGTTGCTGTGATGTTAAGGTGTGAAGGAGGGGAAGCAGCCTGTCATCTTATGATTGATCTTGGTATTTATTAAAGAATAGGCTTCTGTTCTAAGAAATGTTCTGGTTAATGTTCTGGTTCAAATGGTTAATTTTCTCCTCCCTCTGCCTGAGCTATGAGGTGATCCTTTTTGGATCTTCACTTTGAGAACATGATGGTTTCCTTGAGGCAAAATCCACAACATCGTGGGGAACCCCTAAGACTGTGGTTCCCAGAACTTTCTCTCTTGAACTTGTTCCCACTCAGCCTCTAGCAATCTCCAAAATTACCATTTAAGTGTTCCCACCTGCTTATTGCTCCTGTGGCTTCTACTCCAAGTAAGCAAATCACAGCTGTGACTCTCTCGATTTACTTACATCTCCAGATTTGGGGATGCAGATTTCCCTGTGTCCTCAGTTATCTGATGCGTTCAAGAAAATTTACTGAAATTTAGTTTGTTCAGCTTTTTCTTACTATAGTGATGAGAAGGATGAAATTCAAATGCTTTGCATGTCAGAGCTGAAACCATAACTCCCTAACTCTCTCTCAATAACATTTTTGTGGCAAATCACATAAGAATTCTCTTATTCTCATGCATTACTGCTTCCCATTACCCTCTTACATGTACGCGCATTCAGTCACATGCATGCACATGTCTCAGGATGTTTGTGTGTTAATTTTAACGCTTCAAAGGTGTATTGGAAAGGTACTTATGGGTGTGAGGGGCGTATATGTAAGAGGTTGAGAATGCCTACATATAGTGATTTTCTAAGGCCTTGGGAGTTTTAATGCTACTCCAATAGATATAAACTGTTCTTTTAACAAGTTTTAATATTCTGAACATTATTTTGAAATACTCACACTGAGATACTTTCTGTTTTATACTGAACCGGACAAACATTCAGTTTGCATAGGAGTCTGTCTGGTCTTCTGAAACAGAAGCATATAATCTTAATATATTTTAACATTTGGCTCGGGTATGCATGTATCCATTTTTACACACACTACCTTATCTAGGAATGGGTTAATTTCTACATTTCAGACATAATACATGAATTTTTACCAATATTCTGCAGAGCTATAAATTTCTGTGCCTCAAACTCATTATTATTCATAGGTTATCCTCATACTCCAAAACTTATTTTGAAAAACAGAGAGTAACTACTGCTTAGCTACAGATCCTTATAATGGAGGTAAAGAATAAAATATGCATAGAATTTAAAATAAAATTTATTTTTATTTACATGTTTAGCTTTAAGGTTATTAACGACACAAGATATATGCTCCTCATTTGGGAGAGAACATCCCACATCAGTGTGGCACAGGCAATTTGATCTTGAAAGAAATTGAAGCTCCTATACATCTCAGGAATTTCAATTCCATACTTGTAATCATTATGTTGTTAAAAGCATTCAGCAACCACATTTTGAGAATGTAGTCTCACTGTTGATGAGATAAAATGTCATGAGTAGACCAAGTTAAAATAAAATTCAAAGGCATATATATATTCAATGGTTTCTACTAAAATCATTCTTTAAACAAGCATATTCTTGAAAATTACCAAGAAATTTAGGAATTTCAGCTGCTTCATAATCACTATACCATGGTCAGCTTTACCAAGCATCTTTTTTGTGATTGACTAAAATTTTGCTGATTACTTAGCCCGTTTTAAAAAAGGAATATTTAAAATATTGGAGGCATTGGGCATACTAACCAAGGCTTTCTGTCTCTTTTTTTTTTTTTAACATTAAGGATTTAATTACAGACAGACTTTATGAAAGAGGAACTACTGAATAAGAGAAACCGTTACTGTCTGGTATAACTGATGCAAAGATGAAAAATAACTAATAAGATAATGCATTATTATTTTTTCTCTTCTTAGATAAACAAATGTAATTTGATATATAGTGTTCCAGGAGATAAACGAATAAACAGAAGCGCTTCCGTGTGTGTGTGTGTGTGTGTGTGTGTGTGTGTGTGCCTGTACCATCTGGTATAGGGAAAGAGACATTAACAATTTTACCTCTGGTTTCAAAAGCAAAACTTAATGGCAAAAACTATAGAAAGTCAAACTGTTTTCTTGGAAAGATGTATCTTGTATAACCAAACACATTTGTTCATTGAGAGATACATGACAGTATACTTTTCACCCTTTGAAAATGAGAAGAAAAGCTGCATATTTCAGAGCTTTCTCTGAAGAACATTTAAAAATTTATGCCATTTTCCCCCACCCTATTCTCATTATAGAGAGAGCATTTTTAAATTGAAAGGAACTCTATGTTCAGATTACCTCAATATTTTAGATTCAGAGAAAGTTTGGAATTCTGAACAATTCTGGCAAAAGGAAATGACTTGATAAACATGTGTGTTTTAACTTATATCAATTATGTTAAATTTGCTGAGAAAGTCTATCTAAATTACATAGAAAGCATTTGCAAGGTCTGTAATTTAAATAAATGTATAATTTCAGAATAGTATGCATAAAATTCTACTTTTAATATTTATATAAATCAATACATTTTCTCCATATGTACACTGCTTTGTGAAAATAAATGCTATAACTTGCCATTAGGAACATAAATTTTTTTTCGCATTGTAGAATTAGAGGCATTTATGCTAAACATTAATAATTTGGACTAAACATTTCATAGTAGATGGGCTTTGAGGGACCTCCTCAAAAACTATGGCAAGCTTACATTTGATGGATGGCCAATCAGAATGATCTGATGTTACATTAGACCTTTTTTTTTTTTTTAGTTATTTCTGAGATGTACATTTTAAAGTAATAACTAGAATTATGACTTATAACATTATACCAGAACATATAAGATTTTTAGAAATTTCATGTAATGTCTGAAACATTTATATTAACATATTTCCATACAAATAACCCAAAGAAAGTTTAATATTAGTTGTTTTTTTTGTTTGTTTTTTTATACTGCAGGTTCTTATTAGTCATCAATTTTATACACATCAGTGTATACATGTCAATCCCAATCGCCCAATTCAGCACACCACCATCCCCACCCCACCGTGGTTTTCCCCCCTTGGTGTCCATACGTTTGTTCTCTACATCTGTGTCTCAACTTCTGCCCTGCAAACTGGTTCATCTGTACCATTTCTCTAGGTTCCACATACATGCGTTAATATACGATATTTGTTTTTCTCTTTCTGACTTACTTCACTCTGTATGACAGTCTCTAGATCCATCCACGTCTAAACAAATGACTCAGTTTCGTTCCTTTTTATGGCTGAGTAATATTCCATGTATATATGTACCACTTCTTCTTTATCCATTCGTCTGTCGATGGTCATTTAGGTTGCTTCCATGACCTGGCTATTGTAAATAGTGCTGCGGTGAACATTGGAGTGCATGTGTCTTTTAGAATTATGGTTTTCTCTGGGTATATGCCCAGTAGTGGGATTGCTGGATCATATGGTAAATCTATTTTTAGTTTTTTAAGGACCCTCCATACTGTTCTCCATAGTGGCTGTATCAATTTACATTCCCACCAACAGTGCAAGAGGGTTCCCTTTTCTCCACACCCTTTCCAGCATTTGTTGTTTGTAGACTTCCTGATGATGCCCATTCTAACTGGTGTGAGGTGATAACCTCATTGTAGTTTTGATTTGCATTTCTCTAATAATTAGTGATGTTGAGCAGCTTTTCATGTACTTCTTGGCCATCTGTATATCTTCTTTGGAGAAATGTCTATTTAGGACTTCTGCCCATTTTTGGATTGGGTTGTTTGTTTCTTTAATATTGAGCTGCATGAGCTGTTTATATATTTTGGAGATTAATCCTTTGTTCATTGATTCATTGGCAAATATTTTCTCCCATTTTGAGGGTTGTCTTTTCATCTTGTTTATGGTTTCCTTTGCTGTGCAAAAGCTTTGAAGTTTCATTAGGTCCCATTTGTTTATTTTTGTTTTTATTTCCATTACTCTAGGAGGTGAATCAAAAAAGATCTTGCTGTGATTTTTGTCAAAGAGTGTTCTTCCTATGTTTTCCTCTAAGAGTTTTATAGTGTCCGGTCTTACATTTAGGTCTCGAATCCATTTTGAGCTTATTTTTGTGTATGGTGTTAGGGAGTGTTCTAATTTCATTCTTTTACATGTAGCTGTCCAGTTTTCCCAGCACCACTTATTGAAAACACTGTCTTTTCTCCATTGTATATCTTTGCCTCCTTTGTCATAGAATAGTTGACCATAGGTGCATGGGTTTATCTCTGGGCTTTCTATCTTGTTCCATTGATCTATGTTTCTCTTTTTGTGCCAGTACCATATTGTCTTGATTACTGTAGCTTTGTAGTATAGTCTGAAGTCAGGGAGTCTGACTCCTGCAGCTTCGTTTTTTTCCCTCAAGACTGCTTTGGCTATTCGGGGTCTTTTGTGTCTCCATACACATTTTAAGTTGATTTGTTCTAGTTCTGTAAAAAATGCCATTGGTAATTTGATAGGGATTGCATTTAATCTGTAGATTGCTTTGGGTAGTATAGTCATTTTCACAATATTGATTCTTCCAATCCAAGAACATGGTATATCTCTCCATCTGTTGGTATCATCTTTAATTTCTTTCATCAGTGTCTTATAGTTTTCTGCATACAGGTCTTTTGTCTCCCTAGGTAGGTTTATTCCTAGGTATTTTATTCTTTTTGTTGCAATGGTAAATGGAAGTGTTTCCTTAATTTCTCTTTAAGATTTTTCATCATTAGTGTATAGGAATGCAAGAGATTTCTGTGCATTAATTTTGTATCCTGCAACTTTACCAAATTCATTGATTAGCTCTAGTAGTTTTCTGGTGGCATTTTTAGGATTCTCTATGTATAGTATCATGTCATCTGCAAACAGTGACAGTTTTACTTCTTCTTTTCCAATTTGTATTCCTTCCATTTATTTTTCTTCTCTGATTGCCGTAGCTAGGACTTCCAAAACTATGTTGAATAATAGTGGTGAGAGTGGACATCCTTGTCTCGTTCCTGATCTTAGAGGAAATGCTTTCAGTTTTTCACCATTGAGAATGATGTTTGCTGTGGGTTTGTCGTATATGGCCTTTATTATGTTGAGGTAGGTTCCCTCTATGCCCACTTTCTAGAGAGTTTTTAACATAAATGGGTGTTGAAATTTGTCAAGAGCTTTTTCTGCATCTATTGAGATGATCATATGGTTTTTATTCTTCAATTTGTTAATATGGTGTATCACATTGATTGATTTGCGTATATTGAAGAATCCTTGCATCCCTGGGATAAATCCCACTTGATCATGATGTATGATCCTTTTAATGTGTTGTTGGATTCTGTTTGCTAGTATTCTGGTGAGGACTTTTGCATCTATATTCATCAGTGATAATGATCTGTAATTTTCTTTTTTTTTTAGTATCTTTCTGTGGTTTTGGTATCAGGGTGATGGTGGCCTCATAGAATGAGTTTGGGAGTGTTCCTTCCTCTCTAATTTTTTGGAAGAGTTTGAGAAGGATGGGTGTTAGCTCTTTTCTAAATGTTTGATAGAATTCACCTGTGAAGCCATCTGGTCCTGGACTTCTGTTTGTTGGAAAATTTTTAATCACAGTTTCAATTTCATTATTTGTGTTTGGTCTGTTCATATTTTCTGTTTCTTCCTGGTTCAGTCTTGGAAGGTTATACCTTTCTAAGAATTTGTCCATTTCTTCCAGGTTGTCCATTTTATTGGCATAGAGTTGCTTGTAGTAGTCTCTTAGGATGCTTTGTATTTCTGCGGTGTCTGTTGTAACTTCTCCTTTTTCATTTCTAATTTTATTGATTTGAGTCCTCTCCCTCTTTTTCTTGATGAGTCTGGCTAATGGTTTATCAGTTTTGTTTATCTTCTCAAAGAACCAGCTTTTAATTTTATTGATCTTTGCTATTGTTTTCTTTGTTTCTATTTCATTTATTTCTGCTTTGATCTTTATGATTTCTTTCCTTCTGCTAAATTTGGGTTTTGTTTGTTCTTCCTTCTCTATTTCCTTTAGGTGTAAGGTTAGATTGTTTACTCGAGATATTTCTTGTTTCTTGAGGTAGGCTTGTATAGCTATAAACTTCCCTCTTAGAACTGCTTTTCTTGCATCCCATAGGTTTTGGATCGTTGTGTTTTCATTGTCACTTGTCTCTAGGTATTTTTGATTTCCTCTTTGATTTCTTCAGTGATCTCTTGGTTATTTAGTAACGTATTGTTTCGCCTCCATGTCTTTGTGTTTTTTACGTATTTTTCCCTGTAATTCATTTCTAATCTCATAGTGTTGTGGTCAGAAAAGATGCTTGATATGATTTCAGTTTTCTTAAATTTACTGAGGCTTGATTTGTGACCCAAGATGTGATCTATCCTGGAGAATGTTCCATGCGCACTTGAGAAGAAAGTGTAATCTGCTGTTTTGGGATGGAATATCCTATAAATATCAATTAAATCTATCTTGTCTATTGTGTCATTTAAAGCTTCTGTTTCCTTATTTATTTTCATTTTGGATGATCTGTCCATTGGTGTAAGTGAGGTGTTAAAGTCCCCCACTATTATTGTGTTACTGTCGATTTCCTCTTTTATAGCTGTTAGCAGTTGCCTTATGTATTGAGGTGCTCCTATGTTGGGTGCATATATATTTATAATTGTTATATCTTCTTCTTGGATTGATCCCTTGATCATTATGTAGTGTCCTTCCTTGTCTCTTGTAACATTCTTTATTTTAAAATCTATTTTATCTGATACGAGTATTGCTACTCCAGCTTTCTTTTGATTTCCATTTGCATGGAATATCTTTTTCCATCCCCTCACTTTTAGTCTGTATGTGTCCCTAGGTCTGAAGTGGGTCTCTTGTAGACAGCATATATATGTGTCTTGTTTTTGTATCCATTCAGTAAGCCTGTGTCTTTTGGTTGGAGCATTTAATCCATTCATGTTTAAGGTAATTATTGATATGTATGTTCCTGTGACCATTTTCTCAATTGTTTTGGGTTTGTTTTTGTAGGTCCTTTTCTTCTCTTGTGTTTCCCCTTAGAGATGTTCCTTTAGCATTTGTTGTAGAGCTGGTTTGGTGGTGCTGAATTCTCTTAGCTTTTGCTTGTCTGTAAAGCTTTTGATTTCTCCATGAAATCTGAATGAGATACTTGCCGGGTAGAGTAATTTTGGTTGTAGGTTCTTCCCTTTCATCACTTTAAGTATATCATGCCACTCCCTTCTGGCTTGTAGAGTTTCTGCTGAGAAATCAGCTGTTAACCTTATGGGAGTTCCCTTGTATGTTATTTGTCGTTGTTCCCTTGCTGCTTTCAATAATTTTTCTTTGTCTTTAATTTTTGCCAATTTGATTACAGTGTGTCTCGGCGTGTTTCTCCTTGGGTCTATCCTGTATGGGACTCGCTGCGCTTCCTAGACTTGGGTGGCTATTTCCTTTCCCATGTTAGGGAAGTTTTCGACTATAATCTCTTCATATATTTCCTCTGGTCCTTTCTCTCTCTCTTCTCCTTCTGGGACCCCTATAATGCGAATGTTGTTGCGTTTAATGTTGTCCCAGAGTTCTCTTAGGCTGTCTTCATTTCTTTTCATTCTTTTTTCTTTATTCTGTTCCACAGCAGTGAATTCCACCAATCTGTCTTCCAGGTCACTTATCCGTTCTTCTGCCTCAGTTATTCTGCTGTTGATTCCTTCTAGTGTAGTTTTCATTTCAGTTATTGTATTGTTCATCTCTGTTTGTTTGTTCTTTAATTCTTCTAGGTCTTTGTTAAACATTTCTTGCATCTTCTTGATCTCTGCCTCCATTGTTTTTCAGAGGTCCTGGATCATCTTCACTATCATTATTCTGAATTCTTTTTCTGGAAGGTTGCCTATCTCCACTTCATTTAGTTGTTTTTCTGGGGTTTTGTCTTCTTCCTTCATGTGGTATATAGCCCTCTGCCTTTTCATCTTGTCTATCTTTCTGTGAATGTGGTTTTTGTTCCACAGGCTGCAGGATTGTAGTTCTTCTGGCTTCTGCTGTCTGCCCTCTGGTGGATGAGGCTATCTAAGACTACATTAGACCTTTTGCAGCACTTAGATAAAGGGCTCATTTGGAAGATGTTATATGTTAGAAAATATTCTTTACATATACTAATTTATATAGTAAATATAAAAAAGTAATTTTCAATGACACATGGCTTCACTGGTGCATTATATACAATATTTTTTGAAAATTTAAATCTTATCAACAATCTTTTTCGCAAAGTACAGAACAGGAGTTCTTTACAATTAGTTTCATGAAGCAGCATAATCCTAAAAGCAAAACTAGACAAAGGCATTAATAAAAATGAAAAATAATCAATACTACTAAAATGATAGCAAAATATTAGTGACTCAAATCCATTCCTATGTAAAAACAATTGTACACTATGACCCAGTGGAATTTATTCCAAAAATGCAATATCAGTTCAACATTCAAATATCATTAATGTAATTCACCATGTTATAAAACAAATGGAAAACACTTTATAATCATGTCAATAGGAGACTAAAAATGATTTGTCAAAAGTCAACATTTTTTCATGATACAAATTCTCAAGAAACTAAGAATTAAATGTAATTCTTTCTTCCTGATAAAGGGCATCTACAAAAAAAAAAAAAACTAACAAAAATATTATATGTCCTATAAAAATTTTAGCACTTTCCTCTTAAGTTTGAGAACAAAGCGAGGATGCCCAGTATCACATTTCTATGCAAATTCACACTGATTGTCCTAGTCTGTGCAAAAAATAAGTAGATGACATGGTTGTCTACATAGAAAATCCTAAGAAATTGATAAAACAACTACTGAAACTATTAGATCAATCTAATAAGCTTGTAGGATACAAATTTACGATATAACAAGTAAGTGTAATTAATGTGTTCAATAAATGATGCCTACTATATATATTTTTTCTGTTCTGAACTGAGAAAATAAAAATAATAACTTCCCAGACTGCCTCATAGTTTGTTGAAGGAACAAAATGATGTAATAAATATAAAATGGCTTTTTATATTATAAAGGGCTAGTTAAACAAATAGTATTATTTGTCAATAATTTCCAAACAACATTCAGTTACTAATAACCATAATTGAAGGTACTCAAAAGTGATCAAATTATTTAATACCTCTCAAAAATCAATTACAATTTTTGGTACTGCCAGGACAAAAGTATAACGTGAAATTAAAAGAATATATTTTACAGTAGTGCCAAAAATCATGGAATACTTAGGGATAAGTAATATGTAAGACCTCTTCATTAAAACCACTGAAAATTGCTGGGAGATATAAAGAAGACCTAAATAAAGGAGATTTGTTGTGCTTATGAACTGGAAGACTTAGTATTTTCAAGATGTCATTTAATTCCAAATGGATCTATAAATTCCAAACAATTCAAACAATAATTCCAGCAAGAATCTTTTAGAAATTGTTAGGTTTATTGTAAAATTTATATAGAAATATTAATGATACATAAAAGTCAAAAAAATTTTAAAGCAATAAACAAAGTTGGAGGAAAATACCAATTGATTTTAACAGTTAAATTCCAGTGCTCGCCAGGTAAGTAATGGGAAGGGATTTACCCTCCAGCCTTAAAAACCAATTAAAAAAAATAAAAAAGGAAAAGGAAGGAAGGAAGAAAGGAAGGAAGGAAAAAAGGAAGGAAGGGAGGAAGGAAGGAAAGAAAAAAGAAAAATGTATGTGGCTTCAAATTTTCATTACATCTAATTAAATGTTTTACAATGGTTCATGTACTATCTTCCAAACTAGACTATACAGACCTTGCGAGACAGAAACATCTAATACTCTTCTTACATATACACTTCAGCCCTCCATATCTGTGGGTTCCACATCTGTAGATTCAACCAAGCATGGTTAGAAAATATTTAGAAAAAAATTCCAGAAAGTGCCAGAAAACAAAAGTTGAATTTGCTGTGCACTGGCAACTATTTGCATAGCATTTACATCATATTAAGTGTCATAAGTAATCTAGAGATGATTTAAAGTATATGGGAGAATTGCATAGGTTACATGTAAATATTATACCATTTTACATAAGGGAATGGAGAATCCATTGATTTTGGTGTGGTAAAAGGTCCTGGAACTGATCCCCCTTGGATACCAAGGGCTGACTGCCCTCTGACATTCATAGAACCTATAAACCACCAAGCTAAAACAGAGCTTTAGATCAAGCTGAAAGTGCACTAAAATGCTGTTATATAGCTGTATGAAGTAAAGAAACTCTTATGAAAGAACATGTTTTGAAGTTATTCAGACTTGGGTTTGAATTCAGCTCTGCCACTAACTAACTGGTTCTCCTTGGGCAAGTCTGTAATTCTTAGTTTTCTTACTAAAAATAGCTAAAAGAATGCCTGCGTTATTGATTTGTTGTGAGGATTCAATGGATTATATAAGTAAATTATTTTGCATAGTGATGGACACACACTACCTGCCCATTATAGGTAAGTTCTCTGATTTCCTCTTCCTAGCACCTCCATATTTTATCTAGAGAAAACCATTTTACAAAAAGTGTTCAGAGTTTTCTGTATACTATTGCTTCTGCATAGGAATTTGAAAGGCTGAAAGTAGATGAAAAGTCCTAAGGGGCCCGTGAACACACATACTCATTTTCTCTGATACGCAGTCACTTGTGGTTCTTAGACTCAAGCTCTGTAGTTGCTGCCTTTGAACTCCCCATGGACAGGGTTGATTTAGGACAAAACCCAGGAGAGAGTAAAAAAGAAAGAGGCAATCAAAACAAAGTAATTTCCCTCAAGGGAAAAGAAAGAGGACACCCTAGGAATCTGTAGATATCATTCCAAATCCCAAGAAAGATAAATGACTTTTAGGGAACAGATGGTTGCAATCAAATAAATGATCACAAGTCGTTACACTGAGCCAGATACCATATTATTGGAGATAAGATAAAATATAAGCTTTAGTGAGTTGAGAATCAACCAAGGACTCACACAGAATATATTAACAAACTTTTCCAATAAAGAAGATTCACTTTGAACTTACTGCTGCCTTTACATTTTTACTACATAAAGTGTTGTCAATTTTTTTTCCATAAAATGAAGAAATATGATACTAGGTACATAGGACAAGGTATAGTAGATATATGGGATTTTTAAATAGTTACTGATTTTAAGAATTTCTTCTTGTTTTTCTTTTTTTTCCCACATATACTTGTTTCATATATTTTATAGCTGCAGCCATCTTTATTTTTTCTTGAAACATTGTTAGAAATAAATGCATACGTTTCACATATAATGGGTACTTTATTTTTGAATTTATATAGTAAGTTTAGTAAATTTGAAATAATATATCATGTATTAATTGAATATTTCTTAAATGCTTATTGAGATTACTAGGTAACAGTCCATTCAGGCTGCTATAACAAAATACCACAGACTTGGTGGCTTATAAAGAACAGAAATTTATTTATCACAGTTCTGGAAGCTAGAAGTCGAAGATCAGGGTGTCAGCGTGCTCGCATTCTGATGAAGGCTTTCTCCTGAGTTGTAGATTGCTGACTTATTGCTGTGTCCCCACATGGCGGTAGGGGCTAGGGAGCTCTGTGGGGTATCTTTTACAAGACCACTAATGTCATTTATGAGGGCTCTATCCTCATGATCTAAGCATCTCCCAAAGGCCCCATCTCCTTAATACTAACACACTGGGCATTAGGATGTCAACATATATATTCTGGGGGATGCAAACACTTAGACCATAGCACTAGGCTAGGCTCTGAGACTAATATAGTACATATTCAAGATACTACCCGTTTAAAGAAGGAATAACTGATTATCTTACTCTATCAGAACATAGAGAAGAGACCTAAACTCGTTGTAGCAAGGTCTTTGTAAGGGATTGGTCAGACACATGTATATGTATAACTGATTTACTTTGTTATAAAGCAGAAACTAACACATCACTGTAAAGCAATTATACTCCAATAAATATGTTAAAAAAAAAAAAAAAAAAAAGAATGAAACCACCAAAACGTTTTAAGCAGAGGACTGACTTGCTAGAATTGTGCTTCAAAAATTCTATTCTGACCGCATCGTTGAATTCGATTTCAAAAATTTCAAGACTGGAGTCATGGATATTATCTAAGAGAATTTCCGTTCATTCATCTAACCTGAAAATAGCTTGGGGCTATGTTGTGGTTCCATGTTGATCCAGTATGGCATTCAAAGATGTACCAGAATGGCATCCAAAAATAATTGCTAAGCAATTTAACATCTTTCCAATAGTTTCTAAGAACATGCCAACAGGTTGAAGACAGAGTTAAATTTATAATAAAGAGCATAACTCAAATCCCTTCTCCCTCTCTCTCCCTCAATATCTTACTGTTTCTCAGTTATTCCCAATGTCTTCTTTCAACTGCAGACCCAAGCCTCTGAAACGTGGTTCATAAACTCTGCCTAGAACGGCTCTTTAGCCCCTTCCTCTCTTTTAAAACCTTATCTCTTAAAAATAGCGATCTTTTAGCCATTTCTAATATAAATTAAGCTAGACTTTAAGTCCTAGGGAACCGCTAGTCCTAGCTTGATCATAATCTTGATCTGTAAAATAAAGCCTACTATTAGATTAGGTAAAACAGAATTTATTCTATTATGCATTCATTCAACAAAAAATCACTAGGCACAGCTCCATACTGGATGCTCTGAAAATGTATATGTATAACTGATTCACTTTGTTATAAAGCAGAAACTAACACACCATTGTAAAGCAATTATACTCCAATAAAGATGTTAAAAAAAAAAAAATCCAGTATAGCCATTGTAATACAGAGAGAGATAATTAATTAAGTATGAATTCAGGAAATAAGCTTCTCGTTTATCCATTCATCTTCCAATGGGCATTTAGGCTGCTTCCATGTCTTGGCTATTGTAATCAATGCCACAATGAACATAGGAGTGCGTATATCTTTTTGAATTAGTGTTTTTGTTTTCTTTGGGTAAATATTCAGGAGTGGATTTACTGGATCTTATGGTAGTTCTATTTTTAATTTTTGAAGTACCTCCATAATGTTTTCCACAGTCACTATACCAGTTTGCATTCCAACCAGCTTGCAAGAGGGTTCCCTTTCTCCACATCCTTCCCAGCACTTGTTATTTGTTGTCTTTTTGATGATAACTATTTTGATAGATGTGAGGTGATATCTCTTTGTGGTTTTGATTTGCACTTCCCTGGTAATTAGTGGTGTCAAGCATCTTTTGATGTGCCTGTTGGCCATCTGCATGTCCTCTTTGGAAAAATGGCTATTCAGGTTCTCTGCCCGTTTTTTAATTGCATTGTTTGGGTTTTTTTATTTGTTTGTTTGTTTTTGTTACTGAGCTGTATGACTTCTTTATATAATTTGGATTTTAACCCATTATCAAATATTTCATTTGCAAATATCTTCTCCCATTTAAAAGGTTGCCATTTCTTTTGATGATCGTTTCCTTCACTGTGCAAAAGCTTTTTAGTTTGAAGTAGTTCCATTTGTTTATTTTTGTTTTGCTGCCCTTGCCTGAAAAGACAGATCCAAAACAGTATTGCTCAGACAATGTCAAAGAGCATACTGCCTATGTTTTTTTCCAGGAGTTTTATTGTTTTAGGTATTATATTTAATTCTTGAATCCATTTTGAATTTATTTGTGTACATGGTATAAGAAAATGGTTCAATTTGATTCTTTTGCATTTAGCTGTCCAGTTTTTCCAACACCATTTATTGAAGAGGCTTTTTCTGCATTGTATATTCTTGCCTCCTTTGTCAAAGATTAGTTGTCCACACATACAAGGGCTTATTTCTGGGCTCTCTATTCTGTTCCATTAATCTATGTGTCTGTTTTTTGTGCCAGTACTATACTATTTTGATGATTATAGCTTTGAAGTATAGTTTGAAATCAGAGAACATAATACCTCCAGCTTGTTCTTCTTTCTCAAGATTGCTTTGGCTGTTTGGGGTCTTTGTGATTTCACACAAATTTTAGGATTATTTGTTCCAGTTCTGTGAAATATGCCATGGGTATTTTGATAGGGATTGCATTGAATCTTTAGATTGCCTCAAGTAAGATGGACATTTTAATAATATTAATTATTCCAATTCATGAACTTGGTATATCTTTCCATTTATTTGTTTCATCATCAATTGTTTTCCTTGATGTCTTAATAGTTTTCAGAGTACAAGTCTTCTACCTCCATAGTAAAATTTATTCCCCAATATTTTATAATTTTTGATGCAATTGTAAATGGAATTGTTTTCTTAATTTCTTTTTCTGATAGTTAATTGTTAGTTATAGAATTGCTACAGATTTTTGTCTATTAATTTTGTATGTTGCAACTGTACTGAATTCATTTATTCTAATAGTTTTTTGGTGTAATCTATAGGGTTTTCTATATACTATAATATCATGTCATCTGCAAGCAGTGACAGTTTTACTTCATCCTTTCCAATTTGGATGATTTCATTTCTTTTTCTGCTCTGATTGCTGTGGCTAGGACTTCAGTACTATGTTGAATAAAATTGGTGAAAGTGGGCATACTTGTTTTTTATTCCTGTAAACTTCTCTCTTAGAACTTCCTTTGTTGCATCCCATAGATTTTGGAGCATTGTTTCCATTTTCATTTGTTTACAGGTATTTTTTTAATTTCCTCTTTGATTTTTTTCAGTGACCCATTGTTTGTTTAGTAGCATGTTCTTTTGACTTCACTTCATGTTTGCATTTTTTTCTCTTTTTTATTTTTCCTGGTAGTTGATATCCAACTTCATACCATTATCATGAAAAAAGATAAGATGTCAATCTTCTTAAATTTATTAAAACTTGTTTTGTGACCTAACATGTGATCTATACTGGAGAGTGTTGCATTCTTGAACAGAATGTGTATTCTGCTGTTTTTGGGTGGAATAGCTTGCATATATTTATTAAGTATATCTGGTCTAAATGTGTCCTTTAAGGCCAGAGTTTCCTTAATGTTTTTCTGTCTGGATGATCTATCCATTCATGTAAATGGGGTGTTAAAAGTCCCCTAGTATTATTGTGGGGCCCAGTAATGCAGTCCTCTGGTCGCCAGAGCCAGGTGCTCCAGGAGTGTCGTCTGTGTGGGATGTATGTGTCCTCCTGTTGTGGCTGGGCTGTGCTTGCTCTGGGCACACAGGTACGCAGGGATGGCCCCTGGTACAGCTGGCTGTAAGGCCTGGTTTCGACTGTTGTGGGCACTCTGTTATATGGGACCAGACCCCAGGGAGCAGCCAATTTGGGGGTATACTGGTGCTGGCCAAGGGCACTAACTGGGACTGAGAGAACAGGGGGCCCACTCTGGAGGAGCTCTGACTGTGTCTCTTCTGCAGGTGAACCTGCAACAAGGTGAGCAAATAGGGTAGTTGTGCACCTGCCAGCCCTGGTAAAAGATGAGCCACAAACAAAAATAACAACAAAAAAGTCGTGCATACCAGTTTCTCCATACCCAAATAAAGTCCCCCAAATTCCTAAAATTAGTCAAAGAATCTCCTTCATGTATGACCCAGGCACTTTTTAGACTGCTACCTCTGTGCTGGGACTCAAAGAGATTGAGTTTTGTGTGCCTTCTTTAAGAGTTGATTCTCAGTTTCCTACAGCCCTCTGGCTCTCCTGGATATAAGCCCTGATGGTTTTCAAGGCCAGAGGTTATGTCATCATCTTCCTGGAGCAGGTCTCCCTGTCTGGGGAGTCTAATATGGGGCTCGGAGCCCTTGATCCTCAGGGAAAACCTCCGAGATTGTGATATCTCTCCCGCCTATGGGTCACAGCGCTGGTGGTATGAGTCCCAGGCAGACTGCATCTCTGCCCGTCATACCTGTCTCAATGCAACTTTTCCTTTTTACCTTTAGTTGTGGAAAATCTTTTCTGCTTCTGAATCTTCAGTTCATTCTCAGAGATAGTTTCTCTATATGTAGTTGTAACTTTGGTGTCTCCATGGGAGGAGGTGAGCCCGGGATCTCTCTGCTATACCATCTTATCCCATTTCCCCATATGGTCTATTCTTAGCATAGCAACTATAGTATTTTTTTCTTTTAATTAAGCCAGTATCAAACAAACCAAAGACACTGTAAACAGCTCTTACTGGGGAAAACTCATTAAGCCAATAACAAATCACAAATGTATGGGCCCCTTGCTGTCCATTGCACTATAAGAAAGTGAATAGAACACTAATATGGATGGACATAAGATACAGGGAGAGTGATGTTGGCCCTGAGGCTTTTAATGGAAGTGCCCTCTGTGGCTTGATCAGGGACTGAGATCCAATAGTAAGATGGCGTGTCAAATCCTTGGCTCTAGCCCTATTCTGCCAGCTCACAGTTGCAGGAGCATAACTTCCATTTTAGTGACAAGAGACGTGTGATGCACCCTTATAGTTGCAACCATATGATGAGATAAGCCAACAGTATGGTTTGCCCCTCAGCACTTATGGTTGGAGAGGAGGGTCCTTTGATGTCTTATAGTTGACCAAGATTAATATTTTAATCAGTAGGCTGTAACTGATGTCCATTGAAATTTGTTAGAAGCCAGCTCCTTTTCTGGGAGGCCAGCTTGCAGGAGATCATTCTTGAACAAATTAACCTTTACCTCTCGCAGGTAGTGTCACTCTCCTACTCAACAGTTTCCAGTGGCGACTCACCTCACTCAGAATAAACTTCAAAATTCTTACCATGGCACTTACGGTCCTACATGATCCAGCCTCCTTACTTAGTACCCTGATTTTATATTCTACCATTCTCCCCTATATCACTGCACTCTGACCACACTGGTCTCCCTTACCTTCTTTATACACAGCTTTGCATGGGCATTTTCAGTTTATTGCAATTCTATTGTCATCACAAATTTGGAGATTGTTGTTTTCCAAAATCGTGGCACGTTTGCAGCCATGATACCTTCCATCGGTCTGTGTGTGATTTTGCTTCTCTAGTTTGTTGATATAGTGGATTGCACTCATTTTTTTCAATTGTTGAAAACAATATTCTTTTAAATTTTGGCATTCTAGTGGATATGTAGTGGTATCTCATTTTCATTTTAATGTTCATATCCCTATACATAATAATGCAATAATGTTAAGGATATTTTCATGTACTTGCCACCTGAATATTTTAATTTTCAAAGTGTCATTCAAATCTTTTATCAGTTTAAAAATTGGTTTGTCTTATACTTGAGTTGTGTAAGGTTTATACATACACATATATATGCATATATGTATATATACATTCTATATTCTGGATATAAGTCATTGGTCTGATTTATGTTTTACAATATGTTCTCCCTGTTTGTGGATTCACTTGTCTCATTTGTAACTGTACTCTAAAGAGTCCATTTTTTTTTCATTTTGAAGAATTCTAGTTTATGAAGTTTCTTCTTTTATAAAATGTGATTTTTGCAGCCTATGTAATCTTAGCCGAACCCTAAATTCCCTAAGATTTTCTCGCATATTTTCTTCTAGAAGTTTTGTAGACTTAACAACTACACTCAGGACTTTCGGCAATAATTTTTGTCTATGGCTAAAGGTAAGAGCCAAGGATTATTTTTATTTTTTGTGGCATATGAATAGCCAATAGCAATGACACTATGTGTTGAAAACATTATTTTTTCACCATTTAATTCTCTGAGATCTCTGTCAAAAATCAAGTAATTGAGGTGGTTCTTTCTCTATATTCAGTACCGTTTTTCTATGTATTCATTTGTATGCAAATTCCACACTTGCTTGATTGTAGTAACTTTAAAATAATCTTGAATTCAGGTAATAATGGTGTTCTACATTTTTTTTTTTTTCAAATTTGTTTTTGGCTATTTTAGGTCTTTTGAATTTCCATGCTAATTTTTAAGTGAGCCTATTTATTTCTACCAAAAGCAATTTGAGATTTTGACTGTCATTGCATTAAATCTGTAGTTCAATTAGGGCAAGAATAGACATCTGAACAATATTGACTTTCCAAATTCATAAATAGGGTATATCTATCTCTCCACTTACTTTTTCATTCTTTAATCTCTCTCTGCAATGTTTGAAGTTTTCAGTGTATAGATCTTTTGCATCTCTTGACAAACATTTTTTATTGTTTTATATTTTTTGATGCTATTCTAAATATGTTTCAGATTTAAAATTTACATTTTTATTTTCTAGTACATAGTAATCCAACTGACTTTTGTATATTGACCTTACATTCTGCACACTTTCAAAACTGAAGTATTAATTTTAGTAGGTTTTTTTTTTTTTTTTGTAGATTCTTTCAGATTTTCTACAGAGAGGATCATATCATCTGTGAATAAAGATAGTTTTAATTTTTCCTTTCCAATCTCTATAGACTTGACTGTTGTGAGTAGCATATTTGTATTGACCTGGCTGAAATTATTGGTGCATAAATGTATATGTATCTTTAACTTATGCCTGTAGTATTTTTTACAAAATTTTATTATCACATACAGAGCAGGAAAACTCTCACTTCTGGAGCCTGTAAGGATATATATTTCTACATGTCCTGTGTTCATATGTCCATGCGCATGGAGAAATTTAGAGAATAGATCTGAGAGTTGAAGACATAGCATTCCAACAGCATTTGAGTTTCTGGATCCAACTAGTTCCACCCTCTGGCTACTCAAGACAATGTATTCCTCCTCCTTTTTAGTTTTTGCTCAACTTGGTTTAATTTGGTTTTGCATCATTTGCAAGTGAAATGAAATTGAATAATACAATAACAATGAATTGTGAGGAATATAACACTTGTACAAGCAATAGGAATGCCAAAAATAGCTGGGAGAGGGGAAATGGAAGTTTACTGATTGACAGCCCCAAAGGTAACTGCATATTTAGACGTGGGCAACAGCCACCCATTATAAGAGGTTTTGTTCTGGGTCAAGCTAAATATAAACACAAATATATTCCATGTAAGTCTAGTTATTAAGAAATTAGAAAACAAATACAAATGTAAAATTCAAAACCGTGTAGTTCAATAAAAGAATAATATAGCAGAAACTGTCAAGACATATCAAAAATAATAAACATGTGTGCACAAATACACTCTTAAGAATCATAACAGGATAGATTCTGCTCTGTAAGGCAATTCTATAACAAAACATTTTTCTTAATCGTGATGAAATAATAATTTTTCCAGGCAAAAGGAATTTACTATAAAGAAATCAAATTCTGGTTTCCAGTTCCACATGTAAGGAACTAGGAAGTTGACACTCTGTCCTAACAAAAGTAAAAAGTGGAACAGACTTGGATGCATGAGAGAGGTAGGTGCATAGGGCAAACCATGGCAGCCAAGATTGGAGAAACAAACAGGTGAATACAGGGAGTCGTAGCTTACTGCAACAGAGACTTATGAGTGGAAACCACCACAGGAACCAGTGCCAGAATGGGAAAATTTAAACCATTGTTGATGAATTTATGGGGGCTCAGTGTGGACACATCTGAGAGTTAAAAACTCCAGGGGTACCTGATCCTAGTAGAGATCATACAATATTATGAGATTTACCTCCAGGAGCCCAACCAGGTTCTCATAGTAAATATTAGACAAAAATCCACTCATAATTTCAGTAAGGCAGGGGAGGGAAAGAAAACTTTGAAATACACCACGGCACTTTGTTCTTATAAAGACCTGCCTTCTGATAAACTAGTTAACTAGAGTCTAAACTGAAAAAGGTATTATCAGAGCATAACTGACATACGAGAAGGGAAGTATTCAACTCTAGCTCTGGGTAGCCATCCTGTCTCACCCAAGGGAGGAGAAAAACCTGAGAAATACTTGTGAAGCTTACCATCCAGAGGTGTAAGCTCACTAAAAGACAGACCTAATCATAGGACACTAGAGCACTTCCCTTCCCCTACACCTTACTACCATATTACTGAAGTTCCATTTACTGCAATTCTTTTTAACTCATCATGTCTGGCTATAAGAAAAAATTACAAGCCATACTAAAAGGCAAAAAACACACTTTGAAGTGATGGAGCAAGCATCAGAACCAGATATTGAAGGGATGTTGGAATTATCAGAGAGGGAATTTAAAACAACTATGATTGATATACTAAATGTTGTAAGGGTTAAAGTAGACGGCATGCAAAAACAAACAGTTCATGTAAACAGATTGAAATCCTAAAAAAGAACCAAAAAGAAATGATAGAGATTAAAATGACTGTAATAGAAATGAAGAATGAAGTTAATGGGCTTATAAGCAGACTGGACATAGCTGAGGAAAGAATATCTGGACTTGAGGGTATACCAATAGAATCTTTGAACACCAAAAAGTAGAGAGAACAAAGACTGAGAAAACCAAACCTATAGAATGTATAACACCAAGAATGAACCCTGAGATAAACTAAGTACTTTACGTGATTATGATGTGCCACTGTGGTGAGAGAGGCTATGTCTGTGTGGGAGGAGGGGGCATATGGGAAATCTCTGTGTCTTTCTCCCAATTTTGCTGTGAACCTAAATTTGCCCCCCCTTAATATAGTCTATAAAAACATAATTGAAAGTAGAATATATGGATAGTCTAATAAATATATGCCAAATAGCTGTTAATGAATTACAGCCCAAGTATACCAGGTACAGATAATTTTAGAAAATAATACAATTAACTTTCAAATAACATGCAATATAGGTAGCATAATAACTGTCCAGGCACTAGAAGAATTTGCATATTAATTTTCTCAATTTATTTGAAAAAGATAACAGAACTCTGATAGTTCCACACAGAGAGAGCCCATTTACAGAACATAAAAATTTTTTCCCAAAGCCTTGCTCCTCTCTGAGGGAGCAACTTTCTATATTTGGTTCCATTTGCACTGCATCTGATAGAATTCCTTACAAGTTATTATATTTTGACTATTTCGACTGCTCCATGCCTTAGTTTTCAGTATTCATAGTTGCTTTTCCATGTTTTTATATTTCTTAGCTTATTTTAGAATTTGGTAAGAAAGTATGCCATTAAGCTTCTATTATTTATTTCTAAACACTCTGGCTTGTCAAAATACAGAATTAGGGAAAACTCATAGATCGTTGAGATTATAAAGAAGGTAGGAAGTAATAATTAATTTATTTCCCCGGCATCTGCTTTGTTCTCATTTCAACAGCTGGCTTATTGCATTTGTCCTGATTTAACTTCAAATTTTCTATTGAGAGGAACTTACTGACACTTTAGATGATCCATTTTATTTTAAAGTAGCTCCAATCATAAGAAAGAAAGGAAAGAGAAAATGAATGTATGTTAAGAAGTTAGCCTTTTTATTTGTACGCTTATATAATTTATTTTTTGGGGGGGTGTGTGTTTGGGATGTTGGGGTTTGGATCTGAGTTCACAGTATTAAAAACCATATATTGCTATTGAACTATGTTTTTTTCATGATGTGCCTTTTGCGTATATGAATTTGAAGGCAGGGCTCTGTGCCGTAAGTGTCCCATCAAAGCAGGTCTGAAGAAATCTAAGGAAAAGGCAAGGGAATGAATATGTCCCTTGCCTTTTCCTTAGATTTCTTTAGAGCCAACACATCTGTTGGCTCTAAAGACACCACTGTTAAAATTTTTTATTCTTTTAATATCTAAGTAATTATATCGATGTGGCAAAACTCTTATTTCTGACTTTGATTCAATTGATAATATAGAGGTGATCTTGGAAGCATTATTCTTAATTCTCACTGTAATGTGAGAATATTAACCTTATTTGTGACAGTATTAGTAAAGAATATTAACATTGTTAATGTTCTGTATGTTGTTAAATTGTGAGAAAGTTCTATTTAAAATGAAAAATTAAAGAGAAATTATTCATTATGCAAATTAACAGTAACAATAGTACTTCATATATATTCATGAATAGTAACCACTCAATTGTGGTTCAGTTTTCCTCTCAGCCAGCTCTTCATCCTGACATTTTGTTTTAAAATGGAGCAACAGGCTTTTCTTTTCATTTTTACTTGCATGAACAAGTTCAAAGCAGCCAGTCTGTAATTATCTATTCACAAACAATAGCTAATTGATTTTCGTAATTTTCTATTCTATCATCTACCTGCAGAGAAAATTAAGCACACATCAAGAAATTATGTGCTCACTTTTGTTGTAGTATAGGCTCCATTTTACCTTTGGAAATGTTGATTAGAATTTTGGTTTGAGAGTTGGAATCTAAGAGTTTGTTTGCATTCGGCTAAAGCTTATAAAGGAGGGATAATTTAATGCAACACAGCTCCAGATCTTGAAGTAAAGCAAAATAGGCTTGACACAGTAAATATAAAATGTTAAAAGATATACTTGTTAAAAGACAAAATATTAAGAATTGATTTTTGTAGAGTATCTTTGTCAATTCTTTTTTTTTAAAAATTATTTATTTATTTATTTATTTATTTTGGCATTGGGTCTTCGTTGCTGCACGTGGGCTTTCTCTAGTTGCGGCGAGCGGGGGCTACTCTTGGTTGTGGTGTGGTGGCTTCTCTTGTTGCGGAGCACAGGCTCTAGGTGCACGGGCTTCAGTAGTTGTGGCACATGGGCTCAGTAGTTGTGGCTCACAGCTCTAGAGCACAGGCTCAGTAGTTGTGGCGCACGGGCTTAGTTGCTCCATGGCATGTGGGATCTTCCCAGACCAGGGCTCGAACCCATGTCGCCTGCATTGGCAGGCGGATTTGTAATCACTGCACCACCGGGGAAGCCCTGTCAATTCTTATTTTATACCATTTGAAAATAAAAAGGTTGAGTAAGCATTTCCCTGGGATAACTGACAAAGCTACAAAAAATTACTATTGAGGCTAGAGGGGAATTGGAGAAATTTATTCTTGGCAATTGAAATATTATAGGGTAGTTTTTGTGCTTTCAGGTGCACTAGGCTTTCCAATACAGTAGCCCATAGCCACATGTGGTTATACGGTTATTTAAACTATAATTAAAATAAAGTAAAATAAAATAGAATAAATTCAGTTGCTCAGTTTCTGTAGCCACATTTTAAAGGTTCACTAGCCATCTGAGGCTATGCCAGCAGTGAACACAGAAAACATTTCCATGGTCTTAGACGTTCAGTTGGGCAATCCAAAGGTAGACCTACAATTGGAGATGTCCAACGTTTGGTAATCTGGCTTTGTAAATGAGGGGAAGGGGTGGGATTTTATATAGAATTATTGATTTTATGGTTACCCATGGAAAAGTGAGAGTTGGAGCAAAGAAATGGGTAAGATTGCTAAGAAAGCTAAGGCACAACACTTTTAGAACGTCTACCGCTAAGCGCAGAAGCAGGAAGATTGGAATGTTTAGTTAGAGGGGAATATTCAAACTTGCCCATGTCATCAAGGTCTTGAGTAATTGGAGAAGTAGTTTCAGGATCATCCTGGCAAGATGCATTTTCAAAAATTTGTACAATGTGCTCTGTCACACAAGAGAGCAGAGACATTCCTCACAGCAGCCAGATCTTAAAAAGACTCTCCTTTCAGGGACTATCACTGCCTACAGTTTTGGAAAGTTTGCATCTCTTTTTTGCCTTTAGGGTCTGCAGCAAGTTGGGGTTCCATGCATGCCAGATTCTCTTTCTTTCTATGTAAATGAAAGACTTGTGGCAAATCCTTCTTTTGGACAATTTTGAGGAAGTTTTGTTTTTTTTTTTTTTTTTTTAGTCTCTGAGAGATTTTTAATTATAAATGCAAATTAGTATTTTTAAATGAAATCTATTTCATAGTATCATTTGCTAGTCCAAAGGCCCTAGAACTGAGTTAGCATGTGTATCAGTGGATCATTCTGTTTTGTAATTAGTCTCAAGATATTTATGTCTTTCTTTCCTCTCCCCCAGATTGTAGGACAGTCACATATTCAGCATTGCTCAAGAATGACACATTAGAAGTTTCTTTTCATAGTCTCAGTGGTTCTTGATATTGTAAGGCTTTTAAAATTTTATATATCTTATTGGTGTGGAATGTGATCTTATTTTAATTTGCATTTCCCTGAATATTAGAAAGTTTGAACATCTTTTCACGTATTAGTCATTCAGTTTTTTCTTCTGTGAATTGCCCTTTCCTCTAGTGAGTTAACTTTCTTTTCCTCATTTTCATTAAGAATACATCTATTTATTTATTTCAATTCTTAATATACTTCCTTGATTACTTATTCATGTTTTAAAAATCATTTCTCTTTCAGTGGCTTGTCTTTTAACTCTTTTTAAGGTGTCATTCTATGAACAGAAGTTTTATATTTTAATGTAGTCAAATTTATTAAACTTTACTTTCATGGCTTGTACGTTTTGTACCTATGTAAGTCCTACCCTACCCAAGGCTAATGACATGTTCTCTGACATTTTTTCCTAAATGATGTAAAAAAATGGCTTTTATTTATATATCTATGCTAAATTGAGTTGATATTTGTTTTTGCAAGAGGTAATTTTTTTTTTAAAAACGAACAACCACTTACCAATTACTGAAGAGTCTATCATGTTATTATGCTGTAGAGCCCCTTGTGTCATATATCAAGTTTCCATATATGCGTGGTTCCGAATGGGCCTTCTTGCTCTGTTTCATTGGTCTTTTTGTCCCTGTGTCAATACCACAGTGTCTTAATTACTATTCTTGATATTAAATCTTCATATTTGATGAGCAAAATACTCCTGTTCCATCTTCAAAATATCAATTTTGTTGCTGGCTCAGGAAACTGGTTGGCTTATTTCTGAACCCAACAATCTCTTCTATTTATTATCACTTTCAACATCGTATCTATCTTTATGGCTGGTAGTATGCATCAAATCCTGAATTTACTATGCAGTCTCAACTTTGGGAAGAACTTGAGTGTCTCTGTGTTGGTCTTGTTCCTATGTTTGGTCCATTCAACGGTGGTCACGAGGTGGTTATATAGAACACATATGTTGCTCCCACTGTATGCTTGGAAATGGAAGCTTGCAGAAGGTTAGTAATTCTCAGAAAGGAATGAATCACTAAAAGCTGTGCAGACAACCCAAATGTGTCTTCAGCACATCTTTATTACTTCTGGTATCACTGCAACTATAGTTCCAATAGTTTCCTCTTGACAGTTCAAGTCAATCATTCCGACCAACAACATGACCCATTATCCAGAATCAGGTGGCACTATCAGATTTCAATACTTTAAAAACATTATTATGTTCCCTGATTTAAGTTTCCTGTCCCTAAGAAGTCATATCCTAAACTGCCATATTTCAGAATCACAGGGATCAGAAACAACTATTTTAAAAGTCCATTATTTGTTGCAACTATAAGCACCACCTATGGTTTCCACCTCTTGATTTGTAGGCTCATTTTAATGTGTTAGTAAAAGGAGGAACAGTCCTTAATCATAGACCATCTTGTATCTTTTAAGCCAGCTTCTAGCTGCCAATTTGGTATTCCTCAGTTTGTATAGTAGGCATTCTGTTATTATGGAAGGTCTTTGATACCAGTTGATAGAGTGCATGTCAGTTATCAGTAAGTGAGTCCTATGGCTCCTCCTCCCCCAAGTCTGTTTTTAATCTAATGTGTGTTCCTGTGTTGGGAATAATGATGTGAGGACTACTCTGATGTGATATAAGACATTTAACTAGGACATTGTAATAGACTGAATGTTGGTGTCCCAACCAAACTTATATGTTGAAACCTAATTGCCAGCATGATGGTATGTGGAGGTGGGGGCTTTGGGAGATGATTAGGTCAGGAGAGTAGAGCTCTCATATACAGGATTAGGGCCCTTATAAAAGAGACCCCAGAGAGATCTCTCACCCCTCTGCCACCTGAGGACACAGTAAGAAGATGGACATCTGTGAAACAGGAAGCAGACCCTTACAACCCTTACTGGACATTGACTTTGCCAGCACCTTGATCTTGACCTTTCTAGCGTCCAGAACTGTGAGAAGTAAATTTTAAGCCATTCAGTCTATGGTACTTTGTTACAGCATCCCAGACTGACTAAGACAGAAATGGGTAACACAATTGAGTCATAAGAATAGAACATTCAAAATTGATAATATAAATCTACCCTGGGGAGAATAACTCACTATCTCTATGTTCAGCCCCTCCATGACTAGCTGACCTGAAAGAAATATAGAATTTCAGTAACTTTTGGTTGCATTTATTACTAAATAGAACATTTGGTTGATGTGATAACCAAGTTGCATTTGGCTGTAATATTGTATCCATGTATAGAGCCTCTCTTCATGCTCCTTTGCTTATTTCACAAATAAATGGTAGACTTTCTGAGGATAGAAGAAAAATAAATTTTACACTGACTAATTATAGAGGAAAACATCTGCTTTCTTTTCTTATTTTATGTAAACAAACTACTCTCCACCTCTCTTTATTAGCCACTTAGTTGTTATCTTTTTCCCAATTTACATTTTAAATATCAGGGTTCTTCAAGACGTGGTTAGAGCCCATCTTCTTTTTTTCAATTTCTTTATGACTTATTCTCTCCCTCCAGCAAATTCTTAAATTCTTATTCATTCAGTTCGGTGCTTCCACTCAGCTTCAGTTACATATCCATATCCTGATTTGACTAGGAAAGGTCTAGCCTCTCCAATTTAGCATTTGTTTTGTTTTATTTTTGGTGGTAGCTTGTTTGTAACAATTCATTATTAATTATAGTGCCATTAAAGTAAGCTACATTTATTTCAAAGACTGTATTTTCAGTTCTGACATAGTCTCATCTAGGAGTGTGAGATACTCGAGAAAAAGAGTTTGCTTTTTCTTTTCTTTTCTTTCCTTCCTTCCTCCCTCCCTCCCTCCCTCTTTCTTCCTTCCTTCCTTCCTTTCTTTCTTCTTTTCTTTTTCTTTCTTTCTTTCCTTCTTTCTTTCTCTCTTTCTTTCTTTCTTTTCTTTCTTTCTCTCTCTCTTTCTCTCTCTTTCTCTCTTTCTTTGTTTCTTTCTCTCTTTCTTTCTCTCTTTCTTTTCTTTCTTTCTTTCTTTCTCTCCCTCTCTCTTTCTCTCTCTTTCTTTCCTTGGGAACATAGAAATAATGGCCAGCTGATGGAAATGTAACATAATAAATGTTAATATAAGAGAGAGAACAAAGATCCACTAAGGGATGCCCTTGAATATATGAGAGGGAATGAAGTGGAGTAGACAATTGGGAAGAGTGGTTTATGGCTTTAGGTCAAGAAATTTTAATCTCGTGTGTGTGTGTGTGTGTGTGTGTGTGTATGTATTTCATGAATCCCATTGAAGTTCTGTGGTTGCCTATGGGCTTCTTATTATGAATAAGTCCTAAATGTATAAAATGAATTCCCATAGGATTATACAAAATTATAATTAAATACTGTCATCAAAATATTTTACAATTGTAATGTATAATATATGCTTATTATTATTTCAGTTAGATAAAACAATATAATACAGATAAACTTAAACTTATTATTTTAAAGGCATATAAATGTGAAGATTACTTTTCCTTAGATGGAATGATGGCTGAACAACTTCACTTGATAGTGATAGATGTAAAAGACATTATAATTATCTCAGTCCCTTTGGGCTGCTATAACAAAATACCATAGACTAGATGGTTTATAAACAAAAGAAATATATTTCTTACAGTCCTGGAGGCTGGAAAGTCCAAGATACCTGCACCATTTATAATACGATATGAAAATATTGGAGATAAAGCCATAGTATCTTGTACTGTAAAGCCTGAGTGTTGTTGATTTGGGGTTTTCTTTGTTTTGTTGTTGCTGTTTTTATTTTGTTTTGTTTGCAGTGCAAGTACATGACTTAATCTTTGATTAAGAGGCATCCACATCAAGAGAGCTCTCCTGAATAAACAATTTGCCAACCACAGGAAGGACTAGATAAAGAGCCAGGCCACCTTCCCCTGAAGCTCTTTTGTTGTAGAGATCTTGGTTGATTTCAATAACTGACCATTTGGGCCACTTATTTGTTCTCTTCTCTTGGTTTAAACGCTCCCTCTAATGCTTTAAATTTGTCAGTAAAGAGTGAGTCAGCCCCCTAAATCCAAGGTCCCCACCTTCAACCCCAATAAAAGCCTGTGCACTCTCTCTCTCTCTCTACCCAAAACCTCACTGTGTAGCCCCGGGTGTGCTGTGTAACTTCCAGGTCTTGTAAGTAAAAAACCTTTATTTTTTCAAAGTTTCCTGATGGTTATTGCTAAAGGGTGTCTTGGAATCTTAATAACCACAAGGGCCAGTCCAACATTGGTTATTAATAGGCTGAGACCAGCAGAAAACAAATCTGCTAATACAACCATGGTTTTTCATCCACATTTATAATCAAAATTTATAATTTTTGTTAGTGAAAATAAAGATATAATTTCATTTGTTTCCCCCCCCCCACCCAAGTTTATTAACTGTATGAATCCTATCCACAGATATCAGGTTCCCAGGTTAAAATTATTTTGGATAGTAGTGTCGATTAAAAAAAAATGCACAGCATGAGAGTTGTGAGTTAAGTTTTATTTGGGGCAAAATGAGGGCTATAGCCTGGGAGACAGCATTTCAGAAAGGTCTGAGAAACTGCTCCAAAGAGGTAGGAGGGGAAGGTCAGTATATATATGTGTGTGATTTTGGTGAAGGGGGAGTACATGCAATCAAGCACGTATTTTTTCCAGAAGGTTGCTGCTCGTCTCATGAAGATTACCGCTAGTCACGAGGAGTAGACATCACCATGAAGGACTTTAGTGTTTTTCTAGTTATGGGGAGATGCAACAATTGGGCTCATAAAATCTTCTCCCAAAAATATCTAACTATCTGAAGACCTGGTCTGCCAGTTTTTTCAAGAGCACAAAGTGCTTCATTTCTCATCTTCACTCTGAACTCCTTTCAGGGGTGTTGAAGTTCAGCAGCTGCAGCGGCTCATAATTTGATCCTTGTAGAGGTAGATGTCAAGTGCCAATTTGCAGGTGACAGTAGAATGGATTCTTAGTTCATGTCAGGAAGGGAGTCTGAATAGGTGGTGTGGATACCCATGTTTGTAGGTGCACAGATAGAAATCTTCATACTATTAATTTTCTCAATTGAAAAGAAAGCAAAGTCCTCAAGTTTGAAGACGTGGAGGAGGTGTTGGAAATAGGAAGATATACGAAAAACTGTGGAATAGATATTTCAGGTCTTCAAGAGTGAATAAACTAGGGAAGCAGGATTAAGTACCCAATTCACATTAGTTGTTATGAATTCAAAGTGGATTCGGTCAGCATATTTACGTATGTATCTACAGCCATGTTTAGGACATCATTGTATATGCCCAAGGCAGGTGGAAATTCAAATTTAATCAGTGTTATGATTCTGCTAAAGGAATACAATGCAAATGAGTGCAAATGAGTGATGTCTATCAGGAATGATTAGATATACATATAATTATTAGAAGGACATATAAATTTCATAGTAATATATAAGTATAGGATTATATAAAACACAATGGTGCATGATATTGTCTTAGTTCACTTGGGTGGCTATAATAAAATATTATAGACTAAGTGGTTTATAAACAACAGAAATTTATTTCTCATGGTTCTAGAGGCTAAGAAGTACAACATCAAGGTATCAAGGAGCTGGCAGATTTGGTGTTTGGTGAGAATCCTCTTCCAGATTTATAGATGGCAGTCTTTTCTCTGTAATCTCACAGGGAGGGAGAGGTGAGGGATCCCTGTGGGATCTATTTTTTAAGGGCATTCATGAGATTGAATGCCATTCATGAGGGCTTTGCTTTTATGACCTCATCACCTCCCAAAGGCCCATCTCCAAGTAACATTATACTGGGGATTAGGTTTCAGTATATGCATTTGGGGGGAACCCAAACATTCAGTCCATAGTAGACAGATAATGGTGATATACAATTTTAATGGCATATAATACATTATACAATACATAAAATGATCATGTATAATCATGGTGTAATGATTATAAGGATGATAAATATAGTATGATGCTCTGGACACAATCAGCCAGTGTGCTGTTGACCAGCTGATTTTTTTCCTTTGCCCTCTGCCCCTTTATAGTGATGAAGTCACATAGCGGGCTGTGAGGTTTTGTTGCTTTTCCACTTGACTGAAGCAAAGATGCTGATAACCTTCTAAGCTGCACCTTCTAAATATGGTACCAGACTGCTCCTTTGTCATAATTTTACAGTCCTTTTAATGAACTTTACTGATATATGGAGCCATAGACACGCTGAATTTTATTTAAGAAAGCATATCCCACAATGTAGAAAAAATATTTTCTATATTTCTAGCTTCGCTTTTCCCCATTGTATTTGATGTTTGTCAAAGATACAGAATTTAGAAATTTTTTTTCCAAAATTTTCTATCTCCTTCTTCTCGCCTGCATACAAATTACTTTAACCTCCAAATTCAACATAGCCAGGGAGATGTACCTGAAGATTTTATAATTCCTGATTATCTGTATGTATATCACAAAGTTATTTTTTTATTAAGCAAAATCATCATATTGTTTTCAAGTTTGTTGTTAGCCAAAGTTTTAAAATAAAATTTGGAGAGCTAAAATCTAGTTTAAAATATATGCTAACCAATTGAATACATATACAAATAATCATATGACTCTGCAATTGAACTACACATTTTATAGCATAATGAAGTCTCTTAATAATCCCATGCTTATTTAATAAATATATGGAAACTGGTGGGTTTAGAAAGATTTAAAAATCACTCTTGTAGTATGTTACACTAATATGAAAATGACATTTTCTGGCATTGTACAGTTAGATTATAATTATCTTATTTTGTCTCCAATGTGTGCAAGTTTGTGCTATAATGCTAAATGTTAGGAAATGACATAAAAGAAAAACTATGAACAGTTTTTGAAGAAGATCATAGTGGTTGAAATTCTTCCAAATTTTTTTTAGTTTTTATTTTCACAACCACAGTGACAAAAAGTTTAAAAAGTGGTTAGGTATGTGGGACAAATTTCAAAGTAACTCATATAAATCCCACATGGATCAATTAATGGTATGCTTCTATTTATACATTTAGATTAAATATTGAATTTATACACAGAGGTCAGCCATTTTTTTTAAGTCAGAGCAACTGTACTTCACTAAACAGAACAGGCCACTTTTAGAGCAAAATCTATTTAATTCTGATAGTTTTAGCATATTTTAAGGAAATACATCAAGTATAATAATATTTTAAAACAGAGAATCACTATGTAAAATAACTTTATAAGTCTGAAATTATTCAGTATTGCACACATGTTCTAGGTAATTTCATTACCCTCCTAATTAACATCTAGTCTTAATTTAATTGGTGTGTTTTCTTCTTGTTACAGTTCATTTGTTATTTTTTTTAAATATATTTACTGACAACACATAATATGTCAGACTGTATTAAGCACTCATGGAAATTATAATTCAGTAAGGGAGTAAAAAATAATAAAGTAAGCAAGAAATGAATACATAATTGCCAACTGTGAACAGTCCTAGAAGACAAAAGCAAAAACAGTCTCTGAAAACAGTGGAGAGCTTATCCTGCTTACAAAACTTAAAGAGAACAGGTTAAATTTGAGGAAGGTGGAAGACAGAGAGATCTGGGACCCTTGGGCCATGGCAGGTTTTTAAATTTTATCCTGAGTGGTTTGAAGTCATTAAAAAATGTCTGAAGGTTGAGGCAGTATCGCATTGGTGAAATTTAAAGTCACTGAATATGAGGAAAGCAACAACTAATCCCAAATCCAGCTCAACTACTTATGAGATTGATTCAATCCACAGTAATTTTGTACTGACACAGGGAAGAGATGTGATCATTTCAGGGAGAGAAAACTATCTTGGTCTCTACTGTCCAGAAATCATTAAAAAAAAATTATGAGACACACAAAGAAGCAGTTAAAACCAACTGATTGATAAAGGAAGAAATAGTCACCTGAGGCAAACCCAGATATGGGACTGTAAAATAACTGAGTAATATCTTCAAGTTTCTGGAGGAAAAGGTAGACAATTTGCAAAAATAAAATAAAGAGATTTAACTCAGAAGCAAGTAGTGGAGATAAAATGAAATAAAAGAAATAGTCTAAATAGTTGGAAATAAAGAAGAAAAATCAAACAAAGAATACATGGGAGAAATAGAAAATAGCAAGATGTTTATACACAACCATATTCATCATTGCACTAAACTTGAGTTGTCTAAATACTCCAGTTAAAAAGTAGCAAGTGGTAGATTGAATTAAAAAATAAGACTAAATTGGATGCTGTCTATAAGAAACTCACATTAAATGCGAAAACACAGATAAGTTAAAGGTAAAGAGACAAACACTTAAACTGGAGCTGCTCTATTAATTTCAGATAAAGGAGACTTTAGAGATAGGAGACAATTCAGCAGGAAGACGTGATAATTCTAAATGAGTATGCATTTAACAACAGAGCTTCAAGGTTCATGGAGAAAAACCTGATTGAACTAAAGTGAGAAATGAAACAAAAAATCCAAAACTATAGTTGGGACCTCTACACTCTTCTCTCAGTAACTGATGGACCAAGTGGAGAAAAAATTAGCACGATTATAAAGACCAAAACAACAGTAGCTGTTGTTGTTGTTTGAAAATCAGTCAATGCAATTCATTATATCTACACGCAAGCTTATTTTAAAATGTATATGCAAATGTGAAGGACCTAGAGTGGCCAAATAATACTGAAAAAGAACTAATTATATAAATAATGTATACTTAATGTACTTAATTACATGCTTAATGTAAAGCTGTAATAATCAAAATAATGTGGTTTGAGAGCGAGGGTAGCTACACAGGTAAATGAAACAGAATGAATAGTCAAGATGTAGACCCCACATATACATGGGCCATTCATTGTTACAAAGAGAAGGATGAATCAGTTGAGTAAGAATAAGTCTTTTCAGCAATTGGTGGTGGACTAACTGACAGTCCGTAAGTCAATAATAATAATAAGATAAATTATTACTATTTTGACTATTAACACATACCATGTAAATGTTACCTTAAAATGGATAATAAACATAAGTGTAAGAGTTAAAACTACAACTCTTATGGAAGAAAACATAGAAGAGGGCTTCCCTGGTGGCACAGTGGTTAAAGAATCTGCCTGCCAATGCAGGGGACACTGGTTCGAGCCCTAGTCCGGGAAGATCCCACATGCCGTGGAGCAACTAAGCCCATGTGCCACAACTGCTGAGCCTGCGCTTTAGAGCCCATGAGCCACAACTACTGAGCCTGCATGCCTAGAGCCCATGCTCTGCAACAAGGGAAGCCACTGCAATGAGAAGCCCTTGCACTGCAACGAAGAGTAGCCCCCACTCACTACAGTTAGAGAAAGCCTGCATGCAGCAACGAAGACCCAATGCAGCCAAAAATAAAAAATAAATAAAATAAATAAATTTATTTTAAAGAAAAAGAAAACAAGAATATTTCTGTGATCCTGGAATAAGCAAATATGTGTTAAGACATACAAAAAAAAAATCATAAAAAAATGATAAATTGGGCTTCATCAAAATTAAAATCTTCTGTTTTTGAAAGATGCTGTTAAGAAAATGAATAGGCAGACTGCATACTGGGGGAAAATATTTTCAAAATGTATATTTTATAACGTACTTGTATCAGAGATATATAAAGAACCCTTACAACTCAGTGAGACAAAGAACACACTTTAAAAAATGAAGGAAAGATTTGACCAGACATTTCATTAAAGCAGAAGTATAAATGGCCAATAAGCATAGGAAAAGATTCTTAGCATTATTAGTCAGCAGGCAAATGCAAATTAGAACCACAATATTGGGCTTCCCTGGTGGCGCAGTGGTTGAGAATCTGCCTGCCAATGCAGGGGACACGGGTTCGAGCCCTGGTCTGGGAAGATCCCACATGCCATGGAGCAACTGGGCCCGTGAGCCACAACTACTGAGCCTGCGTGTCTGGAGCCTGTGCTCCTCAACAAGAGAGGCCACGACAGTGAGAGGCCCGCGCACCGCGATGAAGAGTGGCCCCCATTTGCCGCAACTAGAGAAAGCCCTCGCACAGAAATGAAGACCCAACACACCCAAAAATAAATAAATTAAAAAAAAAAAAAAAAAGAACCACAATATTTAGATTATACATACTCAGCAGAATGACAAAAATTAAAAGACTAATAAGACCATATCCTGGCAAAAATGTGGAGCAACATGGTATGTCATCTATTGCTAGTGGGAATGCAAAATTTTACAACCACTTTGTAAATTCTTTAGCAATTTCTTAGAAAGTTAGATATTCACTTACCACACTGTCTAACAATCACATTCCTAGGTATAAAATGGGATGCTACTTGAAATAAACAGAATGAACTACTGACAAATGCAAAAACATGAATGATTCTCAAATGACTAATGCTAAATGAAAGAAGCCAGAAGCAAAATGCTACATTATGTATGAGTCCGTTTATATGACTTCCTGGAACAGGCAAAATCAAAGCTACAGAAAACAAACTAGTGGTTTTTGGAAGAGGAGATTGATTGCCAAATGCTCTGAGAGAATTTAAGAAGCTTAAGAGATAATCTGTATCTTGATTATTTTGGCAGTAACATGGCTGTATCTATTTATGCAAATTCATAGAACTGTGTGCTTTAAAACAGTGAATTTCATTGTGTATAAATTGAACTTCAAAATAACTCACTTAAAAATCTACCTTTTATTCCACTGGCTGGTCTACATGCAACAGTAGCCACCGGAAGTGCAAGCCACTGTGATTACTGGAACCTTGAATTTCTTTGGTGATGGCTTTGGGGGTATGAAGGTAGGGGTCGAGGGTCAGTAGCGTGGGAAAAACAGTGTGATCTGTGTTGAATAATTGTTGCTTTAGGAGCTTTAAAGTTGTAGGTTTTGAGAGCTTTTAATTAAAATTACAGGCCAAGAATCTCTGTACTTAACTAGATTGTAACGCTCATTAAGAGAAGAACTCGTTTTTGTTTGCTTGTTTTTAGACTTTTTTTGGTCCTTTGTAAAATATTCCTATGAACTAAAAGAGTAGTAGGTGCTTAATAAGTGTTTATTAAATGAATGAAGGAGTGTGAATGAATGCATTTAAGAATTATAATCACAGATGAATAAAGACTGTTAGAAATGAATTTTTCAAAAGACTGGTATGGCCTACAAGAGGAAGTTTATTTGGATACTTAGTGACTGCATTTCAGTAGTTTTCAGTTGCTGGGATAGAGGGAGATGGCAATTCCATACTTCACTGCAGATGTCTTGCAAATGTCTGAGGACATTTTAGGTTGTAACAATGATTAAGGAGTGCCACTGACATTCAGTGGCTGTGGGCCAGGTATGATGTTTTCCTGCAGGGCCCGTGACAGTTTTGGCCATTAAATATCACCCTGTGTGTTACTTGACTTTAGAATGTCATGCAGGTGAAATACCTCTTTATAATTATCTAAGCTTAGAAATAACCTCATTTTCTACATAAACGGAAACACTTTGTGCATAGTTTTAGGCACCATAAACTTTCCAAGAATACAGACACCATGTAAATTGAGATAAAAGTGTAATTTGTTTCATTAGAACTTTCTTGAGAAGTATTCACCACTTACAAAAATATTTTAATGCCTTGAACGTTGAGTTGCTGTTAAAACGTGTCTATATAAAAATGCATTTATGGTTATTGCATTTACAGTGATACATTCTGTAAGTGTGAGCGTCTGTGATCTTCATCATAATTTCTTGTGTAGTCTTGTCCAGCATGTACATATTAAAAATACAATCCTTTTATAAATTAGTTTTCTTTTTTTCTCCTTTATACTACAATTTGGGCATTATATTGATTTTCTTAAAATTACATATATAGACAAGTTTTATTCTGTATATATTTTCTTTTGGACTAATGAGCATTAAATCTGATGGAGCTGAGAACAACTTATAGGTGATCACTGAGTTGTTTAATATTTCTCTTCCATGTATACATATAGCACAAGTCCAATCATCCCACATTTTATTCTCTTATTTTAGTTTTATTATGCTTTTAAAATATTTGTCCAGTTGTATTGAGGTATAATTGATAAATACAATTGTAAGGTATTTAAACTGTACAACATGATGTTTTGATATATGTATACATTGTGAAAAGAATCCCCCCTATCGAGTTAATTAACACATCCATCACCTCGCGTATTTCCTCTTTTGTTTTTTCTGTGAGGACATTTAAGTTCTCTCTTAGCAAATTTCAATCATACAATACAGTATTAACAATGGTAGTCTTCATGTTACACATTAGATCCCCTGACTTTAACCATATTATAACTGAAAGTTTGTGCTCTTTTAACTCCTATTTTAGTTTTTAATTTGAAATAGTCTCCATCCACATCAAATACTTTGTTGTGTTTAACTCTAAAAATGGTAAATAGCAAGAAGAGTACAACCTTTTCAAAGGAATTAAGCCACACGTTTCAAATAATTATCACATAATTCACGTGACCTTAAATATATTAGAATATTTTATGTCAAATTCAGCAGTAGAAAAGTCATTTGAGTCATGTAATAAAAGAAAAAATAATAATGACCAAGGAAAAATACCAAAAAAAAAAAAATAGATTTGGTGTAGAAGAATCAAGTAGATTAGTAATTGATCTAGTAGACATAGTGTTAATAGAACATAGTGAATAATAGAAGAATACCTAAGGTAAATTTCAAACTTTCTACTATGCAATAGAAGTCGTTCTTTATTTGATTTTTCTTTACCTTTCTAATCTTTTTTGCTACCTGTTATGAACTGAGTTTTGTCTCCCAAGAATTCGTTTATTGAAATCCTAACCTCTATTGTGACTGTATTTGGGGATAGAGCCTTTAGGAAGTAATTAAGGTTAAATGATTTTATAAGGATGGGGTCCTTATCCCATAGGACTGCTGAAGATGCAGAGACTCCAAATCTCTCTCTCTCTCTGTCTCTCTCGCTCTCTGCGCACACAAAGAAAAGACCGTGTGAGATCACAGCAGGAAGGCAACTATTGGCAAGCCAGGAGGAGAGTCCTTACTGGAAAACAAACTCTCCAGCACCTTGGTCTTGGACTTCTAGCCTGCAGAAGTCTGAGAAAATAAATTTCTGTTGCTTACACCACCCAGTCAGTGGCATTGTGTTATGGCAGCCCTAGCAGACTGATACACTACCTATTGTCCCCACTAACCATTTTTAACTCCCAAGATAGAGCCTACTGTCCCTTTTACTTCATCATATATTCCCAGATATATTCTGTATATTGGATATTGTTTCAGTTACTAGGAATATAGCAGTGTACTAAACCTATAAAAGTTCCAACCTCATAGAACTTATATTCTAGTAGGAAAGAGAAAAGGAAATAGATCAATAATTTTACAAATATATGATCAATTAAATGTTAAGACAATGATGATAAATAATAAGAAGGAAATAATGGTAGGGGTTGTTACTGTAAAGAATCAGAGAGTCCTTCCTGAGAAGATAGTTAGACAGAAACGTGAATGAAAGGAGCGAGGGTGTCATGTGACTGTGGAGTGTCAGAGGATACATAGCAAGTGCAAAACCTTGGGGCAGTAATATGCTTGGTATCAGAAGAATCACCCAAAGGCTGAAGTCTTAAGTTCTGTGAGCAAGTGAGAGCCTAAGATCGACAATTAAGAGAGTATCAGGCTTTGGTAAGAACTTTGGAGAGAGTGTTGGAAGAGGTGTGACCATGATCTGATAGAGTATTAAAGGACTATTTGGGCAACAGTATGAATAATTGAATTTAAGGAGGGGCAAAAGGGGAATGAAGGAAAAGAACCAGGGTATTATTAATAAGAAACATTCATACTATATTTTCTCATTCTTAATTATTCAACAGTGGCTAATGAGGGCTAGCCCCTCAAAGGTTGCAGTTGAAGAATAAGAAGAAATAAGAAAAAAACTGATACAGCATGAATTAATTCTCTGAAGTGAATTGTCCCATAAACAAATTTACTTCAATCCCTCAAAGATTTAGGGAGGCCAGCATCAATAGTGTGATAAAATTAAATCTTTATTCTACTAAGAAACTGTGATTCTGAAATCAGTAGTTGCACATATGCATTTTTAAAATACAGCTGCGTGTTTTAATAGCCTTTAGTTGTTCATTAAAAAAGCCAATTATGTAAGGTTATTAGCAATTTTTACAGTCATATGAAGTACAATCAACTGAGTTATGCCTAACATCAAATAAGAAATTCCATCTTGAAAAAAATGAAATAGCATCCTGTTTTTCAAACAACTAGGAAGAAATAGTATCTTTGATACATCACACAGTAAACATTAAGTTTTTATGTGTTTGTGTTGTGTGCGTGTCTGAGTTTAAAGGAATTTCTTTCATATACTGAAATGTTTGCATTCATGTAGCCTAGAATATACACTTCTGAAGTAACTGTTAGGCAATGAAATATCATGAATCATAGTCAATTTTATGGCTATATTGTATTAAATGATTAAACAATTGTGTCTAAATGACCCAATAATGCCAGTATTTCCAAAATTGGTTTCATTGCCTTTCCTCAAAAAACTTATTCATTAATTGTCCTTGATAGCTCACATTTTGCCAGGCCAAAAATTATGAGAGATACAGTATTTTATTAATAATAATAGTCAATATTCTTTCTGGCTTCACCTGAATCTACAAAATTTCCTGAATTATTTTCAATATCTAAGCACTGTTCACATATACTACCATACGTAATTGTACTTCTTTCCTCTTTTCCTATCAGCAATGATCACATGGATCACTCTTGTTTCTGATGCAAAACTCTTCCCTCATTATCCAGTAGGTTTTAACAGTGTCTGTACTGGAAAGTACTGCCCATCAAAACCTTATGAGACTTTAATTCACAGTCTGTCTATGTTGTCAGTGCCCAATCAGAATCTTAAAGACACTGGTGTTTGGTCCCTTTTCTTCCAGAGGCTTCCTCTGTTTGGAGAAAACTGGGCTAGTGGAGTCTCCAAATAATATGCACTCTGTTGTATCCAAATGTAAACTAATCCCTCTTTATGTTTAAACATGATGTGCCTGCACATCAATTCTGTTAGAATGAATTTCTTTTTTTTTTTTTAATTGGGGTAGAGCTGTTTTACAATGTTGTGTTAGTTTCTACTATACAGATAAGTGGAGTCCCTGTGCTATACAGCAGGTTTTCATTAGTTATCTATTTTATACATATTAGTGCATATACGTCAATCCCAGTCTCCCAATTCATCCCACACACACCCCTCCCGCCTTGGTGTCCATACGTTTGTTCTCTACATCTGTGTCTCTATTTCTGCCTTGCAGACCTGTTCATCTGTACCATTTTTCTAGATTCCACATATGTGTTAATATACGATATTTGGTTTTCGCTTTCTGACTTACTTCACTATGTATGACAGTCTCTAGGTCCATCCACGTCTCTACAAATGACACAATTTCGTTCCTTTTTATGGCTGAGTAATATTCTATTGTATATATGTACCACATCTTCTTTATCCATTTGTCTGTCAATGGACATTTAGGTTGCTTCCATGACCTGGCTATTGTAAATAGTGCTGCAATGAACATTGGGGTGCATGTGTGTTTTTGAATTATGGTTTTCTCTGGGTATATGCCCAGTAGTGGGATTGCTGGGTCATATCGTAATTCTATTTTTAGTTTTTTGAGGAACTTCCATACTGTTCTCCATAGTGGATTAAAGACCTAAATGTAAGACTGGACACTATAAAACTCTTAGAGGAAAACATAGGAAGAACACTCTGACATAAATCACAGAGAGATCTTTTTTGACTCACCTCCTAGAGTAATGGAAATAAAAACAAAAATAAACAAAGGGAACCTAATGAAACTTAAAAGCTTTTGCACAGCAAAGGAAACCATAAACAAGAGGAAAAGACAACCCTCAGAATGGGAGAAAATATTTGCAAACAAATCAAACGACAAAGGATTAGTCTCCAAAATATATAAACAACTCGTGGAGCTCAATATCAAAAAAACAAACAACCCAGTCAAAAAATGGGTGGAAGACCTAAATAGACATTTTTCCAAAGAATACATACAGATAGCCAAGAGGCACACGAAAAGATGCTCAACATCACTAATTATTAGAGAAATGCAAATCAAAACTACAATGAGGTATCACCTCACACTGGTCAGAATGGCCATATCAAAAAATCTACAAACAATAAATGCTGGAGAGGGTGTGGAGAAAAGGGTACCCTCTTGCACTGTTGTTGGGAATGTAAATTGATAGAATGAATTTCTTACCATGAAAATCCTTAGCCCTCACATCTCCTAATGAGCAAAAAGAATGAAATATAACTTGGAATGAGTCAAAATGGCTGAATTTCAAACATCTATATCATCCCCAATTATACATCTAAGAATCCAGGTCACCTAGATAAACCCTGGCCCCATAAATGAGTGGATTAGGGATGCTGACAGGACAAAATCTTGACCAATAAGACATAAAGTCAATCTAAGGAGGAGAGTCTGGAAAAATGGACTTATTTCTAAAATGAAATAGTATAACAAATAGTTTCTCTTATCTGGATTTATCATACATCAGTATAATTCCTGGAACTGCTACAGCTATCTGTGACCACAAGAGAACCCTCTCCCTCATCCCTGAAGATGGCAGCAGGGAGAAATGGAAAGTACATGGGGCACTAAAAAGCAAGCTGGGTATTGAGGCTCAGAGCTAGTATTACTCTTAGCTCTCCCAGTGTTACCATGAAATGGGAATATATAATTAATAAGACAAGCAGGTGTTTATACCAAAAAAGCTATTTTTATTTATTAATATTTACTGAAGAATCATTAACTGAGCATAAATTGCATGGTATAATAGCTAGTCTCAATGAGCTTTGGGTATGGTAGAATGAGTTAATATGTATCTTAAAGAAACTCAATAGCTAAGAAACCAAGGATTTTGACAATTCTACTGAAGGGTGCCTGTTTAAAGACATATCTAATCAGGATTGAAGAGTATCGTAATATAAATATATTTTCCTCCCCAGATGGAAAGAGTCTAATATTTGCATGTAATTTATTTAGCTCTCTGTCTTCCATATTGGTTTCTAAAAATTCCCAGAGTTGCAATCTGTTTTATTTTTCTTTGTATTCCTAATAGTCCCCCAATAATTGATCAATAGTAGGCATTAATAAATATCTGATGAATGAGGAGTGAATAAAATTCTTGAACCTGAATTAGTAAAAAGAAAACAAAACATAACTACTAAAACTTAATTCAATACTTTAATTGGAGAAAAAATAGATTATTTCTATTTACTTATTAATAATGAGCTTATGAGATCAGGATGAAGTATAAATTATATTATTTTCAGCTTTTTTAAAAAACCATATTTTAATTTCATTACCAAAAATTTTTTTTTTAGAAATTCATCTAAAAATGAAGTAGTAGCTTTCTTGTTTGCAACAAAGTCATTATTTCATATCTATTCTTATATTGTCCTAGTTTTATGCTTATTTAAACCCACATTTGATTGGTAAAATTAGTCATCCTATGTTTTTATTTCCTAAAACGAGCTTACTAAAATTTAGTGGTACCTTCATTAATATCAACAATTTTTTTTTTTTTGCAAATCAATATATGCTTGAGATTTTTAAAAATTTTGCAGATGATGGTGATTTGCAAATTTCAGTTAGTAAGCTCAAAGTCAGATGTCCTTCTATAGTTAAATCAGATTTCAGTGGTAATAGTCTACCTGGCATCTATGCAGAGATTCTTGGCATTGATGTAAAATTTGCCATGGCAATCTAGACATTCTTCCTTTGTTTTCTCTGCGAATTGGCTCTGTTCTTATTTTCTGCCATCATCCCAGTGAGACATTCAGAGAAATTGCCAGATGGCTCATCCTGTGAAGAACTCTATGTAATCAGGAAGAATTTTGAAATAAAGCGAGCCTTGGCAGAAACCAGGTAACAGAACTCATCATTATTGCTGTTGTTTGAAGATCTGTTGTCCTGTTCTGAAGGCGAAAATGCAGTAGCTGAAAGCCCAGATTTCCACAGAGTTATATACCATAAGTTTATTTTATTTTATGGGAAACTTTACTAATTATCCTATATAAAACAAGATTAGTCCTTAGCACATACCTAGTAGAAATGTCCAATTCAAACCAAAAAAGAAAGCTTTCAAATTATCTCTATGTTCAATACTTTATTTATGAAGGAAATCAATCATCAGAAAATCTGGTAATTGAATACAATTTGTGTATCATTTTGTATCATTGTATGATTCTGTATGTAAGCACCTAATTTTGCCTATTTATTTACCAAATCAAATACAAACTCTGAAACTTGAGCTGTTTCTTATTTTATATTCATCCTTGTTTCAACTCCTAACACACCCCTATGTCTACTATCAATTCACTATAGCTTTTTTATTCCCATCATCATGCTATTTCCTTTTCCTGTGATGCCAAAAACTCAGCCTCTGTGCACCAGTGCCAAATCGAATCTCAGAGACAGAATTTTGGGTGAAGTAGAAAAAAATAGCTTTATTGCTTTGCCAGGAAAAGGGGGACACAGCAGGCTCATGCCCTCAAAACTGTGTGTCCCAACCTGGGGGGATTTGGTGAGGCATTTTATAGCAATGGTTCAAGAGCAGAGTTGCTGATAAGGATCAGGGTGTGTGCAGGGCCTGCATTCTTTAATCTGGCCTCAGGTGGTCTCCTGATGAGCTTCTGTGGTTCTCAAGGTTATCAAACTGTGACTTTATCTCTGGAATAAAGAATGCTTCATAAAGTCATTAACATCTTCCATTTTGGGAGGTTTTAGTTCTGCAGAAGAGCTCAAAGATATTGTTATGTGTATCCCTTGAGGTGGAACAAGGACCCTGCCCCAAAACTACACTGTTGTTTCTTGACTGCTCCTCCTTTGTCTCTGCATCCCCTCCCTTCCCTGATTAGCAACTGTTTTAAACTGCCCCCTTTGGAACCTAGGGAGGGTCATGGAGGCTGAAGCCTATTCCCTACAAACAAGAAACAGGGGACACAGAAAGGCTTCTGTGCCCAGGAGCCCCACAGGGTCCCACTCGGTTTCACCTGGAGTATATTTTCTCCTTAATGCCCAAATCCTATGCTTACTTCATAATTAATTTTTCCATTAAGTCTATCAAATCCACAGCCACTAAAAATGATGATATTTTTACTCTGAATTCCTTACATAATTGTGTATATGCTGCACAACATTTGTAAATATTCTACTTTAAAACAATCCTTAACAATTCTTAAACAGAGCAGAAGACTCACAGGCTTCTGTACTACCAGTCTTCCCCATGTTTTCATTTATTCTCTCAGCCAAACATCACATTACTAACAATCCAGAAGCAGCTGAGGTTTGTGACTCTTTCTTGCTCTAAAGCAGAACCTCACTCTTCAATGTCTATAGAAAAATTTCCACAGTTCTGAGTTTAGGATTTCTAGGTCTGCTTTTTAAAATAATTACTTATTTGTATACTGTAGGGGAACAAAGTTTATCACCCCAAAATGTCTCTTTGGCTTATGGATTATTTCAAACTGAAAACAGTCAAGGTCATAAAGACTCAGGAAGAAAGTTTGAGCTTCCCCCTAACTGACTAAAGAATGTAGATGGAGGACCTGTTCCAGGAAGGGGGCTATCACCGTAGATAACTATAGTGTGAACTAGGTATAGAGACAGGGAGAAACCTAGCAAAGTCTGTTAAAATTCCTCTCTGTGTCCATTGTCTCAGCCTGGGCCAAGCAAACATTTGTTTTCCAAACATTTGCTTTTCATCTTTATGTGACTTGCCTTCCTCCCCTTTGAAGTCCCAAACCACTACCCCCAACATCCTCTTTTGTCTTTAGCTGAAGATGGTATTTAAGGTGAGGGTTTCAGCCATTTGGGTGAGTTACCCTTTTCTCCTGGGTCTTTCCCACACATACATGTTATTAAGCTTTTGTCTGATTTTATCTTGTTAATCTGTCTCATGTCAGTTTAATTCTTAGACCAACCAAAAGAACCTAGTGTTACTGAGCCAGGTCCATTTGCCCCATGTGCAGTAAGCCAAATGCCAGGATGCTGAGGTTTACAACCAAGGTAGAGTTTATTCACAAGGCAGCCAAGCGAGGAGACGGGAGAACAATTCTCAGATCTGCCTCCCCAAAGGCAAGGGGGTTGGGATATTATGGGATAAGCAAGGTAGTCTTAAGTGCTGGGAAAAGTGATTGGAGGTAAGGAAAAAGTGAGGTAATCGGTGTTCTGCACAGGTGCACCTCAGTTTCATGCTTTTGCATATTCAAAATGGAGCCTGTTAGCATGATCTGAGGGTGGGGTTTTCCAGCCTCTGAAGTCAAAAGACCATTCATTGACGTCTGTGCAGGCCCAGTTTTAGGGTTGGAGGTCCTAACCGGCCCCCAGCCAGCTTGCACTGGGCAGGGGCTGACTTCAAGTTCCTGTAAAACAACTGGGCTGTGTGAAGCTGGGAAGGTTTGCAATTAGAGAGAGAAAAAAAAGAAAGGGGGGAAAAAAAAAACCTAATGTGAAATTTATCCATGAAGGCAGTTTACAAGCAAAGGGGTTTTAGCCAGCTGATCCCTTATCTCTTATTCTGTAACACAAGTTCGAGAATTTCTATTAGTTATCAGCTTCTGTTAACTGCAGGGGGCACAGTTCTTCACTAGAAGAGTAGAGGAAAATTTCTTTCTCTCTGACACCTGCTAAAAATGTGACTTTGAAGCAAATAAAAGATTTTGCTTTTTGTTACTTGGTTTTCATTTCTGTTCCTGGAAAAATTTAAAGTCCTCGAACTAATTAATTTCAATGTCAGAGATTAGACAATTACAAGAGAAAATTTTTTTTAAAAATCCCACATAATGATATGAAAAAAGATTTAAAAATATAAAGACTTCTTTGGGAAGTTATTAATTTGGAAATTTTACTCGTTTTTTACCAAAAAAAAAAAAAAAAAAAAGGCATACAGCTTTGCCAGGTGTAAAACTATATAGTAGCAATGTTCAACATTTCTTTATTTTCAAATATGTGAACCACTTATTTAATGTGTTAGATCTCTGTCATTCTTTTGAAATAAATTCCTTGCCATATCAGAGGTCTTTAGCAAGGTCATCTACAAAACCATTATTAATAGAAATAACTACATGCATAATTTTTGAAATTCAGAAAAAAATGTACTCAGCATTGTAAGCTAAAGTTTTATTTTTAACGTTTTATTTGATCTCACCTAGACAGCTTCAATGCAGTTTCTTCTGTGATAATTAACTTTATCTTCTCAAAGATTTTGTGAATATTTTGTTTGTGTGAAGCTAAGCATTTTATATGTTTTTATCTATTTTGCATAAAACAACTTACAGTAAATATAACCTATCAATGTGATATTTGTATTTTCTTTACTGTAAATATATATGCTTTTGAACAATGTATTCTGATAAAAAACAAATCAGGCACATTTTTATTTTTAATTGCTGGTTGTTACTTCATCATTTAGCAGAAAGAAAAAAGAATTCTTTGCAGCACAAATCACATAAATGTATAAACATCATGTTAAAACAGGATTGAACACTTTTTTATCTGTATTGTTTTGAATCATTTGAAAATATCTGAGTGGCAAATCTAGAATTTGCATCACATCTGAGTTTTGAACAAAATTAGTGCCAGCATGTTTAATTTAATATTCTTTAGATGAGATGTCCCTTAGAGTTAGTTTTCTCATTCTTTTCCAAAATGGATACACATTTGCTGAATTGCCACCTTGTGGGAGGTAAAAGTCACATTGTGTTGGAATATATTACAACAGGTTATTAGGTATTATTATTATATTAGAGGTCTAAAATATAGACTATGTCTTCAAATTATTATCCACAGTTTATACATTTATTAACTAAGTGAATATGTGTTAACAACTTTTTATGGGCATAAGATTCCATACTGTGCCTTCAAGTAATTTATGCTATATTTGAAGTAAATAAAACTTGTATCAATAACATGATACTGTCTGTAATTTTGATGATTCTTATTTGATATACAAACCCAAATGAAATTGTGACCAAACCTAAGCCATGGCAACTAAGCGTGAGTAATATACTGAGGATTGTAAGGGTTCTAAGAATCCAAAGAATAGATTTGTCAATGAAACTTGTTGTATCAATAGTTAATGGCTCCATTTTCATGTCAGCAGGAATGAGCTGAGCTTTAAAGGGTAAAAATCTTTCCAGAAAACATACTCTTTCTGCAGTCCCCATTCTTTCCTCAGTGACTCCTGCCTGCCATTTCTCTTCCTTTTCTTAAGCTCCCTCACCCAATAAATTCAACCCATCCCGATTCATCTGAAAACTGTCCTTCGGCTCAATCAGAAACCTTAGTAGGATTTTATTGTATCATCAGTAATCATGAATGTTTAATTGTATAAGTTGTGATTGTCTTTAATAGTTTCCACAAGTTAAACACTCCATAATTCTAGCTGAAGATATTGCCCATCTTAAGCCACATCCTTTGCTGGGCTCATCTGTAAATTCATCCATAGTCACATTACCTACTAATTATGCATTTCCAGCCTTTCCCAAGCTATACACTGTAGCCTTTATGTTGTCCACCATAACTGTCCTTGAAATGGCAAAGTGTTACCAAATGCAAGTTCACGTGCCCCACCCACAGTGAGGTCAAAGTAACTGAAATGTCAGAGTTTGGAGCAAAGAAAGGTTTATTGCAGGGCCATGCAAGGAGAACGGCTGGCTCATGCTCAGAAAAACCCTGAACTCCCCGAAGGGTTTTAGCAAGCATTTTTAAAGGCCAGGTGAGGGAGTGGTGTCCCAGGGTATGTGATCAGCTCATGCACAGTTCTGATTGGTTGATGTTGAGGTAACAGGCCAGGACCAGGAATGTAATTTTATCAATCCTTAGGCACCAGAAGGTCTGGGGCTACATGCTCATGATCCTCAAGTAGTTAATTTCTTCCATTTGGTGGTGGGTTTTAGCAGCTGAAAAAGTCAGGAAATATGCGAGAGATACCATTATCTGAATACTTCAGAGAGGAGCTACAGCAGAGGATATGGGGGGGGGGGAGGGGTCTGCCCCAGGAAGGCCCCATAGGGTCCTGCTTGGTTACACAACCACCCAACTTCTCTTTTATATTTTGGCAGAGATTGGTAGCTTTTCATCAAAACCCATCTCCATTCTTCCTGCACACATAGCTGAACCACGTTTCCCAATCTCCTTTGTAGTTAGGTGTGGCCATATCAGTGATATCTAAACAATGCCTTTGTGAGCAAAACTGAACCCTGCTACTCCTAAATTTGTTCCATAAATCTCTACAACACATGATTCTTCATCTCTTTCTCTTTTCAGTCAGATTGAAGTGGAAACAACACAGGAGTGACCACGGCACACACACGGAAAATAGAATTCCTATCAATCTGGAACTATACTGATCTGTTATATAATAAAGAAAAGAACCTACTATTATATTGAGCTATTGTTTGTAGGCCAACATGTTTAGAGTAGAGGGGAGCAGAATTTGCCACCCCAAAATATGTCTCTTTGGCATATTAATTATTTTAAACTGTTTATTTTCTAAGAAACAGCAGGCAGGGGAAAAACTCTGAAAACCAAGTAGGAGTTACCCTTTCATAGTAAACATTTACATTTGTAAGGGAACTTTCCATTAGTAAGGGTGCATTCCTTGTGTACTAAGAAGATGACCAAATCTCTACAAACTGTTATCAGTGAAGAAGTCAATGACTGAAATCTGTTTACAACCTTACCCTTGTTTATTGTGCTTTTCTTGGTAACCTTCTATAACTGACTCTCCCCACCCCTAACATCCTCTTTGTCTTTCGCTGAGGATGGTACTTAAGGTGAGGGTTTCTACCATTTTGGTGAGTTACTCAGTTTTCCTGGGTCTCTCCTATGTATACATGTTATTAAACTTTCATTTGGTTTTCTCCTGTTAATTTTCTCCTGTTAAATTTCTCATGTCAATTTAATTCTTAGTCCAGTCAGGAGACCCTAGAAGGGTAGAGGAAAATGTCTTCCTCCCTAACAAGATTTATACCAGAACTAAAGTCCACCTAGACCTTAACATTTGTTGCTAATTTAGCTTTCTGTGTCTGTTACCTAATCTAAACTTCCATTGTTTGCAACAACTACATATCTTAGTTTATGTGTTAATGCAGTCCGCAGCTAACCTAACAGATATACAAATGGACCCTAAAATTGTTGCAAACTTAACTTTTGCAACAATTGAGATCTTTGGTGATGCCCCCAGGGTCTTTGAATTGCTTCACTAAACAGTGAGTTCAAGCACTTTCTAGGCTTTCTTATTCAATTCCAAATTCTCAAAGCTAAAGCCTGCAATTAGGATTTCTGATGATGCTCTTGTGGCCAGGGTCCCTGATTTGTTTTGGGATGCACAAACCCAAGTCTATAATTTGAAACTGAACTACGTAGAAGGAGGGCACAGCATACAGCCTCCATTTTCTTTTGTCATGGATCATGGCCAAGGCAGAATTTTTTAGGTTTTGCCGGTGGTTTCCTAAGTCAGTGCCTTCCTGATCATAGCAGAGGTGGAGCAGTTGTGCAGTTGCAGCTTTTTATCTACAGCCTCCTGGGTGAGGTAGAAAAATCAGCTTCTTTGAAATCCCTGTTGTATGGTGGATTTTAACAATCATTCCCTGAGGTTTAGCTTAGAATCTGTTTTCAGTCCTCTCTCTTTTTATATTCTGACTTGATCTCTTTCTGCCCAGTACAGTGTAATCCCTGTCTACAAATAAGAGCTCTCACCAACGCAGTGACCTATATTTCCTAGACCCCACTATTCAGCTTCCTCTCTTCCATAGTGTCCAGCACCACCATCTATACGTTCTCTGCTGAATCTTTCCCAAGATACTGTCATTGAAAATCACAGAGTTGGCTGAGAGGGGAATGGCCAGTGCAGATGTTGATATCAATAATTAAACCAGTGTTTATTGAATCCATATTTTATTCTATTTTGTCCAGAATGTAATTGTACTTCAACACTTTGCATCTATGCACTAGCTTTTCTTTATGGAGGTCATAATCATTTAGAACCAAATATGCTCTGGGTCTTAATTTATTTTAATGTAACAGAGCCATTTGTTTTTGTAAGACAGAAATAGTTCAAAATTAGAGAAAATACACAAGTATTACCAATAAAAAGGAAAATAACTTTACCTGGATATTTTAATTTACATTTTGATTTTTAAAAAATTAATAAACTTTACTGAGATAATTTACAATAAAAAAGCAATGCTTTTAAGTGTATACTTTTTAAAAAAATTTTTACAGTGAATTTGCCCACATAACTACCATTACAATCAAGATATAGAACATTAAATTAATTTTTATTGGAGTATAGTTGCTTTATAATGTTGTGTTAGTTTCTACTGTACAGCAAAGTGAATCAGCTATACATATACATATATCCCCTCTTTTTTGGATTTCCTTCCCATTTAGGTCACCACAGAGCATTGAGTAGAGTTTCCTGTACTATACAGTAGGTTCTCATTAGTTATGTATTTTATACGTAATATTAACAGTGTATATATATCAATACCAATCTCTCAATTCATCCCACCCCCCTTACCCCCTTGGTATCCATACATTTGTTCTCTATGTCTGTATCTCTATTTCTGCTTTGTAAATATTGATAAGATCGTCTATACCAATGTTTTCAGATTCCACATATATGAGTTAATATATGATATTTGTTTTTCTCTTTCTGACTTACTTCACTCTGTATGACAGTCTCAAGGTCCATCCATATCTCTACAAATGACCCAATTTCGTTCCTTTTTATGGCTGAGTAATATTCCATTGTATATATGTACAACATCTTCTTTATCCATTCCTCTGTTGGTGGACGTTTAGGTTGCGTCCATGTCCTGGCTATTGTAAATAGTGCTGCAATGAACATTGAAGTGCATGTATCTTTTTGAATTATGTTTTTCTCCAGGTATATGGCCAGGTCATACAAATTAAATCATTCATTTTCCCTATTGTTTTTCTATTTCTTTGAGTTCTTCTCTGGTCTCTATTTTTTTCCTTTCTTATACTTATTTTCATTTAACTTTCCCTCCTCTTTCCAGTTTCCTAAAGTGAAAACTTAGATCATTGATTTGAGACTTTTTTTCTCTTCTAGTATAAGAATGTGATGCCACAAATTTCCCTCTAAGCATTTTTTTGGTTGCATTCCACAAATTTTAATATGTTTTGTTTTCATTACCTTTCAGTTCTTGTATTTTCCAATATCCTTGTGGTTTCTTCTGTGACACATCGGCTATTTAGAAATGAGTTTTTACATTTCCAGTTATCCATGAATTTTTTCTAGAAATCTTTCTGCTAATGATTTCCAGTTTAATTCTCTTGGGATCAGAGAGCTATGCCAAATGATTTCCATTTTTTTAAGGTTATTGAGTATATTTTAATGGCATAACATATGGTCTATCTTGATAAATTTTCCATATATACGTGAAAAGAATGTAGCACATTCTGTGCATTTTGTGGTTGTTGTGTTAAGTGTTCTAATATGGCAGTTAGAAAAGTTGGTTGATAGTATTTTTTGAGTTTTTTATATACTTCATTGATTTTCAGTAATTGTTCCACCAATTACTGAGAAATAAATGGTGATATATCCAAACATATCTATCAGTTGACCTATTTTTCTTAGCAGGTTGGTCAGTTTTTCCTCTATATTTTTTGAAGTCCAATTGTTAGGGGTATTCACATTTAGAATTTTTATGTCTTCTCAGTGAATTTACCCTGCATCATTAGGAAATGTCCTTCTTTATTCTAATACTGTTACTTCTTCTGACATTTACATTGACTGATATGTGTATAGCCACTCCAACTTTGTTATGTTTAACGTTTGCTTGTCTTCTTTCATCTTGTATATTTTAATTTACACATAAAGTGGAAAAGTAAGTTGGTTGTAAATAGTATACAGTTGGGTCTTTCTTGTTCAGTTGAACTATGTCTAATTTTTACTTCACTTTTTAGATCATTTTCATTAATGTAATAATCAATTTGGTTTAAATCTATTATCTTGCTAATTTTTTCTCTTTTTTTCTGCCTCTGTTCTGTGCTCCTTATTTCCTTTTGTTTTGCATTCATTTGAATTAAATAAAATTTTTATGATTTGTCCTATATGCTATAATTTTTGTTTTATTATTTTTTAGCAGTTTCTCTAGGGTTTATAATACACACCTTTAGTTTATCACACTCTCTCTTTAGATTATATTATACCAGTTCACACCAAATATGAAAACCTTAAACTCTATTTTTTGATTTTCTTCTTCCTGCCCCTTGTGCTATTATTGCCATACATTTTGGTCCTATATGTTATAAAACCCACTGCACTATTGTTTTTTACTTTGTCAATTCTCTTTTAAATACATTTTTTAAATGCAGAAAATATCTTATACATTTACCCACATATTTGCCAGTTCTAGTGCTTTTCTTTATGTAGATCCATGTGAAGACGTATTTTTAACATTTCTTATAATGCAAGTTTCCTGGCAACAGATTCTTTCACTTTGCTTGTCTGAAAAAAAGTTATTATTTTTATTTCATTTCTGAATGACTTTTTTATTGGATATAGAATTCTAATTTCAGAGGATTTTTTTCCTGGAAATTTGTTATGATGTATTGTGATCTTGTTGACTGAAAAAAAAAAACAACAACGTAATGTGAGAGTTGTGAGTTAAGTTTTATTGGGGAGCAAAATGAGGACTATAGCCTGGGAGACAGCACTTAAGATAGCTCTGAGAAACTGCTCAAAAGAGGTAGAGGGGAAGGTCAGTATATATGTGATCTGGTGAAGGGGGACTACATGCAATCAAGCACACATTTTTACAGAAGGTTGCTGCTAGTCTCATGAAGGCTACCGCTAGTCACAAGGAGCAGATGTCACCATGAAGGATTTAGGAGATGCAAGAGTTGGACTTATAAAATCTTCTCCTAAAAATATCTAACTATCTGAAGACCTGTTCTTCCAGTTATTTTGAGAGCACAGAGTGCCTCATTCCTGATCCGCACCTTGAACTCCTTTCAAGGGGTATTGAAGGTCAGAAGCTGCAGCAGCTCATGAGTTAATCCTTGTAGAGGTAGATGGCAAGTGCCAGTTTGTAGTTGGCAGTCTGATTTATTTTTGTTTGTGTTTTTATCTTACTTGGAGTTTGTTGAGCTTCTTAAATACATTGGTTTATTCTTTTCATAAAATTACTAGTCATTATTTCTTTAAGTATTTTCCATCCCACCCTTTTCTCCTACTATTAGAATTACTTGCATATTTTACCACTTAATATTGTCTCACATATTACTGAAGTGCTGTGCCTTTGTTTGCAGTTTTCTCTCTATTTCAGCTCAGAAGAGTACTATTTGTAAGACTTAAAGTCATCATTTTTACTGCATTGTCTAATATGTTATTAATTTAACTAATTTTAAAATTTCTATTATATTATTCTACTATAGAAATTTTATTTAAAAAATATCTTCCATTTCTTTTCTCATCCGTCTTCTTTGACATAACTGAATCTATTTCTATTGACTCATTTTTCTTTTGATTTAAGTCACATTTTTATGCTTCTGTTTCTCCTACATGTTCAATAATGAGTCTCCTCTCCAGCTGATACAAACTTAAATGTTGTCCAGTACTATTTTACAGAACTTTGGTAATTAATTTTTCCCTGCTTGGTCTCATGGAGGTTTATTCTATGCTTGTGGAGTCCAGTATGCACAGAAACAGAAAATAGCATTGCCGTGAAGATTTCGAGACGTCTCTGTCAATGGATTTTTTTTTCTTTGCTTTACCCTGCCCTGTACAGCTGCCTTAAGCTTCCTGAATGGCATCTCTGCCTCTTCACCTCATTAACATCAGGACTTGTTGTGCCCACCCCACCCCCACCCCCACCTCCCAACCCCCGTCACATTCAGGAATTTGCTTCCATATAGAAAGCCACCGTGATCATAGGATCATGGAATTTACTTACCTTCTCTTGGGGGGGTCACAGTTGTCTACTTCCTGTTGTCTAATGTATTTTCTAGTTGTTTATCATGGAAAGGAAATTATGGAGCCTGAAACTCCCTCATAGCTGACACTTTTGTCCAATTTTAATTTACTTTGATATTTTGCATTAGAAAAATTATGAAGAGGAAAACAAATAATAATTTATGAAAAAGATTATGGGATTAGGTAACTTATTCATTTTATATTTGCAACATAGAGATTACTAGGCTGAAAAAACACGTAAATAGAACTGTATCGTGTTACATTTTATGTGCATCTAATCAGTCTCCTAGAGCTAGTCCGCTTCTGTGACAGGGTAACATGACTGCTATTTGTTTACTAATTTATAAAATGTCTCTAAAGTAAATACAATATGGGTCATACACGAAGTTATTAATTTTATATACATGAATTTTTATATAATTCACTTAATGATGTTATTCTGCATGTAATTTATACTTACAAGTTATATATCTAAGACATCATTGAGCACTTGCATAATTCCTTATACAGCAAAATAGCAAAGTAATTATACTACCACCTAACCTCTCCTCCTCAAATACTTTTTATTATTTTTGGAAAATGTCAATTTAAGATACTTTTATTCTTATGACAGTAATGCTTACTTCTCAAGAATTTTGGAAGTTGCCTAGGATTGAAAGACTAGAATGAATTTTTGTTATCATCCACTCAAAGTCTCTCCTATTGTGATAGATAGATAGACAGATAGATGTTAAAATAGCCGCTCATTATGACATAAATACCAGTACTCAGTTACAAAATTCAAGGCACATTAAATTGCTTTTAAGTGAATAAGTGAGTAGTTTTCAGTTAATTTAAGACAGAAATGGTTTTGATGATTTCCTCATAAGAGGAATGCTCCATTCTGTGGCAATAGAAAATCAGTTTGCCACAGAGCAGTCTGATTACATAGACAAGCCTTATGAAATGCCCCATGTGATTTTAAGTGCAGTGTAGAACTACTGTGGTAAACAGCCAGTAAACATTTTAAATTAAATTAAGAAGCAATCTGTCAGAAATTTAAAAATGTACTTTTCAGATCCACTGTTCAACACAATAAGTGTGTCATCTCAATTCACTAGGGGTATGAATCACTCCTATTAACTGTTGCCCATATGTTCAACTGCTATGTACTAAATTATCCCAAACTTAGTGGCTTAAAGTAAAAATGTTATTATTTTGGTAATGAATCTACAATTTGGGTAAACTCATCAAGGAAAGATGTTCTCTTAACTACACAGCATTACCTACAGACAAACTGGAGGTTAAAATGACATGACAGCTGAGGGCTGGAATCTGTTGAAAAATTATCACTTCACATATCTGATGACAATGGCTGGCTATCAGAGGGGACTTCTCTGAGGCCGTCTGACAAAGCTCCTTCAAAATGTCTTTCTATTTGGCTATTTGGCTTTCTCACAACATGTTGGCTGGGTTATAAGAGCGAAGATCCCAAGAAAAGGTGGAGTGCATGGCATTTTTATGACCTGGTTTAAATGTTTAAAGTCATATAACATCACATCTACTGTACTCTATTGATCAAAATAGTCATAAAAGTGAACTGTGTTTCAAGATGAAGTAACTTACATACCGTGACTTAAGAAGTAGTGTCAATGTCACATTTTAAGAAGTATGTGTATATGTATGTATAGTATGTTGTAATGAACATTTTTGGAAAATAAAGAGTTTGCTCTCTAGCCACAATTCACATCCCTCTCACATGCAAAACAAAATAAAACGAAACAAAAAGTTCTCAAAGCTCCCAGTTTCATCCTATCATTTATGACATTATGTAAAATTTCAGGTTCTCATCATCTGCATCAGATCCATGTGCAAATAAGGTTCATTGCATGTGGTTCATCAGACACAGACCTTTGACAAGTTCTCTTTATTTACATTTTGTGAACTAAATGTAGAAGTTATCCAACATAAAATGGTGGGACAGGCATAGAGAAACTACTAGAGACACTTCTATTTAAAAGTAGTGTGGGAGAGGGAGTGGGGAGCAAACAGCAATTACTGGTCCATAACAATTCTGAAATCTTGCCAGACACTCTTTTCTTGATTAGGGCTTATGCCTGGGAGTGGTTCTTCAGGGCTCTGAACTCTGGCATCCCGGCTCTTAGTCTAGCCTTCTGAGTCATTTTTTCTTTTCCATAAGAAGCAGCACGTGTTTGCAGGGGAGTACTTTGAAGTTCCAAAGTCATCTTTCCTTTTGTATAGACACTGTTTCTTTAGTCCAAGCTGACATAATTAATTTAAAAACATTAAGAGCATTATGGAAATCAATGGAAATTTACTCTGGTAAACAAAAAGCATGTGGGATAATAGTTTTAGGATTATATGAAGCCCCACTGCTTAGCAGAGAAGATCTAGAGAGCTCACCTTTCAGATTTTTAGAAGGCCTTTGTCTGTCTCAAAAGGTACAGTCCTTGCAAATATTTTATTAAATTTATTCTTAAATATTTCATTTTTGATACAATTGTAGGTGTTATTGTTTTATTAATTTAATTTTTCAGTTCATTTCTAGCATATAGAAATGTAACTGATTTTTGTCTAATCACCTTATACATGCAACCTTGCTCAATTCACATATTACTTACAGTAGCTGTTTTTAGACATTAGGACATAATCATGTCTTCTGCAACTAGAAGTGATATGTGTAGTCATATATTTTTTGTAAGTATTCTTAGAGATAGTTTTCAATATTTCATCATAAAATATGGTATTAGTTGTAGTGTTTTGTAGGAGACTTTTATAAGCCTAAAGAAATGTTTTTATATTTGTAATTTTCTCATAGTTTTCATCTGAAATGAACTTTGAATTTGTTAAATTTTTTTCCTCCACTTATCTGTTGATTTTGATTTTCTCCCTTATTTTGTCAATATGGTGAATGCCAGTGATTCTGGATGTCCAATGTTAAACTTTCATTTCTGGGAATAAGCCAACTTGATCTCAATAGAATATCATCTGAATATATGTTGAATTAAATTTGCTAAAATATTTTAAGGAGGTGTCTCTATTCATGGCTGCCATTGATCTGTAATTATAATGTCTTTATTTTTGATAGCAGGTTAATGTTGACCTCATAAAATGATTTGCAAACCATTTCCTCTTCCTCTGCTTTCTAAAAGAATTTGTTTATATTTGGTACTATGTGTTATGTAAATAGTTAAAAGAATTCACCAGTGAAACTATCTGGTCCTTGTGTTTACTCTGGGGAAGGATTTAATTATTAATTAACTGTCTTGAATTTATATAAAGCTATTTATATTCTTTATTTCTATTTCACCTTAAATCAATTTTCATAATTTCTGTCTTCCAATAAATTAGTTCATTTTACCTAATTTATCAAAATTAATTACCTTAAAATGTTTACAATACTTTCTTAATATACATTTAATATCTGTAACATCTACAGACATATCCCTTCTTTCATTCCTGATTTTGGGAGGTTTGTGACTTATTTCTTTGTTCATGATCAGGAGTTTATCAATCTTACAAATCTTTAGGAAAGAAAAATCTTTTGGATTCATTGAGTTTCTCTATGTCCATTTCCTATTAGATTACATTCTACTCTTATTTCTATCATTTTCTTCCTTCTACTTACTTTGCATTTGATATACACTATTTTTTTCCATACACTTCCTCGTGGTGGAAACAAATTATTGATTTTTAGACCTTTTTACTCTAGTCAAATACAAACATTTAAAGTTGCAAAATTTCCTCTAAGCTCTGCTTTAGCTGTATCTCATGATTTTGATATGTTGTGTTATTGTTTCCAATTTTCAAATTATTTTCTAATTATGCTTGTATCTTGTTTTTTGACAATGGACTATTTAGAGTGCACTTTTTTTTTTCCAGTTTTACTGAACTATAATTGACATAGAGCACTGTATAAGTTTAAGATTTATAGCGTAATGATTTAACTTACATACATCACGAAATGATTACAACAGTGAGTTTAGTGAACATCCATCATTTCATATAAATACAAAAGAAAAGAAAGAGAAAAAAAATTTTTTCTTGTGATGAGAACTCTGTGATTTCCTGTCTTAACAACCCAGAGCAGTGTTATTTGCATTAATCACATTGTACATTACATCCCTATTACTTATCTTACAACTGGAAAATTGTGCATTCTTTACTCTCCAAATATGTCAGGATTTTTCATATTCTTTTATCTTACTGATTTTTGTTTACCTATGAATTGGAAAGCATACTGTTTGTGATTTAAATCTTCTTGTATTTATGAAGATGTGTTATTGCCCAGAGTGCGGTCTTTTTTGTGTGTGAATGTTTTATATGCATCTGAAAAGAATATTCTGACGTTATTGAGTGGAGTGCCCTATAAATGTCAATTATTAGTAGTATTGTTCAAATCTTCTATAAGCTTGATAAGTTTCACTTCAGTTATACTATCAAATACTAGGAAGAGTATTAAAATATTCACATGTAATTTTGGATTTTTCAATTTTTCCTTCAATTCTTGTTGTTTCAAATGTTTTAAAGTTTAGTTATGATGTCCATACATACATATTTAGAATAGTTTTGTGTTCAAGATGAACTGAACCTTTATTATTAGGAAATATCCATTTATAGCCCTGGCAATACTACTTGTTTAAAGACCATTTTGTCTGAAGTTAATATAGGACCTGGAATTTTTTTTCGTGGAACTGCATATTCCATCATTTTACTTTTAACATCTCTGTATCTTTATATTTAAAGTGAGCTGCTTGTAGACAGTGTATGATTGGGTCTCATGTCTTTATCTAGGCTATATTCGCTACTTTGTTTTTTTGAGTGTTTAGGACATTTACATGTAATAAAATTATCAACCGTTATAGGCTTTAAATCTTGTTATTTGTTTTTTAAAGCATGGAAGAAAACCTCTAAAACCTGCTATTTGTTATTGTTTTTTTGTCTCTAATCTCTTTTTCTCCTTTGTTGAATTTTTAGTTGAGTTCATAATCAATTATTATTTATCTCTTCTATTGGCTTATTGTTTATAACCTTTGTTTGAAATTTTTAGTCATTACTCTACAGCAGGGGTTGGTAACTATGGCCTTGAGATGGCAGTGTGGTTTGCAGATTAAGTTTTAAAGGAACAAAGCCAAACACATTAGTTTACATATTGTCTCTGTAGTTGTCTAAGGATGCTTTTGTGCTACTCTGCCAGAGTTGAGTGGATAAGACAGAGAATGATTGGCCTGCAAGCCTAAAGCACTTACTGTCTAGCCCTTTGAGGGAAAGTTTGCAGACTCCTATCTAAAGGTTTTCAACATGCATCTTTAATTTATTTGGGCTGGCCAAAAACTTCGTTCGGGTTTTTCGATGTTACTTCCTTGTAACATCATGTCAATTCAAGTATAATGTAACAAGCTTTCACCTGTACATACCCCACCCGATTCTTTGTGCTGTTTTGTCAAATATCTTCTTTCTACATGTGTTAAAACTTTAGAGTGTACTTTCATTGAAATTAATTATTTTTAAACAGTAAATACTTCTTTATGGAATTTTAGAAAATAAGAAAAAATCCTTTTAATTTATCCAAATATTTATTATTTCCAGCATTCTTCATTTATTTTTGCAGATCCAAATTTCCACTTGGTATTATTTTCTATTCCCTTAAAGAAATTCCTGTTTAATTTCTTGTAGTTCAGATCTACTACTAACTCTTTCTCTAAACTTTTGTTTGAATACAAATGTCTTTATTTCACCTTTAGTTTTGAAGGATATATTCTATCAATATAGGATGTTGAAGTAACAAGCCTTTTTTTCAGCACTTTAAAAATATTGTTCCATAATATTTTGACCTGCTTTGCTTCTTGTAAGAAGATTGTGATATTCTTATATTTCCTTCTCTATGTATTATTTCTTTATTCTCTGGCTATTTTTTCAGTTGTTTTTACACAATTTGGTTATGATATACCTTGGTCTGTTTTTCTTTGTTTTAATCTGTTCTGTGGTCAATGAATTGTGGTCTTCTGTTTTCAGAAAATTTGGTAAAAATTGTTAATATTTCTTTATATATATTTTTTCTAACACTCCACTCTGACTCAAATTGCACATACATTTAATTACCTGATATGGGATTCTTGATAACTTGTTTTTTTTTTCAGTCATTTTACTCTTTGTAATTCAATATGGATATTTTCCACTTATACATTGTCAAGCTCAACTATCTTCTTTTCTTATGCAATGTCTAATCTGCCATTAGCTTCATCAAGTACATTTTTCATCTGAGAGATTGTATTTTTCATTCGTAATAGGATTTTAAAAAATGTTCTATGTGCCTTTTCAATACAGTTGACCCTGGAACAACACAGGTTTGAACTTGCACAGGTCCACTTATACTGAGAGCTTTTTCAATTGTAAATACTACACGATCTGTTGTTGGTTGAATGTACAGATGTGGAACCACAGATGCAGAACCACAGATGCAGAGGAACTGCATATACTGATGCCTGACTATAAGTTAGTTATATGTGGCTTTTCAACTGCTCTAGAGTGTCGGTGCTCCTAATCCCCAAGTTGTTCAAGGGTCAACTGTATATTAAGTTTTTCTCCAAATCCTGGTGCATGTTTATACTAGTTCTTTTAGAGTTGTTGTTTGCCAGTCCATCAACTCTATCCTCTGTGCATCTGCTTCTGTTGGCTGATTTTTCTTCGTTCTGGGTCACATGTTCCTGCTTCCTTTCATGCCTAGTAATTTTGATTAAATGCTGAACATTGCGATTATAACTTTGAGTGCTTGGATCTTATTGTGTTCTTTTAAGGAATATTGGATATGTTTTTGCAAGAAGCTAATTAACTTATGGATCAATTCAGTAATTTTAACCATTTTTTTTTAAGCTTTGTTAAGGTAGGTTTAAAGTAGCCTTTTTACTCTAGCCCTCCTACTCAGGAGTGAGCTATCTGGAACCCCTATTGTATAGCCTGGATATTTCATGATGTCTCTCCTCTATAGTTTATTGAAACTCAGTAGTCTTTCAGGCCTGGAAAACCCTTGGAATTGTTCAGTTTACATCTCCTCAGAAATACTTTTCCTGGTCTGCTGCATTTCATCCAACATATGTGCAGATAATTCTTTAGTAACAGATTCAAAGGGATTCTTATGCAGAGATGTGGAGGTGTTTCTCAGAGTAAGTCCCTCCTCACCCATATTCTTCCCTATAAATTCCAGCTGACTCATGGTCTGTAAAGTTGAATCTGTTTTATTCAATTGTGCAATACCAAAATGCTCTACTTGGTCTCATCTCCCCATTCTACTGTCTAGAATTTACTTCCAGAAAAGAAAATCCAAGTGTATCATAAATATCACCTCATTCGATTCGATTTTATTTTGGAATTATAGTCTTATGCTGCATGGAATCTAATGCCTGAAAACTGCTGTTTCATATATAGTGTCCAGTTTTCCAGTTCTTTATGATGAAAAGGCAGTAACATGGACAGCAGTAGAAATTATACTTCACTGATTTCTATTCATTCCTTTATTATTTTCTTCTTTCCAGACTAAAAATAATGCTCTTATTTTTCTAACCTCTTGAGTAAAAACTAGTTTGATTTTAAACTTGCTTTTTTTTCTAATTATTGTATTTATAGGAAATTTCCCTTTCATTAATTCTTTTTTTTTTTTAAAGCAGCAGTTGCAGACCTCTTTTTTTTTTTTAAAGGGAATGCTATTTATTTATTTATTTATTTTATTATTTATGGCTGTGTTGGGTCTTCGTTTCTGTGCGAGGGCTTTCTCTAGTTGCAGCAAGCGAGGGCCACTCCTCATCGCGGTGTGTGGGCCTCTCACTATCGTGGCCTCTCTTGTTGCGGAGCACAGGCTCCAGACACGCAGGTTCAGTAATTGTGGCTCATGGGCCCAGTCACTAAGCGGCATGTGGGATCTTCCCAGACCAGGGCTCGAACACGTGTCCCCTGCATTGGCAAGCAGACTCTCAACCGCTGCGCCACCAGGGAAGCCCCCTTTCATTAATTCTTTTAGCTTAATCTCAAAATTCTATTATTTCATTATCATATTCAAAATATTTTAAAATTTCTCTTTTACTTCTTAGGCTCAACTCATTTTATGTTTGTTGTTGAATTTCCACATATTTGGGCATTTTTCTAGTTAACTTTTCATTATTGAATTTGACTTTAAATCCTGTGAACTTAGAGGAAATATTTGAATGAATTCAATCTTTTCTAATTATTTATACTTGCTTTGGAGCCCAATATGTGGTCTATTTTTGTGAACGCTCCACATACACTTGAAAAAAATATGTATTCTACAGTGTTTGATGTGCATTCTAAAAATGTCAATTATGTCATTTGTTAAGATTCACTGCAAATCTCCCATATTCTGACTATTTTTGTTATCTTCTCATTATCTCAGTAACTAAAACAGTTGTTTAAAAAGCTTTAAACATGACTGTAGATTTGTCTATTTCTCCTTTCATTCTGTCAATTATTCAAGTATTTTTAAAGTATATCATTGAGCATAAACAATTTAGGATTATTATTTTACTATATTGGTTTGTCTTTTAAAATTTTGTATTGTACTTCTTTTTTAATTGAAGTATAGTTGATTTACAATGTTGTATTAATTACTCTTGTACAACAAAGTGATTCAGTTATACATATATATACATTTTTAAAAATATTCTTTTCCACTATGGTTTATTATAGGATATTGAATATAGTTCTCTGTGCTAGACCTTGACCTACAACAGTAGGGCCTTGCTGTTTATCCGTTCTATATATAATAGTTTGCATCTGCTAACCCCAACCTCCCACTCCATCCCTCCCCCAACACCTTCCCCCTTGGCAACCACAGGTCTGTTCTCTATGTCTGTGAGTCTGTTTCTGTTTCATACATAGGTTCATTTGTGTAATATTTTAGATTCCACGTATAAGTGATATCATGTGGCATTTGTCTTTCTCTTTCTGATTTACTTCACTTAGTATGATAATCCATTGTCCATCCATGTTGCTGCAAATAGCATTATTTCATTTTTTTTTATGGCTGAGTAGTATCCCATCGTATATATGTACCACATCTTCTTTATACATTCCTCTGTCAGTGGACATTTAGGTTGTTTCCATGTCTTGGCTATTGTCAGTAGTGCTGCTGTAAACATAGAGATACATGTATCTTTTTGAATTAGAGTTTTGTCTGGATATATGCTCAGGAGTGGGATTGCTGGATCATATGGCAAGTCTATTTAGTTTTCTGAGAAACCGCCGTACTGTTTTCCATAGTGGCTGCACCAGCTTACATTCATACCAACAGTGAAGGAAGGTTCCCTTTTCTCCACACCCTCTCCAGCATTTGTTATTTGTAGACTTTTTAATAATGGCCATTCTGACCAGTGTGAGGTGGTACCCCATTGTAGTTGTGATTTGTATTTCTCTAATAATTAGCTATGTTGAACATATTTTCATGTGCCTATTAGCCATCTGTAGTATTTTGTCTTTTTATATACACAAAATTATAGTGAGTGAAAAAAGCTAATGCCAAATGTTATTCATTTACATACTTGAAATGACAAAATTTTAGAAATGGAGGACAGACTAGTGGTTGCTAGGGAAAGTGTGGGGAGGGATGGAAGTAGGTGTGACTATAAAAGTGCAACATGAGGGACCCTGGTTGAGATATTGTAATATAGCTTTGCAAGATGTTACTAATGGGGGAACTGAGTAAAGCATATCTGAGATCTCTCTGTATTATTTCTTACAATTGCATGTGAACTTATAATTATCTCAAAATAAAAACTTTAATTAAAAACTTCCTCCTAACATTTTAAAATGATAACAGTGACCTCTATATTTTAAAAAATTCTACATTTATATATTTTATTTGCTTTTTCTTTCATCAAGAAGAATTTTTTGAAAATTACATAATTGTTTTTATACTTATGTTGATTTTTTTGAAGATAGCAATTCGCAGTGCTTCCTTTTTGTGACTTTTTTATATTTAAGAATAGGAATTGTTCTCCCCCAGAATAGGAATTATTCTTCTACTCCCTAATTCTTAATTCTGTTGCTGGATTAGAATTTAACCTGTTGTGAATTAAAAGTAATATATATGGTTACTAGATATTGGCAGTTGGTCATAGGGAACACAACAATTTATTGATGTTTAACTACCAGTTGTGTAGCTAATAACTTGTGATCTTGAAGTGAAAATTGGTGTTTGTAATATAAAATATAGCTTTATGTTATTTTCTATAGTCTCTCTAATGCAAAAACTAATTAGGTGGTATTTATGCCCTGGGGAAGAAAAGCAAACAATTGCTTTGATATGTCTCTGTCTTGAGATTTTGCACATTTTATATATAGTAGTAGTGTACACTGCTAAGGGTTCATGGAAATCCTTTTCCTCTAATTCTGGGCTCATAATTAGATTACATTTCCAGGATCCCTTGTAGTTAGTTCTTGTCATGTTGTCAAGTCTGCTGAATGGCATGAGGGTCGACAAAAGTCAACTTTATCATTTCAAGGTCTGCCCCAGTTTCTCCTCCCCTGGCATGGTGCAAAAGATCAGTGGAGGACACAAAGGCTCTAGTCATTGGCAGGTCCATGGGATGGAAAGAAGCCAAGTTCCTGAGTGACCAGCAGGAAGACTGCCTACAAATTACAAACATCAGGATTAATCACTGAATGAGCTGAAAATTACTTTATTATTTTATGCTGCTCATATTTTTAGAGGTTTTTTTTTAAGCAGTCAGTTTTACACTACTACAATTACATTTTTGTTTAACTTTGTAAGAAACTGATTTTTTTCTCCCAAAGTGGCCAAGTCGCCTTGCTTTTATACCAACAATGTGTGCTGTCTTGAGTTGTTCCATATCCTTGTCAATACTTAGCATTGTCAATCTTTTCAGTTTTTGCAGTTCTAATGGGTGTGTGGTTGCATGTCATTATTCCTTTTAACTTTATATTGCTTTATTAAGTAATTATTTTATATTATATATTTTTCATGTGCTTCTTTGCCATCCATATACCTTCTTTTTTGAAGTGTCTATTCATATTTTTTCTCCTATTTTATTAGGTTGCTTGAAGTACTACTGAGATGTAAGAGTATGAGTAGTATATTTTGAACACAAATACATTAGTAGATATATATTTTACAATTTTTTCAGGTGTGTGACTTGCATCTTCATCTCTTAGAAGTGTTTTTATTAGAAAAGTTCCTAATTTTGATGAGACCCTTATGAATATTTCTTTTATAATTCCAGTATTTGTATCCTATCAAGGACGTCTTTGCCTAACCTAAAATCACTAAGATTTTTCTCTTATGTTGCCTTTAAAGGTTTTAAAGTTTTAACACTTAAATTCAGGTATATGATCTATATGAATTAGTTTTTGCATGTGGTAGGAGGTTGTTTGTTTGTTGTTTCTTTGCATAGGGAAATCCAAGTGTCGCACCTACACTGTTGAAAAGATTCTTTCTTGCTCATTGAATTGACATGTGCATCTACTTATAAGTGAGATATTTCTGGACTTTGTATTCAGTTCCATTTATCTATATATTTCTTGCTTATCCTTTTGCCAATATTGCACTGTGCTGATTACTGTAGTTTTATAATATGTTTGAAATTGGGTGATGTAAGTCCACAGCTTTATCTTCCTTTTTAAAATTGCTTTGGTTATTTTATATGTGTATATATATATATATATATATATATATAACAATTAAGTTATCATTTTCCACTTTAAGAACACCTGTTGTGAATTTAATTTAACTGGAACATCATTGAATCTATAGAACATTTGGGGGAGAAATTACATTTTAAACATATCAAATCTTCTGAGTAATGAGCATGAGATATGTCTCCATTAATTTAGATCTTTTAAATTTCTCTGAGCAATATTTTATGATTTTCATTGCATTGGTCTTTGGTGTTGGTTTAAATGGTATTGTAAATGGTATTTACTTTAAATTGAATTTCATTTCTATTTTCTTAATTGATAGTTATATAAAAATAATGGGTTTTATTTATTAAAATTGTATCTTGTGTCCTTGGGTAACTCATATTATTTCCAGTAGCTGTTTTGAGGATTCCTTATCATTTTCTACAGAATTGATAATTTCTTCTATAAATAAAGGTAGTTTCTCTCTCTTTTCTTCTATCTATATAATTTCATTCTGTACTGAAATAGTTAGAACTCTTAGCACAATATTAAATGGAAGTAGTGAGAGAGAACATCCTTGCCTTTTTCCTAATTCTGAGAGAAATGTATTTAGTTTCTTTTCCCATTTTAGACTGTTAAAATTCGAAGTCCAGTAGAGTATTAGGTGTAGGTTCTCCATAAATTGCCTTTACCAGTTTTTTATTCTTAGTTTTCTATGAGGATTTTATTCAACATAATGAATTCATGTTGAATTTTGTTTCTTTTCAATCTGTTAATAAGATGAATTAGATTAATTATTATTTTTCTGGGGGAGGGTGGAAACTCACTGGTCATAATGTATTTATCCTTTATATACAATTTAACAATATAATTTCATTCAAGTAATTTCATGTTTTTATTTTTTATGAAAATGTTTAAAAATTTTTAAAACTTAATAATATTAACATTTAACTTTTGCTTGCCTAAAGCATTTTAACAATATATAGAATCAGTAAAAAGAGCAAAACATGGCCAAGTAAAGAGAAGCATACAAAATGTTAAGGATGTGACTACACCTAGATTGGAAATCAAATTTTAAAACATTAACAATAATTTCAACAACAATAACAGTAATAAGGATAATAAACCTTCAAGAAAACACTTAGTCCTTCCCTACAAAGGACACTATGAGAACGAGAGGCACCTTTATTTAGTTCTTCTGAAATAAAAAGTTTTATGTACTTTTATTACTGCATTTTTTTCAATTCCATTGCCAGTGCCAGAGAAGTTTGATGTGTAGTTCATGAGGCAGAACAGTGGGCATAAACTTGGGCCCAATCTATGTAATTACAGGATCTGATTAAAGAATTTGTCTAATCTAGATTTATAGGTGTGGTTTTATAATAATTAAAGCAAATAGCATCTTTTGTTTCTCTTAAAAGATATTTTCACACATGCAATATCCAGTGTTGGCTTCTGCAAAACCCTCTAAACTGCTATGAAAAATGTTTACCTTTTTTTTCTAGTAAGGAAATGAAAGCATGAGTTACAGCACAGTGCCTTTTGGCATATCTTTAGAATTGCATTTACTACATTGTACCTACAAATCCCTAAATTTGTATGACATCCTTATGTGATTGCAAACTCGTTGAGGACAGGGAACATGCTTTTTTTTTTTTTAATTTTATTTATTTATTTATTTTTGGCTGTGTTGGGTCTTCGTTTCTGTGCGAGGGCTTTCTCTAGTTGTGGCAAGCGGGGGCCACTCTTCATCACGGTGCGCGGGCCTCTCACTATCGCGGCCTCTCTTGTTGCAGAGCACAGGCTCCAGTCGCGCAGGCTCAGTAGTTGTGGCTCACGGGCCTAGTTGCTCCGTGGCATGTGGGATCTTCCCAGACCAGGGTTCGAACCCATGTCCCCTGCATTGGCAGGCAGATTCTCAACCACTGCGCCACCAGGGAAGCCCCCATGCTTTTTATTTGTCTTCGTATTTCTAGCACCTAGCACATTGATTAAAAAATATTTTATATTAACAAAGTATGTGAAATGAACTAACTTATTCAAACTGACTGCTTAAGGCCAACAGTAGAGTTTTTATGCAGGGAGATTATTTCTATATATCCTATGCCAAGTCAACTAACCTTTTAAATGAAAGGAAAACCCTTTCATTATGCTCTTCAGATATTAAATTATCCTTTAAGATAATTTAATGAATTTTTAGAAGAGGAGATTTTAATTTCATGTGAGATAATGTATCTCTGCCTTAAATTTATTTTGTAACTGAAGCATTAGTTATTTAAATGATTATAAGAGTGTATTTGCAGTTCTTTGCTTGAATGTTTTAATCTGCTGAAATTAATAGGAAATGCAGTATGTGTAATATATATATACATATACATACGAATATTTTTCCAGAATATTCAGAATGCCCACACCACAAGCAGGTAGCTCTCTGGAGACAGGACAGTGCTTTGAAACTGATTAAAATTTTGAGTGTTTAATAAAGTGCATAAACATCTAACATTTGTAATGGTCAGCGTAATTAATGTTTCTCTTTTTGTACAGATGTAAGTTTAATGCCTAAGCTAGTTTCTCACCTCGGTTGCTCATAGGTAAAGATTTTCATCATTTGAAAAGAAATATCACTTGGGGACTGTGCAGTAAATATCATCTATTTTGGTACTCAGCTTTTATTTCAAAATGTTACATTTTCTATTTTGATCTTAGAGACCATAGAAAATATCTCATAATGTTTTAGAGCCTAGGAATAAGAAATATCTATCTTTTGTAGCAATGGGAATCCATGGAAAGTGTTTCATTGACTGTTCATTTGTTTGTTGTTAAAGACTGTCAATAAAAGACTCAAAGTGCTTCTCAAGGAATACAGGGGTACAATTGCTTAGAGGTTAGACCATCCAAGTTTGGCTGGAAGTGTTTTCACTTTAAGAAGTAAAACCTTTTCCTACCTTGGAGGCCATCAATGGGAGTGAGATAAATTAGGAAGTGAGCTAACACCAGTTTGAACATCACAGCAGTTTGCTAAGAGACCTGGATGTCTTTGCTCATTTTTATATGTGGCCATGGCTGGATTCACAGCTTAACTGGTATGCAGCCCCACTAAACAGAGCACTCAACAATCCAACCAAGGAAGATAATGTCAGGAAAGGAAGAATGAAAGACATTGGGAACCCATAAAAATCAGTGAGAGTTATGCAATTTTAAACTATGCTCTGGATTGTTTTCTAATTGGTATTGCTTCCAGGTTAAAAATGAAAACCTTAAAGTAACCAGGGAGCCAATTAGTGGCAGATAAGTTAGTCTGAATTTTATATAAGGTAGTTAGTTGTCATTATGTGCAGCCCAGAAGTTGTATAGTATTCTACATTATATTTGCCAGTGTCCTTAGTTCCTATTTCATGAGATTCTCTGTATTAAAACTCATTTATTTCATCTACAAAAGCAGAAATCTGTACAAAGTCATGTAGAAAACCGAAACATATTTTCATCTTAAGTATTTTGGACTCATTATCACTTCCTAGAGTCACAGAACTTAATGTAAACATCATTTATTTTGTACTCAGTAAGCTTTTGTTTCAAATGTTACATTTTTCTATTTTGATCTCAGAGACCATAGAAAATGTCTCATAGCATTTTGGAGGCTAGGGATTGACAAATAAGAAATTTATATCTTTTGTAGTAATGGAAATCCATGGAAAATATTTTACTGACTTAATTTCACAACTTGATAATATCTTCTATAACAACTTCATTATTTTACAAATGAGAAAAAAAAGACACAAATGTTACAGATAAGCTAGGTTTTCTTTCCTTCAGTTGAGCATTTTTCCTCCCTTCTAATTTTTCTCCTTTTCTTCTTATTCAATATTTATTTTATAGGCAGGTTTTTAACTATTATTTATCACAATAATCTTATTTTTCCTTAAATAGTGTCTTAGATTATTGATTTTTCTCTCTGCATTTTGTGCGTGTCTGTTCAGGAAATAACCATTCCTTAGTTTTCCTAAGAATGCCTTTTGGGGACAGCAGCCCAGTGAGAGATGACTATAGCATGTCAACCAATGGAAATTATTATGGTTTATCAATGCAAAACTGCTTTTATAATTTCATTCAGATCGAAATGTTGTTATTTATATCTGCATAATTCTCTAATTTTCCACACAGATCTAATTGCAACCCCAGATACATTTTGATCAAATATCAATTTATATTTAGCCTGAGGAAACAAAACACTCAAACTCTATAAATCACAGGAGTGCTAGTATGCCATATGTTGTAGGAATGGTATTGGCAAATGACAATTATAAATTCAAATCTCCATTAATAAACTTCAATATCAGTCTATGAATAATGCAAAATCACATTTCCATTCTAAGCAAACAAATGCTCTTCCCTTCTAGAAACATTCATTTATTTAAAGATTTTTATCATATCCCAATTTTAGATTTTTTTCCCTGAGAGTCATACCATAAATTTTTAAAACTTCAGTGGAATAGACAGTTGTCTAGAAAAAATATGGGGAAAGAGAAATATAATATCACTTACTCATTAAATAAATTGAATCAATATTTAAAATTACTCAACAATATAATTCAAAATATTAACTTGTCCCCAGATATTTTATGGGTTAAGTCTGCCAAACCTTAAAGGGATAGAAATAGATGAGAGAGGATCAATAAAATATTTACTTCATGAAGTATTATCTTGACATCAAAATTAGGCAAGAAAAGTGCTAAAGAATATATTTAGGGCATCCCTGGTGGCGCAGTGGTTAAGAATCCACCTGCCAATGCAGGGGACATGGGTTCGAGCCCTGGCCTGGGAAGATCCCACATGCGGTGGAGCAGCTGAGGCCGCGTGCCACAACTACTGAGCCTGTGCTCTAGAGCCCATGAGCCTCAACTACTGAAGCCCGCGCACCTAGAGCCGGTGCTCCACAACAAGAGAAGCCACCACAATGAGAAGCCTGCGAACCACAACGAAGAGTAGCCCCCGCTCGCCACAACTACAAAAAGCCCGCGAGCAGCAATGAAGACCCAACGCAACCTAAATAAATAAATAAATAAATTTTATTTATTTATTTATTTATTTTTTAAAAAAAGAATATATTTAAAGGGCAGTCTCCCTCATGAATGTAGGTGCAGATATCCTAAACAAAATGTCAGTAAACCAAATGCAACAAAATTATAGGAAAAAAAATCTTAGAACACTTGGAACACACATACACACACACACATACACACATCTAATACACTGATAGTGGAGTGTGTGGTAAAACCACTTTGGAAAAATATGTCTAAGAAAATGTATAGCAGCTATATTAAAAATTACCAAAACTTTAAACAAAATATGAATTAATAGTAATATGAATAATAATTGTAATATATTCAAACATAAAGGCTATATGACAATGGGAAAATAATGAACTTACTCTATGAATAAATGTGTGAATGTCAAAGAAAAAGAGTGAAACAAATGACACAAAAAAGTGCATGCCAGGCACTTCTCTAGAGGTCCAGTGGTTAAGACTTCGCCTTCCAGACACTTTCCTCGTGGTCCAGTGGTAAGACTCCGCTCTCCCAATGCAGGGGGCCCAGGTGGATCTCTGGTCAGGGAACTGGATCCTGCACGCATGCCGCAACTAAAAAAAAAAAAAAAAACAGATCCCACGTGCCACAGCTAAGACCCGGTGCAGCCTAAATAAATTAATTAATTAAAAAAAAAAAAAAAAGACTTTGCCTTCCAGTGTAGGGTGTGCATGTTCAATCCCTGGGCGGGGAATTAAGATGTCACATGCCTCATGGCCAAAAAACCAAAACATTTAAAAAAAGAAGCAATATTGTAACAACTTCAATAAAGACTTTTTAAAAAATGACAAATTCTGACTAATTAGAAAAAAAGAGTGCATGCTGTATAACTTACTTTATAAAATGTTCAAAAACAGGTAAAACTAAACTATGCTTCAAAAAGAATAGTGGTTACTTTGTGGAGGTGATGACTAGGATGGGCCACTCAAGAGGCATCTGGAGTGCTAGCTGGTTTCTGTATCTTGATCTGTGAGTTGGTCACACAGATGGGCAAAGTTTCATGGAGCAGTACACTTAAGATATGCACACCTCACAATTAGTATGTAGTATGTTGCACTTCAATAAAAACCTTTAAAGAAAAGAGAAAGAAAATTAAAGAAGAAAATATAAATAAGTATATAAAACAAATGTCAGGCTGAGAGAAAATGTAGTATATTCACGTATCCAGATTATATTATTGTAAAAAAAATATGCAAACTAGCACACAATAAAAGCTCTCTCACATCGAATGGAAAATGGACAGTTTATATAAAAAGGGATTACACAGACAAAACTTAATGATTTGTGGATAAAAGTTGCTTAACCACTAGAATCAGAAAAGTGCAAATTTAAAAGGGACACATCCATTAGATTATTAAAATTAAGCCCAAGCTAAGTCTGGCAATAGCACATGACCAGAGTGTAAATTGGTATTGCTTTGAAGAAAATTTAGCAGTATCTTATAAAATTGCAAATGTACATGCCCCGTGGCCCAGCAATTCCATTTCTATATCTAGAGGCATACTCAGAATAATATTCGAGAGAATATTTATAAGGATATTTGCTGCAGCATTATTCATATTGGAAAAAAATCAGGGCCATATTAAGTATCAATTTTTTAAATGTATAAATAAGACATTTTTTCCCAAGTGCGATGTTATACAACAATAAAAGAATTTTACTATATCCATGTGTATAATTTTGGGTACATTTCCAAAATTAATTGTGAATGAATAAGATAAAAGCCAAATGAGATTCATAACACACTTCTGTAATTTTTTACATATTAATATAAATTTAAACACACATAAAACCATACAGAATGAAATTATATATTTTCATAGATATCCATCAATATGAAAATATATTTGCAGAATATTTGAACAACATACATTGAAGGTATGTCAAGCTGCATGTTGATGCATGTGCATGTCAATGGAAGGCTAGAGAATAGGATTGGGGGTATTAGATGCAGGCAGAAAACCAAAAATAATGTAGAATTAGACAGTAAAACAATGGCATTGGAGACTTCCAGCCTGTCAAGGTTGAAGGAGCCCCATTCCTCCCAGGTCCTCCCTTTTCTTACTAAAAAACCTTTAGTTTTTACAGTGTAAACAGCACAGCAAGCATAAGAATACTCTGACAGGTATAAGGAAGAAAGTGGACCACCTAGGCAATCTTGAGACTTCGTGTTGAATTACTGATAGGACCTTACTGGATTTTCTTAATGGCTCCCATGTATCCCAGACAGGGTTTTGCAATAGTCTCCAACATTAAACCATCAAAGAGACATAGACAAAGACAATTCCAAGAAAAATCTGTCTTTCCCTGCCAACCACCCTAACAACATAAAATCTTTTTGGCAACACCCCCCTAATTCCAGCCAACACCAATGGAAAAACTGTATCACCTCCCCTGAGGTTTCAGTGAGCCAAGTGGGGAGTTGATCTTCCAGCCAAGTGATGTTCCAATTTCCCTGACTGGTGGACTCTGTAGGACCCAGTGGGTAGCTGATCTTGCATCCGTCACCCTGTCAGAAGCAGGCAGTGCTGTGATCCTCCACTCCTACCCAGTAATGGCGAAACTTAACAAGGCAGTGTCTACAAAGTTTCACCTCCCCCTACACACACACACACACACACACACACACACACACAGGGTATCAGTGGAGCTTGGGGAACTGAGCCTTTTTACTCACATACATCAAAGAATCTGAACAAGGTGGTGCAGGTCAGAGGTATTAAGCACATCACTTTCCCCTCTCCATAGTGTCACAAAGGCTTATTATGAGGCTGAACCTCCACACCCACCTGGCAGGAACAAGACTGAACAAGGCAGTGTGAAGTATGGTTCTACCCTCCCCTGGTTTCAGTGAGACCTTTCCACCTGCACCTGGCATCAGTGAGACAGGGCGAGTGGGCCTTCCTCTTCCCCACTCCCTTCCCCTGGTGTCATGGTGGGGTGTGGTGGGGGACAGCAGGGAGGCAGGGAGCTGAATTCCTATTCCACCCAGCAGCATCAAAGCAGAATTTGTCAGCCTTCCATTTTCCCACCCCTTTGTTGCAGGACAGCCCAACAGGGAGCAATAAGTCAGTGACAGCTGGTACATACTTTAACCAGGAAGGTGTCAGTGGGGGCAAGGGGCAGCTAAACTTCCACTCAACCTGTCTGCAATGAGGCAGCATAAGTCAGTGCCCCGCTTTTGCTGGGGTGTTCCAGCGGGAAGCTAAACATACACACCTACGAGGCCCTCACCTACACGTAATCATAAAAGAAGATTAAATAGGATCCTGGGTCTCTTAATAGAATATCCAAAATGTCCAGGATAGAATAAAACAAATCACTCTTCATATCATCAACCAAAAAAAAATCTCAATAAGAATGAGAAAAGACAATTAATGTCAAAATCCACATTAAGCAGATGTTAGAATTAACTGACAAGGATTTTAAAGTAGTCATCACAAAAATGCTTCAACAAGCAATTATGGATTCTTTTGAAAAAAATAGAAACTTTTAGGAATGAAACAGAAATTTAAAAAACTCAATGAGAATTATGGAATTGAAAAATACAATAACCAAAATAAAAGTCTGATCAATAGCTCGGTGGAGATGGCATATGATAGGACCAGTGAAATTGACAACAGCTCAATGGAACTTAACCAATTTGAAGAGAAGAAAATGAAATTAAAAAAAAAAGTTTTGGGGACCTCTGAGGTAATAATAAAAGAGCTAATATTTGTGTCGTCAGAGTCTCAGAAGGAGAGGAGAGGGAAAGTGGGATTAAAACATATTTGAAGAAATGATGGTTAAAAACTTCCCAAACTTGGTCAAAACCAAATTTAATCTAAACTCATACTTTACACAAAAATTAAAATGGATCATAGATTTATGTAGAAACTATAAAACTAACCATTTTTTACAAAGAAATGATAAAAGAAAAGAGTCAGGATATAGGTTTAAGCAAAAGGTCTTACATTTGGCACCAAAAACTATCCCTTAAGAGAAGAACTGTTGTTTGACCTTATTAAGTTAAAAACTAGTCTGTGAAAGCCCATGTGAAAAGAAGGAAAAGTCAAGTAACAGACTGAGAGAAAGTATTCACAAACCAAATATCCAACAAAGCACTTATATATAGAATATATAAAGAACTTCAAATTCTGTAGCAAAAAAAAAATCAATTAGAAAATAGTCAAAAGACATGAGGAGGCATTTCACACACACACACACACACACACACACACACACACACACACCCCACACACAAAAGAGTGACCACACCAAATCCTGGCAAGGTTGAGGAGAAACTGGATCACACAGTCATTGACGTTGAGATGGAAAAATGGTACAGTCACTATGGAAAACTGTTCAGCAGTTTCTTGAAAAACCAAACTAACCATATGACCTAGCAATTGTACTCTTGAGCATTTATCCCAGAAGAAACATTTATGCTCACATAGAAACCTGTACACAAATGTTCATAGCAATTTTTTTTTAAATTGAAGTACAGTTGATTTACAGTGTTGTATTAGTTTCAGGTGTACAGCAAAGTGATCCAGTTTTATATATATATATATATATATATATATATATATATATATATATATATATACACACACACATACACACACACATACATGTATATATACACATATATACATATATATATACACACATATATATAATCTCTCTTCTTTTTCGGATTCTTTTCCCTTATAGGTTATTACAAAATACTGAGTATAGTTCTTTTTGCTATAGAGTAGGTCCTCGTTGGTTATCTATTTTATATATAGTAGTGTATATATGTTAATCCCAAACTCCTAATTTCGTAACAGCCCCAAACCGGAAACAACCTTCAATGGATAAGTGGTTAAATAAATGTGGTGCACCCATTCCATGCAACACTACTAATACATTCCATGGAGGTGGGTGTGGCTATAAAAGAGCAAGATGAGGGATGCTTTTAGTGATGGAATTGTTCTGTACCTTGACTGTATTAATGACAATATCCTAGCTGTGATATTGTGCTATAGTTTTACGAGATACTACCTTTGGGGAAGCTGGATAAAAAGTACATGTGCTCTATGAGTATTATTTCTTAAAAGTCCATGTGAATCTACAATTTTCTCAAAAACAAAATTCAATTAAAATATATAGCTTTGTGTTCACAACTATGATAGCCTGCCATGAACTGAGGTTTAAGGTCAATTAAATTCTATTCATTTAATTTTAAAAGAGGAATAATGGATAGGGACAGAACTCCTTTTCTATTTGAACTAGCTCCAGTTCCAATATATATGTGTGTGTGTATATATATATATTTATATATGTATATATATGTTTTATATATATGTTTATATGTGTATATGTGTGTGTATATACAAATATATATGTGTATATACATATATATGTTTATATTAGAAACATAAAATAATCATCCAGTCTTTTCCATTTCAGAACCTAAGGTCAGCATGTTTTTCCCATTGGAAACAAAAAGCGAAAACAAACAAGGACACAAAACAAACAGTAACAACAACAAAAAAGAACAAGGGCTGCATGAGTCTGCACACCAAAATCTGATTTTCTTATAAACAGTTAGGATTTGTTTCCCAGACTTGGATACATTCCTTTTCATCCTAAGGCTAATCACTACCTCACCTAGCACCAGGCTCACCAGATGATCCCAGTTGATTGTGTGTGTCTGTGAACAAATTGGTCATATGGACCCCAACTTGGGCCCTAGCTTAGCCAATGCCCCCTGCCTCAGTGTGGAAGATTCTTTTCCTGTTTGGATTCACACAGCTAATAACAAAACAAATGCAGAGACTGAAACAGCACAAACTTTATTCGATGGCCAGACAATGCAGAGGCAGGAACTTAGTTCGCAAATCAACTTCTTGTTGGGGGGCAATCAAGGCAAGATTTTAAAGGCAAGGTTAATGAGGGGGAGGCATATGTATAGGTTTTCTGGGAAAAGGCAGTGTTTTTCCTGGAACTGGAGTGCTACCTCTTTTCTGCCCTTGTATGGTCCTTTGGCATCTGGGTTCAAAACAGGTCAAACCATCATGGCGTGGATGGGCAGAGAGCTTACTATTATAATGAGATGATAATGAGCTGTAGAGCAACCTTTGTTCCACTTTTGGAGCTAAACCAGCTTGTACCAGTTTTCTTGTGGTTAGACTCCCTTGTTCCTGTGATGTAAACACAGCTAGAGGATTGGTTAGTTTCAGTTTACCTGGAGGGAGGGGCAGATGTATGATTCTGGGCTATCAGCCATGGTAATACTTCTTTAGGTTAAGGACACCAGTTTCTTCTTCTTTGTATTTCCACTTCAACTCAAACTCAAACTGAAACTCAAGTTCCAACTGAAACGCAAATAAAAATATATTGAAAATGAAACAAAGATTATAGGAATTAATTTACTATAAATTATTATTGTAACATCCACAAAATGCATAATATGCAACAGCCATTAGATTTCTTTTTGCAGAAAAATCTACATGGAACTTACATCAGAATGATAATAAATGTGTTTATTTAAAATGAAAAATAATAACTGTGGTGTCTTAAATATATAAGAAAATCAGATTTTCTTTCAGAAGATTATAGGTTTTTAGGCTGTAGTTCATACACAGACTTCAATGACCCTCTAATCTTCTGAAAAATATTTTGTGAATGTGTACATAATTGTATATTTTTCTGGGAGATGTTAGTTTTGGTTATGTAATACAGGTCTTCATGCTGCCCCAAAAGTTGAGAATTACTGTAGAGACAGACTTATACAAAAACCAATAATATTTCAGTGTTTTCTATGAGTGTGGAAATGGAGCAAGAATTAGGTATAAATACACTGTAATACAGTTGCACAGTATAATAATAGTCCAAGGTTTCGAGAGTTTGCTATTTCTGTGCTGAGGCAGGCATTAATTAATATGAGTGTTCCCAGAATTTCTCTCTATCTGCTTTCCCTTTGAGCTGTTTTCTCCTTCCTTTCTTAAATTTCCTGTGCTTGGTACACTTGCTGTGTCAGATTCCCTGGTGGCTAATGGAATGAGAATTGGAAAGAAACGGAGATAGGAGAAATCAAATGGGGATTTAGAGTTGAGGCCAGAAGGTTATTCTTCAGTGCATTTTTAAAAAGAGCAAAAGGTCACATGATCCCATGCACACTTTGTTTTACTGATTTCTCATTTGGGGAGGTGGAAACTAATTCACTGTCATTTCCAAAACAGGAATAAAAAGCTAACGGGTTTGTTCACATTTTAACTTTAATCACTGATCACTAATAAGTACAGATAAGTGCCTCATTATAATGAGCCTTATAGCAGCAACACAGTAAACGGTGAAATATTTTCAAAATTTCTAAGCAGTTACCTCTTTTATCAAAGATTTTACATACTGATAAATAGCATACCATATACACACATATTCAATAACATATGTGCCTGATACATAGTATGTATGGAATATATATTTGATAAGTGCATGAATATTTTACATGCTATAATTACATACTGTATAGTATATTTCAAAATATTTTTATATTTAAAAACATTTTAAAAAATATACCATAGAGTATGTAATTATAGCATGTAATTTAAAAATAAAATTATATATATTATTTATTATATACTAATTATATATAAAAATATAATAGATTTTTAAATAAACCATAGCAGCAGTAAAGAATTAAAAGAATTTGTAAGTTGGAACTTCCTCCTCATTTTTCTACTTGGAGTCACAATGTCTTTTTATGCTGAGGTCTACAAGAAATCCTCAAAAAAATATTACTGTTCTTTCTACCATTCAAAGATTTCATTTTCTTTTCTGTTTTGTTTTTGTTTTTGTTTTTGATATGGTGTTGGTATGGAAAGGAGGAATAGGAACAGGACTTTTAAGAAGATACTGCAAACAGACATTTCAACTGCCACCTGTGGGATGGTCTGGGAGCAGCTAACTATGCCTTATCGTATGAACCCTGTTACTTAATTCAATGTAGTGAATCAGAGTTGCCAAATTAAGTATCCTATGATTTGCTCTTCCAGGCAATCCCCTGATGACTCATCTTGTTTTCAAAGTTGTAGTTACAGTTTCCGACAGATTAATGGCAGCCATGCCTTTGCCACCTTGGCTGCTCTTTGAAACCCTTTATTTCCATTGACTTGTTCAAAACATTTTCTTGCCTACATCTATCATGCTTCAAAAAAAATTAAGTAAGCAAAATTTTTAATAATTTAAGGCTTTTAAAAGCTCTTATTTTAGAATATGTGCAAATAATAAGAGAGGAAATATTACTACTTCCCTTCATTTATATCTAATATCGAAGTACAAGCCACTTTTATGAGAGAAGGAAAAGAATTGAGCTACTCAAATCATTTTATCAAAGCCAAATTTGGTAACAAAAACAAAACGGAACACTTACTATTGTTATTAATTATACATTTAAAATTTGCTTATGATAAAATAATAAATAATACAAAAGAACAAAATATGCAGTTAATAATGTACTTTTTTCTTCAAATATCCAGAAACCTTTAGTGTTAAATTTTTCTTATGTAAGCTACATGGAATTTTATAAGCACATACATAAAAATAGATATTTAATATAAATATGGTGTTTATGTTTTGAATATTGTAATATAACCTGCCTAATCTCTGTGCAATATATCTTTATAAAATTTCACGATATTTGTTTACATTTTATCCTAATTTGAAAAAAATTTCAGTTTTAAGATATATCTAGGTAGTTTCCAGTATTTTTATTACTGAAGGCATGGTCAAAATGAACATATTCGTATAATAACAAATGGCTTTTAATATGTGTATTAACCAAATCAAAGAGAATTTATATTTAAGATCTGCTATAAAATTTCTATTTGAGAATTAATGTAGGAACTTATTTATTATTTAATATATTTTATTATTAGAAAAATAATTCAAGCTTAGCTTATATTAACAATGCCAAACAAAACTAAAAAAACAAATGTATTCTGGAAAAAATAATCTCTCTAGTGCTGATGTCTACCAGTCCCTCTCTTTTAATAGAAACAAAATTTAACAGTAATTTCTACATTCTACAAAAAATTTCCATTAATTCACTACATTAAAATTTTTGGATCAATTATGGTCACATTTACATATTTACAATATTTAGACTTCTTATTTATTATCAAGATTTTTTCTTCTCATAGAAACTCTTTATTGTTACTTTTGTTGTTGTTTTGTGATGCTTGTAAACAGAATAATTAATTTCACTGTATTTTAAAATTGATCACATGTAGCTATCCATTTTTCCCAGCACTACTTATTGAAGAGACTGACTGTCTTTTCTCCACTGTATATTCTTGCCTCCTTTGCTGTAGATTAATTGGCCATAAGTGCATGGATTTATTTCTGGACTTTCTCTCCTGTTGCATTGATCTATGTTTCTGTTTTTGTGCCCATACCATACTTTTTTTGATTACTGTAGCTTTGTAGTACAGTCTGAAGTCAGGGAGTATGATTCCTCCAGCTCCATTCTTCTTTCTCAAGATTGTTTTAGCTATTTGGGGTCTTTTTTGTTTCCATACAAATTTAAACATTTTTTTTTCCAGTTCTGTGAAAAATGCCATTGGTAATTTACTAGGGATTGCATTGAATCTGTAGATTGTCTTGGGTAGTATGGTCATTTTAACAATACTGATTCTTCCAATCCAAGAACACATTATAACTTTCCATCTGTTTGTATTGTCTTCAATTTCTTTCATTAGAATCTTACAGTTTTCAGAGTACAGGCCTTTTGCCTCCTTAGGTAGGTTTATTCCTAGGTATTTTATTCTTTTTGATGCAATGGTGAATGGGATTGTTTCCTTAATTTCTCTTTCTGATGTTTTGTTGTTAGTATATAGAAATGCAACAGATTTCTGTATATTAATTTTGTATTCTGCAACTGTACTGAATTCCTTGATGAGCGCTAGTAGTTTTCTGCAGTTTCTTTGGGATTTTCATTGTATAGTATCATGTCATCTGCAAACAGTGACAGTGTTACTTCTTCCTTTCCAATTTGGATTCCTTTTATTTCTTTTTCTTCTCTGATTCCTGTGCCTAGGACTTCCAAACTATGTTGAATAAAAGTGGCAAGAGTAGGCATTCTCTAACATCATACACAAAAATAAACTAAAAATGAATTAAAGACTTAAATGTAAGACTGGATACTATAAAATTACTAGAGGAGAACATAGACAGAACACCGTTTGACATAAATTTCAGCAATATTTTTTTGGATCTGTCTCCTAGACTAAAGGAAGCAAAAGCAAAAATAAACAAATGGGACCTACGTAAACTTAAATGCTTTTGCACAGCAAAGGAAACTATACACATAATGAAAATACATACTATGGGAGAAAAATCTTTGCAATGATGCAACTGACAAAGGATCAATTTCCAAAACATACAAACAGCTTATACAGCTCAATATGAAAAACAAACAAACAAACAACCCAATCAAAAAATGGGCAGAAGACCTAAATAGACATTTCTCCAAAGGAGACATACAGATGGCCAACAGGCACATGAAAAGATGCTCAGCATTGCTAATTATTGGAGAGATGAAAATCAAAACTACAATGAGGTATCACCTCACACTGGTCAGAATGGCCATCATCAAAAATTTTACAAATAATAAATGCTGGAGAGGGTGGGGAGAAAAGGAAACCCTCCCACAGTGTTGGTGGGAATAAAAATTGGTGCAGCCACTAAGGAGAACAGTATGGAGGTTCCTTAAAAAACTAAAATTAGAGTTGCCATATGATCCAGCAATCCCAAACCTGGGCATATATCCAGAAAAGACAAAAATTCTTATTCAAAAAGAAACATGCACCCCGATGTTCATAGCAGCACTATTTACAATAGCCATGACATGGAAGCAATCTAAGTGTCCATTGACAGATGAAAGGATAAAGAAGATGTGGTATATATACACAATGGAATATTACTCAGCCATAAAAGAATGAAATAGTGCCATTTGCAGCAATATGGATGGACCTAGAGATTATCATACTAAGTGAAGTAAGTCAGACAGAGAAAGACAAATACCATAAGATATCACTTATATCTGGAATCTAAAAAATGATACAAATGAACTTATTTACGAAACAGGAATAGACTCACAGACATATTGTAGAAAACAAACTTTTGGTTACAAAAGGGGAAAGGGGGCGGAGGTATAAACTGGGAATTTGGGATTAACAGATACACACTACTATATATAAAACAGATAAATAATAAGGACCTACTGTATAGCCCAGGGAACGGTATTCAATATCTTGTAATAACCTATAATGGAAAAGAATATGAAAAAGATCCTGATTCAGATATATAGATATATCACTTTGAATCACTTTGAATGTACACCTGAAACATTGTAAATCAACTACTCTTCAGTTTTTAAAAATTGAAAACCTAAACTGGCCAAGGTGTCTTTCATTGTTTGTTTTTTGCTTGCTTTTAATGTTGTTTTATCTAGCTCCTTACAGTTATTAAACATTATTCTACAGTTACGAACATGGGTGGTAGGTAAATTTTCACTTTTAGGTGGGTGTATGAGTTTTGGTCACTTTCTAGAATTGATGTGGGTCTTCATGGTGTCTTACAGGGAGCTGAGAAATGTTGCATCAGGAATGTTTGGCCTGACATAAAGAACTAAAACACAGTACTTCTTTCAAAGTAGCATGTATATCAACTAATTCTTATTAAATTAATCACCATTTAATTGTTAAAATAAATTAATTCTTATTAAAATAATTCTTATAAAGAATATAATTATATCAGATATTTGGTATATTTTCTATAGATTAGACAAGTACCACTTAACTGAATTGTTAATTCATTTATTCCATTATATCATTGTTATCAATAATTAAGTTCCTTGCAATTTAAATGTATCATGTTAAGATTGTTTTATTATATTATCTTGCTTTTTCAATGTGCATCCTTAACTTGGTTATTCCTCACTGTGTTTCTAATTTCTTTTCATCTCTTTTTATTAGTTTGTTGAGTTCCCTAGTGTTTGCAAACTTTTGCATCTGGGTATAATTGGCTATCATAATTAACATGTTGTTTATTCTCTTTGCAGCAAATTCTGTAGATCTAGGTCTACAGAGTATTTTGTTGACTCTCAGAGCAAAATTTTAAACTTCATCGTTCAAAAAAATAGCTACTGAATTATTTACATAAAAAAGCATTTGTTTATTTCTAATGGAAATGTGTTTTTGATTTACACTTTTCTGAGTGTTACAAAACATGATGGATACTTAAGATACTGCTTTAACTGATGTTCGTATTTTTATCTCCCTATTGTCTGACTAAATAACTGAACTGTACAGGTGACTATGAAGAGCTTTCCTACTCTGGGGTATGGTACATTGGCACACAGCTTTCAAACCGTCCCCTACTGTACATGTTTTTGTATTGCAGAATACATTTCTCAGACTTTTGCTTGACATGATGTTTGTGAAATCCATCTTTGTGTTCAGCAGTAGTTTGCTCACTTTCATTGCTCTATAGTATCCCATCATCCACTTAAATTATTTATCTTTTCTATTGTAGGTAGACAGTTGAGCTTTTTCTAGATTTTGCCAATTACAAATAATGTTACTATATACATCCTTGTTCATGTATGTTAGATCAAATATGTGTGCATATCCATTGGATACATGCCTAAGATAAAATTTTTAAATATTTTACTATTCACATAACTAAATTAAATAGAAATGTAAAGCATTTTCCCAAAATGTATTACTTTGCACTTCTGCTCATGTGAAAAATTTCCAGTTGTTCCACCTCCACCCCAACGTGTGACATGGTAGGTAATTTTAATGTCTGCCTATTTTGGAAGTGTGTATTAGAATCTCCTTGAATCATTTTCATTTGTCTGATAACTCATGAGATTGAGAAAACAGATATATTTTACAGAGCGGCTGTTAAGGCCTTTATCCATTTTTATATTGAGTAGCCTGTGCTTTTCTTACAGATTTGTCATCAAACTCAACTTAAGGGCCAGATCTGGCCAGATGCCTAGCTTTGTGTGTGTGTGTGTGTATGTGTGTGTGTGTGTGTGTGTGTGTGTGTGTGTGTGTGTCCCATGAGCTAAAAACGGTTTTTACATTTTTAAATGGTTACATTTTAAATGGCTTTATAAGAGCCTGTATAATACCCACAGATGGAAATGGACTCAAAGCATAAAATATTTGCTATCTTGCCCTGTAAAATAATTTGCCAGTCTTGAATCTGGAAGATGGTATTATCCCAAAGTTAAATTTTATTTTTTCCACATAGTTACCCAAATGACCCAGCAGTATTTATTGAAAGGACTATCATTTCCCTACTGCTTTTCACTGTCATGCTGTCAAAAATAAAATCTAGTGTCTATATATGCACAGCTGTGTTTCTGAATTCTCTATTAAGTTCCATAGTTTGATTTGTCTATATTTGTACCAATATTGCACTATACTAATTAATGCCATTATAATAAATTAAAACATCTGGTAAAATAGGTCCTCAGCTTTTAAAATTTTCTTCAATATTGTTGAGGCTGAATTTGGTCCTTTGAATTTTAATAGCAAAAATTATAATAAGTTTATAAATTTTTATAAATTCTGCTAGAATTTTGATTAGGATCATACTGAATCCATAAAGCAATTTGAGGAGAATTGATATTTCTACAATACTGAAACATTCAATTTAGATACATGAGACATTATTTATTTAGAATGACTTTAGTCTTTCTCACTGTTTTTTATTTTATTTTTTTAATGTTTCTTCCCACATAGTTCATGTTTGATGCCTCTGTAAATGATATATATTTTTTAAGTGTTCTTTTTCTATTTGTTTTCTAATGGAGAATAGAAGTATATTAATTTTTGGATATAGATCTTAGTTTCAGTAAACTTGCTAAAATCCATTTGTTACACTTAGTAGTTTATATGTAGATTATTTTGACATTTCTGCATATATAATTCATTGTCTGTGAAAATAATATTAAAGCTTTCTTTTCATTCTTGATATTTTTCGTCCTTTCATTGCACTGGTGAATACCTAAAGTAAAATACTGAATAGAAACGGTAGTGTCCTTTCTTATCTGAATACCAAACTTGGACGTGAGTTCTTCAGTATTAAATGTACCATTTACGGTATTTTTTGTAGATGACCTCTGCTAAACTTAGGGTATTTCCTTCATCAATTCTCACACAGATTGAATGATCAGTAAAAGTTGGGTTTAGATTTATCTCAAATCCATGGGGAACTCTAGATTTCACTCATCACCAAGATTATGTAAATTTTAGAAATGGAAAGGAGAGACAGCACAGATGTGTTGTACTAACACAGCAGAGGATTCTTGAGTCTCATGTGCAGCTTCTGATGTCCCCAAATTATATCACACACTTAGGGATCACATTGTCAACAGAGATGGCACTGAGTGGGTATCCACCATCTCAGCCCAGGAAATACATTAGATCTGCAGTTTCTTCAGCTTTTATTCATAACTAAATACGTAGCCCCACATAGCGTATTACTTATTTCTGTTTTCTCTTCAACTGCTCCTAATCAACAACAGATGACTTAATAAACAATCTGAGTCCGTACATAGCAAATTCATCAAGACCCTCATTTAATTTTGACCCAACATATTTTTTCTGTTTTTTAATTGAAGTATGGTTGATTTACAATATTGTGTTATTTTCAGGTGTACAGAAAAGTGATTCAGTTTTATATATATATATATATTTATATTTTTATTCAGATTATTTTCCATTGTAGGTTATTACAAGATATTGAATATAGTTCCCTGTGTTATACAGTAAATCCTTGTTGCTTATCTATTATATGTATAGTAGTTTGTATCTGTTAATCCCATACTCCTAATTTATCCCTCAGCCCCTCGGTTTCCCCCTTGGTAACCATAATGTTATTTTCTATGTCTGTGAGTCTGTTTCTGTTTTGTGTATAGATTCATTTGTATTATTTTTTAGATTCTACATATAAGTGATATCATATAATATTTGTCTTTCTCTGCCTGACTCACTTCACTTAGTGTGATAATCTCTAGGCCCATCCATTTGGCTGCAAATGGCAATATTTCATTATGTTTTATGGCAGAGTAATCATTATAATTAATCCATTATATCCATTATATCTATCTATCTATCTATCTATCTATCTATCTATCTATCTATCTATCTATCTATCTATCTATATATATATATATATGTATGCCATATCTTCTTAAGCCAATCGTCTGTTGATGGGCATTTGGATTGTTTCCATGTCTTGGCTATTATAAATAGCGCTGCTGTGAGCATTGTGGTGCATGTATATTTTTGAATTTGAGTTTTTATCTTTTCTGAACATATGTCCAGGATGGCTCACCTAATTTTTAAATGCAATCCATATTGAATCTGTTAGGTATATTTTTTCCTAGAAATTTGTTGATTTCACCTAATTTTTGAGATTTACTGGGCAAAAATTATTTCCTATTTTTAATTATTTTAATTCAGCTGTGGCTATAATTTTGCAACAACTTTTTATTCCCAAGTGTGTTTATTATTTCATGTCCCATATGCACTGCGTTGTATTTTTATTTTGAAATCAATGCTTTGAACCTCAATTTGCTGTCTTTAGCATTTGAAAGAGCACACCTGTCTACTCACTTCATCACCATCAAACATAGAAAAGCCTTAATAAGTTATGTTTGATTATTATGTCACTAAGGAGAATGGCTTTCTGTATGTGAGACAGGCTATTGATTGTGTACTTTTTAAATATTTATTTATTTATTTATTTATTAACATCTTTATTGGAGTATAATTGCTTTACAATGGTGTGTTAGTTTCTGCTCTATAACAAAGTGAATCAGCTGTACATATACATATATCCCCATATCTCCTTCATCTTGCATCTCCCTCCCACCCTCCCTATCCCACCCCTCTAGGTGGACACAAAGCACCGACCTGATCTCCCTGTGCTATGTGGCTGCTTCCCACTAGCCCTCTATCTTACATTTGGTAGTGTATATATGTCAGTGCTACTCTCTCACTTCGTCCCAGCTTACCCTTCCCCCTCCCCGTGTCCTCAAGTCCGTTCTCTACGTCTACGTCTACGTCTTTGTTCCTGTCCTGCCCCTAGGTTCTTTAGAACCATTTTTTTTTTAGATGAAAAACAAATTCATACAGTATTTGTTTTTCTCTTTCTGACATACTTCACTCTGTATGAGAGACTCTAGGTCCATCCACCTCACTACAAATAACTCAATTTCGATTCTTTTCATGGCTGAGTAATATTCCATTGTATATATGTGCCACATCTTCTTTATCCATTCATCCGATGATGGACACTTAGGTTGCTTCCATGTCCTGGTTATTGTAAATAGAGCTGCAATGAACATTGTGGTACATGACTCTTTTTGAATTACAGTTTGTTCAAGGTATATGGCCAGTAGTGGGATTGCTGGGTCATATGGTAATTCTATTTTTAGTTTTTTAAGGAACCTCCATGCTATTCTCCATAGTGGCTGTATCAATTTACATTCTCACCAACAATGCAAGAGGGTTCCCTTTTCTCCACACCCTCTCCAGCATTTAATGTTTGTAGATTTTTTGATGATGGCCACTCTGACAGGTGTGAGGTGATAACCTCATTGTAGTTTTGATTTGCATTTCTCTAATGATTAGTGATGTTGAGCATCGTTTCATGTGTTTGTTGGCAATCTGTATATCTTCTCTGGAGAAATGTCTGTTTAGGTCTTCTGCCCATTTTTGGATTGGGTTGTTTGTCTTTTTGATATTGAGCTGCATGAGCTGCTTGTATATTTTGGAGATTAATCCTTGGTCAGTTGCTTCATTTCCAAATATTTTCTCCCATACTGAGGGTTATCTTTTCATCTTGTTTATGGTTTCCTTTGCTGTACAAAAGCTTTTAAGTTTCATTAGGTCCCATTTGTTTATTTTTGGTTTTATTTCCATTTCTCTAGGAGGTGGGTCAAAAAGGATCTTGCTGTGATTTATGTTATAGAGTGTTCTGCCTATGTTTTCCTCTAAGAGTTTTACATATAGTGTCTGGCCTTATATTTAGGTCTTTAATACATTTTGAGTTTATTTTTGTGTATGGTGTTAGGGAGTGTTCTAATTTCATTCTTTTACATGTAGCCGTCCAGTTTTCCCAGCACCACTTATTGAAGAGGCTGTCTTTTCTCCATTGTGTATTCTTGCTTCCTTTATCAAAATAAGGTGACCATATGTTGTGGGTTTATCTCTGGGATTTCTGTCCTGTCCATTGATCTATATTTCTGTTTTTGTGCCAGTACCATACTGTCTTGATTATACTGTAGCTATGTAGTCAGTCAGACTGTACTTCAGACAGTCTGAAATCCAGGAGCCTGATTCCTCCAGATCCATTTTCCTTTCTCAAGATTGCTTTGGCTGTTTGGGGTCTTTTGTGTTTCCATACAAATTGTGAAATTTTTTGTTCTAGTTCTGTGAAAAATGCCATTGGTAGTTTGATAGGGATTGCATTGAACCTGTAGATTGCTTTGGGTAGTATAGTCATTTTTACAAAGTTGATTCTTCCAATCCAAGAACATGGTATACCTCTCCATCTGTTTGTATCATCTTTAATTTCTTTCATCACTGTCTTATACTTTTCTGCATACAGGTCTTTTGTCTCCTTAGGTAGGTTTACTCCTAGGTATTTTATTCTTTTTCTTGCAATGGTAAATGGGAGTGTTTCCTTAATTTCTCTTATAGATTGTTCATCATTAGTGTATAGGAATGCAAGAGATTTCTGTGCATTAATTTTGTATCCTGCTACTTTACCAAATTCATTGATTAGCTCTAGTAGTTTTCTGGTAGCATCTTTAGGATTCTCTGTGCATAGTATCATGTCATCTGCAAACAGTGACAGTTTTACTTCTTCTTTTCCAATTTGGATTCCTTTTATTTCTTTTTTTTCTGTGATTGCTGTGGCTAAAACTTCGAAAACTATGTTGAATAATAGAGGTGAGAGTGGGCAACCTTGTCTTGTTCCTCATCTTAGTGGAAGTGGTTTCAGTTTTTCACCATTGAGAACGATGTTGGCAGTGAGTTTGTCATATATGGCCTTTATTATGTTGAAGTAAGTTCCCTCTATGCCTACTTTCAGGAGGGTTTTTTATCATAAATGGGTGTTGAATTTTGTCGAAAGCTTTTTCTGCATCTATTGAGATGATCATATGGTTTTTCTCCTTCAATTTGTTCATATGGCATATCACATTGATTGAGTTGCATATGTTGAAGAATCCTTGCATTCCTGGGATAAACCCCACTTGATCCTTTTAATGTGCTGTTGGATTCTGTTTGCTAGTATTTTGTTGAGGATTTTTGCATCTGTGTTCATCAGTGATATTGGCCTGTAGTTTTCTTTTTTTGTGACATCCTTGTCTGGTTTTGGTATCAGGGTGATGGTGGCATCGTAGAATGAGTTTGGGAGTGTTACTCCCTCTGCTATATTTTGGAAGAGTTTGAGAAGGATAGGTGTGAGCTCTTCTGTAATTGTTTGATAGAATTCGCCTGTGAAGCCATCTGGTCCTGGGCTTTTGTTTGTTGGAAGATTTTTTTTTAAAGGGAGCGCTATTTATTTATTTATTTATTTTGGCTGTGTTGGGTCTTCATTTCTATGCGAGGGCTTTCTCTAGTTGTGGCGAGCGGGGGCCACTCTTCATCGCGGTGCGCGGGCCACTCACTGCCGCGGCATATCTTTTTGCGGAGCACAAGCTCCAGACGCGCAGGCTCAGTAGTTGTGGCTCACGGGCCTAGTTGCTCCACGGCATGTGGGATCTTCCCAGACCAGGGCTCCGACCCCTGTCCCCTGCATTGGCAGGCAGATTCTCAACCACTGCACCACCAGGGAAGCCCTGTTGGAAGATTTTTAATCACAGTTTCAATTTCAGTGCTTGTGATTGGTCTGTTTATATTTTCTATTTCTTCCTGATTCAGTCTTGGAAGGTTGTGCTTTTCTAAGAATTTGTCTATTTCTTCCAGGTTGTCCATTTCATTGGCATAGAGTGCTTGTAGTAATCTCTCATGATTCTTTGTATTTCTGCAGTGTCAGTTCTTAGTTCTCCTTTTTCATTTCTAATTCTGTTGATTTGAGTCTTCTCTCTTTTTTTCGTGATGAGTCTGGCTAATGGTTTATCAATTTTGTTTATCTTCTCAAAGAACCAGCTTTTAGTTTTATTGATCTTTGCTGTCGTTTCCTCATTTCTTTTTCATTTGTTTCTGATCTGATCTTTATGATCTCTTTCCTTCTGCTAACTTTGGGGGTTTTTGTTGTTCTTCTTTCTCTAATTGCTTTAGGTGTAAGGTTAGGTTGTTTATTTGAGATGTTTCTTGTTTCTTAAGGTAGGATTGTATTGCTATAAACTTCCCTCTTAGAACTGCTTTTGCTGCATCCCATAGGTTTTGGGTCGTCATGTTTTCATTGTCATTTGTTTCTAGGTATTTTTTGGTTTCCTCTTTGATTTCTTCAGTGATCTCTTGGTTATTTAGTAGTGTATTGTTTAGCCTCCATGTGTTTGTATTTTTTACAGTTTTTTTCCTGTAATTGATATCTAGTCTCATAGCGTGGTCGGAAAAGATACTTGATATGATTTCAATTTTCTTAAATTTACCAAGGCTTGATTTGTGACCCAAAATGTGGTCTACCCTGGAGAATGTTCCATGAGCATTTGAAAAGAAAGTGTATTATGTTATTTTTGGATGGAATGTCCTATAAATATCAATTAAGTCCATCCTGTTTAATGTATCATTTAAAGCTGTGTTTCCTTATTTATTTTCATGTTGGATGATCTGTCCATTGGTGAAAGTGGGGTGTCAAAGTCCATTACTATTATTGTGTTACTGTCTATTTCCCCTTGTACGGCTGTTAGCATTTGCCTTATGTATTAGGGTCCTCCTATGTTGGTTGCATAAATATTTACAATTGTTATATCTTCTTCCTGGATTGATCCCTTGATCATTATGTAGTGTCCTTCTTTGTTTCTTGTAATAGTCTTTGTTTTAAAGTCTATTTTGTCTGGTATGAGAATTGCTACTCTAGCTTTCTTTTGATTTCCATTTGCATGGAATATCTTTTTCCATCCTCTCACTTTCAGTCTGTATGTGTTGCTATGTCTGAAGTGGGTCTCTTGTAGACAGCATATATATGGTTCTTGTTTTTGTATCTATTCAGCCAGTCTATGTCTTTTGGTTGGAGCATTTAATCCATTTACATTTAAGGTAATTATTGATATGTGTGTTCCTATTTCCATTTTCTTAATTGTTTTGGGTTTATTATTGTAGGTATTTTCCTTCTCTTGTGTTTCCTGCCTAGAGAAGTTCCTTTAGCATTTGCTGTAAAGCTGGTTTGGTGGTGCTGAATTCTCTTAGCTTTTGCTTGTCTGTGAAGGTTTTAATTTCTCCGTCGAACCTGAATGAGATCCTTGCTGCGTAGAGTAATCTTGGTAGTAGGTTTTTGCCTTTCGTCACTTTAAATTTGTCCTGCCACTTCTTTCTGGCTTGCAGAGTTTCTGCTGAAAGATCTGCTGTTAACCTTATGGAGATTCCCTTGTATGTTATTTGTTGCTTTTCCCTTGCTGCTTTTAATATATTTTCTTTGTATTTAATTTTTGATAGTTTGGTTAATATGCGTCTTGGCCTGTTTCTCCTTGGATTTATCCTGTATGGGACTCTCTGCTCTTCCTGGACTTGATTAACTATTTCCTTTCCCATATTAGGGAAGTTTCCAACTATAATCTCTTCAAATATTTTCTCAGTCCCCTTTGTTTTCTTCTCTTCTTCCAGGACCCCTATAATTCGAATGTTGGTGCGTTTAATATTGTCCCAGAGGTCTCTGAGACTGTCCTCAATTCTTTTCATTCTTTTTTCTTTATTCTGCTCTGCAGTAGTTATTTCCACTATTTTATCTTCCAGGTCACTTATCCGTTCTTCTGTCTCAGTTATTCTGCTATTGATTCCTTCCAGAGAATTTTTAATTTCATTTATTGTGTTGTTCATCATTGTTTGTTTGCTCTTTAGTTCTTCCAGATCCTTGTTAAATGTTTCTTGTATTTTCTCCATTCTATTTCCAAGATTTTGAATCATCTATACTCTGAATTCTTTTTCAGGTAGACTGCCTATTTCCTCTTCATTTGTTTGGTCTGGTGGGTTTTTACCTTGTTCCTTCATCTGCTGTGTATTTCTCTGTCTTCTCATTTTGCTTAACTTACTGTGTTTTGGGTCTCCTTTTCGCAGGCTGCAGGTTCGTAGTTCCCGTTGTTTTTGGTGTCTGCCCCCAGTGGGTAAGCTTGGTTCAGTGGTTTGTGTAGGCTTCCTGGTGGAGGGGACTGTTGTCTGTGTTCTGGTGGATGGGTCTGGGTCTGGGTCTTGTCTTTCAGGTGGGCAGGACCACGTTTGGTGTTTTGGGGTGTCTGTGACCTTATTATGATTTTAGGCAGCCTCTCTGCTAATGGGTGGGGTTGTGTTCCTGTCTTGCTACTTGTTTGGCTTAGGGTGTCCAGCACTGTAGCTTGCTGGTCGTTGAGTGGAGCTGGGTCTTAGTGTTGAGATGGAGATCTCTGGGAGAGCTTTTGCCATTTGATATTACGTGGAGCCGGGAGGTCTCTGGTTGTCGTCCAATGTCCTGAACTCTGCTCTCCCCACTCAGAGGCTCAGGCCTGACACCTGGCTGGAGCACCAAGACTCTGTCAGCCACATGGCTCAGAAGAAAAGTGAGGAAAAAAAAAGGAAAGAAAGAAACAAATAAAATAAAATAAAATAAATAAAATAATTAAAATTAAAAATTAAAAATATATTATTAAAATTAAAAAAATAATAAGGTAATTAAAAAAAAAAAGAAGGAAGAGAGCAACCAAACCAAAGAACCAATCCACCAATGATAACAAGTGCTACAAACTATACTAAAAAAAAAAACCAAAATACGGACAGACAGAACCCTATGACAAATGGTAAAAGCAAAGCTATATAGACAAAGTTACACAACGAAGCATACACATACACACTGACTAAAAGAGAAAAAGGAAAAAGAAATATATATACATATATATAAAAAAAAGGAAGAGAGCAACCAAAGCAATAAACAAATCTACCAATGACAGTAAGCTCTAAATACTAAACTAAGATAAATATAAAACCAGAAACAAATTAGATGCAGAAAGCAATCCCCAAGTCTACAGTTGCTCCCAAAGTCCACTGCCTCAATTTTTGGATGATTCATTGTCTATTCAGGTATTCCAGAGATGCAGGGTACATCAAGTTGATTATGGAGATTTAATCTGCTGCTCCTGAGGCTGCACAGAGAAATTCCCTTTCTCTTCTTTGTTCGCACAGACCCTGGGGTTCAGCTTTGGATTGGCCTCACCTCTGCATGTAGGTCGCCTCAGGGCGTCTGTTCTTTGCTCAGACAGGATGGGGTTAAAGAAGCAGCTGCTTTGGGGGCTCTGGCTCACTCAGGCAGGGGGAGGGAGGGGTACGGAATGTGGGGTGATCCTGCGGTGGCAGAGGCCAGTGTGACATTGCACCAGCCTGAGGTGCGCTGTGTGTTCTCCCGGGGAAGTTGTCCCTGGATCACAGGACCCTGGCAGTGGCGGGCTGCACAGGCTCCCGGGAGGGGAGGTGTGGAGAGTGACCTGTGCTTACACACAGGTTTCTTGGTGGCTGCAGCAGCAGCCTTAGTGTTTCATGCCCATCTCTGGTGTCTGCGCTGATAGCCACAGCTTGCGCCCATCTCTGGAGCTTGTTTAGGCGGTGTTCTGAATCCCTCTCCTCGCTCACCCCAATACAATGGTCTCTTGCCTCTTAGGCAGTTCCAGACTTTTTCCCAGATTCCCTCCTGGCTAGCCGTGGCACACTAGCCCCCTTCAGGCTGTGTTCACACAGCCAACCCCAGTCCTCTCCCTGGGGTCTGACCTCCGAAGCCAGAGCCTCAGCTCCCAGCCCCCGCCCGCTCTAGTGGGTCAGCAGACAAACCTCTCAGGCTGGTGAGTGCTGGTCGGCACCGATCCTCTGTGCAGGAATCTCTCCGCTTTGCCCTCTGAACCCCTGTTGCTGCGCTCTCCTCCGTGGCTCCAAAGCTTCCCCCCCGTCCACCCCCCGTCTCCACCAGTGAAGTGGTTTCCTAGTGTGTGGAAACCTGTCCTCCTTCACAGCTCCCTCCCAGAGGTGCAGGTCCTGCCCCTATTCTTTTGTCTCTGTTTTTTTCTTTTTTCTTTTGTCCTACCCAGGTACGTGGGGAGTTTCTTGCCTTTTGGGAAGTCTGAGGTCTTCTGCCAGCGTTCAGTAGGTGTTCTGTAGGAGTTGTTCCACATGTAGGTGTATTTTTGATGTATTTGTGGGGAAAAAGGTGATCTCCATGTCTTACTTGTCTGCCATCTTGAAGGTCCCCCCAATTGTGTACCTTTGAATATAAATTTCTTTGTCCAGTCAGCACAATTTCAGAAATATCGATCACCAAGTCAGAAGTGAATTTACAAAGCCCTTTGACATATTTGATAGGAATAGTCAAATTATTCACAAAGCATCATTTTTAATGTTATTATTTTTGAGTAGTTCAGTACTTTCAGAAATATTAATTAGACATAAATCAAATAAAATATTGTTTACAAGTTTTTTTCTCTAAGAAAATCACTGATCACAGCACTATTTTACTTTTGGTTCAAGTGAAAGTATGCTGAGCATTCTTACTTTTCCTAAAATGTTTGAAGTCTGGGAGTTTATTTAGAAAATTATAATATCTTGATCATTTCTGGGAAATACAGGGTTACTCTTAACAGATTATAATATATCATAAATATTACATCCAATTCTAAAATTTTTTAAGATACACGTTGTTCAATTGTAGTGTTACCAAAACAAATAAATATTTGACACAATTGTGTATGTTTACTCTGAGGACAGGAGGAATTTTTGGAGGGTTAATGAGTGAGTATAATAGGAAAGGGCTTGTCTTTGTTGCTTTCACAATTTTTGAAAGCCAATATAGAACCAGTTTATCATAGTTACAGATCATCTTCAACAAAAAGGATTATCTAATAGTGTTTTCTACAGTGATATAGGCCATCTCAGATATCATATTCAATATCTTTGCATGTATGTGTGTGTGTTTATTTAATGAGGTATTTCATAGCTGTATGCCAGAATATTGCTTACTAAGTAGAGTCACAAACTCAAAACAGCATGGTTTTCAAGCCGTATTTCTTCAGTTGCTAGTAATGTACCCCAAGACCAACCTGGGTATTAAAAGGAGAGTTCCTGGCTTCATATTCTCATTGCAACCAGATCAGCTTTACATATTAGGATTCCATATAATATTTAATATGAACAAAAGGGATTTTGTAATTGTAATTACTTTACATATTAGGATTCCACATAATATTTAGTATGAACAAAGGAATTCTGATGCTTTATTTTTTTGAAATTCAGTTTGGATTGTCTTCTGGTTGGTAACCAGTTGGAAGTTTCCTTCTTGTTTTTACTTTCAGATGTTTTGAGCGGACTGGATTCATGTAGGTTGCCCCAATTGGATTGCAGAGTGCATGCTTAACAAGCATGCTTTTGGAGACTGACTCAATGGCTGGAAGGCACTGAGATGCCAGAGTGGGAAACATCCATTTATTCACTAAATAGTTTGTCAGTACCTTCCAGGCAGCAGGAACTGTTCTAGGTGCTAAATGCATTAGCCAATAAAAGAGCCAAAGCCCTGGCCTTCATGAAACTTACATTCCAGTTTGTGTGCCCTGGAAAAAATTGGCAGAACAGGCTTCAGACAGTTAGATATTTTCAGGAGAAAATTTTATGAACACAATTTCTTGCATCTTATCATACCTAGAAAAGCACTAAAATCATTAACAGAGACATCTGCTCCTTGTAATTAGCAGCGACCTTCTCCTGAGATGTGTGCTTCATTGCACACACCCCCTTTGCCAAAATCACATATACACTGACCTCCCCCTTACCTCTTTGGAGCAGTTCCTCAGGGCTATCTGAGAAGCTATAGTCCTCAATAAGCCCCCAAATAAAAATGAAACTCAGCTCTCACATTGTGCTTTTTTGTTTCTTAGCTGAAACTGCAAAATACAACACATATAATATAGCAGCATTCTTTTTTTTGATTGTAGTATAGTTGACTTACAATGTAGTATTAATTTCTGTTGTACAACAAAGTGATTCAGTTATACATATATATACATTCTTTTTTTTATATTCTTTTCCACTGTGGTTTATCATAGGATATTGAATATAGTTCTCTGTGCTGTACAGTAGGACCTTGTTGTTTATCCATTCTATATATAAAAGCTTACATCTGCTAACCCCAACCTCCCACTCTATCCCTCCCCCAACCCCCTCCCCCTTGGCAACCACAAGTCTGTTCTCTATGTCCATGAGTCTGTTTCTGTTTCATACATAGGTTCATTTGTGTCATATTTTAGATTCCACATATAAGTGATATCATATGGTATTTGTCTTTTTCTTTCTGACTTACTTCACTTAGCATGATAATCTCTAGGTCCATCCATGTTGCTGCAGATGGCATTATTTTGGTCTTTTTTTATGTCTGAGTAGTATTCCATTATATATATGTACTACATCTTCATTATCCATTCATCTGTCGATGGACATTTAGGTTGTTTCCATGTCTTGGCTATTGTGAATAGTGCTGCTATGAACATAGGGATGCATTAATCTTTTTGGATTAGAGTTTTGTCGGGATACATGCCCAGGTGTGGGATTACTGGATCATATGGTAATTCTATTTTTAGTTTTCTGAGGAACCTCCACACTGTTTTCCATTGTGGCTCCACCAACTTACATTCCCACCAACAGTGTAAGGGGGTTCCCTTTCTCCACATCCTCTCCAGCATTTGTTATTTATAGAGTTTTTAAATGATGGCCATTCTGACTGATGTGAGGCAGTATGTCATTGTAGTTTTGATATGCATTTCTCTAGTAATTAGCGATGTTGAGCATCTTTTCATGTGCCTATTGGCTATTTGTAGTTCTTCTTTGGAAAAATGTCTATTTAGGTCTTCTGCCCATTTTTCGATTGGGTTGTTTGTTTTTTTGTTGTTGAATTGTATGAGTTGTTTGTATTTTTTGGAAATTAATCCCTTGTCAGTCTCATTGTTTGCAAATATTTTCTCCCATTTTGTAAGTCGTCTTTTCATTTCTTTTATGGTTTCCTTTGCTGTGCAAAAGCTATAACAACAGCATTCTTAATTCATCTGGATAAATGCTGGTAAACTTTGACTTTTCAGTGGATTATAATTAATCTCTATAAAGTAGAAACTGCCATAATAAATTTAATATGTCTGAAATTTTACATATACTGCAATATTTCAAATAAACAACATTATAAGTCTTATAAATTTGTTGGTGTTCAAATTATTTTTTATCAGGAACACTAAAAAATATTACTCAATACAATAAACAATGAAGATTTTATGTACACACTACCTAAACAACAGGTCAGCACACACACAGAAATCAGTTAATGCAATCAAACTGATCAATCAAAACAAGTTCTGGCAATCTTTTGTATTAGTTTTATTGGTCTATTTAATTACAATAACTGATCAATTACATAGGTAAAACAAATTTCTTCTTAGAAGAATATTATATAAATATGCACCTTAGTAATATCTGAATTAAAAAGAAGATGCAATTCAATGTTAATAGTTTAAAAAATAATTTTTGGAAATGTCTATTGTTGGGGAAAAAGAAAATTTCCTCTACCCTTCTAGGTTTCTTCTGGCTGGTCTAAGAATTAAATTGACATGAGATAGATTAACAGGAGAAAATCAAAGTTTAATAACATGTATACATGAGAAACTGAGTAACTCACCAAAACAGCTGAAACCCTCACTTTAAATACCATCTTCAGCTGAAGATAAAAGAGGATGTTGGGGGTAGTGGTTTGGGAATTCAAAGAGGAGAAGGGCAATTCACATGGAGATGGAAAAGCAAATGTTTGGTAAACAAACATTTGCTGGTTCATACAGAGACAAAGGGACACAGAGAGGAATTTTGACAAACACATTGCTCGGTCTGTCCCGAACTCCCCCACCCCCTCACAGGTCTAGTTCACACTATAGTTATCTATGATGATACCTGCCTTCCTGGAACAGGTACTCTATCTACATTCTTTTAGGCAGTTAGGGGGAAGGTCAAAGGTTCTTCCTGAGTCTTTTGGGACTTAAAATAATCAGCCTAAATTAATCATGCCAAAGAGACACATTTTGGAGTAGCAAATTTTTCTCCCCAATACTATTTACTTGTAGTCTTTCTATTTTAATCAAAATATTTGGAGAGGCAGATCAAACCATACTTTAAAAGAAATCAAATACATTTACGTAATTTACTCTGTGACAGGGACCTTTCTGAGTATTTTATATTTATTATATCATTTTAACCCATGTAACAATCTTTTGATTATAGTCTTATTGTTGTCAATATTGTATCCCTGGATCCAGTGAGGAAAGCAGAAACCACACAAGTATTTCAGTAAACATGTAAGATTTAATACAAATAATTTGTTAAACAGATATTGGAGAGGTGAAAAAGCAGCTCCGCAAAACAGAAATAGGAAGTATAAGAAGCAGCTGTTATTTCTAAATCTGGGAGAACCAAGAAAATTTTCTCCAGAACCCTTTTAGCAGAATCTAGAAGCTTGGAGGAGAAGCCCTGTGGAGTTGGGGAAATACTAAAATTGCAAAATGAGAAATCTCATATTAGCTAATTTACATAGTTTATGGCATATTGATCCAAAGTCATTTGCATCCCTAAGCTTTAAATATACCACAAAGCTTAGAGAGTAACACATAGAATAATTCCCTCTCTTGAATTCTAAAATTGGGGATAGATAATATTCAGATATAATGTTTCTCGAGAAAAAAATTAATTTGTAAGTAAAGTTCAGTGAATAATCCTTCCTAAGATTTTTCTTTCTTGTCAGAAGTAATGACATAGTAAATTGGTGTGTATCATTTCTATGAAGAATTTTATTATTTGGTATAAAAACCATATGTTATATAAACAATATATAGTTTTTACATAGGAATATATACTACATACATATATATATACAGATATATTCGGGATTGCCTGATTGTTTATACATATACATATTAGAAATATCTCTCAACAATATCCCCACATTTTGAACTTGACTTAATCACATCCTTATTATGGACTTTAACATGTTTCTTTTTCCGTAGTGCTTCTTGTAACATGGTATTTGGATGAAGTCTTGATTAAATTCAGGTTTAAGTGGTCTGGAAAATACTGCATAAATGATACAGTATACTCTCTATTACTCGTCACTGTGAAGCAACATGTGGCTATCTTATCTTTAATGATGTTACAGTTTATGAATGGGTTGAGGTGTTGCCAGCTTTCTCTGACCATTATAATGTTCTCCATCAAGCTATCAAGCAGTGCTCTTTTGCAGCCAGTGTTGATTGTTGTCTAGGTTCATTTATCCCATTATCTTAGTAGTCTTGGTAGCCTCCTGCTCTCTGGCTGGCTCATTTTTATATTTCCTGATCCAGATTTGTAACCAGCCACTTTTTCCCCAAGGAGTCTCCATTCCTTTTAGTGGGAAATGTTATTTAAAGATCACAGCCTTGGTGCTGGTGTTGCTTATTGTGACTAAATAATTAATTGCTTCTCATGTTTTTCAGTGACAGAAATAGGTAAAACAAATGATGTTTGTCAGAAAAATGCATCAGGAGTTCATACTGACATTTCCTATTTAGATTTAAGACTGCATGACTTGTTATATAATCTTTTAAAATTATTTTTCTTATACACACCCACAGTATATGAACACACATAATACATGGTAGTTTTAAAATAATGACATCAAAATTATTACTAAGAACACAACTACTCAATACACTTTAAGGTTTTTGTCATTTTTTTCTTAGGATATATCCTACATAGCATTTACAATCAAAATACTCTCTTAACATCATCAAAATAATTGTGAGTGGTTATGCCACAATGAGAGATAGAATTGCTTTGTTTTCCTTTTGGATATAATTGTGTCTTTTTTAACTGTGTAAAACTAGCATGGTTTAGAATAAAACCTATACAAGTAGTTACATTGAAAAAAATCCTCTTATCTCTTTTTCATCCCTGCTCCTATATGTATGCAGTTGGTTTATGCATTTCATTTTGGTTTTTGTGTTCATTGTTCTTTTCAGACAACATAAATTTATATACATATATTTATGTATAACTTATTTTTTACAGTAGAGTTCACAGGCAGTCTTCTGAATATATTGTTTTGCTTTTTGGGGCAGTATATCCTGGAAATAATATATAGCCATATTTAGTGAACTGTTTTTCTTTTAGTAGCTATAAAACAATATATTGCATGGATGCATCATATCTATTCAATTGTTTCCCTATGGGTGTGTGGGTATTTTTCAAGACTTTTACTATTACCAGTTGAGTTGCAGAGAATGTTTTTGTTCATTAGTCTTTTCATATTTGTGCCACAGTAATTTCGGAATAGATTGTTAGAAGTGGGATTCCTTGATTAAAGGGTAAATTCTTAGATACTCTGGTAGAAAATGCCAAACTGCTCTCCAAAGATGTTGTTACATTTTGCATTTTTACCGGAAATGCATAAGGATATTATTGATTCACAGCCTCCTATATAGTATATATTTTCAAAATTTCAGATTTTTACCATTCTGCTAAATAAGGAATTTCAGCTAATGGTAATATTAGTTGCACTGCCTTACTATAAATGGCATTTTTGTATTTGTTTAAGTATCATTTGTGTTTCTTTTTCTATGACTTGTTTCTTCATATCTTTCTCTGTAGCTCTGTTGGGTTGTTGCTCTTCTCAATTTTTAGAAAATGTATCAGTCAAGGCACAGTCAGAAAAATATAAACTACACCAGATGTGCCACAGAGGGAATTAGGTATAAGGAGATAGCTTGTTGATCTAATACAGCAAAAAGTCTATACTGAGGTAATACAGTGGGGAAAGTTTAGGATTATCAGAATAGAGATGGTTAGGGGAAAGCCAATGCAGAGCAGAAACTCAGATCTCTGCTGATAATTCAGGAGGTCAGAAGTGGAAACCTGTGGGTCTATGGATAGGGTGTTGCCCATCTTCTGGTACTTCTGAGACTAGTTCTGGAAGTGCTCGGTGTAAGAATCTAACTGGAACCAATCTCTCCTACTGGGACAAGCTCGCAGAAACAGCTGGCAAATACGGAGGAGCAAGTCCTTTCTTCCCTCTCCTGTTTTCTAGTCTCCCACTGGTGCTCTACTGGCACTACCTATGAGAAACACACCTGGCAAAGGTAGAAATATAGTTTGCAGATTGTGACTCCCAGACTACAGAGCACAGTCAAAAGGGAATCAGGTAAATAGGCCTCCAATGTGAGGCAGATTTATATTAATCTGGCTAGATGTTTGGCTGTGTTTAATGTTATCATAGCTATAGGTGCCAGAGATTTCAATTTTTTCTAAGGTCCTTGTTTTTGTCTCTCCTGTTGGTTTTATGGATTCCACTTTTACTGCTCTGCAAAGGAAGTCTGTACCGTGTATATCATTCATCTTTAGTTCACTATTTCTGTGCTGGAGGTTTGCTGGTGGGCTGGCAGTTTGTGGGGGCTGTAGGTGGGAGTGTCCTATATCCTAATTAAGTCAGTCTTTAGTGGGACTGTGTCTCTTGGGTGTGGCCTTCACAAGTGTTTTTTTCCCTTCTCCTAGAGTATAGCTTTTTCCTGATTTCTACTCCCTTCATTAATATACTACACTCTAGATACTTTCATCAGAGCCCCTGTAACACTTTGAGTTATTTTCATATTGTTCGTACCTGTCTGTCACTTCAAGTCTGCGCTATGTCTAATTCATCCTTATACCCTCTTGAGTTTTACAATAGCAGTCAATAACATGTGCTCACTAAATATTTTTGAGTTGGGAAGTTAAAGAATGTATTATTTTAAATGTGTTGCATTACTTGACTTTTAAATTATTCAGTCACACTTACCTGAGATTTACTGAATTAATGTTTTCATTTTACTTGTTTTACATTCTGAATTTAATAAACATGCTGTAAAAATATCATCAATGAGAGAAAAACATATATTTCACCACTGTGGGGAAGAGAGATGTGACATTTCTTTAAGAAATTTCTCGCTCAGCAGCTAATAATAAAAGGGACATTTGTATGGTTATAGGAAAATAACAAAAGAAAGAAAAGCATGCTTGTCTGCAGTAATGATTTGGTGTTGCTAGAAGATTACATTTATTGATGTTTCTAAAAATAACTTTCAATATTTGGATCATTCTATCAAAAATATGATAACAGTGAGTTTTACTCTTTTCAGATATTTTCATTTGAATAGAGGTCATAATGTGCTAGAAGAAAAACTCTTTTTATTCTTAACCTTGAAGCAGCATGTTTGTAAAATTTTCACTACAACTATTTTATTAGCAAAGCATTTATCTAAACTAGAATTTTAGGCAACCTCTTGAGGTATCACAATGGTTAGAATAGTAAAGTCAGATTCAACTACAGATTTGATTGTCTCCAAGGCTTATCATGCTTCCAGAACAAATTCATGCATCTTTAAAAGAGGATAAGGGAAAAAGAATCAAACAAAAAAAAAGAGAAGAAGAAGAAGAAAAAAAGATAGAAACAAAGTTGTGATATTAACGTTTCTGCAGAGATAATTAAATTCAAATATTCCTTTACCTTTGATAGATCCAAAAGGCAATCCTTTCAGATGAAAAGAAAGGACATTTGATCTCCTTCTCTAAGATATTAACTCAATAGTCCTTAAATAAATTTCTGTCACAGTTTTGGGATAAAGTGTTTTGTCAGGAGAACATATTAATAGAAGAAATAGATTATCTCTTAGTGATGTTGCAATGAATTAAAGAATAATCTGACTTCTTTTTTTTTTAATAAATTTATTTATTTATTTATTTATACTTTATTTTTTGGCTGTGTTGGGTCTTCGTTTCTGTGCGAGGGCTTTCTCCAGTTGCGTTAAGCGGGGGCCGCTCTTCATCGCGGTGCGCGGGCCTCTCACTGTCGCGGCCTCTCCCGTTGCGGAGCACAAGCTCCAGACGCGCAGGCTCAGTAGTTGTGGCTTATGGGCTTAGTCGCTCCGCAGCATGTGGGATCTTCCCAGACCAGGGCTCAAACCCGTGTCCCCTGCATTGGCAGGCAGATTCTTAACCTCTGCGCCACCAGGGAAGCCCCCTGACTGTTCTTAATTTAGAAGAAAAAACAAGGTTAAGAGCAGGTGATCAGCAGTCACTCTCTCCTTTCTCTGTTGCTCTTTCCTTGTTGTCTTTCTTATCTCCCTTGCCTTGGAAATCCAGAGGTGCTTTATATGCAACAGGTCACGTAGGGAAACGCCACGTTAGATTCATTTATCACCAGCAGAAATATTCTCGTTCCACAGAAATATATATTAAAAAAAGCCTTGGGCTTCCCTGGTGGCACAGTGGTTAAGAATCCACCTGCCAATGGACAATGCAGAGGACACGGGTTCGAGCCCTGGTCTGGGAAGATCCAACATGCCGTGGTGCAACTAAGCCCGTGCACCACAGCTACTGAGCCTGCGCTCTAGAGCCCCCGAACCACAACTACTGAGCCCACGCACCTGAAGCCCGTGCTCTGCAACAAGAGAAGCCACCACAATGAGAAGCCTGTGCACCACAATGAAGAGTAGCCCCCGCTTGCTGCAACTAGAGAAAGCCCGCGATCAGCAATGAAGACCCAACACAGCCAAAAATAAATAAATAAATAAAATAATTTTTAAAAAACCAAAAAACCCTGAGACAATTTTTTTTAAAAAAAAACCCTTATATGCTTACTGAAAATTTTCGGGAGGGGGGTGGAAAGATCTGCAAAGAAGGCAGTTTTACAGAGCTATGGTTGATTTTACTTGGCCACTAAAATGCAAAAGTAGTGAGTTTCTCAAATGAGTAGTATTGCATATATAGGCAGAAGATAAAAATGGAAGAATATAAATTAGTTTCTTTTCCCCAATATGAGAGAGAGAAATATCCATAGAGGTGATGGTACTTAATGGTAATATATAGGAAAGGCATATTTAATGTCAGCCTGCCAATATTTCGTAATAGAGAGTGACAAAAAATATTGATGGTCACCACCATGTTTCAAAAGATTAATAATGCATTTCATGAAATATATAAAAGTTATTTCTTTCTTGTGCATTAAAATGCATCAGCAATGTATAGTTACATAATCCATATTAATAAAAAAAAATTGACATTCTTATGCCTTGAGCTATGCAGGCAAACTCTATCTTCTCCAAAGTTGTATGTACTGAAATTGCACTATGTTTAATTATCATTAGTAACAAGAATAGTAAAAACAATATCTAATTTCCTGAGTGGTTACACAGTTGACAAAGACAAAACCAAAACAATCTCATTCCAAAGCCTAGTCTTGTATTTATGTGGCATAATGATAATTAACATTTGCTATGATGAACTTAAGCAATTTCAAGGCATTTAATGGCTTTAGAAATCTAAAGGGTATCCAGCAATCCCACTACTGGGCATATACCCTGAGAAAACCATAATTCAAAAAGAGTCATGTACCAAAATGTTCATTGCAGCTCTATTTACAATAGCCAGGACATGGAGGCAACCTAAATGTCCATCATCGGATGAATGGATAAAGAAGATGTGGCACATATATACAGTGGAATATTGCTCAGCCATAAAAAGAAACGAAATGGAGTTATTTGTAGTGAGGTGGATGGACCTACAGTCTGTCATACAGAGTGAAGTAAGTCAGAAAGAGAAAAACAAATACAGTATGCTAACACATATATATGGAATCTAAGGGAAGAAAAAAAAAAAAAGGTCATGAAGAACCTAGTGGCAAGATGGGAATAAAGACACAGACCTACTAGAGAATGGACTTGAGGATATGGGGAGGGGGAAGGGTAAGATGTGACAAAGTGAGAGAGTGGCATAGACATATATACACTACCAAAGGTAAAATAGATAGCTAATGGGAAGCAACCACATAGCACAGGGAGATCAGCTTGGTACTTTGTGACCACCTAGAGGGGTGGGATAGGGAGGGTGGGAAGGAGGGAGATGCAAGAGGGAAGAGATATGGGAACATATGTATATGTATAACTGATTCACTTTGTTATAAAGCAGAAACTAACACACCACTGTAAAGCAATTATACTCCAATAAAGATGTTAAAAAAAAAAGAAAGAAAAAAAAAATCTAAAGGGTATCAAATTACGCATTGTAGGGTTTTAGTGTTAAATGAATTGTTCTTTATTTCATGTATTGTTAAATACTGATTATTTTTTCCATGCTTAATCACCTTTCATTTGTGGTAGAATTTCTAATTTTTACTACTTTTAAATGAATCATTCTGTATTGTATTGTTATTATTTGGATACATTTTTCTCATCTTAGCCTGTAATGGCAAAGACCTTAAGAGTCATTATTGTATTCTGCATATTGCCAAACATAGTGCCTTACAAAAACAAATCCTCAATATTTATTTTAAAACAATGAATGAAGAATGGACTATTGGAATAGGAAGTTCCTGGTTAAGTTTGTAGCTTAGTAGTTTCAATATACCTCTTGTTTTAAATAATTATTTGAATTATCAATGTTTGTGAAAATTAAAAGAATTTGTTGTTTTCTTGTGAGTACCTTTATAATGATAAAATAAAAACCATAAGAAAGCATGATTTGTTTAAAAATTGGATGATGTTTAATTGGTTTAAAGATATTCTTAATGGCAAATTTAAAAATAATATTAAAAACATATAATTATGGTTACTATTTATAGCCATTCATTATGTACATTTTTTCTACCTAGGAATATTTAGATTTAATAAGATTAGACACACAAATAAATAAAAATTGTTTGTATTGATTGATTTTGGCATACTTGAAAATAATTGTCTGATAAGCCTTACATTTTAACATGAAAATAGGTATTAAAAGGAAAGTATAACATGTATGTAAAAAAGCAAAAAATTTAATGATGCTGAAGAAGTAATGCAGTTTTTAAAAAGGTGCTTATAGAGACCACTGAGAGAATATTTCCTGTTATTAATAATCAGTCCCATTATAACAATTCCAATGTGCATAAGATAGTAAACATACATATTTAATTAGTTTCTCAATGTAATAGGCATTTCTTCTAAAACCCTACCTATGTCTTGGGATCTTCTGGGTTTTTTAAATTGAAGTATAGTTGATTTACAATATTATATTAGTTTCAGGTGTACGACATTGTGGTTCAATATTTTTATAGATTGTACTATACTCCATTTAAAGTTATTACAAAATAACAGCTATATTTCCCTGTGCTGTACAGTATATTCTTGTTGCTTATCCATTTTATACATAGTGGTTTGTATCTCTTAATCCCATACCCCTATCTTGCCCCGCCCTCCTTCCCTCTCCCCACTGGTATCCACTAGTTTGTTCTCTATATCTGTGAGTCTGTTTCTGTCTTGTTATATACATTCATTTGTTTTATTTTTTAGATTCTATATGTAAGTAATGACACATGGTATTTGTCTTTCTTTGTCTGACTTGTTTCATTAAGCTTAATACTTTCTAGGTCCATGCAATTTTTTGCACATGGCAGAATTTCATTCTTTTTATAGCTGAGTAATATCCCATTATATGTTGGTATACATATACTATGTATACATATATATACCACATCTTCTTTATCCATTCATCTGCTGATGGATACTTGGATTGCTTACATTATTGGCTATTGTAAATAACAATAGGCCATGCCTTGCAGCATGCGGGATTTTAGTTCCCTGACCAGGGATCAAACCTGTGCCCCCTGCATTGGGAGCACAGAGTCTTAACTACAGGAATGCCAGGTGAGTCCCAGGATCTTCTTATTTTCAGTTCTGAAGCAGCTACCAAAACTGCATCTTATTTTATATTTAACTCCATAAATATGGATTCATCTAAAAGTAAAGAAAATGCATCACCTTATTTTAAAAGCTGATTATTTCCTCTTGATTCTAAACTTAACTCAGATGAATCTGTTTTGGTCTATCCTGTTTTTTTTCTCATTTTTCCATAAAATTTTATGTACTTTGCTTTTTACAGTCCTATCCTCAATTCATTAACTTGCTTTCTGAGCACTTCTAAATTATCCAAATACCATTTTACATTTAAATTTAATGCTGAAATGGAGTTTATAACAATTAACATTGAATTATAAATTTCTCATTCTTTCATGAAGAATTCAAATGTATAAACATTCTCTTGTCATATTTTAATTGATTCTCAACTCTTCTCAAAAGGTAGTCAATGAGACACTATTATAATCAGTGCATATTTGTGTTTATAAATGTATATATCCCATGCTACATGTTATACTCCCTTTTTTCACTTAATAAAATATCTCAGAGATGGAGACCTTATACTGTTAATGCATACACATCTTTTACCATAGGACCAAAAAGAAGGACCAACATAGGAGATGAATTAATTAATTAATTTTGAATTGCTGTAACCATTTCAAATAATCTTTTCCCCATGATTTAATTCCACAACCTTAAACAGTGTTTTAGATCAGCTTGATAAATGGTTGCTGACAACCTATGTAAATCTTGAATAAAGTAAGAGATATTAGGAGACAAGTTGACAGGTGTCCAGAATTTCAAAATTAAGAAAATTTTGAAATTTTCTTACAACTGAAAATTGTTACTGCAATTCATAAGAAATATAATGAATTATTAGAAGTTTTATTCATGTATCTAGTTAAGTGAAGGTCCAAGGGTGCAGAATGTGTTCCTTAAAAATAAATACTCCAAAACATATTCAATTTTTAGGTATTGGACTTGGAAATCATGGCTCCATTTTTAATATAATGAATGCTGAATTTAGCTAGAGCATTTGTTAAATTCCTCATTGGAAAAAATTCAAAGTATTGTTTCTCTTACAATGTGCTTAGCTAATTTAATAGACAGTTCCTATGAATAGGTTCTGTTCCTATGAATGTCTTTAGGATATTAATGAATAGATTGATATCAACATGAAGACATCTAATAAGAACTTTGTCTTTGACCTCATTCTATTCAGTGGCTTTTAATAAATTATTGATTAGACAGTAGGGGTAGGAAACATAGCAGTAAGTGGAATATTTCTCAGGAAAGAAAAGAGCAATGTAAAGGAGAAGAAATGTGCATGAAGGAGATCGCATCAGACCCTGATCCACATAGCTTAGTATCCTTTAACCTTTTCAGTGTCAGCATTTTTTTTTAACATCTTTATTGGAGTATAATTGCTTTACAGTGGTGTGTTAGTTTCTGCTTTATAACAAAGTGAATCAGCTATACATATACATATATCCCCATGTCTCCTCCCTCTTGCGTCTCCCTCCCACCCTCCCTATCCCACCCCTCTAGGTGGTCACAAAGCACCGAGCTGATCTCCCTGTGCTATGCGGCTGCTTCCCATTAGCTATCTATTTTACATTTGGTAGTATTTGTAAGTCCATGCCACTCTCTCACTTTGTCCCAGCATGTTTTAAAGAAATTATTTTGTGGCTCTTTTCTTACTTTGATAACAGATTATCATGTCAGTTAAGTATTATTCACAAGAAACCTTTCTACCATAAAAGAGTTCCCATTTTCTTAAAAGTGTAGAGTGATGGCTTATAATGTTGTGTCATTCCTTTGGGCATTTTTCCCCTAAATTTTATATACATTATTATACTTATTTTGAAATACAGAAATAGCAAAACTGAAGCACTCTTGGTTTAACCATCAGCAGCTGATAATGGATAACACTCCGTATGAAAGCTCAAAACCAATATTCACTGAACATTGGCTTCGCCAAAGGCCTAGCAATTACACATTACACTTCTAGATTATATCAAGTAGGAAGCCTTGCAAAGTGTACCAAGATATACAGAACCACTCTGCATAAGTGCGAAAAACTTGAAAACTGTTCTCATAACTGCAAAATATAACGAAAACAGCAAGATGTTGTGTATTCATATGATTTAATATTATACAGCAAGGAAAATGTAATAACTAAAATTACATTTAACCAATATAGAAGAACCTTAGAGATGTATAATTCATGAAAGTAAAGTGCCAGAATATTTCACATAGTTAGATGGTTTTGTATAAAGTTAAAGCAAAAGTAAACAATATTTTTGGCACATACATGTGTAAGTGATGAAACTATAAGCCATGGCATACAAATTACAAAAAATAAGTAAAAAAAAAAAAAAAAAGTAATTCTATTAGGCCTATAAGAAAGAATAGTCAGGACAATTGTTTCAGTATTTGCAGATATATACGTAGAAGTGAGTTTCTCTTTTAACTCTAGAGGGCAGAACTAACATCAATGAGTAGGGATTATAGGAACTTAAATTTTGACTCAGTATAGTAGAATCTTCTAAAATGTAGAGCTTTCTGAAGAAGTAATGTACTGCCCATTTAAGCCTTGATATTTCTGTCTCTGAATATGTTTAGGTAGAATTTGGATTGCCACTTGTCTGAGACAATATAGAATTTTCACACCATGTTTGAGACTGAATTAGATACTTTCTAAGCATCAGCTGATATGTTTTCAAAAAATGAAATTTCAAGAACTTGATTATTTTTTAATTAAAAAACACTTCAGTTGTCAAAATACACTGCGATCTCAAAGTTTTCCTTGTAACGTATAAAAATGATGTGAACTATTTACTTAAATTTACCTGAACCTGGAAAATAGTAAAATATGGCTAAACATTACACTTCTTTAGAAAAAAATTAAATGACCTTGAAATAAGAATTTTCTAAAATATTAGAAATAGAAATAGAATTCTCAAAGACATTGAATAAGACTACTGATGGCGGCAGATGCATTAGGTAAAAGTGGCAGGAGCCTGGCTGCAGTAAAGTTTCTAATCCTTTTCACTGCAGTAGTTTTCTCTGCTGTGTTCTCAAGTAATCCTTGTTAACAATCAGATTGACAGAAATGAGTACCACGGTTCTAAATGCTAATCTGTCTCCCTCTCTTTCCAGGGCTCCACTTATCTCAGCACCCGGTATCCCTGCTCAGCTAGCCCCTGCCAGCCTTCTCCAGATTTTAATCAGGTATTGGCACTTGGCCCTTAGTGATTTGGCTTCAGAGGAACTTTCCGTGCAATGCTGAAGAGTTCATTTAACCTTGATCACAGTTTATCGTAATGTTTTGTTGTTCGCTTAGTTTATCCCTCGGGAAAGAGTTGTTACTGATAACTCTGTTCACAATCATCAATAGATTACACCAAACAAAAAATACATGTGAAGTGACACTAGCCATCCTCTGCAATACCTAACCAAGTTCAGTGAAAACTCAGAAAAGACTGCACAACCTACCCTTTCATTTGTTCATAGCAATATCTGCAAACAAAAATAGGCTTTCTTGATGTCATAGATTATTAATATTAAAGGTTTTGATCCATATTTTCTTTCCATATTTAGATATATATTTTGCACTGGGACAATTCCCTCATAAGAGTCTTATTTCAAAAAGAAAAAAAATATATCTTAAACATGTAGTTTAAGATAAAAAAATAATATTTCAGATTTTAAATGTTTAGTGTGCTTTTTTCTTTCATTCTTTTCAAAAAAATGTTTAAAGGAGGATGGTTGAGGTATATGTTAACAATTTAATCCTAATTAGTATATTTAGTTTGGAAGATCTTGGTTTCCATATAGAGCTAAGAATTATCCTGACTTTTAGTGACCTTTCTCAAGGCTACAAAATCCATTTGAGAAATACGATATGAAGGAGCTTTAAAATATGGTAACTGTATAAACCTCACATATTTCAAACTGAAATAATAAACTAGTACTGAAAAGCACATCCAAATTAGCAGCAGTAGATCTGTAATGTATCCATAATGTCAGGTTAACTAATATCAGAATGTGCATTAGGTTTCATTTTTATTTTCTGTGTCCCAGGGCTTTACACAATTCCTGAAAGACTATTTTAATAATGAAGTAAATAAATTATAATTTATTCTGACTAAGAAATAGAAAATACTAGAAATATTTAACAAATCAAACTAAGAAATAATTACTAACTCATGTATAGTAGTAAATGTGTTGATTAATAAAGTGTCCTGTGTGTATATATATGTGTGCATGTGTGTGTATAAACGATATATATGATTGCATATATACATACATATTCTTTAATTTTATTACAAATTCAATAGTACTATGAGAAATTATAAATATTATGGTTTATATAAACATTTCTTAATAATAAAAATAGATTTTATTTATTTCAGTGCTTAAAATTAATTTAAATATTCTATAATACATTATTAAATATGCCCCATATTTTACAAAACTGTGAATATATGATAATTTTAAGAATTAAATACTTTTTAAATGAAGATATAATTTTATTATTTACAGTGATAGACTGATATTTTAAAAATGTATTGTTCTCCTAAGATTTTAAAAACTAAGTAAAAAAAACATTATCAGATCACATCACCTATAATTTTAGACAATAATACATTTTTATTTAAGCCAAAAAGCAAAATTCATTGGGATTGACATATATACACTAATATGTATAAAATGGATAACTAGTAAGAACTTGCTGTGTAAAAAAATAAATAAAATTAAATTTAAAAAAAAAGCAAAATTCAGGGCAGAGCGAATTCCTTCCGTAATGAGGTAAGCTCAGTTTTAAAGGATTTTTATCCAACATTTAAGAATAATAAAACTTTGATTAAAATTTATTAAAGTTTTTGCTACGACTCAAAAAGACACATTCAGACTTCTAAAGCTTACTTAAAAGAAGAATCTGACTTTCTTAATGCTTTAGAGTGTACTAGGAGAAAAGTAATTATTTATTTTATAAAATTATGAAATAACAAAAATATTTCTGATTGATTATTATTTCCTTACTTTTGAAAGGCATGTATACACATTAGGTAGTTGATTATTACTCATACAACCAGGACAGCATAAGCACATGATCAGTTTTTTTAAAGAGCAGGTACTGTTTTGAAATCTGGAGAACAATGGAAGTAACTAGATGAAAAACAGAGGTAGAGGTTGACTTTGAAAATAAGGAGTACAGCCAATTCTCCAAGATTAAAAAGAAAGAAGGGGAGTGTCTGTGGTTAACTTATACAGGAAATAAGGAGAACAGTGGGGTTCATATTTTATACCTTTCATTTTTTTAATAAACTTGGCAACTATATTTCCAAAAGAGCATAATACATTTTTGTAGTCCACCAGGCCTAATCAGGAACATTTCCTTACTGCTCCTATCCATAGCCATTTATGGATAAATAGTGTGTGTATCATATAAGGGATAAGGCAAGTGGTGGACAGGGAGGGGGGTAAATTAAAAGCTCACAAATAGCCCTCCACTTAAAAACAAACAAACAAACAAAAAATGGAGCAAAATGCAGGATGTAACCTGCATTATAGACATTTCCATAACAGAAAAAGATCCTCTCAATCACTTCCATTTCTTACCAGAATCAGAAAAAAAAAATAAAATTTTACTTAGCTTTGATTTCCACAAACAAGAGATGAAAAAGAAAAAATGTGTTTTCTGATTTAAAAGTCTACATGGTAGGTGACATCATAGAAAATAGCAGACTTGGTAGCTCCATGGGCCTATCCTTCCATAAGAAGATAAAAAAATCCAGCAAACATTCTATGAATAAACTTTGTCAGAACTCTGGAAAGCAGTCAGAGGTTTACAGGAACCAAGATAGTGCTGAATCAACACTGAAGGCAACTTCAGACAGTAGGGAAGCTTTGTGACCTTTGTGCTTGCTTCTACCTCAACCCCACCCCTGGCTCAGTGGTGATCTTGAGGATGGAGGCTTGTGTTCCTAGTATGGGATGCTGGTCACTGGTTCTGAAGGGAGAAGAGCCGACTTTACGTTCAATGAATCGTGTTTGTCGGTTCTACTGGGTCTGGGGACTACTTAAAAAGGTGATACAAGGAGCTTGTCTTTGTTTCAGCTAACTCAGAACCCACGAAAGTTGAAAAAGTGGTGAGAATTCCTTGAGAACAAAATAATATGAAAAAACAACATGCAGCCACCTGAGGCAAAATATTGCAGTTGAGGAAAATAAGAGCACTGAAAACCTGGGGGGAAAGTTGGGGAGAAAGTGTCTGGGAAATCAAGGCACTCAAAAGTACTTGTGTATGCAGGGGAATTTAAAAAGCCACATGCATGCCCAAAGTAATACACATGTTCAGAAAAGGCCAGAAAGACACTAAGTTTTCACCCATGGCTGGCTGATCTATGGACTCAGTGAAAGTAAGAATTGAAAGCTAAGGCAGATTTGTAAATAGGAAATAGACTGGCTGAGTGTTGAAGTGGCCCAGCACAGAGCCAATTTTCAGGGACTATAGAGGTTTCTTTTTTCTTTTCCATATATCTATCTTCATCTTTTTTTGGCTCCTGGCATTGATGAAAATCTTTGTCAAAACCCTAGCTGACAAGCTAAGGAACTGAGAATTCAGAGGCCACACATGACACAGAATATAGACTTTACAAGAATAGTTTAGAAACAAACAGCCACAGAGCAAAGCAAGACACAAAGCAAACCCTGAGGAGGGGAAATAATCTGACTTTTAGAGTTACTGCATTATAATATCCAAAAGGTCAAGTTTTCAACAAAACATTAGGAAGCATAAAAAGAAACAAAAAATAAGGGCTATCAGAGAAAACAATAACTTAAATGTCCCTGTGGAAATAAACATTGGACTTAAATCAACTATCTTATATATGTTCAAAGACTAACAGAAACCACGGACAAAGAGTTAAAGGAAACCAGGAGAATGATGTGTGAACAAATAGGGAATTTCAATAAAGAGATATAAAATATAAAAAGAAACTAAATAAAAAGTCTGGAGCTGAAAAAGTACAATAATTGAAGCGAAAAACTCACTAGAGGGTATCAAGAGCAGGTGTGCATAGGTAGAAGAAAAAATCCGTGAATTTGAAGATAGATAAGTTGAAATTATTTACTCTGAAGAGCAGTAAGAAAAAAGAATGAAGTAAAATGAACCGAGCCTAAGAGACCTCTGTGACACCATCTAGCATAACAACATACACATAAAACGAATCTCAGAAGTAAAGGAGAGAGAGAAAAGCACACAAAGAACATTTGAGAAATAATGGCAGAAAACTTCTCAAGTTTGATAAAAGACACAAATGTCTACATTCAAGCAGCTTACAAATTTCAAGAATAATAAATGCAAAGAGAACCATGCTGAGACATATTATAATCAAATTATCAAAAGACAGAGCCCCTCAAAAAATCTTGAAAGCAGCAAGAGAGAAGCAATTCATCAGTATAAGGGACCCTCAAAAGATTAAAGTCTGATTTCTGAACAGAAACTATAAGGGCCAGAAGGGAGTGTGATGATGTGCTTCAAGTGCTAAAGAAGAAAAAAAAATACAACTGTCAACCAAGAATTCTACATCTGGCTATACTATCCTTTACAATGAGTGATAAATTAAGACATTCTCAGATAAACCAAGCTGAGGGAGTTTGTGACTAGCAGACCTGCCCAACAAGAAATGCTGCAGGGATTCCTTTGGTATGAAATAAAAGGACAAGAGACAGTAATTTGAAGCCAGAAGAAGAAATAAAGAATTCTGGTACAGTTAACAACAAAAGGCAAAGATAAAGCCAGTATTATTGTGTTCTGGGCTTGTAAATTCTCTTTTTATTTCCTATATATCTCTGGAAGACGAAGAATGATTAAGTGGTAATTGTATGATCACTAGAAGGCAGGATCCTTTATGGGAAGAACTACTTCTAAGTTCAGATTACTGGACCTTGATTCATGAGACTGCTTCACCTGATTTTGAGAGGAGCCTAAGAATTTGAAAACCTTTCGTTTTTGAAAGCTTATACGATTCTTTTGTGCAGATAGTTTCTCTTAGAGACACCTTCATCAAGAATTAATTTTGATGGGAAAGTCTGGGCTTGGCTTTGTTTATGCCTTGCTCACAAGTTTAAAAAATGTCAATTCTATATATTCTAGTTATTGAAATAAAAACTAATTGAGTGATTTTCATCCCAACATTCCACATTATTATGAGTGATAATGAGGTTTAGATAAAATTCTTTGAGCAAGCCAGAGGGATCTAATTCATAAATGAAAAAACAATTTTAATAAATAAAAATCAAAGGAGAGAGATTTTCCTGCCCCCTTTATAGCGAAAAAAGCAAAAATGAAGATCTGTGTATCCATATAATTTCACAGCTTGATTTTATATTTTAGAAACCCACAAAAATGTATTGGAAGAAAAAAGAATTACAGGCATTATTATTTAACACAGCAGAAGTGACTTGTTCGGAGTTCTTCTGAGATCAAGGAGTTGCTTACCTCAAAGTACATTTTACTGTGCCTGCATTGTAAAATCTACTGAGCCAAACAAAAGCAAAGTGGTATGAATCACGCTATCAAAATGAGGCAACTGTCAAAGCTGATAGGTTGAGTGGTTCTAGTAAACACTGTTTGGATGTAATGGATCTAGTTAACTTTTTCTTTTCTATTATACTTAATAAGCATAATAAAGGAAAAATTAGTGTCCCATATTTGTATTTGTATCTGTTTTTTATGTTAGATTTCAATTTGCCCATGAAGGTGATCCTTAAGGATATACTATATGAAAGTCATTGTAAGAAATAGTTTCTGTTTAGCAAGCCTGCATACATGGAAATTATTTGAAAGGCCAGTGTATACATGGTACAGTTTTGGCTGACTAGAACTCATGTTACCTGGAAGAGACAAAGAAATTGTATTCACATAAGGAAAAGCTGATCCTTTGAATATTATTTTTTGATTGACTTAGTCTCTTATCTACTGCAGAACTCACTAACTTAACCAAATTATTGGTCAAGAACCAGCTTCCGACATATAGTTATTTAACTAAAGGTAAAAAGTAGCAATTTATAAATGATACTGATTGACTGGAAAAGTAGATATTTTATATAGAAAGAAGTTGTAGAAAATTTTAAAATAAGTTTAAAAAGTAGCACATACATATAAATTAAATCCTGAATTGACTGATTTTTATTTCTAGATTTATTTCCATATTTACATATATAGCATTCAGAACTTTTATATGCAGATTGCAAGAACCACCACAAATTTGTATTAGAACACTTTTGTCATTAATATACACAGTCCCATAACTTGGGTTTTAATGAGAAACATTTAAAATTACTTTGACGGTAATATGAAGATTCAGTGGCAAAATGAGCTCAGTTTTCTAGGGACAATGTTGTCCTTATAATTTTATCACTTTTTATTCCCATATTCAATGAAAACATGTAGCATTGGAAGATAAGGCATTCTCACTACCACTCGGTACCGTGTGCTCTGGATCTATCTATAGAAAGGAGAAACTTACTCTAAAAATACTTTCTGAAGATTAAAATAATTTTCCCTCTGTTTTCCTGTTCCAGTAGGGTTCGTGGATCACAATGATTCATGAATGGCTTTAAAGATTTCTAAAAACTTCCTGAAATTACATGTAGAAATGTTGTCTGAAAACGCTCTTTTGTTTGAGAGCTCCCGTTATCACATTTTCAAAGAGGTTGTGACTACTAAATACTGACAAAAGCAATTGGCAAAAAAAAAAATCTGATCTAGATATTAGAACAATACTATTCAATATCTCTCTGTAGTAGATATTTAGAAACAGGCATAACTGAATTCATCACTCATACCACACACAAAAAATCACTCCAAATGTATCAGAAATCTAAATCTAGGGGCTTCCTTGGTGGTCCAGTGGTTGAGAATCTGCCTGCCAATGCACGGGACACGGATTCAAGCCCTGGTCTGGGAGGATCCCACATGCCACGGAGCAACTGGGCCCGTGAGCCACAACTACTGAGCCTGCGCGTCTGGAGCCTGTGCTCCGCAACAAGAGAGGCTGTGATAGTGAGAGGCCCGCGCACCACGATGAAGAGTGGCCCCCGCTCTCTGCAACTAGAGAAAGCCCTCGCACAGAAACGAAGACCCAACACAGCCAAAAATTAATGAATTAATTAATTAATTTAAAAAAAACTATTAATTAAAAAAAAAAAGAAATCTAAATCTAAATACTAAAGCCCTGCAAGTCTTCGAAGAAAATAAATGTAAAAATAATGTTGATTCTCTTATAACATAGCTATGATGGCAAGTATTTTAACTATGACTTAAAAATCTAGATGCAATAAAAAATTAGGTTCAACCACTTAGAAAGGAGGAAAATTTTTAGAATAGAAAGAAAAAATACTCTAAGCAAAACCAAAAATCAAATGACAAATAGGAGAAACTATTTGCAGGTTTTATCATAAAAAGTATTAATATCTGGAAATACTAAGAATCTAAAAACAGGATATAAAGGAACAGAAATCCAGTAAAAACAAAAATGGGAAAATATGAAGAAACAATTTACCAAAATATATAAATATAACACTTAAACCCAGGAAACTATTCTCACCTTGATCCCTAATAAATAAAGCAAACAATACTACTATGTTATTATTTTTCACCTATTATTTTATCAAAAATTCAAAATGTGGTAAAATATTCTGGAGGTATAGGGAAACATACATTAACATATGCATAAATGCATATAAACATAATACAGAAGTTAAAAAATAAGAAGGTATTGTTGACAATGCATGCAAATGGAATAATAAAATTTAAAAATCCCCATTTTGCAATCATCCTAATAATAACCAACTTGAGCAAGAATCATGAATGGCTGCTAAAGTTAAAGGGCAATTGTTTATAGCATCTACTCTCAGATTACTCATTTATCATAAAAGGAATAAAACTATTTTAACAGTGGAGAAATTGAATAGTCAACACCTTACTTAGCTATGTGATCAGAGTTAATATCACTGATACAGAACCAAGCTGACATCATGCCCCAGATAAGATGCAGTGAAATAAACACAAAATTATTCATACAGTATTCTTGATAAAAATGCATAAACTGGATCTAATCATGAGGAAACAATTATGCAAACCTAAGATGAGGAACATGCTTGAAAAATACTAACTTATTCATTTAAATAATAGCAATGAGGGGACTTCCCTGGTAGTGCAGTGGTTAAGACTCCTCACTCCCAATGCAGGGGGCCCCAGGTTCGATCCCTGGTCAGGGAACTAGATCCCATATGTATGCTGCAACTAAGAGTTCACACGCCACAACTAATGAGCCCACGTGCTGCAACTAAGAAGCTGGTGAGGCGCAACTAAGGAGCCCGCCTGCCACAACTAAGACCTGGTGCAACCAAATAAATAAATAAATAAATAATTTTAAATAAATAAATAAATAAATAAATAAATAATAGCAATGATAGAAATGCAAAGAAAGACCGAGAACTGATTGGTTCACAATTAACAGAGACCATAAGGATGTGATAAATGTGGTATATTTCCATGGATTTGATTCTAATTAAAAAAAGAGAATCACTATAAATGATGTTATTGAAACAGTTCACAAAATTTGAGTATAATCTTTATATTAGATAGTAGTAGTATTCATTATATTGCTTCCTAATTTTAATTGTACTTTGGTTATGTAAGAGAATTTTCCTGATATGCTGACAGGAAGTATTTAACTCTATACTATAATTAAAACATAAAGTTTAGAGAATTTATCATTCACCCACATGATATGTCCTTGTTCAGAGAACAATAAATAATAAAAGTATTTCGTTAGCTCAACCCCCAAAATGCTATTTTTGTACCATACCGTAATAAATAATAACAGAAGAAATAATACTAATGCTATTATCAGAGCATAAGCCATCTCAATCCTCAAGTTTATATTGCAAAGAAAATGTTCTAGTCTTCATTTTCTAAATAAAGCTCAGGGACAAATAAATAAAAAAACAAATAATCATCCCATTTCTGAAAAGAGCTCATGCAAGTTTACTAATTTGTGCAGTATTTCTCATCTAGAACTGGTGAGGCTGGGATTGGGCTAAAGTGAGTGTAATTCCAAGGTTTATCATGTAATACCCAAACCTTTCTATCTGAATGAGTTGGGCTATGGACTTGGATGAAACTGAAGTTAAAAAAAAAAGTCTTAGTTAAAGTATAAATAAATTAGATAATAGACAAGCAAACATTTTGTTTACTGTATTCTCAGTAACACGGCAGGTGATGATATATAGAGTCAAAAGTTTAAGGGACGTCCCTGGTGGTCCGGTGGTTAAGACTTTGCCTTCCAGTGCAGGGGTTGTGGGTTCAATCCCTGGTCAGGGAGCTAAGATCCCACATGCTTCGTAACCAGAAAAACCAAAAAGCATAAAACAGAAGCAATATTGTAACAAATTCAATAAAGACTTTAAAAATGGTCCACATCAAAAATAAAAAAATCTTTAAAAAAAAAGTTTAAGAGTTTATGGACTAGTTGGAAAATAAAACAACTATGTAAGGGACAATGGAGGCAATTTGAGCAACTAGTAGAAAACTGATTATTTTTGTGTCCTCCTCTTCTCCTTTACCTAATGTTTAAAGATTTACCTTAAAGTTCTCCTAGTCCAGGATATCAGGATTCTTTTCTATGTGTTATAATTTTATGGTTTGTAAACACCCCATACCAATTCCTCTTCCCATGAAAGAAGTGTCTTGAGCATATTATGTTAGTGTTTTCAGTGATCTTCAAAAACAATAACAAAACACTCTTATTTTCAGGAACAAAGTTTTGAGAATTGTGGAATCAATCCTTTTAACTGCATTGTGATCTCGTTATTTCAATAGTATAAAAGCCGTCAGTATTTCAGACAGTGCTTCCTGTAATGAACTTTTACATGGCTTGGAGGGAGATCTTCATCATTAGAATGCAAAGTCAATGAGATCCATGATTTAGATTGGGATAAGCATTAGGAATTTGAGAAATATGGGACTAAAAATATTGATTAGGCTTAAAGGCAAAAAGACATGGGCTGTGAAGGTGAAAATGGACAGCATGAAAGTTAAATTCAATGAAGCCAACCTTTAGGACAGGTTTGAGCAAATGTAATTATATATCAGAGAAAATTAGCAGGATGTGTTCCTAGAATTCACGAGGGAATGATTAATTTAGAGTCTATGTCTTCCACCTCTTTATTTGGGAATATTACCATCTTTTACAAATCCTTGTTGAATATTTCTTTGCATAAAATATTTAATATTTATATTGTTTTAAAAGAAGGTATATCTATTTTTAAGTTAGAATTGTTATATAGACAAAATTCAAAACAAGGAACTGAAAAAGAAATTGATATAGTGCTCAACAAATCCATAGAAATTTGACTCCGCTTATTTTTAAATAACTTCTCTTTTATATTTGGCTGACTTTTACATGCTAGGTGCCAGACTTTCATCTTCTAGATAACCTTCTGGTCATTTCGTACTTAATAAGCAATGCTGTTAGGGAACCTAAAAAAAAAATCGTCATTATCCAGCAGATTAAATGAAATACAATAGATTAATTTGGACATCTGCAAAACAGAGATACTTTTCGCCTATAGTGAGGTAGGGATTCATATAAACAAAGGTCTACATAGGCATAGTTGAAATTGCAGAGTCTGGGTAGTATACTGATTTAATAGGATGATTAAGCATAGCCAGTTCAATGTAAGGAAGCCCATTATATGTTCTTACCATCAACATATACTTGTGCTTGTCTTGATGAAGAACTTACAGATAAGAATAACCAAACAAAAAGAAAACCTTTCAAACTAGAAATATAAAAACTCACAGATGTGCTTGCAGAAAAAACATTTTTTTTAAAAAAAAGACTTTGCATAGGGGAACCACTGCCAAAGAACCAACAGATACTTCCCTTTGAATAACACGTTTTCCTATGAACCAAATGCGTTATTACTATCAAAAAGTTCCTGAGCAATACATCATTCTTTATGAAAATTATTTCAATGGACTTCCTTTAAAACAAAATTAAAGGCAGTTAGATTTTTTAAATTAAGTTTAAGCTTGTGGTATTATTATTTGGTGTTAGTTTTAGTCGGTGATGCATTTAATTTAATCTAGAGCACCCACTGTGGAGATTTGCCATTCTTTTTGACTACGTAGCATCTGAATCACATTTTCTGCTTTGGGAATTCCCCACTTTATGAAGGGGGGAGCCTGCCTTCCACTGTAAAGTTTGAAGGAGCCAAATACTTTCCCAGCACGCCTATATCATGTGACAAGCTTTGTCTATCACATGTTTTTCACTCCAGAATTTGAATTTCTACAATGCAGCAGCTACTTCTTGATATCTTTCTTACCTGATGTCTGCATCTACTCAGATTCTTATGGATGGAAGTGACAGAAATTCTGGCAGCAGCTCACCTTAGTTGTGGGAGCTCTGTCCTCTGTGGCATCTCTGCCCAAAAGTGATGCAAGTGATATTTTCACAGGACAAACTCTACAGAATAAAACAGAGCTTATTCATTTATTTGTCTTTGGATACACGTCTATGAACTGCTGTTCTTAGTTTTCCTGGCTATTATGGAGCAATCGTGAGGAACTAAGAACCCTGACTAATAATGAGCATCTTCAAGAAGCTTGCTTCTAATTAGTAATTGTAAAAGGATAGGCAAGGTTTAGATGGAGATACTTCTGCTTATAAAACTAAAGAGCAGTTGACATTAAATTAAAAACGATACTACTCCTCTTCATATCCCTCCCCTATCATTGCTAAAGCAAAAACTTCTTTTTTTTTTTAACAAGACTTTAAATAATTATTTGGTGTTATCTTTCTCTTGCATCACTGTTCATCACATTAATTTTTACCTTATTCCTCATTAACAAAAAATTGAAAAAAGAATTTAGCTCAGAGATTCCGCTCTGAACTCTGAGGTTGGGGAGCTTATCAGAATATATATTTTAATAACCAATAGTGTATATTTATATAGTTGAAGAGAGTATCACTGCAAATATTCAGTTATTTAATCCATATTAAGGAACTGTAATGTAAGAAGAAAAAGTCTAGGTGATTACCTAGACTGAGACAAAAAAGTTAAGATGTTCAAGTACTTTGTATTATATAATATATTCTTCTGAATTATCAATTACTTCTGCATCAGTCGAGCCATATAAAATCAGCATGTTGTTTAGAAAATTAGAATAGGAAAGTAAATGTTTTTACACTAAGCGCCATAGTACAGAAGATGATTTTCAATAATTTTTGAAAAAACAGCAATTTTCTTTTGTCTTTTTGGATTACCTCCCTCACCATCTTCTAGAAGCTGTTTATAATGACCTTACAGATTTACTTTGCTTCACAAATCACCCATCCTTCAGCAAAACAGTCTGATAAGAGGAAAATTATTTATAATTCAGAAAATAGCAAATGTTTGATATTTAAAGGAAATGATAAATTGCATTATGTATATATTTGTGTTCTCAAGATCTCGGACCATATGTTTACTGTTTTCTTTAAGCATCAAATAGTAATTGAAAATAGTGTTTAGCATTGATATTATATATTTATGTAATTGAAATTGTGTCCGTCATTAAAATGAGAGCAATTTAATTATATCTGTGTTACTCTAGAAAGGACAGCCCAGCTTTAAAAAAGGAGATAATGGGACTTCCCTGGCAGTCCCGTGGTTGGGACTCTGCCTTTCCACTGCAGGGGTCACGGGTTCGCTCCCTGATTGGGGAACTAGGATCCTGCATGCTGCGTGGCTAAATAAATAAATAAATAAATAAATAAATAAATAAATAAAGGGAGATAGTATTCTACTTCTATAATGGCAAAGGAACTTATTTAAGAGACAATAAAAAATTTGGGAAAAATATGAAAAATAACTCTTTGAAAACATTAAAGAGTGAGTAAAAGGTAAGAACTGGAGGTAATGCCATCCTTGAAAGAAGAGAATCACTCTAGGTAAAATAAAACCTGCATTTAATTGGCTGGCTCACTGAATACACTTCCAAATTTGGGTCCACAGAGAGAGAACACTCACATAAAAATCAGACATCTTATTTGCCTGAGAAGTTAGAGTTTGGGGCTGCCTTAGAGATTGGTTACTAAAAGGGAAGATCCTGGAAAGAAGAAAGGCCATGTGTGGTAAAGCAAAATCAGATTACAAATTTCACCACATTCTTAGATGACTTCAAAATGCATATGAACAATCCAACCCCAAAGTACTGAAGTAAAGTAATAAGTAAGTAATAGGTAGAGAAAGTCTAGAATACTCTCTGTTTCTCTCTATTTTGGTTTCCAGTTCACCCATTGGTGTGCTATCTCACCCTTTGAGATAGCTGCTTTTATATAAGAATTGCCGATCTGAGCTCCCAAATCCTAGACACCAGGCTTTGTCTTCTGTGTCCCAGGTTAGTGTTTGAATTATGGTTTGTACTCCACCTTTGGCAGGTAACCTCAGAACATTAATGGGCTCTATGCCAATTTACCTTTCTGAATTCACACTTTTTTTCCCTTCCTTTCATCCTTCCTTCTTTCTTTCCTTCCCCCCTTCCTTTTTCTTTCTTTTACCTCTAAGAATATTTTCTATTTTTCTCCCTGCTAAATCATCCATTAAAAAAGTTAAATACATTTTTATCTACAATTATAGTTGCTCAATATGAGAACGGCTTCCTGAGTAGTACCTTGAGAAATTGGCCTGTCTTATTTCTTGAAAGAGAAGCTCATTGCATAGTTTTAGCAAAGTATTAAGAAGTGCATTTTGTTGACTGGAGATCAAGTTTATTCTGCCATATGATTCAATCAGAGGTTCCATGATTCAATAGTTAAGGTTTTGTTTTGTTTTGTTTTTTACTGTCTCAGAGAAATACTCATCAAAGGATTTTCACTGAAGAAAATTGACTGACTGATCATGTTATTTAACTATTATATTAGAATAAGTCATCTCAGTTGTTTCCCATTTGTTCATAGAAAGCTTCACAAAGATCAATAAATCACTCACTGATTTTAACAGACTGTACCATTTTTACAATAGCACTGATATTTTCCACTGTGGAAACCTAAAGTAAATGCCTGGAAGTAAGCTGTTTACACAACTCATGTAGAGGCAACTGGTACATTTGTCTGCAAATGCTGTTGAAATGTACTATACCTCTTGTATTAGGCCCATCTGCAGACACATCCACATATTATTTTTAAAGTGATTTAAAATTATATAGTTTGAAAGTGTGTTCATCATTGATTTTATAATGGAGCACTGTATATAAAATATATCTTCATTAAACATTTATTAAATGTCTGATCACTAATGCTTTCATAAACTTTGATGTAAAAAATGTTATCCTTCATTTAATAATCAATTATTTAAATGTGTCTTATGTCTTAGGAGTATATTAAAAAGCATTTTGATAGCATTATGCACTCATATTCAATAGAACCACATCTATAGCCCCAGGTTTCACCAGCTATTCTTTTATTGTGGTAACATTATCTGCCATGATGCTTTTATAATTCATCTGGAAGGAAATAACAAACAAATATTCTTCTTTTATGCTTGTTGTAATAGTAGTAGTCAAAATTTTCATGCTTCATAAAAAATTTTTGATGTTGAGTAACATTCAAATGGATAAAAAAGGATTAAACAGAACTAAGGGGTATAAAGTTACAAATAAAAATGTCTGACCTATATCATTCTCAATTCTATCCTCTTAAAATTAACCACTTTTAAAAGTTATTGTTTTAATCTCTTGGTAGAATTTATGTAGCATGCATATATGTTCATATCTTAATTTTAGATATTTGCTAACTGGAATAATAACAAGGAATTTAATAACAGGAATTTACTCATAGAAACTATTTCCATTTCTTCATTCACTGCTCTCAAATTTTATGTGTTCTGGTATTATTTTTATTTATATGGTATATTTTAGAATTATTTCTTAATCGGTCAACTTTAGAAATTATATTTCAGTGTTTTCTTAAGCATGACAATGGAATGTATGTGCCTGCAGTTTCCTTTCCCTCTGCAATGGCTTCTTCACTTACCAGCTGTTACAATATTATTTCAACAACATTGAACATGTTATTTATAACTTTTATATTCTGATCAGTAACTGTAATTCAATCTTTGTTTCTCCTATAGGTTCATTCTAAGGGGAAAATGAGTGAATGGTATTTATACTATTATGTGATATAAACATTAATTTATGGATAAAATATGACATTAAAACAGCAGAAAAGGGGATTTAGCCAAAATCCCCTAAATCTGTTACTCTAAGTGGATGACCAAGGGAAAAAATTTAAGTGCATTCTGTCTTGCATTCTTCAAATTGTTCAAAATTGTATCATAGTTTACTTTGATTTATAATTGAAACATTATTGACATCAAATTAATTTTTCTGGATTTTTCAATTGCCTTTCTAACTTTCTTATTGACTTGGGAATTTATTACTTCTTCTGATCACTAATAGTATCTAGTTTCTTCTTCATAACTTTTATTACACAAATTTATTTTTTTGCCTAGGCATCCCATGACCTGCTTTTTAAATTTCAATTGACTGCATGCATGGGGACCTTGCTACAAAGCTGTAACCCTAAGATTTATTTTTCTTCCACTCTGGGAAATCCATGGGCTCTTACATTTAATATATCTATCACTTTACATTCCTTTACTATTTGAGGGAATATATCCCTGAGTATTTTTTGAGGAAATTTTGGAAAAGAAGTTAACTTCTGACTTTGTATATGGCAATGTCTATTTTGCCTGATTTGATTTGTTTTGCAATCATGTGTTCATAATTACCTGCCCTGAGCAATCAATATATAGATCCTTTTGCATTCGGTATTGTTAATGTGATGTTTGATTCTAATAAGATTCCAACATATTGTTAGTATCCTATTCTTAGTCTTTTGAAGCCTTTACTATCCTCTTGTTGTCATTACCTCTCACACTGAAGTTTTAATTCAGTAATCTTTTCCTGTGAATTCAGAAGTTTTGTAGTGGGTAAGTGAAATTTCCAGCTTGCAATAGTATATGGTAAAATGACAATTGTGGAAGTCATTCTTTACTATTACCATAAACATACTTGCTTAGTCCTTCTTTGCACCAGAAGCCAAAAAGTGCTAAATAGTTATATTTGAAGAACTATGTATTCAGGTCATCAGACTTCAGGGTTTTTAGTATAAGTGGAATCAGAGTTCATTTTTACTTCAATACATATTTTATGTAAGCATTTGAGTATGTTTTATACCAAATGTCTCGGTATAATTGATTAATGCTTTTTTTAAAAAATAAGTTTATTTATGGCTGAGTTGGGTCTTCGTTGCTGCGCACGGGCTTTCTCTAGTTGGAGCGAGCGGGGACTACTCTTCGTTGCGGTGCATGGACTTCTAATTGCGGTGGCTTCTCTTGTTGTGGAGCACAGGCTCTAGGTGCGTGGGCTTCAGTAGTTGTGGCTCTCAGGCTCTAGAGCACAGGCTCAGTAGTTGTGGCACACGGGCTTAGTTGCTCCACGGCATGTGGGATCTTCCCGGACCAGGGTTCAAACACGTGTCCCCTGCATTGACAGGCAGATTCTTAACCACTGCACCACCAGGGAAGCCCTTGATTAATGCTTTTATATTCCTCGTTGAAATTTTTGGAAGTTACATCAGGAACTAGTCCATGTCTGTCCTAAACTTTATTATTCTGTATCTTCTTTATATTCTAAATTATCCTGTGTGTTTTTTCTGGCTTTAAGCTTATGCTTTAAATTTATGCTTTTAAGATGTTTGTGGAACAAAATAAACTACAAACCAAAAGTAGTGAATTATCAAACGGAAGACATGAAGAATTTTGATTAATTTATTTATGTCCATGTGTGACAAAGTGTTTTGAGAGCACAAAAATTCAAAATGCTTTTTCTAAATATTTGAGTGAAATTAATTTTCCAGGGAAAATATCCGTATTCAATATTTATTCTCTGGTTTTCTGTACATGAATATAGTTCCAGGACCCTTCTTTTGAGAAGCAAGGAAGCGTATGAATCAGGGGGTGCATGACTCAAAAGCAATCCAGTTACCATGCACACCTTTTTCTGATATGGGGATCAGAGAGACATTTCTCTGGGGATCGGTCACAGGAAAAGTGGTATGTAACGTCAAAGCAACAACTAACTTAGGGATGTTTCTTTTACTATCCCTCACTGTATGATGATGGCATTTCGCCAAAAGGCAATTCTGTAAATGCTGTTGTACTAGGAGGTGGTAAAATTATGTGGTCTAAGCTGCTAGTGCACTTATACTATGGAATAATTTATGGGTAGCTATTAGAGCATTTAGAGATATGAGTCTGCTGCTTACCATTCAGAAATTTTCCCATAAATATTGTGTTCTCTCAACTGTGCTTTTCATAAATATTGAGCAATAGCAGATTTGAGGTTATATTCCCTGACAAGTAATTGAATTGCAACCATTCCATATTGATGATTCAGTACAGAGTGGCATTCATTGACAGTCAGCTAACCTGGGAAAAGATGAAAATGACTTGTGAAAGCCAAGGTACTAGAGGGGGAAACATGCCATGATAAAAAAACAAACAAACAAAAAAACCTCCCTAATACTGTCCAGAGGTTGCCTAAGCAAATACAGAAGGGCAGGTATAAATTTCTTCCAAAAACAATTACAAAAGAAAGAGATCTATTTTCAGGATTTTAATGATCATACCAAGGTCACAATGAGCATAAAACATTTGCCCCTGTATAAAACATATTTCATAATTTTTGTGCTGCCATACTGTTTGGGGGGATAAACAGACTCTTTCACACACACAAAAATCTAAGATTTATAACTTCTTTAATGTATTAGAAAATACGGCTATGCTGGATTCAAAATCCTTCATGACAGCATTTGGCTGGATCTGCACACAGTATGTCGAATCTAGATGGTACATGTTATTTCACCAGCCTTTAGAGATATTTGCTTTCATTGCCCATATGAAAAACATGGCTTAGTGAATACAAACCAGGAAAACTTTGTAATATTTTATTTGATGTATAGCATACATATAATAAATTGCACATATCATAAATCTACAGCCCAGTAATTTTTTACAAGGCAAACAAAGCCCTACAACCATATAAAATATTTTCAATACCCAGAGGCTACTCTAATGCTCATCACAGTTAACTTGTCTGCAAACATAAACAATATTCTGAACACTAAAGTCATAAAATAGTTATACTTGTTGAACTTTATATAAATTGGATTAGAAAGCACATGCTAAATATTATCATGCAGTAGACAAAGTATTACCTCATTCCTTTTCATTGATGTTTAGCATTTGATTTAATGAGTATACTAAAATGTATTTATCCGTTTTACTGTTGATATACACTTTAATTGATTCCCGGTTTTGTCTCTAAACAATGAAGCCACTATAAACATTAATGTAAATGTCTGTTGATGAGTTATGGCCTCATTTATGTTTGGTAGAGTCATAGAAGTGAATTTGATGTTGTATATGTCAGGATTTATTTCTGAACTGTATTCTATTCCATTAGCCTAAATGTCTGTCTTGATGCCAGTACCACACTCTTTGGATTACTATAGTTTTGTAGTAAGTTTTGAAATCAGTAAGTGTGAGTCCTCCAGCTCTGTTCTTCTTTTTCAGGATTGTTTAGGCCACTCAGGGTTCTGTAAGATTCCATATGAGTTTTATGATGAGTTTTCCTATATCTGCAAAAATATCATTGGGATTTTGATAGGGATTGAATTGAATCTATATATTGTTTTGGGTAGTATTGACATCTTAACAATATTAAGACTTCTAATCCCTGAACACTGGTTGTGTTTCTATTTATTTATGTCTTCTTCTATTTCTTTTAGCAAGGTTTGTAGTTTTCAATTGTGCAAATCATTTACCTCGTAAGTTAATTCCTTAGTATATTTTTTCTTGTTGATGATATTGTAAATGGAATTGTTTTCTTAATTTACTTTTTGGTGTTCTCTCTCTTCAGTTTTTTGGAAAAGTTTGGGAAAGATTGATATTACTTCTTCTTGAAATGTTAGTAGAATTTACCATCAGGTCCAAGACTTTTTTTGTTGGGAAGTTTTTGATTATTGATTCAATCACCTAACTAGTAATAGGTCTGTGCAGATTTTCTATTTCTTCACACATTCATATTGGTTGGTTTTGTGTTTTTAGGAGTTTGTCTATTTCATCTGGGTTTTCCAGTTTGTTGGCTTACAGTGCTCACAGTACTCTTTTATAATCCTTTTATTTCTGTAGACTCAGTAGCAAAATCCACAACTTGATTTCTGATTTTAGTAATTTGAATATTTTCTCCTTTTTTTTAGTCCATTTAGCTAAAGGTCTGTTACTTCTGTTGATCTTTTCAGAGAACCAACTTTTGGTCTTCTTGATTTTTCTCTATGATTTTTCTATTCTCTATTTTGTTTATACTTATGCTAATATTTATTATTTCCTTCTTTCTAAGGACTTTGGGTATAGTTTGTTATTCTTTTTTAATTCTTTAAGCTACAAAGTTAGGTTGTTGATTTGAGGTTTTAGTTTTTTTTAATGTAATTGTTTAAACCTATAATTTCCGCCTTAACACTGCTTACTCTCTGTAAGTTTTGGTATGTTATATTTTGATTTTCATTCATCTCTAAGTATTTCCTAATTTCCCTTGTGATTTCTTCATTGATTCATTTGTTATTCAAAAGTTTTTGTGTTGCTTAATTTATAAATCTGTGAAATTTTGTTTTTCTTTTGTTATTGATTTTTAATTTCATCTTGTGGTTGGAGAAGATACTTCGAATAATATCTGTCTTTTAAAATCTCTTGGGACTTAATTTGTGGCCTAACATATGGTACATACTAGAAAATGTTCCATGTGCACTTGAAAAGAATGTGTATTCTGTTGTTGTTTGAGTAGAGTGTTCTGTATATGTCTTTTAGAACTAGTTATTTATCATGCTATTCAAGTTCTCTATTTCCTCACTTACCTTCCATCAGGTTTTTCTATGTATTATTGTGAGTAGTCGACTGAAGTCTCCAACTATTATTGTAGAACCATGTATTTCTTCCTTTACTTCTTTCAAATTTGCTTTAACTATTTTAATGATATGTTATTATGTGCATAAAAGTTTATAATTGTTTAATCTTCTAGCTGTATTGAACTTGTATTATACAAAATGTCCTTCTTTGTGTCTTGTAATTATTTTTTCATTTAAAGTCTCTTTTACGTGATATTGACATATCTATCCCTGCTTTCTTTTGGTTACTATTTACACAGCGTATCCTTTTCCATCCTTTTACTTTCAACCTATTTGTGTCTTTGGATCTAAAGTGAGACTCTTATAGACAGTATATAGGGGGAACATTTTTTAAAAATCTACTTTGTAAATCTCTGACTTTTGATTGGAGTGTTTAATCTATTCATATTTAAGTTGATTGCTGATAAGGAGGGACTTGTTGTGTACTCTTTGTTTTCCATGTCTTACGGCTTTTTTTTCCCCCCATTTCCTGCACTACTGCCTTCTTTTGTGTTTAGTTGATTTTTTTGGTAATAAAACATTTAAATTTCTTTCTCATTTACTTTTGTGTATACAGTAACTCCCCTACATACAAATGAGTTCCATTCCAAGGGCACGTTTGTAAGTCCAATTTGTTCATAAGTCCAACAAAGTTAGCCTAGGTACCCAACTAACACAATTGGCTATGTAGTACTGTACTGTATAGGTTTATAATACTTCTCACAGAAATAATAAAACAAACACAAAAAACAAACACAAAAAATAAAGACAACATTTTTACTCTTGCAGTACAGTACCTTGAGGAGTACAGTAGTACCAGCTATATCATTGCTGCTTTTACGCTTGCTTCTGGACATCCTGGGCTTGAAATAAAGATACTGTACTACTGTACTCTGTACAGTACTGTACAGTATAGTACACAAAAGCACAACTACTTGTAGAGGATGCATGCACATGACAATGTGTGCCAGACACATGAACTAACTTATATGATTGGACATGTGAACACACGTTCACAACTTTGAAAGTTTGCAACCTGAAGGTATGTAGGGGACTTACTGTATTATTTAGCTATTTTCTTTGTGGATACCATGGGGATTGGATTTAGTATCATAAAGTTATAACACTCTAATTTGCATTTATACCAACTTAACTTCAATAACATATGAAAGCTCTGCTCCTTTAACAGCTCCATCCCCACCCCTTTCAGTTCTTGATGTCACAGAATTACATGTTTATCACTTGTTTCTCAAAAATATAAACTAATAGTTTTAATGCATCAATCTCTTATATTGTGTAGAAAATAAAATGAGACGTTACAAACCAAAGTTATGAAAATACTAACTTTTAGACTAATATATCTTTTACTTTTTAATGTATTAGTCTCTCAATTCATGTAAAAAACAAAAAGTAGAGTTACACATCATTGTTACAATAATACTAGCTTTTATAATTTCCCATTTATTTACCTTTACTGAAATCTTTATTTCTTCATATGGCTTCAAGTTACTGTCTGGTGTCCTTTCATCTTGAAGGAGCTCCCTTAGCATTCTTGCAGGGCAGATCTAATGGTAGTGATCTCCCTCAGCTCTTGTTTACCTGGGAGTACCCTCACTTTTGAAGGACAGTTTTGCTGGATATAGGATTCATGGTTAATAGTTCTTTTTTTTTTCTTTTAGCATTTTGAATATATATAATTCCACTTCCTGCTGGTCTACAAAGATTTTAATGAGAACCTATTGATAATCTTACTGATAATCTTACTGACTGTATGGGATAATTCACTTCTCTCTTGCTCCTTCCAAAATTCTTTTTGTCCTTCAGCAGTTTCATTACCATGTGTCATTGTGGGTCTCTTTGAGTTCATCCTACTTGGAGTTCATTAAGCTTCTTGGATGCTTATATTCACATCTTTCTTCAAATATGGGAAGATTTCAGCCATTATTTTTTCAAATATTCTGTTTTTTCTCTCTACATCCCACTCTGGGACTCCGACAACACATATGTTGGTCCACTTGATGGAGTCCTACAGGTCCCTTAGGCTCTATTCACTTTTGTTCAGTCTTTTTGTTTGCTGTTCCTCAGACCTGATAATTTTCATCATCTTGTCTTCAAGTTCACTGATTCCTTTTTCTGCCTGCTCAAATCTGACTTTGAATCCCTCTAGTGCATTTTTTTTATATCAGTCATTGCACTTTTCAGTTCCAAATTTCTTTTTGGTTCATTATGTTTTCTGTCTCTTTATTGATATTTCTGTCTGTTCATACATCATTTTCTTGACTTTCTCCATGTTGTCCTTTAGTTCTTCAGATGTCTTTAAGGTAGTTGTTTTAACATCTTTGTCTAGAAGATTCATGGTCAGGTATTTTTCAGGGACAGTTTTTGTTGGTTTATTTTTTTTTTCCTTTGAATGAACCATATTTTCCTGTTTCTTTGTATGCTTTGAATTTTTTTGTTTAAAACTGAATATCTGAATTGAATAATGTGGTAAATCTGGAAATCAGATTCACCCCCTTCCTCAGAGTTTGTTGTCGGGTATTTTGTTTGTTTGCTTGTTTGTCTTATTGTTGTAGACTGTCTTGGTGCTGAAGATTGGCCTTAAGTGTAAACTTAAGGTCTTCTCAGGTCTTTTCTGAGTCTGTCCTTTCCCATAGTCATGCACAGTGTCTTTCTAATTTCCTCTGCTAATGCAGTCAACTTTAAATGTCTTGGTCTTTAATGTCTGGCTCCCAAAAGGGAAAAAGAGAAAAATGAAGATAGAAGAAATGTGCTGGCCCTTAAATCCCCTAGAAGTCACTTCAGCCAGAGGGGAAAGGGCTTGCAACAATGGGCGCAGGTGCAAAAACAATGGCTGTCCCCTCTTTGTCTGAATCTCGTGATCAGAAACAACAATCAGTCATCAGAGAGTCCTAGTATTTAAAGAACAGAGTCCTTTTTGCCCATGCTGGTTCCTACAAGGTGTGTGCAGGCTGCTCCAGGAACATGTACACATTTGCCTGGTGTAGGAATTAAATAGCTGCTACTATGTTAAGAGTTAAAATTGACCAAATTTAACTGTGATTTACTGTCCAAGTCTTCCCCTGGAAACTTCAATAAAATCCAGAGTTCTAAAATAGTTGCACCAGGCAGATTCTGTCAGTGCAATTGTTGTCTAGGTGGGAAGACAGATTTCTGATGCTTCCTACTCCATCTTCCTGGATTCCCTCAAATCATTTTTGTTTAGTTTCTTTTTTTCTCCTCTCAGTTACTGAAAAAAATATGCTAAAATCTCCTATCTTAAGTTCACATTTATCTACTTCACTTTTTAGTGTTGTCAGTTCACCCTTCTTTCCTAGGCAGATAGAATGAGGAACTGATTGCCTTAATTCAGTCATGTATTGACTAAACTGTGGGTAAGCTTGCATGCCTGTTAGGGCTCTGTTTACTTCTAAGTAATTCCACTACTTGAGCTTAGTCAACTGAGAATGTCATCCAACTTGGAGACTGGGTATCCAGTAACACCAGTAATATCCAATAATACCCTATCAGCAGGGTATTACCTGCTGGTTTCAGGTCCAACAAGTAAAGACCTTAGAAGTCATCATACATATCCCTAGAACAAGTAAAAGTTGAACAAGTTAATTATCAATGATTTTTCTTGAAATTAACAGAGAATTAAAGTAGCAAAGTAAACTACCACCTAAAATTCTGGAGAGTCAGGCAAATACATAGAACATAGACAATATCATCTAACCTTGATCAGAAGCCACTGGAGCAATAAACAGGTAAGAACACTTACATGATCATTTTGACAAATTCCTGTTGACCTTGCATAAAGGAAACTCTCGTAGTCTTAGGAGGCCTCCACACTTCTGTGGGTTTTACCTCCAGGTAAAACATAATTTCTCACTGTGAAGAGCGGAGAGAAAAAATCCCCTACTGGCTCTGGCAGGAGGAGGGAAAAGTGGAATGTTATCATTGAAGAAAAGCCGACTCTCCATGGAGAAAACTTTACCAGAGCCTTGTCTCACATGGCGGAAAGGGCATTTACCCATCTCCAGTCCCCTTCAGGCTTCCTGATTCACACTTGTGAAGGTTATAACCTAGGGACATAGGACTCTAAAAGACTAAGACCCATATAGAAGATTATAGAATGCTTCACCTCCCACATACCTTAGCATCACAACCACCAAGATTTCTACCATAACAATACTCGATTACAGACAGAAGGAAGATTATGCCAGATGGAAATATTCATCTATACAAAGGATTGAAGAACATCAGAAATGATAACTACATACAAGGTTTTTTTCTTTTCATTTAAATTGACTCTTTGTTTAAAAATAAGAACCATGGAGTGTGCAATGAATAACATATATAAAAAATAAAACAAAAGGCAATAATAGTACAGATATCTGGATGGGAGAAAAAAAGTACTATTTAGGAAAATATTTTTAATGACTGGTTTAAAGTCTTTCACTCTCAATTCCAACATCTGTGCCAATTCTGACTCTGTTAAACTGATTATTTTTTCTCTTTATTCTTGATCTTATTTTCCTTCTTTCTTGCAGGCCTGGTAATCTTTTGCTGGATACCAGATATTGTAAATTTTACCTTGTCAGTGTCCTGGATGTTTTGTATTTCTAAAAATATTGAGCTTTTTTCTGGGGTATAGTTAAGTTACTTGGAAACAGCTTGATTCTGGTATTGGTTTTATGATTTGTTAGGTGAAGCTAAAGCAGTGTCAGTCTAAAGGTAACTATTCTTGCCTACTGAGGTAAGACTTCTGTACAATCATCCCCAATGTCTTGTGCAGCAAGAGGTTTTCCAGTCTGGCTAATGGAAGCAGGCTCTGTTCCTGGTCCTGTCTTAGGATGAGGCACTGTCACCTCTTATTCTTTCAGGTCATTCTTTCCCAAGCCATTTACTAGCTAGATAAACTTTATTTCACCTACCTGGCTATTAGATTCTTAATCCTTACTCTTTGGATAATAATATTAATGTTTTAGAATAGTTTTAATTAAATGATATAATACATAACAAGAAACTAACGTAAAACCTGCCACAGGGAAAACTAATAGATGGATATTTTTATTGTAACATTAGCCTAAATCATGTGACAGCTGATTTTTACAACAACAGAAAAAGTACTATTAGGAGCCAAAAAGAAAAGGATTATTTGAAGGCTGAGAAAGTCACATAAAGTTTGTAGAACTGGAAAATATACTGAAGATAAAAGAAATAGTAAATCTAAAGGGTAACCCTAAAAGAAAAGTCCAGAGATGAAGAGAAGGGAAGCAGCCTAAACAAGAAGGGGTTTAGTGATTTGAAGGAGTATATATTATATAGATCTTGATTCCTGAAAACACCATCCTCACTTAAGCAATGACTATTTCTCTCTCATTATTCTGATTGGGGTTAGAGAAATAATGAATGATGTTCTGCGATTTAAGCTATACACACACACACAAACACACATACACACAAAGCCTTGCTAATATTACACATATAATTCCACTGGCTGCTAAGGAAAAAAATGTCTAACTGAAAGCTGCTCCATAAGTAGTAAGATATAACTATGCTAATGGCTATGTGACAGGGCATAAATCTACAGCTAATACCTATTCAGAGACATTTACCTAAGGTTTGCTAGCTCTGGCTACTGTTCCTTTTGCTTATCAACAAGAGGAATTATTTTCTCAGACAGTAGGGAAAATTCAGAGGCACAGTGCAAATAAATCGTCATAGGGATATAAACGTTTTGGTAGACAAGTGTTGTTGAGGATACGGAGAAAAGGAAGCCATTGTCCACTGTTGGTGGGAATGTAAATTGGTGCAGCCACCATAGAAAACAGTATGGAGGTTCCTCAAAAAATTGAAAATAGAGCTACCTTATGATCCAGCAATTCCACTTATGGGTATTTATCTGAAGAAAACATTAATTTGAAAAGATATATGCACCTCTATGTTCATTATAGCATTATTTATAATAGCCAAGATATGGAAACAACCTAAGTGTCAATGGATGGACGAATGGATAAAGAAGTGACACACACACACACACATATATATATATGTGTGTGTATATATATATATATGTATATATATACACACACATACACACACACACACACACAAAATGGAACACTATTCAGCTCTAAAAAGACTGAAATCTTGCCATTTGCGACAACATGGATGAGCCTTGAGTGTTATGCTAAATGGAATAATCAGACTGAGAAGACAAATACCATATGATTCCATTCGTATGTCAAATCTAAAAAACAAATGAACAAATAAAACTTATAGATACAGAGAACAGACTGGTGGTTGCCAAAAAGGTGGGTGGTTGAGGGGTGGGCAAAATGGGGGAAGAGGATTAAGAGGTATAAATTTCCAGACAAAAAATAAATAAGTCATGTAAAGAGAAGTGAGAAATAATTTTTTTCTGTAGTGTTTTACAACAGTACTTTTGCCATTTTTATCAAAAAAGCAATTGATCATATTCCAGTAGTGCCAGAAGACTAACATAATTATTCTGAATTCTTCATACTGTATAGAAAAAGGAACTGTGTTTTTTTTGTTTTTTTACTTTATTTTTGGCTGCATTGGGTCTTTGTTGCTGCGTGTGGGCTTTCTCTAGTTGCGGCGAGCGGGGGCTACTCTTCGTTGTGTTGCGCAGGCTTCTCATTGCGGTGGCTTCTCTTGTTGCGGAGCACAGGCTCTAGGCGCACGGGCTTCAGTAGCTGTGGCACGTGGGCTCAGTAGTTGTGGCTCACGGGCTCTAGAGCTCAGGCTCAGTAGTTGTGGCACACGGGCTTAGTTGCTCTGAGGCATGTGGGATCTTCCTGGACCAGGGCTCAAACCCGTGTCCCCTGCATTGGCAGGCGGATTCTTAACCACTGCACCACCAGGGAAGTCCAGGACTGTGGTTTTTACACATTTTGGTGGATATGACAGACTTCATAGACTAAAAAGATGCAAAGTGCTCAGTGCTTATTTAGGGGATTTGTTAGGACAATGTTTATCTAAGTTATGAACTTTACCTTTGAAATGCTTGCTGCAAGAAAGTTTGCCTCCAGAGACCACACCTTAACTTTTTCTGCATATTGGCAAAGACAGCAGTAACACTTGCAATAAAATATGTAGGTCATTTTAGGGAGGGTTATATCTAGAGAGTGAGTGGAGAAATATGAAAGAGGTTATAGAATATTGATATAAACAACAACCTCAAATGTCTTGAAAGAGCAATTCTGTAAAATTAGAGCTGTCAAATTAAATGAATTGTTCAACAAATGAAAAACAGTTGCATATGAAATATGAACTAGCAAATAAATTTCACCAATACATTTGACAGTTTTAATAGAGCTATCAATTTACATTTGTGACATAATATTATACAAAGTAAGTGAAACAGACATGACCATATATTTGATGCACAATATGAGAGAGAAAATTCTCTTTTCTATATAATTTCTCTGGGTATAATATTTATGTTTTCACGTTTATTCTGGCATCATCAGAGTATATAGGATATTTTATTCATCTGAGGTTTCAAATATGTTTCTAATACATTTTGATTTGCAGATAGATATTGATGGTTGACATTTTTATAAGCAAGTCCCATTCATCTTTGCAAAGTATATCATTCTACTTTAAGAACTTTCTCAAGCACATTTTTCCTTAGGATGGCAGAATGATAAAACTGAGTCAAAACTGACGTGTTAGGAGAGTGGCCTAAAACTTTTAATATACAAAATTAAATTAAAAGTCATAATTTGATTTGTCCCAACCCTAAAAATAAATTTATATATAACCCCAGTTTCTCCTCTCATAATACATATATTTTGCTTTTTCATAAGTGTACCTACTCTTTCTGAACAACTTTAAACTATGTAGAGTCATACCATCAAATCCTGCACTTAGAAATTTTGTTACCAATTATTCACTAAATGGATATTTAATTAAATATGCTATTTTTCAATGAGATTACAGTTTGGCTCCTATTAAATGCAAAACCCTATAGTAAAAGAACGTGGAAAGCTAGTAAAGACACAGAAGGCAATGATAGGAGTATCATTACTTTGTAAAGACAAATCGAATTGTCAGAACTTTTTTGGTTTTTTATAATTTCTAACGACTAGTCCTAGTTCCCTGTGTTAGAGCCATGTGTTAGTCAAAAAAATTTCAGGTTATCCTCTATATCAGCGGTCTCCAACATTTTTGGCATCAGGGACTGATTTCGTGGAATACAGTTTTTCCTCGGATGGGGGGTGGGGGATGGTTTCGGGATGATTGAAGTGCATTACTTTTATTGTGCACTTTATTTCTATTATTATCACATTGTAATATATAATGAAATAACTATACAACTCATCATAATGCTGACAGGAGATGGAGCTCAGGAAGTAATGTGAGCGATGGGGAGTGGCTGTAAATGCAGATGAAGCTTCACTCGCTCACCCGCCACTCACCTCCTGCCGTGTGGCCCAGTTCCTAACAGGCCACAGACCAGTATCGGTCCGTGGCCCAGGGGTTGGGGACCCCTGCTCTATATGATATCAAACAAAAAAAAAACCCCTGCCTTTACTAAAATAAATAAGTTGACTTGTGTTACAGAGACAATCAGCTAAAGATCCCAAATGACAAAGAAATATAGAAGCAAAATTACAAGGTAAGGTGAGGGATAACAATCAGTGCTTTCAATCTAACTTTGATATCTCACTCTATAACCTCCTTCATGCATTTCTACCACCTTTTCTCATTGTGTATGCTAATAGTACAAACAATAGGGGAAACATATTTCCTATCTTCGCTACTTTTGGCTTCTGTGATTCCTTCTTGATTTCTGACTGATCCAAGAGTGCAGCTACATCTCCCAAAAGACCTTTCAATCCTGATGTTTTAAATATTTCTGATCATTAATAAACTTCTAAATCCCATCCTTCACACACACACACACACACACACACACACAAAACTGGGCCTTACAAAGAAACTGTGGACTTGCTGGGTTAGGATACTGTTTGGTTTGACACCTAATTAATAGGGTCCCACTGGGATTAACTTTGTATAGGAAATACCTAATTTCTGCAAGAGAGAAATCAAAGGGAGGCAAAACAAAGCAAAACTATTAACCTGGAGCCAACTTTCCAGCTTAGTAAGTGGTGTTATATACTTTTAGTTCAATCTAATAGTAAAGGTCTAAATACATAAATACATACACATGTGTATATATACATGCATGTACACATATATAGATACTTTAATAAAAGGAATTTAGGTTTTCTACCCTTTGTCTCCCTGATTGAGAATGTGAGCTATCCCTCACAGCCTAAAGCAGAGTGGGAATAAATCAGACACCAGACCATAAACTTAATCTATTGGCAGCCAAACAGGAGCTAAGGGAATGAAGTGCGTCCTTGCATAGAAATGTCTTCAAATGAGCAATGGACCAAAGCAATTCACACAGAGTGAATATAAATTTTCTTTTCCATTAGCATGAGAAGCTGTTTTTCCCACCACCCATACAAACCACAAATCTCGATTGATTTCTCACAATTGCCCATATGACATATAATCCAGTTTTCTTACTACTGGGCAATTTGTCTAAAGACCTACATAGTAATAGTCATAAATTTCAGAACTCATTGTGGATTTTAAATTTAGCTTTGATATAAACTTCATAACATTAGAAGACCAACCTTCTTCTCTATTTCTCCTCTACTCTGAATACTAGACTTCTATTGATAAAATATGCATAGGTTAACCTTTTGTCAGGTAAGTCAGCTTTGTTTGACTCATTGATTTACTTGACTAAATCATAGCTACCCTTTGCACATGTTGGTAGATGAATTCCTTCTATGATTCAATTGTTTGTTGAGCCTAAGTGCAAAAATGTATTTGTATCCCCTCAAAATCTCATGGTCATATTTAGCCCTTTCCTGTAGATTACTGGGAGTTTTAAAAAATGAAGTATAGTCTAAATAAATAGAAAATAAAAATAAAACACCAAATACAGGAGAGGCAGCAACTCAAAAGAGAAGAAAGTCATCAATATAGGTAGTAACTGAGATATTTTTTAGGAATAAGGAAAAGACATATTCTTCATTAAATGAATAAAATAGTTGACTACTCATTGAGAAAGAAATACAGCAATAGTCCTAGCTCAAAATGTACCATGTACATTTCAGAAAGATTAAATGTATAAACACTAAGAAAATTTAAAAGCTCATTTTTATAATCTTACAATAGTGAAATAATTAACTTTTTGAGCCTTTGTGATTACTTACTTATGAGTTACTGAGAGAACGCTGGCGTGGGGCTCGGGCGCCGTGAAGACATGTCTCAATCTATCTGGCCTTGGTTTCCTCCTCTGTAAAGTGAGGTGTAGACTAATAATCCACAAGCCCCCTTCCAGGAGAGCACCTGGCATAATTTATATAGACTTTTCTAACCTGGCCTGACAAGTCTCACGGTCATTCCACTACATCCTAAATATTTGTTCAAGGGAAATTAGTAATGCTAGACCATATTAAAGAGGACTGGATTAGATACCACCTCTGTCCAGTTTTTAATTGGATTGTTTAGGGGTTTTTTTGTTTTGTTTTGTTTGCTGTTGAGCTGTATGAATTCTTTATATATTTTGGATATTAACCCCTTACCAGGTATAGGATTTGCAAATATTTTTCACACTCAGTAGGTTATTTTTAAGTTTTTTGGTTATCTCCTTTGCTCTACACAAGCTTTGTAGTTTGATGTAACCCTACTTGTTTATTTTTGCTTTTGTTGCCTTTGCTTTTGGAGTCAGATCCAAAAAATCATTGACAAGACCTATGTCAAGGAGCTCACTGCCTATTCTTTCTTCTAGGCATTTTATGTTTTAAATACATTCAAGTATTTAATCCATTTTGAGTTAATTTTTTTATATGGTATAAGATAGTAGGTCTAGTTTCATTCTTTTGCATGTGTATATGGCACATGTATATTTTCTGGGGGAAAGAGTTTATAATACCCAACAGATTCTCAAATTTTTATTGCAAGAAGAGATAAATAGTCACAGCTTTAGAATTTTGAGGACATTTTGAAATTCTGAATTGTATGGTATAACTACAGGCTGTGACATTGGAAGAGTAAGGTGGCAACACATTTTGCGCAAATCTATGGCTTAATTTGTGGCATTTGGAGGCTGTACTCTGAGTCAAAATCAGCAAAACCAAATGTCACTTCTATTCCGCTTAATTTTATGTGTCATTTTGACTGGCTAAGGGATACCCTGATAGCTAGTAAAACATTTCTGATGTGTCTATGAGGGTATTTCTGGAAAAGATTAACATTTGAATCAGTAGACTAAGTGAAGAAGATTGCCCGCATCCATGCTTGTGGGCATCATCCAAACTGTTGAGAGTCCAAATAGAACAAAAAGGTGAAGAAGTACGAATTTTCTTTTTGGCATGAGCTGGGATATCCATCTCTTGTCTTGGATATTGGTGCTCCTGGTTTTTGAACCTTTAGACCCAGACCAGGACTTACATCATTGGCCCCCAGATTATCAGATTATCAAGTCTTTGGACTCAAATTTATACCATTGGCTTCATTGGTTCTCAGCCTTCAGACTTGGACTAAATTATACCATTTTCTTTCCAGGTTCTCTTGCTTCCAAACCGCAGATCGTGTATACTGCTGCTTTTGGATGACAATTTTATATCTATTAAGTTTACCTGGTCTAATGTATAATATAATAATTTCCTTATTGATTTTCTGTCTGATGTGTCAATTGATGTAACTGGGGTGTTAAAGTCCCCTACTATTATCATTATCTCCATTTATGTTTGTTTACATTTTCTTTATGTGTTGAGGTGGTCCTATGGTGGGTGCATATATATTTACAACTGTTATGTCTTCTTTTTGGATTGATCTCTCTATCATTATGTATTGTCCTTCTTTGTCTCTTCTTAGAGTCATTGTTTTAAAGTATATTTTATTTGATATAAGTATTGTTACCCAGCTTTCTTTTTGTTTCCATATGCATGGAATACTTTTTCCACCCCCTCACATGAAGTGAGTTTCTTTTTTTTTTTAACATCTTTATTGGATTATAATTGTTTTACAATGGTGTGTTAGTTTCTGCTTTATAACAAAGTGAATCAGTTATACATATACACATGTTCTCACATCTCTTCCCTCTTGCATCTCCCTCCCTCCCACCCTCCCTATCCCACCCCTCTAGGTGGTCACAAAGCACAGAGCTGATCTCCCTGTGCTATGCGGTTGCTTCCCACTAGCTATCTATTTTATGTTTGGTAGTGTATATACGTCCATGCCACTCTCTCACTTTGTCACATCTTACCCTTCCCTCTCCCTATATCCTCAAGTCCATTCTCTAGTAGGTCTGTGTCTTTATTCCCATCTTGCCACTAGGTTCTTCATGACCTTTTTTTTTTTTTTTCCCTTAGATTCCATATATATGTGTTAGCATACTGTATTTGTTTTTCTCTTTCTGACTTACTTCACTCTGTATGACAGACTCTAACTCCATCCACCTCACTACAAATAACTCAATTTCATTTCTTTTTATGGCTGTAATATTCCATTGTATATATGTGCCACATCTTCTTTATCCATTCATCCGATGATGGACACTTAGGTTGCTTCCATGTCCTGGCTATTGTAAATAGAACTGCAATGAACATTTTGGTACATGACTCTTTTTGAATTATGGTTTTCTCAGGGTATATGCCCAGTAGTGGGATTGCTGGGTCATATGGTAGTTCTATTTTTAGTTTTTTAAGGAACCTCCATACTGTTCTCCATAGTGGCTGTATCAATTTACATTCCCACCTACAGTGCAAGAGTGTTCCCTTTTCTCCACACCCTCTCCAGCATTTATTGTTTCTAGATTTTTTGATGATGGCCATTCTGACTGGTGTGAGATGATACCTCATTGTAGTTTTGATTTGCATTTCTCTAATGATTAATGATGTTGAGCATTCTTTCATGTGTCTGTTGGCAATCTGTATATCTTCTTTGGAGAAATGTCTATTTAGGTCTTCTGCCCATTTTTGGATTGGGTTGTTTGTTTTTTTGTTATTGAGCTGCATGAGCTGCTTGTAAATCTTGGAGATTAATCCTTTGTCAGTTGCTTCATTTGCAAATATTTTCTCCCATTCTGAGGGTTGTCTTTTGGTCTTGTTTATGGTTTCCTTTGCTGTGCAAAAGCTTTGAAGTTTCATTAGGTCCCATTTGTTTATTTGTGTTTTTATTTCCATTTCTCTAGGAGGTGGGTCAAAAAGGATCTTGCTGTGATTTATGTCATAGAGTGTTCTGCCTATGTTTTCCTCTAAGAGTTTTATAGTGTCTGGCCTTACATTTAGGTCTTTAATACATTTTGAGTTTATTTTTGTGTATGGTGTTAGGGAGTGTTCTAATTTCATTCTTTTACATGTAGCTGTCCAGTTTTCCCAGCACCACTTATTGAAGAGGCTGTCTTTTCTCCACTGTATATGCTTGCCTCCTTTATCATGAAGTGAGTTTCTTGTAGGCAGCATATATAAGGGTCCTGTTTTTGTATTCATTCAACCACTCTATGTCTTTTGATTGGAGCATTTAGTCCATTTACATTTAAAGTAATTATTGATAGATATGTACTTATTACCATTTTGTATTTTGTTTTCTGGTTGTTTTTGCAGTTCTTTTTTGTTCCTTTTTTCTTCTTTTGCTCTCTTCCCTTGTGATTTGATGACTATCTTTAGTGTTATGTTTGGATTCCTTTCTCTTTTGTGTGTGTGTGTATCTATATAGATTTTTGGTTTTTGGTTACCATGAGGTAGGTTTATATATAGCATTCTCTATACGTACATGATTATTTTAAGTTGATGACTTCTTAAGTTCGAACACATTTTAAAAACCCTGTGTTTTTATTCCCCCATCCACACTTTTAATGTTTTTGAGATCATACTTTACATCTTTCTGTTTGTGTATTCCTTAACTACTTATTGTAGATATAGATGGTTTTACTACTTTTGTCAGTTAATCATTCTATTGATACTAGCTTTATAAGTGGTTGACCTTTACTGTATATTTGCCTTTACCAATGAGATTATTTTTCTTTCATAATTATCATATTTCTAATTGTGGTCCTTTCTTTCCCCCTTAAAGGAGTCCCTTTAATACTCCTTGTAAAGCTGGTTCATTGGTACTGAACTCTTTTAGCCTTTGCTTGTCTGTAAAACTCTTTACCTCTCCTTCAAATCTGAATGATAACCTTGCCAGATAGAATTTTATTGGTTTTTGGTTCACTTCTTTCATTACTTTAGACATATCATGCCACTCCCTTCTGGCCTATAGAGTTTCTGCTGAAGAATCAGCTGATAGCCTCATATGTAGCTAGGTACCTTTCCCTTACTGCTTTTAATATTCTCTCTTTATCTTTAATTTTTGCCATTTTAATTACAACGTGTCTTGGTTTGAGCCACTTTGGGTTGATCTTGTTTGGGACTCTTTGTGCTTTCCGGACTTGGATGTCTGTTTCCTTTCCCAGCTTAGAGACGTTTTCAGCTCTTATGTCTTGAAATATGTTATCTGACCCTTCCCCTCTCTCTTTTCATTTGGATCCCTATAATGCAAAGGTTAGTACATTTGATGGTGTCCCATAAGTCTCTTAAACTGTCCTCATTTTTTTAAATTCTTTTTTCTGTTCAGGTCGAGTGATTTCCATGATTTTGTCGTCCAGTTTTCTGATCCCATTCCTCTGTATCATCTAATCTACTTTTGATTTCTTCTGGTGTGTTTTTTATATCAGTTTTTGTGTTCTGTAACTCTGGTTCTTTTTTGTATTTTCTAACTCTTTGTTAAACTTCTCACTGTGTTCATACATTCTTATCTTGAGTTTGTTGAGCATCTTTATGATCATTACCTTGAACTCTTTATTGGGTAGATTGCTTATCTCCAGTTTGCTTAGCTCTCCTGGGTTCTTATCTTGTTCCTTCATTTAAAAAATATTTCTTTGTCACCTCATTTTGCCTGATTCTCTGTTTTTATTTCTATGTATTGGGTAAGTCAGTTACATTTCCTGACCTTGGAGAAGTGGCCTTATGTAGGAGATGACCTATGGGGTCCAGCCAGCCGCACACTCCCCTCTGTTCACCAGATCTATATGCTTTAGGGGTGCCCCCTATGTGGGCTGTATGGGCCCTTCTTTTATGGTGGGGCATGACTACTCTGGGTATGCTGGTAGGCATGGCTGGCCCCGGGACAGGTTGGTTACCAAGTTCTGCCTAGTGCCGAGGCTGCCAGTGGCTAGGGCCAGGTTCTGACATGGCTGGCTGCATCAGCTGGGGAGTCCCAGCCCTGGAGCCAGCAACATTGTCCGTGTTTTATTTTATGGTCACATGTTTTAAATGGAATACATCTTACTCAAGGAATAGACTTTACACTTTTATCTGCTTCTAGCCCTAGGATAGTTCATACACATAGTACATTTTCAGTGAATAGCTGTTTGGTTGCTTAATTGATATCTTATCAAAAGTTGTAGTTTTTCTCATTAATCCTGATGAGCTTTCAAATTGATATTGATGAGCAACAATACATCAGATTATTTAATTTTTTTGTCCTACAAAAAAAGATCAATCAACTTGGAAAATTGAAGATTCAATTGTTCAAACATGAAATTATGAAATGTTTCAAGAAGTGTTTGGAAATAGTTCAAAATTGAAAGGGACATTGTTAATATATTACTGGCCTCAAATCACTGAATAGTTTCAATGCTATTATCTCCAGATTTGACCTAAAAGTTCCAATTTTATCTTGGTGCTTAATTGATTGTTTGAATATTCAGATTACTAGCATAAACATATTTCAGAATTATTTGAACTTCAGATTACTAGCATAAACAAATTGCTTCTAGAGTGATATCATTAAAGTAATAATGCAAATGTGACTACCATCTGGTTAGCTGTACTTTTGTGACTGAAGGTGGTAATTAGTCATCAACGGGTATGGGACTTAAAAGGACTCATGGCCAGGTAGTGTCTATCTCAATAATTATTTTAAATCACTATTCTGTCTGCCACTAATTTTTCTTCTCCTACTCTCCTAATGTTATTCCTTTTCCTGTCATCTTAGATACCAGCCACAGCAGAAGAAATGAATTATAAGTACACAATTCCTTTTGAAATAGAATAATGTTGTATCTAAATCAACTTGAGCTCTATTTCTGAGTAATGAAAGATACTTTATTCCTGAGCAGATAAACACCACTCACATATACTAGAAAAAAACAAACTGAAAATAGAAATGATTTACAAGGATATGAAGTCCTTGGATACCATAGTTCCTTTACTGTACTAGACTTTATTTATCAATTCTGGCACATTTTAAAATTATAAAATGAGTCAAATATTATTTTGATCCAATCTAGGCACAGATATATTTCTTTCAATTCTTCTTTGTAAATCAACTAATATAACGCTAAGAACAGTGAAAGTCATTACTCTGTCCTGTGTTCCTTTTGCCTTCCAAAACAGATTCTGAGGCCCTCCAGGGGAAAATGTTACCATAATAACATTTCCTGAAAGAGAAAGCTGAACTTGGTTGAATTCTGTTCTTTCAAAACAATAAATTTTGGTCTAATGTTAGGTGCTAAGACAAAATAAATATACTGTAGCTGTAAATAATTTTTACTCTAGTAGCTTGCTTATAGGATTAATGTATACAGTTGTATCCAATGGTTTGTCACAATAACTGTATAAAGCTCTTCTAATTTATAAATCAACAAAAGCTTTAGAGCATACTTAGATAAGTGCAAGTTAAAGGACAAAAGTTCTGGTGTCAGAGGACTCAGATTAGATCACCAAAACTGCCTCATGACCACATTTATCCCGCATTACTACCCCTAGCGTATTATTGATACTTCTTCTATAAAATGAGTATAGTTATTAGTAAAGAATAAATGAGATCATATATATATAATGCATTCAATATGGTTTTGATACCTACAAAGTAGTAAATCAATATTAACTATTACTTCTGCAGAAGGCATCATTATTGTTTTATTCATTCTGCAAATATTTATTGAATGCCTGCAGTGAACAACTCACTGCTCCAGCAGCTGAGGTTTCAGCAGGCTAGAAGATAAATAATAGCCATTGCTTTCATGGAGCTTGCATTTTCCAGTATGGGAAATAGCAACAAAGAAAACAGTAATAAATAGTGTAGGCCAGAAAGTGAATAGAATTAAACACACACACACACACACACACACACACACACACACACACACAAAAGCAAAGAAGAAGAATAGAAAGTGTGTATGTAGGGGTGGGTGTGAAGACTTTTGGTAAGACAGAAAAAAAGTCCACATTGGATAAATGTCTGGAAGATGTGAGTGAGTGAGTCATACAGACACAGAAGAACATTTAGGGTAGAGGGAACAAGTCCAAAACTGTGATGCAGCCGTCTATTTTGTGTGTCCAGGAAAGAGTGAAGGCCCCCAGGACTGGAGTGGAATAAGAGGGGAGCAAAGGAAGAGTTGAACTGAGGTCATTTTCAGGACTCCTGATCTTGAGAGGCTTTAGTAAGAGGAAGGATTTTGACTTGATGGTGAGCCATTGGAGCAATGTGCAGTGTGTGGTCTGACTTGAGCTTTTGTGTATTCCCCTTGGCTGCTATGTAGAGAATAGACTGACAGCAATTAAGGTCTGAAGATGGGTCAACAATTAGGACGCAATTGCTGTATACTCCCAGTGAAGACCAGGTCTAAAAGCCCATGATGGTAGTATCAGTGTGCTTTATCATGGTCATACCCTGGGTGCATTTTGAAGATAAAGCTGATGGGATTTACTGACAGAAGAGATGTGAGGTGTGAGAGATGAGAGATATTAAGGTGATGCCAAAGTTTCGTCCTGAGCACCAAAAAGATGTGTTAACGTATGTTTTAGGCATATTAAGTTTGAGGTACTTATTATACACCAAAGTGAAGATGCATATGTTGTGTCTGCAGCTTCTTTTTTAAAAATATTTATTTATTTATTTATTTACTTAGGCTGCTCCGGGTCTTAGTTGTGGCACGCGGGATCTTTTAGTTGCAGCATGAGGACTTCTAAGTTGCAGCACGCAGACTCTTAGTTGCCGCATGCGAACTCTTAGTTCCTGACCAGGGATCAAACCCGGGCCCCCTGCGTTGGGAGCGTGGAGTCTTATCCACTGGACCACCAGGGAAGTCCCTGATGTGTCTGCAACTTCTAAAAGCAACCCAAACATTCTGATTGATCACATGTAACTTGTTTTCTGGTATCGTTTACCCAACTAGTGACTATAGTGACTTATTTTAGGTCTTGCCATATTTTGCCATTTACACATAAATCTAAAGCTGTTATTTTGAATAAATCTGGAAATTTTAATATAGGAATATATACATACATATATATGTGTGTGTAAATATGAATGCTTGTGTATATGTGTGTGTACTCACACATACACATGTGTATTTCTCTGTCCTCTGAGTTTTAACAGATTCCTGAGACTTAATTGCATCTATAGCCAGCACATCTCTGATACTAATGAAAGACAGTGATTAGTAATATTGGTGTTAAATTCAGAAAACTGGTTTGAAACCTTGTGTCTGATGCATACTGATCATTTGTGTGGTCTTACATATTTATGAGTTTCAGTTTGATCATTTGTAGGAAAGGTAAATATAGTTTGTTATAGGTGTTTTATTAGGATTACATAGGATAGGTTAAGAAAAGTGCCTATTATACAGCAACTGGCACATAGTAGTTAAATTGTAGTCATTACAATATCATTATTATTGTCACTAATATTATTTTCACATCTTTATTTTGAACCTGTAGTACACCTTTTTAAGCTGTACTGCCTGTGTTTCTCTTCATAACTGAACATTTTATCTTGGCTAACATACTTTTATCACCCTTTCTATAGATAGGTCTCAAATGATGCAGTCAAAATAATATTTTCAATTTATTTCAAATGTCTTTGAAATGATTCATTTTATTTGCATGGATTTTCTGAATCAGTACCCCTCTCCCCATCCCACCCCCACTTCTATTCACAAAGTCTTCAGTGGAACCTTTATTCCTTGCCTTTACTGTTCTTCCACACACTCTCTTCTTATTACACTCCCCATCAGGGAATCTTTTAGCTCTCTTCACTTGTCTTTTGCTCCTTTGGAAGTTCCATCTGGCCAGAACCATAGTTTAAAAATCAGAGTTCCCAAATAGAGCACGTTTAAGGGCAAAAGAAAACAAACTGAATCTCCATGTCTGGCTCTCTTCCTGACTGCCTCTTTGCTCCTTATCACTCACTGTCTGTCATCACAAATACATGAGCCATCGTATTAAACCTCCAGTTAACCTATAAGAGAATTCTTAGTGTAATACATAGGAAATAAGGACTTAAAATGTTTGTATTTTATACTACATACCAATTATTCTTCAAACCTCTATTGCTAAAATGAAAAATACCAATTATTCTTCAAACCTATATTGCTAAAATGAAAAATGTAAACATGTAAGCAGAATAGAAACACAGATTCTGAACTTAGAAAGAATGGCATCTCTGGTAGCTGCATTGCTATTTTCAGTCCTCACATTTTGATGAATTATAAGGCCTTTCGGAAAGAATGTATGCTCCATAAATTTATTTTTCAATAAAAATGATTCCTTATACTTTAAATGAGTTAAATAAACCATCATATCATGCAACCACAGCCCACATTTGAATTTTGTTTTTCTTAAATTCTGGTTTCTAATGTTTTCCGGAAGTGTCCTTTTAATGACAGCTATTGAAAGCTGCTTGAATGTTCTAGTTGTAAGTTAATAGACCAAGGAAATTTAAACTGATAAAGAAAGATATGTAGCTATTTTGTTGATAGTTCAAAAATCCAATGACTTGAAGAGGCATAAATACATAAAATATATATTTAAATGGGATTTTTATTTGATATGCACTTCATGTAGCATGGACTAGCGTTTGGAAAGTGAGACTGCTCTAACATGGATTGTTTTGCAGTCATGGTTTTGGAAGAGGCATTTGCATTGTTAGAAATGTCCCCAAACCACACTTAAGGATGTCTTGAGCCTCACAGGGAGGCCTGACTGTGGTCACAGAAACCATGTGGCTGCTGTCACTATTGCTCTGTCTCTCCCCAGTGGTTAAGGGGACTCTGCCATCTGTATGCAATAGCAGCATGAAATGAGAACATGAAAGGAAAATGGTAGCTCTGGACATGGAAGGATAGGGAAATGTCTGTTACTCTCACTAATTCATTGTTGAGACAGTTAGGTCTCCAAAACTTGGGATTATATTTTATCATTTTATATCATAGAATGTTGTTCTTTACTCTGATGATAAAATCCTATGAACAATTGAGGAAAGCGACTGCCTTCTTTTTTCCAACTACTTCCTGACCCTCCAAACCCCGTCTCCCCAGTCCTCTCCAAAAAAAAAACTAAAAATCTTGATCTATATAGCATATTACACACAAATGATTAAGGGCAGAATACATCAATGTTAGAAAATTGTTCTTAATTTCAAGGTTACAAGTAAACAGTAGTTCCCCAGTCTTTCAGAGATTCCTGTATGGCAAACATTGATCTGGGTGGTTAGGCTGGTCAGGAAATTCTTGGAAGCTGAAGAACACTCAGGTCTAAGGAACCTTTATTATATACAGGGAACTCCAGAAACCATCTGCTGGAGCAGTGACTGCATATTAATATTACCTGATATAATGGTTTCCTATCCTGATGTAACAAATTATCAGAGGCAGAGTGTCTTGAAATTTATCATCTTAGCATGAAATCTGATAGGTGTCTCACATGGATAAAATGAGGGTGTCAGCAGAGCTGAATCCTTTTCTGGAGACTCCAGGAGAGAATCCACTTCCTTGTCTTTTCCAGCTTCTAGAGGCTGCCTTCATTCCTTGGCTCATGGCCCCATCCATCCATTTTCAAAGCCTGCAAGGATGGGTGGGGAGAGTCCTTTTCACGTGCACCTCTGTCTCCCTTCTGCTGTCATCAAATCTCTCTGACCACAGCTGGGAAGCATTCTCTGCTTTTACACGCTCTTGTGACTACCTTGGACCCACCTAGATAATTCAGGATAAACTCCCCATTTCAAGACCATTTTGACATTAATCACATCTGCAAAGTCACTGTTACCATATAAGATAATCACAGGTTATAAGGATTAGGACATGAACATCTTCGAGAGGCCATTATTTGGGGAACTTTTTGAAAATATGTGGTTACTTGGGTTATGCCCCACAATTACTAATTTATTGGTTCCAGACTAAGACCAAATAATCAGATTTTATTCAAACTTTCTAGGTGATTATAAAGTACAGCCAGAGTTGTGAATCACTGTAGATCATTGCTATCAGTGGTTCTCAAACTTTTACATGTGCCTAAGAATCACCCACGCATCTTGTTAAAAATACAGATTTAGATTCCAGGGGTCTGCGTGGAGGTGCTTTACTATTCAAAGTGCGGGCAATGGACCAGCATTACCTAGGACCTTGTTAGAAACACAGAAATTCAGACCTACTAAGTCAGAATCTGCATTTTTACAAATTCCCCAGGCGATGTGTAGGAACACTGACATTTGAGAAGCATTGCCTTATGTGTGAGATTCAGGTAACAGTAATAACAGGAAATAGCTAAGTATGATCATCTTAACAAGAACCATTCATCTTAAAGTCACCTTGTTCTTACATTATTCTGATATAGTAATTTACAAGCAATGTTTTTTTCAGGGAATATTAGAAGTTTGGTTATGCAATATGTTCTTTCCAATTAGAAGTACTCCCCACCGTGATGACAGAATTATAAAACACCTTGCTCTTAGTAATTAAGGGCAATATTACCTACCCCCACCCCCCACACAAATACCTCTAACACAAGACTAGATGAGAAGGAGCAGTTGATGAACAAGCCCGAGATGTTCCTATTCTCAGAGCTCTAGAATTTCCCACACTGCCATTCAGCCCTCCTGCTGCAGTGACTACCACAGTCTCCCCACACCCTAGTGATGGACTCACAAGTGGAAATGCTCAGAACTGGTTTGGGAGAGCTTATGATTATGAATATCATTTCCTTAACCCCTCTTTCCCATGTAGCCCTGTGCATAATTTTTTTAGAAGGAAACTTTCCTGAGAGGGAAATCTCTGGTAAAACAATCATAAAACTATCTAGCCACTTCCATAACGTTGATACTCTTCCTCCAGGAGAAATGATTTCAAATTACTTTGAGGGCAGAGGTTTTCAAAAGTTACTGGGCATCAGAGAAAGCAAGAAGGCTTGTTAATGCACAGATTGCTCAGCAGTACCCACAGAATTTCTTTTTCAGTAGGCAGAACTTTAAACGTTAGGGGTTAATTTCCCACTCACATTTCTGTGTATGGATTATTATCCAATCTTTATCTAAAAGCACTTACTCTTTATTATTTCAAATCACAGTAATGTCGTTGATATAAAGGAAAAGAAGACCTTACAGGTTCTAGCTAGATCTTAGCACACTATATAGTAATAACTGGTGGACTTTTTTTTGGCCTGTAGTGATACAATTAACTGTACATTTTGCAGTGAGGCAGATTAGGGTATGCATTGGTCAAATCGGATAGAAAATAAATTATTGATCGAATAAGTCCCTCAACACATTTACATATCTAAAACATTATTATGTTAACATGTAACTAATACAATGTTATTAATGACATATTTTACATACTTTTATCCTACTAAATTTTTGGATTCCAGTGCATTTTACTCTGAGAGCACATCTCAGTTCAGACCAGCCACATTTCAAGTGCTCAGTAGGCACAGTGGCTAATAGCTCCATAGTGGGCAGTGCAGGTTTATAAGGTAGTTTCAGGCACCACTTGTCATTAGTGTTCTTAACAGGCCCTGCAGGAGCACTAAATATCAAGTTAGTGAAACACAGTTCATTTTTAAGTAAATATTGATGGGACAAAAAAATGTATCTGCTCCTCCTACTTTTCAGTACTGTTTCAAATTTATGCTGCCTTGTGCTTCTGGTACTTTTATTAACCATTCTCCACATCCCTGGATGGCACACAGAATTGTAAGTCTGACAGAGACAGATCCTTGCCCCCAGTATTATGAATGATCAATTAAAATCCTGTTATTTAATTATTTTTACTAGCCCATAAAGTCTTCCCTAATGAAACCTAGCTTGTAAGTCTGCATATAGGAGGTATTGGTTGCTTCCCATTGATATCAGCCATTTCCACAAATAAGGGATGTTCGTACCTAGGTACACCCTCAGTTATGTCTTATTGATGTTTTGTGAAAGTGGCTCTTCTCTAGACCTCTCTAGTCACTGACTAGACTTTGTGACTAAACCTGTGACTCTGTCTTTCCTCATGCACTTTCACCTTACTGGGCATTGTTTACTAATTGCCTTACAAATCAGATATATTCCAGGAACGAAAATGCAGCATAAATTGAGGTGTAAGTGGGCAATCTAATAACTACTATATTTGATTATATGCACGTCAGTTCATACTCCTGTGGTCCAAATTCTTCCTGCTGAACATCATCACACTTCGTAGTAAATTCATATGTGCCCAATAATGTTGATCTTTGAGCATACTATTCTCTGATCTATTTGTTTAACAACTCATTTTATTTCAAACCCTTCTGAAAAGTACAGAAGTAAAAAATATTTTTGAGTTCAAATTAAGATAGACATGGCATTGTTTACTAAGTTTCATTTCTAATATGAAATGCTCAAGTACAAGGAATATCTCTCTTTCCTGTCATTGGGAGAATTTAGTTAACAGTTTTTTTTAATTCATCAGTTACTGGATTCCGGGGGAATATATCTGTCCAGAGGCCTTCAATATCCCTAATAATTACCATACCTTTTCTTTAAAAACTGTCAATTTATTCAAGAATACAACTGCTACCTTTTGAGAGAGATGATGATTCATTATTTGTCATGCAAATGAATAAACTTACTAACTAGTATGTCAACATTAGCAAACTAACAGGTTATTTATATTAGGAATATAGATATAGAAATGAAGTATTTTGCAGCTCTCCTGAGCTCCCACAGTGCCTTGGTAATCTACTACTCCACCAGTACTCTCCAATAGAGAGAGTTATTTCTTTCTGAGATAAAGAAAACATTCTGTACCTGCACTGCCCAGTATGGAAGCCACGAGTCACATGTGGCTCTTGAGCACTTAAAATGTACCTAGCTGGGTTGAGGAATGGGATTTTTATTTCATTAATTGTAATTAATATGAATTTTAATTTGAATAGCCACACATGACGGGTGGCCATCATAGTACTAGACTGTGCACTGAGATCTGAACCACATTAGCTAATCCCGAAGTCTACAATCAATGGGAGCATGTGGGGCTCTCAGCAGAGCTGAGAAAACCCAGGAATCAGTCATCAACTTCCTCCTATATTCAGTGAGACATATGGTACCTATCAATTAACAAAACTAGGACATTCCTGGACACATTGAGCTTAATCCAAGAAACTTCATTTATAGAAATTATGTTTTACACTTAGATAATTCCTGGAGCTAAGGGGTTTAGAATCTGAGCATCAACTCCACATGAATCATTTCTATTCCAGACTGCACATGTGTTGATAAGAACACTTTTTTTTCTTCACCTTATTCTGAACATAATCTCCTCGCCATCAAACTCTTAGTGTTTTCCTACAAAGTATGTTCAACCTTGCTGAGACTCATCTGTGTCCTCGAAGCTGTCAATCTCATCCTGTCTTCAATTTTATTGACTTAGAGTCAATGATTCATCTCTTGAACTTACCAATACACTTATTACCACCCCCAGGATTTTTGGTCTTCTCTTGTATAATTTGAAAAAAAGAAAAGAAAAAACGTGGCTCAGTCTGCTTTGGTGCTCCCACACCTAACAAATTGAGTACAGCTGAAGAAAATTGCTTTCATTCATTTGTTCATCCACTCATAGAGATTTTTTTTTTTAGTATTGATTATCTACTAGATCTAGGCACTGCACTGGTGTTAAGGAAATGGTACTGAACAAAACAAAGACCCTTCTTTAATGGAGCCTATATTCTAGTAGAAATGGATGGCAGTTCACAAAGAAACGCCTAAATAAATAAATCTGTCCGTCCAAAATAACTGATAAAAAGAAAAAGAAAATAGAATAAAAGACGAAGAATGTCAGTGGTGTGTGTACCATTTGATATACTGTGATAAAGGAGAGCCAAGTGGTATTTGAGTGGACAGCTGAATACAGTGATGGATTGAGCCATAAGGATACCTGAAGTAGGGCATTCCCGGCAAGTGGACGGGTTCTGTGGCAGGAGTATACTTGGTGTGTTTGAAGAAGAGAAAAGAGCAGAGTGAATGAGGTGGATTTAGAATAGTAAAGGCTAAAGTCAGAAGGGAGAGATTTGTAGGCCAGGGTAGGGATGTTTTATTTTATGCTGAGAGAGATGGGAGTTATTGGAGGCCTTGAGTGGATGAGTGATGTGATATGACTTCCATCTGTGTGAAGAATATGGAAGGAGAGCAAGAGTGAAAGTCTATTACAATAACATACAGGGGAGTCATTGCAAACTTGAACTCATCTGGTGGCTGTGGAAATTATAAAACCTAGTCAAATTGTAAACATATTTTACATTGACAACCAATAAAATTTGCTGATGGATTCTGAAATGTGACAAGAGTCCAGGATAACTCCAAGGTTTTGAATGTAAGAATTATAAAATCTTGAAGACCGTTTTGTATATTAGAATGTATTCACAGTCTCCACTCTTAACCAGGCAGAAATTCTTCATAGCTCAAGTCCATTATCTTTCCTATTTTCTAACCATGACTATTTCAAAATTCTCTGGCTCTGCCAAAACTTCCTTATATGGAGAAGACCAGCTTTGCTACTTCAGAGTATTTCTAAGCTACAGTATCCTCATCTGAGAAATGAATTTAACAACAACGACAGTAATAGTGAGCGCACTGAATGTTACGCTCAGAATGTAATCGACATGGTCAGAAGTCTATCTGTTTCTGTGTGTTTAAAAAGGTAACTTAAGTGCTTAGAAGAGTATGTGACACATATTAGGTACTCTATGATTATTTTTTTTTGTTTTAATGAGGTTTTATTTTGTAACAATTGACTAACTGTATATTAATTCATTTAACCTTCATTACAAATTTATGAGTAGGCTGAAGATTTACAGATGAGAAAACTGAGGTAGCAAGGGGTTAAACAATAGCCCAAGGTCACATAATCAGTAAGTAGTAAAGCTAGGATTGGACCCAGGTAATTTGGTTCCTGAACTCATGGTTTTTCTGTGTAGTACTGCCTTTCACGTACTGTATAAAGTTTGAACGCAGTGATGCAATTATGTTGCTTAGCACAGTGCTTGGCAGATAGTAAGCACCAGCACATGTTAGCGATTTATTGTTATTATTACTAATAATACAAATAATTGCTCCCTTACCCCATCCACACATCATATCTGTCTTAGATATGTGCTTTCTTCTTTAGCTTCACTAGTTGTATCAGTTGGGACCACTTTCAGATCCCCTACAAAACAACCCATCACACTTTCACTGATCTGTTTGCTGTCTCCAAATAAGCAGCATCCCACAATTCATGTTTTAAACATCATGTCTCTACCTCAGTTTCCAGGGGTATGATGATGATGGGTTATGGCTCATGAATAAATTGGGTGGAGTCAGGGATGGCTTGAGAAGGGAGGGTCAGGAAACTGGAAAACTGTTAAGTACAGAATAAAGCTCATGGATAGGGTTGGCATCAGAGTTGAGATATGAATCCTGGATTGGATGGGGATAAAAATTGTAAGTATTATTTGATAACAATGAAGGTGAAACATTTAATTGTGTGTGTGTGTGTCTGTGTTTATATGGGTATGCACGCATATACCATACAGTCTCTCTAGCCTCAAAACAATTATGTTTTATCCCAGAAAGGGATGTCTTTATAATTTAAATTAATGATGAAAATTCTCTCTGTATATTAAAATAGCTATTTGCTTGGTGGTATGAGCAATAGTGGCAGTGAAAATAGAAAACTCTAAATTTTAACTTTAAAAAAAAGTGTCCTCTTACACAGCAGCGTTTTGGTCAATTTCCATAAGAATACTTATTTTAGAATTAATGAATGTTAACTAAACATATCGTGATGATCATTCCACAATACATACAAATATCAAATCATTATACTGCATACATGAAACTAATATAATGGAGTATGCCAATTATATCTCAATTAAAAAATAATAAAAAAGAATTAATTTAATTGACGATTTTATGAGCATATTTCTACTGGTTAATATATCATCTTAGTACAAAAATTATTAATATAAGTTATTTTTCACCTAAATATTCTCCCAACTTAAGTTTTACCATTTTAGATCTATGAGAATTTTGTCATAGTTCAAATATACAAGTGGAATACCTTTTTAATTAATTAATTAATTTGTTAAAAAATTTTTTTTATTTTTGGGTGCACTGAGTCTCTGTTGTTGCACACGGGCTTTCTCTAGTTGTGGCGAGCAGGGGCTACTCTTCATTGCGGTGTGCAGGCTTCTCATTGCAGTGGCTTCTCTTGTTGCAGAGCACGGGCTCTAGGCACGCGGGCTTCAGTAGTTGTGGCGTACAGGCTTAATTGCTCCGAGGCATGTGGGATCTTCCCAGACCAGGGCTGTGTGGGATCTTCCCGGACCAGGGCTCGAACCCATGTCCCCTGCATTGGCAGGCAGATTCTTAACCACTGCGCCACCAGGGAAGCCCCCAAGTGGAATACCTTTAATTCTGATTCAAAACAGTCTGAGATGAGCACACTCTCAGTGTATGGTAATAGAAAAGTGACTTGCAATTTAACATAACATCATCAGTATGCAAATATGCATCAACAACAGCTTTGTGTATTAAAAGTCAATCAATATTGGGTCATTTCAGTATCAGGATGTCAGAAAGATTGCTATTTCAGTAGAATAACACTTCATCTGGTCTTATGCAGATATATATGTAAATATTGCATTAAAATGTAATTTGGGACTTAAAAGCTTTTGCACAGCAAAGGAAACCATAAACAAGACAAAAAGACAACCCTCAGAATGGGAGAAAATACTTGCAAGTGAAACAATGGACAAAGGATTAATCTCCAAAGTATACAAACAGCTCATGGAGCTCAATATCAAAAAAACAATCCAGTTAAAAAATGGGCAGAAGACCTAAATAGACATTTCACCAAGGAAGACATATAGACGGCCAAGAGGCACATTAAAAGATGCTCAACATCACTAAGTGTTAGAGAAATGCAAATCATAACTACAGTGATGTATCACCTCACGCCGGTCAGAATGGCCATTATAAAAAAACCTGGAAACAATAAATGCTGGAAAGGGTGTGGTGAAAAGGGAACCCTCCTACACTGTTGGTGGGAATGTAAATTGATACAACCACTATGGAGAACAGTATGGAAGTTCCTTAAAAAAGAAAAAATAGAACTACCATATGACCCAGCAACCCCACTGCTGGGCATATATCCTGAGAAAACCATAATTCAAAAAGAGACATGCACCACAATGTTCACTGCAGCATTATTTACAATAGCCAGGACATGGAACCAACCTAGATGTCCATCGACAGATGAATGGATGAAGAAAATGTGGCACATATATACAATGGAATATTACTCAGCCATAAAAGGAAATGAAATTGAGCTATTTGTAGTGAGGTGGATGGACCTAGAGTCTGTCAGAAAGAGAAAAACAAATACCGTATGCTAACGCAAATATATGGAATTAAAAAAAAAATGGTACTGATGAACCTAGTTGCAGGGCAGGAATAAAGAGGTAGACATAGAGGATGGACTTGGTGACATGGGGTGGGAGGGTGAAGCTGGGGCTAAGTGAGAGTAGCATCGACATATATACACTACCGAATGTAAAATAATTGGCTGGTGGGAAACAGCACAGCACAGGGAGATCGGCTCGGTGCTTTGCGATGACCTAGAGGGGTGGGATAGAGAGGATGGGATGGAGGCTCAAGAGGGAGGGGATATGGGGACATGTGTATGCATATGGCTGATTCACTTTGCTGTGCAACAGAAACTAACACAGTATTGTGAAGCAATTATACTCCAATAAAGATCTATTAAAAAAATGTAATTAGATTTCTTCCCCCTCTAGTAGGAGACAAACAACAACAAATATATCTGATTAAAATTAATGACGATATATTGAATAAGTAAAGGTTACATAATTACAACTCTAGTTTAAACAACGTCTAAGCTACATAGTCAAATATTTAATGCCGCTTCCTTAAAAGACAAATGCTATTGAATTGCTGCTTTACCCACTCTGCTGTCTCAGTGATAGTCATTTTTAAAGTTCAACAAATTGAGAGAGGGCTTTTGTTCTGACAAATAAAATTGAAGTGAAGTTAAACCGTTCAGACCATTTGAATCATGATATGTCATAGAGAATCAATTTATTTCCATCTCTGTCCCTCTCCTAGCTTGGACCACAATTAATTTGTAGATTTATAAAAGTAATTCATAAACTTTCTCACACGACTTTTCCTTATAGTGGAAGAATATAAGTTGGAGTAGGAGGTGAAGGACAGAGACTAAGGGAAAAAAATCACAGACTTCTCAGGTTCTCATTCTAAGCCTTAAAAGAGTTGTAATTTGCATAAATAGAAGGAAGCTAGCACTTTTTCTGGGAGAGTATCAGTGGAGGTCTGCATTTGGGATATTATTATAATTCGAAGATGAGTTTGCTTTTATTTGTGCACTCAGAATGGAAGAACAGTGGAGGATAAATTACTATTAAATGATGAGTCAGTGTTTTATTTAATTTATTTACACTAAGTTATAACTGCCAAGGAGCAGTGAAGCGAGCTAGTCAGCCTAATCACCATCTAATAGAAAAATCTACTTGGGAGACCAAATTACTGTGAGAAAAACCCTTAGTTAATATAAAATATGAATAACGAGACTTGGATGCTCTTAAGGAATGGTGTTAAAAATTATAGTAGTTTGATCCATATCTGGCAGAAAGACTTAAGTGCCAAACATGCACAACTTGTGCTGTTAGCAATCATAGTTTCAACTCCCTTTGGTCCTTAGAAACACAATTAGCTGACTTTGCTAATCGTATGTAAAAATGTATATAAAAATATTGATGATGATTTTTAACTTATTAGTAATCAAAAGTTTTTGTTCTCATAATGTTACTTCACATTGCCCATGTTAAAATTAAAGTGATTCCAACATTTAAAAATAATATTATGCATTTATCTTTCTAAATACTAAATCTAAAAAAATCATTATCTTCAGGTACATTTATGACTCACCACTTTACTTTGTTATCTGATTGGAAGCAATCTGCAAAGAGTTATATTTCTTCCATTTTCTATTTACTTTATTCAATTTCAGAACATGGCATTTCTGGCCTATCTCTAAATTTGGGGGTTTCACCCTTGGGGGGCACTGCTCTTTTCAAAGCATTGCTTTTCCTTATCTGACAATATGACAACCAAGAAATTCATAGGGAACTTAACCCAGAGATAGGTAACAATCTGAGTTGAAAGTACCTTCTAAGTTTGGGCCGTTTTTCCCATCGAGGCAAACAAAAAGGGTTTTTATTGAATTAGCACATAGAATAGATATAAAAACATTAAGTTCTTGACTATTTTTCAAAAAATATTCAAGTTAGCTTGTAAGTTTACTTCACTAAGTAATCATAGATAAGTCTAGTAAATTGTAGATAAGAAATCAGAATTTTAGGGCAGGAAGTTACTTCGGAAACCTAAATGCCACGGGGATCTAATAAGTTGGACAAAGTCCTGAAGCTAGTGGTGTAGGCAAGACTATGATTTTTCTGTCCTGATTCCAAGACAATTGCTTTTGCATTGTGGATTTTTTCTGACTATTCTTTGGTTATATTTTTAAAACATCTCTAGCTAACTCAGAGTATGAGTAATTATAATGGCAAAATAAAACTCCAAATAGTTTGACAGATCACTCTATATGCTGTTAGTGAGCTTCAGTTATTATCTTTTGGCAATATGACAAACAGTGATTCACTGACAGTGGAGGCAGCACTTTGTAAAGGAAAGAAGAGGTGATGTGGAGTCATTCCAACCTAGGCCCTGAGGCCTATTTCCCCACTTACTAGCTGCATGTTCTGTGCTAAGTATTTACTTTTTTGAGCCTCAGTTCCCTGATCCCACAACATTGTCTTACGGCACTTAACTTTAAACTTTTTATGTCTTGCACAATACTTGACACACAGTAGGTCTGCAAATAATAGGATTTTCTTCTCCCCAAGATCATGGCTCAGGATAAGAGTGAGGACCATATGTCCTCATATTTTTACAATGAATAATTACAGATATTTAGCAATACTGCGAACTCTGTGAAACATTTCATCTCTGTGAATTTAGAGATAAAAGAAGCACAATGAAGAATACCAAGGGTTTTAAAAATTAATTAATGAGGATAGTAAGTAATTAAATTTGAGATGTATTGATATTACATTGCACACTTTATTAACAATATGACCCCTTTACAACATGGGAAATAGAATTAGAAAATAAGAAATTTTAAGTTTTGATTTCTTTGGTGGTGAAACATCAAAGAGGGGTAACTATTAAGAAGTCTCATACCATTTCTTAATTATTAGCACGAGCCATAGGGTTAGTTAGCCCTAATATTTAGACCTCTCCAGGCTGAAATCATGTCCTCTACTATGAGATTCCAAACTACGTAAAAGCATGACAACATTAAGATATCCTACAAGTACATCACTGCCATGTTTTCCTTAAATATGTCAAGTAAAGAAATGCACTATTTAATGGGCTTTAGTTTGTGTGTCTCTTCATAGGTTACTAATTGTATTGGATTTGTCCATCTATTCCATTTATTACCCCCAATTTAATTATTTTCCTATGCTTTCTCTTCACCCCATTCTACGTTTAAAACAACAATGATGTGGAGCATGTGAAATATTAAAACTGTCCTTATTTTATGGCTATAAATAAGCTCCCAGATGAGTAGTATAGATCCATTTAATGTCAAACACATTTTTACAAATGGGAAAATTAGATAATATGCCTGAACATAGATTAAAACAAGGTGTACAGAAATCAAGACCAATAATATAAAACCCACTCATTATATAGACCTACTAAAGGAAGGCACCATTTTTCCCACTATCTTCCCATTGAATAGCCCAATGTTGCCAATGATCAAGCCTAACCAAAATGAATGGTACCTAACAGTGGATTATCATACCCTTAATACCATGGTTTCCCCAATTAAAGCTCTCATATCCACTATTATTGAAATTACTGGTTCCATACAGGCATCAACTGGAAAATATACTTTGCTGTTATAGCTATGACTAGCATGTTTCACTCAGTCCCTATTTCAGTAGCTTCTCAGTAGCAGTTTGCATTTACCTTCAAAGTGACACAATACGCCTTTACCTGGCCACCCAGGTGGTATCTCAACAACACTTTCATTTCACACAATCTTCGCAGGCAAGATTTTAATCACACGCAGCTTTCTCCAGGATCATGGGAATGACATTACACTGATGACATCCTTTTCTGAGGAGTTTCATTTGACACACTCAAGACATACAAATATTCACAAAGCAGCTCACAAAAGGGAGGGACCATCACCCTCCTATGCATAATACAAGGCCCTACCATCTCAGTTAAATCCTGGGCATCATTTGGTCAGTCAAGTATGGCTTCATCCCTGATACTGTCAAGAAATAACTATTACCCTGGCAAAATCCACAATATTAAAATAAGCCCAATGTCTTTTAAGCCTTTTGGCTTCTAGAGGCAATGTATTCCTTATTTCTAAATTTTACTTAAGTGAATTTATACTGTTACTCTCAAATTGGCCCACTTTAAATGGGATCTCCAAATAACAAAGGATCTAGAATCTTTACAAAATGAACAATTAAAAAAAAAAAAAAGAACTCCCATTAGCACTCCTTAGACACTCCTTCACTGTAGAGGATTCGGTGACTTTCTCTCATGCATCCTGGGGTCTCTGGATTACTCATGATGACCATAAGTTGCTCGTAGGCTTCTGGAGCAAAACACCCTCTTCTTTGGCCCCAGATATACTTCATTAGCCCAAACAGTGCAGGTTGCATATTGGACTTTTGGGGAGACTGAAGCTAACTGGTCCTGACTGATGAGCTGTAGGACCCAAGTGCCTATTATGCTTTGGGACGTATGGAGGCAGAACCCCACAGATTCAGCACAGTCACAAAAGCCTTCTTATTGAAATGAAAATAGTACTTACAGGAAAAAGTCTCTGGCATATCTTACTTACAGAAAGAAGTGGCTTCCTTTGTCCTCAGTCTCTTGTTAGATGCAATGGTGTTGGAGGAGTTGGAGGAGGTCACCTCTCTCCTGGACTAACTGGCTACCTGGAGAGCCCCTTGGGATCCACTGAGCGACTAGGAAAAGTGATTTGTATCCTTTACTGAATAGCATCACCATTGCATGTGATGGAGTCACAAGAGGTTTGCTCTTGTCCATCCCTAAAAGGATGTCCCTGCCCAAGGAAAATACCCCATGATCAACACAGTTAGCCAAATTTCAAGCAGTCATCTTAGCACTAGAAAAGCCCTGGCCAAAAATCGGTCCCATCTGCACATTTTTCAGACTCCTGAGCCATTGCCTATGGTCTGGCTGTCTGGTCCAACCAATCACAACAATTCCTTATCCAAAGTCACCCTATTCAGGATAAAAAGTTCTGAGAATACTCTCACAGATACCAAAAATAAAAATCAAAGTCACATATATCTCTGCAGATACCAAAGCTACAATTCAAGTCTTCACCAGATACTTCTTAATCTTTTTGAAGTTCTGGACATTACTGATAGTGACCAAGGAACTCATTTTACTTCTCAAAATACTCAAGGCACAATATCAACTTTAGAACGAGGCATTGAATAGAATTTTCACTTCCCTTATCAGCTTTAGACACTGGGCTTCTTAGAGTACCATAATGGCGTACTTAAATGAGTTCAAATACAATTAAATTAAACATCACACATTGTACTCATCACTCAAATATCAGGGGTGAATTTTGATAGATTCTGACTCTATATTTGATGTTTGGCCTCTCAAAGCTTTCAGACTCCAACCTTCCTTCCTCTTTTTTGCCGCACATCTGGGGAAGCCAATAAGAAAGTCGATGTGCTCCTTCTCTGGACACTGGGAAAGTTGAAACTATGAAAGACCAGTCCCCTGTGGTGGGGGGAACCTTCACACCAACTGCACCCCTTAACTGCAATCAAAACTAGTCACTCTCCTCCCTTCACTCAAACCACTTTCTACCAGCTTGGGTGCTTTCCCTGCTCTAACTAGAAAGTCTCAAGCATGTGAGTAGTCTTTTCTGTCTCTTGGTATGGGTATAGGGTCATCAGCTTTAACACTGGAACCAATTTTGGGCTGGGGATTATTAATCCTCCCTTCTGTGGGGCAACTGTAAGACAATTTATTATTTGGAATATAATTAGAATTTATTATTTGGAATATAATTAGAATATAAGCTCCTTAAGATTAGAGGTTTGGGGCATTTTGTGCAATCCTGTATCTTCGGGACATAGGGCAGTGCTAAGTTAAAACATTCAAAAAAAATTTGTTGAATGAATTAATGAATCCACATCAAAGCCTCCTGACACTTAGCCTAGTCATTCTTCCTTCCAAATCGGAAAACCACCAGTGATTGAGTGATAAATTGTTAGCTAAAATTAGGCAAGAGTTCGTGAACTAAGCTAGAGATGATTTATTTTCATTCATCAGAAGAAAATAAATTGGTTTATTTCTACCCATTTCTACCAGTAGTTGTAAGGGGAATATGTTGAACTTGTCAAAAAAGAAGTGAGAGAAAAAGCAGTGATAATTTTGTTTAATAGTTTAAAATATTTTCAGAGGTTTTGTAATGCCTCTAGGTATTCACATTTATTTCTTAATAAGTCATGCAAAAAATCCTACACAAAGCTACCTGAGCTCACAAACCATATGCCAGTATTCTTAGCTTGGTTGTATTGAAATACAGCCAGATTATTACTGATTTAGTCTCATCATATTTCTACAACATACAGAATGATATAAGATGAAAATTAGCTGTGGAAGGGTGTTCTAAGATGATTATTTCTTTATTTTAAAATATTTATTTATTTGGTTGCACTGGGTCTTAGTTGCGGCAGGCGGGCTCCTTAGTTGTGGCATGCGAATTCTTAGTTGCAGCATGCATGTGGGATCTAGTTCCCCGACCAGGGATCAAACCCGGGCCCCATGCATTGGGAGCACAGAGTCTTATCCACTGCACCACCAGGGAAGTCCCAAAGATGATTATTTCTTGAAATTTAACATTTCATAAGCAGATGTGGTTTACTATCTATGCAAAATCAATTTGCACATTCCAGTATTAAATTAAATTTGAAGCATGAAACAGAAATCAGTAAGAATCCATGGTGTGATTCTACAAAATTAAAATGTTTAAGTGGGAGAAAAAGAGGGTTTAAAAATCATTTATTCAGGCTTCCCTGATGGCGCAGTGGTTAAGAATCTGCCTGCCAATGCAGGGGACACGGGTTCAATCCCTGCTCCAGGAAGATCCCACATGCCGTGGAGCAACTAAGCCCATGTGCCACAACTACTGAGCCTGCATGCCACAACTACTGAACCTGTGTGCCACAACTACTGAAGCCCGTGCGCCTAGAACCCATGCTCCGCAACAAGAGAAGCCACCACAACGAGAAGCCCCGGAACCGCAATGAGAAGCCCAGGCACCGCAAAGAAGAGTAGCCCCCGCTCGCCACCGCTAAAGAAAGCCTGCACAGCAACAAAGTCCCATTGCAGCCTAATTAATTAATTAATTAATTAAAATAAAGTTCCCTTAAAAAAAAAATCGTTTATTCATTTAGAGATAAAAAGGCTCTTAGCTAAAGTGTCACAGTGAGAGATACACAGGATTTGTGCTCCATGGATTCTTAGATTAGTATCCCTTATAACTCATTACCTGATCCTGAATTATCCCTGAGTTTATTAGGCTGTGTATGACTCAGGCTTTTTGTCTTATTGCTACTTATACTATATCTTCTCTTTCCCAACATATGTGCCTCAAATCTCTATCCTGTTATGCACCAGAAAAGGAAATGAGCTGTATAGTCAGACTATCCAGCTAGAGCAATTGATGTGAAAGATAGAAATTTAAGTTAGAAAACTGTGTGTCTACATAAGTTATCTATTTAGGTGCAACAAACCACTCTCAAATTTACTGACTTTAAGTAACACTCATTTATTTGCTCATGATTCTGAAGATTTAGAGTTGGGCTTAGCAAGGCAATTCTTTAATTCTTCTCATCTAGACTTATACTCACAACTGGGGCTGGCTTTTGTTCCTGACTACGGGACCGAGCACCTCAGTTCTCCTTGTAATATCTTATATTCCAGTAGGTTAGATTGGGCTTCTTTAAATAGTTGTCTTATGGCAGTATTTTAAGAGGTTAAGACCAGTGCATAAACCCTAATCGAGTTTCTACTTGTGTCATAACTGATCATTTGCCATTTGTTCAAAGGTGGTCCCACTGGAAAACCCAAAGTCAATGGAGATATGGACTACACTTGGGCTTGGAAAATAATTCACTTTGACTAAGTCATGCTTCTCAAAAGATCATAAAACCTTGATGAATCCAATAAATGCATTAAGACATGTATCCTAAGTTGAAATACACAGAACAAGGCTTTGTTTGTTTATGATTGTTTGTTTTTGAAATAAGAATATTAAGAAGTCATATTACCATTATATACAAGGAGTCTATGTGTATACCACATATAATTCAGGAATTATAACCAAAGACTAAGATAAAGGTGAAAAACTTTCAATACTTGTAGGAATTGAATACACTTGATGCTTATGAGAGATGTGTCCTAGCATTCTAACCGAGACAAAAATGAACTTTTTTTAATCTAACTGAAATTTAAACATCATCAAAAAATAATTCAATTCATGATATTCTCCCCTTAGAGACCTTTGTGCATATAGGACAATAATCTTTCTTTAATCTGAATTCAAATCAAGGCACTTTAACATTCCTCAATTCTCATTTGATATCCCAATTGTTTATTTTTGCTTTTGTTGCTTGTAATTTTGGTGTCAAATCCAAAAAAATTCTTTGCAAGGCCAATGTCAAGCACCTTTTCACCTATGTTTTTTTCCTAGGGTTTTCATGTTTTCATATCTCATGTTAAATTATTTAATCCATTTTGAGTTGATTTTTCTGTATATATAAGATAAAGGTCCAGTTTCATTCCTTTGCATGTGGATATCCAGTTTTCCCAGTACCATTTATTGAAGGGACTATGTTTTCTTCTCAAAAGAGTATTTTCTTACACCACAAGACATCTCTTTACTTTGTTTTATTATGCCTAAATTGTAATATCTAGGAGATCATAAAAACATATAATATTTTAAAGTTAATTATTGAAATAATAAAAGATTCCAGTCATGTGTATAGTACTGAATTAATTACAGCATATTCTTTTTTCTCCTGATTGAGATAAACTGCACTGAACAGCTGATATTGGAACTTAAAGCATATTGGAATATTGAACAATTCAAATCTGGGTTCTTAGTAGGACATGAGGATAATTAGGATTTTGGTAATTGAGAAGAAAAATTATGGAAATTATACATCCACAAATATATACACATATACACATCCCCTTATGTGTGTGTGTGTGTGTATATATATATATATAATTTATTTTTCTCAATACAAAATTTTACCTGGAGTTAACTGTTCAAAAATGTGCCTAGAGTTAACTGTGCCCAGAAGAAAGCACAATTTCTTTCTTCTTTATTCTTGCCTCTCTTTAAATTTTCAGGGCCTCAATTCCTAGGTGGGTATTATTATGCAAATTATATTTATACTTGGGGGTCATGTAATATGCAAAGTGCTAATGGAAGAAATTAACTTCCTCCCAAAAAAATTTTACAAAATCACACTCTAATCAATAAGAATGTTTTTTTCTATAAATAGTTGCCGTATGGGATTTTAGATACGTATTTTTTAATCTTTACCAAGTTGATAGAAATTATCTGTGTTTATGTTCAATTTGCTGCTGGAGAGGTTCATCCTTTTCTTATTGATTTGAAAGGGCATTTATATAATATGTTTATTAATAATCAATTTTTGTTATACTTATTTTAGGATGTGCTTAACAAACTGAAATTTTCAATGTTTATACAATCTTTTATCTTGTTATCTTTATATTTGAGCCATACTTTGAAAATCATCATCTACTGAAACATTATCAGCATGATCATCTATATCTTCTTGTATTAATTATTATTGATCCAGTTCTGGATACACACACACATACACACAGTTTGTGAACTACTTTCCGGAGATAATTTTCATAATAATTCAAAAGTGTTTAAAAAAAAAAGACATTTGAAGTAAATTTTAGTGCATTTAAATTTATATTGTCTCTAAAATTTTTAAATACCAAGATTTGAAAACAATCTCTAATGCAAAATAATTCCAAAATGTAAGCTATATCTAAATACAGAACAAAGGAACAATATATTTTTGTTTCATGCTCTTTGTAATGTAGATATATCTTATATATAAATTTCATGAAATAACAAGTAATAGTACTTTAAGTCTGCTATATGTCAAAATATACAATACAAAAGGAAAAAAGATACAAACAACCATGCAAACCAAAAATACCTAAATATCTAGTTTATACTATGTCAAACATTTACATATATTTTTGTCAATATACTCATATTTTCTGCATGGTACATTTTCATAAAAGCAAAACAAACAATAAAGCCTCTGGTATAATCTATTTGCCCTCTGCTTTATTTCATTTCATTCATTAATCACACATTTATTAATATATTAATCATTAGATTATTTGCAAACCACTGGGGTAACTTTGAGCCTATAAAGACCATACAAGCCTAGATATCAAGCAATTCACAGCTTATCATTATGCTTTGAGTTAAACTCTTTGTCAGGCATTTAATCTCTGTGTGATTCCTTTTTCCATTCCAAGAAAGTACCAAGTTGCTTTATGCTCCCTCCTTCCACTCAGAGGAAGTTTGCTATGCAAAGCTAAAATCAGACTCTGATTGCAGACAACAAATCTTCATATCTTGATTTTTCAAATTAATCTTGAGCTATTTGACTGGATTATAGTGTAGGGAGGGAAGGGAGGCTCATTTCTTTGAAGTCAGCAATGAAGAAATTTTCCATTGTCTAGAAAGGGAATAGAGGATGCACAGAGGGAGTTTGGATTCTGAGTCTGACTGCTTCCAGCCCTGGCAAAGAATTCTGTGCCTCACGTAGAATAGAGGCAACAGAATTGAATCCCCAACTGTAAAGTGACTTCCAGCTTTGGACAAAGGGTATTTCAGGAAACCAGTATACTCAGATGATCAGATACCATGTTGCTATTACAAGATCTCTAAGAGCATTGTATGACTTTTCCAGGTGGAGGGTACAGAGTCTAAATAATGGCTGTGATTGAATTTCCTGCTGACTCACTAGGATAGGGTCATGGAATCAGATTCAACTTGATTTAGAAGAAATGATAGCATGTGCTATTTTTATGGAACCAAGTTAGTGAAGGAATAATCACAATCACCACAGGTAGATTCTGCATATCAATGACAGATGAGTTTGACTGCAGTCCAGGGCATGGTTCTAAATAGACTTTGTGAGTGGCAAGGGCATTCACAAAAAAAGAAACTCATGCCAGACTATCCTCATGTCCTAATGAAATCTGGAATATGCATATTACTTTATAAATTCTCTCATGAGAGCCTTGAAAATCAGATAGAAAAACATGCTGGGCTTCCCTGGTGGCGCAGTGGTTAAGAATCCGCCTGCCAATGCAGGGGACACGGGTTCGAGCCCTGGTCTGGGAAGATCCCACATGCCGCGGAGCAACTAAGCCCGTGAGCCACAGCTACTGAGCCTGCGTGTCTGGAGCCTGTGCTCCACAATGGGAGAGGCCGCGACAGTGATAGGCCTGTGCACCGCGATGAAGAGTGGCCCCTGCTCGCGGCAACTGGAGAAAGCCCTCACACAGAAACGAAGACCCAACACAGCCAAAAATAAATAAATAAATAAATTTATAAAAAAAAAAGAAAAACATGCTGAAGGGACTTCCCTCGTGGTGCAGTGGTTAAGAATCCACCTGCCATTGCAGGGGACACAGGTTCGAGCCCTGGTCCGGGAAGGTCCCTCATGCCACGGAACAACTAAGCCTGTGTGCCACAACTACTGAGCCTGCACTCTAGAGCCCGCATGCCACAACTACTGAAACCCACGTGCCTAGAGCCCATGCTCCGCAACAAGAGAAGCCACTGCAATGAGAAGCCTGCACACCGCAATGAAGAGTAACCCCCACTAGCTGCAACAGGAGAAAGCCCACGTGCAGCAACGAAGACCCAACACAACCAAAAAATAAATAAATAAAATAAAAATTAAAAAAAGAAAAACATGCTAGAATCTAGCAGCTGGATGATAAACCCATAGCTGGTTGAATCACCAGACCAAAGATGATGGTTAGGGTTAGGGTTCATCTGTCATAGCATCCGTAATGACATTCTTCATGGTTTTAATAGCATTGCTGAACATGCTGATGGTACTTTATTCGTTCACTCAGTCATTCATTCAATAATATTCTTTAGTTCTTTCAACATGTCAAACACTCTTTGTAGGTCAGATCAAATCCTTGTTCTTATTATCATCAAGGCTTCAAAATACTTGAGGAAATAGATAACTAGATCAATAACACTGAACAGTGAGATCAGTAACATATGCTAAAGTGAGGTATATCAGATGGAATCATAGCAGGAAACAAATAGCATACTCAAAAGAGTTAATTAAAATGATTTAGTAAAGGTGCCATGTAAAGTGATGTGAGCAGATTTAAGGGAACCATTAAGAGATGGTGACATTCCCAGGAATTGGCAGCAGACAATTGTTAGGGACACTCAGTCTGAAATATCAAGGAGAGCCCACTGTGAGCTTGAGCTATCAAAGAAGAACCACTCAATAAAAACTACAGCCAGGAAGGGATGCAGGCATAACCCAGAAAATGGTGTGAGCCTAACTGTAATCTAAAGAGCAGTATAGTTAATCAAGGTAAATCAAATCTGCCTCATAGAGCAAACATCAGGGCAACAAATGGCAAAAATGGTTCGGGAGACAAAGAGAGAACAACCAACACAGCTTACCAGTTGTGTCAATGCTTGCCCTATTTGATTTCATCTATTCTTGCTCTTAATTGATTTCAGCTAAAAGAAGTTGTGTACCGAATATAGAAGAAATAAAGTTTCTTCATATGACTGGAAAGTGATGTCAATTTAGTCTTGCTCACACTTGAAATCTGAATTTAATGTTAACCACCATCAAACTTGTTCTTATGAAACAAAGCCAGGCAGAGAGAGATGAAGAATGGATCTGAAGGGTGAAAGAAGAATAACCAGCACAAATGGCATGGTCAAAATACCAAGGAGGATGCTATCAAATTAGATGGCCAGGGGGCTGGAGGGGTCATAGGGAGCGAGTCAAGAAAGAGTTCACAGAACGGGAAATCCTTAGTCAAAACCAGGAAAATGAGCTGTAGTCCACAAAGCAAATGAAGAAAGTTCACGCAGAATCAAAACGCTCTGAAATGGCATGGTGTTTAGGACTGTCATAGCATAGGAGGGATTGGGAATATGTTATAAAAGAGAAAAAGTTAGCTCAGACTGAGGAAGTAAAGATCTGCTCAGTCATTCACTAGACAGGAATACCTAACAAAGATAAAGCCAGTAGCAAAGTTGATAGGAAACATATTGCTCCCAAATACATGCCACATTTATAAAGTGCCATGATAATCCCTTTTTTGACTAATCATTGCTTTCTTACTGTATAACTTTGTTCTCTAAAGTCATGGGCCACTGGAAACTTTGGCATGACTAGAAGATCTAAGTCTGTTTGACACAGACAGGTGGTTCTATCTCCAGCCCAGGTGCATAGCTTCAGATGATGGGGTTTCTGCACACACAATTCCATACCTATCTTAATTTTGTAGTTTCCAAGGAAACAGGAACCTGACTTCACTTTGCAGTCCAGATCTGGTGTTGATATCTTTACAATGCCTAACTTTATTCTGAGTCTTTCAAATCAATGTTTTACTTAAAAAAAGAAAAAGAAAACTGATTTAGTTAAATGTTACCACTTCCCCAAATCCTACAAAACTTCTATCTGTTCCTTTGCTTGGTTCCTCTGGTGTGCTTACAATGGATCAATTAACCAGATTTTGCTGGGCTGCAGGTTTCTGCCTAGTGGTCATGGGCTGATTGGACCAGGGAAGTTGTTTAAGAAGATCAAAAACAAACCAAATTTTATGCTTCAATTAAATACATTTCTAACTACTATGTGTAGAGCCTGTTTGAGCTTGAAGTCTCTTCAAAATTCCTCTCCTTTATCCTCAAACTGTGAATTGCTCTTTCCACTGTTTCCTCAATGGAATCTGCTTGAAAATCTACTAGAATATGTATCACATGGTTTCTCCTTTCCTCATATTTGTACACCACATGAAATTGTATTCCCTCATTTTAATATAAATCCTTGTCAGTCTGGAATTTTTTCTTATATAGCTTACCTATCTCAGCGATAAGAATAAAGTGCTACTCATCAATATGCACAGAATGAGTGCATTCTGGCAAGAAAAGTGTGGTCAAATCAATAGGATACATTTAATCATTTCAGTAGATTCATAACACCAACAATACAAATATACAGTAGACACCAGTGCTTAACAGCAAAATGATTCAGTTTTCTTTGCCTGAAAAACCAAAAATGAGTAAATTAATGTGATATAGCTACCAGGAAAATAAAACAACTATTAGAACAATTTCAAAAAAAGTAAATAAATTTTTAAATACCTGTCTTAGACTGTCTTAACTGAAGTATAAATTCCAGATTAAATGATACAATAAACACAACTTTCTTTTTCTGATCAAGTATTTTCAGTAAGACATGCTTTAAGAGGAATATGAAAAACTGAAGTTCATACCAAGTGACTAAGTACATGCAGAATCTTAAGGTTATAATGTGAAGAGATGAAAAAGATACTCATGTGTGCTTGGAGAAGCAAAAATCAACAGGGACAAATTTATAAGGGAACACTTAAAAAGCCATTACACTGTGGCTTCCCTGGTGGCGCAGTGGTTAAGAATCCGCCTGCCAATGCAGGGGACATGGGTTCGAGCCCTGGTCCAGGAAGATCCCACACAGCCCTGGTCTGGGAAGATCCCACATGCCGTGGAGCAACTAAGCCCATGCACCACAACTACTGAGCCTGCACTCTAGAGCCCGCGAGCCACAACTACTGAGCCCACATGCCACAACTACTGAAGCCCGCATGCCTAGATCCAGCCAGTGCTCTGCAATGAGAAGCCACTGCAGCGAGAAGCCCATGCACCGCAATGAAGAGTAGCCCCCACTCGCCGCATTTAGAGAAAGCCCGCACGCAGCAACGAAGACCCAACAAAGCCAAAAATAATAAATAAATAAAATAAATTTTTAAAAAAGACATTATATCAAATAAAGACTACATTTGTTTTGTGTTGTTTTGGGGTTTAAAACGATCTGGTGTGTAGAAGCTAAAGGGAGGAAGACTGGAACTCAACACAAGGAATAACTTGGTAATGATTAGAGTCACTTGCAAATGGAAGAGATGACCTTAATGGTTGTGAAGATTTCATGAGTAGGCATATTAAAAACATTCAGAGAAGAAGGTCAAACACTGGAGTGAAAAATGAGCTTGATGACCACCTGAATTCTTTGTAGCATTTGAGGGTATCAGGGGAGGTTGTTGGTTTTATAATTGTTATTGTTAATTCTCCAGGTGTCTTTATTTGGATCGGGGGACAACCCCAGGGGATGTGAAATATTCCACATCTTTGCTTTTTACAAAAATGTTGAACTATGGGTATTCACACAATTACTGGAGTAAGTTTGAGAATATTTCTGCAGTAAAGATTGATCTATACAATCAACTCACTTCTCAAAGAAACATGCCCAATCCTCCAATGTCCTACAGTCAGATTAGTATTGCTCTGAGGGCCAAAGAATAAGTGGGACCCTGAATTAAATTAGATGAATGCCACTGGTTAGTAAAACATACCAGATAGGAATTTGATTAAATTGAACCTATTTTCATAAATCTTTCAAGTTCATAAAACTTTAACACCTAGATTCTATCTGTAAGTACAGTCACTCAAATTCACTATTCAGAAAACCATCTTGGATGTTTGTTAAAATTAACCTCTGAGTTTCAGCCCCAGGAGTTCTAATATTGTAGGATGGGATAACTGAGATAGGGTCCAGGAATCTGTACAATCAACAAGCATCTCAGATTAATCTGGTCCATGCTGTTCTTTAAGAAACAATGATCCAGAAATGCAACACCAAGCAACAAGGAGAAGGAAACAAAGCCAGAAAACCCAAGCTAGGTGTAAACTACAAGTTGAAATATGTGCTAATGGCAAATTTCTGAGTTTTTCCAACGTATTAATGAAAGAACATCATACTGCTACTAACATAAGACAACACTCATTATTTATCTATTCCATATACAGAGTTGAAAGCATATAGTGACAAAAAGAGCTATTTATAAGTAGAATATCATTACTTAAAAACTGCACATTCTGGGCTTCCCTGGTGGTGCAGTGGTTGAGAATCTGCCTGCTAATGCAGGGGACACGGGTTCAAGCCCTGGTCTGGGAAGATCCCACATGCCACGGAGCAGCTGGGCCCATGAGCCACAACTGCTGAGCCTGCGCGTCTGGAGCCTGTGCCCCGCATTGGGAGGGCCGCAATAGTGAGAAGTCCGCGCACCGCGATGAAGAGTGGCTCCCGCACCACGATGAAGAGTGGCCCCTGCTTGCCGCAACTAGAGAAAGCCCTCGCACGAAATGAAGACCCAACACAGCCAAAAATAAATAAATAAATAAAGTAGCTATTAATTAAAAAAAAAAAAATGGCAACATTTCATTCTAAAAACAAAAAAACAAAAAAACTGCACATTCTTATTCATGTCTCTTTCTTTTAAAAGTGTTAGTTGTTAAAACCAGCTCCCTACAGAATCTATTTCAGATATCTTTTAGTGTTAAGAAAAAAATAGTTTCATTCCCAGCTTATATTCCAAAAAGAGTTGTTATTTCAATTCAAATCTGAAAAAAAATATAACTTCCTGAAAATATCATCTCTCTGATGTCTTATTTTATTTCACTTGAAAATGTTTGTGTTCATTTAGATAATTCCTGGTGTTGCTTAAAAGAAAATTGGATTTGTGCATTAAAAGGAAACTATGATGGGGTGTATTACAAAAGGGATTAACTGAAGGAAATAACAGCAGTGTATTGGGAGCTGGCATTATCAACTGGAATTGAAAACCAATCTTTTGAACATTGCTAAAAAAGCCCCTTCATCTTGATAATACTTCAAACTTACTTGTTAAGAGTGAGAAAGAAAGTAATGAGGACATAGGAAAAGAAGGTCACAGGCATTTCAGCACCTATTCATTTGCTTTACAGATTCAGAATGAAATAGGCCATTTTTAATTAAAGGATTACCTTGATTCTGGAATCAGCACTTCTCTCATTGTTCAAGAAGATGTCTTGGACATCAGCGTTCGTGTGCATGCACACAAGTATAACACATCTATCGCCTTTTTCTCCATGAAAGTTAATTAATTTAAAATTATTAATTGAATCAGTTAAATTATATATTTACATTTATATTTATTAGCTGTCAGCTTCAACCAAGTGAAAAGGTGAAATTAAATCAAGGAAGATTTTTTGAGATCCTCCTTCCATTAATATCAGATTGTCTTCTGAAAAATTATATTTCCGGATCACTGTTTTTCCCCTGATGCATGTGCCTGATGCACTCATATATAATTCTCCTCCTTCCAAATAAAAGGAGGACTTCTTGCTTGAGGGTGGAAGACTGGTATACATACCCAAATATCCATCATGTAGGGCACCTACTATATTGTCTTCAGACCCCTTTTGTCCTTTTCTGTAGACCGTGTCATCACTTTCTGGGATCCTGTCTCCTACCCACTTCCCAGTGTTTCAGTAGAAGTAGTCATACCATGTATGCTGAACCTACTAACTGGGCACAAGTGATGGATCCAGGGATGGGCACCTAAATCAAATACTCCCCAAATTTGAGATTAAGCTATGATATGCTAGTCTCGGTCTGTCTGCTCTCTTCAACAAAGTTGTCAACATCAGAGTTGTGTGATAAAGCCACCTTCTACCATATGGACTGAGAAACATAGAAATCAAGTTTGCTCCTCATAGCCTTAAGCTTATTATTTAAACACTTTTTATTTTGTTATTTTTTTAGTTGTCTTCTAGACAAGTAATGTCCATTCAGAAATGTACAATATATAAATACCAGTATAAATGTCAGTTGGAATTAGTCTTCTTCAGTGAGCAGTTCTGCATTGCCCTAGTGGATTTTGGAGAATAAACGAAAGAGGTTATATTCTAATATTGACCACTTGGCATGGCTCTGACATTGATGGGTCCCAAAGAACACTGACTGTAAAGATCCAGTGCCCTCACACCTATACATGCCAGCTCAACATCAGCCCCCATGAGCTGCATATTTTACCGCCTTTACTGAAAAGGGAACAAAAGAGTGAGTAGCATTAATCAGGCTCAGAGGCTCTGCTTAGAGGATTTGCAAGTTATTCAGTGTGAGGTGGTGGGTTTTGTTTCTTTATTTTTAGTTTCACTCCTTTTAAAAGGTTGGTTCAATGTGGCATTTAGTGTGTAAAGCAGTGATCAAGATACTGAAGGAATTTTTAAAAATGAGAGAGATATGCTCTTATCCTCAAGGAGTTTACACCTTAATGAGGGAAATAAATAACTAATTCAATCATAAATCAGAACAGAATAAATGCTAAGGCTATACAAATGAACCTCACACATTTGGTAATGGCGATTTGGTTATATTAAATAATTTAAATTAATTATGCCATTTTCTATCGCACTGATGAAATTAACCAACCATGCTTGATTTGTTGAACTGTGCAAGAGGTAAAATGTAGAATATATGATAAGGCAAACTGTAGCTTTCTGATTTCTGCCTTTGTGAATCATGCATACTTTATGAAGATAAACCTTCTAGACCATCAAAGTACACTGTTGAAAGATTTCAATAAGATAAGAGTATATTAGACTACTCAAAATTTAGTCTGTTTTGTTAGGAAACTCTAAACAGACATTTACTGCAAAGAATCAGCCACCTAGGAAGCCTGCTGCAATGAAATTTAGGTCTGTGTGCAGGAAGCCTAATTAGAGTTAATGAGGCTTGATTTCCGTTCTTCGAGAATCTACAATTTTGAACTTTCTAGTTCTGCAAGCTTGGCACATTTTGTCCCTGCTTTGTTTTGTTTTTTAACACATAATACATTTTAGAATTTGAGAGCACTAGACAAGGCCATTTTTTATAGTTAATGTCATTATGTCAAAGTTACGCAGAAAACTGAATTTGTCTACAAATTAATGTTTGTTCTTATAACCAATGTATTATTTTTAATCAGTGGAAGATGTGCCATTCAGTTTTTTCCAGAAATTAATAGCAGTTGCTATTCACTTATAAGGATATAAGACTGAATTTATCCTATTTCCTATTAGGGAATCTGGAGAATGAGAAATTCTAGGAAAATGTTCAAGAATAATGAAACCTCTACAACATCCTGAAATGTAAGTTTCTGAACAAACAGAGGTAGTGCTTTTCATTCCTCTTTTGAAGGCCAATCCTAGTTTTATTTTTCTGGTCCTGTATGTTAGTTAGAAATAATTTTGGCTAGAAATGACTGAAATTTTCAAATAGTATGTCTTATGTGAGACACAAACATAGTTATCACTCTTACAAAAGTCTGGTTGGACAAAACAAGGCTGGTTTGGATGTTGGTGATTTCAAAGGCACAGGGTCTTTTTATTTTTGTCTTTAATTTTCATAAGTTTAATTATGATGTATCTTGGTAAGATTTCTTTGAGTTAATCTTAATTGGGTGGAGATCACTTAGTTTTTTGTATGTGTAGGTGTGTTTCTTTCATAAAGTTGAAAAACTTTCAGCCGTTATTTCTTCAAATACTTTTTCAGCTCCATTTTCTTTCTTCCCTCCTTCTGGAATGCTAATGTTAACAATATTGGATATTTTGTTACTGTCCAAGAGGTGCCTGAAGCTCTATTTATTTTTTTAAGTCTCTTTTTTCTCTTTTTTATTCTTGAAGTTTTGATACAACGTTTTTGTTTTGTTTTGTTTTGTTTTGTTTTTTTACTTGTATGGAATAATCTGAGGGATTTGAAGAGCCTGACATTTTAATTCCTGTTAGTCTCTGAAAAATCCTGGTAGTAAATTAGGCTTTGAATTTTTCTTCCCATTGATTGTTAATGGTTATATGAAACAACATTGTAACTAAATGGCCACATATGTTAAAATTCTAAATCACATTCAAGAGGTAATTCCTTAACTAAAGAAGTAACTCCAATGTTATTATGTTTGGTTTTTTCTAATGTTATTATGTTTGGTCAGAGCATGAAATACAGTTTCTAATATATAAAACACCAAGTATCTTGCTTAACTTATGTTTTTGAAAAATAAATCAGATTTCACACATTTCAGTTTGCAAGAAATGCTCATTCTCAAGACAATAGTGCCACTTCCTCTGAGGTTTATTTCATGACTGGGATGTCTTCCATAAAATCATTTGTAATCAGTCTTGTTTATTGGGGATGATTAAATCAACTACCAAGAGATTGGAAACTTTATGCCTTACAGTAAGAAAAATATAAGTTATATCTCACTAATTCAACAACTACTAACAACTATTAATTTTTCCTGAATCACTTAATATATATGTATATATTTTTGTTCCACTTAACTTTTTAACAAACTTATTTTATTTTGAAATAATTTTAGCTTTATAGAAAAGTGCCAAAGATCACATAGTTCTCACCCACTTCTGATCATCCATCTAGTTTCCCTTAATTGTTTATACCTCACATATCCTTGTTATGCTTGTCAAACTAAGAACTTAATACTGGTATGTTAGCTAAACTACAGACTTTATTTGGATTTTGTCAGCTTTTCTACTAACGCCTTTTTTTTCTATTCTACACCCAGTAAGGATACCACATTCCATTTAATTGTTATGCTTTCTGTGGTTTATGACAGTTTCTCAGTCTTTTCTTATTTTTCATGACCTTGAAAGTACTGGTCAGGTGTTCTGCAGAAATTCATTTAATACGAATTTTTCTAATACTGTCTCATGATTAGACTGAGAGTTTTGAAAAACATTAACAGAGAGGCTGTTATGTTATCATCATAATCATATCCAAGGTATGTAATGTCAACATGACATCACTTTTGATGTTGACTTTGATACTTGGTTAAAGCAGTGCTTGTCAAGTTTCTCCACTTTAAAGTTACTATTTTGTTCCCTTTCTATATTTTATTGTTTAGAAGTAAGCAGCTGAATTCAGCATGCACTTGAAGGGTGTGAGGGAGTAGATTAAGCTCTACCTCTCAGAGGGAGGTATCTGCATATATTATCTGGAATTCTACTTTAAGGAAAATTTGTTCCTTCTCTCTCATGTATTTATTTATTTAGTCATTTATATCAGTATAGACTCATGTATATTTTACATTTTGAGTTATAGCATTTTGTTACTCAAATTGTTCTAGCTTTGATTATTGGAACCTCTTTTAGTTTGGCTTCTCTGGCCTTTCCAAGATTTCTTTTATTGGACAATGGTATTTAGAAACCAAGACCTGGATGCTAGTTGTGCTTATTATTGAGGTGTAAATGCTTCTAGACATTCTCAGTGGAAGATTTCTGACACTATTTCTTTAAATATTTATTCTGCCCTAGTCTCTTTTTTTCTCATTCTGGGATTCCAATTATGTCCCTGTTAGAATGTTTAATATCACCCACAGGTCTTACATACTCTGGTCTGTTTCCTTACCCCCCACCCCACATTTTCTCTCTTTGTAATTTCTATTGACCTATCTTCAAGTTCATTCATTCTTTTTTTTTAACAGATCTTTATTGGAGTATAACTACTTCACAATACTGTGTTAGTTTCTGTTGTATACCAAAGTTAATCAGCCATATGCATACGTATGCCCCCATATCCCCTCTCTCTTGAACCTCCCTCCCATCCTCCCTATCCCACCCCCTCTAGGTCATCACAAAGCATGGAGCTGAACTCCCTATGCTATGCTGCTGCTTCCCACTAGCTAACTATTTAACATTCGGGAGTGTACATATGTCAGTGGTACTCTCACTTCGCCCCAGCTTCCCCCTCCCACCCCGTGTCCTCAAGTCCATTCTCTGTGTCTATGTCTTTATTCCTGCCCTGCAACTAGATTCATCAGTACCATTTTTTTTTTTTTAATATTCCATATGGTATTTGTTTTTCTCTTTCTGACTTATGTTACTCTGTATGACACACTCTAGGTCCATCCACCTCACTACAACGAACTCAATTTTGTTTCTTTTTATGGCTGAGTAATATTCCATTGTATATATGTACCCCATCTTCTTTATCCATTCACCTGTCGATGGACATTTAGGTTGGTTCCATGTCCTGGCTATTGTAAATAGTGCTGCAATGAAAATTGTTGTACATGTCTCTTTTTGAATTATGGTTTTCTCAGGGTATATGCCCAGTAGTGGGATTGCTTGGTCATATAGTAGTTCTATTTTTAGTTTTTTAAGGAACCTCCATACTGTTTTCCATAGTGGTTGTATCAATTTAAATTCCCACCAACAGTGCAAGAGGGTTCCCTTTTCACCACACCCTTTCCAGCATTTATTGTTTCTAGATTTTTTATAATGGCCGTTCAGACCGGTGTGAGGTGATATCTCACTGTAGTTTTCATTTGCATTTCTCTAATAATTAGTGAGGTTGAGCATCTTTTCATGTGCCTCTTGGCCATCTGTATGTCTTCCTTGGTGAAATGTCTATTTAGGTTTTCCGCCCATTTTTTAATTGGATTGTTTGTTTTTTTGATATTGAGCTCTATGAGCTGTTTGTATATTTTGGAGATTAATCCTTTGTCCATTGTTTCATTTGCAAATATTTTCTCCCATTCTGAGGGTTGTCTTTTTCTCTTGTTTATGGTTTCTTTTGCTGTGCAAAAGCTTTTAAGTTTAATTAAGTCCCATTTGTTTATTTTTGTTTTTATTTCCATTACTCTAGGAGGTGGGTCAAAAAAGATCTTGCTATGGTTTACGTCAAAGTGTGTTTTTCCTATGTTTTCCTCTAAGAGTTTTATAGTGTCTGGCTTTACATTTAGGTCTTTAATTCATTTGGAGTTTATTTTTGTGTATGGTGTTAGGTAGTGTTTTAATTTCATTCTTTTACAAGTAGCTGTCCAGTTTTCCCAGCACCACTTATTGAAGAGGCTGTCTTTTCTCCATTGTATGTTCTTGCCTCCTTTGTTGTAAATTAGGTGACCATATGTGCGTGGGTTTATCTCTGGGCATTCTATCCTGTACCATTGATCTATATTTCTGTTTTTGTGCCAGTACCATACTGTCTTGATTACTGTAGCTTTGTGGTATAGTTTGAAGTCGGGACGCCTGATTCCGCCAGCTCTGTTTTTCTTTCTCAAGATTCCTTTGGCTATTCGGGGTCTTTTGTGTTTCCATATGAATTGTAAAATTTTTTGTTCTAATTCTATTAAGAATGCCATTGGTAGTTTGATAGGGATTGCAATGAATCTGTAGATTGCTTTGGGTAATATAGTCATTTTCACAATATTGATTCTTCCAATCCAAGAACATGGTGTATTTCTCTACCTGTTTATGTCATTTTTGATTTCTGTCATCAGTGTTTTATAGTTCTCTGAGTATAAGTCTTTCGCCTCCTTAGGCAGTTTATGCCGAGGTATTTTATTCTTTTTGTTGCGATGGTAAATGGGATTGTTTCCTTAATTTCTCTTTCTGATTTTTCGTTATGGATGTATAGGAATGCCAGAGATTTCTGTGCATTAATTTTGTATCCTGTAATCTTACCAAATTCATTGATTAGTTCTAGTGGTTTTCTGGTGGCATCTTTAGGATTTCCTATGTATAGTATCAGGTCACCTGTAAACAGTGACAGTTTTACTTCTTCTTTTCCAATTTGTATTCCTTTTATTTCTTTTTCTTCTCTGATTGCCGTGGCTAGGACTTCCAAAACTATGTTGAATAAGAGTGGCGAGAGTGGACATCCTTGTCTTGTTCCTGATCTTAGTGGAAATGCTTTCAGTTTTTCACCATTGAGTATGATGTTTGCTGTGGGTTTGTCATATATGGCCTTTATTATGTTGAGGTAGGTTCCCTCTATGCCCATTTTCTGGAGAGTTTTTATCATAAATGAGTGTCAGATTTTGTCAAAAGCTTTTTCTGTATCTATTGAGATGATCATATGGTTTTCCTTAATTTGTTAATATGGTGTATCACATTGATTGATTTGCGTATATTGAAGAATCCTTGCATCCCTGGGATAAATCCCACTTGATCATGGTGTATGATCCTTTTAATGTGTTGTTGGATTCTGTTTTGCTAGTATTTTGTTCAGGATTTTTGCATCTATGTTCATCATGATATTGGTCTATAATTTTCTTTTTTTGTGATATCTTTTTCTGGTTTTGGTATCAGGGTGATGGTGGCTTCGTAGAATGAATTTGGGAGTGTTTCTCCCTCTGCAATTTTTTGGAAGAGTTTAAGAAGGATGGATGTTAGCTCTTCTCTAAATATTTGATAGAATTCACCTGTGAAGCTGTCTGTTCCTGGACTTTTGTTTGTTGGAAGATTTTAAATTATGGTTTCAATTTCATTACTTGTGATAGGTTTGTTTATATTTTCTAATTCTTTCTGGTCCAGTCTTGGAAAATTGTCCCATTCCAAGAATTTGTCCATTTCTTTGTGGTTGTCCATTTTATTGGCATATAGTTGTTTGTAGTAGTCTTTTATAATCCTTTGTGTTTCTGCTGTGTCAGTTGTGATTTCTCCTTTTTCATTTCTAATTTTATTGATTTGCATCCTCTCCCTTTTTTTCTTGATGAGTCTGGCTACGGGTTTATCAATTTTATTTATGAGATTCTGGATCATCTTTACTGTCATTACTCTGAATTCTTTTTCAGGTACATTGCCTATTTCCTCTTCATTTATTTGGTCTTGTAGTTTTTACCTTGCTCCTTCATCTGTGACTATATTTTTGCCGTCTCATTTATTTATTTATTTTTTAATAAGTGGGATTGTGTTCCTTTCTTACTGTTTGTTTGGCCTGAGGCTTCCAACACTGGCATTTGTAGGCTGTTGGGTAGAGCTGGGTCTTGGTGCTGAGATGAGGACCTCCGTGAGACCTCACTGATGAATATTCTCTGGGGTCTGAGGTTCTCTGTTAGTCCAGTGGTTCAGACTCGGACCTCCCACCTCAGGAGCTTTGGCCTGACCCCCGGCTCATGAACCAAGATCCTGCAAGCCACGTGGGGTGGCCAAAAAAAAAAAAGAGAACAATAACAAAGTAAAAAATAAAATTAGACTAGGAAGCTAGCAGATATGTTAGAAAGAATATAAAAATAAAAATATAGAGGAAAGGACAACCAGAAGGTACAATAGTACCACAATAGTCCATTCATTCTTTCCTTGGCAGTATCTACTGATGAGCTTGTCAAGGGCATTCTTCATTTTTTGTTACTGTGTTTTAATTTCAATATTTCTGTTTGACTCTTTCTTACAATTTCTAACTTTCTACTAAATTTACCTATCTAATATTGCATGCTATCTACCTTTTCCGTTAAATTCTTTAGCATATTAATCATAATTATAAATTACTTATTTAAAAGTGTCAAGTCATTATCTGTGTTATATCTGAGTGTAGTTCCAGTGATTGTTTATTTCTTTTAGCTACACCGTATCTTGTTTTTTGCTATGCTATGCTTGGATTTTTCTTGTCAAAATTTGTATATAATGTTTATGACAGTGGATACTGAGGTAAATGTATTTTAGTTTTGGAGATGAGTACCCTTCCTTCTAGTAGGGCTTTAGTATGCAGTTTGTGTTAATCTAGCCAGGATTTTGGATGGGTTTGACTTCTGTTGTTGCTATGGTTACCAGAGATAGAGTTCATTGCTAAGAGCACCAGAGACTTCAAACCCCTATAGTGATACTTCATGTTTGTCTCCTTGCTTGATTTGGGTCTTTCCTTTGTGCCACCCCCTCAGTCTTTCTTTGCCTCTGTTCAACTGTATTCCTTTGTCATTTGGGGGGAGGCTTGTTAGCATGATGTTGAAGGTGAGGGGAGGATAAGCATTCCCTGATGTTCTGATTAACTTCAGTCACAGACACATAATGTGGACTTGTATCTCAGGGGTGTGGCCTTCACAAGTGTTCCTGTCCCTCCTCCAGGGCTGGAGCTTCTATATTTTCCCCTTGCTCCCCTCCCCTTGCTGCAGTGGGTATCCACCAGTATCCTTAGGCTACAGTTTTGATGCCCTTCTTCCTGCAGATTAAGCTGCTTTTTGTTTGTGTGTGTATTTGTTTTTACTTAGGAAAAGTGGAGATTATGGCCTCTGTTCCCCACCCCCACATGCAATGGAATTGTATCCTGAAGGTTAAGTCTACTTTCTGTAGTAGAGATGAGGGGAGAGGGAGGGAGGGGACAGTTTGATTATATTGTGACAGTGGCTGCTGTTTCCCTCCACCATGGGAGAAGCTTTCTCTAGATTCTCTCCAAACATCCCCACAAAAGTCTAGTGGGTTTCCTGGAAGAAAGCACTGCACAAGGGTGAGAAACCATCTATGTCTGCATTTCCCAGGGGGTTCACACTCTCATGAAAACCCACACTCTACCTTTCCAGTTTAATCTTTCAACTGACTTATATAGCATTCGAGGCATCTTTCCTGTCTGTTTCTCCTTTCTGATGCCTGACTTTCTTGGGATGTCTGATTAATGGTCTGCCCTGTAACCTCAGATCTTCTATGGGTTTACTAAAAGGCCTTCATTTGAAGTTTGTGCACATTTTCTTTTATTGTGTTATTGGACCAAAGCTCTTTCCAGCTCTCTACATCTTAGTGCTGATACCAAGAGTCCTCAAAACTTCCCAGCCTAGTAAAACTAGTAAAAATATTCATATACATATATATCATTAAAATATAAATATTAGGGACTTCCCTGGCAGTCCAGTGGTTGGGACTTCACCTTCCAATTCTGGGGGTGCAGGTTTGACCCCTGGTCAGGGAGCTAGGATCCCACATGCTTTGTGGCCAAAAAACCAAAACATAAAACAGAAACAATATTGTAACAAAGAAAATCCAATAAAGACTTTAAAAATGGTCCACATCAAAAAAAAATTCTAAAAAAATAAAAATAAAATACAAATATTAATATTAATAATAGAGTTTCACATAAATGTTCTGAAAGTTCTGAGAGAATCAGGACTATTTCTAATTGGACCAAATTAGGACATAGCTTCATATGAAATTTAAGTACTTGATAAAAGCTGAAGATAAATGTTTTGCATAAACAAATATTTATCATAATTTTACTTAATTATTTTCTCTCAGCATGTTGTAGCTGTTTATGATCTTCTCTTCTAGTTACACTTACCTTATTGTCTATTTTTCTATTGTCCTAAAATCATTATTTAATAAACCAATATAAACAATGATGGGAGGAATAAAATAAAGGGTGTGTTTTGTAATTGTAATGCAATCAATAAAAGACTCACTTTTTTATTGAAGTAGTTGATTTACAATGTTGTGTCAATTTCTGCTGTACAGCAAAGGAATTCAGTTATACATATATGTACAGTCTTTTTCATATTCTTTTTCATTATGGTTTATCACAGGATACTGAATATAGTTTCCTGTGCTAAATAGTAGGAACTTGTTGTTTATCCATCCTATATGTATAATACTTTGCATCTACTAAGCCCAAGCTCCCAATCCATCCCTCCCACCCCCACCCCACCACTTGGCAACCACAAGTCTGTTCTCTATGTCTGTGAGCCTGTTTCTGTTTCGTAAATAAGTTCATTTGTGTCATATTTTTCATTCCACATATAAATGATAATCGTATGGTATTTTTCTTTCTCTGTCTGACTTCACTTAGTATGATAATCTCTAGTTGCATCCCTGTTGCTGCAAATGGCATTATTTCTTTCTTTTTTATGGCTGAGTAATATTCCATCATATATATGTACCACATCTTCTTTATCCATTCATCTGTCAATGGACATTTAGGATGTTTCCGTGTCTTGACTATTGTGAACAGTGCCACTATGAACATAGGGGTGCACGTATCTTTTTGAATTATAGTTTTGTCTGGGTATATGCCCAGGGGTGGTATTGCTGGATCACATGGTAACTCTATATTTAGTTTTCTGATGAACCTCCATACTGTTTTCCATAGTGGCGACACCAACTTACATTCCCACCAACAGTGTAGGAGGGTTCCCTTTTCTCCACACCCTTTCTAGCATTTGTTATTTGTTGACTTTTTAATAATGGCCATTCTGACCGGTGTGAAGTGGTACCTCATTGTAGTTTTGATTTGCATTTCTCTAATAATTCGTGATGCAGAGCATCTTTTCATGTGCCTATTGGCCATATGTATGAAAATACTCACTCTTAAAATTTATTTAATTTACATCTGAATCAAGAGTTGATGGACATTTCAATGAAAGATAATGGTCAAATAGAATTTTCAGTTAAATCAAAGTTCACTCCAACATACACACACACACACACACACACACACACTCACAGTCATGCTATGACTTGCAAAATGAAAATAAATGCCTAAAAGTTGTCCTTTTATTTGAAAAAAAGTTTTATTTTTTAAGTTTACAATTTATTACAGTAATAGCCTTGGAATGGCCAACCCGACACACATTCTATTGGACTAACTATTCCTTTTCATTGCTGAACATGCCCAATTTGGTTTCAAGATAAATTTTTCCCAGAGAAAATAATGTCTGCATAATTTTATTAAAATATTTTTATTATAAAATACATACTTTTGAAAATTCTTCAGGAAATGAGGAAGTGTCAAGCAGATAATAAAAATTACGTACAATCCTACAACTCAGTGGCATACATGTGGAGAACTATCCGATTTCCTGCTCTTCTAAATTTACACTGACACCCTTGCTTCCTGTTTTTAAGGACTAGCCCTCTCCCTCCAAATTTCTTCGTTGAATCCATAATTCTGAAAACAGAACATAACTGACTGAAATGGGTAAAATCACAAAGAAAAAGTTCTTTGCGATACCTCTCTGACCTGCCAACCAAATTTACTGTTGATAGTATGTACTTTTATTTCTTTCTCCTATAAATCCCCTTTAATGCCTCATATTTGATTGTCCACCCTATTACAGCTACCTGAATAAAATATCTATTCTCTTGCAGTTTTAATCTTGGAAAATTTTTGAAAGTTCAGCACAACAATAATACATAATAATATGTGGTTTTCTAGTCTTCATTATATGTGCATATATACTGACAGGTATATAGATATACTCTATATATTTATTTGTGTATATATTTATATATGTCAATGTTATATAAATATAATATACTTTAAACAATAGTGTAATACAGAGTTTTGTAATCTATTCTTTTGTATTAACCCTACAGACTGGACATCTGTGTGTGTGCATGTGTGTGTGTATTCATATATGTCCATATCACAAATTTTAAAGCAAACTATTTGCATATCATTTGTATGTACCATAACTTTTAAAGTTAAAATTTATTTTTACATTCATCAACATTTGGATTGTTTTCTTCATGACAGAAGATGGAAAGGTGGAAGTAGCTAATTATAAACCACTTACTAATGAGCATGCTGAAATTTGCTTGATTATTTTCTTAGAATGTATTTTAAGAAATCACATTATTAAGGTAATACATACGCTCTCTTTTTGAGTATTTGTTACGTATTGCCAATATGTCCTCAAAATTTATTATACTTATTAAGAATCAAATTAAAAGATGAGGGGGAAAAGAGGAGCTAGTAGAAAAAGAACAAACATTTTCTAATATTAGCTAATTTCTAGTAATTTACTAAATGGGTGATTGGAAGCATAGATACTAGGAGTGAATATGGGAGAAAAGAAGGAAGGCAAGTTTCTGTGAGCCATTTTTTAAGTAGAATACAAAGTGAAAGAAAGATTATAACAGTGTTTGCTGAACCATTTTGTCTGCTGTTATTCCACCACAATTTTGGATTCTTTCTTGAAAAGCATTTTTTACTTTGGCGGTTTTATTTTTGTGAGCAGCAATTTACTAAACTGCGAATGAGGGAACACTCACTGTGCAGCCAAGAAGCGTAAGTGGCAAAGGGAAGCAGTGAGTGAAAAGACAGAGTTATAAGATATTTCAATCCACAGGAGGACAATGTTTCCAGTAAAAATCAACAAGAAACTATTGCACTGCAGCAAAAAGCAATATTGAGTCCAGAAAAATGCTAAAGGCACAAATGTTATGATTACTAAAACAGAATTTGAAAGGTGGGGAATAATGTTATAAACACAGGTGAGTTGTTTTACAAAAATACAGGAAACATTTGTGAGGATATGAATATATTATTTTGAGACAGAATTATTTATAGATATAACATATTTCTCTATAAAGCCCATGCTGGGTATCTTTTGAAAAAGCAAATGCTAGGCTTCCAGTACCCATAGGACTAGTCAATTCACTTCCTTGGATCACTATTATTAATCATTTTGTTTTCTTTATCTAAATAGCTAGGATGAAGTTTTCATGAATGTGGACATAACATGATTAAACAATAAATTTCTGATAAGTGCTGTTCAGTAATGTTCACAGGAATAGCATAGAATTCAGTAGGAGAGCTGAATTTGAGTTACAAACCAAGAACTGCTTCCTCCTTCCCAAGGTTAGAGTGAAGAATAATTTTATTTCACTTGGAGCACAGAGTGTGCTAGAAAAACAGAATTCTGCATGGCTGTCCTGCACAAACACAAAGATGCTCGTCCTGTAGGCACAAATAACTGCAAATAACATCAAGGAAAAGCAACCTTTTTCTAAGCAGATTAGATGGTGTTACAATAAAAGTTGGAAAATTGTAGAAGGAACATTGTGATGCATTTGCATTTACTCAGTAAATGATTCTGAACAGGACTCTGTGGTACAGGCAAGGTCCTTAATTATAGCAGGATGATAAAACAAGAAAAAAGATATGGTACAATCCTGAACATAAATATTTTCCTTACACCATTTTGGAAAGCTAATGAGGAGTATTTATATGGTTTCATATTAATTTTACTAATTTACTAGTTATTATTTAATTATATGATAACCATATAGACCATATACAGTTACATTAATTAGTGTGTAAGTTTTTCTACTACTTCTGTTTTATTTTTAAATTCCTACCACAAATATCTCATAATATTATAAGTAGAAGTAGCACTGTGTTCACACATAGGTTTGTCAGACTTGATAGCTGCAACTTCAGCCTTTCAGTTGAAACTGCTTAGGTGGCATTTTGGGAGGCTCTGAGGAATTCCAGTTCTTTATGTCTCAGCACAGAAAGAATTCAGCAAGAGGCAACGTGATAGATAGGAAGTGATTTATTAGAATAGGACGCTTGTGAGGCTTATAAGCAGGCGGGCAAGAGGCTGCTGCCCTGAGAACTGAGTGGGCTACAGTTTTATAATCAAAGGAAAAGTGGGGAGGGGGAGAAGACCACCTTCTTCCTCATTCTTGAGTACATGTTACCCTTCCATCATTGGTTCCTCCTCCACGTCAGGTGGGGGAGTTTTCTTGTCCCTACATGATCCGGCTGGGACTGTCATGGCACAATGGAAATGAGCAAGAAGCTGGTAACATATACTAAAAATGGTAAATCATCTCAGGTTTCAGTATAATGTCACCTTTTCTTTATATTTTTGTTTTTAGTGTGCACAGAGGAGCATGTGCTAGGAATCATTAACTCACTGAACTCACTGGGCAGGATATGGGTCTCATGCCACCATTGTTTTGTTGTTTTGGGGCATGTCTCATGCTTCTGTTGTTTGTTTTTGTTTCTAAGCAAGCCTGCTTGGTTTTGTGGTTAAGCAAATCTGCTTTCTTGAGTGATCATTAACTTACAGGGCTTTCCCATACTTTCTTCTTTACTTACAATCCCCTAGTGGGATTAATTATTTAATTACCTGCTTTGTCCCTTTACTCTGTCCTTATCACAGTTACTCTGGAGGGTCAAAACTTTGTAGTCACCTTGACTCCTCTCCCTCACACACCACATCCAATCTCAGGAAAACTCTTCCTCCAAAATATATACTGATTATTAGGGAGAGGAGGAAGGAAATTTTCCTCTACACATCTAGGTTCTTCTGGCTGGTCTGAGAATTAAATTGACATAAGACAGATTAACAGGAGAAAAATCAAACAAAAGTTTAATAACATGTGTACATGGGAGAGTCCCAGGAGAAATGAGTAACTCACTGAAAAGGCTGAAACCCTCACCTTAAATATTATCTTCAGCAAAAGTCAAAGGAGGAGGTTGGGAATAGTAGTTTCGGGCTTCACAGAGGTGGGAGGTAATTTACATGGAGATGGAAGGGAAGTGTTTGGTAAACAGATGTTTGCTGTGTTATGCAGAGACTGGAACACAGAGTGGATTGTCATCTCCAGGCCCTGCAGAGTTTCTTTCACCACACCTAGCCTAAATTCTATGCAGATATCTCTGGTGATAGCTCTATTCTGGGAACATGCCCTCTATCCAAATTCTTTTAGGTGTTTAGAGGAAAGGTCAAAGTTTCTTCCTGAGTCTTTTGAGCCTTGATTGTTTTGAGCTCCAAATAATCCACATGCCAAAGAGACATTCTCCCCTACATGACCCTTGCTCATCACTGCCCCTGCTTCCACCCTCTTGCAAACCACCAACAGATCTCCTTCAGATCATTATATCACCCCAGCTGGTCTCTTTGCTTCCTCTCTGGTCCTCTACAATCTTTCTCAAAATCACAACCAGAATGGGAAAAAAATTCCAGATGACAACATTCCTCTGCTTGAAATCTTCTAAGACTCCTCATTCTCTTCAGAGTAAAAAACAAAGTCCCCACGATGCCCTGTTCTTCCCAGTGTGATTTGGCTCCTCCATCACCTCTTGGATATCATGGCCAACAACTCCTCCCGTTGTTTACTCAGTTCTACCCCTACCAACCTACTGTGCATCATATGTGCCAAATAGTCATCCCTGGGGTTTGCACTGTGTAGTTCCCCTCTCAGGAAAATATTCCCCAAAGATTGCTTCTGAACTACTCCCTCAAATCTTCAATGAAATGGTACCTCCTCAGTGACACCTAGGCAAAATTGCAAACAGCATCACCTTCCCATTCTGAAGCTCCTTTTCCCCTTGTCTAGTTTTCCACATTGCACCATCTGATATGTTGTGATATTTATTGAGATGATTTTTAATTGTCTCTTCCTGCATTGGAGTTTAAGTTTGTGAGGGCACTGATATTTGTCTGCATTATTTCCTGATGTATACCTGTTGAGCTTAAAAAATTGCCTGGAACATAGCAGAGACTCAATAAATATTTCTTGTATCAATGTAGTTTTAAAGATCACTTATAAATCAAAGAGAAAATTACAAATAACCTGAAAAATGGGCAAAATTAGTTAGCTGGTATGTTACAAAATGACAGTTTATCACATGAATCTATAGGCGATTTCATTAGGAATTAAGGAAGCACAATGTAAAAATCACAATGAAATAACACTTCATACCCACCAGATTGGCAGAAACAAAAAACGTGACTATCAAGTATTAGTCTGTGAGTAAAGTAGACATACATATTTTATAAACTGTCATTTGTATTGATTATATTTCACAAATTATTATTTTGGGTCTGAAAAAAATGGGCTTCAATTGTTCATGAAATTTGATGAAATACTTTAATGTTTTTCTGGAATTTTGCTACTTACGTTGTTACCATCAAATTAACTTTAATTGTATCAAGACTCCATGTGAGAATTACTATGGACAAAGGGAAATGAGTAAAATTAATTTGGTGTAGTAAAATAAATGCTAACAAATTCTCGATAGTTAAAATACTCACTAAATATGAACAGGTTAATTATACAAACTCACAACAGAAATAAATCTATCAAAACTTTTAACCAATGAGGATAGCTAATTCATTCACTGATGGGCTTTTTTTTTTTTTTATAACGAATACTTTCTAATTAATTTATTTTTTTTTAATATTTATTTTTGGCTGTGTTGGGTCTTCGTTTCTGTGCGAGGGCTTTCTCTAGTTGCAGCAAGTGGGGGCCACTCCTCATCGCGGTGCGCGGGCCTCTCACTGTCGCGGCCTCTCTCGTTGGGGAGCACAGGCTCCAGACGCGCAGGCTCAGTAGTTGTGGCTCACGGGCCTAGTTGCTCCGCGGCATGTGGGATCTTCCCAGACCAGGGCTCTAACCTGCGTCCCCTGCATTAGCAGGCAGATTCTCAACCACTGCGCCACCAGGGAAGCCCCACTAATGGGCTTTTATAAAGTGAAAACATTATAAAAGAGATGGATCAGTTCATTGTTTTTTTCCTCTTTGATGGGTAAAGATGTAACATAAAGTGCTAACTTCCATTATTTGACGTAATCCGCATAAATATGTTATTATTTTTATGAATAGTCATGTTTTGCATTTTTAATCCTGTATATATTTATTTCTGATTTCTGTTTTTGTTTTGGCACCAATTGGGGTCACTTGCATGCTTAATAAAACAATTAAGGTTAAATTTATGAGTTTAATTAGCCTAGAATAGCTGAGGAAGAAATCCTAAATCAAGTAAATGTTGCTTATTCTCCACTTCTCCCAAGTTAGTTTTGAAATATTATCTTCACATGTACATTTGAATAATATTTGAATTAGCTTCACATGTACATTTGAAAATAGTTTTCAGACTAGTTTGGCTAGGACCCCATTCCACATCGACTGCCTCAGCCCCATGACTGAGCTTCTTCCCCAAGGCCTGGGATTTGATTCTAGTTTATCTCCTTCAATTACAGCTGTATTGCACACATTTGTGGTTCTGTTCTCCCTTCTACTTTTCTCTCCCAACTCTAAATTTACCCCTTCTGCACCACAAAGGAAACCATCAACAAAAGACAACCTACTGAATGGGAGAAGATACTTACAAATCATGTATTTCATAAGGGGTTAAGATAAAAAACAACTAAAGAATTCATACAACTCAACAACAAAAAAACATACAACCTGAGTAAAAAATGGGCAGAGGAGCCATTTTACCTGAGTAAAACATGGGCAGAGGAGTTGAATAGACATACAGATGGCCAAAAGGCATGTGAAAAGATGCTCAACATTACTAATCATCAGAGAAATGCAAATCAAAACCACGACATATCATCTCATGCCTGTTAGAATGGCTGTTATCAAAAAGACAACAAATAACAAGTGTTGGCGAGGATGTGGAGAAAAGGGAAACCTCATGCACTGTCAGGGGGAATGTACATTGATGCAGTCACTATGGAAAAAAATATGGAGATTCCTCAAAAAATTAAGAATAAAACTACCATATGATCCAGCTATTCCACTTCTGGGTATTTATTTGAAGAGGGCGCTTCAATTTTAATAAACAATTAGGAAAATGTTTATTTCATTATTTTTATTTCCTACCCAATTTAATGACCCCAAAGCTATAAAACATCAGTGGAGATACACATCATTCCTAACTGCAATTTACATGAAATGAAAAATTCTGTTTCACCTCACATGCATTTTTTAGTATGACAACTCAACTCCCCTGATGAGAAGTGGCTACCCAGAGGAAGATAGTCCCTTAGTGATTCTGCTAGATAGTACTTCCTTTCCCAGTCAAATACAAAAGCCCAACCTCAAAACAAATCAGTTTCTTAATAGAAAAATTGTTTAGTTGAAAATCCCTTTCAGATGATAATCCTTGAAGAATTTCAGAAAAAGTATATTTTTTCTGACTTAATGCAGAATATAAATATATTTTTAAATCAATTAATACAATTTTTCTCTATGTTAAATGAGGTCAACTGATTCATAAAATATTTTTTTTGCAAGTGTCAGCTGAGATCTTGAAGTAAGTATACCAAACAAATATTATACCAGGGTGGAAAAATATTAGGTAGTATTAAAAAGAACAGATTGCAAATACTTGTTTCTGCCAACAGACTTGCTTTGTTACTTGGAGAACTCATATACATTCCCCATCTTTTGGTTATCCCAAGAATAAGAAAAAGCATCTCCAAATTTTGTACCTTATGCTAAAGCTAGGTTCTATTTTTTTAAAATAAGAGTAATTGGCACAACTATGGAGACAGCAAAAAGATCAGTAGTTTCCAGGAGTTAGGAGGAATAGAGGGATGAATAGGCAGAGCACAGAGGATTTTTAGGGCAATGGAAATACTCTGAATGGTACTATATTGGTGAATACATGCCATTATATGTTTGTTTGAAGCCAGAGAATATACAAAACCAAGGGGGCCCCCTAATGTAAACTATGATTTTGGGTGATAATGATGTGTCAATATAGGTTCATCAGTTGTAACAAATGTACCACTCTGGAGGGGATGTTGCATGTGCAGAGGCAAGGGGTGTATGGAAAAGCTTCTTACCTTCCTCTCAAGTTTGCTGTGAATCCAAAGCTGTCCTAAAAAAAATTGTCTGAAAAAAGGTTTAAAAAAAAACTTAAAAAATTTAAGATTAATTGAATAATATTTTTCTGTATATTTATATTATGCTATTGATGCTATTTTTGAAATGATGCTTTCCCTGTTTAAGACAAAAATATAATTTGGAAATTTCTTTTATAATATAATCCATTTCAAGAAGTCTCTATATATAAAAATGAAATTTCTATAAGCACAAAATGTAATCACAGGATTCATTATTATCAGAATAAAAGTTAAAGTCATATATCTGTTTAGGTAGCAGTCTTACATTTAATTAAGCAGTTTGAATTGTTCTCAGTATTGTCAGATTATTGTATTAGATTAGTTATTAATATTATCTGCATACCCTCAGTTACTCTTATTATAATGTAATGGGTAGATAATTTACAGGAAGAAAATAGTTTGAGATCATAGACTGTCAAATATGAAATCTATTAGTATGAAAAATATCATAAAACATATTAGTAAGTATGTCTATATGGCAAATCCATAATAATGATGGCAAATAATGGCAAAAACATAAGTATTAATTCCCAACTGCTGTCTCATAAACATGACTAACTTGGTTTTGTCTAACATTATCAGTCATTATCAGAGTGGTTGAAAATCAATGGCAAAAGCACGAAGTGGTGGGCACCTGACTCTTCTGCATCTTTTTAGCGGAAAATTGTCTGAAATTATTCTATTAAAGTACACAGCTGCTTTCTGTTTTAGTATGTAATAATGTGACCCATCTGCAAAAATTGGCATTTGTCCTGATCTTTTTTGAGGACAGTGAAGCTTCTTGAAACTCAAAAATATCAGTTCTTTACCCAGGGAAATCAGCATGCTCAATACAATTTTCATTCTGAACTACAGCCGTGAGATTCAGTAATAGGTGGTCCTTGCTTCATTTTTTTTTTTTTTTTTTGCAAACTGTCAAGTGTCATTGACTTACTAGGAAAACTTGACTGAGATCTTGTGACAATACCAAACCACAAACAAACAAACAAACAAAATCAACCTTGTAAATGTCAGGGTTGGGAATGATTTTGTAAAGTATCAATCATTCACTTAAGAATTTTGTAGGTATAGTCTCTCATACCTGGAAGACCACTTAGATATTAGGCCAGTAAGGGAACAAGCCCCAGAGGACAGTACTTGACCAAGGCTGCTTACTTGGTGTCAGATCAGGGTCACCATCCGGTCTAGTGCTTGTTTCAAAAGACCTCATCATCCATCATTTCTTGGAAATCCAACAGTGCATGTGAATATCTCACTATCTGTTAAAACACTTAACCAATAGTCCAAGTTGACTGAAGAATTAAATTTTTATTTGGATCACAAGGAAATATTATGCTTCTTGGTTGTGTTTTGACAAGACTTAATGGATGTTTAATTTACTTGGGACCATTTGTCCAGTATACACTTATGAAGGGAATAGTAAAAATATAATCATACAAAATATGATTGTACCATGTGGATATTTTCTGTTTCTTTGTATGCTTTTTTACTTTCCAAATTAAATAACGTATATAATGCTTAGAGCTTAGAAAATGGTCTGGCACATAAAAAACACTATTTTAGCTGCTTCTGTTTCTTCTTTTTCTTCTTCTTTTCAAGCCATGCTTATCTGCTAAACCATTATTGTAATGATTGTGCTTACCATTATTGATTGCTATTTATTTATTTATTTTTATTTAAAAAAATTTTTAATTAAAGTCCAATTGATTTACAATGTCATGTTAGTTTCAGGCGTACAGCACAGTGATTCAGTTTACATGTATATATATTCTTTTTCAGAATCTTTTCCCACACAACATCGAGTATAGTTCCCTGTGCTATACAGTAGGTCATTACACAACATCGAGTATAGGTTATTACACAACATCGAGTATAGTTCCCTGTGCTATACAGTAGGTCATTACACAACATCGAGTATAGGTTATTACACAACATCGAGTATAGTTCCCTGTGCTATACAGTAGGTCATTGTTGGCCGTATGTTTTATATATATATATATATACACACACACACACACACACACACACATATATATATATATATATGAGACTGTGTATATGCCAATCCCAACCTCCCAATTTATCCCTCCACTCCTTTTCCCCTTGGTAACCATAAGTTTGTTTTCTATGTCTGTGAGTCTCTTTCTGTATTGTAAATAAGTTCATTTGTATCTTTTTTTTTTTTTTAGATTTCACATATAAGTGCTATCATATGATATTTGTCTTTCTCTGTGTGACTTACTTCACTTAGCATGATAATCTCTAGGTCCATCCGTGCTGCTGCAAATGGTACTAGTTCATTCTTTTTTATGGCTGAGTAATATTCCATTGTGTGTGTATATGTGTGTGTGTGTGTGTATAAATAAATAAATACCACATCTTCCTAATCCATTCCTCTGTCTATGAACATTTAGGTTGCTTCTGTATCTTGGCTATTGTGCTTAGTGCTGCTATAAACATTGGGGTGCATGTACATTTTTGAATTATAGTTTTTTCCAGATATATGCTCAGGAGTGGGATTGCAGAATCATATGGTAACTCTATTTTTAGTTTTTTAAGGAGCCTCCATACTGTTCTCCATAGTGGCTGCACCAATTTACATTGCCAGCAACAGTGTAGGAGGGTTCCCTTTTCTCCACACCCTCTCCACCATTTGTAGACTTGCTCTCTTCCCAGGAGTCCACACATCCCACCACAGTTGTTCAACATCCTCACATGTTTCAGAAACATTTAAAAATAAAAATGTTGACTATTTCCCTACCAAAGATAAATTTGCATACTACAAATTAAAAATTATTGATCTAAAATATAACGACCTGGTCAAAAATCATTAGAATTTTTTCCACAATTTTAAGCACATGTTTTCTGTGACTCTGTGCATTTGTATGTCTTATCTATTTATGAAAGCCTACTTTTACTTCTCAATGATAGTCTGTTATTTTGAAAGCAATACCAGACCAATTATATTAAATCATTCCCTAATTCAATAGTTTTTTATTATTTCAGGCTGGCTTAATGTCACTTTGCTCAAGAGAGCAGCAAAAAATTAGTACATCATTATTAAAATTACACATTTACCTCATAATAAAAGCGTAAAATATAAAAGAATAAATTTAAGTAGTACCACGTTACTTATGTATTTTGAATATGGAATGAATCTGTTATTGAGGTTCTAGAATGCAAGACAGTTGTTTTTCAGTAAGTTGTTCTCACTCGGATTTTATCTTAATTTGAATTTAGAATAGGTCCATTTAAAGAATATAATTACTATTATTTCCATAAAAACTTGCCATTATCAGCTAATTGAAAATTTTAATTAAATTGGATCAGTCTTCAGGAGCTGTTGTTACAAAAATAGTCATACCCATACAAACAATTAATATGCATGAAATAATACATTTTTAGAAAAGGGTAATGTGACACTGTGATTTGTAATAAGAAATATACATTCAGTCTTCATCCTCTTCTGGCATAGAACTCTAAAAACCCTTGAAATTTCCTAAGTGATAAGAGCCATAAAGTTCTCTTTTGTTATTCATAACAAGCCCCTTGCAACTACACTTGAATTTATGTTAATGAGGTGACTTTTGGAAATTCCCTAAGGATGGGGGCTAGGTGCCAGGGGAACCAACTGTATTAGAGGGTTGGAACTTCCAGCCCCACCTCCTGACCTCTAGGGAGGAGAGAGGCACTAGAGATTGAGTCACTCACCAATGGCCAAAGATTAAATCAATCATGCCTATGTAATGAAGCCTCCATAAAACCCCACAAGGACGGTGTTCAGAGAACCTTTGAGTTTGTGGACACTTGGAGGTGCTGGGAGAGTGGAGAACTCAGAAAGGGTATAGAAGCTCTCTGCCCCTTCCCACATATCTTGCCCTATACATCTCTTCCATCAGCAGTTTTGTGAGCTACTCTAGCAAAAGATCCATGATTGGAGGCGGGTGTGGGAGCCTCCAATTTATAGTTGGTGGATCAGAAATATAGGTAGCAAACTGGACTTGGCTACTGGCCACTGGCTAAAACAATGAACACGCAGTTCATATTTTGTGGTTTTATTTTATTTTACTTTGTACTTGTGTTTGCTTAAAAGAAGTGACTGTTTGGTTTATAAACACATTGAATGTGCTTTATTACCCATGGGATATGCGGTGTATATCCTTCAGAAAAAATTTAAAAAGGGGGTGGTGGGGGGGAGAGGGACTGGATGAGTGTTGAGGGGGTAGTAGTCTGTAGGAATAAGCCTTTTACCTATGGGATCTGATATTATCTCCAGGTAGATCGAGTCAGAACTGAATTGAATTGTAGGACACCCAGCTGGTATTGCAGAATTGCTTGGTACAGGAAAAATTCCCACAAATTTGGTGATCAGAAGTGAATTAGAGTATTGGGAGTAGAGGAAACACACAGAAGGAGATTTTTTCCTTTACAGATGTTAAACAATTATATATTTTTTAACATCTTTATTGGAGTATGTTTACAATGTTGTGTCAGTTTCTACTGTATAATAAAGTGAATCAGTTATATGTATACATATATCCCCGTATCCCCTACCTCTTGCATCTCCCTCCCACCCTCCCTACCCCACCCCTCTAGGTGGTCACAAAACAATTATATTTTTGAAGAGTCTATTTGAGCAAACATCAGTTTGACTCGAGCAGAGCCAATTCAAAAGTGGTTGGGATGCTCCATGGGTAGGAGCTAAGGGAAGACTTTTTTAATAAAGCAGACTGGAAAGCAAAGCAAGGAAATTATTTGATTGGCTCTAGCTTAAGCAATTGCCTTATTTGGGAAAGTGTAGTTGGCTGTTTATGATTAATTCTTCTTAAGTTTTGATTTCTTAACCTTGAGGCATGTAGAAAAATTGACTCTGGCTTAGGTTTCATTTAGCTTAAGTAGCCTCCTTGTTTAATTATTTTAATGCAGATAAATAAATGTATATAATATTGCTGAAAATTTGTTCATGTTCCAGAAACATCTAAAAACAAAGTGATGTTTTGTCTTATTTTTTCAGCATCATATACCATTTTATAAAGACAATATATGAAGGTATACAAATAGAGGTATATGGATTCATGCCATGATTTGTGTATTAATGTTTAATGACATGTTTCAATGAAATTACAAAAAAATATTCCACATGCCTTTGGCATTCTAGCTTCTTCTGGAATCTGTCCAAATTTTTTATACGTTGAATACATACACAAATACATAAACTATATGCTTGGATTTGGATGTTAGGAATTAATTTTTATATAGTTAAATATGGCAGATTTGCCAAAGACAAACAACCTGGGCCATTTGGATGGTTTTTCCCAAGCAGTAGGTCTTAGGAGATTTAATTTGTCCCTTCTAACGTAAAAGCATATCATCTACTCTTGTTAACACACTGTAGATGATCTCTTTTTGGGAAGATGCCCAATCATGCTGCAGCAGAATTACCTTAAACTGTGACCTAGTGAAGTAAATAAAAGGGCGTTTCTGAGCACACTGCCAGACTGGCATCAGATATTCAAGGGTCACTGCTTGCTGATGCCAGGGTACCCAACAGACCATGCACATGGCTGATTCTCATGAGAGCATCCATGAAGGTCCCTTAGAGCAAACGACCTCCTGACTTTCCCAGCGGACCGGACAGACCATGTACATGGATGATGTGTAGGAAGCTGTGGCCAGGTCATTGACAAATAGGACTTTACCCACATTTGATCACTATGGATCTGATCTGAGCCCTGGTGAGAGATCTTACATTGTCCTGACCTGTGAATTTGAATCGGGAGAAAGGGATCAGTGTCAAGTGTACCCTACAGTTATTGTGCCGGCAAGCTATACACAGGCAACAATAACAACTACAACAACAACACAACTACAACTTTTCCAATCAAAATTGTTCTTTTGTTCCTAGAGAAATTTAAAAATTGCTTTTGCAGTGGACACTTATCAGCCAAATCAAGAAAGATGTTTAGCTACTACCATACATATCAGTGTATGGTGTGCAAGTGGGCTAGCACTTATGTCCCCTATTTGCTTAATTATGGTGGCTCATATTTCTCCTTATACGTTTCTCTGTATACTATTTCTGATAGCACAAGCATCTAGCAGGAGAAGCTTCCTTTGCTGAGCAAAGTTGGACCAGGGGAAGGTAGGAGTAGAGGTGGAGTATCACCTGAGAGTTGAGCGCATGGTCACACTACATTACACGGTACATTTATCTCACCCACTAGGGAAATACTTAACAAAACTTAAAATTCCATGCCCTAGTGAACAATTCATGTAAATTTATGTCTTTTAAGGGGATTCTCTGTTTGTTGACTCTCCAAAATGAAAGTGCCCTCTCATTCATCTATCTTCTTCATTGTTCACATCCTATTCATCACCAAATTCTGTTATTCTGCCTTTTGAATATTTATTACTCAATCTCCTACTGGCCATTTTCACTGCCACTGCCTTAGCTGAGACAGTTGTTTCTAATGTGGATTACTACAATGTTCCAGGCATTGTACAAAACCCTGGAGATTAACACAAATGGTTAAAGCTATTGTTCTCTGCCCTCAAGAAGATCACCATAGAATTCATATTTTAGGATCTCCACCTTGCCTAAGAGCCTTTACTCTTAAAATTAGTCTCTCATGTGAAGAGGGGTAAGTGCATAGCCATATTTGTACTATGTATAACCCTCCTGCTCTGGGCAAGGAAGAGGGCTCAGGGCTGAATCCTAACCTCACTGGGAACCAAATCCTCAGTCCCAGGAACCCAGATTTAGGACAGAGTGGTTTCATTTAATGTCTGTTGGAACATGGACCAAGGCAACTATTTTATACCATGTATGAACATAGAGTATCTGATACATCAGTTTGCAGAAAATATCATAGTACAACATAGGTAAGCAAAGAGAAGCAAGCCTATGGGCCTAGAGGTGGATTTGTCTTGGTTCATGGACTCCCAGCCCTGGTCCCAGTGCCTCAAGAGGCCCAGAGGCACTCTCAGTTTCTATTTTCAATTTTGAAAAACAGAAGGCCATTCCACTAAATTTTCCTTTTGTTTATACAAGTTTGAGACTGTTTTTCTTTTTTGTTACTTAGAACTTACTGGACCTTATAACCAAGGAAATAACAATCTTTTGGAGAAGGAAAGATCAAAGTTGAAGGGAAGACAAATATGTAAAATAATAAACTATAGTTTATAGGGTACCTGCTATAGAATAAATATAAATAAGGTGTAAAAAATACTATTTTACACATAATAGTAAATATGAAAAGATAATTCCAAAGCAAAAACTAACATCTCTTCAGTTAATAAATAACAATTATTATACGTTTAGGGATTTTAACTAAAGGGAGAATTTCATTTAAATGTAGTTCATTGTGAGGGCCTAGAAATCTTATCTAAGGGGTTACTTGTGCAGACAAGACTACACACATATGATATTTTGTGGTTGAATTGCCTGAATGGATTCTCATGCTATGCACTGAGTTTTTAAGCTCAGTAGAAATGTAGAGAAGGTAGATTTACCTATTAACTTGTCACAGGATTTGAAAATATTTTCTTCCTTCCCCTCATCTTTTGACCAGTTGATTTCATCATATAGAAGGTGGTTAGAAGCTCTTTCTTCCCTTGGCACCCTGTGCAAGTCTGTATTTTGGACCTTATCACTCTCTTCTTTATCTATTATTTAATCTTTCCTGTGTATTTCATACCAAAATGTAATCAATTTAAAATTTGAAATGTTTCACGTATTTTCATCTCCCTAGGATCTATTTCCTACTCTGGCATATAATAGGTGCTCAATAGATGTTTGTTGAATGAATATATGCAAAATGGAATAAATACTCTGTGTCAGGGGTCAGCAAAACATGGAGTGCAGGTCAAATTCAGCTTACCATCTGTTTGTGTAATAAAGTTTTATTGTTACACAGTTTTGGTCATTGATGTGTGTATTGTCTATGGTTCCTTTAGTCCTACGACAGCAGAGTTGTGTAATTGAGACAGAGACCATGTGTCTTGCAAAGCCTGAAATTTTTACTATCTGGCCTTTTACAGAAAAAGTGTGCCAACCTCTGCTCTAAGTTATCCTCTTCATATAAATATTCCAACTTTGTTTGGTAGTTGAAAGATTTCCTAGGTTCACATGCAGTCTATAAACTAAGATGATGGCCTTGTCACATGAATTGGTTCATAGATGACATTACCTAAAATCCTTTTGTATTAGAAGGAAACATTAAGTGACAATGGCAGAATTAGATTGGAAATGATAAAAATAATAAAGAATAAAATGCAGTTGGAATATTACTATTTCTTAATGACTGTTCTTTATATAATGTTTAATGACTATAATAATTAACATATTTACACTACTGGTTGACTTCTTATCTCAAATATACTTTGCCTAAAAATTATTTGACACTTTCTGAAGCAATTTATTTATCAGTCTTTTAATGAATGCCAATTTTCAGCTTCAAAACTAATATTCAAATTTCAAAATAGTGGCTATATCAACTTAGTTCAGTGTAAATCAATATCCTTTATCTCTATATCTTTACTAGTTTTTACCGGGAACATTTAAAATGCCTAGGAAACTTCTTCCCATATTTGGCTACTGAAAACGTATTCATCAATTATGGTAAGAATACAGGACTACTATTTTTAACTAGCGCTCAATATGTTTCCTTGAGCAATTCTGTCTCTTGTGGTCTTAGTAGTAAAGGCAAGAACATCTGCAGAGAAGTTCAAAGGGAAAAAATTAAACTCTTATTCTCTATGGAAGTCTGGATGTCATAGAAAATAAAAGCAATACAAGTGTAAAGTATTTTGCAATATTAAGTAAAAGAATTCTGGAACTAAAATATTTCTGGTTCATTTTTGAATGTTTGTATATATATATTTTAATTATTATCACTTTAATCTTCTTGGATGATCTATGGCAAACACTTTCAAACAGTGACCTCTGGAGCCCGAGGGTTCCTCAGGGGAGCCTCAGGGTGTGATGTCATGTTACAAATGTGAAGGCCGTCTGGCACGGTTTCCACCACTTTCTCCAGCTTAAACCAGAGTGCTCTGCATTCAGGTCCCAGATATTGAGAGTTTGTATGGGATTTTCTTTGGAAAAATGTTTTACATGCTAAAAAATATTGTCATTTAAAGTTATGGGATTTGTGAACTATGTATCCCTCAGGGCTGTATAAGATTTATGATAGTGATAAGCCAGTTAGCCAGACAGTTACAAACTCAGACAAATGTCAACCTGATCCCTTCTAGAACCACATATATAAAGGTATGTTTGATATAATATTTTCAATTTGTTGTCTCCATGTAAGTACCCCAATTATGTTTTTTAATTAAAAGTAGATTTTCTAGGTATAGTCTGTAAACTAAGTTTATGTTGTCTCTCACCCCATCCAAATAGTAATAAATTAAACATACACACACACACAACACACACAACACTCCTAAACAAGCTGGGGAATAAGAACATAAGCATGAGGAATGAGAAATTTTGAGATATGCCTGGAAAATTGAAATCAGAAGAGATTAATTTAAGGAATGGAGCCCTAACCTATTTTCCCATAGGAAAATATTGGTGGAAAACAGGGAATAGCAGCAAGAGTGCTTTATGTATGTGCTTCACGTACCCAGAAGTACCAGAGAGGAAGGAAAGAGGGAAGAATGGAAGCAAAGGGCAGATGATTAGCTGAGGGGCAAGAGATGATGCAAAAAAGTCGTCACACTATCTGCATAGCTCACACTGTACTCCTGGATCCAACGTGTACTAGCAGGGCATTCTACTTCCAGGCAGGTACAGGGGGTTAGGATGTGAGCTTTAGTCAGAGAAACAGGGCAGTTCTCCTTATACTTGGTAACACCCAGGAGAAAGAGATCGAGGTCTAGCAACCAAGGTACCCAGCCAGCTGTTAAGCAAAAACTTTCAGATAAATGCTCATTCTCATTAAAACAGGATGGAATAGAAGCCTCAGAGATGTATATGGCACCTTCCCTAAATGGGTGTACAGTTCTCCAAATTACTTTGTAAGAAGAATAAGAACATAAGAAAAGACACCCCAGTAAACGAGTAGATGACACTACATCCTAGGAAAATATTAAAGGGTAAGCAGGACAGGACTTTAAAATAAGTTTTAGACTCATCAAACAATATCAGTATGATTTCATGAAAATTAAAGTTATGGTCATTGGATTAAAAAGATCTCAACACATGGACTGATTTTCCAAATGTACAAAAAGAAATACAAATTAGCATTAGGAAGACTGGGTGGAGGAATTCTTCCTGAATAGAAAACAATAAAATATAAATAACAAAGAATAAATAGCAAAGAATAGCAAAAATAAATTTTAAAATTTGGAGGTTAGACCCCAAAACTTAGCCAGATTTCTTTTAGGTATTCTAGAAGAAATGAGTGAATAGAGGAGAGACATACATTCATGAAAACTCAATAAATTAGACTGATTATCTACCAAGTAATTAGCAAAATTTTTAATATAAATGATCTGTATGTCTAGATGCATTATAATAATATTTAGGGACATTAAGGATAGAAAGTCATTCTGAGAGCTTCTAAGAACAAAAGAACAGATTCAATAAAACAGTGATTTTAAAAATGAGTACCTAGTTAGAATTGTCAATATATCATAAATGACTATAAGGAGAAATCCAGTAGATGATGCTGCTAAGAACTTTTTTCCTGAAACAATCATGTAAAACAGTTAAATTTTCATTACTGCTATGGGCTGAATTGTGCCCCTCCAAATTCATAAGTTAAAGTCCTAACGCCCAGTAAGTCACACTGTGACTTGTATTTGGAGATAGGGTTTTTAAAGAGATAATTAAGGTTAAATGAGGTCATTAGGGTGGGTCCTAATCCATTATGACTGATGACCTTATAAGACAGGAGCACACATAGAGGGAAGACCTTTGTGTGGGGAAATAGTGAGAAGGTGGCCATTGCAAGGAAGGAGAGAAGCCTCAGAAAACAACAAACCTGCCCACATCTTGATCTTAATTTTCTAGCCTTCAGAATATGAGCAAATATATTTTTGTTGTTTAAGCCACCCAGTCTGTGGTCTTTTGTTATGGCAGCCCTAGCAAACTAACATAGTACCTAATTTAAAAATTAAATTAAAATAATTTTCAAATAAATATCCATATTTGCTAAAAAAGACAACTTTAATAATAATAATAAAATCTAAAGGAATATGCAGCTAAATTAATTATATAAAAATTAAAAATTCTGTGTCAGGAAAGAAGAATATAAATGAGTGCTGGAACAAATCACTGAATTTTATACTACATTTAAGCAAAAAAGTATCAGTATTCTATGCATGACTAAGAATTTTCATTTTTCCCCTCTAAAATGCCAAATCAGCATTTAAAACTTTTCCTCTTGGGTGGTGGGGCCTAGGTAGGGTGAAGTTCAAGCATGGGGCGGAGCCTCTACTTAGGACCGGGCGCAGAAGGGGAGTGGCAGCACGTGTGGAAAGGAGGGCCTCTGGAGTGTGGAGTTCCGGAGTTTGGAGGATCATATGTTCCAGCAGAATATGCTTCCTTTAGAATTGCTGAACAGATTTTTACAAGAATAAGTACTGATGATGATATTGAAACAAATTCATCAACATTTATGAAGGAAATGAAAGAGCCGTCATCTATTAGATGAGAAAATGAGTCACCATAATAATGATGAATGAAAATACTGCTCGTTATAAAGTCAAGGAAGCTACCCTGTGAAACTGGGCTATCATTCGGCAGTGTTGTTGAGTTTTCCCTTCTAAATTCAGCCTGAACCAAGATGGCGGAGCAGAAGGACGTGCTCTCACTCCCTCTTGCGAGAACACCAGAATCACAACAAACTGCTGAACAATCATCGACAGGAAGACACTGGAACTCACCAAAAAAGATACCCCACATCCAAAGACAAAGGAGAAGCCACAATGAGATGGTAGGAGGGGCACAATCACAATAAAATCAAATCCTGTAACTGCTGGGTGGGTGGCTCACAAACTGGAGAACACTTATACCACAGAAGTCCACCCACTGGAGTGGAGGTTCTGAGCCCCATGTCAGGCTTCCGAACCTGGAGGTCCGGCAACGGGAGGAGGAATTCCTAGAGAATCAGACTTTGAAGGCTAGCGGGATTTGATTGCAGGACTTCAACAGGACTGGGGGAAGCAGAGACTCCACTCTTGGAGGGCACACACAAAGTAGTATGCGCATCGGGACCCAGGAGAAGGAGCAGTGACCCCAGGGGAGACTGAACCAGACCTACCTGCTAGTGTTGGAGGGTCTCCTGCAGAGGCGGTGGGTGGCTGTGGCTCACCATGAGGACAAGGACACTGGCAGCAGAAGTTCTGGGAAGTACTCCTTGGCATGAGCCCTCCCAGAGTCCGCCATTAGCCCCACCAAAGAGCCTGCAGGCTCCAGTGTTGGGTCGCCTCAGGCCAAACAACCAACAGGGAGGGAACCCAGCCCCACCCATCAGCAGTCAAACGGATTAAAGTTTTACTGAACTCTGCCCGCCAGAGCAACAGCCAGCTCTACCCACCACCAGTCCCTCCCATCAGGAAACTTGCACAAGCCTCTTAGATAGCCTCATCCACCAGAGGCCAGACAGCAGAAGCAAGAAGAAGTACAGCCCTACAGCCTGTGGAAGAAAAACCACATTCACAGAAAGATAGACAAGATGAAAAGGCAGAGGGCTATGTACCAGATGAAGGAACAAGATAAAACCCCAGAAAAACAACTAACTGAAGTGGAGATAGACAACCTTCTAGAAAAAGAATTCAGAATAATGATAGTGAAGATGATCCAGGACCTCGGAATAAGAATGGAGGCAAAGATCGAGAAGATGCAAGAAATGTTTAACAAAGACCTAGAAGCATTAAAGAACAAACAAACAGAGATGAACAATACAATAACTGAAATGAAAAACACACTAGAAGGAATCAATAGCAGAATAACTGAGGCAGAAAAACGGATAAGTGACCTGGAAGACAGAATGATGGAATTCACTGCTGCTGAACAGAATAAAGGAAAAAGAATGAAAAGAAATGAAGACTGCCTAAGAGACTTCTGGGACAACATTAAACGCAACAACATTCTCATTATAGGGGTCCCAGAAGGAGAAGAGAGAAAGGACCCAAGAAAATATTTGAAGAGATTATAGTCGAAAACTTCCCTAACATGGGAAAGGAAATAGTCACCCAAGTCCAGGAAGCGCAGAGAGTCCCATACAGGATAAACCCAAGGAAAAACACGCCAAGATGCATAATAATCAAATTGGCAAAAATTAAAAACAAATTATTGAAAGCAGCAAGGGAAAAACGACAAATAACATACAAGGGAACTCCCATAAGGTTAACAGCTGATTTCTCAGCAGAAACCCTACAAGCCAGAAGGGAGTGGCATGATATACTTAAAGTGATGAAAGGGAAGAACCTACAACAAAGATTACTCTACCCGGCAAGTATCTCATTCAGATTCGATGGAGGAATCAAAAGCTTTACAGACAAGCAAAAGCTAAGAGAATTCAGCACCACCAAATCAGCTCTACAACAAATGCTAAAGGAACTTCTCTAAGTGGGAAACACAAGAGAAGAACAGGACCTGCGAAAACAAACCCAAAACAATGAAGAAAATGCTCATAGGAACATACATATCGATAATTACCTTAAACGTGAATGGATTGAATGCTCCAACCAAAAGACACAGGCTTGCTGAATGGATACAAAAACAAAACCCATATATATGCTGTCTACAAGAGACCCACTTCAGACCTAGGGACACATACAGACTGAAAGTGAGGGGATGGAAAAAGATACTCCATGCAAATGGAAATCAAAAGAAAGCTGGAGTAGCAATACTCATATCTGACAAAACAGACTTTAAAATAAAGAATGTTACAAGAGACGAGAAAGGACACTACATAATGATCAATGGATCAATCCAAGAGAAGATATAACAATTATAAATATATATGCACCCAACATAGGAACACCTCAATACATAAGGCAACTGCTAACAGCTATAAAAGAGGAAATCGTCAGTAACACAATAATAGTGGGGGACTTTAACACCTCACTTACACCAATGGACAGATCATCCAAAATGAAAATAAATAAGGAAACAGAAACTTTAAATGATACAATAGACCAGATAGATTTAATTGATATTTATAGTACATTCCATCCAAAAACAGCAGATTACACTTTCTTCTCAAGTGCGCATGGAACATTCTCCAGGATAGATCACATCTTGCGTCACAAATCAAGCCTCAGTAAATTTACGAAAATTGAAATCATATCAAGCATCTTTTCTGACCACAACGCTATGAGATTAGAAATGAATTACAGGGAAAAAAACGTAAAAAACACAAAGACATGGAGGCTAAACAATACGTTACTAAATAACCAAGAGATCACTGAAGAAATCAAAGAGGAAATCAAAAAATACCTGGAGACAAATGACAATGAAAACACGATGATCCAAAACCTATGGGATGCACCAAAGCAGTTCTAAGAGGGAAGTTTATAGCTATACAAGCCTACCTCAAGAAACAAGAAAAATCTCAAGTAAACAATCTAACCTTACACCTAAAGGAAATAGAGAAAGAACAAACAAAACCCAAATTTAGCAGAAGGAAAGAAATCATAAAAATCAGAGCAGAAATAAATGAAATAGAAACAAAGAAAACAATAGCAAAGATCAATAAAACTAAAAGCTGGTTCTTTGAGAAGATAAACAAAATTGATAAACCATTAGCCAGACTCATCAAGAAAAAGGAGAGGACTCAAATCAATAAAATTAGAAATGAAAAAGGAGAAGTTACAACAGACACCGCAGAAATACAAAACATCCTAAGAGACTACTACAAGCAACTCTATGCCAATAAAATGGACAACCTGGAAGAAATGGACAAATTCTTAGAAAGGTATAACCTTCCAAGACTGAATCAGGAAGAAATAGAAAATATGAACAGCCCAATCACAAGTAATGAAATTGAAACTGTGATTAAAAATCTTCCAACAAACAAAAGTCCAGGACCAGATGGCTTCACAGGTGAATTCTATCAAACATTTAGAGAAGAGCTAACACCCATCCTTCTCAAACTCTTCCAAAAAATTGCAGAAGGAACACTCCCAAACTCATTCTATGAGGCCACCACCGCCCTGATATCAAAACCAGACAAAGATGTCACAAAAAAGGAAAACTACAGACCAATATCACTGATGAACATAGATGCAAATATCCCCAACAAGATACTAGCAAACAGAATGCAACAACACATTAAAAGGATCATACACCACGATCAAGTGGGATTTATCCCAGGGATGCAAGGATTCTTCAATATACGCAAATCAATCAATGTGATACACCATATTAACAAATTGAAGAAGAAAAACCATATGGTCATCTCAATAGATGCAGAAAAAGCTTTTGACAAAATTCAACACCGATTTATGATAAAAACTCTCCAGAAAGTGGGCATAGAGGGAACCTACCTCAACATAATAAAGGCCACATACGACAAACCCACAGCAAACATCATTCTCAATGGTGAAAAACTGAAAGCATTTCCTCTAAGATCAGGAACAAGACAAGTATGTCCACTGTCAACACTATTATTCAACATAGTTTTGGAAGTCCTAGCCACGGCAATCAGAGAAGGAAAAGAAATAAAAGGAATCCAAATTGGAAAAGAAGAAGTAAAACTTTCACTGTTTACAGATGACATGATACTATACATAGAGAACCCTAAAGATGCCACCAGAAAACTACTAGAGCTAATCAATGATTTTGGTAATATTGCAGAATACAAAATTAATGCACAGAAATCTCTTGCATTCCTATATACTAATGATGAAAAATCTGAAAGAGAAATTAAGGAAACACTCCCATTCACCATTGCAACAAAAAGAATAAAATACCTAGGAATAAACATACCTAGGGAGACAAAAGACCTGTATGCAGAAAACTATAAGACTCTGATGAACGAAATTAAAGATGATACCAACAGATGGAGAGATACACCATGCTCTTGGATTGGAAGAATCAATATTGTGAAAATGACTATACTACCCAAAGCAATCTACAGATTAAATGCAATCCCTGTGAAATTACCAATGGCGTCTTTTACCTAGCTAGAACAAAAAATCTTAACATTTGTATGGAGACACAAAAGACCCCAAATAGCCAAAGCTGTCTTGAGAGGAAAAAAGTGGAGCTGGAGGAATCAGACTCCCTGACTTCAGACTATACTACAAAGCTACAGTAATCAAGACAATACGTTACTGACACAAAAACAGAAATATAGATCAATGGAACAAGATAGAAAGCCCAGAGGTAAACCCACGCACCTATGGTCAGCTAATCTATGACAAAGGAGGCAAGGATATACAATGGAGAAAAGGCAGTCTCTTCAATAAGTGGTGCTGGGAAAACTGGACAACTACATGTAAAAGAATGAAATTAGAACAGTCCCTAACACCATAAACAAAAATAAACTCAAAATGGATTAGAGACCTAAATGTAAGACCGGACACTATAAAACTCTTAGAGGAAAACATAGGAGGAACACTCTTTGACATAAATCACAGCAAGATATTTTTTGATCCACCTCCTAGAGTAATGGAAATAAAACCAAAAATAAACAAATGGGACCTAATGAAACGTCAAAGCTTTTGCACAGCAAAGGAAACCATAAACAAGACGAAAAGACAACCCTCAGAATGGGAGAGAATATTTGCAAACGAATCAACGGACAAAGGATTAATCTCCAAAATATATAAACAGCTCATGCAGCTCAATATTAAAAAAACAAGCAACCCAATCCAAAAATGGGCAGAAGACCTAAATAGACATTTCTCCAAAGAAGACTTACAGATGGCCAAGAAACACGTGAAAAGCTGCTCAACATCACTAATTATTAGAGAAATGAAAATCAAAACTACAATGAGGTGTCACCTCACACCAGTTAGAATGGGCATCATCAGAAAATCTACAAACAACTAATGCTGGAGAGGGTGTGGAGAAAAGGGAACCCTCTTGCACTGTTGGTGGGAATGTAAATTGATACAGCCACTATGGAGAACAGTATGGAGGTTCCTTAAAAAACTAAAAATAGAATTACCATATGATCCAGCAATCCCACTACTGGGCATATACCCAGAGAAAACCATAATTCAAAAAGACACATGCACCCCAATGTTCACTGCAGCACTATGGTCATGGAAGCAACTTAAATCCCCATCGACAGAGGAATGGATAAAGAAGATGTTGTACATATATACAATGGAATATTACTCAGCCATAAAAAGGAACGGAATTGGGTCACTGTTGAGACGTGGATGGACCTAGAGACTGTCATACAGAGTGAAGTAAGTCAGAAAGAGAAAAACAAATATCGTGTATTAACGCATATATGTGGAACCTAGAAAAATGGTACAGAAGAACCGGTTTGCAGGGCAGAAATTGAGACACAGGTGTAGAGAACAAATGTATGGACACCAAGGGGGGAAAGCCGCAGGGGGTGGGGGTGGCGGTGTGATGAATTGGGCGATTGGGATTGACATGGATACACTGATGTGTGTAAAATTGAGGACTAATAAGAACCTGCTGTATAAAAAATAAATAAAATAAAATTCAAAAATTCAAAAAAAGAGAACATTTCCTCTTTATCAAGTATGCCAATGGTAATTAGTGAAATATAATAAATATAACATATTTATTATGTAACATAATAAATATAAATTTATAACAAATATATTTTATATTATTATATAAGTATAATAATGTCTATTTCAAATGATATTTTATAGTGAAAAACAATTTAGTTCTATATAATAATTACTAAAAGTAATCTCACATGCAGGTTATTTTCTTATAATATATCCCTATTATTTATATTTTATATTTTATATTTATTTATTTATATTTTATTTACTTAAGGATGAATTAAACACCAACCAGAGAGAATCATTAAATTTAAAATTCTTTTTATTTAATTAATCAATTAATTAATTTGTTTTTTAATTTTTGGCTGCGTTGGGTCTTCGTTGCTGCGCAGGGGCTTTCTCTAGTTGCGGCGAGCGGGGCTACTCTGAGTGCGGGCTACTCTTCATTGTGGTATGCAGGCCTCTCACTGTGGTGGCTTCTCCTGTTACGGAGCACTGGCTCTAGGTGCGCGGGCTCTAGAGCGCAGGCTCAGTAGTTGTGGCACACGGGCCCAGTTGCTCCATGGCATGTGGGATCTTCCCGGACTAGGGATCGAACCTGTGTCCCCTGCATTGGCAGGTGGATTTTTAACCACTGTGCCACCAGGGAAGTCCCAAATTCAAAATTCTTTACAGACATATTTTACTTTGGAATATTTTCAGATCTCAAGTTGGCATAAGCAGAAGCATATACTTAGAAATTCCAGATTCCAAATTTCCAACCATATGTAAGGTTAAAACAAAATAACAAAAGAAAACACCAACCAAGGGAGCAAAACGAAAACACATAAACCCAGAGATGGTCAAATTATTTATCTCTGTATAAAGAGACTCCAACTCATCCCAAAAAAGGGTTTAGTTTTATAAATTTAGGTCTAAACAGAAACATCTTAAACTTGCTTCCGAATATCTCATTGCTTCCACTATTATGATTGAGTTATCTTTTGTATTATGTGTTTAAATTAAATAGAGCATTTGATTCAGTATATTTAACAAGAAACAAATTGTTCTTAAGTAGATATATATATTATGTATATAAAATTGATTTTTTCTTAATACTATTTTCTTTAAATTTCTCTCTCCATGTCACAGAAAAACAACCCTTGTCTTCATTTTCTAGGGCATATGATAAGGCTGTAATGTTGTGTTTGTGTTTATGCATGTGTGTAGAAAAAAATAGCATTAGCTACATACCTTTGTATACATAGCAGTTTATAATAGTGAACATGTTAAATTATAAGATACTTACTATACAAATTATTTTTCCTTCTTTCCTTTTTGTTTCATATACTAATATAGCAAGGATCCAGATAGCAACAGGAAAATGCCTTATATATAATATTATATGTATTAAATAGGTATTTTTATATATATCATATTGCACATATTTTTATATATGAAATATGTGCAATATGATGAAAATATATGGTACAAATGATGTGCAGATTGTATATCATATAATATCAATGGGAATGAAAATATTTGATACTTGGAGACATTATTATTATTAAGACTAAATGGACCTTTAGCTGGTCAACTAGACTGAGAAGGAGTTTGGAGAATTTATGATCAAAAATTTTAAATGACTCCTATGCCTTCAGCTTTTGCAATTGTTTACTTATGCCATTACAAGATCATGAATAGAGTAGGAGATGCAGGTTGGAGAGAAGACAGCCATGCTGCTGCTACACTCAAAATTGGGTAATTGCTTGACTCCCTGGGAACAAGCCATAATTTTTTAAAAAATTCTCCCTGAGATTCTTTAGAATCTGCTCCTTGCTATGCATGCATGCACGCATGCACACATGCTTACTCACTCACACCTCAGTTCACAAAATAAAAAGAAACATTTCATAGTGGGGGAAAGAAACCAAGAATTAAAAGCATAGTAACAACTGAGTGTGCCCTTAGGAAGATTAAATTTATTTCTTTTCCCAAAAGGATAAGTATTTTCTATCTTGGGGGAGGTTGAGACTACCAGAAGGAAGATAATAATTGAAATAATTATTTGATAGGTTTCTTCCCTCCCTTTTATCTCCTAGCATCCAAAATCTTTAAATTCTGCATTAAGTCTATTTGTATTTATGGTTTTCCATAAAAATGTAATATTTTAAGTCAACTATATGACAATAAATAAATATATATGCAGTATAAAATTTTATCTGTCAGATCCTAAGATTTAAAGTGACTTCTAAAATATATATGTCATGTCCTACAGTTGTTTACAAAAATGCCCATTCTCCTCTCACAAGGAGAACAGACAAACCTTCCCAGTAAAAGCTTTAATAGAGTAAATGGGTTTACTTTCTCCAAAAGTCATTTAAAGTTTGGAAAAAGAATGCTTCCTAATTAGCGTTTCGATGGTTCTGTTTGAGCAGTTCATAGCAACTTTCATATTGAAAGCTTTAGGAATTCCTAATTTATATACAGACAGCTGAGACAAGTTTGTCATACCAGAGCAATCTCAGTGGAGTTTGTGAGTCATAGGGCTGTCACTTCTGCTTTACTAAATTTCAAAGTGCTATACCAGGTTACAGGAAAACTGTCATGTGCAAGAGATATGCTGTCTGAGCCAGGGGAAAGAATAAAATAATCCCTCTACTCTCAGTCCAAAACACTTCTTTTTCTCTAGCTCATCTTTAAATAACCAACAGTTAGCACCTGAAACCGATAAGAGATAAATAAATTAAAATTGAATTGCACGTGATTGGACTGAGTTGACTTATCTGGAAGACATGAAAAACCTATAGTTCCACTGGCACACAGAGACTGTAGAACTTTTTGCTGCACACAGGTTAAGTTGCTAAGGGGAAGTTACATTTAGCAACCTTTTATAAGGCAGTATGGCCCTGGAGTAAGAGTGACCTGGTTTTGAATCCCATCGCCACCACTCTTGTGACCTTTGGTAAATAATTTAAACTCTCTGAGCCTCACTTTTCTCACTGATGTGGGATGAGGAAAAGAAGTTGATTTTCCAGTGGTATCATTCGGGGATGAGATCTTATTCCTAGACTCTTTGCTTATTGAAGTCATTCTTCTTGCCAAATCTTTTGGATAAATGAGGGGACTTGATTGACACTTAGCCTCAAAATTGTTAAAACATAGTAACTATGGTAGAGGCTGCAAAATCTGTCACTTTGAAAATGCAAAGTTGCCTTTGAATTATCACTTTAGGACAGAGTATCACTGTCACTGTGTTTTTTTTGAGCAATTGTTCCCAAGTTCAGAAACCAAGACCTGGAAAACTACAGGAAGAATATGCAAATATTCATCTTGACCTAATAATGGACAAAAAGTTATAAAAATGAAATTAAAAAATGAATATATATTTCTAAATAAGCTTGAAATTTGGAAAATCTACCAATATTAGTTTGTTTCCTACAGGATTACCTGATAGGGTTACATTGTGAGAGCTTGTAAGAGATGAAGTTTAACCCTAGAATAGAAAATGAGGACTGTGAAGGGATTCATGAGAGTGGGGGAGGCAGGATTATACTCATAGCAGAATGAGGGTCTTCCTGAATTGCACGCGCACACACACACACACACACACACACACACGTGGTTAAGCTGCTCCTACATGGAGGAAGGATTATTAAAAGACTTCAAAGAAGTAAATTATGGCTGAGCACTGTGGGCTTTAAGATCAAATATTTATCTAGTTCTAAATTTATCTGGGCTCTAATGCAATTCACAGACCATCAGATACTAAAGAGGAGAGAGCATCAAAATAATGTGTATTAGGTATTTCCTTGTCTCGCTAAAACTTCTTGTACGAATTTCATACCACAAATAAGCATCAAGTTATGCTTGCCGACATTCATAGATTCTTTCCTGTAATTCCAAGGTAAATGTTTCTCCCGATGCAGGATGTCTATTTCTTCAAATGCAGAATGAGGATGCCCAGTCAGAGAAGCAGTATTTCTTAGCTTTCCATTATGGAGTCTCTTAGAATTCTACTCAAGGGAAGTGCCCTGGTGGCCTAGTGGTTAGGATTCCAGGCTTGCACTGCCATGGCCTGGGTTTGATCCCTGGGCAGGGAACTGAGATCCTGCAAGCCATGCGGTGCAGCCAAAGAATAAAACAGTGAATTGATTAAACTTTCAATAAAAAAAAAGACAATTAAAAAAAAGGATTCTACTGACAGTAAAACAGACCTCGTTTAACAAAACTATTAACTGCTCATCCTCCCCAAAATTAAAACTTTAAATATTTTGTAAAAAACTGATGAAAATTTTTTTAAAAATAGGTCAGGTTTTCGTCATGCCTACGCTATAACTCATGTGGTACTCACAGAAACTCTTCTGGAATGCAGTGTGTTAGCATCTCAAAATTTTAGTATTCTTTTATCCAGGTTCTCATACCTCATATAATGTGTAGGTAGATTTTGAACCAAAGTTTGTTGGAATCCTTTCAATCTTGTATGTTATATGTATTCATTCATCAATTATTTTTGAGTATTTATGTTCTGTTACATTTGGTAAAAATTGGGAAAGTGTATGGACACATTGAATGACTTCACTTTTAGCAGAACAATTACAGGATAGCTTAAGATAGTTGAGAGTAGTTGATCCATATAATATTTGTCTTTCTCTGTCTGACTTACTTCACTTAGTATGACAATCTCTAGATCCATCCATGTTGCTGCAGATGACATTATTTCATTCTTTTTTATGGCTGAGTATTCCATTATATGTATATATACACACACCACATCTTCTTTATCCATTCATCTGTCAATAGACATTTAGGTTGCTTCCATGTCTTGGCTATTGTAAACAGTGCTGCAATGACAATTGGGATGCATGTATCCTTTTGAACCATGTTTTTCTCTGGATATATGCCCAGGAGTGGGATTGCTGGATAATATGGTAGCTCTATTTTTAGTTTTTTAAGAAACTCCATACTGTTCTCCATAGTGGCTGTACCAATTTACATACCCACCAACAGTGTAGGAGGGTTCTGATTCAAGATAGTTCTCAAACTTTGGGAGAGAATTAGTAGTCCTATTTTGTGTAAATACATCTTTGAAATCTGAAAATGAAATTTAATGTTGCATTTATGTGAAAGTTTTAAAATAATTCCATTAGAAATATATGAAGGAAATAATATGCACACACATTTTTGTTACTAATGAAAATAAAATATCTAATTAGAAAACTTGAAAAAAAAGAAACAAATTATGAATACCTCATAGTTTGAAGATGGGAATGTAAAATAATATAATCCCTTTGGAAAAAAATTAATTAATTTAAACATATACATACACTTACCCTATGCCCTAGTAATTCTGCTTATAGGTATTTACTCCATATGTATGCATCAAGATGTAAATGCAATTGTTCATAGCAGTTTTATTCATAGTAACAAAAAATTAGAAACAATTCAGACTTCCATTGGAAGACAAATGGATAAAGTAAATTATGGTGTTGCAGTATTATTCAGCAATGAAAATGAATAAACTACTTATACCAACAACAACATGAATCTTAAAAAAAATTATGCTGAGTGAAAGATTTCAGACGTAAAATAGAACCTACCATAGATACTTTGTATGAAATTCTAGAGGAGGCAAAAGTTATAATGGCAGAAAGCAAATTTTTGGTTGCCTACACCTAGGAAGTTAGGGGAATTGACTTCAAGGGGGCCAGACAAAACTTTTTGAAGTGATGGAAATATTCTGTATCTTTTTTTTTTTTATGGTGGTTACATGAATGTATATATTTGTATATACACTGAAAATGGGTACATTTTATTGTATGTAAATTATTACCTAAAAATACATACAATTATCTGATTTTCAAAGAAATACCTGGTATTTTTGTTAGAAATTTTTGTAGCATTTTTCAGTCATCATCTCTAATAAAGAAATAAAAGAATCAGAAAACCAAGCGTATGAATTCAACTTGAAGGAGAACCCATTTGTAATTGGAAAAAAACAACATTCTTAGGTGTCACTAATTTAGGATAACTTTAAACTTGTATGAAAATATCATCTATAGGTTAACATGATTTGGTTTATAACATGTGTTCGAACTTGACATCAGAAATCAAGATGTCATTTTAACCTTAATTTTGTTTGTTTACTGTCCTTCATTTTAGTACCATGAGTAAATATAGCCAGTGATACAAAATATAATGGCAATAACAATCAATCACCTCAAAACTTGAACTCTTCCCCTACAGAGAGAAGAAATTAAAACTTCTTATTACGAAATTCTTATATAGGTGAACCTGGATTTCTCTTTTTATTATTCATCTTTTTCAAGTTATATATAATTTAAAATATTTAAAATGCACATACCTCTAAATAATCCCTAAGACTAGCTATTGCTTTTGATCTCCCCGAAGCTGTGTGAGTAGAGCTACATACCCAACAGGGAATCTGTGAGGTTATGTATGATCGATAACTAGTACAAAGGACCCTAATCTGTTCAATAAGGTCAAATCCAATATAATTTTTTAAAATACTGGAGGTATCTCAACTCACTGAATGTTCCATAGGGTCATATTGTTATTGCCACCTTTTGAACTTTGAACAAAATATACACATACATTTTGAAGCATGTAAACTGAGTTTTGAAGATTTTACTTCCAGCTTGGGTCATTGAAATAATTTAGAGACCAATCATTCACATAACTAGAAGTTATGTCATAACTAGATTTGGTTGCTTAAAGAAAAATTGGTCATAGCAATCACTCAATAACTATTTTGGAGTGAACAGATAAATTTAAAATGATGGCCTAACTTCACAGAATAAACTTGTAGCCCTCTCTTTATTATTATCATATAAGTAAACTAAATATTTGCAGGAAAACACTTGAAAAAATACATACATACATATATATCCACCATGTTTGTTCATTTGTTCATTCATTCTTCAAATATTTTTCATCTCCTAATGTGCCGAACACAGATCTGGCTGCTGGGACTAGAGTAGTGACCAAAATAGACGATGTTGTCTGAATCATGAAATCGTGGCTCTGCTGGCATACCTGACACCATGTATGTAGTTGTACTTTTACTACCAGAAAAAATGATAAAAGATAAAACCCTGCCTAATATGATAGATTATAGAACAAACTAATATTTTTTTAAAAAATCAGGTAATCAAACACAAAGCAACTTACAGGCTAGACTCCTTACTACTGTTAGTTATAAAGCTTACCTGCTGCTTTATTTCTGAGTACTGATAAACAGTTGAAAGAATAAGTGATGGATTATATTTTATGTAATCTGCATATAAATTTTTCATTTGATGTAAAAAAGTGTTTTCCATCTTAATTAAGCTCAAATGTAATTGTACTAAGGAATGGGGAATAAGGATGTAAGTATGTGTGTGTGGATCAATTATTTAATTAATACTGTCTTGTTGGCAAGATAAAAAGAAAAAGTTTTAATCATGGTGAACTAACAGGGAATCAAGTTTTGATAACACTTGTACTTCCAAAGGAAATTCATTTTTAATTAATATGCTATTGTTAGCAAGTGTTACCCCAAAAGAATAAAGTGCATCATTTCTCTTGCAAAGTTAATTAAATAATTCTAGTGTTTTAAAAGCCCCAGTTTTCTATTTGATTTTAAGAGCCAGATATAGTCCTAATTATTTCTTAACTACAGAGTTATAAGATGCTGTTTTCTTAAACTATTATTCTATTAAAATGTTAAACTATTAAAACCATCATGATGATGTTTTCTTTCAAAAGACAAATTATCTCCCTGTGGTTAGCAGAAAATGATTCTGATTTTGAGCGTGTAAGAACTACTTGGTAGACATATTTCAAGGTTTTTGCTTTTTCAAAGAAGTTGTCTGATTTCATTAACAAAATCCAACATAAGCTGAAAAGATCAATGATTTTTATCTTCACTATTAATAATTCTATTTGCTTAGTAAAATATGATGTAAAATTAATAGCTCATAACTTTTCTCAAACGTTTTGTGTGTAATTTATCAGCACTTCATTTCCAGTCCCTGGTGACTTGGTTTTCGTCAAGATGATAGGGTTTCATAAGTTTTAATGGACTGTGGCACTTATCTTTACAATCCTGAAACTAATTGCAACCCCAATTTTGCATAAAATCATGAAATAACAGGAGTTTCTCAAATGTGTTCAACATTTTAATTACTGCTACATAAAATAAACTGCTCATTTTCTATAGGGCAAATGCACATTAAAAAGTACTGAGTTGAAGAGCCACTCATGTATGAATACAAAAGAAGTTCTCTTAAAAAAAAAGTTTTCATGAGGTGAAAATGCTGTTTGGAAGACTGGATGTGAAAATTTTAACTCTTATGAACACTTTTTGTAATTTAACATACATTTTGTTTTTTAGCTTTCAGATAAGTATACATACATTCAAGCAGCCATTCCCATATACATGCATAAAACCCAATTACATTACCTTATAATTGAACATAGCTATAGAGTAGGGAAACATTTTGTGGCACTTGATAAGCTCTAGAATACTTTTGAACGTAAAGGTCATTCCTTAAAAGAGGAAAAATTGAGGAAAAGTTCATGTAAATATTTATGATTTTTATTCTTCATGCAGCAGGTTTGACACACTATAGTGATTTTGGTAATTCTTGCACTGTCACTTTGAATTTCAAGTCTTCTATATTTTGATGTCACTGAGGGGGGAGTAGTTGAAAATAAGGATCTAGATGGGAAAACCATAACATAGGTAAATTACTCAGATGTGAAACAGCATTATTTGCATACGATCTAAAATGGAGGGTTTTTTTTTTCAAATTATAATGGATATGTTGTTCCTAAGTGTGTATCTTGGGTAAATTCTCCAAGAAGACGCTGAGATGAAGAACTGATTACAATGGTTTATTTGGTAAGTGATCCCAGGAAGGGAAGGGCAGTACCAGGTAGTACTCTGAGCAACTAGAGCTCAATAGCGCTGAGAATTCTGGGAAAGAGAAACCTCATGCCTTGGAGTGATCCTTACCGAGTGATGAAGAAACTGGAGTTTTAATCTACCAGCTCACCATCTTTTTTTAGTTGAGACCCATTTCCAGGATTAAATCTCTGGCACTTACAGTTTACCCTGTGCTCAAGTGCAGCTTGTTCCTGAAAGCCAGAAAAAACCATCTTCAGTCAGGGTTGCATGAAGCTGTTTTCAGTCAAGCCTTCAGTCATCCATTCATGACCCATGCTAAGTCCACTCACTTTCTCTCCAAAAGTCTTCCTATTAATGGCTGCTTATAGTTCCTGAAAAATGGCTTGTAATAAGAAGGATAGTAGATTCTAAAAATGTAATTGATAGCCATGATCTCCATGTTCTACCAGCCATTCTAAGTTTCTTTTCCGGATCTCAGCATTTATGTTCCTTACCCTGCTTGCCATCCATGGACTCCAATTCTGCCCCCATAGTTACACCATTTTATATTGGGCACTATACCCAAGCATGGAGCTGGCTGAAGACAGAGCCTGGATGACCTTCCATACTCAAGTCATTCTATCCACGTGGTTGTTCAGTGGCTCCACTGTGGAGGACACTTTCTGGTGGACATCGATGGGGAGCATGAAGATCCGCACACTTTGTGCCCACTCCCGTGGCTCCTACGTACATGTCTCTCCCCCCAGTCTTCTTTGTCTCCAATCTTACAGTCTTGCTCTTTGAGACCCTGGTCAATTGAGCCAAAGCAATTTGCCCTTGCCCAAGAGTCAGTATATTTATTTCTTTTCCTCAAGCCATTTCTCCCTTTACACCATGTAAAGACCACGTGTCCATTTCAAATCTCTGCCCACTATAGGGGCATTTCCCTTTACTTCCTTCTCTAAGGGACATCTCTGAGTTGGGCTATTTTATAGTAACAACCATGTTCTGCTCACACCAATCTATAGAATTTATCTTTCTGCAAACTAGGTTTACTCCTTCATCATCATCTGGTTGTAATCCTGCGAAAGGACTTAGATGTGACCTAGGGAAGAGATGTCTGTGCAATGGGATAGGTGACAGAGGGGCAAGGGCTGCCTGTTTGTGTTCTCATTAGTGCCTTTAAAACCTATTGGAACCAATTCCAAATCTACTATTTCCATCATATGATGGATTGTTGCTGTGCCTACCCAAAGTCACAAATTTGTTGATCTGATTCTACCATGCTCAAGATGAGCAGTTCTAGTTGCGTAATCATTTGAAGGTCCATGATCAGAAATTGCTGTGTTTGATGCCACCAAAGCTTGGAGTTGCTTCTTAAGGAGCTGTGCTGTAGATGACATGGCCTTGATTCAGACCCCTAGGTCCACACTGTGGCTCTCCTACCGAGGCTTACTAGAGAGTCCACACAGCATCCTTACCTATCCCTGATAGCTCTAGCGCCATGGATCTGCCCATTCACACAGTCCTAGTGGCAGGGATGGTTTTCTTTAAGCTGAACCTGCTGAAGAGCATTCTTTGGCCAAAGCTTACTAAAGCAGTATTCCTAAGCGTTACATGTAATGCTCCAAAATCCAAAGAGGTGTAGTAAGCCTGTACCTCAGGAGCCCTTGGTTTCCATCCTGGTCTTGTTTCTGAGTACAGTAAACGTACCTACTCTTCTTCTGTTATTTGCCGCTATTCTGGAATTCTCTCATTCCCATTGACCTTTGGAAGCCCAATTTCATCAAAAAATCACCTATCAGCAGCCCCAGCCTATCGAGTGTAGCTATCTCTGAGATTCTCAATATGACTGTGCCCTCCCACTAAGGTGTTCCTTAATGCTTTATGGAGTGAGCATCATCCGGGCCTCTGGGGAAAATAAGTAACTACAGGGTTGGTTCTCTGATCTCACATAATCAATCTATTCTCACATGCCTCAATCTGTGAGCATTTACACCTCTTCCTCAGTACTCTGCTATGGCACTTCCAGAAATGCCATCTCACTTACTGTAGACTATCTTCTTCCCAAGCTTTAAGAAACCATTCTAGCAGTGTGTCACTAACAACTCCAGATTTCCTTGTTTAGGAGTTAATTTCTGTGTCATGAAAGACCACCCCATTTCAATAAATACCCTTATCAAGTGTTGTATTTCATCTCTAACCCTGAACCAGCACACACCAGATTTATTCCTAGGATCTCAGTTCCCTACTTATCAGCTAAATCCTGCAGTTATTTTGGTGAATATTTTTTTTCTTTTGTAACAGGAATAGTACTTATGCTATTGGATCATGCTGAGATCTGACTTTGGTTATTGGTCTAGATGAAATGAAGGGAGATGGTGGCATTTCTTGAGGAGGGCCTTTACCTTAGATCAAACTTTTGCATGGTCTTCAGGCCAGTGGAGTTACCACTAGAAAGAGAAAGGAACACAGGAATTATCAAATAATCTGGGCATTAAATACTATCAAGCATATCTACCCTGTTGTCTCCATCTCAGTTACCAAGGTATTAACTTCTGCTATGCAAAATTTTGTGCTAAATACTCCTGAGGCATCCTTGTCATACATAAAATAGGTGGTATAGCACACTTCTGCAATTTCCAAAGTTAATATAGCTAACAATCAAAGAATCAGGATAATATTAATTCTAATTTGCCAGTAATTGAATACTAGTATTTGTTTGCTCATTTGAAACTATTACATGATAAATAGAATATATAAAAATGCTACAGGCATCAAACTTATATTTGGTAACCCCACAAAAAGAGAGCTTTTCAAGTTTGTAGACAAATTGTATTATGAATAAGTATTTATTTAATCATTATCAATATAATACTCTTCATATCCAGGAACTGCATATTAAAGATGCTAGAATTTTTCTGCTATTATTTGACCAGAGTCAAATAATAAGACTGCAGAAAACAAATAGTAACAAATAGTTACAAATAGTACAAATAGTAAGTAAACAAATAGTAAGACTGCAGAAAACAAAACCGCAAAAGGTTTAGTTATCCTTAAGTTCTTCTCTTCCATAAGAATTAGCTCTCTATAAAACCCTAAGACTACTTCCTTTGATAAAGAAAGATTCTAGAAAAGACTCAAAATAGCCAATATGATATTGAAGGAAAAGAACAAAATTGGAGGACTGACATTCCCTGACTTCAAGGCTTACTATAAAGCTACAGTAATCAAGATAGTGTGGTATTGGCAAAAGAATAGACAAATAGGTCAAAAGAATAGAAGAGAGAGCCCAGAAATAGACCCCCATAAATATAGTCAATTGATCTTTGACAAAAGAGCAAAAGCAGTACAATGGTGAAAAGATAGTCTTTTCAACAAATGGTGTAAAATAATCATGCAAAATAATGAATCTGGACACTTTATCTTTCACAAAAACTAACTCAAAATGGATCACAGACCTCAATGTAAAAATGCAAAATTATAAAACTTCTAAATTATAACATAGAAAACCTAGATGACTTTGGGTGTAGTAATGAATTTTAGGTATAACAACAAAGGCACAATTCATGAAGGAAAAAATTGATAAGCTGGACTTCATTAAATTTAAAATGTCTGCTTTGTGAAAGACAGCATCAAGAGAATGAGAAGATAAGCCACAGAATGGGAGAAAATATTTGTGACAGATACATCTGGTAAAGAACCATTTGGACTGTCATTCAAAATATACAAAGAAGTCTGAAAACTCACAATAAGAAAACAACTCAATTAAAAAATAAGCCAAAGATCCTAACAGACACATCACCAAAGTAGATATATGACGGCAAATAAGGATATGAAAAGATGCTTCATATCAGGGAAATGCAAATTAAAACAACAATAGGATACCACTAGATACCTATTAGAATGGCCAAAATCTGCAACACTGACAACAACAAATGCTGACAAGGATGCAGAGCAAGAGGAACTCTCACACGTTGCTGGTGGGGATGCAAAATGGTACAGCCACATTGGAAGACAGTTTGGAAGTTTCTTACAAAATATTTCCTTACCATATGACATAGCAATCACACTCCTTGGTATTTACCCAAAGGAGTTGAAAACTTATGCCCTCATAAAGTCTACAAATGGATGTTTATAGCAACTTTATTCATAATTTATAAAACTTGGAATCAATCAGATGTCCTTCAAGAAGGTGAATGGATAAATAAACTGTGGAACACTCAATGTCAGACAATATCTTTCAGCACTAAAAAGAGATGAGCTATCAAGCCATGAGAAGACATGGTGGAATCTCCAGTGCATATTAAAAAGTGAAAGAAACCAATCTGAAAAGGCTACATACTGTATGATTCCAACTATATGACATTCTGGAAATGGCAGAACTATGAAGACAATAAGAAGATCAGTGCTTGCAGGGGTCAGAAGGAGATTAATAGACAGAACACAGAGGATTTTTAGGTCTAACGATACTCTCTCTGTTATTATAATGATGGATATATGTCATTATACTTTTGTCCAAGTCCATAGAAGGTAAAGCATCAAGAGGAACCTTAAGGGAGACTATAGACTTTGAGTGATTATGATGTGTCCGTGTAGGTTCATTCTTGTTAAAAGAATGGCTATAATTTGTTCAAGGAGAGAGTCTTTGTCAGTATGTTTCAATAAAGTTATACAGGTTCACTATATATTTTTTATATTTATATTATAGTTAGTCTCTCTTCAGGATTAAATACCTTTTAAAATATTGTTAATGGTTTCTAAGACTTCTCTCAAAATCTATAGATTGTCTTTGGTGTTCTGTTATTTCACCCAAGATGTTTCTACATGCAGATTTCTTTATACTTGTCTTGTTTTGGATTTTATTTGTTTGTTTCTTTCCCTTTTTTTGTTTTGTTTTTCTCGCCTTTTTAAATCAATTGGAAAATTCTTAGTCATTTTCTGTAAAATATTTCTTTTTCCCTATTATCTCCTTCTCATCTGATTATATATACATCCATTTAGTAAGTTTATAACTTCAATTATGTCATTAAAACAAACTGTATCTCAAAATTCCAATAAGTGAAGTGCTTTGGTATCTTCTGTTATTTCTGCTGATTCTTGCTTAGAGTGTCTTTGGTGTTTTGAATCTCTGATTTTCATAAATTTCATTAGCTAGAAGACTATTACATTTTTTTCAGAATGGTAAATTTTCCTTCAGAGATGTTGATGGATGCCTGTAATTAAAAGTGTAAAGATTTCTACAAATATAAAATCCATGAATACATGATATATACATGTGAATATGTGTATGTCTGTGTGTGTGTGTGTATAACAGAGGAGAGTGTAATCTGTGCATTACAGAGCTGCTTCCAAAAATAAAAGTACATCTTTGTCATTTAACTTCATTTGCATTATAAAAGTCAAGAACTCAAGAGAAAGCTCTTTTGCTTGGGAGTTGTATGACTTACAAACTCCTCTACTCTGCTATTTCATTAGATTTTTAAAATATTTATCACCATATTATTGATGATAAGATTAAGGCTTATGGAGGTATAGTGTTTATCCATGCATAGTAATATGAAGCGTCAGTCCTATTGCTTCTTAGTAAACCAGCTCGTCTATAAAAGAGAACTGTGTTGGTTGTATTAATGTAGCAATGATCGCCTCATTATTTCAGAGAGGCCTTCTCACCCTCTGTGATATTTGTAATTCTTTACAGTATTTTCAAAGATATAAGAAATTTTATTATTCCAAACCAGTCTTCTGTATGTTGCTTAAACTGTGGTTTCTAACAAGTCCTGTGTGCTTGTAACGGGGATCACTTCCACAAAGCTTCTCCCTCAACTGCACTGCTTTGCTCTGATCTTCTTTCAATGCATCATCTCAAGTTGCTCTGTCTCCTTGGAATTGCACCTAAGTCATTTTCCCCACATAGTTTCTCACTGTAATTGTTTTCTAGCATTGGAATTGTCAGGAGTCATTGCAAGTGTCAGGGGAAGCACACGGAATGATAAATGTGTGAATTCTCCACTCTGTCACCCTGTCACCTGCAGCAGGATTATTACAAGGGAGATCTGCAGGCAGGTCAAATCCATTCACACAAGCAAAAACACATAGGTTAGTCAAACAGAAGCTAAAAAGCAAGTAATTCTGGTCATGAATAAGTGAGAGATGTTGTTTTTATAAAAATATTAGTAATACCCTTGAGATGTCGTTTTTATTGTGGGCAGGATTTTAATAAGTCAGAGACTCAATTTTTTAAACTCATATTTGTTCACAGTAAAATATATCATACTGTCCTTGAATTTATAGCTTATTCACCATTTCTTAGAACATTTTCTAAAAAGGGCTTACAATTATGAATCCTTCCTTTGTCTCTTTGAGTTGTATCTCCTGCAACTCAAGAGTGTCTTACTCTAGGACGTGAAAGCCATTTCTTTGGAATATAATAATTAGGAAGGATGGAACCTCTATTTCTCAGTCTCTGTGGGGGAGTAGAATCCTAACTTTGGGATTTTCCAGCTGGTAAACCCAGCTGGCCTAATAGGCATTTACACTGACCAACCTCCTTGAACAATTAATTATAAGATATCTTTTTTTAAAAAAAGATTTATTTATTATTTATTTATTTATTTAATTTATTTTTGGCTGCATCGGGTCTTAGTTGAGGCACACAGGATCTTTGTTGAGGCATGTGGGATATTTTGTTGCAGTGCACGGGCTTCTCTCTAGTTGTGGCATGCAGGTTTTCTCTTCTCTAGTTGTGGCGCATGGGCTCCAAGGCATGTGGGCTCTGTTGTTGTGGTGCAAAGGGTCCAGAGCGCGTGGGCTCTGTGGTTTGCCGCACGCAGGGTATCTAGTTGAGGCGCACGGGCTTAGTTGCCCAGCGGCATGTGGGATCTTAGTTCCCTGACCAGGGATCGAACCCGCGTCCCCTGCATTGTAAGGCGGATTCTTTACCGCTGACCACCAGGGAAGTCCCTAGGATATCTTTAAGACCAAGGATGAATTATCTGTATTCTTCCAGACAGGATTTACATTTGTTTCTGACAGATATCTAAGGCCATGGAAGATCTAGGTGATATGAAGTCACATAAGGGCTCACTGGTTGACTTTTATTTCTGTGGCCTGTCCGATGCCAAAGTAACTTTCTCTTTAGTTGCCTGGAGGAGGTGAGTGCGGAAGATTTACTTAGGCTCTCTTTTTACCCTAAAGGTGTAGCTCTCAGATTAATAGGTGGGGAGACAAGGGTCTCCTGACACATTCTCCATCATGTACAAGCACTGGGATTTGTCTCTAGTGGCACTTGCCTCCAGTGAGACAAGAAACTCCCACTGTCAGATTGGCAAATTCACTTCAATGACTTTAGCCTTCTGGGATCCAGCCTTTACCTACAGTGAGGAATGATGATTTCTTATATAAACAAGTTTGTTTGTTGATGCTTTTAACAACATTTAGAAATACTTATTTACCAGTGTTAGTTGTTTGCAGTGAGAGAACTGGTGAATAACTTGATTTACCATATTACTATTGGAAGTGAATTTCCTGGAAACCTATTAAATATTAAAGAAATCGTACAGCCACAAAAACTCCACAAGCCTATAATTTTTCTCCCCCTGAAGCCAGCCTCTGAGGCCCTTCAGCAAGATTGACTGGGGCTCTTACGCCCTTAAAACTCCCAAAGAGGAGGTTTGTATTCAGAACCAAAAAATATTTTAAAGTTACAATCGATGTAATTGTGTAAAAATTTCAAAAGACAGGAAAGGTTTTGCCCCAGTGTTCACATATAACAAGAGATGTATTCTGAAGGCCCCAGGATTCATACTCTCTCTGCAAAAGCCATGACTGAATTTTTAAAATTTACCTTAACTGTCATTTTATTTTATTTATTTTTTATTTATTTTTTGATGTCTTTTCATTTATTTGATCCTGAAATTAGGCCAGCTGACATTTGCAAAGCTCTGTAGATTTTTTTTTTTAATATCTTTATTGGAGTATAATTGCTTTACAGTGGTGTGTAGGTTTCTGCTTTATAACAAAGTGAATCAGTTATACATATACATATGTCCCCATAACTCTTCCCTCTTGTGTCTCCCTCCCTCCCACCCTCTCTATCCCACCCCGCTAGGTGGTCACAGAGCACCGAGCTGATTTCCCTTTGCTATGCGGCTGCTTCCCACTAGCTATCTATTTTACGTTTGGTAGCGTATATATGTCCATGCCACTCTCTCACTTTGTCCCAGCTTACCCTTCCCCCTCCCCGTGTCCTTAAGTCCATTCTCTAGTAGGTCTGTGTCTTTATTCCCGTCTTGCCCCTAGGTTCTTCAAGACCTTTTTTTTTTTTTTAGATTCCATATATATGTGTTAGCATACGGTATTTGTTTTTCTCTTTCTGACTTACTTCACTCTGTATGACAGACTCTAGGTCCATCCACCTCACTACAAATAACTCAATTTCATTTCTTTTTATGGCTGAGTAATATTCCATTGTATATATGTGCCACATCTTCTTTATCCATTCATCTGTTGATGGACACTTAGATTACTTCCATGTCCTGGCTATTGTAAATAGAGCTACAATGAACATTTTGGTACACGACTCTTTTTGAATTATGGTTTTCTCAGGGTATATGCCCACTAGTGGGATTGCTGGGTCATATAGTAGTTCTATTTTTAGTTTTTTAAGGAACCTTCATACTGTTCTCCATAGTGGCTGTATCAATTTACATTCCCACCAACAGTGCAAGAGGGTTCCCTCTTCTCCACACCCTCTCCAGCATTTATTGTTTGTAGATGTTTTGATAATGGCCATTCTGACCGGTGTGAGATGATACCTCATTGTAGTTTTGATTTGCATTTCTCTAATGATTAATGATGTTGAGCATTCTTTCATGTGTTTGTTGGCAATCTGTATATCTTCTTTGGAGAAATGTCTATTTAGGTCTTCTGCCCATTTTTGGATTGGGTTGTTTGTTTTTTTGATATTGAGCTGCATGAGCTGCTTATAAATTTTGGAGATTAATCCTTTGTCAGTTGCTTCATTTGCAAATATTTTCTCCCATTCTGAGGGTTGTCTTTTGGTCTTGTTTATGGTTTCCTTTGCTGTGCAAAAGCTTTGAAGTTTCATTAGGTCCCATTTGTTTATTTTTGGTTTTATTTCCATTTCTCTAGGAGGTGGGTCAAAAACACTCTATGACATAAATTAACTGGCATTTTAAATCAGACTATTTTCCATCAGAAATACAAGCCCTATGGCATTTAGGGCATAGTACTCCTATTATTGTGACTGGTAAATATTCACGTACATGTTGGCAATAATACATATACAATACCCAAAGAACAACATCCTGAATTTATTGAGTAAACTAAAGGGAAAATAGAATTTCCCAGGGTATTTTTCATACCACCTGGGAATTGAGTGGGGGGCATGTCAAGCACAAGGACCCAGGAATAAAATAAATATGCATCTCTCAATCATTCAGGGTCTGAATGATTTTTGCACAAACTTTAAAGTACATGCCTCTTCAACCAAAAATATACTGCATAGAAATGTAATAATTAGGTATATAATATCTTGAACTAGATTAGGGGGAAAAAACTGCCTTGCGAAATAGCATCTGATTAGCTATTCAAAAGCCATCCAAAGTTTATTTCCTATCATGTCACAGACTGCCTGACTTCTTAAAAGTTGAACTCACAAGGAATGACTGTCTTAGAGTAATTATGTTGGCTTAGTGTTTAATTGTAAAGTCATGAACACACTCAAAAAAATGTTTCTGAAATGCAAATCAAAACTACAATGAGGTACCACCTCACACCTGTCAGAATGGACATCATTAAAAAGTCTACAAAGAACAAATGCTGGAGAGGGTGTGGAGAAAAGGGAACCCTCCTACACAGTTGGTGGGAATGTAAGTTGGTGCAGCCACTATGGAAAACAGTATGAAAGTTCCTCAAAAAGCTAAAAATAGAGTTGTCATATGATTCTGCATCCCACTCCTGGGCATATATCCAGACAAAACTATAATTCAAAAAGATACATGCACCCCTATGTTCATAGCAGCACTATTCACAATAGCCAAGACATGTAAACAACCTAAATGCCCATTGACTGATGAATGGATAAAGATGTGGTACATGTATAAAATGGAGTATTACTCAGCCATATAAAAGAACAAAATAATGCCATTTGCAGCAACATGGATGGACCTAGAGATTATCATACTAAGTGAAGTAAGTCAGAAAGAGAAAGACAAATACCATATATCACTTACATGTGGAATCTAAAATATGACACAAATGAAGTTATCTACGAAACAGAAACAGACTCACAGACTTACAGAACAGATTTGTGGTTGCCAAGAGGGAGGGAGGACGGGGTAGGAATGGATTGGGTGCTAAGCAAATGCAAAGTATTATTTATATAATACTTTGCATTTGCTTAGCAGATGCAAAGTATTATATATACTTGGATAAAAAATAAGGTCCTACTGTATAGCACAGGGAACTATATTCAATATCCTGTGATAAACCGTAATGGAAATGAATATAAAAAATAATATATATATATAACTGAATCACTTTGCTGTACAGCAGAAATTAACACAACATTGTAAATCAACTATACTTCAATAAAATAAATTTTAAAAAATGTTTCTGAAAATACATTGCAAACATGGTGCTTTGGAAAATAATAAAACATTTGGGACTATTTTAATTAGAAAAAAATCTAATTTTGAAAAAAAATGGTCAAAAGGTACGTACTTCCAAGTATAAGATAAATAACTTCTGGGGATATAATGTACAGCATGGTGACTATAGTTAACTACAGTTATAGATGCTAAGGGAGTAGATCTTAAAAGTTCTTACCACAAGAAAAAAATTGTAACTATGTGAGGTAATGGATGTTAAGTAAACTTGGTCTCATGATCATTTTGCATTATATATATGTATTAAATCATTAGGTTGTACACCTAAAACTAATATAGTGTTATATGTTAATTATATCTCAGTTTAAAAAAGAATTTTAAAAAAGATAATTTAAGGTTTTTTGTTGTTGCTTCTGTTGTTAAGCAATGATCTGTCAATAGTAAATGTCTTTAGAGTATTTAGCTACTTCACGATTTCAAACTCTAGTTTCCTCCTATGTAGCCATCTGTTCATACCAGAACACGCCCAAAACTGATTTAGCGACCCCTATAGCACTGACAGTTAACGAATTAGAATCACTGACTTACTCATTTGTTCCATCTCTGCCGTCATTTATGCTACATTAAAAGTCCAGGGAAGAGTGACACAGTACCTAACAAATAACAAAAAATGTTATGTTTAAGCCGTCTGTTCAGATATAGACACTTTTCAATCAAAACTATACAAGGTATTTATACTTAATAATTAATATTTATTTTGTGGGTGAATATAACTGAAGAAGATATTACTGAGGCATTGCCAAATTTAAAACAAAGTTTTAAAATAGCACATATTACTTATTTGATATTAATATTCAATATTAATTAATATTAATTGCTGTTAATATTCATTTTGTCATAGTATAGACCTAGTGCGTTTTACACTATTTCTATACGAAATTCATAGTAACTGAGTGTGTTTTCAATGCTTAATATTCTGGGGGACAATCATAGGGTTATTAAAAAATATTGTTTCATATTCTAATAAATAAAAAAGTCAAGTAAAAATTGGATTTTTTTGGTTGCTGTCTATTCATATTTCACACAGGAGTTTGAAGGAACTAATGCACTAATGTGTGTTGAGAACTTCCAATAGAGGGATATACAAGTCCAGTACAAACACTACATTTTGAGAAACAAAATAGTTTGCATCCTCATTAAGTAATTACTTTGAATACAAGAAGCCCTCTTCTTTGACTTCTGGAATAATTTATCCTGATCTAAGTGATCATATTTTATCTTTTATCAATTCTGTTATTAAACCAATAGATTTTATTGAGAAAATATATGTTCTACATTACAATTGTGTATTCTTATTGCTTAGCAATAAGAAATTAAATATATATCATAAATATTAAATATTATTTTTAATAACAACATGCTATTCCATCCATGGGTAAATTTGTAAATATTCCTTAAGTTTGACCATTTGGATTGCCCTCAGTTACGAGTTATACATTTTCTTTCGACACTTTTTGAACATGAATCTTTTTCAACATCTCTGATTATTGCCTCAGAATAGATCCCTATGAACAGCATTGAGTCAAAGAATTCTTAAGTCTCTTCATATATAGGTAAAATGTAACCCCCACATCATCTTTCTATGAGAATGTCATTCTCATTACACTTTTCAGAAATTTTTTCAAAATTTTAAAAATCATGTAGATTAAAAAAAAGTCTCATATATTTTCAATGATTGGTATCCAAATAAACTTTTACAATAAAATTTCTATAATTATCTCCCTGGGAATAAACATTTTATTTTATTTTTTATTTTTTTTATTTTTCATTGTGTGGCATGTGGGATCTTAGTTCCCTGACAATGGATCCGACGCAGCGTGCCCCCTGCAGTGGAAGCACGTAGTGTTAACCACTGGACCACCAGGGAAGTCCTGGAAATAAACGTTTTAGATGTTACCAAGTTTTTTTTTTTTCTATAAAGGTTCACCTCTATAGATCTTTGTGAGATTCTGAAATCCTGACTGCCAATCTTTTACTTTCTGTTCACCATCCCTTATCCTGACACATCCCACGCTGTCAATCAGCCTTTCTTCACTGAGACATCCAGGGCAGTAACCCTAGTAGCATGTCCTCATCTGTCACACCCCTCTACCCTCACTTTCCTACTTGCCCAACATGGATTCATGGGCAAACATTCCAAGTCTTCATTTCCATTGTACTTGCACAACAACCCAACCCTGAAGAATGCCTCCATGTAAACAGAGCAGCTGAAGAGAAGAAAGAAAACAACAGCAGCAACAAAAAAAAAACATTGAGTGACAAGCCTCACTCAAAATTTGTGACCAAGGTTCTCAACTGCATACTCAACAGTGCATGCATACTCACAGTGTGGCATATTGACTGAGGTAACAGACTGTGCATTTACTTAAGAGTTACCTGAACAACTTTTATACCATATTTTCATCTCAAAATAGGGATGATGAGAATAGAATTTTCCACAAAGACTTGTTGTGAAGGTTAAATAAGCTAAGCAGTGGAAAGCATTTATAAGTGATCTTCCCACGTCCATCTACCACAATCACCATAGACCAGTTATTATAAACAGAAATAGAATCTCTAGATGGAGAAAAGGGAGATTCTAACTAACACGAGTACAAAGAACACCAAAGGAAAACCAGTTCCAAGAACAGAAGGAAAAAAACTCCCTATATACATACCCCATCAACAAAACAATTAAAAGTTACTTAGAGATTTTCGAGTGAGAAGCTGAACTATCAAACCAAAACGTTCTCTCAGAATACATCATTATATTTAAAAGAGATAGCTTATATTTTAAGAAAATATTTTAAGAAACATTCTGAATAGATTCAGATGTTTAAATATCCATGTCAGAATGGTTTTAGAACAGAAGAAAAAGAGACTAGAACAAAAGAAAAAAATAAAATTAATAATAATAACTTTTTAAAGAGATGAAAGACTGCCACTAACTTCTGATTGAATGGGTGGTAGAAAAGATTAGTGAGAACAATATCCTGAAATTTCAATCCATTTCTTCTTTATCAGAGAACGTTCTGGACTTCTCACAGTGCCTCTACTTTCATTCGAAATACCTACAGGGTTTCAAGTGAAATATTTACAGAATACCTTCTTTTGTTTTGGTCACCATTCTATCATGCTGTACATTGCATCCCTAGAACTTAGGTATCTTAGAATACCTTTAATGTATAGGTTTCATTTTAGATGCCAGCAATCAGAAGTTGAATTATGACAAATTACCTAACCTTGGGAATTTGTTAATTGCCATGTCTATAATATCCTGCTAGTGAGTCTGTAAACCTTAAATGTAGACTCCTCTCATGAACTGCTGTCAGTTCTACTTTCTAGGTATTACAGCAGTGCATTACTATTTATGTCCACCTGCATTACATCTCACCTGGATTGCTAAGACATCCCTGTCCACTCTCCCCAGGTGTACTTGCTACTTCCTGTCTTGTCATTCTCTTGGTGCCAGCAGGATGATCTTTCTAAAATGAAAATTGGATCATGTCCATTCTGTTTAAAACTTCATTCAATAACTGCCCCGTTTCTCTTAGGAATAGCCCCAATTTATTGAATATGGTTTGTAAGAACTTGGATAATCTGGGCCCTGCTTATGCCTCTAGTTTTAACACGGACATCTAATCCCCTCCCTCAATGATCCAGTCACAACCAATATCTTTACAGTTTCTAAATGTACTGTTCTTTCTTATCTTATGTAAATCAATGCATTGATACTGGCCTGTAATTTTCTTTTTGTGTGTGATATCTTTATCTGGTTTTGGTATCAGAGTGATGTTGGCCATGTAGAATGAATTTGGAAGGGTTCCTTCCTCTGCAATTTTTTTTTTTTTTTGAATAGCTTGAGAAAAATAGGTGTTAACTCTTCTCTAATGTTTGGTAGACTTCACCTGTGAAGCTGTCTGGTGTTTGAATTTTTTTTGTTGGGAGTATTTTTTTATTACTAATTCAATTTCATTACAGGTAATTGGTCTGTTTATATTTTCTATTTCTTCCTAGTTCAGTCTTGAGAGAGTGTACATTTCTAGTAATTTGTTCATTTCTTCTAGGTTGTCCATTTTAATGGGGTATAATTGTTCATAGTAATCGCTCATGATACTCTGTATTTCCATGATGTCAGTTATAACTTCTCCTTTTTCATTTCTGATTTTATTGTTTTGGGCCCTCTGTCTTTTTTTCTTGATAGTCTGGCTAAAGATTTAGCAATTTTGTTTATCTTTTCAAAGAACCTATTCTTACCTTCATTGATCTTTTCTATTGCTTTTTTAAAATTTAGTGTATTTTTTTATTGAAGTATAGCTGATTTATAATGTTCTGCTCAATTGCTTTTATAGTCTCTATTTCATTGATTTCTCCTCTGACTCTTTATGACTTCTTTCCTTCAACTAACTTTGGGTTTTGTTTGTTCTTCTTTTTCTAATTCCTTTAGGTATAAGATTAGGCTATTTATTTGAGATTTTTCCTGTTTCTTGAGGTACAAAGGTATTATAAACTTCCCTCTTAGAACTGCTTTTGCTGTGTCCCATAGATTTTGAATCATTGTGTTTTTGTTTTCATTTGTCTCTAAGTATTGTTTGCTTTCCTCTTTGACTTCTTCAGTGACCCACTGATTGTTTAGTAGCATATTCTTTATCTTTCACATGTTTGTGAGGGGTTTTTTTGAAGTTTTTTTCTTGTAGTTGATCTGGTCTCATACATTATAGTCAGAAAAGACACTTGATATTATTTCAATCTTCTTAAATTCACTGACACTTACAATATTTTATGGCCTAGCATGTGATATATCCTGGAGAATGCTCCATGTTCATTTAAAAAGAATGTATATTCTGTTGCTTTTGGATGGAATGTTCTATTTTTAAATATTATTTATTTTTAAAATTTGACACGTAAAGAGATTTCAAGAACATTTGTTTAAAAATTAAGAAGTCATTATCTCTCACTGAGAAACTATTCTTAGATTATGTAGTATTAGGTTAAAGAGTGAAAGAAGCTATTTATTTTATGCATTTTAGTTACTCAACTTTTTAAGTTTTTTTTTTTTAAAACAACATTAAAGAGTAATTTCCTCACATTATTTATTAATTATACCCAATTGCATGGAGTAAACAGGGGAAAGAAGAGTTTTAGTAACAAACTATATACTCATCACATTAATAATTAAGACAAAAGAGTTAATAGGGAAAGCCATATTTCATTTGCTTTACTAACTGTTATTCAATTTTATGTTAAGTGAAAAACAGTATACTGAATTCTGGTAGTAATTCATCCCTCAAAACTCATTTTACATAAACTCTTTTCAAACATGCTTCAAAAGAGAAAAGAAATGAAATTCTGGAGCTTCTACTTCTATATATGTTTTTGGCACTGTTTTAATTTTTGTGTTTTTTTACTAAAAAGTTACATTAAAATGATTTTAATGCATTACGAGGTTTTTATAGCAATGGGGAAAAAAACAGAAAAAGAAAGCAAATACCAGTGATTACATTTCAAGGAATAAGAGATTCTGAGAGACCAGAACAATAAATAAGTTTTTAAAAGTGAAACATTTTCTTTAAACTGTTATTGCAGTAGATTAAAACTTTCCATATGTTGAGAACTAGAATAAAAGAGTTTGTAATGTAACCTTTTTTTTAAGAAAAAGGAAATTAACAAGGAATCATGTTAATTAAAAAGTAAATAACAAAAGTTAAGTTAGAGAAAAACCATGTCACTTAGGAATTTATTAGCTCTTAATTTCATACTTAGAAGTTGTCATACTTGCAAATAATTTAGGGTTTTGCATTGGGCCTAACTTATCTCACTATTAATTTAGTAGGTGATTTTTCTTTTAACTGAGGATGGTTTTGCTCTGACTGGAAAAGGATTTGATTTACTTTTCTAGTTCATGTGATTTAATCATCACTGAATTTAAACTTCCATAGGGAGAGTTGCTAGGCTTATTTTCTGTGAAATAAGTGGAGGGAATAAATAAGATTGCAGTGACTTCTGAGTATTTCAATTCATAATGTGTCATCCCCCTTTTCACAGCATTAGCTTGTTCCCCCAGGATATAATTTTGCATTGAGAACAGCGTTCAGGGTGTACATTTCTTTTTTTTTTTTAATCAGTCTTTTTGTTTGTTTTCTTTCCATTTTTTTCTAACATCTTTATTGGAGTATAATTGCTTTACAATGGTGTGTTAGTTTCTGCTTTATAACAGGGTGTACATGTCAATTTAGTGGAGAAGAGTAGAGTGAACTTCTGATTTTCAGAAGTTGTATTCTATCCCCTTCCACTGAATCAAACACTCTAAGAGTCAATATTACTACCATTCTTTTTTTTTTTTTTTTTTTTCCACACACACTGTATTTTATTTTTACAAGAGATAAATAGACTGACACCAAGCATTGTACATGGATGACCACAACAAAAGCAACAATGATTGCAATTACCAAACATGAAACACACTCATACTATGTCATAATATTGACATTCAGTCCAGTAATCCTCCACTGCAACAGCTCCTTTACTTTGCAGTGAAAATTGATTTGTATATTCTTTGCCTCTGAGTTCTTGTGGGATTTTTTCTTTTTTTAAATTCAACCAGAAAGTCACAAAAATTATACTCATCCTCATCAGTTCACTCAGTCCCATGTAATTAATTTTTTTTTTTTTCATCTTGATCTTTTGTTAGCACTTTTATGAGCTCATCAGTTTTTCATTAGAGTTCTGAAAATGCTTATTCATTCAGTTCAGCAGTACAGTCGGGTACCAGAAACCTGTACTTGTCAGAGTCTTTTCCATGAATTTCCTGAAGATGAAACCCTTTTATAGGAACATATTTACAAAAGCATCGGAGTACACCCAGAACTGTCTGTAAATGACAAAAGACTTAAAAATGACCACGGTTAAAGATTTGATGAAAGTTCATAAGAATGCAGTTGACAAGAAAATTAGTTATTTCTGAGATATACATTTTAAAGTAATAACTAGGATTATGACTTATAACATTATACCAGAACATATAAGATTTTTAGAAATTTCATGTAATGTCTGAAACATTTATATTAACATATTTCCATACAAATAACCCAATGAAAGTTTAGTATTAGTTGTTTTGTTTGTTTGTTTATACTGCAGGTTCTTATTAGTCATCAATTTTATACACATCAGTGTATACATGTCAATCCCAATCGCCCAATTCAGCACACCACTATCCCCACCCCACCGCAGTTTTCCCCCCTTGGTGTCCATATGTCTGTTCTCTACATCTGTGTCTCAACTTCTGCCCTGCAAACCGGCTCATCTGTACCATTTTTCTAGGTTCCACATACATGTGTTAATATACAATATTTGTTTTTCTCTTTCTGACTTACTTCACTCTGTATGACAGTCTCTAGATTCATCCACGTCTCAACAAATGACTCAATTTCGTTCCTTTTTATGGCTGAGTAATATTCCATTGTATATATGTACCACAACTTCTTTATCCATTCGTCTGTTGATGGGCATTTAGGTTGCTTCCATGACCTGGCTATTGTAAATAGTGCTGCAATGAACATTCGGGTGCATGTGTCTTTTTGAATTACGGTTTTCTCTGGGTATATGCCCAGTAGTGGGATTGCTGGGTCATATGGTAATTCTGTTTTTAGTTTTTTAAGGAACCTCCATATTGTTCTCCATAGTGGCTGTATCAATTTACATTCCCACCAACAGTGCAAGAGGGTTCCCTTTTCTCCACACCCTCTCCAGCATTTGTTGTTTGTAGATTTTCTGATGATGCCCATTCTAATTGGTGTGAGGTGATACCTCATTGTAGTTTTGATTTGCATTTCTCTAATAATTAGTGATGTTGAGCATCTTTTCATGTGCTTCTTGGCCGTCTGTATGTCTTCTTTGGAGAAATGTCTATTTAGGTCTTCTGCCCATTTTTGGATTGGGGTGTTTGTTTCTTTAATATTGAGCTGTATGAGCTGTTTATATATTTTGGAGATTAATCCTTTGTCCGTTGATTCGTTTGCAAATATTTTCTCCCATTCTGAGGGTTGTCTTTTCGTCTTGTTTATGGTTTCCTTTGCTGTGCAAAAGCTTTGAAGTTTCATTAGGTCCCATTTGTTTATTTTTGTTTTTATTTCCATTACTCTAGGAGGTGGATCAAAAAAGATCTTGCTGTGATTTATGTCAAAGAGTGTTCTTCCTATGTTTTCCTCTAAGAGTTTTATAGTGTCCAGTCTTACATTTAGGTCTGTAATCCATTTTGAGTTTATTTTTGTGTATGGTGTTAGGGAGTATTCTAATTTCATTCTTTTACATGTAGCTGTCCAGTTTTCCCAGCACCACTTATTGAAGAGACTGTCTTTTCTCCATCGTATATCTTTGCCTCCTTTGTCATAGATTAGTTGACCATAGGTGCGTGGGTTTATCTCTGGGCTTTCTATCTTGTTCCATTGATCTATGTTTCTGTTTTTGTGCCAGTACCATATCATCTTGATTACTGTAGCTTTGTAGTATATAGTCTGAAGTCAGGGAGTCTGATTCCTCCAGCTCCGTTTTTTTCCCTCAAGACTGCTTTGCCTATTCGGGGTCTTTTGTGTCTCCATACAAATTTTAAGATGATTTTTTCTAGCTCCGTAAAAAATGCCATTGGTAATTTGATAGGGATTGCATTGAATCTGTAGATTGCTTTGGGTAGTATAGTCATTTTCACAATGTTGATTCTTCCAATCCAAGAACATGGTATATCTCTCCATCTGTTGGTATCATCTTTAATTTCTTTCATCAGTGTCTTATAGTTTTCTGCATACAGGTCTTTTGTCTCCCTAGGTAGGTTTATTCCTAGGTATTTTATTCTTTTTGTTGCAATGGTAAATGGGAGTGTTTCCATAATTTCTCTTTCAGATTTTTCATCATTAGTGTATAGGAATGCAAGAGATTTCTGTGCATTAATTTTGTATCCTGCAACTTTACCATACTCATTAATTAGCTCTAGCAGTTTTCTGGTGGCAGTTTTAGGATTCTCTATGTATAGTATCATGTCATCTGCAAACAGTGACAGTTTTACTTCTTCTTTTCCAATTTGTATTCCTTTTATTTCTTTTTCTTCTCTGATTGCCGTGGCTAGGACTTCCAGAACTATGTTGAATAATAGTGGTGAGAGTGGACATCCTTGTCTCGTTCCTGATCTTAGAGGAAATGCTTTCAGTTTTTCACTGTTGAGAATGATGTTTGCTGTGGGTTTGTCATATATGGCCTTTATTATGTTGAGGTAGGTTCCCTCTATGCCTACTTTCTGGAGAGTTTTTATCATAAATGGGTGTTGAATTTTGTCAAAAGCTTTTTCTGCATCTATTGAGATGACCATATGGTTTTTCTTCTTCAATGTGTTAATATGGTGTATCACATTGATTGATTTGCATATATTGAAGAATCCTTGCATCCCTGGGATAAATCCCACTTGATCGTGGTGTATGATCCTTTTAATGTGTTGTTGGATTCTGTTTGCTAGTATTTTGTTGAGGATTTTTGCATCTATATTCATCAGTGATATTGGTCTGTAATTTTCTTTTTTTGTAGTGTCTTTGTCTGATTTTGGTATCAGGGTGATGGTGGCCTCATAGAATGAGTTTGGCAGTGTTCCTTCCTCTGCAATATTTTGGAAGAGTTTGAGAAGGATAGGTGTTAGCTCTTCTCTAAATGTTTGATAGAATTCACCTGTGAAGCCATCTGGTCCTGGACTTTTGTTTGTTGGAAGATTTTTAATCACAGTTTCAATTTCATTACTTGTGATTGGTCTGTTCATATTTTCTGTTTCTTCCTGGTTCAGTCTTGGAAGGTTATACCTGTCTAAGAATTTGTCCATTTCTTCCAGGTTGTCCATTTTATTGGCATAAAGTTGCTTGTAGTAGTCTCTTAGGATGCTTTGTATTTCTGCGGTGTCTGTTGTAACTTCTCCTTTTTCATTTCTGATTTTATTGATTTGAGTCCTCTCCCTCTTTTTCTTGATGAGTCTGGCTAATGGCTTATCAATTTTGTTTATCTTCTCAAAGAACCAGCTTTTAGTTTTATTGATCTTTGCTATTGTTTTCTTTGTTTCTATTTCATTTATTTCTGCTCTGATCTTTATGATTTCTTTCCTTCTGCTAACTTTGGGTTTTGTTTGTTCTTCTTTCTCTAGTTTCTTTAACTACCATTCTTTTGACTGAAGCTATTTTCATTCCAGCTCAAGATAAGACAATAACTATTGTCTACCTACAAATTTGGCATCATTCTTGTATTCGTCATCACAAATGGATTCATTGAGAACGAAGACATCCCACAGAACATAGTTTGACATAGAAGTAGATGTAATTTGGACCTTTGTCCCAGAATATCTCCAAAGGACTTTCTCTATATTAGTCACTTGTGTGCAGTTACATTTCTGTCAATAGTCTTCTGTTTCCTGCATGTAGCCTCATACCAAAAGCAAATATGTTATTTAACTTTCCGCAAACTTTGCTATGATCATAGTTGTTTGGATTTAAAAAACAATTTTGTTCTTTCATTCTGTAGCATACCTTGGTTTAATACACCAAACAGATCTGAATCACCACTGCACATCCTATTTTCAACTTATCCAGTGCTCCTTTGTCCTAGTTAAGAGTCACTCCTTTCTTAAATTTTTTTCTTTTTCTTGACTACTGTCCCAATATCATTTCAGAAGAATTAATGCTTACAAGATAATGAAGGAAAATGGTGACAGTCCTAAAGTGAGAATGCTGGATGTCTATCTGGATTTTTCTTAAGTCACTCTCTAAATGTCTCAATCCAATGCCCAGTCACTTTGATTTAAATCTTGACTCAGGAACATTACAAGTTACTATGGTCATTGACCTTCTGGATTACTCACAAATAATAAAAACAACAAATTTTCAACTTACATAAGTTCATATAGCACATATATACCAGGGTAAAAAATACACCTAAAACCATAGTTGGGCTGGATGAAACATGATTATGACATCACCTACATGTACTTATTGGTTCCTTTTCTTGTAACTGTATCCCTTTTCTCACTGACTCTTGATACCAAGTGCTTCTGTTTGCCCAGAGCCTTCCAGGTTTTGGCCAGTTTACCTGAGGGGCACATCTAAATCCAGAATTTTGATGACAAACTACAACTGACCACTGAAAGTTTTTTCTCCACTGTTCTTTGTGGTTCTGGGATTTATAACGAATGGACTTATTTTATAACATTTATTATATCTTATGGAGATAATGATTTGCATATTCCCCACAAGAAAACATATGTTCCTTTATTTATTAAATTTATACATTTGTTTGTTTATTTTGAGCCTTCTCTTCCTTAAAAAGCCACGGAAAACAGCAAAATGAAAAATAGAGCAAATGAAAACAGCAAATGAAAAATAGAGGCTAATTCCATCTTCAATGAAACAAAGCTGAAGACACAACTTGAAACCATCAACTATGAAGCATTTCCCCCAAAAGCTGTCATCTCTGAACCAAAATGAAGCAAGAGGCTGAGATTCACCATAGACCTCAGACTCTAGGCAAAAGCAGATTTGCCTAAGAAGAAAGAGATAATTCTTAAAACCCTGTCAACATCCCTTTGATTATTAAAAGAGGAACACCCACAGGCTCTGGAAGATGTGAGGTACAGTCTGTTCAACACTAAAGTCTAAGGACATTTAGTAATCATATTGCAACATTAAAAAAAAAAATCTACACTCTAAAGAGACAGATTAAAGGATGGATAAAAAAGCAAAAATTGCCATACTTAGGGGATTCTGGGAACTACCCTGGAAGTTCAAATGTGAAAGAAAGTATGACTGGCACTCAAAGAACATCAGCTAAGAGAGAGATTTCAGCAAGGGTGGGGATGGGTAATTGGATTCAGGGCTGGAGCCTGCCTCAGGTTACTCCCCGCCTACTCCTCAGTCCAGAATTTAGAAAGACCTATCCTGTTCCAAGATTAATGTTACTAAGAAAGGAACCAGTGGAGAAACTATACATAATTCAGTCAAAGTGGAGGGAATGGTCTCAACAAATAGTTCTCCGTAATTTCAAAACTTGTGCAAACAACAAACTGAATCTTTTTAAAAACAGAAAGAAAAAAGGTTGAAGGAAGAAACATAAGGCTTTAGAGAAGAAATTATAAAGCAATCCAAGGAGATTTTTTAAATCTTGGGAAAGCTCAGGATAACACTGAAAGACAAAAACATTGCAGAGATCAAACATATTTAAAGCAACAAAATAGAAAGAACACTGTTAATCTGGCAATGGTAGACAGGCTTCAGGAAGCTACACAGACACAATGGAAAAAAAAAGATTAAAAAGTAATTAGAAGAAAATATACAAGACAAAGGAGGTCAAATACATACATAGTGTATTAATGGAGAAGAGAGTAGAACAAATAGATTAGAAAAGTATTAAAATGTAAGTGATCAATATTATGGTTTAAAGAAAAATCTTTATAAATTAGTTTGGCAAAAATTTTAATGTCTGCTAACCTCAAGTGTTTCAAGATTGTCAGGAAGAAGCTTCACAGAGTTTTGTATTTGGGTAGTAAAACAGTAAAACTAAGTTGCAGTAAAACTAAGACAATATGTAGTACAAGTTACAATGTGTAGTTCCTGTGATTCAGCAGTACTATATTAACTTATCATAAAGAAAGGCTCACAGAGAAGCTTAAGTTATACATTGAACTATGTTTATTGTAACATTGTTTATAATCGAGAAACAGAATAAACAGCCCAGATAACCATTACAGGTATGGAACCAGTGCTATATGGTTCAACATATATGATATATATGGCATCAGTCATAGACTGAGCTCAAAACACAAGTTAATGATTAAAAATAAATCATTAGAGGGATAGGTATAGTGTGGTCACATGCATGTAAAGTTTAAAAAGACACACAAACATAATCAGAAACCAATACTATGTATATGATTCTATAAACTTAAAGAATATATACAATAGTATAAAAGTGAAGTATATGTAATAAATGTATCATACAGGCTGATTATAAATAAAGGAAGAGGGGATAATGGTTATATTTAATGTTCAAAAGGAGACATCAAAAGTCTCTCTAATGTTTTAATTATTTAAAGGAATATTGCATTCACACAGCACATGAGATATATTGTAAAAGTTATTTAGCTTTAAATTAAAAGACAAATTACTGGCATTCCAAAGAATATAATTTGGAAAATAGCATACAGATAAGAACAAACTCAAAGAAGAAAACACTTCTAAACAGTGAAATGCCATCCAAAAAGTAATAACACCAAGTAAAAAAACTCAGAAGTGGAGAATGCTCATTTGCAGTAAACATAGAATCAATTTAAATATAGGAAGGGTAAGCTGGGACGAAGTGAGAGAGTGGCATGGACTTAAAAATACTACCAAATGTAAAATAGATAGCTAGTGGGAAGCAGCCGCATAGCACAGGGAGATCAGCTCGGTGCTTTGTGACCACCTAGAGGGGTCAGGTAGGGAGAGTGGGAGGGAGACGCAAGAGGGAAGAGATATGGGGATATATGTACATGTATAGCTGAAACTAACACACCATTGTAAAGCAATTATACTCCAATAAAGATGTTAAAAAAAATTTAATATAAACTTTAAAAGTGATAAAATTATATTACAAAACAAAGAATACGTATTATAAACCCTAAAAATTTTAAACCAACTACGTATGTAATAACATAGAGATATGGGCGAATGAGAAAACAGGAATTAATAGATGTTGTTTAAAGTTGCAGTTAAAAACACCTAAGGAGTTCATATTCTTAGTGATTTCATAATTTCCTCATTAATAGTTCCAAAAATATAGTTGGAAAATAATCCCTTTTGACAATTTTTTTCTGAAATTTAAAAAGTCCCATATTTTTGCTATAGATCATTTTTTTTTGTTAAAACTGAGTAAAAGGTATCCATACATTACTAAAATTGTGTTGTAGTAGTATGGTCCTACTATCTATCATAATAGATGGATAGATGATAGATAGCGCTCTCTCTCTATATATGTATATATATATATTTAGAAATATATTAATAATTATTAATAATTATGTCAAGTAAAAGCTTAAAATGTTTCTGCAAGGAGAATTTTTTTTACATTTTATTTTATTTTATTTTTAAAATTAATTTTTTTTGGAGTATAGTTGCTTTATTGACACTATGTATCAAATAGACGACTAATGAGAACATACTGTATAGCACAGGGAACTCTACTTAATGCACTGTGGTGACCTAAATGGGAGGGAAATCCAAAAAGGAGGGGATGTATGTATGTGTGTGGCTGATTCATTTTGCTGTACAGTAGAAACTAATGCAAGGAGAATTTTGAGGATTGGGGAGGAGGGGTTTGCTTTCTTCTTTGCACCTTCTTATATAGCTTAATTTTAGAAATATATAATGAATACTTGTTATTTTTATAACAATGATAATGATAATTTTACCTTTAAAAGGTAAATTGGAATATATATATATATAAAATAAACATTCATATGTAAAATGTGTAGTGCCTAATTTATTGGCAGTAAGGATAGAGACAAAGTACTAGGTACTGGAGATATTTTTTGAAGAGAAATTAAGTAGTTCACAAGTATTTGGGTATTTGGGAGAATGAGAAGAATAAAAATGAGGAGCTGAAAGGACTGAGAAGGACGTACAGGACGACTGAACAGTAATATTCTTTGGAGGAGGAAAATTATTCGTGGGGTTGTTAAAGTTTAGGTGTTCAGGGAGCAGCTGGATATGATATTTTAATGGAGGCCAGGAAAAAATCTAGGAGTTTGGGAGTCAGTAGGGAATGATTTCCTGAATCCTTTAGCTATAATACACTTAGTGGTGGCAGTATAATTTATTTCATTTCAAAGGTGCATATAAGTTACTATGTAGGTTTTAGACTACTTTGTGTTTTTCTAATACTTTTTATTATGAACTACTTTTGATAATCACAAAATCCATAGAATAAGATGATGTTCATCAGTGACCTAAACCCAGAATTAAAATATGATAGTAACGTTTTGTTTCATTTGCTTCAGATGTCATTTAAGAGGTAAAACATTTCAAACAGTTAAAGCCAGTTTTGCTCACACCCACCCAGCCCTTCATTCTCTCAAAGGTAATCAATATCCCGACATTAGTATAGATCCTTTCTAACCATGCTTTTGTACAAGACTGCGTATGTATGCCTCCATGAAATCTTAGAACAGGTGTGCCTACTTTTATCCTTAATATTAATGTCATTCTACAGTTTGAATCACTCAGCAATTTTTTTTTATCATTTCAGTTGTTCCAGAGGTTTATTCCTGTTTATACACGTACATCTAGTTCATTCATATTAATTATCACATAGTCTCTTGTATCATTATGTCACATTTTATCTATCTCCTATTAATGTATTTTCAGACTTTTTTCAAATATTGCTATTACAAATAGTTTTATTTTGAACATTCTTAAGCATATCTCCTTGGTTGTGCATAGAAATGGAGTTCCTGAATCAAAGGAAGGTATTATAAAATTGAGTCCAAGAAGTTTTACCAATTTATCTTTCTACCAGCAAGTTACAGTAGCTCTTTTCAACATCCTGGCCGAAGCTTGTTATCGTCAGACTTTTAAATACTGGCTAATCTGATAAGATATAAATTATTTTTATTATTCTTTCATCTTTTAATTATTTCTTTCATTTAATCTATTTATGTACCAAATAATATTGATATAATGCCTGATGTAACTTTTGCACACTTGGAATTCATCTTGCATGGTTATACGTATATTTTATATACATTGTGTTTTCAGCAAGATAATATGTCATTAGGACTTTTGCATTTATGTTCAAAGTGAAATTTGTCTAGTGATTTCTTATACTGTCATTTTCCAGGTTTGTTATATATGTTAAACTATATACTTAAAAAATGAGTTAGGCAGAATTCCCTATTTTCCTGTTTCTTAAAAAATTATATCAGGGGACTTCCCTGGTGGTCCAGTGGTTAAGACTCAGCACTTCCAATGTAGGGGGCGCAGGTTCAATCCCTGGTTGGGGAGCTAAGATCCCACATGCTACGCGGCGCAGCAAAAAAAAGAAAAAAAAAAAAAGTCAAATTAGGGCTAACTGTTCCTTAAAGGTCTGGTAAAATTCAGCTATCTCTATAGCTATCCTTATAGGCCTGGTACTTTTGGTGAAGTGTGAATTTTTAGAGTACTCATTTACTTAAACAGATAGTGATATATACAATTATCCTTCTCCTTCCGACTTAGGATGCACAATTCATCCTAGTTTTCCCCTTAACTTTCCCAGTTTTAGCACTGAAGTTTCTATATCCTTGGAAATCCATCAGTCTCATTCAAACCAGATAGTTGGTGGGGTGGAGTGGTATGAGTGGAGTCAATATTGGCCATTTATGTTGTTACATATAAATGTAAACAATTTAAGTAAATTGTAAAATTTACTGGAATAAATGTGTTTCCAATCTTGTCTTACATCAGCATCTTCTGTACTGTAGTTAGATCCCCATTTGTTCATAGAACATGTTAATTGCATCTGCTCACTTATGCTTAAATTCAGACATGCTTGGAGTTTCACCGTTTTGTTATTCTTTATAAGGAATCAGCCTTGGGTTTATTGATTATTTCTGTTGTCTTCTTATTCTTGACTTCATTTATCTCTGCCCTACTATTTCCATTTCATTTCATCAACTTCTTCTGGATTCTTGTACTGGATATTATTCATATAGATAGTTCTATTCACTTATCACCTAGCTGGGAGTCAGAACATAAAAGTAGAGGACACATGTTAATTGTAATTAAAAGGACAATAATAATTAGAAAAGTCTTGCAAAATCAGACGGAAAGGCACTGAATGATTGAAAAAGAAAGAATGATAAATTAAAAAATAATTTACCTAATTTAACTACTCTTAACCTTTCTCTTATGAAACAAAGTTTATATTTTTGCTCAGGATACTCAGGTATGTATCCCCAAATATTTTGCCAATTAACTGTCCTCAATATTAAAACTGTTGGAACACTAGTCTTCGGTCAACAAAAGCTATTCAAAGACATTTAATGAACACAGTCCTTAGTCGTTGGACCTCAAGTCTGTCTTTGAACTATCTCCATTCTTTACTTTTATGATAAATTATCTTTTTCTTAGTGTGTAGATCTCTCTTCAGTTGGGGCATAAGCAGTAGATTGATGAATGACACGTCTTTAGAGGTAGAAATACATGGCAACTTGTTGACATAAATATTTATCATCTCACACTGAGGAAGAGTAAAATTAAAGGCAGCTAATGTAATAGAAATGTTAAAAGAAGGTTTGGACATTCATTCATTTTTGGTCACTCTTCAGATGTTCTGGCTTTCCACTGATTGCTTATGTATTTGGTACTGTATCTCAGAGCGAGGTTTAGACACGTGTTGCTGTGATTTTTTTGGAAAGCTTTCCTCACCCTCACACCCCAGCAAGTAAAGAAATGTGAGGGTTTGTGTGTGTGTGTGTGGTTTTTGGTTTTTTTGTTTTTGTTTGTTCGTTTGTTTTTGTTTTTGTTTTTTTGCTTAATTTAAGCAAGCGCAAACAGATAAGGAAGGAAAAAGATTTTATAAATGCATTTGTTAGAATATTTGCTATATTTGCTATCTATTATACATTGTACCTTATTCTGATAATAACACACATGTTTTTCTTTGATTAAACCTTCCTTCCCATGCTTTGTCCCATGGCATATGAGTTTAATATTTCTACCCATAGATTCAGAGCTGGACATTCATTAAAATTTCTAATCCCTTGGTCAAACTAATTGGTTCAGAGATGTACATTATCCAAGGTGGTTCATTTATCTACCAGGAAAATATCTTTCTGCTGAACTAGAACCCCCATGGAGTTTGACAATACAATTTTTCAATTTTAAGATTTCCAGAAAATTGTTACACCAGACTGTCTTGAATCAATGCAAAATTAACTTTATGGTTGGACAAAATTAATATCTTTGTGTTCAACATAGAGCTGTTAAAATTCAAGTTTTGTGGTTTATTAAATATAGCAAATTTGCTTATAATTGAAGAATAGTAAATAGTATGCTTATTTCCAGAAACAGGGAGGCGGAAAAAGGAAAGACACACTGCAATTAATGATTTACTTTACTTTTTTTTTTTTAATTAATTAATTTATTTATTTATTGGCTGTGTTGGGTCTTCGTTTCTGTGTGAGGGCTTTCTCTAGTTGCGGCATGCGGGGGCCACTCTTCATCGCGGTGCGCGGGCCTCTCACTGTCGCGGCCTCTCTTGTTGCGGAGCACAGGCTCCAGACGCGCAGGCTCAGTAGCTGTGGCTCACGGGCCTAGTTGCTCTGCGGCATGTGGGATCTTCCCAGACCAGGGCTCGAACCCGTGTCCCCTGCATTGGCAGGCAGATTCTCAACCACTGCGCCACCAGGGAAGCCCTACTATACTTTTTTTAAAATTACTGATTTAACTCTTAAAAATTAGGTTTTTAAATAAAATTTTCTAACTTTTGTAAAACAAGTTTTAGTCTTTTTATATTTCAACATATTTGATTTTTTTCTGGGCTGAGGAAAAGTTATGTCACCAATGCATAAGCAACTATTTAAAATGCAAAGATAATTTCCAGGGAGACAGTTTCAGACTTTCAAGGAAGTCAGTCTTTCATATTTTCTTTATCCCTGGGTAAATAAATGTATAAAAAGAAAGTGACAAGATGTTCTTTTTCTCTTTTCCAAATCCTATTTGCTTACGTGCACACGTACAATACACATGTGCATGCACATAGTGGCCCACAATATTTGCAGAAATAATTCTGCAAGTTATTTCTTGGTGACAAGTTAATGGAATTAGAATATACTGGCTGCTGGCTGAATATTAGAAATGATCCCAGGTGAATAATGACATAAAACTTCAAAACTAGATTTTATTTTTAACCTAACGTAATTTGTTTTTCAAAAAAATGAAATATTTTTTGCCAATATTAGGCTATTTCATCAAAGTTTTTTAGTGTACTTAACAGTAATCATATTTATTTATTTTTTAAAAATTTTATTGAAATATAGTTGATTTAGTTTATGTTGTGTTAGTTTCAGCAGTGTGATTCAGTTTACATACATATATATATATATACTTTTTAGATTCTTTGATTCTTTTCCATTATAGGCTATTATAAGATATGGAGTATAGGGTATAGTTCCCTGTGCTATACAGTAGGTCCTTGTTGGTTATCTATTTTATCCCTCCCCCCTCTTCCCCTTCGGTAACCATAAGTTTGTTTTCTATGTCGGTGGGTCTGTTTCTGTTTTGTAAATAAGTTCATTTGTATCATTTTGTAGATTCCACATATAAGTGATACGATATATGGCTTTCTCTGTCTGATTTACTTCACTTAACATGATAATCTCTAGGTCCATCCATGTTGCTGCAAATGGCATTATTTCATTCTTTTTTATGGCTGAGTAGTATTCCATTGTATATATGTACCACATCTTCTTTATCCATTCCTCTGCTGATGGACATTTAGGTTGCTTCCATGTCTTGGCTATTGTAAATAGTGCTGCTATGAACATTGGGGTACATGTATTTTTCTGAATTATAGTTTTCTTCAGTTATATGCCCAGGAGTCAGATTGCTGGGTCATATGGTAACTCTATTTTTCCATTTCTAAGGAAACAGTCACCATATTTAAACACAGAGCCCCTGAGACTTCTTATCATCTTAGCATCTGATTAATCATCAGCAGGGCTTTCTTGACAGCTAAGAAAAAGCAAGGATATGTAGGGTTTTTCTCATCCTGCTCCAGGCTTCATCTCAAGAGGATGTTAATCTGATTCTAAGTGATGGGCAGTGAGCTAAAGGCCATGAGTATGACTATTGACTAACATCTTTTCTGCTTCATCTCTTCAAGCTGCTCCAACACTAGTTACTCTCTCTATTGCTCTTTCTTATCATTCTGTCTTTGTCTCTGCTTCTATCTCTCTCTGTGGCTCTCTCTTTCTCTCTTCCTTTCCCCTCCTCTTTCTTCCTTCCTCTGTTTCTTATCTTTACCTATGTACCACGACAGTCTTCACTGTATCTCTTCCAACCATGGTCATAGATCTGGGTCTTTGGAGGTTAGGCATACCAGACAACAAATTGGAAAGGGAATTTCTCTTTGCTGTTGCTGCTTGCTCACAAATCTCTTTTGAAACATCAAAGAAATGATAGTCATGGTTCACATCGTTTTTTAAAAAAATTTATTTATTTATTTATTTACTTATTTATCTTGGTCGCGTTGGGTCTTTGTTGCTGCACACGGGCTTTCTCTAGTTGCGGCGAGTGGGAGCTACTCTTCGTTGCGGTGCGCTGGCTTCTCATTGTGGTGGTTTCTCTTGTTGCAGAGCATGGGCTCTAGGTGCGCAGGCTTCAGTAGTTGTGGCACATGGGCTCAGTAGTTGTGGCTCATGGGCTCTAGAGCACAGGCTCAGTAGTTGTGGTGCACAGGCTTAGTTGCTAGACGGCATGTGGGATCTTCCCACACCAGGGATCGAACCCGTGTCCCCTGCATTGGCAGGCAGATTCTTAACCACTGTGCCACTAGGGAAGTCCCTACATCAAATTTTTATATTCTTAGATTTTCTGTGCATTGAACTCCACACAACTCCACAAAGATTACTAACTGAGGGTTCCTGAAGGATGACAGAATAACACTTGAGGAATGAATAGGAGACTTAGAAGGGGAAAGTTCATTTGCTTCCCAATCTTGGGTAAAATTAGCCCCAGATAAAATTCTAATCGCAGAACCATTATCCCCAAAATACCAGCCTACACCTAGAAATGCATAACTGCTGTGACCTAAAAGGAATAAATACTCCAGAAATATTTCTAATACAATATTAGAAAGACACTTAATACTGCTGTCAGCTAGAGAATCTCAAAAAAGATACCTAATGAAACCCTCAGTCAATTCAGGAACCATAGGTTTCATAAGTGATATTTCAGCAAACACAGGGTATGCATCAACTTGTGATGTGTATTTCAAGGTTCAGGGCTAGTATTGAAAGACATTTAAAATTATATTCTTCATATTCTCTCCTGATTCTATTTTTATCAGTATCAATATTTGAGAGTATTTCCACAGATTAAATTAATTCCCCAAAGTAATTACAGGGAGAATAAATCATGTATGGTCTACCTCACAGAAATTCAAACTTTGGAAGGTATTTGCAAAGTAGGGAAGTTATGCAATGCTTGATGTGAAAATGGTTTAAACAACTCAGCGTGAAATTGACTTATGAGGTCTCTTGGTCTTGGTAACTGTGCATTTGTTCACAGAATTATCTTCCTAAAGTGTCAAATCATCCACTCCCTATACACCCTGTCCTGAGATAAAGAGAAATGAACACTAAACACAGTTTAGAAATGAACACAGCCAGCCACACAGTTTAACAATATTTTATCCAAGCAATTTTGTTTATCCAGTTATAATTGACCATTTCACACTTCAATATGTTTCATCCAGAGCTGAAAGTATTCAACAATAAAATACAGTAACAGCCCTGTAGAAAATGGTTTTAGAACTAAATCTAGTGACAGGGTGGACATTGCATGGGCATTAATGCAGTTTCTCACTTGCATGCTGGTACAGTCAGTAACATTCTATTGCAGACACTTAGATCATTAAGGATTACACATTGTCCCCACTCCTACAGTACCAAACTAAAGAAATTGGTTTCCCAGTGTCTCTTCTGCATTACTCTTCTGCCCCATACACCACAGCAAATGTCTGGTCGGGGTGAATAGGAAAACTTAAAGAGGAATCTACCTCCTTAGGAAAGAGATCTGAACTTGTAGCCTTCCAGAGCATCTAAGTCCAAGCCTAAGGGAGAGTATCTCAGCCTTCAGATCATGGTCATAAATCAAGAGATTTCCAGGGCTTGAAATCAAATCTGGAGAAGGTTGTGATGGTTTGCTGTGGGGGGAAACAAGATGGATATCTGGACAAGAGAAGAGGAAGAGCTTCTGGAAAATGTGAGGGCAAGCGAGGAGGAGGGAATTATAATCAATTCCTGATTAACACCACCCTCCACCAAAAGTAAAAAAGAACTGCGCTCTGCACCTGAAGGAACTGCTAATGGACTCTTTTAGTTAAAAAGTTATATCTATTTATTATGAAATAATTAAGATACAAAAATGTTTGAAGAGTTGTTTCAAACAAGGAAACCTGAGGGAAAGGAAGGTTTATCTTCATTAACCCGTGGATAGAGAAGAGAGGCTCTAAAAGAAACTGCTTTGGAACAATTAAGCAGGGGAGGATTTTTATAGGCTTTGGGGAGATGGGCACACTCTGAGGACAAGTAACAGAGGTTCTGGGGATGGAAACGTGTTTCAAGAACTCATGACTGTTCAGCAAAACAGGATGTTGGTTGGCGTGAAGGTGAACAAAGTGACACTTCCACTGTTCCCTTGAGAAAGACACAGTCATGTATATGACCTTTTCATCCTTGCGTTGGGTCTCTACCTGAAAAAGAGACCCAACACAAGGGTCTCTTTTGGGATCCAGTACCCTTTTTGATATAATCATATGGAAAAAAGCATACCCACCACATCAGCTAGAGCTAAATATTTCCTCCCGAATGTCTATCTCCCTTCCTTTCTCTGTCTCTCTCTCTCTGTCTCTCTGTCTCTGCCTCTCTCTCTCTCTCTCACACACACACACTCACACATACTCACGCACACACGCTATCAACCTGGAGATCTCTTAAGAGACTCTTTCTTGTTCATTCCTCCTCTCACACAGGAAGGAGAGGAGTTTGGATCTAGAATGCAGACCTTTGTAAAAAATTAGTCCTAACTCCTCCCTTTCCCCTAGTTTACAAATGAGAGTTAGAAGAAGTCTCTTTAACTTGCTTTGGGAAAACAACTTATGATTTCAAATTTACGTTCAAGATGAGATCAGAACCCAATTAGAGTCAATAGATATTGTTTTCTATTTGTAATTTTTCACCTCCAATTCAGAAATTTAATGGAAGTTCAAACAAAATTTTAATGGTGATGGGAGTAGGGAAAAAATGACCAATTTAGAATAGAAATTCATTTTAAATTTCTTGAGAAACAAAAAGTTATAAATATCTCAGGAAATTTTTTAAAAAGTAATCACAATTTTTAATACTAGATATTAACTATTTTATTAAGCAACAACTATCCATACTGCAGAGCTGCAGCACAGATAGTGAAATGGAATAAGAAAAAAATCCCAGAAACAAACACAAGTATATAATAAGAGAAGATTTTATAATAGTGAGGGTCAACCTCTTATAAATAGTGCTGTAATAGCAACTTGATTAATGATTATATTATAATGATTTGGGGACAATATTCTCTAGCGAACATCAGTAAAATTATTTCCAAAGAATTAGTAGCATTATGAAAACAATCAATGATATAACTCAAAGAAAGTTATAATGTTTATAAGCTATTTGGGTTGGAATGATTTTAAAGAATAAATTCAACGGAAGTATAAAGTGATATGTTTAAATATATAAAAATTGAAAATGTGGTATACAGAAAAAACCATGAATCAATTAAACAGCAACTGAAGAAGCAGACAAATATTTGCAAAATTTTTCAAAGCAATGTTTTATGTAGTGTATATCATATAAAATTAATAATACTCATAAACTATGAAATATATACTGTAAATCTACCAATATATACATAATATACTATATATTTAATATTACATTAAAATATAATCATATAAGCTATATAACATAAAAAATAATATATCCATAACTATTACATAAATATATTACTTTATGATATATAAATGCATTAAATTAAATTATATGAATTTATGTGTAAACATGCAGTTTTATTATAAAATGCACTAATTTTAAGGGATACAATATTATATATTTTATTTAATTTACAATTTTACAATTTTAATTTTATTCTTAAATATTAGGTGTTTCTTCAAATTAGTACAAAAATGGTGAAGCATCTTTAGGGAACATTTAGGAAAGTCCATGAGTGAAATAATCATCCACACTCTATAAACAGAAGATTGAAAATATATATTTAAATATATATATATGTATATTTAAAATATTTTAGCATACTGCTAATCAAGTAAATGGAAAATAGTTTATTAATACTGTTCAGATATTTTCCAAAAATATACAATTTTAAAATGGCCATAGTGAAATGGCACTCCCATATTCTTGTGGTGGTGTAAATTTATATGAACATTCTATAATTAATTAAAACCCATTCACTGTATATATTTCATAGAGGAATTTATTAAACAAAAAAAATCAGGTGTCCCTAAAGACATATGATCGAAAATCTTCATTAAAGTGTTATATCAAAATGTTCCAGAAACAAGTTATATTGGAAACCAACTAAATTTTGACAGAGAAAATGGTGGTAGATGAAAGACTATCCATACGTTGTAACACCATGAAATGGAAATTTGATGTGTTAGAAAATGCTTATGATATAATAGTAAGTAAAAAGCAAATTTACACACACACACAAGTTTTAGAGGGCATATATTACCAGTTATCCCCAGATGTAGAACTGTGAATTCTTTATCAGTTTTTATTTTTCAGTATTTTCTGTGATTTCAAAAATTGTTATGTCTTTATAGTTATTTTACAGGAAGAAAAAATTGGAAACTTCAAACTTGTAAGGAGTAAGAGATAGTTTAGCATTGGAAAGAAAAAGGTTAGCAGAGGGCCTACAGTCTATTTCATCTTTTTTTTAAAATAAATTTATTTTATTTTATTTTATTTATTTATTTATTGGCTACTTTGGGTCTTTGTTGCTGTGAGGCGAGCGGGGGCTACTCTTCGTTGTGGTGCGTGGGCTTCTCTTGTTGCGGTGGTGGCTTCTCTTGTTGCGGAGCACGCGTTCTAGGCGCGTGGGCTTCAGTAGTTGTGGATCGCGGGCTCTAGAGCGCAGGCTCAGTAGTTGTGGCACGCAGGCTTAGTTGCTCTGCGGCATGTGGGATCTTCCCGGACCAGGGCTTGAACCCATGTCCCCTGCATTGGCAGGTGGATTCTTAACCACTGTGCCACCAGGGAAGCCCTATTTCATCTTTATAAGGGATGCCTGGGAAAGAAAGAAAGAGATGAGGTGGTCAATCACTTGCAAAGATGTGCATGACAGCCCACTAATGGTATGTGGTCATCAGACAGTCCTTATCTATGCAATGCTTTTAGCAGAATGTACCTAGTCAATCTAGGTTAATGGAATATTAGAAGGAGATGATCCAATCAAAGGGGTTCACTTTGTGCAAGCGACGCCCTGATAAATCTATTAGGCTCTCACATGTTAATTTTTAAATAAAGCAAGTGGTAATGGGAGAAGGAAGAAGACCAGCACTGTTAGACTCAGATTTCATGTTTCTGTTTCTTACAGTTGCGTGTATCCTTTGTACTAATACTAAAATTTTAAGTGGTTAGATGTACGATTCCTATAAGTTTGATTTGATTTGACAAGTTGTGTTGTCTAATAATAAAGTTTTTAAAGCAGGCAAACATAAGGCATGAACTAGAGTTACTTTGTACACTGATGATTTGGAAACACTAGATAATGCTTTCCACCCTTACTGAGTGGAGGATATTATGTGTGAAAATTGTAAACAGACTAGATGCTCCTGCCCAGTAAAACTTCACCACGTTGACCCCAAAAGGCCCCACTGTCAAGATTTGTGTGGGAGATGCAAAGGCAAATGTCTGTCCTGTGATAGCACTTTCAGCTTCAAACATATTATTTAAATGAATGTGGGGGGAAAATCACCATCCTTCTGAAAGTGTGCTGGTGGAACAGACAAGAGAACCTTTTTCCACACCCCTTCTCCTTTCTGCCTCTTCCTCCTAAAAATACTTCATGTATGGCTGTATTTGATAAAGCCTTTTTAAAAAAGTATTGCAAGACAATTGAAAACAGTCTACATTGATAGAATCAATACATATTTGTGTTGATTTGCTACAGCTCTTATGGTTCCCACATTACTCACTTCAATTTTGTATTGTTTCTCACAGAATCTCTTTCTATATTTTTTATTCCCTTTTTTCCATGCTTAATTCTATTTTATATAAAATTAAAGAGAAGTGAATCATCCAATCCTGAAAACATGGCAGGGAGAGAGATTTGGTTTAATCCATGCTAGAGGGATGTGTGAAGGAGGCACCTTTTGTTCTCCATCTGGGGTCCATTTATATCTTAGTAAAGATCAATGAAGAAGAGATGTACATGTATAATGTGCAACATGCTATGTGACCCTTGAAGTGGTTTCATAGCATTTAAGACATTTTAGAGAATTATTTACCCCTTATCAATGTAAGATATTTATTCAGAGCAATTTAGCCCAGCTAGCAGTTCTTCTAAGTCCTGGAAAAAGAAGCAATCATAACCTCACAGCCAAAGAATAAATAATGATTTTTTTCCCCTCTGATAAGTTGAGTAGTATATTTTAGCAAGGCAGCAACTGGGAATTTACAGTAAGAATTTGTTAAAGAAATAAGTACTAAATAAAAGTCCCTGGGAAGCCATCCCTATTAATTAATATAATACATGTATATAAACTTTTAATTATTCTTGTCAGATAATTATATGTACAATTAGATAATTGTCTTTTACACACACACACACACACACACATACACACACACACACACATACACTCACTTAACAGAGAAAGTGATTTTTTTTCCTGGCCCACAAAAGATGTTTGTTTGATGTAACAAAACAATACAGTTAGCATTAGATACAACCAACCACAAGGAGTATAATGAATGAAAAATTTGTACAATGCACGTAGAAAAACAGGATGTTTACTGTGACAACTATTATTTCTAAAACAATGCTTCTAAAATTACTGAATTATTGAAATCTATATAAAAACAGAAGGATCTTAATAGCAACAAAGTGCATAAAACCAAACATCAAATTTTGAGCAAATTAAGCAATTTTGCTAACAAAACATGATTTTTTTCTCTTGTTCATAATATGCTTAAAATATCTTCACACCAACAGGGTGGGCAGAACATTTAGGTTTCATATCAACTACACATATGAGCATAAAGTTCCATAACTACAGGTAGGGTATTGTTTACTTTTGAGCTGACAAATCGACTACTAGTTTCAGATAGTTGTCTGAAATGCTTTACCAATTGGACATTTTAACCAAGATGCCCACAAACCATGCATCTCTGTACATAGTATTTACCTAATTGCCATCTCTCCCGTCTTTGCCTTCCTTCTAGGAGATCATTTCACTTTTAATAAGCACTTTCTGAGCACATACCATGAGTAGGTACCTATCACATCATAGCAGGTACTGAGATAGGCATCTGGAATGAGTATGTTTATTCAGAAATTGTACTTATTCATGTTGTACTTATAACTAACATTGAATTTTAAACTATTCTAAGGAAACCAGAGTTTTCTTCACCTCTAGCTTGAGATCATTAAATGCTTCACATATGTAACCAAATGAAAACATTGTAGGGCTCCACTTTTTGTTCATGGTTTAAAATAGGTTCTCAAAAATTGTAGGATCAACACTTACTACTAAGTATATACTTCATTGTGTTGAAATGCCAAGAGATGATGCATCTAGTCGTGAATTAAATACCTCAAGTAAGTTTTACTTCTGGAATTATTTTCTGAAAAACATAGAAAATAGAATTTACGAAAGTTTCTTCACATGAAAAGAAATTGTTCAGTTACTATTAAATGATAAAAATCAATACTTGTTTCAACTTGAGATTGAAAGAGGCTTGGTAAGGATACTGATATTATAATTCTTGTCATTTTCCCCTATAAATTATTGAACAAATAAATAGGGAAGACATTTCACAACTGGTGTAGTAGAGAATGATTGGAAAAAATTTATTTCAACAAATATATTTTGAACATTTACTTTCCTTTGAGAACAATGATACCAGAATATTTTTTATGTATTTTAATGGAAGCAAATTTAAATTTCATAGTTCAGTATTTTGAACATTTAGCATATTAAATTTACATCTGATTTCTTTATTGATTTTTTGCCTATCTGGCAGATTCTGGTTTTTGCCTCCATCTCTGTGGACCTGAAATTAATCTGATTCCTTTGTCTGGGCACTCAGCGCTATGGTGGTGTGGTTTAATCTCTGTCCCCAGGAGTACAACCCAATTCATCTCCACTAAAATCTTGACTCCTTTGTGACTTGGCTTTGCATCTGTGTTTCCATCTGCCAGGCATTTCACTGGGTTCTCTTTATTCTTTTCTGGGAGGCTGTTTGAAAATAATAAGAAAAAAATCATAGTGGACCCAGAGATGCTCAGCTGCTACAATCATAATGAGGCATCTCAAGATTGCAGTGATTCCCACCCATGAGATAAATAAAAAATGGAACTCAAGAAACATTATAAGTTAATCAATGAATTGATCTGTATTGAATATTTTTGAAGGGTGTTTTTTTTTTTTCTCCGCTAAATAGACAAAGCTTAAATTTTAAGCTTGACACATTCTTTTAATTCTCACGTGTCTGAAATCATCTAATTAAGGATCTAATAACAAAACTTTCTTACTTCTCTCAAAACTTTGATATTAAGGTACTGCAGGCCTCTAGGCTTCTCACAATCAATGCAAGGACTTTTTATATCACTCAAGGGAGCAATGTGGTGATATATTCCTGATACTTAGCATTCTTATACCATTGTTAATTTCTTTATAATAATAATAAGAGGAATAATAAGAATCTAATAAGAATTAGAATATTGCTGTTGCTGTTTATACTTTGAACCCAACAGGGAGATACCGAATTCAGTGTTATGTTCACAGCAATGCCCAAATGTTACATTTGATTTAATATTCAGTTTATGTGATGCCAAAATTATCTATTAATTATGCAAAAATAAATCAATTTGTTGTTTATGCCATAAATTTGAAAAACTAGGCAGGTCATCCCTTATTTTTTCTCTGGGTAAAAACTTGAGAGGAGATTTTAATTTAATCATTGCAAAAGTGAACAGCTATATTTTTGTCTACATAGTTATAGCTATTGTATATCAGCATTTTTTTATTTGCTAGTTTTATTGTGGGTAACATTTCTGCATTAATTTCTACACGCGTCAGAAAATATACAAAGGATATTTAAGGGAAGTTAACAAAGATAAAAGGACATAGTCTCTCATAAGTGAAGCAGAAATAGGAAACATTCATATCTGCCAGGCTCTTTGGAAGAGTGTAAATACCATCTCACTATCTTATAGCAGCTTTTAACTAGCCCTCTCTCCCTCTATGTCTTTCTATCTCCAGTCTTTAAAATGCTATTGATTTCTTGGATTAGAAAACATTTTGGCTATGGCTTTACATCTAAAGATTTGATTTCTATGCATATATTAGCAAACTGGCAGATGTAGAATTATTACCTGGATTACAAGCAGAGCTAAAACCCTCATATCACCCCTAGCTGGTGCTCATTTCTATAGCTTGTCTGGGAGGAGACTTTTTCATTGTCTGTGGGGTGATCCGACAGCATGTATGTACATGCTAGAAAGCAACACAATTGACAGTATAAAAAATCTCCCCAAATAAATTTTTCTCTGCAAAATCCGTATTAGTGGATTTTGAGCTCTGAACTACTGTATTCATACAAAAGAACTCTCGTATTTCACACAGTGTTAATCCTTTGCACCTTCTAACTTAGAAATCTGCTTTGAAAGATCAGTTCAGTAGTTTTGCTTCTAACTTTTTTGTTAAAAATTAGTGGAATGCTTTCAGCTAATCCTTGTTTATCCCCTGATGTGTGATGTGTTTTCTGGGTTCTTCCTTGCAAAATCTGATCCTCTTCTTTCAGTCAGCTACAAAGTGTTAGAATGTTAAATGGCTGTGTTTGCCAATATCACACCGTACTCTAGAAATACAGACTGCTAAGAGTTACAGAAGATGGCATGTTATCAAGTTTCTAGCAACTTCAAAAGCGTAAAAATGTTGGCACATCAAAGATTCTGATTCACTTTTAAAGTAACACAGAGCACGTTTTCAAACTTAGTAATAAATTGGCAACTTGACATAAGTAAACTATGGAATGCCGATCTGCTTTGAGCCTGCAGTAATGATTACAGGAAAATGCCCTATTCTGAGGAATGAGTAGAAACCAGCAAATAAAAAAGCCTGATATGCACTCTCCCTCAAGTTTGCTTGCTAGCACAACTCCTCTGCATTAAAACCCTAAACTCATTAAATAATTAAATACAAAGCAGTGTATTCCACAGTTGATCGTGCTGCTTTAGGCATATTAAATTAACTGTTCAGAAAGGCATGATTTTCTCTAAGTCCATAGCCTCAGAAAATAGTACCTGGGAATTGGGAGTATCATATGGATTGAAAATCGATCAGAAAGGAAATGGAGATGGACTTTAGAAAATAAAAGTCACTCCATTTTCTAGTTAGAAGATATAAAACCCCCAACATTAGCTTGATATCTTGTTGGGCTTAGGTTATATTAATTCATTGGCATATCATGCAATCAGAGAGTACATTGAATGACCATTATGCCATGCGCACTATACAATAATGACCATTGTACAATGTGCAAAGCTTTGCAATGCATTTGGAAATACAGAATACAGAAACAGGTAAAAAATAATAAAACATTTCCAAAGTTGCAGCCCATACAGATAGTACCTAGGAAAAGAGATGTGAGAATGGGGAGAGGATAAATAGAGAAATCTGATTTGAAGTATATTTTGAAGTGAGGAAATGAAAACAATTGGTATAGAAAAGAGAAATAAATTCAACATAACTCACGCTTATCTAGTACACAGTTTGTGCCAGGCATCGAGCTAGTTACTAGGGATGCCAATCTAAGCTGTACTTCATACCTCTAATAACAAATGTAAAGGAAAGAGAGAAAACTTGTCATTAGGATACTGCAAGCATTTTTGCTTGGATGATGAATCAACATTGGGTGGTATGCAGAAATAATACAGATAAGATAGGAAGCTTCAACTAGAACATATACTTGACATTTTAAACAGCCATGTGATTATAGATGAGGAGACAAAATTGATTGGCCTGGAAATACATTTGAATGTTGTGTCATTAGAATGACACTCAGGGACTTCCCTGGTGGCCCAGTGGTTAAGAATCCACCTGCCAATGCAGGGGACATGGGTTTGAGCCCTGGTCCAGGAAGATCCCACATGCCTCAGAGCAAGTAAGTCCCTGAGCCACAACTACTGAGCCCTTGTGCCACAACTACTGAGCCCATGTGCCACAACTACTGAATCCCGTGTGCCTAGAACCCATGCTCTGCAACAAGAGAAGCCACCACAATGAGAAGCCAGTGCACTGCAACGAAGAGTAGCCCCCGCCCAGCGCAACTAGAGAAAGCCCGCACACAGCAACGAAGACCCAACACAACCAAAAATAAATAAAATAAATAAATTAAAAAAAAAAAAAAAGAATGACACTCAATTGGCAGTGGCATGGTAGATTCTGTAGTCAAGGCCCCATCAATATTCAATGATCACTCAGTCTGTCACAATGACCATATGGCAATTCAAATCAAGCCTTAAGGAAGCCAGGGTAACACATGTTTCTAATGAGATGTTGTATTCCAGCATGGCCTGGTGCACTTCACTTCATGAAACGGGGCTGCCAGCTCTGATTCTATATAGCAGAAACCAGTGTGAAGAGTCCAAAATTAAAAGCAAAACATTTCTTCTTCATATTACTACTACAAAGTGCTTGAATCACTGGCATGCAATCAAGTTATGCGAGTCAGTAGCAGGGAATCAGATAATAAATGTACACTTCATAACCGAGTAAAAGAATGCTTTTCACAGATGGCTGAGCACTGCAGGGGTATGAATTGTCATAAGGCTAAGCTAACTCCTTCCCCTTATGTAGGAGGAATTTGCTGCAATTCTGTACCTCAGTCCTTCTCCAGCAATACTGGATAACAGAATCAAGACTAATGCCATTTGCAAATTAAATGCTGCCACATCAAGCTCCCAGGACAAGTTCCCCGCACTAAAGAAGCAGCTTTGAATGAGACAAAGCAAATCCATACCCTGAGGGAATCACACCAGTGGCCTGGCATCTGAGCTATGCTGATGTATTTAGGGAGCAACATTTAGACTTCTTGAAATACGTTACACAGGTATATACTTCGAAAAAATTTAAAATAAAGCAAACATCATCATGCCAAAGCATCATTACCCTAAAAAATGGGTTAATTTATTTCATGAATAGAACCGAAAATTCATTTAACACTAAGTGGACCAAGAATATTATAGTGCATTTCTCAAAAGACGTTGTTTGTACCTGTCAATATTTTATTTAACTTATTAATGAATGAGCCAGCAGGTAGATTAAGGAGTTTTCCCCCACCCCTCCCACTCCCAGCCACCCCCCCCCCGGCCCCCCCGCCTCTCCCATGCTGCACAGCTTGTGGGATCTTAGTTCCCTGACCAGGGATTGAACCTGGGCCTTCGGCAGTGAAAGTGCACAGCGTCCTAACCACTGGACTGCCAGGGAATTCTAAGGAGCTATTTTAAAAAGCACTTGAAGAATGGAGATTTACATAGTTTTGAAAGGGATGCCTAAATAAGTTTGCTAAATTAGTTAGAAGCCTGGCCCACTTCTTACAGGTCATGAAGTTACAGCATCTTATCAATTTTTGCAGATTAAATTCTAACTTTGGAGGATGTATTGGCTGAGGATTGTTGGCCAAATTGACTGGGATGAAATTTCATTTTATCAGGAAAATCTATTTGATTGTATACATTTTCTTCTTTCTACCATACATGTTCCTGATAATGCAGACACGGCCTCAGGCTCAGAAAAGTTTACACACTAAACTCCAAAAATCAGAGCAACCTTAGAAGAAACCTTGTCATCCCCTTCATTCTTTTCACGTGAAAGTTTATGGCAAGAGAGGCTTAACATGTTACCTTGATGCACAGCCTCTCAGAAGCAGGAATGGAACTGAACTTGAGGGTTCCTGACTTGCCTTTAGGGCTCTACCCAATGCACCCTGCTGTTCATTTGTATAAAAATTATAAAACTTTTGATGCATTTCATGTAGGATTAAGGAGGAAAAACACGTTTACAATAGAGTTCTAGTATGCTATATGATTCTCATGGTGCTTTCTTTCTGTACCTCTTAGGTACATTATAACTAAACTTTTGAAGCTGAAATAAAAGGGATAAGCAGGTAAAGCGCTAATTGCTACCACACATAGCTAGTATGTAAACCATAGACAGTTGTGCCCTATGCAGATTTACTACTCAGAATTCCTATTTTGGACCCTAATAACTCTTTATTCCAAGCAGAATATAGCTAAAAACAAACAGTGGTAGTCATAAAACTCCTAGTACAATTAAAGACATGTAATTCTGGGGAGGAACATTGAAAACCAGTGGCCACAGCAGTGAGTCATCTGTTAGCATATCCACGCTCTAAACCATTGCCTTTAGGAAGAAAAACAAACATCCTAATTTTCCAATCTTAAATTTCAAAGCTAAAATGTTTCTGGCCCTGCATTTAAAAATCTATTTTCTCAGAAAAAAATTAAATGGATTATTTCCTCAAGTTGTATCATGAGGTAGAGCGTCAAAGCCTTATATTTAATCAGCTCTAAACTAAACAAATGACTGTTTTCATATGGAGTAAAAGTTCATACACGTTGAACAAGTAGTAATGAGGGTTCCAGACAATAAATACAAAAGCATTTTCCAAACTTAAATACAAAAATTGACATTATAGGATCTCTAGACTCTCTTCATATTTTGTTTTGTTGGGGGATGGACTTTCATAGTTAAAGTAAACTTTATCTATTGAATGAGCCACGTGAATATAAATGGTCACTAAAACCTGTTTTATTTCATAGTAATGTAATTGAAGGAAAATGAACTATTCTAGAATTCTGAAATTGAGAAAAATCGGAGAGAAGGAGAAACTAAATGAAAGTCTAAATCTCACTTTCTTCATCTGAATTGTTAGTAATTGTTTATGCATAAAAAATTCATTTCCCTTCTCCATTTCCTTCTTATCAGCTAATAACATATACGTGAAATGAATGAATATAATTTACCTTCCTATAGATGATACACTGTGGAAGTCCATCTAATTATGTGATTTTTTAATTATTTGTACCATTTTAAATAACTAACTTGACTATTAAGTGCCCACAACACAAAGTACTGTATTCTATAACTCATAATACATGTTTAAAATTATGTATAGACATTATCATCATTATCTTCATAATTATCACTAAAGAATAAAATTCCTTTTGAAATAGTTCCCTGTAACTTCAGCAGTTCTCCACTTCTTAGAATTTCTGCTATCCACTGAGAGGTCGATATAGTCTATTGTTCAGGGGTAAACCAGTCGGGTACTGCTTGAAGTCATCGAACATAGATATACTTTTATTTCTGGTGTTATGGTACCAGTGAGAAATATAACATTCACTAACTGTCAGTTATAACAACTGTTCACATCCTAGTGCTTTTATTTAAAACAACACTTTTTACACAGCCTTGAGCCCAGAGCATGGGCACCTTCATCTTAGAATAAGGAACATAAAGCTACACCAGGCAAACAGGACAGAAACTGGATTTCATGTTTTGTAGTGTTAATCAGAATAAAGCCTCCTTTCATGCCTATCACTGGTCTAACAAAATCCCAAAGATGCCAACCCTCTTGGACTATTTTCCTTTTTTGTTTTAGCTCTGAAATCCCTTGATAATGCTGTCATTCACTTCACAAATACTTATTGACACACACTATATACTAACACTGTGAATGCGAAAATGATCCAGCTTTCACCAAGTTGACATTCTAGTCGGAGAGATAGACAGTAAATAATGAAATATAACTTAAGACAGTGATTAGTGCTCAGAGGAAACAATAAAGCAGGTAAATCGATAAGAAGTAACCTACCAGTATGGAGGAAAGGCTACTTTATGTAGTGTCTTTATGGAAACCACTCCTCCCCACCTTGAGGGAACAATATTTAAACAGAGACCTAACTGAAGTAAAAGAATAAACTAAATCTTGGGGAAGAGAGTTCGGATAGTGAGAACACTCAATGTAAAGGCCCTGAATTAGAGAAAGCAAAAAGAAAACCCGTGGGGCTAGACAGAAGGGGTCTCAGTGGATGGGGGGGGAGGAATGGTAAATGTAGCATAAGATGTCTGAGATTTAGGAAGAGATAATTTTAGGCAGGATTTATAAGCTATGCACAGAGTTTGAATTGTATTCCAAATGTGCTGGCAAAGCCACTGAGGGTTTTGAAAAAGCAGTGATGTCGTCTGATTTACATTTTAAAAGATCACTGTGCTGCTCTGTGTAATATTGAATGTAGAAGGGAAGAACAGAAGGATGAATACAAATTAACATTTTGGTGGATGAGAATGATGGTAGATTAGTCTAGAATTTGGCGATGAAGGCAGTGAGATGCAGTTGATTGTTGGATACATTTTTGAGGTAAGCTCACAGGAGTGACTGAGAAATTTAATATCAGGTGGTAAGCAGGAAAATTGAAGCCAAAATAACACGTATATTTTTGGCAAGAGTAACTGGGTTACTGTTGGTGCCATTTATTGAGATAGAGACTGAGATTTGAGAATCAGGTTGAAGGGGGTAAACATAATTCTGATTTTGATGTATTAGGTGTGGGAAGCTTACTAGACACAAAAGTGAAGTTTTTGAGTAGGTTATATTCTGGGCCGTTCAATATAACTTTGTGTGATAACAGAAATAAATAATAGAGTAGCTGTTACCACCTGTGGTTATTAAGTGATTGAAATGACTCATGTGTGGCTGAGGGAATTTAATTTTAATTATGTTTATTTTAATTAGTTTAAATCTAACTAGTTATATGTGCTACCGTACTGGACAGATGAAGTTTAGAAAGATGGAAGAGGAGGAAGAGCGACCCAAGGAGAATACGGAGACTCAAGAAGGCAGCAGGAAAATCAGGAGAATGTGACACATGTAAAGGCATTTTCCCAAAGGGAAGTAGAGAGAAATGTGGAGGAAAGGAGGTCCAGTTGACCCTTGAACAACACAAGTTTGAACTGCGAGAGTCTGTGGGTATGAAGGAACTCCAGTTAAGGAAGGCCAACTATAAATTATAGGCAGATTAATCCCTGTGTTGTTCAAGGGTCAACTGTATAAGTGGGACCAAATGTAAATATATGTGTATGTGTGTGTATATATATATATATATAGGTATGTAAACATTACAGTATTTGTTAGCTAATGGCGATGAGTCACTAGTGAAGAAATAAAACTTTGATTATGCCAAAGGTGGAAAACTGACCTAGTTCTCTTCTCTTCTTATTGATTCTGGTTTCCTCAGTAAAATAATCTCTTTAGTTTAGGATTGGAGGGTGGAGCTTTGACTCTCCAGTACACCTTTTGCAATCCTAACTCCATCTCAACTTCTACTTTCCAGAGAACCTAACACCATACAGTTACGATCAGGAGTGGTCCAAGAAAACAAGTGGTAAAAAGGTGTTTGGGAACCAGACTGCATCCTACAGGACTGGTAGAGAGGACCTCCACCTACTGATAGTGGGTGATACCTTCCCTCCTTGACACCCCAACTCTTGGGAAACTTTTCCATGCAATCAGTGCTTTTCATGATGTAATTTTTTTTTGTCTTCAGATTATGTGACCTCAGCATAGTGCTACAGAGATAATGTGATATTCTTTCTTGATATATTCTTGTCTTTTTGGCCATAGTATCACTTCCCTTTCCTATTCTTCCTGATTCTTCTTTGTTCTGTCTTCCACCCAACTGCTAAATAATGTCACTCTTCAGGGATTGTTCCCAGGCCTCTTCTTACTAAGTTCCATAACTCCCATGATTGGGTCATGCCCTTTTTCACCCAACAGCAAGATTGCTGTTCTCAAAAATCTAAGTAAAACCAGGACATTTCACTAATTAAAGCCCTCCAGTAGATTGAAATACATTTTGATCTCATACTCAACTATCTCACTAGTCCCTCACCCACTTTGGGTTTCTTTCTGTTGCTTGAATATGCCACACTTTGTTTAGTTCAGGATTTTTGTACATGCTATTAACATTGCCTATAATGCCCTTTCCTGCAAAGTTCACATCAGCTCGTCTTTTAGTTATCAATGTACTAGTTCCTTTAAATGTCACCATTCCATGTAGAGAAGTTACTACCATTATCATTTATTTGAGCATCTTTTTATTTCCTCTGTACCTTTTATTATAATTTGTAATTATTTTATATATTTAACTATGAATTATTCCCATCTCCCAACAAAAACAAAAAGTGTAAACCCCATGAAGGCAAGAATTTGTTTCCTGTTAAATCCTTTGTCTACCGAAAATATAGCTTTAATAAACGTTGGTGAAATGTGTGCATAAATAAATCAATAATGATTTTACTGCTTAGAATTTAATGTTTAAAATGGGATATGAATACTTAACTAAAATTTTTGTTAAAAATATTAAGTGTATGCAAGGCACCTATTGCAGTGTCTAGGGCATAGTATTGTGCCATATAAGTCTCATAGGCTTTCTTCATTCTTTTTCATTCTTTTATCATTTTACCTCTCTGACTGGATAATTTCTAACATTCTATCCTCCAGGTCACCGATTCTTTCTTCTGAAAAGTTCACTATGCTTTTGAAAGTGTTGAATTCTTCAGTTCAGTTATTGTATTTTTCACCTCTAGGATTTCTGTTTCTTTGTGGGCTGTTTTTTGTTTTTTTTGATGGTTTCTATTACTTTGTCAATCTTCTCATTTTGTTCATTGCATTGTTTTCCTAATTTTATTTAGTTGTTTGTGTGTTCTTTCTTACTCATTAAACTTCTTTAAGAGAATTATTTTGAATTCTTTGTCTAACACTGTATAGATCTCCATTTCTTTAAGACCAGTTATGAGAGCTTTATTAGTTTCCTTTGGTGGTGTCACATTCACCTGGCTTTTTGTGATCTTTAAGTCCTTACATTGGTATCTGTGTATTTAAGTAATTAGGTTCCTTTTCCAATCTTTACAGGTTTTCTTTGGAAGAGACAGATCTTCACTAGTCAGCTCAGTTTGGGTTTCTGGGCATGTCTGTGGGTAATGTCCTTGGGCAGTGGAGGCTGCTATAATTGTCTATTTTAGGGTTCAAGCTCTATCTTTTATTTATTTTGGTCTATTTGGGGGTTCAAGCTCTGTGTTTGGGGATGGGGGGTTGTGCCACTGGCTGAGAACAGTTGGATGGAACTTCTGGCTTGGTTCCCTATCCAAGTAAGGCTGTAGAATGGGCTTCACTGTTGCCTGATTCCTCTGGTCAGGCTTACTAGATGTTTGGGACTGGGTATTACATTCCGTTGTAGATGGGACTATGAACTGGCTTTCCTGCCCTAACAGGGCAGCAGGACAAGACCCAGGACCTATATAACTCATTGTTTGGGGACCCAAATCAGGCAAGAATGTGCACTGAATTCCCTGGTCAGATGAGCCACTGATTCTGCTTTGTAGACGGAGGAAACTATAAGCCGTGCTCTCTGTTCAAGTGCTGTTGTATGTAGGGCAGTTGAATGGGCTTTGCTGCTTCCCATATGCTCCAACCAGCTGAAGGCTATATTGAGCAATGAGCAGGACTATGAATTAGGTTCTCTGCCCAGGAGAAGCAGGAGAAGCAGCTCTAAAACCCATAAAGCTCTTTGTTGTCTTAACTCAGGCCGACCCATACCCCAAATTCCCTGGCCGAAGAGGGCACTGGCTTTATTCCGGAAATTATTGGCTCTGTCTGTCCTTCACTCAGCTCTAGCTCTGCTGGGCCACACACCGTTCAGGTGTTTTTGCCAGCCCTTCTGGTCAGGTGGGGCTGGGGGTCACCGTGGACGGCACTATGTCCCTGCTGCCTTACCTGGACAGGAAGGGGAGGGGCCACTCCAGGCTACTCTCAGTTTTCCCAAACTGGTTCTGTGGTTGGGAGGGGCTGGGAGCTACTCTCAGCCTTGACTATAAATTAATCCCCCTGCCTATGGGGAAACATAGGGAAGCCTCCACACCCAGTACTGGCTTTGTTCTGCCAGCCTGCCTCTCAGAAGGAACACAGCTAGGCCACACAGCTTCCAGGAGTTGCTGCCAGCCCTTCTGGTCAGATGGGGCTGGAAGGTACTCTTCACAGTAGGCGGGGCTGTGACTCAGCACCTTGCTTAGGCGTGGGCAAACCAGGCTCTAGGGTCAGCAAAATTCCTCATTTGAGCATCCGAATCAGACAGATCTGTACCCCGCTGACTTCCCTGGTCAGGGTCCACCCCCGACTTGGTTCTGCAGGTGAGCAGAGCTGCTGACTGGGACTACTGCTTGGGCACTGCAGGTAGGAACTCCGTCTGCCAAGATCCATAAGCTGGTTGTTGCAAGCCCCTCCCGCTTTCTCCATCACAGTCAGCTTCGCGGTGATTGAACCCCACAGATTCCCCTGAAATCCCCAGAGTGAGAATCAGAATAGGGGCTCCCACAAAGCAACCCACAATCCTGTTGGTGAGTTGGTTGTCCCTGCTGGGTTCTCTCTTTCACTGGAGGAGCCAGAGGCTCAGGAGAGACCTGTCCATGTGGTGCTGCGCTGGCCTGGGGGAGGAGGAATGAGGTTAATGTGTAGCTCCCCCTCTTACCCTTCTAATGCAGTCTGCCTTGGTCTCTGAGGTGCAAAGGGTGGTTCAGTTCATTCCTGTGTTCTAAGATTCTCAGTGGTATATTGCTCTTGAATGGTTGTTGGTTGTTCTTGTAAGGAGGAGTGAAGTCAGGAAGGATCTATCTTTGTGATGTCACCTCCCACGTCTGTCGTTATTAGATGAATTCAGGCCAGAGCCAAGGGAAGAATATTTATTGTCCACAAATGACCAGAAATCAAATTTTCTTAAAGGAAATCCAAAGTCAAGCCAAGCCTAACTTTTCTCGTCTAAATTTTTGGAAATCCTGGTTTGCAAAACTGAAGACAATAGTTCCTCAGGACCTCCCTCTCTCTTTCTGCTTTCCTTTTTGAACCCCACAAAATTCACACAGATTCAGCTCTTCTAATTCCTGAAGGTGGAGCTGTACCTCAGCCCTGTCTTCTTAGTCAAAGAACTGTTTGGCATCCATAGGAGGTAATCTGGAGGGACACCCTCAGAGAAGGGTCTTAGAAGCAACTCTGAATTGAGACCAAGACATATTTACATTGAAAAAAATAATCTAAAGAAATGGGCTGTCATTGGTGTTTTTTCCTTTCCTCCTTTATTTTCTCAGAGAAAGCATGCCTAAAATTCAATAATGGCTCTTCTAGATGTATAGTATATCTAACTAGGAACATATCTGTTTTTAGGTATAGGTATAGATACAGATATACCTTTTTGCTACCCAAATATGCTCTCAGTCATTGGTACTATCAGGCATTTTCTAGTATTTTAATTAATTCACCTGGAGAAACAAATGATCTCTGATCAACTTACACAAAACTAATTCTAGATGTTCAACTAACCATAGAGTACTAGGCAATTTAATGCTTGTTTTCTACAATAAGAAAACTGATTTCTTGCTTGAATGTAATATTAGATGCTTCCCTTGACCAGTAAATATTTCAGCGGCAGCTTTTTAGCATGGAAATGCTTTTCACTTACCAGAATTTGATGAGGTTTTGTTCCCTGGGCAATCTTTTCTGTCACTGAGGAAGCATCCCATGCAGCCTGATTAGTGCTAAGCTGAACCAATTCCAACTGAATTTCTTTCCTTTTTACCACTTACAGGACTTTCAAATTATCTCTTTCCTCCATACTCCTACTCGCATAGGATTCTGTAGAATAAAGAGTAGACTGTATGGGCAAGTACAAAAATGGTCAGCTGCTAAGAAGTGTTTTCTTGCATAAAACATCTCAGTAGCAATGCTTGCTGAGAATTGCTGTTAATAACAGTTCAGCAACCTCAGTATCTATTAACTTATTTTCCAGAAAATACCCATATTTCTTGGCCTAGTGGAAAATTATCATTCTTAATTTTTAATGGTCCTGTTGGAGGTGGCATTAAAGACTATTTCCTTGATAGAATATAAAAGGCGATTCCTTCAAGTAACACATTTGTTTTATATTCAGCCTCTGATTCCATTCACATTATTAAAACTAACTCCAGTATACATGCTATTGAACCATAGTTGACTGATATGTAATAACTAATAAAAGCATAGATAAAATATTCAAAGTATAAAATGATTTAGTACATTTATTACAGAGGTTTTTATTTTATATTTTTTGGCAAGTCAAAAATTCAATAAAATTCAAATATATTTTGATCAATATTATTCCTTTTCCGGGCTATTTGAAGTATAATATTCAAACTCTTACTTTCCTAATTTGGAATTTGACCTGAAGTCTCATAAACTTTTTATTTTTGGCCAAATACATAAAAATGCTAACATAATTGAATAAAGAAAGCTAGTAATTATTTTATTATGTGGCAGAAAGAATCAGAGCCAGATAAAACGTACAATAATTTGAAGCCTATTGAGAGAAGGAATGCTTCTTTCAATGGGACAAGAAAACTAAGTAAAGAATTAAATATATTCACAAGGTGAATAGGAGATGAATTGATTATCATCATCCTTAAAGAAGTCTGAATTTTGTGTGGAGGATGCTCATTCATCTCTTGAGAGTACACTGGGGAGACCTTAGATTGTATGTGTTCTTAGAACCACGGAATTTTATTTTAGGAAGTATGGATTTAACTCTTACAAACTCTGAGTAATGTTCCAAACTTTTCATTATTTCTTTAACTTGGCTAATGCTTTATTATTGGAAGATGTGTCTTGTATTTTCTTTGATCTTTCTTATTCATCAGTTCTAGGCTTTATCTAATTTTCTTGAGATAATATTTGCTTTCTTCACTTCCTTTTGTTGTCTGGAAGAGATCTTGGCTCAAAGATGGAAATCTGTACAGATAAGATCTAGTGCATTTTGCTTTAATGCTCAAATGGCAGGGGAGAGCAGTGGGCACCAGCACATTTTTTAAAGTAATCTGCATTTTTCAGGTTTTTTTCTTAATCATGTCCTATTTCCAGTCTACTTTATGAAAAGAAATAGGGCTTTTCTTTGACTTTATTATATAATATCTACATAGTTTCATGTAAATAGAATATCTTGAACTAAGCTTGCTACCTCTGTGATTATTAAATATACATATGCTTAGTTTAAAATTAAAATATCAAATTATGAATCTAATGAGTATTAGCTTATACTGTAATAATAAAAATTCTTCTAAAGTACTTGAAAATAATGTGTTCTGTTATGGGATACACTCTCTTAATATGTGGTTTATATTTGTTGTTATATTTCCCCTCTTCAGATAGTATATAAATTGCTCTAATAGCCCTGTTTTAGAGATTATAAGTTCTTAATTAGTAAAGTCCAAATTTATGGGACTTACAATTTTGATATGTTTGCTTATCTCACATATTATTGAGACTAACATACATGAAGTGTTGATTTTCCTTCTCTTGGTTACTATTGTGGATAAATCAAAGCTGAAAATTTGGAAAGGAGCTAGTTTCTCTCTGCACGTTAAGCTTCTTAAACAGGTACATATTTAGCTGCAGTGACTGCCATCCATTTGAGGAAATGTGAAAACAGAGCTTAGAACTGTATTTTTAACGCAATCTACTACAGATTTTTTAATGCTTAGTAATTATAAAGGAATAGTTGATATGCTAGGTAGTTGGTATTTGAACCCATTTTCTTTTTTGTCCAAGCATTTAAGTATAAATATCTCTTTAATGATTATGTTTCCACTTGTTAGTTTTTATGATTTTTGTACAATCTTTACCTAGTTTTATCTTGAGACAAAATCTTTATTATTTTTAATAGAACACAAAAGTTATGTCATATTTTTTTAAATTCTCATTTTTCAAATTGAATCTTCATATTAGGAATAAAGAAGAGATGAGTGACAAACTTTTAACAATGGAAGTAACTTCATCAAATATTTTCATTTTACACAGACGTTAAGGTACATGTCAGAGGGTCGCATGGTCCGTTTTTGCTTGTCTGATTTGTCCCATCAAAATCAAGATTGAGGAAGTTGTGAGCTGATTAAACATTTTTTCTACTTTTCTTATTTATGTTTCCCAAAATCTTGAACCAAAGTTCACCTCACATTACTTCCAATTCAATAAATATTTATTGAATTTCTACATAGCATATATAGAATTCCCCAGCTTTATATAATGATAATATTTTAAGACTTAAGCATAAATTTTAAAATTTTGTAGTCTCTTATTGTTTTCAAATAAATCTTTCAAGGTAAAAATATAAATAGGTGCAAAGGGATAGAGATGACTGGTAAACTGACTTAAAGAGCCAACACCAAGCCCACTGTAGTAAATATTTTGGATTTTTTTAATATTTGCACAAGTAATGGTGTTTGAAAACTGCTTGCGAATCTGCTTTAGAATCAGGAGACCGTAGTAAGTAGCCTAAATTTAAATAAATCGTAACTATGCAGTGGAGCAAACATGTAATACAAAATGTACTTTTTTCTAATGTTAAATTTAATTTTTGTTTCCCATTGGAGGGGACTGGGATGCATTATTCACTCTCCCCCATATCATTGTTTCTATTTAATATCAGAAAGGAAAGGGAAGAAAATCTTGGAGGCCTATCTTATTCCTTAAGAGCAGCAATAGGGTAGCAGTGTCCTGACCATAACTTTTGTATAAATTTTTAGCTGCCTCTGTCAGTCTCATAGAAGTTTACTGATGAGGATTTTGCTACAATGCCTGTGAACATGGTACAGATCATTGCATCGCTCAGTTCTGCTTTCTAAGATACATATCTCCATCTTTAAAAATTCATCATGTAGAAACTATTAGTTTTACAAAAGAGATGTAGTGGAAGAGATTTATTCATTTGATAAAAGGATTCTTCACTAACCTGAAGGCTTCACTTTTTATTAGTAGGTTTCCTTGGACATCACATAGTTTTCTGCAAATGATTTATTACTTAATTTATAGAAATCTGTCTCTTAAGAATTTTAAAGTATACCAAGTATAAAGTGTATACTATACTTGACCTTTAATACATTGCTGTGTACTTAGATTTCCCACCGCTTACATTTTAGGAGGCTTACGTCTTCACCGTGTATGGTTGAAGCAACCAGCATTAGCATGGTTACCAGCAATTTGGAAATGTATCATCTACGGAATTAAAAGTGTTTTTTACTAAATTTGAAATTATTTGGCCAAATTATCAAATGAATATAAAACTCAGTAGAGCCTAACCTTGGTATCTTTGAAGAGTTTTAGGATAATTATTTAAATTTGAAAAAATTTTTATCCTTATACCTACTAAAAACAGCTCTAAACTGAATTGGAGCTCTGAAGTTAGAGTGCTCAAAATTCATGGTTAACTAGTTCTTGAAAAATAACTGCATAAAAGGTCATCCATGCATCCCAATATCTAAATATTCTTTCTCAAATGTTCAGCCTCTGAAAATCTTCTCCAATGAATAATTTTTCATTTTTTAAAAGCTTTTACAGAAACAGTGATAGACACTGTGTGATGATTGTGATCTGGTTGAGCATTCCTCTGTTTGGCTTGTCATTAAATGACTAATATTTACACTGAGAATTCATGTTATCAGTGACTTGAAATAAAAAAGCTTCTTGTAACTTTTTTTTTTTTACTTGAACTTTTATAAGCAATTAAAATGGGGCTAGAAGTTGCATTACAGATAGAAATACAAGGAAGTTTTTAATCATGTATTTTAATGAATTATATACTTCTTAGCAGTAATGTAGTCAATAACATGAATAAAGATGGCTATCAAAACCAACAAAGATAGATGGCAAGGAACAATTAGTCTCTTTTAATCTTTCATTTGGTTGCAGAGTAATGAGTATTTCTTTTTTGCATATTTTAGTTTATTTTTGTTAACTTAAAAATGAATTAGAGATCTACTATTTGGATGCAAAATATTGTCACTTTATTCTATATTTAAGTATAAAAAGCATTTTTTAAAAAGCTAGGTAGCTATGATACACTGTTTTTGATGCTAGCGATATATTAAAGCTACAGTCCACTTTGACTTTGTAGCTGCAGTGTTGTCTTGAGGCTCTAAAAACTTCTTAAAGTACAACAATAAATTCTGTTTTGTTGACCCAATTTAAATATAAGTTGTTTATACAAAATTTTCTTCCTGTTAGTTTCATTTTATGTTGCCAAGATCATTAACAATCAGGGTAAATGTAAATTTCTTATTCACGCTATAAGAAAAAGAGGGTGAATTTCACATGTACATAGCTTGGTATTTGATTTACCACAAAACACACTAGGTCCATTCATTCAATAAACAGACATGGAGATACCTACTAAATGCCAGCCACAGACTTAACCACTGAGAAAAACCGCCGTCACTTTTTAACTGACAAACAGGCTTATTCATATGTGTGCTGATTTAGTTATGGTGTGTCACTCCACTAAAATATAAGTACATAATAAGTCCCTGACACATTTGCAGATTGAAGGAATGAAAGCTGTCAATCAGTCCACGGCTTTTAGTCCAAGACCTATGTTCACATCTGTGTTAGAGACACAGATTCAGCTAAAAACATACCATAAACCCAATCTCTTCTAATGGTTATGTTTCTTTCTAAAAGTTCCTTTATACTCTTTATTAATTACTACTATTTTCTGTTTGGAACACTGTTGTTTTCCAAGTCCAAACATTTTTAACATTTTTAAAAGATTTTTAAAAACCAGTTTGGGGGACTTCCCTGGTGGCGCAGTGGTTAAGAATCTGCCTGCCAATGCAGGGGACACGGGGTCGATCCCTGGTCGGGGAAGATCCCATATGCTGCAGAGCCCGTGCGCCACAACTACTGAGTCTGTGCCTAGAGCCCGTGCTCCGCAACAAGAGAAGCCACCACAAACAAGAAGCCCGCTCACTGCAACTAGAGAAAGCCCACACGCAACAACAAAGACCCAGTGCAGGGAAAAATAAATAAAATTTTAAAATAATAATAATTAAAAAAAAAAAGTTTGGCTTGCGGGGGAAGGATGTTTCATCAAGCAATTCTTAAAAGCAGTACATTCGACAACTTTTAAACTGTCTGTATGATTACAGCTGTATAATGACACAAAGCCAAAATAGCAAGTCACGCCTACATACACACACACTCTGTCTTACACACACTTTAATAGTATTATTGGCAATATCATGACTGTAAAGGTGATTGAAATGTAGAGATCAACTATGTTTACAATATAGTTCTTTTGATCAAAATGTCAAGATATCACTATTGCCCACAGGACTTAAGGAAGAGCCCCAATAAAAAATGTGAAATATTATATAATTTTCATCATAAATACACAGAAAGGTCAGATCACTATTCTAATCCAAGAGCACAAAAGACAATGATTCTATTGATACTACACCCTAATTGGTTTGTAGATTTCAACCTCAGCCAATGCTCATCATCTCAATAATTGCATCAATTTAAAAATGCCAAAAGTGGAAGAATTTATAACATTTCATTCATACATAACGTTTATTATCCTACATAATATAGTAGAATTAGATTTTCTAACCTCAGTGCTATATAATTGTGATAGAAAATGAACAAACTTTCCTTTAGTGTGGTAGCACTGAGGTTAGAAAATCTAACCATTAAATAAAATGACCTCAATAAAATGGTGACTTGTTCCAGGTAATCCACTTAAAGGAATTTCTAAAACACTTAGGGGAATTACTTTAACACATTTAATTGATGACTGAACCCACCCTCCCACCCCATCCCCCCCCCCCACACAAAACTGTTATATCTTTGGATTTCAGGTAAAAACTACCAAAAGATACCACTGTAAGGAGTAGAACAAATTTACTCAGAAGAAGTAATAGTGAGTATAAATCAAAGATGAAATGACAATTCGAGGAATTACAGTATCTTGATGAGTTGATATGAGGAAGATCTAGGATATATATTAGAAAATCTAGGATCCTATATACTATGCAATGGGAAGACATGATACCTTCTTAGGGAGAAAGACAAAAGTCAATCTCATGATGAAGAAAGAAAGTATTGTTAGAGAACCAAAGGGTCACTTGGGCACCTGGTAGAAATATATTCTGGCCTTAGATTAAAGTTTTAGTACTTTAAGGAGACAAGGCAATCATGGAATAAAGCAAGATAGGAAGGGAGAAAATACTGAAGTAACATAATCTGTCTTTGCATGCAAGTTCATAATGAATGAGAATAAGCACTCAAAATTACATTTCAGTTACCCGATTGGAATGAGATTAATGAAGTACATTCATTTAATTTGCCAATATGAAGATGAGGATATTTACAAAGAACCAATAGGGAAAAGTTGAGCAACTCTATTTTGATGTTTATGATTAGAATTGTGGATTGCATATTGAATTTCAGCTGTCCAGTGGAATCACTTTAGCTTGAAATCATTTTAATAGGCGATTTCATTAAAAGTCTATGGAGAATTTGGCATTCTTGGCTTTCTTTTAATAGCTAGTCTATAATTAAATATGGAACTTTAATGATGAAGAACAAAGATTCAAGTTGATAAATAGAACAAAATTATTTATGTGCTTATCGAGTGTGTCAGAGCAATGAATTGAAAGCAGTCAGAATTGCTCTGATCTTATGGGAATAAGAACGCTGAGTTACGGGCATGCAGAGGTACACAGATCACATGGTAATTGCAATTCTTGATTAGATTGGGGCAACGTGTCCCAATGTGCTTTCTAATCCCTCTATGATATATATCAAAGATCTATTTTTCTTGGGTTAGTTGTGAACAAATCCATGGTGTTATATTGAAAACCCTCAAAGGGCTTTCTTTAAAATGGAATTTAATCATTGAATGTGCAAATGAGAAATTTTAATTTTTTTAACAAAAAAGGCAACAAGGAAGAGAATATCTGGAGAATTTAAGGAAATATTTTGATACTTAAACTTAGGAAAAACAAATGTAAAATGAATTAATTATATCCTATACATAATCAGCTCTCATTAAATATGTACATATTGAAGGAAGAGCTGAAATGCATGAGAAAATACATGGAAATATAAGGTAGATGATACCATGAGTATGTGGAATTTGACAAGTGAAATGAAAATAGGAAAAAAGTTAGAAAGTAGACAGAAATCACAGGGAACACAAGGTGAAGTGTTTGACATATGTTTGGTGAAGGGAAGAAAATGAAAAATCAGTACTGGGTGCTCAAAGAAGCAAAGCAGAACAAAACGGAAATCAGCATATTAGTTGTAGATAAATGGGGAGTGGCCTTAATGATCAGAATAAACCCACCCTCAGTTATCTGTTGTGTTTGCTGTTCATATTTACTGAAGCAGAATGTCTGTATTTTTATATTCTTGTGGATTCTCTTTCCCAGAATTAACTTTATAGTTTTGTAAACATTCAAATAACTCATCTTAATTTCTTTTCATTTTCCAATCCTTCTGCAGTGCCATTAAATGATTTGCTATTTAAAATTTGCCATTCATTCTCTCTAGAATTATTCAATTATCTCAGTATTACTTGCTGATGGTTGAGAGTGTTAATTCTCTTAACTGGGTTCCTTTTATCATTCCCTTTTATGTTTATTAAATTATCTAAAATTTCCTGTGTTTTGAATTGATAGACAAGAAGATTACACATACTTGCTTTCTGTTTTAATTGTTCCAAATCAGTTTTGATGACAAGGTATTAGAAAAAAATTCTTTCAAAGTAAATTCCCAAAACCCACAGGCTCCAATTTACTTTTTGGCCTACATCTTTTCAATTTAAACAGATGATTTCTTCTTTTCCTCTTGATGTGAGGAACATATGCCAGCTCCGTTCTCTCGTTGATTAACCCCCCTCCCCCATATTCCATATGCTTGTGCCTATACATGTGTGCACTCACACGCACACACACACACATACACACAATTTGGTAAGTAATTAAAACTTTGGGTTTCAATCTATATATTTAAAATTAAACTGTGATGTGATATGTCAGTTATATCTCAATAAAGCTGAAAAATTAAACATTATTTTTTTCCATTTTTGTAGTTACTGAAAAAAACAAATTGTGTGTGTATATATATCATTTATGACAATGATCCTATTGAACAATATGAATTGGTCAATCATATATTTACATTGATTAATGTAAACTACAAGCAGGGATGTGATTTTACTGAGGCTGCATAACAATTATGCTATTGGGTAAAAGGGGGAGATGCTGACCTGCTCACAGCCTGTCACCTCAGGCACAAAATTCAACTCAGAGGCGAACAACAAACGTTCCCGAGAAATGTGATTTCTTTTTATCAGATGGTCCCTTAGTAGAATTCTGTTTTCTTTCCCAAATGGTAAAATGTGTTACATTGGCTCCAACTCATGGATACACTTAGTAGTAAACTCCACAATCTGAGAGAAGCTCAAGTTTAAAGATAAATTTATGACACATAATCTGTTAAATAAATAAATACATTTATTAAATATATCAAATATTATCTCTTTGGCCTTCAAGAGATAATATTAGGAGAAAAATGTAAGAAATCTCCGAAGTAAGAAAACCAAAAATAACTGGCTTCACTCTTGTAGCCTCCCATGGCAGTCAGGCCACAGGCATTGCTTCAAGCAACATAATTGCTATAAAGCACAAGAACCTTTAATTGCTCCCCTCAGGTACTAGACATCTATAACCATCAAATTTCCCTTTTCTATGAAAATAAAATCCTGGGCATTTTCTACCTTCTACAGAAATGACCAATTTCAAGGTTTAAATGTATTTTCCATTGACTTTTCTGAAGCACCAGTTGACGGGCCCCTGTCTCTGCTTTCCTCATGCTCAATTTGGTGTTCCAGGTTTTACCAAACAATGTGCTTGCCTGATTTGTTCCATGAAGTGAACAAACTATGACTACATTCAAATAGTAGTTTGTGTGTTGCTTACATTAGCACAAAATGAAGCTTAGATCAACAAATTATAGTCCTACAAAATAGTTCAAGTAAACTTTGTTGTACATAATATAAAATGTGTAAGAATTTGTCACAGTTAATGTAAATGGCTCAAAAGATAGGGTAACTACAAGGCATGAACACAATCACTTATTTTCATTAGCTGTCTCACAGAATAAAACAGCCCTCAATATGACCTACTTTCATTTCTTTTTGATATCATGCTCATAAGTAACTTTATTATTGTGAAGCTTTCCCAGGTATATTAAGAGAGGAAACATTGATTTATATATCCTCCTCTAGTGGGTTTTATTAGCAAGGGGCAGTTCTTAAGGGCTTGAGCTCTTTTGAGGACCCTGAAACAACTGCATTTCTGGACAAATGATTCTGAGAAACATACTAGGGTTTCTGGAGACAGCACCAAATGGCTTTCTCAGAGCAACAACAGGTCCCCCATAGTATTACTCTCTTTGCAAGTGCAATAGTATTATTATTTCTTCCCTTACTTTACAACATACCTGGACTGGGCTGTCAAATCTGATATAACAATATTATATTATTCCCTATTGCTTTCAACAAAGATGTAACAAGGCAAAAAACTAAAGGAATTGTTGACTTTGAGATCAAACTATGGATTGTGCATATAAACACTTCATTTGAAAAAGAAAAATACAAAAATCTCTCAAACCACTAAGATTATTTGGAAAATTTTTGCATTTTTCTTAAATCGATGTGAAATTCTCATACAACAATGTGCACAGATTTTAAGAGTACAGCTCAATGAGTTTTATGTGCAGTCTTGCAGAGACCTGCCAATAAAGTTATCCTTGTGACTAAGATGAGGAAGAGCCAACTTGCTAAAAGACTATTGGATGAAGGTGTTCTAAGAAGTTGAGTGATTGTAATTACAAGTACTCTGGAGCCCTGGCTTAAGGGATTACTCAGTGAACATTTGAGTGAGGGTCATGAACCTTCCTAGCATTTTAGATTCAAAATTTTACACATAAATGTCTTCTTTGAAAAGGGGCCCCTTAGGGAGTATTTATATCTTTTTCCCTGGTGAATAAAGCTCTAAATTGAAAGGCTAAGCGATTATCTCTGCAGAACATCAGTTCCTACTTCTTACTGCTTTATTCAGGCATACAGTCTGTGTTCTGATTCCCACTCTGGTGTCTACAGGTGCATGTGGTGTTCAGAAAATAATAACTAAAGAAACCTTTTGAGAGACATCTGATTGACTCTCATCACCTTGTAATCCGACTCAGAAGGGATGTCTGTTCCACAGAACAATTGTTAGGTTGCCGATAACATTCCACTGAGGAGGCAATCTAAGATGATTTCTGGTGCATGCATGCAGCAACCTGGATAAAGATAGCACTGATAATAACACTTACAGAACCACAGGTGATTTGGAGAACCAACTACAATGTGTCAACTGGCCCCTACACAGTCAGTTTCATTGCTGTTTCTGTTTCAGTTGCTAAAACCTAATGCTTTCCATTTCCAGCCCAACTGTGCCCCTTTAATTCCTTAGCACTCTTTTTTTGAATTAAAATTTTCAACTTTCTTGAGGTATAATTACATGAAGAGCCGTAGCTATTTAAAATGTGCCATTTAATGTGATTTACCAGATGTGTACACCTGCGCTCCCTGCCTCCCGTAGCCATACCGCCCCCCCATCATCGATGAAGAATAATTTCATTGTTACCACTTCCAAATGTCCAAGCTTGTCCTGCTTGCTGCACAACAGGCCAGTAAGTCAGGAGATGAGTTGTTGGGGCAAGGAATAGCGACTGGTTAGTTGTTGCACACTTCCTGGTGTCAGAATCCTTTGCTCTTGCAGCTGTCCATGTAGGTCAGGTCATGATGTTTCTGTATACCTCCAACAAGACAAATGTTATTCTCTGTTCTGAAACTTTTTAATCTCTATATGAATGGAAAAGTGTTACACCTTTAAAGGGCAGAGCCTTGAGAATGGGTTCTCCTGTATATTTCAAGCTATAGGCAACATTTTTAACTTGGAGAAAAAGCAATATGATACAAAGGTTAAAGTAAAAGAAACAGATCTAATATGGAGTCAGATTTGTTCTTCCCTGTTACATCATCACTCACGAAAATTTCCTAGAACTCCATGAGAGTCTACATTTCTGTGAGTAGCAGTCTTTGTTGTTTTGTCAAGTTTCAATATCAGGATATGTTGGCTTCTTAAAATGAGTTTGGCAGTGTTCCTTTCTCCTTTTTTTTTTTGAAAGAGTCTGTACATGATTGGTGTTGTTTTTGTTGTTTTTCTTGACTGACAGAATGTACTAGTGATATCACTGGAGCATAACATTTTCTTTATGGGGAGGTTTGAAGTAACAGATTCACTTTCTTTAATAGATACAGGGCTCTTCGAATTTGTTTCATCTCATGTTAATTTTGGTAAGCTGTGTTTTTCAGGCAATTTGGTTGTTTCACCAAAGTTTGCAAAGTGTTGGCATAACATTTTTCATAATATTCTTTATTACCCTATACATGAAGGATCTTTGGTGATAGCTCTCTTACTCCTAATATGGTGATTTGTGCTCTTTTTCCTTTCTTGATCAGTGCATCTAGGGATTTATACATTTTGTTGCTCTTTTTAAAGAATCAGCTTTTTGCTTAAATTTTCTTTATTATTCTCCTTTCCTTATTTTGTGGATTTCTGCTCTTATCTTTATATTATCTTTCTTCAAATTACTTTGTTATATCACTAATTGGGTTTTTTAAGGTGCTTTTTACTTTTTTTAAAATTTTTATTATTTTTATTTTTTGGCCACACCGCACAGGCATGTGGGATCTTAGTTCCCCGACCAGGAATCGAACATGCCTCCCCTGTAAGGGAAGCGTGGAGTCCTAACCCCTGGACCACCAAGGAAGTCCCTTCAAATACTTTGTATTTATTTTCTTTTTTCTCTAGCTGCTTAAAATATAACCTTATGTCATTGATTTTGGGTTTCTCTTCTTTTTAAATATAAATTTGTGTTATAAATGTCTCTGAAGTGCTGCTTTTGCTGCATCCTCAAAATTTTGATATGTTTTATTTTCACTGTTATTTAGTTCAAATTATTTTATAATTTTCCTTGTTGTATTTTGTCTTTAATTCATGGATTATTTACAAATTTGTTCAGAAATATTTGTGATTTTGATGTATATTTTATTGTTATTGATATTTTATTTGATTCAGTGGTGGTCAGAAAATATTCTCCATACAGACTTCAATTTCAATGAGTAAGACTTTTTTATGGCCTAGCACATAGTCCATCCGCCTTATTTCTGGGCATCTTCTTCCTCTCCATCCTGATCCCAGGTAGTGGTAGCATGGCAACCCCTAAGCAAGAATGCCTGTGTAGTGCACTTAGGGAGACTGCAACCTAGTACAGATGTTGCCAGTCCCACCAAAGATTTCTCTTCCTCAGTGGTGGCCTAGAAGCAGAGAACCTCAAGACATTGGGGAAATTCAAGGCATGGTGGGACTAGGCATCCTCAGGCCACATCAGGGTCCTCTCCAGTGTCCAGTGCTATAGCTCATGACCTCAGTGAAAACCAGATATTGAGGAATAGAGTGGAGTGACTGAGATTGAATTTCCTGACAGTGCAGGCTCATCAATGAAAGATGAAGGCTGAAAATCTGAGATAAGGTGATCTTTTAAAAGGAAGAAATTCCTATTTCTTGCACATACCCAAGCATATAGATTGAGATTCCTACCTACTCTGTCATTTGAAAAATTCGAAGAAATAATGTATGTATATTTTTTGGTCTCTAGTGAGTGTCCAGTAAATATATGATCCTTCTATGCTTCTGAAATAGATTGAATTTACTTATAGATGAAAGAATCCACCGCCAATATTTCTGATTTAAGGTGTATGGGAAAGTTATAGAAATGTCCTTATGCCTCAAAGTAATTTGCTTACATTTTGGGATATTCTGTGCAATAGCTCTTTAAATAATAGGTGCTCCTTAAAGATTATTATTGCAAATCTAACAAAAAGTCTTTCACATTTTAATGATATGTAATTTAGTCATACAGTTTTCTGTCAATAATGTGTTGAATTTTCCTTCTTTTGATGAAGTGATAAGGTGGATTATGGAGTAATTTTGAAGCAAAGAAACTTGAGTATGGATACTTCAATAAGATTTTGGATAGTCAGAAAAAGACAAAGGGAACAGGAGAATAGCAAGGGTCCATTGATGAATGGAAGGGGGAAAAAGAGAAAGAAGAAGGGAGATATGGCATAAATTGGGACAACACAAAATTACTGTTCTCCTAATTTTGCTGAAGGCTAATACTAATGACTGCCAAATCTAAGTCGTAACAATACTGAAATTCTCCTCCAGGCCCTACACTGCCTCTTATCTACACCAAAATGATCAGTATAGGCACATGGACATGAAATGTAAAATGAAATGATCCTGAATTTTTTTAAAAAAGGCATGAGAAGGACACAGGGATAAATAAGAGGACAGTAGCTGTGATAAAGCCCAGAGTCACCTCTGCTGCATTTTACCGCACCCTCTAGTGCCTGGGAAGTACTGGATGATTTTGTCCTCACTTGTGCTTTGTCAACTGTAAATGCATAGTTGAGATGTGCTTGCTCTTCATCATGTTTCTTTTTTTTTTTTTTTAATTTTATTTATTTATTTATTTATTTATGGCTGTGTTGGGTCTTCGTTTCTGTGCGAGGGCTTTCTCTAGTTGCGGCAAGCGGGGGCCACTCTTCATCGCGGTGCGCGGACCTCTCACTATCGCGGCCTCTCTTGTTGCGGAGCACAGACTCCAGACGCGCAGGCTCAGAAATTATGGCTCACAGGCCCAGTCGCTCCGCGGCATGTGGGATCTTCCCAGACCAGGGCTCGAACCCGTGTCCCCTGCATTGGCAGGCAGATTCTCAACCACTGCGCCACCAGGGAAGCCCTTCATCATGTTTCTGAGTAATGATTCAAAACTCAATTCTTGGTCAAAATACTTGAAGCCTGTTGTGAGAAGTTCATGTGCTATGGAAAATCGTTGCTTCTCCATAGATAGTTGGAAATGACAGTTGTTTCCCCATTGTTACTTTCTTCTTTAGAAAGTGTAGGTTGAAATTTGACCCCAAAAAAAGGAAAGAAAAGAAAAGAAATAAAAGAAAAAAATTATTAAAAAGATTAATATACATTTCTTCATGCACTGCCGGATTCAGAGATCATTCTTCAACTATTTACTCCTCCATAAGTGTATAGCAAAAACCTTGAGTTTAAAAATTAATGAGAATAAACAACAAAAGTAGATTTAACAAAAGTTCCTCGGTCTATGCTTGTTTGCCAAAAAAACTACTAAACTGCTCAATAAAATTACACCTCTTGTTGTAAAGAAGAGGTTTAAGGAAACATGTGCTGGAGATTTTACTTTGCCTATATGTTCTTTAAGCTTTGCTTTTGAAAAGTTTCCTGGAAGAAAAAGCAATAGATATGCATTCAACCTGGTATTCTTAAGGTACCATACACCTCATCAAATTATCTCTGATGTCTAGGAAAAGTTAGAGACTAAAAACAAAAAGAGACCAATGAATGACATGTACCTGGTGATGAGGGTTGGAAAATAGTTCAAATTAGAAGTTAAATTGTAAAAGTTCAATGAGATGTATTGGAGTTTAAAAATCCACTGGTTTAGTGCAGTGTGCATTTCAGCCCTTCAAACTCATTTCAGTACTAATGGTTAAAAGAGAGATTTAAAATGCCACATTAACAAAGCTCCATATTTTAGAGATGATATATCTTCCTAATTAAAGTGTCGTGTGTGTGTGTGTGCACGCAGATATCCATTCACTTATGCTTCCTGGTGAATCACAGTAACTCCTTAAAAGCCTCAGTGTTTTCTAATTAATAAAACAAAGAGCAATTAAACAGAGAAACACAAATCAGTAAAAATGGTTTCTTCCTGGTATGCATCACTACCTCACAGTAAATTTTGTACCCATTTGTTTGGTCAGTTGTAGTTTATCAGCCTCACTAGAATTAAGTGTCATGAGGGGAGCTTTTGCTCTGCTCTGAGCTGTAACTCTAATACCTGAAACATTTTCAGTCACACAGTAGATGTTCAGAAACTTACAAATAAATGAAAGTATATTTTTAATCAAAGAAAGGAAAGAAATCTAAGTAGTTATTATAGTTCTTGTTTCTGTTACTGGTAAAGAGAAGATAATTGGTATTCATAACTTCACCCCTCCACTACCAAATCCATGTTCCCTTGACTTTAGCCTGCATCTCAATTGGTTAAAGATCTTTACTGTGTGGAGTAACCTAGTTTTTTTATTCTTGAAGAGTCTGAGTCTATAGTGGTCCTGCTACGGGGTTGCTGGGCTTCTATTAAATTTTGCCACTGGAGGGCTTCCCTGGTGGCACAGTGGTTAAGAATCCGCCTGCCAATGCAGGGGACACGGGTTCAATCCCTGGTCCAGGAAGATCCCACATGCCGCGGAGCAACTAAGCCCCGTGCGTCACAACTACTGAGCCTGTGCTCTAGAGCCCGCGAGCCACAACTACTGAGTCCACGTGCCGCAACTACTGAAGCCCGCACGCCTAGAGCCCGTGCTCCGCAACAAGAGAAGCCACCGCAATGAGAAGCCCGCGCACCACAACGAAGAGGAGCCCCCACTCACCGCAACTAGAGAAAGCCCGCGTGCAGCAACGAAGACCCAACGCAGCCAAAAATAAATAAATAAATTTATTAAAAAAAAAATTTTACCACTGGATGTAGAAACATCAGGGGGAATTCTAGATGATAACCTCATTCTTTTCACAGTGCCCATTGTATAGTGGCAATTTCCCCGTGATAATCAGAGCTAATGTTCCCTGTCAATACAGTAAGCACTTTCTGTACCTATTGGTTCAGTGGCATAAGGAGTCAGAATGGCCAGGTAGCAGTCTCAATCGCCAATCCAGTGCAAGTATTGTATATCCCCCAGTGGAAGCATTTTTTTTTCTTGGAACTGAGCCCAAATTTATAGGCTAAAAAGCAAAAAGATGTTATGAGCTGGTCAAGATATAATAGAGAGACATGTCCCTTCTACATCTAACCTTTGGTTTCTGGACCCATGAGCTCAGCATATGCTTTTAACAAGAACCCATGAGTTCAGTGTGTGCTCTTTTTTTTTTTTTTTTTCCATTTATTTTTGGCTGTGTCGGGTCCTAGCTGCAGCACGCGGGATCTTCATTGAGGTATGCAGGATCTTTTGTTGCAGCACGTGGGCTCTTCGTTGTAGTGCACGGGCTTCTCTCTAGTTGCGGCGTGCAGGTGTTCTATTCTCTAGTTGTGGCGCACAGGCTCCAGGGCACACGAGCTCAGTAGTTGTGGCGTGCGGGCCTAGTTGCCCCGTGGCGTGTGGCATCTTAGTTCCCTGGCCAGGGATTGGACCCATGTCCCCTGCATTGTAAGGCGGATTCTTTACCACTGGACCACCAGGGAAGTCCCTCAGTGTGTGCTCTTCACATGCAACTTACTGTTACTCAAAAGAAATAGTAAGTTGCTTGTTGAAAGCATATATTGTATCTTGTAGGATAGCACCACAACCTTGAAAAAACTAAATATTCAATGAGCTCAGCTGTTTCTGGTTAATAGGGACAGGATAAGATCAGTGAATCCCATGATTTTTTAGCCAGTTGTCTCATTTATTTCTTCAAAAAATAAGTTCCTTAGGCAGAACTGTTGTGTGAGACACTGTGATGGTGAATAAGTCATTCACTTATTCTGAATGGATGGTGATACTGGCAGATTTACTGTCAGCAAGGTAAGAAATTCCATGTCTAGAATAAGCAAAACTTGAAGTGGCGAAACACATTCTCCCCTTTGTAAAGGAAAACTGTTTTCCCCTTGATCCCTCAAGTGGCAGAATGGCCACCACTGAGTGTGGTGCTGAAGGTCTCAGCATTTGTCTGTTCTTTGAAGACTGGGAATCAGTAATGATGGTAACCAGTTCACCTTTGGTGAGGGAAAGTCCATGGAGTTAAGTTTATAGTAGATAATTTCTCTGTCTCTCACCAAAGGCACGTTGTTCTTGAGCCTATAAATAAGCACAGGAGAAGGAGCCTTAACAGGCATCACACAATATGGCATTTGGTCAACCTTGACAATTGAGAGCCACCTCTACATTTGAAACATTTGGGGGAACATTAATATAAGGTTCAAATCTCCTCACACTCTGTGGCTATTCGAAGTCCATCTTTTTTTTCCAAATTTTTATTGGGGTATAGTTGCTTTACAATGTTGTGTTAGTTTCTGCTGTACAGCAAAGTGAATCAGTTATACATATACATATATCCCCTCTTTTTTAGATTTCCTTCCCATTTAGGTCACCACAGAGCAGTGAGTAGAGATCCCTGTGCTCTACAGTAGGTTCTCATTAGTCATCTGTTTTATACATAGTAGTGTATATATGTCACTCTCTATCTCCCCATTCATCCCACCCCCCCTTCCCCCTTGATATCCAGATGTTCTCTACATCTGTGTCTCGAAGTCCATCTTCATGCCATTTCATCAGAACTTCTTGTCACCAATATTCCGGTTTTGTTCTTGCTTCAACCTGTATGTCTTTTTGCCCCTTTGTGTGTCTCTGTTTGTTCTCGTATTTTTTAAACTCCCTAAGCATCTCTGTGTTTTAACTGGTGAGTTTAACTTGCTAACAATTATTATATTTATTGTTACGCTAAGATTTAGTTATGCCATTCACATTTTCATTTAATAATACTGACTTTATTATATATTTCTTCATTTCTGTTTTCTATCAGATAAATCAACTTATATGCTGCTGGTTTAAAAGTTGCATATTATATTTTAGTTCTTATAGTAGTAGCTTATAACTTAAAACCCATAAGTGTGTTTATTGATTTCTTAGAGTTATCCATATCTTTATCTTCTTCCTAGTAAGGCAAGTCCTTAGCGAGGCCTCATTTATTTTGGTCTATATATTCCTTCCATGCGAGTTTTTAGAAGAGCTCCTTGATCTGGTCTTCTAACACAGTAATTACATATCTATTTACCTCATTTAATGCATTCTTTATTTCAATCACTAAATTTCTCAGATCTGATGTTTTCACATAGTTCTTTTTTTATGATTTTTTTTGTTTCATAATACTAAGTTTTTTCTTCTCTTCTTTGTGTATATTTGGCTTACTTATTTTAAAAGTTTGGTCTGTCAGTTCTAAAACTCTTTGAGTGAGTTCATGACATACATTAGCAATGTTTTTCCACACTTGGCTCCCATCTTTTTTCAGATGTCCAGAAATTCACATTTCTCCCACACCCTTAAAGGTAGACACAGCAATATGTTTTGTGCTGGGCAATGAAATGAGTGGAAGGTACATGTGTCTGTTTCAGGATGACTGCCAGTACTTCATTTTCCAGTCCTCCTTTTCTCTTCTTTGGTGACCAGGATGCCCTGTGTTTCAAATGGTGCAGATGGAAGATGCGTTCATCAGCCTAGGTCTGTGAGTGAGAGGAGCAGAGCCCCCCTCCCCCCAAACACAGGCTTCTCATGTAACATGAGTGGCCAACAGTATTTATTGTTTCTGCATGACTGAGATTTTTGCAGTTTTTGTTATCACAGCAAAACCTTTCCCATTCTGACTGATACAGGCATTGTCTCTCTTTAGTATTGTAATTATATTGACATTTGAGCTTATGATCTTCAGGGGCATGAGAGTACAGATATTCTATTTGGTATTATATACTGAAGAAAAGCCCATTTATTTTTTTAATTTATTTTTATTGAAGTATAGTTGATTTACAATATTAGTTTCAGGTGTACAACATAGTGATTCAATATTTTTATAGATTATACTCCATTTAAAGTTATTACAAAATAATGGCTCTAATTCCCTGTGCTGTACAATATATCCTGGCTGCCCATTTATTTTGTACATAGTTATTTGTATCTCTTAATCTCATACCCCTATCTTGCCCAAAAGCCAATTTAAACAGATGAAAGGGAATGAACCCCATTGGAGAGAGCCTGACCCCTCAGCACTCCCATTGTCAACTTTAATTGCTATCACTCCTTCAGATAATTACTGTGGTGAGATTATGCCCTTGAGGGGATAAACCCTCAAGGTAAAGAAACAAAGGCTGGTATATCTCTCCATCTGTTTGTATCATCATTAATTTCTTTCATCAGTGTCTTATAGTTTTCTGCATACATGTCTTTTGTCTGGAGAGATATACCATGTTCTTGGATTGGAAGAATCAATATTGTGAAAATGACTGTACTACCCAAAGCAATCTACACACTCAATGCAATCCCTATCAAACTACCACTGGCATTTTTCACAGAACTAGAACGAAAAATTTCACAATTTGTATGGAAACACAAAAGACCCCGAAGAGCCAAAGCAGTTTTGAGAAAGAAAAATGGAGCTGGAGGAATCACGCTCCTGGATTTCAGACTATACTACAAAGCTACAGTCATCAGGACAGTATGGTACTGGCACAAAAACAGAAATATAGATCAATGGAACAGGATAGAAAGCCCAGAGATAAACCCACACACATATGGTCACCTTATCTTTGATAAAGGAGGCAAGAATATACAATGGAGAAAAGACAGCCTCTTCAATAAGTGGTGCTGGGAAAACTGGACAGCTACATGTAAAAGAATGAAATTAGAACACTCCCTAACACCATACACAAAAATAAACTCAAAATGGATTAAAGACCTAAATGTAAGGCCAGACACTATAAAACTCTTAGAGGAAAACATAGGCAGAACACTTTATGATATAAATCACAGCAAGATCCTTGTTGACCCACCTCCTAGAGAAATGGAAATGAAAACAAAAATAAACAAATGGGACCTAATGAAACGTCAAAGCTTTTGCACAGCAAAGGAAACCATAAACAAGACCAAAAGACAACCCTCAGAATGGGAGAAAACATTTGCAAATGAAGCAACTGACAAAGGATTAATCTCCAAAATATACAAGCAGCTCATGCAGCACAATATCAAAAAAAACAAACAACCCAATCCAAAAATGGGCAGAAGACCTAAATAGACATTTCTCCAAAGAAGATACACAGATTGCCAACAGACACATGAAAGAATGCTCAACATCATTAATCATTAGAGAAATGCAAATCAAAACTACAGTGAGGTATCACCTCACACCAGTCAGAATGGCCATCATCAAAACATCTACAAACAATAAATGCTGGAGAGGGTGTGGAGAAAAGGGAACCCTTTTGCACTGTTGGTGGGAACGTAAACTGATACAGCCATTATGGAGAACAGTATGGAGGTTCGTGAAAAAACTAAAAATAGAATTACCATATGATCCAGCAATCCCACTACTGGGCATATACCCTGAGAAAACCATAATTCAAAAAGAGTCATGTACCACAATGTTCATTGCAGCTCTATTTACAATAGCCAGGACATGGAAGCAATCTAAGTGTCCATCGACAGATGAATGGATAAAGAAGATGTGGCCCATATATACAGTGGAATATTACTCAGCCATAAGAAGAAACGAAATTGAGTTATTTGTGGTGAGGTGGATGGACCTAGAGTCTGTCATACAGAGTGAAGTAAGTCAGAAAGAGAAAAACAAATACTGTATGTTAACACATACATATGGAATCTAAAAAAAAAAAACAGGTTCTGAAGAACCTAGGGGCAGGACAGGAATAAAGACGCAGGCATAGAGAATGGACTTGAGGACACGGGGAGGGGGAGGGGTACGCTGGGACGAAGTGAGAGAGTGGCATGGACATATATACACTACCAGACGTAAAACCGATAGCTAGTGGGAAGCAGCTGCACAGCACAGGGAGATCAGCTCGGTGCTTTGTGACCACCTAGAGGGATGGGATAGGGAGGGTGGGAGGGAGACGCAAGAGGAAAGAGATATGGGGATATATGTATATGTATAGCTGATTCACTTTGTTATAAAGCAGAAACCTACACACCACTGTAAAGCAGTTATACTCCAATAAAGATGTTAAAAAAAAAAAAAAAGAAACAATGGCTGGAAGCAGTCTCAAAGTTTTAGATTTGTTTGGAGAATAATGTAGGGAGTGAATGCCCAAGGGCAGCCGGTCAGTTTCCATCAGCTCTCATCAAATCTTCGCATGAGCAGAGCATTTGTGAGGCACTGATATAATCAGGACTCCAGTTCTAGTGATCTAGGTCATTCCTATCAATTTATTCAGTGAATGGTGAGGCAATGACAAAAAGTTCTATTGAGGAAAGGACATGCCTGTGAGCTATTTAAATTTTGACCCCAAATGAACAGTTTTTAGAACATTTTGAGGAAATGAGCTGCATGTCTTATATGTGGCACTTTACACAAGGATAATAATGTCTCTAAAGTTGTTATTATAAGCTCTACCCACCACCAGAGCCTCCCATCAAGCCTCTTAGATAGCCTCAACCACCAGAGGGCAGACAGCAGAAGCAAGAAAAACTACAATCCTGCAGCCTGTGGAACAAAAACCACATTCACAGAAAGATAGGCAAGATGAAAAGGCAGAGGGCTATATACCAGATGAAGGAACAAGATAAAACCCCAGAAAAACAACTAAATGAAGTGGAGATAGGCAACCTTCCAGAAAAAGAATTCAGAATAATGATAGTGAAGATGATCCAGGACCTCGGAATAAGAATGGAGGCAAAGATCGAGAAGATGCAAGAAATGTTTAACAAAGACCTAGAAGAATTAAAGAACAAACAAACAGAGATGAACAATACAATAACTGAAATGAAAACTACACTAGAAGGAATCAATAGCAGAATAACTGAGGCAGAAGAACGGATAAGTGACCTGGAAGACAGAATGGTGGAGTTCACTGCTGCGGAACAGACTAAAGAAAAAAGAATGAAAAGAAATGAAGACAGCCTAAGAGACCTCTGGGACAACATTAAACACAACAACATTCGCATTATAGGGGTCCCAGAAGGAGAGGAGAGAGAGAAAGGACCAGAGAAAATATTTGAAGAGATTATAGTCGAAAACTTCCCTAACATGGGAAAGGAAATAGCCACCCAAGTCCAGGAAGCGCAGAGAGTCCCAAACAGGATAAACCCAAGGAGAAACATGCCGAGACACATAGTAATCAAATTGGCAAAAATTAAAGACAAAGAAAAATTATTGAAAGCAGCAAGGGAAAAACGGCAAATAACATACAAGGGAACTCCCATAAGGTTAACAGCTGATTTCTCAGCAGAAACTCTACAAGCCAGAAGGGAGTGGCATGATATACTTAAAGTGATGAAAGGGAAGAACATACAACCAAGATTACTCCACCCAGCAAGGATCTCATTTAGATTTGATGGAGAAATCAAAAGCTTTACAGACAAGCAAAAGCTAAGAGAATTCAGCACCACCAAACCAGCTCTACAACAAATGCTAAAGGAACTTCTCTAAGTGGGAAACACAAGAGAAGATAAGGACCTACAAAAACAAACCCAAAACAATTAAGAAAATGGTCATAGGAACATACATATCGATAATTACCTTAAATGTGAATGGATTAAATGCTCCAACCAAAAGACACAGGCTTGCTGAATGGATACAAAAACAAGACCCATATATATGCTGTCTACAAGAGACCCACTTCAGACCTAGGGACACATACAGACTGAAAGTGAGGGGATGGAAAAAGATATTCCATGCAAATGGAAATCAAAAGAAAGCTGGAGTAGCTATACTCATATCAGATAAAATAGACTTTAAAATAAAGAATGTTACAAGAGACAAGGAAGGACACTACATAATGATCAAGGGATCAATCCAAGAAGAAGATATAACAATTATAAATATATATGCACCCAACATAGGAACACCTCAATACATAAGGCAACTGCTAACAGCTATAAAAGAGGAAATCGACAGTAACACAATAATAGTGGGGGACTTTAACACCTCACTTACACCAATGGACAGATCATCCAAAATGAAAATAAATAAGGAAACAAAAGCTTTAAATGACACAATAGACCATATAGATTTAATTGATATTTATAGGACATTCCATCCAAAAACAGCAGATTACACTTTCTTCTCAAGTGTGCACGGAACATTCTCCAGGATAGATCACATCTTGGGGCACAAATGAAGCCTCGGTAAATTTAAGAAAATTGAAATCATATCAAGCATCTTTTCTGACCACAACGCTATGAGATTAGAAATGAATTACAGGGAAAAAAACGTTAAAAGCACAAACACATGGAAGCTAAACAATACGTTACTAAATAACCAAGAGATCACTGAAGAAATCAAAGAGGAAATCAAAAAATACCTAGAGACAAATGACAATGAAAACACGACGATCCAAAACCTATGGGATGCAGCAAAAGCAGTTCTAAGAGGGAAGTTTATAGCTATACAAGCCTACCTCAAGAAACAAGAAAAATCTCAAGTAAACAATCTAACCTTACACCTAAAGGAACAAGAGAAAGAAGAACAAACAAAACCCAAAGTAGCAGAAGGAAAGAAATAATAAAGATCAGAGCGGAAATAAATGAAATAGAAACAAAGAAAACAATAGCAAAGATCAATAAAACTAAAAGCTGGTTCTTTGAGAAGATAAACAAAATTGATAAACAATTAGCCAGACTCATCAAGAAAAAGAGGGAGAGGACTCAAATCAATAAAATTAGAAATGAAAAAGGAGAAGTTACAACAGACACCGCAGAAATACAAAGCATCCTAAGAGACTACTACAAGCAACTCTATGCCAATAAAATGGACAACCTAGAAGAAATGGACAAATTCTTAGAAAGGTATAACCTTCCAAGACTGAACCAGGAAGAAACAGAAAATATGAACAGACCAATCACAAGTAATGAAATTGAAACTGTGATTAAAAATCTTCCAACAAACAAAAGTACAGGACCAGATGGCTTCACAGGTGAATTCTATCAAACATTTAGAGAAGAGCTAACACCCATCCTTCTTAAACTCTTCCAAAAAATTGCAGAGGAAGGAACACTCCCAAACTCATTCTATGAGGCCACCATCACCCTGATACCAAAATCAGACAAAGACACTACAAAAAAAGAAAATTACAGACCAATATCACTGATGAATATAGATGCAAAAATCCTCAACAAAATACTAGCAAACAGAATCCAACAACACATTAAAAGGATCATACACCACGATCAAGTGGGATTTATCCCAGGGATGCAAGGATTCTTCAATATATGCAAATCAATCAATGTGATACACCATATTAACAAATTGAAGAATAAAAACCATATGATCATCTCAATAGATGCAGAAAAAGCTTTTGACAAAATTCAACACCCATTTATGATAAAAACTCTCCAGAAAGTGGGCATAGAGGGAACCTACCTCAACATAATAAAGGCCACATACGACAAACCCACAGCAAACATCATTCTCAACGGTGAAAAACTGAAAGCATTTCCTCTAAGATCAGGAACGAGACAAGGATGTCCACTCTCACCAGTATTATTCAACATAGTTTTGGAAGTCCTAGCCACGGCAATCAGAGAAGGAAAAGAAATAAAAGGAATCCAAATTGGAAAAGAAGAAGTAAAACTGTCACTGTTTGCAGATGACATGATACTATACATAGAGAATCCTAAAAATGCCACCAGAAAACTACTAGAGCTAATCAATGAATTTGGTAAAGTTGCAGGATACGAAATTAATGCACAGAAATCTCTTGCATTCCTATACACTAATGATGAAAAATCTGAAAGAGAAGTTATGGAAACACTTCCATTTACCATTGCAACAAAAAGAATAAAATACCTAGGAATTAACCTACCTAGGGAGACAAAAGACCTGTATGCAGAAAACTATAAGACACTGATGAAAGAAATTAAAGATGATACCAACAGATGGAGAGATATACCATGTTCTTGGATTGGAAGAATCAATATTGTGAAAATGACTATACTACCCAAAGCAATCTACAGATTCAATGCAATCCCTATCAAATTACCAATGGCATTTTTTACGGAACTAGAACAAATCATCTTAAAATTTGTATGGAGAGACAAAAGACCATGAATAGCCAAAGCAGTCTTGAGGGAAAAAAACGGAGCTGGAGGACTCAGACTCCCTGACTTCAGATTATACTACAAAGCTACAGTAATCAAGACAATATGGTACTGGCACAAAAACAGAAACATAGATCAATGGAACAAGATAGAAAGCCCAGAGATAAACCCATGCACTTATGGTCAACTAATCTATGACAAAGGAGGCAAAGATATACAATGGAGAAAAGACAGTCTCTTCAATAAGTTGTGCTGGGAAAACTGGACAGCTACATGTAAAAGAATGAAATTAGAATACTCCCTAACACCATACACAAAAATAAACTCAAAATGGATTAGAGACCTAAATGTAAGACCGGACACTATAAAACTCTTAGAGGAAAACATAGGAAGAACACTCTTTGACATAAATCACAGCAAGATCTTTTTTGATCCACCTCCTAGAGTAATGGAAATAAAACCAAAAATAAACAAATGGGACCTAATGAAACTTCAAAGCTTTTGCACAGCAAAGGAAACCATAAACAAGACGAAAAGACAACCCTCAGAATGGGAGAGAATATTTGCAAATGAATCAACGGACAAAGGATTAATCTCCAAAATATATAAACAGCTCATACAGCTCAATATTAAAGAAACAAACAACCCAATCCAAAAATGGGCAGAAGACCTAAATAGACATTTCTCCAAAGAAGACATACAGATGGCCAAGAAGCACATGAAAAGATGCTCAGCATCACTAATTATTAGAGAAATGCAAATCAAAACTACAATGAGGTATCACCTCACACCAGTTAGAATGGGCATCATCAGAAAATCTACAAACAACAAATGCTGGAGAGGGTGTGGAGAAAAGGGAACCCTCTTGCAGTGTTGGTGGGAATGTAAATTGATACAACCACTATGGAGAACAATATGGAGGTTCCTTAAAAAACTAAAAATAGAATTACCATATGACCCAGCAATCCCACTACTGGGCATATACCCAGAGAAAACCGTAATTCAAAAAGACACATGCACCCGAATGTTCATTGCAGCACTATTTACAATAGCCAGGTCATGGAAGCAACCTAAATGCCCATCAACAGACGAATGGATAAAGAAGTTGTGGTACGTATATACAATGGAATATTACTCAGCCATAAAAAGGAGCGAAATTGAGTCATTTGTTGAGACATGGATGGATCTAGAGACTCTCATACACAGTGAAGTAAGTCAGAAAGAGAAAAACAAATATCGTATATTAACGCATATATGTGGAACCTAGAAAAATGGTACAGATGAACCGGTTTGCAGGGCAGAAGTTGAGACACACATGTAGAGAACAAACATATGGACACCAAGGGGGGAAAACTGTGGTGGGGTGGGGATGGTGGTGTGCTGAATTGGGCGATTGGGATTGACATGTATACAATGATGTGTATAAAATTGATGACTGATTTAAAAAAAAAAAAAGTTGTTATTGTATAAATTTTGTCTTCTTATAGTTTACCATGAGACATCAAAAGGTCACAGCTACTGTGACATCAAAAGGTCACAGCTACTGAAAGTGGAGTCATAGAACTGATAACAATCATGTTTTATAGAAGTTGATCTATTACAGTCTACTATATTGTTGCTGTTGTTTTATATAGAACCCCATATAGTCAATATATGGGGTTTATATAGAACCCCATATAGACGATGGTTCAGTGGACATTTCTGAGTATAAGCATAAATTTTGAAATGAATAATTTGTATCTGCTGCATTGTTGTAGTCAATATCACACCTCACTAGACATGCTTGTGCATCAGGGAATCAGTAGTCATGTTTACTTTTGTTAAATATGTGTGTGTGTGTGCAGTTTTAACCTGAAACCTGAATACTGTAGTAGGGCAAACATTGCACTTTTTAAAAGGAAAATATTTATAGAAGAAGAAAATGGACTAATTAACATTCTCTAGCTTATAATGAATTAAGAATTAAAGAGAAAAATGCAGTCCTCTGAGAAAAACATCCTTATTAGAGTTAAATTGTTTTCTTCTCAGCAAATGACTAAATACAAAGAAAATTTTTTATTAGGTAAAGACATTTGACCGGAACACTTGAAGAGATGCACAAATCACTTTGGGCTCTTTGGCAACCCAAAATGGAAGCAACCAAAGCCCTTGAATTTAACGTATCTCTCAGAGAAAATTGGTTGGTCATATTTTAAACACAGAAGCTCATTCCTATGTTATGCTACTTTGTAAATTTCTCTGGGGTAGAACCTATGTTTTATTCTTCTCCCCCTTCCCCACTGTAGCTTGTAAAGTGCTCTACACGAAATAACTATTCAATCCACATCTCTTGACTTCTCATTTGTCATGACTACAGGAAGATTACTATGGTCTATATTACATAAGAGACCTGGAGTCAATGATACTGTGAATCTTCATATTCCCATCATTTCATAGCTAGCTTGAATCACACCATGAATTAATAAAGGCTTCTGAGTCTCTTATAGGAGTAGATGTTAAACACTTTCTAATTAGAATAATATTTATAGAGTTCCCTTGCGAGTATGGTGTTGCCATAGATGTAAAACAGAATTCATTGAAGAGATTCATAGTTCTTTGAGAACAATATTTTAACACAACATGCTTTAATTTACCAAAAAACAAAACCAATATATTTCCGTAAATTATGCTTGAAAGATGCCTATTACAGTTACAAGTTCACTTTCAAAAATTCCTGAAAGAATGGCACACTTCTCCTTTAAGCCTGCTCTCTATGACCCCTGCTTCTTGTATTCTGCTTAAATTAATATTCTGGAGGTGGGATAGTGGACTCAGGGGAAGTACGAAGCGTCTCTGTCAATCAAAGAGCAACCTCAGACACCGAAATGAGTTACCACCTGTGCAGTCCCTGAGTGGCCGCAGCATATTGGCGGAGCAGGCTCCCCACCTCCTTCCCTCAAGGAGCCCTACTGCCTACTGGTTCTAGATTCTTAAATGTGCCTTGTGAGACAGTTGTGTTGTTATTAACGCTAGCATGTGAAACTCCAGTACATTTGGCATTGAATAAAGTTAATAAATGTCAATCAAATTGGTATCAAATAAATACTATTTAGTAGTCAACATTGTGTGCCTCAAGAAAGCCAGCATCCTTTCTAAGTTGTTCTCTACTCCTCTCAGCACCCTGCATCCTCTAATCTTACGCATGGCCTCTATCGCAGGTTACATAACAGCGTGTGGCTATTGTGTTTGCATTTAACGTGCTTCTTCTCTAGGCTACATTTTTTTAAATTAATTAATCAGATATGATTCTTTCTTTTTAAAACTTAGGCTCCAAACCCTCTCCAGTCTCCCATCCAATTTCTGCTTTGAGAGCTTTGTAAATGACTCATTTCTGCACCTCACTTCATCCTCCTTCTTCTGTCTGGAATGCCTTCCTCTCTTTCCTTTCTTATCATCTCTGTTGGACTCCTGCCCATTTAGTAAGACACTGCAACTACCTTAGCAAGGACATTGTTCTCTCTCTCTCTCTCTCCCCCTTATCAAGCTGCACCCTCTACAGAATATGCTCTTTCCTTCCTTAGATGTCCTCAAAGCACTGCAAACATCCTGAATCAAATTTTCCATAATCAGTCTTGTACTAGAGCCCTGTTGTCTAAGTTTTTTTTAACCTTCATATAGAAAGAGATTGAGTTCTGATTATCTGTAAACTCCCTAGAGAAATTTGGTGTCCTACACTCATTTTCAAAATAGAACTTGTTGAATTGAATTGCTCTGTCCAACCTAGGATTTGGATGCATTTTATCTAGCCTATGAAGCTCCGCAAGGGCATAGACCTTAAGGTACTGTCTTTTGAAGAATTACGGTTTAGAGTGAAGAGGAAAGGCTCTGGGCTGCGATATAGCTTAGGATGGAATTCTACTGCATTTTTTGATAGCGCTGTGATCTTTGGCAAGTTCTTTAGCCACTATAAAACCCCCTTCACATTATATTCGACGTCGAGCTGTCTTGAGGATTAAATGAAATAATGCAAGTAAAGTAGCACTACTACCACTGATGAAGTTATTGTCACTAGCGAGTTGGTAGTGATTATCACTGAACTGATTAGCACTTTAAATATTTCTCAACAGTTCTAAAAGGTAAATGATGTGTTTCTATTTTATATATTCTAATCAATGTATATGGCATTAATTTGGCTAATAGTATATTGAGGAAAGCTTATTGCTAAATGTTATAGGGCTAGGTTATGTAAGTGAAAACGTGAAAGTGACATCTGAAAGGTGGTTAGACAAACTAAAATCAAGAAAAAAAGAGGCCTCAGGCTGCATTGTGTGTTTTGCTCACACTTTGATAAGGATTTTAAAATACTGTTATGTAATTCACAGATATTTACTCATGCAATCTTCTAGCAGTCTGCTAAGGACTTTGGGTTACCAGAGTGAATACGATACAGTGTCTGACCTTCTGAAGCACAGAGTTCCTGTGTAATTTGCTGCCTGCTACTGTTCAAATTCTTTAGTCCACTTCTAGAGATAGCCATTAAAAGGTGGTGTGCGTTAACATAAAGGTGGCTAGATTGCAGAACTAGAATTAGCAAATTGAAATAAAAGTTTTTGCTAAGTTTATGGATCTCATACATTTTAGTGAGTCAGGGGCAAAAGAGGGAAGAAGTAAGTTTTTCTTTTCTTTTTTTTTCTCGTTCTCTGAGACGAGAACATTTGTGATGGTATGTGAATGGAAGCCACAGATGAAATTACCCAGAAACACACAATGCAACTTGCTTCTATTCACAGCTAGAAACAATTGTGTTCACAGCTCTGTCTCTCTGAACATTTGCTGAATTATATAAATGAGACAGCTGCAGTGCACTGGCCTACAAGACAATGGATACAGAGAAGGCAGGCAGGGATAGAGACAATCAAGGCAATTAAAGGAAGGTCAAAGATTTGTATCCAAAAAAGGGAGCAACAAGCTTTTGCCTAAAAATAGTGGGAACCTCCTATTAGTATCTATGTCTACCATATAATTTCTAGAAAATATCCTATAATCAAAGTCAAGGAGCATTCAGAACTGGGAAAGACTTGAGTAATGGGAGACTAGAAACATGGAAGAAATATGAAAAGAATGGAAATATAAATAGTGAAAGAACCAGGGACGCATCGCATTGTTGTTTCAGAGTCGATAGATTTTTGTATCTTTAACACCTGCTCTCAAATCTCACTGGATTCACCCCAATCCTTTCTTCGTCCTGACCCTAATAGTTCTTCTTGGCTTCATTCCTTTTCACATTGCCTGCTTTCCTGCATTTCTTTGAAAATTTAATAGGTCATCATTTATCTCTAGGAAAAGCATTCAAATGATAGTTTTCAATGGTTTAAAACCAAAGAATCTTGCAAATATAAAGACTTAACTTATAACTAGTTATTTTGAACATGATCATGAATAAAAATAATGTTAGACATATACTTTCAGTTTATCTAACAGAGATAGCAAAATTCTTAAGAATAAATCCCACGCATTTCATATTGTTCCATCTCCAGTGTTAATTCATGGTAGCACTCAATAATCTTTAGTGAATCAATTTTAAATGCTGAGAAAGAAAGGAAAGAAAAAACTGAGTATTTGTAGAACTCTTTTTTAATCACCATTCAGTAGACAAAAAGTTTGGGGGGATTTTCTACAAATTTCATAAAGTAAAAAGTTATCATTATTTATATTTTCATTGAATTATGCAGTAACATGGATTTAGAGTGATAGGATTTAGGACTGTCTGACTAATCTTACACAAGTCACTTAACTCTTTATAGTAGATTATTCATACATGAATTAGAGATACATTTTTATAATGTAGGTTATAGCTTTGTTATGAGGTTAAAATAAGCTCATATTGTAAAAATGTTTACAGATTGGAAAGTACACCAAAGAGTCATTCTTTCAGCAAATAATTTTGAGAACTCTTCTGTTTTGGGGACCATCAATTTATAGAATGCATTTTAAAGCAATGAGACTGGATGAGACCACCAGAAGAGTAAAGAGTCAGTAAAGGAAAACAATCAGAAATCCAAGGACTGAGCACGGTGACATTTGAATATTTAGAATAGATGATGAGAAATCTGCGAAGGCAGACCAATAGAAGAAAACTCAGCAGAGTATGATGTTCTAGAAGCCAAGTGAAGATAGTCCTTTGAGACAGGATAAATGTTATCAAACCCAAGTTCATGTGCCCGATGCACAGTGAGGCCAAACAAAACTAATGTCGGAGTTTGGAACAGAAAGGGTTTATTGCAAGGAGAACGGGCCTCTCACACTCAAAAGACTGAACTCCCTGACGGTTTTCAGGGAAGCGTTTTTAAAGGCCACATTTGGGAGTGAGGGCTGTAGGATGCATGACTTTCTTCTGATTGGTTGGTGGTGAGGTAACAGGGTGATGTTTCTGGAATCTCAGTCATCAGACTTCTGGTTCCAGTCAGTCTGGGGTCTACATGCTTGTGGGCAGCATGTAGTCACCATCCTACACCTGCATGGGGGCCTTCTTAGTTCCTGTAGAAGAACTCAAAGATTTGTATCAGATTGTTATGTTATATCCCTTGAGGAGGAAGTAGGACTCTGCTTTACAGCTGAACTGTCGTTTCTTGACTGCCTTTCCTTTGTTTCTGCATTCCCTCACTTGCCCAATCAGTAACTATTTGAATCTGCCCTTTGGAACTCAGGGAAGCTCTAGGAGGCTGAAGCCTTTTTCCTACAAACCAGAATCTGGGGACACGGAAAGCCTTTTGTACCCAGGAGGGCCCCGCAGGGTCTTGCTGGGTTTTGTAAGGTGTACTGTTTAGATACATCATATGCTGATAAATCAAGTAAGATGATGGAGGAAAACTGACTATTGGATTACAGCATGGGTGTTATGGTGACCATGAAAAGAGAAGTCTAGTGGAGAGAAAGGAGGAAATTCAATTGGAATTTAATCCAGAAAGGAGAAGAGTTGGAGAAACAAAACACCCTAACCCCATAACCCTTTCATGGAAGTTTTATTTCAGGGATGGGAGTGGGTGGGAGATGCAGTGGGACAAAGGCTGAAGGGACTGTGGCATCTTTGTTTTTAGATGAAAGATATTGCAGTGTGTGTTTATGTTGATAGCAGTGACCCAGCAGGGAAAGAAAATTTGATGATGCATAGAGAGAAAAGCATGAATAGCTGAAGTGATGACCTTAAGTGGGAGATGCATTACAGTTTAAAAGTGCAAAGATTGGCTCTGGATAGGAACAAAGATCTTTATCACGGTTACAAGAGAATTGGCATAAGATACAGACAGTAAGTGTGGTCCGACAACAGAGCATAAGGAAGTGTTCTTCTGATTGAGTGTTTTCACTGTGAAATAAGAATCCCAGTCATCAACTTCCATAACTCCTGCTATGCTTCAGGCACTATTCTAAGGGCTATATTTTTATTAGCTCTTAAAAATTCTGTTAAAAACCTTTTGAGGTGAGTAGTATTATTTTTTTTATTTTTATTTTTTTTAACATCTTTATTGAAGTATAATTGCTTTACAATGGTGTGTTAGTTTCTGCTTTATAACAAAGTGAATCAGTTATACATATACATATGTTCCCATATCTCTTCCCTCTTGCATCTCCCTCCCTCCCACCCTCCCTATCCCACCCCTCTAGGTGGTCACAAAGCACCGAGCTGATCTCTCTGTGCTATGTGGCTGCTTCCCACTAGCTATCTATTTTACATTTGGTAGTGTATATATGTCCCTGACACTCTCTCACCCTGTCACATCTCACCCCTCCCCCTCCCCTTATCCTCAAGTCCATTCTCTAGTAGGTCTGTGTCTTTATTCCCATCTTGCCACTAGGTTCTTCATGACCTTTTTTTTTTTTTTTTCCCCTTAGATTCCATATATATGTGTTAGCATACTGTATTTGTTTTTCTCTTTCTGACTTACTTCACTCTGTATGACAGACACTAACTCCATCCACCTCATTACAAATACCTCCATTTCATTTCTTTTTATGGCTGAGTAATATTCCATTGTATATATGTGCCACATCTTCTTTATCCATTCATCCGATGATGGACACCTAGGTTGCTTCCATGTCCTGGCTATTGTAAACAGAGCTGCAATGAATATTTTGGTACATGACTCTTTCTGAATTATGGTTTTCTCAGGGTATATGCCCAGTAGTGGGATTGCTGGGTCGTATGGTAGTTCTATTTTTAGTTTTTTAAGGAACCTCCATACTGTTCTCCATAGTGGCTGTATCAATTTACATTCCCACCAACAGTGCAAGAGGGTTCCGTTTTCTCCACACCCTCTCCAGCATTTATTGTTTCTAGATTTTTTGATGATGGCCATTGTGACCGGTGTGAGATGATATCTCATTGTAGTTTTGATTTGCATTTCTATAATGATTAATGATGTTGAGCATTCTTTCATGTGTCTGTTGGCAATCTGTATATCTTCTTTGGAGAAATGTCTATTTAGGTCTTCTGCCCATTTTTGGATTGGGTTGTTTGTTTTTTTGTTATTGAGCTGCATGAGCTGCTTGTAAATCTTGGAGATTAATCCTTTGTCAGTTGCTTCATTTGCAAATATTTTCTCCCATTCTGAGGGTTGTCTTTTGGTCTTGTTTATGGTTTCCTTTGCTGTGCAAAAGCTTTTAGGTTTCATTAGATCCCATTTGTTTATTTGTGTTTTTATTTCCATTTCTCTAGGAGCTGGGTCAAAAAGGATCTTGCTGTGATTTATGTCATAGAGTGTTCTGCCTATGTTTTCCTCTAAGAGTTTGATAGTGTCTGGCCTTACACTTAGGTCTTTAATCCATTTTGAGTTTATTTTTGTGTATGGTGTCAGGGAATGTTCTAATTTCGTACTTTTACATGTACCTGTCCAATTTTCACAGCACCACTTATTGAAGAGGCTCTCTTTTCTCCACTGTATATGCTTGCCTCCTTTATCAAAGATAAGGTGACCATATGTGCGTGGGCTTATCTCTGGGCTTTCTATCCTGTTCCATTGATGTATATTTCTGTTTTTGTGCCAGTACCAAACTGTCTTGATTACTGTAGCTTTGTAATATAGTCTGAAGTCAGGGAGCCTGATTCCTCCAGCTCCATTTTTCGTTCTCAAGATTGCTTTGGCTATTCGGGGTCTTTTGTGTTTCCATACAAATTGTGAAATTTTTTGTTCTAGTTCTGTGAAAAATGCCAGTGGTAGTTTGATAGGGATTGCATTGAATCTGTAGATTGCTTTGGGTAGCAGAGTCATTTTCACAATGTTGATTCTTCCAATCCAAGAACATGGTATATCTCTCCATCTATTTGTATCATCTTTAATTTGTTTCATCAGTGTCTTATAATTTTCTGCATACAGGTCTTTTGTCTCCTTAGGTAGGTTTATTCCTAGATATTTTATTCTTTTTGTTGCAATGGTAAACGGGAGTGTTTTCTTAATTTCACTTTCAGATTTTTCGTCATTAGTGTATAGGAATGCAAGAGATTTCTGTGCATTAATTTTGTATCCTGCTACTTTAGCAAATTCATTGATTAGCTCTAGTAGTTTTCTGGTAGCATCTTTAGGATTCTCTATGTATAGTATCATGTCATCTGCAAACAGTGACAGCTTTACTTCTTCTTTTCCGATTTGGATTCCTTTTATTTCTTTTTCTACTCTGATTGCTGTGGCTAACACTTCCAAAACTATGTTGAATAATAGTGGTGAGAGTGGGCAACCTTGTCTTGTTCCTGATCTTAGTGGAAATGGTTTCAGTTTTTCACCATGGAGGACGATGTTGGCTGTGGGTTTGTCATATATGGCCTTTATTATGTTGAGGAAAGTTCCCTCTATGCCTACTATCTGCAGGGCTTTTATCATAAATGGGTGTTGAATTTTGTCGAAAGCTTTCTCTGCATCTATTGAGATGATCATATGGTTTTTCTCCTTCAATTTGTTAATATGGTGTATCACGTTGATTGATTTGCCTATATTGAAGAATCCTTGCATTCCTGGGATAAACCCCACTTGATCATGGTGTATGATCCTTTTAATGTGCTGTTGGATTCTGTTTGCTAATATTTTGTTGAGGATTTTTGCATCTATGTTCATCAGTGATATTGGCCTGTAGTTTTCTTTCTTTGTGACATCTTTGTCTGGTTTTGGTATCAGGGTGATGGTGGCTTCGTAGAATGAGTTTGGGAGTGTTCCTTCCTCTGCAATATTTTGGAAGAGTTTGAGAAGGATAGGTGTTAGCTCTTCTCTAAATGTTTGATAGAATTCGCCTGTGAAGCCATCTGGTCCTGGGCTTTTGTTTGTTGGAAGATTTTTAATCTATTTCTTCCTGGTTCAGTCTCGGCAGGTTGTGCATTTCTAAGAATCTGTCCATTTCTTCCAGGTTGTCCATTTTATTGGCATAGAGTTGCTTGTAGTAATCTCTCATGATCCTTTGTATTTCTGCAGTGTCAGTGGTTACTTCTCCTTTTTCATTTCTAATTCTATTGATTTGAGTCTTCTCCCTTTTTCTCTTGATGAGTCTGGCTAATGGTTTATCAATTTTGTTTATCTTCTCAAAGAACCAGCTTTTAGTTTCATTGATTTTTGCTATTGTTTCCTTCATTTCTTTTTCATTTATTTCTGCTCTGATCTTTATGATTTCTTTCCTTCTGCTAGCTTTGGGGTTTTTTTGTTCTTCTTTCTCTAATTGCTTCAGGTGCAAGGTTAGGTTGTTTATTCGAGATGTTTCCTGTTTCTTGAGGTAGGCTTGTATTGCTATAAACTTGCCTCTTAGCACTGCTTTTGCTGCGTCCCATAGGTTTTGGGTCGTCATGTCTCCATTGTCATTTGTTTCTAGGTATTTTTTGATTTCCCCTTTGATTTCTTCAGTGATCACTTCGTTATTAAGTAGTGTATTGTGTAGCCTCCATGTGTTTGTATTTTTTACAGATCTTTTCCTGTAATTGATATCTAGTCTCATAGCGTTGTGGTCGGAAAAGATACTTGATACGATTTCAATTTTCTTAAATTTACCAAGGCTTGATTTGTGACCCAAGATATGATCTATCCTGGAGAATGTTCCATGAGCACTTGAGAAAAATGTGTATTCTGTTGTTTTTGGGTGGAATGTCCTATAAATATCAATTAAGTCCATCTTGTTTAATGTATCATTTAAAGCTTGTGTTTCCTTATTTATTTTCATTTTGGATGATCTGTCCATTGGTGAAAGTGGGGTGTTAAAGTCCCCTACTGTGATTGTGTTGCTGTCGATTTCCCCTTTTATGGCTGTTAGCATTTGCCTTATATATTGAGGTGCTCCTATGTTGGGTGCATAAATATTTACAATTGTTATACCTTCCTCTTGGATCGATCCCTTGATCATTATATAGTGTCCTTCTCTGTCTCTTGTAATAGTCTTTATTTTAAAGTGTATTTTTTCTGATATGAGAATTGCTACTCCAGCTTTCTTTTGATTTCCATTTGCATGGAATATCTTTTTCCATCCCCTCACTTTCAGTCTGTATGTGTCTCTAGGTCTGAAGTGGGTCTCTTGTAGACAGCATATATATGGGTCTTGTTTTTTTATCCAGTCAGCCAGTCTGTGTCTTTTGGTTGGAGCATTTAATCCATTTACATTTAAGGTAATTATCGATATGTATGTTCCTATTCCCATTTTCTTAAATGTTTTGGGTTTGTTATTGTAGGTGTTTTCCTTCTCTTGTGTTTCTTGCCTAGAGAAGTTCCTTTAGCATTTGTTGTAAAGCTGGTTTGGTGGTGCTGAACTCTCTCAGCTTTTGCTTGTCTGTAAAGGTTTTAATTTCTCCATCAAATCTGAATGAGATCCTTGCTGGGTAGAGTAACCTTGGTTGTAGGTTTTTCTCCTTCATCACTTTAAGTATATCCTGCCACTCCCTTCTGGCTTGCAGAGTTTCTGCTGAAAGATCAGCTGTTAACCTTATGGGGATTCCCTTGTGTGTTATTTGTTGTTTTTCCCTTGCTGCTTTTAATATGTTTTCTTTATATTTAATTTTTGAGAGTTTGATTAATATGTGTCTTGGCGTGTTTCTCCTTGGATTTATCCTGTATGGGACTCTCTGTGCTTCCAGGACTTGATTAACAATTTCCTTTCCCATATTAGGGAAGTTTTCAACTATAATCTCTTCAAATATGTTCTCAGTCCCTTTCTTTTTCTCTTCTTCTTCTGGGACCCCTTTAATTCGAATGTTGGTGCGTTTAATGTTGTCCCAGAGGTCTCTGAGACTGTCCTCAGTTCTTTTCATTCTTTTTTCTTTATTCTGCTCTGCAGTAGTTATTTCCACCATTTTATCTTCCAGGTCACTTATCCGTTCTTCTGCCTCAGTTATTCTGCTATTGATCCCATCTAGAGTATTTTTAATTTCATTTATTGTGTTTTTCATCGTTGCTTGGTTCCTCTTTAGTTCTTCTACGTCCTTGTTAAATGTTTCTTGCATTTTGTCTATTCTATTTCCAAGATTTTGGATCATCTTTACTATCATTATTCTGAACTCTTTTTCAGGTAGACTGCCTATTTCCTCTTCATTTGTTAGGTCTGGTGTGTTTTGACCCTGCTCCTTCACCTGCTGTGTGTTTTTTGTCTTCTTATTTTGCTTATCTTACTGTGTTTGGGGTCTCCTTTTCACAGGCTGCAGGTTCGTAGTTCCCGTTGTTTTTGGTATCTGTCCCCAGTGGCTAAGGTTGGTTCAGTGGGTTGTGTAGGCTTCCTGGTGGAGGGGACTAGTGCCTGTGCTCTGGTGGATGAGGTTGGATCTTGTCTTTCTGGTGGGCACGTCCACGTCTGGTGGTGTGTATTGGGGTTTCTGTGGCCTTATTATGATTTTAGGCAGCCTCTCTGCTAATGGATGGGGCTGTGTTCCTGTCTTGCTCGTTGTTTGGCATAGGGTGTCCAGCACTGTAGCTTGCTGGTCGTTGAGTGAAGCTGGGTCTTGATGTTGAGATGGAGATCTCTGAGAGATTTTCGCCGTTTGGTATTACGTGGAGGTGGGAGGTCTCTTGTGCACCAGTGTCCTGAAGTTGGCTCTCCCACCTCAGAGGCACAGCCCTGATGCCTGGCTGGAGCACCAAGAGCCTTTCATTCACACGGCTCAGAATAAAAGGGAGAAAAAATAGAAAGAAAGAAAGAAAGAGGATAAAATAAAATAAAATAAAGCTATTATAATAAAAAATAACAAAAAAATTATTAAGAATAAATTTATTAAGAAAAAATTTTAATTTTTAAAAATAGATTTATTAATTTTTTATAATAAAAAATTAAAAAATTATTAAAAAAATTTAAGAAAAAATTTTTTAATTTTTTAAAATAAAAAATATGAAAAAACTTATTAAACAAATTTTTTTAATTTTTTTAAAAATAGAAAATAAGGAAAAATTATTAAGAAAACATTTATTAGGGAAAAAAAATTTTTTTAAGTAAAAAAAAAAAAAAAAAAAAAAACGGACGGACCTAACCCTAGGACTAATGGTGAGAGCAACGCTATACAGACAAAATCTCACCCAGAAGCATACACATATACACTCACAAAAAAAGGAAAAGGGGAAAAATTAATATATCCTGCTCCCTAAGTCCACCTCCTAAATTTGGGATGATTCGTTGTCTATTCAGGTATTCAACAGATGCAGGCACATCAAGTTGTTTGTGGAGCTTTAATCCGCTGCTTCTGATGCTGCTGGGAGAGATCTCCCTTTCTCTTCTTTGTTTGTACAGCTCCCGGGGTTCAGCTTTGGATTTGGACCCGCCTCTGCATGTAGGTCGCCTGATGGCGTCTGTTCCCCGCCCAGAAAGAACGGGGTTAAAGGAGCAGCTGATTCGGGGGCTCTGGCTCAGTCAGGCCAGGGGGAGGGAGCGGTACGGAGGAGGCGGGGCGAGCCTGCGGTGGCAGAAGCCGGCGTGACGTTGCAGCAGCCTGAGGCGCGCTGTGCGTTCTCCCGGGGAAGTTGTCCCTGGATCACGGGAGCCTGGCCATGGCGGGCTGCACTGGCTCCCGGGAGGGGTGGTGTGGAGAGTGACCTGTGCTCGCACACAGGCTTTTTGGTGGCGGCAGCAGCAGCCTTAGCGTCTCATGCCCGTCTCTGGGGTCCGCGCTGATGGCCGCGGCTTGTTCCTGTCTCTGGAGTTCGTTTAAGCGGCGCTCTGAATCCCCTCTCCTTGCGCGCCGCGAAACAAAGAGGCAGGAAAAAGTCTCTTGCCTCTTCGGCAGCTGCAGTCTTTTTCCCGGACTCCCTCCTGGCTAGCACTGAAGCCCGAGCCTCAGCTCCCAGCCCCCGCCCGCCCCAGCGGCTGAGCAGACAAGCCTCTCGGGCTGGTGAGTGCTGGTCGGCGCCGATCCTCTGTGCGGGAATCTCTCCGCTTTGCCCTCCGCACCCCTGTGGCTGCGCTCTCCTCCGTGGCTCCGAAGCTTCCCCCCCTCTGCCACCCGCAGTCTCTGCCTGTGAAGGGGCTTCCTAGCGTGTGGAAACCTTTCCTCCTTCACAGCTCCCTCCCACTGGTGCAGGTCCTGTCCCTATTCTTTTGTCTCTGTTATTTCTTTTTTCTTTTGCCCTACCCAAGTACGTGGGGATTTTCTTGCCTTTTGGGAGGTCTGACGTCTTCTGCCAGCGTTCAGTGGGTGTTCTGTAGGAGCAGTTCCACGTGTAGATGTATTTCTACTGTATCTGTGGGAAGGAAGGTGATCTCCGCGTCTTACTCTTCAGCCATCTTGCCCCCAGTCTCTTGAGGTGAGTAGTAGTATTATTCTCGGTTTATAGATGAATGAGAAAACCAAGACAGAGAGTTTAAGTGACTTGCCTGAAGTCACGCAGCTAGTCAGTGACAGCCAATTAGGAAAAGGGAGGTGATGGATGTGAAAAGCATAAGAGGATTGCAAGGTACACTGAGGACCTCTGTGAGGTTAGAGATTGTGAAATTAGAGGCATGGGTGTAATTTACTGTGACAGAGAGAAAACTAAGTTCAATCATGGACCAACCACTTACTATATGTTTCACACTGGGTATAAAGCTTAATTTCAGTTTCTTCATTTGTAAAAACATAGATAAGGATTAAAAGTAACAGCATATGTTAACTGAGTAGGTTCTCAATTCGTAGAATTTTTTGTCTATCCTTTCAATTCAGACAACCTTGCCCTTGCCAATTATGTCTTGACTTTTATTGGCCAAAAGCCCAAAACTTGCTTTATTCCTGAGGTTAAGGCCTTTTCTTTTGGCATATATTTCAGGACTGGCATTTTGTTTTCAAGACTTTTCCGCAAATAGCTCTTCAGGGTAAATCAGTTCTCAGGCCCCCCAGTGAACTAGGAGCCACAAAATTGCGACTGGATGTAACTTTAAGCCTGCAGCGCGGCTGACATAATTTTAAAGGAGTTTTAACTCCTGGTCCCAGCACTCTGCAGAAGCACTATGCATGAGTGACATTCCTCAGACGTGCAGAACGTGGTTCTCTGCCTCTTCCCCTCATGTGAGAAGCTCTTGCTCTGAGCCGGTTCATTCACACGTGGTGGAGTTTCCAAGTCTCCTTGAGAAATGAGCACAATTCATTTACTAGTTTATTTATTGTTTTTAACAACCTTGTGAGGTTGAGGTGAGCATTATTATTATTCTCAGTTTATAGATGTGTAGTAATATAATATAAAATCCATAGTAATAGAGGTTATTATTATTGTCCTTAAGGTTTGAAGCGGTACAGCAGTGCTGGCTTCATTAAAATCAGGAAACACAGAGCCAGCAGCCAAGTTTGTTATAAAAATGATAATAGAAAAGAAATCCCAACAACCGTTAATTAACATTTTGGCAACTCTTAAAGTGATTCTGGGAAAAGAGTATTTGTGTTATGCTACTGAAAAATAAAGATGAGTAAAAGCAAAAACATAAAATCTTTAACCTCTGGCTCACCTGGAATGGAGAGAGCTAACTTATTCAACCTGACATTTAATCCTTCTTTATATAATTAAAGGTTAATTTCTTAAATTATTTATGGAATTACAGAGTCATCTATCATTTGGCAGTGAAGTTATCTAGAATTTGATTTTAGTCACCTTAATTCAAAACTCATCCTTTAATTATTAATTCTTCCACACATACTATCAAATCATTCAAGTAACTATTGATTTTAAAGATACATTTAATGTGCAACATTGATGAAAATTTAAAGTATATCTGTCACTTAATTTTCCACACTGTATTAGAAATAATACTGACACAGGTGTAGAAAGTAGATGATATTTAAGAACTCATTTCTTACCCAAAAGCATAGAAGTCAAGTGTGGAAACAAACATCTGAGTTTGAAATCCAGCTCTGACACTTACATGCTCTGTGACTTCAAGCAAGTGACTTTCTTCTCTGTGCCTCAGTTTTCTAATCTGTAAAATGAGAAGAAATAATTACTCCTACTTCAGAGAATCACTGAAAGGATTAAAAGAGGTAGTACCTCTAAAGCACTTAAAACACTCCCAGCCCATACTAAGTACTTAATAACAATTAGCTGGGTTTAAAAAATAATTATTATTGTTATTTAATTATTACTATTTGATTATGCATCCCCATTACCTACCACATTCTCATATGTTTGATGACTGTGAATCAAATGTGGAAGAGAATCATGATGGTAGAAAGTTGCTAACATTAGCCAGATCACCCAGAACCCCTAGTGTAAAAGGGGTACATTGATGTTGGAGGGGCACACCAAGATTTATAGCTAACTTGTGTCTCTTTGGGGCAAGTCATCAATGATGTGGCACCAAGTTTGTCCTTGGGTGCCCTTTCCTAGGTTACCCTCCCTGCCTCACAGCATCCTGTGGAATAAGTGTGTGTGTGGCGGGGGGAGGGCAGTTGAGAGGGGTGGCCCTAAAAACCACTCGAGAGATTGTAGACAGTCAGGGTTAAGCTTATATTCAAGAAAGAACACCATTTTGTGCTGTTTATGATAAAATATAGAATTACAGCATTGTCAATAATATTGTATTATTTTTTAAAAACAGAATAGATTGCGAAATATAGTATAAATATGAATGAGTGAATTAAACATGTATTAGTGCAGTTTAACAAACAAAATGACCACCCATGTAAACACCACCCGGGTCAAGAAATAGAACACTGCCATTGCCCCAGAAGCACCGGCACCCCACACCCTGCCAAACCACAGTACCATCACTGCCCTTTAAGGTGGACCATTATCCTCCCATTGGTCTTGATCATTCCATATGTTTTTTGTGTGGTTTTAACAATTAGATATGCACTGCTAATCAATATACATTAGTTTTGCCTATTTTGAACTATGAATGACTCATACCATTTATTTTGTTTTGTTTCTTGATTATTTTGTTCAACATTGTGTTTATTTTCATCCAGGTTGGTTGGTTAGTTTGTTGGTTTGTTGATTGTTGGATTTTTTTTAGGGAAAAAGCTAGAGTGTACAAAGCTGATAGAAATTTTATTACATATGCAGCTTGGTGCATATAAGTGAGATTTTCTCTAGTGTAAACAAATAGGGATGGAGTTGTTATGCCATAGAATGTGCCTGTATTTGACTTTATTAGATAATGCGAAATAATTTTCCAAAGTAATTTTACCAGATATCAACAATGTTGGGTAGTTTCATTGGTCCACATACTCAACAGCATGATGTGTTTTAGACTTTGCAGTTTTACATGATCTGTTGAGATATTTATGGTTTCTTGCTGTGGTTTTAATCTATATTTATTAATCGTAAGTTAACAACTATTTTGATTGCCTTTTGGTGAAATGTCCACTCAATTATTTTGCTTAATTTTTGTTTTGTGTTGCCTGGTCATTTTTTTAAAAATTGTTTTTTAAGAGTTCTTTGTATGGTTTGGAAACTAGTTCTTTTTCAAGTATATGTGTTGCAAATATCATCTTGCACTCAGTAACTCATTTATTTTGCTCTATTAATGCTGTCTTCTGATAAAGAGAAGTTGTTAAATTTAAGGTGGTTGACTTTGTCAAGCCATCATTTTATGGTTCATTCTCCTTATGTTCTGTTCTAGATAAGAAATCCATAATGTCATAAAAGTATTTTCTAATACTGACTTATAAAATATTTATAATTTTGGTTATAGCATTTTTCCCTTTGTACTGGTTGTTTTTCAAAATTTATAATGAACAATTTCAATTGTAGAGCAAAACTGAAATAATTTTACAATGAACACCTCTATATCTTCCACTTAGATCCTGTATGAACGTATTATTATACATGTTTTATCAAGTACCCATCCATCCAACTATTTACCCCTACGATCTATTAATCATCCTCTTTCTTGATACATTTCAAAGTAAATTACAGACAGCCAAAGGCCTCCTCATAGCATTTATATTACTAACTAGTGTTCAATATTAGTTTTTTTCTTAGAAGGGAAATTTACTTAAGTGAAATGAATAAGTCTGATATGTTCATTCACTGAATTTTGAAAAACAGATACACTTCTGAAAGTCAAACTTCTATCAAGATGTAAAATATTACCAGGTCCTCAGAAAGTATCATATTCCTTTCCTGTCAATCTCATGCCTAAAAAAATACTGCTCTGATATTTTCACTATAGATTAGTTTTGCCAGTTCTAGAACTTTATGTAAATGGAATTAAATAATATGAATATGTATCATTCAGCAGATCATTTTTTGAGATTCATTTACATTGTTCTGTGCATCAGTAGTTGTTCCTACTACTGCTAAATAGCATCCTGTCCTGTGAATATGCCCCAGTCTACTGTTTCCAGCACTCTTCAACCTTTTGTGTAGCTCTAAATTGCATATGAGACCATTTTTCTACTGCCTACAGGACCTACTTAACATTTTATGTAGTACAGGTCTGCTGGCAAAGGCTTTCACCTTCATGTTTGGAAGATATTCTTTCCGGTTATAGAATTCTAGGTCAATTTTTTTTTCAGTACTTCAAAGATTCTGTTATTTTCTTTTCTGGGTTTCATAGTTTCTGACAAGTCTCTTATAACTGTTATCATTGTTCCTCTGTATGTAATGTCTTTTTTTTCCTCTGCCTATTTTATGATTTTTTTCTTTATCATGTGTTTTTTTTTTTTTTTTTATAAATTTATTTATTTATTTATTTTTGCTGTGTTGGGTCTTTGTTTCTGTGCGAGGGCTTTCTCTAGTTGCGGCGAGTGGGGGCCACTCCTCATCGCGGTGCGCGGGCCTCTCACTATCGCGGCCTCTGTTGTTGCGGAGCACAGGCTCCAGACGCGCAGGCTCAGCAGTTGTGGCTCACGGGCCCAGTCGCTCCGCGGCATGTGGGATCCCCCCAGCCAGGGCCTGAACCCGTGTCCCCTGCATTGGCAGGCAGACTATCAACCACTGCGCCACCAGGGAAGCCCTATCATGTGTTTTGAATGACAGGTTATTATGTGACTTGGTGTAGTTTTCTTTATATTTCTCTTCCTGGGCCTTTCCAAGCATTTTGGATCTGTACATTTATAGGTTCATCAAATTTGCAAAATTTTGGCCAATATTTCTTCAAATATCTCTCAGGCCTCCTCTCTTTTTTCTGGAACTCCAATTACATTCATACCTTCCTTGTCTTCTTACCACACTTTCATATTCTCCAATATCTTTTGTTTCCCTGTACTATGTTCATTATCATTTATCTGATCCATTTTCTACTTTACCACTTTTCTTTTCAGTGGATTCTATTCAGCAATTAATTCTTCTACTGAGCATTGAATTTCAGATTGTTTTAAATTTCTATTTTAATTTACAGAAGTTCTACTCTTTCAAATACTAAAGTTTTTAAAAATTTCTATTCTACAGATATACTCAAGCTTTTATTTTTCCCACTATACATAATAAACTAGTTGTTGCATAATCTATTATAAGTCCAATATCTAGAGTTCTTATAAGTCTAAATGTTCTTTTTATTGGTTCTACAAGTTTTCCCTCACTGTGTCTTCTTAGTTACTTCTCACCTTGATTTTTTTTTTCTTTTTTCTCCTTACTCTCCTTCAAAAATATATAGGTGGGGATTTATCAAGTCTAGGATGATGAACTCCTCTTTTATTATAGATTTGAATTTCCTTCTGCCAGGCTCTTGGAGGCACTACTAGTCTAGAACCACTTAAAGCAAGTTCACATGCAAAGTTGCTTGGACCATAGAGAGATACTGTGTACACAAGATGTAAACTCACATCAGAACTGGAGCTTGATCACAAGGACTCAGGATCAAGTTTTTCCCTTTCCTTTTTCACTCTGCTCACATAGAATGAAGGTATAGTAAATAGCATTGATGTCCTGACCACAGCTCACCAAAACTCATCATTTCCATTCATGACAGTGCCCTCTTACTGCAAGGAAGAAATTCCTTCTCTGACCATGGGAAAGTGCTGGTATATCTTCCAGATGATGCAGAGGACATGGCAATTGACAACTCTAAAAACAATCCTCAGTCAATGATGTATGGAAGTTGGTGGAAAATACCTGTTTCCTTGTCTCTCTGAGGAAGTTCTGCACAGCCTCCCCGGGCTCCCCAGTCAGGTTGAGCCACAACTTAACACAACCCATATTGACCCTCTTCCCTTCCCTGGCTCATATCCCTGTGCTCTGGGATAACTTCCTGCCAGTTTGGTTTCCCAGGAAACAAATTCTGGGGCTCTGAGATTTTATATAAAGGAGGCTCATTCGAGAGTACTTTCAGGGAATTCCCTGGCAGTCCAGGGGTTAGGATGTGGTGCTCTCACTGCCGGCGGCCCGGATTCAAACCCTGGTCAGGGAACTAAAATCCCGCAAGCCACGTGGCATGGCCAAAAAAAAAAAAAGAGAGAGAGAGAGAGTACTTTCACCATATGTGAAGACAGATCAAGCGAGATTGGGCAGAGAGAAAAGTTGAACCTTAATGCAATTGCCCCAGAGACCCCAAATGACCCCAAAAAGAGCTCTGGAGTTGGAACAGCCTTCAGAGATTTCCCACTTTGAGACAAAGATGGCAGACACCAGTCACTGAATGTGGGCTGCTGCCAGGGAGGGGATGACCTTGCATGAGACGCTCTCTTCAGCTGAGGGCAAGTTCTGAAGAGGGACTCACCCTAGAGCCAGCTGCAGCCCACATTCATAGGTGTAGTGGAATGAGTGTGTCATTTCCAAAGGAGGGATATAGGCTGCATAATATAGCATCCACTACACCTGCCAATAAACTGCTGGTACTCAAATCTGACTCTAACCTCTGTGGAAACCCGACCTAAGACACAAAGCAACCGTTTCCTTGCTGCTCCCTGTGGTGGATGGTATAGGGGTAGATCTAACTCATCTCTACTGAGATTCATGTGGAGTATTCTCTGTTTGATGCCTCTCTTTGAGTAGCCAAGGGCCCATGATCCCTGAGATCCACCAGTAACCTCAGAGCTAAAGTAGCTGTGGTTACCTGGTGCTCTGGTTATCTCTCTCTTTCAGTTACTCTTAGATGTTAGCCAAGGAGCGCCTTGCTTTCTTGTCAGCAATTTGATATTTTTAAAGAGTTTTTAAGCATTTTCGCTGAAGGCTTGATCTGTAGGTCCTTTTCTTCTCTTGTGTTTCCCACTTAGAGAAGTTCCTTTAACATTTGTTGTAGAGCTGGTTTGGTGGTGCTGAATTCTCTTAGCTTTTGCTTGTCTGTAAAGCTTTTGATTTCTCCATCAAATCTAAATGAGATCCTTGCCGGGTAGAGTAATCTTGGTTGTAGGTTCTTCCCTTTCATCACTTGAAGTATATCATGCCACTCCCTTCTGGCTTGTAGAGTTTCTGCTGACAAATCAGCTGTTAACCTTATGGGAGTTCCCTTGCATGTTATTTGTCGTTTTTCCCTTGCTGCTTTCAATAATTTTTCTTTGTCTTTAATTTTTGCCACTTTGATTACTATGTGTCTCGGCGTGCTTCTCCTTGGGTTTATCCTGTATGGGACTCTCTGCGCTTCCTGGACTTGGGTGGCTATTTCCTTTCCCATGTTAGGGAAGTTTTCGACTATAATCTCTTCAAATATTTTCTCTGGTCCTTTCTCTCTCTCTTCTCCTTCTGGGACCCCTATAATGCGAATGTTGTTGCGTTTAATGTTGTCCCAGAGGTCTCTTAGGCTGTCTTCATTTCTTTTCATTCTTTTTTCTTTAGTCTGTTCCGCAGCAGTGAATTCCACCATTCTGTCTTCCAGGTCACTTATCCGTTCTTCTGCCTCAGTTATTCTACTATTGATTCCTTCTAGTGTAGTTTTCATTTCAGTTATTGTATTGTTCATCTCTGTTTGTTTGTTCTTTAATTCTTCTAGGTCTTTGTTAATCATTTCTTGCATTTTCTCAATCTTTGCCTCCATTCTTATTCCAAGGATCTGGATCATCTTCACTATCATTATTCTGAATTCTTTTTCTGGAAGGTTGCCTATCTCCACTTCATTTAGTTGTTTTTCTGGGGTTTTATCTTGTTCCTTCATCTGGTATATAGCCCTCTGCCTTTTCATCTTGTCTATCTTTCTGTAAATGTGGTTTCTGTTCCACAGGCTGCAGGACTGTAGTTTTTCTTGCTTCTGCTGTCTGCCCTCTGGTGGTTGAGGCTATCTAAGAGGCTTGATGGGAGGCTCTGGAGGTGGGTAGAGCTGACTGTTGCTGTGGCGGTCAGAGCTCTGTAAAACTTTAATCCACTTGACTGTTGATGGGTGGGGCTGGGTTCCCTCCCTGTTGGTTGTTTTGCCTGAGGCAACCCAACACTGGAGCCTACCCAGGCTCTTTGGTGGGGCTAATGGCAGACTCTGGGAGGGCTCACGCCAAGGAGTACTTCCCAGAACCTCCGCTGCCAGTGTCCTTGTCCCCACGGTGAAACAGAGCCAGCCCCCGCCTCTGCAGGAGACCCCCCAACACCAGCAGTTATGTCTGGTTCAGTCTCCCCCAGGGTCACTGCTCCTTCCCCTGGGTCCCGATGCACACACTATTTTGTGTACGCCCTCCAAGAGTGGGTTCTCTGTTTCCCCCAGTCCTGTCGAAGTCCTGCAATCAATTCCCACTAGGCTTCAAAGTCTGATTCTCTATGAATTCCTCCTCCCGTTGCCGGACCCCCAGGTTGGGAAGCCTGACGTGGGGCTCAGAACTTTCACTCCAGTGGGTGGACTTCTGTGGTATAAGTGCTCGCCAGTCTGTGAGTCACCCACCCAGCAGTTATGGGATTTGATTTTACTCTGATTGTGCCCCTCCTACCGTCTCACTGTGGCTTCTCCTCTGTCCTTGGACGTGGGGTATCCTCCTTGGTGAAGTCCAGTGTCTTCCTGTCGATGATTGTCCAGCAGCCAGTTGTGATTCTGGTGCTCTCGCAAGAGGGAGTGAGAGCACGTCCTTCTACTCCGCCATCTTGGTTCTGAAGGCTTGATCTGAATATCCCAGTTTGACATTACTGGAAATGAGAATCTCTGATAAAATCTTAAATGAAGTATTTTTAGTAGTCAGTCAGTAGTAAAATGGGCCAGGCCATTTGGTATTGAAAAATGCTACACACAATTCAATTCTTTCTAGCAGACCTCTACCAGCTTAAAAAAAAAAAAAAAAAATTTGTTTTCTTGAGCCAGTGTCAAGAAAAGCAATAATTTCTACCCTTACCTCTTTATACTCCCAGGAAAGAATGATTAGATGTCTGAGAAAAGGACCTGCAGGAACTGTGTAAAATCAAGCTGTGTGGTAGAGATCAGATAAATCTTTGTGGGGATTACTACAAAGCTTTAGAGTATATGACCTATGTATTTTCTGCAGCCAGTACCTCAGAAGCAAAGCCCTGGGCTGAAACTGAACAAATATAACTCAGGATGTAAAAGTATGCTAATATCTTATTTTTTTAATATTGTAACATATTTAAAAGACAATAAAAAGTTACATTACCAACCTTACTATCAGCTCTACTATAAATTTAATTAACAATGTTATCTATTGTGTTGTGTAGTTCTGCATGCTTTGCAAGTACTCCCTTATTTTATGATTTCTAGTAGAGATCTGAACTGTTATCTTGCTGCCTGTGTATCTTTCTCTCTAAACTCTCTCAGTGTAGCATAAGCAAGTTACAAGCTCCAAGTACATGTTCACTGAGTTATAATATAGAGAAAATCCAATAATATTTAAATAAATAAATAAAATCCCATAAAGATATAACTGCAAAAATATCGAAAAGGATGGTATGAAAAACCAAGAAGAATTAAGAAGAAATTTTTGACAGCAGATAAGTGATTTTTCTGTTCAGTGTTTCCTAGCTTGGCATTGTTTTTCTTTTTTGCTTTAGATTTTAATGCCAATAAACCAGAACCAAAAATAAAATTAAATGGTTTAAAATCCTATTTGTGACTTGTTCCTCTCTGGTTTCCTTTGATTCTATGATTTTATTTTATTTTTTTAAATTTGTTTATTTTCTTTATTTTTTTGGCTGCATCAGGTCTTAGTTGCGACACGCGGGATCTTCGTTGAGGCATACAGGATGTTTCGCTGTGGCACTCGGGCTTCTCTCTAGTTGTGATGCGTGGGCTTCTCTCTAGTTGTGGTGTGCGGGGTTTTTTCTCTCTAGTTTTGGCGCATGGGCTCCAGAGTGCGTATGCTCTGTAGTTTGCAGCACGCAGGCTCTCCTGTTGAGGCACTCGAGCTCTGTAGTTGTGGCGCATGGGCTTAGTTGCTCCGCGGCATGTGGGATCTTAGTTCCCCAACCAGGGATCGAACCTGTGTCCCCTGCATTGGAAGCCAGATTCTTTACCACTGGATCACCAGGGAAGTCCCGATTCTATGATTTTAATAACGTATTTGCTTTACTAGAACTGTAGGAAAACAGTTTCAGAGCAATGGGACTTTACCTTGATTATTTAAGTCAGTAGTAAGGAGTGCATTCTCTAAAGAGATCTATTTCAGGATGAATTTTTCAGAAATAAACCTATTATAGTAACAGTAAAACCCGTGTGATGACGTATCATACGCAAAACAAATACTCCTCTTTCCCCGAGTCATTGTAATCATGTACCTAAGAGCCTTCTCCGTGAGTGCTCACTGTGTACTAGGTGAGCGCTCCCCACTGCCTCACGCGATCCTGACGCTCATCCCCAGAGTTAGCAACTAGTGCATATAGGCCTGAACTTGATAGAGGGTAGAGTGGACGGAGAGGGTTGAGAATTAGAAGAAAATGGCAAAAAGTTGTTGATACTGATTCATTCAGCTGTCAGTACCCTTCATTCCAAAGCTGTGTGTCAGAGAACAGGTGAGTTTCTCCAAGTGGCACTTCCCGTACACACACACACACACACACACACACACACACACACACCCAGCATCTTCTGCACTGTGGTTTCCCAAAAGGGGGAGTGGGCTTTGCCTGACATCTCAAGGCTTCCCTGCCACCAGTTCCAGCCACACATCTAACTTGACTCTTGTGACTAAAATTTCCTCCTCATTTAATAGCATCCAGTGGGTCCACAGGAAATGCATGTATTCTTGCCAAATGGTGAGAGTGCAGCCCCATCGAGATCCTTTTCTTCTCACTTTGCAGGCCTCCCTGAGTCACTGTATCCTCACATGGACCTCACTTCTAAGGGCAAACTTCAGGGCCTTCTGGAACATTCTCATCTTGCCCCATACCACCTCCACCCAGGACATCTCTGTGAGTATCTTCTTGAGATCTTGCCCTACTAATTTGAACCAGGGTGGGGAGCACACCCTCCATGCCCTGATAGAAAGAAGAGACAGAATGCCTTAGCATTGCCACTGCCTGACACTCTACTCCCATGATATTTCCCAAATTCTCTAGTCTTCTCTCCTTATAGGCGTATTGGGATGGGGGGGCTGGAAGGTCATAGTAAACCCTAGAGAGGCTTCTAGGCTTCTGCTCAGCTTACTCTTTAGAATAAAAGAGGATTCATCTATCATCTATTGTTCTCAGATTTGCAACTTTTGCTGAAACTCCAAGGTAAAAGGAAAAGTATCTTTTAACAATCAAATAAAGTAAGAATTATTATTCCATTTTATTCCCAAGAAAACTGATGCCCAAATGGTGACATAATATTTCAAGGTCACTTGATTATCAGCAGCTAATATTGTCTCTACTTAAACAAACTTCAGGCTTTCAGTCACATTAAATTTCAGTAAAAACAAACAAACACACAAACAAAAAAAAAGGCTGGACACACACCAAGCATTTATAAATAAACATTTGTTTGAAAGTTTGCATTGTTTTTGTTCTAAGTAGGCACGTACAAACTTCTTTCTAACCTGGATTTGGATATGACCCTTTAGTGACTTTTTAAAAGAAGAAGATCTTTATATGACCTATCTCAGAATTGAAAGATTTCTTTGATTGATAGTCTCCCATTAGAATTCCCCCCACCAGGAGCTAGCCACCCTCCTCTATGATTTGTGTTGCTGGTATGGAATAACACAGCTCTACGAGCCCTTTTCCTCACAACCAAAGAACTAATTCAAATTCAGTGGGACACCCCAGATTGAAATCCTGAGCTCGCCTGACCCAACTAATGATTGTTCTCTCCAGCAGCCTGTGAGCTCTGAAACTGCAGTGTCAGAGCCAGAGTCTGAACGACTTTCACCCGCGCTTCCACTCGTTCCATTTAACAGAAAGTGGCAGGAAAAAACCCTCAGTAAATGAGGTTCTGAATTGCCATTGGTTCTAAGAATAAAGGGCAAGTTTATTGGTCTCTGGCTATACTAGACTAAACATGTTAAAAAAAAAAAAAGGTAAAACCTTAATACAGAGACAGCCATCTTGGTGAACTGAATGAGGGCAATTGGACAAAAGTCAGGAAGGAGAAATGTGTAAGGAATATACCATAGCACAATTCAAACAGGGTCACCGGAATGTTCATAATGGAGAAATCTCGGAGCAACTCTACCCCGTTCATACAGCAGTCAGAACGTTGGCCCTTCCCTCTGGTCCAAAGCTCTGCACTTCCTAGAGTCCTGGATATAGCGGGTTCCTCAGCAGGCAACAGACCTAGATGCAGCAGGCAGCATTTCCCTGCTAAGGACCCATCAGAAGTAGCTTGTGAAAGCATGTCATAGTCATATACACCTTGTCAAACGAGCGACTTTGCTAAGGCAAATTTAGTCTTTAGCTTCTTTATTTCGAAAATAAAAAATTATTTGTGGGCTCTCTGTGCCCCAGACTGTGAGCTCACACTTTGACAGAAACAAAGGTAAAGATATGCTTCCTTCCCTTAAACGTTTAATGAGGGAGCAAGGACATAATGACAGTATCATAATGTGTGCAACCCTTTTTGATGCTTTAAGGCAATTACTTTGTTGACATATTGACTTGAGGCAATATTTCCCTTTCTCAGCAGTCATGAAAATATCTGAAATCCAAGACTGCATATAGATATGGAAACCTTCTGGATAACTTATGTTTGTAAATCCCTTTCACCTTGACTAAACCCAGTAATATTTTCCCACCTTTCCAGTCCATGAAACCCAAAGCATCTTGATTCCTACTGACCTGGCACTGATGCCACAATTCATAGAATTCTCTAAGTTCGGTGAGGATAATTACCGTAATTTTCAGATTTAAGGTTGATATCGACATGATCCTGTTTGCTTTATGGGTGATCTCTTTCTCCTTTCTCAAAACAACTGCCATGTTTGTATTTATTTCTTATCTAAGTCCATTTTTCACCAAATCAGTAAAATTTCTAGAGCAGAGAGAGATTCCTTGTTTTGACCAGATAACTTATTTTCCCCAAGTTCTTCCAGGAGATTCTCAGCTTGCTGAGTCACCCAGTACTAATACATTGCATATTATTGTCTTATAATGGTAGAACAGTGCTTTAAATGTTGTATATGTTATATCACGCCATTTTTATAACCCTCCTAGGGAAGTGTTTCTGCCCTTTTTGACAAATGAGAAAATAGAAACTCAGATAAGGAATTGGGTATGCTCATAGAAGTGAATAATTAGTAAAGTTAACACAAAAATAATGCTCTCTGGTGTTAAGTCTCATCTTGCAATGTAGCAGAAGTTAGAATGTGACCCACTGCCTGTGTCAACTCAGTTGATGATGGAACTCTAGGGAATGGTGAGTTAGCCTTGAAGAAGGGAGTGAGATTTTGATGGAAGGAGCTTGAGCACTGGATGGGGTTGAAGCAGAGAATGCAGCCTCCTCCAAAGTCTCCTTGTGTCAAACTTCATGGGCTTCTTTCTAAATGCTTCTGAGAATGGGGCTGCAACTCCAAACTGAGAGGCATGTTTCTCTTGGGAGACTTTGGGGTGTAGACCCCTGTAACAAGATGTCAACCCAGTTGCTGGTGAGGCAGCGTTCTTCCCACGCAGCACAGCTCCATCCTTCTGCTGGTGATTCCGGAGAATGAGAATGTGCTGCTTTGACACTCCCCGAGTGTGATGCATCTGCAGTGGTGTTGGTAGTGGTAAACAGTGGAAACAGGAACTGAGCCAAAATGGGAGAGTCAATTGAGGATTACACTTGGAACTTAATAAGACCATCTCATAAGCATCCTTGAAACATGATTTAAGAGACTCACAAAAATAAATGCAGATATTGCACAGAGGTTGGAGATGCTGAAACTGCTGGTGCGGGCAAATGTCAAAGTAATAAGAGATTATTGCTAGCTTGGCCCTATTTTAACCCCTAAGATGATGTGATTTGAGGCATAAAGTATAGAAAGGTTCAAAGAATTGTAGAGATTCGTAGTGTTTGAAGGAAACCCTATCATCATCCTCATTATCACCATAACCAGTGACAGAAAGACTTGCATCTGAGAGGGTTATAAATGTTTTTATAATTTAATACTTTAACTTTCAAATTAAAGAAGAAGAGTAAAGTACACATTTAGGGCAGTTAAGTTTATCATGTCCTTGATTCTCCCTCCTTTTCGTGCTCATTCACCTCTACCCTAGATCCCCTCAGCGTTCCCACATGACAAAGGTCTTGCTGAATGTGAGTTTTTGTAGTTTTGCTCTGGCTATAACCTCCCCAAATTGATAAACTCAAAGCATCGTCCAGGAGAATCATCCCTATGTTGTTGGAAAGCAAAAACTTTCCCTTGAACAGACTTCAAAGGAAAACTACAGTGCCCTCGCAGCGTAATAAGTGCTCTTGTTTCAGGTGGGTTAGTCTGCAAATCCACTTCCACACGATATTCTGACTTGTAATTCAGTCAGAAAAAAAGAGAATCAAAGGCAGACTCCTCCAAGGGCAAGTGCGCCTGACCACATCCCTGAATAACAGTGGTGGGAGTAAAATGCTCACTTACATGGGCCCCCAGGAGGAAAACCCTCCTCACGCAATTAATGAGAGTCTCTGTAGCACACTGGGGGCATTTGCTTTCGTCGTGACAGCCATACTTTATTACAGAAGAATCCCCAGTTGCTCTGTGATCTTTTTTCAACGATTTCCATAGTCTCACCGTAGGTTTACCACAGATGTCTATAGATTACCAGGGACTAAGTTATAATATCCTGTATTACTTGTTTTTAACAGACCAATACGTTGGGGATAAAGTCTTGTTAATGATTAAAATACACTTTTGTTACTTACCTAAAGTTCCCAGTTAGAATTTTTTTTAGCTTCCATTGCAATGGGACCAAAATATGGAATAACGTTTACATCACTAACTGACCAAATGTAGCAGCAGTAGAAGTATTTGCATTAAAAATAAATAAATAAACATGTTTAACCACTAACAAAATAATGAAGGTTATTATAGAAAATGTGAGAATGTATAAAAGAAGAATGAACTTTATAGTCATCTGTAGTCTCAGCACAGAAAAGTAACTATTCTGGTACGTTTCTTCATAGACTTCTTACTGACATGCTTTTTTACATAGCTGCAATCTTGTCAAAAATAACAATTGTTGGGTGCCTTCCTAGAGGACCTGGAGTAGTTGATACATGGTAAAAGGACTCAGAAATGTAACACACAGAAATGGGATTAGCATAGTTAATACACAATCAATAAGATTTTTTAAATGAAGAAAACATTCTAAACATCATGAATTAATTATTTCAGTCAATATTTATTAAGTGTCTACTACATCCCCCGGCATTGTACTGGGTGTATTTAATATCTATTTGAATGTTTTGTGATTCATAAAGGAATGTGTTGATTATTATGAACACGATATCCGCAGCTTTCCGATTACATTACTCTTTAGCATCTAATCATAATACGTATATTGATTGTACGAATCCTCTTGTTTGGGAAAGGTTGAGTGGAGTATGTGACTTGCCCCTTGCTCACTCTAACTCTTCCTGAGCCACAGGATGACTGTGTAAATAGGTAGATAGCAGAGACTTCGTGGAATACAAAAGTTTATTAAAGACCCTAAGAAAGTGTTTTTTTCCCTCCAGTGAGGCAAGAATATTAGAATTCTAATATCATAGACATTAGGAATATTTGAAGCATGATATTCTGATTGCATAGTTCATAGTGACAAATGCCAAAAGCATGGGTGGATTATACAAAGTAGGCCACTGTTTATAACTTATGCCAAAATCCTCAAATTCAAACACCTCTAGTGCTGGCCTAGTTTATCCTCCCTCCAATCTTTGAAGAAAATGTGAAGTGAAATCCCTATCAAAGGAGTTATGTTTTGTGTTACAAAACGAAACTCACCAAAGCTGAAACAATTTGAACAAAATACATAAAATTCTATTGGATTATAACCCAAGGTATAAAATAAATATCCATGAGCCCATACTGATATTTTAAAAATGATTGACAGTCTCTAGATCCATCCGCGTCTCAACAAATGACTCAATTTCGTTCCTTTTTATGGCTGAGTTATATTCCATTGTATATATGTACCACAATTTCTTTATCCATTCGTCTGTCAATGGGCATTTAGGTTGCTTCCATGCTTCTGTCATACAGAGTGAAGTAAGTCAGAAAGAGAAAAACAAATATCGTATATTAACGCATGTATGTGGAACCTAGAAAAATGGTACAGATGAACCGGTTTGCAGGGCAGAAGTTGAGACACAGATGTAGAGAACAAACGTATGGACACCAAGGGGGGAAAACCGCGGTGGGGTGGGGATGGTTGTGTGCTGAATTGGGCTATTGGGATTGACATGTATACACTGATGTGTATAAAATTGATGACTAATGAGAACCTGCAGTATAAAAAAACAAACAAACAAACAAAAAAAACAACTAATACTAAACTTTCTTTGGGTTATTTGTATGGAAATATGTTAATATAAATGTTTCAGACATTACATGAAATTTCTAAAAATCTTATATGTTCTGGTATAATGTTATAAGTCATAAATCTAGTTATTACTTTAAAATGTATATCTCAGAAATAACTAAAAAAAAAAAGATTGTATAAACAAATAAATGAATAGAAGAGACAAATATCCTTTACAGAATTCCAAATATGTATGTAGGTATCCTGTTCTCAAGGAAATGGAGCATAACCCCCTACTCATTAAGTGCGGGCTGGCAGTGGCTTCCTTCCAATGAGTACAGGATAGGAATGGGGGGAAAAAAGAGTATCTTTATGGTGGAGAAATCTGGCAGACACGACCGTGGCCAGGTGATCAAGGTTAACATCAACAGTGAGAAGTCGTGTTGATAAGTATGAACCCTTGACATGATGTGAAGAAAATGACACTTTATATCTGTGGTCTTCTTCCTCAAAACTCAACCTCAGTCTAATCATGAGAAAACATCAGAAAATCCCTAATGGGGGACACTCTACGAAATACTTGACCATATACACTTCAAAACTGTCAAGGTCACCACAAACAAGGAAAGTCTGAGAAACTGTCATAGCAAAGAGAAGCCTAAGGAGACATGACAGTTAAATGGAATGTGTCATCCTCAATAGGATACTGGAACAGAAAAGGATTTTTTAAAAAGCCCAAGGAAAAAATAAAATAAAATATATTAGTTTTTTAAAAGTCCAGAGGATTTTCCTCAGAAAGCAGGTGCCCCTCTGGTGAACCCTAAGAGAACAATGGAGCTGTACCTCCTAAGTTAACCGATCCACATGATACACGAACCGGCAGGAATTCCGTCTTCCAGTAACCACTCTCACTCTGACAGATGAAAGCACCACAGAGGAAGGAGTTAGGACCTGAGAAGTCTTTTGTTTGTTTGTTTGCTTGTTTGTTTGTTTGTAAAGGAAAGAAAAGAAAAACTCTTTGAGTTAAGAAAAAACAGGACTATTACATTCTGCGGTGAGATGAATGACAAATTAGGGGAAATGCTGGCTAGTTAAAGGGATGTCAGTAGAATCTAGTTGCATTATTCACTACAGAAATCAAAAGCAAGCATAGATTGAAGAGCGACATGAAATTCTGACCCGGCAGAAGAGCTGCAGTCAGCGCCAGAAAATCAGTATCTGAGGCGCAGGAGACAAGGGATGAGACAAGAGGTCAGGAGACAGGACAACCAGAGCAAAGAACCAGAGTACAAAGCTTGGCAAGGGAAAATGGTTCAGAATATAAGCCATGGATAAGGCAGGACTCTTGACATCTCATCGCTGTTTGGATTCTGCCAGCTGGGTGGTCAGGGTTCATATCGGCTGATTTAAAATCTCGAGGTGCGAATGGAGAGTGGCAGAAAACATTATAACACCTGAATGTGAATTACGGACATCACATACTTTTTACTATTTAGTCTCATGATGAGAGGCTAAGAAAAGAAAGAACCATTTTCTGGTTCTAATTTAGCAAATATTACTCAATTGCTGCAATTCTGAGTGTGTGCAAACTGCTTCAGTGTAATCTCCTTGTCATTCACTCTTGTGTACACCTCCACCCTCCCCTCAAAGTGTGATGTGTGGAATTTGGAGAAAAATGTTTGGGAGCTAGGATTGTCTTCAAGAAATGAGGCCTTTATGGTTTGTTTTTCCCTCTCTCTTCCTAAATTCTGTAAGGTTCATTCTCATGTATTCATCACTTCCACAGTTATTTGATCCCTGTCTTCAATACCTAGTATATTGATGAAGACAAAAAGTGATAGAAAATACAGAAATATGAGTTGAATAATTTTTGATAGGTCTGTCTAATGTAATAAAAAACTGATAAGTAAATTCAAAATAGAGACTAGGTTAGACCTACTTTGTGGGTAGGGGCTGCTGGAGATCTAGGTGGAGAAGATTTGTAAAATGATGTTAGTCTTTGGTAAAAAAAAAAGGATGCTGCAGTCAAGCAGCTGTACCTGCCATGTATGTGAGGGGGGGCAAGTGGAAGCACTCGGGTCACAATTTACAATACTTGTGCTTTACACTTGGTAAAGTAAGGAAAATATTTGATTCACGCTTAAAACTTAGGTTCTCATTTTTCTTCTTATTTTTTCCAGTTCAGACCACTATTTATATATAGATTGACCAAATTTAGAGTCCTAAACATTCCTAATAAACCACACCGTTGGTGCATGATAATATCCATGTACTGAAGCATCATGATGGAGTCACATGCAATGACGTATTAGACCACATCTTGGTAAAACAAACGATCTGTTCTTTTACTCCAAATGCATGAAATGTAACACCCTAATGAGACTGCTCAATGGTAGAGTAGAGCATGTAATGGTCATCACTTAGGGTGATGTAGGGTAGGGTTTATTTGCAGAAAGAATTTTTCTTCACTTTGCATTATAGCTGTAGGGCGTAAAAACATAAAACACATCCCTGGACCTGTTAGCTTTTTATCCAACTTGTCAAACTGGATTGGCTTAATTGGTTCATTACAAATTATGCACATCAGTATGTCATCCTGTCCCCTTTCCCAACTTCCCTCAACTGTTAAAAATATTAGATAACTATTAATTAGATAACTGATTAATTCAATTCAGATGAAGTACATTTGCTACCTCATGATAAAGAAGAAGCAATGAGGCTTCAAATAAAAAACACCCAACAACAAGTGAATCCATACAGCTCATTGGATGTTCACTGTTGTGGAACAAATCCTGTAGTTTGTATTCATTCTCTAACCAAGGCTTTGTGGATCTACCTTTGCTTTCTACAAATTCAACAGGGATTTCCATTAGAAGATCAGTGATTAATTAAGCTCATCTATAAATTATTTCAATAATGGTGCTTAATGTAAGAAATAAGTTTTTTAAAACCCCAGTAAGAGAGCAAAGGCTTTGAATTATAGATGAATAACATACAGCTCTAAATACAATTCAGCTTGGCTTTATCTCCAAGTTGGTAAATTCCTGATGTAGGGATGTTTGTTACTTTGAATCTATCTCTGCTCTGTTGATTTCTTCTTTTATCACCCACTCCTGAGTTTTTGTTGGTCCTCTTTCATGTACCAGGATGACACATGCTTTTCCACTTAACTGAGCGTATTCTTGTGCCCCTATCAATACACCAACTGCAGACAAATATCCAACACCCTCACTTACTGAAAGTCAAGAAATTAAGTACAGAGTCTTCTAAGTCAAATTCTTCCAGTGTACATTCTGCTAGATTTTATGTTGAGCATGCCTACTAATACTTTCAACTTTTGTTTCTCCTTTTCTATTATGGCTACAAATGATGGGCAGACTTGGCACTTACCAGGAATATATCTTCTAAATGAAGTAACATTGCGTTAAAATATCCTATTAGTCCCCCAAATTATTGCTCTGTAGCAATATCAAACAACATGTTACCTCAAAATTCTCCAGGCTAAAGATTTACCATTTGGCAGTTCCCTTCTTGTTTAAAAAGCATCCTTGCTAGGCTCTGTGGAGATTTAAGGCATAAAAGACAAAGCCTCTTGTGGCATTGAAAACCCATTGGAGGAAATAAGTACCCAAGAATTAAGTTTTGCCAACCACAAGAAAGTTACAAAAAATGTTGGATTATTTCCTTTAAAATTCGGTTTAAAGAATAATCACTTTGAGTGCCTCTTAAAAACTCAGCTTCTACATGCACCCAGAATTGAAATACTCTATATTTGGATGCTGTCATCTATCTCCTTAAAGCCCACCCAATCCAGCTAATAATAATAATAGTATTTGATATCAAACACTGTTCTTATATAATGTTTGTATAAACTGCCATTAGGAAACATTGCTATTTCTATTAATTTGTATCACCCAATCCAAGTACAACCAGTGTCTATAATATGTTGATGCTACATTAAGGCAGATCCTTCAGGCACTGTAAGTCCCAAAAACATTTTAAGAGGGTGTCTTCTGTGAGCACTTTTTTATAGGAGTGCTGAAGCTGCCTCCAGGACAAGGAATCTGTATTTTTAATAAGCTTCTTCCTGCCCTTTTCTGGTGGGCCTGGTGTCGACTGAAAAAAATGCACAACCTAGAAGTTGAGAGTTATGTTTTATTCAGCGGACAAAACTGAGGACTTAAGCCTGGGACACAGCATCTCAGATAACTCTGAGACACTGCCCTGAAGAGGTGAGGGAGGAGCCAGGATATATAGGAGTTTTTGCAACAAAGACCAGGTATTTGGAACATAAAAAGATTACTGTTAATTAAAGAAAACTGGATATCTCAAGTTAAGGAATTTAGCACTTTTCTGTATGTGGGAAGATGCAAGAGTCTGAGTTCACTGAAATCATTCCTTTGATGTGCACCTCAGCTATCTGGGGCCAGTATCCTGTGTTTTTCCATCCTGAGTTCCCTCAGGGCTCACCATCAGGGCAGCTGTAATGTGATGGCTTGATGGCTGCAATATCCATTGTTTACTGATATGGCAGGCAATATTTTTCATTCACACTGGGAAACCCTAGGGTAAAGAGATCAGCAAAATCTTCATAGACATGTAGAAAATTTCTAGTTGAGGAATTTCATGAGAACGAGATAGTGCAAAATGTGTTCTGAAAAAAGTACATAGATTAATTTATCTGGAGTGTAATTCAAAGGCTATATGGTGAACTAGACATGAAAAGGTAACTTACAGACACAGGACAGATGACCTTGGGCACAAACCTACAGCTTGGACCGTGAGAACTGTGACCTTTTGAGCAGGTAAAGGACATGATCAGAAGTATGCATTAGGAACTGTGGGTGGTTGGATTGGAGTGGCAAGAAAACAGATGGAAATACTGGTTTCAAGGATAATTATAGCTCCCACTCGGGAGAGAGGGAGTCAGGGAGAAAGGAAAGCGGCAGGTGGTTATGAGACAAAGGTCCAGGTGAATCTGCTCCCAGTCAACCAGAAGAGGCCTCACACCTGGGCAGGCATTGGCCTCCACAGATAGGAAACACTTCAAAAGTACGCCATCTAATCTAGGGGTCCTTTCTACTGCTTTTCTCTTTGAGAAGATTTGCTTTCTCTCTTTGCCTTAAGGTGGGCTCTTTGATCAGTGTGTCAAGGTTCTCATTATTGAAGTCTTAATCAGAAAAACAGCAAGTATTTACATTCCAGGGCACAAATGTTGCAGAAAAAATGCGTATATCTGGTTTTGATGGTCAGGCAAAGAGCAGTTTTTGCCTTCTGACTGCAGTGTGTGGACTGCTCAAGTAATACTTAACCTCAGAGTAGAGACATTTTCTGAAATGTCACAAAGGACAAACTGAAAATGTCTTAATCATATTTGGTTCCACTCTACCACTTGAATTTATTTTCCAGCATTCATTTTTAATGTCACATTTTCATAAGACATGATATACTGGGGGAAAAAAACTCTCAAACAGAAGTCAGAAAATGAAAATGTTGTTCCTCATCCTTCACTCTTATTCAGTGCAGTATCTTAAACACATGCCAGGAACTGGGTGAGGGTCTGGGGAAGAGGATAAATAAGACAGTCTTTACCTTTGGGAAGCTCACTGTCTGGAAAGGGACAGAAACAAACATGAAGATGGAATTGCATTAGGATACAGTAAGTGCTGGGCAGAAGTTTGCACATCGTGTTCTAGGATCACAGAGGAGGAGTCTATTGACTTTTTTTAAAATTGAAGTATAGTTGATTTACAATGTTGTGTTAGTTTCAGGTGTAAAGCAAAAGTGATTCAGTTATACATATACATATATATCTATTCTTTTTCAGATTCTTTTCCCTTATAGGTTATTACAAGATACTGAATATAGTTCCCTGTGTTATACAGCAGGATCTTGTTGTTTGTCTATTATACATATAGTAGTGTGTATATGTTAATCCCAAACTCCTAATTTATCCCTCCTCCTCCTTTCCCCTTTGGTAACCATAGGTTTGTTTTCTATGCCTGTGAATCTATTTCTGTTTTATAAATTAGTTCATTTCTGTCCTATTTTAGATTCCACATATAAGCGATATCATATGATATTTGTCTTTCTCTTGTCTGGCTTACTTCACTTAGTATGATAATCTCTAGATCCATTCATATTACTACAAATGGCATTATTTCATTTTTATGGCTGAGTAATATTCCATTGCATATATATATATATGTACCACATCTTCTTTATCCATCCATCTGTCAATGGACATTTAGGTTGCTTCCACATCTTGGCTATTGTGAATAGTGCTGCTGTGAACATAGGGGTGCATGTATATTTTCAAATTAGAGTTTTCTCCAAATATATGCCCAGGAGTGGGATCCGTGGATCATATGGATCCCATAGCTCAGGAGCCTGTTGACTTTAGGTGAAGGCTTTAAGAGGAGATGGCTGAGCTGAGGCTGAAAGGAGGGAGAAAAAGAGAGAAGTTGTGAGATGGAGGGTGTTCCTTGTAGAGACAACAATGAGCAGAGCTGACAAACAGCATGTTGTGTGCAGAGGAGAAGCAAATGTTTTTGTTCTTGCTTTCAGAAAAAGCTCAATTGCCTTGTAAAGTGGTCTTAGATGAAGCTGAAAATATAGGAAGGAGTAAGACCTTGAGGGACCTTGAGTGCCCTGCTCAGGGCCTTTGAATCTATCCTAGAGACACGAGGAGCCATTGAAGGATTTTAAGCAGAGAAGTCACCCTCTACAATTTGTGTCTTAGATGTATCACTATGAGGGAAAGATGAGAGACAAAACATACAAAAGGACAATGGCCAGACCATATGCCAAAATAGAACCCTGACTTACAACCTGCAGCATCCTGCCCAGAACACTGACCCCTTATGTACAATAAACGGACCAGGAAGACTGTAAGTCTGCTATAGGTCAGACTTATAGGAAGTCAGACTGCTATGTCTAGCAATAAACCAGGAAGCAACACAATAACTGTTGCAAAATTGGCCCAAAGTTGTCAGGACTTGATTAATAACTGACAGCTTTTCTAATCTGTGTCCCCATTTCCAACTGAGGACCAACCAGACAAAGCCAAACATGCTCCCCTAACCACAGGAAGCCCCACTTCTAGTCAGCCTTTCTACAGCTTCCCCAGGTCAACAGCCTACAATCAGGGCATATCTGAAGCTTCCGCTTCTCTCCACTCTAAAGTTTTCCCAGTTCGCTACCTGCCTCTGAGTCTCTACCAAAATGCATGCGATGGTGACTGACTTCCTTGCTATTGTAAGCTCTGAATAAATAGACTTTGCTTTTCTCATTTGGTTGGTCTTCATGCATTTCCTCAAAAGTCAAGAATAGATGATAAATACTAAAGAGTAAACCTGGAGGCAAGGGGGGATCAGAAAAGAGGTGATCATAATCAATAACAAAATAATAAAACTAAATAACATGTGCTAAGCATTTACTATGTATCTGCACCATACTAATCACTCTACCTCTTAGAATCTCACTTAATTCTTGAAACAACCCTATTGAATGTACTACGTGTTACCCACATTTTAAGATAGCAGAAAATAAGACTTAGAAAGATAAATAACTAGTTCATCTCAATTTTTATTTATTTATTTATTTTATGTATCTATTTTGGCTGCGTTGGGTCTTCGTTGCTGTGCGTGGGCTTTCTCTAGTTGCGGCGAGTTCGTTGCGGTGTGCGGGCTTCTCATTGCGGTGGCTTCTCTTGTTGCAGAGCACAGGCTCTAGGCATGCAGGCTCAGTAGTTGTGGTGCACGGGCATAGTTGCTCCGCGGCATGTGGGATCTTCCCGGACCAGGGCTCGAACCCGTGTCCCCTGCAATGGCAGGCAGATTCTTAACCACTGCGCCACCAGGGAAGCCCTATCTCAATTTTTACATCTAGTTAGTAACCGCAACCAAGTCTTTTTGACAACAAGGCATATGCACTAAACAATTCTGGAACCTGCCTCAAAATCAAAGTCAATTGAGAATCAGACCTTCAACTTGAGTTTGCACTTTACTAACTCTCTGTGTAGCAGGAACTCAGATGTGAGATAAAAATGATAAAGTGGTAAAATATTTGGGAAGTAAAACATCAGAATTTGGAAAGTGACAGGATATGGTTGGTGGTAGAGGGCTGGGTAAGGAATCCAAGGTAACTCCATGCCTTTAGTGGCTGGTTGTTCCCTGATTTACCATCCCCCAAGGACCTCCCCCACCCACACACACACAAGCTCAGAGAGGGGAACAAGGGGCTTAAGGGGTATCTTTTACTGGGCCCTTGGGCTAGTCACTTAATTTCTCTAAATATCGATTTCATCTGTAAAATGGGAAGAATGACTGCCTTGCCTATCTCTCCTGACTCTGTTCCATATAAAATAAAACAATGGATACGAAAATAATGAAAAGCTGTATACAGATACATGTTTCAGATCATTTCTGGTAATTTTTTGTAAAAAAAACATTTTGTAATATATCTGATGATATATTAGAAGGGTTCTATTGTTTTTCAAAATTAAGATGGAGTTTCAAATAATTTAATATGTGTGTTTCTCACAAAGTTATGTGATTTAACAATTCCTTTTATTTTGCATGGTCACTTCTGTCTTTTGTCTCCATAATAAGAATCTAAGAAATTGCCTGAAAATATTTTTGCTTTCCTAGCAAGTAAACACAGCTGAGAATTCTGACATGAGATTACATAAAATGTCAAATCTCACGTGCCCAGTGCTATGTGTAACATCAGGAAAATAAAACAATTTAAAAGATATAAGCATGCAGAACCACCCAGCACGTAAGTCTTTGCCTCAGAGTGGCCACAGTACTTGAACTCTTTCCCCTCTTGACTATTTAGCTTGCCTTCCTTGTCACAATATAGTCCCTATTTTCAACAATAGTAAATATATAGAGATATGTATTTGTATATATAAATATAGGTATGTAGATATAGATGTATATTATTTTCCAAACTAAGTAGAAAATATAAAAATAAATAATACATACACACACACACATTCCTTTCTTTGTAATTCAACATTCAATTCAAAACTGCTAGAAAATCCAATCAAAAGCAGGCACCTAGAACACAAAGGAACAATACGCTAAAGTACTTTTAGGAACTACTCTGTAGGTAACTTCAGACCTATTGATCTGCACCCTGTGTTCTGTGAATCCTTTCCCTTCTTGTTTTGGCCAGACACCAGATGTCAGAAGCAAGGCTAAGTCACACAATAAGTGGGTATCAGAGGATTATGACGGTGACAACAGCAACACAACCACATCGTACCAACAACTGCACCATTCCATTCAATTTTTTTTTTCTTATCTCATAGGGTCTTAATAACCCTAAGAACTAGGTGCTGTTGTTTCCCCTATTGCGTAGTTAAGGAAACAGAATAAGAGAAGTTGAGTAGCTAGCTGAAGTTCATGGAGCTAGTAAATTGTGAAGCAGGTGTGTGAACCATTTATATGTCAAAACAGGTAGGTTATATTGCTGCACAAAGTAAAACCCAAAATTTCAGTGGCTTAGAACAACAAAAGTTTATTTCTCTTTCATGCTGTATGTCCATTATGGGCTGATAGCAGGGGCTTTCTCATCACATTTTTTCAAGGATCCAGGCTCATGGAGCAACTACTGTCTCTAAGTTTACCATCTTATAATAGAGAGGCAGGAAATATTGAAACAACAATTAAATGCTCCAGTCCAAAATGAACCAAGTCAACTCACTGCCCACAGCTTATCACATGATCCCATTACTGACTCACAAAGAGGTCAGGAAGAGCAATCCAGAAAGCTGGAAACATTTGGGGAAAAGCACTAACAACTATCATAATTCATATTTATCCAGAGCCTGTAGCAGTGCTCTTTCCACTATACAGTGTCAGACATAATAATCACTCCATAAAGCATCTGAGTGTTGTATAGCATAAAATTATTCCTTTTGTAGACTATTGATTACTTTGACCTGAAATAAATAGACTGCCTGATATATCTCCAGCAATGATGGGTTTATTTGGGATCAGCAGAGAATTGCGATTCAGGGTCTGCAACCATGGTGAGCTATGAGCAAGTTTACCCACAGCAAGGAGAGGAGAAAGTTGGGAGAGCTATAGTAAGCAAAGGGTCCATGATTTTTGGCTGAGTCCTTGCCAGGAAAGAAGAGGAGTCTTCTTCCTTTGGTCTCTGCTAGCCTCACAGGCTTGAGAGCTCCCCCTTCTAATCTCCTGATTCTACTTAACTGAGGTTTCTGTTTATTAATTGTTTATAATTTTCATATATACAATATTACAATAATTTTCTGGTCTTCATTGCATACAAACAATAACCTCTCAACATAAAGATCTAATTGGGTCAATTATTTTCTTCTTCTTTTTTTTCTTTTTCCTCTTAAACTTTACTTTTTTATTTTTTCAGAGAAATCATTCCAAAAATATTGGTATCAACTGTATTAGGTTTGTATTGCCATATAACAGATTATCACAAACCTAGTGGTCTACAAAGATGCACACTATCTCACAACTTCCATGGGTCAGGAGTCTGGGCATGGCTTAGCTGGGACTTCTACATAGTGTCTCACAAGACTGCAATCAAGATGATGGCCAGGATGTGTTCTCAGCTGGAGGCTTGAATGGGGAAGAATTCTCTTCCAAGCTCAGTCAGATTACTGGCAGAACTCACTTTGTTGGCACTGTAGGATGGAGGGCCCTGGCTTTTTGCAGACTGTTGCCTTAGGGCTGCCCTTAAGTTCTACACTGTGCCCGTAGTTTCCTGCCACATGTCCCTCTACATAGGTAGTTCAGAACATAACACCTTGCTTCTTCAATTTGAGCAAGAGAGTCTCTCACCAGTCTGCTCAGACAGATTCTTATATAATAAAATCATGGGAGTGGGGATTTCCCTGGTGGCACAGTGGTTAAGAATCCGCCTGTCAATGCAGGGGACACAGGTTCGATCCCTGGTCCAGGAAGATCCCACATGCCACGGAGCAGCTAAGCCCGTGCACCTCAACTACTGAGCCTGAGCTCTAGAGCCTGCAAGGCACAACTACTGAGCCCATGGCCACAACTACTGAAGCCCACACGCTCTAGGGCCCGCGTGCCACAACTACTGAGCCCGCATGCTGCAACTACGGAAGCCTGCGCGCCTAGAGCCCATGCTCCACAACAAGAGAAGCAACCGCAATGAGAAGCCCGTGCACCTCTACGAAGAGTAGCCCCCGCTCACCACAACTAGAGAAAGCCCGTGCAGAGCAATGAAGACCCAACACAGCCAAATAAGTAAATAAATAAAATCATGGGAGTGATATTCCATCACCTGTGTCATATAATAGGTTAGAATCAAGTCACAGATTCCACTGTGTAGATTACACTAAATTGGGCGGGGGGACACCAGGGAGCAGGAATTATTGGGGATCACCTTACGGTGTGTCCATCAAATCAACAACATAGAATATGGAAAACTGGTTCTTTGTATGATAATATCTGGTCTGCCCAAGTCATCTTTGACTTATACTTTATAGATCTCTGTTGCTGTACCCCTATTCATTATATAAATTAACTCTTTATGAGCTAATTACCTCTTACTTAGCAACATCTATAAATAATCATAATTAAGCCCAAAATGTCTTAGTCTTTGAATTAGTCTTTAAAGAATATCTCTTCCCCTCTCTCTCTGTCTCTATCCCTAACTCTCTGAGAATCAAGGACACATATTACCTTAACATTTAATGGTCCTTTATTTTAAAAAATCATTAGTGGTACTTCTGATTTCAGCTCTAACATGTAAAGTTCTTAGAAGTCATCACTCCTTGCACAGGAAAGAGTTGGACAATGAATTTTCATGTACCTATCAAAGAAATGAGGTTGCAGGGCAAATGGCCATCCCCAAATCTGGAGAGACAGGGGCACCCAGAGAGATGTAGCTGAGATCTGCTTACCTGGGAGCAGGAGCCACTGGAGCCGTAAATTGGTTGGAGCACTTAAATGGTGATTTTGATAAATTGCTGGAAGCCACTGTGTACTAGCATGAGAGTGAGAGACTCCTGGGGGTCTCAGACTGTGGGCCAAGGTATCATGGTTTTACCTTCAAGAATTACAGCAGGTTCTCATGGTGAAGATTCAAGAAAGTTCAACTTGTGGCTCTAGCAAAGGGGAGGGAAAGAGTAATTATTATAACGCATACCTGAATCCTTCTTCACAAAGGCCTACTCTCCAGGGTAAAAAACTTTTGTAGAACATTATCCCACTATTCCTTTCACTTTAGCCTCTCTGTCACTTAAGGAAGGAAAAAAAAAAAGTCAGTGGGAGAACAGGGCACCAAGGAAATAGATTAGGAACCCTGTAGCATGGGAAGGGAAGAGAGGGCAATAAGGGGAAAAGTAAACTGACTCGAGAAATACTTTTGAAGTTTACAGCATGCAAGATCAGTTAGGTAATAAAAACAGAGATGGAAACTCTAAGAAAGTATGAACAGGTAATGGTAGAAATTTAAAAAAATAACCTAACAAGAAAAATGAAAGGTACTTTTCCACTGGCTCATCAGTAGACTTAGCAGGGCCAAGGAAAGAATCAGTGAACTGCAAGCTAGGTCAATAAAAACTTCCCAAACATACATGCAAAGAGAAAAAGAGAATGCAGGGAAAAAAACAACCAACAGCAGAACAGAACATTCAAGAACTGTAGGATATTTTCAAAAACTGTAATATAGGTGTGATTGTAATACCGGAGGAAAGAAAATCTTGAAAGAAGTCTGGGGAGAGGGAAAGCTTAACTATAGAGGGAAAAGAATAAGAAATTAAGTGACCATCTTGTCAGCGACAATGTAAACAAAAGGAGAATGGGATGAAATACACGTGTTAAAAGAAAAAAAAACGGGGAAATTTTCTTAAAAATTGAAAGCGAAGTAGTGACTTTCTTAGACAAACAAAAACTGAGAGAATTCATCATCAGCAGACCTCCCTTCAATAAACGTTAAAAGTTTTTCCAGTGGGATGGAAATGATATAGGTAACAGACTTGGATTTACACAAAGAAAAGAAGTGCAACAAAAAGGAATAAATGAAGGTGAAATAAAATATTTTTCTTATCTTTAATTTATCTAAAATACATATTTTTGTTTAAAGCAATAAAAGTAATAATGTATCAGGTGATTATAGCATATGGATAAGTTAAATGATTGACAGCCATGTCCTAAAGGATGTGAAGGAGGAATATTCTGCTATAATAGGCCAGCACTGCACAGAAAGCAGTATGTGTTATTTGAAGGAGGGCTTGTGTTAGTCCATCTATGATCATTCCAACCAGTAGATTATTTTAAAGTATAATTGATACACGAAGAGAGGAGGTAAAAATGAAATATATAAATACTCAATTAGGCCCAGATAAGGGGGAAAAAAGATACACAAAAATTCAGTGGATAGGAAATAGTTAAAATATGGTAGATATCAATCCAACAATATCAAAGATATCTTTAAATATGAATGATAAACATACAGCAGTTAAAAGATAGAGGTTATCAGAGTAGATAGGGAACAAGGCCCAACTATATGTTGTGTACAAAAAAAAAACCCCTTTAAATATATAGCTTAAAAGTAAGGGTACACTGGGACTTCCCTGGTGGTCCAGTGGTTAAGACTCTGCGCTCCCAATGCAGGGGCCCAGGGTTCGATCCCTGGTCAGGGAACTAGATCCTGCATGCTGCAATGACAATCTTGCATGCGGCAATGAGGATCCCACATGTCGCAACTAAGACCTAGTGAAGCCAAATAAATAAATACATTTAAATAAATAAATAAATAAAAGTAAGGGTACACCATACTATCACCAAGTGAAGGAAAGCTGGAGTGGCTATATTAATTTCAGACAAATCAGACTTCAGAACACAAAAGATTATTAGCATTAAAGAGAGACAATACATAATAGTAAAGGAGTCAGTGTCATTAGATTCCAAATGTATATGCACATAATAGCAGAATGTCAAAATACATGAGAGAAAAACTCATATTACTGAAAGGAGAAATAGATAATTCCAACTACTATAATTGGAGACTTCAATATCCTCTGTCAGTAATAATAGATCAAACAGACAGTAAATATGTAGAGGACTTGAAAAACACTGTCAATGAACTTTAATTGACATTTGTAAAATATTCCATCCAACAAGAGCAGAATATACATTCTTCTCACACTTGCATGGAACATTCACCAGTATAGACACACAACATCCTGGGTCATAAAACACACCTTAACCAAAAAGATATTGCTGCAATTTATGTCAAAAAGTGTCCTGCCTGTGTTTTCCTCTAAGAGTTTTTATAGTATCTGGTCTTACATTTAGGTCTTTAATCCATTTTGAGTTAATTTTTGTGTATGGTGTTAGAGAATGTTCTAATTTCATTCTTTTACATGTAGCTGTCCAGTAGCACCACCGATTGAAGGGACTGTCTTTTCTCCATTGTATATTCTTGCCTCCTTTGTTTTGGATTAATTGACCAAAGGTGCATGGGTTTATTTCTGGGCTTTCTATCCTGTTCCATTGATCTATATTTCTGTTTTTGTGCCAGTACCATACTGTTTTGATTATTGATGCTTTGTAGTGTAGTCTGAAGTCAGGGAGCCTGATTCCTCCAGCTCCATGTTTCTTTCTCAAGATTGCTTTGGCTATTCAGGGTCTTTTGTGTTTCCATACAAATTGCAAAATTTTTTGTTCCAGTTCTGTGAAAAGTGCCATTGGTAGTTTGATATGGATTGCATTGAATCTGTAGATTGCCTTGGGTAGTATAGTCATTTTGACAGTATTGATTCTTTCAGTCCAAGAACATGGTATATCTTTCCATCTGTTTGTGTCATCTTTGATTTCTTTCATCAGCATCTTAATAGTTTTCGGAGTACAAGTCTTTTGTCTCATTAGGTAGGTAGGTTTATTCCTAGGTATGTTATTCTTTTTGATGCTATGGTAAATTGGATTGTTTCCTTAATTTCCCTTTCTGATCTTCTGCTGTTAGTGTATAGAAAAGCAATATCTTTTTGGATCTGCCTCTTAGAGTAATGGAAATAAAAACAAAAATAAACAAATGGGACCTAATTAAGCTTCAAAGATTTTTCACAGGGAAGGAAACCATAAACAAGACAAAAAGACAACCCATATAATGGGAGAAAATATTTGCTAGTGATGCAACTGACAAGGGATTAATCCCCAAAATGTACAAACAGCTCATACAGCTCAATATGAAAAAAAACAAACAATCCAATCAAAAAATGGGCAGAAGTTCTAAATAGACATTTCTCCAAAGATGACATACAGATGGCCAAAAGGCACATGAAAAGATGTTCAACATCGCTAATTATTAGAGAAATGCAAATCAAAACTAAAACGAGGTATCACCTCACACCAGTCAGAATGGCCATCATCAAAAAAAATCTACAATAAATGCTGGAGAGGGTGTGGAGAAAAGTGAACCCTCGTACACTGTTGGCAGGAATGTAAATTGGTGCAGCCACTATAGAGAACAGTGTGGAAGTTCCTTAAAAAGCTAAAAATAGAGCTACCATATGATCCTACAATCCAACTCCTGGGCATATATCCACTGAAAACTCTAATTTGAAAAAATACATGCACCCCAATGTTCATAGCAGCACTATTTACAATAGCCAAGACATGGAAGCAACCTAAATGTCCATTGACAGATGAATGGATAAAGATGTGGTGTATACACACACACACACACACACACACACACACGCACACACAATGGAATATTACTCAGCCATAAAAAAGAACAAAATAATGCCATTTGCAGCAACATGGATGGACCTAGAGATTATCATACTAAGTAATTCAGACAGAAAAAGACAAATATCATATGATATCACTTATATGTTGAATCTAAAAAATGAACTTATTTACAAAATGGAAACAGACTCATAGGCATAGAAAACAAACTTATGGTTACCAAAGGGGAAAGGTGGGGGGAGGGATAAATTAGGAATTTGGAAATAACATTTACATATACACTCTACTAGTTATAAAATAGATAAATAACAAGGACCTACAGTATAACACAGGGAACTATACTCAATATTTTGTAATAACCTATTTGGGAAAAGAATCTGAAAATGAATATATATGTTATATATCATATATATTATATATATATAAATGAATCACTTTGCTGTCACTTGAAACTAACACAACATTGTAAATCAACAGTACTTCAATAAATAAATAAAACACACCTTAACCAATAAAATAATGGAAATCATGAAACATTCTTACTGTACAATGAAATTAAACTAGAAATCAATAACAGAAAGATAGCTGCCAAATTCTAAAATTGTGGAATAAACAACATCTAACACATGGATCAAAGACTAAGTCTCAAGAAAAAGATAAAAATATATTGAACTAAATGAAAGTGAAAATGCAGCTTTGACATTTGTTAAGCAAAAACAGTGCTTAGATGGAAATTCATAGCATTAAGTATGTTAAAAATTATTATAATCTAAAATTAATAACTTAGCTTACATCTTAGGAAACTAGAGAAAGAAGATCAAATAAATCCTGAAGCAAGCAGAAGAAAAAAGTTTTTGAAGTTAGAGCAATATCAATAAGTTGAGGGACTTCCCTGGTGGCACAGTGGATAAGACTCCACACTCCCGATGCAGGGGGCCTGGGTTCGATCCCTGGTCAGGGAACTAGATCCCACATGCGTGCCGCACCTACGAGTTCACATACCACAACTAAGGAGGCCGCCTGCCACAACTGAGACCAGGTGCAACCAAATAAATAAATAAATAAACAAATATTTAGCATAAAGTAAAATAAATCACGTTATAGAAAAAATAAAATAAAATAAATTGAAAACAGGAAGACAGTAAAGAAAATCAAGGAGAACAAAACGTTGTTCTTTGAAAAGATCAATAAAATTGGTAACAGTGGGGGTGATAGTCAAGGTGTATAGGGTTTCTTTTGGGGACTGTGAAAATGTTCTAAAATGGATTGTGTTAGTGGGTGCACAATTCTATGAATATACTAAAAGCCATGGAATTGTACAGTTTGGATGAGTAAATTAGATGATCGTGAACCATATATCTCTTCTGTCTTGGTAAAGAAACCTGTTTGAAGAAAAGCAGTGTCACAACAAATGTGCCCAGGAAATATTTGTAAAGTGCTTAGAACAAGTGCCTGAAATAAAGTTAAGTACTATTCATATTTTCTAACTAAATAATTTTGTATTTACAACACTAAAAATAATTGACTTTGGAATTAGACATCAGAGAAATGTAGTTTGTCTTCCTCATCTGACAAATGGGAGCACTGATATTTGGGAAGCTGAAGTGATTTTTCTTTTCTCACATCGGTCATTGAAGTTTATTCGAGACCTAGATCTCCACTTCCTGATTTCTATCCCAGTGCTACTTGCTCTACACCATAGAGTGCTACTTTGTGATTGCGGGTGTGGGGTTAAGGGGCGGTGATTTTCAATCTGCTACTCATGATATTACCATTAGGTTGATTTAGGAGGTGATTTCATAAAATACCTTTTGTTTTCAGGTTTCTTTTATTAAATATAGTTGTACATGGATTGGTACACCAATATGTTTAGAGCTGTGCAAAATATGAAATATTTGTTAAATTGTTTACCAGAGTCCTTTTAAGTATACAACGATTTATGATGGACAGTATTGAAATGATCTTGTTTAACTATAATTTTATGGATTTAAATTGTTTCATTTTAATATCTGGATGAGTAGCAATTTAATTCTGAATTTCAAGTAACTACCTATCATGAAAACTATTTAGACTGAGCTTGCAAATTGCAACATTTGTCTAAAATGACATTCCAGTTATTTCATTCTTACTATAATGATCCTGTGGATTCTGGAGATTGAAGTCATAATGCATAATGATAAAGACCTTAGAAGACAGAAGAGAATAAATGTGAAACCTCATGTTTTTTAATGTGGTCTTTAGTAAGCAAAAGAAGCTGTTTTGATGAAAAGGACTGAAACTGCTTCAGCTTTGAGGTGTCAAACTGAAGAAGGTTTTCTTATCTCTTTTTTTTTCTATAAGTGTGAGTTTATATTAATTACTTCATGGATTGCCTTAACTAGATCTCCAATGAGATATTCTAGTGTGTTTTTACAAATACTGCTACTAACAGTCTTTATGTGGTCTACTCTAATCTTATAAATTACTGGAAATCATAATGGTATAATAAACATTAATTGCTTTCTTAATCTTTAAAGCTGAAATCTAAGCACAGTAATAATTATGAAATAGATAAAGTCTACGATTGATCAGTGAATACTGAAGGATTTTTCCTCTAGCAGTAGTATTTGTCCCACTCAAGCAATAATACTGAGTCATAAGTGGAGCTGCCAATTATAGAAGTTATCTATTTACTTTATTCACAAATAGGAATATGTCAGAATCATGCTAGAAAGCAAGGACTTGAGTCTACATTTTGATCTCTAAACTGCTTATGCATCTTTCCTTGAAGACAAAATCCATATTTTACAGCCACAAAACCCGTTCATCTATCAAATGTTTTTCTACCTTGTATCTTTAAATTTTGTAATGTTTTCTATAATTTGTCAATGATAAATCATTGGGGGAAACTCTACTTAGCCTAAGATCTTTTATAACTTTAGACTCACACAAATTCATAAATAATAAACAGTATATTTGAACTGCAATGCTCCATAGCAAATATAACACTTTATAAATAGATAATATTTCTTTGTGTAAAAGTGTGAAACTGTGTAGACTGTGTGGAAATGTGCTTTTGGTTAAAAAAAAAAAAACTTCTGTGTTAGCCTAGCCACTAACTAGCTACACGACCTTGGGCAAACCCTTTGACAAACACTACCATTCATGCTGGATTAAAAACGAATATTACTTCAAAATTTTCTAAAGATCAGGGAAGGGTATTGAGAAAGCCATAAGAACCTCTACAACTCCATGATTTTATAAGTACATGTGAAATCTTAGGTTAATAGTAGACTAAAACGAGTGGAGAAGTCGAAGTAAAAACAAAAACCTTGTATTCAAATTCTGCTCGTGTGTTTTAGTTGCTGATTGGCTTTTGGGTCAATTATAAAATCTTTGTAAATCCCAGTTTCCTCATGTAAAAATAGCACTAATACCCAAGTAATAGTTATATAAATCCCTTAGTATTGATGAGAATTTGGTAAAGCAGCCCTATTCTGACTCTTGGTGGCCCCTTGGAATCCTCCTCTGCATAGTTAGTTGTCGGTATCCATAGCCTCTGCCTATCCTGCTCGAGGCAAACTTCTCCCATGTTCGGCCCTAGACTCTCTACTCTTTCCCCTGTTCCAGAGATTTCATTTACACTCATGGTTTCACAACTTCTAAATAGATGAAAACCTGAAATCCAACATTGAGACCCTAAGTCAGTTGGACCATGACGATGCATGAATATACATACTAATAATGAAAGATATCATGTAATTAGTGAAATAAATAAAAAATGAATACCCATAAAGTTTTTTTTAATTTTTATTTTATATTGGAATATAGTTGATTAACAGTGTTTTGTTAGTTTCAGGTGTACAGCAAAATGATTCAGTTATATATATACATGCATCTCTTCTTTTTCAAATTCTTTTCCCATTTAGGTTATTACAGAATACTGAGTAGAGTTCCCTGTGCTATACAGTAGGTCCTTGTTAGTTATCTGTTTTAAATATAGTAGTGTGTATATGTCAATCCCAGACTCCCAACCAGATTCCCTTTAACAGAAGGAGAGACAATATACAGTATTAATAATAGAAAGACTCTTAATCCTTATCCCCATGTGTGTTCTGAGATACTCCTTCCACAAAGTTTTCTATGATGAAAAAGGTTTCGTAAATGTTCCATATTGTATTCCCTGATATTAATTCACTTTAGAAAACCAAAGTCTCTAAGAAATGTTCCAAGATAGAAACATATTAGCCTTGTTTAATCCAGAATTTCCAAAATTATTTGGTAACAGAACCCTTTTTTATATAGTATCTAATAATATATTGTATCAATACTATACAATTTAAGAAATGTTATCAAAACTTGCTCTTTTTAAAAACTTTGATTTACACCTGAGAAACTCAACAGATCTTGAATGATATCATTAGTCATACCATCCAGTTTAGGAGAAGCACAATTGGAACTCCCATTGATCATAAAGTAGACAGTGTATTCAGAGTATAATTTGATCTGAATTCTCTGCTATCATTTTGATGAAATATTAGTTTATATATCGCAATGAATAAAATTTGAAATATTCCTTAAATGCCAGCTCTTCCCACCAGTGGGCCTGCCCTAGCTCTGGGACAGGCATTACCCATCAGTGGTCCATCACAAGCCTAGGAAGCCCCTAGGCTCTGGCCACACCCACCAATGTGTCAACATTAGCTCCAGGACACCTTGGGCCCCTCAGCCAGCCATGTCAAGAACACAGTAACAGTAGGGGAATTTAACACCTCACTTACATCAATGGACAGATTATCCATACAGAAAATCAATAAGGAAATACTGGCCTGAAACTATACATCAGACCAAATGGACAAATAGACTTTAATTTGGTTAATTAAAGTCATTAAGGTCAGCCCTAATCCAATATGGCTGGTGTCCTTACAGAAAATGAGATTAGGATAGAGACACACATGGAGGGAAGACCATGTAAGGACATAGGGAGATGACAGTCATGTACTTGCAAAGGAGGAAAGCCTCAGAAAAAACCAGTCCTGCTGACTTCAAGCCTCCAGAATTGTGAGAAAATAATTTTCTGTTGTGTAAGCCATCAAGTCTGTGCTATTTATTATTGCAGCCATAGCAGACTAAAACACTATCCACATAAAAAATTAATAATAATAATAATTAATAAAATATTACATGAAAGTTAACTTAGTAACAGAATCTTAATCACTTGAAAAAATTAAATGCCTCTATCCGTGAAAAGATTAAAATACAAGGTGCGCAAAGTTACCACATCAGAGGTACCATTTTTCTTGGTATCCATCCTCTCCTCTCTATAAGGACCAATCCATGCAGTATCAGCCCTAGCATTTCAGATGTTTTTCATCTCTTTAGTCTATGCACTGTTGTACATCTTAGAATCATCCTGGACTATGGGAGAGAGAGTTATTTGAGATATTTCACAGAAAACAAATTCAGCGCCATTCATTTCATAAGTTATGGATGTTTGCTGAACTGCTAATTAAATTTGTACCACTTTGATAAGACTAACATTCTCATAAACTTAGATCAAAACAATGCAAATATCTATGCTTCTAATTATGCCTAAAATTTGTAAAGCAAATTTTATACTTTTCCCTAAGTATATTTAGGGAAAATTCACGAGCCAACATGTTTGACAATGTACCCCAGAATTAATCACAGGACAATTGCAATATGATTTAATTGATAATATTAAACATACCTAGAGCTCTTCAAGAATATACCCTTTAAAGTTAAGGTAGACCTCTCGGCCCAGAGGTTCATCTCAGACCTACAGGTTATTTAGCTTCCTCCATCCAAACTTCAGTTCTTCCACCTTGATTTTGATAACCACATACTTATTATACAATAAATTACACCTTATTTTAAAGGCTTAATATTTTGATATTGCAGATGTTTATATGACATAGCAAAGTGATTTAACATTTATTTTGATACTTAATTACTTTAATTATAATTGTTCTTATTATCTTTAATCTATGCAACTCAGAGAGCTTCTGTATTAGTTTACTGGGGCTACTCTAACAAATTACCACAAACTGGATGGTTAAAAACAACAGAAATTTATTCTCTCACCATTCTGAATATCTTAAGTTCAAAATCAAGGTATCAGCAGAACCACACTCCTTCTGAAAGCTCTAGGAGAGAATCCATTCTTTGCCTCTTCCAGCTTCTGGTGGCTGTCTGCATTCCTTGACTTATAGCCCCATCACTTCAATTTCTGCCTTTATGGTCACGTTGCATCCTCCTCTTCTGTCTGCGTTATCTTCCTTTGCCTCTCTCTTATGAGGACATATGATTGCATTTATGGTCCACTTGAATAATCCAGGATAATCTATCCATCTCAAGATGTCTATCCTGATTGTGTCTGCAAACACCCTTTTTTCAAATAAAGTAACATCTCCACTTCCACGATCATGACCTTGATATCTTAGGATGTCCTTTATTCAACCTATTATAGTTTCTTCTTTCACTTAAGAGAAAGTAATAATACTTCTATATTGATTACGTTATTGTTCAAATTGTATGTATTTATTGTATTAGATAAAATGCCATAATGTCTAAATTTTTACTGATTGAAAAGATTAATGAGTTAAATTTTGGGGCCTAATACATAATTTTCCAGCTCTATAGGGACTCTCATCTGTAATTTCCCATTTTAAATTTATTCCTGTTACATTTTCCCTAAACTTTGAAGTTTGAATAAATAGGAAGGCTGTAATCATTTCTATATTTTTCTCATTTCTCCTCCTCCAAACACCTTTGCAGATGCTAGAGAATCCTCCCAGCTCATTTTCAAAACTCCCCACACCATGATAAGGATTTGTTTTTATACAAAACATCTCTCATAAATGATGAAGTTTAATACAGGTCAGATCTGTTAAAACAAACACTACAACTTTAAACATCTCTAATTAGTGAAACGATTACCCAGAATCTATTACTGACATGCTTATCTCAAGTAGTTCCTAATAAGACAAATACAGTACAACACAGATAATTTGGAAATATCTCCATGCATATTATGATGTAACTTAGTAACCTTTGATTTATTGATCCTTCCCTTATCCTTTATCCCCTATTCAGTTTAACACCCAGTTTCTGTCTCATTTCATAAATATTTTCTCAATTTTGCTGCATTTGCCTAGAAGGCAGAAGATTCATTACTAAACTAAGAGGACTTTAAGCTTAAATTTGAAGGACAGTGCTGCAAAGATTAATAATATTAAATAGAGTTCCTGCTTTCAAGGAGCCCACTATTTGGGAGTTGATACTGTCATCCACCTACATAGTTACCCTATAAAGCAATCCAGGATAATTGATATTGATACAATAAATCTGAACAAAGTACAGAGAGTGAGTAACACATTTTGACTGACAAGACTGGAGAAGCCTTAACAGAAGACTTTCCATTTCTTCTTCATCCGTTAAATGCTTTTCATACTTCAAGATCTATATCAAATATATCACCTCCCTATGAAGCCTTCTCCAATGTCTTCAATGAGAATTGATAATATTGTGGCACTCATTTTGCAAATAATTTTACAAGTAACATATGCCAGTTGGTACATAATGTATCTCATTAAACTCATTACAGTGTATGCCTGGTTTGTTAGCTTTGTTTTGTTTCATTTGCCCTGAGATTTTAAGATCCTTGAAAAAAGAGATTATATATTATTCATATCCAAATCATATATGCTGGAGTACTGCCATGTTTGATGAGGAATTAAATACACATTTTTTTTAAGTCTTTATTGAATTTGTTACAATATTGCTTCTGTTTTATGTTTTGGTTTCTTGGCTGTGAGGCATGTGAGATCCCAGCTCCCCGACCAGGAATCGAACCCGCACCCTCCGCATTGGAAGGGAAAGTGTTAACCACTGGACCTCCAGGGAAGTCCCTAAATACTCATTTAATTTACTGAATAAACCACTGAAGAATACCTGATATTTTCACTTTTGCCCATGAAAGATTAATAGCTGTCTGAATTTCTCTCCCACTGCTATAAACTACTAACTCAGAAAAAAGTTATGAAACAACTCCTTAGAAGAGAAGCAAAGGATGTGATTTTGCCGAGTTACTGCCTGGAGGAAGTTTCCACACCACAGTGCAGAAAGAAGCCACCGGAGTACAGGGGTATATGATAGTGGTCTCTGGGAACTGAGAAGACAGGGACCATTGTTCCAGAGGCAGAGGTGACTAGGGAAATGCCTGCATGAATGAACACATATGTAGCAGATGAGAAAGATAAGTTTAGGGAAGCTAAGTGACTTGCCCAAGTAAACATACTTATATTAGGTTAAACAATTTCAAATACATTATTTCATCAACTCTTTGAGTTAAGAATCTTTTAAATTGTCATTTTGCAAACCAGGAAAATAAAGTTTAGAGAGGGTATAAGCTGCCCAAATATATGGTAGTAGAACAGAACAAGCCCTTAAATCCAGATATTCCACTAGCAAGTTTATCCTCTGATGCTAAGGGCACTTTGACCCCTAATTCCTCTTCATGTGACTAATCTTTAAATATTTGAGGACAAATTTCTGTCTCAACTTCTCCAGACGAATATCCTGAATCAATTTCATCACATGAACTTTTTTTTTTTTAATTTTTATTTATTTATTTATTTATTTTTGGCTGTGTTGGGTCTTTGTTTCTGTGCGAGGGCTTTCTCTAGTTGTGGCAAGCGGGGGCCACTCTTCATCACGGTGCGCGGGCCTCTCACTATCGCGGCTTCTCTCGTTGCGGAGCACAGGCTCCAGTCGCACAGGCTCAGTAGTTGTGGCTCACGGGCCCAGTTGCTCCGCGGCATGTGGGATCTTCCCAGGCCAGGGCTCGAACCCGTGTCCCCTGCATTGGCAGGCAGACTCTCAACCACTGCGCCACCAGGGAAGCCCCACATTAACTTTTTTGACAGCTACATCAAAATTCTGAATTGTATTAGGTTTTTGGCAGACTAATACTCATAAGTGCTTTTTGCATACTGACTCCAGGGAAGTCTATAAACTCAAGTGTTCCACTGCATATGTACAGGATGAACTTGCTGAGCAGTGGCAGTGTGTGAATAAGGCCTAATGGCAGTCACTGATGATCAAATATGAGCTCAGTCTGAGGCAGCTCTGTTGCCTAACTCCTGAAGGTATCTGCTATAACCTTCAACAACGTTACAGGTGGACAGCAAAATCTCCAATGTGGAAGTAATAATCCCATTTCCTCTGAGAGGGAACAACTGTTTTGTGATGTTCATTGCTTTTTTTTTTTTTAACTTATTTTATTGAATTATAGTTGATTTACAATGCTTTGTTAGTTTCTGATGTACAGCAAAGTATTTCATTTCTATATATATATTTTTTTCCATTATGTTTTATTATGGGATATTGAATATAGTTCCCTGTGCTGTACAGCAGGACCTTGTTGTTTAACCATTCAGTATATAATAGTTTGCATCTGATAATCCCAAACTCCCAATCCATCCCTCCCCCACTTCCCCTTCCCCTTGGCAACCACAAGTCTGTTCTCTATGTCTGTGAGTCTGTTTCTGTTTTGTAGATAAGTACATTTGTGTCATATTTTAGATTCCACACATAAGTGGTATCATATGGCATTTGTCTTTCTCTGACTTACTTCACTTAGTATGATAATCTCTAGGTCCATCCATGTTGCTGCAAATGGCATTATTTCATTCTTTTTTATGGCTGAGTAGTATTCCATTGTATATATGTACCACATCTTCCTTATACATTCCTCTGTCGATGGACATTTAGGTTGCTTCCAAGTTTTGGCTATTGTAAATTGTCCTTCTATGAACATAGGGGTGCCTGTATCTTTTTAAATTATAGTTTTGTTCGGTGATGTTCATTTCTAGATTATGCATAGAGAAACTGAGATATGTGCAGAGAGTGTGTGCAAATATGGGTACAGATTTCATTGTAGGGATTACTGAAAAAGAATTGAGCTATTTAACCTGATAAATGAAAAATCTGAAGAACATTAAATGATGATATTTAATATTTAAAAGTGTTTCTACAAAAGAAGAATCAAGCTTAGTTTGTGTAGTTCCTTTAGCTACGTATATGTTTAGAAGTGTCAAAGTGAGAATTTGGGGTCAATACAAAGAATAGCTTCCTAACAAAGTAGTAAAAAATTAGTTGCCATTTTGTTTCTGGAAACATCAAAACAGAGGCTGTGTTTTACCATTACATTTATTCACTCTTACCCAAGCTTCCGTAAGCTAGCCTGAAACACCCAGAGACACACATGCCCATTAAGTAACAGGTGTGAGGCATGGCCACAGTGCTTCTTTGAGCCAGGGTCTCTTTTTCTCTGTTTCAAATATACCTAGTTTCTTATTCCTGCCTCCATCTCCTATTGAAAAAGGCTCCTGTCTTTTAGATTTGTTACCGATATTTGGATTCTCAGATTTGATTTCTTGTTCCTGAGCCTTTTATCTTGGAGTTAGTCCCACTCAGTCTTTCTTCTCTGGAAACTCCTTAGTAAAATGTGATGCAGTCTAAGGAGCGAATATTAAAAATGGGATTGTATTGACCGTGCAGTATGGTAGATTGCTTTAGATAACCTACAAAGTCCCCACTTACTCTAAGTTTCTATCATTCTATAGTTAATATTCCCTACATTTTAATCAACACATCTTCTTTCTTAAAAGATATCAGTAATTAATTTATTAATTGAAAAAGCTACACTTACATACTTACATATCTTAAAATAGTGATTTGGGTTTTTTTTTTACAATTTAAAATTTCAATAAGGATGTTTATAAATTCACTTTGTCTTTTCCCAACACAGTACCTCCAATGAACATCATTAACTTGATTTCCGTTTGTGTTCAATTAAATGTAAGTTGGTGTCTGGAATATCTCTGGCTCCTGAGAAATTATTTTTCCTTAATTTTGTCTCTCCTTGTCCTCTTTTCCCTCCTCCTTTCCTTCCTTATTCTACATACTTAGATTTGTTTCTTTTTCATACTGCGTGGTTCCAACTTTATTCTTAGTTTTTAAATAATGATTTCCACTAATCCATTATTGTATGTCATCTTCTTACAAATGACTGGAACTTTCACCCTGTCTGAGATTAATAAATAACATACAGTCTTTATTATCTCTTTGTAGTACAGGATTTTTCTGTAGAGTTGTCAACCCCAAGCCAAGTTTTCCATAAGATTTAGCAAATTTATTGAGAATCTCATTCTTCACTAATCTAATAAAGTAAATAACGTGTTGTATTTTAATGATGTTTTAACACTTCTATAAGAATTTTCTTCTAATTTTTTCAAAAAAATAGCTGAGAAAATTTTTCTTATATCATCTCTTTCAATATTTCCAGGGCTTCTTTTTTTTTTTTTTTAATTAATTAATTAATTAATTTTTATGGCTGTGTTGGGTCTTCGTTTCTGTGCAAGGGCTTTCTGTAGTTGTGGCAAGGGGGGCCACTCTTCATCGCGGTACATGGGCCTCTCACTATCGCGGCTTCTCTTGTTGCGGAGCACAGGCTCCAGATGTGCAGGCTCAGTAATTGTGGGTCACGGGCCTAGTTGCTCCGCGGCATGTGAGATCTTCCCAGACCAGGGCTCGAACCCGTGTCCCCTGCATTGGCAGGCAGATTCTCAACCACTGCGCCACCAGGGAAGCCCTCCAGGGCTTCTTGATTCAGCTGGATCAAAGTTTTTACATGGTGGTAAATAAATTATTTTATTCAAGTTCTTCATAATTAGAAAGGAAAGAAGTACTATCTAGAAATGCTTTTTCTAAGTTATTTTTTCTTTAAGTATTTAACAAAACGTTTAAATCCATGAAAACCTTTGAATACTCTAGAATCAATCCATACTTATTTTTGTAAGGATAGGAAATTGGAAAAGATAAATCATAAAAAGTTTTGAAAGCCTTAAGATTTAGTGATTTTCTGATGAGTAAAGCAATAAAAAGAAAATAAATAAATAAAATCTGTAATTTGTAAGCTCGGGTTGGATTGCTACAGGTGTCGCCTATGATTTATAATTTTTAAATTTGTTTTGATTCTGCTCTGATTTGTGTTATCTTTTAGGATGGAATTAAACTTTATACACTTTGACCCATATTTGAAGTCATTCTTTTTTTTTTTTAAACGTATTTTTTAAATTTTATTTATTTATTTGTTTATTTATGGCTGTGTTGGGTCTTCGTTTCTGTGCGAGGGCTTTCTCTAGTTGTGGCAAGCGGGGGCCACTCTTCATCGCGGTGCGCGGGCCTCTCACTCTCGCGGCCTCTCTTGTTGCGGAGCACAGGCTCCAGACGCACAGGCTCAGTAATTGTGGCTCACGGGCCCAGTTGCTCCGCGGCATGTGGGATCTTCCCAGACCAGGGCTCGAACCCGTGTCCCCTGCATTGGCAGGCAGATTCTCAACCACTGCGCCACCAGGGAAGCCCTGAAGTCATTCTTCAATTGAGATTAATCAACTGTTTAACCTCTATTTTTGAACACAGGTAAATCAGTGAATAATTTTGTCATCTCATTAGTACTCAGTAAATGGATACTATGGGTTTTTGGGTTTTTTCCTAATGCCTATACCACCCATATTTTGATGTAAAACATTGGCTCTGAAAATCTTCATTGGAAGGCATAAGTTGGTTCATTGACTATGATTCTATTGATGAGAGTTCCATATTGTGTGTGTGGGTTTGTGTGTGTGTGTAAATTACACCTATAATGCACTGTGTTCAATTTTTTAGCTTCAGTTTCTGCAGTATGGAGTAGGAAATAGAAGAAAATTGTCAAGGTATCTGGAATCCTATATTTTTTACAGGATTTTCTTACCTAATTCAATACCAATATTTTAGATCCTTGATTTTATTGTGTTTTTCTAGAATCAATACAACTTTTTTGTTATCGCACTCACATATCATCATTTTTAAATATATAATTAAATTAGAATACCTACAATAACAAAAGCAACAATATTGAGGATTAGGAATAACAAAACTGCCTCTATTTTTTTTTTTTTTAATAGCTACGTTATTTTTTTTTTTTTTTTTTTTTTTTTTTTTTTAGCTGTGTTGGGTCTTCGTTTCGTGCGAGGGCCCTCTCTAGCCGCGGCAAGCGGGGGCCACTCTTCATCGCGGTGCGCGGGCCTCTCACTCTCGCGGCTCCTCCCGTTGTGGGGCACAGGCTCCAGACGCGCAGGCTCAGCAGTTGTGGCTCACGGGCCCAGTTGCTCTGCGGCATGTGGGATCTTCCCAGACCAGGGCTTGAACCCGTGTCCCCTGAATTAGCAGGCAGATTCCCAACCACTGCGCCACCAGGGAAGCCCTCTATGTTTTATAAAGTGGAAATCTTCTAGTGCAGGGACTGAAAAACTTTCTATTAATGCTTAGGTAATAAATACTTTTGGCTTTGTGGCAGAGAAGATCTCTTACACAACCAATTCAACTCTGCTGTTTTAGTGCAAGAAGAGTCATAGACAAGCAAATGAATGGTTGTAGATGTGTTCCAATAATATTTTATTTGTAAAAACAGGCAGGGGGCTGTGTTTTGTTCATGGGCCATATTTGCCAGCACTTGTTCTACAGCTTAGGCCTCTAGTCACAAGTTTCATTGTGTCATTATATTTTAGAGAGGGAACACACAGCATCAATTAATCCAGAGAGAGTAGATCAAGTGAAGCACAGTTAAGAGTTTTCTGTTGTACTTAGTATCAAGACACAGAGCTTCTTTCACACTACAAGAAAAAAATGACCTTGATGTTTAATAGAGTCAGTGTAAATAAGATGCTGATTCATAACTTGCACTTTTTCCAGTCTGAGATCTTTGACCCTTATTTTGACTTTGGCCCATAGCCTAATACAATTAAGCAAATGCTTCACAAAGCTGTTTTGTATTTAAACTTTATTTCATTTTTTAAAACATAGGTTTTTAAAAATAGAACCAAAAGTTTAACTTTCTTTAGGCATAAGGGGTAAATTTTAAGAAATGACCCTTCCAAACATTTGCGAGAAGGAAGTTTGGCTGCCATGCAGCCTCTATTTTATGATGTATCAGTCATCATTTCATTAGAAATGGTGCTTAATCTTTAGGATGTGAGTCATCTCATACTCATAGCCTCCAGAAATTTATCATAGAGACATGCAATATAGGAAGCCATTAGCTGAGGAACAGCAATTTTAAAATGACGCATATATGCTACTGCCAGCTCCTGTATCATACCCCTTCGGCAGAGCCTTATCATAATTCTGGTGCCCTTTATATTGAAAAACCTCTCCAGGCTGATGGAGCCCTTATCTAACCGAGATTTATGTGCTGTTTCTTCGGTTCTAACTTAGCCTTTAACAACCCACTATGCTGCTCAAGTTTTCTCTCTTTTTCAACATACAGCTAGAACTTCCTACCTTAGTTTGTGGACCATATTCCTTCAAAAATTTACCTTAAGGTCTGAATTTAAACTAAAATGCTGAAGTTTTCAGAGTTCAGGGTTGCTTTTATAAGGGCAAAACTCTAGACTCATGGTCTATTCATTCAACAAATACGTACTTAGTGCCAACTATGTAGTAGGGTCTTTTCAGGTGCTGAGGGATCAATATATTACCCCGGCCCTCACAATGCATAGTTAATGTGTGTGCGTGTATGTGTCTGAAATAAACATGTAAATCAATTATGACAGTAACATTACAATATTACAGCATACCATTGTGTGGTAAAAAGGCACAGTGAGAGTGCAAATAGTAAATCATTATCATCCTGGCCTGGAGCAGTGCAGAGAGAGGTGTAGGTCTGAGGCCTCACAAAGGAAGTGAAATAGACTGAGCTTTAAAGATGAGAAGGAAGTTAAAGAGAAAAGAGTATTACAGAGAGAGGGGGCAACATGCATAAAGGCTCAGAGGTGTGACATCGCATGGTGTGGTTTGACGGAGAAATGAAAAATAATTTGTATGAGTGAGCTAAGAGTATAGGTAAAGAAGGGACAAGAAATAAAGCTGGAAAAGTAAGCAGGGCTTAGAGTTAATGGGTTAATAACTTTTAGACTAAAAGTAATAGGGAACTTTGAAAACTTGAGGCAGGGTAATGTGGTTAGTTTGGTGATTTCTGTTGATTACTAAGTGATATCCAAGTAAATGTGTTGGAGGTAGAACTCACCAGAGAGGGTTCTAGATTGGAGATTTGCATCTGGGGAGTCACCTGCATATATATGATTTCTGAAAATGTGGACTTAAAGAGTAAATAAATAAATTATAAACGCATACAGCAAGAAATGAAATTTTAAGGAACACACACCTCTAGCATGGACAAGGGAAATTGGTGAGCAGTGACCATAAAACAAACAAAAAATGAAAACCAGGGAAGAACATTTCTAGTGGTCATAACTTACAGTTGTGTAAAAGATGTTAATGTGAAAAGATGACACAATATGACCATTACTTTGTCAAGAGAGTTATATGAAATGAGAAGCATGAATGTTAGACAGCAATCTGTTGGGAGATGAGTGGGAAGTAAGGAAGTATAGACAGTAATTTTAAATTACCCTGCTTCAACTTTCAAAAATCAGTGTAATTCACCACATTAAAACATGAATGAATAAAAAAACATATGACTTTCTCAATAGATACAGAAAAATCATTTGACAAAAATTCAACATCCATTCTTGATAGAACAAACAAAAAACTTACAGCAACCTAGGAATAGAAGTTTAAACTGCCTAACCTGATAAAAGGTATCTATAAAATACTTTAGATTTAACATCATACTTAATGGAGAGATTGAAATTTTTCTATTAAGTTTAGGAGCAAGAGAAGGATGTCTTCTCTCACCGGTCCTATTTTACATTGTACTGGAACTTCTAGCCAATGTGCCCATAAAAGGATCCAGGGCTCATTGGAAAAGTGGTTGATTCCAGGACTGCAGCAGGAAAAAGATGCTCCTGGATTGTAGTGTATGTTGAAAAGTAAGGAAGTGTCAAAAAATAAGAGAGACAGAGAAAGAGACAGAGAGAGAAACAGAGACAGAGAGAAACAGAAAGTCACCATTTAAATACCCTACTAATAATGGCCACAGGCAGTATCTACCAATGAACACTAAAATCCAATTTTGAGCTACATCAGTTCTAATGCAGTATTGCAGGACAATAAAACAGGACAACACTGTGCTAGTTGCACAAAACAATGAGTAACTTCAAATAATTCACTGAAAATACATTTCAAAATCTATTTAGAAATAGCTATTAGAACATCTATGAGAAACAGAAGAAAAATGGGCAATTCAGAATTACTTTATACATATATGACAAATATATTGGGTTTAAAGTTTGAAATTTGCGTGGATTAAGTGATTGGCTAACTTCATGACCATTTCATTTCAAACTTGACTTTACTTATAGAGTCACGTAAAAATTAATCGTTTCAGATACACTGAGAAAATCAGTTTGGTTCATTCATTGACTAGGAATAATTACCAAATATTATTAAAGAAGTGAAATGACCTTAAATGACACCATTCTCTGCTTCTATGCCCACACTCGCTTCCCCTAACCCCGTGCCTCTTCCTGCATTCCTTATTTGGTGAGCAATAATGCCACCTACAGAGTTGTTCCAGCCAGAAATCCTGACTCATTTCTCTCCTCCTGGGTTCATTCACTCTGTTCCCAAGTTATGTGGCTTCTCACTAAACAAATCACAGGCCTCTATCCTGTGCTGCTAAAACTTCAGTCTGAGGCTGTGCTTCTTTACTGGGTTACAGCAACCACCTCCTAACTTGTCTGCCTGACTCCTGTCTCGCTCCACTCAATTGTCCAAGTGGCCTTTCAAAGACACCAGCCTGAATGTTCCACTTTCTTGCTTGAAATCTGCCAGTGACTCACGACTTCATGCATGGAAGCTCCTTATGGGTCACCCTTCCGTATCACTTCTATTTATGCTGCCGGCCCTATTTGCAGTTCCCTGAAGGTCACATTTTTCCTAAAATGGCCTCTGAACCTGTTCCTCCTCTCCAAGGAGACCTTGCAGCACCCCTTCCCCACTGCCAGTGGCTGTCAAAATCCAACTTTCCCTTAAAGTTCTGCTTGGCTGTCAGCTCCTCTCGAGTCCACTCTTGGGATCCATCAGCCAAGAATTAGTGCCCCATCTACTGACCCCTCTCCACATCAACTTCTCACACTTGTTTATAACTGCTTGTTTATTTATTGCTCCCCCTCTAGACTGTGAAATCTTCTAAAATCGTGCCATACTTATTATTATGTTTAATCTGCTAAGCCTAGAACTGTGCCTGTCTTAATACACATTTAACAATGAAGGAAAGAATGAGTTTAAAACTTAGAGCACATTGTGAGCGAATCTGCTTGTCACCACTCCAGATCTGTTAGTTTGCAATATTGGAATGATTTAAAATGACAGTCTTAGCATACACCTGTGGTTACAATTATCTTTAATAATCAAGATTTTCTTATAGACCCCAAATTAAAATAGAGAAGTTTTTTTATATGTGGATTATTTTCTCACCATTGGTCCTCAAGGAAGTTACTGTTGGATGCTATCCCAGGTGAAGAGTGCTAGCTTGGTTCTACTAATTAAAGAGCTTATGCAACACCTACTTAAAATTGCATTAAACTTTATTCACCTTAAGTACTAACCTTACAGCTTTTTCATTTAGCAATATGCTCTAATGGTCTGGTTGAATATTCTCTTTCTAAAATCTGGAGGATTGAAGAAAGGGATTCACATTCACGGACTAATGAGCTTGTAAAGGATGGACCATGAATCTTAAGCGCATTCTTCCATTGAAGTCCCAAGCCTCTTAGGCTCTTGAGCTCCCCTCTCTCCTGTTTGAGCTCTGAGGAGGCTCTAACTGTCTTTACACAGATGCAGTCTATCAGGACCTCCCATCCTGCCTTCCTGGCAGACTTCTATCCCATCACCATGGAGCTTCCCTCTCAGTGCTGCTTCGGGATCCTGCTTGGTGCTCATGCTGGCTAGTGCAGGCACAACTGGGAAGTTCAGACTGATTACTATCCCACGGGATAAACATTTAACCCATAGGAAAAGGGGGTTGGTAGATAAAGCAGATAAAGGGGGTTAGTAGATCAGTCCCCCTTTGCTCTCCCAAGTGACGGTCCTGACCTGTGTGGTGCCCTAGTACCAGCAGTCAGTCATGCTAGAAGTGGCCAGTTCTGTGATTCATCTTTGTATTGACTCTCCCTCCCTGCCTTGGTCCCATCACCCCTCACTTCTGCTTCCTGGGTTGGGCATTCCACTAAAGTAATAGCCCATAAACCCTCTGCCTCCAGATGTGCTTTCTGGGAATGCCAGGCTAAGACAGCTTGTATAGGAAATATTTTGTCTATGTGTCTACTCTCTGAGTTAACTCAGGAGTCGATAAAACGCTCAGTCTCAGCAAAAATCTTTAACGAAGGATCATTTCTTCCTTGCCTAGCATTCTAAAATCTGAATTTACTTTCTGTCCCTAATTTAAAAGAAGTAGACTCGTAATTTTGCACCCTGTTCTTGTTGGCATTTAACACTATTCTGTGTAGCTCAATTTCAAAGATCTGGCCAAGACCTATTCTCCCTATTCCTTTTAATTTGATAGGACCTCTAGACATGGCCCAAATCTCTAAAATTCTGCATTAATATAGAATTTAATTCCACATAAATACAGTTCAACTTGGCATCGTTGTTGTTGCTACTGCTGTTGATGTTATTGCTGTTTCTAAATGCAAGATATTTTGCCAGTACCAGATGTGGATTGCAACACTGAGTCAGGGACTCTTCCTGTTCCCTCAGTAAGCTCTCAATACAGGGCAGGGAGAGGTAGTATATATAATTCCACAAATCAGCCAGACATGCTGTAACAGGTACCTAAAAAGGGAGCCTAAAGGAGCAGAGAGGGTGTGGGGCTTCATCACCCAAACTGACTAGAGAAAGCAGAAAGAATTTCAAAGAGAGGGGACTGGTAAACAAAGTTTTCCTACATGTGCACAAGCAGGCTATAGTTAATAAATATTTAACAATGATTCACATAATGTAAAAGTCAGCTGAATTGCTGACATGACCTTAACTCCCAAGGAGTCCCTAAAGAGCACAAATAAAATGTTTCTTAAAGTCCAGGACAATTTCTTTTGTATCTCTGCAGCCTCCACACACACAAAAAAACTAGCATGTGTTAGTCTTCTGCATACTAATAGGACGTTAATTGTTTACTGGATAGAATCATGCATAAATGGTAACAGAAACATACACAGTAGCCTCTCTCCTCAATGTCATTCCCCTCGTGGCAACCTGCAGCCCAACACAGGTGCTTCTAGCCGCCCTACCCCTGTCGACCGTAATCTACACTCTCAGTCCCATAAGGTTTGAATGATACCAGCTCTGCTTGGTGCAAAGTAAAAGAGAAAGCGAAAGCTTTTCACTCTACTCAGAAAGGCTCAAAGGAGATCTTAAATAAATGTTAGACACTCTCTTTAGATTTTTTTTTCCCTCTGTAAAGAAAAACTGGTATTTATTTGAAGATAAGAGCCATGTCATGCTGATTTCAAAAGCTAGGATGGAAAGATTATTTGGATAACATATAACACAACTCAACTCTAATCCTTAATATTTAAAATGTCTTTAATTTGGAGGGTTGTCAGCATTTCCCCAATCACTTTTTGCCATTTTCTAGTTTTGTTTCTATGTAGAACTTCGGAAAATATAGTCTCGATAATTTTTTTGCTTTCCTTATTCACAACATGTTCATAGTTTTTGGCTTACTTAGTGTTCTTACTAAAGTCATTTCTTCTATTGTGTTAACTCTTTTATTCCCCCTAGGCACTGGGTAACTATGAATAGTCCATGTCTATGTACAGTCTCAATACTGGGAATAAAATACCCTTAGGATATCTTTAGGATATCCTCTCCTAATGGATCAGTATGGATTGTTTGAGACTACTAGTCTTAAACAGATCAAACAATGACAAGAAGTTTGCATATAATATCCTACATTATATTGTACTAAATATCCCATTTTCCTCTTTGCATTGACCTTCACTGGTAGGGGGGTCATGGAGGTGGGATTCCACAAACCATGTGACTTGCTTCAGCCAATAACGTGGGAGAGTGATGTGTGTCATTTCTGGGCAGAAGTGTTTCATGACTCAGCATTTCCCTTTTTACTCTGCCTTGGTCACTGGCAATGTTCCAGATAAAGGATGCTTTGTCACTTTGGGTCCTAGAGAGAAGGTGGTGCAGGGCAGAACAGAAATCAAACTTTGATGAAACATGATTCAGAAATAAAGTTTTGTTTTCATAAGCTATGGAGATTTTGAGGTCATTTGTTATTACACCATAATCAGGCCAATTCTGAAATATATACCTTTCTTCAAAGAATTCTCTAAGAAAGGTGTCCTGCCAGGTGTGGTAGAATGGCCCCAAAAGATGTCCTTCCCAAAGGTGTTTCCTAATCTCTGGAACCTGTGAATTTGTTACCTTCCTCAGAAAAAGGGACTTTGCAGATATAACTAAAGCAATGAACCTTACAAGAGTGAGGTTTTCTGGATATTCCAGGTGGGCCCAATCTAACAACATGAGCCTTTAAAAAAAGAAGTTTCTCTGGCAGGAGGTAAGGGCAGCTGAAGATGAAGTCAGAGAGGTGATTCAAGGTGTGAGAAGGACTCCATTGAGCAGATGCTGATTTGAAGATGGAGGCTGAGGGGGGAAGGGGGGTTGCAGCTAGGAGCTCAGGTGGCCTGAAGGACTGAGAGAGCCTTCCACAGACAGCCAGCAAGGAAAAGGGGACCTCAGTTCCACAACCACAAAGAACTGAGTTTAGCCAACAGGCTGAATAAGCTTAAGAGCGGATTGATTCCTAGAGCCTCAAGAAAGAATGCATGCATCATAAAAACCTGAGAATTGGGTCTTGTGACATTCTAAGCAAAGAGCCTAGCTGAGGCACACTGGACCCAGCATTCTAAGCAACAGAATTGTGAGATAATAAATTTGTGTTATATTTTACAACTACATTTGTGTTCATTTGTTATGACAGTGATAGAAAACAAATACACTAGTTTTGTGATTTAAGTAATAATGTGCATGGACACATACTTTTCCAGTAAGAGTAAATGATTTAACTGAATGGTGGTTTAACCTGGTGGTCGGTGATAGAAAAAAGCAAAGGCTAATAATGGAATCTCATCTCTCACTTACTGGCTACTACACCTATGGCAATTTATGTATTTATAAGAGTTTCCTAACCTACAAAAGAAAACTAAACATGTTTACTTCACAAAGCTTATGGATATTTTTTTAAAGTAAATGTGCATAATCTAGTCCCTGATATATGCTAAGTGATCAGTTATTGCTAGTTAAATAAATGAAAAAAATTAACAATAAGTGAAAAGTGGGTGAATCTGCCAAATGACCCAATTCGTAGGAATATTCAGTTTCCTCTATCAAGATTGAGCAACTCTCTATCCCAATCAGTGTCTGCCTTTGACATGTATAGCAGACCCGCTTGACAAAAAAGACAACACTGCAGTTTTCAAAATAGGACAAAAATATCTTACCAATATCATATACTCAATAAAATGAATTTATCTATTAGCCTTTTAAATCCACTTTATCATGAAACTATTAGTAATTTCAACATTTGTCATGCCTTCAGGTAATGTTTACAAATAAGACAGTATCATCATTTCTAAGCGTGCCAGGTTAGCCTGTTAATTGAGAATATTTCCCAAAATTCTGAAAGAATACAATGAATAGAAATACTAAAGTCTACCTTTCACTGGATTGCAGTTTCTTACTTACAATTCACCCTTTCTCTCAACTAGCAGTTATTGAGCACCCTAGCATTTATTCAGCTCTGTTGTAAGTGTTAGGGTCTGCAAAAAATAAAATAAAATACGCTCCTTGTCCCAGTAAAGATTATAATTTAATCAGAAAGCCAAACACTTAAACAACCATTAATGTTTCCATTGTTAGAACAGTGCTTTATAATAAAGCACAAAGGAGAAAGAAAATTAACTTTGCTGGGAGAGTAGGGAAAACCTTACAGAAGAGGAGAAATTAGACTTGGTTCTTGAGTGAATATTTGCACTGTTATTCATTTGCACATGCCAACTCAAAAGTGTTGTCTTGTGACCCATAATTTCAATGTTAGAAGGCTACCAGTGTAAAAGATTTTTTGTCATAATGTCTTCTGTTTATATCTGGGCTGGGCAAAGTTTTCTCTAAAATGTTACATAGTAAATATTTTAGACTTTGCAGCTGCATGGTCTCTGTCACAACTACTCAACTCTGCAGTCCTAGGGAAAAGGCAGCCACAGACAATATGTAAACAATAGGGCATGGCTGTGTTCCAATAAAACTTTATTTACAAAAACAGGCAGCTAGTCAGATTTTGTATGCAAGCTGCAGATTGCCAACCCCTGTCTTAGATAAATAATGTACACATAAAAATAATTGACTAGTATTATACTTTGTGCCAGGGCTTGTGAAGACACATAAAAAGAAAATGAATGGTTCTTACCTTCAAAAGTTTACTAATGTACAATATTCATGTTAAAGGAATTCTACAAAGATTTCAGTTTATCGTTTTAGCCTCTCTTAGTGACCAAATTGAATTAGGAAACCATACTTAATCTGGTTTCATCTAATTTTGATATATTGCTTCAGATATTAACTAACATATTAGGGATTGTTGGCTTATTTGCCTATTTCAATGAATCTATGTCTGTTCTAGAGACTTCAGCTTATTTTGGCTGCAGGAAAACATTCATACCCTCCTATTGAGTCATTACGCCCAGATAATCAAGTCAGGCATAATTTTAGGTAAGATTGTGTTTCTAGATTAGGATCAGAAGTACTGATGAGAAAGAAGAACCAAAAGGAATTTCGTTTTTATATGTAGTCAGATTTAGTAAAGGAAGGAACAGCTTGTGTTATAGAGAAACAAAAGATGGGGCTGGAGAGGCAGGTCACCAGTCAGTAAGGTGTGGAGGCCTAGAGTCCTAGGATCCAGCAGACTCCAGGTTAAACTGTACATGCTCAGGCAAACTTTCAGTGTGTAATACTAACACTATCTTAAGGTTATAATTCCGTGCCTATCGAGAATAGGGCTGGGGTTATTAAAGGAGTTAAGAGATGTGAGAAACTTGAAAACCAGGCTAGTTGTCTAAGCTTCAAATTTGAGGTAGGATAGAATCAGGGCACTGAGGAATGAAAAGAATTTAATGAAAAAGAAAACACACTAAATTTGAGGAGAATAAAGATACTGGTCCTATCAGTGTAGAAGCTTCACATTGGACAATATTGGGAAATAAGATGAAAAACAGGACACATAGAGATTGTGGTGACATTTGCAAGAACTTCGATTTAAAAATGTTATGGAGGCACAACGTAGATTTTTCAGCAAAAAAGTGACATGTTGCTTAAGAGATACTTATTTGGTGTCAAAATTAGAGATGGGTTGTGATGTGGCGACAATATTCTTGAAATCCAGTCAAATTGTTTGCTGAGTGGAATGAAAATGAATCATGTAGGCCTGGATTTAGAAGGTGTCAGGGGGAACAGCAGGAAATTTTTAATTTTTAACATAGTGAGAAAAGGAGAGAGATCTGTCACAGAGAACTCCAAGGTTTTGAGTGAAAGTAATTGGAAAAATGGTAATATTTTTAGAATAGACAAGGAAATTGAGGAGTGAATCTAATTTAGAGCATAGAAGGCAGATTCACCTAAAGAGATGTCTAGAGGAAGAACTTTCTATTAATGTTCAATCTGGTGCAAATGTACAAGAGACATTTTTTAATAGAGAAGTAACCTTGGGGGGAAAAAAAGCACTGACTTTCCCAGCAGCCTCTCTATCCAACATCAGGAGCATTTGATTACAAAAGGTGATTTGGTAACACGTGGCTGCTCCTCAGGCCTGACAAACCCACTTCACACAGACTGCTGTTAGCAGGATGTGGACCAAATATGGCTTCAGGGGACAGGAGACTCTGGGGGGCTGTGTAGCCAAACCTCAGCGTGAACTTACTCAGATCTTCCAGCTGTCCAGATGCAACAAGCAGTGTCATTTGTTATCTGAGTAAATATTTAAATAAATATCTGTGTGTCAGTGTTTTCGGCATGGGATATAATTCATAATTGTTTAGTGCCCACTATTAAAGGGAGCATAGTGATTAATTTTATGTGTACTGATTTTATTAAGAAAAATTACATAAAAGTGTAAAGGTCCCATGAATAGATTGAGGCATGAGAGTGGACATTTTCTAAGATGTGAGGGCTAGAATCATATATTTGGGTAGCCATGGAATTTGAAACTATAGGAGTGGGTGAATTCTTTAAGTGTGTAGAGGGAGGAGCAGAGGAGTGGGGCCCGAACACAGGAAGTGGTTTCATTGAAGTGTTATCTAAATGAAACTTGTACACAAGGGAAATTTCCCATACAAAGAGCAAAAGCTAGTGTTATGATACCCTGCCAGGAAAAAAAAAAAAAAGACAGTTGAAATGTATTGAATGAACTCTGCACAGCTTACATAAAATGACACAACTATAAACTATATAAGATAAGTGAACTGTGTTTTTTCACTGAAAATTATTTTCCAACTATTTTAACTATTGGAGTAACTTTTAGTGAAATAGAGTTAGAAATCAACCACAAATCTCTCTAGGAATCTTACTATCCTGATATCATAAACTTTTTGAGGCAATAATAAATTTTCTTAATGATACCCTTAAAATCTTTCTTAATAGGATTAAACAAGTAAGAGGAGACCTTCTTAACGAGAGGGGAAGTAAAGAGAAGATGGAGACAGCTGAAGAGTGTAGAAGTTGAGACTAAGAATCTCAGGCAATAAGTCAGGAGACCATAGACTCATCCCAACCAGTTTGGTGTTGCTTCTACACTACCCTGCCCTCTTTATTCTGTCCAGATTTTCCCTGGATTTAGATTCTGCCACAGAAGACACTTGCATTGACATTTGCCTCATTTAACAAACTATCAAACTGTGCTCCAAACAGATGTATATTTGTTCCATAGGCAGATTGGATGTTAAAATACGTATTAGTGATGCTGCTTTGTCTAAAGAATAATCAGACAATTATCTTGGAACAAAATTGTCTGTTGACAATACCTTTTTGCTGAGAATAAATATATTTGCTCAAATTGTACATTTTCCCAAACTGACTTAAAAGAGAATTGGCTTTATCTTTTATAAAACCAGCATCCGTGGTTGAGAGAATTGGCTCCTCCAACATGGTCCTGGTGAATGTAAAATATGTGCGCTGTCAACCACCCATATGTTTCCTTTCTCTTGAACTTGAACGGAATCTATGTTGTCATATTTTATCATGACAACTCTCACTTCAGTCAGAAGAGAAGCCAAAGCTTCTCTGAAAACATGGAAAGAACAAATGGAAAAAAAATATGAACAACTTTATTTACTGAAATAATAAGAAAGTGCAGTTAAAAGCAGTAAAATGCTAGAAGGTGGAAATAGTATTTGTTAGGTTGATTTGCTAAGGAAGTGGAGGATGTGAAGAGAGAAATGACGTTATGTTTAAGAAAGCGGGTGGTTAAAGAGAAAGAAAGAATTAAAGTAAATTAAATCAAATTAAATTAAAAGGGAAGCTGAAAAAGACAAGGGAAATTTTTGTGCATATGTGTGAAAAAAAATAAAAAGAAAGGGAAGTGGAAGACTTGGTGATTTGATGAAGAGCCAGTAGTAAGGCAAAGTTTAAGGTGTAAAAAGGAAAAAAGAGAATCTTTGATGGACTCAAGTCCAGAGTAATGACGAAAATAGGCAGATGACTCAGCTTTAGAAAGAAAAACGTCTCTTTTTCTTTTGAGATGAAGAAGGTAGAGTAATTAGTGGTAATGACACTGGGGAATTTTGAGGTGGAAGGGGAAACTTTTAAAAGCTCAAATCAAATTGCTTCTTTCTCGTGGGAGTAGGAAGAGAGGCCGTGATGGAAAATGGGATTGGCCCTTTGAGGAGAGTGAAAAACAATTCAAGGAGCCATTATAGGGTGTGGTATAGAAATGCTGCAGAGCAATTTCAAAAATGGCTATTTAGAAGAAGGGTTGTTTATCTGGGATTAGATATAGACATGCGAGCTGACAAGACCGCATGAATGAGAGGGATCAGAGGAGACACAGACGTAAAGAGCAGAGTTAGTGGGAGGGAAGAGGTGGGAAAGGTAAAAAGAGGCAAGTTTTCATGGAGAAATCATGAAAGTGGTCAAGGTCCCTGGCAGCACTACGAGTGAGGGACACTGAGAGAGAAGGAAAATGAAAGTTATTGAAATTGAAGAAATTGAAAAATTGAATTTGTCAATTTTCACAAAGCCTCTAAGTGAAAGGGTGGAGACAGAACATGAGTGCACGTGCCCGTCCAACTGGGCTCTTTACAGCAACATGAAGGCCTCCAGCTTCTGATCTTAGTGTCTTCTCTGGGCTAACGGTACATAAGTTTCTCAAAAGCTTATTCATTAATATGTGTTACCTTGGTGTGCTGTTTATCTGCAACTCTGTGCTTTTGACCGTGGAATGCCTCTCCGCACTCGTTCTGGATGATCTGGTCCTGATTCCAGTATCTCTTTCTGCTAAGTAGTGGTCTCTCCCCTCCCCAGCCTCTGGCTGACAGGCAGAGCAAAACAGCATCAGTGTGATGATACAGTACCCCAGAAAGATGGCAGGAGACAGACAGATTATAGAAACAGTGGATAAGGACCAAAGGTATTCAAGAAATATGGAGGCCCATCTAGAGATGGGCAAAAGGTGGTTCTGAAGAATGACTGGAAAAAATAAATCAGCATGGACTTAAATGGAGAGTGGTAAAAGAGTATAGACACCTAGATTGGGTTAAAATTATGTTGTCCTCTCCTGATGTCCTGAAGATGTATGCAAATTTTCACACATATCTCTTTTTTTTTTAATTAATTTTTACTGGAGTATAGTTGGTTTACAATGTTGTGTTAATTTCTGCTGTACAGCAAAGTGAATCCGTTATACGTATACATATATCCCCTCTTTTATAGATTCTTTTCCCATATAGGCCATTACAGAGTACTGAGTAGAGTTCCCTGTGCTATACAGTAGGTCCTTTTAGTTATCTATTTTATATACAGTAGTGTGTACATGTTAATCCCAATCTCCCAGTTTATCCCTCCCCACATCTTTTCTTATATAGTCAAAACCTTAATACATAATCCTGCCACTTTAAACAAGAGTCAAATTTTGTTTCATCGAAACAAATAGAACCAGGAAAACTATTTAATAGCCAAATGATACATAAGATTTATTTATAAAATAATAATTTAGATCTCAAAAGGACCAAGCAAATTCTATACCCACCTCCATAGAGATGCCACACCAACCTTTCTAAAATCTTCATCTGATTATTTCCCTGCCCTCCTTCAAAGATCTCCGACAACTCCCCCTGACTTATGAGAGTCAGCCTCCTTAGAGAGAGCAGAGTACCTTACATCCCAGTGTCCTGGGACAGTCCCATTGATACCACTTGTCTTGTCATAATTACCGATAGCTTCCTCCTCACTCTAAAAAGCATACCAGTTAAGAAAATAAATCACATGGTCACCACATGTTTAAGGATTTTGATATCTCATCCCAACCCACCTCTTCAGCTTCATACGCTGATATTCCTTCAAAAGTCCTTCAAACATAGGGACTATTTTGTAACTTCTGAACACACTTAGTACTTCCACACCTGTATTCTTCTTAACGCACGATGTCTACTCTTTCTACTGCCCCTAGTGCTTCTTTCCAACCCTTAACCCTATTTCTATTTATCCATCCAGCAAATGACAACTTACTCTTCAAATCCTGGGTCAGTTAATACCTTTACCAGAAGGGCTTCTCAAAGCTTCAGTTGAAAATGTCAGAAACCAGATGTCATTCTTGACTCTTCTGTCTCACTCACCCTTTCCTTTTTCACTCCACCAAAAAATCTTATAAATTTTATCTTTATTTATGGGGTGCAAGATCCTGACCCCCTTGCCTCAGTCAAAACAGCTCTGAATAACTATCTATGTCGTTTGCTACAGCTGCAGTAACAAAGTACCACAAATTGAATGACACAAACAAGGGAAATACATTGTCTCACAGGTCTGAGGACAAGATTTGAAAGGTTCGTTCTTTCTGAGGCCTTTGAGGAAGAATCTATACTATGCTTCTAGAGGTTTGCTGGCAGTCTTTGGTGTTCTTTGGCTTCTGCTGCATCACCTGATCTCTGCCTTCATCTTCATATAGGTTTCTCCTTATGTGCATGTTTGTATCCAGATTTCCCCTTTGTGTAAGGACATGAGTCATATGGGATTAGGGACCTACCCTATTCCAGAATGACCTCATCTTAACTAATTACATCTGCAATGATGCTATTTCCAACTGAAGTCACACTCTGAGGTACTACTAGGGGGTTAGGACATCAACATATATATTTGGAGGATACAGTTCAACCCATAATATTATCCTAATATTAATTACTAATGCTTACTACTTCTTAATATGACAAATCTATATCTTAGTATCTGTTTCCCAAAAATCCAATATAAGACAAATCACCACCAATGTAATGACATTTTGGAGGATAAAATATTAATACTGTATTAAATACATAATTTCATTTTTAGTCTTTCAACAGAAATGTACCAAATACCTGCAATGTTCCAGGAACTGTCCTAAGATTTGGAGAAATTAGTGGATAACAAAATAGACAAGGACTTTACTAACAGCTTACATTTTAGTGGGTAGAGATAGACAATAAACCAGTAAACTAATTAACTGTGATAAGGGCTTGCACCAAATTAAAATAAGGTGATATATTAGTAAATAATTGGACGGTTACATTATACTAAAAATGTAGTGCTCGCTTTGGCAGCACATACAATAAAATGTAGTAGTTTTTTCTAAGTGGTATCATTAGCCTCATTTTTAGACAACAGTGATTCTTAGCAATTAATATGAATCAGTAATTAGTAATTGATAAATTACTTTCTGCATAGGTGACATTTAAACCTGGAGTCTAAATAACAAGAAGGAACCAGCCAGGCAAAAAGGGCTTCGGCAGAGAGAGTGGTTACAGCTAAAAGCCTGCCCATAGAATGAGCTTGTCACATATAAGGAACAAAAATAAGCCAGTGTTTCCAGAGGGTGGTGAGTGAGAGGCAAAGTAGACAGAGCCGAGGCTGGAGAGAAATGGAAGACTCATCTCATGTGGGCATCAATTAACGGGTTAAGGAAATCGGATACTAATCTAAATATTAAAGGAGTAGCTGGGAGTAATATCATCTGTCTTACATTTATACACATAACTGGTTAATGACTAGTACTGCAAAAGTGGGTACCAGAAGACCAGTTGAGGCTCTTTTGCAATAACCTAGCCTACTAATCACGCTGTTCTTCCCTGGATGATATCAATGGAGATGGAGAGATGTAAGCGCATTCAGAATGTTTCAAAGCTACAGTTAACAGGAGTCAGCATGACTTGATGATAGATTGAATGTAGGAGTGAGGAAATGAGATGAATTAAGGCTAATTCATCTGAACTGGCCAATTTGGTGGAGAGTGGTACCAATTACTGACTTGAAAGCCATAGGAAAAGCAGGATCTCTGGGGATAGATTAAGAATTCTTCATTGGCCATGGTAAGTCACAGATGCAGATTGGATAGTAAAATAAATAATCAAGTGTTAGCAGTTAATATATGAGACTAGAGTTCTGGGAAGTGGTCTTGGCTGGAGATACAGGTTTGGGAGATATCTATATATAAGAAAGTACTTAAAGCCTTGTGTTTGTTATGAGATCACCTAGGAAGGGAGTGTAGTAAGAGAAGCCCTCAAGCACTCCAGGATTCAGAGGATAATTGTTCATAAAATTAAAACAGAAAAGTCATCAATGAATTTGCCAATATATAAGGTCTTTGGCAATGTCTGTGGAGTATTGGAGACAGAAGTTCTATTGAATGGGATGGAAGAGAGAAAGTGAAAATGAGAAAGCAAAGACAGGGTATAAACTCCTTCAACAAGTTTTAAATGGTATAAGAGAATGGAATCATAGTTAAAAAGGAATGTAGGGGGTCAAAGAAAAATTCTGTGTTATTGTTTTTGGGTTTTTTTTGAGATGGCATCACTGATGACAGTGATCTAGTCGAGGGGGTAGAATGTGCAGATGCAGAAGTAACAATTTCAGCATGGGCTTTTTTTACAGCATGAAAATAGGTATTCTTTATCTGTCACAGGCTAATGCATTCATATTGAATTTCAGATTTCAGAATTTTTATTTCTGAAATTTACCCATCAACTGTTTTTTACTTTCTCTATCACCTTGGTGACAGTTATAAACATAAGACCTTAGTATCTAACTTGAGTTTCCACACCCAAGTTCTCCCTTCATTAGAAGGCATGTGTCAGTTAACCATCCTGCTAGGAAACAGAACGCACACTGAAACGGGATTTTTTTTGTAGAAGTTTGAATGCTATTAGAAACTTGGGTGGTAGTTAGAGAAGAAAAGGGGCAAAGGGAGTGTTCTTTGATAGTTTGTTGTTGTTGTTGCCGTTGTTTTATTGGAGTATTATTGCTTTACAATGTTGTGTTAGTTTCTGCTGTACAACGAAGTGAATCAGCTATATGTATACATATATTCCCTCCCTCTTGAGCCTCCCTCCCGCCCTCCCCATCCCACCCCTCTAGATCATCACAGAGCACCAAGCTGAGCTCCTTGTGCTATACAGCAGGTTCCCACTAGCTAGCTATTTTACACATGGTAGTGTATTTATGTCAATCCTAATCTCCCAGTTCGTCCCACCCTCCCCTTCCCCCCATGTCCACATGTCCGTTCTCTACGTCTGCATATCTATTTCTGCCCTGCAAATAAGTTCATCTGTACCATTTTTCTAGATTCCACATATATGGGTTAATATATGATATTTGTTTTTCTCTTTCTGACTTACTTCACTCTGTATGACAGATTCTAGGTCCATCCACATCTCTACAAATGACCCAATTTTGTTCCTTTTTATGGCTGAGTAGTATTCCATTGTATATATGTACCACATCTTCTTTATCCATTCCTCCTTCAGTGGACATTTAGGTTGCTTCCATGTCCTGACTATTGTAAATGGTGCTGCAGTGAACATTGGGGTACATGTGTCTTCTTTGAATTATGGTTTTCTCAGGGTATATACCCAGTAGTGGGATTGCTGGTCATATGGTAGTTTTATTTTTAGTTTTTTAATGAATGTCCACACTGTTCTCCAGAGTGGCTGTATCAATTTACATTCCCACCAGCAGTGCAAGAGGGTTCCCTTTTCTCCACATCCTCTCCAGCATTTATTGTTTGTAGATTTTTTGATGATGGCCAGTCTGACCAGTGTGAGGTGATACCTCATTGTAGTTATGATTTGCATTTCTCTAATAATTAGTGATGTTGAGCATCTTTTCATGTGTTTGTTGGCCATCTGTATGTCTTCATTGGAGAAATGTCTATTTGGGTCTTCCACCCATTTTTTGATTGGGTTGTTTGTTTTTTTGATATTGACCTGCGTGAGCTGTTTATGACAGGAGATATAAGAGCATGAGAGCATGTTTATATACTAACAGTAATGATCTAATGGAAGAAGGGAAATTGCTTAGGAGGGAGAAATAGTGATTTTAGAAGTAGAGTTCCTGATAAGTTGAGCAAAAACAGAGCACAGAGTTCAAGTGAAGGGGCTTGTATTTTATAGGAACAAGAATACTTCATCCCTAATGTGGCCAACCAAGCACCAAGTCACTTCTTCTTTCTGATCGTACAATCATATTTTCCATTTGTCTTGCATACAGATAGGGCCGTGTGATTGGTTTCCACAAAAGGATCCTAGAAATAAATAAAATGTCTCATCTGAGCTAAAGCAGTTAAGCCTTCTCTACCATCTCTCTTTTGCCTCTGTGGTGACCACAAAGGCCATGTGTTGAAGATGGCCTCCAACAGGAATGTGATCTGAATCTCTAAAGCATTGCTTGAAGGGAAGATGCCCAGGAAAGCCACACAACTGGAAGAGCTCCATTGGACTTAATTTACATGATATGTAATCTTTCACATGGGAAAAAATTGCAAGGCTGGAGTTCTTTCTCTTAGTTGTCTACCTACCGTAGTAAATATTCAAAGGACAGAGGGCATACCTAGGGACACATATGGCTTCGTAGGCTTCATAGAAGGCAGATGGGGATAGCTTCTAAATTTGTGTTATTGAAAAATGAAGCAAGTTTATAAGTTGAGAAAGTGGGAAAGGAGAGTTGGTATTGGATGTTTGAGGAGGAGAGTAGGCATAAATATGTCGTTTTGGCGAATGAGAAAGTGAACTTGAGTTTAGTAGAATTGCCGGGTAGTGGCAAAATCCTATTTGAAATTTGGGTTCACACATTTAAAGTCTGTAGTATTGCTTGTAAGACATCCTAATTTGTGAAGCATTAAAATAAATAAACAAACACGTTTGTCTTAGAATTAAGGTAAAGAATACAGACTTCATTTAGTTACACGCTGATGAAAAAGAAGATATTATAAGATTAAAGGATAGGATAATTCAGGTGGACCTAAGGAAAGGTCAAGAAATGCCTGGTTTCAAGAGGTAAATTCTTCAGTAGATATTTCAAACTTGCTGCACCACTTTCTCTCCTCTTTAGATTCCCTTGTAGCCGCCCAGTGCTATTTATAGCAACCTTTGTTGCTTTAGATTCCCTTGTAGCCTCCCAGTGCTATTTATAGCAACCTTTGTTGCTATAAATAGCACTGGGAGGCTACAAGGGAATCTAAAGAGGAGAGAAAGTGGTGCAGCAAGTTTGAAATATCTACTGAAGAATTTACCTCTTGAAACCAGGCATTTCCTATGCTTGGTTGCTTCCCCCATTTTAAGCCTGGCAACACCACTCTGCTCTTTATTGTTATTAACTTTCCATATACCGAAGCTTCCCAAGATAGCCTAATAACTCCTTGGTTGACAGAGATGATGTAGAACACTTCTTTGAGTTTTGCAGTACCAACAATTCTATTATGAAGAAGTGCTCAAAAACGCTTTCTTGGTAGGACATTTCCTGGGGAATAATAACATCTCCAGTTTGCTGAATTACGACCATGTGCCAGTGGTGCCCTGAGGAGGTTACAAATATCACTCTATATAATCCTCCCTGTAAACCTGTGAAGTTAGTATTGATTTTAATGTTCTCATTTTAAGTATGAGGAAATGAAGGCTTAATGAGCTTAAGAGATTTGCCCAATGATAATGTACCAGAAAGTGGTAGAGTGAGATTCCACCCTATACAACTGATGCTAGAACCGGTTAGTTCTCAGAAACTTTAATACCCACTATCTCTCGGCTGAGGGCTTTCTGGTAGGATACTCAGCACTTATTTTTTTCATTATGTCACTACTCTGAGGCCAGAAAAGGGGCTGAGGGAAGTGGGAGCATACAAGAAAAACTGTGCTTCCATCGGCATTTCCACAAAAATAAATGAAACTTTAACCTTGAAAAAAAAAATCATTAAAAAGCACAGAAGGATGGACCTAGAGTCTGTCATACAGAGTGAAGTAAGTCAGAAAGAGAAAAACAAATATTGTATATTAACACATACATGTGGAATCTAGAAAAATGGTACAGATGAACCAGTTTGCAAGGCAGAAATAGAGACACAGATGTAGAGAACAAACATATGGACACGAGGGGGGAAAAGCGGGTGGTGGGGGGAGTGGTGGTGGGATGAACTGGGAGATTGGGATTGACATGTATACACTAATATGTATAAAATAGAGAACTAATAAGAACCTGCTGTATAAAAAATAAATTAAATTAAATTTTTTTAAAAAGGACAAAAAATATACACTTGTCTCCTATTCAATCATCCTCTCACTGCTTTAAAGCAATTAACTTTGTTATGTTAATTTTAGTGTAAAATAATTTGCTCTAGAATGAGTTTGTTTCTTGAAAATTAACTAGAAATTCAAGGTGCCATGAGCCCACCTGTATGTCTTCTGTCAAGCATACTTCAGTAAAGCAAAAATTTCACGGATTTTTGGTGAGCAAAAAATTCACCAAAGTTAAAATTGACTTTATGACCTAAATCACCACCTGTGTAAACAATTCACAAAGAAAAATTGCACTATCAATTAGTTTCCTCTACTTCTGGTACTATCTCCTATCAAATGTTTTAATCTTGAAAGAGCTAAGATTTCAATATTACCTTTCCTGTTCTGTCTTCCATATCTATAATTCTTTTCATCCATCCATATCCTCTGTTGTACATTTTTAAAAATTGAATTATAGTGGATTTATAATATTGTGTTAATTTCAGGTATATGGCACAGTGATTCAGTTTTATATATATATATATATATATATATATATATATATATTCCTTTTCAGATTCTTTTCCCTTATAGGTTATTACAAAATATTGAGTACAGTTCCCTGTGCTGTACAGTAGGTCCTTGTTGGTTATCTATTTTATATACAGTAGTGTGTATATGTTAGTCACAACCTCCTGATTTATTCCTCCCCCTGATCATTTTACATTTAAACCCTTAACCCATTACAAGTTACTTTTGTGACTAGTATAAGGTAAGTGTTCAGTTTCATTCTTGTGTGTATGGCTGTAAAATTTTCTCAGCATCATTTATTGAAGAGACTATTTTTTCCCAATTAAGTATTCTTGGCTCCCTTAATCAAATATTAGTTGACCATATATGTGTAGATTTATGTCTGGGCTCTTGAGTCTATTTCATTGGTCTATGTGTCTGTTTTATGCCAGCAACATACTGTTTTGATTACTATAGCTTTGCAATATAGTGTGAAATCAGGAAGTATGATGCCTCCTACTTTGTTCCTCTTTCTCAAGACTGCTCTGGTAATTTGGAGTCTTTTTTGGTTCCAAGTAAAAATAGCTCAAGGTAAAAATATCTCTGGGCTATCAGTAGTGGAACTCCATAATCTCCGCTTCTCAAAATGCCTCTCTACTTGCAGCCTTATCTCTCACTGTTCTCTTTCCAAGCACCCCATGTTTCTTTAAAAATGAACTATTTGCTGACTCAATGTGTCTCTTTATCATCGTCCTTCTGCCTGTATGGCCATGTCTGTCATTAGCATTTTAGATATCCTTAAAAGCCCATCTAATAATCCACTAGTTGCTTTTTTCTTTACCCAGCTCCTCTCAAATCAACAGAGAAGGAAGGCAATTCACATGTAAATGGAAAAGCAAATGTTTGGTAAACAGATGTTTGCTGGGCCAGGCAGAGACAATGGGACACAGAGTGTACTCTGAGTTTCTCACCACACATAGCCCACGTTCTTTACACATGTCTCTGGTGGTATCTCTATACCAGGAATAGGCCCTCTTTCTAAAATTTTTTCAGGCAGTTAGGGGGAAAGTCAAAATTTCTTCCTGAATCTTTTGGGTCTTGATTGTTTTCAGCTCGAAATAATCTACATGCCAAAGAGGCATTTTGGGGTGGCAAATTTTGCTCCCCTACGAGTGGCATTAATTACGTTCATAATGCTGTGTGTCCATCACCATGGTCTATGTCCAAAACTTTTTCATTATCTCCAACATACATAAACTCAGTATTCATTAAACAATAATTCCTCTTTCTTTCCCCACAGCCCTTGGTAACCTTATTCTGCTCTCTGTCTCTATGAATTTTCCTATTCTTCAGACCTCATATAAGTGGAATTATTTAATATTTGTCTGGCTTATTTTACTTAGTATAATGTGTTCAGGGTTCATCTGTATTATAGCATATATCAAAATTTTGTTCCTCTTTATGACTTAATAGTATTATATTGTATGTATATGCCACAATTTTTTTATCCATTCATCTGTTGATGGACACTTGGGTTGTTCCCACCTTTGGCTGTTGTCAATATTACTGCAGTGAATGTGGTTGTACAGATATCTCTTCCAGTCCCAGATTTCAGTGATTTTGGATATATACCTATGTTGATGAAAAATTAATCGAAGAAAGAAGGAGAAATTTTTATTTGAGCCAAATTTGAGGATTATAACCCAGGAAATGCACCTCAGAAAGCTATGAGAACTGTTCCACCCATTAGAAGTCAAGGCACAGTTACATAAGTTTTTTGAGACAGGAGGCTGTACATTAAATGATGTGTTATTGACAGTTTACATAATCCAGATCTAAGCACCATGTAACCACTTATGAGATCAAGAAGGAATGTTATTTTTAAGGAGTTGTCTTATTGATGCTAGGAAGAGAATGTTGCTTTTTATGGTTGAGCAGGTATTTCTGCCAATGGAAGGTTTGGTCCAGGCATAATGCAGATACACAATGCAGTTGGGGAAGAGAGGAGGCCAAAGGGCAGAAAAGATTTTTTGTTTAAATTTTTCTTGTCTTGCCGTTCATAAAATTCATGAATTTTATTTCACACCTAGGAGTATATTGCTGAGTCAATATGGTAGTTTGATGTTTTACTTTTTAAGAAATTGCCAAACTGTTTTCCACAGTGGCTACACCATTTTACAAATAAAAAGAAAAAAAAAATGTTTATAATTGATACATGCCTTTTAAACTCAAAGTATTTTCTTTGTTGTACTGATTTATAACATTCCTAGAATCATGAAAATATGTCATTTGATTTAACGTCCTGTTCTCAAAGAAGATGTGTAACAAATATATCTTTTAAAGTGTTAACATTTTTATAGTTTGTGATTTTATTGGTCATAACATGGAGGTATCTACAGGAATCCCAAAGTAGCTAAAGTCACTAGATAAAATACAGATTTAGTAAACTGTATGATGTATAAATAATAAATACATAAAATGGCATAAACATATCTAATGATCCTAAACAAATAAATATTAACAAAACAATCTGAATATTGGATATGTCTTGAAGAAGATATTGTTGAAACCCATAAAATCCCATTTAACTTTTATTATATATAGGTTAACCAATTTCAATAAACTGAGAAATGTACAGTGTTAAACATTCTGTAGTTTTTTCCAGTTAGGTCAATTTATATCTTTTTCTATACAAAAAGAGTTATTGTGTTCATTCTGATATAATTTAGAGCACAGGAAAACAGAGTTCACATTCAGCAGTGTCTCACTGTTGGTGTAATTAATTTATTTGCATTGTCATACTTAGTTAAATAAGAAACCAGAATATTTTAATTAAATGATAGTATCATGGAATTTTTTATGCTGCGCCTTCTGACTTAAAAATATTCTAACATAGAATATAATTTTAAAATTAAAACATTGGTATCTTGATTATCCAAGAATAAGTATTAAAATACTAGAAATGTGCTGTCTAGGTCAACAGTCCTATGCCACTGTCATTGAGGTATATTAACAAAATTATCTTTTATATTATCTTCAGAGGTCAGTAAGAGAAAATTTACTCAAATGTGCTTAAGGAGTTTGAATGTTTTTAACTGAGAATGTCACAAGGACTAATTTACTATAAAGCCTCCTCCTTCAATAAATAGAAAGCACTTACCCTTCATAAACTTTTCCAGCTGCTTAACCATCTCTTAAGACTGTTGATGGTTGTTCATCTCAATCACTTACAGCTATAGCAACTGGTGACTTTCTCCCCCAGACTAGGACTTGCCCTGGTGCTAAGCCAATCTTGACCAGGACAGGAGGAGGCTGCTTAAGTATCCTTGGGCCCACCAACTGGAAGAGTCTGAATTAATCTGCCAATCAGCCTGGTATTTGAATCACTAAGGATGTGCCCTGGGTTTCCATGTACAGTCAAGGGGCTCCACGTAGGTTTCCCTACCCCTGACAAACTAGCTTCGGCAACTAACCAAATTTCTCCAAAAGCAATTCTGTGTTTCATAATGACTTGACACTTTGCCCAACTTCCTAGCTGAAACCCTGTTTTGTTTGTGGTTGAAAAGAAATGGAAAGGTAGATAAACTGTTATACGTAGTATATGTAGTCATTTCAACCATGTGGGTCTAGTTCTTCTCAACTGACCCTTTAGTTAACTTTATAAACTTCAAAATGAAAATAATACCTTCACATAAAACCAAGGAGAAGGGCCTTAGCTGACATTTATTGTATCCTGACTGTCACCGAGTCCAAGCTTGTACTGCTTGCTGCACAACAGGCCAATAAATTAAGAGATGAGGTGTTGGGGCAAGGAGTAGCAACTTTATTCAGAAAGCCAGCAGACCAAGATGATGTTAGACTAGTGTCCCAAAGAACCATCTTACCCAAGTTACAAATCAGGCTTCTTTTATACGAAAAGGGGAGGGGTATGGCTGGCTGTCCCAAACTTCTTGGTGCTAGAATCCTTTATTCTTGCAGCTGTCCATGTAGGTCTGATCACAATGTTTCTATAAACCTCCAACAAGACAAATGCTACTCTCTGTTCTGCAACTGTTTAATCTCTATATGAATGGAAAAGTGTTACACTTTTAAAGGTCAGAGCCTTGAGAATGGGCTATCCTGTATATTTCAGGCTATAGACAACATTCTTTTACAAAAGGTGCAGAGCCAGCATGACTAAGCACAGGCAACAGAGCACAAGGGTTAGAGCTAAAGGAATAGATTCAATATGGAGTCAGGTGTTTTTCTTCTCTGTTACATGGCCAGTAAATTTATCTCTTCAAAACAGTGTCCAAAAGGGAGCCTAATTATTTATGCCACTCTCTCTTCTATCCAGTCTTATCCACTGAGCAGTCTTATCCTCATTTTGCACCTCACCTTTTTGCATTCTCTGCACGTCTCTTCCCACTGTGTTCCTGGGAACACTGCTTTGACGTCATCCCCAAGGCTACCTTTCCCTCTTACTTCTGATTTATTTGGGCCAGTGGGATGCACCTGCAAGAGACTAGGGATAGGAGGCAGAATTCTGGATATTTCTTCCCCAGCAATTTCCCTATTCTGGCATTATGCTTCCAGAGGTGGCTGTATCCAAACGACCAATGTGCTTACTAGGGAAGCCACTTCTCCATGGTTCCATCTTTTACCTCTTAAGGGTCTAGGACTGAAATGGGTTCCCAGTTTCTGCAGTCACTAATTCCTGGGTGCCTCAGCATTCCCTGTTGACTTCCTAATCCCTGAACATGGCTTTGAAAATCATTCCTTTATTAATTTGTCTTCAGAATCTGATCTCCATGTGCCCTGTGCCTCCTGTCAGAACTCTGATTGATATATCTCCCAAAAGATCTTCCTTGCAGGGGAAAACTTGGACTAGAAACTCAGGTTGGATCTCTAAGGTCTTATATCTATATCGAGGACACTTAGGAAAGAAAACAAAAGGAATTGGTGGGAATGCTTCAAATGTAATATCGAGATCACATTCAATGCGAAGGCATCAGACTGTGACAGAGAGCACACAGAATACTTATTTTCGCCCTCGCAAAGCCCAGCCAACTGATATGGAGAAAAAAGACAGCACATTCACTGAATACATTTCACCTCCCTTCAATCCCAGTATGTCGTGCTCTGAATCAGTTAGCTCTGACAGGTCTCAAATGTAAAGCTGTGCCAACCTCACTTGTCAACATTTTTGAACAACCTATAACTATAACCCTTTTGAAAGCCCTTTTAATAAGAAACTCAACAACTCTTCTCCGTGTATAAAAATCTGTTATTTATCCTGGCTAAAGTAGGTCCTGCATTGTAAGTAACATTAAACTTTATAACCCCCATGACTTTATAATTTTAAACACTTGACAGATGGGTAATGAGGATTTTGCCTCCCTCTTCCTGCAGAGTTCTTCTCAGTAATATGTGGTTATCTTATCCACCAGGTGTCTGTCCACGCAATAAAAATGAACACAAATGATTTTTCATCATGCTAGCAATTTGAATCATAATTCTGTTTCCCTTCCATTTACAGAAGCAGCATGTTGAAACTAAATCAATGTCCTCTAGACAAAACATCATTACAATTGGAACTTAAAACATACTCTGTTTCGCTGTGTTAATAAATTGCTTCATGGTTACTGTTGCCTGATTCTTTTGAAGGAATTATTAAGTGATGGGAACTGGTTTTCAGTCCTTTGGTGATGTCATCAATACCTTACCTGCCACTGATAGAGTTTTTTGATTTTACCCAAGTTAGAATTCAGGCTTCTTTTATACTGAAAGGGGAGGGGGTGTGGCTGGTTGTTAGAGACTTCTTGGTGCTGGAATCCTTTGTTCTTACAGGTCTGGTCACAGTGTTCCTATAAACCTCACAACGGGACAGATATCATTCTCTGTTTATCTCTATATGAATGGCAAAGTGTTATACCTCTAAAGGTCAGAGCCTTGAGAATGGGCTCTCCTGTATATTTCAGGCTATAGGCAACATTCTTTTACAAAAGATGAAGAGCCAGCATGACTAAGCAGGGGCAACAGAGCACAAAGTTTAGCACTAACGGAATAGATTCAACAGGAGAGCCAGGAGCTTTGGAATCTGGGGGACCTGGATCCTCTTCTGACCCAAACACTTATGAGCTGGGTGATATTGGACACCTCACTTCTGTAAGCTTCAGGCCACTTCGTTTATAATTAGAACTAAAACTGCTTACCTCATAGGGATGCAGTGAGGATTACAGGAGGGGACAAGTGAAAGGCACAGAGCCTTCATAAGAAACAGATTCGTTAAATGTGTCATAGGTTTTTCATGCATATATTTTTTAGAAATTCAACTGCAGGAACCCTCCCCTGACTTCCACCACCCCACAGCCTTCTGTGTCTTTCATATACTCATCAAATGGGTCGTCTTGGTTTCCACCACTGACACTGAGCTCCTAGGAAGCTGGATCTAGTCTGTTAGCTCACCTCTCCCACATCCAGTGTCTTCCACAGTGCTTGGGACATAGTAGATGATCAATGAATATATATATAAATCAGATGAAATGCATGTAGAAGATGTATCAGTAATTCTCAACCCAGGTTACACATGAGAATTACCCGGGATACATCTCAGAAATTCTGATTTAATTAACCAGAGGCAGTGTTTCTCAACCTTGGCTGTACATCAGAATCACTTGGGAAAAATTTTAAATCCACATGGTCAAGCCACATCCCTAACCAGCTACATAAGAATCTCTTGGGATGGGACCCAAACAACTGATAGAGTATTGAATAAACATTGTGCATAAGATCCGTAAGGAACAAAAACTGCACGTGCATTTACAAGGAACGTTTCCCAAGACGGGGTGTGTGTGTGTGTGTGAGTGTGTGTGTGTGAGTGTGTGTGTGTGTGACTGGCACAGGATATTTCACTACAGTCTGTTGAGATGCTAGTGCAATTCACTTCAGTCAGTTCAGAGGGTACAGAATTTTTTTAACAAATAAAGAAAGCCTTCCAAGTGGAATCAGACAGTGGACCTAAATGGAAAGAAGCGAAGACAGCTTTATGTTCCCCAGGGAGTCTTTCCAACTCTCATCCCCCCAGAAATGTTAGTCTGGTGCCTCTACTCTGCACAGGATCCCACCAGCCCAGCCTCTCATAAACCAGAGTTGGAATCGTCGGGGAACCTTTTACAAAGGAATGGGAATTTTATTCTAAGTGGGTGAAGGGCTCTATTTTTAACCATTTGCCTTTGGTGTCTTGTGTTTCTCCCAGTATTTGCCCCTTGAAGCAATACTCTGGCTATGCCAAGAAACACCAGTCTGCAGTTACTTCCCTGCAAGAACCCATGAAATCTTTATGTGATTATGGCACAGAGTCTGGTTCATCAAAGCTATCCCACATAGGCCGTCAAATTTCTTATCATCTTGAATGTTACCACGATGAATTGATACACTTTCATCTCAAATCAAACGAATTAGGTATTTCACTTATCAGTGCATTCTTTATACAGTTGAATGAATAATATCTATTAAGTTTTTGACATACTGAAAATATCTAAAGTAATGAGGATGCTTGAGTAGCTAATTGGCACAGGATGGAATTATACATGACTCCTTTTCTTAATAGCTATAGTTTCTTGGTATTCCTGGATAATTTAGAGTCAGAAAAAGACCTGTTTGATCAAAATATACTTTAAAATATGATTAATCATGGGCAATTCACCACGCCACAGGGAACAGCCCGACAACTTTCTGTGGATCTCCCCTGAACCCATCACTCCCCTAACATAGGGCCCAGGGAATGAGAGGAAGGTATCCCTGGTGCTTTCCTGTTCTGAGCCTCCTGTCTGTAGAATTTTCCACAGTGAACACAACCACCATGGTGATCTGAGGTTGTCAATTCACCTAAAGTACATGTATCAGTATTACTTTGTTCCTATCAAGAGGATAAGGGAAACAGTGGACACCTTTTAAATAAAGTAAGTGGAACATCAGAAATAGCAAAAAGAATAACAGGAAAGTCATTCTGATTTTAGAAGAGAGTATAAGAATGTTCTACCATCACCAAATTTTCCCTAACTTAGTTTAAATATCAAGCTTCTATATGATTATTGATATTCCTTAATAACTAACATTCCAGGGATATACTCTTCTCTGCCCTTAAGTGCCTGTAACATAACTACAGTTCACACTTGCCTTATCCTTTCTGCTAGTATTTTATTCGTGTATCACCTTTGATTTACTCACATGATTTCCTACTAGACTATGTGTTCCTTCAGGGAAGAGGACTGTGTCTTTTATCACTAGTGACTTTAAATAACAAAATGATAGACAAGATGGAATCTCAAGAAATAGTTATCATATTAGTGAGATATATTTAAACAAATGAATAATGACATTTTTATTCCAAAAGAGAGCCTGGGCTGTAGCCTCCTGTGCCTGATTAAAATATGGAGTCAAGTTAAAACAGAGGTGTTTTATATGCAACCTCCCCTCCAGATGCCACCCTGTAATAGAAAGGGACACTATATGAATAGTGCAAAGAAACTTGGAAAGTCATCTGATCCAACCTTTTCATTTAACAAATGAGAAAACAGGTACAGAATATGAAGTGATTGGTGCAGGGCCACACGGCCCTTCTCTCTGAATGGGGTAGGGACGGGGTTAGGCAGGTAATGGTATATGACGATCTGGGCAATGAGTAGGGCAGTTGTAATACCAGCTCCTCTCTTACAGCGACAGTAGGAGTGGTAGCAGCCAAGCTTTCTCTTCACAGTCATAACTTTTGAAGATGCTCCTCCTTGTTTGTTTCTTTGTTTGTTTTTCATGGAGCGTGATTCTCTGACTTATCAAGAGCATAATCATTAGCTACAAATTTTAAAACATAGAAAGACCCATGTTACACATTGTTTTTGCCTACCCACCTGCCTCTGTTTTGTTCAGATAGCTGTTAGGGGTTAGTGGTTTGGAAAACCAATAGTTTTCAAACTTGAGCTTGCATCAGACTCAACAGGACAGCTTGTTAAAACACAAGTTGTTGGGCCTTAAACCCAGAGGTTCTGATTCAGTAGGTCTGGGGTGAGACCCAACAAGTGCCAGGTTCCAGGTAATGCTCATGCCACGGGTGTAGGAACCACACTTTGAGAAGCACTTGTCTAAATATATCAGGATAATTCTACTGCCAGTGATTGGTTTAGACATGGATTTATGGAATAACTCTGATGGAGTCACTCAGTAAATATTTATTGTGTACATATTATGTACCAGACATTGCCCTGTGCACTTAGGATACATCAGTGAGTGAAACAAAGATCCTTACTCTGGTGGATCTTATATTATGATAGGGGAAATAGACAATGGATAATAAACATAATAAATAAAAATTTAAGATAATGGAAAAAAGAAAAAGTAGAACCAAGTACTCTTACCTGGATCACGGATGGTGGAGAAGCAGGTGGTGTAGTTTACAGAATTGAATGTGGTAGTCATTGTCTGCCATATTGAAAGGCTGAGACATGGCCTGGAGGAGGAGAGGAAATTCAGCAAGAAGTTATCTGGGGAGGAGCATGCCAGGCAGAGGGAATGGCTAGAGCAAAGACCCTGCTATGGGCTGAATGTTTGTGCCCCCACAGAATCCATATGTCTAAACCCTAACTCCCAATGTGATGGTATTTGGAAGTGGGGCTTTGGGAAGGTCATTGGGTTTAGATGAGGTCAGGAGAGTGAAGCCCCCATGATGGGATTAGTATCCTTATACTAAGAAGGTGAAGAGACTGGAGCCCTTTCTCTCTCCACCATTTGAGGACCCAGCAAGAAGGTGGTTACCTGCCGTCAGGAAGAGAGCCCTCACCAGAGCTCGACCATACTGACACCCTGATCTCAGAATTTTCAGTCTCCAGAACTGGGGAAGTAAATGTTTGTTATTTAAGCCACCCAGTCTATGGTGTCTTGTTATAGCAGCCTGAACTGACTAGGACAAGACTTTTGGCTGGAGTATGCATGGTGTGTAAGAGGAACAACAAAGAGGTGGGTGTGGTGGCATAAAAGTGTGGAACATGCAATGCTTGGGCTCCTGATAGTCTACCGGACTGATCAATTGATCAGCAAAGTGAGTATAAGTGTGTCCCACTGTGTGCTGACCTTCCCATCAAACAGACAGCTACACTTATGAGGCTCTACAAACCAAAAGAAGGATTCCTACACAGAAGCTGTTGAGTTGCAGTGGCTGGGAGTCAAAGACCAGCGTCCTCATAATGATTCTGCCATTAATTACACAGCTGATATTAGGATAATTACTTGAGCTCTCTGGGGCCCAGTTTACTCAGTTATAAAATGAAGGGGCCGGACTGCATCATCTCACAAGCTCCCTTTCAGTTCCAACATGCTCTTTCACCCCTAGCAATTCTCTTAGGGCTGTAGTGTAGCTATCATAGCAGTGAAGTCAAGAATATACCGTTACAGGTCCACAGAATCAACTGGCCTGACTGTGTGTGGCTGGGAAAGGCCAGAGGCTGATGGATCACAAGTCTGAGAGATACAGTCACATTGTCAAGAAGACTTCAGGTCCAATTTAAAAGCCAAGTCAGAAATAAGGAAAGGCATTCCAGAGATTGGTGCCAACTGTAACAAAAATACGCCTTGTGCTGAAATGTGATAATGACTATTGATCCTGAGTTAGATTTTCAAGTCACAATTGCACCTATAGATCTTAGTCAACACCACTGTATTTTAAATAGATTATACAAAGAATTCCCCAGCTGTTAACTCTCTTCAGTCTCACATGTACTATATGTGTATGTATGTCCATTATTTGCAGCCTTTTTCTGAGCCATATGAACAAGTTATAGTTGGGATGCCTCATCACCCTCACTATATAACCCTCCAACTTAGGAAATCATCACTGATGTGACATAATCTTCCAATCCTCAGATACCATTCAAATTTCACCGACTATGCCGGTGAAATCTCTTTTTTTCCTGGTTCAGAATTCCATTCAGGGGTACATATTGCATTTAGTTGTCATTCTTCTTTTGTTTTCTCCTAACTGGAAGACTTCCTCTGTCTTCTGTGTTCTTGAGCCTCACAGCTTTAAAAAATGTAAATCGTAATTATTGTCAGGTGACCCTGAATCTGGGTCCACCTGAGGTTTCCTCATTACTAGACTCAAGATGTGCTTTCTTGGCAGGGAAACTACAGAAATCATGCACTTTTTTATGTGCTTCACATAAGGGGCCCACAACGTTGATGTTGCCTACCAGTGGGAAGGTTAAACTTTAAAACCTGGTCATGTTCTTTTTTTTTAATAAATTTATTTATTTTTGGCTGTGTTGGGTCTTCGTTTCTGTGCGAGGGCTTTCTCTAGTTGCGGCAAGCGGGGGCCACTCTTCATCGCGGTGCGCGGGCCTTCCACTGTTGTGGGCTCTCTTGTTGTGGGGCACAGGCTCCAGAAGCACAGGCTCAGTAGTTGTGGCTCACGGGCCTAGTTGCTCCGCGACATGTGGGATCTTCCCAGACCAGGGCTCGAACCCGTGTCCCCTGCATTGGCAGGCAGATTCTCAACCACTGTGCCACCAGGGAAGCCCCTGGTCATGTTCTTTTAACCAGCTTTCTCCATATAATCACCATCCTCCCCCACCTTTGTAACTGATCTATTCAATTTAGGGGGTGATAGTCCAAGATTATATTAGTATCCTATTTCCCATCAACCGCCACCCATCAGCTCAGCCTCCATTGACAACTCTCTTCTGAATCAATTATCACGATGATAGTAAGCCTGTGGTGTCTTTGTAGTCTATCGTTTTTTTCTATAAAACATTTAATATTAGCCTTCTACTGTACAGAAAAGCTTTTCATTTTCCCCAATTATTTTCTGATTCATTCATTTTAGTTCATTTAGTTATATCAGTGTAGACATATTTATGTTTTTATTCAGTGGATTATATTCCATCCCTACCATTATCCAATTTTCCTAAATTTGGCCAGTGAGAATTCTGAAAGTGATATTGTGGCATGTTCCTATCATTCTTTGAGCATTTTCTTACTTTCTGTCACAAGATGTTCCAAGAAAAGTTGGACTTCCAGTGCCCTAACCCAGAGTCAACAATTTCTCCAAAGAATCTTGGTTCTTTCAATGTAGGGTTTGTATTTAGAAACCAAGGACTAGGTGTTTATTGTGCTCATTGCTGCCCGAGTGTCAATGCTTCTAGGCCTTCTCGGTGGACAGAGCCAGGTCATGTATATATACATGCATGCACACACATACATACATGTACACACATATATCTCTAACTGATTCTGTATCTCTAGACATAGATATAGTTATGGATATAGATATATTTTAAGCATGAGTTCACACTGATATATACGTCCAATTTCAATCTATAACCTCATGATTCTTTTCAGCCTTACTTGTAAATACTTATTGTCATTCTCAACATATTGACTTATGTGATCAGTTTACATATTTGCTTGAGCCAAGCAGATTCCCTACTCACCCCAAGGTAAGCACACTGCTACACGAGACAGCTTTCAGCTCTGAGGCCAGTCCAGGTCACCTCTCTTTTGGTCCATTATAACATCTCTGCCCCCACTGACCCTCCTCCTCCCCCTTTCTACTCACCCACACTTGCCACCATATTTCTACTGAACTCACACTATTTATCTTCCTGCCTCAACAATAGCCCAGTTCAGGGACTTTCTGGCGGCCCAGTGGTTAAGACTCCACGCTCCCAATGCAGGGGGCATGGGTGTGATCCCTGGTTGGGGAACTAAGATCTTCCCGCATGCCACACAACGTGACAAAAAAAAACCCAAAAAAACCCCCCAGAAAACAAAAAAACCAATAGCTCAGTTTAGACTCACTTTTTTGTGTGACCACAAAACTTCCATTAGCAAGAAACAGTCTCTCACTTCAATCTTAATGAAATAATTTGCTGCGTTCAGTTTTTCTCTGATTTCCCAACTTCAGAGCAATGGATTGGATGAGAGTAAATAAAACTAGGCCCTAAGCTTGTGAAGATCTATAATTTAATAAAGCCAGATGCAACCCCTGAAGCATTTGTACAATGTGTGGATTTTTACCATTTCTCTGAGTCTGCGATCTAATCCGTTATGTCACTCAGGCTCTATCACTCAGGCTTCCTGTAGTTACTCAGGCTCTATCGATATCCAAAAAAGCATTTTGACTGAATATCAATGTTTCAACCCAAGTGTAGAAATCAGCAGAATCAGGACTTTTGCAAGTTCTTGAATTCACCTGGTCTCTTACACAACTATTATAACTGAACATCAATATCAACACAGGATTTTTGCAGAAGTTTATAAAAACACAAGGTACATCTTAACATTCTTACTATAACATTACTATACCCTGTGTTGGATGGAAACGAACCCTCATCCCAAAAATTCAAATTACAATATTTTCCCCTTCATTTGAAATACAAAGAACCTCCTTTTAAAGTGACACTAAGTAATCCTAAATGAGTTTTTCTGAACTTGTGCCAACTTTATCTAATAAGCAAATAGACAAATTATTGATACCATCTTTTATGTAAATAATTTGTTTTTACATTTTTCTCTCCCCTTGTGTCATTTCTAGTACATTAGAAATAGTAATAAAAATAGTGTCTAGTATAATTCAAATAATAATACTTTCCTAAATTTTTGTTACCTACTATAAGCTGGAACCAATAAATTTATTATTGATATTACCCCCCCAATGCTTAGATGTTATTATAACCTGATATCTATGATAGAATTGAGGTTCATAAAAGTTAAAAATGATTTTCCCAAAATTATATATACAGTAAGACTTTGTTTTTCCCTCTGCTCTATCCCATGCATTAAATAATGCTTTCACATGGTAAGATGACCGTAAATATTTGTTTAATGAATAAATGAATATGAATGAATACAGGTTTGGCTATGTCTAAAGCCTTTACTTACCGTATCTTGTGTTCAGCTTCATCCTCTTGTGTCTAATAAACCTTTTAACAGTCAAGTGGTAAAATGGGAGCATAATTCTAAATAAAGAAAAGAATGCACAGGTATGGATTATTGATGCCAAAATATTCTAATTTACAGTATCACAATCAAAATGCATTCTGTGTATGCCCATTTTGCAATTTTTCAAGGAAATTGCAAACTAGAATTTGATGCCATTAATGAACTATGACCAGCATAGATCAGCACCCTGATAATTCCTGAGCCATGTCTCCATAGCTCAGGAGCCCTACCTGTTAGCCAACAGTACCCAGTACTGCTAACATCAAGATTTACAGAGCAGTTATTTATGGCTCTCAAAGAGAAGATAGTGTGTAATTCAGCAGTCTATGCCTTTCCCTTGAATCAGAAATTTTTGTTGCTATGATCACAGCTATCAGAAAAAGAATGTGGCAGTAGTGAAGAAGGTTACAAGTTTTCCACTTGTGTGCATTAGTCAGATAGAAAGCAACATACAGTAACACAAGCAAAGAATGGTTTTCCAGTTTGACAGTGCTTTTTGGTAGAGTTGGAGTTAAAATATACCCATTGAAACTGACCTGCCCTACTTAGAAGGATTCTGTTATAGACAATGTTGATTTCCTCTCCCTGGATGGATGGTTGGGAAACTGGAGACTTCATCATGTTCCGTTCTCTTCATGGGCATATGGCACCCCCAGAGGACCAACTTACTGACAGGTCTCCTGAGCTGCCCACAAGTCTATTAACAAGAGAGAAAACACATCAATAAGCTGCACAGGAAAAACAAAGTTTGCCACCTCTTTTATATTTTGAAATGACAATTTTATGTTATGAGAAAATATTAGGCGGAGTTTTGTTCTTTACCAGATATAAAGAGTGCCATCCAGATTCTTACAATGACAAGATGATTATCCATCGATTGGGATGATAATTTTCTCTAATGTTCTGAGTTTTTGTCATATAGAAAATGTGTATCTTCCAATTCATTCTAAAATATTATTTTTAAAGGGAGAGAATACAGACCATTGTCTTTTTTATTAATAGTCACAATTATTACGGTTGCAGAAACACAGAAACCTACCATATTTTCATGAGAATTCCTCATTTTAGAAGTAATGTTGGTTTTTCTGTCACTCAAGGCATAAGTTTGCAAACTGGAAAGTTGGGAAGGTACTGGTTATTTCCATCATATGTATTTTATTAAGATGTCACAGGTGAAAATATTGTTTTTATAGAATGCAGAAATATGAAAGAAACCTGTAATAAATCTGTATCAAACAAAGGTAGAGATATTTTCAAAATGGAAAAGAAGTATTGAAAGTATTTTATTTCCCTTTCATATTTTTATTTAAATTTTTATTTTGAAATTTAAAAAATGGAATCATTGGTTATTATGTAGAGCAAAGAAATAGTCAACTGGGCTTCCTTGGTGGCACAGTGCTTAAGAATCCACCTGCCAATGCAGGGGACACAGGTTCGAGCCCTGGTCCGGGAAGATCCCACATGCTGCGGAACAGCTAAGCCCGTGCACCACAACTACTGAGCCTGCGAGCCACAACTACTGAAGCCCTTGCGCCTAAAGTCCGTGCTCTGCAACAAGAGAAGCCACTGCAATGAGAAGCCTGTGCACCGCAACGAAGAGTAGCTCCCGCTCGCCGCAACTAGAGAAAAGACCGCATGCAGCAACGAAGACCCAACGCAGCCAATAATAAATAAATGCAGACCCAAGCACCATAAACACAAAGTGACCACTGAGTTTATTGCTGTGACAGTGCCTGAGAACCCAGTAGAGAGTCTATTGAGATGTGATTTGAAAACTCATCACAGGTCTGAGGAGAAACTGCTGCTTCCCTCACACCTCAAGCTTGGATGGGTACATCCTGGCCTGACAATGCTCAAGGGCAGCATAGATTCAGTTTAGCAATCCTGACATGTAGATTGAAGAAAAACAGCCTAGTCGTGTGGTTACGCATATGGATTCTAAAGGCAGATTTGAAAACATACTGGGTGACCTTGAGCGAGTAAGTTATTTACACTTGATTCCCAATTGGAGATATTTATGTTAAAATGTACTACAAATATACACTCATACATACACACTTTTGCATACACATAATTTATTGTTTTAAAATGTAGGTTTTATTATTATTCAGAGGGGATGAGACCAACAGACTAGGAGACAACTGCCATTGAAAAGATGGTTTGTTAATTACAGTTCCCAGTGGGAGGGCATGCCATGCCATGGGTGGGTAGGGGGCATGAGAGGAAGCCCCAGGCTCAGTCAGGAGGCAGAGGGGAGCAGGAGGAAAACGTGACAAGGCCATTTATTATGGTTTATGTGGGAAGAAACACGTGAGTAAGTGAAAGCAGGCTTAGAATCAGCTAGTTTGAATGAATTCAGTGGGCTCTCAGGTATGGGGGCTGCACTGAATTGTCTGGCACTGGCCCTGAGAGATCAGACAGGGTATGGAATGTAGGAGCCTCGTGAGAACCCAATAAAGGAGGTAGTTGAGGGACATGGGCTTTGGATTGTTTGGTTTGCATATGAAAGTTGCACTCACAGGGAAGTAGTTTGCTACCTCTAGGAATTAGGTAGCCATGGGAGATGCAATATCCCAGGCCCCAGATGTCAAGGAATCATAAAATACAAAAAAATAGAAAACATGATTATTATAAAGATGCCCTGTATTTTTTGTATCACCGTGTTATATACACAATTAGACTGCACTGGTTAGACACAGTTTAGGCTCTATTTTTAAGGTGATTGAATGGGTAATTTCACCCCAATATTTTCTAATTTATAGCCTTTTCTACCCACAAATGAGGAAAACAAACAAACAGCCCATTCTCTTGGCATTTTAGTTGATTCATTTGGCAAGACCTTCCACTGTCTGCTTTGATTTTAGCTCTTATTTTTAAAGTATAATTCCACAAAGTTAAGCTGAACGTTTCCAATACACTGTAGTTCTGCAGTCACATAGCAAAAGGAATCTCTCCAAAGATAATTGTTGAAAGGTTCCAAGTGACCATTTTTTACTGAATTTCTGAATGATTTTGGAACCTGTGATGGGTTAATTTTATGTGTCAGGTTGACTGGGCCACAGGATGACCAGATATTTGGTCAAATATTATCCTGGGTATGTCTGTGAGGGCGTTTTTTGATGAGTTTAACATTTAAATAGATAGACTGAGTAAAGCAGATTTGCCCTCCCTAATGTGGGTGGGCCTCACCCAATCAGTGGAAGGCCTGAATAGAACAAAAAGCCTGACCATTCCCCAAGTAAGAGAGCATTCTTCCTGTCTGATGGCTTATGAACTAAAACATTGGTTCCTTGGGTCTCCAGCTTGCCTTACAGATCTTGAGGCTTACCAGCCTCCATAGTCAAAGGAATCGATTTCATATAATAAATTTACTTTTATTATATATATAAACATAAATATATTTAAAAATATATATTATATTAAATATAAATATATAATAATATTTATAAATATATAATATATATATTATATTTATATCATATTGGTTCTGTTTCTTGGGAGAACCCTGACTAATGTAGTGCTAATGTAGTAGTGCTAATAATTTATCCCTAATAAAACCGATAATGTCATGAGTAGACTCTCTGGCTTTTGTTTTTGTGGACCCAAATTTCTATTAAGATTCCTCCCAAGTCTGGGATTTGATGACAACTAATTCTAAAACTGCCAAGGTAAAAGTGGCTCTTTTTTTCAGTCTGTTAAATATTCCTTTAAGGAAACAACATAAATATTAATAAATAAGTAAAATTATCATATTCCCACATTTTGGAACAAGAACTTGCTAACTCACACCTACAAACTCCCTCAAGGAAATACTAGTCAGTGATCTTGGTGATAATCATAAGATTACTTATATATTACAGACACAAGTACAGTACTTAAGATCTTTGATGGATAAAAATATCTGTTAAGCATAACAATAGATATGCCGAGTAAGTGTATTTTACTTTCTCAGTAAGTAAAGTCTTACTAAGTAAGTCTTGCTAAGTTAGTACTCACTTTCACGAGGACTTCTCATGATTGAGTAAGTGAAAAAAAGCCACAATTGTAAGCACAAAGAACAGACACCACTAGAAGCACAGTAAGGGATATGCAGAATAGAACTGAAAAGCAAGTAGCTTAATCTAGAAATGAAGAAACTTTTTTAGTATTAGAATGAAAATTATAGCTCTGGGAGACAGAAATGGAGAGCTCATATACACAAAACTGAAGGTGCAAAAAAGTGAAAAACAAAGGAGAAAATATGCAAAGATGTACTAATCTACTCAGGTATTTTATTGACATCTTAATTAAAGACCCTGTACTTTTTGGTTATGTGTCCCATCTAAATTTAAACTCCTCCATAACAAATGCCAGCCTTGCATCCACCGCAAGATTTACCCAGGTCGTACACATGAGAGGCAAATGTATTGGGTTAGTATAGTGTAGTCTGAAACTCAACCAATAATATTTAGGTTTTCTTAATTAAAAGTCAGAAGTTGATATTAAGCACATCCAATAATTTTTGAAATTAATATGTTAACAGGAAAGCTGCCAGGAAACATAACATGAATTTTATAATTTGAAATCTACTGAGATACAGAAGCATAATTTTATTTTATTGCAGACATTTTCAACTACATAGCACACTCACTTCCCAGTTTCATAATGTAAAGCAGGCTAATGTCCCATCTGTCATGCAGCATTCTGCCTCAACATGTGATCTTGGTGATTTCTGAAAGAGTTAGTTGCTGGATTGGAAGCAAATATTTTTTTTTGACATGTAAAATGCTTCTTGTGAATATTCATTTGTGGATTTGTCACATATTCCAATCCTATCTGTAGAATCCTCCTGTATTTAAACTATTAAACGAGATCTGAGGTGACTTGAAAAAGAGTCATATTTCTTTTACAGTTAGGGTTGTTAGATTTAGCAAATAAAAAATATGGAATAAGCAGTTAAATTTGAATATCAAATAAACAATAAATATTTTTTCAGGATAAGTATGCCCTATGCAATATTTAGGGTACATTTATACTTTAAAAAAATCTGTTTACCTGAAATTCAAATTTACCTGGGTAACCTGTATTTTCTTTAATAATTCTACTTATAATAGAATAAAGTCTTTTCCTTATGTGTGTTGTGATACAATCTACTGTATTCCTTGAATATAAATCATGTAGACCCTATATTTTTTTGTCAAGGACAAACATGAAAGGATTACTTGTACTGGTAAGTACAGAATGAAAGAAAATAAGGTGTGTAGCAAGTGGCCTGGGGGCTCAGCTAGGGCCATTGGAGGACATCCAGCCAGATGGCCAGGAAATGGTGTCCGAGAATATGAAGCAATGGACAATGGAAGAAAGGATAGACAAACTGGAATAAAACATAAAGCCATAACAAAGGTGTCCACACAGCAGGCAGAGTGTGATACTGGGGAATCAGGGCCTCCCAGGTTGTTTCTGATGCATACGACTTCACCCAGAGGGGAAAGCAGTCCTTTGGGCGGTGGAGGGAAAAAAAACCCTATACTTGATGGTCAGGACTCCCAGATTCATGCCGGTGTCATTTTAGGCTTGTCTTTTACCGTCTCTGACCATCGATCACTTTGTATGTAATAAAAGGATAATATTATCTATATTGCCAAGGACCGGGAGGATGAAATAAGAACTGTAATCCATGTGATGCGTTATACAAATACCAGTTGTTATGCTTATTCCATGGCTGATTAATAGGAGTTAATTATTATGGTATTATCGAGACTAAATTCTAAGCGTACAAGACAGTAAAGGTAAAAGGGATTTATAATGTGACTTTTTCATTAGTCAATGTAATTATATATTCAGGTTCAAACTAGCTTATTTGGCTCATGTTAGAATTATTAGGGAAAATTCTTCCTTTTGTTCTCTTAATTTATTATGTGGGTAGAATTTTTATTTCATAATCATTTCTTTCAGGCGGAATATCTAAAATACCTTATCATTGGCTTGTCTACCAGCCAACCCAAATATTTCACTTCGTTCAAATTTATATTATTCTATATGAGGAATTTAGTTTTCCTCTATTATAAAAAAGAAGAGATATTTCATAAAAGAAAATTTTATTTTCCACTATCCCAAGAAATCTCAGAAATATGGGGAAAAAGGTATATATAATCAAGCTGCCTCTACTGACATTAATCTTTTATGAATTTGAACATTATTCATGAAGCTCATTTTCACTCAATAAAGAGTGACACATCCTCTTTTTTTTTTAATGTTTTTATTGGAGTATAATTGCTTTACAATGGTGTGTTAGTTTCTGCTTTATAACAAAGTGAATCAGTTATACATATACATATATCCCCATATCTCTTCTGTCTTGCATCTCCCTCCCTCCCACCCTCCATATCCCACCCTTCTAGCGGGTCACAAAGCACCAAACTGATCTCCCTGTGCCATGTGACTGCTTCCCACTAGCTATCTATTTTACATTTAGTAGTGTATATGTGTCCATATATACACTACCACTCTCTAACTTTGTCCCAGTTTACCCTTCCCCCTCCCCGTGTCCTCAGGTCCATTCTCTAGGAGGTCTGTGTCTTTATTCCCATCTTGCCCCTAGGTTCTTCAGGACCATTATTATTTTCTTTTTTTTTTTAGATTCCATATATATGTGTTAGCATATGGTATTTGTTTGTCTCTTTCTGACTTACTTCACTCTGTATGACAGACTCTAGGTCCATCTACCTCACTACAAATAACTCAATTTCGTTTCTTTTTATGGCTGAGTAATATTCCATTGTATATATGTGCCACATCTTCTTTATCCATTCATCTGTCAATGGACACTTAGGTTGCTTCCATGTCCTGGCTATTGTAAATAGAGCTGCAATGAACATTTTGGTACATGACTCTTTTTGAATTATGGTTTTCTCAGGGTATATGCCCAGTAGTGGGATTGCTGGGTCATATGGTAGTTCTATTTTTAGTTTTTTAAGGAACCTCCATACTGTTCTCCATAGTGGCTGTATCAATTTACATTCCCACCAACAGTGCAAGAGGGTTCCCTTTTCTCCTCACCCTCTCCAGCATTTATTGTTTGTAGATGTTTTGATGATGGCCATTCTGACTGGTGTGAGATGGTATCGCATTATAGTTTTGATTTGCATTTCTCTAAAGATTAATGATGTTGAGCATTCTTTCATGTGTTTGTTAGCAATCTGTATATCTTCTTTGGAGAAATGTCTATTTAGGTCTTCTGCCCATTTTTGGATTGGGTGGTTTGTTTTTGTGATAATGAGCTGCTTGTAAATTTTGGAGATTAATCCTTTGTCAGTTGCTTCATTTGCAAATATTTCCTCCCATTCTGAGGGTTGTCTTTTCGTCTTGTTTATGGTTTCCTTTGCTGTGCAAAAGCTTAGAAGTTTTATTAGGTCCCATTTGTTTATTTTTGTTTTTATTTCCATTTCTCTAGGAGGTGTCAAAAAGGATCTTGCTGTGATTTATGTCATAAAGTGTTCTGCCTATGTTTTCCTCTAAGTGTTTGATAGTGTCTGGATTTACATTTAGGCCTTTAATCCATTCTGAGTTTATTTTTGTGTATGGTGTTAGGGAGTGTTCTAATTTCATTCTTTTACGTGTAGCTGTCCAGTTTTCCCAGCACCACTTATTGAAGAGGCTGTCTTTCTCCACTGTATATTCTTGCCTCCTTTATCAAAGATAAGGTGACCATATGTGCATGGGTTTATCTCTGGGCTTTCTATCCTGTTCCATTGATGTATATTTCTGTTTTTGTGCCAGTACCATACTGTCCTGATGACTGTAGCTTTGTAGTATAGTCTGAAGTCCAGGAGCCTGATTCCTCCAGCTCCATTTTTCGTTCTCAAGATTGCTTTGGCTCTTCGGGGTCTTTTGTGTTTCCATACACATTGTGAAATTTTTTGTTCTACTTCTGTGAAAAATGCCAGTGGTAGTTTGATAGGGATTGCATTGAATCTGTAGATTGCTTTGGGTAGTACAGTCATTTTCACAATGTTGATTCTTCCAATCCAAGAACATGGTATATCTCTCCATCTGTTTGTACCATCTTTAATTTCTTTCATCAGTGTCTTATAATTCTTCGCATACAGGTCTTTTGTCTCCTTAGGTAGGTTTATTCCTAGGTATTTTATTCTTTTTGTTGCAGTGGTAAATGGGAGTGTTTTCTTAATTGCACTTTCAGATTTTTCATCATTAGTGTATAGGAATGCAAGAGATCTGTGCATTAATTTTGTACCCTGCTACTTTACCAAATTCATTGATTAGCTCTAGTAGTTTTCTGGTAGCATCTTTAGGATTCTCTATGTGTAGTATCATGTCATCTGCAAACAGTGACAGCTTTACTTCTTCCTTTCCGATTTGGATTCCTTTTATTTCTTTTTCTTCTCTGATTGCTGTGGCTAACACTTACAAAACTATGTTGAATAATAGTGGTGAGAGTGGGCAACCTTGTCTTTTTCCTGATCTTAGTGGAAATGGTTTCAGTTTTTCACCATTGAAGATGATGTTGGCTGTGGGTTTGTCATATATGGCCTTTATTATGTTGTGGTAAGTTCCCTCTATGCCTATTTTCTGGAGGGTTTTTATCATAAATCGGTGTTGAATTTTGTCAAAAGCTTTCTCTGCATCTATTGAGATGATCATATGGTTTTTCTCCTTCAATTTGTTAATATGGTGTATCACATTGATTGACTTGCCTATCTTGAAGATTCCTTGCATTCCTGGGACAAACCCCACTTGATCATGGTGTATGATCCTTTTAAGGTGCTTTTGGATTCTGTTTGCTAGTATTTTGTTGAGGATTTTTGCATCTCTGTTCATCAGTGATATTGGTCTGTAGTTTTCCTTTTTTGTGACATCTTTGTCTGGTTTTGGTATCAGGGTGATGGTGGCCTCGTAGAATGAGTTTAGGAGTGTTCCTCCCTCTGCTATATTCTGGAAGAGTTTGAGAAGGATGGGTGTTAGCTCTTCTCTAAATGTTTGATAGAATTCACCTGTGAGGCCATCTGGTCCTGGGCTTTTGTTTGTTGGAAGATTTCTAATCACAGTTTCAATTTCAGTGCTTGTGATTGGTCTGTTCATATTTTCTATTTCTTCCTGGTTCAGTCTTGGAAGGTTGTGCATTTCTAAGAATTTTTCCATTTCTTCCAGATTGTCCATTTTATTGGCATATAGTTGCTTGGAGTAATCTCTCATGATCCTTTGTATTTCTGCAGTGTCAGTTGTTACTTCCCCATTTTCCATTTCTAATTCTATTGATTTGAGTCTTCCTCCTTTTTTCCTTGATGAGTCTGGCTAATGGTTTATCAATTTTGTTTATCTTCTCAAAGAACCAGCTTTTAGTTTTACTGAGCTCTGCTATTGTTTCCTTCATTTCTTTTTCATTTATTTCTGATCTGATCTTTATGATTTCTTTCCTTCTGCTAACTTTGGGGTTTTTTTGTTCTTCTTTCTCTAATTGCTTTAGGTGTAAGGTTAGGTTATTTATATGAGGTGTTTCTTGTTTCTTAAGGTAGGATTGTATTGCTATAAACTTCCCTCTTAGAACTGCTTTTGCTGCATCCCATAGGTTTTGGGTCGTTATGTTTTCATTGTCATTTGTTTCTAGGTATTTTTTAATTTCCTCTTTGATTTCTTCAGTGATCTCTTGGTTATTAAGTGGTGTATTGTTTAGCCTCCATGTGTTTGTAATTTTTACAGAGTTTTTCCTGTAATTGATATCTAGTCTCATAGAGTTGTGGCCAGAAAAGATACTTGATATGATTTCAATTTTCTTAAATTTACCAAGGCTTGACTTGGTGACACATCCTCTTAAAAAGAACTGTCATAATACAAATAGCTACAATCAGCTCATTTCATGTAGAAAGCCAGGGTCCCATGTTTCCTTGGTACTCATCTGCTGAACAAGGTCAGGAAGATGTTGAAAGCGATTTCACATATATTTGTTCTAGTAAAATGGTGAAACAAAATGTGACATGACTGATAAAGACAGAATAGAAAAATCAAATAGAGTGGGATTATCAAATCTTGGCTGTATTTCCTAGCTTCAGAATAGAAAATAATTGTGGGGTTTTTTTTCCTTGACATTTAGCTCAGTAAATGTTTCTGATAATTCAAATGCAAATTTCCAATTTCTGAGATAATTTATTTTCATTGTATTGTTAACACTTAAGGTGAGCTACATTATACTTTCCATTTCACAAAAGATTTCCCTCCCTGGAAGAACTTATTTGCATTATTCAGATCTGAGAGTTATAAATGTCAGTGAAGCTTGACAGTTGTTTAAAACAAAATGCAAAGAGCAGGACACTCATGGGTCTCAGCCCTGTGCATTACGTGAGCTTTCCTCTGTTGCGTAACTATAGCCTGTACAATGTGTCTTGGTCCACTACGTACATAGCCATGGTCAAGGAGGACACACAATATAATAAAGTGTGAAAGGTAATGCAGTGGGCTTGCTTAGCAAATATGAATGAGTGTCTCCTCTGAAATAGGCACTTTGCTGAGTGCTGGAAATGTGCCCATGGATGAGACAGATGGAAACTACATTCTAATAGGAGAGAGGAGGGAGGGAAAGAAGGAAGGGAGAGAGGGAGGGACGGAGGGAGAAATCACAAACCAAGGGCTACAGATTTAGAGAAAAAGGATTAGTAAGTGATATGAACTTTAATAAAGAACTGGAAACTCAAATTTGGAAATGAGCTAGCCATTCCCACTATTTGGATGACAGTTCAAATTTTATACCTTATGTGTTCTTCTTTGTGTATTAGTGTATCTATTATATATCTAGCATGCCAAATTAAGCCAGATCTTGTTTGTCAGAGAACTCAAATTTGGAATCCAAGCTGAGACTGGACTTGAAGTGGAGTTTACCCGTAAAAAAAGGCGATTAGGAAATGAATATGATAAACAAGATAAAAGATAAAAAATATAAGTTGCTTTGAGGAGCAGTGTTATTTAAAATACTGATAAAAACTAGGCAAGTACATCAAAGGCTAACTACAAATATTTCCTATGCCAAGTTTGGGCTACTTTGCTTGAGCTGCCACCCGACCACTCCTCATCTAATCTTCTGTAGGGACCACTGGTTGTCTTCGCTCAGCCTTTCCCCCAGACCATCTTGACAGCCCCAGGTTTCTATAGAGGATTTCATAACGTAAAGGAGAAATATAGATTTTCCTGATGTGGAACCCATGAACTAGGTGAGGCCAAATAGAACATTTCACTCCCCTTGACAAAAAATAAAATTAGTTAAGAGTTGGCATTATGACTTAAACTGATCCAAGAACAGAATTTTGAGGCTTTTTTTCTAAAAAATTGGGGACCCACATGCTCACTCCCCTTATGAATGGCGTGATATATGGTAGTGAAGACAGGAACTGCTAAAACTATTTTATTACACATGGGGAAGGAGGATGACACAAGAACAAGAGAGGAGCTGAATGAATCAGAGGTAAAAGTTGGAACCTGAATCAGATCACACCTGAAATTTGCACTATTTTCACCCTTTTCAGTTGCTGGCTTCTTAGCTGAGCCTGTCATTTCTGTGAATCATTTAATCCAGTTGAGTTCAGTTTTCTAATTAAACTTTCTTCTGTCTATCCATGATGGAATCCTCTTTGTTTAGATTTTTATACATATGGAAACTGTCTCCTTCATTGACTCTGCTATCCTGGGCAGACAATGGATTTCTTTTCTAGCCTCACACATTCTTTCCATCTCCCTGACCTCCTACCACAGGGAACTGCTCAGCTATGTGTCTTAATACCCTCCATGAATCAACAGCCCAGACCAATTTTCATGGAATCACTCTGGCATCAGGAACCCATATTCTCTGACACTGGTAGGCTTTGAGGGAAATAGCTATAAATTACTAAAACTTCTCTGCTGGAATACAGCAGGGTTGAAAACTGAACAAAATGTCCTTGGCCTGTCGGCATATATTCTGAGTTTAATGTGATGTTTCTATAAGCAAGTTATATTTTAGAAATGAGTTACTTTCTCTTCAAGTTTGAAGATTTTGGTTATTGAAATTAAATGACTGCCTAAGTCCTGCATGAACACAAATCTAGCTTAAATATTGTGTCTCCAGGTAGATGAGACTTTCTTACAGCATCCAGTTGGAGGAACACTTCTGGATGAATTAAAAAATACATGGATATGATATGAATAATTATTCATAAAACAGACATTTATTAGTGTTCCACTTTGTAGCACAGACTACTCTAGGTCCTATGAAGTCCATATTAGGAATTATAAAAACTCATGTCTACTCTCAAGGAACTCATATACAAACAACAAATAATAGTGCAGTGGGATAAAAGCGTCACCATCATAGAGACACCAGTCATACAAATGAGCCAAAGATGCTTCCTATATATTGGCCTTTGTTTTTTTCTTTAGATCAGACTGAGATGTATTAGCTGAAAGCTCAACAGTGACAAACTCAAATTTTTACACATCCAATTGTTAGCTTGTTAAACATCACTAAATTAAGCAGATTTTTAGCTTTTTAGAGTCTCTCTGCTTTTCATATCCCACAAAACTGCACCTAATGCCTGCTAGCCAAAGATAAGATAAAACCACAAGACAACAAAAAACACAAAGCCACTATTTCCCTTGGGAGCTGTCTGCCAGGAGAGTCTTTGCCAGGCTGCTGAGCACATCCTCTAGATGTAGAAGGCTCTCTCTGAGCCCCTTTCCCTTGAGGCCTTGCCCCCTCCCCTTCTAGATGGTGGCTCCCACCCCTTAAGCCTCCAGACTTCTGATGCTGGAAGGTACCTCCCCTGCATGCATTCCATCAAAATAAAGCTTATGAGTACTACTGCCAGGTCATATCTTTTTCCCTGCTTATCCCTGAAATCCTCAAACACTGCCTAAGCACATAAACCAGATTCAGTGAGAGAGAAGAATATAGGAAAGTTGAGAGGACAAAGAAGGGGATAAAGGCAATCACAGTCATGGGGACAGAATGTACAAAGTTCTGAAATGTAGTACATTCTGGATATGAACTTTCAGGAATTCAGTGTGATTGGAGTGTCAAAAGCAGAATGTGAGAAATGAGATTAGACAGGTACACAGCAGGTAGAGCATGTCATGCCAAGAGGTTTGTATTTATCCTGGCAGCAATGGAGGTCTGTTAAGGAATGTTAAGCAAGGGAGTAAGTGATCAGAATTGTATTTTAGAAAGATCCACCTGGAAGCAATGTGGAGAATGGTTTTGAGGAAAATCAGCACCAGAAAAAGTTTGCCCAAATAAGAAACCATTACAGTAACATCAGTGAGAAATTATGAGGCCTTGGACAAAGGTGTGATAGAGGTATGGAAACAATGAGTGTTTTGGGTTTTTTGTCTTTTTTTTTTTTTTTTAATTTATTTATGGCTGTGTTGGGTCTTCGTTTCTGTGCGAGGGCTTTCTCTAGTTGTGGCAAGAGGGGGCCACTCCTCATCGCGGTGCGCGGGCCTCTCACTGTCGCGGCCTCTCTTGTTGCGGAGCACAGGCTCCAGACACGCAGGCTCAGTAATTGTGGCTCACGGACCTAGTTGCTCCAAGGCACGTGGGATCTTCCCAGACCAGGGCTCGAACCCGTGTCCTCTGCATTGGCAGGCGGATTCTCAACCACTGCGCCACCAGGGAAGCCCTTGTCTTTTTTTTAAGAACAAGAATCGAGAGCATTTTTTGATTGACTTGACATAATGGGTGAGAGGATATGAAGAGAAAAAGATGACTTCCTGGAATCTGGTTTGGGTGAATGGATGCACTGTAGTGTATAAATTAAAGCTGAAATAGAAATCTCAGAAGAAGGAATGGACAGATTTTCTGGTTGGTGGGCCAACATTAATTTCAACTTTGGACATGTTGAATTTGAGGTCTTTGGAGTCATTTAGTCATTACCATTAGAGAACTGAATAGAGCTGGGAGTCCAAAATTCAGAAAAAATCTGTACATGATAAACATTTGGATCTAGCCTATGAGCAGCGGTTGAAGACACAGAAGTGATGGGATTGTCCAAAAATAGTAATGAAATATAAGAATCTCGGATGGATTCCAAGGTACAGTGATATATTAAATGAATGACTACAGAGAGAAGAATATACAGAGGAGAGGTATCCAGGAAAGAGAGGTGACATGGACGTGAAAAGAGAAGAAATATACAGAAAGAAAGAGAGAAATGAAAAGTTTCCACAACCTCCTTATAAGATCAACTATTTAATAATTTTAAATTTAAATAATTTTTTATTCTTCATTTTGAAATATCAAAATAATTGTGATCTCATTAGTATCTTTGAGTTATGCTCTTCAGATTGTGAAGTGTGGTCCACATGCATCAAAATCACCTAGGAGTGTGGTTTAAAATTCAGCTCTACTCCAGAAATCGGAGTCAGTGATAAGGGATGTGGATCCAGGAATCTGACTTTCCTAGCTTTCCAGGTTTAGTCCTACTGTCTTACAAGGAATTTGGGGTAAGAGCTCCATTGAAGTGAAACTAAAAACTAGGATTTAGGATGTGAGGTTTGATGTTTAAAGATCTTTAATCCTGCTTTCTGCAGTGCTCAGACCAAGATTGTAAAAAATGGTTAACTGTTTAAGAAAGATCAACCTAGTCATCAGTTTCTGAATCAGACTGAGAAGTTAATGTATTTGGAAAACAAAATAGGTTCCTTTCATGAACCATTATCTATATATTTTTAATGATCAAAGTAAGATCCATAAAATGTCAATCTGTGTTGTAATTAATTAACAAAAGGAAATGAGAGTTTCAGCTATTCCAGCCAAGCCAGTAAATTTAAACTGTACACTAATTTTTAAGTGAACAGAAACCTTTAAAATATATGTCAAACTGTTTTTTTTTTTTTTAACATGAGGGTTAAAGAATAAATAAGGAGTTGAATGACCAACTCCTGTAATACAAATAATTACATAAGACACTTCATAAGAACAGGACAGATGTCTGGTTTGTCACAGCATGCCCACATTTAGCAGAGTGCCTGGTATATAAGCCACTCAATAAATGTGATTTTAATAAATGGGTTTGAGATTCAAACAGAACAGTGTTCAAATACACATCTACCACACACCAATCCTTTGACCTTGAAAAATAATTGTAACCTCTCTGTTTTAGCCAGGGTTCTCTAGAGAAACAAAACTAATAGAATATATTCAGACATATAGAATGAGATTATGAGGAACTGGCTCAGCAATTATGAAGGCTGAGAAGTCCCACAATCTGCCATCTGCAAGCTGGAGGCCCAGGAAAGCTGGCAGTGTGGTTCCAGTCCAAACTGACAGGCCTGAGATCCAGGGGAGCCAGTGGTGTAAGTCCCAGTCCGAGTCTGAAGGCCCCAAAACCAGGAGCACTGATTTCCAAGGGAGGAAGAAGACAGCTGTCCCAGCTCAAGCAGAGAGAGCAAATTTGCCCTTCCTCCTTCTTTTTGTTCTATTCAGGCCCTCAACAGATTGGATGATGCCCACCTGCATTGGTGAGGGCCATCTTCTTTACTCTGTTGTCTACCGTTTCAAATATTAATCTTTTCAGGAGACACCCTTACAGACACACCCAGCAATCATGTTTTACCAGCTATTTGGACATCCCTTTGTCCATCAAGCTGATGCATAAAGTTAACCATCACATTCTCTCAGTTAATTTTCCTGTAAGCTTGTTCTGGCCTTACATGGTACAGTGTGTGAAAAGTGACTCACAGAGCATAAGCAATCAAAATATGCAGAGGTAAATTGACCTTGAAGCTATCAAAGCTTAAGTCAGGGCCTCTTACTTGCACATGCCCCTTCCAAAGCCTTGTATGGGGCTCTACTAATGGGTTAACGTGATCTGGTTTTTTGTAATGTTTGCAAAAGTAACATATTTTTTATATTATTTTTATAAGAAAGGGTCCCCTAAATGAGCTTTAGGCCTCACAAAACTTGGCTTTGTCCATGAATATATGACAAGTAGTAGTATTATTCGAAGAAGAAATTTTATACAACCTATAGAAAATTCCTAGCACATTACTGGCACACAGTAAATGTATTATTTTTACGTATGTTATAAATTGCTTATTTATAATATAGACTGTTCCAGCAATGTACATGGTAGTTTATAAATATACATAAAATATATAAAAATAAAAAGTGGAAGAAGATATAATAGAAGTTTTCTAACAGAAGAGAGGTAAGATGAATCCATACACATTCTAGCAGTCAAAGCAAAATGAAATAAAATCGGGTATTTATTTCACAGTGTGCATGGGCAGATGAACTGCTAAGTAGAAACTCAGCTATTTCCAGTGTGACGTAAAATATTTGTCCTAGGAGTTTTTCATTAAAAGAAAACTGTAATGTACTGAACAATGTCTTTAGGGCATCTTTAGAGTAAAATCAGCAAATGATATCATATATACGTTAAAGACCCCATAAGAAAAGTGTGATCATAATTTTAGCCCTACTTTTTAGATTGTATAAATTCTTTGTAAAAGGATGTGAAAAAAGGAAAATTTGTGTGTTTATGAAGGTAGGTACGGAGTTAGTTGTTGAATAAAGACTCTCATAGAGGAGCTAGGAAACGCCAGTTGATTACAAGAGATTTGCATTGTGAGATGGGGTCACAGTCGGATAGTAATTTTAGAGCCAAAAAAGGAAAAATTTATTGTGCAGTGACCTGAGTGGTGGGGAGGTAGTTAAAAACGGATACAAACATTTGGGCTGGAAAAATTGACTCCGGAAGTCGTTATACAGAATCCTACGGAGGTGGCGCGTGCCCCCCCTGCACCCGACGCCCCTCACGTCCCTCGCGCCGTCGCGACCTCACGCCCCGCCCCGCCCCGCGCCGCGCCCCGCCCCGCGCCGCGCCCTTCATGACGCCTCGCCCCTCGCGCCTCTCACGCCCGTCGCGCCCGTCACGTTCCTCGCGCCCTCGCGACCTCACGCCTCTCACGCCATCGTGACCTCACGCCCCTCGCGTCCTTCGTGCACCTCACGCCCTTCGCGCCCTCGCGACCCTCACGCCCTTCGCGACCTCACTCCCCTCGCTTCCCTCGCACCCTTCATGCTGTCGCGCCCCCGGCGGGAAGCACCGAGAGCCAGGCGCCGGAGAACGTTCGCCAGTCCGTGCAGCTCAGCGAGGGCCAGGCCGGAGGAGGCGAAGGCGGCTGCGTCCCAGAGACCTGGGCGCCACCAGCTCCGGCCTGGAAGATGATTGAGGAAACTGGGAGCAAGCGTAACATGGCAGAGAAGAGGCAGCTGTTCATAGAAATGCGTGCTCAGAATTTTGATGTCCTATGACTATGCACTGACAGATTGCAAAGTACGATTTGTACAAAAAACGATGCAGCCTCCATCTTGCTGGTCTCTGGAACATGCTGGAAGCCTTTTGAGACGACGGCCTTGATACACTGGACTCAACCCCTGAGATCAGTGTGTCCCGCCTGGGGACCGACCCTCATCCATCTACCGCCAGCTGAGCACGTGCCTGCCTTCTCATGAGTCGGCGTGGACCAGCCCCTCAGCTCCTCCTCGACTTCGTGATTGCTGCTGTGACAGTGAGGCCCGAGGCAAGTTGATGGTATTTTCTGTTAAAACTGTGTTAGCATGTGTGGTGGAAAAATGCTGGACAAGTTGAGATATGTTTCCTCCCAGATGTCAGATTCCAGTGGCTTAATGCTGTTTAGCAAGTTTGACCAGTTTCTGAAGGAAGTTCTAAAGTTCCCAGCAGCTGTCTTTGAAGGGCCATCTTTTGGTTACACAGAGCACTCAGCCTGCACCTGTTTTCCACAGCCGAAAAAGAGAATGCTGAATATGCCTTTAGACACAGCAATGGCTGATCCTCCTCCTTGGGGCCTTGTCTGGCTACCTCTCAAGCATAGGCTTGCCCACACGGAGGAGGTCTGCCATCCCATGGATGCTCCCGTTTCCGGTGTGAGGTGGAGTGCTCCTATTCCTGGTTTGAGCGTGGGATGGGTTTCTGGTACCCGTGCCGGCAGTTGCCACATCCCCAGCTCTGCCAAAATTGCTTTTTGTGTGGCCATGCCAGTGTCCCTCATGGCAACCAATACCAGGTAAAGGAGCATTCCTCCTGGGTAACTGCTTTGTGTCTCAGTCTGTGTCCCCAACAGTTCGTTTGTTTCATCAGTAACAACACTAGGGCCACTTTCCTCATAGAGGCCTACCATAAATAAGGGTGTAGTGTCATGAAATATTAACACTTACATTTATGACGGGGCTTGCAGGTATGTTGTGCTTCATCACTTGATTTGAAAAGCAGAGTTTTTAAAGTGTGGGGAAATGGAGTTACGATGACATTTGACAAGGTCCCTTTTATTCAGTAAATTGGAATGTGACAATGCTCCCTTTCCAAATGAAAGGTGTCTTCTTGTTTTAAAATTGTACAAGGGGTACCACCCCCACCCCAAAAGACTTAACTCTCTGAGCTTTAAGGAAGATTTAAAGTTCTTTTTCTCAAGCAAGTTTACTTCGTGCTTATAGGGTTTAAATGTTGCAAAGAAAGCTGCATGAAATGAAGTTAAATTTTTGCTTCTCAAGTTGGGGAAATACTGTATTTTACAATTGCCACATGGATGTCTTTACTTTCTAAAATAGTCTTTTAAATAACAACATTTGGGTGGAGCTCAATGTCTGACTTTTCTGTGGTGTTTATAAATCATGTAATAAGTTTAGCACCAATCATTTTTCCTTCCTTCTCTCAGTTTATTTCCAGAGTTTTAAAAATGTCATACTTTTATTTTTAAACAGTTTCTAGAGCCTTGTTTTAAAACCTTTTCCTTTAGTTTTTGTTGGTTAGTTTACTAAAAGGTAGAAAAATATACAGAGTCATAAGTATAATTCAGGATCTAAGTTCTCAGGCCTGGTCATCCTACCGGAGTTTAAGTATTAGAAAGCTTTGATAAGCGGTGATTTTTCCTCTCTTTTTTTTTTTTCTTTTTCCTAGTTAACCTTCTTAAAAGTCAACCAAGAAGAAAGCAAGTAAGTTCATATCAGGGATTAGTTAAAAACAAAAACCAAACTTTAATCAAGTGTATACTTTACTTCCTACATTTCTGACAATGTCTTAGATATAATTTTTTTATCAGATAGCTTTTCAGTTACAGTTAAACCATATAATTTTGTTAAAATGAACATCCTATCCTGGGTATTGTCGTGTTGTAAATTCCAGTATTTTTTTTTTTTTGGTTGAGATGTCATTATTTTACATTTTTTAAACAAGCAAAGGAAAAAAAAAATAACACCTAGTAGTTTCTTCTCTTTTTCATTGACTCGGGAGAATTTATAGATTTTCAAATAGTTACTTTTTCTTAAAGTACAAGTATCCCACTGTGTTAATTGACTTGTTAACATTTTCAACTGTTTTCGGTTAGAGTCTAACTCTTTACACTGAGATAGCTCTTTGCCCTATTACCTTTTTTAAAATTTATTTACTTATTTATTTATTTTTATTTTTTATTTGTTTTAACATCTTTATTGGAGTATGATTGCTTTACATTGTTGTGTTAGTTGCTGCCTATTAGCTTTCATAATGATTGGATTCTCTGGAATGTATCTACTGAAAATCCTCATCCTAGATGTTGGGGCTAGGAGATGAGGAACTTGTTTTTCACCTTAGTTTGAACTTGCTCCTTTAGCTAATTTATAACCCTTATAGAAATGGGAATTTTACGTTTATTTAAAGATAAATGACTGTTTGAATATTGCTTTCTGATTTACAGAGCAGTTTTTCACGTGAAAAACTCTGTTGAATTTTTCCATTGCTCTGTAACATACATAAATTGAAGTACAGAAATCACAAGTGAATTCTTATATTTCTGTTTAATCCTCACAACACTCTTGTGAAGTAAGTCTTATTTCTATTCATTGTTATTGTTATTTCAGCTCTATTTTTTTCTAGTTTATTAGTTCATTTTTGTTATAGTGACTTAAGATTTCGGGAAAAATCAAGTATTATCAGCATGCATAATTTTGAAGCTGGTATCATAAATGTATCAGTTCTGAATTTTGACGAGTATATACATTATGTAGTAGATGCATACTGGTAAGGCCTTTTAGCAATATACGTGTGTGTCTGTGTGTGTGTGTGAGTATAACTTGTTTTCAAGATTAGGACTATGTGCAATACCCTAGTTCTTTGAGGAAGATATCGGTGAATTTTGAGGCTGATGTGAGTAAAGAAGTTTCCACTTAACAAAAAGATGTGTAATCAGTTAAGTAGTAATTTCTTTGAAGATTGTCCACTGTATCTGTACTAATATTTTGAATGAATGTTTCCCTATGTTCACAACAGATGAATTTAGCATGCATTTAACCAACTTCTATATGAATTTACATTGTAGATTTGATATGTCTAGTGTTGGTGTTTGGAAGTTTATTTTGATTTTTCCGAAAGTTTTCGTTTAATATTTTATCTAAGTAACTAGCAATATAATTTCTTATTCTTCTAGTCATCAATCCATTCATTTGCCTTTATTATAGAAAAAAAAAAAATGCCACACGGTACTATTAAAAAAACAAAACAAAAGAATCCTAGGAACAAGCCCTCATCGTGGTAATAAAGCATGAAGCATGATGGTGGCTAAGAGGCCCTGATATTAGGAATTCCTGATTTAAGGAATAAAAGGGCATTCCACAAACAAATAATAGGGTAACTTTATTCTTTTCAATGACATCTGTTTTGTCCTAGAAAAGCTCAATTAAAAATTAACATTTTCTGGGCATTCCCTGGAAGTCCAGTGGTTAGGACTTGGCGCTTTCACTGCTGGGGCCCGGGTTCAGTCCCTGGTTGGGGAACTAAGATCCCGCAAGCTGCGGGGCATGGCCAAAAAAAATTAACATTTTCTATGCACAGTATCTAAAATGTGAATCCTCTAGATCAGGAATAGACAAACTTTTTCTGTAAAGAGTCAGAGAGTAAAGATTTTGGGCTTTGCAGGCCATACTGTCTCTGTCACAGCTACTCCATAATAGCAGAAAAGCAGCCATAAAAAATTGGTAAATGAACAGAGATGGCTATGAGCCAACAAAAATTTATTTACAGACCCTGAAATTTAAATATCTTACAGCGTCACAAAAAATTATTCTTATTTTGATTTTTTTTCAGTAATTTAAAAATGTAAAACCATTCTTCAATAGTGGGCTGTACAAAAAGAGGTGGCAGGCTGGATTTTACCATTAGGATATAGTTTGCCAACCCTTGGTCTACATGTTTTTCAGTAGGGTTCCTCCCCTGCCACCAATAGTAGAATAACTTTGACTAGACCTAATTATAATGAACCTCATAGACGGCTAGGGATAGAGTTCTCCTAACTTAAGTCCAAAATGACATTTTATCATTCTAAACAAAGTATCCCAAAATAATAAAGAATTTGTTATATCTTGAGAAAACATATTTTAATAACATGTTTTAATAACATGAAGTAAATTTGTCATATTCTCTGTTGGAATTTTTGGAAATAAACACCAAGATATCTTATACGTAGATAAGTCTTTGCCTTCTTTAAAATTATTTTGAAAAAATTTTAATTCTCCCTCATTTTAATCTGCATGTCTGATTTAAATGCTTAATGATTCTGAGAATATTGATTGAGAATAATTTAACTTTTTAAAACTTATTAGTTTTATACATAGCAGTTTCTCATTAATATGTAAACATTTATAAAAGTTTGAAAGTAAAAATCATATGGCCTGAGCTTTGCCATTCACCTTTCAATATGTAAAAGGACATTCAATATCTTATTTTTTAGCTCTTCAACTTATATGCAAATAGCTATTTACCAAGTTATTTTAAATAATGTAACAAAATGCCTAAACCCTCCAATCAAAACACAATGCCAGGATCTTGACCTACATCTAAATATTTAGTCTTCTTATGTGATGTACTAACATTCTGAAATTTCTGTTAATATTTCATTATTTCCCAAGTATATAATTTGCACACATCTACGTATATATACAGGCAAAAATATATTTTTTAATGTTTTAACTTTGTAAAAGGGGTATCACTCTTTATTCAGTCCTTTTGGACTCTACCCACTGACTATAGTGGCACTAAGATTTACTATATATGATATTTCACTGTAGCTTATTCATATTGACTACCTGTAAAATATTCTATTGTGGGAATATAGCACAGTTTATTCTTTCATTTTCCCATTTAGAAGAAAGGAATTGTTTTTGCTATTATGAGAACAGCATTTCTATGAATATTCTTATATATGTCGCCTATTAATATTCAAGAGTTTCTCTTAGATATGTATCTAGATGTTGAATAACTAAACCATAGCATATATGAGTGTTCGACTTCAGGAGGAAATGTCAGAATGGTTTTATAGTGGCTGCATAGTGGTTTCAAACTTCTATTTACTACTAGCAATGTATAGCAGATTCTGTTGACCCACATCTCTCCTACGCTTTGAACAGAATTTCTCATTTTGCCAGTAGAATGCTTATAAAATGCTATTTAACTGTGGTCTTGATTTGCATTTCCCTGAAGACCAGTAATCTTGAACTTCTCTGTTTATTCCTTTGGCAATTTTTCTTTTGGGATATTTGTGCTTATATATTCTTTTTGACACTGATCTAGTTGTGTGTATGGTGAATGTCTTTTTCCAGTTTGTAACTTAGCTTTGAAATGTCTTTAATTTAAAAATTAATCTTTGATGAATAAAAGTGATTAACCTTACTATTTTAAGTTTAGTAATCTTCTCTTTTATAGAAAATTGTTTTCATGCATTATTTAAGATACCACATGTATGCTGAACTCTAAAAATATTCACTTATAATTTTTTTCAGTGTTCAAATGTTATCTTTTTTTAGATTTAGTCTTAAATCCATATGGAAGTGATAGTTTTAAATGGTGTGAGATAGGAATCCAACATTAACATTTTTCCATATAAATTATTTTTCCAACTCAATTTATCGAACCATCTCTTCATTCCTACTCATTTGTCATACCACCTCTGGCCTATGTCTAATATCTATACCTACATGGGTCAGTCAATTTCTGATTGATCAACTGGTTAATTTGCTTCTTGTACACAAAAACCACACTGTCATATTTGCCATTTCATAAAGAATCATAGTAATTGTTCTACTTTTACACACACATGCTCGCATGCACAGGTACACACACACACACACACACACAATTCTTGGACATTTTAAAATTGTCTCTTAAGTTCTCTGACACATCCTGTTGGAAATTGCATTGAATCTAAAGATTAAAGAGAAATGATATCTTTATAATATACTTCTTATATATGAACACAGTTTACCTGTTCATCTATTTAGTCTTCTTCAGTATTTCTCAATGAAGTTTTTATAATTTCCCCAGGAAAGTTCTTAAACATATTTTTGTTAGCTTTATTCCTGATTATTTCATATTATCTCTTAGTTTCATAAATGGCATACTTCCTTTATTACATTTTCTAGTTATTTACTGCTGATATACAGAAATGCATTACTGTTTCTACATTAATTTTATACCCAGCTTATAATGCATACTCTCTTATTGTCTTAAATAACTTATCCATGTATTCTTTGGGGTTTTCAATGTAAACTTAAATATAGACACAGTTTATTAATTTTGGCTCTCTTCATTACTTTATAAAGTATCTAGAGCTTTAACTTTTTAGGTTCATACCATTTTACAGCCCTCTCCAATTTTGATACATACAGTTTTCATAGCCTTTCAATTCCAAATATTGTTTAAATTTTCATTATGATTTCTTCTTAAACCCATGCATTAGTTAGGAGGCTTTCTTTGTTTCCAAATATTCAGGGATTTCTTTTTTTTAGTTTACTCTTTATTATTTATTTCTAAAGTAATTATTTTGTTATCAAAGATCTTGGTCGGTAGTACATCTATTTTTTAATATAGTGAAGGGTTTTTATTTCCTAATACCTAGTCAGTTTTTTAAATGCTTCATATTTGCTTAAAATAAAATGTGTATTATTTCACTGTTAAATACATAAATCTCTTGTATGTTATTTTAATTCTATTTTAAACACATGGTCCATCTGTTCTAATATTTCTGCTTCTGTTCAAATCTGTTACCTTGCAGGCTTTTTTTTTTTTTTTTTTAATGATTGTGCCCTCCAGTGTCTTCGTGAGTTCATTTTACCCTAGGAGGAGAAGTGTATCTGTGGGATAGAGAGTAATTTACTCTGCCTTTTTATAACCTGAATCTCTGCAGCAAAGGGACCAGCAATTTTAAATGACCTTAAACATATGAAAAGAGATAAGGGAATTTGAAACAAGAGCGTAGAACAGCCTAACTACTGTCTTAAGCATTTTGCATGGGGTGAAGTTGGACCCATGCTCAGTGGACAGAGAACAGATAAGCCCAAGGGTGGCCCTGTACCTATGTACAGCCCTAAGAACAGATAAGTCCTATCTATCAGAGAACTATAGTCAATTACTCACCTTCCTAAAAACAACTCTTAGGTCTGATTTTCATCCTCCTAGAACACCATGATAAAATTCAGATTTTTACTTCAGGAGGACTGGGTGGGGCCTGAGATTCTGCATTTCTCACAATTTCCAAAATGATCATTATGCTGTTGGTCCTAGACATCACTTCAAGTGGCTGGGCTAGATTAAAATTCCCCAGTTTAGAGGAGAGAATCAGAAAGCAACTGCCCTAAAGCCATTATTGCCTACTGGTTTTCTGTTTTTTTTTTCTCATTTCCTCTCAATAAGAAAATGAGGGCTTCTGCACTGTGTTGACTTTATGTACTCCTAAGAACACGTGGACCAGAGTTCTTGCTGAGGGCAAATGTGGAGGCCAACAGGGCAGGGCCAGAGGAAAAACAAATGCTTTCAGCAGTTCTCCTATTTTACCACTGCTGTGCTGGGTTGACTCCTGACACTGCCCTGCAAAGAATATCTCTCTCTTTCTTTCTCTCTCCCCCTTCCCCCAATCCCCCCCCCCCCCCCCCCCCCCCCGCCACCCTCCCCTTCTCCGTCTCTCTTCTTTGTAGTTCTTCAGGGTAAATCTTGCAAGGAGGAGACAGCCAGCACACAAATTCAGCACCTTGGTCAGGACCCACTGGCTAAACAGACTTGGCAACTCATAGTTTAAAAACTGGCAAATTAATAACTCCCTGTATCCTTTCAGCTGTGACTTATTTCCCTCCACCCTTTTACAGTTGGTCTTTACAAGAGGTGTCTATTACTTGCCTGTATTTTTTCTCACCTCTTACTCACTTTTTAACCCTTCTAAATTGATTCTTAAAATCCATCACCTCACTAAAACAGTTCTAGCAAAGATCACCAATGACTACATGACACTAAGAACAACAGGCAATGTTTTAGTGTAATGACTAAATTGAAGACTAAATGGATTGACTAAATTTAGACTACTGCCTGTGGAACATTTGTGAGGATGAAAAGAGATAATGAAAATGAAACTGTTAAAACAGTACCTGGCACACAGTAAATACTCAAAAATATTAGCTATTATGATCTGACTTTACTTTTTGTCACTATTCAACTCTGTTGAGCATTATTTGAATCCTAAAACACTTCTCTTTGGCTTCTGGTAACATGTTCATCTTATTTTATTTCAACTTCTATTGTTATTTCTTCTTTGTCTCTTTTGCAGGCTCATACTTCTCTAGCTGGCCATTAGATGTTAAAGATCCTCAAGTCTAGATCCCATAATCACCTTTTATCTCACTCTAAATGTTTTCCCTAGATGTTCTTATCTTACCTGTAGCTGCAATTACCACCTCTACACAAATGACTTCTATTTATCTTTATTCCAAGCCCAGACCTTTCTTTTGATCATCAGACACATATATAACTGCATTTGAAATTACATGAGCACCTCAAATTCAGCATGTCCAAAACTAGATCCATCAACAGTCCTCACTCTAAATATGGATTTCTTCCAGATTTACTATTTCAGTAAAAAAAACATCCTTTGTGTAAGCCAGAAACTCACATCAACATGCAGTTCCCCACCAGTCTCTATTGCTTTTACCTCTGATGTGCCTTGAGCATCCGTCCAGTTTTTTCCATTTGCACACCACCTGGTCTAAACTTCTGTCTTCCCTAGCTTCAACTAACTATTGATAGAGAGCTTCTTTACCGTCTACACACAACCAGTCTGAATCCTTCCAAATTGTATATCTCATTACAATCAGATCCATCTTTTAAAAACACAAATCTGACCATGATACATCTCTCTTCAAATCGATCAATGGCTTTGCATTGCACTTTGGCAAATAGAAATGTCTTAACTTTACCTATGAGATTCTTTTTTTTTTTTTAATTTATTTATTATTTATTTATTATTTATTTTTGGCTGTGTTGGGTCATCGCTTCTGTGCGAGGGCTCTCTCTAGTTGCGGCAAGCGGGGGCCACTCCTCATCGCGGTGCTGTTGGGTCTTCGTTTCTGTGCGAGGGCCCTCTCCAGCTGCGGCAAGCGGGGGCCCTCTCCAGCTGCGGCAAGCGGGGGCCACTCCTCATCGCGGTGCGCGGGCCTATCACTATCGCGGCCTCTCCTGTTCCGGAGCACAAGCTTCAGATGCGCAGGCTCAGTAGTTGTGGCTCACGGGCCCAGTTGCTCCGCGGCATGTGGGATCCTCCCAGACCAGGGCTCGAACCCATGTCCCCTGCATTGGCAGGCAGACTCTCAACCACTGCGCCACCAGGGAAGCCCCCTATGAGATTCTTTATGAGGTAACCTCTACTTTCTTTGCCAGCTTTGCCTGAAACCACGCAACTTTGTTCTCTCCTAATCAGCCATACTGATTTCTTTGATCATCTCCTCTTTCTTGCCACACTCCTTCTCCCTACAAAATCATTGCATATACTATCCTCTCTGTAATGTTAATACCTCCTCTCTTGGCTTAGATAACACCTACTCAGCCTTTTGAGTTCGTCTCAATTCAAGTATCTCTTCCTCTAGAAATACTTTCATAATTTCTCACTTATTCAAATTACCCAGTATAAGTTTAAATAGCTCCATGTGACCCTCAATATAGTACATGTCACAATTGCAGTTTTATCTTTGCCTGCATGATTATGTGATTTACATTATATCCTTTCTTAGGAAAGTTACATTTGGATAGAAACCATGAATTTAACAGAGGGACTGGTTATTAGTGTGCATTCAATAAATGCACTTTGAATAAAATATTATAAATAAAATGAAAGTAATGAATGTGCATTTCCAACAGCAAAACTGCATTGATTATAAGGAAGGTTATCAGGTTATCACTGAAATCTAGCAGGACTGGTTCTAGGATTGATCTAGTCCCATGCTTTCCATGGCCTCCTTTGTTCTCCACCACTTTGTTGTTTCATGTTTCTTTCTGGATAGATACATAGATAGATAGATAGACAGACAGACATAGATATATATATGTAGATGTACAGGGATCTCTATCTCTTTGCCCATTGATGTTCCCTTTTATTTTATATAGAATACAATTGACTAGTGGTGAATGAACATAATTAAACAGAAAGTGCGTGCTTTCTACAGTTGATCACTAGGCATGAATCCTGCTAAAGAAAATGAAGTTGAAATCTTTTGCATTTGATACAGTGTTGCTTTTTCTTTTTTTTTTTTTTTTGTCATTGTAGAGGGTTTTTATGAATCTGAAGAATTAGAAGCTTATTTAAAGACCAAAAGGGAATTAATTCCCTGACAGTCCAGTGGTTAGGACTTGGCACTTTCACTGCTGGGGCCTGGGTTCAATCCCTGGTTGGGCAACTAAGATCCCACAAGTAGCCTGGCACAGCCTAAATCAATCAATCAATCAATCAATCAATAAATACCAAAAAAAAAAAAAATCAATGCAACCTCCTCACCTAGATACTGTGTTTAAAGATGTTTCATGTTATAAACTCTACATAGCTAAGCAAACACCATTCATTTTACAAGAGAGCTGGTTTTAAATTGAGGAATCAGGGTGATGGCCAAAACCAGTTTCTGACTTCTGGAACTATAAAATTAGTTAGGTAATGGCATACTTTTCAGCTGATTAATTTTTTTTCTAGCTGGGACATCTGCTGTCATTTGAAAACTGTCCAATATGAATATCTGAAGCAGATGGGAACAGCATGGAAGATGTCAGATTGGCTTGTGGTTATAAGTAATATTTGTTTCTTTTGGATAAGCCTTTATACTGAACAGGCTATCATTTTTAGCCTTAGGCAATGGTCACCAATCACAGGTAAAAGTAGGCGTGGTAGCCCAGGAGATGAACTACCTTCCATGAAGCAGAGTCTCCAGGACACTACTTAACATTGCTTTGATGCGCACATGTTGTATGATTAAACACTTGGTGAGCTCTTGGGGTTGCCAGCTGGACATGATTTGACACCCTTATTAATCTTGAGAAATGTTCCCACTTTTTTCCAATTAGAAAAATTTTGGAAAAGCCCTCATGCCATGTGTCTCTGTTGCTTTCAGCAGATAATGCCAGCTGGCAGTTTTCTTTTCATTAACTGAACTGCGTCTTTCAGGATAACTTCAGTGTGTTGTAATTTCACGGGTAAAGATGGTCAGTGGAAAGTGGATATTGCCTCTTATAGGCACCTAAAAAATATTGGAAATCTTTAGAGATTTCCAGATGCCCTCAAGCCACAATATAGTATCTCTCCTTCTGTGATTGGTTTCCCTTTGAAGCCTGGCCATAAACCTCAATTCCTTGCATCTAGCTTGCTGGTAGAAGTACTTGACTTTGCCAATGTCATGGTCATCTATGGCAGGGGAGTAAAAGAGTACGAAGTTCTTTTAAAAGAGCCTAAAAATTCAGTCCTTCAAGAAGGAAGTTTGTATGGAGTACTTATGATGGTCTGGACCTTTTTCTAGGTACTGATACATTAAAAGAGAGTGTCTGCTCTTCAAGATCTCACAGACTAGTAAGGCCTCAGACATGCAAAAAAAATAATTTAATGCAGCAAGTTTATAATAGAAATTTGTAAAAATAATTATGAAAAAAAAGGGGAGAATCTGGGAAAACAAACTTCTATTTGAGTCTTTAATAATCAGAAGAATTCATTAAGGTACAAAAGTGAAGGGAACATTATTCCAGGCAGGAACAAATGTATACAAGTATAAGAATGCATTTTTGGGGCTTCCCTGGTGGTGCAGTGGTTAAGAATCACCTGCCAATGCAGGGGACACAGGTTTGAGCCCTGGTCCAGGAAGATCCCACACAGCCCTGGTCCGGGAAGATCCCACATGCCGTGGAGCCAACTTAAGCCCGAGTGCCACAACTACTGAGCCTGTGCTCTAGAGCCCGTGTGCCACAACTACTGAAGCCCACACACCTAGAGCCCATGCTCTGCAACAAGAGAAGCCCCCGCAGTGAGAAGCCGGTGCACCGCAACAAAGAGTACCCCCCGCTCGCCACAACTAGAGAAAGCCGGCATGCAGCAACAAAGACCCAACACAGCCAAAAATAATAAATAAAATAAATAAATTAAAAAAAAAAAAGAATGTACTTCTGACCATTAGAAATGCATCAGATGAATGAACAGACAGACAAGGAACTTTCCAGGTCTGTGTTTCACAAACTTTGTGGCCTCAGAACACCTTTACACTCTTAAATATTCTTGGGAATCCCGAAGAGCTTGTTTTACATAGGTTGTATCTGTCAGTATTTACTGTATTTTAAATTTAAACAGATATTTTTAAAATATTTGTCTTAATTCATTTAAAAGACACACACATAACATACTAACATATAAATAACATTTTATGAAATAATTATATTTATTAAGAAAAAATAATAGGAAGAATGGCATTACTTTATATTTCTGAAAATTTCTTTTATTTCTTGGTTAATAGAACACAACTACATTCTTATATCTGCTTCTATATGCAAGCAGTTACACTATGTTTTTTGTCTGAAATATATGGAAAAATTCTGGCCTTGGCACAGATGGGTAACTGGAACGAAGAGGAGCTTTTTAATGGCCTTTACAGATAATTGTGGTTATTCTTCTTTAATTCTACATAAGAATTCTACAGGTGGCAGATTTAAAGGTCTGTTGCAATGACAAATCTAAAATTATACTAATAAACTTTTCATAGTTACCTTAAAATCCATTGATCTGTCTTGCACTGTGAATAGACCTCTTACCCATGAATCATTTTGTAAAATCACAGATTGGCCATTTGGAAATATTGGCTTACTTGTGTTATGCAGATCTTCTAAATGTTGACACATTTCCTTATTCAATAACAAAAATTACATTTGTTAATATCACCACTAATCTCATCAGAAAGTCACTAGTATTTATTGAGAAGCTGTTGAGTTCACAGTGGCAGATACAGTTTTCCAGAATTCCATTTTTTTGCTGTTAAGATTGAATTTTATCAGTTTTTTTCCTTAAAGCAACAAGCCAAATCTGAATACCTATAGTTTGTCTATCAGTCGTTCTTTCAAGAAAAACAGTGTTCCAGGAAATACAGTGGCAAATGCAGCTTGCAGCTCAACCTTATAAGTGCTCTTCCTTAAGAAAACCATTGTAGTTGGGTACGCAGCAAAAGTACTTAATGTAAACTTCCCATTGTATCATCTAGAACGTTACAAAAAAGCATGTAGTCAATATTAAAAAAGTATGACTCAAGGATCAAAATATAATAAAATTAGTAATTTTTACTGCCTCATCAAGGACATTCTTACATGAAACTAGCTAACTAGCTTTTTTTTTTCTTCTTTTTTTTCCTGCAAGTGTGTGGAGGAAAATATACAATGGCTGCTTATACAGTCTGGTGCCATTGTCCTGATTTGTGCTTAGACACCACCAGTTTTCACCACCACTGTTTTTGAACCATCAGTGTAAATCCAACACAATAAAAAGAGCAAATAATTCCCAGTTTTGATCTTGAAGGCCCCCTGAAAGTATACCATTCTTTAGAAACTGCTGTTCTACATAAAATTATGAAATAGCTAGAAGAAAGGAAACATAGGAGAAAAGTAAAATTCATTGAGCAATCACTATAAATTAGGGACTAAAGAACAGTAGTCAGAATTCATTTGGTTAAAAATAATTAAAACAATTATTTTTAAAAAATTAAATCAATTAGCCAAACAAAAATAGAACTCTAACAAATTAGCTGAGGCAAAAAGGGACTGTATTGGCTCACATAAACATCCTGAGGTCAAGTTAGGGGAGTCTCAGGAGCTCAAGAATAATTGAAAATGGAGAAACACACAGCATCAGGCTACTCTCCAACTCTCATCTAGCCTTGTGGGAAAGGCTTTATTTTCTGAGCAGCTCTTCCCGTGAAGTTGGGGCTCTTGGCTGCTGGCAACTCTGGGCTCATCTTTCTGACTCTCATCAGATATGAAAAGACTTTCTTCCATTATTAATTCTAATATGAAAAATTTAAGTCAAAGACTGATTCATCCTGGGGAGTATGCCATCTGTGTGGCCAGGATGGCAGGGGAGAAGTAGAATGGAAGATGGCTTCTGTGATTGGTGGGGCCCACTGGAATCATCTGTTTGGACTAAGGAGAGGAATAGTTCCAAGAAAATAACGTGGGGGTTGTTTTCAGGAGAAAGGAGATCTTCTGGGCAAATTAAACAGGTTAGTGTTAGATAGATAAATAGATAGATAGTTAGAAATGGATTGTCAGCCAGATTGTGAGTCCGCTGAATTTTGAAAATGAGGAACCTAATTGTCAGAGAATTTAAGTAACTCCCAGCATCACAAAACTGTTACTTCAGGGAGCTGCTTTTGAATACCTGCTTCTGAAGCTTCTCACTTGGTGGTGCTGCGTCTCAATGAGAACAGAATGGGTGTGGATGATTCAAAGGGTCAATCTGTCCATAAAGCTCAGAAAAATCTGAGGTTTTTCAATACGTCTCCTTACTTAGCACTGCTATCTTAGCCTGATATTAGTATTTTTATATGTATTAATGATTTGATGTTAGAAATGATGGATTCATGCATGATTAGATGTATGGTATAAACTTTCTGTGATAGCTTATCCATAAAGAGTTGCTGTAATATCACATGGTGCCATATTAATGACTAATAGCTATCGGATACTTACTACGTGTCGAAATCCAGGTTAACCACTTTGTACATATTGTGATAATTCTTTCAACAGCCCCATGAGCCAGATAACTGTCATCACCACCCTTTCATGGGTGAGGAAGCTGACTTTCTGGAAGGTCAAATACTGCCCCCGCTCCCACACATCACGTACCCACACACACTCTTATTCAGGGTAGGCTAGATTACGCTGAGCAAACAAACAGACCAAAAAGCTTGGTGCCTTGAAAAAACACAGTTTTATTTCTAGTTCCCATTTCCAGTTTATTGTAGTTGAGAAGTGGTGTGCTGTTTATTATAGTCCCTCAGGAACTCACTCCAAAGAGGCAGCCAACACCTGAGAGGGAGAGAGATTTCTGCAGTGTTACACTGGTATTTCAGTGCTCCAGCAGAAAAGCGATGCATGGTTCCTAAATGTACAGCTGCAGCCAGAACTAGTTACATGGCCCCTCTCAGCCCCAATAGGTATAGAAAAGCAAACCTACGACATGCCTGGAAGGAGAAGAACCGAGAATATTTGACAAACGAAGAACAAACATCAGAAGCATCTCTTCCCATCTGCCTGAAATTATGGTGTCTGGAATCTCAATGTTCATTTCTTCAGCTGAAGGCATTATTGTTCCATAAGTATAAATTGCCATGAGAGAATAGCACACTCACCTGTCATCTAATTAACAATTAGGTTTAAATTACCTGATAAGCTATAATATGCTTTGAATATATATGAGAATTATTTTCATGATATGGAATGATGCTGTGGTGACAGGTCTGGCATGCAGTGTCCCATGAGCCACATGCATGCATAGACCCCTGAGTTGGATAACAGGAAGTAGGAATGAGAATACAAGTGGGATGCAGATTGATACCAAGGACAAACTGTTTACTTTGCAGTTTTTTCCTGCACAGTAAAACTTACAAGTACTTTTGCCACTGAAGTTCCTTTGAGCAATCTTCCCAAACTTAAGCCTCAAGGTCAAGTTGTCCTCTCAGAGCGGAGTCAGGGTCAGCATCACTTTCCTGGCATCATTGTGTGAAAATAAGTACTGAGTGATGCCAACTAGGGAAGCTCACACAAGCCCTGGTGTCCAGGCTTTACTGGGGTTCCATCACTTAGGCATAGTTGACCACCCACGTGGCTCATCTCTGAGTCCAGCCCCTCTAAAGGTTGAGCTAATATTATGTGACCCAAAGTTCCCACCCCAAATCATACTGTTAGACCTTCTGGTGTGGGTGGCCAGCTCCTACCTTAAATCATATTGTTACATTCATATCAGGAATGATGTTCCAAGGGCTCAGAGATTACCTCCCAAAGGCCAAGGCCAAAGACCAGAGCTCTCCATGGACAAGGTTAAATTCTTTACTGTACACACACACACACACACACACACACACACACACAGAGCTATACCCAAATCTTTCACACTTGAAACCCATTCATAAGTCATAGATTGTCCACTGGAGGGAAAAATGGAACAAAAGAAAAATGATATTTATTGTGACCACCAATAACAACTTCTGTAAATACTCCCCTTTGCTGGGAGGATTTTGCAAAGAAACAGCAACTGTTCCAACTTTTTCAGTAATATATCACACAATCAATCCTAGAACGTAAACACTAAGAAAAACTCATAATTATCTTTAAAATAAGTGGGGTTAGTTATGGGCTCTTCACTATTTTAAAGGAGCTGGCACACTGAGCTTTATATACTCTCCTTCCCATTGACCTAATTAACTCGATCTCTCAAGACCTTTGGCTTTACTGTGAAGTTCAGGGCATGTCACTGCTGATGAATAAATTAATGGCTTAGAGGAATCAAAGTCAAAATTAGCATGAAATTAGTATCCCAATGCTCACTATCTTGAGGGAAAACTAAATTTATTAGGAAGTCTGTTGATGAGAGAATCTACTCTGACAAAAATTTTGGTTTTCTTTTTAGATACCTTTGGTATAATAATGTCGTTAACCCCGTGCTATGTCAAAAGCATAATACAGCCCTTACCAAATAATTGTTACTGTGTGGTCACCCCAATATTTATGGTCTTTAAGAAATAATAGCTTGACACAAAGGAAAGTTTTAGCTGTGACATTGTATTGATGACCTTTTAAATTGACTTTATTTATGTTCATGTGTGGGGACTCTAGATAAAGGGTTGGGGAGCTGTTACATTTTAATGCAGCTTCTAAGGATCCATCCTAATGTAGGATTCTGAGGAATCTAAAGAAAGAATATTCATCTAAATGGGCTTCAGATAATAGTGATGCTAAGAGCCAGTGTAATAAGGAAGTACCCACTCAGAAATAACCAACACATCCAAAATATATACTGTCCATAGCTCTTTGGAACTATTATTATCCCTTAGAGTATGCTGTACCAGGAAGACTTCTAAGAGAAAAATAGCAGACTTGGAGAAAGGAATATCGTGTGACAACAAAAAATTTAAGTGTAATTATTATTAGGACTGCTTCCCATCTGTTTCTTTTTCTCCCATTTTCTCTAATATTTTTATGTGCATTCATTTTTATAATTAAGGAATGTTTATTTCCCAATTAGTTTTTTCTGCATCTTATAAACAGGTTATCTCAAAGTAGAGTGGGGATAATTAATATTCGAGAAGGACCATTTAAAGTACCTGGTAAACACATGCCTGGAAGAAAGGGTGTTCCAAGATGTATCCAATAATCACAGATAAGAAGAAGGTTAGGAAATCGTAATTTAACATTTTGATTCTAGACTTTATTATCTTTAAAACAAAAATCAGACAAAATGCGTCTTCTGCACGCCTGCCTTTGGATATATTGCCAATTTTGATATTTAGAATCCTTCTTATAATGTAAATAAAATAGAAAGTAAATCCTTTTAGAGTATAGTGCAGTAAAGATTTGCCTCTTCTAAAGTAGTTTCATGCATTGTATCGGATTAAATAACTCTTCAGCAAGTCATGTTTCTCTGTGTTGGTTGCCAGGAAATTCAGAGGTAATAACTTTCTGTTATCAATCTCTTTGTGGTAGTGTTTCTCCCTCTGGGGGAATGTGACCTTCAACAACACAAGGACATTCAGACCCTCTCGTTAAATCTGAAGATAGGCCCTGGACATAGGAAGAGAGAAATGACTAGATATTTCAGACTTTATCCTGTCACTACTGCTATACCCTTGGTTCACCATGCCTGAGCCTAGGCAAGCAGGATGTTTCCATTAAAAGAGGTAACTAAATACTGAGAGATAGCAAAGAGAAAGTAAAGAATTGGTGTAAACATTAGTAGCATTTTGTCTTACAACTTGCCTGTTTCAGATTCTGCTAAAATCTATTTGCTACCAACATCTCTGAACTCCCCCTCATTCTGCATTCTCTTCCACAAGGGAAGAGATGATCTGTCACCTGTATTCTTCATTTCCTGGTGAAACTTCGGATGTTCTGATATTTCTTTTATTACATTTTTTCCTTCAATATTTTCTTGACTTCAGTCTTTATTTTCAACTTTCTTATGTGTGTTTATATTATAAAATGTTTCAAGTTACTTCTCAAGTAGAGACTAAAATACAAGTAAATTGACACAAAAATTGAGAGCCTGACTAATTTTTTTTAAAAACCTTTTTTGTTGTTGTTGGCCTCCCTGCATGGCTTGTGGGATCCCAGTTCCCTGACCAGGGATTGAACCCAGGCCACAGGAGTGAAAGCCTGGAATCCTAACCACTAGGCCACCAGAGGACTCCCTATATTTTTTTACCCTTTTTTTTTTCCAATTGAAGTATAGTTGATTTACAATGTTGTACTATGTTCCACTGTGTAGCAAAGTGGCTCAGTTATACACAAATACACATTCTTTTTTTAATATTCTTTTCCATTATGGTTTATCCTAAGAAATTATATATAGTTCCCTGTGCTATACAGTAGGACCTTGTTGTTTATCCATTCTAAATGTAATATTTTGCATCTACTAAGGCCAGACTCCCAGTCCATCCCTCTCTCTCCCCTCTCCCCCTTGGTAACCACAAGTCTGTTTTTAATGTTTGTGAGTCTGTTTCTGTTTTGTAGATAAGTGCATTTGTGTCATATTTTAGCTTCCACATATAAGTCATATCATATGGTATTTGTCTTTCTCTTTCTGACTTACTGCACTTAGTATGATAATCTCTAGTTGCATCCATGTTGCTGCAAATAGCATTACTTTGTTCTTTTTTATGGCTGAGTAGTATTCCATTATATATATATGTACCACATCTTCTTTATCCATTCTTCTGTCAGTGGACATTTAGATTGTTTCCATGTCTTGGCTGTTGTAAATAGTGCTGCTGTGAACATAGGGGTGCATGTATCTTTAGGAATTATGGTTTTGTCTGGGTATATGCCCAGGAGTAGGATTGCTGGATCATATGGTAACTCTATTTTTAGTTTTCTGAGGAACCTTCATACTGTTTTCCACAGTGGCTACACCAATTTACATTCCCACCAACAGTGTAGGAGTGTTCCCTTTTCTCCACACCCTCTCCAGCATTTGTTATTTGTAGACATTTCAATGATGGCCATTCTGGCCCGTGTGAAGTGGTACCTCACTATAGTTTTGATTTGCATATCTCTGATAATTAGTGATGTTAAGCATCTTTTCATGTGCCTACTCGCCATCTGTATGTCTTCTTTGGAGGAATGTCTCTTAAGGTCTTCTGCCCATTTTTCCATTGGGTTTTTCTGTTGTCGAGTTGTATGAGCTGTTTGTATATTTTGGAGATTAAGTCCTTGTGGGTCACATCATTTGCAAATATTTTCTCCCATTCCATAGGTTGTCTTTTTTTTTTTATGGTTTCCTTTGCTGGGCAAAAACTTGTATGTTTGATTATCTCCCATTTGTTTATTTTTGTTTTTATTTCTATTGCCTTGGAAGACTGACCTAAGAAAACATTGGTACAATTTATGTCAGAGAATGTTTTAGACCCTGGCTAATTTATAATGCTAATGAATGCTTCCTGAGGGATTGAAGCCTCAGGTTCAGATTGGACTGGCAGAGCCTGTAAATGCCTTATGGTTACAAAATTCCAGAGGCCCTAGGAGATTCGGTCTAAAGGAGTGAACAGTTTACAGTCCATCTCCATAATAAAGAATGTAAAATTGTTTTGCATCTCTGTGAAATAGCAATTCAAAGTAAGGGTAAACTTGATCTGTTTTCTATTTCAGTGTTTCTTGCTTAATTAAGACACGTATTCTCTCCCATATCCTGTTTTGTTGTTTTAGGTCGTCTATTTTGAAGTAGGTAAGAGGAGGTAGGATACAACACTCAGAAAACTGAGTCGTATATGTAAATCGTTCTTCTAGGGGCAAAGTCTGAGATTTTGTCCTGCTACTCATGCAACAGAGCTGAGAAAAATTCTATATATTCACCATATTCTAATATGTAACAATGCTACTTCATTTTAATAACTTCATCAGATCCTATTTTCTCCCTGGAAAGAGCTAGGTGACAGCATGACATCACTCAGTGGAAGATTTTCTGTTTCTCATTGTATTAGACAATCACTACATAGTAAACTGAATGCCAAAATGGCAAAGGAGGTAAACAAGGCTATAAGCCCAGCTATAGAATGGGGACTTTGCCTTTGCTGTGACACAGAACAACAACAATCTCTTGATATTTATTATATCAAAACTGCATTATCCCTCTGGACTATTACTGTCATAATGGGCTATACATTTGCTTCAACTTCACTTACCTCAGTGATACATCATTATTTGCTACGAATGCTGCACTTTCCACAAGGAGAGGGAAAAAAAGTGATTAATACGTGAGCTCCATCCCTAATCAAGAGCAAGTGAGAATGCAGGGACAGAGGGCAATGTGTTCTCAATTCCAATGTCTTTGGTGTGATTCTTTGCGTGTGTTTAAAAGACACCATCCAAAAGGGAATAAACTGTTCAAAATGTGTATGTATTTTCAGACTATTATCAAAATCAATTTACTAAAAATTTAACATTACTTATATATAATGCATAAGTTATTTTTAAAATATAAGTTCTATAACTTCTAAAAAATCTGATCTTCTTCAGTGCATGTGACCTTAAAATTATATATGTATGTATGTGTGTGCATGCATGTATGTGTATATTAATATATAGAAATATGTGTGTGGAGATATATGTATATATCCAAATACATATGTGTATGTGTGTGGATATATATATGCACACTATATATAATGTATCCACATGCCTACATACTTATGATTATAATGCCTTACTGTATTTAAGAATCATAAACACTGGCTGCTGATACAAAATTCCAGCCTTCATTAAATTCACTCAAACATTTACTCGTTTACTCATCCGACAACTAACTTACTCAACAAATATTTATTAAGCTTTTTGTGCAAGCCGTTAAGCTCATTGATGGATTTTAAAGTGATTAAGACTGGTCCTTGTCCAAAAAGAGGTTACAATCCATCAAAGGAGACAAGACAACTATTATGGAAGCAAGAATAATTAAGAACCATCGGATTGGTGCCAACGGAGTACTATTCTTTCACATAAATGGAATTTGGAAAATTTTCATGGAGTATATGACACCTAAGGTATGTCTTAAACAATGAGGACAGTTCTAAAGGTTAAAGGAGAAGACTGGGACATTTAATCAGTGACTTAAGAAAATGCAAAGAGATAGGAAAGAAATTTTGATTTAAGTGTCATCAAATTTGGTACAATGTTACCTATATTTTAGGAACTATTATGAGAGATGAAGTTAGAAGAGGCAATTAGGTTCAGACGGTAGAGGATCTTAAATGTATGGTCAAAGGGTTTAATCTTCAATTTATAAGCAGAAGGGAGTCATTGGAGTCTTCAGATCACTGAGTAAAACGAACATACCTGGCTTTGTGGGCTTAGGCTAACGGTGGCATAAACAATAGATTATTATAAGGAGAAGCCATCAAGCAGTGGGCTTGTGTCTGGGTCCACATGAAAGTGATAATAAAGGGTTGGATGATGATCGTGTGGAAATGTAAAGGAGAGGCAGCATGCGTGTGTCTGGGTGAGCACAAACATGCATGCTTTTGGCATGGGGTTGCTGTTACAGACATAAGGAGCAGATTGGGGTTTTTTTTGATAGTACAGGTTAGGAGAAATCAATAATAAATTACTTCTAAGCATCATGCTTGGGCAACTTAGTCTATAGTAATGTCATTAACAAATATTGTAGGATAGGGAAATCAAAAGGAAAACAGTTACAGAGAAAAAGAGGGAAGTTCTGGATTGAAGTATGGAAATTCTGTTTACTTAGGGGTCACTTTTGTTTTATTAAAAATTGTTAGGAAGTCCTCAATACCTGTTTTATGGATGAAAACTCATATTTTCCTCTTGATGTGCTTCTTTTAACAATTTTTACCTTCACTTTGAAATTATCAATATTGAATCTAATATACTGAAACTTATCTGTTGTTTTATATGTGTCTCACCATTCTTCCACGGAAATCCCCAAAAAGCTCAAGTGGGAATTATTTTACAGATGCATGTTTTACACCTTTTCAAGGGGTAAACCACTTAAAAGGATCATAAAACCAGAGAGGCCCAGAGACAATGTTCTCAGAGCCCACCCCATTTCACAGTTGGCCCTTGTCTTACTTTCCGTTTATTTTCCTTCCTTATCATGCTGCATCTGAATCTACTATTGAGCTCTTTTTGTACTTTTGGGCCAATCTTCCTGAGCCAATCCTGTAGAGTATGAGAAGCACAGTAAGAGCTAAAGTGGGACCAATGTGCCAACGTGTTATCAGGACCACATTCCTTTTGGAGGTTTTCAGTGAGAATACATTTCCTTGCCTTTTCAGCTTCTGGAGGCTACACACATTCTTGGTACGTGCCCCTTCCTCCACCTTTAAAGGCAGCAAAGTGGCATCTTCAAAGCTCTCTCTAACCCTCCTGTCACCCTCTTCCACCTATGAGGACTCTTTTGATTGCATAGTACCTGCTTGAATCATCCAAGATTATCTTCCCATCTCAAGATCCTTAAATTAATCACCTTTGTAAAGCCCTTTTGCAACGCAAGATCACAGTTTCAAGGATTAAGACTTGGATATCTTTGAGGTGGAGGTAGGGGCATTATTCTGCCTGCCACTTAGAATCCTTAGCGGTAGAACCCAGGAATCTGCATGTTCATGAGCTGTCCAGGTGAGTTTGTGCAAGTATGGAGGCTTGAGCAGTCAAAAGATTGTAAAGCCAGGCTTGTGGTCTCTTTGGCAATGTAATTCCTTCTGAAGTGTAGTACATTTCCTAACTAGTACTTCCAATCAGTTCCATGTGCTATTCTCCATTGTCAAATTACCTTTCTAGAAATAGATATTGTGTCTCCATTATTTTTATGATTCCTTGCCCTATCTCTGCCTCTCTAGCTCTTGTCTCAAAACCATCTGAAACATAGGCTGGGAAGGAGAGGAAACAGCCTTAGCTCCCACTGTTTGGGAACTAGGAGCATTTGGTTCTCCAGCTGTGCAAGGAAATACCCCAATTTTCCATTTTCCCTTCGTATATGTCCTCAAACCTGCAAATTTTTGCTTGAGTTCACCTTACATGGAATATCTTAACTAAAAGCAGGAAGCCAAAGTCAATGCTACACATTCCCAGCCACTTTTTCTAGAGCTGCAAGCAGTCACATGATCTGACATGAAAGTTAGTAAAGTTAGTACAGGTGACTGTTGCGCCTAATGCGAGACCAAGCTTTGTTAAATTTCAGAGTATGATATCCACTTCGACAGTTCCAGTCATCCAGCAGTTATGCCAGTGTCTTATATCTCTATTATTAGAGCCGCATCTCGCTTCAAGATGCCTATTTCTATATTAAATAGAGTAAGCAAGACTGCAGCAGCAAATAGACCAAAAATATGTGTGCAGCTCATTACAATAGAAGTGTATTGCTTTATGATAGTCTGATGTAGATGTTCCCCGTCATCAGTGGTTTCCCTCCACACAGGGATTTAGAGACCTGTGTTCTGTCCACCTTGTGCCTCCAGCATCCTTAAAGTTCTCATCCTGACCTGCATCCAACCAGTAGAAGAAGAGAACAAGGGAAGAAGAGAAAAAATAATGCATATCATTTCCACTCACATTCAACTGGGTAGAACTTGGTGTCTTGAGTTAATGGCATATCTAATTTCAATTAAATCAGGCAAATGTAATCTAGGCATATTCAGAGGAAGAAGAAATAGATTTGGCTTTTTTTTTTTGGTAAACAGCTAACAGTCTCTCATATCATCAAATGATTATTTATATGTCTTCATTTAGATTATTTGTTGTAGCTTGTAAATAAATAGAAACTTTTTTCAGTTCATGTAAATCTATCTGTAATATATTTCATATAGTCCCAGACACATAAAGAAATTTAACAAATCTATTCTGATAATTTTTTTTGGGTCAGACTCTGGTTTCTAAAAAGGTAAGGAAAAAAAAAAACTTTCTAGTCTGGTCTCCAGAAACATTCTTCCCTGAAGTCCCATTCCCACAAATGCCATAAGCTCACACTATGAATTGCTACTCACAGAATGACCTCCTGAAGTCTGTTGCAGGACAGAGATTCTCTAAATTACCAGAATCACTTGGAAACAAAATTAACGTGTGTCTAATTAGAAAGGGTCATTCCAGTCTACCTAGCTCCTTACTTTCTCCTTTGAGTTAGTCCCAGGTGTTCTGGAGGTGCAAATATAGATTTAGGGATTGGAAATGTGCTTGGGGGTACCATCACATTTCAGCATTTATTCTCTGTCTAACCTTATTGAATCACTTGATTCTTTATACATTCTGTTAGTTTCTTATGCCTGTAGTAACAGATTGTCACAAACTTGGTGGCTTAAAACAATAGAAATGTATCCTCTCTCTCACAGTTTTGGAGGCCAGGAGTTTGAATTAAGTATCACTGTGCTGAAATCAAAGTGTTGGCAGTGCTGTACTCTCTCCAGAAGCTCTAGGAGAGAATCTGTTCCTTATTTCTTCCAGTTCTAGTGACTTCCAGCATTCCTTGTCTTTTGCCACATCATTCCAATTTTAAAACCTCTCTGCTCTGTCTTCACATCACCTAATTCTCTGTGTGCAGTGAAATCTCTTTGCTTCTTTGTTATATGGATACTTACTATTGCATTTAGGGCCCACCCAGCTAATCCAGGATAATCTTCCCATCTCAAGAGCCTTATTTTAATTACATCTACACAGACTTTTTCCCAAATATGGTAACACTTAAACAGGTTCCAGAGATTAGGACCCAGTATGTTGAGGAGACCATTTTTTAGCCTTTCACAGTTTATTATCTTGCTTCCAATGAGTCACATCCGTCCCTCTTGCAAAATGCTTTCATTCCATCCCAACTTCCCCCAAAGTCTCAACCCATTATAGTATCAACTCAAGTCTAAAATCCCATCTATTTTTCATTAACTCAAAAGTCTCAAATATCATCTAAATAATTCAATCAAGTATGGGTGAGACTCTGGGTATGATTCATTATGGGGTAAAATTCTTCCCCATCTGCAGACCTCTGAAGCTAGGAAACAAGTTATGTTCCCAAAGTACAATAGTGGGACACGTATAGTACAGCAGTTATAGCCGTTCCCATTCCAAAAGGGAGAAAATTTTTTTAAAAAAAGAAAGATGTCATCAGTTTCAAGCAATTTTAAAATCCAGTCAGGAAAATTCCATTAGGTTTCAAGGCCTAGAAATTAATCCTCTGTGGCTTACAGTTCTGCCCTCTGTACCAACAGCTCAAGTGTTTGCCCTCAGAGTCATTCTTTCTTTTTCTTGAAGTGTAGCACGTGTTTGCAGCAGATTGGTTTTATAAACCTGTTTCATGCCTGTAGAATTTTAGAATTCTGACAGTCTTTTTTCACTTCATCTTGTCTCTGCCCTGATCAGGTTAAACTGGTAATATTTCTGCTGATATGACATTCCCCAAAACCTTGAAGGTCTCCTATGTATGTTATGAGAATTAACAGCATTAGACAAGAGGGTTGACCACAGGTCTTTCCTAGATAATCACATCTCTATTCCTGGTTTTTGTTGAGATGGCTGAGTGGGTCCATGCCTAATTTCTTCACCACTAGCAAAAGGTCGGCCTTCCCTCCAGAACATGCTTCCCTAAAAGTGAATGTCCTAATTTTAGCATCTTCTGCAGTCTGTTAGGTTCAGAACTTTCAGTATCAGCAAGCGATGGTTACTCTTTCCCCGATAGTCCTTTCCTCAACTTACCTTTTTCCTCTCACGTTTTACCATGAGCAGCAAGAAGAAGCAAGGATGCATATTCAACACTTTGCTTAAAAATCTCTTCAGCTAAATGTCCAAGTTTATTACTTACAAATTCTGCTTTTCAACAACTGTAGGACACAATTCAGTTAGACTTTTTTGCCACAATATAACAAAGGTCTCTTTTTACTCCAGTTTCCAAGAACATTTTCCTTATTTCCTTCTGAGCCTTCAATGACAACACCTTTAATGTTCATATTTCTACCAACATTCTATTATGATATGTGTATTCTGTAAGATGATAGAGTCTTTCTCTACTGTGTTCTTCACTTCCTCCTGAGCCCTCACTGGCAGAGTCTTTAACATCCATATTTCTATCAATAATCTATTTAGGCAGGGAGGGGACTGGGCTTGGCTGCGTGAAGACAGCCTGAAGGGGGCTAGTGCACCACAGCTAGCCAGGAGGGAGTCCCGGAAGAAGTCTGGACCTGCCAGAGAGGCAAGAAACCACTGTTTTGGGGTGCGCGAGGAGAGGGGATTCCTGCTCCGTGTGCCCACAGAACGCAGAGCACCGCCCAAATGAGCTTCAGAGACAGGTGTGAGCCACGGCTATCAGCTCGGACCCCAGGGTTGAGCATGAACCGCTAACACTGCCACCACTGCCACCAAGAATCCTGTGTGCAAGCGCAGGTCACTACCCACACCCTGGCAGCACGCCACTGCCAGGGTCCCGTGACCCAGGGACAACTTCCCCGGGAGAACACAGGGTGCACTTCAGGCTGTTGCAGTGTCATGCTGGCCTCTGCCAGTGCGGGCTCAGCCTGCATTCCAATTATGACTACCGTAACCCTCCCCTCCCAGCCTGAGTGAGCAAGAGAGCCCTAATCAGCCGCTGTTTTAACCCCCTCCTGTCTGGATGGGGAACAGACGCTTGAGGGAGGCCTACACGCAGAAGTGGGGCCAAAACCAAAGCTGAACCCCAGGAGCTGTGCGAACAGAGAAGAGGAAGGGAAATTTCTCCATGCAGCCTCAGGAGCAGCGCATTAAATCCCCGCAATCGACTTGATAAACCCTGCATGTGTGGAATACCTGAATAGACAACGAATGGTCCCAAAATTAAGGCGGTAGAGGTTGGGAGCAACTGTAGACTTGGGATTTGCTTTCTCCATCTGATTTGTTTTTGGTTTTCTGCTTATCTTAGTTTAGTTTTTAGTGCTTGTTATCATTGGTGGATTTGTTTATTGGATTGGTTGCTCTCTTCCTTTTTTTTTTAACTTAAAAAAATTTTTTTTTTCCTTTTTTCTCTTTTTGTGTGTATGTATATCTTTCTTTATGTGATTTTGTCAGTTTAGGTTTAGTTTTACCATTTGTCCTAGGGTTCTGTCTGTTCTTTTGTGTTTGTTTTTTCCTTTTTATGAGTGTGTGTGTATGTTTCTTCTTGGATTTTGTCTGTTTAGTTTTGCTTTTACCATTTGGTTTGGGGTTCTATCTGTTCGGTATTTTTTTTTTTCCTTCCTTTTCTTCCGAGCTGTGTGGCTAGCAGGGTCTTGGTGCTCCAGCTGGGTGTCGGGCCTGAGCCTCCAAGGTGAGAGAGACGAGCCTAGGACATTGGACACCAGAAACCTCCCGGCCCCGCATAATATCAATCAGTGAGAGCGCTCCCAGAGATCACCATCTCAACACTAAGACCCAGCTCCACCCAACGGCCAACAAGCTCCAGTGCTGGATGCCCCATGCCAAACAACTAGCAAGACAGGAACACAACCCCACCCATTAGCAGAGAGGCTGCCTAAAGTCATACTAAGTTCACAGACACCCCAAAACTGACCACAGAACACGGCCCTGCTGACCAGAAGAACAAGATCCAGCCCCAACCACCAGAGCACAGGCACCAGTCTCCTCCACCATGAAGCCTACACAAGCCATTGAACCAACCTCACCCACTGGGAGCAGACACCAAAAATAATGGGAACTATGAATCTGCAGCCTGCGAAAAGGAGACCTAGATTCTCTAGAAGGGATCAATTATAGAATAACTGAGGCAGAAGAACGGATAAGTGACCTGGAAGATAAAATAGTGGAAATAACTATGTCTCCTGTGTAGGCTTGTTGTGTAGGCTTCCTGGTGGAGGGGACTGGTGCCTGTGTTCTGATGGATGAGGCTGGATCTTGTCTTTCTGGTGGGCAGGTCCATGTCTGGTGGGACCTAATGAAACTTAAAAGCTTTTGCACAGCAAAGGAAACCATAAACAAGACAAAAAGACAACCCTCAGAATGGGAGTTTTGTTTTTTTTATTTAAAAAAAAGTTATTAAAATAAAAAAACAAAAAATAATCATTAAACAAATTTTTTAAAGTAATTTAAAAAACGATAGAAAGAACAAAGCAAAAAACAAATACACCAGTGATAAGAAGAGCTGAAAACTATACTAAAAAAAAAAAAAAAGAACGGACAGATAGAACCCTAGGACAAATGGTAAAAGCAAAGCTATACAGACAAAGTCACACACAGAAGCATACACATACACACTCACAAAAAGAGAAAAAGGAAAAAAATATATATATGTATCGTTGCTCCCAAAGTCCACTTCCTCAATTTGGGATGACTCGTTGTCTATTCAGGTATTCCACAGTTGCAGGTACATCAAGTTGATTGTGGAGATTTAATCCACTGCTCTCGAGGCTGCTGGGAGAGATTTCCCTTTCTCTTCTTTCTTTGCACAGCTCCTGGGATTCAGCTTTGGATTTGGCCTTGCCTCTGTGTGTAGGTCGCCTGAGGGTGTCTGTTCTTCGCTCAGACAGGACGGGGTTAAAGGAGCAGCTGCTTCGGGGTCTCTGGCTCACTCAGGCCAGGGGGAGGGAGGGGTACAGATGCGGGGCGAGCCTGCGGCGGCAGAGGCCGGCGTGACGTTGCACCAGCCTGAGGCGCGCCGTGTGTTCTCCTGGGGAAGTTTTCCCTGGATCACGGGAGCCTGGCAGTGGCGGGCTGCACAGGCTCCCGGGAGGGGAGGAGTGGATAGTGACCTGTGCTTGCACACAGGCTTCTTGGTGGCTGTAGCAGCAGCCTTAGCGTCTCATGTCCGTCTCTGGGGTCCGTGCTGATAGCCACGGCTCGCGCCCGTCTCCGGAGCTCCTTTAAGCAGCGCTCTTAATCCCCTCTATTCGCGCACCAGGAAACAAAGAGGCAAGAAAAAGTCTCTTGCCTCTTAGGCTGATCCAGACCTTTTCCCGGACTCCCTCCCGGCTAGCTGTGGCGCACTAGCCCCCTTCAGGCTGTGTTCACGCAGCCAACCCCAGTCCTCTCCCTAGGATCCGACCGAAGCTGGAGCCTCAGCTCTCAGCCCCCACCTGCCCCGGTGGGTGAGCACACAAGCCTCTCGGGCTGGTGACTGCTGGTCGGCACCGATCCTCTGTGTGGGAATCTCTCCGCTTTGCCCTCTGTACCCCTGTTGCTAGGAGTCTATTAATTATATATGCCAGACAGACATTGTTTAAAGGTATTTATGGAATGATCTTTATAAAGAATCATGTTAAGTATATGATTCATCTATATGCCTCATAATTTAACATTCTCAAGTTAGATATATATGTTCTCAAATTATTTTTAGGTTTAGACTTTGGGTATCTCATGCCTTAATAAAGAGATTGCAAATCTTAGAAAATAAATCATGGGACTCATTTGTTTAATGAAAATCTTCCAGAAGACTTTTTTTTTTCATGTACTGAAATAAAAGATCAAAAAACTGGAAGGAAAACAAATACTCAAGAACCATTTTTGTACAAAACTTATTTAAAATTGCATTATATGAAAAAGGAATTATTTCTGAAGAACAGCAGATGAGAAAAACAATTAAAACTAGAAATCTGAAGACAAAAATGACTTGAAAAACACAAATTTTCTCTTATGATTTTTAAAATGATTAGAGGGAAAACGGCTGTTAAGAAACAAAATGCTAATTATAATGTTTAGTTAAGAGGAATGATTATCAGCAAAAGTGAAAAAAGGGGGGTGTGGGTGGGAGGATTATAGCAATGTAAATTGAATCACACAATGTTGGCATTCAACAGAATCCATTTTATCTAGTTCAGAGCAATCAAAGAGGTAAACAGAATAAAAAGTTCTTCAAGAGCTTGCAAACATACAGAATTAGAAAACAAAACAGTCAGAGCTTAGCTGCTGGCTTGAACAAAGGTAGGACTCCAGTCAGTGAGGAAATGGTTGCCATGGAAAGAAAGCTTAGCTCTGCTGTCTTCTATGTGGGTGTTCTTTTAGGTATCGGGAGGAATAAGCCAGAACTTTGGGAAAAACTTATTTAAAAGACATGAGAATAAGTCCATTAAACACATTTTCAGTGAGTTAATTATTATCTATATTGCTACAGAGTTAATAATTGGAGACACCATTTTACTTATGATTTTAGACCCAAGGGCAAGCATGAATGTCCCTAAAACTTGAAATAATAGCTGCAGCCTGGTAAAAGTTGAGGAGGTCCAATTTCGAAATCCTCTAAACTCCATTTACGTATAGGAAGAATAAAGCCACGTTCAGAATGGGCCTACACACAGAGTACATTGATTTATGTTTGGGCCCTAATTCCCTTGAATAGGAAAAGGAGTCCCCGTCACAGCCCTCCTTCCCATAGTTTTGAAGATTTGAGAATTTTTGATTCAGAATGCACTAACGTAAACAAGTAGGAATATTAAACCTCTCTATGTTCCCATTTCTTCTACCTAAGTCGGGTATTTTTTTTTTTTTTCAACTTCTCAGGTAAGCAATCACTCTTGCAAATCTTTTTTTCTTTAAAAAAAAAAAAGCAAAATAGATATGCAGACACTAGAGGTGCATCAATTGCCACCTTGAGTAGCAGGTCTTTACCTTCTATTCCTGCAGACATAGTCAAGTGGCTGTCCCCCCACCCAGCCCCCGGCCCTTGATCACATAGAATCTTATGGCAGATATGCTGCCTTACGTGGTGGGGAGGTTAAACTATACCTAAGCATTCAAATACACTAGAATCTACTATTTCTAAAAGCCTAAAAAGATTCTACTCTTTCTCCTCATTGGTCCAGAAATTAGCAGAACGTATCCAATTAAAAAAAAAAACGTTTCTTTTATGTCTAAACAAATCATATATATTTGTGAAATAAAATACATATTTTATAAAAAATTCATATTTTATTCATTCAAGACAAGAAAAATATAAACCCAAGAATCTTCTGTGCCCATTGGCCTCCTCTCTCCCTCCACTGTGCATCATGTGTCTACATTATGCGTGGACCGAACCTTCCCCATCGGCAGAAATACCTGCTCAACCATAAACAGCAACATTCTCCTAGCAGCAGTAAGACAGCTCCTTAAAGATGACATTCCTTCTTGATCTCGTAAGGGGCCACAGTGAAGCTTAGATCTGAACTATGTAAACTTTCAATAATACATCGTTTGATATACAGCTCTCTGTCTCAAAAAACTTACATAACTGTGCCTTGACTTGTAAAGGGCAGAACAGTTCTCAGAGCTTTCTGAGATACTCTTCCTTGGTTATAATCCTCAAATTTGGCTTGAATACAATTTTCCATTTCTTAGATCAACTGCTTAAGTTTTCTTCAACATACTGAATTTTAATTCAACTAACACGTATTAAATTCCCATTGTGTGTCAAGCATTGAACTAACTGCTCTGTGGTATAAAAAGATTAGTAATGCATGATCCTTAGCTTCAAGAATCTTATCATATGTGGAATGCATAGAAATAATGGTAGCATACCATTGTTTCAGCACCTATGTGAGCCTAGCTCCAATGGTCACAGGACCCTGCAGTATCAGTATCATTATTCCTACATTAAAGATAAGGTCACTGAGGAACAGAAAGTTTAAATAACTTTTGCAACATCACACAGCACATAGTTGAACAGTACTTCAAGCCTAAGTCTTTCTACCATGTCACACTTTGCATAATAGTGTCTGCCGTTTGCCTTGGTACTAAGTCACTGTTCAGCCTTCTTCCTTGAAGTTGAACAATCCTAGGTCCTTTACCATTTCTAAATTGTTATGGTGTCTGCAGCTTCTTGTGCATTTATTCAATAATTACTGAGTGTCTGTATGATTGAGTAGTAATACTGAGTTATATTGAATGCTTGAGAGCTCTTAATCATTCCCTCTAGTGTCCCACATTTTACAGCAAAACAGAGAAAAACTTCCTAAATTCTAGTAGAATTTAAATCCTCCTCTAAACCTGGTACATACCACATACACTCTCTGCAGCTGAAGTGTTCTGAAAAATATTCAGAAAGAAGGGGCTGAGAATGAGGAACTGAGAATGTAGACTTTGAAATTATTGCTAGTAAACGTAACATTTTATTCAGAGAATCGTTGCCGTTCCCATTGACATTTTCAGATGCAGCCTCAGGCATTGACAATAACAAATGGTCTATATTGTTAGTTCAGGCTATAAAGTCAACAGGAAAGCTCTGAACATTAGTCAAAACTTTGACTTGACTGAAGCACTTTAATATCCTCACCAGGCATGGTCTGACATATACCACAGCATTAATTACCCTCTGGCTTTGCCTAAAATTTTATTTTCTACCCCACTCTTAAGATTCTTTTGACATATGGGTCATAACAATTAGGATAAAATTAGTCCTGACATTCTTGAGGAAACATGTTCATTAGCGTTCCACTTCATTCCTTAATTACCCATAGAGAATGGGGAAAAGACAAGTGGAGAGGCAGTATATTATGAAATATACAAACTTTCACTGATCTGAACAACTAAAAATTATTTTTAAGGGAATTCTCAAATTATATCAAAATTTCTCTGTAAGGATCGAACTCAAAAATATTTATCTGTTTATCTCAACACTTAGTACTGTGCTTGACACTCCATAAGCTTTTGTTAAATAAATAAGCCTCCTAAACTATTAGTCTTTATTGCTCTATAGAAGGATATTTTAACTTTATTTTACTTTTTCAAGTTATTTACAGTGAAACAATATAAGTTGAGAAAATTTACATCATCTTCATGGTGACCCTAAGAAGTCCTGAAATGTTTTCTGATTCTTTCAAGAAATATTATATTTTACTCAAAATAACTAGCTTTTTAAAAAATTTTCTTCAAGTATAGTTGATTTACAATGTTGTGTTAATTTCTGCCATATAGCAAAGTGATTCAGTTGTACATATATATATTCTTTTTCATATTCTTTTCAAGTATGGTTCATCACAGGATATTGGATATAGTTACCTGTGCTGTACAGTAGGACCTTGATGTTTATCCATCCTGTATATAATAGTTTGCATCTGCTAATCCCAAACTCCCAATCTTTCCTCCCCCACTCCCCTGCCCCTTGGCAACCACAAGTCTGATCTCTACATCTGTGAGTGTGTTTCTGTTTCGTAGATAAGTTCATTTGTGTCATATTTTAGATTCCACATATAAGTGATATCATATGGTATTTTTCTTTCTCTTTCTGACTTACTTCACTTCGTATGATAATCTCTAGGTCCATCCATGTTGCTGCAAATGGTATTATTTCATTCTTTTTTATGGCTGGGTGATATTCCATTTTGTGTGTGTGTGTGTGTGTGTGTATCCACATCTTTATCCATTCTTCTGTTGATGGACATGTAGGTTGTTTCCATGTCTTAGCTGTTGTAAATAGTGCTGCTGTGAACATAGGGGTGTATGTATCTTTTCGAATTATAGTTTTGTCTGGGTATGCACCCAGGAGTGGGATTGCAGGATCATATGGCAACTCTACTTTTAGTTTTTTGAGGAGTCTCCATACTGTTTTCCGTAGTGGCTGCACCAGTTTACGTTCCCAACAACAGTGGAAGAGAGTTCCCTTTTCTCCACACCCTTTCCAGCATTTATTATTTGTAGACTTTTTAATGATGGCCATTCTGACTGGTATGAGGTGGTACCTCATTGTAGTTTTGATTTGCATTTCTCTAATAATTAGCGATGATGAGCATCTTTTCATGTGCCCATTGGCAATCTATACGTCTTCTTTGGAGAAGTATCTATTTAGGTCTTCTGCCCATTTTTCGATTGGGTTGTTTGTTTGGTTATTGAATTGTATGAGCTGTTGGTATATCAAAATAACTAATTTTGAATGTATTTTATCATATTTTAATGCTCTGAAAACCATCAACCAAGTATGTTCACTCTCAGCCAGAAGAATGAGTACCCCTCTGATCTCATTCCAGGTGCATTACTTTCCTAGGAAGACTGTAACAGATTATCTACAAACCTGGTGGCTTAAAACAACAGAAATTTATTTCTCACAATTCTGGATGCTCAGAGTTCAAAGTCAAGGTTTTAGCAGGCCATGCTCCCTCTGGAGAAGGACAATCTGTGCCATGGGTTTAAGGGCCTACCCTAGACCAGTAGGACCTCATCTTAAGTCGATTACATCTGCAAAGGCCTTATTTTCAATAAGGTCTTATTCACAGGTTCTTATTGGACATGGATATTGGGGGGACACCTATTCAACCCAGTATACCAGGTAAAGAGAAGGTTAGTGCATTCAGGTTAGTATCATTTTAATGTCAACAAAGGATTATTCATGAAATAGTTTATTTATTAACTTACTAGTAATGAGTTTGTTCATTAATACAGAGAATGTATCTGAATTGAAGGTACTAGGTAGATAATATTGGTCTATAGAATAGCCAAATATAGTCTTAATGATAGCTCAGCACTATCAAACGAATGTGTGCATAGGGTTGACTTACAATCAATAGGCAGTTTTTATTCCATTATATACAACCACTCAATCACAATTCTGCTCCAAGTAGAAAATATTTTTTACCGTGATTGCAAATAAGCACATCTATAGATAACCATTTTCTTCTGTGATGATTTGTTACACCCTTTTCTGAATGAGTACCCAGTTGTCCCTTCTTAGTTTCACCTCTTCTTTCTCATGCTGCCATTTTGCTTCTAACCTCTTCTCACTCCTTTCAAAGAATCATATATACCATGGGAGATACAATTTGAGGTTGTAAGAAGAAAACTGCCTCTGCATATGTTCTTTGTTTTCACACTCATTACTTTCTTTACACTTGTAGTCCGCTCTGTTTGAGGTATATCTCCCACAAATATTTCTATGGCTCACATTCTCACTTCAGTCTGGCATCTGCTCTCATATGGGTTCCTCACAGAGGCCTTCCCTGACCACTCTATCTAAAGTAGGCATCCCTCTCCATTATACTCTCTCCCTTTACCCTGTTCATTTATTTCCTTCATATCATTTATACTAACACGGTAATACAGATTATTTATAGATTGACTTGTTTATTGTCTATATACTGCACTAAAATATAAGCTCCATAAAGCCATGACTTTTTCTACCCAGTTGACTGTTGTATATCTTGCACTGACAGCAGTACTACTAGCCTGCCCCCATGGCAGCTGCTTAATAAATGTTTGTTGAATGATTGAATAACTGAATGATTTTGAGGTACATGTCTCTGAAAAATCCCTTCATATACTATAAATTGGCCTAAAAAATAAACATGAACAAATGTGTGACTCACCATATTTCTTATTCCCTGAAATATGTCCGAGTCTTATAGATTGCCAGGGATAGATACATAATTGGGAAGAGTTGCTTTCCTTATGGTGAGTTCAACAGCCCTTACAAACACAAAACTGATAATATATAACTTGGTCAATTATTCATTAAGAATTCTGCTGTCTAATGGCAGATTATTTTTCATTTTAGCATACAACTGGGCCAGGTAAACATATTTTAGTAATGGTAACCAGTTGTAATAACTTACGATAATAATTATACTATTTTTTAATGCAATCACACAAATACACATTATATAAATTCTATATACTCTGTGTAAAATTCTTTTTCCACAACAGTATTTAGCTGGACATTAGTTTTAGGGCATCAATTCATCACACCATTTCTGCTATCCCTGAGTTTGGAGTCAGCTGCGAAAAGACACAGGAAATACATAAGTGGAGACCAAAATATCAACCTCAATTCTGATCAGCTGATTAGAAAGTATGGCTTTACATTGACATATGTACACTACCAAATGTAAAATAGATAGCTAGTGGGAAGCAGCTGCATCGCATGGGGAGATCAGCTCGGTGCTTTGTGACCACCTAGAGGGGTGGGATAGAAAGGGTGGGAGGGGAGACGCAAGAGGGAGGGGATATGGGGATATATGTATACGTATAGCTGATTCACTTTGTTATACAGCAGGAACTAACACAACATTGTAAAGCAGTTATACTCCAATAAAGATGTTTAAAAAATAATTAAAAAATAAAATTAAAAAAAAAGAAAGTATGGCTTTAGATCTACAGTCAAAATGGTGTTAGAAAGTCATACTGCTGGGCAAGGACGTTTCTCCTCTAGAGGAGCAGAGCCTGTCCTAGTAAGTTTACTGCATAGGAAAATCAAATGTATCAGTTTTCCACTGTCTCATTAATGATGTATACAAACAACTGCCAAATCATAGTGGTCTACGTAAGAAACATTTATCTGTGCTCACAAGTCTATGAGTTGGCCCAAAGGTCCTGCTGATCTTGGCTGGATCCAAGGCTAGCTGGCAGGTCAGCTGAGTGGACACTGGCTGGCTTGGGGTGCCCTCAGTTGGAACAACTTTTTTCTGCTTCAAGTGATGTCTCTTCCTCCAGCAGGCTAGTCTGGGCTTGTTCTTATGGCAATACGGATTCAAAGGGAGCCAGGATAGCACAAAAACACTGTCATTTCTACTGCATTCTGCTAACCTAGGCAAGTCACAAAACCAGTATACAGCCAGGGGTGGGGAAATAGACTCCACCTCTTGATGGGAGGAATGAAAAATTACATTGCAAGGGCACAGATACAGGAAAAAGTGGAGAATTGGTCAATTTTATAATCAGTTCAACACAATCAGACTGAACCCTCTTTACAGGCAGGCAGATCTAATAAAAGAAGGAAAGAACAGAGCTGAACCTGCCCATTCTGTCCCCAAATGAGTAAGGAACAGAAAGAAAAAAAAAAGGTGTGTTACCATCACTGAAGCTATTCCACAAAATGCCTGATGCTAGGAGAAAGGATGAAGCTCCCTACTGTGTGTATGCTTGACACCACCAACCTACCCAATCCAATTCAAAATAAAATGAAATGAAAGAGTAGAGGTAAAATCAGTATTTTGTGCAGTAAAAAATAACACTGCTGACTGACAGAATCTCTCACACTCAGATGAATTGTTTACTGACTTTGATCAAGTAAACACAGTCTTATTTGCTTTTCTGTTTTCTTATTTCTTAGAAAGGTGCCATACATTTGGCTTTTCCAACAGAAACAAACAACTTCACTTGAAAGATTTCACTTTGTGTTTTAATTACTTTGATCACAAAATAGACAATCGTACATCTAGAAATAGCGTCACTTTTTCTTTTAAATTCTTCAAGTCTGTGGTTATTGAACTAGAACATCAAGTTTGGGATATATGCCAAGCAAACAAGTCACTTCTCCCCGTAAGTTTCATATAATACTCATTACTTGATGAAATCATTTGAAGAATTTATTTTTTATGTATTTGCTTGAAGAAAGCTATTGTATAATTAGGTGTTGCTATTACAATCACAGGAAATATTTGCGATTTTTTTTTTCAGGAGGAAAAGAGAAAAATGTTAGATTAAATAAAAATTAAGCAGCCTATACCTTAACAGAATACCATCACAATGAAACCTCATCAGGTCCCTAAGACAGAAAAATAAACTATTTTATTTTATAATAAAAATATTAACATAGTTATTTATATATTAAAATATATTATTTTATATATTATATTATTTTTCAATAAATAGTTTGCCATGTTACAAAGTTTTATTATTGTTATTAATATCTGTGGTTTAATAGCTTTCCAGTGCTGGTTTTTTAATAGCTTTCAAATTTAATAGACTTTAAGTCCTTCAGAACAGTTTTCTCCAAATATTTGATAACACAGCTTTGATGTAAAAAAGTAATTAAATGCCTCTTTATGTGTAAGTGTTCATATCTTATACACATATGTAATACATTATAAATCTAACAAATTATGCCAAAAAATGGGCATTAAAAAGTATGAGCTAAAATAAATGTGAGTAGACCATGTTTCAATACTTTTATTCCAAACCCCCATGATAATTCTGCTCACACCAAAATAGATGAAGCATTGTAGGAAAGCAAAAAGAAGACTAGAGGAAGCAGTTGTTCAAAAAGCCATGGAAGTATTGAAACTTCTGAAAGCCATCCCCTGTACTCACTTTTCAAAAATGCACAGATCTTCAAGTATAATAGAAAAGGTGTCTACATTCAGTCTCTCCCTCCAGCCCTTCTGTACCATAGGCTTTGAGGATTAGGTCTTCTGGCAGCTAGTACTAATGTCTGCACAGACACTTTCCCAGTACAGACACTTATAATAGGTCCTAACCCTCTGATCTTAAGTGGTGAGCACTTGAGATTCTCTGGGCCAGTCAGCTCCTCTCTCTTGGCATTGAACACACAGGGACAGGAGGTAGTTGCAACTTCCCACCTGATGGCAGCACCTTAGCAGTTTTATGAACTTGCTTTGGTTGAATACTCAGAACTGTGCTGAGTACTGTCATCACAAAGCTGGGTTGTTCATCCCTTTTTCTTATTCTTGAGCTATCTTAGTAGCTTTCCAAATCGTCTCTCTCTTCCTGCTCAGGCTTGTCAGAGGCAGTTTTTGTTATTTCAGCCAAGGAAACTTAACTGATATTTGCCCTATCCCCTACAGCTGAGTTTTAAGGAGCTCAAAGCTTCATTCATCCATTCAGTCAGTCATTCAGTCTTTCTTCTAACAAATATTTACTGAGTACTTATTATGTGTTAGGTGCTAGACCACAGAAGAAAAAAGATGAATAAAACATGTTTGGTGTTCTTCAAAAGAACAACTTTATAGTGGGGGAAACAGAGTGAAAGAGCTGTGTTAGAGTTCTAATTGTAATAATTACAAGATGCTAAGGGACAGGGTAGAAGCATAAAGCCCAGGTGTGAAAAGACAGGGGTTGCTTTTTGAAAGAGTTAATACGAATTGTAAGCCTTAAACAATTAATCTTGGAGAATATGTATACTGCTTGGGGCATTCCGAGCAAAAGGGGACCACACCAGCAAATGCCTAAGAAGGAAAATCAATATGGTACATGGGGAACCACTGTAGTTTGGTGTTGAATATAAGTTATGGCACCAGAGATGAAGCTAGAAGCTAAGGAGTTTGAACATTGCCTCATTACATTTTTTTTAAAGGTGTCATTACCAAATTAGAATGCTTAGCTCATCTGCAATAAACCTGTTAAGTGTTTGTAAATTCTTGCACTATCCCTGCAATTCAGTCATAGTTGAATGATTCACTAATAGGAAGTACTAAGTCACGAAGAGGGAGGCCGATATAATTATCAGTTACTAATCTTCTTAAATCAAAACCAGAAATGAACACTGGTTCCATGATCAAGAATCTTTTGATCTATATTTAATCAACACAAGGATGTATCAAGCCACTGAAAAACAGCAATAAACATATTAGTGGAAATGTGCCTGGTGAGATTATATAAAATAATAAAATTAAACCCCATAGTAAAATTAAACCCCATAAGGCTTTGCTAATCACATAACTTGTTCTTAGTATTGGTATCCTAGGTTGTCTAACTGCCTTCAGTTTATCATGTAGTGATATATCCCAAATATGATTGGGTGGGGGGGTCTGTTTTGCCCTTACTGAACAGAGTTTAAACATATGCGTTAAATTGATTATCTCTAATGTCACCCACCTCAGGGGTTATCCAGGCCGGCATTCTAACAAGCATTCTGAAGAAAGCTATTACAATATTTATTCCCTCTGGCAAGCGGCAGTTGATGCTTTGCATTTTAATGCTTACTTGCAATAGCTGAAGTTTTGCTTTCACAAAGCAGTTGTCTTTTCACAATTGCAAGCCTTTGATAACTGAAGTTCTATTGTTGGGGAAAAAAGAAGATAGATAAGACCACAAAAATCAAATCATGGATTTTCACCTCTCATAACCTTTTCATTTTGGACCCGAGAAACAATTTTATCAAATGGCTTTGCAGGTATCCTTCTGAGATGAGATTGTGTATAGGCACCAGGTAATTATTTTTCCCCACACCTGCTTTCACTCCGTCTGATTCAGACACCTGCACATGTTTTTGGAAAATGAAAATTAATTCAGAGAAAGGCACATTTAAAAGTCCTGGTTCCTAATAAAGGACTTTCAACTGAGAGATGAAAAGCCATTTGATTTTCCTTTTGAGATGCCTGATTCCTCGTCCCCCAAAAGGGATATAATCCCTCACCAGAGAATTCCAGTCTCTAAAGAGAACACTGGAGATATGAAAACCCACATGACATTATGCCTGAAATAGCTTCTCTCCATTAAATGTTGCGGTTTTCCTTCTTTAATCTCTTTACCCTTCCAAATGTTTCTTACTCTTATAAGGATACACCAGAAAGCACTTGCCTCCATTATTTCACAGCTTTTCATGAGCAATAATCAGTCCTGGTGTCCCTTTCCAGCTCAGGAAAGCATTATATGGCTTCTCCAAAGGTTAGAGGAGACAATGTCTAGATAATGTCTCCCTGTGACACATTTGCACACACGCTATTTGGGCTTAAGGACATCTCCCCAAGGCTGCTTTTGGCTCTGACTCTACAGATATCAGCAGACTTCATAAGACAAGGATAATAGCTACAGAACTGGTGGAGAAATGATTCAGCTCCTCCAAAGAATCTTAAATTTGGCCATGAGACAACTTCAGACTGAACGGCACAAGGGAATGAGACAGGGTACTGGAAATGATGACACGCCTGATAGCTTCTAATGAAAAGAGTGTTGCCTGTTCAGGAAGACAAAGAAAGACCCAGGTGATCCACAAGCATAAGTGGAGAGACTGTCATTTATCTGAGTCCCATTTTGAAGTTTTAGTAATATGCATCCTATATGTGATTTTTGTGAATGGAGATAGTAATTGAGCTTCCTGTTGCAAAGGGGGCAATGTGGCAATGTCCACCAACTGCAATACCAAAGAAGCTAGTTCCAGAACAGATTGCTTTAGTATTTGTTGGGCTGGGAGAGAATGTTGGAGAGGGGAAGGCACACTGGCCCTTCTCCATAACCTTGGTCTTTAGTTTATTTTTTTCTCTGCTAATATTCTCAATCTAGTAATTTACACCGAAAAATAGTCATCTATTTTCTAAAAGGAATCTTGAACTCAAGACTCAACTTGAAGGCTAAAGAGAGAACATATGCAGTCCATGTTCAAGGAGCTTCAACTCTAATGGGGAAACAGGTTGGCACAGCAAGTGTGGAGGACTGAGCCAGCCAAACTTTACTGCAGAGTGAACTTTTTTAATATGAGTGTAGGTTTTAACCATACAACTAATTGTGCCTTTTTTTTTTTTTGGCTGCGTTGGGTCTTCGTTGCTGCGCGCGGGCTTTCTCTAGTTACGGCGAGCGGGGGCTACTCTTCGTTGCAGTGCACGGGCTTCTCATTGTCATGGCTTCTCTTGTTGCAGAGCAGGGGCTCTAGTCGCATGGGCTTCAGTAGTTGTGGCACGTGGGCTCAGTAGTTGTGGCTCGTGGGCTCTAGAGCACAGGCTCAGTAGTTGTGGCGCACGGGCTTAGTTGCTCCACGGTGTGTGGGATCTTCCTGGACCAGGGCTCGAACCCGTGTCCCCTGCATTGTCAGGTGGATTCTTAACCACTGCGCCACCAGGGAAGCCCTAATTGTGCCTTCTTAAATGGCAAGACCATAGCTACGGTTTCTTTGTGTGGCCCCCATCAGTTGACACAGTGGTTTGTATTTAGTGAATGATCTATTTTTGTTTTGAAAATTTAGGCGTTGAATGGAGTTTTTAAGAGTGATTGTAACTATTTAGGAAAGTTCCTGTTTGCTCTGCCAGTGCAAAGGTTAAATAGATTGAAGCAAATGTATCCTCAATAAACAGATTAATGCGTACTAAAGTGTGTCCTAGAGGCACGAGAGAGGATCTAATTGTTAGTGCCATGCTTTTTGTCTAATGTACTGGTAACAGGTATTAATTTCTTCACCTCAGTGGTTTGAAAGTCCTCAGAGTCTCGGTGCATACCTAATACATGCATGAATGTCTTGGAAAGATGCTAGGGATTGCAGTAGTCAGGACCTATTGATAGGAGGCTATTAACAAAATTCTCTGAGAAGCCCATAACAGGGATTGGGGATATTTGTGAAAGTCAGGGCCATGGGAGCCTCTTGTCCAGCAGAGTACCCATAAATGCCACCAAAGGTGGGGATGACATCCAGCTGCTGTGCAACAAGAGAGATGCGCCCCTGGAGGGGATTCATAAGTATAGTTAGGATGATCAAGTTCTCCAAGCAGTACATGCAAGAGTGCAGAAGGCTAGTTATTAATTTGCACGTGTGAAAGAAATCTCGGCTCCCTCTTCCAGGTGGCATCCTGAGCATGTGAGAGGAGAAATGCTGACAATTCAGCTTTCTTCCTGTATCTAAGAAGAGGGAGCCCTGGGGTTGGATCAGGCACAAAACAGCCTCGTCACTCCACCTGTGAGCTCGGAACATGGACCCTCTTTGTGCAAAACAGAAAAATCATTTAAAATCTGAGCAGGGGGTTGGTTTGCGATGAGGGAGTGTGCGAAGTGACAGAAGTCTAAGGGAGCAGCCGAGCAAGACAACGAGGTCAGGAGGAGCCAGCCAGAATGTGAAGCTTTTCAGCCTGTGGCCGATGGGAGAAGAGGCCAGAAAACTCCAAGAGCACACTTTACAAGCTGCAGAGACACAGGGTGGAGACAGAGCTGGTGATCACCCATAGTCCTTCCTGCCCAGCTGTGGGGGTCAGCAAGGGAAAGCTCTCCGTGTTTCTCCTCTCCTCTACTACAGCGCTCCACACTTTTGCTCGCCAACTGAATAAGGAGTTTCCACACCGAGGAACTCTCCCACGCTTCAGCAGACACTGACTAGGTGTCCAACAGATTTAACTTCATTCCGACACTGCCTACCTGGAGTTAGCACAGAACCCACGGGTTAAGTCCTCAGCCCCATAAGACTGCCCACCTTCAGACACTAATTACAAGGCCAAGTTGTCACCTGTGCTCTGACAGACCTGCTGTAAATCGGAGGTTCCCCAAACCTCCTCCTCAGTTTCAATCTTTTGCAGAACGACTCACAAAACTCAGTTTACTTACTATTACTTATTATTACAAAAGGTTATAACTCAGGAATAGCCAGATGGAAGACATGCATAGGGCAAGATGTGGGGAAGGGGTACGAAGCTTCCATGCCCTTTCTGGGTGCGCCACCCTCCCAGCACCTCAGTGTGTTCATCAACCCAGAAGCTCTCTGAATCCCATACTTAAGGGATATTTACGAAGGCGTCATTACAAAGGCATGATTGATTAAATCAATGGCTATTGATGATTGAGCTCAATCTCCAACTCCTCTCCCATACCAGGAGTTTGGGGACTAAAAGTTCATCTAATCATCTGGTTGGTTCCCCCTGGCAACCAACTCCCATCTTTAGGGGTTTTCCAAAAGTCATCTCATTAACATAAATGCAGGTGTTGTTGAAAAGGATTTGTTATGAATAACAAAAGACACCTTTATGTCTCATCATTTAGGAAATCACAGTATCTCAGGGTCAGACTCTAAGATGTTCCCCAGTGGCCCCACCTCCTGATATTCGTGTCCTTGCCTTATTTCTTGTCCTTGATTCTGGGTGGGACTTGTGATTTTCTTCTAACCAATGGAATACGGCAAAGGTGATGGATGTCACTTCCATGATTAGGTTACATAAGATTGTGATTTCTGTCTTACTACCAGACTCTAGTCTCTATTGCCTTCTTGGTTTGCATGGTTTAATAAAGCAAGTGGTCATGTTGGAAAGGCTGTGTGGCCAAGAAATTATTGGTGACCTATTGCCCACAAGCAGCAAGGAACTGAGGCCCTCAGGGCAACAACCTGAGAATAACCCAACCTCCCAACAACCAAGTGAGTTTGGAAGCAGATCTTTCCTTAACTGACTCTTCAGGTGACACCCCAGGTATTGACATCTTGATTGCAGCCTTCTGAGAGACCCAGAAGCAGAGGACCCAGTTAAGACAGGCTTGGACTCCTGATGCACAGAAACTATGAGACAATAAATATGTGCTGTTTTAAGCCTCTAAGTTTTTGGTAATTTGTTACACAGCACTAGATAATAGAATCCCTGTGGAAAGTGGGTGCCCACAGTCTGGAATCTATGAGAGATTCGAAACTGGAAGTGGTCAGACAATTGTCTGGCCATGATTGTCTCTGGGAGCGATCCCTTAACACTCCGGAAACAGTGTGGTGGTAAATTTTATGTGGCAGGCTGTCACAGGGTGCCCACATATTTGGTTAAATATTATTCCTGGGTGGGTCTGTGAGGATGTTTCTGGATGAGATTAATATTTGAATCATTGGACTAAATAAAGCAGATTGTCCTCCACAATGTGGATAGGCCTCATCCAATCCATTGAAGACTTGAATAGAATAAAAGACTGAGTCAGGAAGAATTCTTTCTCTCTACTTGACTGTCTTTGAACTGGAACATCAGTCTACTCCTGATTCTGAGTTCAGACTTGCACTAGAACTAACACCATTGGCTCTCCTGAGTCTCCAGTTTGCCTGCTGCAGATGTTGAGCTTCTCAGCCTCCATAATCACATGAGCCAATTCCTTATAGTAAATATATGTAATATATATATATATGTTTATATTTATATATATATGCAATTTTTAAATGCCCTCTCTCCTGGAAGGGAACCTGCCCTTCTCATTTTTCCTTCACCCAAAGCCACACCCTCAAGAGAACCCTACCTGTAAGTCATTATATTTTTCATCTCATCTGGAAAGAGAGTAACCTTAGAGAGAAGACTTAATTAAAGTTTGTTGCGGGTCTGAGGTACACTTCGGAACTCATGAAACATCATGAAGAGACCTGGTTCCTTTTGGTGAGGGCTGGAGGGGATGCAATAAGCACAGCTTAGAGCCTCGCTTTACCTTTCATCATTCCCATCCCCAGAGCCTCACTCCCAGATGCTACCCCATTTATTTTGGTCCCTCTTCTTATGTTTCAGTTTCTAAAAATGCTTGTAAGTGATAAACAAATACAAATGTGTGTCTTTACACTAACTGTAGATGTGGCATTACATTTTAATTCTACTAGATAGTATTTCTTTTTTTTTTTTTTGACAAAAGTAGTGGTAAGCGTTTGAGACATTTACTTAAGATATTGAAAGAAATCCACATTATTAGAAGCTGAGATGCATCTAAAACTGCCAGTTTAAATAACATGTCCTCTGAAGTATGTACCCTGAGACCTATTTTCCCAGAGTCTTAAAAATGCTTTACCATCATTAACTTTACTCAGCCAGACTCTATTAATATTATCATATCTCTGTTGGAAAGATGTAGAAAGAGTCAGACAGAAGGTGTAACAGGGAGTCCAAGGTCACAAGCTTCTGTGCCTGGAATATAAAGCCTTTAAGAGTCACGCATTTGGGATGCTTTCTTTTCCCCAATTGACAAGAACTAGTCATGCAAGTGACAGCTCAGGAACACTGTTATTTGCAAATATCCCTTCCCTCTCTTTTCCAACTCTTCTGCGTAGCCATTTACATAGAGGTCCATGAATTATACATACATCAGTATAATCTCTGTGTACCCTTCATGCACGTACACTTCAAGGGGTGTGTGGTCTTGAATCCATCACTTTGCATTTTCCCTCTGCACTCCCCCTCGTTTCTGGTGAACACTGTTTGCGGTATAGCCCCACCACCCCTTGCCACAGCCCTAAGCAGTCAGAGGGAGAGGAAATCTGACCCTTTCGTTATTCATGTTTTATGTTCCAAAAGAAAGAACACTCTTCTGACTTCTGGCCATGGCTGAAGAAGGAGGTTAGCAAATCCTTTCACCAAAGAGCAACTCTGAAGTTGAGAAAAATTAACAAAATATAACCATTTCAATGCCATAAAAATAGACCAAAGATGTACAGCAATCTGAAAAGAGCTTATGCTTGAGGAGTTGCTGAACTTCAGGTGAGAATAGTGGGAGTCTGTGGCTAGAGCTTTTCCTATCCTCCTCCTTTCCGCTGCAACTCAGTCAGCATGGAGGTTCTGCCAGAGCAGAGTAGGCCATTAGACCAGCATTTTTGCTGCAGTGGTCAAAAGGGGCTCACTCAGCTGACAGTGGTGGAAGATACCTATGCTCACTGCTGTTGTCAGTGAAAGTGATAATATTGACAGTGGGTAAGCAAAAAGGGTCAATGGCTCTATTATCCTGATGTCTTCGTCCTAGTTGGGGCAAGCCTATTCCTAGGTAAAACTGCCTACACAGTGGAGACTAAAGAAGGACCAAGCTGTCCACATATGTCTGCTTTCCCAAAGACTATGCAGACGCACAGAGGGGACAGAAAAGAGCCCAAGGGAAAGTAAAAGCTGGGCATGCTTGAAAACAGACTAAAGTTTGTACATGCTCTCTTGCCCACACATAGATCCATTGGTAAGTAAGTAAGAAGCCTTACTGGCTTGAGGCCTTGGAGCACAACCTCTGTCAAATTATTGGCAGACATCCAGCTTTGCAGGCATAGGGGCAACCCCTAAGGGGTCAGGCTTAAAAATAAAAAGAACTTGACAGAAAATCAGCAATAAATATAGATAACTTAAACAACACAACTGACAAATATAGAATACTTAATTCAATGACTATAGAATAAAAATTATTTTCAAGTACACACAAAGCAGTCTCTAGAGTAGACCATATCCTAGGCCATAAAACAAGTTTCAATAAATTTCAAAAAATTAAAATTATATAAAGTATGTTTTCAGTGACAACAGAAGTAAGTTAGAAGTCAATAACAGGCATTCTTTCTTTGTTAAACTTCTCACTGTGTTCATTCATTCTTCTCCTGAGTTTGCTCAGCATCTTGATGATCATTATTTGAACTCTTTATTTGACAGATAGCTTATCTGCACTTAGCTTAGTTCTTTCTCTGGAGTTTTATCTTGTTCCTTCGTTTGAAACATATTGCTCTGTTCCCTCATTTTGCCTGACTGTGTTTCCTTCAGTCTTTTAGGTAAGTCAGTTACATTTCCCGATCTTGGAGATGTGGCCTTATGTAGGAGATGCCTTTACACTTCAAATAAAAGTATTTACATTGTAAATCAACTATACTTCAATTGAAAAAAAAAAGTATTTGAAGCCTGTTTGGCTGCCAGGTCCTGCCTCATGCAGAGGCTGCTGGCTCATTGGTGGGCAGGGCTGGGTCCCTTAGCAGCTGGTTGCTTGGCCTAGAAGGTCCCAGGAGCAGTGCACACCAGCTGGTGGGAAGGTAAGCCTCTGGGGCTAATAGGCTAGAGGGAGGACTCCAAAATGGTGCTTGCCAACCTCATGGTAGGATGAACTTCCAAAAATGGCTGCTGCCAGCATCTGTATCCCCAGGAGGTGTCCCAGTTGCCTACTGCCTCTCCGGGAGGCTCTCCAAGATCAGCAAGTGGGTGTGGCCCAGGCTCCTTTCAAATTACTGCCTCTGTGTTAGGTCTCAGAGCATGTGAGATTTTGCATGAGCCCTTTAATAGCATAGTCTCTGTTTCCTACAGCCCTCTGGCTCTTCTGTACACAAGCTCCACTGGCCTTCAAAGCCAGACGTTTTGGCTGCTTGTCTTCGCACTGCAGGAGCCTAGTGTGGGGCTCAGACTCCTTGCTCCTTAGGGAGAACGTCTGCAGTTGTGATTAGCCTCCCACTTGTGGGTCACCTATCCAGGGGTTGAGTCTTGACTATACCATGTCTCTGCCCCTACTGTTTGTCTCACTGTGGTTCCTTCTTTATATGTTTAGTTGTGAAAAATCATTTCTGCTACTCTTCAGGTTGTTCTCTTGGATACTTGCTCCGTAAGTAGTTGTAATTTTGTGTGCCCATGGGAGTAGGTGAGTTCAGGGTCTTCCTGCTCTGCCATCTTGGCCACTTGCCTTGAGTTGATGCTTTACAAGATAACAAAGTTGAGTTAAACTGAAGAGAAAAGCTATATTAAAAAATACAATTTTGCAGTGATCTGCATCCTTGTAACAGTAATTTGCATGTGTGTAATTCACTTTTCTATGAGTAACATCAGTTCTCCTTCAGGATTATGTCAAATAGACCTGCTTTCAATGAATCACAACTGAAAACACAATTGTTCACAAGATTGAAGTTTGTAAAGTGTACTATTACAACATCAATCAGACTCTTAGATTTTTACTGCTAAAAGGTATATTATTTAGAACATGATAAACTTACAGACCGGCACAGATAAATAAGACAATGTATAACTTTGTGAAGAAAATTGGTATTTAGTTAGTCTTACTGACAGTGTCTTGGCCTGAAAAGTTCATAAAGTCTGTTAAAATGTGGTAGATAAGAGAAAATCTTCCACAGGGTGACTCTTGTTTTAATAATGGAGGCTCTATTTATTAATAAATTATTTTACATTAACCTCTATTACTTAATTGTGGCAATGTAATCCACGTTTGATTCAAGTCATATCTTAAGAGATTTTTATAGATTTGACAATAAATTATATTTATAAAGGATGTATGGATTATGGTGGCATATCTTAAATGTTTCCTATACCACAAGATATACCATTTGAAAAGGGTTTTGTGGTCAAATATGTTTGAAAAACATTATTTACTATATCCATCTCTTAGGGATTGGAATGTATGTTAGTACATTAAAAGCTCTGAGTTGTTCTTGAAATAAGCATCCTGTTTTACTTATAGCCCAACCTTTCAGTGGGTTTACACATCATGTACCCTCCCCCACATGCTAAGTGCTTTCGTTGACCTTGTTGATAACGGCTTCACTTTTCTCTAGCTCTTTTCAGCTGATGCAAGGCCTGGTGATGTGAACTGGTCATATGCTTTGCCCCCCAGGATGTTTTGAGGGTAGGAGGCTCAGCTGCTGAGAGAGAGTGGAAGACGACCAGACCACTATAGATAGCACTGGGTCCAGAGGACAGGTAGGGGGGCTTGGTCTGCCTCTGTAGCATCTGGGACAGCCTACTTGTCCCTCCATTGGTTCTCATTTATGCTGACAGTGACCTCCTTCTTCCACTCACCTCTTCTCACCATTTGGGATTTCTGGGCTATTGGTTTCTGTTGCTTCTCTGACTTCCATTTCATTCAGAAGTTGTAGTGATAAGGAGAAGACAGTCTAGAAACTTTCTGGGACCATGGTTCTTGTCCTGGCTCAGTCACTAACTGAGTTGACCTAACTAAAAAACACATGAGGTACTTACTGTGTCCCAGGTACTGATCTAAATACTTCACAGATACTAACTCATTTAGTCTTCATACATCTCTAAAATGCATGCTCCTTATTAGCCCCATACTATGGATGGGAAGTCTTAAAACAGAGAGAAGTTCAATAACTTGCTGGTTACTACTAGTAATAGTACATGGTTGAGCCAGGATTCATACTTAACCAGTGAGCTACAGTGCCTCTTACAAGCCCCTTAACTTATTTGCTTCTCTGTGTCCGTAACCATAAAATCAGATGCACTCCAGAGAATGCCTCCCAGTCCTAAGTTTCCATCTCTGTCCCGCTTTATCTGTTCCTGTGTGTTTTCAAGAACTCTTTCCTAGGCTCAGTCAAGTTTCCTTGCTCTACTGACAATCACAGTGCAACTTGGCAGATCAGACAAAGCAATTGCAGGTGAGGCTGACAGGTCATTACAGACAGCTGGCAGATGCCTTACACCTAGCCATGATTATAAAGGAAGGGTGAGAGAGCTGAAAGACACATTGTAGTATTATAAAATTTAGGCCAGTAATAAGCTGGCAGAGTGCTTGGCACAGAGTGGATACTCAGTAAAAGTTTGAAGACCAGAAGGGTGCACTCTGATGAAAGACCATCAGTGAATTTGAAACCCTGACTCGTTAAAAAGGAGAGATGGCCAGTTCCAATGTGCCATTTAAGATAAAATTTTAAAATAGGAGAGTAAAATTTAGCTATCAAGAGGATCTGCAGGCTTAAAGAGTGAACCTCCTACATGGGTGGTGAAGTCAGAAGTCTTGAATATAAATCACTTTCATAGTGGAAGATTGGCCTGAGTGTGATTCAGTTGCCAAAACAGTAACTGAGTTAGTCATTTCCCTGAAGTTTTTAAAGTTTTCATTCAGCAGTTATTCATCATTAAAGTTTAATATGTGTCAGCAAATACAAGAAAATAGTTTCTTAAAACAACAGGAGAAACATTAAAATATTAAAATAGTATTTGCCTATAAATTGCAACGTAACTTTTATTTAAACCATGGGACTATGCAAGTGGAAACATGCAAGGGCAACATGCAAAATTTTTTTAAAAGGTATATAGGTATTATGGGAAATTTTAGTTTTATTTTTCCAAATTGTGTTGTTGCCTTACAGCCTTTGCAATAGTTTTCAAATTACTCAGAATAAATATAAAGTAAATCTTTTTTACAGTTTCTTCATGCTGTGCCACTAGATGGACTGACCCCTGTCAGGACCAAAATTGGACCAATGCACCTGGCCCACCTTCACTAAGATAGAAAGTAGTCAGAAATTAGTCAGTGTTCAGAATCTTAAACAACAAACAAGGATTTTCTGTTCCCTTTGTTCTAATAAATGTACTTATTTTTCTGTATAAGCTACAAATAGATCTTAGTGTGAATTATTTAAGAACAATAGACAGCAGTAACAATTTACTAATGTCATTTGTTTTCTGCCCACAAAAAGGAGGTGGGGGAGATCACTTGCGTGAAAAACATTAAGATCATAAATAGGAACTGAACAAAAGTTCTCCCAGGACACTGTGTCTAATGACTGGATTAGACCATGACTGATGGACCATCCTAGGATTTCTTCTCATCACCAGAAGATTAGGTTTATGGGATGGAAATAAGAAAGAGCCACCTCAGTACCGCTCATGCAACACCCTTGTGCTAACACAGGTATCTAGATCATTTAATGATGTGATTTATCCCTGGTAAAATTGGATAAGCCTTCTGATTAATAGAACATCGATTTTTCTATGTTGTTTCCTACTTCAGACCTATTGGATGGTTTTCTCCTTACATGAGTTTTTACAAATACCTGATCACTTTTCTCTAATAAAAGATATATTGTTATGTAAAAATCATACCACAATATTTATACTACATTGTTGTTTATATTTACTTTTAAATAATATACTTTTAAATATTCAGAAAAAAATTTTTTTCTGAAAGTCCCATTTCAAGAAACTTTTAGCAGAAAAGATAAAAGAAAAAAAATCTTATTTCATGAAAAGATCTGATTATTCCTACAGAAAGAGAAAATTAGAATAAGCAAATGTTAGAGATAATGTCTGTTGATCAAAAGGATGTACATATAGAATGAATATAATAAAAAAACTGTCTATTTAAAGGTAAATAATGCCAAGATGAGAATTTAACCGTCAGTCATTATCTAATGGTTTCTTATTTGTTGTTCGGTGTTGCCATGTAGACAAAGTAATTAGAAAACTGAATTTTCATGTGGATGTTCTAATTCTAACATAGCATGTCACTGATTGTCATCTTTTAGCTCTTCAACTGTAAGCAATATTCTGATAAAATAATATCTTTCTTAATTTAGAGTAACACTTAATGACATGATAAATTATTATTTTACCTTGAATAATTTATACCAGAAAACTCAGATATTCAAAGACTATTTTAAACTAAGGCATAGTTGAAAGAGACGTAGAATTTTTCAATCCCAGCGATCTATATAAACTCTTTTTACAAGGACAAATACATTTTCTAGAAGGTTTCATATCAACATGAGCAATTGAGGTTGATTCCATATTTAAATTTACACCTTGCACCTGGCCTCATTCCATTTCCACTTCCTAATCACTACACTGCAACAATATCTTTCCAAGATATTGACAATGCTGAGATATTTTGGGAATGGTGTTTTAGGGAGGGTTCAGTGGAGGTAATTATTCTATCTTCATGAATTTACAGCTTAGCATTTCAAGTTGATATATTAGCATATAATCCTGTAAATATAATTAATTCAATAGCTCTACAAAGTTCTTTCAGCAAAGGCTGAACCTTTCTATTTTTAAACACCTTTCTTAACTCCTTTTTCATTTTTTCATATTATATCTTTCCAATTAAAGTTTAAATAAGGGTTCAAATGTTGTCCTTAGATATTCATTCACAAAATTGACCTGATTATCTGAGGGCAGAGAGTCCACATTACTTCCTGAGGGAATTACACATGTTAATGGAGGGTAGATATTAGCCCTTGATATTAATAGAAGTTACTCATGCTCATTGTGTATGTAATCTCATCATTGGCAAGTCTTTTATTACTGCATAAAAATAAAAAGACTGAGAAGCCCTATTTTCCAATTTAAATATTAGTGTTTGGTTAGAATCTTCCCTATAAAGCCATAGTTCTTAAATTCAATTATTATGTGATTTCTTTTTTCTCTACCTTACTCTCCTTAGCTATTTTTACCCTAGTAGTTACCTGTAACCCTTTGACAAACATCTGATTGTCCTGGGTGGTATAAGAAAAGTCCTCATTAACAAATGTTTTAAAAAAAGGAGAATTAGTATCTTTTTGCTAGATTAATGTGTTGAAATTTTAAATTATTTTGTATCTAAATCCTTTAGGATTCCACTGAGACCTGGGCATTCTATATACGTAATACCTGTTTGCAACCTAGAACTAAAGAATGTAAAGAATGTGATATTTTAACACTATATTTTTTAAACCATTACAGATAATGTTGAGAAGGATGAAATACGACCAGGGGCAAAGAATCTATAGAGACCGTAGATGTAGTAACTAATGTTAAGAGTCGGAAATTCTAAGGCCTGTAGTTTATTTTGTTCATTCACCCTTAATTTTAAGACTGTGAAGTACTTTAATACCCTTTTATCTGATTAGCAGTCTGAGTTCACATCACTTCTCAAATTCACATGCTATCTCAAAAAATGTGAGTTCCCTTCCCAAGGCACATCTCCCTGATGACAGGAGCAGAGCACAAAGTAGCATGGCAAAGCACTCAAAAACCAGCTGAGGGACTCCCAAGAAGAGAGTGAGGGGCTGAGTAATTCACCGACTGTACTTGCCACTGTCATTCATTAGCTGTTGCTAAGCTGAGCACATTCGGTATGTGTGGGAAAAGCTTCTATTAAACAAACATGCTGTAATTTTTTAAAGGACTATTTTACTAGTAAAAAGAGAGTGTTATCAATAAAGAGTCACCTACATAAATAATACACAATGGGTCATAATACTTCAGCATAAGTAAATAAGATAAATAGCACAAGTTTTCTTTGCCCCATTTCACTAAAATTGATGTTGTAAACATTACTCAGGAAGTCAAAACTGTTGAATTCTCCAAATGGAAGAAATCTTCTCTGATAAATATTAGTTTGCTTATTTTATCTTTTTTTTTCCAACAAGCAAACCCAGCATTGTTTGCATTTGTCATAATCCTAAACTGTTCAAGAAGCAAGGGAATCATAACTACACGATAGTCCCTTTCTATTTTCTCCTTTTACACAGCACAGCTATGGGCTGTTGTGATGGCCCCAAGAGGGATGGTGAGAAACACACTGGGGAGCACATACTCAATTATTAAAAATCAACTCAATTTGAATTTGAATGAGGAACGGAAGGGCCCCACACGATGATAGGAAGTCTAAGCTAGACTTGAATAAATGTACTTCCTTCCAGACTGAAATAGTGACTTCATATCTGTACACTTTTTGGTCTGAAATAGTAAAGCACCATCCATTGGCATCCAGTGTACTAACTAATTAAATTAATGGGACTTTTTTAAAAAAGGAAAAATGTCTGTGCTTGGGTAGGTTGATGCCCTCTTTGGTCACTTTTGTAAACTCTGAGAGCCCTGTCTGACACAACCCATATCTGGAGCATCTGAGCAGTGTGGCCCCTGGGGGTCATCCATGACCTGGGACATGCCTCTCAATGTAATGGCTAAAGGTAAAATGAGCTGCATGTGAGAGCACTTTGACAGGGATAAACCACACTCTTCATTAAAAAAATGAAACTTTTTTTCAATCAATATTTTCTTTACTGAAGTATAGTTTATTTACAATGTGTTAATTTCTGCTGTACAGCAAAGTGATTCAGTTATACATACATACATTCTTTTTTATATATTCTTTTCCATTATGGTTTATCATAGGATATTGCATATAGTAGCTCTCTGTGCTATACAGTAGCATCTTGTTGTTTTTCCATTCTGTATATAAAAGCTTACATCCACTAACCCCAGCCTCCCACTCCATCCCTCCCCCAACCCTCTCTTCCTTGGGAACCACCAGTCTGTTCTCTGTGTCTGTGATTCTGTTTCTGTTTCACAGATAGGTTCATTTGTGTCATATTTTAGATTCTACATATAAGTGATATCATATGGTATTTCTCTTTTAAAAAAAATGAGACTTTTCAATGCAGCCTGGTTTTCTCCGTGCTTTAAGAATGTCTCCATTTAGAATGTTAACTGTTTTGCTAAAAGCATTACCTAGAAATGCACCCATTAATCAGGAGATCCTAGATATACCCAGATATATCTATATGTATACTTACATTTATTAATGGGGCAGTCCTTGTATATATAGGATTATCTTAATTTTGTGCATATAACCCACACTATAAAATACATATCTAGGTGACACCGGTCCCTAGATGTTGTTCAGGTCTGCACATCTATCTTTAACCATAAATGGACATTTATTTAATCAAGGGATTTCTATATTTGGGAATTGAGACAGGAGGAATGTGACTAGGACTCAAAAGCACCAAATTCACTTCCTTCATGAATGCAGAAAACAACAACAATAAAGATGAGGTAATTTTTTAAGCAGATTGCTTTAAAAATTAACACATTTCATCTTTATTAATAGGAGACAATAAGTATGCAGTCAGGTTTAGGGATTGAAACAACTAATAGAATTCTATATTCAAAAACATGAAGTTAAGAGTTTAACATTGTAAACCTAGAAATAGAACATACATAACATTTATTAAATGAGACGTCACATGCCATCAAATTTCAGATACCATTGTTTGTTAAAAAAATTTTTTTTCCAGAGAGGATACAAATCTTTAAAATGTATAAATGTCTGCCTTAGAGTTTATGAACTATAGCATATGATTGAGAAATAGAAATGTAACCGACCAAGAGAATCTTTTAAGAACACTTTACTTTTTTTACAGTTTTACTGAGATATAATTGGCATATAACATTGTGTAAGTTTAAGGTGCGCAAGGTGTGGATTTGACACACTATTTGGCAAAATGATTAACGTTATAGCATTAGTTAATACCTCCATCACTTCACATAATTACCATTTCTTTTTGTGGTGAGAACATTTAAGATCTCTCGTAGCAACTTGTAAGTATATAATACAGTATTATTAACTATAATCACCATGGTGTACATTAGACCCCCAGAACTTATTCATCTAACTGAAAGTTTGTATCCTTTGACTAATATCTCCCTGTATAGGAATACCTTACCTTTTATATCAAGTCCAAGAAAGCTAGCCAGCTTTCCGGGGTTCCTAGTGGCATGTGTTTTAAGGTTTAGCTATGGGGAGTTGGCACTAGAAAAAGAAATAGAAGAGCAGGTCTCGAAATACTGGTCAAAGCTGAGTCCATCTAGAGACCACATATGAAGGAGTAAAACACTCTCTCCTGAGTGATATTTGAGGGAATCATCTGAAATCTAGTGTTTCAGAGAGTCACTCTGAACTAAGGCAGTGAAAGTCCTGATACCTCATTGCATTATCAGAGAGTCAAACCTTGCCAGAAATTGGCAGTTCTTTTCCTGAAACACATTAATTTAAAATGTCTGGCTTCAAAGAATCATCAATTGCAGTATTTTCCCTTCTAAGAGCAGACCAACAAATGTGCCGTGTTGGTTAAATACAGCAAGTTGATACTGTTGATGAATTTTCTTCCAGGACCCCAATCTGTCATCTTTTGTCACCAGTATGTGAAGTGAACTTTAAAATCAAAGTATAGATGTATTCACTCGCTTTCACATCCATCTTTATGGATTTCTTTGCCAAAAAGTTGCCCGAGAAGTTCTGGGTAAGCCTTCCTGCTCAAAAATATCTCCCCCAATTCTATACTTGTCCATCATGAACCTTCATTATTTTTTCATAAAAACAATGCTAGTCCATTTTTCTGCTGTTAAAAGAAGCCCATAGCATAGGGGTTTTGTTCATACCATGACAGAATTTTTTTTTTTTTTTTAATAAATTTATTTATTTATTTATTTATTTTTGGCTGTGTTGGGTCTTCGTTTCTGTGCGAGGGCTTTCTCTAGTTGCGGCGAGCGGGGGCCGCTCTTCATTGCGGTGCGCGGGCCTCTCACTGTCGCGGCCTCTCTTGTTGCGGAGCACAGGCTCCAGACGCGCAGGCTCAGTAGTTGTGCCTCATGGGCCCAGTTGCTCCGCGGCATGTGGGATCTTCCCAGACCAGGGCTCGAACCCGTGTCCCCTGCATTGGCAGGCAGATTCTCAACCACTGTGCCACCAGGGAAGCCCCCATGACAGAATTTTAAAGAGTGACAGAAAAGAGAGCAACTGACATAGTCCCTGAAATAACACCATTCAATTATTTTGCCTTGGTTTTGAAAGAACCTTGCTTAAATGAATTTTTCCATTTAGGCAAACTATTTCTACTAATTCTATTTAATAACTCTTCTAGGATTGTTCTTATCTAGGAAAGAATAAGATGTATAGAAGTGGAACCCAGGAAAACTGGTCTTAGGAAGTCAGGGAGCCCAAAAGGGCTTTCTACTTATGTAGAAAGTGCACCAGCATCAAAGCAACCTTCTTTGTTGTGCATAAAGCTGTTGGTTTGCGAACTGGTCCCACACATGGAGGGCAAAGAGAGACAGAAGAAAGAGGCAGACCACTCCAGATGCGTAGGTGGCAGGTTAACAAGCAAGAGAACTTACATACGAGGCTTGTCTTGTATGGCCACAGTTGGGTAGATGTCCACACCCCATCCACCAGAATCTTAAAAGTTTATATAACCGGCCTTAACTGAATTGAGTCACATATACCATCCAGATGGCTGTTAACACCTCACTCTCTCAAGCCTGCATCCTTGAAACAGCTCTGGCTATGAGAACGGTGGTCAGAACATTTATTCCAAGGATGCAGAAGAAGTGAGGAGCCTCTGATTGCCTGGGTCCAGCTCATGGGTCAGCCGGTGCTCAGGTCCTCTCCATCACCTCCTCCAATGAAAGCAGATATTAACATTTATCTGCAGCATCAGTTGGAATGGTGATTCAGTACATATTCAGTGCATGATTTTCAACAACAGAGTAGACAAATAGAGTAGACAAATAGCCATCGATTTTTAAATATTATCTCCCAGTATTTTTTAAGTCATGAAGAAAAATGAAATAGAAACATTGAAACAGTGAGATGGCAACTGCTAACACCTAGTCCTTAGGGGGAAAAATGCAAAATTAAATAAAATGATCTTATTCAAAAGAATAATTTGAAATGCTTAATAGTATCATTTCTGTTATTCATTATTCATGCCTAGGTCTTTGCAGAAGCGGCAAACAAATAAGAGGTGGTTAAGTATAAATTTAGAATTATTTTCTGAAGGGGAGCAGAGTATACTATCCCCAAATATTCCACTTTGGTATACTAATTCTTTTGAATTGAAGTTATATGAGAAGCAGCCTGTTCAAGAAGTACACTTTACCCATCTTTGGCCCCCTGAAAGCAGAAAATAAATCCCCCATGTGAAAGATACCTTCTCTGTACCAGGAGGGTGGAAGGCATCCTTATCATCAGAGACAGGGAATTTAGGGCTAAGAAGGCATACATAAACAAAGCTTGTTACTTCTCACTGATTTACTACCCCATGCCCAAACCCCTTGATCTTGTCAGTTCTTCACAAATTTATTGTTTCCTTGTCTAAAAGATTTCTGCTTTGGTAGCTTCTTTGAGCCTCATGTATTTATGGGGCTCCCATATATACAAAATTAAATTTGTTTTTCTCCTCTTAATCTGTCTTATGTCGGTTTGATTATCAGACCAGCCAAAGATCCTAGAAAGGAAGAGAGAACATTTTTTTACCCCTACATCCTGTTTAATTTTGGAAGTGATTTTTGAAAATCTTAAGAAGGGATGTTTAACTGGACTGGAAATAACTTGATTTTTAAATGTAAAAAGGCATTACTTAAAGTCTTGAATATTCAATAGATTTTTACTTTATTTTGTAATATTTATAGATACGATTTTAGTAGATTAATATCTCTGCTAATTACATTTTGATTATGGAATAAAAGGTGAGGTTATATGACCCATGTTCTCTTCAGGTCATTTGCCCTGTTTGCATTCAGAACTTGGAAATTCCTCTCTGTCTCTATTTTTTTCCCCATTTTTCCTTCCTTGTCCTCATATTCACCACATGCCCCTGAGCAGGAAACTAAACTAGATGGTTTGGTGGCCTCATTCACTTGAGGTCCTTAAACAGCTACGCCACATGATAAAGCATTTGAAACTCTAGTTTTATCATTTATTGAGTGTGAAAATGCTTCTATTGTTTTGAAAAGGTCACATTTCTGTCTCTGCATTGGATCTATTTTCAGACATATTCCTGTATTTACTCAAAAAAACTGCCTTCCCTCATTCATTCAACAACTGTGTATTGAATCCCTGCTATTTGCGAGGAACATAAGGCAGTGAGAAAATCAGATATGGTCTCTTTCATCTTGGAGTCAAATATACCATCTTATCAAAGTGTGGCTTCTGATTCATCTCCTTCCCTTCATTTCTCCCTCTAGGATTCCCATGACCCAGGGAAACAACCACCTTGTGCTTGCTCAGATGATTTCTAAGTTGGAACAGCTCTCTTAGATGATGTGTTGCCTCCATTCTAGCCTTTCTGAATTTCAAAGAGGTACATAAATGAACTTAATTAACACGCTCATGAGTCCCCACATTCTTATTATGAGCAGAGAGATTATTTCTCTAGCATCAGCAGTGCAGTGTAACATAATCTTTGATACCGTGTGGCACTCACTTTGTTGCAGAAGGAAATCTCATTTCATAGTTCCCTTAAGAGGCTTCCAGTTTTTGTTTCATGAGAAATTATTATGAAGTATCTTTCAGAGTTTTTCAAGATGAACTGTATTCAAATTAACAATTTCCCTTAGAACACTGTGGCTTTGTTCAAATTTTAGGTTGGTTGCTTTAAAATAGACCTACTCCTGTCAAAATGGCAGTAGTGAGAGGCGAGGAATAGCACTGAAATGGGAAAGAGTGTATTTTATAGTGACAGCTCTACAGTTCTTCAATGTTTTAGCTGAAATAATTAAATTGAGACTCAAGCCTGCTCTAATCTAGGCATAATTTTTATATAACTCACTCACTAAATTATCCCAGTCCCACAGGCCCTATTCTAGGGTAGTGAATGCCTCCTGTGGTATGATTTGGATGGGAAAACAAAACTCTGCACCACATTGCTAATAAATGAAAGATTTTTCTCTCTCTCTTACACCAAGGTGAAATTTTTAGAAAATGGGTCTTACGAGATAAGTACATTTAAAAGGTAACATGATGCGGTGGAAATAAAACTGGCCCAAGAGCCAGAGCAATGGATATCAGTGCTAGCTCTGCCACTGGTAAGTTTCTGACCTTGGATAATTCTCTCAACTTCTTTGAGCACAGTTCCTAATCTATAGAAATAGGTTAGTAACCTCCTTCATGGGATTGTTAGAGGGTAAAAATGAGAAAAAATATGTAAGTACATAGCAGAATGCCTGGCAAGTGGTTGGCCCTCAATAAATGTTTCTTCCCGCTTTTCTCTTTCCCTTGCTTGCTGGAGAATCCCATTGTGAGGCAGTGGAGAGCCTAGATCTCATTGATCACACCAGGAAGCTACAGTCTGTATATGAAATAAAGCAGTGCTGTAGAAAGTGGGGAAGTCACTGCCTTTTTGGTGTGACTTGGTGGCTGCCACAACACCCACTGTGAGACCATGGGCACTTCATAGCACAAGTATTATTATGCTGTAGTAACTGTGCAGTATTATGCTGTGGTTATCATACCATTAGGTTGTTGTCATCAAATGCTTTGAACCTAGTGAAACAGAGCAGGAGCCTGTGGGGCCCTCCCTGGTGCAAGTCCTTTCTGTGTCCCCCATTTCTTGTTTGCGAAACCACACTCCTTTTCGGGTGGGACGCAAACCCAGCCAAAACACAGATTGGGACTTGAACCCACAGGCTGGGACTTGAACCCACTGTCTTTTAATTGATACCGCTCACCTGGCATCAGGACTTATGAAGCTCAGGTTCTTTTGTCTCAGCGCAGAAAGAATTCAGCAAGAGGCAAAGAGGCAGGCAAAGAGTGAGTTTATTAGCATAGGACGCTTGTGAGAAATACAAGCGGGCAGGCAAGAAGGCTCTGCCCTGAGGACTGAGAGGACTTTGTTTTTATAAACAAAAGAAAAGTGGGGAGGGGGAGGAGACCACCTTCTTCCTCATTCTTGGCCAGACGTCAAAACTTACATCAGTAGTTCCTCCTTTGACCCTGTGTGGTCTAACTGGGACTGTCATGGCACTATTTAAATCATACGTGTATCAGCAAAAGGGTGGTGACATATCCTAAAATATGGTAATTCGTCTCAGGTTTCAGTATAATGTCCCCTTTCACCTAGTTCTTTCCCCTTTCACCTATATTTCTGTCTTGGCTACACGCAGAAGTGCTCTTCAAGGACCATAAACTCCTTGACTTCGTGTTTAAAGATTCAGACCCCATATCTATTGTCTTGTGTTTTAACTATCAGGGTTTGTGGCTTGAGTGTACATGGTGCTTGGATGCACCTGGTCTTCCTTCAGTGTAGTGTAGATTGTTGTGCTAGGTTACTGGATTCTTTTCCCAGGTGGTTGTTAGCTTACAGTAGTCTCCCAAACTCCCTTAAAATTCCCCGTCTTTAATCCCCTAGTGGGAGTTCTAAACTAACTATTTAATTATTCTACTCTGTCCCTATCATTTGTAGGAAATAGGCTTCATTCAGCTTCTTTGACCTTCCCTGAGTTCCAAAGAGCAGATTCAAACAGTTGCTAGTCAGGGAAGGGAGGGGATGCAGAAACAAGGGAGGACCAGTCAAGAAACAATAGTGCAGCCTTGGGGCAGGATCCTGGTTCCTCCTCAGGGATGTACATAACAGTATCTTTGGGTTCTTCTGCAGGAACTTAAGGCCACCAGCCAGGTGAAGGATGGCAGCTTCAGGCTGAGCACAAGATGCCTGGAGCACTGCCCTGTTACCTCACCACCAACCAATCAGAAGAAAGTCACACACCCTGCAGCCCTCACCACAAATTTTGCCTATAAAAACGTCTCCCTCAAAACCGTGGGGGAGTTCGGGGTTTTTGAGCACAAGCCACCTGTTCCCCTTGCTTGGCCCTACAATAAACCTTTCTCTGCTCCAAACTCTGACGTTTCAGTTTGTTTGGCCTCGTTGTACATTGGGCATACAAACTTTTGTTTGGTAATGCTAGTGTGAGATTTAACCATTATTCTCTTAGCTGAATTTCCTTATTTCCTCTTATTCAGCTCTCAGAAACTACCTCTCTGGCTACTTTCTTTTTATGCTCCATGCAAGCCCTCTTTTCTTGACTTCTAAATGCTGGAGTCCATGGGTCAATGTAGGCCCTGCTCTTTGTATCTAAATTCAGGACTTATCCACCTCCTGGACTTGAAATTTTAACTATATTCCGATGACTTACATAAATATTTTCCCAGCCTACACCTCTCTCATAAGCCCCAGACAGTATATCCAACTGATTAGTGCTTATATGTGTAGGGGAGGAAATAGCTTTCTCTCCACCCTTTTGAGTTCTTGGCTGAGACCCTTTTGATAAAAGACAGATTCACAAGAGAAAAACAAACTGTATACTTCATGTATACATGGGAGATACCCAGGGAAAAACGAGTAACTCCCCTGGGGGCTTAGAATTCCAGTTTATGTAGCATCGTCAACAAAGGGCAGTAAATTTGTAGAGAAATGACAGGACTAAGGAAAGCAGATCTAAGCTTCCAAGGGAGGAGACGAAGCCTAGTTAGTAAAGTTCTTTTATACAGATTCCTCTGGTGACTTCTCCAGGTTAAGGGTCTGGCACTGTATCCCGTGACTAACTTCTGTCCTTCTTGGTAGGGAGGGGAGAAGGAACACCTTTATAAAAGTATGTCCCATTTTTAGGCAGATAGGGGAAGGCAGAGAGCTTTTCTTATAACTGCTTCTTTTCAGTTACCTTCAGCTCAAAGTAATTCTAATGCCAATGTGGTATATTTTGGGGTGGTGTAATCTGCTGCCCTTAAGATGTCTAATAGGCAAAAGAGAATTCTTGATTTTCTCCCCCCAGACTATTTTCTTGACTCAGTGAATGGCACTACCATTCACTCAGTTGCTTGGGTCAAAAATCTAAGAGCCAAACCTTGATTTCGCTCAGCTGCTTTCCTCTTGCTGCTCCCATCTCCCCAACGTCCAATTCACCAAGCAGTTCTGTCAGCTCCCTTTTCAAAATGTATTCTAAATGTTACACTTCCCAGTGCCTGGCCCAAACCACACTCATCTCTACAATAACCCCTTAAACAGCCTCCCTGCTCCCCCTCTGACCTTCCTGCAGTCGGCTCCTCACCAAAGCAGCCAAAGGGATTTTTGTACAACATAAGTCAAATCATTTTGCTCTCCTGCTTAAAGTCCTCTACTGTATTTCCATTAAACTCCTACTGAAGCTTATAAGCCCTGTATTACCTGGCTCCCTATCTGGCATCATTTCTTTCCACTTCTCCTTCATTCATTATATTCCAGCCACATTGAGCTTGGGAATCCTCTTTGGACAGCACCTCTGCACTTGGTAATGCCGCCTGAAAGTATTTCCTCAGAACTTCATGTAGTCACTCCTTCCCTTCCTTTTGGGCTCGTCCCAAATGCCGCCTTCTTTGATAGGCCTTCCCTGGCCATCTTACCTAAAGCGGTCCCCATACCCTCCATATTGTGACTCTGTTCCCTTCATCTGCTTGATTCTCTTCACGTTCTGTCACCATCTGAAGTATTCTATGTGTTTATCATCTGAATCCCAACCTGGAAGGGAAACTCCTCATGGCAGGGACTTCATCTCTCATTCTTTCCTTATCTCCTTCTTATAATAAGTGAGCAAAAATATTTTGTTTAATTAATCTATTCACTTAGTCACCTGAGCTGTAAAACGCCTAATGATCTTTAATCTCTTTTTTTTTCTCCTATGTCTACTTCATCACTAACTCTTGTTCATTCTGTCTCCAAAATTATGTCTCCACATTTGTCTCCATTTCTCTGTCCCCAAGGTAACTATGTAATCCAGCCCTTCATCATTCCTCATGGGAATTGTTGCAGGAAAGAAAGCTGGGGCACGAGAGGATGGTCACGCCCCTGGTCTCAGGCGAGTCCCTGGGATGGCCGCCAACTGTGGGTCCTTGGCTTTACACAGCAAAGAATTCAAGAGTGAGCTATAGTAAAGTGAAAGCAGGTCTATTCAGGGAGGTACACACTTCATAGACAGAGTGTGGGCCATCTCAGAAGGTGAGAGGCCCCAGGGTACAGGGTTGTCAGTTTTTGTAAGGGTGGGTAATTTCATAGGCTAATGAGTGGGAGGATTATTCCAACTATTTGGGGGAAGAGGTGGAGATTTCCAGGAATTGGGTCACTGCCCACTTTCAATTCTCTTTGGAACCAGAGATTCCTTGATTTTGAAACTCCAGTTCCCCTCACTTATTTTTTTGTGTCACTTTCAGAAAAGCGTTTAAAATTTCTGGGTCTCAGTTTTTACATCTGTGTGATGGAGATAATAACACCTGTCCTATAGGGTTGTTATGAAGATAAAATGAGTTGTCATAAGGACAAAATAAGTTACTTTCAGAATTTAGGGTAAGACACAGCACATAGTAAGTACTCAATAAATGTTCACTGTTTTATTACAGCTGTTTCTCTCTGATCTAACATAGACTTGTTCTTGGCTTTATCCATAATGCAACCCTGACCCAAACCCTGCGTGAGCACATGATTCCAGTGTTCAACACCAACTGGCTTTAATTCCTATTTCTTACTCAGATTCTTCTAAAAGGCATGCTTGGGTCATTGTTCATCCTGGTTCAGCCACCTAAAGCCTGGAGAGAGTAGCATCACCTGGTACAATCATGGCAAGCTAAGCCAGCCCCTTCAGCAAGGGCCATGGGGCTCTACTGAGGTATAGTAAGGGCAGCCTGGGAAGGGACTAATATGTCTATTCTACCAAGTAAGATGCCTGCCAAGTTACATCAATTCTTTGGTAATAAAATATAGTGACCCTAGTATAAGAATCCTATATTTTGAAATAAATGACTATTTGAATTCTGTTTATATTTTCTATAATTTTTTGCTTGTTTGTTTGCCCTTATCATTTACTGAAGGTCTGTTTTGGAAACGTTAGCTTATGAGGACTATGTTAAAAATAGAACCAGGAGAGGGGTTTAGAATGGGTAGTGCACCCCTGGGGCTAGGTGTGATGGAAGGAGGAACTATAATAAAAGAAGGCTGGTTCTGGGGATACATGTGGACTTCTTTGGGGCTTTGTTTTCACCCTAAAGATAATCCTTAGGAAAGTCATCTCTACTAAAACTTTGAACTTTGTGAAATTGCTTTAAAGGGAGACATTATCTATACTTTCTGCCCCAAAGATTTCCCTATCACGTCCCTGTCCCTTGTTAAGTTTTCAGAAATTCCAGTACTAATCACTTGTAGATAAGACCATAAAAGCCATGGTTAGTACTTAAATATGTTCATTGGGAGGAGTGAGTCCTTAGGTGCTGTCACTTGCTAACCTCCAATCCTTACTGAGCTGTCAGATTTGCCAGCAGAACGTGGTGTTCCCAGGGAAGAGAGAGCAGGACAGGCGGAACCAGGGCGTGGAGCATGAGGCCCAGCTGATGAAGTGCACACTTCGTGCTGTAAGAAAGAAGATTGGGTGAGCTAAGGAGAAAACAATAAATAAAAAGGAAAGAAAAGCCTTTAACTGGAGATAGAGGGACACACCTAAGGCATTTATTTCAAATATTTGTTTGAGAGCAACCCCTTAATGATAAAGTCTAAATAACTCCAGGTTCTGTGAGGGCTGCCCCACTGCCTGGAGCTCTGAGTAATCCAGCATCCCGGTAGGGATGCTACCGAGGGTTCATCCTTGTCTTCCCCAGAGCACCTGATCACCATTTGGCATGGAGTAAGCAATGGATACATATCTCTTAAAAGGTGCAACATTTTTATTTTGTCAGCACTCTTTTTTTTTTTTTCAAAATTGTTAAGGAATTTGCAAAAGCAAAATTTGCTTATTAACAAGTTAAAGTAGTGATTAAACATTTGTACATCGGCCAGCTCCCAGGCGGCAAGGCATCTTTGGTGAGCACACATGCTACATGCCAAATGAGGACACATGGTTTTTAAACTTGACTCAAGATCTAGCATAAAACTTTGAACCTTTGTAATCAAGCCCTGGGGAGATCACACTTTTAAAGTGATTAGAACAGGGCTGTTACTGACAGAAACAGAATTAGCTTTTCAACGCTTGCCTGTCCTCAGAGAACACTGGAGCTAAGTTTACCTGTGTAGACAAACAGTGAAACCTGAAGTGTGCCTTGCAAAGTTGTCATTCCTTGGGGGGGTAAATAGAACCACTTTAGCCAAAGTGGGCCTGTGTTGCTGCCAGGCAAGAGCAAGGCAGGGTCTCCCATGGTGCCCTCATGGCCTTCCCTTCTTAAGGAGTTTTCTATCTTTACTCTTACTTAAAATGAGCAAAGAGAAGGGACCTACCTTCAAGATGGCAGAGGAGTAAGACGTGGAGATCACCTTCCTCCCCACAAATACATCAGTAATGCATCTACATGTGGAACAACTCCTACAGAACACCTATTGAACGCTGGCAGAAGAACTCAGACTTCACAAAAGGCAAGAAACTCTCCACGTACCTGGCTTTGCTTTTACCATTTGTCCTAGGGTGGTTCTGTCTTTCCTTTTTTTTTGTGTGTGTGTGTGTGTGTGTGTGTGTGTGTGTGTGTGTATAATTTTTAGTGCTTGTTTTCACTGGTAGATTTGTGTTTTGGTTTGGTTGCTCTCTTCTTTCTATTTTTTATTACTTTTTAATTTTTTTTATTTTTAACAATTAAAATTTTTTTTTATTTTAATAACTTAATTTTATTTTCTTTTATTTTTATTCATTTTCTTTCTTTTTTTTCTCCCTTTTCTTCTGAGCTGTGTGGCTGACAGGGTCTTGGTGCTCCAGCCTGGTGTCAAGCCTGAGCCTCTGAGGTGGGAGAGCTGAGTTCAGGACAGCTGGTCCACCAGAGACCTCCTGGCTCCACGTAATATACAGCAGTGAAAGCTCTCCCAGAGATCTCCATCTCAGCGCTAAGACTCAGCTCCACTCAACGACCAGCAAGCTACAGTGCTGGACACCCTATGCGAAACAACTAGCAAGACAGGAACACAACCCCACCCATTAGCAGAGAGGCTGCCTAAAAATCATAATAAGTTCACAGACACCCCAAAACACACCACCAGACGCAGTCCTGCCCACCAGAAAGACAAGATCCAGCCTCATCCACCAGAGCACAGGCACCAGTCCCCTCCACCAGGAAGCCTACAGAACCCACTGAACCAACCTTACCCACTGGGGGCAGACACCAAAAACAACGGGAACTACGGACCTGCAGCCTGCGAAAAGGAGATCCCAAACACAGTAAGTTAAGCAAAATGAGAAGACAGAGAAATACGCAGCAGATGAAGGAGGAAAGTAAAAACCCACCATACCAAACAAATGAAGAGGAAATGGGCAATCTGCCTGAAAAAGAATTCAGAGTAATGATAGTAAAGATGATCCAGCATCTTGGAAATAGAATGGAGAAAATACAAGAAAAGTGTAACAAGGACCTAAAGAACTAAAGAGCAAACAAACAATGATGAACAACACAATAAATGAAATTAAAGATTCTCTAGAAGGAATTAATTGCAGAATAACTGAGGCAGAAGAACGGAAAGGTGACCTGGGAAGATAAAATAGTGGAAATAACTACCACAGAGCAGAATAAAGAAAAAAGAAGAAAAAGAATTGAGGACAGTCTCAGAGACTTCTGGGACAACATTAAACACACCAACATTCGAATTATAGGGGTCCCAAAAGAAGAGGAAACAAAAAGGGACTGAGGAAATATTTGAGGAGATTATAGTTGAAAACTTCCCTAATATGGGAAAGGAAATAGTCAATCAAGTCCAGGAAGCGCAGAGAGTCCCATACAGGATAAAGCCAAGGAGAAACATGCCAAGACACATATTAATCAAACTATCAAAAATTAAATACAAAGAAAAAATATTAAAAGCAGCAAGGGAAAAGCAACAAATAACATACAAGGGAATCCCCATAAGGTTAACAGCTGATCTTTCAGCAGAAACTCTGCAAGCCAGAAGGGAGTGGCAGGACATATTTAAACTGATGAAAGGGAAAAACCTACAACCAAGATTACTCTACCCAGCTAGGATCTCATTCAGATTTGATGGAGAAATTAAAACCTTTACAGACAAGCAAAAGTTAAGAGAATTCAGCACCACGAAACCAGCTTTACAACAAATGCTAAAGGAACTTCTCTAGGCAGGAAACACAAGAGAAAGAAAAGACCTACAATAACAAACCGAAAACAATTAAGAAAATGGTAATAGGAACATACGTGTCGATAACTACCTTAAATGTAAATGGATTCAATGCTCCAACCAAAAGACGCAGACTGGCTGAATGGATACAAAAACATGACCTGTATATATGCTGTCTACAAGAGACCCATTCAGACCTAGGGACACATTCAGACTGAAAGTGAGGGGATGGAAAAAGATATTCCATGCAAATGGAAATCAAAAGAAAGCTGGAGTAGCAATTCTCATATCAGACAAAATAGACTTTAAAACAAAGACTATTACAAGAGACAAAGAAGGACACTACATAATGATCAAGGGATCAATCCAAGAAGAAGAGATAACAATTGTGAATATTTATGCGCCCAACATAGGAGCACCTCAATACATAAGGCAAACGCTGACAGCCATACAAGGTGAAATCGACAGTAACACAGTCATAGTAGGGGATTTTAACACCCCACTTTGACCAATGGACAGATCATTCAAAATGAAAATAAATAAGGAAACACAAGCTTTAAATGATACATTAAACGGGATGGACTTAATTGATATTTATAGGACATTCCATCCAAAAACAGCAGAATACACTTTCTTCTCAAGTGTTCATGGAACATTCTCCAGGATAGATTGTATCTTGGGTCACAAATCAAGCCTAGGTAAATTTAAGAAAATTGAAATCATATCAGGTGTCTTTTCCGACCACAATGCTGTAAGACTAGGTATCAATTACAGGAAAAAAATCTGTAAAAAATACCACATGGAGGCTAAACAATACACTACTAAATAACCAAGAGATCACTGAAGAAATCAAAGAGGAAATCAAAAAATACGTAGAAACAAATGACAATGAAAAGAGGATGATGCAAAACCTATGGGATGCAGCAAAAGCAGTTCTAAGAGGGAAGTGTATAGCAATAAAATCCTACCTCAAGAAAGAAACATCTCAGATAAACAACCTAACCTTACACCTAAAGCAATTAGAGAAAGAAGAACAAAAAAACCCAAAGTTAGCAGAAGGAAAGAAATCATAAAGATCTGATCAGAAATAAATGAAAAAGAAATGAAGGAAATGATAGCAAAGATCAGTAAAACTAAAAGCTGGTTCTTTGAGAAGATAAACAAAATTGATAAACCATTAGCCAGACTCATCAAGGAAAAAAGGAGGAAGACTCAAATCAATAGAATTAGAGGAAAAAGGAGAAGTAACAACTTACACTGCAGAAATACAAAGCATCATGAGAGATTACTGCAAGCAACTTTATGCCAATAAAATGGACAACGTAGAAGAGATGGACAAATTCTTAGAAAAGCACAACCTTCCGAGACTGAACCAGGAAAAACTGGAAAATATAAACAGACCAATCACAAGCACTGAAATTGAAACTGTTATTAAAAATCTTCCAACAAACAAAGGCCCAGGACCAGATGGCTTCACAGGCGAATTCTATCAAACATTTAGAGAAGAGCTAACACCCATCCTTCTCAAACTCTTACAAAATATAGCAGAGGGAGGAACACTCCGAAATTCATTCTACGAGGCCACCATCACCCTGATACCAAAACCAGACAAAGATGTCACAAAAAAAGAAAACTACAGGTCAATATCACTGATGAACATAGATGCAAAAATCCTCAACAAAATACTAGCAAACAGAATCCAACAGCACAATAAAAAGATCATACACCATGATCAAGTGGGGTTTATCCCAGGAATGCAAACATTCTTCAATATAGTCAAATCAATCAAAATGATACACCATATTAACAAACTGAAGGAGAAAAACCATATGATCATTACAGTAGATGCAAAAAAAGCTTTCAACAAAATTCAACACCCATTTATGATAAAAACCCTCCAGAAAGTAGGCAGAGAGGGAACTTTCCTCAACATAATAAAGGCCATATACAACAAACCCACAGCCAACATTGTTCTCAATGGTGAAAAACTGAAACCATTTCCTCTAAGATCAGGAGCAAGACAAGGTTGCGCACACTCACCAATATTATTCAACATAGTTTTGGAAGTTTTAGCTACAGCAATCAGAGAAGAAAAAGAAATAAAAGGAATCCAAATTGGAAAAGAAGAAGTAAAACTGTCACTGTTTGCAGATGACATGATACTATAAAGAGAATCCTAAAGATGCTACCAGAAAACTACTAGCGCTAATCAATGAATCTGGTAAAGTTGCAGGGTACAAAATTAATGCATAGATATCTCTTGCATTCCTATACACCAATGACAAAACATCTGATAGAGAAATTAAGGAAGCACTCCCAGTTACCACTGCAACATAAAGAACAAAATACCTAGGAATAAACCTACCTACGGAGACAAAAGACTTGTATGCAGAAAACTATAACACAGTGATGAAAGAAATTAAAGATGATACAGACAGATGCAGAGATATACCATGTTCTTCGGTTGGAAGAGTCAACATTGTGAAAATGACTGTACTACCCAAAGCAATCTACAGATTCAATACAATCCCTATCAAACTACCAATGGCATTTTTCACAGAAGTAGAACAAAAAATTTCACAATTTGTATGGAAACACAAAACACCCTGAATAGCCAAAGCAATCTTGAGACAGAAAGACGGAGCTGGAGGAATCAGGCTCCCGGACTTCAGGCTATACTACAAAGCTACAGTAATCAAGACAGTATGGTAGTGGCACAAAAACAGAAATATAGATCAAAAGAACAGGATAGAAAGCCCAGAGATAAACCCACTCTCATATGGTCACCTTATTTTTGATAAAGGAGGCGAGAATATATAATGGAGAAAAGACAGCCTCTTCAATAAATGGTGCTGGGAAAACTGGACAGCTACATGTAAAAGAATGAAATTAGAACACTCCCTAACACCATACACAAAAATAAACTCAAAGTGGATTAAAGACCTAAATGTAAGGCCAGACACTATAAAACTCTTAGAGGAAAACATAGGTAGAACACTCTTTGACATAAATCACAGCAAGATCCTTTTTGACCCACCTCCTAGAGAAATGGAAATAAAAACAAAAATAAACAAATGGGACCTAATGAAACTTCAAAGCTTTTGCACAGCAAGGGAAACCATAAACAAGACGACCCTCAGAATGGGAGAAAATATTTGCAAATGAAGCAACCGACAAAGGATTAATCTCCAAAATTTACAAGCAGCTCATTATCAAAAAAAAAAAACAACCCAATCCAAAAATGGGCAGAAGACCTGAATAGACATTTCTCCAAAGAAGATATACAGATTGCCAACAAACACATGAAAGGATGCTCAACATCACTAATCATTAGAGAAATGCAAATCAAAACTACAATGAGGTATCACCTCACACCGGTCAGAATGGCCATCATCAAAAAATCTAGAAACAATAAATGCTGGAGAGGGTGTGGAGAAAAGGGAACCCTCTTGCACTGTTGGTGGGAATGTAAATTGATACAGCCACTATGGAGAACAGTATGGAGGTTCCTTAAAAAACTAAAAATAGAACTACCATACAATGCAGCAGTCCCACTACTGGGCATATACCCTGAGAAAACCATAATTCAAAAAGAGTCACATACCACAGTGTTCATTGCAGCTCTATTTACAATAGCCAGGACATGGAAGCAACCTAAGTGTCCATTGAGAGATGGGTGGATAAAGAAGATGTGGCACATATATACAATGGAGTATTACTCAGCCATAGAAACGAAATTGAGTTATTTGTAGTGAGGTGGATGGACCTAGAGTCTGTCATACAGAGTGAAGTAAGTCAGAAAGAGAAAAACAAATATCATATGCTAACACATATATATGGAATCTAAAAAAAAAAAAAAAAAAAAAAATATTTCTGAAGAACCTAGGGGCAGGACAGGAATAGAGACGTAGACATAGAGAATGGACTTGAGGACATGGGGAGGGGGAGGGGTAAGCTGGGACGAAGTGAGAGAGTGGCATGGACATATACACACTACCAAATGTAAAATAGCTAGTGGGAAGCAGCCACATCGCACAGGGGGATCAGCTTGGTGCTTTGTGACCATCTAGAGGGGTGGGATATGGAGGGTTGGAGGGAGGCGCAAGAGGGAAGAGATTTGGGGGTGTATGTATATGTATAGCTGATTCACTTTGTTATAAAGCAGAAAGTAACACTCCATTGTAAAGCAATTATGCTCCAATAAAGATGTTAAAAAATAAATAATTTAATAAATAAAAATTTTTAAAAAATAAAATGAGCAAAGAAAGATCCTCTGTCCTCCTTCAATATCAATGTTTTGATGTAAATATTTTTGTTTTGTTTGGGTGGGATTTATATTTTCTGCATCAAGGGGTAGAAAGTAACATTTCTGATACTCTCAAGGTTTGAATCACAATTATATCGAGTGCACGGTGATTCAAAGCCCAGGTTCTAGAGTCAGATGCCTGTATTCAAGTCCCTGCTCTACCACCTCCTAGCTGTGTGACTCCATTTACATGAACCTCCATTATGTTAACCTCTGCTAACCTCTCTCTTGAGCTAATATATGCACAGCATACACTTATAGCTATGCCTAGAACAGTAGGACGCTCTTATTATTGTTGGCATGTCTCATGCACTCCCTTATTTATTCTTCATAGTTACCCTCATTTAATGCTCACGACCAACCTTCTGAGACTGATAGAATTAAAATCCTCCCCATTTTATAGATAAAGACGTGAGACTAGGGCAGGTGAAGCTATTCACCCAGGGTTACAGAGCTAGGAAGTGATAGAGGGATAATCAATACTGCGTCGGTCTGACTCCAGTTAGGACACAAGCCATATAATGTATGGTAGCCATTATATCAAAGACGTGCTAGATATTTTAACAGGGTTTCTGAGAGACTAGATTGTCAGCAGAGACAAGTAAACCATAAATAACAAAAGGAAACTCAACAAACATACTGTCAGTTGAAGCCCTGTTATACTTTATTAACTTCGGGGGAAATAACCCACCTAAAGTCTTGAAGTTTGCCAGTCTGCCAAACAAAAGTAAACCTGGAAAAAAAAAAAGTAAACCTGAAGGAGCCAGAATATGCATTACTATAAGGATACAAGACAGCATTGCTACTCTTGAGTAGATGATAATCTAGTTGGACAGATTAAACATTGTTCTCATGCATGCAAAATAATCATTGCAAGTTCACCATATACTCACCAATGGGATGCATAATGCCTAATATAGGGTTAATCAAGCAACAATTTTAGAGCAAGTGATGAGCATGGGCTTCTGAAAAAAAAATTGAAGTGAATTGTATGGTTCAGGTATTAAATGCTATAGGATTTTTGAGTTGGGGAGATAATGGCATTACTGTAGAGCCAGTATTTGAACTGAGTCTTGAAAGAAGAAAGAGATTTGGATAAATGCACAGGAGATTGAAAGGCATTCCAGAAAAAGGCAAAAAACTGAAGCCATGGGGGCAGGAAAAGTGTAACATGGCTGGGATAGCAAAGGAGAGAAAGGATAAAAAAGACTGATTCCAGAAGGTAAGACATATAGTTGTCAAAGTGATTCAATTTATCAAGTTTTTTCACAGTTGATCAGTTACTAGCTAACTCTGCAAAGCAGAAATATGTAGGCATTAGTATTCCCATTCAAAAAAATAAACTGAAGAGTTTAAATAACATGTACACAGGTATGCGTTAAATTAGTGTTGTGCTACCAGTAAAAATAGAGTATTTTAGCCTCTTTTATTTTCATTACATTATGTATTCCCTGCAGTACAAAGGATAAGGAAGAACCTTCAAAGTCAGGAAGATGATTAAATAAGCATCACAGAGTCAATGTAACAATAATAAATAGAATAGCATCTAATATACTCAGGATGTTACTATAGCGTTCTATCTTACAGGGTATCTATCTATCTATCTGTGTATCTCCATTTATAAAGTATCTATCCTAAGAATCACATCTCAGTGTTCTTGAGTTTATTTCTTTCATCTAAAAAGTAAGCTTTGTTCAAAAAAACATTCAAAGAAAGAGCAGAATAAATGTTACTTAAAATCAGCATGGTCCATTTTCCATGTCTTTCCATGCCCTTTCTTAAAATTTTAACTCAAGCTATATGCTAGCCTAGAATCTTTGAAGATTTATTTTTTTGAAAATATTCTTCATAAACTGATTGAGGTGATAGACTTTTGAAAACATTCATCTCCCACTCATATAAACCCACACAATAGAAGAAAATGAAATTTTGTAACTTCCATGGAAAGATTCTGACATAAGGTGGAAAGTTTACACACTTTTTTTTAAACCTTCCTCAGTGTTAGGGTCCAAATGACTTGTACATTTTATGCTGAAAATTGAAATTCAGCTTAACAGTCACCATTTCCTGAAAAGGGTCATGTGCAAGCGGGTCTTTATTATGTGATTGTAATGGATTGGGGCGGTTGGGACTGGGAAGTTGCTGCTTATGAAAAAAGTTGGGTAAAGCCAGAGTTCTGTAATATAATAGTAATGGTGACAGCAGTTACTGTTTGTTGATGACTTACAATATATGAGCACCTAAGTGCCTTATATACATAATTTTATCTTCACAGGATCCCTGTCTGGTAGAATTTTTTTCTGCCTCCTTCCAGAGTCCTGGAAAAAGAACCTAAAAGAGAGCCCAAAGCCTGCATGGGGAAGAGAGCACTGCCAGAATTTATACACTGAAGGTGCAAGAAATGGAACAGTAAACAGGTGAGAGGCAAGGATGCGTGATGCATTCAGGGAGTGAGATTAAAAGTGATGGGGGGGAATAAAGACGCAGACCTGCTAGAGAATGGACTTGAGGGCACGGGGAGGGGGAAAGGTAAGCTGGGACAAAGTGAGAGAGTGGCATGGATGTATATATACTACCAAATGTAAAATAGATAGCTAGTGGGAAGCAGCCGCATAGCACAGTGAGATCAGCTCGGTGCTTTGTGACCACCTAGAGGGGTGGGATAGGGAGGGTGGGAGGGAGGGAGATGCAAGAGGGAAGAGATATGGGGATATATGTATATGTATAGCTGATTCGCTTTGTTATAAAGCAGAAAGTAACACACCATTGTGAAGCAATTATACTCCAATAAAGATGTTTTAAAAAAAAAAAAAGTGATGGGGAAGCAAGGTGGTTCCTGAAATCTGCTACCTGCTACTAGCCGAGGTCTTAGCTAATTAGCTTGCAAATGGTTTTGCTTCAGTTGGTTTGCTGATGTGGGAGACCATAGGAAGCCACTGGATGCAATGAAATAGGTTGAATGTGGAGCTGTACAGGCAGCCTGAGTTTCACATCCCAGCTCTGTCTCTCATGGACTGTCACACTTAATCCATCATTTTCCTCATTTATAGACGTCTCCAGGATAATAGCATATTAACAGTAGGGTTCTGCATGCAGTAAATGACATACTTAATGTAAATAATGGACTTACTGTAGTGCCTGATATTGGGTAAGTGCTCAAGAAAAACTCTTAAAAGATACAAACATATTTAGAGTTTCTTTTTAATGAGTAGGCCATTGACAGGGGTTATGGTTTTACCTGGTAATAGTTTATCTAAAAATATGAATTTTTAGGAGCAAGAAGAAAAGTGGATAGAAAGTAAAGCAGAAAAGAAAAAAGGCTGTGATTAATACGACAGTATCTGTTCCTCCCAACATCACTAAAATCTGTCTAACCCAGGCTTCATTGCAGAAGCAGCCAAGCACCTACCAAGCAGTAGGGCATCGTGTCCTCCCAGAGTAAAGTAGTGCAATAATACAGTGGTGCGGTGATACAGTGTAGTAGGGATACTAAGGCTCTCTAACCATACCTGTCTCCTTCCACTGCAGCCTGAAGAAGCAAACATGTTCACTTTCATTAAAAAGAATCATAAATGTCACTCCAGACTTGCAAAACTTCTAGCGTCACTGCAGGAGAATCTTACCCAGAGTCCCACCCCAGCCACTTAGGTCTCAAATCAGTTGTCCACTTGAGACAGGAACTCAAAGAATAGGCTACTTGGCTTCTGCCTTCTGTCTCATTTCGCTGTTCTTAAACCCTCTCCTTATTCCTGCCCGAGCCCCAGCCTGTCCCCTTTGTCTCTTTCCCAGGCAGACCCTCAACATCAGCCCCCATGCAGCTCTGCCATGGAATCCTAGCAGCCTGAGTGTCACCGTGGCTTGTTTCTGAGCTGCCGATGGGTGCTGCTACCCTGGCAAATGCAGCCCCTCTGGGAGGATAAGCACAAGGCTGGGAAGTAAAGAATTTGGAAAAACCCTCAGTGGTTTGCCTCCACCATATCATTCCCAGGCCGCTCTAAACAACTGCGGTCCTATTGCACTGTCTTTTATTTCTATATTGAGGCTTTTCTATTCTAATCATTCAATAGAATAAAAAAGAGAAATTCCCAGAAATATCCTAATTCAGCTAATATTAACTTTGAGTTAGTCAGTTTTCAAACCTCCTTTATGTCCATTTGCCCAGTCACCTTCACACTAAACCTGTGCATTCAAGAATGAAAGACTGGTCCACAGCCTCATAGCCAGTCACTGGTAGAGTTGGATTCAGTTCTGTCTATTGACTCTCTTTGTTCTGGCTGGTTCCTCATGTTACCAAACAACACCTTCTCTTCACAAAGAGTTTTTTGGAATATGTACCCTGATAAAAGTTGTGTGTGTTCCAGGTCCCGACTGGGACATGGCCATTGTTAGAAGACACAAAGCCAGCTTACTCAGCTGGCGGTTTGGGTTGTCTGAGATTCTAGTTTGTAACTCTGTGGCAGGGTTCCAAATATTATACAAATCCTGTTTTTATTTTTGTTTAAAGCTCCAGGAGGCAATAGAAAATGCTTTCACTCTGTACTTAGCAAGAACGACCCAGGAGACCAACTCTCTGGGATCCATAGCTGTCAGAAAACTAACCAAAATGCCTTTCTGTGCAGCACAAGTACTTACTTTAGATGTTCTGAGGAGTAGATGCTGTAGTCAGCAGTGATATTGTTTCACAGGGTTCAGCCAAAGTCAGTAGGCTTTTTATTCCCAGAATATCTTAGCCCAAAGACATAGCATCCTTTCTGAGACAGCCTCAGAAACTTGTCTGCTTGACTGCTTGCCAACAGCTGCTCCTTCCTGACTATAAAGCAACTTTTCTGCAAAAGCAAGAAGGAACTAGGCCAGTAAGCTTAAACTATGGTCCCTTTAACAAAATGTCATAGTGAATTTCTGATCCCTGATCATGAATTTATTTATGGAAAATCAGAAGTAAGATCATGTAAGTCCTGTCAATATATTCTGTGTAATATATCTTTCCTTAGTATTTATAAATGAGTTTGCAATCTGGTCTGTATTTGTAAATCAGCATTATAGAACTTCACATCTGAGTATGTAATCATATTCTCTGTTTCCTTTCTTGAGCATAAAAGAGTATTTATGACTCTTCTTTTACAGCCTTCTCCTCATAGCGTTGGGCAGTAGGGACTCTAAATAGTAAAAATGACTCATAGCCTAAAGATTCTGATCTTCAGTTCCTTAAAGCCACAAATAAAGACCGTTGTTTCTTTCTGACCATAGAAATTTGTTGCCTCTGTTTCTAACTCTTATCCCAGTAGGCTACAAAGTGACTACATTTTCCTCTAAATAAGAATGACCTGTTGGATCAGCTCCCTGCCAACTCCCATGATGAGGTTTGTGAACACTTAGTCTTCAATCAGCCGTGAAATTGCAAGCAGATACTATGTGCATTTGCTTATGTTCAGGTTTTTCAAGGTCCTTAGCTTTTTTCAATTCTCAAAAGATTTTGGATAGAGAATTAAGAACACTCTGCCAGGCTTAGAACATCTTTTAGAGATTTTTATCAACAAGTCCTTACAGTGTTTCTTCTCCCCTCTGATTTGTGATATACTGTACTGCAGCAGTTTTATAACCCATGGTCCATTTTCCAAATGTGTCTTGGATGATAGAGTGGTCATACAATAGACATTACTCAGTGCCAGCAAAATAAACTTCATTCTAGAACCTTGTTATTTCATTTAAGAATGACTGGTCACCATTTTTGAAGAAATAGATGATATAATATTGACCCATGTGGAAAATGGTACCCAGTCATCTCTCTAAAATCTTAGGGATTGCTTTAAACTTAACTCCACCTTTCTCCAACATTAGGATGCCTCTCTAGTGGCCATGACCTCCCTGAAGGAGGGAGGTAACAAAACCAATCAAGGTAACAAAAATCAATCAGGTTTGTGGAATGTTGATACTTTACTAATGAAGGTGCCAGCAGGTCAAGACAAAAAAAGAAAGCTTTCCACCATCATGCTTGTAATGCAGCCTCTGCTCACATGTGAACAGCCATCACAATTATCTTGTTGTGCATGCTGCCCACAGCATGGTCAGACTCTTAAGAACACATAAAAAAGACAGAAAAGGGAACCTACATATGATCCTTGCCCCCTGTTTGGGGAATTGTACCCTCAGGGTTTTCATCCAGCGTTTTCTAAAAGTTCACAGAGCCATTTAAAATCTTCTTTCTGGATCAAGTCTCCCAAATTCTTGATGCTAGATATACTGCTCTGAGCCACAGTATTCTCCATGAGAATAAGCAGAATTATCTAGATCTGTGCCATGCAGTATGGTAGCAATTGGCTACACGTGGCCTTTGGGCACTTGAATGTGGCGAGTTCAAATTGAGATGGTTGTTAAGTATAAAATACACAACAGATTTTGAAGATTTAATAGGGAAAAAAAATTTCATAAAATATTTTACACTAATTACATGTTGAAATGGTTATCTTTGGATGTGTGGATTAAATTAAAAATATTATTAAAATTAATTTCTCCTGTTTATATTGACTTTTTTAATGTGGCTAGTAAACAAATATAAAAATACATACATGACTCACATATATTTCTGTTGGTTTCTACCAACCACAGTGCTCTAGATCCTAAACAGCAAAATGGTAAGGTGAACACTTGAAGCTCTTTCTATAAACCAGGCCCCATCCTCAGCACAAAATGGAAACTAAAAGCATGCTAAGGTAAAAGGGAAATGAAGAATGTTACCAAGAATGCAAGATGTTAGAAAGCAAAATGGGAGAGGAATGTAAACCAAAACAGTGAAATGCAATAGAGAAAAAAGAAATCTCATTCTGTCCCCAGTGACTCAGCAATCTAAATGTAATAAATGCAATTACTTAAGTGTTAGAAGAAAACATGGGTGAATTTCTCTGTAACCTGAGAGTAAGGGAAGGTTTTCTAATTATAACAGAAAATTCAGACACACACACACACACACACACACACACACACACACAGGTTGAGAAATAGACTATATAAAAAGGTTTTAAGTACTTTATTTTGAATTGAAAAAAAATAAGCAGAGACAAGTGACGAATCAGAAACAAATACTTGCAACATATATGACAGACTAATATCCCTACTGTACAGATAAGGACATTTAAAAATTAAGAAAACAAAGACCACAAATTCTAGAGAAAACTGGGAAACGGACTGGAACTGAGAATTAACAAAAACTATGCAAAAATGACACTTGAACATATGAAAAGGTGTTCCAACTCATTCATAGTTAGAGAAATGCAAATTAAAACCATACTGATATATCATTTCTCATCAGCAGATTGGCAAGAATTCACAGTCTTGAATTCTGTTGTCAGAGTGGAGAACAAGGCACTTTCTGTTGTCAGAGTGGAGAACAAGGCACTCCATGCACTGCTGAAGGGGACTACCAAAACACACGACCTCTGTGCAGGGGAATTTGTCAACAGACTTGTCCAAAAACCTACATTCACATTCACCCTAGGACCCTCATTTATCTTGATGCTCAAATTGTTCCAGATTTGGCCTGTGAGAACACATTCAAGCTTGCCCCTGGGTCTTTTTGACATGCCTCCATCACTTTCAGAGCACTGTCTTACTTTCTGTCACAAGATATTCAAATTATTTCAGACCGGCCCTGCTCCAAGCCCAGAGTTAGGCATTACCCCAAGGAGACTTGGTTCTTCCTCTAAGAATTTGCACTGAGATTATATCTCCAACAATACAAAAATACCTCTGCAGAAGGTCATTTGTTGCAGCATTATTTGTAATTATAAAATACTGGAAACTATCTAAATGGGCAAACATAAGAGAAGTGTTAGAAAACTGTGCATCTGTAAAAAAGAATAAAAAAAATCTCTATGAAATGATGAGTGATTTCCAGGATAAACAGGATGTAACTGAAGTGACAAGAGCAAAGTGCTCTTTGCTGGGGGCTCTTACTAAGTATGACTCACAGCCTGAAGATTTTAATATATATATTAAAATCAAAGGGGAACCAAGAAAGCATACATGGTCTTTTTAATTTTTCAAAAATAAATACAGGTAGAATAAACCAGAAAGTAAGTAAACTGGTTAATTCTAAGGGATTGAGAATAGAGTAAAAGAATTATGAAGTATGGAAAAGGGAGGGACCCTTGTCTGAGTATATTTTTTGTATAGTTTTCCTTTTTGGATTCATATTAATGTTCAGTGTATTAAAAAAAATAACATTGAATCAACAAGAATGGATGGAACCCTAGAACTGATGCATTATTTCAAGTGAATAAGTAAGTACACTGAGGGAAGAACAATAAATCTAATCCAAGTAAAATTGCATATTGTAGTTTGGCTGTATCTGCCCTCATCTGAAGAGGGATAAAGAGCTGCAAATCAATCTTGGTCTGTTTGTTTATATTGTGGAGTAATACAGGAATGACAAATTCTGAAACTCTTGTGTGTGTATTGTAGGATTGAGTAAATAGATATATGGATGTTGTTGGCAGTCAAGGTCTCACTGTGGAAGAAAAGCAGCTACAATTATGCAGTGAGTTAGACAAGCAAGAACACTATGGGATTCACAATTTCGTGTGTGTTTCTAACTCACACGAAAGAGCCTAGAAGCAAAGAGTACACCTAGGGCCCAGAAATTGGTTTCTAAATATCATTCCTAATGAAAAAGTGTAAGTATCCTTGGAAAGATGACTGATTGTGGGGCTGGTGCAAGAAAAGGATAAGATAAGAATAGAACATCTTGTGCCACAACTTAAGAAGGTGCTCCCCAATGGAAAGGAGCATGTCAGAGAGACACAGGAGTAAGACTGGGGCTCTCACTGGCCAAACGCAGGGCAATTTGATCATCAAAATAAGTGAGGACATTAAGAGCTTATAAGTCATTGTATAGGATCATTGTAAGGATCCATGAGTCTATACTGATGATAGAATTGATAGAATAGATATATAGATAGACAATACATAAATAGGTGATTAGATAGATACGAAGATAATGGATAGATGAAAAAGAAAGAAAGCTTTTTTTTACTCTAGTGTATCAACTTATAAAAGAATGATGGATCAGAAAATCACCATTCTGTCATCATAAAAAATGATTTAAGCAAGCATCATCAATAGTTGGGGGGGTAAATTTTGATAAGAAACAGCATATTATATAATCCCAAAATATTTCCTTACAATATACTTATTACTGACAGGAAAAAAAAATTATGTAGTAGAGAAATGGGACAAAATCTTAACCGAATGCTCAAAGGTACCATCTCCAATAAGGGCCACACGGAAACCATGAGCCTCTAGATGTGACACTTGAGGAGGGCATAATGTCACTCACGCAGTGTTCTAATCAAACACAGATCTTGAGGAAACTTTGGAGGATCTGAAATGGAGAGATGTTATTTTATGGAATTCTTCACAAATATCCACAACATGAGAGACAAAGAAAAACTGAGGAATTGTTCTACATTAAATGGTGTTGAACAGAAATGACACCTAAATGCAACACTTGACTCTAGACTAGAAAAAGGTGCAGAAATGACATAATTGGGACAACTGATGAAACTAAAACTCTGACAAGTTGGAATATGAACTGTAGATGACATGAAAGTATTGTACCAGGGTTAAATGTCCTGAGTTTACTAACTGAACTCTGGCTATATGAGAGAATTTTTTTGTTCTGAGGAAATACACGCTGAAATATTACGGGGTAAAGTGGGATGATTCATCCAACTTACCTCAAATGGTTGAAAAAATTAAAATATGTATCTAGAGAGGGAGAATGATAAAGCAAATGCAGCAACATATTAAAAATTAGTGAAATTGGATAAAGTATATACAGGATACTTTGTACCATTCTTGATTTTTTTCTGGAAGTTTTAAATTATTCCCAGATTAAAAGTTTTTAAAAATATCTTTGAAATAGACTTGTCAGATTGAAGAACAGAAGCAAATTATGTCCATTTCCCTACTAGAACCCAGGATCAGGCACGGTTATAAAATTAAATGACCGTACGGACTATCTAGGCAAGGATAGGTAGCTAATTTGGGAGATATCTGGTCTCTCTTGAAAACGGACTCAGCCCAGATTCTGAGTGCCCGGGAGTGGCTGAGAAGAGGAAGAGGAAGATGCTCAACTGAAAGGGACATAGGTCTTAGACAAGAAGATGACCATCCCAGCTGATGCCTAATTGGCCAGATGTATCAAGGACCCAATCCACCTCCTCCCCTCACCCCACCTCACCACGGCCTCCAAAACCTAGCCCATACCTGGCAAAACACAAGCCCCCTGAAACTTAAAACTCAGAACCCAAATCTACTGAGATTACAGTCAGCCATCTTGGCCAAATGGGGGCCTCAAAATAAAACCCAAGTTGAATGTTGAATGTGTCTAAAAGAATTCCTGCGTTTTTAGACTTAGTAGAATGTATTATTTGCACTTAACAAATAGCATCCACCTGTCAACTTAACTCTGCAAACATATATTTTAATAGCCTGAGTGGTTTTTTTTGGTTTTTTGTTTTTCTACCTAGTTAAAAGTAGCCTTAACTTCTCCCTTCAAAGGGAGAATATGTCTGCTGAAATTAGGTCTGATTTCAGATTAGACCTAAAAAAAATCAGTACCTATCAAAAAAAATCCCTCCTGACAACAACCAAAAAGTGATTGAGTTCACATTTAACTTCAGCTTATTTGATGCATGCAAGAACTACAAGAAAAATTCCATGGCCAGCAAAGCACTATTGGCTGGACCTCTCATTTCCAAAACCTAATAGTGCCACATGCTGCCTCCTGTGAACAGAATTTCTGTTTCCTCTGCCTCTTAAAATGATCTGGAAGCCAAGAAATTTCCTACGAGACAGTGTAAAACAAGCGCTCTGCCTGGATCTCGTGGTAACGATGCCTTCTTGTTCCCAGCTTCTTTGCCTCCTCTGCTCATCACTCAGGAAGTGGAAGACTTGACAGATGCAAAGCACTGATTTTTCTCTGCTATTCTCCCTTCAGTGATGCTCACGGGATGCCCTGAGGGGACACTCTGAAAGTGATGTAATGTCATCTGTGAGACAAGGGCTTCTTCAGCAGCCACAATGAGGCTGCTATCACAACTAGGGTTACAAATTACTAATCATCCAATCTTAATAAAAGTTGGTGCTTCCAAACTATACTACCATCCTGATTATACCAGAATCTTTTTGTTTTGTTTTGTTTTGGTTTAGTGTTTTATAGCTTAGTAAATCACTTCTATACATAGTCTCATTTTAAACTCATGCTTTAATGTCTTCATTAGAAAATAAATTGGCCAAAACCCATGGCTGGTAAACAGTGGAGATAAACTCAAAGCTTGACCTTCTTGTGCCGTGTCTAGTATTAATTCTCCTCAACCTAAATTTATGTATATAATATATATATTTACAAATATATTTAAATTTTTATTGGAGTATAGTTGATTTACAATGTTGTGTTAGTTTCAGGTATACAGCAAAGTGAATCAGTTATACATGTACATGAATCCATTCTTTTTCAGATTCCTTTCCCATATAAGTCATTAGAGAGTATTGAATAGAGTTCCCTGTGCTATACTGTAGGTCCTTGTTGATTATATGTTTTTTATGTAGTAGTGTATATATGTCAATCGCAATCTCCCAATTTATCCCTCCTCCCTCCCTTTCCCCCCCGGTAACCATAAGTTTGCTTTCTTTTTTTTTTAAACATTTTCTTTTTAAAAAATATTTATTTATTTATTTTATTTTTGGCTGCATTGGGTCTTCGTTACTGCGCGGGGGCTTTCTCTTGTTGCGGCGAGCAGGGGCCACTCTTCGTTGAGGTGCACGGGCTTCTCATTGCAGTGGTCTCTCATTGCAGAGCATGGGCTCTAGGTGCGCGGGCTTCAGTAGTTGTGGCTCGCGGGCTCTAGAGCGCAGTCTCAGTAGTTGTGGCACACGGGCTTAGTTGTTCCGCTGCATGTGGGATCTTCCCGGACCAGAGCTGGAACCCGTGTCCCCTGCTTTGGCAGGTGGTTTCCTAACCACTACACCACTAGGGAAGTTGCTTTACAGTATTGTGTTAGTTTACACTGTACAGCAGTGAATCAGCTATACGTTCATATACATATATCTCCTCTTTTTTGGATTTCCTTCTCATTTAGGTCACCACAGAGTACTGAGGAGAGTTCCCTGTGCTATACAGTAGGTTCTCATTAGTTATCTATTTTATACATAGTACATAGTATCAATAGTGTATATACGTCAATCCCAAACTCCCAAACTCATCCTACCCCCCTGCCTTGGTATCCATACGTTTGTTCTCTATGTCTGTGTCTCTATTTCTGCTTTGTAAATAAGATCATCTATACCAATTTTTTCAGATTCTATGCGTTAATATACGATACTCGTTTTTCTCTTTCTGACTTACTTCACTCTATATGACAGTCTCTATGTCCATTCGTGTCTCTACAAATGACCCAATTTCATTCTTTTTTATGGCTGAGTAGTATTCCATTGTATTATTTACCACATCTTCTTTACCCATTCCTCTGTTGATGGACATTTAGGTTGCTTCCATGTCCTGGCTATTGTAAATAGTGCCACAATGAACATTGGGGTGCATGTGTCTTTTCATATTATGGTTTTCTCTGGATATATGTCCAGGAGTGGGATTGCTGGATCATATGGTAGCTCTATTTTTAGTTTTTTAAGGAACCTCCATACTGTTCTCCATAGTGGCTGAACCAGTTTACATTCCCACCAATAGTGTAGGAGGGTTCCCTTTTCTCCACACCCTCTCCAGCATTTATTGTTTGTAGATTTTTTGATGATGGCCATTCTGACTGGTTTGAGGTGATGCCTCATTGTAGTTTTGATTTACAGTTCTCTAATAATTAGTGATGTTGAGCATCTTTTCATGTGCTTTTTGGCCATCTGTATGTCTCTTTGGAGAAATGTCTATTTAGATCTTCCACTCACTTTTTGATTGGGTTTTTTTTTTTTAATTGAGCTGCAATAGCTGTTTGTATATTTTGGAGATTAATACCTTGTCAGTCGCTTCATTTGAAAATATTTTCTCCCATTCTGAGTGTTGTCTTTTCGTTTTGTTTATGGTTTCCTTTGCTGTGCAGAAGCTTTTGAGTTTAATTAGGTCCCATTTGTTTATTTTTGTTTTTATTTTCATTACTCTAGGAGGTGGATCCAAGAAGATATTGCTGCGATTTATGTCAGAGTGTTCTGCCTATGTTTTCCTGTAAGAGTTTTATAGTATCCAGCCTTACATTTAGGAGTTTAATCCATTTTGAGTTTATTTTTGTGTATGGTGTTAGGGAGTATTCTAATTTAATTCTTTTACGTGTAGCTGTCCAGTTTTCCCAGCACCACTTATTGAAAAGTCTGTCTTTATTCTATATTCTTGCCTCCTTTGTCATAGATTAGGTGACCATAGGTACATGGGTGTATCTCTGATCTTTTCTATCCTGTTCCATTGATCTATATTTCTGTTTTCGTACCAGTACCATACTCTTTTGATTACTGTAGCTTTGTAGTAGAATCTGAAGTCAGGGAGCCTGAGTCCTCCAACTCTGTTTTTCTTTCTCAAGATTGCTTTGGCTATTCTGGGTCTTTTGTGTTTCCATACAAATTGTAAAATTTTTTGTTCTAATTCTATGAAAAGTGCCATTGGTAATTTGGTAGGGATTGCATTGAATCTGCAGATTGTTTTGGGTAGTACAGTCAATTTGGACAATATTGATTCTTCTGGTCCAACAACATGGTATATCTCTCCATCTGTTTGTGTCATCTTCGATTTCTTTCATCAGTTTCTTATAGTTTTCTGAGTGCAGGTCTTTTGCCTCCTTAGGTAGGTTTATTCCTAGGTATTTTATTCTTTTTAATGTGATGGTAAATGGAATTGTTTCTTTAATTTCTCTTTCTGATCTTTTGTTGTTAGTATATAGGAATGCAAGAGATTTCTGTGTATTAATTTTGTATCTGCAACTTTACGAACTTCATTGATGAGCTCTAGTAGGTTTCTGGTAGCGTCTTTAGGATTTTCTATGTATAGTATATCTTCTGCAAACAGTGACAGTTTTACTTCTTCTTTTCCAATTTGGATTCCTTTTATTTCTTTTTATTCTCTGATTGCTGTGGCTATGACTTCCAAAGCTATGTTGAATAAAAGTGGTGAGAGTGGACATCCTTGTCTTATTCCTGATCTTAGAGGAAACGCTTTCAGTTTTTCACCATTGAGAAGGATGTTTGCTATGGGTTTGTTATATATGACTTTTATTATGTTGGTCAAACATTATCCCGGGTGTGTCTGTGTGGGTGTTTTTGGATGAATTTAACATTTAAATAGACTAGAGTAAAGCAAATTGCTCACCCTCATGTGGGTGGACCCCATTCAAATAGGCGAAGATCTGAATAGACCATAAAGGCTGACTTTCCCCCAAATAAGGGGAAATTCCTCCTACCTGACTGTTTTTGAGCTGGGTCATTGGTTTTTTTCCTTTCTTTGAACTCAACTGAAACTTCACCTCTTCCTGTGACTCTTTGCTGGCTTTTGGCCTTGAACTACACTATTGACTCCTGGTTCTCAAGCTTTTAGACTTTGACTAGATTGTATACCATTGGCTCTCCTGGGTCTCCAGCTTGCCGTCTCGCCCTGTAGCTCTTGGGACTTTTCAGCCTTCATAATCACATGAGCCAATTCCTTATGATAAATCATATATATATCCTATGGGTTCTTTTTCCCTGGAGAACCCTAATACAGATGGGAACTCAGTTTGGAAGTTTTAACCAGTTTGACAGATAGAGCTACCTTTTTGGAGGTTGCAACCCATTGTCTGTGACCTTCCCTACTTCTGTAACTTGTGAGGAATTGCTAGCTTGCTGTCTCTAGCCAATGAGAGAGAGATCATTGTGCCTTATTCATGTTCTGGAATCTGGGACTGCACCTAGAATCAACTGCTTAATTACCTTAGGGAAGGAAAACCTCCAAAATGCTCTGGTTTGCCTCTGATTTCTTGGATTATGCATTTGCATTAGCCTAACAGAATTCACGTCTATTGGAGGAGGTCCTTGAGAGGATGTAACTACCAGTTGACCCACAACCTGGACCCCAGCCATCAGAGGCTCCTCACCCCCTTCCCTGTGCTTGGAATGTACGTTCTGCCCACGATACTCCTAGCTGGAGCTGTTTCAAGGATGTAGCCTTGATAGAGTAAGGTATGTTGACACCATCTGGACTGAATACGTGACTGAACCCAGTTAAGGCCACTGTAAACTTTTAAGATTCTGGCAGGCAAGTGCAGAGATCTCCTCATCTTGTGGCTGGCCAAGACAAGCATCATATGTGTAAGTTCCCTTGCGTATTACATCTGCCACCTACACCCTACCAATCTGGAGTGGTCTGCGTCTCTCTTCCATCTCTCTTTGCCCTCTATGTATGGATGCCAGTTTGCAAACCAACAAGGTCACCTTGTAAATTTATTTGATTTATCCATTAATATTCCCTTCAGGATGGGAAACACCCGAACACCACACAGGACTACAGAGCCTGAGAAACCGTAGTTCTAATACCAACCCCCTCCACTTATCAGCTGTGTGAATTTGGTACATTTCTCTAATTGAGGTTTAGTTTCCTCATATGTGTGATAGTGATCAGAATGTCTCCTTCACAGAATTATTGCAAAAACTAAGTGGAACAGCTAAGGTTAAAAAGCCTGACATACAAAAGAAACAAAATGAACATTAGTTTCTTTCCTTTCTCCTTAGTAGTTTTGGCCAAGTTTAAGGTAACTTCCTTGCCTTTAGAGACATTTAATAGTTACAATTATTTATGAATTAAATTTAACAGCATCTTAAGTTTGAAAATTGAAAAAAAAAGTTGGCTAATAGGTTATTTTTGCCAGCATTGTTTCTTGTCACACTATTCTTCTGTATTCAGTGCAAATTAGAAAGAAAAACCTACAGTTTTTTTTCTTACTCTCTACGTGTCATTAAGAGATTTTATGTTTATTGTTCCAATGTGATGAAGATTTCAGTGGTGAACCAAGTTCAATGAGGATTGTTTTTTATTTTCTTGGTGTTTAAAACAGTGTGCTACCTTTGCATTGTTAATGTTGAAATTAATTACTTGTGTTTTCCTCCTCTTTACCTCCTCTTAGAACTTGGCTGGAATCAGTGTAAAATTTCTTTATGAAGAGATTAATTTATGAAGATACAACTGCTTGGTTGTCTTTTCCATGTAACTTAGGCATAGTAATATAAATAAAGAAATAGTTGGGGAAAAAAACTAACAATATTAGCTCATGGGTCAAGGAAAAATCACAGTGAAAATTAGAAAATATTTTGAACTAAATGCTAACATAAATATGACACACCAAAACTGTGAGCTGCAGGTAAATCCATGTTTATGGAAAAGCTGTAACCTTGCATAAATATATTAGCAAAAAAGAAAGACTGAAAAAAGCAATACATTAATAATCCAACTCAAAAAGCCACAAAATAAATAACAAGTTAAAATCGAAGAATGTAGAATTTAGAAAACAAAAGGAAAATAAATAGAAATAGAAAAGAAACAGACAACAGAGAAAAATCTAAATGTAGTTTCCTTAAAACTAAAAGTAGTTTCTTAGAAAATATCTATAAAATTTATAAACCCAAACAGGACTAATTAAGAGCAAGAAAAAGCACAAATAACCAACACCTGGAATAAAAAGGGCGACACTACTAACACCCCAGAGACATTTTAAAAATAAGAAAAGGAGACAACTCTTCTTACAGAGCAATTCCATATGACATATGCAGATACTGACCCCAGTATCAGGAAAGAAAGGCAGAGCTTAATTCCCTTCCTCTTAAGTGTGAGCAGGACTTAGTGACTCAATTCCAAAGAACAGAGTATGGAAAGGGAAAAAGTAATTCTACCATGTAGTTTAGAAGCCTGGCAGCCAATAGGTAATTAGTCCAAAATTACAAAAATAACTAACAGATTAACACAGATCTGATACTTAGCAAAGCAGAGATTCAAAAACCACACCTGTCTCTAAAGGAAACATATTTTTTTCAGATTATTAATTTGCCTCCTACAAAACGATTATTTTCTGTGCTTTAATGTCTCCATTTATTTGCTCTCCTTTTTCTTCTGCTCCCGAAAACGTGTAGAACTGAAACATAAACAGACTCCAGAACGTTACTGTGCTCCATTGCAGAAGATGGCCCCATATGCTTCCCATTCCTGTATGCTCATTTCTTTGCAATGTGGCTTTTGCAGTTTCCCCCATCAAGGGTTAGACCCCGTTTCTCTTTCCCTTGAGTCTAGACTTGGCCATTATCTGCCTTGGCCAATGGGACAGTAGCAAATGCAAGCAGAGCCCTGGAACTTTGAGGTTGCCATGTGAAAAGTCCCAGCTAGCCCGCTGAGAGATGAGACACCAGGCAGGGCCAAGACAAGCTGTTGCAGCTAAGACTCCCTTCTCCCAGATGAACCAGTCTGCCAAACACCACACATGTGGGTGAGGCCATTGTGGACCATCCAGCCTCAGCTGCACCAGCCTAGATTAGGCAAATCCACAGATCATGGGAAATGATAAATGTTCTTTTAAGCCACTAAGTTTTGGGATGGGTTGTAATGCAACGAAAGTTAACTGATACAAACATCTTTTCTGCTTTTTATCCCCTCTGATATAGTCACTCAAAAAAATTCATTATAATGAATCATGAGATTCCCACTGCTTTACTCCTACTCTTCAAACTCCATATTAAGAGTTTCTTCCCCAGACATTTGTAAGTAGAGCCTACCCAAGACTCTAGGCCCAATTTTGACCCTAAAGGATAGCATATGCCCTAGAACAATTATACACATGGCCAGCATTGAGTCAGACTTAACACTGGTCTTCCCTCATTCAGGGCCTCTGCTTCTTCAAGCTCCTGGTTTGTGCCCTGGAATTGATCCACGATTGAATCTATTTAATTTAATTTCCTAAATACCTACCTGTGCCAAGAACTGTGCCCAAGGGGTGGAGACACAGAGGGGATTAGGACATAGCCTTGCTCTTGAGAGGGTGCAGTGTGCAGTGGAGACAAGTAAACCGAGAAAGTATCGCCTAGTAGAAGGCAGTATTTAATTGGAACCTCAGTTCTTCACTAACACGCATTTGCCTGGTTGCCTGAGACTGCCCGGCATCTCAGCAAACCAGGCTATACTTTTGGTGGAAGTGCAGTTTGACTTATTCAAGCTGCTGATCTGCCTGCTTGAGCCTCCACCAGCTGCTTGCTCTTTGAATCGTTAGAGTCACAAACCTCCCCTTTGTCCCTGCTTATATGGAGGCCTGAGGTCTGAGTTTGTTGTAGTCCTTTGGCTAAGGTAATTAGCACATCCACTCCCCTCCTCAAGGTGTATCTGTTTATCTCAGACCTACCTCTGGATTCACATCCCTGTCAACCACCCCCTGATCCCATCCCTGCCCCTGCTCTGTGGTATGACCCCAATCCCATATGTCCTTTTGGGTATCTGATGACATTGTTCACTGATAACTCGGTCCTGTTCCACCAGATCTCCTCTTAGTGCTACTTGTCAACATGGGTTTTGGACTTTCCATCGCCAACCTATTCAGTGCTCTCGACAGTTTATCCTCTTCTTACTATTTTCTGCACTCCATTCCACTGCTTTCCCCTGCTTTAAACACCCCTACCTAGCTCATAACTAATTTGATTATTGTAAATGCCCAAACTAGAAAATGTAAACCCAGTGTGAATCAGGACAGAATAACTGATTCAGCCTATATTGATCAAAATCACTCCTTAGACTGTTATTTATAAGAGAACAAATAATTTTAACTAATAAGAGAACATTTTAAAAGATTCTTAATATCAGGAAGGTTGATGTGGGAGAGTCATCAACATCTCAATGGCGCATTCCTTTGGAAATATTTTAAAGGATAACTAGTAGGTGGGAAGAGCCTGGAATCTGGTTCCATGTTCCTGCTACCTTTTGCCTTAGTGGTGACACTTTGGAATGACGAGTTGCTAACTCACTGCCTCAGAATCTCAGGTCTAATTCTTCCCTTCCTCTGGGCAGCCTGATTAAAACCAAGGCAGGAAACAAAGCCCAGGCAACAAGCTGAGTATCTCCTACTGGGGCAAGCAAACAACAACAATAAAAAGATCCATCAACTGATGAAAACCGGCGTTGTTGCTTAGTCTACCAACAACCTTGAAGGGCCGTTGAACCCCTGTGCAGAACTTGGACTGTTCTGCTGTGGATCCCTGTGCCCTGGAAACTCCACCATCCATCACACTCACCGTGCACAGCCTCGTTTCTCTCCTAGTAGCCTGTGTAAATACAACAAAACCTTCCCTGAAGGCAACGCTAATGGCTCCCCATTAACACGAGACTGTTTGTCATAAACAAACAGTGGACCCAGGGTATCTGTAATTCTGCAGGAAATGGCAGTGATATTTTAGAAACAGCTGGGGTGCGAGTATGATCATTATGGGGCTGTATTTAATAACTCTAAATGTTAGATGTAATCCAGGCTCCCCTGAAACCAATTTACATTGGCGAGGAAAATAATGTCAGGGTTAGAAATGACTGATTTGTGCATGTCATGCATAACTTCTGCTGACAGTTGAATAAAAAATTTGCCAGGGCTTGGGCACTAGCTAGATATGAGGCAAGAGAAGAAAAAAAAAAAGAAATACTGTAGCGCTACTAGTGGAAATGGGAGCCAGTATTGGTGGGAAGATGGCGAGTTTGATTTGTAGTATAAGCCAGAAGTTAGTTGCCCTTAAGAGAATTGCTGAGAGCTGACCTGAATTGAAGTCCATGGCCAGCGACTGTCCACAGCCCCCCACCATTTCCACCGTTTCTCTGGCTCAGTTACACATGCTTCCGTCTTCCCTGCCCCTCCTGTGCCACAGAGTTGGGTGTCTGTGCTCGCCTTCACCAGCTCCGTAAAAAACACTGATGATGTGGGTTTCACAGGACGGCTTGAAATCAGCCATCATTCTGGCTCCATAGCCACCAACTTTCTCCTTCTCCCTCATTACCCATCCTTCCTTCCTGAAACATCTGAAGAGCAGACTCCCATTACTATGTGCTGGTCAGCTGTACACACACCTAGGTGTCTCCTCTTTTACCCCAAGTACTCAGCAGGGAGATTTTATAAACATATATACTTCCTTCCCTAAAATGTATACTGGTGAAATTTTTTCTTTATCCTATTGAATTTTATATATATGTATATGTATATCTATATCTATATCTATTTATCTATATATATATATTTCTTTCATCTTTGGAGAGTGTTGAAATTCCATTTATATTCTAGATTTTCTCCTCTTTACTACTGCTGCTGCTGCTATTAGTAGTAGTACTAGTATTTCTCCTACTCAATGAACATTGTTAATAGTTTTATTGAGGTATAATTGATATATAAATAACTGTACATATTTAATGTGTACAATTTGATGAGTTTGGACATATGCAAAAACCCATGTGATCATTACCACAATCAAGGTAATAGATGTATACATCACCTCCCAAAGTTTCCTTGTGTTCCTTTGTTTCTGTTTGTTTGTTTGTTTTCTGATAAAAACACTTAACATGAGATCCACCCTCTTAACAAAATTTTAAGTGTACACTACTATGTTAACTACAGGCACTGTGTTGTAGAGCAAATCTCTAGAACTATTCGTCTAGCATAACTAAAACTTTATACCTATTGAATAATGACTCCCCATTTTCCCCCAACCCCTGGCAACACTATTGTATTCTCTACTCCTAATGGTTTGACCATTTCACATACTCACATAAGTGGAATCACGCAGTGTTTATCCTTCTGTGGCTGGCTGATTTCACTTAGCATAAGGTCCTCCAGGATCATCCTTGTTGTTACAAATGGCAGAATTATCAGGGAAATGCAAATCAGAACTGCAATGAGATATCACCTCAGACCTGTTAGCATGACTATGATTTTTTTAAAAAGATAAGTATTGGAAAGGATGTGGAGAAACTAAAACCATTGTACACTGTTGGGGAGAATGTAAATTGATGCAGCCACTATGGAAAACAGTATAAAGTTTCCTCAAAAAATTAGAAATAGAACTACCATATGATCCAGCAATCCCATTTCTGGGTATATACCCAACAGAATTGAAATTAGGATCTTGCAGAGTTATACGTACTCCCATGTTTATTGCAGCATTATTCATAATAGCCAAGATATTGAAACAACCTATATGTTCATCCATAGGTGAGTGGATAAAGAAAATGTGATATATATATATATATATTCAATAAAATATTATTCAGCCTTAAAAGAGAAGTAAATCAGTTAAGATTTTTATGAACTTTTTGGTTTACAAAGTACTTTATAGGTTCCAAACACCTTTTACAACCTTTGTCTCATTCGCTCCTCACAAGATCCTGTGAGGGAGGAGTTGGGGAGGTGTAGTTACTGGCTTCAAGTTACAGAGGAGCACTGAGGTTCAGTCAGGCTGTGGGACTTGCCCAGGGTCCCGGGGTTGGTTCCTGTTCAACCTGGACAGGATGGAATGGAGAACCTTTGGTTCTTAAGCTCAGAATCTTTCCTCTTGATGAAACCCTGCTGCATCAATAAGAGCATTCTGTAAATGGCTTGATGACTTTATTAACAGATGTGAGGTTTAAGATCTGACACTTCCAGAGGAAACAAGGACAGTGGGCTTTAATTTGCAAAGAGAAAATGTCAGCCGAGGGAAGAGAGCATAGGAAAGGGACCATGGATGATACAGTAGGCGAGCTGGTGGGAGAAATCAAAAGTGAGAAATTTCTCATGGTCTCTAAAAACATTCAGTAGAGATCATCCAGGGACCATCATTTCATTGATTCAGGTACTAAACTCAGGAAGGAACATATGTATACATAGTAAAGAACATGCCAACAGCTCTAGATCAGAGGATCCTGGGTCTTTCTGTTGCAGTTTCAGTGCCTCATTCAAAGAATCTGATTGGCCCCTTTTGGGATCAGTGTCCACCTTAGAGCACTTGGCCATATCCAAACAGAAGAGTCCCATAGCACCAGCATAGCCAGTGACCTCCTTCTCTTTCTAGAAAAGAGAAAGTGTGTTAAATCTAGGGTCACCCTAATTGTTTCTATTACAATGTACCATACGAGTTATAGATCTTAAAGAACTGACAAAATGTTGGCATGAGACACTATGAGGAGAAATAGAAAAACAGGAAAACCTTGCATCATTTTTTTTGTAGTTCTCCCGTTTGGATGGAAAACGGAATGGTGAAAGAGTAATGGAATGCGCTAAAACTGGAAAGGTAGAAAGTAGTTGTGACAGGTTCTGGGGGTGAATAGAGGACAATTTTAATTGGCTGTAGGAAGTTGACTGGAGGGAGCCATATACTTTGCTGCATTAGGTGTTTGTGTTTCAATATTACTTATGTTTATGAAAACCTTTTAACCGTATAGGAGCACTTTTGGTTGGAGTTACTATGAATCAACCTCCCCATGGGGCCAAAGTTCCTTAGCACAAAATTACTTTCTCTAGTGGGGCACTTCAACTTTTACTACATTGGTGTTGGATCTTTTTTGCTAAACAGGAAGATGGAAAGTGACCAGAATAGCTCTTATTCAAACAGCAGCAGCAGCAATCAGAGCATGACAATCAAAGAGACGTCATGTTTACTAGCAACGATAACTGTTTGCTTTTAGTATAAATGCCGTCCCTTCAAATTGGCCTCATCAGGAAAAATCATCTTGGAATTTTAAGTTGCCTTCTCTTGCCAAGTATAGGAGTTCTGTCCTTTTCTCAACAAAATTGATGTGTTTTCCTAGATTGCAAAGCATTCTGTTATCTGAAGGGGAAAGGATGTCCTGGAGAGGAGTAGAGCGAGAACTCCATCAGGCGTTAGTGAGAAAAGAGTTCCCATAAATGAGATTTGAGACTTGGCCCTAAAGAAAGCCATTGAAGAAACAGCATATTCTGGTGGCAAAAAGTACTAAACTAGAAACTAGGAACTGGTAAACATTTTATTTCTAGGGCTCAAAAATGGTCACAAATGCTTAGACATCGAATTTTCTCTCATTGCCTTCCGACTGCATTTAATGACAACAATCTGATGGTGGGTTACAGCCACGTTATGCTCAACAGGAACAGATTGTGTTGACGTTAGAAGCTTCCTCTTCATGGGTAGAACATTTTAGGAAAAAAAATTGATTCTTGTACTCTATTTCAGAAAGTTTCAATAGAATTAGCAAAACTATTTTTAACATTCACAATTTCTCAACTCCAAAATCTAGAGGGCTTTTTCTCTTTAAGTGTTTTTTTTTTGTTTGTTTTGTTTTTTTTTTTTTGTGGAGATACCAAATGTTTTTGCTTTACCACAATTAAAAATCAAACCATCTCAATTAACTTCATCGACATTTTAAAGCCTGTGTTCTCTGGAGCAACTCTTGAGGGTTTTTATAATTTTCTCATTTCAAATGCAAGCTCTATGAATTGAGTTTATTAACATTTAAAAATAGAAAAATGTTACTCATGAGTCTTTTTTAAGAAAAAAATGTATACATAGTGGCAACTAAAATCTTGGAAATAATGTACTCTATTCTCCCTGGAACATATATAATTTCTTTGAAGTTAGGTGCCTGAAGAAATTAACATATACTAAAGGGAAAGCCTAAGGTCTAAGTTAATGCTCTTCCACTTGTATCTAAATGCTTACCAGGGAGCCGTTTGAATAAAAGGCATGTCTTTTTATTTTATTTTTTAAAGTATTTATTTATTTGGCTGCACCAAGTCTTAGTTTCATCATGTGGCTCTTAGTTGCGGCATGCAGGATCTAGTTCCCCGACCAGGGATCGAACCCAGGCCCCCTGCATTGGGAGCACGGAGTCTTAACCACTGGACCACCAGCGAAGTCCCGGCATGTCTTTTTAAACTGAAAGAATTCTTGAGAACCAAAGTCACTGACAGTTACTATATTCATATTTCATATTTCTCACCACAGGTTTGCATTTTTATGATATTAAGTCGTCTTTAACACTAAATAACAGTCAGCTTCGGCATTATTTAGATCCATAAGTGATTAAGCTAAACCAGTCATTTGACTTTTTATTTATTAGCTGGTTGTTTTATTATTGATCTGATGATTTGGCATGATGCAGCCATCGTCTCACCTCAAGCCTTCCGATCTGGTCGCTATGGATTTGTCAGCGCCTTTCCCTGTTCCACATGATAGGACTGAGATACAATTTGAAAGTTCCCTTGTTCCTTTTTTTCTTAAACCCTAGCTATAAAAATGTGGGAAGGACCTCGCAGAAGGGAGCTTAGTTAGCAGATCCAACTCTGGGAACTGAGGGAAGTATCACATCCTAACTAGGGTTAGTTACCTGTCCCCAAGCTATAATTAATTCCTTTGAGAACAGAGACCATGACTTATTCACTTCTTTTTTTTTTTTTTTTTTAATTATTTAATTTATTTATTTTTGGCTGTGTTGGGTCTGTTGCTGCACGTGGGCATTCTCTAGTTGCAGTGAGTGGGGGCTTCTCTTCATTGTGGTGCTCGGGCTTCTCATTGCGGTGGCTTCTCTTGTTTCAGGGCATGGGCTCTAGGCACCCGGGCTTCAGGAATTGCGGCTCACAGGCTCTGGAGTGCAGGCTCAGTAGTTGTGGTGCATGGGCGTAGTTGCTCCGCGGCATGTGGGATCTTCCCGGACCAGGGCTCGAACCCGTGTCCCCCGCATTGGCAGGCGGATTCTTAACCACTGCGCCACCAGGGAAGCCCATTCACTTCTGTTTAGCACCTAATGCATGTAAGTATTCAAAGCCTGTTTACAGAATTAAATAAACGAATGAATAAACAGATGAATGAATGAATGAATCAATCAATCAATCAATTCTTTTCCCTTGACATCAGTGAAAGTGGATGAGATAAGAAAGAATAGGAAAGCTGGGAAGCTATCATATATTGGACTCTATATGCTCATTCACATGTATTATTTCATAAGGTTCAGAGATGTTCCATATACTCACACAGCCAGTACATGGTGAGATTGGGATTTAAAACTAACTCTGTCTGGCGTTAATAGCCTATGATCTTCTTACCATCCCAATATCTCTTATTCTCCTTCCTGCTCTATAATATGTGGGGGTTAGGAGAGAATAGGAAGTGAAAGTTTCTCTTTTCTCCACCTAACAAAGGCTTTTCTCTCATCCTAAATTTGTGAGGTTGCATCTTGGAGGACATGAAAACATCTTTAAGACTAATTTAGGGAAACCAGCAATCATGGAGGAAGAAAAGGCTGGATCTGCTGTGTGTTAAGGGACCAGGGGGAGAAAAGTTACAGTATTCTGTAAGTTTTCAGTTCTTTACAGCCATTCATCACCCATATTGTGGTTCATCAGTGAAGCACCACTGCCTCAATTCAGCAAATAAATCACCAAGGCCAATAGCTATTTGCCCCAAATCAGGAAATAACATATATTCACCTTGATTCAGGGTCTGGGTCACTGCATGTATTTCTTAGCATGAAAGTTCAGTCCTCTTTAGCATCAGTAATCCCACATCCTGAGGAATGTTCCTGCAGGACATGTACTTTGTGTGACATCTCCTGCTTATCTCAGCTAATATCCTGCAAACAAAAGCAAGTCTTAAGCAAGGGTCTTTTTTTTTTTATTGAAGTATAGTTGATTTACAGTGTTAATTTCTGCTGTACAGCACAGTGATTCAGTTATGCATATATATATATATATATATACACACACACACATTCTTTTTCATATTCTTTTCCATTATAGTTTATCACAGGATACTGAATATAGTTCCCTGTGCTATACAGTAGGACCTTGTTGTCTATCCATCTTATATATAATAGTTTGCATCTGCTAATCCCAAACTCCCAATCCATCCCTCCTCCATGCCCCCTCCCTCTTGGCAACCACAAGTCTGTTCTCTACGTCTGAGTCTGTTTCTGTTTTGTAGGTAAGTTCTTTTGTGTCATATTTTAGATTTCACGTGTAAGTGTTATCATATGGTATTTGTCTTTCTCTTTCTGACTTATTTCACTTAGTGTGATAATCTCTAGGTTCATCTATGTTGCTGCAAATGGCATTATTACACTTTTTTATGGCTGATTAGTATTCCATTGTATATATGTACCACATCTTCTTTATCCATTCCTCTGTCGATTGACATTTAGGTTGTTTCCATGCTTTGGCTATTGTGAATCGTGCTGCTATGAACATAGGGGTGCATGTATCTCCTTGAATTTTGTCCAGACATATGCCCAGGAGTGGGATTGCTGGATCATATGGCAACTTTATTTTTAGTTTTTTGAGGAACCTCCATACTGTTTTCCATAGTGGATACACCAACTTACATTTCCACCAACAGTGTAGGAGGGTTCCCTTTTCTCCACACCCTCTCCAGCATTTATTATTTGTTGACTTTTTAATCACGGCCATTCTGGTGCTTCCCTGGTGGGGCAGTGGTTAAGAATCTGCCTGCCAATGCAGGGGACATGGGTTCGAGCCCTGGTCTGGGAAGATCCCACATGCCGTGGAGCAACTAAGCCCGTGTACCACAGCTACGGAGCCTGTGCTCTAGAGCCCATGAGCCACAACTACTGAGCCCGCGTGCCACAACTACTGAAACCCACATGCCTAAAGCCCGTGCTCCGCAACAAGAGAAGCCACTGCAATGAGAAGCCCACGCCCACTGCAATGAGAAGCCCACGCACCGCAACGAAGAGTAGCCCCTGCTCACCGCAACCAGAGAAAAGCTTGCATGCAGCAACGATGACCCAATGCAGCCAAAAAATAAAATAAAATAAAATAATTTATTTAAAAAAAATCACAGCCATTCTGACTGGTGTCAGGTAATATACCTCGTTGTAGTTTTGATTAAGCAAGTGAGTCCAGTGCACTTTTATTGGTTTGAGCTTGGATTTCAGAGAATCCAAGATGACCCAAAATTGGAGAAAACAATTGCTGTGTGTGTGCATTTTTTTTTGGCAAGAAGTTTTCTAGCTATTACTAGATTCTAAAAGTGGTTCAAAACCAAAAAGGTTAAAGATTTTGGGGAGAGAAAATACTCCTTACAGTTTTAAATTTCTACTTTATCTTATTTCTCTGCTGATAATTTGTATTCTCATTTATATTTTATGATTGGATAAAACCATGAAAATACTCCTCATGGTTTTAAATTTCTACTTTATCTTATCTTATTTCTCTGATGATAATTTGTATTCTAATTTGTATTTTATGATTTTTGCTGTAAACCCCAAACATGAGAACTTAAACCAATAAATCAATATGTGTTTAAGTCAAAGCAGTAATGACACTGCCAGCGGCTGAAGGGGAGCCTGCCAGTGGGTGCTGGCAAGAGGAGTCAACTCAGAGCTCATACTTTCTCTCCAGAGAAGGGCCTCACACAGAGGACAAGGAGAAATGCCAACAGCTTCTTAATGGAAGTTCAAGTTTATGCAAGGCATGCTACCAGGCACTGCCTTAAAGACACCAGTGTCATTGCTGTTGAGGAAGCACTTGCCATCTTAGTACAAACTTGAGGAGAGCAATGACATGCAATAGCACTATATGGAGAGATGTATAGCACCTCAGTAACACAGAGCTGAGAGATGCAGACACCCTGTTGTCATGAGGCAGCTGGGGAAGAGAGAAAGGTCATTTCAGTTTCACACACTGCCACTTTCCTAAAGTGCATCCTATTCAAGCACTCACACTCAGCAGAGTCCCTGGGGAATCATTAGTACCTCTTACTACTGTGCTCACATGAACCAGTATGTTTTGTGATTCCTATATACAAATTGACATAATAAACTCTAAGTACACCCAGGGAACCAATATGGCGCATTACATCAAGAGCACAGCGTAGAAGATTCCCTGGAGAGGTTCTGTTAAGTCACAGTCTAATAGTTTTAGCAGAGGCACTAACTTGTATTGTGTCAAACAGCTGTATGTTAAAGACTCCCTAAATAGATAGGGACATGACGAGAATATATTAACAGCTGCTTGCCCTGTCAATCATCCAAAGCTAATGTTATAAGATGTTGCATAGAAAAACTAGAGGGAAAATAGATTAGGTTTGTTAAAATTCAACTACGCCTAGTTTGTGGATTATAATAACCTTGTCAAACCCCTTGGTATTTTTAATTGAAATTATCCCACTGTACAACCTTCCCAGATTCTAACACTGAATAAGCAAGAATGAAGATTAGTTATCTGTGCTAGTTTGTACACAGAGCTGTTACTACTAACTCATAAATCACAAATGAGTTATTAAATCCATTGATAGTACAAGATGCTAATGAAGCGAGGGTCAAGATTTGACCCCACAAGTGCCACTTAGTTTTACCTAAGTCCATGACTTAGGTAAGAAAAGATAAAATGCCCAAGCCTGGACAGCCTTTCTGCTGGTGAGCACCAGGAGACCAGATGAGAAAGGGCCAGTCACTCACTACCAATAAGCAAGGTCGGGGGTGGGGTGAGGCCCACATTTTACACAGTTCACAACCAGTCACATTTAGAAACAGGACTACAACTTAGTTCTTTTCACTGTGCCTTGCTGTCATCTCTGTTGAAGACAGAACAGTAGCACCATTTATACAATTTAGGCCTCTTTTGTATTCCCCAGGGAATGTCAGGAGATGCTAGGAGCTTGGGGCTAGTGTGTGCTGTTAGAATAATATGTAAATATCTGTATTTTTAATAATAATAATAGTTTTTCTCAGGAAAAAATAAGGTAAAAAAATCTCAAATACACATATACTTATATATATATATGTATATGTACACACACATACACAAAAATACAAATCTTTTTCTATGCATATATGTGTTTATTTTCTACAAAACAGGGTCACACTACATATACTATTTTGTTATGTGACTTTTTTTCCCTTAGTAATACGTCAGAAAAATCAGCTAATTTAAGAAATAGAATTTTCTAAATATGCTTAGTAATACGTTGCACAAAATGATCTGAAACAGATATCTTCAGTGGAAATTCCTCTTCACCTTTGGAAACGTAAAATCTGTACCACTGCCAAAGGTTTGAGACTTTGGTTCAAGCAACATCCCTGTTTTCATTCTCCCTCCTATACCATATGCAAACCCCTTCCTCTAATGGTGGGAAGCCATGATGCTCTTTCACTGCCAAATATTGTAAGTTTCAACTTTTGGCCTAGGTTTCTGCTCTCTAAGTACAGTGACTACATATACTTCGAAAAACATTACGTTGAGATGGGACTCTGAGAACTTGTCTAGGGCATCATCTTCAGATTCTAGGCCACCAACATTTAGTGTATTGTGAACTCAATTTCATACTTTAAATGAGCCTATTAGAAGAGAAAGGAACAGAAAAATAATGAGTACATATATCACATGAAGGAAATTCAGATGTTCGATAATGAGACTCTAGTTATATGGTTGTGCGTTTGCTTAGGTCACAAGGTAAAATAGACACGAATTTTTTTTTTTAACATCTTTATTGGAGTATAATTGCTTTACAATGGTGTGTTAGTTTCTGCTTTATAACAAAGTGAATCAGTTATACATATACATATGTCCCCATATCTCTTCCCTCTTGCGTCTCTCTCCCTCCCACCCTCCCTATCCCACCCCTCTAGTTGGTCACAAAGCACCGAGCTGATCTCCCTGTGCTATGCGGCTGCTTCCCACTAGCTAGCTATTTTACGTTTGGTAGTGTATATATGTCCATGCCACTCTCTCACTTTGTCCCAGCTTACCCTTCCCCCTCCCCATATCCTCAAGTCCATTCTCTAGTAGGTCTGTGTCTTTATTCCCATCTTGCCCCTAGGTTCTTCATGACCATTTTTTTTCTTTTTTTTTTAGATTCCATATATATGTGTCAGCATACAGTATTTATTTTCCTCTTTCTGACTTGCTTCACTCTGTATGACAGACTCTAGGTCCATCCACCTCACTACAAATAACTCAATTTCGTTTCCTTTTATGGCTGAGTAATATTCCATTGTATATATGTGCCGCATCTTCTTTATCCGTTCATCTGTTGATGGACACTTAGGTTGCTTCCATGTCCTGGCTATTGTAAATAGAGCTGCAATGAACATTTTGGTATGTGACTCTTTTTGAATTATGGTTTTCTCAGGGTATATGCCCAGTAGTGGGATGGCTTGGTCGTATGGTAGTTCTATTTTTAGTTTTTTAAGGAACCTCCATACTGTTCTCCATAGTGGCTGTATCAATTTACATTCCCACCAACAATGCAAGAGGGTTCCCTTTTCTCCACACCCTCTCCAGCATTTATTGTTTGTAGATTTTTTGATGATGGCCATTCTGACCAGTGTGAGATGATACCACATTATAGTTTTGATTTGCATTTCTCTAATGATTAATGATGTTGAGCATTCTTTCATGTGTTTGTTGGCAATCTGTATATCTTCTTTGGGGAAATGTCTATTTAGGTCTTCTGCCCATTTTTGGATTGGGTTGTTTGTGTTTTTGATACTGAGCTGCATGAGCTGCTTGTAAATTTTGGAGATTAATCCTTTGTCAGTTGCTTCATTTGCAAATATTTTCTCCCATTCTGAGGGTTGTCTTTTGGTCTTGTTTATGGTTTCCTTTGCTGTGCAAAAGCTTTTAAGTTTCATTAGGTCCCATTTGTTTATTTTTGTTTTTATTTCCCTTACTTTAGGAGGTGGCTCAAGAAGGATCTTGCTGTGATTTATGTCATAGAGCGTTCTGCCTATTTTTCCTCTAAGAGTTTGATAGTGTCTGGCCTTACATTTAGGTCTTTAATCCACTTTGAGTTTATTTTTGTGTGTGGTGTTAAGTTTTGTAATTTCATTCTATTGCGTGTAGCTGTCCAGTTTTCCCAGCACCACTTATTGAAGAGGCTGTGTTTTCTCCACTGTATATTCTTGCCTCCTTTAACAAAGATAAGATGACCATATGTGTGTGGGTTTATCCCTGGGCTTTCTATCTTGTTACATTGATCTATATTTCTGTTTTTGTGCCACTACCATACTGTCTTGATTACTGTAGCTTTGTAGTATAGTCTGAAGTCCAGGAGCCTGATTCCTCCAGCTCCGTTTTTCTTTCTCAAGGTTGCTTTGGTTATTCAGGGTCTTTTGTGTTTCCATACAAATTGTGAAACTTCTTGTTCTAGTTCTGAGAAAAATGCCATTGGTAGTTTGATAGGGATTGTATTGAATCTGTAGATTGCTTTGGGTAGTATAGTCATTTTCACAATGTTGATTCTTCCAATCCAAGAACATGGTATATCTCTCCATCTATTTGTATCATCTTTAATTTCTTTCATCAGTGTCTTATAATTTTCTGCATACAGGTCTTTTGTCTCCTTAGGTAGGTTTATTCCTGGATATTTTATTCTTTTTGTTGCAGTGGTAAATGGGAGTGTTTTCTTAATTTCACTTTCAGATATTTCATCATTAGTGTATAGGAATGCAAGAGATTTCTGTGCATTAATTTTGTATCCTGCTCCTTTACCAAATTCATTGATTAGCTCTAGTAGTTTTCTGGTAGCAACTTTAGGATTCTCTATGTATAGTATCATGTCATCTGCAAACAGTGACAGCTTTACTTCTTCTTTTCTGATTTGGATTCCTTTTATTTCTTTTTCTTCTCTGATTGCTGTGGCTAAAACTTCCAAAACTATGTTGAATAATAGTGGTGAGAGTGGGCAACCTTGTCTTGTTCCTGATCTTAGTGGAAATGGTTTCAGTTTTTCACCATTGAGGACGATGTTGGCTGTGGGTTTGTCATATATGGCCTTTATTATATTGAGGAAAGTTCCCTCTATGCCTCCATTCTGGAGGGTTTTTATCATAAATCGGTGTTAAATTTTGTCGCAAGCTTTCTCTGCATCTATTGAGATGATCATATGGTTTTTCTCCTTCAATTTGTTAATATGGTGTATCACATTGATTGATTTGCCTATATTGAAGAATCCTTGCATTCCTGGGACAAACCCCACTTGATCATGGTGTATGATCCTTTTAATGTGCTGTTGGATTCTGTTTGCTAGTATTTTGTTGAGGATTTTTGCATCTATGTTCATCAGTGATATTGGCCTGTAGTTTTCTTTCTTTGTGACATCTTTGTCTGGTTTTGGTATCAGGGTGATGGTGGCCTCGTTGAATGAATTTGGGAGTGTTCCTCCCTCTGCTATATGGACACAAATTTTAAAACTTGGAAATAACAGTGAATCTAGAGAGAGAAGCCTTTAGAACAGCAGAATTCCAAAGTTCCCCTAGAATCCTTCTGCACCAAAAAAAAAGAAAAGAAAGTTTAATGCATAAATCCATTAATTCTGGAATTCTTCTGACAGCTTCAGGGCTCACAGTAGCTGGCCTCCATATTTGTTAAAAGAAGCAAACTTTTAACAGTTTCTTACTCCTGCTTCTAAGCCTTACAGGAAAAAATAAAATGTGTGCAGCCTGACTTATTTTATCATAAAACTAGGCATGTTTCTAGATTAATGAATCTTCTGATTAAAGACTGCCAAGTTCAAAGACTCGTTTTGGCTGCAGGAAAGAAAGAAAATGATTCAGAATTAAAGACGAAGGAACTGAAGCGGGTGAAATGTTGAAACGGCCTAAACTGCTGCTCTCGTGCTCATCTCCCACCTTCGAAGGAATCTCAACAGGAGGAGATTATCAGAGGAGACAATTTTTATTGAAACCATTACTCAGCCCTTGCATTGCATGTGTAAATTTAGGACATGGTAAGAAGTTTCAGTTTTGACTTTTGACAGTTAACGACTTTCTGAAACCAGACGCAGTGATATCCATAGCTGATGGTAAGATATCATATTAATCCCACTAACTCATTAACATAAGACACAGCTCAAAAGGTGTGGACATCGATTGGGATTGAATTGATAGGCTGAAGAGTTCACTTTGAGAGTTAATTTGAGAGTTCTAAAAGTCTATATCCTTTAAAATGGTCTATTTCTTGTGAATAGCATGAATAATTTTATGTATCTGTTTAACTTGAGATCTACAACCTTTGCAAATCCTTCCCTGACTCCCTTGTCTTTCCTTTAACAGTAATAACACATATTCTGAGCCATAAGGCAGCATGCAAATAAATGTATATTACACTGGACTATTCACTATTTAATATGTGGCTTTTTAAACCTGGCTTTTTATGGGTAAGGAGTATTTTGCATATCATAATCATCAGATTATATAGGAAAATACTGAGCACAAATTGGTCCCTCAACAAATATTGATTATACAGTAAAACAGAAAACAAGAAGGAAACCAACATTTATTGAATAACTGTGTGCCAGGCCCTTGATGTGCATTATGTCATTTGAGTCCCAAGGTATCCTGAATAGCATGGACAGTTATTTCTATTCTACATTTGAAGAAACTGAGCTCAGTAACGTTTAACAATTCACAAAGCATCCCCCTAGGTCTCCAGAACCTGGAGATCTTCTACTACATCAGGGATGGCAAATATGTGCCACATCCCTGGCAAGGAATCATAGTGTTCTTTCCTACTGAACCAATATATAACCTCAGAATCCTGCTCAACACAGTGTTCTGGGCAGCTTCAATCAATTGATTGCAGTTCATTCAGGAGTTGAAAACAAATTGCAAATTTGAAATTCAGCATATAGTCTCCAAGAAACTTTCCAACTCTGATATCCTATACTTCCTACCTACATCCTTTAAAGAGTTTTATTATAATGATAAATTTTTAGAATAAAAATTTTAAATAAATAAAAGAGTTTTTGTTATAAATTTTATTGTAGTAAATTAGAAAAGGTGAAATCTTAGTTGAAAAATGAAGCTTAAAACTGTCACCTTATCAAGAGGCCAACTGCCACTCTGGACTACCTATGCCTCCCTCTCTGACTTACCTTTCCCCAACCATCTCTGCTTCCCTGTCTCTGTTCTGGCATTATCTTAGATCGTCCCTGTCTAACATGGTAGTTCTATCTACATGTGGGTTTTGAGCACACGAAATTGTAGATAGTTCCAACTGAAATGTGCCATCAGAATCAAATACTCTCTAGATTTTGAAGACTGGTATGAAAAAGAGAAGGTAAAGTACCTCAATAATTTTTATGTTGATCATATGTTGACATTATAATAATATTTGAATATAATCGAGTTAGAGAAAATATAGTTAAAATTAGTTTCATCTGTTTCCTTTTATTTTCTTGTAATGTGGTTACTAGAAAATGCAAACAAACATGTCGCTCATATTTGTGGCTTGCATTTATATTTCTGTTAGATAACAGCACTGTCCTAAAGGCTTCCATCTTCCATCTTTGATTCTTCTGTTTTCCTTGCTTCTGTGTGGCCTCCTGTTCTATTTTCAAGGCTGGATGGTCCTCCATCTTCTTAAGCTGTTGGCTCTTGGCTGCAGCCTTGTGTCTGGCTTCCATGTGATGGGACAGCTATTCCATCTTCCCTTAGTCCATGGTAGCCTCCCTCTGCAACAGCTCTCTGCTGCCCACTGTTGTTGCCAGGAAACCTGTGAACTCTTTGAGCTGGATTTCAGTTCTTCTAGCCAAACCCCATCAAACTCCAGCACCCTTAGTTTCTTGTAAGTTCTTTCAGAGATACATAGGAAGAGATCAGATTTGAAATGGGCAAGTGAGAAGACAGTCAAGCTCTTCCCCCTTTGACTTGGAGTACACCTTCTTTTACAGGCCATTCAGCCAGCTCAAAGTAGTCCGCCAGTGGCTGATTGATCAAGCATGAGGAGTAGGTGATCCATGCTGATAATAGCTTATCAGTGGTCTTCACAGAATGGGCCGTGGTAGTACTGTTTCCAGTAGTGGTAGTGAGACCACAACTGGAAACATCCAGAGCAAGTCAGATGGCTATTAGGGGTCCAAACATGAGATTCAGAGCAGGAACTGTTTCTTTGTAAGGCAGAGGGGAATGACGGGAAGGTTCAAAGCCAAGAAATTCACCTGTATAGAAAAAGAGCAAATCTCATGAAGCAAAGATCCAACCACCAGGGGGCAGTGAAAAAAATTGTTAAAAGATCTGAGTTGATGTCTCAGCCCTACCACCTAGTTACATTTCCAGTTGTATCATTTAACTTTTGCATCTGAAAACTAAAGACAATAATAATTCTCTTACCTGGGCATTGTGTCAATTATATAAAACATATGAGGGAGGGGGAACGTTGCAGGAGGAGAGGGTAACATAGGGGCAGCAGTCTCTGCCCCAAATCCCGGACTGGGGGAAAATGTGTAGCTATAGGGAATGTGATCTTGACCAGAAAAGCACATGAAGGCACCTGTGTATATTGTAAAATATAAATCACAATCTACTTCAAAATAATATAAAAATACAATTTTTTTTATCATGAATGAATATTTTTGAAACGGAAAGAGAAAGTGACTCTGAGAACACTGCCTTTAGAAGGCACACTCATGACCACAACCAACTTCTCCAGAAATGTAGTCACACAAATGAAAGCGTGGATATAAAAAATCTCTAGAACCTTTGCCAAGGTGACACTAGCCTTGTTTTTCTTCAATCATGTTACACTGGTTCCTGCTTCAGAGCCTCTGCACTTGTTTTTCCCCCTGCCTGAAACACTATTCCCCTGGTTCACTGCCTCATTTCTCTTCAGCTCATCAGCACCATCCCTTCTGCTATGCCCACCAAGAGACTTTCTGAGGTTGAACGAAATATGTAGTCTCAGAAGACCACCTCAGGCCACACGTGACACCAGTGTCCTGAGATGGCTCTCGACAAGAACAAAATTGAGCCTCCTAAACCATAGCCTCAGGTGTTCCTCTTCAGCAGTGGGTGAACTTGCAGTAACTCAGGTGCCAACATCCACACTAGGGCAAGGAGGAAAGACCCTTATCAGGAAATGCCCAGGCTCAAAAGCCTCCTGCTCCACAAGAGCCAGTAACTCTTGCAATCCATTTATGGGCATATCTTACAGAATCCCCAAAACCAACATGCCCGTTATAAGACTCATGGACTCAGAGAAGCCCAAAAAGCTTGGACCTCCATCAGATACTTAGAGGTTGTTTGCAGTACCTCCTATTTCAGATGCAGTTTACCAATATGGCATCATTTTTATCATAAGCAAGGTTGCTTAATAACATAGTTGGCATTTTTACCCAAATCGGATCACCAGAGAAACAGCACTAGACAGTTGGACTAAAGCCCAGGTTCTTGTGAAGCAGGAGATTTGGTTAACCCACACCATCTAAAATAGCCATGGGTTCTGTCACTTTAGACTTTCAACCCTCTTGCCCTGCTTTATTTCTATTCACAGCAGACATCATTGTTTGTTTGTTTATGTGCTTGTTTGTTGCCTATTGCCCCCCATATCAGCTCCATTAGAGCAAAGAAGTTATCTGATATGTTCCCTGTTGTACCCAGCATCTAGAAGAATGTCTGGCATAGAGTAGGGAGTCAGCAAACATTTGTTAAATGAATAACATCAATATCCAGGATTTGGTACAAAGAGAAAGAATCCAGGCTATTATTACTGGTCTAACTAGCAACTTATGAGTAGGCGTGTGTGGGCAAGCAATCTGTTAGCATGCCAAGTGGCCCCCCTTGGAGACCTGGTCCCAAGAGCACAATGGTTCCAGAGAAATAATCACATTCCTAAGAGGACTTATGGTATTGGTCAGGGCTTTTATTACAGAACAGCAAATAGTGACCTAGTCTGTAGGATGTAAAAAACTGGAAAACAACAACAAACAGAAAACAGTTTAGCTACTGGAACATTAGAATTCCAACATCAGAATGGACTCAACACCAAGATGGCTTGGCTGGCAGTTTAACCTCTACATGATGCCCCAACACAATGGATCAGATTACCACATTTTCCACCATCACTTCCCAAAGAGTTCTGTGAGATGTTAATAAATACTATTTAGAAAAGGATTCATGCTTGGGAAATCCCAGTTAAATATCTTTGTTTATTAAAAGACCTCTCTGAGAATTTACTTTGTAAATTTCAAAGAGAGCACAAAACACAGACTTTCCCAAACTTCACAAGCTGTAGAAACCCTTCCTTCTCAGTGCATCTCATGTACTTTGGAACAATTTTCATAAATGTGTTTTATACTGTTTGGCAGAAAATCATATAATGTGTATGTTATGACCAAAACTCTCCAAATGAGGAAACAGGAACTAACTGCTGAGAGTGAAATTAATACACACATCCCTCAGATACTGAGGGTTCAGTTCCAGACCACAGCAGCAAAGCAAATATCACGATAAAGTGAGTCTCATGAATTTTTTTGTTTCTCAGTGCATATAAAAGTTAAGTTTACACTGTACTGTAGTCTGTTAAATGTGCAATAGCATTATGTCAAAAAAAATTACATACCTTAATTTAAAAATATTTTATTGCTAAAAAATGCTAATCACCTGAGCCTTCAGTGAGTTGTAGTACTAACATCAAAGATCACTGACCACAGATCACTGTAACAAATATAATAATAATGAAAAAGTTTGAAGTATTGTGAGAATTACCAAAATGTGACACAGAGACATGTAGTGAGCAAAATGCTGTTGGAAAAATGGCACCAATAGACTTGCTCAGCGCAGGGTTGACAAAGTTTCAGGTTTCAAGGTCAACAAACTTTCAATTTGTAAAAGGCAATACCTGCAAAGCGCAATAAAGCAAAGTGCAGTAAAAGGAGATAAGCCTGTATATTCAGTATGATTTTGAATATATAATTTAACTATAAAAATTTAATTTTTAATTTAAAAGGTTATTTTTTCAGATATATATATACACAGTCATTTAAAAATTTTGTCTGTGAGTAACCAGTAGTTCCCTTATCTCAGTTCTGTTCCAGTCTCCACAAGAATGAGCCCCTTTATGTCTTCTAATTCTAAGAACCATGAATATTCACAAAACTACAGTGCTTATACAACTTGAATAGCACTTAACAGCTAGCTTAATACCTACCCTTGATAATAGGCCATCTAAGAAGATAACAATTTTATGTTTAATCAGGTACCAAATGGAACATTCTTCTCCTCAATGTACCAAAAACTAAGAAGAAAAGCAAATTTGAAAATAAACCTGCCAGCCCACTTTGTAACCTAGACTTGCACTAGTTCTGTGAAGTGAGTGTCTAGATATCTAAAGCCCACTGCCTCCTATATGTCCAAGGTCTGCGAGGTGGCTGCCCCTCCCCATACCCTTTTTCCTGGCTCCAGCCAAACATGCCAAGAAAAGAAGAAAATTAGAAATTGGCTTTGACTCCTGACATATAGGAAATCTGCAAAATCTTTCTGAGGCGGAAGAATGTGCTACCACGCAGAAAGGGAGCATCATGCAACAAAGTCTACATCAGCCCCAATAATGCTCTTTCATCACTGTGGCCCTTGGGTGCCTCCATCAACGGCCAACGAAGCCGAAGACGATTTATTTAAACAGAAAGAACCACTAATCACTTTCCACATAAGCTAAGCTAATAGCAAGTCAAGAATCTCACATTTGGACGACACATGTAAACAAGGATTGTATCCAGCATTAATAATCATCCCTGTGAAAACCTGGCTTGTTTACACTCCCTGTAGTTCTTCACATTCATGACAAGCATTTATTATACATAAAAGAATTTTAAATGTCTGCTTCTGACAGAATAATCATGCATTTTTTACAATGTGTGACCAAGGAAACATCTTAATTCCAATTCTCATTTCAATATATTTCACTGCCAGGCTCCTGGCTGCAGAGGCTTGAAATGTTTGCACAATCTCCTCCCCATCTCTTATCCCTAAGGAGGTGAGGTGAGTGGGGCGTGGATTTAAAACCTGTAGCTTTTTGGCAGCCAGCTTACTTTTTAAGCACAACACGAGTCATAAAACATTTAAAATTTTATCTGTTTCAAAGTTAAAAAATTGTTTTCATTGATTGGTTTATAGAAAGTGGAGAACCAAGTTGAAGTCATTCTGGAAACAGAAATAGTTTGCTTCCCTGTTCATCTGCTGATATTCCCAAATTTGCCAAAGGAAAGACTTCCATATCCAGAAGCAGCATTTTCAATGTGTGTGAGAAGCCAGCTGTACATGTTTGGTCGTAACAGGAAAACACAAAATGCCAGGGATTTGATGGCCGCTCAATCAGCGAGCATTGGAAGGCGCCACTGTTTTCCCCTTAGGGAATCCTCCATCACTTAGCTGTTGCCTGGTTACCCCGCTCGTGGAGTGTGCTCTCCCATTTCCAATTTGGTAATTTGTCACAACAAAAATAACGGTTCATTACATCAAAACCTACGCACGTTGAATAGTCTGTAACGTCATAGCAGATGTGAAGTGCTGAGAAACACTTCCTGAAACTGAGGACTTTCCAGAAATCCCTCCAGCAGCTCTAAAGAACTGTAGACTCACATAAACCCAGGCCAGAAGTGTTCATTGCCTGTTTACTGAGTCTTACTTTGTACGACCTTAACCTTTATTTAAGATGTTATTCTATTCTCCCCAAAATGTTACGAGGCACAAAAAGCTGTTGTTACCCTTTTCTGGGTGATATGGGGTAGCCAAATTTTTAGTCTATCCCCATATTTTTAATGTCTATTCCCATACTATTTCAGTATTTCTCATGCCAAAGCAGAAAGTAAAGTCTCACATGAAGCACAGAATTTTTTATAGCTAGAAAAATCATCAAAGTGCTTTCCTAAATCTTCTGATGCATATAAATCTCGATTGTAATGCTTTATCCAGAAATGACTCCTGAAGCAAGAAGAGCAGACATTACGCTTGAAGCCAGCGGCTCTATAAGCTACTTCTGTGGAATAGAGATTTTAAGCTGATGCTTTTGGAAACACCAACTAGACAAATCAGAGCAAAGGGAACTAGAGAGAAGTTTACTTTAGATGCATCTATGGTTAAACATTCACTTGAATGGATAATGATGCTTTCCTAGTTTGTGCTTATGCAGCCACTTAGCAGGTTTGATATTAGACCACAAAGTTCAGAACCACACTTCATACTCTCCTAAACTCACTTCACTCAGCTTCTGAGAATTAATATCCAAAATGGATCCTCTGGCACTTTTTGTACAAGTACAAATTATTTGTTCTGACCACAATTCCTTTGGAGGAATCACACTCCCTTAGCTTAAATTACCTGCCTGGAAATAATTGAGCTTGGCACATTTCTTCCTGAGTGAATGGAGAAAAATTGCCAAGTGTTTCAAAGGTATGGTTTTGGTTTTCAAAAAGCCCAATATTGAGTGTCTTTTTAAATTTACCATTGGTTCTGAAAATATTTCCCTGAATCATGTACAATATGAAACTAATTTTCTAAGTATCGGATTTTTCATGACTTCCTTTAAATAAGTAAATGCAAAAGCATTTCAATGAATTGGCTTTAGAAATATTTATAGAGTAAGTCACAGCCATGATCCCACCTTACTGTGTGCTCCTAGAGAAACAAAATTTTCTGTCAACTGGAGCAGGAACATAAAGTAAGTCCTACTGACGTGTTGAGAATAAGTACTGACGTTAGTTGAGTATTACTCTTTATTGAATATTTCCTAGGTGTCAGATATAGGTAATACTGTCATCTCCATTTACAAGTGAGGAAACCAAGGAGCAGAAAGGTTAAATGAGTTGCTTGCAATTACACGACCCGTAGGGAGCACAGCTGGGACTGGGCCTGGCTGTCTGGCATCAGACTCTGTGCTCAGAGCCATGCCGCTGTTCTGTAATGAGGTAAGGAAGTGATTCTCCAGATGTCAACAACATAGTTCACCATCAGGTGTCAGGTACTAACCTTCAATGGAACTCTCAGAAACACACCTGGCTTGGTATCTGGTTTCACCTACAGGAAAGTAAAGAAAGGAAACTGTAGGGAAAACGTAGTAGGAATTTGGAAGACAAGTAATAACACTTGCCCAGTTTTCACAAACACATGTAAACAGTATAACAACCTGCTATATAACACTTTATAAAGTGTAAACCTCTAGAAACCAATACTTCTGGTCCCACCAGTATAACATGATGTCTAGAAATTGGCACCAACATACATATAAGTTAGTCAACCTGTGTTCTGTCGGGGTTAGTGAGGGTTTTCAGAAAGTTGTTACCTATGTTTCACTGGATATACTTTAACAATGCTGATGATTTGGCCATAAAGTACTGTTTATTTCTTTATTCATCTCATAAAGGACAACAACAGATGCCATAAAGAAGTGGTTATTAAATAACCAAGAGATCACTGAAGAAATCAAAGAGGAAATCAAAGAATACCTAGAGACAAATGACAGTGAAAATAACGACGAGCCAAAACATATGGGATGCAGCAAAAGCAATTCTAAGAGGGAAGTTTATAGCAATACAAGCCTACCTCAAGAAACAAGAAAAATCTCAAATAAACAATCTAACCTTACACCTAAAGGAACTACAGAAAGAAGAACAAACAAAACCTAGTTAGCAGAAGGAAAGAAATCATAAAGATCAGAGCAGAAATAAATGAAATAGAAACAAAGAAAACAATAGCAAAGATCAATAAAACTAAAAGCTGGTTGTTTGAGAAGATAAACAAAATTGATAAACCATTAGCCAAACTCATCAAGAAAAAGAGGGAGAGGACTCAAATCAATAAAATTAGAAATGAAAAAGGAGAAGGTACAACAGACACCACAGAAATACAAAGCATCCTAAGAGACTACTACAAGCAACTCTATGCCAATAAAATGGACAACCTGGAAGAAATGGACAAATTCTTAGAAAGGTGTAACCTTCCAAGACTGAACCAGGAAGAAATAGAAAATATGAACAGACCAATCACAAGCAATGAAATTGAAACTGTGATTTAAAATCTTCCAACACACAAAAGTCTGGGACCAGATGGCTTCACAGGTGAATTCTATCAAACATTTAGAGAAGAGCTAACACCCATCCTTCTCAAACTCTTCCAAAAAATTGCAGGAAGGAACACTCTCAAACTCATTCTATGAGGCCACCATCACCCTGATACCAAAACCAGACAAAGATCCTACAAAAAAAGAAAATTACAGACCAATATCACTGATGAATATAGATGCAAAAATCCTCAACAAAATACTAGCAAACACAATCCAACAACACAGTAAAAGGATCATACACCATGATCAAGTGGGATTTATCTCAGGGATGCAAGGATTCTTCAATATACACAAATCAATCAATGTGATACACCATATTAACAAATTGAAGAATAAAAACCATATGATCATCTCAATAGATGTAGAAAAAGCTTTTGACAAAATTCAACACCCATTTATGCTAAAAACTCTCCAGAAAGTGGGCATAGAGGGAAGCTACCTCAACATAATAAAGGCCATATACAACAAACCCACAGCAAACATCATTCTCAGTGGTGAAAAACTGAAAGCATTTCCTCTAAGATCTGGAACAAGACAAAGATGTCCACTCTCACCACTATTATTCAACATAGTTTTGGAACTTTTAGCCACAGCAATCAGAGAAAAAAAAGAAATAAAAGGAATCCAAATAGGAAAAGAAGAAGTAAAACTGTCACTGTTTGCAGATGACATGATACTATACATAGAGAATCCTAAAGATGCCACCAGAAAACTATTAGAGCTAATCAATGAATTTGGTAAAGTTGCAGGAAACAAAATTAATGCACAGAAATCTCTTGCATTCCTATACACTAATGATGAAAAATCTGAAAGAGAAATTAAGGAAACACTCCCATTTACCATTGCAACAAAAAGAATAAAATACCTAGGAATAAACCTACCTAGGGAGACAAAAGACCTGTATGCAGAAAACTATAAGACACTGATGAAAGAAATTAAAGATGATACCAACACATGGAGAGATATACCATGTTCATGGATTGGAAGAATCAATATTGTGAAAATGACTATACTACCCAAAGCAATCTACAGATTCAATGCAATCCCTATCAAACTACCAATGGCATTTTTCTCAGAACTAGAACAAAGAATTTCGCAATTTGTATGGAAACATAAAAGACCCCAAATAACCAAAGCAATCTTGAGAAAGGAAAACGGACCTGGAGGAATCAGGCTCCCTGAATTCAGATTATATTACAAAGCTACAGTAATCAAGACAGTATGGTACTGGCACAAAAACAGAAATATAGATCAATGGAACAGAATAGCAAGCCCAGAGATAAACCCATGCACAAATGGTCACCTTATCTTTGATAAAGATGGCAAGAATATACAATGGAGAAAAGACAGCCTCTTCAATAAGTGGTGCTGGGAAAACTGGACAGCTACATGTAAAAGAATGAAATTAGAAAACTTTCTAACACCATACACAAAAATAAACTGGGACTGGATTAAAGACCTAAATGTAAGGCCAGACACTGTAAAACTCTTAGAGGAAAACATAGGAAGAACACTCTTTGACATAAATCACAGCAAGATGTTTTTTGACCCACCTCCTAGAGTAATGGAAATAAAAACAAGAATAAACAAATAGGACCTAATGAAACTTCAAAGCTTTTGCACAGCAAAGGAAACCATAAACAAGATGAAAAGACAACCCTCAGAATGGGAGAAAATATTTGCAAACAAAGCAACTGACAAAGGATTAATCTCCAAAATTTACAAGCAGCTCAATATTAAAAAACCAAGCAACCCAATCCAAAAATGGGCAGAAGACCTAAATAGACATTTCTCCAAAGAAGACATACAGATGGCCAAGAAGCACATGAAAAGCTGCTCAACATCACCAATTATTAGAGAAATGCAAACCAACACTACAATGAGGTATCACCTCACACCAGTTAGAATGGGCATCATCAGAAAATCTACAAACAACAAATGCTGGAGAGGGTGTGGAGAAAAGGGAACACTCTTGCACTGTTGGTGGGAATGTAAATTGATACAGCCACTATGGAGAACAGTATGGAGGTTCCTTAAAAAACTAAAAATAGAACTACCATATGATCCAGCAATCCCACTACTGGGCATATACCCAGCGAAAACCATAATTCAGAAAGACACACGCACCCCAATGTGCATTGCAGCACTATTTACAATAGCCAAGTCATGGAGGCAACCAAAATGCCCATCGGCAGACGAATGGATAAAGAAGATGTGGTACATGTATACAGTGGAATATTACTCCGCCATAAAAAGGAATGAAATTGGGTCATTTGTAGAGACGTGGATGAATCTAGAGACTGTCATACAGAGTGAAGTAAGTGAGAAAGAGAAAAACAAATATCATAGATTAATGCATATATGTGGAACCTAGAAAAATGGTACGGATGAACCAGTTTGCAGGGCAGAAATAGAGACACAGATGTAGAGAACAAACGTATGGACACCAAGGGGGGAAAGCGGTGGGGGGGGGGGGGGGCGGGTTGGTGGTGGCGTGATGAATTGGGAGATTGGGATTGACATGTATACACTAATATGTATGAAATGGATGACTAATAAGAACCTGCTGTATAAAAAAATTAATTAATTAATTAAAAAAAAGAAGTCTTCTGAGGCAGTATTATTTCTTTGCAGACCTAAAGGGAAATTTTTTACAATAAAATGTTCATAATCTTTTTTTTTTTTTAATTTTTTGTTTATTTATTTATTTATTTATGGCTGTGTTGGGTCATCGTTTCTGTGCAAGGGCTCTCTCTAGTTGCGGCAAGTGAGGGCCACTCTTCATCGCAGTGCGCGGGCCTCTCATTATCGCGGCCTCTCTTGTTGCGGAGCACAGGCTCCAGACGCGCAGGCTCAGTAATTGTGGCTCATGGGCCTAGTTGCTCCACGGCATGTGGGATCTTCCCAGACCAGGGCTCGAACCCGTGTCCCCTGCATTGGTAGGCAGACTCTCAACCACTGTGCCACCAGGGAAGCCCCTCATAATCTTTTTTAAAATGATGCTTCTATTAGATGTTTGTGAAGATACCCAAGTCAATGTGAAAGCACATGGAATTACAAATATATAATGACAAAGTACAAATTTAGGTGACATAATATGAAGAATAAACTTAATTTCCAAAGTAGAGTTAACACTGAATATTTACATTTAAAGAATACCAAGTGTGGTTACTCTGTTTCTCTAAGAAAATCCTCTTTGCTCCTTTAAAGAACAACGATTTAGCATTAAGCTAGCTGCTTTGGGCTTCCCTGGTGGCACAGTGGTTAAGAATCTGTCTGCCAATGCAGGGGACACGGATTCAAGCCCTGGTCTGGGAGGCTCCCACATGCCGTGGAGCAGCTGGGCCCGTGTGCCACAACTACTGAGCCTGCGCTCTAGATTCTGTGAGCTACAACTGCTGAGCCCACATGCTACAACTGCTGAGGCCCGCGTGCCTGGAGCCCGTGCTCCGCAACAAGAGAAGCCACTGCAGTGAGAGGCCTGCGCACCGCAACGAAGAGTAGACCCCGCTCGCCACAACTAGAAAAAGCCTGTGCACAGCAACAAAGACCCAAAGCAGCCAAAAAAAATAAAGACCATATGGTACTGGCATAGTAGGGTGTGTGTGTGTGTGTGTGTGTGTGTGTGTGTGTGTGTGTATGAAAAAGAATAAAGAAACCAGAAATAAAACCTCCCATTCTTTTATGGTCAATTGACTTTTGACAAGGGTACCAAGAAAAGATTTTTCAACAAGTGATGCTGGGACAGCTGGCTATTCACCTGCAAAAGAAGTTGGACTCCTGCTTTGTATCCTGTACAAAAATTAACTCAAAATGTGTAGACCTAACTGTAAGATCTAGAACTATAAAACCCTTAGAAAAAAAGCATAAGCATAAATCTTCTTGACTGTGTATTAGGCAGTGATTTTTCTAGATATGACATCAGAAGCACAAGTGACCAAACAAGATAGATAAATTAACATCATCAAAAAATTTTTTTAAATTTTGTTTTAAATTACACTATTAAGAAAGTGAAAAGAGTCCACAGAATTGGAGAAAATGTTTTCAAATCATATACCAGATAAGGGACTTATATCCACAATGCATTCTTTCAAAAACCTTACAACTCAACCATAAAAAGACAGATAGCCCAGTTTTTAAATGGGCAAATTTGAATTGACATTCCTCTAAAGAAGATATACAAATGACCAGTAAGCACGTGAAAAGATGCTCAACATCATTGGCTATTAGGGATATACAAATTAAAACCATAATGAGATACCACTTTAAAGGATAACTATAATAAAAAAATATGGACAACTACTAATGTGGGTGAGGATGTAGGGAAAGTGGACCCCTCATACATTGCTAGTGGGGTTGTAAAATGGTGCAACCGCTTTAGGAAATAGGCAATTACTTGAAACATAGAATGATCCTATGACCCAGCAATTTCACTCTTTACTGGCTACTTTGAAGCAAGTGATTTGAGATCCCATCTTTTAGGATATGTCTCAAATCAAAGGAATGATTACGAATTCTGCCATTAAAATGTCACAGGCCACTTTTACACAATGTGCAAATCATACCTGGCAAAGTCCTTTTAAATTCTACAGAGGCAAACTCTCATTAAATCCTTCTTAATATTAACACTAGGATTAGTTCTATTCATTGTTGGTATTGTTTTACCTATTCAGTGTATCATAATATTCTATGTCTTCTTTTTTTTTTTTTGAATTAATTAATTTATTTTTGGCTGCGTTGGGTCTTCATTGCTGCACGTGGGTTTCTCTAGTTGCGGCAAGCGGGGGCTACTCTTCGTTGTGATGCACAGGCTTCTCATTGCGGTGGCTTCTCTTGTTGTGAAGCACGGGCTCTAGGCACGCTGACTCAGTGGTGGTGGCTCACGGGCTCTAGAGCACAGGCTCAGTAGTTGTGGCACACGGGCTTTGTTGCTCCGTGTCATGTGGGATCTTCCCGGACCAGGGTTCAAACCTGTGTCCCCTGCATTGGCAGGCGGATTCTTAACCACTGCGCCACCAGGGAAGTCCCCATGTCTTCTTATTTAATCATTGGTATAGTTTTAGATAACATGGGTGTAAATATATACTTGGCAGTATATTTTGGTATTTTAAATAATTATAGGTTTATAGTTGTATTATCTTTTCTTTGTCCAGCACAAAGCTCTCCTTTATTAAAGCTGAATCTTTGGACAGGAAAGCAACCTTAGTGTGTACACTGAAGGAGGTTTCTTTGTTCTGACCCAAACTACCTGCTGCCCCTCCTGGCCAGTCCAGCTTCCCAGATGTTTTCTATTCCCTCACTAGGCAGTACACTCTCCATTCTGGGACAGTCCCTCTGCCTGGGAGTCCCTCTCATTATCTTCTCTTTTCTGTCTCTCTCTGTCTCTGTCTGTCTCTCACTTTCTCTCACTCCTTTGGTCTCTCTTCCTCCATTAATCAAAATCCTACCATATCTAACTTAAAAAACAACAACAATAACAACATCTAAAGAACCTTCCCTATTCCCTCCATCATAATGTATTGGTATTTTCTCTGTGATCCAACTGAATTGAAATGGTAAATCTAATGTGTTGGGGGTTTACTATGTGACGAGCCCTAATGCTAAACACTACAACTGATCCCCTCATTTAATCCTCCCAATATTCCTCATAATGAAGGTTTTATTAATCCCAGTTCTACACAGGAAAACAAGATGCAGAAATGCGGAAGATGCATGTCTTAAGAAATAGAGCTGGGATTCAAACCCAGGCAGACTGACTCTAGAACCAGCCGTGGGCTCTTGATCCCACTGGCAAGAATCCTACTTGTCTTAAGGTTACTAGTTTCTGGCCCTGCTCTTCTCATTTGATTGTGAATCTAGTGGCTGTGGGTGGGAATTGGGGTAGAAAAGCATCATCTTATTCCTCCTTGTACCTTGCCAGCCCCTGGCGCAATGCCTGTGACATAATGGTACTCAATTCACATTTGTGGAATTAAATTATAATAATATTCCTATGGGAAATTACAACCAGCTTTAGGATAATGCTTCATGATATTTGTCCAGAAACTTGTGGCAAAAAATACTAGACTGCAATGATTTGATACTCACACACTTATTATCTGGAATGAGCTGCCATATTAATATTATCCACTGTTATTCCTTGGCACTCACATGGAAAGAGTCTCTAGCCAATCATCAGATGAAAAGATAAAATAATTATTATAACAATTAGTGTCATCTTTATCACTATAAATATCAGTGTTCTGAAAGTTTTAAGCATACATCATTTCATACATACAACCTATTAAGTGTGTACTGTTATCTCCATTTTAAAGATGAGAAAACTGAGATTCAGACAGGTGAAGTAATCAGTCCAAGGTCACAGAGTTTGTCAGAGGACCCAGTCCCAGTTGTCTCACCACAGGACTCGGGCGCGTGCGCATCTCACCATGTCACCCACCAGTTCTGCCACTGGAACAGGATCTGGTGCCCGCGTCAGGATGGGTAGTGAGCAGTTCCCACTGAGTGCCCTCCCTCTGCTCCCTGAACCGCCCTCCAGGTCTGAAAAGAAGTCCCACAACACGCCTCAGCTCCAGCCAGCTACTTTTTATGTAAACAGCCATTACTTATTTAATACAAAACACTGTTTTGTTTTCTTAGTGTGTTTGTGTGTGTGTGTGTGTGTCCTTTTCTGTTGCTAGCTTTGACATCGCCACAGAATTGCTAGCAGCATAATGATCAGATCAATTCCATTTCGAAGAACTGACTCACCATTGTTGTAGGGGGTATGGTTGAGCCCGGCATGCAGTCTCCCTGCTGTGCTCAAGTGGCTTCATGGATTCAGTGTGCATTTTAGGCTGAAGTATGTGCTCTACAATCGAAGAAGCAGTTAATTGTGTGTTGTTGTGTTGTGCTAAGTCATCTTGTGAAACTGACATAACAAAAATTAGACTTCTTGGTGGTGAAAAACGTTTTTTGGGTCATTTCAAAGTAGTCATTGGAAATTTCCTCTCCAACACTGAGGGAGCATTGTAAGGTGTTGACAGTAAAAACACAACACTTCACCTGGGCACCTGAAGTGCCTCATTTCTTTTTTCATTTTTTCTCTTTTTAATCCCACTTTTCTTCCTTGTTTGCCTACCAAAGGCTTAGACTTATCCTATGTTAAGAAGATCACTTGCCAACATTCCCCAACAAGCTGGAAAATAAGAAACTGGGCAGTCTCTCGGGAACTCTTGCTTCCTGGGACCTTCCCACCAGACCTGAAACAACAGATTCCACGGATAGGAAGGGAAAGCATTTCTGTAAAGGAAAACATTTAATGGATGTTTGTGCAAAACCATCGCAACAATGAGCTTTTAGAGGGGAGATATTCAAATGTGTTAAATTTGCAATGTAAATCCCCTGACCTTTCCATTAATTTGTTTAATAATTACTCTGGCATTTTTGTTGTTTAATTAAATGGAAAAAAATTGTTTCTTCTAAGCCTTGCCTAATCACTTTTAAGTAATATTTAGGTAAGTTTGAAAATTGTATTGAAGCAATTAATATGATAACAAGGATGATTCTTAAATTAAGGCATGTTTATCTGGAAAAAAAGAGCCCATGAGAGTGGTTTGTCCATTGTTGCCAGTGTCTCTGTTTCCTTTAGGATTCTGCAAATGGGCATCATTTCTATTTTTGGCCCAATTTCCATTTCCCTGGTAACGAGGATGCTGCAGATGGAGGACTGTGACTTCTGTAAGTGTCACAGACCACAAGCAGGGCTTGCTCAGGCCTCTGAGAGTGTGCTGAGAATCCGCATCACTGCTAAGGAAACAGGAAATAAGAAGTCACTGGCCAAGGATATTATGTTCACTGTTTATATCCCGTCCCCTTGCATTTTCAATGTTCCACTTTACTTTCTATTCCAAATATTTTACACAGTCAATTTCTGACCAAAAGCCGATGAAATTAAATAAACAGGAAAGTGTGGAATGAAGCAGAAGCATGGTAAGCAGAAAAAGCTGCTACTCCATTGATTTTTAAACTGTGAACTTGGGTAAGGGTTGTGTGCCTCCAGCGCTAAGCTAAGACAGGGTGGTGAAGCAGGTGCTCGGGTCCACTTCTCTGAAGTCCACAGATGGGTGCTCAGTGCCCTCTCAATCCCTGCATTCAAGGTCCAAAACCTCTTTCCTCCACACCTGCCTCCACTGATGTTCAGCGGGCCTGGTGCCTTCTGACAGAACCCTGCAGAGGCTAGCTGAGCAAGTGTATAGGGCAAGTTAGCATTTACGTTTGGAAGTTAGTTTTTAACTCTTAAACCCAAAAAAGTTAACAACGTGAGACATCAAAATTTCCCCTACGAATTAATAATTAACATCTGCTTTTTCAAAACCGTATATGTGTGTGCGTGTGTCCATATATATATATGTAATCATTTTGCTCTGCAAAATGAAATAACCCTGTGAGGTATTTTGTAGTAAATACTTTGTTATCATCTGTAAAATGGAGATAATTCCCTCATAGGGTTGTCAGAATAATTAAATGAGATCAAGTATAAAAATCGCTTAGCACATGGTCTAAAAAATAGTACATGGTTGCAAGTGGTAGATCATGATTACTATTCTGAGCCTTATTCTGAATGTGAGCATAATAGTATCAATATTAAGTATCAACTATGATTTGTCTGTCTCATATAATAACATGCTGGATGCCATACAAACCAAACACAGACAGGCATACCTTTCACACTCAGGTTTCTTGGAGTCGGAAACTTTTAATGCAGCTCTAAAGTTCAAAAAAAACAAAGTAAAGCTAACTAACCACTGATGAAAGACATGAATTGAACAAAGGATTGGACAAGCTAATCAATCTGAAGAAGAAATGTGACTGAGGAAGGAAGGGAGGGAGGGAGGAAGGAAGGAAAGGAAGGAAGGAAGGAAGGAAGGAAAAGGGGGGAAGGAGGAAGGGAGGCAAGAAGGGTTCAAGTTGCATGTGGGCTGGTGTGAAAGATCTGTATGGAGCTGGTACCTCATCCAGCCAGTCAGGGAAGACCTCATGAAGAGAAAAGAATGAAGGGAGACCCCAAAGATGAGGCAGAGGATTGGGCAACTTTTGACAATAGAGAAACAGAAGAAAATTTCCATATCTCCCTGTGAAGGGACAGAGGACTGAATTTCCCAAGTTTCTCACACTAGATGTTAACTGATCGTTCGGCTAACATCACTTTCCCCTGTGTCTTCGCAAATGATCAGGATTTGATGATCTGTCTGTTCTTACAAGCCATCTATTGTTTATTCTAGCTTTGTAAGGACAAAATATGTGTTCATCTTTTTCTCCCTAGCCCCCAGTATAGTACCAGAATTTAGTATGTCCTCAGTAAATACTTGATGAATCTTAGTGACCACATGCAGCTAAAACTCCTACATTCTAGCGGGGTCCTGCATGCTTCAGTATATATGACAGTGTTACTCATTTTCAGCATCTTTCTAACACCATCATCTTGTTTGATGTGGTCCAAATTGCAAAGAGGCATACTTGTTCCTCCTCAGTAAAAAGAGCCTCCAGTGGCATGATTAACACAAGTTCACTTACACATATGACCAACAGCCCCTAATAGAAGCCTCAAAAAAAAAAAAAAAAAAAAAAAGAGGGAGAGAGAGAGAGACATCAGAAGGCTGAAGGAAAAAATTGGCTCCCAGATCTCAGCAAACTAGCTGAAAAAGTCTTTATAGAATTGTTTCATTGGCCAAAAAGTAATTCTGTATTGACATGAGTTTGGACAAGGTTAACAAAAGAATTTTTAAGTCACCAGTTTAACTTCAGAGCATTTGCATTAAGACAAATAGGAAATAGAACCTTTAAACTTTACATATATATATACATATTCTGCATGAATGGCAAATTGTTAAATGAGGAGGAAAAAGCCATTCTGATATAATTCCTGCTTTATTTAATTCATAGTCCTAGAAAAACTAATGTTTCTGAGATAATTTATTCTTATTCAATGAAGAGTTCAACTTTTGCTTTTCCCTTAAACATTGGTATTTATAATTACTTTTCTTTGTACTTTTAAAAGACATAGTTTTAAGGAAAAACTCAAAATGGTTATCTTTTGTTCATTAACATTGATCATTCATATTCTTAATATCACATATGCCATTGTAAAGCTAATTCCAATTCAGTGGTTTCAGAAAAGAGTTTTTATTGTTGATAATAAATACTAATCATCTTTAAGCATAAAAATGAAGCATGTGCAGGCATTTTTTAGACTTTTATAACGTTACATAGTGGAAATAACTTTTCAAACCTAATGTTTTAGCTCTTGGAGTCGGAAACTTTTAATGCAGCTCTAAAGTTCAAAAAAAACAAAGTAAAGCTAACTAACCACTGATGAAAGATATGAATTGAACAAAGGATTGGACAGGCTAATCAATCTGAAGAAGAAATGTGACTGAGGAAGGAAGGAAGGGAGGGAGGGAGGAAGGAAGGAAAGAAGGAAGGAAGGAAGGAAGTGATAAAATTAATTACACTTGAAGGGATTTCTAGCTTTTTTTGTATTAGATGAATTGCTTACAGAAATCGATAATTACAGGCTAAAAAATATTGGGAGCAATAAAACACTAATTGTGTCTTTTAGGATCAGAAAGTTTTTCAAAAGAAGCATTTTCTACTGTCTCTGTTCTAATCATCAAATCACCCAACAAAAGAGCTCTAGTTCAGAGGGGATTCTGATTTACCCTTCTGATTGGATGCACATGGTAAACACTAGTGGAATTCACTTAGGAACCAACACTGCCCGATCAATTCACATAGGAACCAGTACTGCCCAATCCCTCTTCCTCTCAATAGATAAATAGCCTCACCACCTACTTCACAAGAATAGAGTTCAGCAGATCTCAACTTTGTAATATCAATCCTGCACGCTTGATATTAGGAAGAAACATGTCTGTTTCTTCCTATTACCGTGGAGGAAATGACCCTTCCTTTATTTAAGGTCAGTCCCTTAACTTATGTAATGAGCCCATTTCCTCCTGCCTTTACAGGATTCTTACTTACACTATCAATGACCTCTTCTTTTCTTGTATTTTTTCTTCTCTCTCTAGTTAATGATTTTACTCCATCAGTTTTTAGACAGTCTGAAGTCTCCTTCACCCTAAAATAAATATCCTTTTACCTTTACCACTTATTCTCCCAGCTACTGCCCTTTGTCCTCTCCTTGAGACAAAAATGGCAAAATAATTGTGTGTTGTCTCAAATCGCTCTCTTTATGTCCTCCCCTCCCCAAACTCAATTCTCTTCAGTCTGGCTTTCATCACTTTCTCTATCAAATCAGCTCTACAGAGGTTGTCAGTGACTGTGATGACAATAAATCCAATGGGAATTTCTCAGTCTTCATCTCACTTTAATCTTTCAGGAGACCCTGTCGGCCTTCCTTCTTAAATGTTCTCTTCTATCGGCTCTGATGCACTACACACCATTGGTTTCCTCTGGCCACTCTCCAATCTCCTTGGTTAATTCATCCTTTTCAGCCTACCCTTTTAAATAAAGGGGCTCCTCAAGAATTAACCATTTGTGCCCCCTTCTAGCTTCACTCTATACTTTTTGTTTAGGCAGCTCATAGCTTCAGACACCATCCAGATGTCAATGAGTTCCAATTTGAATAAGTAACCCAGACATTTTCTTTGAGTTCCAATCCCAATACATCCAACTGCCTATTCAACATCAAGACATGAAGCTCTGAAGGCATATTAAATAGAGCATGTCCCAAACCAAACTCAGGATCTTCCCAACCCCCAAACCTGGGTTTCCTCTAGTCTTCCATATCTTAGTGAATGGCACTCATACCATCAAACTGTGGACACCAGAAACCTAAGAGCCAATCCTGACACCACCACCCCTGCCCCCTTCACCAGCCCATTTAACACATCACCAGTCTTGCCACTTACTTCTCACCTAATTTCCATATCTTTCACTTCTCTCTGTCTCTACCACTATCACCCTAGACCAAACTACCATCTCATCTTACTTGGGCTACTGCTAAAGCTTTCTAACTGACCCTCCCCATGCCCAATATTGACCTTTAATCTGTTCTTCACACTACAACCAAAGTAAGCTTTTCAAAAGGTATATCGGTGTATTTCATTCTCTAGTAAAACCTTGTAATGGACTTCCATTGCTCTCCTGATAACAAAGTACTTGATGCATTTGTTCTACGAGGCTCCATGTGATCTGGCCCAGACCTGTCTTCGCAGCACCCTCCTCTTCTCTCTCCCCACATCCGCCACAGTATCCTTCTTTTAGTTATTCTTGGCCAGTCTCATAGCCTTCTCTGTTTTTTCTTCATTGCTCTTACTGTAATTTTTATCTAACTGTTTTATGAGTACTTGATTACCTGTCTTCTCCAAAAGACTCTTTTCAAAATCAGGGCCCAAATCATGTATATTTTGCTCAATATTTTATCCCCAAGCAGTTTGCTTACACATCTTAGGTGTTCCTCACACATTTATTGGATGAATGTCTGAATTGGAGATGTCAGATTTGTGATTAATCAGTTAAAACCATGGGAGTGGATGAGCTCTGCTAGAATGGGAAGGGAAGTAGGTCAAAGAAAGAATCCTGGGAGAGTCCATTCATGGGGACCTGAATATACATATATACATATATACACATACATATATATATTCTTTTTCAGATTCTTTTCCATTATAGGTTATAGGTTATTACAAGATATTGAGTATGGTTCCCTGTGCTATATAGTAGGTCCTTGTTGTTTACCTATTTTGCATATAGTAGTGTGTATATGTTAATCCCAAACTCCTAATTTATCTCTCCACGCCTGCGCCCCCAAACTGTCCCCTTTGGTAACCATAAGTTTGTTTTCTATGTCTGTGAGTCTATTTCTGTTTTTGTAAAAAGGTTCATTTGTATAATTTTTTTACATTCCACAAGTAAGTGATACCATATGATACTTGTCTTTCTCTCTCTGACTTACTTCAGTTAATATGATAATCTCATATATATGATTTTTTAAAAATAGAGGTTGCTCTAATCAGAATTTTCATCATGAACAAACCAGTAGACAGCTTTTTCAATTTATACACCACAGGCCACAAGTAACATTTTTATCAGAGTGAGTCAAAATGATAATTAAATAAAATAAGCTCAAATTTCACAAAGCTTAAGTCATAGGATTTTAGTGCAGTAAAGATAACCAACAAGGATGATTTCATTTTCCAGCAGAGAAAACTGAGACCCAGAGAGGCACATGCACAAAGTTCCACTTGTTATCCCGTCAGTCACACATTCGTTGACACATCTTACACGCCAGCCCTAGGGTGGGAAGTCCAAGGATGAATCGTTGTACATGGAAGACTGCACTGGAATTAGGACCCAGGGCTTCTCACTCCCAGGACAAAGTTATTTCCTTCCCTGGAAGGCAGGCTCTTAGAATGGCCTCTGCTCCCTTTGGACATTGAAGCGGAAGGTCATGTAATGCCTGGTTGCCCACCCAGTGTCCCACACCCTGAGAGCTTCACTTACCATCAAGGGGTCACTTATACACCACTAGACTAATGACCTCTGTTTGAAAATAAGGATTTGGGAAATTAATTATTTCCAAAGTCACACATACAACTTTGAATCCAATGGCTTATCAAATCCCTGCATGACTTTAAATTCTTTCTTTTTCATTTCAAGCCACTGCCAGATTATCTGTGCCTCGGAGCATGAAGATGCAATGCATAAATCAAAAACGAGTAAGTTTTTTCCTTTCCTGTGCTACTGCAGAGATGCCCATTTGCCACATCATTTAGCAGCAGAGAAGAAAGCTACAGATGGGAGAGGGGAAGCAGGGGCAATGAGCCTGCTCACTTGGGAAAAAAACGTGGAATTTCTGACCAAAGTGAACTCCTTGTGATTTTAGGGAAAGGTATTGGCATGCAGATAAAATATGAGGCCTGAGGAACCGCCTCCACCTCCCAAATGTTCTCAGTTTTTATTTCAATTGTATTTACTTCTAATCCCTCCCCTTGGGCTATCCAGACCACCACCACCATCACTGTCATCTTGGTGTTTCCTTTTTTTAATATTTTTTTTTACAATTGATTGATGGTTTCCCATACTGAGACATCCTTTATCTATGTTGGCGAGCATGAATCTATGTTTTTAAACTATGCAGTGAAAAATCCACATGCACACAGCACCAGAGGGGACAGTTACAAGAAGCTATTTGCTTCTATGGAAAAGTTCTTAAGCGAGGATTTAGGAGAGCTGGGTTCTGGTTCCAGGTCTGACATTTGAATGTTAATGTTTCAGGAACTCAAATACTCATCCCTGTACTTTCGCTCCCAGGGCCTGGCACAAGAGAGGAGTGAAAGCTACATCATCTACCAAATTTGTCTCCCAACAGAGATCCCCTTCTCCACTGGGCATGACCCTTTACTGTCTCCCACCTATATTCTGTTGATTCCTATTCTAAGTGTTTTTTTGTGTCTTTGGTCATTTGATTTTGACTAATCCTTCATTCATCAAATCTAGACTAGCCTCCTTCCTCACCATCTGTCTTATCCCACCCTAACCATCCTCAACTGAAACTCAGATTCCACTTCTGCAGAGCTTCAGTTTCAATGTCATCAGTTCTCACCCTGCTCTGAAGTCCCAGCTCTTTCTACTTGTATCACATATTTTTTCACTTGGTTATATAATGTCTCATATTATTGTTTTAGATTTCTTTGCATTATTTATTAATGGCTTCCCTGTGTTTGCCTTGACTCCCATCTGAGTCTCCAACCCCTTCTCTAAATAATCAAAAGTCCTAGTTTCTTGTCCCAAGTTTCTACTCCCAACGACTCTGAGCAAAACCAATGATCTTCCATTTTCTTATATAAAAAGTAAAAGATCCTTAAAATTGATTTCAGCTCTAATAGTCTGCAAGTCTAAGATTTTATTTACTGTTAAATATTTCAGATTTGTTCTTTCATGTTATCATTATTATTACTCATTTCACTTCCTAGCACAATCCTAGATGCTTAATCAAGGAGGAAGTTTAAACAGAGTCAGTGAGATCATTTCCCTGGCTACTCTGTGGAAGTGCAAGAATTCCAAGGGTTAAATTGAGGTGTCTTTGGAAGTGTTCCTCAACTCCTAAGGCCTTTCCTATTATGCTGTGAGCATCAGAAGTCTTTTTTTTCTCCTTCAAAGCATGGGAAAGGATGTGGAAACACAACTCAGTGTTTATTGGAAGCAAAAGCCTTCCTAAAAATCCATCTTCAAAGCTTATAATTTTCAATGAATGAGAAGCAATTCCTTTACCTCCGAAGGCCAGGATTCTTCTGTCTTTTTAAATAAAAGGAAAGGCACGACCTGTCACACAAGCTGACAACGCGACCCAGTTTAAGAAGAAAGAAATGAAACAATCAACAGTTTCAGTTTGCAGTTTGGAAGGAGGAGGGTGAGATCTGATAATCCTGGCCTGTTCCTCATTTTCTGCTTGAGGAAAAAATAAAGGGTATTTATGAGAACTGTCCTCTGTTATTAAACTGAGATGATTGCTTCTGCCCCTCTAAAATGTTTTGTAATATTAATTTTTCACTAATGACATTTTTAATATACTGTGTGATAAATCCCTGCCAAAGTCTCACTCTCACCAGTGTCTGCGTGTGGGGCTGTAATAAGCATGACCCCAGTCTCTTACCCAGATTGGAGTCATTCATTACCCAATGCCGTGGCCAGTTTGCATCTCCAGTTCATAAGCAGTCTTTCTCCAGCTGTTACCTCAATTTGTCCTTGCAACCATTTCCATCAGTTCTGGAGAATTTTATGTAGTAAAACTTTGCAGGTATCACTGGGAGTGGAGGTAAGGGAATGAGGAGGGATTTGTGTTCTCCATCAGAGGAAATCAGATGAGTCTGCAGTCAGCTTCCAGGGGACACTCCTGAGGCAGCCCCTCTTGGCCTTTTGAATCCGTGACTACCCCAGTCATAGGCACGAAGCCTCAAAGCTAGCTGTTGGCAGGGTCCTGCTGAATTTGGGGGTAACTTATGCCAAATTTTATCAGCACCAAGTATATCAGATGGCTCTGTAAAACTAGGGCTTTGAAGTTTGAGAAAAAACAAAACAAAAGCAACCTTGATTAGGTTCTTTAGTTCTGAGTCTAACCTATCACTTATCTGCCACACTAAGGAAAAAAGGAAAAGGAGGATAGTGGAAAATAAATGAGAATATTAGAGGGATTCTCTAGAACCCAGTCAGAAAGGACAGCCCCTGAATCACATGCACCGATAAAACACTTCAGAGCTGCTGGTTGCTCTGAAGTGAAATGTATAGAAATATTTGAAATTAGTTTACTCATGGTTTTATACTTTCGTCCATTCATTCACTCATTAACGAGCATTCACGGCCAGACATTGGGCTAAGCCTAGGGGATACATGTGTGACTAATATTGTTCAGTAAATAATAAGTATCTCATCTGTAAGTTCCATGAGACCAAGTCTCTTTTTTTTTTTTTTTTTTTTTACTGATAGATCTCTGAGACTGGCACAGTATGTGACAGAAAGTGTGTCCCATGAGAGAGAGATTGAGATGCGAAGAGAAAGAGAACCAGAAAATGAGAGCAGGAGAAAGGTGAGTTTCATCCCCAGGATCTAGGAAAATATCTGGTCCAGAGTAGAGGCTCAGTGAAGTTGGCTATTATTTATAAATATAGTGGAATTAACATGATTTATTCCCAAAGCATTGACTACACTGTATGACTCGAGTTATTCGTGTTCAGGCTGGATAAAAAGATCTTAACACAAACATTCTATGCTTCTATTGATATTTGCTTAGAGGCAGTAGGCAACTATTCTGCTTCATGATATGTTTTTGTATATGCACGAATATGCTTTGGCAAAATCATTTAACTAGACCTCTTCTAGGGAAGGTTGTAAAGAAGATAAAGAAAACTCTAACTGCTAGTCCTGTGTGAAATGCAGGGTAGAAAGATGCAAGGGGGAAGGTGGGACCTTCAATGGGATTTTAAAACTTTGTCTAAGCTGAATTCCCAGAGCACGATCCGTCAATTGCATAAATATTTATTGAGGCTTTGCTGCGTTGAAGGCATTAAGCTAGAGGGGACGGACCCTGCGCTCAAAGACCCTGTGGCTGAAAAGGACCCAGACAGAGGATGAGATGCCCTGGGAAGGGCTGTGAGAGCGGAAAGCACTAAAGTGCTCAGGGCACAGCCCCCAACCCGGCCAGGTGGCCAGCGGCCAGAGGAGGGTTTCCAGAGGAGGTGATCCCTCAGCCAGATTTTTTAAAGAGTAAGAAGCAATGAAATAAGTAAAAGGAAGCCAGGCCAGAAACAAGCAGACAAAGCAGGAGACGGTTGTCGACTGGGGGGAAAAAAAAGCACAGCCGAAAAGTTAAGAATTATGTTTTATTCAGCAGCCTTGCTTAGGATTTAAGCCGGGGAGGCAGTCTGTCATAGTTCTGAAGGACTGCTCGGAAGAGGTAAGGGAGGAACCAGGATGTATGGGAGCTTTTGCAAACAAACAAACAAACCAAAAAGCAGGTAGAATATCAAAAGATTACTGTTAATTAAAGAAAACCAGACATCTCAGGTTAATGAATTAAGTGCTTTTCTATGTATGGGGAAGATGCAGGTCTGGGCTCACTGAAATCATTCCTTCCATGTGCACCTTAACTATCTGGGGCCAGTGTCCTGTTTTCTCCACCCTGAATCCCCTCAGGGTTCACAGTCAGGGGCAACTGCAGTGGCTGACGGGCTTGATGGCCACAACATCCTTTGTTGACTGATATGGCAGGATCCACAGGGCATCCCAGAATAGAAAAGAGCACAGACCACAGCCCGGGGAGGGGGGGGTGGGGATGGAGTCAGAGCAGGTTTGGGAAACTTCAGAGGAGCTTTATATGACCAGCCAGTGGGAAGAAGGGGGCCACTGGGACCCATGGGCAGAGACAAGATTAGGGAGGGCTTGTGGGGGCCATGCTAAGGAGACTGGGTCTTCTCCTAGAGATAACAGGAAGTTTCCCTCACATGCTGAGTTAGCACAGAAACACAGGCTGGTGGCAAATAGGAAGCAGGTCTTGCAGAACTGGCTCCTTCTAAAGCATGGATGCAGACCACTTATGAGATTAGAGTTCATTCATCTCAAAAATATGGTTTGAGCACTTGGGTAAGTAATATGGAGAATACAAAGATGAGTAAGACACATGCTTCAAGGACATTCAATACAGAAAGGGAAAGTAGAGTCCTGAATTGCTGTTGTCACCAGAGGAATACACATAAAGAGTGTTGGTTTTCCGAACTGAGAATTAGTTCCCTCCGGCTGGACGATCAGGAAATGCTTCATGGAGAAGAGGACTTGGAGGTTCTACCTTAAGGTGGTGGTTCTCAAGCCTGAGTGTGTGTCAGAATCACCTGGAAGGCTTAACCCTGATGGGTCCCCCACCCAGAGTTTCTGATTCCCTAGATCAGGAGTGAGGCCCCCAAATTGGCAGACAGCTCTCCTACGTCCCCAGGTGACGCTGGTGCTGCTGGTTCAGGGACAAGGCTTTGGAGAATCTTTGCCCTGCATGACAGTGAGGGACTGCTCAAATAGAGGTGAGGCTGTGGGCATCCCATGAGGAGGAAACCGTGTATGTAAAGGCACATGGCTAGAAAAGCAAGGCTATATCCTGATTACAGTCAAGTTGGGGTAGAATATAAGACCTGTGAGTATATAAGATGCCGTCAGCCACAACAAACTTGGTAAGTTAATTACCCAGTCAACTCCAGTCAGCTGAGAGCAATTGTGCTAGAATAGCTATCAAGCATAAGGCAATGGCCAAGCCTATCCTTCAGCTGTCCTAGCTCACCTGGTTTGCCCTGCTCTGAACTGAAACAGCCATTAGTACCAGTCAACTCAGCCATTGTATGCATTACCAATCCTTTTCATCTAAACAAAAAGGAATTTAAAAATCCCTGTAGTTTAGCCAAAGCAAGACTGGAATGTTTAAAAGGACTTTTAACAAGGAAAGAAAAATTATAAAAGTAAAGAAACAGAGGCATTCACATACATTGAGTTCTCATGTCATTTAAAAAAAAAAAGAAAAAAGCCCCAAAGAAAGATTAATTTGGCTGATGCAGTTTTACATGGTTTGCAAGGTGTTTTGAGTTGAATTGTGCCTAAAGATACATTGAAGTCCTAGCGCAGTGAATGTGACCGGGTTTACCTCTTGGTGGGTGTTGAACCAAAAGACATAGCCAAGCCAGAGATTGGGAGAAGGAAGGATTTATTATTACTTGCAGCAAGGAAGAGAGCACCAGGCATCTTTCCCAAAGCAGTGTCTCCCTGAACAGCCAAATTGGGGAAGTTTTAAGCTAAGGGCACATACATATTCATGAAGGGGATTGAGCAGAAGAGAACTCAGCATAAAATTGAGGCAGAGGTTGACAGAGTCCAAACTTTAGTTGATTGAAGTCAGAAGGGTCGACATCACCATTCCGTCCTCCACCTGGTTGGGGGCCTTAGTTCCTGCAGAACTCAAAGACAAGTGTCAGATTGTTATGTATATCCCTTGAGGAGGAACTAGGCCTCTGCTTTAATCATTGCACTCTTGTTTGACTGCCTTTTCTCTGTTGCTGCATTCCTTTGTTCCTTAAGATCATTGATTACTGAGACCTGTTCAAGGGCAGGCATTGTGGCCAGGCTTAGAACACAAAATGGCTTAGCCAAAATGGCTTCTCATTTCAAGAAAGCCACTCCTGGTTCTCTTTCTCTGGGAACCCCCTAACCTATCTGCTATCACACAAGAATGTGACCTTATTTGGAAATGGGGTGTTTATGGAGGTAATCAAGTTAAAATGGGGTAATTAGTGTGGACTCTTATCCAATACGACTGTCGTCCCTTTGAGCCTAATTCTAGAGGGGGGCACGCATTTCAGTAGACACTGTACAGGCCAGAAATCTCCCACCAGCTGTACCTGTAAATCCCCACCCCAAAGTCCTTAATTTTAGTTCTTTTTCTTTCTTTAGCAGTTTACTACCTCTTTCTTAATCACCTGACTACTTACTTAACTACTCTTCCACTTCAAGAGAGAGGTAGCCAGTACATTGCCATTCCTCTCAAAGTCCAAAAGCCTATTCAGCTGGGACCCCTCCTGCCTGAGGAAGAAGGAAGGATAATTTCCCCTACTGGCGGTGGCCATGGTGACAGGAAGGGGTGGAGCAGGAGAGGCCAGACAAAATGAGAGCAGAGTCGGGGCTGGGCAGCCAGGGCAGAGGGTTGCCTGGCCCAGGCAGGAAGGAGGAAGTCGAAAGAAGACCTGGGGCTAGGACTCATCACCTCACAACTGACTCAGGCTCGCACTTTGTTCTTGCTTGCTGAGAAGGAAGTAAGTACTTGCAGTACATTGTCGGACGTCTTCCTTCAGAAGAGAAGTGTCCTATTTCCACCACTTGCCGAGAACAGCTGGGTGCCCCCTAATTACTGATTAGCACACACAATGGTCTAATCGGTCCTCCATATTTGAGGGGTAATTTTGATTATTGCTTTTTCACACTTGATGAGAGTTTCCTGGGGCTTTGTTTATGTGTTACCCCACCTTCCAGTCAGGAGGGCACACTCCAGTCACAGCAAGGGAACCGCTGTCGATGCCAGGTCTCAAGGAACATGTGTCCAACGGCCAGAAAGCAGTAACAACCTTGGTATCTATCAAAACGCAGCCAGTCTCTAAAGAAATCGCCATGTGTGCCCATTTCCAATAAAGGGAGCATTAGTAAACCTGGCATAGCTATACCCTTGTTCTTTAGTTTAAATCGAAACATTCAAATGTAACTCAAAGAAGGTATGCCCAGAGTGAACAAGGTTTTCAGAAATCAGACTTTGCCTTTCCCCAGTAGCACAGGCTGTCCTTGCCCTCCCATGTCTCGGGGACCCTCGGGGGCCAGTCCAGTGAATGAGGAATGAGCAGTGTGTGAGTCAGGGTTCTCCAGAGAAACAGAACAAGTAGGGGATAGAGATGTATAGATATATATTTATTATGAGGAATTTGCTCACATGTTTATGGAGGCTGAGAAGTCCCACGATCTGCTGTCTACAAGCTGGGGACCCTGGAAAGCCAGGGGTATAATACAGTCCTTTGGTAGGTGACACAAAGTGGATCCTTAAATATGCCTATAAAACGTGAGTCAAATGAACACTGCAGTGATGACAGGGCTTTTGATAAGTCTCTACAATTTATGTGATTTGTATTCTACCTGTAATCCCACTAAAATTATTATTTTTTACTTTTTTATTTTTTCTTTAATATTTATTTATTTATTTTTGGCTGCATCGGTTCTTAGTTGCGGCACCTGGGATCTTTTGTTGTGGCACACAGGCTCTTCGTTGTGGCACGCACGCTTCAGAGCACGTGAGCTCTGTAGTTGTGGCGCGAGGGCTCAGTAGTTGTGGCACACGGGCTTAGTTGCCCTGCGGCATGTGGCATCTTAGTCCCCCGACCAGGAATCGAACCGGCTTCCCCTGCATTGCAAGACCGATTCTTAACCACTGGACCACCAGGGAAGTCCCTCACTAGAATTGTTTTTAAATGAGTGGATGATTTTAATATAAGAGAATACTAAGAGCAGCGTTTGCCCTTCCAGATTCAAAGGGCAGAGAGTTACTTTTGAGATAATCGGGGCTCCTTGAGGTGGACCACACATTATCAGTGCATTTTCTCTCCCGAAACCGAGTCGTGTCGTTGAATAAAGATGTCCTCAGAGGATTTAGTGCAGAAGTGAGCGTGGACTCACCTCATCTCAGCCCTGCTGGTGTATCTTGGGATTCACCCTTGACCCTCTACATCAGCGTGACTGGTGTGAGCCTGGGTGGACTTCCAGATATCACAACATAGTTCCAGACTTTTATGTTTGTTTCTCAGCTGTATAAACATATACCTTCACAAGGGAATGCAATCCCAGAAGTACAGGCTGCTCTTCAGACTCGCCACCGAGCAAAGGAGTCCATTGCTTGGCACTTGCTTTCTTTTTACCTCCCATCTCACCTTTATTTCCCAAGCACATAGACTTGTCTTGTTAATGTTAGTGACAATTTAACAAGTCACGATTATGCAGCAAGGTTTGTAATAAGCACTCTCCATACATAATTTAATCGAACAAAAACCTGTTCGTTATAATAATACCTCCCCTGTGAGGTAGGTGTTATTATCCCCATTTTACAGATGTAAAAATTGTAACTCATTGACAGAGGTCACTGAGCTAGTAAGTAATGACTCAGAATTTATACCCAGATTCACCCATTGCCAAAATCGATATAACCACTAATCTATACTGCCTGCAAGTTTTAGCAAAATAGGTAAACTTTCCTAGATTTTTCACTGCTTTAGGGAGCAGCATTCATAAGTCCAGTGGGGAGTCTGGCCGTTCAGCTCCTGAGGCATCGCACACAAGTCCAACCCTCATCCTTTTTTTTTTTTTTATTGAATGAAAGATTCTTGAAATTCTATAGTGCTTTACAGTTTTCAAAAGTTTCACACAGATGATTTCATATAATCTCATAATAACTTTTTCCCCCTACCCCTATCTTGCCCCTTCCTCCTTCCCCCTCCCCACTGGTAACCACTAGTTTGTTCTCTATATCTGTGAGTCTGCTGCTTTTTTGTTTTATTCACTAGTTTGTTGTATTCCTCTTCATTCTTATACTTATTCACATGTATAATGACTTGAAGAAAAAACACCTAAATATTGTGAGTTTGAGCTCATCACAAAGGAAATGAATCTGTGCCAGTGAGGTTGGGAAACCACATTTTCAAGGGGGTTAGCCTTAGGACATGGCCACTAATGAAAGTGCATTCATTGATTCATTCTTTCCCCAGTAAACACTGAGTACACACTGTCTAAGGCTTTCAGGATGCAATGAAAAATAAAACATCAGTCCCTGCCCTCAAGTGCTTCTAGTAGGGACACTGAGTAAATAAGAGGCCATTAAAATCCAATGTGGTAAGTCCTGTGAGCAAGTAAATGGGATGTGATGGGCTAGTGGCCAAACCCAAACCAGACAGAGATGTTGGAAAGCCACATCCCATCCCTGAGGGCAGAGTCCAGCATTTCCTCAGTGTTGTTTGTCACCACATGGTTAAATGAGTTGTGCAATTTCCCCAGGGAAGACACAGGCTTATTTGTTCGCTTTTATTAGTTGAAGAGAATTATGGATATCTGGTTACACGTTCTCAGTGCTCTGACAAAGATTCTTAGTCAACTTGGGAAAATTGTTCCTATCATAAATATTAGGCTAAATACAATCAAAAGAACACACCTGCCAGGAGATATTCCCAATTTACAGATGAGAATACTGAGATTCTGAGAGGTAGTAATTTACCCAGTTCATACAGCTCATAAGTGGCAGAGCTAGGATTTACACCCAAATATGCAAGCTTCTAAAGGAAGGTCAATAAGCTAGTAAAATAAGTGCTACACTGAGCAACCGGGAGAAAGCCTCTCTTAGCTAAAAGGCACCACATTGTTCCTGGTCTCTGAAGACCACCTGATTTCGATGTTTAAAGTGCTGCAGCTGCAGACTGTGGCCTAAAGTGAATGAAGCTGGAGGAATCACCCTTTCCAAAGGAGTCCCACCTGCATGCTACATAGACGTGCACCTGAAACCAGCTTTCCCTCTATATAAAGGGCATGGGGGAGCGCGGGCTCTTGGGAGAGGAAGAGCAGGACAGGAAGTGCGGTCAGTCAGGCTCCCGGCGACGCTGCTATGTGGCTGCTGCAATCCCTCTGGCTCTGGTTTCCACTGTCTGTTGCTGTGAGTGGCCAGCATGAGCCCGAGGCACCAGGTCATCCCGGTGGACTCCGCTGTGGGCTAAGGAGCTTTCAGTTCACCATAAACCTTCTCAGCCAGGAGACAGCAACCCCTCCTGCACTGGTAGCTTGGGGTAGGTTTGAAGGCTGAGCCAGGCAATGGCGTGTCTCCTCTACTGCCTAGAACTGCCCTCTGCTTCCTGTCCTAATGCTTACCCCCTTTTGCTAAACCCTGCCGCTTCTCTCTATAGAACGGATCTTTTAAAATGTAGCTTTGCTTCTGAATCTGATTCCCCTTTTGTTCCTCTTTTCTTGGCAGCTGTCCCTGGGGTCTAAGGCAAAGCTGGCAGTCCTTTCCCAGCACTGGTGACGGTGGTGACCCACCATCTGTGCTTTCCCCCCTTCCCCGCCCCCAGATAATCGCGGGCTGCCGCACAGGCTGCAGAATGACTCTGAGTGTGGCACCTGGCTGAGCGAGGGCCCTGGCAGCTCCCTGCTGGTGGACGTGTCCTACAGCAGCTGCTATGTCACTGAGTGGGTGAGTACGACCCAGTCCTCAGGAACGCTGAGACACCTGTGCCACCATACAGGCTGACTCCCGGGGCCTGTCTCTCCAGGACTCCCACTACATCATGCCGGTTGGAGTTGAAGGAGCAGATGCGGGTGGACGCAGGACGGTTACAGAGACAAAGCTGTTCAGGTGTCCCATGGATCTCCCAGGTAAGGGCTGGAAACTTCCAGGTTCTGGGTGGTATGGAGCTGCCTGGAAGATGCCCTCAGGCATCTTCTACCTGCTGTGTGCAGTGACCCCAGGCACCCATGGAGGACTGTCTTCTAACTCTCCCCTCCACGGGAGACCTTAGGATAACCACCACCTGAGCGATGACGTGGGGCCCAGGCACTGTGGGTGGTGCGGCACGTGTCACCTATAATCCCAGCCCAGCGCTGTGAGCCCTATTGCTGGCCGCCAGCAGGGAGCTTACCAAGTGCCCCTCACTGGTAGGTGGTAGAGCTGGGATTCAACCAAGAGTTATCCCAGGACCAGAGCTCCCCCCGCCTTGAAGGGTAGGGAAGGAAGCTGCAGTTATCAAGGAGCCTTGGCAAATGCCTTCAAGAAGCAGACTGCGCTGAAAATAGGGCTCAGCCCCTTCAGCTAGGGGCGCTACTCGATTACTTAACTGGGTAATTAATAGGAAGTATGACACCAACTCAACTCCAGCAAATCTTGCCTTGCCCCCTGAGAGCCCTACCTCAGTCATAAGAGTCGGACTTGTAATTCTTCACACCTGCCTTGTTAGGCTATAGCCACTGGGGTAATACTGATAAAATACAGGATCATAGGCCCCACTCCCCACCTACTGAATCAGAACTGCATTTCAAAATGATGGTAATTTAGAGTACACTAAGATTGAGAAGTGCCTTTTAAAGAACAGAATTAAGAATTCTTTATTTTTAACGTCTTTATTGGAGTATAATTGCTTTACAATGGTATGTTAGTTTCTGCTGTATAACAAAGTGAATCAGCTGTACGTATACATATATTCCCATATCTCCTCCCTCTCGCGTCTCCCTCCCACCCTCCCTATCCCACCCCTCTAGGTGGTCACAAAGCACCGAGCTGATCTCCCTGTGCGATGCGGCTGCTTCCCACTAGCTATCTATTTTACATTTGGTAGTGTATATATATGTCAGCGCTACCCTCTCACTTTGTCCCAGCTTACTCTTCCCCCTCCCCGTGTCCTCAAGTCCATTCCCTACGTGTACATCTTTATTCCTGTCCTGCCCCTAGGTTCATCAGAACCATAAGAATTCTTTACTTGAATAAAAAAGTTGAGTCTCACTGCTTCTTCCAGTCTTACTGGTATTTCTTCCAAAGAGGACTCCTTTCAGGGGACTCCTATAAGGTGATCTAATAGTTAACTTTCTAACTCAGATATAATCTCTAGTATGTACATATCTCTTTCAATCATGTAGATATCTATGGGAATTGAATGTTAATGCTTTGTAATGAAATGGTCTGTTCTTAAAGACCAAACTTTGTTACTTAATGTTGCTCTTCTCTGCAAAATCTAGCCCTAGACATCCCGAATGCTGGCCTTTGCGACTCTGTGCCAGTGTGGGACAGACTGCCATGTGCTCCTTCACCCATCACTCAAGGAGACTGCAAGCAGCTAGGCTGCTGCTATGATTCTGAAGAGGTCAATTCCTGTTACTACGGAAACACAGGTGAGTCACTGTGTCTTTGAAATCAGCTGAAGAAAAGTGCCTGCAATTACCATTAACTAAACCCAGAGGAGGGTTATCTCCCCCACCCCCATCCAGAAGGCAAATACTAAAGATGACCAGAGGTTGATGTATAAGCAACACCTCCTAGAACACCTGACTGTAAGTGACAGAGCTTTCTACAGCCTTCCATTGTCTATTCTCCTAGAATCCAATGTAAAGCAAGTAACGCTCAATGAACTCAAGAAGCTAAGTCTGTGTGCAAGATGCTAATTGACAGAAACGTAACCAATTCCCAGGAAATAGCCACTGGTGGCTGATTGTCTAGAGAGCTTTATTTCAAAAGATGATGATTTGTCCCAAACCATGCTCCAAGTTTTTCCCATTTAAAAAAAAAAAAAGACCCTCATTAAACACCTAGATGCCACACTCAATTCTATGCTCTGAATTCTAGCTGATCAGTAAAACAAAGCAGGTACGAATATCCCCATTCTACAGATGAAGTTGATGCAAGGAGGTTAAATACTCTGCTTGAGGCCACACAGTAAGTGGTGGAGGCAAGATTCAAACCCAAGTGGCCATGCAGAGCCTTGATGAAGCTCTGGATGGCTGAACCTGCATCAAGGTCACTAGCTGGGAATGCAGCTTTTCTAGGAGTGGGGGGAGAGGAGGGCGGGGAATTTAAGAGAACTAAACTAAATAATTAGACTCTTGTCTTGCTGGCTCAGTAACAAGAGACATGACCTGCCTTCAGCACAGTTGCTCTGGTGTTTCAGTGACCGCACGCTGTACCCAGGACGGCCACTTCTCCATCGCTGTGTCTCGGAATGTGACCTCGCCCCCACTGCTGCTGAATTCTGTGCACTTGGCCTTCAGGAATGACAGTGAATGTAAACCTGCGACGGCAACACACACCTTTGTCCTGTTCCGGTTTCCGTTTGCTGCCTGTGGTACTACAAAATGGGTGAGAAGAGCTGACCTTGGGCTCTGTTCCTGACTTGAAGTTGGGTAGGAATGCCCTAGTGATGGGGGGAGAACTGGAATAGCTTAGCCGTGACTACTGCTTGGTGCGTAGGATGGTCTCTAGGACAGAGAGGGCTTCATCACTGAGAAAGCCGAAGCCTCCCCAGGGCACTCGGCTAAGTCATCCCACCTGCACTCCAGCGAGTGGCTAGCACCCCTTACCACACTGTAGAAGAATAAATAACAGGTTCTTCCCACTGCACTGCCCTGGGAAACGAGCAGGGAGGTCAGCTGAGATGGGTAGTATTTCTGGCTGCCTCATCTGAGTGCTCCTAAGCCTCTTCCTGCCCCTTCGTCCTGAAAGTAAGGTGAAGTGATAACTTGCCAGCTAGTCAATGCCACCTGCTCTTGCCTCCACTCATGTTGTGAAAAATGCAACCTGTAATAGGGCAGCCTTGCTGAGCACTGAACCAAAGCAAATGATGAGTGAAGCAGCATCTGGCTTGCAGGAGTGACAAGACTTCTTTACCTGCCCTTGTAGATCACTGGAAAACAGGCAGTATATGAAAGCGAGCTGGTTGCAACTCGGGATGTGAGAACTTGGAGCCGTGGTTCTATCACCCGAGACAGTGTCTTCAGGTAAGGGTCTTAGTTAACCTGACCTTGCTTGACCAGAGTGCCTGACTTCCCTTCTCGCATAAAGCAGGAGTTTTAGAGTGAACATGAATCCAGAAATGACCATCTCCTCATGACAGGAGAGTCTCAACTGCCTTGGTTGTCCAATCTCACTGACCATTATTTGATCCAGTAGCCCTGCGTTAGTGCCACCAACTTGATCTAAGCCTCAAACTTACCTGACTTCTAATTCATTTCACCGGGTCTTTTGTTTCTCACTCTGGTCTCTTCCTTCTACCTCCACTGTTTAAGCTGTAGCAAAATGAATCCCTTTAAAACCTTAGCTAGCACACTTAAAGCTTTCTCTTTGTCCTCCTAGAGCTTAAGCTTGACATCGTGAGCATAACTTGCCGGGCCCTGCATGAAACTGCTACTATGCTACTACTTCCCCAGCCTAATCTTTCTCAATCCTTCCCTCACTGTGCCCTAATCCCAGACTGTGCTTCTAGAGTATTCAGTGGCCCTCAAACTTCTTGCCTCCGTACTTTTCTCTCATCTATCTCTCAGTTACTTTTATCAAATCCCCTGCAACATCTTCCCTGACTACCCCCTCCTCAGAAGGTACGTTTTTCTCATAGTACCATATCTATTTCTTAATTGAAGTATAGTTGATTTACAATGTTTTAATTTCTGCTGTACAGCAAAGTGATTCGGTTATATATATTTTTCATATCTTCCATTATGGTTTGTTACAGGATATTGAATATAGTTCCCTGTGCTGTACAGTACGACCTTATTTATCCAGTCTCTGTGTAATAGTTAACATCTGCTAATCCCAAACTCCCAATCCATCCCTCCCCACTTCTCCTTCCCCTTCCCCTTCCCCTTCCCCTTGGCAACCACAAGTCTGTTCTCTGTCTGAGTCTGTTTCATAGGTAAGTTCATTTGTGTCCTATTTTAGATTCCACATGTAAGTGATATCATATGATATTTGTCTTTGTGTCTGATTTCACTTAGTATGCCCATCTGTGGGTCCATCCATGTTGCTGCAAATGACATCATTTCATTCTTTTTTATGGCTGAGTAGTGTTCCATTGTATCTACCACATCTTTATCCATTCATCTGTTGACCATATCTATTTCTTGTATGGTTTTTATATCAAACTCTCAAACACTGATCTTGTTTACACATCAGTCTCCCCAGTGATAGCTCTCCCAAGGCCAGAATCACACAACACGTTTATAAACTTGTTCCAACATCTAGCACTTTATGGTTCCTCAAACCTTAGAGAGGTGACATGGTCCACCCACCCAAGATAGTAGCTAAAATCTTATTTTTCTGCAGGCTTCGAATCAGTTGTAGCTACTCTGCAAGCAGCAGTGCTCTTCCGGTTAATGTCCAGGTTTTTACTCTCCCACCGCCCCTTCCTGAGACCCAGCCTGGACACCTCACTCTGGAACTTCAGATTGCCAAAGGTAAGACCCTCTTTTGTGGAGTATCTGGCCTCTAGACCAAGTCTTGTCACTTCTCTAGGTGTCAAGACCCTACCTTGGTAACAAGATACTTGCCAGAGGTGTTTATGTGGGTGATGGTCTATCTCAAGCCACCTAGAGGTTCCAAGCTCTTTACTGCTTCAACTTGTTTTGGCCTCTTGCAGACAAACACTATAGCTCCTACTACACTGCTAGTGACTACCCAGTGGTGAAGTTGCTTCGGGATCCCATCTACGTGGAAGTCTCCATCCAGCACAGAACAGACCCCAGTCTAGAGCTGCGCCTACACCAGTGTTGGGCCACCCCCAGCACAAACGCCCTGCTCCAGCCCCAGTGGCCCATGCTGGTAAATGGGTAAGTGGCTTTTTCCTGCACCTGTGTTAAACACCCTCCACGAAGCCCATCTTGACTGCTGGATATCCTTGCTTAGATGCCCCTACACTGGAGACAACTATCAGACCAAACTGATCCCTGTCCGGAGAGCCTTGGACGTGCCGTTTCCTTCTCACCACCAGCGCTTCAGCATTTCCACCTTCAGTTTCGTGGACTCAGCAGCAAAGCAGGCACTCAAGGGACCGGTACGATGCCACCTTCTGTGGTCTTCAGCAGGGCTCTAAACCCCCCAGCTCAAGTGTTCTCACACTGTACCCCTCTTCAGCCGAAGTGGCCCTTAAACATTGGTTGTTGGTACTGCTTTGGAGCAATCAAGGGGTGCCAATGGCATGTGTGACATGTCAACTAGAATCGAGTATTTTAGTGATTCTGTGATGTCAGCTTGGTTTTTCAGGATTTTCTGAAACTTCTTGATTTCTTCCTGGGGGAGATAAAGCAGGTTTGAAGACTTATCATGATGTGTTACACCATGATCCCAATTCTGTTGGCTCCCAGGTGTATCTGCACTGCAGTGCATCGGTCTGCCAGCCTGCTGGGACACCATCCTGTGTGACAACCTGTCCTGCCAGACGTAAGTTTCCAAGCTGTCTATACCAGAGGACAGATTTCAGTGTATTTGGCGTCCCAGAGCAAACCTTCTTTAGCCTGTGGCAAATGAGTCAAACAGAAGATTCACCTTATTAACGAGGCTTCCTTAAGTACTTTCATGATGCAGTAGAACAGAAATACAACTAGTTGCCCAGAATTCCAGGCCTTCTAAATATAAGCTATAAATCCTGAAAACTCTCAGCTTTAGCTTTTCTCCATATAAATTTTGACTTAGCCAGGAGTCAAATGGGTTCCCAGCCTATAATCTAATAAGACATTTCTGGTCTATCCAGATATAAATGTAGACCTCTAGACTTGCTTGAAGGCAGGTCTGGCAACAAGGCCTGAAGGCTTACAGGTGGAATAGGATTGCAGACTTAGAGTTATGTACTCTAATGATCAGGCCCAGTGCTCATACAGCTGTGTACTCCACCTGATCCCACAGATCTTACCTGGCTCCTGAGTTAATGGGGATTCATGACCCCTGAAGCTTTAAGTCCCTTATGGCAAAAAAAACACCTCATAGTATTTTTCATAACTATCATCTAATAGAGTAAATATTCAACATCCAACTGCAATGACACATACACTTGTATACATATATGTCTATAAAAACTAAAATTTTGAAAGTTCAAAGATCTACAACTGGCAGAAATAGGATTCAAACAGAGCTCTGCTATTAGTGTCTTACCAGATACCTTTATATCATAGGGTCTCAGTAGTAAGATACAACTGTTCAAGCATCTCTACGTAAGAAGAATGACAGTTTGGGGATAGTCCAAAGTCATCATTTCTCTGAAAGTGTTAATACAAATGAGCAAGTCTGAGACTTTGTATCGAACACATTGAGGTTTTTCTTGAGGCCCATGGAGCAGAGCTATCGATACCAAGGGACCTGGCACTATTTTAGACTCCTTAACCACTCACACCACACGTACTAACAAATCCCTAACTCATCTCTCCAACAGGAAGAAGAAGCTCTGACATCCATTTTCAGAACAGCACTGCTAGCATTTCTAGCCGGGGCCCCATGATTTTACTCCAAGCCACTCCGGACTCTTCAGAAAAGCTCCGTAAATACTCAAGTGAGTGGAAGGAGACCTCCAGGAGGTCCCGTATCTGAACCATTGGTCAAACCAAAGCTACTTGCTCACCCCTGCTTCCCTTACTGATTTGGCCAATGTGAACCTCAAAAGGAATTGTCTAGCTTTTTTTCCTGTAGCTCAAGACTGGCAGTCTTTATTAGGATGTAGAATCACTTGGTTTTCTGCATGCATTAATCTACCTTTCCATCCTACAGGGTCTCCTGTAGACTCCCAAGCTCTGTGGGTGGCTGGCCTTTCTGGAACCTTAATCATTGGAGCCTTGTTAGTGTCCTACCTGGCCATCAGGAAACGGAGATGAGTTACTCAGACCAAATGTGTTAATAAAACCAGATTGCACTGCTAGCCTGTGCTCAGCTTCTCATTTGAAAGGTAAAAAGTAATTTCTTTACACTAGCTCATCTACTGTTAGCATCACCTCTTTCCAGCTTGGGGTAATTTTTTCTTCTACAGCCCTCCTATCTTCTGAAGAGAACATTTCAGTAGAATTTCATAGTTGGTTGACAACTCAAGCAGAATCTACAAGAACTTAGTATCTCAGGCTTAGCAGATCTTTTACAGGTTTATGAGAGTGTAGAACAAAACTCTTCCCACAAAGTCGATCAAACTTAGGTAGAACTAGTCTAGAGCTAGTCACGAATCTTCTCGCTCAGGGGTCCCCAACCCCTGGGCCATGGACCCGTACCGGTCCTCGGCCTGTTAGGAACCGGGCCTCACAGCAGGAGATGAGCAGTGGGCAAGTGAGCGAAGCTTCATCTGCCACTCCCCATCGCTCCCCATCGCTCCCCATCGCTGGCGTTACCGTCTGAACCACCCCTCCACCACCCCCATCCGTGGAAAAATTGTCTTCCACAAAACCGGTCCCTGGTGCCAAAAAGGTTGGGGACTGCTGTTCTAGACCATTGGTTCTCCAACTTTCGTGTGCATCAGGATCAAAGGAGGGCTGATGGAAACAGTTACTGCCCCCACCCCCCGACTTTGATTAAGTAGGTCTGGACTGAGGCTTATGAACTTGCATTTCGCACCATGCCTCAGGTGATCCTGATCTTTCTCTTCCAAGCATTACACTTGGAAAACTAATGCCTAAAAAAGTATCTGATCATGAATTGATCAACTGGGAGTAGCTTGATCAGAAGAGGCTTTGTTTTGCCCCAGAACCAGCAAGTAATTTCATAGTGTAGTAGCTCTTAAGATTAGTAGAAAAAACAGGAGAAGAATGAATTATCCTGACTTCTCAAGGTAAATGTCCTACTCAAAGAACTCTGGTAACTAACACTGTTAGCCAACCTCTGTGGATCTCCTCTCTCCCCAGGGGGGGAGCTATGAAAGTATGCCTGGTTAAATAAGATTAAGACCATTCATCATGGAGCAACTTCCAGGTCACTTTGAGGTGTAAAGTTGTTTCTAGCTTGGGGTGATTAGTAAAAAAGCTCCTTCCTGTATACAACAACCTTGTGTAATCTCCTGCTTGGAATCAAAATGGTTGTGTGAGAATAGAACATGGTGAACATGATGGTGTTACTGGCACTAGGTTGTAAAAGACAGCACAGCTTCTGCCTTGGATCATTTGCTTTGGAGAAGCTAGCTGTTATGCCGCAATAAGGATGCTGTGAAGCAGCCCTGTGGAGAAGGACTGAGGCCCCCCAGCCAAGAGCCATGTGAATGAGCCTCCTTGGAAGCTGATCCTCCAGCCCTAGTCCACATCTAACCAAAACCTCATGAAAGACTGCACCAGAACCACCCAGCTGAGCCACTTCCAAATACCTGCTCCACCACAACTGTGAGAAATGATTAATGTTATAAGCTACCACAGTTTGGGGTGACTTTTTTTTTAAGGCACAATAGATAACTAAGCCAAACAGTCCTTAAACTTCTTTGTGAAGATGTCTTATCTTGGATATCAAGGAGTAGAACTGCACAAAGTGTATGGTTTGGCAGTTGCTTATGAAGTTAAAACATTTTCCAAAGTATTTCTAATATCTTAACACTCATGCTAGCTTTGTAAAGAGTTTTAGTTGCTCTAAATCCCGTAAGGATAGGCATCTGTTTTGGGGAGGTAAACAGTCTACAGTTTGTGCTATAGTCTAGTGTTGGCTCCTCCTCCTTAGCTTATGCCTAGTCCAGCCTATGGGGGCCCACAGCTGTCTCCTCTCCCCTCTGTCATCACTCTATTTTTTTATATGATTTTTATTGGTATAGTTGATTTACAATGTTGTATTGTACAGCAAAATGAATCTGTTATACATATATCCACTTTTTCAGATTCTTTTCCCATATAGGTTATTATAGAATATTGAGTAGGGTTCCCTGTGCTCTACAGTAGGCCCTTATTAGTTATCTATTTTATATATAGTAGTGTATATGTGTGTCAATCCTGATCTTCCAATTTATCTCTCTCCCACTGTTAACCACCCCATAACCATAAGTTCCCTTTTTGTTTAAGATTTTTTTGGTGGACCATTTTTAAAGTCTTTATTGAATTTGTTACAATATTGCTTCTGTTTTGTATTTTGGTGTTTTGGCCGCGAGGCATGTGGGATCTTAGCTCCCCAACCAGGGATTGAACCCACAACACCTATATTGAAGGTGAAGTCCTAATAACCACTGGACTGCCAGGGAAGTCCCTTATTTTCTATATCTGTAAGTCTACTTCTATTTTGTAGATAAGTTCATTTGTAGCCTTTTTTAGATTCCCCATAAGTGATATCATACCATATTTGTCTTTCTCTGTCTGACTTCATTTAGTATGATAATCTTTAGTTTCATCTGTGTTGCTGCAAATGGCATTATTTTGTCCTTTTTTGTGGCTGAGTAATGTTCCCTTGTATATGTACCACATCTTTATCCATTCATCTGTTGATGGACATTTAGGTTGCTTCCAGGTCCTGGCTATTGTAAATAGTGCTACAATGAACATTGGGGTGCATGTATCTTTTAGATTTATAGTTTTCTCCAGATGTATGCCCTAGGAGTGGAATTGCAGGATTATGTGGTAGCTATATTTTTAGTTTTTTTAAGGAACCTCTATACTGTTCTCCATAGTGGCTCTACCAGTTTACATTCCCACCATCAGCGTAGCAGGGTTCCCTTTTCTCCTCACCCTCTCCAGCATTTATTGTTTGTAGATTTTTTGATGAGGGCCATTCTGACCAGTGTGAGGTGATACCTCATTGTAGTTTTGATTTGCATTTCTCTAATAATTAGTGATGTTGAGCATCCTTTCATGTGCTTTTTAACCATCTGTATCATGGCTCTAGTTTCTGACACTGCAAGTTCGTAACTGCAAATTTTGTTAGGACTGTTTCCTCCTCCTCAGTGTTAGCAAGCTGGGGCGTGGTTGCTGCCCATGTCTAATCAGCCGACAAACGAGGGAACTTTAAGCCAATGAAATATACTAGAATTCACAAAAATTGTAAGACTGAGACAAAATTAACATCTTCAGAGTCAATGAGAATAAAGATCTGCTGGTCACCAACCATGCAGGGACCTAAGAAGTATTAAGTTTCCTTCATTTTTCCAGGGAAACAATTTTATCTTAGGGCAAATCTAAGAAAACCCAAAGCAGCTGGCAGAAGACTGCAAACAGCATCTTGACATCAGCCCCATATATTGAAACATTATTTTATTCAATCTACATGTTCAATGAAATAAACTCTTTCATACTGGGGATTGACAGTAGAGGACTCTACTTCAACAACCAACAAGAAACTTAACTTATGTGGTCTGGGAACAGGAGAAACAATAGGAAACCAGAAGTTGAACCTGATATCACAGTAAGCCATTCAGGTGGAATCCTGTGATTTTTAATAGAGAATATCAACCTCCTGCTACCCACAATATTCAGACCAGGATATGGCATGACTGTTGGCCAGACATTTAATCTCTACAGACTCAACCTTCTCACTCCTGAAATAAGGACTAAATTATTTCTTTCTGTCTTTAAGAATAATCTAAGAACCAAAAATTTAATCTCCTTCAGTCATTTTCCATTTGTCCTGCTTCCTAGCTCTCCCTTGGAAATTGTACTTCCCTGATTCCTTGCTCAGAATTATCATGCTGTGAGCTGGTGATGTGCTTTTGTGTCTTACACCACAGCACACTTCTGCCGTCTGAAAGCTAAAGCCTAGCTTTTATTTAATAAAAGTCTGAGCAAGCCTTACTGCAATAGCCATAGGCCAGAGGTAGCAGAAATTAGGTAGTTCTGCCACTTACCAACTTCTCACTTTTCCCAAGAAGTATTGCTTTGATATGAGACTGAGGACGTTGCCACAGAGAAATCACCTTCCCAACACTCCCGAGTAGCCCAGTCAGGTGATGAGAAATGGCCAAATCAAATGAAGGCTCTCATTTCAAGCAAAGTGGCTGGGAATGGAGGGAGCAGAGAAGAAAGGGCTGACTACACAAAGATTTATGGTTGTAAGATAAAGAATAGGTTTCAGTGAAATTGGATAAAATTTGTTATACCAACAGAATTTTGTCTTATCTCAATATTGGAATAAAGGGTTGGATCGTAATAGCTACTTCAAGTTTACCAGGTGTTCTTATTATGTGCCTGGTCAGTTAATTGTCCCCTCATCGGCGTAGAAGCACTGCTGTCTCAGAAGGTTGAATTTGCTTTACATGTGTCAAAAATACCTATGAGGTCAGTTTTTGAATAAGGCATCTGCTTTCTTACCCCGAGAGTTAGTCTTGTTGTCCTCTGTGGGGTAAATGTTAGGGACTGGGGGCCGGGGAGCGGGTGGAGATCAGGGAGAGGGGAAAAGTGCCAGCCTCGGGAGAGAGACCCACATGTCCACCAGACAGAGTGATTCCTCAGCATGGCATAGGCATAGCAGAGAAGCAGCCCTGAGACCGAGGGGGCAGTCGTTTGGAGGTCAGGTTCCTGTTGCCAGTGGCCTTCATGGCTGGTCGTGCTACCCAGGTCTCATCAAAGTCAGACTTCCATCCTAAAAATTCCCTCATCCTTGTCCAGGACAAAGAGCCTGGCACAGACCAGGAGCTCAGGGAACATTTGCTGAGTGAATCACACCAAACTATGACATAATTTAACCAGATGTAAAGGAGCCTAGAAAATTCCCAGAGAATGGATGGCCGGGTTTTAACCAGAATCACTCATCCCCTAGTATAGGAACTCCTGACCAGGCAGGGCTTTTAGGGCATGCAGACTGTCTGCCTCTGTTAGCAGCCCCTTGTGGTTCACAGGAATGACAAAAACTTCATGATAAATATGGACGGTCCCTTTGCGCAAACTTACATCTTTATCTTTTGACAATCAGGAAAGCCACAGATTTCAAATTTCCCATTAAAACACCTACAACTTGTTTCTCCCCTTGAGGAAAAGTACTTAAGCAAGGAATAAAACTGCCACAAAGAAAAATCACAAATCCAGTAGCAACTATAGTGTGCTTTTCTCTTCAGAAGCCTAGCCTTTGGTTCTCATAGTTTAACATCCTTATTGACATATAACTCACATTCCGTACAATTATCCATTTAATTTGTACAATTCAGTGGTGGTTTAGTATATTCAGAGTTGTGCAACCATCACTACACTCAACTTTAGAACATTTTCATCATCCTCAAAGAAACCCCATTAGAAGCCACTCCTGATTCCCACCACTCCCCAACCCCCAACAGTCACTAATCTACTGTCTGTCTCTATAGATTTGTCTGATCTGGAGCAGCTCACATAAATGAAATCATATAATATGTGGCCTTTTGTGACTGGCTTCTTTCATTGCATAATGTTTTCAAGGTTCATTTATGCCATATCATGTGTCTGTACTTCAGTCCCTTTTAGGACTGGATAATATTCCATTGTTACATTTTGTGTATCCATTTATCAGTTGATGGGCATTTGGGTTGTTTCCACCTTTGGCTATTAAGAATAATGCTGCCATGAATTTGCGTACAAGTTCTTTTATGGACATATTTTTCTCTAGGTTATATACCTAGGAATAGAATTTCTGGGTCATCTGGTAACTCTATGTTTAACATTTTGAGAAACTTAACTGTTTTCCAAAGTGGTTCCACCATTTTACATTCCCACCAACAATGTATGAGGGTCCCAATTTCTCCACATCCTCACCAACATTTATTACCTCATACTGCAAAGTAACATTTATAAATGATTCTTTTTTTAATGGAGTATAATTGATTTACAGTGTTGTGTTAGTTTATACATATATCCCCTCCCTCTTAAGTCTCCCTCCCCACCCCCCCACCCTGATCCCACCCCCTAGGTCACCACAGAGCACTGAGCTGAGCTCTCTGTGCTATACAGCAGCTTCCCACTAGCTATCTGTTTTACACATGGTAGTGTATATATGTCAATGCTACTCTCTCAATTCGTCCCACCCACCCCTTCCCCGCCTGTGTCCACAAGTCCGTTCTCTACGTCTGCATCTCTCTTCCTGCCCTGCAAATAGGTTCATCAGTACCATTTTTCTAGATTCCATATGTGTGTTGATATACAATATTTGTTTTTCTCTTTCTGACTTACTTCACTCTATGACAGACTCTAGGTTCATCCACATCACTACAAATGACCCAATTTCGTTCCTTTTTATGGCTGAGTAATATTCCATTGTATATATGTACCACATCTTCTTTATCCATTCATCTGTTGAGCAACCTAAATGTATATCGACAGATGAATGGATAAAGAAAATGTGATACATATATACAATGGAATATTACTCAGCCATAAAAAGGAACGAAATTGGGTCATTTGTAGTGATGTGGATGAACCTGTAAATGATTTTTAAACATGAAAAAGCATAAAGACAATAAGAAGACCCATAATCCTACCAATAAAAATGCTAATGTGTATGACCAAGTTAGAAAAAAATTCAAATCATATAGAAAAGCACAAATATAAAGAACTACCATTCCCCACTCCCAGTCACTCTTCCTGAAAGTAACTGTCCTCAAGAGTATGTCAGGCCAGAAGAAGCAAGCCTCATGTGTATATGGTATACCTGTTATTTGGTATCAATTTGGCATACAGGTATATACCAGTATATGGTATCACTTATTTTTTTCTATGTGTATGTCATCTGTCTCTTGTCCAGAAGTCCAGTAGCCTCCAAAGAATAAGGATGCATTGGCTCAGGATGACCAGATACCCATCAGGAGTCCTGGAGGGCACCTTTTGCCTTTGTGTCTTCCCATGGGCTTAGCAAAGTATTCTGTATACAGGAAAAACCAGTTTTACAAGATGGCTTTTTATTTGACCGGACTGGAAGAAGACCCTAGTGTGTGTGTTGGCTTTTTTGCTGAGCTTCCCAAAGTAAAGCCCGCGCGGTGGGGAAGGCTGAGCCCAGGGTCAGCAGTGCTTTTATGTGCCTGCATCATACTCTGCACTAGGCCATTAGATCAAGCTCCACGCTCTTGATAATGCTTTGCATGCTGTCTTCCTTGTCTCCTTCAAAGGGATTCTACCTGCAAGCATGCTGTTTCTGGCATTTGCTGTTGCCCAGGAAGCTACAGGGACAGGTGATGGGAGAGCATTCATAAATAAGTCCATTCATAATGACGGCCGGGGAAGAAGCCTTCTGTCAAAGTCACATTTAAATTCAATGAGTCAACCCTTTTTGCAATTAGCACGCAGAAAAGCTTAATACAGTCTATTGGAGTGGCCTCCGTAAGATGACACAGAAACCCTTAGACACCTCCGGGATGACTCGATGCCCTTGGTTTGGGATCAGTCAACTTAATACTTTGTGTTTCCTGGGAATGAACTTTCCCCCATTTCACCCCACTGTCTACATTGTAAGATTCCCTACACTGTTATTTTAGCCTTTTTTAACCCTCTGGTATCTCAAGAACCATCTTCTTTTGGATAAAATATGGAAACTTTAACCATTAAAATAGGGTAGCACGATGAAAGTACTTCCCCAGCTGAGGTCTGATGAAAAAGTTTAGCTGAATGTATTAATGGAAAAGTATACAGAGCACAAAAGCAGTGGTATTTAAATATTATGATTGTAATAAATATTTCATGTTAATGATGTACTGGGTAAAATTAAAAACAAAATGAGATGCAGAATTAATCATGAGTCTACCCTGTTGAACTTATCTAAATGAAAGGTTATTCTATGAAACAAATGGTGTTCAGAGGAAAAGATTAATTTGTGCATTTTAACCTCTGAAATAGGTGTGTAGGGAGCATAAAATAATTACCATTTTTTAGCGTATATAACATGCCAGACACTATGTAAGCGATTTCCATGGATTATTTTACTTAATGCACGCAATGCCAAATAAGTATATGTTTAATAAATGGTGATGACTGTGGTAATAGTGATAATGTTAATGTTGAGAATCTCTACCATTTTTGTGTACATTTTATGTGCACTGTGCTAAGCTCATTAAATATACCATATTTAATTCTCATAACTCTCTTCTACATATTAATGTCATTTGTGATATCACAGTTGTTAAATATATAGACACAGGGACAAAAATAGCAAGAATTACTGTTTATAGTATGCTACTTCCTACAGAAGAGAAAAACTCTTACTTACCTACCCAAAGGTCTCTTTTGAATTTATCATGGGAGGTTGACAAAGACTGTTTTGGTTTCCCATGCATCTGGTGCTTCCCTTGGCCAGAATGAGGGACACACTCACTTGTGAAAGCAGAAGTAAAATTCTTTGCTCAACGATGTTTTCTTAAACACTCCTTCTAGGCCGGGCACTGTGTGAGGGAGGTACTGAGGATCAGAACTCTGTCTAGAGAATAAAAACTTATTAAGGTAATTGTGATACAAAGATAGAGACAAGAAAGGGTATTGTCTGTGGCCACAGAGAGAGTTTCAGGGCTTGGAGAGAGAGTAAGGAGAACATTCCAAGCAGAAGAAAAAGCGTGAACAAAGCCAGAGAGATGACAAACAGCCTGATGTGTCCAGCAAATGCCAAAGAATATGGTAAAGCTATCAATCTGTAAACACTGTGAAAATTGTCTGGAATGGATAAACACATCAATAGAACAAGGCAGAGAGTTGACACAAAATCATTTATATCAATGAATTTAATATACAAAAAGGGCAGCATTTCTAATCACTGCAGAAATGATGAGGAATTTCACTTCCCACTCTATATACCACTGTAGGTCAGGAGTTCAGACAAGAGCATGGCAGAATGGCAGAGATGGCTTATTTCTGTTCCACAGCTGTCTGGAATTTCCCCTGGAAGGCAGGAGGTAATGCTGTTCCCCATCTCTGTCTCTCTCTTTTTCATGGGCCATGACTACTCCTCATGGCTATGCCCTTCTGAGCCTGTCTGACCCATTTTCCCCTCTTTCCCACAGCCTGCTTTCCTTGCTAACCCACACCAGGATTCCAGTTTCCTCATGGCTTATAATGGCCACCTGGACCCCGGGTCACCTTCCCGAATTTTATGCTCTGTTCCCATAGCCCATCCCCTTTCTATATCCCAGTTCAAGACTCCAGGGAGAAAGTATAATTGAAGCAGCTCTTCTTTGAAGTCAGGCTTCACAAATCATGGGTCACTAGCAGCCTATGATTGGTTGTCCCTGGGGCACGCAACCACGCCTGGTCCAATCAGCTGTTGCATAAGTAAGCTCATGTGATACAAACCAAGGCCACTTAACTGTAGGTAGGCAGATTCCATTACCATGGGTTAGCATGAGATCATGTAAGCCTGGGCTGTTGTGTAAGCCACCAGCTACATGGAGAATTTAAATTCAAAGTAATTGAAATAAAATTAAAAATCCAGTTCCTCATTTACAATAGCCACATTTCTGATGCACAAAGCCTGCCTCCCCACCACCATTAGGCTGGGCGTGCAGCCTAAGCTAAGAGAAATGATCTCAGTCTCCTGGACATGGATGGGTTTGGGGTCATCATTTGACTCCAGAAGGGTCACTCTTCCGTGACTGACATAGGTACACACAGAGAGGAGGTACTTTGCCTTCAGAGAGCAGAAGCAGTGAGAATCTTCTTAGCCCAGACCTGCTAGAGGCCATCACTGCAGCCAAGTGGAGAGGACCTGCCAGAGCACTGCATCAGACCCCAGGCTAGGAGAGCAAGCCATCGCTGCAGCCAAGTGGAGAGGACCTGCCAGAGCACTGCATCAGACCCCAGGCTAGGAGAGCAAGGGGGAGAGGGAGAGAGAGGAAGGGCGACGGGAGGAAGGAGGCGGAAGAAGAGGAGCAGGAGACAAGGAGGAGGTGAGAAGGGCGAAGCTTTAAAGTGACTTTGTTTGTACTTCTGGATTCACTTGTGCAGGAAGTGCCAGCCTTGTAAACAGTGAATAAAATTCCGTTTGCTGGAAGGAGTCTAAGTTAGTTTAGTTCACTTACAGCCAAAAGAATCTTCATTTTTTCCACATCCTGAAGCCAAACACTGTAAGGACAGGGAAGAAAATTAGCTGATAATGTAATTTATCCTAAGTTGTAAGTTACTCATGGCTCAGTGTTTCATCTACTCACTAAAAAGGTCAATTTGAAAGGACAATGAAGAGTTGATGCCCTCTTTCCGTAGAACTCTGTATTATCTGCTTTTTTTTTTCCCTTTTCCTCATACTCACTCTCTTTTTTATTAACAGAGTTAATTTTTTAGAGGAGTTTTAGGTTTATAGAAAAATTGAGCAGAAAGTATAGAGAGTACCCCTATACTCCCTTCCTCCCTCCCCAACTATTCCCCCCATTATTAACATCTTGCATTAGTGTGGTGCATTTATTACAATTGGTGAGCTAATACTGATACATTATTATTAACCAAAGTCCATAGTTGACATTATGGTTCACTCTTAATGTCCTGGATTTTGACAAATGCGTAATGCTGTGTATACACCATTATAGTATCACACAAAATAGTTTCCCTGCCCTAAGAATCCCCTGTGCTCCAATTAGTCATCCCTCTCTTCCCCCAGCCCCTGGTAACCACCGGTCTTTTTACTATCTCCATAGTTTTGCCTTTTCCAGAATGTCATATGGTTGAAATCATGCAATATACAGAGTTTTCACATTGGCTTCTTTCACTTAGTAAGATGCCTTAAAATTTCCCCTGTGTCTTCTCATGGCTTGACAGCTCTTTTTTTAATTACTGAATAATATTCCATTGTCTGGATGAACCACAGTTTGTCTATTCATTCACCTACTGAAGGACATCTTAGTTGCTTCCAGTTATGAATAAAGTTGCTTTAGATTATAATGACCACTTTCTGTTACGGCTGCCTGTCCTATTTTGAAAGCTGCTTTTCATTTCAAGAGCCACTCAGATGTCACCTGCCTGATGAAGATTTCCCAACTCCCCAGGACAGTATAGATCACAGCATTCTCTCTACCTACCACATTTCTTAAGTGCTTCTATAATAGCTTCTATTATCACATTATTGAGTAGTTTCTTTGTCTCTCTATTCCTTACCAAGTGAACTCTTTCAGGATGTCTTATTCTCTACTGAATTACTTAATCTTTCTTTGCCTCAGTTTCCTTGTCTGTAAAATAAAAATTGTGAGAATTAAATACATTACATATATATAATATATATCATATATATTTTTTAGAAAATATATTTAGAATAGTACCTGGCACACAGTATACACTATATAAATTTTAGCTATTATTCTTTTTTATTATTAACACTCATAACTATATCCACAGCAATGAGCCACTTAGTAAATGCCACTTAGTAAATAATTTCCTCGTCCCATTGGTTGATATATGACTGAACATGACTTATAATTTAAAATAATAATAACTGTGCCAGACTCAACATCTATTATTTGTTTGGTTTTTTTTTTTTCATACTATTGCTCAGCTATTTTACTGAGACTTGAGCCTCTAGGTTAAGCTGCTTCTGTGATGAGGGCATGATAGGGGAGGGCCAGCTGATGAGGCCTGGAAGAGTTGAGAGAATGGGAGGCATTTGCCTCTTTCAGGTCCACAAACTTTGTAGACCCAGAAACTTCATTTCTAGTCCTACTGACTCGATTCATCTTTCAGGAATTGACAAACTCAAATGCAACAAACTTAAAAGGCTCTGGTGAGTAAACTAGAATGGTAACTTTCATTTTTCATGAAATCTGCGATTGCCAATGAAAAGTGGATGGTTGGAGAACCCCAACAGGAACATTTATTTTCTCCCTGTAGGAAAACTCGATATCATTATCATACCTTGGTCTGTGAGTTTAAAGACATTTCTCCAAATTTATATACAACCTGTGCCATTTGTACAAGGGGTGTAGACAACATCAGCACTCCCTTTATGTCCTCCTCCCCTTTCAGCAAAGAGCAATTAAAGTTGAGTTGTAGTCAGTGTGTTCTGGGCAACCTAGGAGACCAAGTCTCAAAGTGCAACATATCTGAGTTCAAAAAATCCAACTGCCCCTCATCTTTTGTTTGTGAAATGGGGTTAGGGATACCTACTTTTTAAAAAAATTTTTTAATTTTGATTTTTTTAATTGAAGTATAGTTAATTTACAATGTCATGTTAGTTTTAGGTGTTCAGCACAGTGATTCAGTTATATATATATATATTTTCAGATTCTTTTCCCTTTTAGGTTATTATATTGAGTACAGTTCCCTATGCTATAAGTCCTTGTTGGTTATATTTTATGTATAGTTGTGTGTATATGTTAATCCCAACCTCCTAGTTTATCCCTCCCCCTGCTTTTCCCTTTGGTAACTTTAAATTTGTTTTCTATGTCTGTGTGTCTATTCTGTTTTGTAAATAAGTTCATTTGTATCTTTTTTTTTTAAGTCCCTATATAAGCAATATCATACTTGTTTCTCTTTCTGACTTACTTCACTCAGTATGACAATCTCTAGGTCCATCCATGTTGCTGCAAATGGCATTAGTTCATTCTTTTTTATGGCTGAGTAATATTCCGTTGTATATATGTACCACATATTCTTTATCCACTCCTCTGTCAATGAACATTTAGGTTGTTTCCATATCTTGGCTATTGTAAATAGTGCTGCTATGAACACTGGGGTGCATGTATCTTTTCGAATTAGAGTTTTCTCTGGATATATGCCCAGGAGTGGGACTGCAGGATCATATGGTAGCTCTATTTTTAGTTTTTTAAGGGATACCTACTTCTAAGGGTTGTTGTGGAGTTAAAGGAGAAGCATCGAGCAGAGAGCCCACCGCAAGTTCCCTTTATTTTACTTGTCCACCTGATTTGCCAGGGCAGGAAGGTCCTGAGGATGCAAACACAGCTCTTGCTGCTAAGAACCCACTCCCCAGTCCAACTGGATTTCCAAGTACACCTCTGCCTCATTCACAGCAGACTTGCCTTAAGGCTTAGACATAACCAATTCTCAAAAGTTGAGTCAAAGATGAAAATTAAAAAAAAAATTCCTTTGAGCCATAATAGCACTTGAAATTTAATTACTTTATAAATGAGCTTTGATCCCTCAGTTGTGACAGTCTCTCCACCCTCCCTCCCACCCACAGTTCAGTAGAGGATGCCTAATTATCTGATCTTGCTAAGTCATTAAATATGCATTTGCTAAAGTCATTTCCCTTCTCCCCCACCCTCCCTAGAGATTTTATTCCTAATTACTGATTTGCTTTCCTTCATTAGAGTATGATTCATTTGCAAATCTTTTGTTTTGCTAATGTGTCTATGTAGCTGGGGGACCCTGGGAATTCTGTGCCTGCACACTGGTTGTGTGGTTGTGTTGTTGTGTTCTTCTTCCTCTTTCCCTCCAAAGGAGAGAATTGCAAATGCCTGCTGCCTCTTCCCAGTCTTCATGGGTTGGGCCCAGTGTCAACCAGTCTTATCAGAAATTTGAGGTCTGCGCGATGCAGTAATGTTGGCTATACCTGAAAAACCCCAGAGTTCATGGGAGATGAAGGGAAGCACCAGGGTTTGCCAATCTGTGGCTCAGAGCATGCTCTGTTCCTTCTTAGGAAGCACCTGGGCGCACTCGAGGCTTGCCCCCTCAACTACTCTCCACCGTCATGCTGGTTCTCAGGGATTGGCAGGCCCCCATGAGAATGGATGTTTGGAGAGAGCGCCCTTGAGCAAGCAAGTAGTAAGAGGGATTGCAACTACAGTTGGTCTAAATGAGCAATTTTTGAACTGGATAAGCAATTGGTGTCATGGCCTGGGTTCTCCTGAAAGCAAAGACTGAGACAACATCTTCTGGGCAGGTAGTTTGCTTGTTGGCAGGGTATATAAATCAGGAAGAGGAGCAAGGGACCAAGAGTAGAGAAACAGGGAAGGAGCAAGAGGCGATGCAGGAGGGTGTTGCCATGGTAGTGACTTTTCCAACAGACAGGGGCTCCATTCCCTGGTGTTTTCTGGGGAGCTTTCTGACCTGTGACTCCAAGCTGTCCTCCCAGGGGGAAGTAGGGGACAGCATTTATTCATTGGCTCTGATCCCCTATCAGTCAACGGGGGGTGCCTCATAGGGCGAAACTTCTCGAGTTGCACTTTTGGGCAGCAGGTGCATGAGTAACCTCATAGGTGATGGGAAACCTCGGGCATGTCGCGCTGCAGCACCAGAGAAGCTCAGGCAGGAGGCAAGGGGTGCACAGCACTTTCGGGGGCAGCGGTCCAGAGCCAGCCAAACGGCTGTGTGGAAGGAGAAGGATCGGAATAGTGCACTAGAGGTAAAATTGGTCTTCATACTGTCAGTTGCTTTTAATTTTCTCCTTCCAGTCTCATTTTCACAAATGGCACAACCCATTCTCAAGTCTTATATGTGATGCTGCTCGTTTCCAACTGAAGGTTAGAAGGCAAATTAAAAGTGATTCCCAGCACTGTTTAATGACACTCTGGGTGCTGTCAACTATTTCAAAGCACACTGTAAAACTCTCCAAAATAATTTGAATCTGTGTATTAAAATACCATAGAACATATTTCAGAGGAGTACTGAGGTGGGGAGGGATGCGTATCGTGAAGTCGAGCAGGGATGAGATGGCCCTGCTCATAGAGTGTTAGGCGAGCTGAAAGCACGACACCCATCCTGACACTGAACCATGGAGCTGGGTGACTTCAAGTCCTCAACAGTGGAGGCGGCGGAGGGAATAAATGCCACCTTACAGTACAGGATGTATTTGGGGAAATAACTTCCTCCGATAATAGAGGAAACCATTGTCTGACCTGGAAGTGGCTCGAATGTGATTCAAATGGAGCATTTTTGTATCTTTTCAGTGCAACAAAAGTAGAGTCTAAATTTAAATGTGCAAAGTCCTGGAGGGCAGGGAGTTGATTTACATACATATCACATTGTGACTAATCCTGTATTTGAAGGGCAGGGGGCATTATGTTAAGACAGACAAGGATGTAAAGGCCAGGGGGTCTTCAGAAATCCATTACTTGACTCTGGTTCAAAATCACACCCATGGTAACTGACAGGAGGAGGTTTCTATTCAGATCTGTAGAGAAACCATGACCTTCACCATCTAAGTTAAGGAAAGAACACTGTGCAGTGACCTGGGGAGAAACAAACACCAGTCCCCTAGCCTGTAGAAAGGTGAGCTATTTGCTGTATAAACCATAGACACATGGCTGTAGTTTTCAACTGTGATTTCTCCTTCTGAGGTTGTTTTCAGGAAGAAAGCATGACATTAGGACAACATGGCAGGATATTTGCCTGAAGAGTGGGTCTAAAGCCTTAAAAAAAAAAAAAAAATTCAAGTGTGTTATAATTTCTGGAGAATAGGCCTTATGGTATTTGTCTATGCTATTTCTTATCCAAAACAATGGGAATTTGGGGAAAGTCGATATCCCAGATACGACTCTGGAGTATCAGTAGAGGCATGAGAAAGAAAGGCAGAAGGGGTATCACTGAGAGGATCTTCCAGTGAAGAAGGTGGGTGTAGGCTAAAGACAATGTTGGAGCCAGGACAGAAGCTAGAAAGGACCGCTTGTGAGACCAGTCATTTTTAGACTGTGTGGGAAGCAAAGGCAGAAGACAACATATTGCGAGAGGGACAGACAAGGTCAAGGCATTAAGAAACAAAGGCAGTTTATGAAGTTGATTTTAGAGGCTGCAAGCAATATATTGAGAAGGTTATACTAAAGGCACGTTGGTATGAGTGAGGGATTTATCTGCAAGCTACGGGTATATTTGGCTGCAACTCAATAAAAATGATTAAGCATAAGAAAAGAAAGCCATGATTTGACTCTTCTGCTCCAACAATGTCTGAAAAGTTTAACCTTTGTAGTTCTGGAATTGAAGACACAGCAAAAGTTCAGGCTGAGCTTGACAATAACACAAAGAGATTGGGGAAAGAGAGAGAGGGAGAGAGAGAGAGAGCAATGCTTTGGAAGGCATCCACATGAAAGCAGCCTGCCAACATGTTTATAAATGTGATCAACTTCCTTCTCTAAATTCTCATCAAGGGGATTAAAATTTTTTTCTGTATATAAAATGCTTTATAATTGACTTGGGAAAATTAGGCAGAAGGCAAATGCAAATCTGTTAAAAGACAAATTCCAGTTAAAGAACACAAGAGAAACACTTAGAGGTGATAAGCTTCCAGTAAGCAAATAAAATGATAAATGAACAGAAAAGACCATAAACTTTCTCTTAAATGCCAAAGGAAAGTGTCATCTTGAGGCTTACCCAATTTATTACAATCCCATTGTGAAGATTGCTATAATGCAATCAGAAATCCTTGCCACAATTAAATTCTGCAGTGTTTTACAGCTCATGCAGCTCAATAACAAAAAAACAAACAACCCAATCCAAAAATGGGCAGAAGACCTAAATAGACATTTCTCCAAAGAAGATATACAGATTGCCAACAGACACATGAAAGAATGCTCAACATCATTAATCATTAGAGAAATGCAAATCAAAACTACAATGAGGTATCATCTCACACCGGTCAGAATGGCCATCATCAAAAAATCTAGAAACAATAAATGCTGGAGAGGGTGTGGAGAAAAGGGAACACTCTTGCACTGTTGGTGGGAATGTAAATTGATACAGCCACTATGGAGAACAGTATGGAGGTTCCTTAAAAAACTAAAAATAGAACTACCATATGATCCAGCAATCCCACTACTGGGCATATACCCTGAGAAAACCATAATTCAGAAAGAGTCATGTACCAAAATATTCATTGCAGCTCTGTTTACAATAGCCAGGACATGGAAGCAACCTAGGTGTCCATCATCAGATGAATGGATAAAGAAGATGTGGCACATATATACAATGGAATATTACTCAGCCATAAAAAGAAATGAAATGGAGGTGTTTGTAATGAGGTGGATGGAGTTAGAGTCTGTCATACAGAGTGAAGTAAGTCAGAAAGAGAAAAAGAAATACAGTATGCTAACACATATATATGGAATCTAAGGGAAAAAAAAAAAAAAGGTCATGAAGAACCTAGTGGCAAGATGGGAATAAAGACACAGACCTACTAGAGAATGGACTTGAGGATATGGGGAGGGGGAGGGGTGAGATGTGACAGGGTGAGAGAGTGTCATGGACATATATACGCTACCAAATGTAAAATAGATAGCTGGTGGGAAGCAGCCGCATAGCACAGGGAGATCAGCTCGGTGCTTTGTGACCACCTAGAGTGGTGGGATAGGGAGGGTGGGAGGGAGGGAGATGCAAGAGGGAAGAGATATGGGAACATATGTATATGTATAACTGATTCACTTTGTTATAAAGCAGAAGCTAACACACCATTGTAAAGCAATTATACTTCAATAAAGATGTTTAAAAAAAAAAAAAATTCTGCAGTGTTTTAAACTACTGAAATAACTAAAAACACTAAGGGGAATTCAATGCCTTTGTTTTACCACATCCTTGAAGCATGGATACAGAATATTAACGAATGTGGTAAAGACTAATATTTACCGGGCATTGTTCAGACACATAGGAATGTTGGGTGCTTTATCTCATTTAATTCTCCTGACAATGCAATGAGGTATGATACTGTTATCTTCATTCTACAAAGGAAAAAACTGAGATTTAAAAGGGTTAGAAAATGTGCCATACTTGGTTTTTTTCACCCCTGTATTCATAGTACCTCCTAGCCTAGTGGCTGGCAAAGAAAGGCCTTTAGTAACTATCTACTGAATTAATGATGAGTAAATGAATGAAAAAATGAAGTGGTGGGCTTCCCTGGTGGCGCAGCGGTTGAGAGTCTGCCTGCTAATGCAGGGGACACGGGTTCGAGCCCTGGTCTGGGAGGATCCCACATGCCGCGGAGCAACTAGGCCCGTGAGCCACAACTGCTGAGCCTGTGCATCTGGAGCCTGTGCTCCACAACAAGAGACGCCACGATAGTGAGAGGCCCGCGCACCGCCATGAAGAGTGGCCCCCGCTTGCCGCAACTAGAGAAAGCCCTAGCACAGAAACAAAGACCCAACATAGCAATCAATCAATCAATCAACAAAAAATAAATAAATTAAAAAAAAAAAATGAAGTGGTGATACCTAGACTCACATCCTGGACTGCCTAATGCCAAATCTTTAAGGGCTCTGCTCTGTCGCTTATTACTGATAGGACTGTGAAATGCAGTTTGAAATGAGAGTTTTATAATATTAACAACCTTCTGCAGCCACCAAGACAAGTCACATCCTTTCTTAGGTACTTTGATGGCTAATCTGATGGGATATCTACCAAAACAATCTAAATACCTGTGGAGAGTGTAGAAAAAGTTGTAATTTAGTCCTTCCCTCATTTTTCAAACCAAAAATTTATCCCTAAATTCAAGATAGGCTAAAAAAAAGATTTCAAAAAAATACGTTAACAAAGAAGTGAAGTAGCTGCAAAAAAAAAAGGCTAATCCTTACAAATAAACTCCGAAGTATTCAACAATCAGGTAGAGATCCCAGTGCTTTTTTAAAAGCCAAGAAAAAGAGAAAGGAAAGGAAGAAAGAAATGCTTACAGGAGACAAAAGTGGCACCCCTTCAGAGAAGTTTCAAAATATGAACTGAGAAAGAATAAAATCAAAATTGTGCAACATAGGTGATCTGTGCCATATTCACCACAGCAAGGAGAAACCCTGTCCCACATTCGTTTATGAATCTCCTTCAATTAAGTAGTCAAGTTGTCTCAACTTGGTGCAACATGATTGTACAATAATTATATTAGGAGCAGAACACACTGTGCTGATGCAAACTAGCGGCGGCATCAAACACGCCTTGCCAGAGTGCTTTACCGCTGCTCCTCAGTTGTTTCCGCTGTTAATAATCCCCTGGAGACCTCCAGCCCAAAACTCGGTGCTCATATAGAAACTGCATCTTTAGCTTGGTTCAATTGCCTTTTCCTGGCTCTGATTACACCTTCCCTTCTCCGGTGGTGGTAATTAGTTTGCAAAGTTGCACTGCCACGGCTGAAACTATTTCCATATGATGAAGAGTTCCACCAGAATCTTGACTCAGTATGAAAAGTTGTCTTTTGGATTTGGATTGTCCCAAATCCAAAGCCTCAGTGAGATTAAACCTAGGCCGATTCATTTGAGTGCTAATGCAAGAAAGTCAAAAGACCAAAGTCAAAAAGTATTTTTATAAAGGTGGAGCCTAAAATTCCACTCACAGCACCAAATCAAGTGCCAAAAGTCATGTGTTCATTCATGTAACAAACATTTACTGAACAACTCTAACTTACGGAAAATTATTCTAGGCACTGCTGAATGAGAGCAGAATAAGGCAGCAATGCTGCCCTTCAAGAGTTCACCATCTAATAAACAAAAGAGATTTGCTTTTTAAAAAATGTTTCAGTAAAACGATATTTAAAAATCCATACAAAGTACAGTGAGGAGGGACTTTGTTTCTTGTAGTCAGGCTATCCCGATCATCTTCCCCACTGGAAAACAAATAAAAATACTAAGTGAGATATAAAAACCAACTTTGGTTTAAATAAACATTTTTATTAAAGTACAACATGCATAGAGAAAAACGTGCCAGTAACTACATAGTTGAATTAGCAAAAAGAAACATAGCAACCACCCAGATCTCCAAATGTAACCCTAGGTGCATTTCAAAAGCCAGCTTATGCCCTTTCTCAGCCACAAACCCCCTCCTCTTCCCTCAAGTTGACTTTAAAGCCATAGTTTACTTTTGCCAGTTTGTTATCACGCCATGTTTATTGGTTTGGGATCTGACTTCTTTCACTCAACTGTGAGATTCATCCATATTGTTGCACGTGTAATAGTTCATTCATTTTCATTGGTGTATGGTATTTCATTGCATAAATATGGCACATCAGTATAGAATTTATTTGTTTACTGAATTGTTGAAGGACATTTTCCTACTGTATGGTCAAGCCACTCAGGGTGGCTATTCTCTTGCCCTCTGTCCATCCCCTGCCTGACCAGGGCCCGCTTCACCGACACCTACTCACATGACTGACCTTCCTAATTAGTAAATGCCTACATACTTGCCCCAGCTGGTGATTGTTCTTATCAAAGGGGCGGAGGGGCAGTGAAGGGCGTGCTACGCTGTTAGTTTCCCTGGTAACTGACGAGCCAACCTGACATCAATTCCCCCTGTAACTAGGAATCTCCCCTTCCGTCCGCGAGTGGAGACTGCTGCCGCGTCCTGCCTACCGTCTGCCACGCAGTGAGGTGTTCCTCCAGGACCTTGCTTCAGACGGGTAAGTTTCCCCCAACCATTAAACCACTGATGTCTCTGTCGCTGACTCGGGGCTCGCTCTTTGGTCTTGAAGTTGGGCAGGCACCGGCCTTGTGGGCCTGCGGGGTGCAGCCCAGCAATTGGTGGAGCAGCCAGGAGACTGAGGAAACTCCCGTGAGCGCCGCCAAGATGTCGGGAAATAAGGACGGGGAATGAAAAGTTGCAGGGGTGATTCCGGGGTGTCTGTCCACTAACATCTGGGGCACCAAAGTTGCAGGCGTAATCCCAGCGTGGCCGTCCACTAACGTGGAGCTTGAAAGTTCCAGGGGTGATCCCCAAAGGTGCAGGGGTAATCCTGGGGTAGCTGTCCACTAGTATGGGGGGCCCTGTGGTGGCTGTCCTCGGTAAGGGGGGGCTGCCAAGAGATTAAAGAACAGTGGTCCCCTGATGGCTCTGCTGTTGTGTCAGAGTGAGCCTTTTGTCATTGGTGAGCCTAGCTTTCTAGAAGGAATTGGTATTTCTATTCTTGTGCCTTTGAGACATAAATGATCGACCTGGGCTCTCAGAAACTTTAATCAAGTGTGATCTCTAAGAGTGAAGGGAAAAAAAGAGCTTTTAGGTAAACTCTATAGGAATGATTATATTTGGGGGAATGTCTATCAAAAATAATCTCTCCAGATTTTGGTATCTTGAAATGAAACTAAGTGAAATGAAGAGAATTCATTGACTATCTGGGTCGTTTCAAATAGGATAAAATATTGGAACATTAATTGCTGTGCGGGTCTTAGTTTACCTACCTTACCTTTTTAGGAGAGGAAGACTAAAGCGTAAGTTTTCCAATCAGGAAATGCTGGTATGACAAACAGTCCACAATTATTTGCTTCTTGGTTTTTGCCAGAGATTAAGGTTTTTAAGGGTTACGATTATTATCAGTCATAATTCTAGTTATTGTAACCAAGTTTCTTCATTGATTACATTGTAATCAGGTATTTAACTCTGATGCTTTTGCAAAAGCGCTTCATCTTCAAGAGGATTGATAGGAAGGACCTTTCACAAGTACAGGTCTCTGATAAATTTCAGATGATACCTCTGAACTGGGTAAAAAATTTAAAAATCCTAATGGAAAATCTGATGGCTTCATAAAATGTTAACAGAAGGACTGGTTACTGAGTGAACTGGTGAATATGGTTATAATTTTTATGGTTTTAGTCTGAAATGTTACTGGTTTTGATCTGTGTTTTCCTGTATAAGAAAGCCCTTCCCCTCAAGTTAGTTATGACTTAACAGCAATTTGGTAAACTACACCTGTGGGTAGAATTGAAACATTTTTCTTTTCTCTCTGCCTGGTCGCTCCAGAAATTGGAGACTCTTGAGTTCTGAGTAGCCTTAGCAGGTGAACGGGAAAGACTGTCTCCTGACACGTGCAGGAATCTCAATATTTTGGGGACCTCTAGAAGAGAAAAATCCACCAAGGTGGTGCATGATGGCAGGCCTTTGGCATGGCTTTCCTGGCCTTGAGAGGCCTTTTGGGAATTCAGTCTGAGACTCTTGAGGAGTTCCTCCACAGCCAGTTTGGAGGAGCCTATGTGGTCAATTGATCAGACTTGTTTTACAAACAAATTAGCCTTAATTTGGCTGTGTTTGGTGGAGAAGAGCGTAATTTTAGAAAAATATTATGTTTCAGTGGATATTAAATTCTAGTTCTGCTAATTGAGGTCTGTATTTATGGAAGTTACCGCATTGGCCATACTTCTGCCCTGATGATCAGGAGGGAAAAAAATTATCTAGTATAGTTGTCACAGAGTGTGACTACTCATGATCTGTGACACAGCTTGCTTTCAGTCTGCTGCTAAAAGCACATGTACAATGCTTGTGTGACAATTGGCTATACGTGATAAAATGTACGGCCTGTAAAGTGTTTCCCCATTTACATACCTCTCAGCCTGCTCACCATATCTGATTAGTTTTCCCCCATTGTGGATAACTAGGTGAATATAAAGGAGGCCTAGCACCAAGGGACATGATCTACACCCAGGGCAGGCAACTGAACTACCCCAGCTTCTAGGGACAAATATTTTGGTCATCAGTGCTTTCTATTAAATGTTTGGAATCAAAAGGGGAAATGATGGGAAAATCTGCACATGTTGAGGTATGGGGAACTCAGAAGGCTTATACATTCTTTACCTTAAATTTCACTGACCAGAGCAACGTGTTTGGTGTACTTTTAGACATGCACTGTACATGTGCTTTGTCCACTGAGGGAGGCAATGCATTTGAAAGTCAAAATGGAGTAGCTGTGGTTCAGACATCCAAGGTAAAACTAGGTAGACATTGTAGATGTGATTTTTTTTGGGGGGGCGGTGGGTGTCTTGTTTCACTTTATTTTTTACTCGAAGTATATTTGATTTACAACGCTATGTTAGTTTCAGGTGTACAGCAAAGTGATTCAGTTATACATACATATGTATGTATTTTTTTTCAGATTCTTTTCCCTTATAGGTTATTACAAAATATTGAGTATAGTTCCCTGTACTATACAGTAGATATTTGTTGTTATCTATTTTATATATAGTAGTGTGTTTATGTTAATCCCAAACTACTATTTATCTCTTCCCCCTGCCACTTTCCCCTTTGGTAACCATAAGTTTGTTTTCTATGTCTGTGGGTCTATTTCTGTTTTGTATGAAAGTTCATTTGTATAATTTTTTAAAGATTCCACATATAAGCGATATCATATGATATTTGTCTTTCTCTATCTGGCTTACTTCAGTTATTATGGTAATCTCTAGGTCCATCCATTTTGCTGCAAATGGCATTATTTCATTCTTTTTATGGCTGAATAATATTCCATTGTATATATGTACCACATCATCTTTATCCATTCATCTGTTGACGGACATTTAGGTTGCTTCCATGTCTTGGCTATTGTAAATCGTTGTGCAATGAACATTAGAGTGCATGTATCTTTTTGACTTATGATGTTCTCTGACTTACGATGTTCTCTGGATATATGCCCAGAAGTGGGATTGCAGGATCATATGGTAGCTATATTTTTAGTTTTTTAAAGAACATCCATACTGTTCTCCATAGTGGCTGTACCTATTTACATTCTCACCAGTAGTGTAGGAGGGTTCCTTTATCTCTACACCCTCTCCAGCATTTATTATTTATAGACTTTTTGATGATGGGCATTCAGACTGGTGTGAGGTGATACCTCATTGTAGTTTTGATTTGCATTTCTCTATTAATGAGTGATGTTGAGCATCTGTTCATGTACCTTTTGGCCATCTGTATGTCTCCTTTGGAGAAATGTCTATTTAGGTCTTATGCCCATTTTAAAAAATAATTTAATTTAATTAATTTATTTACTTGTTTATTTTTTGGCTGCGTTGGGCCTTAGGTGTGGCTCACAGGATCTTCGTTGTGGCGTGCGGGATCTTTCGTTGCGGCGTGTGGGCTTCTCTCTAGTTGCAGTGTGTGGGCTCTCTAGTTATGGCACACAGGCTGCAGAGCGCACGGATTCTGTAGTTTGCAGCACACGGGCTCTCTGGTTGAGATGCACGGGCTTAGTAGTTGCAGCACGTGGGCTTAGTTGCCCCGCGGCATGTGGGATCTTAGTTCCCCGACCAGGGATCGAACCCACGTCCCCTGCATTGGAAGGTGGATTCTTTACCACTGGACCACCAGGGAAGTCCCTTATGCCCATTTTTTGATTGGGTCATTTGTTCTTTTTGATATCAAGCCACAGCCGACCCCCGCCTCCCCAGGAGACCCTCCAAGACCAGCAGGTAGGTCTGATCCAGGCTCGTATGGAGTCACTGCTTTGCCCTGGGTCCCAGTGCACGTGAAACCTTGTGTGCGCCCTCCAAGTGTGGAGTCTCTGTTTCCCTCAGCTTTGTGGAGCTCCTGCACTCAAGCCCCCTGCCCTTCAAAGTCAAATGCTCTGGGGGCTCCTCCTCCTAATGCCAGACCTCCAGGTTGGGGAGGCTGACATGGAGCTCAGAGCTCTCACTCCTGTGGGAGAACCTATGCGATATAAGTATTTTCCAGTTTGTGGGTCGCCTACCCGTCAGGTATGGGATTTGATTATATCGCGAAAGCACCCCTCCTACTGTCTTGTGTGGCTTCTTCTTTGTCTTTGGGTGTAGAATATCTTTTTTGGTAGGTTCAATTCTTTCTGTCAATGGTTGTTCATCAGTTAGTTGTGATTTTGGTGTTTTCATGAGAGGAGGTGAGCTCAAGTCCTTCTCCACCATCTTGTCTCTCGTCTAAAAACTTAAATTCTTATAGATAATTCACTGACACCAAAGATTATATCCTTGAACACCAGGTTGAGAAATGCTGATCTCTAGGGAGAAATTCAAAATCATTACTTCAGGACTGTTATGGATTGAGTTGTGTCTCTCCCACAAAAGATATGTTGGTGCCCTAGCCCCCAGTACTTCAGAATGTGGTTTTAGCTGGAGAGGGTCTTTACAGTGGTAATCAAGTTAAACCGAGGCCATCGGGGTGGGCCCTAAGCCAATATGACTGATTCCCTTATAAAAAGGGAAAATATGGCCAAAGACACACACCCAGGGAGAATGCCACGTACAGGTTAGAGTTACACTGCCACAGTGAAGGATCTCCAAAGGTTGCCGGCAAACCACCAGATTCTAGGAGAAAGGCATGGGACAGATCTTCCTTTACAGCTTCAAGGAGAGGTGACATTTCATACTTCTGTCCTCTGGAACTGAGACAATATCTGTTTAAGCCCTCAGTTTGTGGTACTTTGTAAGAGAAAATAATATGAATAAATTAGGCATTCAACGTGTTTCTAAATCAACAAACTATACAGATGTCCATTTTCTATAAATTAATTAATAATTTAACAAAATTATAACCAAAACCCCAATGGGAATTTTTTGGAACTTGAGAAAATGATTTAAAGCATTATCTGAAAAGAATTAAAGCATTAGAAATGTAGAGAGTTTGGGGAGGCATAATAAATGATGATGGAGGGCTTACTTTGTTATATATTAAAACACATTTTAAAGTTTTAGTAATTAAAATATGGTCCTAATGTAGGATTTGTTCAAATGCTTCTTATTGCCAGTAACAGAAAACTAGTTCAAATTAGCTTAAACAGTAATGAAAATGTCATTGTTTTATATAAATGAAAAGATGTATGGCAGGCTTCCTGTGATGGTTTAATTTAGAAGCTCATGGTGACATCAGGATGACAGCTCTGTTTCCCTATGGTCCTCCCTTCTGCCTTTCTCTGTCTGTCAGCATTATCCTCAGACTGTCTCTCTGCGATAGCAAAATGAATGTCTGACTTGCTAAAGCTTAATGCTTGTCATGCAGATCCAATAGGATAGATAGATTCATATCCAAGGGGATATATCACATCATGTACCATAACCATCAAAACAAAAAGTCCCAAGCTTACTTCTGATGAATCATCTTAAGTCAACTACCTACCCCTGTAACAGTCACAAAGCCAATGATATGATTACTTCGTTGATGACTCTCTTTGAACTATATAAAAAAGCTCTTTCTATGCAAGGATAATTGGAATCAGAACAAAAGGACACTTGAAATAGTAGGGAAGAAACAAAGTTTGTTAGAATTCAGCACCTTTGAAGGAATGTTTTTGATAACAAATTCAATTACTTCAGTAGATTAAGGACTTACATTTTTAATTCATCTTGTCAATGTGGTACGGTGTTTTTCAGGAATCTGTCCATTTCATTTTAGAAAAAGTCTAAATTTTCAAATTTATTGCCATATAGTTCATAATATTTATTATACTTTTAATATCTGTAGTATCTGTAATGATATCTTCTCTTTTATTCCTGAAATTAGTAAGTTGTGCTTTCTTTTTTTCGTGCTCAAATAGTACTGCCATGGATTTATCAACTTTTTTATTCCTTCCAAGAACCAGTTTTGGCTTCATCAGTCTTTTATGTTTTCTGTTTGTTTTCATTTTATTGATTTTAGCTCACATCTATCTTATTTCATTTTACTTACTTTGGGCTTAATTCTCTTTTTAAATTCTCTCTTCCAAATATAGAAACCTACACAATTGATTTTAAACCTTTCCTTTTTACTAATAAAAGCATTTTAAGCTATACATTTCACTACATCCTGTAAATTTTGATATGTTCAACTTTAATTATCATCCTTTTTGAAATATTTTCTAATTTTTTTCCTTTTAAGACTTTTTAAAAAATTTTATTTATTTTATTTATTTATTTTTGGCTGCATTGGGTCTTCATTGCTGTGTGTGGGCTTTCTCTAGTTGCGGCGAGTGGGGGCTACTCTTCGTTGCAGTGAGCAGGCTTCTCATTGCGGTGGCTTCTCTTGTTGCAGAGCACAGGCTCTAGGCGCGCGGGCTTCAGTAGTTGTAGCTCGCGGGCTCAGTAGTTGTGGCTTGCAGGCTCTAGAGAGCAGGCTCAGTAGTTGCAGCGCACGGGCTTAGTTGCTCCGTGGCATGTGGGATCTTCCCGGACCAGGGCTCGAACCCGTGTCCCCTGCATTGGCAGGCAGATTCTTAACCACTGTGCCACCAGGGAAGCCCTCCTTTTAAGAGTTTTAATTTCAGCTGTTAAAAAGGGCAGGACTAAAAATGGGGGCAGGGCTAAAAACAAATAAGAGAAAGTGGCAAAGTCCTTATAGTTGTGGTCCCGGGTCGCTAGTTCCTAACTGGCTTTTGGCCTTTGATTTTTATTTTAGGGTTGGAAAGAAAGGAGGTCATCAATCCCGTCTCCTTACCTTCCTCCGAATTTAGACCAAGATCTTGCTGATTCCTTTTTCCACAATGTTCCCTTTATTCAGTATTACAGCCAAAGCTGACATTCAAAGCAAGTGGTCACTGATTGATTTCCTTCTGAACCTTGAACCTGGACGGCCTCAGTTGACCTTGGAAGCTAATACCCCTTACCTTTTCTGGTTCTCTCTCAGAGGAGCAATAAGAACCCTACAAAAACCAAGCATGAAATTTACATGAAATAGTAAACATAAAATCTAAATATTCTCTCTTACAACCACAGAGAATAAAGTAGAAACAAATTAACCTATCAGAATTACATAAAAAATACACCATTTTAGATTTACTTAATTATTCAGAAGTTAAGGCACTGAATTTTACATTTATGAATGCACTGAACTGATTAAAAATTTCTCCTTGGTCTCAGAAAATCTCTAGTTTTAGGAGTGCTGATTATCTCCTGCAAAATCTCATTTTGTTACTTCGGGAAAGTTTATACTATAAAGTCCCTTGCTTTGAATTGTGTTTTTCAGTTCTTAACATTTGCATTAACTCTGAGTCTCAGAATTCTGTCATTAAGTATCAGATAAAGTAATCTAGTCTTAGCCAGTTTAAATGAGTTCATCAATGCAGGTTAAATAAATTTACTGAATGTGTATCGCTGGCAAGTACTAGAGCTGGGGCTGGAATCCAGGTCACCTGACTCTTAAAGCTAGTGTTCTTCAAATCCTACTTGAAGACCAATGCATCCTGCCATCATCACGTAGTCATAGGCTCTTAGGGGTTTCAAGATCATTCATGTAATATTTCCTTAAACTGTAGTCTGTGAACCACTTGTATCAAAACACTGTGCATTGGCACAGAATGGGTGCTGATTTAAAATGCAGATTCCCTGGCCTTATCAGACCTTCCAAATCAGAATATTTTGGGGTATGGCTGAGGAATCTGAATAACTTATAAATTCTCAGATGATTGTTATGCAGCTATATTGAGCGTATATTTCTAGAAATACCGAAAAATTAGTCTCTACTTAAATACTTCTCACAAAAAACACTTTATTTCTCAAACTAGACTAGCCCACTGTTGGACAGAAGCATTAAAAGGCCATTGGAAAGTTGAACAAAGTCCTTCTTTTTATTACTTTTAACAGTTGGTTCTAACTTGAAACAAAACGGGATATATTTTTCTTTTTTTTCCCCCGGAACTTGTATTTTTCAAATTCAATAAGCAGACCCTCTATGTTTTCATTCAAGTAATCGATCATACCATTCTCCTTGTTGAAGAAAATGGAAGTAAATTAAATATTAAGAAAAATTTTGTTCTCTTTCTGTGACCTGTTAGCATTATGCCACATTTCCCTAAGATTTGAAGCTATTTTTTTCCTCATAATTCATTTTTGATGATTAAATATTTCAAATGTATAAAATTCAAAGAAATTATAGGATGGACGCTTGTATCAGACCCAAACCTCATTTGCTTCCTTAGATTTCCTCCATGCCACCTACTTCCTGGCTCTTCCTCAGCCTCCCACACCAGACAACTTTGTTCATACCCTCGTGCTTCTGCTGCCTGGGGCTGACCAGTCTGTTACCCTTGGCATGTTGGGCCCTTCCTGTGGCGCCCCGCCTTGCGCAGCCAATCTGACTGGCAACCCCCAGGGAATGTTGGCTCCTTTTCCTACTTCCAGACTTGGATCCACCCGCCCACTCAGGATATGGATCCGGTATCCAGAGTGGGCTTCTAGAGGAACCCAAGTGATTCAGTGGAGGAGGTGGAGGGGGGACTTGTTATGCCTCAGGGTGAACTCTGCCCAAGGGGGACTGGAGATGGAAGAGAACTGACAGATTCACTGCCTGTCCTATCTTCTCTCGTGGACTATTCCAAGGCACAGTGTCCTTTACAGAATGTCTTGTGAAGTCCTGGTGGGCCAACTGCACACACCTGCCCAGCAGCTCTCTTGCTCTTCCTGATTCATGGCAGAGTGGAGCCAGTGCATGTGTGGATTAGTTTGCATTACTGCACAGCCTTCCTTGACTCACCCTTACTGCTTGGCTGCCCCGATAAAGCATAATCACTTCTATCCTTGTCTCAGGCTACATTCTGGAGCACCAAGGCTAAGATAATACCATGTAGGCACTAGCCAAGATAAACAGGGAATAGTTCCTTTCTTGCTATTATGCTTTGTATGAATGATAAATTATTTATTTTTGTGTGCATAGCATTTTGCCTCTGCTCATTCTAAACTGAGCTTTCATGATATTTTCACATGTAAGCAGTCATTTCATTATTTATACTTTTTAAACAAAATGATAAGAGTTTCTACCATTTACCTCACTGGTGAGAAAACTGCGTGAATAATTGTATTTCTTCTGTATGTAATAAAAGGTGAATAAACTGACAATCAGCTGGCTATACATTTTTGTTACTTTATAATATAATATCTTGCCAAGCCTTCTGCTCCATTCATTTTATAAATTTTATTGAAATATAGTTGATTTACAATGTATTAATTTCTACTGTACAGCAAGTGATTCAGTTATATATACATTCTTTCTCATATTCTTATCCATTATGGTTTATCACAGGATATGGAATATAGTCCCCAGTGCTATAAAGTCGGACTTTGTTTATCAATTCAATATATAATAGTTTGCACCTGCTAATCCCCAACTCCCAATCCATCCCTCTCCCACCCATCCTCCCCCAACCACAAGTCTGTTCTCGATGTCTGTGAGTCTGTTTCTGTTTCACAGGTAAGTTCATTTGTGCCATATTTTAGATTCCACATATAAGTGATATATGACATTTGTATTTCTCTTTCTGACTTACTTCAGTTAACATAATAATCTCTAGGTCCATCCATGTTGCTGCAAATGGCGTTATTTTATTCTTTTTATGGCTGAGTAGTATTCCATTGTATATATGAAATGCAATATATATATATATATATATATATGTTTGATTGGGTCCCATCTATATGTCTGTTTTTGTGCCAGTAGCACACAGTTTTGATTACTGTAGCTTTGTAGTATTGTCTGAAGTCTGGGAGGGTTATGCCTCCTGCTTTGTTTTTTTTTTTCATCAGGATTGCTTTGTCAATTCTGGGTCTTTAATTGTTCCATATAAATTTTAGGATTATTTGTTCTAGTTCTTTGAAAAATGTCATGGGTAATTTGATAGGGATTGCATAAATCTGTAGATTGCTTTGGGTAGTATTACCACATCTTTTTTATCCATTCATCTGTCAGTGGACATTTGGGTTGCTTCCATGTCTTGGCTATTGTAAATCGTCCTGCAGTGAACATTGAGGTGCATGTATCTTTGTGAATTATGGTGTTCTCTGGATATATGCCTAAGAGTGGGATTGCTAGATCATATGGCAATGCTATATTTAGTTTTTTAAGGACCCTCCATACTGTTCTCCATAATGACTGCACCAATTTACATTCCCACCAACAGTGTAGGAGGGTTCCCTTTTCTCCACACCGGCTCCAGCATTTGTTATTTGTAGACTTTTCTATGATGGCCATTTTGACCGGTGTGAAGTAGTACCTCATTTTAGTTTTGATTTTCATTTCTCTAATAATTAGCAATGTTGAGCATGTTTTCATATGCCTGTTGGCCATCTATATGTCTTCTTTGGAGAAATGTCTATTTCAGTCTTCTGCCCAGTTTTCAATTGGATTGTTTGTTTTTTTGTTGTTGAGTTGTATGAGCTGTTTGTTTACTTTGGAAATTAAGTCTTTGTTGGTTGCATCGTTTGCCAGTATTTTCTCCCATTTTGTATTGTCTTTTTTGTTTTGTTTATGGTTTCCTTTGCTGTGCAAAAGCTTGTACGTTTGATTGGGTCCCATTTGTTTATTTTTGCTTTTATTTCTGTTGCTTTGTAGACTGACCTCAGAAAACATTGGTATGATTTATGTCAGAGAATGTTTTGCCTATGATCTCTTCTAGGAGTTTTATGGTGTCATATCTTATGTTTAAGTCTTCAAGCCATTTTGAGTTTATTTTTGTGCATGGTGTGAAGGTGTGTTCTAACTTCATTGATTTACATGCAGCTGTCCAACTTTCCCAGCACCACTTGCTGAAGAGACTTTTTCTCATTTTATATTCTTGCCACCTTTGTCAAAGATTAATTGACCATAGGTGTATGGGTTTTTTTTCTGGGCTCTCTATTCTGTTACATAGATCTATATGTCTGTTTTTGTGCCAGTACCACACAGTTTTGATTACTGTAGCTTTGTAGTATTGTCTAAAGTCTGGGAGGGTTATGCCTCCTGCTTTGTTTTTTATTTTCCTCAGGATTGCTTTGTCAATTCTGGGTCTTTAATGGTTCCGTATAAATTTTAGGATTATTTGTTCTAGTTCTTTGAAAAATGTCATGGGTAATTTGATAGGGATTGCATAAATCTGTAGATTGCTTTGGGTAGTATTGCCATTTTAACAATATTAATTCTTCCAATCTAAGAGCATGAGATACCTTTCCATTTCTTTGAATCATTTTAATTTCCTTTATTAATGTTTTATAGTTCTCAGCATATAAATCTTTCACCGCCTTGGTGAGGTTTTATCCTAAGTATTTTTTTGATGTGATTTTAAAAGGGATTGTTTATATTACCTTTCTGATATTTTATTTTCAGTGTAAAGAAATGTAACCGATTTCTGTATGTTAATCTTGTATCCTGCTGCCTTGCTGAATTAGTTTATCAGTTCTAGTAATTTTTTTGTGGAGTCTTTAGGGTTTTCTATATATATTATTATGTCATCTGCATATAATGACAATTTTACCTCTTCCCTACCCATTTGAATATGTTTTCTTTTTCTTGTCTGATTGCTGTGGCTAGGATTTCCATACTATGTTGAAGAGAAGTGGTGAGAGTGGGCATTCCTGTCTTGTTCCAGATTTTAGTGGGAAGGCTTTCAGTTTTTCACCATTGAGTATATTATTTGCTGTGAGTTTGTCATAATTAGCTTTTATTATGTTGAGGTATGTTCCCTCTATACCCATTTTTGTAAGGGTTTTTATCATGAATGGATGTTGAATTTTATCAAATGCTTTTTCTGCATCTGTGGAGATGATGATGTGGTTTTTGTCCTTTCATTGATGTGGTGTATCACGTTGATTGATTTGCGTATGTTGAACCATCTTTGTGACTCTGGAATGAATCCAACTTGGTTGTGGTGTATGACCGTTTATATGTGTTGTTGGATTCGATTTGCTAATATTTTGTTGAGAATTTTTGCGTCTATATTCACCAAAAATATTTGCCTGTAATTTTCTTTTTTGGTAGTGTCTTTGTCTGGTTTTTTTTATCAGGGTGATGGTAGCTTCATAGAATGTCTTTGGAGTGTTCCTTCCTCTTTAGTCTTTTGGTAGAGTTTGAGAAGGATGGGTATAATTTCTTACTGTGTGTATGGTAGAATTAGCCTGTGAAGCCATCTGGTCCTGGACTTTTGTTTGTAGGGAGTTTTTTGTTTTTTGTTTTTTATTAAATTACAGATTCTATTTCACTGCTAGTGATTGGTCTGTTCAAATCATCTCTTTCTTCTTGATTCAGTTTTGGTAGGCTGTATGTTTCTAGAAACTTGTCCACTTTTTCTAGCTTGTCCAATTTGTTGGCATATAATTGTTTATAGTATTCTTTTATGGTTTTTTGTATTTCTGCAATATTGGTCATTATGTTTCCATTTTCATTTCTTATGTTGTTTATTTGGGTCCTCTCTCTTCTCGGTGAGTCTGGCCAGAGGTTTGTCAATTTTGTTTACCATTTCATAGAACCAGCTCTTAGTTTTATCAATTTTTTTCTATTGTTTTTTAATCTGTATTTTATTTATTTACTCTCTGATCTTTATTATTTCCTTCCTTCTGACTTTTGTTCTTCTTTTTCTAATTCTTCTAGGTGGTATGTTAGGTTGTTTGAGATTTTTTTTTTGTTTCTTGAAGAAGGCCTGTATCGCTATGAACTTCCCTCTAAGAACTGCTTTTGCTGCATCCCATAGATTTTGTATGGTTGTGTTTTCATTGTCACGTCTCTCAAGGTATTTTTAAATTTCCTCTTTGATTTTATTGTTGACCCATTGGTTTTTTTGTAGCATGTTGTTTAGTCTCCATGTAGTCATTTTTTCCTCATTTCTTTTTCTGTGGTTGATATCTAGTTTCATGCCATTGTGGTCAGAAAAGATGCTTGCAATAATTTCTATAGTCTTAAATTTGTTGAGGCTTGTTTTGTGCCCTAATATGTGGTCAGTCCTAGAGAATGTTCCATGGTGCACTTGAAAAGAATGTGTATTCTAGGTTTTGTTTGTTTTGTTTTGTTTTGTTTTGGATGTAATGCCCTGAAAATACCAATTAAGTCTAACTGTTCTGTTGTATCATTTAGGATCTCTGTTGTCTTATTGATTTGCTCTCTAGAAGATCTGTCCATTGATGTGAGTGGGGTGTTAAAATCTCCTACTGTTATTGTATTCCCATCAATTTCTCCCTTTATGTCTGTTAGTATTTGTTTTATGTATTTGGGTGCTCCTATATTGGGTGCATATATCCTCTTCTTGTATTGATCCTTTTAACATTATATAGTGTCCTCTATTATGTTTTTTTTATGGCCTGGGTTTTAAAGTTTATTTTGTCTGATATGAGTATTGTGACCCCCACTTTCCTGTCATTTCCGTTTACATGAAATATCTTTTTTCATCTACTCACCTTCAATTTATATGTGTCCTTTGCCCTAAGTGGGTCTCTTGTGGGTAGCATATTGTAGGCTCTTTTTTTTTTTTTAATCCAATCTGCCACTTTGTGTCTTTTAATTGGAGCATTTAGTCCATTGACATTTAAGGTAATTATTATTATTATTTTTTTTTAAAACATCTTTATTGAAGTATAATTGCTTTACAATGGTGTGCTAGCTTCTGCTTTACAACAAAGTGAATCAGTTACACATATACATATGTTGCCATATCTCTTCCCTCTTGCATCTCCCTCCCTCACACCCTCCCTATCCCACCACTCTAGGTGGTCACAAAGCACCGAGCTGATCTCCCTGTGCTATGCGGCTGCTTCCCACTAGTTATCTATTTTACATTTGGTAGTGTATATATGTCCATGACACTCTCTCACCCTGTCACATCTCACCCCTCCCCCTCCCCATATCCTCAAGTCCATTCTCTAGTAGGTCTGTGTCTTTATTCCCATCTTGCCACTAGGTTCTTCATGACCTCTTTTTTTTTTTTTCCCTTAGATTCCATATATATGTGTTAGCATACTGTATTTGTTTTTCTCTTTCTGACTTACTTCACTCTGTATGACAGACTCTAACTCCATCCACCTCATTACAAACACCTCCATTTCATTTCTTTTTATGGCTGAGTAATATTCCATTGTATATATGTGCCACATCTTCTTTATCCATTCATCCGATGATGGACACCTAGGTTGCTTCCATGTCCTGGCTATTGTAAACAGAGCTGCAATGAATATTTTGGTACATGACTCTTTCTGAATTATGGTTTTCTCAGGGTATATGCCCAGTAGTGGGATTGCTGGGTCGTATGGTAGTTCTATTTTTAGTTTTTTAAGGAACCTCCATACTGTTCTCCATAGTGGCTGTATCAATTTACATTCCCACCAACAGTGCAAGAGTGTTCCCTTTTCTCCACACCCTCTCCAGCATTTATTGTTTCTAGATTTTTTGATGATGGCCATTCTGACCGGTGTGAGATGATACCTCATTGTAGTTTTGATTTGCATTTCTCTAATGATTAATGATGTTGAGCATTCTTTCATGTGTCTGTTGGCAATCTGTATCTAAGGTAATTATTGATAGATATGTATTTATTGCCATCTTGAAAACCTTGTTTTCCCGTTGATTTTGTATTTCTTCTTTGTTCCTTTCTTTTTGTTTTTCCTTTTGTGGTTTGATGATTTTCTTTTATATTATGCTTCTGTTCTTTTTGGTTTTTGTGAATCTGTTGTATGTTGATTTGTGGTTACCCTGTTTTTCAAGTATGTTAACCCATTACTATATCTACTTGCTTTAGGCTGATAGTCATATAGGCTCAAACAAATTCTAAAAAATATCTACATTTTCTTACTCTCCTCCCCCACATTTTATGCTTTTGATGTCTTTCTTTACATCTTCATGCTTATCCTTTTGCTGTTCATTCTGGTTATCATCATTTTCACAATTTTTTTTTAATTTTTATTTTTTACTCTGTATAGAGCTTATTTAACTGATTTACTTTCCCATTATGATTTTCTCTTTCCTATACATTCTTGCTTATTTTCTATTTGGAGAAGACCTTTCAATATTTCTTTAAGGATAGGTTTAGTATTGCTGTATTCTTTTAGTTTTTGCATGTCAGAGAAATTCTGTCTCTCTCCTTCTATTGTAAATGATAAACTTGCTGGGTGGAGTATTCTAGGTTGCAGATTTTTCCCTTTCAGGATTTTGAATGTATCTTGCCACTCCCTTCTGGCCTGCAACATTTCTGTAGAGAAATCAGCTGATAGCCTTGTGGTGGTTCCCTTGTAATTAACTCTTTGTTTTTTTCTTGCTGCCTTTTGAATACTCTCTTAATCTTTGCCATTTTAATTTTAATATGTCTCGGTGTAAGACTTCTTGGGTTCATCTTGTTTGGGACCCATTGTGCTTCCTGTACCTGGATATCTGTTTCCTTCTTTAGGTTAGGGAAGTTTTCAGCCATAATTCCTTCAAATACATTTTCGATCCCTTTCTCTTTTTTCTCCTTCTGGGACCCCTATTATGCATAGATTGGCATGCCTTATATTATCCCATAGGTCTGTTATGTTGATTTCATTTTTTTTTCCATTTGGCTATCTACTGTTCTGATTTGGTGATTTCCATTATTCTGTCTTCCAGATCACTTATTCATTCTTCTGCATTACTCAATCTGGTATTTATCGCCTTAAGCTCAACTTTCATCTTGACAAATGAGTTTTCTAATTTTTCTTGGCTCCTCTTTAGAGTTTCTAGTTCATTTTCACAGTAATCTGCATTTCTATTGATAGCCTTTCTTAATTCCTTCAGTATTTTTATTATCTCCTTTTTGAAGTCTGTGTCTATTAGACTGAAGAGGTCTGTTTCGTTGTTTGTTCTTTCAGGGAATTCTCTTGATCTTTTAATTGGGGGTGGTTCCTCTGCTTCTTCATTTTATTTATATTTCTCTTACTCTATGTGTTTAGGAGAAACAATGATCTACTGTGGTCTTAGAAGGATATTTTTATGTGGGAGCTTCCCTGTGTAGCCTGCGTGGGTTTAATATTTTTGCTGTTAGGGCTGTGTTTTGTATGGATGCCTGCCGCCTCTTTCCTCAGTGTGTGCTGGCTGTTATCCCCTTGATAGGAGGTGTGATTCATGTGGCGAACAGAGCCCCGGATGTTGAGCAGGGCTTCCACTTGGCTCTGTGGTTGTCACAGTGCTGTCAGGGGCAGAGTCTGCTCCCTAGTTGTTGGTGCAGAAGCTCCCAGTTCTGTTTCTGAGCTGTGGTGTGAGGTAGGAGGGATAGAAGTGCTCCCTCTGGGAGAGGAGCCACTGAACATCCCTCTGCTGGAGCTGTCCACTGGGGAGTGTGCTCTGTGGTGTCACCTGAAACATCTTGTGCATGCTCACAAAGTCCAATGTTGTTGGCACTGCCCTTGGCCTTGCCTCAACTGTGGGAGTGCAGGCAATAGGCGCTGGTGTCCCTCAGGTGCTGTTAACCAAGCCACCAGCACAGATCTGCTGAAGTCAGGTACCAGGACCCACTGTGGGAGCTATGGAAGCAGCCCAGACGTGGCCCAGCCTCTGTGTACATGCACCCACAGACCCATAGCTGCTAAGGCCAGACTATCCCAGCCACGGGAGCACCCATTGTCCACTGTGATGTCCTCCAGGCGTTGAGTTTACAAAGCCTGCAGTGGCGTAAATCCACAAATCACACAGCCATGGGAAGAGAGCTCAGGTTTCTTCCCTGCTTCCTAAGTCACGTGGCCCCTGGGGATCAGCTTTGATTTTAGCCCCATCTCCTCTTGTGGGTAACCCACTGGCGCTGGCGCACTCCCAGAGCTCATAGACGTGGTGCTGAGGCAGCAGACAGCGCAGAGAAAGAGGCTCCCTTCCCATTCCTCTTAACAACAGTGCTTCGCTTCTGTGCGGGCTTGGGCTTCTTCTGCATACACCCCCCAGCTGCTGCTCTCCCACACTCCAGCCCTTTCAGGCTGTCTGCACAGCCAACCCCAGTCCTCTCCCCAGGTCTGTCCTCTAATGCCCGAGTTTCAGCACCAGGCCTCTGCCCATACCAGCAGATGCTCATCTTAGGCTGGGAGTGCAGGGCAGTGACACGGACCATCTGTGCAGGTTTCTCTCTGTTCTGCCTGCCACAGGCCAGCTGCTCTGCTTTCCTCCAAGCCTCTGAAGCTCCCTTTCTGTCCCAGCTGACCACCCCTCCGGAGAAGGGGCTTCCCAGAGTGAGAGAACCTTTCCTTTTTCACAGCTTCCTCCCAATGTCACAGGTCCTGTCCCACTTCCTTTTTTTGGTTTCATCCTACCCAGTTACATGGAGATATTTCTTGCATTTTTAGTTTCTGAGATCTGCTGCCAGCATTCAGTAGGTATTTTGTGAAGATTGTTCCACATGTAAATGTGTTTTGATTTATCTGTGGGAGGAGGTGAGCTCCACGTCCTTCTATTCCGCCATCTTGATTGGAGCCTCTCCATTCATCTTTATTTTATGTAGGAGGAAGGCCCTTAGCTTCGTCTTATTGTTAAAAGCTTAAATATCAATACATATCTCCAGTTTCTCTTTCTGCCAATAAAGAGTGTAATCCTCTTATGCCCACCTATTACTTTTATTCTTAACATTACATCTGTCTATATATTTCTGAATTTACATATGAAACACTAGGTCTTCCTAATTCTAATACATTTTTGAATATTAGGTACAAAACTGCAGGTAATTCAAATTGCAATGTGCAATAACTTTCAGAATTGGTGGTCTTTTAAAAAAAATATTCACTCTACAGTTCTTGCTTATGTTAATATACTATTGTTCCTGTTAAAAGCATTACACTTTGTAATACTTAGTTGTATTACCAGGTCTATAAAAAGTAAATTCTTTTTACAAAAACAAAAATCCTAATGCCCATAGAGCAATGCTTAATGCAAATGGAGTATGTGTATATCGAGGTCATAGATTTCTTAGAAGAAACATAAATATAAATTATATGCCGTATGGAAGGAGTTAGAACCCGTCCTGGGTGTGTGAGGGTTGGTGAGCAAAAAAGGCAAATTCGATGCTCCTTTGCCATTGAAACACCTCTGGCACAATGAAGTGTAGTATTCTTTGATCCCCTAAAACTTTTCCTCAACTGATGGTACCTGAAATCTGTAAGAAGAAAATATAAACTCAAATTATTATTTTTTTCTTTTTCATATTCTTTTCCATTATGGTTTATTACAGGATATTGAATATAGTTCCCTGTGCTGTACAATTGGACCTTGTTGTTTATCTGTTCTATATATAATAGTTTGTATCTTCTAACCCCAAACTCCCAATCCATCCCTCCCTCCCCTCCACCCCCCAACCCCAGCAACCACAAGTCTGTTCTTTATGTCTGTGAGTCTGTTTCTGTTTTGTAGATAAGTTCATTTGTGTCATATTTTAGATTCCACATATAGGAGATATCTTATGGTATTTATCTTTCTCTTTCTAACTTACTTTGCTTATTATGATGATCTCTAGGTTCACCATGTTGCTGAAAATGGCATCATTTCATTCTTTTTATGGCTGAGTAATAATCCATTGTATATATATATACATACCAAACCTTCTTTAGCCATTTTCATGTCAGTGCACATTTAGATTGTTTCCATGTCTTGGCTATTTTAAATAATTCTTCTATGAACATAGGGGGTGCGTGTATTTTTTCAAATTATAGTTTGTCTGGATATATACCCAGGAGTGGGATTGTAGGATCATATGCAACTCTATTTTTAGTTTTTTGAGGAACCTCCATACTGTTCTCCATAATGGCTGCACCAATTTACATTCCCTTCACAACAGTGAAGGAGGGTTTCCTTTTCTCCATACCCTCTCCAGCATTTGTTACTTATAGGTTTTTTTAATGATGGCCATTCTGACTGGTGTGAGGTGATACCTCATTGTAGTATTGATTTGCATTTCTCTAATAATTAGTGGTGTTGAGCATCTTTTCATGTGCCTACTGGCCACGTGTATGTTTCTTTGGAAAAATGTCTGTTTAGGTCTTCTGCCCATGTTTTGATTGAGTTGTTTTTATGTTATTGAGTTGTATGAGCTGTTTATATATTTTGGAAATTAAGCCCCTGTCAATTGAATCATTTGCAAATATTTTCTCCCAGTCTATAGGTTGTCTTTTTGTTTTGTTTATGGTTTCCTTTGCTGTGCAAAAGCTTTTAAGTTGGATTAGGTCCCATTTGTTTATTTTTGTTTTTATTTCTATTGCCTTGGTAGACTGACCTAACAAAACGTTTGTATGATTTATGGTAGAGAATGTTTTGCCTGTGCTCTCTTCTAGGAGTTTTATGGTGTCATGTTGTATATTTAAGTCTTTAAATCATTTTGTGAACTCAAATTATTTTAATCATGATGAATGTTACAACTGGAACTGGATCTCTTAGCCACAATAAAGTAACTTATGGATAGTTATTAAAACCAATGAAACAGTCTATAGAACTCCATAAAGAAATAAGGTAGACACTGAAACAAAATAGCAAGATGAAACTTGTCCTACTGTCTTGGACTAAAGTTGCCAGTTGGTTCCTTTATTCTGAAATAGCAGTGTTCAGTGGTGCATTTTTGAAGCCAGTTATTCATTTGATAATCATTTCCAGAACTCCCTTTATTACAGAAGTAGAATATTGGTCATCACAGATATTTCATCAAAACGTTTGTAGCTATGTGCTTTCCTGTTTCATTTTTGCTATGTCATAAGGAATTATTATTTTTCAACCCAGTCTGGCCATAGTAGGAAAAAGATTAAAAAGAAACGTGACTTCTTAGAATAAGCTCCAGCTCTCCCATTAACCAGCATTTTGATTTCTGCCAAGCCATTTAACCTGCCTAGATTGCATCATCTGAAACACAGTTGTTTAAATCCCTTCCAGCTCTAATGTTCTAGAAGGCCTGAAATGTTATCTCTAAGAGGAAACTGTTACCACTGCTGATTGTTTCTGTACTGAATTGTGATATTATATATACTCTGATTTGGGAACATGAAACTGTAAGGATTTATTAAGCTACTTGTTTAATACATTAGCCACACAATTACATATTATGACGTAATTCTAGATAATGTGATAGGTTCTGACCTTGTCCTATTAAGAAATGGGTGCTATTAATATTTATGGCTATTAAAAAACCTAGGCCATCCATGAACTTGTATCAAGATCAAGATGCTCCTTCCCCAGCTTCTGTCAGGAATTTCAGAGTGATGGGCCGAGGTGTTATCAGTAAGGTGACAGGGAGGTCATCCTCTTCACAACATAATAGATATTTATGAAATAATATGGGAAATGTCTAACTGTCCACGCCATTTCCATGTCAGTTTTACATGAATTCCATGCTTCAGTAAATCTAATAAATATAATACATACTTAAAAGTTCTCTTTTACTGTGTCCAGAGAAAATGAGGCAGTGACCACACTAATGGCTGGCCACCCAAACACCTTTCCAGCAATGAGGGAAAGGAGGTGCATATTGATATAGTCACCCAGAAAACTGGAGCTTAAGAAATAGGAACATTTCCCTAGAAAAGCAAGATAGTGAAAAAAATGTACAATTTTCATAGGAATGCTTTTCCAATCAGGAAACAAGTATTTTCATTACAATATGACTTTTAACTGAGTTTCTGTGAGGCTAAGAACTCTCTCCTGTGCATAAAAAATAATGACCATCAGTCTAAGGAGTAAATACCATATAGTACATTTGGAAAAATTCAAATTCAGCTAATGATACCGGTGGCTAGGTTGTTGTCTTGTCACAGAAAAAATTCAGAGGCGAGACAGGCAGGTCAAGAAAGTAAAGCAAGGATTTAATTAAGTGATAGTATGCTCTCAAGGTGATAGCAGACAGACTCAGATGAGCAGCTGCCCTGAGTTTCTTTGGCAAGCTGGTTATGTGGAGGCGTAGAAATGAAGGGGTGGATATTCATTGGGAAGGGAGGGGTTTGGGGATTATATTCCCTCCCAGCTACACCTTCCTGAGGGGAGCAGGGATTTTTGTCCTTATTTAATCTTGATTGGAAGTGTCATGGCTTTGGTGCATGATGGGAAATTCTTTGATTTTTTTTTTTTGGTTTTTCTTTTCTTTTTTATAACTTCTCATGTCAGTTTTCTAAAAAAATTTTTATTGGAGTATAGTTGATTTACAGTGTTTTATTAGTTTCTGCTCTACAGGAAAGTGAATCAGTTATACATATACATATACCCACTCTTTTATAGAGTCTTTTCCCATATAGGCCATTTCAGAGTATTGAGTAGAGTTCCCTGTGCTATACAGTAGGTCCTTATTAGTTATCTGTTTTATATGCACAAGTGTGTATATGTCAATCCCATCTCCCAATTTATCCCTCCCCCTGACCCCTGGTAACCCTAAGTTTGTTTTCTACATCTGTAACTCTGTTTCTGTTTCATAGATGAGTTCATTTGTACCCTTTCTTTCGATTCCACATATAAGCAATACCATATGATATTTGTCTTTCTCTGTCTGACTTACCTCACTCAGTATGACAATCTCTAGGTCCATCCATGATGCTGCAAATGGCATTATTTTGTTCTCTTTTATGGCTGAGTAATATTCCATTGTATATATGTACTACATCTTTATCAATTCCTCTGTTGATGGAAATTTAGATAGCTTCCATGTCCTGGCTATTGTAAATACTGTTGCAATGAACATTGGGGTGCATGTATCTTTTCGAAGTATGGTTTTCTCCAGATATATGCCTAGGAGTGGGATTGCAGGATCATATGGTAGCTCTATTTTTAGTTTTTTAACGAACCTCCATACTGTTCTCCATAATGGCTGTACCAATTTACATTCCCACCAACGGTGTAGGAGGGTTCTCTTTTCTTTACACCCTCTTCAGCGTTTATCATTTGTAGACTTTGATCATGGCCATGTAGACTGGTGTGAGGTGATACCTCATAGTAGTTTTTTTTTTTTCAATTTTTATTTTTATTTATTTATTTATTTTTTAACATCTTTATTGGAGTATAATTGCTTTACAATGGTGTATTAGTTTCTGCTTTATAAAGTGAATCAGCTATACGTATACATATATCCCCATATCCCCTCCCTCTGCGTCTCCCTCACACCCTCCCAATCCCATCCTTCTAGGTGGTCACAAAGCACTGAGCTGATCTCCCTGTACTATGTGGCTGCTTCCCACTAGCTGTCTGTTTTACATTTGGTAGTGTATAAATGTCAATGCCACTCTCTCACTTCGTCCCAACTTACCGTTCCCCCTCCACATGTCCTCAAGTCCATTCTCTATGTCTGCATCTTTATTCCTGTCCTGCCCCTAGGTTCTTCAAAACCGTTTTTTTGTTTTTTAGATTCCATATATATGTGTTAGCATATGGTAATTGTTTTTCTCTTTCTGATTTACTTCACTCTGTATGACAGTCTCTAGATCCATCCACCTCACTACAAATAACTCAATTTCGTTTCTTTTTATGGCTGAGTAATATTCCATTGTATATATGTGCTGCATCTTCTTTATCCATTCATCTGTTGATGGACACTTAGGTTGCTTCCATGTCCTGGCTATTGTAAATAGTGCTGCAGTGAACATTGTGGTACATGTCTCTTTTTGAATTATGGTTTTCTCAGAGTATATGCCCAATAGTGGGATTGCTGGGTCATACGGTACTTCTATTTTTAGTTTTTTAAGGAACCTCCATACTGTTCTCCATAGTGGCTATATCAATTTATATTCCCACCAACAGTGCAAGAGGGTTCCCTTTTCTTCACACCCTCTGCAGCATTTCTTTGTAGATTTTTTGATGATGGCCATTCTGACTGGTGTGAGGTGATACCTCATTGTAGTTTTGATTTGTATTTCTCTAATGATTAGTGATGTTGAGCATCCTTTCATGTGTTTGTTGGCAATCTGTACATCTCCTTTAGAGAAATGTCTATTTAGTTCTACTGCCCATTTTTGGATTGGGTTGTTTGTTTTTTTGATATTGAGCTGCATGAGCTGCTTGTATATTTTGGAGATAAATCGTCTGTCCGTTGCTTTGTTTGCAAATATTTTCTCCCATTCTGAGGGTTGTCTTTTCATTTTGTTTATGGTTACCTTTGCTGTGCAAAAGCTTTTAAGTTTCATTAGGTCCCATTTGTTTATTTTTGTTTTTATTTCCATTTCTCTAGGAGGTGTGTCAAAAAGGATCTTGCTGTGATTTATGTCATAGAGTGTTCTGCCTATGTTTTCCTTTAAGAGTTTTATAGTGTCTGGCTTTACATTTAGGTCTTTAATCCATTTTGAGTTTATTTTTGTGTATGGTGTTAGGGAGTGTTCTAATTTCATTCTTTTACATGTAGCTGTCCACTTTTCCCAGCACCACTTACTGAAGAGGTGGTCTTTTCTCCACTGTATATTCTTGCCTCCTTTATCAAAGATAAGGTGACCACATGTGTGTGGGTTTATCTCTGGGCTTTCTATCCGGTTTCATTGATCTATATTTCTGTTTTTGTGCCAGTACCATATTGTCTTGATTACTGTAGCTTTGTAGTATAGTGTGAAGTCAGAGAGCCTGATTCCTCCAGCTCTGTTTTTCTTTCTCAAGATTGCTTTGGCTCTTCGGGGTCTTTTGTGTTTCCATACAAATTGTGAAATTTTTTGTTCTAGTTCTGTGAAAAATGCCATTGGTAGTTTGATAGGGATTGCATTGAATCTGTAGATTGCTTTGGGTAGTATAGTCATTTTCACAATGTTGATTCTTCCAATCCAAGAACATGGTATATCTCTCTTTCTGTTTGTATTATCTTTAATTTCTTTCATCAGTGTCTTATAGTTTTCTGCATACAGGTCTTTTGTCTCCTTAGGTAGGTTTAATCCTAGGTATTTTATTCTTTTTGTTGCAGTGGTAAATGGGAGTGTTTCCTTAATTTCTCTGTCAGATTGTTCATCATTAGTGTATAGGAATGCAAGAGATTTCTGTGCAATAATTTTGTATGCTGCTACTTTACCAGGTTCATTGATTAGCTCTAGTAGTTTTCTGGTAGCATCTTTAGGATTCTCTATGTATAGTATCATGTCATCTGCAAACAGTGACAGCTTTACTTCTTTTCTAATTTGGATTCCTTTTATTTCTTTTTCTTCTCCAATTGCTGTGGCTAAAACTTCCAAAACAATGTTGAGTAATAGTGGTGAGAGTGGACAACCTTGTCTTTTTCCTGATCTTAGTGGAAATGGTATCAGTTTTTCACCATTGAGAACAATGTTGGCTGTGGGTTTGTCATATATGGCCTTTATTATGTTGAGGTAAGTTCCCTCTATGCCTACTTTCTAGAGGGTTTTTATCATAAATTGGTGTTGAATTTTGTCAAAAGCCTTTTCTGCATCTATTGAGAGGATCATATGGTTTTTATCCTTCAATTTGTTAATATGGTGTATCACATTGATTGATTTGCATATATTGAAGAATCCTTGCATTCCTGGGATAAACCCCACTTGATCGTGGTGTATGATCCTCTTAATGTGCTGTTGAATTCTGTTTGAATTCTTTGTTTGTTGGAAGATTTTTAATCATAGTTTCAATTTCAGTGCTTGTGATTGGTCTGTTTATATTTTCTATTTCTTCCTGATTCAGTCTCGGAAGCTTGTGCTTTTCTAAGAATTTGTCCAGTTCTTCCAGGTTGTCCATTTTATTGGCATAGAGTTGCTTGTAGTAATCTCTCATGATCCTTTGTATTTCTGCAGTGTCAGTTGTTACTTCTCCTTTTTCATTTCTAATTCTGTTGATTTGAGTCTTCTCCCTTTTTTTCTTGATGAGTCTGGCTAATGGTTTATCAATTTTGTTTATCTTCTCAAAGAACCAGCTTTTAGTTTTATTGATCTTTGCTATCATTTCCTTCATTTCTTTTTCATTTATTTCTGATCTCATTTTCATGATTTCTTTCCTTCTGCTAACTTTGGGGTTTTTTTGTTCTTCTTTCTCTAATTGCTTTAGGTGTAAGGTTAGGTTGTTTATTTGAGATGTTTCCTGTTTCTTGAGGTAGGATTGTATTCCTATAAACTTCCATCTTAGAACTGCTTTTGGTGCATCCCATAGGTTTTGGGTCATCGTGTTTTCATTGTCATTTGTTTCTCGGTATTTTTTGATTTCTCTTTGATTTTTTCAGTGATCTCTTTGTTATTTAGTAGTGTATTGTTTAGCCTCCATGTGTTTGTATTTTTTTTTTACAGTTTTTTTTTTTTCCTGTAATTAATATCTAGTCTCATAGCGTTGTGGTCGGAAAAGATACTTGATACAATTTAAGTTTTATTAAATTTATCAAGGCTTGATTTGTGACCCAAGATGTGATCTATCCTGGAGACTGTTGCATGTGCACTTGAGAGGAAAGTGTAATCTGCTGTTTTTGGATGGAATGTCCTATAAGTTTCGATTAAATCTATCTGGTCTATTGTGTCATTTAAAGCTTGTGTTTCCTTATTAATTTTCTGTTTGGATGATATGTCCAGTGGTTTAAGTGAGATGTTAAAGCCCCCCACTATTGTTGTGTTACTGTCGATTTCCTCTTTTATAGCTGTTAGCAGTTGCCTTATGTATTGAGGTGCTCCTGTGTTGCGTGCATATATATTTATAATTGTTATATCTTCTTCTTGGATTGATCCCTTGATCATTATGTAGTGTCCTTCCTTGTCTCTTGTAACATTTTTCATTTTAAAGTCTATTTTATCTGATATGAGTATTGCTACTGCAGCTTTCTTTTGATTTCCATTTGCATGGAATATCTTTTTCCCTCCCCTCACTTTAAGTCTGTATGTGTCCCTAGGTCTGAAGTGGGTCTCTTGTAGACAACATATATATGGGTCTTGTTTTTGTATCCTTTCAGGGAATCTTTGTCTTTTGGTTGGAGCATTTAATCCATTCACGTTTAAGGTAATTATCGATATGTATGTTCCATGACCATTTTCTTAATTGTTTTGGGTTTGTTTTTGTAGGTCCTTTTCTTCTCTTGTGTTTCCCACTTAGAGAAGTTCCTTTAGCATTTGTTGTAGAGCTGGTTTGGTGGTGCTGAATTCTCTTAGCTTTTGCTTGTCTATAAAGGTTTTAATTTCTCTGTCAAGTCTGAATGAGATCCTTGCTGGGTAGAGTAATCTTGGTTGTAGGTTTTTCCCTTTCATCACTTTAAATATGTCCTGCCACTCTCTTCTGGCTTGCAGAGTTTCTGCTGAAAGATCAGCTGTTAACCTTACGGCGATTCCCTTGTATGTTATTTGTTGCTTTTCCCTTGCTGCTTTTAATATTTTTCTTTGTATTTAATTTTTGATAATTTGGTTACTATGTGTCTTGGCGTGTTTCTCCTTGGATTTATCCTGTATGGGACTCTCTGCGCTTCCTGGACTTGATTGACTATTTTTACATATTAGGGAAGTTTTCGTCTATAATCTGTTCAAATATTTTCCCAGTCCCTTTCTTTTTCTCTTCTTCTTCTAGGACCCCTATAATTCGAATGTTGGTGTGTTTAATGTTGTCCCAGAGATCTCTGAGACTGTCCTCAATTCTTTTCATTCATTTTTCTTTATTCTGCTCTGTGGTAGTTATTTCCACTATTTTATCTTCCAGGTCACTTATCAGTTCTTCTGCCTCAGTTATTCTGCTATTGATTCCTTCTAGAGAATTTTTAATTTCATTTATTGTGTTGTTCATCATTGTTTGTTTGCTCTTTAGTTCTTTAGGTCCTTGTTAAACTTTTCTTGTATTTTCTCCATTCTACTTCCAAGATGTTGGATCATCTTTACTATCATTACTCTGAATTCTTTTTCAGGCACACTGCCTATTTCCTCTTCATTTGTTTGGTATGGTGGGTTTTTACTTTCCTCCTTCATCTGCTGCGTATTTCTCTGTCTTCTCATTTTGCTTAACTTACTGTGCTTGGGATCTCCCTTTCGCAGGCTGCAGGTTCATAGTTCCCATTGTTTTTGGTGTCTGCCCCCAGTGGGTAAGGTTGGTTCAGTGGGTTGTGTAGGCTTCCTGGTGGAGGGGACTGGTGCCTGTGTTCTGGTGGATGAGGCTGGATCTTGTCTTTCTTGTGGGCAGGACCGCGTCTGGTGGTGTGTTTTAGGGTGTCTGTGAACTTATTATGATTTTAGGCAGCCTCTCTGCTAATGGGTGGGGTCGTTTTCCTGTCTTGCTAGTTGTCTGGCATGGGGCGTCCTGCACTGTAGCTTGCTGGTCGCTGAGTGGAGCTGGGTCTTAGCATTGAGATGGAGATCTCTGGGAGAGCTCTCGCCGATTGATATTACATGGGGCCAGGAGGTCTCTGGTGGTCCAGTGTCTTGAGCTTGGCTCTCCCACGTCAGAGGCTCAGTCCTGACACCCGGCTGGATCACCAAGACTTGTCCACCCTGGCCCGCCTCCTCCCCTTGTGTCTCCTCTAACTTCCACTTGCATTAACTTCCTTCTGGTTCCCAGCTGGAGAGCACAGATTGCACCTGCTCCGAAGGCCAGTGGGGGCCTTGCCTCACCTGCTGCTCAGCCTCCATTGCTTGTGCTCATTGTAGGTTTGATTTGCATTTTATGGTTTCCTTTGCTGTGCAAAAGCTTTTAAGTTTAATTAGGTCCAATTTGTTTATTTTGGTTTTTATTTTCATTACTCTAGGAGATGGATCCAAAAAAGCTATTGCTGCGATTTATGTCAGTGTTCTATCTATGTTTTCCTCTAAGAGTTGTATAATATCCAGTCTTATGTTTGTCTTTAATCCATTTTTAATTCTTTTTTTGTGTGTGTATGGTGTTTGGGAATGTTCTAACTTCATTCGTTTACATATAGCTGTCCAGTTTTCCCAGCACCACTTATTGAAGACACTGTCTTTTCTCCATTGTATATGCTTGCCTCTTTTGTCATAGGTTAGGTGATCATAAGTGCATGGTTTTATCTCTGGGCTTTCTATCCTGTTCCATTCATCTATATTTCTCTTTTTGTGCCAGTACCATAATGTTGTGATAACTGTAGCTTTGTAGTATAGTCTAAAGTCATAGAGCCTGATTTCTCCATCTCTGTTTTTCTTTCTCAAGATTGCTTTGGCTATTCAGGGTATTTTGTGTTTCTATACAAATTGTAAAATTTTTTTGTTCTAATTCTGTGAGAAATGTCATTGGTAATTTGATAGGGATTACACTGAATCTGTAGATTACTTTGGGTAGTAATGTCATGTTTACAATATTGATTCTTCCAGTCCACGAAGATGGTATATCTTTCCATCTGTTTGTGTCATCTTTGATTTCTTTTATCAGTATCTTACAGTTTTCTGAGTACTGGTCTTTTTCCTCCTTAGGTAGGTTTATTCCTAGGTTTTTTATTGTCTTCGATGTGATGGTAAATGCAATTATTTCCTTACTTTCTTTTTCTGATCTTTCGTTGTTAGTGTATAGGAATGCAAGAAATTTCTGTGTATTAATTTTGTATCCTGCACCTTTACCAAATTCATTGATGAGCTCTAGTAGTTTTCTGGTAGCATCTTTAGAATTTTCTAAGTATAGTATCATGTCATCTGCAAACACTGACAGTTTTACTGCTTCTTTTCCAATTTGGATTCCTTTTATTTCCTTTTCTTCTCTGATTTCTGTGGTTAAGTCTTTGAAAACTGTGTTGAATAAAAGTGGTGAAAGTTGACATTCTTGAATTGTTCCTAATCTTTGAGTAGATTCTTTCAGTTCTTCACCACTGAGAATGATGTTTGCTGTGGGTTTGTCATATATGGCCTTTATTATGTTGTGGTAGGTTCCCTCTATGCTCACTTTCTGGAGAGTTTTTATCATAAATGGGTGTTGAATTTTGTCAAAAGCTTTTTCTGCATCTATTGAGATGATCATATGGTTTTTATTCTTCAATTTGTTAATATGGTGTATCACATTGATTGATTTGCATATATTGAAGAATCCTTGCATATCTGGGATAAATCCCACTTGATCAGGGTGTATGAACCTTTTAATGTATTGTTGGATTCAGTTTGCTAGTAATTTGTTTCGGATTTTTTCATCTGTGTTCATCAGTGATATTGCCCTGTAATTTTCTTTTTATGTGATATCTTTGTCTGGTTTTGGTATCAGGTTGTTGGTGGCCTCGTAGAATGAGCTTGGGAGTGTTCCTTCCTCTGAAATTTTTTGGAATAGTTTGAGAAGGGTAGGTGTTAACTCTTCTCTAAAGGTTTGATAGAATTCACCTGTGAAGCCATCTAGTCCTGGACTTCTGTTTGTTAGAAGATTTTTAATCACAGTTCAGTGATATTTTAAATCAAATTCAGTCCTTGTGATTAGTCTGTTCATATTTTCTGTTTCTTCCTGGTTTAGTCTTGGAAGGTTGTACCTTTCTAAGACTTTGTTCTAGGCCATCCATTTTATTGGCATATAATTGCTTGTAGTAGTCTCTTATGATCCTTTGTATTTCTGTGGTGTCCTTTGTAACTTCTCCTTTTCATTTCTAATTTTATTGATTTGAGTTCTCTCCCTTTTTTTCTTGATGAGCCTGGCTAAAGGTTTATCAATTTTGTTTATCTTCTCAAAGAACCGGCTTTTAGTTTCATTGATCTTCGTTATTGTTTTCTTGGTCTCTATTTCATTTATTTCTGCTCCCATCTTTATGATTTCTTTCCTTCTACTAACTTTGGGATTTATTTGTTCTTTCTCTAGTTGCTTTAGGTGAACTGTTAGGCTGTTTGAGAGTTTTCTTGTTTCTTGAGGTAAGATTTTATTGCTATAAACTTCCCTCTTAGAACTGCGTTCGCTGCATCACGTAGGTTTTGGATTGTCATGTTTTCCTTGTCATATTTCTCTAGGTATTTTTTGATTTCCTCTTTGATTTGTTCAGTGATCCATTGGTTGTTTAGTGACATATTGTTTAGGCGTCATGGATTTGTGTTTTTTGCCTTTTTTTCCTGTAATTGATTTCTAATATCATAGAGTTGTGGTTGGAAAAGATGCTTGATATGATTTCAGTTTTCTTAAATTTACTGAGGCTTGATTTGTGATCCAAGATGTGATCTATCCTTGAGAATGTTTCGTGTGCACTTGAAAAGAACGATTATTCTGCTTCTTTCGGATGGAGTATCCTATAAGTATCACTTAAGTCTAACTGGTCTAATGTGTCATTTACGGCTTTTGTTTCCTGATTGATTTTCTGTCTGAATGATCTGTCCATGGTGTAAGTGGGGTGTTAAAATCACCCACTATTATTGTGTTACTCTCTGTCTCCCCTTTTATGGCTGTTATTAGCCTTTGCATTATATACTGAGGTGCTCCTATATTGGGTGCGTATATATTTACAATTGTTATATCTTCTTCTTGGATTGATCGCATGATCGTTATGTTGTGTCCTTCCTTGACACTTGTAACAGTGTATATTTTAAAGTCTATTTTGTCTTATAGGAGAATTGCTACTCCAGCTTTCTTTTGATTTCCATTTGCATGGAATATCTTTTTCCATCCCCTTACTTTCAGTCTGTATGTGTCCCTAGGTCTTGAAGTATGTCTCTTGTAGACAGCATGTATACCTGTCTTGTTTTTTTATCCATCCAGCCAGTCTGTTTCTTTTGGTTGGAGCATTTAATCCATTTACATTTAAGGTAATTATCGATATATATGTTCCTATTGCCATTTTCTTCATTGTTTTGGGTTTGTTTTTGTAGTTCTTTTTTCTTCCCTTTCTTTTCTTGTAGTTTATTGATCATCTTTAGTGTTGTGTTTGGGTTGCTTTTTCTTTTGTGTGTGTATCTCTTTTAGTTTTTTGGTTTGCATTTCCCATGAGGTTTTGGGAAACCTATATATATATACGTGGTTGTTTTAATTTGCTGGTCTTAAAGTTTTAAGTTGCTGGTCTTAAAGTCTTTAAGTTGATGGTTTTAAGTTGCTGGTCTTGTTTTAAGTTGCTGGTCTCTTAACTTCAAATGCAATTCCCATTTCCTGCATTTGTACTCGCCTCTTCTTACGGTTGCTAATTTCGATGTCATATTTGTGTATGGATGATTTCCTGATTTTACTGCATGTTTGCCTTTGCCAATGAGCTTTCCCATTTGTTATTGTGTTATTTCTAGTTGTGGCCTCTTTTTTTGTTTCCCCTGCCTAGAGAATTTCCTTTAGGATTTCTTGTAAAGCTGGTTTGGTGGTGCTGAATTCTCTTAGCTTTTCCTTTTCTGTAAAGCTTTTGATTTCTCCATTGAATCTGAATGAGATCTTTGCTGGGTAGAGTATTCTTGGTTGTAGATTTTTCCCTTTCATCACTTTGAATGTATCATGCCACTCCCTTCTGTCTGCAGAGTTTCTGCTGAAAAATCAGCTGATAACCTGAGGGGGAATTCCCTTGTATGTTATTTGTTGCTTTTCCCTTGTTGCTTTTAATATTTTTCTTTGTATTTAATTTTTGTTAGTTTGATTAATGTGTGTCTCAGTGTGTTCCTTATTGGATTTATCCTGTATGGGACTCTCTGCGGTTCCTGTACTTGGGTGACTATTTACTTTACCATGTTAGGGAAGTTTTCAACTATAATCTCTTTAAATATTTTCTCAGGCCTTTTCTCTTTCTCTTCTTCTTCTGGGCCTCCTATAATTCGAATGTCGGTATGTTTAATGTTGCCCCAGAGGTCTCTGAGACTGTCCTCATTTCTTTTCATTCTTTTTTCTTTATTCTGTTCTGCAGCAGTGATTTCCACTGTTTTGTCTTCCAGCTCACTTATCCGTTCTTCCTCCTCAGTTATTCTCCTATTGATTCCTTCTGGTGTATTTTTCATTTCAGTCATTTTATTGTTCATCTCTGTTTGTTCTTTAGTTCTTCTAGGTCTTTGTTAAACATTTCTTTTATCTTCTCGATCAGGGCCTCCATTCTTTTTTCGAGATCTTGGATCCTCTTACTATCATTACTCTGAATACTTTTGCAGGTAGATTGCCTGTCTCCTCTTCGTTTACTTGTTTTGTAGGTTTTATCTTGCTCCTTCTTCTGCAGCGTATTTCTCTGTTGTCTCATTTTGTTGTTCTTGTAGGTTTTTATCCTGCGCCTTCATCTGCAACATATTTCTCTTTCGTCTCATTTTGTCTAACTTACTGTGTTTGTGGCCTCTTTTCCACAGGCTGCAGGATCGTAGTTCCTCTTGCTTCTGGTGTCTGCTCCCTGGGGGGTGAGGTTGGTCCAGGGGCTTGTGCCGTTATCCCCTTGTTGCTGGGGTGCAGGGGGAGTTGGCTGGTGTTGTGATGACCAGAGCTTGCCCTGGATATTGAGTGGGGCCTCCCCTTTGCTCTGTCATTGTCACTGACGTGTCAGGGGAAGGGTCTGCTTCCTAGTTGTTGGAGTAAAGGCCCCCAGTTCTGTTTCTTAGCTGTATTTCTGATCTCTGGTGCTAGGTAGGCAGGATTGAATCACTCCCACTGAATGAGAGAAGCCACTGAGGGTTCCTCCTCTGGAGCTGTTCACCTGTGAACGTGCTTTGTTGTGTCCCCTTTCGTCCATTGTGCAGGCTCACAAAGTACACTGTTGTTGGCACTGCTCTCGGTCCCACCTTAACTGTGGGTATGCTGGCAGTTGGCCCTGGTAACTCTCAGGCGTTTTTTTTCCCAGGCCACCAGCATAGATTCACCGAGGTCAGTTCCCAGGACTGCAGTAGTCATGCAACTGGACCCATTGTGGGAGCTATGGGGGCAGCTCAGACTCTGGCCTGGCCCAACCTCCCTGTGTAGGTGCCCAAAAAGCCCACATCTGCTAAAGCCAGACTCATCTCAGCTGCAGGAGCACTTGTTGTCCGTTCATATGTTCCACAGGTGCTGAATTTAGGAGGCTGTCAGCAGAGGTGTAACTCTGTGGTTCGTGCAGCCACAAGGAGAGATTTCAGCTCTTCTTCCTTAGTCACATGGCCCCTGGGGCTCAGCTGTGGTTTCAGCCCCACCTCTGTGTGTGTTCCTCCCACCAGAGTCTGCTCTGTATGTTGCTGTCAGGTGGGAGGGGGCTAAAGCAGTGATCAGGGCAAGCGGGCTGCTCAGCTGGGAGGGAGCTGAGGCAGCGATCGGGGTAGCAGGTCACCCAGGTGGGAGCGAGGGGCCGAGGAGGCAGTGACGGGGGCGTGTGAGCCGGCTCCAGCTGGAGCCCTCCCTAGTGCCCATGGAGACAGGGGCTGGTGCCCGAGGAGAGAGGCTGCAATGGCGGCCCCACCCTTTGCACATCACTCAACAGTGGCGCTTCGCTTCTTTGTCAGTCCAGGCTTCCTCACTCGCATCCCCTCAGTCTGTCTCCTCACAGCCAACAGCAGTCGCCTCCCCGAGTCTGCTCTCCAAACCCTGTGTTTCAGCCCCCAGCCCCCATGTGCGCTAGCAGACGCCTGTCTCAGGCTGGGCCGCGCGGGACTGTGGCATGGACCACCTTTATAGGTCTCACTCTGTCCTGCCTGCCACAGACCGGTTGCTGCTCTCTCCTCCAAGCCCCTGAAGCTCCCCTTCTGTCCCAGTTGATCTCCCAACAGGTGATGGGGCTTCCCCAGGTGTGGGCACCTCTCCTCACCTTCTGCTCTCTTCCAGGGGCACAGGTTCATCCTGCTTCCTCTCCTCTTCCTTCCCCCTTCTTCTTTCTTCTGTCCTACCCGGTTACATGAGGATCTTTCTCGTCCTTTTAGGTGTCCAAGGTCCTCTGCTAGTGTTCAGCAGGTGCTCTGTGAGAATAGTTCCATTCGTAGCTGTATTCTTGAGGCATTTGTGGGGAGAGATGAATTTCACGTCCTCCTACTCCTCTGCCATCTTGAGGATATCATGTCAGCTTTTATAATCAATTATTATCATATGACTTAAAATTCTATATACACTTAAAGAGCACTGACTTTGATGACAATCTGTCCACCTAGCTGTGTTAATTCAGACAAGTTGTGCCTTTCTGAGCCATAATTTTCTCAACCCGAGCAAGGAGCTGCGGCCACATGTGCTTTCCCGCCAGGCACTTAAGAAAAGGAACTTCCCATCTGCAAGGCTAATTTTATTGCAATGAGGCCATATGAGCAAAAGGTTACTTTTGGGTGTCAGAGATCCTCACCTCACACTCATCACCCCAAAATGTGTGCTTTCCTGTCAGTCTGGAAGTCACTGCTTTTCTTTGTCTGCTCAAGGACCCCTGTTGTTTACAAGATGTGTGGTTTCCTGCCATCTGGCCTGTGCCCCCCTTTCTCTGCTCATATCTAGCTAACTGCCTGCTCTAACATTCCCCCCTCAAGGAGTCTGGACCCTTAAAATCTTTTAAGGGGCACGGGTCGATGGTCTGTCTTTTCTAACTGCTTCAAGCTGAGCATGGCTGTTGTCCCTACCTGTGGGTCTAGATCTCCTTGCTTATCTGTCAGAGATAGGGGCCTTGGGTTGTTTAGAGTGGCAGAGATGGAGAGTGGGGAGTAGAAGGAGGCAGCAGCCTTGCCCAGTGGGTGTTGATGGTCCCTATCTTCAGGTGGGATGGGTTGAAATCCCTGGCATAGCATCATTTGAAGTTGGAGTTGTTGTATCCTAGAGGATAGACATTTAGCTAGGTGGTTAAAAATACAAGGACCAAGGAGAAAGATGAGAAATATAGATGGGCCTAGAAATGGGAGAAGCCACGTATATCCTGGAAACCATCCCTTTAGGGTCTCAGTCCATTCCTGCTTCCCTTGATTATACCTGTGGATCCAGGAAGCCTGTTCATAGATTTCTTGAACATTTACTTTTACTTCTCCTGTGACATTAATATATATGCAGCATGTTTTATTTATGACAGCACAAACCCCTCCTTGGCTTGCTAGGAGATAGTCTAGGGCTCGATGGTTGTTGAAGGCCACCTCTGCCAGGGAATCTAGGGATTTTTGTAAGAGTGTGAGAGAGTCTCCAGTTCTCTTTAGTGTGCTGTCCAGGGAGGAGGTTAGATACCTCAGGGTTGCCTCATTGTAGGTAAATTTTCCCCAAAGGGCAGCTTCACCTCAGGTCCCCATATTTCCTGCTAGCAGCAAACCAAAGGCCCTTTTTTGTCTCACATGGGTCACACTGAGGATGGTTATTTGGGCTGGAGCCATAGTTCCCAAGGTGCAGTCCCCATAATGAAGTGTGGCGTCTAGATGTGAGAGATCAGTGGCTTTGGTTATTGTGAGGTCCCACATAGGCATAATAATCCAGGCGGTGCTGGTAAAGCAGCGTCATTGGTTTGCTTATACAGCTGGAGAAAAGTTCTGGGAGGCGGGAGACAGTTGTGGAGAGGTCCCATCTGCATTTTTGGATTTGGTCCCTGGTTTGGAGTGTCCAGGGTGAGGTCTGTATTCAGGGATAGTCATGGTAAGGGAGTGTCTGATATAATAGCTAGCACAAGCAGTTCTGTTGGCGTTAGTTAGTGAGCTGTCATACATGCATGTGTTTTCGTAGGGGTGCAGATGAAATGTAAAGAGGCTGGCGCACTATATCGCTCCAATTTATAGGCTTAAAGTTATGCAGCGACAGGCTTAGGCTTGTGTTAGAGGCTTAGGGGCTGAAGAGGGGTCTGTGTGTCCCCTGTGAGTATTGCTGTGACAAGGGGTGCATCCTAAGGTTTGATTGCAGATTAGGGAGGTTTTGGTGATATTTATAGCCCTTGAATAGGGAGGTGCGATGCGGTAACAGAGCAGAGGTGGCCTTTCCCATGTAACGATTAAGGAAAAATCTTGCCTAGGGTAATTAAAAGAAGATCGGTTAAAAGCTGAGAATACAGTATGGCTGTTGACCGTGTAGGCCTTGAGGCTGGAACTAATGTCTCCTGGGGTGGTGGGTTGGGGATGGCAAACCCAACAGAGATTGAGATTTTACCCTTTAGCAATAACCCAGGAGCTATTGACTATTCTGTTATCTTTCCATGTTAAGTCTTGGGACCAAAGAGATTGGATAGGTAAGAGGAGAACAAGTAAGAGCGGGGGTAGGGTCCCTAGCATCTTTCAGAAGGAGAAAAAAAGGCTGCAGGCCGTCTTTGGGTTTTGGGCAGGTCTTATCAAACCCAGCCTGGACAGAGGAGTTCCCTCTCGGTTATAGGTGCAGAGCTAAAGCAATACTCATAAAAGATTCCAAGAGCAAGGAGGAGAGCAAGGAGGGCAAGTATGCAAATCCTCCAGAGTATTTTAGTTATTTTGTGGGTAGACTGGGGTATCAGAAGGCAAAAAAGAAAATAGTGGCTCTGGGCAATCAGCCTTGGATCTGTGACGTTTCTTTGTCCTTCCTGAGTAAGAGCTTCAGGTCCTGAAGAGGCTCTCGCATCCACCTGGACTCTTTTGGCTGTCCAAGGTCCTCCATGTCCTGTGAAGACTCAGGGGGAGGGATAGGTTTCATTCTAGGAAGGTGCACCCAACTAGTGACCCCTGTAGTTTTACTACAGTAGGAGTGCTGAGAAGGACATAGTAAGGCCCTTTCCACTCGGGCAGTAATTGATGAGAGGGGGACCCTTCTCTCCATGTTTTTAGGAAGACAGAATCTCCTGGCTGAACCTGCAAGGAGGCTGTTTCCTGGCTGGGGGCTGGCAAAACCTGATTTCCATATTCTGAAATCGTCATTTGGACTTGCTGCAGGTTAATTAGGTACCTAATGAATTCACTGGTTTTGGTGTCTACCAAAATATCAGAGGATAAAAGGGGCCTATCGTAAGTCATTTCAAAGGGGCTGAGCCTTAGCCCTGTTTTAGGTGTGACCCTGGTTCTCAGGAGGGCTATGGGTAAAAGCTTTGTCCAAGGTTCTCATGTCTCTTGACAAAGCTTAGCCAGGATTCTTTTTTCTTTTTCTTTTTTTTCTTTTTCTTTTTTATTGAAATGTAGTTGATTTACAATGTTGTGTTAGTTTCAGGTGTACAGCAAAGTGATTCAGTTGTACATACATATATATGTATTTTTTTCAGATTCTTTTCCCTTATAGGTTATTACAAAATATTGAGTAGAGTTCCCTGTACTATATAGTAGGTATTTGTTGTTGTCTATTTTATATATAGTAGTGTTTTTTTGTTAGTCCCAAACTACTATTTATCCCTCCTCCCCTGCCGCCCCCGCTTTCCCCTTTGGTAACCATAAGTGTGTTTTCTATGTCTGTGGGTCTATTTCTGTTTTGTATAAAAGTTCATTTGTATAATTTTTTTAAGATTCCACATATAAGCGATATATCATATTTGTCTTTTTCTCTCTGGCTTACTTCAGTTATTATGGTAATCTAGGTCCATCCATGTTGCTGCAGATGGTATTATTTCATTCTTTTGATGGCTGAATAATATTCCATTGTATATTTGTACCACATCTTCCTTATCCATTCATCTGTTGATAGACATTTAGGTTACTTCCATGTCTTGGCTATTGTCAATCATGGTTCAGTGAACATTGGGGTGCATGTATCTTTTGGAATTAGGGTTTTCTCCAGATATATGCCCAGGAGTGGGATTGCAGGATCATCTGGTAGCTATATTTTGGTTTTTTACGGAACGTCCATACTGTTCTCCATAGTGGCTGTACCAACTTGCATTCCCACCAAGAGTATAGGAGGTTTCCTTTTTCTCTGCATCCTCTCCAGAATTTATTATTTGTAGCCTTTTTAATGATGGCTGTTCTGACCGGTGTGAGGTGATACCTCATTGTAGTTTTGATTTTAATTTCTCTAATAATTAGTGATGTTGAGCATCTTTTCATGTGTCTTTTGGCCATTTGTATATCTTCTTTGGAGAAATGTCTATTTGGGTCTTTAGATTGTTTGCTTTATTTTGATATTGAGCTGAAAGAGCTGTTTGTGTATTTTGGAAATTAAGCCCTTGTAGGTCACATCATTTTCAAATATTTTCTTCCATTGTGTAGGTTGTCTTTTAGTTTTGTTTATGGTTTCTTTCACTGTGCAAAAGCTTTTAAGTTTAATTAGGTCCCATTTGTTTATTTTTGGAAAGAAATTGATGATGACAGAAAAAGTTGGAAAGATATACTGTGTTCTTGGATTGGAAGAATCAATATTGTCAAAATGACTAAACTACCCAAGGCAATCTACAGGTTCAGTGCAATTCCTATCAAATTACCAATGGCTTTTTTCACAGAACTAGAACAAAAAATTTTTTAATTTGTATGGAAACACAAAAGACCCTGTATAGCCAAAGCAATCTTGAGAAAGAGAAACGGACCTGGAGGAATCAGGCTCCCTGATTTCAGACTATACTACAGAACTACAGTAATCAAAACAGTATGGTACTGGCACAAAAAACAGACATATAGATCAATGGAACAGGATAGAAAGCCCAGAAATAAACCCACACACCTATGGTCAATTAATCTATGACAAAGGAGACAAGAATATACAATGGAGAAAAGAAGTATCTTCAATAAATGGTGCTGGGAAAACTGGACAGCTACATGAAAAGAATGAAATTAGAACATTCTCTAATACCACACACAAAAATAAACTCAAAATGGATTAAAGACCTAAATTTAAGACCAGATATTATAAAACTCCTAGAGGAAAACATAGGTAGGATTCTTTTTTAAAGTTGATTGCCCTTTCTATTTTCCCTGATGATTGAGGCCTCCAGCCAGCATGGAGGTGGTAGCAAATGCTTAGGGCAGTAGAGATTTGTTGTGTAATCTTAGCCACAAAAGGGGGGCCATTTGTAAAGACCGTTTGTAAAGACCGTTGAAGTATGAACCAAGGAATTATTTTCTTTCATAATGCCTTTGTTACTTTCCTAAGCTCTCTGGTCCTTGTTGGAAAGGCATCCTTCCGCCCAGTGAAAGTGTCAGTAAAAATTAGGAGGTATTTATCTCCCTGGGAGGATGGCATCTGGGTAAAGTCTTCTCCCAGATAAATTCGTCTTCTTTGGATGGGCTAAAGGAGGGGTGGGGGCCTGTTTTCCCTCTGGGCTGTTACGGTAGCATATGTTACAGGCCTTTGTGATTTCTAAGATAGTCTGGGAAAGGCCTATGCCAGAAAAAGCTTTTTCCACCAGGCTAGTCAAAGCATCTCTCCCCAGATGAGAGGAATCATGGAGTGCCTTTAAAATTTTCCACTGTAATGCTCTGGGCAGCATTATTGTATGTTCCTTAATCCACCATCCATTGGGGCCCTTTTGATATCCCCTAGTTCTAGCCTACTTTATTTCCTTATTTATATACTGGGGTGGCAAAAGCAGGCTGGGGGTTGGTACATGGAGGGAATAAGGTAACCTGAGTTGAAGGGGTTTTAAGAGCTGCACTCTTTGCTGTCTTGTCAGCCAGGTTATTTGCTTTTACTAGTGTGAATTTCCCCTCTGGTGTCTCTTAGAGTGGATAACTGCCATTTCCTTAGGGTCTTGTACTGCCTCTAGGAGTTCCAAGATCTCCTGGCAGTGCTGGATTGGGGAGCCCCATGCAGTCAGGAGTCCCCTGTGTTTCAAGAAGGCAGCATGTGCATGTAACACCAAAAATGCATACTTAGAATCCATATAGATATTGATCCTCTTGTCTTTTCCTAGCCTTAGAGCTCGAGCTAGGGCTATAAGCTTGGCTTCTGGTGCCAAGGTTTGGGGTGGCAGGGCATCAGCCTCTATGAGCTCATGTAAATCTACTATGGCATACCTTGCTTTCTGGATGCCATCATGTATGTAGCTACTTCCATCAGTAAACCAGTCAGCATCAGGGTCCTCGAGGGCTGGTCCCTAAGGTCAGGTCTGCTGGAATACACCTGTTTGATGGTCTCAGTACAAGAATGAGACAACTCCCCTGGGCTTTCTCTTGGCATACGGGTAGCTGGATTTAAGGCCTGACATACTTTAAGGGTCACTTCAGGAGAGTCAAGAAGGATGGCCTGATATTTTGTGAGGCGGCCTCCAGTCAGCCATTGTTGTCCTTTAATTTCTAATACTCCCGTACCTGCTGTGGGGTTAATACTTCCAGGGGTTGATCCATGGTGAGTTTTGTGGCCTCTTCAACTAGCAGGGCTGTGGCTGCTATGGCTCTCAGACAGCCTGGCCATCCTGAGGCCACTGGGTCCAATTGCTTGGAGAGATATACCACTAGCTGTGGAACTGGCCCTACTTTTTGGGTGAGAATTCCCAGGGCTATTCCTTTTCTCTGAGGTAAATAGAGTAAAGGGCTTGTTAAGATCTGGGATCCCTATAGGGCTTGGGCACTAGTCAGGGCTGTCTTTATCTAATCAAATGCTCTTTGTAAATTCCCTGTCCAGTATAGAGGTTCTGTGTCCAGTCCCTTCAAGGCCTCATACAATGGTTTTGCCATGAGACCAACCCTGGGGATCCAAATCCTGTAAAACCCAGCCCTTCCTAAGAAGGTTCTGAGCTGTTTCTTTGTATGTGGTCATTGTAAATGGAGGATTGCTTCCTTATGCTGGGTCGTAAGGGTGCGCTTCTCTTGCCTTAGAACATGTCCCAGGTAGATGACCCTCTGGGAGGAAATTTGGGCTTTCTGGGGGGATACTTTATACCCCCTGGAGCCCAGGAAACTGAGGATCTGTACAGTGTTTTGGTCTGAAGCTTCCTTTGAAGGGCTGCAGATAAGGAGTCATCTGCATATTGTAATAATGCCCTCATATCTAACTTTAGTTTCCTTAGTTCCAAGGCCTTGCCAAATAGGTGTGGGCTGTCCTGGAATCCCTGAGGAAGGACAGTCCAGGTATATTACTGGGTCTCATGAGTGTCTGGGTCAGTCCATTCAAAAGCAAAAATGTATTGAGAATCAGGGCGAACAGGTATACAGAAGAAGGCATTTTAAGATCAGGGACTGTAAACCAGGTGTATCCTTTGGGACCGAGTAAGGATTGTGTATGGGTTGGGAACAACTGGATGAAGAGGAATTACAGCTTCACGTAAGATTCAGAGATCTTGGACCATTCTATATTCCCTACTAGGTTTGAGGACGGGTAGGATTAGAGTTTTACAGGGAGATTGACATGGCACCAAAAGCCTATATTTGATAAATTTTGAGATTAGGGGTTGGAGTCTCTGGTTTTATGGGGTGTTGCTGCCTGGAAAGGAAGTTGTTAGTTTCTTTTAAGGTGATTTTTATAGGAGTGACAAACTTTGCCTTCCCTGGGATTCCCTGATCCCAGACCTGTAGATCTATAAGTTTTTCTGGGGGAATATTTTGGGCTGGACTGTCCATGTCTTGTATAATAATACATAGTCCAGCCAAAAATATTCCTTGCTTTTGGTTTTCAGGGAGAGTAAGAGTCACCCCCAAGGCTGAGAGAAAGTCCCTTCCAAGTAATGGGCTAGGGCATTCAGGCATGACAAGAAACTTGTGAGTTATAAGTATCTTTCCCCAGGTGCAAGGTAGAGGGGTGGTGAAATGTTTTAGCTTTGGTCTTCCTTCTACTCCAATAATAGAGCGGGTTTCGGGGGCAAGGGGCCCAGTGTGAGAAGTCAGGACAAAGTAAGTGGCTCCCGTGTCCACTAGAAACTAGAGAAGTTTACCTGCCACGTCAGTGGTCTCCCGCAGTTCTTCCTGTGTGATGATGACTGTCTTCTCAGGAGCCCTGGGAGGTCCTGGGTCCTATCAATCAAACACGGCCATGACTAGCTTGGGGGAATTACCTCACTTGCTTCGGAGCTGGGGGCATTCCCTCCTCCAGTGGTGCACCTTCTTACAGTGTGGGCATGGCATCCTGGGTGTAGCTGGGACCTGTTTCCTGGGCATTCCTTCCTCTAGTGTTTGGGGCTCCCACAGCTAAAAAAGGTTCCCTTTCCTGGCAGGGGTCTTCTGGGAGTACTTTTGGGGTGACCAGGTGCTGGGTTAGGTCTTGTTGTGATGGCTGCCAAAAGCCTAGCCTGCAGTCGTTCCTTTCTTAAGTCACACTGTTCCTTCCTTTCCTCCTCAGCCTGGTCTCTATTGCTAAAGACCCTGAAGGCCGTATCAATAAAAAGGTTGAGAAGCGTTTGGGGCCCCATGGCAAACTTTTGAAGCTTCCTATGGGTGTCAGGGGCTGATTGGCTAATGAAGTGGGTTGCAAATACAATGTGTCCCTCAAAAGTGTCTGCGTCTACATTCGTATACTTTCTGAGGGTATCTATTGATACCAATCGGGCTTGAAGTAGGATTGGATTTTCATCTTGGCCTTGGGTGATCTCTTTAACCATATCATAGTTAACAGGGTTAATTATGCATTGTTTCATCCCTTCAGCAAGGCAGAGGATCATGTGATCCCTTCTAGTGATACCAGGCTGGCCTGGCCAATAGTCCCAACTGGGATCCATTAGAGGCAGTGCTGTCATGTCCACAGGGCATGGGTGAGGTTGGGTGACATGTAATCCATCAGCATATGTTTGAGCCTGTGCCCAAATATGGGTCTTTCCTCAGTGGTGCAGCAGTGGGAAAGAACAATATTTAGGTCCTTCCAGGTAAGGTCAAAGGATAGAGTTAGTCCCTGGAATTCTTCAGTGAGCCAGCTGGGGTCCTCCGAGAATCAGCCTAAGCGAGTGCAGCACTGGGTTGGACAAAGAAAAAGGGGTGTGGACTCCGGTAGTTCCCTGAGGCCCACTTACTACTTCCTGAAGGGGGCTGGGAAGCTCTGGCTGCGCTGCTGGTATGGAAGGGTGAAGAGGCTTATAGGGCAGGGGAGGAGCTGAAGGTGGTGAAAGAGTGTGGGGCTTGGGCCTTCTGTCTGGGGCTTGTGTTCCTCCACAGATGCCCCTAGAGAGGGCTTTTGTGTAGCCTGAATGGGTCCCAGCCAGCACGGTTCCCTAACATAGGACTTGCGTAGCTCCAGGTTCTCTCTTAGGGCCATAAAAGCCTGAACATAAGGAACTTCTGTTCATTTAGATGTCTAACTGTAGGATGTTACGTATTATAGTTGAGGCTTCTATTTTCTGGTCAGGCCTCATCGTCCTCAAGTGTATATTGGGGCCAGGCTGTGTTACAAAAGAAAGCAAGTTTTTTTCACTTTTAACAATCTAGAGGAAACTTGTGCTAGGGACTCAGAATGCAGCTGAGGGGTGAGTCCCTGGGGATGGAAGGGGTGTTTCCTATCCTTCCTTCAGGGAGATGGTGCTCCCGTGACAGAGAGGAGCACAAGCGTTAGGAGGTCCCGTGGGGATTCCCTGAGGCAGGACTTGTTCCAGGTGTCCCTGTCCACCTCGTCCCTTCGACACTAGCCACAGTGGGGGCTAGCTACTGACTGCCCCATACGGTGGTCCTGCCTGCCCCAGCGTCCTGGGGCCTGTGTCCTATCCTGGTGTCTGCGGTACCCAGGATGAGTGACCGTCCTGCAGGCTTCTCTGTAGATTCTGTGGCCAGCGATTAATCTCTGTCTTCTGGGGTATGTACTTCTAGAACAGACATCCTCATAGTTCTAGGACCTATTTAGGTTACAGCGTTTTTTCCCTAAAAGGGTGGTATATTTCTGGAAACAGGCACTGGCCATTAAGGGAGGTGGTTTGTGAAAAAGCCTTTCTTTTCCCTTCCCTTTTGTGGGCAGCACCCCCGGGCCTTGGTGCTACCCTGCCCCCCCCCCCCAAATGCTGCATGCAGCAGGCAGCGCCACCAGGCGGGGGGATGGGGGTAGAGATATGGTGTCCCAAGGTGGAGGCACTGTGTCTGAACTTAGTGGGATGGAGGGCCCGACAGCCCTGCGAGAACACTCCCAATCACGCAACCCAGGGGAGGCAAGCATGGCAAACGGGGGTCATGTGTCCCTGGGGCGTGGCCATGCGCGTGTCCCGCCCCCAGCATGAACTGCCCCGTGCCCACAGTGTGAGCTGGGGGCGGGGATGGATCCCGCTTGTGTGGCGGACCGTGGAGGGGGCTGGCCGAATGCAGGGCGCCGTGCAGAGGCGAGTGGAGAAGGATGGCCGCCCAGATGCAGTCCCACCGCCGCTGGTTCCAACCGCACGGGGCAGGGCTGTCCCCCTTCCCAACACCAGGGGTTATGTACACAGACCACCCGGCGCAAGGGCGCTCCCGAAGGGACCGTAACAGCCATGGGCACGGTGTGAACTCCCTTACAGTCTGAGTAAGGCTGCATTTTATACTTCCACACAAATGAACCCGATGACAGCTAATTAAATGGTGGATAAGGCAAACCCAGAGGGCAAAGCTCCTATGGTTTGGGTCCCTAGCTGCCTGTGAGAATGCTTGGAAACTTTTCCTGACATGCCTTGCGAGTAATGAGAGGTATAAGACCTAACAGCAAGGTTGGAAAATGCCTGGCAGATTCTCTTTCCCCATTTCCAGCAGAGTAAGGCATGAAATAAGAATGGAAAGTACAAGTAGGACACAGAGAGAGACAAGGATAGTCAGGCATAGGTGGACCAATAATAAGCCTATGAAGGTAGCTGCAGGGAGTGGGTGGTGTCATGCTGTTAACTGTGTGCCTAAAAACGTTGCCCGGAAATCGCCGTGAGGTGGGCGGACAGACCCATCGTCTTTCTCGTCCACTCCACTACCCAGGCATCCGGACGAGAGTCTTCCAGTGGCGAGTGCCCTAGTGGCTTGTAGATGCTCGACTCGTGCCCACATCTTTGCAACAACAGGTCCGAAAATGGGACAGACAATAAGAGAGGGAGAGAGAGAGAGAGGGAGGGAATGGAGGGGGGAGAAATGAATGGCAGGAAGCAAGGCAGCGCCTCTCAAGCGCAAGGGAGGCGAGCGGCTGAGGCTTACCGAATTCCCCTGGCTGCCTCGCCAAAGATGATACTGGCGGCTAATTTCTTGTCTCATCGCAGAAGGAATTCAGGGACAAGGCGGGAGGTCAGGAAAGTAAAGCAAGGGTTGATTTAAGCGATTGTACGCTCCCTAGGGGAGAGCAGCCAGGCTCGGGTGAGTAGCTGCCCTGAGTTTCTTTGGGAAACTTGTTATGTGGATGTAGAAATGAAGAGGTGGAATATTCATTTGGGAGGGAGAGGTTTGGGGGTTGTTTTCCCTTATTTTCATCAGCCCCACCTTCCTGAGGGGAGGAAGGATTTTTGTCCTTATTTAGCCTTGATTGGAAGTATCGTGGCATCGGTGCATGATGAGAACTTCTTATATGCAAGGCTAATTTTATTGTAATGAGGGCATAGTGACCAAAAGGTTACAATGGACACCAGAGATTCCCGCCTTTTCCCACCTTTCTTTGTCTGCCTTCGGGACACTTGTCACCCCAAAATGTGTGGTTTCCTGTCAGTCTGGAAGTTCCTACTTTTCTTTGTCTACCCAAGGACCCCTGCTGTTAGGTGTGTGGTTCCTGCCACTTGGCCATTGCCCCCCTTGCTCTGCTCCTATCTAGCTAACTGCCTTCTTTAGTTGTTTATCTTATGGAGTAGGATCAAGAGATGTTTCCAAAGAAAAAAAGTGGGGTAGGAGTAGATGAAATAAGAAAGGGAGAAAAATGGCTGTGAGAGTGGAAGCAGAGACGTGAAGATATGATATTGTGATACTCTTTGTGATTGTCTGAATACTGGAAAATTTCTGAGGGGATTACATTTCTTGAGTTTTGAGTTAGGCAGCCCTGAGCTTAATCAGAGAAGTAGAGAGTCCCAGTGTGTTTGTCAGAAAATCTGCCCCTTCCCCTTTGAGGCCTTGAGATGGAAACGAAGAGGTACCCTCCTCCTCTGTCAGCCACTGACAGCACCAAAGACAGTTTCTAAAGTGACCAGCTCTGCTCCTTTAGTCTTCATCCAACACTGATGGCCAAAGTCCATGGGTGGAAGGAAGCTTCCTTTCCTGAATTCAGCCTTTCTCTACTTCTCCCTGAGCACTTGTCTGTCACCGACCAGGGCTCTAAAGCCAGGAGCAATCAATCAGGAGAGTCTACAAGAATCTGCAGAATCCAGGGGACAACTAGGAATTTGTTCGCTCACCTCTCACCTGTACTGTTGTTTCACGTCAACTCTGACTCTGGCATTATGAACAGAAGACCTGAATCTGTCAGACTTCATATCCCAGAAGAACATTTATTCCTCTGCACTGCGTGCTTCCTCTGAAGTGTTTTGTGGCAAAGGGGAACGTGGTCTTGGATGTCTTGTGGAGCTGACCTCATCTATTTTATCCAGACTCCTCAGAACATGAGGTCACCTCCTTGAGCAGGATTGAGGATTCCCACAGCACAGACAAATTGACTCCTTCACCCAAATAAAAATGTTACTGAGAGGTTTAGTATGAGCCTCCCCAGAACGTGCCACTTTGGCATGTGGATCACTTTGAGCTGAAGTCAATCAAGCCTCAGAAGACTCAGGAAGAGCTTTTTACCTCCTCCTTAAGTGTCTAAAAGATTTCAGGTAGAAGACCTGGTCCAGGAAGAGAACCATCACCAGGGATAACTATAGAGAGTGTGGGCTGGTGCGGGAAGCTGGGGGGAGCCCGGCAGGGCCTGTTTGTTCTACCTGGCACGGCAAAAACTTGTTTACCAAATATTTGCTCTTGCCACCGTCCTGTGAATTGTCTTCCTTCCCTTTGAAGGTCCAGACCCCACTCTCTTCTCCTGAGCTCAGGATGGCACATAAGCCTCAGTTGCCTCACCGTTGGGAGCCTCTCATGTCTTTGTGGGGCTCACGTACATAAAAAATTGTTTTTCTCCTGTGAACCTGTCTTATGTCCATTTAACCTGCCAAAGAGCCTAGAAAGAAAGAAGGGCAAAGTTTTTCAAGACAAATGCAAAATCTAAGTGGTACACAGCTGTGATGTTGTGCCAATGGGCTGAAAAATGACAGTAGATACCCAGCACCACCCTTGGTACACAGTAGATGTTCAATTAGCATTGGAACGTTTCATATATCACTTACTGGTGTGCCAGTCCTCTTCCAGATTAAGATGGAAAATGAATCCCTACTGTTGCATGGAAATGAATTTGCCCTGAATAAGGAAGAGCTTCCTAAAATGAAAGCTGATTAAAAATTAAAATGATTTGGGAGACAGTGATTTTTCTGTTATTGGTGGTTTCCAAGAAATCTGGATGACCCCAAGACAAGGAAATGACAGGGGTGGAGCTAGGTGATTCAAAATGCTCCATGGCTCTGAGGTTCCGTAATCATAAAAGCAGAAAACTCGCTTAGCTACAGGGACGTACGACAGGCCTTAAGGCAGTGTTTGGATTGCCCTAGACACACACAACTTAAAAGCTCAAGGCTTTCAAGGCTTTTTGATGCATCCCAGTTGTAAGTGAAATGGAGAAAGAGGGTGAGAAAGTTAAATAGTTTAATCAGAGCAGTTTTACAATTCTAAAATTAACAAGCAGACCTTGTAATAAAAGAGCTCCAATATTTGCAAAATGACCTTGCTTCCATTCTGAATCTCTTTTTTATTTGTAAAGATTTTCATTACATTTAAAAGGACTCAAAATGGCGTGATTGATATATTATTATCCGTGTTTTTTTGATGCAACTGATGAAATCCCTGAATGGATATTGCTTCAGCTTTGATATTAAAAAAATGGCCTGACAAGAAGTCCTTAATCCACAACTGATCACAGGTGGCCGAAAGAAAGAGAAAAACCCAAAACTACTGTCAAGTTCATAATGTATCACTTTGTTGGTGGATGACACTGGCTCCAAATATACAATTAAGCCCACGACACTTTATTACTATGAATATAATTATCATGAAAGTTCTTTCACGTGGATCAACTTGCTTCTGAAGGTTTTCTTGGTTCGTTTAAACTTGCATAATAAACATGCAATGAATTATTTCTTTTGAAAGTGTATTTTTTGCAGTCTTTTTGTTTTCATACAAAGATTTCATAAAGTTGCAATATTGCATCAGAGCATTAGCAAAATAAGAGCAGGAGCACAGGGGGAGGGGAAATGGGCATCTGGATGAATGAGAAGAACCTCCTCGCATCCTGAGACAGGCCACCCGTCTTCTTTAAAAGGTGCACGCAAACTGCTTTTCTTACCCTCCCCCACCAAAGAAAAGCATGAAAGAAAAAAAAAACCCTCACAAAAATCAATCTAACTAAGAAAAAAAGTCGACATAAAGAAAATAAAGATGTTTCTTCATGCACATATCTTCTGCATAGCTCAACCCACATATAGTAAGGCACTATTTCCCTTCGTAACTGGTGTCCACGGCAATCTGGTAAGTGCTACAGTGCTCTGTGACCATTAGAGAGTTCCTTTCCGGATGGTGAAATAAAGAGGCCGGATGAGTGTGGCTGCCACGCTTCTCTGTGAAAGTCCCATAGTGCAAGCTGATTTCCAGGAGTCTCAGAAGGAAATCTGTGTGTGTAATGATTGAGAGTCTCCAGAATGGCTTTCTTTGCAAAGTTCCTATTTTGTCCTTGTATGAATTTAGATTATTCTTCAGTCATTATTCTCAAAGAAAATACACTAGGTGGGGGAAAAAGCACAGTCAAGTCTTCAGAAACACAGCTTCACTGCTCCGAGAAAGCATGTAACGCTGGCAATTCAGAAAATCAGCAGATGTTTCCAAGGGAACAGAGAGAGAGAGACAGAGTCTAGAAACAGAAGAACAGAGACAAAGACAGAGAGAGCGTGTGTGTGTGTGTTTTTGTTTTCGGAGGTGATCTGGGACTGAGATTAATTTAGCTGGTCTTCGTACTGTTTCCGGAAACAATCCCCAGCCGGGAAAAATTCCCAGCACCTTTCTTGATACATCTTCCAAACATAAGATTCCTGTAAAAGTAAAGGCAATGTGTTAAGAACATCTTTCCCTAGGATCTCTGTGTTACCACAAAATATAAGATAGAAAGAAACTCAAATTTGTTATTTTATATATATATATATATATCACATACGTATAATGGTGTATTACACATAGTTATAATCCCAAATTCATTTAGATAGTTCCTAACTATACCAGGTCTTATTTATTTCTACTAATAAATAATCAATCTTCATCCTGACTGTAATATAATAATGATAAAAACCTATTTGTGATATATGATTTTGAGGGTTCCTTAAAACTATTATTTTTGTTTAATTGTACCATTCAAATTCAAACTATTAACAATGGGAGGTGAATATTTGTGGAGGGAGAATTTCAAATAGCTCGGGCAGAACCTTAAACATTTAATATGCAATTATTTATTTATTTTAATATTTTAAATTGAAGTATAGTTGATTTACAGTATTGAGTTAGTTTCAGGTATACAGCTAAGTGATTCAGTTATACCCATACATATATTTTTTTCTCAGATTATTTTCCCTTATAGCTTATTACAAAATATTGAGAATAGTTCCCTGTGCTATACAGTAGGTATTTGTTGCTATCTATTTTTTATATATAGTAGTGTGTATATGTTAATCACAAACTCCTAATTTATCCCTTCCACTCCTTTCCTCTTTGGTAACCATAGATATGTTTTCTATGTCTGTGGCTCTATTTCTCTTTTGTATATAAATTTATTTGTATCATTTTATTTTTGGTTCCACATATAAGAGATATCATATGATTTTTGTCTTTGTCTGACTTACTTAGTATCATAATCTCTAGGTCCATTGATGTTGCTGCAAAAAGCATTATTTCATAATTTTTTATGCCCAAGTAATATTCCATTGTGCGTGTGTGTGTGTGTGTGTGTGTGTGTGTGTGACGTCTTCTGTATCCACTCATTTGTCAGTGGACATTTAGGTTGTTTCAATGTCTTGGCTATTGTAAATAGTGCTGTAATGAACATTGGGGTACATGTATCTTTACAAATTAATGGTTTTCTCCAGATATATACCCAGGAGTGGAATTGCAGGATCATATGGTAGCTCTATTGTTAGTTTTTTAAGGATCCTTCCATACTGTTCTCCATAGTGGCTGTACCCATTTACAATCCCACCAACAGTGTAGGAGGGTTCCTTTTTCTCCACACCCTCTCAGCATTTATTATTTGTAGACTTTTTGATGACAGCCATTCTGACCGTTGTGAGGTGATACCTCATTGTAGTTTTGATTTGCATTTCTCTAATAATTAGCAATGCTGAGCATCTTTTCATGTGCTTTTTGGCTATCTGTATGTCTTCTTTGGAGAAACGCCTATTTAGGTCTTCTGCCCATTTTTGATTTGGTTGGTGGTTTTTTTGATATTGAGGTGTAGGAGCTGTTTGTATATTTTGGAGATGAATCCTTTGTCAGTTGCATCATTTGCAAATATTTACTCCCAGTCCGTAGGTTTTCTTTTCATTTTGTTTATGGCTTCCTCTGCTGTTCAAAAGATGTTAAGTTTAGTTAGGTCCCACTTGTTTATTTTGGTTTTTATTTCCATTACACTAGGAGACAGATCCAAAAAGATATTGCTGTGATTTATGTCAAAGAGTGTTCTGCCTATGTTTTCCTCTAGGAGTTACACAGTATCCAGGCTTAAATTTAGGTCTTTAATCCATTTTGAGTTTATTTTTGTGTGTGGTGTTAGGGAGTGTTTTAATTTCAGTCTCTTACATGTAGCTGTCCAGTTTTCCCAGCACCACTTATTGAAGAGACTGTCTTTTCTCCATTGTATATTGTACCTCCTTTGTTGTAAACTAATTGACCAAAGGTGCGTTGGTTTATTTCTGGGATTTCTTTTTTTTTTAATTGTTATTGGAGTATATAGTTGCTTTACAATGTTGTGTTAGTTTCTGCTGTACAGCAAAGTGAATTTTATTTATTTATTTATATATATCTATATCTATATCTATATCTCCCCTCTTTTTTAGATTTCCTTCCCATTTAGGTCACCATGGAGCATGGAGTAGAGTTCCCTGTGTTATACAGTGGGTTCTCATTAGTTATCTATTATATACATAGTAGTGTATATGTGTCAATCCTAATCTCTCAGTTCATCCCACCCCCCCTTCCCCCTTGATATCCGTAAGTTTGTTCCCTACATCTGTGTCTCTATTTCTGCTTTGCAAATAAGTTCATCTGTACCATTTTTCTAGATTCCATGTATAAGTGATATTCCATGATATTTTTTCTTTTTCTGATTTACTTCACTCTGTATGACAGTCTCTAGGTCTATCCACGTCTCTGCAAATGGCACTATTTCATTCCTTTTTATGGCTGAGTAATATTCCATTGTATATATGTTCCACATCTTTATCCATTCCTCTGCTGATGGACATTTAGGTTGCTTCCACGTCCTGGCTATTGTAAATAGTGCTGCAGTGAATATTGGGGTGCATGTGTCTTTTTGAATTATGGATTTCTCAGGGTATATGCCCAGGAGTGGGTTTGCTGGGTCATATGGTAGTTCGAGTTTTAGTTTTTTGATGAACCTCCATACCATTCTCCATAGTGGCTGTACCAATTAACATTCGCACCAACAGTGTAGGAGGGTCCCCTTTTCTCCACATCCTCTCCAGCATTTATTGTTTATAGAGTTTTTTGATGATGGCCATTCTGACCGTTGTGAGGTGATACCTCATTGTAGTTTTGATTTGCATATCTCTAATAATAGTGATGTTGAGCATCTTTTCATGTGCCTCTAGGCCATCTGTATGTCTTCTTTGGAGAAATGTCTATTTAGGTCTTCTGCCCATTTTTGGATTGGGTTGTTTGTTTTTTTGATATTGAGCTGCATGAGCGCCTTTTATATTTTGGAGATTAATCTCTTGTCAGTTGCTTCGTTTGCAAATATTTTCTCCCATTCTGAGGGTTGTCTTTTCATTTTGTTTATGGTTTCCTTTGCTGTGAAAAAGCTTTTAGATTTAATTAGGTCCCATTTGTTTATTTTTGTTTTATTTTCATTACTCTAGGAGGTGTTATCAAAAAAGATCTTGCTGCGATTTATGTCAAAGAGTGTTCTGCCTCTGTTTTCCTCTAGGAGTTGCATAGTATCCAGCCTTACATTTAGGTCTTTAATATATTTTGAGTTTATTTTTGTGTATGGTGTTAGGGAGTGTTCTAATTTCATTCCTTTACATGTAGCTGTCCAGTTTTCCCAGTACCACTTGTTGAAGAGGCTGTCTTTTCTCCATTGCATATTCTTGCCTCCTTAATCATCGATTAGTTGACCATAGGTGTGTGGGTTTATCTCTGGGCTTTCTATCCTGTTCCATTGATCTATATTTCTGTTTTTGTGCCAGTACCATACTGTCTTGATTACTGTAGCTTTGTAGTGTAGACTGAAGTCAGGGAGCCTGATTCCTCCAGTTCCATCTTTCTCAAGAGTGCTTTGACTATTTGGGGTCTTTTGTGTCTCCATACAAATTAAAAAAATTTTTGTTCTAGTTCTTTGAAATGCCATTGGTAATTTGATAGGGATTACACTGAATCTCTAGATTGCCTTGGGTAGTTTATTCATTTTTTTTAAAATTTATTTATTTTTGGCTGCGCTGGGTCTTCGTTGATTCACGCAGGCTTTCTCTAGTTGGGGCGAGCAGGGGCTGCTCTTCATTGTGGTGCGTGGACCTCTCATTGCGGTGGCCTCTCCCGTTGCAGAGCACAGGCTCTAGGTGCACTGGCTTAAGTAGTTGGCCTGGCTTGCAGGCTCCAGAGCACAGGCTCAGTAGCTGTGGCGCACAGGCCTAGTTGCATTGCGGTATATAGGATCTTCCTGGACCAGGGCTCTAACCTATGTCCCCTGTGCTGGCAGGTGGACTCCTAACCACTGCACCACTAGGGAAGCCCGGTTTATTCATTCTGACAATATTGATTCTTCCAACCCAAGAACATGGTATATTTTTCCATCATTTTGTGTCATCTTGGTTTCTTTCATCAGCATCTTATAGTTTTCGAAGTACAGGTCTTTGCCTCCTTAGGTAGGTTTATTCCTAGGTATTTTATTCTTTTTGATGTGATGGTAAATGGGATTGTTTCCTTTGTTTGTTTTTGTCCTTATGAAATTCTTTTAACTTTTTATTAGAGTGTAGTTGATTTACAATATTGTGTTTCCTCAAGTGAATCAATTATACATATACATATATCCATTCTTTTTTTAGATTCTTTTCCCATATAGGTCACTACAGAGTATTCAGTAGAGTTCCCTGTGCTATACAGTAAGTCCTTGTTGATTATCTATTTTACATATAGTAGTGTGTATATGTCAATCCCAATCTCCCAATTTATCCCTCCCCCCTTCCCCCCCCGGTAACCATAAATTTGTTTTTTATATCTGTGACTCTATTTCTGTTTTGTAAATAAGTTCATTTGACCCATTTTCTTAGATTCCACATATATATATGTGATATCATACGATATTTGTCTTTCTCTGTCTTACTTCACTCACTATGACAACCTCTAGGTCCATGCATGTTGCTGCAAATGGCATTGTTCCATTCTTTTTTATGGCTGAGTAATATTCCACTGTATGTATGTACCACATCTTCTTTACCCATTCCTTTGTCGATGGACATTTAGGTAATGGGATTGTTTCCTATTTTCTCTTTCTGATTATTTGTTGTTAGTGTGTAGAAATGCAACAGATTTCTGTGTGTTAATTTTGTATCCTGTGACTTTACTGAATTCCTTGATGAACTCTAGTAGTTTTCTGGTAGCATCTTTAGGATTTTTTATGTGTAGTATCACATCATTTACAAACAATGACAGTTTTACTTTTTTTCCAATTTGAATTCCTTTTATTGCTTTTTCTTCTCTGATTTCTGGGGCTAGGACTTCCAAAACAACACAGAGTAAAAGTGGTGAGAGTGGACATTCTTGTCTTGTTCCTGATCTTAGAGGAAATACTTTTAGGTTTTCACCGTTGAGTGTGATGTTAGCTGTGGATTTGTCATATGTGGGCTTTATTATGTTGAGGTAGGTTCCCTCTATGCCTACTTTCTGGAGTGTTTTTGTCATAAGTGGATGTTGACTTTTATCAAAAGCTTTTTCTGCATCTATTGAGATGATCATATGGTCTCTATCCTTTAATTTGTTAATATGGTGTATTACACTGATTGATTTGGGAATATTGAAAAACCCTTGCATCACTGGGATAAATCCCACTCAATCATGGTGTATGATCCTTTTAATGTATTGTTGGATTTGGTTTGCTAGTGTTTTGTTGAGGATTTTCGTGTCTATGTTCATCAGTAACATTGGCCTGTAATTTCTTTTGTGGTATCTTTGTCTGGTTTTGGTATCAGGGTGATGGTGGCCTCATAGAATGAGTTTGAAACTGTTTTTTCCTCTGCAGCTTTTTGGATTAGTTTCAGGATAGGTGTTAACTCTTCTCTAAATGTTTGGTAGAATTCTGCTGTGAAGCCATCTGGTCCTGGACTTTTGTTTTTTGGGAGTTTTTAAATCACAGGTTCAATTCTAGTACTTGTAATTGGTATGTTCCTATTTCTGTTTATTCCTTGTACCTTTCTAAGAAGTTGTCCATTTCTTCTAGGTTGTCCATTTATTAGCATATAGTTCTTGTATTAGTCTCTTATGGTCCTTTGTGTTCCTGTGGTTTCCTACATAACGTCTCCCTTTTCATTTCTAGTTTTATTGATTTGGGTGCCCTCCCTTTTTTTCTTGATGAATCTGGCTAAAGGTTTATTCAGTTTTGTTTATCTTTTCAAGGAACCAGCTTTTAGTTTCATTGATCTTTTCTATTGTTTCCTTTGTCTCTATTTATTTCTGCTCTGATGTTTATGATTGATTGTTTTCCTTCTACTAACTTTGAGGTTTGTTTGTTCTTTCTCGAGTTGATTTAGTTGTAAGGTTGGGTTGTTTATTTGAGATTATTTTTTTGTTTCTTGAGCCTATATGGCTGTAACTATGAAGTTTACATGGCTATACACTTCTCTCTTAGAACTGTTTTTGCTGCATTTCATAGGTTTTGGAACCTCGTGTTTTCATTGTCATTTGTCTCTAGGTATTTTTTAATTTCCCTTTTGATTTCTTCAGTGATCCATTGGTTGGTAGTAGCATAGTTTCAATATCACTACTTGTGACTGGTCTGTTCATATGTTCTATTTCTTGCTGGTGCAGTCTTGGAATGTTGTACTTTTCTAAGAATTTGTCCATTTCTTCCCAGTTCTCCCTTTTATTGGCATATAGTTGCTTGTACTAGTCTCTTATCCTTTGTATTTCTGTGGTGTCCATTCTGACTTCTCCTTTTTCATTTCTAATTTTACTGATTTGAGTTCTCTCCCTTTTTTTCTTGATGAATCCGGGTAAAGGTTTATCAATTTTGTTTATCTTCTCAAAGAACCAGCTTTTAGTTTCATTGATCTTTGCTATTGTTTCCTTTGTGTCTATTTCATTTATTTCTGCTCTGATCTTGATTTCTGTCCTACTAAATTTGGGTTTTGTTTGTTCTTCTTTCTCTGGTTGCTTTAGGTGTAAGGTTAGGATGTTTGAGATTTTTCTTGTTTCCTGAGGTTAGACTGTATTGCTATAAACTTCCTTCTTAGAACTGCTTTTGCTGCATCCCATAGTTTTTGGGTTGTCAAGTTTTCATTGTCATTTGTTTCTAGGTATTTTATTTTAATTTCCTCTTTGATTTCTTCAGTGATCCATTGGTTGTTTAGTAACATATTGTTTAGCCTCCATGTGTTTTTGTGTTTTACAGTTTTAGTCCTATAATAATTGATTTCTAATCTCATAGCATTGTGGTCACAAAGGATGCTTGATATGATTTCAGTTTTCTTACATTTACTGAGACTTGCTTTTTAGCCCAGCATGAGATCTATCCTAGAGAATGTTACATGGGCACTTGAAAAGAATGTATTCTGCTGCTTTCGGATGGAATGCTCTATAAATATCAATGAAGTCCATCCGGTCTCATGTGTCATTTAAGGCCTGTGTTTCCTTATTGATTTTCTGTCTGGATGATCTGTCCATTGATGTAAGTGGGGTGTTAAAATCACCCATTAATATTGTGTTACTGTCAATTACTCCTTTTATGTCTGTCAACATTTCCTTCTACATTGAGGTGCTCCTATGTTGGGTGCATATATATTTACAATGGTTGTATCTTCTTGGATTATTCCCTTGATCACTATTTTGTGTCATTCTTTGTCTTTCATAGCAGTCTTTATTTTAAACTCTATCTTGTCTAATCTGAGTATTGCTACTCTTGATTTCCATTTACATGGAATACCTTTTTCCATCCCCTCACTTTCAGTCTGTATGTGTCCCTAGATCTTAAGTGGGTCTCTTGTACACAGAATTTATACAGGTCCTGTTTTTGTATCCATTCACCCAGTCTGTGTCCTTTGGTTGGAGCATTTAATCTATTTACATTTATGGAAATTATCAATATGTATATTTTTATTGCCATTTTGTTAATTGTTTTGGATTTGTTTTTGTTGGTCTTTTCTTCCTTTCCTATTTTGTTCTCCTGTCTTGTGATTTGATGACCATCTTTAGTGTTGTGTTTGAAATCCTTTTTTTATTTGTGTATATCAATTATAGATTTTTGATTTGTGGTTACCACGAGGTTTTGATATAGCAGTCTATATATATACTTGATTGTTTTAAGTTGCTGATCTTCTAATTTCAAATGCATTTCAAATGTGTACAAATGTGTACAATGCAGTACAAATGTGTTTGTACTCTCCCCCTCTCATGATTACTGGTTTAGTTATCCTATTTGTGTATGAAGTATTTCCTACCTTTACTGTATGTTTGCCTTACAGGTGAGCTTTCCCATTTTGTAATTTTTTTTCTAGTTGTTGCCTTTTCCTTTCTGCCTAGAGAAGTTCCTTTAGCACTTGCTATAAAGCTGATTTGGTGGTGCTGAATTCTCTTAACTTTTGCTTGTCTATAAAGCTTTTGATTTCTCCATCAAATCTGAATGAGAGCCTTGCTGTGTAGAGCATTCATGGTTGTAGGTTTTCCCCTTTCATCACTTTAAATATATTATGCCACTCCCTTCTGGCCTGCAGAGTTTCTGCTGAGAAATCAACTGATAGTATTATGGGGAATCCTTTATATGTTATTTGTTGCTTCCCCATTGTTGCTTTTAATATTTTTCTTTAATTTTTGTCAATTTTATTATTGTGTGTCTTGGTGTGTTCCCCCTTGGGTTAATCCTGCCTGAGACTCTGTATTTTTTGGACTTAGGTGACTGTTTCCTTGCCCATGGTAGGGAATTCTTCAGCTATTATCTCTTCAAATATCTTCTCAGACCCTTTCTCTCACTCTCTCCCTTCTGGGACCCCTATAATGTGAATGTTGGTGCCTTTGACATTGTCCCAGAGGCTGCTTAAACTGTCCTCATTTCTTTTCATTCTTTATTCAGTTTTGAAACAGTGATTTCCACCACTCTATCTATCTTCCAGCTCACTTATCCATTCTTCTGCCTCATTTATTCTGCTATCAATTCCTTCTACTATATTTTTCATTTCACTTATTGTTCAATTGTTTGGTTGTTATTTATATTTTCTAACTAACTCTTTGTTAAAAACTTCCTGTTACTTCTCACTCTGTGCATCCATTCTTTTCCTGAGTTCTTGGATCTTTATGATCATTGCTTTCAACTCTTTCTCAGGTAGATTGCCTATCTCCACGTCCCTTAGTTGTTCTTCTGGGGTTTTATCTTGTTCCTTCTTCTGGAACATATTCCTCGGCCATCTCATTTGCCTGAATTTCTATTTGTATTTTTATGTATGTGGAAGGTCAGTTGCGTTTCTTGACCTTGGAGAAGTGGCCCTCTGTAGGGGATGTCCTATGTGTCCCAGCAGTACACTCCCCTCTCATCACCAAAGGCCAGGGACCAGGTGGTCCCAGGGTAGTTTCTGACCTGTGTTTGCAGACTCAGTTCCACAGAGTGGAGGCGATTGTAGTTTTCTTCCTTCTGGTGTCTGTCTGCCCCCTGGTGGGTGAGGCTTGTCTAGAGGCTTGTGCAGGCTTCCTGGTGGGAGGAACTGGTGCCTCTGCACTGGTGGATGGAGCTGGGTCTTGGCCCTCTGGTGGGCTGGCCATGTAAGGGGCGTGTCTATAGGTGGCTGTGGACTCAGGAAGTCTTTCTTTAGGCAGCCTGTCTGCTGATGGGTTGGTCTGCATTCCCACCCTGTTGGTGGTTTGGGTGTTGGGTGGAGCCAGGTCTTGGTGCCAAAATGGCGGCCTCAGGCCAATGATTCCACCAGTGTCCTTGTCCCCATAGTGAGCCACACCTGCTTCCCCAGGAGACCCTCCAAGACCAGCAGGTAAGTCTGGCCCAGGCCCCTATGAAGTCACTGCTCTTGCCCTGGGTCCTGGGGCAAAAAGACCTTGTGTGTGTGTGCCCTCCAAGAGTGGCATCTCTGTTTTGCACAGTTCTTTGGAGCTCCTGCACTCAAGCCCTGCTGGCTTCAAAGTCAAGTGCTCTGGGGTGGAGGGGTCCTCCTCCTGATGTCAGACCCCAAGGCTGGGGAGCTTGATATGGGGCTCAGAACTCTCACTCCTGTGGGAGAAGTTCTGCAATATAATTAATTATTCTCCAGTGTGTGGGTCACCCACCTGGGGCAGGTATAGGATTTAATTATATTGCAAGTGCACCCCTTATACTGTCTCGTTGTGGTTTCTTCTTTGTATTTGGATGTAGAATATCTTTCTTTAGTAGGTTCCAGTCTTTTTTATCAATGTTTGTTTAGCATTCAGTTGTGATTTTGGTGTGCTCCTGAGTGGAGGTGAGCTCAAGGTCCTTCTACTCTGCCATCTTGTCCCAGGATACGCAATTATTTTTAAATGACTGTAATACTATTGAATGAAGTTCATTTGAAATCATCTGCTATCTGATTAAGCAATCAAGTATATTATAATTATCAAAACCCAAACTCAGCATTTTCAGCTAATAAATGTGCAATTCTAATTTTACTTTTTCTACTACAGCAATCTTTGCATACTCATCCAGGATAACAGGAATTTTATACTAAGATACCATGACTAATATCTGAAAGTAATTCCAATATAATGTTTAATGTACACATTTATTCCAAAATGCGGAGATTCTTTTATCATTTCTTTTAGATGATGTATAGTCACTGTTTACCTACCTGTCCTGTGTGCTCTGTTTCATCTTTGTTTATGAGATACATCAGAAAAAACCTACAGATACAGAGAGAGTAATCAGAAATGGATTGTATGGAAATATCAGCATAAACAGATACTTCTGGTTCTGCTATGGACTAACTCTTCATGGCAGAGAAAATAAATGGGTCAAACCTGCAGGGCCAAAAAAAAAAAAAAATGCCATGGGGACCAAAAGCTTAATCAGCTTTTAAAATATTTTTTTCAAAGGAGCTATAATGTGTTCACAGATCAAGTTATACCTCTTGGGAGCTGCTTTATACCAGGCTCAGTGCCAGACCCTGCCTGCAACTGTTTCCACATTCACTCATGGAGCAGGAATTGCAATCCTCATTTGCAAAACCGAGAATTAAAAAGGTTCAATAACTTGTCTAATATCGCACACTTATGAATTTCAAAACCCACTTTTTTTTTAATTGCTACAATGCTACTCTATATCTTTTCTGTTTGTTAGATATTAAAATCAGGTTAGAAATGGATTAAGAAATAATATTGTACTGAAGTACAGTTTTGGCTAGTCTCAAGTAAGAGCCAGATTTCTATGTATTAAAAAAAAAAAATGCAACATTTAACTGTTTCCAGGGGTGCCTAAAGAGGTCTGTGGTTCTTCAGAAAAGAAAAAAGAAACATGAAGATTCGCGTATCTCCAGGGAACAGCTGGAACATTCCTGTTTGAACCGGAAAACACGGCCAAAGCCCTCTGAGAGGCTTGGTACAGATTCTGCCCATCCTTCCCACCTTTTCATTTCATGTTCTAGAAGGTATTGTTCACGTGGAGGGCTGCAACTTCCTTTCCTAAGTCAACCTAGTCTTGAGGAAAAAGAACCACTAGCTGTGGGTCTTTCCCTCCAAGAGGTATAAGAAGCCTGAAGCCAATGGTAAAGACAGGGGCTCTCTGTCCTGTTTCCCCAGCTTGCTGAGGTGGGGGATGCCTGGGTATCAGGAGAGGCAGGGGAGTCCGAGTCAGGCACACTCACAGATAGTTGGCCAAGTTGTGTTCCTGTAAAGTGTGGGTTTCAAAGCCATGGGGCACAGTGTCGAAGTAATCATTGCCTATCCCACAGATGAAGCACTTGGTCTAGAAGACAAAGGCAGTATTCAAAGGTCAGAGTTCAGAAAGCAAAACAAAAGGAAAACACAGCTCACCACTCAGGGGCAGCTACTTGGATTATTCGGTCTACATAAAAGATCATCCCATAAGACTGTGCCAAGCACCTGAGTATCAATATAACTGTTGCCACCACTACATCTTGTGGTGGGGTTTAAATGACATAGGAACCAACAGCAAGAAGTAAGAGAGGCAGAAAGAAGAGAACAAGATGATGATGGCCGAAAAGCAATGTCTTCTTTTCTCCAGCCTAAGTGAGCGCACCCAGGCTTGGTGATCACTCTTGTTCATTACACTGGCTCAAGTTATCTAGGTAGGACTGAATGTGTCCTCAACTGAAACCACAAACTTGGTATCTATCCTAGCCAAGTCTGATGACCAAGCTGGTGGAGCGGGGGAGGCACAAATTCCTTCCATCTGGGGAGGACCAAACCAAATACCAAGCTGTGAGGTGTTGAATCAACGATTCAGAGAAGGTCCGCCACATGCCAGGCATCATGCTAGGCACACAACCAATAGACATGTACTGGGATGACAGTCCACTCTAGAAACAGGACACCTGCTCTCTCCACTTCCCTCCCATCCCATCCATCTCTCTCTTCACCCGCTAGGTCTGCCATCTGCAGGCCTGGTACCCAAAACCGAGGGAGAAGCAGGCCTTCCATTTTATCATTAGCATCTCCTATGTATCAACTCAAATGAATTCAATAATTATTGTCCTCATGTGGCTCCAGATGCTCATCTTCCCTGCAAATTAGAAGCTGTTTCATACCGTCAGAGGCATGTTTATGATGCCCTAGATGCGAGAGCCTAGAATCAAGATGATTAAGGTAATTTATAATTCTCCCTGCCTTACTGATCAACAGCTGCTGACAGCAGAAAGGCTGCATTCAGCAATCCAGTCTTGTACACCATTCAGTGTCTCTTAACTAAACAGGTTCCCACTTAACAGCTTTCCCCAGGAAACTGCCCTTCCTCTTTGTTACCTCTCTCGGTCACTGTGTGTGTAACTGAGCCACCATGCTTCTTCCTAGAGGCTCATGCTGGACGGAACCTCAGTAACATCCCCGCTTGCTCCAAACTCTTCATCCTCTGCATCTGGCCAATCACCAAGTTCTTTTCATGCCAAAGTACTGCTTGAATCCATTTGGCTCGTGCATCATCTCCTACCTAGAAAATGCTGACAGCTGCTTCCCTGTCCCTGGGTGTGCCAGTGTCGAGCTCACTCCCCCTATTTTAATCCATGGTTATCTTTTTAAAATGTAAAATCTGATCACCTCACTGCCCCGCTTAAAACCCTTTTCTTGTTTCCCAGCCTGTAAGTTACACTGTAAATTTCTCAGATGCATGATTAGGCTCTTAATTAGCTGGCCTTCTTCTCCAGCCCCATTACTAGAAAGTAATGCTTCATCCTGAACCAGTTATGCTTCCAAGAAAAAAAAAATCTGCATATTAGAACGTCAGGCGGTGACGTTTTCACAGAATCCAATGTGAATGGCACCCCTGGTGATGGGCATGGTGGGGCACGTCGGGGTGGGGAGGTGGCCTGAACTGGCCTGTGCTCTCTCTCTCTCTCTCAAATCCACACCTCTGCAATCTTCAGGCCTCAGCTTGGGCATCCCTTCTTTTAAGTACGCCCCTGATCATTCATACAAGAGGAAATTAGACACCAGCCCCAGAGACCCCGGCACTCAGGGTTTCCTCCTATAAAGGGCTCACCACACTGCTCATGATGTCCTGTCTACTTATTTGTCAGCGGATCCACCACTTTGAATGAATGGCCTCCCCTCCTGGAGGGGCAGATGGCGCCATACTACCGTTTGTATGTACCTGGAGCCCGCCACACAGCCTAGCAACAGTGCTCAACTCTGCGTATTGCCTGAATCGAAAACAGGCCAGTGAAGCCATGCACTGTTCATGTCCCCCCCCCTTCTCCCATAGCCGTCATTCTTTGATAAAAGACACTGGGGACAGGCAGTGTCCACAACAACAAAAACGCAGAGTCAGAAACGGAGAGACTCACTCACCTCCATGTCTTCTTTGACCTGTTCTTGTTGGTCTCTTAGTTCCCCAAAAGCATCGATAATTAAACCTAGTGTTCAGTAAAGACGGGATTTAATCTATCAACCAGAGAAGGATAATGAAATTCACAGCCCCTTGGCTAAGCCTCCCAAGGAATGGGACCATGACACTGGGAGATGCTCGGAGCTTGGCAGAAGATGTGAGCGCACACTGGATACTCCTACGAGGGCAGCAGCGTTCTCTCTTTGGGGGGCAGACATACATGCAGTTCCCAGGGCACATACATACTGCCTGAAAAGGGGTTTAAAAATGAAGTGACAGCAGGAAAAACCTTGGGTCACCTTGGCATCAACAAATGGTATGTTACTACCTGCTTCACGCCAGGAAGGAGCAATGGAGATTTATGAGCATAAAGTACAGAAAATGCCACTAATAAGATTTTCAAGTGCTAATTTGCAAATCAAACATGCCCAAATTAACTGTAAGGAATTTGCCGCAAATCATTTTTTTCACAAGTTCGTCATCAATAAACTTTCCGTAATGTTATTAACTGTAGCAATCAGCAACTAACGGCTTCCTGCCGCTTTGTTCCCTTTTCTCCTGTGACTTGCCGGGCTGTACGTTTTCTTCCAAGTGTTTTATATGACTTTGCCCTCTTCTAAACACATTATTGTTACACTCAATAAAGACATAAAGGAAGGGTTATGAATCCTTTAAACGCGTTCCTGTACTTCTTTACTGAAAAAAGGGTATCATTTTTTTGCCTGTGGAATTTAGAGGATAATGTCCCATTTATGGGCATTTAATTCAAGCTAGGATAAATGTGTAAGCAGAAGAAGACAACATGAGTGATTTTTCTGAGGGAAAAAAAAAGTTACCTTGGAATAAAAGGAGAGGAAAAAACCACCCGCTCCAAGTTCCCTTGGAGTAAAAGGAAGATCGAATGGGTCAACATGGCACGGTGGTTGCACGTGACGGCTCTGGGTCCAGACCCTGTGCGTTTGGATGCCAACCCTGACACTTTTCAGCCGTACACGTCGGCCAAGTTGCTTAGACTTACTATGGCTCAGTGCCTTCAAATGTGAGAACAACATTCTGCTCCCAGGGCACACGGAACAGACATCGTTTTTAAAGAAATCTTTTCAATAACCCATGGCTTAGAGCTTCGTATAATTTCCATGTGATAGACCCAAAGAGGCTAAATGGCTCACCCACCACTAGTTGTAAAGGTCATCAGCGGCAGGGCAGGAAATCAGACCCAGGAAAGTGCTCTTCCCGTTCTGTTATTTGAAAGGAGGCCAAAGAAACCTGTATCCATCTCCCCGCTAGAGCAGGGTCCCTTGCTTCTTTGTTTTTCCCTCTACACATTTCCAATGAAGAAACACTGAACGGAAGAGTTCTATTTGGCTTTTCTAGGAAACACCTGACATTCTTACCCTGTCTTTAATGTTAGCTTCAACAATATGTAGGTCAAATTCTAGATCTTCTTGAGGATGATGCTTACCTTGTATTATGGCCAAGAGAATGACAATTACAAAGAAGAAGAAGGTGATGTCAAAGATGATTCGATAGATCTCATATTCATCGCCGGCTGGGTCTTCGATTTCATCACCGATACCCCCTCCGGCACGTACCCCGACATACATGTGGAACATATAGCACTGGAAAAGAGAGGAATGGCTTCACTTCCTGGAGGACCACTGCCCATTTTTATACTCAACACACCTAAGATTATCTCTCTTGTTCCTAATCTTCACTGTGGAAATGATGAGCATCTTTGCCTTCTACATCACCTCTTTTTGTTTCAGTATCTGTAATTGTGATGCAAACACTTGGCTCTTACATTCTGCTGTCTTTTAAACAAAACTCTGTGCTGCCTACTCTGCTTAGCACCTGCTGTCATACTTTGCAGGAAATGAAAAATACCTCACTAGCATCAGGCATAAGGTTATCCTATTAAGATCACAGTAAGGGCCACAAAACTATATTTAATTGCACTGTTCAGTTTTTTGTGAGCATAACAGACAAAGGAATGGGGAAGTAAAAGTCCATTGTATAACTGGATGGAATGTTAGAAATTAAGTGAGGAAAAAAACCAAACTTAACACTTACCATCCTCTCATCTAATCACATTGGAATATAGTGTGAAAATTTTTAAACTTTAATGTCTAGAGTAAAGAAAAATGAGAGAGGCAGGGAAGAAATAGCAGCTCATTGTTTAAACTCTGAAACTTTAAAGCAACCAACAACATGTACAGCTGCAAGTGTCCATTGCCAAAAAAGAGGGGTGCAGTAAAGCGCTTTGGGGTAGGGTTTCTCAGCCTCAAATCCATTAACATTTTAGGCCAGATAATTCTTTGTTGTGAGGTCTGTCTTACGCACTGTAGCATATGTTTGTTAGAAGGATCTCTGGCCTCTACTCACTAGATGCCAGTAGCGCCCCACGCCACAGACAATCAAAAATGTCTGCAGACATTGCCAAGTGTCCTCTGGGGGGACAACATCAGGGCCACTGGATTAAGCATCTAGGGTTTTATTTTTATTTAGGATAAGGCCACACTCTCCATTCCAGGCCCTCTGATTTAGCCATACTTCCCCTCTCTAAGTTGATCTTTTACTGCTCCCAAGCACTGCCCTCTCCTCTACCCATGCCTCCTCCAAATACAATATTCCTGATTCTAGATCTTTGCCTGCATATTCTCCTTACCTTGCAATATTCTTTCCCATTTGTATCCCATTAGAACCTACTCATCCTTCAGAGCCTCAATGAATAATCCTTCCATGAGGCCTCCTCAGACTGTTCGAGACACTCCCATTTACCCAACTGATGTCACCCATCAATGCAAAACAAAAAACACTGTCTGCCGTAACCCTAACGAATGGGGCAAAGACCTCAAAACAGCATCTTCACTCAGTGAGACACCACACTCCTCTGGTTTTCTCCTACATTTCTGGTCATTCCTTCTCAGCCCCCTTGGCTGGTTCTTCCTCATCTCCCTATCTCTTCATGAACTAATGCCCAGGATTGGGTTCTCTGACTTTTTGTTTCTTTTAGGACACTCCCTTGGGGAACTTTTCCAGTTTCATGCTTAAATATCATCTGTGCTAATTACTTCAAAAAATTTCTATTTACACCTTGGGTCTCTTTCCTGAATTCCAGACTTGTATCTCCAACTTATTTTTCATTTGATGTTTTATGATCTCTCTCAGTCCACTAGAATTAGTCCCATTATAAGAAGAATTACTTGGGTTACTACTCTATCATCAGTGCCTAAATAATGTCCAGCACATGATAGGTACTCAAAAATCACTTGTGGGATGACTGAGGAGTGAAAAGTTATGACTGGTCGGCTGTTCTCATGGAGAACGGCTCAAACAGACCTCAGATTCTCAGGTCATTTTAAAGAGCATAAAGTTCAGGCAAAGAATAGGCAGCAAGATGACACCAAAATGCTCATAGTTCAACAGCTAATTACTGATAGGAAACTTTTTGTATTCTGCATCTAAGTCAGACGCCTGGAATTTAATGAACAGAATTAAATAAAGCTTGGGTCACTTAGGCAATAGAAGTGAAAGCAAAAATAAACGAATGGCATCTAATCAAGCTTATAAGCTTTTGCGCAGCAAAGGAAACCATAAGCAAAACAAAAAGACAGCCTATGGACTGCCAGAAAATATTTGCAAATCATGTGACTGATAAGGGCTTAATTTCCAAAATATACAAACAGCTCATACAATTCAATAAGAAAAAAACAAACCACCCTATCGAAAAATGGGCAGAAGACCTAAATAGACATTTCTCCAAAGACAACATACAGCTGGCCAAAAGGCACATGAAAAGATGCTCATCATCACTAATTATTAGAGAAATGCATACCAAAACTACAATGGGGTCCCACCTCACACCGGTCAGAATAGCCATCATCAAAAAAATCTAGCAATACAAATAACAAATGCTGGAGAGGGTGTGGAGAAAAGGGAACCCTCCTACACTGTTGGTGGGAATGTAAATTTGTACAACCATTATGGAGAACAGTATGGAGGTTCCTTAAAAAACTAAAAATAGAGTTGCCATATGATCCAGCAATTCCACTCCTGAGCATATACCCAGACAAAACTGTAATTCGTACAAATACATGCATCCCCATGTTCACTGCAGCACTATTTACAATAGCCAAGACATGGAAATAACCTAAAAGTCCATTGACAGATGGATAAAGAAGATGTAGTACACACACACACACACACACACATATACACACAATGGAATATTACTCAGCCATAAAAAGAATGAAATAATGCCATTTGCAGCAATATGGATGCAACTAGAGATTGTCATACTAAGCTAAGTAAGTCAGAAAGAGAAAGACAAATACCATATGATATCAATTATATGTGGAATCTAAAATATGACACTAATGAACATATCTACAAAACAGAAACACACTCACAGACACAGAGAACAGACTTGTGGTTGCCAAGGCTGGGGGAGTTGGAGGAGGGATGGATTAGTTTGGGATTAGCAGATGTAAACTATTATATATAGGATGCATAAACAACAAGGTCCTACTGTACAGCACAGGGAACTATATTCAATATTCTGTGATAAACCGTAATGGAAAAGAATACAAAAAGAATATATACATATGTATAACCAGAATCACTTTGCTGTACAGCAAAAATTAATGCAACATTGTGAATCAACTATACTTCAATAAAATTAAAAAAAAAAAAAAGATTGGGTCACTCAGAAAAGAGGTTGGTCAGTCTGGGATGCAATAAGCAAAGAGCATCACCCCAGAACTGTTCTGGAGCCCAGGGAAGGGGGTCTCTCTTACAGAGAGGCCAGGAGAGTCCTGTTTTACAGACAGCCTGATGAGACCAATGGTGCCTAAACTTAATCTGCATTCACATCTTCTGGAGGCTTAAACATTCTAGATTCCTGGTACCACCTACTGAATCAATCTTTAGAAATAAAAATTTGAAGACATTTAAAAAAAGCCCTCAGGACATGGCATTAATTTCTTAGAACTGTTTGTCTAAAACAGTGCTTGAAACTGTTAATGGTGGATCTGTGGGTAGAGAAAGTCTTATTTTCCCTGTATATTCTTGCATACTGTTGGAATTAGTTTTTACCACATGCATTTCTTATTTTTATTAAGAAAAATTGGGGGTTATATGTTTTTCTCCAAATCTGCCCACACATGTGATTAACTGTGGCTATAGGAAATAGAATTATTATTGCAGCTGCCTACTCTTTACTTAGTGAACTAACATAGGCCATACTTTCCTGGCTTTCCCATTCTTAGCTTTGTTTATAATCCTCCCCCTGCCCCCTTCGGCTGGCGACTTAATTTAGACAATCTACCTGGCTGTGGTCTGGCATTTCTCCATGTCAAATTCTGGCCCTTTGACTCCCCACACTAATAGCCAAAGTGGGCCAACAGTGGATCACTGCAGTTCCCTGTGCAGGTCCTGGAATGCCCTAGCTCTCCAAGCCCGCTTATTTGACATGTATGTGACTAAGATGGTCTAGCTAATTCCTCTTGCTAATTCCTGCGGACCAAGACTTTAGGATTATAATTTGGCTCCCCACATAGAGTTTTTCTATAGAGAAGAGACTATCAACTTGTTGCTTGAACTTTTAATGAGTGGAATGTTGGTATTCTGACTGATACATCTGACTCTTAGGAGTCTGGTTAATGTGAGTCTGTCCTCAGGCAAATGATTCACTTTTACTTTCTAGACATTAAAGTTGAAAACAAGACCATGGAATGAGGCTAAATTACCAAAGTAAATGTCTCCTTCTTTTTAGATCTCTCGTCAGCCACTTGGCCTCTCTTGGCAATATCTGCATCTCACTGCTTGCCTTCATTCTATGATAGCACTAAGAATTTTGAGGAGGGGGTTCCACCATATTTCATTAAAATGAAATATGGTCATGCTGTGAAAAGAGAGGTAGAGTTTTGTGGATGTGCTTAGTTAGGCTTAATAAGATACCAAAGTGAAAAAGAATAAAATGCACAGTTCACCAGTGGGATTTTGATATTGATTTTCCAAACCTTCTCCTTCATTATCAGAAATTCTCACCAGAAATAACAGGGCCATGGCTGCTGTGGTGGAGTAGGAGGAAATGTGGTGACCAGCCACTCACAGGAGGCGGCAGGCTGTCAGATTACCATTCTGCGCCTGAAAAGGGAAGTCCTTTCATCTACCTTCCTTTTCAGAGAATCAGATTCAACCTGATAATAAGAGCTGGAGGAGCAATGCTGGGCAGCAAAAAGTTACACTGCTTTCTTCAGAGAACCTGAGTAATGAGGGAGGAAGGTGCCTGGTGCTACAGAAATGGGGACAAGGCAGTTGCTAATTCTCAAGATTTAATATTCTGTGACTTTCCCCCCATCCACCTCCTAAACGGATACATTCTGGGGTTAATCATTGTTTTTGTTGCCTTTAGGGGACACTGAAGAGTAACAGTTTCTAGTGGACTGGTGAAGATCCTTATAAGATCTTTACCTTGGCCAAAAAAACGGCGGGTGTGGAGAGAGAAACAGACACAGGGAGAGAAAAAGAGAAAGAGAGAAAACAGATTATTCGTTGAGAAGATAGGGTAAAATAAGTACTTTAGAACAACTACTTAAGCAGGTTACTTCCCTAGGAGTATACTTTTTAGCTCAACCACCTGGAAAGCTTTTTCCAAAATACACAGGTCTTGATACCTTTCCTACAGTTTCTGACTCAAGGGATCTGGGGTTGGTCTTGAAGATCTGTGGATTTACAGAGAGTTTTCCTGGTGATTCCTCTGGGCATTTGAGGCTGAAAACCACTCCTTTTGAGATGAATGCTCTTATATATGCCACATCAGTCTCCCTGGCTCTCTAGCTGCAATCAGCTTTTTGCCCTGGACTTGAGAACTTTAGATTACTTTTCAATTTCTTCTCCTACATTCTTGGTGAAGAGGTTCAAATCCTATCAATCAGGTTATGGCTGGTTTAATTAGATTCTCTGGCTCAAAACACTGTGATTCCAAATAAATAAGTAAGTAAAGAAAGAAGAAAAGAAATTTAAGTATGAATCATCACTGACTCTGCAAAACTGCAGCTACAGTGCCACCTGCTGTAAGTTATGAAACACTGGCGGGTGAATTACGTCCCCTGTAAAACCTACAATGTTCTCTGAGACCCGAAGAAACAACCTGAAACAACAAATGCGATGGGAACTCAGGATGACAGCAATAAAATACGACGTGAGTGAGGAAAACCTATCTCAGATGAGAATACTAGACTTCACTCTTTGAAAAAGAAATGCTAAGGAGACTGGCATAAAGAAAGGATTCTCTTTGGGGAATTAAAACAATGAAATCTGACCACCTGCTACTCCATAATTCTGTCTTGCTAGCTGTTTGGTTTTACTAAGCCTCCACTTTTAATGAACATTACTGTCAGTGATTACTTACATTTTAAGTGGCTACGCCTTCTTCAAAACCTCCCTGCACAAGCATTAGTAAGAGGCAAAGTAAAAGGGGTTTTTAGATCTAAAACTGAAAGGTTAACCTAGGTAATGTGGCCTCTGACACAATAGTTGTTAAGAACAATCAGCTGGAAATGGACTGTGCAAAAGTACACAGACTCCTGTCTGGTCCGACTGATAGACAGCGGTACCTAATTATGAAAGAGGTAGGAGCCGAGGTGTAGTTTGTATCCTGGAACTGAGTTTTCTTTTTCAAGAAAGAAACACCTAAGATGCAAACTTATGATGCCTCCAACCTCACCTCAGCCAAAGGCAAGATCTGTTCATTGTTATTTGTAGAGACAGAAATACCTACAACAGAGCTGGTCAGAGGCAGTCTCACCCATACAGACAGAAATCCCTGAAACTAAACAAAATCCTGGCTGTAGCTCAGTCCCAAGCCCACAGATGAAAACATCAAGAAGCCAATTTCCTCATCCTAAAGTGAGGCAAGCTTCTCTACCTTCTTTATACATTTCCCTGTCATTGGGTAAAATCAACCAGGTAAAGGCAGTGGTCTTCCTAACCCACCTCTTGTTCAAATAATGCATGGATTCTTCTCCTAGTAAATCCATTGACAAAATTAACAAAAGCAGTGGAAACATCCGGAGAGCAAGATGCAAAACGTAGTCACATAAGAATGCTATTAGGGCAACCTGAACAGGGTCGGATACGACTCATGATGTGAGAGTGAGAGACCAGGGTATTTTGGGGGTCACACTGTGGCAGGAGAGGCGAATCCAAGTCACACGTTGTTCCCACCATGTAACCCAGGCCACTGCACATCCCCATCTGAAACCCTCCCTGCTTTCCACCAATCTTGAGCGGTTCACTGAGCATCACACCCTCTGGGAATGAACGACTGCAGGACAACTTTCTGACCTGAGGCTGGTGAATTTTGAGATTTAGACCCATTGGGGTGATTCTCCTGGAATATAAATGAATCTCCCCGGAGTCAGTGTAGGCACAAGTGCCTACCGCTAGTCCTTACTGACCCTCCTCTGTGCCTTGTCGCCTCCTCCAGCCCTCTGCTCCCCTCCCTGCATCTGGCCAGCCGCTCCCCCAAGTCTTCAGGGCCATGGGACAGAGAGACAAGGTGGTATTAAAGGCAGCACACAGAAGAGGAGATGAAGGATCTCTAAAGTACCTTCCTCACTGGGCCTGGAATGGTAGGGTAGGGATGTGGGGAAGCAGCAAGGGGGTGGCAAAGTGTCCCCCGTTAGCGACTCTGGTGGAGGTTACTACTAGTGACCGGTCAGTCTCCCGGCGCACAAGTTTTCTCTCTCCTTGACTTGTGGTCCTACTTCCTGTATGAACTCTTGTTAACAGTTTCTTATGTATTCTTCCAGAAAAACAGTATATGTATTCTAGCATACCTATTATATACATTCTAGCGTATGTGTGTGTATCATCTTGTACAGTTAGGATCCTTTTGATCTTTTTTTTTCCCACTTAAGTATAATTTGTATGTCTTTCCATATCAGCATGTACAGATTTCTCTACTATTTTAAAAAGCTACATATTTTCCATTATATGGATTTACCATAATTTATTTAATCAAGACTCTATAGATGATAATTTATATTATTTTCAATTTGTTATAGCAGCTAATATCCTTGAATATAGCAAGGCATATTTGTGAATAAACAGGTCAATTACTAGCAATGGAACTGACAAGTCAAAGGGTAAGTACACTTAAAAATTCAATAGATATTATAAAATTTCTCTCAAATTGTTGTGTTATTTTAAATTCCCAACAGTGTTCATGAAGGTGCCAGTTTTTCAATCACTCTGGGTATTAACAAACTTTAATATTTTGCAAACCTGATAGGTAAAGGTGGCAACTGATTGTTTTGATTTACACTTTTTAAAGTATCAATATGATAGAGGCTGAGCATCTTTCCATACTTATAAGCTGATTCAACTTATTTTATAGTGAATTGTCTAGTCATATAATTTGCTTATTTTTCTATTGGCTTGTTATTTCTTCTTTCAGTTGTGACAAAGACTTTGTAAATTAAAGAAACTGGCCCTTTGTTATAGTGTTCAGTATATTTTTGCTAGCTTGTCATCTGCATTTAAGATTTTCCTTATAGTTATTCCTTTTTAAAGTAATTTTTTATGCTTACATGGATCCTAGGTTTTATGTCATGTTCAGAAAGACCTTTCCCCATTAAAAAATTGTTGTTATGGGGCTTCTCTGGTGGCACAGTGGTTAAGAATCCGCCTGCCAATGGAGGGGACACAGGTTCGAGCCCTGGTCTGGGAAGATCCCACATGCCACGGAGCAACTAAGCCCGTGTGCCACAACTACTTAGCCTGCACTCTAGAGCCCACAAGCCACAACTACTGAGCCCACGCGCCACAACTATTGAAGCCCACATGCCTAGAGCCCGTGCTCTGCAACAAGAGAGGCCACCGCAATGAGAAGCCCACGTACCGCAACGAAGAGCAGCCCCTGCTCGGTGCAACTAAAGAAAGCCCGCAGGCAGCAACGAAGACCCAACGCAGCCAAAAATACATACATACATACATACATACATACATACATAAATAAATAAATCTATTTAAAAAAATTGTTATTTCACAAGTCAAATTCTAACTTTCATTTTTCTCTTTCTTTTTTTCTTTTTTCACTGAAAGATTTATTTCATTTGGAATTTATTTTGATGTAAAGAACTTGGTTGGCATCCACTTTTAGCAGTTTCCTCCTAACAGCATGTTCATGGTACCAATACCATTTATTGAATTATTTTTCATTTCATAATTTCTAAGGCCACTTTTTTCATACTTTTAATTTCCATGTGTATCTGAATCTCTTTCTAGACTGTATTCCATTGATCTGTCATTCTCTAGTACAAAAACTGTCTTAATTACTAGTCTTTTTAATATTAGTAGGTCTTTGTCACTACTCCTTTGAGATGTTTATTTTTTCTAGAGCAATTTTAGCATCATTATGTCCATCTCTTTTTACACCAGCCCCAACTGTGTAGGTATCTCAATTTGGAGCTCACTGAAGGATTCATCTCTTTCCAGCTAGAGGTTAAATATTTTGTCTAATTTTCCCCTTCCCAGTCTAGCATCTCATATATGGTAATTTCTGATTTGTCATATTAGAGATGCAGGTTATAGAAGAGTGATAAAGCAATATGAAATCTTTAACATCTGTTGATTTTAAAACCAAGACTAAAAGGGTAATTTAACCCAGGATACTCAATATAAAAGAGATATTTTTGGACTTCAGTAATTTCAGTTTAAGTCATTAAGGTGAACAAATACCTAAACCTTCTACAAGGAAATAATTTTACCTGCTGTCCTAGAATATATGAACAACAGGCTAAAGTGTTTACATTAATCCTTCCAGTTCTAAGGACTTTACTCAAGATTCTACTAATTATCAGGCTGATGCAGTAGATGTGCAAAATGGCAGAAACAGTCCTTCATGTTCCACAAAAAATGAAAATCGTCAATTCTTTAAAAAGCCACACAACTTTTTCCTGTGTACACTATTTTCTGTTTTTCACTGTTAAAGAATAACTACACAATTCCTTGGGTTGAAGAAGCAGGAGAATTTTTTTCATTCATAGGAGATCAAAGTGTATGAACTTACCGTTAGCATGTCATCACATTTCATGTCCGGTGTATCACCATCTTCACTTTTATTGTAGAATTTTCGGAAAAAATTGAATGCCACGACAGTATATAGGTATACGACAACAGCTAATAAGCCAACGGTTAATACAAGCTGGAAAGCAATGTGACATTGAACATATATTAGAAATATAAGTCAGTGGATTTACTGACTAAAAGCTAATGGAATCCACACCTCATACCTTTCTTATCCCCCCAGTGGGGAAATCTATTTTCATAGTTTCTATATTTTATCAAGTTGCCAGTTTATTTTACGTAAAACTTGACTACTTAATTGGCTAATAAATGCATACTATAACTAGAATATGAATAAAACTCTGATTTAGCTTCATATCCAAATTGATATTAATAATATTAATAAGCAGCTTAATATGTTCATTTTTCTATCATCTAAATATTTGGTAGTAGATACTACATTAAATACATTCTCTCTTTTTATAAGTTCTATTCCCTTTAAATAATTTACATTCCTAACAAAAACTCTCTCATTTTTGTTATGATAGTAAGAGGGGTTGTAAATCACGTTTTCTCTCAGTCACATCCTAAAACTAAATAGGAATTGTTTCTAACATCTGGAAATGCACGACTGTTAATAATGTGTATCATAAATATTAAAAAAAAAAATAAAACTAAGAAGTCTGGCTTTGTTAACATAAACCAATGATCAAAGGGAAAGACACTTTAATAGCTAATAAATAACTATATTTTGAAGGCTAATTTTCTCAACGTATAAATAAAAGTCACAGTTTGAAAGGTCTTTCTTCAGCTCTATGTAATCTTTCTTTAATTCCAAACTATACTTTACATACATGTATATATATGCATATGTATGTATGTATATATAAACATATATTTTATAGAATATGTATATATATGAATATACATAGAATTTGTATATGAATATGTATATTTTTTAAATATGACTTTCACCAAGGTGGTAAAAATATATTTCTGGTTCTATCACAGAAGTTCTAAACACATTAAAATGCATTATTTTTTATGTCTACTTCCTCTGATTACAACATACCCCTGGTGTTCTTAACTGTGGCAGCATATATTAAGTCTTTTAAAAATCACTTCATAATTATCTGGAAAAAACATGTTGTCTTAATAGAGGGCTTAATTCACTTCTATAAATTAAGTAGAAGGCCACTGTAAATTTCTGCGTGTTTTACCTATAAGGGCTATTTAAGCTCTATATATCTTTGCAAATGAAAATTTGATACCTCAAAAAGAGAAGGAATAAAGTTTAGAAATAAACAAAAGTTTAGAAATTGAGAGTAGTGCCAGACTTTTTGTGTGAAAATACTCCACAGATTTAGCATCTCCAGTTCTTCGAACATACTGGGAGCTCAAAACCAATTTACTAATTGACCGATGAATATGCATAGTACACTTTTTGTCACTGGACTCATGACGTGCCATGCATATCATACTCATATTCAGAAACTAGAGTGACATATATAAGAACATTGTGCTGAAATTTAGAAAACTGAAGGTCATGATAATGTGAATTTAACCGTGGACACAGTTCAAGGTTTTGGGAAGGGCACTGATTTTAAAATACACTGGATTATAAAATTCTGGAAAAGAAGGACTCTGTTATTCTAAATAACTAACATAGAATGTGTTACCTCCCACTGGACACTTGATAAATAGAGAATGAATTGATAAGTTTATTAATAATGAAAGTTTAAACATTACAAATGGGTTGTATTAGAACATAAGCTGATTATCTGGAATTAAGCCAGCTTTTCTCCAAGTAAGCATGACCTTGTCAAGTGTGAAACATTATTATTCCTTTTGCGCAATTTAAAAGTGGAGAAAAGAGCCCATGAATATCCAGTTTTAAAATACTGTATTAAATTAAGAATGTAGCATCTCAGGTTTTATTACTAATATAACTAGTGTGTTAGGATGTTGCAACATATTTTGGTTTAGCCACAGTATCAGATACAGCAGATATCATATTAGGAACAAAAAAATAACTATCTTCCTGAGTGTTTAATGTGCTGGAGCCTGTGCTAAGACCTCCACATTTCTGTTTTTATTTAATTTTCACAAAACCCCTATAAGGTAGGTACTTTTATTGTACTCATTTTACAAAATGAGGGAGTTGAGATTTAAAAGATCGCTAAATAATTTATCCAAGGTCACACAGCTTATCCATCAAGCCAAGACTTGAATGTAGGTCTAGGGGCTCTCAAACTACAAATCTGCATGGTCTGTAGGAGAAAAAGTACAGATCCTCTATTCACAAAAGTCTTTAAAACTGTACACTGTCATTTGAGGTTTGGTGTTAACTTCTGTTAGAATATTTGTTGCTTTTTCAGTTTTTGCAGGGGGAGGAAAACAAACTTTTACCTGTTTGCCATTGTGTGTGACTGATGACAAGATGGTTCTTAACGTCTTAAATCCCATAGCAATGTCAAGAAGATGAGCGGCAAAAAAAAAGTTGTTATAGTGTCCGAGAACGGACATGGCCATATACCAGGCAAGGTAGAGGAAGGACTATTAAGACAAAATGAGAGAAAATAATCTCAGAAAATAGAATACATACTCTTGTCAAAAACTACTCTGCTCTCATTCTATGATAACCATTCCACTGACTTTATCTTCTTAGACTGAAGATGTATATAATTCCAATCAGTTATATCAGTTTGTTTGTGTATTTTATTTTGATTTAGCTGTTCTGCAAGGTTCAATGCCATTCTCTCCTTTATATCAGAGTGGCTCTTTTTACTTATCCTCCCACAGACAAAAATGTATTGACTTACTATTCAACAGCAACTTACTAATGTCAACTATTGATAGTTTGGGCCAGATAATCCTTGGTTGTGGATGCTATCCTGTGCATAGTAGGATGGTTAGCTAGCAGCATCCCTGGTCTCACTAGTTGCCGGTAGTAGCACTCCCCCTCTCCAGTCATGACAACCAAGAATGTCTCCAGATGTTGCCACATGTGGCTGAGTTGGGGTGGCCTCTTTTTTATTCAGGGGAGTTGCTTCTATTGTTAGATGAGAAGTTAGCTGCAAGACACCTTACTAACAGTTGACAGTCCTAAAAGATACTTCAAGACTTGATTTTGAGCTCTCCAGAGGGTTCTCTAAGATACCCAGAGTTCTGGGCCCACGGCTGGTTGAGGCAGGGTGGGGATAGAGGCAGGAGTATTTGGGGAGGGCTGTCACAGGTCTTTAGGAGAATGGAACTAAGGTTCACTATAAAAGTGCTAAAATTAGAGTGAGATTTTGAGACTAAATGAGATGTCCAAGGAAGAAAGCATGGCAGCAAGAACAGCAGAAGGCCTTAGGGGAGGTTCTTACGATCCTTTCTGTAGGGGGTGTGAGAAGACGGTAAAAGAATTAAGAAGCAGTAATGAGGGGATGGGCTGAGATCTAACAGCAAAAACTGTAGTCCATCTATTCAGCCATGTTTCATGATTCTCTCTAGCAACTTCCCATAGCCAGCAAATGGTAGCACAAAAACAATTGACAGTAACAGTTATTTAAACTGGAATTTCTAAGAATCAAAAATGTCATGCTATTGAGCCAACGAGGTAGTATAATGTGATTCTCTGCCTTGACAGCTGGTGGCTTTTAGTCATGGGTGATTTTTTTCCATAATATTTGGATATATACGTGGGTCTATGCCTAACTCAGAGGCTCTTATGCTCTTTGATAAAAGAAGGATCCATCAAGAAAAAGAGCACAGTAATTTAATGTACTTTATTTGGCAGAAACAAATGGATCGCAATTAATGTTAAAAAAAACTTTTAAAATTTATTTAGAACTTTCTAACATCTATAAAAATTTTGAAGAATGCGATTGCTCAACTAAAGTCTGAATGAAAATACACACGAATTTGCATCTCCATTTCATTTTCTCATGTAAATATATTTTCATTTTAATCTTTCAGCTACTGAAAGAAATGGAATGAGATATGGGCTGATTAATCATATATTTCTGTGGGTCTTTCTCAGATGTGGTCAGTATTAAACGAACTGATATTTAAGTAGCTTTCTTAAACAGCCATCTTTCCAGCCACTGAAGCCCAACAAACTCATCTAATCAGAGTGCGTTTTACTTTGTGGTAATGAAGTTGGCTTACATTGTCAGTGAAAACGACTCCTAGTTTCCACATCTGATACTTCACATCAATAGAGTTCAGTCTGGAAAGACAAAAAAGAAGAATTTGTAGATATGTACATGAAGCAGAGACTCACAGACTTGCAAAAGCCTACCGTCATTCACTCTCCATGCGGCAGGGCTGGCAACCATCGCAGGAGATTAGTTCTAGTTCAGGAGCCCAAGAAGAGCTGAGAGCTCTGCTGGAAAATGTACTCCAGAGTTTTGTGATTTTCTTTTTTTTTTTTTTTAAGAGGAATCTTGGAAAATACAACAAAGCATCACTATGTCTCTATTACTTAAAAATAGTCTTTTCCTTTTGACCTTTACTTTTCCTACAATAAATATAAAATAAACACTTTATATGTGACAATTATTCCTGGAAACTACTAAATTAACTAACATAGGTATATCGAAAGTTTCCTCCTTAACTTTCATTATACATTCATAATTGCATCCCAACAGAATAATTTTTAGTTCAACTAATAAAAACTTGCATAAATGTCCACACTTGTTTTACAACTGTACTGATTTTGCCAGTGAAAGGGCTTATTCATTTTGTTTTTGTTTCCTACTGTTTTCAGAAATGCCCCTTCTCTACTTCCTTCTCTATCCAAGAAGGAATTTAACCCTTCCCCTTGGTTCCCATAGCGCTTTGTAGACACCTCCCTTTATAATCGTTTCCCATGTTGTTTTGCAGGCGTAGGTGTGTATGTATGTATGTGTATTGATGCCTTCCTCACTAGTCTGTGAAATCCCCAGCACCAAGCACGTTATATCATACATTGAATGTCTCTCAGTAACGTTGAATGAGTGAATCTTAACATAAATATTCATGATCTTTGCTGATTAAAATATACATGCATTAAAATATACTTTTTAATTTTCACTTTTTTCCAGAACTTGTCACTGGTTTATGGGGCTAGAAATTATAATTTTGTTAGCCTTTGCAACATTCCAGGGAATTGATATGATAATAATATAATTTTAGTGTTATTTTCAAAAAGGCTTCTCTAGACTTACTGTTTTAGTCTTTAACTACTTCTTTAATCATTTCTTTTAATTAGGCCAATCTTAAATTACGAGTGCAACGATAAATAGTTGATAATCTAAGCTGACTTCTTAGGAGACTTTTCCCCTTAGAGTTAAGGTTTAATTTTTTAAGGAAATAAAGCAGTCTTTGAGTTATAATTAATTTTATTATTAAATAATATTTTTAAAAATTTCATGAATATTTACAATGGGTTTCAATATAAGAATACTTTTTCTTAAAAAAAGAAAGAGATGAAAAACAAATAAACCCATGGGATAATTTGCATGAGAGCATGATTATTTCCCATGAAAGCAATCGAAAACAAAGTAAGGGTTTATATCAGGATGTCTGAACTTCCCATGGTCGTTTCTTACTTTATTTAAAAGTTTGTTCTTATGATTAGTTGTTTTCCATCCCTGTTATGCATTAGGGTAGCAAGTTTCCTACCAACAGCATTAAGAGTATTTTGTAGTACACAATACTCTTTACTCACCAGTAGTGGCAGTGATGCTGTTTGGGCGGAGCTGACTCCACCCCCAGGGATGGAGCACAGCTGATCTAGGTCAATCAGGGCATGGCATTAACCTGGCCACAGGGCTTGGTTCAGAGGTAAACTAGAAGTCAGAAGCTGAGGAGTTCTGCTAGATGGTTTTGAGATTATAAGCTCTCCCCTCACTCCATAAAGACACACATGAAGAAGGATGCAGGCTTTCTGGCTGCTGGCAGCCATTCTATCCCCAGGAGGTGAGCTGGCCACTTGTTTAAATGTGCACATACCAAGCCCTATATATTTGATAAATAAATACATGCATACATAGATACATGAATCATCCTTGTATGCAAATGTTCACATTAAGATACTATTCATATAGAAAACAGATAATCTTTTAAAACTCCATCCTTCTAAACACTTTAATAAAGGAACACTACATGTAAATTTTTTCCTAGTAATGTGTGTTATTTGCTAGATCTTTATTCTTCTAATTTTATTATCCATATTTAAAGGTATTAATAAAAGCCACATTAATTTCTTGGTACTTTGCTAGGGGTCAAACCTGCAAACATTTACTATGTAAAACAGTGGAAAATTCCACTAATTTAAAACTGTTTGTTCATAGTAAAAAAAGAGTCTAAACTTCCCTTCTATTTTTTCAGACATTTTCTAGAGTCACAAATATGACCATGGAAAATGCATAATTCAGTAAAACTATTTAGTTCTACATTGGTTATCAGGGGTCTGAAAATGCTAGTAAGAAACTCAGCAGCCCCCCTCTCACCATAGTCCTTACACGATATTCTAACATAAGGCCTTAATGCCTAAGGGCTGCCAACTGTGTTTCATCTTACGTATAGTGACCACATTTCTTTAAGAACCACATTTGTTTTCTTAAAGTACCCAGGTAATATTTTAAATTTAAATTCATAACTTGCTATATATTTGCTTATCTAACTACTTTTGAACTGGGTTCACATTATTTTTAGAGACCCAACTAGCTCTAACAAGGTTTCAGAGAGATTAAAAAGTATATGACCAAAGAGATCAGCCGAAATGTTTTTTTTTAATGCTAACTAAAACAGTTATCTAAGACAAACTAACATTGCTCTACAGAACCTTAAATATTTATGTTTTCAGAGAAATCATCACATACCTAATTGACTGATACCTTAAATACACAGATAAAGGAAGGTAACGATTACGTTTTTTTCTAAAATCGTTAAGTGCCTACAATAAGAAATTACATTTTAAAAAGCATGTAGGCTTTACAACTGTAATTCTAGAATTATAGTTGATTAAATTTGCAAGACAGATACAGATGTATATATATACATATATTTATGTATACTAACACTATACGTGCTGTGAAATTCAATCTCAGGTGAATTCAGTTCAACTGGTTTACATCCTTCTAATTATATCATATTATTCCATGCAAGCAGTGTATAAGAGTGCCTCATTTTAAGATAAACTTTCCAAGTAATAGTATGACAGCACAGTACTTCAGCATACCAAGTCTTCACTATTTAAATAAAACACAACAATTATAATAAAAGAATATGAACTTTGAACATTTCTAATAAAAGGTCTACATAGTTTTCTTATTTTGGAAAAGGGAGCTAACTTCTTTTCAAACAGGAAGTATTAACAAGTCAAATATTATGCTTTTGCATCTTTGACTTCAACTTAACTGGCATTTAGGGATAAAAAGGCAAATCGATAAATCTTTTTTTCTTGCTTTATGTATATAATGAAAAAGTCACCTTCAAAAATTAATAGATTAAATCTACTGATTCCATAGTGCAAAAATACCCAGAAGTACAAAAGCAGACTTTATATATTCTCTGTTTCTCTCATCTCTACTCCTCTGACACTGAAGGAAAGGAAATCAAGGCACTAGCAAGTTCAGAAGTGTATTACTTTTTCCTCCTTTCCACCTAGACCTCGGATAGAGCAGAATTAACACTCACACGGCCGACAGGGAGCTGTCTTTCTTTGGCTTCTTCTTTTCCCGGGCATCGCTGAAGTCCAGGGCAGCTTTGTCCATGCCAAGTAACTCGCTGATTCTGTCTCGGCCATAGAACTCTCCATATTTATCCATAACCTGGGGCAAGAAAAAAAGCATTTTACTGGCCTCCACCATTACATAATCTCATCTATATATGCACATACAAACATCTAATTATTTTTATACATAGTATATATCTGTCTTACTTTCAAGTTCACTTGAACATGTAACCTAACTGCTCATGTTCTGTGATCATACTGCTTAAGGTCTTAGTGAACTTATAGCGTTTTAAATAATGCCTAGCTGAAGAACAAGATTTCTTATGCAAGAGAGAAAGGCAGGCAAAAAAGAGGATGGGCTCAAGTAAATGGGTAAAGAGGTGGGAGAAAACGGAATAAAGTAACTGCTACCAAATTCATACTCTGTGCCAGGAATTATGCTAAGAGGTCTAACTTGCTTTTCCCTCATGGGACTGTCACAATATGTAAGTTTCCTGTTGTTAGCATCCTACTCTGCAGATAAAGAAATTGATCTTGGAGAATATAACATGTCCAGTCTCAGCTTGGCAAGAGATGGGGTGAGGAAGCCTCCAGGCAAGGCTGACTCCCAGCAAAGATCTTCTGCATAGAGCACGGCATGCCACTGGGCTGCCCATGACATGCTGGTATCCCCTCTGTGGTCTCCACGGCAAACATTCAACTCCCCCCATAGTATCCCGACTCCAACCATTCTTCAATAACACCTGAACCTGGAGCCTTGTCACCATCCACAGGTCCTCAGTTTAAATCTTACCTAGAATGGATTCCTTGTCCATCATTAGAATCACTTCTTTGCAACCCCCCTTGGCTTCCTCGCCCCTCTCTCTTCTGTCACATGTGTCTGGGCTTTGCCCAGATGTTGGGTTTTTAGATCAGGGCTTAGACGTGGGCTCACAGATCACCTGTGAGCTCAGTACCTCTGTCTCTGATATAGCGACTCTTGGCCTACAGTTTATACACCATGAGGATCCCGCACATCATTGAAAATGGAGGCAACAGGAAAAGTAATGAAAGAAACACAGGAGGAGAGAGAGCTGGCAGCAAGAGAGGAAAAAGAAAGCAAGGAACAGGAATATAGGAGAAACAAAGGAATTGAGAACCAGCGAAAGAGGAGGGGGAACGTTAAAGTAAAAGATTAGAGTGGATGAAGGAAAAATACATAAATAGAAAGAAAGGATTAGCAGAAATAAAAATGAGCTTTTTCTGAATATATACAATCAGGTAAATTAAAAGAAAACATAAAAGAGCAACGGTAGTTAAAAAGCCTATGAACGTACACTATTTAGGTTCATTAAAACAATTTGTTTTCCATTATTCTCACAGCACTGAAAATGGGCTGGGCTGATCTGAGTGGGAGTTCTTTAGGGGTTGTATTCTCGCCCAGGAGAACAAACGACCTCAGAGCAGGAACGCTATGGATTGTCTCAGCTGCAATTACAATCTATTTGTTTGACTCTAGATATATCGTGTCCTTCAGAGAAACTCTTGCTTTAATAACTTAGAAGCTGCTTCTTTATACTGTTAAATAATTGATAAGAATAAAATATTCAAATTATCTATTTTACATTACTTACAAATTATTCTTTCAGAGCTCTGGCCTAATTTGGATGCACTCATCTGCATTCGTGCAATGCTACTACTCTGTGGTCACAAGGGGACAAAAACTTGCACCAAAATGAAAAATCAACAAACACACTGCTTCTTCCAACTAGGAAGTCTTGGGGGGTTTTTTGTTTTGTTTTGTTTCTGTTCTTTTAAATGTGCTTCATTTTAAATAATGTACTTGATTTAAATTCTTGACAAACTCTCTAACTCCCCTCAGATGGGTAACAAAAAATTTGCAGTTGCTAATCACCAGCCACCCTATGAGTAGTTCTCAACTGGTGGAATCAAAGGGAAAAAGACCACTTCATTCGGCAGTTATTTGTGGCCATTCACCCTAGACCGTATACACTGGACCCACAACTCATTATGGTACGTGGCATGAAGTGATTCATTTTGGCAATTGGAGGGTTCAAGGAATAAGAAGGAGCTACAAAATAATGGTTACTGTATTTTACAATGTACAGGTACTGGTACATGCATTATTAAATTTTTTTTTAAAAAAGTTGATCTACATTAAATCCTGTGTGGTAGGAAGAGCAGAGATAATCCTTGTCTCTCGCAACCAGAGCCGACATAGGTGCCAGAGTCCATAGCTGAACTCCTGTTTGTGTTCTTTCTATCACGCTCTGATGCAGTGTGCATCAGAAGAATAAAAACTTTATCAAAATAAAAAGGTCTTTGAAGTTTATATAAAAGTAAATAAAATTCAGTCCTTTGTTGTTATACAACAACTTTACTTTTTTATTGTAAGGGAGGATCCCAGCCCTGGTGACTTCGCTGTCTTATCAGAAAAAGAGCCTTCAGTCAATTTCAGTTACCCGAACAATCTCAGAGAAAATTCTTACTGATTCTTCTTAATGTACAGACTGAGCACTGTTTAGTCACCTGAGTCAGATGACAGGTGGGTGAGCAATGCTTATTTATTTTTTAGCTGCACAGTATGGATCTCATGAAATTTTTGAAATTCATATTAAATCCTGTTTCCATTTTGAAATGACATTAACAGACAAAGCACGCCTCAATATCTCAGCCTACATATGAGCCACAGCAAATTCAAATCTGAATTGCACTTTAGGAAAAAAATAGAAAATTTAAGCCCTCTAAGTAGTATTACCTTTCTTTTAACAAATTTGTCCCAGTAGTTGTTGGGAAATGACCTAAAAGATATAAAAGCATAGAAATAAAATAGTATCATTTAAAAAAAAATGATAAATAACAATATAGTTGTTGGGGAATGACCTAAAAGATATAAAAGCATAGAAACAAAATAGTATCATTTAAAAAAAAATGATAAATAACAATATAATTTTTGGAATAAACAAAATACTTAAAATAATACGTAAACATATTCTTCCATGCACAAAAATTACAATGAATTTTCCCCATATTAGCCCATAATTTTTCTATCATAAGTATATTAAATATTATTTTAAATGTTAATATATACATGTAAATCACAAAAGAGACTACGGGCTAATATTCTAATGGAGACGAATATGAGCATATTTATTAATAAGCAGTCTTGTTATATTTCTGCTTTATGTATAATGTGTTAATGTATACATTTCTTTGTCAATTGTCTTTAAAACTTAAAGTATCTAAAACTGTCATTGTTTTTCCTAGGAAGTAAAAAAAATCTCATTCCCACTAGTTATCCTTAAGGAAACTGACCATAATACCATCACATGACTCCGGCATCTTAACTAATATAGAGTTCACCTAAGGGGACAGACTTGATTCGATTTAGAGTTGCTAAACAAAATATTGAGCATTTACAGTAAACATTTATAACACACAAACAAATCATCCCTATTTGGAAACCCAGAACTTATCAGAAATCATAACTTTTTAAGAATAAGCAAAACTAATCACAATAAAAAGAAGCTATTTCACTCTTGAGTAGTACAAACTACTGAAAAATATTGTATCACTAATACCTCTAATAGTGTAAAATTAGACTTTTGTGATGGATTTTTATCTGCAGCAGCAGCTAGTAGTTTGGATCTAGACCTCACAAGGCTAAATAATTAGTATACAGAAAAGTATTTGTTTTTCTGTCTTATATTTTACATGTCATAATGTTTAGCTAGTTATATGCTACGCCTCTGGATGATACCAACTGAAAATTTCCAACTGATTAAAAGTGTGAAATTCAATATTTTTGCCTTTAATGCTACAACTCCTTCCTTAATGAATAATTTTGCCTTCCTCTTTGCTTTTAGATGAGATAACCCCACACTGCAGGTTATGTACCTCCAGCTACACACTTCCCTGAACACTGAGTAATGGATGTTATGTTCCATCAGTGCTGTGGAAATGGACTCAAAGCCATTTTTGATGGAGGAATTCAGAACACAGAGGGCAAAAATTGATGGCATCCATTAAGAGACTGATGGAGCTTTTAGTCTTTTGATTTTCTTGGCTGAATATATAACTGTTATTCACCTCTGCTAAACTTCTGATAAATCTGCAAGAACTCCGGCAAAGTATTTTATGTCTTGAAATTTTTGAGCACAGAAATGTCTCATCTCATTCTTTACTCACTGTGTGTTGATTACGAGTCTATCCCACTGGCCTTTAATATCATCTTCTGAAGGCTGTTCTGTAATATAAAGCCCATCAAATTCCAATTTTCGAGCTACTTCTTTTTCTCGCTTAAAAATAACCAGTGGGACCTACATTTGAAAAATAAACATGTTAAAATTAGTTTAGATTTACTGGCATCTCTTGTGGTCACTATCTTTACAAAACAGCTTTTGGAAAGAAATATTTCCCATGTTACTTCTAGGAAGGTAAAAATTGAGTGAAAATCAATCAGCTATATTTAGGCAGAAGGAGGCATCTAGAGGTTTTCAAAAAACAAAAGACAGTATAGATATTATATATATGCATATGTTTTTAAACACATAGAGGTTCATAAATAATTGCATTAATGAAATCAATTTTAAATACTAAAGAGAAAAAAGTTATACAAAATTGCTTTTCTTTTGCATATTACATATACATATATATATAATATATATGGATGCAATAAAACATAGCACTAATGTTCCAAAATGCATACTTCTAAAAAATTTTTAGAGTTTTATTTGAGAAACCTCTTTAATAATTCCATGCTCAGCATGCCCATATGCTATTTTGAAATAAATTTTCATTTCAACATCAGCAAAAATCTTTGTCAGTTTGCCAGAATGTCTCCAGAATTTACTGATTCCCTTTTCATATGGACAGATTTTACACAAGGCACAGATGCAAAAAAGATGCAGACATTCTGGAAGTATCCAAGAATATCCCCTCCCCCCCCCAATAAAACAAGGGAAGCAAAGGGAGGTAGAGGAGTTTCTGAAAAAAACTTTACATTCTAGTCTTTTACCCTGGACCCTGGTTTTTCAAAAGTCTTCTAGAAGCTTCCCAATCAGAAGCAGGGCACAGTGAAATAAAAGCCCTGCAGTAAAAAGGTGTCATGCTAGGAAAAGATAAAGAGGTTTGCAAAGGTGATGGGCAGCCCTGAGCACTCAGAGAGACTATCTTGAGTTCTATTCACCAAACTATTACTGTTCCCTTGGTAAGGCTCTAGGGATGGAGCGCCATTATTTTCCGGGTGACGTGACAAACAGTGAAGCATTTCTGCCAAGGATAGCGAGAGATACATACCTAATAACAAAACAATCAAAATGACTCTCAGAGGTCCAATATGATGTATTTCTAGAATTTCTACTACACTGAGCACTGCTAGGAGACAGTGGGTGGTCACTTCTGTGGGGTCAAATTATAGGTGAAATTGGCTATATGTGAATAATTACTGACATGTGCAAGAAAACTACAATGTGACAGCCACATCCCCTTCCCAGGGCAGCCTGCATCCAGTGACTCATCACCAGGGAGCTCTAAAGGCCCAGCTCCAATGCCCCAGCCCAGGGCTACCCTGAAGGGGGCATCTCAACTTCAGAACAGAGACCTGTGATGTGCCCTGTTGGGTCTGTACTGTAGCCCCACTTTTCCCTTTTCTTCATGCTGCTTCCTCCCCTTGCCCCGCAGGTGTTTATGGAACATTCCCTAATAAACGATGTGTATGTAATTTCCATCTCAGAATCTGCTTCCCCAGAAGTCCAACGTGCAACAGACACACACACGCGGACACACACAGGTTCCTTGGTGCCCTACTATCTTACTTTCAAGCAGTAGTATCCAATGATGCAGAAGAAAGAGATAACCGTGTGCAGAATGGCTAAGATACGCAGCGTGGGCTCCATGTAGCCGCTGCTCTCCTCCAGCACATAGTGAACTGCAATGATTCTAGGCGAGCTGCTCTCCAGGCTGCTAACTCTGGCGTTTTCACTTGAACTGCGAGTGGGGAGCTCCTTTCCTTCAACCACAGAAGAAGTGGAGACCTGATTCAAATCATTTAAAGTACCGTCAGTTCATTTCCTCTGACATCAGGGTAAACAAGAAACAATGGAAACCCAGTCTTAGCAAATAGCTGGACGTGAAACCACTGCACGATGAAAAGACTAAAAGCAAAGGCTAAAAAAGATAGCTTTTTCAGTATCTTGTAATAACCTATAATGGAAAAGAATCTGAAAAAGAGCATATAATACATATATATATAGAGAGAAAAAATATATATAAATATAACTGAAATATATATATATATATATAACTGAGTCACTTCGTTGTATGACTGAAACTAACACAATATTATAAATCAACTATACTTCAATAGAAAAAAATAATGACAAATAATGAACACATTTAAAAAATTCCCTCCAATTTACCCAGACATGAGGATTCCAGTGCATGCAGGAAATAATTAGATGGCTAAGCTGCCTTCTCAGTGATCAAAAGAATTTAATACAATACAGATATGCCACACCCAGATACAGTAACAAGTGAGATATTCAGCCAAATTAGACTCTGAGTATTGTGGGTAAATCCTCTGCAAATCCAACATTCTTCAGTGGGGGCATTTCTCACTTACTGTGAAGGAGCAAATCTATCCCTGCTGTACTAGACAGTCAGCAATGTGCCTGAGATTCAGGTTTTCATTTTCATCAAATACATTTCAGCATCGGTTTTGATGTGCTCACTAGTGGATCTGTGAAATCTTTACATTCAATTCAGTCTTTCATATTGGTTATTAAAAGACTAAGATGTACATACCTTATAAAAGAGCAAGATGAAATTGATTGCAAACGCGACAAATAAGGCTAACATTCTCATGTTGTAAAAGTTGCGAGCAAAATAGTTCTGCAGGTGAAAAAAATTATTAAAAGGTCATTGAATCGAGAGACTTGAAATTTGCAGACAACTGAAATAAAGCATTCATGCATTTCCCCAAAACTATTTGTTGAGGGCCCACTGGGTTTCAAGTCCCATGCTTGGTGCTATCGATGTAAAGCACCAAGCTTTACGACGTAAACCACCACGGAGGAGACATAATAAAGAAGCACATTCACAGATAAAAAGCGTAATTTCAGGGAATGTTAACTGTTATGAGGAAAAATCCATCAGGTTAAGGACTTAGGGAACAGGGGTGCTATTCAGACAGGTGGTCAGGGAAGGTTTATCTTAGGAGGTGACATTTGAGCTGAGGCCTGGATGCCATTGGACGGCAATCAACTGAACAGCTGGGGATGGGGATGTCAGAGAAAGAGCTTGGAGGGCAAAGGTCCTGAGTTCCAGGTGATGCTGGTGTGTTTGACGGATAGTGAGGAGGTAGTGCAGTGAGAGGAGGGGAGAGTGGGAGGGAATGAGGTCAGAGAGGTGAGCAGGGGACAGGGTTCTGTAGCCCTCTGATAAAAAGTCTGTTGCCCCTTATAGTACAGTGGTTCACTGTCTGATCGCTGGGACCACACTGCCTGGGTATAAAGCCTGACCTCACCACTGACTCACTGTGGGATATGGACAAGAGACTTAATCACTCTTGGAGCCTCACTTTTCTCACCTGTAAAATGGGGATAACAACAAAACCTGTCTCATAAGTTTGCTATGAGGATTAGGTAAGTTACTACAGGGGAAGTTAGTCATTAATCTTGTTAATATAATTGGAATTATTATTTTATTCTAAATGGGATGGCAAGCTCTTAAAGGAGCTGAAGAGGGCTGATGCAATCAGATGATTTGAAAGATGATTCCAGCTACTGAGTATAAAATAGATTGGAGGCAAGCATGGAAGGCAGGAGATGAGTTAGAAAGTTACTGCAGGATGCAGGAAGAGATGATGTTGATGGTGGTGGCTTGGACCAGGTGGTGGCTGTGGAAGTGGTAAGAACTGGGCAGACTCTGGGTATATTTGGAGGAGAGAGCCGAGAAGAATTATTGTTGGGTTGTATCTGAGGTAGGAAAGAAAGAGAGGACTCAGAGATGATAATTCTGGATTTGGGGGTCTGAGCAACCAAGTAAATGGTTGGTTCTATTTTTTGAGCTATGAGGGAAAAAAATACAAAACACTTAGAGGAGAAGTGGGTTTAAGGAAAAAGGTTATGGGGCATACCAAGAATTTGTTTTAATATTTAAGTGGGAGATGACTATAAAGTATCTACCTGGATATGCCAGGAGCTTTAGCATCATAAGGCCATAGCAAAATGACATCTCGTCCGTTATCCCTCTCTGTGGACACACCCCATTTTGATGGTGTCATCTCCCCACACATGACCCTGACTTTTCTGCCACCATTTATAGGACGAAAGTTGGCCACCACATCCAAACCGGGTCAGTCACCTTGGTTCTCCGTGGAAGGTGGGACTGGGTCATAGGTCAGAGTTAGTTACTCTGGTTATCTGAGCTGGGAGGTCACAAAGACTCGGGTCACGAGGGGCCTGTGGCACCTGGTGTGGTCATGATTAGGCTGGTGCACGCAAACAGGTGAACAGAGAAAGTCATATTGCAAGAGAAGCAGGAAAGTAGGAACTGTGACCTCTGAGACAGAAGGATGGAAGGAAATCTCAATTATGTGCTTTACTCAACTGCAGTTACACGTACTCTTCAGGAACCCACGGGGACCGCTGCAGCTTATAACAGTGCCTGGGCAACCTCACACCCTACACCACGCCCAGACCACACCTGCAGCCACGCGTACTGTGACAACACATCAAACTAGGGGTTATCCAGAGTTGCCTCAGAAACATCTGTGTTCTGTGTACTCTGTATTAAACAATATAGTAACATACAAGGTAGTTTAAGAAAATATAGGTCAAACTATTAATTAAAATATATATTTGTATACATTAAAAAAATGTGTCATATATACATTTATGCATAAGCAGTTAGAATATATCACCACTGAGAACAATCCATTTCCCTTACAGGTGAAGTTCTACACTACATGAGTTTCTTGTCTATTTTTTTCTCAAAGGCTAAGTATGATTTTGCCTTTCAAAGGGCCGTATTATGGAGCGTTGCTCTTAATTTCTAGGTCTGACATTATTGGTCAGTACCTCTTACAGGTTTATTCTAGACATTCATCTCCCAATCTTTTCCTGCTTGAAAAAATTATATATAATATTTATGCACATATACATACATACACATATAAGAGGCCTTTCAAACAAAATTTTTAACAATTCCATCATGTAGGAATAGGAATAGAGAACTACATCTCCTTTCTTTGTTTTCCACATACAAGTATATATTTTATTAATTGAGAGAGCATTTCCACAAAATGTTTAGGACACTACATAAAGAACTGTCTTCTCCCTCTTCGTTCTTTCATTTATTTACTTATTTCCACTTAAAGAAAAATTTGGAATAGACCTTCTTATTATCAGTGGAGAGTTGGCTCACTGCATTAATATTTTTATAACTGGAATTTTAACAAAAGGGCGATGTTCTAGAACGACTGACTAACCCCACTCTGGAACATCAATATGAATTACTTGTCCCCTAGAAGGTATTCTTTGCTATAATGTATGGCAGAGCCTTACATAGTGTTCTGCAAAGAGGGAGCCCCGGGGTTATGTTTATTGACTTGCCCTAAAGTCCTTGTAGGAAGACACTGGCAGTCACTAAATCAAGTGGACCCTCATGTGAATGTGTGCAGAGGTTATGTGTTTGACGACAGGGAGCCGTGGACCAAGGCATTCATTTTAACATATAAACACTAAGATGGGCAAATACAACATATGTGCAGGGCTGACCCAAGTGAAGGTCAATGCATATTTACTGTACCCGGATGATTATGATCTCACAGTATATCAGTAACAACATTCACTTTAAAACATCTTACTAGAAGTTTCTGTTGATAGGCTATGATTTTCTTCCAGAATGCTGACTCAGGAACTTCTGGCTCTCCATATCTGTGTGTGTGGAGCTGCCTCAATTTTTGTTTACCCTTATCTTCTTTGGCTTTTTCTTCTTTTTCTCCATCTTCTCCCCTACGAACACAAATGAATGAAAAATAAGCCATCCATAAACTAAAGAAATGAACAGGTTTTGTGCCAAAATATACAAACGAACAAATATTTAAATCATAGTATCAGTTTTAATAACTGATATCTCTTCCAATGAATTATGATATTCAGAACTTTAGAATTAGGGGTAGGATTTCTTGCTTATCATAGCCCCCTACAGATGGATAATTTCTGTGAAGTTCAAATCTATAGGACATTTTACAGGCTTCAAGTATCTTTGTATCTATACCTAGCATATTCCTTTCCAAGTGCAGAGTAAAATATTTAAATGAAAGAATAACAGTGGAGACTTTTTTTGGCTGTGACTTTTCAACATACCTTATTTTTAAATTCTTATTTCAATGTTCAAGCCACTAGGATTTAAAATCAGAGGCGTACGCATTTGGTTGTTCACATATATAAAGGATGTCAATACATTAATTTTGCAGACAATAATGAAATTAGAAGCACTGAAATTTGACACCTAAACCCCACTAGGTGCAAAATACCAAGCCTTCATGGAAGTATATTTATGTATATGTGTAGTCACATGTATGTAACCCACATAACATAACCCATACTTAACTCATATGAGGTCAAACATTATTTTAACATTAAAGAGTTGGCATTGAAATGACTGTCATGCCCTGTTACATCTGTCTGCATTTCACTATAATAGTCACTTATGTGGCCATTTTTACAACTGACTCAACAGTTCAAGGTCTATGACAATGAATAGTGCTGACTGTACAAAACAGACAACAGTGGCCCTTGTTTGAAGCCTAATTCAAACAAACCAACTGTAAATATACATTTTTCAGACAACTAAAGAAGCTTAAATATTTAGCGGGTATTAGACGGTACTAAAGAATAATTGCAAATTTTGTTCAGTATAAATAATGGCATGATAATTATGGTTTTTTTAAAGTCCTTAGCAATTAGAAATGTATACAAGATATTTATGGGTGAAATGACATGGTGTCTAGTATTTTCTTTAAAACAACTTGTCGTACAGGAGGCCCGAAAATATGTGTGTGTGTATATGGTAGGGAGGGTAGGCAGGAGAAAACCTAGATGAAACAAAATTAGCAAAATGTTAATAATTATTAAAACTTGGTGATGGGTATACGGGGTGCATTATGACATTCTTTCTTTCGTGTGTGTTTGAAAATTTCTAATAACAAAACTCTTTAAAATTTTCTATCTCAAATAACTTGGAAATAAAAATGATTTTCCCTGAAAAAAGTGTTAAGTTATTCAAAAGGTGACTCAAGTGATGGCAAGTAGGCATGTGAAAAAGTTGAATAAAACTGTTTTCCATGAAATATAACATTAGAAATAAGAACTATTTCTGAGTTATATCATTTAATGTTATTTTAATTTTATAGCTATAACTAAATTAACACAATTCTAAATAAACGTTTGCTATTCCAAAAAAAATAAAGAAGAAAAAACAGAACAGACAATGAAAACAGGCCAAAGGAAGTAACAGAATAGAGGAGAAAAATAAAATGCTACATGAGAACGCTACAGGTGCACTACAGGCACTTAAAAATTTGATTTCCCCAATTGTTAAAAATGTGCATATAAAACTATGTAAACTTGGGGAAAGATGTAGGTTTCAATTATTAACAGAAAGCCAGTGTTATGAGGAAATTATACATTTTCATTGCTTCACAGCCAGCTCTTTATTTCTCATTGTTGCATTTATAACTGTGCTCCATAGCACCAGGAATATTGCTGAAAATGAAGTTTCCTGGGTCCCAGACCTGCTGATTCAAAATCTGTGCTGGGGCCCAAGAATCTGTGTCTTTAACAGACTCTCCAGGTGGTTTTTACGCAGGTGGCCCTAGGACTGTGCGTTGAGGACCACCATGCCCCAAGAATTCTGTGCCACGGCATTCAGAACGTTTGTCCCCTCCCTTCTTTACAAGGACAGAATAGATGCTCGATTTTAAACAGAGAACTACAGCAGTCAGTCATCTTGCAGAGAGCTTCGCATGGAATCACTGAAGTCTTTTCTGCTGAGAGAGGAACACACAAACAGAATCCTCACGGCACAAGAAAGAGGCGGGAGTGGCCCCCAGGGTGGGGGGGTGGTCTACGCTTATCCCTGCCCATGGGCTGAGGCTCTCCACTGAGATGACAGATGTCATCCTGCAGCCTGAGAGTCTCCACTGCATCCCCTGAAGAGAGAGGACGAGTGAAAGACACGAAAACAAAGGAAAGGATACAGAAACTACACCTACTCGGCTTTCTCAGGTTCGGATTTGCTTTCTTCTTTTTCTTCCTTTTCTTCTTCTTTTGCCTTCTGTTCCTTGGATGAGTCAATGGGGAAAAGAGAAGCAGGGTTACACATCACTTTTGAATGAGTTTAGGGAGCCCCGTGACCCTGTGTCAAACTGTAACCTATAAATGATACCCTCCTGTCTCTATGGAGATAAAACTGCCACGTGTGTCCTTTCTTCTACTGGTCCACGCATTTCCCCCTTCCCCGCACTTACCTACCAGGCCAGCAGTAGGTACCAACTTTCCGAGCTCCTTCCCACTTTTCTTATTTCACAACGACCTTCTTTCCCTCAGTCACCTACTCAAATCCTACTCATCCTCCAACACCAACTTAAGTCCCACTGCTTAAGTCTCATCTAACTACTCCAAGCCAGACTGAGGTTTCCATTTTCTCAACACAGGTAACCTCTACTGTCTGCTGCCTATGCTACTTACCACTTAATAATTCTCTAATTTTTTCATGAGTCTTTTATCTTTCTAATAAGCTCTTTAAGGCAACTTGAAAGCAGTGAGCACATCTTACATTTCTTTTAATTTGCTATGATACCCAGTGGTGTCAGACACCTGGCCAATCAATCCTCATAAGATATTTGTGGGTGGAGTGATGATCGTTCAATTGCCTAATGTCAGGAGGATGAATACTTCAGCTCGTACTTTCATAGTTTAACTTAATAATTTATAAGGAACCTTCACAAAAGGCTAGCTCCGCCTAACTAAAAAGCCATTCCTCTTTGGCAAGTCAAGTCACGTACCGAAAACCACTCTGGCACTAGCGAGACAGCTGATGTCAAGTTCACTTATCGTGCCCACCTGAAGTCCAGAGAGCTGCTGTGATTGGAGGAAAGTTACCTGGAACTTTTCTTGCACCTCGGGGATAGGGACGGGGTTGCTCATGAGGTCGCTCAGGCCAGCGTTGGGATTATGAGGAATCAGTTTGTACTGCCCGCCTTCTCGCTTCAGGTCCAAGCCAAAGATGTCGGAAAGCAGGTCACTCTCCTCCGTCAGTTCCTTTAGGTCCGTCAGATCTTCGTTGGGCAGGGCGCCTTCCACGGCTTTCCTCTCCCCGTCCTCCCCGTCTCCTCGAACCTCGTCCTGCGTGGGGTCTGGCATGTTGGCCAAGAGCTCCGCCACCTTGATCTTCTTCGCACCTTCCACCAGGCTTCCTCCCAGCAGGAGGCTGCCGACGATGCGGGAGAAGCCTCTGAAAACGCTCGCCACGAAGTGCAGGAGGCTCATAAAAACCCCCCAGTAGGACGTAAAGAAGGCCGTGACCATGTCCTTCACCGTCATCTTCTTCACCTTCTTCATCTGCTTCTTCAGGCTCTTTAAGCTGAGCATCCGCATAAGGGTCAAGATATTATACCTGAGGGCAAACAGGGCCGACTTGACCGTCGTGATGGAAAAGAAACCCATCCTCGGCCCCTGCTCCTCTGGCTTCTCCTTCTCACTCTCCTCTTTATTCGCCGACCTCTCGTTCAAATCCGACTCTGAGATCTGAGCGGCCAGCTGCATCTCAAATATGGTGTCCTCACAGAAGTTCACGAAGAGTTCCATCTTCTCTTTTTCTCCCCCTTCGTTGACCACATCAAATATAAATTGCCTTTTGGACTCCTTGACCTGGGGCTTCTCCCACTGGGTTCGGCTGGACTCACTGATTTCAAAGTAAACCCTCTCGATGCGCTTGGCGCTGCCCATGATCTCGATGCGGCCCAGAAAGGGCTGGAAGTAATTCAGGACGCTCTCGGCCAATTCCAGGAAGGTCTGCAGCCGGGTGTCGTTGGGCATGTGTTCAGAAAGGTTTGTCAGAAGCACTGCCACGTTGAAGCCGATGTCCTTGGCGGGCTCGTGGAACCGTTTGACAAATTCCTCGTAGTCTAGGGTTTCGTTTTCATCGGTCTCTGCGCAGGACAGGAGAAATTCAGTCTCGGATTGGCTGTAGTGCTTATGGCTCTCCATCGCTTTGTGGAAGTCCCTCTTGGAAATGACTCCCTTACCGTCGGGGTCATACTCTTTAAAGGTATCAGAGGACGTCAAGTCCTTGAGTTTTAAGAACATGTCAAAAAATTTGAGAATCATCTCCACGTTGTTGGAAGATTCCACGAGCATATCAACCATCTGTTTGCCGATGGTGCCATTAACCACATTGCCTGGGGGTAAAGAAATGCATTGGCTCAAAATGAACATTCCCAATAAAACCGGTGTCTAAGCCGGATAGAAGCTAGTGTACGTTACTGTGAATTAATTGTAAACTGGTCCACTTGTATAAGTTGTCACTAATTTGTGCAGGTAAATAATAAATATCTTAAAATGTCTAAAAAAAAAACCAGTGTCTCTAGAGAAAATAACAATATAAATCTTATATGACATCCAAATGAAAGATAGCTCGTTTATCTTCCAACGTAAGGAGGAAAAGATGAGTAATTACTTGTAAACTCCAGTTTCAAAGAGTGATTACATGAACACAAGCAAAAGCATATTTACAAAGTAATTAGACTAACGCACGTAAAACAATATGTGAAGAAAAGCTGACATTTTTTTCCTCTAATTGTGTTTTAGGATTAAAAAAAAAAAATAGGGCAAACATTTATATTACCCTAAAGCCAGAAAATGAAATACAGTCTCATATTAATAATAAAAATGAGTGTTTGCACAGACCTTTTGGGTTGAAATGTCACTGCTCGTAAACGTTACCTGATTTAATGTTCATATGTCTGTGAGGCAGGTACTTTTTATTAATTCTGATTTTACTATTGAGAAAACTGAGGTTTGGCAAGGTTAAATTAATGTGCCGGCCGTGACATGATTATTGAGGGCTAAGGCCTGGATTTTAAACAGATCTGCTGAGAGCAAATTAGATGTTCTTTCTGATTTAAAATGTAATAGATCTCCCTGCATTTCTTCATGGTCCAGAATGTTTATAATTAGAAAATGGCAGATTATGGATAAGCCTGAGGAAATGAGATGTTATCCTAAGGTATAGTCATTGAATGCTTTTATTACATGGACAGAGCTTGATATGTAACACGAAGACGTGCATCAGGAAAAAGATGCATGGTGAAGGGTCTGTTGAGTGCATTTGCGAATCATTAAACACCGGGGTTAAGAGCACAGGCTCAGGAGCCATGCTATGGGGATTTGAATCCAGGTCCCACCATCTGTTACCTGAGCTACCTGGGCAGACTTCTTAGCCTCTCTGCGCTCAGTTTCCTCATTTGCAAAATAGTGATAATATTACTATGCAATTCATAAACCTGATATTAGAATGAAAAAGTACTTAAACCAGCAGCTGGCATATTAAACGAGGTTCATTTTAAGTTGTCATTCCTGCAGTTCCTGTTGCAGTTATTATGGTTGTGGTGTTATTATTATTTAGACTAAAACTTGAATTGAGGTCATGGGAAAAGGATCCTGTGCTCAAAGGGTATAAAGTGGCTGCCAACTAAGGGTTTCAAGCAAATGCTGCATCGCTGAAGTCCTAGCGCAAGGTGTGCCTACTGCCTTAATTAGTCAAAGTATAGTTGTGCAGTGCAGGGCGGACTAAGAAACAGAGAGAGGAATTAGGAAGGATTTAAGAAAAAAAAGGATAGGGAACATGATAGCAAACATTTTTTATTTGCTTTGGTCGTATTCACATGATTGCACTGAATGCTTGCATCAGCCTATCATGAGCCCCATTTCACAGAGGAGGAAGGTGAAAAATGGAGACGTAACTTGCGTCAGGGTCACGCTGCCTGCGTGGGAAAGTGGGATGCGGGCGCTGGTGGCGGATCTCAGAACCCAAGCTCTTACCTACTACGTTTACTGTCTGAGACAGAAAAGAAATGCAGTAGCAAAGGAAAGTAAGTTGAAAAGAGAAAAGAGAGAGAATGAAAACCCGAGAGAGAGGCATGTGGCGGGAGCATTAGGCTGCCGCTAGACTTGGTGGGCTGGGGCCTCTCCCGAGCCTTCTCCTCCTGCAGAATTTGAAGAACCCATCAGAGTCACAAGGCAGTCAGCTCAAAGCAGCGATTTACACAGTTGGAGTGTATCCAAACATCTGTAATCCCCACTGGTTACAAACAAACAAGATGATAAACAAATGAAACCTTCTTTAGGTATTCTGTCGGAAGAGCATACTGTCTGGGGTATCACTATGAAATGAAAAATATCACTACGAATGAAGTACTAGTGATTTCATTCCATAGTTTTGCAAACTGAGATGGGCAGGATTTCTCTTTTTTTAAAAACAAACTTGGAAAAAGAGTAATCAAGCCAGCAATAAATCTGAGGTATCTGTCCCATCTCAGTGTTGATATTTTATCCTTTGCGGCATGCTGACTCCCAAAGGATTCCATGTATGGAAGCCTTAAAATAAAAGATTAAAGGGGACTTGAGAAGATATAAATCAAAACTACCTTCCAACATGGACAGCAACATGACCACCATGTCCTTCTGAAGATCCATCAATTCTTTTAGCAGCTCAATTTGACTGGAATCCTGAAAGAATTAACATACTGCGTTTGAGATAATATGGGAAACCTATGCAGCAAGAATGTCATACTTATTCTCACAAAAAGAGTACGGATCTACCGATAGTAGACACTTTACAGCAATATAGAGCTAAAGGGAGGCCAAATATAAGTCTGCAGCTTATTAAAAATACACACTTAAGAATTAAAGAGTATTTACTGTTGATTCCAACTCATGTTTATTAAAGTATCTGTAAGGACAATGAATAAATCTAACAAGAGTACAGAACTAAAGCAGTGGTGGAACCCCTGGGGCCAGGTAGGCAAGACTCAGGTGCTTCTGAACATTGGGTATCTTTCTTTTACTTGAGTAAAGACTGGACTTGTCTTTTCTTCTTTCTAACTTACTACACCAAGATGCTATATATTTTGTAAAAATTAACATATTCTGGAAAACACAGGCATAACAGTGATAAGAGATAAACTTATCCTACACAAATCTAGGCAAAAATGTACACAAGTATTACCCGTATTAATAATGCACAAAATATCTTATTTACCAATTTTATCAAGTTCTCAGATATTTCTCTCGTTAAAATTTTCTGGGGTTTTTTTTGTTTTTCATTTTTCACCATGAAAAAAAATTATTTTACATAGATATGTTGTGTCCAAACATCACTATGCTTAGATTCAGTGCCTAGAAATATGGAATGTGCTTATATTTACATTACGACCTCATGAATCATCAGATTTTCTTATTTAAAACTATACCCCTCTTTCTTTTTTTTTAAAAAAAATACAAGGTATCATTTTATTCATATGAATTTTGCTACATAGGAAGCCAAATTTCAACACTGCTGGAAGGATGAGACTTTTTCTTCCTAAATAGTTGTTACCTTGACTAGGTCTACAAACTGAACAACTGCTACGTAGCACCATCAGATGGTCATAAAATGATGGCAATACATCCGAATCGGAACTCTCCTGTGAATGTATAAACTTGGTTCATGTTGATTTCCTTTACTTGCTAAAATGTCATTAGCAATTAGTTGAAAGCATCATGATATTTCCTTACTTGGTTGATTACCAATAACTAGATACTGACAAAGATTCTCTCCTTGACCAAACTAGCCAGCTCCTCTGGGCCCTCTTCCCAACTAGGCTTTAATCTTGGTCTATAAAGACTTGAACAAAACACCACCATAGTTTCTAACAGCTCAAGGCTGCATCCCTAGGATGACCCCAGCCCCCCTTAGAGTGTCTGCCTGAGAAAACTCAAGACTGCCAGAAAAATTTTCTGTTTGTTCCAGTCAACACCTGACGATAGTAGAACCTGTCTCCCAGGCTCTGTGGGAGGGTAGAATCCTGACTTTAATATTCAGCTGGCCCAGTCTCATTTACACTGAACAACCCTTTGTAATTTTCCTCTTCCCTAACTCTACTGAACCCTGCTACCCACCTCTCCCTTTAAAACACTTATCACTTCTGTACAAGTCCAAGTTGAGTTCAGCTCACACTAGGTTCTTTTCCCTACAGTAACAGTTATCACTGACTAAATCTGTCCTTGCCACTTTAACCAGTGCCTGGCTTTATCTTTGACCAAGATATCTTCCTGCTTGTAGGCCAGAGGGCAGATGTGAGTATCCTCACTTTGCTGGAGGAAAGGAGACTCAAGGAAGAGAGATGGGACACGTGAATGAAATCGTGGGAGTTGGACTGGAGTCATTTGACTTTGAGTCTAGCATTCTCTCCTCTACCTGACACCTGGCAGATACCCACACCCCAACAGACATGTCAGCCTCAGGAGAGCCCATCAAAATTCACTGCATCACAGGGACATATTTATTCAAGATTTATATTAAGAGTTTTTTTGTTCGTGTAACTCTGAGCTCCAAATGCAATACACGAGTGAGAAAACAGCATTCTGATGTTTTCAAGATATGCTCCCGAATGAACATTAAAGCATGGTGGAAAATCTGTTTCTTCTTTATTTGCCTATCTGCATAGCTAATTTTTTTCTCTTTGACTTTCACAAAGTAAAATGTCCTGTTAATGGGTGAGTGCCATCTTTTGAGAACAGCTGCTTGTTTATGACCCTATAAGAAAATTGTCTCCCCTTAACGAGGGATTTGGAACAGATTACAAATCCTCTTCCAATTATCTGTAGGGAGGACGAAAATTCCAGTGAGTAATCATCGAGAAGTAGGTCTACAAAGGACTGTAAAATGTACAGTGTTTGGAGACTATCTTTTATTTCTCCATTATAGTCAATTCCTCAATACCTTTTGTTTTCAAAATTGAATGATGGCTTCCACCTATTCTCAGCTTGTATAAAAGTCTTTTATTTTTAAAAAAAGGTTTGTTTTTTTTGAATGTAGAGTAAAAGATGTATAAAGAAGTCGTCTAAGAAAGATAATATTCAGACAAAGGAGAGCATGTTTAATTTGCCAGTGATCACGGTCTCCAGTGTGTCATTTAGGATGGTGCAAGACAGTGACTTCACCTGAGACAGCTTCATCTGCATGTGGGCAAATACATGAAGAAAACCCACCACCGCATCCCAGAGCCTGCTGTGAGCCAAACTCTGCTGGTTGCCAGTGCAAGGACCCTGGGGCAGAAACAGACAAACAACAATCATTCCTGATAATTTAATTGCCAACATAAACTTTACAATAATAGGGACAAAGTTAACTTAGTGTTGACATATCTTATCACCAGCATGTTATCTGAAAAGACAGGAACCCAAGACAAAAGATATACAGTGATGGTAATGGTATAGCACTCTTAGGAGATAAACATATTCTTCCTTGAAATGTTTAAATCCCCAAAACAGTTTCTCAAGGATTTTCATGTTCTGTTTCTGTATGAATACTAAAACACTGGGGAAAAAATGGTGAATTATTTCATTTTTGTCTGACTTGGGTTTCTTCTATTTAGAGGAGATCTTAGCTAAGTTATTTTAGCTAAGTCAGATCATCAGAAGTGACAACCTGTGTGGAAAGAATTTGAGATTATGCTTTATATGAGAGGTACTTACTTCTTATTGTTAAATAGTAACCTGGATAAAGCACTCATAGAGAGGACAAAATATCCTCTTCAGCGCTTCATTGTACAACGGTATCCTGGTTACCAATCATACAACCATTGAGATTTTTAAAGATTAATACTTAGTCATTAACTTTATGAACCCAGAATCCAAGACAATTAGAACCTAACTTTGCTCTCTTAGCTTTCACTTCAGAAGTGATCTTTATGCGACACTAGAGTGAGTGTTGTAGCGGAGACTGTTTGGATGGAGACAACTTCTATTCTTACTTCCCAAGGGGAAATTCTACAATCACTAAGTTTTGAAACCACACCCACATCAACCAGGAAAAGAAATAATAGGGATTATATTTCAAAAGAAAAAAATATATACAACACAGTTCTTAACTTCCAACTCATTCACTCATTAGACAAATGGCTCAGAATAAGTTTAAGTTGGAGAGCACATTAAAATGTTTCAGATTTTAGTCTGGAGACAAGTGACTGGAAGAGAGGACTGCATTGAAGATACTGAAAAGATGTCGACATGGAACTCTGTCCTTTATCAAGCTACACTTGAGGCCCTACAGCTGAGGATAAAAGATGTAACCGAGTGGGACCCTATGAGGCCTTCCCAGAATAGATGCCCACCCATGTCCTCTGCCTTCCTTTTGTCTGTAGAAAACCTTTAGTCAAAGAATACATTTAATCAAAGAAGTGAACAAATGCAGAAAGAAAGGAAAACAGTCAAGCAAGACAAAATAATACTTTAGCCATTAAACCAAGTCACGGACCTTTAGTTTCTTCTCAAGGTCTATAGATAATATTCTGAGCCATGTCCTTTGAGCTGTTTGGCAGATACTGAAATGCCCACCAGGTGGAAGAAGTGAACTGCAGGCTGTCCACAAGCATGCAGACCCCAGACTGGCTGGAATCAGAAGGTCGATGATGCTGACTTCCAATTACCTCACCACCAACCAGTCAGAAGAATGTCCACGAGCTGATCACACACCCCACAAGCCCTCTCCCTCCCCCTGTCTTTATAAACCTTCCCCTGAAAGCCTGCAGGGAGTTCGGGCCTTTTAAGCACTAGGCTCCCTGGACTCCTTGCTTGGCGCCATGCAATAAACACTGCACTTCCCTTCACCACCACCGGGTGTCAGTAGATTGACTTTACCGCACGAGGGTGGGCAGACCTAAGTTTAGTTCAGTAACAAAGACAGTTAAGTGCCAAGTATCTCAGTATTCCAAAAGCAAGGTGCTCGATTCAGTACCTGCGAAAGGAAACTAAGTAGATCTTTCTACCTCAAAGATCTAAAGGCGCTGGAGCCGAAAAGGGAAAGACTTTGGAAAGAGCTCTGCAGGTGCCGGGCCTCCCAGCCTCCACCCCTGCTGCCACAGGAGAGGAGAGGGCTGCCCGCTTCCCTTTACACCGTGGAGAGAGGAGGGGTCAAGAGAGCCGTCAGGAGCGCTCGGCTCCTGCATCCTGAGCTTGGGTAGCACACAGTCCCGCAGTAGGGACTGTGAAGACGGAAAGTGACAACAGAAGGTTCCTTAAGTTGGGTACTCGGGAGGGAGCTATCTTGTCCAGCAGGACTTGGAAATCTTGCCGACAAAACTGTCTGAAAGGCTAATGTGATTCCAAGGTGGACGGGGACCCCCAGATGCACAGAGTCTGTGGAATAATTCGAAGCTGGGTGGGAAAAGAGGTTATTTCCAGGGAAGCAGTAAGAGGGCCAAGCCCCCTCATTAGAGAAAGAATACAATACGCCACTCCAGAGGGCAGGCTCCACCGTGCAGCCCTGAATTCCACGTGCCGGAGGGAGACCTCCCCTCCCTAATCCTTCCTCCTGCGCACAATTCCAACCCGGAGGAAGCCTGAGACCAGCAGGAGGGGAAAGAGGAAGAGCAGACGACCCTGTGGAGAGACGGTGGAGAAGCCCAGATCTTACGTCTTGCCCTCTACCCCAAGGCCTTTCCGGCACAAAATCAGGCCCAAGGGTGAGGGGGATTTTTAAATTGGATAAGAGCTAAGTGATGGTGCCACCATACGATGACTGCAGTGAGACAATCCTGGTGACAAAGTGACTGAAGGAATTTTATTTATCTGAGAGTGGCCAGTGCACAAGATCCATTCAAAGAGGGATGAAGAAGCGGGCCACAGAGCAAGGCTGAAGAGACAGCGGGGAGGGGTCAGCTCTTTTAACTTCGAGGTTAGTACACTGAGCCCATTCAACGTACCAGGCCAAACTGATTTTACAGTGTACCTTAGTCCTGTCTGGCTGTTAAAATAACTCTGGGTCAAAGCAACGGATCTTCAGGACTCCACTGTGGTCCAGCCTCGGCAATGTGCCCCGTGTGCTAACACTGGGGAGGGTGGAAAAGTGCAGGAGGGCATTAGGTGGACACTAGAAGGCCATTTCGAAGAAAATAAACTTGATTTTTCCTGAAGAAACAAACATTTTCTTCATCTGGTATTTAAGGTTTTAACCAAATGTTAAAATATTATATTAGAAAGGACTAAGATCTTCTGAAACCCCTAGGTGACCAAGAGTTGTTTTGCAAACCTTAGGCGACAGAGCTGCAAACCAGAGGCCCAAGTTCCTAGTTTTCCTTGTAAACCTGAAACACACAGAAGGTACTTTCCAGGACTTGCTCAGCCTCAGACCATCGACTTCTGAGAACTGTTCACTGCCTGAATGGAGCATCTGTCTTGCCTGCCACCTCGCAGGCCTATTTCTCCTGATCTATTCAGTGCCTGTAACATATAAAACCCTTGCTACTATTACACAGAGAATGGATAGACACCAAGGTCCTACTGTCTAGCACAGGGACCTATATTCAATAACCTGTGATAAACCATAATGGAAAAGAATCTGAAAAAGAATGTGTATATACGTATAACTGAATCACTGTGTTGTACAGCAGAAATTAACACAACATTGTACGTCAATTATACTTCCATAAAATAAATTAAAAAACAAACAGACACCCTGGCTAACTGCCAGAAGGCAGTTACTTTCAGGTTGACCTTCTCGTGGAACGACAAATACAGCTTTCTCTCTTCTCACGACTCACCCTGTGGTCTTAACTCCAGGCACTTGGACAATATAATGTCCTCCTTCTCAGGCAGTTCTTCTTCCCCCCTTATGAAAACTGGAGTTGAAATCTTACAGAAGATTATGTTTATTTTGATGGTTTTGGATTTCCCCCCCTTGCATAATTTTCGACAGTTAGCAAAAATTGGAGTCCAAAAGCAACATGCAGTGCTGTCAACTAAAAGCCAGCCCAAAGTAAGCATGAAGGAAACGATGAGCTTTTATTCACAGTATCAACAATAATCAATAAACATGATGCTAAGGCAAATATCTTCAAAATATGTTTCACTAAAGGCAATGGGGTGCCCTGGGTTGGCTCCTGGAACAGAACAAGGACATTAATGAAAAAACTGGTAAAATCGGAATAAAGTCTGTAATTTAGGTTATAGAATGGTGCTGATGTTAATTTCTTAGTTTTGACAAATGTATCATGGTTACTTAAAATGCCAAAAGCTGGGAAAGCTGGGTGAATCATATATGGAAACTCTCTGTACTGTCTTTGCAATTTTTCTGTATATCTAAAATTATTCCAAAATAAATTTTTATTAAAATATATTTTTAGGGAATTCCCTGGTGGTCCAGTGGTTAGGACTCGGCACTTTCACTGCTCAGTGCCGGGGTTCGATCCCTGGTCTGGGAACCAAGATCCCACAAGCCGTGCAGTGTGGCCAAAAAAAAAAAAAAGTATATATATATATAATTTGAGAGTTGATTAAATTATATAAAAATGTCAAATAAACAAGGAGTATTGAGAAGTTAAAAAATGAACAGGCCATAATAAGCCTTGCTACTTTACCTATTATTCCTTGACTGTTCATTTAGAATGTTCTGTGTTATATAAACAAGTTAGAATAAATGATTTTGACCTTTTAGTGAAAGGTCAATGGATGCTTCTAGTTTTACATAAATTTAGGACTCTCACTTACTTTAGGAACCAAGAAATGTCTACTCTTGGCTGAAAGGAATTTACGTTTTATGTTATATAGAAGCCATTTTCCTGTTTCTATAAAATTCACTGGCTTGCTAATTTCATCAATCAATCTTATTACTTAATCAGGACAGTTCACACCAAACGTTGTATTGCTCTCTTTCTAGACACCGATGAGTATATTAAGGTAATAATGGAAGCCAAGGAAGATGAGGAAAAAGGAACATGAGTGGACTGAACTGGGTTTAAAACTTTGCTTGTATTTGAACTAAAGAAAAGTTATTAGCATTATCAAGTGTGGCTTTTCCATTTTTAAATACTGAAATAAGGATCCTCTGCCCTGCCCATGGAGACAAGAGAAAAAGTGAGATCCTTCCAAGGTACGAATACAGAGGAGAGAGTGAGCCTGGAGGAGGTGAGGAATGGCCATTCTGCCATCTTTCCTCTGCACCACTCAGCCTTGGCGGCTTCACTTGGCCATGAATAGTTCACTCACTCAGTCATTCTACAAACACCTGTAAGTATGCTAGACTCTGGGGGTACAATCTGTTATTTTTACTTAACTCTTTCCCCCACAAGATTATGTTTAGTCTAACAAAGCAAACTGTACGTTTCTTCCTATTTTATCCTTGCACATGGCACTTCAATCACAGTGACTGAGTCAGAGTAATATTGGCCATGGAGACAGAAGATAGAAAGGAAAGATGACTGACTAGTCTTCTAGAAAATGGTAATGTTTTGCTTTCTGAAAAAGGCAGAAATTTATAAAATATTTTAAGAATCTGTAGGTTAAGACTAGAAGTCTAGAGGGCTTCCCTGGTGGCGCAGTGGTTGAGAGTCTGCCTGCCAATGCAGGGGACACAGGTTCGAGCCCTGGTCTGGGAGGATCCCACACGCCGCAGAGCAGCTGGGCCCGTGAGCCACAATTACTGAGCCTGCACGTCTGGAGCCTGTGCTCCGCAACAAGAGAGGCCGCGATAGTGAGAGGCCCGCGCACCGCGATGAAGAGTGGCCCCCGCTTGCCACAACTAGAGAAAGCCCTCGCACAGAAACGAAGACCCAACACAGCCATAAATAAATAAATAAATTAAAAAAAAAAAAAAAAAAGACTAGACGTCTACCCCAAGAAGAATATAAAGCAAATCAAGGTTAAAAAAAAAAAGGTGTATTATTCATGGAATTTGGAATTTTACCTATATTATACATTATCATGTTATATAATTTTATATATACACACACACATATATGTGTGTATATATACTGTGGACAAAGAATGTTGCCTGCCGTTTCAGTAAACAAAGGATGTTGCTGCCATCAAGACATCAGCTACTGCAGTGCCCCCTGACTGTGCACCCTGAGGGGACTCAGGATGGAGAAAAGCAGGATACTGGCCCTAGGTAGTTAAGGTTCACATCAAAGGAATGATTTCAATGAGCCCAGATTCTTGCATCTTCCCATAAACAGAAAAGCACTAAGTTCATTAACTTAAGATGTTTGATTTTCTTTAATTAACAGTAATCTTTTGACGTTCGGACTCCCTGGGTTTTTTTGTTGTTGTTTGTTTGTTTTCTTGTTTTTGCCAGAAAACCCTATATATCCTATATAGCCTCCCTTACCTCTTCAGAGCAGTCCCTCAAAGCTATCTGAGAGGCTGCATCCTGGGCTTAAGTCCTCAGTAAGTCCTCTAAATAAAACATAATTCTCAACCCCTAGGTTGTGAATTTTTTTTTTCAGTCAACAATACACACATACATGTATTAAAATGAAGTTTTTAAATGCTCTTTTCTTTTTCATAAAGTTTCTATGAAACTTCTTCCTTATTTTCACTGGAATACTATAAAAAGTGGTTTACAACTCTGCCCTCTCTCCTTCACTTCTTCTCTCCCCTCCTTCCTTAATATTTATTGAGTGCTTAATATATATACCAGACCCTGGAAGTATGACACAGTCAACATCATGGTTCATGCCTTGAAGGAGTTCATGATATCCCAACCTGCCAAGTGGTAAAGCAGGTTCATTCCATATAAATTCACATCTCAAGTGAGTATTTTAAATGGCCAATTGGCTAAGAATCTATGGAAGGGGTCAGTAAGAATGTGGATGAGAGCAGGAAAATACTTTAGGCATATTGCATTTTCCCAAGGAGTTCAATGCTAACCAGTTGACTCTCTTTTCTCTCTTTCTTTCCTTCTTCAAATAACAGAAATGTTTAAAGGTTTACCTGAATATACTCTGTAAGCGTGTTAAAGACTTGCTTTGCTACTTGAATCGCTTTGGAGAAATTCCTTTGTCCTTGTTCATCAATGACATCTTTCCCAGAGTAATACCAATAGAAGTCACTGATTGATTCCTAGAAAAGAGAGATGATAGGATTAAGGCACAATCTGAAGCTACCAAAGACCTGTCCAGTTCTGGACTCAGTAATAGGAAATCATTTTAAATAACAGATTGGAAGCAAACAAAAATATCTGCGAGGTAAATACTATTCTCAATGATTTTCCTAAACATAAAATATGGCGACATCCTCCCTAGATATAAATAACAACTGGAGAGAAGATTAGAAGTAGAAAACTTAGCTTTTAAAATGACTTTCTGTCTCTGATGACCTTGAACTTCACAAACATTCATAACATTAATGCATATTTATCCATAGAGCAGTTAGATGTTTACTATGTGAGCACAGAAATTAGACAAATCATAGAACAATATTTTTGGGTTCCAGACATTTGGTCTCCTTTTTCTCCAACAAAGCCAATAACATTTCTTTGATGAGAATTCCAGGATGTTCCTGGCTTGTGTAACTGCCCCTGAAGAAACTAGCTGGACTCCTTATAAATACTGACAACAACTGTAAACAAACATCTAACTAAGATCAATCTTTCCAAACAGGATATTTTCAACACTAACTTATATTTTGAAGGAACTTTAGTTGTCTAAATGAATAATACAATTTGGGCTACCATTTAGGTTTTGAGACATGATTTTGAAAATCACAAATATATTTTCAGCAATGCTTCTTGATATATTTGCTTCAAAAATGGGCTTTTTTTCTCATTAAGCTTTAAGTAAGTGTGTTGTGTTACATATGCAAAGATTAAGGGAGAAACAGAGTTTGAATTTGCAGTTTTTAAAAGTACTACACCTGAATTCCTTATAAATAAAGTGAGGAAAATAAAAGTTATATAAAATCTTATTACTGAAGAGGCCTACACCTTCAGATTCGGTTCTAGTAACGTGTAAAACATTACTACACTATCAAAGATACTTTTAAGTGATGAAGTGTTAAGCTGAATTTTTAAATTAATGCAAATATTTCGAGAGCTGAAAAGAACTAACCTTAGGCTATTAAATTTAAGTGTATGGTAGGTAGTTTGAAAGCCTTTCTTTCCCATTTTTAGTAATGTTTCAAATATTATTCTCCTATTTATCTATCAACCGTAGAAGAAGGAACAGAGCATGTTCATGCTTTACAAATTGAAAAGGAATTTAAAATGCCATCAAGCTAAAAACTGTAGGAAAAAAATATTCCCACTTATAGAAAGAAAATAAGCAAAGTAAGAGACAGGATCAGAGGCAAAGACAATAGTGGCAGTTTCAACCTAAGACTTGGAGAAAGACTGTGATCAAAGACAAAATATCTCTACAAATTCTGACCTCATAAATCAAAACACATTTCAACATGTCAGTTTCACAACTCCACCATATCTTGCCAACTAACCAACCCCTTAATTTGTTACTAACGTAAAGCAACATACCTGAACTCTCAGTAGGTAGTCTACAGTAGAGATGATTATGTTGACAGTCGTATTATTGCCAGTCTGAGTTCTCAGATAATTTTGAAAATCTACGTAAGATCAAAAGATGTTATTAAAGCGCATTCAAAAATTTAAAATGAGTTCTTTGAATAACTCCAAAAGCAAATGATGTCTCCAGCAAAATCACCATGGCTACGTATACTGTTATATCTGATAGTTTTAATATTGAATAATTTATATTTTCCATAAAAAGTGAGTAGCTCAAAAACAAATCTAGGTGCTTTACAGAATATCAATATTCAAATTTCGCCTAAGAGGTTGCTAACACCTGTTTCTTGATTCCTAGCTCTAGGGCTCTGGGCATGTGAATGACTGAAAATGACTTCCATCCTGTAGGACAGAGTAATTAAATGATTTATTCCATAATCCCTTATTCCTTAGTACTGTGTTAAGTGCTGGGGAAGCAAAAATCAAGATCAAGTTCCTGCCTTCACAGATACACAAGCTTGGTGGAGAACCAGATATATAAACAATGAATGTAAATACATCATGCAAAGTTACACAATGAAGTAGATTCCCCCAGTAAGATAAGTGGTAAAAAAAGAAACAGAGCTACATATGTCTCTATAGCTATCTATCTAATCTACATCTTTCTTCACCTATCAGCTGTCTTCTCTAGCATGAGAACAACTAATAAGAATTAAGGGAGGGACTTCCCTGGTGGTGCAGTGGTTAGGAATCCGCCTGCCAATGCAAGGGACATGGGTTCGAGCCCTGGTCCGGGAAGACCCCACATGCCGCGGAGCAACTAAGCCCATGTGCCACAACTACTGAGCCCGCGTGCCACAACTACTGAGCCTGTGCGCTAGAGCCCGTGAGCCACAACTACTGAAGCCCGCGCACCCTAGAGCCCGTGTTCTGCAACAAGAGAAGCCACCACAATGAGATGCCTGTGCACCGCAATAAAGAGTAGCCCCCGCTCGCCGCAACTAGAGAAAGCCCTCATCGCAACCAGAGAAAGCCCGTGCGCAGCAACGAAGACCCAATGCAGCCAAAAATAAATAAATAAGTAAATAAATAAATAAATAAAAAAAAAGAATTAAGTGAAAGGGCTAGCAAAGGACTTTGAAAGAGGCAATGCAATATAGAAAATTTCCCAGCGCCTACGTAGCAGGTAATGTTCAAGAACTGTTTCTTGACCCAAGGGAAGCAGCATAATTGGAACAGACTCCTATTATTGCTTCAAAATGCTTATTCCTGGGTACCATCGATGTTCTGGGATCTCACAAACCTGAGTTGTGTCCCTCACAAAGCAGTTGCAAGAAGCGGAAGAGGTCACAGGTGAATTCGTCATCCTGCAGAACCTTTTCTCCTGCAGGAAGTCCAGAGGGACCCAATGTTATCAACCACCTTAGCCTCGCCCTCCCTTTCTATCCCCACCTCCATCAAACTTGCATGTTGATCTAGCATCGTTCTGAACCCAAAACAGTCACAAATCATAGCAACTTTTCTATCTGAAGCTCATAAGATCATGCGCTTGACAGATAGATGCACTTTTTCTTGGTAAGAAAAGAACACTTGAATCTTAAAAACTCAGATATCTCTCTGTTAAAAGTAGCAGCATGGGTTTGGCAACATTTTAGAAACAACCTGAAGAGATTAGAGACTTAAACTTTTTTTTTTCTTTCTTTCTTTCTTTTTTTTCTTTTTGGTAAGATTTGTGTAGGAATGATCTCTGCATCTCTTACAAATGTGTAAGTTAAATCTGCTTTGTTCCCAGAGTCTGACCAAATGATTCAATGCAGAAGTATTCAGTACATATATAATACAGGACCAAGAGTTTCTTTTATTCAAATATTAAAGGATTTTTGTGAAAACTCTGGATGCCTGGAAAATGCTTTTTAACTCATTTCACTTAACTCTCTCATGAGCTTGTCTAAATAGAGAGCTCATTGGTTGGAGCATTCCTTCCAGAGGAGGAAGAACTGACAAGCAGACGTAATTCTAAATACTAAACCAAAAGATAAACTTCGCTGGCTCCTGCTAGGAGAGCTAAATCTAACAAAGAAATGTGAAAAGGAGGACATCTCAGTGCCATAGGAGGTGCTCTGCATCATTTCAACACTAACTGTACATGTGGGGCAAGGATGAAGCCTCAGAAAAGGGTTCCGATCTTTCACCTACATTTCAATTTAATTGTATCTTGATCACAATTTACTTTGAAAGCAAAAACACAAAGAAGGAAACGAACAAAAAACGGGCACCACACAAATGAAAGCTGATTTTAAAAGCATAGAGTGTCCGTGAAAAAAACACTGTCAACATTATGAGTGTATGCTCTGGAATCTCAATTTGTTTAGAAAGCAAAATGACCAAAAAAAAAAAAAAGAAATGTTGTTTGGCAAGTGAATGAATATACTCATGTATTTAAAAAAATAATAACTTTTCAGTCTGGAAATACTTCGGGCTAAGAAAGAAAACTATGCAATGATCATGTGTTTACTGGAACTAAAATTATGAATGATCATAATGACAGAGAGTTGATGGACTTACCAGTCTGCAGTCTGTGACTTTCAAAGTGAGAGGCTTCATATAATGGGAGGGTTAGGAAGCAAAACCATTTTGAAAACTAATATAAACATTAAAAAAAGTACATAAAATCACTGTACTGGTTTCCCTGTTAGCCTGCAAGATATTATATTTGGTGACCAAATTAAGATCACCACGTCTACAAATGCAATGTGGCAAGTTTAATGTGTTAAATGCACATTGTTTTGAATCTCAATACATGGCTGATAAGCCCATTCCTCCATGTTCACGTTCATGACAGGATAGGAAAAAAGGGAACAGTCTAGGCTAATAAACTAAACTCTTCATTGATTACACTTAGTATCATTTCATGAAGATACTTTAAAATGCTATTTAAATCAAACTATTATGAGTTAGTTACACAGACTTATTGACTCTTTCCTTGTGAACCCATCTAAGATGTTTTGTTTTGGTTTTTTCGTTTTTCAGAAAATTGAATCAATAAAAAAACGGACATACTTTCAATGTTCACATATTCAATGTGGAGTAAGTAACCCTTGGTAGAAAGTATTCAGAAAAGTTAACACAGAAATAAATTAACATGTAGTCTACCAGTGTGCCTGAAAATGCTCTGTACGATGCACATTGATTTACAACATAAGGGTTTTTTTTTGTTGGCATGCACAGTATTTTCCGGACTGTATACCGAAACACATACGAGTAACTTCACTTACATAGGACACGCTGCACACAGCAGAACAAGAGGGAAAGGCGGGGGGGGGGGGGGGGAGGGGCAGGTCAAGCCTTCATTTACCATCAATTGACACCAGGTTAATCATATCGACTAAGGTGCTATTGCTTAATGAACACGTTAGTATCTGATTAAAATGCTGCCATTGCCCATGCTGCATGTAGGCAGTGCAGGAACAGAGACGGATGATGGCTTTATGTCTGCAGAAGGTACACAAGCAACAGTCTATTTTGTGATGTATGCAAAAGAAATTCCATTGTAAGATGGAAACTAAGGTTAATAATAAATAACAAAATGGAGTAAAATGTAGTTGAAAGTGCTCTTATATTTTAAAAATATTATTTGCAATAGCTGCATGATGGCCAAATGTAGATAGTGTGAAGGGCATTCCTTTGGTTTTATTTTTAATGATAAGGGGCTTATAATTTCTAACACTGTAATAAAGGGAGAGTTATTTCAATACTGTTGTGATGACGAGTTTGTTCTCTGTGCCTCAGCTTCCTCACCTATAAAATGAAAGGAAAGCGTACACTGTCTACCTCACTGGCTCTGCACAATCTATATGACCGTTTTTTATCAATTGTGGAGAGGTTAATATTATTAGTAGCAGTGGTAATGACACTAAATAAAGATGGGAACAACATGCCTACATGATAAATATAGTTATGTGAACATAGGTATTAAATGTGTTTGTATTTTCAAAAAGCCACCTTAATTTTAATGGACCAAATATTTTCAAAAATATAAGTATTCACCTGGAAATAATATTAGGTAGACCTTATTTGTTCAAGCTACCAATAAAAAGTAATTCCTCATTTAGAGATCTAATAAAGTTAACACACTTTTAAAGGCTTTTCTACTCACAATCGGTTTATCCAACTAATAGAAAAGTACACAAGTGTTTGTTCAATAAACACAGTTGTTTTTACTTAGAATTTTTACTTAGAATATCCATGGATATAGCTCAAAGTCTGCAGACTTATCTCCAGACAAAGCTTGATTTAACTGTTAATAATTAATTATCAATAACTGTTCTAAAATTAATGAAATAAATAAAAAGACTACTATATATATAAACAATTGAATTAGCATCAATAGACTCCAGAAGACTAAGCTCCCCATCGTTGTAGGGTCAGCATCTCTAATGATGCAGAGATAAAAGGGTGAGTAGCATGAAACATGACACTGGCTGCATCAAATAATTCCCTGTAATCTATTGTTAAACAGCTCTCAAGAGCCCCCCATTGCCATGGAGGAAATAATTCTGATTACTTACTAATCTTTAGAGGACTTAAATATTTATTTTGTATATGAAAACACTGAAGGATAAAGGTTAAAAATATTTTTAAATAGGGAAAAGTCAGGTATTTGATTCCATGTGGGTAGTTTTCATATCATTGCTTAAATGGTCTAAATATGGCTGCTTGAATAATATTACAACTCAACTAACGAAGAATAAAAAATTTGATATGGATTTACGATTAACATTTAGTTAGTGACTACGGTGTGCTAGGCATTGTGCTAGATATATTTTCTCATCATTTCATTTCAGGTTTACAAAAATCTTACAAATGAGGTGATACGATCCCATCTTGTGGTTTGGTAAACAACTGAGGAATTAAGTAACTTGACTACTGTCCTACAGCTATTAACAGGTAAAGGACTTGAATTCAGTAAACTTCAGCAAACATTCACAGTCTCCTATATGCTGGGCACCTTGTGAGGTGCTAGGGACAAAAAAGACCAATGGACACAATCCCTAACCTCAAGAAGGTCACAGTCAGGCAATAAACAGGTAATTTCGATATTGTAAGGTCCTTCCGAATCCATCCAGTGTGCCATAGTTTCTACACTTCATAGAGCTCACATCAGTAATCAATCTCTGACTAACAATCATTACACTTACTGTACATTATTTAAATTGTGAACTCCTAACTTGTTTTTATGAATTTTAGAACCCAAGGAAAACCATATTCTAGACACGTGGCTTTAGAAAAGTCAATTCACACCTTTCTGAGTCTTTGTTTCATCATTTTGATATGGAAATTAACAGTCTCCTGACTTCCTGAATTCATAGGGCTGTTGGGAGAATCAAATTGGTCCAAACAAGTACAACTGCTTTGAAATATGCAAAGCACAGTAGGAATAAATGTGAAGTTTTAACGGCATGAAGTCATTAAAAAAAACCCTTTAGATTTATAAAATATAGAATACCGGTGGATTGTGGATATGATAAATCATTCATAATTCCATTCAGTACATGTATTTAATCTAAGGTAACAACCTGACACCAGTGTATAAAATGCATTCCTAGATAATACCAATGACCACTGTGTGTGAAAAAAGTTAGGTGTGACCGATGGAAAACAGAATTAAAGTTATAGGTTAGCTGTGGGGGAAGAAACCTTTTGCTTTCAAACATGATTTGCAGATTGTTTCTCTTACAGCCGTCTCTTTTTTTTCTTTCTTTTTTTTACTGAAGTATAGTTGATTTACAATGTTGTATTAATTTCTGTTGTACAGTAAAGAGACTCAGTTATATATATATATATATATATATATATATACATTCTTTTCTATTATGGTTTATCACAGGGTATTGAATATAGTTCCCTGTGCTCTACAGTAGGACCTTGTTGTTTATCCATCCCATATCTAATATTCAGTAGTTTGCATCTTCTTGTAGCCTTCTCTTAGTGCCTTTCAGTTGTCATTACTCTAACTGAAATCCTTAATGTCCTTCACCCATTCCATCCACCAGCATCCTAACTGATCTCCGTGCCTTCACATGGGACACCCATCTTACACCCTGTTGCTGACAACAACAGCTACAGGCAATCCAATTATAACACTCTTCCTGATCAACAGACTGACTCCAGTAACGGTAATTATGGAAAGCATACTCTGAAGAATTCCCTGCAATCTATCGTTAAGCAGAGTTCCCCAGCTGCCGTGAAGGAAATGGTGGTGACCACTCTCTTTGGAGAACCCCATGTCTATTTAATACACTAGCATTACTAAGAAAGGAGAGATCTGTGCCTTTTAGTGTTAGTAGGTTCTACTGGAAGCATTTCGAACAGTGAATGTAGGAATTTAATTGCAGGTGGATCATCACACAAAACATAATGTATCACTTAAGTGTTACTTATTTAATGGCTCTCCAGGGTCTCAGAAAGAAAGTACAAATTCCTGGGAAGAGCAAAGAAGGTCCTTCGGCGCCTCTCACAAACTATCTTTCCATCTTCTAGGGGGTTCATTTCTCTTCAACCACACCAGGTTGGTTACCGTCCTCTGATATGTTTTGTGCCTTAAACTTTGCATAGGCTGATTCTGATCCCTTCCACTGGAATGCCCTTCTTTGCCTTCCTTATCTACCAGATAAACTTCTACTTCAGGCTACCTGTTATGTCTATGGTGATACTTTCCCATCCCTGGCAGCTAAGTATCAACTCAGTTCTCTCTTACACAGAGGGCACTGTTCTGAAGTTGCTTGTTTACAAGTCTGTCTACACAATACTGGACTCCTGTAGAACGCCAGTGCCTAGGACAGTGTCTAGCACGTAATAGCCACTCAAATTTAAATGACTGCTTCAAGTTTAAAAACTGCAAGGATGTTAAAAAAAAATCTATTTAGTGCCATGAACTACAGGCTTTTTCTTGAAGAGAAAGTTTACCCACAGGAACTGCAGAGTAATATAGTCAGAACCCAGATGTTAGCACTGGATTACACCTGGGAAAGTACTTTGAAAATCTGGGGCGGGAGAAAGCCAATAAATAATTAAGCACTAAAAACACTAACGAAAAATTAGGGTAGCCAATATTTAAAGATTGCTTTAATTCTCCCTTTCATTCATTAATTAAAAGGAATCCTTTTTTCCTCAACTTCACATAAACTTCATGAGGTCACTATAAATATATCGGCAAGAACCTCAATGCAACACATTATCAGTTACAGGTGGAAATTTGAGAAGTTTAACTTGTATTAATGTTTTATATAACATTTTAGAAAATCAAACAATTTCTGAGGAATCAGATCAGCTTCGCAATTTCATCTTGCTTTACGAAGTCAAGGATCCCTGCAAAATGATCAAAAATAAAATGCAGTATCTTCGACTATATTCCAAGAAGACGTTTGAAAGAAGGAAAATTGTACTTTCAAGCTCATCATGAATTACTAATGAGGTTAAATGGTACTGAGGAAAAACAAATTAAAAATCCAAGGATGGAATGAAATTTCAAAGGTTTATATATGTTTTTGGTTTTGAACTTCACTCTATGTTAAAAGAAAACACACAGGACTACAAAATACACAGAGATGACAACACTGAGCACGTGACAAATCTAAACACATTTGCTTAAGAACCTTTTTTTAAAAAAAAAAAAAAAACAAGGGGGAGGTCCAGGCTTTTGTAGAAATGGGGGAAATTTAGTAAGGTGGGATAGGGCTACAGGACAGTAACAGTGTAGAGAAAGGAATATAAACAATTAGCCTGAGATCCAGATACAGTTGTCCTTCTGTATCTGCAGATACAGCGGTGTGACCGTGCTATGCCACTTTATATCGGGGACTTGAGCATCTGTGGATTTTGATATCTGCGGGGGGGGGGCGGGGAAAGGGGGGAGTCCTGGAACCAACCCCTCATGGATATAGAGGGACAGCTGTATATAAACCTCAAAGAAGCACATATTCCCTAATGGTATCTCAACACCAGATGAGGAATGTCATGTGTAACCATAAAAAGCTTAAAAGTGATATTAAAACTTCAACAGTGGATGCAAAAATCGGCAATAGATGGGTGTCTTTGAAGGGAGACATGACATTAAGGGACCAACAATTCTACCTAAGCCAACATGCTGGACACAAAATAAGCCCCCCAAAGACTACTGAAGGATGGGGGGGAAGGGAGTAGGCATGTGGAATGGGCAAATTAAAGACGGGAAGAAGGCCTGCATTTCAGCCTTGACCCTGCCACTTCGCTGTGTGACCCTGGACAAGCCATGTTATCTTTCTCTCCCTCACTCTCCTTATTTATAAAATAGGGAAAATACCTCATGGGAAAGTTGTGGGTATGAAAAAGTTCATATATTCAAGTTATACACATTTTCCATGGCAATATAATTTATGGTCATTTTATCATCATCGGGAAGAGATTTAGCTTAATAAAGATAATTGGTTAGGATGGAGATTTAGATCTATCAGATTATTTTCTCACTCCTGAGCCTATACTGCACAAGACTCAAGCTTTGAAGCAAGGATATCACTAACAGATTTAGAGTTTTCAGCCTTTTCTATGTTTTCCAAGAGGGATGACCAATGTTCTTTCTCCTTCGAGAGTACAAACTTTTCTTAATAGTTGCAGAAGCTTAAAAGAATGGTCACGTAACAGAAATTTTAAAAATATGCCAAAAGATAGAGTCAGTATAGGTGCTCTCAATCTGGGAAATAGTGTACCATTCATTACAGCGAATGAGTTGTCACTGCATATTCCCCTAAGAGATATTTTGATGAAGGCAACGGTGTGTATTCAGAAAGCACAACTTAATCTCTGAAGCCCTGTTGACATACTAGGTACTATTCAAAAAATCTCATCCCTTCTTCATTGTATGTTATGTCTTTTAGAGACTACTTTGCAATACCAATGCCATCTTTGTTATTATCCTAGCTTGAAGAGTAAACATTTGCTACTGTTTCTACTGTTCTTTAAATGCGGTCTGAAGAATGAAAATTTGTTTTTATGGTAGAAGGTTTTTAATGTGTGATATTTTCAAAGGAATAGAGAAAAACTCTATAGATCTCTCAATACTTGGAAGGGAAGTGGCAGAGCCCAATGGCTAAGATGAGACGCAGCCATTCATAGCACACACTGGATTGGCACTGATTTTCCCGTGCGCCACAGGGAGTCTATTACACATATTCATTCATTTACACAACAGCTGCAAACACTGGGTCCACCAGAACTTTTTTTAAATGAAAGAACAGAACCAAACAAATCTAAAACCATCATTTAAATACTTGTTGCCCCTTCAGGTCTAATATGTTAATAACTGCACATCCTCATAGGATGAGGAAAAAAAAAGAAAAAGGAAAGCTTGATACATAAGTTTTAAAAGGAAAAGGATGCATAATGATGGAAAGTAAACAATCTACTTGTTAAAAGGGTCTATAAAAGGAAAAAATGCACATACACGGTCACTATCAAGACTGTACACAAACTAACAACAAATAAAGGAGCAAATGAAGAAAAGGCAGTTCATTTTTAATAATTACCACGCTCATGAGTGATGACTGAGGAAGGGAGAATAGTACATTGACGGTAGTCGAAAGAAAAGGAAATGGGTAAAAAGAAAGAAGTTGAGAGTTTGTTTTTGCTTTGCTGTTTGTAAGGAAATAAAATGGAAAACATGTTAATCAATTTGGGCAATTATTTTTGTGTGCGTCTTTAAAAAGAATAAACTAATCAAACCAATCTCATATTGAGAGACAGAACTAATTCTCACATTAGGATGGTCACTCTCATCAAGTTATTTCTGATTTGGGACTCACAAATGTTATTCTCATCTATATCTGGTTGACAAAGGCTAGGAGGCCCAGTAAAATAAACCTGTGTGGTCACTATTTCTTTGTGCGGAGCTGATGTAAAGAGTGATTCAGAATGATTAATGGAATTGTGTTCAGAGCCTCTGGTACATTAGGTAAAAACTGCAGGGGAAAATGAAATTGATTTCTAATTCCATGACAGGGAAGTCAGACTTTGGATAGAGAACTGACTCATTTTTAGGCACTTTCCAGCTGGAAAATGCCCAGGACTTCTGTGAGACATTAGAGGCATGCAGTTAATGGGACCTGGGATTTGTCATGGCTCTGAGTTCTCCAGATGGGCCCCTCAAGGCCAGGTGTTGTTAACTGTCGACACAAAGGTTAGTAATGAAGACATTTGGCTTGATGTCCATTTTCAAAAAACCTAAGTAAGTTCAGAATTCTGCTGGTGATTTTTCTTGAAGGTAGCTATCCCAATTAAATAACCGTGTGACGAATACTTGATTACTGAACCTATACATTCAAATGCCAAGCAGAAAATAAAATTACACAGGTGATATATACAGAAGCAGCAGCGTTAGCATATGTATACATGATAATCTTTAAAATACCAGAAGAAAAATGCAGCTAATTTTTTTCCTATTGTGAGAACAAAAATATACAGAGATAATTAGAGAGATTAGTAAATTTTAAAACATTTCAGAAACGCAAGCAGACTACAAATGGCAGAGGGGAGAAAATTTATTTTCTGCAATAAGATTAGTTTTATAGAAGACCCAATGTTCCAAAACCAATACATTGATGACAACTCCAAACCAGGCCAAACAAACAAAAACAGATAAACACACAGGGCCTTATTCAAACTAAATTAATTTAAAAATCAAACACAAAAGAATAGAAACAAATCAAAACCAAAAATAGTGAAGATACTTTCTTCTTAATAAATACCAAAACGAATGTGCAACTATAGTTATTTCTGCTTTAAATGCACTGTGTGCTGAATTTTCTAGTTCATACATCTATTTATAGAGAGAAAAGCTCTAAGATTAGGTGTCATTATTTTCATGCACATGTAAATTAAGTGATCAGAGTTATTTAAACACAAAAATTACTCTTTATTTCATTAAACAATTTGGACTTGCAAAGACATGGATATATGAGATAGAAGGATAACTGGGCTAAAAGGGAGGAGATAGTAAGACTAGTGGTGGATTGAAGGATCCACTAGTGGTGGATTGAAGGATCTGAAAGCATCAGTATCCTAAGGAGACAGAAGAATTTGAAAGCCTGACAGTTTGCTAAAGTGGCCAAAGAAAGTCAAACATTTTCTAATGTGGCTCATCCATGGGCTTTAGAATTTTATAGATAATTCTCTAATAAGGGATATTTATTTACTACCCAACTAGGGGAAAGGCCACTGACAGTAGGTCTGGAATAAAAAGGAGTCAATGACCAACATGGAAGATTGGGTTTTGGGTGTGACCCGCATGGGTGTCTAACTATGAACTTCTAAATGAGTCACATAAGCACTGTGTCCATTTAAAGATAACCTTGTATCTCTCTGTATTGCAAAGGTAATTTCAGGGAAGAAGTGGGGACACGTGATGCTTTTAATTTAAGTGATCAATACCTGATCCTTCCTCGGTCACCATCCCAAGTCCTTCAGCTTTGTTTTGTCGCTCAAATGCGTTTAGGTCAAGGACACTGCAATAACAAGGAGGAAAACATTTAGAGGCCTAACAGAACGTTTTCTTTCTTCAGGAGAGCAAATGTCTAAAAACTGTGTATCATGAAACGTGAACCAAATGTTATCAGATACTGAAAACATACACTGACTCCATGCCTACCAACCATATTTTCCTAGTAGCAGACTAGTTTCTCTCCAGGGTCCACACTGACACGATCCATGTGAAAGTCAAGCATATGGCATTGATGGGTTTCAACTTTGGGAGAACGTTACAAAGCTAGCAGACATACTGAAATATAATTAGAATGATCATGTTTTTCCAGTTGGAATAATAACATTAAGTATGTGGCAGGTTCCTTAGTCAAATGCTGTCAGAATGATTTCAAATACTGTAAAAAACAGGAAATGATGAACGTGATCATGATGATCATGGTTAAGGCTCATTCATTTAGGGCTGATGAGAAGTGGTCTAATGGCTCCCAGATAAAATGAAAAAGAATTTTGTTTTTTGTCTTTTAAAAATCATACACTACTCATTTCCAAGTATGCAGAATACACATTAATTCTCCAAGGTTCCTATTTAAGCACAGGGTAGACTATTTTAAGACATTATTAACGTGGAACAATTAGTAATTAAGACATTACTAACACCTAACAGCAAGATAGAACATAAGACACTTCCACACTTTTGTCCCACTTAAAAGTGTGTTTAATCATTAAAAATTCTTCTATGTATAAGTGCTTTCGGTAATGTAAAACAAGTACTTTAAAAGGTACAACCATTGAGTGGAACCAAAGCAAGAAAAGCATGTGCTTACCTGCATGACTGCATCAGGCCAGCAAGGCTCTGAAAGAAGCCCACATCCTTTTTCTCCTTGAGGTAGTCAAGCATTTTCTACAGTAGATAGATAAACCACATGGTCACTTATCACAAATCTCGTTTTTTGTTAAATAAGAAACAATAAAAACGTCCTTTGATTCTGAAATAAAGATAAAAAATATCCAGTGCATACAAACATGATGAACATCACCTTGACCACGAAACAGTGATAAGCATGTCACAGCAAGAGACTTGCACATTTCTAAGTGCAGCAGGACATACACATGGCTTGGAACAAGGCAGTTGCTTTACAAAACACCATAAGCAGCATAAATATCAGGGGGGAAATAATACTCTTAATTCTCTTCATGTCACTCTGTAAGTATCTGGAGATTCAGATACTTAGTTCAAGTTTACCGGGAAGAAGGCCCACCTGTATGCTATTCACAGATTTCATTACAAAAGTGAGTTCCTTAAACAGCGTCCCAATCCGAGAGCTCTGATTACCATATGCTAATGTTACAGACAGAAATTCAGTTTCCATTACCATGGTCTCTAAACCCAAGGACTGGTGGGAATCATGTGACTATTAATTTTTCTCCTCTTTTCTCAGAATGATGTCCAGATTCTGTGGTCAACATTTTGGTGAAACATAAATGTAAAAAATGCTAAAGCAATGCATGGTTCCCATTTGTTAGTGTGTTGTCACATGCCACGATGCAACAGCTACTTTGAATGTAGATACAATGTGCTGGATGTTTCAGATAAGAAGTACTATTTGCAGGGCAGGAATAGAGACGAAGACGAATGGACATGTGGACACGGGGCGGGGCGGGGGCAAGAACTGGGAGATTGGGATTGACGTACGAGCACTGCCACGTGTAAAATGGATAGCTGGTGGGAACCTGCTGTATAGCGCCGGGAGCTCAGCTCGGTGCTCTGTGGTGACCTAGGGGGTGGGATGGGGGGCGGGGAGGTCCAAGAGGGAGGGGATGTATGTATACATATAGTTGATTCATTTCATTGTACAGCAGAAACTAACACAACATTGTAAGGCAACTATACCCCAATTAAAAAAAAAAAAAGTACATACAAGATGATAAGATGACAGAGGCACACCAAAGGTTTTAAGAAAATAAAGATACTGCTCTTCTCTGAATCTTGAATGGAAGGGATTAATTCCTATTATCAGAGCTTATCTAGATAGGGCTCAGCTAAGCAGTCAAGATATTGGTAGTACTCTTTTTCCAGAAATCAGAGAGTTAAAGGTAATATAAAACTAAATATGTGAAGGCTGTATACACATACACAGTATATATATATTTGTGTGTGTGTGTATATATATACACACATATATGCATACACCTACACATGCATAGATACACATAAATACAGACACACAAAAACGCAGAGCCATTTTGGGGTGTGTGTGTGATAACTTATTGGTCTAATAAAACATGAAGCACTTATTAATCATTGGCCTTTTAAAACAAAATGAATATGGGTTACAGGGTCAAAGGGGAGTGGTGGAATATATATCTGAAGGTTTAAGGAAAAAAGAAAAGATCTGTACAGACGATGAGTACATTTATTACATGGTCTCTCAAGGTTCCTTTTGGCTCCAAGGATTTCTGAATATATATACTATACAATTAAGGTCTTTTGAAGCAATACATAAGTCAAGGGAAATTATTTATTTATAAGTATTGTGGCGAGATTAGGTTGGTTTTATTTTTCCTTTTTAAAAAAAAGTCATGTAGTCATTTACTATGGAAAGCAAAAAAGAAAATCTGTAAATTGGATGGGAGAAAATTCACCTTTATTTTTACTAACTTCTAACTGAAATTTAGCGTTCCTTTCAACCAGTAATCTAAGCAACAAACACTAGGATTAGTAGTAGCTATGATTTTGTCACCAATGAAGATTTCAGGTATTTTCATATCACATTACAGCTGTTGTAGCTATTTAAAAATATTTAGACACATCTTTTCTTCTCAATAATTATTAGACCAAATACTAGATCTTTTATTTAATGAGTTCATAAAGAAACATATTACTTTATCGAAAACTTATTTTATAATACTTTGATAACCACATTTCAATATACTTGGTTTCCTTTGTCAATCTGTGTAATTTTAATTTGTGCACTTATAAACATTACACCGAGAGGCCAGAGATTTCAATGAACTGTCAGAGGCAATAAAAAGCTAAGAACCCTCGCTTAGGTTATGTCTATGTTCTCTTCCAGTACTAACATGTAATGATTATATTTACAGAAAAAAATATACAATTTGAGAACAACATAAAGATGAATTTTATTCACCTAGTCCAAAACTTTACTAACCCAAAAGAAACCTTCAAATTTTCTGCTTTTCTTTTCTTAGACTCAAAGGTTTCTAGGAGCCTATTCCTAGCTTTGTGCCACTGTAGTGATTCTGAGGTTCACAACAACTTGAAGTCAAACATTCTAAAGTTCTCATTTGCCTTCCTTTCCTTCAATGAGGGTAGCCCTTTACCTGCCTGACTAAAACTTACCCAAGAAAGAAACAGTTATTAGTTCCCTGTTCAACCGTTCTTTCTCATACAGAAGCCAAGATACAAAAATAAGAGAGACATTATGGTTTTAGAATAACACAATCTGATGCTTATATTATGTTGTGCTTTGTTGTTCTTCAATGAGCATAAGATTTTTTTCTGAGCTCAGAGCCACACTGTTGGCCATGTGAATGTTGTCCCCAGAGGTATGCAGTACACACCTGTGACAGTCTTTTTTTAAGTCACTCAAATACTCTTTTTTTCTTTAGTGAAGTATAGTTGCTTTACAATGTTGTGTTAATTTCTGCTATACAGCAAAGAGACTCAGTATATATATATATATATATATATATATATATATATATATTCTTTTACATATTCTTTTCCATTATCACAGGATATTGAATATAGTTCCCTGTGCTATACAGCAGGACCTTGTTGTTTATCCACCCTATATATAATAGTTTACATCTGCTAACCCCAAACTCCCAGTCCTTCCCTTCCCCACCCACCCCTTCCCCCTTGGCAACCACAAGTCTATTCTCCATGTCTGTGAGTCTGTTTCTGTTTCGTAGATAGGTTCATTTGTGTAGTATTTTAGATTCCACATATAAGTGATATCATATGGCATTTGTCTTTCTCTTTCTGACTTACTTCACTTAGTATGATAATCTCTAAGTCCATCCATGTTGCTGCAAATGGCATTATTTCATTCTTTTTTTATGGCTGAGTAATATTCCATTTTACATATGTGCCACATCTTCGTTATCCATTCATCTGTTGACAGACATTTAGGGTGCTTCCATGTCTTGGCTATTGTGAATAGTGGTGCTATGAACACAGGGATGCATGTATCTTTTTGAATTATAGTTTTGTCTGGGTATACGCCCCTGGAGTGGGATTGCTGGGTCATATGGTAGTTGTATTTTTAGTTTTCTGAGGAACCTCCATTCTGTTCTCCATAGTGGTCATGCCAACTTACATTTCCACCAACAGTATAGGAGGGTTCCCTTTCCTCTACACCCTCTCCAGCATTTGTTATTTGTAGTAAGTCACTCAAATACTCTTATTCTAACAAACTCAACAGACCTTGGCCTTCAGTTGGATATGTAGATTGCATCCTTTGTCATAACTGGTTGAAGTTATCAAAATCCCAGTCCAGATAATGTCTAACTTTTAGACAGAGTATCGTTACAAAACTTGGTTGGGAAGTGATTTTCTCATATCTTAGGAGAATAGAAAGAATTACAACTAGAAAAATTCTTAATGGTGTATTCTGTTTACATGTTAACGTAGGAGCCAGCTTTGTACCAAATATACAACAAAATCTTCAGAGTCAATTTTTAGGAGATATAGCACTATAAAACATGTTACCAAACTAGGCTCCCTAGATAAGGGTATTTATTTTTCACTATTAAAACAAATCAGCTGCTTTACGCCAACTTATTCACATGAAATGCAGCATTGCAAATGATGACACCATATGACCTGACTTCAGACTTCTAAACAGAGTTATTATTTATTGTGCTACCTAGAAGGGGTGTTTATTGTGCTACCTGGGAGATATTTGGATACTGGGACACGATGACCATAAAATAAAGGCATACTTTACATAGAAAATGAAAAAAAAAAAAGTACAACTAATGTACAGCTAATAGTTCTTTTAGGATGACTAAAATAGTTCAACAGGATGACTATACGGTCCATCTCTTCGAAAAGCACATTATGTGAAAGGCTCAATGACATACCTGCTGTACTGTAGAGTTCCCGCCATTTAAGATAGCAATTCCAAGTTTCAAAGTAGCAGCCACCATGGGTCCAGTTTCACCTTAAAAATACAAAATATTGTGCTCCTTATATCACTTCACCTGCTACATTAACCAATTCTATCTCAAAATGTGCACTTTTAAAGTCATTATTCACCTCCTACAAACCTATGTCATGGTGGAGAGGGACAGACTGACTCATATAACAACCAAAAAAAAATTAAAAGAGTCATAATGCATATTTTGCCACCAATGTTTTTCCTAAATTCTGTGTAATATGTCCATGATTGAAACTATATGAGAACACAGAAAAAACGAACAGGAAGAAACAATTGATTTTGAAATACTGACACCTAAAATTATTAAAATTCAAAACAAATCATGTGTATTAAAATAATATTGAAATGAATATGAGCTACTTAAAATATTCTCCCTCCTCCCTCAAGAATAGTATGTTTGAACAACTCCTATAATTTCCATTTCATCACTTTTATCTTAATATGTTTATAGCCTTGCTTTATTAGGATGACTAGTCACCATTTTAAGTTATTTGAATAATAATAACAAAATTTTAAATCCAACCAGTTGTCTATAATTTAGCATATTATGTTTTATTTTTACATTAGTCACCTCCACTTATCTTAGAAATGAAATAATCCCTATATTTGGAGAGGAGGGCTTAATAACCACCATTACTTTTCCATTCCATTAAAATTACAGTCAAGTTTTCACAAAGAAGCTATTACCAATGTAAGAAAAATCAGCTTGTACTGGCTGGGTACTGAAAAATGCAACAGTACTTGAATTACTAAAAATGACTCACTTAAAAAATCTAAACATTTACATCAAGGGCCCCGAGGGCCGAGTCCAGCTTGGCACCTGTTTTTGTAAATAAAGTTTTATTGGAACATGGCCACACCATTTATTTACGTATTGTCTCTAGCTACTTTCATGCCACTCTGGCAGAGTTGAAGAGATGCCACAGAGGCCCCAATGGCTCACAAAGCCGAAAATATTTACTTTCTGGCCTCTATCAGAAAACATTTGCCCACCTCTGATTTACATAATCAGTTTGTTAGAGTTGTGTCCCAATATAATTTCCAAAACTTAATGAACAGAAATAAACAATCTTTTAGTAAGATTCTGATTAAAAAAAAAATCAACATTGAACTTGGTAAGAGAGGTGGCATTTGTGAAGTCACCTGACCTAGTCATGAACAAGAAATTCAGGGACTAAATAAATCGGTAGAATTTAAGTAAGGGCGCTCCTAGGAGTAAAGGGGAAATCTACAGAATCAGCCCTTCCGAGGTAGAGCCAAGAGCCTCACCTTTGCTGGCACTGATGGTCTGCAGCACCATCTCAGCCGCACCGCGGTCGTGGAGCCTGGCTTGTTGGTACAGAAGCTTTTGCTTTTCCATTTCTTTTTCCTGAACACAAATCCCAACCATTTATGTTGCAGCTATCACTAAGCCGGGCAGCTTTCTATAAACCATATTTTCAGTCATCTCTTCATGTATGGGCTCTATGACAACATTATGGACCATTTCAACACCAACAATGTTATTCAACAGATGTTATTAACATAGTCAACTCTTGGTTTTTTCCCTTTATATTTCTTGTGATAGACTTTTGGTACTGATTTATCAGGATGAATTTTCTCAATTGTAATGATTGGATTAGTCCAAAGCCTGTATCATACTTTTGAAGTACTGTACTTCATCATTGAAACTTGCACTTTCTGAATGATACATTCGTGCATCAGTTTGTCACGTGTTTAATCATCTCCCAAGTCATGGTCATAACTTGATACTGCTCAGCAAATGGCTCGAGTTGTAAGTTATCACTGAATGACAGAGAAACATTAACTGAGGACGTGTTAGAGTTTAAGCAAAATTGAAAGCTGATATGGATAAAAAGGTAGGCTTCAACTAAGTAGTGGACATATGATAACAGATCTCCCCAGTCCCCTCCCAAAGAATAAAAGAAGCAAGGTGCCTTTATATTTTGTATTCTCTGGTGGTAACAAACGATACTGCATGGTACTGCTAGAGCAATGGCTAGAGTTTGTTCTTTTCCACTTAAACTACCACTGAAAACATACAGAAGGAAATCAAAATAAAATATAAAGGCACAGCAAGTTCAAGACTGGTAGGATCATTCACTTGAGCTATCCAGTTCGCTGGAGAATTGAGACGGAACCAAGCAGTATAAGTTGCAGAATGAAAGTTGCATAGAGCCCTATGACAGCGCGTCCATCAAATGGCGTGGTAGAGAAGCTTAGTCAATGGGACATGAAACAGTCAATTAGTATCATGTCCATAAACACAACGGCCAAAACATATATGACCTAAGAGCAGGAAGAGCTGCAGCAGAGGTAGCCAGAGTGACAGCTTTGCTGCCATAAACTTTCCATCCAAAGTACGGAAAACAGACACTGGAAGATGGAAGAGGTTTAAAAAATGAAGGCTTGCTAGTTACAGAATATGAAAAAGAACATAAACTAAAAGGAGGGGGGTAAAAGAAATGGGCTCAAACAAATGAAAAAAGAAACCTTTAAATCAAAAGCAACCAACACAGACATTTATGCTGTTACCAGAGAGTTCTCGCCGAGGCTGGCAAATTTGTCTCTTAAATCTTTGATAATATCGTGCTGCGAAAACAAAATTGATCAGGGTTTTTTTTCACACTATAGTTACAGCTCCTGTGGTTAAATTTTTATTTTTTCTTAAATTATGTGATAGGCCTAAATGGAAGCAGAAAAAAGAAAAAAAAAAAAAAAAAAGGCAGCTTTGCTTTATATGTAGCCATGCTAACATCTAAATGGTTTGCCTTCATGTTTAAACCTCTTCCTGTGAAGTCAAAAACAAAACGAAAACAAAACCACACAGACACACAAAACTATATTGTCATTACAACAGAGTTTCAGAAAAACTGAAAGAAGACCCTTTCGTCTGCTCTTCAGGTGCTATTTAAAATTAGTGAGCAACATTTGATTCTTCCTTTTAGACCCAACAATCTTTGACTTTCCTCCCGTTGCCAGAGCTATTTCTGGAACTTTTACTTCCTAGCTTAACCAACTCCCTTCGTGAAAGAGCTTTCCAGTAAAACTGATAAGAAATTACTGTCTTAAGGAACTGCACTATTATTTTCATCAACTAAAGAGGCAAGGGAGTTAGAAAGAATGATTCTTCTATTGACTCAATACAACATATAAAGATAGTCATCAGGAAATCCAAAGAAGATGGAAGATGGCAGCATGCCATATATTCTTGAGGAAAAACAAATACAGAAACCCTTCGCCATTTGTGCTCCAGAAGTAGGGAGGCCAGCTCAAAGATCTGCCAGAACGACCTGCACAATAGATTCTAAGGTCCCAGTATCCTCTTCAGTAACTGAAATCACTCATGATGGATAGACCTCAGGAGGACCAAGAAACACAGGATATCAAATTGCCTTCTTTACAAAGTAAACTCCCTGAGCAAAGATCATGCTAATTTTCCTTATATAACATCTAAATTTCAAGAATAATATTTCGGGGGAGATGATAAGAAACATTTGAAGAAAAAATATCGAGCAAAAAAACACACTCTGATCTAGAGGCAGGAAAATCATATTTCATAAAGAGGGATCAGGTCGACCACTCTTGAATTTCTGTGTTGGAAGCTCTCTCTTCAAGAACATCTTTAATGTTATTTCTTTTTGTACTCTGTTGTCCCCTTTGAAAACTGCTTCTGGGTATATAATTTAATCTTTCATTGGAAATTTTATCATGACATAAAAAAGTAAAACTTTAAAAGTGAAACTAGAAAGTTTTCAGGCAATAAAATGATGGATTATGTGGAAAGAAAAAAATTCTTTCATTTCAAATTTACTGCAGATTAGCTTTTCTAAGCAAATTGGAGATAGATCTTTTAAAAGTATCTTATTCAGGGAAATAGCACCTTGAAAGTACTTTTTAAAGGACCTTTTTAAAAGTAGGGTTCCTCGTCCCGCCGCACTCCAAATTCCGCTTGAATTGCTGAAGGGTCTTAAATATAACACTATACCTTCAACATGTAGTTTAGTCCTTAAATTATTCCAAGGTTACAAAGGGAAAAATGCTTCAGGAATTGTTGCTTCTCCTAAACAAGAAGATTGCCTCAGTATTTTATTGATATAGTAAACTTTTACATTTATATGATTTTATGTAGACTCCTGGAAACCTTGGAATCACTAGTCCTGACAACCTGCAGCAAATTAGCAAGACTCTGTGGCATGGGTTTCTGGATTAATCACATTCTTGGAAGGCTCTACTTTGTGTCCCTAAATGCTTTTCATCCCTCAACACTTTTTTTTCTTCATCTAACTGTATTATGTATGATTGTGTGATATTTTAAATACCAAATGAGGAAAAGGTAGAGACACATATACATGTACAGAAGCTAGACATTATTTTCTATAAATCATTTTCATTGTGACATTCCTATACTAAAAAAGCATGCAGTTTATTTTCTTTTTCACCCCTTCACAAAAGATCAGAAGAAAAGTAACGAAAATTTGCAAGCTTCTGATCAGTATTTATGCACTTAGAAGAGTTATGAAATTGCCCTGAAAAATGAACTTACTCAAAAACAGCAAATCAGACAGTTTTAAAGGTGGATATTACCCCTGAGAACATCCAGTTCAAAGCTTTCAGTCCAAAGATGAAAAGGCTGAGGTACAGGGTAATTAAATGTGACCTGCTGAAGGTCACCTGGTTAGCACCCAGATGGGAACTCAGGTCTCCTGCCTTGGGAGGTTCTGTGCTCATTATGCTAAAAGATTTCCTCTCATTGGGCTTCTCTGACTTGATTTTAGTAAGGAAGTGAAATTGATTAAATGTAATGATAATAGCAAATACTTATAGAGTTTGTTACGTGATAGGCAATGTTCTGAGTGGATTATATACATTAACTAGTTTAATCCTCATCACAATCCTATGCAGTAGAGACCTTAATTAGTCCCATTTTATAGATAGGATAATTGAGGCTTAAGATCATACAGCCATATGGTGGAGCTGGGATTCAAACACAGGTGGTCTATTCGAGTGTCTCTGCTCTTAATGATTCTGCTGTATCCCATTTCCTGTAAATAATGTGGCCAAGCATAAGCTTCAACCGGGATTATTTTTTTTAATTTTTATTTTATATTGGAGTATAGTTGATTAACAATGTTGTGTTAGTTTCAGGTGTACAGCAAAGTGATTCAGTTATACACATACATGTATCTATTCTTTTACAAATTCTTTTCCCATTTAGGTTATTACAGATTATTGAGCAGAGCTCCCTGTGCTATACAGTACGTCCTTGTTGGTTATCTATTTTAAATATAGCAGTGTGTATATGTCAATCTCAACTGGGATTATTTTTAAAAACAATAGCACATGAAGTCAAATTATTGTGCATGTCAAAAATGCACAATTATATGTTTAAATATGTGTTGTCTACATACTCACATGCTATTTAGGTCTGCACGTTCATATGCATAAATTACCATACACAATATAGAGGACTGTGCTTTTTGGGAACTTTCCTTGTATCAGGACCAGTACTCCAGGCCACACTGAACCCCCTTCTCTCCAAGTCTTAGCGACTTGCCTTGCTTCTGAAGTACAGTGGCCCTAGAAGTGGCTTGCACCACTACTGTGCTTACGAAAGCTGGCTCTTATCACCACTACCATTGTCTAAGAAAACCACATGCTGATGGAAATGGAGAGACTGCAGTGCCTGGACTCTCGGCAGGCTGGACCCAAGCTGGCTCTGGCTTCCCCAAGGGTCACCTGGAAGAGCCGGTTAATATCAGCAGGAAGTATGAAGAAATTAACACTCTGTGACCAATAAGATAGGAGGTGGGACGAAACCAGCAGATAAAGTGCTCCTTGTTCCTATAGCCTCTCCAGGGGCATCCGACACAACCTAGCAACTAGCTGTATGGCTGGTTAGTTGTGGTTAGCTGGTCAGCTCAAGAATGCATTACTGTGTTCTCTCTGCTTCCCTGTGTCAGTTCTCGTTTTCCCTCACTCTTACTCCCCTGAGATTGTAACACCTGCAACCCCAGTAAAGTGTTAGCAAATAACCTCTTTGCTCTGTTTTCTAGGGAACATGGTCTAAGACAGGAGGGTATTACTGCAGATCAACAATTTCAGTATATAAAAATGCAGTTGGCAGATTGCAGCAATAAGCATGAGTATTGGAGAACACTGGCCATGAAAATTCCTTCCCCCTCTCCCCTCTATGATTCAACAGTATGACAAGCAACTCAACACTCTAGGGTCCATATTTTGACACCATAGAGCTTCCACAGTAGAAACTAAAGAAGTGTAAATTTTCTTGATAAAAGAGAATTGTTTCAATGTTTTATATATCCATAGCTTTATCGTCAATTTTTTAATATTCAATGGTTCTCTTTGGTAAGATTCAGGAAGCCCTGCTAATCTAAATTACTGTGTTCCTATGAACACAAGTAAATAAGCCCATTCAAAGATCAAATTATATAGCTACTGGAGAGGGAACATCTTATATAGCCAATTCATTCTTGTAGAATTACCAAAAAATTGAATTCTATTCAAATTTAGATCATTGGAGGGGCCAGACAAAAGTGCTTTTATCACTGTGTAGAGCTATATAACATCAATCCTTAAGACATTTTAGACCTAAATGGATTCTTTCACACCTAATGGTACATACTTTGGAATATGAGCTGGGTATTGGCCTGAGTACTTAGTGAGTATGATGTCATTTTAGTTATGCCTGAAGCCCATCTGGGAGACAATATAGGTTAGTCTCCTAAGTTTTTATGACAGAATATCAACTCTGTCACAGGCATATTTGGCATTTCAGACACAAGAAGTTCTCTTTAATCAATAGGATAGAATGAGCACCTCAGGGACTCATCAGAGAATTCATCTGTGAATTAGAAACTGGGCATTTGCCAAAGGATGATGCAACTTGCTTAATACTTGAGAAAGATGGTCTAGAAGGCGAGTTAATGGTCCATTCCTCTAGATTTACTTAAGCTTCACTGTCATTAATTTAGGTTTTTCCATAAGTAATAAATCTACATTAAAGTACTTGATTCAATGAAAGCATTTGTGTGGAATATTATCATCGAACGTTGCACCCTCAGATTTGAAAGAATGGCAGTAGGAGAAGCAACCATCAGAAGAATGTTGCTGTATGTTTTGCAAAATCATCATTTTAAAATGTGGTACCAAAGTTCTTTCTTGTTCTACGTGAGAAAAACCCATCGTGCTCAGAAAAGTCATTCGACTTGAAATATTACTCTTTGTTATTATTATTATTTGTTTTGGCTTATGAAAAGTTCAAAGCCGAATAAAGCAATCCGCTGTAGTAATTAACATTTTGGGTAACTGCTAAAACGTTTCTTCCCTTTCAATTAATATTGGCCTCTTTATAATATTTAACTGTCCTTTTTCATAGTTTTAATATTGAAGTAGTCTCAAGTCTAAAAAGGATTATATATAATTACTAACTAAATATGCAATTAAATTTTCAAATAAGTAGTTGTAGGTAAATATACATATAAATAGATGAATCTGGGAATTAAATTATCAACTTAAGTCAGGCAAGTTTTAACAGGATCATATCAGTAAAACATACATGTGATGGAAGAAGAAAAGAGCTGGTAAATACTAGGCATTTTAGCCTCCACTCCCTGTTTTCCATGTTTTTTGAGCTTTATTTACGTTACTCCTCATGGAAATTTTCTTTATAATGCTACCTTTTTATATCTACTTCTTTCTTCTTCTCAATATTCTTATAGATAATTTAAGTGGAAAGTACAGCAAATATTAATAATCAGCCAGTTATAGGGATAAAATTCAATTAGCACACTATGTTATTCCCAAATTTATTTAACATAATTTGTTTTAAGAATTACTGAAACTGCCAAGCGACCTTTCAAATTCATTATAACTTAAATGAAAAATTCCGCTATTTAGACTATACTAAATAATGTTAAACAACCAGACATCTCAATGTAAAAAGTCTGGTCCATTACTAAATTTATAAAGAGAAAGCAATAATCCAGTTGTCTAGTCAAATTTTTCAGTGGTGTTGCTGTCATCACAGGGCCAACCTCAGACAAAACCCTCTTTGCAGGTGATTGGTTCTCTGTCAGCTCTAAAAACATGGCCTCGTTCTTCAGCTTGGGAAGAGTTCATATTGTTTACTCACAGAGTGTGTATTTTGCAAATAGACTGTTCCACAGATTAGGCATAAATGATGAGTTATAGTATAGAAATCACACGGAGAGTCAGTCAAACATTGGTTAAGAAGTGAAAAGTCCCAAATCTCACCTATTGTGTTATGCGTGTATGTGGCACCACTGGCAACTCTAAAATCCTGTCTCATTCTGGGACAGTCACACCTGGTGGTCTCTATCTCCTTTTTTGGGGGATTAATTACCAGGCTTCACCATTATGTGAACTTCTCTCCCACCATCCTAAATCCAAGGCACGTAGCCCATTCTCCCAGGCGGGGCGCCATATGTCTCCTGATTTCTTGTTCTCAGTATGACCTGAATCCTACACTGTACAGGCTAAGATTCCACTATTAGTTACTCCCAGACTTCTTTTCTGAATAGGGAACCTTTGTAATGTCACCAAATGTGATCCTATTTACCAAATTTTATTTGCTTTTAGATCTCCCTGAAACTGCACTCCTCTTTCAAAGTAAAATGGTTTTCTTAACAAGCAATACTTTCTCATCCTGGCCTTCCTTACCCGCCCCCATTCCGTCTAAATCAATACTCTTGGGCATGAATTTCAGTGCTATCGTGAAACAAATCTTGGTGGATGTTAGAAGTCCCTTTATGTTTTCAACCCTCAACAAGTCACAGGAATTCTACCTGAGATCATTAGTGATAAAACTATAAAAATCCAGCAAATTAGGATCACGCCCATTATACCTACTGATTTAAACCCATAATCTATAATTAAGTGTTATGCCTATTATATACCATTAAATTATATCCATCTGATTAGAGCTAGACCTGATAACATCTGCATGAACTCAAAGTTTAAAATATGAGAACAATATAGTCCTCCAAATAGTGAGTTAAAAACATTATAATTTGTTCCTTCTAAGTAGATTCTTTATGACATTCTAAATTCACCTTAACAGAAAATATTTCACTTTTTAAAACAGAAGGCAAAAAAGAACGCTTTACACTTACAAACAGAAAAGTTTTCTCTCTTTTCTTTAACTAAAGTCATTATAGGTATTTTTTTCCTGGGATGTTTATGATCGATTTTCCGACTAAATAGTCTCATGAAAATAAAATGTTAGCTTAACAGGGTTCATATGAAAGGAGCATTTTTGTGATTTTAGACCAAAATGTTTTCTCTTAGCAAATTTTCCAGGTACTTAGCTCTTCAGAATATTCAGAGACAGAAAGAGTCATCTAGTTCTTCCCTATAAGGAAATGCTAAATTTACACTGAAATCATGGAGTATCCTCTCCAATTACCAGTTGAAGGTATTACTAGCACAATGGAAAAGAAGATTATTTCCAATCCCACCAGGAATGCCATATCTCATATCTCTTTTCCAGTAATAAGACTGGTATAAAAACCCTCAAGAGGGATGAGGCATGAAATGTTGCACTGAAAAGCCACCAGCTAAAATTTCATCACCGAAAGGGTGGACTCTTTCATCTCAGCAGAGTCCACAGCTCAAAGTCAACACAGAGGATAAAATTTCAAATTATGAGTCATTCAAATTGCAAGAAGAATAAAACCTGTGTCAAGGAAGGGCTACTGAAGAGACAAACTGCATTGGAGCTACAAACGTGGTAGAAAGATTGCAAGACTTTTTTTTTTTTTTTTTTACAAAAGAATCCAAGATGTTGGGTCTAACAAAGGTAAATGTCACAAGAAACTGAAACTCAGACCCAGACAAATACACACATATATATAGTTTTACCTTGCTGCGCTGGGATCCTGTGACCTTAAGGAAGGACGAGGACAAGAAGCAAAATAGCAATAAACAATTGCTCGGAAGACAACCGACAGACCATAAACGGTGTGCACTTCAGAAAAATAGTATTATCTGCTGCTCACAGCTCATTCTACTTTAGCTCGGTTTCTTATCAATGAAGATGGATTTGAGACTAGAAATACACATACATTAGAAAAGATTATAGTGTCATCCAGGAAATTAATCTTAAGGCATTTTTCTCAGCCAGCAATAGTTATGGGTCATTCTCAAATTAAGTTTGTTTTGGGATTTTTTTACACAATGACTTCAATGCAATGCTGCAGAGATGCTCACATCCCATTGTTCCTGAAAGGGGAACTACTCAGTATCTACTCCTCACCTACACTTTTTTTGTGGGTCCACTTTAATTAAAAACTTACAGCTGGCTACTAATATATTTCCAGACTTCTAGCTCAAAGCAGACATGTCAATTCGTAGCAGCAAAAAAAAAAAAAAAAAAAGGTCTAATCCATTTCCTTCCATTTAATTTCTTTTTGAAAATTCCAAAAAAAAAAAAAAAAAAAAAAAAAAGAACCAATAAATAAGGAGAGGGTAGTTAGCAACAGCTGGTCTTTCTTATAAGAAGCAAAAGTACAGCCTAAGCGAAGGGGGAAAATAATATTTACTTTCCCTTTGGCTAATGAATATTGAGCAGTATTTCGAATTATACGGAAATGTAAAATCTGAGAAGGTTTGAGGAAATAATCATAAAATAGAACACAGCCCTAGGAATATATGCAATCCTGCCTCATGCAAGCAAACTGCATTGTGTGCCACCATCTACATATGTACAGGGAATGAGTGACCTAATTGGGCAGAAGTCAAAAGAGGCTAAATCTTTAAGACTTCTTCGATTCAGAAAAAAACCGTCAAACCAAGGGTTTAATTAGAAACTTGATGTCATGTTGCTCTTCCATAAATATTTTTCTGCCACGTCTGTTGGAAATTTCAAATCACGTCATTCACTGAGATGAGAACAATTTAAAGCAACCTCATCTCTGAGGGCTCTCAGGAACACTCATTCTGAACATATGGGTTTTATTGGATTCTTTAACTAGTCTATGTTCCTTGATCTTAACTTCAGCAAATATTAGGACTCAGATTTGTCCATCCAGCTTCTGACATGCAGTTCCTCGACACAATAAGCTGCAATAAGCCATGAAGCAAGAAACATAAATGTCAGTTATAAGCTATGAAACAATGTTTCAACGTAGACAAAAAACAACTATAGAAAGATTCATCTTACTTCAAAACTCTTCACTTCCTCTTCCCCATCATCATCTTCCTCGTCATGACAACTCTAATACATGTAAAAAAAAATTTTGAAAAGGTCAACAGGATAAGAATATGTTGAGGCAGAAAACATAAAAGAATTTAGCACAGAATACTGAATCATTTGTGTTAGTTTATCATGAATATTGTTTAAATATATACATTATATATAATAAGCTTAGATGACATGATCGATGAATCTGTGGCCTAAAAGAAAACTATACTGTGCATATACAAAATTAAAATACTAAATTACCAATTTTATATATATCATGGAGATATTTACGAGGTCTGTATCATACTACACATACTACTTATTCATGCATTTTCCTTGTTCAAATCAAATTACAAGCCTTAAAAACAAGGATCATTGTTTTCTCCTTTTTTATGCTTCCATTACAATGTGTTAATACAGATACATTTAACAACTATGAATTAAAATTAAAAGAAAGCAGTGTCCATTACTTAAAGTGAATCTTGTCATCTTTTTTTTGTTGTTGTTAAGTTCATTTTTTATTGTATTTGGTCTAAAGGAGGAAAGTAAAATTCCAACTGCTACCAAGATTATTCTTTCACAGAAAAATGATAAAACAGACAATTTCATTATTTTGAGTTATTTTCCCAGCAATGGTAAAGGAGCTGTGCATGTATTCTTATCTAATTCCCACAGATGAAAATTTGCTTGCTAAGGAAGCAGAGCTGTTTGGTGGTTAGGAACATGGCCTGAGGATACAGAGTGCCTGGTTCAAATCCTGATGCTGCCATTTATGAGCTGTTTAGTCTAGGGCAAGTTCCTTTACCTCTCTGGGTCTCCGCTTCCTCATATTTAAAGTGGAAATAATAAAAAAAGTAACCAGGTTGCTGAGAGGATCACATGAATTAATATATGGAAATTGTTTGCCACTTAGGAACAAGTACCTGAAAAACAATAAGCTTTTAATAAATCTCAATTGCTATTATTATCATGGTTTGGTACTAGGAGTATCGTGTTGACCAAAGGAAGCAGGTCATCAGCCAATACCTATGCTAGGAAGAACCTAAAGCTCTTCCAAGTTAGATTACTGCAACCCTTCTAAGGATTTTTTATGGTTGGTAAACACTCAGTGTATCCATGAAGCTCATGGAAGAAGTGGTTAAATATAACTTACAAATCAGAAAAATACTTTTAACTCAATGATTCACAGTACTTTGAGTACAGACGTGAAGTAGAAATGGGAGCCAGGGTACAAAATGTGATCCTTCCACCAGACTCAATGATAAACGCTAAAAGGTTTGTTACATTCATTCATCCGACAAACATGTACTGAGCATCGCCCTTTCCATTTCATGAGAATGTGGACGTGGTTTGCAAAGGAGAAAATAAGGGGACACAGACCTGTGACAATTTCACTACATGAAAAAGTTGCTGAATAGTATGTTTCACCACAAAATCCAAGATGTTAATTATTCATTCAGAGTGCAGGAACTTTTCACCTATATGCTAATGTCACCTTGACTCCCGTGTCAACAGTTAACCAGGATTTTGAAAATAAATACGCATGAGAAGTTTAGCAAAACATATTTGGAAGGCAAATCTGTAACCCTCCATAAATAGTGTACGTATAATGTTGAATGCAGAGGAATTTTGGCTAAGCTGCTCCTTTACCTACATAATGCTTCCTTCACATGCATTATAAATGAGGAGTGAAACACAGGGATTTTATCAAGTAACAAGCATGATCACTATCTAATCAAATTAGAATACTAATACAAAATGTCTCTTAAGAATATAAAGTTACACATTTTCTGAAACACATCATCTCCTATATAAATTTCAGAAATACTGGGGAGGAACACGGTTTGAGTTGAAGAATACATTTAGAAAAGTTGGCATTTTGAGTTATAATGATATGCTTTCAAGCTATAAAATTCATATGATATGTTTGCTTTTATGTAAAGGAATTTAGAGCTCTAGCTGACAGATATAGATATATATACACACACATTTTTTTGGCCGCGTGGCATGTGGAATCTTAGTTCCCTGACCACAGATCAGACCCGTGCCCCCTGCAGTGGAAGTGCAGAGTCTTAACCACTGGACCGCCAGGGAAGTCTCTGACAGATATTTTTTACAAATAATTATTTTGAAACAAAATACCTTAAACTGTTTTTTAAAAATTTCCTAAGAAAATTTAGTGAGATTCTCTTCTAATAAAGTTAAAATTTTGATTTTAAAAAAACCTATTAAACCTGAAGCTATTTGGAGACCTATCTGACAAAATTCAATAAACCCATAAACCACTTTAAACTTGTCCTGATTGCCATGGGGCATGCTGGGACCACAAGAAAACTATAGCGGATGTCTAGCACTTTTTAATGTACTGAACAGAAACAGAGGGATTTACAGGCATAGCACACAACGTTTTTCAATAGCAAACTGCATCCACACAATATGTATGACAATGCTAAGTAAACAGTAGGTTCTATTAGATGGTCCTGCAACACAGGACTTAACTTTCTGGATCAAAATGATCAATTCTAGGCAAGGAAGAGTGATATCGTACTCCAGGAAGGAAAAAAGTGAATAAAACCCATTCATAAAGGGGCAGAAGCATGAAATAGAGAATTTAGAAGAAAGAAATTAGAGAAGACCAAAACAGAGGATACTTCAGACATTCAGATATCTGGATCAAAACTCAAAATTGGCAATAAGAATTCATAAAGCAGTAAATGGGGCACTTCACCTCGCCACTATCCGCTGGAAATTTCATTCTGCAAAACAAGTGTATGTCATACATTCTTCAGTTGCCTTTCTGACTGCATCACTCCTCAGAAGACAGAGGAAGCAAAAAGAAACTTTCAGGATGGATTTAAAACTAAGTTTTGGGTGAGATAGAAAAGAGAAATCTCATAAGAAAGTGATCCTGGTATTTTATAATTTTAACCAGCAAAGAATGAAACACTAGGTATAACTTAATGTGTACCTTTCAGTAAGTTATAAGAGAAAGAAGAGGAAACGTTTTCCTTAGCCAGAAACTCAAAAGAGTGAAAACATTATTGAGTGTTTAATTTATGACAGTATCATTCTAGATACTTCCACATGGTTATCTTATTTAAATTGGTAAAACCATTCCCTTAGAACAGAACAGCTTCAGACAGTCCAGAAGGGATGATGAGTAAAACAGAGATATTCTGAGAATCAAGCATGAGTGACCACGATGAGGACAAAAGGAAGGGGCAACAGCAAACCAACGTGGATGCACTGGAAAGTCTCTAAGATGTTCAGAAGAGGAGATATATATGATGTAAGGAAGGGGTTGGAAAGATAAGCAGGAAAAAAATGAACCTAAGGTTTAAAATAAAGTGTGGCTCGAAAAATACAAAGATGTAAAATGATTTTTTAACATACAGCCAAACACAAAGCAAGGAAAACAAGGAACAGAAAGTACCTGATTTACAGCAGAAACTGTAATAATAATAGAGAGAAAAGGCAGAACTACTCATCAGCTGTTTGCTTCAGACTTAACCACCAAAGAGAAGTGATTCTTAAATATGAAAGTTACCTAGCCAAGAGAAATGAACATTAAGACCCCAATGAAATGCTATATTACACCCACCTGGTTGACAAAAATTAATAAAACATAAAGTATCAAATATTGGAGAAGATGTGGATCATCAGAATCTCTCTTAAACATTGCAGGGAGGAATGTAATTTAATGCAATGACTTTGGAAAACAGTTTGGCATCTTCTCCTTAAGCTGAACATTCATATATCCTATGACCCTTGACTTCTGGACATGAATAAGAATAGGCATTTCAAGCCCTTTTTTCACATCAGCAAAAACATAGATTCAACACAAAAGGCTACCAACAAAAAAGTAAACGGATAAGCTACGGTGTAGTTGCACAATGGAATATAATAGTCAAATCAAATGATCTCCAGCACACACAAAAGTATAGATGAATCTTAGAAAACAATAGTAAGTAAAACAAGTAAGTACCAAAAGATTACATATAGCATACTGCCCTTTTAAAAGTTAAAACTAAAATCTCAAAAATACGTAATTATATATGTAACACACATGTATATATGTAATATATGTATTAATAAATTCATATAACTAATGAACACTATTATAAAAGGAAAGCAAGGTTATCCTGAACATGGGCTACAGGAGGATGATTTCCTTGTGTGGGGAGGCAGGGTATGGGTTAATGGAGAGGACCGTATGATTACAGGTAGGCTTATTATCAAGGTCTTAGCTTTTCTTGTGAGTGGTGAGTTTATGAGCAGTTACTACATTATTAGAAACTACTAAGTAACTACTTTGAATAAAAGGAGCCAATAATGTAATGGACCAATCATGAGGGTGTATCATGAATCCAGAGTTCTGATTAACACAATTCTGGGCTCCTATGGTTAAAAAAACAATGAAAACTGAAAACAAAAACCAACTAATATGTAAATGTTGCCTTCAAAAAGTCCTGCAAATGGAGAAGGAAGACATAAGTCTCTTGAACAGAGTTCAAGTGTCAAGATTCAAGGCAAAAATAATCATATGTGAACGTAAAATGACCACTGGTAAACTCTGAGAAACCATGAAGGCCAAGAGAAAGTTTCAGACTCCTGGGATGCTGACTGTCAAAGTGAAGAAAGGCAGCCTCCAAAAACTACTTACTAAAAAGTTTGGTATCAATCATCAAAACTAGCAACTTAGATAAACACACTTACGGGTTTGCGGTTAACATAAATGGAAAGAAATATTTAACACTGGATGAGAGAAATGAACTTTAAAAGTATTTTGGCCTTGGGACTTCCCTGGTGGCGCAGTGGTTAAGAATCTGCCTGCCAGTTCAGGGGACATGGGTTTGATCCCTGGTCCGGGAAGATCCCACATGCCGTGGAGCAACTAAGCCCATGCGCCACAACTACTGAGCCTGCGCTCTAGAGCCTGGGAGCCACAACAACCGAGCCTGCATGCCACAACTACCGAAGCCCACGCGCCTAGAGCCCGAGCTCCACAACAAGAGAAGCCACCGCAATGAGAAGCCCACCCACCGCAACGAAGAGTAGCCCCCGCTCGCCACAACTAGAGAGAAAGCCTGTGCGCAGCAACGAAGACCCAACAAAGCCAAAAATAAATAAATAAATAAATTTATTTATTTATTTAAAAAATTTTTTTGGCCTTGGATAATAGTCTAACTCTAATTAGAGAAATGATGACTTATACTTAACTAAAGAGTATATCAACTGCTAAAATACAGGTATGTGAGGTAAACCTCAAAAGAAATTCATAAATGACATGGAATTTAGGTGAATATGCAAGCTCTACATGTGACGAAAATGTAACCTGGCTGCCAAAAAACCAGTGAATTCTTACAATTTATTGTAAATATATAGAATTCCAAGGCAGAATAAGCGAGGATAAAGTCCCAACGTGCACTACACAGGTGAACTCACAGCCAGCACACTGTGTTCAAGTAATTTCTGGGGGGCACATCTTGATAAATGATTGAGAGAAGAATGAACTGAGTAATGAAAGCTTAGCATTCCTGGGATACATTAAACAATAAAAGGAACAAGATTAATTATGAAGGGAAAATCTTGAGAAAAAGCATCATTAAATATTTGATCACTTATCAAAAGAGATTAGATTTAACTTCAGGATACGACCAGGACAAATGCAGAGGCTGATTCTGCTCCAGTCACAAGGAAGAACTTGAACCATCAGGAATCTCCTACTCTCAAAACAGGAGCTTCTCCCTTTTGAGCCCACTTGTTCACTGCTTCTTCAACTGCGAGGACAACAGTCCACGGACTCCTTTACAATCTCCTTACTTATCAGCTCCTTCTTTCCTCATTTCCTTATTTATCCTAGTTAGAATCCAAGATCCAATGCCTCAGCCACTGTCATAGCGATATACAAAACCCCTGTGATCCCCTGTCCTTCGACAAGAGTCTGGCAAAAATCCTTATCCTTGACAAATCTAACCTCCTGCCTTCTCTGAATCTGCATTTGGTTCTGGGAACTGCTAGAGAAAAGCCACACAACCAGAAGACTGGTACTGTCCAAATTCATAAAAAACGACATCAATCAGGCTTTCCACACTGCCTGGGAATTCTGTTTTAGTTTCCAGTCAATACTCAGTCCCAATTTCCACAGAAGGAAATATCCTTCCTCTTTAATCTTTTAACCTAGTGTTTTTTTAATATTTATTTTATTGAAGTATAGTTGATTTACAATGTTGTGTTAGTTTCTGGTGTACAGCAAAGTGATTCAGGTATACATACATATAATAGTTTGCATCTTCTAATCCCAACCTCCAAATCCATCCCCTCCCACCCCCTTGGCAACCACAAGTCTGTTGTCTATGTTTGTTTTGTAGATAAGTTCTTTGTGTCATATTTTAGATTCCACATATAAGCAATACCATATGGTATTTCTCTCTTTCTGACTTACTTCACTTAGTATGATAATTTCTAGGTCCATCCATGTTGCTACAAATGGCCTTATTTCATTCTTTTTTATGGCTGAGGAGTTTTCCATTGCATATATATAGAATTCATATTCTTTAACCATTTGTCTGTCGATGGACATTTAGGTTGTTTTCATGTTTTTTAAACTGTGGATTTCAACCCATTAACTGGACATGAAATCTATTTAGTGAATCATGATCTCAAACAACTTTTTTATTTAAATAGAATAGAAAATATCAGACTGCACTGCTCATAGTACAAGTATAATTTCATGATGATTTTCTTTCAAGGTATCTGTTTTTGTTTCTATAAATATACTTGGTAAATGTATTTCTGACCGTGGGTTACGGTTTAAAAGAAAGCTGGAAAGCCACGACTTTTCTCTTATGCTCTGTAACCTGTCCTGCTGCCCTGCTCCCACCTACTCAAAGCCTCACTCCACAAATTATTCCCTTGTCTATTCTTTTGGGTCCTTCCCAGCAGAACAGAAGCATGTTCAAATCTATTTTGAAAAAGTAAAAAAAAAAAAAAGAGGCAAACAGGTAAAAATAATCCCCCTTCAACCTCACAATTCTATATAGATATTTATCACCCTCTACCTTTCTCCTCCTTCTCCGCCTTCTCTGTAAAGAGATGTCTATGCTGCATCTACTCACACATGAATCTCTACTCACTTCCCCACAATACACACTTGGACCACCAGCGCACCATCTCACAATTCTCTGCAACTGTTCTCTCCATGGTCACATGATGTCCATGTAATAAATCCTGGAGAATTTTCAATCCTTACCTTGTTCAATTCCTCAGCAGAATAAGATTTTGTTGACCACACACTCCAACAGTTACTATATATGCTCACACTTAAGATTCTCTCCTATTTTCTTTTTGGGCGGGGGAGCTCCTTTTTTTCTAACCATCTCTTAAGCATCCATGTCTTTAGAGGCTTGGTCCTAGCCACCTGTTCTTCTCATGCTTCCTTCTCTGCCTGGGCAAAATGATCTACTACTATGGCTTCAGTTACCTTCTAATGCTGACAATTCCCAAAACTGTAATTTTATTTTATTTTTTAAATTTTTTAAATAAATTTATTTATTTTATTTTTGGCCGCATTGGGTCTTTGTTGCTGTGCGCAAGCTTTCTCTAGTTGCGGCGAGCGGGGGCTACTCCTCATTGCGGTGTGCGGGCTTCTCATTGTGGTGGCTTCTCTTTCTGTGGAGCTCGGGCTCTAGGCAGGCAGGCTTCAGTAGTTGCGGCACGCGGGCTCAGTAGTTGTGGCTTGTGGGGCTAGAGCGCAGGCTCAGTAGTTGTGGCGCACGGGCTTAGTTGCTCCACAGCATGTGGGATCTTCCTGGACCAGGGATCGAACCCATGTCCCCTGCATTGGCAGGCGGATTCTTAGCCACTGTGCCACCAGGGAAATCCCCCCAAAGCTGTAATTTTAAGCCTTCTGTGAGATATGGAATGTCAGACGTGGCTATCTTATTGCATGTTGGACATCTCCACTTAGCTGTCTCACAGGTATTTTTAACTAACATGTCCAAAATTTAATTTGCCATCTTTCCTCTTCACTCTAGGCCTGCAATGATTCTGGTGCTCCCCACCTTAGAATATGGTTCTGCCATCTACCCAGCTGCCCAAGTCAGAAGCCTCAGAGAAACCTGACTCCTCTTCCCCTCATTCATTCTCAGGTTATGAGATTAAACGAAATAAGCACCCAGTAAATACTAGCTATTACTATTTTTGCATGGTCAATTCATCATTCAACAGTCAAGGACTTCCTTGAAACTTAGACTAATGCTATATAAACTACTCCCACTACTCCTAATTGTTTCTCTACCATTAAACTTGTCAGAGTTTTTTTGTAATCATTTGTTCAAATTTTGTCTCCTCCATCAGATGATAAACTCCAAGAAGGCAGGGTGTGTGTGTTACTTTCTGATTCACCACATTATCTCCAATACCTTGATGTCGAGTGAATATTTGTTGAATGAATGAATGTTTGGAAAATTAGTGAGCTCTCCATAAATAAAATGTTAAAGGAAGAAACAATGATTACCTGTCAAAAACGTTAGAACAGATATTCAGGTAACAAGTGGAAAGTTGAGATTAATGCCCTGTAGGTTTCTAAAACTTAATGATATTTTATTTTAATCTAGAAACACACAGATTCTTATATTTTGCCATTAAAATCAAGACATTTATTTACCTTTGCCATAATATCTGCATAAGCCATATATAAAAAATCTTCCTCCAGTTTGCTATGAAAAACAAGAAAAAAATCAGTTTTTAAGTAGGTTAGTTACATGCAAAATCACCTTCACTGTATAAAACAGCCTTTATTTTTCAACAAGGATGTCTTTTTAAAAAGAAACAAACACAAAACTTAGGCAAAGCAATTATTCAGAAATATTGCAGAATCAGAGAGCAAAGATCTTAGACTTCCTAAACAGTGGCCCCTTCTTACCTTATGGAAGAGACCTTCAAGTCTCACAAAATAAATGATCTATTGATTTACACACAAATGTAATAACATTAATATTCTCTTAAAACTACAAAAGTTGAACCAAGCAAATTTACATGATGTCAGGGCTTTTGACAGCAGAAGTGATATTTGACATTTGTCGGAAAGACTCACCCAATGATTATGCTACTACGTAGTTTAAAAATATGATGGTCATAATGATTCTTAAAAATTAAGATAGGTTAAAATCTGTTTACTATCCTCTTTTGAAAAATTATGGAAACCACTAATTCATTGAAGAAAGGCTTCCATCAAAAAATACCTGACGTTTTGCAAAGTTATTTTAGCAGTTTTAAACTTATAGCCATCAGAAAAATCCACTTATGAGAAATACCTCATTACCTGACAATGCCAGACAGGGAGCTGCTCTATGCTTAGGGATGAGATGATTTTGTTAGTTAGGAAATAATAAGAGAAAGAGAGAGAAATCGTGAGAGAAGGATGGATCACATTAGCTAAGAGGGAGAAATGTACACTATTACGACATGCATAGAGGTCAGATGAACTCTTTAAGACTCATGTGGATATGGACTGATAATTAAATTCTCTGCAGAGGATGAGGGAGGCCTGGGGCAAAGTAGGCTTTCTCTCCCATGGCAGGGAAGCAGGTAAAGGTTTTAGAACCTCTGCCATGGCTCATCTACAGAATCAGCCTATGCGGTGCCCCTGTAATGAGCAGATACTGAGCACATTTTGATTACTGGGCTTATGAGTGCATTTCTTATTTAACTCCATAGAGGTTTGCCCTTTGTGGTTTCAGTGAATTCATATGACCAAGACTGTAGGAACCAAGAAAAATGGAGAATGCCCATAAAATAGATCTCAAAGAAACCTTCCACTGAGAGGATGGCTCACCCACCTCCTCAAGTTTCCTAAGACTTACTGCTGAATGGAGACAGAATCTATCCAGGAAATTTGGGGTCACCAGTGGTCTCCAAACATTTTTGGTACTGAAATTTGCTTTGGGCTCTTTTATTTTCTAAAGCCTGTTTGTGATCAACAGAAACAGCATTTTATAAGAAGATTCAGAATCAAGTCAACCAGCTAATTACAATGTTGTTAAGAAAAATGAGAGCTAGGTAAATATTTGACAGGTAGCTATTAAAGCCTGAAGTTGTGTGAGCGTTGGTTCGTGGTGTATGCCAGACTGGTCCTATCTTTGAACACTTCTCTCTCCTCCCAAGAACAAGATGAAATTGAAACATGAACATGTGACGGACAGAACACTCAGACATGGGTTTCTATTTGTTCTTCCTATGTCTCGTGTGAACCCTCCCAACCATACCATTTCTCCGTTAAAGCCGTTCGACTAAACAGAAGGATGAGCTGATGGAGAGGATCGACCCGCTTAGTGCCTTCGTCTTCTTCCGGAGGTTCTGCTCCAGGTTTCTATACAAAAGTCAAATTTATAAAATTTCACATTTAGGTGAAATGTTCACCCAGACCCAGGAGCACTATGAAGGCTTGGAACAACAAATAAAAAGAAAGTCTTTCTCTTCCTATTGTGGTGCGTGAGTGTGCCTGTGTTATATGCATTGTACCTGCACGTGTATGCACGTGTGTGTGTGTGTTATATTACTGACGCAAAAGTATGCAGCTTTAAAAAAAAAAAAAGCTATTTAATAATGGGACCAAAAAGCAATATGGGCAAGGATGACTTACATCATTTAAAAATTCTGAATGCTATTCTTATAAGCAGATTCATAACTAACTGAAAAGTGTATCTGCTACATGGATTTCAGCTTTAGGGAGGGCTCAATTTACAAAGAATTGCAATAAAATGCTCTGTCACTCCAAGTATAAAAATGGAGTTCATGTAGCAAGGCAAACTGATTATCAAATGAAACATTTTTGTTGCCTACATAGACAGAGAAAGGCAAAGAATGCCGAATGAGTTAACGTCTGAACCACTTACACATTATTTTTCCTCATTTTCAGTTACTTTTAAAACTTAAAAAAGTAATTTCATTCTATTGGATAGAACATGTACCATGAGGAAAATTATGAAGCATTTTTACTGACTGTAGAATTAATTAATCCCGTTTGTTGAATGATTTAATGAATTTTATATCTCTATAAGAATTACCCATCCAGACTGATATTCTCTCTACATAAATGATGTTCTTTCTTGGATTTAAGGCTTAATGTTGCAGGTACTGTGTAAATTTCTACAAGGTTGAATATTCTAATATTCTACAGGTTTTGATTGTAAAGACAAATGAAATTCATTTAAAATATAAGGGGGTAATCAGGGTTAAGGTTTTATGAACTGGATTAGTTTATCCTTTATGTTCCCTGATAATTCGTGAGTTAAACAAAACAAAACTTTTAGACAAGAGGTCTTTAACTTGGGAATCATAAAGCCTCTAACTAGTCTGCAAAATTCTGCAGGACTGTATGCTTATAAATTTTCCTAAGATGGTTCTTGGTCAGATTTTTAAATAGGTCCACAGCTCATAAAAAATTAAGACAATGGCTCCCCTGAGTGAAGCACTCTCAGTAACACAAGCCTCCTTATCAGCATGGTTGGACTGAAAAATTCTACTTGCCATTTATACTATATTTACCATGACTTCCTGCTCTTCCTGTACCCAATCTATCATTCTCTGCCCTGTATATGTTTAACAACCAGCTACTTTTCATTGGCTTTTGTCAACCTTTAACTTAGTTTTGGTGAATAATTCTTTATGGTTCAGCTTTTATAGTAATATCCTGGTTCTGAGGTGTCTGAAGTTGCTTTGAGGAAGAATTTAAAAGAATAATAGAGTCAAAGTTTAGTTAAATTCTGAATTGCTGGATGCTGATGAGATCTCTTTGAAATAAGAAGAGTGAAATTTTCCCTAAACACTGCATGCAATAACAATCGAGAATAAAGTTTCCTAAGGCCCATAAACTGCAATGATGTTTTCTCTTCAATGTTATAAGATAAATGGCTTACACCAATGTTATTCCACCAAGCCCAGACTTTCTTTCATCTTCTAACCCCATTAAAAATGTACCGCTAAATCTTCTATCAGTTTATCTTCAAAGTAATGTTCTTCTGTCTCGATCCAAGATTTTTCATATCCCTGAAGAAAGAGATTGACAGCCCGATGCCTAAAAGGTAAACACAATTTCAAACAGTTATTTTTAATTAAAGTGAAAAGGTATTCAGTAGCACTTTATCACTGGATTATCTATGCACTAAAAGGATAAAAATAAACTTCCCACTCTAAACTGGAGAGCAAGACATCACAGAGGATAGAGAAAGGTCTCTCAGATCACACACTGACATGGATTTAGTTATTTCTAAGTTTTGTAACATTGGTCAAGTTATCCAACTTTGTCGACTTTCACTTCTCTCATTTATAAAACTAGGATAACCCCATCTACGTGTCAGTTTTGTGAGACTCAAACTGAGATAAAGAATGTAAAGCACATTGGATAGATGCTCATTACGTGGTAGCTCTTATGACATAAAGTGGCTCTGGATAAACGATGTTCTGGAATTATCCAGTGTTCCTGTTAACATTAGATACAGACCCTGAGGATTACAAAACTAAATGTATGAAGGGAACTTTATAGGAGTCTATATCCAAAGATTAAATCCTAGAATACTGATAAGTGGTTGCCTATGAATTAAAGAAGACCAGTGAAGACTAAAACCATAAGTAAACTCATCATGAAATTGATGAGATTTATGGTTAAGGTTCCACTCTAAGAAAATCATGTCAATAAGGGAACATCATAAGAGAATACCAGACGTGTTAAAATGAGCTGGTGCCATTGTAGGATGGAATGCTGAGCTTAACAGTATCAAAGGCGGGCTAAGGAATCATGAGACATAAAGTTAGACAGGTTTATGAAGGGCCTTGAAATCCAGGGAGAAGAACTGTCAACACAGCTGGAACGGCCAGAACTCACCATAAATTCTTGTACGAGAAAGGCTCAATCTTACTGGTACATCAGAATCCCCTGTGGAGCTTTTCAACAGTACACATGCTAAGCCCTCAGATATTCTGATTCAACAGGTTGAGGCTTGGATATTTCTCAAGCGAATCTGAGTGTATTTCCTAAAAGCACCAGGTCTGAGAACCACTGGAATAAGGGATACAATTTTGAATATGTTTCATCCGAGAGTGTGGAACGGCAGACTCCATGACATTGTAGAAACTAGCTTGGAATCTGCTGTCATCAACATGATGTGAGTCAATAAAGGGAGTTGAAGAGGTGGCCTTGAAGGGAAGGATGGTGATGCGAAATGGTTCAAAGGAAAAGTTGAATACCGTATGCTAACACATATACGTAGAATCTAAAAAAACGGTACTGATGAACCTAGTGTCAGGGCAGGAATAAAGACGCAGACGTAGAGAATGGACTTGAGGACATGCGGAGGGGGAAGGGCAAGCTGGGACGAAGTGAGGGAGTAGCACTGACATATATACACTACCAAATATAAAATAGATAGCTAGTGGGAAGCAGCTGCATAGCACAGGGAGATCAGCTCGGTGCTTTGTGACCACCTAGAGGGGTGGGATAGGGAGGGTGGGAGGGAGATGCAAGAGGGAGGAGATTTGGGGATATATGTATACATATAGCTGATTCACTTTGTTGCACAGCAGAAACTAACACAACATTGTAAAGCAATTATAATCCAATAGAGTTGTAAAAAAAAAAGGAAAAGAAAAGAAAAACTTGATGAAACTTGGAAAATGTCTGTATAGGAGGAACCAGAAAAGAAATAAGAATATGAATTCAAGGTCAATGTTCTATTTGACTAAACTGTGACACCATAATTGAGTCAGAGAATTTAGAAGCAGCATGTGGTTTGAGAAGGAACTGAAGTATATTTTATACTTAGTGAGTGATGAGATGGCAAGGAATTTACCGGCCTTAGTGAAAAGGAAAAGTTTTGTTTGTTTTGCTTTGTTAGTGGCGGGGGGCAGGGAGGAGTTATGTTTTTGTCTTGTTTTTTTTTTTTAACTCCCCAACTTACGTTATTCATTCATTCAAACACTTACTGAAAGTCAGTGCTCTAGGTGCTGAAGATATGAAATTGAACATAGCTCTAAAGGATCTCAAAGTCTGAATCAGAGAGACAAACAGCCCCAATACTATAGGAAAGTGCCCACAACTAGAGGTATTTAAAAGTGTCCTAGAAACAAATAGGAGGAAGCATTTTCAACTTGGAAGAAGTAGAAGGGTGTGGCTTAGTCAGAGATGGTCCAAAAAAGAGATGCAGCTGAGTTGAGCCTTGTTTAACAGACATGGGGATGATGCAACTTGTATAAAGCTCAGAGTGGGAAACAGCACAGTTTCTTAGGAGAATCACAAGAAGGCTGAAATGGTACCCTGGGCTAGACTTCAATGCCACGGGTTACTTTTCTTTTAACAAGTATATCTCCTGTATCTCTAGGAGAAGGTTGCTGCGTCTGTCAAATGTGTTTACATTATTCCCATAAGTTAGTTCCATATCAGCTCTTTTCCCCAAAGGCTAAATAATCACAAAAATAATAAACAACAATTAACACTGCTCGTGTTACGTTCAGTTCTAAGCACGGTGTATACTTCGACCCATTAAATAACCTGAACAACTCTATGAGCCAAATTTTACGGTACAGCTGAGAAAACTATAACAAAGTCAGGTAAGAACCTTGACCAAGGTCACGCATCCATAAGCTGTGAGGTCAGGATTCAAATCAAGGCAGTCTGACCCCCAAGACTGAGTTCCTAATTACTCTATCCTGCCTCACATATGTGAGCAGATCCTCCTGAATATTTAAAAGTAATAGAAAACAAACTTATGGTTACCAAGGGTAAAGGGTGGGGAGGGATAAATTAGGAGTGTGGGATTAACATACACACACTACTATATATAAAATAAACAACAAGACCTACTGTATAGCACAGGGAACTAACTATATTCAATATTTTGTAATAACCTATAAAAGAATCTGAAAAAGAATAGATTTTTATATATGTATAACTGAATCACTTGAAACACCTGAAACTAACACAACTATACTTCAATAAAAAATAAAAGTCATTTAATAATGATCTCTTACAGGCCAATGAGAATACCCAACAAACGAAAACAAAGTCAAGTATTACACAGAAGAGCCAATAAATCTTGTCCATCCTTCTCTTGGACTACTGTACTCGTGTTAAGGTAGATGCCTCCTATCACTTGTTAGGGGAAGAATAACTTTAATCCATTATAAACATTAAAGAAATTCTGACCTTGGCAGATTATATAAAGGAGCCATCCGAAAGCAGGCAACCACTGCCCGTTTCCTCTGCTTAGAGAGCAGTTTGTGCCACACGGCCTTTTTCGATCTCTGAGGATGCTCGACCTGAGGTAGAATGACACAAAGACATATGTATTTAACCCCCCAAAGGCCCTCAAAAATACAGCTGCATCTTTTAGCTAAGAACTTTTAGAATTTCAATTCCAAAAGTACCTTACAATTATTATGGGAAAACCCATGTCCTCAAAGTTACCCAATGCTAAATTTGAAATAGTTTCAAATGTTAAATATTTTCCTTAGTAAAAATATAATATTTTCCCACCACTGTGTACTTTAGAAGCTATGTCATCTTTAAAAATCAAAGAAATATAAAACTATTCTATATAAAACAATTTTGTATCCTTTTCAGAATTCGGTTATGGTGCCAAAACATAGTTTTTGCCTATGCAAAACAACCTATTCTTATTTATTTATCCATTTCCACTAATTTTATCATAAGAGCTACAACAGTAAACATAAATAGAGGCAGCTAAAGAAAATTCTAATGAAAAGTCCACTGTTCCTTAACATAACAGGATGGAGAGATGACAAGTCTTTGTGAACACATTAGTAGGCGTGAGTAAAAGAATTTAATTTTGCAAAAATGTTAAAATATATAATTACTTTGTTAGATAGGGACAAATGAGAATTCAAAAGTTGCAGTAAATGATGCAAGCAAGCTATGTGTTTAGCTAATGGTGTTTGGAATTTCAAGAAGAAAAAGAGATTAATTGTAAGTATTAGAGAGAAAAAAAATCCCAGCACAGAATTCTACATTAATTAGTAATTTCTAGGCAATTGAACACTGTACTTCCCGGACTGTAATATCTCCGGCGCATACATGTAGATTTCTGGAAGAAATAAAAATGTTACGTTAGCTAAAAAAGTAAAACTAAATTTATTATCCTTTGCAGTAAAGGGTCAACATATGAATGTAATAATGCCTGAAGAAAACATTAAGAATGTTTGGATTACAGTGGTTTGGAAATTTTAACAAAGCAATTTGTATAATTTGAAAGCACTTATTTCTGTGATCTTCTTCCTTCTACAGGATCAATAAACACTTTTTTATAATTATCCAGTTCAATTTTCTTCTTGGTTATATTAAGCAAAACAAAACATTGTTGAGACACTGCAGGTGGAAACAGAATCAAGAGTAGTATTATTCACCTAGAATATGGCATTCTGATCAACATGGGTGACAGTCAACAAACATAATTAACAAGGAAAGACTTTAAATAGTGAATTTTCCTATAAATCAAGTAACTAGATGTTGTTAAGATCTGTGATCCAAAGGTGAACATCAAGATGTGTCTTGTAACTGTTTGAACACCTGGGTTTGCTGCTGTGTTAGCCTGTCTGGAGTTTGAGTATTAGAAAATTCCAAGGAGACAGCTTACTGGCCTAAGAAAAATGACCAGATGTACAGTACAAAATGTTCAATTGCAAAGGTCGCTGACCCTTGAGCCAAATGAAGTCCTTCCTCTGCACCCACTATTTTTGCACCGAGTGTGGCAAATGAAAATATTCTTTGCAAACTATTCTATGACTCACAAATTAACATTAGAATAGAGGTATTAAAGGCATGAATTCTGCACACAGATATCTTCCACTCTTTTCTATTCTTTGATAACTGATGAGTTCTTTTTACTCATATTCTTAACATTTTGAAGAATACTTGGCCATGAAAATCTGACCCTTTTACCTTTTCCTAGATAATTCCTACTTCTTTAAGGTTTACACAGGGATCACCCTCATCATGGCTAGAGTAAGTCTGGGTTCCTCTTACTCTCTCTTCAGTACATTTTGTATCCTGGCACATCTAAATCACTACATATTTATCTATGTGGCCATATACTCTACTAGAGCACGAGCCACTTGAGTAGAGGGACAGAATTCAGTCCCCAGCAGAGTACAATGCTGCCATACGGTAGTGCATGCAATAAATGTTCACGGGATAAACAGCTGCTCAGTAAAATGAATCTCGCCACTTTACAAATAACATCATTCATTATGATCACATGTATTTATGAGTATATAACATATGACTATAATAAAACAGGGTTCAATAAACTTCATTTAATGTATCTAAAAGTCATTCAAGCAAATCCAGATATGTGCATGAAAACCAGGAAGAATTAAAAACTCATGGTAGAGTAATGCTGTCAGAAATGGTCCTCTAGGAGCCATTTAATTATCATTGAGTAATCTTCCTAAATATGTATATACTTCTGGAAACACAACTCTATGACTTTATATATCACTTAACATTTCATTACCTCAAATCTTGTCATCTGCTGATGGATGATCATTTATATTTATTTAATATTTCATGAAAATATTTAGGGAACCATTAGGTTACCTAAATAATACTTTATCATCATATTATATTATTAATATTATGGTGTTACATAATGTAAATACATATCGATAGCCATATGGTGTAAGAGTATCCTAGCTTAATCTCATCAGGTGTAGTGATAAACTGCATGGCATTGGAGAAGTTATTAGCATTTGGGGGGCATCTGAGTAAGCAAGAAGGAAATTAAGAGGATGCTACATCAGATATACCCTTCGGTTATTTAACTGGCCAGGGCAGTGATAGGAGGTCATCAGATAATATAAAATAGGAATCAAAGAAACACATTTATTATTGCTATGCTAGTAAGTTCTACAAAACATTCAGATGACAACATCCTGAGGTGACATGGGGCATTTCATTATTTTATGTTCAATGTAAAATAACCGCCCCTCCATGTCAGGTAGGTATTGTCATGGAGACCCAGGGACAGAGCACACTCTTGGATTTACACTGAGCACCCTCAGTCTGGTGTTATTTTGCTGAATGGACCTCGTGAGAAACAGAGACTGTCTCTGTGTTGCAGATATTTTACCTAAGCCAGAAGATCCCTTCTACAAAAATACAATCCACCGATTGATGACATTTCAGATATTATTGGTTTGGGAATTCTTGAGCAAAGGTAATAAATAAGAAAATCAAATACACAGTAAGCTTTGTAGCTTAAAATAGAATACAACTGAAAAATGATATAAAAACATTATTCTCACATGGCTTTAATACCAATGCACTGCTCTTCTCTAAATGTAACATATTGCTGAACTTGAGAAAAATTAGCTCAAAAATATTAAAAGGAAAGGTTAAACAAGTGACCTTAAATTCAAAATTCAAATATCAGACCAGGGAAAGATAGTATCTCAAACATGTTTTTATGAGCAGCAAGAGAAAAATAATACAGTTACAAAACATTTGAAATCAGGTGTAACTCCTGAAATTTTTGTTAGAATGGCTTAAAATTAATTATATAATTTTAATTATCTGTTTAATTTTAGAAATATTTTGAAAAAGACTATAAAACAGAGGGCTTGATCTCCCCAAATACATTATTTATCGATGGTTACAAAAATTACAGGCTTGGAAATGCTGCTGATTAGATACTAAGGACTCCCAAGTCATAGATTCTTGGTAATGAACATGCTGGACATATATGTTTTCTGGCCCACAGTTAACAAGTTAACACACATCCTTTAAAAAAATATTTTTTATGGTTAAGGCAAATGTGATTGAATCAGCACAAAATCTAACCTGTTCAAGATGAAAAAGCACATTTGCTATATCCAAGACCCTTTCCACTGTCTTCTCAGGATCTGAAGTGTCTTCTGTCCTGTTGGGTAAATCTTTGTAAAGAGCCATCTGCCATCTAATAGCAGGATCCTCTACCTGCAGAAAAAAAGAAAAATGTTCAAAAAATACAGTGTAAAGAGGGGAAGACCCACTTCTGAAGAGTCAATCTATAGCTTTTTATTGAGCATAGCACAGGGTGAAAACATGACGCAGAGATCAAGACAGAGAAGTAAGTACCTTGTACTCATGAAATTTATCGTCTGGTGAGGAAGGCAGACATCAAACAAACATTTACAGTTGTGACAAGGGCTACTAGAAAGAAATATAAGGTACCTGGAGATTTAACCTAATCTGTTGGTGGTTGGGAAGATTTCCCTAAACAAGTGAAGTTTCAACTAGGATTTAAGGATGAGCTGGAGATGGTCAGGGAAAGGAACTAGGCAAAGCAATCTTTTATCTTTCTCTTTTCCTTTCACAGTCAGACACTGAGAGATTCACATATTTACTTTAGAGGCAATGATATAGGATCACATTTATCTATAAATACAAGGATTCTACAACAGAGCTCAGTCTCACTGAAACAAAGATATCAATTAATATAAAGCAACGAAGGCCTACAAAATCACATTCTTACAATAAACCAATCTACAGACTCTACTTTTTAATACTGTCAAATTTTCTGAGTGAAAGATACAACGGAATTCTGAATGTTTTTAAGAAATATTATTTTAAACCATAGAAACTGACAAATACAAGCATCTTTCCAGGGATACAGCACTTCAAAGAAATAATTTAGATTAACTATGTCATTAAAAACGGGCACAGCAATACTCGTATGTTTCTCCTCCCATTAAATATTTCCTTTAAAAATGGGAGACGGAGTGCAATGAAGCAGAAGTAAATGAACAACATCCAAATCTTCACAACTCCTAGCCTGAGAAAGTGTAGTTTGAAATGTTAAAAATAACTTTCATCTTAGAGGCAAACAGAGATAGAGCTTTGTGCACTGAACGACTTGTCAACACCGTTTCTCTTCTGATAAAACAAAATGTTTTCCTCCATATACTTTTTTCATCTGAGGACTCTGGTACCTCTAGATATTATTCTTTCTAATATACAATCACTCCCTCTTGTCCTCAGGATTACCAGTCTTACAATTTCAAGACAATGTATTCAAGAAGGAGCTGGGAACAAAAGAACTCATTGCTTGCAAGTCTGTATATACATGAGGGCCTTGGGGCCTATTTTTATATACATGGGGGCCTTGGGGCCTATTTTTACGCCTGGCGTAAAAAATATAGAATGAAATGTCACAAAGAATAAGTATTCATTTTGTCTTTATTATCAGGTTTCATTCGTTTGGAGGTGAAATATTGATTATAAATATGCATCCTTTTCAGCTCTTCTTGTTCCTCCTGACTCCTCAATACACAGCATACATTGTCCAAAGTATCCCTACAAGTAACCTCTAGAATATAATGGAAGAATTTCCTCCTGCTTATGCAAGACATAACTTTTATTTGACTGTTTCCTGAGAGCGGTATAAACCCCTTCTTAAGAGATAGTGAACACTTTCTGTCTCTTTGTGGGACCATGGTTCTCAAAGTGTGGTCTCGAATTCCCTGGGGCTCCCGAGATCTTTTCAGGGGCACATGATTGCCTCAAATGCCCATGCATGTAGTATAAAATTGAGGTTCAGCTGGAGCCTTTATGAACATTTTGAATAATGTTCAAAATCTTTTTGCTATATGCAAAGAGATCATGCTCTTATAGGAATTAATCTCCTACTCTGTTAAAGCTAAAATTCAATGGATAATTGAGTACACAACAAAGTACACATGAAATTTGCTCTAAATAATACTTGTGCATTGTGAGTACTGTAAAAGCATGTCGCACCTTTATCATTATTATATTCCGAAGTGTTAAAAGAAAATGAATATGGTTTGGATCTTTGGAAAGAAACATTTTAATACCCAGGAAGGGATACATTATACTATAGCCACTAGTTTTTGACATTTGGACATTTTCACAATTAAAAAAAAAAAATCCTCAGAAGGGACATCTGAATAGAAGCAAAGAGTTGAGTCAAAATAATAAATTGCTAGACTTCTCATGTTACATAACAGGTCCTGTAAACAAATGAATAGTTTATCTACTACTATGAAAGCATTTCCAAATAATGGTAAATGCTTGGACTACAAAAACTACTTTGAGCAAATTTTTTACCCACCATTAGAAAGTATGTGTTATCTTGGTTTCCATTCATGTTTCTCTTCTAAATGTACACTGGCTTTTCTGTTACATTAACTCTTGCTATCTCGTATGCACTAATGACTCAAATACACTTATTTAATTTCTGAGTACTAGGTGTAAAATATCAAATTTTCAGAGACACCCATCTCCATGTCCCAAAGGTCCTCAAACTCAGCTATATGAAGGAAATTCCCAACCTTTATTTCAACTGGCGACATCTTTTTTCAAAGTTTGACAATCTCCGATGATCTACTTTAAAAATACATCATTTGTTATCTTGAGAGTCATTAATACAAAAGGATTTGCAAGCAGGATAATGACTGATTAAGATGATATATTTTCACTACCTTACTTGTTAAAGTAACATTATTCGTAGTACTCTTCTAAAGAGAGATTAAGTAGTTTATAGGTGCTAAGTGTGCTTTCTAATAATCTTGGGCTTACCTTGCCTTGTAAGTGAATATTACTGCGGATTATATCTCGAACTTCATCCTCAGTGTCTTTCTGTCAAGAAATAAATGTTACCTAAATGAAGTCTTATAATGCATCGACTGTCACAAGTCATTAGAAATAAACCTCTGGAAATAGTATATGTTTGAACAAACGTCTTTATAGGATTTAATACATGCAACAAATGTATTAAATCGCTCAGATAATTAATATCTGGGGCTTATCGCTCAGATAATTTTTTGATATTGCTGTGACTTGAAACAAGACAACCACCTAATTTAACTCCAGTGAAAGTGCCCCAGACTCAAGACAACTGAATTTCCAGTTCACAAGTAGTAGGGCAGAAGCATGTTCCCTTGGGTTCAAACAGAAGTATGTCTCCAGCATTCTCTGAAATCTCCATGAAGTCATTTTAGCACCCAGTAACATCCCCAAGGATCCAGTAATAATGAGGAGCATATCCTGAGAAGCAAATATTAGACAAAAGCCAATGGGTCTGCATCTCTGCAGCTCCCTTTCCTACAATCTCCCTTCGATTTGCTCATGGTAGGGTCTCAAACTCTGGATATGCAGAGAGGTGCTTCACTGTGGGAACATGGGAGGGAGAACATGTCCTCCAATTTACATGAATAAAAGACAGCAACCCCAATGTATATTTTTGAAAACTTGCATCCTCTCTGTGTAACCATGAAGAGGAAAACCAGAGACCATCAAGAAATCTTGAGAACTTCAATCTTGATGCTCACAAAGGAGAAAAGCTGCTGATTCAAAAGTCAAATTCGTATCTAACGACAATCAACACAATACATTATGCATCTAACATTAAAAATCACCCTTCATAAATCTGCAGATACCTCTCATCACAAATTTGATATAGGAGTTCATATGAAATCCATATTTTTCCACTACCAGTGACTTGTTGCCATCTTTTCTATTTGGTTTCTGAATATGCCCTGGAGGTGATTAATGTAATTTAGAAATAAAAACAGCCTCCAAAAAAATATTAGGCAGTCTTCGTGTCTGAGTCCTAGGGCCTGTGCAGAAAAATTGCTTAATAAAGCATTCAATGCAAATGAAATATTGACATAGAGCAGGGAGACGAAGGAATCCAAACACATGAGCATCTCGAGGTTGCATGATCGTTCCCGCTGGTAGGAACAGGAGCCTTACCAGACTAAATCGATTTTTGGCCAGAGCAATGAGCTCCTGGTCCCCAGGGGCACAGATGTTCAAGCCAATGGGCAGTAATCGCTTCAGAGCTGCCACGATAAGAGAGGTCTGCATGGAATACCGGTCTCCTTTGCGCTTCATTTTCTTCCTTTCCTGATCAGAAACAGCTGCCTACAGAACAAAGGTAAGTGTTGGAATCTGCAATGACTTCTTGTCTCATAGGACTATGAGCCTTTCTAACTTGCCTGTAGTTTCAACTTCTTCGTTTTCTGCTGGTCCCTATTGTTTAGGAATCCTATTGAGGATGCCCTTTCTCTTTCCTTCTCAGCATCTCTTGCTGATTTTAAGTCCTACTCTCAGATTCCCAAATCACTAGAATTTACTGGTGGGCATTTCTATATAATCTTTTTTTTTTTTTTTTAAAGAAAAAAGGTTTATTTATTTTTTTGTTTCTTTTTGTTGTTGTTGTTTATCTGGCCACATCATGTTTCCTGACCATGGATTGAACCCAGGCCCCCGGCAGTGGAAGCGCCGAGTCCTAACCACTGGACTGCCAGGGAATTCCCTCTATATAATTTTAGAAGGAAAATGCACATTGTAATTTTAGAGGGGCATATGGATGCATGAAAAATCCATGGTAATTTCAGATATTGTATGTTTTATGATTTTTGGTGGTTAACAGGGAAAAAAAGATTAAGAATAAATGGTTTTTGCTTTGACAAATGCTTGCTTTGCAACACACACACACACACACACACACACACACACACGGCATATATAAAACTCTCATATATTTGACTTTTATACAGGCTGAACACTTGTCTCCCCAGGGCCTTAATCTAGACGTAATATACTAATCAGTGTTACATAAATATTCAGGATTATCTCTGGATAACCTGTTTACAACTGAGAACAGCCATGATACTTCAGGGTTCTCTAGTGATTTTGTTGAAAACTATGCTTGTGCCAGGGTCACCTCCAATGACAGAGTCTAATTTTCACTGGGTAGTGAGTATTCGTCTTTCTATTCAGAGGACATGTTCTAATGTTAAAATGAAAATAGCTGTCCCATATCCACTTCTTCGTGCATGTTAAATTTCTTTGTAGTAATAAATCAAACATTGAAGATAGTTTTATGATAATGATATACTGTAATAGTTTTGGGCTGAGAAATTTAGAAGAACATTTAATATACAAATGATTTGCTTTCCCCAAAAGAAGGCAAAATATATCACAACATGATAATGAAAGAAGTTTTTTGCAAAGTAAAAGTACTGAAACATCTGAAATCATATGGTAATGGTAGCTGATATGTTAATAATATAATATATATTATATAATGTATTATATTATTACATATATAGTATATATTGATATATCAAACCTACAATAGCTGAACCACAGTAATAAGAATCACATTCACTTTCCAAAGAGATGTACTTATTGTGTGGATCCCGCTTTTATCTGTACCAATTTGTAAGAGAGTACTCTCAGTAAGTTTAGTAGAAAAAGCACAGTGAATAATTATTTGTACTATTAAATTGATTAACCCGTAAAAATAATGAATCAGTGGTTTTACATGAGCTCTTTGCTAAAAGGAAACCTAACCACACTGATAAAAATAATTACCCAAATGAGGAACCACCATCCTAAAAATTAAGGAAATTGATATAAATTATGCAAACATATTTCTACCCAATACTGGTAATTTAGTTTTTGCAAAACAATATTACTCAATACATTAAAGTCTAAATTTTACTGGTGCTGAAGTTTTCTTTGATTTTAACTTGTAAAGGTCTTTTGGTTTTACTGTTGTAAAAGTAGAAGGAGCTTATACCTGGCTTGATATTTATAAATATTTAAGCAACCTTATAATAAAAATAATTTAAATCAACACTAAAGGCAACTCTACACTGCTCAGTTTTGAGAAGTACTAGATAAATTAATTCCTACTTTTGCTCAAAACATCATTTTGCTTTCTATACCATAGGAAATCTGTAAACTGAAAAGAACAGTCAATAAATCTTTGAACTTTTATGCGTGATATAGTCCACTGTTGGTATGAAGAAATTAAATATACGAGCAATCAAATATCCTCATGTACATCTATAAGGGCTGGTTTTTCCTTGTGCAGTGTCGATTTCCTCCCCAGACTATGGAGCTCCATTAGGGAAGTGGCCAAACCTATTTTGTTCCTTTTTGTATATGCAGAACCAAGCACTGTGCCTTACTCATAGGAGCTGTTCAATAATTTGAACAGAACTGCTAAAACTATTAAATTTGCATAGTTCATTTTCAATCCTAACATTTGAATCAGATATGAATACACAATAACATGGTCAATATGTAGGCACTGATGGAAGATATTTTCACATACTGAGGTCTGGGAAAGTCATTCTGGCTTACACATGATTTAACTTAAATTTTACGCTAATTAGAACAGCCTGTTTTGCGACCCATCAAACATGCATTGTGCATCTGCTTTAACCACTGAAGAAACAAATGCATTTAAAAAATTAAAATAGAGTAACTGTGGCTCAGACATCCAAAATGGAGCTCAGTGGCCACTGTGAATGTGGTCTGAGACACGATCCTGCATCACAGAGAACTTGAATTTTCTGAACTGTACCAGTCTCAAGGATACCACCAGCCATTCTCAAAACATCTGCTAGCAGCTGCCAGCTGCAGCATTGTAGTCTCAAGATCTCCTTGGTAACTATGCAACTATTTCGGACCCCAACCAACCCTTACTTAACAAGCACACTTACTTCTTGCCAGGTCCAGTCATAATTTTTGACAAATAACTTATGTAACTTTGCAGTGTTTGCCTTTGTAAGTCTCCCCCATTTGGTAGTACGGCAGAACATAATTCAACTGCTTCTTGAATCTGTGTCTCCCGGCTTATAGTCCTCAGTTTGGCTCAAATAAAACTCTTTTCTATTCCTATTACAGATGGTTTATTATTTCTGTCAACAGCATATTTAAGGAGGAGAGTCGGATAAGTGACCTCTCTCTTAAATCAATCTGTATGTGTGTGTGTGTGTGTGTGTGTCTGTCTCTCTCTCTCACACACACACAGACACATGCATGCACCACAAATATAGCTCCAACAATTTCACCTAAGATAACCTAAAATTTAATAGAGGACCAAGAAAAAGGGAAGAATTTTCTAATATTCCTACAAGAAAATGGCCTACAACCCCCCCCACAAATAGACATAAAATCATAAATGATTTATGAAAATTTAGATATATGAAGGATAAAAGTGAGCCTATTCATCAAAAAGACAAGAGATTACAAGTTTTGGTGAGAATGTGGAGGAAAGGGAACCCTTGTGCACCGCTGGTGGGAATGCAAACTGGTTCAGCCACTGTGGAACTGCATGGAGGTTCCTCAAAAAATAAGAAAAATAGAACTCCCAGAGTATCATGGCCAATTATACATGCACTGGCCTCTCTCCGGGCTACATATATTTTGCTTTAAGTCAAAATGAGCTTCCCTATCCCAGATTTCCTATTCCAAATTGGTCTGCTGGCCAACTTATATACTCTTCTAATTTGGGAAATGGCACTCCATACAAACAGTGATTATCCCTGCTCGAGCGACTGGCTGAAGACTGATGTGTGACAATGTGTCCTTTGGTTGGTGTTTGCATTTGGTCTCAATCTCTGACCAAAAGGAGTTCGTTTTTCCTGCAGGACTCTGGGAGGGTGGCTCCATCGGCTGCTGTGATGCCCTAGACAGATGGTTTAAGGTCTTGTCACAGAAATCCCTGAAGCTTTCTGCATCTCTCTGCTCTCAGCGTTTCAGGAGGGAACACCTCTCTGTTCATTTCAGTTTCAGATGTAAGACCTCTGGCCACCCTACTGGTATCCATTCTTGACACCAGACCCAAATGATACAGCTTTTTGGCACAGAACTTACTCATGCCCTGACTACCTTCCACTTCTGAATCCTTCTTGCCATCTGTGGTCAGCTGAGAACCTCAATGACACTGATAAAAACTGCAGTTATGACACTGCTATGACCAACCAGTGACACTCAAATCTGTCCACATGTTGACACATGCACATCATGATTACTTTAGTAAAACAATATATGTAACATGTTAGTATATTTGACTCCATTGTTTGAACTAGAAACATTTTTTCTAGGAAAAAAGTTTATAGTACTTACACAATATAAAATGTCAAGCACATATGCAGGCAAAAAAAAATTTTTAAAGCAAACAAGCAAGGCATAGTCGCTGATTTCTAAATTTTTCATCAATATTACTGTTATTTGCGATCCATCTCGTCTCAGAGTGTTAGCAGTCAGAGGTAAAAGACTAAAAGGGTTAACAAAATTTGGGGGGGGGACATTAAATTTGAGATGCTCCTATCCATTACTTTTGACTTTTTCCTGAAAATAGGAGTAAGTGTCAATGGTTGTAGATGCCTCAGTGTAGGTTACAGGATGTACAATGCTTTTGAGTGTATGCTTGGAGAATCATTGGACTAGAATGATGGAAAAGAGGGAAGAGGATGTCTGTATAGACGTGTGCAGACCTCTGCTCTGAAGACCTTTAATTTATCTTGAGTTTGATAATACGCTGGAGTCACTGTCATCCTCCAAAAGAAAACACTGACCTCCTATGCCCTCTCTCTACGCCTTTGTTCACACTGGCCTAAATTGACAACACACTGACAAAGCAGGGTAATTCACTAACAGTTTTCAGTTCAGAACATCCCTGTGAAATATATACTCTTAGTATAGCATCTTCTGAAGGAGCAGTTCCTCACTCTTTAGGCTTACTGTCTGCCCAGAGGAAAGAAAATTTATCATCTTTTATGAGTGTTTCAAGAGCACAGACGCACAGAGTAATAGCCTGTGGTAGTCGGACAACTGTTCTAGTCATGCAAAGCTTCAGCCAGCATTAGCTTTGAGTTCATGTGTAATAGTATCAAATACATGGCATTTACAACTCTGAATAAGACTAGAGTAAAGGGTGATGCTATTTTATTGTCCTGGTGGTCGCCAATGAAACAAGTCAGATGGACTCTTGGGGTTCATCTCTCTTCCCATAATTTATTGAGTTGGTCGAGACTGATTTCCGTGGCCACAGTGCCACACTATTTTGCATCTTTGGCCACTTGGTAGCATATTTTGTGTGTTACCCCATCTAATACATTCATTTTCTTATTTAGTGGTAATTCAAAAAATAAAGGCACATATTTTTCAGTGTTTTGAAAGGTCCTCCAGTCCCCAACATGAGTGATGGAGAAAACAAAAATTTCCATTTCATATGTGAGAACTTAGAATTCATCCATGTGGTTCTTAAACAATGCAGCTAATTATTTTGCGGTGTATTTATTTGACACACATAAATGTACATACATTTCCTCTGATGAATACATATTATTGACTAATTATATGTATATCATACTGATTGGCAATTTTGTGAGTGTGTGTGTATATTAAGCATGTCTTTTTATTCTGATGCTTTGACATCATGGGCCCTGCTGATCTTTGGGTGTCCCTCCCAGGGTTAGTCAATTCCTAGAGATAGAAAATTACTTGCCTGCAAGCACGCCTTTCATATACAAACCAATCAATTCAGAGTCCTTGTCTTCCAATCATCTCCTTTACCTGAATCTCAATCCACCTGCCCTCATCACCCAGGGCCGGGTACCAGACAACTAGGGACAGTCTCTACACCCCAGAGCCCACTGAAATGATTCAAGCTAGCCAATGCTAAACCTGCTTACCCTACCTCGCCTGCTCCTTTCCACAGAAACCATAATAAAGGCTCTTGTCCACATCTTCCCCTTGCTCCCTCCGCCTCATGGCTGACCCTGGTGCTTCCCCATGTGTCCTCACTATACGCTGTGCCTGCTGTTTCCAGGGAACTGTGAGTAAAATCTTCTTCCCCCCTGACAGTCATTTCCATGTCTTGCCACACCTGATTATAATAAGTCCCAGGTACCCTTAAAACTGTGTGTGTATGTGTGTTTAATCAGTAAACATATTATCAAATCCATCAAATTCCAGTTACAAACCTTCAAAAGATCTAAAAAATATCAACCAATTCAACTAATGAACATTATATTCAGACATTTTCTAGAAAGTAAAACAGATTATAGTCATACCTTGGACATCTTTGACTTGGTGTCCGTAATAAGAAAAGACATATTGTTGATTTCATTCTGTACCACGAAGTTCTGCTCTTCTCTTTTGAAATTCTGAGAAGTCCCAAAGGAAGTTTCAATTAAAACCACAGATAAGTAGTTCATGTAATAGAGGTTACAAAGGAACCCAAAGTTTCTACAAAGATAAGTAGTAATTTGATATATAAGACTTATAAAGAAAGGAAACAAATAGTTGTTGAATATCCAATGAGGGTGCTTGGCTGGGGGCAACAATTCTGGGAACTAGATAGAAATATGTATGTTTCAAAGATGGGACTACTAAGGTTCAGAAAATTTAAGTAACCAAGTCACACACCTACCAAGGGGTAGAATGAATATTCAAACACCAACTACCTGGTGGAAAGCATATACTGCCTTTTGGGATAAACACAGATTTCCTAAGGGCATGCACAACTATAACACAACTTTCCATTCTGTCAGATATTTTATCTACTTTTTCATATACCCTATAATTATTTTATTCACTTTTAATTTAGGAACATAAAAACACTGGCAAAGTCAAGTGTTTAAGCAGTGGTAGTAGTGAAAGCAAATACAGAATAAAAGCAGAAATAATCACAGAGTTTCAAAAGAGAGGTTAACTATCTAATTATACGTGTTTCTTTTTTAAAGGCACATAACCCAAACAAAATAATTTCATAGTAAGCATCTAAATATGTTAATAATTGATGAGTAATAAAAGATTTTGTATGAAGAACAGTGAATAGACTAGGACTCAATTTTCATTCAGCTCATATTAACACTCTAATTTTACTATTAATAATATTATAACTGCTCACATAGTTTCACCTTTAAAAATTTGGGTTAGAACGTATATAACATATATTAACAGATTTGTGTTTTAAATATATCCATGAGATTCAAAAGCACATATTCAGATTCTTTTCCTTATTCTTGAAACTAACACTAGGCATTCATCTAAAAACCTACTGATTATGATAAATACTCAGCACAATTAAAAATCTCTGTGATGGTTTGAAGATAAATTACAAAACTCAAAAGAAGGCTTAGATTGCATCAAACTCCCCAGGGAAACCTAGTCTCTCTCCTGACCAGTTAAGTGATACTAAGGAGATGACCTTGAGAAACACTCTGATAGGTGTTTACTAAGGGGATCGGAAAATTGATTAAATTTTGAAAGTCCTTAACATATTCCAGAGAGTAAGCACTGCCAGTATTTTCCTACTTACGTGGGATTTCGACCAGTAGATAAACACCTCGGCAACCATGCGGAAAAGATCTTCTGCTTCTGGGTTAGGCTCTTTTAGCCACTTTGCCCTAGATCACATAATAAATAAAGTGGTGTCTCAGTTACTCCTTAAAGTTAATTAAAAAAAAAAAAAATCACCCTCCTAAAGTTAAATGTGAAACCGAGTAAGCTGAGGGCGAGCATGCTTGCCCACAGAGCTCATAAATGGCTTCAGTGTACAGCTGTAACATTTAAAATAATTTAAACATTGTTAACTGTCAAAGTGCTAGCTTTTACACCCGCAAGGCAAACTGCTCCACAATGGGATTTCCAATTGTAATTTTAAGATGTTTGGTGAAATTCACATCTGATAATGTCACCATTGTGAACAAACTCATTGCTAAGTAGTGAATGAAGCAATTCCACTGGGACATACGAACGCAGTAAGGTTACGACGGAATTAGAGAAATTAAATCACTTTTGAACATTCTACCTGTTATAATCCACAAATCTAATCAAGAGCGGGTAGAAGGCATAGAGATCTCTGGCCAGCGTGGTGAACTCGTCTAGAATGAGAAGTTCAGCCTCGGACATATCCCCCCTGACCTCGGATTTCAGATGGTCTTCCTCTGATACCACCATCGCTGCCTTTTTCTTGAGTTTCTCCATTAATGGCAAGAAATGAGTTTTCAAGAGCTGAGGTTTCACTTTATTTATAATAGGCTGGGAAAATACTGTTTGAAGACAGACATTAGTATTCTGCTCTGCATAAACATTCATTAAAATGAGGATTAGATGGTCATTACAATTGTATAGCATGATTAAGCCTCCCTCTCCTCCAGCACATGACTTCCCTTAGAATTCAGCCCATGCCTCAGTCCTTTTTCTAGTCCCAAACCTAATTACATAGCTGCTGTTCAAAAATGATTACTGAATTGAAACTGATGCGCTTCCCTGTTGTCAAAAAAGAAAGAAAGAAAGAAATTGGCAGCTAATTTAGAACTTTAAAAAAGACATTCATTCACTTTGGAAATCAATTATTTTCACACAAAGAAGAAAAGTCCCCAAATGGAAAAGGTCCCCTGGCCCTTTTTTTTAGAAGAGATACACACCACTGAATACTTATATGAGACCACTACCTACTTAACTACTACGCCATCTCATTATAACCATCCCCATCCTTGTCCCAGTGGAAGAGTTGTATTACATATAATACTGCTCTTTTACTTAATAATAATTGTAGTTGTTAGCAACAGTTCTAAACTTGATTAGGCCATTTTTTAAATTTAATTTTTACTTTATATCGGAGTATAGTTGATTTACAGTGCTGTGTTAGTTTCAGGTAGACGGCAAAGTGATTCAGTTATACATAAACATATATCCGTTCTTTCTCAGATTCTTTTCCCATATAGGTTATTACAAAATATTGAGCAGAGTTCCCTGTGCTATAGAGTAGGTCCTTGTTGATTACTTATTTTATATATAGTAGTGTATATACATTAATCCCTCCCCCTCACCTTTCCCCTTTGGTAACCATAAGTTTGTTTTTTAGGCCATTTTAAAAGGAATTTTTTTCTCCCTAAGAGTAACATACATACACTGGGGAAGTGTATAAAAGGGAAACGTTAGAAATCAACCATAATTACCCTACCCAAATTAGTAAGACATTGGTGTATTTTTTTTGGAAATTTTACCAATAAGTAATATCTTATGCAAACTTCTGAATTCAAATTTTTAAAGTTCTTCTTTTAACCCTCCATGATACTCTGAATATTTTCCACATCATAAAATATTGTTGAAATTTTAATGTTTGAAGAAAAGCATAATATTCTGGTATATGGATGTGCACAACCTATTTAACCATACTCTAGTGGCTGGGCATTCAAATTGCTTCCCATTCCTCAATATAAATAGTGCAATGATAGAGAAGCTTAAATGTAAATATTTGTATCTTTTGATTATCCTCCCCCATTCCTGCTAAGAGAGATGACTAAACCTGGGTGGCTTCAAAATCCAGTTTTATTTTTGTCTCTGTCTGCAGAATCATTAATTTTTACTGCTGTGTTCACTGATTAATCTTAGCGAGATTAGTCAAATCTAGAAAATGTTTACTCACTTAAAAGTAGTAACTATATGGAAAGTTACCCAATGCCTGATTAAATCTACTTTTTTTTTTAGAACAGCATGACAGAAATAATCAGGAATATTTTTTGAGCACAGAGCAAATATTCACAAAGATTGAGACAGAAAAATTTTAGTCTTCTGTATTTCAAATCTTTTTGGAAATAAAACAAATGGAAGTGGCACATTCCTTCCCAGTCTTACCTGCTAACCTTTTCATCCAGGCTCCCTCATCAATTCCCAAGTTATTATATATGATTTTCAGGATATTTCCCAGCAGCGTGTTCATGTGCTCTGAGTTCAGAGCCGTGCAGCACATCTCAGCCCTTCCTGGATTATTCTCGGGTCCGTGCTCCCACCAACGAGACATGTAGCTACACAGCATGGGCAGGATAACTTCCATCACATGTGGCATTTGTGTGTAGCGAATACCGGACTCAGCTAAGTCCACAATTTCTTCCATGAGTTTCTCCAAAGACGGTATATTTGGACAAACATCTTCGACATTAGTTGGCAAATTAAGAGCTAGAGAAGCACAGGTACGAATGACATGTATTCAGTGAAAGAAGTGACCCGAAACAGACACAAGCAACCATTTCACACTGGGCTTCAAAACTCAGCCAGACCTGGCATGCCTTCAGCTGGATTCCTGTCTTTTTTTTAGAACTGAAATGTAGTTGATTTACAATGTTGTGCCACTCTCTGCTGTACAGCAAAGTGACTCAGTTATACACATAGAGACATTCATTTTTTATATTCTTTTCCATTATGGTTTATCACAGGATATTGAATAAAAGTTCCCTGTGCCTCTCCCTTTTCCCATGGCAGCTATTTCAAACTTTCTTTTTCCCTGAGTCCCTACCCAACCACCTGAAGATGAGCAAATGACCTATCCTTCTACTTCAGAACAAACAGGAATATCAGATGTCTCTTCTTCCAACTGCCTGCTCTCATCTGGACAGGATTTCTGTGTCTGGTCTCACATTCACGTCTGTTCCCCTTTTCAGCAGGAGTTCTGAGGTCCCTATTCATGGTTCGCCTGTGTTCTGATGCTGTCTACCCTCCAGCAGCCGCCTTACTCAGGACTGTATTTTCAGCTCCTTCTCTACTGCCTCTTCCCCAGCAAACCTATACACATGCTCAGCTCTCTCCTAGACTGTTTACCTTTCCAAGTGCTCTCCTAGCCACAGAAATGAAGGATTCTGCTTTTCACCACTGAACGAATTTATTCTTTTACAATCCTTATCTTACTAAGTGTTTCAAGGGCGTTTCACATCACTGACCAAAGTTCCTTTTCCTAAAATCCCCCTTTTCCTTAACTTCAATGCATTCAGTCTTTCTTGACTCTCTTCTGAATTTTGTCAGTCTCCTTTTGCTAACTCTTTTCTCCTTGCTGAACTTTTAAATCTGGGTTTTCTTTAGGGATTTATCTTGAACTCACTTCTCTTTTTCAGCTTATATGTTTGCCTAGGCAATTCTGGCCATTCCTATGGGCTTCTGCTATAAGAGAATAACTCTCAAAGCCATATTCCCTAAAGTTTTTTTTTGTGTCTCATAAGGAATGTGTCAAAAGCAACTAAAATACAATGGGTCTAAATTTAAACTTGACCTTTCCTCTCCAATCTACCTCTTGAGCCTGCACTACTGTCTCGTGAGGACAACATTATCTAATGAGTCACCCAGGCTAGAAACCTGGGAGAAATTCTAGGCTCTGATGCTCCTTCATCTCCTACAGGAGATGATTCCACCTCTAGGATTTCTCATAACCTCTTCACTATAGACTCCATCCAAGGGGTCTTGCCCAATTAGATTTCTTCTGCATTACCACAATCATTTTCTAACTGGTGACGCACACTCATTCGTCTTCTTTATTTCTGCCATGATGGAGTTCTAAAATGCAAAGCTACTCATGTTACTCCCCTTTTTAAAGCCAATAAAAGGATCCTTTTTGCACTGGTACGGTCCCCACTCCTTACCTGACACAGGAAGCCTACCTCGCCTCTTCTTGGCTTTCCATTCTTGCCTCATCTTTTCTCTTTCTTCCCTGAAAGCTACTGCCACCTCAAAGTACTTGAAGTTTCCCCTAACGTACCAGAGTTTCAGTGTTCCTAATTTCAAGGCTCATCTGTACAAACTCTGCTAAGTCTTCCCAGGTGCTCTCAGCTCAAACTGCTTTTCTGTGTCCCCAGTGTTCTTTATTCTGAATTCTATCACATATATTCACCAGTCTCTCTCCCTCTACTGCAACTAAAAACTCCCTGAAGAAAAAAATCAAATCTTATTTATCTTTGTATATACCATCTTCTCCATCTACCAATGATCATTTGTTGAATGACTTGACTAAAAAAATGAATGAAGGAGAATCATTAAATGCAATTCCTTTCCTTTGTTATGCAAACGACATGTTATAGAAAATAAGCGGGGAAATTATCTGCTCTGTGTATTTCCTTATCTGTAACAAAATAACAATCTGCTTCATTCTTGATTCATTACAAAAATATTAATGAATCAAAAATCCTTAATAACACAACTTAATAAGACATGCTTATACAGATAATTAACAATCCAAACTCAACTGTGTTTTACTGTTTACAAATATATTGTGCAACTTAAATAGAAAAATATTGCTAAGTTACATTCAACATATTTTTCTTTAACTTCCTCTGTGATATGAAATTAGAATCATAAATTAGGCAAATTAAATAATGATTATTCAAGTTTTTAAAAGGTTCTTTACTTGAAAAATTCACTATAAAATCAGTGTAACCAGTAGCTCTAATATAGACACGAATTACACAGAGAAATGATCTCATCAACAGAGAGGTATGCATTTGTGAACAGCTAATAATTCTTGTTCAAGTTGGGGAAACTCTTGAGGGCTTTTGGAAAGTGATTAAAATAAAATATACTTTATCAGACTTAGAGGACCAAACTATTAGAAAAACATCACATGGAATAAAACTGTTCCAATAAGATAGACATACCTGGTGAACGAAGAGAAATGAAAGGTACAAATCTATAACTGTAACAAATAAGAATACCATACACTTACTGACTACCTATAAGAGATAACTGAATCAGAAATCAGATTGACCTATTTTTCCATATCTGTTGATTATTCTGTCTTATTATTAAGAGGGTTAATTTGTCTGTGGCTCATTGACTTACAAGAAATTAAACTAATTTTCTTTCAGAAACACTACGGAAATAGTATACAGCATTCCAAAAAATTCCAAATAATAACACCTAAGAACAAATAACATGGAGATAATAAATTAAAATAGCCCATTAAAAAATCACGGTCAGAAAACACAACAAATGTCATTAAGTTTTAGCTTCAAATATCAAGTAGTGCACATGCTTCTGTGTTACCTGCTCTCTCTCGAGAAGATTTAGTATTGTAGATGGAGTAAATATTGTGTTTGTCGAGATGAGTTTCCAAAAATGCTACAGGAAAGGCACCAGCAAAGGCAGCCAGACACTCTCCTAATGCAGAACGTTGCCTATAAGTGGAAAACGCTTATATTTTTTAAGTCTTCTAAGTGAAAAACTGAAGAAGTTATATTAAAATTGGAAAGGTCAACCTAAAAGAAGGACAATCATAGCGCTACTGCTACTGATAAAAACTAACCCTCAAATCCAATTTCTATGTTGCAAAACATCATGTGCTTTCAATAGCAAATTCCCTGCCATTAAAAAAAAACACACCTAAATTATCTGTCAGCTAAAAAGAAGTTAAAAACAGTACAGACAAAAATAACAACAACAAGAAAAAAAAAACCCAAGCCCTGTAAATTCCCTCATAAGTTTGGACATTTCACTTTTTTTCTTTCTTTCTTTTAACATGATGACCTAAGGAACAATTCTTGCCATGTGAATAAATGGATTTTGATAAAAATTTTAAAAATCAAGTACTAATACAATACACAAATAAAACTTTCTGAAAATTTATCATGTATAAGTAATTTCAGGGTAGCTATGAAATATAAGGACATATTAGATGCTAAAAACTATTGGTAACACTTAAAATTAATTTATCATTTTCAAGGGAAGGAAGGGAATCAGACTGATCAATTTATTCAAGGCTTCCCTTGCCACTGATATAAATTCTCTCTCCCTCAGTTACCTACTTCATCCAAGACTTTACTGGCATGTTAAGTGTTTATTAAATATAGAATAATGTGAGAGTTATTTCAGCAAATTATGAACTCCTTAAATGACTTTGAATATGTATTTTATTTAAAAGTCAATAAAATGGATCAAATTAAGATTACATAATCCTCTTAGACAGTTATAAATTTCTCACTAAAAAAAATCATACTTAAAATTAACACTGTCTGATTATCTAATATTTTAATTAAAAATGACTAGATATATATTCAGCTAGGAGAAAATATCCCTTCATAGAACGACACTGAATAAGATAAAGTTCAATTCAAATATTTCATCACATTTCATTACTAAAGATAATTTAGGACATCAAGAAATTACAAAGGGCACGGGCTTTGATTCAGACTGACCCAAGTCCAGATCTTAGCCCTAACACTGTGTCACTCACCATAGGAAAATTACTTACTCTTTTCAAGTTTTTCTTTCCTTACCTAAAAACAGGGATACAGAATTGCAAAATTTCTGGCACACAATATGGGTTCAATAAATGTTTTAAAAGAATGAGAAATACTTTAAGAATTTAATAGCCTAAAATGTTTCATGTATGACCCCAAAGTAGGTAATCTATTTCCAGACATCTGACTGGGCTAGTCCTTTTATTTCATTAATAATTCATCTGAATTATTTAATAGTTCACTTTAAGATATAAATTCAGTTAGTAACTCTCAGACCAACTCTGATCATTTCTGTTGCTATTCTGGAAACAGCAATTTTTCTTTTAGATGAATTGTATTAAAATAACTACTTTTCTTTTTAGTATAGTGTCATTTTTTCAAAATACCTTTTACTCACCTTCAAATTTTTATTTTTATATTCTCCCAAACTCACTTTATAATTGCAAAGTTAACTGAAAAAATATATATCTTTTTAAAGAATCTAACAGAAAGATCCCAAATTCTATCAAGAAAAATACCCAGGCAAGAGTAGTAACAACAATAACAGTAACTGCTGAGGTATGAGAGAATTTGGACTACCAGATATTAAAATGTATTAGAAAATACTAACAATTCAGGCTAGATGGTATTGCTCTAATCATTTAAAAATCAAATAATTTAGAACAGAATAGAAATTCTAGAAATATAACCTAGCAAATATACTTAGTATACGATGAAGAGTTTGTTTTAAATCAGTAAATAAGAGAAATATTTAATAAATCATTATATTAGAGACGTGGTGGACAATTTAAAAAACTGAATTTGAATTCTACATAACACCAAAGAGAAACAGGAAATAGGCTCATTTCCAGTAAATCCCTTCAGACTCCAGAGACAATCATTTCAGACATTCTATGCCTCCCTCAAGCTTCTCACACTTGTTTCTTCAACTGTCATCTGGCTGAAGACTCAAGTCAGACTTCACTGAGACGATGAAGGCTATTACACACAGACCTATTTACACCTGACTTCTACCTGTTTCCTGTTGCGTAGAGAAAGTTCTCAGTCTAAAAAGCCATGTTCTCCAAGATGCACTCCTGATTACCCCGTGTCATTCTCTGTATTGTGTGCCAACTCACACACAATAACTTGCCCCTGTTACGTTCATCAGTTTTCTTGTCTTGTTTCTCTCCCTGATATAAGCTCTCTGAGAGCAGGGATCTATTTGTTCACTGTTGTATCCCAGAATCTGACATTTGATCAGTATTTACTGAATGAACAAAAGGATTAAAAAGTAGATCTAAACAACTGAAAGCATGAAAAACCTAGGAGAATAAATATTTGAATTTCTAGCTATTAAGGGTATAGTATAAACTTCTTAAAATCATGAAACTAAGGGGGTGAAACACATATGGTATAATTGCTAGATCTGATTATATAAAAATCCAAAATTCTCATGTCATAAAAAACTATCTGCACATAATGATTTGTATATAAGCACTATAAAGGTAAAAACACGCTAAAAGTCATAAAAGCAGGAGAAATAACAGGCAAGAAGTTAATAGCTAATAAATACAATGGTTATTACTCATCAGTAAGATAATACATTAATAGAAAAATGGACAAAAAGTAAGAAAAGGCAATTTATAAAATAAGTACAAATGGTAAGGTAAACACACACACACAAATAACTAGTAACTGGTAATGAGGAAAATGCATTTGAAAATAAAAATAGGATCTCATTTTCAACTAATAAATTTATAAATAGTAAAAAAGGATAATAATCAGAAATGAGAAATGTGAGGAAATGAGAATTCTCTTGTAAAACTTTAAAGTACGAATTGAATCATTTTTTTTTAAAGATAGTAAAATGTGTATCACAAACCCCTAATACATGCATACTCTTTAACCTAGATCTCCAAATTCTGATAAAGGAAATAAAATAAATATACACAGAAAACTATGAACATAGATCTAGCATTATTTATGTAAGTGAAAAAGAGAAAAAAGCCTACATGTCAAAAATACAGGAACATTTCAATAAATTATAATACTTCCTTAGGATAAAATATTTTATAGCCATAAAAATCATATGAAACTATTGATAGTTTAACTTAAAATGCAGGTAAAATTTTAAAAATATTCAGAGTAAACTCAATTATCTTTTTCCATTGATCTACTTTCCTATCCCTTTGTAATTGTCACCTTATTTTAATTATTGTTGCTTAAGTTTTAATGTTTGGTAGGCCACGTGAATGCCCTTATTACTCTAATTTTCTCTCTCAAAATTTTATTGGCTAGTCTCATGCATTGATTCTTTCAAATGAACTTTAAAATTTTTTTTCAAGTTCAACAAAAAACAAATTTCTACTTGAAATTCTTTTCTTTCTTTTTTTTAATATTTATACTTTATTTAATTTAATTTAATAAATTAATTTATTTATTTATGGCTGTGTTGGGTCTTCGTTTCTGTGCGAGGGCTTTCTCCAGTCGTGGCAAGCGGGGGCCACTCTTCATGGCGGTGCGTGGGCCTCTCACTATCACGGCCTCTCTTGTTGCGGAGCACAGGCTCCAGACGCGCAGGCTCAGTAATTGTGGCTCACGGGCCTAGCTGCTCCGCGGCATGTGGGATCTTCCCAGACCAGGGCTCGAACCCATGTCCCCTGCATTGGCAGGCAGATTCTCAACCACTGTGCCACCAGGGAAGCCCTCTACTTGAAATTCTTTATAATTAAGATTAATTTGGGGAGAATTTACATCTATTCAATATTCTTCTCTCAGAATATCCCTTGACTTATTTATTTCATTAATTGGTCTTCTATTAGAATGTCTTTTTATTTCTTCTAACGTTTAAAAAAGCCCTCTTTCTCTTCTCTCTTCCACAGAAATCTTACAGAAGTTGCCCATGTGATCTCTCTTGTTCAGTTCAGTGGGGACACCTTATCTTACTTGACCTGTCCACAACATCTGACTCTGCTAATCTTCTCCTCTTGAACTTGAGAACATGAAAAAATTAAACTGCTTTTAATAACTGCCTATATTCATTCTTATTTTGTATTTCCAATATAGAATTAGAAACTGTACTAGCAGATTCCTTCGTAAGACTCATTAACACTCTAAGTTTAAACTTTATATTAAATATAGGCGTTACCACTATGGCTCTACATTTTTTGTTCATAATTCGCCATTGTCTTTTATTGTATCAATTCAAATTTAGCTTAAAGATTGTCTAATTACTCCCAAGGAATTCAATATGTCAATCTGATTGTTTAGTTTATAACTAAGGAAAAAGTTATAAAGTGAAGACCCTTGAAATAAATAATCATAACACTTGAAAAAACTATTAATACAGAGTTAAACTTTTAAAATCTTACCTTTCCACATAAATACTCTTGCTGGTTCCCAATGCATACAAGCTAGTCAGAATTCTATAACATGATACCTGTACATCTTCCACTAAGGAAAAAGAGAATCTCACTTTAAAAAAGAAACACTTGTTATCAATACATTGTCCTGAGAAAGTTTAGGCTAACAACAAAATTCCATATTAAAGGCATACTAACATTTTAATATTTGAAAAAAAGCAATACAAGAACACACACATAAAATGAAATTTAAGACCCTTTTCTCAAACAAAATTTTTTCTTGAAGGCGCTGAAAGCATTCTAAAGAATTGTGCTCTGATTATACAGACAGAATATTATCAGGAACAATTTCTTTAGGTATAAGAATAAAGGATTTCTTCAAGAATAAAACTAAGCACAAGGATATCTGGGAGGACAGGTCCATTTTGACTCCTGTTCCAAAGGTATATAAAGACGGTACCTTTTATTTTAACTCTCAAATGAACAAGAATAAGAATGCTAGAGAACGGGGTGTATCATTTATTTCTGAAATGACCTGAAATTCAAGGCATAAGTAAGTCACTCTTGTAGTTTTTAAAGCTAGAAAATCAAGTAAAACCTCTTAGATGATCTCTGATCCAATAAACATGCTCAACAGGCAAAGAAAACTAAGAACCTTGGATTTCTAATGCCAACTCTGCTACCATTTCCCGGAGGACACACCATGACATGAATGGAGAAATCATCCTCATCCCCCATATTTGTTTCTGTGTCCACAGGGGGCTGTAAGTAATGCTCCCATTGGTTCAAGTAGTGTCAATGTCAATGTTTTGAAACTAGTGGTTATGTCATTCACTGATGAACACAGGTGGTTTTTACACAGAGCTGTACTTCACCGGGGAGACCTACAACACTGAGAGTCTGAGTGGGTGGGTCTGCAAGCAAGAACCACTTGACTGGTAGACAAGGGCTCATATCATCTTTCATGTTCATACAGGCAGGAGAGCAGGAACTTAGGTCATGTGGTTCCTTTTCCACGCAACCTTGGGCATTCTGAGGATATTTTTAATAACTACAGAATTCCAGCCCGAAACGGCTGATGAAATCCCCTATGAAAAGAGACTGAAACCTATAAACAAAAGATATTTGAGCCACCCTAGGAGGTCAGTTATTTAGACACAGAATTTGTCTCAGCAGTCTTCAAATTTATCGGTAGGATAGCTTGCAGAAACAATCTGCATCGACTCAGAAATAATCTGAAAACATTTAATGCTGCATGTCCTTTGGTGAAACTGCATTAGAAAATTTCCATGGAAAGAGACACCACAGAAAGTGTAAAATTTGGAACTTGGATGTCAACAATGTGGGCCTGACTGTCCATAACCAGTACCTTACTGGTCCCTTCTGTGAATCCATGTGATTCAGAGATCTATCTCTATTAAGAATGGTTTTGGTTTTGTAACTCAAATGTCAACCTCAAGTGTTCTTAAAAAAAAAACCAAAAAAACATTTTAATGTATAAGCAGTGTTTGAATAACCTCGATGATGTGGCTGATTTCTGATTGTACTATGTAGATAATGAAACTCTAAGTAATAGATTTACATACATATTAGATCTTCTCCGAACTGATGCTGGCCAATATGCTCAAATAATGATGACAGCATTGGCAACAGTGCCACCGTGGTATAATTGATAATCTGAGTAACACCTTTGGGTTGGTTTCGGGTGTGGGTGAACTGGCCCTGCTTAAGATTTTCCATCGTCTTCTCCAGATCCTCTGCGGCATTGTCCAGGAAAGCTCTGAGTGCACTTTTAACACTTTCCAGGCCAGTCTTCATCACAGTCCTAGGGAGTAAAGAAGAGACAGCTTATATCTTGTGAGAGGAGCACGTGAAATCCAAATAAAACATGCTCCTACATCGTGTTTATTTTTGTCCATGACGACATTCACTCAGTCAACTCAATTTTTTAAATCCACTTTCAAATAATTCTTTCGTATATACTTGAAGTTACAGCAATAGCTCTCCGTAAATGCATAACGTTTCCTAAATGCCTTTGTAGTCAACTTAATTAGGACCTCCGAGCAAACGGCAGTTCTAATGCTTTACGTTTTCCACCTGTGGTCTCAAATATTGAGACTATTTACTTGATAACTAAGAAACCCAGCTCCTGAGTCAGTTTAGTTCATCCCAAATCCAACAAAACTAGAATGTTTTCTGAGGCTATGGGTGTGAAAGAAACATTTAATGCCGGCTAAACCACGTTACCGAATGATACAGATTTTTTTTTTTTTTTTTTACCTTAAGGGTAACAATCAATCTTTTCTAAATAAGCTCTGAAGGCTGAACTTTGTAGAGAAGTGACACTCTAAAGCCGCCATTTCTTGTAGAAAATGAAGGTGTATGGTAGCATCTCCTTTCTTCATTTATTATACAAAACACCTCAAATAAACTTTTAAACACAAAAATGGATAATTCAAGAGTATCACCGCATATTCCCTGTAGAAGACTTTTAGAAACTTTTATTTAGATGTATCCTGGATAATAAGTAAATTAAATGTATGGCTTAAAGGCTGAATCAATCATGCTAACCAAATTGGTTTTGTATTTGGATTTCTGGTCATTTTAATAGTAGTGCAGAGTAGAAAGTGCACAGACTTGGAAACTGGTATATTTCCACACTTACTATGCAATCTTAAGCTTCACTTTACTCATCTATAAAATGAGAATAAAACCTTCATATTTCCTATAAAGCTAAATGTTATTAGAAATATGGAGAACCACCACCACGCCTTGAGGCTAATAAAACCTCTAGAGTTGTAGTTCATCATTTTTACCTCACATAATACAGTCCCAATTCAACCCTCAATTACATACCTAGCTCCTACAGAAATTACTCAAAATTTAAATAACAATATATATATGATCATAAAAATAATAAAAGGCCGTTGTATTACTAATTTACAAAAGATATTCTTTTCACCTACATTTAAGTCTTTATTGCAACTCCAAAGAATAAAGACACTAGGTTCTTCTTATTATTCCTGTATATCATTATTACACTCATTGATTTAAATAAAAATGTATCCATTTACCTTGCATCCAAAGTCTGACCCAAAATATGAAGACAGTTGACAATTGATGTTGCATCATTTCCTAAAGAGGAAACAAAAAGCTGCATAAATTGCCCTGAGAATTTCTCAATGTTCTTCTTTTCTATTAATATTTGTGTTCCAAAAATTAGTCAAGGGCACAGCTCAGTAAGGATAACTCAATTCAAAAGATTTTTTGATAATCAAGTTTAAAATCATGCAGGTTTTCTGCTTAAAAGTGGCTATGCGAATGTAAGTAGAAAAGCAATAAAGCATGTCTCATCAAATAGCTGACATACTCAAGAAGCATTCAAAGCACTGCCTCAGGCTAAAGAATTTTAACTGGATTCTTCAAATATATCCTCCTCCCCATACTAGTTCACCTTATTTTTAAATCATATTGTATGCCAACTTTTTAAGTCAGCTGATATCCTTTGTGAAATGAGGTGAGCTAAAAGTCTAATAAATTTAATTCCCTTTTAATTACCCCAAGTACATCTGCTTTCTTATTGCATTCAACTGCATTGAGATGAATTAATCTGCCTGAATTCAATTGCATTGACATGAACTAATTTGCCTGAATGTTGCTCGTCTTTGGTGAAAACATAGTACCAAACTATCACGCAAAAAAGCATCAGAGGCTGAATAAGTTAAACATTACTCATGAGATATTTGAAACGGGGGTGACCCTTCTTGAAAATAAGATGAAACTCAGCCATTCTGATTGGCATATTTCATCACAAAGTACAGAAATATGAATCACATAATTAGTACACATATTTTACTTTGTGATACGGATACAAAAAAGAAAATATGAATCCAAAGTAACAAAATGATTTGACCACTCACAATACAGTCTGACACTCATCACTTCCTCATTCCATACTTTCCTATTTGTAATATATACAGTCATTCCCTGGTCCTTAGGTTAAAAACTCCTAATTGAATGTGAATTTTTAAAACATTTGAGCATGTTATATTCTTTATACACAAAAGGACCCTAAAAGGAACAAATGAAATATACATGGAAATAACTGCCTTAGAATGTGGGCATACCAGTTTAGTGATATGACGCAAATAAGAAAAAAATAAATAAGGTATTCATTGCTAAGACTCTTGAATTCTTTCAGAAAATGTTCCATTAATCTCGTGCTTTGAATCTCAGAACTTCCAGGTAATAACGAAGACAAAATCAGCAGAAGGGCAGAATTTGTCATGCTCCTGTCTACTGACTGGTGGCAGTGCTAGAGCTTCTACAATACTATAGCCCTTAGAAGTATTACTCATTTAATTATTCATTCACTCAATAAATACATGTTAAATACCAGGCACTCTTAAACTTCCAATAATAAGCAAAATAGAGTTCTCATGGTACTTGCATTTTAATGGGGGACACAGACAATGAGCTATTAAGCAAAAAATAAATCAGTATGTAACATAATATCAGGCCACAGTAAAAATATATAAAGCAGGGAATAGGGATTAGAGCAACAGGATAGAGTAATAGAGTGAGTGGTCACCAGAGCCTCCCCAAGAAGGTGGCATCTGAGCAGAGATTTGAATGAAGTGAAGGAACAAACCATGCATATAACTGGGAGAAGGGCCCAGGCGGTGGAAACAGCATGTTTCCGGGGCAAAAAATGAACCTGGTGGTCCAGGCAAGGAAGTCAAGATGACTGATGTGGGCAAATTCAGGGGAAAGAAGGAGAATGTAAGGTGGAGAGGAGGGAACCAGGTTCTAGAGCCTTGCAACCAGAGCAAGCACTTTGGACTGTGCTTAAGTGGTTAAGAATCCACCTGCCAATGCAGGGGACGTGGGTTCGAGCCCTGGTCCGGGAGGATCTCACTTGCCATGAAGCAACTAAGCCCATGAGCCACAACTACTGAGCCTGCGTTCTAGAGCCCGCGCTCTAGAGCCCGCGAGCCACAACTACTGAGCCCGTGAGCCACAACTACTGAAGCCCGGCGGCTAGAGCCCATGCTCCGCAACAAGAGAAGCCACCGCAATGAGAAGCCCGTGCACCGCAACGAAGAGTGGCCCCCGCTCGCCGCAACTAGAGAAAGCCCGCGCGCAGCAACGAAGATCCAACGCAGCCAAAAATAAAATAAATAAATAATTTATTAAAAAAATAAAATGTATGTCAAGGTTTTGCTTATGGGTTGCATGTTGGTGATGGGGAAAGGAGACAAGGATGACTCCACGATCATTTGGGTGAGCAACTGTGTGAGCAGTTGGGTGAATAGTGGTAGGATTCAATCACGTGGGGAGAGCCCAAGGCAGGAGCAAAATGTGTGGGGAGGGGAGGAAGGAGGGTTGGGCGTTCTGCTTCCGACAGGTCAAGTGTGATGGGTCAATTCATCTCAGGTAGAGATGTAGGCAACTTATACAAAAACCTGGAGTGCAGAGATGACATCTGAGTTAGAGCTGTAAACTTGGGCCTCATAAGCATATGGATAATTTTTTAAATCATGCGCCTGAGTGAAATTAGCCAGCATGAACATAAATACAGAAGCATAAAGGTCCCAGAGCCTCCAATGTTCGGAGGTAAAAAAAGATAAGAAGGGTGCAGCACAGAAAATGACAGAGGGAAGGCCCAGGAGGAAGAGGGGATACAAAGTGATGCCTATGAGTCTCATGCAACCAAATTCAGCACCAAATCAGAGAGGCTGGTCCCTCATCTCTTCCTAAAACTCACAGTTATACTGTCTCTTCATACAGATTATCAGTGTTTGTACTTTGTACTGAGCTTATCCATGCCTTTTTCCAAAAGGAGGTCCGGGGTACTTTAAACTTCCTTTCGTATAAGTTCATGAGGTGTGATTTTTGTTTGCTTTGTTCCCTGATGCAGCTCCGCACATAGAATAGCGCCTGATTTAGAGCAGGAGCTCAATTAAATATTTGTGGAATGACTGGAATGTGAGTAAAAAGAGTAGGAAAGGGCACCAGTGGCCAGACAAGTTCTGTGGGTCAAATGGAAATGTGTGTGGTGAATATGAGATTCCTGTGATTGTTAGTCACAAAACTGTAAGCTATATCTGTTGACACACTTTGGTACACTCCAGAGCAGATATAGTACAACTTTAAATGGAAACATCTCATTGTAAAAAATGGTGGAGAAAGGACCCTAAGGAATGCAGTAACAGTATTAACTGAACCTTCAGCATTTGAATGTATGGACCAGCAAAAGTATCAATTTTATTTGCATGTATAAATGCCTAAACTAATGGTTAGTCTTGAAGAGATAAAGTATGTAGTAAGGTTTTTAAATAAAATAGCAACCTGGATATGGTCCTTCTAAAGGCTCTCCAGATCACCATAATCAGGAATGTCAGTCATGCTGTTAGTAAGAACAGGAAGGGCTAGACAAAGCGTAGTAAGATGGTAAAATTTTAAGGTGATGACTGTATTTTTTCATGTACTTAACTGTATGTAATTTCTTAACTGCTCTGAGCAGTATAAAAACCGGAAGTTTGATACTTTCAACTCACGTTTTTTTCAAGGTTCAAGCTACTTTCTTTGCCTTCAAATATAACTCTCATCACCTCTGAACACTTAGGGAAACACTTATGGATTGCCTATTTATCTTTAAGATTGTATGTTTGCATCAGTGTGTGTGTGTGTGTGTATAAGCATAAAAGGTACAAAATTAAAATCACAGCTCATACCTGAATCTAATAACAACATACAGCAAGCACTGGGTTTTTAAAAACATTGTTACCAATTCTCACAAAATAATACAACTCTCTAAATAATAAAAATAACAAAGCTAACGCTGTTAAGAGTCAAAATATCCTTTTTGTATCTTAATCCCAAACAGTTTTGTGGTTTTTAATATAAGATTTCTATAATTCAGGAGTTTTCAATGTCATCCAAAATTTGATATATTACGTACCACTTGTTTTATAATCTGATTTATTGAGAATTCTCAGAATGTTGACTTTCTCTCTTCTGAGAAAACAGTAACAGTCATTCTAATTTTTATTCTTCTTCTTTACTTTTTCTAGCATGGCTCTTGACACAATATCTCATTATATTCTCTTCTTTGAAGAAATGATTAATCTTGGAAAAATCCTTATTAATAACATGAAATAAAATTATGCTAGAAGATACAAATTTCTCTCAAAATTATGAAGAGACAGAAATTGAAGCAAGTCAAAGATTTTATTACTTCTGAAGTCAGTGATATTGAAAAGAATAAAATTACTGAGTCCCTAACTTGGTGAGAAGTTTCAGTTAAACTTAGAATATATATTACACATTCTATTCATTTGTCTCAAAGTCAGGAAATTCTCTCAGAGTAATATGTTGAAATGAAAGAAGTATCTATCTCTCTAATACAATCTTCTGATATTATTTTCATTATAGGTGTCTGAGTCTGATATTTAACCTCTATAAGCATTAGGTTATTTTTTTATATAGCAACTCTAATCCAGGAAACTCTTGCCTTTATCATACACACTGTCATAAAACTACAGAATCTTTAAGTTAGATAAGACCTTAAGGATCCTCTAGTGATGAATACCATACTCAAAATAGATAACCAACAAGGACGTACTGTATAGCACAGGGAACTCTGCTCAATATTCTGTAATAACCTAAATGAGAAAAGAATTTGAAAAAGAATAGATACATGTATATGTATAACTGAATCACTTTGCTGTATACCTGAAACTAACACAACATTGTTAATCAACTATATTCCAATATAAAATAAAAAATTTTTTAAAGTAGCAGATTGTGCTACTTTTTTTTCCTATTTTCCTTGACTATCATCCATTTTATTTAACCTTCAGGTTTACTGACATAAAGTTATATATAATTTTCTAACAGATTGTGCTACTTTTTAAATTTAAACCATGACATTCTCAAAATAGTGACACATTCAGTTCTCACATATGCACTATCCTCAGAGATTCTTAGTGCTTTAAATGACTTTCCTTTCATTATATGTGTCCTATTAAACAAGCACAAGCACAAGCTGAACATTTTAGGGATAATACAAACACATACAGTCATTTCTCAGTATCCGCAGGGGATTGATTCCAAGACCCTCCCCCAACACCAAGAATCCAAGGATGCTCAAGTCCCTTGTCTAAAATGGCATAGTATTTGCATATAACCTACACACATCCTCCTTTATACTTTAAATCATCTCTAGATTACTTAAAATACATACTACAAAGTAAATGCTATGCACATATTTTTGAGGGATGGTGATTTCAAGTGTTGTTTTTTGGAACTTTCTGGAATTTTTTTAAAAAATATTTTTGATCCCCGATTGGTTGAATCCATGGATGCAGGGCCTGCGGATAAGGAGGGATGACTGTACTAATTTTCTAATATCTCCTGATACAAGATAGCCTCTCATTTAAACACATGAAGGGTGTTTGGGGTCGGGGAAAACAGAAGGATCAACATAAACTTCTTCCACTAATTTTTAAATCAGGGAGAGATACCAGTTGATAGAATTCACTATATTACTTTATTTACTATTAAAACTCTTTTAAAATTAACATTAAGATTTAGGTACCAGTTTAATCATTCATACTCGCCTAGAGGAAAAAACAAATACTTTTAACAAGACCTATGTTTCATTTAAGCACATGATAATACTTGTTCAGTATTCCTGAAGCTAATGTGGGAGCTGTATTAATGATGTTCTAGGGTCATTGAGGTCAACCAGAAGGAATGTTGGAGTATGAGGCTCATAATGTTGCAAAATCCTTGCTTTATTCCAGGCATTCCTAGGAATCTGTCTGTCATCAAATTTGGAAATTCTCCAGTAAATCTGGGGTGTCTCTGGACAATTAACTGTCTTGCTAATATGTTAAAAACTCACCAGAAAACAGGAAAGTAGAAAAGGCCTCTACCAAAATGTTCATTGCAGCTCTATTTACAATAGCCAGGACATGGAAGCAACCTAAGTGTCCATCAACAGATGAATGGATAAAGAAGATGTGGCACATATATACAATGGAATATTACTCAGCCATAAAAAGGAATGAAACTGAGTTATTTGTAGTGAGGTGGATGGACATAGAGGCTGTCATACAGAGTGAAGTAAGTCAGAAAGAGAAAAGCAAATACAGTATGCTAACACATATATATGGAATCTAAAAAAAAAAAAGGTCATGAAGAACCTAGGGGCAAGATGGGAATAAAGATGCAGACCTACTAGAGAATGGACTTGAGGATACAGGGAGGGGGAAGGGTAAGCTGGGACAAAGTGAGAGAGTGGCATGGACATATATACACTACCAAATGTAAAACAGATAGCTAGTGGGAAGCAGCTGCATAGCATAGGGAGATCAGCTCGGTGCTTTGTGACCACCTAAGCGGTGGGATAGGGAGGGAGGGAGGGAGGGACATGCAAGAGGGAAGAGATATGGGGACATATGTATATGTATAACTGACTCACTTTGTTATAAAGCAGAAACACACCATTGTAAAGCAATTATACTCCAATAAAGATGTTAAAAAAAATAAAATTAAAATTAAAAAAATTAAAAAAAATAAAAACTCACCAGAAAACAGGAAGGTAGAAAAGGCCTCTAAATGATAACTATTTTGTGCCAGGCTTCTCAAATAGTTCCTCAAACTGAAAGGATCATTGTTGGTAGAGTTTAATGATTGTTTGAAAAGTCATTAATCATGTGTTACTTCCTTTTCAATGTAAGTGCCCTAAGTGTTTTCATGGACCACTTAAGGAATTTTTTAAAAATGTGATTCTCATAAATTATAAGATAAGTGGATATTTTCCCTAATATTCTCAAGGAAAAAAATGTAAAGTCTGGGTTATTCATGAATGTAAGAAAATTCCAAATTGATAGCACTCATCTCGTTGTAGTAAGCATCTGCTGACTTATCTATCTTCTCTGTTAAGACTGTAGAGGTAGGACCTGGTTGGTTGACTAATTCAGTCATCGGATATTTATAAAAGAGCCACTATGCACCAGACTTCCTGCTGGGCTCTGAGGATACGAAAATAAGCCCTCAAAGGGCTGAGTTTTGGGCCAGAGAAAGAAGTTAATCTAGTAACATCATCAGTGAGATGAAGGAAAAGTATGCAGAGCTATGAGAATGTTATAATAGTAGAAGGAGAGAGTATAATCAGGGAGGTTGGGGATGGTCTTCCTGAGAGAATACTATTTGGGTTGAAATCTGAAGGAAGAGTAGTTAACCCCATTGTGGGTGTGAGGGACTGGAGAGGGGCGTGTGGTGTATGGGATCCCATCTCCGTCAGTAATTACAGCATGTACAAAGGCCCTGGGCAGAAAGAAAAACATTTTCACGAAGCAGAGAGAAGGCCGCTTAAGCTGAGGCATCATGAGGAAGCCAGAGCATGCTGGGAAATGAGGATGCAGGGGTACACAGGGGACAGACTATCAAACACTATGTGGCCAGATGAAGAATTCTGATCTTTATTACAGAGAAATGGGAAGCCACTGGCTACACAAGAGTGTATTCAGGGATGAGACCATTTTGTTGTTCTGTTTTGGTTTTTGGTTGGGGAGGGGGAGAGATATGATTGCTTTGGAGCACAGTTTAGAAGGGCAAGAGGGAATTCTAAGAGAAGGGTTAGTACGTTCGTGGAGGCATACAGGTAAGAGACACCTGTAGATTGGCGTGGGGTGGTAGCAGCAGAGAGGGAAAGAAATCTGCGCTTTTCTATCCTCACAGGCTAAGAGAATGCTCACACACAGCAGACACAAAACTGGTTACTGAAAGAATGCACAAAATCAATGTCATTAAGGCATTCGATTCATTTCCACATGTAAAAAGAAAGCCGTTAAGAAGTCTTGATACACACACACCTGTGCCACCATCACTATCCCTGCTGGAGTTCTGGTTACCAGATTCTCTTTCCCCTACAAATGACTGCAAGTCTAAAAATAGGCTGTAGTAGTGAGACTTAAGTGTCCTCTAAATGCTTTAAAATTAGGCAGAGAGACAGAATTTTCACTTAGCATAAGTGGGCGGAAATGGTAGGATTAAAAGCAATATTTCGTTAGTCAACAATGTGTCCTTGAAAACGGCAAATGGGATCCTTATTCCTTGTCAACCTGCCTGCGCCTTACCCCGTCCTAACTGATTTTCCAAAATACAAGCGTGCACCACCTTGCAATCACAAGCATTTCAGAAGTCAAAAGGGAAGCCTAATATAAAATAGATGCTATTTTCCTTACTAATTTTTTCTATAAAGTATTTTAATAGATACCCCAGAACCACTGTTCTGTAGGGAATATGGCTTGTTCCCCTTTTTTAAAACCCTACCTTTTTCTAAGATAAGAGGAAATGGTTTACACACCTTCAAAAGAATATATGAGGCATAAAAACATGACTCATCTCTCTTTAATCCTTAGTGTGCTTCAACGTATAGAAAATATTTTAAAGTAGATAAAAGATATACATAAATATAGAAGTTCAAGTTTGGGGAATCCTCACTTTACATATCAGAAAAATTTCTGAACAGCTACAATCTGGCAGACATCTTGGAATAAATATTCCATTATGGATCATACTCAGCTCCCCACAATGACCACCACCAGGACAAGAGTTTTGACTTCTGGTTTATTTGAATGCTTCCCTCTTGTCTCCAATCCCACCTTGCTGACATGTTTCAGGTTAATGTATCTCCTTCTGTATTTTTGCTCCTTGACACGAAGCCCAAGTATTTCTTTGTTAACCTCAGCTTTCACTTCTGTCTTACTTTATTCTTAGGCTAGGTCATGAAACAATTTTTTGAACTAAGCACAGGAAAAACATTTTGATCATCAGTTAATGTCTGCCAGAATACAGAAAAAAAATATATAATGTAAAGATAGGGTGAAAGAAAAAATAAGAGATTAATATGTCTATATATTTACAAAAGACCACTGTATATATGCTGTTGGGTCTCTCTCTCTCTCTCTTCAGGAAAATCCACAATGGTATAATTGATATATCAAAAAGTAAATACTTGGATTATACAACTTCTGCTTCGATCTGGAAATGGCTAGATTATAAAGGCTTCATGGCGCATGTATTTTAAATAACCAAGTTCCCTAGTTTAGTGTGTATGTAATTTGATTTATCTAAATAAAAGCTGTACAAATAAGACTAAGAATACCTTAGATTTGAAAGCTGTACTGTTACAGTTTACATAGCACTTCAACATTCATCATGTCATATGAGATTTTATACATGCAATAGATCTCTAAAGTTAGTAGTTATTTTAACCTAGTTTAAAAATGAAAAAAAACCAAACAAACCAAAAACCAAAAACCAAAGGTTCAGAGAAGTTAAGTCCCTTGTCCAAATCATTCAGCTGGTTTTGTTGCAAATAGAGGACTTACACACAGGTTTTCTGATTCAAAGCCCATTATTCTCTCCAGGACATCATGTTAACATCTAAAACCCCGCTGTAACTGTAACATGTAAAGTTTACATGTCTAAGACTTAACATGCTAACTCTTTGACAAGTCTGTATTAGAGTATGTTTGATTAATAAAAGCTTCTTGAAGTCTGTATTGTTTTACAGGCAAATGCCTAAGCAAATTTGAACCAATAATAAGACACTAGAATAATATAAAGACTGCATTAAAATATGCTTTTAAGATAAAGATACATAGTAGCTCTCCAATAAATTCCTGTTAAAAATAAAAATAATAGTATTTAAAGGCAAAGGGATTTAACATACAATGCCTAAATGAAATACAAGAATCACAGAGAGACGGAATGAATGTTAAAATCCAGTTCTTCTCCTCTTGACTGGTATGACAAGTTATATTATGCATTTATCTTCAACTACTGAACCCTTAATATATTCAAAGGGAAAAGAGAGATTAAACAACAGGTAAAATTAATACATGGTAATGGAAGTCTACATTAGTAGACCAGTAGATTAGTTTACATATAGTTCCTTTGCAGAGGGTTATAAATTGCAAAATGGCACAAGGCAGGCTTCTGGGATGCTGAAAATGTTCTATGTCTCGACCTGAGAAAATGGGCAGATACATGTAAAATTTCATCAAGTTATGTCACCAAGCTGTTCTCAAGATTTGTGTACTCTGCCGTATATATGGAATGCCTCAAAAAATTAAAAAAATAAAATTATAGCAAAACATAACATGGGAAACCAAGAAGTTAAAATATGTAAGAAGCTAGAGAGAGCACAACAGAAAGTATTATTATGGGGTCCCCATCAGAGCCTTCCCCTATCATGAGAAGGTAAAGAGTATACAAAAGCTCCGTCTGAACAATTTTCGTAGAAATTTTTCTATGATGAAGAGAAGTCAAACAAAAGCCAGTCAACTGGAGAGCTTTCTGAAGACAATTTCCCCATTAATTTTGGATAACTGAAACATTAATGCAAAAACTCAGGCAATTTATGAGAAATATATCTTAAAAACACCCAAATACTGGATATAATAATATTAGAAACCAAATACAGCATTAAGTAGTCATATCCAGAAACTATCATTTCTCAAAAAATGTACAGAACATAAAAGTTATTTGCATATATATACACATACACACACGTACATGTACCTATTTCTCAGCTTATCCACTGTGGCTTTTATAGAAATGACTTAATCCTTAGGTTTTCCTGTGAATGGAATGGGACTTATAACATCTCTATCAGTACACTCAATGTTTTCTTACTGAAGTCACCCCGACGCTGTCTCAAAATCTATAGAGCATTGAGCTAAAATTTGCCTTGGCAGTTATGAAGCCAGATGCAGGAAAGCGTAAAACATAAATTCTGCCGACTGCTATAAAGTCTTCAAGCCCCACGGTAAGGAGAGTCTGTGGAAAGTGAGTGACCGCCCTGCAAGGCTCTTTGAAAGCAGGCGTTTGGGAACATGAATTTCAGCTACATGAATTCTCAGAAATGAACAAAAACTGACTACTATGGGGTGAGGGGTGCTAGAAAAGTCGCTTTTGCCAAATCCAGGCCTCACTGTCTCTACTACGAAGCTCCAATGTCTGGAATACGGTCAACATGCAAATCTGTAGTCAAGAGCATTAAAAAAGTAAGTGCAGTTAAAATTGTTGGTGTATAACAACTCATTACTTTATCTATAAGAGATAACCAAACACAAATTTAGAGGCCCAGTTTTGCTTCACCCCTCTGAAATAAAATATGGCAGAAGCTGCCATTTTCATTCATTTGACCTTTAATAATGTAACCTTTTGACTTGCAAGTGTGCTTTGGACTAGTATATAAAGTTACAGTCTTCAATTTCACCATAGGTAATGCTACTTATAAACAACCTTGAGGACCTTACCTTGGCCTACGACGACCATGCATGCAGCCATGCAAACATGCATTCATGCAACATAGCAGCACACAACACAGTGCAAAAATGGCAAAGAAAACCAAGTGATGGCCATGCTAGTATTTGTTCAAGGGTCTCCTTACCAAATAGTGAAATCCTATGCCTGACAAGAACTCCAAGTTTGCAGAATAGGCTGAAGACAAAAGAAAAACAAAAGAGAAAAGGAAAAAGGGGGAAGGGAAGGTAGAAAAGACAGGGAGAAATTAAATTAAAATAAAACAAAAAAAAAAAGAAGAAGAAAAAAAGAAAAATAAACAGCTGATATATGAGCCGGAAAAAAGCAACATGATGTCACGCAGAAAGAATCAATTCTCTGAGCAGAGGGTGGAGTAAAGATATTAAAGAAAGAGTCTCTGAGTGCATATCTTTAACAAACATGGTTAAAAAAGCACATATTATAAGGAACCAAAAAAAAAATTGAAAGCAAAGCTAATTAATATAAAAGCAATCTATATGAACCCCATAAGAATATAACTACTAGAAAACCACAAGGAGAAAAATTTAATTTTATCTGCCCCAAAGTACTACTGAAGTTCTAGAAATTTGTGGTTGTTGTTATGGACATTATTTAACAATGGAAGTATGGTGCTTTGGGCATAAAATGTTTACTTTTAGTATGTTTTATCATTTGACCTTTCCTTCCCCCTGACCTTGACCACACCCATTACACATATACCAAAGCATCCAGTGAATCTGAACACAATGAACTAGAGAGAGCATTTAAACAACTGATAATCCCTCAGAGAAAAACGTTACAGATGTGATAACTTAAAGGGCTTCTAATGCTAATTCATGAGTTGAACATATATTTCCTCTAGACTAAGTTCCTGGGTCTTCATGTCCTTCCTGGTGGTCACCAATGGGAGATTCCAAATAAGGGGGCCCAGCACTCAACATGATGGCATTGGTACGCACTAATGCTCAGATCACAACCCAGAGCCTGGGCAATACCCGTTCTTGTCCTGTCACGTCTGTCACCAGGCAGTCTGGTGGCTTTCTTGCTGGGCCCTGTTTTTAGGAACATCTTTCACTCAGTTCCATGCTACAATCCCTTCTAAACATCCCTCAGGATTCAGCTCAGACATGTTTACTCCAAGAAGCCTTTTCTAACACCGGGTGTTCCTTCACCACTCCCAACCCAAGCTCAAAGAAGTCCCCTCCCAGCCAGGGGCCATCTGCAAAAATATCTACCAGGACATTTAACCTCCCATATTACAACTGACACTATTTTCACTTCTATCCAACACTCTTCTGAACCCTCAGAGAGCACCAGTGGTCCACAGCCAGAACTTACCAAAGCTCTAACCTTGAAAATCCACTTGTACAGCACCCCCCACACTCAGCTTGATTTTCCCAATCATGATGACAGCTATGTCCTCACTGCCCCATCCTCTCTTGCAAAGCTTTCTCGTCACCAGCAGTGTGCAGATGTACACTCATCAGGACTGGGGAGACAGGCTCTATGCCATGGAATACAATGATGGCAACTGCTCGTGGCAGAATGGGAAAAAGGAGTCAGGATCACCTTTGTGATGTGGACCACTTTTATTACAGTAGGTTTTGGCCATCATCTCTCACTTCAGTAACAATGTGAAATAACGTATTGGTGAACATTAATTATATAGGGCATGGGGTAGCTTTTCCAAGAAAACATTCATCCGCAAGTGCTTAAGTGACTTCGAGGTCTTGGGAAATCTCTTATCAGTGCTAATTTTTTTTCAAACAATGATCTATTCAAGTAGATGTTAGACATAAGATTAAACATTAGCCCCCCAGAGCGGCATTATTTATCTTTAGGCTATAATTGAAATGAACAAAGACAATAAAACAAAAGCAACTTTCTCCAGGTGCCCTCATTCACTGAGCTTTCTGTGTGTTAACAAGGATCTGTCTCCATGTAAAGAGAGTGATTACATCTTAGAATTGTACACATTTTGGATTCTTGGAATCTAGTCTATTTTAAGCAACATCTTTTATCTCTTACTCGCTGACACTCTCTAGTATCCAGAGTGAAACATTCTGCGATGATGTTGAATTTATAATACTAGGATTACGTTTTTAACCTATGAATTTGAATTATGAATTTATAATACTAGAATTATGTTTTAATCTAGACCCGGGGTGTTGCGCGGTGATAGGAAACAGAATTGCTCTGTATCCTGAGCACATTTATGTTGGAGAACCTCTCCGAAAAAAATGACTTCTTATGATATCAGCTGCTTCCTAACGCTAGGTGTCCCTAATTAGTAACAGATGTGCCACCAGAGAGAAATACAGATATATAGAAAGCTAGGTCCTGAGAAAAGACAAATCGTATCTCTCTCCCTTCCTGTGTCATCCTCTTTCAGCGTATAGCTTCTGTGCAGACTCTAAGGTTTGATTATTATAAACTTTGGCCTATAGTTTTTCTAAAGACAATTTCCATAATCCCGTTATCCCCTTTCTCTATATCCCTTCATTATTAACATTCTTAAGAATTCATTCTGCAGTTTCCTCCCTGACTCATTGCCTCGTGAGGTTGCTTTCCACCTCATTGCTCTCCTGAAAACACTCTCTTGTTCTCAATACCCTCTAAGTAGCAAATCTAATAACCTCCTTTTCAGTCTCCAACCTGGAGAGCTCTCCACAGTACTTGGCATCATTAACTACTTAAATCTGTGAAACTCTGGTTTCTGTTTTACAGTATTACTTCCCACTTCCTCTCTAATTAATTGTTCTCTCTATTCTTCAAAGATCCACTTCTGAAAACCCTGGAAATGTAATAATTCTCCAAGTTTTGGTTCAGACCTTTCAGCTTCTCTCCGATTCTCCCTTAGTTTCATCTGCTTTCAGAGCTTCGAGCAGGAGATGGGTATAGATAATCCCCAAATATGTCATTTCTTGCCCTGATCTCTCCAACACCGAACACCTACTTCCCACTTTCTGCTGGATATCTCCAGCTGAATGACCTGTTAGTACTTTATCCTTCCATACGTACCTCTTTAACCAAATGTAAATTCTTCTCAAAACTAGTTCTTCTGAAGTTTCTTGTTTTCGCTAGTGAGACCACTATTGTTCCAACCACTCAGCAGTGAAACTTCAGTCCCAGGTTGGCCTCCTCCTTTCTACTTGAGATAGGACTCATTACCAAGGCATGTTTATTTTCCCTCTTCCGTGTTTCTCAGATGCAGCCCCTCTCTGCATTTACATCTCCTGTGCACTCCCAGCACTTTATATATGGCTCATTTACACTCATCACAACGTAGTTCATGGTTAGCTCTATACGTATGTGTCTCCTCAGCTATACTTCTAAGTCCATTAAACTTGGGAACTGTGCTGTTGTATCTGTGTGTTTATCCTCAGACCTAGGACAGCACCTTGTACCCGCGGGGCATTCAGAATACTTGCTGAACAAACCCACGGGTAGCAAACCCACCTACTGGAAGTAGCACTTCTGTTACAACAGCTTGCATCCCTGCCATAGCTCCTAACGCCTGCCATGGCTTCCCAGCCGTGCTACTCTTATCAATCCCTTATGCTCCCAGACTGTCCTCATTCTTCTATTTAAAAAGCGTCAATGGCTTCTTAGTGCTAATGAATTAAGTAAAAAGAAAAAAGATATTTTGACAGTTACTCTCAATTACAGTGTTCCATCATGAATCTACATAACCTATACTTCTCCTAAATGACCAGCTTCTATGCTGTACATTGTTATCTAAAAAATATACCTTTTTCTTAATCTCGGACCTACATATTTTTTAAGATCAACTTTGAATGTCATGACTTCCATAAATCTCCAGCCCATCCACACCCATCTAAGGGGTTCTAACTTTACTTTGAATCCTATAGCACCACTCAGCTTTCTGTTATTGGAAAAATATTTATTCCCATATACTTAGCCACTGCCATGTATACTCCTGGAGTGCAGATACCCCATCTAACTCATCTCTGTGGACAAGAGAATACTGACTTCGGACAGGAAATTCTCGATACCTAATTTCTAGTACCAGGAGGTATCTAAACAACTAATGGGAACAACCTAGTTTTAATTGTGGAGAAATTAATTTAGACCCACATGACTACCGCTACACCCAACTGTTAAATACAAATTAAAACGATCATGGCAATGCTCATCATGTGTATGCAGGTATGCTTGTTTATTCACAGTAGCAGAGCCAGTTTTTTTTTTAAACCTGTTTTGTTGTATTTTTTACGTATTTTACTCATTGAAGTAATATTTAACTGAAGTAGTAAGAAATCAGAGATTTACAAATTTCAGTGATTCCATTTCAACATGCCAAACAAATTATTTAATTTGTTTTCGTTAATGTGATAGTGATGTTGGTTGTTTTAAAACATATCTTTATGATTATTAAAGTAAGATTTTTTTCATTTTAAAAACTTGGAAAACACATAAAAATAGTAATATAAAATCTACAATGCACTACCTAAAGAAAACAACCATTAACATTAAATTTATCCCTTACCAGTACTTTTCTATACATAAAAATTTAGGTTCTTTTAAAAAATCCAAATCAATACTATTTGAACAAATGTTTTATTTTTTAAATGATAGTTTTCCTAAGTTATCATGTATTTGTATCCATCATCATTTTAATGACTGGACAACATGTACCATAATTTATTTATCATCACCTTCATTTTTCAACTCTGATTTTTTTCTCTCTGAGGATACATTCTACCTATGTTTGGCATTAAAGTACTGTGAAGAAATCAGTTACTTCTGTTGTTCATGTCTCTCATTCCTGTGCGTTGGAATTTTAATGGCATACATTAAATTTTAATGGCATACATTCCCTTTTTCGGAAGTGCTAGTGGGAGAAGTAAAACTCACCAACCCTCTTTCCAAGAAGTGAAGAAAAAAATTGAAGATGAAATCATTAAAAACTGGGGCAGTGTTATTAAAGGCCCCAAAACTACATCAACGGAGGCTAGCATAGACTCGTGATGTTCTTCTGATTTCTTCTATGAGGGATATAGTTGGTAAAGGAGAATTAGTTACTTCTGTAGTTAGTGAACAGTTCTTAGAGTAAAACTGAAAAATGAATGGCGAAAACAAGACACAATAAAAGGGGAAGGGAAAGAGCAGAACTTGCATAATTTTTTTCCTTTTTTTCCCTATATTCTCCAACTGTATTTTGATTTATGTTAATGAGTGTGATTAAATTAACAACACCCTCTAGGAACAAAGTTTCTGTTACAAAAGGTTAACCGGCCAGGAAAGACTAGGAGACTTTGCAGTAGCCTTGGTTCCATAGTGTTTAACGATAACTTGGTGTCCTGGCGTTTTCCAGCTACTGTGAGCACTCACCATCCACAGGGGAACACGGGGCCAGTGGTGTAGATGAGCGCACGTGTGAAATGAGGAGAGATGGGTCTCTCTCTCTCCTAGGGAAGGCGCAAAGAAGGCCATGCCATAGTGGGGAAGGGGAGGGGATTATTTACATCTTGGAAAGTAGCTCTTCCTTCCCTTTCCTTCTGGTAACACAGTTGGTGGAAACAAAGTAAGTCACTGGAATGGATTCTCCGTTATTTTAACTATCAACCATTTTATCAACTTCACAGGAAGCTTATTATTTGAAGAAGTTTGGAAACATTTTTAATGCTGCTGCAATCCTACATCACATGATTGGCTACCTATCAGTTGGTAGACAACCAACTAGACAATAAATTTGAGTAAACAGATGAGCTTAGGATCCCACCCCCAGTGCTATGCACCGCAGGAATCTTACTTCCTCTTTACCCTCTGGGGACAGTCTATATTCAATGTCATCTCACCCTGTCCAACAGGCTGATACTGCACTGCCATTCAACATATCATTAAAGTCAAGTCTATGCTATGAATCCAAAACTGCTCTAAAAAAAGTCTTAAGAAAAAAAAAAAAGAGGTTTGTTTCCCAGGCAAGCCGCTGATGACAGATCCATAGGTACTGTGAAATAATAAATGCATACTCTTCTAAGATGTTAAACTTGTGATAATACTGCTAAACAGCAATAGATAACTAAAAAAAGTCAAGACCAAGGAAAGCCTGTATCTTACTTTATACAGGGTACTCATGTTTACAGAAATTTTTTTCAAATACAATCTAAAAGCTTGGTTTGGACTCCTGTGCAATGTAATACAGAAGAAGACTTTCTCAGTAATTGATTCTCATGTATACTAAGTTCTGGCAGAATTTTGAGGACTCAAACTTGAAATCCCCAGCAGAATCACAAATAAATCTCCAAAGAATACTTGGGTTTAAAGAGAAATAAGAAAGCACTGCTAGGATGCTGGCTTGACTGGTGTGAGCAGAGAACTTTAAAAAGTATATATGTTTACTTCATTTTATCCCAAGATTGCTCATAATTTTTTTAAAATTTAAAGTTATAATTTCTGAAAATGAGATTCTGCTGAAAAATACAGGCTAGCAAAAACATTAGATTTGAATAAATTTTAGGGAATCCAATGTTAAAAAGTATCATTTAACAAAAAATACTAATACACTGATGCATCTCCAGCCTCTACTTGTGGACTCTGTATTGGGTATTTTGTTCCTTCTACTCAGCATTACATTTAGCAGTAAAATATAAGAAAACTCAACACCTAGAACACATGTATTAACTTGCCAAAACCATCCTTCTCATAGTGTTTGATTCCAAGGGGCCAGGGGCCCGGGAACATGGGTGGGAACTCTTTGCATGATCCTACTTCAAGAACCTGAGATGCTCTTTCTCAAAAGGAAATACACTTAAACAATAGTCTTTATTTTTTATAGCTGTTTACCTAGTCACCATTTCTTTCTCTTTGTTTGATGCATGTCCTCCAGAACAGAGAGGTCTGCTTGCTGCAGATAAGAAGTATAAACGATGGTTTTTGAAATACTGATCAATTAAAGGAAGAACAACCTGAAAGAAAGGAAAAGAAAACAGATCTACACAGTGGACTCTTCTGGGGGATGAATGAGTGCTGAGTTTTTAGAGCAGCCAGAGTTCTGTCCACATGCAATAAGTCCCCAATATCCACAGCCATGCCAGTCAGCACCATTTCAAAGTATGCCTCTCGTAAGTTTCACTCTACTGTCTCCAGTCCCTGTGTGTGTGTGTGTGTGTGTGCACATGTGTGTAATTATAAAAAAACACATCAAATTTTCAGTGGTTTGAAATTAGTCTTAATATTTTCTCAAAATGAAACAGTCTTAATATTTTCACATCATGCGGTTCCGTGCCTGACAGGTTCAAAAACAATCAGTGATGACCTTCTACTGAGTCTCTACGATGTCTGAGGATTGTAACTGATATGCTATCATTTCATGTATCCCAGTAACCACTCTGTATGGTAGGTGCCATCATCCCTGATTTCTAGGTATTAAATTGAGATGTAGAAAGTGAATGATTTACTCAAAGTCACATTGCCACTTACCTACCTGCACAAAGCTCTTACCTGGCCTCTGTCAAAGCCCACCTCCCAATTCTGCCCTCCAATCCTGATGGCTGTTGGCCAATTCCTCCCCCTCCCCCATCCACAGGCTTTGTACCTGCCATTCCCTCTGTCTGAAATGCTCTCCCCACACCCTGTAACCTACTCATTTCACTCCTCCTGCAGGCCTCAGTGCAGTGGCACTTCATCAGATAAGCCTTCGCAGGCCTGTCAACTAGATAAACTCCCTGTATCCTCTGGTCTTTGAACATCATTTGCGACTTTATATTTTATGTGTATGATTTTTGGGTTAGTCTCTCTCCCTAAGAGTCTATAGGGCACACAAGAGAAAGAAACATTTCTGGGTTTGTTTCCCATTAAAGCCCTCTCCTGGCCTCTATGACTACTGCTTGTTCTGTTTCATTTACCACTGACGCACCAGCGCTTAGAACCTTGTTGCAAGCCTGTAGCAAGCACTAGATAAATATTTGTTGAATAAATAAATGAAAAAAGTAATAATAACTGGCATTACCAGTATTTAGACTCAAGCCTATCTAAATACATTTTTTCCCCTACAAGGCAGGTATATTTTTTAATAATAGGAATACAAAGGCTTTTAGTGATCTTCCTAGGAAGTGGTGACACTGCCTGAACTTAGTGATTGACATATAATAGGTACTCAATAAATATGTGAATGAATGAATCACAGACTTAGTAGAAATTAAGCCACATTAGGCATGCATCTGCAAACAAAATCACTAGGGGCGCTGAGTGCACAGGCAATGAAATACAAGAATGTATTTTAAACGTGTGATTAGAGGCCATGAATACAGCACTTCTGATCACTGGTTCTCAAGGGTGATTACATCCTAGCAGAACAGATAACCAGCAATGTGCAGCCCAAGACAGACTTCACAGGACTGATACAGATTTTGGGTGCAATACTGAGTGGAAAGAAAAGACAAGAGAAATCTCCCTGACGGTAAAGGGTACAATTCTGAAAACATATAATAGAAACCAAATATTAATCAATCAAAATAACATGTCATTTTGTAAATGACCTATAACCACCAAATGCAAGTCCTTTGAGAGGAAATGGACGGAAATCATTAGGTCTTCAGGTTAACGAAAACATATTGTAAATAGGAAAGCTTCCCAAGGGCATTCTGTCTTTGCGATAGTGAATCTCCAGGACATAATTCAATGCATGGCACAGACCAGGCTCAGAGTAAACACTGAGTACATGAATGGACCCAATGTGGACATTCTGTAACTCTTCATCTCCTTCTCGTACTGGCTGGAATGTGCACACAGCAAATTCTTGATGAATTCGTATTAAACGGAATAAATAAAGATCATGGGATATACTCTAAATATGAACAACTGATCCTCTCTGAGCCTGTTTTCCTCTTCTGAGTAGGATTCAGGTCCCACAATAAAGATTCTATAGTATAGGCTCTTATAACGCACCCACGGATAAATTAACTCATGCTTTTCCTCTTTAACAAAGAAATATTCATCTAAAAATTTTAAATCAGAACAATATTCAAATGTTAGGAAACAGATGTTTCTCCTTTATGTCATATGATAAAGCCAAAAAAGAGAACTTTGAGTCAGACTTCACAGAGAACAAAGTCATTTGAGAAATACGGTACGGAGAGCAGAGCAAGTTAAAGCATGACCAAAGGTGCTGGGAGCACATTTATCCCACATGATTCATGCAGTTATTTTCATGCCACAGAATATCTACTTAGAGTAGAATTCACATTTGTAGACAAGTGCATTCCACAAAGAGGCAACGATCTAAAGAGTATATTTGCTAAACAAACATATTGAAGGAAAAACAGGACGATTGTATACTGTACTTTAGCAAAGAACTTGATTTCTTGTTCATAAGGGAAATGTTCTCCTTTGCTTCTGCTGCCACCATCTGTAGACATGAAGAGTTTTTAGGTACACGTTGCACTTCAAACATGACAAGATAGTCACCCCAAATGCTAAGTTTAGAACACATTGCTAAATGTGTTACCCCACTAAGCTGAATACACAAATATAAAGGCTAACTTCAGCCGTGTAATTTAAAAAAAGATTAAAAACATACCCAAATCAAAATAAAAAAGCTCTTGAGACAGCCCATACATGTGGTTACGAGCACAAACATACTGGTGTAGCTTTGAGATCTGATTGACATGTAGGGAGGAAACTGGAATAAAGTAAAAATCCCACATTTTTAGCAGTAAAATCCCACATTCTCTTTCAGTAAGAAAGAAGCTCCCTGGGGTGAGAAAAGTGAGTGGAAAATAAGTAAACATAATTTGTTAGATTTTAACACAGACCTCTAAATAAAGATAGTGACTTTTTGGTGTGACTGCAAATTACAGCCATTAATATACCAATGGAAAAATTTCAGGAAGCCAGTGCCCGTGATGAAGGGGAGGACCACAGCTGTAATACTAGGTTGGAAAATTAACATTCTGCTAAAGAATAAAAAAGTTCACCGGTGTCAAAAGATAATTTCCATAAGCAAAGCAAAAAGCCCCGAATTTTCCCCATGGTGTAGAAAATGAGTTCAAGGTTAAGAACTGATTGACCGAATGCGTTCAGCTTAGAAGGTGGCCTTTCCTACCTCCCTCATGCATACCAAGGAGGTTTCATGCATATAGAAGAGGTAGTAATAAACTATAATAACCACGATGCTATGCAGAACAGATTGGAAAGCTAAGAATTTCAGAACTGGATATAAGGTTTCAGTAAAATCTGTAAGCAGAGCTTCCATATTTTATAAGAATCAAACTGACTTTTGCTTGAAAAAGTTCTTTTGCACACAGAAATATAAACAATTTGAAATACGCTTTATTAAATCTTAAGCATAAATTCAGGATAATTTTTAGAGAACTTAGGTAATACTTTGTAAAATCAGACAGTGCTCTTCCCATGAATAAGTAAAAGAAAATAATGGCTTTTCAATGCTTGCGAATTTCAATTTCTTTTAAATCACTTTTGCACTAAATCTCTCTCAAGCATATTATGCAGAATGGCTGGATCCACCTAAGGGACCTGCTCATATAAACGTTATTAAGACAGAAATTTGTACCTACCTAAATCTGCTAATATTGCAAAGAACTAAACAGGAAATATCTTTCCTTTCGTTATATATTTTAACAAAAATGCCTCTGTAGAAAATGTGAAAAGATTTGGAGAGAATATGATCTGTGATGTAATACAAAAATTCAAAAAAGGCATAGGCATATTCTTACCATCACCATGAGTCTATGTTTAAGAAAGAATATATTAAAGATGTGTTGCAAAGGCAATAAAGTGAAAGATAAAAGAACAAGGTATTACAGAAATTTTGGTTTTTAGTAATAATGAAAAATGAAAATGAAAACAAGTAATTGTGTAGACAGTCTCAACTCTGCTTCTCCTCTTGACAGAGTTCTTGTACATAATTTGCCTTGCCAAAGCCACCTGAAAAAGGAACAGGTAACAGCAGCAATTGTAAAAAAAAAAAAAAAGAAACTAATTTTGTTGGGCTCTATATTAATCTAACCTTATTTCTCCCCAGAATTCTGTTCATAAGACCTTCTCTATCCTATAGAGAGAAAGAAATATGTGAAGTGGGTGAATCTGCCCTGTAGTTAGCTTCTCACCACTCCTTATACACAAACGCTGTCCTAGGAGGTTTATTCAGAAACTTGAATATAATGTGAGTAAAGCAAAGCCTAAACACATTTTACCCTTCAAAGTTCTGTTTATGCTACCCATACATAAGCAAAAACTTTTCTTATTCCCTTTCCAAATGATCACTCTTTATTCCCTCTTCTCCTCTCTCTTGTCAAAAAAGAAGGCTGGATGCCAGAGCTGCTACTCATACAGATACTTTTAAATGTGGATTAGAAATGTCAACACTTAACTTTGTGCATAAAAGCTTCAAAAGTTCACCATGGCCTCATGCTTGTTCTTTGGTCAAATTTCATTCAGACTAATTTGGCTACTAGTCAAGATGACTATCATATTTTAAAAAAATATTGTTGGATGAGTTACAAAGAGACTGCATATTATAGATTAGTTTGTATAATTGGCCTTCATGAAAAAGATGGTTAAGAGAGCAAAAATATAGCATTTGTACTGTAGCTAAAGAGGCAGGTGGAAAAAGAGGGAGGTTCTTTAAGAGAACGATGCTCAAGTAGAAAATCTCGAATCACATTTGGGATCCAGGGGCCAGGAACAAGAAAATACCAGAGCTCGAATTTCTATAAACTTTAATCTGATGCTGTGCTGAAAACTAATATAAATCCTAAGAAAACAGCAGCAAAAAGAGCCCTTGGTTAGGAGGGGTTTGTTGCTGATGTATCATTAAGGGATCTAGGACTATGGGCCCCAAGGAAAGGGGCTGAAAACAGAAAGAATGAGGGTTAAAAAACCAAAACAAAAACAGAAAGAGAACCTTAAAACTGGAAAAGAAAATAAGAAGATCACCACCAGCAGAGCACACTGCCTTTCAAAAAGGACCAAACTACTTCTTCATATCCTAATACCAACCAGTGGCTGGAAGGGGATCTGACACGAAGGTGAGTAATTGACAACTTGAATTTTAATTCAACAATGCTGAGGACAAACACAAAATAAGAGAAGTGAGAGGAGGCTGTCTTGATGATCTGTTCTGAATCTTAGATTTAAAATAAGGAGTTCTTTTTGTACTTAAATGGCACTGAGCCAGATGGGGAAGAGGTCTTTCCTTTTACTCTAAGAGAATAATCAAGTATTCTGTATTGCAGATACTCTAATATAAATGTGTAACCCTGCAAAGGCTAAACTCAAGGCCTTTACATTGTCTAGAAATTTGGAGAATCCATAGGGTTTTAGTTTAGTTTTTTTTAAGAGCAGAGAAATTAATTTCATAAGGAAAGATTTAAGTGTACCTTAAAATCTGATGTCCATCCAAGGTATCTTTCAAAATGAAAAATCAGTGCCGATAAACATTTTAAGGAGAAAAGTATTACATGTTAGATTTTTTTAAGTTCTCAAAATTTACCCATCCTTAAAAATGAGTTTGCCTATTGACTTTTAGACTCAAATTAGTATTAGGATGGATAGAAAGTGTTTATACCATCCGGGAGCAGACCACAAGCAGCCCAGTAGTCTATGCTGTTCTATCTCCTGATGTTGTAAGTGTTAAGAATAACAAAAACTGGGCTGTTAGTAATAGGACTATGGTACCTACCAAACTCCAGGATATACTGGTGGGCTTCGTCCACATAGCGAATGAGTTGCTGAAGGAAACTGTAGGCAAATCGTTTCTCAATAGAAGGTGTGTCCAATTCCAGGTCCTTGAATCCTCTAGAACAGCAAAAAGGAAAAATGGAAACCAACATCTACAAAGACTGTTAGAAGGTAAGGTAAAAATGAAATATATTTTGTTAAATACTTATATATAGAGAAGTATATTTAACATTTTACATATAGCAATATATAGATGTATATATATACACACACACAGATATAGATAAATTTGCAAGGTTAGCTAATATTCTTGTAGCTAAAAACAAAAAAGATTTAATTTATAAAAAATACTTTGCACCTGATATAAAACTGCACTAAATAACTATTACTATGTAATAAAATGTTGCGTTTAGAAAAATAGAGTGTCATTTTTGCCTAGGGATTTTGCCTAAATGATGGATGGGGACTTAACATAAGAAGTGTAAGGAACTCAATTATGTGGCACAACAGCTAAGGGCATTAATGTTTCTGACATGTATATTTTGAACATACTAAACAGTAGCTCTAAGATTTAAAGAGATCACTGAGTTCATTTTCAGCCTTAAATCTGATAGGGATATTTAAATATTCACTCTTACAACGAGAATGTGTAACTGGAGTAGGTGTGCTTTTACCTGGATACAGCATAGCCATTAATCTGCAGGAACTTGAGGATGTCCTGTGCTTTTTCCCTATCCTTGGCTTTCTCTTTGGCCGTCAGTGTATCATAGGGTACCAGCAGGGGATGGTTTCCACCTCCTAAGAGGATGTCAAGACAAGAACACAGCATAATAATCAGAAAATAATGTGAAATGAGATATGGCTGCATGTATAATAGGACTGCACTACAGAACTTCTGGTGTCCTCCACTTATACACAGGATATATAGGACTCATATAAGACTCTTCCCTCTCTAGTGCCTTTAATGCTCCAATTAATTTAGGAAACCTGTTCAAAAACGACTGTGCATATGCCTTCTAAGAGGCAATTAAAACATGAACATACAGGCATTTGTAATTTCAAATGCCAATGACATCTGCAATCACACAAGAAAGGAAAAGAAGCTGTGTTCTCCTCTCCACTGGAACTCCAAATGCAGAGTGTATTTATGCACCAAAACATGCACAGCTGGATCCAGTAAAATTATAAGGCATGTTTCAAGCAATATGCTTCATTTGCCACCGCACAGAGAGAAGAGAAAAAAATGTCTTAAATATGGAATTTTTACTATGCCTCCCAGATCAGAGCGTACTTTATGGTCACATCTTTCTAAATATACAAAACCCATACTTAGACTGCAGGTACAAGTTGATTGCTCTTAAATATCTAATAAAAGTAACATACGTACTTGATTAAGAATTTTGGCAAGAACCTAGGTTTCTAGTATACCTCTTCTGGTAAGAAATACTAAAAGCATTCTTTTAGATTTGAAAATTCTGGGAAGCATATGAACTTTAAAAAACTGATAAGGGCTTCCCTGGTGGCGCAGTGGTTGAGAATCTGCCTGCCAATGCAGGGGACACGGGTTCGAGCCCTGGTCTGGGAAGATCCCACATGCCGCGGAGCAACTAGGCCCGTGAGCCACAGCTACTGAGCCTGCGCGTCTGGAGCCTGTGCTCCGCAACAAGAGAGGCCGCGATAGTGAGAGGCCCGTGCACCGTGATGAAGAGTGGCCCCCACTTGCCACAACTAGAGAAAGCCCTCGCAAAAAAAAAAAAAAAAACTGATAAAAAGAAAACAATTTATAAAATTATAAATTTTATAAAAATTTTTGTAAAAATTATAAAAATTTCAAAAAATGCACTGGTAATTCCAGATATTAAGATCTGATACAGGGAATGCTATTAAAGCAGCAGCAAAATGAATAGCATAGTATGTCCCAAATTTAAAGTTTACAAAACACATATAGGAATATATTTTATGCGGGATGCTGAAATTCCTTGAAATATAACCGCTAAGGGAACACCAGAAAAAAATAACTATTTTGTTTGAATTATGATGACAACATAGAGACTATTAAATCCCTGTCCAATGGGGTTAAGCCAGGAGCTCCCCAAACAATCATAAATGTTGAATCAGTCCCGCACAAGAAATAAGCAGACAAAAAGACAAAGGAGAAAATGCCATGCTTTCCTAGAGCTTGCTTTGACTGAGCGCGCCATCTACAGAAATGCAATCACGCCCTGAACCTTCTGACCATTAGGTGACACTATACACCACAAATGCAAAGGGAGAGTCAGGAACTACCACGTTAACACGAAGCATATTAAGAAGCCATCAGTAATTTTACGGTATGATACAATTATTAATGTAATATAATACACTTGTCAGTAGAATACAATTCTCATGTGATACTAAGAAACATTTTGTGGCCAGCAAGAAGGATACAGAATCAACTACTAAGCCCACTGAGAATAAATTTGACTTCTATCATAATCACAGATAGAATTTATCAGCATATTTTATGAAAAAATTTATAAAGCAAACATTTAATTTAATCATGCTGCTATCATAACCTATTTAGAAATTCCACTATTGCATGTAGTTCTTTATTCCTAGAGAAATTGGCAACTTAATTTGTAATCCACAATGATCTGGGGGGGGGGAGGTCAGACACTAATAGGTTACTTTGGGAAGGGTGAGGGGCAAGGGCGGTGGGGAAGAGGAAAAGAGGGAAAGAGAGAAAGAGAGAGAGAGAATGAATAAAGCCTAAACTTTAAAAATCCTCAGAACACAAAGTACGCTCTGACTCTAAAACCCTTCAGAACTAGATAGGGTGGGTTCTTTGAAGTCAGCCAACAGACTGGAAATTATGTCCTTTGCTGTGCCACTTAGCTAATGGCAGTGTGACTACCTTGATCTTGCCTATTTATAACATGAGTATAGCTATTATGTGGAAGGGAGGTAAAGAAACTAGCTAAACCTGAGAGGTGAATAAATACGCAGGAATTCCTAGGACTCTGCCTCAAACATACTGCCTGCCTTGTGTACTCATTCATGCTAAAGGGTCAAAATTGTTTGATACCAGCACTGTCCTTGGCTTAGTGGCAGATCATTGCAGCCCAAAATATGTGGTAGTGGGGAAAGAAGAAATGCTAGTTCTTTACATTTTTCACTAATTGGGGAACATGGATAATATTTCTTGGACTCTCACTCCTTTTATCTATTCATGACATACTCCTTAAACTGCCTGATTTCCCCCAAACTCTGCTAGCTTCTTAAAGCAGATTGGGAGGGCACTGAGGAACAGACAACCTGGGTGAGCAAAAGAGGAAATTCTCTCCCGGTTTTTCTAAAGCAGATTCATCTTCTGCACATAGATGCACGGATGATAAAAGAGTCCTGGATGGGCTGAAACAAAAGTGGGCAGGTTTGGCACTGACTCTCTTAGTTGTCCAGGTGTCTAAATGACTAAATGGCTATTTCAAGTCATTTCCTTATTCCTGACTTCCTGGCTTCTCTCTTCTCTCCTGCTGTTTCTGTCTCTTTCCTATTGTTTTTCAATGTCTCTCTCTCTCAAACACACACACACACACACACACACACCCCCCCGCCCATAGGTACCAAGACATGCAGTAGGTGACAGGCCTCTCCCACACTCCCACCCAGATCTTCTTGGAAGCAGAAGCAGAGCTGTCAGGACACAAGTTGGCTGTCAAAGTTTCCAGGAGAGGGAACACGTTGGAGAAAAGACACCTGTAGTTTCTGTCCTAAAACTGTCCACAGTCTCAAGCCTCTCTGGTTCCAAGAATCATTTCTCCTTCCTTTAGCCCCAATAACTTAAAAGCCAAGATCCAGTGCTATATATTTCAATACCTTTCCTATTGGCCTGTTGTTTTAGTGCCAAAAAACTCACTTCCTCCTTTGAAAGGGTAGCCTTCATGGGGTAAGAATACTAATTTCACCACCTCCCCTTTTAGCCTTGCTGCAACTATGCTTGTCTCTACCCTACGCAGTATGAATTTGGACCAATACAAGCTGGATGCAGAGGTACAGATGGCTCATTTATGAGTGATGTGCTTCAAAGAAAACACTGACGGTAGGACACCTACTGGCTGGCCCAGAAATTAAAGGATGATGATTTTCTAGCATACTTATTAGAAGTGAGTACTAAGATAGCTGCTTATTACTTTTAGTTGTAACCAAACCATAGTGATTGAAACATACTTAGAAAACAAAACTGAATTTTTTTCATGTAATCTGCTCATGGAACAAATAGTAATTTTGTTATCTAGTTATGTGGACAATGCTCCTTCAAGAACCTCACTAAGTGAAAATTCTATGACTCTGAAACTCAGTTATCCATCCACCCGTCAGCCAATCAAACAACTGATCATTCATTTTACAAACACGTATGGAATGTTTCTACAAAAACAGGTCTAGCCCTGAGCCAAATTCTTGAATAGGCAATTTTGGTATATGGAATCCTTTTTGTTCGTTTCTATGCCCAATTCTAATTTGTTTTACTCGGTTTCCTACTGCTTGGTGCCTGGTACCACCCTCCAATATCACAGCTATTCCTTTCATTATGAAATATCTTCACCTCCCAAAATGATCTCCTTCTCTATTCTTACCTGTATCAATAAATAAGAAATAGAGAGTTTCCTGGTGCCCAGAGCTGTACAATAAGGATGACAAAAGTAATCAAAATTGTGGCCCTGAACCTGAACTATATTCTCATTGGGGGAAAGAGACCCACATAGGAAGTAATTAAAGAAAACACACACACACACACACACACATTATAAACAATATGTGTATAATCTAAAGCTAATGCTGCTGATTTATTCAGCTAATGCTGAATAAATGACAATGAAAGAGATCATCAGATGCATTAAACTGAAGAAAATATGCAAATATCATATATTTATATTAAGAAATATAATTTTCTCAATAAACTAAGAAAAGATTTGAGAAATGACTAAGAGAATATTAGGTTGTTTTAGTATTTAACAAAAACAGCAGAAAAGAGCAAGCAAAAGAATGTAAGAGGGGCGGAGCCAAGATGGCATACTAGGAGGACACGGAATTCGAGTCTCCGCACAACTAGGGCACCTATCAGGCCCTGGTGGGGGACCACGGACACCTGAGGGGACAGACGGAACCCCCAGCGACCGGTAGGACGTGGGCTTCAGGGGGAGTGAAAGGGGAGGAGAAGTGGTGGCGGGACGGGACTGGCGCTCCTGAGGGGCGGCTGGGGGAGTGGAAGGGATCCCAGGCCCGAAGGGGGAAATTGGGGAACCACTGGGAGGGCAGAGGATCAAAAGGGAGCGTGGCCAGGTTTCCCCTGCCCACTTGGACCCCCAGGAACCTGCTGAGATCCCAGGCCTGATCCTCTGCCCACCCAGGCCCCCTCCAGCCGCGCAGGTCCTAAGGGAGTGGGGAGGGGGGGAAGGGGAGCAAAAGTAAAGGCTGGACCTCCCGGACCAGCACCCCTGAAGGGTGGCTGGGGGAGGGAAGGAGTTCCTACACCCAGCGGGACCCACCCACACTTAGGGGTCCAGTGGCGACGGGGGAGACCCTGGGGGAGATGGTGGGGGAGGGGCACGAAGGAACGGAGGGGAATGGGGCCAGAGCTTTCCCTGTCCACTCAGGCACCAGGGAACGTGTTGGGCTCCTGGTCCTAATCCTCTGCCCTTGGAGCCTCCCTCCTGCCGTGCAGAACCCAAGCCCCGCCCCTACACCCCTACCCAGGGCCCCACCTCTACACTCGGAGACCCCCTCTGAGACCCCCTCCAACGTGCTGGGCCTAAACTCCACCCACACACTCTCAGGCAGGGCCCTGCCTCCAAACTCCCGAACTCCACACTCCAGAGGCCCTCCTTTCCACGTGCTGCCTCTCCCCTTGCGCAGGTCCTAAGCAGAGGCCCCGGCCCACCCAAAACCCCGCCCCTGCCTAAGTTCCACCTACTGCCTAAGCCCCATCCCTACAGCCAAGGCTTTTTTGTTTTTTTCCTCTTTCAGATTGGGGTTCTGCTTTACCTGGTTGATTCACTGTTGTTGATTCTTTTATATTTTTATTTTTCCTAATAAGTCTTTTATTTTTCTAATTTTATCTTATTCTTTATGCTTTGTAAGTGATCTCTCCTTTTGGTGTGTTGCCACCTCCCCACCTGTTTTTTTTCTGTTGTGGTTTTATTTTACCTTGCTGCAGTTGTTTCGATTATAGTTTTATTTTTCCTAATAAAGTTTTTATCTTCCTAATTTTATTGTGTTTTTTATTCTTTGATATTGTACTGATCCTTTTTTTCTTTCTTTCTTCCTTTTCTGTTTTTTTTTTTTTACCGCACCACAAAGCTTGCGGGATCTTGGTTCCCAGGCCAGAGGTCGGGCCCAAGCTCCTGTGGTGGGAGCTCCGAGTCCAAAGCACTGGACTAACAGAGAACCTCAGACCCCAGGGAATATCAATCAGAGTGAGGCCTCCTGGAGGTCCTCATCTCAGTACCAAGACCCAGCTCTATCTAACTGCCTGCAAACTCCAGTGCTGGATGTCTCAGGCCAAACAACCAATAAGACAGGAATACAGCACCACCCATCAAAATAAAAAAAAAAAGGAAACGAAAAGAAAAATATGTTACAGACGAAGGAGCAAGGTAAAAACCTACAAGACCAAATAAATGAAGACAAAATAGGCAACCTACCTGAAAAAGAATTCAGAGTAATGATAGTAAAGATGATCCAAAAACTCGGAAATAGAATGGAGAAAATACAAGAAACATTTAACAAGGATCTAGAAGAACTAAAGAGCAAACAAATGGTGATGAACAACACAATTACTGAAATTAAAAATACTCTGGAAGGAATCAATAACAGAATAGCCAAGGCAGAAGAACGGATAAGTGAGCTGGAAGATAAAATGGTGGAAATAACTGCCAGGGAGCAGAATAAACAAAAAGAATGAAAAGAATTGAGGACAGTCTCAGAGACTTCTGGGACAACATTAAACACACCAACATATGATTTATAGGGGTCCCAGAAGAAGAAGAGAAAAAGAATGGTCTGAGAAAATATTTGAAGAGATTATAGTCGAAAACTTCCCTAACATGGGAAAGGAAATAGTCAATCAAGTCCAGGAAGCACAGAGAGTTCCATACAGGATAAATCCAAAGAGAAACATGCCTAGACACATATTAATCAAACTATCAAAAATTAAATACAAAGAAAAAATATTAAAAGCAGCAAGGGAAAAGCAACAAATAACATACAAGGGAATCCCCATAAGGTTAACGGCTGATCTATCAGCAGAAACTCTGCAAGCCAAAAGGGAGTGGCAGGACATATTTAAAATGAGGAAAGGGAAAAACCTACAACCAAGATTACTCTATCCACCAGGGATCTCATTCAGACTCAACAGAGAAATTAAAACCTTTACAGATAAGCAAAAGTTAAGAGAATTCAGCACCACCAAACCAGCTTTACAACAAATGCTAAAGGAACTTCTCTAGGCAGGAAACACAAGAGAAGGAAAAGACCTACAATAACAAGCCCAAAACAATTAAGAAAATGGTAATAGGAACATACATATCAATAATTATCTTAAATGTAAATGGATAAATGCTCCAACCAAAAGACAAAGACTGGCTGAATGGATATAAAAACAAGACCTGTACATATGCTGTCTAAAAGAGACCCATTTCAGACCTAGGGACACATACAGACTGAAAGTGAGGGAGTGGAAAAAGATATTCCATGCAAATGGAAATCAAAAGAAAGCTGGAGTAGCAATTCTCATATCAGACAAAATAGACTTTAAAATAAAGACTATTACAAGAGACAAAGAAGGACACTACATAATGATCAAGGGATCAATCCAAGGAAAAGATATAACAATTGTAAATATTTAGGCACCCAACATAGGAGCACTTCAATACATAAGGCAAATGCTAACAGTCATAAAAGGGGAAATCGACAGTAACACAATCATAGTAGGGGACTTTAACACCCCACTTTCACCAATGGACAGATCATCCAAAATGAAAATAAATAAGGAAACACAAGCTTTAAATGACACATTAAACAAGATGGACTTAACTGATATTTATAGGACATTCCATTCAAAAACAACAGAATACACTTTCTTCTCAAGGGCTCATGGAACATTCTATGGGATAGATCACATCTTGGGTCGCAAATCAAGCCCTGGTAAATTTAAGAAAATCGAAATCGTATCAAGTATCTTTTCTGACCACAACGCTATGACACTAGATATCAATTACAGGAAAAGATCTGTAAAAATACAAACACATGGAGGCTAAACAATTTACTACTAAATAACCAAGAGATCACTGAAGAAATCAAAGAGGAAATCAAAAAATACCTAGAAAGAAATGACAATGAAAACAAGATGACCCAAAACCTATGGGATGCAGCAAAAGCAGTTCTAAGAGGGAAGTTTATAGCAATACAATCCTACCTCAAGATACAAGAACAGTCTCAAATAAACAACCTAACCTTACACCTAAAGCAATTAGAGAAAGAAGAACAAAAAAACCCCACAGTTAGCAGAAGTAAAGAAGTCATAAAGATCAGATCAGAAATAAACGAAAAAGAAATGAAGGAAACAATAGCAAAGATCAATAAAACTGAAAGCTGGTTCTATGAGAAGATAAACAAAAGTGATAAACCATTAGCCAGACCCACCAAGAAAAAAAGGGAGAAGACTCAAATCAAAAGAATTAGAAATGAAAAAGGAGAAGTTACAACAGACACCACAGAAATAGAAAGCATCCTAAGAGACTACTACAAGCAACTCTATGCCAGTAAAATGGACAACCTGGAAGAAATGGACAAATTCTTAGAAAAGCACAACCTTCTGAGACTGAACCAGGAAGAAATAGAAAATATAAACAGACCAATCACAAGCACTGAAATTGAAACTGTGATTAAAAATCTTCCAACAAACAAAAGCCCAGGGCAAGATGGCTTCACAGGCGAATTCTATCAAACATTTAGAGAAGATCTAACACCTATCCTTCTCAAACTCTTGCAAAATATGGCAGAGGGAGGAACACTCCCAAACTCATTCTACGAGGCCACCATCATCCTGATACCAAAACCAGACAAAGATGTCACAAAATAAGAAAACTACAGGCCAATATCTCTGATGAACACAGATGCAAAAATCCTCAACAAAATACTAGCAAACAGAATCCAACAGCACATTAAAAGGATCATACACCATAATCAAGTGGGGTTTATCCCAGGAATGCAAGGATTCTTCAATATATGCAAATCAATCAATGTGATACACCGTATTAACAAACTGAAGGATAAAAACCATATAATAATCTCAATAGATGCACAAAAAGCTTTTGACAAAATTCAACACCCATTTATAAGAAAAACTCTCCAGGAAGTAGGCATAGAGGGAACCTACCTCAACATAATAAAGGCCATATATGACAAACCCACAGCCAACATCATTCTCATTGGTGAAAAACTGAAACCATTTCCTCTAAGATCAGAACAAGACAAGGTTGCCCACTCTCACCACTCTCATTCAACGTAGTTTTGGAAGTTTTAGCCACAGCAATCAGGGAAGAAAAAGAAATAAAAGGAGTCCAAATGGGAAAAGAAGAAGTAAAACGGTCACTGTTTGCAGATGACATGATACTATACATAGAGAATTCTAAAGATGCTACCAGAAAACTACTAGAGCTAATCAATGAATTTGTAGAGTAGCAGGATACAAAATTAATGCACAGAAATCTCTTGTATTCCTATACACTAATGATGAAAAATTTGAAAGAGAAATTAAGGAAACACTCCCATTTACCACTGCAACAAAAAGAATAAAATACCTAGGAATAATCCTACCTTAAGAGACAAAAGACCTGTATGCAGAAAACTATAAGGCACTGATGAAAGAAATTAAAGACGGTACAAACAGATGGAGAGATATACTATGTTCTTGGATTGGAAGAATCAACATTGTGAAAATGACTATACTACCCAAAGCAATCTACAGATTCAATGCAATCCCTATCAAACTACCAATGGCATTTTTCACAGAACTAGAACAAAAAATTTCACAATTTGTATGGAAACACAAAAGACCCCGAACAGCCAAAGCAATCTTGAGAAAGAAAAATGGAGCTGGAGGAATCAGGCTCCCTGACTTCAGACTATACTACAAAGCTACAGTCATCAAGACAGTATGATACTGGCACAAAAACAGAAACATAGATCAATGGAACAGGATAGAAAGCCCAGAGATAAACTCACACACATATGGTCACCTTATCTTTGATAAAGGAGGCAAGAGCATACAATGGAGAAAAGACAGCCTCTTCAATAAATGGTGCTGGGAAAACTGGACAGCTACATGTAAAAGAATGAAATTAGAACACTCCCTAACACCATACACAAAAATAAACTCAAAATGGATTAAAGACCTAAATGTAAGGCCAGACAGTATAAAACTCTTAGAGGAAAGCATAGTAGAACACTCTATGACATAAATCACAGCAAGATCCTTTTTGACCCACCTCCTACAGAAATGGAAATAAAAACAAAAATAAACAAATGGGACCTAATGAAACTTAAAAGCTTTTGCACAGCAAAGGAAACCATAAACAAGATGAAAAGACAGAAAGAGAAAAACAAATACCATATGCTAACACATATATATGGAATCTAAAAAAAAATGGTTCTGAAGAAACTAGGGGCAGGACAGGAATAAAGACACAGACGTAGAGATTGGACTTGAGGACACGGGGAGGGGGAAGGGTAAGCTGGGACAAAGTGAGAGAGTAGCACTGACATATATACACTACCAAATGTAAAATAGATAGCTAGTGGGAAGCAGCTGCATGGCACAGGGAGATCAGCTCAGTGCTTTGCGACCACCTAGTGGGGTAGGATAAGGAGGGTGGGAGGGAGATGCAAGAGGGAGGGGATATGGGGATGTATGTATACATATAGCTGATTCACTTTGTTATATAGCAGAAACTAACACAACAATGTAAAGCAATTATACTCCAATAAAGATGTTAGAAAAAAAGAATGTAAGAGAGAAAAACATAACTGGACTGAACAAAACAAAGAGGCTGAGGATGGGAGACAGAATGAAATAAGAGAAATATTTAACTTGGGGATAGAAGTCAGTGAGGGAGGTCTATGTAATTAATAGAACACCTCGGATATTAGGATGAGAAATTTAGTTATCTACATGCTAAAACGGGCAAGAGAGAGCCATCAAAATTCTGAGACATGAGGAAATATACACTAGCAATCAGGAAATCAGGAAATAGCATTTCCACCTTGAAAGTATTACAGCCATATTTGAACCATTCTAACAAAATAAAGCTGTAATGAGCTCTTATGCTGAAAAGACTATTTTATCCTTATCATACATTCATGTACTCAAACTCTGATTGTGTTTTTATAAGGATTTTTAGAAAATACTACCTTTGGACTCCAGTTCCAGTTTCTTTTTCTTTGCCCATATATTATGGTAGTTTTCAGCCATCATTTCCGCCATAGCCTTAAACGAACAAAATGTTTAGCAACTAAGTTATATTCTAAAAGGACAGTAGAAAAAGATAACTTTGCCTTCCAATATGTAATATCAAAACATACTTTAAATTAATAAATCGTAGTGTGTTATTGCTAAAACACATCTAAAAGATAATTAAGCACAGCTTTCTTATTTAGAATCTGAATTTCAGAGGATTCTAATGATCTGTGAATTTACAAACCAGCAGAGGTGATGTGATGGGAATGGTCATTGTTCTTTATAATGTTTAAAGATACATGTTTTGTTAATTTAATAATGAAACTTCAAACTAGCTATAGACTTTAAAAATATGTTTATTTACAAGTTCTTATTTTAATTTCTAAAGTTTTAAAAGATGATGTAAACCTTACTGAATGAACACTGAATGCAAAGAGCATCAGACGAGCAGTCTAGATCCATGTCTGTCCCAATCTAGGTCAGTCTGAGGTCTTGGACGAGCCTTGGCCTCTGTGGCCTTTGGGTTTTGACAAGATTTACCTCCAAGATTCCTTTCATTTTTGATTTTCAAGTTTACTATGTCATGTTAATACATTCGTACCAGAGCAATGACAAAGGGCAAGCCAAACAATTTAACAATCCATAGATTTTTATCTTTATATACTTATATCTCTTGGAATAATACTAACAATGCCAATATCATTGTCTGATCATTATATTGACCAGTTAACTTATGTTCCATGGCAACAAACTTTATCTTTTCACTCAAATCAGGCAATTCAAAGTAGGTTCCTTAGTGACAAAGGAGACAGATAGAAGTATGGCTGGAGAAAGCAAAATGCCATCAGTTTCCCTGGATAAACAACTTATAATATATATTCTTTCATGAGTAATTAAAGTGATCCTTGAGCAGAGTATTATAAACTACTGATTTAGCCTCTTCTCACATGCAGCTATTTAATTGTATTAGGACTTTTACATAGATATGATCTTTAAAGAAAATATATTATCCTAGAAAAAGTTCTATCAACTTTTACAGCATTAAAAGCTTAGGGTACATAATCTATAAATTCCATGGACCTTATGTATGATCACTTCAAATAATTCATGCTGTAAAATACATGCAGGAAGTGTTACAGTATGCTTTTTAAAAATGAAATTTGCAGAATATTTTTAAAAGTACTTACATGCAGATCTCTGGATAGTGTAACATTGCTCATGTCAATGGCTCGGGGGCTATAACCATGGGCGGCATCTACAGAAACCTAGATAATTTGCAAAAAAAATAGCATCTCATTAAAAAACCCAGTAGAAAGAGATTTAAGAGACACTTTGGAAACATAAGGCAAACAAAATTCCAAATGTAACGTTTCCTCAGATAAAACTGGCAAGTAGCTACACAAATTGATTTTGCAAACATATCTAGCAGATTAAATTATATTTGGGTGTCTGACAAGTATTTATGATTGAATAATACATCCCAATATCTTAGGGATTGCCAGTCTGTAAAGCTAACGATCAGGATTCAACAAATTACGTAGTGAGTCCAAGATTCTGAAATATTACCGGAATCAAAGGATAATTGAATTCTTGAGTTTCTTACAAATTCTAATTGGCTGCAATGAAATTTACTTTTCCTCACACAAATGGTAGTTAATCAAAGAGGTCAGTATTTATAAATGCCTTTATGGGCCAAATAGTAAGATAAAATAAAGCCAACTTTTTAATTTTAAAAGTGTATCATACAGTACTCAGTGATTTGTAACGACATCCTCAATCACCAGAGGGCTTCCTTAATATCTAAATTTTGACATTTTAAGGATGAAATCTACAAAACAAAAAGACAACCTACAGAATGAGAGAAAATATTTGCAAATGATGCGACTGACAAGGGATTAATTTCCAAAATATACAAACGGCTCATACAACTCATTATCAAAAAAAAAACAACAAACACCCCAATCAAATAATGGGCAGAAGACCTAAATAGACATTTCTCCAAAGAAGACATACAGATGGCCAACTGGCACATGAAAAGATGCCCAACATCGTTAATTATTAGAGGAATGTAAATCAAAACTACAATGAGGTACCACCTCTCACTGGTCAGAATGGCCATCATTAAAAAGTCTACAAATAACAAATACTGGAGAGAGTCTGGAGAAAAGGGAACCCTCTGACACTGTTGGTGGAAATGTAAGTTGGTGCAGCCACTATGGAAAACAGGATGGAGATTCCTCAAAAACTAAAAATAGAGTTGCCATATGATCCAGCAATCCCACTCCTGGGCATATATCCAAATAAAACTATGATTCAAAAAGACACATGCACCCTTATGTTCACTGCAGCCAAGACACATTAGCCTATTCACAATAGCCAAGACATGGAAACAACCTAAGTGTCCATCGACAGATGAATGGATAAAGAAGATGTGGTACATATATACAATGGAATACTACTCAGCCATGAAAAAGAATGAATGCCATTTGCAGCAACATGGATGGACTTAGAGATGATCATACTAAGTAATTCAGAAAGAGAAAGACAAATGCCATATGATATCACTCATACGTGGAATCTAAAATATGACACAAATGAACCTATCTACGAAACAGAAACACACTCACAGACATAGAGAACAGACTTGTGGTTGCCAAGCGGGAGGGGGTTGGATGGAGTGGGAGTTTGGGATTAGCAGATGCAAACTATCATATACAGAATGGATAAACAACAAGGTCCTACTGTATAGCACAGGGAACTATATCCTGTGATAAACCATAATGGAAAAGCATATAAAAAGAATGTATATATATGTATAACTGAATCACTTTGCTGTACAGCAGAAATTAACACAACATAAATCAACTATACTTCAATTAAAAAGACAAGAATGAAACCTATCTTCCCATCAACTGCAAGAGGGTTTCACTTACTGTCAGGAGCTCTTACCTCATTCCACCCAATGGCATATTATGGGAAAGTATGCCACAGAAACGAACTCTGGTTCATGCTTATAAATCTGAAATTATATTTGATATATTTCATAACTGTGTATATTCTCTTGTCAGACATGGATAAACAAAAAGCTAAATAAAAGGTACAATACAGCTCAGATCTGTGCCTGTGAACCAAAGGGATGCTATCATATGCTACCATTAACCATGTTCTCATGGGCTACGCTGAACTCACTGGTCAGTTCTGACTGAATCTTGGCTTCTGTGTCAGTACTGAGCCACTGCCGGGAACCATCCATAATAGAATGTGAAATAAAAATCACAGTTTTTTCTCCCTTAAATACCCATGAAAGGAAATTGAGACTTAGAGAACTTAAGTGACTCACCCAAGGTCACAGAGCTAAAATTCTGAGCAGGCAGGATTCCAACTCAGGCTGTCTGACTCCAGGCCCACTTCTCTCTCACTATCACCTCTTTCCTTCAACATATCGCAATATATTTCTTTCCCCAGCACTCTACTACACCTGCCCTCTCTAATGTAATCAGTTTCCAAGTTGCCAAATTCAAAGTCCTCTTTGCAGCTACCATCAAACTGGTCCTTCTTCACTGGACATGACTAACCACCACTCAACCAGCCCCTCGTTTCACGAAACCACCCACCTGGCTCTCCACTCCCCTCTCCGATCTCTTTGCCTCCTTCTCTGGCTCCTTTTCCATAAATGACCTCGAAATATTTGTGGCTTTCTGGGTTCCCTCTTCAATTGTTTCTTTCTTTATTCTAAATGCTTTCTTTAGGTGTCCCTATCCACATCTACTTTAAATATTTCATTTATCAACCATGTTTTTTTAAACCAAAAATGAATTGATCCAGCCTAGCATTGCTCCTCTGCTCTAGACTTACATTTTCAACTATTCATTACCATCTCCATTTGGGAATCTATACGTGTATTCATTTTCTACTGCTGCTATAATAAGCGATTGCCAGAAATGTAGTGGCTTAAAACAACACAAAGTTATGAGAGATCTGAAACAGGTCTCAGTTAGCTAAATTCAAGGTGTCCACGGGGCTGTGTTCCTTCCTAGAGGTTTTATCAAAGCAGCTTTTCCCTGTCTTTCCCAGCTTCTAAAGGCCACCCGCATTTTTGACTCACGGCCCCTTCCTCCATCTTCAAGTCAGCTATACTGCATCTCTCTGACCTTCCTTCTGTAGTCACGTCTCCTTTGTCCAAAGCCAGGAAAGGGTATCCACTTTGAAGAATCCTTGTGATTACGCTGGACCCACCAATAATTCAGCAGAATCTCCCCCATCTCAAGATCATTAACCTCGATCACATGGGCAAATGTAATCGCATTGGCAAAGCCCCAGGAAATCAACCTTTCTACAGACAACAGTGATTGGGGATCATCTTTGGAGCCAGAATTCTGCCTAACACGACATCTAAAATCAAAAGCATATTCTCTCCTTGCCACCAACCCCCCAGCACTAACCTCATCTCACATACGCTACCCACCTGGTAGGCCAGTACAGACCCATGGCAACCCCCTGTGATTAGTCCTCCTCATTTGCTATTATGGATCAGTCACAAAATTCTGTCTCTTCCACTACAAAACATCTCTGCGATACATCCGCTTCCCTCCATGTCCACTGTCTTTGCTCTAATTCAGATATTTAATGTTTTTGTTTTGTTTCATGCAACGCATTCAATATCCTCCTAAGGACTCTGTCTTTCTGCCTTCAATCTCCCCCTTCTCTGATTCCTTCTCTCCTCTGTTGTGAGAGTTACATTTCCAAAGTATTTATTTTGTTATTCCCTGAGTTATAAGCCTTTCCTCTGAACAGTAAAAATCTGCAGGCCTAGGCTGAGCCTTATTCATCACAGTATTCCCAGAGTCTGGCACAAGCCATATTTCATCAACTTCAGGATGATAAAATGATTCCCAATCTCACAGATATTGAAATATGGCAAACATGCGTCTTAAAACTAATTTTAAAAAAGCATTAGACTCTGCAAATTTTGTTGAATAAATGAATCAAATAGAGTTGATATTGATAACTTTATTTGTTCCTAAAATAAAATTCTCAGTATTTAATATCCTCTTAGACCATGTTCCTTATATAACTGAAATTTATATCCTTTTAGCTTTAGAGTAAGTTATTGAGGCTGGTTTAAAGAATGCAAGTAGATATTTGTTTATTCAGAGATAGATTCTTTTTATGTTTTTCATAACCTGTTTCTCTCCTTTACATTCACAGAAATCACAAGACTGGCCAGGTCTTCTATAATTTCAAGTTACCTGGGATACATACCATCTCTGTATTTAATTAACTCTAGTCTTCTTAGCAATAATAATAACAACAAATAACAACCACCGTGTGAATGGTTATGTGCAAGGCACATAGATGATCTCATTTCTTTAGAACAATTCTGAAAAGGAGATACTGCTTTTTGTCATTTTAAAATGAGAAGAAAGAGGATCAAAAGAATTAAATAATTTTAAGTCATTATATCATGTAACTTGTAAACAGCAGAATCAAGTTTTTAAAGTAATTCTGTCTGACTCCAAAGCACTTGTCAACTTTCTTAAGACGGCCCCCAATGTTCCGCCTGATTTGGCCCCTGAGACCTCTCTTCCCATCTCCTTGTTACTCATGAGCTCCAATCTCACTGGATTCCTCGTTCTCCCTCACACACGCCAGGCCACACTCCCATCTCAGAGCATGTGCACGACTTGCAACATCCTTCCCCCAAATAGGTCCAACTCCCTTCCCTTCTATTCAATTTATCTTCTCCATGAAATCTGCTCTGATAACCCTATTATCATACTGCAACTCATCTCCAAAGGCTAACCAACTCCCCTGTCCTACACTCGGAATCTGCCTTTCCATGCTACGTTTTCTCTTTCCATAATATTTATCACATTTTGATGTAGTATGTAATTTACTTATATCTATTATTTACTTTCCCCGTTAACGTGTAAGCTCCATGAGAGCAGAGGTTTTTGTCTATTTTGTTCATGGACCTATTTGAAAAGCTTAGGATAGTACATGGAACATAGCAGGTGCTCAGTAAATAACTGTTAAAAGAATGAATGAATCATTCCTCTATCCTAGCCTGTATTTTATTTAAAGATAGGTAACACTTTCCGAATTTCATTCCCATCTTTCTCTCCTTCTCAGGTTATAAACTTATTTTTTAAATGTGTTTAAATAATTTATACCCTACATGTGTAATAAAAACCAGATATAAGAAATTAAAATTGGGAGGTAAATAAGTAATTACTGAGAACCTGTGGAATATGACTGAAATTGTCAGAAATGTCCTCCTTTTCTGCTGACTTGAGTGACGACCAAGAAGTCAAAATCCACCAATTTAGCTGCTCTACTCAGCATCTCCTCACTGATAATTATATCAGCATCTATACACTCTATTCTTTTTTTATTTTATTGAAGGACAGTTGATTTACAATGTTGTGTTAATTTCTGCTGTACAGCAAAGTGATTCAGTTATATACATATATATATATATTCTTTTCCATATTCTTTTCCATTATGGTTTATCACAGGATATTGAATATGGTTCCCTGTGCTGTACAGTAGGACCTTGTCATTGATCCATCCTCTATGTAATAGTTTGCATCTGCTAATCCCAAACTCCCAATCCATCCCTCCCCGACGGCAACAAGTCTGTTCTCTATGTCTGTGCATCTGTTTCTGTTTCGTAGATAAGTTTATTTGTGTCATATATTATATTCTACATATAAGTACACACTCTATTCTATATCCTATCAAGTTATTGGCTTTGTCATTGCCCAAATATTATCTTAATATGCAAATTACAAAACCCTAACTGAGTGGCAAATTTCCTGAAATCATGATTCATGTAGTGTTCACGGTAAACAAAAGACATTAACAATGTTATTGATCCATGTAAAAATAATAATGATCATAATTAGGTCTAATGTTGAAATATATGCCTGTCACTCCTTTAAGCGATTTATAAGCATCCCAACATGTAATTCTCACAATAATCTTTTAAATTAGATGCTCTCTTCTGTTTCATTTTAAAAAGGAGAAAACTGAAGCATAGAGAGGTTAAGCAGTTTGCCTGAGCTCACAAAAAAGCTATCTACTCCATGGTGAGGCCAGGATTTCAACCCAGACAGGCTGTGCCAGATCTTGCTGAGTTAAACACAGGCCACTTCTGCCTCACAGACGAGTGCTGAGCCTCAGTGGAAGGAAGCTAAGAATATCAGCTCCAGAATCATGTCAACAAGTGATCTCAACTCACCCAATAACAGTCCTTACTATAAAGTGATGCCACCAAAAGTGTTCCTTAATTTATTCAAGAGTGTATCTATTACATAATAGAAAACATCTTTATAGTCACATGGGAAATCAGTAATGGAGAGAAGAAAAGACATTAAGAAGTTTGGCAAGATGATAACTGAAAAAGATGATAATACTGTTAGGTTAGTAATTAAGAAATGACAAGCTATTTTAACATTTCAAATAATGTTGGATTATGCTTAAAGAATGTTTGTGTGAAAATAATGGCAAGGATTATAAATATATTTGTGGCATTTGTTGCTCTCTGTTTGATACTGATAGAAATATAGAAATATTCTTTCTTTTTTTTTTAAACTACTGAAAGGTCAAAGTACTACAAACTCAAACACCCTCTTTTATTTACCTTTGAAGAAATGCTCTCTGGCATTAAAAATATATAAATAATAATGGTATTAATAAGAGTTACCATTTACTGAGGTAAACAGATTGAGTAACGTGCCCAGCAGTTTATCTCTAGAAAGTGGTGGTCCCAGGATTGAAGCCCCAGTGGTCTACCTCCAGAGCTGTCCCTCTTAATCCGTACATCTGGCATAAGCACCTCCTAATATTTTGAAATGACGTAGGAGATTTAACAATATATGTCATATGTCACACATGTCACTGTGAAAATCATTAAGAGTTAAGAGATGATTATATGGGTATCAATTAATAGTATCTATTGAGGGCTTAATGGGAACTGAAAACTGCACCAGGAGCTAAGCGGGGTATAAGAAGAGCAGAAATATACACAACATACACAATTTTTTTTTTTTTTTTTAGCCATCTTGAGAAAAGTTTATTGAAATTCAGAAAAACATAATTATGATTTTCCTGGGGTTAAAACAAGGTAATCCTTTTCTGAAGATGGATTGGTTATAGCTTGTGCATTATAATTTACAGTCTGTAATCACTTCCGATGTTTTAGAATCAGTTTCTTAAGTTTCACGTAACATTTTCTATCTGACATGATCCAGTACCATTTTGGACTTTGTTATGTTTCATCATCAGTTACTGTTTTTTTTTTTTTTCAGAGATGCTCGCAAAAGTATGAAATCTGTAAGTTATTTTAGTCTTCAGGTGAGCGTGGCTAAAACTGTGGTAGGAACCTTTGCTTCTCTCCCTTTTCTGGTATTTTTGAAAAATTCTAGAGATGAGACAGGCAGAGGCATACTCAGCAGTCTGCCCTACTTGCTCTGACAGCAGTGGCAGGAAAAGGTATGGCAAAGACAGCAACAAGAGAACGGAGTACCCCTCCCTTCTGTTGCAGCCCTTCCCTTGCCCTCTCTGGGCTGTGCTCCAGCATGTTATATAGGCCCAGGTTTTCTGGCTAATAGACAGGTCTTTTTTTCTTGTCTGCCTCCTACCATTTCTACCCTTTATTGCTGGCCCACAGAATCGGCACCGTTATTGTTTCAAAGGGCATGTTCTCATTCAACATATACAATTTTAGATTAGAGCACATAATTTTTGCTATGAAGGGCAGTGGGAGAATCTATTTCATTTTTCCTGGCAGAGCTTAAAGTCACTTCCATTATGTAATAATTTCCTTACTTCCTATACAACTTAGAGGAAAAAAAAAAAAAAGACATCATTCCATTCTCTGCACTCTGAGCGTTTTGTACATACCACCAGCCTAAATCTTATTGTTGTGGTAGGTTTAACTAGACTGTCTCTAACACCAAGCTGTGAGTCTTTAGGAGTAGAATTGGATCTTATTATCTTTGTATTCCTATCACCTAGTACTCAGTTTGTGCTCAATATTTGTTCAAACAGATTAAAACAAAATGTGATTTAGTTAGAACTGTGTGCATACATGATAACAAGGTAAAATATGCTTTTACAGCTTCTATCTCCAGGATACGTAAGAGAATATGATGTAAAATATGCCCAAATCAGAACTTAATCTATTTAACAGTACTATATTTCAAATATGAAGCATGTGAAGCACACGCTTTGAGTACCTTCATTTTCTTTTTTTCAAAAAGGTCATCTGTATAAATGGCAATAATAAACACAATAGTTTGGTTAAACCAAAGGCAGTGGCCCAAGCAGTCTGGAAAGGGATGACGACAGGTTTAGCTCCCAGGAGAAATGAAAGGGCCAGTTGGTATTTGGTCCCCACCTTGAACCCTAGGTTCTCAAGGTCAAGGCTGTCCTTATTCTGCCATCTTGAACACAGAAGCCCCACAGCCACGCCTTGTTAAGTTGACTGGACTTCCCTGACCTGATCCACTAGCGATGTAATCTTCGATTCCTGCGCTGCCTGTCTGGTTCATATCTTCCCTTCGCAAGTGGGCAGGTGCTCAAGCCCACTTGTGTAGAGCATCCATGGGGGTTTTAGATCTGGATCACTACTATCTGACCACCCCTCTAGCTCCTAAGAACCAACCTTCAGTTCTCACTGGTAAGGAGACAAAAGCTCTGTAGACAACCTTTTTGTGGATAAAGGAACATATTTTACATCCTTCATTAGCATAACTTGAAGACTTTATCTTCGAGTACTCCTTTATATACTGTCAGGAGAAGTACAACCTGATCTATAAACTCCAGTACTTTAACCAAGACCTAAACTCACTTAAATTAAAAGGAACAGAGTTTTCCCCCTTCTGAACTTTACGTTAGCCTTCAGAATTTTCAAGTTAGTTGTTTTGGAAAACACAATAATTAAATGAAATATTCAAATTATTTTAAAATAACATAAACAGGGCTTCCCTGGTGGCGCAGTGGTTGGGAATCTGCCTGCCAATGCAGGGGACACGGGTTCGAGCCCTGGTCTGGGAGGATCCCACATGCCGCGGAGCGGCTGGGCCCGTGAGCCACAATTACTGAGCCTGCGCGTCTGGAGCCTTTGCTCCGCAACGAGAGGCCTTGATAGTGAGGGGTCCGCGCACCACGATGAAGAGTGGCCCCCGCTTGCCACAACTAGAGAGAGCCCTCGCACAGAGGTGGGGACCCAACACAGCCATAAATTAAAAAAAAAAAAATTAATAAAACGTTTCCATGTTTATTTTAAAAAACAAACAAACAAACAAAAAAACAAAACATAAACAGTGGATTCATCTTTGTGATTCTTACCTGGCTTGTCTGGGAAATACGACGAGTCCGGTTATAAAGGGCCATGCTATCTCCCTCCCGTGTTCTTTCAATTCTCCACCCCCAGGCCAGCATAGTTTTTAAAGATTCTTTGATTGGCCAGCGATAAATTTCTTTTTCCTAGAAAAACATCAGAAAAGGGTGGGGTATTATGAACCTAAACAAAAATTTAAAATATTTAATGCTTTGTTCTGAAATACTCTGTCTTAACCTAAAATTTTTTGATCGGCATTGTTTATTTAAAAATAAAAAAGGAAAGTAAAAATTCTGAAGAGCAGAGTGTGAGCTGAGATCTCGTTTGACTAATGCTGCTAAGAGGCAGCCTATCTTATTATATAGCATGAGGCTAATTTCCTTTAGTTTCCCAGATTCTGATACTTCAGACAGAAACTAGAAAGGAGAAACACAATTAGGAAGAAGTGCCAGATTATATGACATGTGCTTGAAGCCGTTTCTACCATCTGAATAAACAGAGAAGTAACTTCTTCTGTAAGCACCAAGCTAGAAAATCCTTTTCACTTCATTTTTCAAGATACTGCTTTCCCCTCAAAGAAGTAAAATATATGAAAACATAAATAAGCATATTACAATATATTACTTCGTTACCCCTTATCAAAAAACTCTAAAGAATGAAAAGAGTATTTTCTAAAGTTCTTAAAAATATAGGAGAGGAATAAAAATAAAAAAGAAACAGAAAAATACTAAGTAGAGAAGAGAATAACCAATTAAATACTGACAGAAAATGGTACTACAGAGAAAAAAACAATAGGTAAAAAATGGGACCTTTGAGAAAAGGTAAAAATAATATATATAAAATAGACGTGTTAATAAGAGATTTACGTAACAAAGAAAAAACCTTCCCCCCCAAATTAAAACCATATAAACTTAAAAAATAAACACGTCACCTTTTCAGATAATAGTTTATATGGCTTCATTAATGGTTGAACTTTAGACGAGTCTGAATATATTTCTCCATAAATCCATCCATTTGCCAACTAAAAAAAATATCAAAAATGTTTTACATGCTTTAATTTTAGAGAGTGTAGGTGTGCATGTGTTTAAGTGTGTACTTGATAAAATAAATCTAAAATGAAGCAAGATAAGGATTAAGGTTTGAACTTTATCCAGCATAAGTCAATATAAAGATTTTCATCGTAGTCAATATTATTTTGAGTAACCACTTGGAACAGATCTTTTTATCCAGAGATTAAAAGCATCCAGTCTTCCTTAGACAGGTCTGTGATTATGTCAATAGCCCTCCCCTAGGAGGAGGCTAAAGGCTGCACGACCCCTATGATATTCATTTTGGCCCATCTTGGGACCCCAACCTGTGTGACGAATAAGTGTGAAACACTCATTTTAAACAGGAAAACTGGAGCAGCTGGCTTATTTGGAAGCCTCCCTGAATAATACTACTTGTTTTGCCCACTCCTTTGTCCAATGACCTCTCAACACATTTGTTCCACGTGATTTTGCCCATATAATTTGGTGCATTCACTGTTTCCCTATATCATTTCATGTATGTCTATGGGATCTGGGTAACTAGGCTGAAATAGCTCAGGACTGCCTTCCTGTAAATTTCCTCTCCATCACCACCCCACCAGCTCAGTACCTACTAGAGTCTTTATATAGGACAGACACTTCACTCTTACTGACTTACCTAGTAAATCGATCAAGTTACTGAACAAAGAAAGAGCCATATGCTTAACAAAACAAAAAAGGGGGTTTCTTGGAAGGAGGGGCTGGTTGGCAGAGGCAAGGATTGAAACAATATCAAGTTTAATAGGGTGATACTGAGTTGCCACATAACAAAAGCAACCCATGGAACCTTCGCTCTTTGATTTTCACTCTGCCAAATCAGTGCATGCTTATTTTAGATTCCTGCTTCATCTCAACTTAATTTCTCTGACAAACCTATTTTAACCGTCTTCTCTCAAGTTTAACTAGGCTTAACTTAAATGTGACCACATTTTTCCTCCAGAAAAATCTCATAATATGTATGTAGGACTTATGTCACGGATTGCGACTGCTTTAGTTATCTCATTCAAGTTATCTTTTCTTGACAATGCAAATAAAACATGCCATCTTGCCTCGTAAGTGAACTGCAGATCTACTTAGAGATAAGAAATACAACAGAAGAGTAGAAGGTGTAAATAATCACTAAATTCTGATTAATAATTTTCAAGATTTTATCTAATATAAAATTATACATAAAGCTAAAGTTCCCTTAAAAGATGTCTGGACCTAGAGTCACTATTTCTTACTGAAGACCCTAATGATAGTTTTTGAAAAAAATTTTTGAAGTATAGTTGTGTTAATTTCTGCTGTACAGCAGAGTGATTCAGTTATACATATATATATATATATATATATATATTCTTTTTCAGATTCTTTTCCATTATGGTTTATCACAGGATATTGAATATAGTTCCCTGTGCTATACAATAGGACCTTGTTGTTTATCCATCCTACATACAATATTTTGCATCTTATTACTACTTTTTACTCTCACAAAAATGTATGTTTAGAAACTATATTTGATTTAATTAATAGATTTTTTTTGAATTTTTAACACTGTGCTTTTTATGAACACAAATATTCTTATGTGCATTATATGTACATCAGTGGCAGAACTAAGTATTTTATTAGACTAAATATTATGTCAGCAAATCATAATTAAATGTTCTTTCCTAATCTAAAGCTCTCACTTGAAAGTAGAAAATTGTCATGGTCAGAAATATCTGAGCCATGATCATTCATTAGGTACGCTCAGTACTGAATTAGAATGTGATATTCTGACTTTTACCTTGTCCATTGACCACTTGTCATGGGAATGTTCTGCATACTTGTTAATGAAGTATTCCAACTTCTCAGGAATTGTAATACTATGAGGAAAATAAAGAAAAAAGGCTTGATTTTCACAGCACTTACAGGGAATCATATTAATAATTTACTCACAGCTTATGACTGCTTATACCCCATTCGATGCATAACTGTTAAAAAATTGGTTTAACAAGGTATTACTTTTCCATATGATAGGAACAATATAAGAAAAGTCAAGCAGATAAGGTTCTATCCACTCATCTTATAATGAGTCACACTTTATGTCTTAATGTAAGTTATAGACAATAAAAATTATACATAGTATAAATAAAAATAATTAAAATGTATTCAAAGAAGAGGACAACAGATAACACCAATTTTTTCTTTAAACCTGAATGAAGATATAGTTAAATTCAACAAGCTTAAAGACATACTTTTCTCCCACGTTCGTTCTTTGAAGTTATTCCTCCTTTTGACTTAAGTCTCTTAGGCAACAACTATAAATGGGTAAAAGACTGCTGAAATCTGACCTGTTCCATTTTTAAATGTACTAAAATTAATTTTAAGTTAATTGCATACAACTAGTGATATGTTAATAATTTTAAATGTTAATGGTCTATATATAAATTCTAGATGTTACTAATATGAACTATAGGGAAAAGTAATTAACCAATTCATGCTTTACGATTTTGGTAACATTTCTTCTTGATTTCTTTCATGCTTAAATAAATATTTAATCCCTTGAACAGACGTGGAGTCCATGCAGTTGAAGACCAAGTCTGATGGCAAATGTAAGACTTGGGACTATCAAATATATCTATGAATGGAAAAAATAACTTACTAATGCAATTAACTTTGAGAATAGAATTATAAGTAAAACCTAGTATAATGAGATGGTTTACTGTTCTTTTCTAGCAATGTTATCAGTTAGTAATTGAACTTTATGACATACACATACTTAAAAAACAATATGTAAAAAAATCACAAAGATGCAAAAATTATTGATATCACTCTGCAAACCTAGTCTGTTAAGAGGTCCCCAAAGCGGCTAGCCAAGGTAAATTAATATACATGCCCAACACTTATTCATTAATTGGATTTAATTAATCAACACCAAAGCCATAACGTTGTTCTAATGTTATTTTAAAATCCTAGATTACATTGTATGTTAACAAACCACAAACTTACCTAAGTAGGAATGTGAACATGTGATATATTGGTTTACTTACTTTAGAAGAGATACAAAGGATCAATCACATAAGCCAAATACTGGTGGGGGGGGGGGGTAGAGTCTTTTCTCACAGGACTGTTATCAAATACCAAACATGCAAATTTAAGGCATTATCAAACTAATGGCATACCACCTGGCTTGAAATGTGGATCTGGTTATGGAAGCTAAACCAGCTGAGGGGCCACCCAGAGACGTGAAAGTTGAACTCCCAAGCAAATTCAGATGCTGCGGATAGGGACTACCTTGCTAATACTGATCTTGCTGAGTCACCACGGAATGGGTAAGATAATGTGGCATGAAGAGCAGCCTCCTTGCAAATGGAAAACCATGGTCCTACTTAAAGACAGTAACAACAATAAAAACGCTGAGACTCTGAACACCTGACGTAGCCAAACATCCTATCTGTAGGGCAATTTACGCAAGTAGGTACATGGAAGAGCTTTCCTAATGATAAGTAATATTTTATCTGTGGTGAAGGTTGTCACACCGCATTCTCAATCCATGCTAAATTTTCCAGAAATAGTCTCATTTGATATTCCCTTCACTCTCACGCTGTGTTTTATGAGGCTGAACATAAGCTGCTAACCCTAGGCCTGGCTGAGATGTAGTGATGATGAAGTGATCCCCCATAGCTCACAGAAAGAGCTTTGCACTGCCTGCTGGGAGCACCCTGAATCAAAGACTCTGCACAGAAGTTGGCTTCAATTATTAATAAACATTTAGGGTAGAATTGCAACTAAAAAATATAACTGATATACTTTCTTGATTCTCATTATTATAGATATTGCCATGTGGTTATGTACAGAGAATCCTGATGATATTAAGAGTATATCTCTTAGAAGGTATATCTTATCTACTTCTGATATTTGTATAACCATTATTATTACTACCATCATTTCATCAAGTAGAGGGACCCCTAGTAAAAGGATACCAATTCAAAGGGGGCATGGATGAGAGAAAGTTCACTTTAGTACCTTATTCAATTTCAGACTTCACACATCATTTACAATAAAAATCTGCTGCAATAGAAAGAGTCCATACTTTGAGGTATCAACAGGTTGTGGGTTAAAGTTCCCTTCAGAATCCATTGATGACTGTTTTTCCATCATACTGACATAATTTGACTCCATGTGGTCTGGAGGCAAAGCTCCCGCAACTGCACTCAGGCAAGGCAGTGCCAGTTTGAAAAGTTCTTGTTCATATTTCTGGGAAGAGATGGAGGACCAAAAAATAAATGCTCCATTACTATTGAGCAAAAGCTGTCAACAGGATCACTGCGGCTGACATGATGCTGTGAGAGAAAATCTGAATTACCTCGGGCTGGCTCAGCTCCCCAAAGGATTCTTACTCTAGAAAATGGAAACTATAGCCTGACATCCCATAAGATGAGATGACTGAAGCTTTGTACTGCATAAAAGGAATAAAATCTTTGCTTCTCTAAACGTTTATTCTCCAATATCGGAAATGAAGTGAACCTGAATATGCTACATGTATAACGTGTCTTTACAACATAAACATAGTTCCAGTCAATGAGGACTATTGCTGCACCACATTACAAAGACTAGACATGAAAAATACCCAAAGTATAACATTCCAGAGAGTAAGAAATTTTAACTGGTCTGTACTGCATTACAAAGGTATGAAAAATAAAATTCTGAACTGAGAAAGAAAGTCTATAGGAGATATGCATCATCAAAATTTCTGGGGAGAGGTATTTGTATATTAATTACATAATTAGTTAAATTTGTATTTGTAGATTTTTTAAAAATCAAAAATAATAATTCCTTTATTTATTATTAAAAAATTTTTAATTGACGTGTAGTTGATTTATAATGTTGTGTTAATCTCTGCTGTACAGCAAAGTGACTCAGTTATACACATCTAGACATTCTTTTTTTAAAAAAATATTCTTTTCCATTTTGCTTTATCCCAGGAGACTGAATACAGTTCCCTGGGCTATACAGTAGGACATTGTTGTTTATTCATTTTAAAAGTTATCTCACTTTAAATGTTCAATTTTAAATTAAAGTTGTAAATTCTTCTCAAAATACCTTCTACATATTATTTCAAAAGGGCTCCGGGTTTACCCAAGGCAATTCAGCAAGAAAAACCACTGAGTTGTAGCTACCAAATGTAATCACAGATAAACTTCCCTTATTATACAGTAAACTCTTGGTTATACTATTCCAGTCATCTGATAATGTCTCTTTGGGAATTCAAACTGATTTTGATTAATAATTTAAGCATAAGCATACAAAGCATGTCGTTCCGATTTTCTCTGAAATAACACACTCCAGTCTTCTGAAAGTATATGAACTATTCATTATAAATATGGCAACTATAAGGGAATGTCACATACATAAAGCACTGAGTACTTAAACCTCCATAGCAGCAAAGTGGGAAAAGTCAGTAAGGCCACTGGAATATTATAATTTTATGAGATTTAATATTTTATATTTTTATATTTGACAGGATTTCTTCAGGCTTTATAAGATTGGGGAGGTGACTGACTAGGGAGGGTTTGAGTCCAAAGACGTCCAAATGTACCAGAAACTGATCAACCCACGTGCATAATTTCCTAAAATGCTTAGCCATTTTAAAGTCAGAAAATGTTATGATCACAAGGAACATGTTACCATCATGATTACGAAAAGTTAATATAAATTGCATTCTCAACATTTGTTAGAAATGAAGAGAAAAAATAAAACTATGTCAAGTCTTGATGAGCAAAGACAGCATTCCACTATTCCGCTAAGAATACTATCTTACCAAGATCCTATGGCTTTTCAGTTGTTTTATCATACAAATAAAACCGCAATTACCTTTTGAGACAGGGCATCAAAAATGCCCCAGAACAACTTTCTTGATAAATGAAGTTCTTCTTCTGAGGCAGCTCCAAAGTTTCCCCACCCTCCAGGCAGGCAGTAGTATTTCCAGCATCTTTCATAATGATTTGTCAGCAGCTAGGTGGAAAAACAATTCTAAGAGCACTGAGCTAAAGACACATGGTATATATTTTCCATTTCCTCCCAAATGGCATTCTAATGCCATGTAATAAGGCCAACTGATATGGAACTGCTCAATCCCATATGAATTCTTTTGGAGAATACTATGATCTTATATAGGATGGCTCCTTAAATTAAACGCTGAGCACAGGATGAAGACCAAATGACCAATTTCACAAATTATCTTGAACAGAATTATTTAGGAGGTTGTTTGGTTATCTGTGTACCCCTGAGTTCTACTTTAGTTGCTATCATTTACTTACAATTTTGTGACTTGTTATCCCCTGGGATCCATGCATGTAACAGAGGGATTGATGTCACAGTGACCCAGAGGATACAGCACCTAAAATGTGCGTTCTCAAGGGACAATACCTCTGAATATTTGAGCTTCCTCTCTACCTACGCTGAATCATTACACTTTACGATTTGCTTCAGAACGGACATCTCTAAGTAAACTCCCCAAACTGCCCTACTTCCGTAATTTCTTTTTCTGTAGTTCTTTGGTGGTTTTGGATGTAATTTATTTTCTTACTGAGGGTCTATGTTGCTTCTTAAGTTTTTAACCTACAAATATTTTGTGGGACTAAACTAGAAGTTCAAAGACATGGATGGAATTTTTCAATTATTCGGTAGCTCTTTGGATCATTTATTCTGGATATATAAACCGAAAAATATTCACAACTCTTTGCCAAATTAATAAAATTATTATTAATAATAATTAAAATAAAATTATTTTTTGAATAAACTGTAAATTTTTGGACCCTCTTTCCTATAGCTAAGGAGGAAAATAAATTGAGCGTTACTCTTATTAAAGCTAACTAGGTCTCTTACTGTATAAATATTTCTTCTCGTTTGGTCCCCCTCACAGTTACGAATCACTCACACACACACACACACACACACACACACACACACAATTTAGGAATCTCAAATGATGAAATATTGAGATCTAATTTGCTTAGAGTAACAGGCAAGTATCTATAATGCAAAAGAGTTTTATCACATAAAGTGATACTGTATCTTTTTTCAGGTATTTTCCAGCTCATTTGTATCAAGAAAATTTTGCATGACAAGCAAATGATAAAAACTGTAAAAAAACAGGATTTTCAGCAAGGATATAATTTACTTTACATAATTCATCAATTTCTCTAGATTTATTAAACCAAAATCACTTTTTGTAGAGAAAGATTGTTTTTGTTAAATATCTAGGTGTGTTTAGTGTAAGAGCAGCTGAAAAAAATAGCAGCTTATTTTTATCTTAAACCTCCTTTCACAGCACAATCACCGGGTGGCCATGAGGAAGAAATGATGCTTACCAGGTGGCAGAGCAGAGTGGTCACCTATAAAAAGTCCACTACAGGACAATGACCTCCATGCACAGACCATGCCACTAGATCACACATTGTTACACACCTAATACCTTAATCGTGAGCCAGGATTGGTACATTACATGACAGGAAAATATTCCCAAGTCAATAAGACAGGATGAGACTTGATCATTCACGAACAGAACAATAAAGCTGGGAAGCAAAAATGTCAGGGACTTTACTGTGACAAACTGTAACTGTATATACATAAAGATTATATTTGATCCTTATGAAATGATACTTGGAAACTGTCATTTGAGTACCAGCTTAGAAAATGTTGTTTTTAAAACCTATTCTTTATGCCTTGAGGTTGCTAATACTTTAGGCCAGGCCTATTACCATGTTTTCCAGCCTAAGAATATCCTGGCTCATCTTTTTTCTTGTGGCCCATTTTCTTTCCATTGATTTCTATTTCCCTTGATTTACAGTAAACCAATCTTAGGATTTCTCTGGTCTTTTATTACTTGTTTATTTTAGGTTGAGGTACACATATCTATAACTTACATGCCCATTTCAATAACTGGAAGAAATTTTCCAGCATCAAAGATCAAACATGATGTATCTGAGAGATATACATATTGTAATAGGAAACAAAGCCAGAGGACCCAGTAATCAAATAACTACAAACACTTCCTGTACTTACCTTAAGAGGCATCTTTGCATGTTCATTTAATAATGGGACATCAAATACTAATCTTCTGAGTAAGTGCTGCATCATAGAAGGTCTCAATTGGCTGGTGGAACAAAGCTAATTTTAATAATGAACATTTAATAATGTCTAAACTAAGTAGATAATTCACTAGACTAGATTATACACGCCAAGAAACTGTGCCTACACCTCTCTTCAGATGATGTTAATTTTAGGTGTTCCTAATCCAAAGATTAACCAGTAGTTACATACTTCTGTAAAAAGTTCCATTTCCAACTCATCTCTAGCTCCCTGATCTGAAGACCAACCCTTATTTGCTACAGGAGACGTTCCTCTTCTGCTCCTTCCCTTCCTACCACTCACAACTGCAGACCCCACTGCTGCTACTAATTTAGTAAATGCTTCTTCCCTCACTCCAGTGAGTGGGAAGGGTCTTCAGTGACTAGATAGGTAGCAAAAAGAGGAGGGAGTGTAGGAGCAAGAGGAAGAGAAAAAGACTGAGACCGAAATTTTGCCAGAGGAGAAAGGGAAAGAAAACTAACACACAGTGACCATTTACTGTGTCGGCCATCCTGAGTGCTTCATCTCATTTAATATTTAGAAAAAATCAGTGAGATAGATATTTTGATTCCATTTCACAGAATTTTGGGGTCGGGGAACTAAAATTAGATTATGAACTAATCTTTTTTTTTTTTTTTCCTTTTTTTAACCTCCCTCAGTCCCATCTGGCTCCTACACCCATACACTCGTTCCACTATGAGTGAAAACCTTTCCTTAACCAATGTACTGGGCAGGCTGCAAGCTTTCACCTCCAAGAGCTCCCGTCCATCGGAAAGAAACCATTACCCTAGCCAGAGGCCTGAGAAATTGTCACTTTGACTGTCAGAACCTCAAAAGGAGAAGATATGCTTCTGGTTTTCACAGTAAGACCTTCAAACACTTCTATCTATAGGAAGCGGCTTTCCAGGCTGGAGGAAATAGTCTGTCTTCATCACTGTCACAATAGATCATACTTTAATATTATACTACATATATTTTTTATCTTTAATAAGTCTCTGTTTTCTCTTCTCTTCTGGAAGAGGAGTTAAAACCATCACACAGTGAAAAGGGGAGAATCTATTAATATTACACTAACGTGGCCGGCTACACCTCACACGCCAACATCCAGAATAGCATCATTGGTCCAACACTGTATCCAATGGCTAGATACCGAGAGAGTCTAGGAGGAACACTCCTGAACTTGATCAGAAGCAAGGGCACTCTGGTAAGACTCATACCCCAGCACATAAAATGAATTAATTTTATGGTCCAGAAATTGTTGACAATATTCAAAACAATCTGTCAAGGGCCAGAGACTAAATTCTCTTTCTTAAAGAAGAAGAAACTTGGTATAGACTTCATTGCCCACTTACCCACAAATAGAGAGTAAACACACTTCTATGGAATCTCGTTGAGCTTTGGTAAGTGAGCAGCCCTTAGAAAGTCTGTACACGGTGTGAAGTAATGAGTCAATGAGGGAAGCATGGTGCTCAGTGCCAGCAAAAAGAGGAGCACATCTTGTTAACAAAGGCAACACGGCCGTGCAAAGGTACCGATTGAGGGCCAGGGCCATGTCTGTAGCACTCAAAGCAGCCTAGAAAGGAATTGGAGAGGAGACAGTCATTTGTGTTGGGCAGGAGACAACTTTCAAAGGGATCCACAAGTTGACGTGTACTTTCATTACCTAGAAAATGACAAAAGTACGTAATACGGAAATGGATTCCTCTGTTATAGATTTACCTGTGGTTCATATGCTTTTTTATCACTAAAAACAATCAATTTTCAATTGCTCATAAATAGATAAAAAAGTAATATCTATCTCTTCAAAAAGCCCCAGAGGTTCATGTTCTAAAATAAAATATTGGGGGCTTCCCTGGTGGTGCAGTGCTTAAGAATCAGCCTGCCAATGCAGGGGAAAATGGGTTCGAGGCCTGGTCCGGGAAGATCCCACATTCCATGGAGCAACTAAGCCTGTGCACCACAACTAGTGAAGCCCCTGAGCCTATAGCCCGTGCTCTGCAACAAGAGAAGACACCACAATGAGAAGCCCGTGCACCACAACGAAGAGTCGCCCCCGCTAGCCACAACTAGAGAAAGCCCGCGCACAGCAACGAAGACCCAACGCAGCCAAAAATACATAAATTAAATAAATTTAAAAAAATTTTTTAATAGAATAAAATATCAAGGGTAGGATGGATGAAAGATAAAGACACTAATGATATCAAAGAATGTGAGTGCTTCCCTTTACTAGGAGAGGTAAGAGAAAGGAGTTTATTCTCACAGTAGATCTCAAATACATAAATTCTTTCTGAATTCTATGTATGAGTATTAATTATATTTCTGTTCATGTCCACCAGCATCAATAACCAAAGGCTGATTGTCCTACCATGTTATCAACTATACTACTTAGGTTCAGAATTTCACATGAACACAACCAAAAAAGAACAAAAAAATTCAGTTTCATTTTTGTGATTCTCCTCTCACAGCTTTCACTATTGACAACTCAAGATCTGATTTCCTCTGATATCAAAAAGACTCATGTAATTGAGAATAAAAAGAGGTATTATTATAGCTACTAGAATAACATTTAGCATTTCAGCTTATTTTACAACGTTTCAAATAGTAGAACACTTACACTGATAATGGCAGATTCTCAATACTGGCCACTGGATTCACAGGACAGATTTGAACCTATATGTACATTAATAAATGAAGACACCAGGATGATACTGTAATTGGCATGACTCAACAATGTCCACTAAACCTTCTCAATACTTTAACTGCTTTTGTTGAGATGCATAATTATTTATGTTGACTTCGAAGTGAACAGGAGCCACTGTGACCTCCCAAATCAGGGTTATATAAACTTTCTATTGTCTTCCATTGCACCTGATCAGAATTCTTATCTTACTCTTCAGGTTGTCCATTTTCTCCACTATTCAGTGAATTCCTTGAGGATATAGACGATTTTGTTTTCTGTTTACCCTATGCTTGCCTAAAAATATAATAGGCACTCAATAACCATTTGGTGACAATGAATGAATGAATATATATATGAAAGAATATCATATGGCAGAGATTGAAGAGTTAAAAGTTGCAGAAGTCATTTGCTCAGATCATTACCGTATCTAAAGAAGCAGCAGCCCGCAGATCTGGCAGAAAGCCAACCTCGAGAAGATGGAGGAGGAAATCTTGAACCTCAATTCCATAGACCCTGTCAAGGAACAAAACCATGGCTGCCTTGTGATCTGGGCAAAACCCCGCAGACATGTCAGGCTCCACCACATTCCCATCTAAAAAAGAGAAGGTGACACATTGTTGTTAATGAAATAGATTACAAATGGCTACTTTCCAGCCTGCTGGTGTTTTAAATAAAATTATCCGGTGAATGGTTTCCTGTTCCTCTACTACCCTCAAGCAAGGGCTGGGACTTAGCTGAGGCAATATGGCAGTGCAATGTAAACCCATGGTCATTTAAATGTTATTTGGGCATCCATTTGTTAACTGTGTATATGATTAGGACATAGCATTATGCCAGATACCGAGAAGGAAACAAAATGGTACCCATAATCCAAACTGTAAAACTGAGAGTAAATATCATAAAGCTAAAGTGTAAAGCAAGGTTTGCATTCTTTTCAATACAAGAACCTCTTGAAAACTTAATAAAACATTAATAAAGTTCATGTACCCTATGTGATAATCATGGTACATTTACATCATTTACATATTTATGGCTTAGACAATTACAGAATAATGAACAAAACTCCAGGAACCAGTCTGACTTTCAAATGAAAGATGTTTCATTAATCATAATAGCATTTAATAACATTTAAAACATATTTGAGAGCCATATTATTTTCTCTATCAACAGTCAATGCTTGATGCCTATACAGAGGAGCGAATTCCTTAGTATAACTCTGTAGATTCATAGAGGGGATCACTGATATGAAGAATTAGGGAATTATGTGCCCATTGAAAATACTGGAGAACAAACTTGTTTTCTGTTTGACCATGTGATAATTATGCCACATTGCTGCTGACCACACACTATAAGACTCTGCAAATACTATCACAGAATCTTTATTACTGATGCAATGTTGGAGAAAGAAGGATCCAGGGAAAGATGATACATGACCATACCCATCCTGAAAGAACACAGTCACAATGTTTTTGTTTTCATTCACAGTCGATGAATGAATTTGATATTTGAATCATGAAAATGAACAAATAACAATGCTTTAAAGGAAATTAGACTGAAGACTAGTACCAAATCACTTCCATTTCTTATAATTAATAATAACTAATACACCTAATACCTTCCTTCCTGTAATTACAATAATAAGAATAACAATGCTTGTCATTTATGCTGTTGTCAGGTATTGTCTTAGGAATGTTCCAGACACACTTTCATACAATTTTCACACGTGCACTATGAAGGTGGTATTATTATCTTCCTTTAACACAAGATAAAAACCGACTTTTAGGGAAGTTAAATAACTTGTCCAAAATTGCACATCTAGTCATTGGCAAAGTTAGATTTAAACTAAGTAAAATTGGATTTAAAATCCAACCCGAGGTAATTTAATCCTTAGGTTAAATCAGCATGCTCTAATTTTTGATTAAAAATCTACATGAAATTCCAGTTCCATTCTCCTAAAAAAAATCACATTATAGGTAATTTATAGTTATAGGATTCTATTCTTCTAACAGAAAGCTGTGCCTAAGGAAATGATAAGCAACTTACTGATCTTAAAATAAGATCTGTTTTTTAAACACTCATTCAGGTGGGCATTCATTTTAAGGAATGCTACAACTCCAGCTGCCTGGGAATGAAGACTCACGGATTGGCTGCTGCTTTATGTTCTCCATCTCCTCAGACACACTGGGGACAATACAGCTGATGAACTGCCTCCCCTCAGACTCCTGGAGAATGAACTGGCACAAGGAGGGCCAGCTGCACTGGCTTTACCCTGTGCTGCCTGCATTATTCATCCACCTAAAATTACTACCTCAGACAATCTGCCCAAACCTGTCTGAACCAAGAGCTGCAGGAAAAGAATATCTACTTTTGAGATTAGATACTTGCCCCTTAATTTTTCTAAACTCCTCCTTCTTTCATTATCATTTTGGGCTACCCTCTAGGTCTAGGATAAGTATAATAAAAATGTATGAGACCCATCAGAATGGCCCTCATCAAAAAGTCTAGAAACAACAAATGTTGGAGAGGTGTGGAGAAAAGGGAACCCTGCTACACTGTTGGTGGGAATGTAAATTGGTGCAGCCACTATGGAGAACAGTATAGAGGTTCCTTAAAAAACTAAAAATAGAGCTACCATATGATCCAGCAATCCCCCTCCTGGGCATATATCCAGAGAAAACCATAATTCGAAAAGATACATGCACCCCTGTGTTCACTGCAGCACTATTTACAATAGCCAAGACATGGAAGCAACCTAAATGTCCATCAACAGAGTAATGGATAAAGATGTGGTACATATATACAATGGAATATTAGTCAGCCATAAAAGAGAATGAAATAATGCCATTTGCAGCAACATGGATGGGCCTAGAGATGATCATACTAAGTGAAGTAAGTCAGACAAAGACATATATCATATGATATCACTTATATGTGGAATCTAAAAAATGATACAAATGAACTTATTTACAAAACAGAAAACAGACTCACAGACTTAGAAAACAAACTTATGGTTACCAAAGGGGAGAGGTGGTGGGGGGAGGGATAAATTAGGAGGTTGGGATTGACATATACACACTACTATACATAAAATAGATAATGAACAAGGACCTACTGTATAGCACAGGGAACTCTACTCAATACTCTGTAATAACCTAATTGGAAAAAGAATCTCAAAAAGAATAGATATATGTATATGTATAACTGATTCACTTTGCTGTACACCTGAAACTAACACAACATTATAAATCAACTATACTCCAATATAAAATAAAAATTAAAAATAAAACTCATGGCCTAGGAAAAAAATGTATGAGAAAGGCCTTAGCTAATACTGAGGGGCAGGGTACTAATGTTTAGAGACCAACTCCACATACTAAATACAGAACATATAATAGGAATTATCAACAATAGCAGGTGATGCTTCAAGAACCAACTGACTTGTCATTGAAACCTAAGAAGAAATAATGATGGTTTGAGTTTTTAAAGTTGATTTAATGCATACCACAGCAAAATAAAAACATACAAGTTTCTGTCTACATTCTCCATAAAAAGAAAGAAGTTAAAAAAAAAAAAAGCATCAATTTAACAATGACCAGTAGATGGTGTTTTAAAAATTAGCTTTCGGTGTGACTGTGATAGTTCACAAAAAATCCTTTAAATCCTAAGGTAGACAATATACTGCATATTTATGACAAAAAAAGTCGTAACGTTACTATAACCCAACTAAATAGGACAGGAAAGAAACTAACTTGGAAAATCTTAAAGGCTAGTAAAGACATATAACTGGAGGAAAAGGAGGTACATTGAGACTTTTGGGGCAATTCTGAAAGGGACATCTGGACACTCTAACAGTCCTTGTTTTTGGTTCTTTGTTATTCCTGATTTTAACCGTAAAGGCTAGCATTTCTTTATTCCCTAATCTGTGTGTCACTGGTATTATTCTTACCTTTTTTCCTGAGAGTGTCAATTTTGTGGCTCAGAATGTAGGGGAAAGACAAGATATTTTAGTTAAGTAAATGAACGCGAGTTAGAATTAAGGTGAAAAGAAGGTAAGTGAGGAGAGTCTGTTTATACACAAGAAAAAGAAACTGCCTAAAGTGGGGAAGACAAAAAGCTAGGGGACAATTTTTAAGGTCCAGCTTTCCCTAAATTTAGAATGAGTATTCAGTTATCATGGCTGTTTGTGTGACCTGAAGATGTGGGTGTGTAAGTTTAGCAAACACGAAACTTTACTTCCTAACAATACAGCCGGCAAGTAGGGTAGACCGCTTGCCATTACACAGTGGTCCCCTCATTCTAGACTTGAGGTATTGACAGCTAATCTTCTCTGGGCATAATTCATGAAAGAAAAGGGTCATCACGTGTACTTCCTATCTAATTATGTTTTCGTTCTAAAATCAGAAGTTTGTATAAAATGATATACGTAACAATATCCAATAAAGTCTGGAAAACAGAGCAAAACTGCCATCAGAAAAAGGGAGAATAAAGTATAATTTGGGACCTAACATATCTTTTAGGTGCCTTCAGTAACTGCTTAAATTTTTTTATGGGAGGCAGAGAGTGAATTACCAACAGGGAATTAGGCCTTGGGCCCAGGCCATGTGCCATTTCTGTTGTAATCTGGGCTAGTGCAGGGGCTCAGCGTGGGGGAGAACCGGGGCCCTATCACCACCTCCACAGTAAAGCATCGGCTCCTCACTCCATCCTTCCTGAGCTGGGCCCTCCCATCTCCTCCCAACCCAACGTGAGCAGGGCTGTAAGGAATCACAGCTTCTGGGCATTTACATGGAGAGTCTGTTGACTTTATTTTACATGCTTTTGAGTTAACATTGGAAAACTAATCACAAGCAGTTCTAAACCAAAAATGGCATGTTGTTGAAGAACAATAAATGTTGAGTTAAAATGGGGAGAAACAAATCTTTCCAAAATGTTCTCCTCAGTCTTGAAAAGAGCACTTCTTTCAACACACTGGCAATTTTTAAATCACTAAGTCAAAACCTATGACCATTGTTTTAGAAAAAAAGCATTATAAGCAAGTGACCACGAAAACTATCAAAAAGAGTGAATTAAGGTGTTGCTGTCAAGAAAGAGAAGAATAGGGGACCAAAGAACTCTAGGAGAGACATTAGATGAAACAGTTGAGATGCTTATTTCCCTTTTCTGGAAACTAAAATGTCACCTGAAAAAGAATTAAAATCTCTTTGGAAACAGAGCTGTTTAAAAACAATGCATGCAGGAAATATTTTATAAAAAATGTATTTTTTTAATTGGGGTATCGTTGCTTTACAATGTTGTGTTAGTTTCTGCTGTATGATGAAGTGAATCACCTATATGTATACATATATCCCCTCCCTCTTGGACCTCCCTCGCACCACCCCTCCATCCCACCGCTCTAGGTCACCACAGAGCACCAAGCTGAGCTCCCAGTGCTATACAGCAGGCTCCCACTAGCCATCTTTTTTACACATGGTAGTGTATATATGTCAATCCTAATCTCCCAATTCACCCCTCTATGTCCACACGTCTGTTTTCTACATCTGCATCTCTATTCCTGCCCTGCAAATTGGTTCATCTGTATCATTTTTCTAGATTTCACATATATGTCTTAACATATATACAGTGGAATATTACTCAGCCATAAAAAGGAATGAAATTGGGTCATTTGTAGAGATGTGGATGGATCTAGAGTCTGTCGTACAGAGTGAAGTCGGAAAGAGAAAAACAAATATTGTATATTAAAACATATGTGTGGAATCTAGAAGAATGATACAGATGTAGTTCATTTTTTAAAAGAAACTTATGTAGTGTAACTATGCTGCAGGGAAAGAAACCGTGGCTACTGATGATCTTATTGAAAACATCACACCATCCATGTCCAACTGAATTACAAAGAATGGAAATTCACCTTACCTTTGGCTATCGTTGGCATCTGAAAAGCAATGCTGATTACTCCCACCAAATCTCCCAGTGGAATCAGGGATCTCAAAATAGACCTGATTCTGATGGCTTCTCCCTTAGCAGCATGAATCAGCTACAGGCAGAAAAATAAAGGAACAAAGAATCACTTTGTGAAATCAATGTTCTAATTCTATCTAGAAAATTGGAAGAATAGGAATCCAAGTCTAAAATAATTTTCTGTTAATTATATATATATATATAAAGTTAGACCTCTTTAATAATAGAACCACTCTATGATAAAGCAATTCCACTCCTGGGTATATATCCAAAGAAAACAAAAACAATAATTCGAAAACATATATGTACCCAAATGTTCATAGCAGAATTGCCTAGATATAGCACCCTAAGTGTCCATCAAAAGAAGAATGGATAAAGATGTGGTGTGTGTGTCTATCTATATCTATATCTATCTATATCTATATAGATATAGATAGATAGACATACACACAACAGAATACTACTCAGCCATAAAAAAGTATGAAATTTTGCCATTTGCAACAAAATGGGTAGACCTGGAGGGTATTATCCTTAGTGAAATAAGTCAGACAGAGAAATACAAATACTGTACATGATCACTTATATGTGGAATCTAAAAGATAAAACAAATGAACAAATATAACAAAACAGAAACAGACCCGCAGTTACAGAAAACAAATTAGTGGATACCAATGGGGAGAGGGAAGGGGGGAAGGGCAAGACAGGGGTAGGGAATGAAGAGATATAAACTATTATGTATAAATAAATAAGATACAAGGTTATATTGTATAGCACAGGGAATACAGCCAATATTTTATAATAACTTTAAACAGAGTATAACCTATAACAATACTGAATTACTATGTTGTACACCTGAAACTAATATAATATTGTAAATCAATTATACTTTTTTTTTTTTTAAGTTGGTTGTAGGGTATTTTTATTTATTTATTTATTTATTTTTTGGTCGGTGTTGGGTCTTTGTTTCTGTGCGAGGGCTTTCTCTAGTTGCGGCAAGCGGGGGCCACTCTTCATCGCGGTGCGCGGGCCTCTCACTGTTGCGGCCTCTCTTGTTGCGGAGCACAGGCTCCAGACGCGCAGGCTCAGTAGTTGTGGCTCACGGGCCCAGTTGCTCCGCGGCATGTGGGATCTTCCCAGACCAGGGCTCGAACCCGTGTCCCCTGCATTGGCAGGCAGACTCTCAACCACTGCGCCACCAGGGAAGCCCTCAATTATACTTTAATTAAAAATTTTTTTAATTAAAAATAAATAATAAAGTTGAAACTCTCTCAGAAAGTGCTATTTCAGGCTTACAGACAGATATTTACTTGCCACACAATTTTCATTGACTTCAGCATACACTGAGTCACACACTGCAGTCTAGGCCAACAGGTATATCCATTAGAAAAATAGTTTTTATCCCCTCTGGGGTATTAAAGTATTTTAAGACTGATAAGTCTGTGAATGCTTACCCCCCAAAATTACATATAAATATCTATCCATAACATGAGCAATAACACTAAGGGAAAAATTATTATCTTTAGGTTTTGAACATATACTAATATTTAGGCTGGTTTAGCCTTTTTTGTTCTGTGATAAAAATGTAATTGTATATCCACCTATATTCTACCCTGATTTCTCCCAAGGATGGGTTTATAATGTTGGGGAAAATGGTGAACATGGATCCTAACAGGTGTTTTAGACCTTCACTGGCTAATGAAGTATCTATGAAGATCGTGGACCTGACATAGTCAAGGATCTCAGCCCGTCTCTGCAACAGACTGGAAGCTTCCAATGCCAGGGAACGCATCTGTTCCTTCACCACAGAGTGTGAAACATAAGCACAATTTCTGACACCTAGGAAGTCCTCAATTAATGGTTGTTGAAGGTGAATAAATTTCTGAAGTGCCAAGGTTAGTCCCTTATTAAGTCACTTGGTTGTTTTTCCCTTTAATATAATAGAACAAAAACCTTCTATTTATTAGCATAATTTCTCTCATGGTTCCTTTGATCTTCCACTTTAACAGGAAAAGAATGAATATTGTAGGCATAAAGTTTTTTCTCTGCAATGACCTTCCAGCACACAAATTTTTGATAGTCTATTCCCATTTACTATAATGAAAATCTCACTGACAGCAAGTTAAGTCGTTACAAAAAATCAAACTCCAGGTTTTCTAACATTCTAATATTTCTCCATTCTGCGATTCCTCTCTGTTTGCAACAAAAGATTACATCCAGAAAGCAAGAAAGTTTTAACCTATGGGTGTGAGAGAAAGAGACAAAAACAAATAAGCAAACCCCGCTCCCCTTACCTCCCCCCTCAAAAAAGACATAGATTCGAAGGGTAGGGAGAAAGGTGATGTGTTATAACAGTCACTTTGGCTTCATGCTCAGAGCAGTTAGAAGTGTATTTGCTTTCTTCCCCAGGACTGGTCAATGTGCTTCAGACTCTGGCTGTTTCCCATCAACAGATCATGAAGCTAATTTTATGGGCCCTGGCTAGCATTTTTAAAATTAATATAATGGAAGAAAACAGAATAGATTAGAATAAAGTAGAAAATAGCAGAATGTATTACAGAGTAAAAGTAAGTATCATTCCACGAATTTCAATTACCTTTTGGTCAAAAAGTTTATGAAAACACTAATCAATAGGGTCTACATAGCTCTTTCCTTTCCCCTGACCTGCTCCCAGCCCCACTTTCCCTTAAACCAGTGGCCAGCACGTAGCAGCTCCTTCAAAAGGACTAAATATTATATAGCAAGGAAATAACCCTTGATAGGAGTGGTGCTTTCTGCATGCACTAAAACAGGAAAGGACACTGTATAGGAAAAATAAGTTCTTTCCTTCTTAAAGTGTGGGGAGGCTTATATGAGTTTTAGAGATATATTAGTAACTGACTATTGTATTAATGACTCATAACGAAATCTCATCACTAACTTCTGTAACCAAGAAGATATTTCCAACTAAACAAACACTTGTTCAGCAATGAGGCTGCAGCGATTATTTTTAATGGAGCGTGAAGATTGCTGGTTTTGGATACTTTTGTGGTTTTTGCCAGTGATGGATGTCTTAACAAAGAGGAATAAGCCAGGATTTTTGTTCTTGGACCCCACGGCACTTACATGCATTTCGGGAGCACAGCGTCCCAACAGGTCAATCAAAGCTGCATAAAATGTCATGATGGCATTCCCCATGTGGATGGTATCATCTTCCTCCTCTTCTGTATCACTTTCGTGGATTTTTCAAAAGAAACAGAAAGAAAAGCAAACGGGATAATAAAATGACGTTTCAGATTTATTACACACTTCTCAGAGGAAAGGGACCAGTACGGTAATTAATTCTGCCTCTTCTGACACTTTTCACATATGTGTTTAATATACAGCTTGACATTTCAAAAAGGAAAATAAAAATGGGTTAAAGACAAGATTTGAGATTTTATCACCAAGAAGGCATCTGTGGGAACTTTAATATTAAGATTCCTTCAAAATGGAAAAAAAAAGAGGAATTATTAATTTGATGGATTCTGCTCATTTCTACTGGCAGACAAGATATTAACAGAAAATAACTGATTGAAGAACTTGGTAAGTTTACTTCTGTCAACAGCATACATTTAGAGAAAGGGTGACAAAGATCTGTCCTATAAGATGACATATACAAGGCACCCAGTATGGTGATTTGCCCAGAGTACTTCATAAACGTGATTTCATTTACTCACCTCTCTCTTTACTCTGCCCCACCCACTCACTCCCAAGTAATACAACATGAAAATCATAAATATTTCATTATCTCGTTGATGAGAGACAAATTTGGATGGCCCTGGAAGTTCATGTCATTCCTCATTTAGTGGCCTGGCCGACAGCTGCCTCAGCTGGACTCAGCGGTTACTGCAGAGTAACAGCAAGGCCTGTTGACAATATTGTTCCTCGCAAGCAATGCTGTTCCCAAGGTCCTCAGGTGCACACCCGCTCAGGTGGTACTCGACCAGCAATCTCTTGGTATATTTTCTACTTGTTAGAAAAACTAAGGGATTCCTAGTTCCTCAACAGCTAACTGATAAATATGTAACTTGCTCTTGGAGTGCTCCCAGCCTGGAACCCTGGCCTTGCTGTCGATGGAACATTTACGCCAGGTCTCTAAGTGGGAGAACCAGGGTTTGCAGGACTACCTCTTTGCTTGGAAAATTGCCTCCAATAAGCCCTATGTTATATCTTTACCAGTGGTGCTAGGAGTGTGGTTACATGGCCCCCTAGCAGGACACTCAGCTCCACAGATTCAAAAAATAGGAAGCTGGGGCTTCCCTGGAGGTCCAGTGGTTAAGACTCCATGCTTCCACTGCAGGATCCCTGGTCGGGGAACTAGATCCTGCATGCCACGTGATGCGGCCAAAAAAAAAAAAAAAAAAAAAGAAAAAAAAGGAAGCAACACGCCTGGATGAATTTATTGCTGGAATCAAGTATTAACAACAAAGACTATGGAGAAATGTAAGGCAGTCGCTGTCTCCCTGGTCACCAAGACCTTAATAAAGCATTTTACTCCTCAAAGTGACAACATCCCCTTTTCTCTGCCAAAACACCAGTTTAGTTAAGTCCCCATCCTCTTGCTAAAGGTCTCTTTCTCTCTTACTATTATCATGAAAACTCGTTCCAGCTAACCTCCCAGTAAACTCTATTCTAATTTCAAAGGCTCACCTGCCATCATTTGTAAGAACTCACTACTCCCTAGAGCCCTGAGAAAATTCACAAAATACATCTCCTCCTACAACCTAAGTTTTTTTCGACTAAATCCATACAATCTTCCTGAGGTCCCTCTTTGTTCATTCACCCTATTCCAGCAGCAAGTTCCATCCCTTCTCTCAAAACACATTTCATTTTCAAGGGAAGAAATCCGGAGTACCAGAGAATTATACTGCAATTAAGAGAACGCAAATTATATTTTGTAAAATTAAAAGTCAAGTAGTATCATTTAATCTTAAGAGTGTGTATATTCGACGTACGGGGTTTTGCTGGATCCACTAGTTGGTGACGGACCATCTCGAGAAGGATCCTCAGCTATTTTTGTGGCTTCTTCCATGGCTGCGAGCAGACCATTCCCACCTTCCCCCCTCAAGGCAGGACCGAAACACTCAGGCCTCCGAATGAGCAATCTCACCACGACATTTGCATTCTCCTCCACGCTTTCCCCTAAGATCAAACGGGGAACAGGAGTAAGCAAACATTGACTACATGGAAGTTCTGAGCAAACAATGTTACACTAATCTGCTTATATTTAAAGAAAAATAACTAAAACCTAATAAGATAGTAGTAGAGCCAAAGTTGAATCCAAATTACTAGTGTTCTGTCCATAAGACTCAGTAAATTTCTTTTCTTGCACTTAAAATTTTCCAAGTAAAGGAAAGCATGATGGAGGTATAAACTATTCATTTTTGTTAATTTGTTATAGGAAGTGAAGTCATGATCCTAGCTATTATTAGAGTCTAATTATAAAAACAGCAAGAATGTAAGTGCCTAAAAATTTTTATTTAATAATGAAAGCCCAGCATCACGATCAAAATAAATATCACAAAATAAATTATTACTGCGAAAAAGCCTACTGCTTATAAAATACTCAATTTCTTTACTACTATCTACTCCCTTCAAGAAAATGCTGCGATGCCTCATTATTTTATACATCTATTTTTTTTGCAGTTTTAGTAATGACCATAAAAAACCCTAAGCGACTCATCCTACCATTACAGAAGACAGCAAATCTGAGAAAGTCAAGATATCTCTCTCCTTCAACTGGATTCCACCCAATGTCTGGATAACCCTTCGACACCAGCATCTGACAACTTTGCAGTCCACAACCAGCCAAATATCGCACTACCTGCAAAAACAAGATGATAAGCAAAAATGTTACCCCTTGGGTGAGATACTCATTAGAAGCTTGCACTAGACATGGTAAATGTTATTATCAAGGGATGGTTTAAAACAAATGCATTTTTGCAAGTTCTTTTTAATCTCATGACCGTCTATATGAACCCCCTTTAGTAAAACCTTAGAATTAAGAAATACTGACAAACTGTAACCAAGTGCTATCATAGTAAAAATGTTTATGAATGAACTCTATGAAAGAAAAATATTCCTAAATTTCATATCATTTGAGACATTTACCTACAAGAGTCATAATATTTGATAAACTTCAAAAATGCCTAATGGCCTCTGGCCCGGTGTAAAACCTGAATCCATCTGAGATAGTGAAAGATCCATCTGAGATACGATGATATTTTAAAAAAGTGAATTTATTTCCAAAATAAAATATCAGTTTAATGGGGGAAGGGGTGGGTGTGAGAGGACACCTAGAGAAGTGGAGAAAACTAAGCTCAGAGTCAAATATCGTTGGGTTCAAATCTAACCTGCATTAGAACTTAGTGTATCATCTTGAACCACAGTTTCACTGTCTATTAAGTTTGGGATAATACTACCAACCTTTCTGTTTTGTTAAACTTAACACATTAAAATTTCTGCTTAGCTTCTTGGCCTTTTAAAATATTCTGTCTTATGTGAATGTTGGTTCTCTATATAAGATTTCATAACAGAACCAGTTTTAAAAGAAATCCCTAAAAAAAAAAAAAAAAAAAAGGAATCCCTAAAGAAGTCACTATCAATGGTAGCAGATGGTTGGAGGAGCAACTTATCAAACAAAATAAGCTACACCCAGCTCAGTCACAAGCTAGGCCAGGCCTAAAAATAAATAAATAATACAGCTAAAAATATTTTACATCATCCTTATTGAGGTATAATTTATGTACAAGAAATTCATCTATTTAAAGTAAAATTCAGTGATCTTTGAGAGATTTATCCATCTGTAAGAACCCACAATCAAGATGTAGAGCATTTTCCATTGCTCCTCAGGTCCCCGTGTCTTTTGCAGACAATCCGTCCCTACAAGCCTTGGTCCTGACAATCTGCTTTCTGCCACTACAAACTAGCTTACATGTTCTAGGACACTGATACATGCAGTCATCCATTATGGGTATTTCTGAGCCTGGCTTACTTCACTCAGAATAATGATTTTGGGATTCATTCATGCTGGAGTACATGTCAGTCCCTCATTCCTTTTTATAGCCTAATCATGGCATCTCGCTACTTATGGAAATACCCCAGTATTGTTTATCCATTCACCAGTTGTCTGGTGAGCTGTCTCCAGTTTTGGGCTCAGATGAATAAAGCCATTATCAACATCCATGTACACATCTCTGTGTGGACATATATTTGTATTACTATTGAGTAACTACCTAGGAGTGGAAAGGCTAGGTGCATATTTATGTTAGGTATGTTTAACTTATTAAAAATAATGCCAAACTGCTTTCCAACTGACTTAACCATTTTTCATCCCAACAGCAGTAGATGAGCGTTCCAGTTGCTCCAAAGCCTACTCAGTGTTCAGCATTGTCTACTTCTTTAAAATACTAGCTATTTTATCAGTGTGTAGATAAAAACATTTCAAATTATATATGGGAGAAAATTCTCCAGAGGTTATTTAGAGATGCAAAGCTTCATGACACTTGACTGGCATGTCAGAAGGATTTGGGGAAGAGTTCACTTTTTCATGCTTTCAACAGCTATGCATTGAGCATCTACCCAGTGCCAATGCTAAGATTGGGAAAAAGCAATGAGCAGCAGAGAAAAAAATGCCCTGTACTCACTGGCCTTACATTATGGTAAGGAGTAGATTTTGAAAAATACATAAATATACAGATTTTAGTAAAATATATTTATATTAAAATGTAATTTTAAACCATAAATATTTAAACTATAGCACGGACATGGAAGAACTGAAAAGAAGGTGACTTTGGAGCAATGACTGGATGTCTGGAAAAGAGCCATGAGGACGTCTGGCGGAAGAATATTGCAGACGGAGGGAACAGCAAGGGCAAAGGCCCTAGGGCACGAGCACACCTAGCAAGTTCCAGTGACAGCAAGGGGTCCAGCGTGGCTGGAGCCAAAAGAGAGACCTGGAGAATTGCAGAAATGAACTAAGACTGATTGGATGGAACTATTGCAATGCCTCTAAGTGTATGCTCAAAGTGAGATAGGAAGTCTTTCGAGAGTTCTGGGCAGAGGAGTAATATGATCCTTTCAAGAGACTCACTCTGGCTGCAAGGGAGGGATCAGGAAGACCACTTAGAATGCAACTGCAATTAAAACATGGGAGAAATTTATCCATATTTTGGTAAACATATATGTGGCCTAATATGCTTAGAGTGCATGGCCTTCAGTGTATCAATGATACCTTGCACTGTAATATGCAAACTTCTGTGATATAAATTGTATATATAAGATGTTAAAACAATTTCTTTTATGAAATCTAAACTATATGATTAAAGCAAAAGTGACAGCAGATTACCAGGAAAGGACAAAAACGCAAAAGAATATAGAGTAAGTGGATTCTCTTTCCAAAGAAAAATGTATGTGATCAGAGAAAATACCTCATCTCAAATTTCCTGTTCTTTATAACTTATAATATTACATATAAGTGTAACATATTTATAATACATAGTATATTATAATAATTATAACTATAGTATAATTACATTTAAATATCTTGAGAAACCACTATGAACAAGTGTAATTCACACAAACACACAGGGCAGGGATGCTGTTTACCTTTTCCAGATCTGGCTCCCGCAAAGCTAAGGCTAGTTCATTATTATCCATCACCGAGGCTGCTGCCACGTCCAGTGGCGTTGAACCTCTCATAGCTGGTGAGGCTGTTCATTGAAACAAAGATGAAACAAAACCTGAATTGCGCTGCAACTATGAATTCCATGTAAAAAAAAAACTTTTCACTTAGAATTGAATTTCTAAATGCAATACGTATTGCACTAATCCAACTTAATTTACATTAAAGTTTAATTTTAAAATCCAATATGTAAATCCCTTTTATCTTAAAGATTAAATGAAAGTCATACATTTACTCACCAAGACCAACACTGCTGTTTTCCAGTAAATAACTGAGATGATCGAACATTGCTTTCTGATTCTGCCTACTTATACGACAGAAGTAACAGAGAAAACGGCAACAGTTGGCCACCATCTTGGGAAAAGTGATTTCCTACATAAAGAGCATTTAGTTAGCTGGGAAAGCAAAGGACCTTTATAAAATTGAGTTCTGAAGTTGAGGTCTCAATCAGATTGCCCATCTGTGTGTGCCCATGTCTGCCAAGCCTCAGGTACAGAAGACCTTCAAATGTCCAGACTTGGACTCATCTAGTCCTAGAGCCACCAAAAATCAAGCCTGGCACTAATTTGAAGCCTCACTGCCATCAATGGGTTGACCTGGAATTAATCTACAGCCCTAAACCTAAAGGTGGCATGGGCCTGGTTTAGGAACCAGGCGGGCTCAGCTGTGATTCCTGACTCACATTATTAGCTGCGCTTCCTTGGGGAATTATGCAATCTCACTGATTCTCTTCTGTAAAACTGTAATAAGATGGATGATAATATTTACTTGAGGCAAAGGAGGGAGAGTTCAATGAGACATATTGTGAAAAATACCCAGTTTAATATTTGGAACCACATAATAGGATGTTCTTATCATCAGTGTCGCTGTTGTATTATTATTAAGATTCCGGGAACTCACATCTTCCGTGACTGGCACATGACTCATCTCCTATGATGAACACCCTTCCTGGAAGGTCTGCCTGCTGGGCCCCAGCAAACACATCTCCCCTGAGACCTAGCTCTTATTCTAATATACCACAGATAATCCCTAAAGACTCCAAGTCCTTCTTAAACAGAGTATTTTATAAATATCTTTATAAGTCTGTCTAACTGGTAGTCAGAACATGAGAAATATGGACTCACGTCTATATTTTGAAAAATACATTTTAAAATTTCAAAAAAACCCAAACATTTTGCAAATCAGAGGTCATGAAATTGTACTGCTTTATATGGAGTTATATATTATATTATTCTATTTGTTTGGTTTTAAATTTTTTTATTTTAAATTTTAATCATTTAAAAATGCACCTGAGTGTCTTACAACAAATGCTATAGAGCATCATCTTCAAATCTTGGTCTGGATCAGGAATTTAGTGGAACCAACTGTTGTCTGAATCAAGGGAACGGGTTGGTCTGAACAGCATGCTTGTGTTATGGACTTCTAACGTGATGGAAACGGATTTATAATTCAAAATCTTACAAAATTAGCACAGTATTAACTTTTAAGGTTTCTAAATATCCCCTAAGTGAGGATAATCTAGGAGATAGCAAATTACATGGCATAAGAAAAACTGTTATCAATATCAAAGAAAAAACTACAGTCAGACCTCTATATTTGCAGGTTCCACATCTGCAGATTCAACCAAAACGCAAAAAATGCCGAAAGTTCTAAAAGGCAAAACTTGGATTTGCTACATGACCGCAACTATTTACATAGCATTTACACTGTATTAGGTATTATAAATGATCTAGAAATGATTTAAAGTATATGAGAGGATGTGCATTAAGTTATACACGAATACTACACCATTTTATCTAAGGGACTCGAGCATCTGTGGATTTTGGTATCTGCAGGAAGGTCCTGCAACCAATCCCTTGTGGATACCGGGGGATGACTGTAGAAGCATATCCAACTCTCAGTCTGTACAGTTTTGTTCATTTTTTTCAAAAAGTGTTCTTTAAAAAACAGTCCTAATAGAATTTACAGAAGTTCTCATTAAGAATATGCCATGTACATATTCTAGGAGGTTACAATAAATGGCATCCCAAGAATCAAAGGGTTTCCTTTACCTTGGACTCCCCACCTCCAAGGACATTCACCATGACCTCCATCACTGTCTCGTGCATCCCAAGTGCCCTCATGAGATTAGGGTGCTGGTAAAACACTTTATTATTCATGATATCCCTAGAAAGGACAACATAGGTACAAGGGAAACATAGAAGTCAGAGCAAAATTTAAATAAAAACGTATCTGAGATCATGATAAATCTTCTGGAAATAATTACTGGAACGTATGGAAAAGTAAGAGCAATCATCGTTAAGCCATAAAAGTTAATAAGCGCAATTGGGTTTTCCTCAAAAATACTGACAGCCTACCAAAAATAGCATACAAGTCTTCTACTCCTATCAATTATAAGAAATGTACTAAATAGGTAAACATTCATTTATATGAAACAGACTTTGTGACACTTATTCCTAGTTTTATGAATATCTAAATTCAATCTTATTTTGTTCAACCTTATTTTGTATAGAAATATGAAGCAGTATTATACCATGCTCTTATGAAAATTTCTATATAAATAATTGTTGTATAAGTATCTCTGCTTTTCATATATGCTTTTTTAGTACTATATTCATTATTTGTATGTTTAATAACAGTAGTGTTATTTCCTGCCACATTTATGTTATCATTCTGGCAAAATGTTTTTAAAGGATACATATTCTCCCAGAGACACTGAATACACATGAAGTCCAGGTACGAGTAATCCAACTCATTAAAAGGGACATTTAATTTAAAGAAACAGCAGCAGACGATACCTAGAATGTTTTGTATTATTATTATTGCATTACACATTATTACAATACTTATGTAAAGGTACTTTTAAAGATCTTAATGTTTAGCAGTCCTTGCAAATAAACAGCTCTGTTGATTTTTATTTTAACATATAGCAAATCACGCAAGAGTCTTTTCTATAAAACACTTTCTTGTTGGAGCCAGAGCAAGAAAATAATGTACAATCAACGAGAAACCTGAAACTTTCCCTTTGAATCGGGTTACCTTAATTGAGTCACTCATCTATTCATTTAGTCATATGCTAACTTTTAGTTATTCTGGCTACATCAAGAAAGTGGAATAGTGTGATTCTTTTTTTTTTGTTTTGTTTTAGTTCTTCACTTTTAATTTAGCTTTGTTTAGGTTTGTGCTAATGAAGACAGTTTTTAGGTAGCACAACTCAGAAAAATGACTTGGGGGCCCAGGGCTAATACAGGTCTGATCTATTTAATGCAAGGACAAATAAGGTAAAGAAAGACATCCTTTCCTTCACATCAGATAGCAGCATATTTATCAAGAGAACCTTCAACTCTCAAACCACAGATGTAATCATGAGATCTGTTCTGTTAATTCAAATCCTTTTGCATGACCTAACTTTGGAAGGTATCTAATTAAAAATCTCATTTGCCTTTAGTTCCAGGTAAATTAAATGGATTTTTAATTCTACCACCAGTAGGCAGGTTGTCACTTATTAAATGTGTCATTTTAGGATCTTTCTAATACCACAAAAAAGTAACATTTTATCTTGTTTCATAATCATTTTGAGTTTTATCCCTACTGAGTGATTTATATGTTAATAGTACATCTTACTTGTTAAGTGGTCATTTAAGAAAGAAAGTGCTCTCCATTTCCTGGAAGGCTTTCTTTCTCATTTAATTAAGATCACTTCTCAGGAGAGGCCCCCTCAGGTTAGATTTAAGTACTAATATTCCAAAAAAAAGGCTCATGCACAGACAATTATAAATAAAGGACATAACATTAGCTTGTGTTGTTTAGGTTTTTCTGTTTTCCCTCTTTGTCCCATTAGTACACTGATTTTTAGTGTGCAATCATTATAATGATTTTTGGAATATAACCTCTCAGTTTTATGATTTCAAATACTTAATAGTCCCACAGGAAATACATAGTATTGTGTTCTGAATTTAAAATGTACATAAATATCACATAATCTGAGTCTTTCCACACTTTCGTTTCCCCTCAGAATTATTTTTCTAGCCAAAGAAAACATCGGTTATTCTATTTCCTTAGTTGTTTTTCAAAGAGCCAACGCTGAGTTTTTTTAATCCTTTTTGTGTTTTATTTTACCTATGTCACTAGTTATCATTATCTCCTCTTTTATCTGTTATTTATAGAACCAGATTAGCTTTTTCTTGGTTGGGGGTGCTAAATATTTGTCTTTTACATCACTTTTCAACATTCTACATTCCAAATTTTTACATCCTTACATTTAGGTATTTTTTCTTATGAATATCATACAGCTTAATTTAAGCTTTTATTTTTCTCTGGTATTTTAATTCTCTCATATCTTCTTATCCCCAAATCATGCAAGCTTGTTAATGATTGCTTAGATATATGCATATATGCACCAGTAATACACTCTCTGAAATTGATTACCTCCCATTCTTCTGAATTCCATTTTCTTTTCCAGAATATACAGCCTTTAGAAGGCCTTTCAATGAGGGACTTTAAGTAAACATTCTGAAATATCTTTGTTTTCCCCTCACCCTTGAATATGGAATATAAACTCCAATATCCAAATCCACATGAAGCACAAGCTCATGATGATGAAATCTTAGTTGAGTAACACATTGTAAACTGATGGCTATTTTCTGTTGGAACTTTGTGATATTTTGTTGAGTTATGATCTCTAGTTTTACAACTGAGAATTCTAAATATTGTTTCTTTTCAAGTGTCCTGGCTTTTTCTATTTGCTTTCAAAATATTCTATTTATCACTGGTTTTATGCTGTTTCACTATAGTCTATCCAGCTGTGGATGTGGAACGATTTGTACTCTAGGAATCTGCGAATTCATATTTTTCATCAATTCTGAAAAACTCAAGCCAATAGCTCTTCAAAGTTCCCATTCTATATATAGCTCATCTATTCTGTCTTTTCTGTAACTCCTATTCAGCATATGCTGGACCTCCTTATACAATCCCCTATGTCTCTTAACTTCTCTATCTTTCAGTGTTGCATTACTAATTTCCTCAGATCTATGATTCAATTTATTAATTCTTTTCAGCTTTATTTATCTATACTTTTATTAATCACTACTCAATTTCAATTATTATATTTTTCATTTCTAGAAATTCTATTTGGATATTTTTCAAATTTTCATGGACCTTTTGTGTGTCTTATTTTTGGAGATTTTATTTATTCTTTCTTATTTTTAAACATTTTAAATACAGTAACTTTAAGTTCTCTTTCTGGCATTCTATGATCTGAAATTCTTGGGGGAGGTGTTCTAACTCCACTCTTTATTGTATCTGCAGACCCTTGCCTATGGTGGATTGTTTCCTTGGGTGTTTTGCAAGTTTTGATTGTGGGCTAATCTTTAGTAGTATGTAGGTTTTTCCTGCAAGAATTCACAGTGAATTGAGTTGAGAAAGCACACCTCCAGGCCAAATTATATGTTAATTTCTCAGCTTGGGGATCCTTAGACTACATATGAGGTATAAATGTTAACCCTATTTAAGACTAGTATATACAAACCATTATATATAGAATGGATAAACAACAAGGTTCTATTGTATGTCACGGGGAACTATATTCAATATCTTGTAATAAACCACAATGGAAAAGAATATGAAAAAGAATATATATATATATATATATATATAAATATATAAATAAAATTGAATCACTTTGCTGTACACCAAAAACTAACACAACATTGCAAATCAACTATCACTCAATAAAAAAGTGTTAACCCTGAAATCCACATAAAGTACAATCTATGATGTTGAATTCTAAGAAGTTGTTTTATCCCCCGTTCTTTGCTCAAGGCCCAATAGACATAGGCAAACTTCCTTGTTATTTCCTGCTTGTGATTGTCTGTCCCCCTGTGGATTTTATTGTGTTTTTATTAATCTGTATTTTTTATATGTGATTGTACATTACTGAGAAATTAATAAAAATAAAATCTAAGATATTTGTTGTATATCATAGCCACCTTAGCATCTAGTGGTAAAATTAGCCATGTTTTGTTATTGAGCAATTTTCCTATTTAGCTTTAAAACATAATCTCTAGCAAAATGACAATCTAATTTAATGATCATAAAATCTAGACAGTGTATTTATACTAATGCACCTATTGTACTACTATTGGGATAAACAACTAGAAAGAAGACATTTCTAAGACAAAGGTTGTAATAGTTAAATAACTTACCCTAATCCACGAATCATAAGTTTCTCTTCTTCTTTGCCCATTCTCACACTCAGCAGAGAACGAATCTGACCAAGCGATGCCAGCAGGTTGATGGTATCCTCCACGGAAATACCATTTATAGTGTAGGTCTTTGGCAGAGCCCGGACCAGACCCCCAATGCCATCATACTGTCGATGGAGTAACACGAACATGGCCCTCACCAACTCAGGGTCTTCAATTACAGACTCTTGAGCCCATCGGACCATGGTCTCAGAAATCAACTGCTGAAGAGTGGCTGCAAAGTAATTATGGATACTTCTTAAAGAAGGAGAATAATAAGACACATTAGATGGGCATTTCAAATGCATATCTCAGATAAGCCAAACTGGTATCAATATTTGTGCCAGAATTTCAAAAATATATTTTTTGAAAAAAATAAACTTCATTTAAATATTCTTCAATGTCAATATGTCAATACCAATAAGTTACAGGCATGCAAGGATAAAAATACACAATATTTTCTTTAAAAACTATTCTTAAAACAAAGGCATTTAAGTTGTTTCAAAATTGTAGCCACTTTTTCAAAACTACTATTGACAATCCATAGGGCAATCAATGAGTGGTCCTATTACTTTTACTTTTATTTTCTCTGTTCCATTCTTTTCCTCCCAGAAGATCTGACATCATATATCCTTATAAAGGTCAACCATCGGCATTCAAGGAGCTTTCTTTTTATCCAACTGTCTCCTCATTTGAGTCCTTTGTAGTAGCAACCTCATGAAATTATATTTCTACTTCAATTTGTATCCCTAATTGTCACTTAAAATGTCTTCCAAAGGATTTGATTGTGAAACTGTATTAAGTTGAAAAGTTACCCCATACATAGAAGATTACTTGCAATGTGACAAGCAATATAGCACACTTAAAAGCAATAGAACTTCCAAACCTCTTAAAATATATAGTAAAATTATCAAAGCTAAGTAGCGTTGATGTGACTAATTCGTACATAGGTACTTAGTTCCTATCATCAATACACTGTCTGATTTCCAAAAGAAGCTATTTAACCTGTTTTAATCTATACCATACTAAAAAAAAACTACCAATTTTAACCAAATACAAAATTTAGATAAAATGCCAGTATACTTCCACGTACCTCAAAACCACGTTGTCAGTTTTAATAGGTCAAAATTGATAATAATAAAAAGTGACTCATAAGAAACTTTGAACTCTGATTTTGAAGAAGACCTGGCTCAAATTTGGTTGTGATACTGAAGAATAAATTTAGAAGTAATTGTATGGATAAAAGATTTCCCTTGTAAGTTAGTGTGAAAAAAACACAAAATTTTCATGAGTTTTTTTTTTTCTTTCCATAAAAGCCATTAATAAACCAACACTGCATCTTAAATGAATGGAGTCTCAGCAGTGAGACAGTAAGTCAGCGGATCTCACAGACCTACTTCATGAAACCATTTGGATGAGCGTGCAGTTTCTCAAAGACCGATTGCCTCAGCGTGCTTATTTGGTTTCACAGAGTTATCAGCTGTGACTTTTCAGTTAAATATTATATGGATGAATCAGAAATGCGTAAGACTTTAGAAAATATTTCAGAACCAAAATATAGTTACAGACGATATCTACTTAAACTTTAAGAAAAGGTATAACTTGATGCAAGAATATTTGAAAGTCAATAGCATAATATTTAGATATGCAGGCTAAATTACCTGCTTTATACTTTCTCTTGATAAGACTGATCCAATCCCTAAATGTTTACTTCTCTAGGGAGCCCATCCACCCTTTCAAAGCTGCCATCTCTCAATCTGTTCCTACAAATATGGCCTGATGCTGCTGTCTACTTCTGGCAGCTACAGGCATCTACTTAAGAATCTGATTCTTGGAAGCTGCAAACTCAATTTTCTCACTGGTTCATCTAGTATAATATTTAAGTGGTGAGCAAATGCCATAGTTGAGTCATTTTGGCAGTGCCCTTTCATAACTTACATGACTTCTTGGAGTCACTCTCAACGGGCTTTTCAGCTTGCTTCTTCTTCAGGTATGTCACCTTTTCTACCAAGGACAGCAGGCGTCCTCTAATTGTTAAATCACTGTTTCCATCCAGAGACCCATCTTCATCCAGCTCAATTCCTAGTAGGAAGAAAACAAAGAGAAAGAAGAAAAGAAAAAATAATATTAAAAAAACATTTAGGATAAATAATTCTCAGGTTTTGCAAGTTTTTCCATTCATAGCTTAAAGCAACGCTGCCACGTCTGAAACAGCTGATGACACTGAGTTAAGCAATCTTGCCCACTAGCACTCATAGGTAAGAGTCACTCATTGCTCTCTCTTCCTTCTTTCTCTTTTTCCCCTGTTCTTGTGATATCAGAGCTATCAGCAGCCAGTACAAAATATAAAACCAAGCAGAGAGGGAAAAGACTCTCTTAGGAGTCAAAATCAATTGTGCTACTTGGGCTAACCCTCAGGCATCTCTTGACCTTGGGCACTGTTTAGACCTATGGTTCTGCCCTGCCTAAAAACCTCCCTCGTCTTCTATCCTCCTTACTTGCTTCCAAAAATATCAGTGATATTTTAATAAGTCGAGAGACAGAGAGAGCAGATATCATTAGATATCCTAAACTAAGGAATACTTTATGTCTGAAGCAATAATTCTACCATTTTAGAGCACTCCTTTATTTATAGTATATATATAAATGTGTGTGTGTGTATTTATAGTATAACCTTCTGGCAGTCATTCAGTGGTTCTTCATTCATAAGCTGAATTAATATACTTTTACTCTCTTCATTAAAATAAAATGAAAATAATATCACTGGCGCTATATATATACCACTTAAGAAATGGCTAATTCATTTTCTTTCACTGAGATGCAGACGCAGACTTATCCACACCACAGCATAAAGGGAGAAAGAAACACACATTCAGAACATCCAATCAATTCCATTTTAAAAGTTCTTAGAATAAAAATAAGGGAGAATCCTCTTAATAAATTTGGGCTACTAACATATAATTTAATGCAGGAGTTCCTTAGGCATTAATTAATTTCAAAAGATATGTGCCAGATTTCCTAGGCCAGTCCTAAAAAGTGGCCCCTCAACCAGTTTAAATACAACTGTTTGTGATCAAATTTCTTTAGACTAAATTAACTTAACACTCCCCTCTCTGCCAAAAGCACCTGATTACATGTCCCCATTCCCCAGGCCACTGAGGGAAGGAGGGAAAATAGAGAAAGAATTTTGGTCATGGCCTGCTTGGTCTTAATGCCTTTCTGATCTCTGTACCCCTCATGACTTCCCATATGGGGGTCAGTTAACCATTTTGCCATAACAAATATTCTTATATGAACTCCTAACAGGCATCGTGTACATTTTTCTTTTTTTGGAGGTTTTTTTTTTTTTTAAACATCTTTATTGGAACGTGTACATTTTTGAACGTATTTACATACATACTTATTTTTGTACCAGTAAATGTGTACTAAAATATACATTTAATAAGAGTTGTAGGTCAAGAAGACCTTACCACAGTGTGTCATCAAATCTTCATGAAAATCCAAGAGTTGGTCTTGGATTTCTTCGGGACAGGGACATTCGCTTTTGTCATCCTTAAAATTGAGAAGCATATTGATCTGAAAGTTTGGAAAAACAAAAGAGGAAGAACTAGAGTAAAAGAAAAGTGAATTCAGGAATGGCACAGCAAAGAAGATCATAAAAACCAAAGATGTTCAAAATCTGTTTTTCAGTATTCGTAGATAGTTGCCCAACAGACGAAAAATCATTATCTATCACTCAATCCAACAAACACCACAAATAAATCATTCAAATCTTAGCATGCTGAAAAAGTCATGTCTTTTGCTTTCTTTCTCAATTCCACAATGTTAGACCTTTGTATACTTGGCGTTCTTCAATCAATTAAAATCTAAATGTTGGTTTTTAAAATTTTTTATTATGCTTCTCCTAAATTTTTTTTTCTAGTTAATTTCCATGCTTTATTGAATATTTTCAAGAACTATTTTTAGAAGGATACAGTAAAGAAGAAGGAAAACCAAACATAATTGAAGAGCAATATAATGGATAACTATGCTTTTTTCTAACATTAATGGTTCAGTTAAACAAACTGCAAGAAACTTCCTTCCATTTGTTTTAGTTTTAGATACAACAGTATCACGTTCATAAATGAAGAATAGTATTAAATTCATAAATGAAAAAAAGTCTGTTCCATAATTTTCCTTTAGGAAACAATTGTAAGTTTTCTTTTTAGAGCTTTGTATTTGAATTTTTTGTTAAACTATTATTTTGAGAAAATTGTAGATTCACATGCTATTTTAAGAAATAATACAAAGAGATCCTGTGTACCCTTTACCCTGTTACCCCCTATGGTGACATCTTTCAAAACAGTAGTACAAAAAAAAAAAAACAAAAAAAAACAGTAGTACAGAATCACAACCAGGATACTGACACTGATAGAGTCAAAAGAGAGAACAATTCCATCATTTCAGGATCCCTCCTGTTACCCTTTTATAACCACACGCACTTCCATCTTGCTTGCTCTTCATCCCTAATTCCTGTCAACCACTAATCTGTTCTCCATTTCTATACTATTGGCATTTCAAGAACGTTATATAAATAGAATCATACAGTATGCATATATGTATTCCCATATGATCCTTTTAACAACCGTAGGGTCTGTAGTAATATCTTGTTTCATTCCTGATTTGATAATTTGTATCTTCTCTTTCTTCCTTTCTCAGTCTCTCTAGAGTTTTATTGACTTTACAAATATTTTTAAATAACCAGCTTTTGGATTCACTGATTTTTGTAATTGTCCTGTTTTCAGTTTGCATTCATTTCTCATCTGTTTTGTATTACTTGTTTTGGGTTTATGTTGCTCTTTTTCTAAATTCTCATGATGGCAATTTAGATTATTGCTTTGAGTGTTTTTCTCTTTTTAAATGTTAAGTATTTAATGCAATAAATTTCCCTCTCACACAGTTTTGGTTGTTTCCACAAATTTTGATATGTGATATTTTCATTTTCTTTCAGTACAATGTAGTTTTTAATTTCTCTTGAGACTTGATTCTCAAACTATGGATTATTTAGAAGTGTGTTGTTTAAGTTTCCAAGTGTTTAGAGATTTGGCTGTTACCTTTCTGTTACTGATTTCTAATTTGACTCCACTGTGGTCAAAAAAAAATTCTGTATAAAAAAATTCAATTCTTTTACATTTGTTGAGGTTGTTTCATGGCTCAGGATACAGTCCATCTTTGCAAATGTTTCATGGGCACTTGAAAAAAAAATGTGTGTTCTGTTATTGGGTGGAGTATTCCACAAATTTCCAAAAATCCTGCTAGTTGATGACAGTGTTGTATTCTCCTACATTCTTGCTGATTTTCCATCTAGCTTTTCCTTCAAATATTGAGTGAGGGGTGTTGAAGTCTCCAACTATAATTGTGTATTTGTCTATTTCTCCTTTCAGTTCTATCTGTGTTGACTTCACATATTTTGCAGTTCTTTTGTTTAGTGCATACACATTGGTCTTCCTGGTGGATTGATCTTTTATCCTTTTGTAATGTTCCTGTCAGTCTATGATAATTTTCTTTGCTCTCACCTTCTTTTGATTAATTTTCCATGACATATCTTTTTTCATCCTTTTACTTTAAACATATCTATATTAATTATATTTTAAGTGAGTTTCTTGTAGACAGCATGTAGTTAGGCCAAGTTTTTAAAATTCACTCTGTCAATCTCTGTCTTTTACTTGGTGTATTTAGATTATTTATATTCATGAATTTACTGATATGTTTCTGTTTGTTCTCTCTGATTTATTTTTCCCAACATGCTTTGAGTTCCTTGAACTATTTTTAGGATCCCATTTTGAATTATCCATGGTATTTTTTAGTGTATCTCTTTGCATAGCATTTTTAGTGGTTGCACTGGACATTATATTAATATATACATAATTTATCTCAGTCTACTGGTATCAGTACTTTACCAGTTTAAATGAAGTATAGAAACCTTATCTTCCCTTATGTCCCTTATTCTCTCCACTGAAAATATAATTGCCTTAGATATTTCTTACGCATACATTTAGAACACATCAGACAGTTACCATTTTTGCTTTGTCCATCAAACATAATTTAGAAGACTCAGGAGGAGAAGGAAATTGTATTTACCCTTAACACCTTGTGTTGTTTTGTCTTCCTTCCTGATTTTTCACATTTTCTTCTTTCATCATTTCCCTTCTGTTTAAAGAAGGCATTCTTTCAGAGTAATCAAATTCTGGTAGTTTTCCTTCATTTGAGAAAGTCTTGATTTCCCCTTCATTCCTGAAGGATATTTTCATTGCATATAGAATTCTGGTTGACAGATCTTTGCTTTCAGCACTTGAAAAATGCTGTGCCACTTCCTTCTGTCCTCCATATTTTCTGAGAAATTCGTTGTCATTTGAATTGTCTTTCCCCTATGAGTGTCATTTGTTTCTCAGGGCTTTCAAGATTTTTCTTAGTCAAAGTTCTGAAAACTAAAGACAATGATATGTCTTGGTTTAGATTTGGGGGGTATCTCGTTTGGAATTTACTCAGTTTCTTGAATCTCTTATCTTTGTACCTTTTGCCAAATTTGAAAAGTTTTCAACCATTATTTTTTCAAGTATTTTTTCAGTTCACTCTCTTTCTCTTATCCCTCTGGAAATCTAATGCCACAAATGTGAGACCTTTTGCTATATTTGCACTCGTCCCTGAAGCTCTATTTTTTTTCTTCCACTCTATTTTCTGGTTTTTCAGGCTAGGTAATTTCTATTATTCTCCCTTCAGTTCAATGATTCTTTTCTCTTTTTCCTCCATTCTGCTGTTAAGTCCATCCATTGAAGGTTTTTAAAAATTCAGATACTGTATTTTTCAGCTCTAAAATTTCCATTTGGCTCTTCTTTGTATCTTCTATTTTTTTTTTGCTGCCAGCTTCTTTTTTTAGTTTTGTCATCTCGGAGTTTGTATCTATTGATTGCCATTTTTCATTCAAGTTTTTGCTGGTTCTTGGTGTGATGAGTGATTTTTAATTGAAACCTGGACACTTCTGGTATTATGTTATGAGACTTTGGTTCTTATTTAAACTTCTGGCTTCTTCTGACACTATCCAGCAGGAGAAGGGCTGGGGTGCCTCATTACTGCCAGGTGGAGTGGAAAGTTCATTTCTCCACTTGACCTCCGTGAAGGAGAGAGGGGACCTTGTTTCTGCTGTGTGAGGCTGGGAGATCCAGGTCCCCAGTGGACCTGAACTCACACAACCCTGGCTGGAAAGGGTAAGAGTGCCTTGGTATATCTCCCTCCCTGGCCTCTACTGACACTCAGGAAGCGGTAGGTCTCATTACCACTCAGCAGGGATAAAGTCCCAGCTTCCCACAGTCCCAGCTGAAGCACCTGTGTACAGCCTGGTGAGAGTGGAAGTCTAAGCTCTCCACTCAGTGTCTGCTGGTTTGGGTAGGGGGCGGGGCACAGGGTTTACTGTGGTGTTTGGCTGGAGTAGCATGGTCATTACCTAAAAGTTTTCTGTCTTGCTAGAAAAAAACAGACAGTTTTTCTGGTCCTTTGGCTAGACAGAGAAGGCACTTGTTGGGGCTTTTCTTGTCTATGCCCGCTGGTGTTTCTGGGTTGCCGGCTTCTTTAGCTCCAAGTCTGGGATAGGTGAGGCAAAAAGAAAACCCAGGGAACTCACCACCACGTCATTCCTCAGCTCCCAACTTCCGTAGCCACTCTTTCTTCTATCTTTCAGAGTCTTCTTATGTTGTCTTTTATGTAATGTCCAGGGTTACAGTTGTACTTAGAAGGAAGAATAGGGAAAGGCACATGTACTCCATCTTTCCAGAAGCACAAGTCTCCCAATAGTAGTTTAACAAATGGAATTACTCTGGGAGAGGTTGGACTTGTTCTCTGCCTCAGTAAATGTTGTTTACAGCAATAAACAAGATTCCATGTCCCTTCCCTCAAAGAAATTACATTCTGGTGAGAAAAAGATAAATTCTGCAATTAGTCCCTAAACATTTTCATTCAGAGGTATCTTGGACATAGAGGGAAACAGCAAGGTAAGATATTGAAGACGCGATCTGTCAGTTATACCTTGTGACCACCATAGCTACATTCTGGTAATATCTCACACTACGAGACCCATTCAGAGGTGGATGCCAGAAAAATGCACAATCCTAGACTAGCTCTTTCTTGGGTTTAGGCATAGGCTTTTGGTTTTGCTGCACCCAAGGGAGACCTGGGTTTGGAGATGAGCAACCAGAGGAAGAACCACAAAGAGGTGATCACTATTCCTGCAAGACTGGTGGCAGTGACACTGGGCTCTTCTAGGAGACACAAAATGAAAAGTATTAAGTCCTAGGAGTCAAGGGTGCCTATTAGCTGGGGCGGTGCTGTGCCAGCCAACGAAGACCCACCTGTGCTTGGATATTATTCCTATTTGAAGAACTTCAGAATCTGGTACAGTGGTTTCCACAGAGTCCGTAATACACCTGATACCTTTTTATAAGTCTCTCATCTGTTTAAACTAACAGATAATTAGATAATTTTGGTGAGACCAAATAAGTAGGTAATTTTGGTGAGACCTATGAATACTGACTAAATGAACGTAGCCAGTTTAAAGAGAACAGGAGAAAAATACACTCGCAACTTCTGGTATCATTTTGCAATGTGTGGAACCTGAATGAACTAACACCCAAAGTAAAAGGAAGACCTTTCAGTTCATTCTCATACCTGCTCTTGAGGTGGTGATCTGAATTCCTTTGTCTTCTTGGCTGTGAGTGCAGCCGACATGTTTAAGGCTTGCATAACTTCGTTATAGCGGAATCGTTGATTGTCTTGGAGCTTGGCTACAAAGTCATCTGAAAAGGCCACAATGGCTTCTATCCGGTGCCGGACCTGGCAGTCACAGAGGTACTGAAGTAGCAGACACATCTAAAGAGACGATTAAAAAGACACCAAGTTTAATTTCTGCAACTTAGTTAATGTATATCAAATCAAAATTTGTGGCAGACACGCTTAGTTGTCAACTCTTCTCCTTTATTAACAAAATCCTGATTTTATGTAGATAGCAATGTGCTCGGTCCCAGGGGATGAAACATAATTCGTCTAAGTCCAAATGGCAAATACCCTCTGATGTCCCTCTGATGAACACTTACTGTCCCAGCCTCATCTGCAGCCAGAGGCAAATGAGATAATGAAGAGAAGTTTGCAAGGGGTCTTCTGGGAAAGATTTTTCACCATTAATAACAGGCTAGAATATCCTCTTTTCAAAAACTGGCTAATGACATGATCACTGGAGGAAGGAGGAGGTGACACACTTTAGGATAAAAACCATAAACTGAGGATTGCAGGAAGATAGTAAGGTCTGGGTTCCTGATGACACCACCGAGCTACTACATTCATTCTAGGACTGTCTACCTCCAGACTTTAAGTTAACTAAGTGGTTTTATTGCTTATTCATTAAATGGTCAGCTGGGTATTCTTTTACCAGAAGCCCAAAGGATTTTTAACTGATAACGGCACATCAGTAGAAACATGCCTTCCAGAGAATGTTCTGCCCAAGTTTAGGGAAACATTTAAATATATTTTATACCAATTGTGATATAAATACACAGCAGTGTTAAAGAGGACTTTAAAACCCTGTCTATCACCATCCACAACATGGCCATTTCTGTCAATGCCAGTTCTGAGACAGCCCTAGTGTCTATGTCCCTCTCTCCATCCACTTTGGCTTTGTCCCACCCCAGTGTAAGCACTGTCCCCCTCGGGTCTGAACCAGCATGACAGCGTCCTACTATGTGGGCTCTGGATGACCACCCTCTCTTACTCCCCTCACAAGGACCTATACTGAGATTTTCAGAATAAAATTATCCTCCTAAAATTCTTCAGAGGTTTTAATTGAAATTAGAATAAAATTCAAATCCACCGTATGGCTGGTTTTAGCAAACAGCCAGACTCTGTATGAACTGCCTTCTGCCTATTATCTCACCCTCCTTCCTTGCAGACGCTAGTCTGGTCTCTTTCCGAGTCAGAGCCTTTGTCATGCTCCGTGCTCCATGTGAAAAGCTTCTAGAACACTCTTCCCCTCCTTCTTCACAAGTACTGAGCTCCCGCTCAATATCTGACCTCAGCTAAAAAGTCACCCTTTCAGAAAGGCCTTCCCTCACCTTACTCACAGTATTCCAGTTGAAATTTTCTTTCTTCTAGAAATCCATTCTTTTCCTTCTGAGCATTTAATGCGATGAACAATAAGATATTCTAACAGAAATACATATAAATAAGTGTATATTTCCCCCAGAGACAGTGAGCTTCCTTCACCCAGCACCCAGTGCCTGGCTCAGAGGAAGACCTCGATCAGGGCTGACTATGGAAGGAAGAGCAAAAAAAGGGTGTCAAGGATGCAAGCAACTAACTGATGCTAATGAACCAAAGAGGCGTTAGGAAAGGGTCCTGGGGACATCTGGATGAGCACAAAGACAGGCAAGGTCTTTGATTCTTTAGAAACACAGGCAGGAAGTAAAATCTTGCGTGTGAGAATGGACGCACCTACTGGTGAGCAAGCGTCCTAAGGTTGGAAGGGTAGAGGTGGGGTTGGAAACAGGCACTGAAAGCCTTGCATTTTAGGCATTCCAACAAAATGTCGGTGAAATGCATCCACGGAAACAAGGAGACGCAAGGAAACTGCTAATGAATAAGAGGGAGAAGAAATGTAACAGGGAAGAACAAATGTGACTCCATATTGGATTCATTTCTTTTACTTTAACCTTTATATTCTATTGCTTTTGCTACAAGTTAACCACTAAAGGGATGTTGCTTAAAGTATACATAATGATCCATCTCCAGGGACCCTGCCTCCCACGCCTGAATGTTAAGCTAAAATACCTTTGTTTAAGCTCACAGGAAACATCCTGACCAGGCCCCCCTGTGAATGGCTGCAGGAAGAAGAAATTAACACCTCCCCTCCTGAATCTGGCCAGAACCAGGAAATATCTGCAATAACTTCTTGCCCTTTTTTTTTTTTTTAAACTTTACTTCCACACCTCTCCCTCTTTGCTCTATAAAAGAAACCAGCATCCCAACCCAGGCAAGATGGTTCTTTGGGACACCAGTCCCCCATCTTCTTGGTCTGCTGGCTTTCTGAATAAAGTCACTATTCCTTGTCCCAACACCTCGTCTCGATTTACTGGACAGTGCGGCGAGCAATAGGAGCTTGGACTCGGTAACACGGGCAGGACAAAAACCCACCTCCTAGGCGCCTTTCAGACAGACGTACACACACGCACGCACACGCACAAATATGCACACGCACGCACACGCACACACACAGAGAAACAGCGACATGCCACACACACGTGTATGACGGGCAGACACCTATGCTCCTTTCAGACAGACATACACACACGCACACACACAAATATGCACACGCACGCACACACACAGAGAAACAGCGACATGCCACACACACACGTGTATGACGGGCAGACACCTATGCTCCTTTCAGACAGACGTACACACACGCACAAATATGCACGCACACGCACACACACAGAGAAACAGCGACATGCCACACACACACGTGTATGACGGGCAGACACCTATGCTCCTTTCAGACAGACGTACACACACGCACAAATATGCACACGCACACACACGCACAGAGAAACAGCGACATGCCACACACACACGTGTATGACGGGCGGACACCTAGGCTCCTTTCAGACATACACACACGCACACGCACAAATATGCACACGCACGCACACACACAGAGAAACAGCGACATGCCACACACACACGTGTATGACGGGCAGACACCTATGCTCCTTTCAGACAGATGTACACACACGCACACACACAAATATGCACACGCACGCACACACAGAGAAACAGCGACATGCCACACACACACGTGTATGACGGGCGGACACCTAGGCTCCTTTCAGACAGATGTACACACACGCACACACACAAATATGCACACGCACGCACACACACAGAGAAACAGCGACATGCCACACACACACGTGTATGACGGGCAGACACCTATGCTCCTTTCAGACACATACACACACGCACAAATATGCACGCACACGCACACACACACAGAAACAGCGACATGCCACACACACACGTGTATGACGGGCAGACACCTATGCTCCTTTCAGACAGACATACACACACGCACAAATATGCACATGCACACACACGCACACACACAGAGAAACAGCGACATGCCACACACACATGTGTATGACGGGCGGACACGTACTTGACCAAGGAAACCACCTTGACAAAAATACAAAAAAATGTGTCAACTGACTCAATTGGAAAATACATGAACTTCATTCCAAACGCAAGAAAATTAGATGGGCATGTCCCCAGGCATAACAGGAAGTTGGTTAATTTTATGAAGAACTATCTTTACCCAGGAATACAAACACACACACACACACACACACACACACACACAGAAAAAGAGACAAAGGTCAGCGTTAATAGGTTGTGAAATTCACTGCAATCTTTTTCTCTGATTACCTGCAATTTAACTGGCTCGGGCAGTTTCATTTGGAGCAGGCCTTCCTTGGACCTCTTACCCCCTTTGTTTTCTTCCTCAGCGGCACCTTCCAGCTTGGAGTCTTCCGCGCAGGGCTCCTTCTCTGGCGACTCGCCCTCCTCCTCGGGACCGGCAGCTTCCTTGAACACGCTGGGCTCAATCAACTGCAAGATGTGTTTCAAGTCCTCGTTGTGGAAGATGCCCATGATGAGCAGGGTGTAGAACAGCTTGATGAGAGGGACGAAGAGGAACTCAGTGGTCCCCCCGACGGGGTCCCGGGCATGAAGGCTGCCCTCTTTCACGGCCTCTGTCAGCATCTGTATGGTCTTGGCCTTCAGGATGTCCAGCGGGAACTCGGGGCTGTACTGGTAACCCTCGCTATTAATGCTGACAAAACTCGGGGAGGAAAACTGCATCCGCGGCCTGAGGGAGGTGCTGAGGCCAATGCCCGGGAGGCCGTGCTTTTTGTTCTCATCGGGGAAGAGGGTGATGCTCTTTGTCTCCTCCGTCATGGGGACGATGAACTCACTGTTCATCATGAGCCTGGCGGTGGCGTAGGAGCTGAGGTGGATGTCAATCAGCAGGTCGTAGTAGCCGGCGCGCAGCAAGCCGGGCATGTACTTGTTCTCGATGGCGTAGAGCAGCTGCGGTTCGTCCACGTGGCTGCACAAGGCGTGGGCCACCCGGTGATTCCCAAGCGCGCAGACGGCCGAGTAGAGCCGCAGAGTATGGTAGTGGAATTTCAGCAGTTCTTCCTGCTCAGTCAGTTCCAGGATGTCCACGGATCTGGAGACAAGAGAAGTTAAACATGGACATTGAAAACGATTCTCCATCAGAGGAGAAATCTACATATGTCGTTGATGTCACAAGTTATGGAAACAGACACTATTTTTTAACTTCGTTTTCTATGACATGTTTGATGATAGCACAGATTTTAAAAAATCAGTTTTAGATGTTTTTAAGTTTTCTTCCAGATAGAATTTGATGTTGAAAATTTCCAGTCACTAGTGCTTGAAGCTTTCTTCATTCTTCATCACCTCAGGATTCTGAACATCTCTTTTAGATATTTGGGTCTCAAGCTGACCCTGGGGACCCCTCTCCTTTCAGAATTTGAGCTCTTCGAAAAATCCTGAATCTCCTTTTCCAATTTGGCTAACCTGCTTCAAGACGCCAGAAAACTTAGCCTTAGGCTATGTTGCTTTGTCTCTGACTTTAGGATCAGCTCTGAGTGTAACCAGTCAGTAGGTAAACAGAGGGATAATTCCTTTGACATAATTTACCTACTTACACGTCCCTCACAGACCCAAACATATGCCAATGCCACCCTGTTTCCACCAGGTATGTGCCACTCATGAAACAAACACTATTAGGGACATTTTCACTCAGGAAAGTTTCTGTTGGGAATCTGAGTTTATATCAGATCATTTTGCTTCTACCACACATCATGACCTTTCAACGCAATTAAACCTTAAGCATATGTCCAGAATGTACCTAAAGTCAAGTCATTCCTTTTAAAAGAAAATCTATTTTAAGAGCACATAATTCCTTTAGATGCGCTAATTTTTCCAAACTCTTTAAATTACATAGATTGTTCATGGGCAACACTATAGTATTAAAGGTAGAAACTTGATATATTGATAATCAAGGGAACCACTGATTCATCTTGCAATGTATCCTTGGTGAGACTGTAATATAAGCTCATCAGGACAGGGGCTATTACATACTGTGGTTATTAGTATTCATCCAGCACCTAGCCTAGCACACAATGGGTACTGAATAATTATTTGTGCTTATTTATTGTTAAGCTTTGTCACTATCCTTAGATACCCTGTCATGCTGCCCACACCACCTATCCATTGTACCTGTGCTTTTCAGGTCACAGGCATTCTGCTAAAACCCACTGTGGCTTGATGGTGCAGACTTATTCCAGACTCCACCTTCTCACTCTCAGAGTCAGAAGATTCATGCATTATAAAATGCCTAGCAAATAACTACCCACCCTGTGTACCACCTAGACTTCCAGTAAACCACACATCTGCTGGGCCCAGTTGCTAGCACCTAGTTCTTGGAAAGGTATAATTGAGTGAGCCCCCGCCACCTCAAGGTGTAGTAGAGGATTCCCATATCTTAACTGGGCTCTTCAATCTCCCAAGAAGACTGTTACCCATCCTTCAGCCTGGCAGATGGCCAAAATATATAAATCCATTTATTGTAGCAACACAGAATATCTGTACTCTAGGTCCTTACTGAAGAACGCAATTCAGTCTACTGTCTGATCAATCTCAATATGTCAGTTTCTAGAAACAATATATAAGGACTCTACAATCTACATTGCTGCTGCCACTCCCAATTCACCCCCCCATGATTCATTTTACGATGCCATGTTCTTTCCTGTAAAGCACCCCTCCTCCCTACCAGATCAGTCTTTTAAGGTAAGGGTCATGTCTGTTTTGCTCACTATTTTCTATCCAGTGCCAGGAACACAGTGGGCACTAATACATGTTTGTGGAATGAATGAATGAATGGGAGAAAGCGGAAGGACTTGCAGTCTACTTCTCATAACCTGACTTAGGTCAAGGCAAACCAAAGGATATACCTCAACTAATTTAGTCTGTCTTTCCACACCAACCCATTGTAGCAATATTCATACATTAATGAACAATGGCTTTAACTGGAGGAGAGCAAAAAAAATAACTCACTGTTTTATCTGTTATAAGCACAACGCCAAATATATCATCTGGCACATCTTTAGCGCATGCTGTAAATTGTATTGTTGTCAGTAAATATTCTCCTTCTCCCTTCTTCCCTGTAGATGGGGTCATCTTATCGACCCTACTTACTTTGGGCTTGACTACCTGACTTGCTTTGGTCAATAAAATGTAACTGGATAGAACATCTGCCACAAGGGAAAAGAAAACTCTTAGAGGTCTGTTAGCCCTCCTTCATATCTACCCTTGACCATGGAAGCTATATGTCCCAGATCAGGGCTGCCCCATCAGCTGGGCAAGAAGGCACATGAACCACATCTGAAGATCATCTCTGCAGCCTGGAGCAAAGCAGCAGTGGACCCACGACCTCATGTAACATGAGCAAGAAATACAGGTTTCTTTGCAAGCCACCGAAATTTGGGGGTTGCCATTACAGTAAAATCTGACTAGTACAACTCATTATAGTCTTTAAAGTCTCCAGGGGAGAAGTTTCCTTCATGACTCAGTATCATTCTTTTATTCATCAAATATTACAGAGTACCTATTATGTACCGATCACTGCGCACTGGTGAAATGACGGTGAACAATACAGACAAGATTCCAGCCCTAAGGGAGCTTACTGCCTAGTTAAAGAGGGAAACAACCCAAAAAATAAGTAAATTAAATTATGAACTATGAGTGAGATATCTCATGAAAGAAACAGAGGACTGACATACATCTACTACCATTCAATTTTTAAAATATTAGTTAATTGTCATATTATTGGGGCATGAGGAACAGATTCTACTTGAATACTAGTCGGCATTTCCATTTTGGAATCTGAATTTTGAAACACATCCGATTTTTCTTTGGCTTCTACGAAGTGTGAAACCAATGTGCAACCATATCATGGTGTGATGTGAATGACTGTGGACCAGTCCTGGCTTTGTTATTTTCCTATCCTTACCTTCTCTGCAACCTGATTCCAATGACACTTTTTTTTTACAAATTTGCATTTCATATATTTTGGGAAATTGACTCAAATTCTTTACGGCCTATAGTAAGAATTTAAATTATCCATTCATTTGCATATAACTTATCACAGGTAATTAACATAAATGATACATTACTATGGCAGGAGTGTATGTTGGGTTTCTATGACATGCCAACATATTAAATCACAACCTTAAAACTCTCTGCTTAATAGAGAGAGAATATTTTCCCTTATATAGAAAAATTCGTTCCCAAATGTGATGTTTCTTTTGGTTGCAGAGTAACTTTTTTAAAACATTAGATGCAAAATTCCAATATAACTTTTCTCACATAAAATAAAAAGTATGAAATTAAATTGAATCCTCTAAAGAGTGCATTTTGAATGTTATATCTCTCTATTTCACCTAAAAATATACAAATAAATACTTAATAGATTAAAAAAAATTCACCTGGCCAGATTAATTTTTCTTTGGATTTCTTCTGTTTGGAAACAGCTTTATTGAGATATCATTTACATACTATACAATTTACCTATTTAAAATAAATAATTCAATGGCTTTAGTATATTAATGGAACTGGGCAACCATAACCATAATCTAAGCTTAGAACGTTTTCCTCACCCCAAAAGAAACCCAGTAGTACCCAGTGGCAGTCACTCCTCAGGTCCACTGCCCTTGCCTCCCCTAAGTAAACATTATCCTACTTTCTCTCCCTAAAGATTTGCCTATTACGGACTTGTCCTGTAAATGGAATCCTATAATGTGTGGTAGTAGTGTAACTAGTTAAAAACTTAGTATAATGTTTTAAAGCTTCATCCATTTTGTAGCACATATAAGTACTTCATTCCTCTGTATTGCCAAATAGATTTGGCAATAGATAGTATGGATTCACCACACTTTATTTATCCACGAATCAGTTGGTGGGCATTTGGGTTGTTCCCACTTTTTGGCAACTGTGAATAATGCTGCTCTGAAATTCGTGTACAAGTTTTTGTGTGGACATGTTTTCATTTCCCTTGGGTATATACCTAGGAGTGGAATTGAAGGCTCTTATGGTAACTCTGTATTTAACTTGTTGAGGAACTGACCAATTGTTTTCCAAAACACAGGTTAAATTTTAAAGGTATTAAAAGAAAATAAAAGTGCCAAGCATGTCTAAATATATAAAAATGAACATAGCTCCTACAGCTTTTTAAGAGTAGAGTTTTAAAATATAAGAAAAGTAACAAATATGTGTGCCTTTGCATTGTTTTCATGAAATGTTTTCACTCAGTTTGTGACTTAACTTTTTAATGATATTTTGGGAGGGAAACCTTGGTCCCAAACTTATTGATAATGAGGCTGCTAAAATGAAATCTCTGCAATTTAATTGGCTCTCACATGGAAAAACTGAAAATCATAAACGGAGCCACCTCTGAACATTAAGTGTACTTTATATTATTACTATGACTGTCTAGAATGCGTATAAACTTGTTTCCAAAGCCCTCAAGGTATTTTCACAATGCTCTTTCATTGACATCTCTTGGTCTCAGTTTTTCCCATCTGTCAAACAAAGGACTGAACTAAGTGATTTTTCTGATTCCCTCTTTACTATCTTACAGTTCTGTGATACTCTCTTACTCGGCTGCCTTAAGTCAGATGGCAGCTGTACTTGTCTGAATTTTTACTTACTGTTATTCTCATAAGCAAAACAAGAATGAGGAAAGAAATCATACACTATCAAATCACCTCTTCACCTGTAATAATTCTGTTTCAGTAACCAAGGAGTTGAGACATAGACTTAAACTTAGGATGTACAAAATAACATCTGCATGGCCCCAAGAAATCAGTATTTTTTAAACCCCATTTTGTTTCCCCAGCACCACCCCTGAACCCTGGGGTAGGCATCTAATTCGATGGGTCCCCATCAAACAGTAAAGGACGCTCAGGCCTGACCTGTTCTCCTCTGGGATATGGAGAGACATGAACTGCAGAGGTTCCACACACTGCACCAGCCAGCCTTGGCGTTCGCTTATTCGAGACACGTCTACCTTCAAGAACTGGTTGGGCATTCTGCTCCAGAGGACTTGTGAGAGGAACTGCACATGGAGACGAGGGGGACACTGCGGCATGGGGTTTTTGTGCTCGCTCTTGAATAATCCCGCTGAGAGAGGCATCACATTCTAGGAGATGGGGAAGCAGAAAAAGAATGAACGGATGACGCTCCTGGGGGGTCAGTAAAGTGATGACTAGAGTTCTGCACAGGAAAGAGATAATGACAGATACGCTACGTGTTGAGCAGAGTCCATACAAAAACTAATAGAAATTGGGTTGAGCTGCTTCTGAAAGGACAAGTGGAGAAAATTTGGGGATGTTTCCTTCCCATATACTCAATGGCACACTGAGAATGCAAGAGCAAGAGAGTACAGCCAGGTATCTTTCCTATTTCTTTACCAAGCTGGGTCCTCAGGGACGCTTGGCATGTCTTTAGCTGCTTTCATCCAAACATCCTGAAAGATTGGTCACATCCACTTGACTTTCTCCCTCTCTTATTGTCTGTCCTTTGTCACCCACCTCATCCATCCTTAAACTACTCACACCCTCACTCATCGTCAGGTTTCTCAGGTTTGAGTAACCAGCAATATACCAGACACAGCTCAACAGATAAACCTGACTATTAAACAAGAAACACAATTTCTTTCTCCTCCACCTCTAATATGTGTCTTCAACCATTCCAAGTCCTGCAGTCTGGCCTCAGGGAAAGAAAAGTCTCTACTTTGCCAAAGCTTATTCATTCATTTATGATCATGATACCACCCCTGCCTGCCTCTTCTGGGCCAATAAAACAATTATCTCATCTTTCCGCGTTACCTTCGGTTTCTCCCTCTCCTCTAGGACCTTCTCTACTGCATTATTTAGACTTGCTCATCCTCAAGCTACTTTCCTATTCCCTTCTGCTAATGGGGACAAAAAACCCAGGCACCTGTATCAGGCACTGAGAATGTATCAGTGAAACAAAACAGACAAAATTCCTACCCTCATACAGCTTCCATTTCTTTTTCATTAGACATAAAATAAACAAAATCAGTAATTAAGTAGTTATTAGAAAAGAGGTCATGGAGAGGGGAAAAAAAACAGGATGGGGGAATCAGAATGCAGGACAGTAATAATAAACAGGGTGGTCAGAATGGTGTCACTGAGAAGATGACATTTACAGAAAGATCCAAAGAGAAGAACCATGTGCATATGCAGGGGAAGAAATTTCCATGCAGAGGGAACTGTGAATGCAAAGAACCCAAGGAGGGAGTTTGCCTGGCACGTCTGAGGAAGAGCTGGGGGCCAGGGTGGCTGCAGTGGAGTGAAGGAGGGGACAGCAGGAGGAGATGAAGTCAGAGGGGTTAGAGGAGGTCAGGTGGTTTAGAACTTGAGAACCATCATCAGACCTCTGATTTTTACTCTCAGGGAAACAGGGTTTCTAGGGTTTCGAGCAGTGAAGTGAGTGACACGGTCTGATTTTTATTTTAAAGTAACGACAGTCACTCAGATTGTTGTATGATAAACAGAGGGGTGAGGATGAATTAGAGGCTAGTGGTGAAATACAGATGGGAAATGATGGTGATGGAGGGCAGATCAGCAGGAGGGGTGGTGGGAGAGGTCAGAGGTGGAGGATTTGCTGGGGGGTGGAACTGGGATGTGGAATGTAAAGGAGGGAAGCCAAGGATGACTCCAGGATTTGAGGTCTGAGTTATTAACTGACAGATCAGGAAGACTCGATCAGGCAAGTCAGGAGGAGGGGGGAGTGATGGTCAGCAGTCCAGTTTCGGACATATCCAATTTGCAATATCTATGAAACACGAAACATAAATGTCAAATAGACCAGTATCAGAGTCTGGGTTCTGAGAAACTACCACTTTTCTGTCAAATTTTAATTTTTTTTCAGTCCTCCAAACTTGCTGCCTCCTTTCCCTCACGTTCAATCTCAAATAATAATATGAATTGAATGATCTTGAACAAAATACTACGGCTTCTTCCATCATTTTACTGAAATTTTTCTGGCAAGGTCACTAAAGCCCTCCTACTCAACAAAAATCACAGATTCCTTTAGTCCATATTGTATTGGCTCTTCTGCAGCAGCTGGAATCTCATTTTACAAAGGCAGAAACTGAGCTCACATGGTTTAAGAAATATGTCCAAGGTCGCTGAGCCAGCATGGTAAAACTGTCTACTAAATTCACCCTGAGGGGTGCCCAGCATCTCATTGTTTACAATTGTGAATTTCAACTCAATTCCTTTTCCTGAATTTCAGCAGGCTCTTCTGCTTGTTGTTGTATTAGTATCCCTTGGCTGGCCAAACTAAAATTATTTAAATTAATCCTTTTCGGATTAACATATACACACTACTATACATAAAATAGATAACCAACAATGACCTACTGTATAGCACAGGGAACTATACTCAATATTTTGTAATATCCTATAAGGGAAGAGAATCTGAAGGAGTACACACACACACACACACACACACACACAACTGAGTCACCATGCTGTACACCTGAAACTAACACATTGTAAATCAACTATACTTTAATTAAAAAAAAAGTCCACCCCCAAAAAAAGTAAAAAAAAAAAAGAAAAAAAAATTAATCCTTGATTCTCCATTCTCCTTGAGCACCAAATCCAATTTCAACAAATCCTATTAATCCAATTCATTGACAAATTCTGTTAATCTCTCCCCTAAAACATCTTCTTATGTATCACTCTCTCTCTATGATGACTTTCATGAATCTCATCATCTTCTCCCATGTGGACAATATCAAATTGTTGATAGATAATTATTACTGCCTGCTCTCATTCATTTGAGGGCAGATATTTCTCCACATTACTACCAACATATTTTCCCAAAACAGGTTTGATTATACTCAGTCCCCTGCTTCAAATTTCCAGTAAAGCACCACTGCCTAGGGAATAGGTGTACACTTCCTAATGTGGCATTTAAGGCCTTTTCAACTTGGACTATCTTCCATCCATATTCATCTCTAGCCATATCCCAGAAGCATCCTTTGTTACAGTCACACTGAATTCCTTAACCTTCAGCACTTTCATGCCTATGTATTTTCACTTTCTCTCACCCTCTGTCTAGAATGCCCTCTCCTAGCAAATGTACCCTGAGATCTGTAATTCAACAGTTAAGAATCAACCTAAATGTCATCTCCTCTTCCAGCTTTACCTGATCCACCCCATCCTACTTAGTTGTCTCTTCATTTATGTTCCCAGAGTACTCAATACCTGCCACTCTTGCATTTACCACAATGTAGCATACTTTTAGCTCTTCAAGCCCATTCACTAGCTTACTTGTGAGTTCAGTGATTACTGAGCTGTATGTAATTTGGCATTTGTGTTCTGTACAAGGCTAGTTTTATTGAATAATATACTTATGATAACCAAAGAAAACCCTTTCTAATTACTTATGTTACTCTAGTGACCTTAACGAGATTACAGAATTTTCAAATATGGAAACTTTTAAAGAATGATTTATGTGATTAATATCAGTACTAATAACGTATGGAATTAATTGAAGAAGAAGTAAATGCTATTTCCTAACAAAAAACAACCCAAATATAATACCAGGAATGAGTCTTTCTTACCTTTATTCTTCCCAACTCAAACTGAAAAACATTGGGACTTGTAGCTTGCGCAAAAACTGCAGGAAATAATTTTGTACTTGGTTCCACCTTAAATAATCAAATGAATTTAATAATATTAGTAAAGGAAGGAACACACAAAAAAATATATTTTCTTCCTAACACCTAAGAAACACTTTACAGGAAAAGTCTTTTTCTTCCTCTCATGCAGATATTCTCTTTCAATAATTATTTGGAATATTTCATTTCAGACCTATGTGAACATTTTTGGAGGAATGTACTGTTTACTCTGAAGGGCTTATGGCACTGTTATTACTCAAACAGAAATAAAAATACAGAATTGACTCATTTGTGTTTTCATTTCCTTCTAGCTTATAATTTACTTTTTGATCTTACAAAATGTGCTCTCCTCTCTAACGGGGATAAAGGTTTCCTCCCTGGAAGCACAAGGCCATCCCTGACCACATACCTGATAGTATGTGCTCAGCTCCTTGCCGTTGGCCGTGAAGGTGAGCAGCCCACTGGCGGTGTCCACCACGCAGCCAATCTCCAGGCCGTTGTTGTTGCGTCCTTGCCCGGGGCTCAGGCTCTCACCCGCACACACCATATAACAGTTGCTGCGTTTGATGCTAAATTGCAAAAAAACATGTTTATCTTTGAACAAGCACAGGTAGCGTGGAAAGCATGGACGTCTGGCAAACTAAACCTAAGTTATGCTGTGCAAGCAACAAGCTCATGCTGAAATGGAACAGGTGTACAGTGGGCCCGATTCTGTGATTCTGAGCAAAACTCCATTGACTTCAGTGGACATTCTGAGTCAGGTCTTCCAATCTCTCAATTTCACACCTAATGAAGACAGGTCAACGAGTTGGAACCAAGGATAAGAACTGACCTTCACCTTCCCTCCAAAAACTCAAACCAAACTGGACCTTTTTCTGAGGTTCAAAAAAGTTTAACTATGATAAAGCAGAAACTAACACACACACACACACACACAAAGTTTAACTATGTAATAATCATCCAAATTGGTAATTTTCATTCTCATGGTTTTTTTTTTTAATATGTTTATTGGAGTATAATTGCTTTACAATGGTGTATTAGTTTCTGCTTTATAACAAAGTGAATCAGCTATACGTATACATACAACCCCGTATCTCCTCCCTCTTACGTCTCCCTCCCACCCTCCCTATCCCACCCCTCTAGGTGGTCACAAATCTCAAGGGTTTTTTTTTTTTAAAACCACTTGTTCTGAGATGAGAAGCACCTGTTTCTGAACACTATCAAAGTCTTTAGGCCAATTCTACATGAGGTGTCAGTGATTCGATAGATATAAAATTTGGCTAAAATTAAGCCCCTTTCTGGACAATTCCTGGTGATCTGTTATGAGAGACAGACTTAGCTGGGATGTGCACAAGATCTGTGATATTTACAACAAACCCCACCTGAGTTTCACCCTCCACAAAACCTTTACCAGAGATAGTAGCAAACTTAAGTGATTTGAGTTTCACTTCCTTCCCTTTCTCTACCACTGTGCAGTGCATGTATGAATGAGGCTGGCAAAAAGGGCAAACACAGGCAAGTAGGAGGAAAAGAGCAAGAAGGCGGAGATAAAGTCAGTTTCTGAATAATCAAAAGTTGGCTGTGTTTCTATGCTCTATTTATGTAAGATTCAACAACCTTCCCTAGCCTGTATTTCCTACACCAAAAACATCAATCAGATACCATATCCCTATATTATCTCCTTTCATTGTCTCCATCTCTGAAAATCAAATATATCCCTCAGGATATTCCTGGAAACAGGTGATCTGGCCCCCCCCCCAGCTACTGACGTAAAGCACTGTTCATTGAAGAATTTTTGCTAGGCTCACTGTCTCAAGTGCTAAGTTCATTGCGGTTCAAGTGTTACAACCTGAAGGCAGGGGAGGGAGCTTCCGGTCACCAAAAATGATGGTGCAGGTATAAAAGAAAAGCAACATTATGGGGGGGGGCTCTTTCTATGAGACCCATCACAGCAGATCAGAGAGGATGCACGGGCACAAAAGGTAGATGCAAATGGCCAGATCTTCTCTTGTCTTATTCTGCAAGGAAGATAGCCTTCTTCACTTTTTTGAAGGTTTGGTTTGAGTTTGGTTTGTTTTATAAAAGAAAAATGATGGCACAGAAACTGTAACTGACTTACCCAAAGCCACACAGCGAGTCAATGGCCAAGCTGAGGAAAGAACCCACGGCTCCTCAGTCTGAGTTCAAATGCATCCACCTGGTCTAAACCACTAGCCCACACTGTCTTCACCTTTTTCTCCCCACCTCCTAACCAGTTCCCAAGGTGCAGATCAGACCACAGGCTAAATGCCTCACATTCACCCGTCTCTAATCCTCAAACAATGGCTAAGTAATGGTAACCCAAGTCATTAGTCGTGTGCGATGTCACTTGAAGGAATATATGATTATTACCCCAAAGAGATGCACTGCTCTTACTTTATAAGATTTTGCACTTTTAATATATTCAGATTCCTTACCGGCTTGTATGAGTAACAAAAAGGACATGGACGTTAACGGTTTGATTACACTGTTCCTATCAACAGAATATTATTTGGACATAAAATCCATGAGAAGAAAAATGCCTAGGTTTATCAACATTTTTATCAAATGTCATTCATGTAAGAAACCGAGGAAAACCTACCTTTCATGCACCTTTCCTTTTTCATCTCCTAGAGTCACGGTCACCGTACGAACTCTGTCCAAGTCAAAGCCTGTATCATATTGATGGAAATCGGACGTGATCCAGCCCACCCAGACGCTGGCAGGTTCTTGCCCAGGAAAGATTCTCACTGAGTAATAGTACTGTCAAGACAGCAACACCAAGTATTGGTAAAGTAAAAAGAAACAAAACTTTGACTTGCAATGTCTTTAAGTTGCCTAAGAAGATATGTCTTTGTTTAAAATCGTTTGGCATATTTGCAGCAACATGCATGCAACTAGAGATTATCATACTAAATGCAGTAAGTCAGAAAGAGAAAGACAAACACCATATGATATCACTTATATGTGGAATCTAAAATAGGACACAAATGAACCTATCTATGAAACAGAAACAGAATCATGGACATAGAGAACAGACTGGGGATTGCCAAGGGGAGGGGTGTGGGAGAGGAATGGATTGGGAGTTTGGAATTAGCAGATACAAACTGGTATATGTAGAAAGGATAAACAAGAAGGTCCTACTGTATGGCACAGTATAGGGAACTATCTTCAATATCTTGTAATGGATATAATGGAAAAGAATCTGAAAAAAATATTGGGTTGGCCAAAAAGTTCATTTGGGTTTTTCTGTAACATGCTATGGAAAAACCCAAACAAACTTTTTGGCCAACCCAATATACACAAATGTATAACTGAATCACTTTGCTGTACACCTGAAACTAACACAACATTGTTAATCAACAATACTTCAATAAAAAAGAAAATAATAGTATATTCAATACTAATAATAGTATATTCAATTATGCTATAACAACAACAACAACAAAACCCAAAGTTTAAAGCAGCAAAAAAAAAAAAAAAAACCTTTGGCCTAAGTAAAATGTTATAGGCACAAAGGACTGATGTGGCAAAGTAAAAGTCTTAAAACAGAGATCCTGAATTATTTCAGAAATAATGGGAAAAAGAGAAAAGACTATCTGAGCAAAAGATGATCTGAAGCTTTTTATACTTCCAAGTATGTATGGATGGGGGAGTACATATATAGTATGTTTATGTGATAAAATCATCAATCCATTATGCAGGTAAGCTTTGAATTCTTCAAGCTTACACCAGAACAATAATCTATGCTACAGCTTTTATACCTGTTTTATACCTTGAATATGCTATCACTAACATAATATTTTGAACCCTTAAAATCACTTTGAAATAGGTCAGATCTGATATGTGAAAGTCAAGTTCAAATATGGGGGAACTCTAAAAGGGACACAGCTATATATATTTTTTCCATTTGGCGTTTTATGAGAAGTGCTTTAAAAATTCAAAATGGCAGACAGCACACCTTGACCTCTAACAAAGTATGATAAATGATCTTGCAGACATATCACTGAGACAAAAGAAACTGCAAAATGTACTTGGAAAACTTAAGTGGCAAATAAAATGCTGTCAAGAAAGAGGATAACAAAATCAGGACTGAGGGTGCCATTAAGGATTATTTTTCCTAAAATAGCTCTCTTATTGCATAATATCCATTAGAATATACATACGTCTTTCAACTTTTCAGTCCCCAAGATATAAGTGAATAATTATTTTAAAAATAAGCTTGCTAAATAGTACGAATCAATGTTAACTATTTGAAATGCAAAGCATGATCACTGACAAATAGAAATAAATGACAAAAGCTGCAACCTCATACCGTGGACGTTTGCATCAAGTAATCATAGTCGTCCCTCTCATCTGCAAGGACGTCTTCTGTGAGTCTTGCAGAATGGCTGGTGCTGTAATCTGGCTTTGTCTTTCTAAGCAAAAATCTGAAATATAGTAGAGGACTAGGAATAAGCAACATTAAAATGTTCTGCCTATCTCAAACATAAACATATAATTAACTTAGTAGAGTGGTTGTCAGCCAGGATGATTAGCTCCCAAGAAGACATCAGGCAATATCTGGAGATATTTTTGGTTGTCACAACTTGGTGGGGGAGGGGTGCCACTAGCATCTAGTGGTGGAAGGATCCTGCCTAACCATCCTTCAATGCACAAGGCAGACTCTTACAATAAATAATTATCTAACCCAGAGTGGCAATAGTGTTGAGGTTGAGAATTTCATATTTAGTGTAAGAAAGGATGCTAAAACAATCTACCTTCTTATCCATTAAAAAGTACAATTTAGAGAGAATACTCTAAGGTTCAACCAGTAATGTAAATATAAACATCTTAAAAACTAACTCTTGGGAGAAAATACAAATCATATACCTGATAAGGTTAATATCTAGAATATACAAAGAATTCCTACAACTCAGCAACAAAAATGGAAATGACCCAATCAACAAATGGGACAAGAACTTGAATAGACATTTCTCCAAACATGTTATACAAATGACCAATAAGCATATGAAAAGATGCTCAACATCACCAATCATCAGGGAAATGGAAATCAAAACCACAATGTGATATCACTTCACACCCATTAGGATGGCTACTATCAAATAACCAGAAAGTAACAAGGGTTGACAAGGACTTGGAGAAATTGGAACCCTCATGCAGTGCTGATGGGATTGTAAAATGGTACAACTGCTATGGAATACAATATAAATTTTTTTCCTCAAAAATTTAAATATAGGGCTTCCCTGGTGGCACAGTGGTTAAGAACCCGCCTGCCAATGCAGGGGACATGGGTTTGAGCCCTAGTCTGGGAAGATCCCACATGCCGTGGAGCAACTAAGCCCATGCGCCACAACTACTGAGTCTGCGCTCTAGAGCCCGCGAGTCACAACTACTGAAGCCTGTGTGCCTAGAGCCCGTGCTCTGCAACAAGAGAAGCCACCACAATGAGAAGCCTGCACACCGAACCAAAGAGTAGCTCCCGCTCGCCGCAACTAGAGAAAAGCCCCCATGCAGCAACGAAGACCCAATGCAGCCAAAAAAATAAATAAATAAAATAAATAAATTTATTTTTTTAAAAAATTTAATTACAGAAGTACCAGGCATCCCACTTCTGGGTATATATCCAAAAGAACTGAAAGTAGGGTTGTGAAAAGATATTTGCACACCCAAGTTCTTAACAGCATGATTCACAATAGCCAAGGGATGGAATCACCCTAAATGCCCATCAGTGGATGAATGGAAAAACAAAATGTGGTGTATATACACAAACTGGAATATCATGCAGCCTTAAAAAGGAAGGGAATTCTGACATATGTTACAACACATATGAACTTTGAGGACATTAAGCTACATAAGATAAGTCAGTCACAAAAAGACAAATACTGCCTGATTTCATTTATATGAGGTATCTAAAGCAGTCAAATTCATAGAAACAAAAAGTAAAATGGTGATGACCAGGGGCTGGGGGAGGTTGGAAAAGGCAAGTTATTTCATGGGTGTAGAGTTTCAGAGTTTTGCAAACTAAAAAAGTTCCGAGATCTGTTTCACAACAATGTGAATATACTCAGCACTACTGAACTGTACACTTAAAAATGTTTAAGACGGTAAATTTTATTTTTACCACAATAAAAAAAATTCATAGAAAAAGTAACTCTTGAGATAGATTGTTAGTGGTAACAAATTAGATGGCCAACGGACTGCTTTTTCTTCTGTAGAATCCTTGGTACATAAAGAAGGAGGAAGAGGAAGAACAAATTGACCTTGGAAATCCCTTACCTGCTATTACCCTCTCCTGTGATCCCCTAACATAATAACTACATATTTAAAATCATAAAAAAATTAAAATTAAAAAAAATTTTAAAAATCATTTTGCATATATCAATGACCTTTGTTTCAGACGAGAGGGCTTTTCCTGAGCATAATCTTTGTGGTTGTTAAACTCTGGTTTTGTAGCTTCTTTGTCTTTGTCCGCTCGATCTGGCACCAGATGGCCATGAGCTGTCTTCATGAGAACCTCAAAGTCCGAATCCACATCATAATCCTCCAAATCACTCTTGGGCCCAAAGAGACTGGCGCCAGGGATGCCTCCAGCCGCAGTCTTGGAGAAGACCTCCGCGCACTCGATGGGCATGCTCAGACGATAAAACATGATATCCGTGCTGCTGTTCTGAGAGCCAAAGGACTTCTGAGTGACCTTTAAACACGGGGAACTGTCGATGGTGCCGTCTATTCTGGTCACCTAACAAATGAAGACGACGTGATTGTTCAAATGCTCATCATTGTTGGTTTCCTGATTCTAAAACCCTAACGTGCATCACACCTTTACAACCCAAAACATGGCCCGCCCATGGCATAATTTCCTAAATGAGATCATTAAATAGAGGGACTGCTGTGTTACAGACAGATTCACAGTTCTGTTTCTAACTCAGAAGATCATTTGGGAAATTCATGTTAAAACTGTATATATTCAGATTGAACCTGACATTGCCTACATAAAAAAAGAATTATATACAGTTGACCCTTGAACACCGCAGGTTTGAACTGCTTGGATCCACTTATATGTGGATATTTTTCAATAGTAAATAATATAGCACTACATAATCCGTGGCTGGCTGAATCCGTGGGTACAGAGTGCCGACTATAAAGTATATGCAGATTAACCCCGAAGTTGTTCGAGGATTAACTGTAGGTAATCAGTCTAACCAGCCTCTCATAAATACCTAAAATCAGAGGGTAATCCTGTCCTTAGATTCCCCTACAGTGGAACACATCAGAGCCATCATTTTAAGTAAATGACAGTAACTGTCCAAGTAGGAACACCCGCTCTTGGTTTTTGGCAATGGTCTGATTTTTAAAGGAAAAGCAAACCTCAATATGTTCATGGTTTGATGGAACTTGGAGAAACTGAGGAAGCCTCTTGCTTAGCCACATGGTAATATCCCTGTTCGTGTTAACGGCAAATGGTTCATAGCCCTCTTGTAAGCCACAGATGGTGAAATATTTCAAGGTGCTGACATCCTTTCCAAAGTTCATCCTGCCCACTTGAGCCACTCCAAGGCTACATACAGGTATGAATCCTGGGAAGAAAAAAAATACATCAAAATCTTCAGTATCATTCGTGTAAGATCCTTTTAGCATGGAATCACCAAAAGTATTGCTCTAAAACTCTTACCTTTGTGAGAACCGTTGCCCTGAGGCAAAAACAATAGTGGGGTAAAGAGATCACGGACACTAAGTATTAAATGTGAGGATCAGAAGACCAGTATTTGCTCTTGGCATCATAATTCGTTAAATGTGGGCCTGAGGTAAGTCCCTTCTTCCACCCTGGACTTCTGTAAAATGAGGTAACTACTAAGCAGCCCCAAGTCCTCCGGAAATCCTGGGGACCACAACCCCCTCCCCACAGCCTCCCAGCTCCGAAGTGCAGGTGACTCTCTTGCAGAGGGAAAATGAGAAAGAAGTAAGTGCCAAAGCGCATTGCCGAAGAGCCTGAAATGCGCAAACATCAAACACAGCTGAGCTTTACATGTAACTCAAAGAAGAAAAAAAAAGGGTTGGAGTCCACATTTTTAAAGGTGTTCATTCACTTATAGCTGCTTTTGATCTTTGAAGAGAATTTTGCCTCTTTTTTTTCCCCTAGGGTACCCTAGATCTAAGCATGGAAAATATACATATAAATAAGAATTCGGAAGTAGCTGCTAAAATCCTACTGAAACTCCTCCATCTGTCCCTTTCCCTTCAATGTCACTGTCGGTATAGATTAAGCAGGGTAATGCAAAATTAACATAAATAGCTAAGATAAGAAATCAAAAAGTTAAGTTAAAAGTTAACAAGAAACTAAATCAAAAGCAACAGCAATGAGCAATGAAGAAAAAAACAAAATATTTCAATGTGTGGCAGGGATGGTTAATCTTTCCATTATTAAATAAAAAGGGGAAACTACATTAATTATGTTAATTGTTTGAGTTCTTTGGAATCAACTGTCTGGCAAGGGGATGAGATGATACTTTTCAGTGGAGGGGGCATTTACGTACTCTTCATCTCTTTCTGTAATATTTTACATGAAAGTTCAAGTAGTCAGCACAATAAACAAGGTCAGTATTGGGATGCAGACTACAAATCAGAGGATCTAACTTGCAGATCAAAAAAGCAGGGGATCCTCAGAATAAGCTGACAGATTTCTACCATTATGATGTCCATTTCTTCCCTTGTTGAAATTAGTGTCAGTGAAAGCAATGTGTAACTCTCAAGACAGCACAAGACAATAGAAATTACATCTGATAATTCATAATGATTTCATCCAGTTTGTATCATCAATATATATTTAAATAAATGGTTGAATCATAGCATTACCAACTGGGAAGCAAGAACACATCCAGCTGGGTTCGAGGAAGTGTGAATGATGAGTTTCTAGTTAAAACTAAAAAAGCCACAGCTGTGCCAGCTCTTGATGCAGGAAAGTTGTCTTAAATAAGTGTCCCCAAAGGAATCAAAGAAAAGGATTGGATAAATGCAATAGATCTGAGACAGCTTGAACTACATTTGCACAAATGGGAAAACCTAACATCCATTTGACATAAACTAGGGGATACCAAGACAGAAACATCTCTGCTGATGCTAAACATTTTTCTTTCTAACCACTTTATATGTAGTTGGAGTTCCTACTCTAAAAGTGAAGTTATTGGATACCTTAAAATATCTGTATAGTAGATCTTTGGGTGTTTGTTATATTAATATCTGAACTTTTCTGTATGTCTGATATATTTTCATCTAAAAAATCAAGTATTTAGTGTTGTGTGCAAAGATTTGTGTCCTAAACTGTTCATTATGGCTATGTATACAATCATAGAATATTGTTTGGACAATAAATATGTGTTTTTCTTTTCCTGGAGATGGTATACTACTTAGCTTTTGAAAATCTGGTTTTCAAAGGTTCATTAATATATAGGAAAATATTCACAGTATGTATTACTTCGAGAAAGAAAGATGGAACATATGGCTTATTTTTAAAGATGCAAAAACACCAGGAGGGATTTTTTTTTTAATCAAAAAAGTTTCAGAATGGTGGAATTTTTCCCTCTTTTTATGTCTCTCAATTTAACAATTTTTTTCAATGAATATGTACTTTATGATGACAACAAATGACAGCCTTCGTAAAAATAAAATATTCATTTAAGAAAATGGGATATACCTACATCTTTCTCGTATAGAAAGGTGGAAGAATGACGTGGATATAAAATGGTCCAAACAACATGTTCTTCAAGTTGCTGAAGTTCAAGTTCTCATTGCTACTGACTGTGCAGTGAGCTTGGTACCAGAAATCTTGCTAATAAAATTACACTAGTACAAGAGTGATGAAAAGTGGTTTAGCAATATGCATTAAGACACTTTCACCTATTCATTTCTTTAGCCAACAGATGTTTATTGAGCAGCTACTGTGTGCCAGAAACAGGGAATACCAGGTCGCGAACACAGACCCAGCTAAATGTTCTCATAGTCTAATGCGGTGGGGAGACAAGTGAAGGAGTAATAAAATAACCTACTGACCCATCTAAAAAGAGGGAGTGCTAAGAGCCGAGGAAGAGTAGAGAGATGAAGTCAGGAAGATTTTGCAGAAGAGTCACCATCTAAGTAGAGGGCAGACAGGCAGTCCTGGGAAATGACTAAGAACAGGGACTTTGGAATCCAAGAGACCTGGATTCAAGTTTCGGCTCCACCACTTCTTGGCAAGTTACTTAAGTTCCCTAAGCTTTAATTCTTTCTTCTGTAATATCTACCCACTAGGGTTATGGTTTTAAAAACAAGATCCTGTATGTATAGTGCTTAACATATATGCTCACTAAACTCAATTTTAAATGGAAAAAAAAAGGTAAAAGAAACTAAATAGGCGTAATAAGAGAATGGTTAATTATGATACATACACAAGATTAAATAGGTGTAGTCATTAAAAATCATGTTCAGGGCTCACCAAAATAAAACTATACAGGGAGGTAAAACTAACGTGGCAACATTTAAAAACTGGTGATTCCAGGTGAAGCGTACACAGGTGTACATTGCACTGTTGTTGCACTTTTCTAAAAGGCTGACATTTCTCAAAATATGATATCGGTAAAAATACCACAAGTTATGCTTAAAATACTTTTATGCCTTAGGACAACATATTATATATAATATTAAGTTAAAAAAAGGTGGCAAAAAATTATTTTTACATCTCAAACCTTTAAATGGGAGAAAAACACATTAAAAGTCAAATTTCTCTCTGGGTAGTGGGAATATAATTTTTAACCATTTTCTTATACTTCTTTGTATTTTCCAAATGCTCAAAAAGAATATATTAATTTTATGAAAGATAAATAGATACACTTTTTCATTAGCTTATAGCAGTAGATGGTTTTTTCACTGCTTTAGCGTTTTGGTCTCCTTTAAAGGAATTTATCTGTGAAAGTACATCCATAAGTAGAAATTATGCTTTTTTCTCTTTGTAATTTAAATGAAGTAGAACTTAATAAAAATTAAATTGTATTCTGACTTCAGAAGATGCAGTTTTAACAGCTGTTATGATAATAAAACAACAGATATTTCTAAAAACTACATTTTTAAAATTAGCATATCACAGCAGGAACAACTACATGGCAATGGTATCAAAGCAGATAGAGAGTGGAGGAAAAACTCCAGGTACTTTTCAGTCGCCACATGGGAAAGGGCCAGGCCTCAGTCACTTCCATTTGGCCAATGCCCTGCAAATAAATGTGCTGACACAGATGAAATGCTTACCACACAAGGCTCCCTAACAGCAGCTAATACCCTGAGTGTTCATCTCAGTGACCGTTAATGACCATTCATTGAGACAGGAATCATTATTATCTTTTTCCAGTGATTTAAGTCCAATCTTGGCTTAAATCACAGCTAAGTGGCCAGAAAAGAAACCCAGGTCTGCCAGCTCTCAAGCTCCGTGCTTTAACTCAGGCCTGTAAATCACCAGAGAGTAGAGATTTTAGGTTTCCTGGACCATATGGTCTCTGTGAAAACTACTCAAGCCTGTGTTACAGCGCAAAAGCAGCCACAGATAGTATGTAAACAAAGGAGCATGGCTATGTTCCAATAAAACTTTACTCACAAAAACTGGTGGCAGGCTGGATGTGGCCCTCAGACCTTAGTTTGCCAACTCCTGCTCTAAGTTTTCAATATTCAAACACTGTGTATCAGGTCCCTCCATTTGGAAAATATCTAAAGAACACCAAACAGGTACCAACCACTATTCTAGGCACTGGAAATACAGCTGTGAACAGAACAAAAAGGAGTCCCTATCTTTCCGGAGCTTATCTTTATGTAGAGAAGGCAGATAATGAATAAATAAATAGTTACCAATATACATAACACAATGTCAGGAAATCATAAATGCTATCAGGACTGATGGAATGTTTTGCCATGAATTACACAAGACGAGTTGATAAATGACCTCACTCTTAATCATTTCCCACAGCAAAACATGATAACTGAGGTTCAATTCTTTATTAGCTTGAGGTATTCTGAACGCAAAATATTCCAACCCAATGAAACAGACTTCCACAAATTCACACACACCCCCGGGCACAGGTGAAATGTTGGTCCTACCTTCCTGTCCTTTGTGTTCTCGATCTTCTATTCCAGTTACCTTAACTGACACCCTGCAAATAACAAAGTCTGATGTATCTAAGGGAAGTTTTCTTCCTGGCAGTGGGTCTTAAATTAGTACACATGAGTCCAATTGGTTACTTGGGCCTGTGTCAGACCCGCCCTAGCTATTTGTAAATCTGTTAAAACAGTTAGCTACAGCTTATGGCTAAACTGCTTCCTCCAACAAAAGACAGATGGCTACAGCAAATTTTAACTTTCTCCGTTGAGAAGCCTCTTCACTCCTGAGCAGAGGGGTGTGTTGGGAGCTTGCAAGTCCAGCAAAAGAAGTGGCAGCCACAGGATGTGGCGCTGAGAGGCCAGCGTGAAAAGAAGATAAAGCAGATCACGAGCATACCAGCTTTTCCTGAGAATATACGATTTCAGATTTCAAATTTTCTAAAATACAGATAGGAATCAACATTTACAAGCCAAACCAAACGGCCAAAAGCAGATAAAAATGGCCGATATTATACTAACATGTAAATTTGAGTTATTTGATCAGAAGGAAGGGTAACATTTACTGGTGGCCTACTATATGCCAGATAATATATAAGCACTTTCCCCTTCATTATTATTATTATTATGCTTTTTTTTTTTTTTTTAATTTGGCCACGTTGTGCGGCATGCAGGATCTTAGTTCCCCCACCAGGGATTGAACCCATGCCCCTTGCAGTGGAAGCACGGAGTCTTGACCACTGGACTGCCAGAGAAGACCTCCCATTTATTATTAAATATTAACCCCATTTTTCAAGATGAGGAAACAACTAAGATGTTAAATCATCTTGTCTAAGGTCCTACAGCTAGTTAAATGGGATGCTAAAAGTTGAATCAAGAATGCAGAGAAGGAGGGAAAAACAAAAACAAAAAACACTTGCCTTAGATTTCTGGGCTCTTTAGACTTGCAAGGGGCATGAAAAGACCATTTCCAATTAGTGTTTTTTATTTTAAGGATATGATAACAGAGGGGCTGGCCATTTGCCCAAGATCATATAGGAAGAATGGTTTTCAGAATAGGGTCTAGAACCCAGGGCTTCAGACATGATATTTGTTGCTTCTATTTCATGTTGGCTTTGAAAATGAATTAAGGAATTATGCTAAGTGAGGTCTTAGGGAATTTTCCATGATGCAAATGCATCTTTAGTGCATGGACTCTGTAACATCAATACTGGCACAATAGGGACATTCCCATACTTTCTTCCTGGCTCTTGGTTTATTTCAGATAATCAAAGCAGTAGAATTTTTTTTTTGACCTTGAATATCATTTTAAAGCCATCACATTCTCTCCATCAGTCCAAATCCAGAAAAAAAGAACATTTAATATACACAGGGTTCTGACATCCTTTATTCTGATCCCTTGATTTTTTCAGTATAATTTAAACATTAAATCTTGCTGTTTGGCTCTATAGCATTCATAAATAATAAGCCATTGGTGTTGTAAAGAAGCCATTGGTGGTGTACATCTGTATTACTCCTTCTAGTACCTCAAACATACATTCACTATATGCAAAACTGCCAATTTGCGGATAGGCTAGTATACACACAAATTACCTCATTAACCACCTACCAACTTCATTCATTCTCAAAATGGTCTGTAAGGTAGAAATTTCCTCTGTTCATCAATACATAAAATTTAACTGTCAATTAAATGATCAGTTTAGGCTAAGCAGTTTGATTTTCACTGAATTCCCCAATCATTTCACAATGAATTTCCCCAAACAACATGTTGTTTAGATTACATACACATAAGCTCAAAAGATATATATTAAATAATAATCTGAAATTTAACACGAAATATTAAAAATCTCCTCACTGCTTGAAGTATTCCATGAATGTAGTACATATTTAAGAGTTTCATTCCTGGAAATATCCAGAGTGTTTCTAGGATAGCTTCTCTTTCTGATTCCAGGGAAAACTATGGGACTGATTATGCTGGTTTCCATCATCTTCATACTCTTTAGAATTTGTCTACCACTTTATAACTGTCTTTATCTTCACTCAAAATATGTAGTGTCCCAACCCAATTCCCTGACTGTTTGAATTGCTCCACTGCAGTGAGTCATACTCCTAACTTCTTCCTTCCTTCAACAATAGTTTATTTTTAATTAGGGCGATTCCCAATAACGTTACTTTCCTGGGTCTGATACAAACCTAGGTCCCAGGTCTGTACCAACAGCAAGTTGTACAGAGTGTCACTAGTGACAGAATGGACAGATGTTATGATGGAGCCAGGAAGGTAGGTATTTGGGACAGTACAGACCCAACCTTATTTCACACCGTGTTGACAGCTACTCTTCTGGATGACCCATACACATCTGCCAAACAGTGCATATTTCAACTGAGGGTAAAAAGAATATTGTATTATAAGTATAGACTGACGGTTCTATATTCTGTTTTTTTCTTTCTTTCTTTCTTTTTTTAAAGGCAGCAAAATAAAATCAATAATGGGAAGTTATCCCTCTCTTTTTCCTTACAGGTCTTTTCTGCCTAAAGCTATGCAGCTATTTTAATTGCAAAAATATTCTTCTGGTTTTCTGCCAAGGAAAGGAATTCCATGCAGTCTCAGCACCAGGTATTCAGTTTTGCTTACTGTCCTTTCAAGTGGCAGATACAGAATTAAAAGCATCCTTTCTGGATTTGATTATCATCATTACGGGTGTAGAACCCGAGGGCCCTGAGATAATCTTTACTTACAGAAGAGCTGACGAGCTTGAAAAAGCTCCGGTGTAATGAGACACTTACACAACGCAAGATATGTCCCAGAGCCTACTTTGTAAAACGCAGGTAATCTCCAGACAAAATAACTATTCTTTCACCATCTGGCAAGATGTTAAATGACTCTCTGCCTTGCTTTAAATTAAGGATATGATTAGCTCTTCAAATTACTGGTAACATGAAGCTCTGGCACATTTAAGAGTAAATTGAAAATGGTTCTAGATGAGTATGGGACATAAGCACAGAGGGATCATGTATTAGTTTCCTAGGGTTGCCATAGCAAAATACCACAGACATTTTCTTTATTCATTCATCTATCCACAGACACTTAGGTTGTTTCCATATCTTGGCTATTGTGAGTAATCCTGCAATGAACATGGGAGTGCAGAGATCTCCTTGAGATCCTAATTTCTATTCCTTCAGATCTATATCCAGAAGTGGTTTTGCTGCAGCATATGGTAGTTATAGTTTTAATTTTTTGAGGAACCTCCATACTGTTTTCCACAGTGGCTGCACCAATTTACATTCCCACCAACAGTGCACCTGGGTTCCCTTTTCTCCACACCCTCACCAACATTTGTTACCTTTAGTTTTTTTTGACTATAAATGTTCTTACAGGTGTGAGATGATATCTCGTGTTTTTGACTTGCCCTTCCCTGGTGATTAGTGATGGAGAGCACTTTACATATCTGTTCAGTTTCTTTGCCCATTTTTAAAATGGGTTATTTGTTTTTTGTTTGTTTGGTTTTGGTTTTGGTTTGTGCTACAGAGTTGCAGGAGTTCCTTATATATTTTGGATTACCCTTTATGAGATATATGATTTGCAAATATTTTCTCCCATTCCATAGGTTGGCTTTTCGTTGTGTTCATGGTTTCCTTTGTTGTGCAGAAAGGTTTTAGTTTAATTCCACTCGTCCATTTTTCCTTCTGTTGACTTTTCTTGCGGTTGAAAAAAATCATTGCCAAGGCCACTGTCAAATAGCTTCTCCCCTATATTTTCTTCTTCGGGTTTTACAGTTTCAAGTCTAATGTTAAAGTTTTTAATCCATTTTGAGTTGATTTTTGTGTATAGTCCAAAATCATGTTGTGCACAGTCACAAAAACATTTTCTGTGTGGTTCAAAATTAGATAAGGGTCCAATTTCATTCTTTGCATACGAATATCCTATTATCCCAATGCCAGTTATGAAAGAGATGACACTATCCTCACTATGAATGTTTGTTATGTTTGTCAAAGATCAGTTGACCATATATGACAAATTTCATAGTAAAGTTTACCTCTCAATAAAGTTCAGTGATTTTCTCTGTAAAAGCATTGTACACCTTCTGTTAGAGTGATAACTAGTGATTACTGAAAACACCTGATGTTACTGTAAATGGTATCTTCTATTTAATTTAGTTTTCTAGGTTTTCTGTTAGTATAGAAATGCTACCTTGCTAAATGCTCCAGTTATTCCTAGTAATGTCTGTAGATTCTTCAGGGTTTTCTCTGCAAATGATTAAATCATCTGCAAATAATTATAGATTGTTGTTCCTCTTATTCCAATTCTTAACATTTCCAATTTCTTTTTCTTGTCTATTACAAGTTTGAAAACCAATTTAGGACAAGAGCCTTTTTAGCACAAGAATAAACTAAAGTACTAAAAGAGTTTATAAATGCTCTATATTTAAATTCCTCTCACATCTACCTGTCTTTATATCTGTGCCATTCTTGATTTGGGATTTTTACCACCTTCATAATTTCTTCTTATTGTTACAGAGAATGTCAGCTCAGACATAAATATATTGGCTAGCAAAGCAATCAAAAGAACAATGTGGTAAGATATACAAAAATATATTTATTCTCTACTAGCCCTGTTCTTGTCCCACACCTAACATGGTAAGAATCATCTCCACTGGGCTCCTGAGGAAGTATATCAAGGCACGCTCCATATAAAAATTATAATTTAAAAAATAGCTTCAGTCTCAAATTTGATATGGAATAATCTCTGGCTTTCATAAGATGAACTAGACTCTGGATGAATCAGAAGAACCCCTTTCAGGTTCTTGCTATGGGGCATCATATCTCGATTGGCTACCAGACCTCTGTGGGTAAAAGAATGTCTTCTATGTTACGGGCAACTTGATTTGTGATAAAATTAACTCCTGATTAGTCAACTGTGTATGGACTGGGGGCATACATCTAAAGATTCCTGATGAAGAGAAATGCTTGAGGTAGACCAGCTCGCAAGCATTAATTCCTGTTCTCTACCTTTCTGAGTCGACAGGCACTAAGGATGCCCTTTGATAGTTTTCCGAGTCTGAAGGTTCAGTTGAAACTAAAAATGTATTGGTCAATGTATTTGTTTTCCATTGCTGTTGAACAAACTACCACAAACTTACCAGTTTAAAATAATGCCCATTTATTACCTCTTAGTTCTATAGGTCAGAAGTCCAGGTATGGCATGACTGAGGTTCTCTGCTTAGCGTCATGAGGATGAAATCAAGGTACTGGCTGGACTGTGTTCTCATCGGAGGCTCAGAATCCTCTTTCAAGCTCCCTGGTTGTTAAATGAATTCAGTTCTTTGTGGCTGTAGGACCGAGGTCTCATTTTTCTTGCCAGCTATCAACCAGGGGCTATTCTCAGATTTCCACCATGTGGCCCTCTCACACCACAACAGTTTGTTCCTTGCAGTCCAGGAGAAGATTTTATCTCACACTTTGGATCTCTCTGACTTCAAGAAGGAACCAATCTCTTTGAAGAGCTCACCTGATTAGGTCAGGCCCATATGGCTAATCTCTGCTGGATTAACTCAAAGTCAACTGGTTAGTAACCTAATCATGAGAGCTATACCCCATCATATTCAGATTCTGCCCACACTCAAGAAGAGAGGGTTATACATGGCATGTCCACCAGGGATCAGGACTCCTAGAGGTTGCAGTCTTAAAATTCTGCCTACAACAGAGGGTACTGCCAGCTCTTTTCTTGGACTCTCCCCATTCCCGATCCTGAATGTTTGTCAGTACAATGGTAGGAAGAGATGAGGAAAAATTCACAGAAAACCTTACCAGGGACGGCATCTGCACTTGTCAGCACTATTCCTCTGTTGACATTACAGCCAGAGGACTCTTTGAAAAATGAAGATTCAATTAATCTGTTTGTTTTACTTAGAGATATTCTGAAGAGATTTTTTTAAAAAAATCAAATAGAAGGGAGAATCCTAAAAGAGGACCTGCCACATAGACGAAATAGCTTTTAAAGTCTGAAAACTCCACTCCAGCACTACACAATGCTCTTGATCTCGACCACGTAAGTTCTGGTCCTTTGAGGGGAGATGAGAGGCTAACAGATCTTGTTCTTCTACCAGAGATCAGTGTATCTCAGCAATTTGCTCTTTGTCCAGTTCACATATGAGCTTTAAGGTCAAGTCTGTGGTCACTGAGGGCAAGTGCAGTCCCTATATGGGAAAGAAATCTGTAGCTTTTTAGAAGAGCCCTGCCTGCATCTTTAGGGAATAACCAGATCCTAACCAGAACTACCTGTATGGCTGTATCTCCACCTGGATTTAACTGGATGACCCCATCAGTCTTTCAAAGATTTTTGTGATTTTCCTTTTGACGTTATCTAGAAACAACTTATACTGGTCAAGACATCATTTCAGTTGTGTAAACTGTACAAAAGGCAGAGACATCAAAATATGTTTAGCCATGTTGTCTACCAAGCTGATCGGATAGGATCTGCAGGGTATGCGTGCATGTATATGTATATATTTTATATATAGAAAATTTTCTATCCGTCTTACCACACAGTTCTTTTGATTGCTTTACATATGACTGAGCTATCTCTGCAGCAACAAAAAGAAATTCTGAAGATGTTAAAAAATACCAAATCAAGCATGGCACAGACATAAAGACAAGCTAGGTATAAGAACAATTTGAAAACAGAGCACTTATGAAACCTCTTTAGTACTTCAGCAACAACAGTATATTCCTAAATTAATGGTTTCTCGAACATGCTTCTTTGAGTCATAGATATCCCCAGGGCTCACTTTCAGTGGTGGTGGGTGAGTTAGGGAGCTCAACTCAGGGCCTCCCATTGTAGTTTCACCCAGAGCAGTTCCACTGTATTTTTTAAGAAGCTATGTAAAGTTAATAGGGAGGAATAGGAAAAATTCCACTCCCAAAAAGTGTTTGGAAGTCACAGGCATGGATAAACTCTGTAGTCCTTCCTATGGCAGAAAATGTGGAATTATGATTAACCCCTAAAAAGTTAATAGTTAATGGTCATGGCTAAATAAAATTTATCACCTGCCTTAGAGACCAAAAGGATACGTCCCAACACATCCAACAATAATCCAACTGATGGACCATAAAATTTTCAGACAGTTCATCAGAAGGCTGCATTAACTCGATAATTGAGTTATCAGGATAAGTTTCAAGTCATTTTTAAAATTTTCAAAATTACGTGAAGTGTAAAGTCAAAAAATGAAGTTGTTTATGTGGCTGTGCCACTAAGACTCACCTCAGAGCCTAGCTCATCACTACAATGGTAATTGGTCTCTGTGACACGGCGGTAGCATGAACATTATGTGCTTAAATAGTATGAATGGGCATTCTGCATTGTTTATAATTCTAACATCATTCTGTGAATCTACGCCATATAAATCAAACAAGTAAAATTCACATAGGCATTTCAAGAATTTAACTTCATGAGAAGAAAAGCATAACATGCAAGCATTTAAAAATAACAACCAATTAAAAAAAAAAACAAAATCTCAGGTCATATCCATAGTAGTGGACAGTATAGACAGATAACATAGAAAAAAGTCCTTCTCCCACCTTCCCTGTGATATGCTGACACTGCTAAAAGCAATACTACAGGAGGAGAGATAGGTGATGGAAGGTTAGAGGGCCAGTTTTGAAACCGAGCAGGACCCTTGGGGCTCCTGGGGCCGAAAGCCTTTCCGTGTCTCCTGTTTCTTGCTTGTAGGGAACAGACCCCAGCCTCCACGACCTTCCTTGAGTTCCAAAGGGCAGATTTGAACAGTTGCTAATCAGGGAAGGGAGGGGATGCAGAAACAAGGGAGGAACAGCCAAGAAACAATAGTGCAGCCCTGAGGCAGGGTCCTGGCTCTGCCTCAAGGGATACATATAACTATCTTTAAGCTCTTTATAGAACTAAACCCCCAACAAATGGAAGATGTCAGCATTCTTCATTCCAGATTAAAGGAACCAGAGAAGCTCTTCAAGAAGACCACCTGAGGCCAGATTAAAGGAACCACAGAAACTCATTAGATTACCTGAGACCAGATTAAAGGACTGCAGGCCCTGCACACACCCTAATCTTATCAGCAACCCTGCCCTTGAACCAATGCTATAAAACTCCTCACCAAATCCTCCCAGGTTGGGGCACACAGTTTTCGAGGGCAGGAGCCCACTGTGTCCCCCTTTGCCTGGCAAAGCACTAAAGCTATTCTTTTCTACTTCACCCAAAACTCTGCTCTGAGATTTGATCTGGCACCGGTACACACAGGCTGCGTTCTCGGCATCAGTTTCACCCGCCACCCAGCGATACAGGTATGCAAAATAGAAATTAAGTTATAAAAATGCAAAATTCCTATCATTTTCACAAACCTGTGTTTGAGAAATGATGGTCATACCTGCTCAAAAGCTTGTTGAATGAATAACTATAGAACTTAATGCAAATAATGAGCTGGCTAACTTTTTGAGGATTGGCAACAAGTTTACAGAATATTAAAAGTATTTATTGGGGTATATCTTAAAATCCAAGACTATATATAGATATATATTCAAGTAATAGGATATATTCAAAGCCATTTTGAAAAAAAACTGTTAGCTCATTTTGAAATGAGATATTTATAAAATACTTTGTTAGATATTATCTTCTTTATATGCTCTAGATTAACACTATCCAGCAGAACTTTCAGTGATGATGTAAATCTTCTCTACCTCTGCTGTCCAATAGGGCACCATTAGCCATAGGACCCTACTGAGCACTTGGAATGTAGCAAGTGCCACTAAGAAACTCAATTTTTTAATCTATTTCACTTAAATTAATGTAAATTCAAATAACCCCATGTGGCCAGTGGCCAGTGGCCAGCCTACTGGAAGTACAGCTCTAAAGAACACCTACCTTCTCATTTGCTTCATAAAGGGCTTTTGTCCTTTTCTTACAACCCTGTTCAAGGTCATCTCAGAGCCCCACAGGCAGAGGTATTTTTTCCCTGCATTGTGCTTCCATAGAACTTTCTACATTTCTTTATTTTAGAACTTATTCACTGAATAGAAATTATACAAGTGAGAACTTCCCCTGGTGTACTGTCATCTGCATAAAGATAGGACAGCTTTGTCATCTCAGCATCCAGCAGAGGGCCTGATACTTGGTAGGTTCTCATTACATTTTTTTTTTTTGAAATGAATGAACAGATAGAAGCCACAAGCAGTTGATTAAACAGGGAAGTTCTAAACGAACATTTAATATTTGTGGAAAACTGTCCTTTTGCCTGCCATTTATTTTCTTATTCACACTCATAAAAGCCATTTCTGCCTTATGGGAATCCTAGCTAAGTACCAGAGAAACAGTTTCTGCTAAAGTAATTTCAAGGGTGTTGAACCAAATAAGCCACATGGCAACCTTGTGATTTACAGGTGCAACTCATCTGCTGGCTCACCCTCAAACCAAGATGGCTGGTCAAGAGGCATCAGAACAAAGAGCTTTACTGTGCCCCAAACCTGAAAACGACACGAGATGCAGTACACTTACCGTCACCAACACCAAAGTCCTTGAAAGCCAATTCTGAACCCGAATCATCAAGAAGGATTTCGCCGTTCAGTGTGAACATCATGGTACGTTCTGTCATGTCAACCATACACCCCACAACATCGCCTGCTTGCCAAGAGCGTCCATAGTGCTCATTGCCCTGGTGCCACCGCTGGGCCTAGGGACAGAAGAGTCACTGTCACAGAGAAAGCCAGCAGAACAGAACCCACCCACCCCTAACCGGCATGACTCACAGTAGCCTTTGTATTAATGCAGCGGGAAGAAGGAGTATAGTCAGCACATCTGTCTACAGAAATGCACAAAGCAATGTGGAGGTGCCCGGGGATGCTGAACCCCTGATATTAACATTGTATGTTACTAAATCTTGAGAAAAACCCAAATGCTATTTCATGATTTTCAGAGTCTAATATTTAAAAAATCTAACCCCACATCTTTTCTATTAAAAGAAAAACTGTCTCTTTAGAAATTTATTATTCTCACTACAATGAATGCTTCCCAGGATATGGGTTGTTTTTGTCTACTCCCCCAAATACAGAGAAGTATGAGCAGAGACTCAACTGGGAACTGATCAGAGAAAATGACATTCTAGTTTTCATCTATTTCAAAATAAAATCCCACTCCTTGGAAGCAAAGGCACTCGCACTTCAGCAAAATAGAAATCTAGAAGCATTTCAGTACATACTAAAATCAAAAAAGGTTCAAATCAAACTTAAATATATTCTCAAGATATTTTCTGAAATAGTAAGCCAAAAATTGAATATATATGTCATCACTGCCTTATATAACACACGTGAAATCTCATAAATACCTTTGAAACATAGGATAAATGTCACTTTTTAATCTATAAGTATGTTCCACTGATTTATAGATACAAAATTAGTTATATTAAATATTTTGTCAGATAAATCTTTAACTTTTTCCCTAAAGTATCACCTTCATTGTGAACTGACATATAACGGGATTTAGTCACCAATGCAAAACAATGATTTGATTCTTCTAAAGCATAACACATGGTACTTTTTAAATTTTTAAACTAAATTAGGTATCAAAAGGTGTTAAATTTTTCCATCTGAAATAAAAAACAGGATTCAGGAAATGTAATATTTCAGAACACAGTGGGTCAGTTGTCCTAGAAGACACAACATTAATTTATAGCCTAGAAATGCTTTCCCACACACACACCTGGGTACCCAGGTGTCAAATCTCTTCATGATTGCTTATTTATTCTAATTTTCTTTTTTTTAATTAGAAAATACTTTTTTCCTTCAAAAGGAATACAAATTCACTGAAAAAAATTAGGAAATAAAAATAGAATAAAAAAATAAAATGTCAATAATTTCATCCCCCCAAAAAGACTATTATTATTCTATATGGCTGTGTTCATACATACGTATTTTGTATTTTTTTTTATTATTATTTTTTAAGTTTTTGTCTTGATATTCCTAATAATGTGTTTCTTTTTTATAATTTTTGAATTTTATTTTATTTATTTTTTTATACAGGCTCTTATTAGTCATCCATTTTATACATATCAGTGTATATATGTCAATCCCAATCTCGCAATTCAACATACCATCACCACCTCCCACCACGTACCCCCCCTTGGTGTCCATACGTTTGTTCCCTACATCTGTGTCTCTATTTCTGCCCTGAAAACGGGTTCATCTGTACCATTTTTCTAGGTTCCACATATATACGTTAATATACGATATTTGTTTTTCTCTTAATGACTGACTTCACTCTGTATGACAGTCTCTAGATCCATCCACGTCTCTACAAATGACCCAATTTCCTTCCTTTCTATGGCTGAGTAATATTCCATTGTATATATGTGCCACATCTTCTTTATCCATTCGTCTGTCGATGGGCATTTAGGTTGCTTCCATGACCTGGCTATTGTAAATAGTGCTGCAATGAACATTGGGGTGCATGTGTCTTTTTGAATGATGGTTTTCTCTGGGTATATGCCCAGTAGTGGGATTGCTGGGTCATATGGTAATTCTTAGTTTTTTAAGGAACCTCCATACTGTTCTCCATAGTGGCTGTCTCAATTTACATTCCCACCAACAGTGCAAGAGGGTTCCCTTTTCTCCACACCCTCTCCAGCATTTGTTGTTTGTAGATTTTCTGATGATGCCCATTCTAACTGGTGTGAGGTGATACCTCATTGTAGTTTTGATTTGCATTTCTCTAATAATTAGTGATGCTGAGCAGCTTTTCATGTGCTTCTTGGCCATCTGTATGTCTTCTTTGGAGAAATGTCTATTTAGGTCTTCTGACTATTTTCTGATTGGGTTGTTTTTTTAATATTGAGCTGCATGAGCAGTTTATATATTTTGCAAATTAATCCTTTGTCGGTTGCTTTGTTTGCAAATATTTTCTCCCATTCTGAGGGTTGTCTTTTCGTCTGGCTTATGGTTTCCTTTGCTGTGCAAAAGCTTTGACGTCTCATTAGGTCCCATTTGTTTATTTTTGTTTTTATTTCCATTACTCTAGGAGGTGGATCAAAAAAGATCTTGCTGTGATTTATGTCAAAGAGTTTTCTTCTATGCTTTCCTCTAAGAGTTTTATAGTGCCCAGTCTTACATTTAGGTCTCTAATCCATTCTGAGTTTATTTTTGTGTATGGTGTTAGGGAGTGTTCTAATTTCATTCTTTTATATGTAGCTGTCCAGTTTTCCCAGCACCACTTATTGAAGAGACTGTCTTTTCTCCATTGTATATCCTTGTCTCCTTTGTCATAGATTAGTGGACCATAGGTGCAAGGGTTTATCTCTGGGCTTTCTATCCTGTTCCATTGATCTATATTTCTGTTTTTGTGCCAGTACCATATTGTCTTGATGACTGTAGCTTTGTAGTATAGTCCGAAGCCAGAGAGTCTGATTCCTCCAGCTCCATTTTTTCCCCTCAAGACTGCTTTGGCTATTTGGGGTCTTTTGTGTCTCCATACAAATTTTAAGATTTTTTTGTTCTAGTTCTGTAAGAAATGCCATTGGTAATTTGATAGGGATTGCACTGTAGATTGCTTTGCGTACTACAGTCATTTTCACAATATTGATTCTTCCAATCCAAGAACATGGTATATCTCTCCATCTGTTTGTATCATCTTTAATTACTTTCATCAGTGTCTTATAGTTTTCTGCATACAGGTCTTTTGTCCCCTTAGGTAGGTTTATTCCTAGATATTTTATTCTTTTTGTTGCAGTGGTAAATGGGAATGTTTCCTTAATTTCTCTTTCAGATTTTTCATCATTAGTGTATAGGAATGCAAGAGATTTCTGTGCATTAATTTTGTATCCTGAAACTTTATCAAATTCATTGATTAGCTTTAGTAGTTTTCTGGTGGAATCTTTAGGATTCTCTATGTATAGTATCACGTCATCTGCAAAAAGTGACAGCTTTACTTCTTCTTTTCCAATTTGTATTCCTTTTATTTCTTTTTCTTCTCTGATTGCCATGGCTAGGACTTCCAAAACTATGTTGAATAATAGTGGCCAGAGTAGACATCCTTGTCTTGTTCCTGATCTTAGTGGAAATGCTTTCAGTTTTTCACCATTGAGAATGATGTTTGCTGTGGGTTTGTCATATATGGCCTTTATTATGTTGAGGTAGGTTCCCTCTATGCCCACTTTCTGGAGAGTTTTTATCACAAATTGGTGTTGAATTTCGTCAAAAGCTTTTTCTGCATCTCCTGAGATGATCATATGGGTTTTATTCTTCAGTTTGTTAATATGGTGTATCACATTAATTGAGTTGCGTATACTGAAGAATCCTTGCATCCCTGGGATAAATCCCACTTGATCATGGTGTATGATCCTTTTAGCTTGCTATTCAATTCTGTTTGCTAGTATTTTGTTGAGGATTTTTGCATCTATATTCATGAGTGATATTGGTCTGTAATTTCTTTTTCTGTAGTATCTTTGTCTGGTTTTGGTATCAGGGTGATGGTGGCCTCACAGAATGAGTTTGGGAGTGTTCCTTCCTCTGCAATTTTTTGGAAAAGTTTGAGAAGGACGTGTGTTAGCTCTTCGCTAAATGTCTGATAGAATTTGCCTGTGAAGCCATCTGGTTTTGAGCTTGTTTGTTTGTTGGAAGATTTTTAATCACAGTTTCAACTTCAGTACTTGTGATCTCTTCATATTTTCTATTTCTTCCTGGTTCAGTCTTGGAAGGTTATACCTTTCTAAGAATTTGTCCATTTCTTCCAGGTTGTCCATTTTATTGGCATAGAGTTGCTTGTAGTAGTCTCTTAGGATGCTCTGTATTTCTGCAGTATAGGTTGTAACTTCTCCTTTTTCATTTCTAATTTTATTGATTTGAGTCCTCTCCCTCTTTTTCTTGATGAGTCTGGATAATGGTTTATCAATTTTGTTTATCTTCTCAAAGAACCAGCTTTTAGTTTTATTGATCTTTGCTATTGTTTTCTTTGTTTCTATTTCATTTATTTCTGCTCTGATCTTTATGATTTCTTTCCTTCTAGTAACTTTGCGTTTTGTTTGTCCTTCTTTCTCTAGTTCCTTTAGGTGTAAGGTTAGATTGTTTATTTGAAATTTTTCTTGTTTCCTGAGGTAGGCTTGTATTGCTATAAACTTCCCTCTTAGAACTGCTTTTGCTGCATCCCATAGGTTTTGGATCATTGTGTTTTCATTGTAATTTGTCTCTAGGTATTTTCTGATTTCCTCTTTAATTTCTTCAGTGATCTCTTGGATATTTAGTGACATATTATTTAGCCTCCATGTATTTTGTGTTTTTTATGTTTTTTTTCCCTGTAATTCATTTCTAATCTCATAGCGTTGTGGTCAGAAAAGATGCTTAATATGATTTCAATTTTCTTAAATTTACTGAGGCTTGATTTGTGACCCAAGATGTGATCTATCCTAGAGAATGTTCCATGTGCACTTGAGAAGAAAGTGTAATATGCTGTTTTTGAATGGAATGTCCTATAAATATCAATTAAATCTATCTGGTCTATTGTGTCATTTAAAGCTTGTGTTTCCTTATTAATTTTCTGTTTGGATGATCTGTCCATTGGTATAAGTGGGGTGTGAAAGTCTCCCACTATTATTGTGTGACTGTCGATTTCCTCTTTTATAGCTGTTAGCAGTTGCCTTATGTATTGAGGTGTTCCTATGTTGGGTGCATATATATTTATAATTGTTATATCTTCTTCTTGGATTGATCCCTTGATCATTATGTAGTGTCCTTCTTTGTCTCTTGTAACATTCTTTATTTTAAAGTCTATTTTATCTGATATGAGTATTGTTACTCCAGCTTTCTTTTGATTTCCATTTGCATGGAATATCTTTTTCCCTCCCCTCACTTTCAGTCTGTATGTGTCCCTAGATCTGAAGTGGGTCTCTTGTAGACAGCATATATATGGGTCCTGTTTTCGTATCCATTCAGCGACACTGTGTCTTTTGGTTAGAGCATTTAATCCATTCATGTTTAAGGTAATTATCAATATGCATGTTCCTATTACCATCTTCTTAATTGTTATGGGTTTGTTTTTGTATGTCCTTTTCTTCTCTTGTGTTTCCCACTTAGAGAAGTTCCTTTAGCATTTGTTGTAGAGCTGGCTTGGTGGTGCTTAATTCTCTTAGCTTTTACTTGTCTGTAAAGCTTTTGATTTCTCCGTCGAATCTGAATGAGATCCTTGCTGGGTAGAGTAATCTTGGTTGTAGGTTCTTCCTTTCCATCACTTTAAATATATCATGCTACTCCCTTCTGGCTTGTAGAGTTTCTGCTGAGGAATCAGCTGTTAACCTTATGGGAGTTCCCTTGTATGTTATTTGTCATTTTTCCCTTGTTGCTTTCAGTAATTTTTCTTTGTCTTTAATTTTTGTCAGTTTGATTACTATGTGTCTCGGCGTGTTTCTCCTTGGGTTTTTCCTGTATGGGACTCTCTGTGCTTCCTGGACTTGGGTGGCTATTTCCTTTCCCATGTTAGGGAAGTTTTCAAGTATAATCTCTTCAAATATTTTCTCAGGTCCTTTCTTTGTCTCTTCTCCTTCTGGGACCCCTATAATGCAAATGTTGTTGCGTTTAATGTTGTCCCAAAGGTCTCTTAGGCTGTCTTCATTTCTTTTCATTCTTTTTTCTTTATTTTGTTCCATGGCAGTGAATTCCACCATTCTGTCTTCCAGGTCACTTATCTGTTCTTCTGCCTCAGTTATTCTGCTATCGATTCCTTCTAGAGTATTTTTCATTTCAGTTATTGTATTGTTCATCTCTGTTTGTTCTTTACTTCTTCTAGGTGTTTGTTCGTTAATTCTTCTAGATTTTTGTTAAACATTTCTTCCATCTTCTCGATCTTTGCCTCCATTCTTTTTCCGAAGTCCTGGATCATCTTCACTATCATTATTCTGAATTCTTTTTTTGGAAGGTTGCCTATCTCCACTTCATTTAGTTGTTTTTCTGGGGTTTTATCTTGTTCCTTCATCTAGTACATAGCCCACTGCCTTTTCATCTTGTCTATCTTTGTGTGAATGTGGTTTTTGTTCCACAGGCTGCAGGACTGTAGTTCTTCTTGCTTCTGCTGTCTGCCCTCTGGTGGATGAGGCTATCTAAGAGGTTTGCGCAAGTTTTCTGATGGGAGGGACTGGTGGTGGGTAGAGCTGGCTGTTGCTCTGGTGGGCAGAGCTCAGTAAAACTTTAATCCACCTGACTGTTGATGGGTGGGGCTGGGTTCCCTCCCTGTTGGTTGTTTGGCCTGAGGCAACCCAACACTGGAGCCTACCTGGGCTCTTTGGTGGGGCTAATGACAGACTCTGGGAGGACTCACGCCAAGGAGTACTTCCCTGAACTTCTGCTGCCAGTGTCCTTGTCCTCACGGTGAGCCACAGCCACCGTCCGCCTCTGCAGGAGACCCTCCAACACTAGGAGGTAGGTCTGGTTCAGTCTCCTATGGGGTCACTGCTCCTTCCCCTGGGTCCCAACACTATTTTGTGTGGGCCCTCCAAGAGTGGAGTCTCTGTTTTCCCCAGTCCTGTCGAAGTCCTGCAATCCAATGCTGCTAGCCTTCAAAGTCTGATTCTCTAGGAATTCTTCCTCCCGTTTCCGGATCCCCAGGTTGGGAAGCCTGATGTGGGGCTCAGAACCTTCACTCCAGTGGGTGAACTTCTGTGGTATAAGTGTTCTCCAGTCTGTGAGTCACCCACCCAGCAGTTATGGGATTTGAGTTTACTGTGATTGTGCCCCTCCTACCATCTCATTGTGGCTTCTCCTTTGTCTTTGGATGTGGGGTATCTTTTTTGGTGAGTTCCAGTGTCTTCCTGTTGATGACTGTCCAGCAGCTAGTTGTGATTCTGGTGTTCTCGCAAGAGTGAGTGAGCGCACATCCTTCTACTTCGCCATCTTGAACCAATCTCTCCATATTTTGTATTTTTAATTTTAAAATATATTATGCAGCTATAATTATCATTAAACACTTATATAATGTATAAATAAACAATAAAAGAAGCAATTGAGGGGAATTCCCTGGTGGTCCAGTGGTTTGGACTCTGCACTTTCACTGCCGTGGGCCCAGTTCAATCCCTGGTCAGGGAAGTAGGATCCCACAAGCCATGAGGCCTGGCCAAATTAAAAAAAAAAAAAAAAAGGCAACTGACCAGCTTCCACCAAATTTAAAAAGAAAACTTACCAATAATGTTGAAAATGAAAACTCTTGGCGATTGCAAACAACAAACAGCATTCTTATGGCTATTAAATGTTTATACCTATCATTAATTAGTGCTTGAGGATAAATTCCTTCCATGGAATTCCTCTGTCAAAGTGAATATATTTTAAATTAGCATATGGATTTTTAACATTTTTGATAGACAAGGATGATTCGTCTTTTTGATATGATAGAGAATCAATATTTTACTTCTTGAATTTTGAATAATCTTGACTATTCACAGGGTGAGGGAAAACGTTTTGAGACTACAAGAACAAAAGTTTTCCTAGGAACTATTTTCTCAAGGTTGAGCTCAGGAAATTACTAATATTACTGTAAAACCAAAAGAAATACCAGGGGAAATCAAGCCAGGCAGCGTGGGAGCCCACAGCGTGTGGATGCCTGGTGCACAGCAGCCTACAAAACCAGGAGTCTACAAACTCCAGTGTCCGGTGTCCAGCAAAGCACACTCACCTTGAAGCCATCAAAAGCAAAGGCACGTTCATCCGAGCCAAGCTCCTGATCAGGTTGACAGCCTGGCCTGCTCCAGCCAACTCTCATGTCTCCAGCAGTGACGGCCTCAAATTCAAAATACCACCTTCCTGCCTTCACAGCATAAGTTTTCTCAGCGCGGAAGATTCGGAACCTTTCTCCTGTGCCGCTGCACACTTCAGCTCTGGCAGCTGTGAAAGGAAAGGGATTCTGGTGATTGTTGCATGGGGAATTGAAAGAGGAGGGCAGATACCACATAACCTACAGGGATAATTCTAATGATACCTTCTATTCTTACCTTGGTTCATATGTTACAAAGTGTTTTCATATCAGATGGAACCAGCTGGGTGAAGTGGAAAGTACATGGCCTTCCTTGGGAGATGCTGGTTGTTAAGCTTCACTAATGCTGTAGGGCAGATGATGTAAAAAAAAAATTTTTTTTTTCCTGTAGAAAAAAGCCTAACAGCCACTTGGTGGTTTGGTAGTGGAAGATGAGATGAACTTGAGGGCAAGAATGGGAAGAAGACAATAAAAGAGGTTTAAACTCTTCTGCATAGGAAATAAATAGACATTTATGGGAAGGAGAGAAGAGAGAGGAAGCACCCAGGAAGTGAGGAGGAGAGAAAGAAAACAACAAGAGAGAGCTACACATTAGCAGAGAACGGAACCATTGATAAGTTTCCCAGACAGAATGGCTAGGGGCATAAGTCTTCTGCTACCCCACCTCTTCACTGTAATGTGCTATACACACAAATGCTGTGTTTAAGTGACTTGAGGAAAAAATAAAAGGGTCAAGTCCAACATTAGGATCCGTGTGGTGAGATGGGGAAAAAATATCTGTAGGACGTGAGGTGCACCAGAGATGGAGTATGCCAGTGGTACAAAACCTCAGACCAGGCGACCTGGAGCTAGGATGACTTAGAGAACGTCACCTCCTAGGAAATCACAGCACATGGGGACAAGGGTCCACTGAACTGATATCAAAGGATATGGTCAGCTCCATGAAGTTCAGGGTTAGATACAGAGAAGCAAATTTAAGTGACTTGACTGAAGTCACACAACTAACAAATGGCAGAATTAGGGAGCTGCCAAACGCTACAGCCTGTGTTCTCTCCACTCTACCTTCAGGAGCTCACACAGAATTAGTAGGTACCAGTTAAATATTAGTGCTCATCTGCTCTCAGGAATTAGGGAAGACCTGATAAATAATAAAAGTTTATTAAAAGCTAAACTACTGATGTGGCCAAATAAATAAAAATAGTCACGATAAGCTCTAAAGGTTGCCGATAAACACACAGATCATCTTTAACAATTTAAGATTAGATTGAAGAAAAGAAATTGGACTAAGAGGTCCCAGCACATAATAGGAGCTGATTTAATGAAATGATCAATTATTACTTTTTGATGACTTTATGGTGATTATAGGGCATGTAGATGAAGTGCATCTGCTGATAAACCTTTCAAAAACTGGGTTAAATTTCTGAATAAGCAACATTTTGTTTTGTCACCTTTCCCCACATACACACACATGCTCACACCTAACAACCGAGTCTGCTCCAAGCAAATGTCTTGTGTCCAGCAGGGACAGCCTCAAATGTCACACACTCATATCATGCAATACATTCAAACACCTTACAGAAAAAATGAATGCATTAATACAGTTTTAAAATGAGACATTTATACGACTCTATGGAGCAGAGAGCATGTACAAAATTCTCTGAAGAGAGAAAGTTTGCTTTCGATACATTCAAGTTGGGAGTGGAAAGGGGCTTGAATGAGAGAAACATCTCCATGGTGAAGGGTAAAATATTCTCACATCTGTTAGTTAATAACTGAATGATTTTTTTTTTTTTTTTTTTTTACAAATTATGCCACCTTTTTTTTTTTTTAATTTATTTATCATTTATTTATTATTTATTTTTGGCTGTGTTGGGTCTTCGTTTCTGTGCGAGGGCTTTCTCTAGTTGCGGCAAGCGGGGGCCACTCTTCATCGCGATGCGCGGGCCTCTCACTATCGCGGCCTCTCTTGTTGCGGAGCACAGGCTCCAGACGCGCAGGCTCAGTAATTGTGGCTCACGGGCCCAGCCGCTCCGCGGCATGTGGGATCTTCCCAGACCAGGGCTCGAACCCGTGTCCCCTGCATTGGCAGGCAGATTCTCAACCACTGCGCCACCAGGGAAGCCCCTGAATGATTTTTGAAAGGTAGAATAGTAAACTACTTTTTTGATGACAAGAAAATTAACTATTAAGGAGATAGTTCTAAATGCCATAATACTAAAAAAAATAGGAAAAGCCTCATTTCCAGAGTCAGTATTTTCTCAAGAAACAGCACACCGATCCACTGCTTCTTTAAATCGTGGTTGTAATCTTCCCTAAACTAATCTAAGAGGTACAGAAAACGAGCTATGAACTACACAAACATTGGGAGATTCCTTTTCAGGAAAATAAAACGCTCTCACATATTATCCATATTTTTAGTGATGTCGACATGTGCAAATACAATCATACTTATATTCTAGTATGCACTAACAAATCCAATCCCAATTTCCTGAGTATGAAACACTCAGCTTTTTAGAAAACTAAACTGCTGAAAAACTCACATGTCCTTTTTCCTGTTTTATGTTCCCAGGACATCGGACTCCATGAAATGCACAGTGTGCTCAAGAAATGCAAATAAATGTTAATATTAGCTTAAATCAAATACATTGGAAAATGTGGTATAAAAATATAACCACTATTTAATTTCTTTAAAAGCTCACTACAGAGCCTGGACTCTCGCCCAGGGCAGCTGGTCCGCTCTCATCGGGGTGTCCTGGCCAAAGCCCGCATGGCGGGCAGGACTCGACAAGAAAAGCATCACTGGAGCTCAAGTTTATTTTGCAAATAGCCTCAAGTTCTACCTGTCCTCGCTGATCTGTGGTTTTCTATGTGACCAGGAAATCAAATTGATAATCTGACCAGTCTGATCTCCAAATTGGAGCAGGAAGATAAAGTGATGACAGAGGAGAGAGCAACTCCCCCAGGCACCTGTCCAGATTTGGAAGTTCTACTTAAAGCCAAAGGGTTAACTTCTAAGCAGCATGTTTTTAGAAAAGAACAATCTAAAGGTATAAAAATAGTAAGAGTTCTGATTTTCCACAGTTGAAAAATGCCATAAATTAGAAAAGACACAAAGTTACCAAGAGAGTCATTTTCCCAAGAGAAAATGTTGCCTCTGGAGAGATACCATGAAACTGCTGTGAATTTGGAGTGAAGTATAAGTTATCTCCAAAATTACATTTTCTTTGAGCATTCCTACAAGCAATTGTTTGCATAAATGTGACTCAGATACTGAGTGTTTCAAACATAAATTGGTATTGGTTTGGTTGCCCTCTTCTTATTTTTATTATTACTTGTTTTATTTTAATAATATTTTTTAAATTTTATTTTAATAACTTTATTTTATTTTATTTTTTCTTTCTTTCTTATTTTTCTCCCTTTACTTCTGAGCCACGTGGCTGACAGGGTCTTGGTGCTCCAGCTGGGTATCAGGCCTGAGCCTCTGAGGCGGGAGAGCCGAGTTCAGGACACTGGACCACCAGAGACCTCCTGGCTTCATGTAATATCAATCAGTGAGAGATCGCCCAGAGATCTCTGTCTCAATGCAACGATCCAGCTCCATCCAACGGCCAGCAAGCACCAGTGCTGGACGCCCCATGCCAAACAACAGCAAGACAGCAACACAACCCCACCCATTAGCAGAGAGGCTGCCTAAAGTCATACTAAGTTCACAGACACCCCAAAACACACCACCGGACATGGCCCTGCCCACTAGAAAGACACGATCCAGCCCCACCCACCAGAACTCAGGCACCAGTCCCCTCAACCAGGAAGCCTACACAAGACACTGAACCAACTTCACTCACTGGGGGCAGACACCAAAAACAATGGGAACTACGAACCTGCAGTCTGTGAAAAGGACACCCCAAACACAGTAAGTTAAGCAAAATGAGAAGACAGAGAAATACGCAGCAGATGAAGGAGCAAGGTGAAAACCCACCAGACCAAACAAATGAAGAGGAAATAGGCAGTCTACCTGAAAAAGAATTCAGAGTAATGATAGTAAAAAAGATCCAAAATCTTGGAAATAGAATGGAGAAAATACAAGAAACATTTAACAAGTATCTAGAAGAACTAAGGAGCACAAAAACAATGATGAACAACATAAAAATGAAATTAAAAATTCTCTAGAAGAAATCAATAGCAGAATAACTGAGGCAGAAGAACAGATAAGTGACTTGGAAGATAAAATAGTGGAAATAACTACTGCAGAGCAGAATAAAGAAAAAAGAATGAAAAGAATTGAGGACAGTCTCAGAGACCTCTGGGACAACATTAAACGCACCAACATTCAAATTATAAGGGTCCCAGAAGAAGAAGAGAAAAAGAAAGGGACTGAGAAAATATTTGAATAGATTATAGTTGAAAACTTCCCTAATATGGGAAAGGAAATAGTCAGTCAAGTCCAGGAAGCACAGAGAGTCCCATGCGGGATAAATCCAAGGAGAAACAGGCCAAGACACAAATTAATCAAACTATCAAAAATTAAATACAAAGAAAAAATATTAAAAGCAGCAAGGGAAAAGCAACAAATAACATAAAAGGGAATCCCCGTAAGGTTAACAGCTGATCTTTCAACAGAAACTCTGCAAGCCAAAAGGGAGTGGCAGGACATATTTAAAGTAAGAAAAGGGAAAAACCTATAACCAAGATTACTCTACCCAGCAATGATCTCATTCAGATTCAACAGAGAAATTAAAACCTTTACAGGCAAGAAAAGGCTAAGGGAATTCAGCACCACCAAACCAGCTTTACAACAAATGCTAAAGGAACTTCTCTAGGCAGGAAACAAAACAGAAGGAAAAGACCTACAATAACAAACCCAAAACAATAAAGAAAATGGTAACAGGAACATACATATCCATAATTACCTTAAATGTAAATGGATTAAATGCTCCGACCAAAAGACACAGACTGGCTGAATGGATACAAAAACAAGACCCATATATTTGCTGTCTACAAGAGACCCACTTCAAACCTAGGAACACAAACAGACTGAAAGGGAGGGGATGGAAAAAGATATTCCATGCAAATGGAAATCAAAAGAAAGCTGAAGTAGCAACTCTCATTATCAGGCAAAACAGATTTTAAAATAAAGAATATTAAAAGAGACAAAGAAGGATACTACATAATAATCAAGGGATTAATCCAAGAAAAAGATATAACAATTGTAAATATTAATGCACCCAACATAGGAGCACCTCAATACATAAGGCAAATGCTAACAGCCATAAAAGAGGAAATCGACAGTCACACAATCATAGTAGGGGACTTTAACACCCCACTTTCACCAATGGACAGATCATCCAAAATGAAAATAAATAAGGAAACACAAGCTTTAAATGACACATTAAACAAGATAGACTTAATTGATATTTATAGGACATTCCATTCAAAAACAACAGAATACACTTTCTTCTCAAGTGCACATGGAACATTCTCCAGGATAGATCATATCTTGGGTCACAAATCAAGCCTTCGTAAATTTAAGCAAATTGAAATCGTATCAAGTATCTTCTCTGACCACAACGCTATGAGACTAGATATCAATTACAGGAAAAAAACTGGAAAAAATACAAACACATGGAGGCTAAACAATATGCTACTAAATAATCAAGAGATCACTGAAGAAATCAAAGAGGAAATCAAAAAATACCTAGAAACGAATGACAATGAAAACACAATGACCCAAAACCTATGGGATGCACCAAAAGCAGTTCTAAGAGGGAAGCTTATAGCAATACAATCCTACCTCAAGAAACAGGAAAAATCTCAAATAAACAACCTAAACTTAGACCTAAAGCAATTAGAGAAAGACGAACAACAACAACAAAAAAACCCCAAAGTTAGCAGAAGGAAAGAAATCATGAAGATAGATCAGAAATAAATGAAAAAGAAATGAAGGAAATAATAGCACAGATCAACAGAACTAAAGGCTGGTTCTTTGAGAAGATAAACAAAATTGATAAACCATTAGTCAGACTCATCAAGAAAAAAAGGGAGAAGACTCAAATCAACAGAATTAGAAATGAAAAAGGGCAAGTAATAACTGACACTGCAGAAATACAAAGGATCATGAGAGATTACTACAAGCAACTCTATGCCAATAAAATAGACAACCTGGAAGAAATGGACAAATTCTTAGAAAAGCACAACCTTCCAAGAGTGAACCAGGAAGAAATAGAAAATATAAACAGACCAATCACAAGCACTGAAACTGAAGCTGTGATTTAAAATCTTCCAACAACAAAAGCCCAGGACCGGATGGATTCACAGGAGAATTCCATCAAACATTTAGAGAAGAGCTAACACCTATCCCTCTCAAAAACTTCCAAAATATAGCAGAGGGAGGAACACTCCCAAACTCATTCTACGAGGCCACTATCACCCTGATACCAAAACCAGACAAAGATGTCACAAAAAAGAAAACTACAGGCCAATAACACTGATGAACATACATACAAAAATCCTCAACAAAATACTAGCAAACAGAATCCAACAGCACATTAAAAGGATCCTACGACATGATCAAGTGGGGTTTACCCCAGTAATGCAAGGATTCTTCAATATACGCAAATCAATCAATGTGATACACCATATTAACAAACTAAAGGAAAAAAACCATATGATCATCTCAATAGATGCAGAAAAAGCGTTTGACAAAATTCAACACCCATTTATGGTAAAAACCCTCCAGAAAGTAGACATAGAGGGAACTTCCCTCAACATAATAAAGGCCATATATGACAAACACACAGCCAACATCATTCTCAATGGTGAAAAACTGAAATCATTTCCACTAAGATCAGGAACAAGAGAAGGTTGCCCACTCTCACCACTATTATTCAACAATAATAGTGAATAAAACCCACAGCAATCAGAGGAGAAAAAGAAATTTTTTCTACGTAAAGAGACAAAAGACCTGTATGCAGAAAACTATAAGACACTGACGAAAGAAATTAAAGATGACACAAACAGATGGAGAGATATACCATGTTCTTGGATTGGAAGAATCAACATTGTGAAAATGACTCTACTACCCAAAGCAATCTACAGATTCAATGCAATCCCTATCAAACTACCACTGGCATTTTTCACAGAACTAGAACAAAAAATTTCACAATATGTATGGAAACACAAAAGACCCCGAATAGCCAAAGCAATCTTGAGAAAGAAAAACGGAGATGGAGGAATCAGGCTCCCAGACTTCAGACTACACTACAAAGCTACAGTAATCAAGACAGTATGGTACTGGCACAAAAACACAAATATAGATCAATGGAACAGGACAGAAAGCCCAGAGATAAACCTACGCACATATGGTCACATCATCTTTGATAAAGGAGGCAAGAATATACAATGGAGAAAAGACAGCCTCTTCAATAAGTGGTACTGCGAAAACTGGACAGCTACATGTAAAAGAATGAAATTATAACACTCCCTAACACCATACACAAAAATAAACTCAAAATGGATTAAAGACCTAAATGCAAGGCCAGACACTATAGAACTCTTAGAGGAAAACATAGGCAGAACACTAGGACATAAATGACAGCAAGATCCTTTTTGACCCACCTCCTAGAGAAATGGAAATAAAAACAAAAATAAACAAATGGGACCTAATGAAACTTAAACGCTTTTGCACAGCAAAGGAAACCATAAACAAGATGAAAATACAATCCTCAGAATGGGAGAAAATATTTGCAAACGAATCAGCAGACAAAGGATTAATCTCCAAAATACACAAGCAGCTCATGCAGCTCAATATCAAGAAAACAAACAACCCAATCCAAAAATGGGCAGAAAACCTAAATAGATATTTCTCCAAAGAAGATATACGGATTGCCAACAAACACATGAAAAGATGCTCAGCATCACTAATCATTAGAGCAATGTAAATCAAAACTACAATGAGGTATCACCACATACCAGTCAGAATGGTCATCATCAAAATATCTACAAACAATAAATGCTGGAGAGGGTGTGGAGAAAAGGGAACCCTCTTGCACTGTTGGTGGGAATGTAAATTGATACAGCCACTATGGAGAACAGTACGGAGGTTCCTTAAAGAACTGAAAATAGAACTAACATATGACCCAGCAATCCCACTACTGGGCATATACCTTGAGAATACCATAATTCAAAAAGAGTCATGTACCACAATGTTCATTGCAGCACTATTTACAATAGCTAGGACATGGAAGCAACCTAAGTGTCCATCGACAGATGAATGGATAAAGAAGATGTGGCACATATATACAATGGAATATTACTCAGCCATAAAAAGAAACAAAATTGAGTTGTTTGTAGTGAGGTGGATGGACCGACAGACTGTCGTACAGAGTGAAGTCAGTCAGAAAGAGAAAAACAAATACCGTATGCTAACACATGTATATGGACTCTAAAAAAATATATATGGTTCTGAAGAACCTAGGGGCAGGACAGGAATAAAGACGCAGACGTAGAGAATGGACGTGAGGACATGGGGAGGGGGAAGGGTAAGCTGGGACAAAGTGAGAGAGTGGCATGGACATATATACACTACCAAATGTAAAATAGATAGCTAGTGGGAAGCAGCTGCATAGCACAGGGAGATCAGCTCAGTGCTTTGTGACCACCTAGAGGGGTGGGGTAGGGAGGGTGGGAGGGAGACGCAAGAGGGAGGAGATATGGGGATATATGTATATGTATAACTGATTCACTTTGTTATACAGCAGCAACTAATGCAACAATGTAAAGCAATTATACTCCAATAAAGATGTTAAAAAAAAAAGCTCACTACAAATTTCTCTTGGTATTAAGATTTACCACTAATCTTTTCTCCTAATAGAGGTACTAAAAACAGGGGTACTATATAGAAAATTTGGGTCAATAAAAGGTAATGATGAAGAATTTCTTAGTCCTGGCATTTTTCCCCTGACCTTAAGCTGCTGCACTATTCTACTGTTTTAATTGAAGTGTAGTTGATGTAAAATATTATATGTTATATGTGTACAATATAGTGATTCACAATTTTTAAAGGTTATACTCCATTTGTAGTCATTATAGAATATTGGCTATATGCCTTGTGTTATACAATATATCCTTGTAGCTTATTTTATACATAATAGTTTGTACCTCTTAATTCCCTATCCGTATATTACCCCTCCCCATTCCTTCTCCCCACACTGTTAACCTCTCATTTGTTCTCTGTATCTATGAGTCTGTTTCTTTTTTATTTGTTATATTCACTAGTTTGCTGTATTTTTAGATTGCACATATTAATGATATCATACAGTATTTGTCTTTCTCTGTCTGACTTATTTCACTTAGCATAATACCCTCCAAGTCCATCCATGTTTGTGCAAATAACAAAATTTCCTTCTTTATTATGGCTGAGTAGTTCTCCATTGTGTATATATACACATCTTCTATATCCATTCATTTGTTGATGGACACTTAGGTTGCCTCCATATCTTGGCTATTGTAAATAATGCCGTTATGAACATTGGGGTACTTGTATCTTTTCAAATTAGTGTTTTTGTTTCTTTCAGATATACACCCAGGGGTGGAACTGCTGGGTCATAACTGCTACACTATTCTTTTTTTTTTTTTTTTTTTTGCGAGGGCTTTCTCTAGTTGTGGCAAGCGGGGGCCACTCTTCATCACGGTGCCCGGGCCTCTCACTATCGCGGCCTCTCTCGTTGCGGAGCACAGGCTCCAGACGCGCAGGCTCAGCAGTTGTGGCTCACGGGCCAAGTTGCTCCGCGGCATGTGGGATCTTCCCAGACCAGGGCTCGAACCCATGTCCGCTGCATTGGCAGGCAGATTCTCAACCACTGCGCCACCAGGGAAGCCCTGCTACACTATTCTTACACTCACTGATGGCATTCAACTGAACTTGAAATTAACATACTATTCATAGATATCATCATGCCAAGGACTTGTAAGCTCCATGGATCTTCCTCCAAATGTCCATGTGGCTCATAGTTTATATTCTATATTTCTTACATTAGTTTAGGGTAGCTTGCAACCATAGTTTAAAGAAGCAACAGTTCAGCATTCTGTTTCTGGATAAAATACTAATAACTAAATGGAAATCTGGATCCACAGATGTTTAAAAACAGATTACGCAGGCAATCTGAAACAAATTTTTGTTGCATACCCTGTAGCATCAAGTGGTTGAACACAAAGTAGGTGCCCTATAAATACCTGTTGAATTGAGTCTAGGAACAAAGAGTCTCCTGATCTCTGGACACAGGAGCTCAGGCAAATAGCTAATCAGCAGCACCACTGTCAAAGGTATAGAACTCTCCCCTGCAAACATGCAATTCTCATCCTTTGCTTGATTTTTTAAAAATTTTATTTAATTTAATTTTTTCTTTTTATTTATTTACTTATTTCTGGTTGCGTTGGGTCTTCACTACTGTGCGCGGGCTTTCTCTAGCTGCATCGAGAGGGGCCTACTGTTTGTTGCGGGCTTCTCATTGCGGTGGCTTCTCTTGTTGCAGAGCATGGGCTCTAGGCACGTGGGCTTCAGTAGTTGTGGCACTTGGGCTCAGTAGTTGTGGCTCACAGGCTTAGTTGTTCCGTGGCATGGGGGATTTTCCCGGACCAGGGATCAAACCTGTGTCCCCTGCATTGGCAGGCGGATTCTTAACCACTGCACCACCAGGGAAGTCCCCCTTTGCTTGATTTTAAACACTCTACACTCATACAATTCTAGCTCATGTAAGTAAGTTACATAAATGATTTTTAAATTGTTACAATGAATGTAACACTAATTGACATTTTAAAAAAACGAACTGTTAGCAGATATATTTCTATCACACTTATCAAAGCTACTCAAAGAAGAAATTCGGGATTTATGCCTTTAACAAACCACTTTAAGGGCAAGGTCTGATAATATACTGTGTTCCTAGTACCTCACAGATCCTAGCACTGAGAGGGCAAACACCAATGACCGTTCAAATAGGACGTAAAATATCTATACACGCTGCATTCCAAACCATACATTTAAAAGACAATTACCACTAGAGGGCAGTCAAGATCTAAGCATGTATTAAAATTACAAGTTTTTTATAACAAGCTATGAAGGAAGGCAGGCTAGTCTCTTGGAAATTGTATACGTATCTTGAATCCTTCAGGTGTATCTGTATAATAATCTTAAAAAAATCATTGGTATTAACCAGTTATCCTTTTAACCTGGTATAATTTCTAAGTAAGCAATTCAAATCTCAATAAAACTTTGTAATGAATAAAAATAAATGACTTTTTCAAATGTTTTAAAATATTATTTAGAACAATTCTCCAAAAATAGTATAATTCAAACACTGAGTTCATATTCATTCTGGAATACACAAATCATCATTCTGCTGACTAACAGAAAATAAATGATAGCCCTGACCAATTACATAAGGTTAGATTCAGTTTTATCAAAAATTTTATGTCCTTAACTTTTTTAATGTCAGCAAAAGCAGTACAGTCAATTACAAATTAATGTTTTAAATCTTATCTTAGTGATCACCATTTTGCTTTATTCCATAAGATCTCACATCTATCTATTAATTTCCATTTTTCACCATCCTTGTCCTGAAGATCACAATATTCCCAAAGCCTCCCAACTGGTCTCTCTGTCTAAGCACTCTCCCCCTCCAATCTGTTCCTTCCCACTGTTGTCATAGTTATTTTGTTGTTCTAAACTCTGATCACAAATCAAGCTTTTGCTTTAAAACTTCCTGGCGCTAGAACTCCTTGTACAACTTTACCGTATTTCTCAACTGGGTTTTCAAAATATTCCATATTTTAGCCTAATCCTTCTACCTCCATTTATTACTGTTCTGTCCTCACTTAGACCCTATAATTTAGCCTAACTATACAATCAATTTCCCCTCAACTCTTTCTAAATTTAATGACATCAGATATACTTTCCCTCTGTCAGGAATGTCCTTTCTCCCACCAACCTCTTCTTGTTGCTATTTTCACCTCTTCAACAGCTAACTCAGATGCCATTTTTTCCCCTTACTGATTCCTCCAATTGGAAAATGAATCTTTCTTACGTATTTTCCATATACATCAATTTAATCCCTACGAAGAGGCAGGTGGGCTCTTGGATTCCAGGACACACTGGTGAACGAAAAACAGATTTCAGGGAATTCCCTGGCAGTCCAGTGGTTAGGACTTGGTGTTTTCATTGCCATGGCCCCAGATTCAATCCCTGGTCTGGGAACTAGGGTCTCACAAGCCACGCAGCACAGCCCAAAAAAAGAAAGAAAAAATACAGGATCTCAGCCTCCATTGTGGAATATTTTACACGAGCCTCTCCGTTCGTTAATCACGTAACTTCAGTAAGATTGAACCTTGTCAATCAGCTATCAATGGTTCTATCTTTAAATTCTTAAAATGCAGAAACCATGCCATCCTCTGATCACCATTTTTCCTCCCAGTTTTCTCATTTCCTTATTCAAACACATTCACTCTTCAAACTCATTAATTTCCTCTGTGGCTTTCCTTCCTTATCTATACAGCTTTCAGTACCTTCCTGCCCTATTACTCTTCTCCTCACTTGCTCTGTTAACCCCAATCTTTGTCTAATTTTACTATCTCATTCTCACCATCTATACTTGCTCTGCTGAGCTTGCTGGAAAACACCTGCACACAACAGACTGGCACCATTACTAACTCAAAGCCTCTAACCTCAATTGGACCATTAATGTTTCTCTGCTTATTATCTCTCTGAAACTTGCTCTCTGCCCCGTCCCACAAACATCTCTCTCTAATCTTTACTGCTGAGTGACATCAGAAGGAATAACCGAGTATGGACCTCCAAAACTACTCTTCTCTGTAAAAGCAATGAGAATAATGGAAAAAATGGTCAAAATCAACTTTTTCAGAGCTCTAAAAATTAATCAAAGGCTGGCAGCAATCTGGGGAGTGTTTATTCAATAAAAAATGGCTCAATATTTGTAAGGACAGCAAGCTTAGTGGTGCTTTAACTTGACTTAGTGCTATTCCTTTCTTCCTAGATGCACAGTACAATGAAAACCAATAGGCCTTCAATTAAAGTGAAAATCAGCAAGCTAGAAGCCTCTGGAGGGGACAGAGCAGAGTTGGAGCTCCTCAAAGCCCCATTCACGGATGACTGCCATTATTTCACCTTTCTGGTAGTTCCTTGCAAAATTCCACTGGCAATACTTATCTTTATTTGACCTGATTTAGAGTTTGCCCATGCAAACAATCTTTTCCCCAGGGTCATTTGTTGAAAATCAGAGGCCATTTTTTAACACTGCAGCTGCTTGAGGTGGCAATAACAGCTGAGGCAAATAAGCTGTCCAAAATATTTGAAAAGAAAACCTGGGCAATGAGATATACACAATAGGCTGTGAAAAGTTTCAACATAATCCTGGTGATCTAGTAAGCCATGCTCTCGCCCAGGGTTCTGGGTTCAGGAAAAGACCTGAGAAGGCCTTAAGTTCTCACATCTGGAAGACCCTGAGGTTCTGCAAAAACCGTAAGTGAAGGCTGAGGTGGACACTGGCTGGCTGTGTGTCCAAGGCATCTCCCAACATGCACACAGAGTCCCTCCCTTGACAAAAGTTGGGAGATTTATAGGTCCCATTTATGGAAGTCTCTGTCTAATCACAAGCTGACCACTAAGCTGATGAAATAAGAGATTTCAGCAGCCACACATGACAAACAAAACATACTCTACCGAACTAGTTAAGAAAATTCATTAAACAAATAAGTAACGACAATTACAACAAGCACAATAACCAACCCTGGAGAATCCAGAGTTGCCATATTATACTATTTAAAATGTCCAGTTTTCAACAAAAATAGTGAGACGTGCAAAGAGACAAGAAAGTACATCTTATATACAGGGGAAAAAAGTCAATAGAAATTGTCACTGAGGAAGCCCAGATATTGGACTTATTAGACAAAAATGTTAGGTCTCCCTTTTATACAAGGCCAAACCCTTTACCCATGTTGTGAATTTCATTCCCCCACCCCCAACCATCCTCAGATCATACTTCATCAAGTTCCTCTCCTTTCCTTTCAACTCTCCTTTTCCTCTGATTCTTTTCCTTAGCATTTAAAAATGTCCAAATTTCTCCTATTTAAAAAAATGAAAATTTTAACCCTCTTTTTCTCTCTAGCAATAGTCTCAGCTTCATATATGTGTGTGTATGTGTATACATATATACATACGTATTGAGCCTTGGTTGCTCTGTCTAGTTGTCTCACATGCATCTCAAACTCAACATATTTAAAATCAAACTCAGAATCTCCCCGATTTCCCGTCTCTATCTGCTCCAATTCCTGTGCTCCCAGTGAATGTGAAGGGACTCACCAGCTACCAACCCAGAAGCCATCCCAAACACATCCCAGACACTCCGTCGTCCTTCCACTGATTCTATTTCTAAATGCCAAACAATTCTGCCCTGTAAATTCTGTGAATTCTCTCTATTCACAGTATTGGCTAAGATCAGGCCTTCAACACTCCTCATCTATACTTCTTTTATAGCCACCAAACTGCTGTCCTCACCTCTAATTTTGTTCACCTTCAGCCCATTCTCCAAAGAGCCACTGGAGTAATTCTTTTAAACAGAAAACCCTTGTTTCAGTCTCTGTCTTCTCTCCTTCCTCTCCTCCTGCTTCTCAAACTTCACTCTATATTTGGCCACGTAAGGCTATCTGATTCCCACGTGCAACCTCCCTTGTCACTCCAAGCCTTTAGCACAAACCATCCTCTCTGTCTGGAACACAGGAACCTCAATGATTCCTACTCATTCCTCTAAATTTCACCCTAGCTTTGATGGTTTTAAAACATGTCTCCAAATATTTTGTCACACTTCCCTTCAAAAAGTGTGGGCTTAAGGGTGCAATGCATTTAGTGACTCACTTCCAACAAACAGAATATGGCAGAAGTAATTGTAACAGGCATTGAGGCTTCCTCCTCGCACTATCTCTTAGATTACTAACTCTGGGGGAAGCTAGCTGCCATGTGAAGGCACTGAAGCATCTCTCTGAGGAGGTCTACATGACAAGGAACTTAGGTCTCTTGCCAATATCCAGAGACAAACTGAGTCCTTTAACCAACAACTATGCAAGTGAACTGTCTTAGAAGCAAATCCTCCAGCCCCACTGAAGTCTTCAGATGACTGCAGCCCTGGCCGACTTGATAGCAGCTTCAAGAGAGGCCATGATTCAGAACGACCTAACTAATCCACTCAAATCCCTAACCACAGAAACTTTCAGATAACAAACATTTGTTGGTTTAAGCCATTAAATTTTAGGGAGGGGGGTATTTGTTACACAGCAGTAGATAACTAATACACCTCCTTTATGAAGATTTCTCTGACACCACCAAGCTCAGTTAAATCCTCTCTGCTGTGACACTTGGGCATTAATGTTTACACTGTATAAAAGCATTGACAATTTAGTCTACCTTCCCTGCCTATCCTGAAAGCGACCTGTGAGCAAAACTGTCTTATTCATTGTTGAATCCCCAGAACTAAGCACGGGAGATGTTCAATAACTATGTATTAAGATCAAATGAAAATGAGGATGATTTGAAATATGGAAGTAACATGAAACCCAAAGATGGATTTAGTAAATATAAGCTCCTTTTCTTCCTTCTTGAAATTCATATAAGTCACAAGAAAGTAGGTAACCATAAAGTAGTAATACATTGCCTCACAGAGGTGTTAAGAAGATGAAATTTTATTATGGTTGTAAATAATATAAAACACTGTATGTCATCAGAATAACATCTTATCCAGTATCCTCCTGAATGCAGTTCTCACTAAAAGTGAACATATCAGATCTGACACAGTTTATGCCCATAATTGATAATGTTTTAAATATAATCATCATTATTTTTCTCTGGCATACACTGCTTATTTCTTTGTACAGGGCTAAATGTATTCTCCTCCTTGAATATTGACCACAATTAACTATTTCCTTGAAGACTTAAGGTTATTGTTAGAGCCATGATTAATCATTTCTCTGAGCTATACAGTGGGCTTGTTTCTTTCCTGTTTTCTCCTTAATTCACTGGCTGTCATCTACAACTTTAGAACTGAGTCAGCCTGACTTGGACAGCACTCTTTCTATGTAATTTTCAACGAGTATCAGAAAAGCAATGGTGGAGGAAAGACCTATAAATGTAGGTAAGACTCTAGACACCCAAAATATAAATATTCATGTGGGAAGGAATGAAAATAAAATTGGGGGATATCAAATGGTTGATATGTCAGACTTTAAAACCATGGTTGATTTTTCCCAAAACCTTTATTATTATCATTATAACATCTTCCAACAGAAAAGATATAGACTCTCATCTCTCTTATCTAATACTCTCTAGGGAGACACAAAGTTAGAAAGAAGCTCAAAAACTTCTATGACTACAGTACCCTTGTTAGGTATTTATTGTACTTATATTACGTATATACCTAATAGAGTAGTTGAATCAAATATTTTAAAAGTATGCAGGGCTTCCCTGGTGGCGCAGTGGTTAAGAATCTGCCTGCCAATGCAGGGGACACTGGTTCAATCCCTAGCCAGGGAAGATCCCACATGCCGCGGAGCCACTAAGCCAGTGCGCCACAACTACTGAGGCTGCACTCTAGAGCCCGTGAGCCACAACTACTGAGCCCACGTGCCACAACTACTTAAGCCCGCACACCTAGAGCCTGTGCTCCGCAACAAAAGAAGCCACGAAAATGAGAAGCCCGCGCACCACAACAAAGAGTAGTCCCCACTCGCCGCAACCAGAGAAAGCCCTCACGCAGCAACGAAGACCCAACACAGACAAAAATAAAAACAAATAAATAAATTAATAAAAAATAATTTTAAAAAAAGTATTCAAAAACACTGGAAAATGCTATACTATCCTAAGGTATTATTAATAAACATTTGTACGCCTGATATATCCAATTGTTCATTAAAGAGTACATTTAATAGGTAATTACAAAAAGAGATTGTGGCTTTGTGAAACTAGGAGTCACTATGACTAATGATTGAAGTTCTCCATAGAATGCCACAATCACTAAGGAGATATGAGACACAGCCACTCATAATTATGATAGTTTACTAATAATAATCCACAATTGATGATGTGGGAAGATAAACAAATGTCTGAAAGTTTAACCAAAAAAAAATAAGATCAATTAACTCTTTAAAAGATTTACAAGTCTTCAAAATGAACAATGTCTGCTCCATGGAAGATCTCATTTAAATAATGAAAAAGCAATCCACAAACTGGGAGGAAATATTTCCAATATCTGACATAGTTCTTATACCCAGAAAAACATACATATATGTTTATATATATAAATACATACATTTTCACAGTTTAATAAAAAGAAGACAAAACAACCCAGGTTTTTTAATGGATAAAAGATGTGAACAAACACTTCATAAAAAAAGATATACCAATGGCTAACGAGTATAAGAAAAGATGCCAACATTATTATTCTTAAGGAAAATGTAAATTAAAACTACAATAAGATACCATTTCACACCTACTGCAAGGGCTAAAATCGGAAAGATTCACTACCAATTCTTGGCCAGGATGTGGGAGCAACTATACCCTCACATATTGGTCATGGGAGCATATTTGCAGAACTGTTTGGAAGTTTCTTGTAAAGTGAAATGTACATTTGTCCTATGACCCAGCAATTTCACTTCTATTTACCCTAAAAGAAATGAAAGTACGAATCTGCACAAAGACTTGTCTACAAATGTTCATAGCAGTCTTATTCATAACAGTCAAAAACTGGAAACAACCCAAATCTATATCAACAGGAGAATGGATTAAAAAAATTGTGGTTTATTAGTCAAATGGACTGCTACTCAGCAATTAATTTTGTGATACTTGTAAAAACATGGGTGATCACAAAAACAGTATATTGAGGGACTTCCATGGTGGTCCAGTCATAAAGAATCCACCTTCCAATGCAGGGGTCGCAGGTTTGATCCCTGGTTGGGGAACTAAGATCCCACATGCCTTGGGGCAACTAAGCCCATGCGCCATAACTACTGAGCCCTCGCACCTCAACTAGAGAGCCTGCGTGCTGCAAACTACAGAGCCCATGTGCTCTGGAGCCCACCCACCACAACTAGAGAGAGAAAAACCCACACGCCACAACTAGAGAGATGCCTGCACACCGCAACCAGGGAGAAGCCTGCGCGCTGCAATGAAGAGCTCACGCTGCAATGAAAGATCGCACGTGCCGCAACTAAGACCCGACGCAGCCAAAATAAATAAATAAATACATAAAATAAAATAACAAACAAAAACAGTATGTTGAGCAAAAGAAGTTAGATAAAAAATATAGTGATTACTATTTGATGGGAATGTAAACTGATACAGCCACTATGGAGAACAGTATGGAGGTTCCTTAAAAAACTAACAATAGAACTACCATATGACCCAGCAATCCCACTACTGGGCATATAGCCTGAGAAAACCATAATTCAAAAAGATACATGTACCCCAATGTTCATTGCAGCACTATTTACAACAGCCAGGACACAGAAGCAACCTAAATGTCCATCGACAGCTGAATGGCTAAAGAAGATGTGGTACATATATATACAATGGAATATCACTCAGCCATAAAAAGGAATGAAATTGAGTCATTGGTAGTGATGTGGGTGAACCTAGAGTCTGTCATACAGAGTGAAGTCAGTCAGAAAGAGAAAAACAAATACCGTATATTAATGCATATATATGGAATCTAGAAAAATGGTACTGATGAACCAAGTGGCAGGGCAGGAATAAAGACTCAGACGTAGAGAACAGACTTGTGGACACGGTGGTGGGGGAGGGGAAGGGGAAGCTAAGACGAAGTGAGAGAGTAGCACTGACATATATACACTACCAAATGTAAAATAGATAGCTAGTGGGAAGCAGCCACATAGCACAGGGAGAGCAGCTCGGTACTTTGTGACCACCTAGAGGGGTGGGATGGGGAGCGTGGGAGGGAGGCTCTAGAAGAAGTGGATATGTGTATACATATAGCTGATTCACTTTGTTGTACAGGAGAAACTAACACAACATTCTAAAGCAATTATACTCCAATAAAGATTTTTTAAAAATATATAGTGATTACATTTATGCAGAGTATAAGAAGAGGCAAAATTAATCTGTGATGATAGAATTTAGAAAGTGGTTACTTTTCGGGGGCAGAGGGAACTTTCTGTGATGAAGAAAATGGTCCCCATGTTCGTTTGGGTGGTGGTTTCTCTCGTGTATACAACTGTCAAAATTTACCAAATTGAACACTGAAGATCTGTGCATTCTATTATATAAAAATTATACCTCATTTAAAAAATATTTTAAAAAGAACAATTAGCATTGAGGGCTTATTCTGTACCAGACAGCTGTAGAACTCTTCCCAATTGTTGTGTCTTGACTTGGCAGGGTTTTATTGTTTATCCATCCCAGGGGCCGTGTGGACTGCACACCCTTTAAGACAGGGATATTTTCTGTATCTTGCATATCTAGTAGTATCTGCTTCATAATAAGATTTACCAAGTATTTGTTGCTATAAAGCTGACTTCAAGATACATTACGTTGTAAGAAGTTACATTATGATTATGAACATTATTGTTATTAAATAGGTATCTAATTTTATTTGTAGCAAATATAAGGATTCAGTAACTACAATGAACTGTCCAGATGTTAACTACCTACCGACTCAACTCAAAGGACTGAAATCTGGGGTTGGGATCCTGCCTCTACCATTTAGTAAATGGGAAGACACAGCAGTATCTGAATCTGTTTCGTCATCTGTAAAATGAGCATAGTACACAGACCATCCTCAGAGAGTTACTGTGAGGATTAAACAATAATTGCAAAGGCCTTCTAAACACTTGTTACACATGATAAGCACTATATAAATATTACCTATCATTACTATTTAAGATTGAATTCCTATACACAGATACTACACTGAAAATATTAGTCATTAGAGAATATGTGACATAGATTTTTAAAACTTTCTATCAAAAAATACAGGCAATACAATGAAACACGCAGAGCTCCTGTCATTTTTGGCAACCTTAAAATATGGATATTAACACCAACTCAAACTACAGGAGCAAAGGATTAAGGCATCAACCGTCTTAAACCATATTCTTAAAAGGTATTATTCAAAGGAAATATTGTTCTTTATAGACCCTTTAAAAATCCATTTATTCAACACATATTTATTGAGTGCCTATTCTAGAGTGTTTTCCTTAAAGCAAAATATTGCACTAATTAATTACTATGGCCTATATGTAAGAGTCTAAACAATGAAGGTTTAGAAAACACTAGCTCCCACTATAGGTTTACTCCCATAAACAACTAAAACTAGCTCTTCTGAAGCAGAGCTGCTGGGGTAGGTGGGAGTGAGGGGCAAAAACAGAATCACGGAGTTAACTGCTCCCTCAGACTCTTTGGGAAGGTGAACCCATTTCTTCCCCTTGTGGAATCACTGCGGTCCTGAGCCACTCTGCTGAAAGATGGGCTAATCCTCCAAGTGTCCTTCAGGACAAAAAATGCTCTAAACTCCTGGCCTAAATTACATACTTCGACTGAAGGAGTCTATCTTGCACTCCCCCTTTTATTCACGCATTTGGCTTTAAAGAACTTACTATGTGATTTTGCAACAAGAGGAGAAGAAAGCGAAATGAAAATACCATGATCTTGATCAGGCGCCTCCAGGTTGTAGCCATACCCCAGCAGTGTGCGCACGGCCTCACGGAGGCTGTCCTTGTTGGATTTCTTAGTTCGGTCATCTAGAAGGGCATACGGAACCAGGCGAGGGTTTCTTCTGTTCTTTACATCCTACAGGAAGGCAAAAAAGGCACAGGATCATCAAAGAGTGACCAACAGCATTTGGAAATGAGACAGCCACCAAATACATCAAAATATAAAGCATATGAAGGTAGATACTGTGCCTTCTACCTTCCCTTTGTCTTCCCAGGCTGCAGGAGTTACTGAAATACTATCAGTATGAAAGATTTAATCAAGTGAGTAACTGCATCAATTGAAATCAGGCCCTCTCCATGAGAAGAAAACGTAAAAATAACAGCAGTAACAAAAGCCAACTTTAAGGATCTCAGTAATCATTTTCCATCTGCCCTGGTCACAAGGCAATGGGCTAACTTAAGAGAACCTACCATTTCCTTGCCAAGTTGACTGACAGGTCTTTGTTATAAGAAGAGCCTAATTATTACCCGACATCTGATTTTTGAGCCAAAGGAGGACACCAGGCTGCTGTCCCTTCTTCAGAGAAAACTCAGTGCGTGGGCGGCCATCCCATGACCTCAAATAGCTTGGAAAATATGCATTAAGTTGACTCCATCAACTGGTGAAACTAGGTAATACCAGGAATACTGAAATAGCTACAAACCTCACAATTCGTCTTTTACAAAAGAGGGCCCAAGTTTAAAACGTGATTAAAATGGTGCTGACCAAGCAAGAAGACAGGTTATCTTACGACCTTGGAAAAGGATACCTAATTTACGAGTAAGTACAAAACTTAATCTCATGGGAGGTGGAGATGCCTCAGGGCTGCGAGTCTTCAGGGCTCTAACATTTAAGAAATTACTTCTTTCTACTCACTCACTGCTGCCGGTTTTGTCAAACTTTCCATATTTCAGGAGGCATACTCGATTCTCAATTTACCTTAGCATGAAGAAGAACTAAGAGGCTGCGGATATTCCCAAACCTTCTCCAAAAAAAAAAAAAAAAGGTATGTGGTGGGCAGGGTTTGCTCTGGCTGGGGAAGAGCAAAGAAAACTGTTTCCTAATTTCTTCTTCCCCCTCTCTAGCAAATCTGTAGTAAATACCTCATCCGGACTATGTGACCATCTACTGACACCTGGAGTCCAAATCATCTGGGTTGCCTGAAGGGGAACCCCACTCCGAAGCCACCCCCAAATACACAAGCAGCGTAAACAGAGTGGCTGCACTGCCAGTATAGCTTCAAGACACATTACCCAGCACCCCTCCCTTTCAACACTGGTTGTTGCCCCCCAACTTTTCACGTAGAGAAATTAAGAGGCCTCCGATGAATCACACTCTCTGGAAATGGTGTCCTGGGAATCTGACTGTGAAAAGGAGCTGCCCTGGGGTTTCCACGTACACAAGTGCTTGAAACCAAGTGTGCTAGAGAGGCAAAGAGCGACCTCAAGCAAATGCCTGCTCTCAAGGAGTTTACGACCTAGTTGTGAACCAGATTATTTATGTTAAGGAGAGGGTGATGAAAAATTAAAGAGAACGCTCATTCAGATAACCTGGCAAATGTGTGCTCTGTCAGTGGGGAATGGGGTGGAGGGATGGAGTGGGAGCTGGGAGAGGGGATGGAGAAACGGTTCCAAGGAGAGCTCTGGCCAGCTCAGACAGAGCCCTGTGTTTTTATGAGGAGGACCCTCATGCACAAGGAAGAGGCGGACACCAGGGGGGTTCTGGTTTGTCCCACAGAGTCATGTGGTCTGCAAGGCAAGTGAGCGCTCCTTTGGCAGATAGCAAATGTGACCTCTTATCCCCCTGTGGTATATGGTTCAGGTTCATACACACACACACACACACACACATACACACACACACACACACACACTATGCTCAAGTGGATTGAGTACTGACAATCTCATCAGTTACAACCAGTTTAATTCAATATAAAAACAGCTTATTTTAGGAAGTAAATCAAGGCTCTCTGAGTTTTCTTTAGCCTTGCAAATGACAAAAGTCACCGGTTAAGAAGAATTTTGGAAACATATTTTTCAAACCAACATGTAGCCTTTATCCTGAACCATGGCCTAAGCTTATAAGTAATAATCCAGTTTATTCCTAAAAATCTTTAAATAAGGGCACTGCCCACTATGAGCTGTCAAGAATCACTGTGACGTGGAAGAGAAAAATTGGGGCTCTGGAGTCAGAAGGCTTGATTCCAACCTGGTTCTGCCACCTGGGTAGCGCTGGACAAATTGTTCTCAAGCTCCCTGTACATCGTATGTGAATTGGCAATAAAAATTGTTCATCCTTCATTGAACTGTTGCAAGAGTTAAAGAAGAAAATAGATGTAAAACTCTATGCATAGTGACTGGCATCTTATAATAATAGCAAACTATTCTATATTATTTGTTAGGTGAAATGCACTGCTGTAGCCTTTCTTATACATAAGTAATATAATGAAGTTTAATAATTCAGTGAGGAGGAAAACAGTGGCACAGAGAAAGTTAATTTAAGTAGCTTTCCCAAGGTCACACAGTCACTAAGAAGCAAGGCTAAATTTGCTCTGCTTTGTTATCTCAATACAGACCCAATAACTGTTAGTTATTCCTGTGAGTGCAACCATTAATAGAAATCCATGATTCTGAAATCCAGAAAACTCAGAAAAGTCGGTTTTTTTACTAAGTTTAACAAAAACTCAGTTGGTGGCAAAAATGATCTGAATTGATGCAAGGTTGTGGATAATCTTTACTTACCCCTCTTGGTATCATCAGCCTACACTGCTGAACAAAGAATAATTTATATATAGTCCGCTGCCCTGCTGAGGGTACTAGGTAACATGATCAATGTATCACCATTCTGAAAACCAAGAAATATCTGGATTCTGAAATTCATCTGGTCCCAGGGGTGTTAAATAAGGAATTGTGGGACTTCCCCGGTGGCGCAGTGGTTAAGAATCCGCCTGCCAATGCAGGGGACGCGGGTTCGAGCCCTGGTCCGGGAAGATCCCACATGCCGCGGAGCAACTAAGCCCGTGTGCCACAACTACTGAGCCTGCGCTCTAGAGCCTGCAAGACACAACTACTGAGCCCGCATGCCACAACTACTGAAGCCCGCGTGCCTAGAGCCCGTGCTCCGCAACAAGAGAAGCCACTGCAATGAGAAGCCCGCGCACCACAACTAAGAGTAGGCCCCGCTCGCCGCAACTAGAGAAAGCCCGCGTGCAGCAATGAAGACCCAATGCAGCCAAAAATAAATAAATAAATTAATTAATTAAAAAATAAATAAGGAATTGTAGACCTCTTGTATTATTAGTTTATCTCAAACTTCTCGTATTTCAAAAGCTTCTCCTAAAATACAATCTCAGAGAGAGAAATGCCACAAAACCACGTTATAAATCATTGGTCTAGTAATATTCACTGTGCCCATCATGATAACAACCAGACTTGGGGTGGTCTGACTTCTTGAATCAGGCGTTTCTGTGCATATGTACATTAAAGATATCTATATGATGTGAGTTTTACGATGGTCATTACTTAATCTCTCCTGTTACAAATTATACTAATTCCTACTTAAGTCAATCTCAGAGTACGTGCTGTAGAGCTAAATCCCCACGTACCTGTTGGATGCCATAGGTCCAGCCCTGCCGGATTCGATCCCGGGCCCACACGTTATGAGCATTTTCCGCCAACTTGTCCACCATCGCTTCCTGAGACGGGGTGAGCTTGATAAAGCTCAGGTCCATCGGGGCAGGCTTGTATCCACTTGTCAGCTGGTAACTACAAAGCAAAGCCAAAGAAATATATAATGGGCCTGTCCAAAAAAGTCAAGGTTGAAAAATCCCTATAACAGTCTGTTAATTCCAATTGCTCCTAATTCTTATTGTTCCATAAACCACAGTGGTGACCAGTGGTAATGTGTCCAGCAAGCCTGAGCCCCTTTCACTTAAGCTAAAAACTCATCAGGTGCAAAGGCCACACGATCTTTATGTTTTCATTTTCACACCAATAAAACAGAAATGAGGCAACACCTGTCTCTCAAGGTTGAGAAGGATTTATCTTTGTTTGTGTTCCAAACAGTTGATGCTTTTTTACAGGATAAATCAAAGCATTGGTAATTAAAACATCTGATAAATTTCTCTTCCTGTTAAGTCCTCATTTTTCTTCAATATTTACATGTTATATTAAAGTAATATTTATTTCATAAATCTGCGTATGCTTTCAGATACTAGCCATTCATTATTCTACAGGGGAATTTTAATGCATTTATACATTATTTCCCTACTGCTATTCCTAGTTACATAATTTAGAAAGCCTCAAGATAAGATAAGACACTAGGAAATACCAGGCATATAATCATCTAAAATATGATTAAGGCCTGGATTTTAGGGAACTCATACCAGAGACTATTTCCACACTCTGAGCCGGAGAGGAAAAGTATTAAAACAAGTATAAGTTTTAACCTTTTGGGAGAAACATAAAATTGAAAATAAAAAGTCTTCAACAGACATATATTAGGGCAATAGGACTGCTGCTACAAACACACACACACACACACACACACACACAGAGCTGTCTCATCTATTTAACGAGAGAGATTGGCACAAAGTCTATTGTACAGTTGCTTCTCTTTCATTCTCTGTCATTGTCGTGTCCCCTACAATCAACCATGCTTTGAGGTCAGGATCTGCTCTGATCCATTTTTCTAATTGTCATTATATTTAAAAGAGTGCCCGGCAGAGAGCAGCCTTTCAGTCTATAGTTTTTCAAAGAATTAACTTTATTTACAGAATGAATATAAAGAGATATCCATCTTCATCTCAAAGATTCTCCTTTGGTGCAAACAAAGTAAAGAAAATTCACCAGATAATTAAGCTAAGTTTAAGAAATTGTCAGAGCATGAGAAAATGGTCTTTAAGATAAAACTATACATAATCTTTCTTCTTCTAATTATTCTGGGCTATGGCTAGCCTGATTACAAGGTAAGCTCCTTAACAGCAGGGAGTTGAGAACTGCTTTGCTCCTAGCTATCCCCAGGAACTAGAATAGTGCCTGATACGTGGTAGATATTCAATAAAAATTTGTTAAATGAATCCATGTATGACAGCAATAAATAATGTAAGGTTGAATAAAGTTGACTTTACCTTAAATACTCCTACTTCATTATAAGGCATCTTCTATTTTATAAATGATTTATCTATAGGCAAAAGTTTTAGAGAATATTTTGTTTGGCTTAAAGAGATCAGATTGCCCTGGCAACTGCAAAAATTATGGCTAACTACCACCTTATGTCACTTCATTTAATCCACGAGCTAAATTTATTGACATGAAGTTTTGTTCTGTTTTAAATCAGAACTCTGTATGTTTGGGTAATTAGCAATATTTTTTCTTTGTTTTTCTATAAAGAAGCCACATGGGATTTTTTTTAATCACTCACACAAGTCACTGTATTTTTATAGAATTTTGATGTTCACATGGACAAATCTGTCGACTGCAAGCACAGCCTATATATAAGTTCTCACTCGGAAAATAATTTCTTCAAGAAAGAGCTCTCAATGCATTTCAAATGCACCAAGAGGTGATCAAGCCAGCATCATCTAATTTCCAAGTTTAACATTATTTGCTGGAAGCAGGGTTGGGGGTAATGATAAAGAATTTGGTCTTTTGCATACAGCTGGCCAGTAAGCAAATGAAAAGATGCTCAACATCACTAAGTATTAGAGAAATGCAAATCAAAACTACAATGAGGTACCACCTCATACCGGTCAGAATGGCCATCATTTAAAAGTCTACAAATAACAAATGTTGGAGAGAATGTGGAGAAAAGGGAACCCTCCTATATACTGTTGGTGGGAATATAAATTGGTACACTCACTATGGAAAACAGTATGGAGGTTCCTCAGAAAACTAAAAATAGAATTACCATATGATCCAGCAATCCCACTCCGGGCATGTACCTGGACAAAACTGTAATTAAAAAGATACATGCACCCCTATGTTCATAGCAGCACTGTTCACAATAGCCAAGACATGGAGACAACCTAAATGTCCCTCAACAGATGAATGGATAAAAAAGATGTGGTACATATATACAAATGGAATACTACTCAGCCATAAAAAAGAAATGAAATAATGCCACTTGCAGCAACACGGATGCAACTAGAGATTATCATACTAAGTGCAGTAAGTCAGAAAGAGAAAGACAAATACCATATGATATCACTTATATGTGGAATCTAAAATATGGCACAAATGAACCTATCTACGAAAACAGGAACAGAATCGTGGACACAGAGAACAGACTGTGGTTGCCAAGGGGGAGGGGGGGAGGGAGAGGGATGGGTTGGGAGTTTGTGGTTAATAGATGTAAATGATTATATACAGAATAGATAAACAAGGTCCTACTGTACAGTACAGAGAACTATACTCAATATCTTGTGATAAACCATAATGGAAAAAAATACAAAAAATGAATGTATATATCTGTATAACTGAGTCACTTTGCTGTACAGCAGAGATTGGCAGGACACTGTAAATCAACTATACTTCAATTGGAAAAAAAACCAAAAACTTGGTCTTTTGTACTTTCCCATCTTCCCACCTCTATTTCTCACCCTCCTCTTGACTTTCCCCACAATCACCCAGCACATGGTAGCATAACAGTACACAATTCTCTTTTTTCTCTCATTTTCCAGTGGTCCTGACCCCTCCTACCTGTCACAGAGGATACACATATGGTTAAGTTTTGAAGCTAATCTATGAATAGTTGACTAGAGCCTATGCTACCTCAATGAGGGATATATGCCCTCTAAAAGAGGAAAGATCCTTCCCCTGCAACCAATTCTAATGGTAGGCTTGCCAGCCATGTCTTACATGGCATGGGGAGGAATTTTTGAGGGGTATTTTCTATAAAAAATTATAGATAAGTTTTACTAATCTATAGTAGAACTACACATTCTACTATATGTCTATAGTATATATATAGTATATGTATATATGATAATATTGGCATAAGCATTTCTCTTTATTTTCTAAATTTTCCTCTTCCTATATAGAATATCTACTAATGTTGCTTTAATTTGTGATCACAAGGAAAACCTACTGAGACGCATTTGCATCTGTTGATTTGAAATAACACAATGATTAGTTCACACTCATTTCCAGATGTAGACTACGATTCATTTTACTTGCTCTTCTTCATAGCCCTGTGCAAGAAAGAATTTAAAGTGGTTCTTTTAAATGGCCAATAGTCCCATCCAAATTAAAGTTACTAATTCCCATTTCACCTGAACCTTATTTCCATACTGTTTTACTTCATCTTCTACAGTAAAAATACAAATATCTTTGAAATTAATAGACTTCAACCTCAGTAGGTTGATAAAAATGATGACATCATGAATACTTTAACCAGTGGCATCAATGAGGATTTACAAGACCATTTTTCTTTATGTAAGACATGACAAAGTAAGAATCAAATCATTATACCAAAATGAGATTTTTAAAAAGTGCATAAATGTATTTCAGCAAATAATGTCCACTTCATCTTATTAATACAAGTTAATTAGGTACATAAAGATCAACTAACTACTAATATAAACTATTTTCTTTTTGTGATTGAAAACGAACAAAGAACAAAGCTTTTGAATAAAATGTGACTGATGTGAATCTTCGAAGCTAAATGGTTCCAAGTAAAGCTTCAGATTGATTTCCAGAGATTTAAAAGAAATAAAGGAAAGACTGCTACAACAATTCTTGGGAAGTAGAATTTTGTAAGCCAAATAATAGGGAAAAGGCATGTCATTAGTAATTATATTAATACAAAATAAATATAGCTCATATTAAAGACATCTATGTATTACAGTCTATCTTCTCAAGCTTTCTGGGAAAATTCTGCTAGAATCAGTTAATAGATCTCTTTCTTCTGCCACCTATTTGTCTAGTAGGTGTTAACTTCCTTTACTTTAATATGCAAAGTTGCAGTGCTAACAATCATTTTGTAAATTTAGGTTATGAGGAATATATATGGTATTAAACAAATACATTCAATATGTTCATTTCCAAAGCATCAAAGTTCTTTTGTAGTTATTAGCTTAGTTTTATTTTGATGTAGTATATAATGCAATAATATTTTAAAAGTGAGATTAACAAATTACATAAACTCTCTGGGCGTCAGTTTTCTTACAGTAAAATTTCTTTTTAAATACGTCTTTGCCTGAAAAAAAGGAAAACCTACTGGCAAACTGCCAGTTTCATTTGCATCAAATTACCAAAGATGTAAACAAAAAATTGATAATACTTAGCCTTACTGATGAACTGCCATGTGAAGCAGCAATTCAGTTTTGTGCTTCATTCCCACCTGACCCACATTTTTTTCTAAGCAGGAATTCTAAATGAGCCTTTGAAAAAAGTGTTCAGTAGAATATCACTTAAGGGCCAATTAAAGTGGTGCAACAAAAATGTGGCAGAATACCAAAAACACTAAGGAACAAGCCTTTTCTTTTTTTCCAGCCTCTCCCACCTCTCAAGCTTACTTGTTTAGTATGAGTCGGGTTAAATGAAGCTTGGAAGTCATTACGTTGTGAAAGATGCACGGTAAACATGAAAAGATTATGTCCAAGTTCAGTGGATGTTAGCTGTAAATTTCAAAACCAAATCAGCGCTTCAAGTACCTTGGAACAAATGGGAAAAATCTCAGATGACTGCACACCAGAGATATTAAGAACAAGTTTTGCTGGAAGCACATCTATCAAAAATGAATAATGGGCTGACATTCTCACAGAAAGGAGATAGAGAATATTCAAAAACCCTTCTCCAGAAAACAAATACAGGAGAATAATTTCAGTGTAGAAATTAGAAGGGAAAAGGACAAGGATCTATTTCTTCTACTACTACACTTCTTCATTTTGTTTTTAAATAAATGTGTAATATGATGATATGCCCTGTGTGTCCCCCACCACTAATTCCTTTTTTAACCCAAGGCCTCCCTGTACCTCACAGCCTGTTTGAAACAAAACCAAGAGAGGATCATTTCAAGAGAGACAAAAAAAAAGCCATTCTTGGCTTTTGGATTTTTAAAATAGGCTTTGAAAATTCACTGCAGAGACAACAGTCTTTAGAGAAAGGCCTTCTGATATTAAAAGCTCTACTTATGAATACCAAAAGCACAAGGCCCTGATGTGTCGGAACATAAAAGGAGACCAGATAAAGAGTCCAGTCTGTCCAGCCCCAGACAGGCTGAATGTTCCAGAGCCTGGAGGAGAGGAGAGCTGGCGGGAAGCCAGGGCTCTCCAGCCCCCTGCCCAGATGGAGACCAGACAGATCCAGAGCTGAGGGGAACTTCTGTCTTGCTTACCAGATTGGACCCAGGAGAATGGCCAGGTTCCAGAATCTCCCACACCCCAACCCTTGTGCAGCACAGTTTCAGGAGAACAGATTTGGCAACAAACCAAGCCTAGGCTGCCAGGCAACCTTCCCTCCTCCCTCCACCAAGAGACTGCAGTCCCCAAGTTGCCAGAGAGAGCATTCCTAGGTTTCCAGCCTCCTCTTAAAGAGGCATGAGTGAAGCTAAAAGCAGAGCAAGGACCCGGAGGACACAAAAGAGATGAGGAGGAGAGTCCCAGCGTGTGGTCCAAAGGTCAGTCAGGAGAACACGCATCCCATAATGAGGCAGGAGATAGACGGGCCCCAGATGAACAGGTACTCCAAGATGAAGACAAGAGCCGGAGGGTAATAAGAGGAGCTGAGCTCTGCCCAGATAAAAACGTAGACAGACCACATTTCCTCATTCTCGAAGCCAAGGAGGCCTTCTCAACTACACACGCACGGAAAGGCTCCTCGGAGGTCAAAAAGGGAGGGCGCGCCACCCCATGGTAGGTGATGTCAACCTACCCATAGGCCTCTTCACTAGAATCCACATTGGCTAAGAGACGCACGCGCACACACAGGGGAGGGCCCTGAGATGAACCAAATACAGACTCGGAACCAGGCAAAGCAAGATGACTGGCCAGAGGAAACCGGAAGAAATGTCCCATATAAGTGATTCAAACTACCACGAGGGCACGACTCTTTCTCTGCATCTGCCCGTGTGAGTCTATTCACACATACCCTTTTTCCTCCTAAGAAACATTTTACCTGTTTCACTACTTTCCATCTCTTTGAGGGAATTCGTTTCTACAAAGCTGATGGGCCAGGGGCCTTGTCACTGACCACTGGTCTAGTGGTTGGGATTCAGCGCTCTCACTGCCACAGCCCGACTTCAGTCTCTGGCCAGGAACCGAAATCCTGCTTCAAGCCGCTGTAGGCCGAGGCCACCCGAGACCAGTAAGATGCCGGCAGAGACGAATGAAGACAACTAACAAAGACTTCCCTTTGGCCAAACTTGAGTCTGACTCCTCTGAGTCCTCTTTCTGACCTGGCCTCTGACCTTGGGCTCTGTCCTTGTTTCGTTCAGTCCAGTTTTAGCAAGAATCCTGCTAGGTCAAGTTAGTGGAAACCCCCCACCTGTGACCTCCGATCCCACCCCTCATCCCCCGCCTTTCATATCCTATCACTCTGGTCTGCCTTCAGCAAGAACCCTATCAAGTTGGCTTTACCAGAATCCCCCTTTTCCTTAATGTCTCCTCTTAGTAATTTTCCATCCACTGTCCCCCACTCTGGTCCTGAGCTACAAATTCCCGCTTGTTCTTGCTGTATGTGAATACTGAGGTCTCTCTTCCCTTACTGCAATAGTTCTGGAATAAAATTTGCCTTTATGGCTTTAACTTCTGTCTGGCTCTAGTTTTCTTTGATATAATTCAGCCCCTGACAGCAAACTCAAAAGAGAATGCCCAAGGATCCAATGTCCCCTCCCCATCAGGTGAGTGTCCAAAACAGACGTATAGCCCCGGGAGTAAGACGGGGGTAAACCTTGAATTCAAACTTAACAAATATTCATTCTGTAGTCGAATATTTCAGGCCCTGTTCTAGGAACTAATATCACTGAATAACATGGACAAACAATCTGTATCTTTATAGAAATTATGTTTAGATGAGGAATCAGGCAATAAACAAAATAAACATAAAATAATAGTATGTCAGAGGATATAAGTGCCATGAGGAAAAATCAAGTAGAAAAGGGAGCATGAGAGGAAGTACAATTTAAAATAGGGTGCAATTTTAAAGAGGTAGAGAAAGACAGCTTGGAGAAGATGACCTTTGAATCAAAACTTAAAGGTGAGAATAAACACAGAAAACAGTGATTTTAATGGAGTTTGTACTGAACAGACAAGGATTAGGTTTCCACTATCAAGCTGCATTCTGGCTGCAAGGCCCATTGGGTTTAAATATGAAATTAAGTCCGACAAGAGCAAATGAAGACCATTACATATGAGCACATTTTAAAATTTGTGGTCTGTGAAATTTACTCGCTACACATAAAAAGGGTATATAAATATTTTTTTCTTCACAAGCACAGTGCCTCATCCTCACAGAAAAAAATCCAGCTGCATTTGTAACACTATTTTTCATTTAGGTAAATATTTACATACACTGAATTTTGTGCATGTGTTTGTGTCTATACGCACAGTATAAATATGGGTCTGCACATTCGGTATCCCTCTAAGCATTCATTTCCGAAAGCCATTTTAAATTTACATATACGTATAAGCATTGAGAATATCATTCTTAACCTTCTATCTGCCCCAATATGCCTGAGAGATACCACTTCCCATCACTACAGTGGCTACACAGCATGAGGGGGAAGGACGTGGCGCAGGAGCCAGGGAATTTAGCACTAGTCTTAAATACCTCTCAAAGGATTCAAATATGTTCTTTCACAATTCAACACTACCTCTTACTTCCCAGAGATACATACAAGCAACCAGTTCCTGACCTATGTTTTGGTTTGATTTAACAGCAGAGAAGTGCTAACAAAAACTCTGAATAAAAGGCATTGGTATTCAGACAAGAATTTTATTTTCATTTAAACCTTTACATTTTAAAAAAATCTCAGCTACTCAGGGATATGAGATACTGGGAACCACAAGCTCTGGGACTGGATTCCTTTTCAGTTGCGTTTTTCTTTATTCCTATAGCAACTGGACTCTGCTCATCAAATTCTGCAGTGGGTCAAGAGCTTAATTTTACAACAAATGTGGGAAGGTTTATGAATTTAAGAACAGACAGTTATGTGCTGTACCATTCAGCTGTCTGCTGGTTTGTTTAGAGAGGAGGAAGAGGGAGAAAGCGAGAACTGAGCTACAATCAATCACATATTTTTTAAAAGTCTTTAAGGATTTTAAGTGAAATGATCTGTATTATCAGAAAAAAAAAACACCTAACACTCAGATTGCCTATTTTCCAATAGGGAATGTAGCACATCATTCTAATTACAGTTTGAGTCTATGTGTATCCTTAAATCTGAAATGGGTCTCTTGTAGGCAGCATAGAGTTGGGTCCTGTGTTTTTATCCACCTAACCACTCCATACCTTTCGAATGGCAAATTCAATCCATTTACATTTAGAGTAATTATTGATATGTAAGCGCACACTAATGCCATCTTATTAATGGCTCTCTGGTTGCTTTGTATTTCCATTGTTTCCTTCTCCTTCTATGTCTACTTCCGTAAATTGATTATTTTCCATGTTGGTGTGCTTCTGTTTTCCCTTTCTTTGTCTTTGTGAATCCATTCTATATAGACTTTTGTCTTGTGGTAACCTTGTAAATTACATGAAAAATCGTATAGATAAAACAATCCATTTTAGGCTTATCAGCTATCGCAACTCATCTGTGAAAGCCTATGAAGGCTCCATCTTTTACTCTTCCTTCTCATATTACTTATATTACTGATATTACAACTGATATTACTGATGTTACAACTTACCTCTTTTTATGTTGTATATTCATTAATGATTTATAGTAGCTATAGTTCTTTTTACTACTCTTTGCCTTTAACTTTTACACTATAGTTGAGTGGGTAACACACCCCCCTAACATGGAGTTACAATTCTCTGGGCCAAAATGCCTTTGTTTCTCCATCACCAGTGTATTGTCTACTTTCGTATGTTGTCCTGTGGCTGATCAGCATCTTTTCATTCCAGCTTGAAGAACTCCTTTCAGCATTTCTTGCAAGGCAGGTCTACTGGCGGTGAACTCCCTCAGCTTTTGTCTGGGAAAACCTTTATTTCTCCTTCTTATCTGAAAGGTAACTTTGTTGCATACACTATTCTTGGCTGGCAATTTTAATCTTTCAACACTTTGAACATGTCATTCTACCCTCTCCTGGCCTGTAGAGTTTCTGCTGAGAAATCAGCTGATAGCCTAATGGGGTTCCTCTGTACCTTACTTTCTTTTTTCCCCTGATGTGCTTTAAGATAATTTCTTTACCACTGATTTTTTAAAATTAATTTATTTATGTATTTATTTATTTAGGGCTGCATGGGTCTTCGTTGCTGCACACGGGCATTCTTCAGTTGCGTCAAGCGGGGGCTGCTCTTCATTGCGGTGCACGGGCTTCTCACTGCGGTGGCCTCTCCTGTTGCAGAGCACGGGCTCTAGGTACGCAGGCCCAGTAGTTGTGGCTCACAGGCCCCAGAGTGCAGGCTCAGCAGCTGTGGCACGCGGGCTCAGTAAATGTAGCACACGGGCTTAGTTGCTCCGCGGCATGTGGGATCTTCCTGGACCAGGGATTGAACCCGTGTCCCCTGCACTGGCAGGCGGGTTCCCAACCACTGCGCCACCAGGGAAGCCCTATCACTGATTTTTGACAGTTTTGTTGCAATGTGTCTTGGAGAAAGTCTTTTTACATTGAGATAATAGGGTGTTCTTTTAGCTTTATGGACTTGTATGTCTAAGTCTGTCCCCAGGCCTGGGAAGTTCTCAACTATTATTTCTTTAAACAAAGTCCCTGCCCCCTTCTCCCTCTCCTCTCCTTCTGGAGCCCAATTATTCAGATATTTGTTTTTCTGATAGAATCTGATAGCTCTTATAGGCTTTCATCACTCTTTTAAATATTAGTTTCACCTCCTCTTCTAATTGTATTATTTCCATATTCCTATCCTCCAAGTCATTTACTCTTTCTTCTACATGGTCTGCTCTGCTACACATGTTCTGTGTTACATTCTTCATCTCATTCACTGAATACTTTAGTTCCAGTATTTCTGTTTGGCTCTTTTTATAATTTCATTCTCTTTGTTAGAGTACTCCTTCCATTCATTCATTTTACTTCTCATTTCACTAAATTGCCTTTCTGAGTTTTCCTGTGGCTCGCTGAAATTCTTAATACTATTTTGAATTCTTTATCAGTTAGATCGCAATATTCCATGCCATTGAGCTCAGCTGCTGGAGAATTACCATCCTCCTTTTGTGATGCCATATTCCCTTGACTTTTCCATATTGGCTGTAGTCATGTGTTTCTGCTTTTTGCATTTGAAGTAGCATAAAGCACCTTAACTGAGCTTTCAGGTCTTTTCTGGTTCTTATAACTCACCAGGCTGGCTATCAGAAACCTCTCTTTTGTTTTCCAGAAGGCGGCGCTATAGCTCAAGCTTGTGGTCTCTCCCTTGCCCATCCACATGGTCTGTCTACTGGAGCTCACTCTCCTTGACCAGAAGTGTGCACAGGGAGCTGGCAGCAGAGTGGGTTAGGGGTGCCCACAGTCCTGGTAGGGAGATCCCGGGAGTGGCACTCCCAAAGGCATGTGGGTAGACTTTCTGCTGAGTGCAGTCCCTTTAAGGCCATTTGAAATTATCTACTTCTATTTCAAAGTCCTCCCAGCCCCCAGCTGCAAGCTCCCACCTTAGTACTGCAGGTGCCAGTGGAGAGAAATGGGTTTCTCCAGCCAAGTCGCACCCAGCCAAGGCAGTAGGGCGCTCTCACGCTCCTCCTCTTTCTCCAAGGAAGAGACGTCTCTGCCACATAAATCAGCCCGATCACCACCTTCTTGGGGTTGGGCGGTGCTGGGAAAAGTTTCTCCTACTTCCTCCCCTGTGACCAAACTCCTGTTTCTTTTTTTGTTTCTTTTCTTTGTTCTTTTTTTCTCCAGTGGTGTGTTGGCATCTCCCTTTGGGAGGGCTGGACTTCTGCAAGTTGTCTGTCATGGGTGCACACCTGCCTGATTCACACTCACCAGATTCTGGTCCCACAGCCAGGAAAGGGGCCCAGGCAGCCTTACTGGCTTCATTAGTTCTGCAGCTTATAGGGAGGTTTCTCTATCTCCTACCAGATGCACTGGTGAGCAAGATTCCTCTTGGGTCCCTGAGAGCTAGGTGCGAATTGCAGAAACCCCACAAAGGGACTCCTATTCATGTACGGATATCTAATTCACTGATTTATAAAAGGGGGATGAAAAGGAGGAACATCTTATGCTGTCATGTTACAGACATCACTCCTGTACTAGGTATTTTAGAAACTGGGGGCCTTGTAGTAAACAAAGCCCCGGCCTCTTATTGAGTGCATATTTCAGTTTAGGCGACCCAAAAACTAAACGAATAAATAACGTCAGCTGTAGGAGTGCAAGTGAAAAAATAAAGCAGGTTAAAGAAAATGATCAGAGCATTATAAATAGAATGCTTAAGGAAGACCTCTCAGAGGACTTTATATTTAAGCAAAGACTTAAATGAAGTGAGCGTTCTTTTGTGTTTTGTGGTTTTTTTCTGATTTAAAAAGTCCTTCTCCACCTCATGGTCATGAAGATATTCCACTCGTCTTCAAAAAGTATTTTTGTTTTGTGCAATTGGGTCTTGAATTAACCTGCAAATGTTTGTGTATAGCATAAGGTAGAGACCTAACTTTTTTCTATTTTGTTAGTCAATTATATGAATACCATTGATGGAACAGTTTTCATTTCCCCACTTATCTATAACAAGACCTTTGGCATATGTCAAATTTATTTATATGCATGTATATATTTGGGAACTCTGTCTCAATTTGTCTAACCCAGTACCATTGTAACACTTCCTTCATTACCATAGTTTCATCATAAGTTTTGATATCTGGCAGAGCAAGTTTATCTTCTTTTGTAAAAGACTTCTAGATATTCTTGAGCCTTTGAAATTCCACATATATTTTAGAATAGCTTATCAAGCTGCTTAAAAACCTCTGTTGGCGGAATGACTGGAATAGTATTGATTCTAAGATTAATTGGAGGAGAACTGATATATTTGTTGTACCATCCATAATCATGATCTATCTCTATTTATTTAGATAGTCATTAAAGACTTTAAATCCAATTTTAACATTTAGTCTACAGAGGTCTCGCAGCTCTTTGGTTAGATTTCTCATCTACCTTAGGGATTTCTTTTTTTTTCTTTCTTTTGTTTTTTTTTTTGCACTTCTAAGTGATATTTTAAAGGTATTCATCTAGCAATATTGCTGTACTTATTGTCAACAAATAATACTGTAGATCCTCCTGAGTTTTCAATGCAATAACATTACCTGCTATTGACAACAGTATGTTTTCTTCCTTTCCAAAACTCGTAATTTTTTTCTTGTCTCACTGCATTGGCTATATTGAATACATCAGGTAATAGTAGTTTATGTCTTATTCCTGAATCCTAAAGGAAAAACTTTGGGGTTTTACCTTATAGATTATTGGTTGCTATTGGCCTTTTGTCAGGTTAAGAAGGTTCTCTCAGATTATTGCTTGCTAAGAGTTCATATGCTTATAAGTAAAACATTTTATGAAATATTTATTACTAAATATATTGGTATGATCATATGAATTTTCTCCTTCACTCTAGTGTGAATAAATGTATTTTCTAATGTTAACCCATCTTTTTATTACTGGAATAAATTTAGCTGGGCCATAATATACTGCTGAGTTAAGTTTGCTAATATTTTACTTAGCATTTTTTTGTATCTATGCCCATAAGTGAAGCTGGATTACAATTTCCCTTCCTCACACTACCCTCATCTGGGCTTTATTTTATTTATTTTATTTATTTTATTCTCAGATAATAAGCTGTAAAGTGCTGCTGCTTTTTCATTTGAGATTACCCATTCTTAAATATTTGCTGGAAATCAACAGAAAAGTGGTTTGGGATGTGTGTGTGTATTTTAAACTATTAATTCAATTCCTTTAATAGCTGTAGCTCTATTAACATTTTCTTTCTTCATGGGTCAGTTTTGATAATATTATATACAATTGTCAGTATCATTTAACTTAGAAACTAATTTGTTAATTAACAAATTTGTTACAGTTTGCAGTCCCTCTTGAAAATATCCCTATAATTGCTAAAAGAAATATTTCTTTTTTCTTTTATCAATCTTTTCAGAGATTTTTCTTCCTGCTTATTAGGTTTCTAAAACATGCTTTCTCCAAGTATTGCTTTAAATATGCAACTCTTATGTTTTGATATGAAGTCTTTGCCTTTGCCATTCTTGTATTTTAAATTTTCACAATGATATGTTTGATCTATAAGCTATTTACAACTATGTTTTAAAATTTTTAAATATGTCATGACTTTACATGATTTTTTGATTGTCACTGTTATTTCCTGTGATTCAATAAATATGATATTTACAGTATCAATGTCCTCATGTTGTAAAGGATGTTGAGTTTTATAAATGTTCCATGTGTTCAGTGTTCTATATATGTCAAGTTTTTAATTTATAGGGGATTAAATTTTTATTATTCTTCATTAATATTTATCTGTTACACATATTAGTTTCTGGGAGTTGTGTTAGGAATTATCACTATGATTTTACATTTGTCTATTTATTTTGGAAAATCTATTAATATTTTGCTTTCTTGATTTTTTGAAGCCATTTTACTTGGTGCATACATGAGTAGTATTAGCATAATGCTTATTTTTTGTATCCGTATACAGTGTGCTTCTTTCCTTAATTTTGCTTTCAGAGCTATTTTGTCTTATATAAGGCAACTGACAAAAAGGAAATTGCAGTTTCCTTTTGAATAATATTACTTGGAACATCACGTTCTCATTTTTTTTCAACTTTTCACGTTCTGAATTTCTCGATGTGTCTCCTTTAGCTGGGTTTTATTTTTATGAGGTGTATACAACATGAGTTATCTTTCTGAATCTAATCTGACAATCACTGTATCTTACCTGGAGAATTTCACTGATTCCCATTTATTGAGATTAATGATGTATTTGGATGTATACCTGTCATATTTTTATTTTTAAAAATAACTATTTTTGGATACATACAAGGGAATATACTTCAAAGCATTATAATGAAATGAACTCCGTTAACCCACCACCATGTTAAAAATTAGAACATTACCAACACCCTTGTATTTATCTGTGTGCTCCTCCCCTTTCAACACCCTTGCCTATACTCCAACAAAGGTAGTTACTATCTAGAATTATGATTCCACTGCTTTAGAAAAATAGTCTTATCAAATAAGCACATATCCCTAAAAATATGTACATACGTTTTATGCATATATGGTTTTGAGCCTCAAAACTAGTCCTATACTTTATATAACCTTGTAGGATATGTTGTTATACATATTTTTTAATGGAAGACCTGAGTAAAAAGGTTCGTTGGCCTAAAGGACCTGCTAGAATTTGCACTCGCATAGCAAGCACACGGTTTCTACTTTAATCTTATGTTTATCTGGGGTGACTGATAGAAATTATGGAGTGGCTACTTTGTTTTTATCTCCATGATATTACTTAGCACATTTCCAGACCTGCTATTTACAACATGCAGGCCTCCAAAGAGTGGCTTCAATACATAAACTAAACTAAATAAAGAAAAAGTAACAATATGTAACAGTTATCATTTACTAAGCACTTATACTCATTTAGTCCCTAAAACTTCCCGTATTAATACCTGTTCGCAGCTGAGAAAGCTGAAGTTTTAAGCAGTTAAACAAGGTCACAGAGGTTGTAGCACAGCAGGCAAAATAACTCCGAGAGCACCCAGTGCCTCCGTTTTCTCATCTTAAAGTGGAAGTGATAACACTGACTGCATAACTAATCCTGAAATAGATTTTCTTTGTAAAAATAAATAAAATTATACATCTTCTGGTGGAAAGTGGGAAACCATATCCAATAAGTTAGGATGTGGGCACGCGTGTTCACACACACATACACAAAACAAAAATAACACACTCATAACACACTACCAAAATTTTGTGAGCTTGTTTCCCCTCTGGGCACTGTGATGGATTCTCACCCCACCATGGCCTTGATGTAGCCCCTAGTGTAATACAGCAAGCTTACATTTTGAATCTGAATTTTATAGCTTACGTGTAAGCAAGGCATCTAGGATTCCATCAAGAGTTTTGTGGGTGCAGTAACACTAAAGTAAGGCACAGACTATTTAATATTGCTTAGACATTCAACTTACTTCTTCGGCAGCTTCATTTTTTTCACCTTTTCTTCGGTGTGTTCATCTGATATACCCACATGACATCCTAATGCCAACAAAGTCCTGGAAAAGAAAACCAGACATAAGCTGCAACAATTCCTTCCCTATGTCCAGAACAACCCAACATAATAGCAGCTGGGAATGAGGTATAACAGTCCACCTCGAATGCAGAGAGAAGTATTTTGTTTTAAAGCAAAAGGAAAGCTTACTTAGTTGTAAATTATTTACTGTTGAGTAATGAGTAGGACATTTGAAAATTAAATGTTTCAATTCAAACACAAAAAGGAACATAATGAGAAGTAAGTCTCTCTACAATCCCTTCCTTCTATTCCTGTTTCTTTCCCTAAAGGCATTGATTGCTACTAATTCCTGAATGTCCTGCTACAATCTATGCATATTCTAAAGCAGGTGCGTGTGTGTGTGTGTGTGTGTGTGTGTGTCGTTGTTGTTTCTGCTTTCCTTTTATGCATTGGTTATATGTAAGAGTTCTCCACAATTTGCTGTCTTGACTTTACAATATAACTTTGATATATGACTTTGATTTACTGTCCTTCATATAAAGCTGGTTTATTTTTCAATAGCTCTGAAGTGTTCCATTCACTAAGTGTGTCATAATGTCTTACCCAATTCTCTGCTCACAATCTTTTGTTATTACAAACAATGCTGCAATGAATAACCTTATACATTTAATACATGTACTATATCCTTCCTCTGTAGGATAAATTCCTAGACATGCAATTACTGGGTCACAGGGGTGGTACATTTCAGAGTTTGACAAATATTGCCAAATGTCTATAGAGCTGGTAATCATTTATATTTCCACCAGCAAGGTATGACACTGCCTATTTCCCATACCTGGTCCAACACAGAGTTATCAATTAATATGCTAATGAGATGTCTCATTTACAGTTTTAATTGACATTTTTCTTAATATAAGTGCATTTGAGCACCTTTTTCGTATGCTTTGGCGATATCTGTACTTCCTTTTTTCTGTGAAAACATTCCTTGTTCACTTTTCTGTTAGATTTGGGTTTTGTTGTGGCAGTTCAGAAGCTCTTCAAATATATGAGATATGAGTTACAAATATTTTCTCCAGTTTGTTATTTGTCTTTTTACTTTCTTTATGGTGTTCTATGTAGAGTGTTAAATTTGTTTTTATATAACTGAATTTTTCTATCTTTTAAAAATGGCTTCTGAGTTTTATGTGATACTTAGAGATTTCCCAACTGTTAAATCACTTGAAGGAAACGTCCTTGCTTTTTTGACGGGGAAGGGGTGGGGCAGGGGAGGCTATATGTCTTAAGGTAGAGATTTAACTTTATTTCCCAGATGGATACCCAGTTCTCCACAAAATATTAACTGAATAATCCATTTTTACCACTTACTTGAAATGCTACTTTTATGATATACTGAAGTCCCCATGTGTTTTTAAATCCTTTTCTGGACTTTCTACTCTAGAAAAATCTCCCTTTCACATGACACATCGGGGTTCCAACTGGCCAGAAACAGTTTATCCAGTGCTTAGATACACTGTATTTTTTTTACTCCCTTTAATGAATAAGCTTTTGTTGATTTTCCCAAGAAAGATCCTCACCATTCACATTTAGAACTCAACCTTAAAAGTCCACAGACCTAGGTAGAACAACATCCTTTACTAATCATGACAATGAGTGGTTCCACCTACCTCAATAGAATAAGATGCAACAGCATAAACTTTTTGGATGACAGAATTTCTAAGGTGTGGTCAGTTGCAAAAGGAAGGCAGCAAGTATCTAAAATCCATCTATACTTACCCTCCATAACACTTAAAAAATGACAATATGGAGATAGATATAGATGCACACACACACAAACCCACACACTTACACACACTGTTAGCAAGTTAAATTTTAGGTTATATATGGCAAAATTAAATTTTAGGTTATATATGGCAAAATTGAGATGAGCCCGTGAAATTACCTTTGGAGTGTTAAACCGCAAAAATATGGATAGAGCAAGAGCTAACTGAAGCTATGAAATTATCTAAAGAATGTGCCACTTCAAATGAGATTGACTGGCAACAGAAGAATCAAAAATTGACTCACAGAACAAACACAGGCTACACTTATTCAAACACTGTCCAAGGAACAGGAAGTTTCCTGCCATCATCCTCCATTCATTTATCTATTCAGTAAGTATCTTCTGAATGCCAGGTCCTGTGCTAAGTTCTGGGGATAAGCTTACAGGCCGGTGAGGGCTAAGACAAAAATTAACTATAACACAGTGTCTTGCATGCAGTGACATATGTACAGGGCTATGAAAGGGTCAAATAGGATCCCAAACCCAGCTCTAAGGGAACTCAAGGGTGACAATAACATTGGGATTTATCTTAAATCCAGGTAGTTAAACTTCTGAGTGCATGCCTACCAAGAAATCTGATTATAACATATGGAGAACCCTGCCTAATACATTAAGTGACGATAATGGCTAGCACGGTATGACCATCGCTACAATCCAGTTTTAGAATATTTCCATCACCCCATCAGATTCTCCATGCTGTCTGCAGTCATTGATCATCCCCACCCCCAAGCAATCAGAAATGTGCTGTCTCTAAAGAACTGCCTTTTCTGGACACTTCATCTAAATAGCATCATACAGTATTGAATCTTTCATGTCAGGCTTCTTTGACTTACCATGTTCTTTAGGTTGATCTGTGCTGTAATGCACATTAGTAGTTTATTTCCTTTTATTGCTAAATAGTATTGCATTGTATGGCTCTATTACATTTTGTTTATCCATTCGTCAGCTGATGGATGTTTGCAGTTTTTCCAGTTTGGGGATGTTATGTATAATGCTTCTCTGAACATGTCTTTGTGTCAACACAGCCTTTCATTTCTCTTGGGTAGGTATGTAGGAGTAGAATTGCTAGGTTGTATCATAAATTTATGTTTAACCTTTTAAGAAACCACCAAGTGGCAGGGCCATTTTACGTTCCCATCAGTAATACACGTAGATTTCAATTTTTCTATATCTGCACCAATACTGAGTATATCTGTCATTGTGATTATGGTTATTCCAGCATGTGTGCGGTAGTATCTCATTGTGATTTAGTTTGCATTTTCCTAATGACTAATGATGTTGAGCACCTTTTCATGTGCTTATTAGCCATTCACATATCTTCTTTATTAAAATATATACTCAAGCGTTTTGCCTGTTTTTTAATTGGGCCATATGTATTCTTATTACAGAGTTGTAAGAGTTACCTATATATTCTGTATACAAGTTCTTTATCAGGACTTGTATGATTTACTACAAACGCTATAAATGTAAACTTACATGATTTATAAATATTTTCTCCCAATCTGTGGCCTGAGTCTTCATCTCCTATGTGGTTTCTTCTGTATTACAAAAGGTTTTACTTTCAATGAGATCCAGTGTATTGATTTTGTTTTCTTTTATGGATCGCATTTTTGGTATCATATCTAAGAACTCTATGTCTAACCCAAAGAGACTTTTAAATGAGAACAACAGATCATTTAAAAAGTCTAATGCTATCAACCACACCAAGTTCTTTGAATAAGAACTCTTTGGTCTTTACATTATCTTTATTAAAACCATTTTATTTGACTTAACACCGTTCAACTCAGCCATTTAAAATGGTTTTAAAGTCTGCAGAGGGTGGGCAGAGAGCAGCGTGAGCGGTGGAGCTTGTGCAGAGGTCAGCAGAGAGGAACAGAGTACGGGAAGTGGAAAAGGATGAGCTGGAGGTGGGCTCTCCACCTGATTCCTGTGCTTCCCACAGTAACCTGCATATGCATTCAGCACGTATTTGCTACAAGATTAAGTGGCAATAATTGGTTCGTGTTGCAATTTAGCACTTCAAGTATATGGCCACCGACAAGAAGAGGAAACAGACTGGCACAAAGCCACAGAGAGAACAGGAGGCACCCTGTCCATGATAACCATTTGGTATATAAAAGCCTGGCTAGAGACTGAGCTTTATTGCTTATTCGTTGCTTCATTCATTCGACAAATATTTACTGAGCTCTGTGTAAAGTTCAAAAGATGGTGAATAAAATCAAAATCAGATGCCTGCCCTCAAGAAACTTAGGTCTGGTGGAGTAGACAGGCCATCCTGTGATTATACATAGCTGGACAGTTTCTATGCTGAGAGATACAAACAGGCTGAGTGCCTATGAAAGGGGGCTTTATTGAGTCAAGGAGCTCAGCAAATGTTTCCCGAAGAAGTGACCTGAGATGTAAAGTATGAGAACAGGGCATGGAGGGGAGCATTCCAGGAAGTGGACGTAAAGAAGGGGAAAGGAACATGCAAACAGGTGTGCAAAACAAAGACTAGTGTGATGGCAAGCAAGGAAAAAGAAGAGCAGCCTCCTACATGATGATGCTGGTGAGAAGGGAAGCAAGACCTTGCAGGACCACTGGGCAAATTAAGGTACTGCCTTTATCTTAAGAGCAATGGGAAGCCATTAAAGGAATTCAAATAGGGAGAAATGACACTAAATATTTGAAAAAGATCAGAGCACAGAATGGGTAAGAGAAGAGCTAGGTTAATATTTCAACTGGATCTGTCGGGACAGTTTTATAGTTTCAGGTGGGGAATAATGGTAGCTTAGGCTAAAGACATGGAAGCAACCTAAATGTCCCTCAACAGATGAATGGATAAAGAAGATGTGGTACATATACACAATGTAATACTACTCAGCCATAAAAAAGAATGAAATAATGCCATTTGCAGCAACATGGATAGACCTAGAGATTATCATACTAAGTGAAGTAAGCCAGACAGAGGAAGACAAATATCATAGCATTTGACTTATATGTGAAATCTAAAAAAAAGAAAGAAAGAAAGACACAAATGAACTTATTTACGGAACAGAAACAGACCCACAGACATACAAAACAAACTTATGGTTATCAAAGGGGAAAGGGGGGGAGGGATAAATTAGGAGGTTGGGATTTATACATATTACTATATGTAAAATAGATAACCAACAAGGACCTACTGTATAGCACAGGGAACTATACTCAATATCTTATAATAAACTATAATGGGAAAGAATCTGAAAAAGAATATACATACATATACATATATATATATGTATAACTGAATCACTGTGCTGTACACCTGAAACTAACACAACATTGTAAATCAACTATACTTCAACTTAAAAAAATGGTAGCTTAGGCTAGGGTGGTACAGTGTTGTTCTGGAAGAGGGTGTCAGAATTTCTGCAGTGCTGTACAGCACACAGATGATCATTCAAATCGGAAGTAACTGTCTTTTTCAACAATTTACGTGATAAAAAAATCACAGAAAGAGCAACAAAAATTCATATTCACACGAAATCACCCAATATCCAAAATAAGGAATATTCTGAAATAACCGTTTGCTTATTTGTCACTTGGCACTCCTCAGGATTTAAATGAGTAAAGTTGCTAATCCCACCCACAGTATATTTTTTTTTTTAAAAAAAACTGAACTTTATAGAGTGCTTCTTCTGTTAGACATTACGGTGCTAGAGGCTTTATCAATATTGTATCATTTAGTCCCCACTACAATTCCATAAAGTAGATACACTATGATCCCCATTTTAAACTGATGCTAAAAAGTCTAAGGTTCAGAGAACCTAGGATTCCCTTTGTAGGAGCAAGTCCTTATATCTAAACCATCCAACCATCTAGACTCTATGTTCTTACCCACTCTGTTCTCGTGCCTATCAACTAACCAAGTGAATAAAGGAAATACATAAAGTACTGTACTTTCTTTAACTACTGGAATTGGGCATAGTGTGAATTTTGGAGAAATAGGATTTCTTTTCCCCCTAATTTAAATTGTAAAGAAACAAGTGAAATTAGTTCATCATAAAACCATATAAATATTAACAAATATGAAAAGGGTTATTAGCATTCGCCATAGGCAACAGCACCATGGTACGTGCAGTCTGATGATTAATCAAACCAGCCACCAGTAGCTGTTAGGAATGAGATTAGGTTATGTGTAGCAGTCAAAGGCTCAACATACCAAGGAGATTGGTATGGAGATTTCTACATTCCAGGCTTCCCAGGATTTGCCTAGCTGGCTTAGCTGTCAATTGCTAAAATTATAGGGAATGTACGGTAAATTTAACTAAAATATCTTAGGCCATGAACTTTCAATAAAAACATTTTGTTGTAAAAGATGGGCAAATAATGGGCTGCCGTCAATTAGCAAGCTAAATGTACAAGCTTCACATCAAGACCACAAAGGAAGACAGGAGACCCTGAGAGGAGGTCGCAGTGATGTGTTCTACAATTCCTTATTACAAGCAAGCCTTGTCATTTTTTACCTGTAGTGGTTTCTCAATTCACTCGATTTGTATATACTCCTTTTCCTTTTAAGTTACTAGTAGAACTTAAACTCATTCTAGGCCCAATTTGTTAATTTGCAGAAGGAAAATCACTACCAGATCTTTGAAGATATATACCTGGACCCAAATCCTAGAATTTGAAACAGTGTCTAAGTTTTATGTTCTGGGTCTTTGGTAAAATAACTTCAATAGAAGTAGCTCTTTGCACTTAACAAAACTGAAACAAAACAGAAAAAGGACAAAAGTATTGGTTTATTCCTAATATAAGCAGGTTTTGAGATAAGTGACCTATTGGAACAAATCCAGTTCTTCGAGGCCATCAAGGATGAAAAAGCGCAAAACTATATACTTAATAAGGTACTTCCTAAGTACTTGCTGATTTGACAGTTGTCTAACCATTACTGAGTTAAGGAAAGGACCCCATTTTCTGATCATGCATCACCAAGTCTTACAGCGAAAAACTGTTCTAGACTAGAAGCTAGAGAAGCTGGACCCCAGTCCTAGCACAGCTACTAACTAGCTGTCAGGGCATCTGACAGCTCTAAGAGAATCCCCGGCTGTGACATCACTGGTAAATCTGAAATAATAACACTCAGCCCAGTGTGATGCTAGGAAGATTAACCCAATACCTGTAAGTGAGAGTGTATGTGAAAAGGCAAAGCTCTAAATAAATAAACATACTAATTAGTATAAAGTATCATATGGTATTACCACTAACACTAATAATAAATGCCATTATTCAAAGCTCAATGCAATACCTTAAATTGGTATAAAAATTTCTAAACACTTGTTCAAACTTTTATTTACCTAGTCACACACCAGTAACAATTTATGACTGACTCTCTGAGGAGCACTGCATCCAATGCCAAAGTCCTTGTATTCGGAAATACCCATAAACAGCTGTAGAATACTCTTCGGGAAATACTTACATAGAGCACAAAGACATAAAGTAATATGCTCAAAGTCTGTTCCAAACAAATATTGATTCAATCTACCAATGCATTATGGAAATTTCTAACCGGAATTAAAATGAATTAAAGCATAATATCAACACTTGGTTTCTTTCGTGTAATACAGATAGGAAAATAGGAAATTTAAGACACTCACTTCAGGGTCTCAAGCGACATCTGTAAATTGTAATTGCGTTCCTGTTCAGGCAGCTTGGAGAACTCCACCAGACACGGGTGCTGTCTCTTATTGTCATCTCTAACCTGAAACAGAACAGGATATCGACATATAATAGTTTCTAAGGTCAGATACTAGCGATGGTAATCTAATTGCATGGAGGAAAGCGAAGGGGGAAGCAAGAAGGGAAACCCAGACCATCATCCCAGCTAAGCTGCCTCTGTCATCTCCCAGGCACGACTAATATTCGAGGTCAGTGGTCAAGCCTGGCATTGTCTGGGCTTCCTGATGTCTTCCATTTGGCACCGTTCCTGGCCCCAGTGTCCATCCCCCATGCCCACTCTCCCAGCAACTTCCAGCATTTGCTTCAATCTTACTTTCTCAATGAGGCTCATCCTGCCCACCTTCCTAATATGCCAATCTGCCCACTCACCCTACTCTTTTTTTTCCCATAACAGTTACCACCTGCTAACAGACTAGGTCTTTATTTATTGGATTACTGTCTATCTCCCTGCAACTAGAATGTATGACCAAAGGAACAGGAATTTGATCTCTTTTGCTTTTAGACAATGTGTTCCCAACACCTAGAACATGCCAGGTACATGGCAGGCACGGAACAAATATTTTGTAAACTGAAATGAATTCTAGGTTAAGAAGGTGTAGTAATCACTTAGTTTTGATGTGCAGGAAGTTTTACGTGTTTAGAGCCAAACAGATTAGAGACATCAATTAACATCATGACTGATTGATACAAAAACTCTTGGAGGTGGTTCCAGTTGTTCATTTCACCCCATGTAAGCTACTTCTGATCTCACAAATCACTCCAGCGCTTTACCAAAGTCAGTTAACATCCCACAGCCATTTTTCATATTAATCCTTGAAAACGTGGATTAGCAATCAGAATAAACTAAATTCAAGATTTTAGGGATGAATTAATGAGAAAGATGTTCTGTACCCTTGCATTAGTAATTAGGTTTTTATCTTATTAGAGACCTAAATTACACAGGCATTACTGCCGTGGTGACACCACGAACACAGCCATATGCTGTCAGGGAACAAATTACTTCATGGTAATAATTACCAGGCTTTATAAATGCCACATAAAAAGTAGGTAAACACGAGTAAGAATTTTTTTTTAAGTTTTCAGGAGTCGCCAAGTTAAAAACAAGATAGTTATTCCTTTCTTTCCAGTGATCATTGCAAATGAACAGGACTTACACAAAAGCATATAGTTTACTTATTCAAGTGTGTAACTTTGGAAATGAAATCTAGAGTTACAAAATGTAACACTAAATTCTAAACATAAAGGTAAAAATGAACATGTCCAATTCCGGAGATAATTTAATCTGCGTTCATGTAATTTCCACTTCCCCTCTATTCTCTACGCCAGAGAGTAACTGACTCCATCATCCTCTCGGGTGTCCAAGCTAAAACCAGAAATCTACCCAGATTTCCTTCCCTCTCTTATCCACATCCCATAGTGGAACTTCAAAACATCTGCGGTCATGTCTCTCCAGCCCCACTGCCGGCACACAGTTGGGAAACTCGCAACCTCTCACCTGGGACACCTGAGTCCTCTCCCTGACCCCTTTTCCTGCCTCCAGGCTCACTGCTCTTCCACAAAAACAGCAGAGCAAATATTTACCACCTCCTGGAAGCCCTCCCTGATTTCACCAGAAAAGCTGTAAATATTCCTCCCTCACAGTTAGCATCTCCACTACAGTACTTAGCTTGTAATTGTTTGTGTATCTATCACTCAGCTAAACCAGAAGCTCTTAAAAAAGGCAAACTGACTAAAACAAGGTCTTTTCAATTTGGTGACCCCAGTACCAAGCACATCAGGCGAACACTAGGTAAAAGGGACACACGAATACCTGAATGGACAGGCCTGATGTTATTCCATAAAATAGAGTTCTTACATGATGCTCCTGTGAAACACATCGCAAAGACATTTAAAGAAACTAAGTTCTTTCCAAAAAGTAAAAACAAACAAAAAACCCCAACTTATTCAACAGTTCAAATTGCTCTAAAGTAAAACACAGTTGAACACTTCATCTAAAATGTCAAAGAATTTATGGAATTAGTCTCAATAACAGGGATGTACCTAAGTCTAGACTAACAGAGATCATCAAGTCAGGGAGGGTGGCCACTTATCTGAAAGGAGTTTTAGGAAAGCCCTCGTAAAAGAAGCAGGACACAAGGTCAATTGTTACATGGTAGAACAATGTGAAATCTCCTCACGTGTCAGTTTGAGACTCTCCCAAATTGCTGACCCTCTGATACGATACCTGGAGCTGTGCTTGCCCAGAATGAGCCCTAAGAAAACAACCGTTTCGTTCTATCAGCAAGTATTTGAGTATGTTCCTTGTCCCAGGAAAGGTGCCAGATGCCAGCACTACAGCAACAGACTGAGTGCTTAATCTCCACCCTGGAGGCCCAATAAACATAAAGCCCAACGTTGCTTTAACCAGCCAGGGCCAGGTAAAGGATAACTGGCAGCAACCAGGATGGCTCCGAGGCACTGTATCCTCTTTCAGCATCTACAGACTAGCAGCAATAGAAGGTATGGCATTGAAATGAACCGGATTTAACTGCAAAAATGGATAATAATGAGACCTTATATTTCCTCTTTTTTTAAAAGAAGAAACATAAGGAAGTTCACTGTAGAACGTAATCATTTAGGCGACCTTTAGAAGCTTGCAATAGAAATCATCTTTCTTTCACATAAGCCTGTTAAACAGTTCCTGTTACTGTACGGGTTTTTTTTTTTGGAGGGGAGTTGTTATGAGATGTTTTTAAATCCTAGCCTGTAATTATCTTTCTCCAAATTTTGTCCATAACTCAAATCTCTGCCTCATCTTGGAATCCTGTGGTAAATTCTGTCAGTAACTCCTCTGGCAGTTGACTAGGTACACCTTTATGATATCTCTCCTCTTACTGACTTTAACTGACGGTAAATATCTTATCTAGCATTTATTCATTTCCTCTATTTTTAAAAGTCAATGAATATAGCACAAAACTATATACTTAACAAGGTAACTTTGTAAGTGCTTGCTGATTTGACAACTGTCTAACCATTACTCAATTAATGAAAGGATCCCATTTTCTGATCATGCATCAGTAAGTCTTAATAGTGAAAAACAATTCTGGACTAAAAGCTAGAGAACATACATCCTAGTCTTAGCACAGCTGCTAACTAGCTGTCAGGGCATCTGACAGCTCTATGAGAATCCCCAGCTGTGACATCACTGGTCAAACTGAAATAATAACACACAGCCCAGTGTGCTGTTAGGAAAATTAACCTAATACTTGTATTGGGAGTGTATGTACAAAGGCAAAGCTCTAAATAAACAAACATACTAATTAGTATAAAGTATCATATGGTATTATCACTAATACTAATAATAAATGTCATTATTCAAAGCTCAGTGTAATAAACTATGACTGGCTGAATACACTCATTTCTATACTCAGTCAAATATAAGAAAGTGTTACAACCTTTGGGATACTTAGGCTATTAATATCATAAAAATGAAAGTGCTGCCACAGTCCTGCTAAAAAACGATATATGCTACGCTGGGATTACACGGGAAGTTGTTTTGGTTTTATTTCATCTAAATTTTATTGATAAACGGTAAACTCTACAGGTAAAAACTACAGGTAAAGTTCTCTGAAAAATAATCATTTGGAAACACATGCAGTCATTATTTCTCAGCCTCTCTTCCACTTACGAAACCGACTTGAATCTTTGCCAAGAGGACTTACACTGCTACGTACAATTGGGACTAAAAGAAGTGAAACATCAGAGGAGGAGAGTAAACTGACCTCTTTCCATTTTCAGTTTTCACTTTCAATTTGTTTTTTTCCTGAGTTCCTTAGAAATCAATGCCTATTGTCTGTATATGTTAACCTTGATTTAAAAATGTAACTTTCAGCCTGAAGACTGATAAATTTTCAATTGTCTAGGCAACTAAGCCATCCTTCAATGAACCCGCCACTAATGTCATTCCCTCTCGTAAAGAAAAAATGCCCCAAAACCGAAGTGTAGGGGAAAAAAATCAATCGGATCGACTCATGTCACCACGTAGCAGGATGAGTGAGAAGAAGTTATGTTTTCAGAAAGATGTATTAACAGAATCTAAAAATAAATCACAAAATTATGTACCGGACCATACTGCCAGCCAAGTTCGATTTTATTCATAACCCAGAGTTCATGGATATTCTCTGCCAGTTTTTCTCTTATCCTCTCCAGGTGGGGAGGCAACACAATCTACAATTGAAAAAAAGAAAAGGAAAACACATCAGAAAGAAATGCAAGAAAATGCAGCATTGATCGTCCTCACTGTGAGTGGAACCAAATAAAATAGTCTCATCAACCGTTAAAATATAATCATGTAACAAGGTTCCAAACCATCTATTCTAAATTTGTACAACTAGGTACCTAAGCAATTAATAGGTAAATTGGGGGAAATTATGAATGAAAGTTAGAAAGAAAGAAAACAGAGTATTGCTGAGGACAGCCATCATTAAGAAAAAAGTCCTAATGGATTTGGTACAACCACCAGAATACGCATTATTTAAAAACAGAAATCATCCCAGAGTTCTTAAACCAACCTGGCCAGCACCCACCGGCCAGAATGAAGGCAATTCAGTGTCCAAAAGATAATCCGTGGGCTCTCTGCGTCTAGAAATACCTGATGGCAGTGATTTATGTGTTCCCTTAACTCTGTTACTTTTAGTGGTTTCCAAATATAAGCCTCAGGGGAAAAAATCTGAACCTGTTCCCATTAAAAAGGGGAAGTTTAATGGCCTCTTCATAACACAAAATGGTTTTCCAGGTGACGGGTTGGCTGTGCACACCTGGCGATGCACTGGCATCTGCCCCACAAGCAGTCCCTCAACACAGAGAGCAGACAACTGCCCACCATGCCCATGGATACGGCAGAGTTTCCACAGGGGGCAGGCCATCCCTGTCTCCTTCCCTCCAAACAGTAGAGGTTATCCAGGGCTCAGGACATCCTAAATGTGCTAGCAACACCACAGAGTCCCACTGTCCATTCCAGCCCATTTCCATCCTCCAATCGTGCTTACCGCTCAACTCTGGTAGCACCATACACACCCTGCCGCGTTCCAGCGACGGCAACACAAACTGAATTTTAGCCATGTACAAAGCTTGTTTGTTTACGTTACTGCATCATATACAAAGCCAGCAGGGAGAGACAAGAAATATGGTTCAAGGAACCAAACAACGGAAGCTTCTGAGGCCTGCTATTAATTCTATTTCAGACTTCAGACATTTCTCTGATCTTCAAAAGCTAATGAACAAACTATGAATATCTAACCAACCGGAATGAAGTTACTTCACCATTAAAATAGAGCAATACTTAATTCATTGTCAATGTCAGGATACTTGCAAGTTTATGAAAGAGAAAAGCAAGAGTAACTGCTAACACTGCTTGGGTGCTTATTTGCAAAGTATTGTGCCAATGTGTTATTTATTAACTATGTCAAACGTACTCTGAACATCCCAATGAATGTGATGAGTAATTTTCTCGAGTCCCAGAGCACACATTCGATCCCAGGCATTTTGATCATAACCCTAGAGCTCACGATCTCAGTCTCTACCCAAGATAAAAGTCAGTTAAATCACTTCAAAATACCAAATGTATCTAGATGGGAGAAGAAATTGAAAACTCCACCACTACCCTAGGTAAAAAAACAACACTCTAAAATTAGTATGCATTACCTCAGGTTGTGGCCCATTAGTACATTATAAAGTCAATTTACTGGCTTGAAACCCCCCTTAAAAAACAAAATAGAATAGACTAGGCAAATGGCTAAGTGGACATGGTAAGGGTAAGCATTAGTTTATGAAACCAATTATACATATAAATTGTATTACTGTAAAATGCATTCGTATGGGTTGCAGTCAAAAGTTTGAAAGCCACTGCATATGGGAATGACTGCAATTCAAACGTTGCCATCACAGCTGACGATCTGGGTACCTGGCTGGTATCCACGGGGATCGGTGTGAAGGCGGCTTGTGTCAGGGAAACTGTGGGACCCAGGAGGTCCCGTGTATAAGTCCTTTCTTGCTTGTACTCTCGGCTGTGTTCCACTTTCAACTTTTCTTTTGGCAGAACAGCTTCATAACAAGGAGCATACCCGGGCGGAGGAAGGAACTTAAATTCTCCATGTCTCCCCCCAAGCAGAAAGCGTACCCTGAAAAGGATGCATGTCGGGGTCGGTTATATCTCTGGCATACAGAAAAGTTTCCTAATCAACAGAATACAAGGAATAAATTATGAGTACAAAATTAGCTTTGTCAGAAGCCACATTTTTTTTCCTAAGTACCACCATAATGTCAGTACCTTAGAGATTAAGAGCCTCTAATCATAAAAGTAAAACCTGATTAAACTATGTTAATGGCTCAGCAAAAATTTATCACTCTCTGGAGAAATAATAAAAGCATATGCACCATATTCCTATGTGAATGAAATACCTGTTCATAGTATTTGGTCATTTAATGTCTCAAGGTGCCCAAATAATCAACAGACAAAGAACAGACTTGATCTAAATATCTGTGTACTTAAAATTGCAGGGCTGGATGAGATCTGATAAAAAGAAAAAACAGTCACAGCCCAATTTCCCTGTGAAATTCCTTAAAGGGGACTCAAATGATACTTCTATATACTAAATTATCACTTTAATTTCTCTTCCATCTGGTAGTAGCAAAAAAGCAAAGGGTTAGAGGAAACCACCTTGACCCAGCTGACCATAGGCAGATAATTAATTTACAAGTATAGCAGGTAGAGGGTGACATGGAAAGGAGTCATCTTGACCTGATCAACCAAAAAACATGTGTTTTCTGTAGAAATGAGGGGGTTTGGAGTAGGGTAGCAGAATGCAATGAAAAGAAAAATTAATGAAAATAAATATGAGAAAATAAATGGTATTTTTAATGCAACATTGTTTATTAACCCTTATTAAATAAAAAAGTGAACTTAAATGGACTTGAAATATTTCAGGAACACTGGATAGAGGGATAGTCAGCAGATTGCATATCTAAATGGTTGGATATATGAACAAAGGATTCAGCCTCCTGAGATTCCCCTCTTAGGCGAATCTTATCTTCACCCTTTGAGGAAGGGGCAAAATGCCCTGTGGACAGACGCCCAGGAGTGAGAGAGAGAAGGTTAGCAAAGCAAGTGTGATGGCAGTGCAGTCTTCCATGAAAGAATGAGAAGTGCGAAGGCAAACAGACCAAAAAACATAGAGATACTAACTTGATTCCTGCAGAGAAACTGACAACTGGAAAGAAGAGGCCATCAATGTTGAAATTCTCAAACATGCCTTGAACAGGTTGTCCGTTAATTCGGAAGGAGATGCTTGGGGCACTTAGATCTAAACAGCAACTGATGACATCATCAGTTCTCAACAGATGCTGGTTTGGTGAGCTGACAGTACGGGCAATACAACCTATGGGGAAACACATTAAGGAGGGTAATGCACCTTTATCTCAGAGAATCATCTTCAGAACCTGAGTCAAAGATCTGAATAGGCAGTGACAATCACTGAACGGTACTGGACTAGACTAAATCTTGAATGCATATTAATGTTATATGTCAACTCCTTTACCAAAAAAATTGTTGCTTTTTTCAGGAGCCATGCTGCTATCTTTATTGTAAAATGGACCTTCTGACATGCAGAAATTTTTGCATGCAGATGGATGGTATTTGACGCTGATATCATCTTACAGCTGATAATATAATGATGTCAGGGGAAAATCTCTAGGGAAAGGCTTGAAGTCAAATTGCTACTTTATCACCTACTACTTGTATGACCATCAGCACATTACTTAAGCTCTATAAACCTTGATTTCTTGTAAACCAAATGCCATCACCTTGTAGAGTTGTTATGATGATTAAATTAATGGTTTATAAGAACAGTCTCAGACACAGCCGGTATTTATTTCAGTCCCCTTCTCAAAGATTAAATACATTTTGTTTTATAAAATAAAAATATAAAGGGATAATGAAAGCAGAACATGTGCTCATTTGTGCATTGTTTATTGAGAGACAATACATGTCAACTGGTTTGTTGTTGTTCTATAATTTATTTCATACAAGGTCTTGGTTGGCTTCTTAAGTAGGATACAGCAGGATACAAGTTGAGGCATGAAATGATATTTGATAAATGTCATTACTTGCCCTAGCCAGCCTATGACCTATGCCCATTCTTGACTGTGTCATAACTCCTTGGCTGATTAGTCTCATGGGCACAATGGAAAACAAGAAGGTAAGATCCTCCCAAACACACATGCTCACAAATGCAACATACAAAATTTCTCAATTTGAGCAAAGACAAAAATAGATTTGATGATGCAAGCTTTGCATTTGTTATAACACCTTTTTAAAATTTCTAGCATGCCAAGATTTCTACCAACAGCATATCTGAAATGCCAGTAGTAGAGCATATCTACATTTTAAACTGTGTACTTTTAAAAAATTTTACCAATATTCAAATCTGCAAGCAGTACATTCGTTATGAGGTGGTCCCTCTAGAATTCCCTGGATATAATAAAGCCAGCTTGTTAAAAAAAAATCATACAAAAGCAACAGAACTCACAGATTACGGTCTATATCCCTGTTTGTATCAAGATCTGTAGCTGATAATGTTATTAAACAGATATTTACTATAATCCAAATATATCACTCAATCAGAGGGATATTATAATGCTAATACGAATGACCATGGTTAACTGTTTTGCAATGCCTGAAAGAAACAGGTAAGAGAGAGATAAGGTCACTAGTGACCAGCCTAAGTCCACAGTTTCAATGGCACTCACACTGCTGAATCCACTAGGAAGCATTCTAAGGTTGCATTTACATAAACTCAGATCAAATCCATATGAGAACTATATTCCTGTTCGCTGCATTAGCCAGAAAGGAAGATAGCAGTGGCCTGATTCATAGGTCCTGTAAGAGAATCCTTACCCATCTTTCCCATACTGTTCTATGACATTCCTCCACAGTTTTATACTTAAATTCTCCAAAAGCACCAAGGTTTTTCACACCTTTGGTCCTTACAAACACAGAGTGTGGATGCCCCAATCCAGGGGTCCCCAACCCCCGGGCCGGCATCGGGCCGCACAGCAGGAGGTGAGCGGCGGGCGGGCGGGCGGGCGAGCGAGCGAACCTCCATCTGCCGCTCCCCATCACTCCCCATCACTCGCATTACCGCCTGAACCATCTCCCACCCACCCCCCGCCCCATCTGTGGAAAAACTGTATTCCACGAAACCGGTCCCTGGTGCCAAAGAGGTTGGGGACCGCTGCCCCAATCCAATTCTCATTCACACAACGGGAACATAGCAATGCTATGCAAAGCTTAAGTTGGGAAGAAGAAATGAAGACAAAGCTCAAAACTTGTGCTGATAAGCCAAATTCTGGTTACAAGGAACATCTCCACCCTCCAATCACAAAAAGTTAAGTGTTCTCTCTCAGAAATCACAGATAGTTGATACTTGAAATTATACTTCAACTATTAAAAAGAAAAGGAATAGGAGAGTGAACCCAAGAAGATTATGTGAATTACAGTGGATTTAACCACGGAAACTCAGTCAGAAGCCAATTAGTTTAGATTTATCTTTGTTGATCCTGAATCTAAAATTAGCAATAGATCCCAGGGCTTGAGAGAACATAGCTTTCAACTACAGACATGGTAGACTGCATATTTTCTTGCCATTTGAAAAAACAGTCAAATATTTTCTCCTGATACAAAGTTTCAAGATGAATTTCTCATGAAATTCCACAATGTATCCTCTTTTCTGTGATCCGTGCATAGATTCACTCAATATTTTTGTTGCTCTTATCACTCTGTTTAAAAGATACTTTGCCATGAAAAGCATATTGCATACACTTTCAACTCCAGAAGCTCTGGGTTCTTCCTCTGTGTTGACAGAAAAAGCTTCAAACTAAATGCAAACATGAAAATGGTGAAGTGGCGTTATATGGCTAAAATAATGAGATGCAATTCAGCATTTTTTGTTTTTTTACCAGTGTAATGTTTCGTTTCTTTTTTCCCCTATCTCTGTGTAATGGGAAAACAAGTGAACATGCTTCATTCATTCACCTGAGGACCCATTTTGTGTGGAGTGATACTCGAAGGTAGAGAGAGGGGATAATATCTGAAGATAAGTTATTATATATTATATATTATAAATGTATTATCAAACAGACATTAACCCTATTTCATCTTTGTCAGGTCTTCTGAAGGTAGGGCTCTTTGCCTTTGTTTGGTGGGTAGAAAAATTCTGGAACAAGCATTGTGACTCTCTTCTGACCAGCACAGTACACCTGTGTATAAGACACACCACACTACGGCCTGGGTCCCAACCAGTGCCCCACAGGTTAGATGAAATATCCAACATACAGCCTCATCTCCTCCAGGCTACTGAGTTATTGGCACCAAAGAAAGGAAAAATTTATTAAGTATTATTGTTCGATACAACTACATGGAGTGCTTTTCTTTATAAATTCCTTACCATAAGCTCTTAGGTTTAATTAAATTTAATTAAAAATGTTCTTTTCATAATTTATGAGGCCTATAAAGCATTAATAAATGAATACCACTTGATTTGCCCATGAGAGGCAAAGTTCAGCTTTCTGTAATGTAAGGAACCTCTATTTTCCGTATGTTAAATGTGCTATAAAATATATCAGGTTCATTCTAAATGCAGCTTTCTGAATACAAGCATATGTCTGCAGAAGCCAAATGAATTCCAATATCTACCTCATCAAAAGGTAAACTTTTAAATAGAGCCAATCAAAATACATGTTTTAATAAATCTGAAAAAAAGAGTACTATTTTTATTTTTATATATTACTCATTTTTAATATACTTTCAACCATCAAAGCTTAGCGGTGGTAGCCAGTGAAATGAACTATACATTCATTTTTAAACCGTTCCACACGTCTGAAACGAAGCATCATTTTATTATGAGCTGACTCCTCACAATACACTTGACAAATTACCAATTCCTGACATGACATTACCCACCAGAAGATGGAAACTTAGTCTATTTATTCCAATTATTTTCCAGGATTTGGTTTTGGTTCTTTTTTATATTGGAAGCTAAAGCTTCACACATACCAATTAAGACAAGTAGGAAACATTTAAGTTTTTGCAGTTGATTCATGAATCAGAACGCCACTTCTGAAGCATACCATTCAAAGGCAAAGAAGTCTTTTGGAGAGGTACTACAATTGTAACAGTTTTCTTTTTCCCCTAGTGAAATTCTGCTTTTTACTTAACACCCTCAACATTTCAGTGTTACATTTCTGAAATAAATGTACCTGATATGAACAGCACCAATACCAATAGCTTCTAGAAATGTCCAGTGAGGGCAAAAGATTTCCTTCAAAAACACTGTGAAAGAAAATGGATACTACGTACCTGACCAGAGGTGAAGGCCATCAAATCCATAGGAGAAGAGGTCATCTCCGACACCATTTCCACCCCACTCCTCGCCCCCTCCAGGGTAGGGCGAGTACCCCTCCGTTGAAGCCCAGCCCACTCGCAGGTGAGTGGCTTCGGCGGTCATGAATGGCTCGGTGTGGTCCACCATCAACTCATAGTACCATTTCCTATACTGCGCAGACCCTTCGCTGACACCCAGAAAAATATTGGGTCTCATGCTTTAAAGAGATGGGAATAGCATGTGAGAAAATCTGAATAAAACTTTCATTGTCTTAACTTAACATCGTGCTATTCTGAATTAGTCCTGCTCCTCAAAGACATATATTACATATTAAATATGTTTCCTTAAGTACAACAAATTATTGAAGCAATCACTGAAGTCTGCAGTGACAGCCAACCTTACAGTTAACATTCAGAGACTGATGTTTGCTTCTGGGATAACTTGGCAATGTCACTCAAGGGTCTATTATTTTTTCTTAATTGCTCTTCAGCATATTTTATATCATTAATCATATTTAAGGGGAGGCACTCAGGATAGCACAGCAGGACCTAATGGAGTTACTCTTAATCCAGGACATAGAGACATTTTCCTAAGCTAAGCTTTGTGTCATACAGAGTTTGAGGCTGAAGCAAGTCATAGTCTTAGTGAAGGAACCAAGGTGATTAATCATCTTTGTTGTTCTCTATGCTTTGCTGTGAAAAGAATAATTTCTAGTTAGTTGTATTTAATTGCATTTTACTGAAGAACTTTTACCCTAAGTTAATACTAGGGATTAGTGAACGTCTCAGAAAATACTGCTCATTAACGACAGGTCTATTACATAAAGAGCCACAAAGAAAGTCTTAAATCAATCTTTTTTAAAAAATCACAACGTAGAAATATACACTAAACCCTACATTTTTGTTCGAACCAGAGTGAAGTAGCAAGTATTTCCTGGACAGCTGCTAAACACAGTGTATTAAAGTTATCACTATCACATATAACATTTCCTTAATTATAAGCTGTATTTATTATTGTTGTTGTAATTATTATTATTATTTTGTATACGGAAGGCACTATGACATGGTGGTGAAGAGCTCAGTCTCCGGAGTTAGACCTGAGTTCCATTTCCAGTTCCAACATTTTAATCTATAAAATGTAGATAACAATAACACTTTGTGCAAACACAAGCAGCGTAGAATACTTGTAAAGCACCTGGCATTGTGGCTGGCACAAAGTACCCAATGAATGTCTGATACCTTGGAAGGTAGATCTAACTGGAAATGTAGTTTTATTGCTTATTTGCAGAATGTATTATACTTTGGACATTTGAATTCAATGTCTTTATTATACATCGTAGGCACTTCACCATTGGTATTGAAGGATATAGTGTTTTTAGTTATGTTCTAAGAAGATGTAAAACACAATTATATATAATTATATCCCTGTATCATTGTCAGCCGCTCCTGAGGATGACAACAGCAATTCAGCTACCTATGAACGTGAATGAGAGCTCTTATACATTTTTTTGTAATAAATGTGTATCTTGCTTGGGTCATCTATTGTTGTTATCTCATCTGATGGGTAGAAAAAAATTCCTACACTATTCCCTGGGGAAATATGTAAAAGATTCTAATCAAACAAACAGACTATACAATGTTTTAGCGACAAAGCTAGGACGTGCAATTTTTGTTATGCTACCGATCTGGCGACGTGGGCTCTCTGAACCTACCTGCTGACGTGGTTCACAAGGCGTGTCTGCAGTAACAGGTCTCTTCCTGGCAGAAGATTGTCACAGATGAGATGCTGGTTAGAACGGACTGCTACCCCATGGCAAACACAGAGGGAGCATAAGACATCCAGAACCTGAAAAGAGAAGCCACCTTCAGACTCTCATTCCCTTCTCAGGTTCAAGTGTCGGCAGCAGTTTCCACAAACACATTCCCTCCAGTTACCTCTGACCCAGTCACTTTAAACATTACAGCCACGTGTCCACTTATTTTCCAACCTTCCTTCATACACAAACTGAGAACTGCTCCATCCTCCCATTGAGGCTACGCATAAGCACTAAGCAGTATTACCTGATTGGAACTAAACGGTGAAAAACACTCATGACAAATGTGACACACCTTTTAAAAATTATCTTTTTAAAAAAAAATAGTTTTAAAATTATTCCAGAATTTATTTCTGGCAATAAAATGGTTCACTTACCTTGTGATTTCTTCCATGCTTGTCTAAAAGTGAGATAATGGATTTAATATGGCCTTCTTTAATAATATTGAGAGCTTCTGGACTTTCTACTAACACACAGTGTAAAACTTCAAGAATACCTGAAGAGAAAAGAAAGGGGGGAAATAAGATTAACCTAGCTACAATGATCAGTGGCCTTCCTCTTCCCTATGTGTTTATTCAGGTGTTGACTGAACATAATATAATTCTTATGTGCTCAATGCATTTGTCACAGGGCACCTGTGATAGGGGACAGGTGGTGTTTGGAACGCAGGGCTGATAACCAAAGATGATGTCGAGTGAGGACAAGGCAAAGATACAGGGTTCAGCTGAGTAAGCAGGTAATTCTGCCTGCAGAGAAATGAAAGAAAGCAACATTTAAGTGGGGCCACAGAGAACTCATTCATGGCCATTTTCCAGACAGGAAAAGATGGCGGTAAAGTGCTGAGTGAAGTCTTGAATGGGGGGCATACCTCATGTGCCTGGGGTACAAAGCCAATAGGGAATGGGACACGTAGGTTAGGGCCAGCTTATGAAGCTTCTGGACACTGAAAGCATAACCCTGCAATAATGCATCCTAACCCATGGAGATCATTACATTCTCCTGGAGGTTTATAGCAAAACATGTTTCTTGGTTTGCAGAACAAGAGAAATATACAAGTTAACACAAAAATAAACAGAAATATACAATATACAAAACCTGAAAAAGAAGGGTAATATTTGTAGGTATTAGCTATCAGAGAAGATAAAATGGAATACATCTTCTCTTAAAGTCTAAAACAGAAATTAGAAAATAAGTCTCATTATCAGAATTTTTAGTGTGAACTTGAAAAGCTAAATGGGTACACGTATATTTATTTTTTCAGAGCAAGCCTGCCTTGTCAACAGTGAGAATGTAGTTCATTTGTAGCAATTAGACATAACACTTCGAAAGTGTGATCTCTGTCTGAGAGCTACTGTCTGACATCTCTGAGAGTATTGAGAAGGGTCCCAGAGGAACCTTGTAGAAAGGTTTATTCATTTCAAATGGAGATCACTTTCTTGGAAAAGAAATGTAAAGTGCTCAGGTTTACAAATGGTAGAGTATAGAAGTAATTCACTATTACTGTTACAGTTGACACTTGATCCAAACCAAAACAAGGGCTGTTAATACTAATTTCTTCACCAATGACTTAATTTTTTGAAATATAAATGCATATTCAATGAAAAAATACCCCAAAAGGTAAGTTAATTTTTGGTATGGTTCAAAATCTGTTGCTGTATTCCAACAATCGGTGCCTGTTAAAAATCAAAGAGAGCAGAAAATAATAATACAACAGGCTGATGGATAAATTAGATTTTTATATAAGGGTATGGAAACTATTTCTGCTATTATTAAAAAGGTAAGCAATAAAATAAACTCCATCATTCCAAGCTAAAAGAAACTAAAATAACAGAAAGGGAACAGCATTTTTTTTTTTGGCTGTACCGTGCGGCATGTGGAATCTCAGTTCCCTGACCAGGGGTGGAACCCACACTCCCTGCAGTGGAAGCGCAGAGTCTTAACCACTGGACCGCCAGGGAAGTCGCGGGAAAAGCATTTTTAATAGATTAGTCATATGTTATCCTGATGTTTTTGCTTCTTTGTTTTCTCCCTATTACTTATTACTATAGAGCACGTGGCTGCCTATGTTTATAAATAAAGTTGTACTGTGTTTACACGCACGTTTGTTCACGTATCTTCTTGGAACTAAAAGTATGACCCTGCAGCAGTGCATCCTAACTAATGGAGCTCATTTCACTTTCCTGGAGGTTTATAGTAGAAAATGTTTCTTAGTCTCCAAAACAAGAGAAATATACAAAATAATACAAATGGTGCTCTTGCATTAAAAAGGCAGAGCTGAGCGGCTGCAACAACAAAGTCCTATAGTCCCAGAACCCAAAATATTTACTATCTGGTCTTTTACAGACAGAGTTTGCCAATCTCTGCTATAAAATATAATCATTAAGAAAAAACCAAGTAGAAGATCAAGAAAAATAAATCCTTTGTGTAAATAAACATTCACGAAAGCCCACAGCATTCATAAACCTAAATATATCAGAAAAGATTAAAGACTAGATTTTTGGAAAGAACAGCACGTATCACAAAATGCAAGAATGGCAATGTGAAAATAAATCTCTGATTTTTCTCATATTCAGCCTATTCTAATGGAAGGGTTTCAGAGTTTTGGGTTTAACATTAAATTTTTTTTCAGTGAGGCCAGGTCAGATCCAACAAATAAACACCTAGATGAAAAGAACTACTGCCTCTAATGCTGACAATAAAAAGTCAGAGAAAACTATTTTTAATTTTAACTGTTGGAATAAACTGCAAATAAACTGCTTTTACTTTTTATAGCAAGAAATTCCTAAAGGAAAACAACTGGAAACACCAAAAGAGACATTTTCAAAAATAAAAACTAGCTAAACTGCTTTATGTGTATATTTAAATCATACTGATATATGCCTCAAACACTTAGGTAAAAAAAATGAGACAGAGAAACAGTGCTTAATATTAAGTGGCAATAGTTGACTAAAGATGATTTGACATTTAAAATTTAAATTCACTGAGTAAGACCCAGGAATGACAACAGTACATAACACTTATGGTCAGATTCTCAAAGAAAAGTTGTAAAGCTTGGTAGATCATAACAGGATTACCGGAATGAAAGAATTATGAACATGCTACAAAGTGTAAAATAAAAAATAAAAACCCACCCAAACTAGTAAGACAAAACATTTTGATAAGTTTAATAAATTTATGGAAATGATTCATGAAATTTTAATAATAACACAGAAATGCATAATGTATAACGTAAACTTTTAAGAGTAAATACAAAATTGGATATGTATTAGGACTGCAACTATGTATACTTATTTACATAGTTGAAGTCCTAATAAAAACACCAGAAGTTATTACATCAGGATGTCAGTGCTAGTTATTGCTTGACTATGAGGGAGACCCTTGAACAACATGGGTTTGAACTGCACAAGTCCACTTACTCACGGATTTTTTTTTTTCACTAAATACATACCAGAGTGCTACGTGATCCACAGTTGTTCAATCCGTGGATGTGGAACTGTGGATACAGAGCCAACTGTAAAGATATACATGGATTTTCAACAGCCCAGAGAGTCGGCACCCCCAAACCCTGTGTTGTTCAAGGGTCAACTGTACTTCTATTCCAATACTACATACACTCTATGATATGAGCACACGTAACTCTTAAAGTAAGAAACATTTCTAGGTCCTGGTTCAAGGTAGTGACATTGGAGGATTCTAAACTCAACTCCTCCCGAGAATACACCATATCTACATGTATATACGGAACAATTTCCTCTGCAAGAAACTCAAAACTTAACTGAGTGAATCCTATACATCAGGCAAACACAACAAAAAACCCCACATTGAATCAGGTAGGAGAGGCTGAGACACAATCTCGCTATAAACCCCACTCCCAAGCAGCAACCCACAATCGGCAAGTAACTCACAACCCCAAGCTTCTCCCTGAGTAGCAAAGGGTTTGGAACCCCATATCTGGCACCCCTACTTTAAGACCTGCACCTGAGAGCAAGCCCACAAAACATCTAGCTTTGAAAGCCAATGGGGCTTGCATCCACAAGACCCATGAGGCTATACCAAATTGAGAAAAAGTCCCTAAAGGGGCAGCAGGAACTCACCTACCCCAGGGCCCAGCAAAGAGGCAGCCAAAAGTACCCAGTCTTTCTGTAAAAGGCTTATGTGCTTACCTTAAAGCTCTGGCCTGAGGGGCAGGCATCTAATTTAACACAAATCTGGGGACCAAGTGAAATTCTCTCCAGAGATGGAGGTCGGCGGGCACCACCTTTGTGCTCCCCAACTGACTTGCTTCAGCTCGTGGGTATCTCCTGGAGGGAGTTTCTGTGCATGACTGGTGCCCCAGTTTTACATCTAGTGCCCTGATGCACAGGGACGCCCCTTCATCACCTGGCTGTGATGGCCAGCAGGGCCTGTGCTCGTGTGTTCCATGAAAGTCTAACAACCTGCCCAGGGCACAGGACAGACAGAGCCAACTGAAACCCACCCCCAATTTTCTGCAAAAAGGCCTATTTGCTGTCTTGGAGCTTTGGCTGGAGGGGAAGGTTTCTGATCTGGCACACATCTCGAGACCCCAGATCATCGGTGTCTCTGAGAAAGGAGCTTGTGTACATGTCTGACGCACCAGCTTTTATGGCTGTGAACCAAAGGACACATCCCTTGACAGTTTGGCTCTGGTGCCAGTGGGGCTTATGTTCAAGGCTTCAATGGGACAGTAGCAAAGAAAGAATCAGTTCTTACCTAGCTATCACCCCAGGATTTGACACTGAGAGAGCAGACAGAAACGCCCATCTCCCAGTCTTCCCCTGAATGAGGTATATTTGCATATTTTAAAGGCTGCTGCCTGAGGGTCTGGCTTTCAATCAGCCTGAATCTAGGTTCTGAGATCCTCCTCTTTGAGATGCTGACAGGTCTTGGCATACTCTCTAAAAATAAAGAAACCAACCCATCTATATGCTGCCTACAAGAGACTCACTTCAGATGTAAGGACACACACAGACTGAAAGAGAACAGATGGAAAAAGAAATTTCAGACAAATGGAAACCAAAGAAAGCTGGGATAGCTATACATATATCAGACAAAATACACTTTAAGACAAAGACTGTAATAAGAGACAAAGAAGGTCATTATATAATGATAAAGGGGTCAATCCAACAAGAGGATATAATGTTTGTACATATTTATGCACCCAACATAGGAGCAACTGAATATATAAAGCAAATATAAACAGACCTAAAGGGAGAAACAGATAGTAGTACAATAATAGTAGGAGACTTTAATGGCCCAATTTCATCAACGGAGAGATCATCCAGACAGAAAAGCAGTAAGGAAAATTGCCCTTAAACGACGCACTAGACCAGATGAACTGAACTAACATATACAGAACATTCCAACAAAAAGAAACAGAATACACATTCTTCTCAAGCACACGTGGAGCATTCTCCAGGATAGATAATATGCTGGGCCACAAAACAAGTCTTAATAAATTTAAGAAGATTAAAATCATATCAAGCATCATTTCTGACCACAATGGTATGAAACTAGAAATTAGTTACAAGAAGAAAACTGGAATATTCACAAATATGTGGAGATCAAACAACAGGCTACTCAACAACCAGTGGGTGAAAGAGGAAATCAAAAGAAAAAGCAAAAAAGACAGCAGCAAATGAAAATGGAAATACAACATACCAAAACTTATGGGATGCAGCAAAGGCAGTTCTAAGAGGGAAATTCACAGTGATAAATGCCTATAATGAGAAAAATCTCAAATAAACCACTTAACTTTACACTTCAACAAACTAGAAAAAGAAGAAACAAAGCCCAAGTTAGTACAAGGAAGAAAATAACAAAGATCAAAGTGGAAATCAATGAAATAGAGACTAAAAGACAACAGCGAAGGTCAATTTAACTAAAAGCTGGCTTTTGGAAAAGATGAACAAAACAGACAAACCTTTAGCTAGACTCACCAAGAAAAAAAGAGAAGGGACTCAAATAAATAAAATCAGAAATGAAAGAGGAGGTGTTACAACTGATACCACAGAAACAAATTGGGAAATGTGTTAAAAAATGAATTCTTAGAAACATAAAATGCACCAAAACTGAATTATGAAGAAACAGAAATTGTGAGTAGACTGATTAATAGTAAGAAGATTGAATTAGTAACCAAAAACCTCCCAACAAACACAAGTCCAGGACCAGTTGGTTTCACTGATGAATTCTACCTAACATTTAAAGAAGAATTAATATAATCCTTCTCAATCTCTTCCAAAAAACAGAAGAGAAGGGAACACTTCCGAACTCATTTTATAAGGCCAGCATTACTGTGATACCAAAAACAGACAAGGACACCACAAGAAAAGAAAATTGCAGGTCAATATCCCTGATGAACACAGATGTAAAAATCCTCAACAAAATATAACCAAAACAAATTCAACAATACATTAAAAGCATGTCAGTCCCTCTTCTAGATGGTTTAACCTTCCTTTATTGCCTCAATTCCCACCACTTCCTCCTACAAAGAATGATTAATACATACTTTTACTTAAATATTAATAATATTTATTAAGTACCTACCAGGCACTGTTCCAAGCAATGGAGATGAGCAGTAAACAAGACCTGCAAAGCCCTGGTGGAGCTTGTAGGATCTTTCTCACCTTCAACCCTTCACACATATTAATCTCAGATTTAAACACACTTTCCTTTTCTGAGACTGCAAAATCTGAACCATCTTGCAAAGGCAAAAAGTCACCTCATTTGGTGAGTCTTTACTAACGTCCGGGGATGAATTATTCCTTCTTTGCAGTATTGATCACATTTTATTAAAATTATTTACTTTCATTTCAATCTCCCATGAGACAATGAGCCCTTAAGGGCAGGGACTGGTTTAACTGTGCCTAATGCAAAACTGAGGGGCAAGGCATTATACGTATAATACAAGCAACATTCAGCTATTTGCCTTAAAACTTTTATGGCTGTGACTTTCTGAATCATTTATATTCTCATGAGCAAGAAAAATCTCTGAGGATATAACAAAATGGCTGGAAAAAACTTAACGGTAATGGGAGCATCCAAGTGCTGGGATGGTAGAGAATGTTCCTCACCTTGTTTTCTGTAATCAAAGTACAATGGGCCAGTTTGCTTTTTATCGATAGACTTACACGTTTGTTACCTGGTTTCCAAAACTGGGGAAGCTCTCCATCTGGGATCAAAGTTGACTGTGCTATTTTCTATTCACAGGTCATGCCCAGGGCTGTCCACGGGTGGACAAAATTTGTCGAGGGTCTGTATGGGAAAACTGGAAACAAGCCACAGAGCCGAAGTGCTGTATTTGGTCTGACTTTACCTACCAGGAGGAATCTAGTCTGGGGATTTCACCTCAGACCAAGTAGGCACAAGCTCCCTGGTGAACCTCGCCCACTTGAGAGAAGGAGTGAACAGAATCAGACTTGGAGCCACTCAGCACAGAAGGCCAATGAGGAGCTAGAGCAAGCCATGGTACTTGTGCTCCCAGTGTCGTCACAGGACAACAAGGAGAACCAACTGACCTGGAAAGCACAATGTCAATCCCCCCAGGACATTATTTTCTCACCTACAGTCACAAGAGTTTTGCAAAATAAAACAAAACTAAAACAATCCCAGAACACCGAGGTAGATGGAGGTTTAGATGGAACCTAGTTCCCAATGCATTAGGGGTAACATGGGTGTGATTCAGATTTGAGACAAAGGAATTATCACTTACATCTCTACTGCAAGCAACTCCAGAAGGAGTCCATGGCCTCAGCTGAAGATTTCAACATGGAAACCCCTTGCGCTAAGCTAGTGGTGAGCAAATAGGAAGGCTTCAACCTGGGCGCTAAGTGGTGTGAATCACACTGCTCCCTAGTTACGGAAACACTGGGGACAGGGCACATGCAAAACACACAGAAGTGTGGTATCCACTGCAGGATCAGTGACAGTTATAATTAGAGAAACCAGGAATTCCAAATTAGTCCAACCACAGGCTGCTTTTTTCTCTTCTCTCTTTCTAGGAGTTAAGATTTTTTGCAACGTTTTGGTCAGACCTTATTATTAGTGTCCCCAGGGCTCACTGAAGGCAAAAGGAAATAAGGAAATTTCTATTTTCGCCCTGGGTAATGAAATTTAAACAAAGCGACACAACAAGTAAAAAGACTGGGGGAAAGACACTGGGAAATGACAGAAAAAAAACGATGAAAACGCACAAACGTGAAACAAGCAGACCAAAGCTATCTATAGAGGTTATGGGAGATCGTTTTTTTCCGGATGCAGTAACAAGATACGCAGTAGACTGTCATGCTTTTAACAGAGGGACTGGTCTACTCAATATTTACAAGGCTTAATGAGGAAATAGAATAATGAGATACCGTTATTATTCTGCTGTTTTATGTACTGGTTACAAACACAGTTGAAAGCCAACGTGCCCAGATTTTAGTCCTGGCAGATTTTAGGCACATTACTTAACCTCTCTATGCTCCAGTGTCCCCGTCTCTAAAATGGGGACAATAATGGTGCCTACCCTGGGGGTCTGTTGTGAGAATATGTGGAAAGCATTTAGAACAGAGCCTGGATCCGAGCAGTGCTGTATGATCACCTGCTATTATTTTATGGTTGTAACAAAATAACATAAAAGACAAATAAAGTGAAATAAAAAGGATCAACAGGGAAACATTATAAATATGCTTCTTTTTAAACAGAGGCTAAAAATTAAAAAACAGGGAAAGGTAGGGAAATGCCAAATGGACAACACTGATTAGAAGAAAAATTCAGGGAAAATATTTATTGATCAGCAGGAAGAAATGAAATAAAGGTTATTAAAATAAAATTAGTTAAGGTAGTATATCCGGGACTGCGGTAAGAGAGCAAGAAGGGCAAGTAGACTCAACTGCAGAAAATTTTTCTTTCTTGAGACAGCAGGACTGTTGGGCCAAAAATACAGTGAAAGATTAACCAAGTAGCCTTACAACCTTACGAATGCTAAAATAAGACATAAAGCACTCCTGGTGTACAGGAATCCCTTCTCATGATATTATTCCCATTATGAGAAAAGAAGAATATGCAAATAATCAATGGTTAGAGAGAGCAGAAGACAAGTCCAGCTAGCGCCATGTTGACTAAACGTCCGAGGAGTCTGGGAGTTTTTGGGGTACACACCAAATGTGAAGCCATGAAGGAAAGAATCCGACAGGTGTAAAGGGCTGCATTTGTACCTGGGCCTGTGCATTGAGAGGGTTCCGTAGAGACACACATCTGCTGTTTTGTTCTACTACTTTAAACTAAACTGCCAATGAGTCACAACTCACATATCCCATCCAAGCCATCCTTCTTTCATGGGTGGGCACGAACATGGAACTAGAAATGGCAGAAACGTCTAGTTTGAACTGGTTGGGAGCTCAGTTGGCCCTCACCCAGAACAAATAGCAGGAGTTGAATAATGAACCAGTATTTAGCATAATTACAACGCATCTTTTTTAACATTTACAGTGAATTTTGCAGGTTACAGATTGAAGCGCTGAGAAAGGAATAATTTGTTATTATACTGTTGTATGGGTATAAATTTGAATTCAAGGAACCATTTCAGTTTAAGTATGAGATGAACTGCTAAATTTATTTTTTTCACTTTTTAAAACATATAGAGAGGGAGAAAAGAAAAAAGAAGTAATACAAATTTTGCTTTCTTTCCATAACAGAGGGCTAACTTGTGAAATAAATAGAAGTCACCCTAAATAGGGTTTCTGTATCTCACTCAAATAGAGAAAGAAAAATGAATTAAATTGACATCAATATTAAAATATATAAAGGCTTAAAAATAATGATCTTAAGAGGTATGGTCACAAGCCAAATTAGGAAAACACATAATGGCATATACTTATAATTTATAATAATGGTTTTGAGGCTAGAGAAGAAAATGGTCTCATTAAATCCTGAGCTAACATAAAGCTGAGAGGGAGAGAAAAGTGACAGGAATGAGATTAAAATATAACAGAACTTGACAAAAATAGGAAAATGAGAGGAAAATTAATAAAAATGGAAGTTAGTCAAGGTAAAGGTATTGTTGCACTGTTATTCATATACAGAAAGGTAGAATATTAGGAATGCCTTAGCAAGAAAAACAAAAAAGTTGGACCTAGGGCATTTTCTTGGAAGACAAGATGAACATGAGTGAAAAGTTTCCCATGGGGGCTTCCCTGGTGGCGCAGTGGTTGAGAATCTGCCTGCTAATGCAGAGGACACGGGTTCGAGCCCTGGTCTGGGAAGATCCCACATGCCACGGAGCAACTAGGCCCGTTAGCCACAACTACTGAGCCTGCGCGTCTGGAGCCTGTGCTCCGCAACAAGAGAGGCCGCGACAGTGAGAGGCCCGCGCACCGCGATGAAGAGTGGCCCCCACTTGCCACAAGTAGAGAAAGCCCTCGCACAGAAATGAAGACCCAACACAGCCAAAAATAAATAAATAAATTAATTAATTAATTAAAAAAAAAAAAGTTTCCCATGGTAAATTAGCTGAAATAAAACACATAAAAAGAGTAATGTAATTATAATGTACCATCCTGCCTTAGTTAGGCCTCTGATGGTTTGCTGCCTTCAGTTTAGGGAGCAATGTTTATAAAAGATAGACAAACTAGAGAAGTTAAAGGACAGCTAAAAGAAGAAAAGAAAATGTCAATTAAAGGCAGTTTATGATACAACAGAGTTAAATAATAATGTTAGAAATTTTATGCTATATAAATATGTTTGTATAAATTGTCATGTCTCAAGGCCTATGAAGTGCTGAGTGCCAGACAAGACACCATCAATACTTTAAGACAGTCTTATCTTGCTATTTATTTTTTTTTCATTTATTTGTTCATTTATCACTGAGTACATAAAATAAGCCATTCTCAGTGTTAGGTCCTGGGTATGAGTAAAGTGCAGAGCAAAAATTGATACAAGCCCTGCTCTTGTCAAGTTTACAGACCATGCAAGTTCAATTCTAACTCCATTACTTTCTTCGATCTTAAAAAAATTACCTCTGAGCTTCTTATCCTCAGATTCTTCATTTATAAAATGGAAATTATAATGGAACATACCTTACAGGGTTACTGGGGGAATACAGTGAAATAATACATATGACATTCTCAGCACAGTGCCCTAAATTAAGATTTCCTTGGCCACACAATGCAGTCATTAAAATGTATACAAATCCAACAACTGTGTCTCTCTGTGAAATATTAGTATCTATAGAAATTCTGGCAGATGTAATTAACTGCTCTAATGCCTTTTAAATAAATATTTAGAAGATCTACACATTTCGGCATCTTCAAGATGGATTTCTCCAGGACAAGAGAAATACAGATTAATCAACTCTTCAAAAAGATACTTGCCTCAAAGCAGCAAATATTTATTCAGAAAATTATTTTGGGCAGAAATGTAAAATGATCATAGCATCTGCCTGAGCTTTATGTCAATTTTGAAAGTTCTCTTGCAGCATGAGGACAAGTCAGGGGCATTCCTTCCGATAAGCACAAAAGAAACAAATACAAAGGGATAGAATAAACTAATTCTTTTTTTTTTTTTTTTTAGGTCTTTAATCCATTTTTTTTTTCACACACACACACTGTATTTTATTTTTACAAGAGATAAATAGACTGACACCAAGCAGAATAAACTAATTCTGATACTTGGCAAGTGTGAAAAAAGGGGAAGGAGAAAAGTTACACGATACATCATTTAATGAAAAACCACAATTTCAGATAGGGTGTTAAGTGCAGAATGGTATGCAGTCCTGAGATATACCAATATGCATGGAGAAGAGAACAGCTTAAAAATGCTGTTTAAAAGTGGATATAGTTTTAGGAGGGTAAGCAACTGCTTCAGACCAGAGAATATCAGAAAGTACTGGCAGAGAACTTCAAAATACTCAGTCACGTGGTGGAGAGTAGTATTTTAGATCATTCACTTCTACACTGCATTGTGTAATGTGATTCAAGAGAGCAAAAGAAAAAGGGGACACAGTGCAGTGATGCCCAAGAAGGCTAGCCGGGTTAGGATACCCCCCAAAATCACTTCCACCTCAGAAATTCTACGAATCTCTGTCAACTGAGCTGGTCTATTTATATGAAAGGGTTATTATTCTCCCTCATGGTATTAGAAGAATACAATTGCACATAATCATTTGCTTCCCCCCACCAGAGGGGCGTCTATCATGAAGGGGAAGAGCATGAAATAGAGCCATACTGCAAGTGACACAGTGTAATTACTTTACCAAAGATGACGCTAAAGAATATTTAATAACCAGAATGGCATGAGCAAAACTCAAACAGACGAGACACTGGCATTAAACAGTCATCTACCAGCAGCAAAGCAGAAGAGCTGATGTAAATCAATTATACTTCGATAAAATTTTTGAAAAAAATGAAAAAGCGCTGAAACGTCAGTTCTGTCCATAACAATGAGACAGAAGTTCAGTACCTGAAGAGGACTAGAAACCGACCAGGTGAAATGCAGAGATCACTGTGGTTTTGTTTTTAATAAGCAGTTTTTCTCAAGTGAGCCCTCCCTGGATAATATAGTTTCTCTGAGACAAGACTTCCTCTTTTATTCCTCTCACTAACCAGGATTTTGTAGAATGCCACCCTAAAGGGCTGTGTGCAGAGAAAAATACAATAAGTAAAAGTGGGGAGCACTCACATCTGCAAACCAACCGTGGAGAATCTAAGGAAGCAGGATGGAAACATGAATTCCAGGAACCGCCCAAGAAAACCCCTGGGAGACAAAGGCTCTCGCGAATTGGTGGGAGGTGGCAGCTGCAGCGTGGATGGAGACCAGGCACCCAGGACGGGCGAGACAAGTGTAAGGCTGCCATAAAACAACGGCTTGCCCTTGGCTGCAAAATCGGCAGCAGCAGCCCAGGCCACTGGGGCCAATGTGGAGTAATGTCAGGACAGCACTACAGCCCTCCAAGGTCAGGGAAGTGACCAAAACAGGTGCCAACTGACCCCTGCCCTTGGGCAATCAACCTTTCGCATGTTTCTCATCTAAATATTCAGGTGGCTGGTTAATTAAAGCCTAGGGAGACCACCTCTGTATATTATGCTCCTTTCTGGGGTTTAAAGCCCTGGCCTACAAAAGCCATCTCTCTATAAAAGCCAGGGATGCTCTCAGCCTGGATACTTCTGGTATCCTTCACACTTTAATGCCTACTGCTAGAAATTAGTGATGTGGTTAAATGGTAACTACGGAAAATGATTATAAAATCAATTCTATGTTGCAAAGCACTAAATTTTTTTTCTCAAATATAAGATAGTTGAAGATTTTTTTCAAGAACCATTTTCTAGAAATGTAATTTGCCATCAATCCCACACAAGGATTTTTAGAAAAGCATTCTGGAAAGGACACAGATTTTGGATAACCTAGCAACTTGGATCATGTTTGCATTCAGAAAAGAATGTTCTCATTCATTTGTACTTGACTTTGGGGGAATTCTTTCTTCATTTTTCACATTGCTGGTGAGATATTTCAAAATACAGGAAGCCCTCCAAATCCGGATCTCTGTCCCCTCTTTTTTTTTTCCAGCTACAACTTAACGCTTTACTGAGAAAGGAAGAAGTATGGCTGTATACTAAGTTTTCTAGCATCATTCAAAAGTGAGTAATTTTAACAAGGGTCTTAGCTAACTACTATTTTTTTTAATTTATTTATTCTTTTTTTTGGGGGGGGGGGGCTGCATTGGGTCTTCGTCACTGCGCGCGGGCTTTCTCTAGTTGCCGCGAGCAGGGGCTACTCTTTGTTGCGGTGCGCGGGCTTCTCCTTGCAGTGGCTTCTCTTCTTGTGGAGCACGGGCTCTAGGTGTGCAGGCTTCAGTAGTTGTGGCGCACGGGCTCAGTAGTTGTGGCTCGCGGGCTCTAGAGAGCAGGCTCAGTAGTTGTGACGCATGGGCTTAGTTGCTCCACGGCACATGGGATCTTCCCGGAGCAGGGCTGGAACCCATGTCTCCAACATTGGCAGGTGGATCCTTAACCCCTGTGCCACCAGGGAAGCCCCTTAGCTAACTATTAAATTAGTAACCTTTAACTTCTAATACATGATTTCAAACATTTAGAGGGGATATCTTTGAAAAATGTATTCTCTGCTTCCCTGTCTTAAGTGACCCATCAGCATTAAACGTAATTTACATATCTTGATGACCCAAGATCATTATTTAAAACACCAATCATTGTAATGTGCTCTAGGTGACTCTCTGGATGCAAATGGATAATTATGATGTGGGGTTACAGAGTCAAAACATATTGATCCCAACAACTATCATAAAAGATTTTCTTTAAAAGGTCTCCAATATCATCATGATTCTGATTTAGTGCTTCTTATAAGGTTCAGGTACATAAACTCCTGGGTTTAACACAGCTGACTTTCTGCAAAATCAAAAGCTTTCAATCAAGAGCTAAAGTTGTCTTCTCCATGGCTAGCTCCTAGAACACTGTCCCTTTCTCTGTTAGCATTAGTGTTGTTTGAATTGTTGGTATCACTTAAAAAGGTTACCTATGATTTCTGCATCCCTAACAGTGGATCTCATATAATATCCTGTGAACTCATATTCTTTCTAACTCAATTGCTCATACCTAAGTAGATACTAAGGGGGAAGAGTTTCCTACACACAAGATTCTGGGACAAATTATTCCACTGGTTACAAATTTTTCCCTTTGACAAATGATGAGCTTATGCTTTGCAAGAAATAGTTGTGCCATCTTTGGAAGCTTTAAACTATCATGTTTCCAGTTAGCAAAAGCTGGATTGGACATGAGCGCAAAGCTTTGGCAATTCATGACCACTCAAAGCCCCTTATTCCTGCTTAACGCCAGAGGGAACTTCATTCATGGCACTTGCTAAGAGTGGGAGGAATTGGCAGGAATCCCTAAGAAGGCCATTTTGATCCCTGCAAAACTATCTGGGGGAATAGACTGTGTGAAAAATAAGACTTAGAAAAAATATGCAGCCTCCTGACCAGCGGACTGTTCTTAGCCATCTCTTGAAATGCTCAAAAAGTATTTCAAGGGTTAAGAACATCCTAAAGAAACACCCAGCCTTCAGAAATACATCAACTCAATCAGTGTACTTGCTCATACAAGTCTTTTGTCTTTTCAATTAAATTTGACCCAGAGACATAGTCACACATGAAGTCTGGGCCAATGTCCGATTTATCTCCCCTCCCCCACAAGAAATTCATAGTGGTTGCTCTTAAAAACTGATCAGATGTTCTAAGAAGGCTTTATGCAGTAGCGATACTGGTCAACTTTAGATAATGCAGAATGTGAACAAAAAAATCAGCTGCCTCTTTATATCATATAGTGAAAGAGCAGATGCTGCCAGGGCCCTGGTCAGACTCTCATCCTCTCCATTCAGTGAACACTGCCTGATTTCCAACTGCCAGCGTCTGCATTTCTTTGCTTCGAGATTTGTTGTGACCACAGTGGTAGCCAGAGGAGCCCCAGAACTAACGTCTCCAGGGAGCAGCTCCAACCAATGACAGAAGAGAAGCTGGTTATTAACACTCCAACCCTCTCGCCCCTCAGGTGGGATAACTCTAAGGCACGAGTCCGCAGAATCACCCCGCCCCCAAGTAGCTCCACATTCCCACGGCGGTAACCTGCTTATCAACACACCCTCTCTGGCCCCTTCTCTACCTTGGCTCATGTCCACTCACGCCCCAAATAAACTTGCCCTTCGACCCTTGTCTCAAGGTCTACTTCTGGTGGAACCCAAACTAAGGTAAGCTTTTTCACTAACACATCCTTTTGCTGACTCTTTTCATGTCTTCATCAGATTTCTACTTAAGTTTGTACCAGTTTATTTTGAGTTTTGTCCATTGCCCTTTTCTGAAGGCAACTGAGAGCTCATAGACCCCCAACTCTGCTCTGCTGCTCATATACAGACACAGAAGCTACTCGTACAGCTGGGAGATTGACAAGCAGAGGAGAGTGTGTATTCAGCAATCTCAGATAGAGAGAAACTAAGATGATGCATATGGAAGCACTCAGTAAACAATACAGCATGATTGAAATACATTTATATTATTTCTGTGTGTGCATATACATATATATGCATGTCCTTATTGTTACTGTCTCTCTTAAAAACTAAGCAACATTCTACTTCCTCCAGGGGAAAAAACGCAGTTCACTAAAAGAATAAATGTAACTACAGCAGAGAAACCTGTTCAGTGAAAAAAATTTTAGATACTTAAAAACTAGGAGGCTACAAGGTGTAGTGAACATATTTCAAGCCTGATGTGAGGGAGCTGGTTTTCATCTTGGCTATAAAAATTAATTCTAGCATCTCAGAGCAGTCGTTTCAAGGTTCTATGCCTCAATTTTCTTCCTCCAAAGTGAAAATGTTAGGTGAAGCATTCTCTAAGGGTCCTTCCTACTCTTGACTTTCACCCTGCTCTCTCAGTGCACAGGGCTTCTATTTTAAGTAGAAATGCCCGCGACCAACACCTGGATTGGGAAATGATCATAGCAAGTAGCGATTTGTAGCCAATGGAACTGTGCCTATAACTGACTAAATTGAAGACTGTAAACATTGGACTCTGTGTGGCTGAGCTTGAAACCATATGCAAGCCTCTGTGTCCCTGCCCTTTGAAGTAAAAGGCTTTTGCTTTAGTCTCCCAGGCCTCCCTTAAGTCTCAAAAGGCTGGCTCAAGAGTTAAAGATTAGGAAATGTGAAGATGCAGAAACAAAAGAACAGCCTTGGGCCCGGAAACTAGTAACAATTTAGACTATACATCTGCCACATAGCAGAATCACCAAACTCCCAGTTCCCTGAAATACACAGATAAAGGCCTGACACACATTCCTAGATTGTTTTTATAAGAAGCAGACCCCAACCAGATGAAAATTGCTGACTGCAAGCGCATATACTCAACAGTGTTTGAAACCAGAAGGTTGATGATGCTTGAAACTTCACCTTGATGCCAACCAATCCGAGACCCGTGCATGAGCTGATCACACACCCTGCAGCCCCCTCCCTCACAATGCCTTCCCTGAAAGCCATCGGGAAGCTCGAGTCTTTTGAGTGTGAGCTGCCTGTTCTCCTGGCTTGGTGTCCTGCAATAAACGCTGCACTTTCCTTCACCACACCCGTGTCGGTAGACTGGCTTTACTGCATGCCAGTGAGCGAACCCAAGTTTGGTCCTGTAACAAGCTTAAAGGATGCTCTGCTCTGTTCTTTCCTTCTCTCTCTCTCCTCTTTTCCTTTGAGCTTTTTTTGCTGTGCATTTTTTTAAAAGTGAAGCAGCTGATTTGTCCAGAATTCATACTGCATCCTGAAGGTTGCTCTGTTCCTTTCTCTTTCCAGATACTCCCTGGGCCAGGGAAAGAGACCAGCATACTTCTTGTATCTACTGGAGCTTGCCAACAATTTTAGATGCTTTGAACCAAGAATTTATCCATTTTGCAATCCCTGCCATCATCTTACTACTATTTGATCACTTCCTCCTAGTAGCTATTCAGTTTTTCCTTATTGAATATATTCCATATTGATTCATAGTCATCTCATTCATGCTGTGATACCCTGAAAACCCTTGTCTCATAATTCTTGCACCTTTTTCACCTCAACAATCTCCTTTTCTATTTTTGCCACCCAACAATCCAGGAATGCCTCAGAACTCATTGTTACTCCAATTTCTCTTAACTTAGATTTAAGTTCCTGGATCTTGAACTTTGAAATTTCACTCTGTGACTTAAAAGCAACCTCCTTTGACCATAGCTATCTGTTCTTCTACCTCTCTATCCATTCAATTCCAACAAACCTGTCCCTGAATGGGTCTTTATCATGAAAAGTCATGGAATTATTTCTGTATTGACAGGTATATTATTAAGTGAATTCAAACTGTCATTCATTCAATCAACAAATACTATTAAGCCCCTACTAAGTGCCAGATGGTATGGCAGGTCCAGAGAATACAAAGATCAATAAAACCGAGGCCCTACCTTCAAGGAGTTCACTACTAATGTAGGAGATGGAGAGGAAAAATAAACAACAGAAATGGGCAGTAGTGCTATAGAAGGGCAGCTAATGGAACATTATGCAGACAGATGGAGGAGCAACAGATTCAGTCTGGGGTGTCCCTGAAGCAACCTGCAGTGGCAGAGTTCAGGCAGGCCTGGTAAGCACAGGTACATCTCCACAACAATGTAAAAGTAACATACTTGTTAGAGACAGATGTATCAGATTTATTGCCTTTAACTATTTTACAATGATGCAGACTGTTTATTGGTATTTATTAAATCCCTTTAAAATAAACTATTGTGCTACATGATTTGGAAAACTAATTTTTTTTTCCATATCTGTCTACATAATCATTTGAAGACAAGTTAAAAATGTGAATTCCAAACCAATCCTTTTTTCTCAAATTCAATTCACTTAAACTAAAGAACAAAAACAATTCACCCAAACCATTCCTTTTATATGTATGGTATTGTAATGTACTAATGTATTAGTACATTAGGAATAATTGATTTGAAAAGTAATGGGAATTCTGGCTCTTCAGTGGCTTTCCGAACTTCATTCTTTTTTAAATGTAAATGAAGATACGGTTAGACTGCTTTTCAGAAATAACGAATGAAAATACCAATGATTTTAGCAACCAGTAAACTTTCTAACCTAGTAAAAGGAAAACGTTTATACTGCACTGAATCTCGGTTTTTAATGTCTTAAGGGACATAAAATAGAAAAAAAAAACAGGAATAATATATCATAAAAAGGAGATAGTGGAAAACATACCAGAAGAAGCTTCCAGTCTTTCCAATCGGCTGATTAACCAGTCGAGGGAGCCAGAAAATTGAGCACAGTTTTTACGATTTCCTCTAATTAGAGCCGCTGCAAAACAAAAAGCAGATTTCACAATTACGTGATTTTCTAGTTCAAAACCAAAGTAAGCTAATAGTAGCCATAAAATGTTGGATCAAAAACAAAATACCTTTATTTTATACCTAAAATGCATACAAATACACACATATATACATACACAAAAATTGAGACATTAAAAAAATTGGTATTTATTAATGGAGACTGAAAAAATTACTGCTTATTAGAAGGACTATATTTTGAGAAAGTAACATTTCATATTGGAAAGTCATAATGAAGGGTAATGGAAAAACCAGTGTCCTGGGAGTTTCCTCACTTGGATTCTAATATTCCTTTCTTTTAATTAGCTGTGAGACTAAATTATTTAATTCCCCTAGAGCTCAATTTTCTCACCTATATAATGAAGAAGTTAAGATAACATCAGTTTACCAGAAAATGTGGCACAAAATACTAGGAGATAGAACTGGTAACTATAACAGACACGCAAAGAGATATCATTAAATGTTACAGGAAAAAGAGGGTGGGAGGGAAGATGGCTAGTAAGTTTGAAAACCATTTTTCCCCCTGTATCTCTTCTTTCCATTTAGAGATTCACAAGGCACATTAAAGACTCTAAGAACTAACCCCTGCAATAAAGTCATCTATTCTAACTTTGCTTAACCTAGTGTTTTCTACACTTCTTTGACCAAAGAACCCATCTTACATGAAATTCCTATGTGACCCTTAGGATCTCTTTCAACCCAAATGATATACTCAATTTAAAACTTTTATTGTTTCTAAATCATTCACTTCTTTCAAAGCAAATGTGATAAATATTTTATGTAAATTCTACTCTTACACCCATAAGATTGTTCAGAAACTGTATAACTGTTTATAAAGGGCTGATGAGGTTTTTATATTAAAAAAAATATGTTTAATGTGAAAAAGATGTTGCTATCAGAAAAATCACTATTTAAAATCTGTTAGTGCTAGGAAACAGTCTGAAGAACTGAAGTTTGAAAATACCACCTGTTCATCTCCTTGTTAACAGCAAAACAAAGGAGACCCTGTAGCAACAGAGTTCAATTAAACTTAAAGACTTCCTTCACATTTCCTCTTTCCTCCCCCAAAAAGTTGGCCTGAAAGTAAGAAAAGAAATAATGACAGAAAAGACAGGAAGGCTTCAGTTCTTGCAACTGCATAAGAAAAGCTCTTTTGTGAATGGAGCCCCCATAACATTTGTACAAATATTACAAGGTGATGTATTCAATTACTTAGGCTCTCTTCCAGCTCTGGGACCAAGAAGAACCAGCTACACACACACACACACACACACACACACACACACACACACAGAGGGACAAGTGTGTCAAGGATGAGGTGTAGTAGAGGAATGAGGAGTCCTATATGCTCAGTGGGACTTCTAATCTTAACCTGTAGGAACATCTGTTCCTGACTTAGAACAGCAGCAACTGGGGGAAAGTATACAGTGAAGTTTTTGAATCTTCATAGAGTTTCATTTGTTTAAAATTTAACCCACTCCTTTAATTTTGACTAATGGTTTTTAAAATTAAAGATATTAACTATTTTCTAGAGGTCAAATGTTAGAGATAAGGTGATTCTTGAAGAAACTAATAATACACAAATAAACCCTTTTAATAAACCATGGAACGTTTAAGAAAATCATACAGTAAGCCACAAAGAAAACTTCATTAAACTTACTACAAACAGAAATGGTGTACAGACTATGTTCTCTGACAACAAGGTAATGAAATTTTAAATTAGTAAGAAAAGCAGAAACAAAAATAAAACCTACATAAAAATTTAAACTCTCTCCTAAATAATTTTTTAGTCAATGAGGGAATCAATACCACAATTTTAGAATATCTAGTAAACATCAAAAATAGCAATGCTAACTTATAAAATCAATGGTCGATGGTCAAAACTTTACTTAAGGAAAAATAGACTAAACACTTTAATTGCTAAGTAACAGGGTGAAAAATGTTAACTAAACACTCCTTTCAAAATATACAAAAAGAATATCAAAAATATTAGAATAGGAAAAATAGAGAGCAATAAAAGCAGAAATTAATAAGTTAGAAATAGTAGAAGTGATCTATGTAATAAATTGAAATATGATTGATCAATATGGTCAAGGATTCTTTTTAAATATAAGCTAAATACCAATGACATTAATCAAGAAAAAAAGAGAAAAAGAACAAAGTTAAGAAGGAAAAGGAATTACAAACACAGCCACTTTATATATCTCTGTACTGGAATTTTTGAACATTTAGGAAAGAGGATGGCCTCCAAATATATTTTTTTTCACCAGAATTGACCAAAGAAGAAAATCTAAATAGAGTAACAAACCATGAGTAATATTGAGAAGTATGTCAAAGACCAAAAACTTTTTTTTACATTCAAGAATTAAGTCATTTCTATAATAAACTGTTCCAAAGTAAAGAAAGTAAGAAAACCTCCCTACTTTTTTACAAAGACAGTATAACTTTGATATCAGTGCCTACCAAAGAGAGTATGCATATAAGAAAAACTAGAGGGAATGGGAAAAGAATCTAAAAAAGAGGGGATATATGCATATGTATAACTGATTCACTTTGCTGTACAGCAGAAACTAACACAATATTTTAAATCAACTAGACTCCAATAAAAATTTGTTAACAAAAGGAAAACTAGAGGGGACGCTTACCTATGAAAGCAGATCCCAAAGTCTTATACAAGGATGGTATTTACAAACCATATTCAGCAGTGCATTAGCAGCATTAACTCAAGTGGGGCTTCATTACTCCAGTGAGACAGAAATGTATTAGGAAATCTGTTTATAAGTCACAGGAAACAGATGATGATCTCAATAGACTCTGTATGTACTTCTAATCAACAGAAAATTGAACTCAGTCAAGCAGAATGCCTCCTGAACATTATCAATGTGTGTGTGCACGTGTGTGCTCGTGCAGAGCATGCTTCCCAAAGAAACAGAGTGTGTGACTTATTATAAGTCAGCAAGTGACCCGTGAAAAAATCAGCTGAGTTTCTAAAGTAATGGAAAAATATACAGAGACATACAAGAAAGCTCATCCTAACACTATTTATAATAGCAAAGCACTGGAAACAGCTTGAGTGTGGGCTAAATAAATGATGACACATCCCTTCAGTAGGGTAGAATACATCCACTAAAGCCTGATGAAGGTTTACAGTCACTGCCGAGGAAAGATGTCCACAATACAGAAGTCAGGGGAAACCAATGCTATAAAAGAATATTGAGACTGTGATCCCATTTTGGTGAAGTAAATGTATATACTTGATATGCATGTGCACAGAATGGAGAAATTGCATTTTTTTAGAATATTTCTTAGAGAATGAGAGCTGACTTTTTGAGAAATAGATCATGATAAGTTCCTGGGATAGAAACAGACCTTGAGGAACATTGATAAGGGTGGGAGAGCTCTCCCCGGGTCAGAAGGGGAAATTTTCTTATTCTAAAATGGGGGGTGGGGGGAAGGAATGAATGGAGCTGGGAGGAAAAAGGGTCACCCTCTGTGATACGATTCTGCACAGGGACCCTCTGAAGCCACAATAAATTCTGTAAAATAAATAAACAAACAAACAAATAACTCACAAAGGCTGGATAGGAATGGAAGTTTGTACGAACCACTGAGGAGGTGATGATATGCAGCAAGATATTATGTAACCTCAGAGAAACATCAGATAATAAGGAAGAAGCATGCAAGTGGGAGAAATGCCCCTAAGTGTACAGATATCAAAGGGAAATCTTAAGTCCGCTCCAGTCCATAAAACTGGAACGTGGACCAAGTCAACTAAACCTTCAGGGGATCAGGCCACAGCTAATGTCCACTAGCCGGGATTTGCTATTGTTTATGTATGCACGTGGGTGTGTGAAATGTTTTACATGTACTTTATGTTATATTTAGAGTCAAAGAAATATTTTTTAAAGGTTATACACCAAAATGTGTGGTCACATTTAAAAGTCGTTTCTACCTTCTTTTTTTGGTCAATTATCTAAGTTTTTTATCATGAAGATGTATTCATTTTTAAGTTAAAGAACACAATAAAGTTACTTCCTTTTTAAAAAGAGAAAGGAAAACAATGCCATTAATACTGACAGTGGCAGTAGCTATCAGATGACTCGGAGCACCACTCTCATGGCCAAAGAACAATGGCAACTTTACATTGCACCTCAATGTACAGAAACAAACTCAAGACAAATGTAGCTTCATGCATGCTATACCTTAAAATACTCTGTTATTGCTGCCTAATTGGCCTGGAAGAAAGTTAAAACCTTTCACCCGCCATACTATTTTTCCTCATTTATTTAAGAAATATTAACGTTAATGCATCAGGCACTATGGTTGGTCCTACAAATATAAGCTTGAATAAAGTGTGACTATAATACAATGGTTTGCAGGTCTTCTTCTAGCATATTCTAAGCTCCTTTAGATCTGACGCTCTGTCTTATTACACTTTTGCACATTGCCTGAAACTTAGAAGGTATGTTATTTCTTAAGGAATAAATAGTATCCAGTCTCTTATGGAATAACATCGGTGGTAAGCGCAAACTTTATTTATATATTTTTAAAAATAAATTTATTTATTTATTTATGGCCACATTGGGTCTTCATTGCTGCACGTCGGGCTTTCTTTAGTTGCTGTGAGCAGGGGCTACTCTTCGATGCGGTGCGTGGGCTTCTCATTACGGTGGCTTCTCTTGTTGTGGAGCACAGGCTCTAGGCGCATGGGCTTCAGTAGTTGTGGTGTGTGGGCTTAGTAGTTGTGGCTCGCGGGCTCTAGAGCACAGGCTCAGTAGTTGTGGTGCACAGGCTTAGGTGCTCTGCAGCATGTGGGATCTTCCCGGACCAGGGCTCGAACCCGTGTCTCCTGCGTTGGCAGGCGGAGTCTTAACCACTGCATCACCAGGGAAGTCCCAATTTAAATACTATAAACACATTTTGAACTAAGTGCATATGATGGAAGTGCTAGTTCAGTGAACCAAACTTCTTTTGGTGTTGAGTAACTCATTAAATCCTTAAACTTTTATCAATCAGAATATGAAATGCAAGTAATATTGGCACTTAATTGAAAAATCATTACTGTTAAAAATATTCTATTCTGTATTTCTTACTAGTATCATAACATCCCCATGTCTTCATGCTTTTGTGTTTTAAACTCTGACTCAAAAATTCTCAAAATACTAACAGAATCAGAAAATTACAGATGGACTGAGATACAGGGACTTCCAAGATAACTCTCACTTTTAAAATTTAGTCAACAAATACTGATTACCTGCTTTGTATCAGGCACTGTTCTAGGTGCTGGAGACACACAGGAAATAAAACTATGTTTCCTCTTGGAGTTTACTTTCAAAGCCTAGAAATACTAAGTGAATAGGCCTTAAACAGCACAGACAAATGAGGAGGCAACAGAACTAGAATCCAGAAAGATATTTATAATATTCAGATTAACAAGTGAACACTCCTAAATCTTGAAAACCATTAAAAACAAAAACAAACAGAACAAAAAAAACCTCAGAATGTTGTTGAAGAATTTGAGTGTAGTCTGTGGGTTCCCAGAGTAGGCTGCCCCAAAATGTGCCTCTATGGCATATTGAGTATTTTGAATTAAAGTTACTTAAGAAATGGCCAAAGCAAGAGGGACACTCTGACCCTCCTGTCTCCCCGAAAGCAGGAAATAAATCTCTCACACGAAAGATTCATTCACATTCCCTGTATCTGGAGGTATATGAGGACAAGCTTACCACCAGAAACAGGGAGTCTGGGCCAAGAAGCCTTTGTAAACAAACCCTGTTACTTCTATAATTAACAACCCAAAGCCCAAACTCTGCTTAGATTCTTCATTAATTGGGCACTCAAAACCCAAGTTTCTTTGTCCTGTCAATTCCTCACAAATTTATTGTTTCTTTGTCTAAAAAGTATAAAAGCTGCCTGCTTTGGCCACTTCTTAGGTCTCATTTCTATGACCTCCGTGGGCATGAATTAAAATCTACTTCTTTTTCTCCTGTTAATCTGTCTCGTGCCAATTTTATTAAGGACTCAGAAACTGGTAACTTCTCCCATCCTAAAAGATTAGCTGTCTATCCTGTTTGTTTCATACTTCGAATTTTCATAACATGAGTAATCATAGGGAGAATTTGCCAAAGAGCATTTCTCAGGACATCTTCAGAAAATCATCCTGGCTTGCAAGCCTCCTGTAGATTAATTGTGTGGATGTCAGAAAAGATGTATGAAAGCATGCCACAGCGATGCGTTTCAAACTATGAATATCGGTGTCTATAATAGATCCTCAGGTCTTCCAGATGGTAGGTTCATAAATCTGCTTTTGTCATTCTACACTTAAACACATATTAAATATACCCACGTCAAATTTTTAAATTGTTACAGATTATCATTCCCACCTTCTCCCTTTTCTCTCCATGCTAAATAAACCTGCTGAAGTAAAAGAAGAAGGTTTATTTCACACATAACCTCATGAAAGAACCTACTGTCTACCTTTTTGCAAGAATGGGGAGGAGGCTTAATAAATTTGAAGTTAATGATACTTGGAGCAAACTTTCTGATAGCTGGGTAAAGAGGGACAATGAGATATAAATATCACATTGAACTCCAAGTACCGCTGCCGATCTGAGACTTCTCCAGCCAAGGTGAAATATACACTTACGTATACATGTCTACCTATCTTATGATTACACCGACTTCAATAAAAACTACTGGCGTCAGATGGTTCTTCAGTCAACATAAGATTTTATTCACTACTTTTTTCCTGATCATGAAATCAGTGCTCACTACAACAAAAACAGATTATCAAGAGTGGTCAAAGGAACATTTAAGCCACAAAATCTCTAATAATTCTATTCACCTGAAACAACCATTATTAAAACTACCATGTATATATTGAAAAAGATTCTCTTTATATGCACTGACATATTCTATTTTTTAACTCAACTGGAATGAATATATTAACTTTTCCTTTCATTATCAATTATCTAGCATTACACATTTCTGTTACCTATTTTTTTAATTATAAAAATAATACATGTAAATAGGTTAAGAATAAATGTTCATTAGAACACACAGAAAAATAAAAGATCTCTCCCCCAAGAAGCAGCCACCTAACAGCTTTCTGTGCAACCTTTCAGAAATGTCCAATATATATACAAGAATGTGTATATCTCTACATACTTTTAATTTTATGCAGTTGGAATCTAACTATGCATACAGTAAGCATCTTGCTTTTTTTCCCCCTTAATCCCATATCCTAGATTGTCATACTAAAAAGACCAGAAACCTAGCCTGTTTCCTACAGTTTTCCAAATGGTATACTTATCTCAATTTTCAATAACACAGTTTTACACTCTATAGGTATACTATTACTTATGTAACCAATCCCCTGTTGATAGAAAAATTGTTTTCAATTTTATGCTACTTATAAACAATTTTTCAGTGGACATCCTTTCCACAGTTGCACAAATATATCTCTAGAATACACTTCTTAAAGTAGAAATTCTGAGAGTAAAAGGATATGTACATTTAAAGTTTTACGTGTATTGTTGACCAAGGTTTGTTTGTTTTTTTTTAAATTTCATCAATTTATACCCCCACCAAGAAGATACTATGCAACGTTTTCACCAATGAGGGGTATTACCATTTTTTTGGTCTGTGCCAATCTAATAAGTGAAATATGATCTCTACTTATTAGTAGAGAATCTTTTATTATTTTATTATTTTATTCATTGTTCTGTGAACTACCCGTTGCCATCTGTTGTCTGTTTTTCTATTTCCCTTTTCTTATACATTTATGAAAACTCTGTATATTACAGAAACTAGGCCTTTGTCTTTCATATAGATTGAAGATTTTACAAAATTCCTATCTGTTTTTTATTTTGTAATGATTTTATCCTAAAAGTTTTAATTTTCATGTAGTCAAATTTATCAGTCTTTTACTAATCACTTACTAACATGATTTAACAGTAATGTGTACTGAGACGGTTGAGGCAGTAACTGTACAGCACTGTGGCTAGCTTTGCTATTTACACCGCCTGTCTCTCTTACACAACCATAAGCTTCATGAGAGCAGGGACTATATCCTGTTAACAACTGCACCTCATTGCCCAGATTACGGCATATCCCCTAGCAGACACTCAATTAATCTTTGATGAATGGATGAAGCTTCTATCAAAACCCAGGTCCATTGGACTCCAAGCAGTCTCTGTTACCAAGGATGCCCCTTCAGGAGACTATACAAGCAATTAAGAGGAAAGATATTTGAGAAAACAGATAAAAGAGAAAAGGAAGCTTTTCTGAAGACATATATATATGTATGTATATATATATATATCTCAAGTGTTTTGCCTCATATATATATAATACATATATACACACACACATACATACTCGCATGCACACACACATACACGGGGGTAGGGGATTAACAAAAACCCTCTGAGGAAGAGCCGTGTGAAACTATAAAAGTTAAAGTTAAGAGTGTGTGTGTGTGTGTGTGTGTGTGTGTGTGTACACGTGGAAAGTACATTCAGAATTTGTCTCTGGTTGCATGAAAAAATTAGTTTAAAAGCCACAAAGCATGCATTGCCTGAAATCACTGTGTGCTCTCTTAGTGACATATATGGTTATTATGCTATCTTCCATTATGATGTGAGTTCTAGGGGGTCCTAATTATGTCAATTTTAAGTAATAGCTCCCTTAAATCCTTCCTTAATCAAATGGGATGTAAAGAATTAAGGAAATAAATGCATATACTTAAGAAATATATGCTGCATATATACATACATACTTAATATAGAATATATATTTTAAATAGAAATATATATTTCCTGTATATCAAGTCTCTGATATAAAATAATTCTAGACAGTCTGGAGGGATAGTACTGGATTGGAGGTAAGGACAGGCAGGACATAATGCCGAGTGACTAGAGATAAACTGGCTGAAGTCACAGGTGAAAAGGAAGGGACAGACCAGCCATGGGGCTTGAGTATTCTGAAGACTAGAACACGAAGTTATACACCAAGTATCAGAGAGTCAATGAAAGTGCATGAGGAAGTGTGCGAGGGCTTCCCAGAGTCTAAAATAAAGATTGGTGGAGAAAAGAAGTGGAAGCACAGAGATTAACCAGAAATCTCACAATAGCCAGCTAGCAACACGGTCTCAGGTGTTTATATCTCAAACATCTGCTGAGCACCGTCTACGCACCAGAGATGCAGGCTACCAATGTATGAGGTGTGTGATGCTGGGTTCAAAGAATGGGTGAAGTAATAGAATGTAGCATTTCAGCCCGGAGGCAACTACGAAAAAAACTTTGTTCCTCCATTTTCTGATGAGGAAACCAAGAGGAGGGTGTATCTGCAATAATCATGATGCCACGGCCTTCTATCAGCTAATCCAGAACTTTCCTTGCCATATCCAACAGTTCCAACTAAAGTTCCTTTTCTAAGACAAATTTAAAAGGCAGAAACAACAAGAACAAAAACAGAAGTGGAAGAAGAAAGCATGACTATGTTAACAAGGGAGAAGATGACAACGAAAGTATCCAAAAGAAGTGGGCATGTATGATAAGAAGAACAATAATATGCTAATGTTAAGCCTCTGACGTACATCATCACCTTGAAGCCATCCAACAACGTTATGAATGTCTGCAAAGCGCGACCAGGAATGCATCATAAACCACTGCAATTTTTGCTGAGCATATGCCAAGTTACCTAGAAGTTGCAGATACAGATCTCCACAAGCTTAGAGAAGGAGACTGGAGGAGATCCCTGACAAGATGGGGTTGTGAGGAGTAAGATGGGCTCTTGTATGACTAACTTCAGAATCAAAAAGGGAATATTTAATGCACATCCCTACAGAGGTCCCTCGCCTACAAAACTACACCCTAGATGACTTGCCCCCTTTAACCAAAGGCAAAACTACTGCTCTGGCCACCTGTCACGCTGAGAAATGGATTTAAATGCTAAACATCATTGACTTTAGTGCAACTAAAGTAAAACTTGAAAGCCTCAATTAAGAAGCATGTTACAAAGCTGCTGTAACTGTTACATGATCATGTTAAATAGACATAAGTCGGGTGCCTTGAAAGCCCAATCATACTTCTTACCCAGCAACTCATACAGAGAATTCAGAATCGATTTCCAAGATTCCCCTGCTTCTCTCCCAGCGACATCCGCAAAGTGTGCAGCGCTGCTGTACACGTGCAGCCTGTCTATACACTCGAGCACAAGGTTGATCATTCCCTGGAAGGGTAGAAAAATCCCCATCAGAAACTGCGATTCTGCTCACGGGCAAAAAATTGCTAAGTCGGTTTTTTTTTAAAAAGCCTGGCGTAAAATAAGTCCGTTCATCATAAAGAACACTGACCTCATTTACTCAAAGGACAGGAAGAAACACGCTTGCATGTGAAATAAAATGTTCCTGAAATGATTCGAGTGGTTTTTAAATCCTGAGTGCTGTTCTCAAACAGAAGCGGAACAATATAAAGATATGTACTTCATACTTACATTTGCAAGGCTTAATGGCAGAATGATGAATCCGTCATAACAGTATTCTACCGTAAGTGAAAGGGTTCAGGGTGTGCCACCCCAAAATATGCCACTTTGGCGTAAGGATTATTTTGGGCTGAAGGCAAGTGAGAAAAAGTGGACACGGAAAATTCCCTACCCTTCTCTGCTCCACCAGGAAGGGCAGGAGGATGCTTGAGACAATGTTTGATCTACACATCAAACCAGCCCTTACTGCCCACTAGTTTCTCCCATATATTTCCTTCCCACAATTTGTTGCCCCTCCAAGCTCAAAATTCCTTTCGTCTTATCACTTCCCTACAAATTTATTATTCTTTGTGTTAAGATGCTATGTAAACCTGAGTTCTAACCACTCCTTGGAGTTACCCATCACTGAGTACTCCCCTGTATACACATGGTGCACACATTAATAATCTATTCGTTGTTCTCTTGTACATCTGTCTTCTGTCGGTCTAAACTGCAGGGCCCAAACCAATGAACCTGAGTAGAGGAAAATGATTTTTCCCCCTACCCTGCATAAGCATAAGAGCAGATCCTTACTTTTAGGGAGGATACCATCATCATCATCATCATCATCATCATCATCATCATCATCATCATCATCATCATCATCATTCCTTTTTAATAGTAAACTGAAGATATACTAAATTAATAAAGAAAAGCTCATGAAAACATATCTTTAAGGCAAATCAAAAATTCATTACAGAACTTTGTAAGAAGCTGTCTACTTTTCAAATTATGCTTTTACTATTATTTCTAGATCAAGGTTGTCAAAACGAGGCAAAGCCCATGAAAGGAAGAGCTATAAAGAGTTGACAAATTAAATTAACTTACTTCACACAAAGAATGTAAGAGGCATTATGACCCTAAGATCATTTCTAGGTTCCCATTCAGATTGTCTTATATGAGAAATTGAAAAAAAACACTAATCCAAGTCAATATTTAAAATTTTCACAGCCCAATATTTCATTTTATTTTTCTAGATATTAAATAAATGTAGTATACCTAACAGTTTGGCATGTACAAAAAGAAATGATCCCAATAAACTATTCCATGTTGCTATTATAGGTTTATGTTGACATTTCCTGTGCTTTCATGCCATTATGAGCTCTAGATAGGTCATTTCTTTTGTACACAGTGAAAAAAAATCCTCAAAAATTAATGTACGTTTCAACGGCTTTTGATGGAAAATTAGGAAACAGTTTTAAAACTAGAAGAACATAGATTTAGGAACTATGGGAACTCAACCATGTCCACTAACCATTTTCCTTAAATACTTTTTACAAAGATACTTTCACTCAGAAAAATGCAGTAATCCACATACAGGGAGCACTGAGAAGAATGGGAACACTTGCTGATCTGGCCTGATTTGCCAGCTCAACTCTGACATCCTCCCACTGAAATTCTTGAATACATGGTACTATTTCGGACACTAGCATCAGGACCATTAGATGTATCTCTTGGTCCTTCTGTTATTCTGCTTATAAAATATGCACTTGAGCTCTTTTTAGCAGGGGAACTTTCGGAAAATAAAATCACAGAATCTTAACATATGCAAAAAGAAAAAATGCGGGTGCTCTGTCCAAGCAGGGAGTCTGCAGCCTGCCTCCCAGGTGGCCCTCTCCCAGGCAACTTCCATCCCCAACACAAAGCTCCAGTGGATCCTGAAGCATTTCCAAGGAGCACCAAGGAACCTGCTGAACACTTCAAAAACCCTTGTGCTTTCCAAAGCCAGTATCCATTTAGACGCTTTGAGAGTCTGTTTTTATATAACGAGCATAAAGCAAACTACTGTGCAACAACGATCAGAGTGAAAGCTGAGCAGACAGTAAAATAAAACGTCTTTTGCCAGAGAAGCGAAGAGTGTCATCTTTTAAAATTAATACTTACTGAGAGAGAAACAAAAACCGTTGCAGGATTCCCCCAAGGCCTGGTTCCCTTGTTCCCTTGTATAGCAGTACACCTGCTCATGTATATCTCAAAATGCAGATGTCAAATAGATAGAGAATTTTCCCCACCAAGAAGTTGTTTCCCCAAGACAACGACAGAAAAGAAACGATCATTGGTAGAAACTCACCTCTTCCTGGAAGAGATTCTGCCGATTTTTTAGAGCTCGTAATCTGTTCTGCTTATCTTCATGCTCTAAGTGCTCATCTGGTGGGTGGAAGTAGCCAATCAGGTCCTGCAGACTTAGACTTACAGACTCTATAGGTAAGTCTACAGTGGAAGCCTTCGCTTTTTTGCTGAGAGCATCAAGGCCCCTAAAATAAATAACAAATGTTTCTCCACATCAGTGATTCACAATTTTATTTTATTATTTTTCAGTCTATAGATGATTGAAAGCTTTACTCTCTCTCCCTACATGCCTGTAAAAGGAACATATAAGAAAGGCCCTAATTTTCCTCAAACAAAAATAATGAATATATTCAAATGAGAAATGTTATATTCCGTCAAGTATATATAATGCTGTATTTAAAACACCAGTATCAAGAGAAACTCATCTAGAAGAAAATCTAAAGGATCTGGAGAACCAATGCCTACAAAACCAATGGTCTAAATATTTAGAAACCAACTGATTTTCATTTTAAAACACTATATACTTCACCGTTTGAGATGCAATTTCCCAGGCTCATAATTCTGACATTTACTTGTTCTGTTTTGTTTTGTTTTTGGCATAAACACCGTTAACTGCTATGCTATCACTGACACTCACTGCCATCCTGCCTAATTCCTGCCAATTTAAAGATATATCCCAATGATAATAATTTAGAAAATTCACTTATTAATCAGAAAACAATATATTAACATGCTGTTCCATTGTCTGAAAGAGATGTACTTAAGAAGGAGATTAAGAAACAGCATCGAGTTGCATTTTCCAGCCTTTGAAGAAAAGCATATGACTGGCATATAAATGTGTTAATTTAATTTGTTGGTCTTCTGAGACTCTGAATTTTAAAACTCATAGCTTTGTATGTATCTGGAAAGAAACACTTTAAAGCATAATGTTTGTAAATCAAAATTATTCCAAAATAAAAAGCTCAGTAAAAAAATACCCAACAGATACCATAAAAGAATGGGAAAATGCCTATACTATAGTTAATATAGTAACATTCATATTAGTCATGACAAAATTTGATGCATAAAATATTATACTTCCTTTTCTGCCCTCTGCATCGGCAAAATTATATGGCAATATTTTATCCCAAGGAAATATTTCTTTCATTTATCCAACTGTATTACAATTTATATTTTAAAAAACAATAAAAACCTTACAAATGAAAAATTAGCTTATCTTTGAACTTTATGATGCTATTATTTAAAATATATCATCATTTACATAAATATTACTAATAATTTTGGAATATTATACTTCAGCTTTATAAACAGTTCAAACAGTAAAACTGTGTGACTATCTTAAAGTTTCTACCTGTAATTCCAAATCAAGTATACCAATGAAATTCATCTATTACCTTGTCTTGTCATCTATGCAAGGCCTTCTATGCCCAAAAAGCAACAGAAATGACTTGTCAGAAGAAAATTATTTCTCCCTTTTTAAAATGAATACTCATATGCAATGTAACATTGCTGTTTTAAACATTTTAACCCATTAATTCCAGTTGAATGATAAATATAACAAAGTCAAATTCAAATCCCATCATGCAAAAGTAAATAAAATTCAAAAGTAATTCAAATATAATATCTATATTTTTCAAACCTAAAGAGAAATAATAGCAAATGTCAGTTTTTAGGTTATTAGGTTGAATATATCTGCTATCAGAAATGTAACCATTCAATTGCTTTCCAGGAGAAGCCTCTTGTCAGACAAATGCTATCCAAGACTCTTAAAACTGTTAATGATATTGCAGCAATATCTTTTTCAATCCATCTCCCAGCATAATGGAAATTTTAAAAAATAAACAAATGGGACCTAATTAAACTCAAAACCTTTTGCACAGCTAAGGAAATCATAAACAAAATGAAAAGACAACCCACAGACTGGGAGAAAATATTTGTAAATGATATGACCGACAAGGGATTAGCCTCCAAAATTTACCAACAGCTCATGAGGCTTAATATCGTCAAAACAAACAACCCAATCAAAAAATGGGCAGAAGACCTAAACAGATATTTCTCCAAAGAAGACATACAGATGGCCAAGAGGCATACTGAAAAGATGTTCAATATTGCTAATTATTAGAGAAATGCAAGTCAAAACTACAATGAGATATCACCTCACACCAGCCAAAATAGCTATCATCAAAAAATCCACAAACAATGAATGCTGGAGAGGGTGTGGAGAGAAGGGAACCCTCCTACGTTGTTGGTGGGAATGTAAATTGGTACAGCCACTATGGAGAACAGTATGGAGGTTCCTTACAAATATAAAAGTAGAGCTACCATATGACCCTGCAATCCCACTCCTGGGCATATACCCAGAGAAAAACATGGTCCGAAAGGATACATGCACCCCAGTGTTCATTGCAGCACTGTTTACAATAGCCAAGACATGGAAGCAACCAAAATGTCCATTGACAGAGGAATGGATAAAGAAGATGTGGTACATATATGCAATGGAATATTACTCAGCCATTAAAAAGAATGAAATAATGCCATTTACAGCAACATGGATAGACCTAGAGATTGTCATACTGAGTGAAATAAGACAGAGAAAGAGAAATATCATATGATATCCCTTATATGCGGAATCTAAAAAGAAATGATACAGATGAACTTATTTACAAAACAGAAACAGATTCACAGACTTAGAGAACAAACTTATGGTTACCAGAGGGGAAGGGATAGTTAGGGAGTTTGGGATTGACATGTACACACTGCTATATTTAAAATGGATAACCAACAAGGACCTACTGTAGAGCACAGGGAACTCTGCTCCATGTTATGTGGCAGCCTGGATGGGAGGGGAGATTGAGGGAGAATGGATACATGTATATGTATGGCTGAGTCACTTTGCTGTGCACCTGAAACTATCAAAACATTGCTAATTGGCTATACTCCAATATAAAATGAAAAGTTAAAAAAAAATGTTAATGATTCTAAGTTTTAGGACTATCCAATAAAGAGACATTTTTCATCTTAATTTATCAAGGACAAAAAAAATGAAAAAATAAATAATTGGGGGAAATCTAAGGTGGTAGAAGCATGCTATGTCACAACAAAAATCAAAGCCATGAATTCCAGGTCTACATTTTATAATTTGAAGATTAAATCATATTACAAACATACATTCCTCCCTTATCCCATTTACTTCAAGAATACATTTATTCACTAATATGTATAAAATGGATAACTAGTAAGAACCTGCTGTATAAAAAATAAATTCAAAAATTAAAAAAATTTTTTTAAAAAGAATACATTTATTAATATACCTAGAGGAAAAAAAGCTATACCCTTTTTTTTTTTAACAGTGCAGAAAAATAGAACCCTTTCCCCTATACATGAAAACAAATGCAAACACACACACACCCTCACACACACCCCACCACCACCACTACCCTAACCTTGGGGAGAGAGACCAGAAGGGTCACAGAAAATAAACTGCATAAGAAAAATACAAATGAACAAAAACAAAATAGATCTCAACTTCCACTCTAAGAAGTAAAAAAGAAAGGTGTGAGTTTACATTTTTTTAAATGAGTCTCTTAATTGTATATAAATCTACATTAATAAAATGAATACCTAAAAAATTTTACTTTGAAAAATATGTGGATATTGTAAAATATTATAAAGATATTGAGGTTTTAAATACTTTTAGTGCTTTCATGAATGTGATAGAAGGATCAAACTATGTTACTTAAAATAACATACCCTTTACAATGTTCTATAATTATGTAAAACTTTTCAAAGTTTCTAAGCTATATTAAAGAAGCTATATTAAATTACATTAAGCTACATTAAAGTTATATAAATTCAGGAATTCAAATAGTTCAGTAACATTAACAAGCACATAAGTAAAATCCATATATATAGAAATATATATAAACATGATGAATTAAATAATATAACCAGTGGGTGAGTATTCCAGAAAGAAAAGAAGAGAAAAAAATAAAGCTAAATTAAAATTTAATTTTTGAAAAACTAATACATAATTAAGGTCAGTTAAGTGTTAAAAAGAGAAACAGACTCATTATCTTCATCCATAGCATCTGTTACATGATCACAGGAAAGAGACACACTTTTAAAAGGAGATGCTGGATAACTAGGAAAAGATGGTAGTTTGATGATGGGCTTGTGATTAGAAATCTGAAGGAGAAAAAAATATCAATATAGAACTAGCAAAGATTAGACTACATTTGCCAGGGGAAACATGGAATCTCATCTCGAAATACGAATTTCATGTGTCAACTACATCTGAGTTGCTTTCAGCCAAGATAAAGTGAAACAACCCTCCTCCCCCTCCAAAAAAAACACAAGACAAAATATTTGGAGAAGAACACATTTCAAGACACTGGACATCAAGAAATAAAGGATAGATATGATAACAACCAAGGTGAGTCCTACAATGGCTCCACTTTGCTTTAGGAGAATTTCTAGGCCATGATACAGGTATGGGAACCCAGGTGAGGTAAAGAAGACTCCCTGAGTTGAGGAGACATTGCTGAGAGTCTGGGAGACCAAGGTTGCTAGAGTTTGCAGGACACAGTACCAGAGAGGAGACCGCTACACAGGAGTGGACTCTAGAGAAATACAGAGGGTCCCCCTCAAATATTCAGCAGAGGGCTGATCAACACGTACACGTGAGAAAACTACCAGGGCAGGGAACAAAGCCTTCTGAAATAATTAGAGAAAACAGTAACCGATACTCACACGGGATGTGAAATGGTGCCTCTTCCCATCAGTCAGATTGGGAACTCTCATAATTCATGGGGCATCAGGTTGAGTATACAGATGGTCTTGCCTCAAGAGTGGGGAATAATTAGCCCTAGATTTAACACGGATCTGCTCCCACCCCAAAAATCCTAAAAGCAAATTCCAGAAGAATCAAACGTAACCAAGTAACTTAACTGCCTCCCAGAAAAACTCAAAAATATTGACAGGAAGACAAAAATATCCAGTACCCAACAAACTTACAATGTCTGACAACTAAACAAAAATGACCAGATAGGTAAAGAAGAATAAAATATAATCATCGATAAGAAGAAAAATCAATGAACCAAAAGAAAAAAAAAAAAGTCAGCCTAGAATGTTATACCCAGAAAAAAAATCACTTAAAATGAAGGTAAAATAGGACATTTTCAGACATACAGTAGCCAAAGTTTCCATCTCCAGGAGACCTGCACCATAAGAAATGTTAAAAGAAGCACTTCGGGAATAAAGATAAACTACCCATAGGAAATGCAAATACTCAAAAAAATAATAAAGATTAAAACACCTGAAATGGTAACTATATGCACAAAATATTAGGTGCATTTGTTATTATTTAAATCTCTTTGAAATCTAATTGACCTTAAATAAAAATGATAAAAATGTAGTGTGGGGTTTATAACATCTATAAAAGCAAAACGTATGACAAAAACATCACAAAGACTGGGAGAGAAGTATACTGTTGAAATGTTCTTATATTACTCACAAAGGTAAAATGACCTGAAAGTAGGCTGTGATAAGTTAAAGTTGTAGGCTAAACATCTTAAGCAACCACTAAAATAACAAAAAAGGAATTATAACCAATAAGCCAACAAAAAAAGGAGATAAGATGGAATTGCAGAAATTTCTCAACCCAAAAGAAGGTAGAAAAAGAAGGAAAAGGGACAAAGACCAGAAGGGACAAATACTAAACAAATAACAAGATGGCAGGCAAACTTATATATCAATAATCGTATGAATATAAATGGACTAAACTTCACAATTAAAAAGCGGTGATTGCCAAACTGGATAAAAAAAATCAAAACCCAAGTACATACTGCCTAAAAGTAATGCACTTTGACTCTAAAGACAATAGTAAGTCAAAAGTAAAAGATATTTTTTTAAATATACAATGTTAACACCAAGGAAAACAAGAGAGCAGAAGTGCTATATTAACATCATACAAAGTTGATGTCATAGCAAATATCACTAGGGATTTAAAACAGGTGATTTCATAATAAAGGGGTCAGTTTATTATATCCTAGATTTTTTGATGAACCTAATAACAGAGCTTCAAAATACATGAAGAAAAAAATGACAGAACTGCCAAGGAGAAACAGAAAAATCCAATTATAGTCAGATTTCAATACCCTTCTCTCAATAATGAATAGAACATACGGACTGAAAATCAGTAAGGAAGAAGAAGATCTAAACAACACTATCACCCAACTAGATCAAATTGACATTCTTTAGCACTCCACCCAATAAAAGGAGAATGGGCACATGGAACATTTATTTTACAGTGCACACAGAACATTTACCAAGATAGACCATATTCTGGTAGAGCAACTAACAGAAAACATTATGAAAATGTCTGAGAGGACTTGTAATTGAGTTGATTAGTATGACCTTGGCTATGAAGGTAACAGAAAAGGGACCGGTGCTTAGACTGAGTTATAACACTGTTCCTGGTTCAGGGACAGACTAAGGGCTGTAATTTGTTCAGGCTGCCTCGGAGCTGCCATGCCTGTCTCTCCATGCAACCTACATACATCCTCCTGTGCACCTTAAACCATCTCTAGATTACTTACAGGACACAATACAATGTAAATACTATGTAAATAGTGGTAAATACAATGTAAATGCCATGTATATAAACAGTTCCCAGCATGCAGCAAATTCAGGTTTTGCTGTTTGGATCTTCCTGGGCTATAAAACATGTCTCAATAAATTTAAAAGCATTCAGTTTTACAAAGTATATTCTCTGACCACAGTGATATTAAATTAGAAATCAGTAACAGAAAGATCTTTGGAAAACCCCAAATATTTGGAAACTGAACAACCTATTGGTCAAAGAAGCAATTAAAAGGCAAACTGAAACACAGCACAGCAAAGAGTGAGAGATGCCACTAAGGACAGATATTTTAGCACTAAATGACATAAGAAAGGTCTCAAATCAATGATGTCAGCCTTCATCCTCTGAAACCAAAAAAAGAAGAGTAAATTAAACCCAAGGCAAACAGAAAAAAAGATTAAAGATCAGAATGGGAATCAGATAATCTTTTTAAATGATCATCCCTCCCTCAGTATCTACTGGGGGTTGGTTCCAGGACCTCTCTCAGATATCAGAATCTGTGGATGCTCAAGACCCTTATATAAAATGGTGTAGTATTTACATATAACCTACACATACTCTCCTGTATACTTTAAATCATCTCTAGCTAACCTACATAATACAATGTAAATACTATGTAAATAGTTGTAAATGCTATGTAAATAGTTGTCATCATGCTTCAAATTCAAGTTTTGCTTTTTGAAACATTCTGGAATTTCTTTCCTAATATTTTTGATCCATGGTTGGTTGAATACACAGATGCAAAATCCTTGGATACAGAGAGCTAACTATAGTTAAATATAGGTTATATAAGTAACCTATTTTATCAAGATAAGTATAATAAATGAATTTCATTCAAATAACCCAAACAAAAACTGAATTTCAATATGAAGCAGCAAATATATAATTCAGTAAGTACTCTTGCCACAGAATCCACATTTCCCATGTTTGGTTCTCTATCTAATCAATTAAGCAAGTGTCAGATTCTAAAATTAAGCTTCCAAATCACAGACACAACTTTTTTTAAAAAAATATGATTGGTCTTGAGCAAAGAGCCAATGTGCAAAAGCAAATCACATCCATGATGAATTATCGTATCTCGATCAACATACAAAATGCCATTTAAGACATACCATTACTACATTAAGTCTAAACACGGATATAGTATCTTTCTGACAAAATATGTTTTAAAACAAATAATCAGTTTTTTCTCTGGTATTAATTTAGCTCTCGCTTGCCAAATGGAATCTCCATAGTGCCTCTGAAAATACCACACAAGTCACAATGTAATAAAAATTTGTCTTTTTGTAGTTGAAGAAGTCAGTACTGATGTATATAATTACATAGAAAACAGACTATTTTAAAGATTTATGATTATTTTCCTCAATCCTTATAGAACTGATTAGGCTGTAGTCAAAAAGAACCATGGAAAGAACAAGATGGAAAAAAATCTAAGTTGAACCGATCCTAAAATAAGTTATAATTTCAAAGTCAAAAATATATTTATTACAAGAAATAAGTACCATAAAAAATGATAAGAATCTGATGCTTACCCCATCTCTAAGCCTTACTCCATCTAAAAAGGGTTAGGGTTTAGATGAGGCAGAGAGGTGAGATAAATACCAAGGATATGATGAAGCTGAATACTGTACACATTGTTTGATTTCATGAAAGTATGCACACAAATGCACACACACACAGTGGGATGGTTTATAAAAGAAGCAGAGAATAATTAAGTGAATATTTATATAATCTTGGGTGGCAAAGGTCTTTCATATGCTGATTTATAGAGTAAACTATGATGAAAAAACACTTTAAAATCTTTCCAAACCAGTAAGTTGGGAAAATATTTGCAATTTATATATGATTATAGGTAATTAGTATCTCTAACATAACAAAAGCTCATAACAGCCTAATAGAAATATCATCAAATAATAGGGTAAATCACAAAGAAAAAACTAAATGAAGAAAATTGGTCAACACCCATTTTTCACAATTCTCACATAAATGCAAATTTTTAAAATAATTATAAGTAAATATGTACCTACTATAAATATATACATATACACATATATATCACTTTTTCCCATCAAATTGGTAAGCTTAAAGAGATACATAATATCCATCACCAACCAGAGTATATATTGGTATAATGTTCCCAGAAAACACATTGGACACAAGTTTGATTTAGTTTTGTAGATATGCAATTGTTTCCATTATTAGGGTGGGAAAGGTTACTTATTTCAAGAATCGTTCTTTTGAGTTCAAAACTCACAAAGTATGTAGGCTGTACTACCTCCAGTGTGAAAGGGCTAGCACAGGGATATGTTATAGAATAATTCTGACATACAGCTATCAATTATAAGTTACACATATAATTTTTAAAACCACAGTCTTTTTTAAAAAATTCATTTCAAAGAAAGACATAAAATCATCTAACTAGCATTTTCTAACGGGTTCTGCAGAACTGCCAAATTGTATGAGATTTACCACCACAGTATATTTTAGAATTGTCTACTTGTAAATCTGATAAGAAAATTAAAATAAAATATTAAACAACCACCACAACAAAGGACAATGTACCTAATAAATCTATTGAAAAGGAAGACTGTACTCCGGATGACACGTGCTGTCCGTGATTCTTCATGCTGAGATCTGGATAAATTTAGGCCATCATCCATGTGACCTTCATGATGCATAATAGCCTGCACGAAAGCAGAAATAACACCATTACTCCCAGTATCTCTTTTTCAAATGGGTGTTAAGAAGTAGGCAACTCAAAAAGGTGAGCCATGACAGTAAACAGAGTTAAAAGACAGGTGAAGGGAACTGAGAGCTGTCAGGTTCAGGTAAAATAATATGCACAGGTCCCTGTACAAATCAGTCATTCAATATATTTATTCAGTTATTGTTTTAAAGATGAATCAGCTGTTGTTTTAAAGAACCAATCAATAAATATATTGATTTGAAAACCAATCACTAGAATGTTTTCACATATCTATGTTCAATGATTCATCCACAGTCTAAGCAAACTCTGAACAAAGAAGCAAAGGAAAACATTACATGGGATACCAGTTATTCGGTAGTTCTGAACATAGCTGGGTTCATTAATAAGTACTGAGCAATGCTTCTAAGGCATCTCAGTTCTTTGAAAAAAAATGTTTTTATTTTATTAGTTCTTCTGTTAGCTTTACATTTTTGAACATTCTATGAAAGAACAACATGAAGAGAGAAGTGCAAAATATTAAGTGAACAAACCATGTAACCAACACCCAGATCAAGAAAGAGAACAATATGGCACCTTAAAACCTGCCCTGGAGTTCCCTTCCTGCCCCATCCACCACAATGTTCCCCATCTTCACGACTTTCAACAGCAAAGGTCACTTGTGTGCTATATGTAAATGGAACCATTTGTGTCTAACTTCCTTCACTCAACACTAACAGCAAGATGTTTCTAGAACATTTAATCAGGTATACTGAACTAAAATTAGCAACCAGAACTAAAATCATAAACTACCTAGAAAGCAATGTAAAGAGGAACTCCTAACACCAAAATCAATGAGACAGATACATCTGTATTCAAAGTCAATTTTGTAGCCTTAAATGCCTTCATTGACAAAGAAAAAAATGACTAAAGTGAAGGAATGTATTACTCACTTTAAGACTCTAAAAAAGAAAAACAAACTAAATAGAAAAGGGGAATTAATGAAGATAAAAAGAGGATTTAATGAACTAGAAATCAAATAAAATACGAGAAAAGGATGAATAAACCCGAAATGTTTATTTTTTGAGAAGATAAATAGAATAGTTAAACCTCTCACAAACCAGGCTAAAGATAAAATGGAAAGAAAGAAAAAAACACAGACAAAAGAATATAAGATACAAAAGACATTAAAATTATAAAATGATAATAAGACAATGCTATTTTGAACTTAATGGCCAAAAAAAATTTTTTTTTAATTTAAGAACATAACTGACTACTCCAGAGGACAAGGATGGCTTCCCAGCAAGTTAAAAATCATCAAAAGGAATCCGCCCAACAAAGTAGAAAATTTGAGGATACCAATTTATTAAACAGAGATTGGAAAGGAAATTTAAGATCCAATTTTTAAAAGATTGTAGGACTAGACAGTTTTACAAGTGAGCTCTAATGAATCTTCAAAGAAATGATACTCTTAATGGTAGACTAGTCAGTGAACTATGACCGCTGCCTATTTTTATATAGCCTGTGAGCTATGAATGGTCTACAGTTTTAATGGCTGAAAAAAGACCAAGAAAAGAATATTTCATGAAACCTGAAAATTGTATGAAATTCAAATTTCAGTACCCATAAACAAAGAAAAATTCATATATAAATTTCATATATAAAATGAATATATATGCTAATTCTAGATAAATTCTAAATAAAACATAAATAGAATCTAATAAGATTTCAAAAGAATAATAAACTAGGCCAAACTGGGTTTAGTCTATGAATGTAAGGATTCTTCAATATCATGATGTCTATTAATCTATTTATCAACAAAGTAAAAGACACTAAAACATGATTTTTTTCTCTCTTCAACTGATAAAATTTAGCAATCATTGCTGATTTTTTAAAAAGTCAGATAAAATAGAAATAGCAAGATATTATTTAAATATATAAACTATTTCAACTGTCCACAGGATGCAAGAAGGCATAACGTCTGTGAAAGAGGAGTGAAAATTCGCAATAAGAAGTCATACTGGGATGAACAACCAGAATAGATGAAAAGACAGCACGCTGAGATAAAAAGTGACCTGGGTGAGATAATGAAAAAGACAAGAAAACTAAAATTTCAAAGGCACGGAAAGACATTAAGGAACAGAACTGCATCAAAGAACACAAAGTGAGTGATTTGGGGGACACATTTGAGAAGCAAAATGCAGAGACTGGGTAAGAACGATAGGAATGCCAAAGGGGAAGACGGCTGACCTGGAGGAGAGAAACTAGCTGTGCTCCTGAGAAAGAAATTACAACTGTAAGAAAAGGAGGCCAAAGATATGCTGCACAATTCTCCTCTCCGTTTTAAAAGACCTACGTGTGCTGATTAAAAATCCTTGGTGACACAGACATAGAGAACAGACCTGTGGTCGCTGAGGAGGGGCGGGAGAGGATTGGGAGTTTGGGGTTAGTAGATGCAAACTATTATATAGAGAATGGATAAACAACAAGGTCCTACTGTATAGCACAGGGAATTATATTCAATATCCTGTGATAAACCTTAATGAAAAATATATGTATATGTATAACTGAATCACTTTGCTGTATACCAGAAACTAACACAAAATTGTAAATCAACTATACTTCAATAAAATAAATTTTAGAAAATCCTTGGTGACAGATGCATTTCATAATTCAGAGTTTTCAGGGGTTTTTTATAATGTAATACAATGTATAAACCCGGTATGGTAGGTGCATCACTGCATAATCAATAAATTTATATTTCTGCAGCAAAACATGAATATCCACACTAAGTGGGATACATAAAACCTATGAAAAGTGATTCAGACATTTTTTTAGCTAACCAAGATTTTATTCATATGAAACAACAGAAAGTCAGTTTCAAATATGTAAAGATTTGGCGAATATACAGCCAACATGCTTTTCTCGAAAAATAAAATGATTTGAAGATACTAGCTAACTGGGAAGTGTATAAAAATTAGGAGATCTAGACTGAGAAGTCCTCACCTGTCATGACCACACTGAAGTCTCTCGACAAAGATTTAATATAATAGATGGCTCTAGAAGTAGTAATACATTTACAGAAGAGATTGTATTAGATTATCTCTTCTATGGCCTATAAAGTCTGTTTCACATGTTACTTTACTAATGTAAATAAGACTGGTTAGCTTCTCAACACCCCTGTCAAATTCTTCTATAAAGCAAGCTCTTTGTTAGCCTATGATGTAGAATGTAAGTCCCACTCTGACTTTAATCCATGATTAAGGAATAACAGAGTGGAGTAATAATAATGACAACAGGGTGAGGGGTAAATGAAATGAGTGGAGAGCATTGAAAATGTTGAAGGTGACTGATGGATGGATACACAGGGTCCATTGTACTATTTTGTTTTCTTTGCATATATTTGAATTTCCATAATAAAAAGTTAAAAACAGCGAGGCTCAGTCGCAGGACAGAATGAACGCTATACAAATACTGAATACAAACATATTTAAATTTATGAGCCTAGATCAAAGACCCCAAAGACAAGCGATCGTATCATAACGATTATACGGGTCTGCAGGAGAGTTGTCCCAGGCTCTCCATCCGAAGCTCTGAGGAAGGTGGTACAGGGATGCACTTAAGCCCAACTCCATCAAAGCAGGATTAGCTTCCCACTCCACTAATATCAGCACTGGTCACTCTAAAAAGATAGCAATAACCTTGAACAATCCATACTGGAATGTGTATATGTTACGATTAGGAAATCTACTGAAAATAAAAATTTCTTCCCCACTACTTCCCTTCCAAGGTCTATTATAGAAATAATAGTTATCCCGTTATCTGATTCTGAGTACTGTTACATGGCGGTGTAAAAACATGAAATGTGAACAATCTAGTATCTATGCTATGTACTTGCCATAAAGAAGCTCACAAATTAGAGAGAGATGTAGCCTAGTAAATAAAATAGCACAGAGAGTGTATATAAAATTTAATAATACACAAATATTATGAGAACACAAAGGAGGGTGTACTAGATGAACTTAGATAGGAAGAACGTCTAAGATCATCTTTAAACTTAACCCCTGGGGGATGGATAGGAACTGAATGGAGGGAAAAAAGAAATTTAAAAGGGCATTCCAAACAGAGGAAATGGTATGTGCAAAGGCACAGATGTGGAAAAGCCACGTTTCTTTGAGGCATTGGAAGGAATGTGCTGTAAGTGGCTGGTGTGCTGGGGAACCTGAAGACACCTAGAGACTGGACAAAGAATAGGAGAATGGGGCAGAGACAGATGGGAGGCAGGTCAGGAAGGGCGTCACATACTATCAAAAGGTGTAACTGTTGTCTTGTAAGCGATGGGGTGTCAGTGAAGGACTCAGAGGTGAGTGTATGAGCATGTCTGCAAATGAGTTTGGGGAATAACAGAAACGAAACTCACAAACACTAAACATTTCTACGCATGAGCATTATTGAGCATTGTAAAAAAGATACTGTACACACAATCCCAGCAGCATCACAGAGGACACAGTGAATTAGGCAGACCAAGCTAGGATCCAGAAAAGAGTAGCGTATTTCTTCACTTAGTATTTAAATCAGTGATGTAACATCCAGCGCTGTTCACTTACAAAAACCAGAGAGTTTATTAGGGTGGGACTGGACCTCTAGCATGTAAATTGCAAACATTAGCAGGTGGCTGAAAGGGTTAGCTACTTCTTTTTGTCGTGCATTTGTGTTTTTCGTTCATTAATAATGACTGCCATAAATACTGTTTTGAAATACTCTTACCTTACGTTGTATGGATCCCATTCTCACAGATTTCACATCCACAGACTGGTAAGTTAGCCACAAGCCCGTATTGATATGCTGTATATAGCACACTGAGTCTCCATATTTTATTTCAGAGGTTCCCATGCCATCAACTTCTTTTCTCACCCCTACATCCAATTTTTCCTAAGAGAGAGAGAAAAAAAAGATAAGAAAAGGTTTTACAAATAGTAGTTTATATCGAAAAAACTTTGCCTTGTTGTAAATAATGTTCCTTGAAAAATGCAACTCTCTGCCATCCTCTGAAATAGTAATGGTCAAATGTTCCATGCTAGCAGTTCAACCTCGACTGGAAACTGAAGTAGGAGATTGCAGAGATAAATAACATATTCCTGAATTATTCATACTGGCAGAAAATTATTTTGGCCATAACACAAAATTTTATATTGCTTCATGGCAAACTCCAAACCAGAGATCTTAAAATCAGTAATTTAGGCTTCATATTCTTTCCAGATTATTATTTTTGTGATTGATGACTAAGAGCATAGGTTTGAGGGACAGAAAAGCCAATTTTGAGTCCAATCTCTGCCACTTATTACGTCTGTGACCTTAGGATAAGTTAATTAAACGTTTTAAGCCTCTGTTTTCTCATCTGTAAATACAGCTAACAAGAGACTCTCCCCCAGAGTATCAGAAAACATGAGATAATGAATGCAAAGTTCTCAGCACACTGCCTGAGATAAAATAAACACTTCAATAAATTCTAATGATTTTGACCATGAAAATCGTATTGATAATGGTGATGATGATTTCCTTCTTCATAAGGATGTTAGACATAATGATGATTTCTTTCAAACTAATCAATGCTATAATTCAGTTTCAACTACTTGTAGTTTCTAACTCGGACCACAGAGGTATTCACTCCTAAAGGGCTGCCATGCTAAGCTCCCTATGCTATGAAGAAGCAATCAGTCCTCTGATACCAACTAAATGTTTCTTTTAAATCCCTATTTATTTTTTATAAAATTATTTATTTATTTATTTTTGGCTGCGTTGGGTCTTCGTTGCTGTGTGTGGGCTTTCTCTAGTTGTGGAGAGCGGGGGCTACTCTTCCTTGCGGTGCACGGGCTTCTCATCGCAGTGGCTTCTCTTGTTGCGGAGCACGGGCTCTAGGCGCACGAGCCTCAGCAGTTGTGGCACGTGGGCTCAGTAGTTGTGGCTTGCAGGCTCTAGAGCGCAGGCTCAGTAGTTGTGGCGCACGGGCTTAGCTGCTCTGAGGCTTGTGGGATCTTCGCAGACCAGGGCTCGAACCCGTGTACCCTGCATTGGCAGGCAGATTCTTAACCATTGCGCCACCAGGGTAGCCCCTAAATCCCTATTTATTTCAATGCTTCTTCCTTCAATTTTCCCTCCCATGCTTCATTCTGATCTTCAAGAACTCATTATGTCTTGAAGTTCTGTAGAGTTCTTAAAATAACAGCAAAAAACCCCACAAAAACCTAACGTTCTTTTGGTTACAATACCTCCTTTTGTGATTTCTTATTCTTCTCCTTGGTCTAACTTTCCTTGTTAAATTTACTAAGTTTCGTCTATTTCTTTGGCTATTTGACTGTCGTGTGAAGTTAGTGCCAGTTACACAAATGTTTTTGAAGATTAGGTTGGAATAAATTTTATGTCTCTTACACAAAAAGGAGCAATTCAAGTAAAACAGATTTTTTATTTCTCATAGTATTATTGCACCATACTAATAGTTAGCAACTCCAAAATAATTACGGACACTCTGCCAACAATTGAAAATTAAAATTTAAATGAGTTGCAATTCTTTTTTTTTTTTTTAAAGTAACAAACTCGGGGCCTTGGATTGCCATCTGTTACTTCTTTTTCTTTTTTTTTAAAGTATTTGTTTTTATTTATTTATTTATGGCTGTGTTGGGTCTTCATTTCTGTGCGAGGGCTTTCTCTAGTTGTGGCAAGCGGGGGCCACTCTTCATCGCGGTGCGCGGGCTTCTCACTATCGCGGCCTCTCTTGTTGCGGAGCACAGGCTCCAGACGCGCAGGCTCAGTAATTGTGGCTCACGGGCCCAGCTGCTCCGCGGCATGTGGGATCTTCCCAGACCAGGGCTCGAACCCGTGTCCCCTGCATTGGCAGGCAGATTCTCAACCACTGCGCCACCAGGGAAGCCCGAGTTGCAATTCTTAATGCAAAAAGGGTCAAGGTCATATAAGAAAGTGAATGCAATTATGAGTTAAGTTGATTTAACCATTAAGCAAATAACTTGAAACACTATTCTAAGAATCTGCAATAAAACAGATACTAAACCATTCCAATTTCATTCTATCAAACCATATAAACTACTAATCTACTTATACCAACCCTATAAATAGGAAAATTAAATTCTAGGGAAAATATATAACAATGCAATTATCTCCTCAAAATAAAACAAGGAGCCTGTAACGTTCTTTTTGTTTGTCTTTTATCCCAGGAAATTAGTATGTAGTCTATTTATAGGCTTGTGGATTGTGCTTTGAGAAGCCTCAGTTACTAAGTGCAAAGGTATGCTGTGTTTGCTTTTTACTGAAGTAGTTCACATCTCTCTCTGGATTAGAAATTTTAACTGTGAAACTTCATGATGACCAGGTTTTCATAATTACTCTGATCCTCAACTCAGGTAAGAGCTGCTAAAATGACATTACAGAAGAAAAAAAGAAGTGTGATTATTTGCTAAAGAAACACGAATAAAGGGCAGTCATGCTCTTTCCTTCTTTTATTTCCTATCATTTTCTGTAGCTCAGGCTTAGGAGAAATTCAGGTGAAAATCATCTAGATGCTGTGACCAACCACCAAGTCAAGAAAACGTGACAGCTGGTAGAAGCTTCTAACAGATAATTAGTCTGTATTACTAGAAATAACGTGTCCAGCTTAGGCGAGTAGTAATCTTCCTAAAACCCTATATTAGCTACCCTATATCTAAATTAGTGGCCTTTAGTTTCAGCATCGCTTTGATTTATTTTGTAAATCATCTAGATTTATTTTTCTTTTGAGTTATTCTGGCTTTGGGAAATGACGGTGTGGTTTAGTTGGGTTAATCCTCCCACAGATAACAGAAAATTTGGAAAAAATATTTTTCAGAATCTATTGGAAGGCACTTAAGAGGGACCAAAAGCAGAGAGAAAGTGAACAGCAGACTTCTCTCCAAAGACAGAGTACCCAAGTGATCTGTAAAAAGCAGCCTTTGCCTTGGGGCATGGCCCGCCCAATCTGCCTGGAGCTCAGGCAGAAGAAAGCTGCTGCCGTATTGATACTTGAGGTATCAGAGGACACAGGTTGGGGCTCACAAGCAGACATAATATTAGATAAGCTAAATCCTGGATGAGAAAAGTAGCCACAAAATCTGTTTATAAAATTTGCCCCAGGGACTTCCCTGGTGGCGCAGTGGTTAAGAATCCGCCTGCCAATGCACGGGACACGGGTTCGAGCCCTGGTCCGGGAAGATTCCACATGCCGAGGAGTAACTAGGCCGGTGCGCTGCAACTACTGAGTGTGCACTCTAGAGCCCGCGTGCTGCAACTACTGAAGCCCGAGTGCCTAGAGCTCGTGCTCCGCAACAAGAAGCCTCTGCAACAAGAAGCCACCGCAACGAGAAGCCCGTGCACTGCAAGGAAGAGTAGCCCCCGCTCGCCGCAACTAGAGAAAGCCCGCGTACAGCAACGAAGATCCAATGCAGCCAAAAATAAATAAAATTTAAAAAAAAATTTGCCTCAATTCTTGCTGACCACTATACTATGCATGCTCAGGGGAGGCCCAGTTAATGGCAGCAGCTAGAAACTGAAATAACTGAGCACAAATAAATAGTACAAGCAACAGCCCACTGCCAAAGAGAGAAAGAAACCAGAGTTTCATTCGAGCAAGGTTCACTGCCTGCCAAAACCACCGTCACTCTTCAGAGAAAAAGAAAAAAAAAAAAACTACTCCCAATCCTTGCATTCAAACAATCCTACTCATGAATGCTTGGCAAATCTAATTTTCAACTGAGTATCAAAATGCTTCCAGAAGTAAAAAAGATCAGCCTGAAAAATAATAAGTGATATTTTGGCATTGGGTATACCAAACTGGCTCATGACTAAGTCAAAACTATTTCTGAACAACTGTCCTCATTAAATGATACATACGCATTGGATATACTCACTGGATAAAGTAGACTCATTAAGAAATTTAAACTAGTCCCATAGGATTATGTTTTTATTATACGGACAAAGTGGTTCAAACAGAGTCTTCTAGCATTAATTGAAATCTTCCTTAAATGTCTCCAAATCATTCTGTCAAGTGGCTGATAGGAAGAAAACAAAGGCCTTTATCCTTAGATGATGGAGTGTTTGTTTTGGTAATAGCCAGTTCTCCTTAAGACAAATAACGGCTAAAGTTAGGAGAGTTAAAAGGTCAAAAAAATTTTATTTATTTGCTTCTTTATGGGGCCACATTTTGGCACAGAATAGTTGGTCACTGTGAAATATGAGTCTAAAAATGCTACAGGGTCAGAGAAATTGCTGGGACTGACAGACCAGGCCAAGCTTAGCCCATCCAGGGCAGAGTTGCAAAAAAAAATAGACAGCTTGCTTTAGCCCTGGTGTTCAGAAACTTCATGAGGAGACACTCTGGTGGGTGAGTTTGTGGACAGAAGGGCTTTAAAACTTTTCTTGTATTGGGAGGTGTAAGCAGCTTTTGGCAGGAAAAAAGCTCTTTGCAGGAAAGAGCTCTCTACAGGGGGCCCCTCTGTCTTGTCACTAACCTTACACCAGGTGCCCCCCATGCTCTACTCACCTCTGGCCCTAGCACCGCTTTCAAATCTTTTGACCACACAATACCTTGCCTAATCCATTGGTTCATTCCATAGATCAAAGAAGTAGAAATGAAGAATAAGTAATTAACAGATGACCAGATCTCTTCCCTAGCTTCTGCGTCAGTAATCTCGCCAACGAACTGTGTGAACAAGACAGCATCTAAAGAAAGATCACGAGGAATCAACAAGCCTGCACACACGCCTGCACGCAGTGGGAGATGGCGAGGATTCGGACCCCCTATCTCAGTGGTTCACTGAGACGACTTCCCTGTTTCCCTTTAAAGGCTTTCATGGTTGAGCAGAATCTTCAGAGGTAGTTTTTGGGGGACACTGAGTCCACCGTCTCCCCAGACCGTCAGCATTCTGATTAAAGGCAACTTTCCTTTCTATCAACATTTGTGAGTATCGATTTTGTAAGCAGTAAGCAGCTGGACCTGATTCAGTAACAGAGGGTCTTTGAGGGGCTTCCATGGGGCAGTGAAACAAGGTCACAGAGCCTTAGGAGAAGCCCTCTCATATCTTGTACTATATTTCCCTCCTCTGGAGTGTGGGTGGAGCCAACGAATGTGTTGGGACATCACTCCTGCAATTAGGTTATGTTATATGGCAAAGGTGAGACGATCTTGGAGATGTAATTAAGGTCCCTATTCAATTGACTCTGAGCAAATAAAATGGGAGGTTCTCCTGGGTGAGTCATACTTAATCAGGCGAGGTCTTTAAGGAGGGTTTAGGCTTTCCCTGAGCTCAGCGACTACAAACAGTGCGTCCCATGGGTTCCATTCTGCTTACAATCTTCCAGGCCACTTGCACTATGGACTCCAGGCTTACTCAGCCAGCCTCCCAATCTCAGAAAGCGAGTCCATGTAACACATCCCTTCATGTATACGTATCTCATGCTGGCTCTACCTCTCGTTAAACTCTGACTCATACACCTCATCATTTTTTCATTTTTGTTTTTTTCTGGTTTTTTTTTTTTTTCATTTTTAAGGACATTCATTGCTTTCTAATTTTACAAGCAATACATGTTCACTGCAGACAACTAAAGATACCTAAAAGTATAAAGTAAAAATTAATGATCACCCATACCCCATCCCTCCTAGAGATAACCATCATTAGCATCTTGATGCATTTCCTCCCAGTACCTACATTTTCTAAAAAATTGAAGTATAATTGGCCTACAACACTATGTTAGCTCCAGGTGTACAAAACAGTGATTCAATATTGCTATACATTACAAAATCGTCACCATGATGTCTAGCTACCATCTGCCACCAAAGATACTATAATATTATTAACTATATTCCCCATGCTGCACATTTCATCTCCTGACTTATTTATTTGTAACTGTAAGTTCTTACCTCTTAGTCTTCCTAACTTGTATCTTAAACATTTTTTGAGCCAAGAATAAAAATCTCAAATAAAAACAACATACTAAAACTATGTCCTAAAAATATTTTGTTCTTTCTATTTTTGCCATTTGCTCCATAATCCTTGTAATCTCATTGGCAGTCTTATTTGAGGTTGGTATTCCATCATTTCAGCAGCAAAAGGTTTCTATTCATGGGGCGTGAGAGGGAAAAAACTGGAGGAAATCACCCACAGAGGAATATTTTTAGGGCATTTTAAGCTAAAAAAAATGACATCCTGGGGGTAGTATAATACGTGGGTGATTGGCAAGACCTACCTTATGATGAAAACTGACATTTCAACACACTAATGCAATGGTTAAAAATTCTAGGAGTAGAGAAAGTGAAGAATAGGTCTAAGAAAACGTGCATGAATCAAATTGAATTCTTCATGATATAAAATGTTTTCTTTAAGAAAAGACCAGCATAAGCATTTTGCAATATATATGTGCATCAAATCATCACATAGTACACCTTAATTTCATACATTATTAAATGTCAGTTATATCACAATAAAGCTAGGGAAAAAAGAGGACCAACATCAGTGATTTTATAAACTGTCTTCCACTTTATTCTGTTTATTCTGAATGTATATAGTCATCAACAATTGTTGATTATTCTGCAAATCCTGAATTTGAGATTGGCTAGTGAGTGTTCCCATTAGTGCAAAGATATCCCAATGACAATCAAAACAATTGCTCCTTATATTAACTAGTAGAACAGGTTTTTAAAGCCATTCTCCTAATTTTAAGTGAGAATGATCTTAATGATTTGTAAAAAAAAAAAAAAAAATAGTATGTTTCAAGAATATACTTTCAAAACAGTCTCACACAATCATAGGTAAGGGAATGCTACTGTAAATGTAAGGGTTCTATTTTTTTTTTTGAGTTTGACTTTTTTTTTTGAATTTTATTTTATTTTTTTATACAGCAGGTTCTTATTAGTTATCCATTTTATACATATTATACACTAATATGTCAATCCCAATTTTAAAAGTTTAATTTTTCATCAGTAATGAAAACTTGATTTGCTTGATTTGCAACACAGTAATTATGTCAATCAATAGTCATTTATTAATTGTATACTCAAAATATACCAAAATTGAACAAATATCTTACACACACAAGTCTTTACCTTCCAGAAATATAAGTACTCATTATTTTCACTGGAAACAGTATAGCAAAGATACATAAAGATATGGCAAGCATTTTCAACTTGTCAGTGGCACTAAGGGAAAAAAAAAAAGAATCAAATACACCTTTACGTAAATCTGATTATTTATTTTAAAGACCAGGGGCCATGACCAAATGTGATGATTAACAAAAGGATGAAAGAAACTGTTTAGCTATATCATCTTCTTTAAAATGTTGGCTGTATAAAAACTATTTTATTTTTAAAACATACAATTTCATCTATAATTAAGGACTGTACTTTTATTCTAGTTTAGTTAGTTCTAAGTTCAATGCTTTTTTATTATGTAATTATACTTTTCATCATGAATAATTTTTAATTTTAATAATTAGCCCTATTAGTATCAAAATATGTATATATTTGTTAAAAACTGAAATACACACACAATACAGTTGTTTCTGAGTGATGGATAGTACATGATTTTAATTTTCCCCTTACCTCATTTTTGCAGTATTCCCTTTTAAAATCCTCTATAATGACTATACATTACATATAATGAAAAAGTAATTTTAGAAAGAAATAACAGTTACTATCTTGACTTCATAGAAAACACTGTATTACCTAATCTGTCAGTGATTTTAAAATGAAAATTCTTTGATTTTAAAAATAAGATGTCCTCAAAAAACTAAAAATATAGTTGTCATGATACAGCACTCCCACTCCTGGGCATATATCCAGAAAAAACTCTAATTCAAAAAAATACATGCACCCCTATGTTCATAGTAGTACTATTCACAATAGTCAAGACATGGAAACAACCTAAATGTCCATCAACAGATGAATGGATAAAGAGGATGTGGTGCATATATACAATGGAATACTACTCAGCCATAAAAAAGAATACATGCCATTTGCAGCAACATGGATGGACATAGAGATTATCATACTAAGTGAAGTAAGTCAGAAAGAGAAAGACAAATGCCATATGATATCACTTATATATGGAATCTAAAATCTGACACAAATGAACTTATTTACGAAACAGGAAGAGACCTGCAGACATAGAGAACAGACTTGTGGTTGCCAAGGGGGAGGGGATGGGGAAGGGATGGATTGGGACTTTGGGATTAGCAGATGCAAACTATTATATATAGGATGTATAAACAACAAGGTCCTACTGTCTAGCACAGGGAACTATATTCAGTATCCAGTGATAAACCATAATGGAAAAGAATATGAAAAAGAATGTATATATATGTATAACTGAATCACTGTGCTATACAGCAGAAATTAATACAACATTGTAAATCAACTATACTTCAATAAAATAAATTAAAGAAAATAAAAAATAAAAATAAAATGTTTTCCTGGATTTCACTTCCACCTTCATGACTCTCAACCATGTTATATACAATTATCATAGTGGTAACTGACAGTGGGTTATTAACAACCTATGTATTACAGTGGTTCCATAAACATGAGTTCCATGTAGGAGACTAGTTTTAGAGAAACCAAACAGTTCATTAAAAGGCAATGTTGGAGGGCTTCCCTGGTGGTGCAGTGGTTAAGAACCCTCCTGCCAATGCAGGGAACACGGGTTCGAGCCCTGGTCCGGGAAGATCCCACATGCCGCGGAGCAACTAAGCCCATGCACCACAACTACTGAGCCTGCGCTCCAGAGCCCATGAGCCACAACTACTGAGCCTGCGCCCCACAACTACTGAAGCCCCCGTGCCTAGAGCCCGTGCTCCGCAACAAGAGAAGCCACTGCAATGAGAAGGCCGCGCACCGCAATGAAGAGTAGCCCTGGCTCGATGCAACTAGAGAAAGACTTCACGCAGCAACGAAGACCCAACGAAGCCAAAAATAAATAAATTTATTTTTTAAAAAAAGGCAATGTTGGAATCCTAGGCCTCTGTACTTTCAGTGTAACCTATGACATTACACAATCACCAAAAGCCAGAAACAGAACCTCTGAGCAGAGACCACAGAAGGGGCTGGTCAGTAAAAATTCTTCAAATGCAAACTACACTCTAACACTGACAGAACGTAAGCAGAGATGTTTGGGGGGGAATGTTTCAAAAGCTATTGCTTTGGGCAAGAACCGTTATCAAGAGATTTTGAAAATATTCATAGCTTTTGAGTCAGTATTTCTGTTTCTAGGTCTAGCCCTAAAGAAGTAAATTTAAACTGTGCACAAAACTTATGTCCAAGTATATCAGTACAATGGATGAATTTTTTAACTGATTTTTTTGTTACAAAGGAAAAATGGCTATCATAATAGGCAAAATAATCCAGAGATTTATTTTTTAAAAGTTAAAGAAAATGCTTTCCCCTTGCACTCATACTCTCATACACCTTCCATTTTGATCTTTCTTTTTATTAGTTTTATTTTATTTTTTTATATTTTATTGAAGTATACTTGATTTACAATATTGTTAATTTCTGCTATATAGCAAAATGATTCAGTTATACATATATATATACACACACACACACACACACATTCTTTTTCATGTTCTTTTCCATTATGGTTAATCACAGGATATTGAATATAGTTCCCTGTGCTGTACAGTAGGACCTTGTTGTTTATCCATTCTCTATAAAATAGTTTGCATCTGCTAACCCCAAACTCCCAATCCTTCCCTCTCCCACCCCCTTCCCCCATTTTCATCTTTCTAAAGCAGCCAAAGTTAAAAGATTAGTGTAGATTCTTCCACATCTAATATATAATCATATATAAACACACACACACGGATCTTTTCCTTAAGTAAAAAAAAATAAGATTTTAAAATTGCATTACAATTTGTTTTTTTTCTTCACTCAACAATATTATGATGGGTATCTTTCCAGATCAATATATTCTGATAGCTAATACCACTTAGCTATCAAGTCTATTCGTTAAACATTTGAGTCTACCAATTTTTTTGCCATGACAAAGAATGATAATGTGCACAGTTTTATTTTATTTCTGTAAGAAAACTCCTCTCATTAAAAATACATTTATATAGAAGACTGCTAGATCAGCGGCTGCATGTATGCAAGAAAGAAATCTTTGAAATATGTTAATATACTTGTCTCTTTTGCACTTACATTTCCATTGGAATAATCTAGCCCATTTTGCTAGAGGCATCCATTTACCTCCTGGAGAATTAGGATTGTCACAGAGTGAAAAGAGAAAGATCGTGTAGGTATTCATCTTTCTATAGCAAAATAGGATTTTTGGAGACCATGGGAATATGACTGTTACAGAAATAATGAAAAGAGAAAGATGAACTCAGTATTCAGATTTCTCCAGCAATAGCAGGAACTAGGGAGGCCACAGTTAGACAACAGTGTCAGCCACCTGCCCGGGAGGCCCTACATGAGGCCCTGGTGTACCTCCAGGCCCCAGGGGCAGCCCTGACAGCCTGGGGGTGAATGAATGACTAGCCAGTCCAGGGTTCCAGGCCTGGAAGTCAGGCCTGGTTATTGAAACCCACCTTGGCTAGTGGTTTGGAGCAGAGGTAACCTCATGTTCACTGGATCTTCTTATGTGCTCAGCTGAGTGACATGGACAAGTGGCTCATCCCTCCTGCCCTTAGTTTTTCCATCTGTAAAATGGGGATCCTGATTCTCAGAGAGACCAGTTACAGAGAGTATTCAGCTCAATTGGCAGACTTACAGGAAACAGAGAATGGTAGCAATTATTATCTTTAAAAGGCCAAGAAATTAGGGAAGAAAGGGTCTTGCTTCCCACTGCCGTCAAGAAGCTTTAGGAGGGCACACACTGTCAGCATGTTCCCAGCTCCCAGCAAAGGTCAAGTCAGCCCTTAAATATTCCTCGGTGAATAAATGTCCACTTCCCTTCTTTCACAAACCTCCCCGCTCTTCCACCACCTTACTTTAGTAAATTTTACTACAATAAAAATATTGTTTAGTGTTTTTACTGATAAATATCTTATTTGTTACTTGATTTTGGAGTTTTATGAAAATATTATTTGACTTTTCACTGCTTCACTGGAAGCAATCAGAGCACCTTTCATTTTTCCTATTTCTCCTCCAATTTTTGTTAGATGTATTTTTCCTTTTTAAATGCCATATATTGAAATTTTTTCTAACATCTTTCATTGTGATATGGCTGTTCAGCTTTTTCTACTTCTTTGGGATTTTATTTTGGTAGATTATATTTTGCTGGGATGTCGTGCATTTCTTTTCACTTTTCCTATTTCCTACCATTAAGCTGTATGTCATTTTACGCTATCTTTTTTACTTGAAAAGGGCTTCCACCATCAGATAACTGATGCGTCTTTGGTGGGTTGAATTTTTTTTCCTTTCTGGACTGAGGTGTTATCAGTGGACAAACTAGCAAATTCCCACCACCCTGGTTAAAGTCTTGAGGAAGAAGCCCATCAGCGCCAAGTCTGTTCACGTTGCGATCAACTGTGCTTTCCAACTACAGACACAAGGAGCAACTAACTGCCCACCTGAGGTCCACCCAGGTACCCTCTCCAGAGCCCCTCTATGGGTCCCTACAACAAATTATAGATGCCAATCCTGTCTCAGATTATCCACTGGAGCTGACCAGCTTTGTCTATTTTCACCATAAAAGATGGGGACCTACACTGGCTGTCTTTCTGGGAGCTCTCGGGAGAATTCATCAAATCAGAAGCATCTTCTACCATTCTGTGTCCTCCAAAGCAAGAAAACTGAGAGCATGGCACTAGGGATGTAAACTGAGGCTACTGTCTTTTTAGAGTTACTTCCGGTCTTGCTCAAACTTACCTTTATCTGTAACAGGGGTGTAAAGTTTTGCATCTCTGAGACAAAAGCTAACCAGTAAGTTAATACCATTCCTATCATGATGCCCAAGTTCCACAATCTTCATTTAATTAAGGACAGAAATACACAATTATCACAAAAATGCATATAATCGATGCTTGACATGTGTCAAATGAACAAGTGATTTTCAACTATTCCTGAGATACTTCACTATTCAGGACATCTACTGTTTTCCTGAGGCATGGTTAGCAATCCACTGCACTGCGGGGTTGGTGAGTTACGAATCTTTCATGAGGTACTGCGTGGGCCTAGCTGTGCTAAAGCACCAGCATTCCAACTTGACTTTGATGTGCATTTTTTTTTTTTTCTACTCTACTCATCATCTAGTTCAGAGAGATTCTCATGAAAGATACTAAGGATTCTCTTAGAGGTTCTGTTCTTACAAATGATTCAAGAACTTAAGAAGAAAGGTCTGTATATAAGAGCATCTGTGTGAACGTTCTGGTGTGCCCATCACATTGCTATACAACAACAGCACAAAGTCTGTGCTTACTGCACTGTCAACACCTAAGAAAACTAAAAGGGGCTGGATGGATGTGCTACACGTAAATAACCAAAGAACTATAAGCCAGGTGCAACACCTGGGAAGGTGTTAGTGGTTTAGGAAATAGGCTTTACTGAAGAGGAAGGCATCGAAGAGAAAATGGGAATTTGGAGATACATGTAAAACATACATCATTTCTTTTTGCATTTCTAACATCAAAGGAAATGCAGTAGGGATGTAGTTAAAGGAAATCGAAAATTATACATTTCTGTCTTACCTTGGAAGATCGGAAGGTAAATGCTGTTGATTTGACATCAGCTTTTTCTTTGTCCATGAGTAGAAGGCTTTTGTCTTCCATGAGGCTCAAGTATTTTCCTGTGGTGACATGGCGTAGTCGGAAAGGCTGGCCCCATCTTATATGGCTTCCACTCCACCTAACAAAAACAGTTAAGACTTGATCCAATAGCAAATACAATGACAAGAGAAACAGCAATTAAAACGTATGTGTCAGACAATGAACAAAGGTGCTTTGCATACACTGTCTTCTTTAATGATCCCCCAAACCTTATGATGTTGGTGTTATTAATTTCGTATCACAAATAACAAAATGGTTATTCAGAATGATTAGGTAATATTTCATGTCATAGAGCTAACAGTAAGTAGAAGCGAAATTTAACTCAAGGTCTTCTGACATTAAATGTAATACCATCCACACCAAACACTACTCCATGCAAAGATGACCAAGACGCTGCGTTCCAGGTTAACCTCTAATCGCTAGTCACAGATATAGACATTATGAGTTTAAATGATACCTTAGCATTTACCAGTTATTTTTGGATTTGCACAGACTTGAAAACTAGTGATATTAGAGTCAATGCCTAATTATGATTAACTGGAACTCATATACATAAACTGAAGTATCTATTTATCTGAAAAAAGAAATCTCTTCCTATGCTTTAAATTTTAATAATGTGGAACAATTATGTCATTAAAAACCAATGAACAACCCCAGAAAGATGGCGGAAGAGTAAGACGCGGAGATCACCTTCCTCCCCACAGATACATGAGAAATACATCTACACGTGGAACTGCTCCTACAGAACACCCACTGAACGCTGGCAGAAGACGTCAGACCTCCCAAAAGGCAAGAAAATCCCCACGTACTTGGGTAGGGCAAAAGAAAAAAGAAATAACAGAGACAAAAGAATAGGGACGGGACCTGCACCAGTGGGAGGGAGCTGTGAAGGAGGAAAGGTTTCCACACACTAGGAAGCCCCTTCGTGGGCAGAGACTGCGGGTAGCAGAGGGGGGAAGCTTCGGAGCCACGGAGGAGAGCGCAGCCACATTGGTGCGGAGGGCAAAGCGGAGATTCCCGCACAGAGGAGCGGTGCCGACCAGCACTCACCAGCCCGAGAGGCTTGTCTGCTCAGCCGCCGGGGCGGGCGGGGGCTGGGAGCTGGGGCTCGGGCTTCGGTGCTAGCCGGGAGGGAGTCCGGGAAAAAGACTGCGGCTGCCAAAGAGGCAAGAGAATTTTTCTTGCCTCTTTGTTTCGCGGCGTGCAAGGAGAGGGGATTCAGAGCGCCGCCTAAACGAGCTCCAGAGACGGGCGCGAGCCGCGGCTATCAGCGCGGATCCCACAGCAACAGGGACGCAGAGGGAAAAACGGAGAGATTCCCGCACAGAGGCTCGGCGCCGAGCAGCACTCACCAGCCCGAGAGGCTTGTCTGCTCACCCGCCGGGGCGGGCGGGGGCTGGGAGCTGAGGCGCGGGCTTCGGTCGGATCCCAGGGAGAGGACTGGGGTTGGCTGCGTGAACACAGCCTGAAGGGTCTGGCGCACCACAACTAGCCGGGAGGGTGCACGAGAAAAAGTCTGCAGCTGCCGAAGAGGCAGGAGACTTTTTCTTGCCTCTTTGTTTCGCGGCGTGCAGGGAGAGGGGATTCAGAGTGCCACTTAAACGAACTCCAGAGACGGGCGCGAGCCGCGGCTATCAGCGCGGACCCCAGAGACGGGCATGAGACGCTAAGGCTGCTGCTGCCGCCACCAAACAGCCTGTGGGCGAGCACAGGTCATTCTCCACACCGCCCCTCCCGGGAGCCTGTGCAGCCCGCCACGGCCAGGCTCCCGTAATCCGGGGACAACTTCCCCGGGAGAGCGCACGGCGCGCCTCAGGCTGCTGCAACGTCACGCCGGCTTCTGCCGCCGCAGGCTCGCCCCGCTTCCTCCGTACCGCTCCCTCCCCCCGGCCTGACTGAGCCAGAGCCCCCGAATCAGCTGCTCCTTTAACCCCGTTCTGTCTGGGCGGGGAACAGACGCCCTCAGGGGACCTACATGCAGAGGCGGGTCCAAATCCAAAGCTGAACCCCGGGAGCTGTACGAACAAAGAAGAGAAAGGGAAATCTCTCCCAGCAGCCTCAGAAGCAGCGGATTAAAGCTCCACAAACAACTTGATGTGCCTGCATCTGTTGAATACCTGAATAGACAACGAATCATCCCAAATTTAGGAGATGGACTTTGGGAGCAGGATATATTAACTTTTCCCCTTTTCCTTTTTTTTGTGAGTGTAGATGTGTATGCTTCTGGGTGAGATTTTGTCTGTACAGCTTTGCTCTCACCGTTAGTCCTAGGATTAGGTCCGTCCGTTTTTTTTTTTTTTTGGCTTAAAAATTTTTTTTTTCCCTAATAAATGTTTTCTTAATAATTTTTCCTTATTTTCTATTTTTAAAAAATTTTTTAATAAGTTTTTTCATATTTTTTATTTTAAAAAATTAAAAAATTTTTTTTCTTAATAAATTTTTTCTAAATAATTTTTTTCTTATTTTTAGTATAAAAAATTAATAAATCTATTTTTAAAAATTAAAAAAAATTTTTTTTCTTAATAAATTTACTCTTAATTTTTTTTCTTATTTTTTATTATAATTGCTTTATTTTATTTTATTTTATCCTCTTTTTTTCTTTCTTTCCATTTTTTCTCCCTTTTATTCTGAGCCGTGTGGATGAAAGGCTCTTGGTGCTCCAGCCAGGCATCAGGGCTGTGCCTCTGAGGTGGGAGAGCCAACTTCAGGACACTGGTCCACAAGAGACCTCCCAGCTCCACGTAATACCAAACGGTGAAAATCTCTAACAGATCTCCATCTCAACATCAAGACCCAGCTTCACTCAACGACCAGCAAGCTACAGTGCTGGACACCCTATGCCAAACAACTAGCAAGAGAGGAACACAGCCCCATCCATTAACAGAGAGGCTGCCTAAAATCATAATAACGCCACAGACACCCCAAAACACACCACCAGACGTGGACGAACCCACCAGAAAGACAACATCCAGCCTCATCCACCAGAACACAGGCACTAGTTCCCTCCACCAGGAAACCTACACAACCCACTGAACCAACCTTAGCCACTGGGGACAGATACCAAAAACAACGGGAACTACGAACCTGCAGCCTGTGAAAAGGAGACCCCAAACACAGTAAGATAAGCAAAATGAGAAGACAGAAAAACACACAGCAGATGAAGGAGCAGGGTCAAAACACACCAGACCTAACAAATGAAGAGGAAATAGGTAGTCTACCTGAAAAAGAATTCAGAATAATGATAGTAAGGATGATCCAAAGTCTTGGAAATAGAATAGACAAAATGCAAGAAACATTTAACAAGGACGTAGAAGAACTAAAGAGGAACCAAGAAACGATGACAAGCACAATAAATGAAATTAAAAATACTCTAGATGGGATCAATAGCAGAATAACTGAGGCAGAAGAACGGATAAGTGACCTGGAAGATAAAATGGTGGAAATAACTACTGCAGACCAGAATAAAGAAAAAAGAATGAAAAGAACTGAGGACAGTCTCAGAGACCTCTGGGACAACATTAAACGCACCAACATTCGAATTATAGGGGTCCCAGAAGAAGAAGAGAAAAAGAAAGGGACTGAGAAAATATTTGAAGAGATTATAGTTGAAAACTTCCCTAATATGGGAAAGGAAATAGTTAATCAAGTCCTGGAAGCACAGAGAGTCCCATACAGGATAAATCCAAGGAGAAACACACCAAGACACATATTAATCAAACTATCAAAAATTAAATATAAAGAAAACATATTAAAAGCAGCAAGGGAAAAACAACAGATAACACACAAGGGCATCCCCATAAGGTTAACAGCTGATCTTTCAGCAGAAACGCTGCAAGCCAGAAGGGAGTGGCAGGATATACTTAAAGTGATGAAGGAGAAAAACCTACAACCAAGATTACTCTACCCAGCAAGGATCTCATTCAGATTTGATGGAGAAATTAAAACCTTTACAGACAAGCAAAAGCTGAGAGAGTTCAGCACCACCAAACCAGCTTTACAACAAATGCTAAAGGAACTTCTCTAGGCAAGAAACACAAGAGAAGGAAAACACCTACAATAACAAACCCAAAACATTTAAGAAAATGGGAATAGGAACATACATATCGATAATTACCTTAAATGTAAATGGATTAAATGCTCCCACCAAAAGACACAGACTGGCTGAATGGATACAAAAACAAGACCCATATATATGCTGTCTACAAGAGACCCACTTCAGACCTAGAGACACATACAGACTGAAAGTGAGGGGATGGAAAAAGATATTCCATGCAAATGGAAATCAAAAGAAAGCTGGAGTAGCAATTCTCATATCAGACAAAATAGACTTTAAAATAAAGACAATTACAAGAGACAAAGACGGACACTATATAATGATCAAGGGATCGATCCAAGAGGAAGGTATAACAATTGTAAATATTTATGCACCCAACATAGGAGCACCTCAATACATAAGGCAAATACTAACAGCCATAAAAGGGGAAATCGACAGTAACACAATCATAGTAGGGGACTTTAACACCCCACTTTCACCAATGGACAGATCATCCAAAATGAAAATAAATAAGGAAACACAAGCTTTAAATGATACATTAAACAAGATGGACTTAATTGATATTTATAGGACATTCCACCCAAAAACAACAGAATACACATTTTTCTCAAGTGCTCATGGAACATTCTCCAGGATAGATCATATCTTGGGTCACAAATCAAGCCTTGGTAAATTTAAAAAAATTGAAATCGTATCAAGTATCTTTTCCGACCACAACGCTATGAGACTAGATATCAATTACAGGAAAAGATCTGTAAAAAATACAAACACATGGAGGCTACACAATACACTACTTAATAACGAAGTGATCACTGAAGAAATCAAAGGGGAAATCAAAAAATACCTAGAAACAAATGACAATGGAGACACGACGATCCAAAACCTATGGGATGCAGCAAAAGCAGTTCTAAGAGGGAAGTTTATAGCAATACAAGCCTACATCAAGAAACAGGAAACATCTCGAATAAACAACCTAACCTTGCACCTAAAGCAATTAGAGAAAGAAGAACAAAAAAACCCCAAAGCTAGCAGAAGGAAAGAAATCATAAAGATCAGATCAGAAATAAATGAAAAAGAAATGAAGGAAACAATAGCAAAAATCAATGAAACTAAAAGCTGGTTCTTTGAGAAGATAAACAAAATTGATAAACCATTAGCCAGACTCATCAAGAGAAAAAAGGAGAAGACTCAAATTAATAGAATTAGAAATGAAAAAGGAGAAGTAACCACTGACACTGCAGAAATACAAACGATCATAAGAGATTACTACAAGCAACTCTATGCTAATAAAATGGACAACCTGGAAGAAATGGACAGATTCTTAGAAATGCACAACCTGCCGAGACTGAACCAGGAAGAAATAGAAAATATGAACAGACCAATCACAAGCACTGAAATTGAAACTGTGATTAAAAATCTTCCAACACACAAAAGCCCAGGACCAGATGGCTTCACAGGCGAATTCTATCAAACATTTAGAGAAGAGCTAACACCTATCCTTCTCAAACTCTTCCAAAATATTGCAGAGGGAGGAACACTCCCCAACTCATTCTACGAGGCCACCATCACCCTGATACCAAAACCAGGCAAAGATGTCACAAAGAAAGAAAACTACAGGCCAATATCACTGATGAACATAGATGCTAAAATCCTCAACAAAATACTAGCAAACAGAATCCAACAGCACATTAAAAGGATCATACACCATGATCAAGTGGGGTTTATTCCAGGAATGCAAGGATTCTTCAATATACGCAAATCAATCAACGTGATACATCATATTAACAAATTGAAGGAGAAAAACCATATGATCATCTCAATAGATGCAGAGAAAGCTTTCGACAAAATTCAACACCCATTTATGATAAAAGTCCTGCAGAAAGTAGGCATAGAGGGAACTTTCCTCAACATAATAAAGGCCGTATATGACAAACCCACAGCCAACATTGTCCTCAATGGTGAAAAACTGAAACCATTTCCACTAAGATCAGGAACAAGACAAGGTTGCCCACTCTCACCACTATTATTCAACATAGTTTTGGAAGTGTTAGCCACAGCAATCAGAGACGAAAAAGAAATAAAAGGAATCCAAATCGGAAAAGAAGAAGTAAAGCTGTCACTGTTTGCAGATGACATGATACTATACATAGAGAATCCAAAAGATGCTACCAGAAAACTACTAGAGCTAATCAATGAATTTGGTAAAGTAGCAGGATACAAAATTAATGCACAGAAATCTCTTGCATTCTTGTATACTAATGATGAAAAATCTGAAAGTGAAATTAAGAAAACACTCCCGTTTACCATTGCAACAAAAAGAATAAAATACCTAGGAATAAACCTACCTAAGGAGACAAAAGACCTGTATGCAGAAAATTATAGGACACTGATGAAAGAAATTAAAGATGATACAAATAGATGGAGAGATATACCATGTTCTTGGATTGGAAGAATAAACATTGTGAAAATGACTCTGCTACCCAAAGCAATCTACAGATTCAATGCAATCCCTATCAAACTACCACTGGCATTTTTCACAGAACTAGAACAAAAAATTTCACAATTTGTATGGAAACACAAAAGACCCCGAATAGCCAAAGCAATCTTGAGAACGAAAAATGGAGCTGGAGGAATCAGGCTCCCTGACTTCAGACTATATTACAAAGCTACAGTAATCAAGACAGTTTGGTACTGGCACAAAAACAGAAATATAGATCAATGGAACAGGATAGAAAGCCCAGAGATAAGCCCACGCACATATGGTCACCTTATCTTTGATAAAGGAGGCAAGCATATATAGTGGAGAAAAGACAGCCTCTTCAATAAGTGGTGCTGGGAAAATTGGACAGGTACATGTAAAAGTATGAAATTAGAACACTCCCTAACACCATACACAAAAATAAACTCAAAATGGATTAAAGACCTAAGTGTAAGGCCAGACACTATCAAACTCTTAGAGGAAAACATAGGCAGAACACTGTATGACATAAGTCACAGCAAGATCCTTTTTGACCCAGGTCCTAGAGAAATGGAAATAAAAACACAAATAAACAAATGGGACCTAATGAAACTTAAAAGCTTTTGCACAGCAAAGGAAACCATAAACAAGACCAAAAGACAACCCTCAGAATGGGAGAAAATATTTGCAAATGAAGCAACGGACAAAGGATTAATCTCCAAGATTTACAAGCAGCTCATGCAGCTCAATAACAAAAAAACAAACAACCCAATCCAAAAATGGGCAGAAGACCTAAATAGACATTTCTCCAAAGAAGAGATACAGATTGCCAACAGACACATGAAAGAATGCTCAACATCATTAATCATTAGAGAAATGCAAATCAAAACTACAATGAGGTATCATCTCACACCGGTCAGAATGGCCATCATCAAAAAATCTAGAAACAATAAATGCTGGAGAGGGTGTGGAGAAAAGGGAACACTCTTGCACTGTTGGTGGGAATGTAAATTGATACACCCACTATGGAGAACAGTATGGAGGTTCCTTAAAAAACTAAAAATAGAACTACCATACGACCCAGCAATCCCACTACTGGGCATATACCCTGAGAAAACCATAATTCAGAAAGAGTCATGTACCAAAATATTCACTGCAGCTCTGTTTACAATAGCCAGGACATGGAAGCAACCTAGGTGTCCATCATCGGATGAATGGATAAAGAAGATGTGGCACATATATACAATGGAATATTACTCAGCCATAAAAAGAAATGAACTGGAGGTGTTTGTAATGAGGTGGATGGAGTTAGAGTCTGTCATACAGAGTGAAGTAAGTCAGAAAGAGAAAAACAAATACAGTATGCTAACACATATATATGGAATCTAAGGGAAAAAAAAAAAAAAAAAAAAGAGGTCATGAAGAACCTAGTGGCAAGATGGGAATAAAGACACAGACCTACTAGAGAATGGACTTGAGGATATGGGGAGGGGGAGGGGTGAGATGTGACAGGGTGAGAGAGTGTCATGGACATATATACACTACCAAATGTAAAATAGATAACTAGTGGGAAGCAGCCGCATAGCACAGGGAGATCAGCTCGGTGCTTTGTGACCACCTAGAGGGGTGGGATAGGGAGGGTGGGAGGGAGGGAGATGCAAGAGGGAAGAGATATGGCAACATATGTATATGTGTAACTGATTCACTTTGTTGTAAAGCAGAAGCTAGCACACCATTGTAAAGCAATTATACTTCAATAAAGATGTTTAAAAAAAAAAAAAAACCAATGAACAAGAAAGACAAACAAGAATATAAATTCTAATAGAGTCAACAGGAAAAACGGGAAAGCAAAATTGAATGCAACACAGAGAAAATATAAACTAAGATTGCAGAAAAAAGATGAAAAGCAAAGTTGTGATCATTAAAGTCTGCTTTTAAAAATAATGACTTTCAGATAGGGTAGAAAAGAAAAATTAAGATACAGACCATCCTTGCTTTGCACAGTACTGTGTTAACTGAAAGCCGTCATTATCAGAGCCTTGCCCTTACTGCAGTACAGAGTGGAAACAAGGTTCTGATAATGGTGACTTTCAATTATCATGCTAGCGTGCAAAACGAGGACAGCCTCTTATCAATGATGTAAAATCAAATTTAAAAAATACAAATAAAAAGGATCTACCATGCATACAAAATCAAAAGAAAACAGTGATGGTAAAGTTGATAGTAGAGAAATTAGAATTCAAGGCAAAAAAGTATAAAGGGGACACTGTCAGGTATTTTATAATGAGAAAGATATACACTAAAAAGAATGTACTATGTTATAAAGCTTCACATGTCAATGGCAAACAGAAAATGAAACAAAAGAAACACAAGGATAATTTTTTAAAAGACAATTATAGTAGAAGCTTTACCACTAGGTAAGGAATCAAATAAATAAAAAGTAAAGGTATGGAGGATTTCAATATGATTTTATTAATTAATAAACCAGTTTTAATACAGAAGCATTATAAACTTTTATATTCTACAAATTAAGAACACTTTAAAAAGAATTCACCAATCTTAGTGAACTATAAGTCAATTTTACGCTCTTTTCCCAATCTGGATTTTTGACCTGAACTATTAGCCTGGAAAATTAACAGTAGAATGTTAATAATAATATTATTATTACTGTATTACTGTATTATTATGAACTGTAATATGTTCATTTTTACATGGATTTGTTTATAAAGACAATTACTTTGGACAAGTCCTCCTACTAAATTAATAATCATGTACCAATAAACCCTGATAATAACACGGTATTGTCTTAAAAAAGAGATTAGGGGAGAGGGGCAAGATGGCGGAAGAGTAAGACACGGAGATCACCTTCCTTCCCACAGATACAGTAGAAATACATCTACACGTGGAACTGCTCCTACAGAACACCCACTGAACGCTGGCAGAAGACGTCAGACCTCCCAAAAGGCAAGAAAATCCCCACGTACTTGGGTAGAGCAAAAGAAAAAAGAAATAACAGAGACAAAAGAATAGGGACGGGACCTGCACCAGTGGGAGGGAGCTGTGAAGGAGGAAAGGTTTCCACACACTAGGAAGGCCCTTCGCGGGTGGAGACTATGGGTGGCGGACGGGGGAAGCTTCTGAGCCACGGAGGAGAGCGCAGCCACAGGGGTGCGGAGGGCAAAGCGGAGAGACTCCCGCACAGAGGCTCGGCGCCAAGCAGCACTCACCAGCCCGAGAGACTTGTCTGCTCACCCGCCGGGGCGGGCGGGGGCTGGGAGCTGAGGCTCGGGCTTCGGTCGGATCCCAGGGAGAGGACCGGGGTTGGCGGCGTGAACACACCCTGAAGGGGGCTAGCGCACCACAGCTAGCCGGGAGGGAGCCCGAGAAAAAGTCTGCAGCTGCCGAAGAGGCAAGAGACTTTTTCTTGCCTCTTTGTTTCGCGGCGCGCAAGGAGAGGGGATTCAGAGCGCCGGTTAAACGAACTCCAGAGACGGGCGTGAGTCGCGGCTATCAGCGCAGACCCCAGAGGTGGGTGCAAGCCACGGCTATCAGCGCGGACCCCAGAGGCGGGGGTGAGCCGCGGCTATCAGCGCAGACCCCAGAGAAGGACATGAGACGCTAAGGCTGCGGCTGCCGCCACCAAAAAGCCTGTGGGCGAGCACAGGTCACTCTCCACACCGCCCCTCCTGGGACCCAGTGCAGCCCGCCACGGCCAGGCTCCCGTGATCCGGGGACAACTTCCCCGGGAGAGCGCACAGCGCGCCTCAGGCTGCTGCAACGTCACGCCGGCTTCTGCCGCCGCAGGCTCCCCCCACCTCCTCCGTACCGCTCCCTCCCCCCCGGCCTGACTGAGCCAGTGCCCCCGAATCAGCTGCTCCTTTAACCCCGTTCTGTCTGGACGGGGAACAGATGCCCTCAGGCGACCTACATGCAGAGGCGGGTCCAAATCCAAAGCTGAACCCCTGGAGCTGTACGAACAAAGAAGAGAAAGGGAAATCTCTCCCAGCAGCCTCAGAAGCAGCGGATTAAAGCTCCACAAACAACTTGATGTGCCTGCATCTGTTGAATACCCGAATAGACAACGAATCATCCCAAATTTAGGAGGTGGACTTTGGGAGCAGGATATATTAATTTTTCCCCTTTTCCTTTTTTTGTGAGTGTATATGTGTATGGTTCTAGGTGAGATTTTGTCTGTATAGCTTTGCTCTCACCATTAGTCGTAGGGTTAGGTCCGTCCGGTTTTTTTTTTTTTTTTTTTTACTTAAAAATTTTTTTTCCCCTAATACATGTTTTCTTAATAATTTTTGCCTTATTTTCTATTTTTAAAAAATTAAAAAAAATTTTTTAATAAGTTTTTTCATATTTTTTATTTTTAAAAAATTAAAAATTTTTTTCTTAAATTTTCTTAATAATTTTTTTCTTATTTTTTATTATAAAAATTAATCTATTTTTAAAAATTAAAAAAATTTTTTTTCTTAATAAATTTATTCTTAATAATTTTTTTTCTTATTTTTTATTATAATAGCTTTATTTTATTTTATTTTATCCTCTTTCTTTCTTTCTTTCTATTTTTTTCTCCCTTTTATTCTGAGCCGTGTGGATGAAAGGCTCTTGGTGCTCCAGCCAGGCATCAGGGCTGTGCCTCTGAGGTGGGAGAGCCAACTTCAGGACACTGGTCCACAAGAGACCTCCCAGCTCCACGTAATACCAAACAGCGAAAATCTCTCAGAGATCTCCATCTCAACATCAAGACCCAGCTTCACTCAACGACCAGCAAGCTACAGTGCTGGACACCCTATGCCAAACAACTAGCAAGACAGGAACACAGCCCCATCCATTAACAGAGAGGCTGCCTAAAATCATAATAAGGCCACAGACACCCCAAAACACACCACCAGATGTGGACGTGCCCACCAGAAAGACAAGATCCAGCCTCATCCACCAGAACGCAGGCACTAGTTCCCTCCACCAGGAAACCTACACAACCCACTGAACCAACCTTAGCCACTGGGGACAGATACCAAAAACAACGGGAACTACGAACCTGCAGCCTGTGAAAAGGAGACCCCAAACACAGTAAGATAAGCAAAATGAGAAGACAGAAAAACACACAGCAGATGAAGGAGCAGGGTCAAAACACACCAGACCTAACAAATGAAGAGGAAATAGGCAGTCTACCTGAAAAAGAATTCAGAATAATGATAGTAAAGATGATCCAAAATCTTGGAAATAGAATAGACAAAATGCAAGAAACATTTAACAAGGACATAGAAGAACTAAAGAGGAACCAAGCAATGATGAAAAGCACAATAAATGAAATTAAAAATACTCTAGATGGGATTAATAGCAGAATAACTGAGGCAGAAGAACAGATAAGTGACCTGGAAGATAAAATGGTGGAAATAACTACTGCAGAGAAGAATAAAGAAAAAAGAATGAAAAGAACTGAGGACAGTCTCAGAGACCTCTGGGACAACATTAAACACACCAACATTCGAATTATAGGGGTTCCAGAAGAAGAAGAGAAAAAGAAAGGGACTGAGAAAATATTTGAAGAGATTATAGTTGAAAACTTCCCTAATATGGGAAAGGAAATAGTTAATCAAGTCCTGGAAGCACAGAGAGTCCCATACAGGATAAATCCAAGAAGAAACACGCCAAGACACATGTTAATTAAACTATCAAAAATTAAATACAAAGAAAAAATATTAAAAGCAGCAAGGGAAAAACAACAGATAACACACAAGGGCATCCCCATAAGGTTAACAGCTGATCTTTCAGCAGAAACTCTGCAACCCAGAAGGGAGTGGCAGGATATACTTAAAGTGATGAAGGAGAAAAACCTACAACCAAGATTACTCTACCCAGCAAGGATCTCATTCAGATCTGATGGAGAAATTAAAACCTTTACAGATAAGCAAAAGCTAAGAGAGTTCAGCACCACCAAACCAGCTTTACAACAAATGCTAAAGGAACTTCTCTAGGCAAGAAACACAAGAGAAGGAAAACACCTACAATAACAAACCCAAAACATTTAAGAAAATGGGAATAGGAACATACGTATCGATAATTACCTTAAATGTAAATGGATTAAATGCTCCCACCAAAAGACACAGACTGGCTGAATGGGTACAAAAACAAGACCCATATATATGCTGTCTACAAGAGACCCACTTCAGACCTAGAGACACATACAGACTGAAAGTGAGGGGATGGAAAAAGATATTCCATGCAAATGGAAATCAAAAGAAAGCTGGAGTAGCAATTCTCATATCAGACAAAATAGACTTTAAAATAAAGACAATTACAAGAGACAAAGAAGGACACTATATAATGATCAAGGGATCGATCCAAGAGGAAGGTATAACAATTGTAAATATTTATGCACCCAACATAGGAGCACCTCAATACGTAAGGCAAATACTAACAGCCATAAAAAGGGAAATTGACAGTAACACAATCATAGTAGGGGACTTTAACACCCCACTTTCACCAATGGACAGATCATCCAAAATGAAAATAAATAAGGAAACACAAGCTTTAAATGATACATTAAACAAGATGGACTTAATTGATATTTATAGGACATTCCACCCAAAAACAACAGAATACACATTTTTCTCAAGTGCTCATGGAACATTCTCCAGGATAGATCATATCTTGGGTCACAAATCAAGCCTTGGTAAATTTAAAAAAATTGAAATCGTATCAAGTATCTTTTCCGACCACAACGCTATGAGACTAGATATCAATTACAGGAAAAGATCTGTAAAAAATACAAACACATGGAGGCTACACAATACACTACTTAATAACGAAGTGATCACTGAAGAAATCAAAGGGGAAATCAAAAAATACCTAGAAACAAATGACAACGGAGACATGACGACCCAAAACCTATGGGATGCAGCAAAAGCAGTTCTAAGAGGGACGTTTATAGCAATACAAGCCTACCTCAAGAAACAGGAAACATCTCGAATAAACAACCTAACCTTGCACCTAAAGCAATTAGAGAAAGAAGAACAAAAAAACCCCAAAGCTAGCAGAAGGAAAGAAATCATAAAGATCAGATCAGAAATAAATGAAAAAGAAATGAAGGAAACAATAGCAAAAATCAAAGAAACTAAAAGCTGGTTCTTTGAGAAGATAAACAAAATTGATAAACCATTAGCCAGACTCATCAAGAGAAAAAGGGAGAAGACTCAAATCAATAGGATTAGAAATGAAAAAGGAGAAGTAACCACTGACACTGCAGAAATACAAACGATCATGAGAGATTACTACAAGCAACTCTATGTCAATAAAATGGACAACCTGGAAGAAATGGACAGATTCTTAGAAATGCACAACCTGCCGAGACTGAACCAGGAAGAAATAGAAAATATGAACAGACCAATCACAAGCACTGAAATTGAAACTGTGATTAAAAATCTTCCAACACACAAAAGCCCAGGACCAGATGGCTTCACAGGCGAATTCTATCAAACATTTAGAGAAGAGCTAACACCTATCCTTCTCAAACTCTTCCAAAATATTGCAGAGGGAGGAACACTCCCCAACTCATTCTACGAGGCCACCATCACCCTGATACCAAAACCAGACAAAGGTGTCACAAAGAAAGAAAACTACAGGCCAATATCACTGATGAACATAGATGCAAAAATCCTCAACAAAATACTAGCAAACAGAATCCAACAGCACATTAAAAAGATTATACACCATGATCAAGTGGGGTTTATTCCAGGAATGCAAGGATTCTTCAATATACGCAAATCAATCAACGTGATACATCATATTAACAAATTGAAGGAGAAAAACCATATGATCATCTCAATAGATGCAGAGACAGCTTTCGACAAAATTCAACACCCATTTATGATAAAAGCCCTGCAGAAAGTAGGCATAGAGGGAACTTTCCTCAACATAATAAAGGCCATATATGACAAACCCACAGCCAACATTATCCTCAATGGTGAAAAACTGAAACCATTTCCACTAAGATCAGGAACAAGACAAGGTTGCCCACTCTCACCACTATTATTCAACATAGTTTTGGAAGTGTTAGCCACAGCAATCAGAGACGAAAAAGAAATAAAAGGAATCCAAATCGGAAAAGAAGAAGTAAAGCTGTCACTGTTTGCAGATGACATGATACTATACATAGAGAATCCTAAAGATGCTACCAGAAAACTACTAGAGCTAATCAATGAATTTGGTAGATACAAAATTAATGCACAGAAATCTCTTGCATTCCTATATACTAATGATGAAAAATCTGAAAGTGAAATTAAGAAAACACTCCCGTTCATCATTGCAACAAAAAGAATAAAATATCTAGGAATAAACCTACCTAAGGAGACAAAAGACCTGTATGCAGAAAATTATAGAACACTGATGAAAGAAATTAAAGATGATACAAATAGATGGAGAGATATACCATGTTCTTGGATTGGAAGAATAAACATTGTGAAAATGACTCTGCTACCCAAAGCAATCTACAGATTCAATGCAATCCCTATCAAACTACCACTGGCATTTTTCACAGAACTAGAACAAAAAATTGCACAATTTGTATGGAAACACAAAAGACCCCGAATAGCCAAAGCAATCTTGAGAACGAAAAATGGAGCTGGAGGAATCAGGCTCCCTGACTTCAGACTATATTACAAAGCTACAGTAATCAAGACAGTTTGGTACTAGCACAAAAACAGAAATATAGATCAATGGAACAGGATAGAAAGCCCAGAGATAAGCCCACGCACATATGGTCACCTTATCTTTGATAAAGGAGGCAAGCATATACAGTGGAGAAAAGACAGCCTCTTCAATAAGTGGTGCTGGGAAAATTGAACAGGTACATGTAAAAGTATGAAATTAGAACACTCCCTGACACCATACACAAAAATAAACTCAAAATGGATTAAAGACCTAAGTGTAAGGCCAGACACTATCAAACTCTTAGAGGAAAACATAGGCAGAACGCTCTATGACATAAATCACAGCAAGATCCTTTTTGACCCAGCTCCTAGAGAAATGGAAATAAAAACACAAATAAACAAATGGGACCTAATGAAACTTAAAAGCTTTTGCACAGCAAACGAAACCATAAACAAGACCAAAAGACAACCCTCAGAATGGGAGAAAATATTTGCAAATGAAGCAACTGACAAAGGATTAATCTCCAAGATTTACAAGCAGCTCATGCAGCTCAATAACAAAAAAACAAACAACCCAATCCCAAAATGGGCAGAAGACCTAAATAGACATTTCTCCAAAGAAGAGATACAGATTGCCAACAGACACATGAAAGAATGCTCAACATCATTAATCATTAGAGAAATGCAAATCAAAACTACAATGAGGTATCATCTCACACCGGTCAGAATGGCCATCATCAAAAAATCTAGAAACAATAAATGCTGGAGAGGGTGTGGAGAAAAGGGAACACTCTTGCACTGTTGGTGGGAATGTAAATTGATACAGCCACTATGGAGAACAGTATGGAGGTTCCTTAAAAAACTAAAAATAGAACTACCATACGACCCAGCAATCCCACTACTGGGCATATACCCTGAGAAAACCATAATTCAGAAAGAGTCATGTACCAAAATATTCATTGCAGCTCTGTTTACAATAGCCAGGACATGGAAGCAACCTAGGTGTCCATCATCGGATGAATGGATAAAGAAGATGTGGCACATATATACAATGGAATATTACTCAGCCATAAAAAGAAATGAAATGGAGGTGTTTGTAATGAGGTGGATGGAGTTAGAGTCTGTCATACAGAGTGAAGTAAGTCAGAAAGAGAAAAACAAATACAGTATGCTAACACATATATATGGAATCTAAGGAAAAAAAAAAAGGTCATGAAGAACCTAGTGGCAAGATGGGAATAAAGACACAGACCTACTAGAGAATGGACTTGAGGATATGGGGAGGGGGAGGGGTGAGATGTGACAGGGTGAGAGAGTGTCATGGACATATATACACTACCAAATGTAAAATAGATAGCTAGTGGGAAGCAGCCGCATAGCACAGGGAGATCAGCTCGGTGCTTTGTGACCACCTAGAGGGGTGGGATAGGGAGGGTGGGAGGGAGGGAGATGCAAGAGGGAAGAAATATGGGAACATATGTATATGTATAACTGATTCACTTTGTTATAAAGCAGAAACTAACACACCATTGTAAAGCAATTATACTTCAATAAAGATGTTTAAAAAAAATTAAAAAAAAAAAGAAATTAAAGTTCATTTACCGACAACAGCATGTTAAAGCATTTCTAGTCTGGTAATAGTGTATACTTTTTACCAGAATTTCTATACGGTATTCTGGATACCATGTTCAAATCTATTTAATAGGGCTCATATACATAAGCACTCCTCTCAAGCCACTGTTAGAAATGGAATGAATCTGGCCCATCATCAGCCAAACTTTTGAAGTCTAAACACATTTTCTTTAGCTCACAGGTCCAAAAGAAAAGAGGAAAAGCCCAGGAGAATCAAGGGGCAAGAAAATAATATTTCAGTAAAAACTGAAAATAGTTATAGTAAAGAAGTTATATAAAGCAGCTTCCTATGTTACTAGAAAACTGTTCCATATATATTATCTATATTTACTTGTAATTATCTCAAAGAAATGAGGAGTATTTGGTCACCTGTCATGATATGTTAATTTTTTTAAAATTCGTAACACATAAGAAAGTGGAATTTTACTTAAAATACAAAATGCATATTTATAATTGCAGTGATCATGCCCATTACAGAAACTAACATATATCCTACTTACAGTGTTCTTACAACTTTGTCCTGGGGTACAAAACAAGAATGTGTTTTCTATTACATTTGACTCCCAAAATTAAAACTGACCTTATTAAAATGTTCATAATACTGAAAAACTTTTGACAACATTAATGTTATGTCAGTAAGCAATATAAAATATATAATTACTGGACTACATAAATTATAACAAATACAAAGTTTGGGGCCTCAGTGGAGGAAAAAAAAACAAATGGTATCCCAAAGATTATAATACAAACATTGACCTTTGGAAATAAAGTTCTGTCATAAACATAAGCAGGATCTTTGACTATTACTTCCTAAGTAAAAAGAAAAATTAATTATGTGGCCATTGCATATAATAAGACATGCAAATTAAATGCAATCTAATCTGTAAATGAGGCCAAAGTAGGTCAAAGATGCAACAAAATCTAAAAAAAAAATTTTTTTAAATAATTACATTTGTTACATATGAACCTCCTGCTTTCCTACTGTAGATATACATCAAGGGTCATAGAGTAGAATCAAAACACCTCTCTTTAATTTTTTAAATGGTTGAAAAAATGGTTGAAAAAGTCCCTGATCCGCCTTGGCTGTCAAGCCGCCTTGCTGTCATCTGGATTCTGAGAGGCATAGCTACAAACACATGGTGATAAAGTACCCCCTTTCATCTCCATTATTTGAAGAAGGCCCAGGCCCTTTCTATATATCAGTCAACCAAATTCAAAGTGAAAACAAACTCCAAACTTTCCCTTTCAAACTTCAAACATTAGGCAACAGCAGAGAAACAGAATTAAGACCACGGGATAGAAACACGTGGTGAATAATGGGATTTATGTAATTGCAGTTCATCAACAACATTGTTGACAATGAAAAGGAACTCTTGTTGGGCTTTCAGGAGCTCTCATCCTTTTTTTTTTTTTTAAGCCTATAAATTGAGACAGATTCAGGTCCTGGTTTCCTCAAAAAAAAAAAAAAAAATCATTTCTTTAAGCACACAATTGTGAAGGGTAGGTAGATCTATAAATGTGAAAACACATCTGGAGTCCGTTTTTCAAAGGCAACAAAACTTCTCTAAATTTCACTTTTTTGGACTATTTCATTTCGCTAATTAAGCTGTCATTTTTATAATACACTAGGCAAATTACAAAAATACATGTATATATTTGAAATTCTTTTCCCTAAATTCCCTGAATAATTTATAAAGCACACAAAAGCGATGAGTTTTCTTCCCTTTCCTTTATAAGTCATCTCTTCTTTTTCCATCACATTAAAAGGTGCACTTCCCATAAAATTTTACTTTTAAGTTCAATGTTTATCAAAAGTTTTAATATTTCAGTGCATTTGACCAACTATGAATTTATACAGAAGAAATTTAATATCATCAATTAATTAAGAATTAATGGGGTTAATATAGAAGCACTTTTTTAAAGTCACAGACTTACAATCAGAGAAAATATAAAAAATAAATTTAATTTACATGCATTTTTTTTGTTGAATAGGAGTATGACACAGTGAGCAGAAAAGTCTTTCAATCATAAAAAAAATCCAATTGGGGTACGATTCTGTCATGGGAGAGTAAAGGAAATATGATTTCAATGAGAAAGATGAATAACATATATTTTTTTCACTGTTAAAGAGACCATGTTCAAGTATTTTTAAATAAACAAAGATGGGTATTAAATCACAGCAGTACTTAGAGACAATGGGATACTTTTATAAGAGTGGTGTAACCATTTTATCTTAAAATGTCACTACTTATAATAAACTGTAAGTTATATTCTATGCATCTATTTAAACTGATAATGAAAAAATTTCTATGTCAAGCCTAACAATGATCAAAGAAATACAAAGTTTTTCGAAATCATTGTATGGGATATGTAAGCAAAAAAAACAAAAAGACAAAAAACTGAAGACCACTGAACCATTTTAATCATCATTAGATAAGCATTAATCTCAAAATATCAGGTTGACAAAGACAGCTATTCCATAGTAAGATAGTTCCCTACAGCCACCCATGAAGTCTGTTACCCTAAATCAATAATTTTTTAAAGTGTCATATAATAGGGAACAAATACATTGAAAACTTACTGATTTTTAGGTAAAGGACTGAAACTTCCAATCTTTTATTTTTTAATTTAACTGATATTTAAATTCTATTTAAAATAGTTCAAAATGACACCTTTACCATCAGTATTGCATTTACATAAAGGAACTAAAAGTCAATCTCTGGACAGCTTTTTGAAGTCACCAGAGAAAAAAAGGTCATTGTTTCTATAATGAATACACAGTGACTTGCTTGCAATCCACATTTCTCACTCAGCTATCAAGCTATTTGTAAGTAAAGATAGTGACTGCCAGTTATGACTGTCACATCTCACTCAGGTTCAAGTTTCCACTGTTTTACATGTGACTTTACAAGGTTAAACCCAGACCTGAAATGTGCGACAGGGTTGCAAACAATTTGTCCTGTCTCCAAACCTTACACCACTCTGCTCTGGGAGCTCTTCCTGCCAGGAGATGCACAGACTGGGACAAGACGATATTATAAAAACAAATGAGGCTAAACGCAAAAGCAGATGGTATAAAATTGTTGCTTACTACCTGGTGAATGTAGGCTAGTGAAAGAAATAAAGGCAGGCGGAAGATAAAAGAGGAGAGACTCTCCACTTTCTCAGGGTTTCATTTGCTTGCTGGTTGTTAGCATGACCATCTCACACAAAAGCACAAGAGCACTCGATGTACTTTGTACCCGGAGCGTCAGGCTGTATTTAGAAGTTCTACTTACGCAACTCTTAGAGTCTCTAGTCTCCACAGGGAACGTGCGTGAACAGATACAGCACCACCTTCGTAATGAACAGTTCTGTTAAAAGAAATAAAAAGCCCAATTTTAACGTTGCATTCTTGGACTCAATTTTTCAAGCCAATTCAAAGAGAAAAGTAAATGGGAAGGCTTTGGAGAAACAGTAAAAGCTACTTTTTGGTAGGAGACAATATAGCTGGAAATAAAAATAACAACAGTGACCTGAATAAACATTTGATTTAAACACATTCCTTCGTCTTTTACTCCCTCTCATCCCCTTCATCCCCTCTCCCTCACCCTGGTCATTTTTCTCTCTTTATCCCAGTGAATACTTTCACCATTAAACTTAAGTCCATAAACGTACTCCACTATGAGTTTAGGTGTAGTTTAATATATTTCAACACATGCATATAATTATTTGCAATTCTAAATTCTTTCTAGACATTTAAAACATTTTAAAGAAATGTGAAAACACATTAATGTTAATGTTTTCATGACAATCTGTTAAATGATAAGAGATAGGAAAATGTAAACATCAATAAAATGTAAATATCAACAAAAAAGTCACACACACACAGAAATTTCTTTGGATGTACATCACACATACCAAAATTCCAAAGCTCTCGTAATAACAATTTGTTAATATGCCAGACGTGATGCTAAGTAATGTATATACATTATCCAAATTGGTCTCTATACCATCCCCTTGAGATTGGTTTAAGGAAACCAAAACTTGTTTCCTGTTTCTTTCCCGAGTGCTCACCATCTCCCTCTCCACTGGGTCTCTTCATCATCCAAACACACATAACCCTGTCCAGTCACAAACATAATAACGTGTGACCATATTTTCCTCCCCTGCTTCCCTTGCTTTTCTGCCTCATTACCACCTCCTCTTAATCCTCAGTGCACTCAATCTTGTCTGCAGACCCACTTCTCCACTGAGACAGATTTAGCTGAGGCCATCCAATGACCTTCATGTTCCCAAATCCAGTGGACTTATTTTTTTTAAACACTTTGGAAAACCCTACTGCTTTGACAGTTTTCCTAACACCATTCTCGCCTGCTTTCCCCTTACCCACTCAGATATTCCTTCTCATTCTATTTTTATTGTGGAACTTTTCAAAGACACACAAAAGTAGAGAGAACATTATAATAAACCCCAATACACCCAGCACATAGCTTCAACAGTGATCAATATAGGGCCAACCTTGTTTTACCTATAACCACAAGTTATCCTTTGACATACAACCTCCACATAAAACAATACAAAAGTATTTTTCTATACTTGATATACATATATATACATAATCTGTTTTTATGAAATACCCATTCACTGTTCAAATTTTCCCAATTGTCTCAAAAATGTCTTTTGCAGATTGAAGTAATGCCATTTGCAGCAACAAGGATGGACCTGGAGATTATCATACTATGTGAAGTAAGTCAGACAGAGAAAGACAAAAATCATGATATTGCTTATATGCGGAATCTAAAAAAAAAGATACAAATGAACTTATTTATGCAACACAAACAGACTCAGAGACTTGGAGAAGGAACTTATGGTTACCAGAAGGGAAGGGTTGGGGGTAGGGATAGTTAGGGAGTTTGGGATTGACATATACACACTACTATATTTAAAATAGATAACCAACAAGGACCTACTGTAGAGCACAGGGAACTCTGCTCAATACTCTGTAATAACCTAAATGGGAATAGAATTTGAAAAAGAAAAGATACATGTATATGTATAACTGAATCACTGTGCTGTACACCTGAAACTATCACAACATTGTTAATCAACTATACTCCAATATAAAATAAAAATTTTTTTTAATGTAGCAAAAGCCATAGAAAACAGAATGATCAGGCATCCTACCGAGAAGCATGAGGTAATCATTCTCAGGTTAACTTGCTTTCAAATTTTATTCTTTTTCAATAATGAATCTACTTTTATCCATCATGTCACAGGATGGGAAAAATCTGAATAAATTGTTCTTCAAGGAAAAAAATGTCTTTTTCTTTCTGTTGCTTTTTCAAATCAAGATCCAAATGAGATGCATAAATTTGTTTGGTGTCTTTCTTTTATTCTAGAACAGTTCTCCCTTCCTCTTTTTTTTTCCTTCTTGCCATTTAATTGTTAACAAAAAACTGTATCATTTGTCCTGGAGTATTTTCTACATTCTGAATTTTGCTGATGACATCCTCACAGTGTTTTTTAACATCTGCCTCTAAATGGTAGATCTAGAAACCTAGAAACTTGCTCAGGTTCAAGTCTGTGATTCTTTGGCAAGAACATTTCAGAAATTGGTGTTTGCCTTCCTATTACATCACATCAGGAGGTAATAATGACTACTTGTTTATCTTTTTACATTAAAATTGATTCAGGATCACCCTGATCCATCCATTATAACCTAAGAATTTTAGGTACATCAATGACCAGGGTCCTCAGTAGGGGCTTTTAATGGTGGTTGTGAATTTAATCATGTGGATAGCTTTTAAAATCCTGAAACCTTGCCCTCACCACCGGCCAATTAAACCAAATTTGAAGTCAGGTGTTTTAAAAGCTCCCCAGCTGGTCGTAAGGGGGAGCCAAAGTTAGGAAACTACAGTCTATACCAGTCTCTAAACAGTAGCACTACTGACACTTTGGTCCAGGTAATTCTTTGCTGTGGGGGGCTGTCCTGTGCACTGTAGGATATTTCCCACATCCCTGGCCTCTACCCACTACATACCAACAGTAGCCATCCAAGCTGTGACCCAAGTTGTGGAGACATATATATATATAAATCTTAATATACAGAATATATGTTATATAAAAATACATTCATATATATGTGTGAATGTGTGTGTGTGTGTGTGTGTATATATATATATAATTTTATAGAAAGAATTTACTATAAGGAGTCTGCTCATGCAATCATGGAGGCTGACAAGTCCCAAGATCTGCTGGAGACCCAGGAGAGCTGATGATGTAAGTTCCGGTCCAAGCCCAAATGCCTGAAAACCAGGAGAGCCAATGGTATAGTCCCATTCCAAAGACTGACAGGTTCAAGATCCAAGAAGAATTGATGTTTCAGTTTCAGTTCAAAGGTAAGAAATAATTGACGTCTCAGCTCAAAGGCAGTTAGGCAGAAAGAGGTCCCTCTGATTCATGAAGAGTCAGCCTTTCTGTTCTATTCAGGCCTTTAACTGATTATATGAGGCCCACCCACACCAGGGAGAGCAATCTGCTTTACTCAGTCTATAGATTTAAGTGGTAAACTCATCTAAAAACACCCTCACAGAAACACCCAGAATAATTTGATCAAATAGTTTGATCAAATATCTGGATACTGTGTGGCCCAGTCAAGTTGACACATAAAATTAAACATCATAATAACTGAAAGTCCAACTTATCTATCTATATTTCTAAATCTGGAATTAATACCTACATGGTGAGTGATTCCTTTTTTTTCTCCCCAAGATAACTACAGATAAATTCAGAGTGTTTCAGAACACTTGGATCATCCCAAAAACGTTAGTTTGATCAGTGAAGCATGAGCAAAAGAATTGTCTTATACATGAATTACAAAAATAACAATTAGGTCATTTTCAATTTACTTTTGTTTCTTCAACATAGGGAAGCCTTAAATTTAGTATATTATTTTAACACTGGACAGCTCATAATCAATTATTAATGCAGTACCACAGACACCACCTTTTTTTTTTTCCTCCAAGTGAACTATTTTTTTTAACATTTACCATATGACCTTAAAGCAATGGGGTAAGGGATGTTGTCATTAGTGTTCTACTTTTTGAACACATACTGGTTTCTTTTTGTCCAGAGAGAGGCTAGAGTGTGTAACAAATGCTGAACAACAAAAGAGGGAACAAAAATAATACAAAGAAATTTAATCAGTCACATCCAATTTTGATGATGAATCAATTACACAAGTTAAAAATAAAGAAGAGTAGTTTACTGGCTTCTAAAGATTGCCGTGCCAATTCAAATGCTTATGACATGTTTATGTAGAATTCAGTAGGGACAAAAAAAGTCATATCACTGTATTTTAGTTACTGCAATGCAGGGCAGTAAAATAATATCAGAATTCTTCATTTTTCCAAACTTGATGTTCAATAAATGAATGACAGACCACAGAACTAAATTCTCTTTTGAAAAATGTTTTTTTAAATCCTAACAAAATAGATTTTAAAAGTCATAATTGGTATCCATAGGAACTATCACTACTTTTTATCTCAAAAGAAATGTGCTGCTTTAATACATGTAGCAAAAATGATTACTTTTCTCCTTTTGTACACATAAGTTTATTAATTTAAAGTATCACTGAACATTCATAAAATCCATCACATGCACAGGCTAAAGAATAAAAACCATGTTATCATATCAATAAATGCAAAAAGCATTTGACAGAATCCCACATCCATTCACAATGAAAACTCTTAGAAAACTAGGAATAGGAGGGAACGTCCTCAACTTCATGAAGATCATCTATAATCAACATCATTCTTAATAGTGAGAAACTAAATAATTTCCCCCTAAGATACAGAACAAGGCAAGAATTTCCCCTCTCACCAATCCTTTTCAACATTGTACTAGAAGTATTAGTTAATGCAACAAAACAAGAAAAGGAAAAAAAGGTATGTGAATTGAGGAGAGAAAAAAAAAAAACAAAACTGTTTTCTTTTGCAGATGACATGATGGTCTATGTAGAAAATCCCAAAGAATCAACAACAAAAATAAAACTCCTGAAACTAAGAAGCAATTATAGGAAGGTTACAGGATACAAGATTAATGGAAAGATTAATGGACAAACTCAACTTTCTTATATACCAGTGATGAACAACAGAAATTTGAAACTAAAACACAATACTATTTATATTACCACCAAAAGGAAAAGAAATGTATATTTCTTACAAAATATGTACAAGATCTATATGAGAAAAACTACAAAACTCTGATGAAAGAAATCAAAGAGTAAATAAATGGAGAAACATTCCACGTATACAAACAGGAAGACTCAATACTGTCAAGATATCAGTTCTTCTCAACCTGATCCATAGATTCAACTCAAACCCAATCAATAACACTAGGAAACTAATCAGTTATCTTCAAAGCAATTCTAAAGTTTATACAGAAAGGCCAAAGACCCAGAATACCCAACACAATATTAAAGGAGAACAAAGTTGGAAGAATGACACTACCAAACTTCAAGACTTACTATAAAGCTACAGTAATCAAGATGGTGTGGTCCTGGTGAAAGAGCAGACAAATAGATAAACGGAACAAAATAGAGACCCCTAAAATAGGCTCATACAAATATAGTCAATTGACCTTTGACAAAGGCACAAAGGTGCTCCATTGCTTTCAATGAAAAAAGGATAGTCTTAAATAGCTAAAGTACAGGAGATTTTTAAGGCACTGAAACTATTCTGTATGTATTACAAGGGTGGATATATGTCATTATACATTTGTCAAAACCCAGAAAATATACAAAACTAAAAGTGAATCCTAATGTAAATAACGGACTTTAATTAATACTAATGTGTCCATATTGACTCATCAGTTGTAAAGGAAGTACCACACTAAAGCAACATTTTAATAATAGGAAAACTGCAGAGGAAGGTCTGGAAGGGATATGTGGGAAGTATCTGTACTTTCTGCTCAACTTCTTTGTAAATCTGAAACTCCTCTAAAAAATAAGGCCTATTAAAGCCACAGTAATCAAAATAGCATGTTATTAGCACAAAAACAGATATATAGATCAATGGAAGAGAATAGGGAGCCCAGAAATACACCAATGCATCTCTGGTCAATTAATCTATGACAAAGGAGGCAGGAATACACAATGGAGAAAAGACAATCTCTTCAACAAGTGGTACTGGGAAAGCTGGACAGCTACACGTAAATCAAAGAAATTAGAACACTCCCTCACACCATATACAAAAATAAGCTCAAAATGGTTTAAAGATCTAAATATACGACATGACACCAAAAAACTCCTAGAAGAGAACACAGGAAAAACATTCTCTGACATAAATCGTACCAATGTCTTCTTACAGCAGTTTCCCAAGGCAAAAGAAATAAAAACAAAAATAAACAAATGGGACCTAATCAAACTTAAAAGCTTTTGCACAGCAAAGGAAACCATCAACAAAACAAAAAGACAACATACGGAATGGGAGAAAATATTTGCAAACGATGTGACCAACAAGGGGTTAATATCCAAAATACACAAAGGACTCATACAACTCAATATGGAAAAAACAAACAACCCAATCAAAAAATGGGCCGAAGATCTAAAGAGACATTTTCCAAAGAAGAGTTATAGATGGTCAAAAGGCACATAAACATATGCTCAACATCGGTAATTATTAGAAAAATGCAAATCAAAACCACAATGAGATATCAACTCACACGTGTCAGAATGGCTATAATCAAAAAGTCTACAAATAATAAATGCTGGAGAGGGTGTGGAGAAAAGGGAACCCTTGTACACTGTTGGTGGGAATCTAAATTGATGCAGCCACCATGGAAAACAGTATAAAGGTTCCTTAAAAAACTAAAAATAAAGCTAACATATGATGCAGCAATCCGACTCCTGGGTATATATCCTGAGAAAATAAAAACTCTAATTCGAAAAGATACATGCACCTCAGTGTTCACAGCAACACTATTTACAAGAGCCGAAACATGGAAACAACCAAGTGCCCATCAACAGATGACTGGCTTAAGAAGGTGTGGTATATGTATACAATGGAATACTACTCAGCCATAAAAAGAATGAAATATTGCCATTTGCAGCAACATGGATGGGCCAAAGAATATTATGCTTAGTGAAATAAGTCAGACAGAGAAAGACAAATACTATATGTGATCACTTTTATGGGGAATCTAAAAAATAATGCAAATGAATCTATATACAAAACAGAAACAGACTCACAGACACAGAAAACAAACTTATGGTTACCAAAAGGGAAAGATGGGGAGGGACAAATTAGGGATATGGCATTTAACAGATACAAACTATTATACATAAAATAGATAAGCAACAAGGATTTACTGTATAATACAGGGAATTATATTCAATATGTTGTAATAACCTATAATGGAACATAATAAAAAAATAACTGAATCACTATGTTGTACACCTGAAACTAACACAATATTATAAATCAACTATACTTCAATTTCAAAAGTCTTAATTTTTAAAAATCACTTATTTAATGATTTTTTAAAATATTTATACACTAGGAGAAAATATACTAGGACTATACTAGGAAGAAAATGAAGAGGATGATTATAAAATTTAGCCACTTTTACGCTGTTGTTTTGAAAAATATCACATTTTACTAGATTTAAAAATTTTAGGTTGGCAGTTATTTTCTTTAAGCACTTTTAAGCTTACATCCAATGTCTCCAATTGTCCCTTACTTGAAGTGAGCTGTAAATCTTACTGTTGTCCCCTTAAAGATATCACATCTTTTTTCTATCTGTTTTTAAGTATTTAATTTTGTGTTTACTTTTCAGTACTTTTAGTCTGATGTAAGTGCGGTTTCTTTTCATTTGTCTTACTTAGGGTTCATAGTTCTTGAATCTGTGGCTTAATATACTTAGTCAGTTGTGGAGAATTCTTAAGCAACTGTAATAAACATTGCCTGTGCCTTGTGTACTTGCAAGCACTCTTTTTCTTGTTCTCTGTCTCCCTCCTGCTTTTCTTCTCCTGCTGCCTCCCTCCCTTCTCTATCCTTTTAGTTTGGAACTCCAGTACATGTATGATAGACCATTCATCATTTATCACGTATTTCGTATGCTCTTTTTCATACTTCCCAATCTTTTGACTATCAGTGTTTCAGTATTAGGTCAGAATATTTCTTCTGACCTTATTTCCAGTTCAATAATTCTCTTTTCAGATATGTCTAAGCTGATATTAAATCTATCTGTTCTAATATCAGTTATTTTAATTTTCAGTTTTAGAATGTCTATATGACCCCTTCTTATAGTTACCAGTTCTCCACCAAATTTATTCACCTGGTCTTTTAATTCTTAGATCATAATAATCATAAATATTTAAAATTCTACTTGTGATAACACTATTATCTGTGTATCCATGACCTGTACGCCTTTTTCTATAGTGTGTGTTTGCCTTTGCTTTTCAGGTGGGTCCTATCTTATATGCCTGTGCTGTATAGCAAAGAATTTGGCTGACCCATGCCCCTGGTTCCTAGAAGGGAGATTCTAAACCCTTGGAATTTCCCAAGTGATATAAGTGACTATGTTTTTCATGAGCCTCTTAGATCACACCTTCATTTATGGTAATGGGGCCACTTGTGGTGGGCCCCTAGATAGCTTCAGTAAGAGGGTTGGCCATGCTGGAAAGACAAATCAGATGACCAGAGGGTTGGAAGTCTGATCCAGCCTGACCTCTGAGGAGTGAAAGTGTGGTGGAGATTGATTAAATAATTGAGTACATGATTGAACTCAATTATTCCTACATAACAAAACCCCAAGAAAAACACTCTAGGACAAAAGCTTGACTGAGCTTCCTGGATGATGGACACGATGATGTGCCAGGAGGGTAAGATATCTTGATCCACAGGTACAGGGAACAGAAACTCTACATTTGAAACCCTCCCAGACCTCGCCCTATACATAGCTACATCTGGCCCGATTTGTAATCCTTTGTAATAAAATTGTAATCGTAAGTATAGCACTTTCCTGAGTTCTTAAATCTAAAGGTGTCACGGGAACCCCCAAATTTGTAGCCAGTTGTACAGTAGTACAGATGGTCTGAGGACCAGCCCTCTCCTTGTGGCTGGTGTCTGAGATAAGGGCAGTTTTGTAGGGAACAAAGCCCATAATTTGTATGATCTATTAATTCTGGGGCGTTGGTGCCAGAACTCTACTGCAGTACATCAGTCAGGGTTGAAACAAAATAGCGTGTTTAATTTTGATTATTAGATACGGTATACGTAAAATACAGAAATCACTTGAGTTCTTTGTGTTAGTCCCCCACCCCCCAAAGATGTACTTTTGCTTCTCGCAGGTAAAGTAATCTAGGGGCACCAGCAATCCCACATCATCTTAATCCAAATGGTAATTAATATTATTTGAGGCTGAGTTTCAATACTTGCAAGGGCTGCTCTATCTCCAGTTCATCACTGCTTCAAGGGTATAGTTCTTTGAGTTCCCTCCTAAAGTGCCTCTTCTTTGGTGGGTCTTGTACTACCACTTTTGATCCACTTGCACTCTGATGCTTCCAACAGCTCTGCCCCACTTCTGAGCCACTCAGCCACTGCAATCCCCTGGAGAGAAGAGGCTTCCTCAGATGCCGAACTCACTCCTCCGTCTCCTATTTTGGGAACCTGGCTCCACACATTTTCACTACTTTTTTAGCTCTCAATTATCTTTGAACAGATTTTTGGTTTTTCTCAGAGGGAAACATGGCTTGGAATAACCTCATCTACTATTGTTATCACCATCACTTTAAAAAATTCTCTTTAAAATACAATTATTTTCAACTTTGAGTCCATCAAGCTAGTGCAGAATTCAAGCACTTATTATTGTTGCTGGAGTGGTACAGTAATCTCGGACCTTGGGGAGTAAGCCCAGTTCATTTGTTAGATCTTCTAAGCGCAAGGTCTCTACTTACATGCTCCTGTCCAGTCTGAGGGCTGACGCTTTCCATTCACTTGAGAGGCTCAGGACATTTTGCTCAAGTGAAAAACCCCACAGCCATTGCCCTCTGAGTCTTGCCATCTCCTGATAAGTCAGGATGAAATGGGGAGTAGCAAGTTGTCAGGGAGCAGAGTACTGGTCAGCCTGAAAGTGGAACTCAGAAAACTCTGTTCCCTCCCCAGTCTCTATGAATGCTTTAAAAAAAATTTTTTTAAGATAACCATAGATTCACATGCTGTTGTGAGAATACAGAAAAATCCCTTGAACATCTGTCTGGTTTCCCTTAATAGTAATATTTTTCAACTATAATATAATAGTTACATATATACATAACCTTAATAGTTACATATGTGTAACTATTATATATGTAATATATATGTAACTAATAGTTACATATGTAATGTAACTATTACATATACATGTAACTATGTATTACATATATATGTAACTGTTACCTATATGTGTACTATTATATATGTAACTATTTTAAAACTATAGTATAATAGTTACACATATATGTAACTACACATATATTCAGTTACATATATATGTAATTGAATATATATATATATACTATAACGGTTTTTCAATGAAGATATTGACTTTGATACAATCCCCTGATCTTATTAAATTTCTCCAGTTCTGCCTATATTCATTTGAGTATGTGTCTGTGTGTGTGTATTAAATTCTATACCATTTTATTAACTGTGTAACTTCCTGGAACCCCATCATTGTAAAGGTCCTACACCACAAGGATGCCTCACATTGCCCTTTTCTAACTAAACCTACCTCCCTCTCGTTCCCCTCTCTTGCTTCCCTAACCCTGGATAACCACTAATCTGTCCTGCAGTTCTAAGATTCATTTCAAAAATGTTATAAACATGGACTCACACAGTATGTGATCTTCTGGGATTGACAATTTTCACTCAGCATAACCGCCGGGAGATCCATCCCAATTGTTATGTATCAATAGGCCATTCCTTTTTATTGCCGAGCAGCATCCCATGCTATGGTTGTACTGCAGACTGGATAACCATTCCCTTGATGAAGGACATCTGGGCTGATTCCAGTTTTCGGCTATTACAAATAAAGCTGCTTTACACTAAGTATTTGTGAAGAAGTATTTGTGTGAACACAGTTTTTGTTTCTTTGAGATAAACACCCAGAAATGCAATTGCTAGGGCGTATGGCAGTGCATGTTTAGTTTTTTAAGCAACTGTCAAAATGTTTCCCAGAGTGGCTATACCATTTACAAGCAATTTATGAGCGATCCAGTTTCTCTGCATCCTCGCCAACATTTGGTTATCAGTATTTTGTTTTGTTTTAGCCATTCTGATAAGTGTGTAGTGATAGCACCTGGCGGCCTTGTATTTCCATAATCGCTAATGACGCTGAACATCTTCCCCTGTGCTTACTTGCAATCTGTATGTCCTTTCAGTGAAACCACCGTCCATGCTTTGCACCCATTTTCTAATTAGGTTGTTTGTTACTGTTGAGCTTTGAGAGTTCTTTCTGTATTTTCAGATATTTGTCCTTTGTTGGACATATGATTTGCAAATATCTTTGGCCAGTCTATAACTTATCTTTTCATCCTCTTCACAGGGACTTTTACACAATAAAATTTTCTCATTTTGATGAGATCAATTTATTAATGTTTTCCTTTCATGGACATGTTTTTGATGTCAAGTTATAAACTCTATGATCGCAAAGATTTTTTCCTAAATGTTTTACAGTTTTATGTTTTACATTTAAGCCCATGATCCATTTGAATTAGATTTCATATCAAGTGTGAGGTTTAGGCTGTGGTTCATACTTTTTTTTGGCTTATGGGCGTCCATTTGCTCCATGTGAGTGTCTCTTGAGTCTGTGGAAAAATCCTTTCTTCTCTTCTTTTTCTGTCAGAGGGGATCTCTCTCTCCCTGTGTGCAAGACACTAAGCATAGCAACCTCCTTGGATTTAGTCTTTAGGGAATAAAAGTCAGGAAGGGAAGTGCCTTCTAGAAAAGTTAAGCTTTCTGCCAACTCTCAAACCTCCCCTGAGGAGAAAAGTGCACTGGGACTTCTAGCTGCTTAAGTGGGGAAAAATAATAGGAAAAATACTGGGAGAAAACATACGTTAACATCACAAAAATTACCTCGCAGGCAAAAGTTTTGCATGTTGGCAAGTATGTGAGTTTTCTCTGAAAAAATCTATAACATACATCATACTGTCAAAATATCCACAAACCACCCCACCCATTTGTTTAAATCACTGTCTTCAAGGCTCAGATTCCTGCTGTAGGAATAGGGATTCTTCCCTGTGGAGTGACGTGAAGTCAAGATGCTTCCAATAGAGAAGGCTCTTAGCCAAGGATGTGGGGACTCATAGGCCTCAAAATAGTGTTCTGTTCATTCAGGTTGGTAGGCTGGTTTCTTCCCCTCCTGGAATTGCAAGCAGACAATAATCTTTTAGGAGTCACTGAAATCCTACAATTGGGGACCTGAAACCCCTCTGAATTAACCAGAGCGGTTCTCAGTGCAGGCATCCCACTGCTGTCCTTAAACAACCTACAAGGAAGTGCATGACTTGTTTTTTCTCCATTAATTTCTTTCACAAACACGAAACAGTCAGCATTTGTGTGCAGATTCCCATATATTTGTCACTCTGTGAAAGGGGTACAAAAATGAATGATACAATCCTGGCTGAAAACTAAACAGAATAGATGAACACACACACAATAAAGATAATAAATGGCAGTATGTGATAGATGCCATTTACCTGGGGCAGTTAAAGACACAGACAATTCTACTACCAACATGTCCTCAACCAAATTAAGTTCTGTGTGGTAATGTATTACCAGACCCTAGATGTTGAGGATTCACCTATGAATCCTTTGAAAAACAGAAAAATTACTCACACACAGTTTCCAATGAGAGCTGATACTGAATGGCAGGTTCAAAACAATTATGGGGAAGAGAAGTTTGTTCTACTAACTTACAGGCTGGCAAAAGTATCACCTCAAAATCCAAGGTCAGCACAGATTCCTCCTTGTCTAATCCTCCTCAACGGATAGAATAGTAAGACACGATCTCTACAATCTCATTTTTTTATAGCCAGCACACATCAAAATGCCTAGAACATACAAGCCCTCAATAAGCATTAAAGGAATTGAAAAATAGACCCAGGATTAAAAGATTATTGCAGAGAGAAATTATAAGTGTTTCAGTTTACACATTTTCTCAGTAGAATTTCTGCTTGCACACCAGTCTACTAGGTAAGGGCCTAAGAGAGTGTTTGGCTGAGCAGCTAAGCCCCAGGCAAGCTCCCAGGAACCTCTTCATAGTAACAGAGAAATCAAAAGTATATGCCTATACAACACTTACAGAAGCATCACATATTTACTCAGGACTGAGTCTGTGATATTTCTATTCAAGTTGCTGTACAAGGCGAAACAGGTATTGAGACAGGACATGGAAGGGCCTCAGGCTGAGCAGTTTCTCCCCTGTGGACAAAACTCCATAATAGCAGAAACTCCATAAAAGCAGGATGATAGAGGAGGCTGGGCCCTGCCCAGATAAGAGATAAAAGACCCCATAATCCTCATCCTCGAAGTCAAGGAGACCTTCCTGACTACATATGTGCAGAAAGGCTCCTTGGAGGTCAAAAAGGGAGGCGGCGCCACCCCACAGTAAGTGATGCCAACTACCCATAGGCCTCTTCGCTAGAATCCATCTTGGCTAAGAGATGTGCATGCACACAGAGGAGGGCCCTGAGGTAGACCAAATACGGACTCAGAACCAGGCAAAGCAAGATGACTGGTCAAAGGAAATCTGGAAGAAATGCCCCATAACAGTGATTCAAACTACCACAAGGGTGAGACTCTCTCTCTCTGAGCCCACCCGTGTGTCTATCCACACGTACTGTACTTTTTCCTCTTAATAAACACTTTACTTTCTTCACTGATTTCCACCTCTATGTGAAAATTCATTTCTACGCAGCTGATAGGGCAGGGCCTTGTCACCGGCCACTGGTCCCTGGTGGTCTAGTGATTAGGATTCAGGGCTCTCACTGCCCCTGCCCAACCTCAATCTCTGGCCGGGAACTGAAATCCTGCTTCAAGCCGCTGCAGGCCGAGGCCACCCGAGATCAGTATGTTTTGAGATGTCACGTCTGCATAAAATGTAAATGAATCATCGTGGATTAAAAACAATAACATCCTTACACTCCGAATCCATATTAAAGAATCTTATAAATAGGACTAGAGCAGAAAAACAACAACAAACATTTGCTACTTTTACTTTTCACTCCGTACGGAATATAACACAGCCACAAAGGAATTTGGAAATTAAAAAAAAGAGGAAGCTTTTCTTTTCTTCCTGAGAGATATTGCTTACACCTAGATTAAGTTAAGAAACGAAATGTGAACCAGTAAAAACCATCTTAAATTTTCACTGAGAAAATAATTGGGAGATTTCTCTCTCTTTCTCAATGTTGATTTTTAATCTATTGTCTCTTGCCAGTCACTAACTCTCAGTGCATCCAACACCTCAACTGTTTTTTTTTCATTTTTACTGTTATCCCAGTGGCTCCAATTTCTGTGAATATTTTTAATCCTTTGCCTTCAAAGCCTGTATTTTGGAAAACAGTGCCTTCTAGCCCAGTCGTTCCTTGAGAGCATGGCTCTAGACCAAGTCAGGCTGTTAAATGATGACAGGCTGAAGCAAGGCCAGGGTGCCCTCTGCAATCAGCAGGGAGGTTAAGTTTAGGGGGAAGACTGCATCTCTCTCCAGGGAGAAGAGGCAAAGAAGAAGAAAATAGCTCTCCTTCATGTGCTTACTCTTCTAGCGAAACTATTTGGGAAATCTGTCCTATCCCCAGATGCAGGCTAAAGAGGTATACACAGGACATGAACAGAAGGAAGAAAAGTTCTTATATGATAACTTGACCGTTTTGGAGCAAAACAGCGCAGCTTCAGAAGCTTGCGCCAAGGTAGTGACTGAGGGCATACAAACCCTGCGGGGTATTAGTCATCCAATTGTGTACATAAACCACACCTCTCCTTCTAAGCCAGACTGAGAGACACTTAATTCATTAGATCAAACCCATCTCATGCCTTATCAGTTATTCACAAGTAAAGCTCACTGAATCATAATATTAAAAGGGGCATGAAGGCAAAAATATTGTCATGCATACATACGGCATGGCTTTTGCCTGCTGAGTCACATTCTGGAAAGCAAATGTAGCATTTATTTCCAGACATTGTCAGAAACAATGACTTAATGGTCCTGAGTTTGAAAGGAACAAGACAGAGCAAGTATATGCCGAGATTAATGCCTGGTAAGATGGAAACAGGACAACTTCTCTATCCACACTCAAGCCTGCTTGCACTCTCTCTCTCTCATACACACACGCACACACACACATACACACACAACCATCAGGTATATTTTATCTATGCATGCATGGGTATGTGTGTGCATTTATAAACAAGCATATTTAAGTTTTTATTGTTCCATATCCCCACTAGAATGTAAACTCCTCGAGAAAAGAGACTTTGTGTCTTTTTAGATACTAACAACCCCAGCACCCAGAACATGGTGGTCATTCCACAAATTTTTATTAAATGAATAAAATTACCTATGAGCTATGTGGTAAAAACTGTTTTAACATACAAATAATGCTTTTCAAAAAACGTTCCCCTAATACCGGTTTCCACATCAGAGATCTCACATAATAATTCTGAATAACACTCCCCTAACTCATCTTTCATAAAACTTATTAATTTAAAAGTATGACATACTTAATTCAGGTAGTGCATATTTAATCCATTAGTAAGTGTGTGTGCACATAAAGTAAATGCCTTTGTTGACATTTTATTGTATTCACATAAAAATGGATGGAAGTAATAAGGTGCAAACCAGAGACAGAATCTAGAACAGAAAACATTCCCCATATAAAAGACTTCATGCTTGAAATGAAAACTGATAATCAAATTTCAAGGCTTCAGAATGAAATCTTTTTTTAAAGCAATAATTTAAAAGCTGTGTGGCATCCGACAGATCTCTTGCCAAGGAGCAGAACTTGTTTCTCCTTAATTTATCCCATCTCACTATTTGAAAAGTTTGAGAAAGAACAAAGAAATTACAATTCTACAGTTAACGTTCCGTGCATTTCTCCCTTTCCCCCGCCTGCTCACAACGTCTAGAGATGATGATTTTATGACTTTTATTGTTGTTTAGACCAGTTGTATACTGGTAATTTTAGAGCCACACATCTTTCTGGAAAAATCTCAAGAAATTTAAAATAAAACCGTAGTGATGCTTTACTTCACGAACATGTCAGAATTCAATCCGTAAAAGCAACATGAGCGGGAAGTGTGGGGAAAATATATGTTTAATTTAACTTTGGTAGGCTTCATTCTCCAATTCAATTCCACTTTCCACTTAATTGAATGGGACAATATATGCTCTTCATTCTGGGGGTCTGGTTAACACTCCCATGAGAATGCACAGGAAACCACAAACATATACAAATCTAAGTGTGAAGAGGAAGTTAAAGATCACTCCATCAGAGAGAGAACAGACTTGTGGTTGCCAAGGGTGGGTGGGGATGGTGGGGAGGGATGGAGTGGGAGTTTGGGCTTAGCAGATGCACACTATGACATATAGGATGGATAAACAACAAGGTCCTACTGTAGAGCACAGGGAACTATATTCAATGTCCTGTGATAAACCATAATGGAGAAGAATATGAAAAAGAATGTGTATATATGTATAACGGAATCACTGTGCTGTACAGCAGAAATGAACACAACATTGTAAATCAACTATACTTCCATAAAATAGATTATAAGATAATAATAATAAAAGATCACTGCATCGGTATCTAGAATTACAGTACCCATCGTTGAACTGCGTTTTCAACTGCTACAATTATAGTTCTATTATGTATATTCAAAATTTGTCATGGGAAGGAGGCACGAGCAGATTGACAAATCCACCTACTAACCCAGCATTTACGATCAAAATGGTCCTAAATTACTCAGAAGCGACTGTCACTTCTGGCCATCTCCTTAATCAATTCCACTACTTCTTGTAACAAATCTGATTTGACTTTAGTTATTTAACTTTAATAACAGAATATAATTGAGTGTAGCCAGATCATAATTACAGTGAAGAATTATGAGTTAAAAGAAATCTTTATATACTTCCATGGAACTTCTCCAGCTCTCAGAAAGTCAAATTATTTTTACTTCTTTTTAAAAAATGAATCAAAATACATTTTTAAGGTTATCACTATGTGTTTTCCCCCCAATACAGATTCACATCAATTAAAGAAGGGCTGCCTCCTGGCTGTACAGTCCTTTGCCTTCCCCTCATTCTGTAAGACACTGAAGTGACTTAGCGTGAGGACAGGGGAAGATAAAGAAATTTCTACACACTGATATTAACAAGACCTGAAAGAATAAAGTGCTCTATAAATGTAAAATTTAAGGAATTACTTTTATCGTTACATGCAAATAATTGTTCAATCTCACTGTGTAATCAAGACATAGATAACTTTCAGTCTTAAGCAACATCCCTCAGGCTCCTGCTGCCTATTTCTGACTCATTTTCTCCCTCAAGTCATGAGGGAGAAAGGGATGTCATGAGGCATGTCAAGTCTGACATCCATTTTAATCTAATTTCACCCGTGTAAACATGCCGTACAAGGGGCACTAAGGATGTGTTCTTACTGACATCACTACCTAGAAAGAGCTGCAATATGTTCATCTGAATACATATTGAGATTAATTTGACACAGAAATGAATAACATTAAATCCAGAATAATACTGGATGGGGGGCGGGAGCAGCCTTCAATATGCATACAATGGGAAAGCGGACCCAGAACAATACCAAAATGTCTTTGACATTTCCCCTAGTTTTCTCTGTAAAAACCAGCAATGTAAAGAATTACAGCAATGTAATAATAACCAGCAAGAGAGATGATCATACTAAGCGAAGTAAGTCAGAGAAAGACAAATACTGTATGATATCACTTACACGTGGAATCTACAAAAATGACACAAATGAACTTATTTACAAAACAGAAAGAGACTCACAGACCTAGGAAACAAACTTATGGTTACCAAAGCAGAAAGATGGCAGGGAGGGATAAATTAGGAGGTTGAGCTTAACATATACACACTACTATCCATAACATAGATAATCAACCAGGACCTACTGTAGAGCACAGGGAACTCTACTCAATATTCTGTAATAACCTATATGGGAAAAGAATCTGAAAAAGAATAGATATATGTATATGTATAACTGATTCACTTTGCTGTACACCTGAAACTAACACAACATTGTAAATCAACTATACTCCAATATAAAATAAAAATTAAAAAAACAAATAAAAGGCATCCCCCCAAAAAAACCAATTAGCAGGAAATCTGCTCTATAAGTATCATGTTTAATAAAACCCCTCCTTAACATACAGACTCTAATGTGCAGGAGAGGTGGAAAACTGCAGTCATTGCCCGCGAGCTTAGTCCAAGAAATCTGGGATCTATCCGACGCTGAATATTCTCATTTGAAAATGAAAACACCCAACTGTTAAAACAAAAACTATTATGCTCATCCATTCCTGGCTTCTAAAGCTTAGCAAGAAGGAGGAGCCCTTCCCCAGCACTCACCTACCACATTCATTTCAAAACAGAAGAGGGTTTTCTTTGATATAGTTTAGCATCTCTTCCCCTAAAATCTACGCGCTACCATACTTTCACCCGCATGCCCAGGGTCCCTCAAATGTTTCCATATCTGACTAAATGCTGCTCTTCTGTCTAAACAATAGTGATAAAATAACAACAATAATAATACATTTGTTGATCTCCTAACATGCATCAAGGTTTTACATGCATTTTCCTACTGAACCTTCACAACAATCCCATGAAGTAACAGCTAACATTTAAGCCGCATTTCACAGAGGAGAAAAATCACGTTTAAAGAAATTAAGTCACACAAGTCACACAACTATCAGTGGCAGAGGCGAGGCCCAAACCCAGGTCTACAGCCCATTCTCTTAATTACAAATCTCTACAGAGCAGGCGGGCTCAAAGAATCACTTCGTTTCAAGTGTTCCGTTTAACAAGTCAGAGACTAAAGATCCAAAAGACTATGGCACAGCCTCGTTTTGCTCCTAAGTCTCTATGGTGATATTATATCATTGAACACATCTACACCCCAAGCCTCCTTTGGGTTCCATAACTAACTTCCCTGGCTCTCCATTTAACTACCATTCTGCCTCTCTTGTGCCTTTTCTTCACCTGTCAGTGTCCTAAATATCAGCCTTATCTAGAATTCCATCCTCAGCCTCCTCTCTAGTTAGTCTATGCCAAGGCTTTGCAGCCTTTCAAAGCAATGCCCAAGTTGCTAAACATAACACTCTACTCACTGTTCCTCCCTCTCTACCTAGGGCTCCCATTCTTTCAACTACCCCCTGTGCACTTGTGATTTATATCCAACCCAAGCTTTGTCTACGTTAAAGACTCAAAAACTCCAATTTCCCATAAACCCTTTATTTTATTTCCCATAGACCCTCTGCACTCACCAGTGTCCAAAATCTCACTCAGTCCTTTGTATCAAATCTGTACATCTTCTACAATCTCTAACACCATCTCTCTTCCGTAGAGTCAGAAACTCTAGGGAGTTTCTCGCCCTTAAATCTGATACATTTTCTCACGGACCACATAGAGTTCATCCTTAAACGAGCGAATCTGACCTGAAATGTTTCTGGGCCAGGCTGTCCTATTCTCATGGCCACTCTCCAGGATAAGCTTCTCCTTTTCTCTCACATGAATGACTTCATCAGCCTTCTCCGAGTTGGTTTCCCTGCTCCAGAATCTCTCCACCTCCGATCTAAGTTCTTCTTGTTCGTCAGAGACACTCTTTTCAAAGAGATCTGACCACGTCACCCCCTTCCCCACACACTCCTTCCCAACTATCTCAGGGTAAAAGCTAACCCATGGGAATGGCACTAAGGAGCCTTCAAAAGCTGACCAAACTACTCCCTCCTGTCTAGTTTCCATGCTTCTTCCATCCTGCCCCTCATCACTCTGGAATAACTGCAATTCCCAGTATACACTGTATCCCTTTGAGTCTTCTGTTTGGAATTAATTCCTCAAATAAACCATCTTTTGAATTCCCTCTCATCTTTTATATAAACCCTATCAACACACCATTAACATCTTCCTCCTAACCTACTAAAAGCAGCACTTTTCGTTTAGGGAATTTTTCTAGGCTCTGCATTTCATGCTTCACCATAAGCTAGGTCTACCTGGGGAGAGGTAAGACTAGTACCCAGGTCTCAGAGTGACTTTTCCCAAGGTTAAACAGCTAATTAAAGAAGTATTAACTTTCTAAATGTCCTCTGTATCTTTCTTTAAATTACAAAAATAAATGTTTATCAATAATAGTTACCTAAGTGATATGCTAATATTACGAGAAACCTCCATTAAAAGACTTAAAGCCACGTAATAAATCACCTGGGTCATGCCTTCTCTCACAATAATCGCTTATTTATGCATTCCACTTACCATATTCATCTACTAATTTGTGAGGCAAAATGGAACATTCAAATCATCCTCAATATTTTTATGGTTTCGTATTATTTGTGCACTTTTCCCCATGATCCAGGCTACTGCCATCTTGGCCCAATGCCAAATAATATTAACATAAGAGAGGTATTAAAATCACATAAAATATTAGGGAAAGTGCTCAATTTTATTATCTATCTCAGTAAATGGGAGGTAAGAGAAAAAGGTCCTAAACCTTTGGGCAATTTGAGAAGTCTGAAACTGAACTGGAGACTAAACATTCCAGAAAGGGGATTCATCAAAACGAATGAACATTTCACGAAGTTTTAAGTAGGTGAATGTGTTCATTCCTCCCACTCAGGTTATTGTATTCACTGCTTCTCACCATGTTTTAATTATACAAGAATTTTCTGCAACTCTATTCATAGGTAGTCAAAACCGCATGTGAGAAAAAAACTTCAGAGGAGGCCAGCAATGGATCACTTCAGTGGACAGATGAACGACAGTGGCCCACTTTCTCTTATGCTAATGGCCTGAACAGACAAATCCTTAATTTACAAAACTTATATCACAACAAGAAAATGCAAGGCTTAAGGCGCTGGGCTCAGGTACCAACCTTCGCTGCTCTTCACCGTGTTCTCCTGAAGGGACCGTGAGGCATTCATCCATGTGTCCGTGAAGCAACCTGAGGACGTCACCACCAATCAGATACCCTAGAAGGATTGAAATGCAGTCACATTTGAACTGTCATCATCAGATGTTGACAGCTGAACAGATCATCGGCTCCAATCTCCTATTTTCATAGACAGAGACACAGAAGTCCAACAAGGCTTAAGTACCTGGCCAAAATCACAGAGATGGATGGTGCCACCTGCCTGCCACCTCTGAGCCCTGGGTTCCCAAGTCCCACAGTTAGTGACGTTCCCACTATTATACATGACCTCAGCCTCATAAAACCCTCCACTAAACGTGCAAGCCTGGATAGGCTCAGATTTGAACTTACATAAGTGAGAACAACCAGAACACACAGATATGTCCTGGGAAAACCCTGATGTACAAGCACTGCTGTGATCCAGTCCTAAGTCACGCACCCTGGAAGATGAGAAATCTTGACAGTAGCTTAACTAAGCAATACCCCGAGGCCAAAACACTGGAGAAAATAACCCCTAGAAAGCTAGCATGTAAAACACACACAAAAATAAGCTAAAGCTGATGATAGCATAAAAATAAGAGGAGATAAACCTTAACACAAACTTCACTTTTAAATAGCAATTCAAATGAGTTTCTTAAATGTCATGTATCTGCATTACAGAATATTTTGACACAAACAGCTCTAATTAATTTACTCATTATCACAAACCCAAAGATGACTGTCAACTCTGCATCAGGGACCAGCCCCCTTATGGAAGTGGAGTTCTTACCTTGGGCTGCTTCACTTCCTGAGCTGATTGGGGCCACGCTCCAGAGGGTCTGCTGGAAAGCGGCGTCCACGTGCACGCTGCCGTTGCCGTAAGACAAGTGCTGCATTAGAAGCAAAAGAAGGCATCACTACAGGCTCTGGATAAGTCTCAACACGGAAGTGCTTCTGGAAACTCAAACTGAATGCTGCCAAAGTGGGAATGTCCACAGAGAGCCTCTGTTGCAATCCCGTCACTCAAAAATGAAGAGACTAGCAGGAAAAAAATTAGAGTTTGTATTTGACTTTAGGTATTTTTCAGCTTCCTTCTAAGAGTTACTACTTAAGCCACTAATCCGAAAACACAAATAAAATTAATTTATTTGTGAAAACAGACTATTTTGTTTTAAAGGCTTACTGATGGGCAAATTTGGACAGATAGTAGGCCCTTACCATTAAAATTATAATTAAGTTTTTACATATCACACTGACAGTGTGTTGACAATGAAGTAGGTTAAACCTACTGGACTAATGTGTTAGTTTCATGGGGTCCTTTAGGAACTTTTGTCTACAGTCTGATGTAATAGCCATTAGATGGCAATATTTCCTAATAGGTATCAAAAACCAAGACAATACATGTCCTTCAAAATGCAGACATTACAAATTTCAGATGTTCCTTCTTAAGTCAAATGTATTAAAAGAACATCATATTTCACATCTTTGAGAGCCATAATTGATGAGTTCTGAAGTGATAAGCAAAGAAAAACAAAATTATGAGTACAGACAAATGACTTGCTTATTTCACGAACCATTACCTGGCTGCTGCTAGAATTTCAAACATGCAAAGAATAACCACCTTTTTTCTTGGAGTCATCTGAGTAAACATCACCAATATTCCTATAATGTTCCTGCAACACTTTCCAATGCTGATGACAGCCTAAGCTTTTAAAGACTTCAATTGCACTAGAACTTCCCCAGATATCTGACCTTCCTAGTTAGACAAACAGCAGTCACAGCATACAGAGTCACACTGGTATATGCCACAAGCCTTTCAACATCCAAAGGTCTCTTCTGCCTAAATATACTAATCTCAAGTCACCAGCAAAGGTAGGCATTTCGTTTTCTTTCTCTTAAAAACAAAACCCAAGAAATTTGTGACATGTGACATATATGTAATTATCTTATCAGCAATTTTCCAATCAATAAGATTAAAAGTGGAGGCATCAGATTTAGCAATAACCTGCTCTTACCCCTCTCCCATCTCAACCAGCTGTCTGCCTTTTTACAACCGCCTTTCTACCTGGACCTGTCATTCTTAGGCAAAAATCCAGCTAAGATGTCTTTATTGAATTAATTTCTTCCCTAATATATTAAAATTCTTTAACTATTTACAAATAAATCATATGCCATCTGCTTCCACAAACAAGAAAAATATATTTTCCTTCACAGCCCTCATCACAATGTGATCATTTAGTGTATTTTTCATTCTTCCTCTTGTAAGCTCTCTGACACAGGCTCACAACTGTATCCCTAGCATCTAGCAGGGTTACTCAATAAAGAAGTATGTGCAGAAGTGAACCAAACCTTTAAAATCAAAGTAGCGTAAACTTGAAAAAAATATTTTAAGTTATTCCATAAATGTTCCTATTTCAATGACCTGAGCCAAAATAACAGCACATACACACCAAAAAAAAAAAAAAAAAGAAACCTGTAAAACCATATGGATTTTATCAAACCATCAGAAGACGATTCAAAATACCAATGCTTATATTTTTACTTTTGAATTCAAGTGAAAGCTCATGCCATATCATGATAAATAGATTTGTTCATGCATCCTTGTCCATTGAATATACTATGTGTAAAGCATCGTGCTAAACATTAACACATTCCCCACCATGAGGGTGCGCGTAAGCTAGAAAGGAAAGTAAAATATACCCACAAAATGCTGTGAGTCAGTGTTTTGAAAATGTTAGCTGAATTGTAATGAAAGTGCTACCAGAATTGAGAGAAAAGAACACTTGGACCAGCCTAACTGGAATAGAGTTCATTGTCCTGGGCCTTGAGGACAGGTGGTATTTCCACAGGAGAGACAGGGTTCCATGTGGGATGAGGCATTTGAAGAGCCAGTAGGATCATCTGGCCTGAGCCTCACATTTATATACTTAGAGATGCTGTCTCCAAAAGTCTGTACATACACTGAATTTGGGTAAGTGTATTAACAATGTTAACATGCTAAGTGTAAATATTTTTAAAAATACCAAAACTTTTACGAACTAGTTTGGAGATTTTCATTCTTATTACACCAGAAACCTTGTAACTGGAAGTGGCCTGGGCTTTTTTGGTGCTGTAGGCTCTAATAAGGGAAATGGTACCCAAAGGGGCAGAGATACGGGAACATACAGCACAGCAGAGAGTTTCATCTTTGGGGCTTACAGCATATACTTAGAAAGAGAGTGAGAGATAGGCCTGCAGACAAAGCAGGTGTCAGATCAAGGACCTTCTAGGCAATAAGGAGCTACTGCAGTGAAAAAACAATGGGGGGGGGGGGAGGACGAAAATGTAATCTTCAAATCATATCTAAGCCTAAAGGTACACAATAAATATAACCATAAAAAAAGGAAAATTTCAGTCTGTTGGAGAAAGTAAAAAAAAATGTCCTTAAGATCATATTACACCATTTAAAGTTACCTAAATCATGTCCACTCTTCTCAAGAAAATATTCTCTAGGCATAACTATTTTGGATGCTTCTATTTAATTCTGCCGCTTAAGCAACAAAGGGAAATCTGAGTAAGAACCACACAGGCTTGTGATATTAAATATTCAGAATGCAGTAACAATTTCAGTTACTGACACTAAGATGGGTTATCCTTAAAGCCAAAACAGATGTTGTCAGAGGTTGAAAGCAAAGTTGACCTTAGGCTGAAATATGTAACTGCTCTAAAATTTACACACCCACCAGGAGCCCTGCAGGTGCTTTGGGGAGTGATCTGCTCTCTCCTATCACCTTGATTCTCACGTGAGTGACTCTCAAGTTCTCATGGGCACACAAATCATCTGAGGATCTTGTCAAAAAAAGGCAAATTTGAATTCAGGAGGTGTGAAGGGGGGCCAACCAAGGCCACTGGTTCAAGAAGCATATTTTGAGTAACAAGGCTTTATATGATAGAAGCACGAAATCTCAAGAATAGAAAAGATATTATAAATCACCTCCCAGGAGTTCTCAACCTGGACTCCACTTTGATACTTTTAGTTCCCTTTGTAATCCAGTGTATATATTTTATGCATTTTAAAAGATAATGAAACAAAGAGTCAGTAAGCTTTCTCCGACTGTCCGAAAGGTCCAAGGCACAAGAATTTCTAAGAATATCTGAATTCAACTCTTATCTGATGCATTTATTCACTCATTTATTTCTCTCATATTAAGTGTCAGGCACTTGGCCCTGGTGATGCAACACACTAGAAAAATGATCCTCCAGTGACAGGGAACACAAGTAAACAAGATATATCACCCCTCAGACTTCACTTTCTTATTCTGAGAAAAAAACGAGGGACACAGAATAGATGCTCTTTCCAAATGGAACAGTCTATGATTCCATCACCTGAGCCACAGAGAGAAAAAAAAAAGGCTCAAGGTAAATAAATAAAAAATAAATTGGTTGATACGATGAAGAGCTTGAAAATATTTATGATCACTGTCTTTTTAGCTATCAATATTTTTAAGCAACTTGAGGGAGTTTGGTAACTTACTAGGCAATCAGAACACCTAGCATTTATTGGAAATTCAGAGGTGGGTGTGAGAGAAGTAAATTTTTATGAGCCCTAGAATAGCTTTCTTTTAAGCATTTTTCATCACTTTTTACATTGTGGGGTTCTGCTTTTCCAATTTACTTTTAGACAGTTGTTTGGTACTGCTTTCATGGATTTTAAAAATCTGTCTGCTACTGTATAGCACAGGGAACTCTACTCAATACTCTGTAATAACCTATATGGGAAAAGAATCTAAACAAGAGTGGATATATGTATATGTATAACTGATTCACTATGCTATAAACCTGAAACTAACACAACATTGTAAATTAACTATACTCCAATAAAAATTTTTTAAAAATCTGTCCGTTTCTATAGGTGACAGAGAAAATTATTCAAAAATCAATGTTTCAAATGAGAGCAATCCAATCCATGGGTTGAAAACTCTTGGGCATACCATGGTGATTTTTATATCTTTCTAACACAAGTAAAAATTATTTTGCGTGCTTTACCTTATTTTGTTTAGTTTGAAAGAGATTCACAGTAATACCTATTTGACCATATTTCCTCTCTTTTAAATTGTATCTTGCTCTTATATTTAAGCTGCTTTGATAAAGCCTCCTTTAAAAGAAAAAAATGAGTCGTTCCAATGGGTCAAAGGAAGTTTTCTTCCTCTTAGATATTCCTGAAAAGAGGATTAGAATATCATTTCATATTAGAATATGAAACAGCAAGATTAGAAAAGACATTATTTGGATGAGTGGCTTACAATCTTTTCTGGAGATGAAACCCTTTATGCCTGAGAAATCATGTACAAGGTTCATCACATAAAGCAGAAAAGGGCGGAGCGTCCTAGGTGGAGCCTGGGCTTCCGGAGCCCAGTACAGTCCACAGGATACCTCCGCAGAGGACAGAGTGAAAATCAATCCTTCAATCCGTTTTAATCAATTTAGCATCCCAATAGTTGTCAGCTTGATTAGAGCAGCAAATGCACAATTAGATAGTTCAACCGTAGCTTAACCGTCACTGTTCGTGAAGAAAAATTAGATCAAAGGCCAATAGACACTAACAAATGAAAAGTTACAAAGTCAATGACAGGACATGTTTATTTTTAGTAGTTAGTTTTAACGGATGTGTTTTCAGCCATATTGCTTATTTATTTTTAACCATGTCAGCATCTTCTCAGAATATGAATCTGGCTTTCACATGATAGCCCTTTATTTAAAATCAACTGTAATTGCCTCTTCACTTCTCACTTCCCAACTTTCTTCTCTTCTGGTTGAATATCTACAGTTCTTAATAGGCACAAATCTCCTGGGAAAATAGTGATAACAACTCACTAAGCAATTTTTATATGTGCCATTCATAGAGCTAAGAGTCTTGTCTGGATTAAGCATTCAATCCTCTTAATATCCCTGTGAACTAGGCTATTACCCCCATACTGCAGATGAAGAAACTGAGGGTTTGAAGAGGTTATATGATTGGCCCAGGCTCATGCTTAGCAGGCTCCGTACCAATAAACGTGTGTGCGTGTGTGTGTGTGTGTGTGTGTGTGTGTGTGTGTGTGTGTGTGTATGACCAATTTTCAGTTATTCAGCTTCAGTACGAGGATTATTCCAGCTGCCGCTGTTTAGTCCAATGTCTTTTACTGCCTCGCTTTTTGCCCTTTCACTTCCTCCAGATCCTTCTCACTAAGTACCATGTAGGTCCTTGAATCCGTGAACATAATACTGTATACTCTCACTACTAATTACTCACAGTGGAAATGTGAGGTAATAATTAACTATCCCTACACCCATAGAAACATCCTTCAGCATCTCTAACCTAAACCCTAACACTTAGTTACTGTCTTACGATACTCTCCTACAGTTCCATGGGTTTGGTTTGTTTTTTCCACTATATTTCTTGAGGGTGGAAACCATGTGTAATCTGTCCTTGGTCATTCCTGTGGTTTCTACTATATGCTAGGTCTATACAGATGATCACTAAACTCACTGACTTCGTCATCAAATAAAAGTGAAATTTTAACCATCTGGTTGGCCAACTATCTGGAGCTCTATATAAAAGGTTATCAGAAAAGGAACTTAAATAAGTTGGCTAAAATGTAGCTTGAAAATTATCTGTGAATGTAATTAATCATGAGGTTTACTTATTTCCCAAAGTAACAGAAGGGGAACCTCAGGCATTACAATTACTGCCATGGTTTGTATAGTGTTCTTTAATTCAAAGCATCTTCAAAATCCATCATCTCATTGCTTCATCACAGTAACTGTGGTGGCTAGGGAGAATCATCACCATTTTGCAAGTACAGAAGCCAGAATTCAGGGAATTAAGTGACTCAGGAACTTGTTGGTAGAATTGATGCTATAAGCCCTGGCCTCAGTGAGATTCTGAATTTTCTCCTCCTTCTGTGCATAATGATACCATCCTGTCAAATAAACTCTGCTGTGTAGTGGAAAGAACAAGTGATACAGCAAAAACATGCATAGTTATGTCCAAATCAAAATAAGATATGTGTAGAATTTACATACTAAGAAGCATGCATGAATTATTTTTATTACTGCTATTGGTTTCCAAGTAAAACTACAACTCGAAATGTCTGTCTCCTGATCAAAATACGTCACCTTCACATATACAGCACAGGCACACAGCAAGGGCTCAATAAATGCTTATTTGACGAGCTGACACCTTGCATTGTCCTAGAAATGTGTGTGGTGCCTGTTTCCACCTACACTGCTTAAGAGACAAGAGGAGAGAGATGCTCCAGGCCTCCCTTTAACTCTGCACCATTAGATGCTCCATTTAATTTAATAGTTCCTGTCAGTTACACAAGGCCCTGTTTCACCACTTCCCCGTCTTCATCATTACCTCTTCCCTCTTCCCTCAAAGCAAGTAAAACCACACCCTTCTTCCTAGAAATGTTTCAAAATTGGAACTAATTGTGTTGGTAAGCAAAAATTGACTTGAAGCACCCCCAGACCCACCTTATTTCCACATTCACAGAGCCCAAGGGTACCAACTACTTACTTAATTCTAAATCAATTACACACAAATAATATGTTGATTTAAGGCAGTAGGAATACACTTTCTATAAACTAGCATGAGCTTAACTGCAATGATGCTCTATTTCTGATTTTTGTTTCAATCATCCACTATGATGTCTGGGATTTTTTTAATGTGGATATTCATGTAAAGTTTATAATACCATATTTTATATTTGTTTGCTTTCTCAACCTTAAAATAAAAAGAATATTTTCACTGACACCCTTCACACTTCCACTGATTTCAATATTCTGCGAAATTCTGCATATGATTATTCTTTAGCAAAAATATAATTTACTACAGAAGTTAAATAGATATTGGCCTCACCACAAAAGTAAAAAATACCTTCAATGATTAAGCATAAACTTCTTTCTTCAATCTCCCATTTCCAGCCCTTTCCCTTTGAAACAATGCAATGTCAGTGAGGGAATTAAACTGTTTTTTTATTTTATTTCTCCTTTCTTAGCATGACAAGTGTTTCTCACATAATAATCTGCTTTCATAAATATCAAAATAGGTAACCACAGCCTCATTAATATAGCCTTCTCATTGGGCGCAAAATAAAGTCCATGGAATTTCAAATTCCTGATTGGACTGCATTTACATGCTGTTAATAAAATAATCCAAGAACAGGCACTATCGATGCCACGAACATACATATCAAGGGCACGAGGGAAGCCTGTCTAAATAATCCTGGTAAGCCACACTTCCACACATGTCACATCATTCTACTTACGGAGTTATGTATAATTCATCAAATAGAGATACAGGCTTGTTTCTAAGCAATTTTCCTAGATAATTTGCAATTTCAGCTTTAAAAAGATCATTCTATTGACCTGTCACTTATCATATCACCAACTACATGATCCGACTTTGCACACTTACCAAGTACCTTTCGGAGGACACACTAACTAAGATGAGGTCATCTCCAACCCGTACTTTTTCTCCTTCTGAGCGCTGCTTGGAGGCAGGATGGATGGTCCACCAACAAGCTTCACCTGCACAATGATTGAAATGTGAAACACAAAGAAATGCCTCCGTTTCAAACTCGATGTTCTTTGCCAGTGACTCCAAAATACAGGAGGGAAATGAAGTCCTCAAAATCAGTCTTCTTAAAATGAAACTGTCCTATTCACACAAACGTCAGAAATTTGAAATAGAACGCAAGTTCATCTCTTAGACCATGAAAATCAAAAGAATTAGGCCAAATTAGCTTAGAGTCTAAAACAATAGTGGGTATATGTATAACTGATTCACTTTGCTGTACAGCAGACACTAACGGAACATTGTGAATCAACTATACCCCAATAAAAATTCGAAAGAAAGGAAAGAAAGGGGAAGAAAGAAAGAGGGAGAGAGGGGGGGAAGGGAGGAAGACATACTGACATGCAAAGACTCTTCTCATAGAAACTGGCTGTGACATTAGGGGAAGTTTGGTGTCTCTTTCCCCCACTAGGAATTGCTTTAAAAGGATGTTTGTTTACGCTGAGACAAGGCCAATTTCGCCAGCCACGCTGAGCCAACTTCGCTCCTTCCACAATCACATGTTGTTACACTCGCACATTGCTCTCTCCTATTAACATCTAGTTGTTTTGTCACTTGATTTGCAAAAGGATTTGGGTTTTTGTGACATGACAGTTGCATTCTAACAATTTAAAAAACCTCTACTTTTGGGGGGATGCTGATGCAAAATAGGTACAAATATTGTCCCCTAAGTTTTACTATCCTGTGCCTTATTTTACAATATTTTGTTATTTTAAAATGTGGTAGTTTCTATTAATCTAGGAGTAAAATAGTAGAGAATCCTACAGAATTTTCTGGGATACATTATAAAAATATCTGGGTATACATAAAATCAAATAATTTCTTCTAGAACAAGTCAAGCATAAGCCTCATGAACCATATAACCATACTTCATACTTCAGTCTCATCACCTAGGATATAAACATAAGCACACAATTCTTCAATCTGTTCAAAGTTCCTTTTGCAACCTTTAAGTTCTACCGCAAAATGGGAATAGTTTTAGTGATATCTGTTATCTAATAATTATCATTCTCTGTGCCCAGCTTTATTATTTCTCCATAAAACTTACTTTTTTTGCTTCTTTACTAACTGCCCAATACCAAAATGTAAACTCCATGATAGCAGAGCATTTGTATGTTTTGTTTACTGGGGTTTCCCCAGCTCCTACTAGCATTTTGTAGGCATTCAATAACAATTCATTTTGTATAAATGAGTAAATGAATCAGCAAATAACACTTCTTAAGCATACTTAACAGGCAATATGTAATCTATGCCCTGAGCTGCTTTTCTTACACAAACCATATTCTTACTTGAATGTCATGTTGCAGAATTCCTTATCTTCATCCACTCAACTCACATTTTTAGAGTTGTAGGGAGTTTTTCATTCATTCACTCAAACATTGATAAAGCACACACTATTTGTCAATCATTGCTTTAGTAGCTGGGGATACCTCAACAAATAAGGAAGAAAAAATTATCTGCCTTGTGAGTTTCATTCTGATCAAGGCAGGCACACAACAAATGATAAATATAGTAAATAGTTCAGTAATTCAGAAGAAGTAGAGACCTATGGGGAAAAGAGAGTAGGATAAGGGTGTAGGGTGAAAGATTGCCTTGTTTGGTGGGTTTCACTATTATATAATCATCTCAATGTATGAAAACAAGTTACAGATCGTGCATGTCTTTTACTTCTTTTGAGAGAGAGAATTGAAGATTTTTTTTCACGTAACTATGTGCTGAAGTAAATTAATTACAATGAGAAAACTAAAAAAACTAGCCAAAATACAGAGGAATGATGGAGTCTATAGAAAATGAAATAAACATGAGAAGAATACATTTATCTTTTTGGTGTCTGGGATTCTTGGAATTTCTTGTACAAGGTGATGTGTTGGTCCATTAAAAAGTTAATTAGGTTGGTAAATAGAACTTTATTTTTATCCATTTGTTATCAGTGAAACTTTTAGAGTATGGGAAAGTATTTTAAAAAGGAGGGCATGTGTGAGCTTGATCCCACCCATAAAAGAAACAACTTAATGAGTCGGTCTATTTCCTTCCATTCTTTTTTCTAGTTGGTCTTTTATTTATTTTTAATTTCTATTTCCTTCCATTCTTTTTTCTAGTTCGTCCTTTATTTATTTTTAATTCCAAAATCGGGCATGCTCATTGTAAAAGATAAAGCCATCAAATTGTACAGAGGTGTATAAAGTGTAAAGTTCTCAAAGCATTGAGAATAAAAACACAAATAAAGCCTATACTTTCCTATCTGGAGTCTCCAAAAGTATAAATGTGTTAATATATGTTTTTTGTTTCAAAAATATGTAAATACATAAGATATGGAGCATGATGACCTGTGGACAGGGAAATGAAGGAGGCTTTCATTTTCTACTTTTCTGTTTGAATGTTGGCATTGACAATGTAACATGTGTACACTTAAAAATATTTTAAGATGAAAGCGGAAAGGTAGAAAAGATATGCATGAATACTACTTTACAACCTAATCAGAGCACAGTACTATGGTTAACAATCAGCAGAGCATGTCAGAAGTACTGTTTTCCTACCCAACTCCAACAAAAGAAGAAGGTTTGAAGTCTAGTTTGCACATCAAGCTAATTATGTGGGGATGACCCACCAGTAGAAACAATGTGCATTTCCTCCTTCTATTAAAACCTTTCCTAGTGAGTCATTTGTTTTCTTCCTGAATCCGTCCCTAAGAATATTCAACCAGCCTATCTTCCATCGTGTCTCAATATGTCTCCCAATCCAAGCCCTGCCACGATCTGAGTGCGGCTTCGTCACGGACCAAGGTGCTCACCTGTTGTGTCCTCTTGCAAGCCAACATCAAAGGCCAGTTTATCAGTTGAAGACCGAGAGGTGGAGAGGCAGCACAGATACTAAAAGACACAGAATCAGTAGCTGTCACTCAACATTTATTGTCCGTTCCAAGTCTAATTCCGAGCACGTACACAGCCTAAATGAGGAACAATGCTGTAGAGGAAATGTGGGTTTTTTCCCCCTCACAGAAAGACTGCAGAAATATGTCCTGTCGGTAAAAGAAGACAAGTAATTGGGGATACGTCTGTGCATCTCTCACTTCATCTGATATTCACGATCATAAGCAAAAGGACAACCTCATCTGTCAGTTGGAAATCTTTCTCCCAAGCAGAAATTTGAACACTATTCACTTTTATCTTCTAGTTTTGTTTTCATTTTTAAAATTTTCACTCTCTGTAATTTATCCAGAATTGAATTTCAAACGGGGTGTGTGCAGCCTGTCGCTTCACTGCAGTGAAGGTTTGTCACGCGTATACCAACGTGTGTTTCCCTAGGAGGAATGGAACTCTCCCAACACCACCATCTCCTGATTTCTTTCTCTCCCTCTTAAGTTTTCCTAACTATATATACTTGGACATAAAGTTTAGGATAATTTTTCAGGGCAACTCCTCTATCCCCACCCCAACCTCAAAATCCTCATTAAGTGTTGCAAGAATGAGAACACAAAGATGAATGTGGTATGAGCTCAAGATACACTGCCATCTACACCAACCAAGCGCAGTGCCAGAAAGAACAGGAGCCCTGCAAACAGGACTCAGGGACAATGCTGGGGACTGAGCAAGCACAGACGTCCCAGAATCATGGAACAAGTAATGAGAAGCCTAGAAAACCCCTATGATGGAATAGGGTTCACCCAGCTCAGGGGATGTCTGTGAGCATAAGGAGGCAGGTGATGCACGGATTGGGGACAGATGTGCTGGCACGTTAGATGGAATTCGGTGCCATGAGGATGTAAAAATCAACTGACCTGGAGCCTCTGTCTCTTGACTGCAAACCACTGACTTGCAAAGTTATAGAAACAAGGCTTCAAGGGTCCCCAAACATTTTCCTAGCTAGTCAGGAGTATGAGTCTGACCTCAAGACAGGCAGCCCATGGTGGTCCCTGAGGGTTACAGACCTTAGGTCTAAGCATATTAAGTGTCTGCCTTTATTTGAGAAAAAGTAACAGTGTTATAATACTGATTTCCCAGGTAAAAACTTAGTGATCTCTATTAAAGTCTTCTGTAATATTTCTCAATAATATTACAGTACCAGGCACTGCAACTGTTAGCGTACATTCTCTCCTCTTCTAACGTTCACAGCAACTGTGAGGCACACACTATAATTATTTCACTAAATGTTAATTAAATTCTGTAAGGGTAAAGACTTGGTCTTATTTACTACTATATCTAGCACCCAGAAAAGTATCCAGCATACAGGAGGTGCTAAATAATATTTATTGACTGAATGGATAAAATTCTCAGATGCAATTACAGGCTTAAAGAAGTTCGGCAGGGTATCCAAGGTTGTACAGCATACAGGAAAGTGAGCCTGAACCCAGATCTACCAACCAAGTTCTGGCTCTTACCCATCTACTATGTATCGAGGGTACTTTTCTGAAAACTGACTCTCATATTTATTATTTTATGTGTTTTGATTGTTATTGAAAGTGGAATTCCTTCCGTGAAGTTCTAATGTGTGAGCGTTATATGCAAAAAGGTTGTTTTTATATATTTGTCTTCTATCCAGCCACTTGAAGTGTTCTCCTTTATTTTATTTCATATCTTACTAAGTCAGCCAAGATTTCCAGAACAATGTTAGATAGCATATTCTTGGGAGTTTTTTTTCTTTTAGTTTTGTCAAGAGTAATTCAGTGTTTGACAATTAAGTATGAGGTCACTGATGTGACATAAATATTTTCTTTATCATTGAGAAAATAATCATCAATGCTTAGTTTTTATCAGGACCTGGTATTTTTATTAAAAACCTGTTTCAGCACCTGTTAAGATGATCACAGTTTTTCTCATTTGACCTACTAATGTGATGTAGCACATTAACATAAATGATATTAAGTCATTATTAAAATCACATCTATACTTTTCCTCTACTTCTCTTCCTATAATTTTCAATTCCATTAACCAGATTTTTCACATCAATATTCATGATGATGAAGACTGATGATTTTTTTTCTGGTTTTTTTGGTACTGATATTGAGGCTATGCTTAAGTTTTTGCGCAGGAACAGTTTACACATTTTGGGAATTATCTCCTTCTTAAAAGAAATGATTACTTTATACTTCCAGGTATTGGACTATCATGTAGTCACTAAAATAAACTTGATGAAAATTTAAATAACATGGATAATACTTATACTGTGATAATATGTAAAAAAAATCTGGATATAAATTTGGTTATATAACAAGATCTCAATTATATTAAAAAAATTTTAACAACAGCAAAGATTGAAAATTTTTAAAAAGTCCCCAACAGTTTTCTCTCATTGGTGTGATCATGAAGATTTTTTTCTTCTGTAATTTCCAAATCTTACAGAATGAATATGTAGTGTTTTTATAACTTAATAAAGCTTTTAAAAGAATGGAATACTTACATATTTTATTTTATACATATTTTATATATACATACACACACACACACACACACACATATACATAAATGAGAACGAGTAAATTGTGCCTGAGAGGAACCCAGTGGATAAATGGATAACTGGGTGTAAATGGAGCTGATACGGAAAAACAACGAGAACAACTAGTTAAGAAGGAAAAGAAGTTAGTGGAGAGTTGAAGGTGGGACTCGCAGGCAGTTTTTTATACTATTTTTCAGTAAGGATGCTTTAATTCTCTAACAAATAAACTGTTTGAAATAAAATCAGAAATGAGAACTATTTCTTACTTGACTCTTAACACCTCTCTCCTCCTAAACCTACTCTTTCAAAAGTAAGATACGAAAAATAGAAGTCACATAATGATAGAACTGAAGGACCTTAAAGGTCCTCTAAGCTAACTGTCATCTTATAAGTGAGAAAACTAAGCAGGATATAAAGATATTAAAAAAATACATACAACCAAGCTTGTTAAAGCCATCAATGAAATGGGATTACCAAATATTTCCTGACCACATATGCACAAACGGATCAGCGTGACCACAGGGGAGCTGCAGTCTACACGTGTACTCACCATGCCGCTGTAGGAATGGCGCAGCAATATGGCATGTCCATAGAGGAGCGTTCGGTGGCCACCCCCTTGAGCGGTCTGCATAGAGCAGAGAAAGGGTCGACAAGGAAAAAAAGAAAAAAGAGTAAATTTAACTAAGTCCATACAATGCTCTCTTGTTCTCATGGAAAAGTTTAATGGGAAAAAATAAGAGCTATTGCAGATGAGCAAAGTGCTGTGGAAAGAATGCTTAAATTGGGACAAAGCTACCAAGAAAACCTTCTCCTGTGTGTGGGGGGCTAGCAGTTGATCTAGTTCTTAAAGAATGAACTCGAGTTCAGTAAATACCATAATTTGTAATTCTTGATTCCCAATTACTTGTTGTCTGTATTTCCCATTACATTGTGGTCCACGTCGAGCAGGGGCTACGGTACTTTGGGCACCGTGGTTGGTATACCAGATTCCTTGCAAAATGCCCGGCACATAGTAAGGACTAAATAAATACTTCTTCAGTGAATGAGTCTTCTTAAAACACAAAATTCATCAAATCATCTTCAGGCTTAAAAACCTTTCTTATCTTCCAATTGTTTATAGAAAAAGAGTCCAAATTCCTTTATATGAGATAGAGGAATGCTTCTCAAATTCTAGCATGCTTACAAATCACCTGGAGAGCTTGTTAAAACACAGAACCCTGGGCCTACCCCCAAGATTCTGATCCAGTAGGTCTGGGGTAAATACAGAGATGTTTCATTTCAAAAGTTTTCCAGATGACGCAGGTGCTGTTGTTTTGGGGACACATAGAGGACTTTAGTCTCAGCCCTTTCTAGCCTCGCCCCCAAATCCCTTGTGGTCCAAACAGACACACTTTCCCTGCCCTGAGCTTTCTTACTGCTCTGTCTTAGAACACAATACTCCTTCCCTCTGTAGTCTTTTCCGCCTCCTCGACTGCTTTAAACTCAGGTTAAGGGCTCCCTCTTCTATGAAGCTACAACCTGAGCTAAATTTGAGAAGCCAGATGGGTTCCCCGATCCAGGTGAGTAAAGGTGTCACAGGAAACAACTCCAGGGTATTAAGAAAGAGGAAGGGATCATGGGATTGCAGTGCTGGGTCGCAGAGAAACTAAACAGGAGCCATAAAATTAGATCAGGGTAACATCATGGGAGGTACAGAACATTATGCCAAGGAGGCTGCCCTTTTTTTCTGTAGGAAAAAGAGGTCTTCAAGGATGACTGTGATGTTATTGACTTACACATACTTTAAGAAGTACAGGAGAAAGTACTTTAATATTCATTATTATTATACCTTTTTTACTAAAAATATATCCCCTTCCTACTGTTCCACATAATTTCTTAAAATAACTTTATTTACATGTTTTGCTTAAAAGACTTCCAAACCATTTAAAAATAGGTATTAAAAGGTACTAAAATGATGAGAAAAAACTGCTTTACGAAAAAGGAAAGTTACTTTTTCACCTCCAGAGTGAAAAAGGGAAAAATCTACTCCGCAAAATTATATTCCTCCTAAGAAAGAGGCCCTGTTTAGAGAGTACTTTTATTTTCCATAATATATTTGATTTATTGTGGCCAAGAACAATTTATTTACCTTGTCTGATTTGTACTAGTTTGGTAGGAGCTTACCTTTCCCTACCAGATATAAGTTCCAAAGCTACAAGATCCAGCTGAACTTGACACTACACAGTCATACCAACCAAAACAAGATGTTTTCAAATGAAGAACAAGCTTCAGATTTAACCAGAGTGCTGTTTTTTCTGTAAAGCTTTGCCTGTGCATTTCATGTGTTCATATGCACATATATACATAAATGTTCAAATTGGTTAAGAGGAGATATTTTAGTATCTGAATTTTCTTTCAAAGATTTTATATAGAGAGATTTTACACAGTTGTCTATTATGGATCTAACACTACAGATTTCCTCACTACTCAAATGCTAATTTATGTCACAAATTTAGTTTTAATACAATTCCTGTAAAAGTATGCAAATAATCCACACTAAATTAACTTTGTTACTTAAGAGAGCACTGTTAACACAAGTGAATATTTCTGTCACATGGTCTGCAGTCCTTTTCCTCTAACTTGTCATTTTAAGTAATACTATTGTGATTGGCTCTGATTCAGGACAAATAAAATGTATAATTTCCACTCTTGGGCAGGTTGGATAACTTATTCAACAAACATTTATCAAAAGAATTGTGTTTGTGGGATGCATCCAAAGACGTACCTTGGTTCTTTATTTGTGCTTTCTGATTTGGTCAATCAATCATATCAATTTTCTTGTTAAATTTGGCCTGGTCCTTGCTTTAATTTAAGTGAACAAATATTTACGGACTTCCTCTGATGTAGGGAACTACCGGTACTTTAAGAGAGTGGTTACACCAAACACTGGCTTAGCCACTTCCAGGGTTACTCCTTCAAGACTCTACAGCACGCTGCCTTAAGGTGGACTGAGTAATCCCCCAGGGCAATTTCAATGAGAAAAAGTTCATCACTGCTGGGTAATAACATCACAAGCAGTAGTAATTCAGTACTCTGGAACAAGGGGTCCATTTCTCCTCCGGCCACCCAAACCACAACCTTACAAGCTCACAGTGCTATAACCATCATAACCTTTGGGAATCCAGCCAGGACCAACTAGATAGAACCAATCAAGCTAATGGACCAACAAGCTCAAGGCTAGCCCACCCCTCAAAATCGCAGTTTGGAAAAATACCTTGGTGTTTTCTGAAGTTAACATGTTCATTGTTCCTTGGACTCTAAAACACACGCAAAGTAAGCAGTGCTTTCCATTGCACCAGTTAAGAGAAAAAGTAGAAAGTTAAATTTTATGTAACAAATAAACCTTGTGTTCACATTCATGTCATCTATACTTTAGTCCTACTGATTCTCCAGTAAACATTACACAAAAGAAACACTTTTTTCTATTCATTCAAAAGATATTTATCGGGTATCTTCAAATACTGTATCTGAGAGGTACACTATCTGATGTCAAGGGTATTATGCATAATAAGCTCACAGCTTGTTTTCCTCTGCCTTCAAAATGAGAGTTTTCTCTAATTATTCATTCATTCAACAATTAGAAACTGAATCCCATGAGTTTCCCTTCCAAAGACTTGCACACTAACAGCAAAGAAAACAGAAGTTTAAGAACTAATTCTCTTTGCATTTCTTACCACCTCCAACTACATGTCGGATTATCAGGTCTTTTTAGTAAAAGTATTACCTGGAACTTACATGTCCTTGACATACATTTCCGAGTGTGACTTGGGCCCTACCTGTTTCTGAAAATGCAACGGTCTGTCCATCACACTCCAGCTCTCCGCTGTGACTGCCTGAGCCTGTGGTATGGTTGGTGAGCTGTCAACAGCCCTCTATGGCCCCTCTGCAGATCCTGAAGTTGGCTTCTGTAAGACTACTGTAGTCTCCCATAGGTGAAGGGGGTTTACACTAAGGGGCTGTTGTTCTTTCAGGGAAAAACAACACCAACCCAAAGGAACAACTACCATTCCCAAACTCCTCTCTCTAAATATTTCTGGTGTCAGAGAGCCAAGAATCATTTAATAAAAGGTAAAATTGGACTTTCTGAAAATATCAGTTAAAAAAGTTTTTTCAGTTCTGTGCATAGGTGTGGTCCCATGACCCCTGAGATGACTGACAGGGCTAATATTAAACGATAGTGTAAAAAAGTTGAACTGGTGAACTGTAAGTGGATAAAAAAAGTTCAGAGTACGTTCAAACAAAATCTAAGCAACAAAGCTGTACGTATTCTAAACAAACCACAGTTCAATTTTTCCACAGATTATTTTAATACCAATTTGGTATTATTAGGTATTCCTATGCCTTGAGCTTTCCAGGATCTTGGCCCAAAATGTGCAGTCAGGGTACCCATATCGTAAGCAGAAGCTCTGATGGAAATACTTCTACATTTACATTTATTTAGAAAAATATGCAGTCATAAAGTATCATTTATTAATCTGTTATCCTTCTCTGTGGGGAGGGGAAAATTGGATCATTGTAGCTACCTTTGAGATATCACTGTTACAAGCTTAAAATACAACAGCAGAAAAGCATAGTACATAAAACCAGAATAGTAATGACTGAGATCAACTCAAGAGGTTTAAACATGCATAAACATTACTGGCTATGTGTTTCTGTTGTTTGGGGTTTTTTTCCTCCTCTGTGTTTAATAAAATATGTTTGTACCACATATTTGCTTATTAATGCGTCTTTAGTGTCACTGCTATTTAAAACCATTTAATTTACTAACCGTATAACATCTAAATATTATAAGGTTTTGTTTTACTAATCAATTTTTTCTGTACAAAAATGCTATGCTAATCAATGTAGGACATTTCTCATAATTCCAGGCCCTTATTATTTGAGAGGTTTTTTTAAAAAAATAAATCAGACTCTACAGGAGAACTTTTCTATATCCCTTGATCATTATAACACACCATTTCAGAAGAAAAACAATGAAATCTTAAAAAGAGTTTACTGCTTAGGTAATACTAAGCTCCACAATCAAAATTTAAAACGACAGACAACAACAAAAAGGAATTTGCCTTAGAGAACTTCTTTCATAGTGCTCAGATATTTAAGCAGAGAAGCTTTTAAGTTTACCTTCAAATACAAATAGTGATACTTGGGTAATGAGTTGTTTCAGGGAGAAAAACAAACAAAATATCTCGATGCGTAAGCCTTCACATCATCTGAAAGTGACTTTCCAACGCAAATGTCAACAGCACAAGATGGAGGAGGAGCACAGAATTGCTGGGCCTGGCATCTGGTCCACCTGGGGTCCCCGGCAGCAGGAGCCATGCAAACAGCCCTGCCATCTTCCATAGTGAATCATATAACAGGTTCAAAGGATGAGTATAATAACTAATGAGAAATCTGGCTTCAGCGCAAAATAAATACGTTTGACAAATCCAGCTGACCACTGTCGAGACAGCCACTTGGCATTAGACGGCTAACTTGTGAGGGTGTCTTAACCAAAGGTCTCCAGAGGGAACAGACCAGGCCTAGGACAGGACTAACTGACCACTGCTCAGTGCCACCAGCAGAAATGAGCACCTGCGACAAGGAAGCATCTGGCTGGTTCTAGGAGGTTCTAACGATGTGTGTCCAGGTCTGAAAACCAAAGCAAGGCACGATTGAAAAGTGAAAAAGCGGAATAAAATTTAGCATCCTTTTCCTTGTAATTGGTTTAAATTACTATAGTTTAACGCATAGGCCCTCGCTTAGTCAAATTCTAACCTTTCCAGATGATCCAATGCAGGTATGAAAATAAGTCATTGGGTTTCTGGCCTTGCGGTTAAAAGAAGTCAGAGCTTAATTAAATTACTTCAGGTACACCACCTGGTTTAAACCAAATGGACACCATTTTTCTATTTGCATTAATTTTTATATGAATCTGCTCTCATGAAAGAGCTTGAGGCACATGCTTCAGGAACTAAGCCATTTACTGTTCTCCAAGGAACCACAGAAATGGCATGGACAAAGGATTTGAATAGGAGTGAGATGATAAAACGAGTACAGTAAATGCAGATGTAGCAAGCAAAACTGCTAATTTAAAAAAAATCAAAACCAATTTCATTATCTATTTATTTATTTATTTAGCCTCGCCGCACGGCATGCAGTATCTTAGTTCCCCTACCAGGGATCGAACCTGTGCCCCCTGTAGAGTCTTAACCACTGGACCGCCAGGGAAGTCCCCTTCATTATTTATTAATATTTGCAAAGAGAGAACATATTCGTGTTTTCTGCGGCTGATAACATTTTCCCAACCAAATCCCTTGTTTCGTGATCTGCCTCATTGAGCAGTTCATGTCCTCACTTCCCAAGGTAATAACAAGAGTTTCCACTGAAAAATAATGGCTGGAATCATTTGAAATTTTGGAAAATGTTTTGCGTCCTTGTTGATAGGGACTTCAAATAAGTGTTCTGCTCTGTCACCCTATCCAAACTGTCAAATTCTTAATGTTAGCGAATAGGTCCATGTGTCAGTACAACGCTCCTGGTTCAGAGTTTTGTCAAATATGAATGTAATTCCACAGAAAATGAATCCTTTGCTTCCTTTTCTTCTAAGCAACCTTTTAAATCTATATCCAGAATTTTGATTTCACACTTTTCAGAGTTTATATTTTTGAAATGATATTCTTTTGAAATTTTTAAATATTTTAAGCCTTCATGACCTGAACACAATCAATTTCTCTACACAATTTTCCTCAGCTTTTAGGATAAAAATTAAATTTCATGAATGTTACATGAGAAATGTAGCAGGTATATAAAAATGAAACAAAACATTTCTACTTTTTGTCTCAAATAATGACATTCTGCTGTTCCTCTCCTTTCCCTACATCTGTCCTTCAATGACATGACCATGGATTTTACTCTTCCCTTTTAGTTTGTCTCTCTTAAAACCTTTTTGTTTTTCTAATTTGATTGAGGAATAAAAAGAAGTCGAATTATTTTCACATCTCCTGGAGTAAGCAGTTCACTAGGAGCTTCTTGGTGCCTCTTCTAATTTTCCAGTGTATGAATTTCCTACTGTATTCGTGCAACAGTGCATAAACACAAAACAGCCAATATAATCCCCACAGTGAAAACTCTAGATGGAGAATGACAGAAGAAAATCTGTTTCAATGGGAGAAATTCCTAACGTTGGCTAAGTAAGACTTAGTATGTCACAATATGATCCAAAGATGTCAAATGTCAATAAATGTAAACATGGGACGTATTTACTGAAATTTAAAAGTTTTGATTTAATTTTTAAAAACTTTAAAATGTGAAGAAAAGTGCCATGAATTCAAAAATTAAACATGAGTAACCAAACACAAAACATACAAAGTATTACATATACAGCAGATGATCCAATGCCTTACCTTCATCATGAATTTCTGTAGGGGCATAAGGAAAAGAGAGAAAATATTAAATATACATTATTTCAAAGACATTTTAAAAGATCTTATTTTTAGACTCCACTGTTCTAAGTGGAGTTACATGAACAATAAACAAAAAAACATTCACTGTGTTGTCACAACAAAACTTAATATCAACTACATGCTAGAGAAAAGGTGTAGCAAGCAAAACTCTTTTTTAGAATGCTTTTACATTAGTTCTTTCTTTTCTGTGAAAACATGCTACTTGACTTTGATGCGTGATTCAATTTACAGCATATTTAAGCACTCAAGAAAAGGTATAATCTTAAAATTATACTCTGACAATGCTTTAAAAATTTTTTCATCTCATCTGTTGCATAAAAATGCAGTAATATAAACAGCAACCCAACTAACTTAAGTAAAAATAGTGGATTAGAAACAGGTACGGTAGACCATCCATTAATATGCTGTGATGAGCTGCCCGTATTTCATGCAAAAATGACAAAAGCAATTCCTTAGATACTACATATCGTGATATGTGAATTTCAAAGAAAAACCACAAAACTTTTCTCTTTTTCTCTTGACTCAGCCACTTCTCATGATTTACATTATAACAGCTCTTTTTTCCTTCTAAAAAACATAATATGTACATATCGATATATTCCTTCCTTTTTCTTTAGACCCATAAAGTTTCTTTGACTTCTTACTCCTGGGAGAGGTAAACAGATGAAAAAGAGCAAAGAAGGAAAAATGATATTATGTTTCCAAACTTAGGGCTAAATTTAGTTGTCAGGTGCATTAAGTCCTACAGAAGAAAAAATACACACATCCACATTAGTTTTAAAGAAAACAGCAAGGGAAAGTTTTCTAACATAGATGTTAAATACCACACTTGTTTCCCTGAAACATACATACATAGTAATATATGTATATTACTAACTGGCAATTCTATTATGATTGATTTTTTTCATTTTCAATATTATAATGTTAAGGAAAAACTGTAAAGAACCGTTTCATTCTCAGCTTAGAAAATACAGGCTGTGTAGTTACATTTTTGTAGCTAATATCCGTGGTAAATGATATCAAGGAACTTTACTCCATGTTGATACTGACCAATCACACGCCTACCTGTGATCACTAGTGATGCAGATATCACTGAGGCATTAGGGAAAATCATTTAAGCCTTAATTCAAAGAAAAACAAAAATCCAAAATTTTGCTACAGAAAATGGTTTATAATAGATACTTTCTTCATGAGATTTTTGGGTTTTTAACTGATTTAGGTTTTAGAGATTTTTCTTTCAGAAATGTCTTCAGCCTGATTTTGTCAGTTACCTAGGTTGAACTACTTTAGAATTGTAGAAAACAGAAAAAAAATTCATTTAGTTACTGAGGTCTGCTCTTCATAATTTTTAGTTGTGTGTGAATACAGGATGAGCAAGTCACAGAGAAGAATAATCTGTACACAGGATAAAATAAAATGAATACTGTAAATTAGCAAAAACTAAGATGGCCATCTATAGAATGAAAAAGAAGAGCAGATGTAACAGACAATTGTTCAAAAGACAATCAGGAACATGAAAGATTATTTGTGGCATTACTGACATTAACTTTTTGTACAAATCATCTATTGGTCCATCTATTTGGCTTATTACATTAGAAGATATTCAAAAGGGATCATTCAAGGGCAAAGAAGAAGTCAAAATACATTAATATATAAAGGAAAAATATATTATTTTAATCTCAATGTAAACACTGCTTAAGTATGATAAAGAGCAACAGAAAAAGAACGAAAATTAAAATCCTTTACAAGTTGATGATGTGATAGAAAGAGAAAAGAAACTCATGCATGAAGATAAGTATTGAAACAGCCTCAATTTAGGTGTAAAGCATTATCATTTTTATGCTTACAATAAGTTTAATAAAGGAAATCAATTATTTAAGAGCTAAAATTTCATTAGACAAGATACAGAGATGGATAATTATAAAGACAGAGTCCAGGCATGGTGCTTTCTGTCTTAGAAGAAATTTGGGGATGATAATCAATCGACACAGAAACACAAAAGTGGGAAATTTCAGTTCTTTAGGGCAAAACTGCAAGTGGCAGTAATTCAGTGTCCCAGGTTTAGTTTAATTACTTCAGAATGGACAACTCAGATGAAGCTTCAAATGTGAGCAAGAGTTGGGGACGTAAGCACCCCCCCCCCATTATGCTAGACTAACATGAAAACCAGGAAGAGAAACAGCAATCCTTATGTTCTAACTCAAATAAAGATGGCCCTGGGAATCTAATGGATGATAAAAAGAAGCAGAAGTCTTTGGTCTATAAGCATATGTCACTTGATCTAGTAGCTCTGAAAGCCCTAAGGGATTTTCTTAGCATATGCAAATAATTATGAGTAGAAAAACAAATCAAATAGCAATACTTTAGTCTGAAAATTGTAATCAAACATCAGACATCAAGAGACTATATAATTATATTCCATCTGTTACTGGTACAAAGAAAGAAACAGAAATTGAGGTGATGTACAAACTTCCTCTACCATAATTTTGCCTTTCAGTTCAAACTTGGATTTTTTTTCACTGTTATTTCAGGTTTGTGAAATGACAACTGATTACAAAAATTAATTCCTCTATAAATGGACCTTTCTAAGAAGTTTTAAAAGAACCTTTGCTGAAATGTCTTCTTAAAAATTATATAGATAAGGAAATAGTAACAAAGCAACAAAATAAACATTTTGGGGCTACTAAAAAAGAATTATCAAATAGGACAATCTGACAGACTAGGGCAAAATTTTGCCTCTGGAGTCCTAACATGAAGTTTCCACTGAGGCAGTGAAATGCCCTACTCTGCACACCAAATATCCATGAGATTTAAGCCTCTTTTGTCATCTTTTTTCTCCTTGTATCAAGATGCTAGGATTCTCCATAATCCTCCAGCTGGTCTTCTCTCCTTTGTGAGTGAGGATACATGTGGTAAATTTCATTATGTTGAGAAAAGGAAAAAATATTTCACCACTAAAGACTTGGGTCTGTCGGTGGCTTTTTTAAAATTAACCATGCTCCCCCAGAATTTTAGAGGGCAAAAGAAATTTAAGATTAACAATTCCAAGTTCCAAACATATATCAATATATACTATCTAATAGCATATGTGGGTATATCTTTGTGAAAAACCTCAACAATTTCTCTTATGATGAAGATATCCTACGTAAATGCTTAACTTTCTAGGACTTCCCCACTGAAAATACTCAAGACTGCACTGATTGACAGACATGTTGATGGTGGGCCCAGAAAGCATCTAAAAGAGGGTTCCGCCTTTAGCCCATGAAAAAGCAATTATACATATAATGATACAGCCCATGGCAATGCTCTTGCATTACTCATATTAATGACCATCACTGGCAGCTAGTTTATATGTGCATGCTGGTATTTTTTTTTAAGAATTCAGTATAATTTGGGGGCAGATTGGGAGCAACTGTTGTCTTTTTCAACCTATCAACAACTCTGTACAGATAGTGTCTAAATGGACTGTCTTTTCTCTCATGTGTAAGGGTCTGACATATATATGTATATATAATTATCCAGTTCTTCTTTAGAAGGGTAAAGGAAAATAATTCTGAAAAGCTACTATAAATCCTCATCTTTTATCTCTGTGACACATTTATAAATCACTGAGCTGCATGAACGCCTAAAACATGAAGTAGAAAAGCTATTGAGGGCTTTCTTCCTTTCCCACCTTTCTCTCAATCAAAAACCAACAAATTGATCTCGACTGAGAGTATGTGGATCATAATGACCTGAGGACCTATAAAGCCTGCCCTATACTCAGAGCACCACCTACCTAGAAAAAATTGTCTTTATCAGGATATAGAAGATTCTGTATATTTTTTTCAAAACCATTTCAAACATGATTGAATCTTGATAACATGAGAGCACTTCATAGACCCTCACATCATAGTAGCTGCACGAAAAAATGCATTATTAAAACTACTCTCAGTTAGAAACATTTGAAAGGATTTTGTATTTTAATAATTCCAACAGCATCAACATATTTTTTAATATGTATGAGACATCATTAGGTCTACAGACAATGCTTCATATACAACAATATGACAATGTTTTCCATCCCTTTATTGTCCCCAGCTCCATCCATGACTGCAATCCCAGGCCTCCGTGTTAGAAACCAATGCTAGAGGTTAGGGGGCTAGAGGGCTGAGGGTGGAGTAGATGGAAATAACAATTCATCACGTTTTAATCCAGAACTCACAAATGTTATTCTCTCTTCAAGTACGAAGAGCAGCATTTGATTACTCAATGAGCTCTTGATTAAACACAAATGCCCCAAGGTGCTCAAAGAGACACTGGAAAACAGCTAGAGAGTGGAAGGAAGGGAGGAGGAGGGGGGAGAGAGAGAGAGATTGACTGACGTGTGATGAAGTTTCCAGAATGATGCTATGAGAAAATTTATAAAGAAGCAAATCTAATTTTCAATATATTTAAGTTTTATAAGGCTTCTAAAAGTCTCAATCTGGGGTTGTCACCTGTGTTCTGTAGACAAGCAAATATAATGGGGTGTTGAAACAGGACACCAGTTTCAGAACAAAGTAATGGCAAATACTCTCATATTCCAAACCACACTGTGATACCACCCAGACAGGGACACCAAAGCAGGTGGCTGAAAATCCAACTGCTGCCCTAAGCTGGCCCCCAGCTCCAGTCTATCAGGAGAGGTTGGAGAGCAAAGAGATGGTTTCTTAGAGAGAGGTGTTGGTTGGCTTGGAGTCCTGTTTCCCCAGAGCTTGCCCTCAGCTCAAGCCTAGAGAGGGTGGCTTCAGGGATACCTGTGTCCCAGCAGAGTAACGTTACAACTGGGAAGTGACCACACTGCCAAGAGCAAATGAGGGCCACACTAGACGGAGCCAGCCTGGGACTGTCTCCAATGCCACCAAGAGACCAGGGATGAGGAAGTAATCACCACTGATCAGCTAGAGGATGGGGCACGTGGATGCAGCAAGAGAACCCCAGCTCAGAGGTTTCCAGTGACAGAATCTCCACTGGTCACCTCCCAACTACCCAGAGAGAAAGCTGAAAACACCTGACCAGCCCGATGAATGACAGGTTCATCAAAGAAGACTTGCCTGCCAACTTTCCTCTTCTCCTTGCCAGGACACCCTGAGAGGGTCAGAAGCCGCAGGCAATGCGCAGGCGTGTGTGGAAACTGGCAGAGGGAGGTGAGATGCAGATTCCTCCCTACCCCCCGCCCCCTCCAGGCTCCTGCCGGGAGAGGCCTGAGCTGTCCCAGACCCTTAACTAGAATTAACATCAAGAGTGCTCCACTACACAGGACTGGGTATTTTAATTACTGAAATGAGGCTTGTGTGACTTGAAATGGCTGGGGGCGGGGGGTGTTTCATTGTCTATGAGAAAACATAGAACCCGTCCTAATTTAACCCAGGGCACACAGGAGAATGAGCCCCCAGAGCAGGTAGGTAGGCAGGGGATTAAACGGTTTTCTGTTACCCTTCAAGTAACAGAAAAAGGTAACAAATTCTACCTGTGACAGTAGACTTTCAAACTCCTTACGGCAAGTGCATAAGATGTGACCTACACGGGTCTTCAAAGAGAGAAACAGCTCAAATCTAAAATTTACTGAGACCTATACGTATAGTGATTATCAGTTACCTAGAGCAAATCCAGCTGGATATTTTCACTATATGATATCTCAGTGAAGGTACATTTCAGCATTGATATGTCTTATCATTAACATAACAGTAATATTTTAGAACCTGAAAGGGCTAGCCCAGATTCTAATCCTATAAACAAGGAGACGAATGCCCACAAATAGCTGACATAGGTTATGAAGTGAGTCACAGAGCTAAACTGCATTACTGTCAGCTCAATGTTACCTCCAATACTTTCTCAGAACTAGAAAGCAATCTCTAAGGTAAAGCTTTGCAAATAAACCTACTAAGAATAAATTTTGAGATGAGAAATCCCTATGAAAATGAGAGGGAGAAAATCCACATAGCAAGGCACTTCAAAAAAGCAACCAAATGCAGAGGAAAGAATGGGGATACTTCTAGACAGTGGTAGAAAGGGGGTTTATTCATTTAAATATTCTATTTCCAAAGGAATTAAAGTGGCTTGAGTGGTTGGCTCGAGAACTACTGATTTGGATACAGCACAGGAATACTGGAACGGAAGTGAAGGGATAAAAAGATGAGACAGGGACTTCTTTGAGGATGGCTAATCTTGGGGAAGGAGCACAAAAAGGTGAAACACATGTTCTTAGAAACAGGTTTCCATTCCCAAGACAAGAATTTGGATCAGAATTTTAACTAGAGGCAGAGAAGAGAGGAAATTTCAAAAAGAAAGAGTTGAACAAAATTAATAATAGCTTAGTTATGAAGAAACAGATGATGAATTAAAATTACTTCCAGAGTTATAACATAGAAGTAGTAGTTCTCAAAAATCCATACATGGGTGTCATCATCATGGAAATGGTAAATTTAATAAACAAAACTTTCCTTAAGTATGAAGGGCTGAAAGAAGTTTGGGGAACAGGGCAAGTGTTTGGGAAACACAAGTGAAAGGCTACTGAAAAGACAGCAAAAGTCTCAAGATGTTGCCTCAGGGGAACTGCATCCCAGAATCAGGGAAAATAATGAAAGTAAAATGAAGCTATCAGGTAATCCAGTATTTGCTGATTCATCATATTAAGTCACAGGGCAAATAAGAACAAAACAACACAACAGTGAAGGGCCTCACTGTTTTGCACACTTGAGGAAAAAAGTGGATCGGGAACATCAATGTTGGTGAAACTCTAATTTCCATTCAGAATTACAAGGAGTTCAGAATTGGAAGGATCTTTCCCTTTCCCTCTGTCCCCCTCCCTCTCTCCCTCCCTCCCTCTCTCTCAATAGTTGAAGAAACTGAGACCAAGAATAGTAACTTAATTTGGCCACATCACACACTTTGTCACACTGTTGGCCTCCAAATTAGCCTCCAGAATCCTGCAACTGTTAACTTTCTTCGTGATATTTTCTCATTCACCTTCTTTTTAAGATTGTATGAATATGTATAAAGCCTTTTTCTATAGCACATGGAAAAATATGAGAGCTAAGCAGTAGGATTCTAAGATTAAACAGTCAAGATTTTTCGGTAAAAGATACACAATATTAATAATAAAAGCCTTCTCATTGACCAGAAGCCTATCATAACGATAAAGCCGATTACATAGAGACTATAATGTTCCAGGGATAGAGAATATTTTAATAGATTCCATTTCAGGAGAAGAAAACTAGAAACTTATAAAGGTTCTAACTGGAGACTGGTAAAATATGTGTTGATTACAACAGAGCAGTTATTTTGAATACTCAGTACCAGCCACACTAGGAAGCAAAACAAAAACATTAGAGGCAACAGCAAACATGCACCCGTTTATACCACAATCTCTTTGTAGATACGTGGAAACACATACCCATTTTTTCACGTCAACTTTCTGTGGAAAGAAAAAGCCAAAATAGTAACAGGTAAACAAAGAAGTAGCTAGCAAGGTTTTAATTACTGTCATTTAAATAAACTGAAATGTGGTCCCTGCACCAAAACCTACTTCCAATTCTGAAGGATACGAAACAGTATCCAAACTTTTAATTAATAACATTTAATCTCCTCAAACAAACAAACGTTTTCAATTAATTTAGTAATCAGAACTTCAAAAGGCATTAGGCTGAATATGTACCAGGTACATGAAATAACAATAATCTAATATATTCAAAAGCAAACGTGAACATTTACCTAATTCTCAAACCTACAGGCCTTTGATTTAGGAACCACTATTCTCCTCTAACTATAAAAATGTATTTAACGAAAAAGATCAGTTTAGAAATATAGCATCTAACTATAAATCTCTGATGAAATAGAAGTAAAATTTCTCTTAGCCCAATCTTTCTAGCATTATATAAACGTTCACAGTATAACAAAAGGCATGCTTTGCCAAATTATTCTGAAACTGCATCAGAATCCAAGTATCGTTTAAAATGTAGTTATTAATGAATGCATGTTAGTCTCATAACCATTATATGACTCTTTAAAAATTAAGTGAATATAATTATATCCAAAGCGCAAAACAGAACAAATAAAAAGCCATATGTCAACAACGATTGCCTCTACAAGGCCCTAAGATTCCTAGCAAATCAATCAGAATTTAAAAATCTCAACACTGAGGGATATACTCTCTCTCTAAGGTAAGTTTCCATAACCAACCTCCCTTCTTTAGCACATATGATTGGGGATCAGTGAAACTTGAGGTTTGCTTCAGAGTCTTCACGCATTTACGTTTACTTGCAATTTTTTTTTCTTTAGAAAATTCATTAATCAGGTCCAAAGCTCATGCTACTTCGCCATAACTAAGAATCTCCACTCCTTAGTAAACAAGCTTCAAGAAGGAAATGTGCATAAGATGCATATACATTGTGATTACTTTTTAAATGCTATAAAGTGATATAAAAATATCAACCTAAATAAACAGGTGGGATTGTTTTGAAGACCCAGGGAGATTCAATAGATTCAACAGATTACTTAAAACAGAGCATTTTGGCTTCATCGATAATTTATTTAGTCTTCAGAAAAATCTCTTCTAAGCCTACCCCCAACCTCTGAATTTACAAACACATTGTTACTTAAGAAAGAACACTTTACTGAATGGAAAGCCCTGGTTTTCACTGTAAGTTTTCAAGATATTTAGCTGTTATCCAAAGCTCAAGTCCTCATTTTAAGCACGAACCTATTAAAGTGATGAATCTATTTCTTTAGATCCTGGGGCACAGAGAAACAATTTAGTCAAGTCCAGTATAATATAATTATCATTCACTTTTCTACCTTTAAAAGGACAAATTCTTATATTTATTCTCTTCCATGAAAAATAACTTAAGGAAATGTGAAATGATTTCCCTTTCATGTTTATCAGGAAACCAGGATATGCCATGCTTTTTCAATGATTAACAAAGACATTCTATTATCCCATCATTATTTTCACATCAAAATGTTAAACATACACACACACACACATTTGCATCAGTGCAAAGATAAAGTGTTGTGGGATTTTCCTAGAAGAAAGAGAAATTGTAATCAAGAGTCATAGTTCCTAGTATTAGTAACAGAAGCTCTTTAATGGTCTATATTACAAAAGTGAAACTTTTTTAAGCAGCAAGAATTAGCAATAATATAACAGACTCAGTATCCAAATACCCAAAGAAAGGCTTAGCAACAGCATGTGCTGGGGGTGAATTTTCAGCTAAACATAGAAGACAAGACAAATGGTCCACAGAGTTAAAAGACTGATAAAGTACAATAAAGTTGTAATTATGCATAAGCGATGAAGAGCAATTTCATGACACGTCTCTTATGAATGTTAACAAGAATTATTTAATTAAATGCCTGCAAACAGTGAAGAAGAGAATGATTTATATGAAGCTAATCAAGGAAGGGAAATAAAAAGCTCACAATGAACTTGACCAATTTTATAATTTAAGCAGTTACCAAATCCATAAAGCATATAAGACAAATGAGTACTTATTCCAATAATTTTTTATCCAAGTATGTGGGATTTTTAAAAAACATACTGATTCCATTAATTTAGAGAAAATAAATATTTTACCATCTGTAGGAAACTGCATTAAAAATTTAAGACCAACAAATGAGCAACCTTATTTTCAAATAAAAACACAATTTCCATTAAGGAAAATAAAACAGTCATTTAAATAGCAACTTGACTAAGCAGAGAGGACAGAAGTTAAGAACATAATACAAAAGTAATTAATTATAAATTATATCATAGGAAAGGTGGACCATTCACATGACATCTCCATTTTTGTATTCATATTTTAATCAATATGTACATTTAATTAGTATATTTTAATAACTTTAAATATATTTAATTAATATAGAAGTTATAAATTAGGGCACAAAACATGAACTATTCCATACCTACAAAAATGAGTTTGGTTGCTTCTTTCAAGTTGCTTATTTTACTGTTTAAGGTAAAGAATGTTATTATTATTAAATCTATAGATCATATAGTAAGAAGTTACTATGTGCCAGGCTTTGAGCTGAACACTTTACGTGTAATCTTATTGACTGCATTTTATACATGAGGAAACAAATGACATATAAATGTGTTACACACTTTCCTCAACAACAACAAAGTTGTTGGAAAAAAAGGATGGAGCTTGATCTTGAAATTGGGTCTTTAACTTCAAATCCCCACTCTCCTAAGCTCTACTATGTATGCCAAAACCAAGATACACCATCTTTTTTCTCTTTTGTTTCAGATTTTTAGTCTCTATTTAATTTGGAATTATTCACCAGCCTATTTCTTATGGTAAGTGCCACCTAATACAATGTGTTAACGTCAAGATAAGAGAATGTAAAATGAACCCAGAAATTCTTATGATATCGAACATGTTATTTAGTTTCAGTTATTCAAATTGCATGTCTGGTTTTTCACATAGATAAATTTCTAGATAACTACGACACAACAATAAAACATCCAACATAAAGTTTTTAATATCAAGGCATAACATAAGAAAAGTAATTGAAATATTTAATACATACCTACAATCCATTACCCTGCTAAGGTTTTGAAAATAATAAATTAGAGAAAAGTGAAAAACAAAATCTACTCTACCCTATAAGTAATTCTCCACTGCACATGTTGTTTATTATTAAGATTAGGGAGTAAAACTTGAAAAATTTGCATACTGTGTTCCAGGATTCAAAATATAATGAAGTCATTTCAATTTTCTAAAAGTAAAACTATGATTTGGAGGGCCCACATTTTTAATAAATACAAATTCAGAAAAATATATAAATCATGAGTATATAGCTTCACAAAATTGTACTAGCAAATAAACAAACCCATGTAATCATCACCCAGATCTAAAAACAGGACAGAACCTACAACCTAGAAGCTGCCTTCATGCTCTCTCCAAAGTTAACTATTATTCTATCACCATTAATTACTTTTCTAATTTGGAAATATAGACTATGTTCTCTTTTTATCTACTTCCTTTAGCTGACATTAGGTTTGTAAGATTCATCACATTGTCGCATGTAGCAGTAATTAATTCATTTTCCCTGCTTATCATATTCCATGGTATGAATATGTCACAATTTATTTATCCATTCAACAGTTGAACATTTGGGTTGTTTCCTGCTTAGGGCTATTACAAGTAATTCTATGGTGAATATTCTTGTATATATCTTTTGGTGAATATAGGAATATATATCTATTGGGTATATACCAGGAGTGGAATTCCTTGGTCATGGATTTATAAATATTTAGCTATAGGAGATACTGCCAAAGAGATTTCTAAAGCAGTGGTATACATTTAACTCTCATCAGTAGTGTATGAGTTTCACTTGCTTCACATCTTGCCAATACTTCGTCTTTTAAATTTTAGATCTTCTGGTGGGTGTGTAGTAATACCTCATCACAGTTTTCATCTGCATTTCTCTGAAGCGTACTATGATGAAGCATTTTTCCGTATGCTTTGGATATTTTGAATATATCTGCTGTTAAGAAGTATTTGTTCAAGTTTTTTACCCACTTTTTACTATTAGGTTGTCTATTTTTGTTCGTACTGATTTCCCAGAATTGTTTATATTTTTCAAGTATTCTCTCCCAGTCTGTGTCCTGTCTCTTCCATCTCTTAATGGTAACTCTGACGACAGACATTCTTAGTTTTGGTACAATTTCTCCATCTTTTCCTTCATTGCTGGTGCTTTTTGTCCTGAAAAGATCCTCCTACATTATTTTTGAGAAAATTTATTATCTTAACTCTTACCTGAGACCTCAGTCTGTTTGGTATTGGTTTTCTGGGTATATGCTGCTAGGGAGGGAATTCAGATTCATTTTCCCCCTCATTTAGCTGTTCAGTTGACCTTGCACCATTTACAAAAAGATAATTCTTGCCTCCACTGTATTGCATTGCCACCTCCATCATAAATCAAGTTACTAACATGTGGAGGTATCTATGAACTCTCTTCTGTTTTGGCCTATTTTTCTATGCCTGTGCTAATACCATACTATCCTAACCACTGTTCCATCAAAATAAGTTTTGATATCTGGTAGCCAAAGGCCCCAACTTTGTTCTTTTCTTCAATATTATATTTGTTAATATTGACCCTCTCTATTTCCTATAATGTTCAGAATAGACACAAATTTTCATGCACACAAAAAGAAAACCTGCTGGGATTGAGATTGCATTGATCGACAGATCAATTTGGAGAGAGCTGCCATCTTAATAATACTCAGCCTTCCAACACTGTATATCCCTCTTTTTTTTAGGTCACCTTTAATTTCCTTCAAAATGTTTTTCGATTTTCTATGGAAAGGTTTATATATCTTTCATTAGAATTATTCCTAGGTACATGATGTTGTATTATACCAATATAAGTAGACTCACTTAGAAATTTTTATTTTATGTTTGCTTTTTGCTAATATATAGAAATGTAACTGACAATTTATACTGAGTGCTAACTTTACTAAATTCACTTTTTAATTCTAATAGTGCCCACCTTCGCCCCTTTATTTAACATTACACTAAAATAATTCAATATTTCACTGGTTTTCCATTTTACAGATAGCATCTATCAGATTAAAGAGTTCCCTACATTACAAATTTACAATAAATGATTTATTTTTTAAATGTTTTAAAAGTATCAATTAAAATATGTAATCTTTCCCTTTATGTCTTTTAATATGGAGAAAGACATTAATCACTTTCATGAATACATTAACTACTGTTGAATTCCACCTTAGTTATAATATGTTATTTATTTTATATATCCACAAATTTGGTTTGCTAGTATTTTGTAGAGGATTTCTGCATCTATGACCTTGACGAATATTAGTGTATAACATTTTTTCTGGCAAGGCCTTTCTCATGGTTTAAGACCATGGTTATGTTGACATCATAAAATTAGTTGAGAAGGATTCTGCAAGAGGTTAAGATTGGTATTACTGTTTTCTCAAATGTTTGCTGGAATTGACCAGAGAAGCCATCTGGGCCTGTACTTCTTTGTGGTAATGCTTCTTTTTTTAATAGTCAGTACTTAATTTTTTAAAATATTTTAAAACTGAGATATAATTGACATATAACTTTATATTAGATGAATGATTTGATATTTCCATATATTGTGAAATGATCATTACAATAAGTCAACATCCATAACCACACATACTTTCAGTTTTTTTTGTGATGAGAACTTTTAAGATCTACTATCCTAGCAACTTTCAAATATACAATACATTGTTATTAACTACAGTAATCATGCTGTATATTATATCCCCAGGGCTTATTAATTTCATAACTTGAAGATTGTATCTTTTGACCACCTTCACCCATTTTGCCTCTCCTACACCCTGCCTCTGCAACCACCAATCTGTTCTCTGTAACTATGGGTTCAGTTTGTTTGTTTGTTTGTTTGTTTTTCAGATTCCACATAAAAGTGAAATTATATAGTATTTGTCTTCCTCTGTTTCACTTGTCTCACTTAGCATAATCCCTTCAAGGTCCATCCATGTTGTCAAAAATGGTAAGATTTATTCCTTTTATGGCTGTATAATATTCCGTTGCATGTATATACCACATTTTTTTAACCCATTCATCCACTAATATACACTTAGGTTGCTTCCACATCTTGGCTATTGAAAATAATGCTGCGATAAATATGGGGGGGGCATATATCTTTCCAAGTTAGTGTTTTCATGTCCTTTGGATAAATAGCTGGAAGTGGAATTGCTGGATCATATGATAGTTCAATTGTAGTTTTTTGAGGACCCTCCATACTGTTTTCTGTAGTGGCTGCATGAATTTACATCCCCATCAACAGAGCACAAGGATTCTCTTCTCTCCACGTCCTTGCCAACACTCATTATCTCTTGGATTTTTGATTATAGTCATATAAAAGGTCTACAATTATATTTCACTGAGGTTTTGATTTGCATTTCCCTGATGATTAGAGATCCTGAGCACCATTTTATGCACATTTTGGCCTCTGTAAGTCTTTAGGAAAATATCTATTCAGATTCTCTGCCCATGTTTTAATCAGATTGTTTTTTTAGTGAGTTGCATGGGTTCTTTATATATTTTGGATATTAACCCCTTATCAGAGATGTAATTTTCTCCCATTCCGTAGGTGGTCTTTCCATTTTGCTGATGATTTCCTTTGCTGTGTAAAAGCTTTTTAGTTTGATGTAGTCCCACTTGTTGATTTTTGCTTCTGTTGCCTTTGCTTTTGGTGTCAAATCCAAAAAATCTTCGCCAAGACTGATGTCAAGGAGCTTACTACCTCCGATGTTTTCTTTCAAAAGTTTTATGGTTTCAGGTCATATGTTCAAGTCTTTAATCCATTTTGAGTTGATTTTTGTGTATGGTATAAGACAGTGGTCCATTTTCATTCTTTTACAAGTCGCTGTCCAGTTTTCTCAGCACCATATTTTGAAGAAACTGTCCTTTCCGATTGTATACGCTGGCACCTCTGTCATAAATCAATTGACCATCTATGCATGGGTTTATTTCTGGGCTCTCTGTTCTGTTCCACTGATCTATATGTCTTTTTTATGCAGACACCATACTGTTTTGATTACTATCTAATGAGCACAAAATATCTTTCCATTCATTTGTGTCTCATTCAATTTCTTTCACCAATGTCTTATAGTTCTCAGTGTAAAGGTCTTTCAGAACCTTGGTTAAATTTATTCCTTGGTATTTCATTCTTTTTGATGCAATTGTAAATGGCATTGTTTCTTTAATTTCTCTTTCTGATAGTTTGCTATTAGCATAGAGAAATGCAACAAATTTTTGTATATTGATATTCTTATCCTGCACAGTTACTGAATTCGTTTATTAGTTCCAACAGTTTTTTGTTTTTTGGTGTTATTTTTTGGTGGTTTTCTATATATTACATCACATTAACTGCAAGGAGTAACAGTTTTACTTCTTTCTTCCCAATTTGATACCTTTTATTGCTTTTTCTTGGCTAATTGCTCTCGTTAGGACTTCCAATACTATGTTAAATAGATGTGGAAAGAATGGGCATCCTTGTCTTGTTCCTGATCTTAGAGGAAAAGCTTTCAGCTTTGTACTGTTGAGTATAATGTTAGCTGTGGGCCTGTCACATGTGGCCTCTATTAAGTTGAGGTATGCTCCCTCTACACCCACTTTGTGGACAGTTTTTCAAGCATAAATGGATGTTGAATTCTGTCAAATGCTCTTTCTGCATCTGTCGAGATGGTCATGATTTTTACCCTTCGTTTTGTTAACGGGGTGCATCACATTGACTGATTTGTGGATGATAAACCATGCTTGCATCCATGGAATAAATCCCTGTTGATCACAGTATTGATCCTTTTAATGCATTGTTGAATTCAGCTTCCTAGTATTTTGTTGAGAATTTTCTCATCTATATTCATCAGGGATATTGGCCTATAATTTTCTTTTCTTGTGGTATTCTTGTCTGGTTTTGGTTTCAGGGTAATGCTGGCATTGGTGAATATGTTTAGGAGTGTCCCTCCTCTTCTGTTTTTTGGAAGAGTTTGAGAATAATTGGTATTAATTCTCCTTTAAATGTTTGGTAGAATTCATCACTGATGCCATCTTGTTCTTAAACGACATGAGACCACAAAGTCCTTTCTGCCATCAGTTTGGGAAAAAAACTCACCATAAATTTAATTAAGCAAATGAAGTCACCAAGTAAGTTCAATAATTCACTGAATTATACTTTAGCCCAACTTCCTGTCTTTATTCTGATTTTTGTATTGATCAGACAGAATATTTTTTTGAATTTGTCAAATAATGTCAAACAATGATGCAGATTTACACAATACAGTAAACTTGGCAATCTTCCACACTATTACATTCAACTTAAGGAAAATGTTTAGAATTTTCACTTGGAAGTTTAAATTTTTTCTTTTAAAATTTAAACAGAGTAATAGAGGACTAAGATCTACTGCCTCCTAAATTATTCCTCTTTTAGAATAGGAAAAGCTCCTGTAGTACTATTTAAATTGCTTTCTGAATTTGTCCAAATCCTTAGGAACGTACACACACTTTCAAAACTACCAATACTTCCATTTTCAAGCACATAATAATATTAAAATGGCTTGCACATAAAGTTTAATGCTAACAAACTCAAGTGGATGGGTGCTAAGCAAATAATATAGTATTCTCTTCACATAGGCTCTTGCCAGAATTACTAAGTTCAGTTAAATACCACAAGTAAATTCATTAGGGAAAATAAATATTTAAGAAGAGTATGAACAATCAGTGAAGGAAAAGAGAAAAGAAATAAGGTAGAACTAGCCCAATTAAAATTTAAAACATTCCTAAAATACAGTGATTAAATCAGTGTTTCGGCACAGTAATAGACAGACATGTGTATAGACAGAATATTTAGCTTAGAATAACCCATCTGGGAATGTACAAACTTAATGTACGACAAAAAAAGACATCACAATAAATACGGAAGGGAATCATCGGTGATGAATAATGATGGGAGTTTTTCTTAGCCATTGGGGAAAAGAAATCAAGTTAAACACACATCTTAAACTTTGGATGGATCTACTATGAATAATAATAAACTCCATATAATAATAAACTCAAATAAATTCCACATCCATTTACTATAAAAAAGTAATGGGTGCAATGAGGGATACAACGATTTTAACAAATCAGTGCAATCCCAATCAAAATACCAGCAAGTTATTTTGTAGATACTGAAAAACTAATTCTAAAGTTTATATGGGAAGCAAAAGACCCAGAAAAGCCAACACAACACTGAAGGAGAAGAATAAAGTAAGAGGACCAACAGTACCCAATGCCAAGACTTACTATAAAGCTACAGTAGTCAGGATAGTGAGGTACTAGTGAAAGAACAGCCAGATAGATCAATAGAAAAGAACAGATAGCGCAGAAATGCACTCACACAAATAAAATCAATTGATCTTTGACTAAGGTGCAAGGTAATTCAATGGAAAAACGAGAGTCTTTTCACCAAATGACACTGGAACAACTGGACATCCACATGCAAAAAAGAAAAAAAAGAGGTGGAAGGCGAAGAACTCTTCTTTGAGCTTCTCATGCGGTCGGTTGAAGCCCTGCCTGCGGAACCAAAATTTCCTCATCTTCCACCTGCCTGCCTGCCCGCCACCGCCCACAGGATGCGCCACGCAGTGCCTCCACCAATGTCAAGATCTGGGATCTAGAATTGGAAAGACCTGTGTTGAAAACTCTTTAATCTAAACCACATGGCTGCCAGGCTCTTGGTACTCCAGGCTGGTGTCAGGCCTGAGACTCTGAGGTGGGAGAGCCGAGTTCAGGACATTGGACCACCAGAGACCTCCCGGCCCCACGTAATATCAATCGGCAAGAACTCTCCCAGAGATCTCCATCTCAATGTTAAGACCCAGCTACACACAACGGCCAGCAAGCTCCAGGGCTGAATGCACCATGCCAAACAACTAGCAAGACAAGAACACAACCCGACCCATTAGAAGAGAAGCTGCCTAAAATCATACTAAGTTCACAGACACCCCAAAACACACCACCAGATGCAGCCCTGCCCACCAGAAAGACAAGATCCAGCCCCACCCACCAGAACACAGGCACCAGTCCCCTCCACCAGGAAGCCTACATGACCACGGGAACCAACCTTACCCACTGGGGCCAGACACCAAAAACAACAGGAACTATGAACCTGCAGCCTGCGAAAAGGAGATTCCAAACACAGTAAGTTAAGCAAAATGGGAAGATAGAGAAATATGCAGCAGATGAAGGAGCAAGGTAAAAACCCACTACCCCAAACAAATTAACAGGAAACAGGCAGTCTACCTGAAAAAGAATTCAGAGTAATGATAGTAAAGAAGATCCAAAATCTTGGAAATAGAATGGAGAAAATAAAGAAACATTTAACAAGGACCTAGAAGAACTAAAGAACAAACAAACAATGATGAACAACACAATAAATGAAATCCCAATTTTTCTAGAAGGAATAGATAGCAGAATAACTGAGGCAGGACAACGGATAAGTGACCTAGAAAAACAATAGTGGAAATAACTACCACAGAGCAGAATAAAGAAAAAAGAATGAAAAGAACTGAGGACAGTCTCAGAGACCTCTGGTACATTAAACGCACCAACATTCGAATTATAGGGGTCCCAGAAGAAGAGGAAAAACAAGGGTTGGAGAAAGTATGTGAAGAGATTATAGTGGAAAACTTCCCTAAAATGGGAAACGACATATTCAATCTTAAGTCCAGGAAGCACAGAGAGTCCCATACAGGATAAATCCAAGGAGAATCACGCCAAGACAAATATTAATCAAACTACAAAAATTAAATACAAAGAAAAAATATTAAAAGCAACAAGGGAAAAGCAACAATTAACATACAAGGGAATCCCCATAAGCTTAACAGCTGATCTTTCAGCAGAAACTCTGCAAGCCAGAAGGGAGTGGCAAGACATATTTAAAGTGATGAAAGGGAGAAACCTACAACCAAGATTTCTCTACATAGCAAGGATCTCATTCAGATTCGATGGAGAAATTAAAACCTTTACAGACAAGCAAAAGTTAAGAGAATTCAGCACAACCAAACCAGCTTCACAACAAATGCTAAAGGAACTTCTCTAGGCAGGAAACACAAGAGAAGCAAAAGACCTACATTACAAACCCAAAACAATTAAGAAAATGGTCATAGGAACATAAATATCAATAATTACCTTAAATGTAAATGGATTAAATGCTCCAACCAAAAGACACAGACTGGCTGAATGGATACAAAAACAAGACCCATATATATTCTGTCTACAAGAGACCCACTTCAGACCTAGGGACACACACAGACTGAAAGTGAGGGCATGGAAAAAGATATTCCATGCAAATGGAAATCAAAAGAAAGCTGGAGTAGCAATTCTCATATCAGACAAAATAGACTTTAAAATAAAGACTATTCCAAGACACAAAGAAGGACATTACCTAATGATCAAGGGATCTATCCAAGAAGAAGACATAACAATTGTAAATACTTATGCACCCAACATAGGAGCACCTCAATACATAAGGCAAATGCTAACAGCCATAAAACGGGAAATCAACAGTAAAACAATAATAGTAGGAAACTTTAATACCCGACTATCACCAATGGACAGATCATCCAAAATGAAAATCAATAAGGAAACACAAGCTTTAAATGACACATAAGACAAGATGGACTTAATTGATATTTATAGGACATTCCATCCAAAAACAACAGAATACACTTTCTTCTCAAGTGCTCATGGAACATTCTCCAGGATAGACCATATCTTGGGTCACATATCAAGTCTTCGTAAATTTTTAAAATTTTTTAAATTTTTAAAACAATATGCTACTAAATAACCAAGAGATCACTGAAGAAATCAAAGAGGAAATCAAAAAATACCTAGAAACAAATGACAATGAAAACATGATGACCCAAAACCTATGGGATGCAGCAAAAGCAGTTCTAAGAGGGAAGTTTATAGCAATACAATCCTACCTCAAAAAAAAAGAAGCATCTCAAATAAACAACCGAACCTTACACCTAAAGTGTTCAGAGAAAGAAGAACAAAAAAACCCCAAAGTTAGCAGAAGGAAAGAAATCATAAAGATCAGATCAGAAATAAATGAAAAAGAAATTAAGGAAATAATAGCAAAGATCAGTAAAACTCAACGCTGGTTTTTTGAGAAGATAAACAAAATTGATAAACCAACTAGCCAGACTCACCAAGAAAAACAGGGAGAAAACTCAAATAAACAGAATTAGAAATGAAAAAGGAGACGTTAACAACTGACCCTGCAGAGACACAAAGAATCATGAGGGATTACTACAAGCAAATATATATGCCAATAAAATGGACAACGTGGAAGAAATGGACAAATTCTTAGAAAAGCACAACCTTCCGGGGTGAACCAGGAAGAAACAGAAAATATAAACAGACCAATCACAAGCACTGAAATTGAAACTGTGATTAAAAATCTTCCAACAAACAAACAAGCTCAGAACCAGACGGCTTTACAGGAGAATTCTATCAAACATTTAGAAAACAGCTAACACCTATCCTTCTCAAACTCTTCCAAAATATAGCAGAGGGAGGAACACTCCCAAACTCATTCTATGAGGCCACCATCACCCTGAAACCAAAACCAGACAAAGATGTCAAAAAAAAAGAAAACTACAGACCAATATCACTGATGAACACAGACACAAAAATCCTCAACAAAATACTAGCACACAGAATCAAACAGCACATTAAAAGGATCATACACCATGATCAAGTGGGGTTTATCCCAGGAATGCAAGGATTCTTCAATATACGCAAATCAATGTGATACACCATATTAACAAATTGAAGGAAAAAAACCATATGATAATCTCAATAGATGCAGAAATAGCTTCTGACAAAATTCAACCCCCATTTATGATTAAAACCTCTCCAGAAAGTAGACACAGAGGGAACTTACCTCAACATAATAAAGGCCATATATGACAAACCCACAGCCAACATTGTTCTCAATGGTGAAAAACTGAAACCATTTCCTCTAAAATCAGGAACAAGACAAGTGTGCCCACTCTCACCACTATTATTCAACATAGTTTTGGAAGTTTTAGCCACAGCAATCAGAGACGAAAAAGAAATAAAAGGAATCCAAATCGGAAAAGAAGAAGTAAAGCTGTCACTGTTTGCAGATGACATGATACTATACATAGAGAATTCTAAAGATGCTACCAGAAAACTACTAGAGCTAATCCATGAATTTGGTAAAGTAGTAGGATACAAAATTAATGCACAGATCTCTTGCATTCCTATACACTGATGATGAAAAATCTGAAAGAGAAATTAAGGAACACTCCCATTTACCATTGCAACAAAAAGAATAAAATACCTAGGAATAAACCTTCCTAAGGAGACAAAAGACTTGTACACAGGAAACTATAAGACAATGATGAAAGAAATTAAAGATGATACAAACAGATGGAGAGATATACCATGTTCTTGGATTGGAAGACTCAACACTGTGAAAATGACTACACTACCCATAGCAATCTACAGATTCAATGCAATCCCTATCAAACTACCAATGGCAGTTTTCACAGAACTATAGCAAAAAATTTCACATTTGTATGGAAACACAAAAGGCCCCGAATAACCAAAGCAATATTGAGAAAGAAAAACGGAGTTGGAGGACTCAGGCTCCCTGACTTCAGATTATATTACAAAGCTACAGTAATCAAGACAGTATGGTACTGGCACAAAAACAGAAATACAGATCAATGGAACAGAATAGAAAGCCCAGAGATAAACCCACACACATATGGTCATCTTATCTTTGATAAAGAGGGCAAGAATATCCAGTGGAGAAAAGACAGCCTCTTCAATAAGTGGTGCTGGGAAAATTGGACAGCTACATGTAAAAGAATGAAATTAGAAAACTTCCTAACACCATACACAAAAATAAACTCAAGATGGATTAAAGACCTAAATGTAAGGCCAGACACTACCAAACTCTTAGAGGAAAACATCAGAAGAACACTCTTTGACATAAATCACAGCAAGATCCTTTTTTGACCAACCTCCTAGAGAAATGGAAATAAACACAAAAATAAACAAATGGGACCTAATGAAACTTAAAAGCTTTTGGACAGCAAAGGAAACCATAAACAAGACCAAAAGACAACCCTCAGAATGGGAGAAAATAGTTGCAAATGAAGCAACTGACAAAGGATTAATCTCCAAAATTTACAAGCAGCTCATGCAGCTCAGTAACAAAAAAACAAACAACCCAATCCAAAAATGGGCAGAAGACCTAAATAGACATTTCTCCAAAGAAGATATACACATTGCCAACACACATGAAAGAATGCTCAATATTATTAATCATTAGAGAAATGCAAATCAAAAGTACAATGAGGTATCACCACTTACCGGTCAGAATGGCCATCATCAAAAAAATCTAGAAACAGTAAATGCTGGAGAGGGTGTGGAGAAAAGGGAACCTTCTTGCACTGTTGGTGGGAATGTAAATTGATACAGCCACTATGGAGAACAGTATGGAGGTTCCTTAAAAAACTAAAAACAGAACTACCATATGACCCAGCAATCCCACTACTGGGCATATACCCTGAGAAAATCATAATTCAAAAAGAGTCATGTACCACAATGTTCACTGCAGCACTATTTGCAATAGCCTGGACATGGAAGCAACCTAGGTGTCCGTTGACAGATGAATGGATAAAGAAGATGCGACACATATATACAATGGAATATTACTCGGCCATAAAAAGAAATGAAATTGAGTTATTTGTAGTGAGGTGGATGGACCTAGACTCTGTCGTACAGAGTGAAGTAAGTCAGAAAGAGAAAAACAAATACCGCACGCTAACACATATATATGGAATCTAAAAAATTAAAAAAAAATGGCTCTAATGAACTTAGGGATGGGACAGGAATAAAGACGCAGAAGTACAGAATGGACTTAAGGACATGGGGGGGGGAAGGGTAAGTTGGGATGAAGTGAGAGAGTAGCACTGACATATATACACTACCAAATGTAAAACAGATAGCTAGTGGGAAGCAGCTACATAGCACAGGGAGATCAGCTCGGTGCTTTGTGACCACCTAGAGGGATGGGATAGGGAGGGTGGGAGGGAGAGGCAAGAGGGAGGCGATATGGGGATATATGTATACACAGAGCTGATTCACTTTGTTACAGAGCAGAAACTAACACAACACTGTAAAGCAATTATACTCCAGTAAAGATGTTTAAAAAAAAAAAAAAAAAAAGAATCTAGACAGATCTTAAACCTGCCACAAAAATGAGTTCAAAATGGATCACAGACCTAAATATAACACACAAAACTATAAAACTCCTAGAAGATAACATAGGAGAAAATCTGGGTGACCTTGGGTTTAGCAATGACTTTTTAGGTACAACACCAAAAGCATGATCCATAAAAGGAAAATTGTTAAGTTGAACTTCATGAAAATTAAGTCTTCTACTCTGTGAAAAACACTGTTAGCTGAATTAAAAGTCAACCCACAACTGGGAGAAAATCTTTGCAAAACATATATATGATAAAAGACTGGTAGTCAGAATATACAAAGAACTCTTAAAACTCAACAATATGATATACAATGGAACACTACTCACCCACAAAAAAGAATGACCTAATGCCATTTGCAACATAGATGGACCTAGAGAATATCATACTAAGTAAAGTCAAGTCAGAAAGAGAAAGACAGATACCATATGATATCACTTATGTGTGGAACCTAAAACATGACACTAATGAACTTATCTACTAAACAGACTCACGGACATAGAGAACAGACTTGTGGTTGCCAAGGGGGAGGGAGGATGGAGGAGGGATAAACTGGGAGTTTGGGATGAGCAGATGCAAACTATTATATAGAGAATGGATAAATAACAATGTGCCACTGTATAGCACAGGAAACCATATTCAATATCCTGTGATAAACCATAATGGAAAAGAATATGAAAAAGAATATATATATATATATATATATATATATATATATATATATATATGTATGCATGTAACTGAATCACTTTGCTGTACAGCAGAAATTAATACATTGTAAATCAGCTATACTTCAATTTTAAAAACTTAACAATATGAAAATAAACAGCCCAATTTAAAATTTGGCAAAAGATCTCAATAGACACCTCACAGAAAAAGACACTATGGCAAAGAAGCATATGAAAAGATGGTCTACATCATATGTCATCAGGAGCTTGCAAATTAAAATAACAGTAAGTTACCATTTACACAACTGTGAGAACGGCTAAAATCCAAAAACTGACACCACCAAATGCTGATGAGGATGTGGAGCAACTGGAACTCTCATTCATTCATGAAATGCCACATGCTACAGACACTTTGAAAGTCAGTTTGGCAGTCTCTTACAAAAGTAAACATACTCTTAACATACGACCAAGCAACCTCTTTCCTTGGTATTTACCCAAAGGAGCTGGGAGCTTATGTCTACATGAAAACCTGCACGTGAATTTATAGCAGCTTTATTCATAATTGCCAAAGCTTAGAAGTAACCAAGATATTCTTCAATAGGTAAATGGATAAACAAACTGCTGTACAACCAGGCAATGGAATATTACTCAGTAATCAAAAGAAACAAGCTATCAAGCTAGGAAAAGACATAGAGAAAGCTTAAATGCATATCACTATGTGAAAAAAGCCAGAATAATAAGGCTGCATACTGTCTGATTCTAAGTATATGACATTATGGAAAATGCAAAACTATGGCGAGACAGTAAAAAGATCAGTGGTTAGAAGGGAGGGAGGCATGAAGAGGTGAAGCACACGGGACTTTTAGGGCGGTGAAACTATTCTGTACAACACCAGTAATGGTAGATACATGACATCATGTATTTGTCAAAACTTTTAGAATGTACAGCACAAGAGTGAACCCTAACATAAACTATGAAATCTGAATGATAATGATTTGTCGATATCTGCCCTAATGTAAACTATGAGCTCTGAGTGATAATGTTTGTCAGTTATAACAAATAGATCACACTAATGCAAGGTATTATAATAATAAAGGATGTAGGGGAGGGGAAAGGTTATGGGACTTTTTCCGACAGTTTTCTGTAAATCTCAAACTGCTCTAAAAAAACATATTCTAATGTAAATAAATTACATGTAATACATACCAAATAATTATTATAAAATGAGAGAAATGTAGAAAATCTTAAAAACCCAGTGATATGGATCCATGAGTAGAAATATTACTTCTGGCGGAGAGGATTATGAAAAAATTCAAGGAAGACACCTTCTTGGACATAAGCATAGAAGGACAGGGTAAACTTTTGAATGGCTCAGAATTCTAAGTTGAGGAATTAGTGTGGTAAGAATATGAGTAATGTATCTGGGGAAAATAGAGCATGTTCAGGGAGTGAGTCCAATTTGGATAGAGAATGGACAGAATGAAAAACTAAAGCTAGACATAAAGGAAAACTAAAGCTTAAGTTCCTTCATGAAAACTGATTGTTCACTTAGCAACAATTAAATTAGGAACAATCTGCTCAGGGAACAGTTGTTCAACAGTTCAACCTAGAAAGAAGCCATAATCCAAACAGTCCTTGAGAAAACACCATGAGGGTGATCTAATTATTGGCTGAATCCCCTGGTGCACAGATTTCTTCCTAAGCAATTCTTGAATAGTTTTCAAAGGAACCAAAAACACCTTATGGTGAAACTAACTACAAATTTACTAAATTTAAATAACTATGTAGCATTCACCTCAAATCCATTTTGGAAGTATAGAGACTATATCTCATGATTAAATACATGATATAATCCATTTTCCTACTCATAACTGTTATACACACTAATACCATTAGAAAGAAAACAAAACAAAATCTCCAGGCCATGGGTGTGTAAAGATAATCTCAGTTTTTATCTTTGCCCCTGGAATCTTGTTTTTAATCCTTCACTTCCCCCCAAAATTTATAGTTTATATTATAATGCACAGATTCCACTTATGTCCTGTTCTGGAAGAAACACCCCTAGCTCCTCAGGCTCTCTTTCACCATGTCTTCTACACAGAGCTTGGAACATAAGTTACTCATGGTACATCTGTAGAGTGAACAAATGCAAGTAACTCCAGCTTATGAAGTATTAAATTTTGCTGGCCTAACGTTGCTTCGTTTGTTGTCTCTGCTGTGATTTATCTATCACTTCTCTCTCTCTCTCTGTCTGCACTGTCTACTCTCATTGGGACACTTTTCTCTCATGTCAGATCACGCAACCATTTCAATAGGTTCTTCTTATCTCACACCAGGCTCACTGTCTCCAGAACTATGGAAATCAGTGCACTACATTATGGGGCCCATTCTGTGTGCCCTGGGTGTGCTGCTCTCTGTACTACTCTGTCAGTGGTCTAAGGACAGTTCTAAGGTTTCCTGTTCCAGTAAAGAACTCGACCACAGCTCTGTTGGGGTTCTTAGAGCTAATGGCATCACCATTATCTCAGAAGTCAGAGAAGTCACATCTGGTCATACCTCCAGTACTGACCTCATGCTGTCAGAATGTTCCATCTGGTCTCGAAGTTATACAGATCCCACCGGACTCTGTCCTTCTCTCACAGCTCTGAGATTAGTTGCAAAAAAGTATAGATTCTGAGAGTGTGTGGCTACAAGTCAAAAGAGTGGCTTGGATTCCTTTTAAGTCCTCAAATCTCAAAGTATATGAAAGATTTTATACGTGTAGAAATTACCTGTATTTTTTCTGGGGAACATGTCTGAAACTTTTATATGATTCGCCAAGGTACCATGACTGGGGATGGCCATTTAGTTTCTCACCCAGACTGGGGCACTACGGACAGTGAAAGGGGGATAATAGGAATTAAGCTGTGACAGGTGTTAGCCTGAACTGTGCCAGACAAACAAGGATGCATGGTTATCTAACCCCAAAAGGTTATTTTCTCATTTCCCCTTCTGAATATGTTTCTTTTCTCTCGCAATAGAGAAGGGAAAGTTGAAAAATAGCTGCACTGAACAGTCAATGTTCTACTTAGGTTCAAAACTGTCACCATAGTAGTAGACACAGAATTTGGAGCATTTTTCAGCCCCTTAATTTTTGGTTGATATATTCTATTTTGCAATCCCTCAAGTCAGCAAATATTTCCTCAGTATCTAGTTCATCTCATGCTTTGTCCTAGGTGTTACTGGTAAAACCAGTGAACACAACAGATTAAAAACTTTGCACTCATGGGATTTACACTCTAATGGGGATAGACAGCTTATTTAAAAATAAAAATAAAAACAGAAATATATAGTATGTCAGAAGGAAAGAAATGCTTTGGAGACAACTCAAGCAAGGTAAGAAACAGTGCTAGTGAGGGGGTCGAGGAAGTAAGGGGAAGTGGTATTTGATAAAAAGTAGTGAAAGAGGATGTATTCTGTCAAATTAGACTAGACTGTTTTAAGAAAATACAGTTTACTTTAAGAGATTAAAAATTAGAGGCTGTTTGGCTCAATAGGTTACGAATATCTTTAAATCACTGGTAAATTCAGGAACAATCTAGCACATAAATTTACTATCTGACTCATTTGCTATCAAGCATTTACACGTGAAAAATATTTTTTATTTTAAATACCAAAAAATCTGAGGAAGATGTTCAAATTGAATGATACTAATAGAATAAAATAATCTATACATTCAAGAGTCATAATCTAAAACAGTGCATAATGCTGGCACGGTGATTAAATTACATGTTGATTAAATTGACCTCCTTATTGAGTTTGGTGCTGGTGTCTCTGGAAGCCACATCATTCAAATACACAGCAATATGTAGTATACTTAGCTTCAGAGTAGGAAGTAGTCTTTCTAGAGAGAAAGACAATAAAACAGAAAACATCTACAAATAGAGGATGCATATCTCAGCCATAGACAAATGTCCACATTCACATAAGTGGTAGATAAATAGTTGTTGCTCAGTGAATATTTTTAGCTATATGCCCTTTAGGAGATAATAATCCCATTCACCTTCTAAATCACTGCACCAGTTTCACAGATGAAAGACAGGTGCATGATTATGTACACAGGCTTGAGACAAGATGCTGGCTAACGAACACACCCAGTCAGTAAATGTGTTAATTTATTAGCTTTAGAGCTCTGTTCCCAAAAAGCAGTATTTATGCTTTACTAGGGATGTTCGTGAACAGCAAGGCAAATAGAACCCAGCCTCTTCAACTAAAATGTTAAGTTATTAGTAGATAATTGGGAATTTCAGTTTCGACATAAATAGCTAGTAACATCATCTTGCCTACAATATAAACAGACTAATCCATTAAACTTTTCACTGTTTTTACCTGTAGAGGACCTCAGCCATTTACGATAGGATGTGTGCCTTCATATACGGGAGGTAGTGATGGGAAAGTACTTAAGAGTTCCCTCCTCTGTACTCTCACTGGACTGTTTACTATCAAAAGCACACTTCACCCACATTCAATGATGTATCTACCTTTTCTTTTCACTATTAGATCACTAAATTCCTCAAGAGCAAGGATGCCTTCTTATTTATCCCTGTATCACCAGCCCAGAATTCACAATAGCAACTCAACACACTTTTGTGGAATGAATACTGCATCAATCAGTTGGGTGGAGAAGAGACATGGGTTTTCCATTTCCCAGCTTCAGAGACCACTGAGCATAGACCTTGATTTCTATTCCTAGGTAAGGATTTAACTTGCTAGATCTAGTTTGGCTTAAGAACCTGGAGGATCTCAAATCTAAATAAATACTTCCAAATAAGGCTTAAGGGTACCAACTCCACGTCTGCTATATATCGTAGCAAAGAACGTTAGGAATCGTCCAACGTTCATTTACATATAACCCTCTTCTTTCTCCCAAAAAAATCCAGTTTTGTAGAGGTATCCTTTCTTCCCTCCCCCCCCATGCTCTGAGCCAGTTGTGCTGGCCACATTTCCCCTTGCTGGTAAATAATCTGGGCAATGAGTATGTGACAGTGGGCATAGGGGAAGTCTACCAGGAGGTTTCTGGGAAAATCTCCTTACTCTCATAAACAAAAGCAAAGAAAGTCAGCTGCTTTGTGTGCCTAGAGATGATGCTGAATTTGGATATCATCACTGATATGATGATACAGCCCTGTTGTAATCATGAGGGAAACTAGCCTAAGAACCAAACAAACAGAGAGAACAGAGTCAAGAGAATTATAGAAAATCTGAGCCAGAGCCCTGCTCAATTAAACCTGGATTCTCTTCCTTTGGACTTTTTGTGTCCTTATTTTTTTTAACCATATATGATTAAGTTGTAGAAGATGATACAATAGTCTGTAATATGATTCTGTTTATGGAAAAATATTTTTTATACATGATGTTCTAGATGGATATAAGCCAATCTTAGCTGTGGTTATCTTCAGGGGAAAAAAAAGGATTATGAAGAAGGTACTTTCATTTTATACTCTATTACTGTTATGAAAATAGAAGACTGACAAGGTTCTGGAATTTAAACTTCAAGGGAAATTTAAGTGTATTTTTATATTGCATGCATGATAGGCCCTAATTACTTTTTCCCAGTTTTATTGAGATATAATTGACATATATCATGGTGTAAGTTTAGGGTGTACAGCATAATGATTTGACTTACATATATTGTGAAATGATTACCTCAATAATTTTAGTTAGCATCCATCCTCTCATGTAGATAAAATAAAAAGAGAAAGCAAAAAAGGGGAAAAAGGGCTTCCCTGGTGGCGCAATGGTTAAGAATCTGCCTGCCAATGCAGGGGACACAGTTTCAAGCCCTGGACCGGGAAGATCCCACATGCTGCGGAGCAACTAAGCCCATGAGCCACAACTACTGAGCCTGCACGCCTAGAGCCCGTGTTCCGCAACAAGAGAAGCCATGACAATGAGAAGTCCGTGCACTGCAACGAAGACCCAACACAGCCAAAAATAAAAATTAATTAATTAATTTTTAAAAAGGGGAAAAAAACATTTTTTCTTTGTGATGAGAACTCTTAGGATCTACTCTCTTTACAACTTTCTTGTATATCATACAGCAGTGCTAACTATAGTCATCATACTGTATTATATCCGTAGTACTTATTTATCTTACAACTGGAAGTCTGTACCTCTGACTGCTTTCCTCCAATTCCTCCTCTCTCCACCTCTGGTAACCACAAACCTGATCTTTTTTTCTATGAGTTTGTTTTTGTTGTTGTTGTTGTTTTAGATTCCACAAATAAGTAAGATCATACGGTATTTGTCTTTCTCTGTCTTACTTCACCTAACATTATATGCTCAAGGTCCATCCATGTTGTCACAAATGTCAGGATTTCCTCATTTTTTTATGGCTGAACAATATTCCACTGTACAGATATTCCACAATTTCTTTATGCATTCATCCATCAATGGACACTTAGGCAGTTTTCGTGTTTTGGCTATCACAATTCTGCTATGAACATGGAGGTGCAGATATCTTTTCAAGTTAGTGTTTTCATTTCCTTTGGATATACTCCCAGAAGTGAAATTGCTGGATCATGCGGTAGTTCTGTATTTAATTTTTGAGGATCTCCCATACTGTTTCCCATAGTAGCTGTACCAGTTTACAATCCCACCAACAGTGCACAAGGATTCCCTTTTCTCCACAACCTCGCCAGTATTTGTTATATTTTGTCTTTTTGGTGATGGCCATTACAGGTATGAGGTGATATTTCACTGTGGTCTTGACTTGCATTTCCCTAATGACTAGTGATGTTGAGCATCTTTTCATGTACCTGTTGGCCTTTCATACATCTTCTTTGGAAAAATGTCTATTCAGGTCTTTTGTCCATTTTTAATTTGATTATTTGGTTTTTGCTATTGAGTTGCATGAGCTCTTTATATATTTTGGATATTAACCCCTTATCACATAATATGGTTTGCAAATATTTTTCCCATCCCATAGGTTGTCTTTTCACTTTGTTGTTTCTGTTGCTGTGCAGAAGCTTTTTAGTTTGCTGTAGTCCCACCTGTTTTTATTTTGTTGCTTGTGCTTTATGTGTCACTAATGACTTTTAACATTATCAATATATAAAATTTATTCATTCCTTACTACAGTCTAGGCAGGCATCTTGCTGACACAAAAACAAAAATTGTGAGTGTGGTATTATTTTTCTTTATTAAAAAGTAGCCCCATTCAGTCTTTGGCTCTGGTCTCTTCGGAGGCAGATATCTACTGCCCCGAGAGTATTGAAAAGTGTAATCACAATTTTATATCCTAATTGTTTGATTCTGTATTTCAATGGAGACTTAGACTGTGTAGAGCAGTAACATATTTGAAAATGGATGAACAATACCAAGTGTTTAAGTAAACTTCAATTTTTTCCCCAGTGAATCATTAGCCCAGCCATCTGAGAAACCTACTTTTAATAATGTACAGAACACAATCTATATTATATGATCCACAGCAAGGTTTGCCAACCCTTCCTTTTTCCTCCACATTACCCCAATTCACTTTAATGAAAAGAAAGCAAATGTAAAAAAATCAGTATGAAAATAAAACTCAACCAGGGTGGATGCAACATTAACTCTTAATTTTTGATCCTTGGCCTATCCCCCCAAGAGCATGAACAAATAAGTCTTTTAGATGTAGTGAACATGAACCAAAATACCAGAAGAATAAGAATATAAAAGAATATTAAATATATTTAAATATAAGTATAAAATAAATATTGAGCACCACTTTTGGAGTAACCAATAAATACCGAAAACTCCTTAGAGAATAAAGTCTTTTCAATGTAAAATATGCATGAATCTATGGATTAGTATGTATATATAAAATAGACTGAAAATCATATTGATTGGTTTGCAGGAAAACCAGGCTCCTGTCAAACCAAAGTACACTTTTCAGTCCTTATTCAACTAGATTTCTCTGATTTTCATCTGATGTTGTCAACAACATCTTACTGACTCTATACTTCCATGATGTAGTAGGCCAAATAGTGGCACCCCAAAACTATCCACATCCTATTCCACAGAGCCTGTGAATATGTAACATGTTAGTATGTTGCTGGCTTTGAAGATGGAGCATGGGCCACCAGCCAAAAATATAAGCTAGAAAAGGCAAGGAAATAAGATTCCTCCCTAGAGCCACCATAATTAACGCTGTCCTGCAAAAACCTTGATTTTAGCCCATTGAGACTAAGTTTTAGAATTCTTACCTCAAGAACTTTAAGATAATACGTTCATGGTGTTTTAAGCCATCAGGCTTGGAGTCATTTGTTAGCCATAGAAACTAATACACATGGCTTCTGTAACTATTTTCTCCTAGTTTTCCTCTTATCTCCCAGATTGCATCTTCCCAGAGCCTTCCATGGGGTCCTCCTCCTCTTCTTCCCACTGCTTTAGTAGTGACATCCCCTTAGGCTCTCCTCTTAGTACATGGATACTCCATAGTAAAGAGCTTAAAAGCATAGACTTCAGAGCCCAATGGAGATAAATCCGTACCCTAGTCCTACCACTTACTAGCTATGTGAACTTTTCAGATACTGTAGTTTTCAGGTCTAGAAATTCCATTTTGTTTCTTTGAATAATTTTTATACCTTGATTTTTTTAATCTTTTTGTTCACAGTAAACATATTTTCCTTGATTTCACTGAACACAGCCATAACAGCTGCTTTAAATCCTTGTCTGGTAAGATCATCTCCAGGTTGTTCTTGGTAGTCGTCTCTCTTGAGATTGGGTCACATTTGCATGTTTCTATATATTTTAAGCAATTGTGAATTGTATCCTGTCCTTTTATATCGTTGAGATTCTGGATTCTGCTATATACCACTGAAGAACGTTGATTGTATTTGCTTTAACAAGCAATCAACTTGGTGGGACTCAAATCACAAACTGCAAAATGCTTGGTGGCAGTGCAAACCTCAGTGCAGTGTTGCCCTTAGCAGTGGTAACTGAATTCACACCTGCCCCCCATACACGTGGCTAAGCATCAGCCAGAGACTTGAGCAGAGTGTATGCACAGAATTTGGGGCTCCCTCTCTCTGGATTTCTCTTTTCCAGGATCACTCCTTGACTTTCTGTCTTCAGAGAGACTGTGCATGTTCTTTTAGAGTTTTCGCTACCACACAGCACTGACTTCTGTCAGCCTCCAGACTAAAAGCCTTAAAAAATATAAAAGTCACTGGCACCAATTCCATTTTCCAAGTCTGGCTCCTCTCCAGAATATGTCTGCTTTTGGTGAACTCTCTGGAGCCTTGAGGTAACTGGGGGTTTTATTGCTGTTTGTTTGTTTTGCTTTTAATATTTGGACCAAATATGTTTTTTAATACTTGGGCCAAAAATGATTTTAATATTTGGACCAAATATTTGGTCTGGAGCAAACATTTGCATTCCCAAAGCAAACACGGTAATAAGATAACAGCATAGCTATAGTGCTTCCTGTGTGCCATTAATGTTCTATACACATTAGTTATATGGACTTATTAGATTCTCACAATAACACAATGAAGGGGACACTATTTTTTCCCCCACTTTATAGATGAGAAAACTGAGGTACAGAAACATTAAGCAGCTTTCCTAAGATTACCAAGAATTTAACTCAAGGAGTTTGCTCTAGAATCTGTATGCTTAACCACCATGGAATATAGCACACAACTTCTTGAACTTCAACTTCTACTCTTGCATTTATATAAAATGATCTTAAATGCAATTACTTGCCTGAAATTGATACTTCAATGTTTGATAAATGTATTTTTAAAAAACCCATCTATGGTGCTTCAATGTTTAAAAAATGTATTGAAAAAAAAAAACACCTCATTTACCAGTAAATTTAGCTGGTTACTTCTTGATGCATTTTTGAATACTCTCAGAGTACATGCTTTAAAAAAGCAGAGGTTTTATTAGAAGAATGGTACAACTGTATAATAATACTCCATATTCTATAACTTCATTTTTCATAAAAACTGAACATGTCTGAGTCTGACGTACCTCTATTAATAATTAAGTCACAGTGGTATTTTGTAATTACAAGACAGTATATAATTTAGAAATATGAAACACTCTTAGGATTTCATATAAAATAATAAACCATTTCAGTAAACTGAAACACAAAAATCATATTAGGAATATCTCTGGACATATTATGCATAGTCCTCCTGGCAAGTACTAGTTTCTAATAGAATTCTAAAGAATAGTCTAATGAGACCAAGTTGTTCCTTGGAGAAAAATTTTAAGTGATTTTTATATTAATAGTTTTAATATTATTTCTACTTGTCTTAGAAATGATGTAGCAAGTCCAAAGAACACTCAAAAGAATGCCAAGTTTCACAAACTCAGTCCCTTCCCTGTGCTAACACTATATCTACACTTCCATGATAACACACATCATACTGAACTATAATTTTCCTTCTATTCCTGCATTAGGCTGTGAATCCATTGATGACAAAAATCACCTATTATTCATCTTTCTATCCACAGAGCCTTATAAAGTATATCTTATAAATGTTCAAAGTTTGCATTAAATAAATGAATGATTACAACTGACTGACATTCATAATAAGTAATATTTATAATATTACATTGTAAATTTTATAGATATTTAAGGCATCAGTTGTAATTGAAATTATAGAAAACTACCAATTACCTATAATAATGAGGAAAATATATGACGTAAAGTGAATGAATGATACTAATCAGAATTACCAAAATTACGAATTTCCTCCAAAAAGCAGGATATAAGGGGCAAATATTGGTTTAATATTTGTTTAATATTGGTTTAATATTGGTTTAGCAGTTCAAGCTGCTAATTGTCTAACAACAAGGCACCGATAGTCAAGTGGTTACAAGCCAAAGTCAAAAGGGACAGGGTTCTACAATTCTCCCAGAAACAGCTAAACCAAAAGACAGAAAGGACAGTCAGTGTTATCTTTGTATATACTCTCCTAAATAGTAATACAAATAATAAGCCACTTAATATACTCATGGTGTTAAACAAAAGCAATGCCTGTCAACAAATGATAACTATTAAAAATAGTATTTGAAAAAGTAAGAATTAGCAATAAATTTCACAGACTGTAAAACCAAAGCTCCTTCCACTATACTGTCTCACTTTTCACTTCATATCTGTGCTTCTGTGAAATGGAATCCTTAAATTAAACTAGGCATCACAAAAATAAAATTTAATGGAGAAAGTGTTCATCAAAAATGTTTCTGAATTAAGGTATAATGAAACAAATACACAAAAACATAGGATCACCTAAATTATTAAACTTTATTAACTAGAACACACACAGAAATAAGCAAATACTATCACTGACTATATTTTAACCTAACTGTGCCATCATTGAACTGGCACTGACTATATTTTAACCTAATTGTGCCATCATTGAACTGGCACGACTACGTCTCAGAACCAATTGGCTGGGATATTGGAGGAGGGAGAAGGGGGACCCTGGACCAGGCAAGGTCACAGAGAAGGAAACTGCAAGGCCAGGGAAAAGGAAGTCAGGGATTGTAGCAGTCCAACCATTTCTTACAGGTATGAGAAAAAGAATAAATAAAACAATAAAAATAGCCACTGTTAAATGTATGCTGAATATTCCACACACCTCATCATTTAATAATCACTAAACGTGATGATAAAGACTGACCTTCTCCAAAGCCACACAGTGAATATGTGGCACAGCTCGTATTCTTAAAACTGTTCACAAATCCTACAAAACCCTGCTTAGGCCTATGCTATATCACCGGGTATGCCAATAAAAAATCTGAAGAGTGAGAGGAGATAGAAGTGGATTCAGAAGCAGACAAGTTATCCAGAGCCACATAAAACCCAGAGGGAGAAGAGAAAAATTAACACAAGCAAGGATATGCATGTACAGAAGCTCAGGCAAAATTCGGCCAAAGGGATGGGCAATGCTCCCGCAGTCATTTTTTCCTTGTTTTGTGTGCATTGTCTCCACCCTCAGGATTTTAAAGGCTCTGTGAGCAGCCATTTAGATAAAGCTAAACAGGTCTTGGCCTATTTATGACTGATATGCTTTGATTAAGAATAAAAGCTAAATGATGTTTAGTGGAATTATATACATCAGATCTAGATCTGTCTTACCTGTTTAATTTTAAAAAGTGTGATACTTTTAAAAATCCCTCCTGATAAAACCTTTCAGAATGCTTCTTGTGCCACTTATATGTTAGTTATTTTACTAATAGCCACAATAAGCAACTCTGTGGAATCAAAACTTCATAAATTAGGTAATAATTTTTCTGTTTCATTTTACGCATCTCCTTTTGTTATCGATAATCTTCATGATTTGTTTTGGCACAAATGATGTCGGGAATTTCCTGCTAGCTTTCCTGCAGCTTTAATAAAACCATGCATTTATCCTGTGGGACCCAAGAATACAAGCAAAATGGTACTTAACCACAAGAAGAAAAGTCATGGTTCTAGATCAGAAATTTTTTTTCCTTATCATCATCAAGTGTGTTTGTATTGCTACCATGCCTATGACAGCATTTTGGACATTAAATAGTATCAGTATTAAGTGTATTGAATTACACAAAGAATTTAAGAAGAATTATTTTTTGAAAAAAAGAACAAGGTTTCTTAGAGAAAGTTGATCACGAGAGTGTGGGAGAATCAGGTAATACACAGGTTCTTTTTGATATGCTGTTAATTGGTAGGGAAAGAAATGATTTCAAGAAAATTAGCATCACCTTCCTGACACACTTCATCCCAGTCAAAGTGGATCTTTCTTTAAGCAAATCTACTGCATATAATTTATTGTTAGAGATGACAATTTGCTTGACAAAATATTGACATTTGCCACAGATTCCCATAATGAATTCAAAGGAGACATATGAGGCTCTTGTAAAGAGGATATGGATACCTATGGAGTCCAAAGACTGACTCCTACAAGTACCAACAGCATCCACTGATCCCATGTAATCAGACGTGCTCTTCAGCTGGTTTGCACTATTTTGATGAAGATGGTTGTTACAGTGGAAAACTAGCCCTCCTGGTAAATAACCTCAGCCCCAACTCTGATCAGCCCACAACTCCTCCACGATACCCCCAAACTGCTCAGACCACCCCCCAAATCTCCCCAGGACCTTGACTCAAGCATTTTGACTGAGGTCCGCTCTGAGTAATCGATGCCTGTGTCAAACTAGTTATGAAGTATTTTGAACACCACTCCTGGGTATAATCAAAACTCCTCTGCAGTCTAAGAATCCTTCCTTCCCCCAGATACAGTTTCCTCTGGAGCTATTTGACAGTGGTTTCTTCCTAAAAGTTACTAGCTTGAAAGTGAGATTTGGCTCAATGAAATATGTTGCTTTCCTGTAGCAGGTTTTTCTCAAGTTTTCTTTTCTAATTAATGTCTTACGGTAGCCACGCTGGTCTTTATAAATGGTATTCCACATATCACATTACCACTTTATCTCTGATAGAAACTTTCTAGATGGAGTACAACTCAAAATAAAATTCAGCTAAATAAATACGTGGGGGGGGCAGAAATTCTAATAAGTATCTTCAAAACATAAGTCCAAAAATAGTATTTTCAAAACTTCCTATATACACAGAAAATTGAGAGCTTGCCTAATCCAACGCCATGATTCTAGGGAGGTAAGACATCTTCTCAAAAGTTTAAATTTAGAAAAAGCAGCTTAGCAATATAAAAATTAAATTTATGGGAATTTAATCATAAGTTGGTATCTACAAAGATAAGTGAAATGACAATACACACTTTTCTAGATGCTCATGCAAAAGAAAAAGGATTTTCCTTTGTAAAGACAGATTTGAATTTCAAAGTTGATATGTGATGTTTAAAAATCAGGAGGGGTTATTCCAGGTAGAAAGAAAACTAGCTAAACTGAGAAATGTTTTATTCCTCTTTGATTCAAGCCTAATCCAAAAGCACTGCATTAAAAAACAGAAAAAACATTTTTTTAACCTTACGTAGTTTAATACCTTAATTTCAAACTGCTGTAACCAAAAATGAACTTGAAAACTTAAAATACGCATAACATATTTGGATCTTTTTAAAAATAAGCTGTTAGTCTAATATCAAATAAAGATCACTAAAGTTTCTCCTCCATACTTACAAACGTACTTTTCTCCTCCATACATACATACGTATGTCGTATAGTATTAAAATTTTAAATTAATTTAAAATTAATGTACAAACCAATTAAAGTCCTAAGCTGTGTGACACTAAAATTTAAAAAACTACAAGGCTAATGAAAATACATTACATCAGAATTGATCACTCATTTTCTGTTAAACCATGTATTATCATTTTTTAATCTCTTTACTTATCCAAACCGGAGCAATGATTAACAACAAAAGCAGCAACACATGGACCAATAATGGCAAATAAAAATTTTCAGTTTTATTCCTGGAAATAGTATAGCTTATTAAACCGTACATTGCAGTAATTATAGCAACAAGCAAACAAATAAACAGGAAACAAAAATTTGACCATTCATCCTCCTACTTAATTCTAAAATTTAATGAATTGGCTAAGAATGGGTAGTAGCCCAGAAATCACTCACAGCATAGAATGGAACATAATTTAAATTACCAAATAAGCTTTCAAAGAAAAGTGTTTGCATTAGGGGACAGAATAAAAATTTCAAGCTTCAGAAGAAAATGATTAGCTATTTGCAAAATTACAACTGACTAAAGCTGTAACACCATAATTTCGTTACTTCAAATATATGAGTGCCATGAAATTTTACTTGCCATAAAGAAGCTTAGGACACAGTCACGTGGTTAGAGGCATTTGAGAATGAAATAAAGACTAATGACAGCCATGCATAAAGCAATTAATTGAAAGAGTCAAAATAACAACTCCAAAAATGTTAGAAACACAAATGCTCAAGGAGAAGATTCTATTGTAACCATTGACATAAGCATGAGGTTCAAGGACACAGATCTCCCTGAGGATGGATTTTTTTAAGTTCTTTAAGACATCAACAGATCTGCTGGATGAAGCAGAACGGCAAACTTAAGAAAATCACAACTAAAAGGCATTTACATATTTTAGTCAAAAGAAAATCTCCAAAACCTGTGAAAGAAATCATTCATATAGTAGCTGAGTTCATTAAAATACTGCAAGACAACATAAATTAAGTACTTGCCCCTTGTGACTTCTCCACAGTGTTAGCCAGCATCTCCTGCAGGGCCCGGACAGAGAGGGACTGTTCCAGCACAAAGGTGCAGATGGAGAGGTCTGGGGGGACATTCTGTGCAGAAAGAAGGAAAGCCGCCATCATCATCGTCGTCGTCAACATCATCATCACCACCACCACCACCACCACCACCACCACCATCATCAAGCATCCAGACCCAATTTACCTTATTATACTTCAGTTTCTTTCACAGAAAGAAGAAAGAGTACTTGGCAATTCTCTAATATGAGCTCCCAAATCATCCAAATACATTGTCTATACCACTCACACTTAATCCACATTTTAATTTATGGATAACTACAAGCTACCATTTATTGAGTGCCTACCCTGATTAGGCACTGCACTCGGAGCTTTATCAATAACTCCTGTGGTCATCTACGGTAAGGATTATTACTATTATTGTGTGGACAAGAATATAGAGAAGTTAGGTTACTTTTCCAAAGTCACAATTACTAAATTTTTCAAGCCGGGACTAAAAAGCCAGATTTCTCTGACTCTAGAGCATTCATTTCTAGTCTATCAAGTACTTCGCTGATAAAAAAATTAAAAGGACAGAAAAATACTTTACTCAAATTAACAGTGAAGTTAAGCAAACATAAAATTGATTGGTATAAAATATTGATTTACACAGGCTTGCCCTTATCCACAAAGACAACGATTAGCTTGTCTTACTCAAGTTGGGTATCATATCTGGCCTCTAACTTCGGATGCAATAATTTGACTTCTATTCGGTGTCTGTGTATCGCTTTATTTTCTCACTCATTCCTTTTCCTTTCTATTTCCTTCCATCAACTTCCATTCCAATCAAGTAATGACCCCATAAATTCTGAAAATCCCAACAAGTAACTACCAAGGAGGTGAAGGAAACAGGATGAGAACCGACTGTCAAGTTAGAAACAACTATCCCAATTAGAAACAAACGCATTATCGTGCATGCATGCTTTTACTTTAGATAAGCAGGATCCAGGAGGCAATCCAGCTGGGTATGGGAAGATGTTCAAAGGAGCATTTTCACAACAGAAGAACATTATAAATACATTAAACACAAAACACAAGCGAGAATATGTCTTCTTAAAAAGAACATTAGGAGGATAAATTGATAACCTGATGCAATGCATCAGAATTACAATGTACAGTGTTTAAGTATTTACTAAATTGAGCCACTATCAATAAAAAGATCCTTATCAGCAGAGAATGATGCTTTATGGTTTCTAGGAAAGATTAGGTACCAGGGTTCTAAAATTAAAGTTAAAGATTATTTTATGGATGAAAGAAGCATATAATCACTAGTTACTCATACCCCACAAACCTTCCTGGCACCCATGTTTTTTGTTTTGCTTTGTTTTATTTTTTAATGAACTTTCGTTTTCTGAATTCCTCTATCCTCTTATTATGGGCTTCTGTGGCCCCCAGCCCAATTTCTTTCCATTACCCCTCAAACTATCTCAGCCAATAGTCAAAGCAATCTCTCAAATCTGGGTGCAGCTACTACTTTTATACTCTGCGGTAATGCACGAAATTTTCAAACGTCGAGGTATGGGGAAGTCATTCTGGCTTATACATGATTTGGCTTGAACTTCATGCTAACTGGAATAGTTAGCAATGCATGCATTGGTCTGTCAAACATGCATTGTACATCTGCTTTGACCATTTTTTTAAAATGCATTTACCAGATTGTTTAGAATGTCCACTTTGAAGATAGGAAATGGGGGCATTTTATCTACAATGCCAATGCTAGTACTCCTTCAGAGATGAGGTCCCCTTCCCAGACAGCAAGGTCATGCTGAGTTGCTGTGTATGTGCTAATCTTTCTCTTTTGAAACCTTGAAGGGATGCACCCCTGTTTAATATTTGTCCTTTGTTCTCACAAGATATAAAACTGTGGTTCAGGCATTCAAAATGGAGCCAGATAGCCATTGTGGATGCGGTTTCAGACACATTCCTGTACTACTGAGAACTTAAATTTTCTGAACTGTATCAGACTCAGGGACCTCACCAGCCATTCTCAAAACAAGATCTGTTAGTAGCTGCCAGCTGCACCCTTACAGTCTCAAGGTCTCCCCTTGTAACTATTCAACCATTTCAGACCTCAACCAATCCTGGCTTAACAAGCGCCCTTACTTCTTGCCAGCTCCAATTATAATTGGCAAACCACTTATGTAACATTATGGATTTTGCCTATATAAGCCTCCTCCCATTTTGTAGTCTAGAAGAACACATTTCAAGTGTTTCTTGAATCTGTCTCCTGGGCTATAGTCCTCAGTCTGGCTCAAATAAAACTCTTTTCTATTCCGATTATAGAATGTTTATTGATTGTTTCCATTGACAACAGTCAGCCAGACAAGGGCTTTCTTTCCAAAATTCTCAGATAAAAGATTGGAAGCTTGGAAAGGGACTCTCTTCTACTGTGAAATTCAGGATAAGCTCTCTTAAATTTAATATTCTCAGTTCTAACTATATTAATAACAATTTATCACACTAAGACAAATGCTACTGGGAAAAAATTGATTAAGGTAAGTGTTTATTCCATTCATATCCATTTAAACTGTGAGAGTTTGGAAGCTACACTTTGACAAGTAGCACTGGTAGAGAACTATGTTAAGAAATGGTGTGCTGGTGAACCAATTTCTAAAAATAAATAGCCTTGACTTGCCCATTTCTGTAGTGTAAATACCCCAATGATAGCTGGTTTCAAAGTATAAAAGTTTACAAATCAGTCCACAAAACTGCTAAATATGTAACAATTAGCTCTCAGGAAACTCTTAAGAGCCATTGCCAACACACCACTGAACTGATTTCAGACCAATATTCATGAATTGCTTTAGAATCAGTGTATTATAATAGTTAAGAGATTGGATTCTATAAACAGATCACCTAAGCAAGAATCCTGGCCTCACTACGTATGAGCTATTAACTTTTCTAATGTTTAGTTTCCTTCCCTGAAAAATGGGATAATAATTATACCATCTTCATAGGGTTGCTGTGAAAAAATAAATGAGATAATCTAAGTAAAGAGCTTATCACAGTGTCAAGACCATAACGAGAACTCAAAATAAGCGAGCCATTGTCATTAGTTAGTTTTGCATATTGTCATTTCTCTCCATTTGTGGCATTTACGAAGCACCACTCATTTCTTAAAATTGGTTCTTAAATGGATTCTGTTTTAGAGAAATCGTGTTTGAAAAGTCAAAGCATTAACTATGCACCTGTTCATAACATCTAAAATGTTCTAGTTATTTTCAAGAAAAGGCACTTTCTGGTAATATTGAAAAGTTTACATACTGGGTATATTTAAATTGTTTCCTACTTCACTTTAATCAAAGTGTTAAAGTATGAATCACTGAAATATCTTAACATTTATTTTAAAGATCCTTGAAAAACACATGGATCTGAAATGAATTAATCCTGCCAAACAAATTTCATTTTTTCACAGAGCGACATACGTGTTACAGATAGTGGGGTTTAACAGGAATAAATGAACAGACAATCAGCAAAGGCAATTCTCTCTGAGACTCTACCCATCTTTTTTTGGACCCGTCTTTATCGCTCTCTCTTTGTCCCCTCCCCCATCAAAACACACATAAATGTAATAGAAAAGCTGAGCAGTTAAAAAAAGAAAAAAGTTTTACCCCTTTCAGTAAAACTTGAAACAATACAAATCAGAGCTTTGCACTGTTAGTTTCTTTCACTGGAAAGAAAAACGTCTGGTTGTTCTAGGCAACAGAATCATTACCAAAACTTGTTACTTTTTAAAAGTAACTACTTGTCACTTTTTAAAGTAAACTACTAAAAGTATTTCTTAATTCAGATGTATATTTCTTCAAATAACCCTGACATTTTTAGAGTTAAACCACACTGCAGCATTTATGTTAACGCTTTGTTCCCACTTCCCCAAAATAAAGTTGTCAGTGGAAAACAAAGGGTATCATTCATTAATTAAAGACCAACTAAATGGCCCCTAACACCAGGCACAAGAGATAAAGTGTAACAGTCTATACAGCTGTAGTGGGAACTTCAATTCACAAGCTTTTGCATGTTACCATCTTTTCCTTAGTCTTTTTCTTTACTCAAGTACTATTACTGAGAATTTTAATTTTTAGAATTTCAACTTGAAAGAACTTTACGTGCCCTTACAATGAGTGTGCTCCCAAACCATGAAATAAACCCTTATGTAATATATGTTTTACCTTACAGGTGCTTCAAAATAGACCACATCAGAACATGAAACAAAGAACTACTGCTCAGCCTGTACACCTACCTGCCTCTTAAACATTACACTTATTTTTCATACAAAATTAAACCAGAGAAAGTATATACTTCGGTCTGTCTAAATGTGTATCTAGGCTGCCCAGAGCCCAAAGCAGGCAGGCAGGAGGTTCATAATGATTTTCATATGGAGACAAGACCAATTTGATAAGGCTAGGTGTGCTTTGGCAAAGGTAACAAACCTTAAGCAAGCAGCATGGCTGTGTGTCTTCTCTTCTTTTTAAAATACTAACTGGTCCCCGTTCTTCCCTGCCTGACAAACATTACCTAATCTTACAGGTAAAAAAATTCTCAAGAATAACCACAACATAGCATCTGGCTTTGTTGGCACTGGAGAGTCTGTGTGAAATCAATTAGGTTTCCAACCGACGAATCCATCGAACCATTTGGCATACACAGATGTATCTGCCTAACTCACTTACAAACCTACTGGAACATGTCATTGACTTAACTGAACTGCAAACAATAATTTGGAACTATATAAGCTACAGCAGACCACCTCTCTTGTTATCACTGTGTACAAATTGCATACTAACATACCACTCCATTTTAAGGTCTTGATGCCTTTGCTCACACTCTTCTCCCCCTCAGCGGGACATATCCATCTCCAGGTCTCCACCAGTGGAAAACTATTTCATATTTTTAAATCACACATAAATAAAATCACATATAAAAACATTTTCCTTGGTGAAAATTCAAACAATACTGAAAAGTTTTTAAAACCCACTCTTTCCAAATTTAATTATACATACTCTCCCTCCCAGGCATAACCACATGGGAGCTGGATGAGCTTTCAGATGTACATCTTTCCAGGTCTTTTTTTATGCATTTGCATACATATGTATGCTCACATAGAAGTATATAGATTGGCTTTTCCCATTAACGGGCTCACTTTATATAAATTACATATTTTAATTTATTAATATGTATTGAAGATCATTTTCTGTTAATAGATCTCTATCTACTTCATTCTTCATGACAGCTAAAGGATCTAGACAAGCCATATGCCTCCTGAAGATTGGTTCAAGTTTAATACTATGAAACATTGTTATTCAACTTGGACCCTCACTCTCCCACCCCACCATGACCAGTCTAAAACGATGACTTGCAAAAGAAAGTGCTCAATGTTTGAAGAGTTGACCTCAAACTACGATTTCACCTATTTCTGGAAAATTAAACAAATGAGCCTATAGGGACACAGTAGTAACAGCCCTAATGGTGGATCTTTACTTTGGTTTTTGTTTTCATAATCTTAAGTTTCTAATATGAAGACAAGTTAATTTACCTTTTTACACTGCGTTTCAGTTGTGCACCAAATAACCTTCAGAGTCACACAGAGATATCTCAAAATGTATTTTGAAAATTAATGAGGTATTAAATCTTGATAGTTTGACAGCATAAGCACATGGGCAGGTCACTGTACCAAAGGACATGGGATTCCGAGTCAATGCATAACCAGCCAAGGGATCCCAGGTAAATCAGTCTGAGCTTCCCCATCCATTAATTGGCAATATACTTATCACACTTCAAAGAAGAGTTCTGAAGTCCAAATAAGAAAAGCAAAGCATTACAAACTAGAAAATCCCAACAAAATATAATTTTCTCTGCCTAATTAAAAAAAATCTATCTCACATTGAAAGCCAGAATCACAGAGATATAAATTAAGAGAAAAGCTTGTCTTCTACCAAGAAATGTGAAGACAGGATTCTTTGGAGCGGAACAGATGGCCTGAAGTTGATACAGGTTTGTTTTTTCTCAGCCACTCATCTGCTGAGTGGCCTTTGGCAAGACACCATATCCACTGAGGGTCAACACGTCCACGAGCTATGGAGATATCAAACTTCTCCAAAAAATAAAGTTGTTGTTGTTGTTGTTGAAGTTGCCAACTGAAGACATGAAACAGGCAAAATCACACCTACCATACAGGGCACAGGATCCTTTAAAATGTTTGTATGTCCTACAATTCCAATATAATTATGATATTGTATCTCACTGACTTACATGAACTACTTTAGAAAAGAAATATCAAGCTGGATATAAGGAAAATCTTAGTTCACTTTTTCCTCTTTATACGTCTTCAAAATTCCAATCATAACGTTTCCCCAGCCTGGAAATGTGGTTATTGCCAGACTTTCACACTTTCTGTGAGAGTTCATAGTTCCGGGTAGTTTTTCTTGTCATATTCCTTTTCTCTTCATCCCACTTTGCACCAAAGATTAACAGAACATTGTCTTAGAGAAGGAAATATGTATCCTGCGTCAATCACAGGATAAATTCTTTCTTTTTTCAGAGATCAGCTTTTTGAAAGACAAGTAAAATGTGATCGTAGCAGATGAAACGGATGTGCCTGGGTTTCCCCACGTCTCAAGCCTTTGAATCTCTTCAGAAAAGCTCAAGTCATTCCATGTGCCATTCTTAACAACATAGGTCCAAGTCAGGAAGGATCTGTTAGCACGTTAAACAAGTGGTAATTAGCAGTATGTCACCACTACAAAGAGCCACAGCTCTGCCAACTTAGCAGTTAATTATGAAAATCCCTAGTGAATTAATAGGGTTTCATGTGATTTGCTCAGTGTTCATGTTTCTCCCTGGCATACATCTTCTGTAACACAATCTTCTTTAAACATCATACTAAGTAGATATGCCAGTCTACCTTATTTTTCTAATTATTTTAATATTCAGCTGACTCAAATGTGCCAATGCAAATCTGGAGGTATACTAGTTTGACATTCCACCCTGCATGACCTCTCTCCTTCTAATATAACAGGAATGTTGTATTAGGTCAACTCTGTTCACACGTATCTTAACTGGGAGCCACTGCTGGTGAGAACACACATATTTGGTATTTTGAAAGCAAGACACTCAAAAGGAAACCAAAGGGAAGGCTTCTGCTATGAATTGAGCCTCCAGATGATATGCAGGTATGTTAAAAATCACATGTGCTACTAATGATTCATTGGATGTAGCCTCCTGCTTTTGAACATTGCTACGTCAAACCCATCTATCTGTCACAATCTCAATAAAAGCTTAACAAACCAACTCTCCACACTCTAGGTGATGGCCCACTTACCTAATTTGCATGTAAAGCACATAATTTCTAGTCATATATCACAATGATGTTCCAGGAAGTTGGGATCAAATTGAGAAATCTGCTGTTAAAAAAGCTATGGCGCTTCACCACTAAATTCAGAGTTCAGAGCTGAGTAAACATCTGAATAAACGGATGAATAAACAAACCACAAGAAGAAATAAATCAGTGGAAATAGTGGAACCACTGCTATAGTTCAACTACCCACAAATTACTTTGGAGCAAAGTTTCACTCTACTCGAGTCTTTTTTCAAGTATTAGCAAAATAGGGACTTCCCTCGTGGTCCAGTGGTTAAGACTCTGTGCTCCCTATGCAGGGGGCCCAGGTTTGATCCCTGGTCTGGGAACTAGATCCCGCATGCTACACCTAAGAGCCTACATGCCGCAACTAAAAGATCCCCACCCGCAGGCAACAAAGATCCCGCATGCCACAGCTAAGACCCCGCGTGCTGCAGCTAAGACCCGGAGCAGCCAAATAAATTAAAAAAAATTTTTTTTAAAGAAGAATTAGCAAAATATATACATATTCATTACATATGTTGTAAGCAATTGGCAGTGTCATGATATCGAGTACACAAAAATAGTTTTGGCAAAAATAATGTATGGCCCAAGTATTTGTCAGATATCAGAGTCTGTGACATCTCAGCCTTGCCTCCCTGCAAGATCCCAGTGAACCACAGACAGTGATCAAACTTGGTGGATCCCCCAGTGAAAATTTCCAGTGATCCATAGAGTTGTCTTCGGGGAGTTCTGTGAAAAGGAGATTTAGGTAGAATCAATTCATAAGTTCGTTGCCTAAAAGTATTTGGGAAAAAAATAATTTTTACCGTAACCAGGTCAACCTAATCATCTGACATATGACCTCTGTCAGGACATCCATACTGCCTTGTCTCATAATCTGCTTAAAGATAAGGGAACAATTCACACAAACTTGTGGATACGGGCAATCAACAGGTTCTGACTCACCTAGAGCGTTACGAAAAGTCAAAAGGAGGAGAAAAAAGTGAAAACGAGAATTATGGCTTCCACATCAAGTTATGCGGGCAAAGATGATGTCTTCAAATTTAATTAACGACGTAACACAGTGCCGATTTATCCAGGCATAACCATACAACCATCTCGCTCTTTGTGGGTATCTCATTCCATGAAAGTGTGCTGGATAATTTCATCTAAATTAATTTAATATGGCAAGAGCTAAATTAATTACTCAGTATCAGTCTGAACAAATTAAGCTGGAATCAACTCAGTAATATCACTTGGAATCTCAAAACTGAAACTCCAAGCAGACTCAGATGTAGACAGTCAACACCTTGGAATTCTTACTAGGATTTTGCTCACATGGAATTTCTACAGTTTCAAGAATTAAGAAATAACTGTGTAGACACAATTATGTAAATAATAATGGCTACATGACTTTTAAAGCGTCCTCTGTGTGCTAGGTCTTAATTCTCACCACAACTCTATAAGAGAAGTATTATTATTATCTTCACTTTAGAAATGAGTAAACGGTGAGTGACAAAATTAAATGACTCGATCTAGACCAGAAACTATTAAGAGGCATATCTGCTTAGCCTAAAACCCATATATCACCTTGTCCCCCTCAAGGTAATATTAGCCTGATTATCAGCTGTTCTTCTTTTCTTTTTGTTTTCCTGTACATTTGTGGTAATAGTTTTATTACTGATAAATTAAACTTCAATGCGACAGTGTACAGGCTCTAAAAGAACTCACACATAGAATCAGAGTCATGAATATCACAAACTCCATGACTTTCGCTTGAGAGACATCTCATAAGTTCATAACCTGGTATGAGCCCCTCTGGCAATGTATTAGCAAAAGCAAAAGCGTAATAAGGCATTAAAACAGTGATCCTTCCTAGATGATGCCTTGTGGGTATATCTGGATATAGGGATCTTTCCCTTGTTGTCTGAAGATACGAGTCATCATGTCAAAGGAAGATATGATATTTTCTGGTTGAAGAATCTTGACGAGAGAGGTATATAGTAGAATTACAAAACTAAGTCAGGAGAGATACTTCAGGTATGTTATATAGAACTGAAACTAAAACTGTATCTGTGAGACTTAACCCTGAAATAATGTTAGGTGATCTGGACATACTCCAGAGTCCTATTAATCCATATAATCTATAAACATATAGCTTAAGGTAACAGAATACAAATACAGTTTGGGTGACCAAAAATTCCATCTCACCTAACACATAATTTAGTTCAGAAGGGAGCTATCGGTAACACAAAGAAATAACACAAAGGATATTTTAAGGACGATAACTCTAGCAGCTGTGTACATGATGTATGAAAGCCACAGTGTGACACTATTTATGTTCAAGGATCAATTCAGGAAAGATAAAAAGACTTAATGAGCTATATTTTTTAAAGAAATTATGGGGACTTCCCCTTATGGCTGAGTGAGGAGGTTGGCAAATCCTCTCCCTAAAAAGCAAGCTGGATAAAATTGACAAGAATAACCTTTCAGAGCTGTGGGACTTAACCAGAGGCATAAAAAAATATGACAAACTTTTATGCTTGAAAACTGCTGAACTTCAGGTAAGAACAGTAAGAGTCTGTGGTGCTATTTCTGAAGGCTGCTTCCATCTCCCCACGGCTCAGCTGATGTGCAGCTCCTGCAGGAATGTGGTGTGGGGTAGGCTGGGAGGACCAGAAGCTGTGCCGCCTTATGAAAGGGGGCTCACTTGATTTGGAGCAGATGCCATGCACAATGCATTGTATGTGAAAGTGACACTTTCCAGGGAAACTCAACAGCTCTTCTAGCCTCACTCAGTATATTCCTGACTGAAGTTGAAGCATGCAGAGTAGTTCCAAACTATTCACACACTCCTGGCTAACTCTGAAGTAGCATGTACATAAGAAAGACACAAAGAACTCGCAGAAAGCAAATCTGGAACAGATTTTAGATAACCTGAACTTCTCATGTGCTTCTCTACTCATACACAGGTCCATATGCAGAGAACAGAACTCTTACTGTTTGAAGTACCTGAGTGCAACCTCTGTACAATCACTGCCTTAACTCTAAGCTATGCAGAAACAGGGTAACCTTTAAGAAGCAGGCTAAAATAAAAGAATGAAAAAAAAAATGGAGCAGTGACATCAATGACTACACATCATAGGGGAGGCATCTCACAGGCAAGTTACTAAACAACGAACAAACCAACAAAAACAGGAACAACCACCTTCTTAGCCCAGGCAAGTTACTAAACAACAAACAAACAAACAAAAACCGGAACAACAACCTTCAGTGGAGAAATACTAGAATTTAGAGTTCCTACAATATATTATCTAGAGTCCAGTTTTAACAACAAAAAAAAAGTGACACAGGCAAAGAAACAAAAAAACAGGAAAGAGTAACCTATACTGAGAGAAAAAACAGTCAAGAGAAACTGTCAGTGAGTATCCCCAGATGTTGAAATTAGCAGATAAAGGCTTCAAAGAAAACTTTAGACATACAAATAGGGACTTCCTTGGTGGTGCAGTGGTAAAGAATCCACCTGCCAATGCAGGGGACATGGGTTTGATCCCTGGTCCGGGAAGGTCCCACATGCCGCGGAGCAACTAAGCCCAAGTGCCACAACTACTGAGCCTGCGCACCTAGAGCCCATGTTCTGCAGCAAGAGAAGCCACCACAATGAGAAGCCCGTGCACCGCAACGAAGAGTAGACCCCACTCGCCGCAACTAGAGAAAGCCCGTGCGCAGCAACAAAGACCCAACGCAGCCAAAAATAAATAAAATAAAATAAAGTTAAAAAAAACATACAAATATATTTAAAGAACTACAAGAAAAATGTTTAGAGAAATAAAGAAAAGTATGATAATAATTAGTCAATGAATAGAAATGCTCAATAAAGATACAGGAATTACACAAAGAGAACCAAATGGATTTGAGTATAATAACTAAAATAATAAATATGCTAGAGGGGTCCAACAGCAGATTTAAAATGAAAGGACAAAGAATCAGTGAACTCAAAGATCATTTAATAGAAATTATTCAATCAGAAATACACAAAGAAAAAAAAAACAGGAAAAAAATTAAATGAGCCTCAAAAACCTATGGAATAATATACATGTAATGGGAGTCCCAGAACAACAGGAGAGAAAGAACAGAAAATATATTTGAAGAAATAATGGCCAAAAACTTCCAAAATTTAAAGAAAAACATTAAACATCCAAGAAGCATAAAAATACCGAAGTAGGATAAACACAAAGAGATTCACACCTAGACACATCATACTCAAACTATTGAGAGTCAAAGACAAAAAGAAGAGAAAATATTTAAAGCAGCAAGACAAAAATTTACTCATCGCAATATGATTAATTGCTGACTTCTCATCTGAATCAAGAGAGAACAGAAGGCAGTTGACGACTTATTCAAAGAGCTGAAAGAAAAAAACTGTCAACCAAAAATTCAATATCGAGCTAAACTTTTTTTCAAACATGTAAAATAAATACATTCCAAGATAAACAAGGATGGAGAATTTATTGCTACCACAGTTGCCTTACAAGAATGCCCACTCTCAACAACTTTTATTCATCATAGGACTGGAAGTCCTAACCACAGCAATTAGTCCAGAAAAAGAAATAAAAGGCATCCAAATTGGAAAGGAAGAAGTAAAATTCTCTCTATTTGCAGATGACTAATATTATATATCAAAAATCCTAAAGACTCCACCAAAAATTCGTTAGAACTAATAAATAAATAAAGTTTCAGGATACAATTTCAATACATAAAAATCAGTTGTGTTTCTACACATTAACAACAAATTATTAGAGAGAAAATTTTTTTAAAAATCCCAGTTTACAACTGCAGCAAAAATAAAATAAAATACTAAGGAATAAATTTAACCAAGAAGGTGAAAGATCTGTACAGTGAAAACTATAGAACATTATTAAAGGAAACTGAAGAAGACACAAATAAATGGAAAGACATTTTGTGCTCAAAGATTGGAAGAAGGATATTGTAGAAATATCTACACTACCTAAAGTGATCTACAGATTCAATGCAATCACTATCAAAATTCCAATTCCATTTTTCATACAAATAGAGCAAACAATCCTAAAGCTCATATGGAACTACAAAAGATCCCAAATAGCCAAAGCTATCTTGAGAAAGAAGAAAGCTGGAGGCAGCATGATTCCTGATTTCAAAGTACATTACAAAGCTATAGTAATCAAAACAGTATGGTATTGGCATAAAAAGACACATAGACTAATTGAACATTATAGAAACCCAGAAATAAATCCATGCATACATAGTCAATTCATCTACAGCAATGAAGCTAAGAATATTTAATAGGGAAAGGATAATCTCTTCAATAAATGGTGCTGGGAAAACAGGATGGCCACATGTAAAAGAATGAAACTGAACCACTATCTTACACACCACACACAAAAATAATCAACTTGAGATGGTTTTAGGACTTGAAGGTAAGACCTGAAATCATTAATACTCCTAGAAGAAAACATAGGGGGTAAGCTTCTTGACATTAGTCTTGGGAATAATTTTTTGAATTTGACACCAAAGCAAAGGCAACAAAAGTTAAAATAAACAAGTGGGATTACATCAAAGTAAAAAGCTTCTATGCAGTAAATAAGACCATCAAAAAAATGAAAAGGCAAATCATATCTCTGACAAGGGATTAATATCCAAAGTGTATAAAGAACGTATATAACTCAATTGCAAACAATATGATTTAAAAATGGGCAAAGGAAGTGAATAGACATTTTCCCAAAGAAAACATAAAAATGGGCAACAGGTACAAGAAAAAGTGTTCTACATCACTAATCATCAGGAAAATGCAAATCAAAACCACAATGAGATATCACCTCACACGTGTTAGAATGGCTATTATCAAAAAGACAAGAAATAAATACTCGCAAGGATATGGAGAAAAGGGAACCCTTTAACACTGCTGGTAGGAACTTAAATTGGTGCAAACGCTATGGAAAACAGTATAAAGAAAAATTAAAAATAAATCCACCACATGATCCAGTAACTCCACTTCTGGATATAGATCCAAAGGATCTCAAGGAGATATCTGCACTCCCAGGTTCACTGCAGCATTTTTCAAAACAGCCAAGATAAGGGAACAATCTAATTGTCCGTCAATGAATAAATGGTAAGTGGAAAAAGAAGATGTGAAATATATATAAAAATATATACTTATATATTTATACACACACAAACCATGGAGAATTATTCAGCCCTGAGAAAGAAGGAAATACTGCCGTTTGCAACAACAAAGATGGCGCTTGAGGGTCTTATGCTAAATGAGATATCAGACAGAGAAACACAAATGCTATATGATATGGAATTTTGAAAAGCCAAACTCAGAAACAGACTACAACGGTGGTTACCAGAGGCTGAGAGGTGGGGAAAAGGGGAGATATTGGTCAAAGAGTACAAACTTCCAGTTTAGGATGAGTAAATTTTGAGGATCAGTCTACAGCACAGCAATTACAGTTAATAATACTGTATTATATAGTTCAAAGTTGCTAAGAGAGTAGATCTTAAATGTTCTCGCTATTAAAAAAGAATGGTAATTATGTGATGTAATGCACTATATATGTATATATGTATATATAATATATATACACCACATATATACATATACACACACATATACACACATCATATATATGATATGTATATCATATATACATATATAATAAATATACATATATATGATAAGAATAGTACAAAGAGAATGAAGCTATGTGGAGTAAAGTTTCTATATTTTGCTGGAATTAAATTAGTATTAATCCGAAGTAGACTGTGAAGTTACATTGATAAGTTAAAATAAAATAAAATAATGCATATTATAATCCCTAGAGTAACTATTAAGAAGGTAACTAAAAAGACATATAGAAAAAAAAAGGTTTCAACATGGCACACTAACCATTTACACAAAATAAGGAAATAACAGAGAAACAGAGGAACAATAACAACAACAAAGGAGGAATATAAAAAATAAACAAAATGGCAAATGTAAATCCAACCATTTCCTGCTTATTTTAAAAAGAAAATGTGATAAATATATAGAACGGAATATTATTTAGCCTTTAAAGAAGAAGGAAATTCTGACATTTGCGACAACATTGACGAACATGGAAGGAAATAAGTTGGACCCAGAAAGACAAATACTTCATGATCTCACTTAAATGTGGAATCAAAAATGGTCAAACTCATCGAAGCAGAGAAAATGGTTGTTGCTAGGGGTTGAGGGTTGGGGGACATAGATGTTAATCAAGGAGTAGATAGTTTCAATTATGCAAAATGAGTAATTCTGCAGATCTAATGCACAGCATGGTAACGATAGTTCGTAATACTGTACTGCATACTTGAAATTTGCTAAGAGAGTTGATCTTAAGTGCTCTCACCACAAAAAAAACGATTGTAACATGTGAAGTGATGGATATGTTAATTGGCTTGACTGTGATAATCATTTCACAATGTATACATATATCAAAACACCACATTTTACACCTTAAACATACACAATGTTGGTTTGTCAATTACAACCTCAATAAAGCTGGGGGGAAAATCCCATTGCCTAATAAATTAAGACCAAGTTCCCCTATCTGGTATTCATATTCTGGATCCAACCTAATTTTCCAGCCTACATTAAATGCTTACTACAATAGACTAAATTAGATAATTCTCTACTTTTCACAAATACATTTCATTTTCCCATCTTTGGCCTTTGTCCAATTTCTACTCATCCTTCAACTCCAAGCTCAAATACAACCACATCCATGAAGCATCTCCTGATGACCCAAACCGCCACGTATTACACCAATTTGTAAGCAACGTATCTTTCATACTCCTTTGTAAGCTAATGAGAGTGTTACCCTCCATAATGCCTTACTTCTTATGCACTTTGTTGAATATTCTTAATCGTGCTGCCTGTGCCTCATAGAAAAGTCCATTAAAGAGAAACCATTTTTGTGACATGACACCTGTACCGTCTCATTGCAAATAGACCACTGAAAAAATATTTGTAAATAAGCCCTAGAAATACTTTTAAATTATTTTTTAAACATTAACTGATGAGTTTTCAGTAATGTAGCTATGATTTGTCAAAGGTAAACATACGTTAAAGTAATGCAAACACTAAGTGTAATATTTTGATGATGGTCTAAAAATTCTAACTTATGCTGATTGGAAAAAATATCTTCATAGGGTCGAACATTAAGCAATCAAGATCATCTACACAGAATTTAATTGCATTATTTCAGGACCCTCTACTGTAGGAAATGAAATAAGATTCATACACACCCAATCCACTCACATGTAGGTTACTAACCTGAAAGCTTCATTGGATCTTTACAGGAATAAATTCTTTGGTGATAAAAATTACACACTTCTAAATCTTTTATTTGGCAAGTACCACAACAGACTTGAATGTCTGATGCCAGGTTTAATCCTAGTAAAGAGATTTAATGATAAAATCACCCATTAAAGTAACCATCCATCTATTTTCTACAAGCTAATCCCAGTTTATATTAATTTCATCCACATTAACCACAGTTTATGTTTATACCCATAAGTGGTTGAAGAATGAATGACCTAGTTAAGTTTTGGTGTCTGCTGAAATGCATCTTTGTTAGACTGATCTCATTTCCTGCGGAAACCAATTTCATTTCCTTTATGACAGAGCACCAGGCCAGAATGGCAAGTGAAAAGCAAGCAACATAAAGTACCAGGGACTTCAGGAAAACCTCCATCTCTGTTCAACGAAACATTCCCATCATTAAGCATTAACTTGCTCAAACTTTTACAGGTTACACCTGTAACACTAACCAACTTAAACAGCTCACAGTGAATTGATATATGCTCAATAAAACTAGCAATTTAGTTGTCATAGTATGCTCAAATTCAGATTAGCAGTCTGAGTACCTGTAAGTAAGGCTACTACCACGTTTTACCTATGTAACTTTAAACCTTTAGCTAGAAACACATTTTTAAAGGACAATATAAAAACTCAACTTCTTAAGTAAAGCTTTATCTTCAAAGATGCCTAATTGGGATATGTAAATGTATTTTGGCCTTTGAAAATTCATGTTGCAATATGAAATACTTTTTGCTTTTCTGAATTTGACTTCTAAATTTGATTTTCCCACTTCCAGTGTACTTCCCATATTTATACAATCTTTCAAAAGAATTTTTGAAAATTTTATTCAAAGTGGAATGTTGGGATCTGGTTCAGAAACTCATCAGGAAATCAGCAATATGATGGTAAACAGCCACTGAAAGAAAAAAAAAATGAAATAAAACACGATGCTGTGAAACATCTAAGGTTAATTTCAGGGACCTCGAGCAGGAGCATTTCATTAAGTTAGAAACTGTAGTAGATATTAGTAGTCTCCAAACCTCTTTCCTAATATATATTATATTACTTTCCTAATGCCACTGTAACAGATTACCACACACTTAAGGCAATACAAATTTATTCTCTTACAGCCCTAGAGGTCAGAAATCTGAAACCACTGGGCTAAAGTCAAGACGTGAGCAAGGCTGGTTCTTCCTGGAGGCTCTGAAGGGAGAACCTGGTACCCTGCCTTTTCCAGCTTCTAGCAGCCACCTACATTCCTTGGCTTGTGGCCCCTTCCTCCATCTCCAAAGCACATGACTCTAATATTCGCTTCAGTTTTCACATCCCCTTCTCCTCTTTTTTAGTCAAATCTCTCTGAACCTCCCTCTTATGAGGACACTTGTGAATACAGTTAGAATTTACCAACATAATCCAGGACAATCTCCTATCTCCAAGATCCTTAACTTGCATCTGAAAAGTCTCTTTTCCCATATAACGCATTCACAGCTTGCAGGGACTAGGAAGTGAATATTGGTGGCAGCAATTCAGCCTACCATATACTCTATAAGCAAATATTTTGAACATTTATTTGCAAAAAAGAGCATATTAAAATGTTATTTTCATCACAGATCTGTACTCCAGTACTTACATATATTACAAAAGATTAAAAATGAAAATTCATATGATAAACAATATTTTCTATAAATTTTATTATAATTGTAATATAATAAATCATTTTTTACTTGGGTTATGAATATAATGTGACTAAATATGTTTCATTATTTTTAAAACCTTAAGATTTAAACTTTGTGATACAATAATAGGAAGGCTGGTTTCAAGTTCAGTTTATCTCAATAATTTGTTTTAATGGCTTTTGAAACTGCAAAAGAAATGTCACAAACATGCACAGATCCAAATGGAAAAGGATTCTTATTCTTCATTCTAATCCACCAATTATAAAAGGATTTTGTTGAAATTCAGCTACTAACTCTCCATTTTGCCTGTTGTCAGTCAGTTCTTAAACTAATCACACAATGTTTTATTTTTATATTTTTAACAAATGGATTCAAATTTCACTTTACCTCATTATTTAAACAATTAGAAAATTTGACATTCACGGTTTTTAAAGTCTGCTTATGTCAGAGACTATATACGTGACACATTTAGATCATTTTCAGCAATATACTGATGTAATTAAAAAACATACTCAAAAAAAAGAAAAAAACATACTCAAACATCCATTTTCAAAATGTTCTCTCCATGGTAAGATTACTTGGAAAACAGGTGCTTTTTCATTGTAAAAAATGTCATCTTCACCCTGGAAATATCTCCAAGGGAATATGCTATGAAAAGCTCCCGATCACCAATCACTGCAAGTCTGGAACAGTTAAATTTTTGTAAAATTAAACCTTCAAATTAAGTACTTGGACACAAAATTACAAGAAGACTGTCCATGGTGTAGCCACTGCACATCTCATTTCAAAGTACTATTAAAGAACCTGCTATATAAAAAATAAATAAAATAAAATTCAAAAATAAATAAATAAATAAAGTACCATTAAGATTTTATATTCTGGCTCCAACTTCTTTGCTTCAATAGCTTGCCTAAGAAAGAAAGTGTGAATTCCATGTAAGGAGCTAATTCTGTGAACTTACCCCAGATTCTCATTTTGTTTCTGGCCAAGCAGCCACTCCATTAGTGGTTATATCTGCCCATTTTCCTTCATGAACACCATCCTCAACCAACCCAAATCCCTGCTTTTGCAAGAGACTTTTTCACTACTGAGAACACAATCTTCTCTGTAATATTTCAAAATGTTTTTTTAAAGTAGCTCTTGGGCTTCCCTGGTGGCGCAGCGGTTGAGAATCTGCCTGCCAATGCAGGGGACACGGGTTCGAGCCCTGGTCTGGAAAGATCCCACATGCCGCGGAGCAACTAAGCCCGTGTGCCACAACTACTGAGCCTGCGCGTCTGGAGCCTGTGCTCCGCAACAAGAGAGGCCACGATAGTAAGAGGCCCGCGCACCGCGATGAAGAGTGGCCCCCCGCTCGCCACAACTAGAGAAAGCCCTTGCACAGAAATGAAGACCCAACACAGCCAAAAATAAATAAATAAATAAATTTTAAAAAAAGTAGCTCTTAAGGATTTTCATTACTGAAACAAAATCAATGCAATTCTATGGCCCATCTCCCATGCTGCATAATAGTCCTAATACTTCTTTCACTTTTTATTCAGCAATGCTTTCCATATGTCTTCCAGCAATATTTCCTAGCACAAAAATGCATCTTTGTGTGTGACATGGTTTCCCAGTATTACTGATATTTCGGCCAGTTTTAAGATAGTAAGTGTTTTTCCCCCCAGAATGTGACTTTTTGTCTTCCACTTTTAAAGAAGACACAATAAGAAGCTGCTAGATATTTTTCAGGGATATTGCAAGTCATGAAACTCAAACCTCATGATCTAAATATTTAGTTTCCTTGTGCACATATGTAAAAATCTCACTAGGATATGTACCTAGGAGTGAATATCTTAAATTAGTGTGCACACATCTTCAATTTTATTAAATAGCCACAGTTTTCCAGTATACATTCCTACAAGAGTTGGGTGGAAATTCCTATTGTTCCACATTCTCACCAACAATAATACTCCCAATCTGTGAAATGATCCTTCACTGTGTTTTTAATTTGTATTTCCCCAATTGATAATGAGGGTTGATAATGTTTTCATATTATAATGGTCCATTTGTATTTCCTTTTCTGTGAAATCCCTGTTCACTTGTATCTCTTTTTTCCTCTGGTCATCATTCACATAGATAGGAATAATCTATGTAGTCTGGATACTTCTAGGTCTCAAATTTTATGTTTTGGTATGCAACAAACCAAATAATAAAACTAGGTTTTCCTTTGAGGGTCTATACTTTTTTTTTACTTTGTTGTTAAAATACATTTTCATAAAATACATGGCTCTTTAATGGTTGATATTATTCCCCTTTTCAGTTATATCCTTATATATGAATAATATACATATAAATAAATACCAAGAGAAAACCTTCATCCCTTTTATTTTGAAACTTGGTCCCAAGTTCCCCACACCTATAAATGCAAGATGACATAAGGTAATAGCCATGTAAATTTAAGGGTGCATAGAAACATCTATTAATAAGTAGCCTCTGAAACAGGCAGCGCTTATGCACAGAGATTCAGAACAATCAGAGTGGAGATTTTTCTCTTTTCTTAACAGCAGCTTACATTTGTGTAGCATGTTAGGTATTTTCAGTGTACTTTACATACTTTATATGATGCTCAAAACAATTATAACGGATGAGGTAAAGAAATTATTATTGCCACTTCAGAACTTAAAAAAAAAAATAAAGGAGGTGAAGGGATTTGCCTAAAATGGGAAAAGCTTGGAGGCAAGTCCAGGCCTCCTGCCCTCTAGGTCCAGGATGCATCCCTCACCATTCTACTTTCCAAGGTAAGGAATGAACACTGTCAAAGCTAAAGCGATGGCATTTTTTTAAAAGTGTGACTCATCGGTGCAGTCAGCTTGTACCTACTGCTTATAAAAGGATTATACTGTCCTCAGAAAGAACTCTACTGTAGAGCGAGGGCCGTGACAGGTGCAGAGAGAGAATTAGAGAACAGTCATCTGTATCCCTCCCACACCACTCATTTTCTACTAAGTCAAGATTTTCCCTAAACACAGATCTCTTACCCCTCACAGAAGATTTACACAAAAAAGTAAAACACAGCTATGGTGGTCAGAATTACTGAATCATCTGAAAACTAGGGACATCTACTTAGATAAAAGATACTTAGATTTGGCCCCGTGAGTCTATGTTCCCAAGCAATGGTAACCATATAAAGTAGAGCACACTCCAAATGTATTTGAATCATTGCCAAAACCGTTTTTAAAACTTGTAGACACAGAATGTCGCCTACCATATCAGTAAACAAACGACATTTCGACCATCAAGCCATGAGCCACTGCAGCCACCCCCTGCCCCCAGTGCACCCTGAGGGGATTCAGGATGGAGAAAACAAGATACTGGCCCTAGACAGTTAAGGTGCATATCGAAGGAATGATTTCAATGAGCCCAGACTCTTACATCTTCCCAAAGTGCTAAATTCATTAACATGAGATGTCTGGTTTTTCTTTAATTAACAGTAATCTTTTGATGTTCCAACTACCTGGTTTTTGTTGCAAAAACTTCTATATATCCTGGCTCCTCCCTCACCTCTTTGGAACAGTCCCTCAGAGCTCTCTGAGAGGCTGCCTCCTGGGCTTAAGTCCTCAGCAAGTCTGCTGAATAAAACATAATTCTCAACTTTTAAGTTTTTAATTTTTTTCAGTTGACAAACGAGAAAATCTCTACTCGATATGGTTGCAAAGACTCTCATAATTTATATGATGGGCAAGAAAAAGTAAGGAATAGGTATATACGTATATTTAATACCACAAATGCATAAAGTTTTCAGGTTATATAAACACAGCTCTTCTTTCAAAAATGAAATTTAAGAGGACAACCACAGCCATTTTCATATGACTACATATAAGAAAATGTTTAGTTATTAATGAATTAAACTCTTTGGAACTTTATTATAGTGATATTCACATTAGTCAAGGGTAGGAGGAAGACTCTCATTGTATCTTTTAGATTTTGTCCCAAGTAAATACGTCAATTACTCAAAAAGTATATATAGTTCAAACCCCTGTGTCTTATATCAAAATTCACTCCATAAAGATTAAGAACATAAGAAAACATTGATAGATATTTTTATCATTATGTGGTAGGAAAGACTTCCTAAAGGCAGAAATATAAAGAACAAAATAGTTTACTAAACACACTTTTAAAACTTCAGTTTAACAAAAACACTATAACCAAAGCAATATGTTAACAAGAAAACTGGAAATTTTAATATACATATGATAGTGTGTGTTTATGTGTGTACATAGATGATAGCTGTATACCAAAGAAGACAAATACTCTAATAGAAGAAAGGGCCAAGGATAGAAACAGGGAATTCACATAAACACAGCAAACATTAGAAATGGTTGACCTGATCAGTAATCAAAGAAGTACAATTTTTCCAAAACAGAGAACTTCTGCCTCTCAGATTAGCAGACTTCTTATTTTAAATAAAAATACCTGGAGTGGATGAGAGAATAGGAAAATGAATGCTCAGAAACACAGCTCATAGGATTGTAAACTATCCTGAAGGGTCATATGGCAGTAAATATCAAAAGCCCTAAAAAGTATATGCTTTTAGCTTAGGAATTCCACTTCTAGGAATGTATTCTAAGAAAATAATTGAACACTGCCCAGAGATAGTTGTATGATGCGGATGTTCACTGCAGTGATGTTTATAACAGAAAAAATAATTGAAAACAACACATAAATGATAGAGCTGGAATTTTAAGTGAAGGCCCATCTGCCTTCAGTGTCTGTGCCCCTGATAAGTTTAGATTCAATTCTCTTAGCCTAACAGTCTTCCTGTTACATCCTAACCCTGTAGAAACCAACATACAATGCAGATACATACATTCTGAAGGAAACTAGCTGCCACCCTGTAGCAGGGGAACAAGCTGCATAACCAGGGGACCCTTGTTACCCAACACGATTAACCATCATGAATACAGTGAGACTTGTATTCTAATCCTCTCTTAGAATCTGTTAGTGTAATAAATGAACCTTGATCCAAATTCCTGGAGCTCTTAGTTAAGGGCTACACCCTTTTTGTATTTCTTACCATAACTGCAAGCCACATTGATACATTCTCTATCATATTAAAAAGTTACATTAAGCTATTAAGCTGGTTGTAAAGGAAATATATCAAATCTATGAAATGTATCAAAGTTTCTGATTTTTAATTCAGTGCTTACTAGTTTGACAACAGATAAACTTATCAATCAGTAAAATAAAAGCTTTTGAGCAGAAGCTTGAGGCCTGATATTTTTAAAGACATATTATCAATTATCTTATCACTGAAAATTTCATGAATTAAGTAAAAACACATATAGCAATAATATATTTATATTATAGCAATAATACATTTGTATTTCTGTTAAACTATGCCTGGGTTAGAATGGTATGAGCCTCAATTTGTTGTTCAGAGAGCAGCTTCAAAGGATGGAATGACGACATTACTGACAACCAGAGAAATACACTCTAGCTTAAGATATTAGATTGATGGGCCTTAATAGGTGAGCCTACTGGTTTTATCACAAGCATTTTATCTCTGGACAAACTATATAGGGTAATAGTTAGATTGTTTTTGTCTTTTGCCCTTGGAAAGACACAAAAGTCATCAGACTAGTCTATGTTTTATCAACTTCATTACTAAGAAATTGGTGCTGTTTAATAATACTAGGAAAAAAATGTAAATGAGAAATTTTCTACTTGTAACTGGAGGCTCTGATTTTAGTAAAGACGGCTACTTAGCTTTTTAAAACATCTTAACTTGGACAGCTCTGGAATTATCTGGATTACAAATTCTTTCAAGCACTGAATTAATGCCCTTTCTACCACCTTTATTTACCTGTTTATTTTATTTTTAATTTTATTGGCATATAGTTGATTTACAACATTGTGTTAGTTTCAGATGTACAGCTTTATTAAATGGAGTTCCTGCAATATGCTCCACACAACTTCTTTGTCTTCAATTCTTTAAAAAATAGTATGCTACAAACAATATTTCTAACTCTCATGAAAATACAAGAAACTAAATATTCTAATATTTGCAAGCTTGAGTTTTACAGGGATAAGAGGTGTGTATTTACTTAAGGAAGATCTCAGGTGAGTATAAGGTAGAGAATAGCATAGGTATTTTTTCAGTCTCCAAGTAGAATTTTAATTATGACATTATAATTTAAAAACCCTATTAATTATTCAATTCAATTTATCGGTGTTTAAAGACTATATGACAATTCACTGGTCACTACAAGGTTAGTTTATATTTAAATCAAAGCCATGTGTCACAAGCTACATTCTCATTCCCTGTAACATTTATAGGTTCATTACATGTTCCCTTGGGGGAACAGAAGTTCTTACCAATTCAATTCCACAAACATTTAGTGAGTAATTACTATGTGCCAGGAACTCTAGTTTTCCATTAAATTTACTTCTATTATTATAAGACAGTTATAAAGACTTGGTTACAACTTGGACTGATTGGCAGAAAACTCAACAGATTTCACTGGTGCCATGATGTCCTCAGCATTGAGAGAATAAAGCTGAAACTCTCCAATAAGCTCGTAAGTGTTTATTTTATCAAAAATGTGGAAAAGTCACATGTATCCCTGCTGTCATCAATTAATTCTCTACCATCCCTATAACTACTAGCTGATGACTAACTGTTAAGGGCATTATCTGAAAAATTAGGAGAGAAGCATTTTGTCTAACACAGCACTGAAGATCTCATTTTCTTTTGTGAATTGCCAATAACTCATAACAGTCAGTGAACATACGGGATCACTGAGAAGTTTACAGTGCAGCCGGGCTACACTCAATATGTTACCAACAAGGGTATCATTTAAGCCTCACCCATTTTTAGAAATAAGAGATCAGACAAATACTAAAATTAATATATACCTACATGTCAACTGGAATACAAAAGGAAGTACAGCTGACCCCCTTTCCCAAACAGCCGTGTTTAATAGACTAAGAGATTGCAGAAAATTAAAGGAGTACAATAATAATCAAAGGGGAAAAACACTAACTAAAGTAACCAGATTGCCAGTCAGGCAGAGAAATTCTAATGGCTCTGTTAGTGATGATTCAAACCTCCCTTAACCGAAACAATAGGGAAGAAACCTCTTAAATATCCACTGTCCATATATCATTTTGTTACAATCTCTCAGCAATCTTCAGTAAGCCTCCCCTATGTGACAGCGCTTCCCTATATTACAGCCAAGGCAGAGGAAGTGCTTCTTGTCAGGTGACTTGTTCAAATCCAAAGAGAGAGGAAGTGAAAACCCTCACCTAAAATCTGGGTCTCCCAAAGTCAAGCGTAACACTTCCTCTCCTCCACCTTGCAGATGTGAATGCCACGAGTCAACTGTATTCTTTAACTTGAGAAATAAAAGCGAGAGCTGGCATCTCAGCAAAGGAAATTATTTTCCAAACATTATTCCAGGTTAGACCTTTGGTTTGTGCTTTCCATTCTAGCAATTTACAACACATTATGAATTTGTCCGCAGCTCCACAGCCCTTAGCATAATTAAAACCCATTAGTTTGGTTCACAGTAATAATAATTAGTTTGGTTCACCACGTGTGCTGTGAAAACATATTCACCTAAAAGCTCCTAGGAGGACATTAAATATTCACAACCCTCAATAAAAACTTAGCAGAACATGTCAAAGTATAAAACTTTTTATTAGCAGACGTTGTAACTCACCACTCAGGAATACTATACTTGGGTTCAGCCAGTACTATCTTACGACTTTGAACTATTAGTGGTGGGAAAAGTATCTGGGGTGCCTCAGAAAACCTTTCCTGGCTCAGAAGGCCACTAGGCCAAGTGCCATTACAGCGCTGAGAATTTTCTATTGCAGAGTTCTGAAAGAAGCTGCATGTTCAAAGACCCACCCTAACCTAATAATGTTATTTTGTATCATTCTTTCTCTTTATTATTAACCTTTCCTGACTCAAATCTTACACTTTTCTTCTTCTATACTCAAATCGGGTAAGTTTCATCCCCAGCTCCTTTCCTCCAGCAAAAGGTCACCTTCTGAAAGCCACACTGGAGTAAAAACATTCTGATCAATGGTAACAATTCCACCAGCAGAATAAAGAGGAGGAAATAGAAAAGTCGATAGCATTTTAAGAATTTAAGCTAAGACTAACTCTGAGTTTGGAGCAAAATCTATGTAGATCCATGCAATAAAAAACAAAACTCTAAGAATTGTACTTTAAGTGTTCACGATTTTCAGCAACAGAAGTATCTCAGCACATTCATACAAATGCTGAATAGTTTATCAAAGACACACATATAAGACACAAAAACAAGATAAAAGTGACTCTTACAAAAATATTTTTTCCTTCCACATATTTGTGAAATTATCCTCATTCACCCTGTTATGTTGCTGCAGTGGCACTGGTCTCTTGGGGCTGATGGAAGCCCCAACGAAAACAGAATGAAGCCAATCAAGCCAAGATTAAGAATTCTGATTACCTAAGAAGATTAGGAGAATCTGAAAACAAAACTAAAAATAACACTGTGTCATCCAGTCACATACTACATCTGCAAAGCCTAGGCCAATGGTTCTTAGTCTTTTTTTTTTTTTTTTTTTTCCTGGTCATAGACCTCATTGTTAACCTGTTGAAAAATGGATGTATTCATATTTGTGGCTACAACTTCCAAGGATTGTGAGTCCTCATAGGTCAGCCCTGGATGATTAGAATGCTTGTTAGAAACCATGTATTCCTGAGGTCAGGAACCTCACTTTCATCTTTCTATACCAGTACGCAGCATTGTGCCTGCGTCCATCAGGCAGCAGAGCTGACGAATGAGAATGTGTGTCCGTAGTCAAGTGACCACAAAGAATAACTTGACTGGTTAAGGGAATGAAGCACTTGCTTCTGAAGGAATAAATGATTCAAATGCATCAGAAGCATCACTGTTTTTACATATATATATATATGTGCATATATGTATTTGTGCATATATATGTATATATGTGTGTGTGTATACATATATACACACATGCACACACACACATAAAGAAAAAGCCTGGCCTTTTAAAGGAATCCAAATACTAAACTTATATTTGAGTGCTTCCAATACATGATGAATACTTTTTCACAGTGAAATTCTCAACATGAGTTCCAGAATACCTTTATTAAAATTAAGAAACTTCAAAATTGAAGGTATTCAGGGTGGCTACAGTGCTTCAAACTTATTCTGAATCAAGCCATTACTATATATGCCCAGTTGATGTGATTCTTCTAAAAATTCTTTAAAATTGTTTGAAATACTTACTCTTCCTAGGTTTTAGAAGTGCACCCAAGTCTTTAAGCTTAACACCCACCTTTATACATACTTTTCTGCGGGGAGGCTAATACAAAAATGGTGGATGGTGATTTTAACTTCTATGGAAGTCATTACTCAGCATTAAAACACACCAAAGACTTTATGCCTTACCTGTTCCTGCAGTTTGTTAGGGCAGAGCACAAAGATTACCTCCAGCCCCCCTTCAATTATTTAAATCTACAGACCAGCCTCATGTCTTTGTCTTCTTTTATTCGTTTCCCTCCTTTTCTTTACACATCAATCTACTTCCCCCTCTCAAGTATTTCTATTTCTGGGATGGAGTTTTCTATTAGTTTCTTTTCTCTTTCTTCTCCCACATAGGAAATAGGACTATAATTATATCTTTCATCATTTTTTTTGACAACTACTTTGTTCCTTTTATATTCCTTACTTTTTCCAAATATGACTTTTTTAAAAAAAATTTCCAAAGGTGTGATTTTTTGTGTTCATCATGCACTTTTCAACTTTTGCAGCAACAAAACAGACCTACCACTAAAAGTCAACTGTATACGGCATTTACATTTTAGTCCCCTATGACTTTGTGCATTATTAAACTCACCGACCATTCTTATAGTTTATTTAGACAATAAAGATTGCAAGAAAGATTTTTATATTCTTAGAAGACAAAAAAACTGTCTCCTTTGCTGAGCCATTCTTTTCAGATCTATTCTTAATGTTGGAAGTACTTGCCCTGAGCCCCCTGCTCTTCTGTATTCACAAATTTCCCCCAGAGGATTCTCACCCAAACCCATGGTTTTGAATACAGTATATCCCCTGCATATGAACCTTCAAGTTGTGAACTTTCAAAGATGCAAACCTGTGTTCGCAGGTCCAATCAGGTAAGTTAGTTCACATGTATGGTGTACATTGTCATGTGCATGCATCCTCTATAAGTGGTTGTGCTTTTGTGTACTTTACTGTACAGTACTGAATAGAGTACAGTAGAACAGTATCTTTATTTCTTGCCTGTTCACTCGATGCCAACCCCTGTATGCCAGCTGTTGTACTATACTATTGTACTTTTCAAGGTACTATACTGTAAGATTAAAAATGTTTGCCTTATTTTTTGTGTTTGTTTGTCCATTATGTATTATCTGTGTGAAAAGTATTATACCTATTACAGTACAGTACTATATAGGCTAACTTTGTTGGACTTACGAACAAATTGGCCTTACAAACGTGCTCTCAGAGCAGAGCTCGTTCATATGTAAGGGACTTACTGTACCATAATATAACCCAATGACTCTCAAATCTATGTCGTTAGACCTGACCTCTCCTTAGGACTCCAGGCTGATATTAAGATGCTTATTTGATGTCTCTACTTGATGTCATAAACCCAGCACAGTCAAAATAGGACTCGATATTAATGTCTTCCTTTCTCTATGCCTTCCACCCATCTTCCTCATCTCAACAATACACTCAAATCCCAAAATCTTTGATTCCTCTTTTTCCCTTACCTCTCAAACCCAATGCAATAAAGATTCTGAATCCAATTACTCCTATTGCCTTTACCACCCCAGTTTAAGCTTCTGTCATTTGTTTTCTCTAATCCTTTCTCCACGTGCAACCGGTACAAAAATTAGAAACATAAATCATGGAACACACTTGCTTACAACCATCCAGTAGCTTTCTATTGAACTTAAAACCCAAAATTTACTCCCTAGCTTGCAAAGCCCTTGATGATTTGGCCCTTGCCTATCTCTCTGACCTCATCTCATGTCACTTACCCACTTCACCTGTTAGATTCCAACCATGCTAGCCTCTTTCTGTCCTCAGAACAATCCATGCTCATTCCCACCTTCAAGTCCTCACACCATCTCTTCTATCTGCCTACAATGCTCCTTCCTCTACACGTCCAACAGCTCGTTCCTTCTGGTTATTCCACAGAGAGGCCTTCTATGACCAAAGCAATCGAATGGGGTCACCCTATCGTTTACCACCACCTTATCCTCCACAGTATGCATCACTAATTGTTAACCGAATTATTTATCTTCTATCTTCATTCACTAGAATGAAAGATCACAAGATGATGAACTCCATCTCAATCAGTGTCTATCACCATGATTTTGGACATTGCTTAGCACACAGTAAGCACTCAATAAAGTGTTTATTAAATGAATTAAGTTAAAGAGTTTATTTTAAACACAACAAAACTCTATGAATTTCACGGCATTGATTTTTTTCCCTTTTTACAGAAAGTTACCACATTTACTAAAAGATCAAGTAAACATTCATTTTAGACAATTTTCATGGAAATGTTAGGCAATAAAGAATGTTAAAATATTACATTACAATGTTTAGAATACTCCAGAAATTATAGTACCTCCAAAACCTACATGGTGGTAATTATACATGAGAAACTATTGCATTTTCAATAATTAATTAAAATGCAAATAACCCATACTTCAATGTCTCTTCACGTTATCTAAAACATCACATTTTATGTTTAAGGAATTGAATCTCAACTTTATGTGAATTTTGCTGGCAGTGTGAAATATACCACCAAGATCTGCTATGGTTTTTTCCCAAATTTTCTGGACCCCATCCCTCTTGCACCAATACAGATTAGATTTTTCATTACATGATACTTAAGATGACTGTAAGAAGTAACACTCCTGCCCTTCTTCTGGCTTTTCTGCCTCCATTTTTATCCCAAACACTATAAGTACAATTTTTAAAAGAACATTTTATTTAGGTAATTTCCATGTCCCCCTCAAAAAAAAACAACCAAACCCATACGCTTTAATACTATTTCACTAACTCTTCTCACAAAGACGTTGTGCCCTAGGTTAATCAACGCTTCCTGAAATCTCCAACACATAATTCACTGATTGCCAATCTGTGGGCCTGCAATTAGGGATGATAAAAAAAAAAAAAGTGAAACCACCCCACATTCCTAAAGGATGTCTGATACTGAATAATTACACATCTTGAAAGTGAATGCTTGTATGTGTGTGTGTGTGTATATGAATTGCATATACTATTTTAAAATTTGATTAATCAAAGACAACATTTTATTTAAATATTCAATAGTGTTTCTGAACTAACAGTAGTATTTTTAGTCATGTTCCATTTTCGCAACAGACACCAAACATACAACTACTATGATGTTAAAGTCCTGAAAGGTTTTTGAACTTTAAAGGGGGCTCCATATTTTAAGTTCTATTACAGTCTATTTCATTAATTAAACCCAGTACAAACACTCTGCTGACAACCCGTGTGCCTGCTACACCAAAGCAAGACCAACACACACTGCCTTAGAAGTCTCCTTAATAAAGTAAGCTTTTCTGATGATCAGCCCCTACACACCTGAAACATTAATATGCCATCAATTGCAACCAACTAAGGTAAATAATATGTATATTTTAATTCAAGTCACTGTTTACTCATCAAATATTAAGCAAGTAAGAAAGAAGTATTAAAGTTATTCCTAAAAGCCTCTATTACTTTACTCTCACGGGTCTGAAAGTTGCTAACACTACACTCATTACCACTGATGGAAAATTACTGGAGAGTACCTCTTAACTAAAAATGAACAAAACAATTTTTAAACATGAATTGAAATGAAATTTGAGCACACAGGGATCATTTCTTATGTTTAGATATATAAGGAGACCCATCATCATACCGTACTAGTAAGTTTACTACCTTAACTTCTTGATTTTAAATTATTTAACTTATCGCTTACCAATATTACCTATTTCAGTTTATTCAACAGAAATAAAAATGAGAGAGTCAATGCAGTGAACCTTGAGTAAATAATCATGAAAGGTAATATATTCAATGGATATAAGATGTCAATATTTTAAAAGCCGTATCTCAGAAGTTGATTCCATTCAAAAACCATTCCAAATGTGTTCAATTATCCTTAGAAACCTGACTTAAACCTTAAAAATGTATCTCACGCTGTAGGTAAGCTGGGTATTTATGAGAAATGAGTCTATTACAACAGTTCTGTGTTTGTCCGAAGAGCAAACCCAAAGATAACTCAAACACACGTAAGTATTATTTCCTTCTGAGGGGTGAACTATCTTCTATGTAGCTCTAATAAATATGCTTTCTGTATAGCCATCGTCTGCTAATCTCTAAGTTCTTCCCCAAAATAACTACACTTATCCTTCAGGGTCTGACTTAGGCATCACTTTACCCAAAACCCTAGGGTTGAGCAAGGTAACCTTCCCGTAGGTTCCATCAGCATCTTGTACTGAACCTTAAATAGTGCTTATGACATGTAAATAAAGATTGACTTCCGGTCTCCACACCAGGCATGAAAGCTCAACAGCAGCAGTGGTGAACGTATTATTCACCACTTGATCCCAAGAGCCTAAAACTTACTAAATGCTCAATTAATATTTGTTGAATTAATTAACAAACTGATCAAAAACTCACAGAACACATATGAAATTTGAAAGAGGGGGGTGGTCCTTCTTTCTAACTGAAAACTAGTAAATATCCAAAATGAGTCAAACTCTGTTACTTCTGAAAATATAAAATCTACAACACTGTTTATAGGTTATGCTGACTCAATTAATTTTAGGAGAAAGAAACTCTTCTGTAAACCTATCCAAACTCATTTTTAGAATCTATTCACATTGAATTTTCTGTAGTGATGGAAAATAACTGAATGGCATGCTAATTAGTAATAACAGAAATAATAATAGTAAACAGTAAAAACCACTGGTTACATTTACTGTGCATTTACAATGGACGCTGTTCAAAGAACTTTTTATTTATCTCATACTATCATTATAATGACAGCATAAGGTAAGTACAATTATCTCACACATTCCACAGCTAAAGATACTGAGAAACAGGCATTATGCTAATAATGGTCCATGGGCACATACCGTGTAAATGTCACATGGGTATAAGTACCATTTTGGTATTTTTTGATGCTATCAAATTGATTCTCTTTGCCAAACAAGGCAAACACAAACCTTTAATCTGTTTTTTATGGTAACTATTTATAAAATCTATTTTCTACTCTTTTTATCACTTTAATATCCTCTGGTATTTTTTGACAGATATAATGCTAGCAAATGGAGAGTACATATAAAATTACACAGTTCTAAAATATTATATTCAGGTTAACACATCCTAAAGTGTTGTTTCCCTTTTCAAAATATTAGCCAAACACTGACAATACATATTCAGTGATGAGGCTATCACTCTCTACAAATCTACAACATCTTTGTACATGTTTATGTATTAACCAGCTTTGTTACAATTTCTATTTTTACGTATGTCTTTGGCCAAAGAATACAATCTTTTTATTCTGTTCTTCCCTCATGTCTTGTCAATAAGACTGACGTTTTCACCAGAGGTTTCATGCGTCCATTTTACATTTGGTTCCACATGTCTTATCATTTCTGATACTATTGTGAATAGCTTTCTTCTATTAAATTTTCTAGTTGGTTTTGCAAGAATATAGTGATATTAGTGTATATCAATCCTATATCCAGAAACTTTGCTGAATGATCTTATTACTCCTAATAATTAATCTGCAGATTCTCTTAGATTTTCCCTGTAGACAGTCATATTATTCTCTCTATATACTGACAGTTCGGTTTCTTTCTCAGTCGAGCCCCAATACTGCCATGAACTATCTCTATAACTTGGAGCGAGTCACTAGGATTCACTTTTTTCATTTATAAAATTAAATGATTGAGCCAGGAGATCTTTAAACAAAAACCTTCAATATTCTAAATTTCCTAAATTATATTACACTATATAGACTTAGAATACCATGTTATATTCTGTCCCACCCTGTACCCAACCCAGTTCCTTTTGACTGTGATCCTCTAAACAGCAGTAAGCCTAATCTAGAGTTTCAGCCCAAGTGGCAAAAGCACATACTACTTACTCAACAGACATGCGATCCCTCAAATTTCCCAGCTCCCTTACAGTTAGATCAGACCATTAGCTCTGAACAACTAGCTGTAAGCAGCGATGACGTGTCTCCTCGGGAACAAAGCACACAGAAAAGGAAGTTAGTTCTCCATACTCTTTTCTTCCCCTGCCATGGTACTTAAAGTCATTCTAGACATGGAATGTTAGTTACCTGGGGCTCCTGAGAGACCACCTGGAGTAGGACCCCCTAACCAGTGGTGGACATGTGACACATACACAAATTGAATCACTGAGACTTCGGGGTTCATATTTTTTTCTTACAAAAGCATAACTTAGCTTATCCTGACTAACCCAGGATGGCAAATCAGTTTCGTTTCAGGTGCAGATTGATTGGTAGTAGCTTCCTGGAATTGAAAAAAATATTGAGAAACTTTGGTAAAATTAGAAAGGAATGCCATGCACAGTCAACAGCTCCATAAGTGTGAATCCTGAACCCCGACTTAGGTCATATGTTTTATGCAAATTGAGGCTTATGAACTAAAAGACTGGTGGTAAACTTCAGTTATCAGTGGCTTGAAAAGTTAAGTCCAAACCGCAGCTGGTTACTTCTCACAGCTGCAGTGTATTTCTCTAGTACAAATACCCTTAGCTCTTTTCCATTCCTATATTCCTGTTCACCAAGTTGACTATCTTACCCCTACACTAAACCCTGAATTACGATCATCTCCAGTCAAGCAATTTCTGCTGCAGGCTTTTAAGGCATAACCGTGAGAATGTAAATGTAACAAGACAAAATATTATTATTCACGACATCAAATCCCAGATTCATTACTTGAGTGTTTACTGATCATTTTCAAAATGTTCTGGCTACGAATCAAGCGTCATTTTCCATAAGCTATTTTCTAATGGAGAACTTCAGAAATACAAAATGGTATGAAAGGATTATAATAAACACCCATGTTTCAACAGCCAGCTAAAAAGATAAATTATTACATACACAGGTGAAGTGAACCAGGTACCCAGCCCTGATTTTATTCTGTTTGTTCCCCTGAAGGAGTTATAACCATTCTGTTGAATTTAATATTTATCATTCAAGGGCATTTTTTCAGAATTTTACTACCGATGTCTACATTCTAATACTAATTCCAGAATTGTTTTTCATATTGTAACATGATATAAATGGTATCATACTGTATATGTCCATCCGTAATTTTTCATTTTTGCCCAACATTATATTCCTGGGATTTATTCTTGTTGATAAGTATGGTTATAGTTTCACTGTATGCAGTATAACTACCTTGTTTGAAATTGATGCAATTTAAGTATCAATTTCCCTACTGACAAAATTGAGAGTTTTTGTTTTGTTTTGTTATTTAGGTGGAGTTTATTTTTTAGAACAATTTTAGGTTCAGAGCAAAATGGAGAAGGCACAGAGTTTCCATATTACCCCCCAACACACACAGCCATCCCTGACCAGAGTAGTACACTTGTTACAATCAAGGAACCTACACTGAAACATTAGATTATCACCCAAAGCCCATAGTTTGCACATTAGAGTTGACTCTTGATGCTGTACATTCTATGGGTTTTGACAAATGTACAATGATTTGTATCCACCATTATAGTATCACACAGAATAGTTTTGTTAGGGAACTGTTGACCAAAACTGCCCGCCTCGGCCAGGCACAATGATACCCACTTACATGAGTTGTCTCACAACTGCAGGTCCCAATGACAAACATGGCGCTGTCACCGAAATCTAAGCGGAAGAATTCAGGAGGGGCCAAAAGGAGGGAGGAGACGCCAGCCCATAATAAGTCCTGCCAACCTCCTAGAATCCTTTGCTCTGGAATCCACGTTGGCTGAGAGATGCGCGCATCACCAGGAAAGACCCTGAGTCAGACCAAATATGGGCCAAGCAAGAGGACTGGCCAGAAACAACCCGGAAACTCACCCTATTACCAGAAAACCTGAGACTGTGAGCCACGTGGCAGAGCAGTTCTCCTGGATTCCTTTACCCTCCTGCTCTCTGCCCAGGCACCCCTTTCCAATAAAGTCTTTTGCTTTGTCAGCATGTGTGTCTCCTCAGACACATTTCTGAGTGTTAGACAAGAGCCCACTCTCAGGCCCTGGAAGGGGTCCCCCTTCCTGTAACAGTTTCCCTGCCCTAAAAATCCTCTGTGCTCCACCTATTCATCCCACCCTTCCCATAACACCTGGCAAACACTGATCTTTTTACTGTCTCCATAGTTTTGCCTTTTCCAGAGTGTCATATAGTTGGAATCCTACAGTAGGTAGCCCTTTCAGATTAGCTTTATCCTTTACAGAAAATAGTAAATTACTAATGAAAGTGCATGGTACCAATTCCATTGTCAATCGGTGTTAAGATTAAGCATCATTATGGTCACAAATATGAATATTTACTCTGGTAACATGAAAAACATTAAATTAACTTCCTTGAAGCAGGAAGACTATGTCTGTGCATTCTTTGGAAGATACAGTAGGATAAAAAAAAAAAAAGCCAAATGAATTGGTGCACTGTCAAAATAGATACATCAATATTAATCAAGTCATCGGTCCAAAGAAGGAAAGTCAGTTAAAATCAGCCAATATTTATTAATCATCTGCTTCCTTCAAAAACGTACTATGCACTTGAGATATAAGATGAATGGGATGTTGCCTCTGCCTGCAGGTGTTTTCCTGGTAATTATTTCATAATAGTTTCAAAAAGTAAATGTAAAGGGTCATGTGATTTTGCAGCAAGAGGTACAGTAGAAGAAGGAATTCACTATGCCTGAATGAGAGAGAGAGGGAGGGAGGAGAGGGGAAGGGAGAGGAGAGGTGGATAGGAAGAGAAAGGAGGAGGGAGGGAAGGAAAGAGAAAGGAAGGGAGAAAAAAAGACAGAGGTATCTGTTCAGGGAGGAGGGGATGCAAATAAATGCAGGAGGGCTTCACAAAGGAAGGCAAATTTGACAGCTGCCTAAAGGATGAACAGGCTTCCTTTAGGTGAAGAATTACGCAAGGATGTTCCAGGGAGAAAGAGAACAGAGCATATTCAAAGGCAAGCTGTCTTCCAGCAAACTCAATCAGGCTGGACTGATTACACCTCCAGGGAAGTTTATGTGTGTCTACATATACAAATCAGTACGAAATGACAAAGATTCGCTCTTTGACCAAACTCTCCCCAGGCGCCTCTAAATCCTCTTTTCAACTAAGTCTCAACCTTGGCCTATAGAAACCAAAGACTCTCAACAAAGATGATTTTGTCCATCCCTGACCCCTGCCAAACTCACATTAAGAGACATAAGCACGAACATAGTTTCTAATGGCTCAAGGCCACAACCCTAATATGACTCTAGCCCCCGCTGAAAGGGCCTCCATAAGAAAGCTCAAGGCCACCAAAAGTACTTTGTTCTAGCCAACACCTGACAACAGGCCCCACCAACCTCTCTTAGAGCATTTACTAAAAGGCCTTACAACTGTGAATCCTTCCTCTGTCCCTTTCCTATATACTAATATCTCCTACAACTCAAGAGTGTCTTTCTCAAGTACCTGAAAGCTATTCCTCTGAAATGTAATCATCAGGAAGGATGGCACCCCTGTCTCCCAGTCTCCCCGGGAGAACAGAATCCTAACTTCAATACTTGCCAGCTAGCATACACAGCTGGCCTAATCGATATTTATATCGACCAACCCTTTGCAATTTTTCCCTTCCCTGACCTTACTGAGTCCCCATATGCCCCCCTCCCTATTCCCTCATTCTCCTCTTAAAATACCCAGTAAAGTCTGTACGAATTGACATTGAGTTCAGTTCATGCTGGGCTCTCTCCTCTACTGCAATAGTATATTACTGATTACAATCTGTCCTGACCATTTTAACTAGTGTCTGGCTTTGCTCATCTTTAGTAGTAATAGAGTATGAAATAACGCAATCCACCATTCTAAAGCATTCAGTAGCTCTCCTTATCTTTCAAATATAGTTGTGCTGGTTGCGTGGCATTTGAAGCCCTGCCCCAAGCCCAAAAGAACACTTGGGAATTCCCAGTCACTGACAAATGCTTCTTCTTCTCTGTCCTTTGTCCTTGTCCTCCTTCTGATATGCATCCTTCCACATCACACTCTATTTATCTACATTTATATTATACTCATTTATTCTTTCATTCATTCATATGTCAAACACATTCATTAACTTATTAATCACTATCCCTCAAGGAGTCCCACTCAAATGCCACGCCTCTACATTCCTAAAACTTCACTATTAGCTCCACCCAGAGTATTCTTTCCCAACTAGAGAACAGGGTGAGTACATCTAACCTGCAGGCAGAACATTTTTCTTCTATAATATCTTTGATTATTGCTCCTATAGTATTTGTTCTAGCTTCTCCTTTAGGAATATAATATTTTCCACATGTTTTATGAGGGATAGACACACTACAGTCCATGGGCCAAATCTGGTCCACTGTCTGTTTCTGTACAGCCCATGAACTAAGAGTGCCTTTAACCTTTTTAATGGTTAAAAAAACCACAAGAAGTAATATTTCATAAACATAAAAATCATAAGAAATTCAAATTTCAGTGTCCATAAATTCAGTGTTTTTTGTGACACAGCCATGCCCATTTGTTTACATACTGCCTATGGCTGTTTTCATGCCACGATGTTTCAAGAACTGAGTAGTTCTAATAAAAAGAAAAAAAAAAAAATTTGATTCACAAAGCAGAAAGTATTTATAGAAAAAGTGTGCCAACTCCTGTATTAGGTAACCATTTGCTGCAGTGTGTTCACTCCAGTGATGGTTAAATCATACTCTCAGATCTAGAAAAAAAGATGGTGTGCAAGACCTTTTTTTTTTAAAAACAGGCATTCACTCAATTCAGCTCTGATCTTCTAACTTAGCAGCTTCTCCTTCCCGAGCCTATACTTCCACAATCCTGTTCCTATCTCCACATATGCCTTTACTACTTTGAGAGGACTAACGCTTCCAAAATGCACTGGGTCATCGCCAGCTTCCTGCCTACCAATGCCCATGCCATGCGGTGGGAATCTGAGTTGATGGGACAGAGTGGTGGAGGGTACAAAGAACTGCTTTTTCATACTATGTTTGTTAGCACAGCCCGTGGGTCAGAGGCAGAGAGGTTTGATGGACTGAAGTGCCTGCCAATCTTTCCTTAGTGTTTGAGGTAAACCTGTGTGTTATCAGAGGTGAACTCCAGGTAGGTTTTTCTCCAACTGGTTCCATCTACCTTATAATTAGTGGATATCTCTCCCAGATTTTAGATTCAATTGTTTTTCAGTCTAAGATTTCAGTGTTTTCTTAAGTTTTCATTTCATTTTGAGACACACTGACCAGAAGCTCATCTTTGACTACAATGAGAATTTCTTTAAAATCTTTAAAATATTCCAAGAATGAGTCTTTAGCTCCTAAGACAATTTATTGATGCTGTATTATTCAAGTATTCCATAAAATGCTTCCTCCTTTGGGGATTTCAATTATGTTATCTTTATCCTTTCAAGTCACCACCCTTTCCCAACTGGGTAAGCAGCATCAATATGTGTTTATTAAAACACTGAAGAATTATTTCCACACACCTTATAAATTATAATTTAACAAACAGTTCCATTCTGGCCAATAGAATGATCTGCCAAAAATTGTTAGACATTTTCTTTTAACTTTTCTGTTTTATCAGAACTTTAAGTAAGTAATCATTTATTGTTTATAGACTAGACAGTCATACATTATTAGGGTACTTCCTTTCTGCCACACCTACCACGTACTTTGTTTTCCTCTTAATGTATTGGGGAAAAAATAATTATATAACTAAAACACAAGGATTCTGAGAAACAAATAATGCTATTAATAATTTATGTTCTTTCCCAAACACATTGGTCTTTCTTTTACCTCCCTTTTGCCCAAAATTCTGTGAAAGTCACAATGAATAAATAGAACAAAACGGCAATAATGTTAATATTTATTTTCCTCTAATTATGTTTTATTACTTCAATTAATTTTTGTGAAAAACACTGAGAAAGCATCTGATATTTAAAATGTTTTATAAACTTGATTTTTAAAGTGAATCTTTCTTACATCATCCAGCATTTATCTTATACTGACATTTTTATTATTCAAAAATTCTCACTTGAATAAGAAGAGCAGTTCATCTGGAATATCGCAACTATTATGCATCATTAATATACTAATGCATTATTTATGATGGTGAATAATATCCTGAAATGAGAAGTCACTGAAGATAAAATATTGCTCTATCATGTTCCATTATGGGAAGATATACTTTTAATTAAAGTGATGCCATAGAAATTTGAAGAAAAAGAAAGAGTTCTTGATATCGTTCTACCTAAAAGGCTCAACTTCCTTTTTGGAGGCCTAATAAAAATCAACAGTGTTATTTTATAGGTACGGTAAGTATGGACCACTTAGAAATAAAGAATCATTGGAGTGTTGGGCTGAAACAAATCTTAAAGATCCTCTTACTATATCTGTCCTGAGTCCACAAAAAGAGTAGTACCAGAAAATTATATGTGTAGCAATAAGATCATTAAACAAGAATCCTATTTTTTTAATGAATTTTCTTTTTTGAGGGACCACTCCATTACTACTGATAAATGATTGGCCTAAGACAATCATTGGTCCCCTTTCGAACTTAATGTAAACTTGAGTTTGTATGTGTGTAGGTATGTATGTGTGCACAAGCATCATTCCATATATGTGTATCTTTCAGTGTACGTTCTAACTGGTCTGCATATATGAAGGCTGTTGGTACACTGATTTTATAACTCACTGTTCTATAGATGTCTCTCATAAGTCCATTTTTGGTAGTTTTTCCACTGACTCATTTGGTAGTCTTAAGACATACAATCAGATCACCTGCAACTAGAGATGCTTTACCTCTTCACATCCAAACTTAAGTCTCTATGTCTAATAACACTGGCTTGTCCCTCCAACACACATGCACAGCAGAGATACTGAACATCCATCTTTAACTTATGTCCAATTCAAGCAACTAGTGTATGGGGATATAGGTATACATATAGCTGATTCACGTTGTTGTACAGCAGAAACTAATACAACACTGTAAAGCAATTATACTCCAATAAAACACACAGATGGACCTAGAGATGATCATACTAAATGAAGTATGTCAGACAGAGAAAGACAAATATCACATGATATCACTTATATGTGGAATAAAAAAATTATACAAATAAACTTATCTGCAAAACAGAAACAGACTCACAGACACAGAAAACAAACTTACGGTTACCAAAGGGGAAAGGGTGGGGGATGGATAAATTAGGAATTTGGAATTAACAGGTACATACTGGGGCTTCCCTGGTGGCGCAGTGGTTAAGAATCCGCCTTAAGTGACTAAGCCCATGCACCACAACTACTGAGCCTGTGCTCTAGAGCCTGCGAGCCACAACTACTGAAGCCCACACGCCTAGAGCCCGTGCTCCACAACAAGACAAGCCACCGCAATCAGAAGCCCGCGCACTGCAACAAAGAGTAGCCCCCGCTCGCAGCAACTAGAGAAAGCCCGGTGCAGCAACGAAGACCCAACACAGCCAAAAATAAATAAATAAAATGAATAAGCTTATTAAAAAAAACAGATACAGATACATACTACTATATTTTAAATTGATAAACAACAAGGGCCTACTATATAGCATAGAACTACATTCAATATCTTATAATAACCTGTAATGGAAAAGAATCTGAAAAAGAATATGTACATACATATTCATACACATATATATGTACATATATATAGGAGGTATAACTGAATCATTTTGCTGTACACCTGAAACACTATAAATCAATTATACTTCAATTAAAACGTAAAAGGAATTAATGTCTACTCCAAATAGATATATAAAATTCACCATGTTAACTATTTTAAAGTGTGTGACTCAGTGACATTTAGCACATTCACAATGTTGTACGACCATCACCACTAACTAGCTACAAAAAATTTTCATCATCCCGAAAGGAAATCATGGACCCATTAAGCAATCACCCTGCATTAAACCCCTGGCAACCGCTAATCTGCTTTATGTCTCTATGGATTTGCCTATTCTGGATATTTCATACAAATAAAAACCACACAATATGTGAAAATAAACAAACCAACCAACCACTAGTGTCTCACCCCCGGTAAATAAGGTGCTGACTTTTGAACTGAAGCGTGCAAGTATGTGTGTGTGTGTGCACGTGCGTTTGTAAAATAAATGTTAAGGAGCTATCCATCAATTCCTATTTTATTATTTTTTGAAACATAGATAGATTTTAAATTTTGTCAAGAGACTTTTCCCTACCTTCAGGGATGTCTAAAGAATTTTTCTCCTTAGCTCTACTAATATGAAGAATTATACTAACGGATATTTTGGTATTGAGCCCCTCTTGGATTCCTGGAATAAACCCCACTTGGTCATGAGGTATATTTTAATGCAACATTGTTTTCTGTTAAAACATATTTTATTTTGGAATTGTGTATCAATATTCCTAAGTAAAACTGTTCTATAATTTTCCAAAATAATTTTTTAAGATTTTGGAATCCATGTTATACTAACTCAATGAAATAAATTTGGAGGTTTTCCTTCTTTTCCTATCTTTGGAATAATTTAAGCTGCATAGTTAAGTAGGGGTTTATTTGACCCTGGTACAATTCTTGTCAGGAAATATTTTTATTACTTTATTTTATGACAATTAGTCTGTTTAGACTTTCTGGAGTATACTTAATTTTTCTACAGAATGATTCATTTCATGAAGATTTCCAAATCTACCTCCATATAATTGAGCAAATGGTCCCTTAGGATTTAATTTACTGTGCTGTGACTGTTTTCCCTTTTGTACCCTTATGTAACTTCTAATACATAAGAATATTTGTACTTTCTCCCTTTTTCTTAGTTTGTTGAATTTTTTCAAAGAACCAATTTTTAAATTAACTCATCAATTTCCTTTTTATCTTTATTAATTCTATCCTGTTGCTTTCTTTTGTTTACTTTGTTATTCTTCTAGGTTTTTATCTGCTTGTTTAATCCATTTATTTTCTTTAATTTTTATTAATACATGCATTTAATGCTAAAAATTTTCTCCTGATAACTTCCTTAGATATGCCCACATATTCTAAAACATCATGTATTCATTTTCATTATGTTCAAGAAATTCTTCCATTTTATTTGATATTTCTCCTTTGACCTAACATTTACTTAACAGTGTGCTTTGTAAACTTCAGATAGAAATAGTTTCTTAATAGTTTATGGCCTTTGTATGCAAAGTCAGGTTGGCTAAATCTTTGACACATATTTTCTTTCCCTAAGTTTCTTAATACGTTACTCCATTTTCATTTGGCATAAAGCGTTGGTCTTAAAAATAAGTATCATGACAATCTGACTTTCCTTCCTTTAAAAGTGACTTGGTCTTTTTGCCTGGATTCAAAAGATTTTTTTTCTTTACCTTTAAACTCCAATAGCTTTACTATGATTATCTGTCTGGACCAACTAAGAAGGTGATTTTCTACGTAGGCACTATGCATTTTCAATGTGTGGTTTCAGGCAAGTGTTCTTGAGCTTTGGTTTTCTTCCCAGGGTCATTTATTATAAGTGCATTCTCTTATACCTAACATTTTCTGTTGTCCTTTTTATTTAAATGCATTATTTTATACCATATTTAGGTTCACAGCAAATTTGAATGGAAAACACAAAGATTTTCTCATTACTCTCTGCCCAGACATGCTAAGCCTCTGCCATTATTAACATCCCTCACCAACTGGTACATTTGTTATAAGAAATGAACCTTCACTGACATATCTCATCACCCAAAGTCCACAGTTTTCACTCTTGGTTCTGTACATTCTATGGATTTTAACCAATGTATAATGGCATGTATCCATCATTAGAATATCATACAGAATAGTTTCACTGCCCTAAAAATCCTCTTATTCATCCCTCCTCCCTAACGCCTGGCAACCACTGATCTTTTTACTGTCTTCATAGTTTTGACTTTTCCAGAATATCATATAGGTTGAATCCTACAGTATGCAGCCTCTTCGGATTGGCTTCTTTTACTCAATAACATGCATTTACGTTTCTTCCATGTCTTTTCATGGGTTGATAGCTTCTTTCTTTTGGGTACTGAGTAATATTCCACTATCTATATGTAACGCCATTTATTTATCCATTCACCTACTGAAGGACATGCTGGTTGCTTCCAAGTTTTGACAATTATGAATAAAGCTGCTATAAACATCCATGTGCAAGTTTTTGTGTGAACATTTAAACTTTCAACTCCTTTGGGTAAATACCAAGGAGCATGATGGCTGGATCATATGGTCAGAGTATGTTTAGTTTTGTAAGAAGCCTCCAAACTGTCTTCCAAAGTGGCTGAACTATTACGCATTCCCACCAATGACGAATAAGAATTTCTGTTGCTTTACAACCTTTTCAGCATCTGGTATTGTCAATGTTCTGGATTTTGGTCACTAATAGGCACAGTGGAATTTCATTGTTTTGTTGTTGTTGTTTTTTAAGTTTTCAATATTTTATTCAAGTTTTATTTTAAGTGATGTTAATTACAGCTTTTGAAGGGGAGGAACTAATTCCACACAAAATGGAAGACTGTAAAATGTACCCATTAAACTGCTAAAAAAATAAACTGAGTGGCGAAAATACAACAGAAGTTCAATTTAGATTCTGAGTGTTGTCACCATGTGATTACAGTCACAGAGACTCTTCCCAGCTTGCAGCTGGAGCTCTTAGAAGCTATTTCATACTCTGGTGCAAGGGCAAAAAAACACAACATGAGAAAAAACACAATTAAGTCCTGAATTATTGGCTTCATCACATCCACCTTCTCCACCCCAAAATGGCACAGAAGAAACAGCTACCACTCCCTGCAGACTACTTTTGGTGTAAAAGAGGTGATGGATTGGGGTGGAAAAAGTCCCTGCCTAAAAAAGTCCCTTTCAGATGAGTTTGTATACACCATCAAAGAGCCTCTCCTCAATCAGGGTAGGAGACCAAGGTTCAATTCTCAGGAAATCACAATTTCATTCATTTACTTAATACGAATTTACAAATTACAAAGTGCCTGCAAATTACCAACTTCCACTTGCAGCCATTTCTAGGTAAAAAAGAAACCTGACATCTCTAGAGGGGCCAGCAAGCTCCCCCTCAAGTCTACAGCTGAAAGGACCTTTTTTGAAATTGGGTTTCTTCTGTACCTCTGAAAGGGTAACACCCTAAAGCTGAATCACCTTTAACCTGGAAGTCTAACATGATATTTAGCGATATTTGCATCCCAGACATACAACATTAAAAGGTACACTAAATTCTGAAGGTAGCTATGCTGCAAAATAGTTTAAAATGAAACGACTGTGGAGTATTCATTTATGCTTGAAACTCCAGTCCTAGACCAAGCTTGTGGCCACCAGCACTGACATTCTTGCCATCCAGCAGAGCTGACAGTGTCAGTTTGATACCTGGCTTTAAGGTCTGAGTATATTCTAACCCTATGAGGCTGGAGTTGTTCACTTTAGCCGAGAAGCAGGAGTCAGGGTTGATCTGGTACTTGGCTGCTATTCCGAAGCGAGTATTACTGTTTCCTGCTGTCCAGGCCAGAGTAACAGCAGTCTCCAACTATCTTGGTCACCTTCTGATAAATGGAGCCGCCAAACTCTGTCCCATCATTTACATTAGTGTGAAGCTGGAATTCATCGGTCTTGTAGCCAACCGCAAAGTTGCTCTGGGTCACTCGAGACTTTGTGGTCTCAAAATTCATCTGGTAGTCAGCCAGCCAGCCAGCCCTCATAACCCAGCACGAGAGCACCCGGGTGGAAGGCCCGGCAAGGTCGAAATCCACGTCACAGCCCAGGTTGATAATGTTCCCGCTTGTACCCTGTCTTGATTTTAGCATTTTTTTCCCCAGTGTTTGGTGAGAAGGATGAATCGAACGTCAGCTTCAGGCCACGTGCAAGTTGATCTTCCACAGTAATCTCCGTGCCTAGCGTGTTGTCAGTGCTCCATTTCTCCGTAAATGTCAGACCATATTCGGTCCAACTGTACTTGGTTTCCAGACTGCCCGTCACTTTGGTGGTCTCAGTGTTGGCTGAACTTGAGCTTGTAAATTCCAGTCCATTCTCAGATTTTGTTTGCAAATCAAGTTTTATTAAACCAAATGCATAGCCCTTGGTGAAGACATCCCTGGCAGATTTGCCAAGATCAGCATACGTGGGAGGCACAGGCATCTCCTGCTCAGAAGCGGTGGCAGTGGGCTCCGCGGCGGCTACGGCGGGGGCTGCAGCGTGAGCAACCGAGCGAGCGGCGGGGCAGAGGGCCTATCTCATTGGTTTAATTTGCACTTCTCTAATGACGTAAGATGTGGAACCACTTTTCATGTGCTCATTTGTGATCTATATACAGGTATCCCCTGATTTTCAAAAGTCTATTTTTATGCCAGTTGGCTTTTAGGGAAGATCTACATTAGTACCTGTTTGCTAATCAAAAGAGATCGGAAGAGGATTTTTGCTTTTACAAATAAAGGCAAAAAGCAGAAACAGCGTTCAGCTTTTGTCTTGCAGCAAGCCATTACAGATCCAGCCCATACTCTCAGCAGCAAGAGCGGCACCAAGGAGCATGATGGCTGGGTCATATGGTCAGAGTATGCTTACTTTTGTAAGAAGCCTCCAAACTGTCTTCGCGCAGTCCTTCCTCAGAAGCTACGCTCAGCAAATCAGCATCAAGCAGCCCCAGCTTTGACTGTGTCTGTGAGCACCTGTGCTTTATCTCTTATTTAATTTGTACATCTGTTAGCAAGATGTATCCTAAGGTAACTGCTTGTTTGCTTTAAGCCATTTTGCCTTATGAAAAGTTTCATAGGAATGCTCTACTTTCAGATGGCAGGGGAAACCTGTTATCTCCTTAAATGAGGTGTCTTAAGGCCTCTGGCTCATTTTTTTAATCAGGTTGTTTCCTTACTTTTGAGTTTTAAGAGTTCTTTCTATATTTTGGAAACAGTCCTTTATCAGATGGGCCTTTTCCAAGTACTTTCTCTCAGTCTGAGACTTAACTTCTCATTCTTTTGACATTGTCTTTCTCAGAGCAGACGTTTTTAATTTTAATGAAGTCCAGCTTATCCATTCTTTCACGGATCGTGCCTTTGCTGTTGTAATTAAAAACTCATCAACACACCCTAGATCATCTAGGTTTTTCTAACTATGTTATCTTCTGGGATTTTATAGTTTTGCATTTTACATTTAAGTCTGTGATGCATTTTGAATTAATTTTTGTCAAGGGTGTAAGGTCTGTGTCTAGATTCATTTGTTTGCATGTGGATGCCCAGTTGTTCCAGCACCATTTGTTAAAAAGACTATCTTGGCTCCATTGGACTGCCTTTGCTCCTTTGTCAAAGAACACCTGACCTTATCTGTGGGTCTATTTCTGGGCTCTCTATTCTGTTCCATTGATCTACTGGTCCAATCTTTTACCATTATCACATTGTCTTGATTACTGTAGATTTACAGCAAGACTTTAAGTTGGATAGTGTCAGTTCTCCAACTCTGTTCTTCTCCGTCAACACTGTTGGCTATTCTGGGTATTTTTCCCTCTCCAACTAAACTTTAGAATAAGCTTGTCAATATTCACAAAATAACTTGCTGGGATTTTTACAGGGATTGCGCTGAATCTGTAGATCAAGTCAGGAAGAACTGATATTTTGACAGTATTAAGTCTTCCTATCCATGAACACAAAATATCTATTTAATTTTTCTTTGATATCTTTCAAAGTTTTGTAGTTTTTCTCATATAGATATTATAATATTTTATTAGATTTATACCTAAGTATTCCATTTCGGCATGTTAATATAAATGGTATTGTGTTTTTAATTTCAAATTCCACTTGTTTATTGTCAGTATAGTGGGAAGCAATTGACTTTTGTATACTAAATTTGTATCTTGCAATAATTGCTTATTAATTTTAGGAGTTTTTGTTTGATCCTTTCAGATTTTCTACATAGATTTATAACATCATCTATGAACAAAGACAGTTTTATTTCTCCTTTTCCCATCTGTAGGCCTTTTATTTCCTTTTCTCGTCTCAATGCATTAGCTAGGACTTCCAGTACAATGTTGAAAAGAAGTGGTGAGAAGGGATGTTCTTGGCTTGTTCCTGATCTTTGCGGGAAAGCTTCAAGCTTCTCACCATTAAGTATATTAGCTGTAGGTTTTCTGTAGATAATCTTTATCAAGTTGAGAAAGTAAACTAAGACTATATGGGAACTAAGAGTTTTTTTTTTTTTTAATCATGAATGCATGTTGTTTTTTCCAACACAATTTCTGCATCTATTAATATGATCGTGTGATTTTTCTTTTTCTATTGATGTGATGGATACATTAATTGATTTCTGAATGTTGAACTAGACTTGTATACCTGGAATAAATCCTATGTGGTCAAGGTATATAATTCTTCTTATACATTACTGGATTGTATTTACTAATATTTTCTTGAGGATTTTTATATCTACGTATAAAGAGATATTGTCTGTAGTTTTTTTTTCTTGTAATGTCATTATCATATTTTGATATAAGAGTAATGTTGGTTTCATAAATGAGTTAGGAAGTATTCCTTCTGCATCAATCATCTGAAAAAGATTATAAAGAATTGGTATAGTGTCTTCCTTAAGAATAATAAGTGAGGGAATTCCCCAGTGGCGCAGTGGTTAAGAATCCACCTGCCAATGCTAGGGGACACGGGTTCGAGCCCTGGTCCAGGAAGATCCCACATGCCATGGAGCAACTAAGCCCACGTGCCACAACTACTGAGCCTGCGCTCTAGAACCCGTGAACCACAACTACTGAGCCCGCATGCCACAACTACTGAAGCCCACGCACCTAGAGCCCATGCTCCACAACAAGAGAAGCCACCGCAATGAGAAGCCCGCGCACCGCAACAAAGAGTAGCCCCCGCTCACGGCAACTAGAGAAAGCCCACACACAGCAACGAAGACCCAATGCAGCCATAAATGAAAGAAAAAGAAAAAGAAAAAGAAAAAGAAAAAAAGGAAGGAAGGAAGGAAGGAAGAAAAAAAGAATAATAAGTGAATAATCCATTGGGCCTGGTGCTTTCTGTTTGGAAAGTTATTAAATGAATACATATGTATATATTTAAATACAGTATTGCTATTACTATTTTCAACAATCTGTTAGGTCAATTAAGAATAAGAAAAATAAAAGTTTTTATTTTATTTTAACTACTCATTCTCTAATGCTCTTCCTTCCTTGCTAAAGATTAGAGTTCCTGACCTATATATTTTCCTTATTACTGCAGAACTTCTTTTAACATTTCTTGCAAAGCAGGTCTACTGGCAAAAAATTTCCTGAATGTTTGTTTGTCTGAGAAAGCCTCTCTTCTTCACTTCTGAAGGGTAATTTTGCAGGATATTGAATTCTGGGTTGGTACAGAGTTTTTTATTTTCTCTCAACACTAGATATTTCACTCCAGTTTCTTCTTGTTTCCAGTGGTGTTTTGAGAAGTTGGATGTACTTCTTATCTTTGCTCCTCCATTGGTAAGTTTTTTCCCTCTGGCTTCTCTCTGGACTTTTTCTTTCATTTTCTGTACCTTGAAAATGATACACCTATGTGTAGGGGTTTTTTGCATTTATTCTGCTTGGTGTTCTCTGAACTTCCTGGAACGGTGGTTAAGTGTCTGACACTAATTTGCAGAAATTATCAGTCTTTATTGTTTCGAATATTTCTTCTATTCCTTTCATCATGATTCTAGAGAACTTCTGTAGTTGTCCTACAGCTCTTAGATACTCAATTCTGTTATGGTTTTTCTTTCAGTCATTTTTCTCTTTGCTTTTCAGTTTTGCAGGCTTCTTTTGAGATATTCTCAACCTCAGAAACTGTTTGCTCAGCAACGTCCCATTTACTAATAAGCCCATCAAAGGCATTCTTAATTTCTGTTACAGTGTCTTTGATCTCCAGCATTTCTTTTTCCTTCTTTCCTAGAATTTCCACCTCTCTGCTTACATTGCCCATCTGTTCTTACAGGCAGTCTACCTTATCCATTGGAACCTTTAGCATATTAATCATGGTTGTTTTAAATTCCTGGTTTACAGTTGAAAGTCTGGTGGGCCTGGATTACCTATAGATATTATTCTGCTCCTTATTCTCTGTGACATATAAAATTACATCTACATACATAATGGAAAAATGTAAATAATTATATAAATAAATGTAAATTAGATTACTCCACTTATACAGTATAAATTATATGTGATTATTTATAAATTATACACGATTATATATAAATTATATATGATTATATATAATTATATATACATATAACTATATAAATAACTATATATAGTTATATATATATATAGTTATATAAAAGAGAGACAAATAAGGAGTAGAATTATGTCTACAGGCAACAAAAGCACACCAGATAAACAGATAAAAATTGAGATGAGGTTCCTTGTATGCTTGGGAAAGGAGGGTGGGTCAGCATAGCTTTTGTAGCTTCAGCGTCCTACAGCAACTTGTTCTGCTGTTTTCATCTAGTGTTCAAAACAAGGCTTTTTGATTATGAGATCTATTGGCTGTTTCCCTGCCCCACTTTCACCTGGTCCTTCTCTCTCCTTTGCCCCTATCCACCCTACTCAATCTGAACTGGATTCCCAACAATTTCCCCTCAGAGCAGGGCTTTGTCAAGAAAAGAGCCTTATTTGGTTAGTTTCACAAGTCCATAAGCCAAGACTGCTCTAGAAACATCCATCCTTATCATAGTTCCTTTGCTCCTTCCTAGTTTTAGCTGCTAGTTTCACATTGGCCCACCATGCTTTCTAGTGAGTACCTGTTACTGGTTTTCAGAGACAGCAGAAACCATGTCACCTCCCCTACACCTCCTCCCCTACACTTACTGATACCAGAGGTGGGGACAACTTGTCACCTAGTTTGTTTTAGATATTATATTGTCTGTGGGTTTCAGGTTTTGCCATCATCATAGGTCTGTTTTTATGTGGAGATTCAAGGAGGTTAAAAACTATGCCTCCCTAATAACTTCTCATTTCTCCATAAACTTTTTAATAATAACAAGGTGGGTATCTCTGAAAGTGACTAGTTCCAAAGAACAAAAGCCCAACTTTTCAATTCTAAAATATAGAAACAAAAATGTCATTCATATAAGGAGTGTGCAGTAAATATCCATAATTATGAATTATGAATAACTAATTAAACATATCATCAGATTTAATGTTTACATGTTCTGCAAGAAAATCTATGCTGGAATTATGAAACATTCTCTTTCAGGCACAGATCAGCCTGAATAAATATCCTAGGAAAATGAAACAGTCTTCTGAAAAAGTAAGTCTTGCATTTGATTAGAAGATTCTGTAGCTTAAGGTTTTTCTGGGATCATTTCCAGGAACATGTATATAATTTACAGTGACTGACTACTCAATGCCAACAATAATTCTGTTCTCCCAACCTTTATAATAAATGCAGGAGACACCAATTTGAGGGGTAAAAAAAAAGGCTATCTCTCATTTTCTATCAATGAATGTCAAATCCAGATATATCTGCATGAAACACATCTGCACCCAGGCTTAAATAGTTTAAGCATCAGCTGAAATCCACAGTTTTGACTCTTTGCTATTATAGAAAATTAAAAGTCTATTTTATAAAATAAATTGCCCTAAGACTAGTGGTTGCCTTTCAAATTTAATAATCCATTAAATGTTATGAATCACTCACTAGTGCTTCATACTAAAAAATAAGAAAATAAGTGAGCTATACCCAGGTCCTCAGGGAATTTAGAAGCTGGTGTATGTACCTGGGAGTATATATACTTACATATTCAGGGAGAGAAGACGTTGTGGATATTATACAGAATTAAGCCCAACTGACAATATAATAAAAATATAAATAAATCACTTAAGAAAAACAGAAAGAAAAACAGCCCAGAGGAGGGACTATTTGAGATAGGCTTTGAAGGACAAGCAGTATTTAACCAGCAGGAAATGTAAAGGAAGGATATACAAGTCAGGGAGAACAAAGTAAAACGGAGATATGAAAAAAAACTGACACAGTAGGGAATCATCAAGTAATCTGAGTAGGGTAAAGAAAAGAGTATTTATGTTGTAAGAACTTTAAGAAAAAAGTTCAGGGGCTTCCCTGGTGGCGCAGTGGTTAAGAATCTGCCTGCCAATGCAGGGGACACGGGTTCGAGCCCTGGTCCAGGAAGATCCCACATGCCGTGGAGCAACTAAGCCCGTGTGCCACAACTACTGAGCCTGCGCGTCTGGAGCCTGTGCTCCGCAACGAGAGGCCGCAACAGTGAGAGGCCCGCGCACCACGATGAAGAGTGACCCCCCGCTTGCCACAACTGGAGAAAGCCCTCGCACAGAAACGAAGAACCAACACAGCCAAAAATAAATAAATAAATAAATAAATTTATTAAAAAAAAAAAAGTTCACATTGGTTTACTGGACTTCAGTTGCTATTTTATTCTATGCTTGATAAACAATTTCAGTATCTCATCTTAAATACAAATTTTCAGATAAACCGAAAAAGAATAACAGAGCACGACAACAACAAAAATGGCTGAAATGGTCAGTTCACTATGTCAACAGTCACAACTAGATAGCCAAGTATCCCTGCGAAGATTAAACAGTTTATTTTTTTTCCAAAAATTTTTTTCAGTTTTTTTGAGATATAATTGACATGCATCACTGTGTAAGCATTTACTGAAGTATAGTTGATTTACAATATTATATTAGTTTCAGGTATACTAACATGGAGTATACTAGAGTGCTCCACGTATGTTCACTTCTAGGATTTTATGGTTTCAGGCCTGACATTTAGTTCTTTAATCCATTTTGAGTTTATTTTGTATACAGTGTGAGGAAATGTTCCAATCTCATTCTTTTATAGGTAGCTGTCCAGTATTCCCAGCACCACTTACTGAAGAGACTGTTTTTTCTTCACTGCATATTCTTGCCTCATTTGTCATAGACTAATTGACTGTAGGTGCCTGGGTTTATTTATTTCCGGGCTGTCTATGCCGTTCCATTGATCTATGTGTCTCTTTTTATGTCAGCACCATGCTGTTTTGATTACTGTAGCTTTGTAGTATAGTCTGAGGTCAAAGAGCATGACACCTCCAGCTTTGTTCTTTTTTCTCAAAATTGCTTTGGCAATTCAGGTCTTTTTGAGTTCCATATACATTTTAGGATTATTTGCTCTAGCTCTGTGAAAATTTTATGGGTATTTTGATAGGGATTGAATTAAATCTGCAGATTGCTTTGGTTAGCAGACATTTTACCAATATTATTTCTTCCAATCCATGAATGGAATATCTTTCCATTTCTTTGTATCATTTTCAATTTCCTTCAACAGTGTTTTATAGTTTTCATAGTATAGGTCTTTCACTGCCTTAGTTAAGTTTATTCCTGGGTATTTTATTCTTTTTGATGCAATTTTAAACAGGATTGTCTTTGTTTTCTCTTTCTGAGAGTTCATTGTTAGTATATAGTAAGCAGGGTTGGAGTGTTTGCTGGGCTCAGGCTGTGGCATGCACTGGGGCAGTCACAGGCAACCAGGCAGCCATCTCAGCAGTTTTCAATCTGCCCTCTCCACCCTGTTTCAGGAGCAAGCCAGCACAAGCACACTGCTCACAGGCAAAGTTCAGGCTTCCCATAGCTCTCCTTTGAGTCCCACCAGCCCTCCCACCAGCCCAAGGGGCTCATTTTCCCTGTGTCAGACCCCAGGGCTGGGGCATCCAATATGTGACAGGAACTGCTGACTCCCCAGGGCAAATCTCCACCCGTGTAATCTCTCTTTTCCTCTGAGTCCCCTCCCAAAGGCACAGGTCCCAACCTGATCACTTCTCCTCCCTTCCTACCCGATTCCATGAGGATCTTTCTTATAGCCTTGGCTGTACAGGAGTCTTTGTGCCAGTCTCCCGTTAGTTTTCAGTGAGAACTGTTCCACATGTAGATGTATTTTTGATGTGTTTGTGGGGAGAGGTGAGCTCCACCTCCTCCTACTCCTCCATCTTGACCTATTTCAAGATTAACCAGTTTAAATGGATGCCTAGCTTATTTCAGTGCCTTGACTGCTACATGACATACCTACTAGAGCATCAGGAGAGTTCATTTTTAGTACTGGAAACCAGCTCTTATATTAAAGGACCAAGAGAACCATAGCCAGTACAGTGAAAAATAAAAACCCAGCTAACTAACTGGCCTGCCTGGTTCTAGCCACGACAAAATACCAGAAACCACAGGGAAAATACTAAATATTAAAATTCTTAATAAGTTCTTTTTAAGAAGAATATTTTTCACAACTGATACCTATTGTGGTAATTTTCACAAAGAGAATGCTCAATAAACACTTGTCAAATTAAAAATAAATCTAGGCAGGGCTATAAAATGCATAATGTTTTGTCACCCACCATTACAATATTAATAATGTGACTTGGCATTAAATTACTATAATAAATAAATCATATGTATACATTGCTCAGTGTTATTCCACAGAGTAATGAAAGGGGTACTGTGATATAAAGGGAAGAATCAGGGACTCGAAGCCAAAAGACCGAGGTGTTAAGTGTGAAAAGCTATTGTCGACACTTGGTTTGAGTCCCAGGAAGTCTTTGGTCTAGTACCTGCCCTCTACTAGCCCCCACGTCCTCATGTGTACAGTGACTATAACAGCAATAACCATGCACACATTCTCCTATTGTGACAATTACATGAAATCATGCAGGTCAAAGGACTCTGTAAACTAAAAAGTGCTACACAAAAGATTATTAAATTGACTTTTCTGGTTGATTTTCTACCCCCAGAAACATCTTCATTTCCTCTCTTTCCTTTATTCTACACAGTCAGCTATCAGTACATCCTCTAAATCCTACAAGTCTATTCTCAACCCCCCCAAGTTTCCCACCACCGTTGCTTCTCATCTGAAGACCCAGCAGCTGCCCTGCAGACTTCTGCAGGCACCTTCCACCTGCTCTCGTTGCTTCTAATCTTACTCTTTCAAAAGCTTCTAATCCCTCACCAGAACCCAACCACGCTGGCAACTTGATCTTGGACTTCTACCTTCCAAAACTGTGAGAAATAAATATCTGTTGTTTAAGCCAAAAAAAAAAAAAACCACAAAAGCCTCTAATCCACAGAAGAGCCAAATCAAATATTTACTTAAATATTAAATCAAATTGCATTGCTCACCTGATCCAATGGCCTCCCTTTATACTAGGAAGGAACCTCAATTGCTAACCAAGGGCTGACAGGCCCTTCACCTCTCCTCACCAGTGGCCCCATTCATGGTACTAGAGCTGCAGGGGCTTACCTGTTTTTTCTTAAACACTCTGCAGGCACATTCCTAACGAGGGGCCCTTGCATTGCCTGGTTCTTTCCAGAATGGTCAAGAACTTAGTACTTCTCCCTCCCTCACTTCATTCTGCTCAAATATCACCGCCTCAGAAAGGCCTTCCCTAAACACCCTTTGTGAAAGGGTGAGTCCTTGCCTTATCGCTCTCCACCCTGTTACTACTCTGCTTTTCTTCACAGCCCTTATGGGTTCTGAAATTATATCACTTATTTGCATTGTTTACTTTTCCCCTACTATATATAAACAGCACGGGGCAAGGACTTTGGCTATTCCTGTTAACAATCGCATCTGAGATATTTGCAAAGAGTAGGGGCTCAACTGAAACTCTGCTTAATGAATAGGGCAAAGATTGTTCAATTTCCTTTAGTTTCTGTTCCATAGAAAATAGCAGAGTGCCCATAAATAACTTCAATGCCCCTATTAAAACCCGAATGTTTGAGTAGCCTGAAAAGGCTTTATCCCACCTTGGAATTCGAAGTGGACTCCAAGAAGCAAAGTCTGTTGCCAAACCCTTCTGCGGCCAAACACAGTTTCTGCTGTTCTTTGTGGATGGTTGCAGTACACTGCAGAACCACTTCATCATCCTGCAGAGGGGAGGAGAAGAGAAAAAAGTGAGATCTGGCATTACTTAGTCTAAATCAGATGCGCAAGGTTATTATTTAATGCTTTTTAAAATCCGAGAAGAATAGGGACTTCGCTGGTGGCTCCGTGGTTAAGAATCCACCTGCCAATGCAGGGGACACGGGTTCAATCCCTGGTCCAGGAAGATCCCTCATGCCATGAAGCAACTAAGCCGGTGAGCCTGCACTCTAGAGCCCGCGAGCCACAACTACTGAGCTCACGTGCCGCAACTACTGAAGCCAGCACGCCTAGAGCCCGTGCTCCACAACAAGAGAAGCCACCACAATGAGAAGCCCACGCACCGCAAGGAAGGGTAGCCCCCGCTCGCCGCAACTAGAGAAAGCCTGCGCACAGCAACGAAGACCCCAATGCGGCCAAAAATACATAAATAGATAAATTTTTAAAAAATTATTTGAAAAATTAAAAAAAATAAAATCAGAGAAAAATAAATATAAGAACAACTGTCCCCAAAAAAGCCAAAGGATCAATTCCTAGCGTACTTTTATTTGCAAAAAAAGATAACTGGGTAGGGGGAGGCGGGAGAAGTTATTGCTATTCCAGGCAATCAACAGCTTTTTTTTTTTTACTGTCATTACTGATCCCCAAAGGCAACTTGCATGGAGAAAAGTAAAATACAGGATTTCCATGTTAGCGCTCCTACACACTGCTTTAAATCATCAAAACTATCAAAAAATGGTCTGACATATTCCTAGGACATCAAGTATTATCAAGAATGGAACAGATTCTACTAGCAGGCACACACACACCGTTCCAAAACTGGCACAGGAAAACAGGTCAATAACAGAGCTTCTGGGTTCAAATCAACCTGAAAATCATCTTAGTTCAACCACACATTGGCGACTTGATCATCTTTGAAATGATCCTGGATTGCTTGAAAATGTACAGAGGGGTGATTTGTTAGTTCAGTCCTCTGCAATCCAACACTTGGTTTCCAATCAATTAATTAAGCAGGGTTACAGGAAAAACTGTACAAGGGAAAGATGATCCATGGGATGACTCAGTACGGGCAGCATGAGCACGACAAGATGCGCGGGCTTTAGAATTAGCAATAAGCTGGGTTCTTACCCCAGTTCTGCCGTCTACAAAATGAGGAGGGAAGTGAGATCAAGTAACTTACACAGTGACTGACATACAAAAGGCCCTAAATCAACAAGAAATGCAAGATATCATTATCATTTTTTAACAGGTTCTAAGTAGCAAATGCCTAAAAAGTCTAGCCATTTATATTTTGACATTTCAAGCTCAAAGAAACAGGACACTTAACAGAGAAAAAAAACAAAAAACAAATATACTCATCGACCCTTTTAATTAGAATCAAAGCGAAAAAGGAATATGAGTACATGCTAGAAGATGCTCACCATGGTAGCATGGTAGAGTGGAGGTGATAAGATATGGCGAATAGTCAAAAGCAGAAAACAAGCCTTTTTGGTTAACCTGAAGAATATGCTTTATCAACTGGAAAAGTGCAGCTGCAATTTAATACGAACCCTTATCATGCTATATATTTGCTTTATTTCCTACGTGGTAGCAGCAACACCTAATAGCTGGCTCATAGCACCGGTCACAGCCAAGTCCAATCTCTTAATAATTAGCTTCCCAACTATCCCCACAGTGCTCAGTGATTCCCAGTGAGCATTCAATTGTTACATTTTACAAGTCAATTGCTAAAAAAACAGCGCTATTTTCATATAATGAGTACATCTGAATATTAATTCATGTTCAGCATGGCTATAATAAAAAATAATGAAGTATCTTTGTTGTTTATATAATCTGCAAGATCAAAGATACATCATGTTTTCCAAATAGGTGGTATAGTAACAAAGAACTGAATTGTGCTGATGTGCTCAATGCCTTCCCAAACCGCCACAGTCTTTTGCTATCTTGTCTCACCCTATGGAACTAACTCTAGCGAGTAAACTACACTCTTGGGTAAGATAGGCTCGTTTGGATACTGGAGGCTATCTAAACACAGTTAGTAAATAATTACTGTAATGTACTAATTAAAGACGTTTTAGGAATGAGAATGAGAAAATACAGCAAGGTATAAGGCAGGTGAGAATAACAGTGCTACCCAGTAAGCCTGAAAGAAGAGAAGGTGTACCATATTTACCAAAAATATAGTGTATGCCAGACCTGGCATTAATTTATTTAATCCTCACAATATCCCAGTAATATACAGATTATCCACATATATACAGATCAGGAAAATGAGGCTCAAAGTAACTTGTTACTCACAGAGGGCTGATCATACGTATTTCCAAGAACTGGTCATTAAACCTAATTTATCTGAATGTAAAAGTCCTCAACCCCACACTGCTTCCAGAGGCTCAGTTGATTTTTTAAGACACGTGTTATCTAGAGAAGTACTTCTCAGTTTTTAACATGCATCCTTTCACCTGTAGGTCTTGCTAAAATACAAGGTCTTGGGTAGATTCTGCATTTCTAACAAGTGCTCAAGTATGAGGGGGATTCAGAATGGGTCCCAGAAAGGATATGGATCCCAGAAAAGATGTGAGAAGTCTTTTATAAGAGTTTGGAGGCAGTCAGTAACAGCTGAATATTAAAATAAGTCTGTGGACTTTGGACAGAACCAGAAATGAGAGCACATTTCTCGAGATGCTCATTAATATGTGATACAAACCAACTATATAAGGGAAAGGAACCAACAATGTACTGAACTACTCTATTAAATTAATAAAACCAACTCACTTGTGCAGTTTCCTTACAATTTAGTGCCTCGACATTGTGTGATGAAGCACCTGGCCACCAAGCAACACCGAGTTCAGGGAGCTCTGCCACGCCACTAACAAGAGACCCATGACTACAGCTTTCAACTATGATCCAACTTTGATGGATCCTAGCCTGACACACTTATAAGACTTTTTCCAGTTTATCTGGGAGCTGTTTCTATTTTACATTCCAGTAAATGAAGAGTTCCTTTTTGACTGAAAGTGAAATATACTGAACACTGATGGACCAAACACCAATTCGCAAACACCTGCCTATTAATTAACCCATCATTCATCTCAAAGCACAATTTTTTCTCCAGAACCACTGTGGTTGGAGAGCCTATTGACTATGCATTTTAAAAGTTCTGATAAGTAGCTTTATTTTTAATTATTATAACCCATGTGCAATGAATCTGGTTATTGTCAACATATACATGTGGGCGTAAGATATCAGTATACACCCACACACACACACACACACACACACACACGAAATCTATTTTCTATTCCAAAAAGAAAGACTAAACACTGCCTAATACTGATGGGATCCAAAGAGTTAACACTGCTCAGGTAACAGAACAATAAGGATACCTTAAAATGTGACTTCTGGGGTCATAAGGTGTCTTCTGAATTAGTCTTTGCTACCCAGGCCCCGAAGTCCAGACTCCTAACTTAACTCTCATTTCTTGCGTTCATATTTTGGTTGTATGTGCCATTGGTGTACCTTAATCCATAAAAACTAAAATCACCCTTCAATATTCACCACCTTTTGGTATACTTTGTTTTTTGAGTTCCCATGTCTTATACCTAGTACCTAGGGCAACAAATTTTGATTCAACTCACAAGAAATCACATTCCATAAACAAAATTCTAAAAAAATGAATTATGCTTATGTTTTTATTTCATTTAAAATTTCAAAGTCTGTTAATTAGTTAACCATGAATGACTAGCATGATGAGATAATATCTTGCTGTTTCTGGAAATGCCTGAACCTACACCAATCCTATTGTATAAAACAAACTTAAAGAAACAAAATTACTAATCTTTCTTTATAACATTATGAAAAAAAAATTTTTTTTAATCTTTTAGAAGAAACTTCATAAACAATTAGATAAATGGCAGTGCTTAACTAAAAGTGATACCCAGCTTACAGTCATCAAGTCCTATGATGTCTACTCCATCAATATCTTTCAACTCCATCAATTTCTCACCACCCTAACTACCATCATCTCTTGTTTGGACATCTTCAAAACAAGTGGAATAGTTTTTCATACTGCAAACCCCCTTCCAACAGTGTTTCACCTTGAGGTCACACCATCACCCTGACTATACTGTTTCCTGGCTTAAAACTTTGTAAAAAGTGGCTTCCCACTGCCGTAAGTAAAAAGACTGAAAACATCCTCTAGCCTACAAGGCCCTGCATTGCATGGTCTGTGCCAGCCCAACATTTCCTACCAATCTTCCTTCATTCCTATGCTGCTATAGGACTTTTGCACATGTCATTAAACCTGTTCTCCATCCTCTAGCTAAGGTATTATCATCTTTCAAATCTCAATTCAAGCATCCTTTCCAGACGGTACCCTTCCCTACCACCAGGTTAAGGCAGTTCCTTTGTTTTGTGTCCCTATCACACTATTTTCTTTCCTCCAGTTTCCTCAATTGTCACTATGCATCCATTTATGTAGTTATGAGAGTATATAGTATCTAACACAGTGCCTGGCAAATGTACACAAATGATTATTTATCATAATCTACTTTATGATTACTCATAAACATGTACGGCCACGTTGACAAACGGAGTTGCTTTTTAGAATTGCCAAGGTAAGATCCTATTTAATTTCCAATTAAAGTGAGTATTGTATGATCTCATTAAGTGATTTCATGGTTATATGCACCAGGAAATAGGGCAGTATTGGGGGGAAATCACCAATCCTATCACATCCATGAAAAATTTTAATGTATCATAAGTATCCATTGGATCCCTGGGAAAAAAGCAATCTAGTCCTTCATTTCCTCCTTATTTCCACATAAACATCATAAAACTTGGATTACAACTCTTTCCATATACAATCTAAGCTATCAAGCATATTGTACTCTTGAAAAGTCAAAAAGTGCTCTTAATATCTCTGGTCATTAAAAAGTCCCTCATATCACACCAGGTACTTCCCTTAGACTCTTACTAGGCTTGTCTTTCAAAATGTTTATCCAGGTTTAGACTTTCTGTAAGTAGTCCTCTCCCTCAGTTACATCCTGATAATTTTCCCACAGTTAGCTCCAACTCAAAAAGTTCACCATCTGTATTGTATCCAGTGCTATCTGTCAAGCAGCTCAGATTAAACTCCATGGAAACCAGGTGTCCAATGAAAATAAACGTTTCACTTAAAACCCAACGGAATCATACCACTGTTCAATTTAGACCACTGCTCCATAAATACACGTTGGATTGAATTCCTTTTGTTAAATGCTCCTGTATTTTTCCTATGACCTTACAGCTCTTCAGCACAGAGATCAATTATTTATGGGGGGAAAGCCAGCACTACAATACTGCATTCCAGGCAATTTTGTGAGGAGTAAATAAGACATGATTTCTCTAACAAACGCTGCCACGTCTGCTGTAACAGTACAAGATGGAAAATAATTATCAAATAACACCACCAACAGCTCCTTTCAAACATTCATTTATCACTGAAATATTTTCTGAGGACATAATATGTGCTAGGAAATGTTCTAAGCCCTTGAGATGATTTACGAAATAAATCAAAGATCCCTGAACTTATTAGGCTTACATTCTAGCAGGGAATACAGACAAGAAACAAAAAGACAATAAGTTCATAAATTATGTTAAAGGTGAAAAGTCTATGTTAAAAAAATAAAATTGGAACAGGATAAGGGGCTCATAGTGCTGCTGTGGTGGGGAAGATTGAAATTATGAATAAAATTAACGGGTTTCATTGAGACAAAGACTTGAAGCAGGGAAGGGGCATTAGCTATGTGAGTATCTACAGAATGGGCAGTCCAGGCAGAAGCAAGGCCAGTGAAAGCCTCTCAGGCAGAAGAGTATCTGGCATGTTCAAGAAACAGGGAGGATGTCAATGAAGCTGGAGTGGATTAAGCCAGGGGGAAGAGGATGGTGGGAGATGAGGTCGGAGACAGCAGAGCCAGATCAAGACAGGCCCTGAGCCCAGCCTAAAAGCCAAAAGCCTTTGGCTTTTACTGAGGAACAGGGAGTCTGTGCCATAAATAAATGAAGAGTTAAGTACGATTATTATGCTTTTGAGTATTAACAGATGAGAAGAAGAGGCGCTGTGAGAGTAAATCCCCGTTACCCAGCAAAGTGGTTGAACAGGATTCAAATCTGGGTCCACCTGACTCTATAACCTAGACTCCTAACCTCTGTGCTGTACTACCTCCTACAATGATATAAAATCACTGCACTAACAGTCTGGCTAGGAATCTACCCAGAAACTAACCCTAGTATAATCCCCTGGTTTCCATTCATCAAATATGTTTTAGTGATGTGGCTATAGGTAAAGTGAATAAAGTTACTATATGCAGATGTAACTGTGTTAAAAACAAAACCAAATGAAAAACAAAATCACATGAAAAACAAACTTACATAAAATAACAAGCAAATTTCTTTGAATGGAGGAGCAGCAGGCAATGGTGAGGTGAGGAAAAGAAGGTTGTCTGTATCATTAGTAGGTAATTAAAATTTAGTCAATGGTTAAATTTTCGACTGAGAAACGGCTGTCCAAAGTAGTGCTACTTAATGGATTTTTAGGAAAGGAGAGAGAACGGCAAAGCAGAAGACAGAGATCAATACAGACAGAAGAGGAGGAAGGGACCTTTTAAACTTCCATTTCAGAGATGGAAAAATACCTATTTTTCTGGGCTATTGTAGAAAGAATGAATGTATTAACATCTGCCACATCCTTCAGAACTCTTTAAAATACTTGATAAAATTAAGTTGTCGGCTCTGAGCTCAGCAGAGCATCTTCCTCTTCAGTTAACTGATTTTCCACTTTTCTTATTACCCTAAAACCTAGGAAATAGGAGCAGTGGTGAACCAAGATGGCAGAGGATGTCCCCAGGGCAGGCAAAGGAGGTGGCACTCTCTGCAGGGAGCTTCCAAACTGAAATGAAGTCCACAAAAAGCTGGCCTGATTTTTAGTATCACCATGTACAGGCAATTCTAAACTCTGTCAGAGAATACAGTTCTACCCACCTGGCTGCCTGCTGCCTCTTCATGTAGACCACATATCCGAGCTGCTAAAGCACCAGCAGAAAGCTACGTGCACGTGTGCACACACACACACACACACACACATACAGCAACTGGTATATTAAACAGCACAAATAATTTATAGATGAAGATACAATCCTGTAATCTGATCTCAACTACAGAAGAACGGACGTAGATCAGGACTGATGTACCCGTAAGACCACATGAGGAAGCCATTTCAGCATTACGACATGTTGTATCCCATCTACTCTCTTGTGAAATTTTATTTCAAAGTGTGTGAAAAAACTCTGAAACTGCCCTCATGAATATCACCCAAGCCAGTGATGGCAAACTATATTTCTTAGTAGAAAGTAAGGAAGAAGTAAAAAAGTTTCCCAGAGACCACTAGGTAAAGGAAATTTCTTTGTTCGTAGGTTTTATTTTTTAATTTCTCTTTTAAAGATTTTTTTGATGTGGACTATTTTTAAAGTCTTTATTGAACTTGTTACAATATTGCTTCTGTTTTATGTTTTGGTTTTCTGGCTTCGAGACATGTGGGATCTTAGCTCCCCTATCAGGGATCGAACCCGCACCCCCCTACACTGGAAGGCGAAGTCTTAACCATTGGACCACCAGGGAAGTCCCTGCTCTTAGGTTTTAAATTCTTGAATATAAGTACGTTTCTGAAATATTTTAAATAATTTTTAAATTAGAATTTTAAAAGATACAGGAAAATGAAGAGCCTAAAATAGCTTGGATAACATATGAGGTCATAATCATAAAAATAGAAGCAGTCACAAAAATTAAGCATTTAATTTGACCTTTGTCATAAGAGAATTGACATGCAAGTGAAAAATCAGAGCTAGAAAGACTGAACATATTTCAGACATTCTAACTCTATCTGTTTCATGTGAGATAGAGATGAAAGTTGACAGATACAGTCACCAACAATAACATCAACAGAAATGTACCTTTCCCCCTTTTCCACTTGGAAAATAGCATGCATAAAATCTGTGTTCCTAGCTCTGAAATGATCTGAATTTCCTACTTGGCACTGAAGACTGCCTCACATGTAAAGATGAAATTCATCTTAATATGTGTGCTGAGTATGAGACCGTTATCCTGACTTTCTCACACCTATACATGGAATACACCCACAGAAAGAGCTAGTAAAGAAAATCAGTGCTCTTACTTGCACATAAAGCATTGACATCACACATAGAGATAAGCAGAGTAACTGAGCACTCAATAATGTCTCCCTGTCACCTGGCTGATGCTCAAGCTAAAATATTAAGAGACCAAAGAGAGTGCCGGATGGGCTGGCCCCTTAGGAGTCATTCTGCAATTACAACAGAGAGTGTACCTATTGTACAAAGTATCACTTAGATATGATGCTTCTATGAAAAATTAAGTGTATTTATTCATATGACTCTGAAATACTTAGTAGCTATGCAGAACAGATGAGACCCATATTTAACTATAAAAATATGTGTATGTTATACATAATATATTGCTTGAGATTTTGCATGCATATTTTAGAATATTCAAAGTCCTGCTCCTCCTCTCTGCAGAATGGCAGAGACCCGGGGAGAAAGCTGTAGAGCTTCTCAAAGATCCACACCAGACTTGAATGCATAAACCACATTAAAGTCCTGAAGAGCAGACAACTGTGTACGAATTATTGCAACATTTTAAGGAAGGATAACGAAAAGATTTTATGGAAAGGAAGAATGCTGAAAAGACAAAAAAAGATGGAGAAGTAATTTTAGAGGCAATTTTCAAGATCTGAATCTATATATCAATAACTCTTTATTTCAAGACAGGCAATTTCTAACTCTTGAGGACACTATGCTTTCTCGTATTACATATACACAGACTCTCTCCCTCTCTCTCTCTCATATATACAAGTCTATGACCTCCAGTAAGTGTAATTCTCTTGTTACCGCACAACACAAGGACAAATTTTTAAGACTGATCAAAAAAATAAATAAATAACAGCCATCTGGACATATACATATTATACCACCCACTGGAGAATAAACACCAAAGGGTTTTCAGCAAAAACACAGAGCATGAAATAATATTATTCATAGGAACTATTTTACTCTTGTTTCTAGGATATGTTTTGATATGTACCTCCCCACCTGCATTTTTATGCAAGGGTTTCATAGCTCAAAGTGTATGGACATAACATTTATCTATGGATTCATAGGCTTGCTTTTGAAAAACACAGGGAAATATGAGTCTGCAATTTCGGCCTCCAATTTACTTCTGTAATTGGCAAACTTATTAAATTCTGTTCTTGCTAATTATAAATATTTAATTCTGTTCTTGCTAATTATAAATGTAATTCTTTAATTAAAATGGAAATTACCATGCAGTGCACCAAAACCTCCATATTTTTATAGGCTTTCAATAAATTTCCTCACTTTTCTTGCAATCCGTGAATATTTCAGCTGAAGGGTTTTCTCTGACCTGGGAACGAATCAACGAACCACCAAACTATACCTGAGCATTAAGCTATTTCTGATAAGAATCAGGTTGTACATATGCACTCCAGAAAGTGAGTACAAGCAAAATAGCAATTTTCAGCCTTTCTGTTGTTTTCACTCAGCTTAACCCAAGTATTATAAACATCAGCAAAAGGTTACTTTGTACTCGAAGCAAAACCATGATACAAATATTAGGACCAGCTTTTGAAAAGCTTGGTGCTGAACTCACAAGTGCCAATTTACAAGGGGTCAAATATAATGGATGGAAAATACAAAAGTTACCCAGATAAAGTGAGACACACAAAGTATCTGTTACAGAAATCTTGTGTTTGTGCAAAAAGAGCCCCCTAGAGCCCAATTAGAAACTCAGTGTCTTTATCTATTAGGTGGAAGTTATATAATAATGTTATGTAATAACAAGTTTTATAAGAGTTAGTATAAGAAGTTACATAGTAAGAATTAATATAGTAAGTTATCTAATAATTAATAATAACTTGCCCACTATACATAACTATTATTTAATCATTTGTAATACTAAATAATATGAATTAAGTAGAAAACATTACTTTTGGACCAGACTCACTCAGAGTTTAAATCCCAGCTCTCCAGCTCTCCTTTTACTAGTCACTGTGATTGTCAGTATTTTCATCTATGAAATGAGAGAACACCTACCTTACACGGTTGTTGCATGCAAGGGATTAAATTAATCAAGAATCTAATATTTACAAAGTGCACAGGAAAGGGTGCCCAGAATATAAAAGATGATTAATAATTGTTATTTCATCATTCCTATTTTTGTAAGAAGTAAATTCACTTATTCAAGACATGACCACCAACACAGCAGAACGAATTCTTGCACCCATGGAGCTTACACTCAAGGAAGAGATAAATAATAAGTAAATGAATAGTTTATAAAATTTAACATCAGATAGTGATAAGAGCCAAGAATACAAAAGGACAAGGTCAAAGATATCAAGAGTAATGAAGGGGATTATATTAGAGGCTGGTCAGAATCAGTCTCTCTGATGAGAAGACAATGAACAAAGATCAGAATAAACTTGGGAGTGAGCACGTGGAATATTCCAGACAGGGAAGGGCAGCAAACACAGCAACCCTGCACTAGGAAAGGGTCTGGTGAGCGAGGGGCTGGGGGGATGAGTAGAAGAAACAATGGCAGAAACTTAGCAGGGCTGGATCCAGAGGGGATTGTAGGTCATGGGAAGGACTCTGGAGTTTGGTCCAAGTATGATACTAGCAATCTACAGCTTTAATGCAATCCCTATCAAAATACCCATGACATTTTTCACCAAACTAGAACAAATAATCCTAGAATTTATGTAGAACCACAAAACACTGAGAATTACCAAAGCAATCCTGGGGGAAAAAAACCAAAGCTGGAGGTATAACCCTTGTAGACTTCAGACTACAATACAAAGCTATAGTAATCAAAACAGCGTGTACTGGCACAAAAACAGACAAACAGATCAATGGAACAGAATAGAGAGCCCAGAAATAAATCCACACACCTATGGTCAATTAACCTCAAAGACAAAGGAGGCAAGAATATACAGTGGAGAAAATAGTCTTCAACAAGTGGTGCTGGAAAAGCTGAACAACTACATGTAAAAGAATGAAATTAGAAGATTCTCTAACACCATACACAAAAATAAACTCAAAATGGTTTAATGATCTAAATGTAAGACAAGACATCATAAAACTCCTAGAAGAGAATATAAGCAAAAAATTCTTTGATATAAATCGTAGTAGTATTTTCTTAGATCTCTATCTCAAGAAATAAAAGCAAAAATAAAAAATGGGACCTAATCAAACTTAAATGCTTTTCCACAGTAAAGGAAACCATCAACAAAATGAAAAGACAATCTACAGAATGGGAGAAAATATTTGCAAATGATGAGACCTACAAGGGGTTACTACCCAAAATATACAAACGGCTTATACAACTCAATATCAAAGAAACAAACAACCCCATCATAAATAGGCAGAAGACCTAAATAGACACTTTTCCAAAGAAGACATACAGATAGCTAACACGCATATGAAAAGGTGCTCAACATCACTAATTATTAGAGAAAATAATGCAAATAAAAACTACAATGAGGTATCATCACACACCAGTCAGAATGGCTATCATCAAAAAGCCTACAAAAAATAAATGCTGGAGTGGGTGTGGAGGAAAGGGAACCCTCTTGCACTGTTCGTGAGAATGTAACTTGATACTGGCACTATGGAGAACAGTATGGAGGTTCCTTAAAAAACTAAAAATAGAACTACTATATGATCCAGCAATTCCACTCCACTCTATCTATAAAGAAAGAAATGAAAACTCTAATTCAAAAAGATATCTGCACCCCAATGTTCACAGCAGCAGTATTTACAATAGCCAAGACATGGAAACAACCCAAGTGCCCATCAACAGACAACTGGCTTAAGAAGGTGTTGTGTGTGTGTGTGTGTGTGTGTGTGTATGTATATATACACACACATATATACACATATATACATATAATATGTATATATATACACATACACACACACACACACACACACACACGAATATTAGCCATAAAAAAGAATGAAGGACTTCCCTGGTTGCGCAATGGTTAAGCATCCGCCTGACAATGCAAGGGACATGGGTTCGAGCCCTGGTCCGGGAAGATCCCACATGCCACAGAGCAACTAAGCCTGTGCGCCACAACTACTGAGCCTGCGCTCTAGAGTCCGCGAGTCCCAACTACTGAGCCCATGTGCCACAACTACTGAAGCCCATGTGCCTAGATCCCGTGCTCCGCAACGAGAGAAGCCACCGCAATGAGAAGCCTGACCACCACAACAAAGAGTAGCCCCCGCTCACCGCAAATAGAGAAAGCCCACGCACAGCAACGAAGACCCAATGCAGCCAAAAATAAATAAATAAAATTTTTAAAAAGAATGAAATATTGCCATTTGCAGCAACATGGATGGACCAAGAGAATATTATGCTTTGTGAAATAAGTCAGACAGAGAAAGACAAATACTATATGACATCACTTATATATGGAATCTAAAAAATAATACAAATAAATGTATATACAGAAACAGACTCACAGACATAGAAAACAAACTTATGGTTACCAAAGGGAAGAGAGAGTGGGGGAGGCATAAATTAGGAGTATGGGATTAACAGATACCAACTACTATACACAAAATAGATAAGCAACAAGGATTTACTGTATAGAACAGGAAATTATACCCAAGATCTTATAATAACCAATGTGGAATAAGCAAAAACTGAATCACTGTGCTGTACACATGAAACTAATACAACATTATAAATCAACTATAGTTCAATAATAAGTAAATAAGTAAGAAAGATGAAAACCATAGAGGGTTGTGAGCAGAGGAGAGATGTAACTTATTTCCATGTTAAAAGAATCACACTGTCTGCCATGTTGAGAACACAAATACTATTTGAAAGGTTCTCACTGTAGCCGAAGCAAAAGATGATGGTGGTTTGTATTAGAGTGTTGCCTGTGGAAGTGTTGGGAAGTGGTCAGAATTTGAATATAATTTAAAAGTAAAGGTGACAGTATATGGGATGGAGATAGAGAAGAAAAAGAATATGTTAAGGTTTCAGGCTTGAACACCTGGTTAAATGCTGGTACCATGTCCTGAAATGGGGCGCATTGGGGGAAAACAGTTTGCAGCAGGGGAGGGGCTTGTGAAGGCAAGTTTGGACATATTAGGTCTGTGATGACTTTCATCCAAATGAGGTCTCAAGTAGGCAGCTGGAGATATAACTCTGGAATTGAGGAAAAATGCCATGGCTGAAGATAAATACTTAGGAGTCAACAGTATGAAAATGTATTTAAAAACCATGATACTAGTCGAGGGGAATGAATGGGTAAACAACAACTAGAGAATCTAAAAGTGAATCCTAAACCTAGTGCAAACCGACATCAGAAGGTTCAGATGAGAGAATTCAATAAAGGAGAATTATAGTGAATTACAGTGAACGGGCTGTAAGGGAGAAGGAAAACCAGGAGCCAAGTCAGATAAACGAGTTACAAAGGAAAAAACAGTCCTAGCTGCTTTCTGAGCAGAGCGCTATGCAGAAGCTGAGTGAGATGAAGGCTTAGAATTCCCATCACGGTTGGCAACGTGGTGTTCACTGGGGGTCTTGCCAAAGGTCATTTCAGTGGAGTAATGGGGATCAGATCCAGAACAGAGGGGATTTAGGAGAGAATGAGAGGAGAGGATGTAGACCAGCAGGAAAAGACAACCCTTGAATTGTGCTAAAAAGAGGAGCAGAGAAGTGGTACAGTAGCTGGAGGGGGATATAGAGTTAAGGAAGGAAATATCTGGGGGCTTCTGTAATATTTCAGGTATTCTTCTGGGCACTACGGAGAGAGGTGATCAAAACAGACAAAACTCCTGCTCTCCTGGGGAAGTATAATAGGAGAAACAGACAATAAACAAACAGAGATAGAGATAGACAGAGACAGAGATAGAGATATAGGTTGGGGAAATTATATAAATAAAATAAAGCAGGCTAGGGCAAAGAAAGGATGGGAGTTGATATTTTAAATGGCTATACAGGGAAGACCTCTCTGATAAAATGCCATTTGTCTGAATGAAGTGAGAGAGCAAGCCATGAAGATATCTAAGGAAGATGTCCTTGATATGCTTGGGAAATATATTATCATATGTTTATATACGGATAGGAATAATCCTGAAAAAAACCCAATAAAGAAAAAAGGCTTGTAATTCAGGGAGAGATGGGGTCAGTGCACCTCCGCCCGGGGATTGAGAGCACAGGTGGAGGTAATGGCCTCAGGTAGGAGCAAGGGTGGGGTTCCTGGAAGGTGACTGATTCAGTGGTGGGAGGAGGCAGAAGTTCTCTTCCAAGGGCTTCTGTTTTCTCAGTGGAATAATAAGTAAGGTAGCAGCTGGGAGTGAGAAAGGAAGACAGGGTTTGAGGAATGCAGGACAGTAAAGCTGCCTGGGGAAACAGAGGAGGACTGCCAGGATCCACTTGAGGTTAGAGCCCTAAACATTAGATGATACACATTTCAATGAGAGAATGTCTACAAACTCTAAAATACTATGGAATCATGTGATACTATTTTTTAAAAAATGGGAGAAGAAAGATAATGGCTGAGTAGAGAGGATAAAGTACACTACAAGTATGGACACAGGTTGGACACTGCAAGTCAAGTATTATGAAAATGCATGGACAAGTACCCTCAAAGCACTTAGAGTCCACCGGGAAGAGAGAACAAGTAGATAACTGATTGCCCTAGAGTAAATGTGTACTACAGCACCATGACCGAAAAAAGCTCAGGATGCCAACGGAGCAGAGACAAGGCTGGATGAGTCACACTGGGAGTATTGTCATGGCCTCCTGCTGTGCCTTTGTCTCTCTATTTTTAAAAAAAATTTTTAATTCAAATATAGTTATTTACAATGTTTCAGGTGTACAGCAAACTGATTCACTTATATATATAGATAGACAGACGTTCTTTTTCAGATTTCTTTTCCATTATAGGTTATCACAAGACACTGAACACAGTTCCCTGTGCTATACAGTAGGTTCTTGTTGTTTATCTATTTTATATATTATAGTGTATATCTGTCAAATCTACCTTTGAACGTAACAGACTTCTCTAGAGCTGTTCCCTGTCTGCTATCCAGTTCAATTCATCCCAGTACAACTTGAGGCATATTAGGAAAGGCTGTTACAGTTGCCTAAAAAAAATGTACTTCCACAAGGTCAAAGTATAAATTACTCTGCAAATCTTGAAGTAGATGGATGGAGTTCCTCATCGGGACCATGATTCACAAATTCATCACACTTCCTGCTTACACCTTTCTTTTCCTAGATTACACTCTTCAAAGACAAGGACCATGTCTCATTCTTGCTGCACTTGTGACAGCCATCATACCCAGAATATAATAGATGTTCCATAAATGTTTGATAGATGAATGAATTAGAAGGTACAAATTTAAAAACAACAACAAAACTCTAGCCAATATGAGTTAAAAGAGCAATTTTCCCACTTTTTAGCTGGTTAACCTTGGAATAATCCACTTCAAGGAGACTCAATTATCTTATTCATTAAAAAATTACCCTTACATATGTCATATGATTATTATAAAGACTAATTAAATAAAATAAATCTAGTCCTTTGCAAACTGTGAAGTACCATATAATAGTTGGCTATTACTAACATCCACGTAACTGGTAACTTGGACTAGGAACAGAGGTCATGAACAAGGTCATACCCAGTTTCAGCAGCATGGAGAACCAATTAAAGACCTAATCACCCGTAAGAACTTTGCACTGGTCAATATTATCCAGAAAAGACAGACACTGGTATTAAGCAACACAAAGGATAAAACAAGTTGTAAAAAGGTATTCACTATGAGAAATACATAAACCACATTTGATTTGGACAAAGAAAGTATAAACCTTCCAAAAGTACTCATCAAAAATTTTGTCTACAAACTGGCACTTTAAATTCCACTGGTTTCTGATATCCTATGAAGGATGTTTAATTCAACAACTTTTTAAATCTTCATATTAAAAAAAAAATTATCTAAGAGGACACTCAATGTCAAGCCATATTTGTATGTCTTTTAAAAATCCAAAAGGGATATTTTAGAAATCTCTCAATGTTAAAATAGTATCACAACTCAATCTTATTAAGTCTTATTATCATGAAAATTGGGTTCATTCCTTTACTGCTTTACATGCCTCTCAGGGCAAATATGCAGTCACATAAAAACATCCTTTTCTATCCTTTCCTAGCAATCAAAAGGTAAAAAGACTATATTACAGAAAGAGCTTCAAGATGGCGGAAGAGTAAGATGCGGAGATCACCTTCCTCTCCACAAATACATCAGAAATACATCTACATGTGGAACTGCTCCTACAGAACACCCACTGAACGCTGGCAGAAGACCTCAGACCTCCCAAAAGGCAACTATCTCCACACGTACCTGGGTAGGGCAAAAGAAAAAAACGGAACCTGCGCCAGTGGGAGGGAGCTGTGAAGGAGGAAAGGTTTCCACACACTAGGAAGCCCCTTCGCCAGCGGAGACTGCGGGTGGCGGAGGGGGGAAGCTTCGGAGCCACGGAGGAGAGTGCAGCAACAGGGGTGCAGAGGGCAAAGCGGAGAGATTCCCGCACAGAGGATCGGCGCCGACCGGCACTCACCAGCCTGAGAGGCTTGTCTGCTCACCCGCCGGGGCGGGCGGGGGCCGGGAGCTGAGGCTCAGGCTTCCATCGGATCGCAGGGAGAGGACTGGGGTTGGCGGCGTGAACACAGCCTGAAGGGGGCTAGTGCGCCACAGCTAGCCAGGAGGGAGTCCGGGAAAAGTCTGGAGCTGCCGAAGAGGCAAGAGACTTTTTCTTGCCTCTTTGTTTCCTGGTGCGCGAGGAGAGGGGATTCAGAGCGCCGCCTAAACGAGCTCCAGAGATGGGCGCGAGCCGCGGCTACCAGCGCGGATCCCAGAGACGGGCATGAGACGCTAAGGCTGCTGCTGCCGCCACCAAGAAGCCTGTGTGCAAGCACAGGTCACTCTCCACACCGCCCCTCCCGGGAGCCTGTGCAGCCCACCACGGCCAGGCTCCCGTGATCCAGGGACAACTTCCCCGGGAGAACGCACGGCGCGCCTCAGGCTGCTGCAACGTCACGCTGGCCTCTGCCGCCGCAGGCTCGCCCCACATCCGTACCCCTCCCTCCCCCCGGCCTGAGTGAGCCAGAGCCCCCGAAGCAGCTGCTCCTTTAACCCCGTCCTGTCTGAGCGAAGAACAGACGCCCTCAGGCGACCTACATGCAGAGGCAAGGCCAAATCCAAAGCTGAATCCCAGGAGCTGTGCGAACAAAGACGAGAAAGGGAAATCTCTCCCAGCAGCGGATTAAATCTCCACAATCAACTTGATGTGCCCTGCAACTGTGGAATACCTGAATAGACAACGAATCATCCCAAATTGAGGAGGTGGACTTTTGGAGCAATAATATATATATACATTTTTCCCTTTTTCTCTTTTTGTGAGTGTGTATGTGTATGCTTCTGTGTGTGCTTTTGTCTGTATAGCTTTGCTTTTACCATTTGTCCTAGGGTTCTGTCTCTCCGTTTATTTTTTCTTTAATTTTTTTTCTTAACAATTATTTTTTATTTTAATAACTTTATTTTATTTTATTTTACTTTATTTTATCTTCTTCTTTCTTTTTTTTCTCTCTTTTATTGTGAGATGTCTGGAGGACAGGCTCTTGGTGCTCCAGCCAGGCGTCAGGACTGTGCCACTGAGGTGGGAGAGCCAAGTTCAGGACACTAGTCCACAAGAGACCTCCCAGCTCCAAGTAATGTCAAATGGCAAAAATCTCCCAGAGAGCTCCATCTCAACGCCAAGACCCAGCTCCACTCAACGACCAGCAAGCTACAGTGCTGGACACCCTATGCCAAACAACTAGCAAGACAGGAACACAACCCCATCCATAAGCAGAGAGGCTGCCTAAAGTCATAATAAGGTCACAGACACCCCAAAACACACCACCAGACGTGGACCTGCCCACCAGAAAGACAAGATCAGGCCTCATCCATCAGAACAAAGGCACCAGTCCCCTCCACCAGGAAGCCTACACAAGACACTGAACCAACCTCAGCCACTGGGGACAGACACCAAAAACAACGGGAACTATGAACCTGCAGCCTGAGAAAAGGAGACCGCAAACACAGTAAGTTAAGCAAAATGAGGAAGACAGAGAAACACACAGCAGATGAAGGAGCAGGGTCAAAACACACCAGACCAAACAAATGAAGAGGAAATAGGCAGTCTACCTGAAAAAGAATTCAGAATAATAATAGTAAAGATGATCCAAAATCTTGGAAATAGAACGGAGAAAATACAAGAAACGTTTAACAAGGACCTAAAAGAACTAAAGAGCAAACAAACAATCATGAACAACACAATAAATGAAATTAAAAATTCTCTAGAAGGGATCAAGAGCAGAATAACTGAGGCACAAGAACGGATAAGTGACCTGGAAGACAAAATAGTGGAAGTAACTACTGCAGAGCAGAATAAAGAAAAAAGAATGAAAAGAATTGAGGACAGTCTCAGAGACCTCTGACACAACATTAAATGCACCAACATTCGAATTATAGGAGTCCCAGAAGAAGAAGAGAAAAAGAAAGGGACTCAGAAAACATGTGAAGAGATCATAGTTGAAAACTTCCCTAATATGGGAAAGGAAATAGTTAAGTCCAGGAAGCACAGAGAGTCCCATACAGGATAAATCCAAGGAGAAACACGCCAAGACACATATTAATCAAACTATCAAAAATTAAATACAAAGAACAAATATTAAAAGCAGCAAGAGAAAAACAACAAATAACACATAAGGGCATCCCCATAAGGTTAACAGCTGATCTTTCAGCAGAAACTCTGCAAGCCAGAAGGGAGTGCCAGGACATATTTAAAGTGACGAAGGAGAAAAACCTACAACTAAGATTACTCTACCCAGCAAGGATCTCATTCAGATTTGACGGAGAAATTAAAAGCTTTACAGACAAGCAAAAGCTAACAGAATTCAGCACCACCAAACCAGCTTTACAACAAATGCTAAAGGAACTTCTCTAGGCAGGAAACACAAGAGAAGGAAAAGACGTACAATAACAAAACAAAAACAATTTTAAAAATGGTAATAGGAACATACATATTGATAATTACCTTAAATGTAAATGGATTAAATGCTCCAACCAAAAGACACAGACTGGCTGAATGGATACAAAAACAAGACCCATATATATGCTGTCTACAAGAGAGCCATTTCAGACCTAGGAACACATACAGACTGAAAGTGAGGACATACAGACACATACAGTCTTACAAGAGACAAAGAAGGACACTACATAATGATCAAGGGATCAATCCAAGAAGAAGATATAACAATTGTAAATATTTATGCACCCAACATAGGAGCACCTCAATACCTAAGGCAAACACTAACAGCCATAAAAGGGGAAATCACCATAACACAATCATAGTAGGGGACTTTAACACCCCACTTTCACCAATGGACAGATCATCCAAAATGAAAATAAACAAAGAAACACAATCTTTAAATGATACATTAAACAAGATGGACTTAATTGATATTTATAGGACATTCCATCCAAAACAACAGAATACACTCTCTTCTCAAGTGCTCATGGAACATTTTCCAGGATAGATCATATCTTGGGTCACAAATCAAGCCTTGGTAAATTTAAGAAAACTGAAATCATATCAAGTATCTTTTCCGACCACAACGCTATGAGACTAGATTTCAATTATAGGAAAAAATCTGTAAGAAATACAAACACATGGAGGCTAAACAACACACTACTTAATCAAGAGATCACTGAACAGATCAAAGAGGAAATCAAAAAATACCTAGAAACAAATGACAATGAAAACAAACGACCCAAAACCTATGGGATGCAGCAAAAGCAGTTCTAAGAGGGAAGTTTATAGCAATACAATCCTACCTTAAGAAACAAGAAACGTCTCAAATAAACAACCTAACCTTACACCTAAAGCAATTAGAGAAAGAAGAACAAAAAAACCCCAAAGTTAGCAGAAGGAATAAAATCATAAAGTTCAGATCAGAAATAAATGAAAAAGAAATGAAGGAAACGATAGCAAAGATCAATAACACTAAAAGCTGGTTCTTTGACAAGATAAACAAAATTGATAAACCATTAGCCAGACTCATCAAGAAAAAAAGGGAGAAGACTCAAATCAATAAAATTAGAAATGAAAAAGGAGGGGTAACAACTGACACAGCAGAAATACAAAGGATCATGAGAGATTACTACAAGCAACTATATGCCAATAAAATGGACAACCTGGAAGAAATGGACAAATTCTTAGAAATGCACAACCTTCCGAGACTGAACCAGGAAGAAATAGAAAATATGAACAAACCAATCACAAGCACTGAAATTGAAACTGTGATTAAAATATCTTCCAACAATCAAAAGCCCAGGACCAGATGGCTTCACAGGAGAATTCTATCAAACATTTAGAGAAGAGCTAACACCTATCCTTCTCAAACTCTCCAAAATATAGCAGAGGGAGGAACACTCCCAAACTCATTCTATGAGACCACCATCACTCTGATACCAAAACCAGACAAAAATGTCACAAAGAAAGAAAACTACAAGCCAATATCACTGATGAACATAGATACAAAAATCCTCAACAAAATACTAGCAAACAGAATCCAACGGCACATTAAAAGGATCATACACTATGATCAAGTGGGGTTTATCCCAGGAATGCAAGGATTCTTCAATATACGCAAATTAATCAACGTGATATACCATATCAACAAATTGAAGGAGAAAAACCATATGATCATCTCAATAGATGCAGAGAAAGCTTTCAACAAAATTCAACACCCATTTATGATAAAAACCCTCCAGAAAGTAGGCATAGAGGGAACTTTCCTCAACATAATAAAGGCCATATATGACAAAGCCACAGCCAACATTGTCCTCAATGGTGAAAAAGTGATACCATTTCCACTAAGATCAGGAACAAGACAAGGTTGCCCACTCTCACCAATATTATTCAACATAGTTTTGGAAGTTTTAGCCACAGCAATCAAAGAAGAAAAAGAAATAAAAGGAGTCCAAATTGGAAAAGAAGTAAAGCTGTCACTGTTTGCAGATGACATGATACTATACATAGAGAATCCTAAAGATGCTACCAGAAAACTAGAGCTCATCAATGAATTTGGTAAAGTAGCAGGATACAAAATTAATGCACAGAAATCTCTTGCATTCCTATACACTAATGATGAAAAATCTGAAAGTGAAATTAAGAAAACACTCCCATTTACCACTGCAACAAAAAGGATAAAATCTAGGAATAAACCCTACCTAAGGAGACAAAAGACCTGTATGCAGAAAATTATAAGACACTATTGAAAGAAATTAAATATGATACAAATAGATGGAGAGCTATATACCATGCTCTTGGATTGGAAGAATCAACATTGTGAAAATGACTTTACTACCCAAAGCAATCTACAGATGCAATGCAATCCCTATCAAACTACCAATGGCAGTTTTCACAGAACTAGAACAAACAATTCCACAATTTGTATGGAAACACAAAAGACCCCAAATAGCCAAAGCAATCTTGAGAAAGAAAGATGGAGCTGGAGGAATCAGGCTCCCTGACTTCAGACTATACTACAAAGCTACAGTCATCAAGACAGTATGGTACTGGCACAAAAACAGACATATAGATCAATGGAACAGGATAGAAAGCCCAGAGATAAACCCACGCACATATGGTCACGTTATCGTTGATAAAGGAGGCAAGAATATCCAGTGGAGAAAAGACAGCCTCTCCAATAAGTGGTGCTGGGAAAACTGGACAGATACATTTAAAAGAATGAAATCAGAACACTCCCTAACACCATACACAAAAATAAACTCAAAATGGATTAAAGACCTAAATGTAAGGCCAGACACCATCAAACTCTTAGAGGAAAACATAGGCAGAACCCTCTATGACATAAATCACAGCAAGATCCTTTTTGATCCACCTCCTAGAGAAATGGAAATAAAAACCAATAAATGGGACCTAATGAAACTTAAAAGCTTTTGCACAGCAAAGGAAACCATAAACAAGACCAAAAGACAACCCTCAGAATGGGAGAAAATAGTTGCAAATGAAGCAACTGACAAAGGATTAATCTCCAAAACATACAAGCAACTCATGCAGCTCAATATCAAAAAAAAACCCAATCCAAAAATGGGCAGAAGACCTAAATAGACATTTCTCCAAAGAAGATATACAGATTGCCAACAAACACATGAAAGGATGCTCAACGTTTCTAATCGTTAGAGAAATGCAAATCAGCAGTACAATGAGGTATCACCTCACACCTGTCAGAATGGTGATCATCAAAAAATCTACAAACAATAAATGCTGGAGAGGGTGTGGAGAAAAGGGAACCCCCTTGCACTGTTGGTGGGAATGTAAATTGATACATTCACTATGGAGAACAGTATGGAGGTTCCTTAAAAAACTAAAAATAGAACTACCATATGACCCAGCAATCCCACTACTGGGCATATATTCTGAGAAAACCATAATTCAAAAAGAGTCATGTACCACAATGTTCATTGCAGCTCTATCTACAATAGCCAGGACATGGAAGCAACCTAAGTGTCCATCAACAGATGAATGGATAAAGAAGATGTGGCACATATATACAATGGAATATTACTCAGCCATAAAAAGGAACGAAACTGAGTTATTTGTAGTGAGGTGGATGGACCTAGAGGCTGTCATGCAGAGTGAAGTAAGTCAGAAAGAGAAAAACAAATACCATATGCTAACACATATATAAGCAAAGGAAAAAAAATGGTCAGAAGAACCTAGGGGCAAGACGGGAATAAAGATGCAGACCTACTAGAGAATGGACTTGAGGATATGGGGAGGGGGAAGGGTACGCTGGGGCAAAGTGAGAGAGTGGCATGGACATATATACACTACCAAACGTAAAACAGATAGCTAGTGGGAAGCAGCCGCATAGCACAGGGAGATCAGCTCGGTGCTTTGTGACCACCTAGAGGGGTGGGATAGGGAGGGTGGGAGGGAGGGAGATGCAAGAGGGAAGAGATATGGGGACATATGTATATGTATAACTGATTCACTTTGTTATAAAGCAGAAACTGACACACCATTGTAAAGCAATTATACTCCAATAAAGATGTTAAAAAAAAAAAAAGAAAGACTGTATTACGAGCAAAACCTAGATTTCTTATGAATAAAGAAAGAAGGAATTTCCTGCCTGGGATTCCCTGGATGATTACTGATGAGGGGAGGTAAAAACCAAGAAAATATCATCCCAGTTCATATTGAAGATATCTTGGCAAAAGATGATTTAGTGAAATACTGACTGAAACACAACCCCAAACAGTTATTTCTCTTTCGAAATAAATGGACTTTCCCAAATTACATATCACCTTTATGTGATTCTAATCAGATTCTGCAAAGACCCATAAGCATCATGATTTATAGTCAAGATTTGGGGAACATTACGGAAACCTCCGAATTCTTTGCTCAGCCTTTCCATAGGTCAGTTTACAGTGTAACTTTTCAACTTTAAAACTCAGCTAAGATACCCTGGACGCTTTCTATTTTCTCTCTTTGCTTTTAGCATAACCAGCAGTAGGTTCCCCTTTCAAAACAATCATTCCCCCCACCCCACAACTGCCATAGGTTCCACCCACCTTTGTCCAGTTATGGCAATACCCTGTGGAAGGGTCATTGTTCTGTAGAATGTCTCTCTTTTGTGTGTTCCCCCCAGGGTGCAGAGCACTTCAGATGCATCTACAATGGCCAGCAAGAGCCAGCTTATTAAGCTGTGATCAGAGCTCCTTTTCGAATCAACCCCAGAAAGAGGACGTCTCTTGTGCCCTTGAACATAAAGAAACTTCCAAGCTACCAGAAGCACCTCCAAGGTTCCATGGCATCTGAGTGGGCTCCTTTCCTAACGTTTCCTTCACCCTGTAGTTACCATAAGTATGTCTTTTATGAAAAATTACCCCTGACAGGAGCCCTTCCGCAATGAATGGGCCAGAGAGGGAGGGCGACGCTCTGAACATGAAAGTCTGTGTAATTTCAAACTCCACAGCCAAAGGAAATGACAAGAAAAGTGGAGCTGTAGCTCAAAAGCTGATTTTACAGAAAGTTATTTTTTTCAGGAGCTCAAATACTTACTCTTCCTGGGCTATTTAATCATTTTGAGGGCTTTCTCTCCTCCCTTCTTCTGAAACAATCTCAGAAAAAATCAGGAGAGACAATGGTTGTAGAACTGTTTATAATAAATTATGAATCATTGAAAGATCTTTTTGTCCAAATTGAAATAAAAGAGATAAGAGCAACAATTAAACGAGTGCCAGTACTAGACAAAATTTGAAAAGATATCTTTCAATTAGTACCAATAATCACTTGCACAATAATATATAGGCCCGCAAGAAATAGGGTAATAACAAGGACAAAAAATTTTATTCACCTCCCATTAAAATTGACAACCAAATGTTTTAAATTACCCATTGCTTGGCTGAATTTATAAATTAAGCTAACAGTCACTGAATCACCATCAAACTGTTAAAAACAAACAGTATTTAAAAAGTAAAAAATCATCATGTGTACTCCTATTTCTGAGCAAAAACCAAATCAAACAGAATAAGAAGACAAGGGCTGCAAACCACCAAGTCAAAAAAATATGAAAGTAATTGAAGTTTCAATTACCTTCAAAATGAGTAAGAAGTTATCAATGTTACTTGAGGATTCAAATATTTCAGAAACAATGCTGTTGTCCAAAAAGCAAATATGCCTGCCTAAAAATGAATAGGACTGGCAATTCTATAATGCTGCTGGCATAGAGGGGGTCAACTAGAGTGACAAAGCAGTAGGACAAAGAAAGAAAACAGATTAAAGCACTCATGGCACAGGGTGACTTCAGATTAAAGCCACTTCTGCAGTCAAAGGAAATGTTCAACAATTGTTGACTGATAAACCTGTTTAGAGTCTATGAAGAGACAGAGATTTCCCAAATTAAAATTCATCTACAGATTTTCTCTGATCACCGCTGCCCTTTCACAACATTCTCTCTGTTGAGTTTCTCTTCCCAATTTGATACATTATTTTAAACTCCTCAACTGACATCAAACTTGAGTCTAAATTTGTAGAAGCCTTGTTTTTGACAGCTCTGTGATCTCCATCTATTTTTATGCTTGAATGGAAATGAACTTTTCCGTACACGTGCTAACCCTACATCCTTACTGTTCCAGGACCCTGACAAATAGGGAAATAGAGCTGAATTTTATTTCCACATTAACAGGTACATGTTTACCTGTAGAAGCTTATGTAGAAATTGTCTCATGCAGCTGCTCAGTGCGTGGTGAGCTCTGCCCTGACAAAGCTCCAAAGTCCAAAGAGAGGCATTCCAACAGAACCAAAGGGGCCTCTAAAGAGGCCAATTATAATACAAACAAGTTACCTTTCACAAGAACTGATAAAACATGAAACAATGAATGATTATATGATCCAGCAATCCCACTCCTGGGCACATAACCAGACAAAACTATAATTCGCACCCCAATACATATACTCCGAAGATACATGCACCCCGATGTTCACAGCAGCACTCTTTACAATAGCCAAGACATGGAAACAACCTAAATGACCATCGACAGATAAAGTAGATGTGGTACACATATACAATGGAATATTACTCAGCCATTAAAAAGAATGAAATAATGCCATTTGCAGCAACATGGAAGGACCGAGAGATTATCATACTAAGCGAAGCCAGAAAGAGAAAGACAAACACCATACGACATCACTTACCTGTGGAATCTATAATATGACAAAAATGAACATATCTACACAACAGAAACAGATTCACAGATACAGAGAACAGACTTATGGTTGGGAGGAGGGGCATGGGGAAGGGAAGGATTGGGAGTTTGGGATTAGCAGACACAAACTACTATATACATGGAATGGATGAACAACAAGGTCCTACTGTATAGCACAGGGAACTATATTCAATATCCTGTGATAAACCATAATAGGAAAAGAATATATACATATGTATAACTGAATCACTGAGCTGTAAACAGAAATAGGCACACTGTAAATCAACTATACTTCAATAAATTTTTTAAAAATAAATGATTAGAAATCATTTATTTTTAAATAAAAATAATAAATAAAATTTTAAAACTTTTAAATAAAACCATGAATCCATTGGTTTTTATGAGAGAAACATACTTTAAAGCCTTTGCTATAAATGTCTTTGAAAAAGGGAGTCTCCATTGGAACTCGTGGGATCAGACTGGAAGCACTAAATGTGGAAAGACGATTTTTTCTAAATTTCTAAATACCACCTTGTGCATGAATGTAAATGGATAGTAACATTTAAGCTGAAGGGAGTGGCAATCTGTTGCTTGGACAGCCCAGTCATCACTGCCCCTTCTGGTGAGACATCTTGATATTCCTCTTTGGAGGGACTTTCTCCTCCCAGACTCTCAGTCCAGGTGATTTGGGTAGAGGTGATTCTGCCCTTCCTCCCCTCTCAGGGGCAGGGGTCACACATATGACCAGGACCTTCCATCTTCCTAGTGACATGACCCCCGATGGCGCAATGAGACTCAATCCCAGCAGTGGAACTCTTAGGAAGGAGAAATCTCTTTCTGCCAGTCTCAAAGCTAGTAGAATGTGGGCCTGGAGCTGCTGGTGACCATGTTGTCACCTCACGGAAAAAAAACCTATCTGCATATGTAGCCAACCAAGAAGAAAACAGAGCCAAGAAACAATGGGATCAGTCTAAATGGCATCATTCGGATCCTTGGAAAGAGCCATGATTGAATTTAAACCTACCCTGGACCTTTCAATTACATGAGACAACAACACATCCCTCCTTTATTTTGGCTTGAACCAGTTGGAGTTGGATTTCTGCACATACATCCAAAAGATTTCTACCAGTACCCTAAGTAAATCAATAGAGCATTGGCAACATTAGAACTTGAAATTCACAGAACCTCAAACCTAATGCCTTTTCAATGAAAGGAAGTCATTTTCTGTAGGAAATTTCCACGGGGACCTTGTGCTAAAGTGATTTCCAAGAGGTTACTGCTCATCTGCAAGAATTCATGGTATTTATCTTCTCAATCCCTTACTTCATAGTAACAGGACAAATGGTGACCTCACACTAGCAGGAGAACTCCTAAACTTCTGAAAAAATCTAGGATTCAAATTCATTTTATGATACCAGGGAATTAAACATCAGGTGAAAACAACAGACTGTATGAGGCAAAAAACTTGCGACCTTCTTCTGTGCTTAAGCACTAACGGCAGCTTTAATGAGCAAGCCAAATGATCTTCTCTAATGATAAAATCTTGAGAGAAAGAGAAAGATATTCTTTTATCCAAACTCCCTCCCTCCCTGCTGGGAATATTTAAATCTTAACTATTCCTCAGAGCCCTTGCACTCATGCAGAGTATACCGCTGATGAAAAAGTGAGATGTTCTCTTGGTATATATACTACATCGTGGAGTAACGGCTCAGAAAGAAAAATTAAGAGCCTTGTTCAAGTGCACTGTTGTATGATCACTGAAGGCTGGGCACCCCCAACTGGGTATGTTCAGAAACATTTTTCAAAGGAATAACAATAACAAACATATACATATTTCCATATATGGGCAAGAGTTCCCCCATCTTTTGCATCATAATTTTTTTGCATTTATATATGCCTACTTGAAAGAGGAGGCAAGAAGAAGTCTGACTGGGAAAAGAGCATTAGGCTGATGCTGACCCACGTAGAATGATCATTCTCCTGGATCCCCCTCTTCCTGAGTGGTTTAAGATCCCTTCATTGTTGTTTTTCCAAGTCGACTTACAGATGCTAGTAAATATGCTAGAGAATATATCTCATTATCCAATTCAAAACAAAGTGGAACATTAACTACAAAGGTCAACTGCAAATCTATTACAGATCCTATAATATTTCTACATTTCTATATTAGAAGTTTTCATCAATGAATAAGAGACACAAAACTGCTGACTTTATTAGGTCTTTAACAATTATAGTAATACATGAATCGCAGGTCTCTTATCAACCTGCACATCCTGGGCACATACAGATCAAAAGAACACAATTCCAGTACAGCCCATCTGGCTGGTGGTTCCACAGTCGTCACCGTGGCTCCTCATACTGGAGGTCAAGACCAGGGGGTCAAGAGAGAGATTAAAATCATCAATATCTGATTACCAATATTACCCTTCTCTGAACTACGGGACCATCACAGAACACCGTAGTCAATAAAGGATACTCACAGGGCCTCCAATCATTCCCCTCCCACTTTTCAGGAAAGGACCAAACCGAAAACATCTTAGATTGCAGATCTCCTCAAGATAATATCTCAAAGCACCCCATTCCATTATTAAGAGTTTCTACCACCAAAACTATCTTAAATTACTTAAACTCAAGCTAAGTTTTTTCTCTCTTGTTGACTGCTCAAAGGATAAAGAATCTGCTGCCTGCCATCTTCATTATTTTTTGTTACTTTTATACTGAAAAGAACCTCAGACTTCCTTTCTCTACCAATAACTCCATGTGCAACCTTGGATAAATCACCGAATTTTCCTACATCTAAATTTCCTCCTCTACAAAATAAAATATCAGGACAAATTTGTGGATTCCTAAGGCTTTTCCTAAGTTAAAGTTCATTTCGTAACTCTAGACTGCTTATTGTTCCTTAGCCTCTGTTCTACCTCTTAAATACATGCCCCATCTGCATTTTTCCTAAACTCCTAGCCCTTTCTTGCCACGTCCCAAGAAAAAAAATAATAATAAAGCAAAAAGAGACCGAAACAAGGAAACTTCAGTGCTATTCACTGATACACTCTGCCACAGTAACCACCGCTGGCAAACGTGAGGTGAGCTAATACAGCAACTAGCAAGTGTCCGAAACACAGCAGGTATAGCCTTTCTTTTCCTGCTTGTATCAGGGGTAATAATAGTCATCCCCTTGTCTTTAGAAATAAAATCTCTCCATTTTGTAAACGAAGTTTTAGGTGTTTTGTTGTTGTTGTTTTTGAAAATGGTTGTAGGATAGGATGCTGTGGAGAAGAAGGAAGAACTTTTTGCACATGGGCTCATCATAGTCCCTCAGAATATGCTGGAATGAATGGAGGATTGAGAAAATTCCTAGTCATAGAATACAAAAGAACACTGGGATAAAGGTAAGTATGTGTTGAACATCAAGGCTTATTTCACATTCCCACCTCAAATACACATACACATGACACACTAAAAGTTAGCGTTTGCCTGTTTAAATGATGGTACATCTATACCTTACCTTTCGCCCTAAAAACTATTTTAATGAACCTGGTGCTCAGCCTTAAAGGATGATGGGGAAGTAGCTCAATGCTCTATCATTCTCTTAGACCCCTTGTTACTTCGATGATATCAATAATCATAACTTTGTTATCTTCACATCTGTTTAGAGAGCATCAATGCTCCAACTGCAGTAGCCAAACCCAAACTTTTCCAACTGTTTGAAAAACCAGACAATAAGTAGTTCACTCCGCAATCTCTACTTGGAAGGAACTGTGCCCCAATTCAGATTATTCAGGGTTAATATCCAGGAACCACTTTGAGAAGCAACCCTACAGTGGATAGAAACCATAAAACCAAGCAAGACAAAGAATCTGACTGCTAACGCCAAGATCAGAAATTGCAGGGACCCCCCCCCATATGATCTTATCAGACTACCCCGCAATTTCTCTTTGGGGGCTGCTCTCAGGAGGTTGGATGTCAGATCAAAAACAACTGTGCATCAATGACCAGGAGAAGGTGAATCAGGAAGGCCTAGACAGTGACCTCTGTACACTGGGCAGGGCCTTTGGCTAAAAGTAGGAAAGCTCCTCTTATTTAAATGACAACTCTCTAGAATTGTTTATTTTGCTTTTTTGCAAACACTATACAAAGAGGAAAAGTCAATGCATATGGACTGGGGTGGAGAGAAAGAGATCTAACAGTAAAACCTAATCCTTTACCAACCAGTCAGAATTGTGGAGAGGATGCATGGGCTTCTGAATCAAGACCCCTCAAAGAAGATACCAAGTGGACCCCAAATCTCAAGGAGGAGTAAGTTAGAGCTTTCAACCACCTGTATCATTTCGAGTAGACAGGATACATTTTTACGGCATCCATAAGCTACTTTAAAAATTAACTAGACTCTTGGGCATTAAAAAACACAACACAAGGGAATTCCTTGGCCGTCCAGTGGTTATGACTGCCAAGAACATGTGTTCGATCCCTGGCTGGGGAACTAAGATCCCGCAAGCCACATGGCGCAGCAAAAAAAAATCACAAAACTGTGAGCTTCTTCATGACAGTGGCCACATATATCAACTTTGATTCCCCTACATTCACTGCAATGTCTAGAGATGAGAAGCCATCACTAAATGTTACTGAATGAAAAAGTGATTGAATAAAAAGTGTTAATTTCTGCATTTACAGACTACCTAGAAATGTTTTCCAGTCTCTAGAATATTACCCTTGAATCCACCACCTGTTTAATATTCACAGCAAAAAGAAAAGTAATTTTGAGTAGGTTTACATTAACATTTCAATTTACATATTTCAATTCATTTTCTCAGTTAAGAACTTTGAGATCATGCCAATAGAGAGTACATAAAAAATTATTTTGACACCTAAGATTCAATGACAAGCCAATTCCCACTGAACAGATATTTCAGATATAAACGTTGGAGTATTTCATAGGCTCTGCATGGAAAGGAATCCATGAAGGAATTAAATACCATAATTTACTAATAGCCAAAGCCGCTTTCTGGCAAGTACTGTGAATTCTGTCTAGATAGAGTCAAAGGGTTGATGAAGGAGGTGTGGTGAGTGACAGAAGAAAATTCAAAGATCCATTTTGAAAGTTCCATCTGGCTCTTATGATTCCATGACTTTACTATCTAAGAATCTGTGTCTGTCAGGGGAGTCACAGACGCAGAAAGGAGACTTGCTTTTGCTGAAAAATAAAGGTTTTTCTCTAAGGATAAGGTTACTTCAGAATATTCTAAAAACTAAATGTTGGCAGCTCTAATAATCAAGGAAAATGCATACTCAGTGCGTTCCCCATGAGTCCCTGAAGGTCAGCTACTTAGGACTTCATGTACCTATGCCCAGCACTGACCAGTAGGCCCATCTTTTATGTGTCCTCAATAAACGTTTACTGACTAAATTCAAGACACTGTCATTCTCAGCAAATGAAATGATTTATAAAATAATTTAAATGCAGAATTCACACCAAATCTTTCGCATACAAAAAAAAAAAAAGAACAAAAACAAAATGAGGCAAAGACACAGACTTGAAGTGGAATCCATCACAATCAGTCAAGAAAAACTGGGTACCATTTTTTCTTCCATTTAAATTATGTGTTTTCTTTTCTCTAGCTGGTAGGGCTTGGGTTATTTACTGTCTTGAAGAAAGCAAAGATGTAGGAGATTATAAAATCACCTTCCATCATGGGTGGGAGGTAGATTTTCTTGTTAAAAGAAGGAACTGCAAAATTCAGTGGGCTCAATATGAGAGCACCTTCCTCCTAGAAGCTGGAAGGCTCTGGGGATCTTGAGGGTAGGAGCAGAAAGCTATTATTCCTGCAAATTTCAGACAGCTTACCTAGAACTTCAAAATGTTTCTCATTTTTTGGTACTTTGCTGGTAATTATCTAAGTGGCAAAACATCACACAGAACTGTCCGTCAAGTAGGATGTAGGATCCAGGTTTCCAGGTAGGGGGTTAAAGCAAAGGACTACTGAACCTTTAGGGTAATACTGTTACCTCTGACAGAGCTGAAAATCCAACTTTGTTTGATTGGCAGTTCATGTGCTTATCGACCTACCTACCTACAGTTGGTATTGTTAATGGTTGAGAGAGTTACATTTAAATTAAAGTTTGGATTTGCAGAATTTCTAAACAAGTTATATCTAAAAGGGCATATCATTCCAAGGGACACTCCGAAAAAATATATAAATAAGAAGATGTGGTAGAGACAGAGAGAATGGAATACTACTCTGCCACAAAAAAGAATGAAGTAATGCCATTTGCAGCAACATGGAGAGACCTAGAGATTACCACACTAAGTAAAGTCAGACAAAAAAGACAAATGTCATATAATATCAGTTATTTGTGGAATCTTTAAAATGATACAAATGAACTTATTCACAAAACAGAAATAGATTCACAGACACAGAAAACAAACTTATGGTTACTAAAGCGGATGGGGTGGGGTGGGGGATAAATTAGGAGTTTGGGATTAACAGATACACACTCTTGTATATAAAACAGGCAAACAACAAGGACGTACTGTATAGCACAGAGAACTATACTCAGTATCTTGTAATAACCTATAATGGAAAAGAATCTGAAAAAGAATATATATATAACTGAATCACTTTGCTGTGCACTTGAAACTAACACAATGTAAATTAACTATACCTCATTAAAAATATATACATATATCTTTACTATAGAAATTAAAAAAAAAAGAAGTATAAGACTACCAAGCTAAGAATGGCGAGACTAAAAGCCATCACACTTGACTGATGCACGACACACATGCTAAGTTCTAGCCATGTAATATGAATAAAAATCCAGTAAACATTCATCAGAAATTCACCCAATGGAAGGAGGGTATAGAAAGTCACCTAATAAGAACCCGTCAATAACTAATAAAAATTACTGAATAAGATCACGAGAAAAAGTAAAAGCTACTTACATACCTAAAATGATCATTTATGTCATAAACTTCTCTCCCCAAAATAACAAAAAGTTATGTTCAACCGAAGGAGTTATGCTCACACCAGGGGGAATTTCAACAAGGATAAAGCCATCTATGAACCTCTAAAAAAGTCTAAGTTCCAATCTATCCATGTGTTCTTACAATATAGTTAAATACATTTTGGGTATTAAAATGAATTGGAGCACAGACACTCATCAAACAGTAATTTACAGTATTCATGGAAATATAGGAATTATCTCAGGCTATTTCTTCTTAACACATACACCTGCCCTACTGCAAGATGGTGTTTCTTCACTCTTCACACTCTTCTCCTGTAGATTTCCTGCTTTCTCCTTCAATATCCTATCCTACTGTGAAAGCTAATAAAAATAACAGTGATGCACAGCTTATGGATGATGATGTAGTAAACCTATGGATGATGCAGTAAACAAAAATGCCTTCAGTGTTGAAATACATTCAAGCATAATTTCTATCATTCTAGCATTCAAAACTTTCTCTCCTCTGTCCACAATTTTTCATATGCTATGGTCTGAATGTTTGTGTCCCCCCTCAAATTCACATGTTAGAACCCTAATGCCCAATGTGATGGTGTTAGGAGGTGGGACCTTTGGGAGGTGATTAGGTCATGAGGGTGGAGCCCTCATGAATGGAATTAGCACCCTTATAAAAAAGATCCCATGGAACTCAGAGCCAGCCCCTCCTGCCATATCAGGACACAATGAGAAGCTGTGACCCAGAAGAGGGCCCTCACCCAACTATGCTGGCACCCTGATCTCAGACTTCCAGCTTCCAAAACTGTGAGAAATAAATTTCTGTGCTTATAAGCTACCCAATGTGTGCTATTTCATTATGGCAGCCCAAACAGACTAAGACATCATATGGAATACAGAAGTTGCTACCTAAAATTAATTAGTTAGAAACAAGCTACAGAACATTGGGTCAGCAGTGAAGAGACCTCCTCTTGTTTCGCACCTCCTGGGGTTAACAGGCCTCCTATCACCTCATAGCATTAGCCCACAGGAGTCCCAGAGATGCTAAGAGATTGGTCCACCACCACCCTGACCCATGGAAAAGGAAATAGCTATTCATGGTGTCTCCTTTGAAAAAGCCAAGTGGAACAAGACTGGTAGGAAGGCGTGGGGAGGGAGAAAGGCTTGACAACACATAACTACTTACTTAGGCCATGACTACGATGCTATGGACACAAGCCTCATACAGGACATTCTGGGCCATACTGCCTGGCTGTGGATTCTTCTAATGCCACATAAATCCCCCTTCATTGGGTAACATGGAAATGCACTTTCTGTATTTATCGCCATATACTGCATTCTGTAGAGATTAACAAACTTCTGGCCTCAGAGGGAATTTATGTGGGTAAAACAAAAAAGGTATGATATTAATTAATTAACCATGTCCGCCCCCTAAAGCTAATGATGGGTTCTCCATCATGGATTCACATACATCTCATCAACATGAATTAAGTTTATTCAGGAAGTTTTGAAAAGCACTTATTCACTTGCTTTACCCACTCCTGTTCAGAAAGGCATTTAACTGGCTTAAAAAATAAACAGGGAAAAGCAGATTTTTAAAATGACCAAAATATACAGCTCTTTTATTTTTTTTGTATAAAGCTGCTCAGAGGCAAAACAATTCAATCAGCTACATAAACAAATCTCATAATCCCCAATCATCACACTAAAATCACGTTCATCTTAAAATTACCACAGATTTAACTTGTATACAATGAAAAGCAAGTATGCTCCAAATTATAAGCAGTCAAATTTTTAGAGTATCATTTAAAAAATAAAAACACCCCAGTATGCAACTGACTTCTATTAAGCCAACTATCATGGGTAGGACTAAATCTACATTTGGTAAAGAGATAAGCTTGTTTTTTAAAAACTGAGTATGTCTCTACTTTCAAAGACAAGTCCTTGAAAGTATCTCCATTTGGAAGAAAAAGTATAATTTTAAGAGGCTTACTTATTCACTTCAAGTGATTGCTGGGTGTTGCTTTTACTGTATTTTTATTTTTTTAATTTGATTTTTAGTTTATTTTTTATACAGCAGGTTCTTATTAGTTAGCTATTTTATACATATTAATGTATATATGTTAATCCCAATCTCCCAATTCATCCCACCACCGCCCCTCCCAACCCCCGCTTTCCCCCCTTGGTGTTTACTGTATTTTTCTAAAGCTATTTGCCATTACATGATTGGATAACAAGTCTAAAACTACTATAATTGTGATATGTAGAGGAGAGGTTAAATTCAACACTCGCTCTTAAATAAATCAAGTTGTATTAGGGATAATATTGGAAATATTTATGTTAAAAGGTTTTGAACCCATCACTAAGGTTACATTTTCCCTCTCTCTGTTTTATGCTAGCCACAATTTAAGTTTGGTGTTTTCCAATTCAGTTTGTCAACCAACATAAATAAAAGATAGTCTCTTTTCATGATTAGTTTCAGTTATTTTTCTTAGAGCAATGTAATATTTCAACATTTTATTTACCTTTAAAATTAACAACATATATTATGACACTAAAGAAAGCATCTAGATTGCATTATCCAGGCAGAGGGCAGAGCTCTAAAAAAAAGGAAAGGTATTTTGCTAGGCTACAATTCTTATACATGAGCAAACAGGGATGGTGCTAGGGAAAATGCTCTGTGACACCCAGCAAGTTCATCACCTGCCCAGTGTGTGGGATGCAGGGATGGTGATTAGATTTGAAGCCCATGGAGGTTCACTGAGGCACTTCAGTTTACGTGATAAGCTTCAGCCATAAAAAAGAATGAAATAATACCATTTGCAGCAACATGGGTGGACCTAGAGATGATCATACTAAGTGAACGAAGCCAGACAGAGAAAGACAAATATCATATGGTATCACTCACATGTGGAATCTTTTTAAAAAAGATACAAAATGAACTTATTTGCAAGACAGAAATAGACCCACAGACATAGAAAACAAACTTATGGTTACCAAAAGGGAAAGCGGGGAGGGGGCGGAATAAATTAGGGGTTTGGGATTAACAGATACACACTACTATATATAAAATAGATAACCAACAAGGACCTACATATAGCACAGGAAACTCTACTCAATATTTTATAATAACCTAAAAAAGGAAAAGAATCTGAAAAAGAATATATAACTGAATCACTGTGCTGTAGACCTGAAATGAACACAACGTTGTAAATCAACAATACTTCAGTAAAAAGATTGGTCTGGCCATAAAGTTCGTTCGGGTTTTTTGTAACATCTTATGGAAAAACCCAAATGAACTTTTTGGCCAAACCAATATATAGAGAGAGGAAAAAAAAAAGCTCAACCCAAAGCCCTCTGGTTTTTATTTCACTGTGTTTTGTGGATCAAGACAGAATAAGAACCTCTCAGCATATGAATCCTAAGAATTCTGCACTAACTGACATTAAATGCCACCTCCGTGCCCCGACCCAGCCTCTTTCCACCCAGTTGGCTGGACCACCAGGATAGGAGCTACTTCAACTCCCTGACAGAGATCTAGGATGCCTCTGCCCATTGAGCCCTTGAACACAGGCCTTCAACCAAAGTCCATCATTCAGGAAATATTAAAAGACAAATCTTACTACAGCAAACACAGTGAAATTCAAAAGGAACAAGAGCACTAACATCAAACCATCCACGTCCCTTTCCGGCGGTGATGACCTCCCCAGGAGAACATGCCTCTCGCAAAGGATCTCCTTCATCCCTTTCCAGAAGAGAAGAGGAAACACAAGAAGTGCCTGGTGCAGAGCCCCAATTCCTATCGCATGGATGTGAAATGCCCAGGATGCTCTAAGATCACCACCGTCTTTAGCCATGCACAAACAGTAGTTTTGTGTGTTGGCTGCTCTACTGTCCTCTGCCAGCCTACAGGAGGAAAAGCAAGGCTTACAGAGGATGCTCCTTCAGATGGAAGCAGCACTAAAAGCATCCTGAATCAAGATGAATGGGAAACCATCCCAATAAACACACTTTGGGTTAAAAAAGAAAAAAAACCAAAAAACCATCCACCTCCAACATGCACAAAAGTCCATAAAGTACTACATTTCTAGTATTAGATTATTTTTCAGTTAACATATGGATATTTAAGAATTTGCCAGCTTTCCTTTCTCAACCAAATTAAAATCAGGTAGATAAAGCACCACCCATCACCTCTCCCTTTCAGGGACACACGTTATAACATGTCAGCAGAGCTGGGTTTACGGCTTTTTATCACCAATGAGCTGCGTGGCCCTGGGGAAGTAACTTCACCCCTGAAAGCCTGTGATCCCATATCTGCAGAATACTTCACAGAACTGAAAGAAGCAAGAATTAGAGTGGTTGGCACAGTTCTGGGCACGCTGTTGAGTGCAAATAGACGTTAGCTATCACTGTTTTTCTTCTATTGCCTTCTTGTCACCAAAGGCTTCTCATTCAAGCTATACACCAAATAGCATTCCAAAACCATGAAAAAGGAAGAGAATTTGGCAACATGTTTTAGATAACATTTTACGGAAGCTTTGGACAGTACAAGTCCTTACCGTTTACACGTAATAGTTATTAAACCACTATGCGACACAAATGCCCTCCCCACTCTATTCTAGATGACACCTCTAGAAATTAAAACCTGGCCTCCTACAGTGTCTTGTCACTTTTAAGTACCATGCATTTCACCAATAATCACTTCTCGTCTATCCCCCAAAAGTAGCAATCCTGTTTCAAACACTCTTAAATGGTGATTACAATAGGGAACAAGTTGGAGTCTAAATCTACTAAGTTCTCTCTCAAAAATGCCTAGACAGAGGCTGTGTTCTGAGGGTCTCTAAATTGCTTTGAGATCTGAGGTGTTTTTCTAAATAAACAGAATAACTACTCGTATCATATAACATTGCCTAAGACAACAATGCCTTCTAAAGCACAACAATAGGTCACAATGTCAGTAATAAACAAAATACGTAAGTAACACCATTGAAAACATAAGGGAAAAGACAAAACACTTCAAAGACACAGAAAGGAAACAACAGGACCTAGGTCCAGAGGGACACGCTTTTAAATCCTAGAAATCGGTGAGAGGTGAGACATGCAGCAATTTAATACAAACTCAGGATTCCAACTATATTTATACCAACACGCAATTTTCCCACCAAACCACAAAACTATTCCCGAACATCATAGCCACCTGTCCCATTTCTTAATTCTAACAGTAATGTTAACTTTTCGCTAGATCCCAGACTTGATCAACTCCCATCTCTAACGTTAAAGAACAGCCCTTTCTCACCATTCCTGGCTTCTGTCGGGAAGGATTCTCCCTGACCACCCACTGCCTCCCTCTGCCCCGTCACTCTCGCCACCCCCAGGAGCCAACCTGAACCAGCTGACTGGGAAACTTGGGGAAAAGTAGGCACGCCTGGCTCAGCTCCGCCCTTTCTTCCTCTTGGGAACATGCTGCACACAAGGATAGGTCCCCTATCAGTAATAAACGTGATGTTCTAATCTTTCATCTGCTTTACTCTTGTATTGATATTTCCCACATTCTTCAGAACCTAGGCAAGAAACTAGATGCTGTTGACTGGGTCTACTCAAAGACCCAAACACCAAGACCACCTGAGAAGATGCAAACAAAACCAAAGCTCTCACTGATGATGCAACAGAGAACAAACAAATGTTCTGAAATAATTAGGACCTCTGGAAACACAGCATAATGGTTAATGGCGAAATATCTACAGCTGGAATGCAATACTTGAACCCCTCTCTGCCAACTATAGAACTGGGGGCAAATTTCTTAATTTCTCTGGGCCTCTGTTTCCTCACCTGTCAAATGGGGATAATAATAGTAACTTACAATTATTAATATATGTAAACACACAGAACAACACCTAGACATAATAAGCTAAGTAAACATTAGCTATTACTAATATTACCATTTTTCTTATTTCTTTTTCTTACCGTTATTACTATTACTATTTTGTACCACAAGATAAGACTTGAAAAGAAATACTCGTCCATGATAGGTTAGATTACATTTTATAAGTTCATGTCTATAGTAGGACTCCAAGAAAAATGAACCATAATGGAAAAGTTGTAGGAAAATGAATCAAATTGGTCCACTATGGGTGATGTCACCTGAAAAGACAGTTTTGCCTTACAACAGAAGAGGAAATATAAGGGTACACCATTCGGCACACACACAAAAATTCTCTGTGTTTCTGTTTTTGTTTTCTTTTGTTTCGGCTCTTGTTTTTCATGTCAATAATTGCTCTTCAGCTGCTCCCCAAATATGTGATGTGCGTGAATCTGCCTGATGACAGACTGATCAGGGCAAACCTGTGGTGTGGACAAATATTTTGCTGGATGACAGAAGAAAAGTCATGCGTCCTTTGCTCAGGATTTCTATGACCCAGGACGAGTTACTTCTCTCCCGGTATTACATACCTTAAAAAAATAGGAGGAGAAAAGAAAGCTCTGTTATTTGACTCACCAGAGTACATATTAACTGACCAAATATGCCTACAGCTAAAATACCAACTCTGGGAATAAAGTTAGGTTATCAGAGACCTTTCCTCTTATTAGGAACCAAAATCGACTTTATGCCTTAACTTAGCATTGTTTAGGAACACACATGCCTCTCTGCCTATCACAGAGACATACAGAGCCCTGTTAACAGGCTCAGATGAATCACCAGCACTACTCTTTAGGACACGTCTTTTCTTAAGGGGTCAACTTGCTCTGACAGCAAGCATGCAGGACCACAGCTCAGATGGAAGCTTGCAGACGGGCAGCACAGAGATGCCTCGTTTTTCGAAAAGCACAGGGTACCTTAAGTTACTGTTGGAAAAGTAAGTCCACTCTGTCTTGGTGGGACAAGGCACGTGCCACAGGTTCTAGAATTCTCATCTTCTAACCCAGAGAAATAGGTGCTATAAACAGGGAATTAAGCAAAACGCTGGATGCTGTAGATCTTTTCATTGTCTTAACTTTTTTTCTATTATTCAACTACAGGTTATAGATATCTTAGTTCTCACCAAACTTGCATCATTTTAAACCGACTTGTATATGTTAAAAAGGAAGAAGATCTTAAGTAAAATGCTGACCCCAAGTAACGCAGGACAAGCCTGCCTCATATTTATCCTGAAAACAATAATTTGAGGAAGAAACGTAAGTTTGGGGTTGGAAAATGCTATTACTACTGGACTATTAGGAAAAATCTCCCCAAGGCTAAAAGCAGCGTGCGTCTCTATCTACCTCACAGGTATCATCAAGACCTTAAATGTAGACTGAAAACCTCAAGGAAGAAGAAAGACATTTCTTTCCAGAGTACTACCAAAAATCTGAGGAAAAAGACGACAGACGCAGCAAAAGACAGGACTCTGGGTGAACAAGAATAAGAGGTTTGAGTATCTTTGAAGAGCTTAACATTCAGAGATCCTCTCTGGCTTATTTTTGAACCAACATATCCACTGGCCCTAAACTTCCATTTTGATACATTCTGAAAGATGATACAAAATATTACACTAATGCAACAGTCCCAGGATAAAACAGGCAGACAGGTCCTCCTGTAGCCACTAGCCTCTCCTTTCCATAGTCCCTGCCAGCGGTCACTCCCAAACCCCTCACACCATCTGCCCTGGAGCAAGCCGTTGCTTACATTTCAAATATTTGTCTTACCAAAAAACAAAACATAATAAAACAAAACACGAGCAGGGTGACTAATTGTTCAATTGAAAGACTGCGATGTCATTTACAAAATGGAACACATCATTCCCCAAGGTCCAGGCTGAAAGGGCTGGCACTGACCTGCTGACATGGAAAAGATTACCCATGTCTGTGCTGACTTTGACCACCACCCGGAAAAGGTCACTTCAATGAGCCACTTGAAAAAGACACAAAAGCATCTCCTTCCCTGTTAAATCACACAGTTGCTCTATATGCGTTTAAATCAAGAAATAGGTAAGAAACCAGCTACTAATTCTACTTGAGAATATGTGAGTATTAAAACACTAAAAGAGTTTTCTTTTTAAACAATTGATAGTATACGTGTCTAAGTCACTATAGGTGTTATCAGCAAAATGTCTGAGATGGCCTGAAATTTCCCAGGATTTCCCTTCTCTTTTTGAATCACATCTTTCCAGTACAGAAGAGCTCTATTATTTTTTAACATTACATGTGAATCTACAATTATCTCAAAAATAAAAATTAAATTACAATTTTTAAAAAAATAAATAAATCACATCTTTCCCTATCATTGTAATACTTATAAAGTATTGACATGTACACACTCCTATATTTAGAATAAAATGCCTTAAAAAAATATCAATCATATGAAATCATTAAGGAAAATTTAATAAAATATATACAAGATCTATATGCGAAAAATTATAATAATGAGAGAAATTAAATAAGTTCTAAATAAAAACAGCTATATACCAAAAAAAGCCACAAACCGGTCATGGTTGTGACCAAAACAAAGTTAATCAAATTGTTATTTCTACTACTGACTATTTTATTCAGAAAAATCACACTTCCTCTTGCACATTTCCATCAACTATATTTAATGTCCTAAATAAGCAGAAGTGAGCTTCTGTTTTGGTGTTCCGTCAAATACTTTCATTCAAGTCTTTCACCAATCAAAATAATAATAATTGAACATTTTTCCAGAAAAGTAATGGATTTAAAGAATATAAATGTGTAAGATACTTTAGCTAGCAACTTCCAAGGCCAGGAGGCATATCTCCAATGTTAATGAATGAAAGAGACAAGCAGACTTTGCCTTGCTGGACTCCTTCCAAACGCTGAGGATAGTTCTGTTCTCCGAGCTGGTTTCCCCAGCCACTGCTTCTTGATAATATTCACCTGACATTCCTGTATGTATTTCCTCAACTACAAAATACCTGCTCAAAGAAGCTACTGTGAGCATCCAAGATAATGCATACAGAGTGAACACTACAGTGTGGGACACAATAGGTGCTCCATAGTGAGTACATAATCAATCACACATGCTATGCAACATTATAATCATAGTTATTAGCACAGACATACATATGGGGCAGGTATGTCCTGCATCTGCAGCTCAGGACAACGCCTGCCACATGGCAGGTCTCAAAAGATATCTGTTGAGTAGGTGGAAAAAGGAGATTCCGAGATTGTTTAAAATTGCACAGCTTTAAGTAACTAAGCAGGAGTAGAAGCCGGAACGCGTGGCCCTGGTCTCATGCTCCTTCAAATTCACGGTGAGCCCTTGCTCCACTGCTGGCCTTTGGTGCCCGTCTCATTTGACAGTCATGCGAGGTAAGTGCTGTGCTCCCCCATTTATACCTGAGGAAATAAAGGCTGACATCCCCTCCCTCCTTCTGACTCTCTACAGGACCTCAGTTTTGTGCAGGTATCCGTGTGCCTCAAGGGGCCACCCCACTCTGAGCTGCAGAGGTTATTCTCACTTTGTTAGTAATTATTTCAGGAACGGGCATTTGACCATTCTCTGGTTAATGAGACCTGAGAGAAGTCTCTTGGGGAAAAGGATTCTGGGAAAATGTTCCTCTGTAGTAGGAAAGGACCATAAGAAGAAATGGTCTTTTTTCTTCCTCTAGTCATGGTCATGTCCAGATGTGATGCCCGGTAGTCCCGTAGCCAACTTGCTGTGAGTTAACAGACAGACTAACATATCAAGCGTAACAGAGAAGAGGGATGGATCACCTGCATCAGCCAACTCTCAATGGGCTCGACCTCTAGACTTCACTGAGCAATTCCCTTTGGTATGAGGCACTTGAAAATAAGAGTCTCTTATTTGCAGCCAAAAGCACCCCAAGTGGTCTCCTGCCCAAAGTCAGAGAGTGCCCTATTCAGACTCAGATGTATCTGATGCCCTGGCTTGTTCTTTTTTTTTTTTTGCCACACACCATGGCACACGTGACCCTAGTTCCCCGACCAGGGATCGAACCCGTGCCCCCTGCACTGGAAGGCAAAATCTTAACCACTGGACTGCCGGGGAAGTCCCCTGGCTTGTTCTCTTGATTGTTGCATTTCACTGGATGGTGGGCACCCCACCCAAAGCCAGAGGCCACGTGAAGAGAAAGCACTGACTGTGTGACAGGTCCCTTCTAGATACTTCATATACATTATGTAATTTCTTCCCCATAACCCAGCCTTTGACCCTAGGACTCAAATGCCAAATTCACCATAGTGAACTGCCTCCGGAAGAAGGCTGGATTTTACTAAAGCTGGAAAAAAAATTTTTCTTAAGAAGCAATCAGTTGTATCAAAAGCCTTGATTTGCAAAGTATGGCAGAAAGAAAATGTGCTTAGGAGGTGAAACCTGTAACATCTTGGGTAGTTGTTCAACCTCCCCTAGCCTGCATTTCCTCAATTACAAAACACCTACTCGGAGAAGCTCCTGTGAGACAGCAGGTATTCAATACTTAATAAATACTCATAGCTAATAGTCCTTCTGAATCTATCTACAGTAGCACTGGAAAAGAATCTATGAGCAGGGAAACATTTGAGTGGTTTCATATTAATCCTGTAATCATAATCAATAAATCACAGTTTTCATTCAGCAAGGATTCCTCTTAATGTTTATCCACCATCAAAATGAAAAATAACCCTTAATAATCTATAATCTTACTTATCTTTCCAGAGATGACAGGCAACTACTAAATCCTACTGATGTTTCCTCAATGGAAGAGCAAAGATGAAAAATGAATGTGTAACAAAAAGCATCCAACCAGCTTCTAAATAGCTCAGAAATGTTAATAGCATAGCCGCCCTGCATATCAAGATACAGATTTCACAGACCACTAAGTTATTAGTCACTAAGTGATTTTAAATTTTGCCATAAATTCCCTTGTCCCCATTAACCATTATTTCGCATTCTGAATGCCACAGTAATAAACACTCTGAGCCAAACCAACAGAGCAAAGCCTCTGTATGCAGACCACAATCTCGAGGTACAAATCCCTCCTCTCTCTCAGTGGGTACTCAAGGTGCCTCAGAGAGAACAGAGGTCCCCTCTGGTGGGCACAGGGGAACAGGAGTCAGCAGTCACTGTTCCCGTATCATCACAGTTCCCAATTCCATCCTCCCGTGCCTGTACCTTGGAATTTGCACTTTCTCATCACCTGAGCTAGTTTTTACTATGCACTAGACATTGCTTAAGTACTTTGCAATCCTGTCAACTAGGTGCTATTATTATCCCCATTTGACAGAGGAGAAGACAGAGGCACAGAGAAGTAACAAGCCCAGGGTTGCGTGGTTAGTATGTAGTGTGCAGCCAGGATTCAAAGCCAGGCTAACTGTCACCAAAGCCTCTTCTTTTAACCACTGCCTAAAGCCCTTGGTAACAACTAGTTGGTATCCCAAACTAAACCTTCCCAAATACTCCCATGGTCACTTTAGGTACATCTCACTTTCCATCCACTGTCTTAAAAAATATATGTTTTAGACTCTAACATCAAGAAGACAAGCAGCTCAACAAGTCACCTGAAGCCTGAGGCGCCAAGAAGGAAAAGGTCTTTTTTGGGTTTTTGTTTTTACTGAAGTATAGGTGATTTACAATGTTATGTTAATTTCTGCTTCAGAGCAAAGTGATTCAGTTATACATACATATACATTCTTTTTTGTATTCTTTTCCATTATAGTTTGTCACAGGATATTGAATATAGTTTCCTATGCTATACAGTAGGACCTTGTTGTTTATCCATCCTATATATTATAGTTAGCATCAAAAAGGTTTTATTATCAATATTATGTCACCAGGAACTACCAACACACAGAGTAGAGAAAGAGAGCAAAAGATCACAAAATATTTCTTTGAAAGGAAAACCAACTAAAATCAAGTAAAGAAGACATGTCAGAGCTGTGACTGAAGATGAGGCAACATCACTTCCCTTTTGAAGGTCACTTCTCCACCCAGGATGCTCAGTGACCTGCCAGTCAAGGTGCCCATTGGGGAAGCCTCCCCCAGAGTGGGCAGCCTCCTTGGGCAGAGGTCCAAAAGGCTTTATCCCACCAGCCCTGCACCCACTGTGTAAGAACCCTACTTCCTATGAGAGACTAAATACTACACCATTTAGTAGTTAGAATTTCAGGTACCCTGGAGGGGCAGGAGAGGTGTGGGGCGCAGTCTTCCACTTTGACAAACATGAATTAAATACCCACTGTGCACAAGGCACTGTGCTACCATTCAATGAGCATGGGCTACACCAGGCCCTATAGTAAATGCTTCAAACTGCAATATTTAAATAACGTATTGAATATATTACAGCTTTTAAAACATACAATCAATTTAACCCCAACATAAGGCTTAGAATCATCATTTTTCTAGGTTTTATCGTAGGTTCCCAACATATTTTATCATTTTATTGACTTTTTGAAAAAAGCAAAGAAATTTTTGCTTTAAAGCCCAATATTCAAGGCTAAGTGTTGCATTATTATGTATCAATACCTATTGAAACAGGTATATAGGTGGAAAAGACTAAATTCATAGTGATTCAGATGTTGTACGGAACCTAAATTTCATCTATGAACCAGAAAAGTCTTCAAAAATCAAAAGTGAATTTAAGTTGAAAGAGGTCCTCATATATACATGATCTTACTGGACTAATATTTTTCATCCCATATGTTGTTACAGGATTTACATTGAGAATGATATAACATGTTCTTTCCTTAAATATTTTAAATTTATACTTTCTAAACTTGAAATATTGGCTTATTATGGCATGAGATAACATTTTGACAGTTCCATATTTTTAATTCCCTAAATTTTGTGACCTAACACAATCTTAATAATATAATTACTAGAATATAATGGAACATATTTGGAGAGTCCTTAAAAAACTAAAAATAGAATTCCCATATGATCCTGCAATCCAACTCCTGGGCATATATCCAGACAAAACTTTAACTCAAAAAGATACATGCACCCCAATATTCATAGCAGCACTATTTACAATAGCCAAGACATGGAAGTAACCTAAATGTCCACTGACAGATGACTGGATAAAGAAGATGTGGTATATATATACAATGGAATATTACTCAGCCATAAATGAAGTAATGCCATTTGCAGCAACATGGAAAACAGACTAGGTTTTGAAGACCAGCAGATATGGGTTTCCTAGTTTTGTAACCCTGGGAAATTGCTATATCCACATCTTTAAAATGGGGCTTATACAGGATGTATACGTAAACTATTTAGCTCAGTTAGAGATTATCATACTAAGTGAAGTAAGTCAAAGACAAATATCATATGATATCACTTATATGTGGAATATTAAAAAATGATACAAATGAACTTATTTACAAAACAGAAATAGACCCACAGACATAGAAAACAAACTTATGGTTATCAAAGGAGATAGTGGGGGGGGGGGGACGGGGAGAGGGGATAAATTAGGAGGTTGGGATTCACATATACACGCTACTATATATAAAACAGGTAAACAACAAGGACCTACTGCATAGCACAGGGAACTATGCTCAGTATCTTATAATAACTTATAATGGAAAAGAATTTGAAAAAGAATATATATGTGTAACTGAATGTGTACTTTGCTGTACACTTGAAACTAACACGACATTGTAAATTAACTATACCTCAATTTAAAAAAAATAAAATAAAATGTTACTCCATTAAAATATGAAACTTTGGCAACATGAGACTGCAAGTAAACAGTATTAACCCCTCAAACTATTTGTTGTTACGAATTAATAGAGAAGCTCTTTAATTATCATGGAATGCACCTGCAGTATCCCAAGAACTGAGCTAAATAGTTTTCATATATATCCTGTATAACCCCCATTTTAAAGATGAGGATATAGTAATTTCCCAGGGTTCCAAAACTAGGAAACCCATATCTTCTGGTCTTCAAAACCCAGAGGGAAAACACCCTCTTCATTTGTGTATGAATATAATAAAAAGTATTTTAGTATGTTTACAGTGATTACTATAGATCAAAAACGCCCACTTAGGAGGCAAATACAGTCGGCCCTTGGTATCAGAGAGAGATTGGTTCCAGAACCCTCCCCCCTCCCAGGTACCAAAATCTGCAGATGCTCAAGTCCCTTACAGCCCACACTCCGTATCCGCAGGTTCTGCATCCGCAGATCCAAACAACTACGGATCCACCCTGAGTTGGTTGAATCTGCAGATGCAGAACCCGCCAATACAGAAGGGAAACAGGGCAACATAAATACATAAAAACTACTCCATATGATTTCAGGAGTACCAGTGAACAGGAATCCTCATTTATAGCATCTTAATTTGTTTTAGAAAAGAAGACTGATAAATAATAAATATATGCCCCTGAAAACCAGAGACAACTATCTAGAGAGTCATACCAGTGCTAATCAATATTTAAGGGGCTTAGAACTCACAAATACAGCATTCTGCAATATTCTAAAACATATACTGGTTTTCCATACAAAATATGCTTCTGACTTGTAGGCTTATGAATTATCAAAAATGATTGCGGGTTTGGAGGTGAGATAAGCCCTGGATATTTCATTTTCTGAATTTAAAATCTAGTATATTTTCTCTATCAGCCTTTGATTTTCACATGAAAAGGATTTAAAAAGGCAACAACATGGAAATCCTAAAGGAAAAAGAATGTCAGTGGGAAACGCTATCTATTCATCTAATCTTGACTTCTAGTTAAATTTTTACAAAATAAATGAAAAAAAACCTGGAGGATATTTTAAAACTGAAAATGTTAAATAAGCTCAGAGAGGGCAAGTGAAAAACAGTTAAGTGTTTATAAGTATAGTATTAATAATGACTGACAAACACTAGGACCTAAAATGAGGTTAAAGAAAGTGCCGGTGGGAAGAGCTGGCAAGATGGTAACATACTAGAGACGTTAGTTTAATTTTAGTTAGTTAGTATGTCATACTTTAAGAGTGATGTTCTTTTTTAAGCACTGAGTTATAGGTGCCTAGGAAACCAATAAGATCTCAGACACTGAAGTTTGATGAACCAGAGGCACTGTGCTTTACAAGGAGAAAGCAGTATTTCCCTCAAATCTTGCCAGTGCTACAGATTTTCCTCCTGGAAAGTTTTTCAAATGATTCTGGGAACAAAAAAAAAATTCTTTTCAAGGTTGCTTTACCCTGGGATTGCTGGCTCAATTCCCGGACCCAATGAAAGTATAACGGGTGCCAGAACTAAGATGCCAGTCTTGTTTATAGAACAGAATGAACTTAAACCATATATACCCTCACCTTCTCTGAGTTGACTGCATCTGATGTGTGGAACATGCTTCTTGGACCATTTTCTTTCTCCTGCTCAAGAACTGCAAATCCTTGTAAAATTTCTAATGTCAAACTCCTTGGTATACATGTTTCAAAAGACTTTAAAAGATGCATGTCTTTGATCCAGCAATGTTGTTTCTAGGGATGTTTCTTAAGAAAAGAATTTATTATGTTCACAAAGGTGCATGTAAAAGGATTTTCCCTGTAGAAAACATTTTTCATTATGTTGAAAACTCGGGACCTCTTAGATGTTCATTAATAAATTTTTAAGTTCATTGACAGATCATATTTATCAGCAGAATGGAACTTAAGGGGACATTAAAAACACCAAAGGCAGCTCTGTTTGGCCCAGAGCAAAAGTACTAAAAGATTTTAGGACTCACTTTACGTTTCCTCTTTCCAGCCCCAAGGTCTTGGTAGCCTGGCCATCTCCCAACACCTCCCACCCGCTCCCCTTAGGAAGGTGACGAACCTGTTACATCCAGGTTGAAAGCTTGCTTTTTTATAAATCTATAGTATTAAAAAAGCATTTTATAAATCTATAGTGTAAGAAAAGAAGTATGGGGGTACTCATCTCTAGATTATAGGATTAAGAGTGAACTTAATTTTTTTCTGTTTTTAGTATTTCCTGAACTTCTCCCCAAAGAACATCCTTTGTAAACCAAACAAAAAACACTGCAAGAAACAGTCAAAAACAGGACAGATGCGTGCAATTTTTTTAATGCTTAGTCATCTGCCAAACAGATTTAAGATGGCGCTGTCATAAAACTGCCAAGTATCTCTGTTGCTCTGTGCAAATCTGACTTCAAATATCTTATTTATCTATTTAATTTCCCTCATCTAATTAACTTCATTTGTTTCCATCATCAATTTTCTCTTAAGTATGTCCCACATAAAAGGTGACGCTTTCCTCAAGTGGATACCCTACTTATCAACCATCCTCAGGAGTAATAAATCATGCTAGTTGGAGTGAAATTAAGTGGGGTGAGTCACTAAGAATAGTCCTTAAACACACACCGCAATTATTCAGTACCCACGGAAAGCACTTTGGCATTCAGGTAAATCAAGCATGGCATTGTTGATATTTCTTAAAAGTGGGGAAATCATGGTTCAGAGACCTGTCAAATGGATAAATAAACCAAAAAATAAATCCACTGCAATAAAATTGCCTCCTGAAAAATAAATGATTCGTTAGTTTGGCTTAAGAACTGATACAATGGTAGAAAAAGTCCTAGACTTGGTATAGGGAAAACCAGATTTTCATCCCAGCTGTACCACTTACTAGCTATGAAAACTCTAGCAAGTTTAAGCTAAAGGTTTCATTTCCTTACCCGAAAATTAACTCTGAAAAAATGTCAGAGGGTTATTCACGGTACAAATGCAATATTATCAGGCTAAAAAGGTTGCCTCAAAGAGCATAACCAATTCCTAGCCTCTCTAGCATCACTGCAGAGTAAACTAAGTAGCTGTACACATATAGTCAAATATGAGTGCCAGCATGGCCCCAGCTCCCTGAGTCCGTGCCATGGGATCGCACAGCACTTGAAATGGGCCATGGTGAGCCTAGAACTCAGTGATCTCTGGACCAGATAAAGTTTAAAGTTTCTGTGCCCTATTTCCACAGGGAAGAACTGCACAAATGCATCCAGGAATGCCATTCGACAACCTCAGCAGTATCCAAGGCCAAGGCTGAACTCGAACATGGCACTGCATGAGACCCACTCCCTCAGTAGCGTGTAGATTTCTCTGTGTGATGAAAACCAACTCAATCAACTCCATTTGCTCTCCCACAATTTTCCAACAGAAATATCCATGACAACACATGAAGGCTGCAACAATAACAGCACCAGAAATTAAGAAAATCAATTACGTAGTTTTCAGTCTCTGAGGAATTATCCCGAACTTTGGCCCAGGTGGTCCCAGTCCTGCCTCACTCAGGCTGGACTGCTGACCCCAGAGCCTGCTTTTGGAGATGGTGGGAGAAGCTTCCTCCATCCGACAGCCCCAAGCAGGCATCAGAACCTCTCCGCACAGACTCTCACAAGACCATCGGACCCAGGAATGCCAACTGTCAGGGGGAACTGAGAGTGAGGGAGTCGATGTGCCTTAGGACACAGTATGGTGGGGACAGGAAAAAAACCAGGGAGAAGACCTTCATCAGAGGAGCAGGGGAAAATGCTGACTCACCCAAGGTCAACACCCACCAACTCCCACACCCCCCGCTAGAGCCACTCATGCTGGACGTCAGAAACCAGCCAGGCCTACACGTGTCAATTTGACCTTCAGATCTGAGGGGCGGTTTTAGGAGCACTTAAGAACAAAGAGAATATTGGTAAAAGATGGGCTCTTTTAATTCAAGGACGGGCACACAGGGAAAAATGGTACCTAAGACTCTGTGACATGCAATAGAGAATCCCCAACATTTCAGAAGGAAAACATACTATAACTGGAATATGGGGCAGTCATGGTATTATAAAATCATTTTTACGAAGGGTTTATTGGCACAGAAATGTTAATGATATAAAAAGTGAAGAAAAACAGGACATGCATGATATGAATGATTCCAAACTTATTTTTAAACATGAAAGAAGAATATACACATAAATATATAGAAAAAAATAAAATAAAATATATTAAATATTAACAGCAGCTTAGCTCTGGGTAGCAGGATTACAAGTAGTTTTTATTTTCTTACATTTCTTTATTTCTTTATATTTTCCTACAAGTTTTCTATATATTACATTTCTAATAAAAAATGTTATAAATTAAGAAAAAGAGAAGTACAATCTTTCTAAAATCCAAGGACATTTCAGGTGTATCACACTCCCCCCTCTGGCATTTTTAATTCACTTGGACTCATATTTCCCAAAGGAAAAAATATATAAGTAGCAAAATTAGAGCATTAGAACAAAGCTTTAATATATGTAAACATATATACATATAGTATATGTAATTGTAAAGACTTGATCATTGGTCATATAAAAATCTAAGATGATGGCATTTCCAAAATCATGTCCAACAAAATGTTGTGTGTGTGTGTCTGTGTGTGTGTGTGTGTGTGTATATAGCATCTCAAAGAGCAAGTACTACTCAGCACTTCTAGTCCAACCACTGTATTATTCAAACATTTTTCAAAAGAAATCACATTACATATGCATCTCAACACATCTTATTTTATGTAATAGAATATAGAGTGTGCTTCAATTGAACAAAACACACAAACACCCATACAGAAAGAAATCACACAGCTCCTCGTGTTACCATAGTCTTGGACATTCAAAATTGTCACTATTGTAAGCAAACAGTGGAGTCAGCAAACTCCGTAACGATGGCACCTGTTTTTGTCACTGGCTCAATGGTTACCAGTGAAAACTTTGAAACCATTAGCTACTTCACACATACTGCAATACAGCAAGACAAAAATCATTGCAAAGACGCAATGATTTTTGTGCACTAGTGCTGCTTGCACTAATGCATATGTGCCCTAATGTGTGAGTTTCTGCCCATGACGTTCACTGGTCAACCTAACATCAGTTCATCCTGGGCGGTACCGTTGGCGAAGGCCACATGGGTCTCACTTAGAGCAAATCGGAATCCTTGTATCTTTCTAAAACCTAATACTCCTCAACTATTTTCAAGGATCCTAAGGTGAAAAATAAGAAAAAAATTAATATGCTACAATAGATTTCTAATTATGTACAAAGCTGAAAAGGATGGGAATCTTTTAGAGTGCTGGGATCCTACCAGTGGATAAATGGATTTTTTTTTTCTATAGCTCATCCTATAAAAAATTTGAAAAGACAGTCATGCAGTTGGGTAAAATAACATAAAATACTTTATAAAAACTTCTTTTCCCATAAAAGCTATTCCCATAGAATTCGTCACCACTGGTCTTTCAAATGTTTGACTTCATCCATGAAAATACAATATGCAGGAAAGCATCCAACAGTGGTTCGATGGGTGCTCAAAGGTTTTCTAAATAAACTAATGTGCCTTATTGGTAACAGAAAAAGAATGGACACCACCTAAATAACTCACAACAGGGGCATAATTTCATAAAATAAGGTACCTTACTTGACACAGTGTTATTTAGGATTTAAATTATGGGACAAATGTAATATGACACAATGTTAACTGTAAAGTCAACATATGCAAGTGTCTGTATTATTATTATATCTACATGGGTTATAATTAAACACACATGCAAAATGTAGTTGATCTATTAGGGTTAAAGGATTGTGAAAAACTTTATCTTTTAAGAAAATATTCATTATGTTGCTTTATAAAGTTGTTCCCATAGTAACTATTTCATTTAGAAGAGTTTCGCACTCACAATATTGCCCTCCTCGCCTACCTGCCATCCGACCTGCCTGCTCCCTTCTCTACATTTCCCCATCACAGGAGCTAAGAGATCAGAGCAGAGAGAAAACCTTTCAGTCGGAATGACATTCAAAAGATGTAGAAAGCCATCTTCAATATTTCTGAATGAGTACTGTTCAGAACAAGTTTTCAGTTAACAAGTTATTTTTTAAAGAACACAGATTTTTAAAGGAAACTCTGTGTATATTTTGTAAAGGAAATGGACTAGGGGAAAATTTAGATTATACAAAGAGATCCTCAAATCTGTTCCCAATATTGAAGTCTTCATAAGCAAAACCAGGTGGCAGAAAGTTTTGCAAATAGAAATGAGTGACAAAGATACGAGAGCACACTATCATCAGACACAAGAAATAGATCCATCAGATCACACACGTCTACCTTGAGAAAAAATTTAGCTCAAAATTAATAAGTAAATATAAGATGATGACGACGTTAGGACAAAATCTTTTCTTACATAGATGAAATTCACAATAGCCAACAGTATCTTCTAGGTCTTACACTAAGGTTTTTTGTCTGCCCCAACCTTCTCTCTCCAACCTCTCTATTATCAATGTATCTTGCACTCAAGCTCATCCAGAGCTGCCTTCTTTGAGAAAATCCAGCCAAACTGTGATAACCTATCTTTTAGTCATCTGGCAGTTCATGCAACAAATCAATAGATAATGATGAAATAACTCAGAAGATCCAATGGTGTTTATCACACTAATTCTGAATATAATCTATCTTCCTGTCCAGCACCTGACAGATAACGAACGTTAGCACATAACAGCCCTGTCATAAACCTTTCCCACAGTCCAATGCCAGAGTCATCATGCAGCCAAGGGAGGATTTAGACATCAGAGCCTCCAGGGCCTGTCATCCAATGAGAATTCCACGTGGAAAGAAAGTTGGACCTTCCTGTAAACCTCAGTGAGGATGATGATGGGGAGGGAGGGACCAGGAGGATACTGATAATACTTGTGTGTGGAAAGGGACTTGCCCAAATTATTGTAAAAATTGAACCTATGGACTAATAATCATTTCATTTCTAGTGCATCAGCTTTTAGGAAAAGGACATCCTACCTATGTCTGTTTGCAATTTCCCTCTAGTAGTCAGAAAAACACAAATGAGATTTCACAGCAAGAATCACAAAGCTATTTTTGTCCAAACTGACAAGTGTGCATCTCATCTGAAGCTACAAATCAACGTATCTGTCCAGAACTATTAGGGAAAAAACCAGCTGTCCAGACCAAGTTCTGCCAGTAAAACAAGACCTAGAATAATAGCAAGGGCAGTGTCAGGACCTCAAAGAGAAACTAATAGACTACAAAAGTAAACAGGCATCCAGTCAGGCTGATTTCTTTCATTTGGTTCCTGGCAACAAAGGCAATGACAGACACAGGTCAAACATGTCTTGGTCCAGTCATTTTCAATTCTTGGCTAAAAGAGGCTTATTTTAAAAACACAACTCAAGAATGCTACTCTGATATTTCTTATCATTAAAATTACCATCTTTCCATAAATGGTATCCTGTATCATTAAAATCCACATGGGAAGGCCTGGCAAAAGGCACAAAAAGAATCAGAGTTGGAAACCCTACATTGATTACTCTTTTATGATTGACACACTGATAGAGCCAGATTCCTGAATGATTGATATCCCAGCCCCATCACCACATTCCAAACTGCAATTAGTTCAGGAAGTCAAAATTAAAAGAGGTAGTCATAGAACTTTAGCAGTTGATGGGAAAACTGAGGTTCCTTTGAACCAAATTCAGAGAAATAAGGACTCAAAACTATATTAACATATAACAAAATGGACTTGCTGTTTTCTATGGTTTATTTCTGGTTTCTTTTGCAGAGGAGCGGTGGTGGGGGTGGGGGGGAGCAGTTATAAACCTAAAGTATCAACATACTGACAAATATTTAAAATATGCCCCAGAACGGCAAAAGTAGTACCCTAAAAATGTGCAAATTTTTCACTTATTTTCTGATGAAAATCTATTTCTACTTCATTCATAAAGGAACACTGAGAATAGGTGATAATGAATAAAACAGAATAAACCAAAAAAAAAGAGGCAGAGTGGAGCTGGACTGCCAGGATTCAAATCCTAGCTCAGCCACTCATGAGCTGTTTGACTTTGGGCAAATTAATTAACCTCTCTGTTTTCCTTATCTTTAAAAGAGAGGTGATAATAACTGGCCTATTTCATAGGGTTCCTAAGACCAGTTAAAGGAGTTATCAGTTGCAAAATACTTAATACAGATATAGAGCAAGTGCTATAGAAATATTTATTACAGTCAACAAAAATCAGCTCATTAACAAAAGTTTCTGGAGTAAATTCAAATTAGCATAATTTTAAATTTAATTATAAATGTAGATATTGATATATCATTGAATTTTTGTTAGAAAACTATTTTATATTGCATTTTCCCCATGCATCGGAGATATCTGCAGACATGAAATTATTTTTCATGATCTACAGAGTTGAGAGAATCCGCAGAATTGTTGCAACCCTATGCTGTTCTGTATTGTTATTTCTCAGTCCAAGAATGTCTTGCCTCTATCACTCAAGTAAAATTTCCTTGAAGACAAAGACCACATCAGATTTTCATTTTATATACTCGGCAGGACCCTGCAAACTACTAGACATGAAGTTTGCACTCGTGAAGTTAACTAGGTTAATCTGACAATTTTTATGGCAAGAACCTGGAATTTAATTAAGTTTATTAAATTCTTAGTGTAAATACAGAAAACTTGGCCAATTTGGTTATACTATAATCCTTCAAGTTGTTGAAAACTTTCTTAGGTCATACATGGACTACCATTTCTCCAGAAAGAAAGAAAAAAGCAGATATATTTCCAAAAATCATTTCTTCTAGTGATTTTCTGAATCTTTTTCGAGTTTTCCAAGGTCCTAAAAATTGTGGATTACAAAATATATTGTGAACACTGGTCCATTCCAAAACACCAGGAACAAACAAATCAATCCTCCAAGTTGAAAACCTACTCTTTCCACATTTTTCAATACTTCTCAGAGGGAAGCTTATTTAAGAAAACAGATCTGCTCCTTATTTATAAATGCTAAAGAGACAGAAACTAACACAGAACAAAGAATTCTAAAAAAAAGATCCCACCCTCAAAAAAAATGTCAACGCTATGTTCAAACATATTTAATAAATATCATTAAAAATCTAATTCCCAGGAATTCCCTGGCGGTCCAGTGGATAGAACTCCACACTTCCATTTCAGGGGGCATTAATATATACATTAATGCGATTCCTGGTCAGGGAACTAAGATCCCGCAAGCCTCACTGCGCGGCCAAAGAAAAAAAAGGTATTAAAAAAATCTAATTCGCTTAAAATGCAAGGATTAAACGCACCACATTTCATGAAAATGCAGCACTTCAGATGGTAATACATCTGTAAAATGACAGAAAAAAGATTAACATTTTTGTAGACTCAACACATCAACTAGATAGTCCTGTAAGAATAAAATCGTATTCATTACAGATGGGAACAATTGGGTCATTTCATTTGCAGGCAATTTGACGAGAAATGACTCATCTACAGTACTTTCTGGAAACCATTCTATCAAAAACTCTGAAATGTATGGCCATAACCTAGATTTTGTCATTACCTCAAGACAATTCTCTTTTGAAATCATATACTCTACTTTCTGCATTGGATCACAACCTTCTTCCTTCTCTTTCCCATTGCCTCTTCACCAAAAATTTGTCCAGGTGTATCAGACCTGTTCCTGACTTCTTTTCCTCCTGCAAGCAGCAATCGCACTCATCCACGACTGATCAAGTCAACTACATCTTAAAACCAACTACCCCAGTAATTCCGCACTTCCCTAACCCTTATGCTACAACCACCTTGCATACTCACATCCTTAGATCAATCCATCTACTTGAATTCTTGTACTCTACCCCCAAACTCAAGTTATGGAGCATTACTGCATAAAAGTCACAAGACTCAGCTATGTAGTACCACTAGAAATCTAATTTTAATCCTAGCTGAGCGCTATCACTATTCATTTCTCTTCCTATTCCCCCAGCTACAATTCTAGAAATTCACCACTTCTTCCAGTCTTCTATTCAATCCTTAACTATTGCCATTTCCACAAGATGACATTACCTCCCATCTCCTCATCAACTCCACAATCCGCCCACATTTCCACGTTTACACGAATGTATCTTTCAGAAATTTGCTTGATTTATTATGTTTGCTCATCTTCCTCACTGGGATAAAAATAGTCAAGTCCTTTTCATCTGAAAAAGTCTTTGCCTCAATACTGTTAGGTGGTTATATAATTAAGGAATATACAAAGAGATTCAGAGACAGAAAACTATGGTTGGGCAATAAAAGCGGAAGAGTAATAAAATTCAAGACCAATTAAAAAAAAAAAACAACTCTTAGCAAAATCAGGATGAATGGGAACTTTCTTAATTTGAGAAAGTATATCAAACATCATAGTTAATGCCCAGTTATAACACTTCTATTGAACCTTATGCTAAAAATCTGAGCTTCTGCAATGGGACAAGAAAAAGAAATAAAAGACATGAAGATTACAAAAGACATTACTCACAGACAATATGATTGGCTATAGAATCTTCAGGCAAATTATGTGAATGAGTTCAGCAAAGTGGCTAATATAAGATCAGTATACAAAAAATTAATTTACTTCATATACACCAAGAACAAACAGAACATGTAATTTTTGAAAAGATTCCATTTACTACAACAAGAAAAAAAAATAAGAAGTACCTAGCAATAAGTGTAACAAAAGATACCTACATTTTTCTGAAGAGAATTATAAAACTTCAAATATATACATTAATGTGGAGCAAAATAAATGGAAAGAGATACCATATTCATAGATGGGAAGGCTCAATATTTTAAAGATATCAACTGTCCCCAAAATCATTCATAAATTCAATGTCATTCTAACTAAAATACCAACAGTGTACTTCATATACCTTGATGAGCTAACTCTTAAATCTACATCAAAATCCAAAGTGCCTAAAACAGCTAAGAACATGTTAAAATAAAGACCAAGGTAGAGGACTTATTATCAAAACTTACTATAAAGCCATAGTTAAGACAATGTGATAATGACACAGAATTTGAACAGACTTGGAAGGACCAAATGAGACCCACAAGTATATTAGAAATTTGAAATATGTCAGAGCTGACATATAAATAATTGGGGTAAAGATGAACAATGATAAATCAGTATTAATTTGGAAAATATAAAATTCCAAGAGAAGTTCCAGGTGAACTCAGTAAGTAATTGTGAAAAGCAAAACCTAGAAACTCTTAAAAGATGATGCAAGAGAAAAATTTTATGACTTAAAGATAAAAAAAAATTCTTAAATAAGAGAAAAAGAACACCATCCATAAAAAGAAAAGGCTGAAAATTCTGACTTTATTAAAATCTTAAAATTCTGTGTATCAAAAGGCATCATAATGGTAAAAGGTAAACCAAGACTGGGAGAAAATATTTACCATACAGAAAAATAATACTTATATCTATAGTATAAAATGAACCAAGGAAAACAGCTCAGTGATAAAATGGACAGAGAATTTAAATAGGTAATTCACAGAAGAGGAAACCCAAATGCCCAATAAATATACAAAAAGATGTTCAACCTTGCTAATCATCAGGAAAATGCAGTTTTTAAACTTTGTTACATCCTTCAGATTGGCAAAAAAAAAAAATTTTTTTTTTATCCGCACAGCATGTAGGATCTTCGTTCCCCGACCAGGGATGGAACCCGCGCCCCCTGCAGCAGAAGCAAGCACAGAGTCTTAACCACTGGACCACCAGGGAAGTCTCAAATGTTTTTTAACTAAAAGTCTGATAATCCCAACTGTGGAGAGTCAGGAACTCATTCACTATAGATGGAAGAATAAATGGCACAATCATTCAGAATTGCAATTTGTCAATAGTTGGAAAAGCTGAAAAAGCACAAGCCCTCAGATTTAGCAATTCCTGCACTAGGTTTATGCCCTAGAGAATCCTGTACATGCGCTCAACGAGACATGAACAAAAATGTTCACCAGAGCAGTGTCTCAAATAGGAAACAAACAAACGACACCTGAAAACAATATAAATACCTAAAGACAGGAACAAATTAATAAACTGTGGTATGTGCAATATGCTTACAATGGAATGTTATACAGTGACACATATCAGTGAATCAGTGATCAATCTAGAGAAATCTCAAAACAATGCTGAAGAAATAAAGAATACAAAAATGTATCGCTTTATCATGTTTTAAAACATATAAAAGAATGCCATATATTGCTTATGTATGGATGTATGGATGGAAGGGAAACATGCATGAAAATGATAAACATCAAATTTAACAGAATGATTCTCTCTGGGAAGCAGGGAGGGAGTGGGGCGCCGGAGGAGCACATGGGAAGTTTCAATAACATCTGTACATTTTTTTCTTAATCTGGGTAGTGAGCACTTGAGTGCTTGTTATAATATTCTTCACTCTTTTTTATATGCCTAAAACATTTCATCTTTTAAAAGATGCAGAAATCTGAAGATAGAAGACATAGGTGTGTACTTTACAATGGATGCATTTAATTGTATATAAATTACACATCAATAAAGTTTTTTTTAAAAAAGAAGTTACAACCTGTGTTTAAGGAATTGTATAGAACATGGTCCAAATATTTTCAACCCAGCTCCAACCTATGTTCCTAAAGATGGAGCCTAAGCTAAATACGGGTGAAATATTTTAAAATAATAAAAACAATGAATAATTTTTTGGAATAATTTTTTAAAGTAACCAAGAGTTTATTTTAAAGTCTAAAAATATTTTAATAAATTAAATTTTAAATTAGTAATTTTAATAAATTAAACTTGGTAGGTTTACATTTATTAAATTTTATTAACTTAATAATCAAAAAATACTAATTTCTTTATTTTTAAAGCCAAAGAGAAAGATTTTTCTCCATGTAGACAAGTTCCAGTCACCAAATCACAAACATTCTATCCTGCATGACCACATATCACGGTTTCACTAAAAGACTATTGGATTAGAAAGAGAAGACTTTGGTTCTAAACTACCTAGCTAGTAGAATTTTGTAGAAAATCTAATAAGAAAATGTATATGACAATATTTTAAAAGGCATAAGGTATATCATTAAAAATATAAGGAGACAATATTATTACTATCATAAAGCCAGATAAGTATGTTTCCATGTGTTACTATTCTACCCAGGTTATCCAACTAAAAAAAAAAAATTTGTTTTCATTTTTCCTTGTCTCAATCAATATATTTAATACAGTTAAAATGCAAGTAAAAATAATTTGTTATTAGAACATTAAAAGTCTACCAAAAGTACGTTTCACTAAGTATTCTTAGATCATAACATATTCAGTTGTTGCTTAAGCTGCCATTTATTTAACACTTGTAATTGATGATTTCTTAGCTTATCCTGACCTTTGCATTATGAGAAAGGAAAGCACTGCTCTGATGTCCTTGAAAAGTTAGCCTTGGGATTGGAAAAGAAATGAACACATTCCTTTAGGTACCCAATGCTTTAAACAACCTGCCAGACAAGAGGCACTAGTAGATAATTAGCTATTTGAAGACTGAAATTATAAAGAACTTTCCCCAAAGAATTGTTTTTGTTTCTTCATTAATATTCACAATTCAATAATAAGAAGCAGAGTTAACATGTGATGACTGTTCACAACTTTTGGGATATTATGCGAAGCCCTTCACATGTATTAGCTCATATATTCCTCACATCCACACAATGAAGTGGGAAATATCATGTCCTTTCACAGGTGAGGAAACAGGCATAAAGAGGTCAAATAGCTAACTGAAGATTATATAATTACTAATAGTAAATTTGGAACCAGAATACAGGTCCGTCCGGAACCAAATCTGGTATTTTTAACCACTATTCCACAGTGCCTCAGTATATAAATACAAATGTATAAAAGGCAGAATAGAGTGCACTCCCCACTTAATGTCAAGATTGAAGGAGACATCAAATTCTAATACTGGTTCTTTCTAAGTGTCAGAATGTCGAGTGATCTAATTTTTATTTTAAGTTAATTTTAATCATTGAAGTTTTAAATTTAGTTTTCTGTATTTTCCAAAATTTATACAATGGAGCATGTTCAACTTTTATAGTAAATGTATCGGAAAAATAACAAGAAAATATGTTTATATGCATGAACTTAACAGCTTGAGTAATAACTTAAGAGTTCAAAGAGTTTGGAGAAATTTTAAAATATCTATTCACAGATCAGATTCAATTCACATGTGCGGGATAACGTGATAGGTGTCAGGCTCTGCGTGAGGCACCTACCTTTGCAAACACCTGGACCTATGAAGAAATTGGGGTTCAGAGGATTCTCAGAGGAAGTAGGATTCCAGCCCTGTGCTCCTCGGCTGCCTCCAATTATAACAAGGAAAGCTTCAAATGGGGACAACATGATGATTAGAAACCAGCAGCTTCAAACTCCTGGCTCTCCTAGTCAGGCTCAAGGAGCAGCAGAGATGCTCTCTCATCATTCTCTCCAACAACGTAGTTCTGTGGGCCCTGCTCACTCTCCCTAATTCTGTATACAAGATGAGTGTGGGCAGCCTCTGGGCCAGGGTCAGAGTCTACATGAATGGTCAGTATTCATTTCCTTAACTCTCCAACCTCGGCACCTGTCTGCCCAATGTCATGGGCCCCACCGGTACCCTGCTGTTTCAGCCAACCATCCCTTCTTCTCCAGGACTTGCCATCAACTCTGGATGCTTCCAGACTTCTCTCTCCTGCACAGTAATCTCAGGAACTGGCCCACTGGCACCTTGAGGGCTATGTCTCATTCACGTATAGTACATAGTGAGGTTCAAAGGGCTTAGGAATCATTAATTCATTAACGATCTTGACTTTGTGCCTGACAACCGTCATTGCCACCAAACCTTTTTTCTTCTCTGGATTTCTATTTCAGGTCCCTCTCAGGCCGCCCTGTCAGCGTCCAGGATAAGAAAGGGAAATTAGCAGATGCAAGAAACCATGAAGTCATATCTGTACGCTGCCAGCAACTCCATCAAGGACAAGAGAAGAAGAAACTAAATGCACTTATGCAAAGGATACATCTGAGAATGAAGAAGAAAGACACTTCCAGGCAAAATTTCTTTTCAAGTGCTCCGATCCATGGCAAGTGCTCAGAGACATTAAAAGGATTCTGCTTGCTCAAAGTTTTGGAGAAAAAAAGAGAAGTTAAAGATGGAACGACAGTTATGAAACAATGTTTGGCTCAAGAGAAAGACAGTCTTCTCTTCATTAGAGTTTTTTATTAAACTACTAGAGATGCAGTGAGGGAAAAAAAGCGACAGAGGTAATAAATACATTCTTCTTGAATGTGGTCAAAGTCTTAATGTCTATGATTTTGTTTTACAGTGTTTTATATTTGTGCCTTTTTAAAACTACTTGTCACTTTTGACATTAGTAGAAAACATGCATTTCATTTCCTCAAAGTTTTCAGAGTTTCTGGAAAATAAGAAATCTGAATTACGTAAAAATAAGTACCAAATACATCAGCAATTTCCAACAGCTTCTCCCCTGAAGAGCAATATTCAGTATCTAGCGCTGAAGGAAGTGAGGCTGCTGATCTGTGGAGGGCAATGAATTCCCCCAGGATTAATCATTTTAATCGATTAACGTCATCACTGTGCCAAGTTACAAGAAGTCATTCAAAAATGTGCAAGGGGCTTCCCTGGTGGCACAGTGGTTGAGAATCTGCCTGCCAATGCAGGGGACACGGGTTCGAGCCCTGGTCTGGGAAGATCCCACATGCCGCGGAGCAACTGGGCCCGTGAGCCACAACTACTGAGCCTGCGCATCTGGAGCCTGTGCTCCGCAACAAGAGAGGCCGCGACGGTGAGAGGCCCGCGCACCACGATGAAGAGTGGCCCCCGCTCGCCGCAACTACAAAAAGCCCTCGCACAGAAACGAAGACCCAACACAGCCAAAAAATAATAATAATAAATAAATAAATAAATAAAATTTATTTTAAAAAAAAATGTGCAAGATCTTTTTCAAAGGCAGAGGAAGGTAAATTATCAGAGAAACTCCAAACAGGTATCATCTTACCCACAGATTTTTGGATTTGGGAGAATACTGAACAATGTCTGCTTCATCTATGTCACTAGGTTTGGGTTCTAAATAACACCAAATAACTTAAGTATTGTACATATAATATCTATACTACTATTACAGCTAATGTATATTTGATGACAATTTGTTCAGTTATTCTTTTTTATTCTTCATTTTATATTGGAGTATAGTTGATTTTCAATGTTGTGTTAGTTTTAAGTGCACAGCAAAGCGATTCAGTTATACATATATCTATTCTTTTTCAGATTCTTTTCCCATAAAGGTTATTGCAGAGTACTACATAGAGCTCCCTGTGCTATACAGTAAGTCCTTGTTGATTATCTATTTTATATACAGTAGTGTGTATATGTTAATCCCAACGTCGTAATTTATCCCTCCTCCTCATCCCTCCCCTTTGATAACCATAAGTTTGTTTTTGAAATCTGTGAGTCTGTTTCTGTTTTGTACAGCTATTCTTAACTTGAAAAAGTACACTTAAGTAGAGCAAAATAAAAAATCAAGAAAATTGGCTTTTAGTAAGTTATACTTAACTTACTTTACATTGCTCTGTTCTAGCTGAAAATAACTGCCCTCCGCCTTCCTCCCTTTCTTGAATTTTCAGATGCTTAGTGTCTCCCATGATCTTTTGACTCCTCTGTAAAGCACCGTCCAAAGGCTAATTAATTGGCTGAGCAGTTGAATGTGCAGCTTCTGTTACATAAGTTGAGTTCACAGAATTTGGAATGACTTATCAATGTATTAAACGCCATCCGAAATGATTTTGTTCAGCCGAGTCTTGGCTCTGTCCCCCAGAGCCGCCAGGCCTTGGACAAGTCACGCCATCCCTGCGAGTTTAGTCTCCTGGAACTGGACATTCTACAGAAACTCCTACCCCAACTGTGCCACTGCGGTTTTGGGATGAGGCCCTGGAAGAAATTCGAAAAGGTATGGTCATGGGTAATCAGGGACCCGCATATGTCAAATCTACTTAGTCTCACTGAAGGCACTTGATCCAAAAATGGAGCAGATATTACTCAGCAAGTAATAATCACAAGGGCAGCAACAAGAGAAAACTCCTATCACCCACTTCTTCCTCTGGAAAAAATTTCTATCAGTCATTTGATATTTTAAATAGTCATTTGAGAGTGTTTCACATAACACTGATATTTGTCAGCAAGAATAATAAATGCTCCCTGTTTCTATCATTAAATCAGATCAAAAGTGGTTAAAATCGTCTTTTCATCATATAGAGCTAGAGATTACCTGCCTACCGACTGCATTGCGTGGTTTGATCGTGCTGCTCTTTTATCTGGCCTAGATCAGAACACAAACTTGGCAACACAAGCGACACTGCAGCAAAACAAATGTTGTTTTATAGCCAACAGCTCACTTTTCTTGTTGAAAAGGGCAAACAGTTTTGCCTGATAAAATCTAAAGCAGTTAAGATTCAATGCAAGCCCTATCAAAATCCCAATGGTATCCTTTGTAGAAAGAGAGAAAATAATCCTAAAATTCATACAGAATCTCAAGGGACCTTGAATAGCCAAAACAATTCTGAAAAAGAAGAACAAAGTTGGAGGCCTTACATTTCCTGATTTCAAAACATACTACAATGCAAAAGTCATAAAGACTGTGTGATACTGGCATAAAGACAGATATACAGATTGATTAAACAGAACAGAGTCCAGAAAAACACCTTTGGGTATATGGTCAAATGATTTTGAACAAGAGTGTTAAGAGTACACAATGGGAAAAAGACAGTCTCTTCAACAAATCGTGTTGGAAAAACTGGATATCCACATGGCAGAAGAACAAAGCTGGACCTCTACCTTACACCATACACAAAATTAACTACAAATAGCTAAAAAATAATACAGATGAATTTACATACAAGACAGAAACAGACTCACAGACATAGAAAACAATCTTCTGGTTACCAAAGGGGAAAAGGAAGGGGGGAGGGACAAATTAGGAGTATGGGAGTAAGAGATACAACTACTCTACATAAAAAAGATAAGCAACAAGGATTTACTCTATACCACAGGGAATTATATCCAACATCTTTTAATAACATATAATGGAATATAATTTGCCAAAAATAAAAACTGAATCACTATGCTCTACACCTGAAACTAATGCAATATTGTAAATCAAATATACTTCAATTAAAAATTTTTTTAATAAATACATAAATTAAAATGGATTAAAGACCTAAACCTAAGACCTAAAACTAAAAAAATCCTAGAGGAAAACACAGGATGAAAGTTTCAGCACACTGGATCTGGCAATGAGTTCTTGGGTATGTCATCAAAAGCACAGGCAACGAAAGAAAAAATAACAATAAATTGGACTATATCAAACTTAAAAACTTCTGTACATCAAAGGAAACAATCAACAGAGTGGAAAGGCAACCTATATGATGGGATAAAATATTTGTAAATAATATATTGGTTAAGGGGGTAATATCCAGAATATGTAAGGAATTTCTACAACTCAACAACAGAAAAAAAACTTATAATAGGCAAAGGACTTGAATAAACAATTCTCCAAAGAAGATATACAAATGGTCAGCAGGCATATAAGAAGATGCTCAGCATCACTAATTGCAAAATAAATACAAATCAAAACCACAATGAGATACCACATCACACTGCTCAGGATGGCCATTAACAAAAGAAGATAAAATAACAAATGTTGGCGAGGATGCGGAGAAATTGGAACCTTTGTGCACTGTTGGTGGGAATGTGAAATGGTGCAGCCATTATGGAAAAAACCATATGTGAGTTCCTCAGACATTTAAAAATAGAATTACTATATGATCTAGCAATCCCCCTTCTAGGCATTTATCCAAAAGAATTCAAAGCAGGATCTTGAAGAGATACTTGCACACCTATGTTCATTGCAGCACTATTCACACTACAAGAGGTGGAAGCAACCCAAATGTCCACCAAAAGATGAACAGATAAAGAAAATGTGATGTATACATACAGTGGAATATTACGCAGCCTTAAAGAAGTAAATCCTGTCACATTATACAACATAGGTAAGCCTGGAAGACATTATGCTAAGCAAAATAAGCCAGTCACAAGAGGGCAAATACTATGTGATTCCATCATATACCTAATGTCATCAAAATCATAAAAATAGAAAGCTGAAAGGTGGTTGCCAAGGCAGGGAGGAGGTGAAGGAATTCATTTTTAATGGGTATAGCGTTTCAGTTCTGCAAGATGAAAAAGTCCTGGAGATTTGTTACAACAATGTAATAATACTGAACGCTAATGAACTGTATACTTAAAAATGATGAAGATGGAATTTTAATGTTATATGTTTATTGCCATAATTAAAAAATGAAAAAAAAAAACCAAGATGCAAAACAAAAACTCTTAAAAAATCTGAGGCAGTTGATATTGAGACTACAAGATAATACGGCAACACTAGACTCCACAGATAAACTCACCTAAGAATAAATTTTAAATGGCATAATGGTAAGTGCTAACACTTAGTGAGCATATATACCAGGTGCCGGGCTAGGAGTTTTACATGTATTTTCTGATATAATAATCCCAACAGTGTTAGATGAGAATTACTGTCTCCATTTCATACAAAACACTGAGGCTTAGAGAGGTCACATTCTGATAAGAACCGCGTGACTCCTAGCCTGTCCTGCTGAGTGCTGGGCTATATGTCACATGACTTAATACCTTCTCTGAACGCTCACCTAGACCAGAGAATAAAATCCACGAAGGATGCCATTTTTTCCTAATTAAACAGAAATGAACAGACAAAAAAGCAATGCTGAGCTTTAGAAAACTGAAGCATGGTGCCCCCTGTGGATTTCCCATTTTTATTATAGAGAGAGCTTACAATACCTAACCCAGATGAGGAGTCCCTCACTCTTATCCTTCTTTTTTTTTCTTTTTTTAAAATGTTCATTTTATACTGGAGTATAGCTGATTAACAATGTTGTGTTAGTTTCAGGTGTACAGCAAAGTGATTCAGTTATATACATGTATCTATTCTTTTTCGAATTCTTTTCCCATTTAAGTTATTACAGAATATTGAGCAGAGTTCCCTGTGCTATACAGTAGGTCCTTGTTGGTTATCTACTTTAAATACAGCAGTGTGTACATGTCACTCCCAAACTCCCAACCTATTCCTCTCTCCCACCCTTCCTCCCCCTCCCACCGAGGTTCCTTCTCTAAGTCTGAGTCTGTTTCTGTTTTGTAAATAAGTTCATTTGTATCATTGTTGACCTAAACTTGTAAGTAAATGACAGAAAACCACCTTTGTGGAAAAATATTTACAGCAGAAGCATACTCATTCAGCAACCTTGCACAGACACATCACAGCAGGTATATATCATGACATTCCTTCACCAGAACAGCAGTCAGTGGGCCCAGATCAATTTCAGCTCTCTCATCTCAAACTAGCTGCTTAAAGACTGGGGACCCTGAGACCTGGCTGGTGGTGCTGGCTCAGCCACATGGCTTTAGCGATCTGGGCAAAGAGAAGAAGAAGTTAAATCCAAGTATGAAAAGAAAAGATCCTTTAGAAGTATGCATAACGTGACAGACAGCAAAGAGCTTTAAGATTTTTCATGGACAGAACCACTAAAAAGCAAATCGCAACTGAAAACTCAAATTTAAGAAATCCAAGCCTTCACAGATATGGTTTGGGGAGGACCTTGTGTTCTTAAAATAATCCCCCAAATCTGTCAGTCCTAGGAGATTGTGCAATTTTGTCGTCTGCCTTGTGCCAAGGGAGCAATTTCATAATGAAAGTCTCTATGACATTCTTTTCACTGCATTTCTATTACAACTCTAATCTGAATTTGGGGGTGGGGCTCTGAAGGGTCCCATCGATTGACTTTGTGAACTTAGCACAGAGCCAGGCTTCCGCAAGGCTGCAGTGAGCTCTAGCTCTGGCTTTTGGAGGTGGTGGAAAGCTGATCTCCTTTCCCCGGGTTACCCTCACTGGTCGGTGCAGGCCCCAGAGCTACCCAAAATGCTGCAGTAGCACAGACGCAGCTATCAGAGCCGGGCTCTCTGGGGGCCTCGAGATGCTGGCGGGGGCCTCGAGATGCTGGCTGCGTCCTCTGCAGCCTATGAGCTCTGCAGTCATTTGACACAAATATGTCCAGAGGCTGAAAACTTACTGCGGGTTTCGGTGACACTCACAACCACAGGGAAAAGTGAATAGTTACTTTTTTTTAAAGGCTTTTCTCTCTGTTTTCAACAGCAAATCAAGACGATGCGATTTCTGGGGACATATGGGAAAGGACACAGTGACGCAGGTCTATGATGCAAGTGGATCTTATTCTGTTTCTGTTGTTCCACTGGAGGGAACGCCCAGAATAATCATCCAGAATTTAGCCTTCAATTTGGTAATCAAAGTTGAAATCAGACAACTGTAAATCAAACTATCTAACCAAACACTGGGGATCACTGACACCTTAAACAAGTCAAAAAATCAAAACAACGTCAATATTCAGAGCCATGTGCTTCATGTAGTCCAGTTAAACTGAAATCAATACCACTGCAACAGTCTGACAGTGGGATCCAGATTTCCCCTCATATATATACTAAGGATCTCATAGGACCATGTATTTGTTTTTACATATGTAATCGTATGTTATAAAAGAGGCAAACATAACCATAATGCTTGCATTAAAATAGTTCTAAACGTACTAGCCGAGCTAATAGGGAGACTTTGCCACAGGTCGTAATTATGTCTGGAAACTACATACAGAGAAATGTAATAGACAGAAAAATATCTTTCTAATTCACAACGATAAAGTCCTATAAGACAAGAGCTCATCTCTCATGACACGGGATGCATCATTTACCCACAAGAGGGCTTTGGATTACCAGGGGGAAAGCAGCTCCCAGGTTACAGACCTGTGAGGTTCTGGAGAAGAGCCCTCAGACCCCCTGAAACCTAAGAAATCAATGGCCGGAGACCCAGAAATAGATTCGTGTCAGCACAATCCTGGCAATGAAACCTTTCGTGTCAGGACAATCCTGGCAATGAAACCTTTTGGCCAGGCACCTGAGGAGCAGGCACTGTTGTTTTCCAAGCTGTTCAAACTTCAGGTGAACTGAAGACTGCATGACACAGCTGCCAGAAGCTCTGCTGCAACTGACTGTGATGCACAGAGCAGCAAAAGAAGAGCCAGATGCTGATGCTTCCTTAGTCTCCTTGGTGTCACGTGTTATCTACAGAAGTCTAACTGTTCCAGAAAGACGAATCTTGTGACCACTGCCTGAGAATGTCCACTCACTTTATCCTAAGTATACACAGCCACGGACCATCATTCACCTTCCCAAATGGACCGTGAGTTATGGAGGCAGGTAACTGTGTCTTCTGCGTGGTTGCATCCCCACTGCACACAGTAAGTACTCAGGGGTGTGCTATTTGTTTGTTACTGGACTGAGAGAGAGTCGGAGACACTTCTTTTGAATCCAAGGGGTGCCAATCTAAAGACGAACCACAGGTGAAGGAGCTGGTGATAGGGGATCTGTGGAGTAAAGGAGTGCTCCAAGGAAAGATAACAAGCTCTGCTTTAGATAGAAGAAGCATGTCTTAGTCCATTCAGGCCACTATAACAAAGTACCATAGACTGAGTGGCTTGTAAACAACAGACATTTATTTCTCATGGTTCTAAAGGCTGCAAGGCCAAGGTCAGGCAACAGCATAGTTGGGTTCTGATGAGAACCCTCTTCAGGTCACAGACAGCTGACTTCTCACTGTACCCTCACATGGCAGACAGTAGAGGGAGCTCTCTGGAGCTTCTTTTATAAGGGCACTAACCCCATTCATGAGGGCTCCACCCTCATGACCTAATCACCTCCTAACACCATCACCTTAGGGATAAGGTTTCAACACATGAATTTTGAGGAGGACACATTCAGTCCATAACAGGGCACAAAACCTAACTAAAGTAAATTTGGAGAAACACGCTGAAATCGAAATATGTCATGCCAACTATACCTGTAAAATAGTGATGGTCAGGACTTTTTTGTATGAAGACTTTTTCAGATGGGAATACAGTAGGTTCTGTATACTTTTAATCAAAAAATTTAAAAAATAAAAAGCTACAAAGAAATGTATGATTCTGGAAAAATAGAAGCAGTACCATATGATAAACAATAATAATGCACAAAAACAAGACTGTGAACATCAGAGATCATTTATAGACAACCATCGTACCCCAATGGCACTTCAGTAATAGCTGAAGTCAATCATTACCTAATTCTTAAATAAAAGCGGAGGACATAAGTATTATTTTCGTCAAAGACTATTCTGCAATTACGCCTATAATTTAACAGAAAATAAATTATGTAAGCCTCCGGAAAAAAAAAAAAAAAAATACATCCTTGATGAAATTAATGATTCCCGGAAAGTCGTTCTTTTCTTGTAAATTGTATTCCATAATTTGAGAAAACTTGCATCATCTCGAGTAGATAAAGCTGAGTCGGCATCTTCCCATCTCATAACTGAGAGAAAGAACAGGAGCCTCACGCCCTCCCAAGACTGCAGCAAGATGAATCAGCCTTCAGTCGCCTCCTCACTCCAGCCCCGCCTGCTCCTTTGCACCCAATACCCTTCTTCACAGCCATGGAGTCTTGGAACACAGGCTTTCCGGGGGAGGCAGGATGCCCCCAGAGGCCCCACGCACTGTGCCAGGCCAGGTTGCTGCCGCCTCCCTGAAGGCCTGCCATGCCCCATCCAGCACACCCCCTTCAAGGTTCCACATCGCCACTAGGACAGGCACTCCCAGAAAGGGAAAGTGACCCAGGCAGCTTCCTAAAGCAACAAATTATGTGGAAAGGATTGTGTCATAAGCCCCGATCCATTTAACGGCACAGTCTTACAGTGTTTAGAACCTCCTTCCCTTAAGTACCTGGGGTTGCGCAGTTCTAGTCGCAGACTCACCCAGAAAACTGACGTGCCGCGTGAAGCTTTGCCTTCAGTTGTCAGATAAACTCAAAGGAATCACAGTACCAGCTGCCCTCTTTTACAGAGAAAAGCCGTCCCTTCTCTCCCACCCCTGTCCCATGTCACTGGTATTTTAGCAAAGGGAACAAAGCATGAGACATAATACTGGATCTGAGTTCGGGAAGGGCACTGAAAGGTCACCCAATCCATCCCCCGTCTGTCCATCAGCCCTCATCTCAACTGTAACATTTTACTTTCTTTCTAAGGTTACCTGAACAGTGTCTCCTCAGCTCGTTTCTATGTATAGTCCTTACCTGCACTCTCTGGAGATTCTTTCTCCTCATCTGAATATGTCATATTAACATTTAAATACGTGTTCCTTCATTAGGTACTCGGTGGTTTCCAAACACCGCCCCCGCCCCCCGCCCCCGGTCTTTCCTAAAACTGCCATCAAAAGGTCATCAGTGGCCTCCCAACTGGCAAATCCAAAGGGCTATTTGTAGTTCTCAACCCAGCAGGCTTCATTTGTGCCTGCTGGTCGCCACCTTTTTAATAAACCGAGTGTAAATATGCCTTCCTCTAAATTCTTCTTTCCTGGTTCTAGTGCTTTTCTTCTAACTTACCTTTTCCAGACCTTTTTCACAGGTTCTCTTCCTCCACCGAACTTTTAACTACGGCTTGTCTAGGATTTCACTAACAAATAAAATAGAGCATATGTATGCAAAGTAGATTCTGCATGCAAAGGGTTAAGAAACTGGGATGATATATTTTTGAAAAAGAGAAGGCTTTTGTGATTTATAACTTGTTCAAATCTGTAATTCCTGTAATAGCCAACTTGTTATGTGGTGATTGCTTCGGGACCAAAGTCAGGATTTTTCCATCAAAGAACAGCCACTTGCCATTGCCTGAATCAGTGCACAGTAAATTGAATTGCAGTCTGGTTGACCCACTAATGTTTTCACTTATCATGCTATACCAGAGTTATCAGCTTTCATGGTTGCTTCCTCAGATAAGCAGGGTATTGTAAAAGATAAAGATGAGGTAATTCCTTATAAATTCCACCATATCAGGTCCCTATTTAGAATCCCTTGATGAAGTATTACTGGATTTGGAATCAAATCTACCCTCCTTATGCTGCTCTGGAATGCCTAAATGTTCGGCTCCTTCCTACTTTTAAAATCTTCCTGGCCTTCTTTTGGGTCCCTCAAATATACTGCCCTGAATCCAAACTCTGAAAACAAAAAAAAATAGATTTTTTATAATTCTGTATGTTCACACCACGTAATAATATAATCAAATCACCAAATAATATATATATACATATTATAGTAGGTGATATTATTTTTATAAAGTTCAAAAGTGAAAAATATATTGTTTAGAAGTATATTTGTGATTCTTCCAGTAAAAATAAAGGAAAGCAAGAGAATTAAAAAATAAGACCAAGATAGTGGCAGTTTCCAGGGAAGGGAGGTGAGCTCTGGAATGGGATCAGGAAGAACAGGGAGCTTCATTTTATGTTTAGGCCACATGACCTGCATATATATAGCATGCATTCTTCTGTGTGTACCAAATGTTTCATAATTCAAAAAGAAACTGAAGACCAAGTTTGCAGTTCCACGCCACAGCCGCCTGCAACCGAACTACAATTTACCATGAACCAGGTCTGGCGACAATAAGCCACTGCTCTTTGCCGGCAAGATCCTGACTCTGGTCCTTCCGAATCAACCACTATATAACAAGTCAGCTGTTACAGGAATTACAGATTTGAATAAAATTATGTCACCACTAATCCTTCTCTTTTTGAAAACTGTATGATCCACTTTCTTAACCCTTTGCATACAGAACCTAGTTTGCAACCATTCAGCATGTATACAAGACCTGAATTATCTTAAGCAGCCATCGTGCAGTGGTGGTTTTTCTAGGCCACTGAGGCTGGTGGGCTGGCTGGTTTGATACCCTTTGTACCACATTGTTTCTAGTTGAGGTATACCAGAGCCAACTATGCAAACAGAAGTCCCAGCAGGCCCAGCTCTGCCACACCATCTAAACCAAATCATTGACACATCCTGCGCAGTTCGGACATCCCTGGTGAGGGATGCTTGGATGTGAAAGAGTCCTCTGGAGCTCCCCGCCTGAGTTCAAATCTTGGCTCCACCGCCCACCAACAAGCTTGACCTTGAGTAAAGGACTTAACATGGGAACAATCATTGGACCCTCTCTCTTGCGCTACTGTGAGCGTTAGATGAGATAATTCATGAAAGCACCTAGAGCAGGGGCTCAATCTACTCACTGAGGGTCAGCAATAATAATAATTATTATTATTATTGCTGTTGTTGTTGTATTTATTATTATCATCATCATCTGAGATGACAGATGACAGATGATGATGATGATCTGAGCTGACCAGAAAGACAAGCAGAAAAGTTGGGAAAGTAAGTCTCAGAAGACATAAAGTCGAGTTGTGTATTAGAAACAAAGGGTCCACAAGGTCAGTTACCAGAGAGCAATCAACAGAGAAACCAAGGTCCAAAAGAGAGAAAAACGCGAAACGCAGGCCACACGGAGCAGCTCAGGGAGGGAGCACAGACGAGGGCTATAAGAGCTTGGGGTGGGCAGCCTGGAATCCTCCACTGTCAGTCATCACCTGTCCTGTTCTCACGCCCTTCCCCCCTCCTCTCGGCCCCCTAAGAGTCTTGCTTTCTAGACCAGGGGACTGAAATGCAGCATTCACTTCCCAGGCCATCATCCAAGGCTCTATCTCCCAACCAGCCTCCACCACTGGGGATCTTGAACTGCCCTTGGCATCTCACGGTGGCCCATCGTGGATGACAAAGATGCAGTTCAGTAAGCTAGATCCCCTATCAACAGACCACCTGGAATCAAAGTCTTATCGCTTAACAGTGTCACGAAAGCCAGGGCCACTCTGGCACCTTGCCCTACCCTCCTGCTCACAAAGGGCACTCTCATCCTCTTGACTCTCTTCGCTTCCTCTTGGTCAGTCAAGCAGAACTGAGTCCCAGGATGGAGCTCTGCAAGGATAATGGGAAGCACGAGACCCAGACTGAATGGGAAGGGCTGCCCCACCTCTGCGTGCCTCCCTCTCTGCCCAGCCCCAGAGCCCAGCTGACAGGGCACAGTGGCTGGGGCAGCTGGTGTGAGTGGGAAGCATGGGGGCTCTGGACATAGATGGGCGTGGAGCCCTGATCAGACACCTGGGAGCCATGTGACCTCCGCTGAGTTACCTCCCCCTCGAGTCAGTTTCCTCAGCTGTAGAACAAGAGGAATAATCCTATCGCCAAGATGTTAGAAGTTAACTGAAATCACAGGACAAAGGGTTTAATAGTTAGAATCCGTAAGTTCTGATAAATATTGGCTCTTCCTCTCTGCTTCTTCTTCCTCCCCTCTTCTGCAGGACCACTGCAAGGGCTTCTGAAGGCATTCCTAGCCTCCTAAATTTAGAGAATTTCCTGGAAGATTACAAACAGACTCTAACACCAGCATCTAAATTTATTGCTAAATCTTCAAACTTGCCTATAAAAAATACAATGAGAAAGACTGGGTTAAATGCACTGTGATTAACCTCATCAGCGGATAGTTGTTTCAGTGAATCTTTGTCCAACAAGCTCTCCAAGTATGTCCCTTAACTACCTGAAATACTTCAGAGGATGGGTGAAAGCAATGCAGAAATCCCAGTGCTATTTCTGTTCCTCTGTGACCTGCCATATGGCAGAGATAACACCTGCTCATCAGGACACTCTTGAAGAAGAGCAAGGGTTGCCCTAAAAGATATCACACACCACAATAGCTATTGTAATTCAGGCAGGATAGTGTTAGCACAGGGAAAGAGAACCTTAACAGAATAGAGGGGTCAGAAACACACTAGGGACAAAGGTGGCAATGAGCAAAGATGGTTTAATTCAATAAATAGCACTAGGGCAATAGCATAATACATATGGAAAAATAGTATTAGATATCTCCCTCACACTATAGAGTACACACTAATAAAACTGATGGTTATTAAGGACCTAAAGGTTGAAAGTAAAACTTTGAAATTCTGAGAAGAAAATTTTTTTTGGAATCTCTGTAACCTTGGAGGAGAGAAGGATTTCTGAAACCAAACACAAAGAAGTCCTAACTATAAAGAAAAATAATACACAAATTCTCCTACTATAAGAACTAAGAATGCTTGTTCACCATAGAGCTCTATAGAGAGTGTGGAAAAGACAAGCCAATAATTGAAGGAAGACAGATGTTCACAGCACATCACGAACAAAGAAGCAGAATCTTGAAAATACAAAGAAAATAAGAAAAATGACAACTGAATAGACAAAGCATTTCCAGAAGAAGAAAGATAAATAGCCAATAACCATATGAAAAGATACACGAGCACATCAGGAATCAGAGAAATACTAATTAAAACCACAGTGAGATTTTATTTTATAACCCTAACTGGCAAAAATTAATGTCTGACAGTATCAAGTATGGCAAGGATGTTGAACATGCAGGATTCTTACATTTCTCTGGTGTGACTACATGTCGTAAAACTTTGGAAAACAATCTGGCTCTGTCATATAATGTACATTTGTTACCCTGGAAAACATATTTTTCCCACGTATAAATATTATATATATTTCTTTGAAAACTCCGGAAAACAACTTGGCATTATACTGTTAACTTAAACATGCCCATACCCTACAACCCAGTAATTTCCCTTCTAGGTGTAAATACTGAAAACTTCTTGCACCTGTACATCAGAAGACATATACAGGATGGTTTGTAGCAGCTATAGTTAAAAAAAAAAGAAGCAATCCAATCACCATCAGCAAGTAGTGTGTATAAATAAATCGCGATACATATATATATATATATTACGAAATGGAATACTATACACTTGTGAAAATAACTGATCTGTAGCTACGAGCATCAATGTGGATCAATCAGAAACATAATATTAAGTGAAAACAGCAAGTTGCAAAAGATTACACTTATAGCTTGTGAAATCATTTTTAAATTTCAGGAACAAGCAAGTAAGTCATATGTGGCTTTTAAAAACAGGAAAGCAAGAGAACGAGAACAAAAGTCAAGATACAGATTATTGACTGCAAACTACTGTAATAGAGAAGAACAAACCTGACTCCACATTAGATCTGTTTCTTTTACTTTAACCTTTGTATTCTATTACTTTTGCTACAAGTTAATAATGTTGCCTATAGCCTGAAATAAACAGGATAGCCTATTCTCAAGGCTCTGACCTTTACAGATATAACACTTTTCCATTCATACAGAGATTAAAAGTTGCAGAACAGAGAATAACATTTGTCTTGCTGGAGGTTACAGGAACATCATGACGTGACCTACATGGACAGCTGCAAGAGCAAAGGATTCGGACACCAAGAAGTGTGCAACAACCAACCATATCTCCTCCCCCTTTTCATATAAAAGAAGCCTGGATTCTAACTCGGGGAAGATGGTTCTTTGGGACACTAGACCACCATCTTCTCAGTCTTCTAGCTTTCCAAATAAAGTCACTGCTCCTTGTCCCAACAACCTGTCTCTCAATTTATTGGCCTGTCATGTGGCGGCACTACAACCCTGGACTCACTCAGTAACACTAGGAATTCCAATCAAGAAAATGCTCACAGGGATCTAGTGAAGTTGAAAATGCTCCTTACACTGGGGGGTGTACTCACACATTTTCAGTTTATTCCTAGCTTTTATAATTTACATAACTGTAACATGATTTTAAATATCTAAAGTTTAATAACTTTGAAAAGAATTTTAAGATCAAATTTGCTATGTATGTTGCATCATGTCCTAAAATCACAGAGCAATTCCAAAGCAGACAGCTGACTTTATCATGTCGTAACCAATTCAGAAGCAGCTGGGCAAAGATACTGCCAGCAAGAGAGCAGAGAAACACAGTCAAAGCCAAAGCCAATCTCCATGCTTTGTGAGATTGATAAGGAGGTACTATTTTGAAGGACAACCTAACATACACTAAAGACTATCTTTTTACTTACAAAAAGATCTAGTTATTCTATCTGCAAAAGCACTGGTAATCTCAGTAAATATCAAGATACCATTTTCTCCCCTATAATTAAACATCTGACACATGTACCTGTTCCGCATATTAACTTGTTTCAGCTACACGGTTTTCTGGAAATACTGTGTATTCCTGAACTTTCTAATAAGCTTTCATACAAAGTTAAAGAACATCTTCACCAGACACACAGTAGTAAAATGCAAATGAAGGATTTTCTATCAGCTCTATCAAATAAAGTGTCAATATTTTCATTGTGATCCCAAGCAAAATGTTAACACCTGCAGTGTTAAAGATTTTTTACTTTTTTTAAGAACACATAGTTCCCAAGGTACAGAAAGTACTGACAATTTGATCACAAATTCAGGAAAGCCAATAAAAATAATAAAGCTCATGTAGTACTAACAAAACCAGTGATACTAACATTTGGGTTTTTTTTTAATCAGCAAGATTTCCAAGTCAAGACCAAGGGTGTACTTATTTCAAACAATACTCAATACAAGTTAGTGACAGAACCCAATAAAATCATCTTTCGACCATTTTTTGTGATTTCATAACCATGGATGTTTATATTTGATAGTGTATTTTAAAGTAAAGAAGGAATCATTGTCAATTATAATCAGAAAAAATTACCTGAGAAAATTTTACAATGTGAATGTGAGTAATAGAACACTGGCCATTTGTCTGAGCTAATAGGAAATTATTATAATTTTAAAATTAACTTTCTAACCCATCACATCTACAATGTGCCCAACACTGACAATGCCAATGCTACTGGGTAGGAAAGCAGAAGGCCTGCTATGGGTTTTCCAAATTACGGCTGTCAATTTAGGGAAGGACCTTCTTACAGGTCCTTCTTCTGTAAATGAGGAATGCAGGGTGAACCTGGGACCCAACAGAGGCTGTGCTAGCTGGACTGTCTTAGGGCACTCTGGTTGCAATCAGAGATATCTGTAGTTTCAAAGTCATTCAAAATTATATACAAGATAGCCCACAGGATTAAGAAATGGTGCTTTATATACCAAAACAATGGTATATATAAACCACATCAATGGTTCAATGATCTCTACTAAAACAAGCGCAACACAACAGATTTTCAAACATATTACAAATGCACACATGCACATGAAAGCATGGGTATATAAGTATGTAGGTATATACAGAGAGACACACACTGAAAGAAAAAAAATCACACATGGGGTTATGGGCATGACTCTAAAGTAATACAAAATGTCCTAAAGGCCATAAAAGAAAATAAATCTGAAAACTCTTCCAGAAGACTGACATCTATAACAGCAGGTTACAGAGCAACCATTTTTAAGATCACCATAATAAAAATAAAGAGAAGAGATTATTTCTGAAAAGTACATAAAAGAATTCAAGAACTACAGCGTATAATTAAAGCCCTCAGGGGACACTATCTAGATTGAATGTGACATGTAGAGATTATATAGGACATAAGGGACTTCCTTAGTGGCACAGTGGTTAAGAATCCACCTGCCAATGCAGGGGACCCGGGTTCGAGCCCTAGTCCGGGAAGATCCCACATGCTGTGGAGTGGCTAAGACCATGCGCCACGACTACTGAGCCTGCACTCTAGAGCCCGTGAGCCACAACTACTGAGCCCTCGTGCCACAACTACCGAAGCCCACGCGCCTACCGCCCGTGCTCTGCAACAAGAAGCCACTGCAATGAGAAGCCCGCGCTCCGCAACGAAGAGTAGCCCCCACTCGCCACAACTAGAGAAAGCCCGCGCGCAGCAATGAAGACCCAACACAGCCATAAATAAATAAATAAATAAATAAATAAATAAATAAATAAATAAGACATAATATAGCTGTAAAATGCAATGCAAATGAGACCTAACACTTTTAAATAAACAGAAAAATATAAGCCTTCAGAGTATGAGTATTATAAAATTTGCATACTCAAAAGCTATGCATAAGCTCATGACTCATTTGGAAGTTATACATTATTAACAAGACCAAGGCTTTGCAATCATAAAGGCTGACTCATGACAACACACTTAAAATCTGGAGAAAAATGTTTGTTAAGAAATGCTGCAAATAGAAAACCTTATTCACAGAGTGTTTTTTAACCTTCGTTGATCAACTTACATAACTCAGGGACTTGTTTTTTTTAAAATGTGGAGTCTGTGACATCGATCACCTTGCCCTCACTAGTAATTGAAATCCTTTACAAATATGACTGACTCCTGATCCTGGGTCATTGTTCGAGTATTTATAACAGCAGAGTCCAAGAGTCCCGTTATGAAATTATTCCTAAATACTTAGCACGATTTAAACATATCCGCCACAACTCCGCTGCTATTTGAAAAGGCAACAGGTATACTAGAAAGAGCACAAGATGGGAAATTTTCAGATAAGGTCAAAGGGGAAAATAAAGAACTAAATACACAACTGCAAGTCACTGTCTTGAGCACCTACCACAGGAAGGTGCCATAGCGCAGGGGAGGACGGTGGACCTCCAACAGGACACCGGGGTCAGTGAAGGCTGAGGTTAACGGTAGCGGGCAGCAGGTGGGCACTGGAGGAGGGAAGGTTCGTAAATGGGAAAGATCATCTAGAGAGAGTAGGAGTATCTGAAGTCAAAGTCCAGTTCTAAGGGAGCCCAGTTTAGGAGACAGTAACTAAAGATGGTGCCTTGGAGCTGGGCAAGAAACCAGATCACAAAAGGGAGGCCAAGCGGATAGGAACAAGAACACACTGGTTGTTTACAATTTTTTTTTTTAACATTGCCACTAATCTGAGGACAGATTAAAACTCAAAATCCTTGAGGAAAACTCTGAGCCACACTCAGAATTTATTATAAACGCACTGCTCTCTAAACTCATTTAATACCTTGTTTAAATATTAAACTAGAGTGAATGAAGAAAAATGAAACATTTTTAATTCTCTTAATGTTGAAAACCATAATCAAGTACCCTTGGAATTACCTCTTTTAAATTAAATAAAATTAAGTACACTAATCTTTTACCATGGAAGGTCAAACTCTGTGAATGCGTCTGGCCAATTTTCTAGTGCCTACACAGGAAATGAAAAATCATGCATAAAAACTGCCTTTGCACAGGATACAGACAGGTATTGACAGTGTGTGGATTTCCCAGTCCATCTATGTGGAAAATTTAAGATGCAGAAAAAGAGGCCGATCACTCCTGAGGCGAAAGACTGTCACGTGACCTCACTACTCTCTCCTGCAGCTCTTCTGAGCTGGTGGTCAGTGCGTCTTCTCGAAGAAGTAACCATCACAATTATGGTTGTGCACAATTTGCATCACAGATGCAAACTATTATATATAGAATGTATAAACAACAAGGTCCTACTGTATAGCACAGGGAACTATATTCAGTATCCTGTGATAAACCATAATGGAAAAGAATATGAAAAAGAATGTATATATATATATATGTGTGTGTATATATATACACATATACATATAAATGACTGAATCACTGTGCTGTACAGCAGAAATTAACACAACATTGTAAATCAGCTGTACTTCAATAAAATAATACTTTTTTTACAAAGAAGTAACCATCAGAGTATCACTAGCTAACAGTCATGGAAAACTGACAGGCACGATACTAACACATATCTCTTGTAACTCTCCCACAACCCAGTGAGATGGATTCTATTTTATGACTGTCTCTGTTTTACAAATGAGGAGATTCAGGTTTGGACAGATTAAGTAATGTGCCCAAGGCACACAGCTACTAAGCAACAGTGCCAGGCCTCAAACCAATTGCCTTCAGTCCCAAAGCCCAGTAGAAGCAGTTAGCTAAAAAGCAAGATGCACACGTAAATTATGTGGGTGCTTCCTTTTTTTTATTCTCAGAGCTGCCTCTAACGCTATCTGGATGCACTGAGAAGCTAAGTGAAAGGGTCATTCGTTGCATCTATAGCAGCTACAGCAAGGCACCTAGTTTCCAATCTTTCTGCATCTCTTTTTCCTCACCTGAAAAGTCAGGTAAATAATACCTTAATAGTAATAATAATAACCTTAACATGTTACTATGAAGCTGAAACGGGCGATATGATTACCCAGGTGCACACCAGCCAAGAGCTCATACTAGCAGCCTTCTGGCATTTGATATCCCAAGTACTTAAACACAGCAAACAACCTTACCGAGGATCTAACACCCATCATTCCGTGGATATGGCATGGCATAGGTAACCCACTGTCCCCAAAAGGGGAAAGTCTGGGGTCCTCGGGAACCTCCTTGGGGTTCCCCAGTCACATCCATACCCAGATGATGCCGGCAGTTCCTTCTATCCCAACGCTGTACGCACAGTGAACTTAAAGAAAATAAGGCAATAAACCTGGTTTTGCCAGAAGCATCCCAGGGCAAGAGAAAATCTGGTAAATTTCTCAAAATATTTTCTTGCCTTTCACATCTCTCTTTACACCTCCTCATGAAGGTATTCTATTTTGTTACTGGCTTTATGAGGATGTGGTACTCATTAGAGCACCAGCTTTCCTCTTTAAACAAAATAGGTATTGAAGATGAAAGAACATCTTTTAAATTATCATCTCTTTTTTTTCCTCTGCACACTGGTCGATGAACTAGGTGGCACTAATTTTCCGGATCTCACCTCTAACCTCGTAATAATGCTCCTCACAGGTGGTAACTAGTTGGCACATTGTTCCCTTGCTGGAAACTAGGAGACAGTAACTAAAGATGGTGCCTTAGAGCTGGGCAAGAAACCAGATCACAAAAGGGAGGCCAAGTGGACAGTAATAAGAACACACTGGTTGTTTACAATTTTTTTTTTTTTAACATTGCCACTAATCTGAGGACAGATTAAAACTCATAATCCTTGAGGAAAACTCTGAGCCACACTCAGAATTTATTATAAACGCACTGCTCTCTAAACTCATTTAATACCTTGTTTAAATATTAAACTAGAGTGAATGAAGAAAAATGAAACATTTTTAATTCTCCTAATGATGCATATACCACAATCAAGTACCCTTGGAATTACCTCTTTTAAATTAAATAAAATTAAGTACACTAACCTTTTACCATGGAAGGTCAAACTCTTTTAATGCGTCTGGCCAATTTTCTAATGCCTACACAGGAAATGAAAAATCATGCATAAAAAGTTAGTCTGTCTGAATCCATACCTGGGAAGCGTAAGGAGCTTCACCCACCCAAGAGCAAACAAAATTCAAAGTCTAGGGAGAGGACCTACTGATGAAATTTATCTTTTATGACCGTACATTAAGAACTTGGTTAAAGAGGAATAAGAGCTCTGTGATGGGAAGAATGAAATAGTGATTTAATTACGCCCAAATAGAAGTGGTGAGAATGGAGACCATTTAAGCCAGACTGATGAACTTGCTACTCTCTTCTCAAAGGTCTGCACACGTTCAAGGGCACAGCCAAGCCAAGTTGCTGCTTAGCAGACACTGATGTCAAGGCAAAGAGAGCCTGGTTCAGGAAACACGATGGGGACAAGAATGAAAAGTGCTTTTAACCTTTTGGGTGCAAAGCAGAGAAACTCCTGAGTCAAAGCGTTGACATTCCAGCTAACAGTCTAGTTGTGTTTGCACAGAGCTCTCTGATCGTCCACCTGTTTGGGAAGCATAAGTTCATCACTCATTGTGAACACAGAAATCTGGAGCAACGAGGCAAGTGCAGAGGAATCTACTGCAGCCTTTTTCTAAATCACTGCACTGCATAATCAGAGAAACTCTGATGAAAGCAGGTTTTTGAATAACAGCTTCCAGAGGCGTCTCGGAGATTTTTGCTTGTCCCTAGAGAATTACTGATAATATCTTGATAGTGCAATAGTTAATAGCCAATATATCAACAGGCAGATTACCTAATGCACTGAGCTGCAAAGGTTTCTAAAACCTAGTAAGAAAATGAGTATATGGAAGTGAGATAATATAAATCACAGGCATCCTGATCCAGATATTAATATCACTGCTGTATTTTCTCTGCAGGTAGTCACCAACAGGGGGGGGTTTTAACAGTGTGGCCAGAAGGGTTAAAACCGGAAAGGCCTCTCCCCCCATAGACTTGATGATGGGTTCACTCGTTTGGCAAGTGCTTCATTCCACATATTCATTCCATATATACAATTACATATTGTAATTGACATTTTAAAGCACTATATTTTAAAACTTTTTTAATGGGAGGACCTATTTTCAAGAAAAGTCCACCCATTTGGCCTCTCTCTTTTTACCATAACCAATACCCTTCAGAAACCTCTAAGAAATCCTAGAACTACTTAGAACACAGATTACAACCACAGGTGTCTTGCATACACATACTTCTCCTCCTCCTACACCAGATCCCACTCCTGCTCCTACACCCACCTTCTTACACCTATACCTATACGCACGCCTACACCTACACCTGCTTCTGTACCTATACGTATACCTATACCTACTTCTACGTGTACACCTGTACTGCTCCTACACCTGCTCCTCCTATACCTACACGTACGCCTACACCTACACCTGCTCCTGTACCTATACGTATACCTATACCTACTTCTACGTGTACACCTGTACTGCTCCTACACCTGCTCCTCCTACACCTACACGTACGCCTACACCTACACCTAATCGGGTATCTACAAATATACCTATACCTGCTTCTACGTGTACACCTGCACCTACTGCTACAAGTACACATACACGTAATATCTACACCTATTCTGGTTCCTAGAATGACTTTTAAGGCAGGTTCTGTGTTTTGCATCAGCTGTATCTTCATCCAGCTCTATAACACAGTTCAACATCTGACCATAAGTCATAGGTACCTTCCTCAATGCTTTTTTGAAATATTTTCTATATTTGTAGGATAACAACCTCTTTTATTTGCTAATTACTCCTTGTATCCTTACAAAGCACTTTGACAAACATTTATTGTAAACATTTAAAACACAGGCTTGTGATGAGCGTGAAATGAAATGAAACCTTTACTTCAAATAACTACCATCTTGTTTCTCTTTGGTCTCATTTTATAATTAGTCCGCCAGCTTCTGTGAGTCACTGGCACCCTTGGACCACCGGGCTGAGACGGAAGAGAGTCACTGCTCCAGGTGTTACGAGAGTTCAAGTCCTCATCTGAACCCTGCGTCTCCCACCTCCCTCCGCTCTACATGCTGGCTGTACTCCTGCCACGATGCCCTCCAACCTGCCCAGCTTCCCCTGCCTAAGAGCCTGGCACTGGCTGCTTCTCTGCATGGAAGGCTCTTCCTCTAGCTCTTTCCAGAGCTGGCTCCTCTTCATCATTCATGACTCGACCCAAGCACCACATCCACAGAAGAATAATCAGACCGAACCTGCCTAAAATGCCCTCCCTCTTACTCTCTTTCCCATTGCTGTGTGGTTGTTTTCTTCTTCAGAACAATATCCCTGTCTGCCATCACCTCGCTTATTTTGCTTATTGTCAGAATCTCGCCATCTTCCAAGGTACATTTCACGAGAGGAGGATGTTTATTTTGTTCACCACTGAATCCCCAGCACCTAGAATAATGACTTTACACAATAAGCACTCAAGAAATGAAATGAAGGGGAGGGGGGGAGAGGTCCAAACTATAGCTAAATCAATGTTAAACAGTTAATTTTACAGGAATTTTTAGATATGAACTTTTATGTGCTGTCTAACAGTTCATAAAAGGTAGGAGTTTAAGTGTTTCTCATTCTTAGAATTTTCACTAAACAACATATCATGCCTACAGTATATGAATTATCCATACGATAAAAACCTACTTAGGTACAAATGGTACAATTATTTCTAGGGCTCTAAGCAGATCTGCTTGCTTTATCATGTTTTGCTTAAAATATTCCAATTATGTTATACACTTACAAATGTGAAGGTAAAATTCCAGTCATATTTATTTTTAAAACAGGGCAAGAATTTAGAAGCATATTTCACCTAGCAAAAAGGCAATTACACACAGCAGCCTATTCATACCATAAGCCAAGACAACAACAAAATGATATTTTGGTGTTTGGGGGGGAAAGTAATTTCTAAATAATTAGATGACATTTAGAAATGATGAATGCATGTTCACACTAACTACAATTTAGTAACAATTTAATATTTGATGCAATCACACACATCTCATTTGGTCACTATCAAAAGAAAAAAAGAAATAACCGTGGCATACCAAAGGTACTCAAAGTTTCCTATTATTATGGAAAACCCAAAGATGAAGGAAAGAAGTCATAGGATAAGATATCTCAAATGAAACATTTAATTCCGTTCTTTTTGGTTGGCTACAAAGAATAAAACAAAAACAGAAATATCAATAACCAAATTGTTTCCGATGCCATACACCCCATGCGGATGAAATTAAGAGTATAGACTTAAATATTCCTAGCACAGTTAGATCAACATCCTAAAAGATCAAAAGCCAAAACTGCTTCTGACCACTAAATTAAATCTATAGCTGGTATAGAGCATTTAACATCTGAAAGTAGGGCACATCTGATGGCAGACAGTTCTGCTGTGCTTCGCGGTGGCATAAAACACTAGCAGAAAGAGATCGTTGAAATCTAAAACATTTTAATTACCCCCATCCTTAAACTTCCCCCCAAACTATAATTCAAGTATTATATGGTACACATTTTTTCACCTCCATTCTCCAAAGGCACGGACGACCCTCTCAGAGAGGGCTGGAGAAGACATGGCAAAGATGAGCAGAAGTCTTGGCAATCTATCAACTTGATCATCAGTCTCTTAAGAAATAACAGACTCTACCTTTAACAGGCAGGGGTTCCAGAAGACAGATGACACCAAAGTTCCTAACCCTCAAATAACTGACCTCCAGGAAAAACAGGATGTCAAAAATGCAGCTATGAAGTTCCTAAGCCAGTCTCTCCTCTGCACACAGATCAAACCCATTATTCTTTTCTTTTTTATCTATAAATTTACTTTATTTGTTTATTTTTGGCTGCGTTGGGTCTTCGTTGCTGCGCGCAGGCTTTCTCTAGTTGCAGCGAGCGGGGGCTACTCTTCCTTGCGGTGCACAGGCTTCTCGTTGCAGCGGCTTCTCTTTGTTGCGGAGCACAGGCTCTAGGCGCGTGGGCTCAGTAGTTGTGGCTTGCGGGCTGTAGAATGCAGGCTCAGTAGTTGTGGCGCACGGGCTTAGTTGCTCCGCAGCATGTGGGATCTTCCCGGACCAGGGCTCAAACTCACGTCCCCTGCATTGGCAGGCAGATTCTTAACCACTGTGCCACCAGGGAAGCCCAAACGCATTATTCTTAAAGCTTCGTCCCTAACAAAACTTCTAACAAGTAACGCCCAGGAAGAGAAGGCCATTACTGGCACAGAATGGGGCTAACAGTCTCTTTACTGGAAGCTGGCCAAGCCTACCAACCCCACGTAGGATCTACATAGAACATTTATAGGGGAATGGAGTGAGATCCAGGCCATTTCTAAGACACACTGTGACAGCTGTAGGTTCCAGCCTGCCCTAACCCCCAGGACTACTGGTCTCCTGACATCAGTACCCCAATAAATCCGTTTCCCTTTGGCTGGGTGGGTATCCAGGAAAAGAAGGGGTTGTTATTGTTGTTTGGTTTTTTGTTTTAAGAAAAGGAAAGTCAGCCTAGACTTAGAATCACAGCTTTCACCTATGGGCTCCTGACATGCAACCAGACATCAGAGAACCACACTGATTCCTTAATTTAGAGAAAACTACTAATGACAGACTGCCTTGCTTACTCTCTGCCTTATAAGCAGGAATGCTCATACTATCATACTCATCAAGTCAAAAAGTTACAGCAAACAAAAGAATGTCCTCACCATCATGGCCACAGATATTACTCAGCAAAATTGCCCTCCCTGGAGACAAACTGCTGAACAGTCTTTGTTCCTCTAAGAAAAGCTGGACCACTACCATTTGATGTGAGGACCACTACTCTAACTGTATGTGGATTTTTTATTGGAAGGTAGGAAATTCTGAGCATTCACGTATCATTCTTGTGCCTACCCACTGATAGGAATAATCACGCTTCTCTCCTCTGTTCTCCAGATTGAGAACCAACCCCTGGAAATCTCCAAGAGGAGAGACTTCTCAGCTGTGAGCAGGGATTCACCAAAAACACCACTGCAGACATCTGCAGTCTGTTTCATCAAATATTCAACACAGCACATCTTTGGAAATCAAATAAAGAAGCTTTGGTGATAGCATGTGGGAGACGATCTTAGAATGCTAAGTGTTAACAGCCAATCCGCAGTGAAGACGTGGGTTCTGTTGGTTAGTGTATTTGTTGCTTTAGTTTTTGTTCAAACCCAAACAAAAACATTTATCTCATGTAATTTATGCCAAGCATACTCTCCGGTGACTACTGATTTTCTTGTTAGGTCGTGCTGTACAGAGATTGAACCTGAAACCCTAGAACCTAACAAGTACACCCAGATGTTTTTATTTCCTCAAAACTGGTATAGGAGGCAGCAAATGCCCTGAGCTCAATGAGACCTTCTGGATGGCAGTACAATTTGTAACTAGAATTGCAAATGCTCTATGGTGTCCAACTGCCAACATGAAATTTAGGTGTGTCAGAGAATTATTTTGTTTTCTTAAATACTCATGACATGACTCAATCATGTAACATGTCTAAAGAATAAATAAAATATGCAGTAGATTTCACCTGCTTTTCAACAGTGAACTGTTACATTCATTCATTTTAAAATATAGGGCTAATTTCACTTACTAAAAAACTTTTTCCAAATAATTTAAAAATCTGGGCTCCAGCCCCGAGAGACTTCAGTCTAAATATCACTGTCAACAGTAGCAAATCACAAATTTCAAAAAGATCATCCATGTGTACAAATGTTACATATGTATCAGGAAACAAAATGTTTAATTGGCTCATCTTTCTGCCTCCAAAAACATTCATGCAGAAAGCATCTGTTTTATTGCTGGTGTTGCCTAATATTACGTTCAGGAGACTGCTCACAAATAGTATCAGAGAAGCGAGGGAAGCTGGCAAAACCCCAGGTGTTCTATGTCAGATGATGGGAAACTATCCTTAAGAAGCAAAATTCCAGGACTTCCCTGGTGGCACAGTGGTTAAGAACACGTCTGCCAAGGCAGGGGACACGGGTTCAAGCCCTGGTCCGCGAAGATCTCACATGCTGCAGAGCAACTAAGCCTGTGCGCCACAACTACTGAAGCCCATGTGCCCTAGAGCCCGTGCTCCGCAACAAGAGAAGCCACCGCAATGAGAAGCCCGGGCACCGCAACGAAGAGTAGCCCCCGCTCACGGGAACTAGAGAAAGCCCGCACGCAGCAACGAAGACCCAATACAGCCAAAAATAAAATAAATAAATAAATAAAATAGATTTATTAAAAAAAAAAAAAAAGCAACATCCCCAGGTTCAATTTGGCCGAATGCCCATGGCACCGTGGTGGGTGCAGCACTAAGATCATCCTCACACTATTTATTTTGAACTTTTAATAATAGATGAAAAAATATTTAAAATAAATTCAAGAACATTATATAATCTGGGGATAGGCAGTTCATAATTTACCCCAACCTTATGAAAGCCAGGGCCCAATTTTTGACAGTCTCAAAAATTTGTAATTCACCCATCTGTTTCTCCAGTGCTTTCAGATAAAGCAAGGAGATTATGATCCTTTTTAAGAAATTTCATCCCTTATGAGTTCAGCAGAAATTTGCACATGAATTTGTCAAAAATACTTAAGCTTTTCTCCTGAAAATCAGTTTCATTTCTTTCCTGTTACTGATTTTTCAACCATCCACCACTTCACCTGCCTCTTCTGCCTTCTCCATCAGCACTCTCATTCCAGGCGTAAAAAACAAAATGAATAATAAATAACATGAGGCCTAAAAGCACGAACACTGCAAATATTTCTCTGAAATATATTCCCACATGGGGCCGGCTTATTTCATGATTTTAAATACATCATAGCAGGCACATGGGGTATGGACAGGAGCTAGAGAGAGCCCCAATGATTCTGGAAAAAAAGGAAGGGGATTGCCTTTTGAGGGTTAGCATAACATATACACACTATTATATATAAAATAGATAACCAACAAGAACCTACTGTATAGCACAGGGAACTCTACTCAATGTTTTGTAATAACCTAAAAGGGAAGAGAATCTGAAGAAGAATAGATATACAGAGATATATAGAGAGATAAAATATATATATATGTATAACTGAATCACTGTGCTATACACCTGAAACATGATATTGTAAATCAACTACACTTCAATTAAAAAATAAAATAATAAAAATAAATAAATAAGAAAGTAGCAGAAACAAAATTGTAAACAAAGATAAGCAAAATCAACTTGGAGAGCTCTGGCCTGAACTAGATCTCATTTACGAGCATAACTACAAAAAGCTTATGTCTGTCAAAAAGGCAGGGAGTCATGGGGTGGGTCCTTGATTCCAAGCTCATCAAGCGCCCTTTGGCTGAACAGTCAGCAAGGTTTCGGGATGCCAGCCCATGTAAGCCAGCAAGCCGGCCACTCGCTGTCACAGCTTCCCACTGTCACCTTCTGTACATCATCGCTCATCCGTTATCTGATAGTTTTCCCATTCTTTATTTCTGCCTGCATCTGCTCCCTCACCCTGCCTCCCTCTCAGAACACTCTAGAACACTTGTCCTGTTCACACTGTACCCCAAGAGCCTAGAAATACTGTTTGATGAACGAGTAAGTAACGTGGCTCACCAAGACTACAGCCGGGCAACTGCAAAATCCAGCCCAGGTGACCCAGCATTTTTCAGCGTCAGTTAACAAATCAGCACTCTGGTGTTACTCCTTGATTTTGTGAGCTTCCTGAATTCAAGGCAGGGAATCTGATTCACTCCAGGACATGAATGAAATTACTTTTCAGGTCCTGCAGAAACAGAGGCCAACTTCATCTCCGGCTCCCTCCATCAACAACGTGGGCGGGCAGGACACTGGCTGAGACCGTCCCTCTGCCCGTTAGCTCCCCTCCTCTGTTTTGTCTGTGTTTTACATCCAGTGGCTGAAGCATATGCCAAATTCTAGACCTCTCAAAGGCGAGTCAAATCTTTGTGGCAAGCTAACACACCCTGGAGCTAATAAAAAGAGGTGTCTTCCAGCTTCCGCCTTTTGTTTCTAGTTTTCAAAAGGAAAGACCAATTTGCCAACCCCTGTGGTCACACTCAAGTTCATGTGTCCAACACACATTGAGGCCAAACAAACCAAAACATAGGAGTTTGGAGCGCAGAAATGTTTATTGCAAGGGCCAAGCAAGGAGAATGGGCAGCTCATGCTCAAAAAGCCCAAACTCCCCGATGGTTTTCAGGGAAGAGTTTTTACAGGCAAAATTTGTGAGGAGGCTGTGGGGTATGGGAATGGTTATTTTGCCATGTTCCTACAACTTGTGATTTCATTTCCTATCAAAATTCTACCACTCCGCAAAATTGTTTTTTTCATACAATCCAAACACTAAAAGAAAACAATAGCCACTTATAATCAGAAACTGCTGGCTAATGTTTGTTAAGTTTAAACATGCTTTTGGTCATCAGATATTTGTTAAGCTTCAGAATGGCCATCATCAAAAACTCCAGAAACAATAAATGTTGGAGAGGGTGTGGAGAAAAGGGAACCCTCCTGCACTGTTGGTGGGAATGTAAATTGATACAGCCACTATGGAGAACAGTATGGAGGTTCCTTAAAAAACTAAAAATAGACCTAGCATATGACCCAGCAATCTCACTACTGGACATATACCCTGAGAAAACCATAATTCAAAAAGAGTCATGTACCACAATGCAGCACTATTTACAATAGCCAGGATGTGGAAACAACCTAAGTGTCCATCAACAGACGAATGGATAAAGAAGATGTGGCACATATATACAATGGAATATTACTCAGCCATAAAAAAAAGGAACAAAATTGAGTTATTTGTAGTGAGGTGGATGGACCCAGAATCTGTCATACAGAGTGAAGTAAGTTAGAAGGAGAAAAACAAATACCGTATGCTAATGCATACATATGGAATCTAGAAAAATGGTACTGAAGAACCTAGTGGTAGGGCAGGAATAAAGACGCAGATGCTGAGAACAGACTGGAGGACACAGGGGGTAAGGGGAGGCTGGGACGTAGTGAGAGAGTAACATTAACATACATACACTACAAAATGTAAAATAGATGGCTGGTGGGAAGCTGTTGCATAGCATGGTGAGATCAGCTTGGTGCTTTGTGACCACCTAGAGGGGTGGGATAGGGAGCGTGGGAAAGAGGCTCAAGAGGGAGAGGAGGGACTTCCCTGGTGGCACAGTGGTTAAGAATCTGCCTGCCAATGCAGGGGACACAGGTTCAAGCCCTGGTCTGGGAAGATCCCACATGCCGTGGAGCAACTAAGCCCGTGCGCGACAACTACTGAGCCTGCGCTCTAGAGCCCACGAGCCACAACTACTGAGCCCGTGTGTGCCACAACTACTGAAGCCTGCGCGCCTAGAGCCTGTGCTCCGCGACAAGAGAAACCACCATAATGAGAAGACTGTGCACTGCAACGAGGAGTAGCCCCTACTTGCTGCAACCAGAGAAAGCCCCTGCGCAGCAACGAAGACGCAACGTAGCCAAAAAAACAAAATAAAATAAATTTAAAGAAAAAAAAGAGGGAGGGGATATGGGGATATGTGTGTGCATACAGCTGATTCACTTTATTGTATGGCAGAAACTAACAACATTGTGAAGCAATTACACCAATAAAGATGTATAAAAATAAATAAATAAATAATTTATGTTTGTTAACTTTAAAGTGGCTTTTGGTCATCACATCCCTAATTATCTCTATTTAGCCTTTTTAAGATCCTTGATGATAGAGGTTAAGATCATTGGGCAGGGGCAGTGGGGAAGGGGGGTTAACCTGACACACAAAAGTCCAATAAAAATTTGATGGGTGAATTATGTGATTACATGATGGCATGATTATTCTATATTAACATACTGTATAAACTTACAAATGCCTGACTCACACATGATCCACCAAAAGAGTAAGCTGGTAACCTGCTTCCAAACCTCCTCTCCCCAGAGGAAGCTCTGTACCAGTTCAGAATACAATCCAAACTCAGTATTATACTGGGGATTACCCTATGGACACTACAGAAAAACAGATCTTGGTACATAATAGATTTTGTATTCACTTGCTCCACAAGTGAACAAACCTATCTGCCATCCTTGTTAGAGTGAAAGGATGTGGGTTTTGGAACCAATAGACTCTCATTTGAAACTTGGTATCACTGTATCACCAGCACCTAGTGTCAATGTTTACATTAGAAAAAGAATCTCTCTCTGGAATTCCCTGGCATCCAGTGGTTAGGACTCTGTGCTCTCACTGCCCAGGGCCTGGGTTCGATCCCTGGTTGGGGAACTAAGATCCCACAAGCTGCCTGGCACAGCCGCCCCCCTAAAAAAAGAATCTCTTTAACAAGGGTATTTACATGTATCTGTGAATGAGTGAAGGGATAAACATATGCAAAGAGTATTCGTGTCATCCAAAACAACTACTTCTCTAGTATGCACAGAGAGAGATCTATTTAAATATAAACATTTAAATATATTTAAATATTTAAATATAAATATAAATAAGTTTCTCAATTTAAAATATTCCGGTGGATATTTACATGGAAAAGATATCTAACAAATTATACATTTTGCTTCAAATTCAATTCAAGTAGACAACATTATTGGGGTCATGATTTTTTTAATTAAAAATACTGCATTGATCAATAAACTCCCAGCTGATATAAAGTACTTCCTTTAGTTATATTTAAACTAGTTATCAACTCTGTATACAATGTTTCTTTTTCTTTTATTTCCTCAAAAATTTTGCTGACTAACAGTGAAGACAGGTATGTCTTACACATTGTGAAAGGTACAAAAATCTAAAAAGGAAGTGAAATCATTTGGGATTATCATTAGAAAAATGTGCTTCAAATTCATCTTATTTTTAACAAAAAGTCAAGTCCTAGTCAAATACACTTTATAACCACAACTTCATCTGGTCACACCTGATTTTTCAAATGCTTAAATGATTCTTTTTATCCACAATATTTGCATGCATAGCTTACAGTTCAAACAAATGATTCCTAATCTATAAATATTAGAATCTCCTAATACAGCACTCCATTCAATGTATAACTTAGTTATCTAGTAAGCAAGTTTAAATTATATGATTTCTTAAATGGCTGTAAAGAAAACAACTGCTGTGGGCAATAAAACTCTAACTAAACAAAATCCCATCATGGGTCTAACACCCAGGAAGGTGATAAGCCCTTACAGAACCTCATGTTTCTACATGTACAAATAATTAATAATAAAGTATAAACAATATGCTTTAATATAATATAATGCTTTAGAATTAAATTACAAAGAATAATTCTTTATCGATTTTCAGAATCAACTCTTAGTTTCTTGTTTTGCTTTCTTTACCATCTATGGGGGGAGGAGGGCAGGAAATCCAAGTTTAAGCCCATCACCTTAAGCTTGTAACATCTCACCTTCCTATAAGAGAGAACTGTAAATATCAATGAGAGGCTGTCAGTAGACATTAGCAGAACAGCAACTCAATTAACAGCAGAATGAATGTACATCCAGATACTCAGGACTACACTCTCAAACATCCCTTCTGCTTAAAAAAAAAAAGAATCCACAGACATTTCTTCCAAGTCCAAAATAAGCACTCAGACAACAGAAAAAAAATTAAATTTCAATGTCTTCCAGGATGGCAAAATCTGGATAACCCAGTAGAAGAGAGAATCACTTGGTATTATTGACAAGTAGAACTTAAGAATTTAGAAACAATATTAAAGACATAAGGAAGAAATGTACTGAAAACCATAAAAAACTTGTTGAGATAGACTGACACCTTTGAAAAACATTTCTCTAAAAATGGACAATCTTTTATTTCTAAAATATATTATTAATGTGTACACTCCAGATCCTCATGAAATTAATATGAATAATACATATAAACTTGTTTTATAAATTGGACTGCTTTAAACCAGTATTAAGGTATACTTCTTCAGTGTTAGGACAAGTAATCCAAAGATTCCACTGTTTATATCATATGTGTTTGTCAGATACCGATTGTTAGAGACTTCAGGAATCATGTAACATTATTCTAGTAACCTGGCATATTCATCATTCCATTAAGTAAGGCATGGTCCCTGACCTCAAATATTTAATCTGGAGGGGTAAATAAAACTCATACCCATGTAGCAAGCAATCACTAAATACTATAAGATGAAATAAAATTAAGTTTCCAACTGCACAAAAATAATTTCATAGATTTTGTCTTCATTGGGGAGGATTTCATGGAAGACACAGTGATTGATATGGGTCTTAAAACATAGCTCGGATTTCTATGTTTTATTTCTCTATAAGATTGAAATTTCCCAAAGGATCAATCTGTTAACACTATCAGCTCTTTGCATCCCTCTAATTCCCTGCCCTTGCTGAGTACACAATCAAATTAAGTATTTAATGAACTGAATCGCAACTGCTATGAAAATATAACTGCTCTTCCCAACAAAGCAATGATATGGAACCTCTATATTCACACATTTAACAAAACTCTCCTGTCCACTGGCTCCCCTTTTTCTCCCTAGGTACACTGCCCTCAGACCACACTTTGTCCTGGACCAAACATGATCATCTACAAATTAGTTCCCACTTCTCTTCCTGGCTTTCTCTCAGCCCTTTCTACCACCAGTGGATAACTTGGATTACCATATGTACAGTGAGGATGCTACTCTCCGCCAGATCATACCACGCCTGAGGGAAAGCACTTGTATCCTAGCATTGGCTACCACCTGGCACTTCACATAAACTCATTAGAGCTCCTTGGCCTCAATGTTAGACACAGAGGACTAGATCTATTTTTTTATTCATTCTTTCATCCATCCATCCATTCCCTTATTCAGCTGGCAATCATTTAGTCCATCACTCCCCTGTGCTGAGCACGATGTTAAGTACTGAGTGGACAAAACTGAACGTGATTCTTGCCCCACAAGGGCTCATGGCCTATTAGTTCAAGTGTTCATCAAAAGAGCATAAGGAGAGAAGCTTCAAGATGGCGGAAGAGTAAGACGTGGAGATCACCTTCCTCCCCACAAATACATCAGAAATACATCAACATGCGGAACAACTCCTACAGAACACCTACTGAACGGTGGCAGAAGACCTCAGACCTCCCAAAAGGCAAGAAACTCCCCACGTACCTGGGTAGGGCAAAAAGAAAAAAGAAATAACAGAGACAAAAGAATAGGGATGGGACCTGCACCAGTGGGAGGGAGCTGTGAAGGAGGAAAGGTTTCCACACACTAGGAAGGCCCTTCGTGGGCGGAGACTGCGGGTGGCGGAAGGGGGGAAGCTTCGGAGCCACGGAGGAGAGCGCAGCCACAGGGGTGCGGAGGGCAAAGCGGAGAGATTCCCGCACGGAGGAGCGGTGCCGAGCAGCACTCACCAGCCCGAGAGGCTTGTCTGCTCACCCGCCGGGGCGGGCGGGGGCTGGGAGCTGAGGCTCGGGCTTCGGTCGGATCCTAGGGAGAGGACTGGGGTTGGCTGCGTGAACACAGCCTGAAGGGGCTAGTGCACCACAGCTAGCCGGGAGGGAGTCCGGGAAAAGGTCTGGAGCTGCCGAAGAGGCAAGAGACTTTTTCTTGCCTCTTTGTTTCCTGGTGCGCGAGGAGAGGGGATTCAGAGCGCCGCATAAAGGAGCTCCAGAGACGGGCGCGAGCCACTGCTATCAGCGCAGACTCCAGAGACGGGCATGGGACGCTAAGGCTGCTGCTGCAGCCACCAAGAAGCCTGTGTGCAAGCACAGGTCACTATCCACACCTGCCCTCCTGGGAGCCTGTGCAGCCCGCCACGGCCAGGCTCCCGTGATCCAGGGACAACTTCCCTGGGAGAACCCACGGCGCGCCTCAGGCTGGTGCAACGTCACGCCGGCCTCTGCCGCCGCAGGCTCGCCCCGCATCCGTACCCCTCCCTCCCCCCGGCCTGAGTGAGCCAGAGCCCCCGAATCAGCTGCTCCTTTAACCCCGTCCTGTCTGAGCGAAGAACAGACACCCTCAGGCGACCTACATGCAGAGGCGGGGCCAAATCCAAAGCTGAACCCCGGCAGCTGTGCAAAGAAGAGAAAGGAAAATCTCTCCCAGCAGCCTCAGAAGCAGCGGATTAAAGCTCCACAAACAACTTTATGTGCCCTGCAACTGTGGAATACCTGAACAGACAACGAATCATCCCAAATTGAGGAGGTGGACTTTGGGAGCAACGATATATATATATTTTTTCCCTTTTTCTCTTTCAGTGAGTGTGTATGTGTATGCTTCTGTGTGATTTTGTCTATATAGCTTTGCTTTTATCATTTGTCCTAGTGTTCTGTCTGTCCGTTTTTTGTTTTTTGTTTTTTTTTTAGTATAGTTTTCAGCACTTGTTATCATTGGTGGATTTGTTTTTTAGTTTGGTTGTTCTCTTCTTTCATTCTTTTTTTTTTAATTACTTTAAAAAAATTTTTAATAATTATTTTTTGTTTTTATTTTAATAACTTTTTAATCTTAGTTTAGTTTACTTTAGTTTATCTTTTTCTTTCTTCCTTTCTTTCTTTCTTTCTCCCTTTTATTCTGAGCCATGTGGATGAGAGGCTCTTGGTGCTCCAGCCAGGCATCAGGGCTGTGCCTCTGACGTGGGAGAGCCAAGTTCAGGACATTGGTCCACCACACACCTCCAAGCTCCACGTAATATCAAATGGTGAAAATCTCCCAGAGATCTCCATCTCAACTCCAAGACCCAGCTCCACTCAGTGACCAGCAAGCTACAGTGCTGGACACCCTATACCAAACAACTAGCAAGAAAGGAACAAAACCGCACCCATTAGCACAGAGGCTGCCTAAAATAATAATAAGGTCACAGACACCCCAAAACATACCAGTGGACGTGGACCTGCCCACCAGAAAGACAAGATACAGCCTCATCCACCAGAACACAGGCACTAGTCCCCTCCACCAGGAAGCTTACACAACCCACTGAACAAACCTTAGCCACTGGGGACAGACACCAAAAACAACGGAAACTATGAACCTGCAGCCTGCGAAAAGGAGACCCCAAACACAGTAAGTTAAGCAAAATGAGAAGACAGAGAAACACACAGCAGATGAAGGAGCAAGGTAAAAACCCACCAGACCTAACAAATGAAGAGGAAATAGGCAGTCTACCTGAAAAAGAATTCAGAATAATGATAGTAAAGATGATCCAAAATCTTGGAAATAGAATGGAGAAAATACAAGAAATGTTTAACAAGGACCTAAAAGAACTAAAGAGCAAACAAACAATCATGAACAACACAATAAATGAAATTAAAAATTCTCTAGAAGGGATCAAGAGCAGAATAACTGAGGCACAAGAACGGATAAGTGACCTGGAAGACAAAATAGTGGAAGAGCAGAATAAAGAAAAAAGAATGAAAAGAATTGAGGACAGTCTCAGAGACCTCTGACACAACATTAAATGCACCAACATTCGAATTATAGGAGTCCCAGAAGAAGAAGAGAAAAAGAAAGGGACTCAGAAAACATGTGAAGAGATCATAGTTGAAAACTTCCCTAATATGGGAAAGGAAATAGTTAAGTCCAGGAAGCACAGAGAGTCCCATACAGGATAAATCCAAGGAGAAACACGCCAAGACACATATTAATCAAACTATCAAAAATTAAATACAAAGAACAAATATTAAAAGCAGCAAAGGAAAAACAAATAACATACAAGGGAATCCCCATAAGGTTAACAGCTGATCTTTCAGCAGAGACTCTGAAAGCCAGAAGGGAGTGGCAGGACATATTTAAAGTGATGAAAGGGAAAAACCTACAACGAAGGTTACTCTACACTGCAAGGATCTCATTCTGATTTGACAGAGAAATTAAAACCTTTACAGACAAGCAAAAGTTAAGAGAATTCAGCACAACCAAACCAGCTTTACAACAAATGCTAAAGGAACTTCTCTAGCAGGAAAAACAAGAGAAGGAAAAGACCTACAATAAAACACCCCAAAAAATTAAGAAAATGGTAATAGGAACATACATAATGATAATTACCTTAAATGTAAATGGATTAAATGGTCCAACCAAAAGACACAGACAGGCTGAATGGATACAAAAACAAGACCCATATATATGCTGCCTATAAGAGACCCACTTCAGACCTAGGGACACATACAGACTGAAAGTGAGGGGATGGAAATAGATATTCCATGCAAATGGAAATCAAAAGAAAGCTGGAGTAGCAATTCTCATATCAGACAAAATAGACTTTAAAGTAAAGACTATTATAAGAGACAAAGAAGGACACTACATAATGATCAAGGGATGAATCCAAGAAGAAGATATAACAATTGTAAATATTTATGCACCCAATATAGGAGTACCTCAATACATAGGCAAATACTAACAGCCATAAAAGGGGAAATCGACAGTAACACAATCATAGTAGGGGACTTTAACACCCATCCCACTTTCACCAATGGACAGATCATCCAAAATGAAAATAAATAAGGAAACACAAGCGTTAAATGATACATTAAACAAGATGGACTTAATTGATATTTATAGGACATTCCATCCAAAAACAACAGAATACACTTTCTTCTCAAGTGCTCATGGAACATTCTCCAGGATAGATCATATCTTGGGTCACAAATCAAGCCTTGGTAAACTTAAGAAAATTGAAATTGTATCAAGTTTCTTTTCTGACCACAACACTATGAGACTAGATATCAACTACAGGTAAAAATCTGTAAAAAATACAAACACATGGAGGCTAAGCAATACACTACTTAATAACCAAGAGATCACTGAAGAAATCAAAGAGGAAATCAAAAAATACCTAGAAACAAATGACAATGAAAACATGATGACCCAAAACCTATGGGATGCAGCAAAAGCAGTTCTAAGAGGGAAGTTTATAGCAATACAAGCCTACCTCAAGAAACAAGAAACATCTCAAATAAACAACCTAAACTTACACCTAAAGCAATTAGAGAAAGAAGAACAAAAAAACCCCAAAGTTAGCAGAAGGAAAGAAGTCATAAAGATCAGATCAGAAATGAAGGAAATGATAGCAAAGATCAATAACACTAAAAGCTGGTTCTTTGACAAGATAAACAAAATTGATAAACCATTAGCCAGACTCATCAAGAAAAAAAAGGAGAGACTCAGATCAATAAAATTAGAAATGAATAAGGAGAAGTAACAACAAACACTGCAGAAATACAAAGGATCATTAGAGATTACTACAAGCAACTATATGCCAATAAAATGGACAACCTGGAAGAAATGGACACATTCTTAGAAATGCACAACCTTCCGAGACTGAACCAGGAAGAAATAGAAAATATGAACAGACCAATCACAAGCACTGAAATTGAAACTGTGATTAAAAATCTTCCAACAAACAAAAGCCCAGGACCAGATGGCTTCACAGGCGAATGCTACCAAACATTTAGAGAAGAGCTAACACCTATCCTTCTCAAACTCTTCCAAAATATAGCAGAGAGAGGAACACTCCCAAACTCATTCTACGAGGACACCATCACCCTGATACCAAAACCAGACAAAGATGTCACAAAAAAAGAAAACTACAGACCAATATCACTGATGAACATAGATGCAAAACTCCTCAACAAAATACTAGCAAACAGAATCCAACAGCACATTAAAAGGATCATACACCATGATCAAGTGGGGTTTATCCCGGGAATGCAAGGATTCTTCAATATACGCAAATCAATCAATGTGATACACCATATTAACAAATTGAAGGAGAAAAACCATATGATCACCTCAATCGATGCAGAGAAAGCTTTCAACAAAATTCAACACCCATAAAAACCCTCCAGAAAGTAAGCATAGAGGGAATTTTCCTCAACATAATAAAGGCCATATATGACAAACCCACAGCCAACATCGTCCTCAATGGTGAAAAACTGAAACCATTTCCACTAAGATCAGGAACAAGACAAGGTTGCCCACTCTCACCACTATTATTCAACATAGTTTTGGAAGTTTTAGCCACAGCAATCAGAGAAGAAAAACAAATAAAAGGAATCCAAATTGGAAAAGAAGAAGTAAAGCTGTCACTGTTTGCAGATGACATGATACTATACATAGAGAATCCTAAAGATGCTACCAGAAAACTGCTAGAGCTAATCAATGAATTTGGTAAAGAAGCAGGTTACAAAATTAATGCACAGATATCTCTTGCATTCCTATACACTAATGATGAAAAATCTGAAAGTGAAGTTAAGAAAACACTCCCATTGACCACTGCAACGAAAAGGATAAAATACCTAGGAATAAACCTACCTAAGGAGACAAAAGACCTGTATGCAGAAAATTATAAGACACTATTGAAAGAACTTAAAGATGATACAATTAGACGGAGAGATATACCATGTTCTTGGATTGGAAGAATCAACATTGTGAAAATGACTATACTACCCAAAGCAATCGACAGATTCAATGCAATCCCTATCAAACTACCAATGGCATTTTTCACAGAACTAGAACAAAAAAGTTCACAATTTGTATGGAAACACAAAAGACCCCGAATAGCCAAAGCAATCTTGAGAAAGAACAACGGAGCTGGAGGAATCAGGCTCCCTGACTTCAGACTATACTACAAAACTACAGTAATCAAGACAGTATGGTACTGGCACAAAAACAGAAATATAGATAAATGGAACACGATAGAAAGCCCAGAGATAAACCTACGCACATACGGTCACCTTATCTTTGATAAAGGAGGCAAGAATATGCAGTGGAGAAAAGACAGCCTCTTCAATAAGTGGTGCTGGGAAAACTGGACAGCTACATGTAAAAGAATGAAATTAGAACACTCCCTAACACCATACACAAAAATAAACTCAAAATGGCTTAAAGACCTAAATGTAAGGCCAGACACTATCAAACTCTTCGAGGAAAACATAGGCAGAACACTCTATGACATAAATCACAGCAAGATCCTTTTTGATCCACCTCCTAGAGAAATGGAAATAAAAACACAAATAAACAAATGGGACCTAATGAAACTGAAAAGCTTTTGCACAGCAAAGGAAACCATAAACAAGACGAAAAGACAACCCTCAGAATGGGAGAAAATATTTGCAAATGAAGCAACTGACAAAGGATTAATCTCCAAAATTTACAAGCAGCTCAATATCAAAAAAATGAACAACCCAATCCGAAAATGGGCAGAAGACATAAATAGACATTACTCCAAAGAAGATATACAGATTGCCAACAAACACATGAAAGAATGCTCAACATCACTAATCATTAGAGAAATGCAAATCAAAACTACAATGAGGTATCACCTCACACCAGTCAGAATGGCCATCATCAAAAAATTTACAAACTATAAATGCTGGAGAGGGTGTGGAGAAAAGGGAACCTTCATACACTGTTGGTGGGAATGTAAATTGATACAGCCACTATGGAGAACAGTATGGAGGTTCCTTAAAAAAACTAAAAACAGAACTACCATATGACCCAGCAATCCCACTACTGGGCATATACCCTGAGAAAACCATAATTCAAAAAGAGTTATGTACCAAAATATTCATTGCAGCTCTATTTACAGTAGCCACAACATGGAAGCAACCTATGTGTCCATCAACAGATGAATGGATAAAGAAGATGTGGCACATATATACAATGGAATATTACTCAGCCATAAAAAGGAACGAAATTGAGTTATTTGTAGTGAGGTGGATGGCCCTAGAGTCTGTCATACAGAGTGAAGTAGTCAGAAAGAGAAAAACAAATACCGTATGTTAACACATATGGTCATGAAGAACCTAGGGGCAAGACGGAAATAAAGATGCACACCTACTAGAGAATGGACTTGAGGACACAGGGAGGGGGAAGGGTAAGCTGGGACAACGTGAGAGAGTGGTAGTGTATATATGGATATATATATACTACCAAATGTAAAATAGACAGCTAGTGGGAAGCAGTCGCATAGCACAGGGAGATAAGCTCGGTGCTTTGTGACTAGCTAGAAGGGTGGGATAGTGAAGGTGGGAGGGAGGGAGACGCAAGAGGGAAGAGATATGAGGATATATGTATATGTATAACTGATTCACTTTGTTATAAAACAGAAACTAACACACCATTGTAAAGCAATTATACTCCAATAAAAATGTTAAGAAAAAAAAAAAGAGGACAAGAATGTTTTGGACAAAAGATACAGCATATCAAAATGCTACAAGCTGAAAGTGAGAAAGCTAAAGTCGAGGTATTTATAGGAGGATAAGAACACGGGAGGGGAAAATAAGGCAAAATTGTCCGATCCTAACAGACAGAGGTCTACAGAGAAAAAATCATAGCCAATTTCCTCCTCCAAAGTCAGGGAAAAGGAGTATGTGGAAAGGATAAACTGTAGAAGTGAACACGATATTTTTCTTAAGAGTATGTATACAATACTCTCTCGACTCCAGATGTTTATGCATCTCTTTCTCTCTTGTTAATGTCCTTTCTTTTATCCCCACATGTCCAAATCCTGTCAATCTTTTAACTCACATGACTTCAAATCCTTCCCTGATCCCCATGGTTGGAAGTAATCTCATCCTAAACACCCAAATCACTTCATTTATAAATATTTTACGATAATTGAATTTTTTAGGGGAAGAGAATGGAACTATCATTTATATATTTGTGACCTTCTATAACAGACACTTTAAAAGCATTAACCCTTTTCATTCTCACAGGGTGTTTTCTATTTCCATTTCATACATGAAGAAATCAAAGGTCAGCCTGTGGTCTCTACGGCTCCACGTCCCTTTCACAATACTCCATTGTGCTATCCATGTTATTATACTGATTTAAGTATTATATTATATACTTATATCACTATATTATATATTGATTTAAGTATTTCACTCAACGCATATTTACTGAAGACTTACTCTGACCTCTATTCTAGGACTACAGAGGGGTCCTTTCCATGCCTTCAAGATCACCATTTAGTGTGGAAGTAAGTAGGCAATTGCAATTTAACATCCCAGAGAATATTAATTAGCTGAACATTAATAGGAAATTGTGCTTTTTTTAAAGCCTCAGCATGGGGAACTCTGAGTCAAAAAAGTCAAACAGGTCTTTAAGACTTCTCAGATTCTTTAATGTAAAATCTCCAGGAGGTGAATATGAGTATTTCCCAGATTTCTTTTTTGTTTTTTTATTGTAGTTAAAATATACTTAGCATGAAATTTACCGTTTTAACCATTTGTCAGTGGACAATTCAGTGGCCTTAAGTACATTCACAATGTACAACCATCACCACTATCCATTCCAGAACTTTCTGACCATAGGTTTTGTGGAGAATACTACTACCAGTGTGGGGTCCCAAAGAATACCTTTTAAGAACTGTGTGACATGGTATCAGGGCTATGGCAGGGGATACACAGGATGCTGTGAGAACACAGAACCTAAGGGCAGGTCTTTCCAACACAGAAAGGCCTAAATGTCTAACCAGACACCTGCAGGCCAAGAGTTAGCCAGAAATGACAAACGTGAGCACAGGGTAAAGGTCCAGTTTGAAAGAGATACTGCATCCTCAGGCCTACGAAAATTACTCATGGGCCCTCAGAGACAGAGGAGCATCATATAAGCAAATGGCTGGTTAAATGTCAAGGAGACAAGGAGATCGGCCAAGGAGAAGACAACTTTATGCCTGTGTTACTTTCCTCAAGGCTGCAGTGATGGTAAACTTTTATAACTTCTGGAGGCTCAGAATTCAACGTCTGTTCTCAGGGGGAAGGAGTAGCCCCAGTACCAACCATTTGCATTCATCCCAATCAGATCTATAACTGCATGAAAAATCATTAAATAGTCGGTCGGCCATGCATATATCACCAAAGCATTCAGAAATGAACCACAGGAACATTTAGGTGAACATTTACATTATAAGTAAAAATTTAATAAACTTTCTTCCAATACAAAACTAGAAATATCTACCTTCAGTTTCAGATCAAGCCATTTACTCTTTCCCTTAAACAAAATTCTGAAATCAAACCGAATGTCCCTTTTTGTAGTTTAATATACCACCGTCTAATAATGGTTGTTAGTTTCTTTAACGTGTTCATTTCTTTCACTTCCCCCGTTTTATTCGGGGAACTTAATTTGAGAAAATGAGACAAGTGTCGCCAAAGTAAATCCCAAAAGATGTAAAGACCCTGAGACTTGAAATGCAACTGCCTCCCCAGCCCGCCAGGACACCTGAGACTTCGTAAAAGCAGTAGAAAAGTCTGAACAGTGATGAAGTATTCTTTCCTTCTCGGTAACAGCATTCTTCATCTTTATTACTGCCAAGAATGGTAGCTTGCTATTAAGGGACTTACAAAAATGTTGAAAAACTCCAAGTTCATTCTTAAAATCAATAGGAAGAAAGTATGGGAAAACGTATACGAGCATAATATACTTTAAACCGTGTGCGTTATGTACACTGGAGTCTATAAAACCTCTTGACAGAGAAGGAAGGTCCAAATCCACACAGGTCATTACTAAATTCTTTCATCTGAACTCTATATTGTTTTCAGAAAACTGGGTAAGCAGTTTTGGAGTGTTTCACTGGCCAATCCAAAACTGAAAATAAATGTAGAATCTAAAAAAAGTTTAATAAAAAAATTTTTTAAATAAAAATAAGCTCATAGACACAGAGAACAGAGGCAGGAGGCTATAATGTGCAGCATGGTGACTATAGTTAATAACACTGTATTGCTAACTGAAAGTTGCTGAGAGAGTAGATCTTAAAAGTTCTCAGCATAGGAAAAAAAATTCTGTTAACTATGTGTGGTGATGGATGCTACCTAGACTTATAGTAGTGATTATTTTGCAATATATATAAATACTGAATTACATATGTTGGACACCTGAAACTATATCATGTATATTGTACACCTGAAACTAATATAATGTATGTCAATTATACCTCAACAAAAAAATTAAAATCCCAAATCCAAAAAAAGAATAAAAAGTCAAATAACTTCACAGAAAGTCATACACTCTATTTCCCAGTTGCAGATTCATGCTGTGCATATTAAACACTCTAAAAACTTCTGCAAAAATGAAACTTACCTATTTTTCCCTAGGGAAGAAAAGTGAAAATAAGCTGCAACTAACTTTCCTTAGCCCACAGATCTTCAACCTCACACAGGGGATAACGTCATCCATCCTGGAATAGCTGGATAACTTCATCATCGAATCACTGCAGGTCTCAGTAGCTCTCAGGCTGCCCCACCAGCAACACTTTGCTCATGGATCTTCAGAAAAGCAATGAATCACTCACTTACCACAGGGTGAGCTCTCTTATTTATATCACTGTAAAGTAACAACGAAGCAACAAACCAGCTAGGAGGGTTCAGAAATACAAAGCCAAATTGAGGAGAAGGTCAGAATCTTATTTGCATACAAAACTGAAGAATTCACAACCTACAATTCCTGTGGCTGCTTCCCTTCAGGGCTATAATTGGAGGTTAGCAATGTTCTCTTGGAGCAGCAAGGCAGCCTAAAGACCCTCTCTCAGGCTGCAGTTTTTATTCCTACTCCTCCTCTTTTTAAATGGTGTTTATCTCCCCAAGGTCATCCACGCATTAAATCTACTGTCCTGCAGAATGGAAATTTTTGAAAGCAATAAGTACCAAACAAGAAAATTTTAAAGACATCATTATTTTAATCTCTTTTTTCAGAAAAACACTCTTTGCCCAGTGGTGAAACAGTATTTCTATAGTAGAAGACTACTTCTTTATTTCCAGTACAAACATAGCCTTGGGCTGATTTAAATGAAAGATATGTAACAACTCATAGAAGCATCATCTAAATTTATGATGTTCATTTTCTACCCATAGCCTAAAAAATGGTTTTGCTGGTTGTCTGCAAACTTTTTGGAAAAACTAAAAGATATTTATTAGGTTGTGGTTTATAACCTTCCAGAACCACCACCACCAAAAAAAAAAAAAAGGTTCTGTATACACATCCCCCTTATACCATCTATAACTGTTCCATGCCAGCTGACTCAACATTAATTCATTATTCAAATGTATTGCATCGGCACACTAGAATTACTTCACGTACATATTATCACCTAATTTGAACTACTAGAATAAGGATGGGCAATAAAGGCCCATAGCTATTTAAAAATAAAAAACAAAAACACACAGAACAATGTAGTTTCCAATTCAAGAAATCCTGGGAAAAACACTGCCCCTTTTCCTATTCCCTACCAATTTGTTCCTTTCCTCCTATATGTCCTGTCTCCACTTACGAAGTCATCATTTACCCAACTGCCAATGCTAGAAACCTTGATCTCATTCATAATTCATTTTTCTCTCCCCCAACATTTCTTCAATCCAATTCTTCACCATCCAACTTCTGTCCATTCTTGCTCCAAATAGTCTCTCACATCTGTCTACTCTTTGTCCAGACCTTCATCTCCTATAAGAGCATCCTAATTGTTCATCCTATTTCCAGTCTCTCTACATTCACCCTAAATCACCTTTTGGAAATGCAAACATGATCCAGCACCTACCACAATGACCATTATAAAGGTCCTTAGTAAATATCTGCTGGGCCAATGGCCATGTCATGTCCTATTTCTTACAAACCTTTGCCTCCTCCCCTGCCCACCTACATTTCCTAAAGGGCATCAATTATAAGGGCACTGCCCTGCTCCATCACCAGTCACCTTGTCATTCTCATTATTACATGCAAAAATAACAACAGCCATAATAATAGTGATCACACATGTTGCACAAAATATCACACACCTTGAAATTTTTTTAAAGTATTTATTGATGTATCTTTACTTAGCAGATGAGAAAAGCAGCGGTTTATGAGGAAAGACAGAGAGACTATAAGTAACGAAATAAGAATTTAGGTCTTTCTAACTGAACTCTACAATCCTATCGTTATCCTGCTTAAAGCTTGATTATAACAGTAAAACCATTTAATTTGTTATTTCTAAATAACATGCAGAAATAATCAAAGAGCTGATTTTGAGAGATGTCTTATGCATTACTGAAAGTCATTTTCATTAGAGTCAAAACACCAAAGTCTGGGTGGCTGCCTCTTTTAGGATAATTATTCCACTCTGTCATATCCATCATTGGAGCAGTCATATGTACAGTTTTTAAGTAAGTAATAATGTCTTTCAGAAGAAGCACGCTTTGGTCTCTGGACAGTTCTGGCAACTGCAGCATTGCATCTGAATACTAATGTCTTGATACTAAGCTTAAAATTAAAAATCAGGCAGAGTACAATCCCAATGCAAAATTCAATAGCCGTCAAAACTATTTTCCTGACAGCACATTATTCCTAGATCTAAAATTAATCAGAAAGAAAAATCAAGATGAAAATTAACCAACCCAGTCTATTTTCTCCTGTGATTCCTGTTTATTTCTTTAAATCTCACCTTAAAAACCATGACCCTCGGCTCTAAAAGAAGAGAGGTGATCAAGTAATACTAAAACCACTGAGCTAAACCCTTGCCCCTCATGTTAGCAAATTAGAATTCTCTTCTTCCAGCAGCGTATGGAGTTAAGTAAACCCCTGACAATCAAAAGCAAAATTAAAGACTTTGAAGCCAAGATCTATGGGATTTTGTATTAACTCCTTCAGACATGAAATCCAGGAGGATTTCCAGAATCCTCCAGTTGAAAGACTCAAGAGTTTCATCCCTGCATTCTTAACTTCGCCAAATCTATTATTGAAAATCTGTAAAATATATCATAGGTTCAATATTTCCATTTTCTACCGGTAATGTTTTTCTTTCATAGAATAAAGGAGATGGTTGTGTAAACTATGCTGTTTAAAAAAAAAAGAACAAAAAAACTTTCCAACTGTTAATCCAAGAAAAGTACCTGCCTTACCTATACTCAGGGGCTTTCCACATGCTGATACTGTGGTAAGTACTGAGGATACAAAAATGAAAGGCTTGGTCCCAGCCCCTTGCAGAAGCTGACTTTCCAAGAACCTTCCAGCCTATGACCTCGCTCCATCAAAACATTGCTAATTTGAGGGGCTAGCCACACCCAGCATTCGCAAGTTCTCAGTAGATGTTACTTCTGAACGTGGTAGTAGAATAACAGTAGTAGTTCTTGTTGTAAACCAAGCCTTCGAAATTTTTACGTAACACAAAGTCCCACGAATGAGCTTTCTTGGGTGGAAAATAGGCCAACGTGTGAATCAAAATGGCAAATATCTCTTGTACTGGAAATATCGGTGTCTGGCTTCCTCACCTAAAAATTCCCTGAAGGGCACCATTTCAAGATACCATTGAGGTAGTCCAGGCTTCCTTTTACATGAAAACAAGGTAATATGATAACCAAAGACCAGCTATGAAGTAGCTTGAATTTCCAATTAAGTTCCTGCAGAAGCCAAAATAAAAGTTAAAGCAATTCAATATACGATGGTGGTCTACAACAGAGGTGGGGAAAACCTTCATTCCATTTCACAGGAGAATAAAAAGTCCCTCATCTCCCTTGTAATGAGATCTAACAATATTATTCTGCTACTGCCTTGTACTCTTCCCCTCACAGTCAGAAAGCTACCTAGGGTTAATCTTAAGTGAATCATTATTATTTTGTTTATGGTACTTCATTGGCAAGTATGTTTGGGGGATCTAACTGCTAAATCTCACCAAAATATCCTCATAAACTATCTATATCAAGCAGTTCTCACATCCCCTATTCTAGCTCCTTTAAAATTTGCTTTTAATTTTCAAGTATTTCAAGAACACAGACAGGCATAGAAAATAATGTAATTGGCATGTTTCAAACAAACTATCCAGATCTAAAAATGTATCCTCTACCACATCTGGTATCAATTATTGTCTTAATTTTTGAGGTTCTATCTCCCAGTAGGTTCGACCCTCTGAACACCCCATCAATGCTATGAACAATGCTTCCTACTTGATTTGCTCACTCTAAAGGAAAAGCCAATCCAGAAGAAGCTAAAGCTTGGAGCCAGAACTGTACACAAAAATGGAAGAACTTGAAGAATTTATAACATTTTGGGTAGGGTACTGGATTCTTCCAAATTCTGAAAAACGGCAGTCCAAGACAACCTTATCTAGATCTTAAAAAGTAAGGCAACTCCAATGACAATAAAAATAACTTCTATCATTTAATACTTATTGTGTACTGGGTTCTTTATATTCATCATTTCCATCTCTGTAACAATCCTACAAAGTAGGTATAATGATCATGTTTGTATGAGGAAATGGAGGTTCGGAATGACTTGTCCAAGATCACACAGCCAGAACCAGGTTTCAAACACAAGCCCAGTTGGCTTCAAAACCCATATTCTTTCCACTTTTCCATGATAGAAATGGACCATCCATTTTCCAATAAAATCCCATTTGCAATAAGCATACTAGTCATCCACGTATACATATTTTGATGAAAACCAATCTCCCAAAAAAAGGGAAATTAGAAAGGAGAAGCAATTTCTTTTATTAACTATCTACTTATCCCACTGCCCGATTATTATTAGACTCTAGACACTTCAGCCAAATCACACGTACACACCCACGTCATCTCCACTATAATCTACGTGTGACCCAACACATGGTAGAACATAGTTCAGAAGAGAACCGTCCTGTTACATCAAATTTTCAGATGACCCAACCACAGGCTTGCTAACTATAATTAAGTCTGTCCTGAATAATGCCAGATTGAGGTGCCATAAGAAGCCAAGGTCAAGCCAAGGTGAGGCGTAGAAGTATTTTTAAGAAAACATCGTTAAAATTGGCCAGCATCACTTCCTTGGTTATTATCCTAACAGAAGAAGCCTTTGCAAGAGCTACCTACATGTCTTTGTTCTACTCAGTTAAAACTGATTCTCTGATAGCCACAGGGTTCCAGGATTCCAAACGTTCAAATGTTCAGGACACAAGGACTATATGCCAGATATGCCTTGAGAACAATGTCCAAGTAATTAAAAAGTGGCTCCTCTAATCGAGGAGCTTATTTTACACTATGTATCATGTGAGAGGCAACAACCTCTTAGTGAAAAGTCACTCACACTGAAATGTAAGAATGTGATTCCCCAATGAAATCTCAAAATTGCATGACTGCCCCCAGACAAATCCAAGTTGTTGAAGGTGTAAGATGTCATCGTTTGAGGAGAAGGAAGATGGATTCATGAGGAGCCAAAATTTAAATGAAAAGATGGATGAAAGAACACCGTGAACAACAGATAATTTGTGTGTCTGTCCCACCCCTGCCCCCATGCCCTGGTAATTAATGTTGTATTTCGTTGGTTATTGTTAATGTTACCAGAATAGCTGCAGACCCCTTTCCTCTTAAAGTAACAGGAACAGAGAAATTTATCAAAATTAGCAAGATCAACAAGGTGCTCACTTGTTTGTTCAATTATTACACTAAATTTAAAATGCTCTAGAAGTCTTTTTATCTCTCAATCAAAAAGATTTCTCAGGCCCCTTATGTAAATATATAATTCAGTATGGCATCCTTGATCTTTTCCGGCACATAATATTTTTACGTAAATAGCGTTTCCTGGAACTGCAAATGTATATTTTCAAGTTATCTGGTTGACCCCAAAGACTTCTTACTATGAGTTTTGTTTAGGCATTAATCATCCCCACCCTAGAACAAAGGGCACTTACAGCCCCCCATTTAAAGCTGGTATAAAATGAAGGGCAAATTTAGATTTTAAAAGGTATTAGGTTTGATGCTAAACAAATTGTATATGGGTGATTATTCTAGATTTAAAGAGGGAAAAAAACTCCAAAAGAAGGTATGTCTCCAAACTATGGTCTCTTTCTTCAAAGATTTAACAAGATCATATATCTGTCGTTTAAAACTCAGAAATTAAACTACTGGAATAGATGAAGGTACTACTTAAGATGCATTCTGGAAATAGATTAACATATTCTCCAAGTGAAAGAAAAAATTGGCACAGGGATAATTCAAACAAGCCCAACTCCAGTGGGGCTCAGAAGTGTTTTTACTGGTGGACAGAAACGGGTAAAAAATGCATTTTAAAAGGATTTAAACTGTCTCAATTGAGCTAGTCAAGGAAAACAGCTGGCGATACGGCAAACTGCTGTAAGAAGAAATGTATCTTATAAACAGTGGGAATTGTTCGCTCCAGGAATGCCAAATGCTACGTTATCTACATATTTGAAGTGGGTTCCCAGGAGAACCATGTCAGTGATTCTTGAAACTTTCCCACGCATTCCTCTCCAGGTCAACCTAACAACCTTCTTGAGGACACAAATCACACACTAAATCCAGCAGCACCCCTTTCCAGTCAATATTGGTGTGTTCTTTAGACAGATTACTGATAGCCTACATACCACACACCAAATTAACACATGAGATTAAAAACAGTGGAATCCATGAAGTCAGAGTTTAAATCATACTTGGACATCTCCCTAAAATTTCCAAACCCTGTCACCTGACATACTTTCCCACTCCTTCTAAAAAGATGGCTTTTTCAGAAAAATTCAACAATTGATTGCATTTTCATTGGACCAAAGACAGCACCACATACCAAATTTGTTATCCAAATGGATGCTAATCTTTGATCCCTCTTCAGTCGTGATCTATTATCAGCATACCGATCTGGGCAAATTTCACTCTCACGTTCTTATCCATGCTGACATGCCCTGTTCACTGAGACGTCAAAGCCTTAAACAGGATCTTTTTTACCCAAACACAGTGGCAGCTGGAAGAGAAAAAAACCCCTTCCACTTTAATAACAGATCTTAACAGTCAAACCCCCTACATTTAAAATTACAGCCGAGGCATAGAATTTCTCCCTTAAAACTTCTATTTTCAGCCTAGCAACCATCAGTTCCTAGTGTTCTTCTTCCCCTCCCCCCCTTCCCTAGAATGGAAAGCTGGTGTTCTCTGTCTCTTTAGAAAAACCAGTCATCAAGATTTGGGTCACTGATGTTCACATGTGGAGCAGGTCTAGACCCAGTGTGTACACAGAGGGGGTGGAGCCAAGGGCCGGAGCTTGCAGAGCTCACACTGGTGCAGGAGGGAAGGAGGCCGACAATTAGCAAGGCAACAAACACAGGAACGAGGTATTGTCAGACACTTAAGTGCTATAAGGAAAATCTCAAAACGTGGTGCCCAGCAATTCCACTCCTGGTACACACCAGAGAGATGCCTGCATTTGGCGCCAGGAGACAGAACCAGAATATTCATAGATTATCACAAGGCAGGATATCCACAGGCAGGAGCATAGATAAATACGTGCTTCTAGGTACAGGTAACAGAGTATTAGCTACTGGCAAAAATCAATGTGTACAGCTGCAGGCAACAATAGGCTAGTCTTAGAAATGTAACACTCTAATAAAAAAAAGGATACAAATGAACTTATTTACAAAACAGAAACAGATTCACAGATCTCGAAATCAAACTTATGGTTACCAAAGGGGAAATGTTGAGGGCAAGTGATAAAATAGGAGATTGGGATTGACATATACACACTACTATATATAAAATAGATAACTAACAAGGACCTACTGTATAGCACAGGGAATGCAATATTCTGTAATAACCTATATGGAAAAAGAATCTGAAAAATAATGAATATATATATATACACACAAACATATACATATATATATATAACTGATTCACTTTGCTGTATACCTGAAACACAACATTGTAAATGAACTATACTTCAATAAAAATTCAAAAAAAAAAAAAATGATGTAAATTAAAAAAAAAAAGAAAATTAATGCTAATTGGAAAAGGCTAGTCCCAAAGGACTAGAGTGCACTTTTTTTTTTTTTTAAGTCCAAAACTAAGCAGAGCTAAACTATTGGTTTAGTTTAGAACTATTCATTAAGAAAACATGCATATGTGGTACATGCAAGGAAGTAATAAACAGAAAATTCAGGTGAGAGGGAAAATTCCTCTGGGACGGAGTCAGGGGGTTTAACAGAGGAAACCCAAGGTTTAGTTCTCAAGCTGGACTCTAGGTTCACAAGTATTTACTTTATTACTAGACTTTATAACTTTGGTATGTGTTACATACATTACTGTGTATGTATCAAATATTACATTCAAAAAGCTATGAAGGAAATAACACAAGGGATAAGATGGCGTCTCTAGGGCAGCTAGGACTGAACTGTGGTTTAAGGGCAAATAAAAATTAAGAATAAGAAGTTTAATTCTCACTGTTAAAAATAAGGGAAGTGATGGCCTCTTTCCCTTTTCTTCCAGTATTTACTTTGGAAAATGTGTAATTGTAGGTTCTCTCTTGCCTCTTTCCAAACATATGTAAATTATTTTAAAGCTAACTAAGGCTTCTGCCAGCTTCATGACCCAGGAGTGTCTTTCTCAAGCACCTAAGAACCATCTCTTTGTAATGGAAACATCTCCCAGTTTCTGTGGAGGGTAAGAGCCACACTTTTGCTGGGGTGCACCGGGCTCCTAGTTGCAAAACTATCTCCTATCATAAAGATAGAAAAAAGTTCATTTTTCCTGTGTATAAACCAATTAACTAACAGTGATGGTCACCCCCAACAACCAGGTGAACTTAGGATGAACTACGTGTAATAAATGGTGCCCTCAAATCTTCTTACCTGAGGACGCATCACTGTCTGCCTTGAGCACACGTCTGCAATGGGCTGTGTCTACTTGGCTACATAAAAGGGTGAGATTTCTTTGTCTTTGCAATCTCTTAGCAGATTGCCTGTGAAGCTCATCACATTCTGGTTTCATGCTTATTCAATAATAGAACTGTTTTCTCTACTCTCTTTGTGCGGAGGGTTTCTGCGTTGAAAGAAGATTTGAGTTCATTCTATTTCCCCGACAGTGGTTGGAAAGGGGCTATTGAAATTGGGTCTTAGGTCGGATTGGAGCAGACCCAATCTGGAGCAGATCCTAGGAGGAGAAGTCGTCGTGCAAGAGGATTAGTAAGGAAATGCTCCCAGGAAGCAGGTAAGGTGGTGGATAACAAAACAGGGATGGGGGGGTGGGGTGGAGGAAGCCAAACAAAGGGGCATGACAGCCAACGTCCGTGATTCCACAGGGGAGCTCTGGAGAGTAAGTTCTGCCTCAGAAGGGCGCTGTCTTTCACGCCCACATACTGGACAGGTTACCGGGGTTGTGGGCAGCAGACAGGGCCCTAAACTTGCAGGCACTGGCTGCGTAGGCAAAGCAGCTATGGTAGCTAAAGGAATCTCTTCCAAAGAAGAGCTGCAGGCGTCCACACTGGGAAGCAAAAGCCCCCCAAAGCTGAGGACGGGTAAGCTTGAGAGAAAGGTAGTGAGCCGAGGCACAACCGAATGAGATCACAGACACAGGCAGGTTATGGTAGCTCGTGTGACGGAGCTTGGGTTTTGTCCTAAATGCAATGAGAAGCCACTGGAAACCCTGAAAGGAATGAGTTGATTTATGTTTTACATAATGATTTCCATTTCTGAACCATCAAATCAAAACAACAAAATGATAGGGAAATGTGGGTACTTTTGTGCCTCAGCAAATTTACAAATGTCTTGTCACAGAACTAGGAGTTACTCACCAAAGACAGACCATGAATGTTCAATTTAAGCACACCAAGGAGCTACAGAACCTTCCCTCTTCAAGGAAGAAAGAATCCGGAAGACAGTCTCAGTCTACTTGGAGCTGGCAGGTGTCTTCACCTGCAGGGAGCCGGTGAGAGGGAGAGGCAGACAGAAATCAAAGGTACCACTGGTCCTCATCTGTGTGGCAGATAACTGAGAGGCGGAATGCCTAAGACATCCTCTCCCCATTCACAGCTTCCAGTGAAACAGGGAGAGCATAAAATTAACTGTCAGCAGGGAGCTCTAGGGATCAGAGCCTCTTCTGTGTGTCTGACCTTGAGCTCAGTTTTATATTAGTGAAGAGCCTTTGTATTCTATTACAAGTTAATCACTAAAGGGATATTGCCTATAAGCTTAAATTATACATAATGGCCCATCTCTGGGAACCCTGCCTCCCAGGTAATGAGCGTAAAGCTAAAATACCTTTGTTTAGCTTACAGGAAACATCCTGACCAGGTCCACCTGGGAATGACTGAGGGAATGAAGAAATTAACACATCCCCTCCAGAGGCTGATCAGAACCAGGAAATTAGTTTGACTTTACTCCCTCCCCTTTTAGTATAAAAGAGGCTTGAATTCTAACTCAGGCAAGATGGTTCTTTGGCATACGAGTCCCCCATCTTCTCTGTCTGCCGGCTTTCTGAATCAAGTCACTATTCCTTACCCCAACCCCTCATCTCTCGATTTACTGGCCTGTCATGTGGCAAGCAGTACAAGCCTGGACTCTGTAACAACAGAGCAGATGAGATCAAAGACCCCAGCGTGGGAAACCTCTTTACTCCAAACATCAGCATGCTTCTCCCAGCTGACCCACCTTCATCACAGGGCAGCAGGGACCCTAACCAGTGTGGTTGATAAGGTCCCCTTTCCTCCATGCCTCTGTGGTATACTCCAGGTTACTGAGTATTTCTCTTATCCTACCACATCGGTTCCTTCCCTGGGTTCACTCCCAGAAACACTATTTAAATTCACCTGAGATACCTGGAGCATGAGGCCATTTTCTTAATTCATTGTTTAGCCTTGTGTGCTTTCTTTTGGAGCAAATGGGACACTGAGACATGAAACAGTGTGAAAAATACAGCATTCCACTCTGTGTCCACGAATAAGTGTCCAACACTTGGGTTTCATACAAGTGCCGGAATAACTGTCTGACTACACAGGAGTGTAAGAAACAGAAGAGAGAAGGGAGCTCGGAGCCCTCAGGTGTGCACACCTCCCCTGTAGGGTGCTGGAGTCACGCTGCATGCCCAAAGACTAAGGACAGCACTCAGAGGATCAGTCAGTGTGATGCCGGGGGCGGGGCGGTCAGAAGGTGTCTCCAGTGAGGAGCTTCTTAGGTAAGAATATATCCGATCGGCCTCCTTTAAGGAGGGATCTGATGGCAAATCCCACAAGTGCTCGGGGGACTGTGGTTAACCAAAAGTTACATGACTCCTCCCCAAGATATAAAGGTTAGATTTAAGTCACTAGAGGCCACCAGGCTATCCCATAACTATGAGGCGGTAGGGACTCGGGGGGATGCCTCCATTTTAAACATCTCGGAGGACTGGATTAAACAAAACTGGCTTAAAAAGCATTTGACAAGATTCAAGCACCATTCATAGTTTTAAAAACTTCTTACCAAACAAGGAATAAGAGTATTTCCTTTACCTGAGCAAAAAATTCTACCAAAACCAACAACAAACATCTTAATTAATGATGAAACATCAGAAACTGCCACCCTTTAAAGTCAAAAATAAAATAAGGGTACTCAGCAACACTGTTTCATTCACCATGGTACTAGAAATTCTAGAAGGTACCGTCAGACAATAAAAAGAAATAAAATATGCGCAAGCTTTATTACTCAGCCATTCCTAAGCATTGTCTGGAAGATGTTCCCACTCTGTGCACAAGGAGACATGAACAAGACTGTGCACTGCAGAACTGTTTTGTAAGAGGAAGTTTTTTAAAAGGCAACAATCTAAATGTCCATCAACGGGAGGATATTTAAAACTTGCAATCTATCTCTACAAGGGAGTGAAACGTAGCACAGGCACTCAACATGCAGCTGGTAATAAAGAAGAGACAGATTCAGCCTAGCTCCGCATATCCAGGGGACACTGAGAGGCTGGGAAAGGTGAAGTCCTGGTATTAAAAATGATTTTATGTAGATAATCCAGAGATCTTCTATGGGCCAAAGTGAGCCAGCTCAGCTCTAACAGTTCAGAGCCACCTTATAATAATTAACCCACTTCCATAGGAACAAATACGGCCTAGACTCAGAAATTCTATGGGTTTCCAGAGCCTTTCTATTTAAATTAAATATATAAAGTGTAATATATATATACCTTAAATCCAAATCCATAAAATCATCCTACAGACTTCACCAAGAAATTCCAACTACGAGGGCCTAATTTCAAACTGTTTATTTGGAAATAAGAAATTCGAACAAGACCATCTCTAGCAGCCTCCTCTGTCTCCTCAAGAAGAATATAAATAAACCTGTGGGTGACTGGATTCTGTGGTGGGGTGTTTCAGACACCCTCAGATGGAACATCAGTGTTGTACATTTTTTGAGAGGAAATTCAGGTCCACAGAGCACTGTGGAGAAAAATTAATCACAACCTAATCTGTGATAATTGGCTTAATAATAAATTTGCACATGCTTATTTTAAAAGTCTACGCTATGCAATACCTCTAAAGATAAATTTAAACTGTCCCATGCAAATAGTCAAGCACAAATGGCTACTCTACTTAGTTGGCACAAAAATCAATCCATCAAGTCTTCTGGATGGAGGTAAAGAAATACATACTCGTGTGTAGCTTTACACTAAATAATGAAATATGAAAGATGAAAAACATGATCTAATCTAGTGTTTACAAATTACATTCTACAATAGTGCTTCAGGCTTCCATGAACATTTGGTTCTGATTTCTTTTTCTAGTAAATTTCAAACTTATTAAACTCTTATTAAAGAAACATACACATTCAAATATACATTGTACTCAAGCAGTCATCAACGTTTTTATGTCCAGCTTTCAAACAAACCTAACACCAACATTACCTTCTTCTCCCAGAGTCTGAACTCGTGTGCATCTCTGTACATACATTTTGAGCTAATCTCTGTACATACACTTTGAGCTATCATATCACCAAGCACCCCCTGCCAGCCAGCAAGTCCATTTGTCAAGGCCTCCTTACTTACAACCGAAGTATGATAGTATTTGTGAAATTATTTGAAACTGTTAGTGCCTTTTGCTCTCATTTATAAAAATTGAATATAAATAGAAATATTTTGAAAACACAACAGCTAGTGATCAGTGCGACAGAGAATGTCATCAGGCAACAGGCATATGCCACACAATTCACATTTAAAGTGTACAAGTGACTGGCTTTTAACACATTCACAGAGTTGTGCAACCATCACCTTTCTCCCATTTCAGAATATTTTTCCCACCCCCAAAATAAATATTGTACCTCTTAGCTGCCACCCTTCAATCTTCCCATCACCCTCAGCCCCTGGAAGCCACAATCTACTTTTTCTCTCTCAACAGATGTGCCTATTCTAGACATTTCATATAAATGAAATCATACAATACGGGGTCTTGTGTGTCTGGCTTCTTTCACTGAGAATTGTGTTTTCAAGGTTCATCCACATTGTAGCATGGATCAGTACTTCATTCCTTTTTACAACCAAATAATACTCCATTGTGTGGATATACCACATTTTGTTTATCCATCCATTAACTGATGAATACTTGGGCTTCTTCTACTTTTTGGCCATTATGAATAATGCTGCTCTGAACATTTATGTACAAGTTTGTGTATGGATACATGTTTTCATTTCCCTTGGGTATATAACTGGGAGTGGAATTGCTGGGTCATATGTTAAGTCTACATTTAACCTTTTAGGAACTGCCAGCCTGTTTCCAAAGCAGCTTCATCACCTTACATTGTCACCAGTGTGTACAAGGGTTCCAGTTTCTTCCCATCCTTGCCAACATTTGTCTTTTTTATTCCAGTCATCCTAGTGGGTATGAAGTAGTATCTCACTGTGGTTTTGATGTGCATTTCCTTAATAATTAAGGATGTTGAGTATCTTTTCATGTGCTCACTGGCTACTTCACATTCCATTTTATACACCTTTAAAATAAGATTACATTCAAAATAGGGAACCTCCAGATTATGAATTGTAACATACCGAATACTGCCAATGTGCTAATGTGTTCTCATTTCTTGATTTTATAATGAGTAAATTTTATAAATCTGAACTTACAAAATAAATACTAATTTATTTTTTGTATGTGTTTCATAAACAACTTCATTATAACTTTAAAAAAAATTGAAAACACTAACCTAATCAAAACTCTCATCGTTTATTTCCACATATAAGAAAAAGAAGCCCAGAGACTCTAAATGACAAAACTAGATTGGGGTGGAGAAATAATAATAATAATAGTATCTTGTCTCCCAGACTACCTACCCTTTCTAGCAGAATTAGATGAATAGGAACAAAATTAATTAAAAACACACCTTAGGGATATGTACATCGTACAATATGCCCAGCACAAAAGTGGTGAAACTAGAAAGTAAAGCAAATAAATGATTATCACAAAAGTCAGGATAGTGCTAATCCAGGAAGGGCATCACACACGAGTTTCTGTGGTGCTGACAATGTCCTATTATGGGTAGTGATTAAACTAGCGTTCAGTTCTTAACTATTTATTATTTATTATCACTTCTTATTTTTTTATAGACTTCATACTTCACAATAAAGTTAAAAATACATTTTTACCCATGCAAACTTACCAGTAATTAAGTAAGAGATTTTGCTTTAGAAAAGAAATCGCTTAAAGTCCATTCAAAGTTGACAATTAAAGACAGAAAATTATCTCCCTTTGATCCTTCAAACTTATTTGAATGGAGACCACACTGTACATCTTAACTTATTCTGTACAAACAGATCATTGCTTTTGAACATAACCCATTTTCCAAGTAATCCCCCTTTGGTAGATATCATTTGTTGCCAATTTACTGAAAATTTCATGAATTGCAAGATCATAAATTCCTTGACATCCTTGTCAACTCTAAACTGAGCACAACCCTAGGGTCACACCTGTTCTTTCTCCTCACGGAGAAATCAGCAGCAGCATAAAGGACATCTCACATTAGCCACTAAAAGCTTTACTATTTACACTGCTTAGCAGCCCAGAGCCTGCTCTCTAGTCAATTATTTTAGAGTCGGAACCTAACTAAAGGTCAGCCTAGCAAAACAAACATAGGCAACAAAGTGCTAAACACAACGGCAGGCAGAAAGAATGCTCCCCAGCCTCGCTGACTCAAGACGCCTACTACCTCCTATGGGCAAAGAATTGTGCTTTAAGGAAAGTGAAATTAGTGGTTACAACAGAGACCACACACACACACACACACACAATTATGTTACTTGGTGATTCACGAAGCAAAGTAAAAATTTGCAAGGTCCCTAGTATAGACCATAAGCATTAAGGTTATGACCGCTGGCTACCAGGATCTAAAATATTCTAGAGAGGTCTAGAATATTCTACTCAGCATCCTTTTTTAACCACCCATCTATAACCTTTGATGCACTGAGAACCATAACTTTGCTTTCACATTGCAGTATATTTGAAGAGGCAAACCCTCTGTCTCCCCCCCCAGGACTTCTCCCTCCCACATACAGTCTGCTCTAGAAAGATCCAATGCATTGAGCACACATCCTAAATAACCATCACTCTGCAAGATGCCAAGCCTGCCCGGGACCTGCCGGAGGAAGCGGGATGTGCTCGTTATCAGCTACTTGGGAGTCTTGACAACCCATATGGTAGGGAAAGGCAAGAGAGGGAGAAAGAGGGAAAGGTTTCATCTGGCCCTTTATCACCTGGAGCTCACAGAGGCCCACCTGACCAGCATGTCCCTTGTCACACAGCCCACGTAACTGCAGGAAACAGGTGACAGCAGGCATAAGCCAAGGTTATTGAGCACCTTACACAACTCTGCCCAGCACTAGATATTTTTCCAAGAACCTCTTGGTGTTATAGCGATACCACACTCCACATCACTTTTTTACACGGCAACTGCATTCTAGGCACGTAGCAGAGTATTGCTTCTACTTTATTACTGCATCAAATAGCATTAATTAAATTCATTTGGCAAAGCTGGTGGTTTGGGTCGGGGTAGAACGGTGGTCTGTCATGGCCACTCCAGTTATGTTAGTAAGTTACTTGTTTGCATCTCTCCTTCCAGCAAAGCTGGTGGTTTGGGTCGGGGTAGAACGGTGGTCTGTCATGGCCACTCCAGTTACGTTAGTAAGTTACTTGTTTGCATCTCTCCTTCCTAAGAACCGGGAGGAGCACAGCGGCATGAACTGAGTGGGGCTTCTGCTGCCCACCCTCCGGCCCGGGCAGCTCCCCTGGCTCCCACAGGACCCGATGACCAAGTAGAGGGGCGGTAACAAGCCAATATGCCTGCAGGTCCCACCTCCAGGGCAGAGGCTCTGCTCTCTGTCTGCTTCATGTTGTCAACACTGAATGCAAGAGTGCATTCAGCTTAGGAAAGATCCTCTAGACGTAGCCACACAGGTCTAGGGTATGAAAACAAAAGCTGTACAAAAGACAGATCCATCAAAATTAAGGACCCTCCATAAGCCATAAATCCAAACTCGATGTAAAACACAAGCAGCAAAATGAACCTGGGAGAGGCCAAGAGTGTGACTTTGGAATGTGTCAGCCAGAAGAACAACAGGAAACCCCAGTTCCCCATGAAATTCTATTATAGGAACTTTTTTCTTAGCTGCCTCGTGGTATTATATCACAAAGATAATTGAGAAGTGATGCTGCGCCATCCTTGGTTGCTGTTGCTAAGATTTCTTGAAGATACCTGAAAATAAACTAAATGTATCTCAGTAACCCTACATAAGGCATTGGGCTCATGAGTCATCCACCGCAGGGAGCCTGCATGCTAACTATGCTGCAAACAGCTTACTTGTCAACGAAAAGTGATCTAAGGTTTGTTTTCCAGACTCCGCCTCCACTTTTCCAGGCTCTGCTCCACTATTTCCACTTTTCCTGCCACAGTGAGACAGTGTGGCACAGTGAGCAGGGCAAAGTGTTTGGAGCCAAACTACCTGGGTTTGAATCCCAGACTTGCCTCTTTCCAGCCCTATGACTCAGTTTCCCCATCTGTAGAACAGGGATGATAAAAACCATCACAAAGTGTCCTGAGGATTGATGACGTTAATGAATGTGGAGTATTTACGACAGTCCCTGGCACTTTCTACAGCTATTTATTAGCATATCATTATTATAGAATCAAAAACTTTGATAGTTCTGGGCTTCCCTGGTGGCGCAGTGGTTAAGAATCCACCTGCCAATGCAGGGGACACGGGTTCGAGCCCTGGTCCGGGAAGATCCCACACGCCACGGAGCAACTAAGCCCGTGCGCCACAACTACTGAGCCCGCGTGCCACAGCTACTGAGCCAGCGTGCCACAGCTACTGAGCACATGCACCTAGAGCCCGTGCTCCGCAACAAGAGAAGCCACCACAATGAGAAGCCCGCGCACCACAACTAAGAGTAGCCCCCGTGCAGCAACGAAGACCCAACACAGCCAAAAATAATAAATAAAATAAATAAATTTATTAAAAAAAAATTTTTGAGAGTTCCTTTGACCACTTGTTTTGAAAGGAAGTATTAAATTCTATTTTATCCTGCTCATCTTTACACATATGATAATTAAAGAGAACCTCAGACAAACCGGTTAAAAAATCACACAGACATCATCCTAGTGAGCTCGGTGCTTCAAATCCAAGAAAACATGTTTAATAGCTGCAAACAGAAACGTGGGCAACCAATGGGGCATGTGCTTTCTTACCTTTCCTAACTAAAGGATGACCACCACCCACACAGGTGCTCCCCCAACTCATTCCACAAACAACTGGGGGAATGCCTACTTGCCCTGTGGGGGGTAATCCAACCCTGAACAGGCAGTATTAAAAGGCTCAAATACACACTGCTCTACACATTTTCTTCTTGCGCCTAAATTAAAATAAAGGCATTCCGGTGGGAATAGAAGACTTCTCACATTCCATAAGAGAGTTCAACCTACCTCCTGTTTCAACTGGTCGTGAGCAAAATACTCCAGTCTTTATCAGATTAGACGAATCATTTACCACCTCCTATCAAATCTCAAGTAAGAAAAGTGGTCTGCAAAACACATTCTAAACCAATGGTCTAAATCACAGACCATCACGTCTGAGAAAATGGCCCATCACTTTCTTGATTTCTTCTCTTCCAGTGATCTTGTTCTCCACCAGATCTCCATCCCTCATACCTAGGGTCACTCCTCAGACCTTACTAAGTGTAACTCCTCCAGAACCTCACTTTCAAGCATCCCACTGGCATCTCTGCTAGTACTTTGTCTGCAGGACTTGTCCGACCCCTGAAATCTACAATCCCTGATCCTGCCACCAGCCCACTGTGTCCCAAGCCCATCCCCACTCCTCCAGAATGCTCACTCCCCTCATCCCCCGGCTTCAGTCCATAAGCCATGATCACATCCCGACCTGGTATAACCCTCAGTTCCCTGTCCTCCCTACCTTCCCTCTACCTGCCTGACAAAACCATCCCTGCTAACAGCCCAAATGGACCTGAACACTAAGTGGGACCAGAGGGAATCCTTGGATTTTTCCCTGTTCAATCTCACACCATCCTATTCCATTTTTCCTCTCTCCTTAGAACTCCAACATCTTCCCAATCCTTACTCTCAATGGAAGACAAGGCCTACTATTTCATTAAGAAAATAGAAGCAATCAGAAAAATTGTACAAGCTCTCACCACACTCACTCACCTAACTGCATCTGTGCCCATATTCTCTGCCTTACTTTTGTATGGATGACTGTCCTCACTCCTGGCTATGGCCAACCCTCAGCTAGAAACAGCTATGCCTTCTCTGTCCTGTTCAAGGACATTACTCCCCTCTCTCTCCTGCATCATCAAATGTTCTCTATCAGTTAGAACCTTCACATTAGCATACCTGTATGCTTGGATTCCTCCCATCTTAAAATTCTCTTGACCCTGCTTCCCAATCCAGTTACCATCCCATGTTTCTCCTTTCCCTTAAAGCCAAATTTTTTAAGAGCTGTCCATACTCAATTCTTCTCCTTCCATTTGCTTTTGTACCACTGTAATCAGAAGTTCACCCCATCACCCTATGTCAAGGTCACCAATAAGCTCCACGGTGATAAACCCAATTCTCAATCACCATGTTACTTCAGCAGCAGCACGTAACCTAGATGGGAGGTAGCACGGCAAAGTGGTTAGGAGTATAGACTCTGGAGCCATGCTACCTGAGTTCAAATCTTGGCTCTTCCACTTACATCTTGGGTGACCCTGGGTGAAGCTGTTAATCTCTCATCTGTAAAATGAGGGTGATAATAATACTATCTCATAGAAATTGTTGTCAGGATGATATTAGTTACTATATGTAAAGGGCTTAGGAAAACTGGCTGGAACTATGTGACTAATTTCAGTCACATCTTCCTTGAAGGATTTTCTTCAGTAGGTTTTCAGACCACCACAATCTCCTGCTTTTCCTCCAGTCCTCTGCTGGGTCCTCTTCATCTCCAGGATTCCACCCTTCATCCTGTCATCATTTTTTCCTCAGTGCTCTCCATCAAGTCTAATGCCCTACCATACACCTCTGGCTCAGACTGCTCCTCTGATCTCCAGATTCATTAATCTCATCTATATTTTAATTCAATAATATTTTTAAGTGGGTATTTTAGGCCAGGCACAGGCACTGAAGGGACAGCAGAGAATAGTTAAAAAAAAAAAAAAAAAAAACTGCCTTCATGGAGCTATTGGATAAATTAGGGAGACAGACAGTGAACAAAATGGATAAAACATATTATGGATTAGAAAAGGAGGATGCTGATGATATTATTCTGCCTCACATAAGGTACAGTACACTTCCCTTTGCAACCTCCTGCCCTTTGTGCTATTGCTGTCACATACTTTACTTCTACATATGCTACAAACCCCACAGTAGACTGTTATTTTTCTTTAGACAACCAATTATTTTTCAAGGAGATCAAAAATTAGAGGGAAATGTCTGTTTTTATTTGCCCACATTGTTACCATTTCCAGCACTCTTCATTCTGCTGTGTAAATCCAAACTTCCATCTGTTAATCATTTTCCATCTGCCTGTTGAGCTTCATTTAAAATTTCTTATACTCCTGGTCTGTTAGTAATGAGTTTCCTCAGCTTTTGTTTGCCTGAAAATGTCTTCATTTCATCTTCAGTTTTGAAAGACATTTTATCTAGGTAAAGCATCTGGCTTGACAGGGTTTTTTTCTTTCATTACTTTAAAGTTATCACTCCACTGTCTTCTGGTTTGGACAGTTTATGAGAAGGCAGATGTTATTACCTTTACTCCTCTGTTTGTAATAGTTTTTTGGGTTTTTTTTTTTCTGTATGCTCTCAAGATTTTCTCTTCATCTTTGATTCCCAACAGTTCGACTATTATGGCCTAGGTGTATTTTCTTATGTATTTATCTTGCTTGGGGTTCTCCAAACTTCTTGGATCTGTAGGTTGCTGTCTTTCATTAATTTTGGAAAGGTCTTACCCATTATTTTTAAACATATTTTTTGCACCTTTATCTCTCTTTTCCCTCTATGAGTTCAACTGTATACGTTTGATATCTGTCCCACCTGTCTCAGATGTGCTGTTCTCTTTTGTTTCGTTTTTCCATACTTTTCATTCTTTGTGCTCTGGTTTGACTTTTATCAAACCTATCTTCAAGTTCACTGATTCTGTCCTCTGGAGTGTCCAGTCTGTTGATAAGCCCATCTGCATTAGTTACCCATTGCTGTATAATAAATCAACCCAAAATTCAATGCCTTAATGCACAGTTTCTGTGGATCAGGAATTCAAAAAACACCATAGCTGATGGTTCTGGCTCAAGAGCTCTCATGAGGTTGCTATCAATATGTCATCCAGGGCTGTCATCATCTGAAGGATTGGCTAGAGCTGGAAGATATGCTTCCAAGATGACTCACTCACATAGTACCAGTTGTTGGTAGAAGACCAGAGTTCCTCTTTACATGGGCCCCTCTACAGACTGCTTTAATAGGTCTTCATCACAAGGTGGGATGGCTTCCCCCAGAACATGGGACCAAGCGGAGTGCAAGGCAGAAGCCACAATATATTTTCTGATGTTGCCTCAAAAGTTACACACTTTTATTTCTGCAACATTCCATTGGTAACAGATTATCCCTGGTCAGTATGTGAAGACAATACACAAAGGTATGAACACTAGGAAACAGGGATTAGGGGTCACCTTGGAGGTTGCCTACCATCCTGTGAAAAAAAATTCTTCATCTCTGATACTATGTTTGCATTTTCAGCGTTTCTAGTTGATTCATTCTTAGGGTTGCTATCTCTCTCATGAAATTCCCCATCACTATAATTTACCTTTTCCACTTAGATCATTTAACATATTAATCATAGTTATTTTTAAAGTCCCTGTCCAATAGTTCCTATAGTTGGGCCATCTCTTTATCTGCTTCTACTGACTGTTTTACTTCTTGACAATGGGTCTTTTCCTCTCCCCTCCCCCAGCCTCTTTTGTTTCTCTTGTAATTTTTTTTATTGAGTGCCAAACACTCTGCTCAAAAGAGCCAAACTGAATACTATTTACATCAGAAATGCACACACCTTTTCTTCTATCAGGGCCGTTAGTGTAGGGAGTCAATCTAATCTATAGTTAAACCGGGTTTGGCTTTTGTTGTTCCTGTAGTTACCTTCAATGCTCCACAGACTTCAAATTCCTCCAGTGGAGAGCTGTTAGTACCTTGTGCTTAGTGTGAGGCCTGGAGTGTCTTTTCTCAGTTTTACCTCTCCACCTTCACTTGTGGCTGTGCCAGAGGCCATGTTTCTCCATTCTTCTGCTTCTCCCCAAGTGATAAGATACTCTGGCTTTTCACTTGGTAGAAGCTCAAAGTGGAAACAGGAGACTTATTCATTTCTCTACTCCAGCCTCAGTCTTTTCCCTGTGTATGTGTCTCAGGGGTGGGGCTTTCTCAATACTTCCTTCCCCATCTACCGATGATAAGCTGGGCTATTTTAGATTTCTGTCTGACAGGAAAATTGTATCCAAAAATTTATTTGCATAAAAAATTTGAGGCTTATGATGTTATCTTTTTCCAGAGAAGACTAACATCTGCTTCTGCAGATACTTGATCATAATCCAGGATCATCTTAATCTAATATCAGGTACAGAGGTGATTTTTAGTGAGCCCTTAAGACCCTATGGCAGCCAGTCTATTTGGTCTATTTCCAGTTCATTCTTTTCCCTGTTTAGTCCTCTAAGGAACCAACCTCAAGCACAGCTGATATCCCTTTAGCAAGCTATGGATTCCAACTTTTCTCTCATACTCTGTTAAATCACTCAAAACTGCTTCTTAGTATCTCAGCAATATTTTCTAGACTAAGTGAACAACCCCAGAAGATACAGCTCCAAATGTCAGGCTCATCTCTCTAGATTTCCCAAATCACGGCCAGTACTTCTTTGCCACCTTATTAGCTATTTCATGCTTTCAAGTATGTTTTCTAAATACTTCATCCAATTTCCTCGGTTGTTCTCAGCAGAAGAGAGGGCCCAAATTACCTTGTCTACCAATACCTGAAGCAAAAGTTTTCTAACTTAAGTTTTAATGGAATAACTCTGGCTTCTGTGTGGAAGATAAAAGCAGGGAAAGGACAAAAGCAAGAGGACCAGCTAGGATGCTACCAAAGTAATTCAGATGAGAGAAGACAGAGCCTTGTACCAAGAGGGTTGCAATGGAGGTGAGAAGTAGTCAGATATCCAACGACCTGTTACACATCTGCACTTGGATGTCTAAACAATATTTCAAACTTAACAAGTCCAAATGCAATCTTTCTTTTCCCACTGAAAGCTACTACTCCTTTAGTCTTCTCCACTCCAGAAAATGGTAACTCCATCCTTCAAATGGCTTAGGCCAAGAACCTTGAAGTCATATTTAATACCTTTTTACTTGTACCTAACATCCAGTCCTGTTATCGCTATACTCAAGATATATGCCAAATCCAACCTCTTCTCCCACTGCCCCTGCTACCACCCAGATGCAAGCCGCTACCAATTCTCACCTGGATTGTTGCAATAGCCTCTCAATTGTTCTCTGTGGTTCTACCTGGGCCCTTCCCATTCTGACCCTCAACCCCTCTCATCCAGTCCCTTCCAGCAGCCACAGTGATCTTGCTAAAATGTAAGTCAGATCAATCACTCCTCTGCTCAAGACTTCTGATGGTTCCCATCTCACTCAGAGTAATAGTTCAAATTCACATATAACGGCCTAGGAGGTCCTACATAGTCTGCCCTGCTGCTCCTCTTTGATCTCAACTCCTACTCCCCATCCCCTTATATTCACTCTGTTCCAGCTTCACTGTCCTCTCTGTTATCACTCCAACATGCCAGGCCAGCACCTGCCTCAAGAACCTCGCTCTAGCTAATTCCTCCACCTGGAAAGCCTTTCTCCCATATGGTCACCTGGCCTACTCCCTCACCTGTTCAAGGTACGTTCTCAGGGAGGCCTTTCCCCAAGGATCCTATCGAACATTTCCCTCCTCGCCTTATTTTTCTCCACAGCACTTTTTGCCATCTGACATCTGTTTTACTAGTTAACTTATTTATTCATGCCTATCTCCTCCCACCAGGATACAGGGTCCATATGAGAAGAAATTTTATTCATTGATCTATCTCCAGCACCCTGACCAGAATCCAACAAACCAATATTTGTTGAATAAATGAATGCTGTGGTCTTTAAACTTCCATATCTTTTCTCTTGCATTCCATAAATCATCCTCTCAAAGTCTGGGGTTTGATAAAAACAAAACAAAAAAATTTACACCTAAAAACAGATATTTGTATGTTTTCCACCATTCTGCTATTACATTTGTCACTTATAGAAAATTGCAAGGGCATGAAGTAATTAGATAGCTTTAATAGGAGCAAATTTTGAGCCTATTTCTTCTTCTCTGAGATCTACTTTTCTAAGGGATAAGACTATATATGCATCCACTCCTCCTGATGCTCAAAGCATTTTCCTCGGGTAACTCTTGATGAGCAGAACACTATATATTTGTATTTCATTAGCTGAGAACCTCATAAAATCAACAACGCCAAGGCACACCTAAATATCATACCCTTGGTTTTTATCAAAGGTCTCTAAAAGAAAGGGCCACATGAAAAACTTTTTTGCATTAACTGAAGAACTCTCACCAAGGACACTGTTTACATTACTCACCGTCCTTATACGAAGTCCCATGAGAAATTCCTTTAAGAATTTAAAGCCAAGAAAAACAATGTTTCCCCCAAATAGATCAGTGCTTATGGTTAGCATATTTGCTTCCTCCTTTGCTTGACTCTGATTCAATTTTATTGACATTAACTTATGTGAGTCCCCAATTGAGAGCTACTCCAAATTCTTTGGGAGAAAGATTGGAAATGTCAACTACTAGATACATATAGACGTACCACAACTAGGGTGGACAACTGTCCTGGTTTGCCCAGGATTGAGTGTGTTGGGACATGGAACATTCAGTGCTAAAACCTGGAAGGTCTCAGGCAGACCTGGGTAAGTTGGTCAACCATAGCACAAGGGAAAATGGAACAACTTCCTGAGGGATCTGAAAATTCATTCCATCATTCTTTACACCTATACCAGTTCAGGTCCTCCAAGGAACTGACACCAAGACAGAAATAGACATGCAAGTAGTTTTCTGGGGAAACACCCATGAAGGATGAAGGGGAAACGAAGCAGGAGTAGGCAGGGAGAACATGCCTACCCAAATGCAGGTCTGACACCTGTGAAAGAGGGAGGGAAGGAAGGAGGATCCAGGGAGGAGGAGCCTCAGAGCAAGTCTTGGCAAGGCTGATGGGGGGAGGGGAAGGGAAAGCAAAGGCTGTCAATCAGAGGAGTCCTGCACAGGCTAGAACAGCCCAGCTCTAATCCCTCCACCAGACAGTCACTGGATGGGAGCAGCCCAGGGCAAGGTGGGCTGGCATGAACCCTACAGTGTACCTGAAGGTCCAACAGCTGAAGTTTTCACCAACTACTCTCTCATAGCAGGTTCTCCAGAAGGGAGAGCTGAGGGGCACCTCCATGGTTGCCACGTTTTTTGTTGTTTTTTTTTTTTGCAATATGTACTTTATTTTGTACATTAGAGAAAGTGACATTTTTAAAAGGGCTATTTTCATTAAGTAACAAAGGTTTCTTCTTGCCCATGCTAAATTAAAACCAAAATAGGCAGCAAAGCAAAAAGTAAAATTCCTTTCATATATGTATTTTCCTTTTCACAAATGTGAAAAACCTTAATTTGAAAGCCTGTGTCTAAACTGACTTTTCACTCAGTTTGATAATTTTTCTAAATAAGGAACTTATTAGCATAGGGACAGTATTGCTAATACTTTTATATCACTCTGTTTCCAGTCTATAATTAAATTTTCATCTCTCCAAAATGAAGGCATTCCCATACTAGTAGATGATCTCAAAGGGTTACTCAGCTGTTGTAATTTCAATGTTAACAGAGTGAAAATCTGTTAAATCCCAAAACCTGCAACGTCTTCTGTTTTTTAAACAGTCTTTATTAAGTCATCACTTTTCTCCTCTGTGGCTGAGAGTCACAGACAGCAGACTGAGCTCACAGGGCTTAGCAGCAGAATCTCGAATATAACCAGAACGGTCCAAGAATCTCTAAGTACTCATAACCAACCAAACCTCTGGGCCTGGTGGCAGCCACCTTTAAAATACCTTTCCAACGTCAACCAAGTCAAACAGTGCAACTAGGACGTTAACCAGCCCAATGTCTTACAGATTCTCTGGACCCTTTATTCAAGATTCGTAGCTTCTCCTCTTCCTGGCAAATACTTCTGTCTACAAATGTTAAAGTCAGAGCCAGTAGAGAGAGACCTTACTTCCTATGAATTAGTTTCTACCATAGTTTTCTCTCAGTCTCAGCATTCAACACTGCTGGTTTTCGCAAAGTTAAAGATCTCCAGGTTTCCTTATGCGACTTTTAAAAACTCATCTGCTAAGTGTCCATCATCGGATGAATGGATAAAGAAGATGTGGCACATATATACAATGGAATATTACTCAGCCATAAAAAGAAATGAAATGGAGGTATTTGTAATGAGGTGGATGGAGTTAGAGTCTGTCATACAGAGTGAAGTAAGTCAGAAAGAGAAAAACAAATACAGTATGCTAACACATATATGCGGAATCTAAGGAAAAAAAAAAAAAAAGGTCATGAAGAACCTAGTGGCAAGACGGGAATAAAGACAGACCTACTAGAGAATGGACTTGAGGATATGGGGAGGGGGAAGGGTGAGATGTGACAGGGTGAGAGAGTGTCATGGACATATATACACTACCAGATGTACAACAGATAGCTAGTGGGAAGCAGCCGCATAGCACAGGGAGATCAGCTCGGTGCTTTGTGACCACCTAGAGGGGTGGGATGGGGAGGGTGGGAGGGAGGGAGATGCAAGAGGGAAGAGATATGGGAACATATGTATATGTATAACTGATTCACTTTGTTATAAAGCAGAAACTAACACACCATTGTAAAGCAATTATACTTCAATAAAGATGTTTTAAAAAAAAAAAAAAACTCACCTGCTGCATGAATAGAAGTCATTGAGTGACACGTGTTACCCAAAATTAGAGCTGTCAGACAACAGAAGGGACTAGACTCAGGAGATAGTGAGTGTGGTAGGCATAGCAATGGCCCCCAAAATGCCCACGTTCTGATCCTCAGAAGCTGTGAATGTGTGACTTTCCCCGGCAAGGGGAAATTAAGGTTCCAGGTGGAATTAAGGTTGCTAATCAGCTGACCTGAAAATAAAGAAATTATCCTGGATTATCTAAGTGGACCCAAATATAATCACAAAGGTCCTTCTGAAGAGGAAGAGGCAAGCTGAAGATTTAAGAGTCAGAGTAACGGGATGTGAAAAAGACCCAACCGGCCATTGCTGGCTTTGAAGATGGACCAGGGCTAAGGAATGCAGGCAGCCTATACAACAAGCTGGACAAGGCTTGAAAACAGATCCTCTCCTAGAGCCTTCAGGAATGCAGCCCTGCCATCACCTTGATTTTAGCCCAGTGAGACCCATTTCAAACTACAGAATTACAGACCTGTAAGGTAACAACTCTGTGTTGTTTTAAGCCACTCAATTTGTGGTCATTCATTGTAGCAGCAATAGAAACCTAAGGCAGTGACCTCCCCGTTTTTGAAGGTAATCAAGCAGAAGCTGACTGGTCAATTGTGAGGATACCACAAAAGTGAACCCTGCACTGAAAGAGAAGTTGTAACAGGTGACCTCTACAACTCCTTCCAACTCGAACACTCTGTAAGTAAATATTTTCTCCTAATTTCTGGACATAAGGTGCCTGACAGGTTTGGGGCAAGTCATCACAAATGGACCATAAGCCAGTTGGCCAGACTCCAGCTTGTCTCCTGGCCATGCATCACCACTCGCTGTAACTGCTCTCCATCTGTAAAATCCTTGCTCTCTAGAAGTATTTCACTTGACATCATTTATAATGATGCAGTATGAGATGGTAACAAACAGTTTCTCCTTGGAAGAAAGGAACAACTATAGCATTAAAATATGTTTTGAAGCTCTGCTAGAGCAGGGCTTTAAAAATAGTGATAAAAATCAATAGAGGGGGTCCTTCTTCCATCAGTATTTATAAATAATAACAGAATAGAATCAAATACAGCAGAAAATATGAAAATTCTTTCACGAGTTTTTGTTTCAGTTCTGTGTGAAGTGTGTGTGTGTGTGTGTGTGTACTTGCGCACTGAATCACCATGCAAAATGTCGTTCTCACTTTGGGTAACAGCCCCAAAAGTTTGAAAGTCACTGAACTACAGCGGATAGAAGCACACTGTTTAGTACAAAAGGCACACACACAAACTGTGTTATATACAACTACTATAACACTGACACTTGTTCATTAAGAAACTTCAAGGAAGATACAAATGTCTTTTCATCTCAGAATCTAGAAATTTTAGTTTAGCCCTTATATACATAAGGTTTTCACTTTAAAAAATATTTAAAGAGAAAACCTGTTAACTTTCAATAAAAATTATGAGAAGGTGATGGCACATTTACAAATAGCTTAAACCTGTTTGCAATCACAGAAATCAGTCCTTCTGTAATCCCTAACAAAAATCAGGCAGCAGCCCTAAAAGAAACTTAGCTAACTGCTTCTCCTATCGTTTAATTAGGATCATAGAATTTGCTGAATAAGTCTTTATTCATCCTACATATGCCATCATTTTTGTGCATGTCCCCTTTTAGCTTTCATCTTTTGAAAAGGAAAGATCATAATCCTGTTCTTTCCTTATTTAGAAACCCAATGTTCACTGCAAATCAGCAAAGAGTTTACATGAAGGGACTTCACTGCTAAAGTGACCTTCACCCTCTCACCTTCTTCCCTCCTGACTGGATCATCGCCATCAGCATCCCTGACGGTCAACTGCAACCCCACGTTTCTGGCATCTAACATGAATGAACCCTAAATGCTCCACAAATCTCATCAGCTTTTCAGTGCCTCATTCAGGGCTCTGATGAAAATGCTGACCCCCCCCCCCAAATGGGCTAAGGCAGGCTTCCCCCTGGAGGGTGACCCACCAACCAGTGCTTTGAGGAAACAGCCACTGAACTCGTTTTGTCTCCACATTAATGAACCATCATCCATTATACTTTCTCCGATACCTCGCTCCTTTTTTTCCACAAGGAAACCAAGAGACTTTATCAAGTACACCACGTCTGAATCCATCTATCCCATTGCTACAACATCCTGCTGTTTCCCAGTGTAATGATGCTGCTTACAAAACCAACAAGGTCTCCTGCCGCGCTTGTTTCAGTGAACCCATCATGGACTCTGGTAATTACTGTTGCCCCTTCTCACACAACAAACATCTGATTAACAGTCCAGAATTTCATCTGAGACTAAAACCTAACACCCCAATCTAAAGTTTGTGGGATTCAGTTCTCTGTCCCCTGCTACCTCTCCTTTTGCTGTAGCTCCTCAATGACTAAGGACAATGGTTTGGCAATCTCCACTACAAATTCTGAAAATATCTTAGGAATTAATTTGTCCACATCAGGAAAGTTTACTTTCTCCTTACTTTTCCTGGGCTTCAAATCTCTTACAAGTAAGTTTTTACAGCCTTCTCCTGACCAAGAGAAAACATGAGCAAAACAGGAGTGTTTTCTCTTTCCACCTTCAGTGACTCTTAAACTGAATGAGAGAATTTTTTTAATTTTTATTTTATATTGGAGTATAGTTGACTTACAACGTCGGGTTAGTTTCAGGTGTACAGCAAAGTGATTCGGTTATCATATACATTTATCTATTCTTTTTCAGATTCTTTTCCCATCTAGGTTATTACAAATTATTGAGCAGAGTTCCCTGTGCTATACAGTAGGTCCTTGTTGGTTATCCATTTTAAATACAGCAGTGTGTACATGTCAATCCCAAACTCCCAACCTATCCTTCCCCCTCAGCCTTCCCCCCCGGTAACCATAAGTTGTTCTCTAAGTCTGTGAGTCTGTTTCTGTTTTGTAAATAAGTTCAATTGTATCATTTTTTTTTTTTTAGATTCCACATATAAGTGATATCATATGGTATTTGTCTTTCTCTGTCTGACTTACTTCACATAGCATGATAATCTCCAGGTCCATCCATGGGGCTGCAAATGGCGTTATTTCTGAATGAGAGAATTTTTGTAAAATGCCAGCCACCGTGCTTGGCTCTAAGCTGGTACTCAAAAACATTTGCTTTCTTCCTTTTCCTATTTCACCAGGAGCTGAAAAATCCCTTTTCATTTTTTTCCTTGACCTAAATACACCCCCCAAAAGATGCTGTTTGTTGCTCTGTCTGCATTTTGCAAACTGCATGAGCCTCACCTCTCTGGGTTATTCATCCTTTCTGTTGCCACCCTTACAAGTCAGTACCATGTCTTCTACACACCACCTATACATGTTACAGGGGTCTTACTAACTAAACATGCACGCACACGTACGCGCGCACACACACACACAATTTAAATCTGTAGTTGTAGGTTCTAACGGAAGAAGGAAGCGCCTCCTTTTTCTTTGCCTGCCGAACTGGCCTTCTATCTAGGAAGGTCACCTGCTTGGCTGTAGCCCACAGCGTCAGGAGGGATGTGCATAGCGCGAGGGGAGAGAAAGCCACACAGAGCTCCAGGTCGCCTGGCAATCAGCGGGGCCACAGATGTACCACACGGATTGTTCTCACAGCCACTCAGAACTCCATTCTGAAAAGCCCTCATCCCTCATTAGCCACTATATATTTTAGAGAGCCAATCAGGGAAAAACAACAACTACAGCAACGGCAACAGTAATAATACAAAGCTCCATAGAGCACACTTAGCTTCACAACAAACCTAAGTAAGTTCTCCTATTGTTTACCTTTTACCAATGAAGAAACTGGGGCTTAAAGAGCTTCAGAGACTCACCTAAGGTCACAGAGCCACTCAGTGGAGGAGCCGGACCCAAACCAAGCTCAGACCCACCTTGACGTTGTACATTTAGAGCCACCATTCACGAGCACTTACAAGATTCCATGCACGTGTTAAACTCTTCACATGCATTGCCTCTTGTCAGACTCATAACAACTCTGCATTTCAAAGATGAGTCAGCTGCTATTTCTGACACAAACTTAAGTGGCGCTAAATCGTCCAGGGTTGTTGGCATTTAAAGTGCATTTCCCAACCACCGTAATTCCTCAGGTACTTTTGGATGCGATGTTTAAGTAACATAATAAAAGGACTTACTACGTGTCAGGCAATGTGACAAGGGCCATAAAGAAATTACTTCATGAATCCTCCCAATGCCCCTGTGATGAAAAAACTACTATTAAACCATTTTATAGGTGAGGAAACTTGAGAGTCAGAGAAGCTGATAAATTTGCTGAAGGCTATAAAGCAAACTGGGGAGACAGGACTCAGAGACCATAAAAATAAACACTACACCGCACGGCCTCTGCTTTTAAGAACAAGTACCTGGGTGTTTGGCCTAACACATCCACTTGTGCTCTCGGACAGAAGGTGATGCTCTGTCCTTTAATAAAACATGTTATGATAAATAAGTAGCTTATCACCTGCTAGCGTATGTGGTGTCAACTAAGCCCAAAATATGAATGAAAGTGATCACAGATGAGATCCAGTGAGGAGACGTGGCTCCGAGAAAACAGACCTTAGGGACCCAGTGACCAGACGGAGGAAGGCAGTGCTTCACTTCAGGAACATTCTCTTTCCAGCCCTGACTTCAACCCATAAAACACAAACAGCAGAACAGCGCCAGGCCCACGGAGGCCGACCCAGCCTTCCCTTCCATTCATCAGACGTGTGCGAGTCACCCAAACCCACCACCCTGAGAGAGAGGGGCCCACAGGAGCCGGGAGCTGACGCTGCACCTGGAGGTCTGTCTCTGGACACCTGGATCCAGTCTGTCCCGACCAGCACCAGCGTCCAGATGCCCACGGGGGGGCATCGGGATGAGACTCAAGATGAGGGTGCAGGCCCATACGTGGTTTTAACAAGTACCCACCATCTTGGTTTGCCAGGGTGGCCAGAACAGAGGACTACAGACTGGCTGGCTTACACAACAGCAATTATTTAAGTTCTGGAGGCTAGAAGGAGTCACAGGCTGTGAGAGGCCTCACAGGCTTCTGAGGCCTCTCTCCTTGGCTTGTCAACGGCCCCCTTCGCCCTGCGTCTTCACACGGTCTTCTCTCTGTCTGTATGTTAGTCGCCTCTTCTTACATGGACACCAGCCAGATTGGAGCAGAGCCAACGCTAATGATCTCATTTTAACTTAACTGCCTCTTTTAGAGACCCAGTCTCCAAACACGTCCCTTTCTGAGGTGTTGGGGGTTAGCACTTCAACATATGAATTTGGGGGGACACAATTCAGCCTGTAACACTCACATTGTAAACAGACTTCTTTTCAACGTGTCAGAACAATTTCATTCTAAATCCATTTTTACAATTTTTTTTCTTTTTCACGTGAATTAGGTCCAAAAAATGCAGTAAACTTAAGCTCCTGTAAATACTTAACCATAACCAATTGAATAATATTAATAAGTAGAAAATGAAATAATGCCACTTGCAGCAACATGGATAGACCTAGAGATTATCATACTAAGTGAAGAAAGCCAGACAAAGACAAATGTCATATCACTTATATGTGGAATCTAAAATATGACACTAATGAAGTTATCTACGAAACAGAAACAGACGCACAGACATAGAGAACAGACTTGTGGTTGCCAAGGGGGAGGGGGGAAGGGATGGATTGGGAGTTTGAGGTCAGCAGATACAAACTATTATATATAGGATGGATAAACAACAAGGTCCTACTGTATAGCACAAGGAACTATTTTAAATATATTTTAATAACCTATAATGAAAAAGAATATGAAAAAAAATATATATGTATATCTGCATCACTTTGCTGTACAGCAGTAATTAACACAACATTGTATATCAAATATACTTCGATAAAATACTTTGTTTTGTTTTTTTTGTTGGTGGGATTTATGTGACTTTTAATTCTCATTTTACTAACATTTTACAGTAAGTGTGGGGAATAAAGATGGGGTGGAGTAAGGGAAAGGAAGAACAGAAAAGTATTCTTTCAAGTTCCTTGAACGACTGAAGCATGTGCTAGGATAAGAAAGTTCAGTAAAAGCATCATGTCATTTTCAGCACAGAGCTCTTAATGGAGATGCATGACAGAGATATAGCAACTCTTTAGATCTGGTGGAAGTGACTCCAACAGAGAATTAATACTTTTAAAAAATAAGAAGAAAGGAAAAATCCTTAAAAACATGTAATCCCTTTGACCCAACTTTCATATACACAGATTTACTCTGAACGTTTATATAAAAGGAAGTTCATCATATCATGCTTTATATTAGCAAATGTAGAAACATCCTAAATGCCCCACATTTAAAGAACTGATTAAATAAATTATGTTATGGCATCTTATACATCCATTAAAAAATCATGCAGTAGAGGAATGTTTATGTCTTAGAAAACATTCACTACATAATACTAAGTAAAAATGTGGGTTATGAACCCAAACATATGTTCAAAATGATGTCAATTGTTAAAATAAAGAATATTCATACATAGGCATAGGGATACACGCCAAATTTATCTCAAGGAGGGTTAGGAAATATTTATTGCTTGCATTAGCATTAAAAAATTTTTTTGATAAAGAGAAAAAAAATCTTAATCTTTTCTCCTTTGAGAAAAGGCTGTGTGTTCTTCGCTTGGCATCCCAAGTCTCTGAGCCTCAGTTTCCTCATCTATAAGGTAAAGATAGTGAGGCCTTCTGAAGTTAAGTATTTACAGTGTATTCAAAACATACTCTGAAAATAATTAAGTTACATGCACACATTGACACACACACAGTATTTTTTTTAACCGTGATAAAATCCACATAATATAAAATCTGCCATCTTAACCATTTCCAAGCGTACAGTTCAGCATGTGAAGGACATTCATTGTTACACAACCAATCTCCAAGAACTCTTCATCTTGCAACACTGAAACTCTACCCATTAAACAACAACTCCCCAATCTCTCTTTCCCCAGCCCCTGGCAATGACCATTCTACTTTCCGCCTCTACAAATTTGACTATGGAGTACGGATTTTTGACTAGGAGCTCTGCACTTCCACTGCAGGGGGTTCAGGTTTGATCCCTGGTCGGGGAACTAAGATCCCGCATGCCTCATGGCCGGAAAGGAAAGAAAAGAAGGGAAGAAGGGAGGGAGGGAGGGAGGGAGGGAGGGAGGGAGGAAGGAAGGAAGGAAGGAAGGAAGGTAGGAAGGAAGGAAGGGGGGAGGGGGGAGGGGGGAGGGGGGAGGGGGGAGGGGGGGAGGGGGGAGGGGGGAGGGGGGAGGGGGGAGGGGGGAGGGGGGGAGGGAGGCAGTCATTCCCAGCCCTAGTTTCAGATGCACCTGGGAAAATCTAATTCTCAAAAAAAAAAGTAAATAAATTTAAATCAATTCCCATTTAAAATGTACCTACATACGTGCATATTCCTCTAAGTTCTTTTGAAAAGTGAGAAGGTATTTGTGTGTTTGTTGCAAAACCACTAAGGTTGAAAATGGATTGAAACAGGGACGTACTACAGTCCTCCACTTTACCAGCTGAGCTATCAAAGGGAGAACACAGACACAGATGACAAATGCATGGCTACCAAAGGGGAAAGGGGGAGGAGAGGGGTAAATTAGGAGTTTGGGATTAGCAGATACAAACTGCTGTATATAAAATAGATAACCAACAAACTCCTACTGTATAGTACAGGGAACTATATTCAATATCCTGTAAAAAATCATAATGGAAAAAAATCTGAAAAGAATATATATATACACACTCTTCAGATTTATTTATATACATATATACATATAAAACTGAATCACTGTGCCACACAGACTAACACAACATTGTAAATCAACTATACTTCAAATTTTTTAAAAATGCACATTTGTTTTTGGTGGTATTTACCACAAAATTGATTTCATTTCCAAGAAGAACACTTTCTTCCTCACAAGAAAGTTCTGTCACACTTTCTCTAAAAAAATTTAAAAAAATAAAAAGGGCTTATTAACACAACACTTTGTTTTTTTTTTTTTAACCACGTTGGGGACTTCTTTGTGTTGCAGTCAAGCTGAGCTGGGGGCTCTTAAGGGTTTCCAGAAATAGCCTTGTGGTGCAAGGGCTGCTCTCTGCTGCTCCCTGGGCATCCGGGGAGGGAAGAGGGGTTCTCCTCCAAGTCTGTCAAAGAACCATGCCTCCCGCAGAACAGAGAGTGCCAGCCTATTCACAACAGCCAAGACATGGAAACAACTAAATGTCCATCAACAGATGAATGGATAAAGAAGATGTGGTGTGTGTGTACATACACACATACAATAGACTACTACTCAGGCATAAAAAAGAATGAAATAATGCCATTTGCAGCAACATGGAGGGACCTAGAGATTATCATACTAAGTGAAGTAAGTCAGACAGAGAAAGACAAATACTATATGATATCACTTATATGTGGAATCTAAATAGGACACAAATGAACTTATCTACGAAACAGACTCACAGACAGAGAACAGACCTGTGGTTGCCAAGGGGAGGGGAGTGGGGGAGGGATGGATTGGGAGTCTGGGATTAGCAGATGCAAACTATTATATAGAGAAGGGATAAACAACAAGGTCCTACTGTACAGCACAGGGAACTATACTCAATATCCTGTGAAAAACCATAATGGAAAAGAATATGAAATAGAACGTATATATACGTATTACTGAGTCACTTTGCTTGTACAGTAGAAATTAACATTGTAAATCAACTATACGTCAATAAAACAAATTGAAAAAAAAAAAAAGGAAGAATGGACGGTGCCAGCAATGAAGCAGAGGGCCACCACCTCGCCCGGGGCCAGCTGCAGCCCCTCAGCAGGCAGCCTTGGTGCCCACCCTGAGGAGGAGAGGGGAACAAAGTCTTCATTTCACTTCCCTCCTGACCGCTGCCTGGCCCTCCCTTGTCTCTCTCCCCGCTATGAACTTGGATCTCCACGTCTGGGAACCCTCCCCACGTCCCATCACTTGGTGGTGACGACCTTACCCTTTTAGTTTCCTAGATCCTCTATGACAACAGAGCCCACGGTAAGCTGCAGATGCATCCTCCTTACCGAGCACCTTTGCCTATATTAATGCAAGTAATCCTCCCAACAACGTTGGAAAGCAAATACTATTACTATTCCCATTTTACAGAGTAAGAAGCTACCAAGACTCACAGAGGTTGCGCAACTCACCCAAGGTCATGGTGCTGGTTAGAAGGTGGTGGGCTGCGTGGGAAGCCAGGCAGTCTGGCTCCAGGGCGTGGGTTTTCACCCTCTAGGCTAGACTGACCCTCGCCCCTATTGTTATATTTTCCTAAATTAACATTTCTCAGTGGAGTAACGTTCTATCCATCCTAGGTCTTCTTCCCTCAAGGATATGATTTCTGAAAGGATTTTCCAGAGTGATGTAGATGGAACAGTAGCAGCTTTTAAATCTAAATATTTACAAACTTCTGACAGAGCTGAAGTGTCTTACACTCTTACATTCTATAATAGCAACTTCTATAATTCAGCATCGCTTGCTAAAGGTGAAGATGCCATTTCTTTCTTCCTTTCTGTTCTTCCTTCCTTCCTTCCTTCCTCCCTCCCTCCCTCCCTCCCTTTCTTTTTGGCTGCGTTGGGTCTTCATTGCTGCGCGCGGGCTTTCTCTAGTTGTGGTGAGCGGGGGCTACTCTTCGTTGTGGTGAGCGGGCTTCTCATTGCGGTGGCTTCTCTTGTTGCAGAGCACGGGCTCTAGGCACGCGGGCTTCAGTAGTTGTGGCTCGCAGGCTCTAGAGCGCAGGCTCAGTAGTTGTGACGCACGGCCTTAGTTGCTCCGCGGCATGTGGGATCTTCCCGGACCAGGGCTCGAACCCGTGTCCCCTGCATTGACAGGCAGATTCTTAACCACTGCACCACCAGGGAAGTCCCTGAAGATGGCATTTCAATTTCATCATTTTTGAAAGCTTCCATGTGGTAGAACATCTTGTTAATCAAAGACTTTTTATGTAGAATGTTAGCTGTAGTGGCTAAAGTTTTAAAGAGAAAAGATATCTTATATAAAAATTTAGCAGAGTTCTTGATCAATAAGCAAATTTAAACAAAATGAAGAAAAGAGAATTGTTAGCATCCAGGACATTCCTGGTCATACTGACCAGATCAGGTCTGACTTGGGGGTCCCTGACCCTTTGACCTTTCCCCTCTCTCCACACCCCATGAAAATGTCTAACCAAAAAGAATTACTTCTGTACAATTTGATATGAATTTATATCAGTTGGATTATTACTTTTCCCAGGGACATCTGTATTTGTAAAATACTCTGTTTACCATATGATCCAGCAAACCCACTCCTGGGTATATATTCAGAGAAAACTATTATTCGAAAAGATACATGCACCCCTATGTTCATTGCAGCACTATTTACAATAGCCAAGACATGGAGGCAACCTAAATGTCCATCAAAAGATGAACAGATAAAGAAAATGTGGTGTACATATACACAATGGAATACTACCTAGCCACAAAAAAAGAATGAAATAATGCCATTTGCAGCAACATGGATGGACCCAGAGATTATCATACTAAGTGAAGTGAGTCAGACAAAGGCAAATATATGATATCACTCATATGTGGAATCTAAAAAAATGATACAAATGAACTTATTTACAAAACAGAAACAGACTTACAGACATAGAAAACAATCTTATGATTACCAAAGGGGGCGGGGGGGGGGGTGCGGAAAAGAAGTATGGGATTAGCAGATACACACTACTATACATATAGATAATCAACAAGGACCTACTGTATAGCACAGGCAACTATATTCAATATCTTGTAATAAACAGGATATATGGGGATATGTGTATAACTGATTCACTTTGTTATAAAGCAGAAACTAATACACCATTGTAAAGCAATTATACTCCAATAAAGATGTTAAAAAAAATCCATAATGGGAAAGAATATAAAAAAGAATATTTTATATATATATATATAAATGAATCACTTTGCTGTATATCAGAAACTAACATTGTTTCTGATATATAACATTGTAAATCAACTATACTTCAATTTAGAACAATAAAATAATCCCTTTTAAAGAAATGCCTGGTTGACCATGTGTAAGTTGGGCAAATAGCTGACAGAGGAAGATGCAAGCTGTGTGCATACGTGGATCAATAAAGACCCCGAGTGGGCATCATGCCCAGGCCACCTGTTCTGGCTGAGCTTAGGGCCCACACTGAGTTTTGATTTCACTGCAATAAAGGAGACTTAACTAGCATATCAACGTTATAGCTTTAAGAAGTATTAACTCTCACGTGATCTTTAAAAATAATGCCCTCAAAGACGTTGAAACCGACTGATGGAAATTCATCTCTACCACCCAACAGATGTTCGTTGGTCTACTGAATTCCACCTTCTAGCTCTCTCTATTCTTTTGCCTGAAAAATTCTGGTTCTTCTGTTTTCTCACAAGCGTGCTACACGGCTCCTCTACCCTAGTTCACAGCAGTTTCAATTCATTCCACAAACATTTAAGAAGTGCCCTCTGAACCAGGAACCGTGTGAGGTGCTGGGTGATGCATTCGTTCAGCATGACTCCTGACCTGCAGGGATGGGCACAGCCTTAAATGACCATGGGACAGAGTCCTATACCCCGGGGGCAGGGGAGGGCAGCGGGCAGCAATGCCCTACGGTCAGGAGGAAGGGGAAAGGTCCCTTTCCAAGCTTATAAACACCAAACCTCAGAAATAGTTAGTACCTAAAGAGCGGGGGGTTTATTCTTGATTCCTATAGAGTACTGTGTCTTGGACCCAGGAAAGGGGTAGCACATACTGCTGGTATATGTGAATACAGCCCTTAGTAAGATTCTGCAAAGCTTATTTAATAAATATTTATATAACACCAAGGCTCTGCGAGGTTGGGCACTTAGGCGTAAAAAAGCAAACAACCAAGACATGGAATTAAGGAAAAACCAGCTAAACACAAGAATGACAGCAAATTACACAACAAAGCATAAACGAAATAGGAGCCAGAAACTCGGCTGTTATTTTAAAGGTCAGCTGCACGTCATGAAAGAATCACGGCCCCCATTCCTAAGAGGCTTACATTCTCCTAGGGAGATAAATCAAATGAACGTGGATCCCCAGAAACGTGAAACTCTAATTGTTATTCTGTGTAGGTTGGAAAGGTGAGCCCTGGCATCAAAGGAAGAAAACATTACGTCACTTAATCCTCTAAATTGGCCTGGAAGGGGTGAGCCATGAGCTAATTTGTTTTTTTTTAATGTTGTAGTTTAAAAAAGAAGAGGTGGGGGCTTCCCTGGTGGCGCAGTGGTTGAGAATCTGCCTGCCAATGCAGGGGACATGGGTTCGAGCCCTGGTCTGGGAGGATCCCACATGCTGCGGAGCAACTGGGCCCGTGAGCCACAACTACTGAGCCTGCGCGTCTGGAGCCTGTGCTCCGCAGCAAGAGAGGCCGCGATAGTGAGAGGCCCACGCACAGCGATGAAGAGTGGCCCCTGCTCGCCGCAACTAGAGAAAGCCCTCGCACAGAAACGGAGACCCAACAGCCAAAAATAAATAACTAAATAAAATTTAAAAAAAAAAAAAAAGAAGAAGAGGTGGGTTGGAGTTCTCCCTGGCTAAGGCACAGGCTGGGCAAAAAAAAAAAAAAATTAATGGAAAAAGGTAAATAAATTTTAAAAAGAATCATTAAAGTGTAAAAAAAAAAATAAGGGGGGTGGTAAGGTTGGAAAGAACTGACTCACGGGAGGCCCTTACTGCCTTCCACCTGTGTATCACTTCCTGAGCATCCACTGGGGGTCAGCCCCACCCTCAACTGAATCACCAACTGTGTGTCTGTCTGACAGTGGCTGGGTGGGACATGGGGATGCCACAAGCGTTCCTGACACAGTGCCTGCTTTCATGGAGCTCACTGTGGAGTGAGTTACATTTTGTCATCCCAGTTTTACAGGCTCTGAGACACCCAACACTCCAGCTCCCCCAAGAGCCAATGCTAGAGCTTGTATAGAGCAGAATCAGGACGCAGACAGGCAGGTTTATCTGGCCTCAAAATCATAAGCTTTCTATGACCCCAAATGGTCCCCAACAAGACGGGCAAAAATGAGCAAAAACTTAAGAGCACCCCAAGGACAGCAGTGTCCTTCACGTGACACTTCCCACGTGTCCCCATTTCCTACCCTAAAGCACACTTCACAGCCAGGACTGCAAACCTTCACGTTCCCTCAAGACCTACCCCGCAGGCCACATCCTCAAAGCAAGGGCTACTGCCTAGGACGCCAAATTCTCTGTCACACATGGAAGGCTCCATGGGAAGTCGGGAGCGGAAAACAGAACTATCATCATTTCCTCGCGGAAACAGAGAGAATGACCTCTCCTCCATCCTCTGCGACTTGCGAGAGCAAAAAAGGAAAGCAAAATACAACCGTTGGAATGGGCCATCCTATAACGAATTCAACAAGGATAGTGCTGCAAACGTCCTTCTAACTAGATTTTTCCCCTCTCTTAGCAGCCTCACCAGTGTCAGAAATCTCACCAAGTAGACATTCATTTATTTCATCTCACACTCCACCCTCCAAGCTTCCTCATCCAGGATGCAAATGCTCCTGCAAAGGACTTCACAGCCAAAGGGGAAAACAGTGGGCCCAGCACCCAAGGCTGAGAGTTTGAGACCCGTCATCACGTTGGACCTTGATAAAGTCATTTAACTCCCTAGTCTCCATGAAGGGAGGCTACACAAGTTAGCTCAGGGGATGATGAAAAGCAGGTAACAAACAGAAGGACCCTGCAGCAGAGCCAACGGCTCAGCAGAAAGTAGGCAAGTTTTAGTGGACGCTGACTCGGCATCCTTGTTCCAACTGATGAAGCCCAAAGTTGGAGTCCCCGACAGGAGGTTCCAGAGCACTGGCCCCTAGAAGGAGGAACGAAGTTGTGATGACACGGAGTGACGAAGGAGCAGAGCTTACCTGGGAAGGTAGAGGTGTGAACCTGAGACGAACTGAATCTGCCAGCTTTGCCGAGAGCAGCAGTTTTCAACCTGTAGCATCAGCATCACCTGGGAACTTCTCGGGAACCCTCAGGCCCCGCCCCAGACTCACCTGATCAGAAACGCTGGCGGGGAGGGGGTCAGCAATCTGGGTTTTCCCAAGCCTTCCAGGTGATTCTGAGGCAGGCTTACATTTGAGAACCACTAGCAAAGAAAGCCAAGCGCACACAACATTTAGTTCTATGGTTCTGTAGTTCTAGAAGGAAAATTAATATAAGACCTAGCACATTCCAACATTTCTACCCTTGGAAAGCACAGCCGGGGGATTAGACTTTCCAAGCTTAGCACAAGGGGGTGCAGTCGGCCTTGTGTATGTCTTGTGACCAAACTCTGGAACCTGTTATAGGGCGCAATGCTCTCGGAGCTCAGAGCTGGGTCACGTGCTCGATAAACATCACTGCACAGCATAGAGGACAGGCTTTTTGCTTTTTAAAGCAAAAAGCCTCCACAGAGGTAATCTTCCCTGGAAAATATCAGCAATCATCTAACTCTATTTCCCCCACCTGCCTTAGCACATATTTTTTAAATTTCCAAAATCAATCGAACGGCAGGCCTGCTGCAGAGCAGAGATGCCGCCTCACCGCGGGCTGCAAGAGCTCCCACCAACGGGCCCACACAAAGGCCCTTCTGCGCGATCCATGGTCTCGGCGTGTTGCTGGTTTTAGGGTCTCAAAGCGTAGATAATCAGATACTGCTTTTCAATTTTCCAAAACATACAGCTACCATCACAGGCAAAAATCAATGCAAAAAAGTCTCCCGTTTCGAGGCAATTTTCTCTCCGAGCAAATCTATGCCTGAATTTAACTGCACGTAATTTGCCAGCTTAAAAAAAAAAAGATAGCTTTTAATTTTAAAAAATATAGAGGTGCACATGACACTCCCCTGTACATTTCTTTGCAACATCTGAGAATCTATAATTATTCCAAAATAATATAGCTAGTTAGGTTTTCCCTCTGGTTATTTTGTTACACACACACACACACACACACACACACACACACACACACGCGCGCCACAGGCCCCGAGGGAGGGCTCGGCTCAGGACCCTGTGGCAGATCAGCCTCAAAGGCAAGAGATCACGAGCTAAAATTTTGGGTCATTTCAGAATTAAACCCACTTACTCAGGCCTGTGTAGAAGAGTGGCATCGTCAGTGTGGCCACCACAGGGATAAACTAGTGAGCAGGTCCTTGTCACCACCATCGAGGCGCACACTCCAGCCGCCCTCCGGAGCCAGCACCCCAAAACACAGAAGCTGACTTAGCTCAGAGACGCTCAAAGTGTAGAAGTGGGGCCTCCCAATGAAAAACCCCAGAAGACCAGAGAGAACACTGCAGGACTCCTAAGACCTGCTTCCCAGATATTCCTGATCATGCAAATCACCTGGAGCACTGAAGGGACAATGCTCACCAGGAGGAGGTGGCCTCCCCCAGTTTCCCCCTTCCCTCTGCTTCTGGGGGAGAAGCAGCTTCTCGGACTGACATACCTGGGAGAATCACGGGGTCCCCGCTGGGCTCAGCTGAGCCCCCTTCTCCCTCTGGAAGTGAGCTTCTCTGCAGGCTGCAGGCGCTGGTGCTGCCTGGGGAACTCGGCCCGGAGGGAGGGACCTGCTCAGGACTCGGGCAGATCAGCCTCCATCCAGGAATGCAGAGCAGGCCTCCCAGGCCGGCTGACCTGACAGCCTCCAGCCCAGCCTCTGTTAGGGAATAAGTGACATTCTGAGCTCCTTTTTGTCCTAGTCACTGCTTTTCTTCTCCGTTTGCTCAGAACCTGGGCGGGAACGAGGACTAGGATCCGCTGGGACCCTCACCTCGGGCACCTGCCGCAGGTGTGTTTAATGATGCAGATTCCAGCCCCGCCCACGCCCGGGGGTGCTGGCTCCTTAAGGCTAAATCAGAGTCTGGTGCTTCTAGGAGGAGCCCAGGAGACGCTCGCTATCTGGAAAAGGAAGGAAATACTACTGTCTGAAAGAATTTCTAGAACTGAGTTCCCTGTTACGCGAAATTGAGCTATATGGGGGCCAGTTTCTGCAGAGGTTCGCAGCACTGTCTAGAAGTTTCGCTCTAATCACACCCACGGGGGAAAATTACAGAGACCATGAACTCGAGACTGGAACATTTTATCAGAAGTTTAAGCAGCCCGGCAAAGGAGTAGAGGCTTCCCAACGATGCCTCCAGAAAAATAAAGATTAGGGAAAGCAAAGCCTTGAGAGTAGGGACGGCGGGGGTAGGGGGGGAATGGCTGCGGGGAAGGAGGGGGGCTGACACTGTGAGGGAGGGGCGGCCTCCCCTGCTTTGTGGGAAGTGCTTCTCTGCAGAAGCAAGATTGCTTGGCACTATGCATGGGGAAGGGTGCTGCGCACACTGTCTTCCCCCGCAGGTACCCGACTTCTCTCCACCTCTGCGACCATACCGGAGCCTGAGCATACTTATGGGCATCAGAGATGAAGTCACCTGCTCTGAGCCAGCCATCAGAAGGGCTTGGCATCTGTTACCCATGACAGGGCAACGTATGTTGATGAGCATCTCAGAACAACTCAAACTGCAGGGACATGAGATCCTATAACGTTTCCTAATAAGCAAGGAACCATAATTGGAATTCATAGTACAGCACCCATGACTTGTAAGTTAAGAAGCAGAAAGCATATACTGTCATTGACATTTGGATGTCATCATGTGAGGTGCTGGTCTGTTTTAGTCTCGTAAACATGGTAGCGTTTTGGGCTTCCCTGGTGGCGCAGTGGTTGAGAATCTGCCTGCCAATGCAGGAGACATGGGTTCGAGCCCTGGTCTGGGAAGATCCCACATGCTGCGGAGCAACTAGGCCCGTGAGCCACAACTACTGAGCCTGCGCGTCTGGAGCCTGTGCCCCGCAACAAGAGAGGCCGCGACAGTGAAAGGCCTGCGCACCGCGATGAAGAGTGGCCCCCGCTCGCCACAACTAGAGAAAACCCTCGCACAGAAACGAAGACCCAACACGCCAAAAATATAAATAAATAAATAAATAAAAATTTAAAAAAAAAAGTATAGCATTGTCTAGAGTCTGTGCATGTACTTTATAAAAAAAATTTAAAAAAAACATGGTAGCGTTTATGAGACCTCATTGGTTCACTCCTGACTTCAGTCCTCCAACCCTATTTTTCCCATGCAGTCTTATGTGTCTTTTTCTTTTCGGGGGGGGGGGGAAGGGGGGAATGAATGAATGAATGAACGCAGTGAACAAGGCAGCTGGGCTAGCTTAGCATCTTGCTCCACCTCCCTGAACCGTGTTTGCCAGAACAGAGAATTTTCTGTCAGGAGGAGGGATGACTTGTAAGCGGACAGCAGCCACCCTTATTTGAGATCTTATTTACAAGGTTCCAGAAGGAGCTTCTGCACCGAAATGCCTCCCCAGACAGTCAGCCAGGGTGCCTGAAATTCCCAGCATCATCCCCAGACCTCAGGAGAGGGCCTCGAGGGAGGAGAGAACGTGGTAAGACCTTCACAGCCATTAGCATCTGGGCACGAATCAGTCTGCTCAAATAGCCATCCCCCAACAGTAAACATATAGAGGGGGGTCTGCCACGCCCAAGCGCTGTGCTTAGAAACTCAGGACTAAGTTAGAGGGAGGCTCCATCCCCACCATCAAGGACGCAGGGGTCTCGGCAGGGACAGAAGTGCGTACACAGACAGCCGTGTTCTGAAAGCTGCAGGGAAGGTGTGCACGGCACCCTGAAGAATCCGAGAGGAGAGATGGCCTGGCAAAGAAGAGAGGAAGAGGGAACAGCGCCTGCAAAGCCACAAAACTGTAAAAGGCACAGCACACGTAAATAACAGCGCTGCTGAACTCACTGGGCTGGAATATCATAGGCAAAGAGCAAAAGATGAGGCGGAGGGGGAAAGGGGCACACTAGGATGGTGTTTTGTCTTACAGGTGGGGAGAGGCGGCAGGGAGTGAGAACAGGGCAGATTTCCAGGAAGACAGCCCTTGGGGCAGGTAGCAGAGGTGCTGGAGCGAAGAGGCCTCACTGCCAGAGGCCTTGATGAAAAGGCTCTGGGAAGTGAGAAAAGGTCCAGTTTGCTGAAAGAGGAGAAAACGGCCCGGAGTGTGGCGCAAAGCTCCCGGAGAGCCGGGACAGCTGGTGACTGCGGAGGCTATGTCTGATAACCGAGTGCGATGCAAGGACTCGGCCGGATCCCCCCAGGTCCGAGCCACAAGCAGGCACCTTCCAGGGATGACGGATAATGGGTTGTTCCCTCCAGGTCATACTACAAACAAAAAGGGTGGGAGACGGACTGGAGAGAGGAGACCCCCTTCCTAGTCCAGGGGAGGCAGGCCGAGGGGCCGACCTAAGGCGTTTGCAGTTACACCACAGGAGATGAAGAGCCCCTCAAGGAACTTCAGCCCAGAATGATGGAACCAAGAAACGCCTGGGTGACCACAGAGGGACAGCCAGACCAAAGGGAGCCAAAGTTCGTGCTTGCAAATAACGGAAAACCACTGAGTTGGAATGCTGATGGGTGCTCACAGAAATGACAGGGAGAGGGGAGAATTTGTCTTGAAAAGTGGATGGGAACCAAAAGAAGCTGGCGGCCAGAGCAAGGCCCGTGGCCAAGGCCCACACAGGAGCGGTTAGGACACCCCAGCACCAATACCTGAGTTAGCTCTGACCCACCCCCTGGCCAGAGTCTAACTGGTTGTACTCAAACACAGTCTGAAAACACTGAGAGGCTGGGCAGTCAGCCTCTCACTGTTATTTAACTACTTTCCTATATGAGCAGTAACTGTAAACTTCCTGGATGTATCTGCATTTAGAAAGAAGACACATTACTATTAACGATAGCCATACATGGAAACAACCTAAATGTCCATCAGCAGGTGAATGGATAAAGATGTGATATACAGGGTGGTCCAGTGGTAAAGAATCTGCCTTCTAATGCAGGGGACACAGGTTCGATCCCTGGTCGGGGAACTAGGATCCCACATGCCGCGGGCCAACTAAGCCCGCACTCCACAACTACTTAGCTCGCGTGCCTCAACTAGAGAACGTGCGTGCTGCAAACTACAGAACCCATGCACTCTGGAGCCCACGCCCCACAACTACAGAGCCCACGCGCCCTGGAGCCTGAGTGCCACACTAGAGAAGAGAAAACCCACACTCCACAACTACTTAGCTCACGTGCCTCGACTAGAGAACATGCGTGCTGCAAACTACAGAACCCATGCACTCTGGAGCCCACGCCCCACAACTACAGAGCCCACGCGCCCTGGAGCCTGAGTGCCACAACTAGAGAAGAGAAAACCCGCACTCCACAACTAGAGAGAAGCCCATGTGCCGCAACTAGAGAGAAGCCTGCACACCGCAATGAAAGATACCGCATACCGCATGCCTCAACAAAGATCCCGTGTGCCACAACTAAGACCCAATGCAGCCAGATATATAAATAAATAAATATTTTTTTAAAAAGATGTTATACACACCCTACACACACAATGGAATATTACTCAGCCATACAAAAGAAAGAAATACTGTCATTCGCAGCAACATGGATGGACCTAGAGATTATCATACTAAGTGAAATAAGTCAGAGAGAGAAAGACAAATACCATATGATATCACTTATATGTGGAATCTAAAATAGGACACAAATGAAGATATCTATGAAACAGAAACAGACTCTCAGACATAGAGAGCAAACTTGTGATTGCCAAGGGGGAGGTATGAGGTGGTATCAGATGAGTGCTTCCTGGGCCTCTCGACCGTGGGGGAGGGATGGATTGGGAGTTTGGGATTAGCAGATGCAAACTAGTATATATAGAATGGATAAACAACAAGGTCCTACTGTATAGCACAGGGAACTATATTCAGTATCCTGTGATAAACCATAATATAATGGAAAAGAATATGAAAAAGGATGTGTATATATGTATAACTGAATCACTTTGCTGTACAGCAGAAATTACCACAACATTGTAAATCAACTATACTTCAATAAAATAAATCAAAAAAAAAGGAAAGAAGAGGCATTAACCATGGCCGGACTGCTGGTGTGTGTACATATGTGTGTGCATATGTGCACGGTGGAAGGTGAGGACAGAAATCTGGTTTCAACCTTCCCAGGTGCTTCTCCAGGCTAAACAGTACCTAGCACTCTCCCCTAAACAAAGCCTTGACTCAGGTAGACTGATCTACTCCATCTCCCATTCCTTGTTCCTTCTGGGCATTTTTCCCACCTGTTTGTCCTGTCCCCCACCTGCCCCGCTACATCCTGTACATCTCTATGGGCTCATCTGAGCCCCAGTCTACACAGCCCCTCCCACTGCCGAGGACCAGAGCTCTCTGACCTCGAAAATCCTGCAACACTCACGGTCGAGAGGCCCAGGAAGCACTCATCTGATACCACCTTATTTCAGTAACTCACCTTTGATGAATACACAGACTTTAAACAAGATTGAAATCATTAATGCAGAAATTATCTTTCTTGCCTTCCTCCCCCTTAGCTTAGAAGACATATTCAAATAAATGTTAAGTGGCTGATAAACTAAAAAAGTGAAACACAGAAAAAAGTGAAACACAGATGAAAAGTGCATTTTGCGTAATTGTTTAAGAGCTTCCTGGGTAGAGGGGCAATAATTCCTCAATTAACAATGAGGTACCCGCTGCTTTTGCTTTTGTACAAATAAAGGTTTGTGGTATTTACAAACCTGTCTGGAGACCCATTTGGCACTTACCTGATATGGCCTTATACTATTAATTAGTATTAATATACTAAATAATATACTTCCGTGTATATTGATTTTAAACACGCTTGAAAACATTATACGAGTAGGAATTCTCAGTCTCACTCTGTGTATGGGGGTGGGTGGGAGGGGAGCTTGCTTTTGACCTCTATAGCTCAATGTTATTTGACCGATCGTCAGGGAGGGATGGATTGGGAGTTTGGGGTTAGCAGATGCAAACTATTATACGAGAATGGATAAACAACAAGGTCCTACTGTACAGCACAGGGAAAATATCCTGTGATAAACAATAATGGAAAAAAATATGAAAAAGAATGTGTATATAAGTATTACTGAATCACTTTGCTGTACAGCAGAAATTAACCCAACATTGTAAATCAACTATACTTCAATAAAATAAATTTTAAAAAATAAAAATTATCTGACTAACTAAAAGGATAAAAAATAAAATACAGATGAAGTTTGCTTCCTGTATAATTAAAAAAAAAATCTATCACTGCTCTAAGGAGATAGCTTCCCTTACTAATGGTTAGACCACGTATTACTGAATCTGTACCAAAAAAAAAAAGATTTTGTGAATTTTTTTTTAACTTATAGAAAGTAGTGGCTGGGGACTTCCCTGGCGGTCCAGTGGTTAAAACTCCACTTCCACTGCAGGTGGCACGGGTTCTATCCCTGGTCAGGGAAGATCCTGCATGCCGCGCAGTGCGGCCAAAAAAAATACATAAGTAAATGGTTAGTTCTTTAAAAAAAAAAAAAAAAAAAAGGTAATGGCTGGAATCTGACAGGTAATTTCCTTGGAGGCAACAAAGGGATGAGTCTAAGAGAACAAAAATGGCCAGAGCTGGATGGACCTAGAGTCTGTCATACAGAGTGAAGTAAGTCAGAAAGAGAAAAACAAATACCGTATGCTAACACATACATATGGAATCTAAAAAAAAAGTGGTCATGAAGAACCTAGGGGCAGGGCGGGAATAAAGACGCAGACCTACTAGAGAATGGACTTGAGGACACGGGGAGGGGGAAGGGTAAGCTGGGACAAAGTGAGAGAGTGGCATGGACATATATATACTACCAAATGTAAAACCGATAGCTAGTGGGAAGCAGCCGCATAGCACAGAGAGATCAGCTCAGAGCTTTGTGACCACCTAGAGGGGTGGGATAGGGAGGGTGGGAGGGAGGGAGACGCAAGAGGGAAGAGATATGGGGGTATGTGTATATGTATAGCTGATTCACTTTGTTATAAAGCAGAAACTAACACACCCTTGTAAAGCAATTATACTCCAATTAAAAATAAATAAATAAATAAATAAATAAAAAATGGCCAGAGCCAAGTGTCTAAACATGCTTATTCATTAAGCCTGGGACTTAAAGGTCATGCCAGCTCTGCCAATCAGCTAAAAGGGAAAGCTGTCCCTCAGGCAGGCAACAGGGCCATTAGGAGATAGGCAGGTACCGAAAGGGAAGCTTCCGGACCTTGAAAGGAAGGGCTGTGATGCAGCCCTTGTGAGACCCCAATGTCAGCTTAGGAAGCGAGGGGGCCAACAAGCCATCTGAACAATCACCTCTGGACAGACCAAGCAGGGCAGACAGAATCACACTGGGGTGAGGGGGGACTCTGGGGGCTGGACAGATGGGATGCAAGGGGGGACTGAGTGGGCCATGCAGCAGGGAAGGAAGAGGTGGGATGGGGCCGCAGGAGGGTGCATCTCTGTATTCAGGGGCCAGGATAACCTCAGAGGGACCCCGAGGATCCCATACAAAAAAAAAACGAATCAGTGGCTGACTCAAAAACCCCAAGAACTCCAGGTACGTTAGCCGTTCTTGCCCCGGCTTCTGCTTACTCAGCAACTGTCCATTTCAATTCTGGATCAGGAACTCCTCAAAGGCCCAGACACGCCAGGAGAGGCTCAACGAATAATGTAAGGATGAAGGAAAGAAATTCATGCTCTTTTACCTCATCTATTTCCTTCTCTGCTTTTCCACTTTCTTTTTCTACTTTCATGCTATCTTCCCACCCCTTATTTTTTGGCAAGCATTCTTTTGAAAGCTCCAACTAGCCCCAATGGGGACCCAAGAAGAATGGAAACAAACCCATTTTTAACCTAAATCGTGAGCAAGAGCAGGCAGAAGGGCCCAGGAAGGAAGGTATGGAGGTGGCAGTGACCTTCACCCCAGACGTGGGGCCAATAGCAGGCAGAACTGGGGCGGGTGCACCCCAGAGCTGAGCATGGCTCTGAGGCCAGGGGGCCTGGGTTCACATCCCAGGTCCTCTTGTAATGGGCTGCTTAGCCTGGGGAGGTTTCAAAATTCCTCTCTGCCTCAGTTTCCATATTTGTAAAACGGAAAAAAATAAGAGTGCTTACTTTATAATATTTGGGAGGAAATTAAATAAGTACTTAGAACAGGGACTGGCACTGAATACCCACCTCTTGCTTCCTTGTTTTTTTTCTCCCAAATAAATACCTAAGTGTTTTTCAAAAGAAGGTCCTATTGATCCACCCTAGGGCACGTGGTACTAAACAATTTCCTAGTACAGAGTAGGATTTTTAGTTTATAATTCATCCTTATATATCTGTGCCCTGTCCTTGGATTCATCTTATAACTAATTACTGAGGCTGGCTGGCCATCTGTGTTCCTGAAACACGAAGTGAACCACCACCTCTGCTGACCAGCTCAGCTGAATGAACCTAAATAGTACATTTATTGATATTGCATTTTCTGGTTTTATATTATACTTACATTCATATCGCATTTTCTGGGCCTTTTTCCTTAATGGTCACACTATGTTCCCATTGTTAAAAGATGATAGTTAAGAACCATTCATTTATCAGGGGGGTTACGTGACTCAAGAGTCCGCGCAGACAAAGAACTCAGGTGGTTTTTGGATTCCTTCTGCATCAGACGTAACGGGGCACACGTTATTGATGTTCAGGAGCTGAGATGGCTGAGATGTGTCTTGGGGAGAGACTGCCTCAGGGAGAGACTGCCTTGGGTCCTAGTTGAGTATTTATCAGGGTCTGCAGCTCTAAGCCTCATGAACTTCTCTTTCAGTCAAGACCGAGTCACTGGCCCTTCTTCTGTGTTCAGGAATTTGATGGCACAAGTGACTTTCCCTTCCAAATTTTCTACATTTTCAAGGTCTTAAATACTCCTTTCGTACATGAATAGTTGAATGTTTCCCATTGCATGGGAAATGAGTTGGGAGTAAAAGAGACCATCAGTTCTCCTGGATTCCTTAGCTCAATCTTGATTTTTATCTTCAAGTACAAAAATTTTAATGCATACATTTGAATAAAGAAAATGGTAAAGGAAAGTCAATTGGAAATTCAAATCATGATCCAAGATATTTCTCTAACACACAAATGTGCATCAACAAAAGCAATGCAACATAAAGGCCAACAGGATTGAGGCATCTGCTAGCCAAGAGATCACAGAATGTAAAGCTTGGTTTCTCCCTCTCCAGGTCTGCAGCCCAACTAATGATTACTAACATTACTGGTCATATACGTACATGGAATATTATCACACTTGGTATAAAAAAATAAATTCCCAGAAGGAGTAAACTGAAATCTTTTATTTAAGCCCATATGCTCCCTGCCAAAAGAAATTAAAGTTGCTTTAATTGTATTATAAAAGACATTTTCCTTTTGTCTTATCCTTTGCGATCTTGTATACTAGAGTGTCATGAGGATCCCTGAAAAACAGAAATAAGTATTAAGTAGAAATCTATGTAAGTATACCAGAGACCCAGAGGCCAGACTTCCAAAACATAATTCCTTCTTACTTAACCTGATTTAAATAACGGAATAGATTTCAACAGTCACCCAATCAGAGAACATTAGTTCTGTCATCTGGGGTTCATTTCCTTATTAACAATTAATACACAAGAATGAAGAACCAAACAGGATAGGTTCCACCAGATTCCTTAACTCAAAAAGCTCAGCCTCTTCCCCCATTTAACTCAAGGCCTGTACCATTTTTCAGAGTTTAGCGCTGATGGAAAAGGGCAGTCTGGCAGCTCTAAAGAATTCCACTTTATTTATTTCTCTACCTAAGGGACATAGTTTGGATCCTTCATGCGCTGGAATACTTGAATCATGCAAGTTGGAATACGAGCCATCCAGAAGTTGAGAAAGAAAAGAAAATATATATTCAAGCTAAAATTGATCCAGTTTTAAGAAGGCCATTAGTCAACCCCAATTTTAGGAAAGTTTTGAACAAACAGGCTGGACTAAAATAGAATAAAATTACAGGGCGAGTGAAGAGCTTTCACTTGGGACTCTATCCCCACAGCAGACTGCAGGACAGAACTTCAATCCCAACTCCTTCGGGGTGGAAGACTTCTGGTTCAATACAGTTTAGGAGAAAGGCTTTCTGGAACACACCCCACAGATTTAAAGGGGGCATGACACACTGCCCTCTAGCGGCTAGGTCACAGAAGACAAGTTCCAAACAGGCTGGAGAGCTCATTTTGTGCCCTTCTGGAACTACTATCTCCTGTCCAAGTGGTGAACTCCTGAAGAGCCTTTATTCTATAGTTGAGTATCTTCGATTTTTTTTCTGAAGCAGGTTACAGATGGTAGAATGACTAGCACAAAAGTCAAACTACTCCCAGACACCATCACTGGGGTTAGAAAAATAAGATGCCAATCTATCTTCCCTTGCCAAAGGCAAAGCTGCTCAGGGAAATTAGAATTGAAAACAATGTAGTCCCAAATACTTCAGTTTTAGGGGCTGTAAAAAATCCATTCCCATTGAAACCATAAACTTGAAGTGTTCGTTTCTGTTTTTTTAAAAAAAATAAAAAAAAAACAGAAGAAAGGGTTCACAGTGTAGAAATGACAGGGAAGAAGCAGGAGTATCTCAAGTATAATGACAAGAGCTGGAGAAAAGAGTTCCATGTGATTTAATCCCAAACAAAACAAGTCCAGGAAGAGATTTCCCAGACTGGCAATTGGACAACACCCTTTCTTCAATGGAAAGTATTTAAACATGGCATTGCTTAATGTCATAAACCAAAAGGCATGTCCCTTCTGTTGAAGGAAGAGACTGTCAATCTGGTTTTTATTCCTCCATCCCATAAATCCAGGGCTGTGAAAGTCTATGAAAACACAAAATAATTTTCAAGATCCCAGGAGCCATGACCTTCACCATTTTCCTGTGACAGTTTATAAGTCCCATTCTTCACAATAATTTATTTGAAGACTCAGACCTCTACATGAAAAAGGAAAACTATTCTAGTAGAACAATTCAAGTGAAACCTAGTTTTCTCAGGGCACACGCCGTCCCTCCTGCCTGCAATGCTCAGGGTTCAAGGTCAGCCCCAGGTCTGCTTCCCTGTATCTATCTAGCTGACACCTTTATCTCTTGTGGCTGGTCCCTCTTTGCCTGAGTTGTTGCCTGAGCCAGGCTGAGCCATGCGATGAGTAGCTTATTTCATGCCTATTACATGCCCATCTTGTTTCTGATTGGTCTCCTTGATGTGTAACTTCTCCCCAGCTGGGAACACTGTGTGGCAATGGTTAGTTGTTAAAATTTCCCAAAGCGTTCCGCAGATGGAACACAAAAGGCTAGCTCCTTGATCTCCAGGTACCAGGCCAGCAGGATGCACTACAGTTTGCCTAGTGGGCATTTCCTTTTAGTGAGAAAGAGATTTCAGTGGTCCTGCTGTCAGCTAAAAATATAATATGATAAATAACCCTTTTATTTTGGATAGCACTTTTTGGCTACAGAGTGATTTCAAGCATGGTCCCAGGAAAATGTCACACTTTTCCTACATGTATGGGAGAAAGATTGACCCATAACTTCTAGGGTATCTCTGTTGCAAGAGTGCGGCATGGCTCCACGGAAGCTGCCATGGAAGTATGTGGTACATACTTAGAGAAACAGGCAGTGTCCAACTCTGGCTTACACAATTCCAAGTTTCGCAGTTGAAGCCAAGGCTTCCCTTAACAAGACAAAATGATTAAATATATAAACTTGATCTTAGATACTCTTGATACCCCCTCTCCCCTTTACTGTCTCTAAAATATTAAGGAAAAAATACTGGCAGAAAAAGCTCACTGCCTGTATGGTGTTATTTTTAACACTGTAATGTCCTAGAGGCACGGTCTAGTGGCAACGCCAGCTAACTCGCCATCTTGACTTGGTGTACATAGTTCTCTTTCTGGTCCTCTCTGTTTCTTCTCTCAGCCCCAGCCTCACGGTGGGTTCTCTCCTACTCCCCCACATCCTCCTTTATCTAATGCCCTCAGATGGCCCCCATCAGGTGAGCCCCTAACCCCCTTTGCACTGCTGCTCTCCAACCTAAGGAGAGCTGGACCATCACCCTGCTTCCTTTCTCCACTGCCAGCCCACTAAAACCACCTGTCCAGTCCCTGAACCCACAAGGTGGGGAGGAAAAACAAGGGCTATGGAGTGAGACAAGCCTGAAGGGAAATTTACAACCTACAACTCCCCACCTGTCCCATCCTTTCTCTAGAACGTGGGGTGGGGGGTATTTAGCAAAGGGAGAAGTGTTGGCAGTATCTCCAACATTTTCATTTGCAACTAGAGCCTGAAGAAGGTACTTAACCCAAGCAGAAGTCCCACCTATAAAACTAGGATAACACTTACCCTGATGAGGTTGTCCAAGGTTTATGCGACATAAACCCTGCGACGTGCTTAGCACAGTGCAAGGCACCCAGGAAGCCCTCAATACACAAAGACAAAACAAATGATGCGTTTGTAAAACATTTGATAAAAATTAAATCACTCTGTTAGTCAATATTTATTGGGCACCTTCACGGCTATCGTCTGATGTTTGTGTTCCCTTCAATTCATACGCTGAAATCCTAACCCCCAAAAGTGATGGTATTAGGAGGTGGAGCCTTTGGAAGGTGATCAGGTCATGAGGGTGGAGCCCTTATGAATGGGATTAGTGCCCTTATAAAAGAGACCCCAGAAGCTCCCTCACCCCTGTGACAACACAGCAAGTAGGTGTTATCTATGAACTAGAAAGCAGGTCCTACACCAGACACCAAACCTGCAGAAGCCTTGATCGTGGACTCCCCAGCCTCCAAAACTGTGAGAAACAAATTTCTGTTGTTTATAATCCACCCAGTCAGTGGTATTCTGTTATAGCAGCCAGAATGGACAGACTTTTACATTCAAGGATTGTATCAAGAAACAGTACCCACTGACCTGCCCTCAAAAAAGGAAAGTTTACCTATATTCCTTGCTCATAAGGAATTCATTACCTAGTAGGTCAGTGATACACAGAACACACTTTTAAAAGTGCACAAGAGCATTTAGAGATCATACATAGACAGGAAGTTAAAGCACAAATACTGTACAACTGAGCACCCACAGAACCAATATTAGGTGGTGATTACTTGCAATAACAAAAGAACTTTCCACAGGGTTCCTGTATGTCGCAAGCTTCCCCCTTAGTGGGTTTAAGCTGTATGTTGATTTTCTTTTTTCATTCAATTCACCCTTTCAGGAACACCCTCTCCGTAAAGCCGGATGTATCCATATCCCTGCAAAGGCACAGGGGTGGAAGCAGAGGAATCACAGAAGGGGGTCGCCCAGCTCCCCTGCCCCACCGACCCCCTCCAGACACAGGCTCCCTAGCTGCCCTCCCTGCTACCGACCAAAACTCTTCCACTGTCACTGCCTGGAGTTCACAGATTCATCCTCCAAATATCCAGGACTCCTGCTTCCCCCACTGCTTCTATGTCCACACCCTGCCCTGCCCCCACTCAGGTACAACACACTTTGTCACCTGTTTAAGCTGAACTATTCTGCTGTGGTGTGAGGAGAATCTCAGGAAACACAAGCCACACACAAATTATCTCACTTACAGAGAAGTCATCACCATCAATTTTGCTCAACAAAAAGAACTGAAGCATCTCTTTGGCCACTGGGATTCCCTGCCTGCCAAGACTCTGGCTGCTCTTGAAGCCCCAAATCCCAACACTAATTTCCACCTCCACCCTCAGTCCAAGACTGAGCACTTCCCCCAGAGCCCATGGTCCTGGTGAAGCAAGGTGATGTTTCTGTATGGCCCCTGTCCTCAAGGCTGACACTCCGATCATCGGAGCCCAGCTAGGTGTCAGCCCAGACTCCCTACAGAAGCTCCCTGGGGTCGCCACTCCATCACTTCTCTCTGAGCTGCCCTGGATCTCCCATATCCTTCATCTCTTTCCTGATTGACTGCCCAGGCAGCTCCATGTCATGAATGAATCATATGCCCTCTTTTTATGTTCTGAAGTCTTTCTAAAAGTCTCAGTTTCTTCTTAGCTCTCTCCCCAGAGCACCATCATCATGGGCTCCAACTGTAATAAGGAAAAACAAATCTGACTCTATACTGGATCTGTTTCTTTTACTTTACCCTTTTTTTTCCAATTTATTTATTTATTTATTATTTATTTTTGGCTGCGTTGGGTCTTCATTGCTGTGTGCAGGCTTTCTCTAGTTGCAGCAAGCGGGGGCTACCCTTCGTTGCGGTGCATGGGCTTCTCATTGCAGTGGCTTCTCTTGTGGTGGAGCATGGGTTCTAGGCACGCAGGCTTCAGTAGTTGTGGCTTGCAGGCTCTAGAGCGCAGGCTCAGTAGTTGTGGCACACGGGCTTAGTTGCTCCACGGCATATGGGATCTTCCTGGACCAGGGCTTGAAACTGTGTCCCCTGCACTGGCAGGTGGATTCTTAATCACTGCGCCACCAGGGAAGTCCCTAACCTTTGTATTCTATTGCTTTTGCTTCCAGTTAAGAATGTTGCCTATGGCCTGAAATATACAGGATAGCCCATTCTCAAGGCTCTGACCTTTACAGACATAACACTTTTCCATTCTATAGAGATTAAAAGGTGCAGAACAGAGAATAACATTCGTCTTGTTGGAGGTTTACAGGAACATCACGACCTGACCTATGTGGACAGCTGCAAGAACAAAGGATTCCCCCACCAAGAAGTCTGAACAACCAACCACGCCTCTCCCTCACCTTGTCTTTAGAAGTTGGCTTTTTTGCTCTGCTGAAACCCTTTGGGTAGTTTGGGGGGGCACAAGCCACCCGTACTCCTTGTATGACCCTGCAATAAACCTTTCTCTGCTCCAAACTTTGACATTTCAGTATTGTTTGGCCTCACTGTGCATCGGGCACACGCACTTGCATTCGGTAACGCTAACATGCAATCCAAAGTCACTACATGTTCCTTAAGGAGCCTCCAGTCTCAGCTGTTGGCTGTTCTTTCTATTCAAATGATCTTAGAGAGCTGGTACAGTCCAATATGGTAGCCACTAGCCTCATGCGGCTATTTAAATTTAAACTGATTCAAATTAAATAAAATTTAAAAATTCAGTTCCTCAGTGGCATTTGCCACATGTCAAGGACTTAATACCATAGAAGGCTCGTGGCTACAGTACTGGACAGTACAGATAAAGGACATGCCCATCATCACAGAGTCACAGAGCACTGGAATACACCCATATACCACTGCTCTGGCCATAGTCACGTGGAGGGCAGGGTCCAATTTGGCTACAGTGGGATTTATCTAAAAAATGTCATGAAGGGAGTTTTGAACTAGGTTTTGAAATCATGATGACACTATCTTGTATCTGTATAGTAACTTGCATATACAAGGATTTTTTACATATATTTTTTAAAAACATGATTTCAAATGGGGTAACATTTTCTATGGCACAATCGCATATGCAAAGACACACAAGAGAAAATGCAAAGCCTGAGAAGTCAGCAGACCTTCTCTCTCAAGAAAACAAACATTCTTTAATTTGCGGGGCTTTTAAGGTTTCAAAAAAGCCAATTAGATTCTGTCTACAGATATTTCAACCTGCTTTTATATTCCTTAATTTGACCTTAACAACACTCTATGGTGCTACCAGGAAACACTAACCCATTACCAACCCAGACATGGACAGACCAGACCCCATTACACAACAAGTCCTGATGGTCCATCTTTTCTATAAAGACTCCCTTCCCCTGATATCAGTATTATAAAGGTGCTCCAGTGCATTTTAATCATGCAGCTGTCATTCTAGATGTATTCATATGCCAAATCAAGACCACAGAGGGCAAGAGAAAGAACAGGACAAAAATAAAAGGAAAAAAGAACATATGGATATCAAAAACACACCTACGTTTTTAACCCATCCCCTGTTGACTCTGCTCCTCTCTCTATATCCCCATCCTCTTAGCCAAGAACCGTGGCATCAAAAGCTATGCTTTCTGCTTGCAGGGTGTCTGATTTAGCAACACTCTGGCTCACAGCTAACATATCCGGCAGCACAGTCTGGAATTTAAAGGGCTAGGGTGGGGCTCAGAGGTAGGAAAAGTAGGAACTCAGGTTTGGCCATGGTTTAGGATTTGAAGAACAGATCTTAGAAGAACACTCCCTGCTGTGTCTATATTTTCAAGTCCATATCACCGAGGATTTGGGAAGGGTGCCCTTCTTAGGGTGAGCTGTTTCCTACAGGAGCCCAAGCTCACCCTACAGAGTACAAAAGCACATTTCTATCCTCCAATCAGCCCCCAGAAACCACCTGCCTGATGACAAAGCTCACACTGCAGCAGCTACCAACTGTACGTCTAGATGTCCATAGAGCCCCCAACAGTTAACAGGGATGGTTTATCCCAGACTTCTTTCCATTCTGTTTGCCATGCCACATTCTCAAAGGTAACCATTTAATACAATATGTATCTATTAATATCTGCCTCCAGAACAATACTCCTTCACCAACCAAAACTTTCTCTATGAAAAATATTATGTGAAGATTTTTCTAAGAATAAACGTATGAAATCAAACATGAGTTCATAATCTTCATTCAATTAGTAACTCAGCATGTGCTCTCAAGTCAAATCAGCTGTCACTGTGACACCACAGCTCTAGACCCTTTAGGTTTTATCACCAACCCCTGCTTTACTTATATTTTATTGAAGTAGAGTTGATAAACAATATTATATAAGTTACAGGTGTACAATATAGTGATTCACAATTTTTAAAGGTTATACTCCATTTATAGTTATTATATAATATTGGCTATATTCCCCGTGTTGTAAAATATATCCTTGTATCAATAGCTTATTTTATACCTAATAATTTGTACCTCTTAATCCCCTACCCCTATATTGCCCCTCCCTCTTCCCTCTCCCCATTGGTCACCACTAGTTGTTCTTTGTATCTGCGAGTCTGCTTCTTTTTTGTTACATTTACTAGATTGCTGTATTTTTTTAGATTCCACATATAAGTGATATCATGCAGTATTTGTCTTTCTCTGTCTGACTTATTTCACTTAGCATAATGCCCTCCAAGTACATCCAGGTTGCTGCAAATGGCAAAATATCATTCTTGTTTTTGTGGCTGAGTAATATTCCACTGTATATATATTATATATATATATATAGTGTGTATATATATATATATATACACACACACAATATCGTCTTTATCCATTCGTCGATGGACATTTAGGTTGCTTCCATGTCTTGGCAATTGTAAATAATCCTACTATGAACACTGGGGTGCATGTATCTTTTCAAATCAGTATGTTGTGGAGGTTTCTCAAAAAACTAAAAATAGAACTACCATTTGACCTAGCAATTCCACCAATCCCTTCTTAAAACTGAACTTTCCCCTAGGAACACTAAGCCAAGTGACACGCTCTCTCAGTAAGCTTTCTGCAACTAAAAATGTCTCACATTTAAAAAGCAAATCACGGACTGCACTTCACTTGGAGATCAGAGGGGACAGTGTAACCAAAGGTACACAAGTCTCAGCCATTCAAGCAGGTTGTACTGACTGTGCCTGTCACAATATCCTACTTCTATACCCAACTGTAGGTTCCTATTGCCACTGTAACAAATCACCACAAACGTCGTCACTTAAAACAATGCAAATTTATTATCTTACAATTCTGGAGGTGGGAAGTCTGAAATGGGTTGGCAGGGCTGCATTCCTTCTCGAGACTCCAAGGGAAAATCTGTTGGCTCATGGTCTAACAGATTTTGGTTCCTCCATCTTCAAAGCCAGCGGTGTGGCATCTTCAAATCTCTCTCTCCGACTTCTGCCTACCTCATCACATCTTCTTCTCTAACTCTGACCCTCCTGCCTCCCTCTTATGGGGAATCTTGTGATTACACTGAACTCATCCAAATAATCCAGGATAAACTTCCCATCGTAAAATCCTTAACTTAATCACATCTGCAAAATCTCTTTGGCCGATAAGGTAATATTCACAGGTTCCACAGACTAGGACATAGATATGTGGGGGGAGAGTATTATTCTGTCTAACATACCAACCTTATAAACTCATTTCTACACACTACCTAATTAAAAGCAACCTTCTAAAGTACCATGGATTAATTAAAAATTCATTATATATAGTCTCACCAACTGAAGTTTTATATTTGCATTTGGTTTTTTTTTTTTTTGGCCGTGCCACACAACATGTGGGATCTTAGTTCCCTGACCAGGGATCGAACCCGCACACCCAGCATTGGAAGTGCAGGGTCTTAACCACTGGACCACCAGGGAAGTCCTATATTTGCATTATGTACTTGAATATCAGGTAGGATTCACTGGGAATAGTTAAGGAATGTGAATTATTTTTCTAAACTATTGACTAGTCACCTTTTTATATTTCTTAATAAGACAATAGGCAATTATCATCTGCAAGAACTAGTGTGGATTTCACTGTATCCTCTGAGGGACTTTGGTGATAAAAAAGTGAGGTCATATATAAACTTGACATGAGATATTTTAATTCAATCTCAGTAGCTTATTCCTTTAAAATCATGTGGTTTTTTGTTACTTTTTACTGATTCACTACCTCTTAGTGACAAACTTTTTTTTTATGAAATAATTTTTTAATTTAATTCATCATTTTCAAGGTATCTTTATTTTTCACACTGGACTTACAACCACACATCCGCTAGAGATCAATGTGGATCTTTTTTTTTTTTTGAATTTTTGAATTTTATTTATTTTTTTTATACAGCAGGTCCTTATTAGTCATCAATTTTATACACATCAGTGTATCCATGTCAATCCCAATCTCCCAATTCATCCCACAACCACCACCAACCCCCGCTGCTTTCCCCTCTTGGTGTCCATACGTTTGTTCTCTACATCTGTGTCTCAATTTCTGCCCTGCAAACCAGTTCATGTGTACCATTTTTCTAGGTTCCACATATATGCGCTAATATACGGTATTTGTTTTTCTCTTTCTGACTTACTTCACTCTGCATGACAGTCTCTAGATCCATCCACGTCTCTACAAATGACCCAATTTCGTTCCTTTTTATGGCTGAGTAATATTCCATTGTATACATGTACCACAACTTCTTTATCCATTCGTCTGTTGATGGGCATTTAGGTTGCTTCCATGACCTGGCTATTGTAAATAGTGCTGCAATGGACATTGGGGTGCATGTGTCTTTTTGAATTACGGTTTTCTCTGGGTATATGCCCAGTAGTGGGATTGCTGGATCATATGATAATTCAATTTTTAGTTTTTTAAGGAACCTCCATACTGTTCTCCATAGTGGCTGTATCAATTTACATTCCCACCAACACTGCAAGAGGGTTCCCTTTTCTCCACACCCTCTCCAGCATTTGTTGTTTGTAGATTTTCTGATGATGCCCATTCTAACTGATGTGAGGTGATACCTCACTGTAGTTTTGATTTGCATTTCTCTAATAATTAGTGATGTTGAGCAGCTTTTCATGTGCTTCTCGGCCATCTGTATGTCTTCTTTGGAGAAATGTCTATTTAGGTCTTCTGCCCATTTTTGGATTGGGTTGTTTGTGTTTTTAATATTGAGCTGCATGAGCTGTTTATATATTTTGGAGATTAATCCTTTGTCCATTGATTCGTTTGCAAATATTTTCTCCCATTCTGAGGGCTGTCTCTTCGTCTTGCTTATGGTTTCCTTTGCTGTGCAAAAGCTTTGAAGTTTCATTAGGTCCCATTTGTTTATTTTTGTTTTTATTTCCATTACTCGAAGAGGTGGATCAAAAAAGATCTTGCTGTGATTTATGTCAAAGAGTGTTCTTCCTATGTTTTCCTCTAAGAGTTTTATAGTGTCTGGTCTTACATTTAGGTCTCTAATCCATTTTGAGTTTATTTTTGTGTATGGTGTTAGGGAGTGTTCTAATTTCATTCTTTTACATGTAGCTGTCCAGTTTTCCCAGCACCACTTACTGAAGAGACTGTCTTTTCTCCATTGTATATCCTTGCCTCCTTTGTCATGGATTAGCTGACCATAGGTGCGTGGGTTTATCTCTGGGCTTTCTATCTTGTTCCACTGATCTATGTTTCTGTTTTTGTGCCAGTACCATATTGTCTTGATTACTGTAGCTTTGTAGTATAGTCTGAAATCAGGGAGTCTGATTCCTCCAGCTCCGTTTTTTTTCCCTCAAGACTGCTTTGGCTATTCAGGGTCTTTTGTGTCTCCATACAAATTTTAAGATTTTTTGTTCTAGTTCCATAAAAAATGCCATTGGTAATTAGATAGGGATTGCATTGAATCTGTAGATTACTTTGGGTAGTGGAGTCATTTTCACAATATTGATTCTTCCAATCCAAGAACATGGTATATCTCTCCATCTGTTGGTATCATCTTTAATTTCTTTCATCAGTGTCTTATAGTTTTCTGCATACAGGTCTTTTGTCTCCTTAGGTAGGTTTATTCCTAGGTATTTTATTCTTTTTGTTGCAATGGTAAATGGGAGTGTTTCCTTAATTTCTCTTTCAAATTTTTCATCATTAGTGTATAAGAATGCAAGAGACTTCTGTGCATTAATTTTGTATCCTGCAACTTTACCAAATTTATTGATTAACTCTAGTAGTTTTTTGGTGGCATCTTTAGGATTCTCTATGTATAGTATCATGTCATCTGCAAACAGTGACAGTTTTACTTCTTCTTCTCCAATTTGTATTCCTTTTATTTCTTTTTCTTCTCTGATTGCCGTGGCTAGGACTTCCAAAACTATCTTGAATAATAGTGGTGAGAGTGGACATCCTTGTCTTAGTGACAAATTTGAACTAGTACTAGACTGTACAAAAATAAATTATTTCCAATTTAAATATATTCAAAGGGAATGAAACCACATATGGAAAGAAATGGTTATTCTTTTTCACACTGCTATCTTATTTGGAAATGGATCTAAAAATCTGACAATTAAAGGGATGGGAAGAAAAGGCTGTGCTTATTCTCAAACACGACTACCAAGATGTTAGTTTTCTTCATTTATATCTAAGAAAAGTTAGTCTGAGATCCTTTATGGAATAGAGCTCCCCCATTAGGAACGGGTTAAGCTGGAGGCAGATGAAATGAACAGAATAAGCAGCGATCTCCTGAGAGGTCTGAAGTACTTATAAGGAAGACTCAGCAGGTGAAAAGGGCAAAAAAACTAGAGGGTGCCTCCCCATGCGTTTGGGGCTATTGTTAACCGAAGGATGAGTGGTTCAGCTTCGTGGGATCCACACAGGTTTGGTTTGCTAGGTGGGAGCAAAAAAGGCTTTTCCTCTTATAGTATGAATTCAGTCAAGAAAGGGTTATTTTGGCTTTATAACTAATACAAACACTTACATGAAATTCAATGAAAAGTTGTCTCTCAGAATACTGTCCTGTTACCTCTTTCAAAGGCAAGATTTTACGAGCCATATCTTGTTTCCGTCACATGACAGCTTAATCTAAACACATCTAAGTACCATGGGAAAAATACTACCTACCACACAATCAAGGCTGGAGACAATTAACTTGAAGGGTAGGAAACTTACTTTACCCCTTGAATATTTTCTACAGCAACATAAAACCAATGCAGGCTAATTCGTGAGGCCGTAGTGTCATCTTTTACCAAGTAATGGAACCCAAAAACATGAAAGAATGTGAACTCATTGATTAGCAACCTCAGAAAAGTCAACCAATGCCCCTGGTTTGGCTTTTGGCTTGGTTTTGTCTCCTATGGCACAGGAGCTTGGGGTGACAAGTTGTGAAAAGCATTTATTCCAGCAGCCATCCAATACTCATTGACACATCTGTTGAAGGAGCCTATGATTAGGGTCCACTCTTGCAAGGAAAGTTCAAGAAGGAAGGGACATAGTCTGAAGTCAGGGAGCCTGATTCCTCCAGCTCCATTTTTCGTTCTCAAGATTGCTTTGGCTATTCGGGGTCTTTTGTGTTTCCATACGAATTGTGAAATGTTTTGTTCTAGTTCTGTGAAAAATGCCAGTGGTAGTTTGATAGGGATTGCATTGAATCTGTAGATTGCTTTGGGTAGTAGAGTCATTTTCACAATGTTGATTCTTCCAATCCAAGAACATGGTATATCTCTCCATCTATTTGTATTATCTTTAATTTCTTTCATCAGTGTCTTATAATTTTCTGCATACAGGTCTTTTGTCTCCTTTGATAGGTTTATTCCTAGATATTTTATTCTTTTTGTTGCAGTGGTAAACGGGAGTGTTTTCTTAATTTCACTTTCAGATTTTTCGTCATTAGTGTATAGAAATGCAAGAGATTTCTGTGCATTAATTTTGTACCTGCTACTTTACCAAATTCATTGATTAGGTCTAGTAGTTTTCTGGTAGCATCTTTAGGATTCTCTATGTATACTATCATGTCATCTGCAAACAGTGACAGCTTTACTTCTTCTTTTCCGATTTGGATTCCTTTTATTTCTTTTTCTTCTCTGACTGCTGTGGCTAACACTTCCAAAACTATGTTGAATAATAGTCGTGAGAGTGGGCAACCGTGTCTTGTTCCTGATCTTAGTGGAAATGGTATCAGTTTTTCACCATTGAGGACAATGTTGGCTGTGGGTTTGTCATATACGGCCTTTATTATGTTGAGGAAAGTTCCTTCTATGCCTACTTTCTGCAGGGCTTTTATCATAAATGGGTGTTGAATTTTGTCAAAAGCTTTCTCTGCATCTATTGAGATGATCATATGGTTTTTCTCTTTCAATTTGTTAATATGGTGTATCACGTTGATTGATTTGCGTATATTGAAGAATCCTTGCATTCCTGGGATAAACCCCACTTGATCATCGGATGAATGGATAAAGAAGATGTGGCACATATATACAATGGAATATTACTCAGCCATAAAAAGAAATGAAATGGAGGTATTTGTAATGAGGTGGATGGAGTTAGAGTCTGTCATACAGAGTGAAGTAAGTCAGAAAGAGAAAGACAAATACAGTATGCTAACACATATATATGGAATCTAAGGGGGAAAAAAAAAAAAAAGGCCATGAAGAACCTAGTGGCAAGACGGGAATAAAGACACAGACCTACTAGAGAATGGACTTGAGGATATGGGGAGGGGGAAGGGTGAGATGTGACAGGGTGAGAGAGTGTCATGGACATATATACACTACCAGATGTACAATAGATAGCTAGTGGGAAGCAGCCGCATAGCACAGGGAGATCAGCTCGGTGCTTTGTGACCACCTAGAGGGGTGGGATGGGGAGGGTGGGAGGGAGGGAGATGCAAGAGGGAAGAGATATGGGAACATATGTATATGTATAACTGATTCACTTTGTTATAAAGCAGAAACTGACACACCACTGTAAAGCAATTATACTTCAATAAAGATGTTTTAAAAAAAAAAAAAAAAAAAAGAAGGAAGGGACAGGACAAGTACCTGCTCCCCATCTCTCCTGATCAGGCACTGAGACTTAGAAGCGATGGTCACAAAGGGTGAGGCGATGGCCAGGAGGACCTCACTAACCATGTGCATTTTGCCCAAATATCAAAGGCCACCAATTCATGAATGCATACACGCCAGGCACACGTGCCAGGCATGGCTTTGGATGTGGCTACTCCCAAGCACCTTGGGGTTGTGAGGAGTAAATTCAGTGAGAAGCATGTCTCCCATCTCTTTATATCAATTTCCAGCACTCTCTGGAAGACTGAAATAACAAGTGCAGCCATCGTCCCATCTCTAAATTTGAAGGAGCACACTTCTCAGCTGGTGCCAACAGATACCAAATGGGTGGGACACACGCAGATGACTTCAGCCAGCATTCACAGAGAAAAACCGCGGTGAACACTCTTTTCAAAGTGGTCTAAGCATGGATGGACCTAAAAATTGTCATACTGAGTGCAGTAAGTCAGACAGAGACGGACAAATATCGTATAATATCACTTATATGTGGAATCTAAAAAAATGGTACAAATGAACTTATTTACAAAACAGAAATAGAGTCATAGATGTAGAAAACAAACTGATGGCTACCAAGGGGGAAAGGGCGGGAGGGATAAGTTAGGAGATTGGGACTGACATACACATACTACTATACATAAAATAGATAACTAATAAGGATCTACTGTATAGCACAGGGAACTCTACTCAATACTCTGTTACAACCTATATGGGGAAAGAACCTTAAAAAGAGTGGATATATGTATACGTATAACTGAGTCACTTTGCTGTACAGCAGAGACTAACACAGCATTGTAAATCAACTATACTCCAATAAAAATTTAAAAAAAAAAAAACATGAAGTGGTCTAGAATGCTTTCTCTATTCTAAATAAGAAGAATTTCTGGGGCTTCCCTGGTGGCGCAGTGGTTAAGAATCCACCTGCCAATGCAGGGGACACGGGTTCGAGCCCTGGTTCAGGAAGATCCCACATGCCGCGGAGCAACTATGCCCGCGAGCCACAACTACTGAGCCTGCATGCCACAACTACTGAAGCCCGCGTGCCTAGAGCCTGTGCTCCACAACAAGAGAAGTCACCACAATGAGAAGCCCACACACCACAATCAAGAGTAGCCCCCGCTCGCCACAACTAAAGAAAGCCCATGCACATCAACAAAGACCCAACACAGCCATAAATAAATAAATAAATAAATAAATAAATAAATAAATAAATAAATAAATAAAATGTATTTTAAAAAAAATAAGAAGAAGAATTTCTGAGATGAAAGCCCCCTAAAGCTACATGGGAACCTCAGATTTTCACTGAGGCTCATTTTAAAAGCACATCCAAGCCCACTGTGTTAAGAGGAATGTGAGAAGAGAAACCCAAGACGGCCACCCAGAGGCAGACAGGGGCATCAATCCTGTCAACATCTCAAATCTGAGAAATGTGGGAAATGCAGCAAGTTTCCCTTCTGTGCGTTGGGTTTCTGACAAAATGCGTGAACGCCATTTTCTGCTTTACTGACATCTTCATGGGCTGAAAAGAACAAATACATCCTCGCGCATCTGGTATTAGGAATAAATCTACATCCACAAATGGTACTTGAAGAGTGAATCATCACTCATTACACTTCTCACATTGTGCATCTCCATTTAAACAAAAACATTTACATTTTTTATCCTGATATTGCTAGACTATAAAATCAGATGATTCACCACAGGTAGGTAACCAGGTTCACAAAGAAGCAGCCTCAGCAAAGGAAAGCCAAATGAGCAGTAGATCTTAAAACCTGGGATTGAACCTGGAAACAGAATAGCAGGTGACAGAGATGCTACTATAAATACACTGAATAAAAATCAAGCCCAAAGAATGAAGACTGGTTAGTGCATTAGTCTCTTATCCTAGCTGGTTCAGGTGCTGTTTGGGAAGCCACAGTAACATGTCAGGGAAGAAGAGAAATCTGGCAAAAAGTTTTCCCTAAAGCCATTCCTCTTGCAGGGAATCCAGCTTTTATGTGAAAGCAGGCCTCCTATCTTTCTCAAGTGCAAGGTGAGAAGTGTTTTCATGGCCGGTGGCCATGAAAATACACTCTGCAGCCTGGTAAGAAAAGAACTCACATGCCACAACAAGCCACAGACACTATAATTTGAGTGTTCTAGGTATATTTACACACAAATACAGGCAATTCATACTCTCCTAGCTTTAGAATTAACTTGTCCATTGTTATCAACCCTATCTTAATTAAAACGGCAGAATTTTTACTGCTTTCAGCCAACCTGGTTCCACTGCAGCTGCAGAATGAAGGCCCTGTATCTTTACACCCTCAAACTATAACACTGCCCGTGACCTCTCCTCCCAAAGCTCCAACACTCCCAGCATCACAAGATGAAGCAATGTGGTCCTACCTGGTACCTCTTGCCACCCCACAATCATCACTGCCCTGCACAGGGTACCCATGACTTGCAGGAGATAAAATTCCCCTAAGCAAGCCCTAGCTTGGATTAGTTAACCAACATGCTTAAGCTCCCTCTTGAGGTCAGCACCTCTCCTTTCTTTCCCACCAAGATACCTTAGTAACATAAAGGTAACAGATGGGGATGGAGGAAAGGATGAATCCAGAATAAAAGAGTTAAAAATGCTTGGTCGCTGAGATGGGATAGTGTTATGGACTGAACTGTCTCCCCAAAATTCATATGTCGAAACCTTAACCCCCCAGTACTTCAAAATGTGACCTTATTTGGAAACAGGACCTTTAAAGAAGTAATTAAGATTAAATGAGGTCATTAGGGTGGGCCCTTAATCCAATCTGACTTGTGTCCTTACAAGAAGAGAAAAGTAGGACGTAAACACACACAGAGGAAAGACCATGTGAAGAGGCAGTGAGTAGACAGCCGTCTACAAGCCAAGGAGAGAGGCCTCTGGGGAAACCAAACTTCCCAATACCTTGATCTTGGACTTCCAACCTCCAGAACTGTGAGAAAGTAAACCTCTGTTGTTTAAGACACCCAGCCTGCGGTATTCTGTTACGGCAGCCCTAGCAAACTAATAAAGGAAGGAACAGAGCATCCTTAAGAGTAAAATGTCAGAAGTTGCCTCCTCCTATCCATTTCCACACGGCGGTCTTCCCCCTGGGGATCTCTCTCCTCAAGCCCCCAGGAGCTCAGGATCCTCATACTGACCTGCAACTGAAATTAAGTAACGGAGCGTTTCACTGCAAATGCTCTTGGCTCCTGATACTAGGAAAGCAATCTGATTAAAAATGCACACACACAATTACACTACTCCAAGAATACAGCTATTGTGCATCCTATGGCTTCAGTCTACTGTTCTTTCCCTTTGCTTCCCTTCTCCCCCTTCCAGCTTCCAGGAACAGCAGAGAAGAAATTTAACATTTACTGACATTAAGAGTTTTATCTTACTGGGTAGATTTTATTTTATGCAGAAGGGAAGGGACTCAGAGAGGTTAAAGTAACTTTTCCAAGAGGAGAACCAGAAACTGAACACAGATATTTCTGAATCAAAAGCCCTTGGGACTTCCCTGGTGGTCCAGTGGTTAAGACTCCGTGCTCCTAACACAGGGAGCACCAGTTCGATCTCTGGTCAGGGAACTAAGATCCCACATGCCACACAGCGAGGCAAAAGAAAAGAAAAAAGAAAAACCCCTTATTTTTCCCACGAAGCCAGTTTCTTTCCTGCAGCCAAGATGGCCAAATGTTTTATAAAATAGTTCTATTGGGGGAAAAAAGCCACTGTAAACACTCTCCTAATATCCCTAGAGATTTAATCTTAAATTGGTATTAATTAGATGCTGCTTACTATCGAAGACTGTGGAACAACTAAAATTTCTCTTCAAATTTCACAAATCATGATGAACATAAATGACAATTAACACCCTTGAACAGTTTTTATGGAAAAATAAACCAATGAAATACCTACTTTTAAAATCCAGCTTAATGACTATAAAAAGGCAATGTGAGTTCTGTGCTCTCCTACCATTTTTCAGCATCTGGCGGGCACAGCTCTGGCGACAAGGCTGCTCCGAGCTCACAGAGGCCACGTGTCACGAGGCAGCCAGCCCTGCCCCTCCAGGCAGGCACTTTTCAGGCTTCCTGCCTGGCTGCCGCAGGTGAAATCAGCAGTTAACTTCCCCTGATAATAAGCCCAAATCAGCTTAATTTAATTTTCTTTCCTGAGAACTGAAAAGGGCTGAGTACCCTCAGGAAATGCCTGACTATAAGCGAAGTCCCCAAGCAGTAAAACTGAGCACAGGGAAGGCCCCAAAACTGCAAGACCAGCTCCCGGGAAGAAAACTGGCCTAAGAGGTGATGAAAGCAGAGCACAACCCCTCCTCGCCTCAGGGAGAGGAATGGGGGCCTTGAAGGACCCCCTCCCCCTTCTCCTTTTGCTCTCGGAAAGGCTTGGCCATGAATAAAAAGCAACGACCACCTTCACGTTCGTGAATAGCTCTATACGCCCAGCCACCTTGCTGCCTGGAACAATTATGCACATCATTAAAGCTGCTGGCCATTCCTCTGGGACTGCCATTCAGTTTCCACCACACCCTCAGCTCTTGGGTTCTTAGTAGTCACAGCTTTCGGCTGACACAGCACGATCATTCCGTTCCTGATTTATAAGATTAATGGGAACATCAGCAGCCGGGAAACTAAAAGAGCACAGACGAAAGTAGAGAAGCCAGCTTCATGCGGATGAGTCTGATTTGGGACAAGCTGAGGGTGAGGTAATAACGGGGCATCTAGTGAAAATAGTGAAGAGACGCTGGGTAGAGCCCTCAGCCCAGTGTGCTGGTGGCTGGCTGTGAACGAGATCTTCAAAGGGGAGGATGTGTGGGCAGATGAGGAGGATGAAGGACCAGACTCTCAGGCATCCACGTACAGGCAGGGGGAGAACGTGGGAAGCAGAGGGAAACCAGGGAGGCTGGTGAAATAACCACCACTTAGAGCCTGCTATCCAATATGGCCCGTTCTGTGTGCCTCCTGGGCGCTTGAGGCCGGTCCACACTGAGATGTGCTCAAAGTATAAAACACACACTTGACACAGATGAACTTATCTATGCAACAGAAGCAGACTCACAGACATGGAGGACAGACTTCTGGTCGCCAAGGAGAGGGGGTGGGGGAAGGATGCATTGGGAGTTTGGGGCTAGCAGATGCAAACTAGTATATATAGGATGGATAAACAGCAAGGTCCTACTGTATATTGTAGAGCACAGGGAACTAGATTCAATGTCCTGTGATAAACCACAATGGAAAAGAGTATGACAAAGAATGTATATATATATATATGTATAACGGAATCACTTTGCTGTACAGTAGAAACTAACACAACATTGTAAATCAACTATACTTCAATAAAATTAATTTTTTTAATAAAAGAAGTAAAACACACACTGGATTTTGAGGCCTAAATGGACAAAAGTCCCATGTCTCCTAGGGAAGTTCAGAGAACTTACGCCATGGGAAAGTATCTGACGGCCCGCTGGCGATCTCTCAACAGCCCTGTTGGAGAGCGGTGAGCCGGATGACAGTAAGTAAACCATCGCTGTGTCTAGACATTTTGAGCAGAAACAAAGTAGAATGAAGGGACGTTTTGTTTTGTTGATTCTGAAAGAGAAGACTTGTGAATGTTTGTAAACAGCGCACTAGCCCCCTTTTTATTCCAGCAAGACAGGGACACGCGGCCTCCCAAATTCACATTCTCATCCCCACGGAACCATCTGGGAAGAGCACACACACCAGTACAAGCAGAGATGGGGAAGGGAGGGGGATGGGGAGGAACGCTGTGATTTATCTAGAAAGGAGCTCAGGCCTTCCGTGTTTGGGTTTTTGTTTTAAATCCTGGATGAGATCACGAACAAGGCTGAAAGGGCCGACAGAGGGTTAGCTGCTGGGCCTGAGGACAGCATGGGGCGGCACCACCAAGCACATTCTGAACCCTGGGATTCCAAGGCCATGTCACCTGGCTGTTGGCTTTGCAATTGCCACTGCTTGTGTGAATAAAAAATATTGCCTGCCACATCAGAAAACAAAAGATGTTGCAGCCATCAAGCCGTCACATTACAGCCACCCTGACGGTGAGCCCTGAGGGAACTCAGGATGGAAACAGGATGCCCCCCATAAAACCATCAGATACTACAGCCACCCCCAACAGTGCACCCAGAGGAGACTCAGGATGGGAAAGCACAGGATGCTGGCCCCAGACAGCTAAGGTGCATATCGAAGGAATGATTTCAGTGATTTCAGTGAGCCCAGACTCTTGCATCTTCTCATACATAGAAAAGCTCTCAATACCTTAACTTGAGATGTCTGGTTTTCTTCAATTAACAGTAATCATTTGATGTTCTGACTACCTGGTCTTTGTTGCAAAAACTCCTCTATATCCTGGTTCCTCCCTCACCTCTTCAGGGCAGCGTCTCAGAGTTATCTGAGATGCTGTGTCCCGGGCTTAAGTCCTCAGTTTTGGCCGCTGAATAAAACATAACTCTCAACTTCTAGGTTGTGCATTTTTTTTCAGTCGACAATTGAACATACATTCATCAAGAAATTTCTCCACAGTTGTGAGAAATTTTATTACTACCTAACTTCAAGCATGTACCTTCAGGCTGCTTTTTCCTCTTATTCCCCAGCCCCTAAATAAATTAACTTTGAAAAGTGTAACTGTTGATAGCTATCTGTAACTTCTGAATGGAGACTAATGGAAAAAAGAGGCCCTGCCGGCACGCTTGATCCAGCATCAGGCTATAATTCTGGATGGGCTACAAGTCACTGTAAACACTCACAAAAAAAAAGAAAAGATGCGGGGACTTCCCTGGCGGTCCAGTGGTTAAGACTCTGCGCTTCCACTGCAGGCGGGCACGGGTAAGATCCCACGTGCCACGCGGCCAAAAAAAAAAAAAAAAAAAAAAAAAGATGCAAGTAGTTACAGAAAGTAAGTCCTCTGGCAAATTGTTAAAACATCCAGTCTTCGTTTCATAAACAACTAGATGTTATTCAAGCTTTTGTGACTTCTCTCCTGCTGCAAGGAGATGTAAGAATTAAGGTCACCTGACACTGCAGGTGTGGATGGAAACATTTATTTCACATGCATATTGTGTCACAAACTTGACCTATTAAATTCCTCAAATACTGAAGTATAACAATAGCAGGGGTGACTTTCCTGGTGGCGCAGTGGTTAAGAATCTGCCTACTAAGGTAGGGGACACGGGTTCAAGCCCTGGTCCAGGAGGATCCCACGTGCCACAGAACGACTAAGCCCGTGCACCACAACTACTGAGCCTGCGTTCTAGAGCCCGCAAGCCACAACTATTGAAGCCCACAAGCCTAGAGCCCGTGCTCTGCAACAAGAGAAGCCACCGCAATGAGAAGCCCATGCACAGCAACGAAGAGTAGTCCCGGCTCACCGCAACTAGAGAAAGCCAGCGCACAGCAACAAAGACCCAACGCAGAAATAAATAAATAAACAAACAAACAGCAGGGTCCAATTTGACACTCTTTCCATATAGAAGAAATTTACAGAGAAACTAACAAGCACTCAGTTGACACACATCTGCTTACCTAAGCACTTGGTGGTGACCTTATGGTACTAAGAACTTGGAAACACTACGAGCCTGCATGAGAGGCAGCTGTAAGTGGCAATTCTCTCTTTGGTATAATACCTGTGCAATTTTTTCCCCTAATTGAAGGAACTTAATACCAGGGTTTTAATTCCACAAGATAACGGGGCAGTGCATGAAAGCAGCACCAACAAATTAAAACAGAGGTACACTGACAATAACAATGTTAATATTTCATTTCCAGGCCACAAGAAATATTCAGCATCATAGTTCACTGATGGCTCCTACCAAAGACCTTTGTTTTAAAGCAGAGTAGTGTAGTTGTTAACAGACAGGCTCTGGCACAGGTTGGAGTCCTGGATCCAAAAGAAGGGCTGTGCGGTTTAACTTCCCAGTGCCTCAGTTAAAATGCGGATAAAAATAACATAGACTTCACATGTCCTGTGAAGAGGAAATGAGTTAATGCACACATGTAATAGGGAAGAACAAATCTGACTCCACATTAGATCTGTTTCTTTTACTTTAATCTTTGCATTCTATTGCTTTTCCTACAAGTTAAGAATGTTGCCTATGGTCTGAAAGATACACGAAAGCCCATTTCTGAAGGCTCTGACCTTTAAAGATATAACATTTTTCCATTCTTATAGAGACTAAAAATTGCAGGGATAGACTGAGAGCTTGGGATTGACATGTACACGCTGCTATACATAAAACGGGTAACCAACAAGGACCTACTGTAGAGCACAGGGAATGCTGCTCAATACTCTGTAATAACCTAAATGGGAAAAGAATTTGAAAAAGAATAGATACATGTATATATATAACTGAATCACTTTGCTGTACACCTGAAACTATCGCAACATTGTTCATCAACTATGCTCCAATATAAAATAAAAAATTTTTTTAAAAAGTTGCAGAACAGAGAATAACCTTTGTGTGGTTGGAGGTTTACGGGAACATGGTGACCTGACCTACAGGGACAGCTGCAAGAACAAAGGATTCTGACCCCAACAAGTTTGCAGCAGCCAACCACACCCCTTCCCCTTTCAGTATAAAAGAAGCCTGAATCCTAACTCAGGGAAGATGGTTCTTGGGGACACTAGTCCCCCTTCTTCTCAGTCTGCTGGCTTTCTGAATAGAGTCGCTACTCCTTGTCCCAACACCTCTCGATTTATTGGCCTGTCGTGTGGCAAGCAGTCCGAGCTTGGACTCGGAACTCAAACACTGCTTTACAATACCACCTGACCCCTACAAAGTGCTCAATATTGTCACCTACTATTTTAATCAATTAATGCTTATCGGCACCTTGATCATAGCAAACCAAGATCCCAGGTGGTGACTTCACAGACTAGGACTGAAAGTTTCACCTCTAAAGAAGTCTTTGCCCCCATTTCTCTCTCCTCATCAAAAATTCACAGTGTGTTTAAAAAAAAAAAAAAAAAATTCACAGTGATCTCAGAGCTGTTAATTCCCTCCCCCCGCCCCCCTCCGCCAAAGGTCCTGATAACGCCTGCCTTCCAGGGATTATGTCTAAGTAGTGCCTGGTGGCGTTTACCTTTAAAAGAAAGAAGAGCTCAGTGATGGCAGCCAGGGGAGGAATAGCTGCTCTGTGAGAAGAAGCTGACAATTTTTCAGGAGTAAAGGTTTTATGTCTTTAGCCCTTAGATAGCTATCTCCTGCAACATAAATAAGAGAAGCCTCTGGGGAGTACAAGATTCCTGATAAGAGCCAGTAAAAACATCTTTCAGTTTGGATGGGTCATTGGGGCAGGGTCCCATAATGCAAGATGTGTGTGACATATACATAATACGTGCACAACATGGGTGTAACAGACATCTTGCACATAAATTAATTCAGAAATTTTTAAACTGTCATGAGGAATTCTATTTAGTAACCAATCTGAAGCATTTGTGTGTGTATATATGTATGTGTAGGGGTGGTGTGTATACATGTATATGCATATGCGTATATATAAAGGGAGGGATCTCTCACAGGTCTACATATAATCTGCAGTCCCTCCCTGAAGTGTGGGCCTTGGGTGTCCACATAAGGGAACTGAGGAGCAACAAACGCGGGGCATCCTGGACTGAAGCAAAGGTAGATACATCACGTCTATGGCTCAGAGCCTCTGCTGACATTCTTTCCCACGGACTCACTTCCCACACTTGACCCTCTTCTGAAGGTAGAAAAAAATACAGGGGCAGAAAGGGTGGAAAACCCTGAATAAGCAAAATTATAAAACAAACTTTCTAAAATTTTGCTTAGAGCCTCAGATTTTAAAATCATAGCACGGACATCCAAGCATGAAATCTCAATCAGAGCAGGCTTGATTCCTAGGTCTCTAGGCTCATGATGACAGGGCCGGGGGAGGGGGGAGGGTAGACTCCCACATGCCACTCTACGAGCATGGCTCCCCAGTGCAGTATCTGGCCTGACCCCGTGTCTAGGGCCTGCCATGCAATTGCAGGTGCATGTTCAGTATCTCTACTTACACATACACCAGCCTCAAAATCAATGACATCATCCTGACCTGCAAATCACCTCCTCCCACTGACGTCCCTCTGTTACATAATACAACCATAGTTCCAGCCACACAAATGTAAAACATCTTGAGTCATCTCTGATGGACTGTTTTCCCCTGACCTTCAAGTGACCAGGAACAGGCCAGACTCTACAAGGGCAAGGAAGGCAGCTGCCTTGGGTTAACAATGGTCATGGCTGAGATGGCACTAGAACATGCACTGGACTCATGGCTATTTCATAAAACCAGTCATAACTAACACCGTAAATCTGTCTGAGCAGGAAGAGATTGTGGCCAGGACAGACCACGTAAACAGGTTATGTAAAAAGACAGAAGCAGGTGACTTTGGATGAATGCAAATGCCGTCATGGTGAATCCTGCTTGAGGTCTCTATAGTTTACAGGAGCCTCTGCCCATCTCCCACTAAGGCCACATCTTCCTCCCCAAGGACCCACCCTGTTCTTCCCGTTCCCACAGCCGTCACAGAGTTTAGGGCAGCACCGTTTGATAAAATATAACACGAGCCACACGTATAATTTTAAGTCTTCTGGTACCTGCGTTACCAAAGGGGAGAGGGGGGGAAGGATCAATTGGGAAATTCGGACTGACATATACACGCTACTATATATAAAACAGATAACCAACAAGGACCTACTGTATGGCACAGGGAACTCTACTCATTACCTTGAAATAACCTATAACGGAAAAGAATCTAAAAAAGAATATATATATGTCTAACTGAATCACTTTGCTGTATGCCTGAAACTAACACAACATTGTAAATCAACTATATTTCAATTAAAAAAAATTTTTTAAGGTAGAAGGAAAATGGGGAAATTAATTTTAACCATATATTTGACATCATCTAATATGTCCAAAGTAGTATCATTTCAACACGTAATCAATATCAAACAACTACTAATGAGATATTTTACATTCTTTTGGCCACACAAAGTCTTTGAGATCTGCTGTGTATTTTATACTCAGAGCACATCTCATTTCCCACTAGCCGTGTTTCAGGTGTTCAAAGAGCCAGGTGTGGCAAGTGGCTACCACACAAATCCCTCTAAATAATGATTACTTCAAATACAGCCCTGGCAGTAACTTGCTACATATGCCCCTTCTGTCTCTGAGATTCTCCTCTGGCCCTTGCCCTCTCTCCCCACCCATGTTCCACAGTGAAGCTGGACTAATCTACCCAAAACAATCTGATTCGCTTGCCCAAAGTAGGGGCCATATCTGTATTGTCAACATCTACCACAGGGACTTCCCTGGTGGCACAGTGGTCAAGAATCCGCCTGCTAATGCAGGGGACACGGGTTCAAGCACTGGTCCGGGAAGATCCCACATGCCGCGGAGCAACTAAGCCCGTGCGCCACAACTACTGAGCCTGCGCTCTAGAGCCCACAAGCCACAAGAACTGACCCTGCATGCCACAACTACTGAAGCCCGCGTGCCTAGAGCCCATGCTCCGCAACAAGAGAAGCCACCACAATGAGAAGCCCAGGCACCACAGTGAAGAGTAGCCCCCGCTCGCCGCAACTAGAGAAAGCCCGCACACAGCAACGAAGACCCAATGCAGCCAAAAATAAAATAAAATTAAAAAAAAAAAACCTACCACAAACTAGACGTTCAATAAATGTTTGTTAAATAGTCGATCGATTAAATGCACCAGGATGAAACCCACGTTCCTTAAAATGACATTCAGGTTGAGCCTTTAACTCTCCCTCCTTCCTCTTTGTAAACCCTCCACCCATTTCCAAAATTCCAGTGAAGGTAGAAAGTGAACAACAGGCTGTGTCTTCTGGAGCACCAATTATACTACCTGGTGAGGATTTTCAAATACTTTTGTGTTAAAATGCTCTGATGCATCCTGAACGGGAAGGCTGGACCCCTATCAGCTGTTAAGATTAAATACAAATACATTCCGAGCGTACAGCAAGCAGCTTTAAAGCTGATGCTGCAGAAAACCTCCAACCACTCCCATTGGCTTTTGCTCCCCTCTTGCTGGTCGGCACACTGATGAAAATACTCCCCAAAAGCTCTGGCTGCCCGGTGCCATCTGGTCACACCACATGCCTGCTTATCTCTACTCCATCAGGACTCCCCCTTCACCTGTCTCTCCCGCACCCTCTCTCCCATCTCAGATGCCAGGAAGACCACCCTGATTGGTGGGAAGTAGAATTTCCTAAACTGCACCTGACCTTAAAAGTGGTATAATTCTCCTGGCATAAATTATACCCACTTAACATGGTTAAGTGGCCAGCTTTCTCGCTGCTCCTATAACAGAGAATCCTTAAGAGCAGGGACTCTATCTCCTACAGCTTCTAATTCCCTGGAGTGATTTTCTGCTGACTGATGGGTGAACAGAATGTGCAGCCAATTCTGCTTCAGGTCACCCAGCATGCAGGAGAAAAACATAAAAAAATGGAAAAGTAAAAAGTTAAACACAAACTTGAGTATGTAAAATCTTCCCCCAATGACTTCATTGGGCAAACACATTTTTCTTATTTGTGAGTGACAAGTTTATAATAATATGATGAGCAATGGAAAACAGTTAAAAATTTAGGGTGAGGCGAACAAAGGAAAATGTTTATTAACATCATGCCATACTCTATGTTTGTTTCAATGTTGAATGTAAGTTTGTAAGAAAAACTTCCCCTAATAAAAGTTAGGGGAAACCAGTATTAAAGTGAAAAATCATAAAGTAAAAACACATTCCTGGAGCAATGGCCTAATAAAATAAACTGAAATAAATAATTTTGAAAATAAAACATCATAAAAATTGTCTAAAATCTTGCCTGACAATAGTTAGAAGAAAACAATGGATTTTGCCAAAACACTGAAGGAAATGAAATTATTCAGTCCTGATAATTCAGTACTTCACTTAGGTTTTTAAAAAATGTGAAAGGCAAAAGTATTGACTGATAAAAAGCATCATCAAGGATTTTCCTTGGGAAATATTTCACTCTTAAGTATTATATAAACATTTCTGATTTTTTTGGACTATTTTTAGCCATTTGGATGACAGACATTATTAAGTCCAGTACAAAAGTGCACTCTGTACCCATCATACGAGCTATAAATGTCCAAGTCGTTGTGCCTATTTTGAAATGTATTACATATATAGACGCAAATAATTTCTTAAATTATTAAATTCCTAAAGAAGTAAATTTATATATCAGTACACATTTTTTAAATTGCCCTGTTAATAAAATCACTCCCTTTAAATTCTATGGCTAAACATTTGAGTGGTTCTCTTTATTCTTCACCCGCTTTCTCTTTATCATCACAAAATACAGCCAGATTATCAGGAAAAGATGCGTAACTGGGATAGGCTACAATTTATTACATGGATTTTTCTAGGACCTAGCATACATTCACCAACACTCCGTTAAAAAAAAAAAAAATCACAGTTCAAGATCATAACGTCCTAAGGAGCCATTTTTCCCCATCCATCATTAAACTTTTCTTACTTTAATAAGCTCTTCTCAGGAAAAGATAGTTCTGGAGTGGCTACAATTATGCTAAACTTTAAGAGGCACAAGAGATTTTGTCTCCATTGTATGTATTTTTTCTCAACTGGCTCACCTAGGAGCAGGTTAGAAGAAAAATGTCAGTTAAAGGTCACAGTACAAGGAGATTCTAATAACAGTAACAGAAAGTTCATTTTATACAACAAAAGCCAGAGAACAGTCAGGGAAACCACTTATGCTCAAAGTAAAAATGGATTTTGGTGAATAAGAATTCATTTAAATATTGGCTTCAATCATAACGGCGGAGGAAGAACTTTCCTACAGAAATTCCCATACCCAAACCCACTTTTGCAAAAGTCAGGGCAAATGTAATCATGATAGGAAAACAAGGTAGATGACACCAAATTAACAAATGGGAAGTCTTTTTTTTAATTCCTAAGAATAGAGGACATCCAACCACCAGCAAAAATATGGAAGTGCAGACTGAAACAGAGAATCTATTTACACAGACAGCCACGTTGGCAGGGGACAAATAGACAGCCAACAAAATCTTATCTGTCATAATAAAAGTTTCAATAGCACATATGGAACAATAGCAACTTCAACTGTTCTTAAGCCATGTCAACAGTTCATGACCTATAAAACTAGTATTTTTGCCAAGGCACAAATTTTGCTGATTGGTAAGTGAGACCCAGCGAGTCACCCAGCCTCTGTGTGTCAGTGTGGCTTTGCTGTAACCACCATACTGCATATGCTTATTTTCAAGAAGCATTAAAAAAAGAAAAGAGAAAACTTTGTCTCCTCTGAGGAAAATGGCCCCAGAAAGAAAGCCAAGTACTAGTGCCACTGACTGAGATTGCTGTGAAGAGGTCTTTAAAATATATATGTAATTCTTAACCAAAAAATTCAAAGTTTTGGATAAATTAAGGCATGGAATGTTGAATTTGTTAGTGACTTAGCTGCATGGTGTGACTGATTACACCACAAACTCTATGTAGAACAAGGCAATGGAGGTTCACTGTCATCATCAAGGAGAAAGGATGTGAAATTAACATGTTTGCACATTAAAAAAAAACTCAGCTAAAAGAAATAAAGAAATGTAATGCACTGAACAAAGCATGGAATGCTAACAGAAGAGAGTCAGGCAGGAAGAACCTTCCACAATGGCACAGTAAGCCAAATCAAAACCACCTGGTATTGGACTTCCCTGGTGGCACAGTGGTTAAGAATCCTCCTGCCAATGCAGGAGACACGGGTTCGAGCCCTGGTCCGGAAAGGTCCCACATGCAGCGGAGCAACTAAGCCCGTGCTCTACAACTACTGAGCCTGCGCTCTAGAGCCCTCGAGCCACAACTGCCGAGCCCACGTGCCACAACTACTGAAGCCCGCGCGCCCAGAGTCTGTGCTCCGCAATAAGAGAAGCCCCGCCCCCACTCGCCGCAACTAGAGAAAGCCCGCAGGCAGCAGCAAAGACCCAACACAGCCAAAAATAAATAAATTAATTAATTTTTAAAAAAATAAATAAACCACCTGGTATAGTGGTCACAGATTGGAAGACCCAATATAGTCAAGATGCCTATTCACCCCAAATTCATATACAGGTTTAATGCAATTCTTATCAAAATCCCAGTGAGATATTTTGGTAGATATAGACAAGACTATTCTAAAATGTACATGGATTGGCAAAGGATCTACAATGGTAAAGCAATGTTGGAAAACAGGAATAAAGTGGAAGGAAACATTTTACCTGATTTCAATACTTATTAGGTGGCTACAGGATTCAAGACTGTATGGTACTGATGGACACACAGACACATAGATGAATGGAGCAGAATACAGAACCCAGAAATAGTCCCACGCAAGTATGGCCAACTAATTTTTTGCAAAAGCACAAAAGCAATTCAGTATAAGAATGGTAGTCTTGTAAATTCTGCCGTTTACAACGATGTGTATGGACCTAGAGCGTATTATGCTAGTAAAATAAGTCAGACAGAAAAAGACAAATACTGTGTTATCACTTATATGTGGAATATAAAAAATAAAACAAATAAATATATCTAGTAAAACAAACTCACCAATGTAGAAAACAACCTAGTGGATACCAATGTGGAGAGAGAAGAGGAGAGGGGCAAGACAGGGGTATGGGATTAAGAGATACAAACTACTATGTATAAAACAGATAAGCAACAAGGATATATTGTACAGCACAGAGAATTATAACCATTATTTTGTAATACCTTTAAATGGAATATATAAAAATACTAAATCACTATGTTGTAAATCACTATGTGTACCTGAAACTAATATAATACTGTAAATCAACTATGTTTCAATAAAAAAAAATCCTTCTAAAAAAAAAAGAATGGTAGTCTTTTAAACAAATGGTGCTGGAGTACTTGGGTATCAATACGAAAAAAATAAAGAAACTCTACCTAAGTCTCACACCTTATTCAAAATTGACTCAAAATAGATCATAGATTTAAATGTAAAACATAAAACTATAAAACTTTTAGAAGAAATCATAAAAGAAAATATTCATGACCAAGGGCTTGGTGAAGAGTTCTTAGACATGAGACTAAATTACAATCCACAAAAGGGAAATATTGATAAGCTGCACTTCATTGAAATTAAAATCTTTTGTTTTTCAAGAGATTCCATTAAGAGGAAGAAGAGATGAGCTACAGACTGGTGAAAACATTTGCAAACCACATATCTGATAAAGGACTCATATCCAAAATTTATAAAGAACCCTCAAAATTCAACCATTAAAAAAAATCCATTTGACCAAAGGGAATTATACGATGGCAAATAAGCACATGAAAAGATGTCCAACATCACTAGTCATTAGGGAAATGCACTTAAGACCATGACGAGATATCACTAGACACCTAGCTAAAATTAAAAAGTAGTGACAGTATCAAAAATTGGTGAGGATGTGGAGAAACTGGATCTCTCATATACTACTGGTGGAAAATATAAAACGGTACAGTGCAGCCACTCTGAAAAACAGTTGGGCAGTTTCTTTAAAAACTAAACACAGACTTAGCACATAACCCACCAATCACAGTTCTGGGTATTTATCATAGAGAAATAAAAGCTTATTTTTACATAAATACCTACAAGATTACTCATAGCAGCTTTAATTGTAATAGCCAAACCTGAAAACAATCAAAATGTCCTGCCATAAGGTGAATGATTAAGTAAAAAGTGGTACCTTCCTAGCATGGAAAGGGCATTATGCTGAGTGAAAAAAATGCCAGTCTCAAAGATCACCTGCCATATCATCCATTTGCATAATATTCTCACAGTGACACAATTATAGAAACAAAGAATAGATCAGTGGTTGCCAGGGGTTAAGAATGGTAGGAGTGAGGATGACAGGTGTGAATGCTCAGGGTTAGCACAAGGGAGATCTTTGTGGGGATGGAACAGTTCTGTGTCTTGATCATGATCATACATATCTACATGTGATAAAATAACATAAAATTATACACAGGCTTTATACCAAGGCCAATTTTCTGCTTTTGATATTACATGATACTTAAGTAAGATGTAACCAATGTGGAAACTGGGTGAGTGTATACAAGATTTCTCTGCACTGCCTTTGCAACTTATATAAGTACTTCAACCTGAAAAGTTTCTTAAAAACAAGTTAAATAAAAACCACATGGTATGATTTTATTTACTACTGAAAGACAGTTTCCGGTGGAAGACTTCAGTTCCTGGTTATCATGGAGAAACTGGTATCAAACTAACCTTTCCCTTGAGTACAACTATAAAAAGTGGATGAAATACACAATTATTTGAAGGCATTAGAGAGCAACCAAATCATGGGCTGTGATGAGCCTGCATACAATTCCCCTAAGCAGAATATAGAAATGTGGGCAACATAAATAAAGCTAGATTGAGATTTCAGCATCCACAGGCAAAGGAGTCCTGCTAAAACTCCAGGCATTCAGATGAGACTGGAAGAGCTATACCTACAAGTTAAGGGCATCCAGAAACAAAAAAGCCTCAGTTAGATCAATCTGATGTGCCCATACTCTATCTACCTGCCAGATATTAATATATCTGTGGAAGAATATGGAATATTCTGTGGAATAATACCTGGGGGAGAAGATATCCTCCAAAACTCTGCAAGTTTTCTTAAATAATATCCAGCTTTCAATTAAAAAAAAAAAAAAATGCCTGCCAGAAAATGAGACCAAATGCCTGAAAACCAAGAGAAAAAACAAAGGACAATAGAACCAAATCTACATGTGATAGAAACATTGGAATTATCTATTACAAAAATGTTATAATAAATATCTTTAAAGACAGGTGAAAACAGAATATCACAAGAGAATTTAAATCTAGAAAATGAATCAAATGCAAATTTTATGACTAAAAAATAAAATAACGAAAAATTTAAGAATTCAGTAGATGGGTTCACCAGCTGACTGGACAAAGCAGAAGAGATTTGTGAACTGGTGGAAAGGTGAGAAGGAAATATCCAGATTGAAGTACAAAGAGAAAAAGGAGTGAAAATACAGATGAGAATGCAAAAAAGACATGGGGAAAAGGAGCAAAATACGTATAATTGGAGTCCCAAAAAGAGGGACGAGAGAGAGAATGAGACAGAAGGAATGTTTGAAGAAATACTGGCCAAGAATTTTCCAAAATGGATGAAGAATATCAAGCCGCAAATACAAATCCCAAACAGAATAAAAAGAATGAAAATATCTCCTTTAAAAATTAAAAAAACAATAAGACTTACAGCTGACCTTTCAAATACAAACAATGAAAGCCAGAAGGGCTGAAAGAAAAACCACCAGCAGCTGCCAATTCTATACTCAGATGAGGAGAAATAGAGATGTTTTCAAACAAAAACTGAGCAGATTTATTGTTAGTAGACCCAGGATAAAAGAAATCCTAAGGGAGTTCTTCAGACAGGAGAAAAATGATCTCACACGTAAGCATGGTAATGCAGGAAGGAATGAAAGGTACAAGCCAGTATAACATACTGGTAAATCTAAATGAATACTGACTGTTTTAAAAACAATAATAATGTCTTGTGGAGTTTAAAGATATAGAGAGAATTAAAATAAAATACACCAACACAACAGCAAAAAAAGCAGGAGGGGGGTAAATGAAATTAAACTGCTTTGAGGTCCTTGCACTGTCCAGAAAACTATAAAAGTACTCATTTAAAGTGGATGCTAATGAATTAAGAATACATGTTATAATCTCTAGTATAAACACTAAAAGAATAATAAAAGAATGTATAACTCACAAGCTAATAGAGGCTTATTAATAAATGATTAATCTAAAAGAACTCAAAAATGAAAAAATAAAGAAGTACAAAGAACTAATGGAACAAAAGTAAGATGACACATTTAAACCCACATATTTTTAAGCTGTATGTGCACAGGGTAAGACTCCCAAACCAAGCAGAGTTCAGATGCTTAAAGCAGCAAAACAAAACCTCTTAGAAAACCACAGCAAACATCATACTTGATGAAATTCTCTAAGCTTTCCCTTAATCTGAGGGAAAGGATCAAAGATCTGTCATATCTTCTAGTTCAAATTTATTAAGGTCCTGGTCGGTGCAATGAGTCAAGAATAAAAAATGAAAATTGGGAAGCAAAGAATAAAATGGTCATTATGCACAGATGACATGACTGGATACACAGAAAATCTAAAAGAATCCACAGATAAACTGTAAGAATTAATAAATGAACTTAGCAAAGTTGCTAGATACAAGGTCAATACATAAAGTCGACTATATTTTTACATTCTAAGTAACAATTATTAAATGATACCATTTACATTACCATCAATAAACATCATGCACCTAGGAATAAACTGATCCCCAAACTGTACAAAACTCTCCTAGAAAACTAAGTGTAATTACTGAGAGAAATTTAATACATAAATATAAATAGAAGGTTAACTCATATTCATAGATTGTGAATAATAAATAACATTGGGAAGATGTCAATTCTTCCCAAAACAATATATAGATTCAATGCTATCTCATTAAAAATTCTAGCAGTTTATTTTGTGGAAATGTACAAGCTATGTAATTCCAAAATTTAAACAGAAATGAAAGAGCCAAGAAGATCAAAGAAAATTTTGAAGGATTAAAGTTAGAGGACTAACACCAACATATAACACGACAATATAAAACCAGAACACTTTAAAGTTTATAACACTGGAGGAAGAAAAGCCAAAGAGACCAGTGAAGCAGAATAGGGAGTGCAGAAATAGACAGTCCTGCCTAATTTACTACAAACATACTATTGCAATGCAGTGGGTAAGCCGGTGGTCTTTTTAGTAACTGGTGCTGGATCAGTTGGACATCCAAGGGGATCTCTACCTCAAATCACAAACAAAAAAGTCAATTCTATATGGGTCACAGACCTAAATGTCAAAGTTGAAATAATAAAAAGCTCTAGAAGATAACGTGGGAGAATACCCTCATGGCCTTTGGGTAGGTAAGCCAAGATTTCTTAAACAGGATACAAAAAGCACAAACCATGAACAAAAAACTGATAAACTGAAATTCACTAAAATAAAAGCTGCAGCTCAACAACACTAAAAAGAGTGAAAAAGCAACAGTATCGGACAAGATGTCTGCAAGAGACATACATGACCAGAGGCTCATATGTAGAATATATAAACGCTCTCAAGAAACTAATAAAAGACAACTTTATTTTTAAAATAGGCTCTCACTTGAACGGGTGCTTCGCAAGAGTACATCCAAATGTCCATGACAGAGATGAAAACGTTTTCAATATCATGAGTCATCATGAAATACAAATTAAGACCACAATGAAATATACCATAATGATTAATTTTTCTGGAAACTAACATTTACTAAGTACTGCTGGTGGGAGCATTAATTGGTACAACCACTTTGTAGAAAAAAAAACTGTTTAGAAAGCTGAGTGTTCATTAAAAAGTCTACAAATAATAAATGCTGGAGAGTGTGTGGAGAAAAAGGAACCCTCCTACACTGTTGGTGGGAATGTAAATTGATACAGCCACTATGCAGAACAGTATGGAGGTTCCTTAAAAAAATAAAAATAGACCTACCATACGACCCAGCAATCCCATTACTGGGCATACATCCAGAGAAAACTATAATTCGAAAAGGTACATGCACCCCAATGTTCATAACAGCGCTATTTACAATAGCCAAGACATGGAAGCAACCTAAGTGTCCATTGACAGATGAATGGATAAGGAAGATGTGGTACATATATACAAGGGAATATTACTCAGCCATAAAACAGAATGAAGTAATGCCATTTGAAGCAATATGGACGGACCTAGAGATTATCATACTAAGTGAAGTAAGTCAGAGAGACAAAGAAAAACATCACATGATATCACTTATACGTAGAATCTTTAAAAATGATACAAATGAACTTATTTACAAAATAGAAATAGACTCACAGACACAGAAAACAAACTTATGGTAACCAAAGGGGATAGTGTGAGAAGGGGAGATAAATTAGGAATCTGGGATTAACATATACACGTTACTATACATAAAATAGATAAACAACAAGGACCTACTGTATAGCACAGGGAACTATATTCAATATCTTGTAGTAACCTATAATAGAAAAGAATCTAAAAAAGAATATATATATATAACTGAATCACCTTGCTGTACACCTGAAACTAACACAACATTGTAAATTAACTATACTTCAACTTAAGAAAATGGTTAAAAAAAAAAAAAACTGAGCATTATGTACTCTCCAGTCAGCAATTCCACTTACGGGTACATATCCAACAGAATGTACACATACCTGAATTTCAGGCATTCGCTTAAATATTTAATATTTGAGAATATCAATACCAGCTTTATTCATAATCGTGAAAACTGGAAACAACTCAAGGTCTATCCACAAAGTGTGGCACTGAGCAATAATGAGCACCATCAGATGCATCTCACAGATACAACATTAAGCAGAAGAAACCACAAAAGAGCACATATCACACGACTCCATTTACGTAAAGTGCAGAAACAGGCAGAACAAATCTGTTTTGCTAGAAGTCAGAATACCAGCTACCTCTGGAGAGACAGGTGACTACTGGAGGTGGGTCTGAGGGAGGCTTCTAGGTCTGATCTGAGTGATGGTTACACACGTGTGTTCATGTTGCAAAAGTTCATCAAGCTGTATACTTAAGATTCATGGGGGCTTCCCTGGTGGTGCAGTGGTTGACAATCTGCCTGCCAATGCAGGGGACATGGGTTCGAGCCCTGGTCTGGGAAGATCCCACATGCCGCGGAGCAACTGGGCCCGTGAGCCACAATTACTGAGCCTGCGCATCTGGAGCTTGTGCTCCGCAACAAGAGAGGCCACGATAGTGAGAGGCCCGCGCACTGCGATGAAGAGTGGCCCCCACTCGCCGCAACTAGAGAAAGCCCTCGCACAGAAACGAAGACCCAACACAGCCATAAATAAATAAAATTAAAAAAAAAAAAAAAGATTCATGTACCTTACTGTATGTGAATGTTATATACTACATTTTTTATTTTAAAAGTTTTTTTTAACTTACTTAAAAAATTAATAGGAGAAGAGTCTACGAAAGGCAAATAAATGAATCTTAGGAAGAGTTGCTTGCAGGCAAGGACTATGTCTTATATATCTCATTATTTCCATGGAGTCAAGTAGAACGCCTTACATATAATACGTATTTAGAAATGCTAAGAACATCATCATGGTAATAATGATATATAAATTTACATATAAATTCTATTTCTACGGATACAAATACGAGAGCTTTCAGCCAGCATTTCATCATCCTCATTCGTTTCCCCTTGGATAAAATGGAAAAATGTGGGCTGGCTGATTACAGACAACACAGAACTTATTTGACAGAGACTAAGATGGAAATCTTAGGTTAGCCCTTGGGTTCTAGTCTCAGCTCTTACCAGTCTAGCAGACTTATTAGTGACTCTATGGAAATTATTTTAAAATACAAAAGGAGGAACTTTTAAGACAAGCTCACAGCACCCCACAAGCACCTGACACACAGGAGGTAGTGAATACATCTTTGTTGAATGCAGGAATATGCATACATAGATAATCATGGTCCCATCCAGTACCTTCATAGTATCACCATTCAATGAAAACATCAGCCTAACATACGGTCAATGCAATATTTATAGCCTTTATGATGAACTGGAGAAACCACAAGCCAACTGTGGAGGTAAATAAAAATGAAAGCCTGAAAACTTATTAATTCATCACCTACCCCAAAAAATATAGCCTCCGTCTCCTATAATTTATAGTAGTTTTTCTTCTCTCTTCCTCACTCATATGAAAAACTGTTCTGCTCTCAGTATTTCAGTTCATGGCATAGTAGAATCTTATCAAAAACACTTGAGCAATAATTTTCCCCTGCCCATAAAAATTGGCTGAATTTATCTAACCTTAAAAATAGACTCCACTGGGCTTCCCTGGTGGCGCAGTGGTTAAGAATCCACCTGCCAATGCAGGGGACACGGGTTCGAGCCCTGGTCCGGGAGGATCCCACATGCCACGGAGCAACTAAGCCCGCGGGCCACAACTACTGAGCCTGTGCTCTAGAGCCCACAAGCCACAACTACTGAGCCCTCGTGCTGCAACTACTGAAGCCGGCGTGCCTAGAGCCCATACTCCACAAGAGAAGCCACCGCAATGAGAAGCCCACGCACCACAACGAAGAGTAGCCCCCGCTCGCCGCATCTAGAGAAAGCCTGCACGCAGCAAGGAAGACCCAATGCAGCCATAAATAAATAAATAAACAAACAAACTTACCATGTCAAAAAAAAAAAAAAAAGACTCCATTTATCCACAGTATTGGGCCCCTGCTTGGAAGCTGTCCCGCTATATTAGGCAGAGTTCTTGACTCCTGATGGTCTGAACAAGCGGAAGAAGGTGCCATTACTCATTTTCTCCCTTCCGCAAAGATATGCAAGTCCTTCTCCTTGATTTATTTAGCAGGCTCTTTTGGTCAGATTTTAGTTTGCTCCATTATTCATATTAGAGGGCAACACCATAAACCATCTCTAGTGCTGAGATCTTAAAATCCATTTCTGTATCTTTAGTCTATCCTCAGTCATCTGGGTTATCTATATACACAGCACCCCCTCTTACAAAACTCTGGGCTTCAGTCTGCCCACATGTAGAGGGGAATGGAGAAGTGATCTCTCTGCTCCATCCCTACTGCGTGACTGCAGGAAACTGGTATCATTACGGAATCACTGGCACCATTTTCTACTGACATACATGGCCTTGCTTAGGGCCTTTCCAGAGCAATATTTTTGTTTGTTAGAACTTATGCCCTATTTCTTGTTCTGCCAATCACATGAAATTCTCAAAATTTTGTTCTGTAGAAAATGTCCTTGGCAGGACCAAAACTAGAAGATGTTCCACCGACAGTAGATAGGGCCATTTCTTTATCATTCTATAATGAAAATGTTGGGAAGCTATTTCCCCATCATCTAATTTGTGCTTGAGTGTTGCTGCCTCATCTCCCCTTCTCTGGACCAGTATCCATAAGCAGTATAACCAGGCAGAAAGATGGTAGAGTCCCAGGGGTTAGAGAGGAAGAAGCCTCCAGATTATTCGGTCCGACCCCTTTTTTCCCTCCCTTAGTTTCCCAAATCCTGTTTTACATTTGCACAAGAGTGATTTCGTTCTCTAAGAAAGGGGTGAGAACTGAATATGTGTGATTGGGTAAGTCTGAGCGAGGGCCCATTCTAAAATTTAATTCTGGCACGTGGACTAGTAGAAAGGTAGACTCCGTGACCTTCAAACCATGAGGACCTCTCACGCCCAGCAAATCCTGGCAGCCCTGGACACAGTTGGGCAAGACTGAGAAGCCAATAACATGACTGAACACTTCACCTAGCACATTACTGATTGAAGAAAGGTCTTAAAAAGTTACAGATTATAGAAGTTTAATTGACATTTGGCATATACATATATACATTACATATCTATATACATTAGGGAAAGTAAAATGTATCTAATTTGATAGGGGCAAAAGGTGACATACTTTTAATTCTGTCTGATGCATGGTCAGCATGTGGTCTGGCTAGCTGAGAAGATCCTATCACAACCATCATCTTAAAAGGAGTTTCCTTTTAAGAAAGTGTGGTGGGCAATGACTGAGGTACCGAAGAGATTAAGATAATTCTTTGCTGTTAAGCACAGATATCTGTTGAAAGCTTTTACTTTTCTATCACTGGTGCTAAGTATGAAACCAACTGGGATTTGCACATTTAAATGCTATGTACCTTTACTGTTCAAATTTTTTTAAAAAACAGAGCTTTGCAAGCTATAAATTGTATATGCGGTATACTGCCAATTACATTAAAGTGTAAGTTTTATGGGAATTAAAATATCTCAGAAAAATGCAAATTGCTTAATTTTCTGAAAAATTACAGAAAATTACTTAGCCAGCTAAACTATGTATCACAGTAGGACAGCCAAGGGCAGCTGTTATCAGCAGAATCATTTTGTTTCCTAAGATATTCTGACATGTTCCCCTGATTGAGCTGTCAGAAAATTGTTCTAATATATTCCATTTGCTAAAAGTTATTTGTAAATACGTATACAAACCCCGCAATCTTTCTGAATCAGTAGCTATGGGAAAAAAATAAAACCACTAGCAAGATGAACTTCTCCCACTCGTCCTAATGAGATATGCTAGCTGGATTATTTAATCACCAACACCGTGCAACATCCAAACAAAACACGCCCAGCTTAGAACCAACGAAGCTCTAACTCTAATTGCTTACTGCAAGGTCCCCAGCAAAAAATGAAATTTTGCAAAGCTAACTGAAAACTAAACGAAAATAGTGTGTGTTCTCAGATTAGGTAAAGCAGTAAGTAATTATCTGCTAAAAGAGGGGATGCATCTGTTTATTTGTGCGCCCAACTATGGTGGCAGGTGGAGGACGGGGCGGTCTCTAGCCTGGCCTGTACCTAGGCTCTTGCTCCAACAATTGTACCTTTTCCACCATAACCTAGACTGTGGTCTCTCCCATGCGAAACTAAAAAGTGGATATATGTATACCTATAACTGATTCACTTTGCTGTACAGCAGAAACTAACACAACATTGTAAAGCAACTGTATTCCAATAAAAAAAAAATAAAGTTTTTTAAAAAAAATTTTTTTTTAAAAGGGAAATAATCAGTAACTTTCCGTCAACCCTGCTCCCCCCCTCAAACTACCACCTCTGCTCTTCTTCCTCCTCACCAATGGGTGGGGAAAGAGGTCTCCTGCATCATCCACCTCTCTTTCTACGTGCTCCTTGTCTGAGATCTTATCCATTTTCGTGGCTTTGCTATCACACCGATGGCGACCTAAGAGGATGGGCCTAGGTCTCTCTAGGCCCATCCTCTCTTACAAACACGAAATCCACATTTGCAGCTTTGCCCTTTGTATTGTTTCCTAGGGCTGCTGTAACAAAGCACCACAACTGGACAGCTTAACAGAAATGTATTGCCTCCCAGCTCTGGAGGCCAGAAGTCTGAGATCGGGGTGTCAGCAGGGCTGGTTCCTTCTGAGGCTGTGAGGGAGAATCTGTTCCAGGCCTCCCTCCTGGCTTCTGGAGGCCGTCGGCATCCCCTGGCTCGGAGATGCATGGCTCCAATGCATCTGTCTTCACGTGGCCTGCTCCCTGTGTGTCTTGACATCAGCTTCCCTCTGCACGTGTCTGAGTCCAAATTTCCCCTTTTTTATAAAGACACCAGGTCATCTTGGATTAGGGCCCACCCTTACGCACTCATTTTAACTTCACTATCTCTGTAAAGACCCTGTCTCCACAGGAGACCACATTCTGAGGTCCTGAGGGTTAAGACTCCTACTGTATCATTTGGAGAGGGATGCAGGTCTGTCCATAATGTACCTCAAAATCAGGATGTCCCAAACGAATCCCACTGCCTTCCCTTAAAACCTGCACTTGGGCCACGTTTCTTCGAGTCTCCTAAGCTCATGCTTGTCTTTTTCTTCTCCTCACATCGAATCAGTTACCAGTCAGTCCTGTACATCCTTCCTCCACGGCATCTCTAAACCTCCCCCTCCTTTTCATTCCCACAAACACCATGCAAACTCAGACTGAATTATCTTGCGCCAACTCCACGGTGACTGTCCCTAACAGGCATCTCAGCTCCGGTCTCTCTCTGATCTCTCTATATCTCAATTTATCTTATAAATTGCTGCCACATCAATCTTCCTAACAGACAGCTCTGACCCATTTCCCTCCCTAGAGAGGAGTAAAAAAAAAAATCACTTCAAGGGCCCTTCTTACCTTGTGAATTAAGCATAAATCCCTGTCTCTGGTGGTCTCAAGGTTCCCACCCTGCCGGGATTACCCCAGCGCACACTCTCAGAGTCTCTTTCCCAAACATGGCTCCATGTGTTTCCGGATGTTTCCATCAGAGTCTTGCCAAGAAAAGAAACAGAAATCTCAAAGGGCCTCTTTGAAAGGCATTTAAGGCAGGGACCAAGGAGTGGGCGTGGAGAGTGATAGGGCCCAACAGAGGCGGAGAGACACCTAGTGACCAGCCACAGTGGGAAGCTGGTACCAGCCCTCTATCTGAGGGGACAAGGGGAGGGGACATCTCCCAGCGCCCAGCAGAAACAGGAGCCTGCTGGACACAGAGCAGGGCAGAGACAAGTGAAAACAAGCATCAGGGATGAGAAAACAGAGAGTACCAACCCAATGCCTCTACTCACACCCCTTCTCCCTTGGGATCCTGTCTGCCCACCTCCTCAGCCCAATTCATCAAAATCCTATCCATCTTTAAAGGGCATATGAGTGGCATTAAAGGTATTTTTTTACAGGTAAAAGCAACACTATAACGAATGTAAAATGAACACGTGTCTAAGATTTTACTGAATTCATCATTAAATGCAAGAACCAGTATGATGGTACCACACGTTCAAAGGAAAATCCAAAGAACATACAAATACATGCACCCATCAGGAAAACTGAAACAAATTTGCTTGCTAAGTGCAAAACTGCTCAATATCCCCACCTGCATTCCACCAGATACAATCTGCATTTTCTCTGATCAAGAATCCAACATCCAGCAACCATTACCATCAGTTTTCTACAACTTACAGAGTTGTAAAACGGCTCAAAGACAAACGAAAGGCAGAGATAACTCAAATGAGCGAGTGAGGTAGACGGGGCACCTTCAATTCTTTTTTTCTACTGGCCAAATTCAGTCTTTCATAATTTTCCCTGACGACTAGAAGGAAACAAGGAAGGAGGGAAGGAGGGAAGGAGGGAAGGAGGGAAGGGAAGAAAAGGGTTTTGGCATCAGAAAGACCTTGGGCTCACCGCCAACATCACTTACTCATGAACTGCCCTTGAGTAAGTAATTTCACTGTCTGCAGCTCAGTTTCTTGGTCTGTACAACAGCAATCAACTGCTTTATGGACTAAATGAATTGCTCCCAGAATCAGATGCATGGTGGCTACCCCAAGCCAAATAAATGATAGCCAGCATACTTGAGGCCCTTTCATTTTCCGTCACCACAAATCATGGAGGTAGACCAGAAGTCCCTTTACAGTCTGAAAATTCTGCACCTGTAAATGCTGCCCTCTTCCATGAAGCCTTGGACCATCCTAATTACCAGGCATGGATCCCTCCCTCTTCAGCATCCTCTCCCACACCAGTTCTCCACCTCATGCTCACTCTCTCCACATTCCCCATCCCACCCACCAGAGACATAAGAAACTCAGGAACAAGCTCAGATATACTTGGGTCCCAGCACCCAGCCTGGTGCTTGGCACATAGTAGGCAGTCAACAAATATTCCTAAATGAACCCAAAGAAATGATGGATCAAAACTACAGCGATGTATGTTATATATGAAAGTTGTTAAGAGTAAATCCTGAGTTTTCATCCCAAGGCAAAAAAATTTGTTTCTATTTCTTTGATTTGGTATCTATATAAGATGATGGATGTTCACTAAACTTATTGTGATAATCATTTCATGATGTATGTAAGTGAAATCATTATGCTGTACACTTTGAACTTACACAGTACTGTAAGTCAACTATATTTCAATAAAACTGGAAAAGATAAAATTAACCATTCATTTAAAAAAAATAAATAAAAGCAAGATTACTACACACACACACACACAAAAACTACACTGAGATATCATGTCACACATGTTAGAATGGCTATTATCAAAAAGACAAGAAATAACAAGTGTTGGTGAGGATGCAGAGAAAAGAAAACATTTGTGCACTGTTGGTGTGAATGTAAACTGATGCAGCCACTATGGAAAACCATATGGAGGCTCCTCAAAAAATGAAAATAGAAATACCGTAAGATCCAAAAACCCCACTTCTGGGTATTTATCTGAATGGAAAAACAGCACTAACTCAAAAAGTTATATGCATCCCCATGTTCACTGTAGCATTATCTACAATATCCAAGACATGGAAACAACCTAAGTGTCCATCGATGAATGAATGGATAAAGAAAATGTGGTATTATATATATACATATATATACATATGTATACACACACACACACACACAATGGAATATTACTCTGCCATAAAAAGAATCAAATCTTGTCATTTGCAACAACACAGACAGACCTTGAGGGTATTATGCTAAGTGAAATAAGTCAGACAAATACTGTATGATCTCACTTATATAGAGAATCTAAAAACAAAAACAAAACAACCAGACTCACAGAGAAAAGACTGGCGGTTACTAGGGGCGATGGGGGGGTGTGGTGAAATGGGTGAAGGGGGTCAAAAGGTACAAACCTCTAGTTATAAAATAAATTAAGTCCTGGGGACGTAACTTACAGCATGGTGACTATAGTTAATACTACTGTATTGTGTATTTGAAAGTTGCTACAAGAGAAGATCTTAAAAGGTCTCATCACAGGAAAAAAAATCTTTACATGTGGTAATGGATGTTAACTAGACATTGTGGTGATCATTTTGCAATACATACAAATATATCATTATGTTGTACACCTGAAACTAACATAACTGTGTATATGAATTGTACCTCAATCAGACAGAGAGAGAGAGAGAGAGAGAGAGAGAGAGGTACTAAAGCAGTCCCATGGGGAAAAAAGAAAGAAAAGACAGGGCGCTGAAGCAGGAAGGGGTGAGACCACAATTCTCTCTTCTTTCCTAGTTCATGCGTCCTCTTTTGCGTGAGTAGGACTCAAGCTGGGCTGATTTTGCAGGCTTTTCTGAGTGATGCTGTTCTCTGTAGCAGCAGCAAGACCTTTAAACTCAATAATAATACCCCATCTTCAGGAAAATGATGGCCCCCTTTACTGTCACAAAGAGGACAGCAGTGGAACTGGATGCTTTAAACTTCTTTGACAGCCATCAATCAGAAACAATTCATCCCAGCTTTTCATTTGTCTGTAACTCAAGAGGAAATGTTCTCCTCGTGTGTCACTGAACCTATAAGCCAGAACTTGTAAGCTGATCATAACTCCCAACCGTGGGCACGGTTCTCAAAGACAAATCACGTCAGATGTGTCCAGAGGTAAAAGAGCACCGAGGATTCAATCCAGTGAGTGTGGGCGACCGTGTGTCTCTGCTAAATGTTTCAAGTACCCCAATCATCCTTCAATATGCTGTTCTTCTCTGAAAGGCAGGGAAAAAAACTGGGTTCTACCCGATGGGTTCAAAATTGTATGTGCCCCTGAAGTACTTTACGGTCAAAATTTGGTAAAAAGGAATATGGAGTATTATCTTACTATCTTTCTTTTGTGTGTGTGTTTGTGTGTGTCCAAAATTTCTTTGTGTGTGAAATAAATACAGACTCTAGTGAAATTTAAAAGAAGTCATATTTTGATCACCATAAACCCACTGTGGAAAATAAGTGAGCACAACTTTTAACGGCTAGAAGCTCAGTGTGACATTCAGTACCTATTTTAACAGGGGCCCAATTTACTCAACACTAAGGATTTGATTTATTTCCTGGAATTTTTTTTTTTTCTTATCTCTTTTTCTTTGTGCTCTCAAAATATATCTTTTACTTTATGTCTTTGGTTATGTATTAAATATGAGTGAAATTCAGATTCACGTGAACTTTATGAGTCTGGTTCTAAATTCAGAGGGAAATAAGACAACTAAAAATTTCATTAGAAGTGGAACCAGTGTGCCAAAAAGCTTTTAAAATAACAAACTTCTTTAAGGAAAAAAAAAAAGTGCTTACCGTAGTAGAAAAAAATAAATTGACCACATAGACTTGTCCTTCCTCCCAGGCTGATGGCGATGGTGGGCCTGTGTCCCTGGCTCAACAATCACACTAAGAAGTGTTTATCCCCGTGGACAAGTGTTGCTCACAGCACTGATCAGGAAACTCCTGCCTCCACCCTCCCCAGACCCAGCAAGGCTCCATCATCCTCTGAGCTCCTACAGCACTTTCTGCTGTTCTACTCACCTCGCCCTGCAACTGCCTTAGCTCCCCAGCGAGATTTGAGGTTTTCTTCAGGAAACTGGCAAATACTGACGATCGCTTGGTGACAGTAGGTGCCTGGGCATAGCCACCTAGTGGAGGTCTCACCTGGGCACACGTGTCAGTGGCTCCCACTCTCTGGACAGAACTCTGTTTGGATAATGGGCGTGGAGGTAACCACGTGCCGGTCCTCTGAACGCTCCAGGTCAGCAACAGGGAAAGCTTCAGGTTTCCGCTTCACTGCAGAAACATCACTATAGGACTTTTACTGGGCCACAGGAAACAGGAAGAACACCTTTTATCTGGGCCAACTATCTATTACGTTTTAGGAAACCCCAGAAATATGGGTCAATTCTTCACCAGCCCAAGTAACAACGGGAAGCCAGAGAAGCACTTCAAAGCTGAGACCATGGAGAGGAAGACGGTCACCACAAGGTTAGTTGTTGATGCTGTGATCCACCAGGACGAGAATATCCAGAGACGCCAGCATCATTCAAAGTGTGCATGTCCAATATTTGTTCACAAAATGTATTACATGATGTTCTACACTTGTGCTAAGGGCCATTTATTTGTCTGTGAACTTCTAAGCAGCCAATTACTTACATGTAATTTTCTTAATCCACAGTAATAGCTTAGGCTCTTGTTACACACAGCACATCATAGGTACAAAATATATATTTGTTGAAACAATAAGGGAAAAAAGATAATATGTAAAATAAAGTGACCTTCAGCTTCTAGATTCTGAATCCAATGCATTTGTTTGATTGCTTATTATAAATAAATGACAATGGATGATATTGTAAAAAAAAACAAAACAAAACAAAGTACGCATGTCCAGTTCAAGGGCAAGGTTTTTATTACACTCATTCTTCTAAACAGTTTGAGTCTGGCTGACCCCAGGACTCTTAACATGGCAGAGAGCCCCTCAGAGGTAACTAAGTCCCCATTTTACGGTTCCTGAAAGGATTCTTATGGGACCCCGCCAATCCGAGGTCACACAACCACTGACTGGCAGAGTCCCCGTTCCAATGTTCTTCCCATGATTAATAAAGATGAAAGTAAAAAAAAAAGTAATAATAAAATTAAATTAAATTAAAAAATAAAGATGAAAGTAAGTGGATAAAACCACTGCACTGGATGCCCCTGTGATGCCCTGGAAGTCACCTCACCATCTAGAAGCTTCTCACGTGAAGAGTACAGATTCTGACAGGAACCCAGGGTCTCTCCCGGGCAGCCCCAATCACTCAGACTCACTTCATCCTTCCTTTATTCTCTTTCTCACCTTAGTCACTTGTCTCAGTCACCTTCCTCTCAGTATCTCCTCACAAGGCTGAGATTCTGCAGGATGGGGAACCCAAGTAAGGTGTCAAGAATCAGATTATAGAAGGTCCTGAACCTGGGAGAGAAGTCAGACTGGGTGTGACAGGAACCTGGAACCGAGGAGTGGTGGCGAGAACACAAGGGTATTAGGGGGATGCAAATGGCAGGAGAATTCAAGGGGGGCTTCAGTGGCTGGAGGAGGGGGGAAGGATGAAGGCTAGAACAAGTACTGGGGTACGAAAGAAATCTACACCTGAGCTAGGTTGCCAGAGAAATCACGATAGGAGATGATGACAAATTAGATATGAAGGGATCAGAAAGAACTAAACGAATGCACTGAGCACGTACCATGAGCCCGGCACTGTAACAGGTTTTTGCACATAAATTCTATCATATGATCTTCAACAATCCCTCTGAGATGCCTAATATTATCTTTAGGTTTTAAGGAAATTTTTTAACATTTTCTCAAGTCCATAAGCTAGGTCCTGGTGGATTCAGGCCTCAGACCCAGGTCTTCCAGAGGTTTGCATCACACTGGTGCTTCTAAGCCAGTGCCACTGGCCAACGCAGAGCCACTGGGAGGAAGAGCCACTCAGGGGACAGAATACATGTGTGCTCAGGACAGTGTGTCCAGAAGTAGGAGGGGAGTTAAAACAGAGGCCGTGGGCAGCTGGAAATGAGGGTCCAAAGGCTGTCAGATCTGGGTGGCTTTCTTCTATAGGAAGGAACGGCTTTGGGAAAGTTCCTGGCATTCCTCTGGCTCCCAGAGCTGGATGAAGCGATTGTTAAGGCTTTTCAAACTCTGTTATTCCAAGCATCCCAGACTTTGTGGCACAGATAAGCTCACGAAGGCAGAAGAGCGAGAACTAGAAATAGGACAGTATCTTTTGGGACAACCAAAGACTAAGAGTAGAGGGAGTGAAAAGAACCCCAAAAAAGCATGATCGTAAATTTATAAAAATAACTCAATGTATCCTAGCTCCAAAGCCAAACAGAGGAGCTTCAAAAAGGAGAGCAAGATTAGTAGAGTTTGTGAGGGCTAAAGGAATAGGGGTAGAGAGGAATGTTTAGATTTGGCACAGAGGCGATAACCGGTAATATCACCTACTAAAGTGATTTTAACAAGAGAAGCTAGGTAACAATTACCAGGCGGGGTGGAGACAAGCAGTGGGTGGAGACTACATCTGGAGGAGTTGAGCAGCTAAATAAGGCTCTCTCGGAGTCAAACAAAGAAATTTTAAGATGGGAGAAATTAGCATGCCTCAAGATCAACCAGAAGGAACAAGTGGAGAAGGAGGCAGAGAAAGGATGGAATTCACGCAAGATTCCAGTCCTGGACCAGCGAGCAAGTACTGCGCTGAGATCTAGGACACACCAGGGATTGCAGCTTTAGAAAGGAGGAACGAAACATCCTTGTCAGCAGCTAGAAGGACAAGAGGGCAGATTTAGACAGTGAACCCTGTGAAGGTGACGATAAGCATAAAATGGGGCAGGTGGGTTTAGATCTACTCTACAAAGAAGAATGGTGTGCTGATGAACTAGCTTTTTGGCAATTCTTCAGAGATTTTCACACACTTTGCATTACTCTACTGCTGCTATTATGGGCTGAATGTTTGCGTCCCCCCATGTTTCCTATATTAAAATCCTAACTCCCAAGGGGTGGTATCAGGAAGTGGGGGAGGTAATTAGGTCATGAGGGTGGGACCCCCATGAAAGGGATTAGTGCCCTTATAAGAAGAAACACAAGAGAGATGATTTCTCTTTTGGCCATATGAGGATACAACAAGAAGACAGCCATCTGCAAACCAGGAAGGAGCCCTCATCACACACTGGATCTGCTGACACCTTGATCTTGGTCTCCCCAACCTCCAGAACCATGAGAAATAAACGTTTGTTGTTTAAGCCACCCAGTCTGTCGTATTCTGTTATAGCGGCCCAAACCAAGACAGCCACTAATCTGGAGTGTGACACTGGGCCAAATCATTTCACCTCTCTGAGCTCTTCCTTATCTGCAAGATGACAGGGGAGGGAGACGCAAGGATAGACAAGATAACATTTTCCAAAGGTCTCTTCCTATCCAAATATCCTAGAGTTTCTACATGTGCTTTTTCCTTCTAGTTGTTCCACGCCAGGCTCTAAATCTTTTCTTTGCAATTATAATTGCAGACCACTTTTTTCCTTATTTCGAATGCTTCCCTAACACCTACTATCACGCCATGCACACAGAAAGTGTTTGACAAATGTTTTTCTAAATTAACAAAAAATCTCCATAATGTCAGAGTTTCAGGAGGCAAATGTGTGCCTCATCACATCTTCCTCTTCCCCAAGGGCTATTTACAGAATCACTGTCACCCAGAAGTTGTAATCCTTTCTCTGGTAATTCAGCCTTGATAAAAACACTTATCTAAAACCAAAGGACAAACAAGATGGAATGTCAAATAAATTAGCGCCCTAAGTGTTTCAGATCCTGCCCTTCCTGCCAATGTGTACACACTAATCTCTAGATTAAGAAAAATACATGAAAAAATAAGCCTGCGTGGGCTTTCCATCAGTTCCTTGAAAAAATACCACAGTGCCTATCTATCAAAAGATCCTCATGCCTTCAGTATCAGGGGAGCAAAAAGGGCTCACCCAGAATCTTTTCGTTTGTACTCTGTGACATTCCTACAGCTAAGAAAACTGATTGTGTCTCCTGTTTGTCTCCTGTGAACCAAAAACATGCTTCAGCAGCTGATAAAGTAGCCTTTCTCTCCTGGAAAGGACATCAGCCTAAGATCTGAGTTTTAGTCTTGGTTCTGCACTGCTGAGCAACTGACTTTGTACAATTAACCTTCCTGGACCTCTACAAACTGGGGCTACACATTCCAGCCTGATCTATTTCACCGTGTTGTGCAGTGGCATTTATACTTTATGATTATTACCATTAACTGCTAAATCCTGTCTAAGATGCTTCCTATCAATAGCAAGCAAGATGTGGAAGCACTGGGAAGAAATCTACGGTGAAATAGCTCATTCTGCAAAGGAAGGCCAGAGGAAAGCTCAAAGCATTCCTATCAGAATAATTTTTGCACCCAGGACTAAGTTTGAAGTCTCAACCTATGCATAAATGCAAAACTACATGACACAGTATATCCCCAGAGTAACTTCACTGTGCTTACACAAATGAAAGAAAGGCAAAGTACTTAGAAAAATCAACTCCAGACAAAGGTTATTTTACATCATGGTTTTCTTAAAGTCAAGGAATTCCAGTTCATTGCTATATTGGTAAGTTAAGGACATTTTTAAAATAAAATAAACAACACATTCCAAATCATGGATATGTTTGGAAATGACAGTGAATAAATCCATTATGGGCTGAAGGCATATTTTATGATAGGATTCTTCTAAGTGTCCCAGCATGTCCAGAGTTTAAACATATGTATTCTTAATTTCTCTCAAAGATAAACACATCAGGGACTTCCCTGGTGGGGCAGTGGTTAAGAATCCACCTGCCAATTCAGGGGACATGGGTTCGAGCCCTGGTCCGGGAAGATCCCACATGCCATGGAGCAACTAAGCCCGTGCACCACAACTACTGAGTCTGTGCTCTAGAGCCCGAGAGCCACAACTACTGAAGCCCACACGCCTAGAGCCCGTGCTCCACAACGAGAAGCCACCGCAATGAGAAGCCCGCGCACCGCAACGAAGAGTAGCCCCCGCTCGCCGCAACTAAAGAAAGCCAGCGCGCAGCAACGAAGACCCAACGCAGCCAAAAATAAATAAATAAATAAATAAATAGATTTTTTAAAAAAAAGATAAACACATCAGAGTGGGCCTGCTTCTAGCTGGTGGGAAAGCCACTGACTGGAAGATGATCTTTCATCTATGTAACCATTTGAAAGGAATGTTAGCGAACTCACAATTACATAATGGAAAAGAGCTGGGAGAGGGACCAGCAGCGGCTAAATACAGTGAAAACACCCTCATTCACAAATGAAGAATCAAGTCACAGCAGCAGACATAACTCACGGACACAGTCCATTAAAGATTTCACCTTTGCCTCCCTTGACAGTGATTACAAACCTCTTCCAGAAGAAGAAGGAAGAAGAAAACTTTCTGTGGACAGAAAGATTCCAAAGATTCTTCAGTGAACTGCCATGCTTGAATAAAAATCCAAGAGACTACTTAGGGTGCTCTACTCAGAATATATGAAATGTCCAGTCAAATTCGCCATTATAGCCTCATAACGACTAACACTTTTTTTAAGCACAACAGCTTTATCCATAATCTGTAACCATTTTATGTAGATGTACAGGTTGTTAATACTCCCTGGGCTGCTTAAAAAAAAAAAAAAAAAAGAAGAAGAAGAAGAAGAACCTCATATTGACAAGACTGCACGCAACAGAGAAAAAAAAAATGCTCCAGGAAACAAAAAACCAGATGAATTTACCGCTAAAAACTACATCCTCTCCATTCCTAACTCCATTAACATTTCTGAACCAACAACATTCTCGGGTTAAGAGAATAAAATGGAAAGGAGCAAAGGCAGCAGAGGAATAGTAAAGGGTTTGAGAATTTCTGTACTGAAACTGTAAAATATAGAGGGGAAGACATGTTTTCCTTTTAGATGTTCATGCCACACCAAAAAACAATTCCCCTGCTCCACCATGCTACTTCCTTCAAGGTCATTTATCATCAGCACAACAACCTACGGATGTTTTATTAAAAGAAAAATCCCAGCCCAGGACTGCCAGATCTCTACCCAGGAGCCACTTATCAAAGGTGTCACTGGGGCTGACAGGCAGCTGTCCAGGGGCACAGACTTAACATTACTTTATATGTACAGAACCCCATCAGCAAGCACATTAGCTCCGCCCCCATTAAGTATTCTGATAACACCACCTCCATGTGCTCGGCTTAACATTTAAGCCTGCAGGAAGCCCTTGAGTGCACAGAGCCTTCCAAAATTTTCTAGCTAATTTTAACCCTATGGCATTTGAAAAAAAATGAATTTAAGAATTACACAGCAACTAAATATTTTATCCACCCAAACAAAAAATGTCATGGTACTGAGAAACATCTTTTCATATGGCTTTTTATTAGTTATTTTAAAACCATATAGACAGTTGTCCACTAAAAAAATAAAAGTAAACTGTATTCCTAGTAGGCTTACAATATTCCCCACGAGCAAGGTTTTGGTGAAGTGAACTGGCTCTTCAGCGTTGGGTGGTGGACCAGTAGTACCACCAACAGCACATGTAATGGTGCACGATGCGCAGCTATTAGGTCAAATCAGTCGCCATCTGATGTGTACCCTGGATTTTATCCTTTCGAAAGGCTCCCCGCCCCACCCCCGCAAAGCAAAACTGAGTGCCAAAAAAAAAAAAAAAATTAGAAGAGCAAAATGGAAGAACTGGCCACTTACAATGTTCTTGGACAAATGTACTGTTTTCACTTGTTCAGCCCCCAAATGCGTCATCTAGGCTACTTTCACACCTAAAAGTTGCTATCTGGTTAATATCTCAAAACGTAAATCTCTCTCTTATTTTCTGTGATTGTGGAGGTAACTGTAACTGGGCAGTGGCAGCTTTTTCGCTGCTGGGGAAAGAAGAGCCAGGAGAAGCTGCAGTCCTGGGGGTGGGGGGGATGATGACGGGGAATCCTGTAAGGGAATATCCTTCAGAGAGGAGGATACAAGTGCAGGGAAAGGAAAGACCAAATGGATGCTGCAAACGCTAACTAGGTGCTTCTTGACAAGAAGTTACGGCATTTTCCTTTGCCAAGGGACTCTCCAGTCCCAGCTTCGAGGTGAGCAAAGCCTCAGCCTGAGAAGTATCTGCAGCGTTCGAACAAATCAGCGACAGGAAGGAGCAGTGCCAGGAGGTACTTAAGGAGAAAAAATTGTATGAGAGTGGAGCCAACCTTCCCCGGCTGCCACCCAGTGTGGAAATTCCGGGCAGCCACCTTGCCCTTCACACACACACACACACGCACACACTTTGCTGCACTCAGCGTTCAATAAGCCAACATTTAGAGAACGACACGTTCGCGTTGTCCCCCGCCACCCACGCGCGCGCGTGCACGCACACACACACTCGCTTCCCATCCCTTCCACGTTCTGCGAGCAGTCACAGCACCACCAATGGCCCCAACCCCAGGCACCGCGCTGTCCATGGAGGCGACTCTCCCTCCCCTGCGCAGCACCTCGACTTGGGGGCACATTCTGCCCCGCCTCCCCGGCCCCGGCCACGCCAAGTAGGCGAATCCCTGGGTTGCGTGATGGCGCGTGGGTCCAGCCCGAAAGCCCGAGAAACCGCGCCGCGGCGGAATTCCGGGCGACTGCCCGCGTCCCCGCCGGCCCCCGCGCCCCACGGGCCACCGGGTCTGCACCCTGCCCCCGGCTGCCTGGAAGATCCCAGCCCCACCGACCGGACAGGCCCGACCGGCCGCCCCCGCGTCCCCCGACTCCCGCAGCTCCGAGGCGCCCCGCGACCCAGCCCGTGCGCCGCCCGCCCGCTCGCCGCGCTCCGGACGCGCTCGGTCCCCGGGCTTTACACACGCGCGCACGGACACGCACCCTCCCTTCCCTCGCCCCGGCACGCACACCTGCGCCCCCCGGGGGATGCCCGGCTCCTCCCGCATCCCCGGGGGCAGCCGCCGGCCCGCCCGCGTGTCCCACTGCCCGGACCCGGTCGGTGGATGCCCCGGCTCCCCTTGCTCCCCGGGGAAGCCGAGCCGCGCGGCACTTACAGTTCGCAGGAACTGGATCTCATCCTCGCCCTCGCCCCCATCGGCCATGGCTCCGCGCCTTCTGGCCGGGGCAGGCTCCCGAGCCCCGCGGAGCCCGGCGGCGCTGGCGGCGGCGGCCCCTCGCGCTGTCTCTGCTGCTGCTGCTGCCGCCCGGAGCCGGGGGCGGGAGGGGGCCGCGGCTGCTGGGCGCCGAGCGCCAGGCGGTCCCCGCCTGCAGAGCGGAGGAGGAGGCGCGGGCGGGGGCGGCCGAGGCGGGAGCCTCCCTGCGCCGCACTGTGCGGGAAGAGGGCGACCCGGCCCGGAGGACGAGGGCAGGCGGCCCCGCAACCCCGCCGCGCCTGCTTCGCGCGCCCGGCCTGCGGCAGGCGGACTACTCCGCCCCGGCTCCTCCGAGCGAGTGCGTGGAGCCCGCGGAGCCGCGCTGAGTGCCGCGGTGGGGGCGGGGACTGGGGGCGGGCGGGCGGGCGGGCGGGCGGGGAGGAGCTCGCCGGCTCCCCTCTGCTGCAGGTAATCCGCAGCCCGCTCCTCGGGACCGCCAAACTCGAGGCCCAGCGCCGCTTACTGGCCGTGCCGGGTATCGCGGCCGAAGCGCGCTCGACGAGCGGGTAGCCTTCCACCTGCGCCCTACTGTTCCCCTGGGCTCCTGCACCTGCCCCTTCTGACCTTCGAAACCTGGGCTGGGCATTCCTTTCTCCTGGAAAGGGCTACCGCGGTAACTTCCACAGCACTTCAGATCGCAGGCGAGAATCATCTTTCACCCGGATGCCCGGAGTGGGTCACCTCCAAGTAAAGGTGACACAACACATGGTATTTTAAACTTGGATTACCTCTATTCCCGATCAGCATGAGAATTCTTCAGTACCTAGTGCCGTTGCACCATGCTTCTCACAGATCAACCACGCAAAATGCATGGTACGCAGAACTTTAACAAATTCATTCAACAAATACATGGTGAATGCCTATACCAGACACTGCAGTATAAACAGACCGGAGTTTATACACTAGATTAGAAATGCAAACCTTAACAAGGACTTGCGATAAAGGATGGGATGATATCTATCAGTATGAATCATTGAGGCGGTCTAAACTCGGACTATGGCACCTGCTGTCCTCACTATAAAGCCGTTTATTTCTGAAGAAACTCGAGGGTTTCACCACAGGTATCAATATATTGCACGGTATCCTCCGTGCAATTACCCTCCAAATTTCCGTGTAACAAACGGCTGTGACTAAGAAAATGCAGGGTCTGAGACAATTTGGATAAGAAAGCACTTATCTCTTGCTCCTAGTGCACGACTCGTTCATTTAAGATACTTAAAAATAAGGATATGCAAAACAAAAGTTGCAAATGTCAATCCTCCGAAGATGCAGACACTGTGAAGTGAAGGTTTTTCATCAATTTACCTACACTGCACATTTTGCAGCATATAATTAGTTATTAAAATCTGCCTGTAAGTTCTATGCACCTTATGTCTTATTTTCAACTTTCATGAACTTTATACTTACCGAGCTAGTTTTGCATATTTCCAGCAGAATGAATAACATAAAGAATATGCCTATAAATACTGTCCCTCCTGGTGAGACTAGTAATGCTCCGCTCTATCTTATGATAGTAATCATCTTACCAAAGTACTTGACATATTCTTGTATATTGATCCATAATGACTAACCAACTCTTAAGGCATAACTTACATGAATTTTTACTCCTAGGAACCACTAAATGAGCAATCAGGGATCTCATCAAGTCCCCCATGAGGAAGGGCTTTATTCTGAAATTGATTCTTCATTTTATGTTAAATAATTTGATCTTCCAAATTTATGACATATCAAATTGTCCCCTTTCCAAGTATTTTATTCTTAATTAAAACAAACATCTATACTGTATGTGGAATTACTCCCTTCTACACATATGTTAAGTAAACTATTATAAAAACTCTAACTCACCAGGTTTTCGTTTTGGCATTTTAGCTAGGCTGTAAACTCTTCTAACAAGAGCTATATTTAGTATTTTATTAATTCTCTCAACAGAAGTGATATATAATGCTAAATGGCCTAAGTACCCAATGATTATTATTCACCATATAGAGTCTTCAACAGCAAATAGAGAAGAGGATGGTTACAAAATATACCATTTTTATGGACTTTAAAACACAAAAATAGAATACTGTGAGGTTTATGGACCTCCAATCTGTACTAAATATATAAGAACATGTTTGAGAATGATACATATTTATTTTTAAAAGGAGAACTAAAGCAAATATAGCAAGTGGTTTAACACTGGTGGTGAGTATATGGGTGTAATATTATTGGGGGTACTCTGATTTTTTCATATATTTAATGATTATAAAAATTGAAATAATTTTTATGAGAAAACTACTAAAGCTATTAAAAACTATGGAAATTTTTTACTCACAGTATTTTTTAAGATTTGTTCTGGCTGGTGTCATTTATGTATGATTTCCTAGTCTCTTCTTCTGATGAACAACTGTAGCAAGAAAAATTGGTTTTGACTGAAAAGATCATAGAATGATAGAATGAGAACTAATCTCAATTTTAAATATAATTTTAATTGAGAGAAACAAATATAATTTGGATACAGCTTAAAGTTTCTGTTCCAAGTCTTTAATTCTTATTATAGTCTTAAATTATAAGGGATTAGCAAGTACACATTTTCACAGACACAGAACTCCGGTTCATAAAATAGAAAAAATATTTTGTTTATCTAGAACTTTCATAAGCGTCCAATACTTGATATCTATGAGGTTTGTAATTTTTACAAAATATTTCTTTTTTCTAAATGCATATTATATATAATAGTCTATTTTGCTTTTTGTTACTGAAATTTATCATCTTAATATTGCTTTATTGGAATAGATGTTGTGTTTCCCATAACACTCCATTTCAGGACTTTATTAATCATAATATAAAACAGTTTAGAGGATGATATTTCCATATTTTTAGTCCAAGTCTGTGGAGTGTTTTTCTTTATGATCCATTTTATGTCATGCAAGAGAGGGGAAAAAATCATATTTCTTTTTATTTTTTAAATTAAGATATTTTTTCTACAGTCACCTAATCAAGAACGGGCCAGCAGAGCCCACTGTTCACTTGGCAGAACTTTAGACATCCTTAATGGAGAAAAAATTGAGACAAATGTAAAATTTTTCATTTTGCCTTCCAATTTAACTAAGTTCACCGGTGATGTACACAAGCATTAGAAAATTAACTTCTTCTTCAAGGTTTCTATGAAAGTCAGCTAAAATACTCAGTGTTATTTTAATTCAGCTTCTTTCCGTTAAGATCACATAAGTTAAAGACCTTAATGCGGAAGTGAGAGCCTCTGGGATTGTCAGTGGGTCATTATAAAATTACTATTGGAGAGGCCCTCGCATCTAGAGATTAAGCCCTTTCCGCGTTAACTCAGATTTCCAGTTTCAGTATTTCCAGGGAAGGTTTCATAGCATTTCTTCTTATCGCATTTCGGAACTAAACAGAACAAAATTGCAGAAAATTGCCGTTTTGTTTACATCTTTTATTGTATGTATTCTAAAATACTGTAGTTACGATGCGCACCTGAACTAAAAATAAACACCGGTAGATCCCAGGTACTCACCGCAAGCTGGCCCCCAGGACAACAGAGCTGGAAATAATGTCAAGGGTTATGATGATGATGATAAAGCCTCATTGACTATTTATTGCACTCCAGGCACTTTATTTTTATTATTTCTTTTCATCTCCACCGCAAATGCCATTTTAGAAAAAAAGAGACCAAGATTTACACAAGATTACACAGCTGCTGAGGGGTGAGGCAGGGGTCTGAAGACTCCAAACCTGAGCTCTTTATCACTGTTTTGTGCTATTACTCCTCCCAGACCCCAGCATGAAAAACACAAGAAGAGTCTAGACTAGCAGGAACTAAAAACAAGGCTCTGGCAGCCCCAGGAGATTTATTGCTGGTTTCAAGCCAACCTTAGGAGTCCTGCTAGCTCTTGGAGTGCCAAGTGAGTTCTGGAGAAGGAAACAAGGATTACTATAGCTCAGAAATAAAATCTAACTCATGGGACTTCCCTGGCAGTCCAGTGGTTAAGGCTGTGTGCTTCCAATGCAGGGGGTACGGGTTTGATCCCTGGTCGGCGAACTAAGATTCCCACATGTTGCCTGGCATGACCAAAAAATTTTAAAACTTTAAAAATTTAAAAAATTAAAATCCAACTCATGCCCTCCTCCATAGTTTGGATTCTTAGGGGAAATCCATTTTTGCAGACTTGAAAGTTATTCATCACTATCTCATCAATTCCCTAGATTGATCTTAAAATTACAATCTAAAAATTATGAAGCCCCAAACTATAATTAGTCTTCTGATATCCAGGGTCAGGACTGAACTGAATATAGATGACAAAAGTGAAGGTGATCTATCTTTTGGGGTCAACAGAGCCCTTGACTTCACAGAGAGGGTTGACCCTACATAACAAAAAATTTGCTAATTAATCACCTTCTCTACTGAAAGAAGTGTTCCTGAGGAGGTGTGGGCTCCCCAAAGACATTCCTAACCCAAATCACCTCAGTGCCTTCACAAGTAGGTCACTGTGACTATCACATACCCCCTAAGGCAGATCTTCCTCCTGGTTTGACTATTCATATTGTACCACAGCTCAGATCCAAAACCTAATCATCCTCTTTGATTCCCCCCTAGTATGGGCTGAATGTTTGTGTGTCCCCAAAATTCATACATTGACACCTAACCCCCAAATGATGATATCTAGAGGTAGGGCCTTTGGGAAGTAATTAAGTTTAGATGGATCATGACAGTGGGGTCCCCATGATGAGATTAGTGCTCTTATAAGAAAAGGAAGACGGGCTTCCCTGGTGGCGCAGTGGTTAGGAATCCACCTGCCAACGCAGGGGACACGGGTTCGAGCCCTGGTCCGGGAAGATCCCACGTGCCGCGGAGCAACTAAGCCCGTGGGCCACAACTACTGAGCCTGCACTGTAGAGCCCTCCAGCCACAACTACTGAGCCCATGTGCCACAACTACTGAAGCCCACGCACTTAGAGCCCGTGCTCCGCAACAAGAGAAGCCACCTTGGTGAGAGGCCTGCACACCGCAACGAAGAGTAGCCCTCGCTCGCTGCAACTAGAGAAAGCCCTTGCACAGCAAAGAAGACCCAACGCAGCCAAAAATAAATAAATAAATTTATTTTTTAAAAAAAGAAAAAAGAAAAGGTAGAGGGGAAAAAAGAAAAGGTCATGCAATTACACAGTAAGATGGCAGCCGCCTACAAGCCAAAAGAAGAGTATACTCAGAATGAAAACTACTTTTCAAGCACCTTGATCCTGGACTTCCCAGCCTCCAGAACTGCAAGAAATAATTTTCTATTGTTTATCCAGTCTATGGGATTTTTATTAAGGCAGCTCGAGCAGACTAAGGTATTCCCTTACCTTCATCCCCAACATCTTTTTGGGTGATGTCTTTTTATATGTCTTTTTATGGGTAATAAGATGCCTTCCTGATTCTTCTCTTTACATCCCAAATTATTTCACTAACTTTGCAACCAATCTTCCTGGGTTTTGTTCTTTACCACTGTGAGTCATATTCCAGACTCCCACCAGAATAACCTCATATAACAATGTTTCCATCTTGTTACTTCCCCGCTGAGTAAGAACTGGAGCCATTGAAGAATGGTTCCCAGACACTTACCATATTACATTCAAACCCCTCAGCCTGGCATTAGAGGCCCACTGAGATAGAGCCTCCTGCAAACCTTTTCAATATTTATTTCCAAGGACTCCCTTGTTTTGGCTCCAAACCAAATTACTGTTTCCCAGATAATATGTATGCATTAATCGACCATGCCTTTTCTTATGCTGTTTCTTCTGCCACCTAGGGCCAGAAAATCCTGTCAAAATCTGTTCCATCCTCCAAGGAGTAATTCAAAACCTACTTCTTGGATTTGGATTACTCTCGCCAGAGATTCTAACTCTCTCCTGGGAATCACAACTCTTCATCCTATATCGCCCAGGATTATAGTTATGTGTCTAAGGATAGTATCCCCACAAACGCGCTAACAACCACCAAGAGGCAGAGACAGTGTATCTCCTTTATCATGCTCATTCTTCATAGGTAATAATTAAGAATCAATTTCTTCTTAGGTGCAAAGTGGCTGCTAGTCACTGCTACCACTTTGCACATGACTCTCCAGTTTCATTTTCCTTTTAAGAAGATTCCATGTTAAAACACTCTTCTTCTGTCTATCACTTCCCCTGCATGGAGATCATTCATTAATTGCTCACAATGCAGAAGTAACCCCAAAAACCTTTGTGAATATAGAGTCTGTCCCAGAATAGAACCAATCCATCTAGTGTCTTCCAGGTTTTCATGCAATAACATAGGACATGAGCAGGTTCTTTGAACTCACTCTTCATTCATTCATTCATTCATTCATTCAGCAAATATTTATTGAGCATCTACTATGTACCAGACCTTGTCCTAGTGAATAAAGCACAGGACCCATATCCATGGGGCTTATTCTAGGGCAGGAGGTAGATACATACAGATAAATATATACTTCAGGTGCATTCAGTGCTATGAAGAAATACAAAGCAGGATAAGGGAACTGAGAGTAATAGAAGAGACTGTTATGTAGATAAAATGGTCAAGGAAGGCATCTCTGATGAAGCCCCATGGCAGCAGTGACTTTAATCAAGTGAGGTAATGAACCTCATAGGATCTAGAGGAAGAGCATTTCACGCAGAGAGACTGGTATGTGCAAGATCTGTGAGGTCAATGGCATGTTTGAACGGACAGTGTAATGAGCAGAGCAAGGGAGTGAGAGGATGGTGGGCAATGAGGTCAGGGGGCCAGTAAACACGGTACATATCCTGCCCCATTCCAAGTGGGAACAGCCATCACTTTTTTCAGGAAAAGGATCTAGTGTACTCAGTCTGGTTTGAACGAGGCCAGGTGTCTACCCATTTTAACATCTAACCTGAATCTCCCTGCTCTGTACATTTCAAATTCCTGGCTATTGGGAGTCTTCCATATGAGTATCAATTCTCTTTATCTGTTGAGTTTTTCTAGGAAGTCCAACTGCATGGATTATATTTATTTCTTGTTATACCACCCTTGGTAAATGGCTAAAACAAACAGACCCATGCTTATCTGGTCCTCTGCCAGGAAACAGGACAAGGTAGTCATCATAAATGTGGGCTTTGGAGCTAAAGAAACTCATTTCTAATCTCTTCTTTGTCATTTATTATGAAGTTACCTGATTGTCTAAACCTCTGTTTCTCCATGTATAAGATGAGGGTAATAACAATACCTCACAAGATTGCTATGAACATTAAATGAGATAATGAATATAACTTACAGAGCACAATGCCTGGGATATGGACACACTTGTTAAACTGTGAGTATGTGTGTATGTAATTTACATTTAAAACTGCTAAATTTAAAACTGAAATTAGGGACTTCCCTGGTGGCACAGTGGTTAAGAATCCGCCTGCCAATGCAGGGGACACGGGTTTGAGCCCTGATCTGGGAAGATCCCACATGCCACGGAGCAACTAAGTCCGTGAGCCACAACTACTGAGCCTGCGCTCTAGAGCGCACAAGCCACAACTACTGAAGCCCGTGTGCCCCAACTACTGAAGCCTGCGTGCCTAGAGCCCATGCTCTGCAACATGAGAAGCCACCACAATGAGAAGCCTGCACACTGCAACGAAGAGTAGCTCCCACTCGCTGCAACTAGAGAAAGCCCGCATGCAGCAACGAAGACCCAATGCAGCCAAAAATTAATTAATTAGTTAATTAAAAATAAATAAATAAAACTGAAATTATTTATATTCTCTAAAATAAAATCAGTCAGATGGTATGTTCAGTGCAGCAACTTCAGAGGTAAGGGTTTTTCTAATTTTTCCGTGATGGTTATTAATATGAAGAGTTTCTTTGGGAAGTTCTCATCTAGAACACAAATGCACTAACTTTCCCCAAAATATCCCAATATCTTTTAGAATTATTTTGGTTACAAGTAATAAAGACCTAAAAAGCAAGGGCTTAGACAACATAGGGGATCATTTCTCTTGTGTAACACTGTCTAAAATTAGGCAGTCCAAAACTGGCACAGTGGCTCCATGATGTTATTAATGTGCCATCTTCCTTCTATCTTTCAGCTCCATTATCCTTAGTTCATGAAATCAAGTCTCATTGTTGCAAAATGGCTGCTCAGTACCAGCCATCAGGTCCAAGTTCCAGATGGGAATGAGGGTGTAGAGTAGGACAAAAGCCATATGAGTTAATTCACCATTTAAGAAGCTTTCCTGGGATTCCCCACCAAAAATTTTCACTTCTATTTCATTAGCCAGAATTTAGTCACCTCTCTTTATATGAGAGGCTATGAAACACAGGTTTGAGCTGGTTACACTGCAGCCCTCAAGAAAATCAGGGCTCCTTAGTAAGGAAAAAAACAAAATGAAGGTGAACATTGGGTAGGCAACCAGCAGATTTGGCCTCAACCTCCATACAACTGTCTTTTAATATGATATATGTACATAATTTTACAATTCTTTGGTTAAGAGGGTGGTCTCAAGAATGTCTACAATCCCTTAAGAAAAGAAATCTATTTTATGTCATCAAATCAGGACATGATTTGCTTAAATCCCCAAATAGACATTACTTTAAGTGTTTCTCAAAAGCCTTTTAAAAAGTTATATAATTTACTAAAATAGCCTTTTCCCTGTTTTCATCTTCAGTTTATTCAGATATCCCTGTCGCACATACTGAACTTCTTTTACATATAATGTATTGGATTTGTTTTTTGTACCACAAGTTCATACCACACTCTAGCTTTAATTTGATTTGACTATAAGAGATCCGCTTGTCTGGGGTAGAGGTTTGGGGGAGAAAAGAGTGGGTTACACACACGTCCAACGTTGTAATACTTTTGGAAGAGTATAAAATTCAGGAGAAATTTAACACTGACTTCTACAGCACTTAACTGGACACAAACCGAATGTGGCGCTATGATGCAAACAGACACAGACCTACTAGAGAATGGACTTGAGGATATGGGGAGGGGGAAGGGTAAGCTGTGACAAAGTGAGAGAGTGGCATGGACATATATACACTACCAAACGTAAAATAGATAGCTAGTGGGAAGCAACCGCATAGCACAGGGACATCAGCTCAGTGCTTTGTGACCACCTAGAGGGGTGGGATAGGGAGGGTGGGAGGGAGATGCAAGAGGGAGGGGATATGGGGATATATGTATATGTATAACTGATTCACTTTGTTATAAAGCAGAAACTAACACACCATTGTAAAGCAATTATACTGCAATAAAGATGTTAAAAAAATTAAAAACCTTAAAATAAACCTAAAAAAAAAAAAAAGAAGACTTGTAGGCTGAATAATAAAGAGGTGTCATCCAGATTTGTAGGCGGGGTGAGCATAGGGAGAACAGTGGTCCTCGTGATTAAGGGGCATAGGGAAGATCTTACTGTATGTTCTGGTTAATAATTAAGTTGCTCAAAAAACAGTTATCAAGTGTCTACCATACACCAGGCACTGAGCTAGGTGCTAAAAATGCAAATATAACAAAAGATGGTAAGATGGTACTCTTTTGCCTCAGCTTCTGCTAAGGCACCAAAGCCAAAATCAACAAAAGAAGTGACAAAGACTCCCATATTCCGAAGAGAAATTCTAGAACATCTACGTAGGAATTGCAGAGGAAGGTGCTGGAAACTTATTTTTTTTTAAGATTTTGTTTTCGATGTAGACCAATTTTAAAGTCTTTATTGAATTTGTTACAATATTGCTTCTGTTTTATGTTTTGGTTTTTTGGCCACGAGGCATGTGGGATCTTCGCTCCCCAACCAGGGATGGAACTCACACCCCCTGCATTGGAAGGCGAAGTCTTAACCACTGGACCGCCAGGGAAGCCCTTGGAAACTGATTTTGAAGCCCTTAGTCCTTGAGGATATAAAAGGGTAGAGGTTGAAGGGGCTGAGAGAGACAATTTCTTTGGAGAAAACTGGAGGACTGTCATATTTCTGAACCACCAGAAATCCACACAGTCTCGGGGGAGGAGAGGCAGGGAGGAAAGACAAGGGTGTCCCCCTCACCTCACGTCAGTGAGAGTGGCTGGAGGACACTGCTCAGAAAGTGTGCAATAGGTTCCCTGGAGATTCCTGTCTGATTCCTGCCTGAGAAAGGCAAATAGTGAGAGGCTTTCCCCGGGGAAGACACAGTCACACCAGGAGCTAACTGCATGTCCACAGACCACAGGTCTATTTTCCTGCAACTTAGCATCCTTCATAAAAGGAGCCTGGAGAAATGCAAATCAACACTACAATGAGGTAGTATCACCCCACCCTGGTCAGAATGGCCATCATCAAAAAGACTACAAATAATAAATGCTGGAGACGGTGTGGAGAAAAAGGAACCCTTCTACGCTGTTGGTGGGAATGTAAGTTGGTGTAGCCACTGTGGAGAACAGTATGGAGGTTCCTTAAAAAACTAAAAATAGAACTACCATATGATCCTGCAATCCCATTCCTGGGCATATATCTGGAGAAAACTATAATTCGAAAAGATACATGCACCCAAATGTTCATTGCAGCACTATTTACAATAGACAAGACATGGAAGCAACCTAAATGTCCATCAACAGAGGAATGGATAAAGAAGATGTGGTGTATATATATATACACACACACACACACACACACACACACACACATACACGTATATACAGTGGAATATTACTCAGCCATAAAAAAGAATGAAATAATGCTATTTGCAGCAACATGGATGGACCTAGAGATTATCACACAAAATGAAGTAAGCCTGGCAGAGAAAGCTATCATATGATATTGCTTATATGTGGAATCTAAAAAAAAAAAGATACAAATGAACTTATTTACAAAACAGAAATAGACTCACAGACATAGAAAACAAACTTATGGTTACCAAAGGGAAAGGGATAAATTAGGAGTTTGGGATTAACATATACACACTAGTATATATAAAATAGATAAGCAACAAGGACCTACTGTGTAGCACAGGGAACTATACTCAGTATTTTGTAATAACCTATAAGGGAAAAGAATCTGAACAAAGAATAGATTATAATATAGGTTACTGAATCACTGTGCTATACACCTAAAACTAACATGACATTGTAAATTAACTATACTTCAAATAAAAAATAAAAGTAAAATAAAATAAAATAAAGGAGCCTGCCCAACAGGGGCTTCCTGCCCAGCACAAAGAGGCCGGGGATGGGGGGAGAGCAGGGAGGGGAGGAGAGACATCCATTAAGTTACTTGCCAAGTGCAAGTAACTCAGCCCCATCCTTCCTTCTGTTCTTCCTCACTCTCAGCGACCCCCTCCAACCTGGAGGGGGAGAGGCTGCCTGTGGGGAGGACGGAGGAGGAGAGGAACCAAGTAGGAAAATGTGAAGCTAACCTCATGGCCCACCACCCTTAGGCTTCTCAGCTGTATGCCCCCAAGCTCCAGGAGAGAGGAAACTTTTTAATGAAGTTGAAAGTCATGACTGTCACCCTGGACTAAACATTCTAGTATTAACCCAAGACTATCCTGCAACTGAAAGGGACAGAAGTGTCTTCTAAATTATGGATCTGAGATTTCATTCAGGGAACTGGGCCCAAAGCAAGCCTTCACATGGTTTTAAAGAGATAGTGAGAGAAAAGAATAAAGCTGCTTTCCAGCTCTGGCCTTTCAACATAACAGCTGCACAAAGATGCATGACACACAGCCTTGCCTTCAGGAAGCGCACAAAGTCCAACAGGAAAAAGAGGTTTAAAGCAATTATAACCCAACATGCTAAAAATTAGAGCTACGATCGTGGGGCATATGGAATGGAGAAAAAAGGAAGATATATGGAAGATTTCAATATTTTGTAGATGTTGAAGTAGGGTTGTCAGACAAAATACAGGCCCTCTGGTTAAATGTAAATTTTAGATAAACAATGAATAAATTTTTTTAGTATAAGTTATGTCCCATGCAATATTTTTATTTGCTAAACCTGGTAAGGCTATGCTCATGGGATAGAGATTGGCCCTGGGATCCCTCTTATTTTTTTTATTTTTAAAGAAACCTCTTTTTTTTTTTTTTTAATTTATTTATTTATTTTTGGCTGTGTTGGGTCTTCGTTTCTGTGCGAGGGCTTTCTCCAGTTGCGGCGAGCGGGGACCACTCTTCATCGCGGTGCGCGGGCCTCTCACTATCGCGGCCTCTCTTGTTGCGGAGCACAGGCTCCAGACGCACAGGCTCAGTAGTTGTGGCTCACGGGCCCAGTCGGCATGTGGGATCTTCCCAGACCAGGGCTCGAACCCGTGTCCCCTGTACTGGCAGGCGGACTCTCAACCGCTGCACCACCAGGGAAGCCCGATCTCTCTTATTGATGTAACCTGTTCTCCTTGTTGCTCTTGTCCATCCTGGATGCTGGGTTCTACACACATGCCTGTCACACCTGGACCACATCATACCCACCACTCATCTACTGTTATATTTATAACTACTTCACAGAGAAATTGTGAGGATCCCAATGAGGTCCCCTCAATATCTTCTCTATGCTGTGACTTCTAAATGGTTTCTCACCAATGCCAACCTCTCCACCTAAACTCTGGAATTATATCCAACTACCTACTCAATCCCTCCATACAGATGGATAGCAGGCAGTCAAATTCTACATATCTCACACAGAGATGGCGACTCCCAAATTTCTTCCCCAAACCCTTCCTTCTTGAGTCTTCTCCCATCTCAGTGTACGATGCACAGTTGATCAGACCAAAGACCCAGGCATCATCCTTGGATCAACTCTCTTTCCTTATTCCCCACATCTAATCCAATGCCAAGTCCTACTTCTAAAGATATTCCAGATCCAGCACTCCTAACAATGCCCACTGGCAGCATCCTCGCCAGGCCTCCACCCTCTCCTCTACGTCAACATCGTCTCTCTGCTTCCCCTCTTGCTCAATCTACTCCACCCTGCACCACAGCCATGGAACCTTTTACAACGTAAATTGGACCACGTCATTCCCCTGCCCAAAACCCTCAGCCCTCTTCCCATTGACCTTGAAGAAAATCCATACCCTTTGTCACATACCCTCAAGGTCCCTCATTCTCTCGTCATGTTTACCCCCCTCTTTTTTCACTGCATTTCAACCCCACTGGCCTTCTCTCCACCCATCAGACAGGCCAAGGTCACCCACTAGCTGCTCCATCCATGGGGCACTCTCCCCTGGATTGAAACATGATTGGCTACTTATCACTATTCGGATCTCAGCTCAAGCATCTTCTCCAAGAATCCTCCCTGATGACCATTTCTAAGGCACTAGCCTTCACCCATCACTTCTCTCCTCATTCTTCTGCTTTATTTCCTTCGTAACTGGTTATCACTACCTGAAATTATCTTATGTATTTGCTTCCCAAACAGAAATCAAAATCCTTGCTGAAGTCATGATAGTTAATATCTATTCCCTCCCCCTCAATCCAGCAGACTTGTCATTCTGTCATAGAAGATTATTTTAGTCTGACAGGATTTGTTCTTTACAAAGCCATGCTGTTTACTACTGCTCTTATTAAAATATTTATAAAATAGTTTCACAATTATTTTCTTCCAGCCTCTTTCCAGATATGGAGGTTGTGTTTATCAGTCCAAAAACATCTAGATTATTCTTTTCATAAATATGTGACATTATTTTTGGTAATGTCCAAACTTCTCCTCCACAGATTCTCTAAAATGGAACCAATGCTTGCTCAGTACTTTAAACTGTAAATAACCAAAATTGTGGATACATATGACTCAGATTTTTTTTTTCCTTATTTTAGATTCAATTTATACCTACAAAGTAAAACCACATAGCTCTGTTCCAATACAGAACATAGATGAATGGATAGATAACTAGATTGGTTTCTTAATGTCTCCATCCCATAGGCATCATTTAAAATTTACCTAATACGTAAAAATACTTTCCTTTATATATGTCACTACTAAGATATTTAGTCTTTCAATTTTCCTTTAGGAACTTTGCTTTAGTTTTCTCATTTTACCTACTAACTTTCAGCATTCTGCATGTTTCTCCTGGTAAATTGCCCCACTTTCATTCCTGCAAGATTCTCATTTACATTCCATGTCCTAGAAAGTGTTTTGCTTAGTCAATTAGTTTTTCATTTTACATTCTTCTATTTCCATGTATGGAAATTACCCTCTTGTTCTTAATAAAGCATATGTAAAAATGTCCAGTCTTCTTGCTCTAGCTCCATCTTTTATTCCTTTTTCAGTTTATACTAATCCAATTTGCATATCCTTAAAATGCATTTTAATTATTTGCTCATCAATCTTAATCTATTCAGTATAAAATATCTTTAGATAGAAAAAAAAAGTCCTCCTTGTTTCCAACAATCGGCAACAACAACAACAACAACAGCTTATTATTTAGGGAACCACAGCCCCATAGTAGGAGTCATTTAAACCCCTCACAGATGCTGGGTCCCTTCCCTGCTTCCCTAAATCAATCTGAGCCTGTCTTAGTCCATTCAGCCTGCTATCACAAAAATACCATAGACTGGAGGACTTAAACAACAAACATTTGCTTCTCACAGTTCTGGATGCTGGAAGTCCAAGACCAAGGTACCAACAGATCCCATATCTCTGAGTGCCCTCTTCCTCATTTGCAGACTGCTGCCTTCTCACTGTGTCCTCACATGGTGGACAGAATGAGGGAGCTCTCTGGGTGGGTCTCATTAAAGAGCACTAATCCCATCCAAGAGGGCTCTGCCCTCATGACCTAATCACCTCCCAAAGGACCCTCCTCCTAATACCATCACACTGGGGGGTTAGGATTTCAGCATATGAACTTTGAGAGGAAAACATTCAGTCCATCACAGAGCCTAAGACAAGAAGCACTCAGCAGCTATGGCCTCACAGAGCAAACCTCCAGTCACTAAGGTTCTAGGTCATTCTGGGTTCAGCACCTTGGGCTCTGCACCTGAGTCCTGTTCTGACCCTTTGTCTCTTTCTAGACTGATATTGTACCTCCCCTTTGTCAGGCTCCACCCCAACACTGGCGGTCTGCCCCGAGCCTCCAGTTGGCTGGGTATGGCTGACTGTCTCCCTACCTATGCTTCCAGTTGCCTACTCTTTTTCTCCTCTCTCCTCTGTTGGAACTTCTTGTTATGTGTTGGCTCTCTCCATTCTCTATCTCCTCTCTCCACTGAGCCGCCCCCAACCCTTCACACTGACTGATTGCCACAATCAACTGTGGCTGGACTCTAATGCCCTTGCAGAGAAGAGCTGGAACCATTCACCTCCAGTCTGCCTATGAGAGAGATAAATAAACTTCTATTTTATTCAGGCAGTTGAATTTTGGGGGCCTCTGTGTCACAGAAGTTTGAGCTTGGCCCCTAAATTACCCTAACCTTATTCCTAAATAAGAATTCAAAGCTAGGGATAAGCAGATATGTTTAGGAAAGCCACGACCATGAAAAAGAGAAACCAGAATAAACAGGAAAAAAAAAGGACTTCAAGAAAGAGAGAAAATACAGGGTGCAGAATTAAGCTAAATAATGACAACAACAACAACAATGAATATCACCCCAGAAATGATAAGATGTTGTACCCCTAAAACAAAAACAGGTACCTCTGCAAAAGGAATAACAAGAAAACAAGTAAGAGTTCTTAGAAATTCAAAATGTTAACCAAAATAAAAATTTCAATAGAAATGTTGTAAGTGAAAAGTTGAAGAGATTTCCTAGAAGTAGAACAAAAAGAGATGGAAAATAGGAGAGAAAGATGAACTACCTGGGGGTTCAATCCAAGAGATTAGGCAAGAAAGAGAGATAAACAACAAGGTCCTACTATATAGCACAGAGAACTATATTCAATAGCCTATGATAAACCATAATGGAAAAGAATATTAAAGTGAATATATATATATACATATATATGTATAACTGAATCACTTTGCTGTACAGCAGAAATTAACACAACATTGTAAACCTCAATAAACACAACATTATATACCTCATAAAAAATATTGATTAAAAAGAGAGAACAGAGAAGATAAAGGGGGCAAATTATCAAACAATAATACAGAGTTGAAGCCTCTAAGTAGAAAGTCTGAGATGGCATGAGGAATGTTTGCTCCACTCTGTGTTCGGACTCTAGTTGAGCTTCTGCGAGAAGGAATTGTCTGCTGTTTAATAAAATGTGCTGATTAAGTAGCATAGGTCCCAGGGGACAGAGAGTATTGGGGAAAACCAGGGGTCCAAGGAGACCAAGCAGGACCAGTCTACAGATTGATATGAGAGTTGCGAAACCATTGAGCAGTGGCATCCTTACCATGTGGTATCATCAATACAGGGAGAGGAGAGGACCTAGCCGAAACTTTTTTATCCACTTCTCATAATTAGAACAGGCAGAACCAAGTTAGAATGTCAACGATAACCCCTGAAAGGCCAACAGGTTGTTGGGAGGGATCTACTTCTTTGTACCCAAAGCATCCCAGTTTTGGGTACACGTAGGAGGGAGTCAATGGGCGTTGATTGAACGAAAGAATGAATGAGTAACTAAGGAAATGAATAACTCTCCTGGAATGGGTAGTATGGGGGGCTGTTTGGAAGGAAGATCAGGTCATGAAGGTTGAGGATATTTGTGCTCTTACAATTCAGTGGATAGTTGGAAAGGCTGGACAGGGAAACAAGGACAGGGACAGAGACAGAGCACCATAAGGGGTAATGCCACTCCCAGGAGCACAGCCTCCAGACTGATCAGGGAAAGCTAGCAGCCCTGGGGAAACGTCAAACTAGGTCAGTGAGTACGGAGGGAGGGAGAACTTCAGCAGCCCACACATGGATTGGCGGAGGTAGATGAGGTTTGGGATAAGAAGCAGTCATTTTAGAGCCCACAAGGAAAGGAAAGATACTGGGTTGTTCACTGAACTGGTAAGAGAAACAGGTGCTGAGTAGTTCTGCGCAACGGCTATCACAGGACAATTAAATTCAGTGTTCTGAGGAAGGGAACAAACCAATCCCTCCCACCAGAAAACAGAGCCCTGACAGTGAAGAAAGCAGCCTTGAAAAAAAGAGAGAAAACGACTTGCAGAAAATCTCTACCTTTTCCCAAACACCTTATTAAAAACAAGACAAATGAGGTACATCACAAGTCCAAAAGGTCATATTCTCTAACAAGAATCCTACACGAGTATGTGGCAGAGTGTTTTGTTTTGTTTTCTGGAAGACTACAGCAAAGAGGTGGGGGGAGGGGAGCAGAAAAGAAGGAAAAAAAGGAAAGAAGGAAGGAAGGGATTTTGTTTGTTTTTTGCAGCACTCAATTTAGGTTAATTACTCCTCTTTACGGTATGTAAATTACACAGAGAGAGATTAAGTTAATGATGAAACTAGGTACCATTTCCTGAGAACTTTGCATGAAATGGGCATGGAACTAGAGACTGAAACGTGTTCCCTCCCCCTGATTAGATTTCAGTTGCGGGGCATGTTGAATTTGGATTAAATTCCAAGGGCAACAGGAATGTGTTGAAAGGTTTCAAGCAAGGAAGTGTCCTGATCTGATTTTTTTGAGTAATAGGAAACATTTTTTCTTATTTTTCTCATTTTTAAATTTCTTTAAGTGTTAGCTGACTGTTTAAAGCAAAACTAAGAATACGGTATTGTGGAGTTTATAACCTGTTACGATGTTATATAAAATGTTTGACAACAATAGACTATGAATGGCGGGGAGGCGGGTTGGAAGTTACCATTACAAGGGTCTTATTCTAAGTATGAAATGCTAGGATTCTATTTGAAGATTTGAACTGTGATATGTTAAAGATATATCTTTTCAATCCTAGAGCAACCATAAAAAGTAACACTAATAAAATGGAAGTAGAGCTAAAAAGCAAAAAAAAAAAAAAAAAAAAAAGAGAGAGAGAAGGAAAAACCAATACAATAATCAAGGGATCAAAGAACACAGCAATGGGTACACTGATTAAAACTATAAATATATCTTTGAATTCCGAGAAGGATAAGAGAAAACTTTAGCATAGTGTAACTTATCATATTAAACTTATGGAATTTTTTAAATTATTAAAATATTTAACAAAACCTGGTAAATTCTAACACCTTATTCTTTTAAGTTATAACTATGTAGACTTGCCTTAAGCCAAAATTGGAATTTTCTTTTACATGCAATAGGAGAACCCATGAAATGACCATCCTTGTAGTTCCTCAAAGAGTTGCAGGTCAAAATAAACTTGAGTTTTTTTACTCCTAAAAAAAAAAAAAAAAAAAAATCAAGGGAGAAGTGAGACAATTTCACTGCTAGACATGGGAGTTTATGCTCTCTTAATAAGCCTAAGTCTCACTGCTACTCCTGAGTTCTTCCTGATTCTGTAGCTCTCCTTTTTCAAGGGAGTTGTCTGCCAGTAAGGGGATTTCTTCCAGGCTGGAGTTATATTAAACACTTAATTTTTTAAATTAAAACAATAGTACAGTGCACTGACATTTTGTTCCTAGAGCTTGTGGAGTAATATTTTTATGGTTTCTCTGGCAACCGCAGAGGCAAGAGTGGGCAGGAGGAAAGGAGAAGAAGGGCTGGCATCAGTGGTGGGGAGGTAGAAGGAGCACCTCTCTGTGGTGTGCTGGCTTGGGGCTTAACAGGACAGGGCCAGAAGTCCAGCTACTGCCCAGAAAATGGCCCGGATCCCTAGCCTGAGTCATCATCCCGTGACTGGAGAATGTCGACAGATTATTTTCTCAAGAAACTAGCAATAAACCAAGAGGGTGTAGGAATTAAGAACTGGTTCTAAAAAAGAAATGTTTATATAGGGCTAGATGTCAGCCTAGGAAGGGCAGTTGTTGGTTGAACCACTATATGTAGACAATAGGTACAGGCATGGCCACATCCACAGAGACTGATGTGCTGTCAAGGACTTGATTTTGCCAGTGGGACCAGATTCTGGGGCAGAGTCTGAGCTGGGTCCTACTATCTCTGCTACCTCCATGTTTATGAAACATGGCTCCATCATTATTTAGTCAGCCTCTACTGTGGACCAACTGTGCACAGCACTGAACCAAGGACTTTGGAAATATTAAAAAAAAAAAAAAAAAAAAAAAAGAACTACCCTACCCTTGTCAAAGATATAAAGCAAATGAGACAAATAAACTCATGCTTATGTGACCCACACATTTTAACTCCTAAGTCTTAAAAAAAAAAGGTAGTTGTGGGAAGGAAAGAAAGTCCAAAAATCCTGTTGGAAGTCAACACATCTTAATAGTTAAGAGTGTTGGCCCTGGATTTGAATTCCAACTTTTATTTACTTGTTATAGATCCTTGCCAGGTACCTATACTTACTGACTTGGATTTTGCAATTGTAAAAAGGAGGGGAAATTCTTACCTCATGAGTTTGTTGTGAGAATTAAGTGAGAAAATGTATGACAAGCACTAATACAATGTCTGGCATACCACTGGTCCTCAATAAATGGTAATTGTCACTACTGCTGTCATTCACACGTTCAGTCTTACCCTTGTCATGACTGGTATATGGGCACTAGGCATGGTGAATTGCTTCCAGCAATATGGAGCTGGCAGGGATAACCAGGAGCCAGGATCATGGAGAGGCTATGGAAGGTGACTTCTAAGGTCCATTCCTCCTGGCAAGGTATAGCATCCAAGGGACACTGGAGCCTAGGGACAGAGGAGGCACAGTGGTCTTGGCATCAAGGGCAGGAACAGCCTAAACATTCAGTCATCAGTTGGCAACCATTTGATGGGATGCCTGGCTCCAATCACTTAACCTGGGATTTACTAGGTTCCAACTACTGTACCGAATACCTCATCCAGAGGGCAGAGAACGGGGCTGGGTAGGGTCAGCCAAAACCTACTCCAGAGAATTTTCCAACATTGCAAGGAAAAGTGGTGAGTCCAAGGAAGAGTTACTACCCAAGGAAACTGGTTGGTTTCCCCTGGGGACCCTGCTGTCACTCAGGACCCCACCTCACTGTCTTCATTCTGAAGCCTGCTAGAAGAGGCGGAGAACTAGTCACACCTTCCTGCCTCGGATGTGGCTTAGCTGAGAAACAGAAGCTGTGTTGGGCCTTCAGGAGAATGGTCCAGGGCCCAGCTGCAGGAAGCTGGGCAAAAGAAAAGTGGGGTGACCAGCAATGAGGTGAGGAAGCTTGTCACCATCTCAGTAACACAGCAGAATCCACTTGGGCTAATGAGAAGTTGTTTCACCTCTCTGTTGGGTTAGTCACCCAGTTCAAATTATTTTTAAGATAGTGTTCTATTTATATACCAAACAGCTAAGTATGGAACTCTGTGACTCCACGAGTACTCAAAATTATTCCACATAGATTAAAATGAAAACATAAATGATAAATGAAGCCAGACCAGGTTACCTCAATTTTCAGATGATCATATCTAGAAAGTGGACAATATTAACATTTAGATGGCTTTTAATCACAGTCAGAACCAGAGAAAAATGTTTCCATTTGTCAATCTCTTTTTTTTTTTTTAAAGATTTTTTGATGTGGACCATTTTTAAAGTCTTTATTGAATTGGTTACAATATTGCTTCTGTTTTATGTTTTGGATTTTGGGGCCTGAGGCATGTGGGATCTTAGCTCCTTGACCAGGGATCAAACCCGCACCCCCTGCATTGAAAGGCGAAGTCGTAACCACTGGGCTGCCAGGGAAGTCCCTGTCAATCTCTTTTATTTAAAAAAAGCCTCAAATATCTTGTAAGTATAAGAAGTGACTTTGAATACAAATAATCCCTTTCTCCAAATGTGGTCAAATTGGTTATAAGAATAACTAAGTCAAACTAGTTTCCTTGAGTTTCCAGTGAGAAGACATAATTCTGACTTTCCTTGACTAATAGAATTGTCATGTTGTCTGGCTAAACATAGAAAATATCGTCGAATGAGGACATAAGTGCTGTCACTTCTAGAACAGTGGCTTTGTGGTGAGAGGATTGGAGACCTGCATTCTAGTCTCCTGCTCTGGACAAGTCATTTAAAATGTGTTGAGCGTTCACCAGAGCACAGTTCCGAGTAAATAAGGGGTCTGGGAGAAGAGAAGTTTGGTCCTTTCCTTCAGGTGATTTAGCATCTAGTTGGTGTCACAAAATTAAAACCAAAGGTCCACGGGTGCCCAGTAAGACAGTTTGCAGTGAGGTTCCATGTTGATAGACGATTTGGAGAAATGGGAGGCGCAACATTTAAATGACTCAGGAATGAGCAGGTTCCCAAACTGGGTGAGCAGGTGGTCCTTAGTCCCAAAGATGGAGGCAGGTGCCAGGTGACCTGGGCAGGGCCCTTAGTGGATCCACCGGACAAATGAGGGTGGGAATAATTCCCCTCCTACTTTATACGAGTGTTGTGAGATGATGTGAGAAATTGTTTAAAACATTTTTTAAAACACATCTGACATGAATGGATAAAGAAGATGTGGCACATATATACAATGGACTATTACTCAGCCATAAAAAGAAACGAAATTGAGTCATTTGTAGTGAGGTGGATGGACCTAGAGTCTGTCATACAGAATGAAGTAAGTCACAAAGAGAAAAACAAATACTGTATGCTAACACATATATATGGAATCTTAAAAAAAAAAAAAAGGTTCTGATGAACCTAGAGGCAGGACAGGAATAAAGACACAGATGTAGAGAATGGACTTGAGGACACGGGGTGGGGGGGAAGGGGAAGCTGGGACAAAGTGAGAGAGTAGCACTGACATATATACACTACCAAATGTAAAATAGATAGCTGGTGGGAAGCAGCTGCATAGCACAGGGAGATCAGCTCGGTGCTTTGTGACCACCTAGAGGGGTGGGATAGGGAGGGTGGGAGGGAGACACAAGAGGGAGGAGATATGGGGATATATGTATACGTATAGTTGATTCACTTTGTTATACAGCAGAAACTAACACACCATTGTAAAGCAATTATACTCCAATAAAGATGTTTAAAAAAAAAACACATCTGACATAGAATCAGACAGCGTTTTACTTGGTATGCTGATTAGTGGGCTGCTGTACTTTTAGTTGTGACTTCGCTTCTCTATTATTCATTTCAGACATACATAGTTGTTTTCTGACTCCAGATGACATCCTTTTTAGGAACATGAACAATATATGCCGACACTTCAGCCATAGCCCTACTGCTTACGTGCTGAGACTCTCTTCTGAGCTGTGGCCACAGTCACTGTGTGTGAAGCCCTTTCTATTTGTAGCTTTATTACTTTGCCCTGGGGGTTCCTAATCTCAACAAGGGCTTCTCGAGCCCCGATTAGCTAGGTCAAGTTGCTTAGTCTAATCCTACTGCTTACCTGTGGGGCAAGGACAGCCACATGATGGACGTTGGTTGTCAATGCAGCCCTGTAGCATTTCTGCCTTCCCTGCCTATAGTTCTCAGATGGTTAGAGACTGAATGTCCTGTTTACCTCGCATAATTATTTTGTGTAGACAAACTGACTTCCAGTAATTGGATTTTTAACGTTATATTAAAGAGCCTCTGTGGTTGTACTTGCAAAGGCTGGCAATGCGGGGGGGGGGAAGAAAAAGCCAAGTACAGAGAGCAGAGAAAGAGAGCCGGTACTGAACAGATTGAGTAAGAACCAAGCCTTTCCCTCTTGCCTCTAGTTTGGTATCTCAACCCTCAGCAGCTCTCCCGCCCCAACTTTCCTTTCCTGTTACTGACATGGAACCTGGAAAGAGAGAGGTGATGGAGAGAGGGAAAGAGAAGATGGAAAGGTAACATGCTAAGAGGTTTTAGGGAAACCAAAGAGATCAGTGGCACCCCCCTAATGCCTTCCTGCTCATCCCACTTTTGCTGTCTCCCCATATCATTTCCAATTAAGTTTTATCTTTTGCTCAGTTGCTTAAGCCCTTAGAAGGCAATTTCTCTGACCCCTCTGGTGCTGTGGAGTTCAAGCAGGAATTGAAAAACTAAATTCACTTTCACCCTTCCCTCTGTTCTCTTGGCATTCAGGAAGCCCCAGACCTCTGTGGAGTTTAAGACCTAGTTTGGGTGCCCTGGTCTTAAAGAGGCTGAGAGTCACTGCTTGAGGGGTAAAAAAAATCCAGTTCAACCTCATCTTGAAAGAAGAGCTAAAATCGTAGAAAAGATACTGCATAGTTCCTTGACAAAATGCATGGGGTGGAAATTCAAAGATTGTCATAGCAATTCATAATATTTGCACTGTAATCGTCCATTTTCCTGAATTTGTAGTCCTTCTCTTTTATGGCAAATCATTTACTATCTGAGACGTTTATTACCTTCAAGCTACAATATTTGGTGCCCAAGAATGTTATGAGGATCAACAATACATGGTCACATGTATTCCTGAGAGGAATGACCTAAAGTGAACTAACAAAATGTTATATCATGCTTAACAAATACTGGGTGCTGAGTACAAACGTGTTACTAACACCAGTAATTATTGTGATACGTATGTCTTAAACACATCCAAAAAATCTACGTAACTTTTCATACCTACTTAAATAACAGTTGTTAAATTGCCAGGAGGATTCTAAAGCATTAAGAAATGTACAAGGAAAATTTCTAGTGCTTTCCTCCTTTATATACTCAAAACAGAGTTATTAACATCCTTAAAAATCATCTTTCAACCTGCTTATAAAATTGAAAACCTACACGCGGTATGGAAAGGGGGAATTAACTTGGACTATAAAACAGTTAAAAATGAAGACAACCTTCCAAAGAATGAGAGAAAATGCCTTTTACAACAGATACAATTATGGTTTGGCTAGAAGAAGAAAAGCCTATCCAAAGCTACATGTCCTAACGGGTTTGAGTTTCTCTGCATAGAACACTTTTTGGCAATAAGCCAGAAGCAGAGCAGAGAGGGAAAGAGAGTGACAGCGAGAGCGAGAGAGCGAGAGAGAGAGTGTGTGTGTGTGTGTGTAAAATTTACTCATTTGTTCACTTAATTAATGTTGATTGACCACCTAGTTTATAACAGGCACTGGGGATAGAATAATGAACAAAACAGACAAAAATCCCTGCCTTCATAATATTTATATGCTAGAGGATAATACATATGCAAATGTACAAGTCACCTAATTATTTATACATAGGCTCAAAGGTATATGTGTACACAGACATATGGATTCTGTTAAAATATTTATTTCCTTCCTATTTGCCGCAAGAGCTTAATAATACAATAATTATAATCTATGTTCCTAATTGTTTTCTGCTTCAACGAACCTTTTCAACCTCTCCTTGGTGGGTACCCGAATAATGCTGAATGGTTAATCAAAACCCAGAAAAAAAAAAGCTCTAATATTGCTGGACCTTGAGTTAAACCAAGACAACATTCAAAAGTGAATTCCTGGCTTTAGGTTCAAGATGGAGAATAAATGGAATGGAATGACTACTGTCCTTCCCTCGCCGAATCCCACTCATGTGAGAGCAAAGAAAGAGACACAAATGGAACAAACCCAAACTAGTACAACAAATGGGAAAAGTTAGCTATCGGCGAAGCAGTATTGTTGACGAATTCTGGAATGTGGAAAATGTGTGGAATATTTGAACAGAAAAAAATGAAGCAGAGGAAGCTACAGTCCAGAACTTGCATTAAGGATGATTGAAAGCACGTGTGGGCCAGGATTCGACCCCATCTCCTGTCATTGGCCTGCACCACTGGGCTCACCTGTAACTAGCCCCCCACTATAAATGAAAGAGGAGAAATGAAAACTGAAACCACAGAAATACAAAGGATTATGAGACTACCGTGAAAAATTATATGCCAACGAATTGGATAACCTAGAAGAAATGGATAAATATCTAGAAACATATAACCTACCAAATCTGAATCATGAAGAAATAGAAAGTCTTGACAGACCAGTAACAAGTAAGGGATTTAATCAGTAACCAAAGACCTCCCAACAAAGAAAATTCTAAGATCAGACGGCTTCACAAGTACACAATACAGTATCATTAACTACAGTCACTAAGCCGAATATTAGATCCTTGGAGCTTATTCATCTTACATTATAACTGAAAGTTTGTACCCTTTGACCAGCATCTCCCCATTTCCCCCACCTCTCAGACCCTGGTAATCACTATTCTACTTTCTGCTTCTATGAATTCGATGTTTTTAGATTCTACGTACAAGTGAGATCATACAGTATTTGCCTTTCTCTGACACTTCACTTAGCATAATGCCCTCAAGGTCCATCCATGTTGTTGCAAATGGCAGGGTTTCCTTCTTTCTCATGGCTGAATAATATTTTATTCTCCTTCCTGAATATACAGCTAAACTACATTTTCTAGCTGCAAACTCCTCCCCCATTGCATTTAGGTGGGTCCATGTGACAGAGTTCTGGCCAATGAAAGTGATTTACCATTTCTAGGCTTGTCCATAAAGCATCCTTCATGGTCTTCCATTCTTAAATTTTCTCTTCCCTCTGCGCAGCTAGAAGTGAAGGACTCTATGCTCTTAGAGACTGATAGGACTAAAAGACGGAAGGACCCAGAAACCTTGAGTCACCACCTGGAGAAGAGTTTCCCTGAAGAGCTGCTCAAATGGGAATAACTGCACTGGATTCTGGGGAGTGAGAAATAACATTTTTGTGTGCATTAAACCATTGAAATTTGGTAGCTCAGAACTCCATGAGAACCTGCCACTCACACCTGAGATAAAGTGATCATAGGGTGAGATTCGTGTCTGGAGATTTATCGAAAATAGGACCTCAAACCAGGTAAAGGTCATGAATTTAACCACAGAGCCAAAATGGATAGAAGTGAGTGGATTTTTATTGTGGTAAAATAGTCATAACAAAATTTGCCATTTTAACCATTTTTAAGGGTATGGTTCAGTAGCAGTGCACACATTCACATTTTTGTGCAACCATCACCACCATCCATCTCCAGAACTTTTTCATCTCCCCAACCCTTTCAGCTTAGGGAATCTACCCACTAAACACTAACTCCCCATTCTGTTTCCTCCCCCAGTCCCTGGCAACCACCATTCTGCTTTCTGTCTGGATGAATTTGACTATTCTGGGCACCTCATAAAAATAGAATCATACAATATTTGTCCTTTTGTGACTGGCTTATTTCACTTAGCATAACGTTCTCAAGGTTCATCCATGTTGTAGCCTGTGTCAAAGTTTCCTTCCTTTTTAAGGCTGAATAATACTCCATTGTATATATGTAGACCACATTTGTTTATCCATTCATCCATCTATGGACACTTGGGTTGCTTCTATCTTTTGGTTATTGTGAATAATGCTGCTATGAACATGGGTGTGCAAATATCTCTTCAAGTGTCTGCTTTCACTAGAAGTCACTGTTTTGAGGAATCAAAAAGTGAAAAATCCAAGGTGAGAAACTGTAAAACAAATAAATTAGAGGTGATATGGAAGAGTTCCTAACAACTATATATACATATACTGATGCCTGCTGCTGCCTTTCACACATGCCCAGTGAGGGCTCTCGTAGGCAGACTGCAGTTGTGTAAAGGGACCAGGAACAGTTAGCAATCTGTTCTCATCCTTTAACACATCTAAAATATTTTTCCCAACTCCCTTTGTGACCAAAGATACAAATTTAAGAATCATCTGGCTGAACCATTTACAATAGCCAATTCGTGGACACAACCTAAATGTCCATCAACAGATGAATGGATAAAGAAGATGCGGTACATATATACAATGGAATACTACTCAGCCATAAAAAAGAATGAAATAATGCCATTTGTAGCAACATGGATGGACCTAGAGATTATCATACTAAGTGAAGAAAGTCAGAAAGAGAAAGACAAATACCATATGATATCACTTATATGTGGAATCTAAAATAGGACACAAATGAACTTATCTGTGAAACAGAAACGGACTCACAGACATAGAGAACAGACTTGTGGTTGCTAAGGGGGAGGTGAGTGTGGGAATGGAAGGATTGGGAGTTTGGGATTAGCAGATGCAAACTATTACATATCTGTATAACTGAATCACTTTGCTGTACACCAGAAACTAATACAACATTGTAAATCAACTATACTTCAATAAAATAAATTTTAAAAAAAAGAATCACCTGGCTGAGATGAGTGAGTGTAATCTATGTCTACAGCCTCAGACTCATTAATTGTTCAAGAAATATCTACTGTGTCTTCTGTGTGCTAGGCATTGTGCTAGGCACTTTGCATATACCTCTGAACAAATCAGACAAAAATCCTGGCCTTATCCTAGTGAGGGGAGACAGAGAGTTAAAAATAAGCATCATAGTTAAGTGACTTATCTAATGTTTTATATCACCATCATTGTATTCATTCACTTATTCATTTATTTATTTAATCATTCAACAAATAGTCACTGAATATATTTTATGAGCAGGCCCTGGAATAGAGCTGTACACAGGATACCATTCTACTCCATTTTCAGAGATGAACTAACCAGTATTCTATGTGTGAAATATAGTGTGTTGTGTTCTATTTTAGAGTTCTAGTATTTAAAATAAAAACATGAAATAAAGATTTGAACTAAAGAAAAGACTAACAATTAAGTATGTTCAGTTCCTGGAAACTTAATTGTAAAATAAATTAGAATCCACATGATAAGACTACTTAACAGTATTAAAAACGAGGATACAATAAACTCAGGGCACTCCTTAGGGCGTTCTTGTGTAACTGCAGATTTATCCTTCAGTTACATTGTGATGGAAAGAGGCAAGAATTCCCGAAAGCCTGACAAAAATCACTTGATTCTAAAAGTGTTTATACATATTTAGCATCTCAATGGTAACAACTCTCTGGTATGCTTTTCACTTCAGAATATTCCTCGTATCTGGTCAGAAAGCATAGCCACAAAATTATACAGGGGAGCTTATGTGTGTCAAAATAGTGAGAAATACTCTCTTGGGTAAAATGTGAGTTGACATTCCTTAAAGAATGGTATGAACAATAAATGCTGAAGAGGGTGAGGAGAAAAGGGAACCCTCCTACACTGTTGGTGGGAATGTAAGTTGGTATAACCACTATGGGGAACAGTATGGAGGTTCCCTAAAAAACTAAATATAGAATTACCATATGATCCAGCAATCCCACTCCTGGGCATATATCAGGAGAAAACCATAATTTGAAAAGACATGCACCCCAATATTCATAGCAGCACTATTTACAATAGCCAGGACATGGAAGCAACCTAAGTGTCCATCAAGAGATGAATGAATAAAGATGTGGTACATATATACAATAGAATATTACTCAGCCATTAAAAAGAATGAAATAATGCCATTTGCAGTAACATGGATGATCATACTAAGTGAAGTAAGTCAGACAGAGAAAGACAAATATCATCTAATATCACTTATACGTGGAATCTAATTTTAAAAAATGATACAAATAAACTTATTTACGAAACAGAAATAGACTCACAGACATAGAAAACAAATTTATGGTTACCAAAGGGGAAATGGGGGAAGGGATAAATTAGGAGATTGGGATTAACATATATACACTACTATATATAAAATAGATAACCAATAAGAACCTACTGTATAGCACAAGGAACTCTACTCAATAGTCTGTAAAAACCTATATGGGAGAAGAATCTGAAAAAGAATGGATACATGTATATGTATAACTGATTCACTTTGCTGTACACCTGAAACTATCACATTACAAATCAACTATACTCCAATATAAAATTTTTTAAAAAGAATGGTATGTCATTTCAGAGTTGCAAGAGAAAAAGGAATATTCATAAACTATCAAGAGATTAAAAAGTAGAAACTAAGACCAATCATCCAGTGTGGCTAAAAAATGTAATTCACCCTCCTGCCAAGGGGGGCGGTAGGTGGGAAACTCTCAGAGCTGCCTCCACGTTCCCCTTAGGTTCTGCTCCGAGGCAATTTGAGGCTTCCCTGCAGGACCTCAGTCTGTCCTTGGAAGAGGAGAGCTCCAGACGGGCAGACAGGAGCTTTCACAGAGCCCTGTCCCCCTCCCCACTTCCCTGCTTCCCCCTCTGCAGCCCCTCCCAAGCTTCCTCTTTATCCATCACAAAAGGCCACCTTCCGTGTTACCTTGTGTCGGGTCTCATGTGCGACGCAGCATTGAACAGTAGTGTAAGTGCCTGACATTAAGCTTTTTGATTGTAGTGTAAGTGCCTGACATTAAGCTTCTGATTGTGGAGTCATCTCTTTCCCAGGACATCCATCTCGAACAAACACCCTGCCAGCCGTGTGATACAGCTACCAGCTAAACAAGTAGAGGGGGAGTTAGGCCACTGCCACCCAGGAAGCCCCCTCTCAGAAAGCCCTGGGAACCCAGAGAACTATTAGAGGGACCACTGCTCCCTGCCTGCATCCTAATTTGCACTCTTAGGCCTCACGTTAGCCAATAAAGAGTGAAGCCCTTTAACCCTGGACACCCCACCCTTGGATCTTAACAAAGGCAGAGCCCCAGGTCCACAGTCTTTCTCTCTACCCGTGACCTCACTGTGTGGGTCCTGGGTGTGCCGTGTACCTTCCAAGACCTGTGAATAAGATCTTGATCCTCGAAGTTCCTGCTGGTTGCTGAGGTACGTTGTGCAATTATACTAAGAACCACAAGGGCCAGTCCAGCCACAACCTTGGCTCTGGAAATGCCTGTGGGCTCAGTGTGGGTCGCACAGTCCCAGGCGAGACCCTCAGGCATTCCCAGCTGGCAGCATTGCTGCCTCTAGGCTGAGAGCCACACAAGGTAATTGTTATACGAAGCACAAGGAGCCTCGGCCCCTTCCTGGGGCCTGAGTATCAGGCAGTCAGATCCCCAAACTCCCTTGAGAGTTCATCTCTCAAGTTTTCACAGATCCTAAATGTCTGAACAGGAAGGAACTCTGTCGCTTCTGAGGGTGCTGTCTCCAGATGTAGGTCCATGATGAAGCCCCCACTAGTCTTCATGGAAGGAGGAAAAGCAAGGCAATTTGGTGGGTGTCTGTGGAAGATAGCCCTTTACCAGGAAAGAATGCCCTTTGTTCCAATGTTATTAACCTCAGGGCTGCCCAGAGCACGTGGCTGTCACTGCACACCTCCAGGGGGCTCCATCCATGTTCACCACAATGACAATGGCGCTCCCAGGAGCTGTGCAGCATGACAGCCTGGCCTGTTCATTTGGTGACTGTGGATGGTGCTTGGTTTGCTTCTCTTTCTCCTCCTTTTCCTCCTCCTCATCTTCCCTCTCCTCCCCTTCCTCAGTGGCCTCACTGGCAATCAGAGGAAGAAGGGAAGGATGTAGCTCAAGGGCCAGACTTCCCCTGGGAGCAGAGACCCCGCCTGGGGAAGAATGGAGGAGAGAGAGAGAGGATTAGTTTACTTTGTTTCAAAATAGACCTAGCATTAGAGAACAGATTTGTGGTTGCCAAGGGGGAGGGGGGTGGGAGAGGAATGGATTGGGAGTTTGGGGTTAGCAGTTGCAAACTAGTGTATATAGAATGGATAAACAACAAGGTCCTACTGTATAGCACAGGGAACTAGATTCAATATCCTGTGATAAACCATAATGGAGATGAATGTGAAAAGGAATGTATATATGTGTATAACTGAGCCACTTTGCTGTACAGCAGAGATTAACACAACATTGTAAGTCAACTATACTTCAATAAAAAATAAATTTTAAAAAACTGGAAAAAAATGGACATAGCAAACTTATCAAAGCAAACAAACAAAAACTCACCAGGAAATCAGAAGCATAAGAGAAAGAAATGAGGAGATACTGGAATATAGACCTATGTCTCCTTTGTCCTACCCAGAAAAATTTCAGCTGTAGGTATCACCTGAATAGCCAGTGGATGGGGCAAAGATGAGTACCCGCATTCTGAAGCAAGTCCCTTAGACATTCTCCTGACTACCCACTCACTGTACTTGTTTTTCAATGTCTAGTCTTTAAATTCTATGCCATTTCTATTCTCAAAAGAAGCAAGAAAACAGGGAGTCAGGGTAACATGGTGAAAGGAGTATAGGACTGCAAAGCACGATTTCTCATAAGCAGTTATTGGGGGCACTTACCAGTGGGGAACTTGACAAATAATTTTTCTGGGCCTCCTTGTTTGAGAAAATGAGGGAACTGTACTAGCTGATCTCTAAGGAGATCATTTTGAAATTCACTGTGGCCTTTCCCAGCTACATCCAAAAGGCCAGAAATGAAGCACAGGGCAGTTCCTACATGGAAAGACCACCATTTGGCTGACGCCCTGCCCCCCTTTACCCTGTGCTCAGGTGCCACAGTCCTACAGGATCAATGTCTATGACCTGTAACAATTCAGTCTACATGCCGGAGCTCAGGACCCCCAGGGAAGATACCAGCAAGGCTCACATTTATTTCGCTTCATTTCCCACCCTTTGGACAACTATTTAATGGGTACTCCCTGTGTGCCAGGCTCTGGAGGATGATCCTGGGAACCAAACAAATGAGGCAGATTTCTCTGTTTAGAGCATTCACAGTCCAGTGCAGGGAATTTAACACCAGCACTTTCACAGCAGGGTGATAGGTGCTCTGACAAAGCCTGAAGAGGGTGCTGCAGTCACCATTGCGAGTGTGCCCCTTCACACCCCAGCCCCGGGGAACAAGGCCCACAGGACTTCTTGATAAGGGAAAACAGTCTGCTTATAGCAAACAGTGACGCACATCCCTATCTCTAGTGATGATTTGGAAAGGTCAAAACTTACCCCCGTGGCAGAAGGCAGTTCTACCCAGTGAAGGGAACCAATAGGAATCCAAGTGGCAAAGGGGCCATTTGTTACCTGGAAGAAGGCTTGGGCCACCTTGGGCTTCAGAAATTCTCTGCTGGGAAAGGATCATCAAGCTCTGGGCCTAGGGAGGTAGGTGGGGCTTCACCTCAGGGAGGACAATGGCAATTCAATTATTCCAGCCATTCTCTCTCCCCCTCTCGCCAGCCCCCAACACCCCGTCTCCCTCCCCAATTCCTCTCAGCCACGCTGTCTCTGGGAAGACAGAGGGACCACTGTGTCCCCACCCCAGATGCCCCCTGGGACCCAGCAACCAGTAGGTAGGGGAGCTCTGCTGATATCTGATGCTCAAAAGCATCAGAGAGTCAGTTGCCCGGCCTCTCCTGTCATGGGAGGGATGGCTGCCTGAGGAACATGAAACATTAATGAGGAGAATCTGAGTGCCTGGGCTTCCTTTCTCCTCAGACCAAACCAAATCAATAAAAGTCTCCGCTCCTGCCAATAAAGGGCAGGATAGAAGTGTGCATTACCCCTGGACAGTCAGAGAGCCATTAGAACTACAGAATATTTGGAGCTGGAAGGCCCCTCAAGGTCCCCCAATTGTGCAGAGAGGGAAACGGAGGCTCAGAGTTTCAGTGATGTAGCCTCCAGCACCGCAGAGTGAGTGGCAGACTCTCGGTGCAGACCCACCCCTCTGGATGGGCTCTGACCACACAGAGTCAGGATCAGGAAGCCCACCGGCCTCACAAAGCCACGGGGAGGCAGGTCAAGGGGTGACAGGTGGCCGAGAAACCTCAGCTCCTTTTCCCTCGAAGAAAACCCCCAAGTGGGAATAGAGAGAAAAGAAGCTAATCCAGGCTCACCACTGCCTTGACCCTGCCTGGACTCCTGGGCACACTGGTGTCCTCTGCACCTTGAGAGTAAACAGAAACAACAGACCTGGAACCCTGCTCAGGGGTGGTGGCCGGGAGAGCCTGCGAGGCACAGCCAGTGTGCCCCGGGCCTGCCCTAAGCCCGGTGAGCGTTCTGGGCAGCAGGGCACGTCCACGGCCTGTCTGGGCTAATTCGCTCACAAATGAGGTAATAATGACAGAGCTCTTCTGAGCCGGTTGAGTTTTCCAGGAACGGAGTCAGGTAGCCTTATTTAGTCCTATAATTTAAACCATTTTAAAAAAAAATCCTGTTTTGGGAATTGACAGTGCTTTTAAAAATTCCTTCAGATTTTACTTTTTAGAACAGTTTTAGGTTCACAACAAAATCGAGAGGAGGATACAGAGGGTTCCCATACGCCCCCTGCCCCACCCGTGCACAGTCCCCGCCCCACTGTCAACAACCACCCCCAGGTGGGACATTTGTTCAGTGGATGGACCTACACTGACACATCACCGTCACCCAGAGTCCAGAGTTTACTTACATTAGGGTTCACTCTTGGTGCTCTATTGATGGTGCTTTTTTGAGGCTTTTTATTGAACTGGCAGTGTTTTCTTCCCTAACTGTGAGTTTGGGGGCAAACTACTTTCTTCCCCAAAGTGTTCTGGTGGCAAAAGGACAGCCCCGAAGTCAGAGAGAACACAGCACGACGGACCCCGTTCCCCTCCTGGCGCCGTGTGAGGTCACCGAGCGACACGGAACAACCGTCACCCTCAGGTTTGCAGGAGAATTGAGGACACTGACATATCATAAGGGCCGAAGCCAAGGAGGAGACAGAGGCCACCGCACAGAGGTGGCCGAGTGACAGGAAGCTCTTCTCTCCGCGTTAGCTTTGCCAAAGCTCGTGAGCACACTCCTGTCAGCAGCGGGGAGGGTGACAAAGGACGTAGAGCAGGTGACAACCACGAGAGGGGCGGGGCGCTCCTGACACTGACAGTTCTGCATCTCCATTCAGGGAAGCTGGGCATGGGGTCACCCAACTGGCATGCCTGAATGGGCCAGAAAGACAATCACGAGGACAGAAGGACATCCGTGGGTCACAGATGCTTTCTCACTGCTGGGCTTTTCATAATATTCTACCCCCAAACCTCTGCCTAGCAAAGACCTCATTGCCAATCATAATGAGTGATGGTGACTCCCCCGTGTCCTGTGCCTTCAGCACACTCTCTCCTCAGAGCACCTTGAGGAAGCTGGTGCAGCTCCAGAGGAGACTGGTGACCCCAGAACACCTGTGTGTCTGCTCTGGGGACCTTGCTCATCCTACAAGAGAGAACCAAGACCACAGACACCATGATGGCCAAATACCCTGGGCTCCAGCCTGGACATTGCTTCACCTTCCAGTAAAAAGGCCATCGGGACTATCCCACCAGGCCCCTCAGCCCCGCCCACCTCAGACTTCACAGTGACGTCATAGGAGGATGTATGGAAGCACATAATCCAGAATGGCAGAAAAGGGGTTCTGGAGAAGAATCAGAGAAGGCTCGAGGGACGAGCTGGTGGAAGTCACCCCAGTAAAGACAGGTGGCTGGAGACTCTGTCAAGATGGCAGTTTGATTTAAAAATCTACAAATAACAAAGGCTGGAGAGAGTGTGGATGAAAGGGACCCTCCTACACTGTTGGTGGGAATGTAAGTTGGTGCAGCCACTATGGAAAACAGGATGGAGGCGCCTCAAAAAACTAAAAATAGAGTTGCCATATGATCCAGCAATCCCACTCCTGGGCATATATCTGGAGAAAACCATAATTCAAAAAGACACATGCACCCCTATGTTCCTAGCAGCACTATTTACAATAGCCAAGACATGGAAACAATCTAAGTGTCCATCGACAGATGAATGGATAAAGAAGATGTGATACATATAAACAATGGAATACTACTCAGCCACAAAAAAGAATGAAATAATGCCATTTGCAGCAACATGGATGCAACTAGAGATTATCATACTAAGCAAAGTAAGTCAGAAAGAGAAAGACAAATACCGTATGATATCACTTATATGTGGAATCTAAAACAGGACACAAATGAACTTATCTGTGAAACAGAAATGGACTCACAGACATAGAGAACAGACTTGTGGTTGGCAAGGGAGAGGTGAGTGGGGGTACGGAAGGACTGGGAGTTTGGGGTTAGCAGATGCAAACTATTATATATAAAATGGATAAACAACAAGGTCCTACTGTAGAGCACAGGGAACTATATTCAATACCCTGAGATAAACCATAATGGAAAACAATATAAAAAAGAATGTATACATATGTATAACATATGAATCACTTTGTTGTACGGCAGATACTAACACAATGTTGTAAATCAACTGTACGACAGTTTAAAAAATCAGGATGGCACTTTGAACCTATACATTTACTTTTGCTGCCATCTATAATGACAATAAAGGGGAAAAAAATGTTGAAGACAAAAACTCCCATGAAAAAAGAAGGTGAGAGAAAAGAGGTAACTGGAAAGCTGTTGGAAGGGTGATAACTACCCAGAAGACCTGAGACAGCTGAATCTTAAACCAGTTTTGGAGAAAGTAAAAAAAAAATCAGTCCAGTTTACATCAGAGCATCTTCAAAGGCTCAGGAGCTAGTGCCACTGGTTACCTTCAGAAAGAAGATGAAATTGATAGAATACCTGTTGCATCTACATGTGTTGAGTAAACAGAAACAGAGTAACAGATGTAGAAAACAAACTCATGGTTACCAGGGGGTAAGGGGGTGGGGGGAGGGATAAACTGGGAGATTGGGATTGACATATGCTCACTACTACATATAAAATAGATAACTAATAAGGACCTACTGTATAGCACAGGGAACTCTACTCAGTACTCTGTAATGGCCTATATGGGAAAAGAATCTAAAAAAGAGTGGATATATGTATATGTATAACTGATTCACCTTGCAGTATACCTGAAACTAACACAACACTGTAAATCAACTATACTCCAAAAAAATTTTTTTAAAAAAAGAAAATGAGCTATAAAGCCATGAAAAGAAAACAAAATAAAAAATAAAATTAAAATTAAATAAAACAAAAAAATAAATGTGTTGGGAAAGACTTGAGAAATTTGACACAGAGTTTCTGGTTGAATTAGTGATTAGTGTTGGATTAGAGACAGAAACTAAGCAAACAAGACAATTATTTACTCTAAGGAAAGCAAAATACTTTGGAAGAAAGTTTAAATAATTACAGATTACTCCATGGCTCAGCTTGGAATAGCATTTAAAAGGTCACGTTAAAGTAAACCCTTACCAAAGTTATAAGTAAATATTTTTGGAAGTGTGGGTAGAGGGACCAAATAGGTGGATGATTGCAGTGGAGGAAAGGGTGAAGGAGAAACACGTCCTTATCTTCCACAGTGGGCTATAAACTGATACTATCTAAAACAGAAAAATCAAGAAGTTGCTGTCTAAAAATGTTATTTAGAGATATGAAGGCGTATACCCAAAGAATCATCTAAAAGAGTTGAAAGTGTTGTCCTCTGAGAAAGAAGGAACAGGGGACCTCTGCCTCTAGTAACAAGCCTTTTAAGATACTTGCTTTTAAACTATGTTGTAAAATAATCTGATGAAATAACAACAAAAGTAAAGGTAAAAGAGAGTGCTAGGGCAGGACATTCTCAACAGAGAGAATGGGACGGCATTGCCTTAGCATCCTAGAATGTTCTGTTTGTATAAGGGCTTAGGATGCAGAGGAGAAGGCAGAAAAAGAGGCATCTTTTTTTTTTTTTCCATTCCATATTTGATACTTAAGTGCTTAAAGTGACAGAAATTGTTTTTTCTTTCTTAATGAAAAAAAAAACATAACTTTGTAAAAGTCATAAAATACCAGTGCCCCTTTGATCTCAGCCTAGATTTTTCTGCTGTCAGCTGGACCCACTGTAAACAGTAAAGGATGCATTTTCGAACCCCATTCCAGATATTTGAAAGTAGAAGAGAGAGGAGCTTCAAGATGGTGGAAGAGTATGACACGGAGATCACCTTCCTCCCCACAAATACATCAGAAATACATCTACATGTGGAACAACTCCTACAGAACACCTACTGAACGCTGGCAGAAGACCTCAGACTTCCCAAAAGGCAAGAAACTCCCCCACGTACCTGTGTAGGGCAAAAGAAGAAAGAAAAAACAGAGACAAAAGAATAGGGATGGGACCTGCACCAGTGGGAGGGAGCTGTGAAGGAGGAAAGGTTTCCACACACTAGGAAGGCCCTTCGTGGGCGGAGACTGCGGGTGGCGGAAGGGGGAAGCTTCGGAGCCACGGAGGAGAGCGCAGCCACAGGGGTGTGGAGGGCAAAGCGGAGAGACTCCCGCACAGAGGCTCGGCGCCGAGCAGCACTCACCAGCCCGAGAGGCTTGTCTGCTCACCCGCCGGGGCGGGCGGGGGCCGGGAGCTGAGGCTCAGGCTTCCATCGGATCCCAGGGAGAGGACTGGGGTTGGCGGCGTGAACACAGCCTGAAGGGGGCTAGTGCGCCACAGCTAGCCAGGAGGGAGTCCGGGAAAAGTCTGGAGCTGCCGAAGAGGCAAGAGACTTTTTCTTGCCTCTTTGTTTCCTGGTGCGCGAGGAGAGGGGATTCAGAGCGCCGCTTAAAGGAGCTCCAGAGACGGGCGCGAGCCGCGGCTATCAGCGCGGACCCCAGAGACGGGCATGAGACGCTAAGGCTGCTGCTGCAGCCACCAAGAAGCCTGTGTGCAAGCACAGGTCACTCTCCACACCTCCCCTCCCGGGAGCCTGTGCAGCCCGCCACTGCCAGGGTCCCGTGATCCAGGGACAACTTCCCCGGGAGAACGCACGGCGCACCTCAGGCTGGTGCAACATCACGCCGGCCTCTGCCGCCGCAGGCTCGCCCCGCATCCGTACCCCTCCCTCCCCCCGGCCTGAGTGAGCCAGAGCCCCCGAATCAGCTGCTCCTTTAACCCCGTCCTGTCTGAGCGAAGAACAGACGCCCTCAGGAGACCTACACGCAAAGGCGGGTCCAAATCCAAAGCTGAACCCCGGGAGCTGTGCGAACAAAGATGAGAAAGGGAAATCTCTCCCTGCAGCCTCAGGAGCAGCGGATTAAATCTCCACAATCAACCTGATGTGCCCTGCATCTGTGGAATACCTGAATACACAACGAATCTTCCCAAATTGAGGAGGTGGACTTTGGGAGCAATGATACATATATATATTTTCCCCTTTTTCTCTTTTTGTGAGCGTGTATGTGTATGCTTCTGTGTGTGATTTTGTCTGTATAGCTTTGCTTTTACCATTTGTCCTAGGGTTCCATCTGTCCATTTTTTTGTTTTTTTTGTTTTTTTGTTTGTCTTTTTAGTATAGTTTTTAGCGCTCGTTACCATTGCTGGATTTCTTTTTTGGTTTGGTTGCTCTCTTCTTTTTTTTATTACTTAAAAAATTTTTTTAATAATTATTTTTTATTTTTTATTTTAATAACTATTTTATTTAACTTTATTTTATTTTATTTTACCTTCTTCTTTCTTTCTTTCTTTTTTTTCTCCCTTTTATTCTGAGCCATGTGGATGACAGGCGCTTGGTGCTCCAGCCAGGCTTCAGGGCTGTGCCTCTGAGGTGGGAGAGCCAAGTTCAGGACACTGGTCCACCAGACACCTCCCAGCTCCACGTAATATCAAATGGCAAAAATCTCCCAGAGATCTCCATCTCAACTCCAAGACCCAGCTCCACTCAACGACCAGCAAGCTACAGTGCTGGACACCCTATGCCTAACAACTAGCAAGACAGGAACACAACCCCATCCATTAGCAGAGAGGCTGCCGAAAATCATAATAAGGCCACAGACACCCCAAAACACACCACCAGACGTGGACCTGCCCAGCAGAAAGACAAGATCCAGCCTCATCCACCAGAACACAGGCACTAGTCCCCTCCACCAGGAAGCCTACACAACCCACGGAACCAACCTTAGCCACTGGGGACAGACACCAAAAACAACGGGAACTACGAACATGCAGCCTGCGAAAAGGAGACCCCAAACACAGTAAGATAAGCAAAATGAGAAGACAGAAAAACACACAGCAGATGAAGGAGCAGGGTCAAAACACACCAGACCTAACAAATGTAGAGGAAATAGGTAGTCTACCTGAAAAAGAATTCAGAATAATGATAGTAAGGATGATCCAAAATCTTGGAAATAGAATGGAGAAAATACAGGAAACGTTTAACAAAGACCTACAAGAACTAAAGAGCAAACAAACAATCATGAACAACACAATAAATGAAATTAAAAATTCTCTAGAAGGGATCAATAGCAGACTAACTGAGGCAGAAGAACAGATAAGTGACCTGGAAGATAAAATACTGGAACTAACTACTGCAGAGCAGAATAAAGAAAAAAGAATGAAAAGAATTGAGGACAGTCTCAGAGACCTCTGGGATAATATTAAACACACCAACATTCAAATTATAGGGGTCCCAGAAGAAGAAGAGAAAAAGAAAGGGATTGAGAAAATATTTGAAGAGATTATAGTTGAAAACTTCCCTAATATGGGAAAGGAAATAGTTAATCAAGTCCAGGAAGCACAGAGAGTCCCATACAGGATAAATCCAAGGAGAAGCATGCCAAGACACATATTAATCAAACTATCAAAAATTAAGTACAAAGAAAAAATATTAAAAGCAGCAAGGGAAAACAACAAATAACACACAAGGGAATCCCCATAAGGTTACTAGCTGATCTTACAGCAGAAACTCTGCAAGCCAGAAGGGAGTGACAGGACATATTTAAAGTGATGAAAGAGAAAAACCTACAACCAAGATTACTCTACTCAGCAAGGATCTCATTCAGATTTGACAGAGAAATTAAAATCTTTACAGACAAGCAAAAGCTAAGAGAATTCAGCACCACCAAACCAGCTTTACAACAAATGCTAAAGGAACTTCTCTAGGCAGGAAACACAATAGAAGGAAAAGACCTACAATAACAAACCCAAAACAATTAAGAAAATGATAATAGGAACATACATATCGATAATAACCTTAAATGTAAATGGATTAAATGCTCCAACCTAAAGACATAGACTGGCTGAATGGATACAAAAACAAGACCCATATATATGCTGTCTACAAGAGACCCACTTCAGACCTAGGGACACATACAGACTGAAAGTGAGGGGAAGGAAAAAGATTTTCCATGCAAATGGAAATCAAAAGAAAGCTGGAGTAACAATTCTCATATCAGACAAAATAGACTTTAAAACAAAGACTATTACAAGAGACAATGAAGGACACTACATAATGATCAAGGGATCAATCCAAGAAGAAGATATAACAATTGTAAATATTCATGCACCCAATATAGGAGTACCTCAATACATAAGGCAAATACTAACAGCCATAAAAGGGGAAATCGACAGTAACACAATCATAGTAGGGGACTTTTAACACCCCACTCTCACCAATGGACAGATCATCCAAAATGAAAATAAATAAGGAAACACAAGCTTTAAATGATACATTAAACAAGATGGACTTAATTGATATTTATAGGACATTCCATCCAAAAACAACAGAATACACTTTCTTCTCAAGTGCTCATGGGACATTCTACAGGATAGACCATATCTTGGGTCACAAATCAAGGCTTGGTAAATTTAAGAAAATTGAAATCATATCAAGTATCTTTTCTGACCACAACAGTATGAGACTAGATATCAATTACAGGAAAAAATCTGTAAAAAATACAAACACATGGAGGCTAAACAATACACTACTTAATAACCAAGAGATCACTGAAGAAATCAAAGAGGAAATTAAAAAATACCTAGAGGGCTTCCCTGGTGGCGCAGTGGTTGAGAATCTGCCTGCCAGTGCCGGGGACACGGGTTCGAGCCCTGGTCTGGGAAGATCCCACATGCCATGGAGCAACTAGGCCCATGAGCCACAATTGCTGAACCTGCACGTCTGGAGCCTGTGCTCTGCAACATGAGAGGCCGCGATAATGAGAGGCCCGCGCACCGCGATGAAGAGTGGCTCCCACTTGCCGCAACTAGAGAAAGCCCTCGCACAGAAACGAAGACCCAACACAGCCAAAAATAAATAAATAAATAAACCCAAAGTTAAAAAAAACAAACAAACCTAGAAACAAATGACGATGAAAACACGACGACCCGAAACCTATGGGATGCAGCAAAAGCAGTTTTAAGAGGGAAGTTTATAGCAATACAAGCCTACCTCAAGAAACAAGAAACATCTCAAATAAACAACCTAAACTTACACCTAAAGCAATTAGAGAAAGAAGAACAAAAAAACCCCAAAGTTAGCAGAAGGAAAGAAACCATAAAATCAGATCAGAAATAAATGAAAAAGAAATGAAGGAACTGATAGCAAAGATCAATAAAACTAAAAGCTGGTTCTTCAACACGATAAACAAAATTGATAAACCATTAGGCAGATTCATCAAGAAAAAAAGGGAGAAGACTCAAATCAGTAGAATTAGAAATGAAAAAGGAGAAGTAACAACTGACACTACAGAAATACAAAGGATCATGAGCGATTACTACAAGCTACTACATGCCAATAAAATGGACAACCTGGAAGAAATGGACAAATTCTTAGAAATGCACAACATTCTGAGACTGAACCAGGAAGAAATAGAAAATATGAACAGACCAATCACAAGCACTGAAATTGAAACTGTGATTAAAAATCTTCCAACAAACAAAAGTCCAGGACCAGATGGCTTCACAGGAGAATTCTATCAAACATTTAGAGAAGAGCTAACACCTATCCTTCTCAAACTCTTCCAAAATATAGCAGAGGGAGGAATACTCCCAAACTCATTCTACGAGGCCACCATCACCCTGATACCAAAACCAGACAAACATGTCACAAAAAAAGAAAACTACAGACCAATATCACTGATGAACATAGATGCAAAAATCCTCAACAAAATACTAGAAAACAGAATTCAACAGCACATTAAAATGATCATACGAACCAAGATGGCGGAGTAGAAGGACGTGCTCTCACTCCCTCTTGCGAGAGCACCAGAATCACAACTGGCTGCTGGACAATCATCGACAGGAAGACACTGGACTTCACCAAGGAGGATACCCCACGTCCAAGGACAGAGGAGAAGCCACAGTGAGACGGTAGGAGGGGCGCAATCAGAGTAAAATCAAATCCCATAACTGCTGGGTGGGTGACTCACAGACTGGCGAGCACGTATACCACAGAAGTCCACCCACTGGAGTGGAAGTTCTGAGCCCCACGTCAGGCTTCCCAACCTAGGGGTCCGGCAACGGGAGGAGGAATTCATAGAGAATCAGACTTTGAAGCCTAGTGGGAATTGATTGCAGGACTTCGACAGGACTGGGGGAAACAGAGAACCCACTCTTGGAGGGCGTACACAAAATAGTGTGTGCATCGGGACCCAGGGGAAGGAGCAGTGACCCTGGGGGAGACTGAACCAGACATAACTGCTGGTGTTGGGGGGTCTCCTGCAGAGGCGGGGGCTGGCTCTGTTTCACCGTGGGGACAAGGACACTGGCAGCGGAGGTTCTGGGAAGTACTCCTTGGCGTGAGCCCTCCCAGAGTCTGCCATTAGCCCCACCAAAGAGCCCGGGTAGGCTCCAGTGTTGGGTTGCCTCAGGCAAAACAACCAACAGGGAGGGAACCCAGCCCCACCCAGCAACAGTCAAGTGGATTAAAGTTTTACAGAGCTCTGACCGCCACAGCAACAGTCAGCTCTACCCACCTCCAGAGCCTCCCATCAAGCCTCTTAGATAGCCTCAACCACCAGAGGGCAGACAGCAGAAGCAAGAAAAACTACAGTCCTGCAGCCTGTGGAACAGAAACCACATTTACAGAAAGATAGACAAGATGAAAAGGCAGAGGGCTATATACCAGATGAAGGAACAAGAAAAAACCCCAGAAAAACAACTAAATGAAGTGGAGATAGACAACCTTCCAGAAAAAGAATTCAGAATAATGATAGTGAAGATGATCCAGGACCTTGGAATAAGAATGGAGGCAAAGATTGAGAAGATGCAAGAAATGATTAACAAAGACCTAGAAGAATTAAAGAACAAACAAACAGAGATGACCAATACAATAACTGAAATGAAAACTACACTAGAAGGAATCAATAGTAGAATAACTGAGGCAGAAGAACGGATAAGTGACCTGGAAGACAGAATGGTGGAATTCACTGCTGCGGAACAGAATAAAGAAAAAAGAATGAAAAGAAATGAAGACAGCCTAAGAGACCTCTGGGACAACATTAAACGCAACAACATTCGCATTATAGGGGTCCCAGAAGGAGAAGAGAGAGAGAAAGGACCAGAGAAAATATTTGAAGAGATTATAGTCGAAAACTTCCCTAACATGGGAAAGGAAATAGCCACCCAAGTCCAGGAAGCGCAGAGAGTCCCATACAGGATAAACCCAAGGAGAAGCACGCCAAGACACATAGTAATCAAAGTGGCAAAAATTAAAGACAAAGAAAAATTATTGAAAGCAGCAAGGGAAAAACGACAAATAACATACACGGGAACTCCCATAAGGTTAACAGCTGATTTCTCAGCAGAAACTCTACAAGCCAGAAGGGAGTGGCATGATATACTTCAAGTGATGAAAGGGAAGAACCTACAACCAAGATTACTCTACCCGGCAAGGATCTCATTTAGATTTGATGGAGAAATCAAAAGCTTTACAGACAAGCAAAAGCTAAGAGAATTCAGCACCACCAAACCAGCTCTACAACAAATGTTAAAGGAACTTCTCTAAGTGGGAAACACAAGAGAAGAAAAGGACCTACAAAAACAAACCCAAAACAATTAAGAAAATGGTCATAGGAACATACATATCGATAATTACCTTAAACGTGAATGGATTAAATGCTCCAGCCAAAAGACACAGGCTTGCTGAATGGATACAAAAACAAGACCCATATATATGCTGTCTACAAGAGACCCACTTTAGACCTAGGGACACATACAGACTGAAAGTGAGGGGATGGAAAAAGATATTCCATGCAAATGGAAATCAAAAGAAAGCTGGAGTAGCTATACTCATATCAGATAAAATAGACTTTAAAATAAAGAATGTTACAAGAGACAAGGAAGGACACTACATAATGATCAAGGGATCAATCCAAGAAGAAGATATAACAATTATAAATATATATGCACCCAACATAGGAGCACCTCATTACATAAGGCAATTGCTAACAGCTATAAAAGAGGAAATTGATAGTAACACAATAATAGTGGGGGACTTTAACACCTCACTTACACCAATGGACAGATCATCCGAAATGAAAATAAATAAGGAAACAGAAGCTTTAAATGACACAATAGACCAGATAGATTTAATTGATATTTATAGGACATTCCATCCAAAAACAGCAGATTACACGTTCTTCTCAAGTGCGCACGGAACATTCTCCAGGATAGATCACATCTTGGGTCACAAATCAAGCCTCAGTAAATTTAAGAAAATTGAAATCATATCAAGCATCTTTTCTGACCACAACGCTATGAGATTAGAAATGAATTACAGGGGAAAAAGCATAAAAAACACAAACACATGGAGGCTAAACAATACGTTACTAAATAACCAAGAGATTACTGAAGAAATCAAAGAGGAAATCAAAAAATACCTAGAGACAAATGACAATGAAAACACGACAACCCAAAACCTATGGGATGCTGCAAAAGCAGTTCTAAGAGGGAAGTTTATAGCTATACAAGCCTACCTAAAGAAACAAGAAAAATCTCAAGTAAACAATCTAACCTTACACCTAAAGAAACTAGAGAAAGAAGAACAAACAAAACCCAAAGTTACCAGAAGGAAAGAAATCATAAAGATCAGAGCAGAAATAAATGAAATAGAAACAAAGAAAACAATAGCAAAGATCAATAAAACTAAAAGCTGGTTCTTTGAGAAGATACACAAAATTGATAAGCCATTAGCCAGACTCATCAAGAAAAAGAGGGAGAGGACTCAAATCAATAAAATCAGAAATGAAAAAGGAGAAGTTACAACAGACACCGCAGAAATACAAAGCATCCTAAGAGACTACTACAAGCAACTTTATGCCAATAAAATGGACAACCTGGAAGAAATGGACAAATTCTTAGAAAGGTATAACCTTCCAAGACTGAACCAGGAAGAAACAGAAAATATGAACAGACCAATCACAAGTAATGAAATTGAAACTGTGATTAAAAATCTTCCAACAAACAAAAGTCCAGGACCAGATGGCTTCACAGGTGAATTCTATCAAACATTTAGAGAAGAGCTAACACCTATCCTTCTCAAACTCTTCCAAAAAATTGCAGAGGAAGGAACACTCCCAAACTCATTCTATGAGGCCACCATCACCCTGATACCAAAACCAGACAAAGATACTACAAAAAAAGAAAATTACAGACCAATATCACTGATGAATATAGATGCAAAAATCCTCAACAAAATACTAGCAAACAGAATCCAACAACACATTAAAAGGATCATACACCATGATCAAGTGGGATTTATCCCAGGGATGCAAGGATTCTTCAATATACGCAAATCAATCAATGTGATACACCATATTAACAAATTGAAGAATAAAAACCATATGATCATCTCAATAGATGCAGAAAAAGCTTTTGACAAAATTCAACACCCATTTATGATAAAAACTCTCCAGAAAGTAGGCATAGAGGGAACCTACCTCAACATAATAAAGGCCATATATGACAAACCCACAGCAAACATCATTCTCAACGGTGAAAAACTGAAAGCATTTCCTCTAAGATCAGGAACGAGACAAGGATGTCCACTCTCACCACTATTATTCAACATAGTTCTGGAAGTCCTAGCCACGGCAATCAGAGAAGAAAAAGAAATAAAAGGAATACAAATTGGAAAAGAAGAAGTAAAACTGTCACTGTTTGCAGATGACATGATACTATACATAGAGAATCCTAAAACTGCCACCAGAAAACTGCTAGAGCTAATTAATGAATATGGTAAAGTTGCAGGATACAAAATTAATGCACAGAAATCTCTTGCATTCCTATACACTAATGATGAAAAATCTGAAAGAGAAATTATGGAAACACTCCCATTTACCATTGCAACAAAAAGAATAAAATACCTAGGAATAAACCTACCTAGGGAGACAAAAGACCTGTATGCAGAAAACTATAAGACACTGATGAAAGAAATTAAAGATGATACCAACAGATGGAGAGATATACCATGTCCTTGGATTGGAAGAATCAACATTGTGAATATGACTATACTACCCAAAGTAATCTACAGATTCAATGCAATCCCTATCAAATTACCAATGGCATTTTTTACGGAGCTAGAACAAATCATCTTAAAATTTGTATGGAGACACAAAAGACCCCGAATAGCCAAAGCAGTCTTGAGGGAAAAAAACGGAGCTGGAGGAATCAGACTCCCTGACTTCAGACTATACTACAAAGCTACAGTCATCAAGACAATATGGTACTGGCACAAAAACAGAAACATAAATCAATGGAACAAGATAGAAAGCCCAGAGATAAACCCACGCACCTATGGTCAACTAATCTATGACAAAGGAGGCAAAGATATACGATGGAGAAAAGACAGTCTCTTCAATAAGTGGTGCTGGGAAAACTGGACAGCTACATGTAAAAGAATGAAATTAGAATACTCCCTAACACCATACACAAAAATAAACTCAAAATGGATTACAGACCTAAATGTAAGACTGGACACTATAAAACTCTTAGAGGAAAACATAGGAAGAACACTCTTTGACATAAATCACAGCAAGATCTTTTTTGATCCACCTCCTAGAGTAATGGAAATAAAAACAAAAATAAACAAATGGGACCTAATGAAACTTCAAAGCTTTTGCACAGCAAAGGAAACCATAAACAAGACGAAAAGACAACCCTCAGAATGGGAGAAAATATTTGCAAACGAATCAACGGACAAAGGATTAATCTCCAAAATATATAAACAGCTCATTCAGCTCAATATTAAAGAAACAAACACCCCAATCCAAAAATGGGCAGAAGACCTAAATAGACATTTCTCCAAAGAAGACATACAGACGGCCAAGAAGCACATGAAAAGATGCTCAACATCACTAATTATTAGAGAAATGCAAATCAAAACTACAATGAGGTATCACCTCACACCAATTAGAATGGGCATCATCAGAAAATCTACAAACAACAAATGCTGGAGAGGGTGTGGAGAAAAGGGAACCCTCTTGCACTGTTGGTGGGAATGTAAATTGATACAACCACTATGGAGAACAATATGGAGGTTCCTTAAAAAACTAAAAATAGAATTACCATATGACCCAGCAATCCCACTACTGGGCATATACCGAGAGAAAACCGTAATTCAAAAAGACACATGCACCCGAATGTTCATTGCAGCACTATTTACAATAGCCAGGTCATGGAAGCAACCTAAATGCCCATCAACAGACGAATGGATAAAGAAGTTGTGGTACGTATATACAATGGAATATTACTCAGCCATAAAAAGGAACGAAATTGAGTCATTTGTTGAGACGTGGATGAATCTAGAGACTGTCATACAGAGTGAAGTAAGTCAGAAAGAGAAAAACAAATATTGTATATTAACGCATGTATGTGGAACCTAGAAAAATGGTACAGATGAGCCGGTTTGCAGGGCAGAAGTTGAGACACAGATGTAGAGAACAGACATATGGACACCAAGGGGGGAAAACTGCGGTGGGGTGGGGATAATGGTGTGCTGAATTGGGCGATTGGGATTGACATGTATACACTGATGTGTATAAAATTGATGACTAATAAGAACCTGCAGTATAAACAAACAAACAAAACAACTAATACTAAACTTTCATTGGGTTATTTGTATGGAAATATGTTAATATAAATGTTTCAGACATTACATGAAATTTCTAAAAATCTTATATGTTCTGGTATAATGTTATAAGTCATAATCCTAGTTATTACTTTAAAATGTATATCTCAGAAATAACTAATTTTCTTGTCAACTGCATTCTTATGAACTTTCATCAAATCTTTAACCGTGGTCATTTTTAAGTCTTTTGTCATTTACAGACAGTTCTGGGTGTACTCTGATGCTTTTGTAAATATGTTCCTATAAAAGGGTTTCATCTTCAGGAAATTCATGGAAAAGACTCTGACAAGTACAGGTTTCTGGTACCTGACTGTACTGCTGAACTGAATGAATAAGCATTTTCAGAACTCTAATGAAAAACTGATGAGCTCATAAAAGTGCTAACAAAAGATCAAGATGAAAAAAAAAATTAATTACATGGGACTGAGTGAACTGATGAGGATGAGTATGATTTTTGTGACTTTCTGGTTGAATTTAAAAAAAGAAAAAATCCCACAAGAACTCAGAGGCAAAGAATATACAAATCAATTTTCACTGAAAAGTAAAGGAGCTGTTGCAGTGGAGGATTACTGGACTGAATGTCAATATTATGACATAGTATGAGTGTGTTTCATGTTTGGTAATTGCAATCATTGTTGCTTTTGTTGTGGTCATCCATGCACAATGCTTGGTGTCAGTCTATTTATCTCTTGTAAAAATAAAATACAGTGTGTGTGGAAAAAAAAAAAAAAAGAATTCACCTGTGGGGGGAAAAAAAAAAAAAAAGGATCATACACCATGATCAAGTGGGGTTTATCCCAGGAATGCAAGGATTCTTCAATATACACAAATCAATCAACGTGATACACCATATTAACAAATTGAAGGAGAAAAACGTTATGATCATCTCAATAGATGCAGAGAAAGCTTTCAACAAAATTCAACACCCATTTATGATAAAAACCCTCCAGAAAGTAGGCACAGAGGGAACTTTCCTCAACATAATAAAGGCCATATATGACAAACCCACAGCCAACATCGTCCTCAACGGTGAAAAACTGAAACCATTTCCACTAAGATCAGGAACAAGACACGGTTGCCCACTCTCACCACTATTATTCAACATAGTTTTGGAAGTTTTAGCCACAGCAATCAGAGAAGAAAAACAAATAAAAGGAATCCAAATCGGAAAGGAAGAAGTAAAGCTGTCACTGTTTGCAGATGACATGATAGTATACATAGAGAATCCTAAAGATGCTACCAGAAAACTACTAGAGCTAATCAATGAATTTGGTAAAGGAGCAGGATACAAAATTAATGCACAGAAATCTCTTGCATTCCCATACACTAATGGTGAAAAATCTGAAAGTGATGTTAAGAAAACACTCCCATTTACCACTGCAACAAAAAGAATAAAATATCTAGGAATAAACCTACCTAAGGAGACAAAAGACCTGTATGAAGAAAATTATAAGACACTACTGAAAGAAATTAAAGATGATACAATTAGATGGAGAGATATACCATGTTCTTGGATTGGAAGAATCAACATTGTGAAAATGACTCTACTACCCAAAGCAATCGACAGATTCAATGCAATCCCTATCAAACTATCACTGGCATTTTTCACAGAACTAGAACAAAAAATTTCACAATTTGTATGGAAACACAAAAGACCCCGAATAGCCAAAGCAATCTTGAGAACGAAAAATGGAGCTGGAGGAATCAGGCTCCCAGACTTCAGACTATACTACAAAGCTACAGTCATCAAGACTGTATGGTACTGCCACAAAAACAGAAATATAGATCAATGGAACAGGATAGAAAGCCCAGAGATAAACCCACGCACATATGGTCACCTTATCTTTGACAAAGGAGGCAAGAATATACAATGGAGAAAAGACAGACTCTTCAATAAGTGGTGCTGGGAAAACTGGACAGCTACATGTAAAAGAATGAAATTAGAACACTCCCTAACACCATACACAAAAATAAACTCAAAATGGATTAAAGACCTAAATGTAAGGCCAGACACTATCAAACTCTTAGAGGAAAACATAGGCAGAACACTCTATGACATAAATGACAGCAAGATCCTTTTTGACCCACCTCCTAGAGAAATGGAAATAAAAACAAAAATAAACAAATTGGACCTAATGAAACTTCAAAACTTTTGCACAGTAAAGGAAACTATAAACACGACGAAAAGACAACCCTCAGAATGGGAGAAAATATTTGCAAATGAAGCAACTGACAAAGGATTAATCTCCAAAATTTACAAGCAGCTCAATATCAAAAAAACAAACAACCCAATCCAAAAATGGGCAGAAGACCTAAATAGACATTTCTCCAAAGAAGATATACAAATTGCCAGCAAACACATGAAAGAATGCTCAACATCATTAATCATTAGAGAAATGCAAATCAAAACTAAAATGAGATATCATCTCACACCAGTCAGAATGGCCATCATCAAAAAATTTACAAACAGTAAATGCTGGAGAGGGTGTGGAGAAAAGGGAATCCTCATACACTGTTGGTGGGAATGTAAATTGATACACCCACTATGGAGAACAGTATGGAGGTTCCTTAAAAAAACTAAAAACAGAACTACCATATGACCCAGCAATCCCACTACTGGGCATATACCCTGAGAAAACCATAATTCAAAAAGAGTCATGTACCAAAATATTCATTGCAGCTCTATTTACAATAGCCAGGACATGGAAGCAACCTAAGTGTCCACCAACAGATGAATGGATAAAGAAGATGTGGCACATATATACAATGGAATGTTACTCAGCCATAAAAAGAAACCAAATTGAGTTATTTGTAGTGAGGTGGATGGACATAGAGTCTGTCATACAGAGTGAAGTAAGTCAGAAAGAGAAAAACAAATACCGTATGCTAACACATATATATGGAATCTAAAAAAAAAAAAAAAATTGGTCATGAAGAACCTAGGGGCAAGACGGGAATAAAGACCCAGACCTACTAGAGAATGGACTTGAGGTTACGGGGAGGGGGAAGGGTAAGCTGGGACAAAGTTAGAGAGTGGCGTGGACATATATACACTACCAAACGTAAAATAGATAGCTAGTGGGAAGCAGCCGCATAGCACAGGGAGATCAGCTCAGTGCTTTGTGACCACATAGAGGGGTGGGATAGGGAGGGTGGGAGGGAGGGAGATGCAAGAGGGAAGAGATGTAGGAACATATGTATATGTATAACTGATTCACTTTGTTATAATGCAGAAACTAACACACCATTGTAAAGCAATTATACTCTAATAAAGATGTTGAAAAAAGAAAAAGAAAAAAAAAAGTAGAAGACATGACTGCATAATAATAAAAGCACAATCTAATGGGTATTATCTCATCCTGAACACACAGCTGTGCCTTCCTAACCCAGGGCAAATATTAAGAGAAAGTCAGGAATTCCCTGGCGGTCCAGTGGTTAGAACTTGGCGCTTTCACTGCTGAGGGCCCGGGTTCAATACCTGGTTGGGGAACTAAGATCCCAGAAGCTGCACGGGTGGCCAAAAAAAAAAAAGCAAAGAAACAAAAAAAAAACTAATGTATTTACAAACAAGATTTAATAATGCTCACAAGAATAGAGTTTGCCCCCAAATAGGAAAACTACACATTGTTTTGTTTCAAGAGGTTACAAATTCAATGCCTGAAAAATCCAACAGGTAAGCAGCAGAACTAAATGGGAATCCCACTTCCATTTATGTTGTGCAAAGCCCCAAGACAATGTTGCTTCTATCCTAATAACGAGAAAAGGTTGGATAGTCTACAAAATTGTAACTTGTCTTGAACCCAGCAGAAAGCAAAGATTTCAAAGCAACCAAGGGAACTGAATTCCAAAGAGTGACAAACCCTTCCAAAAAAATATGGGACAGAGTAACTTTTTCACCATTGGAAGAGCACAGGAGGAAAAAGAGGCTGAGTTAGAAGTGGGTAAGAAAAAATCAGCTAAAAAGTGAACAAATTCCTAAAGGTCACCTGCAGCTAGTCTATCAGTTTAGGACTTGGAGCCCCAGGTACACAGAAAGTTTGCACTCATCCCAAGACTTTTCCATGAAACTCCACTCAGTGTTCACAAGTGATTGGAACGGGCAGGGGACCTGAGAGAGCACCCCTCACTGACACATATCTGTGGCAGGTGAATGCAGCTTCTAGAGGACAGACACAGAACACCACCTGCTTCCCAAGATGTACTTCTCTTGTGAAGCAAAAACCTTACATCATGGGGAAGCAGCAGCAAGCCCCTTTTCCCCTAGGACTGCTGAAGAAGAGAAAGAAGAAACCTGTCTGCTCCTAGGGGACAGGATAGAGACCCTCTATCCTGCCCCAGGAACCAGCCAAAAATCTATTTTGTCTGGAGGAAGGGGTAGAAGTATCAACTGTCTGCCTGTGGAGGAGGGGAAGGAAAAATTCACTGACCCAGAATCCTGCATTAACAAAGAGCAGGCATTAGCTACTGTTGGGGAAGGGCAGGAAACACTCTCCTGCCCTGAAACTACCACAGATAACAAGGGAAATTTTGGCTGTGATGGGGACAGAGATAGAAATTCCAAGAAAGCTCACACCTTGGGCATGCAGGTCCTGCCTAAAACTGAAGCTTGACAGAAGGACCATGAGATCCTCTTTATCCCCCAGCAATGAACCCAGCACTGAGTAATAAACAATAGCAGTATACCCCTGGAGAGGGAGGGAAACATGTGGAGAGAGAATCCCTGTCTGGTTAGGTGTGCAGAGATGGCTGAAAGTGGAGTAAGAACTGTGAGAAAAACCCTCTGGCAGCTCGACCCTGGAGAAATGTGAAGCCCATGGGGCACTGAGAGGAACAAACGACAAGAAAACCCAACTTCTGCTTAACTACTGACTAGACTGACTCATTCCTACTACATGCACATGCATGCATGCACACGCACACACACACACACACCTGCAGAAGAAGGGATGTTTCTATTTCCAGCTGTAAATACTGTTTACCTAAGTCTCTACTGTTCTATAAATTATGCCCATTATTCAATAACAAATTGCAAGACACACAATAAAGCAAAGAAAACACAACCCATTGTTACAAGACAAAGCAATCAATAGAATCAGACTCAGAGATGACCCAGATGTTGCAACTCTTAGACAGGAAATTTAAAGTAACTGTGATTAATATGTTAAAGGATCTAGTAGAAAAGATGGACCAATGTATAAACAGATTAGAAGTTTAAGCAGAGAGATGGAACTATTTTTTAAAAATCAAATGGAAATGCTAGAAATGGAAAACACAATATCAGATATGAAGAATTTCTTTGACAGATTTTTTAGCAAACTGAACACAGCAGAAAGGAAAAAATTAGTAAGCTTGAATTTATGGTTTTAAAAAATGATCCAAAATGAAACAGAAAGAGAAAATAGAGTTAGGGAAAAAAAGAAGAGGGCATCCAAGAACAGTTGAACAATATCAAATTGTCTAATATGTTTGGAATTGGAGTCTCAGAAGAAAAAGAATAGAGAGAAAGAGGTGGAAAAGATATTTAAATAGATAATGGATGAGAGTTTTCCAAAATAATGAGAAGACAACAAACTACTATTTCAAGAAACTCAGAGAACTCAAGCAGGATAAATAAAATACACATACACACAAACACACATTAGACACATCAAGCTGCCGATAAAGGGGAAACCCTGAAAGCAGCTAGACAAAGAAATGAGCCTGAAGAGGTAAAGAGGAACCAGATCACAAGGAGTTTTATACCCTATGCAAACAAGTTTGACCTTTTTCCCCCAGAGGACAAAAAGAAGTCACTAAAGGATTTTAAACAGAGAAATGATTTGATTGAATTTACACTTTACAAAGACCTCTCTAGCAGCAGTGTGGAGAGTTATTTGGAAGAGGTAAATCAGAAGCATGGATAAATGTATTGTGGTGTGCTTCCACAGTGAAATAACACAGCAGTAAAAATAAACTAGAGCTAAACATATTACCATGGATGAATTTTATAAGCATAAGGTTAAATGAAAATATCAACTTGCATAAGAAAACATATGATACAACTTAAACAAAGTTTAACAGCGATATTGTTAAGGTATTAGAAACATAAAAATAAAATTCATGGGAATTTAAAAATAAAATAGCCCAGGGAGAGAGGAGAGTATAGAGAAGAGGATGCAATCAGCAGGAAGTATACAAGGGTTTTAAAGATATTAGTAATATTTTATTTCTTTTTTGCAAATCATGTATCTGATGAAAGGTTAATATCTAAACTATATAAAGAACTCATACAACCCAATAGCAAAACCCCAAACAATCTGACTAAACAATGAGCAGAGGATCTGAATTGACATTTTTCTATGGAAGACATACAGATGGCCAACAGGTACATGAAAAAGTAATATCACTTATCATCAGGGAAATGCAAATCAAAACAACAATGAGATATCACCTCACACCTGTTAGAATGGCTATTATCAAAAAGACAAGAAGTAACAAGGGTTGGCAAGGATGTTGAGAAAAGGGAAAACTTGTGCACTGTTGGTGGAGATTTAAATTGGTGCAGCCACTACAGAAAAAAAGTGTGGAAGTTCCTCAAAAAATTAAAAATAGAACTACCATATGATTCAGAAATCCAGTTTCTTGGTATCTATCTAAAGGAAATGAAAACATTAACTCAAAAAGATGTATGCACCCCAATGTTCATTGCAGCATTATTTAAAATAGCCAAGACATGGAAGCAATCTAAATGTCCATCAATGAATGAATGGATGAAGAAAATGTGATACACACACACACACAGAGGAATATTATTCAGCCATAAAAAAGTAAATCTTGCCATTTGAAACAACATGGATGGACCATGAGGGCATTATGCTAAGTGAAATAAGTCAGACAAAGACAAATACTGTATTATCTCATTTTATGTGGAATCCAAAAAACAAAAACCTGAACTTATAGATATAGAGAACAGATTGGTGATTGTCAGAGGCAGGGAGTGATGGATGGGTGAAATGGATGAAGGGGGTCAAAAGGTACAAACTTCCAGTTATAAAATAAAGAAGTCCTAGGGATGTTATGTACTGCATTGTGATGTAGTTAATAAAACTGTATTGTATATCTGAAAGTTGCTGAGAGAGTAGATCTTAAAAGTTCTCATCACAAGAAAAAAAACTGTAACTATGTGTCATGATGGATGTTAACTAGACCTATTGCGGTGATCATTACCTAATATATACAAGTATTGAATCATTTTGTTATACACCTAAACCTAATATCATGTTCAACGTCAATTGTATGTCAATTCAAAAAAGAAAAGAAAAACCAACAAAAAATAAAACAAAGATTTTAATCTTAAAAAATAGTTAATAGAAAAAGTGGACAAAGAATTTAAATAGACATTTCTCCAAAGACATAAAAATGGCCAATAAGCACATGAAAACATACTCAACATTAACAGTCATTAGGGAAATGTGAATCAAAACCCCAATAGGATACCACTTTATACACACTAGGATGTCTAGAATAAAAAAGACAATAATAAGTGTTACCAAGGTGGTAGAGAAATTGGACCCTTCATACACTGACAGCAGGAATGTAAAATGATACAGCCACTTTGAAAAACAGTTGAAATTTCCTTGAAAATTTGAACATAGACCCAGCAATTCCACTCCTATCCTAGGTATATACCCAAGAGAATTGAAAACAAGTGTTCAGACAAACACTTGTACATGAATATTTATAGCAGCATTATTCATAATATCCAAAAGATGAAAACAACCCAAATGTCTACTAACAAACAGACAGGTAAACAAAATGTGGCATATCCATACAATGGAATATGATTGGACCGTAAAATAGAAATGAAATCCTGACATATGCTACAACATTGGATGAACCTTGACAACATTAAGCTAAGTGAAAGAAGCCTGTCACAAAGGACCACGTACTGCATCACCGCATTTACATGAAATGTCCAGAAGAGGCAAATCCACAGCAACAGAAAGTAGATTAGTGTTTGCCAGGAGCTGGGGAAAGGAAAGAATTGGGAGTGACTACTGAAGGGTATGGGGTTTCTTTTGGGGTAATAATATTCTGGAATTAGATAGGGAGGATTGTTGCACAGTCTTGTGAATGTAGTAAAAAACCACTGATATGTACACTTTTAAAAGGTGAATTTTATCGTATGTGAATTACCTTTCAATTAAAAATAAATTGAGTCAAGATGGCTGTGTGGGAAGATGCTGAGTTAGCATCTCTCCACAACTAGGGCACCTGCCGGCTGCTGGTGGGGGACCCTGACCCAAGGAGATGGGAGGAACCCCCAAGTGAACCGGTAGGACGTGGGGGGACAGAGTGGGGGGGAGAATTGGAGGCCGGACAGGATCGGCGCCCCTGAGGCTGGGGAGATCAGGAGAGGTAGGTGGGAGGAGACATCCAGGAGGAGCAGGAGAGGAACGGAGGGCGTTTGCCCCACCCACTTGGGCCCGGGGAGCCTGCTGGGCTCCCAGGTGAGGTCGCCCGCCCTCTGAGACCAGAGGTGAGGGGCATGCCTGGGCCCCTTCTGTTCCTTGAGCCTAAACCCCACCCCCCACTGGTCCTAAGAATAGGCCCCACCCACTGCCCAAAACTCGCCCTTGCTTAGGCCCCACCCTCTACAGCCAAGGTCTTCCCCCCCCGTTTTTTTGTTCTCTTTTCCCTCCTCCTTTTTCTTACTATTGCGGTACTGTTATACCTTCCAGTTGTTGATTCATCTATATTTTTATTTTTATATTCTTTCCAACATATTTGTTAGTTTCCTAGTCTAATTTTATTTTTTACTTTGTTATTGTTCTCTCTCTCTCTCTTTTTTTTTTTTTTTGCCACCCCTCACAGCTTGTAGGATCTTGGTTCATGAGCTGGGGGTCAGGCCGAAGCTCCTGCAGTGGGAGCTCCATGTTAGAACCACTGGACTAACAGAGAACCTCAGACCCCAGGGAATATTCATCAGAGTGAGGTCTCATGGAGGTCCTCATCTCAGCACCAAGACCCAGCTCTACCCAACAGCCTACAAACTCCAGTGTTGGAAGCCTCAGGCCAAACAACCAGTAAGACAGGAACACAATCCCACTCATTTAAAAAAAAAAAAAAAAGAGAGAGACAGCAAAAAAATATGTCACAGATGAAGGAGCAAGGTAAAAACCTACAAGACCAAATAAATGAAGAGGAAATAGGCAATCTACCTGAAAAAGAATTCAGAGTAATGACAGTAAAGATGATCTAGAATCTCAGAAATAGAATGGAGGCACGGAGTGAGAAAATACAAGAAATGTTTAACAAAGATCTAGAAGAACTAAAGAAGAAACAGATATGAACAACACAATAACTGAAATGAAAAATACAATAGAAGGAATCAATAACGGAATAACAGAGGCAGAAGAACGAATAAGTGAGCTGGAAGACAAAATGGTAGAAATAACGGCTGAGGAGCAGAATAAAGACAAAAGAAAGAAAAGAATTAAAGACAATCTCAGAGACCTCTGGGACAACACTAAACACACCAACACTCGAATTACAGGGCCCCAGAAGAAGAAGAAGAGAAAAAGAAAGGGTCTGAGAAAATATCTGAAGAGATTTTAGTCGAAAACTTCCCTAACATGGGAAAGGAAATAGTCACCCAAGTGCAGGAAGCACAGAGAGTCCCATACAGGATAAACCCTAGGAAAAACACACCAAGACACATATTAATCAAACTAACAAAAATTAAATTCAAAGAAAAAATATTAAAAGCAGCAAGGGAAAAACAAAAAATAACATTCAAAGGAATCCCCATAAGGTTATCAATTGATTTTTCAGCAGAAACTCTGCTGGCCATAAGGGAGTGGCAGGATATACTTAAAGCGATGAAAGAGAAAAACCTACAACCAAGATTACTCTACCCAGCAAGGATCTCATTCAGATTCAATGGAGAAATCAAAAGCTTTCAGACAAGCAAAAGCTAAGAGAATTCAGCACCACCAAACCAGCTTTACAACAAATGCTAAAGAAACTTCTCTAGGCGGGAAACACAAGAGAAGAAAAAGACCCACAAAAACAAACCCAAAACAATTAAGAAAATGGTAATAGGAACATACATATCGATAATAACCTTGAATGTAAATGGATTAAATGCCCCAACCAAAAGACGCAGACTGGCTGAATGGATACAAAAACAAGACCCATATATATGCTGTCTACAAGAGACCCGCTTCAGACCTAGGGACATATAGAGACTGAAGGTGAATGGATGGAAAAAGATATTCCATGCAAATGGAAATCAAAAGAAAGCTGGAGTAGCAATACTCATATCAGATAAAATAGACTTTAAAATAAAGATCGTTACAAGAGATGAGGAGGGACACTACGTAATGATCAAAGGATCAATCCAAGAAGAAGGTATAACAATTATAAATGTTTATGCACCCAACATAAGAGCACCTAAACACATAAGGCAAATGCTAACAACCATGAAAGGAGAAATTGACAGTAACACAATAATAGTAGGGGACTTTAACACGCCACTTACACCAATGGACAGATCATCCAAAATGAAAATAAATAAGGAAACCCAAGCTTTAAATGACACAACAGACCACATAGATTTAATTGATATTTATAGAACATTCCACCCAAAAGTGGCAGAATACACTTTCTTCTCAAGTGCACAAGGAACATTCTACAGGATAGATCACATCTTGGGTCACAAATCAAGCCATGGAAAACTTAAGAAAACTGAAATCATATCAAGCATCTTTTCTGACCACAATGCTATGAGACTGGAAATCAATTACAGGAAAAAAACTGTAAAAAACACAAACACATGGAGGCTAAGCAGTGCACTACTAAATAACCAAGAGATCACTGAAGAAATCAAAGAAGAAATTAAAAAATACATAGAAACAAATGACAATGAAAACACGACGACCCAAAACCTATGAGACGCAGCAAAAGCACTTCTAAGGGGGAAGTTTATAGCAATTCAATCTCACCTCAAGAAACAAGGAAAATCTCAAATAAACAATCTAACCGAAAGTCACTAGAAGGAAAGAAATCATAAAAATCAGAGCAGAAATAAATGAAATACAAATGAAGAAAACAATAGCAAAGATCAATAAAACTAAAAGCTGTTTCTTTGGGAAGATAAACAAAATTGATAAACCCTCAGCCAGACTCATCAAGAAAAAAAGGGAGAGGACGCAAATCAATAAAATTAGAAATGAAAAAGGAGAAATCACAACTGACATCACAGAAATACAAAGGATTATAATAGACTACTACAAACAACTATATGCCAATAAAAGGGACAACCATGAAGAAATGGATAAATTCTTGGAAAGGTACAATTTTCCAAGACTGAACCAGGAAGAATTAGAAAGTATAAACAGACCTATCACAAGTAATGAAATTGAGACCATAATTAAAAATCTTCCAACAAACAAAAGTCCAGGACGAGATGGCTTCACAGGCGAATTCTATCAAACATTTAGAGAAGAGCTAATACCAATCCTTCTCAAACTCTTCCAAAAAATTGCAGAGGGAGAAATACTCCCAAATTCATTCTACGAAGCCACCATCACCCTGATACCAAAACCAGGAAAAGATATCACAAAAAAAGAAAATTATAGACCAATATTACTGATGAACATAGATGCAAAAATCCTGAACAAAATACTAACAAACAGAATCCAACAAAACATTATAAGGATCATACAACATGATCAAGTGGGATTTATCCCAGGTATGCAAGGATTCTTCAGTACACGCAAATCAATCAATGTGATACACCACATTAACAAATTAAGGGGGTTTCCCTGGTGGCGCAGTGGTTGAGAATCTGCCTGCCAGTGCAGGGGACACGGGTTCGAGCCCTGGTCTGGGAGGATCCCACATGCTGCGGAGCAACTGGGCCCGTGAGCCACAACTACTGAGCCTGCGCGACTGGAGCCTGTGCTCCGCAACAAGAGAGGCCGCGATAGTGAGAGGCCCGTGCACCGCAATGAAGAGTGGCCCCCGCTTGCCACAACTAGAGAAAGCCCTCGCACAGAAACGAAGACCCAATGCAGCCAAAAATAAAATAATATAAATAAATTTATTTTTAAAAATCCCACTAGGAGATTAAAGAAGGGAATTTTAAAGGCGTTTGGGAGACTACTGTAAGCTAATGATCCCATAAGAAAAGAATCCAGTAACCTAGCAACAATCTACTCTACCTTGCAGGAAGACCAGGTAAAAGCAAGTGCCAGGCACACTCAAGCCACAAGGCCTGATAGTTAAAACACAAGACAATAGATATGGAGTCTGAATCTTGTTACATGAAGTCAGAGAGTTAATAGCCCTTGAAGAACAGCATTTCTGCATGTAGCCAAGACAGGAATATAGATGAAAAGGGAAAGAAACTAGGTGAAAGGGGACAGTATACTGAAACCTGAGATGAATTACCATATGTTAGTATGTGTTACCACCCTTTTGCTAATATACATATGATTTTAATAGCACTGTGACAATTCCGGTTAGACCATATAGGGTTAAAGGAGGAACTAATGATGTAAACCTTGATGCCTACTGAAGAATGAGGAAGCAGGTGGTCTTCTCCCCTCCCCACTTTTCCTTGGATTATAAAAATGTAGCCCTCGTTGTTCTCAGGGTGATGCTCCCGTGCCTGCCCACTTGTATCTCTCCCAAGCATCCTATGCTAATAAACTCACTCTTTGCCTATCACTTTGCCTCTTGCTGAATTCTTTCTGCATTGAGACAAAGAACCAGAGCTTCAGCAAGTCCTGCGACCAGGTGAGTGGTTTTAATTAAAAGACAGTGGGTGTGAGTCCCCTCCTAAGTCAGGGATCGTAGGCTCAAGTCCCAAACTGAGGTGCGGCTGGGTTCGAGTCCTATCCGAGGAGGAGTGCAGTTTCATGAGGATGGGTGCTTTTGCATGGGAAGCCACCCCTCTCTGACCATAGCCCTCCTTTTCTCCTTCAAAACATTGGTTGTTCAAGTCCCAGGACAGAAACCAAGACAAAACGCCTAAGCTAAGAGCTGGTGGAGGGGGAAGCACTGTGGGAGGCTGGATGCAAGGAGAGGAAGAAAACAGAAGCCCAGTCTTCATCTCATGGGAATCTGCAAGCCCTCAACATCAGCCATAGAGAAGCAGCTTAATAAATATTATTTGATGATGATAATGATGCAGCAACCCTCAACAGCATACATTTCCTTTGTCACTTTTTACTTGCTGCTCATAATCACAGAGAATAATCATATACACACACACGCACACATGTATTTTTAGCTTCCTATCTCAAAGCATTTGGCAAGCTGAAAATTCCTGCACCAGCCACCTGCAAGGACCATCTTGTAGCTCACAGAAATGCAGCCAGCTCGGAAACAGCAGCTGTTCAGCAGTGCAGGGCGATGCCACAGGGGAGCTCGGGCAGGACCTAAAGACACATGACCTAGCAGGTGAAGCAGCAGGAGGAATTCTAAGTAGCCGGAATATAAGGAGCAGATGACAGAAGATGAGCAGTGGGAAAAGGGCTTCAGAGTCTTAACTCTTTACCCAAAAAGCTCTGGATTCCTTCATGACCTGAAACGCCTAAAACCTGGAACAGATGACTGCTGGATATAGAAAACAAGCAGAAAGATATTTTAATCCTAAATTCTTAAAATATATACACTTCTATATATAAAATAGATAACCAACAAGGACCTACTGTATAACACAGGGAACTATACTCAACATCTTGTAATAACCTACAATGGAAAATAAAAAAGAATATTATATATATGAATAGACATAATCACTTTGCTGTACATCTGAAACTAACACAACATTGTAAATCAACTATATTTCAATAAAAATTTTAAAAAGTTAAAAGTTAAAAAAAAGATATTTTAAAGAAACACACATCACAGCCATCCAATACCAACAGTCAAATCAACACAGGGTCATCTGTGTCGAGGTGGCTGGGTGGCTGAGACTTGGACAATGGGCATTCGTGAAAACAAACACGGCTTCCACAGTTACGGTTAAACTTGCAATTTAAAGGTTGTGACTGGGTTTCCCTGGTGGCGCAGTGGTTAAGAATCCACATGCCAATGCAGGGGACATGGGTTCGAGTCCTGGTCCGGGAAGATACCACATGCCGCGAAGCAACTAAGCCCATGCGCCACAACTACAGAGCCTGCGCTCTAGAGCCTGCGAGCCGCAACTACTGAGCCCGCGTGCCACAACTACTGAAGCTTGCGTGCCTAGAGCCCATGCTCTGCAACAAGAGAAGCCACTGCAATAAGCCGCACACCGCAACGAAGAGTAGCCCCGCTCGCTGCAACTAGAGAAAGCCGGCACACAGCAACGAAGACCCAACACAGCCAAAAATAAATAAATAAATAAATGAAATTTTAAAAATAAATAAAGGTTGTGACTGAATTTGGTTGCAGGTCATAACCAAGTGCAGTTGTTTGGAAAACTTGCTTTTACTGGATTGCACTAGTCCACTATGGTAGTGACAATATAAAGGTTTGTATTAACCCAAACAAATCAGAATTTAAGAATGACATTTTAGATCTTTGACTTCTTTCACCTGGAGCCTCGAGAGACAGGGTGAACCAAAGGGGGTCTGATGAAAGTCAGAAAGAAGCATAAAACCTGCATCTGTTCTTTTCTCTCCCTCTCTTTCTCCTCTCCCTCCCTCCAGTTCCCTCCCTTTTTCCTTCCTTTCTTCCTTCCTCAAGCATGTTTTCGTTATATTTTTTCTTTGACTTCTACAGAGTTAGACACACCTCTTGAAATAGAGGAGTGAATGCTAAAAAAAAATCAGATGATTTTTGTCCCCACTTTGATTTTTAAAAAAAAAATTGCACTTGGAACAACAATAAAGGAAAGAAATGCTTCATAATTGCATCATTCCATCAGCATTTTTCATTCCTTCCTTCCATCGTTGTTCATAGAATTGAATGCAAGGCATAGCTAGAATCATTTTTTGTTATTGAAGCATAGTTGATTTACAGTGTTGTGTTAGTTTCAGGTGTACAGCAAAGTGAATCAGTTATACATGTACATATATCCACTCTTTTTTAGATTCTTTTCCCATATAGGTCGTTACAGAGTATTTAGTAGTGTTCCCTGTGCTATACAGTAGGAAGAATGATATTATACATACCATTTTTCTCTTCTGCATTTTTCACTTCCTTCTGAATCATCACTTTTTTTCTTGTTGCATCAGCTCCCCTTTGGCATACACACTAGAGAATAAACTGAGAGAAAGCAGGGTCTTTTTGTTCACTGTTTCAGTGTCTAAAATAGTGCTTGGCATATTGTAGGCATTCAATAAATATTTTTTGAATGAATCATCATCTTTACGATTATACTTTTTTAACAGTTGCTTAGATCTCATTGAGTAGATCCCGTGGTTACTTCCTGCTGTCGAATGTTCAGGTGGCTTCCAGCTCTTCACTCCCACATGAATAATAAAACACCAGCCATCACCAGACCTATGGCTTTTTCCTTTCACTTTAGTTATTTCCTTCATGTGAAGTCTCAAGAGTGGGGTCCATGGTTGAAGTGGCTTTAACATTTTCATGCTTCTCGATATGAAAAAGAATTTTCCACGTAGACTGCCACTAGCAGTGCCTGGGTGCGTTATCAGATAGTTTTCCAGCTGATCCCTAGGGGTGAGGACCAGACCTGAGGACCAGATGGGAAGTGATGACAAGAGATTTGCTGGTTATAAATCCTGGGAGCTCTCGCGGCCTTCAGTCCTCTGTTTTAAAAAGTCATCAGATGCTTACCTTGTTCTCTGTGGGTTCCCAAGTGCTTCCTTAAAGCCATCACCTCTATCTTATTTGGTTTAAATCATGAAGAGTAAGTTAGAAGCTGGATCCCATCGAGAAGACGAATCTGACAGATAGTTGGACTGCCCAGACGCCTTTTGGAGCTCTTGGATTCCACGTGGGCTGAACTCAGCCTTCACACATCTGCACCCGCCATCTGCTCTGCTGTTACGGGATATCGTCCTCTGTGCGGGCATCGCTTACTGTGCACAGGACGTGTCTGTGTAAAAATTTTGCTTCGCCACCCTCTCCTTCCCTGCAGCTGTGCCTATGCTCAGTCAAACCACCCATCACTTACATTTGCTGGGAGCACGCAGGGCAGCGGCTTGTAGAGGAAATTCATAGAGAACTTACAGTCCGGTCCATCTATGAGTTGCCAGTTATTCTGCAACAGGCCCATTGGAAGAAATAGTGGGAAAGAGAGTGGACATTCGTGTGAGAAACGCTTGTTCTATTTCCAGCTCTGAGAGGCTGCAAGACCACGGGTGAATCACTCACCACCTACCATCGTCAGCCTCCCTTTCTGTCACATCACTTTCAGAGACAATCTTGCATCTCTCCTGGTTGGGCCAGAATCGCGTGAAACCATGTATGTGAACGCTTTGCAAACTGTGAAGTGCTATGAAATACACAGCATTGTTATTACCACTATGATGCCGACCTTGAAGTACACAAGAGAGCCCTTGGGAGGCAGAGGCTGTTGTTTGCCCTCCCCACAACCGTGCCCTGCTCCTTCCTTGCTCACTGAATCCCAGTTGTATTCAGGGAGCAGGTGACTTGGGCTGGTACCCAGGAGTGATCATGACTGATCTAAAGGAGTTGTGGAAATCCTGTCCCTTCTTTGCTGCTTTGAGAAAAGCCTGTGAACTGATTCACACTTATGACACCTGAAGGGAAGCACTGCCATGAATGGTGGCCATTCTCTCTGATGGGATATTCCTCCCTTATGTAAGGAGAGAGCCTTAGGAGGAAAAACCCTCCTCCTTCTTCCTGCTCCGGTGTTGCCAAGCAAGGACTTGGTGCTGGGCACTGCAGCCACCTTCTGGCACCCGAAAAGGAAAGCCAAGAGCAGCACAGAGGGGCTGATCCAGGGTCCTGACTTGGTTGAACCAGTGCCTTCACCACCTCTGGAAATGCCAGCCTCCAGATTCCCTGTTATGTTCCATTTGTTGAAAAAAAAAAAAAAATCAGATATTCTCTTACTGAAAGGCACAACGGTGAGAAACATGGTCAGGGTGAGCGAGTCTTGGCCAGCAAGTTTGCTTCCTGGCCTTCTTGCCTTCACCCACTTTGCTTTATTGTGGGTCACTCAGAAAATTACAATAGTTAATAAAGCTCTGAGGCAACACCAAAATCATATGCGAACTTAGAAGTAAGTGGCTACAGGGAAATAACATGGTGATATGAGAAATGAATGAACCGTGGGCACTGAGGACAAGCTATGGGCCAGGAGGTCTTCCCCCACAGGCACTGGGTGCCTGGGCAAAGCACTGGGTGTGGGGGGATGAGTTAAGGGGAGCCTGGGGCTTGAGGAGAAACTCTGAGGAAGAGAAAGGCTTCCACCTGGAATGCTGTCGCCCACACCTCTGGCTGGGCGAATGCCTCAGTGCTTTCCCCAAATGCAACTCTTATTCCCATGACTAGGCTGGATATCTTGTCTCCATTATCATAAAAAAATTCAATGTAACCTTTTGTTTTGTTTAATGTTGCACCTTAAGTGCATGGAACTGTACCAAGTATACTCCTTGGCTCACAACATGTAATCACCATTGGTCCTTACATAGCCCTTTTTACTTGCATTATTTATTTTTATTACACAGCAAACATTGCAAAGCTAATCTCACCCAAGAGTTAAAAATTTACCAGTGATACATACCTATCTGTGTGCTCACCCACTATCCCATTTCCCTGCTTGCCTCCTACAGGAAGTTAATACCTTGAATTTGTGTTTATCATTCATATCCTTTTTTCTTTTTTTTTCTTTCTTTCTTTTTTTTTTGGCTGTGTTGGGTCTTCGTTGCTGTGCCTGGGCTTTCTCTAGTTGCGGCGAGCGAGGGCTACTCTTCGCTGCACTGCGTGGGCTTCTCATTGTGGTGGCTTCTCTTGTTGCGAAGCACATGCTCTAGGCACGCGGGCTTCAGTAGTTGTGGCTCGCAGGCTTCAGTAGTTGTGGCTCGCGGGCCGTAGAGTGCAGGCGCAGTAGTTGTGGCGCATGGGCTTAGTTGCTTTGCGGCATGTGGGATCTTCCTGGACCAGGGCTCGAACCCGTGTCCCCTGCACTGGCAGGCGGATTCTTAACCACTGAGCCGTCAGGGAAGCCCCTACCCATTTTTCTTTTTTCATTTTGTTTTATCCCGTATATATGTCTGTCTAACCAATAGATTGTTTAATTTTGTTGGTTATTTAACATTGCATATCTAAGATTCACCCAAGTTGTGGCATTTGGTTGGAGTTCAGCTATTTTCTCTGTGGTATGATGTTCCATTGTGTGGCTATGCCACAATTTATTTATCTATTCCCTTGTCAAAAGACATTGGGTTGTTTTCTTTTCTTTTCTTTTTTTAACTATCTATAACAGGAATTCTATGAACAGTCTTGTGTATGTGTCTAGATGCACGAGTGCTGGATTCTCCTGGGTATTTACCTATACATGGAATTGCAAATATGCAAACGTTCAAATGGACAGGATAATGCCAAATTATTTTCCAAGTTGTTGTGCTATTTTAACTTCCCAGTGGCAATATACAGGAGATTCCAATGACCATTTTTGTCTCTAATACTTGGCATTGTCAGACTTCTTAATTTTTATAATCACATTGGTATAAAATAGTGTCTAATTGTTTACATGCTTTACAATTTCCCAACACTTAACCTCTTTTTATGTATTTGTGTTTGTACTAGGTGAAATGCACGTTTATACTTTTTGCTCATTTTTCTATATTGGGTTTTCTTTTTCCTGTTGATATGTAGAAATTCTTTTATCATTCTTGAGAAATCTTATTAGTTATTTTTGTGGTGCAAATATCCTCTTTCTCAGCTTTCACAAGGATATATGATACATGCACTATATTCTAAATGCACGTTAAGAAAGACTTCAACAGTCTTTCATCTTGTTGATTAAACAAAAAGATTTTGTTACCGTCACTTTTTTGGATTTTGGCCATTTTAATAAGTATCTCATCATTGTTTTAATTTGCAATTCCCTAATGACAAACAATGTTGAGCATCACTTCATATACTTATTTGCCATCTGTATATCTTTTTTTTTTTTTTTTTTACCCAGGATTCACCTGCTGCTAGAGATTCTAATATCACAGGTGATAATGTGGGTATTTTATTTTTTAATTAATTAATTAATTTATTTATGGCTGTGTTGGGTCTTTGTTTCCGTGCGAGGGCTTTCTCTAGTTGCGGCAAGTGGGGGCACTCTTCAACGCGGTGCGCGGGCCTCTCACTATCGCGGCCTCTCTCGTTGCGGAGCACAGGCTCCAGACGCGCAGGCTCAGTAATTGTGGCTCACGGGCCTAGTTGCTCTGCGGCATGTGGGATCCTCCCAGACCAGGACTCGAACCCGTGTCCCCTGCATTGGCAGGCAGATTCTCAACCACTGCGCCACCAGGGAAGCCTTGTATATCTTCTTTGATGAGGCAACTGTTCAGATATTTTGCCTATTTTTTAAAGATGGGTCCTTTGTCTTATTGTTGAGTTTTAAGATTTCTTTGCATATTTGGGGTACAAGTCATTATCAGATATGAGTTTTGCAAATATTTTCTCCCACTCTGTGGTTTGTCTTTTCATTCCCTTGGCAGTATCTCTTACAGAGCAGAAGTTTTTAATTTTAATAAAGTCCAACTTATCAAGTTTTTTCTTTTGTGGATCTAAAAACTCAATGCCACACAGAGGCTGTAAGGCCCCAGGGAAGAGGAGGGGATGCTGCAGAGAGAATTCCCCCATTAAGTGGGATGAAAATGAGATAGAGGGTCATTTAATCTTGAGTTCTTCAGGTTTCTTCCAGCTTTGAGATTTGGGGTTAAAAATCCTAACAAGCACCTTCTAAAGATGAAATCCACCAGAATACATGGTCCTCTGCACTGTAGATCCACCAGTGCAGGGACTTTGGCTCTCTGGATCTCCACTGAGTCCTCAATTCTCCCCATACAGGCCCGGTACAACTAATTATTAGTTGGATGATCAATAAATGATCAGAGTTCAGTGGTTAAAAAAAAAACCAAAAAAAACCTCAATGCCAAATTCAAGGTCACTAGACTTTTCTCCTGTTTTCTTCTTGAACTTACTCAGTTTTGCATTTTATACATAGGTTTAAGATGTATTTTGAGTTAATTTGTGTGATAGTTGTATGGTCTGTGTCTAGGTTGGTCTGTTGTTGTTGTTATTTGCATACAGACACGCAGTTATTCCAACACCATTTGTTGAAAAAAATATCTTCTCTGTTGTATTGCCTTTGCTCCTATGTCAAAGATCAGTTGACTATATTTGTGTGGGTCTGTTTCTGGGCTCTCCATCCTGTTCCATTGATCTAGTTGTCTTTTCTTTCACCAGTACCACACTGTCTTAATTACTGTAGCTTTATAGTAAGTCTTGAATAGTGTCAGCCTTTCAACTTGCCTTCTTCTTCAGGATTGTGTTGGTTATTCTGTTCTTTTGCCTTTTAATGTAAACTTTAGAATCAGTTTGTCAATATCCACAAAATAACTGGCTGGGATCTAGGTTAGGATTGAGTGGAATCCATAGATCAAGGTGGAAGAACTGATGTCTTCACAATATCGATTCTTCTGATTCATGAACATGAAATCTCTCTCCAGTTAATTATTTAATATTTTATTTTTTATTTTTGTCTTGAACTGAAGGAATAGAGCATGAGGTGAAAAGCAATAGTCACTAAGGGTGTGACTCAGGTGAGGACATGAGACAAATTTCATGTTTTTAAGCACAATTGAGAAAAATACCCTCAAAGTAGGGAAGAGGCAGACCTCGGTCATGTACACAATGAATAAACAAAGACACAGGAGCTCTTTGGATAATTAGACAAAGCATTCACTATATAAATAGGATTACTTAAGACTTAAAAGCTCTCTGTTTAAATAATTTGGAGCGTATAAATGTTTGTCTCAAGTACACGAACAGCTATGAGTATAAACCTAAGGTTTCATTTTAAAAAGAGATAAAATGGAAACTTCATTTACTTATCATTAGTTAGGCCGGTGATCCATGACTGTATTTCATGACTGAAATCTAATTTATCTTAGCAAACTAGGACGTGGCTGTCATGGACAAAATGAGGAAGGAAATTGAAGCAGTTCTTGTTATATTTGGGTCAAAATATAGTTTGATCTCAATTTTCTAGGTCATTTAGGTAAAAGTTGTCCCTGGGAGTGAAAGACTCAGTAATTACTTCATTTCACTGTTTTCTATGATAGAAGATAAGTACATATTGGTTTTCCTCTGAAGGAAACAAAAAGCACAACTTCGATCCATTTTAGCATTAATTGTGAATATATATTAATTATTCATTCATTCATTTATTTAATCAACAAGATGTATTGAGTGCTGTGTGCCAGGCACTGTTATGGGCACAGAAGAAAGACGTGTTCTGAAGAAAAATAGAGCAAAAAAAGGGAGACAGGGATGGACGTCCTGTTTTGTATGGGGTGGTCAGTGACAGCTTCTCTTAGAAGTGACATTGGAGCACATGTAGACCTAAAGGATAAAAGAGGTGGGTATTTGGAGGAAAATATTTCGAGGTAGAAAAAGACAAGCACAAAGATAGGAGCATCCCTGGGGCTCTGAAGAAAACAAGGAGGCCGGAAGTGGAAGTTGTGGGAAGGCATGAGGAGGAAAGGGAGTGAACGCTGGGGTCTTGTCGGGCTTGGTGAGGACCCCTGGAGGGTTCTGAGCAAGAGAGTGAAGTGATCTGATTCCCATTTTTAAAGGCTCACTTTGCCTGCCTTTACACATGTGGTCAATGAAGTGAGGGGGCAAAAGCAGGAGCAGGCAGACTGGTTAGGAGGCTGTTGTGTAGTCCAGGGAAGTGATGCCTGAATTGCTATAGGTAGAGAGAGGTGAGAAGAGACAGGACTGGGGATATTTTTCAATGTAGATGACGCAGGATTTGCAAATGGGTTGGATGTAAGGTTTGAGAGATGGAGATTCATTTACAAGTGACAGGGTCACCCCTGGGGTCTCTGGAACTTAAACAGTCAACACCTAAAGCCAGGAAGTGGGTTTCCCCAAACCAACTCCACCTTTATAGGCCCCAGAGGGGGTCAGAGCATCTGAGCGGGAACAGGAAGCACCCCAGAGGAGACAGCAACTTACTTGTTTTCTGTATTTCTTGTTGTCAATGTCCATGTCAGAAGCGTTTAGAAGTGCCTATGTTTATTTAAGAAAATTTGGAAAATAGAGAAAGAAGAAAGAAGGAAAATAAAAACAACCATCTTCCCACCACTGAGCAAGGGTAAAGCCGTAATGACATTCAACGTAGGTTCCTCCAGGCTTTGCAAATATGTACTCACGTATATGACCACATTAAAAAAAAATGATATCAGGATCATACTCCTTTGTAATATTTTTCTTTTTAGCAAGGGGACATCATCTTTATTTAGATTCTTTTTTTTTTTTTTTTTTTTTTGGCCACGCCACGCAGCTTTCGGGATCCTAGTTCCCTGACCAGGGACTGAACCCATGCCCCCGGCAGTGGAAGCGTGGAGTCCTAAACACTGGACCATCAGGAAATTCCCAACATCATCTTTATTTTGTCATCGATCCATTGCAGTTTTGCTTCAACTTGTCTCCTACCCAAAAGTATTCTTACAATTTTTAAAACAAATATGAATTAGGAGATTATTTCACTCTCACTGATCTCTCTAAAATATGAAACTGATCTAACAGATTAACATTATTCTCCACTTTAGTCTTGAAAGGGAGGCAGGGCATTCAATCATCAGATGGGAGAACTGGACCAGGGGTCTCAAAAGTGCCTCTGGTGCTCAGATTCTTCCACTATGTGATTTTCAGACACGAGAGTCATGTTTTAAAACAGACCCAAATTTGGCCTCTCCCATTTCTCTCTAAATCACAAACTCACATAAAAAGCACTTATCTTTAAAATGAGAAATAAAGGGAGGATTTTTAAAAAAACAATATTCTGAGAAGCTGTAAAAGCCTAACAGCCTAACTTCCCCAGTCTCACAGCACTTAGGCTTGAGGTCACTTGAGTTCTTCATCTCCTCTCTTTACTCCATAATAGAAGCCTTTTCTAACAACTAAAGCTAAGAGGAGCCCAATGCTCAGCTCTGTCATATGGCCTTTTGCATGAGCGGGTCAGAGGCAGAGCTAGAAACAAAACCACAAAGTTACATTCCAGAACCTCAACCATAGGATGCCGGTGAGTAATTTTCCAATAAATGTACTTCTTTATTAGTATTAGTCTTAGCAGCATCATTTTATTCTTACATATGAAGAATTTTATACTCCCTTACTGATAAGGAAAAATGATGCTTGCAGAGCCAATAGTGTTTTCTAGAAGCTCTGTAGATGTGGGCTTCTACTTTCCTCAGTGATTTGTGGAATTTCATTGTTTGATCAGAGGAGTTTAAACTCTCAGGATGCAAAAGCAGTAAGTTCAGAGCTTCAGTGGGAATATTGGATGAGTTGTACCCATATCACATTATTAAAGGGCTTCCTCTGTTCCTGGAACCCATCAAGACAGTGAGGAAAATATTTGGATCAGTTAGCTATATGTGCTAAACAAAACAATGGCTTTCATAGGAAAGCAATATGCTTCATAATTAGCCAAGAAGTACAGTCTATGGAAAAACACAAATCTTAGTATCAATCCTGGTTCTGCCTTATTAACTGGGCGACCTTGACTAAATTACTCAATCTTTCTGAGTCTTAGTTTTCTCTTCTGTAAAATGGGAAGTTCTGATGATGAACTAAGGACATGCCTATAGAAGTATTTAACACAGTGTATAGTAATAATTAATAGCCAATATCTGGTAGATGCTGTTATTATTACTATATTATTATTATCACTATTATTATTATCATCTGCCTGTCTTTGTTCCTATTCTTCCATCCTAAGTAGCTGCCATCCATGCTGGCTTGTTTTCCAGCACCTTCAAGGATAAATAGGCTAGCACATTACTGCCGTGTCTTTTAGTCTTTCTATAGCTCAGTCTTTTTCTATCACTTCTCAGCTCACATCTTTCTTGGCTGACCCCAATAACCCACACAAGCCCTCTAGGTTGTGCTCTGCAGCCAGCAAGGGTCAGTCTGCTTGGGAGTCTAGTTCTTTTGGAGGAGTAAACAGTGGAGAATGGAGACAGGGCTTGCAATGAGATATCAAGGCCCTGGAGAAAGATCTCTGAGACTGAAGAGGGGAGAGGGAGTGGAGTTTTCTTGAATAGCAGGGACCTGGGATGACAGGATATTAACACAAAGGCTTGGGAGGTCTCTGTGTGCTAGCTTTGAAAAGAACCATGTGCTCTGGGACAGTGTTGCATCTCAATAGTGCAAAAGCAGGCTGAAAACGAGAAGGTCCTTGTGGTAGGCTTAAAAATGGCTCCCCAAAGCATATCCATGTCAAGTCCCTGGAGCCTGTGAATGTTTCCTTAATTGGAAAAAGGATCTTTGTAGATGTGGTTAAGGATCTTGAGACCCTAGATTATCTTGGTGAGCCCTAAATGCCATCACAGGTAGGCTTATAAGAGAAAGAGGGGAGAAGACAGAAAAGAGAACACACAGAGGAGAAGGTGATGGAAAGATGGAGGGAGAGACTGGAGTGATGTGGCTACAAGCCAACAGATGTCAAGGAATGTCAACAGCCACCAGAAGCTGGAAGAGGCGAGAAAGGATCCTCCCTTACAGCCTTCAGAGGAAACATGGTCCTGCTAACAACTTTGCTTTAGGACTTCTGGCTACAAGAGCTGTGAGAAAAGCTGTTCTTTTGCCTTAAGCCACCAAGTTTGTGTTAATTAGTTACAGTAGCTACAGGAAACTGATACAGCCTTCCTTCCAATGTCCTGGGAAGCATATGTCTTAACCCCCAAGAACTCCTGAATGATTTTAGGAAGTGGTAGCCTCCCCCAACCTCCCCTGTCCCCAAAATACATGATTGAGATTGAATTACTCAAAATCCTGATAAATAGGAGTTGGAGCTAAACCTAAATGTAATTTTTTAAAAAGTAAATCTAAGTGCCTTTTCTTGTACCTAATTATTGTGGAATAAATCCTTTCCTGCTGCATCTCGGGGTACTACAAACAAATTGCTGTCACTAGGCTTCTCCTCCCCTCCTGTCATTGTCCCTGCCTCTATGGCTGCAGGAAATTCCAGGGAGAATGGAAGTAGAAGCAACCGTCCCTTCCCTGGAACCTCAAGGTAGCATACCCCATTCCCAGGGGACCCCATGTCTCAGGAAGTCAAGAATAGCTCCTTCTCCCCACAAAGGGTAAGGCTTTTCTATGGAGCCGCTGGAGGCGTACATGTCAGGAAGGTATCTTCATCTCATCTTGGTTCTAAATTCTCCAAGAAATTAATCTCACTAACACTTCCCTCTCCAATCCAATATGGTCGAGGGAGAGATCCAGGAGTTTAGGTGCTTGTGCTATGATGCAAAGTCTGCACAAAACCTTCCTTGTTTACTAATTTATCACCATCCTGCCCACAACCCGAGCCAGTGATCTTTTAAGCACTAATGTATTCCGCACAAAATTTATAATTAGATTAGTTTTTATGGTTTCCTCCTCTCTCGTTATTTCCTGCCCAATGACCACCAAACATCCTAATCTTTTGTAGTCTGTCTTTGATCTCTCCGGTGATGGGAGCTCCATTGAATTTAGTACCACCTACGTCTACTCTGCTGCTGATTCTCTTCCCAGATATTTTTCTTAAAATGCCAAGTTAGCTTAGACCTAAGCTAGCAGCCTCATAAAACTCAGCTCAAAATCCATTTCTCATTTTCATTCCTTGCACCCAGTGACTGCCCCCTCATTTCTCATATCTAACTGGCTTTTTCCTGATGGGAAAATCATCATTAAAGTCTAAGCCCTTCTTCCTCTTTGGAGCTTTTTGCTAGATCCTACTAGGGGATCAGAAAGTTTACCAATTTATACTCAGTGATAGAGCTTTCACTCCTTCCCTACCCAATGATATAAACAATGGCAGCTGGAGCTGATATGATTTTCCTTCTAAATGCAAAGCTCTTAAAATGAATATGGAAAAAATTAATATGGGGATGGGAAGATGGGGCTTGATACAAACCAATGTGCCCCTTCCCGTTCCCTCTCTTCCTTGTGACCAGGAAGGTTGCACGTGGAGACCTTTGCAAAGGAAGCAGAGAGCAAAAGCAGCTCCTTTTCTTGATTGGCAACAAATACCATTTATACATGATAATGGTGCACAGTAGATCTTGTTGAGGATTCAGCGGGCTAGGACAGGGGTTTACACTGTAATCCAGTTTAGCAAATGATTTAGAGTAGAATTTTTAGACCCCTTTCTTCAGAGCTCTTCAGCTCTTCCCATTAGTGACCTCTTCTACCCAGGCTCCAGCATTCTGCCATGTTTCTGGGCCCCCTCTTTCTCTTCAGACCTCCTCTATCTCCTTCTTAAATACCTCCCACTAGCTCTCTGAAATTCTTTTTTTTTTTTCTTTTTTTTAACTTCTCTTTTTTTCCTATTGGGGTATAGTTGATTTACAATGTTGTGTTAGTTTCAGGTATATAGCAGAGTGATTCAGTTCCATATACATATAACATTCTTTTTCAGATTCTTTTCCCATATAGGTTATTACAAAAGATTGAGTTCCCTGTGCTGTACAGTAGGTCCTTGTCATTTACCTATTTTATATATAGTAGTGTGTGTATGTTATTCAGAGACTTTCAAAGTGTCTTTATCTCTCTCTTAGGCTATTCAAGCCATACTCTGTGATCTATCATTTCACAGGTCAAATGGTTTATCAGGCGGTTTTGCTAAACAATGTTTCCTCCCCGAAAAGGGATTCTGCCCCCAGGTTTTGCATATTTTCTCATCACTTCATCTTGATGAGAGGCATTTTTTATGTTTTTATATTTGTGGAATACAGAGTTCCCTTCTCCCAGCTTTGGATGCCTACCCCTCTTCTACCAGAACGAGGGAGAAGAGAACCCTCAGGGTTTGTGACTGACAAAAGCCAGGAAAGCAAAGAACTCAATTGATGTGAGCTGTGAGATGTGGAGTGACACTAGAAAATGAAATTTCTCCTATCATCACCGTGAACACTCCTCACCAGGGCGCCACAGACGGGCCTCGCTTTGCCAGCGAGGTGAGGCAGCTGGTCTGGCAAGTGACTTGTGGGGCCCTCCCACCTTCTCACCCACAACAGCAGATGGCAGAGAGAATCCATCACTGAGCATGTGAATCCCAGGAAGGAAGGAAGGGAAAGGGAAAGGGGAAGGGGAAGGGGAAGGGAAGGAGGGAGGGAGAAACATAGGATGGGAGGGGAGAGGAGAAGGGAGGGAGGAAAGAAGGAAGGAAGGGTGTCCAGAATCCTAGGGAGGCATTGAGCCCGGAGAGAAAAACTGCAGGGTAAAATAACATAGTTTTACAATTATGAGAATCCTGATGGCTTGTGATGAGGAACTCTTCTTTTTCTGAAACCTTGACATCCTGGGGCTGCAGGAAGAGAGTCCCTGAGCAAAGCAGACGGGGCGGACGCTGCTGAGGGATGCGCCCCTTCCTGTTGGGATGTGTGCAGATTAAAAATCGGCTGGAGAGGTAGGTAGAGCTTTGAGATCTACCTGCAGATCCTGACCTACTATTTTTTAAAATTAGTTAATTAATTTTATTTATTTTTTGGCTGCGTTGGGTCTGTTGCTGTGCCGGGCTTTCTCTAGTTGCGGCGAGCGGGGGCTACTCTTCATTGCGGTGCGCGGGCTTCTCACTGCAGTGGCTTCTCTTGTTGCGGAGCACAGGCTCTAGGCATGCGGGCTTCAGTAGTTGTGGTACGTGGGCTCAGTAGTTGTGGCTCGTGGGCTCTAGAGCGCAGGCTCAGCAGCTGTGGTGCACGGGCTTAGTTGCTCCTCGGCATGTGGGATCTTCCCGGACCAGGGCTCGAACCCGTGTCCCCTGCATTTGGCAGGCGGATTCTTAACCACTGTGCCACCAGCGAAGCCCCTGACCTATGTTTAATCGAGGTTCTTACACTGGACTCCACGCGTCACCATGTCCTAACCACGCAGTAACCCCTGTGTGCCTGTGAATTACCCAAATGTGAGAGGAAAACTGGGCTGCAGAGTGGGCCAAGAGTAGACAGGAATTCTCTCTACTACCTATACAACTCTTTTGTAAATCTAAAATTATTTCCAAAAAAATTTTTTTTTCATTAAAAAATCAAAAGTGTCCTTCCACTGCTAAGATCCCCAATTGGATGCACAGTGCACCCTGGATAAAATCCAAAGTCCTTATCATACTTACATGGTTCTCTATGACCTGACCTACCTCTCTTTTTGATCTTATCTCCTAATTCTCTCCTTCTTACTAACTCCCTCCATTCACTGGCCTTCTTACTGTTTCTCAAATCTCAGAGTCCTTGTCATGTAGGTTCCTTCCACCTGGTATACTCACAGTCTTCACATGGCTGGTCTCATTGCTTCCTTTGGGTTTCTGTTCAAACATCACCCCCACGGAAAGGCCTTCCATAGGTAAATAACACCCCTCCAATCCCTATCACTCTGAATCCCTCAATTCTGCTTCATTTTTTAACGACATTATGGTATATTTTTATATATTGTTGTTTGTTCATTGTCTGTCTTCTCCATGTGACTTAAGCTCCATTAAAGAAGGAAATGTGTCTGTCTTCTTTGCTGTGTCCAGAGCCTAGAAAAGTCCCTGTAGAACAGCTGTTGCATAAATATTTGTTGACTAATAAATGAAAGAATGGAAACTTATGGGAAAATGAAGTGCCAGGAATGGCCATGGTATCTTTGAAGAAGAGGAAATTTGGGCTGGGGTGGTAGACTCGCCCTATAAGATATCCAGACATTATACCACTACAGTGATTAAAATATAATGTCATAAACTCCCATTCAGCTTTTCTCAGGCAGATACTCTTAGAGGATAGGTTCAATCAAAACAAAGCAATAAACAAGGCAAAGAAATACAGAAGAAAACAGGAGCATGGCCCAAGAAAGAGGATGGAGAAAACCAAACGTGGGATACAGGAATCAGGAGACCCAAGGCGAGGAAGGCCAACAGGGATCCTCGGAATGATGGTAAATGGAGATCCCAGCATGACAGCTAGGCAGCCCACCCAAATTGAAAGAAGTCTACAGGAGGGACTTTTTCAAGAAGGAGAAATTGATAGACTATTTGATGTGGGTAAATGTTTTAAGAGGAGATTTAGAAAATTGTTCATGAACTGTGAGGTTGGATCACTAAAAATACTTAGAAAAATAAGCAAATGAACAAACAGCACTCAAAAGAATGATTACCTGCAGGGAAAGGTTTTGTAGAAAAGGAAAAACAGTCATATTTCCTACATGTTTCAGCTCTAAATAGCATACACATTCAGAATATTGTTCTACTGAATATTAATCTAATCAAAATTATTCTAAAAGAATGGGGGATGTGAAATGCATAAATATGTGACAATGACCCACATCTAGTCCTACTGTGACCCCATTTCTGGTGTTCTTCGCAACATGAATTCGTCAAAGAATTATCTTGACATGCTGTCATCACTTCCTCACTTCACTCCTGTTTTCGCACAAAATACTAGGTATTCTTGTTAGAAATGGTCAACAGTTAATTTACCAGCACATTTTACTGACATTGGTGCTTACCCTTCTTGCTATGCTCCACTCTTAATCTGGGTTCACTTTTCTTCTCGCTAAAGTAGATTCAGTAGCAATTCTTTCAGCAAAGTTCTGTGGGTGATAAACTCTTAGCCTGTGTATGTCTGAAGATGTCTTAATTACAGTCCCCTTTCTTGAAAGTTTGTGAATAGATTGCTGAATTGAAGTTCTTTTTCCTGAGCACTTTGATGAGTTATTTCTCCTCAGCCCTGATTCCTGGCACCTTTTATTACTCACAGAAGTCTGCTGTCAGCCTGCCATTCTTTTCCCCCTGGTAGCCTTTTAGATCTTCCCCTTTATCCTGATACTCTGCAATTCTCCTATAATGTGTCTACGGATGGGTTTATTTGTATTTATCTTGCTAGAGACCTACTGTGCATTTTCAATCTGAAGATTTAAGGATTCATGTCTTTCTGCAAATCAGGGAAATTCTCTCTGAATACTGAGTCTCTTCCATTCTCTACTTCTCTGACTCCTATTGGGCATGTCTTGGCCTATCAATCTATTTTCATAATGTCAACGTCTTTGTATTTTTAAGCTATGTTCTGGGTCACTTTCTTCACACTACCTTCCAACTCATAAATTCTCTCTTCTGTTGGATCTAGTCTTGCATTTACCCACTCTACATTTTAATTATTATTTCAGTGACTCAATTTTTTCTTCCCTTAATTCATAATTGCTTTTTTTAAATTAGTTTCTAAAATCTCCATCTGCTTTCAATTCATTCATTGAAGAACATTTATTTAAGCATCTACAGTGTGCCCAGCACCATTCTGAGCTCTGGAGACTCGGCAGTAATAAAATACACAGGCTTACGTGTCTCTGAAGTAAAATGAGTAAATGAGTAAAATATGTAAATAAAACAAAGTAAAACATAGATTGTACCTGTTGGTGGTAAGTGCTATGAATAAAAAATAAATCAGGGGAGTGGGCTAGGGAGTGAGGGGGTTGCCTTACTCATCAAGGGAAAGAGAAACCCAGGATTATTATGGGATTGAGGTCAACAGGGTTCCAAGGCATAATGAGCCTCAGTAATGCTAAAAAAGACAGGAGTGTTAGAGGGGTACGCTGGGAGGGAGAGGTGGGGGTCTTGCCAGGAGCACACAACTCTGGGTTTCTCTCCTCACTTCCACTGGTGGAGAAGCACAGGCCAAGGGAAGCAAGAAATCAGGGACAAGTGGGCCAGGCCTGGAGAGCTCTCGGGTCAGGCAGAGCACTCAGAATTCTGAGATGGCTTCTTAATTCTTGGTTTTGCATTCATAATTTCTTATGCTGGCTTTATGGGTGTTATCCTTTCCTTTATCTCTTTGGGGAAACTAATATACTTAAGTTACTTTACTGTTTGAAGTGCTTCGGGAATTAATTTTCCTATTTGTTCAGTTTGTTGGTTATTTTTTCATTATGTTATTCACTTCTGTGCTCTGGAATTTTAATATACAGACTCATCTTCAGTAGGAGGGGTGAGAGAGACAGAGACAGAACAAAAGAGAGTTACAGAAAAAAAAGAGAGCTACAGAGAGAGAGGGAGATAGAGATAAAGGTAAAGAGAGAGATGATAGAGACAGAGATAGAGATGATAAAGATAGAGTGCTCATGCCTGTTTTTTTTTTAAATATGAGGGTTTTTTAAAAATTTTTATTTATTTAATTAATTTATGTTTTGGCTGTGCTGGGTCTTCATTGCTGTATGCAGGCTTTCTCTAGTTGCGGCGAGCGGGGGCTACTCTTCGTTGTGGTGTGCGGGCTTCTCATTGTCGTGGCTTCTCTTGTTGCAGAGCACAGGCTCTAGGAGCGTGGGCTTCAGTAGTTGTGGCACAGGGGCTCAGTAGTTGTGGCGCATGGCTTAGTTGCTCCACGGCATGTGGGATCTTCCCAGACCAGGGCTTGAACCCGTGTCCCCTGCATTGGCAGGTGGATTCTTAACCACTGTGCCACCAGGGAAGCCCTTGCCTGGTTATTTTTAACTGCATCCACCGAATCCAACAGGCTCTCCAGTTCAAAGCAAGGCTTAGATGGGTAGCTATACTCTTGTTTTTGGTGATACTGCTGATCCAATAGCAGGAGACTTGGCCCAGGAGCTCACTCCTGGTTGTCTCAAGTCCCTCTGCTGTCCCCAGAACACAGCTTGACACAGGAAAAGTCACTCTGGAGAAGTCACAGCTCCTGGTTCTGTAAAGAATTGAACTTGAGGCTGCCTTGGCCAAGTGATGGGTTCAGAGCCTGGATCCTTGAGCCTGCAGCCTTAGACCCACTATGTCTGTGTGTAAAGACCACAAAGATATTTTTTATTTGTCCAACTTGGGGCTGCACTTATATCATTTTAACATTGCTTTTATGTTTTGTGTCTTAGTTAACTTTATTAACAAACAAATGCAAAAGTATGTAAAGGCTTAAACACGATGGAAATGCGTTTCTCGCCTGAATGATAATTATCTCCTAGTGGTAATTCGGGGAAGATATAAGCTCCTTCCATCTTGTGTCTCCTCTATTTACAGCACATGGACTCCCCTACTCAAGTCCAATGGCAAGAACTAACCACACGGCTCCATCTAGAAGCAAGGGGCCTGGGAAGTGCAGTCTGGCTGGGCAGCTGCCTCCCAGCAATAAGAGAGGGAATCTGCCTACCACTTCCATCTATCACGCCTGCGAGCTGGAGCAGAGGAGAGGGGTTTAACATGTGAAATCCCACCATCTTGACCAGAAAGGTCTACATTCACTCTTCAACTCACTCTCATCTGGCTCTGTCACCACTACTCCACTGGAATTGCTGTTTATCAAGATCACCATGAGTTTGATTTTTTTTTTTTTTTTTTTTTGGATTCCACTTATATGTTACCATGCAGTATTTGCCTTTCTTTGTCTGGTTTATTTCATTTAGCATAATGCCCTCAGGGCCCATCCATGTTGTCATGAACAGCGGGATTTCCTTCTTTCTAATGGTTGAATAATATTCCATTGTGTGTGTGTGTGTGTGTGTGTGTGTGTTTTCTTTATCCATTCATCCACTGATGGACACTTAGGTTGTTTCTATATCTTGGCTATTGTGAGTAATGCTACAATAAACATGGCAGTGAAGATAACTCTTTGACATTGTGGTTTCATTTCCTTTGGATATACACCAGAACTGGGATTGCTGGATCATATGACATTTCTGTTTTTAATTTTTTGAGGAACCTCTACACTGCTTTTCATAGTGGATGCACCCATTTACAATCCCACTAACAGTGCACAGGGGTTCCCTTTTCTCTACATCCTCGCCAACACTCATCTCTTGTCTCCTTAATGATAGCCATTCTAATAGGTGAGAGGTGCTATCCCATTGTGGTTTTGATTTGCATTTCCCTGATGATTAGTGATGTTGAGCATCTTTTCGTGTACCTGTTAGCCATTTGTATGTCTTCCTTGGAAAAATGCCTATTCATTTCCTCTGCCCATTTTTTAATCAGACAGTTTGTTTTTTTGCTATTGAGTTGTATGTGTCCTTATATATTTTGCATATTACTCCATTATTGGATATGTGGTTTGAAAATATTTTCTCCCATTCAGTAGGTTACCTTTCCATTTTGTTGATGGCTTCCTTTGCTGTACAGAAGCTTTTTAGTTTGATGTAGTCCCACTTGTTTATTTTTGCTTTGGTTTACCTTTGCTTTGGTGTCACATACAAAAAAATCATTGCCAAAACCTATGTCAAGGAGCTTACCAAAAATCACAAACAGTCTCTTTCATGCTAGAGCAACTGAACACTTTTCTACCCCCATCTTGTTTAGTCTCACAGCAGCTCCAAACTCAGAGGACCCTTTCTCCTTCTTGAAAAATTATCCTTTCGGCTTCTATGATGTTCTGTTCTCCTGGGGTGTTGTTTTGTTTGGTTCATACTTTGTTGGGGACAGTAAGTGGCAGGCTGAAAAGAGCCCCCCAAAGATATCTGTGTCCTAATCCCCAGACTCTGTATGTTACCTTATGTGGCAAAAGTGATTTCACAGGTGTGATTATGTTAAAGATCTTGTGATAAAGGGGATTTTCCTGGATTATCTGAATGAGCCCTAAATGCAATCACAAGAGTCCTTATGGGAGGGAGGTAAAAGAGGATATGACTACAGAAGAATAAGGCAAAGTCACATCTGAGCAGGATGCTACACTGCTGGCTTCGAAGATGGAAAAAGGGACAATGAGCCAAGGAGTGCAGCTCTAGGAGCTAGAAAAAACAAGGAAATGATTCTCCCATAGAGCCTCTCCATCCAAGGAGTATGATCCAGCAGACAGTGTGGTTTCAGCCCAGTGAAACTGATTTGGGACTTCTGACCTGCAGAACTGTAAGAGAATAGCTGTGTGTTATTGTAAACACCATGTCTATAGTAATTTGTTACAGTGCAATAGGAAACCAATATACTCTCATAGTCACTCTGAGGCCTTCTCTTCCCCTGTAAGACCTTTAAATTCCTAAGTGCTACAAGGCTCAGCCCTGAGCTGACATCTCCTTTCCCGCTACTCTTTTAGCTCCACTTTCCTCCCTGGTGGTCAAGTTTGTTCCTGTTTCCTTAAATGCCATTTATATCTTGATGACTCCCAAATTCTTATCTCCAACCCAGACCACTCCTCTAAGTGCCAGATGTCAGTATCCAACAGCTTTCTTTACCTCTCTATTTGGATGGAACATGCAAAACAGAACTCTTGGATTTCCTACCCTGCAAACCAGTTCCTCCCCTTGCCTTCCCCATCTCAGCAAGATACCTCTCTCAGCTTAGTTGATAAAGCCAAGAACTTTACAAGTTACATCCTTGATTCACCCCTGCTTTCATCCTGCCCACCCCAGTATCCTACCATTTGTAGGTCCTGCCAATTCTACACCCAAAATATAATGAGGTTCTGCCCACTCTTGCCCATGCCTCCATTATCTCTCAATGATGCAATAGCTCCTGTCACCACTCTGTCCCTCAAAGTCTATGTTTTCCACATAAGATCCAAAATGATCTTTTAAGAGTACAACTCGCACTATTCACAATTGCCGAGATATGGAAACAACATAAATGTCCATCGACAGATGAATGGATAAAGAAGATGTGGTACATATATACAATGGAATACTACTCAGCCATGAAAAAGTATGAAATAATGCCATTTGCAGCAACATGGATGGACCTAGAGATGATCATAATAAGTGAAGTAAGTCACAAAGAGAAAGACAAATACCATAGAATATCCCTCATATGTGGAATCTAAAATAGGACACAAACGAACTTATCTATGAAACGGAAACAGACTCACAGGCATAGAGAACAGACCTGTGGTTGCCAAGGGGGAGGAGGTTGGAGGAGGGATGGAATGGGAGTTTGGGGTTAGTAGATACAATTACATATAGAATGGATAAACACCAAGGTCCTACTGTATAGCACAGGGAATTATATTCAATATCCTGAGTTAAACCATAATGGAAAAGAATATAAAAAAGAATGTGTGTGTATATATATATATATGTACAACTGAATCACTTTGCTGTACAGCAGAAATTAACACATTATAAATCAACTATACTTCAATAAAGAAACAAATTTAAAATTTATTTTAAAAATTTAAAAAATAATAAATAAATAAATAAAAGTGCAACTCAAATTGTGGCCACCTCTGCTTCTAAAGCTTCACCACCTTCCCTCGGTGCTCAGAGTAAGGGCAAAGTCCCTAACCTGTTTTCCAGAGTCCTGCCCTGTCTGGCTGCCCCCCTCGCCTCCAGTTCATCTTTGCCACTCTGCCCCTTGCTCACCACACTCCAGGCCTCTGATACTGTGATCGTTTCTAGAATATGCCAAGTGTTCTTCCCCTTCTCACTCCCGCACTCTTGCCCAGCCTGTGCTTTGCTGGCTCTATTCTTCCTTCCATCTTGGCGTCCTGGATGTCCCTTCCCCGGGGACGCCCCTCTGACCACTCTCCAAAATGCTCCAGTTCCTGATCTTCCGTGGTGCCTTCACAGCATTTTTCCCTATGCTGCTTTTTCATTTTCTTATTTATTGTCCGTCTCTCCCTCTAGAATGAAAGTTCTGTGAAAGCAGGCTCCACATCAGCTTGTTCACAGCTGTATGCTCAGTGCCTGGCATGAGCAATTCCCCTCCCCCCACACACAAAAATTGTTGAATTAATCGATGAATCAGCCCCCTCATGCTGGCTGACGGCAGGCTTCCGTATCCTGACCTTGGGGAATAGGAAGTTAGGCTCTTCCAGAAAAATTTGGGACTGACTTGTAAAGTGATCTTGAGTAAGTCACTCATCTTTACCTCTCTCATCATCCACTTGTTTCCCATGAGATGTCTCTTACCTACCTGTCCTCAGCTGGATGGATTACATGCCCATGAAGCAGGGCAGGCAGTCAACAGAGCCTCAGCCTCATGGACACAAGACGTTTGTTTGCAGGCGCTTCTTGTGCAATGACTGTATTTATTCTAGAACCTAGAATTAGATTTAAGAATGCTCCCAGGAGGGCCCTGTGTTCTGCTGCCATCTGGGATCTTAACTGCCTGAGTTGGAGCTGCGGGGAAGGAAAACGGCACCATTTCTAGAGCCCAGAGCTGTTTGTCCTTGAAAATTTCTGCCGCTGAATTCCCTTGTCAAAGAGCTCAGTATTGAGACACATTCCTGGTAAATTTGAAATGACATGGTCAGGATGCTGCATGGCTCATCAAACACGTCACAGGAAACAACAAAATAGGTGGGCGTGTCTTCGATGAAGGGCTCTGGGGCAAGAACGGGTTAGTACTTCGAGGAAGGACAGTGGATTGCACACATGGTCATATCGAGGGCACATCATCATGAAAGGAGAGGCGAGAAACCCCCAGCTGTCATGACAAAGCATGCTGGACCCCTTAGATGGATGGGTTACATTTCCTGCAGAAAATGGATTTGCAAGCGCAGAAAATCTTCACTATGGGTGGGATTTGCCTAATGGACCCAGTGTTAGAAAAGTCCATTTGAGAAAATGTTAATAAAAATACTTTTTCCTTATTTTTTTATCTTTCTTTCAGAGGCATCTCTTGGTGGCATAATCCTGCAGCTATTTGTTCCTGTATTTAGACCCATCGCTCTGACTGTAGGAAATGAAGATCCTCAAGTATGTAAAAGAAGATCAGCCCTGCTAAGCATCACCTGATAAATATCAGCAGGAACGTTAAGATTACAAGCAGGTTCTTTCTTTGATGTCTGGCCTAACAGGTGTGCCTCCTGCTGCTCTGAATATCAGTATGTTCAGATGTACTTAAGCTGCCTGACTTGTGGATAAGCCAAAAACTCAGGAATCATGAATGAGGTCTTCACTCTACAAGTAGGACTTCTGGATCGCTGATCTCAAGTTCCTATGAACTGAATACAATGTGTGAGCCCCTTGTGTTCATGGAGACGTGATTTCCAATTCTGAATGTTTAGTTCCTACCTTCCCACACGGAAGCCTCTCCCCAGATGCAGTAACCTCTGTTTTCTGAGCTTTGGGAGCCATGGAGCCACTTCCAAAAGGTGAGGGGCAGTTAAAATAACTTCGGGGTTTTGTGCCGAGAACAGGTCTTCTATGCCCTGAAAGGCTTCTTGAGAAAAAGATAAACGACTGAAAATCCTAATCAAAATTAGCTCCCATATATCATCTAGGGATGATAAATTCATCGGGGCAAGAACATTCTCTCCAGAGAGTAGTCTAGTAGACTTTTTGTGAATTGCTTTGCATAGACGTTCAGTCATTCATTTATTCAATGTGTATTTATTACCTTCCAAGGCAGAGGTCCATAAGTAAATGGGGGTCATAGTGCTCAGGGACTGGGAGGCTTGGCTTGGGCTTCCTGGAAGGCCTGGATATGGTGGAGAGTTTGGATGGCACACTGGATGGCATGAAAGCAACAGGCAGTGGAGAGGAAGAAGGAGGAAGGAGTAGGAGACAAGAGGAGAGCGGGGAAGCACCCAGTCAATGGCCATCTTCCTAGCGCCTCAGCAGCGGCCGTGTGCAGATGAACGACATTTCTGAGTTTGTTCCCATTTGCCGAGGCTGCTCTGCAATATCAATAGGCCTGATGCAGGTAAGCTGCCTGGCTTATGGATACACCAAAAACTTAGGACTCTTGGTTCATTTTCAGATCTACAAACAGGATCTGAAAATGATCCTTTGGATCATTTATTTTAAGTTCCTATGACCTGAACACAATCCATGAGCCACTCTACAATGAGAGCTCCAGGAAGGCAGGGACCAGTCCAACAAATGCATATGGAGCACTATGTCTACTTTCCTGTGAATCTTCTTTAAGACAAGATCCATGTTCCCTTCCACGGCCTCCAGTAGCTCCCGGATCTGGCCCTGAGCCCTTGCTGCCCTCTGGTCCCAACGTTCTCCTCCTTGCCCACTTATCTCCACCCACCACGGTAGGCTGCTCCTTGAACATCACCACATGTTCACTCACCACAAGACACTTTTATTTCCCCTGCTGTGGACATTCTTCCCCAGATTTTGATAATTTCCCCACTCGGGTCTCAGTCCCAATGTCCCTTCCTGAATTCCCATTTCTGGAAATGGTTCTTCCTCTGAGAGCAGCTGGGAAGACTGGTAAAGATAGAACTGCATCTCTGTGGAGGCAGCAGACAGCTACCAAGGCAGTGAGAACTGCAGGTCTAAGAGGGAAAGCAGGCTAGAGATGAGCCTAGCACCTGGGACCACTGTTCCTCAGAGGCATAGGCGATTTCTGAAGGCGGAAGCTGAGAGCCTGATGAGCTGAGCAAAGGTCTCCACACATCGAGAAACTAATGATCATTTAAGACTGTATTCTTCTACATGCACCCCAATGTTCACTGCAGCACCATTTGAATAGCCAAGACATGAAAGCAACCTAAATGTCCATCGACAGATGAATGGATAAAGAAGATGTGGTACATATGTACAATGGAATACTACTCAGCCATAAAAAAGAATGAAATAATGCCATTTGCAGCAACATAGATGCACCTAGAGATTACCATACTAAGTGAAGTAAGCCAGACAAAGACAAACATCATATGATATCACTTGTATGTGGAATCTAAAAAAAATGATACAAATGAACTTACTTATAAAACAGAAGTAGACCCACAGACAGAAAACAAACTTATGGTTACCAAAGGGGAAAGGGGGAGGAGGGATAAATTGGGAGTTTGGGATTAGCATATACAGACTACTATATATAAAATAGATAACCAACAAGGACCTACTCTATAGCCCAGGGAACTATACTCAATATTTTGTAATAACATATAAGGAAAAAGAATCTGAAAAAGAATATATATATATATATATAAAATGTATGTATAACTGAATCACTTTGCTGTACACCTGAAACTAACACAACATTGTAAATCAACTATACTTCAATTAAAAAATAAAAAAAAGGGGCTTCCCTGGTGGCGCAGTGGTTGAGAATCTGCCTGCCAATGCAGGGGACACGGGTTCGAGCCCTGGTCTGGGAAGATCCCACATGCCGCGGAGCAACTAGGCCCGTGCACCACAAATACTGAGCCTGCGCGTCTGGAGCCTCCGCTCCGCAACAAGAAAGGCCGTGATAATGAGAGGCCCGCGCACCGCAATGAAGAGTGGCTCCCACTTGCCGCAACTAGAGAAAGCCCTTGCACAGAAACGAAGATCCAACACAGCCATAAAAATAAATAAATAAACCCGATGTTTAAAAAAAAATAAAAATAAAAAAATAATAATAAAATAAAAAAAAAGAAACTATGGGCTTCTTTCATTCAACTAAAAAATAATAAATAAAAAATTTTAATAAATTTTTAATAAAAAATAATTTCTAACAATCCACAGTGATGAGCAGGATGTACCAACAAATCAGTCTTTTTATGCTTCTTCCTTAAGAACATACATTATTACTTTATGAATAGTTTTTTTTTTAAATATATTTTTTTAAGTATTTGTTTTTTAATTAATTAATTAATTAATTTATGGCTGTGTTGGGTCTTCGATTCTGTGCGAGGGCTTTCTCTAGTTGTGGCAAGCGGGGGCCACTCTTCATCGCGGTGCGCGGGCCTCTCACTGTCACGGCCTCTCTCGTTGCGGAGCACAGGCTCCAGACGTGCAGGCTCAGCAATTGTGGCTCACGGGCCCAGTTGCTCCGCGGCATGTGGGATCTTCCCAGACCAGGGCTTGAACCCGTGTCCCCTGCATTGGCAGGCAGATTCTCAACCACTGCGCCACCAGGGAAGCCCCTTTTTTTTTTTAAGGAAAGAAAAACTACTGGCTTCAGAGACTGCTGAGGAGGAGGGGTTCAGGAAAGCTATCAGTTACCTTGGGAAAAAGTGTGAACCAAGAGACCAGCCTTCATAGGGTCTGAAGCTCAGCTTCAAATAATCTAAATACTTGATTGAATTAAGGCAATCTGGAATTATGAGTGTTTGTAATTTAGATGGCTGCCAGAAGCAGAAGTGCATCCTCTCTGGAAGACTGTAACAGCATTAAAAGCCTCAAATTAACACTATAGATTTTCATGTATAATATCTGGCACTTATTAAAACATAATTAGACTGTATGGTGATGGATGGAAACTAAATTTTTGGTGGTGAGCATACTGTATAGTGCATACAGAAGTAGAAATATAATGTTGTACATGTGAAACTTATATAATGTTATAAACCAAAGCTACCTCAATTAAATACATATGTATATATAATTAAGCATGTAGGCAGATAAAGCATAACCAAAAATAAAGGAAAAAATAGACAATAGAAACAGACCCACAACAGGTCCAGACAATAAAGCAGACACAAATTTTAAAATAACCATGATAAATATGTTTAAGAATATAAAAGACAGGATTAAGAATTTTGATGAATAACTGCAAATCATGGTTCAAAACTATAAAGATGAACCGAATGGAAATTCTAATATGGAAAACTACTATGACTGAAATTAAGACCATATGGGTTTAACATTGGATTTGACACAGCAAAAGAGAGAGTTTATAAAGTAAAAGCTAGGCCAGAAAAATATACATCTAGAATGAAAGAGACAAAAAAGACGGAGAATACATAAAATAAAAAACAAACAGGACATTGTGAAAAGTTCTAACATAGTTGAGCAGGTGTCCCAGATGGGAAAGAGACAGGGAATGGGGCAAAAGTAGGAGATATTAATTAAGGAGGTATTACTTAGCTGATGAGACTCCATGACTGTGTGTGTGTGTGTGTGTGCGCGCATATGCGTGTGCATGGGAGAGAGAGGGAGAGGAGGAGGGGGAGAGAGAGAGAATTCTTATGGCCATGCAACAGCCTACAGGGGCAAGGCTAGACTGACCTCAAGATTTTAGCCCCCATCCCAACTCCATCCTGGTCATCACTCCCACCCTTGTCTCCCTCCCATCCTTCTCTCAATCTGTGGTGTTTGCTATGGGAGTCCTTAGTGCTCTTCACCAGAATTTCTGGCTCTCTTTGTAAGCACGGTAGGATTGCACTTCCCCATCCCCTGGAAGTTACGTATGAGCAGGTACCTTGCCTTGGCAATGACGTGTGACAGCCGCATGTGTCCATTTTGTGTAGAAGCTTTAAGAGCCAGTTCTCAATATCAATTTAAGGTATGTTATTGTCTCCCTGCCTCAGTGTCAAGGTGGAGCCTCCATCAGCCCAGTTTCCTGATGATCACAGAGGCAGAGCTTCCTGTCGATCTGAGAGGGACAATTAGTGCACGTAAGAAACAAACCTGTGTTGTTTGAAGCCACTGAAACATTGGGGTTGTTACCACAGTACAACACAGCCTATCCAGACACAGGTCCCTTTTACTTGCCTTTTCCATCCCATTCTTACCATTTCCCTCCTCTTTCAATCCAAGCCACCAGGAGACCTTTTCTTTCTTTAATTTGAACCACAGAATCTTGCTTTCCCCTTAGGATCTTTTCTATGTCTATTCTTATTTCCTATTCCTCTTTGCTGAAGGCGGAGATCACTTTCATTCCCAAGAATGCGCCTTTTATCTACTTCCTTTGTTACAAACAGCTGCAGCTCTACGCAGCAGTGGAAGTTTCTCACGCAAATGACTAAAAATCATGTCCCAGGGAAAAATCTACCTCCCTCATCTCTCTGACTGTCTGAAGCCCAGCCTTCCCTGAACTTAAACCATTCCACAGCACAGTTCTGATTGCCACAGCCAGCAGATGGAGAGAAGCTTCTCCAGGTTTCATCTCCCTGGGGAATTCAGCTGGTGAATCCTACTGGCAAAGGCTGCAGTCAGTTATGGATTCTGGGACATCACCTAGCAGGCTGCCAGCATGTGGCAAATGTAAACAAACAAACCACAGGCTCTGGATGATAGCTTGAGAGCTGTATGAAAACTAAGAAGAAAGCTATCCTTCTTATGATGGCCTGGTTGTGTGACGAGCATCATGTTCTGCGAACAAGGACAGAGGCTGAAGCAAAAGGTTTCATCTCTTTTTCTTAACGCCCCCAATTAGCTGCCGGTAGGTGTATCTAGACTTGAAAGGGCATTCCTCTCAGATCAGCAAGGGCCAAGGAAATCCCCTCTGATTTGCGAGAGAAGATTATATTGCATTTATCAAGTATTTTGCTTTTAAAAGTTCCAGCGGGGTCTCTGAGTTCACATGTCTACAGTTGCTAAAATATCTGCGTGGTGCGTACACACACAAACCTATTTTCCACAAACAAGGGGATAATAAAAGGCTTCTGTCCTTTCCAGGCACAGAAGGATGAGTCACAGATATCGTTTGAAGAAGTCCAGTCTCCTCAGGGGACAGGTGGAGCTCCTGACACCCTCCCTTGAAGGGAACTGGTCCCCACTGGGCTCGGCTTTCTGTTTTCTGCCAACAGTTCTATATTCCATATCCCAGCGCTGAGTCTCTGAATGCCCCACGGCAGGAACCCTGCTCTTTTTACAGAAAGTTCAAAAGCCCTTTTCTGTCTCTCTTGCCCACACAGACGCAGGAGCAATTTATCTCCACACTGGCCGCAGCTGGAGCAGGGATGGGCTTCTGGCTGTGAGGAGTGGCCCCTGTTTCAGGCTGTGCCCTGCTCTGGCGAACACCCTGGACTTCTTATCTTCTCGGGGCCACATCATGCCTCTCCCTGTAGGACTCAACAGTTGGCGAGACCGATGGCTCAATTCTCCAGGCAGAACTGAAACAGCTGCCACTCAAGGAACTATTTAAAAAATACTGGTGTTCCTTAGAGGCAGAGAGGTGAGACTGGCTGATTTCTTTGGAATCCAGGAAGAAAATGAAATGCAGTCTGTCTACCCAGCACCAGCCATGTTCGTGGGCAGAAACAGGTGGCTGCCTATATGTTGGTCTGTGAAGGATGCCAAGAAGACACCCAGCCTACAATCCCCACCCCCCTGCACCCAACTGGTTCTGAGATGCTAAAATCTACCATCCTTCACCCAGTAATCCTTTCCTTTACAGTGTTCCCTCCTCCTGCATCCTCTTTACAAATGCAAGGCATTTTGGAAGGAGATGATCCTTTATCATTAACTCTGTTATGGACTGGACTGAACTGTGTCCCCCTCCCACCCCCAAATTCTTATATTGAAGCTCTAACTCCCAGAATCTGAGAATGTGATGGTATTTCGAGAATGGGCTTTCAGAGAGGTAATGAAGGTTAAATGAGGTCATGTGGGTGGGCCCTAATCCATTCTGACTGGTGTCCTCATAAGAAGAGGACATTTGGACATACAGAGAGATGCCAGGGATGTGCGTGCACAGAGGAAAGACTGTGTGAAGAAGCAGCAAGTGGGCGGCCATCCGCAAGCCAAGGAGAGAGGCCTCAGAGGAAACCTACCCTGTCAGCACCTTGATCTTGGACTTCCCACCCCCAGAGCTATGAGAAAATAAATTTCTGTTGTTTAAGTCACTCTGTCTGTCGTATGTTATTATGGCAGCCCTAGCAAACGAATACAGTCCTTAATGTAAATTAGTTTATCCACAGAAACAGACTCACAGGCATAGAGAACAGACTTGTGGTTGCCAAGGGGGAGAGGTGGTGGGGGAGGGATGGATTGGGAGTTTGGGGCTAGCAGATGCAAACTATTATATACATGATGGATAAACAACAAGGCCCTACTGTAGACTGTACAGCACAGGGAACTATATTCAATATCCCGTGATAAACCGTAATGGAAAAGAATATGAAAAAGGATATACATATGCATAACTGAAGCACTTCGCTGTACAGCAGAAATTAACACAACATTGTAAATCAACTCTACTTCAATATAATACATTGTTTTTAAAATCCCTAATCCTCTGCTTTTTGCTAACTCATTAAGGTTTGGAGTAGAAATGGGAAATAGGTTCTTCCCAAGAAGGGAAGGTCTGGAGAAGATTCGCAAGGAATTGTAAGGGAGTTGAGCACATGGGAGGCTGATGTCCTGGGCTGGAAGGAAGAGGGAGAGAAAGCGTCACCCCCGGAGCCTGGACTCACACCTAATACCATCGAGTCCCACTGAAGACAAACGTCTTTGTCTTCCCAAGTTTGCTGCGACCAACCCTATGGCTCCCCCACTCTGCAGCCTGCACCGGCCTGTGTGATCTGCACTTTCCCAGGAACAAAGGGCCAAACTACCCTCCAACCCATCAGGTTTACATTGCAGCCTACTGGCCGTAACTGGGCCCCCCTCAGGGCCAGGGCTGTGTCTTAGTCCTCCTGTAACCAAGCAGGACCCTATGGGTCCTTCTGGGGGCAGAACCGCCACCGCCCCCCCCCCACCCCCCCCCCCCCCCCGCCATGTCCTCCACCCACCTCTTGTTTGTAGAAAGGCTTTTGTCTCCCAGGCCTCCCCTGAGCCACAAAAGGCTTAATGATTGGAAGAATGTGAATGTGTAGTATCAAAAGATGGCATTGGGCCAGGAGAATTGGTAACAAGTAAAACAATAGATCAGCCATATAGTAGAGTCACAGGGTCTTTCGTTCCTCCCTGAAGGACATAGATAAGTGTCTGATGCACATTCCTGAGTTGTTTTACAGATACTAACACCCCCATAAGATGGAAGAAGTTAACTACATGATGACCATGGGCATGTAGCCCCCAGGCCTCCTGGAGCCTGAGGATTGATGATGTGAACCCCTGTGACACCGCCCTGCTACCTCACCATCAGCCAATCAGAGAATTGTGCACGACTTGATCACACACCTTGAGACCCTCTCCCTCACCTTGCCTTTAAAAACCTCTCCCTGAAACCCATCAGGGAGTTGGGGCCTTTTGAGCACTAGATTACCTGGACTCCTTGCTCGGCCCTGCAATAAACGCTGCACTTCCCTTCACCACCACCAGGTGTCAGTAGATTGTCTTTACTGCAGACCCAAGTTCGGTTCAGTAACACTCTTTTTAGTCCTTGTAACACCTGATATAGAGCCTTCCCTGGATGAGCAGAATATCTGCTGATTGAGTCAATATGACCCCGCTTTATTTCTTCCCAAAGTGAGGTCTGGATTAATCCAAAGCACATTCAAGGACTTATTCCAAATATCCTTCAAACGACGGCCTGAAGATCATCAGTGACCTGGCCTCCCAGCTGGCCAGTCTCCTTCTGTGTTAGTCAAGAATTAGGGTGGCTGCTAAGCCGGCCCGTCTGCAACAGAAACTCAGCCACAGCTGCGTTCAGAGCCACCCATCATAAGCCCTTCACTGTAACAATACCTGAAGAGGTTCTTCAGTACGGGGCTTCTAGTGACAGCAACAGAGCTACCGACTAAAGGCAGGGTCCTTTAGTATACCGTTTAATAAAGTTATCGTAAGTGTATAGTCACACACACAACATGCAACGCTAAAGAACAGGTGACCACAGGGTGGTTTTGGATCCAGTTCTGAATCAGCCGCTGTATGTGGCTGTGTCTTTCCCCTTCAGTAAGGCCAGGACTGGCTCCCAAGGCCCCGTGCTTGGTTTAATGCCCTATTCTCTCCATTTGAAATGTTTTATAATTTTTGAACAAGAGACTCCATCCTTTCTTTTTGCACTGGGACTCACAAATTACATCCCTGGTTCTGAGAGAGGCCTCATTACTTTTCTGTGTCAGAGCTAATATGTAAATTGCAGAGAATTCTCAGGTTCTGGGTCTGTAATTCAGAAGCGCAGATGGGGATTTCTCGGGGGGGGGGGGCACTAACCTGAACACAGATGCCTCCTAGTCAAGCAGGGCCCGTAGTTGCCATTGCTGCATCCAATGCGGTAGCTAATCTGGAATCACACTCAAGGCCACGGTCAACACCGAGACCTGACCCGAGTAGGGTCTGGGAACAGACCTGGCCGGCAGCCGCAGGGATTCTCAGTGTCACAGGAGGGCCAAGGTCAGAAGCCAGGAAGTTCGGTCCAAAACTGCTGCAGGACACCTGGGAGGAGGGCGCAGACCCTGTGGAGCAGGAGCTGCCCAAAACTGCCCGAGGAGTTCAGGACAACCGGGTTGGGTTTAGGGGCCCGACTCCCTCCCAGCTGGGAAATGGAAGAAAACTGGTAGCTGGAAACTCAGGAAGGGAGAGGTGAGGGTCTCGTGGGCCCCTTAGGATCTGCCGGACAAGGACCTAACATCCCGAGTTAACTAGCTCCCTCTGGCGGCCAGTGCGGAAGGACCCAAACCTGTTAACAGTGGAAACATGCAGGGAAAGCCCAGTGATAGAGCCCAGCCAACAGGTGAAGGTCTTTATGCTAAATATCGAATTTCTATCAACAGCATCTCCATAGCTTTGGCTGTATCTGTTCTTATTTGCTGCAAATGTTGGTCAAAATCCTAGAATTTAAGAAAGTATGGTCATCTTCAACATTTGTACTGCAAAATTCTCTCCCTAGGGGAGTAAAATCAATCTCTCTCTCTCTCTCTCTCTCTCTCTCTCTCCCCCTCTCTCTCCCTCTTTATCTCCGCCTCCCTTTCTCTCCCTGCCCCAGATCTTGTTGGTAATGAAGGTAGCCTGAAGGTTACTGGAAAATCTCCTGACTCACAAGGCCTGTGTTCACAGAGTATCCTGTGCTCACCACAACCACCGGCCATGGCTCCAGCAGCTGACTTGAAAACTGTCTTACCCTCTTACCCTCATTGGGACTTGCTATTTAACCATTTCACGTCCACCTGTGTCATATATCCACTCCTCAGGCAGCGGCTTGGCTTTGCATAAGAAATACAAATGGAAACACGTGACTTATATTCTGAATGTTTTTCTGGAGGCTGAACTACATGATCTCTAAGATTCCTGCCAGAATCTATTGTAAGTAAACCAAAATCTGATTGATAAAAATCTCCCTGAAAATTGTCTGAGATCTAAAGCATGTAGTCAATGTAGACACATGTGAACTGTGAATGACTGAGTCTCGTAATTTGACCACGGCTCATGTGTTTTGAATGCTAACTGGGTATCAGGTACCGTGCCAACTATACAATCGCATTATCCTCACAACAACCTGGTAGGAATGTTAAGTTTCCTGTTAAGGAAACTTAACATCCCTGTTTTATGAATGAAGAAATCGAGGCTCTGAGAGCTTGAAGGACTTGTCAAACTCACACAGCTAGTTAGTGGGGGAGCCAGGACTTGATGCCCAAGTCACACCTGTCTGAGCATCTCAACAGGATGCGGGTTCAGAGGGAATCAGTGCCAGGAAGGCCCCGTTCCTAAGCCCCTGTTGTAGCTCTCCCAGGACAAGCGTTTAGACCTAGTCATGGTAACTGGGCCTGGAGCTGCTGAGCTCATAGGTTTTCTCTGCTCCTGATGTGGATTCTGACAGCTTATTACATTACCATTATCTCTGCACCATGTCACTGCTTCCTGGCCTTGGCTGTGTGTTCAGGCAGATTTCCCTGACCCCTTTGGAAATGTGCTGCTTGAGATCATTGAATCAGAGGCAATGGTCTGCATCTTCTAGAAGGGAATGCCCAGTTGTCATTATCCCCTGGCTCTGGCTCTGCATGGACCTACCCACCGTTACATGGTATCTGCTTCAATAACTCAAACTCTGGAGGGTTATGTTTAGCTATATCTACTTGCTAGTTTGTAAATCTGATGAGCCACTATATTGTGGAATCAGATCTCATTGCCTTAAAATGTATTCCAGGGCTTCCCTGGTGGCGCAGTGGTTGAGAGTCTGCCTGCTAATGCAGGGGACACGGGTTTGAGCCCTGGTCTGGGAGGATCCCACATGCTGCGGAGCGACTAGGCCCGTGAGCCACAACTGCTGAGCCTGCGCGTCTGGAGCCTGTGCTCCGCAACAAGAGAGCCTACGATAGTGAGAGGCCCGCACACCGCGACGAAGAGTGGCCCCCGCTTGCCGCAACTAGAGAAAGCCCTCGCACAGAAACGAAGACCCAACACAGCAAAAAAAAAATAATAAAATAAAATAAAATAATTTAAAAAAACAAAACAAGACAAATAAATCTTAAAAAAAAAATGTATTCCATTTGGCTATTAAACGGTTTTGAGAATAGTGTCAGACCAGTGAGTGAGTGTGTGTGCATGTGTGTGCATGTGTGTGTGTCCTGCCCACCCCATCTTCCCTGTCACCCAGACTACAAACTCGGGTCGTCTTCAGTTTGCCTGCACACACACACCCACAGCCTGCATCCTTCCCTCAGTCCCCCAGGTGTCCTTTTTGGGGTCTCCTCCTTTCCTCTGGCCCCAGACAACTCTAGCAGTCTCCTGCCCTATCTGCCTTCATCATATTAATGCTGAATCATCACCCAGAAATAAGGTCAGCCATGTGACAGACCTCCGAATCCCGCAGGACTGGTTCCCTGGTCAACACTCGGTACCATCGCATCCTGAGTCCTGCAAAATCTGTCTCCAGATTTACCCCCCAACCATATCACCTTAAAATTCATCCCACCAACCGTGTTGAGAACCAACATTTATTGAGCCTCTGCTAAAGCCAGGGACTCTGCACCTGGTAGGGCACGCGGGCAATGGGATGTGAGCCTGTGATCTGTCCTGGTCCCACAGCCCCTGTGCCCTCCTGTGACTCTGTCCAATGCTGGCTCTGTTCCCTCTGTTTGCTTTCTTGCCTATTAAAATCATTCTCATCTTCCAAGTCAGGTGTCTACTCTCTGTGACATTGACCCTAATCCCCTTGAAATTCCCTCCTGGAGCCTGAGTACCTGGGTTTTAGTCCTAATTTGCTACTAACTAGGTGTGTGACTCTGGGAAATTTTAAAAATCTCACTGAGTCTCAGTTTCCTCATCCTGAAAAATTGCAATAATAAAAAATACTTCCTCACATAGATGTTGAGAGGACTATGTCACAGTGAGTACAAATGAATACAAATGAGATTTTGTTCTTAAAGCATTGAAAACTGGGTAAGAAATTATTTCTAGAATCTTGGCTCCCAAACGTTGTTTTTATTGCTATTTACCCTACCCTCAGATGATTCTGCATTCCCTTTGTATCTGCTTCCTCTAGTTGATTTCTAGTTTCTTGAGGCCAGGGACTGTCATTTAAAAATTTTTTTTGTGAGGCTGAGAAAAGAGTTATTATTTTATTTTATTTTTTAACATCTTTATTGGAGTGTAATTGCTTTACAATGGTGTGGGGACTGTCATTTATCTTTGCATTCTAGTGGGTCAGCTAATAATGAGCTTTGACCATAGTACATCTTGGCTTAGTTGAGTTTGATTGCTACATGATTATAGATACGCTGGGAAATTTTAAGGACATTTTACCTATTCCCCTGCTTCAGGTAGGACTTTCCTAATTCTGGGTAGATGAGAATCTGGCCCACTGGCAACCTATTCCACTTTCTTTTACTTTAAACGAACTGAAGGAGACCTTAGAGATTATTTCATGCAAGGATAACAAATAGATGCCCTTTTATGTGCTGACTCCAATCAATTAATAATGGCTTTCTTGAGTGCTGGCAGTGCTACAATAGATTAGTGATGTCTGCTCCTTGCGCAGGTTGGGCAGTTAGTAATGTGCAGGTAGTGTATTCACCTTTCCCGATTTAGTCCATCGCTCTCATTTGCACATGAGGAAACTAATGTCCAGAGAAGCTGGGTGACATACTCAAGGCCCGAGAGTTAGTTAGAAGCAGGGTATAAACTGGAAGAGGTCAGATGTTCTGGAAACTAGTTCAGTGTTTTCTTTTTTTTTTGGAGAGACTAGAGTTTGGAAGAGAAGAAAAAGATCCAGTTGTGAGTCTATGGCCCATTTACCCATGGATTTAACTGCTCATGCTCCTCATTCTGTGGCCTGGGGACTGTGTCTCTGAAACACAGCGTGTGAGCAGCAATGACCTAGGGGAGGAGTTGCTCCTTCAAACCATGGGCACAACCTTCTCTCAGACCATCTGTCCCAACCTGGAATTGCCAGTTGGAGCCTGCCCGGACCACAGGATGGCAAGGCTGAGTCCTGGGCTACTTTAGAAGCAGAGACATCTCAAACAAATTCCCATGAATTTTAAACTCTTACAAAATAAGATTAGGTGCATGGTATGCCCCCTGGGGGAATAGCCTCTTCTTTATAGTATTGAATTTATGATTTCAAATTTGAAATGGAAACACTGAAAGGAATTCTTGGTGGATGGGAAGGGGGATTATTCTGCAATATTCAAAAAAAGTTGTAGATGGGACTTCCCTGGTGGTGCAGTGGTTAAGAATCCGCCTGCCAATGCAGGGAACACAGGTTCAAGCCCTGGTCCGGGAAGATCCCACATGCCACGGAGCAACTAAGCCCGTGCGCCACAACTACCGAGCCGGCACTCTAGAGCCTGCGAGCCACAACTACTGAAGCCCGCGCACCACAACTACTGAAGTTCATGCGCCTAGAGCCCGTGCTCCACAACAAAAGAAGCCACTGAAATGAGAAGCCCACGCCCCGTAACGAAGAGTAGCCCCCGCTCACCGCAACTAGAGAAAGCCCGCGCGCAGCAACGAGACCCAACGCAGCCAAAAATAATAAACAAATAAAATTAAATTAAATTTAAAAAAAGTTGTAGAATTCAGAACTTCCAAATAAGCTGAAATTTCCGGAGAATTCAAAATACATATTTTATGTCAATAGAATTTAGACTCTGCTTATGTACAGACTAAAAGTAGGTAGGGAGAGAAGGGGGGCACCAATACACCCAAAAAAGCACTAAGAGGCAAAATTCATTAAAAACCAGGCATCTGCTCTCAGGAAGGATTAATGTTCCAGCTGCAGACTGTGCAGTGCCATTGCTGAGTTACACTGCACTGTAGCTCTCACCTAAATACAGTTTGATGCCAACTATCAAATGGCATGCTTTGTTGTATATCTTAGTACACAAACACCTGTACGTAGAATCATGGGATATTACAGCTGGAGAAGAAGTTAAAGACCATGGCCCAAGCCCCTCTCTTTACAGATGTCCCCAAAAGGTGAAAGGGCTTAGCCGAGGCCACACTGCCGGTTACAGGCAAAGCTTGCCCATATACCTGGGAATCTCCATTCTAAGTCTTTCTGCTGTCCAGTATACACATCCCAGAGTTACACATTTTCCATGGAAAGAGGGATAGACCATTAGAAAGAAAATATCCAAAGAAATTTAATTCATCCCCAAAGATCGGTATTTGCATCACCTGAGTTAACAATTCCATACGTTATCTTTTCCTTTGATACAGCCCACCCTGAAGATTTCAGACTTGACAGCCTCCATAATCTTGTGGGCCGGTTCCTCAAAGTCAGCTCTCTCTCCGTCCTACCAGTTCTGTTCCTCTGCAGAACCTTGGCTGATGCACATGGGGCGGGCCCCCTTGGGCACCTTTAGGTCTCCAGCAGAAGCCTTCTCGGCACACCCCACCCAGGCCCCTCCTCTTGGGGCCCTCAACCTGACCTCCATTCGCCCTGTGAGAGGTAGGGGGCTGGAGGGCCACCTCCTCTCAAACCAGAACCTGTCCCTGCCTGTTCAGAGCACCTGAGAGCACAGGACGAGGCTGACCATCCCTCAGCTCCTCCCACAAGAAGCTCCACCCCTTTGTATGGGGGGTGGAAGGGAGCAGGGGTGCTTTGTAACCAAAGATTCCATTTTACCCTCCCGCAGATTTGAGCTTCTGCCCCCCTTTTTTAACATTTAATTTAATTTTATTTTATTTCTTGGCTGCTGTGGCCTGTGAGATCTTAGTTCCCCGACCAGGGATGGAACCTGGGCCCTCAGCAGTGAAAGCACAGAGTCCTAACCACTGGACCACCAGGGAATTCCCTGAGCTTCTGCCCCATGGAGAGCAGAGGGGAGGGAACCTGGAGGTCCCCCAGGGGTTAGGGTATGTGACCAGCTTCTCAGTCTGTACCACTCATACATGTCTGGTCGCCAAAGGAGGGGCTTGCAGCGTCCGTGTGGACCACTGTGAGGGGGGCAGGGAGTGGTGGTTCTTGGCACCAAAGGCCTAAGTCCCAGCGAGAGTGTGAATCCTGGAAGTCAGCTGGGCCAGGGCTCCTTCCAAAGCAACTTAAACATCTTTGTTTCCTTCTCTGTGAAATACCCCATTTCGCCCTCTATTGATTTGAAAGTCATCCGTTCTATTTCTATTCTTCTCATCTATAGAGTAAAGCAGTATTGATTCAGTTGAACCAAGTGAAACTGCCAATATTGGGACATTTTTTATTTACAAAAATGTAATTTCATGTGGTCTGACAGGTTCCCCCAGCATACACCAGGATTCATAAGACACTTTTTATCTCCCTTGAAAGTGGGACTTTCAAGCCCCACTTCCTTCATCTCGACATCTTACACTGATACCGATCTCAGGTGGCCTCGGCCTGCAGTGGCTTGAAGCAGGGTTTCGGTTCCTGGCCAGTGATTGAGGTCGGGTCGCGGCAGTGAGAGCACCAAATCCTAGCCACTAGACCAGTGGTCAGTGACAAGGCCCTGGCCCTACTGCTTTGCAGAAAAAGAATTCCCACAAAGACGGAAAGTAGTGAAACAAGTAAAGTATTTATTAGGAGAAAAAAAGAGTACAGTACGTGTGGATAGACACACAGGCAGGCTCAGAGAGACGGTCGCACCCTCGTGGCAGTTTAAATCACTTATATGGGGCATTTCTTCCATGTTTCCTGTGAACAATCATTTTGATTTGTCTGATTCAGAGTCCATATTTGGTGTGTCTCAGGATTTTCCCATGTGTGCACATGCATCTCTTAGCCAAGGTGGATTCTACCGAAGAGGCCTATGGTAGACTTAGCCACTTAGCATCACTCCCCTTTTGACCTCCAAGGAGACTTTCTGTGCATGTGTGGTCAGGGAGGTCTCCTGACTTCAAGAATGAGGAATATGTGGTCTCTTATCTTCTATTTGGGCAGGGCCCAGCCTCCTCTCTCAATTGTCCTGTTATTCTCGTCTCGGAGTATTGGTCCACAAGGAACGATCTCAAACCGTTTGCCCTGGGGGTTCATCTGTCTTCTGCCTCAATATTATCTGCAAATTTAGGTCCATATTTCTAATAAATGGCTGTTTTTGAAGCAAGGATACATTTTACTTACTTTTTCTCATTGTTACCTCTTGTATGACCCTTCTTGCCACTGCATTCTAGCATCCTCTAACGGGAACAAAAGCTCTTGTAGTTTTTCGGGGGAATCTATGGGTGGTAACTTCTTAAACACTTCATATAACTTAAAATGCCTTTATTTTGCTCCCACTTTTGAGTGATTATTTGGCTAGGTATAGAAGTACAGTTTACACTTTTTCCCATGGCACCTTTAAGATATTCCTCCCTCATGTCCTGACTTCCAGCGTTGCCAATGAAGAATCTGTTGCTTTTGCAAAATTGTATTTTCTGTTTTCAAGATGTCCAAATAGTCTTTTTTCAAAGCTACATGTTCTTATTTCATAATCACCAGCTTTAGGGATGTGACACCTTCCCTTTATTTCTTTGAGAATTTTATTTGTTTTTAGGTGTCATTTGTAATAGCTTTACTGAAGTATAGTTCACATTCCATAAAAAGACATTCATTATAAGTGCACAATACAGTTATTTTTAATAAGTGTGCAGAGTTGTACAACATCACTGCTGTCGAGTTCTAGAACTTTCCCATCACTTGAACAAGTTCTGCCATAGCGTTTGTGTTCAATCTTCAATTGCCTCCAGCCTGAGGGAATCACTGATCTACTTCTTATCTCTGTATTTTTTTTTTCCTTTTTTGGAAATTTTATATAAATGGTATCATATAACACATGGTTTTTTGTGGCTGGCTTTTTTTCCTCTTAGCATAATGTTTTGGAGGTTTATCCATGTAAGCATGTATCAGTAGTTCTTTATTTATATTGTTGAATACGATTCCGTTGTGCTACATTTTGATCCAGGGTTTCCTATGTGCACTGTTCTAAGCCTCATTCAACGTGGTTTATAGTCTGCATGGGGGATAGAGCCATGCCCATCTAATCTGAAGCCATTTCTGGAGGAAGGCATGGTCATTTCCATTTCTCCAAGGAAGACATACAGATGGCCAATAGGCACATGAAAAGATGCTCATCATCACTAATTATTAGAGAAATGCAAATCAAAACTACAATGAGGTACCACCTCACCCCGGTCAGAATAGCCATCATTAAAAAGTCTACAAATAACAAATGCTGGAGGGCATGTGGAGAAAAGGGAACCCTCCTACACTGTTGGTAGTAATGTAAGTTGGTGCAGCCACTATGGAAAAGAGTAGAGAGGTTCCTTAAAAAACTAAAAATAGAGTTGCCATATGATCTAGCAATGCCACCTCTGGGCATATATCTGGATAAAACTATAATTCAAAAAGATACATGCACCACTATGTTCATAGCTGCACTATTTACAATAGCCAAGACATGGGAACAACTTAAATGTCCATCGACAGATGAACGAATAAAGAAGATGTGGTATATATACACAATGGAATATTACTCAGCCATAAAAAAGAATGAAACAATGCCATTTGCAGCAACATGGATGAACCTAGAGATTATCATACTAAGTGAAGTAAGTCAGAAAGAGAAAGACAAATACCGTACGCTATCACTTATATGTGGAATCTAAATTAGGACACAAATGAACTTACCTATGAAACAGAAACAGACTCACAGACATAGAGGACAGATTTGTGGTTGCCAAGATGGAGCGGGGAAAAAGGAAGGATGGAGTGGGAGTTTGGGATTAGCAGATGCAAACTAGTATATATTGAATGGATAAACAACAATGTCCTACTGTAGAGCACAGGGAATTATATTCAATATCCTGTGATAAACCGTAATGGAAAAAAAAAAAAAAAGACATGGTCACTTCTTTAACAGAGCCAAGCCCAGCCTCATCACCTACCACTTCAAGATGAACAATAGTATTTTCCTTCCACAGCTGGTTAGAAAGCAGGTATCGTCCTGTGAGTCCAAGCCCCTCTCTCCACGGCTCACTGGCTCCTGTGCCGGCTTCCAGGTTAGTGAATCTTAGCTGGTAAAGGCTAGGGGACGGGGATGGGGGGTAGCTGCCAGCATGCAGCTCTGGGGAGGGGCCTGGAACCTGGACCTTTCCCGTTGCTCCTTGTAAAGCTACACGTCTTGTTCTGAAGCATGCTGCTTAAAGTTGACTTTTCCTTGAAAGGAAAACGTTCTGAATTTTTTAATGCTTCAAAAAGGAAAGAGAAAGATAAAAAAGAAAGGAAAGAAGGCAGGCAAGGAAGAGCCATTTCCATTTTCCTTCTCCTTTAAATCCATCTCTGGACATATTCGGTGGCAGCCCTGCCAGCTGTTAAAAGTATTTGAGAGTTGGCAGAGGGCTACAGTGAGGAAATCAAATCTCTGCTCCTCCAGAGAACTCCATTAGCGAGATATTTAAACTGTGGCTTCACCTGAAAGAGGAAAGACAGCAGCCCACAAGGCAACCTCCCCGCTCCTTACAGAGCTCTGAGAAGCAGCTGGGTCCTGTTTCTCAGGCCTTGACAACACTTCCTACTCCTTCCGCCTACAGGAATATTCTGAAAAAAGACATTAGTGCACTTGAGACATCACCTCTCCTCCCCTGCTCCATGTCATGCAGCCAGAACCCAGCTAGATGCAGTTACTAGTGTTCTCAGGAGGCTGCAAGGGGACAGAGGGGGAACAGAAATCCTGCCCTCATGCATAATATTATAGCTCCCCAACACTGAGAATACACTCTTCATAAGAAGACTGATAAATTTGGCATATCTGTACACAGAAGTATACATTTCCATATTATGAATGTAATACAAAATAGCCAGTTTATATTTTAAAACCAGCAATGTGATACAATTTTATTTGTGTGGCAGTTTGGAAAATTCAGCATTCATTTTACAATTAAATACATGCTATAAATACATATCAAAGCCAAGGAAGTGTTTATAATCATTGACCCTGAAACTCCACTGCAAGGAATGTGCCCTAAGGCCACCAACTCAATGGGAAAAAAGAGCCAAAATGCTCAATGATTGTTCCTATTATTAAACTGCAGAACTAGATACTGTCGAATTTGCCACAGAGAAAAATGGTTAATTAAGATAAATCAGCGTGGGGGGCGGTGGTGGTGGTGGGATGAATTGGGAGATTGGGATTGACATATGCATTTTATATGCATAAAATAGAGAACTAATAAGAACCTGCTGTATAAAAATAAATAAATAAAATAAAATTCAAAATTTGGAAAAAAGAAATCGGCGTGTTGTGACATGTAAATATTTTAAATGATTATGATTTGTTATGATGTTATGGGATGTCAATTGTGATTATTATGATATCACATGGGAAATATTTGTGATATAATGTTCAGTGAAATAATCAGAAGATATAGCTGGTATGTGGCCCAAGCGCACAATTTCACAGCAATATTTCTGTATATGGACTTGCCAAGAGGGTGACACAGAAAAATGAAATTAGTTGTTTTAAAATAGTAAGAATATGAGCAAAAGTTTTCTTTGGGGACTTCCCTGGTGGTCCAGTGGTTAAGACTTTACCTTCCAATGCAGGGGGTACAGGTTCGATCCCTGGTCGGGGAGCTAAGATTCCCACGTGCCTCGAGGCCAAAAAAGCAAAACAGAAAACAGAAAAAAAAAAAAAAATTTTCTTTTGATGGTGCCGTATTTTTTAAATAAAAATGGAAACAAAAAGCAATGCAAATTTTAGTTAGCTCTCTGCATCAATGCATAATAACCCTTTTAACTCACAGGTAGTTCATCTAAGTACTAATCATTTCCATCCTCAGTTCTAGGGCCTAAAGACAGGCTCTGCAGAAGGAAAATTAAAGAGAGAGAAGGGGTGGGGAAAGAAGAGAGAACTGAGGAAGGAGGGGAGGCAGAGGAGAAAACGCAAGTCAAGATGTCCAACCACCTCATCTTTGGTCTCTATTTGCTTTTAAAGTTTTGTCTTAAGCTGAACTTATTTCTTTAACTTCCTCAATCAATTCCTCCCCTGAATTACATTTTTTTTCTGATTTCATCTCTCTCTCTCTCCAACCTGAATATCAGATTCTCTCTTCAATTAATATCATTGTAAACCAAGATCTATGGGTTCTAATAACTACTTGGTTAAAAATCAGCCTGGCAAATGAAAGAGCAAGAAGATTTTCTTCTTTTCAAAGACTACTGCCTTCACCCAACAGTTTACTGCAATAGAGATAATATTTTAAAACCTGGTAATACTTGATTTCTTACCTTCCTAACTGCATGACCTTCTCCCAGCCAGTCCAGAGCATCCAGGCACAAATTGGAAGAAGGGGATGTTTGGGGGAAGATTAAAAATGTCACAGAAAAAGTACAGAGAGAAATACTTAGTTTAATATTCAGCTTTTCACATGTAAAGTAGGATTAACTACTAAGGCAATAGTGTTGCAACCAGGCTACAGCTTTAATAGAGGATTTTTAAGATATCTTTCTCTCCTCCACTGGAATATTAACCATCAAGCCTGGATGACTTGGGTCATGGAGTCATCCATCGAATGAAGAAAAGGCAAATCCATTTGTCTGTAACAACTAGAGGGTGGGGATAACCCTACAACTTGTGTTCCTCTATGGCAGAAGCGGAATAGTTAGAAGTTGAACTGTGTCCCCCTTCCAAATGTATATTTTGAAGTCCTTAAACCCCAGTTTATGACTCAGAACATGTCATAAACTGACACACTGCAGAAGTAATCAAATTAAAATGAGGTAATAGGGTAGACCCTACTCTAACACGACTGGTGTCCTTTTATAGGGAGAAATTTGCACACAGACAGCTATACAGGGAGACTGCCATATGAACATGAAGATGGTTATCTATAAGCCAAGAGACAGGCTGGAGACAGACCCTTCCCTCACAGCCCTCAGAAGGAACCACTCCTGCCAACACCTTGATCTCAGACTTCTGGCCTCCAGAATTGGGAGACAATAAATATTCTGTTTTTAGGCTACTCGGTTTGTGGTACTTTGTTACAGCAGACCTAGCAAACTAATACAGTGCCCAAAGGAAGAGAAAAAGAAAATCCCTGCTTTCCACTCTGAGGGGCAATGGGAAGAAGAACAAAAGGATGCTATTCCCCTCTCCTCATTTGGGGCTCTGGAAAAAGGCCCAGTAGGAGGCTTCCCTGGACCAACCTCGATGCCACCACAGCAAAGCAAACCTGCCACACAGGATGGTCAGGTAGCAGGCCTTGGGCACATGTTGGCTGGGCTTTCCTCAGTTCAAGTGAAGTATATTTTAGGGGAGGAAAAATAATTTTCCCTCTAACCTTCTAGGTTCTAGGCTGAGATGCCCCCATAATAAAAGACAGATTAGTAGAAGAAAACCAGAAGCTTAGTAACATGTAACTGAATAGCTCCCCGAAATGGCCCAAGCCATCACCTTAAATACCATCTCCACCTAAAGACAAAAGGAGATGTTGGCGGGGGGGTTGGGGGGGCAGTTATGAGAGGTTATCAAGCAAAGCACAGAAAACAAGCGCATGGTTGTTATGCAGGTTTAACTTGCTGTTTTCTCCATTGATAAGCGTTTCCAATGATTGAGTCATTCTCCCCTTCCTGGTACAACCTTACGAATGGAGGTATCCCTTGTAAATATAAACATCCCGGAGGACCTTCAAGATGGCGGAGGAGTAAGACGTGGAGATCACCTTCTTCCACTAATACATCACAAATACATCTACATGTGGAAGAATTCCTACAGAACACCTACTGAACGCTGGCAGAAGACCTCAGACCTCCCAAAGGCAAGAAAATCCCCACGTACCTGCCCACGTGGCTGACAGGGTCTTGGTGCTCCAGCCATGTGTCAGGCCTGAACCTCTGAGGTGAGAGAGCTGAGTTCAGGACATTGGACCACCAGACACGTCCTGGTCCCACGAAATATCAATCGGCGACGGCTCTCCCAGAGATCTCCGTCTCAACGCTAAGACCCAGCTCCACTCAACAACCAGCAAGCTACAGTGCTGGACACCCTATGCCAAACAACTAGCAAGACAGGAACACAACCCCATCCATTAGCAGAGAGGCTGACTAAAATCATAATAAGTTCACAAACACCCCAAAACACACCACCGGAAGCGGCCCTGCCCACCAGTAAGACAAGATCCAGCCTCATCCACCAGAAAACAGGCACCAGTCCCCTCCACCAGGAAGCCTACATGACCCACTGAACCAACCTTACCCACTGGGGGCAGACACCAAAGACAGTGCCTGTGAAAAGGAGACCCCAAACACAGTAAGTTAAGCAAAATGAGAAGACAGAGAAATATGCAGCAGATGAAGGAGCAAGGTAAAAACCCACCAGACCAAACAAATGAAGAGGAAATAGGCAGTCTACCTGAAAGAGAATTCAGAGTAATGATAGTAAAGATGATCCAAAATATTGGAAATAGAATGGAGACAATACAAGAAACGTTTAACAAGGACCTAGAAAAACTAAAGAGCAAGCAAACAATGATGAACAACACAGTAAATGAAATTAAAAATTCTCTAGAAGGGATCAATAGCAGAATAACTGAGGCAGAAGAATGGATAAATAACCTGGAAGATAAAATAGTGGAAATAACTACCACAGAGCAGATAAAGAAAAAAGAATAAAAAGAATTTAGGACAGTCTCAGAGACCTCTGGGATAGCATTAAACACACCAACGTTTGAATTATAGGGGTCCCAGAAGAAGAAGAGAAAAAAAAAAGGGACTGAGAAAGTATTTGAAGAGATTATAGTTGAAAACCTCCCTAATATGGGAAAGGAAATAGTCAGTCAAGTCCAGGAAGCACAGAGAGTCCCATACAGGATAAATCCAAGGAGAAACAGGCCAAGACACATATTAATCAAACTATCAAAAATTAAATACAAAGAACAAATATTAAAAGCAGCAAGGGAAAAACAACAAATAACATACAAGGGAATCCCCTTAAGGTTAACAGCTGATCTTTCAGCAGAAACTCTGCAAGCCAGAAGGGAGTGGCAGGACATATTTAAAGTGATGAAAGAGAAAAACCTACAACCAAGATTAGTCTACCCAGCGAGGATCTCATTCAGATTCGATGGAGAAATTTAAACCTTTACAGATAAGCAAAAGTTAAGAGAATTCAGCACCACCAAACCAGCTTTACAACAAATGCTAAAGGAACTTCTCTAGGCAGGAAACACAAGAGAAGGAAAAGACCTACAATAATAAACCCTCAACAATTAAGAAAATGGAAATAGGAACATGCATATTGATAATTACCTTAAATATAAATGGATTAAATGCTCCAACCAAAAGACACAGACTGGCTGAATGGATACAAAAACAAGACCCGTATATATGTTGTTTACAAGAGACCCATTTCAGACCTACAGACACATACAGACTGAAAGTGAGGGGATGGAAAAAGATATTCCATGCAAATGGAAATCAAAAGAAAGCTGGAGTAGCAATTCTCATATCGGACAAAATAGACTTTAAAATAAAGACTATATTACAAGAGACAAAGAAGGACACTACATAATGATCAAGGGATCAATACAAGAAGATATAACAATTGTAAATATTTATGCACCCAGCATAGGAGCACCTCAATCAATACATAAGGCAAATGCTAACAGCCATAAAAGGGGAAATCAACAGTAACACAATAATAGTGGAGGACTTTAACACCGCACTTTCACCAATGGACAGATCATCCAAAATGAAAATAAATAAGGAAACACAAGCTTTAAATGACATATTAGACAAGATGGACTTAATTGATATTTATAGAACATTCCATCCAAAAACAACACTTTCTTCTCAAGTGCTCATGGAACATTCTCCAGGATAGATCATATCTTGGGTCACAAGTCAAGCCTTGGTAAATTTAAGAAAATTGAAATCATATCAAGTATCTTTTCTGACTACAACGCTATGAGACTAGATATCAATTACAGGGAAAAAAACTGTAAAAAATACAAACACATGGAGGCTAAACAATATGTTATTAAATAACCAAGAGATCACTGAAGAAATCAAAGAGGAAATCAAAAATTACCGAGAAACAAATGACAATGAAAACACGATGGCCCAAAACCTATGGGATGCACCAAAAGCAGTTCTAAGAGGGAAGTTTATAGCAATATAATCCTACCTCAAGAAACAAGAAAAATCTGAAATAAACAACCTAACCTTACACTTAAAGCAATTAGAGAAAGAAGGACAAAAACCTCCAAAGTTAGCAGAAGGAAAGAAATCATAAAGATCAGATCAGAAATAAATGAAAAAGAAATGAAGGAAACAATAGCAAAGATCAATAAAACTAAAAGCTGGTTCTTTGAGAAGATAAACAAAATTGATAAACCATTAGCCAGACTCATCAAGAAAAAAAGGGAGAAGACTCAAATCAAAGAATTAGAAATGAAAAAGGAGAAGTAACAACTGACACTGCAGAAATACAAAGGATCATGAGAATTTACTACTAGCAACTATATGCCAATAAAATGGACAACCTAGAAGAAATGGACAAATTCTTAGAAAAACCCAACCTTCTGAGACTGAACCAGGAAGAAATAGAAAATATAAACAGACCAATCACAAGCACTGAAATTGAAACTGTGATTAAAAATCTTCCAACAAACAAAAGTCCAGGACCAGATGGCTTCACAGGTGAATTCTATCAAATATTTAGAGGAGAGCAAACACCTATCCTTCTCAAACTCTTCCAAAATATAGCAGAGGGAGGAACACTCCCAAACTCATTCTACAAGGCCACCATCAGCCTGATACCAAAACCAGACAAAGATGTCACAAAGAAAGAAACTACAGGCCAATATCACTGATGAACATAGATGCAAAAATCCTCAACAAAATACTAGCAAACAGAATCCAACAACACATTAAAGGATCATACACCATGATCAAGTGGGGTTTATCCCAGGAATGCAAGGATTCTTCAATATATGCAAATCAATCAATGTGATACACCATATTAACAAATCAAAGGATAAAAACTATATGATCATCTCAATAGATGCAGAAAAAGCTTTTGACAAAATTCAACACCCATTTATGATAAAAAAACTCTCCAGAAAGTAGGCATAGAGGGAAATTACCTCAACATAATAAAGGTCATACATGACAAACCCACAGCCAACATCGTCCTCAATGGTGAAAAACTGAAACCATTTCCACTAAGATCAGGAACAAGACAAGGTTGCCCACTCTCACCACTATTATTCAACATAGTTTTGGAAGTTTTAGCCACAGCAATCAGAGAAGAAAAAGAAATAAAAGGAATCCAAAATGGGAAAAAAGAAGTAAAACTGTCACTGTTTGCAGATGACATGATACTATACATAGAGAATTCTAAAGTTGGTACCAGAAAACTACTAGAGCTAATCAATGAATTTGGTAAAGGAGCAGGATACAAAATTAAGGCACATAAATCTCTTGCATTCCTATATAGTAATGATGAAAAATCTGAAAGAGAAATTAAGGAAACACTCCCATTTACCATTGCAACAAAAAGAATAAAATACCTAGGAATAAACCTACCTAAGGAGACAAAAGACCTGTATGCAGAAAACTATAAGACACTGATGAAAGAAATTAAAGATGATACAAACAGATGCAGAGATATACCATGTTCTTGGATTGGAAGAATCAACATTGTGAAGATGACTATACTACCCAAAGCAATCTACAGAGTCAATGCAATCCCTATCAAACTACCAATGGCATTTTTTACAGAACTAGAACAAAAAAATTTCACAATTTGTATGGAAACACAGAAGACCCCGAATAGCCAAAGCAATCTTGAGAAAGAACAACGGAGCTGGAGGAATCAGGCTCCCTGACTTCAGACTATACTACAAAGCTACAGTCATCAAGATAGTATGGTACTGGCACAAAAACAGAAATATAGATCAATGGAACAGGATAGAAAGCCCAGAGATAAACCCATGCACATATGGTCACCCTATCTTTGATAAAGGAGGCAAGAGTATACAATGGAGAAAAGACAGCCTCTTCAATAAGTGGTGCTGGGAAAAGTGGACAGCTGCATGGAAAAAAAATGAAGTTAGAACACTCCCTAACACCATACACAAAAATAAACTCAAAATGGATTAAAGACCTAAATGTAAGACCAGACACTATCAAACTCTTAGAGGAAAATATAGGCAGAACACTCTATGACACAAATCTCAGCAAGATCCTTTTTGACCCACCTCCTAGAGAAATGGAAATAAAGACAGAAATAAACAAATGGGACCTAATGAAACTTAAAAGCTTTTGCACAGCAAAGGAAACCATAAACAAGACAAAAAGAGAACCCACAGAATGGGAGAAAATATTTGCAAACGAAGCAACTGACAAAGGATTAATCTCCAAAATTTACAAGTAGCTCATGCAGCTCAATATCAAAAAAACAAACAACCCAATCCGAAAATGGGCAGAAGACCTAAATAGACATTTCTCCAAAGAAGATATACAGATTGCCAACAAACACATGAAAGGATGCTCAACATCACTAATCATTAGAGAAATGCAAATCAAAACTACAATGAGGTATCACGTCACACCTGTCAGAATGGCCATCATCAAAAAATCTACAAACAATAAATGCTGGAGAGGGTGTGGAGAAAAGGGAACCCTCTTGCACTGTTGGTGGGGATGTAAATTGATACCGCCACTATGGAGAACAGTATGGAGGTTCCTTAAAAAAAACTAAAAACAGAACTACCATATGACCCAGCAATCCCACTACTGGGCATATACCCTGAGAAAACCATAATTCAAAAAGAGACAGGTACCACAATGTTCATTGCAGCACTATTTACAATAGCCAGGACATGGAATCAACCTAAATGTCCATCAACAGATGAATGGATAAAGAAGATGTGGCACATATATACAATGGAATACTACTCAACCATAAAAAGAAACGAAATTGAGTTATTTGTAATGAGGTGGATGGACCTAGAGTCTGTCATACAGAGTGAAGTAAGTCAGAAAGAGAAAAACAAATACCATATGCTAACATATATATGGAATCTAAAAAAAACCCCTGGTTCTGAAGAACCTAGGGGCAGGAGAGGAATAAAGACGCAGTCATAGAGAATGGACTTGAGGACACGGGGAGGGGGAAGGGTAAGCTGGGACGAAGTGAGAGAGTGGCATTGACATATATACACTTCAGAAGGGCTACGTCCTGGCTGGACCCTCACCAGGCAGAGAGAGACCAATTCACAAGTTATGCAGCTGTAGGTTTCAGCTGCAAATGCTAGCAAAGTGAGCGGCTACCAGATGGACAGGAAACATCACCCCCAAAGACCAGAGCACCGCTAAGCACCCCGATCCCCCCGCCACACGAGATGTGCATTAAGCCTCACCCGCTCCATATACCACCTTAGAGAGAGAAGGGGGCAGAAAACACATCTGGGAGACGGAGCATTTTTAGTCAAGGAGCGCTGGGCAAAACCAAATGATCAGATCAGACTAAACTTCAAGCTGGGATGGACATTTAATTATTTTTGTCCCACCCTTCCAAGTTGTATTCTGAGTTTAAATCCTACAGCATATACACAAAATGCTTCATGATCAGAGGACTTGGGGGCAGTGGGAGAAGTAAAGTGGGACCATTTAACATCAAGGTCACTATTTCAACAAAACAACTTTAGAAACCCCCTCCGGGGGATGGTCATAGTGGCTCCTCTTGTGGTTTCGAGAATGGGCTGGATGGATTCCGAAGATTCTCAAACTGTTTTGGTGTCACTAGCTTCAAGTCGTGGAGTTTCACAGCCTGCAGGGGTGCTAATTAAAGTCAATATCAGCTCTGCGAACCTGCCACCACACCCCCAACAAACAAAGGCACGCCCTGGTCTGTCAGCCACATTGGACGCTCAGGCGGGGGACTGAACTGTAAGTGAAAAGCTGTCAGGGCCGAAATTGAAGTGGGCAGAGCTGTGAAGGGCTAGTGAAGCGTGAGCTGGGGGTGTGCAGGATGTGGAGACTGCCCTCCTCATCTGGGCATACCCGGGAGCCCCGGTGCACTTCCTACTTGGGATGAAGAAATCCCTCCCAAGAGGGAAGTGCACTAGCCCAAGGCATTTTCAAGTAGAGGAGTTGAGTCTTTGATGACGAAACGTTCATTGTAAAGAAACAGAATGGTTTTTTAGATATGACACCAAAGTGAACAGCATGACTGACAGATGGGTCGCTGTCTTCAAGAGCCCTGGGAATCCCAGCTCTTAACAGAGACCTTGCCCTAAACAGAGCCCCATCACCCAGTCCCACTTCATATTAATAAAGGCAGCCAGTAGACATGGTCATTGCCCAGGTAGTTACCTAGTAACTACTAACAGGCCAAAAGGCAGCTCTCAGTGGCTGGCACGCAGAAGGAGCACACAAGACAACAGTTGCTTTTCTTCCGGGCATTTGGGTCTCCCCAAGTGGGAGGCAGTGTGCGGGGGCACAGGAGGGAAGAGAGTGACACGCAGATGTTCAGACCCAAAACCCGAGGAAAACAGAAGCAGCTGTGCACGGTGCAGTGGTTCATTCTTATGTCCATTCGACATGCATTGACTGGACACTGGTCGTGTGCTGGACACGATCGAGGTATGGAAGGTACAGCAGCAGACAAAGCAGCATCCTTGCCCTCGCGGAGCTGATGCTCTAATATAGGAGACAGACAGTAGCCGACAAGGACTCAAGTAGCGATGTGTGTTAGAAGCAAGCCGATCAGCAGGCTAGACCGTGATGGGGTGGAGGAGAAAGGAGCTGCCCTTTTATGAGGCGGCCAGTAACATCTCTCCAAGGGGTGATATTTGAGCAGGGACCTGAATCTCGCTGGGGAGTGAGCCACGAGACCCTCTGTGCGGAGAACATTCCAGCAGGAGAGAGCAGGACCAGGGAGGCTGGGGCTGAGAGCACGCTGGGAGATGAGAACAGACCCAGGGGCCGGGTCCCACAGGGTTTAGACCTGATTCTGGAAGAGAGAAGTCATGGAAGGGTTTTGAGTCACAAGGCTTGTAGTGAACGCCAAGCAGAGCGCAGGATGCAGGGGCAAGAGTGGGAGCACAAGTGCCATTAGGAGACCGTGGCCATGACTCAGGAGACGGGTCCAGGGAGGCAGAGGGGCCTGAGAAGGAGCTGGGCTTCTCGATGGGGTACATTTGCTGAGAGAGGCAACTGCACGTACTGATGGATTGGGTGTGGGTGTGAGAGAAAGAGAGGGGCAAGGGTTGGGGGCCTGAGCGTGGAGGGGTACCTGGCTGATGCGGGGATGGCCTGGGGGGCTGTGGTGCCTCCAACAAAGGTCACTGAGCATCCAAGGGCAGAGAGAGAGACAGAGAGAGAGGATTATATCCGTGTCTCTCCCCTCTCTCCTCCCCATTCTGCACCAATTCCTCTTCCTTCATCCTTCATCGGTCTTCACTAGCTCTTGCTGTCCTCGCTCTCTTGCCCCCCGCACGCGTTTCTCCATCTCTCTGTGGCACAAGTTCCCCCGGGGACACACCTGTGTCCCCACCCCACCCCGCAGGGCGCCTTCTGTGGTGTCTTCACAGGCGCTTAAACAAATTTCCTCTCTCTGGTGAAATACAAATGGTTGAGCTTGAAACGTCCTTGATGTGAACGCTGCTCTTCCCTGTGCACAAGCCCCTCCCCCAAACCTTCCAGACAGGTTTCTAAGCCTCAAGGCTTTGAGGAAGACTTGGTGCCCACTGTCAAAGCATGAAGTTTACAAAGGTGGGAAGATGGGAGGACTAACTCCCTCCCCCACCCACAAGACACCAGTCTTTTGATTTTCCCTCATCACCCGTTCGTTTCTCTCTTTATTCCTTCATCTGCATGTCAGTATTCGACAGGAACAAGAGTGAGTCATGAAGTTTCCTTCCATTTCCAAAACAAACCTTTAACTTTGGAATGAAGAGGAAAGAATATTTTTTTTCTAAACCAAGAGTGTAAACCGGCTGGACTGTTTTGTAAAATGATCACACCCTCTCAACACTTCGCAGATTTGCCTGCTACCAGATGAGTGTCTTTTCCCTTCTTTCAATCAGCTCAAGTAAATACACAACACTCAGCCAAATCACATCCGCTAGCAGGAGGAGAGGTTTTGAGATGTTTTCTTGTTAATTGTTTACCTTCATCTGAGACAGAAAAGGTGGCTTATCAGAACAAAGTTACTAAAAGGATTTTCAGGGGCTGGCAGGGGACCGGCTGCAGCTGGAGGTCTGTTATGTAACTTTTGTTACATGTCTCTTTCCAATTTCAAGGTGTTCAGCAGACCCTGACAAATTAAGATGGGAATTGATTTATGTGCTTGGGCATCCCACCCAGCTGCGACAAGCATTTCAAGCTCTGCATTGGAAGACATTCTCATTGCTTCTTTGGTAATGCTGAGCCCTCGTTGGATGATAATGACAGTCCTCTGTTGTCACTCTGTGAATAATGGAGTAAATTAGAACATGACCCACGGAGCCTCGGTGCTCATGTGATCCTCTGGATGGAGGGACTCTGGTCCAATGACTTCAACGCATCCTGACTCTCCCTGGACACGTCCAGTGAGAGCCAATTCATGACTGTCGGGTAGCTGTTTGCTGTAGTTCAGCTGGGTCGGAGTCAAAGGCAGTTATTCACACAGGTTATTTCCCCCTTTGGGGATCCCTGTGGGGACATGTAACTCCAAGGAGCAACTGGAAAGACGTCCATCCAAGTCTGTTCTCGTCCAAGGTCAGAATTCTCCAATTAGAGCTTGCTCCTTTGAGGTTAAGAGATTGTCACGATCTTTTCATTATTATTTATTGAGCAAACATTTTGTGCCAGCCATTGTGTTATCCTCCAGGACGCAACTTCAGTAAGACCTATTCTTGGTCCACCAGGGGCTTATAGTTTAGTTCATTACATTTTAATTACTCCGAAATGGGCAAAACAGTATCGGTCATTTATAACTTTCATCAATCACACACTAATTTATTCAATGAAAATTTATTGACTAGAAGTGACAGTCTAGTAGGGAGAGAAACATGAATAAGTCATTGTAACAGGAAGTTACAAGGGCTATAATAAAGCATCACTTATTTACTTGATCCTTTTTAAGGTAACTGGGCAAGGAAAGCTTTCAGAAATGTTAATGCAGAAAACCTAAGGGCACTGAACACCTGTAGCAGTGGGAGAAGGATGCTGCCAGAAAGATCTCTTCCTTTCTGATTCTGGTCAAGGGTAGCTCAGCCTGTTCCCAGCTGATGGACTCCAGGAGTCTCTGCACAAGACCTATAATCATTCTCACCTGTGAAGGTGGTGTGGCTAATGAGAGATCTTGTGGTATTGGCTTAATGAGGTGAAACGATTAAAATGTAATTAGCACATTTATTATTTTAATATGAATCAGTGCTTCTAAAGCCCCTGAAAAGAATTTAATCTCCAAAATAATTTAAGCCCTTTCTACAAGCTCTTTCATACTATTAAACACGCCAATTTTTTTTCTTGGTATAAGTCACAAACTCCAGCCTCCATATAGTCCCAAGCATATGAACAGCCAGGCTAAAAGTAATTAAGTTTTATTGTAAATTGTTCTTTGGGCTTTTCTGAGAATCCCAAGGAAAGGCAAGGAAGAGCAGACCTCTTGCTAGAATCAAATTCTGATGGATTGGGATGAAAGAACTATGTGTTGGGTAAAACCAAAGATGATGCTTTCTGGCCAGAAGTCCTGCCTGACCCAGCCCAATGCAGGAAGGCAGGCAGGCAGGCAGGTTTGTGTTTTCTCCAATCACTTGTTGCCTTTTCACCTTCATGCATCAGGCTGAACAGAGAATCAATAACTAGTTGCCTAGCAGGATTTTTTAAGGTTATCACTCCCAATGCTTCATTTGATGGATGCTTAATGTTGATCATATTGACTGAGTTGAAAAGTTGCCTTCTGCTGCAGGTTTGATGAGTTACCATTTTATGCCAGATAAAGAAGTTTCTACAAAGGAAGAAAAATTACTTTTCTGGGATCTTCTCTTGCTCTACAGAAACAGAAATGTAGCTAAGAGGCTTAAAGTGGAAACACCAGACAATTCAGCCTTCACCGAGGACTATGCCTACTTATTTCTGACAGAAAATTCCTCTTGTTCCATGCATATATTTTGCAAATCACTTTTCCTTCTTGTAAGAAAGAATTTTTAAGGTGTATTTTCTTTGAAAACTCCAAAGCAAAGCAAAATCTATTAAATACCTGGGATATGGTCTTAGAATAATCCTAAGCAAGAATCAACATATGTCAAAAGATGTCACTACCAAAATTCTGATTTATTTTACAATAAATTCCTATTTATCCAAAATGTTTCTAAATTCCTGGATATTTTAAAAAATTCAGATTAAAAAGAGATACCAGAGAGTGCCAGCTTTGGCAATAGTCATGCCTCCTTTCCATATCTGTAACTGTTTTCTCCAACAATGAAAAACATGTTTTACTAACAAAAGTAGTGCTTGTTTCAGCTTTATTGCAGTATAATTGACATATAAAATTGTAATATATGAAAACTGTACATGTGACAATTTGATGTACATATACTGGGTTGGCCAAAAAGTTTGTTCTGAAAAACCCGAACGAACTTTTTGGCCAAGCCAATACATTGTGAAACGATGCCCACAATCAAGTTAACTAACACATCCATCACCTCATACAGTTATCTTTTTGTGTGTGTGTGAGAACACTTAAGTTCTACTCTCTTAGCAAATTTCAATTGTACACTATAGTATTATAACAATAGTCACCATTTTATACATTAGATCCTCACACATTATTCATCTTATAACTGAAAGTTTGTACCCTTTATCCCCATTTACCCACATCTGAGCCCGTGGCAACCACCATTCCACTCTCTGTTTCTATGAGTTTGATCTTTTTTTTAAAGATTCCACTAATAAGTGATACCAAGCAGTATTTGTCTATTTCTGTCTGGCTTATTTAACTTAGCCCTCAAGTTTTGTCTATGTTGCTGCAAATGGCAGGATCTCCTTTTTTATGACTGAATAAAATTCCTGTGTGTGTGTGTGTGTGTATCTCATACTTTCTTTATTCATTCTTCTGTCAACAGACACTTACATTGTTTCCATACCTTAGCTATTGCAAATAATGCTACATTGAATATAAGGACATGGAGGTACAGATATTTCTTCAAGATAATGATTTTATTTCCTTTGGCTAAATACCCAGAAATCAGATTGTTGGATCATATATTAGATCTATTTTTAACTTTTTGAGGAATCTCCATACTGTTTTCCACAGTGGCTGTACCAATTTACATTCCCTCCAATAGTTTACTAGGGTTCCCTTTTCACCACATCCTTGCCAACATTTATTGTCTTTTTGATGATAGCCATTCTGACAGGTAGAAGTGATAGCTCACTGGGGTTTTGATTTGCATTTCCCTGATGATTCATGATGTTAAGCACCTTTTTATGTGCCTGTTGTCCATCTGTATGTCTTCTTTGGAAAATGTCTATACAGGTCTTCTGCCTATTTTTTAATCGGGTTATTTGGTTTTTTGATATTGAGTTGTTTGAGCTGTTTATATATTTTGGATATTATTAATCCCTTATCAGACATATCACTTGCAAATATCTTCTCCCATTTAGTATGTTGTCTTTCATTTTATTGATGGTTTCCTACACTGTGCAAAAGCTTTTAAGTTTCAGGTTCCACTTCCCTTGCCTGAGGAGACAGAGCCAAAAAAATATTGGTAAAACTTATGTAAAAGACTGTACTGCCTATGTCTATTTCTAGGAGTTTTAGGCTTTCTGGTTTACAATTTGGTCTTTAGTCCATTTTGAATTTATTTTTGTATAGAATGTGAGAAAATGTTCAAATTTCATTCTTTTACATGTGGCTGTCCAGTTTTCCCAACACCACTTATTGAAAAAACTGTCATTTCCCCATTGTATATTTTTGTCTCCTTTGTTGTAGATTAATTGACCATATGTACATGAACTTATTTCTGAGTGCTCTTTAATTAATTTGGTTCCATTAATCTATGTGTTTGTTTTTGTGCCAGTACCATATTGCTTTGGTAACTGTAGTTTTGTAGTATAGTTTGAAATCAGGAATTATGATACTTCCAGCTTTCTTCCTTTTTCTCAAGATTGCTTTGGCTATTTCAAGTCTTCTGTGGTTCTGTACAAATTTTAGGATTATTTGTTCAAGTTCTGTGAAAAATGTCATGGGCACTTTGATACGAATTGCATTAAATCTGTAGATTGCTTTGGGAAGTATGGACATTTTAATAATATTAATTCCTCTAATCCATGAACATGGGATATCTTTCCATTTATTTGTACTGTCTTCAATTTCCTTCATCAGCATCTTATAGTTTTCAGAATATTGGTCTTTCACTTCCTTGGTTAACTTTATTCCTAGGTATTTTATTATTTTTTGATGCAATTATAAATGGGATTGTTTTCTCTTTCTGATAAGTTCATTATTAGTGTATAGAAAAGCAGCAGATTTCTGTACACTGATCTTGTATCCTGCAACTTTACTGAATTCATTAGTTCTAATAGTTTTTTTGGTAGAAACTTCAGGGTTTTCTGTATATCGTATCTGCAAATAGTGATAGTTTTACTTCTCTTCCTATTTGGATGCATTTTCTTTCTTTTTCTAGTTTGACTGCTATGGCTAGGACTTCCATTACTATGTTAAATAGAAATGGCAAGAGTGGTCATCCTCGGGTTGTTCCTGGTTTTAGAGGAAAAGCTTTCAGTTTTTTACCACTGAGTATGATGTTGGCTGTGGCTTTGTCATAAATGGCTTTTCTTATGTTGAGATATGTGTCCTCTATACCAATTTTGTTATAGCAAAAGCTAAGAGAATTCAGCACCACCAAACCGGCTCTACAACAAATGCTAAAGGAACTTCTCTAAGTGGGAAACACAAGAGAAGAAAAGGACCTACAAAAACAAACCCAAAACAATTAAGAAAATGGCCATAAGAACATACATATCGATAATTACCTTAAACGTGAATGGATTAAATGCTCCAACCAAAAGACACAGACTGGCTGAATGGATACAAAAACAAGACCCATCTAGATGCTGTCTACAAGAGACCCACTTCAGACCTAGGGACACATACAGACTGAAAATGAGAGGATGGAAAAAGACATTCCATGCAAATGGAAATCAAAAGAAAGCTGGAGTAGCAATACTCATATCAGATAAAATAGACTTTAAAATAAAGAATGTTACAAGAGACAAGGAAGGACACTACATAATGATCAAGGGATCAATCCAAGAAGAATATATAACAATTATAAATATATATCCACACAAAGAGGAGCACCTCAATACATAAGGCAACTGCTAATAGCTATAAAAGAGGAAATCGACAGTAACACAATAATACTGGGGGACTTTAACACCTCACTTACACCAATGTACAGATCATCCAAAATGAAAATAAATAAGGAAACAGAAGCCTTAAATGACACAACAGACCAGATAGATTTAATTGATATTTATAGGACATTCCTTCCAAAAACAGCAGATAACACTTTCTTCTCAAGTGCGCACGGAACATTCTCCAGGATAGATCACATCTTGGGTCACAAATCAAGCCTCAGTAAATTTAAGAAAACTGAAATCATATCAAGCATCTTTTCTGACCACAACCCTATGAGATTAGAAATGAGTTACAGGGAAAAAAACGTAAAAAACACAAACACATGGAGGCTAAACAATACGTTACTAAATAACCAAGAGATCACTGAAGAAATCAAAAAATACCTAGAGACAATGAAAACACGATGGGGGCTTCCCTGGTGGCGCAGTGGTTGAGAATCTGCCTGCTAATGCAGGGGATTAATGCAGGGGATTAATGCAGGGTTCGAGCCCTGGTCTGGGAAGATCCCACATGCCGTGGAGCAACTAGGCCCGTGAGCCACAACTACTAAGCCTGCGCATCTGGAGCCTGTGCTCCGCAACAAGAGAGGCCACGATAGTCAGAGGCCCATGCACCGTGATGAAAGAGTGGCCCCCGCTTGCCGCAACTAGAGAAAGCCCTCGCACAGAAACGAAGACCCAACACAGCCAAAAATAAATAAATAAATAAATAAATGAATTTTAAAAAAAAATTCTAAAAAAAAAAAAAAGAAAACACGACGATCCAAAACCTATGGGATGCAGCAAAAGCAGTTCTAAGAGGGAAGTTTATAGCTATACAAGCCTACCTCAAGAAACAAGAAAAATCTCAAATAAACAATCTAACGTTCCACCTAAAGGAACTAGAAAAAGAAGAACAAACAAAACCCAAAGTTACCAGAAGGAAAGAAATCATAAAGATCAGAGCAGAAATAAATGAAATAGAAACAAAGAAAACAATAGCAAAGATCAACAAAACTAAAAGCTGGTTCTTTGAGAAGATAAACAAAATTGATAAACCATTGGCCAGACTCATCAAGAAAAAGAGGGAGAGGACTCAAATCAATAAAATTAGAAATGAAAAAGGAGAAGTTACAACAGACACCGCAGAAATACAAAGCATCCTAAGAGACTACTACAAGCAACTCTATGCCAATAAAATGGACAACTTGGAAGAAATGGACAAATTCTTAGAGATGTATAACCTTCCAAGACTGAACCAGGAAGAAATAGAAAATATGAACAGACCAATCACAAGTAATGAAATTGAAACTGTGATTAAAAATCTTCCAACAAACAAAAGTCCAGGACCAGATGGCTTCACAAGTGAATTCTATCAAACATTTAGAGAAGAGCTAACACCCATCCTTCTCAAACTCTTCCAAAAAAATGCGGAGCAAGGAACACTCCCAAACTCATTCTAGGAGGCCATCATCACCCTGATACCAAAACCAGGCAAAGATACTACAAAAAAAGAAAATTACAGACCAATATCACTCATGAATATAGATGCAAAAATCCTCAACAAAATACTAGCAAACAGAATCCAACAACACATTAAAAGGATCATACACCATGATCAAGTGGGATTTATCCCAGGGATGCAAGGATTCTTCAATATACGTAAATCAATCAATGTGATAAACCATATTAACAAACTGAAGAATAAAAACCATATGATCATCTCAATAGATGCAGAAAAAGTTTCTGACAAAATTCAACACGCATTTATGATAAAAACTCTCCAGAAAGTGGGCATAGAGGGAACCTACCTCAACATAATAAAGGCCATATATGACAAACCCACAGCAAACATCATTCTCAATGGTGAAAAACTGGAAGCATTTCCTCTAAGATCAGGAACAAGACAAGGATGTCCACTCTCACCACTATTATTCAACATAGTTTTGGAAGTCCTAGCCACAGCAATCAGAGAAGAAAAAGAAATAAAAGGAATCCAAAATGGAAAAGAAGAAGTAAAACTGTCACTGTTTGCAGATGACATGATACTATACATAGATAATCCTAAAGATGCCACCAGAAAACTACTAGAGCTAATCAATGAATTTGGTAAAGTTGCAGGATACAAAATTAAGGCACAGAAATCTCTTGCATTCCTATACACTAATGATGAAAAATCTGAAAGAGAAATTAAGGAAACACTCCCATTTACCACTGCAACAAAAAGAATAAAATACCTAGGAATAAACCTACCTAGGGAGACAAAAGACCTGTATGCAGAAAACTACAAGACACTGATGAAAGAAATTAAAGATGATACTAACAGATGGAGAGATATACCATGTTCTTGGATTGGAAGAACCAATATTGTGAAAATGACTATACTACCCAAAGCAATCTACAGAGTCAATGCAATCCCTATCAAACTACCAATGGCATTTTTTACAGAACTAGAACAAAAAATCTTACAATTTGTGTGGAGACACAAAAGACCCCGAATAGCCAAAGCAGTCTTGAGGGAAAAAAACGGAGCTGGAGGAATCAGACTCCCTGACTTCAGACTATACTACAAAGCTACAGTAATCAAGACAATATGGTACTGGCACAAAAACAGAAATATAGATCAATGGAACAAGATAGAAAGCCCAGAGATAAACCCACACACCTATGGTCAACTAATCTATGACAAAGGAGGCAAGGATATACAATGGAGAAAAGACAGTCTCTTCAATAAGTGGTGCTGGGAAAACTGGACAGCTACATGTAAAAGAATGAAATTAGAACACTCCCTAACACCATACACAAAAATAAACTCAAAATGGATTAGAGACCTAAATGTAAGACCAGACACTACAAAACTCTTAGAGGAAAACATAGGAAGAACACTCTTTGACATAAATCACAGCAAGATCTTTTTTGATCCACCTGTTCGAGCAATGGAAATAAAAACAAAAATAAACAAATGGGACCTAATGAAACTTCAAAGCTTTTGCACAGCAAAGGAAACCATAAACAAGACGAAAAGACAACCCTCAGAATGGGAGAAAATATTTGCAAATGAAGCAACGGACAAAGGATTAATCTCCAAAATATATAAACAGCTCATGCAGCTCAATATTAAAAAAACAAACAACCCAATCCAAAAATGGTTAGAAAACCTAAATACACATTTCTCCAAAGAAGACATACAGATGGTCAAGAAGCACATGAAAAGCTGCTCAACATCACTAATTATTAGAGAAATGCAAATCAAAACTACAATGAGGTATCATCTCACACCAGTTAGAATGGGCATCATCAGAAAATCGACAAACAACAAATGCTGGAGAGGGTGTGGACAAAAGGGAACCCTCTTGCACTGTGGGTGGGAATGTAAATTGATACAGCCACTATGGAGAACAGTATGGAGGTTCCTTAAAAAACTAAAAATAGAATTACCATATCATCCCACAATCCCACTACTTGGCATATACCCAGAGAAAACCATAATTCAAAGAGACACATGCACCCCAATGTTCATTGCAGCACTATTTACAATAGCCAGGTCATGGAAGCAACCTAAATGCCCATCGACAGATGAATCGATAAAGATGTGGTACATATATACAATGGAATATTACTCAGCCATAAAAAGGAACGAAATTGGGTCATTTGTAGAGACGTGGATGGATCTAGAGACTGTCATACAGAGTGAAGTAAGTCAGAAAGAGACAAACAAATATCGTATATTAACGCATATATGTGGAACCTAGAAAAATGGTACAGATGAACCGGTTTGCAGGGCAGAAATTGAGACACAGATGTAGAAAACAAACATATGGACATGAAGGGAGGAAAGCGGCAGGGGGGTGGTGTTGGTGGTGTGATGAATTGGGCAATTGGGATTGACATGTATACACTGATGTGTATAAAACTGATGACTAATAAGGACCTGCTGTATAAAAATAATAAAATAAAATTAAAAAATTTAAAAAAAACTGCCTTTTTTTTCATGTGGAAGTTTTGTCTCTTGAGAATCTAAAGATAAATCAAGTCTAACTGTCTTTAAAACCAACAATCCAACCCAACATTGACAAAAAAATTAGCCTTTTGTACCCAAATAAGCAAGTGGATTCTGCTTCTATGGATGTTCAAGTTCACAGGTATTCTCATCTGTATTGTAAAGATACCCTGCACCTGAAAAAAAAAAAAATACGTGTGAAAATGTGCTACTAAGCACTCTCACAGTCTGCAGATTGAAACGGCCTTTTGGAAAGCAATTTGGTTAAACACACCAACAGGTTTCAATGTAATGCTCCTTTGAGTAATTCATTCTTAGGACGTTCTCAGAGATGTGGACAAAGGTGTAGTGTTCATTTATGCTCACACTTTTGTAACCTACAATGGTAAAAAGTTAGAAAGAGCCAAACGTTCCACAAGGAGGAATGGTTATATAAGTCATAGCATGTATTTAGAATAGATTGTTACATAGGCTTTAAAAAATCTTTGAAGAATTTGATTTAAAACAAGGTGGAAAAAAAGTAATATAAAAATAGATATGTATAAACCATAATGAGACACCACTTTACACCCATTAGGATGGCTATTATCAAAAATAAAATAAAATAAAATAACAAATGTTGGCGAGAAACTGGAGCCCTTGTGCACTATAGGTGATAATGTAAAATGGTACAGCTGCTGTGGAAAACAGTATGGCAATTCCTCAAAAAATTAAACATAGAATTACCAAATGATTCAGCAATTCCACTTCTGGCTATATACCCAAAGGAAATGAGAGCAGGGACACAATCAGATATTTGTACACCAATGTTCGTAGTAGCGTTATTCAAAATAGCCAAAAGGTGGAAGCAACCCAAGTCTCTATCAATTAATGAATGGGTATACAAAATGTGGTGTATTCATACAATGGAATATAATTCAGCCTTAAAAGGGAAGGAAATTCTGACACATGCTACAACATGGATGAACATTTTAGACATTATTCTAAGTGAAACAAGATAGTCACAAAAGGACAAATACTGTATGATTCCAAATATATGAGGTACCTAGAGGAGCCAAATTCATAGAAACAGAGAGTAGAATGGTGGTTGCCAAGGGTTGGGAGTAGGGGGAGAGGAAATGGGGAGTGACTGTTTAATGTGTATACAGTGTTAGTTGGGGAAGATGAAAAAGTTCTGAAGATGGATGGTGGTGATGGTTGCATAACAATGTTAAGGTACTTAATGCCACAGAACTGTACACTTAAAATGATTTAGATGGTAAATTTTATGTTATGTATATTTTAACCAAATAAAAAATAACACTGGTACATGGATATATACAATATGTGTATGTATATTATATATATAATATGTATGTGTAGTATATATAATATGTATGTGTAGTTTTATATATACAGTAACATATAAGTCATATTATAAAAGGTATGTGGTAAGTAGGTTGATAGGTATAAAAATTGATACATTCATGGTATACTCATTTCCTGTCACTGCTATAACAAATAACCATGAACTTGGTGGCTTAGACAACGTACATTTATTCTCTTACAGTTCTGTGGGTCAGAAATCAGTATCACTGGCCAGAATCAAGGTGTCAGCAGGACTGCCCTCTTTCCAGAGGCTCTGGAGAGAATCCATTTCCTTGCTTTTGCAGCTTCTGGGAGCTGCCTCACTTCCTTGGTTCATGGCGCTGCCTCACTTCCTTGGTTCATGGCGCTTTCCTCCATCTCCAAAGCCAGTGGCACAGTGTCTTGCTTCAGTGGTGACTTTGCCTTCCTCTTCTGTGTCAAATCTCCCCCTGCTTCCCTCTTCTAAGGACAGGTGTGACTGCACTTAGGCCTCACCGGATTAGCCAGAATAATCTCCCCATTTCAAGATTCTTAATCACATCTTTTGTCATATAAGGTAATATTCACAGGTTCTGGGGACTAGGATGTGGATATCTTTGGGGGCCACTACTCAGCTTACCCACACATGGATGGACAGAAGGAAAGAAAGAAGTAAAGACTATGGAAAGAAATATAATAAAACATTAATACTAGCTAAACGGGGATTATAGAACCATGAATTGTTCTCCTCTGCATACTTTTATAGAGTTTACAAGCTTTTTGCAATGAACAAGTTTTATAATGAAAAATGCTACCTATTGTTATATGAACTTTTAAAATAATGCAAATATAACGTAGTGTATTTGGGGTGCTTTTCCACGTGTGCTGTGGATTTCACTAAACTACCCATCATGTCTGATAATTCTCCTCATGACTGGAATAATCCATTTGTAAAACGTCAATCCTGTAACAGGAATATTGTCTATAATTGTAGAACCAAAACAAGTTTCCCACTTATGTCTATTCAGGACTGAATCCAGTCAAAATTAAAATAAAATTTCTACAGAGAAGGTTAATGTACAAAAATGTGATGCTACATGTGATAAGATACTTGACAAAACCCAAATCACCTTCTCTTAATTAGCAATGACCTTGATTTGCACCCAGTTGGCTCATCCGTGATATTTGTAGCTCCCTCTGGAAAATTCCCCATATCACCACTATTACGTTGTTTGCCCCTGAACTCCCCTTGTGCCTCTGGTATTCATAATTAGAGTCACACACACTGTCTATAAATGTGGTATGTCTGATGTGGTGTTGCATGCATTTTTCCATAAAGCATGGAGAAAATCAAACATCTCCCAAGGGTCTTCATTATCATTCTTCGGTTAATGAAGATTTTTTATGTTAAGCCAGGCACATGCTGGATGCCTTCTGTGGAGGACTTCATCCCAGCTCCTGCTCTATCCTGCCAGGTGAGTGCCAGAATCACTGTCATCTTAGAGAGGGAGAAGCTGCAGCTTACAGAGTCCATGCAGGTTGCCCAGTGTCACCCAGCTAGTAATTGTTGGAGATGTGAGGGGAAGGCATTGGTGAAGAGTACAGAACTTACGCTACAGCTAATCACACACTTGTCCACTGAAAGACAAAACCATTCATCTCAGGCCAGACGGTTCATTAACAAACACCTAACATCTGCTCTCCTCAATCTCTTCAAAGTTTCAAAACATGCAAAGAAAGTGGAAGAGATGGCTCTTGCCCTTTTATTTTTAAAGTTTATTTTATTTATTTATTTATTTATTTTTTAAAGTCTTTATTGAATTTGTTACAATACTGCTTCTGTTTTTTTTTTCTTTCTTTTTTTTTTATATTTTTGTTTTTTGGCCCTGAGGCATGTGGGATCTTAGCTCCTGGACCAGGGATCAAACCCACACCCCCTGCACTGGAAGGCTCTAGAGCGCAGGCTCAGTAGTTGTGGCGCACGGGCTTAGCTGCTCCGCGGCATGTGGGATCTTCCAGGACCAGGGATCCAACCCGTGTCCCCTGCATTGGCAGGTGGATTCCCAACCACTGTGCCACCAGGGAAGCCCCACCTCCTCTGCTTTTGAATCTGCAGTGAAGGATGTTCAAGACGTGAATGATACAAAGCCCTGGAGGGAGTCTATTCACTACTGCTCTCCATGAGGCTAGGGAATGTGACTCACTGTATACCCAGCCCTTAGAACAGGACCTGGCCCAATAAATGTTTGATAAATGAACATATAAATGAATGGATTGAATGAATATGAATGAAGGCACAAATGCCACATGACAGTAAATTCTTCCCCTCTTGGGGATCTCAGCCAAAGCAAAAGGAGAGGTAATTTGCGCAATCAGCATTTTCTCTCTCTAATATCATCAGCATTGTTTGAGCTCATGGAAAAAAAAGTTTAAAAGGTAGATGTAAATGGTTTTTCCCCTATTATAGCAAATTTTAGCAGTACAAAATAATCAAGGTTTTTCAGATTTTTACCTTTCAGGAGTCAGCGAAGTGGCCTATATTCATAAAATCAAAGCGATTGGCAACACACCCATCCCACTAGAGTAAGCACCCACGTCTTTTCCCTACAGAAGGAAGGCTTGGTCCCACTAGAATCCTTTCCACTCTCTCCCCATTTTTAAGGCAGTCGTGACTCCGTTACTCTTTCCTATTATTCCCCCTGCTCCCCACCCTCAAATGTGCCCACAAATGTTGGCTACTTATACTATCAAACCCTTTGTAAAATTCGTTTTTGCTCTCCACCATCCAGAAATCTCAACCTCTCCACCACACACTTTGTGAGTCAAAATTTAAAGGTGGCATCCAAAGCCAAACCTCACTTTTCACTTAATAAAACCCAATAATTACTGTGCTTTCTGAAGTCAGATCCTCCTGCTAATCCGATAGAAACCATCTAAAATTAGCGTTTTCCTTCCCCCTCAATGCCAAGGGTGGTAAGTGACTCAGCCCTGCCAGGCACCAGCCCCTTCAGCTTCCAGGGTCTGTGCTGACATCCCGTCATGACACACTCCCTCATTTTGTGACCACATTTCTTCTACATCTTTTCATTCACCCCAGTGAACCTCCTTCACTTCAGCACCCCCCCCCCTCTCTAGTTTAAACCATGTGAGGCTTGGCTCTTTTTGCCACGGATGAGAGCAGAAGATACTCTGTTATCTGACAACGGGGGAAGAATTTCTCTTCATCTATTTTCTGGTTAAAGGAAAGGAATCACCCTTATCATCCTTGGGTGGCCAGCCTTCAAATACAGTAATTCGCATGGTAAAATGTACCTAATACTGAAGCTATACCGAATTTTCATGAGTCTTGGATGATGAAGGCTCTTGTGGGAATACTGGAATACTTTCGGCTCATCGTCATGAATATCACTGATCACTGAATTTAAATTGTATTGGTTTTGTAATTGTATTTGTATAACTCTATTCTGGTTTTATATCAGTATAGGTAAAATAAGCTTGAGGAATTTATCCCTGATTTTATGACAGTACACATGCAAGCAATGTCATAATAAAACTAGTTTTAAGTCACGCTGCAGGGGAGGGGGGATTGTCTGTGAGAACATGTACTCTTTTAAAGGGGTCCAGGCTTGAAAGACACTGATCTACATATGCATTTCCTTTTTAAAATAAATTTGCTGCTTTTGAATCTTATCACTGGTTTAACAGCAATATATCTACGATTTCATTCTAAATATACTGAGTTTAGTATCTTAATAGCAAGTAATTCTAAGAAACAGTTAAAGATGATGACTTTAGTGTGTACTATATATTTTATGGTGGCTGAATTTTATATATCACAGTATGTATTATAAGATTTTTAAGTTAACCTGCTTTTCACTCAGAACCTCAGGGTGTTTATGTGTATTCATGCATTGTGCATTCAAGTAAGTGAAACTGAAAATCTGGATTTTATACTCATTATTCAAATACAACCTATATTAATAAGCCAAATTATATGAAACTAATACAAATTTCAGAAAAAGTATCTTACTGAACTATTAAAGGTTTATCAGTGAAAATCAAGAGTTTTGCAAATACAGCAAACAGTGCTTTGGTCTAGATTTCAGTACTGGTCCTCTGTTGCCAGGTACTTAGATTTCTTTCAATTCTTCTGTTTTCCATCTTCCTTGAGAAGAAGTTGATCTTGGTTATAACAATTGAGGAGGCTAGCTTTACACTAGAGGGAGGAAGAAAACCTTTCATCATACTCCAGGAGAGGCTGTCATATATAGAAATCTTCGCATATGTATCATCTTCCTTTGCTTTTGCTAAGATCCACCCAGCCAATCTTCCACCATCAAATGTTTGTGTAAAACATACTTCTCCTCTAGGTTGAGATGTCTTATATTTAATCTCTGAGGAGAGTTCACCTTCGTTAACATCAGTCTCTTCTGAATTTTCCTCAGTCTTTCATCTCAAACACCATCATCCATAAATTCTGCATAAATTGAGATAACAAGATGCAAACGTAGCCAAAAGCCTTGGAAACACTTATTATCTGTCTCGTGCGCCCATTTTCGGCAGGGGCAGTTCAGATGTCTTTGTCGCTGCCACTTGGTCCCTGTATCTCCCGAGACCTAAAGTATTTTTAATTAATGATATTTAACACTGTTTGCCAAGACAACTGGATTTCATATATTTGCACTGAAAACACGCACAAAATAAATGCCTCTTCTTTCCTCAAAGAGGATTATGCCTCATGATTAAAGACAGGTAACCATTGAAATTCTTTCAGATAATCTGGAATGAAATGTCACTTTTCTCTATTCTGGTTTCTCTCTGGGTGAAAGAACAAACAGAACTGTAAAAAGTTCAAAGTTCTTTTCTCAGCTTCTGCAAGCTTCATACTCTGTAGGTTGCCATATGTATTTGCGTTATGGAAGGCAAAGACTGTGATAAACATCATTCATGAGTCTGTCTGGTTTTTGTTTCTTCCATTTCATGGCATATCTGCTCTCAAGGTTCTCAAAAATCATTTAATCCAAGATCCTTTCCTAGACAACAATTCCAGAGATTGCTTGTTTTATGAGTCTCCAAAAGGCTATAATAATACTTAAAAGCAAGGGAGGAGGCAAAAGATATCTTTGAAAATTATATTTGAAGAAGGGAGAATGTAAATGGAATTAGCTATTCCAAGTGTTGAGAAATGTGACCGAGTTTAGGAGTTAGTTCACTTAAGTGCTAACTTTTCACTCAGATTACTCAAAACAGCATCTATTTCAAGTTGGATTTGTTGCCAAGCTAACCTTTTTTAAAGTACAGTAATATTTATATCTTTGTTGTAAAAATTCAAAACAGTGCAGAAAGAGTGAGAAATATCCAAACCATGAGGCCCTCACCCCTGGTCCCCCAGTCCTACTGCCCAGAGGGAACCACTTAAGATATTTTGTGGGGCTTCCGTAGTGGTGCAGTGGTTAAGAATCCGCCTGCCAATGCAGGGGACACGGGTTTGAGCCCTGGTCTGGAAAGATCCCACATGCCAAGGAGCAACTAGGCCCATGCGCCACAACTACTGAGCCTGCGCTCTAGAGCCCATGAGCCACAGCTACTGAGCCCACATGCCACAACTACTGAAGCCTAGAGCCTGTGCTCCGCAACAAGAGAAGCCACCACAATGAGAAACCCGTGCACCGCAACGAAGAGTAGCCCCCGCTCACTGCAACTAGAGAAAGCCAGCACACAGCAACATAGACCCAACGCAGCCAAAAATAAACAAATTAATTAAATTTTTAAAAAAAGATATTTTGTGTATCTTTGTAGACATTTTCACTGCATGTATTTCCTTAACACACACACACACACACACACACAGAATCATAATATACTCTCTGTTCTGTAATCTGACAATACATAGAGCAGATCAATAGCAAGTAAGCCATTGATAAGTTATTGTAGTGAGGTGGATTTTCTGCAGGGCTGCCAGTGTGTTGTCTTCATGGGCAGGAAAAAAAAAATTGTGAAGATGGGTGTGGAGGGTGCTAGGGCTTTGATGCCTCAGTCACTTTCTGAGCAACAGAAAATCATCATGGCTTCCCCTCTGCTCACTTAAAAACCCATGTACTGAACTACATGGCAGGGGCTGAGTTAGGCTCTGGGGACTCTGAGCCCAGTCAGAGAGGCATGGCCCTTGCCCTCATGGAGCTCTCAGTCTGCTCTCCTTACAAACCACTGTTCCCAGGAAAGCATCTGCTCATCAACTCATTCAAGCCAACCTTTACTGAGCACCTATCATGAACCAAGTGCTATTTTAGACACGACAAAGATGAACAAGGTTCCAAACCTACCCTTCAGGATCACAGTCTAATGGGGAGATAGATTATTGTTACCACAAGAGCACTGTGAAATATGCATGATGCTATTAAGGAGGTAGGATGAGGTGTCACTTCACTTAGCCCTGAGGGGGGGGGGAGGGGAGGGGAGGAGAGGGGAGGGTTGGGAAGCTTTCCTGAAGCCCGAGGGTGGAGTTGGGGTGAGGTAATTTCAGGTGGAGGGGACAATGCAAGCAGACACCTCCGTCAGGACATGTGGGGAAACTGCAGCATTTTAGGGCTGCTGGAGCGTGTGGAGCAGGGTCAGAACGTGGAGAGCTTTGCGCACGTCTGAGGACTTCGGGTATATGCGAGGCAATGGGGGGAAGGGGGGCTTGTTTAGGCAGAAGGATTGGGGTGGGCTTAAAGGATCAGAGAGCTCACTCTTACAGCTGTAGGAGGCTGGGAAACTAACCCAGAGACTGTGGCAGAGGGGTCAAGAGGAGAAATGACGAGACCCTAAGCCAGGCAGGGGTATTTAGTGGGTAAAACTATCTGGGTGTGAGAACAAATTGGATATGAAGTTTGAAAACAATGGGCGGGTTTCTGGGACTTCCCTGGTGGCGCTGTGGTTAAGAATCCGCCTGCCAATGCAGGGGACACGGGTTCGAGCCCTGGTCCAGGAAGATCCCACATGCTGCAGAGCAACAAAGCCCGTGCACCACAACTACTGAGCCTGCGCTCTAGAGCCCATGAGCCACAACTACTGAGCCCGTGTACCACAACTACTGAAGTCCACGCACCTAGAGCCCGTGCTCCACAAGAGAAGCCACCACAATGAGAAGCCCGCGCACCGCAACCAAGAGTAGCCCACGCTCGCTGCAACTAGTGAAAGCCTGTGCGCAGCAACGAAGACCCAACACAACCAAAAATAAAATATAATAAATAAATTTTTAAAAAGGGACTTCCCTGGTGGCGCAGTGGTTAAGAATCTGCTTGCCAATGCAGGGGACATGGGTTTGAGCCCTGGTCCAGGAAGATCTCACATGCCATGGAGCAACTAAGCCTGTGTGCCACAACTACTGAGCCTGCGCTCTAGAGCCCGCGAGCCACAACTACTGAAGCCTGCGCACCTAGAGCCCGTGCTCCGCAACAAGAGAAGCCACAGCAATGAGAAGCCCACACACCACAACGAAGAGTAGGCCCCGCTCGCCGCAACTAGAGAAAGCCCACGCAGAGCAATGAAAACCCAACACAGCCAAAAATAAATAAATAAAATAAAATAAATTTATTTAGGAAAAAAAAGGTCCGGTTTCAGGACAACTCCCAGGTTTAAAATGTTGGTAATTGGCTGATGGAAGTCTAGTCTGTCTGGAAGTCAGATTAAAAGATATTAAAAAAAAAATTTTACCTGGTACTCACCCCTCAGCATAAAAGCCTTTTTCTTATCTTAAAATAAACACTGGGACTTCCCTGGTGGTGCAGTGGTTAAGAATCCACCTGCCAATTCAGGGTACACAGGTTCAAGCCCTGGTCTGGGAAGATCCCACATGCTGCGGAGCAACTAAGCCCGTGCGCCACGACTACCAAGCCTGCGCTCTAGAGCCCACGAGCCACAACTACTGAAGCCCGTGCACCTAGAACCCGTGCTCCGCAACAAGAGAAGCCACCACAATGAGTAGCCCGTTCGCCGCAACTAGGGAAAGCCTACTCCAAGCAACGAAGACCCAACGCAGCCAAAAATAAATAAATAAATAAACTTATAAAGACTAAATAAATAACCACTCAATTCTACCTTCCCATCCCACCCTCTTAAGATAACCAAGTAACCTGCCTCTCCTCCTCCTGTCTTCAACCCAGCACAGCTAGTCCCCAAAACGCCCCTAAAACTGCTCTAGTGAGGGTCAACCGTGAGAGGGGTCCCGTTCCCAGAGCTCTCGGCAGCACCAGACTCCGTGGCCAGGCCTTCAACTCTCTCTTCCTTTGCTTTGCCTGACGTGGCCCCCTCTACCGGTCTCCTTTACCCCACACGGCGGCTCCTCCCTTGGCTTCCCCACCTCCCCGGTCCCTGGTCCTAGAATCAAGTTCCATCTTTTCTTCAGATTCTCCAGATGTGATCCCGTCTGCACCTCCACCTCCACGTGGAAGTCTTCCAGTTCTAACGCCATTCTTCCAAAATCCCAAAGTCAGGCGTCCAACTGCCGGTATTCAGCCACAGGAAACTTGTCCAGAGCTCCTTTCTCCTCCCCGCCTACATTCTCTGCCTGCGCCAACGGTGCCAGCAGCCATCATCCTCCAAAGCCCGGTATCTGGAGCCACGCTTAGCTCTGGCTGGACAGGGCACAGATGCTCCACTCTCTGTCCCCACCTTTGCACTGCTGTGCACTCTGTCCTTCCTTTCTTTAAAAAATACATTTGACACGCACAACACATTATCTACAAAGTCACCATCCCAGATTTTGGCTTATTATTCCCTTTTTCCTTTATTATTTTTATGTTTAATACATTACGTACAACATATTTAATACATACAGATTCTACGATATACATGAGTTATAAAGCATAATATAATAAACCATAAACCTACCATACAACCCAAGAACGAGAGAACATTACTAATAACTAGCAACTACCTATGTGTCCCTCTGTTATCCACTCCCTCTGTTTCCCTCTCAGAGGTAAGCAGTAGGCTAAATTTTGGTTTATCATTGTTTTGTTTTGTTTCTTACAGTATAGTTTTGCCATTTATGTATGCTTAGACAATGTACTCTTTGGTTTTGCTTGGTTTTGAGCTCAATAAAAATAGTCTCAACCATACCCTGGGACTTGCTTTTTTTTCTTAATATTTTCTGAGATTCATTCTTATTGTCAGGTATAGCTGTAGTTCACCTCTTGTCACTACAGAATAATATCCCTTAGTGTGAATATACCTAATTTACTTAAACATTCTCTTGTGGACAGAATGGCATTTCAGTTTTTCCAGTTATTAACTATTATGAAGATGTTACTATAAACATTTTTGTACACACCTGCTGGTACACAAATGCAAAAGTTTACTGGATACACAACTGGGAGGTGGAGTCATAAGCTAGATCCTAAAGTATGCAAATGTTCAACTCTGTGAGGTGTAGTTGTTTTCTAAAGCAGAGGTGCCTGTCTACACATCCACACAATGATGAGCTCACATTTAGCACCTGGTGCTGTCAGACTCCTTAATTTTACAAATCTTATGGATATAAATTGCAAGCTCATTGTGGTCTTAATTCATATCTCCAAGGTTTCTACTCATTTATAAACCCTATGTATTTCCTCTTCATGTGAAATGTCTTCTCAAGTTTCTTCTATTTTTCTTTTTTTTTTTGTGCTTTCTGATTTTTTTTTATTACTCAAAAAGGGTTCACTTTTAAATACAAAAGCTAAATAAAGCTTTCTGACTCTGTGCTTGTACTTTCAACACTTTCACAACAATTTTCTGCTCCTCAGTAAGGAAAGTGTGTTCGATCCTGTCACGGACACATTTAACACACATGGAACCACCATAGGCCCAGCTGACATGTTTTTTTGTTTTAGACGACCTCACAAGAACTTAAAGTCTCACAGTGCGAACTCCTTGAAGTCGGCCTGAGCACACGCCACAGGCGGATTTTGGTGTTTTCCTAACCTTCTTGGTATAAAGGTAAACAATTCTATTACCAGGGGTTCGGGACAGGCTGGTTTTGTTAGAGGCTTACTGTAGGACAGCCTACGATGGTATGTCAAACGCTGGACCCTCCTGAATGCTTCTAGATACCGTCCTCGGAAGAGGAAGGCTATTTTTCTGTTTTTTTAAAAAATAGGAATTCTCTATATGTTCTGCTTACTACACCTTTGCCAGTTAACTGTATCGTAAATGTCAAGTCTTGGTTTGTCTTTCCACTACACTAAATTGTTTGTTAGCTTAACTTAAGTGCTAGTTTTAATATATTTGATTTAATCATCTTTTCTTTTATGATTAGCATATATCTCAAGAGATTCTTTCCGGCCCTAAGGTTTTTTTCCATGCAAACATTTAAATATTTGCTTTTCATAATCAAGACCTTAATTTATTTGGAATTGACTGCTCGGTGAGGTGTGAGGCAGAAATCCATTTCATGGTTTTCCATAAGGATAACCGTTGTTCTAGCACTACTTATGGAGCCACCCTTCCTGCCCCCACTGACCTGCCATGCCACCTCATCACATCTCAAAGGGCAGCATATACGCCTGGGCTATTTCTCAGGCTCCCTAGCTCGTTGCACTGCTCAGAGCGCCTACCTCTGCACCACATACAACACAAACTCTGTAATAAAACTTACTGTCTTGTAAAAGGTCCCCTCAACCTCCTCATTATAGTCAGAAGCATCCAGCCATCTTAGTCCTTTGCTATTCCACAGACGTTTAGATATCTGCCTGTCACATCCAACAAAACCTCTGTTGGAATTTCTGCTGGAAATGGCATTGAATCTGTAGATGATTTTTGGGAGGTTTGATACCCTTACAACCTTCATGAACAAAGATACTGTAGTTCTTCATTTGTTTCTACCTTACTTCTTCACCTTTATCCTTCAAATCCTCAATCAAGACTTAACCTAAACACTGCCTGCCTCAAACATGTCTTTTACCTTCTCAACTAAAAGGAAGACAAGCGTGTCTTTCATGTGCAAGTTTTTTAGATAGCTGCAAGAGTCCAAGGAAAAGATGGGGTGGGTTTGAGGTTTCTTGCTGAGTACACTGAGAATTCGAGAAGAGTAAGATGATACCGGTTTGAGACACACTGAGTCTTTGGTGTGCTATGTGCGCTTCAGCACAGTGGAGCCTGGATAGGTTGCCCACTGAAACTGTATGACTAAGAAGGTAACTAGTGACAGGCTCATGAGGACCAGGCTTTAAATGGGCAGAGGAAGAGAAAACTACGAAAGTAGCTAAGAAATTACAAGAAACATGGAAGGTAAATCAGAAGAGTGAAGTCAAGGGGGAACCAGGGAAAGGAGATTTTTGAAGAAGTGGTCAGTATTGCCCAAACCCAGAGAAGAAAGATCACTGGAAAGGCCACGGGATCTAACAATTAAGAGGTCATTAATGACAGAAGAGATGGGTAAAACAAACAAACAACAACAACAACAAAAACTAACTTCACTGAGTTGAAGAGAGAATGGGAGGAGAAGGTGGTTGGCACAGAGTAGACACTCGGATATTTGTCGAGGACAAGCCTGAGAGAAATGGAAAGAGGGCAGACTCTTCTCTAAATGAGCTCAGCTGTGAATAGAGGGAGGCTGATGGCAGAATATCTCAGATGAGAAACAGGGCGCTGTAGGATCTGACCTCGACCACCATCCCACACACCAGCCTCCACGTTACAGACAGCAGAGTGCGGAAGGTCCCGAACAAGTGCTTCTTTAGGGGGAAAATATAAATGTGGGGTCCCTAATGGAAATGATGGGAGTGAGTGAGTGCATGTGAAAGCCACGGACGTCGATGACAAGGAGAGGCTCTGGACGTACCGGCAGAGACACAGAAAAGACCCCGGCTGCAGAATGGTCACCTTCCTGCCTTTGAGGTCACCTGACATAAACTAAGGTAGGGGTTTTCAAGCTATATTCTATGTTCTTTAATGAACATATAGGCACTCAAACTTGCACAAATTGTTTTTGTCTTTAGATAAAAGGCATCCATCATGGGATTAGATCAACAATACATTTAAGGAAGCCGTTCCATCACATAACTAGTTGAGAAAAGATATGGTACATACTTAATGAAACTGGGAGACTCTTAGCAACTGTAATTCAGATAAAATACATTAAAATATTTGGAGGGGGTTATTCTTTCTTAAAGAAGGATGTGCCAACACCTAGAATAACATACCTGCTATGGAAGAGAAAATAAGTCCTCCACCTGAGCATCTCGGGGAAAATGAGTTCCAGTCTCAATCTAGCACAGATTAAATGGACCTAAAGAAAGCATATAATTCTCTTCACTTTAAGGGCAAGTGATGCCTAAGCAGGCATGTTACTCTGCAGGTAAACATGTATATGCTACAGTTATGCAGGATTATCGTTTGCTAAGTTTTTTTTCCCCTTTCACCTGAATGTACCTGAGTGTATATTTGATATAACTGCTTTGGGGCAAGGCCAGCTTACATCACAAGGGGAGGGGGCACTGTCTCACAGAAAATGAGGGCTGATGGTGCCAATGACATAGACAGTAGCTTCTCTCTCCAGTCACTGTGTTCAATGGGGCTCTAATCCCAGAAAGGGTACCTAGTATATTCAACGCGGTCGCTCCCATATGCATTTCCCCAGTATCTTTTCACCTCCATTAATCTCTTATTCCCTTTCCATGAGCACCTACCCTGTGCTGAGCTCGGAGACCCCCTAGAGAGCTCTACAGAAGCTGCCATCTATCAAGCTCTCACTGTGTGCCGCAGCCCATGTTACCTGCCTACGTGCATCATCTCCTTTAATCCACACCTCATGCCTGTGAGAGAGGAGCTAGTCTCGCTGTCTCCACTTCACAGATGAGAAAATCGTGCTGATACTTCAGTCGCACAGCAAGGACGCGGCAAACCTGAAACGCGAATCTGGGTGTGTCTGACTTCAAAGCCCTGGTTCTTAACCATCTCCCCGCGATGACCACAAACAAGTCCACGCGCTGTTCCCATATCGTGTGAGTCTGGAGCTGGGGCAGCGCAGAAGAGGAAGAACTGAGTGGAGTGATGCTGCTCACCTATCCACGCTGCACGGACACGCGGCTGAGCCGAGAGCCTGCTCAGTTCTGGAAAACAACCCAAGGCTGTTAACTACCCTTAGTGGCCACTCTCTCTGCCCACCTCCTTTTTCCCCCCTCAGGGTGAGGGAATATGAGATCACGAGAGGACAAAATGCTTGGAGAACGTGACTGTATCTGACCTGCCAGGGCCAGCAGCAGCCTAAGTACCTCTGATAAGCCGGAGAGGGAGAGCATGCCTCCGGCCGCAGGGACTTCTGCAGGCGTCTAATCGAGGCTTCAGAAAAGGAGGTCTCGGGAGAGAGAGGTCTCGGGAGAGCAGAGCTTCTCCCCTGTGGGAGTAACTGCTCTAACCACTCAGATTAAAATGCCCCGTTGCTCACAGCGTCACTCTGCCACAGGGTCACATCCCCTTATTCAACTGACTTTCAGGCTTTTCTCTGAGAAAGAAGAAAGAAAGAAAGAAAAAAAAAAGAAAGAAATGGCCTCCTAGGTCTGGGGTAAACATGAAAAAAGCAAGTTGACTTGCTTTGAAATGCAAAAGACCTCCACCTCCGGCTTGTCCTAGTCCCTGAGGGACCGGGGACACCCCCGGAGTCTTGCTCACTGCTCTTCATTCAAAGTCCCCTGGAAAACAGCCGCTTGTTTTCCAAGAACTGTAGGAACACGCTGTTCGTCCACAAGGTCCCACCAAACGTCCACAACCTGGAGCGGCACAAAGGTCAACCAGATGCAGATGGGCTCGTGGCCGCTGCGCTGTTATTATTAAGGCACTTTTGACTGTGTTTCCTTGAGGAAACAAGTATAGACAAGGTTAAAAAAAAAAAAAAAAAAGTTAGTCTGTATCATATCCCAGAATGGGTCCCAGCCATTTCTCAACCTCGGCCACAGACATGTTCTTCCTCAAAGCATAATCCTCAATCTGCAAAAGATTAAAAGCAGTTTATTAAACCAAAATGATAAGACTTTTTGAACTCAAGTTTCCACAGCATTCGCCAAGATACATTAAGTACGTTTTATGTCTTTTGCCTTAATAGTAATCCACTGAGTTAAATGGAGACAGATATTTATCTATTCATCGAGGTGCCTTATTTTCTGGGCAGAAAAACAACATGTTGTAACTACCTCAGGCTGAGAGCCTGGCTGGGGTGTGTGTGTGGCAGGGGTGGGGGAGGGTTGGTCTCTGTGTAAACAGCAGGGCGAGAAATGGGGCAGTGGGCTGAAATCAAATCAAGACATAAACTGGAGTACATTTCTTCATCCTTTCCCTCTCATTTTATTCTCACTCACATGTAAAATAAAACAGGATTAACAGCTCCATTCAAAACAAGACAGGCATCTAGGGATGCCACACACAATGAAACAGCTAACCTACCTGATCCTTGGAAATTTTCCCCACGGCAAAATATCTGGACCTCAAATTGGAGAAGTAAAGGCCGGATACCGCTGAAGCAGGTGCCATGGCCAGCGATTCTGTTAACCTAATGCCTGGGGAGAGCAGCATGGGGAGAAACGCTCGTTTATTCAGTGCTGAGACAGGCCTGCCCAAGTGGTAGGCTCCCAGTAAATTCTTGTTTACAAGTGAATGAGAGTGAGCGTGTGCCTTCCAGGTGGACACGTGACACAGCATGAAAGATGTGAGCAGACTCGTCTAGCAAATTCCCGCCGAGGGGATGAACAAATTCAGGATGTGCAGATCTCCTCTAACCTGGGGGGAGAGGCCTGGAAAAGACTCTCTACATTCTTATCCCTGCCCTCCAAGATCAGCCATGGAGGCTACGCCTGGGCCTTCTAGACAAGGACTCCAATCGTGCAGATAGGGACACCCCCTGGACCTCCAAGCACACCTGTGAGGCCAAGGCCACTAGGGGAATGACAGCCAGCCAGGCCCCACTGAGGATGAGCCCCCACTGAGTCTATCTAGTCTATGCCATTCACTTTCTGGGCAAGGCAACGGAGCGACATAAAGGCTAGGTGATTTGCCAAAGATCGCCCAGCAGGCTTATGGCAGAAACGGGTCCCAAGGCCCCGTCTCGTGTCTCCTGGAGCCGGTGCCATCCCTGCCAGCCCAGATTCAAAGAGCCTCACAGCAATTCATGTCCATCTACATTCCTTTAACGTCTTCGGCGTGGATGGCACGCTTTTGACGAACTCCACTGGAAACTGCACTGTGTTCACAGTGGTGTAGAAGTAAAGAGAGAGGGAGCGGAAGGGAAGGGTGGGAATTCTGTGAGACGAGGGTCCAGAGACACTCCTAGAAGTGGTGGAACGAGAGAGCCACGTGAAATACGTTACTAAAGGTTACAAAGGTCACTCACTAGCGGAGAGACTGAAAACAGTAACACACGTGTAATAGGAAAATGGGGCAGGGGATGTACCAGCTGGTGTGAGTCAGCTAAGCTCCCATCTATTGTAGGTGAAGAGAAAATAATGAAAACTGATAAACCTGAAAATGGTGATGAAAGACCACTACTCAATAATAATTCTACGGGGCCTCCATGTGCACGAACTAAAATGAGTTTCTTTTCCTCCTGTTAAAATAATAACAATATGGAGGTGAAGAACTAGAGCACACTGCTGGAGGTGAGGAAGGATGGGGTCAGGGATCTCACTGTAAGCCTCTCCGTGGCTTCCACCCGCTCCCCCCATGCGCCTTCCCTTCGCTACCGTGTGTGTAACATGAGGCAGGATGCGCGCCTGCCCGGTGCTGACCTGTGTGTCGCTCCACGTCCGCCAGCCTCCACATGGTCAGCTTCTCGGTGTGGTCGGGCTGGCTGGGGTAGCCGGGCGCCGGCCGGATGCCCTCGTAGCGCAGCCTCCGCAGGTCGGCCACGGCCAGCTGCTCGCCGCCGCAGTAGCCCCACAGCTCCCTGCGGACCCGTGCGTGCAGCTCCTCGGCAAAGGCCTGGGGCGGAACACGCGGTCAGACGGAGGCGGGAGCCCTTCTCCCGCCCTCCCTCCTGCCCTCCGTCCCGCCCGCAAACGCACCTCCCTGACCGGACAGCAGGCGGGGGAACCGGCGAAAGGGATGGGCCGGGGGCTCAACTCATCTGTACTGTGTCATCAGCTGCTCTGCGGCTCGGTTCTGGCCTCAGCCCGGGCTCTCAAGGATCATATTCAATGATCCGAGGATCCGAGGCCCTTCAGACCTTTCCCTGACGCTCAGGCTACAGCTTATGGTGGCCAGAAGGAGGAGCGGGGACCATGACAGCAGCCAGCGACTCTGCTGTGAGCCTCGGGAAGAGGGGAGCGGCTCCCACAGCTTAGGCTGCCCCACCCCACAGAGGAAGATGAGGGATCTACAGGGGAGCCCAACATCAGAACGAGAAGCTCTGAAACAGAACCTGTTTGGCTTTTTGCAGGCTCCTCTGGAAAACATCAAATCACAAGCACAGGGCGACACCAGAACCAAGACAATGAAGTCAAGGCTCCACGGGCCACTCCAACTACAGCGTCGCTGAAGGCTACTCTGTGCCCAAAGATGAGGCGTGAGAGTGACTCGAAAATACAGGATTTAAGAGTATGTGTGCTGTTAGAGCCAAACACACACACACACACACACACACACACACACGCACACGTGCGCGCGCACTCTGGCCTCAGGGCACCGCGGCTCTACCTCGGCCAGCCGGTCGCCCAGCGCCTTGACCATGATGCTGCTGTAGTCGTCACACTCTTCCTCGTAGGCCTTGCTCAGCTCCTCCACCCCGAAGCAGGCGACGGCGAACAGACCCAGGTAGTCAGGGACGCCCGAGTGCAGAGGGGCGATGAAGTCCGAGAGGCAGAGGTAGGGGTCCGCGCTGGCAGAGTCCTTCTCGGCCTTGAAACGCAAGGAGTGGGCAGAGTGGCCATTAGCATGGAATTGGCACCAACACACAGAGAAGAGCAATCGAGCGCCTTCCAATGAACACAGCTTCAAATGGGGCTGCCTGTCTGTTTTGTTCACTGTTACATCCCCAGCACTTAGAAGAGTGCCTGATATGTAGTGAGTGTTCAATAAACATGTGTTGAATAAATAAATGGAACGAGAGTTTTAGAAAGATATGACATGAAATGACATACACAGTCGAGAAACCAGTTAACTCGCTCATTCACACACTGACCAAACATTTACTGAATGCCTACAGGAACTGGAACCCTAAATATTCATATAAAAAGGTTTTCTTTTCCTCCAAAAGTGTTTTCAATTCAAGACCCACATTAAATCCTAAAGTTATGTTCAAAAGGGGCCCACTAAGTGTGTAAGCCTCTACTTTGCATCGACAGAAGCAGTTCAACAAACGGCTAAGGTCAGCAACACAGGGCCACATGCTGTCCACCATGGGCGGTGGGTCAGGGGATGGCTAAGGACACTGCTGGGCTGGCCTGAAACCAATCAAAAAATTGAGCAGGATCTGCTTCTGGGGTTCTCTCCTCAGGCCAGGTGGCCATCCTCGCCTGCTTTCCATCTTCAGCTGATGACTGATTATCCCTGCTACTGAGCTGACAAATAAGGTCTTACACATACTTCGCAATCAACACATGTTTGCTGAGAAGGTAAATAACAAATGACTAATATTTACTGAGTGCTGACTGTGTGTCAGGCACTGGTCTTGGTGCTTTATACGAATTAACTAATCCAATCCTCTCAACAACCTTGTGAAGTAAGTGATACCACCAGCTCCATTTTATACAAGAAATCCGAGGCAGCGAGAGCTTGAAGAACTAGTTCAAGGTCACACAGTGGCAGGCCCATGGGTCTGATCCACAGCCAATGCTCTTGACCACTATACAACACTGCTTAGGACGGATCAATTAATGAGCAGTCAACCCAGAAGCTTCACAGCTATTTGCGTGCCAGCTCTGGAAACAAGTACAGTCTAATCGACACTGGGCAGAAAACAGTTAAGTGGCTGCAGACAAGAAGGTATTTGATAAAGGCACGTGGAAATGTCACAGAGCCAGGGCCAGCTATGCAGGGAGGAGCTGCCTTCCACTTGTACTCTGCCCATCAACTGTTCTTTGCTAACAAAAGCCAGAAGGAGATACAAAGTTTCCCAGCACCACAAGGAGAGACAGGTCACAGAGCCACACAGCTCTTTAAAATAGACAGCGATCAGAGCCACTCAGAACAGAAGACTCCCGGAGCACTGAGTCGCTGCAGCCGGAATTTTCCAGCGTACTAGAAAAAAGCACATCCTTAGAAACAGCTATCTGGGTAGGTAATACATGTACATTGAAAAGTCATTATATTAAATGCCCTAATACAGTCCCTCACAGACTACCTGGACATGAATGGTGTTGGATGTAAAAAGAGATCAGAGGACACAGGACTTCAAGGATGGAAATTCAGGCCAGGGTGGAGGTTTCTGACCTTAATTACGTCTTTTAAAGAAAAGTCACCAGTTCCCTAGTAGGAGGGGCTAGAACTTAACATTAGAATCCTCTTGTGTTCTGAGGTGTCTGAGCCTGAGTGCACGGAGTGAGGATGCACCAGGCCCGGGTGCAGAGAGTGAGGATGTACTGGGCCTGGGTGCACACAGTAATGGTGTAGCTGCCCCCGTTTAACTTGTTATGGTACTGTTTAATGTCCCAAGTTTAAGGATTCCCCCAGACATTGTTATAGTTAAAATATCTGACATTATGAATTACATTGTGATTATGATGAAAAGCAATACTACCACTCCTGAATGACTGAAAATGGTAATAAGACCATGCGAGAATCACTTGCTACCGTTCTTTGTTAATGACTGGTGAATTCTGGCTCCGATTCTTGATCAGGGCAGCTCATTTTTTATAGCAGCTAAAGGGACATGCTTACAGATTTGCACGTTTAAAGGTGGGGTCACAGGAGAGGGAGCCGTGTGGAGGAGAGCGTGTTCTATGAGCCGGGAGAAGCCAGTGGCATGAGAGAACAGCCAGCGGGGAGTGGACACGCTGGGCTCTTCCCCCCGAGCTGCGCAGCTCAGCGCACTCCCCATCAGCTTTCGTTTTCACCTCTGCAAAACGGAAACATATAAACTGCCCGACAACAGGTTGTGTGGAAATGAAACAAGATGGTCCATTAAGTGCCCTGCTAAGCAGCTGGCCCCTGGTAGACACCCAGCGAATGTCTGCTCCCCGCTGTCTTCGCCTTGAGAAAGGAGCCGCCAGCCTATTTTAATGACAGGCCCGGACGCAAACCACTGTTCTTGAGCAAGTGAATGTCCACCTGTGCGTGACCCCCCGAGGCAGCAGCGGTGTTTCTCCTCACCCATCCAACCCCGAGAGGGAACACCTCCCTCCTGCTGGTGCCCGAGAGGCCCAGCTTCTAAATCCACACTGGCCCCTTCTCTCCATCACAAATGCCTTGGGCTCGGGGCTGTGACTGGTCATTTGGGCTGAGGTGTGGCAGAGCTATGCTTACACAAAGTTCAAACTTACACCATTCTTATGTATGTTTTTTGAGTGCTTAAACCAAAGAGTAGGGCAATGTGTCCGCTGGCCGCACGGCCTCCGCACCTGCTGCCTGAGTCCGTAGAAGGTGGCGATGGGCTCCACGGCCTGGGGTGCCGCACCCTCCGCATACAGGTGGATGTCGTCCTGGCTGCTCTGCGCTGGCCAGAACCCAACCACGCCCCTGGCATGGAGCTGCTTCTGACTAATCAGTGCCTGCAGCATATTTTGGGCATCATCATAGACTTTTTTGGCCTCTTCACCTGTTAGGAAAATATCGTTAAGAATTCACTTAGAGATGCCAATAATAACCAGCAAAGAATGCTTCTTTTTAAAACTACTACCTCTCCTCAGTCATCTTCTCTCTTCACCCCTCTCTTTTCCCCTCAAATACTTTAAAAACCAGTGTTTGCCATCAGCACAACCCCAGGTGCAGGAGCTAAGGGTTCAGCAGTTCTGCTAAGTGCAGCTCCCGTACACAGTCTGCTTCGCCAGCTCAAGCCACTTATTTTTCCGTTCAACAAAAGGCAGAGAGCCAGCTCTTGGCTCCCCGCAGCAATGTGTCAGACAGAGAGCGAGACAAAGCAGGCCAGACCCTTCCACCACCACATTCCTCGTGCACAGACAGCTCCCCTGACCTCGCCGTGACCCCTGGGGGTGCAGGACAGCCTGAGGAGTGGAGTGTGGCTTCGGCGCTGCTCCTGCACGGCCCAGCCCAGGGCCCGTCAGGCCCTCACCTGGCTACGGCGGGAGCCAGCAGGGTTAGGGTTAGGCTTTCCGTCCAGGCCTGGCCAGCCCTGCTTCAGCCACTCCACTGCTCATCTGTGATCACTCGGGAGCAGATCAGAATGAGAGCCCCTTGCCCACTGCTGCACCCCAGCTAGCCCGAGAGCCGCCGAGTCACAGCACCTAACACGCACCCCAGGGCCCCCCCAGGAAGCGGGCAGGGGCCACTCTCGCAGGCTCCCCTCAGCCCTAACCCCACACGTCCACCAGTCCAACCCCACCTCGTTCTGAGCTGGCTGGTACCGAACCATTTGAAGGGCTTAGTGTTTCGGTCCCATGTCTCTGGGGGCAGGGCTGGCAGCGAGACGCGGGGCTAGCAATTTATCTATCGACTAGCTTGTCACCCCCAGCCCCTCCCCAGCAGGCACAATGGCCTCCTTGCCGGTCCCCAAATCAGCCCACGTGTCTGCGCCTTCCCACTCGGTCTCCTCGGCCTGGAGTGTCCTTTTCTTCATCACCACCTCACGTTCCCAGTCCCAGGCCCAGTAGCTCCCAGTAATCTTCAAAAAGCAGTTCAAACACCACCTCCTCCAGGAAGCCTCTCCTGGTGTCCCACTCTGAGGTCTGTCTCATTTCCCTGTGTCCACAGAAGCCGGGCCTTGGTCCCGCAGCAGGAGCTCGGCCTGCTGTACGGGAATCACCCTCCAATGCTGCACCAGCCAGCCGGGTACCAGATGGCAGCGATGATACGTCTTCTTTTGTTTATCCCCAGTGCCAGCAATGTAATTGATGTCAATAAACATTTAGTAAAGAATGGATAAATGAAATGCGAAATGTAGTCAGTAAATAAGGACCAACCCAGCAGTTTAAAAACTGTCAAAGAGCTGAGCGCATGGAACAGTATCCTACATCATGTCACAACAATAAACTCTATCCTGCATCATCCACCCCGCTGCTCACCACCTATTCTTGTCCTCAAAGTCCCAAGACCATGTCTCGGATACCGGAGCAGGATGGAAGGACTTACTGAACTAACCTACAGCTTTGTCGTCAAATATCTTGGGAAAGCCTCGGTTCGGGTATTTGCCCCGGAGCTGCCAGACATCGAAGAAAGGCTTCCAGTCAATGTAGTCCACCAGCTTCTGCAGGTCGTAGTCTTCAAAGACCCGAGTCCCAAGGAACGTGGGCTTCACTACAGGACAGAGTGAGAGGCGTGAACCCTGGCGCCAGCCTGGGGCTCAGTGCCGCTCATGCCTGGTGCCGCCTGTGGGAGGCCGTCCCGCTCTGTTGGCTCCCACGCTCTGCCTCCCTCCTGCCACCCGGAGGAGTTGTTTTACAAAGAGGGGAACTTGAAATTACTGTGGCGAAGGAGTAATTCGTCAGCACATCTTAAAAAAAACTCTTCTTCCCCTGCAGCTGACTGACTGCACCGCCCTTGGAAACTCTTCCCTCAACCCTCCCCACCAACACCCCCGCCCAAGAAACAAGACAGACTGGGGTTGATCTCACTTGTACAAATGAAGACAATACTAAAAGAAAGAGCGCTGGAGAAAGACACATGTAACAGGCCACTTCCATAAAGTTTAAAAACATGAATCAATAATCGATCAATGTATTGCCTACTGAACATATGCACATAATCAAAGTCTGAGGAAATGCACGGAAATGAGGCATCAAATTCAGGATCCTGCAGGGGAGGGAGGGGCTCACAGGAATTCCCACATGTATGGTTTTGTCTTTTTTAAGTGGGCAGTAGCTTATTCCTTAAGTGCCTGGTGGAGGTACACGAATGTTCAATACAGTCTTCTTTACACCTCCTTGTGAATCTAAAAAAGATCCTAAGTGAAATACTGGTGAAGACTTCAGAGACAGACGGTGCCACTGGGTTTCTTGGGGCACCAGTACTGCCCCGCGCCACCAAGCCCCGGTTGGTTAGGCTGGGGTCCAAGGTGACCGCTCCGCTGCCCGCTTCCCAGCCCTCACACCCTCAGTTTCCTGATCTGCAAATAAGGATCAGAGAACTTAAACTAAAGCACCACGCTCAGGTGCGCAGGGATAACACGGAAGTCTCAAGAGTGTTTTTCCCTCGTTAGACAGTAACAGTGAGAGGTGAAAGTATAGGAAAAGAAAAGTATGCGCAGCTTTTAATTTTGCCTGGAAATCTCTACCTTTTGACATAGTTCATGGTAGCTTTTTCCCATGTGTTCCTGGTCATCTTTTTATTATACAGGACAATGCTTTCTTTGTAAATATTCTATTATGCTGGTTTGTTTGGTAATTAAAAAGAAATTACAGCTATTCTCCTGACTGACGTGTCCCCCTGCCTGGAAAGTCAGGGAAACGCTCTGCTTCCGGGTCACTCAAGGGTGTTATTCTTGAATGAGCTTGTCGGCCAGAGTTGGAGATGTGTTTGAGGTTTTACCACCAAAGACCTAGAGAGAAGAACCTTTCCTTCTCTCTTTATTGACTTCTTGCAACTACGCTAAGGCTGGGTTGTCCTTAGGGGCCCTACAAGGGGGTTAAACAGTCACTTGAAAAGTGTCACCACTGCCACCTGCTGCTGCAGGCCTTCAGTGGACTATTGCCACTGAGATGTATTTTGGACGTTTGGCTTGGCTAAAATGGACTCCCCCTTGTGATATTTTTCCAATTTCATACTGAAAGGAAAAGAGAAAATAATAGTTTGGACTATATAGTGATTTATATTTTTCTAAGGTTTACAAGTCTTATCTTATCCTCACATTTCCATAAAGTAACTCCTTTTTTACATATTAGAAACTGTCAAACATGGAAGCAATATGCTCAAGGTCACTTGGGATCAGAACCCAAGCCTCCCAACTCCCCATCTGCCTTCTTCTCACTAAACCACACTGAACTCAGCAGGACTGAATCTAGAACCCAGCTCACTTATGTTTCCAATTTAATCCACTCTGCTGAGTGTGTGCAGAACACGGGGGTTGTGAGCAATGAAAGTGGATTTGAGATGTTACCTTGGAAATACAGATTCAATTAATATAACCCCTGTTCACCCTGTCTCGATTTTGCATTCGTATCACATGCCTCTTTGAACCTGTCAAAACGTCTTACACGTTATATTCCTTCATGAACACCTACGCAAGGCAAGAAAAGTGGCCAGAAATCAGAAGGGGAAGAAACCAAATGAAAGAAATCAAAAGAGGGAAGCATCCAAGAGAGAATGAGAGTGAACAAAAACAGGAGAGCCTGCTTCGCTGCGATGTTTTAAGGTCTGTTCAATGCGCAGGCATTTGCAATTTCAGACATTCCACGTCTGCACTTGGGCCCGCCTGGGACCCAGGCCAAGGCAGTGACAGCACCACCCAGGCAGGTCTCTAGAACTGGCTTCAACCTGAAGGAGGCCCACTCCAGCAAAGCACAGAGGCAAGAGTATGGGTTTAGAAGACAGATCAGAGATAGAATGCTAGTAACCTCCCAAGTTATTACCCGAAACTCAGTTTCTTCAAGTAAAAGTGGGGATAATAGCACTCTCTGTGCCAAGGACTCAGAGCCACTGCAGGTCAATCTCAGGACAATGTTTGGTTCTCCACAAATGGCACCTATTGACTTTTATTTTTGATCATCACTGTCCTTCGTCATCACTACTGAACATAGTTAATAGTTTTTAGCTGCCTGTTTGATTCTGCTGCTCAGTAAATGCAAACACCTCTTCAGCGCACAGTTATCGCATGCACTTTTCTCTAACCAATAGCCAAACAGACCTGGGGGGGGCTCTGACAGCCAGTCAATATGGAAACCGCTTTCTCTAGCTTGCCTTAAGGTTAAGTATCTTCTTTCCTATGAAAAAAGGAAAAGTTATTCAGTCAGAGACTCAGCGTTTCAGCTGCTACTATGAAAGCATGCCCAAGGAAGCTAGTAAATAAGTTTTGCAAGAAAACATATGCTTTTATTCACGAAAATTCATATCCTAGAAAGCTCTTCCTTTTCCATCCAATATGGCTTCACATCAGCACCAGAACAATAGAGAGTAAAGATGCAATGAGCATCCGTTACATATGGATACGTAAATGCAAGGCAGATCTGCAGCCTTCACTGTGAGGTAAGTGTGCGACGGGGTGGCCTCCTGCCTGTACTTCACCTGAGGCTGGGATTAACTGGTGGCCACCACTGCCCTGAGGAAGGGAAAGGCCAACCACAGTGCCTTGGTCCAGCTGACACCTCAGAAACTTGTTCCCTTCTCGCTGTCTGTTATCCCATTTCACTTACCTGGCCACCCCTAAAATACACCCCCCGCCTCCCCATACACAAGGCCCAGCAAGCAGATAACCAGGAAGAAATATCCCAACGACCTCTAAAGAGTAATCATGCCTAGTCTCCATGGATCTCCTGAAGCTAATCTACAGAGGGACAGTTCTTGAAACACTATTCTGCACAGAGAGCTTCGGGCGATCAGGCAGAGAGACTTACAATGGTCCTGTCTAATGTCTTCATTCTCTTCCATTATTTCCTCAAGCATAAGGGTCTGTGGGAGTCACCTCAGTACACTCAGTCCCCGTCTCCCTGCTGCCTATGAGCGCATGTTTTAGTCACTCTCATAAGTGGTAGCCAGCACAGCACCCAACACCTACTGCTTACTCGGTACATGTTTGGAGGAATAAATAAAATTAACCTTAATATAACCCAAAATTACTGGGAACACTCAAGAACGCTGATGTGAACTAGAAAGTAGGACTTCCCTAAAATGATCCCAAACCTTCCCCTCCTCCAAACAGCAAAGTCACATTAAAAACTGTAGGATCGGACTTCCCTGGTGGCCCAGTGGTTAAGAATCCGCCTTCCAATGCAGGGGATGCGGGTTCAATCCCTCGTCAGGAAACTAAGATCCCACATGCTGTGGGGCAACTAAGCCCGTGCGCCACAACTAGAGAGCCCGCGTGCCGCAACGAAGATCCTGCATGCCGCAACTAAGACCTGACGCAGCCAAAAAAACCAAAAAACAAAAAACTGTAGGATCGTTTTATTACGCAAACAAGCGGGGACCTGTTTTTGTCACTTACCTTGAGAGACTCATAATGGTCTTGTCTAATATCTTCATATTCTTCCATGATCTCCTCAAAGTACTCATCTTTTAGATTCTCATCTAACAGTTGAGAACACTGAAAATGCAAGATCAGAGTTCAATAACCATAGAGCAGCGAAAGAAGATAAAACATGAGTAATACTGGTCAGTCCTAGGGTCACCTCCTTCAGGAAGCCTTCCCATACTAACATCATTTCCTCTCCCTTTACCAGTTGTGCTATGCCTGCCTGGCTTTACAGTAAAGGGTTAACTCAGCAGGCCTGGGATGCTCCAATGTTGCACATTACAAAGAACAGACTGGACTTTGACTGCTCCTGGGAGATAAACTCTAAGCCCTCAGAATATCCTGCCTGATAAAGAATGTCTTTGTCTACCTGGGGCCTCGGGCCATCCCAGAAAGTTTATGCTAACAATGTGAATTATGGGGGAACTTGGCTTACGTGCTATCTAACCTCTGGAGGGGTTGAAGCCTGAGTACCCCATAAGGTACTCAGACAGGTCAGACAGGTGAGCATGCCCTGCCTATGTGACTGGCTTCCAATAAAAGCCCAAGACACTAGGGCTCAGGCGAGCGTCCCTGGTTGGCAACACTCCGTACATGCTGTCAAACATCATTAGTGGAAGAATTAAGCTCTGTCCGTATGACTCCGAGGGGAGAGACACCTGGATGCTGGTGCCTGGCCTTTTCTAGATTCCACTCAATTTTAATCTGTATCCTTTCATGGTTATAAACCGTGATTGTGAGTATAACAGTGTTTCTGAGTTCTGTGAGTCCTAGCAAATCACTGAAACTGGGGGTGGTCTTGGGGCCCCAAAACACACTGGTTAGGTACCCCCTCTTCAGGGTTTCAAAGATACTCTGTTCATCTCTCCATCACTGCATTTACCACAGGCTTCCAGCATCTGCCTAGGCATCTACCTCCCTGACTAGAGGACAGGCCCTGTGAGGGTAGGATTGCACCTTAACCACCTTCGTGCCCCTGGCTTCTAAAGTGGGGCCTGGCACATAGAAGGTGCATCCTCACAAAATGTTTGCTGATGGAATGAGGCTGATCTTCACAGTCAACCACGAGCTTGTGCTAAAATAAGAAAGGAAACTGATCATCTGAGAAAAGTGAGGCTACTCAGTAAACTGTAAAACTAGAATCAGCTAAATAGTATTTATGACTATGATTATCAAATAGGTAGAATAGCTGCCACCAAAGCTCAAAATAAAATCACAAAGGAAGAGGAAATGGCTGCTGCTGGTCACATCAGTTCCAAAATCACAGCACTGCCCCAACCTTGCATCCTCCAGTGGGATTTTCTAACACACAAAAAGGCAGGGAAGTTCAATACCATTATCTGAAATGGAGGAAGTTCGGCTGGATGATGGCTAAGGTGCCCATCAGCTTTAAATGTCTATAATTCTGTGTGAATTGTCTAAGTATCTCTAATAACAATCCAATCACCTGTGAGTTAGTATAAAACCAAATCACTTTATTAAGAAATATAATCAGTAAAGGCCATCGTGATAAGCCTAAAAACAGGCTCCCAAATGGTATGCATACCAGAGTAATTCCCAGTCTTACGTGAACCTCACCTCAATGGAGTCCTCATTTAGGAAATCCAGCAGAGCTCATGAAAACAAGGGATGTCTACTCCTGAGCTCCCCCAAAGTACATGCAATCAATGTTTTAAAACACTGTTGCATTCTGCTAGAATTTAAACTCTGAGAAAGTAACCCCCCGATTTCCAGAACTTGACAGCATCCGACACAGGAACTACCCGGAAAATGAAAGGGGTTGCTACTGTTGGCTGGTCGCTTCCACACCCCCCGTGGAGCTCCTGCTGCCAGAGCTGCGGTGACAGGCCCCTCCCTGCCCAGGCTGACTTGCTCAATGGAAACAAGTTCATGGCCAATTATATGGGCTAATCTATGTGGTCCTTCCATCACAAAACCAGAGTCCATCCTGCGTTTTCTTGCCAACCATCAAACATAGTAGGGCTTTTCTTTTCCTTTTGGTCTTTCTCACGGCAAATTGCAGCACAATTTACGTTGGGAATACGGTGAAAATTTATTTTCTAATTTAAAGAGGACTGAATATTCGCACCTTGTTTTTTATTTAAAAAAAAAAGGAAAGAAAGTAAGGGGGCATCCACCGTCTGGTCTAAATCTCCAACTACTATGTAGTTGCCACATTTTGGAACCTTTCAAATAAATACATGAGACAGTAGCCAGAGTGTGAGCCTGCGTCATGATCACTGCAGTGAGATCAAAAGACTCTAAACCAGCAATCAACCTAAACAAACTGTACCACTGACTCCTGAAACGTGTCACTGGCAATTACCCAAATGATTTACCATCAGACTTATGTCTGAGTAATTTCAAAAGGCGGCTGTTTCTTTGTATATGAGACGAGCCAACTGCCGGCTGCCTGCCTGGACCAAATGGTAAAAGGCACAGACACCCACGCCTCATCCTCTGCTGGCTTCCAGCTGGGCCCACGGTGCTTTAGCTCTTCCAGACGGTGAAGGAGTGTCCTCGGAAGAGAATCAAGGGACCAAGTCCTTCCCAGCTAAAGTCTTCCCCGACCTGTGGGGGCAGTATTACCACTGTGCACGCAAACGGGCCCAACGGCCTGGTCTCCAAATGGGAAATGTTCACAGTCATTCATTAGCATTTGAAAACAGGAATAAGCCTTAAAGAGAGGCTCACTGGTTACTCAACCGTGGACCTGACACAACCTCTTTACGAAACACTATCCAAATATAAGATCCAAAAAATTGTTTTTAAATTGAGTTGTAGAAATGTAGTTTATTTGCACGTTAGTCTATCTCAATGGCAATTTAAATAACTGCAATTTTATGACTCCAGCCCGATTTAATTTTATCCTTCTTAATAAAGGAGACTCATTAAATATTAATGGAAACAAGTTTAACTAACGCCGCACAGAGTAAGAGCACCTGCATTCAAATCCACACCTGTTGCTTCAGGGATGTGTGGCCTCAAGAGTTACTAATCTCTTCGTTCCTGTTTCCTCACCTCTAAAATGGGGATAATGAAAGTATCTACCTCATGAGGATTAAATAAAAAATCCACGTGAAGCACTTAGCACAGTGCTGGGTACACTATAAATATTTAATAATGTTAGCGATTATTGTATAATTTTCATATAAGTAAATTCACAGATCTGAAAGAATTCCTTTGGAAAATGGCTCAGGAAATGTGTCGTCCTGGTCCAGGCTGCGTGACAGTGCCTGGTAGTGTCACAAGTCACCAGGCCCCTCGCCTGCAAATGTGAAGGTTGGACTAGATTAGTGGTGTTTAAATTGCGCTCTTTCAATGAGAACCAGGAGTGGGATGAGGGGTGGAAGGGGCCGCTCTTATTTGCATTCTACTGAGTGTGCAGGGGAGACATCACTTGCAAACAAGGTTTCTGTGGCTAAAACAAACTTGGAAACCACTGGACCACATGGTCACTCAGATTCCCACAACCTATTATATCCCATTATTCAATGAAAATAATGAAACACATAACAAGAGATGATGTTAGGCTTCAATGATGGAGAAAAGCAGGAAAAACCACTTAGGTAAGTTGTTTATTATATTTACCGAATTCTGTGTTTTCAACATATACCTGTGAATGCTTTTCTGCCCTTGGGTAGGGTCAACTGGCCCATTCCAGATGAAACGTTTTTCTACCTGGAAATGGGTCATTTAAAAAAATTCTACATTCCTTACTACTCAGCCATAAAAAAGAACAAAATAATGCCATTTGCAGCAATATGGATGGACCTAGAGATTTTCATACTGAGTGAAGTAAATCAGAAAGAGAAAGACAAATACCATATGATATCACCTATATGTGGAATCTAAAATAGGAAACAAATGAACATATCAATGAAACAAAAACAGAATCATGGACATACAGAACAGACTGGTGGTTGCCAAGGGGGAGGGGGTTAGAAGATGTAAGCTTTTATATAGAGAATGGATAGACAACAGAGTCCTACTGTATAGCACAGAGAACTGTATTCAATATCCTATATTCAATAATGCAAAAGATTATTAAAAAAAGAATGCATATATATGCATAACTGAATCACTTAGCTGTACAGCAGAAATTAACACAACCTTGTAAATCAACTATACTTCAATTAAAAAATATATTGATTAAAAAATTCGGCATTACTTTCAGCTCTGGCACAGAGTTAAGAAGGTGCCCGTTCATGTTTGTAGATATTTGTAAATGGCTGAAATCTCTCTCTGGGTTGGTGTCAAGGTCCAAGTGTCCTGGGACCATTCCTATTACTCAGGCCAACACTGCTGCAGCTGGCTCGGGGAGGGGTGTCGGAAAGCAGAGGACACACTCACCCGTTCTCCTTCAAGCAATACAGACACCCCCAGTAACCACGACAAAAACCCTAGGATATTCTTCCACATTTTTAAAGTAGAATTTAACAAAAAGCAATAGAAGGTTTTGGGCGATACCCTCAACTTTCAGCGGTCTCTGTTTCCCCTTCACAGCACCTCGGACTCTCACCGCTCTCTGTTGCCCCTTCCAAGCAGCTCTAAGTCTCAGCGCTCTCTGTTGCCCCTTCAGAGCATCTTCGACTAACTTCAGTGCTAGCTGTTGCCCCTTCAACGAAGATCTAACTCTCAGCGCTCTCTGTTGCCCCTTCACAGCAGCTCTAGCTCTCAGCGCTCTCTGTTGCCCCTTCAACGCAGCTCTAACTCTCAACGCTCTCTGTTGCCCCTTCCCAGCAGCTCTATGTCTCAGCGCTATCTTTTGCCTCTTCAGAGCATCTTCGACTAACTCTCAGCGCTAGCTGTTGCCCCTTTAACGCAGCTCTACCTCTCAGCGCTCTCTGTTGTCCCTTCACAGCAGCTCTAACTCTCAGCGCTCTGTTTCACCTTCACAGCAGCTCTAACTCTCAGCGCTCTCTATTGCTCCTTCACAGCACCTCTGACTAACTCTCAGCGCTCTCTGTTTCCCCTTCACAGCATCTTCGACTAACTCTCAGCGCTCTCTGTTGCCCCGTCACAGTAGCTCTAACTCTCAGCGCTCTCTGTTGCCTCTTCACGCAGCTCTGACCAACTCCCAGCGCTCGGTGTTGCCCCTTCACAGCAGCTCTAACTGCCAGCGCTCTCTGTTGCCCCTTCAACGCAGCTCTAACTCTCAGCGCTCTCTGTTTCCCCTTCACAGCAGCTCTAACTCTCACCGCTCTCAATCTCGCATTCACAGCAGCTCTGAATATCAGCGGTCTGTTTCCCCTTCACAGCAGCTCTGACTCTCTCAGCGCTCTCTGTTTCCCCTTCACAGCAGCTCTACCTCTCATCGCTCTCCGTTTCCCCTTCAAATCAGCTCTAAATCTCAGCCCTCCCTGTTGCCCCTTCCCAGCAGCTATGTCTCAGCGCTCTTTTGCCCCTTCAGAGCATCTTCGACTAACTCTCAGCGCTACCTGTTGCCCCTTCAACGCAGCTGTAACTCTCAGCGTTCTCTGTTGCCCCTTCACAGCAACTCTACCTCTCAGCACTCTGTTTCTGCTTCACAGCAGCTCTACCTCTCAGCGCTCTGTCTCCCCTTCCCAGCAGCTCTAACTCTCAGCGCTCTCTGTTGCCCCTTCAACGCAGCTCTAACTCTCAGCGCTCTCTGTTGCCCCTTCGCAGCAGCTCTAACTCTCAGCGCTCTCTGTAGCCCCTTTACAACAGCTCTACTCTAAGCGCTCTCTGTTGCCCCTTCACAGTAGCTCTAACTCTCAGTGCTCTCTGTTTCCCCGTCACAGTAGCTCTAACGCTCAGCCCTCTCTGTTGGCCCTTCACAGCAGCTCTAACTCCCAGCACTCGGTGTTGCCCCTTCCCAGCAGGTCTAACTCTCAGCGCTCTCTGTTGCCCCATCAACGCAGCTCTGACTAATGCTCAACGCTTTCCGTTGCCGCGTCACAGCACCTTTGATTAACTCTCAGAGCTCTCTGTTGTCCCTTCCCAGCAGCTCTATGTCTCAGCGCTATCTTTTGCCCCTTCAGAGCATCTTCGACTAACTCTCAGCGCTAGCTGTTGCCCCTTCAACGCAGCTTTAACTCTCAGCGCTCTCTGTTGCCCATTCACAGCAGCACTAGCTCTCAGCGCTCTGTTGCCCCTACACAGCAGGTCTAACTCTCAGCGCTCTCTGTTGCCCCTTCACAGCAGCTTTAACTCCCAGCGCTCTGTTTCCCTTTCTCAGCTGCTCTAACTCTCAGCGCTCTCTGTTGCCCCTTCACAGCAGCTCTAACTCCCAGCGCTCTCTGTTGCCCCTTCACAGCAGCTCTAACTCCGAGCGCTCTCTGTTTTTCCTTCTCAGCTGCTCTAAATATCACCGCTCTCTGTTGCCCCTTCACAGCAGCTTTAACTCCCAGCACTCTGTTTCCCCTTCTCAGCTGCTCTAACTCTCAGCGCTCTCTGTTGCCCCTACAGAGCAGGTCTAACTCTCAGCGCTCTCGGTTGCCCCTTCAACGCAGCTCTAAGTCTCAGCGCTCTCTGTTGCCCCGTCACAGCATCATCGAATGACTCTCAGCGCTCTCTGTTGCCCCTTAACAGCAGCTCTGAATAACTCTCAGCACTCTTGTTGTCCCTTCAGAGCAGCTCTAACTTTCAGCGCTGTCTATTGCCCCTTCACAGCAGCTCTGACTAACTCTCAGCGCTCTGTTGCCCCTTCAAAGCAGCTCTAACTCTCAGAGCTCTCTGTTGCCCCTACCCAGCAGCTCTAACTCTCAGCGCTCTCTGTTGCCCCTTTCCTGCAGCTCTGACAAACTCTCAGCACTCTCTCTTGCCCCGTCACAGTTGCTCTGACTCTCAGCGCTCTGTTGCCCCGTCACAGTAGCTCTAACTCTCAGCGCTCTCTATTGCGTCTTCACAGCAGCTCTAACTCCCAGCACTCGGTGTTGCCCCTTCATTGCAGCTCTAACTGTAAGCGCTCTCTGTTGCCCCTTTACCGCATTTTCCACGAACTCTCATCGCTCTCCGTTTCCCCTTCACAGCAGCTCTAACTCCCAGCGCTCTCTGTTTCTCCTTCTCAGCTGCTCTAAATATCACCGCTCTCTGTTGCCCCTTCACAGCAGGTCTAACTCTCAGCGCTCTGTTTCCCCTTCACCGCAGCTCTAACTCTCAGCGCTCTGTTGCCCCTTCACAGCAGCTCTAACTCCCAGCGCTCTCTGTTTCCCCTTCTCAGCTGCTCTAACTCTCAGCGCTCTGTTGCCCCTTCAACGCAGCTCTAACTCAACGCTCTCTGTTTCCCCTTCACAGCAGCTCTAACTTCCAGCGCTCCTGTTTCCCCTTCACAGCAGGTCTAACTCACCGCTCTCAGTCTCGCGTTCAGAGCAGCTCTGAATATCAGCGGTCTCTGTTGCCCCTTCACAGCAGCTCTGACTAACACTCAGCGCTCTATGTTGCCCCTTCAACGCAGCTGTAAGTCTCAGCGCTCTCTGTTGCCCCTTAACAGCAGCTCTGAATACCTCTCAGCACTCTGTGTTGTCCCTTCACTGCAGCTCTAACTTTCAGCGCTATCTATTGCCCCTTCACAGCAGCTCTAACTCTCAGCGCTCTCTGTTGCCCCTTCAACGCAGCTCTAACTCTCAGCGCTCTGTTTCCCCTTCACAGCAGCTCTAACTCCCAGGGCTCTCTGTTGCCCCTTCAACGCAGCTCTAACTCTCAGCGCTCTCTGTTTCCCCTTCTCAGCTACTCTAACTCTCAGCGCTCTCTGTTGCCCCTTCAAAGCAGCTCGAACTCTCAGCGCTCTCTGTGGCCCCTTCACAGCATCATCGACTCTCAGCGCTCTCTGTTGCCCCTTAACAGCAGCTCTGAATAACTCTCAGCACTCTCTGTTGTCCCTTCAGAGCAGCTCTAACTTTCAGCGCTGTCTATTGCCCCTTCACAGCATCTTCGACTAACTCTCAGCGCTCTGTTGCCCCTTCAAAGCAGCTCTAACTCTCAGCGCTCTCTGTTGCCCCTACCCAGCAGCTCTAACTCTCAGCGCTCTCTGTTGCCCCTTTCCTGCAGCTCTGACAAACTCTCAGCACTCTCTCTTGCCCCGTCACAGTGGCTCTGACTCTCAGCGCTCTCTGTTGCCCCGTCAGAGTAGCTCTAACTCTCAGCGCTCTGTTTCCCCTTCAATGCAGCTCTAAATCAGCTCTCTCTGTTTCCCCTTCACAGCAGCTCTAACTCCCAGCGCTGCTGTTTCCCCTTCACAGCAGGTCTAACTCTCACCGCTCTCAGTCTCGCATTCACAGCAGCTCTGAATATCAGCGGTCTCTGTTTCCCCTTCACAGCAGCTCTAACTCTCAGCGCTTTCTGTTTCCCCTTCACAGCAGCTCTAACTCCCAGCGCTGCTGTTTCCCCTTCACAGCAGGTCTAACTCTCACCGCTCTCAGTCTCGCATTCACAGCAGCTCTGAATATCAGCGGTCTCTGTTTCCCCTTCATAGCAGCTCTGACTAACTCTCAGCGCTCTCTGTTTCCCCTTCACAGCAGCTCTAACTCCCAGCGCTCTCTGTTGCCCCTTCACAGCAGCTCTAACTCCCAGCGCATTGTTGACCCTTCAATGCAGCTCTAACTCTCAGCGCTCTCTGTTGCCCCTTGAACGCAGCTCTAACTCTCAGCGCTCTGTGTTGCCCCTTCACAGCAGCTCTAACTCTCAGCGCTCTCTGTTGCCCCTTCAACGCAGCTCTAACTCAGCGCTCTCTGTTTCCCCTTCACAGCAGCTCTAACTCCCAGCGCTCCTGTTTCCCCTTCACAGCAGGTCTAACTCACCGCTCTCAGTCTCGCGTTCAGAGCAGCTCTAAATATCAGCGGTCTCTGTTGCCCCTTCACAGTAGCTCTAACTAACTCTCAGCGCTCTCTGTTGCCCCTTCAAGGCAGCTGTAACTCTCAGCGCTCTGTTGCCCCTTCACAGCACCTTTGGTTACCTCTCAGCGCTCTCTGTTGCCCCTTCCCAGCAGCTCTATGTCTCAGCACTATCTTTTGCCCCTTCAGAGCATCTTCGACTAACTCTCAGCGCTACCTGTTGCCCCTTCAACGCAGCTGTAACTCTCAGCGCTCTCTGTTGCCCCTTCACAGCAACTCTACCTCTCAGCACTCTGTTTCCGCTTCACAGCAGCTCTACCTCTCAGCGCTCTGTCTCCCCTTCCCAGCAGCTCTAACTCTCAGCGCTCTCTGTTGCCCCTTCACAGCATCTTCGACTAACTCTCAGCGCTCTCTGTTGCCCCTTCAACGCAGCTGTAACTCTCAGCGCTCTCTGTTGCCCCTTCACAGCATCTTCGACTAACTCTCAGCGCTCTCTGTTGCCCCTTCAACGCAGCTGTAACTCTCAGCGCTCTCTGTTGCCCCTTCACAGCACGTTCGATTAACTCTCAGCGCACTGTTGCCCCTTCACATCAGCTCTCTCAGCGCTCTCGGTTGCCCCTTCAACGCAGCTCAAACTCTCAGCGCTCTCTGTTTCCCCTTCACAGCAGCTCTAACTCCCAGGGCTCTCTGTTGCCCCTTCACAGCAGCTCTAAATCCAACCGATCTGTTTCCCCTTCTCAGCTGCTCTATCAGCGCTCTCTGTTGCCCCTTCTCAGCTGCTCTAACTCTCAGCGCTCTCTGTAGCCCCTTCAAAGCAGCTCGAACTCTCAGCGCTCTCTGTTGCCCCTTAACAGCAGCTCTGAATAACTCTCAGCACTCTCTGTTGTCCCCTCAGAGCAGCTCTAACTTTCAGCGCTGTCTATTGCCCCTTCACAGCATCTTCGACTAACTCTCAGCGCTCTGTTGCCCCTTCAAAGCAGCTCTAACTCTCAGCGCTCTCTGTTGCCCCTTCACAGCAGATCTAGCTCTCAGCGCTCTCTGTTTCCCCTTCTCACCTGGTCTAACTCTCAGCGCTCTCTGTTGCCCCTTCAACGCAGCGCTAACTCCCAGCACTCTCTGTTGCCCGTCCACACAGCTCTAACTCTCAGCACTCTCTGTTGCCGCTTCACAACAGCTCTGACTAACCCTCACCGCTCTGTCTCCCATTCACAGCAGCTCTGAATGTCAGTGCTCTCTGTTGCCCCTTCAACGCAGCTGTAACTCTCAGCGCTCTGTTGCCCCTTCCCATCAGCTCTCTCAGCGCTCTCGGTTGCCCCTTCAACGCAGCTGTAAGTCTCAGCGCTCTCTGTTTCCCCTTCACAGCAGCTCTAACTCCCAGGGCTCTCTGTTGCCCCTTCACAGCAGCTCTAAATCCAACCGATCTGTTTCCCCTTCTCAGCTGCTCTATCCGTGCTCTCTGTTGCCCCTTCAACGCAGCTCTAACTCTCAGCGCTCTCTGTTGCCCCTTTCCTGCAGCTCTGACAAACTCTCAGCACTCTCTCTTGCCCCGTCACAGTTGCTCTGACTCTCAGCGCTCTCTATTGCCTCTTCACAGCAGCTCTAACTCCCAGCACTCGGTGTTGCCCCTTCATTGCAGCTCTAACTGTAAGCGCTCTCTGTTGCCCCTTTACCGCATTTTCCACAAACTCTCATCGCTCTCCGTTTCCCCTTCACATCCGCTCTAAATCTCAGCCCTCTCTGTTGCCCCTTCCCAGCAGCTCTATGTCTCAGCGCTATCTTTTGCCCCTTCAGAGCATCTTCGACTAACTCTCAGCGCTACCTGTTGCCCCTTCAACGCAGCTGTAACTCTCAGCGCTCTCTGTTGCCCCTTCACAGCAACTCTACCTCTCAGCACTCTGTTTCCGCTTCACAGCAGCTCTACCTCTCAGCGCTCTGTCTCCCCTTCCCAGCAGCTCTAACTCTCAGCGCTCTCTGTTGCCCCTTCACAGCATCTTCGACTAACTCTCAGCGCTCTCTGTTGCCCCTTCAAGGCAGCTGTAACTCTCAGCGCTCTCTGTTGCCCCTTCACAGCATCTTCGACTAACTCTCAGCGCTCTCTGTTGCCCCTTCAACGCAGCTGTAACTCTCAGCGCTCTCTGTTGCCCCTTCACAGCACGTTCGATTAACTCTCAGCGCACTGTTGCCCCTTCACATCAGCTCTCTCAGCGCTCTCGGTTGCCCCTTCAACGCAGCTCAAACTCTCAGCGCTCTCTGTTTCCCCTTCACAGCAGCTCTAACTCCCAGGGCTCTCTGTTGCCCCTTCACAGCAGCTCTAAATCCAACCGATCTGTTTCCCCTTCTCAGCTGCTCTATCAGCGCTCTCTGTTGCCCCTTCTCAGCTGCTCTAACTCTCAGCGCTCTCTGTAGCCCCTTCAAAGCAGCTCGAACTCTCAGCGCTCTCTGTTGCCCCTTAACAGCAGCTCTGAATAACTCTCAGCGCTCTCTGTTGCCCCTTCAACGCAGCACTAACTCTCAACGCTCTCTGTTTCCCCTTCACAGCAGCTCTAACTCCCAGCGCACTCCGTTGACCCTTTAACGCAGCTCTAACTCTCAGCGCTCTGTGTTGCCCCTTCACCGCAGCTCTAACTCTCAGCGCTCTCTGTTGCCCATTCACAGCAGCTCTAACTCCCAGCGCACTCTGTTGCCCCTTCACAGCAGCTCTAGCTCTCAGCACTCTCTGTTGCCCCTACACAGCAGGTCTAACTCTCAGCGCTCTCGGTTGCCCCTTGAACGCAGCTCTAACTCTTAGCACTCTCTGTTGCCCCTTCACAGCAGCTCTAACTCTCAGGGCTCTCTGTTTCCCCTTCTCAGCTGCTCTAACTCTCAGCGCTCTCTGTTGCCCCTTCAACGCAGCTCTAACTCAGCGCTCTCTGTTTCCCCTTCACAGCAGCTCTAACTCCCAGCGCTCCTGTTTCCCCTTCACAGCAGGTCTAACTCACCGCTCTCAGTCTCGCGTTCAGAGCAGCTCTAAATATCAGCGGTCTCTGTTGCCCCTTCACAGCAGCCCTGACTAACACTCAGCGCTCTCTGTTGCCCCTTCAACGCAGCTGTAAGTCTCAGCGCTCTCTGTAGCCCCTTTACAGCACCTTCGGTTACCTCTCAGCGCTCTCTGTTGCCCCTTCCCAGCAGCTCTATGTCTCAGCGCTATCTTTTGCCCCTTCAGAGCATCTTCGACTAACTCTCAGTGCTAGCTGTTGCCCCTTCAACGCAGCTCTAACTGTCAGCGCTCTGTTGCCCCTTCACAGCAGCTCTGACTAACTTTCAGCGCTCTCTGTTGCCCCTTCATAGCAGCTCTGAATAACTCTCAGCGCTCTCTGTTGCCCCTTCAACGCAGCTCTAACACTCAACGCTCTGTTTCCCCTTGAAAGCAGCTCTAACTCTCAGCACTCTCTGTTGCCCCTTCACCGCAGCTCTAACTCTCAGCGCTCTCTGTTGCCCCTTCACAGCAGCTCTAACTCCCAGCGCTCTCTGTTTCCCCTTCTCAGCTGCTCTAACTTCCAGCGCTCTTTTTCCCCCTCACAGCAGCTCTAACTCCCAGGGCTCTCTGTTGCCCCTTCACAGCAGCTCTAACTCCAAGCGATCTATTTCCCCTTCTCAGCTGCTCTATCAGCGCTCTCTGTTGCCCCTTCAACGCAGCTCTAACTCTCAGCGCTCTCTGTGGCCCCTTCTCAGCTGCTCTAACTCTCAGCGCTCTCTGTTGCCCCTTCAAAGCAGCTCGAACTCTCAGCACTCTCTGTGGCCCCTTCACAGCATCATCGACTCTCAGCGCTCTCTGTTGCCCCTTAACAGCAGCTCTGAATAACTCTCAGCACTCTCTGTTGTCCCTTCAGAGCAGCTCTAACTTTCAGCACTGCCTATTGCCCCTTCACAGCATCTTCGACTAACTCTCAGCGCTCTGTTGCCCCTTCAAAGCAGCTCTAACTCTCAGCGCTCTCTGTTGTCCCTTTCCTGCAGCTCTGACAAACTCTCAGCACTCTCTCTTGCCCCGTCACAGTTGCTCTGACTCTCAGCGCTATCTGTTACCCCGTCACAGTAGCTCTAACTCTCAGCGCTCTCTATTGCCTCTTCACAGCAGCTCTAACTCCCAGCACTCGGTGTTGCCCCTTCATTGCAGCTCTAACTGTAAGCGCTCTCTGTTGCCCCTTTACCGCATTTTCCACGAACTCTCATCGCTCTCCGTTTCCCCTTCAAATCAGCTCTAAATCTGAGCCCTCTCTGTTTCCCCTTCACAGCAGCTCTAACTCCCAGCGCACTCTGTTGACCCTTCAACGCAGCTCTAACTCTCAGCACTCTCTGTTGCCCCGTGATCGCAGCTCTAACTCTCAGCGCTCTGTGTTTCCCCTTCACAGCAGCTTTAACTCCCCGCGCTCTCGTTTCCCCTTCTCACCTGCTCTAACTCTCAGCACTCTCTGTTGCCCCTTCACAACAGCTCTGACTAACCCTCACCGCTCTCTGTCTCCCATTCACAGCAGCTCTGAATGTCAGTGCTCTCTGTTGCCCCTTCACAGCAGCTCTGACTAACTCTCAGCTCTGACTAACTCTCAGTGCTAGCTATTGCCCCTTCAACGCAGCTCTAACTGTCAGCGCTCTGTTGCCCCTTCACAGCAAGCTCTAACTCTCAGCGCTCTCTGTTGCCCCTTCCCAGCAGGTCTAACTCTCAGCGCTCTCTGTTGCCCCTTCAACGCAGCTCTGACTAACGCTCAACGCTTTCCATTGCCGCGTCACAGCACCTTTGATTAACTCTCAGCGCTCTCTGTTGCCCCTTCCCAGCAGCTCTATGTCTCAGCGCTATCTTTTGCCCCTTCAGAGCATCTTCGACTAACTCTCAGCGCTAGCTGTTGCCCCTTCAACGCAGCTCTAACTCTCAGCGCTCTCTGTTGCCCATTCACAGCAGCTCTAGCTCTCAGCGCTCTCTGTTGCGCCTACACAGCAGGTCTAACGCTCAGCGCACTCTGTTGCCCCTTCACAGCAGCTTTAACTCCCAGCGCTCTCTGTTGCCCCTTCACAGCAGCTCTAAATCCCAGCGCGCTCTGTTGCCCCTTCACAGCAGCTCTAACTCCCAGCGCTGTCTGTTTCTCCTTCTCAGCTGCTCTAAATATCACCGCTCTCTGTTGCCCCTTCACAGCAGGTCTAACTCTCAGCGCTCTCTGTTGCCCGTCCACACAGCTCTAACTCTCAGCACTCTCTGTTGCCGCTTCACAACAGCTCTGACTAGCCCTCACCGCTCTGTCTCCCATTCACAGCAGCTCTGAATGTCAGTGCTCTCTGTTGCCCCTTCACAGCAGCTCTAACTCTCAGCGCTCTCTGTTGCCCCTTCACAGCAGATCTAGCTCTCAGCGCTCTCTGTTTCCCCTTCTCACCTGGTCTAACTCTCAGCGCTCTCTGTTGCCCCTTCAACGCAGCGCTAACTCCCAGCACTCTCTGTTGCCCGTCCACACAGCTCTAACTCTCAGCACTCTCTGTTGCCGCTTCACAACAGCTCTGACTAACCCTCACCGCTCTGTCTCCCATTCACAGCAGCTCTGAATGTCAGTGCTCTCTGTTGCCCCTTCAACGCAGCTGTAACTCTCAGCGCTCTGTTGCCCCTTCCCATCAGCTCTCTCAGCGCTCTCGGTTGCCCCTTCAACGCAGCTGTAAGTCTCAGCGCTCTCTGTTTCCCCTTCACAGCAGCTCTAACTCCCAGGGCTCTCTGTTGCCCCTTCACAGCAGCTCTAAATCCAACCGATCTGTTTCCCCTTCTCAGCTGCTCTATCCGTGCTCTCTGTTGCCCCTTCAACGCAGCTCTAACTCTCAGCGCTCTCTGTTTCCCCTTCTCAGCTGCTCTAACTCTCAGCGCTCTCTGTTTCCCCTTCTCAGCTGCTCTAACTCTCAGCGCTCTCTGTAGCCCCTTCAAAGCAGCTCGAACTCTCAGCGCTCTCTGTTGCCCCTTAACAGCAGCTCTGAATAACTCTCAGCACTCTCTGTTGTCCCTTCAGAGCAGCTCTAACTTTCAGCGCTCTCTGTTGCCCCTACCCAGCAGCTCTAACTCTCAGCGCTCTCTGTTGCCCCTTTCCTGCAGCTCTGACAAACTCTCAGCACTCTCTCTTGCCCCGTCACAGTTGCTCTGACTCTCAGCGCTCTCTATTGCCTCTTCACAGCAGCTCTAACTCCCAGCACTCGGTGTTGCCCCTTCATTGCAGCTCTAACTGTAAGCGCTCTCTGTTGCCCCTTTACCGCATTTTCCACAAACTCTCATCGCTCTCCGTTTCCCCTTCACATCCGCTCTAAATCTCAGCCCTCTCTGTTGCCCCTTCCCAGCAGCTCTATGTCTCAGCGCTATCTTTTGCCCCTTCAGAGCATCTTCGACTAACTCTCAGCGCTACCTGTTGCCCCTTCAACGCAGCTGTAACTCTCAGCGCTCTCTGTTGCCCCTTCACAGCAACTCTACCTCTCAGCACTCTGTTTCCGCTTCACAGCAGCTCTACCTCTCAGCGCTCTGTCTCCCCTTCCCAGCAGCTCTAACTCTCAGCGCTCTCTGTTGCCCCTTCACAGCATCTTCGACTAACTCTCAGCGCTCTCTGTTGCCCCTTCAAGGCAGCTGTAACTCTCAGCGCTCTCTGTTGCCCCTTCACAGCATCTTCGACTAACTCTCAGCGCTCTCTGTTGCCCCTTCAACGCAGCTGTAACTCTCAGCGCTCTCTGTTGCCCCTTCACAGCACGTTCGATTAACTCTCAGCGCACTGTTGCCCCTTCACATCAGCTCTCTCAGCGCTCTCGGTTGCCCCTTCAACGCAGCTCAAACTCTCAGCGCTCTCTGTTTCCCCTTCACAGCAGCTCTAACTCCCAGGGCTCTCTGTTGCCCCTTCACAGCAGCTCTAAATCCAACCGATCTGTTTCCCCTTCTCAGCTGCTCTATCAGCGCTCTCTGTTGCCCCTTCTCAGCTGCTCTAACTCTCAGCGCTCTCTGTAGCCCCTTCAAAGCAGCTCGAACTCTCAGCGCTCTCTGTTGCCCCTTAACAGCAGCTCTGAATAACTCTCAGCGCTCTCTGTTGCCCCTTCAACGCAGCACTAACTCTCAACGCTCTCTGTTTCCCCTTCACAGCAGCTCTAACTCCCAGCGCACTCCGTTGACCCTTTAACGCAGCTCTAACTCTAAGCGCTCTGTGTTGCCCCTTCACCGCAGCTCTAACTCTCAGCGCTCTCTGTTGCCCATTCACAGCAGCTCTAACTCCCAGCGCACTCTGTTGCCCCTTCACAGCAGCTCTAGCTCTCAGCACTCTCTGTTGCCCCTACACAGCAGGTCTAACTCTCAGCGCTCTCGGTTGCCCCTTGAACGCAGCTCTAACTCTTAGCACTCTCTGTTGCCCCTTCACAGCAGCTCTAACTCTCAGGGCTCTCTGTTTCCCCTTCTCAGCTGCTCTAACTCTCAGCGCTCTCTGTTGCCCCTTCAACGCAGCTCTAACTCAGCGCTCTCTGTTTCCCCTTCACAGCAGCTCTAACTCCCAGCGCTCCTGTTTCCCCTTCACAGCAGGTCTAACTCACCGCTCTCAGTCTCGCGTTCAGAGCAGCTCTAAATATCAGCGGTCTCTGTTGCCCCTTCACAGCAGCCCTGACTAACACTCAGCGCTCTCTGTTGCCCCTTCAACGCAGCTGTAAGTCTCAGCGCTCTCTGTAGCCCCTTTACAGCACCTTCGGTTACCTCTCAGCGCTCTCTGTTGCCCCTTCCCAGCAGCTCTATGTCTCAGCGCTATCTTTTGCCCCTTCAGAGCATCTTCGACTAACTCTCAGTGCTAGCTGTTGCCCCTTCAACGCAGCTCTAACTGTCAGCGCTCTGTTGCCCCTTCACAGCAGCTCTGACTAACTTTCAGCGCTCTCTGTTGCCCCTTCATAGCAGCTCTGAATAACTCTCAGCGCTCTCTGTTGCCCCTTCAACGCAGCTCTAACACTCAACGCTCTGTTTCCCCTTGAAAGCAGCTCTAACTCTCAGCACTCTCTGTTGCCCCTTCACCGCAGCTCTAACTCTCAGCGCTCTCTGTTGCCCCTTCACAGCAGCTCTAACTCCCAGCGCTCTCTGTTTCCCCTTCACAGCAGCTCTAACTCCAAGCGATCTATTTCCCCTTCTCAGCTGCTCTATCAGCGCTCTCTGTTGCCCCTTCAACGCAGCTCTAACTCTCAGCGCTCTCTGTGGCCCCTTCACAGCAGCTTTAACTCCCAGCACTCTGTTTCCCCTTCTCAGCTGCTCTAACTCTCAGCGCTCTCTGTTGCCCCTACAGAGCAGGTCTAACTCTCAGCGCTCTCGGTTGCCCCTTCAACGCAGCTCTAAGTCTCAGCGCTCTCTGTTGCCCCGTCACAGCATCATCGAATGACTCTCAGCGCTCTCTGTTGCCCCTTAACAGCAGCTCTGAATAACTCTCAGCACTCTTGTTGTCCCTTCAGAGCAGCTCTAACTTTCAGCGCTGTCTATTGCCCCTTCACAGCAGCTCTGACTAACTCTCAGCGCTCTGTTGCCCCTTCAAAGCAGCTCTAACTCTCAGAGCTCTCTGTTGCCCCTACCCAGCAGCTCTAACTCTCAGCGCTCTCTGTTGCCCCTTTCCTGCAGCTCTGACAAACTCTCAGCACTCTCTCTTGCCCCGTCACAGTTGCTCTGACTCTCAGCGCTCTGTTGCCCCGTCACAGTAGCTCTAACTCTCAGCGCTCTCTATTGCGTCTTCACAGCAGCTCTAACTCCCAGCACTCGGTGTTGCCCCTTCATTGCAGCTCTAACTGTAAGCGCTCTCTGTTGCCCCTTTACCGCATTTTCCACGAACTCTCATCGCTCTCCGTTTCCCCTTCACAGCAGCTCTAACTCCCAGCGCTCTCTGTTTCTCCTTCTCAGCTGCTCTAAATATCACCGCTCTCTGTTGCCCCTTCACAGCAGGTCTAACTCTCAGCGCTCTGTTTCCCCTTCACCGCAGCTCTAACTCTCAGCGCTCTGTTGCCCCTTCACAGCAGCTCTAACTCCCAGCGCTCTCTGTTTCCCCTTCTCAGCTGCTCTAACTCTCAGCGCTCTGTTGCCCCTTCAACGCAGCTCTAACTCAACGCTCTCTGTTTCCCCTTCACAGCAGCTCTAACTTCCAGCGCTCCTGTTTCCCCTTCACAGCAGGTCTAACTCACCGCTCTCAGTCTCGCGTTCAGAGCAGCTCTGAATATCAGCGGTCTCTGTTGCCCCTTCACAGCAGCTCTGACTAACACTCAGCGCTCTATGTTGCCCCTTCAACGCAGCTGTAAGTCTCAGCGCTCTCTGTTGCCCCTTAACAGCAGCTCTGAATACCTCTCAGCACTCTGTGTTGTCCCTTCACTGCAGCTCTAACTTTCAGCGCTATCTATTGCCCCTTCACAGCAGCTCTAACTCTCAGCGCTCTCTGTTGCCCCTTCAACGCAGCTCTAACTCTCAGCGCTCTGTTTCCCCTTCACAGCAGCTCTAACTCCCAGGGCTCTCTGTTGCCCCTTCAACGCAGCTCTAACTCTCAGCGCTCTCTGTTTCCCCTTCTCAGCTACTCTAACTCTCAGCGCTCTCTGTTGCCCCTTCAAAGCAGCTCGAACTCTCAGCGCTCTCTGTGGCCCCTTCACAGCATCATCGACTCTCAGCGCTCTCTGTTGCCCCTTAACAGCAGCTCTGAATAACTCTCAGCACTCTCTGTTGTCCCTTCAGAGCAGCTCTAACTTTCAGCGCTGTCTATTGCCCCTTCACAGCATCTTCGACTAACTCTCAGCGCTCTGTTGCCCCTTCAAAGCAGCTCTAACTCTCAGCGCTCTCTGTTGCCCCTACCCAGCAGCTCTAACTCTCAGCGCTCTCTGTTGCCCCTTTCCTGCAGCTCTGACAAACTCTCAGCACTCTCTCTTGCCCCGTCACAGTGGCTCTGACTCTCAGCGCTCTCTGTTGCCCCGTCAGAGTAGCTCTAACTCTCAGCGCTCTGTTTCCCCTTCAATGCAGCTCTAAATCAGCTCTCTCTGTTTCCCCTTCACAGCAGCTCTAACTCCCAGCGCTGCTGTTTCCCCTTCACAGCAGGTCTAACTCTCACCGCTCTCAGTCTCGCATTCACAGCAGCTCTGAATATCAGCGGTCTCTGTTTCCCCTTCACAGCAGCTCTAACTCTCAGCGCTTTCTGTTTCCCCTTCACAGCAGCTCTAACTCCCAGCGCTGCTGTTTCCCCTTCACAGCAGGTCTAACTCTCACCGCTCTCAGTCTCGCATTCACAGCAGCTCTGAATATCAGCGGTCTCTGTTTCCCCTTCATAGCAGCTCTGACTAACTCTCAGCGCTCTCTGTTTCCCCTTCACAGCAGCTCTAACTCCCAGCGCTCTCTGTTGCCCCTTCACAGCAGCTCTAACTCCCAGCGCATTGTTGACCCTTCAATGCAGCTCTAACTCTCAGCGCTCTCTGTTGCCCCTTGAACGCAGCTCTAACTCTCAGCGCTCTGTGTTGCCCCTTCACAGCAGCTCTAACTCTCAGCGCTCTCTGTTGCCCCTTCAACGCAGCTCTAACTCAGCGCTCTCTGTTTCCCCTTCACAGCAGCTCTAACTCCCAGCGCTCCTGTTTCCCCTTCACAGCAGGTCTAACTCACCGCTCTCAGTCTCGCGTTCAGAGCAGCTCTAAATATCAGCGGTCTCTGTTGCCCCTTCACAGTAGCTCTAACTAACTCTCAGCGCTCTCTGTTGCCCCTTCAAGGCAGCTGTAACTCTCAGCGCTCTGTTGCCCCTTCACAGCACCTTTGGTTACCTCTCAGCGCTCTCTGTTGCCCCTTCCCAGCAGCTCTATGTCTCAGCACTATCTTTTGCCCCTTCAGAGCATCTTCGACTAACTCTCAGCGCTACCTGTTGCCCCTTCAACGCAGCTGTAACTCTCAGCGCTCTCTGTTGCCCCTTCACAGCAACTCTACCTCTCAGCACTCTGTTTCCGCTTCACAGCAGCTCTACCTCTCAGCGCTCTGTCTCCCCTTCCCAGCAGCTCTAACTCTCAGCGCTCTCTGTTGCCCCTTCACAGCATCTTCGACTAACTCTCAGCGCTCTCTGTTGCCCCTTCAACGCAGCTGTAACTCTCAGCGCTCTCTGTTGCCCCTTCACAGCATCTTCGACTAACTCTCAGCGCTCTCTGTTGCCCCTTCAACGCAGCTGTAACTCTCAGCGCTCTCTGTTGCCCCTTCACAGCACGTTCGATTAACTCTCAGCGCACTGTTGCCCCTTCACATCAGCTCTCTCAGCGCTCTCGGTTGCCCCTTCAACGCAGCTCAAACTCTCAGCGCTCTCTGTTTCCCCTTCACAGCAGCTCTAACTCCCAGGGCTCTCTGTTGCCCCTTCACAGCAGCTCTAAATCCAACCGATCTGTTTCCCCTTCTCAGCTGCTCTATCAGCGCTCTCTGTTGCCCCTTCTCAGCTGCTCTAACTCTCAGCGCTCTCTGTAGCCCCTTCAAAGCAGCTCGAACTCTCAGCGCTCTCTGTTGCCCCTTAACAGCAGCTCTGAATAACTCTCAGCGCTCTCTGTTGCCCCTTCAACGCAGCACTAACTCTCAACGCTCTCTGTTTCCCCTTCACAGCAGCTCTAACTCCCAGCGCACTCCGTTGACCCTTTAACGCAGCTCTAACTCTCAGCGCTCTGTGTTGCCCCTTCACCGCAGCTCTAACTCTCAGCGCTCTCTGTTGCCCATTCACAGCAGCTCTAACTCCCAGCGCACTCTGTTGCCCCTTCACAGCAGCTCTAGCTCTCAGCACTCTCTGTTGCCCCTACACAGCAGGTCTAACTCTCAGCGCTCTCGGTTGCCCCTTGAACGCAGCTCTAACTCTTAGCACTCTCTGTTGCCCCTTCACAGCAGCTCTAACTCTCAGGGCTCTCTGTTTCCCCTTCTCAGCTGCTCTAACTCTCAGCGCTCTCTGTTGCCCCTTCAACGCAGCTCTAACTCAGCGCTCTCTGTTTCCCCTTCACAGCAGCTCTAACTCCCAGCGCTCCTGTTTCCCCTTCACAGCAGGTCTAACTCACCGCTCTCAGTCTCGCGTTCAGAGCAGCTCTAAATATCAGCGGTCTCTGTTGCCCCTTCACAGCAGCCCTGACTAACACTCAGCGCTCTCTGTTGCCCCTTCAACGCAGCTGTAAGTCTCAGCGCTCTCTGTAGCCCCTTTACAGCACCTTCGGTTACCTCTCAGCGCTCTCTGTTGCCCCTTCCCAGCAGCTCTATGTCTCAGCGCTATCTTTTGCCCCTTCAGAGCATCTTCGACTAACTCTCAGTGCTAGCTGTTGCCCCTTCAACGCAGCTCTAACTGTCAGCGCTCTGTTGCCCCTTCACAGCAGCTCTGACTAACTTTCAGCGCTCTCTGTTGCCCCTTCATAGCAGCTCTGAATAACTCTCAGCGCTCTCTGTTGCCCCTTCAACGCAGCTCTAACACTCAACGCTCTGTTTCCCCTTGAAAGCAGCTCTAACTCTCAGCACTCTCTGTTGCCCCTTCACCGCAGCTCTAACTCTCAGCGCTCTCTGTTGCCCCTTCACAGCAGCTCTAACTCCCAGCGCTCTCTGTTTCCCCTTCTCAGCTGCTCTAACTTCCAGCGCTCTTTTTCCCCCTCACAGCAGCTCTAACTCCCAGGGCTCTCTGTTGCCCCTTCACAGCAGCTCTAACTCCAAGCGATCTATTTCCCCTTCTCAGCTGCTCTATCAGCGCTCTCTGTTGCCCCTTCAACGCAGCTCTAACTCTCAGCGCTCTCTGTGGCCCCTTCTCAGCTGCTCTAACTCTCAGCGCTCTCTGTTGCCCCTTCAAAGCAGCTCGAACTCTCAGCACTCTCTGTGGCCCCTTCACAGCATCATCGACTCTCAGCGCTCTCTGTTGCCCCTTAACAGCAGCTCTGAATAACTCTCAGCACTCTCTGTTGTCCCTTCAGAGCAGCTCTAACTTTCAGCACTGCCTATTGCCCCTTCACAGCATCTTCGACTAACTCTCAGCGCTCTGTTGCCCCTTCAAAGCAGCTCTAACTCTCAGCGCTCTCTGTTGTCCCTTTCCTGCAGCTCTGACAAACTCTCAGCACTCTCTCTTGCCCCGTCACAGTTGCTCTGACTCTCAGCGCTATCTGTTACCCCGTCACAGTAGCTCTAACTCTCAGCGCTCTCTATTGCCTCTTCACAGCAGCTCTAACTCCCAGCACTCGGTGTTGCCCCTTCATTGCAGCTCTAACTGTAAGCGCTCTCTGTTGCCCCTTTACCGCATTTTCCACGAACTCTCATCGCTCTCCGTTTCCCCTTCAAATCAGCTCTAAATCTGAGCCCTCTCTGTTTCCCCTTCACAGCAGCTCTAACTCCCAGCGCACTCTGTTGACCCTTCAACGCAGCTCTAACTCTCAGCACTCTCTGTTGCCCCGTGATCGCAGCTCTAACTCTCAGCGCTCTGTGTTTCCCCTTCACAGCAGCTTTAACTCCCCGCGCTCTCGTTTCCCCTTCTCACCTGCTCTAACTCTCAGCACTCTCTGTTGCCCCTTCACAACAGCTCTGACTAACCCTCACCGCTCTCTGTCTCCCATTCACAGCAGCTCTGAATGTCAGTGCTCTCTGTTGCCCCTTCACAGCAGCTCTGACTAACTCTCAGCTCTGACTAACTCTCAGTGCTAGCTATTGCCCCTTCAACGCAGCTCTAACTGTCAGCGCTCTGTTGCCCCTTCACAGCAAGCTCTAACTCTCAGCGCTCTCTGTTGCCCCTTCCCAGCAGGTCTAACTCTCAGCGCTCTCTGTTGCCCCTTCAACGCAGCTCTGACTAACGCTCAACGCTTTCCATTGCCGCGTCACAGCACCTTTGATTAACTCTCAGCGCTCTCTGTTGCCCCTTCCCAGCAGCTCTATGTCTCAGCGCTATCTTTTGCCCCTTCAGAGCATCTTCGACTAACTCTCAGCGCTAGCTGTTGCCCCTTCAACGCAGCTCTAACTCTCAGCGCTCTCTGTTGCCCATTCACAGCAGCTCTAGCTCTCAGCGCTCTCTGTTGCGCCTACACAGCAGGTCTAACGCTCAGCGCACTCTGTTGCCCCTTCACAGCAGCTTTAACTCCCAGCGCTCTCTGTTGCCCCTTCACAGCAGCTCTAAATCCCAGCGCGCTCTGTTGCCCCTTCACAGCAGCTCTAACTCCCAGCGCTGTCTGTTTCTCCTTCTCAGCTGCTCTAAATATCACCGCTCTCTGTTGCCCCTTCACAGCAGGTCTAACTCTCAGCGCTCTCTGTTGCCCGTCCACACAGCTCTAACTCTCAGCACTCTCTGTTGCCGCTTCACAACAGCTCTGACTAGCCCTCACCGCTCTGTCTCCCATTCACAGCAGCTCTGAATGTCAGTGCTCTCTGTTGCCCCTTCACAGCAGCTCTAACTCTCAGCGCTCTCTGTTGCCCCTTCACAGCAGATCTAGCTCTCAGCGCTCTCTGTTTCCCCTTCTCACCTGGTCTAACTCTCAGCGCTCTCTGTTGCCCCTTCAACGCAGCGCTAACTCCCAGCACTCTCTGTTGCCCGTCCACACAGCTCTAACTCTCAGCACTCTCTGTTGCCGCTTCACAACAGCTCTGACTAACCCTCACCGCTCTGTCTCCCATTCACAGCAGCTCTGAATGTCAGTGCTCTCTGTTGCCCCTTCAACGCAGCTGTAACTCTCAGCGCTCTGTTGCCCCTTCCCATCAGCTCTCTCAGCGCTCTCGGTTGCCCCTTCAACGCAGCTGTAAGTCTCAGCGCTCTCTGTTTCCCCTTCACAGCAGCTCTAACTCCCAGGGCTCTCTGTTGCCCCTTCACAGCAGCTCTAAATCCAACCGATCTGTTTCCCCTTCTCAGCTGCTCTATCCGTGCTCTCTGTTGCCCCTTCAACGCAGCTCTAACTCTCAGCGCTCTCTGTTTCCCCTTCTCAGCTGCTCTAACTCTCAGCGCTCTCTGTAGCCCCTTCAAAGCAGCTCGAACTCTCAGCGCTCTCTGTTGCCCCTTAACAGCAGCTCTGAATAACTCTCAGCACTCTCTGTTGTCCCTTCAGAGCAGCTCTAACTTTCAGCGCTCTCTGTTGCCCCTACCCAGCAGCTCTAACTCTCAGCGCTCTCTGTTGCCCCTTTCCTGCAGCTCTGACAAACTCTCAGCACTCTCTCTTGCCCCGTCACAGTTGCTCTGACTCTCAGCGCTCTCTATTGCCTCTTCACAGCAGCTCTAACTCCCAGCACTCGGTGTTGCCCCTTCATTGCAGCTCTAACTGTAAGCGCTCTCTGTTGCCCCTTTACCGCATTTTCCACAAACTCTCATCGCTCTCCGTTTCCCCTTCACATCCGCTCTAAATCTCAGCCCTCTCTGTTGCCCCTTCCCAGCAGCTCTATGTCTCAGCGCTATCTTTTGCCCCTTCAGAGCATCTTCGACTAACTCTCAGCGCTACCTGTTGCCCCTTCAACGCAGCTGTAACTCTCAGCGCTCTCTGTTGCCCCTTCACAGCAACTCTACCTCTCAGCACTCTGTTTCCGCTTCACAGCAGCTCTACCTCTCAGCGCTCTGTCTCCCCTTCCCAGCAGCTCTAACTCTCAGCGCTCTCTGTTGCCCCTTCACAGCATCTTCGACTAACTCTCAGCGCTCTCTGTTGCCCCTTCAAGGCAGCTGTAACTCTCAGCGCTCTCTGTTGCCCCTTCACAGCATCTTCGACTAACTCTCAGCGCTCTCTGTTGCCCCTTCAACGCAGCTGTAACTCTCAGCGCTCTCTGTTGCCCCTTCACAGCACGTTCGATTAACTCTCAGCGCACTGTTGCCCCTTCACATCAGCTCTCTCAGCGCTCTCGGTTGCCCCTTCAACGCAGCTCAAACTCTCAGCGCTCTCTGTTTCCCCTTCACAGCAGCTCTAACTCCCAGGGCTCTCTGTTGCCCCTTCACAGCAGCTCTAAATCCAACCGATCTGTTTCCCCTTCTCAGCTGCTCTATCAGCGCTCTCTGTTGCCCCTTCTCAGCTGCTCTAACTCTCAGCGCTCTCTGTAGCCCCTTCAAAGCAGCTCGAACTCTCAGCGCTCTCTGTTGCCCCTTAACAGCAGCTCTGAATAACTCTCAGCGCTCTCTGTTGCCCCTTCAACGCAGCACTAACTCTCAACGCTCTCTGTTTCCCCTTCACAGCAGCTCTAACTCCCAGCGCACTCCGTTGACCCTTTAACGCAGCTCTAACTCTAAGCGCTCTGTGTTGCCCCTTCACCGCAGCTCTAACTCTCAGCGCTCTCTGTTGCCCATTCACAGCAGCTCTAACTCCCAGCGCACTCTGTTGCCCCTTCACAGCAGCTCTAGCTCTCAGCACTCTCTGTTGCCCCTACACAGCAGGTCTAACTCTCAGCGCTCTCGGTTGCCCCTTGAACGCAGCTCTAACTCTTAGCACTCTCTGTTGCCCCTTCACAGCAGCTCTAACTCTCAGGGCTCTCTGTTTCCCCTTCTCAGCTGCTCTAACTCTCAGCGCTCTCTGTTGCCCCTTCAACGCAGCTCTAACTCAGCGCTCTCTGTTTCCCCTTCACAGCAGCTCTAACTCCCAGCGCTCCTGTTTCCCCTTCACAGCAGGTCTAACTCACCGCTCTCAGTCTCGCGTTCAGAGCAGCTCTAAATATCAGCGGTCTCTGTTGCCCCTTCACAGCAGCCCTGACTAACACTCAGCGCTCTCTGTTGCCCCTTCAACGCAGCTGTAAGTCTCAGCGCTCTCTGTAGCCCCTTTACAGCACCTTCGGTTACCTCTCAGCGCTCTCTGTTGCCCCTTCCCAGCAGCTCTATGTCTCAGCGCTATCTTTTGCCCCTTCAGAGCATCTTCGACTAACTCTCAGTGCTAGCTGTTGCCCCTTCAACGCAGCTCTAACTGTCAGCGCTCTGTTGCCCCTTCACAGCAGCTCTGACTAACTTTCAGCGCTCTCTGTTGCCCCTTCATAGCAGCTCTGAATAACTCTCAGCGCTCTCTGTTGCCCCTTCAACGCAGCTCTAACACTCAACGCTCTGTTTCCCCTTGAAAGCAGCTCTAACTCTCAGCACTCTCTGTTGCCCCTTCACCGCAGCTCTAACTCTCAGCGCTCTCTGTTGCCCCTTCACAGCAGCTCTAACTCCCAGCGCTCTCTGTTTCCCCTTCACAGCAGCTCTAACTCCAAGCGATCTATTTCCCCTTCTCAGCTGCTCTATCAGCGCTCTCTGTTGCCCCTTCAACGCAGCTCTAACTCTCAGCGCTCTCTGTGGCCCCTTCACAGCAGCTTTAACTCCCAGCACTCTGTTTCCCCTTCTCAGCTGCTCTAACTCTCAGCGCTCTCTGTTGCCCCTACAGAGCAGGTCTAACTCTCAGCGCTCTCGGTTGCCCCTTCAACGCAGCTCTAAGTCTCAGCGCTCTCTGTTGCCCCGTCACAGCATCATCGAATGACTCTCAGCGCTCTCTGTTGCCCCTTAACAGCAGCTCTGAATAACTCTCAGCACTCTTGTTGTCCCTTCAGAGCAGCTCTAACTTTCAGCGCTGTCTATTGCCCCTTCACAGCAGCTCTGACTAACTCTCAGCGCTCTGTTGCCCCTTCAAAGCAGCTCTAACTCTCAGAGCTCTCTGTTGCCCCTACCCAGCAGCTCTAACTCTCAGCGCTCTCTGTTGCCCCTTTCCTGCAGCTCTGACAAACTCTCAGCACTCTCTCTTGCCCCGTCACAGTTGCTCTGACTCTCAGCGCTCTGTTGCCCCGTCACAGTAGCTCTAACTCTCAGCGCTCTCTATTGCGTCTTCACAGCAGCTCTAACTCCCAGCACTCGGTGTTGCCCCTTCATTGCAGCTCTAACTGTAAGCGCTCTCTGTTGCCCCTTTACCGCATTTTCCACGAACTCTCATCGCTCTCCGTTTCCCCTTCACAGCAGCTCTAACTCCCAGCGCTCTCTGTTTCTCCTTCTCAGCTGCTCTAAATATCACCGCTCTCTGTTGCCCCTTCACAGCAGGTCTAACTCTCAGCGCTCTGTTTCCCCTTCACCGCAGCTCTAACTCTCAGCGCTCTGTTGCCCCTTCACAGCAGCTCTAACTCCCAGCGCTCTCTGTTTCCCCTTCTCAGCTGCTCTAACTCTCAGCGCTCTGTTGCCCCTTCAACGCAGCTCTAACTCAACGCTCTCTGTTTCCCCTTCACAGCAGCTCTAACTTCCAGCGCTCCTGTTTCCCCTTCACAGCAGGTCTAACTCACCGCTCTCAGTCTCGCGTTCAGAGCAGCTCTGAATATCAGCGGTCTCTGTTGCCCCTTCACAGCAGCTCTGACTAACACTCAGCGCTCTATGTTGCCCCTTCAACGCAGCTGTAAGTCTCAGCGCTCTCTGTTGCCCCTTAACAGCAGCTCTGAATACCTCTCAGCACTCTGTGTTGTCCCTTCACTGCAGCTCTAACTTTCAGCGCTATCTATTGCCCCTTCACAGCAGCTCTAACTCTCAGCGCTCTCTGTTGCCCCTTCAACGCAGCTCTAACTCTCAGCGCTCTGTTTCCCCTTCACAGCAGCTCTAACTCCCAGGGCTCTCTGTTGCCCCTTCAACGCAGCTCTAACTCTCAGCGCTCTCTGTTTCCCCTTCTCAGCTACTCTAACTCTCAGCGCTCTCTGTTGCCCCTTCAAAGCAGCTCGAACTCTCAGCGCTCTCTGTGGCCCCTTCACAGCATCATCGACTCTCAGCGCTCTCTGTTGCCCCTTAACAGCAGCTCTGAATAACTCTCAGCACTCTCTGTTGTCCCTTCAGAGCAGCTCTAACTTTCAGCGCTGTCTATTGCCCCTTCACAGCATCTTCGACTAACTCTCAGCGCTCTGTTGCCCCTTCAAAGCAGCTCTAACTCTCAGCGCTCTCTGTTGCCCCTACCCAGCAGCTCTAACTCTCAGCGCTCTCTGTTGCCCCTTTCCTGCAGCTCTGACAAACTCTCAGCACTCTCTCTTGCCCCGTCACAGTGGCTCTGACTCTCAGCGCTCTCTGTTGCCCCGTCAGAGTAGCTCTAACTCTCAGCGCTCTGTTTCCCCTTCAATGCAGCTCTAAATCAGCTCTCTCTGTTTCCCCTTCACAGCAGCTCTAACTCCCAGCGCTGCTGTTTCCCCTTCACAGCAGGTCTAACTCTCACCGCTCTCAGTCTCGCATTCACAGCAGCTCTGAATATCAGCGGTCTCTGTTTCCCCTTCACAGCAGCTCTAACTCTCAGCGCTTTCTGTTTCCCCTTCACAGCAGCTCTAACTCCCAGCGCTGCTGTTTCCCCTTCACAGCAGGTCTAACTCTCACCGCTCTCAGTCTCGCATTCACAGCAGCTCTGAATATCAGCGGTCTCTGTTTCCCCTTCATAGCAGCTCTGACTAACTCTCAGCGCTCTCTGTTTCCCCTTCACAGCAGCTCTAACTCCCAGCGCTCTCTGTTGCCCCTTCACAGCAGCTCTAACTCCCAGCGCATTGTTGACCCTTCAATGCAGCTCTAACTCTCAGCGCTCTCTGTTGCCCCTTGAACGCAGCTCTAACTCTCAGCGCTCTGTGTTGCCCCTTCACAGCAGCTCTAACTCTCAGCGCTCTCTGTTGCCCCTTCAACGCAGCTCTAACTCAGCGCTCTCTGTTTCCCCTTCACAGCAGCTCTAACTCCCAGCGCTCCTGTTTCCCCTTCACAGCAGGTCTAACTCACCGCTCTCAGTCTCGCGTTCAGAGCAGCTCTAAATATCAGCGGTCTCTGTTGCCCCTTCACAGTAGCTCTAACTAACTCTCAGCGCTCTCTGTTGCCCCTTCAAGGCAGCTGTAACTCTCAGCGCTCTGTTGCCCCTTCACAGCACCTTTGGTTACCTCTCAGCGCTCTCTGTTGCCCCTTCCCAGCAGCTCTATGTCTCAGCACTATCTTTTGCCCCTTCAGAGCATCTTCGACTAACTCTCAGCGCTACCTGTTGCCCCTTCAACGCAGCTGTAACTCTCAGCGCTCTCTGTTGCCCCTTCACAGCAACTCTACCTCTCAGCACTCTGTTTCCGCTTCACAGCAGCTCTACCTCTCAGCGCTCTGTCTCCCCTTCCCAGCAGCTCTAACTCTCAGCGCTCTCTGTTGCCCCTTCACAGCATCTTCGACTAACTCTCAGCGCTCTCTGTTGCCCCTTCAACGCAGCTGTAACTCTCAGCGCTCTCTGTTGCCCCTTCACAGCATCTTCGACTAACTCTCAGCGCTCTCTGTTGCCCCTTCAACGCAGCTGTAACTCTCAGCGCTCTCTGTTGCCCCTTCACAGCACGTTCGATTAACTCTCAGCGCACTGTTGCCCCTTCACATCAGCTCTCTCAGCGCTCTCGGTTGCCCCTTCAACGCAGCTCAAACTCTCAGCGCTCTCTGTTTCCCCTTCACAGCAGCTCTAACTCCCAGGGCTCTCTGTTGCCCCTTCACAGCAGCTCTAAATCCAACCGATCTGTTTCCCCTTCTCAGCTGCTCTATCAGCGCTCTCTGTTGCCCCTTCTCAGCTGCTCTAACTCTCAGCGCTCTCTGTAGCCCCTTCAAAGCAGCTCGAACTCTCAGCGCTCTCTGTTGCCCCTTAACAGCAGCTCTGAATAACTCTCAGCACTCTCTGTTGTCCCCTCAGAGCAGCTCTAACTTTCAGCGCTGTCTATTGCCCCTTCACAGCATCTTCGACTAACTCTCAGCGCTCTGTTGCCCCTTCAAAGCAGCTCTAACTCTCAGCGCTCTCTGTTGCCCCTACCCAGCAGCTCTAACTCTCAGCGCTCTCTGTTGCCACTTTCCTGCAGCTCTGACAAACTCTCAGCACTCTCTCTTGCCCCGTCACAGTTGCTCTGACTCTGAGCACTCTGTTGCCCCTTCACAGCAGCTCTACCTCTCAGCACTCTGTTTCTGCTTCACAGCAGCTCTACCTCTAAGCGCTCTGTCTCCCATTCCCAGCAGCTCTAACTCTCAGCGCTCTGTTTCCCCTTCACAGCATCTTCGACTAACTCTCAGCGCTCTCTGTTGCCCCTTCAACGCAGCTCTAACTCTCAGCGCTCTCTGTTGCCCCTTCCACGTAACTCTAACGCTCAACGCTTTCCGTTGCCGCGTCACAGCACCTTTGATTAACTCTCAGCGCTCTCTGTTGCCCCTTCCCAGCAGCTCTATGTCTCAGCGCTATCTTTTGCCCCTTCAGAGCATCTTCGACTAACTCTCAGCGCTAGCTGTTGCCCCTTCAACGCAGCTTTAACTCTCAGCGCTCTCTGTTGCCCCTTCACAGCACCTTTGGTTACCTCTCAGCGCTCTCTGTTGCCCCTTCCCAGCAGCTCTATGTCTCAGCGCTATCTTTTGCCCCTTCAGAGCATCTTCGACTAACTCTCAGTGCTAGCTATTGCCCCTTCACAGCAGCTCTAACTCTCAGCGCTCTCTGTTGCCCCTTCAACGCAGCTGTAACTCTCAGCGCTCTGTTGCCCCTTCCCATCAGCTCTCTCAGCGCTCTCGGTTGCCCCTTCAACGCAGCTCTAACTCTCAGCGCTCTCTGTTTCCCCTTCACAGCAGCTCTAACTCCCAGGGCTCTCTGTTGCCCCTTCACAGCAGCTCTAAATCCAACCGATCTGTTTCCCCTTCTCAGCTGCTCTATCAGTGCTCTCTGTTGCCCCTTCAACGCAGCTCTAACTCTCAGCGCTCTCTGTTTCCCCTTCTCAGCTGCTCTAACTCTCAGCGCTCTCTGTAGCCCCTTCAAAGCAGCTCGAACTCTCAGCGCTCTCTGTTGCCCCTTAACAGCAGCTCTGAATAACTCTCAGCACTCTCTGTTGTCCCTTCAGAGCAGCTCTAACTTTCAGCGCTCTCTGTTGCCCCTACCCAGCAGCTCTAACTCTCAGCGCTCTCTGTTGCCCCTTTCCTGCAGCTCTGACAAACTCTCAGCACTCTCTCTTGCCCCGTCACAGTTGCTCTGACTCTCAGCGCTCTCTGTTGCCCTGTCACAGTAGCTCTAACTCTCAGCGCTCTCTATTGCCTCTTCACAGCAGCTCTAACTCCCAGCACTCGGTGTTGCCCCTTCATTGCAGCTCTAACTGTAAGCGCTCTCTGTTGCCCCTTTACCGCATTTTCCACAAACTCTCATCGCTCTCCGTTTCCCCTTCACATCAGCTCTAAATCTCAGCCCTCTCTGTTGCCCCTTCCCAGCAGCTCTATGTCTCAGCGCTATCTTTTGCCCCTTCAGAGCATCTTCGACTAACTCTCAGCGCTCTCTGTTGCCCCTTCAACGCAGCTGTAACTCTCAGCGCTCTCTGTTGCCCCTTCACAGCATCTTCGACTAACTCTCAGCGCTCTCTGTTGCCCCTTCAACACAGCTGTAACTCTCAGCGCTCTCTGTTGCCCCTTCACAGCACGTTCGATTAACTCTCAGCGCACTGTTGCCCCTTCACATCAGCTCTCTCAGCGCTCTCGGTTGCCCCTTCAACGCAGCTCAAACTCTCAGCGCTCTCTGTTTCCCCTTCACAGCAGCTCTAACTCCCAGGGCTCTCTGTTGCCCCTTCACAGCAGCTCTAAATCCAACCGATCTGTTTCCCCTTCTCAGCTGCTCTATCAGCGCTCTCTGTTGCCCCTTCAAAGCAGCTCGAACTCTCAGCGCTCTCTGTTGCCCCTTAACAGCAGCTCTGAATAACTCTCAGCACTCTCTGTTGTCCCTTCAGAGCAGCTCTAACTTTCAGCGCTGTCTATTGCCCCTTCACAGCATCTTCGACTAACACTCAGCGCTCTGTTGCCCCTTCAAAGCAGCTCTAACTCTCAGCGCTCTCTGTTGCCCCTACCCAGCAGCTCTAACTCTCAGCGCTCTCTGTTGCCCCTTTCCTGCAGCTCTGACAAACTCTCAGCACTCTCTCTTGCCCCGTCACAGTTGCTCTGACTCTGAGCACTCTGTTGCCCCTTCACAGCAGCTCTACCTCTCAGCACTCTGTTTCTGCTTCACAGCAGCTCTACCTCTAAGCGCTCTGTCTCCCATTCCCAGCAGCTCTAACTCTCAGCGCTCTGTTTCCCCTTCACAGCATCTTCGACTAACTCTCAGCGCTCTCTGTTGCCCCTTCAACGCAGCTCTAACTCTCAGCGCTCTCTGTTGCCCCTTCTACGCAGCTCTAACGCTCAACGCTTTCCGTTGCCGCGTCACAGCACCTTTGATTAACTCTCAGCGCTCTCTGTTGCCCCTTCCCAGCAGCTCTATGTCTCAGCGCTATCTTTTGCCCCTTCAGAGCATCTTCGACTAACTCTCAGCGCTAGCTATTGCCCCTTCAACGCAGCTCTAACTCCCAGCGCTCTGTTTCCCCTTCTCAGCTGCTCTAACTCTCAGCGCTCTCTGTTGCCCCTTCAACGCAGCGTTAACTCCCAGCACTCTCTGTTGCCCGTCCACACAGCTATAACTCTCAGCACTCTCTGTTGCCGCTTCACAACAGCTCTGACTAACCCTCACCGCTCTGTCTCCCATTCACAGCAGCTCTGAATGTCAGTGCTCTCTGTTGCCCCTTCAACGCAGCTGTAACTCTCAGCGCTCTGTTGCCCCTTCCCATCAGCTCTCTCAGCGCTCTCGGTTGCCCCTTCAACGCAGCTGTAAGTCTCAGCGCTCTCTGTTTCCCCTTCACAGCAGCTCTAACTCCCAGGGCTCTCTGTTGCCCCTTCACAGCAGCTCTAAATCCAACCGATCTGTTTCCCCTTCTCAGCTGCTCTATCCGTGCTCTCTGTTGCCCCTTCAACGCAGCTCTAACTCTCAGCGCTCTCTGTTTCCCCTTCTCAGCTGCTCTAACTCTCAGCGCTCTCTGTAGCCCCTTCAAAGCAGCTCGAACTCTCAGCGCTCTCTGTTGCCCCTTAACAGCAGCTCTGAATAACTCTCAGCACTCTCTGTTGTCCCTTCAGAGCAGCTCTAACTTTCAGCGCTCTCTGTTGCCCCTACCCAGCAGCTCTAACTCTCAGCGCTCTCTGTTGCCCCTTTCCTGCAGCTCTGACAAACTCTCAGCACTCTCTCTTGCCCCGTCACAGTTGCTCTGACTCTCAGCGCTCTCTATTGCCTCTTCACAGCAGCTCTAACTCCCAGCACTCGGTGTTGCCCCTTCATTGCAGCTCTAACTGTAAGCGCTCTCTGTTGCCCCTTTACCGCATTTTCCACAAACTCTCATCGCTCTCCGTTTCCCCTTCACATCCGCTCTAAATCTCAGCCCTCTCTGTTGCCCCTTCCCAGCAGCTCTATGTCTCAGCGCTATCTTTTGCCCCTTCAGAGCATCTTCGACTAACTCTCAGCGCTACCTGTTGCCCCTTCAACGCAGCTGTAACTCTCAGCGCTCTCTGTTGCCCCTTCACAGCAACTCTACCTCTCAGCACTCTGTTTCCGCTTCACAGCAGCTCTACCTCTCAGCGCTCTGTCTCCCCTTCCCAGCAGCTCTAACTCTCAGCGCTCTCTGTTGCCCCTTCACAGCATCTTCGACTAACTCTCAGCGCTCTCTGTTGCCCCTTCAAGGCAGCTGTAACTCTCAGCGCTCTCTGTTGCCCCTTCACAGCATCTTCGACTAACTCTCAGCGCTCTCTGTTGCCCCTTCAACGCAGCTGTAACTCTCAGCGCTCTCTGTTGCCCCTTCACAGCACGTTCGATTAACTCTCAGCGCACTGTTGCCCCTTCACATCAGCTCTCTCAGCGCTCTCGGTTGCCCCTTCAACGCAGCTCAAACTCTCAGCGCTCTCTGTTTCCCCTTCACAGCAGCTCTAACTCCCAGGGCTCTCTGTTGCCCCTTCACAGCAGCTCTAAATCCAACCGATCTGTTTCCCCTTCTCAGCTGCTCTATCAGCGCTCTCTGTTGCCCCTTCTCAGCTGCTCTAACTCTCAGCGCTCTCTGTAGCCCCTTCAAAGCAGCTCGAACTCTCAGCGCTCTCTGTTGCCCCTTAACAGCAGCTCTGAATAACTCTCAGCGCTCTCTGTTGCCCCTTCAACGCAGCACTAACTCTCAACGCTCTCTGTTTCCCCTTCACAGCAGCTCTAACTCCCAGCGCACTCCGTTGACCCTTTAACGCAGCTCTAACTCTCAGCGCTCTGTGTTGCCCCTTCACCGCAGCTCTAACTCTCAGCGCTCTCTGTTGCCCATTCACAGCAGCTCTAACTCCCAGCGCACTCTGTTGCCCCTTCACAGCAGCTCTAGCTCTCAGCACTCTCTGTTGCCCCTACACAGCAGGTCTAACTCTCAGCGCTCTCGGTTGCCCCTTGAACGCAGCTCTAACTCTTAGCACTCTCTGTTGCCCCTTCACAGCAGCTCTAACTCTCAGGGCTCTCTGTTTCCCCTTCTCAGCTGCTCTAACTCTCAGCGCTCTCTGTTGCCCCTTCAACGCAGCTCTAACTCAGCGCTCTCTGTTTCCCCTTCACAGCAGCTCTAACTCCCAGCGCTCCTGTTTCCCCTTCACAGCAGGTCTAACTCACCGCTCTCAGTCTCGCGTTCAGAGCAGCTCTAAATATCAGCGGTCTCTGTTGCCCCTTCACAGCAGCCCTGACTAACACTCAGCGCTCTCTGTTGCCCCTTCAACGCAGCTGTAAGTCTCAGCGCTCTCTGTAGCCCCTTTACAGCACCTTCGGTTACCTCTCAGCGCTCTCTGTTGCCCCTTCCCAGCAGCTCTATGTCTCAGCGCTATCTTTTGCCCCTTCAGAGCATCTTCGACTAACTCTCAGTGCTAGCTGTTGCCCCTTCAACGCAGCTCTAACTGTCAGCGCTCTGTTGCCCCTTCACAGCAGCTCTGACTAACTTTCAGCGCTCTCTGTTGCCCCTTCATAGCAGCTCTGAATAACTCTCAGCGCTCTCTGTTGCCCCTTCAACGCAGCTCTAACACTCAACGCTCTGTTTCCCCTTGAAAGCAGCTCTAACTCTCAGCACTCTCTGTTGCCCCTTCACCGCAGCTCTAACTCTCAGCGCTCTCTGTTGCCCCTTCACAGCAGCTCTAACTCCCAGCGCTCTCTGTTTCCCCTTCTCAGCTGCTCTAACTTCCAGCGCTCTTTTTCCCCCTCACAGCAGCTCTAACTCCCAGGGCTCTCTGTTGCCCCTTCACAGCAGCTCTAACTCCAAGCGATCTATTTCCCCTTCTCAGCTGCTCTATCAGCGCTCTCTGTTGCCCCTTCAACGCAGCTCTAACTCTCAGCGCTCTCTGTGGCCCCTTCTCAGCTGCTCTAACTCTCAGCGCTCTCTGTTGCCCCTTCAAAGCAGCTCGAACTCTCAGCACTCTCTGTGGCCCCTTCACAGCATCATCGACTCTCAGCGCTCTCTGTTGCCCCTTAACAGCAGCTCTGAATAACTCTCAGCACTCTCTGTTGTCCCTTCAGAGCAGCTCTAACTTTCAGCACTGCCTATTGCCCCTTCACAGCATCTTCGACTAACTCTCAGCGCTCTGTTGCCCCTTCAAAGCAGCTCTAACTCTCAGCGCTCTCTGTTGTCCCTTTCCTGCAGCTCTGACAAACTCTCAGCACTCTCTCTTGCCCCGTCACAGTTGCTCTGACTCTCAGCGCTCTCTGTTACCCCGTCACAGTAGCTCTAACTCTCAGCGCTCTCTATTGCCTCTTCACAGCAGCTCTAACTCCCAGCACTCGGTGTTGCCCCTTCATTGCAGCTCTAACTGTAAGCGCTCTCTGTTGCCCCTTTACCGCATTTTCCACGAACTCTCATCGCTCTCCGTTTCCCCTTCAAATCAGCTCTAAATCTGAGCCCTCTCTGTTTCCCCTTCACAGCAGCTCTAACTCCCAGCGCACTCTGTTGACCCTTCAACGCAGCTCTAACTCTCAGCACTCTCTGTTGCCCCGTGATCGCAGCTCTAACTCTCAGCGCTCTGTGTTTCCCCTTCACAGCAGCTTTAACTCCCCGCGCTCTCGTTTCCCCTTCTCACCTGCTCTAACTCTCAGCACTCTCTGTTGCCCCTTCACAACAGCTCTGACTAACCGTCACCGCTCTCTGTCTCCCATTCACAGCAGCTCTGAATGTCAGTGCTCTCTGTTGCCCCTTCACAGCAGCTCTGACTAACTCTCAGCTCTGACTAACTCTCAGTGCTAGCTATTGCCCCTTCAACGCAGCTCTAACTGTCAGCGCTCTGTTGCCCCTTCACAGCAAGCTCTAACTCTCAGCGCTCTCTGTTGCCCCTTCCCAGCAGGTCTAACTCTCAGCGCTCTCTGTTGCCCCTTCAACGCAGCTCTGACTAACGCTCAACGCTTTCCATTGCCGCGTCACAGCACCTTTGATTAACTCTCAGCGCTCTCTGTTGCCCCTTCCCAGCAGCTCTATGTCTCAGCGCTATCTTTTGCCCCTTCAGAGCATCTTCGACTAACTCTCAGCGCTAGCTGTTGCCCCTTCAACGCAGCTCTAACTCTCAGCGCTCTCTGTTGCCCATTCACAGCAGCTCTAGCTCTCAGCGCTCTCTGTTGCGCCTACACAGCAGGTCTAACGCTCAGCGCACTCTGTTGCCCCTTCACAGCAGCTTTAACTCCCAGCGCTCTCTGTTGCCCCTTCACAGCAGCTCTAAATCCCAGCGCGCTCTGTTGCCCCTTCACAGCAGCTCTAACTCCCAGCGCTGTCTGTTTCTCCTTCTCAGCTGCTCTAAATATCACCGCTCTCTGTTGCCCCTTCACAGCAGGTCTAACTCTCAGCGCTCTCTGTTGCCCGTCCACACAGCTCTAACTCTCAGCACTCTCTGTTGCCGCTTCACAACAGCTCTGACTAGCCCTCACCGCTCTGTCTCCCATTCACAGCAGCTCTGAATGTCAGTGCTCTCTGTTGCCCCTTCACAGCAGCTCTAGCTCTCAGCGCTCTCTGTTGCGCCTACACAGCAGGTCTAACTCTCAGCGCTCTCAGTTGCCCCTTCAACGCAGCTTGAACTCTCAGCGCTCTCTGTTGCCCCTTCAACGCAGCTCTAACTCTCAACGCTTTCTGTTTCCCCTTCAAATCAGCTCTAAATCTCAGCCCTCTCTGTTGCCCTTTCACCGCAGCTCTAACTCTCAGCGCTCTCTGTTGCCCCTTCACAGCAGCTCTAACTCCCAGCGCTCTCTGTTTCCCCTTCTCAGCTGCTCTAACTTCCAGCGCTCTTTTCCCCCTTCACAGCAGCTCTAACTCCCAGGTCTCTCTGTTGCCGCTTCACAGCAGCTCTAACTCCAAGCGATCTGTTTCCCCTTCTCAGCTGCTCTATCAGCGCTCTCTGTTGCCCCTTCAACGCAGCTCTAACTCTCAGCGCTCTCTGTGGCCCCTTCTCAGCTGCTCTAACTCTCAGCGCTCTCTGTTGCCCCTTCAAAGCAGCTCGAACTCTCAGCGCTCTCTGTGGCCCCTTCACAGCATCATCGACTCTCAGCGCTCTCTGTTGCCCCTTAACAGCAGCTCTGAATAACTCTCAGCACTCTCTGTTGTCCCTTCAGAGCAGCTCTAACTTTCAGCACTGCCTATTGCCCCTTCACAGCATCTTCGACTAACTCTCAGCGCTCTGTTGCCCCTTCAAAGCAGCTCTAACTCTCAGCGCTCTCTGTTGTCCCTTTCCTGCAGCTCTGACAAACTCTCAGCACTCTCTCTTGCCCCGTCACAGTTGCTCTGACTCTCAGCGCTCTCTGTTGCCCCGTCACAGTAGCTCTAACTCTCAGCGCTCTCTATTGCCTCTTCACAGCAGCTCTAACTCCCAGCACTCGGTGTTGCCCCTTAATTGCAGCTCTAACTGTAAGCGCTCTCTGTTGCCCCTTTACCGCATTTTCCACGAACTCTCATCGCTCTCCGTTTCCCCTTCAAATCAGCTCTAAATCTGAGCCCTCTCTGTTTCCCCTTCACAGCAGCTCTAACTCCCAGCGCACTCTGTTGACCCTTCAACGCAGCTCTAACTCTCAGCACTCTCTGTTGCCCCGTGATCGCAGCTCTAACTCTCAGCGCTCTGTGTTTCCCCTTCACAGCAGCTTTAACTCCCCGCGCTCTCGTTTCCCCTTCTCACCTGCTCTAACTCTCAGCACTCTCTGTTGCCCCTTCACAACAGCTCTGACTAACCCTCACCGCTCTCTGTCTCCCATTCACAGCAGCTCTGAATGTCAGTGCTCTCTGTTGCCCCTTCACAGCAGCTCTGACTAACTCTCAGCTCTGACTAACTCTCAGTGCTAGCTATTGCCCCTTCAACGCAGCTCTAACTGTCAGCGCTCTGTTGCCCCTTCACAGCAAGCTCTAACTCTCAGCGCTCTCTGTTGCCCCTTCCCAGCAGGTCTAACTCTCAGCGCTCTCTGTTGCCCCTTCAACGCAGCTCTGACTAACGCTCAACGCTTTCCATTGCCGCGTCACAGCACCTTTGATTAACTCTCAGCGCTCTCTGTTGCCCCTTCCCAGCAGCTCTATGTCTCAGCGCTATCTTTTGCCCCTTCAGAGCATCTTCGACTAACTCTCAGCGCTAGCTGTTGCCCCTTCAACGCAGCTCTAACTCTCAGCGCTCTCTGTTGCCCATTCACAGCAGCTCTAGCTCTCAGCGCTCTCTGTTGCGCCTACACAGCAGGTCTAACGCTCAGCGCACTCTGTTGCCCCTTCACAGCAGCTTTAACTCCCAGCGCTCTCTGTTGCCCCTTCACAGCAGCTCTAAATCCCAGCGCGCTCTGTTGCCCCTTCACAGCAGCTCTAACTCCCAGCGCTGTCTGTTTCTCCTTCTCAGCTGCTCTAAATATCACCGCTCTCTGTTGCCCCTTCACAGCAGGTCTAACTCTCAGCGCTCTCTGTTGCCCGTCCACACAGCTCTAACTCTCAGCACTCTCTGTTGCCGCTTCACAACAGCTCTGACTAGCCCTCACCGCTCTGTCTCCCATTCACAGCAGCTCTGAATGTCAGTGCTCTCTGTTGCCCCTTCACAGCAGCTCTAACTCTCAGCGCTCTCTGTTGCCCCTTCACAGCAGATCTAGCTCTCAGCGCTCTCTGTTTCCCCTTCTCACCTGGTCTAACTCTCAGCGCTCTCTGTTGCCCCTTCAACGCAGCGCTAACTCCCAGCACTCTCTGTTGCCCGTCCACACAGCTCTAACTCTCAGCACTCTCTGTTGCCGCTTCACAACAGCTCTGACTAACCCTCACCGCTCTGTCTCCCATTCACAGCAGCTCTGAATGTCAGTGCTCTCTGTTGCCCCTTCACAGCAGCTCTAGCTCTCAGCGCTCTCTGTTGCGCCTACACAGCAGGTCTAACTCTCAGCGCTCTCAGTTGCCCCTTCAACGCAGCTTGAACTCTCAGCGCTCTCTGTTGCCCCTTCAACGCAGCTCTAACTCTCAACGCTTTCTGTTTCCCCTTCAAATCAGCTCTAAATCTCAGCCCTCTCTGTTGCCCCTTCACCGCAGCTCTAACTCCCAGCGCTCTCTGTGGCCCCTTCACAGCATCATCGAATGACTCTCAGCGCTCTCTGTTGCCCCTTCACAGCAGCTCTGACTAACTCTCAGCGCTCTCTGTTGCCCCTTGAACGCGGCTCTAACTCTCAGCGCTCTGTTGCCCCTTCAACGCAGCTCTAACTCAGCTCTGTTTCCCCTTCACAGGAGCTCTAACTCCCAGCGCTGCTGTTTCCCCTTCACAGCAGGTCTAACTCTCACCGCTCTCAGTCTCACATTCACAGCAGCTCTGAATATCAGCGGTCTCTGTTTCCCCTTCACAGCAGCTCTGACTAACTCTCAGCGCTCTGTTTCCCCTTCAGAGCAGCTCTAACTCCCAGCGCTCCTGTTTCCCCTTCACAGCAGGTCTAACTCACCGCTCTAGGTCTCGCATTCACAGCAGCTCTGAATATCAGCGCTCTCTGTTTTCCCTTCACAGCAGCTCTAACTCTCAGCGCTCTCTGTTGCCCCTTCACAGCACCTTCGGTTACCTCTCAGCGCTCTGTTTCCCCTTCCGAGCAGCTCTATCTCTCAGCGCTATCTTTTGCCCATTCAGAGCATCTTCGACTAACTCTCAGCGCTAGCTGTTGCCCCTTCAACGCACCTCTGTCAGCGCTCTGTTGCCCCTTCACAGCAGCTCTGACTAACTCTCAGCGCTCTCTGTTGCCCCTTCCCAGCAGCTCTATGTCTCAGCGCTATCTTTTGCCCCTTCAGAATATCTTCGACTAACTCTCAGTGCTAGCTATTGCCCCTTCAACGCAGCTCTAACTGTCAGCGCTCTGTTGCCCCTTCCCAGCAGCTCTGACTGTCAGCGCTATCTATTGCCCCTTCACAGCAGCTCTCTCAGCGCTCTCTGTTGCCCCTTCCCAGCAGGTCTAACTCTCAGCGCTCTCTGTTGCCCCTTCAACGCAGCTGTGACTAACACTCAACGCTTTCCATTGCCGCGTCACAGCACCTTTGATTAACTCTCAGCGCTCTCTGTTGCCCCTTCCCAGCAGCTCTATGTCTCAGCGCTATCTTTTGCCCCTTCAGAGCATCTTCGACTAACTCTCAGCGCTAGCTGTTGCCCCTTCAACGCAGCTCTAACTCTCAGCGCTCTCTGTTGCCCATTCACAGCAGCTCTAACTCCCAGCGCTCTCTGTTGCCCCTACACAGCAGGTCTAACTCTCAGCGCTCTCGGTTGCCCCTTGAACGCAGCTCTAACTCTTAGCACTCTCTGTTGCCCCTTCACAGCAGCTCTAACTCTCAGGGCTCTCTGTTTCCCCTTCTCAGCTGCTCTAACTCTCAGCGTTCTCTGTTGCCCCTTCAACGCAGCTCTAACTCAGCGCTCTCTGTTTCCCCTTCACAGCAGCTCTAACTCCCAGCGCTCCTGTTTCCCCTTCACAGCAGGTCTAACTCACCGCTCTCAGTCTCGCGTTCAGAGCAGCTCTAAATATCAGCGGTCTCTGTTGCCCCTTCACAGCAGCCCTGACTAACACTCAGCGCTCACTGTTGCCCCTTCAACGCAGCTGTAAGTCTCAGCGCTCTCTGTTGCCCCTTTACAGCACCTTCGGTTACCTCTCAGCGCTCTCTGTTGCCCCTTCCCAGCAGCTCTATGTCTCAGCGCTATCTTTTGCCCATTCAGAGCATCTTCGACTAACTCTCAGTGCTAGCTGTTGCCCCTTCAACGCAGCTCTAACTGTCAGCGCTCTGTTGCCCCTTCACAGCAGCTCTGACTAACTTTCAGCGCTCTCTGTTGCCCCTTCATAGCAGCTCTGAATAACTCTCAGCGCTCTCTGTTGCCCCTTCAACGCAGCACTAACTCTCAACGCTCTCTGTTTCCCCTTCACAGCAGCTCTAACTCCCAGCGCACTCCGTTGACCCTTTAACGCAGCTCTAACTCTCAGCGCTCTGTGTTGCCCCTTCACCGCAGCTCTAACTCTCAGCGCTCTCTGTTGCCCATTCACAGCAGCTCTAACTCCCAGCGCACTCTGTTGCCCCTTCACAGCAGCTCTAGCTCTCAGCACTCTCTGTTGCCCCTACACAGCAGGTCTAACTCTCAGCGCTCTCGGTTGCCCCTTGAACGCAGCTCTAACTCTTAGCACTCTCTGTTGCCCCTTCACAGCAGCTCTAACTCTCAGGGCTCTCTGTTTCCCCTTCTCAGCTGCTCTAACTCTCAGCGCTCTCTGTTGCCCCTTCAACGCAGCTCTAACTCAGCGCTCTCTGTTTCCCCTTCACAGCAGCTCTAACTCCCAGCGCTCCTGTTTCCCCTTCACAGCAGGTCTAACTCACCGCTCTCAGTCTCGCGTTCAGAGCAGCTCTAAATATCAGCGGTCTCTGTTGCCCCTTCACAGCAGCCCTGACTAACACTCAGCGCTCTCTGTTGCCCCTTCAACGCAGCTGTAAGTCTCAGCGCTCTCTGTAGCCCCTTTACAGCACCTTCGGTTACCTCTCAGCGCTCTCTGTTGCCCCTTCCCAGCAGCTCTATGTCTCAGCGCTATCTTTTGCCCCTTCAGAGCATCTTCGACTAACTCTCAGTGCTAGCTGTTGCCCCTTCAACGCAGCTCTAACTGTCAGCGCTCTGTTGCCCCTTCACAGCAGCTCTGACTAACTTTCAGCGCTCTCTGTTGCCCCTTCATAGCAGCTCTGAATAACTCTCAGCGCTCTCTGTTGCCCCTTCAACGCAGCTCTAACACTCAACGCTCTGTTTCCCCTTCACAGCAGCTCTAACTCCCAGCGCACTCCGTTGACCCTTCAACGCAGCTCTAACTCTCAGCGCTCTCTGTTGCCCCTTGAAAGCAGCTCTAACTCTCAGCACTCTCTGTTGCCCCTTCACCGCAGCTCTAACTCTCAGCGCTCTCTGTTGCCCCTTCACAGCAGCTCTAACTCCCAGCGCTCTCTGTTGCCCCTTCACAGCAGCTCTAACTCCCAGCGCATTGTTGACCCTTCAATGCAGCTCTAACTCTCAGCGCTCTGTGTTGCCCCTTGAACGCAGCTCTAACTCTCAGCGCTCTGTGTTGCCCCTTCACAGCAGCTCTAACTCTCAGCGCTCTCTGTTGCCCCTTCAACGCAGCTCTAACTCAGCGCTCTGTTTCCCCTTCACAGCAGCTCTAACTCCCAGCGCTCCTGTTTCCCCTTCACAGCAGGTCTAACTCACCGCTCTCAGTCTCGCGTTCAGAGCAGCTCTAAATATCAGCGGTCTCTGTTGCCCCTTCACAGTAGCTCTAACTAACTCTCAGCGCTCTCTGTTGCCCCTTCAAGGCAGCTGTAACTCTCAGCGCTCTCTGTTGCCCCTTCACAGCACCTTTGGTTACCTCTCAGCGCTCTCTGTTGCCCCTTCCCAGCAGCTCTATGTCTCAGCACTATCTTTTGCCCCTTCAGAGCATCTTCGACTAACTCTCAGCGCTACCTGTTGCCCCTTCAACGCAGCTGTAACTCTCAGCGCTCTCTGTTGCCCCTTCACAGCAACTCTACCTCTCAGCACTCTGTTTCCGCTTCACAGCAGCTCTACCTCTCAGCGCTCTGTCTCCCCTTCCCAGCAGCTCTAACTCTCAGCGCTCTCTGTTGCCCCTTCACAGCATCTTCGACTAACTCTCAGCGCTCTCTGTTGCCCCTTCAACGCAGCTGTAACTCTCAGCGCTCTCTGTTGCCCCTTCACAGCATCTTCGACTAACTCTCAGCGCTCTCTGTTGCCCCTTCAACGCAGCTGTAACTCTCAGCGCTCTCTGTTGCCCCTTCACAGCACGTTCGATTAACTCTCAGCGCACTGTTGCCCCTTCACATCAGCTCTCTCAGCGCTCTCGGTTGCCCCTTCAACGCAGCTCAAACTCTCAGCGCTCTCTGTTTCCCCTTCACAGCAGCTCTAACTCCCAGGGCTCTCTGTTGCCCCTTCACAGCAGCTCTAAATCCAACCGATCTGTTTCCCCTTCTCAGCTGCTCTATCAGCGCTCTCTGTTGCCCCTTCTCAGCTGCTCTAACTCTCAGCGCTCTCTGTAGCCCCTTCAAAGCAGCTCGAACTCTCAGCGCTCTGTTGCCCCTTAACAGCAGCTCTGAATAACTCTCAGCACTCTCTGTTGTCCCCTCAGAGCAGCTCTAACTTTCAGCGCTGTCTATTGCCCCTTCACAGCATCTTCGACTAACTCTCAGCGCTCTGTTGCCCCTTCAAAGCAGCTCTAACTCTCAGCGCTCTCTGTTGCCCCTACCCAGCAGCTCTAACTCTCAGCGCTCTCTGTTGCCCCTTTCCTGCAGCTCTGACAAACTCTCAGCACTCTCTCTTGCCCCGTCACAGTTGCTCTGACTCTGAGCACTCTGTTGCCCCTTCACAGCAGCTCTAACTCTCAGCGCTCTCTGTTGCCCCTTCCACGTAACTCTAACGCTCAACGCTTTCCGTTGCCGCGTCACAGCACCTTTGATTAACTCTCAGCGCTCTCTGTTGCCCCTTCTCAGCTGCTCTAACTTCCAGCGCTCTTTTCCCCCTTCACAGCAGCTCTAACTCCCAGGTCTCTCTGTTGCCGCTTCACAGCAGCTCTAACTCCAAGCGATCTGTTTCCCCTTCTCAGCTGCTCTATCAGCGCTCTCTGTTGCCCCTTCAACGCAGCTCTAACTCTCAGCGCTCTCTGTGGCCCCTTCTCAGCTGCTCTAACTCTCAGCGCTCTCTGTTGCCCCTTCAAAGCAGCTCGAACTCTCAGCGCTCTCTGTGGCCCCTTCACAGCATCATCGACTCTCAGCGCTCTCTGTTGCCCCTTAACAGCAGCTCTGAATAACTCTCAGCACTCTCTGTTGTCCCTTCAGAGCAGCTCTAACTTTCAGCACTGCCTATTGCCCCTTCACAGCATCTTCGACTAACTCTCAGCGCTCTGTTGCCCCTTCAAAGCAGCTCTAACTCTCAGCGCTCTCTGTTGTCCCTTTCCTGCAGCTCTGACAAACTCTCAGCACTCTCTCTTGCCCCGTCACAGTTGCTCTGACTCTCAGCGCTCTCTGTTGCCCCGTCACAGTAGCTCTAACTCTCAGCGCTCTCTATTGCCTCTTCACAGCAGCTCTAACTCCCAGCACTCGGTGTTGCCCCTTAATTGCAGCTCTAACTGTAAGCGCTCTCTGTTGCCCCTTTACCGCATTTTCCACGAACTCTCATCGCTCTCCGTTTCCCCTTCAAATCAGCTCTAAATCTGAGCCCTCTCTGTTTCCCCTTCACAGCAGCTCTAACTCCCAGCGCACTCTGTTGACCCTTCAACGCAGCTCTAACTCTCAGCACTCTCTGTTGCCCCGTGATCGCAGCTCTAACTCTCAGCGCTCTGTGTTTCCCCTTCACAGCAGCTTTAACTCCCCGCGCTCTCGTTTCCCCTTCTCACCTGCTCTAACTCTCAGCACTCTCTGTTGCCCCTTCACAACAGCTCTGACTAACCCTCACCGCTCTCTGTCTCCCATTCACAGCAGCTCTGAATGTCAGTGCTCTCTGTTGCCCCTTCACAGCAGCTCTGACTAACTCTCAGCTCTGACTAACTCTCAGTGCTAGCTATTGCCCCTTCAACGCAGCTCTAACTGTCAGCGCTCTGTTGCCCCTTCACAGCAAGCTCTAACTCTCAGCGCTCTCTGTTGCCCCTTCCCAGCAGGTCTAACTCTCAGCGCTCTCTGTTGCCCCTTCAACGCAGCTCTGACTAACGCTCAACGCTTTCCATTGCCGCGTCACAGCACCTTTGATTAACTCTCAGCGCTCTCTGTTGCCCCTTCCCAGCAGCTCTATGTCTCAGCGCTATCTTTTGCCCCTTCAGAGCATCTTCGACTAACTCTCAGCGCTAGCTGTTGCCCCTTCAACGCAGCTCTAACTCTCAGCGCTCTCTGTTGCCCATTCACAGCAGCTCTAGCTCTCAGCGCTCTCTGTTGCGCCTACACAGCAGGTCTAACGCTCAGCGCACTCTGTTGCCCCTTCACAGCAGCTTTAACTCCCAGCGCTCTCTGTTGCCCCTTCACAGCAGCTCTAAATCCCAGCGCGCTCTGTTGCCCCTTCACAGCAGCTCTAACTCCCAGCGCTGTCTGTTTCTCCTTCTCAGCTGCTCTAAATATCACCGCTCTCTGTTGCCCCTTCACAGCAGGTCTAACTCTCAGCGCTCTCTGTTGCCCGTCCACACAGCTCTAACTCTCAGCACTCTCTGTTGCCGCTTCACAACAGCTCTGACTAGCCCTCACCGCTCTGTCTCCCATTCACAGCAGCTCTGAATGTCAGTGCTCTCTGTTGCCCCTTCACAGCAGCTCTAACTCTCAGCGCTCTCTGTTGCCCCTTCACAGCAGATCTAGCTCTCAGCGCTCTCTGTTTCCCCTTCTCACCTGGTCTAACTCTCAGCGCTCTCTGTTGCCCCTTCAACGCAGCGCTAACTCCCAGCACTCTCTGTTGCCCGTCCACACAGCTCTAACTCTCAGCACTCTCTGTTGCCGCTTCACAACAGCTCTGACTAACCCTCACCGCTCTGTCTCCCATTCACAGCAGCTCTGAATGTCAGTGCTCTCTGTTGCCCCTTCACAGCAGCTCTAGCTCTCAGCGCTCTCTGTTGCGCCTACACAGCAGGTCTAACTCTCAGCGCTCTCAGTTGCCCCTTCAACGCAGCTTGAACTCTCAGCGCTCTCTGTTGCCCCTTCAACGCAGCTCTAACTCTCAACGCTTTCTGTTTCCCCTTCAAATCAGCTCTAAATCTCAGCCCTCTCTGTTGCCCCTTCACCGCAGCTCTAACTCCCAGCGCTCTCTGTGGCCCCTTCACAGCATCATCGAATGACTCTCAGCGCTCTCTGTTGCCCCTTCACAGCAGCTCTGACTAACTCTCAGCGCTCTCTGTTGCCCCTTGAACGCGGCTCTAACTCTCAGCGCTCTGTTGCCCCTTCAACGCAGCTCTAACTCAGCTCTGTTTCCCCTTCACAGGAGCTCTAACTCCCAGCGCTGCTGTTTCCCCTTCACAGCAGGTCTAACTCTCACCGCTCTCAGTCTCACATTCACAGCAGCTCTGAATATCAGCGGTCTCTGTTTCCCCTTCACAGCAGCTCTGACTAACTCTCAGCGCTCTGTTTCCCCTTCAGAGCAGCTCTAACTCCCAGCGCTCCTGTTTCCCCTTCACAGCAGGTCTAACTCACCGCTCTAGGTCTCGCATTCACAGCAGCTCTGAATATCAGCGCTCTCTGTTTTCCCTTCACAGCAGCTCTAACTCTCAGCGCTCTCTGTTGCCCCTTCACAGCACCTTCGGTTACCTCTCAGCGCTCTGTTTCCCCTTCCGAGCAGCTCTATCTCTCAGCGCTATCTTTTGCCCATTCAGAGCATCTTCGACTAACTCTCAGCGCTAGCTGTTGCCCCTTCAACGCACCTCTGTCAGCGCTCTGTTGCCCCTTCACAGCAGCTCTGACTAACTCTCAGCGCTCTCTGTTGCCCCTTCCCAGCAGCTCTATGTCTCAGCGCTATCTTTTGCCCCTTCAGAATATCTTCGACTAACTCTCAGTGCTAGCTATTGCCCCTTCAACGCAGCTCTAACTGTCAGCGCTCTGTTGCCCCTTCCCAGCAGCTCTGACTGTCAGCGCTATCTATTGCCCCTTCACAGCAGCTCTAACTCTCAGCGCTCTCTGTTGCCCCTTCCCAGCAGGTCTAACTCTCAGCGCTCTCTGTTGCCCCTTCAACGCAGCTGTGACTAACACTCAACGCTTTCCATTGCCGCGTCACAGCACCTTTGATTAACTCTCAGCGCTCTCTGTTGCCCCTTCCCAGCAGCTCTATGTCTCAGCGCTATCTTTTGCCCCTTCAGAGCATCTTCGACTAACTCTCAGCGCTAGCTGTTGCCCCTTCAACGCAGCTCTAACTCTCAGCGCTCTCTGTTGCCCATTCACAGCAGCTCTAACTCCCAGCGCTCTCTGTTGCCCCTACACAGCAGGTCTAACTCTCAGCGCTCTCGGTTGCCCCTTGAACGCAGCTCTAACTCTTAGCACTCTCTGTTGCCCCTTCACAGCAGCTCTAACTCTCAGGGCTCTCTGTTTCCCCTTCTCAGCTGCTCTAACTCTCAGCGTTCTCTGTTGCCCCTTCAACGCAGCTCTAACTCAGCGCTCTCTGTTTCCCCTTCACAGCAGCTCTAACTCCCAGCGCTCCTGTTTCCCCTTCACAGCAGGTCTAACTCACCGCTCTCAGTCTCGCGTTCAGAGCAGCTCTAAATATCAGCGGTCTCTGTTGCCCCTTCACAGCAGCCCTGACTAACACTCAGCGCTCACTGTTGCCCCTTCAACGCAGCTGTAAGTCTCAGCGCTCTCTGTTGCCCCTTTACAGCACCTTCGGTTACCTCTCAGCGCTCTCTGTTGCCCCTTCCCAGCAGCTCTATGTCTCAGCGCTATCTTTTGCCCATTCAGAGCATCTTCGACTAACTCTCAGTGCTAGCTGTTGCCCCTTCAACGCAGCTCTAACTGTCAGCGCTCTGTTGCCCCTTCACAGCAGCTCTGACTAACTTTCAGCGCTCTCTGTTGCCCCTTCATAGCAGCTCTGAATAACTCTCAGCGCTCTCTGTTGCCCCTTCAACGCAGCACTAACTCTCAACGCTCTCTGTTTCCCCTTCACAGCAGCTCTAACTCCCAGCGCACTCCGTTGACCCTTTAACGCAGCTCTAACTCTCAGCGCTCTGTGTTGCCCCTTCACCGCAGCTCTAACTCTCAGCGCTCTCTGTTGCCCATTCACAGCAGCTCTAACTCCCAGCGCACTCTGTTGCCCCTTCACAGCAGCTCTAGCTCTCAGCACTCTCTGTTGCCCCTACACAGCAGGTCTAACTCTCAGCGCTCTCGGTTGCCCCTTGAACGCAGCTCTAACTCTTAGCACTCTCTGTTGCCCCTTCACAGCAGCTCTAACTCTCAGGGCTCTCTGTTTCCCCTTCTCAGCTGCTCTAACTCTCAGCGCTCTCTGTTGCCCCTTCAACGCAGCTCTAACTCAGCGCTCTCTGTTTCCCCTTCACAGCAGCTCTAACTCCCAGCGCTCCTGTTTCCCCTTCACAGCAGGTCTAACTCACCGCTCTCAGTCTCGCGTTCAGAGCAGCTCTAAATATCAGCGGTCTCTGTTGCCCCTTCACAGCAGCCCTGACTAACACTCAGCGCTCTCTGTTGCCCCTTCAACGCAGCTGTAAGTCTCAGCGCTCTCTGTAGCCCCTTTACAGCACCTTCGGTTACCTCTCAGCGCTCTCTGTTGCCCCTTCCCAGCAGCTCTATGTCTCAGCGCTATCTTTTGCCCCTTCAGAGCATCTTCGACTAACTCTCAGTGCTAGCTGTTGCCCCTTCAACGCAGCTCTAACTGTCAGCGCTCTGTTGCCCCTTCACAGCAGCTCTGACTAACTTTCAGCGCTCTCTGTTGCCCCTTCATAGCAGCTCTGAATAACTCTCAGCGCTCTCTGTTGCCCCTTCAACGCAGCTCTAACACTCAACGCTCTGTTTCCCCTTCACAGCAGCTCTAACTCCCAGCGCACTCCGTTGACCCTTCAACGCAGCTCTAACTCTCAGCGCTCTCTGTTGCCCCTTGAAAGCAGCTCTAACTCTCAGCACTCTCTGTTGCCCCTTCACCGCAGCTCTAACTCTCAGCGCTCTCTGTTGCCCCTTCACAGCAGCTCTAACTCCCAGCGCTCTCTGTTGCCCCTTCACAGCAGCTCTAACTCCCAGCGCATTGTTGACCCTTCAATGCAGCTCTAACTCTCAGCGCTCTGTGTTGCCCCTTGAACGCAGCTCTAACTCTCAGCGCTCTGTGTTGCCCCTTCACAGCAGCTCTAACTCTCAGCGCTCTCTGTTGCCCCTTCAACGCAGCTCTAACTCAGCGCTCTGTTTCCCCTTCACAGCAGCTCTAACTCCCAGCGCTCCTGTTTCCCCTTCACAGCAGGTCTAACTCACCGCTCTCAGTCTCGCGTTCAGAGCAGCTCTAAATATCAGCGGTCTCTGTTGCCCCTTCACAGTAGCTCTAACTAACTCTCAGCGCTCTCTGTTGCCCCTTCAAGGCAGCTGTAACTCTCAGCGCTCTCTGTTGCCCCTTCACAGCACCTTTGGTTACCTCTCAGCGCTCTCTGTTGCCCCTTCCCAGCAGCTCTATGTCTCAGCACTATCTTTTGCCCCTTCAGAGCATCTTCGACTAACTCTCAGCGCTACCTGTTGCCCCTTCAACGCAGCTGTAACTCTCAGCGCTCTCTGTTGCCCCTTCACAGCAACTCTACCTCTCAGCACTCTGTTTCCGCTTCACAGCAGCTCTACCTCTCAGCGCTCTGTCTCCCCTTCCCAGCAGCTCTAACTCTCAGCGCTCTCTGTTGCCCCTTCACAGCATCTTCGACTAACTCTCAGCGCTCTCTGTTGCCCCTTCAACGCAGCTGTAACTCTCAGCGCTCTCTGTTGCCCCTTCACAGCATCTTCGACTAACTCTCAGCGCTCTCTGTTGCCCCTTCAACGCAGCTGTAACTCTCAGCGCTCTCTGTTGCCCCTTCACAGCACGTTCGATTAACTCTCAGCGCACTGTTGCCCCTTCACATCAGCTCTCTCAGCGCTCTCGGTTGCCCCTTCAACGCAGCTCAAACTCTCAGCGCTCTCTGTTTCCCCTTCACAGCAGCTCTAACTCCCAGGGCTCTCTGTTGCCCCTTCACAGCAGCTCTAAATCCAACCGATCTGTTTCCCCTTCTCAGCTGCTCTATCAGCGCTCTCTGTTGCCCCTTCTCAGCTGCTCTAACTCTCAGCGCTCTCTGTAGCCCCTTCAAAGCAGCTCGAACTCTCAGCGCTCTGTTGCCCCTTAACAGCAGCTCTGAATAACTCTCAGCACTCTCTGTTGTCCCCTCAGAGCAGCTCTAACTTTCAGCGCTGTCTATTGCCCCTTCACAGCATCTTCGACTAACTCTCAGCGCTCTGTTGCCCCTTCAAAGCAGCTCTAACTCTCAGCGCTCTCTGTTGCCCCTACCCAGCAGCTCTAACTCTCAGCGCTCTCTGTTGCCCCTTTCCTGCAGCTCTGACAAACTCTCAGCACTCTCTCTTGCCCCGTCACAGTTGCTCTGACTCTGAGCACTCTGTTGCCCCTTCACAGCAGCTCTACCTCTCAGCACTCTGTTTCTGCTTCACAGCAGCTCTACCTCTAAGCGCTCTGTCTCCCATTCCCAGCAGCTCTAACTCTCAGCGCTCTGTTTCCCCTTCACAGCATCTTCGACTAACTCTCAGCGCTCTCTGTTGCCCCTTCAACGCAGCTCTAACTCTCAGCGCTCTCTGTTGCCCCTTCCACGTAACTCTAACGCTCAACGCTTTCCGTTGCCGCGTCACAGCACCTTTGATTAACTCTCAGCGCTCTCTGTTGCCCCTTCCCAGCAGCTCTATGTCTCAGCGCTATCTTTTGCCCCTTCAGAGCATCTTCGACTAACTCTCAGCGCTAGCTGTTGCCCCTTCAACGCAGCTTTAACTCTCAGCGCTCTCTGTTGCCCCTTCACAGCACCTTTGGTTACCTCTCAGCGCTCTCTGTTGCCCCTTCCCAGCAGCTCTATGTCTCAGCGCTATCTTTTGCCCCTTCAGAGCATCTTCGACTAACTCTCAGTGCTAGCTATTGCCCCTTCACAGCAGCTCTAACTCTCAGCGCTCTCTGTTGCCCCTTCAACGCAGCTGTAACTCTCAGCGCTCTGTTGCCCCTTCCCATCAGCTCTCTCAGCGCTCTCGGTTGCCCCTTCAACGCAGCTCTAACTCTCAGCGCTCTCTGTTTCCCCTTCACAGCAGCTCTAACTCCCAGGGCTCTCTGTTGCCCCTTCACAGCAGCTCTAAATCCAACCGATCTGTTTCCCCTTCTCAGCTGCTCTATCAGTGCTCTCTGTTGCCCCTTCAACGCAGCTCTAACTCTCAGCGCTCTCTGTTTCCCCTTCTCAGCTGCTCTAACTCTCAGCGCTCTCTGTAGCCCCTTCAAAGCAGCTCGAACTCTCAGCGCTCTCTGTTGCCCCTTAACAGCAGCTCTGAATAACTCTCAGCACTCTCTGTTGTCCCTTCAGAGCAGCTCTAACTTTCAGCGCTCTCTGTTGCCCCTACCCAGCAGCTCTAACTCTCAGCGCTCTCTGTTGCCCCTTTCCTGCAGCTCTGACAAACTCTCAGCACTCTCTCTTGCCCCGTCACAGTTGCTCTGACTCTCAGCGCTCTCTGTTGCCCCGTCACAGTAGCTCTAACTCTCAGCGCTCTCTATTGCCTCTTCACAGCAGCTCTAACTCCCAGCACTCGGTGTTGCCCCTTCATTGCAGCTCTAACTGTAAGCGCTCTCTGTTGCCCCTTTACCGCATTTTCCACAAACTCTCATCGCTCTCCGTTTCCCCTTCACATCAGCTCTAAATCTCAGCCCTCTCTGTTGCCCCTTCCCAGCAGCTCTATGTCTCAGCGCTATCTTTTGCCCCTTCAGAGCATCTTCGACTAACTCTCAGCGCTCTCTGTTGCCCCTTCAACGCAGCTGTAACTCTCAGCGCTCTCTGTTGCCCCTTCACAGCATCTTCGACTAACTCTCAGCGCTCTCTGTTGCCCCTTCAACACAGCTGTAACTCTCAGCGCTCTCTGTTGCCCCTTCAAAGCAGCTCGAACTCTCAGCGCTCTCTGTTGCCCCTTAACAGCAGCTCTGAATAACTCTCAGCACTCTCTGTTGTCCCTTCAGAGCAGCTCTAACTTTCAGCGCTGTCTATTGCCCCTTCACAGCATCTTCGACTAACACTCAGCGCTCTGTTGCCCCTTCAAAGCAGCTCTAACTCTCAGCGCTCTCTGTTGCCCCTACCCAGCAGCTCTAACTCTCAGCGCTCTCTGTTGCCCCTTTCCTGCAGCTCTGACAAACTCTCAGCACTCTCTCTTGCCCCGTCACAGTTGCTCTGACTCTGAGCACTCTGTTGCCCCTTCACAGCAGCTCTACCTCTCAGCACTCTGTTTCTGCTTCACAGCAGCTCTACCTCTAAGCGCTCTGTCTCCCATTCCCAGCAGCTCTAACTCTCAGCGCTCTGTTTCCCCTTCACAGCATCTTCGACTAACTCTCAGCGCTCTCTGTTGCCCCTTCAACGCAGCTCTAACTCTCAGCGCTCTCTGTTGCCCCTTCTACGCAGCTCTAACGCTCAACGCTTTCCGTTGCCGCGTCACAGCACCTTTGATTAACTCTCAGCGCTCTCTGTTGCCCCTTCCCAGCAGCTCTATGTCTCAGCGCTATCTTTTGCCCCTTCAGAGCATCTTCGACTAACTCTCAGCGCTAGCTATTGCCCCTTCAACGCAGCTCTAACTCCCAGCGCTCTGTTTCCCCTTCTCAGCTGCTCTAACTCTCAGCGCTCTCTGTTGCCCCTTCAACGCAGCGTTAACTCCCAGCACTCTCTGTTGCCCGTCCACACAGCTATAACTCTCAGCACTCTCTGTTGCCGCTTCACAACAGCTCTGACTAACCCTCACCGCTCTGTCTCCCATTCACAGCAGCTCTGAATGTCAGTGCTCTCTGTTGCCCCTTCAACGCAGCTGTAACTCTCAGCGCTCTGTTGCCCCTTCCCATCAGCTCTCTCAGCGCTCTCGGTTGCCCCTTCAACGCAGCTGTAAGTCTCAGCGCTCTCTGTTTCCCCTTCACAGCAGCTCTAACTCCCAGGGCTCTCTGTTGCCCCTTCACAGCAGCTCTAAATCCAACCGATCTGTTTCCCCTTCTCAGCTGCTCTATCCGTGCTCTCTGTTGCCCCTTCAACGCAGCTCTAACTCTCAGCGCTCTCTGTTTCCCCTTCTCAGCTGCTCTAACTCTCAGCGCTCTCTGTAGCCCCTTCAAAGCAGCTCGAACTCTCAGCGCTCTCTGTTGCCCCTTAACAGCAGCTCTGAATAACTCTCAGCACTCTCTGTTGTCCCTTCAGAGCAGCTCTAACTTTCAGCGCTCTCTGTTGCCCCTACCCAGCAGCTCTAACTCTCAGCGCTCTCTGTTGCCCCTTTCCTGCAGCTCTGACAAACTCTCAGCACTCTCTCTTGCCCCGTCACAGTTGCTCTGACTCTCAGCGCTCTCTATTGCCTCTTCACAGCAGCTCTAACTCCCAGCACTCGGTGTTGCCCCTTCATTGCAGCTCTAACTGTAAGCGCTCTCTGTTGCCCCTTTACCGCATTTTCCACAAACTCTCATCGCTCTCCGTTTCCCCTTCACATCCGCTCTAAATCTCAGCCCTCTCTGTTGCCCCTTCCCAGCAGCTCTATGTCTCAGCGCTATCTTTTGCCCCTTCAGAGCATCTTCGACTAACTCTCAGCGCTACCTGTTGCCCCTTCAACGCAGCTGTAACTCTCAGCGCTCTCTGTTGCCCCTTCACAGCAACTCTACCTCTCAGCACTCTGTTTCCGCTTCACAGCAGCTCTACCTCTCAGCGCTCTGTCTCCCCTTCCCAGCAGCTCTAACTCTCAGCGCTCTCTGTTGCCCCTTCACAGCATCTTCGACTAACTCTCAGCGCTCTCTGTTGCCCCTTCAAGGCAGCTGTAACTCTCAGCGCTCTCTGTTGCCCCTTCACAGCATCTTCGACTAACTCTCAGCGCTCTCTGTTGCCCCTTCAACGCAGCTGTAACTCTCAGCGCTCTCTGTTGCCCCTTCACAGCACGTTCGATTAACTCTCAGCGCACTGTTGCCCCTTCACATCAGCTCTCTCAGCGCTCTCGGTTGCCCCTTCAACGCAGACCAAACTCTCAGCGCTCTCTGTTTCCCCTTCACAGCAGCTCTAACTCCCAGGGCTCTCTGTTGCCCCTTCACAGCAGCTCTAAATCCAACCGATCTGTTTCCCCTTCTCAGCTGCTCTATCAGCGCTCTCTGTTGCCCCTTCTCAGCTGCTCTAACTCTCAGCGCTCTCTGTAGCCCCTTCAAAGCAGCTCGAACTCTCAGCGCTCTCTGTTGCCCCTTAACAGCAGCTCTGAATAACTCTCAGCGCTCTCTGTTGCCCCTTCAACGCAGCACTAACTCTCAACGCTCTCTGTTTCCCCTTCACAGCAGCTCTAACTCCCAGCGCACTCCGTTGACCCTTTAACGCAGCTCTAACTCTCAGCGCTCTGTGTTGCCCCTTCACCGCAGCTCTAACTCTCAGCGCTCTCTGTTGCCCATTCACAGCAGCTCTAACTCCCAGCGCACTCTGTTGCCCCTTCACAGCAGCTCTAGCTCTCAGCACTCTCTGTTGCCCCTACACAGCAGGTCTAACTCTCAGCGCTCTCGGTTGCCCCTTGAACGCAGCTCTAACTCTTAGCACTCTCTGTTGCCCCTTCACAGCAGCTCTAACTCTCAGGGCTCTCTGTTTCCCCTTCTCAGCTGCTCTAACTCTCAGCGCTCTCTGTTGCCCCTTCAACGCAGCTCTAACTCAGCGCTCTCTGTTTCCCCTTCACAGCAGCTCTAACTCCCAGCGCTCCTGTTTCCCCTTCACAGCAGGTCTAACTCACCGCTCTCAGTCTCGCGTTCAGAGCAGCTCTAAATATCAGCGGTCTCTGTTGCCCCTTCACAGCAGCCCTGACTAACACTCAGCGCTCTCTGTTGCCCCTTCAACGCAGCTGTAAGTCTCAGCGCTCTCTGTAGCCCCTTTACAGCACCTTCGGTTACCTCTCAGCGCTCTCTGTTGCCCCTTCCCAGCAGCTCTATGTCTCAGCGCTATCTTTTGCCCCTTCAGAGCATCTTCGACTAACTCTCAGTGCTAGCTGTTGCCCCTTCAACGCAGCTCTAACTGTCAGCGCTCTGTTGCCCCTTCACAGCAGCTCTGACTAACTTTCAGCGCTCTCTGTTGCCCCTTCATAGCAGCTCTGAATAACTCTCAGCGCTCTCTGTTGCCCCTTCAACGCAGCTCTAACACTCAACGCTCTGTTTCCCCTTGAAAGCAGCTCTAACTCTCAGCACTCTCTGTTGCCCCTTCACCGCAGCTCTAACTCTCAGCGCTCTCTGTTGCCCCTTCACAGCAGCTCTAACTCCCAGCGCTCTCTGTTTCCCCTTCTCAGCTGCTCTAACTTCCAGCGCTCTTTTTCCCCCTCACAGCAGCTCTAACTCCCAGGGCTCTCTGTTGCCCTTTCACAGCAGCTCTAACTCCAAGCGATCTATTTCCCCTTCTCAGCTGCTCTATCAGCGCTCTCTGTTGCCCCTTCAACGCAGCTCTAACTCTCAGCGCTCTCTGTGGCCCCTTCTCAGCTGCTCTAACTCTCAGCGCTCTCTGTTGCCCCTTCAAAGCAGCTCGAACTCTCAGCACTCTCTGTGGCCCCTTCACAGCATCATCGACTCTCAGCGCTCTCTGTTGCCCCTTAACAGCAGCTCTGAATAACTCTCAGCACTCTCTGTTGTCCCTTCAGAGCAGCTCTAACTTTCAGCACTGCCTATTGCCCCTTCACAGCATCTTCGACTAACTCTCAGCGCTCTGTTGCCCCTTCAAAGCAGCTCTAACTCTCAGCGCTCTCTGTTGTCCCTTTCCTGCAGCTCTGACAAACTCTCAGCACTCTCTCTTGCCCCGTCACAGTTGCTCTGACTCTCAGCGCTCTCTGTTACCCCGTCACAGTAGCTCTAACTCTCAGCGCTCTCTATTGCCTCTTCACAGCAGCTCTAACTCCCAGCACTCGGTGTTGCCCCTTCATTGCAGCTCTAACTGTAAGCGCTCTCTGTTGCCCCTTTACCGCATTTTCCACGAACTCTCATCGCTCTCCGTTTCCCCTTCAAATCAGCTCTAAATCTGAGCCCTCTCTGTTTCCCCTTCACAGCAGCTCTAACTCCCAGCGCACTCTGTTGACCCTTCAACGCAGCTCTAACTCTCAGCACTCTCTGTTGCCCCGTGATCGCAGCTCTAACTCTCAGCGCTCTGTGTTTCCCCTTCACAGCAGCTTTAACTCCCCGCGCTCTCGTTTCCCCTTCTCACCTGCTCTAACTCTCAGCACTCTCTGTTGCCCCTTCACAACAGCTCTGACTAACCCTCACCGCTCTCTGTCTCCCATTCACAGCAGCTCTGAATGTCAGTGCTCTCTGTTGCCCCTTCACAGCAGCTCTGACTAACTCTCAGCTCTGACTAACTCTCAGTGCTAGCTATTGCCCCTTCAACGCAGCTCTAACTGTCAGCGCTCTGTTGCCCCTTCACAGCAAGCTCTAACTCTCAGCGCTCTCTGTTGCCCCTTCCCAGCAGGTCTAACTCTCAGCGCTCTCTGTTGCCCCTTCAACGCAGCTCTGACTAACGCTCAACGCTTTCCATTGCCGCGTCACAGCACCTTTGATTAACTCTCAGCGCTCTCTGTTGCCCCTTCCCAGCAGCTCTATGTCTCAGCGCTATCTTTTGCCCCTTCAGAGCATCTTCGACTAACTCTCAGCGCTAGCTGTTGCCCCTTCAACGCAGCTCTAACTCTCAGCGCTCTCTGTTGCCCATTCACAGCAGCTCTAGCTCTCAGCGCTCTCTGTTGCGCCTACACAGCAGGTCTAACGCTCAGCGCACTCTGTTGCCCCTTCACAGCAGCTTTAACTCCCAGCGCTCTCTGTTGCCCCTTCACAGCAGCTCTAAATCCCAGCGCGCTCTGTTGCCCCTTCACAGCAGCTCTAACTCCCAGCGCTGTCTGTTTCTCCTTCTCAGCTGCTCTAAATATCACCGCTCTCTGTTGCCCCTTCACAGCAGGTCTAACTCTCAGCGCTCTCTGTTGCCCGTCCACACAGCTCTAACTCTCAGCACTCTCTGTTGCCGCTTCACAACAGCTCTGACTAGCCCTCACCGCTCTGTCTCCCATTCACAGCAGCTCTGAATGTCAGTGCTCTCTGTTGCCCCTTCACAGCAGCTCTAACTCTCAGCGCTCTCTGTTGCCCCTTCACAGCAGATCTAGCTCTCAGCGCTCTCTGTTTCCCCTTCTCACCTGGTCTAACTCTCAGCGCTCTCTGTTGCCCCTTCAACGCAGCGCTAACTCCCAGCACTCTCTGTTGCCCGTCCACACAGCTCTAACTCTCAGCACTCTCTGTTGCCGCTTCACAACAGCTCTGACTAACCCTCACCGCTCTGTCTCCCATTCACAGCAGCTCTGAATGTCAGTGCTCTCTGTTGCCCCTTCACAGCAGCTCTAGCTCTCAGCGCTCTCTGTTGCGCCTACACAGCAGGTCTAACTCTCAGCGCTCTCAGTTGCCCCTTCAACGCAGCTTGAACTCTCAGCGCTCTCTGTTGCCCCTTCAACGCAGCTCTAACTCTCAACGCTTTCTGTTTCCCCTTCAAATCAGCTCTAAATCTCAGCCCTCTCTGTTGCCCCTTCACCGCAGCTCTAACTCTCAGCGCTCTCTGTTGCCCCTTCACAGCAGCTCTAACTCCCAGCGCTCTCTGTTTCCCCTTCTCAGCTGCTCTAACTTCCAGCGCTCTTTTCCCCCTTCACAGCAGCTCTAACTCCCAGGTCTCTCTGTTGCCGCTTCACAGCAGCTCTAACTCCAAGCGATCTGTTTCCCCTTCTCAGCTGCTCTATCAGCGCTCTCTGTTGCCCCTTCAACGCAGCTCTAACTCTCAGCGCTCTCTGTGGCCCCTTCTCAGCTGCTCTAACTCTCAGCGCTCTCTGTTGCCCCTTCAAAGCAGCTCGAACTCTCAGCGCTCTCTGTGGCCCCTTCACAGCATCATCGACTCTCAGCGCTCTCTGTTGCCCCTTAACAGCAGCTCTGAATAACTCTCAGCACTCTCTGTTGTCCCTTCAGAGCAGCTCTAACTTTCAGCACTGCCTATTGCCCCTTCACAGCATCTTCGACTAACTCTCAGCGCTCTGTTGCCCCTTCAAAGCAGCTCTAACTCTCAGCGCTCTCTGTTGTCCCTTTCCTGCAGCTCTGACAAACTCTCAGCACTCTCTCTTGCCCCGTCACAGTTGCTCTGACTCTCAGCGCTCTCTGTTGCCCCGTCACAGTAGCTCTAACTCTCAGCGCTCTCTATTGCCTCTTCACAGCAGCTCTAACTCCCAGCACTCGGTGTTGCCCCTTCATTGCAGCTCTAACTGTAAGCGCTCTCTGTTGCCCCTTTACCGCATTTTCCACGAACTCTCATCGCTCTCCGTTTCCCCTTCAAATCAGCTCTAAATCTGAGCCCTCTCTGTTTCCCCTTCACAGCAGCTCTAACTCCCAGCGCACTCTGTTGACCCTTCAACGCAGCTCTAACTCTCAGCACTCTCTGTTGCCCCGTGATCGCAGCTCTAACTCTCAGCGCTCTGTGTTTCCCCTTCACAGCAGCTTTAACTCCCCGCGCTCTCGTTTCCCCTTCTCACCTGCTCTAACTCTCAGCACTCTCTGTTGCCCCTTCACAACAGCTCTGACTAACCCTCACCGCTCTCTGTCTCCCATTCACAGCAGCTCTGAATGTCAGTGCTCTCTGTTGCCCCTTCACAGCAGCTCTGACTAACTCTCAGCTCTGACTAACTCTCAGTGCTAGCTATTGCCCCTTCAACGCAGCTCTAACTGTCAGCGCTCTGTTGCCCCTTCACAGCAAGCTCTAACTCTCAGCGCTCTCTGTTGCCCCTTCCCAGCAGGTCTAACTCTCAGCGCTCTCTGTTGCCCCTTCAACGCAGCTCTGACTAACGCTCAACGCTTTCCATTGCCGCGTCACAGCACCTTTGATTAACTCTCAGCGCTCTCTGTTGCCCCTTCCCAGCAGCTCTATGTCTCAGCGCTATCTTTTGCCCCTTCAGAGCATCTTCGACTAACTCTCAGCGCTAGCTGTTGCCCCTTCAACGCAGCTCTAACTCTCAGCGCTCTCTGTTGCCCATTCACAGCAGCTCTAGCTCTCAGCGCTCTCTGTTGCGCCTACACAGCAGGTCTAACGCTCAGCGCACTCTGTTGCCCCTTCACAGCAGCTTTAACTCCCAGCGCTCTCTGTTGCCCCTTCACAGCAGCTCTAAATCCCAGCGCGCTCTGTTGCCCCTTCACAGCAGCTCTAACTCCCAGCGCTGTCTGTTTCTCCTTCTCAGCTGCTCTAAATATCACCGCTCTCTGTTGCCCCTTCACAGCAGGTCTAACTCTCAGCGCTCTCTGTTGCCCGTCCACACAGCTCTAACTCTCAGCACTCTCTGTTGCCGCTTCACAACAGCTCTGACTAGCCCTCACCGCTCTGTCTCCCATTCACAGCAGCTCTGAATGTCAGTGCTCTCTGTTGCCCCTTCACAGCAGCTCTAACTCTCAGCGCTCTCTGTTGCCCCTTCACAGCAGATCTAGCTCTCAGCGCTCTCTGTTTCCCCTTCTCACCTGGTCTAACTCTCAGCGCTCTCTGTTGCCCCTTCAACGCAGCGCTAACTCCCAGCACTCTCTGTTGCCCGTCCACACAGCTCTAACTCTCAGCACTCTCTGTTGCCGCTTCACAACAGCTCTGACTAACCCTCACCGCTCTGTCTCCCATTCACAGCAGCTCTGAATGTCAGTGCTCTCTGTTGCCCCTTCACAGCAGCTCTAGCTCTCAGCGCTCTCTGTTGCGCCTACACAGCAGGTCTAACTCTCAGCGCTCTCAGTTGCCCCTTCAACGCAGCTTGAACTCTCAGCGCTCTCTGTTGCCCCTTCAACGCAGCTCTAACTCTCAACGCTTTCTGTTTCCCCTTCAAATCAGCTCTAAATCTCAGCCCTCTCTGTTGCCCCTTCACCGCAGCTCTAACTCCCAGCGCTCTCTGTGGCCCCTTCACAGCATCATCGAATGACTCTCAGCGCTCTCTGTTGCCCCTTCACAGCAGCTCTGACTAACTCTCAGCGCTCTCTGTTGCCCCTTGAACGCGGCTCTAACTCTCAGCGCTCTGTTGCCCCTTCAACGCAGCTCTAACTCAGCTCTGTTTCCCCTTCACAGGAGCTCTAACTCCCAGCGCTGCTGTTTCCCCTTCACAGCAGGTCTAACTCTCACCGCTCTCAGTCTCACATTCACAGCAGCTCTGAATATCAGCGGTCTCTGTTTCCCCTTCACAGCAGCTCTGACTAACTCTCAGCGCTCTGTTTCCCCTTCAGAGCAGCTCTAACTCCCAGCGCTCCTGTTTCCCCTTCACAGCAGGTCTAACTCACCGCTCTAGGTCTCGCATTCACAGCAGCTCTGAATATCAGCGCTCTCTGTTTTCCCTTCACAGCAGCTCTAACTCTCAGCGCTCTCTGTTGCCCCTTCACAGCACCTTCGGTTACCTCTCAGCGCTCTGTTTCCCCTTCCGAGCAGCTCTATCTCTCAGCGCTATCTTTTGCCCATTCAGAGCATCTTCGACTAACTCTCAGCGCTAGCTGTTGCCCCTTCAACGCACCTCTGTCAGCGCTCTGTTGCCCCTTCACAGCAGCTCTGACTAACTCTCAGCGCTCTCTGTTGCCCCTTCCCAGCAGCTCTATGTCTCAGCGCTATCTTTTGCCCCTTCAGAATATCTTCGACTAACTCTCAGTGCTAGCTATTGCCCCTTCAACGCAGCTCTAACTGTCAGCGCTCTGTTGCCCCTTCCCAGCAGCTCTGACTGTCAGCGCTATCTATTGCCCCTTCACAGCAGCTCTAACTCTCAGCGCTCTCTGTTGCCCCTTCCCAGCAGGTCTAACTCTCAGCGCTCTCTGTTGCCCCTTCAACGCAGCTGTGACTAACACTCAACGCTTTCCATTGCCGCGTCACAGCACCTTTGATTAACTCTCAGCGCTCTCTGTTGCCCCTTCCCAGCAGCTCTATGTCTCAGCGCTATCTTTTGCCCCTTCAGAGCATCTTCGACTAACTCTCAGCGCTAGCTGTTGCCCCTTCAACGCAGCTCTAACTCTCAGCGCTCTCTGTTGCCCATTCACAGCAGCTCTAACTCCCAGCGCTCTCTGTTGCCCCTTCACAGCAGCTCTAGCTCTCAGCGCTCTCTGTTGCCCCTACACAGCAGGTCTAACTCTCAGCGCTCTCGGTTGCCCCTTGAACGCAGCTCTAACTCTCAGCACTCTCTGTTGCCCCTTCACAGCAGCTCTAACTCTCAGGGCTCTCTGTTTCCCCTTCTCAGCTGCTCTAACTCTCAGCGCTCTCTGTTGCCCCTTAAACGCAGCTCTAACTCAGCGCTCTCTGTTTCCCCTTCACAGCAGCTCTAACTCCCAGCGCTCCTGTTTCCCCTTCACAGCAGGTCTAACTCACCGCTCTCAGTCTCGCGTTCAGAGCAGCTCTAAATATCAGCGGTCTCTGTTTCCCCTTCACAGCATCTTCGACTAACTCTCAGCGCTCTCTGTTGCCCCTTCAACGCAGCTCTAACTCTCAGCGCTCTCTGTTGCCCCTTCTACGCAGCTCTAACGCTCAACGCTTTCCGTTGCCGCGTCACAGCACCTTTGATTAACTCTCAGCGCTCTCTGTTGCCCCTTCCCAGCAGCTCTATGTCTCAGCGCTATCTTTTGCCCCTTCAGAGCATCTTCGACTAACTCTCAGCGCTAGCTATTGCCCCTTCAACGCAGCTCTAACTCCCAGCGCTCTGTTTCCCCTTCTCAGCTGCTCTAACTCTCAGCGCTCTCTGTTGCCCCTTCAACGCAGCGTTAACTCCCAGCACTCTCTGTTGCCCGTCCACACAGCTATAACTCTCAGCACTCTCTGTTGCCGCTTCACAACAGCTCTGACTAACCCTCACCGCTCTGTCTCCCATTCACAGCAGCTCTGAATGTCAGTGCTCTCTGTTGCCCCTTCAACGCAGCTGTAACTCTCAGCGCTCTGTTGCCCCTTCCCATCAGCTCTCTCAGCGCTCTCGGTTGCCCCTTCAACGCAGCTGTAAGTCTCAGCGCTCTCTGTTTCCCCTTCACAGCAGCTCTAACTCCCAGGGCTCTCTGTTGCCCCTTCACAGCAGCTCTAAATCCAACCGATCTGTTTCCCCTTCTCAGCTGCTCTATCCGTGCTCTCTGTTGCCCCTTCAACGCAGCTCTAACTCTCAGCGCTCTCTGTTTCCCCTTCTCAGCTGCTCTAACTCTCAGCGCTCTCTGTAGCCCCTTCAAAGCAGCTCGAACTCTCAGCGCTCTCTGTTGCCCCTTAACAGCAGCTCTGAATAACTCTCAGCACTCTCTGTTGTCCCTTCAGAGCAGCTCTAACTTTCAGCGCTCTCTGTTGCCCCTACCCAGCAGCTCTAACTCTCAGCGCTCTCTGTTGCCCCTTTCCTGCAGCTCTGACAAACTCTCAGCACTCTCTCTTGCCCCGTCACAGTTGCTCTGACTCTCAGCGCTCTCTATTGCCTCTTCACAGCAGCTCTAACTCCCAGCACTCGGTGTTGCCCCTTCATTGCAGCTCTAACTGTAAGCGCTCTCTGTTGCCCCTTTACCGCATTTTCCACAAACTCTCATCGCTCTCCGTTTCCCCTTCACATCCGCTCTAAATCTCAGCCCTCTCTGTTGCCCCTTCCCAGCAGCTCTATGTCTCAGCGCTATCTTTTGCCCCTTCAGAGCATCTTCGACTAACTCTCAGCGCTACCTGTTGCCCCTTCAACGCAGCTGTAACTCTCAGCGCTCTCTGTTGCCCCTTCACAGCAACTCTACCTCTCAGCACTCTGTTTCCGCTTCACAGCAGCTCTACCTCTCAGCGCTCTGTCTCCCCTTCCCAGCAGCTCTAACTCTCAGCGCTCTCTGTTGCCCCTTCACAGCATCTTCGACTAACTCTCAGCGCTCTCTGTTGCCCCTTCAAGGCAGCTGTAACTCTCAGCGCTCTCTGTTGCCCCTTCACAGCATCTTCGACTAACTCTCAGCGCTCTCTGTTGCCCCTTCAACGCAGCTGTAACTCTCAGCGCTCTCTGTTGCCCCTTCACAGCACGTTCGATTAACTCTCAGCGCACTGTTGCCCCTTCACATCAGCTCTCTCAGCGCTCTCGGTTGCCCCTTCAACGCAGCTCAAACTCTCAGCGCTCTCTGTTTCCCCTTCACAGCAGCTCTAACTCCCAGGGCTCTCTGTTGCCCCTTCACAGCAGCTCTAAATCCAACCGATCTGTTTCCCCTTCTCAGCTGCTCTATCAGCGCTCTCTGTTGCCCCTTCTCAGCTGCTCTAACTCTCAGCGCTCTCTGTAGCCCCTTCAAAGCAGCTCGAACTCTCAGCGCTCTCTGTTGCCCCTTAACAGCAGCTCTGAATAACTCTCAGCGCTCTCTGTTGCCCCTTCAACGCAGCACTAACTCTCAACGCTCTCTGTTTCCCCTTCACAGCAGCTCTAACTCCCAGCGCACTCCGTTGACCCTTTAACGCAGCTCTAACTCTCAGCGCTCTGTGTTGCCCCTTCACCGCAGCTCTAACTCTCAGCGCTCTCTGTTGCCCATTCACAGCAGCTCTAACTCCCAGCGCACTCTGTTGCCCCTTCACAGCAGCTCTAGCTCTCAGCACTCTCTGTTGCCCCTACACAGCAGGTCTAACTCTCAGCGCTCTCGGTTGCCCCTTGAACGCAGCTCTAACTCTTAGCACTCTCTGTTGCCCCTTCACAGCAGCTCTAACTCTCAGGGCTCTCTGTTTCCCCTTCTCAGCTGCTCTAACTCTCAGCGCTCTCTGTTGCCCCTTCAACGCAGCTCTAACTCAGCGCTCTCTGTTTCCCCTTCACAGCAGCTCTAACTCCCAGCGCTCCTGTTTCCCCTTCACAGCAGGTCTAACTCACCGCTCTCAGTCTCGCGTTCAGAGCAGCTCTAAATATCAGCGGTCTCTGTTGCCCCTTCACAGCAGCCCTGACTAACACTCAGCGCTCTCTGTTGCCCCTTCAACGCAGCTGTAAGTCTCAGCGCTCTCTGTAGCCCCTTTACAGCACCTTCGGTTACCTCTCAGCGCTCTCTGTTGCCCCTTCCCAGCAGCTCTATGTCTCAGCGCTATCTTTTGCCCCTTCAGAGCATCTTCGACTAACTCTCAGTGCTAGCTGTTGCCCCTTCAACGCAGCTCTAACTGTCAGCGCTCTGTTGCCCCTTCACAGCAGCTCTGACTAACTTTCAGCGCTCTCTGTTGCCCCTTCATAGCAGCTCTGAATAACTCTCAGCGCTCTCTGTTGCCCCTTCAACGCAGCTCTAACACTCAACGCTCTGTTTCCCCTTGAAAGCAGCTCTAACTCTCAGCACTCTCTGTTGCCCCTTCACCGCAGCTCTAACTCTCAGCGCTCTCTGTTGCCCCTTCACAGCAGCTCTAACTCCCAGCGCTCTCTGTTTCCCCTTCTCAGCTGCTCTAACTTCCAGCGCTCTTTTTCCCCCTCACAGCAGCTCTAACTCCCAGGGCTCTCTGTTGCCCCTTCACAGCAGCTCTAACTCCAAGCGATCTATTTCCCCTTCTCAGCTGCTCTATCAGCGCTCTCTGTTGCCCCTTCAACGCAGCTCTAACTCTCAGCGCTCTCTGTGGCCCCTTCTCAGCTGCTCTAACTCTCAGCGCTCTCTGTTGCCCCTTCAAAGCAGCTCGAACTCTCAGCACTCTCTGTGGCCCCTTCACAGCATCATCGACTCTCAGCGCTCTCTGTTGCCCCTTAACAGCAGCTCTGAATAACTCTCAGCACTCTCTGTTGTCCCTTCAGAGCAGCTCTAACTTTCAGCACTGCCTATTGCCCCTTCACAGCATCTTCGACTAACTCTCAGCGCTCTGTTGCCCCTTCAAAGCAGCTCTAACTCTCAGCGCTCTCTGTTGTCCCTTTCCTGCAGCTCTGACAAACTCTCAGCACTCTCTCTTGCCCCGTCACAGTTGCTCTGACTCTCAGCGCTCTCTGTTACCCCGTCACAGTAGCTCTAACTCTCAGCGCTCTCTATTGCCTCTTCACAGCAGCTCTAACTCCCAGCACTCGGTGTTGCCCCTTCATTGCAGCTCTAACTGTAAGCGCTCTCTGTTGCCCCTTTACCGCATTTTCCACGAACTCTCATCGCTCTCCGTTTCCCCTTCAAATCAGCTCTAAATCTGAGCCCTCTCTGTTTCCCCTTCACAGCAGCTCTAACTCCCAGCGCACTCTGTTGACCCTTCAACGCAGCTCTAACTCTCAGCACTCTCTGTTGCCCCGTGATCGCAGCTCTAACTCTCAGCGCTCTGTGTTTCCCCTTCACAGCAGCTTTAACTCCCCGCGCTCTCGTTTCCCCTTCTCACCTGCTCTAACTCTCAGCACTCTCTGTTGCCCCTTCACAACAGCTCTGACTAACCCTCACCGCTCTCTGTCTCCCATTCACAGCAGCTCTGAATGTCAGTGCTCTCTGTTGCCCCTTCACAGCAGCTCTGACTAACTCTCAGCTCTGACTAACTCTCAGTGCTAGCTATTGCCCCTTCAACGCAGCTCTAACTGTCAGCGCTCTGTTGCCCCTTCACAGCAAGCTCTAACTCTCAGCGCTCTCTGTTGCCCCTTCCCAGCAGGTCTAACTCTCAGCGCTCTCTGTTGCCCCTTCAACGCAGCTCTGACTAACGCTCAACGCTTTCCATTGCCGCGTCACAGCACCTTTGATTAACTCTCAGCGCTCTCTGTTGCCCCTTCCCAGCAGCTCTATGTCTCAGCGCTATCTTTTGCCCCTTCAGAGCATCTTCGACTAACTCTCAGCGCTAGCTGTTGCCCCTTCAACGCAGCTCTAACTCTCAGCGCTCTCTGTTGCCCATTCACAGCAGCTCTAGCTCTCAGCGCTCTCTGTTGCGCCTACACAGCAGGTCTAACGCTCAGCGCACTCTGTTGCCCCTTCACAGCAGCTTTAACTCCCAGCGCTCTCTGTTGCCCCTTCACAGCAGCTCTAAATCCCAGCGCGCTCTGTTGCCCCTTCACAGCAGCTCTAACTCCCAGCGCTGTCTGTTTCTCCTTCTCAGCTGCTCTAAATATCACCGCTCTCTGTTGCCCCTTCACAGCAGGTCTAACTCTCAGCGCTCTCTGTTGCCCGTCCACACAGCTCTAACTCTCAGCACTCTCTGTTGCCGCTTCACAACAGCTCTGACTAGCCCTCACCGCTCTGTCTCCCATTCACAGCAGCTCTGAATGTCAGTGCTCTCTGTTGCCCCTTCACAGCAGCTCTAACTCTCAGCGCTCTCTGTTGCCCCTTCACAGCAGATCTAGCTCTCAGCGCTCTCTGTTTCCCCTTCTCACCTGGTCTAACTCTCAGCGCTCTCTGTTGCCCCTTCAACGCAGCGCTAACTCCCAGCACTCTCTGTTGCCCGTCCACACAGCTCTAACTCTCAGCACTCTCTGTTGCCGCTTCACAACAGCTCTGACTAACCCTCACCGCTCTGTCTCCCATTCACAGCAGCTCTGAATGTCAGTGCTCTCTGTTGCCCCTTCACAGCAGCTCTAGCTCTCAGCGCTCTCTGTTGCGCCTACACAGCAGGTCTAACTCTCAGCGCTCTCAGTTGCCCCTTCAACGCAGCTTGAACTCTCAGCGCTCTCTGTTGCCCCTTCAACGCAGCTCTAACTCTCAACGCTTTCTGTTTCCCCTTCAAATCAGCTCTAAATCTCAGCCCTCTCTGTTGCCCCTTCACCGCAGCTCTAACTCTCAGCGCTCTCTGTTGCCCCTTCACAGCAGCTCTAACTCCCAGCGCTCTCTGTTTCCCCTTCTCAGCTGCTCTAACTTCCAGCGCTCTTTTCCCCCTTCACAGCAGCTCTAACTCCCAGGTCTCTCTGTTGCCGCTTCACAGCAGCTCTAACTCCAAGCGATCTGTTTCCCCTTCTCAGCTGCTCTATCAGCGCTCTCTGTTGCCCCTTCAACGCAGCTCTAACTCTCAGCGCTCTCTGTGGCCCCTTCTCAGCTGCTCTAACTCTCAGCGCTCTCTGTTGCCCCTTCAAAGCAGCTCGAACTCTCAGCGCTCTCTGTGGCCCCTTCACAGCATCATCGACTCTCAGCGCTCTCTGTTGCCCCTTAACAGCAGCTCTGAATAACTCTCAGCACTCTCTGTTGTCCCTTCAGAGCAGCTCTAACTTTCAGCACTGCCTATTGCCCCTTCACAGCATCTTCGACTAACTCTCAGCGCTCTGTTGCCCCTTCAAAGCAGCTCTAACTCTCAGCGCTCTCTGTTGTCCCTTTCCTGCAGCTCTGACAAACTCTCAGCACTCTCTCTTGCCCCGTCACAGTTGCTCTGACTCTCAGCGCTCTCTGTTGCCCCGTCACAGTAGCTCTAACTCTCAGCGCTCTCTATTGCCTCTTCACAGCAGCTCTAACTCCCAGCACTCGGTGTTGCCCCTTCATTGCAGCTCTAACTGTAAGCGCTCTCTGTTGCCCCTTTACCGCATTTTCCACGAACTCTCATCGCTCTCCGTTTCCCCTTCAAATCAGCTCTAAATCTGAGCCCTCTCTGTTTCCCCTTCACAGCAGCTCTAACTCCCAGCGCACTCTGTTGACCCTTCAACGCAGCTCTAACTCTCAGCACTCTCTGTTGCCCCGTGATCGCAGCTCTAACTCTCAGCGCTCTGTGTTTCCCCTTCACAGCAGCTTTAACTCCCCGCGCTCTCGTTTCCCCTTCTCACCTGCTCTAACTCTCAGCACTCTCTGTTGCCCCTTCACAACAGCTCTGACTAACCCTCACCGCTCTCTGTCTCCCATTCACAGCAGCTCTGAATGTCAGTGCTCTCTGTTGCCCCTTCACAGCAGCTCTGACTAACTCTCAGCTCTGACTAACTCTCAGTGCTAGCTATTGCCCCTTCAACGCAGCTCTAACTGTCAGCGCTCTGTTGCCCCTTCACAGCAAGCTCTAACTCTCAGCGCTCTCTGTTGCCCCTTCCCAGCAGGTCTAACTCTCAGCGCTCTCTGTTGCCCCTTCAACGCAGCTCTGACTAACGCTCAACGCTTTCCATTGCCGCGTCACAGCACCTTTGATTAACTCTCAGCGCTCTCTGTTGCCCCTTCCCAGCAGCTCTATGTCTCAGCGCTATCTTTTGCCCCTTCAGAGCATCTTCGACTAACTCTCAGCGCTAGCTGTTGCCCCTTCAACGCAGCTCTAACTCTCAGCGCTCTCTGTTGCCCATTCACAGCAGCTCTAGCTCTCAGCGCTCTCTGTTGCGCCTACACAGCAGGTCTAACGCTCAGCGCACTCTGTTGCCCCTTCACAGCAGCTTTAACTCCCAGCGCTCTCTGTTGCCCCTTCACAGCAGCTCTAAATCCCAGCGCGCTCTGTTGCCCCTTCACAGCAGCTCTAACTCCCAGCGCTGTCTGTTTCTCCTTCTCAGCTGCTCTAAATATCACCGCTCTCTGTTGCCCCTTCACAGCAGGTCTAACTCTCAGCGCTCTCTGTTGCCCGTCCACACAGCTCTAACTCTCAGCACTCTCTGTTGCCGCTTCACAACAGCTCTGACTAGCCCTCACCGCTCTGTCTCCCATTCACAGCAGCTCTGAATGTCAGTGCTCTCTGTTGCCCCTTCACAGCAGCTCTAACTCTCAGCGCTCTCTGTTGCCCCTTCACAGCAGATCTAGCTCTCAGCGCTCTCTGTTTCCCCTTCTCACCTGGTCTAACTCTCAGCGCTCTCTGTTGCCCCTTCAACGCAGCGCTAACTCCCAGCACTCTCTGTTGCCCGTCCACACAGCTCTAACTCTCAGCACTCTCTGTTGCCGCTTCACAACAGCTCTGACTAACCCTCACCGCTCTGTCTCCCATTCACAGCAGCTCTGAATGTCAGTGCTCTCTGTTGCCCCTTCACAGCAGCTCTAGCTCTCAGCGCTCTCTGTTGCGCCTACACAGCAGGTCTAACTCTCAGCGCTCTCAGTTGCCCCTTCAACGCAGCTTGAACTCTCAGCGCTCTCTGTTGCCCCTTCAACGCAGCTCTAACTCTCAACGCTTTCTGTTTCCCCTTCAAATCAGCTCTAAATCTCAGCCCTCTCTGTTGCCCCTTCACCGCAGCTCTAACTCCCAGCGCTCTCTGTGGCCCCTTCACAGCATCATCGAATGACTCTCAGCGCTCTCTGTTGCCCCTTCACAGCAGCTCTGACTAACTCTCAGCGCTCTCTGTTGCCCCTTGAACGCGGCTCTAACTCTCAGCGCTCTGTTGCCCCTTCAACGCAGCTCTAACTCAGCTCTGTTTCCCCTTCACAGGAGCTCTAACTCCCAGCGCTGCTGTTTCCCCTTCACAGCAGGTCTAACTCTCACCGCTCTCAGTCTCACATTCACAGCAGCTCTGAATATCAGCGGTCTCTGTTTCCCCTTCACAGCAGCTCTGACTAACTCTCAGCGCTCTGTTTCCCCTTCAGAGCAGCTCTAACTCCCAGCGCTCCTGTTTCCCCTTCACAGCAGGTCTAACTCACCGCTCTAGGTCTCGCATTCACAGCAGCTCTGAATATCAGCGCTCTCTGTTTTCCCTTCACAGCAGCTCTAACTCTCAGCGCTCTCTGTTGCCCCTTCACAGCACCTTCGGTTACCTCTCAGCGCTCTGTTTCCCCTTCCGAGCAGCTCTATCTCTCAGCGCTATCTTTTGCCCATTCAGAGCATCTTCGACTAACTCTCAGCGCTAGCTGTTGCCCCTTCAACGCACCTCTGTCAGCGCTCTGTTGCCCCTTCACAGCAGCTCTGACTAACTCTCAGCGCTCTCTGTTGCCCCTTCCCAGCAGCTCTATGTCTCAGCGCTATCTTTTGCCCCTTCAGAATATCTTCGACTAACTCTCAGTGCTAGCTATTGCCCCTTCAACGCAGCTCTAACTGTCAGCGCTCTGTTGCCCCTTCCCAGCAGCTCTGACTGTCAGCGCTATCTATTGCCCCTTCACAGCAGCTCTAACTCTCAGCGCTCTCTGTTGCCCCTTCCCAGCAGGTCTAACTCTCAGCGCTCTCTGTTGCCCCTTCAACGCAGCTGTGACTAACACTCAACGCTTTCCATTGCCGCGTCACAGCACCTTTGATTAACTCTCAGCGCTCTCTGTTGCCCCTTCCCAGCAGCTCTATGTCTCAGCGCTATCTTTTGCCCCTTCAGAGCATCTTCGACTAACTCTCAGCGCTAGCTGTTGCCCCTTCAACGCAGCTCTAACTCTCAGCGCTCTCTGTTGCCCATTCACAGCAGCTCTAACTCCCAGCGCTCTCTGTTGCCCCTTCACAGCAGCTCTAGCTCTCAGCGCTCTCTGTTGCCCCTACACAGCAGGTCTAACTCTCAGCGCTCTCGGTTGCCCCTTGAACGCAGCTCTAACTCTTAGCACTCTCTGTTGCCCCTTCACAGCAGCTCTAACTCTCAGGGCTCTCTGTTTCCCCTTCTCAGCTGCTCTAACTCTCAGCGTTCTCTGTTGCCCCTTCAACGCAGCTCTAACTCAGCGCTCTCTGTTTCCCCTTCACAGCAGCTCTAACTCCCAGCGCTCCTGTTTCCCCTTCACAGCAGGTCTAACTCACCGCTCTCAGTCTCGCGTTCAGAGCAGCTCTAAATATCAGCGGTCTCTGTTGCCCCTTCACAGCAGCCCTGACTAACACTCAGCGCTCACTGTTGCCCCTTCAACGCAGCTGTAAGTCTCAGCGCTCTCTGTTGCCCCTTTACAGCACCTTCGGTTACCTCTCAGCGCTCTCTGTTGCCCCTTCCCAGCAGCTCTATGTCTCAGCGCTATCTTTTGCCCCTTCAGAGCATCTTCGACTAACTCTCAGTGCTAGCTGTTGCCCCTTCAACGCAGCTCTAACTGTCAGCGCTCTGTTGCCCCTTCACAGCAGCTCTGACTAACTTTCAGCGCTCTCTGTTGCCCCTTCATAGCAGCTCTGAATAACTCTCAGCGCTCTCTGTTGCCCCTTCAACGCAGCACTAACTCTCAACGCTCTCTGTTTCCCCTTCACAGCAGCTCTAACTCCCAGCGCACTCCGTTGACCCTTTAACGCAGCTCTAACTCTCAGCGCTCTGTGTTGCCCCTTCACCGCAGCTCTAACTCTCAGCGCTCTCTGTTGCCCATTCACAGCAGCTCTAACTCCCAGCGCACTCTGTTGCCCCTTCACAGCAGCTCTAGCTCTCAGCACTCTCTGTTGCCCCTACACAGCAGGTCTAACTCTCAGCGCTCTCGGTTGCCCCTTGAACGCAGCTCTAACTCTTAGCACTCTCTGTTGCCCCTTCACAGCAGCTCTAACTCTCAGGGCTCTCTGTTTCCCCTTCTCAGCTGCTCTAACTCTCAGCGCTCTCTGTTGCCCCTTCAACGCAGCTCTAACTCAGCGCTCTCTGTTTCCCCTTCACAGCAGCTCTAACTCCCAGCGCTCCTGTTTCCCCTTCACAGCAGGTCTAACTCACCGCTCTCAGTCTCGCGTTCAGAGCAGCTCTAAATATCAGCGGTCTCTGTTGCCCCTTCACAGCAGCCCTGACTAACACTCAGCGCTCTCTGTTGCCCCTTCAACGCAGCTGTAAGTCTCAGCGCTCTCTGTAGCCCCTTTACAGCACCTTCGGTTACCTCTCAGCGCTCTCTGTTGCCCCTTCCCAGCAGCTCTATGTCTCAGCGCTATCTTTTGCCCCTTCAGAGCATCTTCGACTAACTCTCAGTGCTAGCTGTTGCCCCTTCAACGCAGCTCTAACTGTCAGCGCTCTGTTGCCCCTTCACAGCAGCTCTGACTAACTTTCAGCGCTCTCTGTTGCCCCTTCATAGCAGCTCTGAATAACTCTCAGCGCTCTCTGTTGCCCCTTCAACGCAGCTCTAACACTCAACGCTCTGTTTCCCCTTCACAGCAGCTCTAACTCCCAGCGCACTCCGTTGACCCTTCAACGCAGCTCTAACTCTCAGCGCTCTCTGTTGCCCCTTGAAAGCAGCTCTAACTCTCAGCACTCTCTGTTGCCCCTTCACCGCAGCTCTAACTCTCAGCGCTCTCTGTTGCCCCTTCACAGCAGCTCTAACTCCCAGCGCTCTCTGTTTCCCCTTCTCAGCTGCTCTAACTTCCAGCGCTCTTTTTCCCCTTCACAGCAGCTCTAACTCCCAGGGCTCTCTGTTGCCCCTTCACAGCAGCTCTAACTCCAAGCGATCTATTTCCCCTTCTCAGCTGCTCTATCAGCGCTCTCTGTTGCCCCTTCAACGCAGCTCTAACTCTCAGCGCTCTCTGTGGCCCCTTCTCAGCTGCTCTAACTCTCAGCGCTCTCTGTTGCCCCTTCAAAGCAGCTCGAACTCTCAGCGCTCTCTGTGGCCCCTTCACAGCATCATCGACTCTCAGCGCTCTCTGTTGCCCCTTAACAGCAGCTCTGAATAACTCTCAGCACTCTCTGTTGTCCCTTCAGAGCAGCTCTAACTTTCAGCACTGCCTATTGCCCCTTCACAGCATCTTCGACTAACTCTCAGCGCTCTGTTGCCCCTTCAAAGCAGCTCTAACTCTCAGCGCTCTCTGTTGTCCCTTTCCTGCAGCTCTGACAAACTCTCAGCACTCTCTCTTGCCCCGTCACAGTTGCTCTGACTCTCAGCGCTCTCTGTTACCCCGTCACAGTAGCTCTAACTCTCAGCGCTCTCTATTGCCTCTTCACAGCAGCTCTAACTCCCAGCACTCGGTGTTGCCCCTTCATTGCAGCTCTAACTGTAAGCGCTCTCTGTTGCCCCTTTACCGCATTTTCCACGAACTCTCATCGCTCTCCGTTTCCCCTTCAAATCAGCTCTAAATCTGAGCCCTCTCTGTTTCCCCTTCACAGCAGCTCTAACTCCCAGCGCACTCTGTTGACCCTTCAACGCAGCTCTAACTCTCAGCACTCTCTGTTGCCCCGTGATCGCAGCTCTAACTCTCAGCGCTCTGTGTTTCCCCTTCACAGCAGCTTTAACTCCCCGCGCTCTCGTTTCCCCTTCTCACCTGCTCTAACTCTCAGCACTCTCTGTTGCCCCTTCACAACAGCTCTGACTAACCCTCACCGCTCTCTGTCTCCCATTCACAGCAGCTCTGAATGTCAGTGCTCTCTGTTGCCCCTTCACAGCAGCTCTGACTAACTCTCAGCTCTGACTAACTCTCAGTGCTAGCTATTGCCCCTTCAACGCAGCTCTAACTGTCAGCGCTCTGTTGCCCCTTCACAGCAAGCTCTAACTCTCAGCGCTCTCTGTTGCCCCTTCCCAGCAGGTCTAACTCTCAGCGCTCTCTGTTGCCCCTTCAACGCAGCTCTGACTAACGCTCAACGCTTTCCATTGCCGCGTCACAGCACCTTTGATTAACTCTCAGCGCTCTCTGTTGCCCCTTCCCAGCAGCTCTATGTCTCAGCGCTATCTTTTGCCCCTTCAGAGCATCTTCGACTAACTCTCAGCGCTAGCTGTTGCCCCTTCAACGCAGCTCTAACTCTCAGCGCTCTCTGTTGCCCATTCACAGCAGCTCTAGCTCTCAGCGCTCTCTGTTGCGCCTACACAGCAGGTCTAACGCTCAGCGCACTCTGTTGCCCCTTCACAGCAGCTTTAACTCCCAGCGCTCTCTGTTGCCCCTTCACAGCAGCTCTAAATCCCAGCGCGCTCTGTTGCCCCTTCACAGCAGCTCTAACTCCCAGCGCTGTCTGTTTCTCCTTCTCAGCTGCTCTAAATATCACCGCTCTCTGTTGCCCCTTCACAGCAGGTCTAACTCTCAGCGCTCTCTGTTGCCCGTCCACACAGCTCTAACTCTCAGCACTCTCTGTTGCCGCTTCACAACAGCTCTGACTAGCCCTCACCGCTCTGTCTCCCATTCACAGCAGCTCTGAATGTCAGTGCTCTCTGTTGCCCCTTCACAGCAGCTCTAACTCTCAGCGCTCTCTGTTGCCCCTTCACAGCAGATCTAGCTCTCAGCGCTCTCTGTTTCCCCTTCTCACCTGGTCTAACTCTCAGCGCTCTCTGTTGCCCCTTCAACGCAGCGCTAACTCCCAGCACTCTCTGTTGCCCGTCCACACAGCTCTAACTCTCAGCACTCTCTGTTGCCGCTTCACAACAGCTCTGACTAACCCTCACCGCTCTGTCTCCCATTCACAGCAGCTCTGAATGTCAGTGCTCTCTGTTGCCCCTTCACAGCAGCTCTAGCTCTCAGCGCTCTCTGTTGCGCCTACACAGCAGGTCTAACTCTCAGCGCTCTCAGTTGCCCCTTCAACGCAGCTTGAACTCTCAGCGCTCTCTGTTGCCCCTTCAACGCAGCTCTAACTCTCAACGCTTTCTGTTTCCCCTTCAAATCAGCTCTAAATCTCAGCCCTCTCTGTTGCCCCTTCACCGCAGCTCTAACTCTCAGCGCTCTCTGTTGCCCCTTCACAGCAGCTCTAACTCCCAGGGCTCTCTGTTGCCCCTTCACAGCAGCTCTAAATCCAACCGATCTGTTTCCCCTTCTCAGCTGCTCTATCCGTGCTCTCTGTTGCCCCTTCAACGCAGCTCTAACTCTCAGCGCTCTCTGTTTCCCCTTCTCAGCTGCTCTAACTCTCAGCGCTCTCTGTAGCCCCTTCAAAGCAGCTCGAACTCTCAGCGCTCTCTGTTGCCCCTTAACAGCAGCTCTGAATAACTCTCAGCACTCTCTGTTGTCCCTTCAGAGCAGCTCTAACTTTCAGCGCTCTCTGTTGCCCCTACCCAGCAGCTCTAACTCTCAGCGCTCTCTGTTGCCCCTTTCCTGCAGCTCTGACAAACTCTCAGCACTCTCTCTTGCCCCGTCACAGTTGCTCTGACTCTCAGCGCTCTCTATTGCCTCTTCACAGCAGCTCTAACTCCCAGCACTCGGTGTTGCCCCTTCATTGCAGCTCTAACTGTAAGCGCTCTCTGTTGCCCCTTTACCGCATTTTCCACAAACTCTCATCGCTCTCCGTTTCCCCTTCACATCCGCTCTAAATCTCAGCCCTCTCTGTTGCCCCTTCCCAGCAGCTCTATGTCTCAGCGCTATCTTTTGCCCCTTCAGAGCATCTTCGACTAACTCTCAGCGCTACCTGTTGCCCCTTCAACGCAGCTGTAACTCTCAGCGCTCTCTGTTGCCCCTTCACAGCAACTCTACCTCTCAGCACTCTGTTTCCGCTTCACAGCAGCTCTACCTCTCAGCGCTCTGTCTCCCCTTCCCAGCAGCTCTAACTCTCAGCGCTCTCTGTTGCCCCTTCACAGCATCTTCGACTAACTCTCAGCGCTCTCTGTTGCCCCTTCAAGGCAGCTGTAACTCTCAGCGCTCTCTGTTGCCCCTTCACAGCATCTTCGACTAACTCTCAGCGCTCTCTGTTGCCCCTTCAACGCAGCTGTAACTCTCAGCGCTCTCTGTTGCCCCTTCACAGCACGTTCGATTAACTCTCAGCGCACTGTTGCCCCTTCACATCAGCTCTCTCAGCGCTCTCGGTTGCCCCTTCAACGCAGCTCAAACTCTCAGCGCTCTCTGTTTCCCCTTCACAGCAGCTCTAACTCCCAGGGCTCTCTGTTGCCCCTTCACAGCAGCTCTAAATCCAACCGATCTGTTTCCCCTTCTCAGCTGCTCTATCAGCGCTCTCTGTTGCCCCTTCTCAGCTGCTCTAACTCTCAGCGCTCTCTGTAGCCCCTTCAAAGCAGCTCGAACTCTCAGCGCTCTCTGTTGCCCCTTAACAGCAGCTCTGAATAACTCTCAGCGCTCTCTGTTGCCCCTTCAACGCAGCACTAACTCTCAACGCTCTCTGTTTCCCCTTCACAGCAGCTCTAACTCCCAGCGCACTCCGTTGACCCTTTAACGCAGCTCTAACTCTCAGCGCTCTGTGTTGCCCCTTCACCGCAGCTCTAACTCTCAGCGCTCTCTGTTGCCCATTCACAGCAGCTCTAACTCCCAGCGCACTCTGTTGCCCCTTCACAGCAGCTCTAGCTCTCAGCACTCTCTGTTGCCCCTACACAGCAGGTCTAACTCTCAGCGCTCTCGGTTGCCCCTTGAACGCAGCTCTAACTCTTAGCACTCTCTGTTGCCCCTTCACAGCAGCTCTAACTCTCAGGGCTCTCTGTTTCCCCTTCTCAGCTGCTCTAACTCTCAGCGCTCTCTGTTGCCCCTTCAACGCAGCTCTAACTCAGCGCTCTCTGTTTCCCCTTCACAGCAGCTCTAACTCCCAGCGCTCCTGTTTCCCCTTCACAGCAGGTCTAACTCACCGCTCTCAGTCTCGCGTTCAGAGCAGCTCTAAATATCAGCGGTCTCTGTTGCCCCTTCACAGCAGCCCTGACTAACACTCAGCGCTCTCTGTTGCCCCTTCAACGCAGCTGTAAGTCTCAGCGCTCTCTGTAGCCCCTTTACAGCACCTTCGGTTACCTCTCAGCGCTCTCTGTTGCCCCTTCCCAGCAGCTCTATGTCTCAGCGCTATCTTTTGCCCCTTCAGAGCATCTTCGACTAACTCTCAGTGCTAGCTGTTGCCCCTTCAACGCAGCTCTAACTGTCAGCGCTCTGTTGCCCCTTCACAGCAGCTCTGACTAACTTTCAGCGCTCTCTGTTGCCCCTTCATAGCAGCTCTGAATAACTCTCAGCGCTCTCTGTTGCCCCTTCAACGCAGCTCTAACACTCAACGCTCTGTTTCCCCTTGAAAGCAGCTCTAACTCTCAGCACTCTCTGTTGCCCCTTCACCGCAGCTCTAACTCTCAGCGCTCTCTGTTGCCCCTTCACAGCAGCTCTAACTCCCAGCGCTCTCTGTTTCCCCTTCTCAGCTGCTCTAACTTCCAGCGCTCTTTTTCCCCCTCACAGCAGCTCTAACTCCCAGGGCTCTCTGTTGCCCCTTCACAGCAGCTCTAACTCCAAGCGATCTATTTCCCCTTCTCAGCTGCTCTATCAGCGCTCTCTGTTGCCCCTTCAACGCAGCTCTAACTCTCAGCGCTCTCTGTGGCCCCTTCTCAGCTGCTCTAACTCTCAGCGCTCTCTGTTGCCCCTTCAAAGCAGCTCGAACTCTCAGCGCTCTCTGTGGCCCCTTCACAGCATCATCGACTCTCAGCGCTCTCTGTTGCCCCTTAACAGCAGCTCTGAATAACTCTCAGCACTCTCTGTTGTCCCTTCAGAGCAGCTCTAACTTTCAGCACTGCCTATTGCCCCTTCACAGCATCTTCGACTAACTCTCAGCGCTCTGTTGCCCCTTCAAAGCAGCTCTAACTCTCAGCGCTCTCTGTTGTCCCTTTCCTGCAGCTCTGACAAACTCTCAGCACTCTCTCTTGCCCCGTCACAGTTGCTCTGACTCTCAGCGCTCTCTGTTACCCCGTCACAGTAGCTCTAACTCTCAGCGCTCTCTATTGCCTCTTCACAGCAGCTCTAACTCCCAGCACTCGGTGTTGCCCCTTCATTGCAGCTCTAACTGTAAGCGCTCTCTGTTGCCCCTTTACCGCATTTTCCACGAACTCTCATCGCTCTCCGTTTCCCCTTCAAATCAGCTCTAAATCTGAGCCCTCTCTGTTTCCCCTTCACAGCAGCTCTAACTCCCAGCGCACTCTGTTGACCCTTCAACGCAGCTCTAACTCTCAGCACTCTCTGTTGCCCCGTGATCGCAGCTCTAACTCTCAGCGCTCTGTGTTTCCCCTTCACAGCAGCTTTAACTCCCCGCGCTCTCGTTTCCCCTTCTCACCTGCTCTAACTCTCAGCACTCTCTGTTGCCCCTTCACAACAGCTCTGACTAACCCTCACCGCTCTCTGTCTCCCATTCACAGCAGCTCTGAATGTCAGTGCTCTCTGTTGCCCCTTCACAGCAGCTCTGACTAACTCTCAGCTCTGACTAACTCTCAGTGCTAGCTATTGCCCCTTCAACGCAGCTCTAACTGTCAGCGCTCTGTTGCCCCTTCACAGCAAGCTCTAACTCTCAGCGCTCTCTGTTGCCCCTTCCCAGCAGGTCTAACTCTCAGCGCTCTCTGTTGCCCCTTCAACGCAGCTCTGACTAACGCTCAACGCTTTCCATTGCCGCGTCACAGCACCTTTGATTAACTCTCAGCGCTCTCTGTTGCCCCTTCCCAGCAGCTCTATGTCTCAGCGCTATCTTTTGCCCCTTCAGAGCATCTTCGACTAACTCTCAGCGCTAGCTGTTGCCCCTTCAACGCAGCTCTAACTCTCAGCGCTCTCTGTTGCCCATTCACAGCAGCTCTAGCTCTCAGCGCTCTCTGTTGCGCCTACACAGCAGGTCTAACGCTCAGCGCACTCTGTTGCCCCTTCACAGCAGCTTTAACTCCCAGCGCTCTCTGTTGCCCCTTCACAGCAGCTCTAAATCCCAGCGCGCTCTGTTGCCCCTTCACAGCAGCTCTAACTCCCAGCGCTGTCTGTTTCTCCTTCTCAGCTGCTCTAAATATCACCGCTCTCTGTTGCCCCTTCACAGCAGGTCTAACTCTCAGCGCTCTCTGTTGCCCGTCCACACAGCTCTAACTCTCAGCACTCTCTGTTGCCGCTTCACAACAGCTCTGACTAGCCCTCACCGCTCTGTCTCCCATTCACAGCAGCTCTGAATGTCAGTGCTCTCTGTTGCCCCTTCACAGCAGCTCTAACTCTCAGCGCTCTCTGTTGCCCCTTCACAGCAGATCTAGCTCTCAGCGCTCTCTGTTTCCCCTTCTCACCTGGTCTAACTCTCAGCGCTCTCTGTTGCCCCTTCAACGCAGCGCTAACTCCCAGCACTCTCTGTTGCCCGTCCACACAGCTCTAACTCTCAGCACTCTCTGTTGCCGCTTCACAACAGCTCTGACTAACCCTCACCGCTCTGTCTCCCATTCACAGCAGCTCTGAATGTCAGTGCTCTCTGTTGCCCCTTCACAGCAGCTCTAGCTCTCAGCGCTCTCTGTTGCGCCTACACAGCAGGTCTAACTCTCAGCGCTCTCAGTTGCCCCTTCAACGCAGCTTGAACTCTCAGCGCTCTCTGTTGCCCCTTCAACGCAGCTCTAACTCTCAACGCTTTCTGTTTCCCCTTCAAATCAGCTCTAAATCTCAGCCCTCTCTGTTGCCCCTTCACCGCAGCTCTAACTCTCAGCGCTCTCTGTTGCCCCTTCACAGCAGCTCTAACTCCCAGGGCTCTCTGTTGCCCCTTCACAGCAGCTCTAAATCCAACCGATCTGTTTCCCCTTCTCAGCTGCTCTATCCGTGCTCTCTGTTGCCCCTTCAACGCAGCTCTAACTCTCAGCGCTCTCTGTTTCCCCTTCTCAGCTGCTCTAACTCTCAGCGCTCTCTGTAGCCCCTTCAAAGCAGCTCGAACTCTCAGCGCTCTCTGTTGCCCCTTAACAGCAGCTCTGAATAACTCTCAGCACTCTCTGTTGTCCCTTCAGAGCAGCTCTAACTTTCAGCGCTCTCTGTTGCCCCTACCCAGCAGCTCTAACTCTCAGCGCTCTCTGTTGCCCCTTTCCTGCAGCTCTGACAAACTCTCAGCACTCTCTCTTGCCCCGTCACAGTTGCTCTGACTCTCAGCGCTCTCTATTGCCTCTTCACAGCAGCTCTAACTCCCAGCACTCGGTGTTGCCCCTTCATTGCAGCTCTAACTGTAAGCGCTCTCTGTTGCCCCTTTACCGCATTTTCCACAAACTCTCATCGCTCTCCGTTTCCCCTTCACATCCGCTCTAAATCTCAGCCCTCTCTGTTGCCCCTTCCCAGCAGCTCTATGTCTCAGCGCTATCTTTTGCCCCTTCAGAGCATCTTCGACTAACTCTCAGCGCTACCTGTTGCCCCTTCAACGCAGCTGTAACTCTCAGCGCTCTCTGTTGCCCCTTCACAGCAACTCTACCTCTCAGCACTCTGTTTCCGCTTCACAGCAGCTCTACCTCTCAGCGCTCTGTCTCCCCTTCCCAGCAGCTCTAACTCTCAGCGCTCTCTGTTGCCCCTTCACAGCATCTTCGACTAACTCTCAGCGCTCTCTGTTGCCCCTTCAAGGCAGCTGTAACTCTCAGCGCTCTCTGTTGCCCCTTCACAGCATCTTCGACTAACTCTCAGCGCTCTCTGTTGCCCCTTCAACGCAGCTGTAACTCTCAGCGCTCTCTGTTGCCCCTTCACAGCACGTTCGATTAACTCTCAGCGCACTGTTGCCCCTTCACATCAGCTCTCTCAGCGCTCTCGGTTGCCCCTTCAACGCAGCTCAAACTCTCAGCGCTCTCTGTTTCCCCTTCACAGCAGCTCTAACTCCCAGGGCTCTCTGTTGCCCCTTCACAGCAGCTCTAAATCCAACCGATCTGTTTCCCCTTCTCAGCTGCTCTATCAGCGCTCTCTGTTGCCCCTTCTCAGCTGCTCTAACTCTCAGCGCTCTCTGTAGCCCCTTCAAAGCAGCTCGAACTCTCAGCGCTCTCTGTTGCCCCTTAACAGCAGCTCTGAATAACTCTCAGCGCTCTCTGTTGCCCCTTCAACGCAGCACTAACTCTCAACGCTCTCTGTTTCCCCTTCACAGCAGCTCTAACTCCCAGCGCACTCCGTTGACCCTTTAACGCAGCTCTAACTCTCAGCGCTCTGTGTTGCCCCTTCACCGCAGCTCTAACTCTCAGCGCTCTCTGTTGCCCATTCACAGCAGCTCTAACTCCCAGCGCACTCTGTTGCCCCTTCACAGCAGCTCTAGCTCTCAGCACTCTCTGTTGCCCCTACACAGCAGGTCTAACTCTCAGCGCTCTCGGTTGCCCCTTGAACGCAGCTCTAACTCTTAGCACTCTCTGTTGCCCCTTCACAGCAGCTCTAACTCTCAGGGCTCTCTGTTTCCCCTTCTCAGCTGCTCTAACTCTCAGCGCTCTCTGTTGCCCCTTCAACGCAGCTCTAACTCAGCGCTCTCTGTTTCCCCTTCACAGCAGCTCTAACTCCCAGCGCTCCTGTTTCCCCTTCACAGCAGGTCTAACTCACCGCTCTCAGTCTCGCGTTCAGAGCAGCTCTAAATATCAGCGGTCTCTGTTGCCCCTTCACAGCAGCCCTGACTAACACTCAGCGCTCTCTGTTGCCCCTTCAACGCAGCTGTAAGTCTCAGCGCTCTCTGTAGCCCCTTTACAGCACCTTCGGTTACCTCTCAGCGCTCTCTGTTGCCCCTTCCCAGCAGCTCTATGTCTCAGCGCTATCTTTTGCCCCTTCAGAGCATCTTCGACTAACTCTCAGTGCTAGCTGTTGCCCCTTCAACGCAGCTCTAACTGTCAGCGCTCTGTTGCCCCTTCACAGCAGCTCTGACTAACTTTCAGCGCTCTCTGTTGCCCCTTCATAGCAGCTCTGAATAACTCTCAGCGCTCTCTGTTGCCCCTTCAACGCAGCTCTAACACTCAACGCTCTGTTTCCCCTTGAAAGCAGCTCTAACTCTCAGCACTCTCTGTTGCCCCTTCACCGCAGCTCTAACTCTCAGCGCTCTCTGTTGCCCCTTCACAGCAGCTCTAACTCCCAGCGCTCTCTGTTTCCCCTTCTCAGCTGCTCTAACTTCCAGCGCTCTTTTTCCCCCTCACAGCAGCTCTAACTCCCAGGGCTCTCTGTTGCCCCTTCACAGCAGCTCTAACTCCAAGCGATCTATTTCCCCTTCTCAGCTGCTCTATCAGCGCTCTCTGTTGCCCCTTCAACGCAGCTCTAACTCTCAGCGCTCTCTGTGGCCCCTTCTCAGCTGCTCTAACTCTCAGCGCTCTCTGTTGCCCCTTCAAAGCAGCTCGAACTCTCAGCACTCTCTGTGGCCCCTTCACAGCATCATCGACTCTCAGCGCTCTCTGTTGCCCCTTAACAGCAGCTCTGAATAACTCTCAGCACTCTCTGTTGTCCCTTCAGAGCAGCTCTAACTTTCAGCACTGCCTATTGCCCCTTCACAGCATCTTCGACTAACTCTCAGCGCTCTGTTGCCCCTTCAAAGCAGCTCTAACTCTCAGCGCTCTCTGTTGTCCCTTTCCTGCAGCTCTGACAAACTCTCAGCACTCTCTCTTGCCCCGTCACAGTTGCTCTGACTCTCAGCGCTCTCTGTTACCCCGTCACAGTAGCTCTAACTCTCAGCGCTCTCTATTGCCTCTTCACAGCAGCTCTAACTCCCAGCACTCGGTGTTGCCCCTTCATTGCAGCTCTAACTGTAAGCGCTCTCTGTTGCCCCTTTACCGCATTTTCCACGAACTCTCATCGCTCTCCGTTTCCCCTTCAAATCAGCTCTAAATCTGAGCCCTCTCTGTTTCCCCTTCACAGCAGCTCTAACTCCCAGCGCACTCTGTTGACCCTTCAACGCAGCTCTAACTCTCAGCACTCTCTGTTGCCCCGTGATCGCAGCTCTAACTCTCAGCGCTCTGTGTTTCCCCTTCACAGCAGCTTTAACTCCCCGCGCTCTCGTTTCCCCTTCTCACCTGCTCTAACTCTCAGCACTCTCTGTTGCCCCTTCACAACAGCTCTGACTAACCCTCACCGCTCTCTGTCTCCCATTCACAGCAGCTCTGAATGTCAGTGCTCTCTGTTGCCCCTTCACAGCAGCTCTGACTAACTCTCAGCTCTGACTAACTCTCAGTGCTAGCTATTGCCCCTTCAACGCAGCTCTAACTGTCAGCGCTCTGTTGCCCCTTCACAGCAAGCTCTAACTCTCAGCGCTCTCTGTTGCCCCTTCCCAGCAGGTCTAACTCTCAGCGCTCTCTGTTGCCCCTTCAACGCAGCTCTGACTAACGCTCAACGCTTTCCATTGCCGCGTCACAGCACCTTTGATTAACTCTCAGCGCTCTCTGTTGCCCCTTCCCAGCAGCTCTATGTCTCAGCGCTATCTTTTGCCCCTTCAGAGCATCTTCGACTAACTCTCAGCGCTAGCTGTTGCCCCTTCAACGCAGCTCTAACTCTCAGCGCTCTCTGTTGCCCATTCACAGCAGCTCTAGCTCTCAGCGCTCTCTGTTGCGCCTACACAGCAGGTCTAACGCTCAGCGCACTCTGTTGCCCCTTCACAGCAGCTTTAACTCCCAGCGCTCTCTGTTGCCCCTTCACAGCAGCTCTAAATCCCAGCGCGCTCTGTTGCCCCTTCACAGCAGCTCTAACTCCCAGCGCTGTCTGTTTCTCCTTCTCAGCTGCTCTAAATATCACCGCTCTCTGTTGCCCCTTCACAGCAGGTCTAACTCTCAGCGCTCTCTGTTGCCCGTCCACACAGCTCTAACTCTCAGCACTCTCTGTTGCCGCTTCACAACAGCTCTGACTAGCCCTCACCGCTCTGTCTCCCATTCACAGCAGCTCTGAATGTCAGTGCTCTCTGTTGCCCCTTCACAGCAGCTCTAACTCTCAGCGCTCTCTGTTGCCCCTTCACAGCAGATCTAGCTCTCAGCGCTCTCTGTTTCCCCTTCTCACCTGGTCTAACTCTCAGCGCTCTCTGTTGCCCCTTCAACGCAGCGCTAACTCCCAGCACTCTCTGTTGCCCGTCCACACAGCTCTAACTCTCAGCACTCTCTGTTGCCGCTTCACAACAGCTCTGACTAACCCTCACCGCTCTGTCTCCCATTCACAGCAGCTCTGAATGTCAGTGCTCTCTGTTGCCCCTTCACAGCAGCTCTAGCTCTCAGCGCTCTCTGTTGCGCCTACACAGCAGGTCTAACTCTCAGCGCTCTCAGTTGCCCCTTCAACGCAGCTTGAACTCTCAGCGCTCTCTGTTGCCCCTTCAACGCAGCTCTAACTCTCAACGCTTTCTGTTTCCCCTTCAAATCAGCTCTAAATCTCAGCCCTCTCTGTTGCCCCTTCACCGCAGCTCTAACTCTCAGCGCTCTCTGTTGCCCCTTCACAGCAGCTCTAACTCCCAGCGCTCTCTGTTTCCCCTTCTCAGCTGCTCTAACTTCCAGCGCTCTTTTCCCCCTTCACAGCAGCTCTAACTCCCAGGTCTCTCTGTTGCCGCTTCACAGCAGCTCTAACTCCAAGCGATCTGTTTCCCCTTCTCAGCTGCTCTATCAGCGCTCTCTGTTGCCCCTTCAACGCAGCTCTAACTCTCAGCGCTCTCTGTGGCCCCTTCTCAGCTGCTCTAACTCTCAGCGCTCTCTGTTGCCCCTTCAAAGCAGCTCGAACTCTCAGCGCTCTCTGTGGCCCCTTCACAGCATCATCGACTCTCAGCGCTCTCTGTTGCCCCTTAACAGCAGCTCTGAATAACTCTCAGCACTCTCTGTTGTCCCTTCAGAGCAGCTCTAACTTTCAGCACTGCCTATTGCCCCTTCACAGCATCTTCGACTAACTCTCAGCGCTCTGTTGCCCCTTCAAAGCAGCTCTAACTCTCAGCGCTCTCTGTTGTCCCTTTCCTGCAGCTCTGACAAACTCTCAGCACTCTCTCTTGCCCCGTCACAGTTGCTCTGACTCTCAGCGCTCTCTGTTGCCCCGTCACAGTAGCTCTAACTCTCAGCGCTCTCTATTGCCTCTTCACAGCAGCTCTAACTCCCAGCACTCGGTGTTGCCCCTTCATTGCAGCTCTAACTGTAAGCGCTCTCTGTTGCCCCTTTACCGCATTTTCCACGAACTCTCATCGCTCTCCGTTTCCCCTTCAAATCAGCTCTAAATCTGAGCCCTCTCTGTTTCCCCTTCACAGCAGCTCTAACTCCCAGCGCACTCTGTTGACCCTTCAACGCAGCTCTAACTCTCAGCACTCTCTGTTGCCCCGTGATCGCAGCTCTAACTCTCAGCGCTCTGTGTTTCCCCTTCACAGCAGCTTTAACTCCCCGCGCTCTCGTTTCCCCTTCTCACCTGCTCTAACTCTCAGCACTCTCTGTTGCCCCTTCACAACAGCTCTGACTAACCCTCACCGCTCTCTGTCTCCCATTCACAGCAGCTCTGAATGTCAGTGCTCTCTGTTGCCCCTTCACAGCAGCTCTGACTAACTCTCAGCTCTGACTAACTCTCAGTGCTAGCTATTGCCCCTTCAACGCAGCTCTAACTGTCAGCGCTCTGTTGCCCCTTCACAGCAAGCTCTAACTCTCAGCGCTCTCTGTTGCCCCTTCCCAGCAGGTCTAACTCTCAGCGCTCTCTGTTGCCCCTTCAACGCAGCTCTGACTAACGCTCAACGCTTTCCATTGCCGCGTCACAGCACCTTTGATTAACTCTCAGCGCTCTCTGTTGCCCCTTCCCAGCAGCTCTATGTCTCAGCGCTATCTTTTGCCCCTTCAGAGCATCTTCGACTAACTCTCAGCGCTAGCTGTTGCCCCTTCAACGCAGCTCTAACTCTCAGCGCTCTCTGTTGCCCATTCACAGCAGCTCTAGCTCTCAGCGCTCTCTGTTGCGCCTACACAGCAGGTCTAACGCTCAGCGCACTCTGTTGCCCCTTCACAGCAGCTTTAACTCCCAGCGCTCTCTGTTGCCCCTTCACAGCAGCTCTAAATCCCAGCGCGCTCTGTTGCCCCTTCACAGCAGCTCTAACTCCCAGCGCTGTCTGTTTCTCCTTCTCAGCTGCTCTAAATATCACCGCTCTCTGTTGCCCCTTCACAGCAGGTCTAACTCTCAGCGCTCTCTGTTGCCCGTCCACACAGCTCTAACTCTCAGCACTCTCTGTTGCCGCTTCACAACAGCTCTGACTAGCCCTCACCGCTCTGTCTCCCATTCACAGCAGCTCTGAATGTCAGTGCTCTCTGTTGCCCCTTCACAGCAGCTCTAACTCTCAGCGCTCTCTGTTGCCCCTTCACAGCAGATCTAGCTCTCAGCGCTCTCTGTTTCCCCTTCTCACCTGGTCTAACTCTCAGCGCTCTCTGTTGCCCCTTCAACGCAGCGCTAACTCCCAGCACTCTCTGTTGCCCGTCCACACAGCTCTAACTCTCAGCACTCTCTGTTGCCGCTTCACAACAGCTCTGACTAACCCTCACCGCTCTGTCTCCCATTCACAGCAGCTCTGAATGTCAGTGCTCTCTGTTGCCCCTTCACAGCAGCTCTAGCTCTCAGCGCTCTCTGTTGCGCCTACACAGCAGGTCTAACTCTCAGCGCTCTCAGTTGCCCCTTCAACGCAGCTTGAACTCTCAGCGCTCTCTGTTGCCCCTTCAACGCAGCTCTAACTCTCAACGCTTTCTGTTTCCCCTTCAAATCAGCTCTAAATCTCAGCCCTCTCTGTTGCCCCTTCACCGCAGCTCTAACTCCCAGCGCTCTCTGTGGCCCCTTCACAGCATCATCGAATGACTCTCAGCGCTCTCTGTTGCCCCTTCACAGCAGCTCTGACTAACTCTCAGCGCTCTCTGTTGCCCCTTGAACGCGGCTCTAACTCTCAGCGCTCTGTTGCCCCTTCAACGCAGCTCTAACTCAGCTCTGTTTCCCCTTCACAGGAGCTCTAACTCCCAGCGCTGCTGTTTCCCCTTCACAGCAGGTCTAACTCTCACCGCTCTCAGTCTCACATTCACAGCAGCTCTGAATATCAGCGGTCTCTGTTTCCCCTTCACAGCAGCTCTGACTAACTCTCAGCGCTCTGTTTCCCCTTCAGAGCAGCTCTAACTCCCAGCGCTCCTGTTTCCCCTTCACAGCAGGTCTAACTCACCGCTCTAGGTCTCGCATTCACAGCAGCTCTGAATATCAGCGCTCTCTGTTTTCCCTTCACAGCAGCTCTAACTCTCAGCGCTCTCTGTTGCCCCTTCACAGCACCTTCGGTTACCTCTCAGCGCTCTGTTTCCCCTTCCGAGCAGCTCTATCTCTCAGCGCTATCTTTTGCCCATTCAGAGCATCTTCGACTAACTCTCAGCGCTAGCTGTTGCCCCTTCAACGCACCTCTGTCAGCGCTCTGTTGCCCCTTCACAGCAGCTCTGACTAACTCTCAGCGCTCTCTGTTGCCCCTTCCCAGCAGCTCTATGTCTCAGCGCTATCTTTTGCCCCTTCAGAATATCTTCGACTAACTCTCAGTGCTAGCTATTGCCCCTTCAACGCAGCTCTAACTGTCAGCGCTCTGTTGCCCCTTCCCAGCAGCTCTGACTGTCAGCGCTATCTATTGCCCCTTCACAGCAGCTCTAACTCTCAGCGCTCTCTGTTGCCCCTTCCCAGCAGGTCTAACTCTCAGCGCTCTCTGTTGCCCCTTCAACGCAGCTGTGACTAACACTCAACGCTTTCCATTGCCGCGTCACAGCACCTTTGATTAACTCTCAGCGCTCTCTGTTGCCCCTTCCCAGCAGCTCTATGTCTCAGCGCTATCTTTTGCCCCTTCAGAGCATCTTCGACTAACTCTCAGCGCTAGCTGTTGCCCCTTCAACGCAGCTCTAACTCTCAGCGCTCTCTGTTGCCCATTCACAGCAGCTCTAACTCCCAGCGCTCTCTGTTGCCCCTTCACAGCAGCTCTAGCTCTCAGCGCTCTCTGTTGCCCCTACACAGCAGGTCTAACTCTCAGCGCTCTCGGTTGCCCCTTGAACGCAGCTCTAACTCTCAGCACTCTCTGTTGCCCCTTCACAGCAGCTCTAACTCTCAGGGCTCTCTGTTTCCCCTTCTCAGCTGCTCTAACTCTCAGCGCTCTCTGTTGCCCCTTAAACGCAGCTCTAACTCAGCGCTCTCTGTTTCCCCTTCACAGCAGCTCTAACTCCCAGCGCTCCTGTTTCCCCTTCACAGCAGGTCTAACTCACCGCTCTCAGTCTCGCGTTCAGAGCAGCTCTAAATATCAGCGGTCTCTGTTTCCCCTTCACAGCATCTTCGACTAACTCTCAGCGCTCTCTGTTGCCCCTTCAACGCAGCTCTAACTCTCAGCGCTCTCTGTTGCCCCTTCTACGCAGCTCTAACGCTCAACGCTTTCCGTTGCCGCGTCACAGCACCTTTGATTAACTCTCAGCGCTCTCTGTTGCCCCTTCCCAGCAGCTCTATGTCTCAGCGCTATCTTTTGCCCCTTCAGAGCATCTTCGACTAACTCTCAGCGCTAGCTATTGCCCCTTCAACGCAGCTCTAACTCCCAGCGCTCTGTTTCCCCTTCTCAGCTGCTCTAACTCTCAGCGCTCTCTGTTGCCCCTTCAACGCAGCGTTAACTCCCAGCACTCTCTGTTGCCCGTCCACACAGCTATAACTCTCAGCACTCTCTGTTGCCGCTTCACAACAGCTCTGACTAACCCTCACCGCTCTGTCTCCCATTCACAGCAGCTCTGAATGTCAGTGCTCTCTGTTGCCCCTTCAACGCAGCTGTAACTCTCAGCGCTCTGTTGCCCCTTCCCATCAGCTCTCTCAGCGCTCTCGGTTGCCCCTTCAACGCAGCTGTAAGTCTCAGCGCTCTCTGTTTCCCCTTCACAGCAGCTCTAACTCCCAGGGCTCTCTGTTGCCCCTTCACAGCAGCTCTAAATCCAACCGATCTGTTTCCCCTTCTCAGCTGCTCTATCCGTGCTCTCTGTTGCCCCTTCAACGCAGCTCTAACTCTCAGCGCTCTCTGTTTCCCCTTCTCAGCTGCTCTAACTCTCAGCGCTCTCTGTAGCCCCTTCAAAGCAGCTCGAACTCTCAGCGCTCTCTGTTGCCCCTTAACAGCAGCTCTGAATAACTCTCAGCACTCTCTGTTGTCCCTTCAGAGCAGCTCTAACTTTCAGCGCTCTCTGTTGCCCCTACCCAGCAGCTCTAACTCTCAGCGCTCTCTGTTGCCCCTTTCCTGCAGCTCTGACAAACTCTCAGCACTCTCTCTTGCCCCGTCACAGTTGCTCTGACTCTCAGCGCTCTCTATTGCCTCTTCACAGCAGCTCTAACTCCCAGCACTCGGTGTTGCCCCTTCATTGCAGCTCTAACTGTAAGCGCTCTCTGTTGCCCCTTTACCGCATTTTCCACAAACTCTCATCGCTCTCCGTTTCCCCTTCACATCCGCTCTAAATCTCAGCCCTCTCTGTTGCCCCTTCCCAGCAGCTCTATGTCTCAGCGCTATCTTTTGCCCCTTCAGAGCATCTTCGACTAACTCTCAGCGCTACCTGTTGCCCCTTCAACGCAGCTGTAACTCTCAGCGCTCTCTGTTGCCCCTTCACAGCAACTCTACCTCTCAGCACTCTGTTTCCGCTTCACAGCAGCTCTACCTCTCAGCGCTCTGTCTCCCCTTCCCAGCAGCTCTAACTCTCAGCGCTCTCTGTTGCCCCTTCACAGCATCTTCGACTAACTCTCAGCGCTCTCTGTTGCCCCTTCAAGGCAGCTGTAACTCTCAGCGCTCTCTGTTGCCCCTTCACAGCATCTTCGACTAACTCTCAGCGCTCTCTGTTGCCCCTTCAACGCAGCTGTAACTCTCAGCGCTCTCTGTTGCCCCTTCACAGCACGTTCGATTAACTCTCAGCGCACTGTTGCCCCTTCACATCAGCTCTCTCAGCGCTCTCGGTTGCCCCTTCAACGCAGCTCAAACTCTCAGCGCTCTCTGTTTCCCCTTCACAGCAGCTCTAACTCCCAGGGCTCTCTGTTGCCCCTTCACAGCAGCTCTAAATCCAACCGATCTGTTTCCCCTTCTCAGCTGCTCTATCAGCGCTCTCTGTTGCCCCTTCTCAGCTGCTCTAACTCTCAGCGCTCTCTGTAGCCCCTTCAAAGCAGCTCGAACTCTCAGCGCTCTCTGTTGCCCCTTAACAGCAGCTCTGAATAACTCTCAGCGCTCTCTGTTGCCCCTTCAACGCAGCACTAACTCTCAACGCTCTCTGTTTCCCCTTCACAGCAGCTCTAACTCCCAGCGCACTCCGTTGACCCTTTAACGCAGCTCTAACTCTCAGCGCTCTGTGTTGCCCCTTCACCGCAGCTCTAACTCTCAGCGCTCTCTGTTGCCCATTCACAGCAGCTCTAACTCCCAGCGCACTCTGTTGCCCCTTCACAGCAGCTCTAGCTCTCAGCACTCTCTGTTGCCCCTACACAGCAGGTCTAACTCTCAGCGCTCTCGGTTGCCCCTTGAACGCAGCTCTAACTCTTAGCACTCTCTGTTGCCCCTTCACAGCAGCTCTAACTCTCAGGGCTCTCTGTTTCCCCTTCTCAGCTGCTCTAACTCTCAGCGCTCTCTGTTGCCCCTTCAACGCAGCTCTAACTCAGCGCTCTCTGTTTCCCCTTCACAGCAGCTCTAACTCCCAGCGCTCCTGTTTCCCCTTCACAGCAGGTCTAACTCACCGCTCTCAGTCTCGCGTTCAGAGCAGCTCTAAATATCAGCGGTCTCTGTTGCCCCTTCACAGCAGCCCTGACTAACACTCAGCGCTCTCTGTTGCCCCTTCAACGCAGCTGTAAGTCTCAGCGCTCTCTGTAGCCCCTTTACAGCACCTTCGGTTACCTCTCAGCGCTCTCTGTTGCCCCTTCCCAGCAGCTCTATGTCTCAGCGCTATCTTTTGCCCCTTCAGAGCATCTTCGACTAACTCTCAGTGCTAGCTGTTGCCCCTTCAACGCAGCTCTAACTGTCAGCGCTCTGTTGCCCCTTCACAGCAGCTCTGACTAACTTTCAGCGCTCTCTGTTGCCCCTTCATAGCAGCTCTGAATAACTCTCAGCGCTCTCTGTTGCCCCTTCAACGCAGCTCTAACACTCAACGCTCTGTTTCCCCTTGAAAGCAGCTCTAACTCTCAGCACTCTCTGTTGCCCCTTCACCGCAGCTCTAACTCTCAGCGCTCTCTGTTGCCCCTTCACAGCAGCTCTAACTCCCAGCGCTCTCTGTTTCCCCTTCTCAGCTGCTCTAACTTCCAGCGCTCTTTTTCCCCCTCACAGCAGCTCTAACTCCCAGGGCTCTCTGTTGCCCCTTCACAGCAGCTCTAACTCCAAGCGATCTATTTCCCCTTCTCAGCTGCTCTATCAGCGCTCTCTGTTGCCCCTTCAACGCAGCTCTAACTCTCAGCGCTCTCTGTGGCCCCTTCTCAGCTGCTCTAACTCTCAGCGCTCTCTGTTGCCCCTTCAAAGCAGCTCGAACTCTCAGCACTCTCTGTGGCCCCTTCACAGCATCATCGACTCTCAGCGCTCTCTGTTGCCCCTTAACAGCAGCTCTGAATAACTCTCAGCACTCTCTGTTGTCCCTTCAGAGCAGCTCTAACTTTCAGCACTGCCTATTGCCCCTTCACAGCATCTTCGACTAACTCTCAGCGCTCTGTTGCCCCTTCAAAGCAGCTCTAACTCTCAGCGCTCTCTGTTGTCCCTTTCCTGCAGCTCTGACAAACTCTCAGCACTCTCTCTTGCCCCGTCACAGTTGCTCTGACTCTCAGCGCTCTCTGTTACCCCGTCACAGTAGCTCTAACTCTCAGCGCTCTCTATTGCCTCTTCACAGCAGCTCTAACTCCCAGCACTCGGTGTTGCCCCTTCATTGCAGCTCTAACTGTAAGCGCTCTCTGTTGCCCCTTTACCGCATTTTCCACGAACTCTCATCGCTCTCCGTTTCCCCTTCAAATCAGCTCTAAATCTGAGCCCTCTCTGTTTCCCCTTCACAGCAGCTCTAACTCCCAGCGCACTCTGTTGACCCTTCAACGCAGCTCTAACTCTCAGCACTCTCTGTTGCCCCGTGATCGCAGCTCTAACTCTCAGCGCTCTGTGTTTCCCCTTCACAGCAGCTTTAACTCCCCGCGCTCTCGTTTCCCCTTCTCACCTGCTCTAACTCTCAGCACTCTCTGTTGCCCCTTCACAACAGCTCTGACTAACCCTCACCGCTCTCTGTCTCCCATTCACAGCAGCTCTGAATGTCAGTGCTCTCTGTTGCCCCTTCACAGCAGCTCTGACTAACTCTCAGCTCTGACTAACTCTCAGTGCTAGCTATTGCCCCTTCAACGCAGCTCTAACTGTCAGCGCTCTGTTGCCCCTTCACAGCAAGCTCTAACTCTCAGCGCTCTCTGTTGCCCCTTCCCAGCAGGTCTAACTCTCAGCGCTCTCTGTTGCCCCTTCAACGCAGCTCTGACTAACGCTCAACGCTTTCCATTGCCGCGTCACAGCACCTTTGATTAACTCTCAGCGCTCTCTGTTGCCCCTTCCCAGCAGCTCTATGTCTCAGCGCTATCTTTTGCCCCTTCAGAGCATCTTCGACTAACTCTCAGCGCTAGCTGTTGCCCCTTCAACGCAGCTCTAACTCTCAGCGCTCTCTGTTGCCCATTCACAGCAGCTCTAGCTCTCAGCGCTCTCTGTTGCGCCTACACAGCAGGTCTAACGCTCAGCGCACTCTGTTGCCCCTTCACAGCAGCTTTAACTCCCAGCGCTCTCTGTTGCCCCTTCACAGCAGCTCTAAATCCCAGCGCGCTCTGTTGCCCCTTCACAGCAGCTCTAACTCCCAGCGCTGTCTGTTTCTCCTTCTCAGCTGCTCTAAATATCACCGCTCTCTGTTGCCCCTTCACAGCAGGTCTAACTCTCAGCGCTCTCTGTTGCCCGTCCACACAGCTCTAACTCTCAGCACTCTCTGTTGCCGCTTCACAACAGCTCTGACTAGCCCTCACCGCTCTGTCTCCCATTCACAGCAGCTCTGAATGTCAGTGCTCTCTGTTGCCCCTTCACAGCAGCTCTAACTCTCAGCGCTCTCTGTTGCCCCTTCACAGCAGATCTAGCTCTCAGCGCTCTCTGTTTCCCCTTCTCACCTGGTCTAACTCTCAGCGCTCTCTGTTGCCCCTTCAACGCAGCGCTAACTCCCAGCACTCTCTGTTGCCCGTCCACACAGCTCTAACTCTCAGCACTCTCTGTTGCCGCTTCACAACAGCTCTGACTAACCCTCACCGCTCTGTCTCCCATTCACAGCAGCTCTGAATGTCAGTGCTCTCTGTTGCCCCTTCACAGCAGCTCTAGCTCTCAGCGCTCTCTGTTGCGCCTACACAGCAGGTCTAACTCTCAGCGCTCTCAGTTGCCCCTTCAACGCAGCTTGAACTCTCAGCGCTCTCTGTTGCCCCTTCAACGCAGCTCTAACTCTCAACGCTTTCTGTTTCCCCTTCAAATCAGCTCTAAATCTCAGCCCTCTCTGTTGCCCCTTCACCGCAGCTCTAACTCTCAGCGCTCTCTGTTGCCCCTTCACAGCAGCTCTAACTCCCAGCGCTCTCTGTTTCCCCTTCTCAGCTGCTCTAACTTCCAGCGCTCTTTTCCCCCTTCACAGCAGCTCTAACTCCCAGGTCTCTCTGTTGCCGCTTCACAGCAGCTCTAACTCCAAGCGATCTGTTTCCCCTTCTCAGCTGCTCTATCAGCGCTCTCTGTTGCCCCTTCAACGCAGCTCTAACTCTCAGCGCTCTCTGTGGCCCCTTCTCAGCTGCTCTAACTCTCAGCGCTCTCTGTTGCCCCTTCAAAGCAGCTCGAACTCTCAGCGCTCTCTGTGGCCCCTTCACAGCATCATCGACTCTCAGCGCTCTCTGTTGCCCCTTAACAGCAGCTCTGAATAACTCTCAGCACTCTCTGTTGTCCCTTCAGAGCAGCTCTAACTTTCAGCACTGCCTATTGCCCCTTCACAGCATCTTCGACTAACTCTCAGCGCTCTGTTGCCCCTTCAAAGCAGCTCTAACTCTCAGCGCTCTCTGTTGTCCCTTTCCTGCAGCTCTGACAAACTCTCAGCACTCTCTCTTGCCCCGTCACAGTTGCTCTGACTCTCAGCGCTCTCTGTTGCCCCGTCACAGTAGCTCTAACTCTCAGCGCTCTCTATTGCCTCTTCACAGCAGCTCTAACTCCCAGCACTCGGTGTTGCCCCTTCATTGCAGCTCTAACTGTAAGCGCTCTCTGTTGCCCCTTTACCGCATTTTCCACGAACTCTCATCGCTCTCCGTTTCCCCTTCAAATCAGCTCTAAATCTGAGCCCTCTCTGTTTCCCCTTCACAGCAGCTCTAACTCCCAGCGCACTCTGTTGACCCTTCAACGCAGCTCTAACTCTCAGCACTCTCTGTTGCCCCGTGATCGCAGCTCTAACTCTCAGCGCTCTGTGTTTCCCCTTCACAGCAGCTTTAACTCCCCGCGCTCTCGTTTCCCCTTCTCACCTGCTCTAACTCTCAGCACTCTCTGTTGCCCCTTCACAACAGCTCTGACTAACCCTCACCGCTCTCTGTCTCCCATTCACAGCAGCTCTGAATGTCAGTGCTCTCTGTTGCCCCTTCACAGCAGCTCTGACTAACTCTCAGCTCTGACTAACTCTCAGTGCTAGCTATTGCCCCTTCAACGCAGCTCTAACTGTCAGCGCTCTGTTGCCCCTTCACAGCAAGCTCTAACTCTCAGCGCTCTCTGTTGCCCCTTCCCAGCAGGTCTAACTCTCAGCGCTCTCTGTTGCCCCTTCAACGCAGCTCTGACTAACGCTCAACGCTTTCCATTGCCGCGTCACAGCACCTTTGATTAACTCTCAGCGCTCTCTGTTGCCCCTTCCCAGCAGCTCTATGTCTCAGCGCTATCTTTTGCCCCTTCAGAGCATCTTCGACTAACTCTCAGCGCTAGCTGTTGCCCCTTCAACGCAGCTCTAACTCTCAGCGCTCTCTGTTGCCCATTCACAGCAGCTCTAGCTCTCAGCGCTCTCTGTTGCGCCTACACAGCAGGTCTAACGCTCAGCGCACTCTGTTGCCCCTTCACAGCAGCTTTAACTCCCAGCGCTCTCTGTTGCCCCTTCACAGCAGCTCTAAATCCCAGCGCGCTCTGTTGCCCCTTCACAGCAGCTCTAACTCCCAGCGCTGTCTGTTTCTCCTTCTCAGCTGCTCTAAATATCACCGCTCTCTGTTGCCCCTTCACAGCAGGTCTAACTCTCAGCGCTCTCTGTTGCCCGTCCACACAGCTCTAACTCTCAGCACTCTCTGTTGCCGCTTCACAACAGCTCTGACTAGCCCTCACCGCTCTGTCTCCCATTCACAGCAGCTCTGAATGTCAGTGCTCTCTGTTGCCCCTTCACAGCAGCTCTAACTCTCAGCGCTCTCTGTTGCCCCTTCACAGCAGATCTAGCTCTCAGCGCTCTCTGTTTCCCCTTCTCACCTGGTCTAACTCTCAGCGCTCTCTGTTGCCCCTTCAACGCAGCGCTAACTCCCAGCACTCTCTGTTGCCCGTCCACACAGCTCTAACTCTCAGCACTCTCTGTTGCCGCTTCACAACAGCTCTGACTAACCCTCACCGCTCTGTCTCCCATTCACAGCAGCTCTGAATGTCAGTGCTCTCTGTTGCCCCTTCACAGCAGCTCTAGCTCTCAGCGCTCTCTGTTGCGCCTACACAGCAGGTCTAACTCTCAGCGCTCTCAGTTGCCCCTTCAACGCAGCTTGAACTCTCAGCGCTCTCTGTTGCCCCTTCAACGCAGCTCTAACTCTCAACGCTTTCTGTTTCCCCTTCAAATCAGCTCTAAATCTCAGCCCTCTCTGTTGCCCCTTCACCGCAGCTCTAACTCCCAGCGCTCTCTGTGGCCCCTTCACAGCATCATCGAATGACTCTCAGCGCTCTCTGTTGCCCCTTCACAGCAGCTCTGACTAACTCTCAGCGCTCTCTGTTGCCCCTTGAACGCGGCTCTAACTCTCAGCGCTCTGTTGCCCCTTCAACGCAGCTCTAACTCAGCTCTGTTTCCCCTTCACAGGAGCTCTAACTCCCAGCGCTGCTGTTTCCCCTTCACAGCAGGTCTAACTCTCACCGCTCTCAGTCTCACATTCACAGCAGCTCTGAATATCAGCGGTCTCTGTTTCCCCTTCACAGCAGCTCTGACTAACTCTCAGCGCTCTGTTTCCCCTTCAGAGCAGCTCTAACTCCCAGCGCTCCTGTTTCCCCTTCACAGCAGGTCTAACTCACCGCTCTAGGTCTCGCATTCACAGCAGCTCTGAATATCAGCGCTCTCTGTTTTCCCTTCACAGCAGCTCTAACTCTCAGCGCTCTCTGTTGCCCCTTCACAGCACCTTCGGTTACCTCTCAGCGCTCTGTTTCCCCTTCCGAGCAGCTCTATCTCTCAGCGCTATCTTTTGCCCATTCAGAGCATCTTCGACTAACTCTCAGCGCTAGCTGTTGCCCCTTCAACGCACCTCTGTCAGCGCTCTGTTGCCCCTTCACAGCAGCTCTGACTAACTCTCAGCGCTCTCTGTTGCCCCTTCCCAGCAGCTCTATGTCTCAGCGCTATCTTTTGCCCCTTCAGAATATCTTCGACTAACTCTCAGTGCTAGCTATTGCCCCTTCAACGCAGCTCTAACTGTCAGCGCTCTGTTGCCCCTTCCCAGCAGCTCTGACTGTCAGCGCTATCTATTGCCCCTTCACAGCAGCTCTAACTCTCAGCGCTCTCTGTTGCCCCTTCCCAGCAGGTCTAACTCTCAGCGCTCTCTGTTGCCCCTTCAACGCAGCTGTGACTAACACTCAACGCTTTCCATTGCCGCGTCACAGCACCTTTGATTAACTCTCAGCGCTCTCTGTTGCCCCTTCCCAGCAGCTCTATGTCTCAGCGCTATCTTTTGCCCCTTCAGAGCATCTTCGACTAACTCTCAGCGCTAGCTGTTGCCCCTTCAACGCAGCTCTAACTCTCAGCGCTCTCTGTTGCCCATTCACAGCAGCTCTAACTCCCAGCGCTCTCTGTTGCCCCTTCACAGCAGCTCTAGCTCTCAGCGCTCTCTGTTGCCCCTACACAGCAGGTCTAACTCTCAGCGCTCTCGGTTGCCCCTTGAACGCAGCTCTAACTCTTAGCACTCTCTGTTGCCCCTTCACAGCAGCTCTAACTCTCAGGGCTCTCTGTTTCCCCTTCTCAGCTGCTCTAACTCTCAGCGTTCTCTGTTGCCCCTTCAACGCAGCTCTAACTCAGCGCTCTCTGTTTCCCCTTCACAGCAGCTCTAACTCCCAGCGCTCCTGTTTCCCCTTCACAGCAGGTCTAACTCACCGCTCTCAGTCTCGCGTTCAGAGCAGCTCTAAATATCAGCGGTCTCTGTTGCCCCTTCACAGCAGCCCTGACTAACACTCAGCGCTCACTGTTGCCCCTTCAACGCAGCTGTAAGTCTCAGCGCTCTCTGTTGCCCCTTTACAGCACCTTCGGTTACCTCTCAGCGCTCTCTGTTGCCCCTTCCCAGCAGCTCTATGTCTCAGCGCTATCTTTTGCCCCTTCAGAGCATCTTCGACTAACTCTCAGTGCTAGCTGTTGCCCCTTCAACGCAGCTCTAACTGTCAGCGCTCTGTTGCCCCTTCACAGCAGCTCTGACTAACTTTCAGCGCTCTCTGTTGCCCCTTCATAGCAGCTCTGAATAACTCTCAGCGCTCTCTGTTGCCCCTTCAACGCAGCACTAACTCTCAACGCTCTCTGTTTCCCCTTCACAGCAGCTCTAACTCCCAGCGCACTCCGTTGACCCTTTAACGCAGCTCTAACTCTCAGCGCTCTGTGTTGCCCCTTCACCGCAGCTCTAACTCTCAGCGCTCTCTGTTGCCCATTCACAGCAGCTCTAACTCCCAGCGCACTCTGTTGCCCCTTCACAGCAGCTCTAGCTCTCAGCACTCTCTGTTGCCCCTACACAGCAGGTCTAACTCTCAGCGCTCTCGGTTGCCCCTTGAACGCAGCTCTAACTCTTAGCACTCTCTGTTGCCCCTTCACAGCAGCTCTAACTCTCAGGGCTCTCTGTTTCCCCTTCTCAGCTGCTCTAACTCTCAGCGCTCTCTGTTGCCCCTTCAACGCAGCTCTAACTCAGCGCTCTCTGTTTCCCCTTCACAGCAGCTCTAACTCCCAGCGCTCCTGTTTCCCCTTCACAGCAGGTCTAACTCACCGCTCTCAGTCTCGCGTTCAGAGCAGCTCTAAATATCAGCGGTCTCTGTTGCCCCTTCACAGCAGCCCTGACTAACACTCAGCGCTCTCTGTTGCCCCTTCAACGCAGCTGTAAGTCTCAGCGCTCTCTGTAGCCCCTTTACAGCACCTTCGGTTACCTCTCAGCGCTCTCTGTTGCCCCTTCCCAGCAGCTCTATGTCTCAGCGCTATCTTTTGCCCCTTCAGAGCATCTTCGACTAACTCTCAGTGCTAGCTGTTGCCCCTTCAACGCAGCTCTAACTGTCAGCGCTCTGTTGCCCCTTCACAGCAGCTCTGACTAACTTTCAGCGCTCTCTGTTGCCCCTTCATAGCAGCTCTGAATAACTCTCAGCGCTCTCTGTTGCCCCTTCAACGCAGCTCTAACACTCAACGCTCTGTTTCCCCTTCACAGCAGCTCTAACTCCCAGCGCACTCCGTTGACCCTTCAACGCAGCTCTAACTCTCAGCGCTCTCTGTTGCCCCTTGAAAGCAGCTCTAACTCTCAGCACTCTCTGTTGCCCCTTCACCGCAGCTCTAACTCTCAGCGCTCTCTGTTGCCCCTTCACAGCAGCTCTAACTCCCAGCGCTCTCTGTTTCCCCTTCTCAGCTGCTCTAACTTCCAGCGCTCTTTTTCCCCTTCACAGCAGCTCTAACTCCCAGGGCTCTCTGTTGCCCCTTCACAGCAGCTCTAACTCCAAGCGATCTATTTCCCCTTCTCAGCTGCTCTATCAGCGCTCTCTGTTGCCCCTTCAACGCAGCTCTAACTCTCAGCGCTCTCTGTGGCCCCTTCTCAGCTGCTCTAACTCTCAGCGCTCTCTGTTGCCCCTTCAAAGCAGCTCGAACTCTCAGCGCTCTCTGTGGCCCCTTCACAGCATCATCGACTCTCAGCGCTCTCTGTTGCCCCTTAACAGCAGCTCTGAATAACTCTCAGCACTCTCTGTTGTCCCTTCAGAGCAGCTCTAACTTTCAGCACTGCCTATTGCCCCTTCACAGCATCTTCGACTAACTCTCAGCGCTCTGTTGCCCCTTCAAAGCAGCTCTAACTCTCAGCGCTCTCTGTTGTCCCTTTCCTGCAGCTCTGACAAACTCTCAGCACTCTCTCTTGCCCCGTCACAGTTGCTCTGACTCTCAGCGCTCTCTGTTACCCCGTCACAGTAGCTCTAACTCTCAGCGCTCTCTATTGCCTCTTCACAGCAGCTCTAACTCCCAGCACTCGGTGTTGCCCCTTCATTGCAGCTCTAACTGTAAGCGCTCTCTGTTGCCCCTTTACCGCATTTTCCACGAACTCTCATCGCTCTCCGTTTCCCCTTCAAATCAGCTCTAAATCTGAGCCCTCTCTGTTTCCCCTTCACAGCAGCTCTAACTCCCAGCGCACTCTGTTGACCCTTCAACGCAGCTCTAACTCTCAGCACTCTCTGTTGCCCCGTGATCGCAGCTCTAACTCTCAGCGCTCTGTGTTTCCCCTTCACAGCAGCTTTAACTCCCCGCGCTCTCGTTTCCCCTTCTCACCTGCTCTAACTCTCAGCACTCTCTGTTGCCCCTTCACAACAGCTCTGACTAACCCTCACCGCTCTCTGTCTCCCATTCACAGCAGCTCTGAATGTCAGTGCTCTCTGTTGCCCCTTCACAGCAGCTCTGACTAACTCTCAGCTCTGACTAACTCTCAGTGCTAGCTATTGCCCCTTCAACGCAGCTCTAACTGTCAGCGCTCTGTTGCCCCTTCACAGCAAGCTCTAACTCTCAGCGCTCTCTGTTGCCCCTTCCCAGCAGGTCTAACTCTCAGCGCTCTCTGTTGCCCCTTCAACGCAGCTCTGACTAACGCTCAACGCTTTCCATTGCCGCGTCACAGCACCTTTGATTAACTCTCAGCGCTCTCTGTTGCCCCTTCCCAGCAGCTCTATGTCTCAGCGCTATCTTTTGCCCCTTCAGAGCATCTTCGACTAACTCTCAGCGCTAGCTGTTGCCCCTTCAACGCAGCTCTAACTCTCAGCGCTCTCTGTTGCCCATTCACAGCAGCTCTAGCTCTCAGCGCTCTCTGTTGCGCCTACACAGCAGGTCTAACGCTCAGCGCACTCTGTTGCCCCTTCACAGCAGCTTTAACTCCCAGCGCTCTCTGTTGCCCCTTCACAGCAGCTCTAAATCCCAGCGCGCTCTGTTGCCCCTTCACAGCAGCTCTAACTCCCAGCGCTGTCTGTTTCTCCTTCTCAGCTGCTCTAAATATCACCGCTCTCTGTTGCCCCTTCACAGCAGGTCTAACTCTCAGCGCTCTCTGTTGCCCGTCCACACAGCTCTAACTCTCAGCACTCTCTGTTGCCGCTTCACAACAGCTCTGACTAGCCCTCACCGCTCTGTCTCCCATTCACAGCAGCTCTGAATGTCAGTGCTCTCTGTTGCCCCTTCACAGCAGCTCTAACTCTCAGCGCTCTCTGTTGCCCCTTCACAGCAGATCTAGCTCTCAGCGCTCTGTTTCCCCTTCTCACCTGGTCTAACTCTCAGCGCTCTCAGTTGCCCCTTCAACGCAGCTTGAACTCTCAGCGCTCTCTGTTGCCCCTTCAACGCAGCTCTAACTCTCAACGCTTTCTGTTTCCCCTTCAAATCAGCTCTAAATCTCAGCCCTCTCTGTTGCCCCTTCACAGCAGCTCTAACTCCCAGCGCTCTCTGTGGCCCCTTCACAGCATCATCGAATGACTCTCAGCGCTCTCTGTTGCCCCTTAACAGCAGCTCTGAATAACTCTCAGCACTCTTGTTGTCCCTTCAGAGCAGCTCTAACTTTCAGCGCTGTCTCTTGCCTCTTCACAGCAGCTCTGACTAACTCTCAGCGCTCTCTGTTGCCCCTTGAACGCGGCTCTAACTCTCAGCGCTCTGTTGCCCCTTCAACGCAGCTCTAACTCAGCTCTGTTTCCCCTTCACAGCAGCTCTGACTAACTTTCAGCGCTCTCTGTTGCCCCTTCATAGCAGCTCTGACTAACACTCAGCACTCTTGTTGTCCCTTCAGAGCAGCTCTAAATATCACCGGTCTCTGTTGCCCCTTCACAGCAGCTCTGACTAACACTCAGCACTCTCTGTTGCCCCTTCAACGCAACTGTAAGTCTCAGCGCTCTCTGTTGCCCCTTTACAGCACCTTCGGTTACCTCTCAGCGCTCTCTGTTGCCCCTTCCCTGTAGCTCTATGTCTCAGCGCTATCGTTTGCCCCTTCAGAGCATCTTCGACTAACTCTCAGTGCTAGCTGTTGCCCCTTCAACGCAGCTCTAACTGTCAGCGCTCTGTTGCCCCTTCACAGCAGCTCTGACTAACTTTCAGCGCTCTCTGTTGCCCCTTCATAGCAGCTCTGAATAACTCTCAGCGCTCTCTGTTGCCCCTTCAACGCAGCTCTAACTCTCAACGCTCTCTGTTTCCCCTTCACAGCAGCTCTAACTCCCAGCGCACTCCGTTGACCCTTCAACGCAGCTCTAACTCTCAGCGCTCTGTGTTGCCCCTTCACCGCAGCTCTAACTCCCAGCGCACTCCATTGACCCTTCAACGCAGCTCTAACTCTCAGCGCTCTCTGTTGCCCCTTGAAAGCAGCTCTAACTCTCAGCACTCTCTGTTGCCCCTTCAGAGCAGCTCTCTCAGCGCTCTCTGTTGCCCCTTCCCAGCAGCTCTAACTCTCAGCGCTCTCTGTGGCCCCTTCTCAGCTGCTCTAACTCTCAGCGCTCTCTGTTGCCCCTTCACAGCAGCTCTAACTCCCAGCGCTCTCTGTTTCCCCTTCTCAGCTGCTCTAACTCTCAGCGCTCTCTGTTGCCCCTTCAACACAGCTTGAACTCTCAGCGCTCTCTGTTGCCCCTTCAACGCAGCTCTAACTCAGCGCTCTCTGTTTCCCCTTAACAGCAGCTCTAACTTCCAGCGCTCCTGTTTCCCCTTCACAGCAGGTCTAACTCACCGCTCTCAGTCTCGCGTTCAGAGCAGCTCTGAATATCAGCGGTCTCTGTTGCCCCTTCACAGCAGCTCTGACTAACTCTCAGCTGTCTATGTTGCCCCTTCAACGCAGCTGTAACTCTCAGCGCTCTCTGTTGCCCCTTCACAGCACCTTCGGTTACCTCTCAGCGCTCTCTGTTGCCCCTTCCCAGCAGCTCTATGTCTCAGCGCTATCTTTTGCCCCTTCAGAGCATCTTCGACTAACTCTCAGCGCTAGCTGTTGCCCCTTCAACGCAGCTCTAACTCTCAGCGCTCTCTGTTGCCCATTCACAGCAGCTCTAGCTCTCAGCGTCTCTGTTGCGCCTACACAGCAGGTCTAACGCTCAGCGCTCTCTGTTGCCCCTTCACAGCAGCTATAACTCCCAGCGCTCTCTGTTGCCCCTTCACAGCAGCTCTAACTCCCAGCGCTCTCTGTTGCCCCTTCACAGCAGCTCTAACACCCAGCGCTCTCTGTTGCCCCTTCACAGTTGCTCTAAATATCACCGCTCTCTGTTGCCCCTTCAACGCAGCGCTAACTCCCAGCACTCTCTGTTGACCGTCCACACAGCTCTAACTCTCAGCACTCTCCTTTGCCGCTTCACAACAGCTCTGACTAGCCCTCACCGCTGTGTCTCCCATTCACAGCAGCTCTGAATGTCAGTGCTCTCTGTTGCCCCTTCACAGCAGCTCTAACTCTCAGCGCTCTCTGTTGCCCCTTCACAGCAGATCTAGCTCTTAGCGCTCTGTTACCCCTTCAACGCAGCTGGAACTCTCAGCGCTGTTTCCCCTTCACAGCAGCTCTAACTCCCAGCGCTCTCTGTTGCCCCTTCACAGCAGCTTTAACTCCCAGCGCTCTCTGTTTCCCCTTCTAACCTGGTCTAACTCTCAGCGCTCTCTGTTGCCCCTTCAACGCAGCGCTAACTCCCAGCACTCTCTGTTGCCCGTCCACACAGCTCTAACTCTCAGCACTCTCTGTTGCCGCTTCACAACAGCTCTGACTAACCCTCACCGCTCTGTCTCCCATTCACAGCAGCTCTGAATGTCAGTTCTCTCTGTTGCCCCTTCCCAGCAGCTCTGAATAACTCTCAGCGCTCTCTGTTGCCCCTTGAAAGCAGCTCTAACTCTCAGCACTTTCTGTTGCCCCTTCACCGCAGCTCTAACTCTCAGCGCTCTCTGTTGCCCCTTCACAGCAGCTCTAACTCCCAGCGCTCTCTGTTTCCCCTTCTCAGCTGCTCTAACTCTCAGCGCTCTCTGTTGCCCCTTCAACGCAGCTTAAACTCTCAGCGCTCTCTGTTGCCCCTTCCCAGCAGCTCTATGTCTCACCGCTATCTTTTGCCCCTTCAGAATATCTTCGACTAACTCTCAGTGGTAGCTATTGACCCTTCAACGCAGCTCTAACTGTCAGCGCTCTGTTGCCCCTTCCCAGCAGCTCTGACTGTCAGCGCTCTCTGTTGCCCCTTAACAGCACCTCTGAATAACTCTCAGCACTCTGTGTTGTCCCTTCAGAGCAGCTCTAACTTTCAGCGCTATCTATTGCCCCTTCACAGCAGCTCTGACTAACTCTCAGCGCTCTCTGTTGCCCCTTCAACGCAGCTCTAACTCTCAGCCCTCTCCGTTGCTCCTTCACAGCAGCTCTAACACTCAGCGCCCTATGTTGCCCCTTCACAGCATTCTGACTCTCAGTGCTCTCTGTTGCCCCTTCAACGCAGCTGTAACTCTCAGCGCTCTCTGTTGCCCGTTCTCCACTGCTCTATCAGCGCTCTCTGTTACCCCTTCTCAGCTGCTCTAACTCTCAGCGCTCTCTGTTGCCCCTTGAACGCAGCTCTAAGTCTCAGCGCTCTCTGTTGCCCCTTGAACGCTGCTCTAACTCTCAGCGCTCTCTGTTGCCCCTTCACAGCAGCTCTAACTGCCAGCAATCTCTGTTGCCCCTTCACAGCAGCTCGAACTCTCAGCGCTCTCTGTTGCCCCTTCACAGCAGGTCTAGCTCTCAGCGCTCTCTGTTGCCCCTACACAGCAGGTCTAACTCTCAGCGCTCTCTGTTGCCCATTTAACGCAGCTCTGACTAACGCTCAACGCTTTCCATTGCCGCGTCACAGCACCTTTGATTAACTAAGCGCTCTCTGTTGCCCCTTCCCAGCAGCGCTATGTCTCAGCGCTATCTTTTGCCACTTCAGAGCATCTTCGACTAACTCTCAGCGCTAGCTGTTGCCCATTCACAGCAGCTCTAACTCCCAGCGCTCTCTGCTGCCCCTTCACAGCAGCTCTAACTCCCAGCACTCTCTGTTTCTCCTTCTCAGCTGCTCTAAATATCAGCGCTCTCTGTTGCCCCTTCACAGCAGCTCTAACTCCCAGCGCTCTCTGTTGCCCCTTCACAGCAGCTCTAACTCCCAGCACTCTCTGTTTCTCCTTCTCAGCTGCTCTAAATATCAGCGCTCTCTGTTGCCCCTTCACAGCAGCTCTAACTCCCAGCGCTCTCTGTTGCCCCTTCACAGCAGCTCTAACTCACAGCGCTCTCTGTTGCCCCTTCACAGCAGCTCTAACTCCCAGCGCTCTGTTTCTCCTTCTCAGCTGCTCTAAATATCACCGCTCTCTGTTGCCCCTTCACAGCAGGTCTAACTCTCAGCGCTCTCTGTTTCCCCTTCACCGCAGCTCTAACTCTCAGCGCTCTGTTGCCCCTTCACAGCAGCTCTAACTCCCAGCGCTCTCTGTTTCCCCTTCTCAGCTGCTCTAACTCTCAGCGCTCTGTTGCCCCTTCACAGCAGCTCTAACTCCCAGCGCTCTCTGTTTCCCCTTCACAGCAGCTCTAACTCCCAGCGCTGCTGTTTCCCCTTCACAGCAGGTCTAACTCTCACCGCTCTCAGTCTCGCATTCACAGCAGCTCTGAATATCAGCGGTCTCTGTTTCCCCTTCACAGCAGCTCTACCTCTCAGCGCTTTCTGTTTCCCCTTCACAGCGGCTCTAACTCCCAGCGCTCCTGTTTCCCCTTCACAGCAGGTCTAACTCTCACCGCTCTCAGTCTCGCATTCACAGCAGCTCTGAATATCAGCGGTCTCTGTTTCCCCTTCATAGCAGCTCTGACTAACTCTCAGCACTCTCTGTTTCCCCTTCACAGCAGCTCTAACTCCCAGCGCTCTCTGTTGCCCCTTCACAGCAGCTCTAACTCTCAGCGCACTGTTGACCCTTCAATGCAGCTCTAACTCTCAGCGCTCTCTGTTGCCCCTTGAACGCAGCTCTAACTCTCAGCACTCTCTGTTCCCCCTTCACAGCAGCTCTAACTCTCAGAGCTCTCTGTTTCCCCTTCTCAGCTGCTCTAACTCTCAGCGCTCTCTGTTGCCCCTTCAACGCAGCTTGAACTCTCAGGGCTCTCTGTTGCCCCTTCAACGCAGCTCTAACTCAGCGCTCTCTGTTTCCCCTTCACAGCAGCTCTAACTCCCAGCGCTCCTGTTTCCCCTTCACAGCAGGTCTAACTCACCGCTCTCAGTCTCGCGTTCAGAGCAGCTCTAAATATCAGCGGTCTCTGTTGCCCCTTCACAGTAGCTCTAACTAACTCTCAGCGCTCTCTGTTGCCCCTTCAAGGCAGCTGTAACTCTCAGCGCTCTCTGTTGCCCCTTCACAGCACCTTTGGTTACCTCTCAGCGCTCTCTGTTGCCCCTTCACAGCACCTTCGGTTACCTCTCAGCGCTCTCTGTTGCCCCTTCCCAGCAGCTCTATGTCTCAGCGCTATCTTTTGCCCCTTCAGAATATCTTCGACTAACTCTCAGTGCTAGCTATTGCCCCTTCAACGCAGCTCTAACTGTCAGCGCTCTGTTGCCCCTTCCCAGCAGCTCTGACTAACTTTCAGCGCTCTCTGTTGCCCCTTAACAGCAGCTCTGAATAACTCTCAGCACTCTCTGTTGTCCCTCAGAGCAGCTCTAACTTTCAGCGCTCTCTGTTGCCCCTACCCAGCAGCTCTAACTCTCAGCGCTCTCTGTTGCCCCTTTCCTGCAGCTCTGACAAACTCTCAGCACTCTCTCTTGCCCCGTCACAGTTGCTCTGACTCTCAGCGCTCTCTGTTGCCCCGTCACAGTAGCTCTAACTCTCAGCGCTCTCTATTGCCTCTTCACAGCAGCTCTAACTCCCAGCACTCGGTGTTGCCCCTTCATTGCAGCTCTAACTGTAAGCGCTCTCTGTTGCCCCTTTACCGCATTTTCCACAAACTCTCATCGCTCTCCGTTTCCCCTTCACATCAGCTCTAAATCTCAGCCCTCTCTGTTGCCCCTTCCCAGCAGCTCTATGTCTCAGCGCTATCTTTTGCCCCTTCACAGCATGTTCGACTAACTCTCAGCGCTACCTGTTGCCCCTTCAACGCAGCTGTAACTCTCAGCGCTCTCTGTTGCCCCTTAACAGCAACTCTACCTCTCAGCACTCTGTTTCCGCTTCACAGCAGCTCTACCTCTCAGCGCTCTGTCTCCCCTTCCCAGCAGCTCTAACTCTCAGCGCTCTCTGTTGCCCCTTCACAGCATCTTCGACTAACTCTCAGCGCTCTCTGTTGCCCCTTCAACGCAGCTCAAACTCTCAGCGCTCTCTGTTTCCCCTTCACAGCAGCTCTAACTCCCAGGGCTCTCTGTTGCCCCTTCACAGCAGCTCTAAATCCAACCGATCTGTTTCCCCTTCTCAGCTGCTCTATCAGCGCTCTCTGTTGCCCCTTCTCAGCTGCTCTAACTCTCAGCGCTCTCTGTAGCCCCTTCAAAGCAGCTCGAACTCTCAGCGCTCTCTGTTGCCCCTTAACAGCAGCTCTGAATAACTCTCAGCACTCTCTGTTGTCCCTTCAGAGCAGCTCTAACTTTCAGCGCTGTCTATTGCCCCTTCACAGCATCTTCGACTCTCAGCGCTCTGTTGCCCCTTCAACGCAGCGCTAACTCCCAGCACTCTCTGTTGCCCGTCCACACAGCTCTAACTCTCAGCACTCTCTGTTGCCGCTTCACAACAGCTCTGACTAACCCTCACCGCTCTGTCTCCCATTCACAGCAGCTCTGAATGTCAGTGCTCTCTGTTGCCCCTTCAACGCAGCTCTCTCAATGCTTTCTGTTTCCCCTTCACAGCAGCTCTAACTCCCAGCGCACTCTGTTGACCCTTCAACGCAGCTCTAACTCTCAGCGCTCTCTGTTTCCCCTTGATCGCAGCTCTAACTCTCAGCGCTCTCTGTTTCCCCTTCACAGCAGCTTTAACTCCCCGCGCTCTCGTTTCCCCTTCTCACCTGGTCTAACTCTCAGCGCTCTCTGTTGCCCCTTCAACGCAGCGCTAACTCCCAGCACTCTCTGTTGCCCGTCCACACAGCTCTAACTCTCAGCACTCTCTGTTGCCGCTTCACAACAGCTCTGACTAACCCTCACCGCTCTCTGTCTCCCATTCACAGCAGCTCTAAATGTCAGCCCTCTCTGTTGCCCCTTCACAGCAGCTCTAGCTCTCAGCGCTCTCTGTTGCCCCTACACAGCAGGTCTAACTCTCAGCGCTCTCGGTTGCCCCTTCAACGCAGCTCTAACTCTCAGCGCTCTCTGTTGCCCCTTGAACGCAGCTCTAAATCTCAGCACTCTCTGTTGCGCCTTCAACGCAGCTCTAAGTCTCAGCGCTCTCTGTTGCCCCGTCACAGCAGCTCTAACTCTCAGCGCTCTCTGTTGCCCCATCACAGCAACTCTAACTCTCAGCGATCGGTGTTGCCCCTTCATAGCAGCTCTAACTGTAAGCGCTCTCTGTGGCCCCTTCACAGCATCATCGAATGACTCTCAGCGCTCTCTGTTGCCCCTTAACAGCAGCTCTGAATAACTCTCAGCGCTCTCTGTTGCCCCTTCAAAGGAGCTCTAACTCTCAGCGCTCTCTGTTGCCCCTACCCAGCAGCTCTAACTCTCAGCGCTCTCTGTTGCCCCTTTCCTGCAGCTCTGACAAACTCTCAGCACTCTCTCTTGCCCCGTCACAGTTGCTCTGACTCTCAGCGCTCTCTGTTGCCCCGTCACAGTAGCTCTAACTCTCAGCGCTCTCTATTGCCTCTTCACAGCAGCTCTAACTCCCAGCACTCGGTGTTGCCCCTTCATTGCAGCTCTAACTGTAAGCGCTCTCTGTTGCCCCTTTACCGCATTTTCCACGAAATCTCATCGCTCTCCGTTTCCCCTTCACAGCAGCTCTAACTCCCAGCGCTCTCTGTTGCCCCTTCACAGCAGCTCTAACTCCCAGCGCTCTCTGTTTCTCCTTCTCAGCTGCTCTAAATATCACCGCTCTCTGTTGCCCCTTCACAGCAGGTCTAACTCTCAGCGCTCTCTGTTTCCCCTTCACCGAAGCTCTAACTCTCAGCGCTCTGTTGCCCCTTCACAGCAGCTCTAACTCCCCGTGCTCTCTGTTGCCCCTTCTCAGCTGCTCTAACTCTCAGCGCTCTCTGTTTCCCCTTCACCGAAGCTCTAACTCTCAGCGCTCTGTTGCCCCTTCACAGCAGCTCTAACTCCCCGTGCTCTCTGTTGCCCCTTCTCAGCTGCTCTAACTCTCAGCGCTCTCTGTTGCCCCTTCAACGCAGCTTGAACTCTCAGCGCTCTCTGTTGCCCCTTCAACGCAGCTCTAACTCAGCGCTCTCTGTTTCCCCTTCACAGCAGCTCTAACTCCCAGGGCTCTCTGTTGCCCCTTCAACGCAGCTCTAACTCTCAGTGCTCTCTGTTTCCCCTTCTCAGCTACTCTAACTCTCAGCGCTCTCTGTTGCCCCTTCAAAGCAGCTCGAACTCTCAGCGCTCTCTGTGGCCCCTTCACAGCATCATCGACTCTCAGCGCTCTCTGTTGCCCCTTAACAGCAGCTCTGAATAACTCTCAGCACTCTCTGTTGTCCCTTCAGAGCAGCTCTAACTTTCAGCGCTGTCTATTGCCCCTTCACAGCATCTTCGACTAACTCTCAGCGCTCTGTTGCCCCTTCAAAGCAGCTCTAACTCTCAGCGCTCTCTGTTGCCCCTACCCAGCAGCTCTAACTCTCAGCGCTGTCTGTTGCCCCTTTCCTGCAGCTCTGACAAACTCTCAGCACTCTCTCTTGCCCCGTCACAGTGGCTCTGACTCTCAGCGCTCTCTGTTGCCCCGTCAGAGTAGCTCTAACTCTCAGCGCTCTCTGTTGCCCCTTCAGCGCAGCTCTAACTCTCAGCGCTCTGTTTCCCCTTCAATGCAGCTCTAACTCAGCTCTCTCTGTTTCCCCTTCACAGCCGCTCTAACTCCCAGCGCTGCTGTTTCCCCTTCACAGCAGGTCTAACTCTCACCGCTCTCAGTCTCGCATTCACAGCAGCTCTGAATATCAGCGGTCTCTGTTTCCCCTTCACAGCAGCTCTAACTCTCAGCGATTTCTGTTTCCCCTTCACAGCAGCTCTAACTCCCAGCGCTCCTGTTTCCCCTTCACAGCAGGTCTAACTCTCACCGCTCTCAGTCTCGCATTCACAGCAGCTCTGAATATCAGCGGTCTCTGTTTCCCCTTCATAGCAGCTCTGACTAACTCTCAGCGCTCTCTGTTTCCCCTTCACAGCAGCTCTAACTCCCAGCGCTCTCTGTTGCCCCTTCACAGCAGCTCTAACTCCCAGCGCAATGTTGACCCTTCAATGCAGCTCTAACTCTCAGCGCTCTCTGTTGCCCCTTGAACGCAGCTCTAACTCTCAGCACTCTCTGTTGCCCCTTCACAGCAGCTCTAACTCTCAGCGCTCTCTGTTTCCCCTTCTCAGCTGCTCTAACTCTCAGCGCTCTCTGTTGCCCCTTCAACGCAGCTTGAACTCTCAGGGCTCTCTGTTGCCCCTTCAACGCAGCTCTAACTCAGCGCTCTCTGTTTCCCCTTCACAGCAGCTCTAAATCCCAGCGCTCCTGTTTCCCCTTCACAGCAGGTCTAACTCACCGCCCTCAGTCTCGCGTTCAGAGCAGCTCTAAATATCAGCGGTCTCTGTTGCCCCTTCACAGTAGCTCTAACTAACTCTCAGCGCTCTCTGTTGCCCCTTCAAGGCAGCTGTAACTCTCAGCGCTCTCTGTTGCCCCTTCCCAGCAGCTCTATGTCTCAGCACTATCTTTTGCCCCTTCAGAGCATCTTCGACTAACTCTCAGTGCTAGCTATTGCCCCTTCCCAGCAGCTCTGACTAACTTTCAGCGCTCTCTGTTGCCCCTTAACAGCAGCTCTGAATAACTCTCAGCACTCTCTGTTGTCCCTTCAGAGCAGCTCTAACTTTCAGCGCTGTCTATTGCCCCTTCACAGCAGCTCTAACTCTCAGCGCTCTCTGTTGCCCCTTCAACGCAGCGCTAACTCCCAGCACTCTCTGTTGCCCGTCCACACAGCTCTAACTCTCAGCACTCTCTGTTGCCGCTTCACAACAGCTCTCACTAACCCTCACCGCTCTCTCTCTCCCATTCACAGCAGCTCTAAATGTCAGCCCTCTCTGTTGCCCCTTCACAGCAGCTCTAGCTCTCAGCGCTCTCTGTTGCCCCTACACAGCAGGTCTAACTCTCAGCGCTCTCGGTTGCCCCTTCAACGCAGCTCTAACTCTCAGCGCTCTCTGTTGCCCCTTGAACGCAGCTCTAACTCTCAGCACTCTCTGTTGCGCCTTCAACGCAGCTCTAAGTCTCAGCGCTCTCTGTTGCCCCGTCACAGCAGCTCTAACTCTCAGCGCTCTCTGTTGCCCCATCACAGCAACTCTAACTCTCAGCGATCGGTGTTGCCCCTTCATAGCAGCTCTAACTGTAAGCGCTCTCTGTGGCCCCTTCACAGCATCATCGAATGACTCTCAGCGCTCTCTGTTGCCCCTTAACAGCAGCTCTGAATAACTCTCAGCGCTCTCTGTTGCCCCTTCAAAGCAGCTCTAACTCTCAGCGCTCTCTGTTGCCCCTACCCAGCAGCTCTAACTCTCAGCGCTCTCTGTTGCCCCTTTCCTGCAGCTCTGACAAACTCTCAGCACTCTCTCTTGCCCCGTCACAGTTGCTCTGACTCTCAGCGCTCTCTGTTGCCCCGTCACAGTAGCTCTAACTCTCAGCGCTCTCTATTGCCTCTTCACAGCAGCTCTAACTCCCAGCACTCGGTGTTGCCCCTTCATTGCAGCTCTAACTGTAAGCGCTCTCTGTTGCCCCTTTACCGCATTTTCCACGAACTCTCATCGCTCTCCGTTTCCCCTTCACAGCAGCTCTAACTCCCAGCGCTCTCTGTTGCCCCTTCACAGCAGCTCTAACTCACAGCGCTCTCTGTTGCCCCTTCACAGCAGCTCTAACTCCCAGCGCTCTCTGTTTCTCCTTCTCAGCTGCTCTAAATATCACCGCTCTCTGTTGCCCCTTCACAGCAGGTCTAACTCTCAGCGCTCTCTGTTTCCCCTTCACCGAAGCTCTAACTCTCAGCGCTGTGTTGCCCCTTCACAGCAGCTCTAACTCCCCGTGCTCTCTGTTGCCCCTTCTCAGCTGCTCTAACTCTCAGCGCTCTCTGTTGCCCCTTCAACGCAGCTTGAACTCTCAGCGCTCTCTGTTGCCCCTTCAACGCAGCTCTAACTCAGCGCTCTCTGTTTCCCCTTCACAGCAGCTCTAACTCCCAGGGCTCTCTGTTGCCCCTTCAACGCAGCTCTAACTCTCAGTGCTCTCTGTTTCCCCTTCTCAGCTACTCTAACTCTCAGCGCTCTCTGTTGCCCCTTCCCAGCAGCTCTATGTCTCAGCGCTATCTTTTGCCCCTTCAGAGCATCTTCGACTAACTCTCAGTGCTAGCTGTTGCCCCTTCAACGCAGCTCTAACTGTCAGCGCTCTGTTGCCCCTTCACAGCAGCTCTGACTAACTTTCAGCGCTCTCTGTTGCCCCTTCATAGCAGCTCTGAATAACTCTCAGCGCTCTCTGTTGCCCCTTCAACGCAGCACTAACTCTCAACGCTCTCTGTTTCCCCTTCACAGCAGCTCTAACTCCCAGCGCACTCCGTTGACCCTTTAACGCAGCTCTAACTCTCAGCGCTCTGTGTTGCCCCTTCACCGCAGCTCTAACTCTCAGCGCTCTCTGTTGCCCATTCACAGCAGCTCTAACTCCCAGCGCACTCTGTTGCCCCTTCACAGCAGCTCTAGCTCTCAGCACTCTCTGTTGCCCCTACACAGCAGGTCTAACTCTCAGGGCTCTCTGTTGCCCCTTCAACGCAGCTCTAACTCAGCGCTCTCTGTTTCCCCTTCACAGCAGCTCTAACTCCCAGCGCTCCTGTTTCCCCTTCACAGCAGGTCTAACTCACCGCTCTCAGTCTCGCGTTCAGAGCAGCTCTAAATATCAGCGGTCTCTGTTGCCCCTTCACAGCAGCCCTGACTAACACTCAGCGCTCTCTGTTGCCCCTTCAACGCAGCTGTAAGTCTCAGCGCTCTCTGTAGCCCCTTTACAGCACCTTCGGTTACCTCTCAGCGCTCTCTGTTGCCCCTTCCCAGCAGCTCTATGTCTCAGCGCTATCTTTTGCCCCTTCAGAGCATCTTCGACTAACTCTCAGTGCTAGCTGTTGCCCCTTCAACGCAGCTCTAACTGTCAGCGCTCTGTTGCCCCTTCACAGCAGCTCTGACTAACTTTCAGCGCTCTCTGTTGCCCCTTCATAGCAGCTCTGAATAACTCTCAGCGCTCTCTGTTGCCCCTTCAACGCAGCTCTAACACTCAACGCTCTGTTTCCCCTTCACAGCAGCTCTAACTCCCAGCGCACTCCGTTGACCCTTCAACGCAGCTCTAACTCTCAGCGCTCTCTGTTGCCCCTTGAAAGCAGCTCTAACTCTCAGCACTCTCTGTTGCCCCTTCACCGCAGCTCTAACTCTCAGCGCTCTCTGTTGCCCCTTCACAGCAGCTCTAACTCCCAGCGCTCTCTGTTTCCCCTTCTCAGCTGCTCTAACTTCCAGCGCTCTTTTTCCCCTTCACAGCAGCTCTAACTCCCAGGGCTCTCTGTTGCCCCTTCACAGCAGCTCTAACTCCAAGCGATCTATTTCCCCTTCTCAGCTGCTCTATCAGCGCTCTCTGTTGCCCCTTCAACGCAGCTCTAACTCTCAGCGCTCTCTGTGGCCCCTTCTCAGCTGCTCTAACTCTCAGCGCTCTCTGTTGCCCCTTCAAAGCAGCTCGAACTCTCAGCGCTCTCTGTGGCCCCTTCACAGCATCATCGACTCTCAGCGCTCTCTGTTGCCCCTTAACAGCAGCTCTGAATAACTCTCAGCACTCTCTGTTGTCCCTTCAGAGCAGCTCTAACTTTCAGCACTGCCTATTGCCCCTTCACAGCATCTTCGACTAACTCTCAGCGCTCTGTTGCCCCTTCAAAGCAGCTCTAACTCTCAGCGCTCTCTGTTGTCCCTTTCCTGCAGCTCTGACAAACTCTCAGCACTCTCTCTTGCCCCGTCACAGTTGCTCTGACTCTCAGCGCTCTCTGTTACCCCGTCACAGTAGCTCTAACTCTCAGCGCTCTCTATTGCCTCTTCACAGCAGCTCTAACTCCCAGCACTCGGTGTTGCCCCTTCATTGCAGCTCTAACTGTAAGCGCTCTCTGTTGCCCCTTTACCGCATTTTCCACGAACTCTCATCGCTCTCCGTTTCCCCTTCAAATCAGCTCTAAATCTGAGCCCTCTCTGTTTCCCCTTCACAGCAGCTCTAACTCCCAGCGCACTCTGTTGACCCTTCAACGCAGCTCTAACTCTCAGCACTCTCTGTTGCCCCGTGATCGCAGCTCTAACTCTCAGCGCTCTGTGTTTCCCCTTCACAGCAGCTTTAACTCCCCGCGCTCTCGTTTCCCCTTCTCACCTGCTCTAACTCTCAGCACTCTCTGTTGCCCCTTCACAACAGCTCTGACTAACCCTCACCGCTCTCTGTCTCCCATTCACAGCAGCTCTGAATGTCAGTGCTCTCTGTTGCCCCTTCACAGCAGCTCTGACTAACTCTCAGCTCTGACTAACTCTCAGTGCTAGCTATTGCCCCTTCAACGCAGCTCTAACTGTCAGCGCTCTGTTGCCCCTTCACAGCAAGCTCTAACTCTCAGCGCTCTCTGTTGCCCCTTCCCAGCAGGTCTAACTCTCAGCGCTCTCTGTTGCCCCTTCAACGCAGCTCTGACTAACGCTCAACGCTTTCCATTGCCGCGTCACAGCACCTTTGATTAACTCTCAGCGCTCTCTGTTGCCCCTTCCCAGCAGCTCTATGTCTCAGCGCTATCTTTTGCCCCTTCAGAGCATCTTCGACTAACTCTCAGCGCTAGCTGTTGCCCCTTCAACGCAGCTCTAACTCTCAGCGCTCTCTGTTGCCCATTCACAGCAGCTCTAGCTCTCAGCGCTCTCTGTTGCGCCTACACAGCAGGTCTAACGCTCAGCGCACTCTGTTGCCCCTTCACAGCAGCTTTAACTCCCAGCGCTCTCTGTTGCCCCTTCACAGCAGCTCTAAATCCCAGCGCGCTCTGTTGCCCCTTCACAGCAGCTCTAACTCCCAGCGCTGTCTGTTTCTCCTTCTCAGCTGCTCTAAATATCACCGCTCTCTGTTGCCCCTTCACAGCAGGTCTAACTCTCAGCGCTCTCTGTTGCCCGTCCACACAGCTCTAACTCTCAGCACTCTCTGTTGCCGCTTCACAACAGCTCTGACTAGCCCTCACCGCTCTGTCTCCCATTCACAGCAGCTCTGAATGTCAGTGCTCTCTGTTGCCCCTTCACAGCAGCTCTAACTCTCAGCGCTCTCTGTTGCCCCTTCACAGCAGATCTAGCTCTCAGCGCTCTCTGTTTCCCCTTCTCACCTGGTCTAACTCTCAGCGCTCTCTGTTGCCCCTTCAACGCAGCGCTAACTCCCAGCACTCTCTGTTGCCCGTCCACACAGCTCTAACTCTCAGCACTCTCTGTTGCCGCTTCACAACAGCTCTGACTAACCCTCACCGCTCTGTCTCCCATTCACAGCAGCTCTGAATGTCAGTGCTCTCTGTTGCCCCTTCACAGCAGCTCTAGCTCTCAGCGCTCTCTGTTGCGCCTACACAGCAGGTCTAACTCTCAGCGCTCTCAGTTGCCCCTTCAACGCAGCTTGAACTCTCAGCGCTCTCTGTTGCCCCTTCAATGCAGCTCTAACTCTCAACGCTTTCTGTTTCCCCTTCAAATCAGCTCTAAATCTCAGCCCTCTCTGTTGCCCCTTCACAGCAGCTCTAACTCCCAGCGCTCTCTGTGGCCCCTTCACAGCATCATCGAATGACTCTCAGCGCTCTCTGTTGCCCCTTCACAGCAGCTCTGACTAACTCTCAGCGCTCTCTGTTGCCCCTTGAACGCGGCTCTAACTCTCAGCGCTCTGTTGCCCCTTCAACGCAGCTCTAACTCAGCTCTGTTTCCCCTTCACAGGAGCTCTAACTCCCAGCGCTGCTGTTTCCCCTTCACAGCAGGTCTAACTCTCACCGCTCTCAGTCTCACATTCACAGCAGCTCTGAATATCAGCGGTCTCTGTTTCCCCTTCACAGCAGCTCTGACTAACTCTCAGCGCTCTGTTTCCCCTTCAGAGCAGCTCTAACTCCCAGCGCTCCTGTTTCCCCTTCACAGCAGGTCTAACTCACCGCTCTAGGTCTCGCATTCACAGCAGCTCTGAATATCAGCGCTCTCTGTTTTCCCTTCACAGCAGCTCTAACTCTCAGCGCTCTCTGTTGCCCCTTCACAGCACCTTCGGTTACCTCTCAGCGCTCTGTTTCCCCTTCCGAGCAGCTCTATCTCTCAGCGCTATCTTTTGCCCATTCAGAGCATCTTCGACTCTCAGCGCTAGCTGTTGCCCCTTCAACGCACCTCTGTCAGCGCTCTGTTGCCCCTTCACAGCAGCTCTGACTAACTCTCAGCGCTCTCTGTTGCCCCTTCCCAGCAGCTCTATGTCTCAGCGCTATCTTTTGCCCCTTCAGAATATCTTCGACTAACTCTCAGTGCTAGCTATTGCCCCTTCAAGGCAGCTCTAACTGTCAGCGCTCTGTTGCCCCTTCCCAGCAGCTCTGACTGTCAGCGCTATCTATTGCCCCTTCACAGCAGCTCTAACTCTCAGCGCTCTCTGTTGCCCCTTCCCAGCAGGTCTAACTCTCAGCGCTCTCTGTTGCCCCTTCAACGCAGCTGTGACTAACACTCAACGCTTTCCATTGCCGCGTCACAGCACCTTTGATTAACTCTCAGCGCTCTCTGTTGCCCCTTCCCAGCAGCTCTATGTCTCAGCGCTATCTTTTGCCCCTTCAGAGCATCTTCGACTAACTCTCAGCGCTAGCTGTTGCCCCTTCAACGCAGCTCTAACTCTCAGCGCTCTCTGTTGCCCCTTCACAGCAGCTCTAACTCCCAGCGCTCTCTGTTGCCCCTTCACAGCAGCTCTAGCTCTCAGCGCTCTCTGTTGCCCCTACACAGCAGGTCTAACTCTCAGCGCTCTCGGTTGCCCCTTGAACGCAGCTCTAACTCTTAGCACTCTCTGTTGCCCCTTCACAGCAGCTCTAACTCTCAGGGCTCTCTGTTTCCCCTTCTCAGCTGCTCTAACTCTCAGCGTTCTCTGTTGCCCCTTCAACGCAGCTCTAACTCAGCGCTCTCTGTTTCCCCTTCACAGCAGCTCTAACTCCCAGCGCTCCTGTTTCCCCTTCACAGCAGGTCTAACTCACCGCTCTCAGTCTCGCGTTCAGAGCAGCTCTAAATATCAGCGGTCTCTGTTGCCCCTTCACAGCAGCCCTGACTAACACTCAGCGCTCACTGTTGCCCCTTCAACGCAGCTGTAAGTCTCAGCGCTCTCTGTTGCCCCTTTACAGCACCTTCGGTTACCTCTCAGCGCTCTCTGTTGCCCCTTCCCAGCAGCTCTATGTCTCAGCGCTATCTTTTGCCCCTTCAGAGCATCTTCGACTAACTCTCAGTGCTAGCTGTTGCCCCTTCAACGCAGCTCTGTCAGCGCTCTGTTGCCCCTTCACAGCAGCTCTGACTAACTTTCAGCGCTCTCTGTTGCCCCTTCATAGCAGCTCTGAATAACTCTCAGCGCTCTCTGTTGCCCCTTCAACGCAGCACTAACTCTCAACGCTCTCTGTTTCCCCTTCACAGCAGCTCTAACTCCCAGCGCACTCCGTTGACCCTTTAACGCAGCTCTAACTCTCAGCGCTCTGTGTTGCCCCTTCACCGCAGCTCTAACTCTCAGCGCTCTCTGTTGCCCATTCACAGCAGCTCTAACTCCCAGCGCACTCTGTTGCCCCTTCACAGCAGCTCTAGCTCTCAGCACTCTCTGTTGCCCCTACACAGCAGGTCTAACTCTCAGCGCTCTCGGTTGCCCCTTGAACGCAGCTCTAACTCTTAGCACTCTCTGTTGCCCCTTCACAGCAGCTCTAACTCTCAGGGCTCTCTGTTTCCCCTTCTCAGCTGCTCTAACTCTCAGCGCTCTCTGTTGCCCCTTCAACGCAGCTCTAACTCAGCGCTCTCTGTTTCCCCTTCACAGCAGCTCTAACTCCCAGCGCTCCTGTTTCCCCTTCACAGCAGGTCTAACTCACCGCTCTCAGTCTCGCGTTCAGAGCAGCTCTAAATATCAGCGGTCTCTGTTGCCCCTTCACAGCAGCCCTGACTAACACTCAGCGCTCTCTGTTGCCCCTTCAACGCAGCTCAAACTCTCAGCGCTCTCTGTTTCCCCTTCACAGCAGCTCTAACTCCCAGGGCTCTCTGTTGCCCCTTCACAGCAGCTCTAAATCCAACCGATCTGTTTCCCCTTCTCAGCTGCTCTATCAGCGCTCTCTGTTGCCCCTTCTCAGCTGCTCTAACTCTCAGCGCTCTCTGTAGCCCCTTCAAAGCAGCTCGAACTCTCAGCGCTCTCTCTTGCCCCTTAACAGCAGCTCTGAATAACTCTCAGCACTCTCTGTTGTCCCTTCAGAGCAGCTCTAACTTTCAGCGCTGTCTATTGCCCCTTCACAGCATCTTCGACTCTCAGCGCTCTGTTGCCCCTTCAACGCAGCGCTAACTCCCAGCACTCTCTGTTGCCCGTCCACACAGCTCTAACTCTCAGCACTCTCTGTTGCCGCTTCACAACAGCTCTGACTAACCCTCACCGCTCTGTCTCCCATTCACAGCAGCTCTGAATGTCAGTGCTCTCTGTTGCCCCTTCAACGCAGCTCTCTCAATGCTTTCTGTTTCCCCTTCACAGCAGCTCTAACTCCCAGCGCACTCTGTTGACCCTTCAACGCAGCTCTAACTCTCAGCGCTCTCTGTTTCCCCTTGATCGCAGCTCTAACTCTCAGCGCTCTCTGTTTCCCCTTCACAGCAGCTTTAACTCCCCGCGCTCTCGTTTCCCCTTCTCACCTGGTCTAACTCTCAGCGCTCTGTGTTGCCCCTTCAACGCAGCGCTAACTCCCAGCACTCTCTGTTGCCCGTCCACACAGCTCTAACTCTCAGCACTCTCTGTTGCCGCTTCACAACAGCTCTGACTAACCCTCACCGCTCTCTGTCTCCCATTCACAGCAGCTCTAAATGTCAGCCCTCTCTGTTGCCCCTTCACAGCAGCTCTAGCTCTCAGCGCTCTCTGTTGCCCCTACACAGCAGGTCTAACTCTCAGCGCTCTCGGTTGCCCCTTCAACGCAGCTCTAACTCTCAGCGCTCTCTGTTGCCCCTTGAACGCAGCTCTAAATCTCAGCACTCTCTGTTGCGCCTTCAACGCAGCTCTAAGTCTCAGCGCTCTCTGTTGCCCCGTCACAGCAGCTCTAACTCTCAGCGCTCTCTGTTGCCCCATCACAGCAACTCTAACTCTCAGCGATCGGTGTTGCCCCTTCATAGCAGCTCTAACTGTAAGCGCTCTCTGTGGCCCCTTCACAGCATCATCGAATGACTCTCAGCGCTCTCTGTTGCCCCTTAACAGCAGCTCTGAATAACTCTCAGCGCTCTCTGTTGCCCCTTCAAAGGAGCTCTAACTCTCAGCGCTCTCTGTTGCCCCTTTCCTGCAGCTCTGACAAACTCTCAGCACTCTCTCTTGCCCCGTCACAGTTGCTCTGACTCTCAGCGCTCTCTGTTGCCCCGTCACAGTAGCTCTAACTCTCAGCGCTCTCTATTGCCTCTTCACAGCAGCTCTAACTCCCAGCACTCGGTGTTGCCCCTTCATTGCAGCTCTAACTGTAAGCGCTCTCTGTTGCCCCTTTACCGCATTTTCCACGAAATCTCATCGCTCTCCGTTTCCCCTTCACAGCAGCTCTAACTCCCAGCACTCTCTGTTGCCCCTTCACAGCAGCTCTAACTCACAGCGCTCTCTGTTGCCCCTTCACAGCAGCTCTAACTCCCAGCGCTCTCTGTTTCTCCTTCTCAGCTGCTCTAAATATCACCGCTCTCTGTTGCCCCTTCACAGCAGGTCTAACTCTCAGCGCTCTCTGTTTCCCCTTCACCGAAGCTCTAACTCTCAGCGCTCTGTTGCCCCTTCACAGCAGCTCTAACTCCCCGTGCTCTCTGTTGCCCCTTCTCAGCTGCTCTAACTCTCAGCGCTCTCTGTTGCCCCTTCAACGCAGCTTGAACTCTCAGCGCTCTCTGTTGCCCCTTCAACGCAGCTCTAACTCAGCGCTCTCTGTTTCCCCTTCACAGCAGCTCTAACTCCCAGGGCTCTCTGTTGCCCCTTCAACGCAGCTCTAACTCTCAGTGCTCTCTGTTTCCCCTTCTCAGCTACTCTAACTCTCAGCGCTCTCTGTTGCCCCTTCAAAGCAGCTCGAACTCTCAGCGCTCTCTGTGGCCCCTTCACAGCATCATCGACTCTCAGCGCTCTCTGTTGCCCCTTAACAGCAGCTCTGAATAACTCTCAGCACTCTCTGTTGTCCCTTCAGAGCAGCTCTAACTTTCAGCGCTGTCTATTGCCCCTTCACAGCATCTTCGACTAACTCTCAGCGCTCTGTTGCCCCTTCAAAGCAGCTCTAACTCTCAGCGCTCTCTGTTGCCCCTACCCAGCAGCTCTAACTCTCAGCGCTGTCTGTTGCCCCTTTCCTGCAGCTCTGACAAACTCTCAGCACTCTCTCTTGCCCCGTCACAGTGGCTCTGACTCTCAGCGCTCTCTGTTGCCCCGTCAGAGTAGCTCTAACTCTCAGCGCTCTCTGTTGCCCCTTCAGCGCAGCTCTAACTCTCAGCGCTCTGTTTCCCCTTCAATGCAGCTCTAACTCAGCTCTCTCTGTTTCCCCTTCACAGCCGCTCTAACTCCCAGCGCTGCTGTTTCCCCTTCACAGCAGGTCTAACTCTCACCGCTCTCAGTCTCGCATTCACAGCAGCTCTGAATATCAGCGGTCTCTGTTTCCCCTTCACAGCAGCTCTAACTCTCAGCGATTTCTGTTTCCCCTTCACAGCAGCTCTAACTCCCAGCGCTCCTGTTTCCCCTTCACAGCAGGTCTAACTCTCACCGCTCTCAGTCTCGCATTCACAGCAGCTCTGAATATCAGCGGTCTCTGTTTCCCCTTCATAGCAGCTCTGACTAACTCTCAGCGCTCTCTGTTTCCCCTTCACAGCAGCTCTAACTCCCAGCGCTCTCTGTTGCCCCTTCACAGCAGCTCTAACTCCCAGCGCAATGTTGACCCTTCAATGCAGCTCTAACTCTCAGCGCTCTCTGTTGCCCCTTGAACGCAGCTCTAACTCTCAGCGCTCTCTGTTTCCCCTTCTCAGCTGCTCTAACTCTCAGCGCTCTCTGTTGCCCCTTCAACGCAGCTTGAACTCTCAGGGCTCTCTGTTGCCCCTTCAACGCAGCTCTAACTCAGCGCTCTCTGTTTCCCCTTCACAGCAGCTCTAAATCCCAGCGCTCCTGTTTCCCCTTCACAGCAGGTCTAACTCACCGCCCTCAGTCTCGCGTTCAGAGCAGCTCTAAATATCAGCGGTCTCTGTTGCCCCTTCACAGTAGCTCTAACTAACTCTCAGCGCTCTCTGTTGCCCCTTCAAGGCAGCTGTAACTCTCAGCGCTCTCTGTTGCCCCTTCACAGCACCTTTGGTTACCTCTCAGCGCTCTCTGTTGCCCCTTCCCAGCAGCTCTATGTCTCAGCACTATCTTTTGCCCCTTCAGAGCATCTTCGACTAACTCTCAGTGCTAGCTATTGCCCCTTCAACGCAGCTCTTACTGTCAGCGCTCTGTTGCCCCTTCCCAGCAGCTCTGACTAACTTTCAGCGCTCTCTGTTGCCCCTTAACAGCAGCTCTGAATAACTCTCAGCACTCTCTGTTGTCCCTTCAGAGCAGCTCTAACTTTCAGCGCTGTCTATTGCCCCTTCACAGCAGCTCTAACTCTCAGCGCTCTCTGTTGCCCCTTCAACGCAGCGCTAACTCCCAGCACTCTCTGTTGCCCGTCCACACAGCTCTAACTCTCAGCACTCTCTGTTGCCGCTTCACAACAGCTCTCACTAACCCTCACCGCTCTCTCTCTCCCATTCACAGCAGCTCTAAATGTCAGCCCTCTCTGTTGCCCCTTCACAGCAGCTCTAGCTCTCAGCGCTCTCTGTTGCCCCTACACAGCAGGTCTAACTCTCAGCGCTCTCGGTTGCCCCTTCAACGCAGCTCTAACTCTCAGCGCTCTCTATTGCCCCTTGAACGCAGCTCTAACTCTCAGCACTCTCTGTTGCGCCTTCAACGCAGCTCTAAGTCTCAGCGCTCTCTGTTGCCCCGTCACAGCAGCTCTAACTCTCAGCGCTCTCTGTTGCCCCATCACAGCAACTCTAACTCTCAGCGATCGGTGTTGCCCCTTCATAGCAGCTCTAACTGTAAGCGCTCTCTGTGGCCCCTTCACAGCATCATCGAATGACTCTCAGCGCTCTCTGTTGCCCCTTAACAGCAGCTCTGAATAACTCTCAGCGCTCTCTGTTGCCCCTTCAAAGCAGCTCTAACTCTCAGCGCTCTCTGTTGCCCCTACCCAGCAGCTCTAACTCTCAGCGCTCTCTGTTGCCCCTTTCCTGCAGCTCTGACAAACTCTCAGCACTCTCTCTTGCCCCGTCACAGTTGCTCTGACTCTCAGCGCTCTCTGTTGCCCCGTCACAGTAGCTCTAACTCTCAGCGCTCTCTATTGCCTCTTCACAGCAGCTCTAACTCCCAGCACTCGGTGTTGCCCCTTCATTGCAGCTCTAACTGTAAGCGCTCTCTGTTGCCCCTTTACCGCATTTTCCACGAACTCTCATCGCTCTCCGTTTCCCCTTCACAGCAGCTCTAACTCCCAGCGCTCTCTGTTGCCCCTTCACAGCAGCTCTAACTCACAGCGCTCTCTGTTGCCCCTTCACAGCAGCTCTAACTCCCAGCGCTCTCTGTTTCTCCTTCTCAGCTGCTCTAAATATCACCGCTCTCTGTTGCCCCTTCACAGCAGGTCTAACTCTCAGCGCTCTCTGTTTCCCCTTCACCGAAGCTCTAACTCTCAGCGCTCTGTTGCCCCTTCACAGCAGCTCTAACTCCCCGTGCTCTCTGTTGCCCCTTCTCAGCTGCTCTAACTCTCAGCGCTCTCTGTTGCCCCTTCAACGCAGCTTGAACTCTCAGCGCTCTCTGTTGCCCCTTCAACGCAGCTCTAACTCAGCGCTCTCTGTTTCCCCTTCACAGCAGCTCTAACTCCCAGGGCTCTCTGTTGCCCCTTCAACGCAGCTCTAACTCTCAGTGCTCTCTGTTTCCCCTTCTCAGCTACTCTAACTCTCAGCGCTCTCTGTTGCCCCTTCCCAGCAGCTCTATGTCTCAGCGCTATCTTTTGCCCCTTCAGAGCATCTTCGACTAACTCTCAGTGCTAGCTGTTGCCCCTTCAACGCAGCTCTAACTGTCAGCGCTCTGTTGCCCCTTCACAGCAGCTCTGACTAACTTTCAGCGCTCTCTGTTGCCCCTTCATAGCAGCTCTGAATAACTCTCAGCGCTCTCTGTTGCCCCTTCAACGCAGCACTAACTCTCAACGCTCTCTGTTTCCCCTTCACAGCAGCTCTAACTCCCAGCGCACTCCGTTGACCCTTTAACGCAGCTCTAACTCTCAGCGCTCTGTGTTGCCCCTTCACCGCAGCTCTAACTCTCAGCGCTCTCTGTTGCCCATTCACAGCAGCTCTAACTCCCAGCGCACTCTGTTGCCCCTTCACAGCAGCTCTAGCTCTCAGCACTCTCTGTTGCCCCTACACAGCAGGTCTAACTCTCAGGGCTCTCTGTTGCCCCTTCAACGCAGCTCTAACTCAGCGCTCTCTGTTTCCCCTTCACAGCAGCTCTAACTCCCAGCGCTCCTGTTTCCCCTTCACAGCAGGTCTAACTCACCGCTCTCAGTCTCGCGTTCAGAGCAGCTCTAAATATCAGCGGTCTCTGTTGCCCCTTCACAGCAGCCCTGACTAACACTCAGCACTCTCTGTTGCCCCTTCAACGCAGCTGTAAGTCTCAGCGCTCTCTGTAGCCCCTTTACAGCACCTTCGGTTACCTCTCAGCGCTCTCTGTTGCCCCTTCCCAGCAGCTCTATGTCTCAGCGCTATCTTTTGCCCCTTCAGAGCATCTTCGACTAACTCTCAGTGCTAGCTGTTGCCCCTTCAACGCAGCTCTAACTGTCAGCGCTCTGTTGCCCCTTCACAGCAAGCTCTAACTCTCAGCGCTCTCTGTTGCCCCTTCCCAGCAGGTCTAACTCTCAGAGCTCTCTGTTGCCCCTTCAACGCAGCTCTGACTAACGCTCAACGCTTTCCATTGCCGCGTCACAGCACCTTTGAGTAACTCTCAGCGCTCTCTGTTGCCCCTTCCCAGCAGCTCTATATCTCAGCGCTATCTTTTGCCCCTTCAGAGCATCTTCGACTAACTCTCAGCGCTAGCTGTTGCCCCTTCAACGCAGCTCTAACTCACAGCGCTCTCTGTTGCCCCTTCACAGCAGCTCTAACTCCCAGCGCTCTGTTTCTCCTTCTCAGCTGCTCTAAATATCACCGCTCTCTGTTGCCCCTTCACAGCAGGTCTAACTCTCAGCGCTCTCTGTTTCCCCTTCTCAGCTGCTCTATCAGTGCTCTCTGTTGCCCCTTCAACGCAGCGCTAACTCCCAGCACTCTCTGTTGCCCGTCCACACAGCTCTAACTCTCAGCACTCTCTGTTGCTGCTTCACAACAGCTCTGACTAGCCCTCACCGCTCTGTCTCCCATTCACAGCAGCTCTGAATGTCAGTGCTCTCTGTTGCCCCTTCACAGCAGCTCTAGCTCTCAGCGCTCTCGGTTGCCCCTTGAACGCAGCTCTAACTCTCAGCACTCTCTGTTGCCCCTTCACAGCAGCTCTAACTCTCAGCGCTCTCTGTTTCCCCTTCTCAGCTGCTCTACCTCTCAGCGCTCTCTGTTGCCAGTTCAACGCAGCTTGAACTCTCAGCACTCTCTGTTGCCCCTTCAACGCAGCTCTAACTCAGCGCTCTCTGTTTCCCCTTCACAGCAGCTCTAACTCCCAGCGCTCCTGTTTCCCCTTCACAGCAGGTCTAACTCACCGCTCTCAGTCTCGCGTTCAGAGCAGCTCTAAATATCAGCGGTCTCTGTTGCCCCTTCACAGCAGCTCTGACTAACTCTCAGCGCTCTCTGTTGCCCCTTCAACGCAGCTGTAACTCTCAGCGCTCTCTGTTGCCCCTTTACAGCACCTTCGGTTACCTCTCAGCGCTCTCTGTTGCCCCTTCCCAGCAGCTCTATGTCTCAGCGCGATCTTTTGCCCCTTCAGAGCATCTTCGACTAACTCTCAGTGCTAGCTGTTGCTCCTTCAACGCAGCTCTAACTATCAGCGCTCTGTTGCCCCTTCACAGCAGCTCTGACTAACTTTCAGCGCTCTCTGTTGCCCCTTCACAGCAGCTCTGAATAACTCCCAGCGCTCTCTGTTGCCCCTTCAACGCAGCTCTAACTCTCAACGCTCTGTTTCCCCTTCACAGCAGCTCTAACTCCCAGCGCACTCCGTTGACCCTTCAACGCAGCTCTAACTCTCAGCGTTCTCTGTTGCCCCTTGAAAGCAGCTCTAACTCTCAGCACTCTCTGTTGCCCCTTCACCGCAGCTCTAACTCTCAGCGCTCTCTGTTGCCCCTTCACAGCAGCTCTAACTCCCAGCGCTCTCTGTTTCCCCTTCTTAGCTGCTCTAACTTCCAGCGCTCTTTTTCCCCTTCACAGCAGCTCTAACTCCCAGGTCTCTCTGTTGCCGCTTCACAGCAGCTCTAACTCCAAGCGATCTGTTTCCCCTTCTCAGCTGCTCTATCAGCGCTCTCTGTTGCCCCTTCAACGCAGCTCTAACTCTCAGCGCTCTCTGTGGCCCCTTCTCAGCTGCTCTAACTCTCAGCGCTCTCTGTTGCCCCTTCTAAGCAGCTCGAACTCTCAGCGCTCTCTGTGGCCCCTTCACAGCATCATCGACTCTCAGCGCTCTCTGTTGCCCCTTAACAGCAGCTCTGAATAACTCTCAGCACTCTCTGTTGTCCCTTCAGAGCAGCTCTAACTTTCAGCACTGCCTATTGCCCCTTCACAGCATCTTCGACTAACTCTCAGCGCTCTGTTGCCCCTTCAAAGCAGCTCTAACTCTCAGCGCTCTCTGTTGTCCCTTTCCTGCAGCTCTGACAAACTCTCAGCACTCTCTCTTGCCCCGTCACAGTTGCTCTGACTCTCAGCGCTCTCTGTTGCCCCGTCACAGTAGCTCTAACTCTCAGCGCTCTCTATTGCCTCTTCACAGCAGCTCTAACTCCCAGCACTCGGTGTTGCCCCTTCATTGCAGCTCTAACTGTAAGCGCTCTCTGTTGCCCCTTTACCGCATTTTCCACGAACTCTCATCGCTCTCCGTTTCCCCTTCAAATCAGCTCTAAATCTCAGCCCTCTCTGTTGCCCCTTCAGAGCAGCTCTAACTCTCAGCGCTCTCTGTTGCCCCTTCCCAGCAGCTCTAACTCTCAGCGCTCTCTGTTTCCCCTTCTCAGCTGCTCTATCAGTGCTCTCTGTTGCCCCTTCAACGCAGCGCTAACTCCCAGCACTCTCTGTTGCCCGTCCACACAGCTCTAACTCTCAGCACTCTCTGTTGCCGCTTCACAACAGCTCTGACTAACCCTCACCGCTCTGTCTCCCATTCACAGCAGCTCTGAATGTAAGTGCTCTCTGTTGCCCCTTCAACGCAGCTCTCTCAATGCTTTCTGTTTCCCCTTCACAGCAGCTCTAACTCCCAGCGCACTCTGTTGACCCTTCAACGCAGCTCTAACTCTCAGCACTCTCTGTTGCCCCGTGATCGCAGCTCTAACTCTCAGCGCTCTGTGTTTCCCCTTCACAGCAGCTTTAACTCCCCGCGCTCTCGTTTCCCCTTCTCACCTGCTCTAACTCTCAGCACTCTCTGTTGCCCCTTCACAACAGCTCTGACTAACCCTCACCGCTCTCTGTCTCCCATTCACAGCAGCTCTGAATGTCAGTGCTCTCTGTTGCCCCTTCACAGCAGCTCTGACTAACTCTCAGCTCTGACTAACTCTCAGTGCTAGCTATTGCCCCTTCAACGCAGCTCTAACTGTCAGCGCTCTGTTGCCCCTTCACAGCAAGCTCTAACTCTCAGCGCTCTGTTACCCCTTCAACGCAGCTGGAACTCTCAGCGCTCTGTTTCCCCTTCACAGCAGCTCTAACTCCCAGCGCTCTCTGTTGCCCCTTCACAGCAGCTTTAACTCCCAGCGCTCTCTGTTGCCCCTTCCCAGCAGGTCTAACTCTCAGCGCTCTCTGTTGCCCCTTCAACGCAGCGCTAACTCCCAGCACTCTCTGTTGACCGTCCACACAGCTCTAACTCTCAGCACTCTCTGTTGCCGCTTCACAACAGCTCTGACTAACCCTCACCGCTCTGTCTCCCATTCACAGCAGCTCTGAATGTCAGTGCTCTCTGTTGCCCCTTCACAGCAGCTCTAGCTCTCAGCGCTCTCTGTTGCGCCTACACAGCAGGTCTAACTCTCAGCGCTCTCAGTTGCCCCTTCAACGCAGCTTGAACTCTCAGCGCTCTCTGTTGCCCCTTCAACGCAGCTCTAACTCTCAACGCTTTCTGTTTCCCCTTCAAATCAGCTCTAAATCTCAGCCCTCTCTGTTGCCCCTTCACAGCAGCTCTAACTCCCAGCGCTCTCTGTGGCCCCTTCACAGCATCATCGAATGACTCTCAGCGCTCTCTGTTGCCCCTTAACAGCAGCTCTGAATAACTCTTGGCACTCTTGTTGTCCCTTCAGAGCAGCTCTAACTTTCAGCGCTGTCTCTTGCCCCTTCACAGCAGCTCTGACTAACTCTCAGCGCTCTCTGTTGCCCCTTGAACGCGGCTCTAACTCTCAGCGCTCTGTTGCCCCTTCAACGCAGCTCTAACTCTCAGCGCTCTGTTTCCCCTTCAACGCAGCTCTAACTCAGCTCTGTTTCCCCTTCACAGCAGCTCTAACTCCCAGCGCTGCTGTTTCCCCTTCACAGCAGGTCTAACTCTCACCGCTCTCAGTCTCACATTCACAGCAGCTCTGAATATCAGCGGTCTCTGTTTCCCCTTCACAGCAGCTCTGACTAACTCTCAGCGCTCTGTTTCCCCTTCAGAGCAGCTCTAACTCCCAGCGCTCCTGTTTCCCCTTCACAGCAGGTCTAACTCACCGCTCTAGGTCTCGCATTCACAGCAGCTCTGAATATCAGCGCTCTCTGTTTTCCCTTCACAGCAGCTCTAACTCTCAGCGCTCTCTGTTGCCCCTTCACAGCACCTTCGGTTACCTCTCAGCGCTGTTTCCCCTTCCGAGCAGCTCTATCTCTCAGCGCTATCTTTTGCCCATTCAGAGCATCTTCGACTAACTCTCAGCGCTAGCTGTTGCCCCTTCAACGCACCTCTGTCAGCGCTCTGTTGCCCCTTCACAGCAGCTCTGACTAACTCTCAGCGCTCTCTGTTGCCCCTTCCCAGCAGCTCTATGTCTCAGCGCTATCTTTTGCCCCTTCAGAATATCTTCGACTAACTCTCAGTGCTAGCTATTGCCCCTTCAACGCAGCTCTAACTGTCAGCGCTCTGTTGCCCCTTCCCAGCAGCTCTGTCAGCGCTATCTATTGCCCCTTCACAGCAGCTCTAACTCTCAGCGCTCTCTGTTGCCCCTTCCCAGCAGGTCTAACTCTCAGCGCTCTCTGTTGCCCCTTCAACGCAGCTGTGACTAACACTCAACGCTTTCCATTGCCGCGTCACAGCACCTTTGATTAACTCTCAGCGCTCTCTGTTGCCCCTTCCCAGCAGCTCTATGTCTCAGCGCTATCTTTTGCCCCTTCAGAGCATCTTCGACTAACTCTCAGCGCTAGCTGTTGCCCCTTCAACGCAGCTCTAACTCTCAGCGCTCTCTGTTGCCCATTCACAGCAGCTCTAACACCCAGCGCTCTCTGTTGCCCCTTCACAGCAGCTCTAGCTCTCAGCGCTCTCTGTTGCCCCTACACAGCAGGTCTAACTCTCAGCGCTCTCGGTTGCCCCTTGAACGCAGCTCTAACTCTCAGCACTCTCTGTTGCCCCTTCACAGCAGCTCTAACTCTCAGGGCTCTCTGTTTCCCCTTCTCAGCTGCTCTAACTCTCAGCGCTCTCTGTTGCCCCTTCAACGCAGCTGTGACTAACACTCAACGCTTTCCATTGCCGCGTCACAGCACCTTTGATTAACTCTCAGCGCTCTCTGTTGCCCCTTCCCAGCAGGTCTAACTCTCAGCGCTCTCTGTTGCCCCTTCAACGCAGCTGTGACTAACACTCAACGCTTTCCATTGCCGCGTCACAGCACCTTTGATTAACTCTCAGCGCTCTCTGTTTCCCCTTCTCAGCTGCTCTAACTCTCAGCGCTCTCTGTTGCCCCTTCACAGCAGCTCTAACTCCCAGCGCTCTGTTTCCCCTTCTCAGCTGCTCTAACTCTCAGCGCTCTCTGTTGCCCCTTCAACACAGCTTGAACTCTCAGCGCTCTCTGTTGCCCCTTCAACGCAGCTCTAACTCAGCGCTCTCTGTTTCCCCTTAACAGCAGCTCTAACTTCCAGCGATCCTGTTTCCCCTTCACAGCAGGTCTAACTCACCGCTCTCAGTCTCGCGTTCAGAGCAGCTCTGAATATCAGCGGTCTCTGTTGCCCCTTCACAGCAGCTCTGACTAACTCTCAGCTGTCTATGTTGCCCCTTCAACGCAGCTGTAACTCTCAGCGCTCTCTGTTTCCCCTTCAGAGCAGCTCTAACTCCCAGCGCTCCTGTTTCCCCTTCACAGCAGGTCTAACTCACCGCTCTCAGTCTCGCATTCACAGCAGCTCTGAATATCAGCGCTCTCTGTTTTCCCTTCACAGCAGCTCTAACTCTCAGCGCTCTCTGTTGCCCCTTCACAGCACCTTCGGTTACCTCTCAGCGCTCTGTTTCCCCTTCCCAGCAGCTCTATGTCTCAGCGCTATCTTTTGCCCATTCAGAGCATCTTCGACTAACTCTCAGCGCTACCTGTTGCCCCTTCAACGCACCTCTGTCAGCGCTCTGTTGCCCCTTCACAGCAGCTCTGACTAACTCTCAGCGCTCTCTGTTGCCCCTTCACAGCAGCTCTAGCTCTCAACGCTTTCTGTTTCCCCTTCAAATCAGCTCTAAATCTCAGCCCTCTATGTTGCCCCTTCACAGCAGCTCTAACTCCCAGCGCTCTCTGTGGCCCCTTCACAGCATCATCGAATGACTCTCAGCGCTCTCTGTTGCCCTTTAACAGCAGCTCTGAATAACTCTCAGCACTCTTGTTGTCCCTTCAGAGCAGCTGTAACTTTCAGCGCTGTCTCTTGCCCCTTCACAGCAGCTCTAACTCTCAGCACTCTCTGTTGCCCCTTCGACTCAGCTCTAAACTCTCAGCGCTCTCTGTTGCCCCTTGAACGCAGCTCTAACTCTCAGCGCTCTCTGTTGCCCCTTCACAGCAGCTCTAACTCCCAGCAATCTCTGTTGCCCCTTGAACGCAGCTCTAACTCTCAGCGCTCTCTATTGACCCTTCACAGCAGCTCTGACAAACTCTCAGCACTCTCTCTTGCCACGACACAGTTGCTCTGACTCTCAGCGCTCTCTGTTGCCTCTTCACAGCAGCTCTAACTCCCAGCACTCGGTGTTGCCCCTTCATAGCAGCTCTAACTGTAAGCGCTCTCTGTTGCCCCTTTACCGCATTTTCCACGAACTCTCATCGCTAGCCGTTTCCCTTTCAAAAAAGCTCTAAATCTCAGCCTTCTCTGTTGCCCCTTCAGAGCAGCTCTAGCTCTCAGCGCTCTCTGTTTCCCCTTCCCAGCAGCTCTAACTCTCAGCGCTCTCTGTTTCCCCTTCACAGCAGCTCTAACTCCCAGCGGTCTCTGTTCCCCTTCACAGCAGCTCTAACTCCCAGCGCTCTGTTTCCTCTTCACAGCAGTTCTACCTCTCAGCGCTGTTTCCCCTTCCCAGCAGCTCGAACTCTCAGCGCTCTCTGTTGCCCCTTCACAGCAGCTTTAACTCCCAGCGCTCTGTTTCCCCTTCTCAGCTGCTCTAACTCTCAGCGCTCTCTGTTGCCGCTTCACAACAGCTCTAACTAACCCTCACTGCTCTGTCTCCCATTCACAGCAGCTCTGAATGTCAGTGCTCTCTGTTGCCCCTTCACAGCAGCGCTGACTAACTCTCAGCTGTCTCTGTTGCCCCTTTAACGCAGCTGTAACTCTCAGCGCTCTCTGTTGCCCCTTCACAGCACCTTCGGTTACCTCTCAGCGCTCTCTGTTGCCCCTTCCCAGCAGCTCTATGTCTCAGCGCTATCTTTTGCCCCTTCAGAATATCTTCGACTAAATCTCAGCGCTAGCTGTTGCTCCTTCAATGCAGCTCTAACTCTCAGCGCTCTCTGTTGTCCATTCACAGCAGCTCTAGCTCTCAGCGCTCTCTGTTGCGCCTACACAGCAGGTCTAACGCTCAGCGCTCTCTGTTGCCCCTTCACAGCAGCTCTAACTCCCAGCGCTCTCTGTTGCCCCTTCACAGCAGCTCTAACTCCCAGCGCGCTCTGTTGCCCCTTCACAGCAGCTCTAACTCCCAGCGCTCTGTTTCTCCTTCTCAGCTGCTCTAAATATCACCGCTCTCTGTTGCCCCTTCACAGCAGCCTTAACAACCAGCGCTCTCTGTTTCCCCTTCACCGCAGCTCTAACTCTCAGCGCTCTCTGTTGCCCCTTCACAGCAGCTCTAACTCCCAGCACTCTCTGTTTCTCCTTCTCAGCTGCTCTAAATATCACCGCTCTCTGTTGCCCCTTCACAGCAGCCTTAACAACCAGCGCTCTCTGTTTCCCCTTCACCGCAGCTCTAACTCTCAGCGCTCTCTGTTGCCCCTTCACAGCAGCTCTAACTCCCAGCGCTCTCTGTTTCCCCTTCTCAGCTGCTCTAACTCTAAGCGCTCTCTGTTGCCCCTTCAACGCAGCTTGAACTCTCAGCGCTCTCTGTTGCCCCTTCAACGCAGCTCTAACTCAGCGCTCTGTTTCCCTTTCACAGCAGCTCTAACTTCCAGCGCTCCTGTTTCCCCTTCACAGCAGGTCTAACTCACCGCTCTCAGTCTCGCGTTCAGAGCAGCTCTGAATATCAGCGGTCTCTGTTGCCCCTTCACAGCAGCTCTGACTAACTCTCAGCTGTCTCTGTTGCCCCTTCAACGCAGCTGTAACTCTCAGCGCTCTCTGTTGCCCCTTCACAGCACCTTCGGTTACCTCTCAGCGCTCTCTGTTGCCCCTTCCCAGCAGCTCTATGTCTCAGCGCTATCTTTTTCCCCTTCAGAATATCTTCGACTAACTCTCAGTGCTAGCTATTGCCCCTTCAACGCAGCTCTAACCGTCAGCGCTCTGTTGCCCCTTCCCAGCAGGTCTAACTCTCAGAGCTCTCTGTTGCCCCTTCAACGCAGCTCTGACTAACGCTCAACGCTTTCCATTGCCGCGTCACAGCACCTTTGAGTAACTCTCAGCGCTCTCTGTTGCCCCTTCCCAGCAGCTCTATATCTCAGCGCTATCTTTTGCCCCTTCAGAGCATCTTCGACTAACTCTCAGCGCTAGCTGTTGCCCCTTCAACGCAGCTCTAACTCACAGCGCTCTCTGTTGCCCCTTCACAGCAGCTCTAACTCCCAGCGCTCTGTTTCTCCTTCTCAGCTGCTCTAAATATCACCGCTCTCTGTTGCCCCTTCACAGCAGGTCTAACTCTCAGCGCTCTCTGTTTCCCCTTCTCAGCTGCTCTATCAGTGCTCTCTGTTGCCCCTTCAACGCAGCGCTAACTCCCAGCACTCTCTGTTGCCCGTCCACACAGCTCTAACTCTCAGCACTCTCTGTTGCTGCTTCACAACAGCTCTGACTAGCCCTCACCGCTCTGTCTCCCATTCACAGCAGCTCTGAATGTCAGTGCTCTCTGTTGCCCCTTCACAGCAGCTCTAGCTCTCAGCGCTCTCGGTTGCCCCTTGAACGCAGCTCTAACTCTCAGCGCTCTCTGTTTCCCCTTCTCAGCTGCTCTAACTCTCAGCGCTCTCTGTTGCCAGTTCAACGCAGCTTGAACTCTCAGCACTCTCTGTTGCCCCTTCAACGCAGCTCTAACTCAGCGCTCTCTGTTTCCCCTTCACAGCAGCTCTAACTCCCAGCGCTCCTGTTTCCCCTTCACAGCAGGTCTAACTCACCGCTCTCAGTCTCGCGTTCAGAGCAGCTCTAAATATCAGCGGTCTCTGTTGCCCCTTCACAGCAGCTCTGACTAACTCTCAGCGCTCTCTGTTGCCCCTTCAACGCAGCTGTAACTCTCAGCGCTCTCTGTTGCCCCTTTACAGCACCTTCGGTTACCTCTCAGCGCTCTCTGTTGCCCCTTCCCAGCAGCTCTATGTCTCAGCGCGATCTTTTGCCCCTTCAGAGCATCTTCGACTAACTCTCAGTGCTAGCTGTTGCTCCTTCAACGCAGCTCTAACTATCAGCGCTCTGTTGCCCCTTCACAGCAGCTCTGACTAACTTTCAGCGCTCTCTGTTGCCCCTTCACAGCAGCTCTGAATAACTCCCAGCGCTCTCTGTTGCCCCTTCAACGCAGCTCTAACTCTCAACGCTCTGTTTCCCCTTCACAGCAGCTCTAACTCCCAGCGCACTCCGTTGACCCTTCAACGCAGCTCTAACTCTCAGCGTTCTCTGTTGCCCCTTGAAAGCAGCTCTAACTCTCAGCACTCTCTGTTGCCCCTTCACCGCAGCTCTAACTCTCAGCGCTCTCTATTGCCCCTTCACAGCAGCTCTAACTCCCAGCGCTCTCTGTTTCCCCTTCTTAGCTGCTCTAACTTCCAGCGCTCTTTTTCCCCTTCACAGCAGCTCTAACTCCCAGGTCTCTCTGTTGCCGCTTCACAGCAGCTCTAACTCCAAGCGATCTGTTTCCCCTTCTCAGCTGCTCTATCAGCGCTCTCTGTTGCCCCTTCAACGCAGCTCTAACTCTCAGCGCTCTCTGTGGCCCCTTCTCAGCTGCTCTAACTCTCAGCGCTCTCTGTTGCCCCTTCAAAGCAGCTCGAACTCTCAGCGCTCTCTGTGGCCCCTTCACAGCATCATCGACTCTCAGCGCTCTCTGTTGCCCCTTAACAGCAGCTCTGAATAACTCTCAGCACTCTCTGTTGTCCCTTCAGAGCAGCTCTAACTTTCAGCACTGCCTATTGCCCCTTCACAGCATCTTCGACTAACTCTCAGCGCTCTGTTGCCCCTTCAAAGCAGCTCTAACTCTCAGCGCTCTCTGTTGTCCCTTTCCTGCAGCTCTGACAAACTCTCAGCACTCTCTCTTGCCCCGTCACAGTTGCTCTGACTCTCAGCGCTCTCTGTTGCCCCGTCACAGTAGCTCTAACTCTCAGCGCTCTCTATTGCCTCTTCACAGCAGCTCTAACTCCCAGCACTCGGTGTTGCCCCTTCATTGCAGCTCTAACTGTAAGCGCTCTCTGTTGCCCCTTTACCGCATTTTCCACGAACTCTCATCGCTCTCCGTTTCCCCTTCAAATCAGCTCTAAATCTCAGCCCTCTCTGTTGCCCCTTCAGAGCAGCTCTAACTCTCAGCGCTCTCTGTTGCCCCTTCCCAGCAGCTCTAACTCTCAGCGCTCTCTGTTTCCCCTTCTCAGCTGCTCTATCAGTGCTCTCTGTTGCCCCTTCAACGCAGCGCTAACTCCCAGCACTCTCTGTTGCCCGTCCACACAGCTCTAACTCTCAGCACTCTCTGTTGCCGCTTCACAACAGCTCTGACTAACCCTCACCGCTCTGTCTCCCATTCACAGCAGCTCTGAATGTAAGTGCTCTCTGTTGCCCCTTCAACGCAGCTCTCTCAATGCTTTCTGTTTCCCCTTCACAGCAGCTCTAACTCCCAGCGCACTCTGTTGACCCTTCAACGCAGCTCTAACTCTCAGCACTCTCTGTTGCCCCGTGATCGCAGCTCTAACTCTCAGCGCTCTGTGTTTCCCCTTCACAGCAGCTTTAACTCCCCGCGCTCTCGTTTCCCCTTCTCACCTGCTCTAACTCTCAGCACTCTCTGTTGCCCCTTCACAACAGCTCTGACTAACCCTCACCGCTCTCTGTCTCCCATTCACAGCAGCTCTGAATGTCAGTGCTCTCTGTTGCCCCTTCACAGCAGCTCTGACTAACTCTCAGCTCTGACTAACTCTCAGTGCTAGCTATTGCCCCTTCAACGCAGCTCTAACTGTCAGCGCTCTGTTGCCCCTTCACAGCAAGCTCTAACTCTCAGCGCTCTGTTACCCCTTCAACGCAGCTGGAACTCTCAGCGCTCTGTTTCCCCTTCACAGCAGCTCTAACTCCCAGCGCTCTCTGTTGCCCCTTCACAGCAGCTTTAACTCCCAGCGCTCTCTGTTGCCCCTTCCCAGCAGGTCTAACTCTCAGCGCTCTCTGTTGCCCCTTCAACGCAGCGCTAACTCCCAGCACTCTCTGTTGACCGTCCACACAGCTCTAACTCTCAGCACTCTCTGTTGCCGCTTCACAACAGCTCTGACTAACCCTCACCGCTCTGTCTCCCATTCACAGCAGCTCTGAATGTCAGTGCTCTCTGTTGCCCCTTCACAGCAGCTCTAGCTCTCAGCGCTCTCTGTTGCGCCTACACAGCAGGTCTAACTCTCAGCGCTCTCAGTTGCCCCTTCAACGCAGCTTGAACTCTCAGCGCTCTCTGTTGCCCCTTCAACGCAGCTCTAACTCTCAACGCTTTCTGTTTCCCCTTCAAATCAGCTCTAAATCTCAGCCCTCTCTGTTGCCCCTTCACAGCAGCTCTAACTCCCAGCGCTCTCTGTGGCCCCTTCACAGCATCATCGAATGACTCTCAGCGCTCTCTGTTGCCCCTTAACAGCAGCTCTGAATAACTCTTGGCACTCTTGTTGTCCCTTCAGAGCAGCTCTAACTTTCAGCGCTGTCTCTTGCCCCTTCACAGCAGCTCTGACTAACTCTCAGCGCTCTCTGTTGCCCCTTGAACGCGGCTCTAACTCTCAGCGCTCTGTTGCCCCTTCAACGCAGCTCTAACTCTCAGCGCTCTGTTTCCCCTTCAACGCAGCTCTAACTCAGCTCTGTTTCCCCTTCACAGCAGCTCTAACTCCCAGCGCTGCTGTTTCCCCTTCACAGCAGGTCTAACTCTCACCGCTCTCAGTCTCACATTCACAGCAGCTCTGAATATCAGCGGTCTCTGTTTCCCCTTCACAGCAGCTCTGACTAACTCTCAGCGCTCTGTTTCCCCTTCAGAGCAGCTCTAACTCCCAGCGCTCCTGTTTCCCCTTCACAGCAGGTCTAACTCACCGCTCTAGGTCTCGCATTCACAGCAGCTCTGAATATCAGCGCTCTCTGTTTTCCCTTCACAGCAGCTCTAACTCTCAGCGCTCTCTGTTGCCCCTTCACAGCACCTTCGGTTACCTCTCAGCGCTGTTTCCCCTTCCGAGCAGCTCTATCTCTCAGCGCTATCTTTTGCCCATTCAGAGCATCTTCGACTAACTCTCAGCGCTAGCTGTTGCCCCTTCAACGCACCTCTGTCAGCGCTCTGTTGCCCCTTCACAGCAGCTCTGACTAACTCTCAGCGCTCTCTGTTGCCCGTTCCCAGCAGCTCTATGTCTCAGCGCTATCTTTTGCCCCTTCAGAATATCTTCGACTAACTCTCAGTGCTAGCTATTGCCCCTTCAACGCAGCTCTAACTGTCAGCGCTCTGTTGCCCCTTCCCAGCAGCTCTGTCAGCGCTATCTATTGCCCCTTCACAGCAGCTCTAACTCTCAGCGCTCTCTGTTGCCCCTTCCCAGCAGGTCTAACTCTCAGCGCTCTCTGTTGCCCCTTCAACGCAGCTGTGACTAACACTCAACGCTTTCCATTGCCGCTTCACAGCACCTTTGATTAACTCTCAGCGCTCTCTGTTGCCCCTTCCCAGCAGCTCTATGTCTCAGCGCTATCTTTTGCCCCTTCAGAGCATCTTCGACTAACTCTCAGCGCTAGCTGTTGCCCCTTCAACGCAGCTCTAACTCTCAGCGCTCTCTGTTGCCCATTCACAGCAGCTCTAACACCCAGCGCTCTCTGTTGCCCCTTCACAGCAGCTCTAGCTCTCAGCGCTCTCTGTTGCCCCTACACAGCAGGTCTAACTCTCAGCGCTCTCGGTTGCCCCTTGAACGCAGCTCTAACTCTCAGCACTCTCTGTTGCCCCTTCACAGCAGCTCTAACTCTCAGGGCTCTCTGTTTCCCCTTCTCAGCTGCTCTAACTCTCAGCGCTCTCTGTTGCCCCTTCAACGCAGCTGTGACTAACACTCAACGCTTTCCATTGCCGCGTCACAGCACCTTTGATTAACTCTCAGCGCTCTCTGTTGCCCCTTCCCAGCAGGTCTAACTCTCAGCGCTCTCTGTTGCCCCTTCAACGCAGCTGTGACTAACACTCAACGCTTTCCATTGCCGCGTCACAGCACCTTTGATTAACTCTCAGCGCTCTCTGTTGCCCCTTCCCAGCAGCTCTATGTCTCAGCGCTATCTTTTGCCCCTTCAGAGCATCTTCGACTAACTCTCAGTGCTAGCTGTTGCCCCTTCAACGCAGCTCTAACTGTCAGCGCTCTGTTGCCCCTTCACAGCAGCTCTGACTAACTTTCAGCGCTCTCTGTTGCCCCTTCATAGCAGCTCTGAATAACTCTCAGCGCTCTCTGTTGCCCCTTCAACGCAGCTCTAACTCTCAACGCTCTCTGTTTCCCCTTCACAGCAGCTCTAACTCCCAGCGCACTCCGTTGACCCTTCAACGCAGCTCTAACTCTCAGCGCTCTCTGTTGCCCCTTCACCGCAGCTCTAACTCTCAGCGCTCTGTTTCCCCTTCACAGCAGCTCTAACTCCCAGCGCACTCCGTTGACCCTTCAACGCAGCTCTAACTCTCAGCGCTCTCTGTTGCCCCTTGAAAGCAGCTCGAACTCTCAGCACTCTCTGTTGCCCCTTCAGAGCAGCTCTAACTCTCAGCGCTCTCTGTTGCCCCTTCCCAGCAGCTCTAACTCTCAGCGCTCTCTGTTTCCCCTTCTCAGCTGCTCTAACTCTCAGCGCTCTCTGTTGCCCCTTCACAGCAGCTCTAACTCCCAGCGCTCTGTTTCCCCTTCTCAGCTGCTCTAACTCTCAGCGCTCTCTGTTGCCCCTTCAACACAGCTTGAACTCTCAGCGCTCTCTGTTGCCCCTTCAACGCAGCTCTAACTCAGCGCTCTCTGTTTCCCCTTAACAGCAGCTCTAACTTCCAGCGATCCTGTTTCCCCTTCACAGCAGGTCTAACTCACCGCTCTCAGTCTCGCGTTCAGAGCAGCTCTGAATATCAGCGGTCTCTGTTGCCCCTTCACAGCAGCTCTGACTAACTCTCAGCTGTCTATGTTGCCCCTTCAACGCAGCTGTAACTCTCAGCGCTCTCTGTTGCCCCTTCACAGCACCTTCGGTTACCTCTCAGCGCAATCTGTTGCCCCTTCCCAGCAGCTCTATGTCTCAGCGCTATCTTTTGCCCCTTCAGAGCATCTTCGACTAACTCTCAGCGCTAGCTGTTGCCCCTTCAACGCAGCTCTAACTCTCAGCGCTCTCTGTTGCCCATTCACAGCAGCTCTAGCTCTCAGCGTCTCTGTTGCGCCTACACAGCAGGTCTAACGCTCAGCTCTCTCTGTTGCCCCTTCACAGCAGCTATAACTCCCAGCGCTCTCTGTTGCCCCTTCACAGCAGCTCTAACTCCCAGCGCTCTCTGTTGCCCCTTCACAGCAGCTCTAACACCCAGCGCTCTCTGTTGCCCCTTCACAGCTGCTCTAAATATCACCGCTCTCTGTTGCCCCTTCACAGCAGGTCTAACTCTCAGCGCTCTCTGTTGCCCCTTCACAGCAGCTCTAACTCTCAGCGCTCTCTGTTGCCCCTTCAACGCAGCGCTAACTCCCAGCACTCTCTGTTGCCCGTCCACACAGCTCTGACTCTCAGCACTCTCTGTTGCCGCTTCACAACAGCTCTGACTAGCCCTCACCGCTCTGTCTCCCATTCACAGCAGCTCTGAATGTCAGTGCTCTCTGTTGCCCCATCACAGCAACTCTAACTCTCAGCGCTCTCTGTTGCCCCTTCACAGCAGCTCTAGCTCTCAGCGCTCTCTGTTGCCCCTTGAACGCAGCTCTAACTCTCAGCACTCTCTGTTGCCCCTTCAACGCAGCTCTAACTCTCAGCGCTCTCTGTTGCCCCTTAACAGCAGCTCTGAATAACTCTCAGCACTCTTGTTGTCCCTTCAGAGCAGCTCTAACTTTCAGCGCTGTCTCTTGCCCCTTCACAGCAGCTATGACTAACTCTCAGCGCTCTGTTGCCCCTTCAACGCAGCTCTAACTCTCAGCGCTCTGTTTCCCCTTCAACGCAGCTCTAACTCACCTCTGTTTCCCCGTCACAGCAGCTCTAACTCTCAGCGCTCCTGTTTCCCCTTCACAGCAGGTCTAACTCACCGCTCTCAGTCTCGCATTCACAGCAGCTCTGAATATCAGCGCTCTCTGTTTTCCCTTCACAGCAGCTCTAACTCTCAGCGCTCTCTGTTGCCCCTTCACAGCACCTTCGGTTACCTCTCAGCGCTCTCTGTTGCCCCTTCCCAGCAGCTCTATGTCTCAGCGCTATCTTTTGCCCCTTCAGAATATCTTCGACTAACTCTCAGTGCTAGCTATTGCCCCTTCAACGCAGCTCTAACTGTCAGCGCTCTGTTGCCCCTTCCCAGCAGCTCTCACTGTCAGCGCTCTCTGTTGCCCCTTAACAGCACCTCTGAATAACTCTCAGCACTCTGTGTTGTCCCTTCAGAGCAGCTCTAACTTTCAGCGCTATCTATTGCCCCTTCACAGCAGCTCTGACTAACTCTCAGCGCTCTCTGTTGCCCCTTCAACGCAGCTCTAACTCTCAGCCCTCTCCGTTGCTCCTTCACAGCAGCTCTAACACTCAGCGCCCTATGTTGCCCCTTCACAGCATTCTGACTCTCAGTGCTCTCTGTTGCCCCTTCAACGCAGCTGTAACTCTCAGCGCTCTCTGTTGCCCCTTCACAGCACCTTCGATTAACTCTCAGCACTCTGTTGCCCCTTCACATCAGCTCTCTCAGCGCTCTCGGTTGCCCCTTCAACGCAGCTCTAACTCTCAGCGCTCTGTTTCCCCTTCACAGCAGCTCTAACTCCCAGGGCTCTCTGTTGCCCCTTCACAGCAGCTCTAACTCCAAGCGATCTGTTTCCCCTTCTCAGCTGCTCTATCAGCGCTCTCTGTTGCCCCTTGAAAGCAGCTCTAACTCTCAGCACTCTCTGTTGCCCCTTCACCGCAGCTCTAACTCTCAGCGCTCTCTGTTGCCCCTTCACAGCAGCTCTAACTCCCAGCGCTCTCTGTTTCCCCTTCTCAGCTGCTCTAACTTCCAGCGCTCTTTTTCCCCTTCACAGCAGCTCTAACTCCCAGGTCTCTCTGTTGCCGCTTCACAGCAGCTCTAACTCCAAGCGATCTGTTTCCCCTTCTCAGCTGCTCTATCAGCGCTCTCTGTTGCCCCTTCAACGCAGCTCTAACTCTCAGCGCTCTCTGTGGCCCCTTCTCAGCTGCTCTAACTCTCAGCGCTCTCTGTTGCCCCTTCTCAGCTGCTCTAACTCTCAGCGCTCTCTGTGGCCCCTTCACAGCATCATCGACTCTCAGCGCTCTCTGTTGCCCCTTAACAGCAGCTCTGAATAACTCTCAGCACTCTCTGTTGTCCCTTCAGAGCAGCTCTAACTTTCAGCACTGCCTATTGCCCCTTCACAGCATCTTCGACTAACTCTCAGCGCTCTGTTGCCCCTTCAAAGCAGCTCTAACTCTCAGCGCTCTCTGTTGTCCCTTTCCTGCAGCTCTGACAAACTCTCAGCACTCTCTCTTGCCCCGTCACAGTTGCTCTGACTCTCAGCGCTCTCTGTTGCCCCGTCACAGTAGCTCTAACTCTCAGCGCTCTCTATTGCCTCTTCACAGCAGCTCTAACTCCCAGCACTCGGTGTTGCCCCTTCATTGCAGCTCTAACTGTAAGCGCTCTCTGTTGCCCCTTTACCGCATTTTCCACGAACTCTCATCGCTCTCCGTTTCCCCTTCAAATCAGCTCTAAATCTCAGCCCTCTCTGTTGCCCCTTCAGAGCAGCTCTAACTCTCAGCGCTCTCTGTTGCCCCTTCCCAGCAGCTCTAACTCTCAGCGCTCTCTGTTTCCCCTTCTCAGCTGCTCTATCAGTGCTCTCTGTTGCCCCTTCAACGCAGCGCTAACTCCCAGCACTCTCTGTTGCCCGTCCACACAGCTCTAACTCTCAGCACTCTCTGTTGCCGCTTCACAACAGCTCTGACTAACCCTCACCGCTCTGTCTCCCATTCACAGCAGCTCTGAATGTAAGTGCTCTCTGTTGCCCCTTCAACGCAGCTCTCTCAATGCTTTCTGTTTCCCCTTCACAGCAGCTCTAACTCCCAGCGCACTCTGTTGACCCTTCAACGCAGCTCTAACTCTCAGCACTCTCTGTTGCCCCGTGATCGCAGCTCTAACTCTCAGCGCTCTGTGTTTCCCCTTCACAGCAGCTTTAACTCCCCGCGCTCTCGTTTCCCCTTCTCACCTGCTCTAACTCTCAGCACTCTCTGTTGCCCCTTCACAACAGCTCTGACTAACCCTCACCGCTCTCTGTCTCCCATTCACAGCAGCTCTGAATGTCAGTGCTCTCTGTTGCCCCTTCACAGCAGCTCTGACTAACTCTCAGCTCTGACTAACTCTCAGTGCTAGCTATTGCCCCTTCAACGCAGCTCTAACTGTCAGCGCTCTGTTGCCCCTTCACAGCAAGCTCTAACTCTCAGCGCTCTCTGTTGCCCCTTCCCAGCAGGTCTAACTCTCAGCGCTCTCTGTTGCCCCTTCAACGCAGCGCTAACTCCCAGCACTCTCTGTTGACCGTCCACACAGCTCTAACTCTCAGCACTCTCTGTTGCCGCTTCACAACAGCTCTGACTAACCCTCACCGCTCTGTCTCCCATTCACAGCAGCTCTGAATGTCAGTGCTCTCTGTTGCCCCTTCACAGCAGCTCTAGCTCTCAGCGCTCTCTGTTGCGCCTACACAGCAGGTCTAACTCTCAGCGCTCTCAGTTGCCCCTTCAACGCAGCTTGAACTCTCAGCGCTCTCTGTTGCCCCTTCAACGCAGCTCTAACTCTCAACGCTTTCTGTTTCCCCTTCAAATCAGCTCTAAATCTCAGCCCTCTCTGTTGCCCCTTCACAGCAGCTCTAACTCCCAGCGCTCTCTGTGGCCCCTTCACAGCATCATCGAATGACTCTCAGCGCTCTCTGTTGCCCCTTAACAGCAGCTCTGAATAACTCTTGGCACTCTTGTTGTCCCTTCAGAGCAGCTCTAACTTTCAGCGCTGTCTCTTGCCCCTTCACAGCAGCTCTGACTCTCAGCGCTCTCTGTTGCCCCTTGAACGCGGCTCTAACTCTCAGCGCTCTGTTGCCCCTTCAACGCAGCTCTAACTCTCAGCGCTCTGTTTCCCCTTCAACGCAGCTCTAACTCAGCTCTGTTTCCCCTTCACAGCAGCTCTAACTCCCAGCGCTGCTGTTTCCCCTTCACAGCAGGTCTAACTCTCACCGCTCTCAGTCTCACATTCACAGCAGCTCTGAATATCAGCGGTCTCTGTTTCCCCTTCACAGCAGCTCTGACTAACTCTCAGCGCTCTGTTTCCCCTTCAGAGCAGCTCTAACTCCCAGCGCTCCTGTTTCCCCTTCACAGCAGGTCTAACTCACCGCTCTAGGTCTCGCATTCACAGCAGCTCTGAATATCAGCGCTCTCTGTTTTCCCTTCACAGCAGCTCTAACTCTCAGCGCTCTCTGTTGCCCCTTCACAGCACCTTCGGTTACCTCTCAGCGCTGTTTCCCCTTCCGAGCAGCTCTATCTCTCAGCGCTATCTTTTGCCCATTCAGAGCATCTTCGACTAACTCTCAGCGCTAGCTGTTGCCCCTTCAACGCACCTCTGTCAGCGCTCTGTTGCCCCTTCCCAGCAGCTCTGACTGTCAGCGCTATCTATTGCCCCTTCACAGCAGCTCTAACTCTCAGCGCTCTCTGTTGCCCCTTCCCAGCAGGTCTAACTCTCAGCGCTCTCTGTTGCCCCTTCAACGCAGCTGTGACTAACACTCAACGCTTTCCATTGCCGCGTCACAGCACCTTTGATTAACTCTCAGCGCTCTCTGTTGCCCCTTCCCAGCAGCTCTATGTCTCAGCGCTATCTTTTGCCCCTTCAGAGCATCTTCGACTAACTCTCAGCGCTAGCTGTTGCCCCTTCAACGCAGCTCTAACTCTCAGCGCTCTCTGTTGCCCATTCACAGCAGCTCTAACACCCAGCGCTCTCTGTTGCCCCTTCACAGCAGCTCTAGCTCTCAGCGCTCTCTGTTGCCCCTACACAGCAGGTCTAACTCTCAGCGCTCTCGGTTGCCCCTTGAACGCAGCTCTAACTCTCAGCACTCTCTGTTGCCCCTTCACAGCAGCTCTAACTCTCAGGGCTCTCTGTTTCCCCTTCTCAGCTGCTCTAACTCTCAGCGCTCTCTGTTGCCCCTTCAACGCAGCTGTGACTAACACTCAACGCTTTCCATTGCCGCGTCACAGCACCTTTGATTAACTCTCAGCGCTCTCTGTTGCCCCTTCCCAGCAGGTCTAACTCTCAGCGCTCTCTGTTGCCCCTTCAACGCAGCTGTGACTAACACTCAACGCTTTCCATTGCCGCGTCACAGCACCTTTGATTAACTCTCAGCGCTCTCTGTTTCCCCTTCTCAGCTGCTCTAACTCTCAGCGCTCTCTGTTGCCCCTTCACAGCAGCTCTAACTCCCAGCGCTCTGTTTCCCCTTCTCAGCTGCTCTAACTCTCAGCGCTCTCTGTTGCCCCTTCAACACAGCTTGAACTCTCAGCGCTCTCTGTTGCCCCTTCAACGCAGCTCTAACTCAGCGCTCTCTGTTTCCCCTTAACAGCAGCTCTAACTTCCAGCGATCCTGTTTCCCCTTCACAGCAGGTCTAACTCACCGCTCTCAGTCTCGCGTTCAGAGCAGCTCTGAATATCAGCGGTCTCTGTTGCCCCTTCACAGCAGCTCTGACTAACTCTCAGCTGTCTATGTTGCCCCTTCAACGCAGCTGTAACTCTCAGCGCTCTCTGTTTCCCCTTCAGAGCAGCTCTAACTCCCAGCGCTCCTGTTTCCCCTTCACAGCAGGTCTAACTCACCGCTCTCAGTCTCGCATTCACAGCAGCTCTGAATATCAGCGCTCTCTGTTTTCCCTTCACAGCAGCTCTAACTCTCAGCGCTCTCTGTTGCCCCTTCACAGCACCTTCGGTTACCTCTCAGCGCTCTGTTTCCCCTTCCCAGCAGCTCTATGTCTCAGCGCTATCTTTTGCCCATTCAGAGCATCTTCGACTAACTCTCAGCGCTACCTGTTGCCCCTTCAACGCACCTCTGTCAGCGCTCTGTTGCCCCTTCACAGCAGCTCTGACTAACTCTCAGCGCTCTCTGTTGCCCCTTCACAGCAGCTCTAGCTCTCAACGCTTTCTGTTTCCCCTTCAAATCAGCTCTAAATCTCAGCCCTCTATGTTGCCCCTTCACAGCAGCTCTAACTCCCAGCGCTCTCTGTGGCCCCTTCACAGCATCATCGAATGACTCTCAGCGCTCTCTGTTGCCCTTTAACAGCAGCTCTGAATAACTCTCAGCACTCTTGTTGTCCCTTCAGAGCAGCTGTAACTTTCAGCGCTGTCCCTTGCCCCTTCACAGCAGCTCTAACTCTCAGCACTCTCTGTTGCCCCTTCGACTCAGCTCTAAACTCTCAGCGCTCTCTGTTGCCCCTTGAACGCAGCTCTAACTCTCAGCGCTCTCTGTTGCCCCTTCACAGCAGCTCTAACTCCCAGCAATCTCTGTTGCCCCTTGAACGCAGCTCTAACTCTCAGCGCTCTCTATTGACCCTTCACAGCAGCTCTGACAAACTCTCAGCACTCTCTCTTGCCACGACACAGTTGCTCTGACTCTCAGCGCTCTCTGTTGCCTCTTCACAGCAGCTCTAACTCCCAGCACTCGGTGTTGCCCCTTCATAGCAGCTCTAACTGTAAGCGCTCTCTGTTGCCCCTTTACCGCATTTTCCACGAACTCTCATCGCTAGCCGTTTCCCTTTCAAAAAAGCTCTAAATCTCAGCCTTCTCTGTTGCCCCTTCAGAGCAGCTCTAGCTCTCAGCGCTCTCTGTTTCCCCTTCCCAGCAGCTCTAACTCTCAGCGCTCTCTGTTTCCCCTTCACAGCAGCTCTAACTCCCAGCGGTCTCTGTTCCCCTTCACAGCAGCTCTAACTCCCAGCGCTCTGTTTCCTCTTCACAGCAGTTCTACCTCTCAGCGCTGTTTCCCCTTCCCAGCAGCTCGAACTCTCAGCGCTCTCTGTTGCCCCTTCACAGCAGCTTTAACTCCCAGCGCTCTGTTTCCCCTTCTCAGCTGCTCTAACTCTCAGCGCTCTCTGTTGCCGCTTCACAACAGCTCTAACTAACCCTCACTGCTCTGTCTCCCATTCACAGCAGCTCTGAATGTCAGTGCTCTCTGTTGCCCCTTCACAGCAGCGCTGACTAACTCTCAGCTGTCTCTGTTGCCCCTTTAACGCAGCTGTAACTCTCAGCGCTCTCTGTTGCCCCTTCACAGCACCTTCGGTTACCTCTCAGCGCTCTCTGTTGCCCCTTCCCAGCAGCTCTATGTCTCAGCGCTATCTTTTGCCCCTTCAGAATATCTTCGACTAAATCTCAGCGCTAGCTGTTGCTCCTTCAATGCAGCTCTAACTCTCAGCGCTCTCTGTTGTCCATTCACAGCAGCTCTAGCTCTCAGCGCTCTCTGTTGCGCCTACACAGCAGGTCTAACGCTCAGCGCTCTCTGTTGCCCCTTCACAGCAGCTCTAACTCCCAGCGCTCTCTGTTGCCCCTTCACAGCAGCTCTAACTCCCAGCGCGCTCTGTTGCCCCTTCACAGCAGCTCTAACTCCCAGCGCTCTGTTTCTCCTTCTCAGCTGCTCTAAATATCACCGCTCTCTGTTGCCCCTTCACAGCAGCCTTAACAACCAGCGCTCTCTGTTTCCCCTTCACCGCAGCTCTAACTCTCAGCGCTCTCTGTTGCCCCTTCACAGCAGCTCTAACTCCCAGCACTCTCTGTTTCTCCTTCTCAGCTGCTCTAAATATCACCGCTCTCTGTTGCCCCTTCACAGCAGCCTTAACAACCAGCGCTCTCTGTTTCCCCTTCACCGCAGCTCTAACTCTCAGCGCTCTCTGTTGCCCCTTCACAGCAGCTCTAACTCCCAGCGCTCTCTGTTTCCCCTTCTCAGCTGCTCTAACTCTAAGCGCTCTCTGTTGCCCCTTCAACGCAGCTTGAACTCTCAGCGCTCTCTGTTGCCCCTTCAACGCAGCTCTAACTCAGCGCTCTGTTTCCCTTTCACAGCAGCTCTAACTTCCAGCGCTCCTGTTTCCCCTTCACAGCAGGTCTAACTCACCGCTCTCAGTCTCGCGTTCAGAGCAGCTCTGAATATCAGCGGTCTCTGTTGCCCCTTCACAGCAGCTCTGACTAACTCTCAGCTGTCTCTGTTGCCCCTTCAACGCAGCTGTAACTCTCAGCGCTCTCTGTTGCCCCTTCACAGCACCTTCGGTTACCTCTCAGCGCTCTCTGTTGCCCCTTCCCAGCAGCTCTATGTCTCAGCGCTATCTTTTGCCCCTTCAGAATATCTTCGACTAACTCTCAGTGCTAGCTATTGCCCCTTCAACGCAGCTCTAACCGTCAGCGCTCTGTTGCCCCTTCCCAGCAGGTCTAACTCTCAGAGCTCTCTGTTGCCCCTTCAACGCAGCTCTGACTAACGCTCAACGCTTTCCATTGCCGCGTCACAGCACCTTTGAGTAACTCTCAGCGCTCTCTGTTGCCCCTTCCCAGCAGCTCTATATCTCAGCGCTATCTTTTGCCCCTTCAGAGCATCTTCGACTAACTCTCAGCGCTAGCTGTTGCCCCTTCAACGCAGCTCTAACTCACAGCGCTCTCTGTTGCCCCTTCACAGCAGCTCTAACTCCCAGCGCTCTGTTTCTCCTTCTCAGCTGCTCTAAATATCACCGCTCTCTGTTGCCCCTTCACAGCAGGTCTAACTCTCAGCGCTCTCTGTTTCCCCTTCTCAGCTGCTCTATCAGTGCTCTCTGTTGCCCCTTCAACGCAGCGCTAACTCCCAGCACTCTCTGTTGCCCGTCCACACAGCTCTAACTCTCAGCACTCTCTGTTGCTGCTTCACAACAGCTCTGACTAGCCCTCACCGCTCTGTCTCCCATTCACAGCAGCTCTGAATGTCAGTGCTCTCTGTTGCCCCTTCACAGCAGCTCTAGCTCTCAGCGCTCTCGGTTGCCCCTTGAACGCAGCTCTAACTCTCAGCGCTCTCTGTTTCCCCTTCTCAGCTGCTCTAACTCTCAGCGCTCTCTGTTGCCAGTTCAACGCAGCTTGAACTCTCAGCACTCTCTGTTGCCCCTTCAACGCAGCTCTAACTCAGCGCTCTCTGTTTCCCCTTCACAGCAGCTCTAACTCCCAGCGCTCCTGTTTCCCCTTCACAGCAGGTCTAACTCACCGCTCTCAGTCTCGCGTTCAGAGCAGCTCTAAATATCAGCGGTCTCTGTTGCCCCTTCACAGCAGCTCTGACTAACTCTCAGCGCTCTCTGTTGCCCCTTCAACGCAGCTGTAACTCTCAGCGCTCTCTGTTGCCCCTTTACAGCACCTTCGGTTACCTCTCAGCGCTCTCTGTTGCCCCTTCCCAGCAGCTCTATGTCTCAGCGCGATCTTTTGCCCCTTCAGAGCATCTTCGACTAACTCTCAGTGCTAGCTGTTGCTCCTTCAACGCAGCTCTAACTATCAGCGCTCTGTTGCCCCTTCACAGCAGCTCTGACTAACTTTCAGCGCTCTCTGTTGCCCCTTCACAGCAGCTCTGAATAACTCCCAGCGCTCTCTGTTGCCCCTTCAACGCAGCTCTAACTCTCAACGCTCTGTTTCCCCTTCACAGCAGCTCTAACTCCCAGCGCACTCCGTTGACCCTTCAACGCAGCTCTAACTCTCAGCGTTCTCTGTTGCCCCTTGAAAGCAGCTCTAACTCTCAGCACTCTCTGTTGCCCCTTCACCGCAGCTCTAACTCTCAGCGCTCTCTATTGCCCCTTCACAGCAGCTCTAACTCCCAGCGCTCTCTGTTTCCCCTTCTTAGCTGCTCTAACTTCCAGCGCTCTTTTTCCCCTTCACAGCAGCTCTAACTCCCAGGTCTCTCTGTTGCCGCTTCACAGCAGCTCTAACTCCAAGCGATCTGTTTCCCCTTCTCAGCTGCTCTATCAGCGCTCTCTGTTGCCCCTTCAACGCAGCTCTAACTCTCAGCGCTCTCTGTGGCCCCTTCTCAGCTGCTCTAACTCTCAGCGCTCTCTGTTGCCCCTTCAAAGCAGCTCGAACTCTCAGCGCTCTCTGTGGCCCCTTCACAGCATCATCGACTCTCAGCGCTCTCTGTTGCCCCTTAACAGCAGCTCTGAATAACTCTCAGCACTCTCTGTTGTCCCTTCAGAGCAGCTCTAACTTTCAGCACTGCCTATTGCCCCTTCACAGCATCTTCGACTAACTCTCAGCGCTCTGTTGCCCCTTCAAAGCAGCTCTAACTCTCAGCGCTCTCTGTTGTCCCTTTCCTGCAGCTCTGACAAACTCTCAGCACTCTCTCTTGCCCCGTCACAGTTGCTCTGACTCTCAGCGCTCTCTGTTGCCCCGTCACAGTAGCTCTAACTCTCAGCGCTCTCTATTGCCTCTTCACAGCAGCTCTAACTCCCAGCACTCGGTGTTGCCCCTTCATTGCAGCTCTAACTGTAAGCGCTCTCTGTTGCCCCTTTACCGCATTTTCCACGAACTCTCATCGCTCTCCGTTTCCCCTTCAAATCAGCTCTAAATCTCAGCCCTCTCTGTTGCCCCTTCAGAGCAGCTCTAACTCTCAGCGCTCTCTGTTGCCCCTTCCCAGCAGCTCTAACTCTCAGCGCTCTCTGTTTCCCCTTCTCAGCTGCTCTATCAGTGCTCTCTGTTGCCCCTTCAACGCAGCGCTAACTCCCAGCACTCTCTGTTGCCCGTCCACACAGCTCTAACTCTCAGCACTCTCTGTTGCCGCTTCACAACAGCTCTGACTAACCCTCACCGCTCTGTCTCCCATTCACAGCAGCTCTGAATGTAAGTGCTCTCTGTTGCCCCTTCAACGCAGCTCTCTCAATGCTTTCTGTTTCCCCTTCACAGCAGCTCTAACTCCCAGCGCACTCTGTTGACCCTTCAACGCAGCTCTAACTCTCAGCACTCTCTGTTGCCCCGTGATCGCAGCTCTAACTCTCAGCGCTCTGTGTTTCCCCTTCACAGCAGCTTTAACTCCCCGCGCTCTCGTTTCCCCTTCTCACCTGCTCTAACTCTCAGCACTCTCTGTTGCCCCTTCACAACAGCTCTGACTAACCCTCACCGCTCTCTGTCTCCCATTCACAGCAGCTCTGAATGTCAGTGCTCTCTGTTGCCCCTTCACAGCAGCTCTGACTAACTCTCAGCTCTGACTAACTCTCAGTGCTAGCTATTGCCCCTTCAACGCAGCTCTAACTGTCAGCGCTCTGTTGCCCCTTCACAGCAAGCTCTAACTCTCAGCGCTCTGTTACCCCTTCAACGCAGCTGGAACTCTCAGCGCTCTGTTTCCCCTTCACAGCAGCTCTAACTCCCAGCGCTCTCTGTTGCCCCTTCACAGCAGCTTTAACTCCCAGCGCTCTCTGTTGCCCCTTCCCAGCAGGTCTAACTCTCAGCGCTCTCTGTTGCCCCTTCAACGCAGCGCTAACTCCCAGCACTCTCTGTTGACCGTCCACACAGCTCTAACTCTCAGCACTCTCTGTTGCCGCTTCACAACAGCTCTGACTAACCCTCACCGCTCTGTCTCCCATTCACAGCAGCTCTGAATGTCAGTGCTCTCTGTTGCCCCTTCACAGCAGCTCTAGCTCTCAGCGCTCTCTGTTGCGCCTACACAGCAGGTCTAACTCTCAGCGCTCTCAGTTGCCCCTTCAACGCAGCTTGAACTCTCAGCGCTCTCTGTTGCCCCTTCAACGCAGCTCTAACTCTCAACGCTTTCTGTTTCCCCTTCAAATCAGCTCTAAATCTCAGCCCTCTCTGTTGCCCCTTCACAGCAGCTCTAACTCCCAGCGCTCTCTGTGGCCCCTTCACAGCATCATCGAATGACTCTCAGCGCTCTCTGTTGCCCCTTAACAGCAGCTCTGAATAACTCTTGGCACTCTTGTTGTCCCTTCAGAGCAGCTCTAACTTTCAGCGCTGTCTCTTGCCCCTTCACAGCAGCTCTGACTAACTCTCAGCGCTCTCTGTTGCCCCTTGAACGCGGCTCTAACTCTCAGCGCTCTGTTGCCCCTTCAACGCAGCTCTAACTCTCAGCGCTCTGTTTCCCCTTCAACGCAGCTCTAACTCAGCTCTGTTTCCCCTTCACAGCAGCTCTAACTCCCAGCGCTGCTGTTTCCCCTTCACAGCAGGTCTAACTCTCACCGCTCTCAGTCTCACATTCACAGCAGCTCTGAATATCAGCGGTCTCTGTTTCCCCTTCACAGCAGCTCTGACTAACTCTCAGCGCTCTGTTTCCCCTTCAGAGCAGCTCTAACTCCCAGCGCTCCTGTTTCCCCTTCACAGCAGGTCTAACTCACCGCTCTAGGTCTCGCATTCACAGCAGCTCTGAATATCAGCGCTCTCTGTTTTCCCTTCACAGCAGCTCTAACTCTCAGCGCTCTCTGTTGCCCCTTCACAGCACCTTCGGTTACCTCTCAGCGCTGTTTCCCCTTCCGAGCAGCTCTATCTCTCAGCGCTATCTTTTGCCCATTCAGAGCATCTTCGACTAACTCTCAGCGCTAGCTGTTGCCCCTTCAACGCACCTCTGTCAGCGCTCTGTTGCCCCTTCACAGCAGCTCTGACTAACTCTCAGCGCTCTCTGTTGCCCGTTCCCAGCAGCTCTATGTCTCAGCGCTATCTTTTGCCCCTTCAGAATATCTTCGACTAACTCTCAGTGCTAGCTATTGCCCCTTCAACGCAGCTCTAACTGTCAGCGCTCTGTTGCCCCTTCCCAGCAGCTCTGTCAGCGCTATCTATTGCCCCTTCACAGCAGCTCTAACTCTCAGCGCTCTCTGTTGCCCCTTCCCAGCAGGTCTAACTCTCAGCGCTCTCTGTTGCCCCTTCAACGCAGCTGTGACTAACACTCAACGCTTTCCATTGCCGCTTCACAGCACCTTTGATTAACTCTCAGCGCTCTCTGTTGCCCCTTCCCAGCAGCTCTATGTCTCAGCGCTATCTTTTGCCCCTTCAGAGCATCTTCGACTAACTCTCAGCGCTAGCTGTTGCCCCTTCAACGCAGCTCTAACTCTCAGCGCTCTCTGTTGCCCATTCACAGCAGCTCTAACACCCAGCGCTCTCTGTTGCCCCTTCACAGCAGCTCTAGCTCTCAGCGCTCTCTGTTGCCCCTACACAGCAGGTCTAACTCTCAGCGCTCTCGGTTGCCCCTTGAACGCAGCTCTAACTCTCAGCACTCTCTGTTGCCCCTTCACAGCAGCTCTAACTCTCAGGGCTCTCTGTTTCCCCTTCTCAGCTGCTCTAACTCTCAGCGCTCTCTGTTGCCCCTTCAACGCAGCTGTGACTAACACTCAACGCTTTCCATTGCCGCGTCACAGCACCTTTGATTAACTCTCAGCGCTCTCTGTTGCCCCTTCCCAGCAGGTCTAACTCTCAGCGCTCTCTGTTGCCCCTTCAACGCAGCTGTGACTAACACTCAACGCTTTCCATTGCCGCGTCACAGCACCTTTGATTAACTCTCAGCGCTCTCTGTTGCCCCTTCCCAGCAGCTCTATGTCTCAGCGCTATCTTTTGCCCCTTCAGAGCATCTTCGACTAACTCTCAGTGCTAGCTGTTGCCCCTTCAACGCAGCTCTAACTGTCAGCGCTCTGTTGCCCCTTCACAGCAGCTCTGACTAACTTTCAGCGCTCTCTGTTGCCCCTTCATAGCAGCTCTGAATAACTCTCAGCGCTCTCTGTTGCCCCTTCAACGCAGCTCTAACTCTCAACGCTCTCTGTTTCCCCTTCACAGCAGCTCTAACTCCCAGCGCACTCCGTTGACCCTTCAACGCAGCTCTAACTCTCAGCGCTCTCTGTTGCCCCTTCACCGCAGCTCTAACTCTCAGCGCTCTCTGTTTCCCCTTCACAGCAGCTCTAACTCCCAGCGCACTCCGTTGACCCTTCAACGCAGCTCTAACTCTCAGCGCTCTCTGTTGCCCCTTGAAAGCAGCTCGAACTCTCAGCACTCTCTGTTGCCCCTTCAGAGCAGCTCTAACTCTCAGCGCTCTCTGTTGCCCCTTCCCAGCAGCTCTAACTCTCAGCGCTCTCTGTTTCCCCTTCTCAGCTGCTCTAACTCTCAGCGCTCTCTGTTGCCCCTTCACAGCAGCTCTAACTCCCAGCGCTCTGTTTCCCCTTCTCAGCTGCTCTAACTCTCAGCGCTCTCTGTTGCCCCTTCAACACAGCTTGAACTCTCAGCGCTCTCTGTTGCCCCTTCAACGCAGCTCTAACTCAGCGCTCTCTGTTTCCCCTTAACAGCAGCTCTAACTTCCAGCGATCCTGTTTCCCCTTCACAGCAGGTCTAACTCACCGCTCTCAGTCTCGCGTTCAGAGCAGCTCTGAATATCAGCGGTCTCTGTTGCCCCTTCACAGCAGCTCTGACTAACTCTCAGCTGTCTATGTTGCCCCTTCAACGCAGCTGTAACTCTCAGCGCTCTCTGTTGCCCCTTCACAGCACCTTCGGTTACCTCTCAGCGCAATCTGTTGCCCCTTCCCAGCAGCTCTATGTCTCAGCGCTATCTTTTGCCCCTTCAGAGCATCTTCGACTAACTCTCAGCGCTAGCTGTTGCCCCTTCAACGCAGCTCTAACTCTCAGCGCTCTCTGTTGCCCATTCACAGCAGCTCTAGCTCTCAGCGTCTCTGTTGCGCCTACACAGCAGGTCTAACGCTCAGCTCTCTCTGTTGCCCCTTCACAGCAGCTATAACTCCCAGCGCTCTCTGTTGCCCCTTCACAGCAGCTCTAACTCCCAGCGCTCTCTGTTGCCCCTTCACAGCAGCTCTAACACCCAGCGCTCTCTGTTGCCCCTTCACAGCTGCTCTAAATATCACCGCTCTCTGTTGCCCCTTCACAGCAGGTCTAACTCTCAGCGCTCTCTGTTGCCCCTTCACAGCAGCTCTAACTCTCAGCGCTCTCTGTTGCCCCTTCAACGCAGCGCTAACTCCCAGCACTCTCTGTTGCCCGTCCACACAGCTCTGACTCTCAGCACTCTCTGTTGCCGCTTCACAACAGCTCTGACTAGCCCTCACCGCTCTGTCTCCCATTCACAACAGCTCTGAATGTCAGTGCTCTCTGTTGCCCCATCACAGCAACTCTAACTCTCAGCGCTCTCTGTTGCCCCTTCACAGCAGCTCTAGCTCTCAGCGCTCTCTGTTGCCCCTTGAACGCAGCTCTAACTCTCAGCACTCTCTGTTGCCCCTTCAACGCAGCTCTAACTCTCAGCGCTCTCTGTGGCCCCTTCACAGCATCATCGACTCTCAGCGCTCTCTGTTGCCCCTTAACAGCAGCTCTGAATAACTCTCAGCACTCTCTGTTGTCCCTTCAGAGCAGCTCTAACTTTCAGCGCTGTCTATTGCCCCTTCACAGCATCTTCGACTAACTCTCAGCGCTCTGTTGCCCCTTCAAAGCAGCTCTAACTCTCAGCGCTCTCTGTTGCCCCTACCCAGCAGCTCTAACTCTCAGCGCTGTCTGTTGCCCCTTTCCTGCAGCTCTGACAAACTCTCAGCACTCTCTCTTGCCCCGTCACAGTGGCTCTGACTCTCAGCGCTCTCTGTTGCCCCGTCAGAGTAGCTCTAACTCTCAGCGCTCTCTGTTGCCCCTTCAGCGCAGCTCTAACTCTCAGCGCTCTGTTTCCCCTTCAATGCAGCTCTAACTCAGCTCTCTCTGTTTCCCCTTCACAGCCGCTCTAACTCCCAGCGCTGCTGTTTCCCCTTCACAGCAGGTCTAACTCTCACCGCTCTCAGTCTCGCATTCACAGCACCTCTGAATATCAGCGGTCTCTGTTTCCCCTTCACAGCAGCTCTAACTCTCAGCGATTTCTGTTTCCCCTTCACAGCAGCTCTAACTCCCAGCGCTCCTGTTTCCCCTTCACAGCAGGTCTAACTCTCACCGCTCTCAGTCTCGCATTCACAGCAGCTCTGAATATCAGCGGTCTCTGTTTCCCCTTCATAGCAGCTCTGACTAACTCTCAGCGCTCTCTGTTTCCCCTTCACAGCAGCTCTAACTCCCAGCGCTCTCTGTTGCCCCTTCACAGCAGCTCTAACTCCCAGCGCAATGTTGACCCTTCAATGCAGCTCTAACTCTCAGCGCTCTCTGTTGCCCCTTGAACGCAGCTCTAACTCTCAGCGCTCTCTGTTTCCCCTTCTCAGCTGCTCTAACTCTCAGCGCTCTCTGTTGCCCCTTCAACGCAGCTTGAACTCTCAGGGCTCTCTGTTGCCCCTTCAACGCAGCTCTAACTCAGCGCTCTCTGTTTCCCCTTCACAGCAGCTCTAAATCCCAGCGCTCCTGTTTCCCCTTCACAGCAGGTCTAACTCACCGCCCTCAGTCTCGCGTTCAGAGCAGCTCTAAATATCAGCGGTCTCTGTTGCCCCTTCACAGTAGCTCTAACTAACTCTCAGCGCTCTCTGTTGCCCCTTCAAGGCAGCTGTAACTCTCAGCGCTCTCTGTTGCCCCTTCACAGCACCTTTGGTTACCTCTCAGCGCTCTCTGTTGCCCCTTCCCAGCAGCTCTATGTCTCAGCACTATCTTTTGCCCCTTCAGAGCATCTTCGACTAACTCTCAGTGCTAGCTATTGCCCCTTCAACGCAGCTCTTACTGTCAGCGCTCTGTTGCCCCTTCCCAGCAGCTCTGACTAACTTTCAGCGCTCTCTGTTGCCCCTTAACAGCAGCTCTGAATAACTCTCAGCACTCTCTGTTGTCCCTTCAGAGCAGCTCTAACTTTCAGCGCTGTCTATTGCCCCTTCACAGCAGCTCTAACTCTCAGCGCTCTCTGTTGCCCCTTCAACGCAGCGCTAACTCCCAGCACTCTCTGTTGCCCGTCCACACAGCTCTAACTCTCAGCACTCTCTGTTGCCGCTTCACAACAGCTCTCACTAACCCTCACCGCTCTCTCTCTCCCATTCACAGCAGCTCTAAATGTCAGCCCTCTCTGTTGCCCCTTCACAGCAGCTCTAGCTCTCAGCGCTCTCTGTTGCCCCTACACAGCAGGTCTAACTCTCAGCGCTCTCGGTTGCCCCTTCAACGCAGCTCTAACTCTCAGCGCTCTCTATTGCCCCTTGAACGCAGCTCTAACTCTCAGCACTCTCTGTTGCGCCTTCAACGCAGCTCTAAGTCTCAGCGCTCTCTGTTGCCCCGTCACAGCAGCTCTAACTCTCAGCGCTCTCTGTTGCCCCATCACAGCAACTCTAACTCTCAGCGATCGGTGTTGCCCCTTCATAGCAGCTCTAACTGTAAGCGCTCTCTGTGGCCCCTTCACAGCATCATCGAATGACTCTCAGCGCTCTCTGTTGCCCCTTAACAGCAGCTCTGAATAACTCTCAGCGCTCTCTGTTGCCCCTTCAAAGCAGCTCTAACTCTCAGCGCTCTCTGTTGCCCCTACCCAGCAGCTCTAACTCTCAGCGCTCTCTGTTGCCCCTTTCCTGCAGCTCTGACAAACTCTCAGCACTCTCTCTTGCCCCGTCACAGTTGCTCTGACTCTCAGCGCTCTCTGTTGCCCCGTCACAGTAGCTCTAACTCTCAGCGCTCTCTATTGCCTCTTCACAGCAGCTCTAACTCCCAGCACTCGGTGTTGCCCCTTCATTGCAGCTCTAACTGTAAGCGCTCTCTGTTGCCCCTTTACCGCATTTTCCACGAACTCTCATCGCTCTCCGTTTCCCCTTCACAGCAGCTCTAACTCGCAGCGCTCTCTGTTGCCCCTTCACAGCAGCTCTAACTCACAGCGCTCTCTGTTGCCCCTTCACAGCAGCTCTAACTCCCAGCGCTCTCTGTTTCTCCTTCTCAGCTGCTCTAAATATCACCGCTCTCTGTTGCCCCTTCACAGCAGGTCTAACTCTCAGCGCTCTCTGTTTCCCCTTCACCGAAGCTCTAACTCTCAGCGCTCTGTTGCCCCTTCACAGCAGCTCTAACTCCCCGTGCTCTCTGTTGCCCCTTCTCAGCTGCTCTAACTCTCAGCGCTCTCTGTTGCCCCTTCAACGCAGCTTGAACTCTCAGCGCTCTCTGTTGCCCCTTCAACGCAGCTCTAACTCAGCGCTCTCTGTTTCCCCTTCACAGCAGCTCTAACTCCCAGGGCTCTCTGTTGCCCCTTCAACGCAGCTCTAACTCTCAGTGCTCTCTGTTTCCCCTTCTCAGCTACTCTAACTCTCAGCGCTCTCTGTTGCCCCTTCCCAGCAGCTCTATGTCTCAGCGCTATCTTTTGCCCCTTCAGAGCATCTTCGACTAACTCTCAGTGCTAGCTGTTGCCCCTTCAACGCAGCTCTAACTGTCAGCGCTCTGTTGCCCCTTCACAGCAGCTCTGACTAACTTTCAGCGCTCTCTGTTGCCCCTTCATAGCAGCTCTGAATAACTCTCAGCGCTCTCTGTTGCCCCTTCAACGCAGCACTAACTCTCAACGCTCTCTGTTTCCCCTTCACAGCAGCTCTAACTCCCAGCGCACTCCGTTGACCCTTTAACGCAGCTCTAACTCTCAGCGCTCTGTGTTGCCCCTTCACCGCAGCTCTAACTCTCAGCGCTCTCTGTTGCCCATTCACAGCAGCTCTAACTCCCAGCGCACTCTGTTGCCCCTTCACAGCAGCTCTAGCTCTCAGCACTCTCTGTTGCCCCTACACAGCAGGTCTAACTCTCAGGGCTCTCTGTTGCCCCTTCAACGCAGCTCTAACTCAGCGCTCTCTGTTTCCCCTTCACAGCAGCTCTAACTCCCAGCGCTCCTGTTTCCCCTTCACAGCAGGTCTAACTCACCGCTCTCAGTCTCGCGTTCAGAGCAGCTCTAAATATCAGCGGTCTCTGTTGCCCCTTCACAGCAGCCCTGACTAACACTCAGCACTCTCTGTTGCCCCTTCAACGCAGCTGTAAGTCTCAGCGCTCTCTGTAGCCCCTTTACAGCACCTTCGGTTACCTCTCAGCGCTCTCTGTTGCCCCTTCCCAGCAGCTCTATGTCTCAGCGCTATCTTTTGCCCCTTCAGAGCATCTTCGACTAACTCTCAGTGCTAGCTGTTGCCCCTTCAACGCAGCTCTAACTGTCAGCGCTCTGTTGCCCCTTCACAGCAAGCTCTAACTCTCAGCGCTCTCTGTTGCCCCTTCCCAGCAGGTCTAACTCTCAGAGCTCTCTGTTGCCCCTTCAACGCAGCTCTGACTAACGCTCAACGCTTTCCATTGCCGCGTCACAGCACCTTTGAGTAACTCTCAGCGCTCTCTGTTGCCCCTTCCCAGCAGCTCTATATCTCAGCGCTATCTTTTGCCCCTTCAGAGCATCTTCGACTAACTCTCAGCGCTAGCTGTTGCCCCTTCAACGCAGCTCTAACTCACAGCGCTCTCTGTTGCCCCTTCACAGCAGCTCTAACTCCCAGCGCTCTGTTTCTCCTTCTCAGCTGCTCTAAATATCACCGCTCTCTGTTGCCCCTTCACAGCAGGTCTAACTCTCAGCGCTCTCTGTTTCCCCTTCTCAGCTGCTCTATCAGTGCTCTCTGTTGCCCCTTCAACGCAGCGCTAACTCCCAGCACTCTCTGTTGCCCGTCCACACAGCTCTAACTCTCAGCACTCTCTGTTGCTGCTTCACAACAGCTCTGACTAGCCCTCACCGCTCTGTCTCCCATTCACAGCAGCTCTGAATGTCAGTGCTCTCTGTTGCCCCTTCACAGCAGCTCTAGCTCTCAGCGCTCTCGGTTGCCCCTTGAACGCAGCTCTAACTCTCAGCACTCTCTGTTGCCCCTTCACAGCAGCTCTAACTCTCAGCGCTCTCTGTTTCCCCTTCTCAGCTGCTCTACCTCTCAGCGCTCTCTGTTGCCAGTTCAACGCAGCTTGAACTCTCAGCACTCTCTGTTGCCCCTTCAACGCAGCTCTAACTCAGCGCTCTCTGTTTCCCCTTCACAGCAGCTCTAACTCCCAGCGCTCCTGTTTCCCCTTCACAGCAGGTCTAACTCACCGCTCTCAGTCTCGCGTTCAGAGCAGCTCTAAATATCAGCGGTCTCTGTTGCCCCTTCACAGCAGCTCTGACTAACTCTCAGCGCTCTCTGTTGCCCCTTCAACGCAGCTGTAACTCTCAGCGCTCTCTGTTGCCCCTTTACAGCACCTTCGGTTACCTCTCAGCGCTCTCTGTTGCCCCTTCCCAGCAGCTCTATGTCTCAGCGCGATCTTTTGCCCCTTCAGAGCATCTTCGACTAACTCTCAGTGCTAGCTGTTGCTCCTTCAACGCAGCTCTAACTATCAGCGCTCTGTTGCCCCTTCACAGCAGCTCTGACTAACTTTCAGCGCTCTCTGTTGCCCCTTCACAGCAGCTCTGAATAACTCCCAGCGCTCTCTGTTGCCCCTTCAACGCAGCTCTAACTCTCAACGCTCTGTTTCCCCTTCACAGCAGCTCTAACTCCCAGCGCACTCCGTTGACCCTTCAACGCAGCTCTAACTCTCAGCGTTCTCTGTTGCCCCTTGAAAGCAGCTCTAACTCTCAGCACTCTCTGTTGCCCCTTCACCGCAGCTCTAACTCTCAGCGCTCTCTGTTGCCCCTTCACAGCAGCTCTAACTCCCAGCGCTCTCTGTTTCCCCTTCTTAGCTGCTCTAACTTCCAGCGCTCTTTTTCCCCTTCACAGCAGCTCTAACTCCCAGGTCTCTCTGTTGCCGCTTCACAGCAGCTCTAACTCCAAGCGATCTGTTTCCCCTTCTCAGCTGCTCTATCAGCGCTCTCTGTTGCCCCTTCAACGCAGCTCTAACTCTCAGCGCTCTCTGTGGCCCCTTCTCAGCTGCTCTAACTCTCAGCGCTCTCTGTTGCCCCTTCTAAGCAGCTCGAACTCTCAGCGCTCTCTGTGGCCCCTTCACAGCATCATCGACTCTCAGCGCTCTCTGTTGCCCCTTAACAGCAGCTCTGAATAACTCTCAGCACTCTCTGTTGTCCCTTCAGAGCAGCTCTAACTTTCAGCACTGCCTATTGCCCCTTCACAGCATCTTCGACTAACTCTCAGCGCTCTGTTGCCCCTTCAAAGCAGCTCTAACTCTCAGCGCTCTCTGTTGTCCCTTTCCTGCAGCTCTGACAAACTCTCAGCACTCTCTCTTGCCCCGTCACAGTTGCTCTGACTCTCAGCGCTCTCTGTTGCCCCGTCACAGTAGCTCTAACTCTCAGCGCTCTCTATTGCCTCTTCACAGCAGCTCTAACTCCCAGCACTCGGTGTTGCCCCTTCATTGCAGCTCTAACTGTAAGCGCTCTCTGTTGCCCCTTTACCGCATTTTCCACGAACTCTCATCGCTCTCCGTTTCCCCTTCAAATCAGCTCTAAATCTCAGCCCTCTCTGTTGCCCCTTCAGAGCAGCTCTAACTCTCAGCGCTCTCTGTTGCCCCTTCCCAGCAGCTCTAACTCTCAGCGCTCTCTGTTTCCCCTTCTCAGCTGCTCTATCAGTGCTCTCTGTTGCCCCTTCAACGCAGCGCTAACTCCCAGCACTCTCTGTTGCCCGTCCACACAGCTCTAACTCTCAGCACTCTCTGTTGCCGCTTCACAACAGCTCTGACTAACCCTCACCGCTCTGTCTCCCATTCACAGCAGCTCTGAATGTAAGTGCTCTCTGTTGCCCCTTCAACGCAGCTCTCTCAATGCTTTCTGTTTCCCCTTCACAGCAGCTCTAACTCCCAGCGCACTCTGTTGACCCTTCAACGCAGCTCTAACTCTCAGCACTCTCTGTTGCCCCGTGATCGCAGCTCTAACTCTCAGCGCTCTGTGTTTCCCCTTCACAGCAGCTTTAACTCCCCGCGCTCTCGTTTCCCCTTCTCACCTGCTCTAACTCTCAGCACTCTCTGTTGCCCCTTCACAACAGCTCTGACTAACCCTCACCGCTCTCTGTCTCCCATTCACAGCAGCTCTGAATGTCAGTGCTCTCTGTTGCCCCTTCACAGCAGCTCTGACTAACTCTCAGCTCTGACTAACTCTCAGTGCTAGCTATTGCCCCTTCAACGCAGCTCTAACTGTCAGCGCTCTGTTGCCCCTTCACAGCAAGCTCTAACTCTCAGCGCTCTGTTACCCCTTCAACGCAGCTGGAACTCTCAGCGCTCTGTTTCCCCTTCACAGCAGCTCTAACTCCCAGCGCTCTCTGTTGCCCCTTCACAGCAGCTTTAACTCCCAGCGCTCTCTGTTGCCCCTTCCCAGCAGGTCTAACTCTCAGCGCTCTCTGTTGCCCCTTCAACGCAGCGCTAACTCCCAGCACTCTCTGTTGACCGTCCACACAGCTCTAACTCTCAGCACTCTCTGTTGCCGCTTCACAACAGCTCTGACTAACCCTCACCGCTCTGTCTCCCATTCACAGCAGCTCTGAATGTCAGTGCTCTCTGTTGCCCCTTCACAGCAGCTCTAGCTCTCAGCGCTCTCTGTTGCGCCTACACAGCAGGTCTAACTCTCAGCGCTCTCAGTTGCCCCTTCAACGCAGCTTGAACTCTCAGCGCTCTCTGTTGCCCCTTCAACGCAGCTCTAACTCTCAACGCTTTCTGTTTCCCCTTCAAATCAGCTCTAAATCTCAGCCCTCTCTGTTGCCCCTTCACAGCAGCTCTAACTCCCAGCGCTCTCTGTGGCCCCTTCACAGCATCATCGAATGACTCTCAGCGCTCTCTGTTGCCCCTTAACAGCAGCTCTGAATAACTCTTGGCACTCTTGTTGTCCCTTCAGAGCAGCTCTAACTTTCAGCGCTGTCTCTTGCCCCTTCACAGCAGCTCTGACTAACTCTCAGCGCTCTCTGTTGCCCCTTGAACGCGGCTCTAACTCTCAGCGCTCTGTTGCCCCTTCAACGCAGCTCTAACTCTCAGCGCTCTGTTTCCCCTTCAACGCAGCTCTAACTCAGCTCTGTTTCCCCTTCACAGCAGCTCTAACTCCCAGCGCTGCTGTTTCCCCTTCACAGCAGGTCTAACTCTCACCGCTCTCAGTCTCACATTCACAGCAGCTCTGAATATCAGCGGTCTCTGTTTCCCCTTCACAGCAGCTCTGACTAACTCTCAGCGCTCTGTTTCCCCTTCAGAGCAGCTCTAACTCCCAGCGCTCCTGTTTCCCCTTCACAGCAGGTCTAACTCACCGCTCTAGGTCTCGCATTCACAGCAGCTCTGAATATCAGCGCTCTCTGTTTTCCCTTCACAGCAGCTCTAACTCTCAGCGCTCTCTGTTGCCCCTTCACAGCACCTTCGGTTACCTCTCAGCGCTGTTTCCCCTTCCGAGCAGCTCTATCTCTCAGCGCTATCTTTTGCCCATTCAGAGCATCTTCGACTAACTCTCAGCGCTAGCTGTTGCCCCTTCAACGCACCTCTGTCAGCGCTCTGTTGCCCCTTCACAGCAGCTCTGACTAACTCTCAGCGCTCTCTGTTGCCCCTTCCCAGCAGCTCTATGTCTCAGCGCTATCTTTTGCCCCTTCAGAATATCTTCGACTAACTCTCAGTGCTAGCTATTGCCCCTTCAACGCAGCTCTAACTGTCAGCGCTCTGTTGCCCCTTCCCAGCAGCTCTGTCAGCGCTATCTATTGCCCCTTCACAGCAGCTCTAACTCTCAGCGCTCTCTGTTGCCCCTTCCCAGCAGGTCTAACTCTCAGCGCTCTCTGTTGCCCCTTCAACGCAGCTGTGACTAACACTCAACGCTTTCCATTGCCGCGTCACAGCACCTTTGATTAACTCTCAGCGCTCTCTGTTGCCCCTTCCCAGCAGCTCTATGTCTCAGCGCTATCTTTTGCCCCTTCAGAGCATCTTCGACTAACTCTCAGCGCTAGCTGTTGCCCCTTCAACGCAGCTCTAACTCTCAGCGCTCTCTGTTGCCCATTCACAGCAGCTCTAACTCCCAGCGCTCTCTGTTGCCCCTTCACAGCAGCTTTAACTCCCAGCGCTCTCTGTTGCCCCTTCCCAGCAGGTCTAACTCTCAGCGCTCTCTGTTGCCCCTTCAACGCAGCGCTAACTCCCAGCACTCTCTGTTGACCGTCCACACAGCTCTAACTCTCAGCACTCTCTGTTGCCGCTTCACAACAGCTCTGACTAACCCTCACCGCTCTGTCTCCCATTCACAGCAGCTCTGAATGTCAGTGCTCTCTGTTGCCCCTTCACAGCAGCTCTAGCTCTCAGCGCTCTCTGTTGCGCCTACACAGCAGGTCTAACTCTCAGCGCTCTCAGTTGCCCCTTCAACGCAGCTTGAACTCTCAGCGCTCTCTGTTGCCCCTTCAACGCAGCTCTAACTCTCAACGCTTTCTGTTTCCCCTTCAAATCAGCTCTAAATCTCAGCCCTCTCTGTTGCCCCTTCACAGCAGCTCTAACTCCCAGCGCTCTCTGTGGCCCCTTCACAGCATCATCGAATGACTCTCAGCGCTCTCTGTTGCCCCTTAACAGCAGCTCTGAATAACTCTTGGCACTCTTGTTGTCCCTTCAGAGCAGCTCTAACTTTCAGCGCTGTCTCTTGCCCCTTCACAGCAGCTCTGACTAACTCTCAGCGCTCTCTGTTGCCCCTTGAACGCGGCTCTAACTCTCAGCGCTCTGTTGCCCCTTCAACGCAGCTCTAACTCTCAGCGCTCTGTTTCCCCTTCAACGCAGCTCTAACTCAGCTCTGTTTCCCCTTCACAGCAGCTCTAACTCCCAGCGCTGCTGTTTCCCCTTCACAGCAGGTCTAACTCTCACCGCTCTCAGTCTCACATTCACAGCAGCTCTGAATATCAGCGGTCTCTGTTTCCCCTTCACAGCAGCTCTGACTAACTCTCAGCGCTCTGTTTCCCCTTCAGAGCAGCTCTAACTCCCAGCGCTCCTGTTTCCCCTTCACAGCAGGTCTAACTCACCGCTCTAGGTCTCGCATTCACAGCAGCTCTGAATATCAGCGCTCTCTGTTTTCCCTTCACAGCAGCTCTAACTCTCAGCGCTCTCTGTTGCCCCTTCACAGCACCTTCGGTTACCTCTCAGCGCTGTTTCCCCTTCCGAGCAGCTCTATCTCTCAGCGCTATCTTTTGCCCATTCAGAGCATCTTCGACTAACTCTCAGCGCTAGCTGTTGCCCCTTCAACGCACCTCTGTCAGCGCTCTGTTGCCCCTTCACAGCAGCTCTGACTAACTCTCAGCGCTCTCTGTTGCCCCTTCCCAGCAGCTCTATGTCTCAGCGCTATCTTTTGCCCCTTCAGAATATCTTCGACTAACTCTCAGTGCTAGCTATTGCCCCTTCAACGCAGCTCTAACTGTCAGCGCTCTGTTGCCCCTTCCCAGCAGCTCTGTCAGCGCTATCTATTGCCCCTTCACAGCAGCTCTAACTCTCAGCGCTCTCTGTTGCCCCTTCCCAGCAGGTCTAACTCTCAGCGCTCTCTGTTGCCCCTTCAACGCAGCTGTGACTAACACTCAACGCTTTCCATTGCCGCGTCACAGCACCTTTGATTAACTCTCAGCGCTCTCTGTTGCCCCTTCCCAGCAGCTCTATGTCTCAGCGCTATCTTTTGCCCCTTCAGAGCATCTTCGACTAACTCTCAGCGCTAGCTGTTGCCCCTTCAACGCAGCTCTAACTCTCAGCGCTCTCTGTTGCCCATTCACAGCAGCTCTAACACCCAGCGCTCTCTGTTGCCCCTTCACAGCAGCTCTAGCTCTCAGCGCTCTCTGTTGCCCCTACACAGCAGGTCTAACTCTCAGCGCTCTCGGTTGCCCCTTGAACGCAGCTCTAACTCTCAGCACTCTCTGTTGCCCCTTCACAGCAGCTCTAACTCTCAGGGCTCTCTGTTTCCCCTTCTCAGCTGCTCTAACTCTCAGCGCTCTCTGTTGCCCCTTCAACGCAGCTGTGACTAACACTCAACGCTTTCCATTGCCGCGTCACAGCACCTTTGATTAACTCTCAGCGCTCTCTGTTGCCCCTTCCCAGCAGGTCTAACTCTCAGCGCTCTCTGTTGCCCCTTCAACGCAGCTGTGACTAACACTCAACGCTTTCCATTGCCGCGTCACAGCACCTTTGATTAACTCTCAGCGCTCTCTGTTTCCCCTTCTCAGCTGCTCTAACTCTCAGCGCTCTCTGTTGCCCCTTCACAGCAGCTCTAACTCCCAGCGCTCTGTTTCCCCTTCTCAGCTGCTCTAACTCTCAGCGCTCTCTGTTGCCCCTTCAACACAGCTTGAACTCTCAGCGCTCTCTGTTGCCCCTTCAACGCAGCTCTAACTCAGCGCTCTCTGTTTCCCCTTAACAGCAGCTCTAACTTCCAGCGATCCTGTTTCCCCTTCACAGCAGGTCTAACTCACCGCTCTCAGTCTCGCGTTCAGAGCAGCTCTGAATATCAGCGGTCTCTGTTGCCCCTTCACAGCAGCTCTGACTAACTCTCAGCTGTCTATGTTGCCCCTTCAACGCAGCTGTAACTCTCAGCGCTCTCTGTTTCCCCTTCAGAGCAGCTCTAACTCCCAGCGCTCCTGTTTCCCCTTCACAGCAGGTCTAACTCACCGCTCTCAGTCTCGCATTCACAGCAGCTCTGAATATCAGCGCTCTCTGTTTTCCCTTCACAGCAGCTCTAACTCTCAGCGCTCTCTGTTGCCCCTTCACAGCACCTTCGGTTACCTCTCAGCGCTCTGTTTCCCCTTCCCAGCAGCTCTATGTCTCAGCGCTATCTTTTGCCCATTCAGAGCATCTTCGACTAACTCTCAGCGCTACCTGTTGCCCCTTCAACGCACCTCTGTCAGCGCTCTGTTGCCCCTTCACAGCAGCTCTGACTAACTCTCAGCGCTCTCTGTTGCCCCTTCACAGCAGCTCTAGCTCTCAACGCTTTCTGTTTCCCCTTCAAATCAGCTCTAAATCTCAGCCCTCTATGTTGCCCCTTCACAGCAGCTCTAACTCCCAGCGCTCTCTGTGGCCCCTTCACAGCATCATCGAATGACTCTCAGCGCTCTCTGTTGCCCTTTAACAGCAGCTCTGAATAACTCTCAGCACTCTTGTTGTCCCTTCAGAGCAGCTGTAACTTTCAGCGCTGTCTCTTGCCCCTTCACAGCAGCTCTAACTCTCAGCACTCTCTGTTGCCCCTTCGACTCAGCTCTAAACTCTCAGCGCTCTCTGTTGCCCCTTGAACGCAGCTCTAACTCTCAGCGCTCTCTGTTGCCCCTTCACAGCAGCTCTAACTCCCAGCAATCTCTGTTGCCCCTTGAACGCAGCTCTAACTCTCAGCGCTCTCTATTGACCCTTCACAGCAGCTCTGACAAACTCTCAGCACTCTCTCTTGCCACGACACAGTTGCTCTGACTCTCAGCGCTCTCTGTTGCCTCTTCACAGCAGCTCTAACTCCCAGCACTCGGTGTTGCCCCTTCATAGCAGCTCTAACTGTAAGCGCTCTCTGTTGCCCCTTTACCGCATTTTCCACGAACTCTCATCGCTAGCCGTTTCCCTTTCAAAAAAGCTCTAAATCTCAGCCTTCTCTGTTGCCCCTTCAGAGCAGCTCTAGCTCTCAGCGCTCTCTGTTTCCCCTTCCCAGCAGCTCTAACTCTCAGCGCTCTCTGTTTCCCCTTCACAGCAGCTCTAACTCCCAGCGGTCTCTGTTCCCCTTCACAGCAGCTCTAACTCCCAGCGCTCTGTTTCCTCTTCACAGCAGTTCTACCTCTCAGCGCTGTTTCCCCTTCCCAGCAGCTCGAACTCTCAGCGCTCTCTGTTGCCCCTTCACAGCAGCTTTAACTCCCAGCGCTCTGTTTCCCCTTCTCAGCTGCTCTAACTCTCAGCGCTCTCTGTTGCCGCTTCACAACAGCTCTAACTAACCCTCACTGCTCTGTCTCCCATTCACAGCAGCTCTGAATGTCAGTGCTCTCTGTTGCCCCTTCACAGCAGCGCTGACTAACTCTCAGCTGTCTCTGTTGCCCCTTTAACGCAGCTGTAACTCTCAGCGCTCTCTGTTGCCCCTTCACAGCACCTTCGGTTACCTCTCAGCGCTCTCTGTTGCCCCTTCCCAGCAGCTCTATGTCTCAGCGCTATCTTTTGCCCCTTCAGAATATCTTCGACTAAATCTCAGCGCTAGCTGTTGCTCCTTCAATGCAGCTCTAACTCTCAGCGCTCTCTGTTGTCCATTCACAGCAGCTCTAGCTCTCAGCGCTCTCTGTTGCGCCTACACAGCAGGTCTAACGCTCAGCGCTCTCTGTTGCCCCTTCACAGCAGCTCTAACTCCCAGCGCTCTCTGTTGCCCCTTCACAGCAGCTCTAACTCCCAGCGCGCTCTGTTGCCCCTTCACAGCAGCTCTAACTCCCAGCGCTCTGTTTCTCCTTCTCAGCTGCTCTAAATATCACCGCTCTCTGTTGCCCCTTCACAGCAGCCTTAACAACCAGCGCTCTCTGTTTCCCCTTCACCGCAGCTCTAACTCTCAGCGCTCTCTGTTGCCCCTTCACAGCAGCTCTAACTCCCAGCACTCTCTGTTTCTCCTTCTCAGCTGCTCTAAATATCACCGCTCTCTGTTGCCCCTTCACAGCAGCCTTAACAACCAGCGCTCTCTGTTTCCCCTTCACCGCAGCTCTAACTCTCAGCGCTCTTTGTTGCCCCTTCACAGCAGCTCTAACTCCCAGCGCTCTCTGTTTCCCCTTCTCAGCTGCTCTAACTCTAAGCGCTCTCTGTTGCCCCTTCAACGCAGCTTGAACTCTCAGCGCTCTCTGTTGCCCCTTCAACGCAGCTCTAACTCAGCGCTCTGTTTCCCTTTCACAGCAGCTCTAACTTCCAGCGCTCCTGTTTCCCCTTCACAGCAGGTCTAACTCACCGCTCTCAGTCTCGCGTTCAGAGCAGCTCTGAATATCAGCGGTCTCTGTTGCCCCTTCACAGCAGCTCTGACTAACTCTCAGCTGTCTCTGTTGCCCCTTCAACGCAGCTGTAACTCTCAGCGCTCTCTGTTGCCCCTTCACAGCACCTTCGGTTACCTCTCAGCGCTCTCTGTTGCCCCTTCCCAGCAGCTCTATGTCTCAGCGCTATCTTTTTCCCCTTCAGAATATCTTCGACTAACTCTCAGTGCTAGCTATTGCCCCTTCAACGCAGCTCTAACCGTCAGCGCTCTGTTGCCCCTTCCCAGCAGGTCTAACTCTCAGAGCTCTCTGTTGCCCCTTCAACGCAGCTCTGACTAACGCTCAACGCTTTCCATTGCCGCGTCACAGCACCTTTGAGTAACTCTCAGCGCTCTCTGTTGCCCCTTCCCAGCAGCTCTATATCTCAGCGCTATCTTTTGCCCCTTCAGAGCATCTTCGACTAACTCTCAGCGCTAGCTGTTGCCCCTTCAACGCAGCTCTAACTCACAGCGCTCTCTGTTGCCCCTTCACAGCAGCTCTAACTCCCAGCGCTCTGTTTCTCCTTCTCAGCTGCTCTAAATATCACCGCTCTCTGTTGCCCCTTCACAGCAGGTCTAACTCTCAGCGCTCTCTGTTTCCCCTTCTCAGCTGCTCTATCAGTGCTCTCTGTTGCCCCTTCAACGCAGCGCTAACTCCCAGCACTCTCTGTTGCCCGTCCACACAGCTCTAACTCTCAGCACTCTCTGTTGCTGCTTCACAACAGCTCTGACTAGCCCTCACCGCTCTGTCTCCCATTCACAGCAGCTCTGAATGTCAGTGCTCTCTGTTGCCCCTTCACAGCAGCTCTAGCTCTCAGCGCTCTCGGTTGCCCCTTGAACGCAGCTCTAACTCTCAGCGCTCTCTGTTTCCCCTTCTCAGCTGCTCTAACTCTCAGCGCTCTCTGTTGCCAGTTCAACGCAGCTTGAACTCTCAGCACTCTCTGTTGCCCCTTCAACGCAGCTCTAACTCAGCGCTCTCTGTTTCCCCTTCACAGCAGCTCTAACTCCCAGCGCTCCTGTTTCCCCTTCACAGCAGGTCTAACTCACCGCTCTCAGTCTCGCGTTCAGAGCAGCTCTAAATATCAGCGGTCTCTGTTGCCCCTTCACAGCAGCTCTGACTAACTCTCAGCGCTCTCTGTTGCCCCTTCAACGCAGCTGTAACTCTCAGCGCTCTCTGTTGCCCCTTTACAGCACCTTCGGTTACCTCTCAGCGCTCTCTGTTGCCCCTTCCCAGCAGCTCTATGTCTCAGCGCGATCTTTTGCCCCTTCAGAGCATCTTCGACTAACTCTCAGTGCTAGCTGTTGCTCCTTCAACGCAGCTCTAACTATCAGCGCTCTGTTGCCCCTTCACAGCAGCTCTGACTAACTTTCAGCGCTCTCTGTTGCCCCTTCACAGCAGCTCTGAATAACTCCCAGCGCTCTCTGTTGCCCCTTCAACGCAGCTCTAACTCTCAACGCTCTGTTTCCCCTTCACAGCAGCTCTAACTCCCAGCGCACTCCGTTGACCCTTCAACGCAGCTCTAACTCTCAGCGTTCTCTGTTGCCCCTTGAAAGCAGCTCTAACTCTCAGCACTCTCTGTTGCCCCTTCACCGCAGCTCTAACTCTCAGCGCTCTCTATTGCCCCTTCACAGCAGCTCTAACTCCCAGCGCTCTCTGTTTCCCCTTCTTAGCTGCTCTAACTTCCAGCGCTCTTTTTCCCCTTCACAGCAGCTCTAACTCCCAGGTCTCTCTGTTGCCGCTTCACAGCAGCTCTAACTCCAAGCGATCTGTTTCCCCTTCTCAGCTGCTCTATCAGCGCTCTCTGTTGCCCCTTCAACGCAGCTCTAACTCTCAGCGCTCTCTGTGGCCCCTTCTCAGCTGCTCTAACTCTCAGCGCTCTCTGTTGCCCCTTCAAAGCAGCTCGAACTCTCAGCGCTCTCTGTGGCCCCTTCACAGCATCATCGACTCTCAGCGCTCTCTGTTGCCCCTTAACAGCAGCTCTGAATAACTCTCAGCACTCTCTGTTGTCCCTTCAGAGCAGCTCTAACTTTCAGCACTGCCTATTGCCCCTTCACAGCATCTTCGACTAACTCTCAGCGCTCTGTTGCCCCTTCAAAGCAGCTCTAACTCTCAGCGCTCTCTGTTGTCCCTTTCCTGCAGCTCTGACAAACTCTCAGCACTCTCTCTTGCCCCGTCACAGTTGCTCTGACTCTCAGCGCTCTCTGTTGCCCCGTCACAGTAGCTCTAACTCTCAGCGCTCTCTATTGCCTCTTCACAGCAGCTCTAACTCCCAGCACTCGGTGTTGCCCCTTCATTGCAGCTCTAACTGTAAGCGCTCTCTGTTGCCCCTTTACCGCATTTTCCACGAACTCTCATCGCTCTCCGTTTCCCCTTCAAATCAGCTCTAAATCTCAGCCCTCTCTGTTGCCCCTTCAGAGCAGCTCTAACTCTCAGCGCTCTCTGTTGCCCCTTCCCAGCAGCTCTAACTCTCAGCGCTCTCTGTTTCCCCTTCTCAGCTGCTCTATCAGTGCTCTCTGTTGCCCCTTCAACGCAGCGCTAACTCCCAGCACTCTCTGTTGCCCGTCCACACAGCTCTAACTCTCAGCACTCTCTGTTGCCGCTTCACAACAGCTCTGACTAACCCTCACCGCTCTGTCTCCCATTCACAGCAGCTCTGAATGTAAGTGCTCTCTGTTGCCCCTTCAACGCAGCTCTCTCAATGCTTTCTGTTTCCCCTTCACAGCAGCTCTAACTCCCAGCGCACTCTGTTGACCCTTCAACGCAGCTCTAACTCTCAGCACTCTCTGTTGCCCCGTGATCGCAGCTCTAACTCTCAGCGCTCTGTGTTTCCCCTTCACAGCAGCTTTAACTCCCCGCGCTCTCGTTTCCCCTTCTCACCTGCTCTAACTCTCAGCACTCTCTGTTGCCCCTTCACAACAGCTCTGACTAACCCTCACCGCTCTCTGTCTCCCATTCACAGCAGCTCTGAATGTCAGTGCTCTCTGTTGCCCCTTCACAGCAGCTCTGACTAACTCTCAGCTCTGACTAACTCTCAGTGCTAGCTATTGCCCCTTCAACGCAGCTCTAACTGTCAGCGCTCTGTTGCCCCTTCACAGCAAGCTCTAACTCTCAGCGCTCTGTTACCCCTTCAACGCAGCTGGAACTCTCAGCGCTCTGTTTCCCCTTCACAGCAGCTCTAACTCCCAGCGCTCTCTGTTGCCCCTTCACAGCAGCTTTAACTCCCAGCGCTCTCTGTTGCCCCTTCCCAGCAGGTCTAACTCTCAGCGCTCTCTGTTGCCCCTTCAACGCAGCGCTAACTCCCAGCACTCTCTGTTGACCGTCCACACAGCTCTAACTCTCAGCACTCTCTGTTGCCGCTTCACAACAGCTCTGACTAACCCTCACCGCTCTGTCTCCCATTCACAGCAGCTCTGAATGTCAGTGCTCTCTGTTGCCCCTTCACAGCAGCTCTAGCTCTCAGCGCTCTCTGTTGCGCCTACACAGCAGGTCTAACTCTCAGCGCTCTCAGTTGCCCCTTCAACGCAGCTTGAACTCTCAGCGCTCTCTGTTGCCCCTTCAACGCAGCTCTAACTCTCAACGCTTTCTGTTTCCCCTTCAAATCAGCTCTAAATCTCAGCCCTCTCTGTTGCCCCTTCACAGCAGCTCTAACTCCCAGCGCTCTCTGTGGCCCCTTCACAGCATCATCGAATGACTCTCAGCGCTCTCTGTTGCCCCTTAACAGCAGCTCTGAATAACTCTTGGCACTCTTGTTGTCCCTTCAGAGCAGCTCTAACTTTCAGCGCTGTCTCTTGCCCCTTCACAGCAGCTCTGACTAACTCTCAGCGCTCTCTGTTGCCCCTTGAACGCGGCTCTAACTCTCAGCGCTCTGTTGCCCCTTCAACGCAGCTCTAACTCTCAGCGCTCTGTTTCCCCTTCAACGCAGCTCTAACTCAGCTCTGTTTCCCCTTCACAGCAGCTCTAACTCCCAGCGCTGCTGTTTCCCCTTCACAGCAGGTCTAACTCTCACCGCTCTCAGTCTCACATTCACAGCAGCTCTGAATATCAGCGGTCTCTGTTTCCCCTTCACAGCAGCTCTGACTAACTCTCAGCGCTCTGTTTCCCCTTCAGAGCAGCTCTAACTCCCAGCGCTCCTGTTTCCCCTTCACAGCAGGTCTAACTCACCGCTCTAGGTCTCGCATTCACAGCAGCTCTGAATATCAGCGCTCTCTGTTTTCCCTTCACAGCAGCTCTAACTCTCAGCGCTCTCTGTTGCCCCTTCACAGCACCTTCGGTTACCTCTCAGCGCTGTTTCCCCTTCCGAGCAGCTCTATCTCTCAGCGCTATCTTTTGCCCATTCAGAGCATCTTCGACTAACTCTCAGCGCTAGCTGTTGCCCCTTCAACGCACCTCTGTCAGCGCTCTGTTGCCCCTTCACAGCAGCTCTGACTAACTCTCAGCGCTCTCTGTTGCCCGTTCCCAGCAGCTCTATGTCTCAGCGCTATCTTTTGCCCCTTCAGAATATCTTCGACTAACTCTCAGTGCTAGCTATTGCCCCTTCAACGCAGCTCTAACTGTCAGCGCTCTGTTGCCCCTTCCCAGCAGCTCTGTCAGCGCTATCTATTGCCCCTTCACAGCAGCTCTAACTCTCAGCGCTCTCTGTTGCCCCTTCCCAGCAGGTCTAACTCTCAGCGCTCTCTGTTGCCCCTTCAACGCAGCTGTGACTAACACTCAACGCTTTCCATTGCCGCTTCACAGCACCTTTGATTAACTCTCAGCGCTCTCTGTTGCCCCTTCCCAGCAGCTCTATGTCTCAGCGCTATCTTTTGCCCCTTCAGAGCATCTTCGACTAACTCTCAGCGCTAGCTGTTGCCCCTTCAACGCAGCTCTAACTCTCAGCGCTCTCTGTTGCCCATTCACAGCAGCTCTAACACCCAGCGCTCTCTGTTGCCCCTTCACAGCAGCTCTAGCTCTCAGCGCTCTCTGTTGCCCCTACACAGCAGGTCTAACTCTCAGCGCTCTCGGTTGCCCCTTGAACGCAGCTCTAACTCTCAGCACTCTCTGTTGCCCCTTCACAGCAGCTCTAACTCTCAGGGCTCTCTGTTTCCCCTTCTCAGCTGCTCTAACTCTCAGCGCTCTCTGTTGCCCCTTCAACGCAGCTGTGACTAACACTCAACGCTTTCCATTGCCGCGTCACAGCACCTTTGATTAACTCTCAGCGCTCTCTGTTGCCCCTTCCCAGCAGGTCTAACTCTCAGCGCTCTCTGTTGCCCCTTCAACGCAGCTGTGACTAACACTCAACGCTTTCCATTGCCGCGTCACAGCACCTTTGATTAACTCTCAGCGCTCTCTGTTGCCCCTTCCCAGCAGCTCTATGTCTCAGCGCTATCTTTTGCCCCTTCAGAGCATCTTCGACTAACTCTCAGTGCTAGCTGTTGCCCCTTCAACGCAGCTCTAACTGTCAGCGCTCTGTTGCCCCTTCACAGCAGCTCTGACTAACTTTCAGCGCTCTCTGTTGCCCCTTCATAGCAGCTCTGAATAACTCTCAGCGCTCTCTGTTGCCCCTTCAACGCAGCTCTAACTCTCAACGCTCTCTGTTTCCCCTTCACAGCAGCTCTAACTCCCAGCGCACTCCGTTGACCCTTCAACGCAGCTCTAACTCTCAGCGCTCTCTGTTGCCCCTTCACCGCAGCTCTAACTCTCAGCGCTCTCTGTTTCCCCTTCACAGCAGCTCTAACTCCCAGCGCACTCCGTTGACCCTTCAACGCAGCTCTAACTCTCAGCGCTCTCTGTTGCCCCTTGAAAGCAGCTCGAACTCTCAGCACTCTCTGTTGCCCCTTCAGAGCAGCTCTAACTCTCAGCGCTCTCTGTTGCCCCTTCCCAGCAGCTCTAACTCTCAGCGCTCTCTGTTTCCCCTTCTCAGCTGCTCTAACTCTCAGCGCTCTCTGTTGCCCCTTCACAGCAGCTCTAACTCCCAGCGCTCTGTTTCCCCTTCTCAGCTGCTCTAACTCTCAGCGCTCTCTGTTGCCCCTTCAACACAGCTTGAACTCTCAGCGCTCTCTGTTGCCCCTTCAACGCAGCTCTAACTCAGCGCTCTCTGTTTCCCCTTAACAGCAGCTCTAACTTCCAGCGATCCTGTTTCCCCTTCACAGCAGGTCTAACTCACCGCTCTCAGTCTCGCGTTCAGAGCAGCTCTGAATATCAGCGGTCTCTGTTGCCCCTTCACAGCAGCTCTGACTAACTCTCAGCTGTCTATGTTGCCCCTTCAACGCAGCTGTAACTCTCAGCGCTCTCTGTTGCCCCTTCACAGCACCTTCGGTTACCTCTCAGCGCAATCTGTTGCCCCTTCCCAGCAGCTCTATGTCTCAGCGCTATCTTTTGCCCCTTCAGAGCATCTTCGACTAACTCTCAGCGCTAGCTGTTGCCCCTTCAACGCAGCTCTAACTCTCAGCGCTCTCTGTTGCCCATTCACAGCAGCTCTAGCTCTCAGCGTCTCTGTTGCGCCTACACAGCAGGTCTAACGCTCAGCTCTCTCTGTTGCCCCTTCACAGCAGCTATAACTCCCAGCGCTCTCTGTTGCCCCTTCACAGCAGCTCTAACTCCCAGCGCTCTCTGTTGCCCCTTCACAGCAGCTCTAACACCCAGCGCTCTCTGTTGCCCCTTCACAGCTGCTCTAAATATCACCGCTCTCTGTTGCCCCTTCACAGCAGGTCTAACTCTCAGCGCTCTCTGTTGCCCCTTCACAGCAGCTCTAACTCTCAGCGCTCTCTGTTGCCCCTTCAACGCAGCGCTAACTCCCAGCACTCTCTGTTGCCCGTCCACACAGCTCTGACTCTCAGCACTCTCTGTTGCCGCTTCACAACAGCTCTGACTAGCCCTCACCGCTCTGTCTCCCATTCACAGCAGCTCTGAATGTCAGTGCTCTCTGTTGCCCCATCACAGCAACTCTAACTCTCAGCGCTCTCTGTTGCCCCTTCACAGCAGCTCTAGCTCTCAGCGCTCTCTGTTGCCCCTTGAACGCAGCTCTAACTCTCAGCACTCTCTGTTGCCCCTTCAACGCAGCTCTAACTCTCAGCGCTCTCTGTTGCCCCTTAACAGCAGCTCTGAATAACTCTCAGCACTCTTGTTGTCCCTTCAGAGCAGCTCTAACTTTCAGCGCTGTCTCTTGCCCCTTCACAGCAGCTATGACTAACTCTCAGCGCTCTGTTGCCCCTTCAACGCAGCTCTAACTCTCAGCGCTCTGTTTCCCCTTCAACGCAGCTCTAACTCACCTCTGTTTCCCCGTCACAGCAGCTCTAACTCTCAGCGCTCCTGTTTCCCCTTCACAGCAGGTCTAACTCACCGCTCTCAGTCTCGCATTCACAGCAGCTCTGAATATCAGCGCTCTCTGTTTTCCCTTCACAGCAGCTCTAACTCTCAGCGCTCTCTGTTGCCCCTTCACAGCACCTTCGGTTACCTCTCAGCGCTCTCTGTTGCCCCTTCCCAGCAGCTCTATGTCTCAGCGCTATCTTTTGCCCCTTCAGAATATCTTCGACTAACTCTCAGTGCTAGCTATTGCCCCTTCAACGCAGCTCTAACTGTCAGCGCTCTGTTGCCCCTTCCCAGCAGCTCTCACTGTCAGCGCTCTCTGTTGCCCCTTAACAGCACCTCTGAATAACTCTCAGCACTCTGTGTTGTCCCTTCAGAGCAGCTCTAACTTTCAGCGCTATCTATTGCCCCTTCACAGCAGCTCTGACTAACTCTCAGCGCTCTCTGTTGCCCCTTCAACGCAGCTCTAACTCTCAGCCCTCTCCGTTGCTCCTTCACAGCAGCTCTAACACTCAGCGCCCTATGTTGCCCCTTCACAGCATTCTGACTCTCAGTGCTCTCTGTTGCCCCTTCAACGCAGCTGTAACTCTCAGCGCTCTCTGTTGCCCCTTCACAGCACCTTCGATTAACTCTCAGCACTCTGTTGCCCCTTCACATCAGCTCTCTCAGCGCTCTCGGTTGCCCCTTCAACGCAGCTCTAACTCTCAGCGCTCTGTTTCCCCTTCACAGCAGCTCTAACTCCCAGGGCTCTCTGTTGCCCCTTCACAGCAGCTCTAACTCCAAGCGATCTGTTTCCCCTTCTCAGCTGCTCTATCAGCGCTCTCTGTTGCCCCTTGAAAGCAGCTCTAACTCTCAGCACTCTCTGTTGCCCCTTCACCGCAGCTCTAACTCTCAGCGCTCTCTGTTGCCCCTTCACAGCAGCTCTAACTCCCAGCGCTCTCTGTTTCCCCTTCTCAGCTGCTCTAACTTCCAGCGCTCTTTTTCCCCTTCACAGCAGCTCTAACTCCCAGGTCTCTCTGTTGCCGCTTCACAGCAGCTCTAACTCCAAGCGATCTGTTTCCCCTTCTCAGCTGCTCTATCAGCGCTCTCTGTTGCCCCTTCAACGCAGCTCTAACTCTCAGCGCTCTCTGTGGCCCCTTCTCAGCTGCTCTAACTCTCAGCGCTCTCTGTTGCCCCTTCTCAGCTGCTCTAACTCTCAGCGCTCTCTGTGGCCCCTTCACAGCATCATCGACTCTCAGCGCTCTCTGTTGCCCCTTAACAGCAGCTCTGAATAACTCTCAGCACTCTCTGTTGTCCCTTCAGAGCAGCTCTAACTTTCAGCACTGCCTATTGCCCCTTCACAGCATCTTCGACTAACTCTCAGCGCTCTGTTGCCCCTTCAAAGCAGCTCTAACTCTCAGCGCTCTCTGTTGTCCCTTTCCTGCAGCTCTGACAAACTCTCAGCACTCTCTCTTGCCCCGTCACAGTTGCTCTGACTCTCAGCGCTCTCTGTTGCCCCGTCACAGTAGCTCTAACTCTCAGCGCTCTCTATTGCCTCTTCACAGCAGCTCTAACTCCCAGCACTCGGTGTTGCCCCTTCATTGCAGCTCTAACTGTAAGCGCTCTCTGTTGCCCCTTTACCGCATTTTCCACGAACTCTCATCGCTCTCCGTTTCCCCTTCAAATCAGCTCTAAATCTCAGCCCTCTCTGTTGCCCCTTCAGAGCAGCTCTAACTCTCAGCGCTCTCTGTTGCCCCTTCCCAGCAGCTCTAACTCTCAGCGCTCTCTGTTTCCCCTTCTCAGCTGCTCTATCAGTGCTCTCTGTTGCCCCTTCAACGCAGCGCTAACTCCCAGCACTCTCTGTTGCCCGTCCACACAGCTCTAACTCTCAGCACTCTCTGTTGCCGCTTCACAACAGCTCTGACTAACCCTCACCGCTCTGTCTCCCATTCACAGCAGCTCTGAATGTAAGTGCTCTCTGTTGCCCCTTCAACGCAGCTCTCTCAATGCTTTCTGTTTCCCCTTCACAGCAGCTCTAACTCCCAGCGCACTCTGTTGACCCTTCAACGCAGCTCTAACTCTCAGCACTCTCTGTTGCCCCGTGATCGCAGCTCTAACTCTCAGCGCTCTGTGTTTCCCCTTCACAGCAGCTTTAACTCCCCGCGCTCTCGTTTCCCCTTCTCACCTGCTCTAACTCTCAGCACTCTCTGTTGCCCCTTCACAACAGCTCTGACTAACCCTCACCGCTCTCTGTCTCCCATTCACAGCAGCTCTGAATGTCAGTGCTCTCTGTTGCCCCTTCACAGCAGCTCTGACTAACTCTCAGCTCTGACTAACTCTCAGTGCTAGCTATTGCCCCTTCAACGCAGCTCTAACTGTCAGCGCTCTGTTGCCCCTTCACAGCAAGCTCTAACTCTCAGCGCTCTCTGTTGCCCCTTCCCAGCAGGTCTAACTCTCAGCGCTCTCTGTTGCCCCTTCAACGCAGCGCTAACTCCCAGCACTCTCTGTTGACCGTCCACACAGCTCTAACTCTCAGCACTCTCTGTTGCCGCTTCACAACAGCTCTGACTAACCCTCACCGCTCTGTCTCCCATTCACAGCAGCTCTGAATGTCAGTGCTCTCTGTTGCCCCTTCACAGCAGCTCTAGCTCTCAGCGCTCTCTGTTGCGCCTACACAGCAGGTCTAACTCTCAGCGCTCTCAGTTGCCCCTTCAACGCAGCTTGAACTCTCAGCGCTCTCTGTTGCCCCTTCAACGCAGCTCTAACTCTCAACGCTTTCTGTTTCCCCTTCAAATCAGCTCTAAATCTCAGCCCTCTCTGTTGCCCCTTCACAGCAGCTCTAACTCCCAGCGCTCTCTGTGGCCCCTTCACAGCATCATCGAATGACTCTCAGCGCTCTCTGTTGCCCCTTAACAGCAGCTCTGAATAACTCTTGGCACTCTTGTTGTCCCTTCAGAGCAGCTCTAACTTTCAGCGCTGTCTCTTGCCCCTTCACAGCAGCTCTGACTAACTCTCAGCGCTCTCTGTTGCCCCTTGAACGCGGCTCTAACTCTCAGCGCTCTGTTGCCCCTTCAACGCAGCTCTAACTCTCAGCGCTCTGTTTCCCATTCAACGCAGCTCTAACTCAGCTCTGTTTCCCCTTCACAGCAGCTCTAACTCCCAGCGCTGCTGTTTCCCCTTCACAGCAGGTCTAACTCTCACCGCTCTCAGTCTCACATTCACAGCAGCTCTGAATATCAGCGGTCTCTGTTTCCCCTTCACAGCAGCTCTGACTAACTCTCAGCGCTCTGTTTCCCCTTCAGAGCAGCTCTAACTCCCAGCGCTCCTGTTTCCCCTTCACAGCAGGTCTAACTCACCGCTCTAGGTCTCGCATTCACAGCAGCTCTGAATATCAGCGCTCTCTGTTTTCCCTTCACAGCAGCTCTAACTCTCAGCGCTCTCTGTTGCCCCTTCACAGCACCTTCGGTTACCTCTCAGCGCTGTTTCCCCTTCCGAGCAGCTCTATCTCTCAGCGCTATCTTTTGCCCATTCAGAGCATCTTCGACTAACTCTCAGCGCTAGCTGTTGCCCCTTCAACGCACCTCTGTCAGCGCTCTGTTGCCCCTTCCCAGCAGCTCTGACTGTCAGCGCTATCTATTGCCCCTTCACAGCAGCTCTAACTCTCAGCGCTCTCTGTTGCCCCTTCCCAGCAGGTCTAACTCTCAGCGCTCTCTGTTGCCCCTTCAACGCAGCTGTGACTAACACTCAACGCTTTCCATTGCCGCGTCACAGCACCTTTGATTAACTCTCAGCGCTCTCTGTTGCCCCTTCCCAGCAGCTCTATGTCTCAGCGCTATCTTTTGCCCCTTCAGAGCATCTTCGACTAACTCTCAGCGCTAGCTGTTGCCCCTTCAACGCAGCTCTAACTCTCAGCGCTCTCTGTTGCCCATTCACAGCAGCTCTAACACCCAGCGCTCTCTGTTGCCCCTTCACAGCAGCTCTAGCTCTCAGCGCTCTCTGTTGCCCCTACACAGCAGGTCTAACTCTCAGCGCTCTCGGTTGCCCCTTGAACGCAGCTCTAACTCTCAGCACTCTCTGTTGCCCCTTCACAGCAGCTCTAACTCTCAGGGCTCTCTGTTTCCCCTTCTCAGCTGCTCTAACTCTCAGCGCTCTCTGTTGCCCCTTCAACGCAGCTGTGACTAACACTCAACGCTTTCCATTGCCGCGTCACAGCACCTTTGATTAACTCTCAGCGCTCTCTGTTGCCCCTTCCCAGCAGGTCTAACTCTCAGCGCTCTCTGTTGCCCCTTCAACGCAGCTGTGACTAACACTCAACGCTTTCCATTGCCGCGTCACAGCACCTTTGATTAACTCTCAGCGCTCTCTGTTTCCCCTTCTCAGCTGCTCTAACTCTCAGCGCTCTCTGTTGCCCCTTCACAGCAGCTCTAACTCCCAGCGCTCTGTTTCCCCTTCTCAGCTGCTCTAACTCTCAGCGCTCTCTGTTGCCCCTTCAACACAGCTTGAACTCTCAGCGCTCTCTGTTGCCCCTTCAACGCAGCTCTAACTCAGCGCTCTCTGTTTCCCCTTAACAGCAGCTCTAACTTCCAGCGATCCTGTTTCCCCTTCACAGCAGGTCTAACTCACCGCTCTCAGTCTCGCGTTCAGAGCAGCTCTGAATATCAGCGGTCTCTGTTGCCCCTTCACAGCAGCTCTGACTAACTCTCAGCTGTCTATGTTGCCCCTTCAACGCAGCTGTAACTCTCAGCGCTCTCTGTTTCCCCTTCAGAGCAGCTCTAACTCCCAGCGCTCCTGTTTCCCCTTCACAGCAGGTCTAACTCACCGCTCTCAGTCTCGCATTCACAGCAGCTCTGAATATCAGCGCTCTCTGTTTTCCCTTCACAGCAGCTCTAACTCTCAGCGCTCTCTGTTGCCCCTTCACAGCACCTTCGGTTACCTCTCAGCGCTCTGTTTCCCCTTCCCAGCAGCTCTATGTCTCAGCGCTATCTTTTGCCCATTCAGAGCATCTTCGACTAACTCTCAGCGCTACCTGTTGCCCCTTCAACGCACCTCTGTCAGCGCTCTGTTGCCCCTTCACAGCAGCTCTGACTAACTCTCAGCGCTCTCTGTTGCCCCTTCACAGCAGCTCTAGCTCTCAACGCTTTCTGTTTCCCCTTCAAATCAGCTCTAAATCTCAGCCCTCTATGTTGCCCCTTCACAGCAGCTCTAACTCCCAGCGCTCTCTGTGGCCCCTTCACAGCATCATCGAATGACTCTCAGCGCTCTCTGTTGCCCTTTAACAGCAGCTCTGAATAACTCTCAGCACTCTTGTTGTCCCTTCAGAGCAGCTGTAACTTTCAGCGCTGTCCCTTGCCCCTTCACAGCAGCTCTAACTCTCAGCACTCTCTGTTGCCCCTTCGACTCAGCTCTAAACTCTCAGCGCTCTCTGTTGCCCCTTGAACGCAGCTCTAACTCTCAGCGCTCTCTGTTGCCCCTTCACAGCAGCTCTAACTCCCAGCAATCTCTGTTGCCCCTTGAACGCAGCTCTAACTCTCAGCGCTCTCTATTGACCCTTCACAGCAGCTCTGACAAACTCTCAGCACTCTCTCTTGCCACGACACAGTTGCTCTGACTCTCAGCGCTCTCTGTTGCCTCTTCACAGCAGCTCTAACTCCCAGCACTCGGTGTTGCCCCTTCATAGCAGCTCTAACTGTAAGCGCTCTCTGTTGCCCCTTTACCGCATTTTCCACGAACTCTCATCGCTAGCCGTTTCCCTTTCAAAAAAGCTCTAAATCTCAGCCTTCTCTGTTGCCCCTTCAGAGCAGCTCTAGCTCTCAGCGCTCTCTGTTTCCCCTTCCCAGCAGCTCTAACTCTCAGCGCTCTCTGTTTCCCCTTCACAGCAGCTCTAACTCCCAGCGGTCTCTGTTCCCCTTCACAGCAGCTCTAACTCCCAGCGCTCTGTTTCCTCTTCACAGCAGTTCTACCTCTCAGCGCTGTTTCCCCTTCCCAGCAGCTCGAACTCTCAGCGCTCTCTGTTGCCCCTTCACAGCAGCTTTAACTCCCAGCGCTCTGTTTCCCCTTCTCAGCTGCTCTAACTCTCAGCGCTCTCTGTTGCCGCTTCACAACAGCTCTAACTAACCCTCACTGCTCTGTCTCCCATTCACAGCAGCTCTGAATGTCAGTGCTCTCTGTTGCCCCTTCACAGCAGCGCTGACTAACTCTCAGCTGTCTCTGTTGCCCCTTTAACGCAGCTGTAACTCTCAGCGCTCTCTGTTGCCCCTTCACAGCACCTTCGGTTACCTCTCAGCGCTCTCTGTTGCCCCTTCCCAGCAGCTCTATGTCTCAGCGCTATCTTTTGCCCCTTCAGAATATCTTCGACTAAATCTCAGCGCTAGCTGTTGCTCCTTCAATGCAGCTCTAACTCTCAGCGCTCTCTGTTGTCCATTCACAGCAGCTCTAGCTCTCAGCGCTCTCTGTTGCGCCTACACAGCAGGTCTAACGCTCAGCGCTCTCTGTTGCCCCTTCACAGCAGCTCTAACTCCCAGCGCTCTCTGTTGCCCCTTCACAGCAGCTCTAACTCCCAGCGCGCTCTGTTGCCCCTTCACAGCAGCTCTAACTCCCAGCGTTCTGTTTCTCCTTCTCAGCTGCTCTAAATATCACCGCTCTCTGTTGCCCCTTCACAGCAGCCTTAACAACCAGCGCTCTCTGTTTCCCCTTCACCGCAGCTCTAACTCTCAGCGCTCTCTGTTGCCCCTTCACAGCAGCTCTAACTCCCAGCACTCTCTGTTTCTCCTTCTCAGCTGCTCTAAATATCACCGCTCTCTGTTGCCCCTTCACAGCAGCCTTAACAACCAGCGCTCTCTGTTTCCCCTTCACCGCAGCTCTAACTCTCAGCGCTCTCTGTTGCCCCTTCACAGCAGCTCTAACTCCCAGCGCTCTCTGTTTCCCCTTCTCAGCTGCTCTAACTCTAAGCGCTCTCTGTTGCCCCTTCAACGCAGCTTGAACTCTCAGCGCTCTCTGTTGCCCCTTCAACGCAGCTCTAACTCAGCGCTCTGTTTCCCTTTCACAGCAGCTCTAACTTCCAGCGCTCCTGTTTCCCCTTCACAGCAGGTCTAACTCACCGCTCTCAGTCTCGCGTTCAGAGCAGCTCTGAATATCAGCGGTCTCTGTTGCCCCTTCACAGCAGCTCTGACTAACTCTCAGCTGTCTCTGTTGCCCCTTCAACGCAGCTGTAACTCTCAGCGCTCTCTGTTGCCCCTTCACAGCACCTTCGGTTACCTCTCAGCGCTCTCTGTTGCCCCTTCCCAGCAGCTCTATGTCTCAGCGCTATCTTTTGCCCCTTCAGAATATCTTCGACTAACTCTCAGTGCTAGCTATTGCCCCTTCAACGCAGCTCTAACCGTCAGCGCTCTGTTGCCCCTTCCCAGCAGGTCTAACTCTCAGAGCTCTCTGTTGCCCCTTCAACGCAGCTCTGACTAACGCTCAACGCTTTCCATTGCCGCGTCACAGCACCTTTGAGTAACTCTCAGCGCTCTCTGTTGCCCCTTCCCAGCAGCTCTATATCTCAGCGCTATCTTTTGCCCCTTCAGAGCATCTTCGACTAACTCTCAGCGCTAGCTGTTGCCCCTTCAACGCAGCTCTAACTCACAGCGCTCTCTGTTGCCCCTTCACAGCAGCTCTAACTCCCAGCGCTCTGTTTCTCCTTCTCAGCTGCTCTAAATATCACCGCTCTCTGTTGCCCCTTCACAGCAGGTCTAACTCTCAGCGCTCTCTGTTTCCCCTTCTCAGCTGCTCTATCAGTGCTCTCTGTTGCCCCTTCAACGCAGCGCTAACTCCCAGCACTCTCTGTTGCCCGTCCACACAGCTCTAACTCTCAGCACTCTCTGTTGCTGCTTCACAACAGCTCTGACTAGCCCTCACCGCTCTGTCTCCCATTCACAGCAGCTCTGAATGTCAGTGCTCTCTGTTGCCCCTTCACAGCAGCTCTAGCTCTCAGCGCTCTCGGTTGCCCCTTGAACGCAGCTCTAACTCTCAGCGCTCTCTGTTTCCCCTTCTCAGCTGCTCTAACTCTCAGCGCTCTCTGTTGCCAGTTCAACGCAGCTTGAACTCTCAGCACTCTCTGTTGCCCCTTCAACGCAGCTCTAACTCAGCGCTCTCTGTTTCCCCTTCACAGCAGCTCTAACTCCCAGCGCTCCTGTTTCCCCTTCACAGCAGGTCTAACTCACCGCTCTCAGTCTCGCGTTCAGAGCAGCTCTAAATATCAGCGGTCTCTGTTGCCCCTTCACAGCAGCTCTGACTAACTCTCAGCGCTCTCTGTTGCCCCTTCAACGCAGCTGTAACTCTCAGCGCTCTCTGTTGCCCCTTTACAGCACCTTCGGTTACCTCTCAGCGCTCTCTGTTGCCCCTTCCCAGCAGCTCTATGTCTCAGCGCGATCTTTTGCCCCTTCAGAGCATCTTCGACTAACTCTCAGTGCTAGCTGTTGCTCCTTCAACGCAGCTCTAACTATCAGCGCTCTGTTGCCCCTTCACAGCAGCTCTGACTAACTTTCAGCGCTCTCTGTTGCCCCTTCACAGCAGCTCTGAATAACTCCCAGCGCTCTCTGTTGCCCCTTCAACGCAGCTCTAACTCTCAACGCTCTGTTTCCCCTTCACAGCAGCTCTAACTCCCAGCGCACTCCGTTGACCCTTCAACGCAGCTCTAACTCTCAGCGTTCTCTGTTGCCCCTTGAAAGCAGCTCTAACTCTCAGCACTCTCTGTTGCCCCTTCACCGCAGCTCTAACTCTCAGCGCTCTCTATTGCCCCTTCACAGCAGCTCTAACTCCCAGCGCTCTCTGTTTCCCCTTCTTAGCTGCTCTAACTTCCAGCGCTCTTTTTCCCCTTCACAGCAGCTCTAACTCCCAGGTCTCTCTGTTGCCGCTTCACAGCAGCTCTAACTCCAAGCGATCTGTTTCCCCTTCTCAGCTGCTCTATCAGCGCTCTCTGTTGCCCCTTCAACGCAGCTCTAACTCTCAGCGCTCTCTGTGGCCCCTTCTCAGCTGCTCTAACTCTCAGCGCTCTCTGTTGCCCCTTCAAAGCAGCTCGAACTCTCAGCGCTCTCTGTGGCCCCTTCACAGCATCATCGACTCTCAGCGCTCTCTGTTGCCCCTTAACAGCAGCTCTGAATAACTCTCAGCACTCTCTGTTGTCCCTTCAGAGCAGCTCTAACTTTCAGCACTGCCTATTGCCCCTTCACAGCATCTTCGACTAACTCTCAGCGCTCTGTTGCCCCTTCAAAGCAGCTCTAACTCTCAGCGCTCTCTGTTGTCCCTTTCCTGCAGCTCTGACAAACTCTCAGCACTCTCTCTTGCCCCGTCACAGTTGCTCTGACTCTCAGCGCTCTCTGTTGCCCCGTCACAGTAGCTCTAACTCTCAGCGCTCTCTATTGCCTCTTCACAGCAGCTCTAACTCCCAGCACTCGGTGTTGCCCCTTCATTGCAGCTCTAACTGTAAGCGCTCTCTGTTGCCCCTTTACCGCATTTTCCACGAACTCTCATCGCTCTCCGTTTCCCCTTCAAATCAGCTCTAAATCTCAGCCCTCTCTGTTGCCCCTTCAGAGCAGCTCTAACTCTCAGCGCTCTCTGTTGCCCCTTCCCAGCAGCTCTAACTCTCAGCGCTCTCTGTTTCCCCTTCTCAGCTGCTCTATCAGTGCTCTCTGTTGCCCCTTCAACGCAGCGCTAACTCCCAGCACTCTCTGTTGCCCGTCCACACAGCTCTAACTCTCAGCACTCTCTGTTGCCGCTTCACAACAGCTCTGACTAACCCTCACCGCTCTGTCTCCCATTCACAGCAGCTCTGAATGTAAGTGCTCTCTGTTGCCCCTTCAACGCAGCTCTCTCAATGCTTTCTGTTTCCCCTTCACAGCAGCTCTAACTCCCAGCGCACTCTGTTGACCCTTCAACGCAGCTCTAACTCTCAGCACTCTCTGTTGCCCCGTGATCGCAGCTCTAACTCTCAGCGCTCTGTGTTTCCCCTTCACAGCAGCTTTAACTCCCCGCGCTCTCGTTTCCCCTTCTCACCTGCTCTAACTCTCAGCACTCTCTGTTGCCCCTTCACAACAGCTCTGACTAACCCTCACCGCTCTCTGTCTCCCATTCACAGCAGCTCTGAATGTCAGTGCTCTCTGTTGCCCCTTCACAGCAGCTCTGACTAACTCTCAGCTCTGACTAACTCTCAGTGCTAGCTATTGCCCCTTCAACGCAGCTCTAACTGTCAGCGCTCTGTTGCCCCTTCACAGCAAGCTCTAACTCTCAGCGCTCTGTTACCCCTTCAACGCAGCTGGAACTCTCAGCGCTCTGTTTCCCCTTCACAGCAGCTCTAACTCCCAGCGCTCTCTGTTGCCCCTTCACAGCAGCTTTAACTCCCAGCGCTCTCTGTTGCCCCTTCCCAGCAGGTCTAACTCTCAGCGCTCTCTGTTGCCCCTTCAACGCAGCGCTAACTCCCAGCACTCTCTGTTGACCGTCCACACAGCTCTAACTCTCAGCACTCTCTGTTGCCGCTTCACAACAGCTCTGACTAACCCTCACCGCTCTGTCTCCCATTCACAGCAGCTCTGAATGTCAGTGCTCTCTGTTGCCCCTTCACAGCAGCTCTAGCTCTCAGCGCTCTCTGTTGCGCCTACACAGCAGGTCTAACTCTCAGCGCTCTCAGTTGCCCCTTCAACGCAGCTTGAACTCTCAGCGCTCTCTGTTGCCCCTTCAACGCAGCTCTAACTCTCAACGCTTTCTGTTTCCCCTTCAAATCAGCTCTAAATCTCAGCCCTCTCTGTTGCCCCTTCACAGCAGCTCTAACTCCCAGCGCTCTCTGTGGCCCCTTCACAGCATCATCGAATGACTCTCAGCGCTCTCTGTTGCCCCTTAACAGCAGCTCTGAATAACTCTTGGCACTCTTGTTGTCCCTTCAGAGCAGCTCTAACTTTCAGCGCTGTCTCTTGCCCCTTCACAGCAGCTCTGACTAACTCTCAGCGCTCTCTGTTGCCCCTTGAACGCGGCTCTAACTCTCAGCGCTCTGTTGCCCCTTCAACGCAGCTCTAACTCTCAGCGCTCTGTTTCCCCTTCAACGCAGCTCTAACTCAGCTCTGTTTCCCCTTCACAGCAGCTCTAACTCCCAGCGCTGCTGTTTCCCCTTCACAGCAGGTCTAACTCTCACCGCTCTCAGTCTCACATTCACAGCAGCTCTGAATATCAGCGGTCTCTGTTTCCCCTTCACAGCAGCTCTGACTAACTCTCAGCGCTCTGTTTCCCCTTCAGAGCAGCTCTAACTCCCAGCGCTCCTGTTTCCCCTTCACAGCAGGTCTAACTCACCGCTCTAGGTCTCGCATTCACAGCAGCTCTGAATATCAGCGCTCTCTGTTTTCCCTTCACAGCAGCTCTAACTCTCAGCGCTCTCTGTTGCCCCTTCACAGCACCTTCGGTTACCTCTCAGCGCTGTTTCCCCTTCCGAGCAGCTCTATCTCTCAGCGCTATCTTTTGCCCATTCAGAGCATCTTCGACTAACTCTCAGCGCTAGCTGTTGCCCCTTCAACGCACCTCTGTCAGCGCTCTGTTGCCCCTTCACAGCAGCTCTGACTAACTCTCAGCGCTCTCTGTTGCCCGTTCCCAGCAGCTCTATGTCTCAGCGCTATCTTTTGCCCCTTCAGAATATCTTCGACTAACTCTCAGTGCTAGCTATTGCCCCTTCAACGCAGCTCTAACTGTCAGCGCTCTGTTGCCCCTTCCCAGCAGCTCTGTCAGCGCTATCTATTGCCCCTTCACAGCAGCTCTAACTCTCAGCGCTCTCTGTTGCCCCTTCCCAGCAGGTCTAACTCTCAGCGCTCTCTGTTGCCCCTTCAACGCAGCTGTGACTAACACTCAACGCTTTCCATTGCCGCTTCACAGCACCTTTGATTAACTCTCAGCGCTCTCTGTTGCCCCTTCCCAGCAGCTCTATGTCTCAGCGCTATCTTTTGCCCCTTCAGAGCATCTTCGACTAACTCTCAGCGCTAGCTGTTGCCCCTTCAACGCAGCTCTAACTCTCAGCGCTCTCTGTTGCCCATTCACAGCAGCTCTAACACCCAGCGCTCTCTGTTGCCCCTTCACAGCAGCTCTAGCTCTCAGCGCTCTCTGTTGCCCCTACACAGCAGGTCTAACTCTCAGCGCTCTCGGTTGCCCCTTGAACGCAGCTCTAACTCTCAGCACTCTCTGTTGCCCCTTCACAGCAGCTCTAACTCTCAGGGCTCTCTGTTTCCCCTTCTCAGCTGCTCTAACTCTCAGCGCTCTCTGTTGCCCCTTCAACGCAGCTGTGACTAACACTCAACGCTTTCCATTGCCGCGTCACAGCACCTTTGATTAACTCTCAGCGCTCTCTGTTGCCCCTTCCCAGCAGGTCTAACTCTCAGCGCTCTCTGTTGCCCCTTCAACGCAGCTGTGACTAACACTCAACGCTTTCCATTGCCGCGTCACAGCACCTTTGATTAACTCTCAGCGCTCTCTGTTGCCCCTTCCCAGCAGCTCTATGTCTCAGCGCTATCTTTTGCCCCTTCAGAGCATCTTCGACTAACTCTCAGTGCTAGCTGTTGCCCCTTCAACGCAGCTCTAACTGTCAGCGCTCTGTTGCCCCTTCACAGCAGCTCTGACTAACTTTCAGCGCTCTCTGTTGCCCCTTCATAGCAGCTCTGAATAACTCTCAGCGCTCTCTGTTGCCCCTTCAACGCAGCTCTAACTCTCAACGCTCTCTGTTTCCCCTTCACAGCAGCTCTAACTCCCAGCGCACTCCGTTGACCCTTCAACGCAGCTCTAACTCTCAGCGCTCTCTGTTGCCCCTTCACCGCAGCTCTAACTCTCAGCGCTCTCTGTTTCCCCTTCACAGCAGCTCTAACTCCCAGCGCACTCCGTTGACCCTTCAACGCAGCTCTAACTCTCAGCGCTCTCTGTTGCCCCTTGAAAGCAGCTCGAACTCTCAGCACTCTCTGTTGCCCCTTCAGAGCAGCTCTAACTCTCAGCGCTCTCTGTTGCCCCTTCCCAGCAGCTCTAACTCTCAGCGCTCTCTGTTTCCCCTTCTCAGCTGCTCTAACTCTCAGCGCTCTCTGTTGCCCCTTCACAGCAGCTCTAACTCCCAGCGCTCTGTTTCCCCTTCTCAGCTGCTCTAACTCTCAGCGCTCTCTGTTGCCCCTTCAACACAGCTTGAACTCTCAGCGCTCTCTGTTGCCCCTTCAACGCAGCTCTAACTCAGCGCTCTCTGTTTCCCCTTAACAGCAGCTCTAACTTCCAGCGATCCTGTTTCCCCTTCACAGCAGGTCTAACTCACCGCTCTCAGTCTCGCGTTCAGAGCAGCTCTGAATATCAGCGGTCTCTGTTGCCCCTTCACAGCAGCTCTAACTCTCAGCTGTCTATGTTGCCCCTTCAACGCAGCTGTAACTCTCAGCGCTCTCTGTTGCCCCTTCACAGCACCTTCGGTTACCTCTCAGCGCAATCTGTTGCCCCTTCCCAGCAGCTCTATGTCTCAGCGCTATCTTTTGCCCCTTCAGAGCATCTTCGACTAACTCTCAGCGCTAGCTGTTGCCCCTTCAACGCAGCTCTAACTCTCAGCGCTCTCTGTTGCCCATTCACAGCAGCTCTAGCTCTCAGCGTCTCTGTTGCGCCTACACAGCAGGTCTAACGCTCAGCTCTCTCTGTTGCCCCTTCACAGCAGCTATAACTCCCAGCGCTCTCTGTTGCCCCTTCACAGCAGCTCTAACTCCCAGCGCTCTCTGTTGCCCCTTCACAGCAGCTCTAACACCCAGCGCTCTCTGTTGCCCCTTCACAGCTGCTCTAAATATCACCGCTCTCTGTTGCCCCTTCACAGCAGGTCTAACTCTCAGCGCTCTCTGTTGCCCCTTCACAGCAGCTCTAACTCTCAGCGCTCTCTGTTGCCCCTTCAACGCAGCGCTAACTCCCAGCACTCTCTGTTGCCCGTCCACACAGCTCTGACTCTCAGCACTCTCTGTTGCCGCTTCACAACAGCTCTGACTAGCCCTCACCGCTCTGTCTCCCATTCACAGCAGCTCTGAATGTCAGTGCTCTCTGTTGCCCCATCACAGCAACTCTAACTCTCAGCGCTCTCTGTTGCCCCTTCACAGCAGCTCTAGCTCTCAGCGCTCTCTGTTGCCCCTTGAACGCAGCTCTAACTCTCAGCACTCTCTGTTGCCCCTTCAACGCAGCTCTAACTCTCAGCGCTCTCTGTTGCCCCTTAACAGCAGCTCTGAATAACTCTCAGCACTCTTGTTGTCCCTTCAGAGCAGCTCTAACTTTCAGCGCTGTCTCTTGCCCCTTCACAGCAGCTATGACTAACTCTCAGCGCTCTGTTGCCCCTTCAACGCAGCTCTAACTCTCAGCGCTCTGTTTCCCCTTCAACGCAGCTCTAACTCACCTCTGTTTCCCCGTCACAGCAGCTCTAACTCTCAGCGCTCCTGTTTCCCCTTCACAGCAGGTCTAACTCACCGCTCTCAGTCTCGCATTCACAGCAGCTCTGAATATCAGCGCTCTCTGTTTTCCCTTCACAGCAGCTCTAACTCTCAGCGCTCTCTGTTGCCCCTTCACAGCACCTTCGGTTACCTCTCAGCGCTCTCTGTTGCCCCTTCCCAGCAGCTCTATGTCTCAGCGCTATCTTTTGCCCCTTCAGAATATCTTCGACTAACTCTCAGTGCTAGCTATTGCCCCTTCAACGCAGCTCTAACTGTCAGCGCTCTGTTGCCCCTTCCCAGCAGCTCTCACTGTCAGCGCTCTCTGTTGCCCCTTAACAGCACCTCTGAATAACTCTCAGCACTCTGTGTTGTCCCTTCAGAGCAGCTCTAACTTTCAGCGCTATCTATTGCCCCTTCACAGCAGCTCTGACTAACTCTCAGCGCTCTCTGTTGCCCCTTCAACGCAGCTCTAACTCTCAGCCCTCTCCGTTGCTCCTTCACAGCAGCTCTAACACTCAGCGCCCTATGTTGCCCCTTCACAGCATTCTGACTCTCAGTGCTCTCTGTTGCCCCTTCAACGCAGCTGTAACTCTCAGCGCTCTCTGTTGCCCCTTCACAGCACCTTCGATTAACTCTCAGCACTCTGTTGCCCCTTCACATCAGCTCTCTCAGCGCTCTCGGTTGCCCCTTCAACGCAGCTCTAACTCTCAGCGCTCTGTTTCCCCTTCACAGCAGCTCTAACTCCCAGGGCTCTCTGTTGCCCCTTCACAGCAGCTCTAACTCCAAGCGATCTGTTTCCCCTTCTCAGCTGCTCTATCAGCGCTCTCTGTTGCCCCTTGAAAGCAGCTCTAACTCTCAGCACTCTCTGTTGCCCCTTCACCGCAGCTCTAACTCTCAGCGCTCTCTGTTGCCCCTTCACAGCAGCTCTAACTCCCAGCGCTCTCTGTTTCCCCTTCTCAGCTGCTCTAACTTCCAGCGCTCTTTTTCCCCTTCACAGCAGCTCTAACTCCCAGGTCTCTCTGTTGCCGCTTCACAGCAGCTCTAACTCCAAGCGATCTGTTTCCCCTTCTCAGCTGCTCTATCAGCGCTCTCTGTTGCCCCTTCAACGCAGCTCTAACTCTCAGCGCTCTCTGTGGCCCCTTCTCAGCTGCTCTAACTCTCAGCGCTCTCTGTTGCCCCTTCTCAGCTGCTCTAACTCTCAGCGCTCTCTGTGGCCCCTTCACAGCATCATCGACTCTCAGCGCTCTCTGTTGCCCCTTAACAGCAGCTCTGAATAACTCTCAGCACTCTCTGTTGTCCCTTCAGAGCAGCTCTAACTTTCAGCACTGCCTATTGCCCCTTCACAGCATCTTCGACTAACTCTCAGCGCTCTGTTGCCCCTTCAAAGCAGCTCTAACTCTCAGCGCTCTCTGTTGTCCCTTTCCTGCAGCTCTGACAAACTCTCAGCACTCTCTCTTGCCCCGTCACAGTTGCTCTGACTCTCAGCGCTCTCTGTTGCCCCGTCACAGTAGCTCTAACTCTCAGCGCTCTCTATTGCCTCTTCACAGCAGCTCTAACTCCCAGCACTCGGTGTTGCCCCTTCATTGCAGCTCTAACTGTAAGCGCTCTCTGTTGCCCCTTTACCGCATTTTCCACGAACTCTCATCGCTCTCCGTTTCCCCTTCAAATCAGCTCTAAATCTCAGCCCTCTCTGTTGCCCCTTCAGAGCAGCTCTAACTCTCAGCGCTCTCTGTTGCCCCTTCCCAGCAGCTCTAACTCTCAGCGCTCTCTGTTTCCCCTTCTCAGCTGCTCTATCAGTGCTCTCTGTTGCCCCTTCAACGCAGCGCTAACTCCCAGCACTCTCTGTTGCCCGTCCACACAGCTCTAACTCTCAGCACTCTCTGTTGCCGCTTCACAACAGCTCTGACTAACCCTCACCGCTCTGTCTCCCATTCACAGCAGCTCTGAATGTAAGTGCTCTCTGTTGCCCCTTCAACGCAGCTCTCTCAATGCTTTCTGTTTCCCCTTCACAGCAGCTCTAACTCCCAGCGCACTCTGTTGACCCTTCAACGCAGCTCTAACTCTCAGCACTCTCTGTTGCCCCGTGATCGCAGCTCTAACTCTCAGCGCTCTGTGTTTCCCCTTCACAGCAGCTTTAACTCCCCGCGCTCTCGTTTCCCCTTCTCACCTGCTCTAACTCTCAGCACTCTCTGTTGCCCCTTCACAACAGCTCTGACTAACCCTCACCGCTCTCTGTCTCCCATTCACAGCAGCTCTGAATGTCAGTGCTCTCTGTTGCCCCTTCACAGCAGCTCTGACTAACTCTCAGCTCTGACTAACTCTCAGTGCTAGCTATTGCCCCTTCAACGCAGCTCTAACTGTCAGCGCTCTGTTGCCCCTTCACAGCAAGCTCTAACTCTCAGCGCTCTCTGTTGCCCCTTCCCAGCAGGTCTAACTCTCAGCGCTCTCTGTTGCCCCTTCAACGCAGCTCTGACTAACGCTCAACGCTTTCCATTGCCGCGTCACAGCACCTTTGATTAACTCTCAGCGCTCTCTGTTGCCCCTTCCCAGCAGCTCTATGTCTCAGCGCTATCTTTTGCCCCTTCAGAGCATCTTCGACTAACTCTCAGCGCTAGCTGTTGCCCCTTCAACGCAGCTCTAACTCTCAGCGCTCTCTGTTGCCCATTCACAGCAGCTCTAGCTCTCAGCGCTCTCTGTTGCGCCTACACAGCAGGTCTAACGCTCAGCGCACTCTGTTGCCCCTTCACAGCAGCTCTAACTCCCAGCGCTCTCTGTTGCCCCTTCACAGCAGCTCTAAATCCCAGCGCGCTCTGTTGCCCCTTCACAGCAGCTCTAACTCCCAGCGCTGTCTGTTTCTCCTTCTCAGCTGCTCTAAATATCACCGCTCTCTTTTGCCCCTTCACAGCAGGTCTAACTCTCAGCGCTCTCTGTTGCCCCTTCACAGCAGCTCTAACTCTCATCGCTCTCTGTTGCCCGTCCACACAGCTCTAACTCTCAGCACTCTCTGTTGCCGCTTCACAACAGCTCTGACTAGCCCTCACCGCTCTGTCTCCCATTCACAGCAGCTCTGAATGTCAGTGCTCTCTGTTGCCCCTTCACAGCAGCTCTAACTCTCAGCGCTCTCTGTTGCCCCTTCACAGCAGATCTAGCTCTCAGCGCTCTGTTACCCCTTCAACGCAGCTGGAACTCTCAGCGCTCTGTTTCCCCTTCACAGCAGCTCTAACTCCCAGCGCTCTCTGTTGCCCCTTCACAGCAGCTTTAACTCCCAGCGCTCTCTGTTTCCCCTTCTCACCTGGTCTAACTCTCAGCGCTCTCTGTTGCCCCTTCAACGCAGCGCTAACTCCCAGCACTCTCTGTTGACCGTCCACACAGCTCTAACTCTCAGCACTCTCTGTTGCCGCTTCACAACAGCTCTGACTAACCCTCACCGCTCTGTCTCCCATTCACAGCAGCTCTGAATGTCAGTGCTCTCTGTTGCCCCTTCACAGCAGCTCTAGCTCTCAGCGCTCTCTGTTGCGCCTACACAGCAGGTCTAACTCTCAGCGCTCTCAGTTGCCCCTTCAACGCAGCTTGAACTCTCAGCGCTCTCTGTTGCCCCTTCAACGCAGCTCTAACTCTCAACGCTTTCTGTTTCCCCTTCAAATCAGCTCTAAATCTCAGCCCTCTCTGTTGCCCCTTCACAGCAGCTCTAACTCCCAGCGCTCTCTGTGGCCCCTTCACAGCATCATCGAATGACTCTCAGCGCTCTCTGTTGCCCCTTAACAGCAGCTCTGAATAACTCTTGGCACTCTTGTTGTCCCTTCAGAGCAGCTCTAACTTTCAGCGCTGTCTCTTGCCCCTTCACAGCAGCTCTGACTAACTCTCAGCGCTCTCTGTTGCCCCTTGAACGCGGCTCTAACTCTCAGCGCTCTGTTTCCCCTTCAACGCAGCTCTAACTCAGCTCTGTTTCCCCTTCACAGCAGCTCTAACTCCCAGCGCTGCTGTTTCCCCTTCACAGCAGGTCTAACTCTCACCGCTCTCAGTCTCACATTCACAGCAGCTCTGAATATCAGCGGTCTCTGTTTCCCCTTCACAGCAGCTCTGACTAACTCTCAGCGCTCTGTTTCCCCTTCAGAGCAGCTCTAACTCCCAGCACTCCTGTTTCCCCTTCACAGCAGGTCTAACTCACCGCTCTAGGTCTCGCATTCACAGCAGCTCTGAATATCAGCGCTCTCTGTTTTCCCTTCACAGCAGCTCTAACTCTCAGCGCTCTCTGTTGCCCCTTCACAGCACCTTCGGTTACCTCTCAGCGCTCTGTTTCCCCTTCCGAGCAGCTCTATCTCTCAGCGCTATCTTTTGCCCATTCAGAGCATCTTCGACTAACTCTCAGCGCTAGCTGTTGCCCCTTCAACGCACCTCTGTCAGCGCTCTGTTGCCCCTTCACAGCAGCTCTGACTAACTCTCAGCGCTCTCTGTTGCCCCTTCCCAGCAGCTCTATGTCTCAGCGCTATCTTTTGCCCCTTCAGAATATCTTCGACTAACTCTCAGTGCTAGCTATTGCCCCTTCAACGCAGCTCTAACTGTCAGCGCTCTGTTGCCCCTTCCCAGCAGCTCTGACTGTCAGCGCTATCTATTGCCCCTTCACAGCAGCTCTAACTCTCAGCGCTCTCTGTTGCCCCTTCCCAGCAGGTCTAACTCTCAGCGCTCTCTGTTGCCCCTTCAACGCAGCTGTGACTAACACTCAACGCTTTCCATTGCCGCGTCACAGCACCTTTGATTAACTCTCAGCGCTCTCTGTTGCCCCTTCCCAGCAGCTCTATGTCTCAGCGCTATCTTTTGCCCCTTCAGAGCATCTTCGACTAACTCTCAGCGCTAGCTGTTGCCCCTTCAACGCAGCTCTAACTCTCAGCGCTCTCTGTTGCCCATTCACAGCAGCTCTAACTCCCAGCGCTCTCTGTTGCCACTTCACAGCAGCTCTAGCTCTCAGCGCTCTCTGTTGCGCCTACACAGCAGGTCTAACTCTCAGCGCTCTCGGTTGCCCCTTGAACGCAGCTCTAACTCTCAGCACTCTCTGTTGCCCCTTCACAGCAGCTCTAACTCTCAGGGCTCTCTGTTTCCCCTTCTCAGCTGCTCTAACTCTCAGCGCTCTCTGTTGCCCCTTAAACGCAGCTCTAACTCAGCGCTCTCTGTTTCCCCTTCACAGCAGCTCTAACTCCCAGCGCTCCTGTTTCCCCTTCACAGCAGGTCTAACTCACCGCTCTCAGTCTCGCGTTCAGAGCAGCTCTAAATATCAGCGGTCTCTGTTGCCCCTTCACAGCAGCTCTGACTAACACTCAGCGCTCTCTGTTGCCCCTTCAACGCAGCTGTAAGTCTCAGCGCTCTCTGTTGCCCCTTTACAGCACCTTCGGTTACCTCTCAGCGCTCTCTGTTGCCCCTTCCCAGCAGCTCTATGTCTCAGCGCTATCTTTTGCCCCTTCAGAGCATCTTCGACTAACTCTCAGTGCTAGCTGTTGCCCCTTCAACGCAGCTCTAACTGTCAGCGCTCTGTTGCCCCTTCACAGCAGCTCTAACTTTCAGCGCTCTCTGTTGCCCCTTCATAGCAGCTCTGAATAACTCTCAGCGCTCTCTGTTGCCCCTTCAACGCAGCTCTAACTCTCAACGCTCTCTGTTTCCCCTTCACAGCAGCTCTAACTCCCAGCGCACTCCGTTGACCCTTCAACGCAGCTCTAACTCTCAGCGCTCTCTGTTGCCCCTTCACAGCAGGTCTAACTCTCAGCGCTCTCTGTTGCCCATTCACCGCAGCTCTAGCTCTCAGCGTCTCTGTTGCGCCTACACAGCAGGTCTAACGCTCAGCGCTCTCTGTTGCCCCATCACAGCAGCTATAACTCCCAGCGCTCTCTGTTGCCCCTTCACAGCAGCTCTAACTCCCAGCGCTCTCTGTTGCCCCTTCACAGCAGCTCTAACACCCAGCGCTCTCTGTTGCCCCTTCACAGCTGCTCTAAATATCACCGCTCTCTGTTGCCCCTTCACAGCAGCTCTAACTCCCAGCGCTCTCTGTTTCCCCTTCTCAGCTGCTCTAACTTCCAGCGCTCTTTTTCCCCTTCACAGCAGCTCTAACTCCCAGGTCTCTCTGTTGCCGCTTCACAGCAGCTCTAACTCCAAGCGATCTGTTTCCCCTTCTCAGCTGCTCTATCAGCGCTCTCTGTTGCCCCTTCAACGCAGCTCTAACTCTCAGCGCTCTCTGTGGCCCCTTCTCAGCTGCTCTAACTCTCAGCGCTCTCTGTTGCCCCTTCAAAGCAGCTCGAACTCTCAGCGCTCTCTGTGGCCCCTTCACAGCATCATCGACTCTCAGCGCTCTCTGTTGCCCCTTAACAGCAGCTCTGAATAACTCTCAGCACTCTCTGTTGTCCCTTCAGAGCAGCTCTAACTTTCAGCACTGCCTATTGCCCCTTCACAGCATCTTCGACTAACTCTCAGCGCTCTGTTGCCCCTTCAAAGCAGCTCTAACTCTCAGCGCTCTCTGTTGTCCCTTTCCTGCAGCTCTGACAAACTCTCAGCACTCTCTCTTGCCCCGTCACAGTTGCTCTGACTCTCAGCGCTCTCTGTTGCCCCGTCACAGTAGCTCTAACTCTCAGCGCTCTCTATTGCCTCTTCACAGCAGCTCTAACTCCCAGCACTCGGTGTTGCCCCTTCATTGCAGCTCTAACTGTAAGCGCTCTCTGTTGCCCCTTTACCGCATTTTCCACGAACTCTCATCGCTCTCCGTTTCCCCTTCAAATCAGCTCTAAATCTCAGCCCTCTCTGTTGCCCCTTCAGAGCAGCTCTAACTCTCAGCGCTCTCTGTTGCCCCTTCCCAGCAGCTCTAACTCTCAGCGCTCTCTGTTTCCCCTTCTCAGCTGCTCTATCAGTGCTCTCTGTTGCCCCTTCAACGCAGCGCTAACTCCCAGCACTCTCTGTTGCCCGTCCACACAGCTCTAACTCTCAGCACTCTCTGTTGCCGCTTCACAACAGCTCTGACTAACCCTCACCGCTCTGTCTCCCATTCACAGCAGCTCTGAATGTAAGTGCTCTCTGTTGCCCCTTCAACGCAGCTCTCTCAATGCTTTCTGTTTCCCCTTCACAGCAGCTCTAACTCCCAGCGCACTCTGTTGACCCTTCAACGCAGCTCTAACTCTCAGCACTCTCTGTTGCCCCGTGATCGCAGCTCTAACTCTCAGCGCTCTGTGTTTCCCCTTCACAGCAGCTTTAACTCCCCGCGCTCTCGTTTCCCCTTCTCACCTGCTCTAACTCTCAGCACTCTCTGTTGCCCCTTCACAACAGCTCTGACTAACCCTCACCGCTCTCTGTCTCCCATTCACAGCAGCTCTGAATGTCAGTGCTCTCTGTTGCCCCTTCACAGCAGCTCTGACTAACTCTCAGCTCTGACTAACTCTCAGTGCTAGCTATTGCCCCTTCAACGCAGCTCTAACTGTCAGCGCTCTGTTGCCCCTTCACAGCAAGCTCTAACTCTCAGCGCTCTCTGTTGCCCCTTCCCAGCAGGTCTAACTCTCAGCGCTCTCTGTTGCCCCTTCAACGCAGCTCTGACTAACGCTCAACGCTTTCCATTGCCGCGTCACAGCACCTTTGATTAACTCTCAGCGCTCTCTGTTGCCCCTTCCCAGCAGCTCTATGTCTCAGCGCTATCTTTTGCCCCTTCAGAGCATCTTCGACTAACTCTCAGCGCTAGCTGTTGCCCCTTCAACGCAGCTCTAACTCTCAGCGCTCTCTGTTGCCCATTCACAGCAGCTCTAGCTCTCAGCGCTCTCTGTTGCGCCTACACAGCAGGTCTAACGCTCAGCGCACTCTGTTGCCCCTTCACAGCAGCTCTAACTCCCAGCGCTCTCTGTTGCCCCTTCACAGCAGCTCTAAATCCCAGCGCGCTCTGTTGCCCCTTCACAGCAGCTCTAACTCCCAGCGCTGTCTGTTTCTCCTTCTCAGCTGCTCTAAATATCACCGCTCTCTTTTGCCCCTTCACAGCAGGTCTAACTCTCAGCGCTCTCTGTTGCCCCTTCACAGCAGCTCTAACTCTCATCGCTCTCTGTTGCCCGTCCACACAGCTCTAACTCTCAGCACTCTCTGTTGCCGCTTCACAACAGCTCTGACTAGCCCTCACCGCTCTGTCTCCCATTCACAGCAGCTCTGAATGTCAGTGCTCTCTGTTGCCCCTTCACAGCAGCTCTAACTCTCAGCGCTCTCTGTTGCCCCTTCACAGCAGATCTAGCTCTCAGCGCTCTGTTACCCCTTCAACGCAGCTGGAACTCTCAGCGCTCTGTTTCCCCTTCACAGCAGCTCTAACTCCCAGCGCTCTCTGTTGCCCCTTCACAGCAGCTTTAACTCCCAGCGCTCTCTGTTTCCCCTTCTCACCTGGTCTAACTCTCAGCGCTCTCTGTTGCCCCTTCAACGCAGCGCTAACTCCCAGCACTCTCTGTTGACCGTCCACACAGCTCTAACTCTCAGCACTCTCTGTTGCCGCTTCACAACAGCTCTGACTAACCCTCACCGCTCTGTCTCCCATTCACAGCAGCTCTGAATGTCAGTGCTCTCTGTTGCCCCTTCACAGCAGCTCTAGCTCTCAGCGCTCTCTGTTGCGCCTACACAGCAGGTCTAACTCTCAGCGCTCTCAGTTGCCCCTTCAACGCAGCTTGAACTCTCAGCGCTCTCTGTTGCCCCTTCAACGCAGCTCTAACTCTCAACGCTTTCTGTTTCCCCTTCAAATCAGCTCTAAATCTCAGCCCTCTCTGTTGCCCCTTCACAGCAGCTCTAACTCCCAGCGCTCTCTGTGGCCCCTTCACAGCATCATCGAATGACTCTCAGCGCTCTCTGTTGCCCCTTAACAGCAGCTCTGAATAACTCTTGGCACTCTTGTTGTCCCTTCAGAGCAGCTCTAACTTTCAGCGCTGTCTCTTGCCCCTTCACAGCAGCTCTGACTAACTCTCAGCGCTCTCTGTTGCCCCTTGAACGCGGCTCTAACTCTCAGCGCTCTGTTGCCCCTTCAACGCAGCTCTAACTCAGCTCTGTTTCCCCTTCACAGCAGCTCTAACTCCCAGCGCTGCTGTTTCCCCTTCACAGCAGGTCTAACTCTCACCGCTCTCAGTCTCACATTCACAGCAGCTCTGAATATCAGCGGTCTCTGTTTCCCCTTCACAGCAGCTCTGACTAACTCTCAGCGCTCTGTTTCCCCTTCAGAGCAGCTCTAACTCCCAGCACTCCTGTTTCCCCTTCACAGCAGGTCTAACTCACCGCTCTAGGTCTCGCATTCACAGCAGCTCTGAATATCAGCGCTCTCTGTTTTCCCTTCACAGCAGCTCTAACTCTCAGCGCTCTCTGTTGCCCCTTCACAGCACCTTCGGTTACCTCTCAGCGCTCTGTTTCCCCTTCCGAGCAGCTCTATCTCTCAGCGCTATCTTTTGCCCATTCAGAGCATCTTCGACTAACTCTCAGCGCTAGCTGTTGCCCCTTCAACGCACCTCTGTCAGCGCTCTGTTGCCCCTTCACAGCAGCTCTGACTAACTCTCAGCGCTCTCTGTTGCCCCTTCCCAGCAGCTCTATGTCTCAGCGCTATCTTTTGCCCCTTCAGAATATCTTCGACTAACTCTCAGTGCTAGCTATTGCCCCTTCAACGCAGCTCTAACTGTCAGCGCTCTGTTGCCCCTTCCCAGCAGCTCTGACTGTCAGCGCTATCTATTGCCCCTTCACAGCAGCTCTAACTCTCAGCGCTCTCTGTTGCCCCTTCCCAGCAGGTCTAACTCTCAGCGCTCTCTGTTGCCCCTTCAACGCAGCTGTGACTAACACTCAACGCTTTCCATTGCCGCGTCACAGCACCTTTGATTAACTCTCAGCGCTCTCTGTTGCCCCTTCCCAGCAGCTCTATGTCTCAGCGCTATCTTTTGCCCCTTCAGAGCATCTTCGACTAACTCTCAGCGCTAGCTGTTGCCCCTTCAACGCAGCTCTAACTCTCAGCGCTCTCTGTTGCCCATTCACAGCAGCTCTAACTCCCAGCGCTCTCTGTTGCCACTTCACAGCAGCTCTAGCTCTCAGCGCTCTCTGTTGCCCCTACACAGCAGGTCTAACTCTCAGCGCTCTCGGTTGCCCCTTGAACGCAGCTCTAACTCTCAGCACTCTCTGTTGCCCCTTCACAGCAGCTCTAACTCTCAGGGCTCTCTGTTTCCCCTTCTCAGCTGCTCTAACTCTCAGCGCTCTCTGTTGCCCCTTAAACGCAGCTCTAACTCAGCGCTCTCTGTTTCCCCTTCACAGCAGCTCTAACTCCCAGCGCTCCTGTTTCCCCTTCACAGCAGGTCTAACTCACCGCTCTCAGTCTCGCGTTCAGAGCAGCTCTAAATATCAGCGGTCTCTGTTGCCCCTTCACAGCAGCTCTGACTAACACTCAGCGCTCTCTGTTGCCCCTTCAACGCAGCTGTAAGTCTCAGCGCTCTCTGTTGCCCCTTTACAGCACCTTCGGTTACCTCTCAGCGCTCTCTGTTGCCCCTTCCCAGCAGCTCTATGTCTCAGCGCTATCTTTTGCCCCTTCAGAGCATCTTCGACTAACTCTCAGTGCTAGCTGTTGCCCCTTCAACGCAGCTCTAACTGTCAGCGCTCTGTTGCCCCTTCACAGCAGCTCTAACTTTCAGCGCTCTCTGTTGCCCCTTCATAGCAGCTCTGAATAACTCTCAGCGCTCTCTGTTGCCCCTTCAACGCAGCTCTAACTCTCAACGCTCTCTGTTTCCCCTTCACAGCAGCTCTAACTCCCAGCGCACTCCGTTGACCCTTCAACGCAGCTCTAACTCTCAGCGCTCTCTGTTGCCCCTTCACAGCAGGTCTAACTCTCAGCGCTCTCTGTTGCCCATTCACCGCAGCTCTAGCTCTCAGCGTCTCTGTTGCGCCTACACAGCAGGTCTAACGCTCAGCGCTCTCTGTTGCCCCATCACAGCAGCTATAACTCCCAGCGCTCTCTGTTGCCCCTTCACAGCAGCTCTAACTCCCAGCGCTCTCTGTTGCCCCTTCACAGCAGCTCTAACACCCAGCGCTCTCTGTTGCCCCTTCACAGCTGCTCTAAATATCACCGCTCTCTGTTGCCCCTTCACAGCAGCTCTAACTCCCAGCGCTCTCTGTTTCCCCTTCTCAGCTGCTCTAACTTCCAGCGCTCTTTTCCCCCTTCACAGCAGCTCTAACTCCCAGGTCTCTCTGTTGCCGCTTCACAGCAGCTCTAACTCCAAGCGATCTGTTTCCCCTTCTCAGCTGCTCTATCAGCGCTCTCTGTTGCCCCTTCAACGCAGCTCTAACTCTCAGCGCTCTCTGTGGCCCCTTCTCAGCTGCTCTAACTCTCAGCGCTCTCTGTTGCCCCTTCAAAGCAGCTCGAACTCTCAGCGCTCTCTGTGGCCCCTTCACAGCATCATCGACTCTCAGCGCTCTCTGTTGCCCCTTAACAGCAGCTCTGAATAACTCTCAGCACTCTCTGTTGTCCCTTCAGAGCAGCTCTAACTTTCAGCACTGCCTATTGCCCCTTCACAGCATCTTCGACTAACTCTCAGCGCTCTGTTGCCCCTTCAAAGCAGCTCTAACTCTCAGCGCTCTCTGTTGTCCCTTTCCTGCAGCTCTGACAAACTCTCAGCACTCTCTCTTGCCCCGTCACAGTTGCTCTGACTCTCAGCGCTCTCTGTTGCCCCGTCACAGTAGCTCTAACTCTCAGCGCTCTCTATTGCCTCTTCACAGCAGCTCTAACTCCCAGCACTCGGTGTTGCCCCTTCATTGCAGCTCTAACTGTAAGCGCTCTCTGTTGCCCCTTTACCGCATTTTCCACGAACTCTCATCGCTCTCCGTTTCCCCTTCAAATCAGCTCTAAATCTCAGCCCTCTCTGTTGCCCCTTCAGAGCAGCTCTAACTCTCAGCGCTCTCTGTTGCCCCTTCCCAGCAGCTCTAACTCTCAGCGCTCTCTGTTTCCCCTTCTCAGCTGCTCTATCAGTGCTCTCTGTTGCCCCTTCAACGCAGCGCTAACTCCCAGCACTCTCTGTTGCCCGTCCACACAGCTCTAACTCTCAGCACTCTCTGTTGCCGCTTCACAACAGCTCTGACTAACCCTCACCGCTCTGTCTCCCATTCACAGCAGCTCTGAATGTAAGTGCTCTCTGTTGCCCCTTCAACGCAGCTCTCTCAATGCTTTCTGTTTCCCCTTCACAGCAGCTCTAACTCCCAGCGCACTCTGTTGACCCTTCAACGCAGCTCTAACTCTCAGCACTCTCTGTTGCCCCGTGATCGCAGCTCTAACTCTCAGCGCTCTGTGTTTCCCCTTCACAGCAGCTTTAACTCCCCGCGCTCTCGTTTCCCCTTCTCACCTGCTCTAACTCTCAGCACTCTCTGTTGCCCCTTCACAACAGCTCTGACTAACCCTCACCGCTCTCTGTCTCCCATTCACAGCAGCTCTGAATGTCAGTGCTCTCTGTTGCCCCTTCACAGCAGCTCTGACTAACTCTCAGCTCTGACTAACTCTCAGTGCTAGCTATTGCCCCTTCAACGCAGCTCTAACTGTCAGCGCTCTGTTGCCCCTTCACAGCAAGCTCTAACTCTCAGCGCTCTCTGTTGCCCCTTCCCAGCAGGTCTAACTCTCAGCGCTCTCTGTTGCCCCTTCAACGCAGCTCTGACTAACGCTCAACGCTTTCCATTGCCGCGTCACAGCACCTTTGATTAACTCTCAGCGCTCTCTGTTGCCCCTTCCCAGCAGCTCTATGTCTCAGCGCTATCTTTTGCCCCTTCAGAGCATCTTCGACTAACTCTCAGCGCTAGCTGTTGCCCCTTCAACGCAGCTCTAACTCTCAGCGCTCTCTGTTGCCCATTCACAGCAGCTCTAGCTCTCAGCGCTCTCTGTTGCGCCTACACAGCAGGTCTAACGCTCAGCGCACTCTGTTGCCCCTTCACAGCAGCTCTAACTCCCAGCGCTCTCTGTTGCCCCTTCACAGCAGCTCTAAATCCCAGCGCGCTCTGTTGCCCCTTCACAGCAGCTCTAACTCCCAGCGCTGTCTGTTTCTCCTTCTCAGCTGCTCTAAATATCACCGCTCTCTTTTGCCCCTTCACAGCAGGTCTAACTCTCAGCGCTCTCTGTTGCCCCTTCACAGCAGCTCTAACTCTCATCGCTCTCTGTTGCCCGTCCACACAGCTCTAACTCTCAGCACTCTCTGTTGCCGCTTCACAACAGCTCTGACTAGCCCTCACCGCTCTGTCTCCCATTCACAGCAGCTCTGAATGTCAGTGCTCTCTGTTGCCCCTTCACAGCAGCTCTAACTCTCAGCGCTCTCTGTTGCCCCTTCACAGCAGATCTAGCTCTCAGCACTCTGTTACCCCTTCAACGCAGCTGGAACTCTCAGCGCTCTGTTTCCCCTTCACAGCAGCTCTAACTCCCAGCGCTCTCTGTTGCCCCTTAACAGCAGCTCTGAATAACTCTCAGCACTCTTGTTGTCCCTTCAGAGCAGCTCTAACTTTCAGCGCTGTCTCTTGCCCCTTCACAGCAGCTCTGACTAACTCTCAGCGCTCTCTGTTGCCCCTTGAACGCGGCTCTAACTCTCAGCGCTCTGTTTCCCCTTCAACGCAGCTCTAACTCAGCTCTGTTTCCCCTTCACAGCAGCTCTAACTCCCAGCGCTGCTGTTTCCCCTTCACAGCAGGTCTAACTCTCACCGCTCTCAGTCTCACATTCACAGCAGCTCTGAATATCAGCGGTCTCTGTTTCCCCTTCACAGCAGCTCTGACTAACTCTCAGCGCTCTGTTTCCCCTTCAGAGCAGCTCTAACTCCCAGCACTCCTGTTTCCCCTTCACAGCAGGTCTAACTCACCGCTCTAGGTCTCGCATTCACAGCAGCTCTGAATATCAGCGCTCTCTGTTTTCCCTTCACAGCAGCTCTAACTCTCAGCGCTCTCTGTTGCCCCTTCACAGCACCTTCGGTTACCTCTCAGCGCTCTGTTTCCCCTTCCGAGCAGCTCTATCTCTCAGCGCTATCTTTTGCCCATTCAGAGCATCTTCGACTAACTCTCAGCGCTAGCTGTTGCCCCTTCAACGCACCTCTGTCAGCGCTCTGTTGCCCCTTCACAGCAGCTCTGACTAACTCTCAGCGCTCTCTGTTGCCCCTTCCCAGCAGCTCTATGTCTCAGCGCTATCTTTTGCCCCTTCAGAATATCTTCGACTAACTCTCAGTGCTAGCTATTGCCCCTTCAACGCAGCTCTAACTGTCAGCGCTCTGTTGCCCCTTCCCAGCAGCTCTGACTGTCAGCGCTATCTATTGCCCCTTCACAGCAGCTCTAACTCTCAGCGCTCTCTGTTGCCCCTTCCCAGCAGGTCTAACTCTCAGCGCTCTCTGTTGCCCCTTCAACGCAGCTGTGACTAACACTCAACGCTTTCCATTGCCGCGTCACAGCACCTTTGATTAACTCTCAGCGCTCTCTGTTGCCCCTTCCCAGCAGCTCTATGTCTCAGCGCTATCTTTTGCCCCTTCAGAGCATCTTCGACTAACTCTCAGCGCTAGCTGTTGCCCCTTCAACGCAGCTCTAACTCTCAGCGCTCTCTGTTGCCCATTCACAGCAGCTCTAACTCCCAGCGCTCTCTGTTGCCACTTCACAGCAGCTCTAGCTCTCAGCGCTCTCTGTTGCCCCTACACAGCAGGTCTAACTCTCAGCGCTCTCGGTTGCCCCTTGAACGCAGCTCTAACTCTCAGCACTCTCTGTTGCCCCTTCACAGCAGCTCTAACTCTCAGGGCTCTCTGTTTCCCCTTCTCAGCTGCTCTAACTCTCAGCGCTCTCTGTTGCCCCTTAAACGCAGCTCTAACTCAGCGCTCTCTGTTTCCCCTTCACAGCAGCTCTAACTCCCAGCGCTCCTGTTTCCCCTTCACAGCAGGTCTAACTCACCGCTCTCAGTCTCGCGTTCAGAGCAGCTCTAAATATCAGCGGTCTCTGTTGCCCCTTCACAGCAGCTCTGACTAACACTCAGCGCTCTCTGTTGCCCCTTCAACGCAGCTGTAAGTCTCAGCGCTCTCTGTTGCCCCTTTACAGCACCTTCGGTTACCTCTCAGCGCTCTCTGTTGCCCCTTCCCAGCAGCTCTATGTCTCAGCGCTATCTTTTGCCCCTTCAGAGCATCTTCGACTAACTCTCAGTGCTAGCTGTTGCCCCTTCAACGCAGCTCTAACTGTCAGCGCTCTGTTGCCCCTTCACAGCAGCTCTAACTTTCAGCGCTCTCTGTTGCCCCTTCATAGCAGCTCTGAATAACTCTCAGCGCTCTCTGTTGCCCCTTCAACGCAGCTCTAACTCTCAACGCTCTCTGTTTCCCCTTCACAGCAGCTCTAACTCCCAGCGCACTCCGTTGACCCTTCAACGCAGCTCTAACTCTCAGCGCTCTCTGTTGCCCCTTCACAGCAGGTCTAACTCTCAGCGCTCTCTGTTGCCCATTCACCGCAGCTCTAGCTCTCAGCGTCTCTGTTGCGCCTACACAGCAGGTCTAACGCTCAGCGCTCTCTGTTGCCCCATCACAGCAGCTATAACTCCCAGCGCTCTCTGTTGCCCCTTCACAGCAGCTCTAACTCCCAGCGCTCTCTGTTGCCCCTTCACAGCAGCTCTAACACCCAGCGCTCTCTGTTGCCCCTTCACAGCTGCTCTAAATATCACCGCTCTCTGTTGCCCCTTCACAGCAGCTCTAACTCCCAGCGCTCTCTGTTTCCCCTTCTCAGCTGCTCTAACTTCCAGCGCTCTTTTTCCCCTTCACAGCAGCTCTAACTCCCAGGTCTCTCTGTTGCCGCTTCACAGCAGCTCTAACTCCAAGCGATCTGTTTCCCCTTCTCAGCTGCTCTATCAGCGCTCTCTGTTGCCCCTTCAACGCAGCTCTAACTCTCAGCGCTCTCTGTGGCCCCTTCTCAGCTGCTCTAACTCTCAGCGCTCTCTGTTGCCCCTTCAAAGCAGCTCGAACTCTCAGCGCTCTCTGTGGCCCCTTCACAGCATCATCGACTCTCAGCGCTCTCTGTTGCCCCTTAACAGCAGCTCTGAATAACTCTCAGCACTCTCTGTTGTCCCTTCAGAGCAGCTCTAACTTTCAGCACTGCCTATTGCCCCTTCACAGCATCTTCGACTAACTCTCAGCGCTCTGTTGCCCCTTCAAAGCAGCTCTAACTCTCAGCGCTCTCTGTTGTCCCTTTCCTGCAGCTCTGACAAACTCTCAGCACTCTCTCTTGCCCCGTCACAGTTGCTCTGACTCTCAGCGCTCTCTGTTGCCCCGTCACAGTAGCTCTAACTCTCAGCGCTCTCTATTGCCTCTTCACAGCAGCTCTAACTCCCAGCACTCGGTGTTGCCCCTTCATTGCAGCTCTAACTGTAAGCGCTCTCTGTTGCCCCTTTACCGCATTTTCCACGAACTCTCATCGCTCTCCGTTTCCCCTTCAAATCAGCTCTAAATCTCAGCCCTCTCTGTTGCCCCTTCAGAGCAGCTCTAACTCTCAGCGCTCTCTGTTGCCCCTTCCCAGCAGCTCTAACTCTCAGCGCTCTCTGTTTCCCCTTCTCAGCTGCTCTATCAGTGCTCTCTGTTGCCCCTTCAACGCAGCGCTAACTCCCAGCACTCTCTGTTGCCCGTCCACACAGCTCTAACTCTCAGCACTCTCTGTTGCCGCTTCACAACAGCTCTGACTAACCCTCACCGCTCTGTCTCCCATTCACAGCAGCTCTGAATGTAAGTGCTCTCTGTTGCCCCTTCAACGCAGCTCTCTCAATGCTTTCTGTTTCCCCTTCACAGCAGCTCTAACTCCCAGCGCACTCTGTTGACCCTTCAACGCAGCTCTAACTCTCAGCACTCTCTGTTGCCCCGTGATCGCAGCTCTAACTCTCAGCGCTCTGTGTTTCCCCTTCACAGCAGCTTTAACTCCCCGCGCTCTCGTTTCCCCTTCTCACCTGCTCTAACTCTCAGCACTCTCTGTTGCCCCTTCACAACAGCTCTGACTAACCCTCACCGCTCTCTGTCTCCCATTCACAGCAGCTCTGAATGTCAGTGCTCTCTGTTGCCCCTTCACAGCAGCTCTGACTAACTCTCAGCTCTGACTAACTCTCAGTGCTAGCTATTGCCCCTTCAACGCAGCTCTAACTGTCAGCGCTCTGTTGCCCCTTCACAGCAAGCTCTAACTCTCAGCGCTCTGTTACCCCTTCAACGCAGCTGGAACTCTCAGCGCTCTGTTTCCCCTTCACAGCAGCTCTAACTCCCAGCGCTCTCTGTTGCCCCTTCACAGCAGCTTTAACTCCCAGCGCTCTCTGTTGCCCCTTCCCAGCAGGTCTAACTCTCAGCGCTCTCTGTTGCCCCTTCAACGCAGCGCTAACTCCCAGCACTCTCTGTTGACCGTCCACACAGCTCTAACTCTCAGCACTCTCTGTTGCCGCTTCACAACAGCTCTGACTAACCCTCACCGCTCTGTCTCCCATTCACAGCAGCTCTGAATGTCAGTGCTCTCTGTTGCCCCTTCACAGCAGCTCTAGCTCTCAGCGCTCTCTGTTGCGCCTACACAGCAGGTCTAACTCTCAGCGCTCTCAGTTGCCGCTTCAACGCAGCTTGAACTCTCAGCGCTCTCTGTTGCCCCTTCAACGCAGCTCTAACTCTCAACGCTTTCTGTTTCCCCTTCAAATCAGCTCTAAATCTCAGCCCTCTCTGTTGCCCCTTCACAGCAGCTCTAACTCCCAGCGCTCTCTGTGGCCCCTTCACAGCATCATCGAATGACTCTCAGCGCTCTCTGTTGCCCCTTAACAGCAGCTCTGAATAACTCTTGGCACTCTTGTTGTCCCTTCAGAGCAGCTCTAACTTTCAGCGCTGTCTCTTGCCCCTTCACAGCAGCTCTGACTAACTCTCAGCGCTCTCTGTTGCCCCTTGAACGCGGCTCTAACTCTCAGCGCTCTGTTGCCCCTTCAACGCAGCTCTAACTCTCAGCGCTCTGTTTCCCCTTCAACGCAGCTCTAACTCAGCTCTGTTTCCCCTTCACAGCAGCTCTAACTCCCAGCGCTGCTGTTTCCCCTTCACAGCAGGTCTAACTCTCACCGCTCTCAGTCTCACATTCACAGCAGCTCTGAATATCAGCGGTCTCTGTTTCCCCTTCACAGCAGCTCTGACTAACTCTCAGCGCTCTGTTTCCCCTTCAGAGCAGCTCTAACTCCCAGCGCTCCTGTTTCCCCTTCACAGCAGGTCTAACTCACCGCTCTAGGTCTCGCATTCACAGCAGCTCTGAATATCAGCGCTCTCTGTTTTCCCTTCACAGCAGCTCTAACTCTCAGCGCTCTCTGTTGCCCCTTCACAGCACCTTCGGTTACCTCTCAGCGCTGTTTCCCCTTCCGAGCAGCTCTATCTCTCAGCGCTATCTTTTGCCCATTCAGAGCATCTTCGACTAACTCTCAGCGCTAGCTGTTGCCCCTTCAACGCACCTCTGTCAGCGCTCTGTTGCCCCTTCACAGCAGCTCTGACTAACTCTCAGCGCTCTCTGTTGCCCCTTCCCAGCAGCTCTATGTCTCAGCGCTATCTTTTGCCCCTTCAGAATATCTTCGACTAACTCTCAGTGCTAGCTATTGCCCCTTCAACGCAGCTCTAACTGTCAGCGCTCTGTTGCCCCTTCCCAGCAGCTCTGACTGTCAGCGCTATCTATTGCCCCTTCACAGCAGCTCTAACTCTCAGCGCTCTCTGTTGCCCCTTCCCAGCAGGTCTAACTCTCAGCGCTCTCTGTTGCCCCTTCAACGCAGCTGTGACTAACACTCAACGCTTTCCATTGCCGCGTCACAGCACCTTTGGTTAACTCTCAGCGCTCTCTGTTGCCCCTTCCCAGCAGCTCTATGTCTCAGCGCTATCTTTTGCCCCTTCAGAGCATCTTCGACTAACTCTCAGCGCTAGCTGTTGCCCCTTCAACGCAGCTCTAACTCTCAGCGCTCTCTGTTGCCCATTCACAGCAGCTCTAACTCCCAGCGCTCTCTGTTGCCCCTTCACAGCAGCTCTAGCTCTCAGCGCTCTATGTTGCCCCTACACAGCAGGTCTAACTCTCAGCGCTCTCGGTTGCCCCTTGAACGCAGCTCTAACTCTCAGCACTCTCTGTTGCCCCTTCACAGCAGCTCTAACTCTCAGGGCTCTCTGTTTCCCCTTCTCAGCTGCTCTAACTCTCAGCGCTCTCTGTTGCCCCTTCAACGCAGCTGTGACTAACACTCAACGCTTTCCATTGCCGCGTCACAGCACCTTTGATTAACTCTCAGCGCTCTCTGTTGCCCCTTCCCAGCAGCTCTATGTCTCAGCGCTATCTTTTGCCCCTTCAGAGCATCTTCGACTAACTCTCAGTGCTAGCTGTTGCCCCTTCAACGCAGCTCTAACTGTCAGCGCTCTGTTGCCCCTTCACAGCAGCTCTGACTAACTTTCAGCGCTCTCTGTTGCCCCTTCATAGCAGCTCTGAATAACTCTCAGCGCTCTCTGTTGCCCCTTCAACGCAGCTCTAACTCTCAACGCTCTCTGTTTCCCCTTCACAGCAGCTCTAACTCCCAGCGCACTCCGTTGACCCTTCAACGCAGCTCTAACTCTCAGCGCTCTCTGTTGCCCCTTCACCGCAGCTCTAACTCTCAGCGCTCTCTGTTTCCCCTTCACAGCAGCTCTAACTCCCAGCGCACTCCGTTGACCCTTCAACGCAGCTCTAACTCTCAGCGCTCTCTGTTGCCCCTTGAAAGCAGCTCTAACTCTCAGCACTCTCTGTTGCCCCTTCAGAGCAGCTCTAACTCTCAGCGCTCTCTGTTGCCCCTTCCCAGCAGCTCTAACTCTCAGCGCTCTCTGTTTCCCCTTCTCAGCTGCTCTAACTCTCAGCGCTCTCTGTTGCCCCTTCACAGCAGCTCTAACTCCCAGCGCTCTGTTTCCCCTTCTCAGCTGCTCTAACTCTCAGCGCTCTCTGTTGCCCCTTCAACACAGCTTGAACTCTCAGCGCTCTCTGTTGCCCCTTCAACGCAGCTCTAACTCAGCGCTCTCTGTTTCCTCTTAACAGCAGCTCTAACTTCCAGCGCTCCTGTTTCCCCTTCACAGCAGGTCTAACTCACCGCTCTCAGTCTCGCGTTCAGAGCAGCTCTGAATATCAGCGGTCTCTGTTGCCCCTTCACAGCAGCTCTGACTAACTCTCAGCTGTCTCTGTTGCCCCTTCAACGCAGCTGTAACTCTCAGCGCTCTCTGTTGCCCCTTCCCAGCAGCTCTATATCTCAGCGCTATCTTTTGCCCCTTCAGAGCATCTTCGACTAACTCTCAGCGCTAGCTGTTGCCCCTTCAACGCAGCTCTAACTCACAGCGCTCTCTGTTGCCCCTTCACAGCAGCTCTAACTCCCAGCGCTGTGTTTCTCCTTCTCAGCTGCTCTAAATATCACCGCTCTCTGTTGCCCCTTCACAGCAGGTCTAACTCTCAGCGCTCTCTGTTGCCCCTTCACAGCAGCTCTAACTCTCAGCGCTCTCTGTTGCCCCTTCAACGCAGCGCTAACTCCCAGCACTCTCTGTTGCCCGTCCACACAGCTCTAACTCTCAGCACTCTCTGTTGCTGCTTCACAACAGCTCTGACTAGCCCTCACCGCTCTGTCTCCCATTCACAGCAGCTCTGAATGTCAGTGCTCTCTGTTGCCCCTTCACAGCAGCTCTAGCTCTCAGCGCTCTCGGTTGCCCCTTGAACGCAGCTCTAACTCTCAGCACTCTCTGTTGCCCCTTCACAGCAGCTCTAACTCTCAGCGCTCTCTGTTTCCCCTTCTCAGCTGCTCTAACTCTCAGCGCACTCTGTTGCCAGTTCAACGCAGCTTGAACTCTCAGCGCTCTCTGTTGCCCCTTCAACGCAGCTCTAACTCAGCGCTCTCTGTTTCCCCTTCACAGCAGCTCTAACTCCCAGCGCTCCTGTTTCCCCTTCACAGCAGGTCTAACTCACCGCTCTCAGTCTCGCGTTCAGAGCAGCTCTAAATATCAGCGGTCTCTGTTGCCCCTTCACAGCAGCTCTGACTAACTCTCAGCGCTCTCTGTTGCCCCTTCAACGCAGCTGTAACTCTCAGCGCTCTCTGTTGCCCCTTTACAGCACCTTCGGTTACCTCTCAGCGCTCTCTGTTGCCCCTTCCCAGCAGCTCTATGTCTAAGCGCGATCTTTTGCCCCTTCAGAGCATCTTCGACTAACTCTCAGTGCTAGCTGTTGCCCCTTCAACGCAGCTCTAACTATCAGCGCTCTGTTGCCCCTTCACAGCAGCTCTGACTAACTTTCAGCGCTCTCTGTTGCCCCTTCACAGCAGCTCTGAATAACTCCCAGCGCTCTCTGTTGCCCCTTCAACGCAGCTCTAACTCTCAACGCTCTGTTTCCCCTTCACAGCAGCTCTAACTCCCAGCGCACTCCGTTGACCCTTCAACGCAGCTCTAACTCTCAGCGTTCTCTGTTGCCCCTTGAAAGCAGCTCTAACTCTCAGCACTCTCTGTTGCCCCTTCACCGCAGCTCTAACTCTCAGCGCTCTCTGTTGCCCCTTCACAGCAGCTCTAACTCCCAGCGCTCTCTGTTTCCCCTTCTCAGCTCCTCTAACTTCCAGCGCTCTTTTTCCCCTTCACAGCAGCTCTAACTCCCAGGTCTCTCTGTTGCCGCTTCACAGCAGCTCTAACTCCAAGCGATCTGTTTCCCCTTCTCAGCTGCTCTATCAGCGCTCTCTGTTGCCCCTTCAACGCAGCTCTAACTCTCAGCGCTCTCTGTGGCCCCTTCTCAGCTGCTCTAACTCTCAGCGCTCTCTGTTGCCCGTTCAAAGCAGCTCGAACTCTCAGCGCTCTCTGTGGCCCCTTCACAGCATCATCGACTCTCAGCGCTCTCTGTTGCCCCTTAACAGCAGCTCTGAATAACTCTCAGCACTCTCTGTTGTCCCTTCAGAGCAGCTCTAACTTTCAGCACTGCCTATTGCCCCTTCACAGCATCTTCGACTAACTCTCAGCGCTCTGTTGCCCCTTCAAAGCAGCTCTAACTCTCAGCGCTCTCTGTTGTCCCTTTCCTGCAGCTCTGACAAACTCTCAGCACTCTCTCTTGCCCCGTCACAGTTGCTCTGACTCTCAGCGCTCTCTGTTGCCCCGTCACAGTAGCTCTAACTCTCAGCGCTCTCTATTGCCTCTTCACAGCAGCTCTAACTCCCAGCACTCGGTGTTGCCCCTTCATTGCAGCTCTAACTGTAAGCGCTCTCTGTTGCCCCTTTACCGCATTTTCCACGAACTCTCATCGCTCTCCGTTTCCCCTTCAAATCAGCTCTAAATCTCAGCCCTCTCTGTTGCCCCTTCAGAGCAGCTCTAACTCTCAGCGCTCTCTGTTGCCCCTTCCCAGCAGCTCTAACTCTCAGCGCTCTCTGTTTCCCCTTCTCAGCTGCTCTATCAGTGCTCTCTGTTGCCCCTTCAACGCAGCGCTAACTCCCAGCACTCTCTGTTGCCCGTCCACACAGCTCTAACTCTCAGCACTCTCTGTTGCCGCTTCACAACAGCTCTGACTAACCCTCACCGCTCTGTCTCCCATTCACAGCAGCTCTGAATGTAAGTGCTCTCTGTTGCCCCTTCAACGCAGCTCTCTCAATGCTTTCTGTTTCCCCTTCACAGCAGCTCTAACTCCCAGCGCACTCTGTTGACCCTTCAACGCAGCTCTAACTCTCAGCACTCTCTGTTGCCCCGTGATCGCAGCTCTAACTCTCAGCGCTCTGTGTTTCCCCTTCACAGCAGCTTTAACTCCCCGCGCTCTCGTTTCCCCTTCTCACCTGCTCTAACTCTCAGCACTCTCTGTTGCCCCTTCACAACAGCTCTGACTAACCCTCACCGCTCTCTGTCTCCCATTCACAGCAGCTCTGAATGTCAGTGCTCTCTGTTGCCCCTTCACAGCAGCTCTGACTAACTCTCAGCTCTGACTAACTCTCAGTGCTAGCTATTGCCCCTTCAACGCAGCTCTAACTGTCAGCGCTCTGTTGCCCCTTCACAGCAAGCTCTAACTCTCAGCGCTCTGTTACCCCTTCAACGCAGCTGGAACTCTCAGCGCTCTGTTTCCCCTTCACAGCAGCTCTAACTCCCAGCGCTCTCTGTTGCCCCTTCACAGCAGCTTTAACTCCCAGCGCTCTCTGTTGCCCCTTCCCAGCAGGTCTAACTCTCAGCGCTCTCTGTTGCCCCTTCAACGCAGCGCTAACTCCCAGCACTCTCTGTTGACCGTCCACACAGCTCTAACTCTCAGCACTCTCTGTTGCCGCTTCACAACAGCTCTGACTAACCCTCACCGCTCTGTCTCCCATTCACAGCAGCTCTGAATGTCAGTGCTCTCTGTTGCCCCTTCACAGCAGCTCTAGCTCTCAGCGCTCTCTGTTGCGCCTACACAGCAGGTCTAACTCTCAGCGCTCTCAGTTGCCCCTTCAACGCAGCTTGAACTCTCAGCGCTCTCTGTTGCCCCTTCAACGCAGCTCTAACTCTCAACGCTTTCTGTTTCCCCTTCAAATCAGCTCTAAATCTCAGCCCTCTCTGTTGCCCCTTCACAGCAGCTCTAACTCCCAGCGCTCTCTGTGGCCCCTTCACAGCATCATCGAATGACTCTCAGCGCTCTCTGTTGCCCCTTAACAGCAGCTCTGAATAACTCTTGGCACTCTTGTTGTCCCTTCAGAGCAGCTCTAACTTTCAGCGCTGTCTCTTGCCCCTTCACAGCAGCTCTGACTAACTCTCAGCGCTCTCTGTTGCCCCTTGAACGCGGCTCTAACTCTCAGCGCTCTGTTGCCCCTTCAACGCAGCTCTAACTCTCAGCGCTCTGTTTCCCCTTCAACGCAGCTCTAACTCAGCTCTGTTTCCCCTTCACAGCAGCTCTAACTCCCAGCGCTGCTGTTTCCCCTTCACAGCAGGTCTAACTCTCACCGCTCTCAGTCTCACATTCACAGCAGCTCTGAATATCAGTGGTCTCTGTTTCCCCTTCACAGCAGCTCTGACTAACTCTCAGCGCTCTGTTTCCCCTTCAGAGCAGCTCTAACTCCCAGCGCTCCTGTTTCCCCTTCACAGCAGGTCTAACTCACCGCTCTAGGTCTCGCATTCACAGCAGCTCTGAATATCAGCGCTCTCTGTTTTCCCTTCACAGCAGCTCTAACTCTCAGCGCTCTCTGTTGCCCCTTCACAGCACCTTCGGTTACCTCTCAGCGCTGTTTCCCCTTCCGAGCAGCTCTATCTCTCAGCGCTATCTTTTGCCCATTCAGAGCATCTTCGACTAACTCTCAGCGCTAGCTGTTGCCCCTTCAACGCACCTCTGTCAGCGCTCTGTTGCCCCTTCACAGCAGCTCTGACTAACTCTCAGCGCTCTCTGTTGCCCCTTCCCAGCAGCTCTATGTCTCAGCGCTATCTTTTGCCCCTTCAGAATATCTTCGACTAACTCTCAGTGCTAGGTATTGCCCCTTCAACGCAGCTCTAACTGTCAGCGCTCTGTTGCCCCTTCCCAGCAGCTCTGTCAGCGCTATCTATTGCCCCTTCACAGCAGCTCTAACTCTCAGCACTCTCTGTTGCCCCTTCCCAGCAGGTCTAACTCTCAGCGCTCTCTGTTGCCCCTTCAACGCAGCTGTGACTAACACTCAACGCTTTCCATTGCCGCGTCACAGCACCTTTGATTAACTCTCAGCGCTCTCTGTTGCCCCTTCCCAGCAGCTCTATGTCTCAGCGCTATCTTTTGCCCCTTCAGAGCATCTTCGACTAACTCTCAGCGCTAGCTGTTGCCCCTTCAACGCAGCTCTAACTCTCAGCGCTCTCTGTTGCCCATTCACAGCAGCTCTAACACCCAGCGCTCTCTGTTGCCCCTTCACAGCAGCTCTAGCTCTCAGCGCTCTCTGTTGCCCCTACACAGCAGGTCTAACTCTCAGCGCTCTCTGTTTCCCCTTCACAGCAGCTCTAACTCCCAGCGCTCCTGTTTCCCCTTCACAGCAGGTCTAACTCACCGCTCTCAGTCTCGCGTTCAGAGCAGCTCTAAATATCAGCGGTCTCTGTTGCCCCTTCACAGCAGCTCTGACTAACTCTCAGCGCTCTCTGTTGCCCCTTCAACGCAGCTGTAACTCTCAGCGCTCTCTGTTGCCCCTTTACAGCACCTTCGGTTACCTCTCAGCGCTCTCTGTTGCCCCTTCCCAGCAGCTCTATGTCTAAGCGCGATCTTTTGCCCCTTCAGAGCATCTTCGACTAACTCTCAGTGCTAGCTGTTGCCCCTTCAACGCAGCTCTAACTATCAGCGCTCTGTTGCCCCTTCACAGCAGCTCTAACTCCCAGCGCTGTGTTTCTCCTTCTCAGCTGCTCTAAATATCACCGCTCTCTGTTGCCCCTTCACAGCAGGTCTAACTCTCAGCGCTCTCTGTTGCCCCTTCACAGCAGCTCTAACTCTCAGCGCTCTCTGTTGCCCCTTCAACGCAGCGCTAACTCCCAGCACTCTCTGTTGCCCGTCCACACAGCTCTAACTCTCAGCACTCTCTGTTGCTGCTTCACAACAGCTCTGACTAGCCCTCACCGCTCTGTCTCCCATTCACAGCAGCTCTGAATGTCAGTGCTCTCTGTTGCCCCTTCACAGCAGCTCTAGCTCTCAGCGCTCTCGGTTGCCCCTTGAACGCAGCTCTAACTCTCAGCACTCTCTGTTGCCCCTTCACAGCAGCTCTAACTCTCAGCGCTCTCTGTTTCCCCTTCTCAGCTGCTCTAACTCTCAGCGCACTCTGTTGCCAGTTCAACGCAGCTTGAACTCTCAGCGCTCTCTGTTGCCCCTTCAACGCAGCTCTAACTCAGCGCTCTCTGTTTCCCCTTCACAGCAGCTCTAACTCCCAGCGCTCCTGTTTCCCCTTCACAGCAGGTCTAACTCACCGCTCTCAGTCTCGCGTTCAGAGCAGCTCTAAATATCAGCGGTCTCTGTTGCCCCTTCACAGCAGCTCTGACTAACTCTCAGCGCTCTCTGTTGCCCCTTCAACGCAGCTGTAACTCTCAGCGCTCTCTGTTGCCCCTTTACAGCACCTTCGGTTACCTCTCAGCGCTCTCTGTTGCCCCTTCCCAGCAGCTCTATGTCTAAGCGCGATCTTTTGCCCCTTCAGAGCATCTTCGACTAACTCTCAGTGCTAGCTGTTGCCCCTTCAACGCAGCTCTAACTATCAGCGCTCTGTTGCCCCTTCACAGCAGCTCTGACTAACTTTCAGCGCTCTCTGTTGCCCCTTCACAGCAGCTCTGAATAACTCCCAGCGCTCTCTGTTGCCCCTTCAACGCAGCTCTAACTCTCAACGCTCTGTTTCCCCTTCACAGCAGCTCTAACTCCCAGCGCACTCCGTTGACCCTTCAACGCAGCTCTAACTCTCAGCGTTCTCTGTTGCCCCTTGAAAGCAGCTCTAACTCTCAGCACTCTCTGTTGCCCCTTCACCGCAGCTCTAACTCTCAGCGCTCTCTGTTGCCCCTTCACAGCAGCTCTAACTCCCAGCGCTCTCTGTTTCCCCTTCTCAGCTCCTCTAACTTCCAGCGCTCTTTTTCCCCTTCACAGCAGCTCTAACTCCCAGGTCTCTCTGTTGCCGCTTCACAGCAGCTCTAACTCCAAGCGATCTGTTTCCCCTTCTCAGCTGCTCTATCAGCGCTCTCTGTTGCCCCTTCAACGCAGCTCTAACTCTCAGCGCTCTCTGTGGCCCCTTCTCAGCTGCTCTAACTCTCAGCGCTCTCTGTTGCCCGTTCAAAGCAGCTCGAACTCTCAGCGCTCTCTGTGGCCCCTTCACAGCATCATCGACTCTCAGCGCTCTCTGTTGCCCCTTAACAGCAGCTCTGAATAACTCTCAGCACTCTCTGTTGTCCCTTCAGAGCAGCTCTAACTTTCAGCACTGCCTATTGCCCCTTCACAGCATCTTCGACTAACTCTCAGCGCTCTGTTGCCCCTTCAAAGCAGCTCTAACTCTCAGCGCTCTCTGTTGTCCCTTTCCTGCAGCTCTGACAAACTCTCAGCACTCTCTCTTGCCCCGTCACAGTTGCTCTGACTCTCAGCGCTCTCTGTTGCCCCGTCACAGTAGCTCTAACTCTCAGCGCTCTCTATTGCCTCTTCACAGCAGCTCTAACTCCCAGCACTCGGTGTTGCCCCTTCATTGCAGCTCTAACTGTAAGCGCTCTCTGTTGCCCCTTTACCGCATTTTCCACGAACTCTCATCGCTCTCCGTTTCCCCTTCAAATCAGCTCTAAATCTCAGCCCTCTCTGTTGCCCCTTCAGAGCAGCTCTAACTCTCAGCGCTCTCTGTTGCCCCTTCCCAGCAGCTCTAACTCTCAGCGCTCTCTGTTTCCCCTTCTCAGCTGCTCTATCAGTGCTCTCTGTTGCCCCTTCAACGCAGCGCTAACTCCCAGCACTCTCTGTTGCCCGTCCACACAGCTCTAACTCTCAGCACTCTCTGTTGCCGCTTCACAACAGCTCTGACTAACCCTCACCGCTCTGTCTCCCATTCACAGCAGCTCTGAATGTAAGTGCTCTCTGTTGCCCCTTCAACGCAGCTCTCTCAATGCTTTCTGTTTCCCCTTCACAGCAGCTCTAACTCCCAGCGCACTCTGTTGACCCTTCAACGCAGCTCTAACTCTCAGCACTCTCTGTTGCCCCGTGATCGCAGCTCTAACTCTCAGCGCTCTGTGTTTCCCCTTCACAGCAGCTTTAACTCCCCGCGCTCTCGTTTCCCCTTCTCACCTGCTCTAACTCTCAGCACTCTCTGTTGCCCCTTCACAACAGCTCTGACTAACCCTCACCGCTCTCTGTCTCCCATTCACAGCAGCTCTGAATGTCAGTGCTCTCTGTTGCCCCTTCACAGCAGCTCTGACTAACTCTCAGCTCTGACTAACTCTCAGTGCTAGCTATTGCCCCTTCAACGCAGCTCTAACTGTCAGCGCTCTGTTGCCCCTTCACAGCAAGCTCTAACTCTCAGCGCTCTGTTACCCCTTCAACGCAGCTGGAACTCTCAGCGCTCTGTTTCCCCTTCACAGCAGCTCTAACTCCCAGCGCTCTCTGTTGCCCCTTCACAGCAGCTTTAACTCCCAGCGCTCTCTGTTGCCCCTTCCCAGCAGGTCTAACTCTCAGCGCTCTCTGTTGCCCCTTCAACGCGGCGCTAACTCCCAGCACTCTCTGTTGACCGTCCACACAGCTCTAACTCTCAGCACTCTCTGTTGCCGCTTCACAACAGCTCTGACTAACCCTCACCGCTCTGTCTCCCATTCACAGCAGCTCTGAATGTCAGTGCTCTCTGTTGCCCCTTCACAGCAGCTCTAGCTCTCAGCGCTCTCTGTTGCGCCTACACAGCAGGTCTAACTCTCAGCGCTCTCAGTTGCCCCTTCAACGCAGCTTGAACTCTCAGCGCTCTCTGTTGCCCCTTCAACGCAGCTCTAACTCTCAACGCTTTCTGTTTCCCCTTCAAATCAGCTCTAAATCTCAGCCCTCTCTGTTGCCCCTTCACAGCAGCTCTAACTCCCAGCGCTCTCTGTGGCCCCTTCACAGCATCATCGAATGACTCTCAGCGCTCTCTGTTGCCCCTTAACAGCAGCTCTGAATAACTCTTGGCACTCTTGTTGTCCCTTCAGAGCAGCTCTAACTTTCAGCGCTGTCTCTTGCCCCTTCACAGCAGCTCTGACTAACTCTCAGCGCTCTCTGTTGCCCCTTGAACGCGGCTCTAACTCTCAGCGCTCTGTTGCCCCTTCAACGCAGCTCTAACTCTCAGCGCTCTGTTTCCCCTTCAACGCAGCTCTAACTCCCAGCGCTGCTGTTTCCCCTTCACAGCAGGTCTAACTCTCACCGCTCTCAGTCTCACATTCACAGCAGCTCTGAATATCAGTGGTCTCTGTTTCCCCTTCACAGCAGCTCTGACTAACTCTCAGCGCTCTGTTTCCCCTTCAGAGCAGCTCTAACTCCCAGCGCTCCTGTTTCCCCTTCACAGCAGGTCTAACTCACCGCTCTAGGTCTCGCATTCACAGCAGCTCTGAATATCAGCGCTCTCTGTTTTCCCTTCACAGCAGCTCTAACTCTCAGCGCTCTCTGTTGCCCCTTCACAGCACCTTCGGTTACCTCTCAGCGCTGTTTCCCCTTCCGAGCAGCTCTATCTCTCAGCGCTATCTTTTGCCCATTCAGAGCATCTTCGACTAACTCTCAGCGCTAGCTGTTGCCCCTTCAACGCACCTCTGTCAGCGCTCTGTTGCCCCTTCACAGCAGCTCTGACTAACTCTCAGCGCTCTCTGTTGCCCCTTCCCAGCAGCTCTATGTCTCAGCGCTATCTTTTGCCCCTTCAGAATATCTTCGACTAACTCTCAGTGCTAGCTATTGCCCCTTCAACGCAGCTCTAACTGTCAGCGCTCTGTTGCCCCTTCCCAGCAGCTCTGTCAGCGCTATCTATTGCCCCTTCACAGCAGCTCTAACTCTCAGCACTCTCTGTTGCCCCTTCCCAGCAGGTCTAACTCTCAGCGCTCTCTGTTGCCCCTTCAACGCAGCTGTGACTAACACTCAACGCTTTCCATTGCCGCGTCACAGCACCTTTGATTAACTCTCAGCGCTCTCTGTTGCCCCTTCCCAGCAGCTCTATGTCTCAGCGCTATCTTTTGCCCCTTCAGAGCATCTTCGACTAACTCTCAGCGCTAGCTGTTGCCCCTTCAACGCAGCTCTAACTCTCAGCGCTCTCTGTTGCCCATTCACAGCAGCTCTAACACCCAGCGCTCTCTGTTGCCCCTTCACAGCAGCTCTAGCTCTCAGCGCTCTCTGTTGCCCCTACACAGCAGGTCTAACTCTCAGCGCTCTCTGTTTCCCCTTCACAGCAGCTCTAACTCCCAGCGCTCCTGTTTCCCCTTCACAGCAGGTCTAACTCACCGCTCTCAGTCTCGCGTTCAGAGCAGCTCTAAATATCAGCGGTCTCTGTTGCCCCTTCACAGCAGCTCTGACTAACTCTCAGCGCTCTCTGTTGCCCCTTCAACGCAGCTGTAACTCTCAGCGCTCTCTGTTGCCCCTTTACAGCACCTTCGGTTACCTCTCAGCGCTCTCTGTTGCCCCTTCCCAGCAGCTCTATGTCTAAGCGCGATCTTTTGCCCCTTCAGAGCATCTTCGACTAACTCTCAGTGCTAGCTGTTGCCCCTTCAACGCAGCTCTAACTATCAGCGCTCTGTTGCCCCTTCACAGCAGCTCTGACTAACTTTCAGCGCTCTCTGTTGCCCCTTCACAGCAGCTCTGAATAACTCCCAGCGCTCTCTGTTGCCCCTTCAACGCAGCTCTAACTCTCAACGCTCTGTTTCCCCTTCACAGCAGCTCTAACTCCCAGCGCACTCCGTTGACCCTTCAACGCAGCTCTAACTCTCAGCGTTCTCTGTTGCCCCTTGAAAGCAGCTCTAACTCTCAGCACTCTCTGTTGCCCCTTCACCGCAGCTCTAACTCTCAGCGCTCTCTGTTGCCCCTTCACAGCAGCTCTAACTCCCAGCGCTCTCTGTTTCCCCTTCTCAGCTCCTCTAACTTCCAGCGCTCTTTTTCCCCTTCACAGCAGCTCTAACTCCCAGGTCTCTCTGTTGCCGCTTCACAGCAGCTCTAACTCCAAGCGATCTGTTTCCCCTTCTCAGCTGCTCTATCAGCGCTCTCTGTTGCCCCTTCAACGCAGCTCTAACTCTCAGCGCTCTCTGTGGCCCCTTCTCAGCTGCTCTAACTCTCAGCGCTCTCTGTTGCCCGTTCAAAGCAGCTCGAACTCTCAGCGCTCTCTGTGGCCCCTTCACAGCATCATCGACTCTCAGCGCTCTCTGTTGCCCCTTAACAGCAGCTCTGAATAACTCTCAGCACTCTCTGTTGTCCCTTCAGAGCAGCTCTAACTTTCAGCACTGCCTATTGCCCCTTCACAGCATCTTCGACTAACTCTCAGCGCTCTGTTGCCCCTTCAAAGCAGCTCTAACTCTCAGCGCTCTCTGTTGTCCCTTTCCTGCAGCTCTGACAAACTCTCAGCACTCTCTCTTGCCCCGTCACAGTTGCTCTGACTCTCAGCGCTCTCTGTTGCCCCGACTCTCAGCGCTCTCTGTTGCCCCGTCACAGTAGCTCTAACTCTCAGCGCTCTCTATTGCCTCTTCACAGCAGCTCTAACTCCCAGCACTCGGTGTTGCCCCTTCATTGCAGCTCTAACTGTAAGCGCTCTCTGTTGCCCCTTTACCGCATTTTCCACGAACTCTCATCGCTCTCCGTTTCCCCTTCAAATCAGCTCTAAATCTCAGCCCTCTCTGTTGCCCCTTCAGAGCAGCTCTAACTCTCAGCGCTCTCTGTTGCCCCTTCCCAGCAGCTCTAACTCTCAGCGCTCTCTGTTTCCCCTTCTCAGCTGCTCTATCAGTGCTCTCTGTTGCCCCTTCAACGCAGCGCTAACTCCCAGCACTCTCTGTTGCCCGTCCACACAGCTCTAACTCTCAGCACTCTCTGTTGCCGCTTCACAACAGCTCTGACTAACCCTCACCGCTCTGTCTCCCATTCACAGCAGCTCTGAATGTAAGTGCTCTCTGTTGCCCCTTCAACGCAGCTCTCTCAATGCTTTCTGTTTCCCCTTCACAGCAGCTCTAACTCCCAGCGCACTCTGTTGACCCTTCAACGCAGCTCTAACTCTCAGCACTCTCTGTTGCCCCGTGATCGCAGCTCTAACTCTCAGCGCTCTGTGTTTCCCCTTCACAGCAGCTTTAACTCCCCGCGCTCTCGTTTCCCCTTCTCACCTGCTCTAACTCTCAGCACTCTCTGTTGCCCCTTCACAACAGCTCTGACTAACCCTCACCGCTCTCTGTCTCCCATTCACAGCAGCTCTGAATGTCAGTGCTCTCTGTTGCCCCTTCACAGCAGCTCTGACTAACTCTCAGCTCTGACTAACTCTCAGTGCTAGCTATTGCCCCTTCAACGCAGCTCTAACTGTCAGCGCTCTGTTGCCCCTTCACAGCAAGCTCTAACTCTCAGCGCTCTGTTACCCCTTCAACGCAGCTGGAACTCTCAGCGCTCTGTTTCCCCTTCACAGCAGCTCTAACTCCCAGCGCTCTCTGTTGCCCCTTCACAGCAGCTTTAACTCCCAGCGCTCTCTGTTGCCCCTTCCCAGCAGGTCTAACTCTCAGCGCTCTCTGTTGCCCCTTCAACGCAGCGCTAACTCCCAGCACTCTCTGTTGACCGTCCACACAGCTCTAACTCTCAGCACTCTCTGTTGCCGCTTCACAACAGCTCTGACTAACCCTCACCGCTCTGTCTCCCATTCACAGCAGCTCTGAATGTCAGTGCTCTCTGTTGCCCCTTCACAGCAGCTCTAGCTCTCAGCGCTCTCTGTTGCGCCTACACAGCAGGTCTAACTCTCAGCGCTCTCAGTTGCCCCTTCAACGCAGCTTGAACTCTCAGCGCTCTCTGTTGCCCCTTCAACGCAGCTCTAACTCTCAACGCTTTCTGTTTCCCCTTCAAATCAGCTCTAAATCTCAGCCCTCTCTGTTGCCCCTTCACAGCAGCTCTAACTCCCAGCGCTCTCTGTGGCCCCTTCACAGCATCATCGAATGACTCTCAGCGCTCTCTGTTGCCCCTTAACAGCAGCTCTGAATAACTCTTGGCACTCTTGTTGTCCCTTCAGAGCAGCTCTAACTTTCAGCGCTGTCTCTTGCCCCTTCACAGCAGCTCTGACTAACTCTCAGCGCTCTCTGTTGCCCCTTGAACGCGGCTCTAACTCTCAGCGCTCTGTTGCCCCTTCAACGCAGCTCTAACTCTCAGCGCTCTGTTTCCCCTTCAACGCAGCTCTAACTCAGCTCTGTTTCCCCTTCACAGCAGCTCTAACTCCCAGCGCTGCTGTTTCCCCTTCACAGCAGGTCTAACTCTCACCGCTCTCAGTCTCACATTCACAGCAGCTCTGAATATCAGTGGTCTCTGTTTCCCCTTCACAGCAGCTCTGACTAACTCTCAGCGCTCTGTTTCCCCTTCAGAGCAGCTCTAACTCCCAGCGCTCCTGTTTCCCCTTCACAGCAGGTCTAACTCACCGCTCTAGGTCTCGCATTCACAGCAGCTCTGAATATCAGCGCTCTCTGTTTTCCCTTCACAGCAGCTCTAACTCTCAGCGCTCTCTGTTGCCCCTTCACAGCACCTTCGGTTACCTCTCAGCGCTGTTTCCCCTTCCGAGCAGCTCTATCTCTCAGCGCTATCTTTTGCCCATTCAGAGCATCTTCGACTAACTCTCAGCGCTAGCTGTTGCCCCTTCAACGCACCTCTGTCAGCGCTCTGTTGCCCCTTCACAGCAGCTCTGACTAACTCTCAGCGCTCTCTGTTGCCCCTTCCCAGCAGCTCTATGTCTCAGCGCTATCTTTTGCCCCTTCAGAATATCTTCGACTAACTCTCAGTGCTAGCTATTGCCCCTTCAACGCAGCTCTAACTGTCAGCGCTCTGTTGCCCCTTCCCAGCAGCTCTGTCAGCGCTATCTATTGCCCCTTCACAGCAGCTCTAACTCTCAGCACTCTCTGTTGCCCCTTCCCAGCAGGTCTAACTCTCAGCGCTCTCTGTTGCCCCTTCAACGCAGCTGTGACTAACACTCAACGCTTTCCATTGCCGCGTCACAGCACCTTTGATTAACTCTCAGCGCTCTCTGTTGCCCCTTCCCAGCAGCTCTATGTCTCAGCGCTATCTTTTGCCCCTTCAGAGCATCTTCGACTAACTCTCAGCGCTAGCTGTTGCCCCTTCAACGCAGCTCTAACTCTCAGCGCTCTCTGTTGCCCATTCACAGCAGCTCTAACACCCAGCGCTCTCTGTTGCCCCTTCACAGCAGCTCTAGCTCTCAGCGCTCTCTGTTGCCCCTACACAGCAGGTCTAACTCTCAGCGCTCTCGGTTGCCCCTTGAACGCAGCTCTAACTCTCAGCACTCTCTGTTGCCCCTTCACAGCAGCTCTAACTCTCAGGGCTCTCTGTTTCCCCTTCTCAGCTGCTCTAACTCTCAGCGCTCTCTGTTGCCCCTTCAACGCAGCTGTGACTAACACTCAACGCTTTCCATTGCCGCGTCACAGCACCTTTGATTAACTCTCAGCGCTCTCTGTTGCCCCTTCCCAGCAGGTCTAACTCTCAGCGCTCTCTGTTTCCCCTTCACAGCAGCTCTAACTCCCAGCGCACTCCGTTGACCCTTCAACGCAGCTCTAACTCTCAGCGCTCTCTGTTGCCCCTTGAAAGCAGCTCGAACTCTCAGCACTCTCTGTTGCCCCTTCAGAGCAGCTCTAACTCTCAGCGCTCTCTGTTGCCCCTTCCCAGCAGCTCTAACTCTCAGCGCTCTCTGTTTCCCCTTCTCAGCTGCTCTAACTCTCAGCGCTCTCTGTTGCCCCTTCACAGCAGCTCTAACTCCCAGCGCTGTTTCCCCTTCTCAGCTGCTCTAACTCTCAGCGCTCTCTGTTGCCCCTTCAACACAGCTTGAACTCTCAGCGCTCTCTGTTGCCCCTTCAACGCAGCTCTAACTCAGCGCTCTCTGTTTCCCCTTAACAGCAGCTCTAACTTCCAGCGATCCTGTTTCCCCTTCACAGCAGGTCTAACTCACGGCTCTCAGTCTCGCGTTCAGAGCAGCTCTGAATATCAGCGGTCTCTGTTGCCCCTTCACAGCAGCTCTGACTAACTCTCAGCTGTCTATGTTGCCCCTTCAACGCAGCTGTAACTCTCAGCGCTCTCTGTTGCCCCTTCACAGCACCTTCGGTTACCTCTCAGCGCAATCTGTTGCCCCTTCCCAGCAGCTCTATGTCTCAGCGCTATCTTTTGCCCCTTCAGAGCATCTTCGACTAACTCTCAGCGCTAGCTGTTGCCCCTTCAACGCAGCTCTAACTCTCAGCGCTCTCTGTTGCCCATTCACAGCAGCTCTAGCTCTCAGCGTCTCTGTTGCGCCTACACAGCAGGTCTAACGCTCAGCTCTCTCTGTTGCCCCTTCACAGCAGCTATAACTCCCAGCGCTCTCTGTTGCCCCTTCACAGCAGCTCTAACTCCCAGCGCTCTCTGTTGCCCCTTCACAGCAGCTCTAACACCCAGCGCTCTCTGTTGCCCCTTCACAGCTGCTCTAAATATCACCGCTCTCTGTTGCCCCTTCACAGCAGGTCTAACTCTCAGCGCTCTCTGTTGCCCCTTCACAGCAGCTCTAACTCTCAGCGCTCTCTGTTGCCCCTTCAACGCAGCGCTAACTCCCAGCACTCTCTGTTGCCCGTCCACACAGCTCTGACTCTCAGCACTCTCTGTTGCCGCTTCACAACAGCTCTGACTAGCCCTCACCGCTCTGTCTCCCATTCACAGCAGCTCTGAATGTCAGTGCTCTCTGTTGCCCCATCACAGCAACTCTAACTCTCAGCGCTCTCTGTTGCCCCTTCACAGCAGCTCTAGCTCTCAGCGCTCTCTGTTGCCCCTTGAACGCAGCTCTAACTCTCAGCACTCTCTGTTGCCCCTTCAACGCAGCTCTAACTCTCAGCGCTCTCTGTTGCCCCTTAACAGCAGCTCTGAATAACTCTCAGCACTCTTGTTGTCCCTTCAGAGCAGCTCTAACTTTCAGCGCTGTCTCTTGCCCCTTCACAGCAGCTATGACTAACTCTCAGCGCTCTGTTGCCCCTTCAACGCAGCTCTAACTCTCAGCGCTGTTTCCCCTTCAACGCAGCTCTAACTCACCTCTGTTTCCCCGTCACAGCAGCTCTAACTCTCAGCGCTCCTGTTTCCCCTTCACAGCAGGTCTAACTCACCGCTCTCAGTCTCGCATTCACAGCAGCTCTGAATATCAGCGCTCTCTGTTTTCCCTTCACAGCAGCTCTAACTCTCAGCGCTCTCTGTTGCCCCTTCACAGCACCTTCGGTTACCTCTCAGCGCTCTCTGTTGCCCCTTCCCAGCAGCTCTATGTCTCAGCGCTATCTTTTGCCCCTTCAGAATATCTTCGACTAACTCTCAGTGCTAGCTATTGCCCCTTCAACGCAGCTCTAACTGTCAGCGCTCTGTTGCCCCTTCCCAGCAGCTCTCACTGTCAGCGCTCTCTGTTGCCCCTTAACAGCACCTCTGAATAACTCTCAGCACTCTGTGTTGTCCCTTCAGAGCAGCTCTAACTTTCAGCGCTATCTATTGCCCCTTCACAGCAGCTCTGACTAACTCTCAGCGCTCTCTGTTGCCCCTTCAACGCAGCTCTAACTCTCAGCCCTCTCCGTTGCTCCTTCACAGCAGCTCTAACACTCAGCGCCCTATGTTGCCCCTTCACAGCATTCTGACTCTCAGTGCTCTCTGTTGCCCCTTCAACGCAGCTGTAACTCTCAGCGCTCTCTGTTGCCCCTTCACAGCACCTTCGATTAACTCTCAGCACTCTGTTGCCCCTTCACATCAGCTCTCTCAGCGCTCTCGGTTGCCCCTTCAACGCAGCTCTAACTCTCAGCGCTCTGTTTCCCCTTCACAGCAGCTCTAACTCCCAGGGCTCTCTGTTGCCCCTTCACAGCAGCTCTAACTCCAAGCGATCTGTTTCCCCTTCTCAGCTGCTCTATCAGCGCTCTCTGTTGCCCCTTGAAAGCAGCTCTAACTCTCAGCACTCTCTGTTGCCCCTTCACCGCAGCTCTAACTCTCAGCGCTCTCTGTTGCCCCTTCACAGCAGCTCTAACTCCCAGCGCTCTCTGTTTCCCCTTCTCAGCTGCTCTAACTTCCAGCGCTCTTTTTCCCCTTCACAGCAGCTCTAACTCCCAGGTCTCTCTGTTGCCGCTTCACAGCAGCTCTAACTCCAAGCGATCTGTTTCCCCTTCTCAGCTGCTCTATCAGCGCTCTCTGTTGCCCCTTCAACGCAGCTCTAACTCTCAGCGCTCTCTGTGGCCCCTTCTCAGCTGCTCTAACTCTCAGCGCTCTCTGTTGCCCCTTCTCAGCTGCTCTAACTCTCAGCGCTCTCTGTGGCCCCTTCACAGCATCATCGACTCTCAGCGCTCTCTGTTGCCCCTTAACAGCAGCTCTGAATAACTCTCAGCACTCTCTGTTGTCCCTTCAGAGCAGCTCTAACTTTCAGCACTGCCTATTGCCCCTTCACAGCATCTTCGACTAACTCTCAGCGCTCTGTTGCCCCTTCAAAGCAGCTCTAACTCTCAGCGCTCTCTGTTGTCCCTTTCCTGCAGCTCTGACAAACTCTCAGCACTCTCTCTTGCCCCGTCACAGTTGCTCTGACTCTCAGCGCTCTCTGTTGCCCCGTCACAGTAGCTCTAACTCTCAGCGCTCTCTATTGCCTCTTCACAGCAGCTCTAACTCCCAGCACTCGGTGTTGCCCCTTCATTGCAGCTCTAACTGTAAGCGCTCTCTGTTGCCCCTTTACCGCATTTTCCACGAACTCTCATCGCTCTCCGTTTCCCCTTCAAATCAGCTCTAAATCTCAGCCCTCTCTGTTGCCCCTTCAGAGCAGCTCTAACTCTCAGCGCTCTCTGTTGCCCCTTCCCAGCAGCTCTAACTCTCAGCGCTCTCTGTTTCCCCTTCTCAGCTGCTCTATCAGTGCTCTCTGTTGCCCCTTCAACGCAGCGCTAACTCCCAGCACTCTCTGTTGCCCGTCCACACAGCTCTAACTCTCAGCACTCTCTGTTGCCGCTTCACAACAGCTCTGACTAACCCTCACCGCTCTGTCTCCCATTCACAGCAGCTCTGAATGTAAGTGCTCTCTGTTGCCCCTTCAACGCAGCTCTCTCAATGCTTTCTGTTTCCCCTTCACAGCAGCTCTAACTCCCAGCGCACTCTGTTGACCCTTCAACGCAGCTCTAACTCTCAGCACTCTCTGTTGCCCCGTGATCGCAGCTCTAACTCTCAGCGCTCTGTGTTTCCCCTTCACAGCAGCTTTAACTCCCCGCGCTCTCGTTTCCCCTTCTCACCTGCTCTAACTCTCAGCACTCTCTGTTGCCCCTTCACAACAGCTCTGACTAACCCTCACCGCTCTCTGTCTCCCATTCACAGCAGCTCTGAATGTCAGTGCTCTCTGTTGCCCCTTCACAGCAGCTCTGACTAACTCTCAGCTCTGACTAACTCTCAGTGCTAGCTATTGCCCCTTCAACGCAGCTCTAACTGTCAGCGCTCTGTTGCCCCTTCACAGCAAGCTCTAACTCTCAGCGCTCTCTGTTGCCCCTTCCCAGCAGGTCTAACTCTCAGCGCTCTCTGTTGCCCCTTCAACGCAGCTCTGACTAACGCTCAACGCTTTCCATTGCCGCGTCACAGCAACTTTGATTAACTCTCAGCGCTCTCTGTTGCCCCTTCCCAGCAGCTCTATGTCTCAGCGCTATCTTTTGCCCCTTCAGAGCATCTTCGACTAACTCTCAGCGCTAGCTGTTGCCCCTTCAACGCAGCTCTAACTCTCAGCGCTCTCTGTTGCCCATTCACAGCAGCTCTAGCTCTCAGCGCTCTCTGTTGCGCCTACACAGCAGGTCTAACGCTCAGCGCACTCTGTTGCCCCTTCACAGCAGCTCTAACTCCCAGCGCTCTCTGTTGCCCCTTCACAGCAGCTCTAAATCCCAGCGCGCTCTGTTGCCCCTTCACAGCAGCTCTAACTCCCAGCGCTGTCTGTTTCTCCTTCTCAGCTGCTCTAAATATCACCGCTCTCTTTTGCCCCTTCACAGCAGGTCTAACTCTCAGCGCTCTCTGTTGCCCCTTCACAGCAGCTCTAACTCTCATCGCTCTCTGTTGCCCGTCCACACAGCTCTAACTCTCAGCACTCTCTGTTGCCGCTTCACAACAGCTCTGACTAACCCTCACCGCTCTGTCTCCCATTCACAGCAGCTCTGAATGTCAGTGCTCTCTGTTGCCCCTTCACAGCAGCTCTAGCTCTCAGCGCTCTCTGTTGCGCCTACACAGCAGGTCTAACTCTCAGCGCTCTCAGTTGCCCCTTCAACGCAGCTTGAACTCTCAGCGCTCTCTGTTGCCCCTTCAACGCAGCTCTAACTCTCAACGCTTTCTGTTTCCCCTTCAAATCAGCTCTAAATCTCAGCCCTCTCTGTTGCCCCTTCACAGCAGCTCTAACTCCCAGCGCTCTCTGTGGCCCCTTCACAGCATCATCGAATGACTCTCAGCGCTCTCTGTTGCCCCTTAACAGCAGCTCTGAATAACTCTTGGCACTCTTGTTGTCCCTTCAGAGCAGCTCTAACTTTCAGCGCTGTCTCTTGCCCCTTCACAGCAGCTCTGACTAACTCTCAGCGCTCTCTGTTGCCCCTTGAACGCGGCTCTAACTCTCAGCGCTCTGTTTCCCCTTCAACGCAGCTCTAACTCAGCTCTGTTTCCCCTTCACAGCAGCTCTAACTCCCAGCGCTGCTGTTTCCCCTTCACAGCAGGTCTAACTCTCACCGCTCTCAGTCTCACATTCACAGCAGCTCTGAATATCAGCGGTCTCTGTTTCCCCTTCACAGCAGCTCTGACTAACTCTCAGCGCTCTGTTTCCCCTTCAGAGCAGCTCTAACTCCCAGCACTCCTGTTTCCCCTTCACAGCAGGTCTAACTCACCGCTCTAGGTCTCGCATTCACAGCAGCTCTGAATATCAGCGCTCTCTGTTTTCCCTTCACAGCAGCTCTAACTCTCAGCGCTCTCTGTTGCCCCTTCACAGCACCTTCGGTTACCTCTCAGCGCTCTGTTTCCCCTTCCGAGCAGCTCTATCTCTCAGCGCTATCTTTTGCCCATTCAGAGCATCTTCGACTAACTCTCAGCGCTAGCTGTTGCCCCTTCAACGCACCTCTGTCAGCGCTCTGTTGCCCCTTCACAGCAGCTCTGACTAACTCTCAGCGCTCTCTGTTGCCCCTTCCCAGCAGCTCTATGTCTCAGCGCTATCTTTTGCCCCTTCAGAATATCTTCGACTAACTCTCAGTGCTAGCTATTGCCCCTTCAACGCAGCTCTAACTGTCAGCGCTCTGTTGCCCCTTCCCAGCAGCTCTGACTGTCAGCGCTATCTATTGCCCCTTCACAGCAGCTCTAACTCTCAGCGCTCTGTTGCCCCTTCCCAGCAGGTCTAACTCTCAGCGCTCTCTGTTGCCCCTTCAACGCAGCTGTGACTAACACTCAACGCTTTCCATTGCCGCGTCACAGCACCTTTGATTAACTCTCAGCGCTCTCTGTTGCCCCTTCCCAGCAGCTCTATGTCTCAGCGCTATCTTTTGCCCCTTCAGAGCATCTTCGACTAACTCTCAGCGCTAGCTGTTGCCCCTTCAACGCAGCTCTAACTCTCAGCGCTCTCTGTTGCCCATTCACAGCAGCTCTAACTCCCAGCGCTCTCTGTTGCCCCTTCACAGCAGCTCTAGCTCTCAGCGCTCTATGTTGCCCCTACACAGCAGGTCTAACTCTCAGCGCTCTCGGTTGCCCCTTGAACGCAGCTCTAACTCTCAGCACTCTCTGTTGCCCCTTCACAGCAGCTCTAACTCTCAGGGCTCTCTGTTTCCCCTTCTCAGCTGCTCTAACTCTCAGCGCTCTCTGTTGCCCCTTCAACGCAGCTGTGACTAACACTCAACGCTTTCCATTGCCGCGTCACAGCACCTTTGATTAACTCTCAGCGCTCTCTGTTGCCCCTTCCCAGCAGGTCTAACTCTCAGCGCTCTCTGTTGCCCCTTCAACGCAGCTGTGACTAACACTCAACGCTTTCCATTGCCGCGTCACAGCACCTTTGATTAACTATCAGCGCTCTCTGTTGCCCCTTCCCAGCAGCTCTATGTCTCAGCGCTATCTTTTGCCCCTTCAGAGCATCTTCGACTAACTCTCAGTGCTAGCTGTTGCCCCTTCAACGCAGCTCTAACTGTCAGCGCTCTGTTGCCCCTTCACAGCAGCTCTGACTAACTTTCAGCGCTCTCTGTTGCCCCTTCATAGCAGCTCTGAATAACTCTCAGCGCTCTCTGTTGCCCCTTCAACGCAGCTCTAACTCTCAACGCTCTCTGTTTCCCCTTCACAGCAGCTCTAACTCCCAGCGCACTCCGTTGACCCTTCAACGCAGCTCTAACTCTCAGCGCTCTCTGTTGCCCCTTCACCGCAGCTCTAACTCTCAGCGCTCTGTTTCCCCTTCACAGCAGCTCTAACTCCCAGCGCACTCCGTTGACCCTTCAACGCAGCTCTAACTCTCAGCGCTCTCTGTTGCCCCTTGAAAGCAGCTCTAACTCTCAGCACTCTCTGTTGCCCCTTCCCAGCAGCTCTAACTCTCAGCGCTCTCTGTTTCCCCTTCTCAGCTGCTCTAACTCTCAGCGCTCTCTGTTGCCCCTTCACAGCAGCTCTAACTCCCAGCGCTCTGTTTCCCCTTCTCAGCTGCTCTAACTCTCAGCGCTCTCTGTTGCCCCTTCAACACAGCTTGAACTCTCAGCGCTCTCTGTTGCCCCTTCAACGCAGCTCTAACTCAGCGCTCTCTGTTTCCTCTTAACAGCAGCTCTAACTTCCAGCGCTCCTGTTTCCCCTTCACAGCAGGTCTAACTCACCGCTCTCAGTCTCGCGTTCAGAGCAGCTCTGAATATCAGCGGTCTCTGTTGCCCCTTCAACGCAGCTCTGACTAACTCTCAGCTGTCTCTGTTGCCCCTTCAACGCAGCTGTAACTCTCAGCGCTCTCTGTTGCCCCTTCCCAGCAGCTCTATATCTCAGCGCTATCTTTTGCCCCTTCAGAGCATCTTCGACTAACTCTCAGCGCTAGCTGTTGCCCCTTCAACGCAGCTCTAACTCACAGCGCTCTCTGTTGCCCCTTCACAGCAGCTCTAACTCCCAGCGCTCTGTTTCTCCTTCTCAGCTGCTCTAAATATCACCGCTCTCTGTTGCCCCTTCACAGCAGGTCTAACTCTCAGCGCTCTCTGTTGCCCCTTCACAGCAGCTCTAACTCTCAGCGCTCTCTGTTGCCCCTTCAACGCAGCGCTAACTCCCAGCACTCTCTGTTGCCCGTCCACACAGCTCTAACTCTCAGCACTCTCTGTTGCTGCTTCACAACAGCTCTGACTAGCCCTCACCGCTCTGTCTCCCATTCACAGCAGCTCTGAATGTCAGTGCTCTCTGTTGCCCCTTCACAGCAGCTCTAGCTCTCAGCGCTCTCGGTTGCCCCTTGAACGCAGCTCTAACTCTCAGCACTCTCTGTTGCCCCTTCACAGCAGCTCTAACTCTCAGCGCTCTCTGTTTCCCCTTCTCAGCTGCTCTAACTCTCAGCGCTCTCTGTTGCCAGTTCAACGCAGCTTGAACTCTCAGCGCTCTCTGTTGCCCCTTCAACGCAGCTCTAACTCAGCGCTCTCTGTTTCCCCTTCACAGCAGCTCTAACTCCCAGCGCTCCTGTTTCCCCTTCACAGCAGGTCTAACTCACCGCTCTCAGTCTCGCGTTCAGAGCAGCTCTAAATATCAGCGGTCTCTGTTGCCCCTTCACAGCAGCTCTGACTAACTCTCAGCGCTCTCTGTTGCCCCTTCAACGCAGCTGTAACTCTCAGCGCTCTCTGTTGCCCCTTTACAGCACCTTCGGTTACCTCTCAGCGCTCTCTGTTGCCCCTTCCCAGCAGCTCTATGTCTCAGCGCGATCTTTTGCCCCTTCAGAGCATCTTCGACTAACTCTCAGTGCTAGCTGTTGCCCCTTCAACGCAGCTCTAACTATCAGCGCTCTGTTGCCCCTTCACAGCAGCTCTGACTAACTTTCAGCGCTCTCTGTTGCCCCTTCACAGCAGCTCTGAATAACTCCCAGCGCTCTCTGTTGCCCCTTCAACGCAGCTCTAACTCTCAACGCTCTGTTTCCCCTTCACAGCAGCTCTAACTCCCAGCGCACTCCGTTGACCCTTCAACGCAGCTCTAACTCTCAGCGTTCTCTGTTGCCCCTTGAAAGCAGCTCTAACTCTCATAACTCTCTGTTGCCCCTTCACCGCAGCTCTAACTCTCAGCGCTCTCTGTTGCCCCTTCACAGCAGCTCTAACTCCCAGCGCTCTCTGTTTCCCCTTCTCAGCTGCTCTAACTTCCAGCGCTCTTTTTCCCCTTCACAGCAGCTCTAACTCCCAGGTCTCTCTGTTGCCGCTTCACAGCAGCTCTAACTCCAAGCGATCTGTTTCCCCTTCTCAGCTGCTCTATCAGCGCTCTCTGTTGCCCCTTCAACGCAGCTCTAACTCTCAGCGCTCTCTGTGGCCCCTTCTCAGCTGCTCTAACTCTCAGCGCTCTCTGTTGCCCCTTCAAAGCAGCTCTAACTCTCAGCGCTCTCTGTTGTCCCTTTCCTGCAGCTCTGACAAACTCTCAGCACTCTCTCTTGCCCCGTCACAGTTGCTCTGACTCTCAGCGCTCTCTGTTGCCCCGTCACAGTAGCTCTAACTCTCAGCGCTCTCTATTGCCTCTTCACAGCAGCTCTAACTCCCAGCACTCGGTGTTGCCCCTTCATTGCAGCTCTAACTGTAAGCGCTCTCTGTTGCCCCTTTACCGCATTTTCCACGAACTCTCATCGCTCTCCGTTTCCCCTTCAAATCAGCTCTAAATCTCAGCCCTCTCTGTTGCCCCTTCAGAGCAGCTCTAACTCTCAGCGCTCTCTGTTGCCCCTTCCCAGCAGCTCTAACTCTCAGCGCTCTCTGTTTCCCCTTCTCAGCTGCTCTATCAGTGCTCTCTGTTGCCCCTTCAACGCAGCGCTAACTCCCAGCACTCTCTGTTGCCCGTCCACACAGCTCTAACTCTCAGCACTCTCTGTTGCCGCTTCACAACAGCTCTGACTAACCCTCACCGCTCTGTCTCCCATTCACAGCAGCTCTGAATGTAAGTGCTCTCTGTTGCCCCTTCAACGCAGCTCTCTCAATGCTTTCTGTTTCCCCTTCACAGCAGCTCTAACTCCCAGCGCACTCTGTTGACCCTTCAACGCAGCTCTAACTCTCAGCACTCTCTGTTGCCCCGTGATCGCAGCTCTAACTCTCAGCGCTCTGTGTTTCTCCTTCACAGCAGCTTTAACTCCCCGCGCTCTCGTTTCCCCTTCTCACCTGCTCTAACTCTCAGCACTCTCTGTTGCCCCTTCACAACAGCTCTGACTAACCCTCACCGCTCTCTGTCTCCCATTCACAGCAGCTCTGAATGTCAGTGCTCTCTGTTGCCCCTTCACAGCAGCTCTGACTAACTCTCAGCTCTGACTAACTCTCAGTGCTAGCTATTGCCCCTTCAACGCAGCTCTAACTGTCAGCGCTCTGTTGCCCCTTCACAGCAAGCTCTAACTCTCAGCGCTCTGTTACCCCTTCAACGCAGCTGGAACTCTCAGCGCTCTGTTTCCCCTTCACAGCAGCTCTAACTCCCAGCGCTCTCTGTTGCCCCTTCACAGCAGCTTTAACTCCCAGCGCTCTCTGTTGCCCCTTCCCAGCAGGTCTAACTCTCAGCGCTCTCTGTTGCCCCTTCAACGCAGCGCTAACTCCCAGCACTCTCTGTTGACCGTCCACACAGCTCTAACTCTCAGCACTCTCTGTTGCCGCTTCACAACAGCTCTGACTAACCCTCACCGCTCTGTCTCCCATTCACAGCAGCTCTGAATGTCAGTGCTCTCTGTTGCCCCTTCACAGCAGCTCTAGCTCTCAGCGCTCTCTGTTGCGCCTACACAGCAGGTCTAACTCTCAGCGCTCTCAGTTGCCCCTTCAACGCAGCTTGAACTCTCAGCGCTCTCTGTTGCCCCTTCAACGCAGCTCTAACTCTCAACGCTTTCTGTTTCCCCTTCAAATCAGCTCTAAATCTCAGCCCTCTCTGTTGCCCCTTCACAGCAGCTCTAACTCCCAGCGCTCTCTGTGGCCCCTTCACAGCATCATCGAATGACTCTCAGCGCTCTCTGTTGCCCCTTAACAGCAGCTCTGAATAACTCTTGGCACTCTTGTTGTCCCTTCAGAGCAGCTCTAACTTTCAGCGCTGTCTCTTGCCCCTTCACAGCAGCTCTGACTAACTCTCAGCGCTCTCTGTTGCCCCTTGAACGCGGCTCTAACTCTCAGCGCTCTGTTTCCCCTTCAACGCAGCTCTAACTCAGCTCTGTTTCCCCTTCACAGCAGCTCTAACTCCCAGCGCTGCTGTTTCCCCTTCACAGCAGGTCTAACTCTCACCGCTCTCAGTCTCACATTCACAGCAGCTCTGAATATCAGCGGTCTCTGTTTCCCCTTCACAGCAGCTCTGACTAACTCTCAGCGCTCTGTTTCCCCTTCAGAGCAGCTCTAACTCCCAGCACTCCTGTTTCCCCTTCACAGCAGGTCTAACTCACCGCTCTAGGTCTCGCATTCACAGCAGCTCTGAATATCAGCGCTCTCTGTTTTCCCTTCACAGCAGCTCTAACTCTCAGCGCTCTCTGTTGCCCCTTCACAGCACCTTCGGTTACCTCTCAGCGCTCTGTTTCCCCTTCCGAGCAGCTCTATCTCTCAGCGCTATCTTTTGCCCATTCAGAGCATCTTCGACTAACTCTCAGCGCTAGCTGTTGCCCCTTCAACGCACCTCTGTCAGCGCTCTGTTGCCCCTTCACAGCAGCTCTGACTAACTCTCAGCGCTCTCTGTTGCCCCTTCCCAGCAGCTCTATGTCTCAGCGCTATCTTTTGCCCCTTCAGAATATCTTCGACTAACTCTCAGTGCTAGCTATTGCCCCTTCAACGCAGCTCTAACTGTCAGCGCTCTGTTGCCCCTTCCCAGCAGCTCTGACTGTCAGCGCTATCTATTGCCCCTTCACAGCAGCTCTAACTCTCAGCGCTCTGTTGCCCCTTCCCAGCAGGTCTAACTCTCAGCGCTCTCTGTTGCCCCTTCAACGCAGCTGTGACTAACACTCAACGCTTTCCATTGCCGCGTCACAGCACCTTTGATTAACTCTCAGCGCTCTCTGTTGCCCCTTCCCAGCAGCTCTATGTCTCAGCGCTATCTTTTGCCCCTTCAGAGCATCTTCGACTAACTCTCAGCGCTAGCTGTTGCCCCTTCAACGCAGCTCTAACTCTCAGCGCTCTCTGTTGCCCATTCACAGCAGCTCTAACTCCCAGCGCTCTCTGTTGCCCCTTCACAGCAGCTCTAGCTCTCAGCGCTCTATGTTGCCCCTACACAGCAGGTCTAACTCTCAGCGCTCTCGGTTGCCCCTTGAACGCAGCTCTAACTCTCAGCACTCTCTGTTGCCCCTTCACAGCAGCTCTAACTCTCAGGGCTCTCTGTTTCCCCTTCTCAGCTGCTCTAACTCTCAGCGCTCTCTGTTGCCCCTTCAACGCAGCTGTGACTAACACTCAACGCTTTCCATTGCCGCGTCACAGCACCTTTGATTAACTCTCAGCGCTCTCTGTTGCCCCTTCCCAGCAGGTCTAACTCTCAGCGCTCTCTGTTGCCCCTTCAACGCAGCTGTGACTAACACTCAACGCTTTCCATTGCCGCGTCACAGCACCTTTGATTAACTATCAGCGCTCTCTGTTGCCCCTTCCCAGCAGCTCTATGTCTCAGCGCTATCTTTTGCCCCTTCAGAGCATCTTCGACTAACTCTCAGTGCTAGCTGTTGCCCCTTCAACGCAGCTCTAACTGTCAGCGCTCTGTTGCCCCTTCACAGCAGCTCTGACTAACTTTCAGCGCTCTCTGTTGCCCCTTCATAGCAGCTCTGAATAACTCTCAGCGCTCTCTGTTGCCCCTTCAACGCAGCTCTAACTCTCAACGCTCTCTGTTTCCCCTTCACAGCAGCTCTAACTCCCAGCGCACTCCGTTGACCCTTCAACGCAGCTCTAACTCTCAGCGCTCTCTGTTGCCCCTTCACCGCAGCTCTAACTCTCAGCGCTCTGTTTCCCCTTCACAGCAGCTCTAACTCCCAGCGCACTCCGTTGACCCTTCAACGCAGCTCTAACTCTCAGCGCTCTCTGTTGCCCCTTGAAAGCAGCTCTAACTCTCAGCACTCTCTGTTGCCCCTTCCCAGCAGCTCTAACTCTCAGCGCTCTCTGTTTCCCCTTCTCAGCTGCTCTAACTCTCAGCGCTCTCTGTTGCCCCTTCACAGCAGCTCTAACTCCCAGCGCTCTGTTTCCCCTTCTCAGCTGCTCTAACTCTCAGCGCTCTCTGTTGCCCCTTCAACACAGCTTGAACTCTCAGCGCTCTCTGTTGCCCCTTCAACGCAGCTCTAACTCAGCGCTCTCTGTTTCCTCTTAACAGCAGCTCTAACTTCCAGCGCTCCTGTTTCCCCTTCACAGCAGGTCTAACTCACCGCTCTCAGTCTCGCGTTCAGAGCAGCTCTGAATATCAGCGGTCTCTGTTGCCCCTTCAACGCAGCTCTGACTAACTCTCAGCTGTCTCTGTTGCCCCTTCAACGCAGCTGTAACTCTCAGCGCTCTCTGTTGCCCCTTCCCAGCAGCTCTATATCTCAGCGCTATCTTTTGCCCCTTCAGAGCATCTTCGACTAACTCTCAGCGCTAGCTGTTGCCCCTTCAACGCAGCTCTAACTCACAGCGCTCTCTGTTGCCCCTTCACAGCAGCTCTAACTCCCAGCGCTCTGTTTCTCCTTCTCAGCTGCTCTAAATATCACCGCTCTCTGTTGCCCCTTCACAGCAGGTCTAACTCTCAGCGCTCTCTGTTGCCCCTTCACAGCAGCTCTAACTCTCAGCGCTCTCTGTTGCCCCTTCAACGCAGCGCTAACTCCCAGCACTCTCTGTTGCCCGTCCACACAGCTCTAACTCTCAGCACTCTCTGTTGCTGCTTCACAACAGCTCTGACTAGCCCTCACCGCTCTGTCTCCCATTCACAGCAGCTCTGAATGTCAGTGCTCTCTGTTGCCCCTTCACAGCAGCTCTAGCTCTCAGCGCTCTCGGTTGCCCCTTGAACGCAGCTCTAACTCTCAGCACTCTCTGTTGCCCCTTCACAGCAGCTCTAACTCTCAGCGCTCTCTGTTTCCCCTTCTCAGCTGCTCTAACTCTCAGCGCTCTCTGTTGCCAGTTCAACGCAGCTTGAACTCTCAGCGCTCTCTGTTGCCCCTTCAACGCAGCTCTAACTCAGCGCTCTCTGTTTCCCCTTCACAGCAGCTCTAACTCCCAGCGCTCCTGTTTCCCCTTCACAGCAGGTCTAACTCACCGCTCTCAGTCTCGCGTTCAGAGCAGCTCTAAATATCAGCGGTCTCTGTTGCCCCTTCACAGCAGCTCTGACTAATTCTCAGCGCTCTCTGTTGCCCCTTCAACGCAGCTGTAACTCTCAGCGCTCTCTGTTGCCCCTTTACAGCACCTTCGGTTACCTCTCAGCGCTCTCTGTTGCCCCTTCCCAGCAGCTCTATGTCTCAGCGCGATCTTTTGCCCCTTCAGAGCATCTTCGACTAACTCTCAGTGCTAGCTGTTGCCCCTTCAACGCAGCTCTAACTATCAGCGCTCTGTTGCCCCTTCACAGCAGCTCTGACTAACTTTCAGCGCTCTCTGTTGCCCCTTCACAGCAGCTCTGAATAACTCCCAGCGCTCTCTGTTGCCCCTTCAACGCAGCTCTAACTCTCAACGCTCTGTTTCCCCTTCACAGCAGCTCTAACTCCCAGCGCACTCCGTTGACCCTTCAACGCAGCTCTAACTCTCAGCGTTCTCTGTTGCCCCTTGAAAGCAGCTCTAACTCTCATAACTCTCTGTTGCCCCTTCACCGCAGCTCTAACTCTCAGCGCTCTCTGTTGCCCCTTCACAGCAGCTCTAACTCCCAGCGCTCTCTGTTTCCCCTTCTCAGCTGCTCTAACTTCCAGCGCTCTTTTTCCCCTTCACAGCAGCTCTAACTCCCAGGTCTCTCTGTTGCCGCTTCACAGCAGCTCTAACTCCAAGCGATCTGTTTCCCCTTCTCAGCTGCTCTATCAGCGCTCTCTGTTGCCCCTTCAACGCAGCTCTAACTCTCAGCGCTCTCTGTGGCCCCTTCTCAGCTGCTCTAACTCTCAGCGCTCTCTGTTGCCCCTTCAAAGCAGCTCTAACTCTCAGCGCTCTCTGTTGTCCCTTTCCTGCAGCTCTGACAAACTCTCAGCACTCTCTCTTGCCCCGTCACAGTTGCTCTGACTCTCAGCGCTCTCTGTTGCCCCGTCACAGTAGCTCTAACTCTCAGCGCTCTCTATTGCCTCTTCACAGCAGCTCTAACTCCCAGCACTCGGTGTTGCCCCTTCATTGCAGCTCTAACTGTAAGCGCTCTCTGTTGCCCCTTTACCGCATTTTCCACGAACTCTCATCGCTCTCCGTTTCCCCTTCAAATCAGCTCTAAATCTCAGCCCTCTCTGTTGCCCCTTCAGAGCAGCTCTAACTCTCAGCGCTCTCTGTTGCCCCTTCCCAGCAGCTCTAACTCTCAGCGCTCTCTGTTTCCCCTTCTCAGCTGCTCTATCAGTGCTCTCTGTTGCCCCTTCAACGCAGCGCTAACTCCCAGCACTCTCTGTTGCCCGTCCACACAGCTCTAACTCTCAGCACTCTCTGTTGCCGCTTCACAACAGCTCTGACTAACCCTCACCGCTCTGTCTCCCATTCACAGCAGCTCTGAATGTAAGTGCTCTCTGTTGCCCCTTCAACGCAGCTCTCTCAATGCTTTCTGTTTCCCCTTCACAGCAGCTCTAACTCCCAGCGCACTCTGTTGACCCTTCAACGCAGCTCTAACTCTCAGCACTCTCTGTTGCCCCGTGATCGCAGCTCTAACTCTCAGCGCTCTGTGTTTCTCCTTCACAGCAGCTTTAACTCCCCGCGCTCTCGTTTCCCCTTCTCACCTGCTCTAACTCTCAGCACTCTCTGTTGCCCCTTCACAACAGCTCTGACTAACCCTCACCGCTCTCTGTCTCCCATTCACAGCAGCTCTGAATGTCAGTGCTCTCTGTTGCCCCTTCACAGCAGCTCTGACTAACTCTCAGCTCTGACTAACTCTCAGTGCTAGCTATTGCCCCTTCAACGCAGCTCTAACTGTCAGCGCTCTGTTGCCCCTTCACAGCAAGCTCTAACTCTCAGCGCTCTGTTACCCCTTCAACGCAGCTGGAACTCTCAGCGCTCTGTTTCCCCTTCACAGCAGCTCTAACTCCCAGCGCTCTCTGTTGCCCCTTCACAGCAGCTTTAACTCCCAGCGCTCTCTGTTGCCCCTTCCCAGCAGGTCTAACTCTCAGCGCTCTCTGTTGCCCCTTCAACGCAGCGCTAACTCCCAGCACTCTCTGTTGACCGTCCACACAGCTCTAACTCTCAGCACTCTCTGTTGCCGCTTCACAACAGCTCTGACTAACCCTCACCGCTCTGTCTCCCATTCACAGCAGCTCTGAATGTCAGTGCTCTCTGTTGCCCCTTCACAGCAGCTCTAGCTCTCAGCGCTCTCTGTTGCGCCTACACAGCAGGTCTAACTCTCAGCGCTCTCAGTTGCCCCTTCAACGCAGCTTGAACTCTCAGCGCTCTCTGTTGCCCCTTCAACGCAGCTCTAACTCTCAACGCTTTCTGTTTCCCCTTCAAATCAGCTCTAAATCTCAGCCCTCTCTGTTGCCCCTTCACAGCAGCTCTAACTCCCAGCGCTGCTGTTTCCCCTTCACAGCAGGTCTAACTCTCACCGCTCTCAGTCTCACATTCACAGCAGCTCTGAATATCAGCGGTCTCTGTTTCCCCTTCACAGCAGCTCTGACTAACTCTCAGCGCTCTGTTTCCCCTTCAGAGCAGCTCTAACTCCCAGCGCTCCTGTTTCCCCTTCACAGCAGGTCTAACTCACCGCTCTAGGTCTCGCATTCACAGCAGCTCTGAATATCAGCGCTCTCTGTTTTCCCTTCACAGCAGCTCTAACTCTCAGCGCTCTCTGTTGCCCCTTCACAGCACCTTCGGTTACCTCTCAGCGCTGTTTCCCCTTCCGAGCAGCTCTATCTCTCAGCGCTATCTTTTGCCCATTCAGAGCATCTTCGACTAACTCTCAGCGCTAGCTGTTGCCCCTTCAACGCACCTCTGTCAGCGCTCTGTTGCCCCTTCACAGCAGCTCTGACTAACTCTCAGCGCTCTCTGTTGCCCCTTCCCAGCAGCTCTATGTCTCAGCGCTATCTTTTGCCCCTTCAGAATATCTTCGACTAACTCTCAGTGCTAGCTATTGCCCCTTCAACGCAGCTCTAACTGTCAGCGCTCTGTTGCCCCTTCCCAGCAGCTCTGTCAGCGCTATCTATTGCCCCTTCACAGCACCTCTAACTCTCAGCACTCTCTGTTGCCCCTTCCCAGCAGGTCTAACTCTCAGCGCTCTCTGTTGCCCCTTCAACGCAGCTGTGACTAACACTCAACGCTTTCCATTGCCGCGTCACAGCACCTTTGATTAACTCTCAGCGCTCTCTGTTGCCCCTTCCCAGCAGCTCTATGTCTCAGCGCTATCTTTTGCCCCTTCAGAGCATCTTCGACTAACTCTCAGCGCTAGCTGTTGCCCCTTCAACGCAGCTCTAACTCTCAGCGCTCTCTGTTGCCCATTCACAGCAGCTCTAACACCCAGCGCTCTCTGTTGCCCCTTCACAGCAGCTCTAGCTCTCAGCGCTCTCTGTTGCCCCTACACAGCAGGTCTAACTCTCAGCGCTCTCGGTTGCCCCTTGAACGCAGCTCTAACTCTCAGCACTCTCTGTTGCCCCTTCACAGCAGCTCTAACTCTCAGGGCTCTCTGTTTCCCCTTCTCAGCTGCTCTAACTCTCAGCGCTCTCTGTTGCCCCTTCAACGCAGCTGTGACTAACACTCAACGCTTTCCATTGCCGCGTCACAGCACCTTTGATTAACTCTCAGCGCTCTCTGTTGCCCCTTCCCAGCAGGTCTAACTCTCAGCGCTCTCTGTTTCCCCTTCACAGCAGCTCTAACTCCCAGCGCACTCCGTTGACCCTTCAACGCAGCTCTAACTCTCAGCGCTCTCTGTTGCCCCTTGAAAGCAGCTCGAACTCTCAGCACTCTCTGTTGCCCCTTCAGAGCAGCTCTAACTCTCAGCGCTCTCTGTTGCCCCTTCCCAGCAGCTCTAACTCTCAGCGCTCTCTGTTTCCCCTTCTCAGCTGCTCTAACTCTCAGCGCTCTCTGTTGCCCCTTCACAGCAGCTCTAACTCCCAGCGCTCTGTTTCCCCTTCTCAGCTGCTCTAACTCTCAGCGCTCTCTGTTGCCCCTTCAACACAGCTTGAACTCTCAGCGCTCTCTGTTGCCCCTTCAACGCAGCTCTAACTCAGCGCTCTCTGTTTCCCCTTAACAGCAGCTCTAACTTCCAGCGATCCTGTTTCCCCTTCACAGCAGGTCTAACTCACGGCTCTCAGTCTCGCGTTCAGAGCAGCTCTGAATATCAGCGGTCTCTGTTGCCCCTTCACAGCAGCTCTGACTAACTCTCAGCTGTCTATGTTGCCCCTTCAACGCAGCTGTAACTCTCAGCGCTCTCTGTTGCCCCTTCACAGCACCTTCGGTTACCTCTCAGCGCAATCTGTTGCCCCTTCCCAGCAGCTCTATGTCTCAGCGCTATCTTTTGCCCCTTCAGAGCATCTTCGACTAACTCTCAGCGCTAGCTGTTGCCCCTTCAACGCAGCTCTAACTCTCAGCGCTCTCTGTTGCCCATTCACAGCAGCTCTAGCTCTCAGCGTCTCTGTTGCGCCTACACAGCAGGTCTAACGCTCAGCTCTCTCTGTTGCCCCTTCACAGCAGCTATAACTCCCAGCGCTCTCTGTTGCCCCTTCACAGCAGCTCTAACTCCCAGCGCTCTCTGTTGCCCCTTCACAGCAGCTCTAACACCCAGCGCTCTCTGTTGCCCCTTCACAGCTGCTCTAAATATCACCGCTCTCTGTTGCCCCTTCACAGCAGGTCTAACTCTCAGCGCTCTCTGTTGCCCCTTCACAGCAGCTCTAACTCTCAGCGCTCTCTGTTGCCCCTTCAACGCAGCGCTAACTCCCAGCACTCTCTGTTGCCCGTCCACACAGCTCTGACTCTCAGCACTCTCTGTTGCCGCTTCACAACAGCTCTGACTAGCCCTCACCGCTCTGTCTCCCATTCACAGCAGCTCTGAATGTCAGTGCTCTCTGTTGCCCCATCACAGCAACTCTAACTCTCAGCGCTCTCTGTTGCCCCTTCACAGCAGCTCTAGCTCTCAGCGCTCTCTGTTGCCCCTTGAACGCAGCTCTAACTCTCAGCACTCTCTGTTGCCCCTTCAACGCAGCTCTAACTCTCAGCGCTCTCTGTTGCCCCTTAACAGCAGCTCTGAATAACTCTCAGCACTCTTGTTGTCCCTTCAGAGCAGCTCTAACTTTCAGCGCTGTCTCTTGCCCCTTCACAGCAGCTATGACTAACTCTCAGCGCTCTGTTGCCCCTTCAACGCAGCTCTAACTCTCAGCGCTCTGTTTCCCCTTCAACGCAGCTCTAACTCACCTCTGTTTCCCCGTCACAGCAGCTCTAACTCTCAGCGCTCCTGTTTCCCCTTCACAGCAGGTCTAACTCACCGCTCTCAGTCTCGCATTCACAGCAGCTCTGAATATCAGCGCTCTCTGTTTTCCCTTCACAGCAGCTCTAACTCTCAGCGCTCTCTGTTGCCCCTTCACAGCACCTTCGGTTACCTCTCAGCGCTCTCTGTTGCCCCTTCCCAGCAGCTCTATGTCTCAGCGCTATCTTTTGCCCCTTCAGAATATCTTCGACTAACTCTCAGTGCTAGCTATTGCCCCTTCAACGCAGCTCTAACTGTCAGCGCTCTGTTGCCCCTTCCCAGCAGCTCTCACTGTCAGCGCTCTCTGTTGCCCCTTAACAGCACCTCTGAATAACTCTCAGCACTCTGTGTTGTCCCTTCAGAGCAGCTCTAACTTTCAGCGCTATCTATTGCCCCTTCACAGCAGCTCTGACTAACTCTCAGCGCTCTCTGTTGCCCCTTCAACGCAGCTCTAACTCTCAGCCCTCTCCGTTGCTCCTTCACAGCAGCTCTAACACTCAGCGCCCTATGTTGCCCCTTCACAGCATTCTGACTCTCAGTGCTCTCTGTTGCCCCTTCAACGCAGCTGTAACTCTCAGCGCTCTCTGTTGCCCCTTCACAGCACCTTCGATTAACTCTCAGCACTCTGTTGCCCCTTCACATCAGCTCTCTCAGCGCTCTCGGTTGCCCCTTCAACGCAGCTCTAACTCTCAGCGCTCTGTTTCCCCTTCACAGCAGCTCTAACTCCCAGGGCTCTCTGTTGCCCCTTCACAGCAGCTCTAACTCCAAGCGATCTGTTTCCCCTTCTCAGCTGCTCTATCAGCGCTCTCTGTTGCCCCTTGAAAGCAGCTCTAACTCTCAGCACTCTCTGTTGCCCCTTCACCGCAGCTCTAACTCTCAGCGCTCTCTGTTGCCCCTTCACAGCAGCTCTAACTCCCAGCGCTCTCTGTTTCCCCTTCTCAGCTGCTCTAACTTCCAGCGCTCTTTTTCCCCTTCACAGCAGCTCTAACTCCCAGGTCTCTCTGTTGCCGCTTCACAGCAGCTCTAACTCCAAGCGATCTGTTTCCCCTTCTCAGCTGCTCTATCAGCGCTCTCTGTTGCCCCTTCAACGCAGCTCTAACTCTCAGCGCTCTCTGTGGCCCCTTCTCAGCTGCTCTAACTCTCAGCGCTCTCTGTTGCCCCTTCTCAGCTGCTCTAACTCTCAGCGCTCTCTGTGGCCCCTTCACAGCATCATCGACTCTCAGCGCTCTCTGTTGCCCCTTAACAGCAGCTCTGAATAACTCTCAGCACTCTCTGTTGTCCCTTCAGAGCAGCTCTAACTTTCAGCACTGCCTATTGCCCCTTCACAGCATCTTCGACTAACTCTCAGCGCTCTGTTGCCCCTTCAAAGCAGCTCTAACTCTCAGCGCTCTCTGTTGTCCCTTTCCTGCAGCTCTGACAAACTCTCAGCACTCTCTCTTGCCCCGTCACAGTTGCTCTGACTCTCAGCGCTCTCTGTTGCCCCGTCACAGTAGCTCTAACTCTCAGCGCTCTCTATTGCCTCTTCACAGCAGCTCTAACTCCCAGCACTCGGTGTTGCCCCTTCATTGCAGCTCTAACTGTAAGCGCTCTCTGTTGCCCCTTTACCGCATTTTCCACGAACTCTCATCGCTCTCCGTTTCCCCTTCAAATCAGCTCTAAATCTCAGCCCTCTCTGTTGCCCCTTCAGAGCAGCTCTAACTCTCAGCGCTCTCTGTTGCCCCTTCCCAGCAGCTCTAACTCTCAGCGCTCTCTGTTTCCCCTTCTCAGCTGCTCTATCAGTGCTCTCTGTTGCCCCTTCAACGCAGCGCTAACTCCCAGCACTCTCTGTTGCCCGTCCACACAGCTCTAACTCTCAGCACTCTCTGTTGCCGCTTCACAACAGCTCTGACTAACCCTCACCGCTCTGTCTCCCATTCACAGCAGCTCTGAATGTAAGTGCTCTCTGTTGCCCCTTCAACGCAGCTCTCTCAATGCTTTCTGTTTCCCCTTCACAGCAGCTCTAACTCCCAGCGCACTCTGTTGACCCTTCAACGCAGCTCTAACTCTCAGCACTCTCTGTTGCCCCGTGATCGCAGCTCTAACTCTCAGCGCTCTGTGTTTCCCCTTCACAGCAGCTTTAACTCCCCGCGCTCTCGTTTCCCCTTCTCACCTGCTCTAACTCTCAGCACTCTCTGTTGCCCCTTCACAACAGCTCTGACTAACCCTCACCGCTCTCTGTCTCCCATTCACAGCAGCTCTGAATGTCAGTGCTCTCTGTTGCCCCTTCACAGCAGCTCTGACTAACTCTCAGCTCTGACTAACTCTCAGTGCTAGCTATTGCCCCTTCAACGCAGCTCTAACTGTCAGCGCTCTGTTGCCCCTTCACAGCAAGCTCTAACTCTCAGCGCTCTCTGTTGCCCCTTCCCAGCAGGTCTAACTCTCAGCGCTCTCTGTTGCCCCTTCAACGCAGCTCTGACTAACGCTCAACGCTTTCCATTGCCGCGTCACAGCACCTTTGATTAACTCTCAGCGCTCTCTGTTGCCCCTTCCCAGCAGCTCTATGTCTCAGCGCTATCTTTTGCCCCTTCAGAGCATCTTCGACTAACTCTCAGCGCTAGCTGTTGCCCCTTCAACGCAGCTCTAACTCTCAGCGCTCTCTGTTGCCCATTCACAGCAGCTCTAGCTCTCAGCGCTCTCTGTTGCGCCTACACAGCAGGTCTAACGCTCAGCGCACTCTGTTGCCCCTTCACAGCAGCTCTAACTCCCAGCGCTCTCTGTTGCCCCTTCACAGCAGCTCTAAATCCCAGCGCGCTCTGTTGCCCCTTCACAGCAGCTCTAACTCCCAGCGCTGTCTGTTTCTCCTTCTCAGCTGCTCTAAATATCACCGCTCTCTTTTGCCCCTTCACAGCAGGTCTAACTCTCAGCGCTCTCTGTTGCCCCTTCACAGCAGCTCTAACTCTCATCGCTCTCTGTTGCCCGTCCACACAGCTCTAACTCTCAGCACTCTCTGTTGCCGCTTCACAACAGCTCTGACTAGCCCTCACCGCTCTGTCTCCCATTCACAGCAGCTCTGAATGTCAGTGCTCTCTGTTGCCCCTTCACAGCAGCTCTAACTCTCAGCGCTCTCTGTTGCCCCTTCACAGCAGATCTAGCTCTCAGCGCTCTGTTACCCCTTCAACGCAGCTGGAACTCTCAGCGCTCTGTTTCCCCTTCACAGCAGCTCTAACTCCCAGCGCTCTCTGTTGCCCCTTCACAGCAGCTTTAACTCCCAGCGCTCTCTGTTTCCCCTTCTCACCTGGTCTAACTCTCAGCGCTCTCTGTTGCCCCTTCAACGCAGCGCTAACTCCCAGCACTCTCTGTTGACCGTCCACACAGCTCTAACTCTCAGCACTCTCTGTTGCCGCTTCACAACAGCTCTGACTAACCCTCACCGCTCTGTCTCCCATTCACAGCAGCTCTGAATGTCAGTGCTCTCTGTTGCCCCTTCACAGCAGCTCTAGCTCTCAGCGCTCTCTGTTGCGCCTACACAGCAGGTCTAACTCTCAGCGCTCTCAGTTGCCCCTTCAACGCAGCTTGAACTCTCAGCGCTCTCTGTTGCCCCTTCAACGCAGCTCTAACTCTCAACGCTTTCTGTTTCCCCTTCAAATCAGCTCTAAATCTCAGCCCTCTCTGTTGCCCCTTCACAGCAGCTCTAACTCCCAGCGCTCTCTGTGGCCCCTTCACAGCATCATCGAATGACTCTCAGCGCTCTCTGTTGCCCCTTAACAGCAGCTCTGAATAACTCTTGGCACTCTTGTTGTCCCTTCAGAGCAGCTCTAACTTTCAGCGCTGTCTCTTGCCCCTTCACAGCAGCTCTGACTAACTCTCAGCGCTCTCTGTTGCCCCTTGAACGCGGCTCTAACTCTCAGCGCTCTGTTTCCCCTTCAACGCAGCTCTAACTCAGCTCTGTTTCCCCTTCACAGCAGCTCTAACTCCCAGCGCTGCTGTTTCCCCTTCACAGCAGGTCTAACTCTCACCGCTCTCAGTCTCACATTCACAGCAGCTCTGAATATCAGCGGTCTCTGTTTCCCCTTCACAGCAGCTCTGACTAACTCTCAGCGCTCTGTTTCCCCTTCAGAGCAGCTCTAACTCCCAGCACTCCTGTTTCCCCTTCACAGCAGGTCTAACTCACCGCTCTAGGTCTCGCATTCACAGCAGCTCTGAATAACAGCGCTCTCTGTTTTCCCTTCACAGCAGCTCTAACTCTCAGCGCTCTCTGTTGCCCCTTCACAGCACCTTCGGTTACCTCTCAGCGCTCTGTTTCCCCTTCCGAGCAGCTCTATCTCTCAGCGCTATCTTTTGCCCATTCAGAGAATCTTCGACTAACTCTCAGCGCTAGCTGTTGCCCCTTCAACGCACCTCTGTCAGCGCTCTGTTGCCCCTTCACAGCAGCTCTGACTAACTCTCAGCGCTCTCTGTTGCCCCTTCAACGCAGCTGTAACTCTCAGCGCTCTCTGTTGCCCCTTTACAGCACCTTCGGTTACCTCTCAGCGCTCTCTGTTGCCCCTTCCCAGCAGCTCTATGTCTCAGCGCGATCTTTTGCCCCTTCAGAGCATCTTCGACTAACTCTCAGTGCTAGCTGTTGCCCCTTCAACGCAGCTCTAACTATCAGCGCTCTGTTGCCCCTTCACAGCAGCTCTGACTAACTTTCAGCGCTCTCTGTTGCCCCTTCACAGCAGCTCTGAATAACTCCCAGCGCTCTCTGTTGCCCCTTCAACGCAGCTCTAACTCTCAACGCTCTGTTTCCCCTTCACAGCAGCTCTAACTCCCAGCGCACTCCGTTGACCCTTCAACGCAGCTCTAACTCCCAGCGCTCTCTGTTGCCCCTTGAAAGCAGCTCTAACTCTCAGCACTCTCTGTTGCCCCTTCACCGCAGCTCTAACTCTCAGCGCTCTCTGTTGCCCCTTCACAGCAGCTCTAACTCCCAGCGCTCTCTGTTTCCCCTTCTTAGCTGCTCTAACTTCCAGCGCTCTTTTTCCCCTTCACAGCAGCTCTAACTCCCAGGTCTCTCTGTTGCCGCTTCACAGCAGCTCTAACTCCAAGCGATCTGTTTCCCCTTCTCAGCTGCTCTATCAGCGCTCTCTGTTGCCCCTTCAACGCAGCTCTAACTCTCAGCGCTCTCTGTGGCCCCTTCTCAGCTGCTCTAACTCTCAGCGCTCTCTGTTGCCCCTTCAAAGCAGCTCGAACTCTCAGCGCTCTCTGTGGCCCCTTCACAGCATCATCGACTCTCAGCGCTCTCTGTTGCCCCTTAACAGCAGCTCTGAATAACTCTCAGCACTCTCTGTTGTCCCTTCAGAGCAGCTCTAACTTTCAGCACTGCCTATTGCCCCTTCACAGCATCTTCGACTAACTCTCAGCGCTCTGTTGCCCCTTCAAAGCAGCTCTAACTCTCAGCGCTCTCTGTTGTCCCTTTCCTGCAGCTCTGACAAACTCTCAGCACTCTCTCTTGCCCCGTCACAGTTGCTCTGACTCTCAGCGCTCTCTGTTGCCCCGTCACAGTAGCTCTAACTCTCAGCGCTCTCTATTGCCTCTTCACAGCAGCTCTAACTCCCAGCACTCGGTGTTGCCCCTTCATTGCAGCTCTAACTGTAAGCGCTCTCTGTTGCCCCTTTACCGCATTTTCCACGAACTCTCATCGCTCTCCGTTTCCCCTTCAAATCAGCTCTAAATCTCAGCCCTCTCTGTTGCCCCTTCAGAGCAGCTCTAACTCTCAGCGCTCTCTGTTGCCCCTTCCCAGCAGCTCTAACTCTCAGCGCTCTCTGTTTCCCCTTCTCAGCTGCTCTATCAGTGCTCTCTGTTGCCCCTTCAACGCAGCGCTAACTCCCAGCACTCTCTGTTGCCCGTCCACACAGCTCTAACTCTCAGCACTCTCTGTTGCCGCTTCACAACAGCTCTGACTAACCCTCACCGCTCTGTCTCCCATTCACAGCAGCTCTGAATGTAAGTGCTCTCTGTTGCCCCTTCAACGCAGCTCTCTCAATGCTTTCTGTTTCCCCTTCACAGCAGCTCTAACTCCCAGCGCACTCTGTTGACCCTTCAACGCAGCTCTAACTCTCAGCACTCTCTGTTGCCCCGTGATCGCAGCTCTAACTCTCAGCGCTCTGTGTTTCCCCTTCACAGCAGCTTTAACTCCCCGCGCTCTCGTTTCCCCTTCTCACCTGCTCTAACTCTCAGCACTCTCTGTTGCCCCTTCACAACAGCTCTGACTAACCCTCACCGCTCTCTGTCTCCCATTCACAGCAGCTCTGAATGTCAGTGCTCTCTGTTGCCCCTTCACAGCAGCTCTGACTAACTCTCAGCTCTGACTAACTCTCAGTGCTAGCTATTGCCCCTTCAACGCAGCTCTAACTGTCAGCGCTCTGTTGCCCCTTCACAGCAAGCTCTAACTCTCAGCGCTCTGTTACCCCTTCAACGCAGCTGGAACTCTCAGCGCTCTGTTTCCCCTTCACAGCAGCTCTAACTCCCAGCGCTCTCTGTTGCCCCTTCACAGCAGCTTTAACTCCCAGCGCTCTCTGTTGCCCCTTCCCAGCAGGTCTAACTCTCAGCGCTCTCTGTTGCCCCTTCAACGCAGCGCTAACTCCCAGCACTCTCTGTTGCCCGTCCACACAGCTCTAACTCTCAGCACTCTCTGTTGCCGCTTCACAACAGCTCTGACTAACCCTCACCGCTCTGTCTCCCATTCACAGCAGCTCTGAATGTAAGTGCTCTCTGTTGCCCCTTCAACGCAGCTCTCTCAATGCTTTCTGTTTCCCCTTCACAGCAGCTCTAACTCCCAGCGCACTCTGTTGACCCTTCAACGCAGCTCTAACTCTCAGCACTCTCTGTTGCCGCTTCACAACAGCTCTGACTAACCCTCACCGCTCTGTCTCCCATTCACAGCAGCTCTGAATGTCAGTGCTCTCTGTTGCCCCTTCACAGCAGCTCTAGCTCTCAGCGCTCTCTGTTGCGCCTACACAGCAGGTCTAACTCTCAGCGCTCTCAGTTGCCCCTTCAACGCAGCTTGAACTCTCAGCGCTCTCTGTTGCCCCTTCAACGCAGCTCTAACTCTCAACGCTTTCTGTTTCCCCTTCAAATCAGCTCTAAATCTCAGCCCTCTCTGTTGCCCCTTCACAGCAGCTCTAACTCCCAGCGCTCTCTGTGGCCCCTTCACAGCATCATCGAATGACTCTCAGCGCTCTCTGTTGCCCCTTAACAGCAGCTCTGAATAACTCTTGGCACTCTTGTTGTCCCTTCAGAGCAGCTCTAACTTTCAGCGCTGTCTCTTGCCCCTTCACAGCAGCTCTGACTAACTCTCAGCGCTCTCTGTTGCCCCTTGAACGCGGCTCTAACTCTCAGCGCTCTGTTGCCCCTTCAACGCAGCTCTAACTCTCAGCGCTCTGTTTCCCCTTCAACGCAGCTCTAACTCAGCTCTGTTTCCCCTTCACAGCAGCTCTAACTCCCAGCGCTGCTGTTTCCCCTTCACAGCAGGTCTAACTCTCACCGCTCTCAGTCTCACATTCACAGCAGCTCTGAATATCAGCGGTCTCTGTTTCCCCTTCACAGCAGCTCTGACTAACTCTCAGCGCTCTGTTTCCCCTTCAGAGCAGCTCTAACTCCCAGCGCTCCTGTTTCCCCTTCACAGCAGGTCTAACTCACCGCTCTAGGTCTCGCATTCACAGCAGCTCTGAATATCAGCGCTCTCTGTTTTCCCTTCACAGCAGCTCTAACTCTCAGCGCTCTCTGTTGCCCCTTCACAGCACCTTCGGTTACCTCTCAGCGCTGTTTCCCCTTCCGAGCAGCTCTATCTCTCAGCGCTATCTTTTGCCCATTCAGAGCATCTTCGACTAACTCTCAGCGCTAGCTGTTGCCCCTTCAACGCACCTCTGTCAGCGCTCTGTTGCCCCTTCACAGCAGCTCTGACTAACTCTCAGCGCTCTCTGTTGCCCCTTCCCAGCAGCTCTATGTCTCAGCGCTATCTTTTGCCCCTTCAGAATATCTTCGACTAACTCTCAGTGCTAGGTATTGCCCCTTCAACGCAGCTCTAACTGTCAGCGCTCTGTTGCCCCTTCCCAGCAGCTCTGTCAGCGCTATCTATTGCCCCTTCACAGCAGCTCTAACTCTCAGCGCTCTCTGTTGCCCCTTCCCAGCAGGTCTAACTCTCAGCGCTCTCTGTTGCCCCTTCAACGCAGCTGTGACTAACACTCAACGCTTTCCATTGCCGCGTCACAGCACCTTTGATTAACTCTCAGCGCTCTCTGTTGCCCCTTCCCAGCAGCTCTATGTCTCAGCGCTATCTTTTGCCCCTTCAGAGCATCTTCGACTAACTCTCAGCGCTAGCTGTTGCCCCTTCAACGCAGCTCTAACTCTCAGCGCTCTCTGTTGCCCATTCACAGCAGCTCTAACACCCAGCGCTCTCTGTTGCCCCTTCACAGCAGCTCTAGCTCTCAGCGCTCTCTGTTGCCCCTACACAGCAGGTCTAACTCTCAGCGCTCTCGGTTGCCCCTTGAACGCAGCTCTAACTCTCAGCACTCTCTGTTGCCCCTTCACAGCAGCTCTAACTCTCAGGGCTCTCTGTTTCCCCTTCTCAGCTGCTCTAACTCTCAGCGCTCTCTGTTGCCCCTTCAACGCAGCTGTGACTAACACTCAACGCTTTCCATTGCCGCGTCACAGCACCTTTGATTAACTCTCAGCGCTCTCTGTTGCCCCTTCCCAGCAGCTCTATGTCTCAGCGCTATCTTTTGCCCCTTCAGAGCATCTTCGACTAACTCTCAGTGCTAGCTGTTGCCCCTTCAACGCAGCTCTAACTGTCAGCGCTCTGTTGCCCCTTCACAGCAGCTCTGACTAACTTTCAGCGCTCTCTGTTGCCCCTTCATAGCAGCTCTGAATAACTCTCAGCGCTCTCTGTTGCCCCTTCACCGCAGCTCTAACTCTCAGCGCTCTCTGTTTCCCCTTCACAGCAGCTGTAACTCCCAGCGCACTCCGTTGACCCTTCAACGCAGCTCTAACTCTCAGCGCTCTCTGTTGCCCCTTGAAAGCAGCTCTAACTCTCAGCACTCTCTGTTGCCCCTTCAGAGCAGCTCTAACTCTCAGCGCTCTCTGTTGCCCCTTCCCAGCAGCTCTAACTCTCAGCGCTCTCTGTTTCCCCTTCTCAGCAGCTCTAACTCTCAGCGCTCTCTGTTGCCCCTTCACAGCAGCTCTAACTCTCAGCGCTCTCTGTTGCCCCTTCTCAGCTGCTCTAACTCTCAGCGCTCTCTGTTGCCCCTTCAACACAGCTTGAACTCTCAGCGCTCTCTGTTGCCCCTTCAACGCAGCTCTAACTCAGCGCTCTCTGTTTCCCCTTAACAGCAGCTCTAACTTCCAGCGATCCTGTTTCCCCTTCACAGCAGGTCTAACTCACCGCTCTCAGTCTCGCGTTCAGAGCAGCTCTGAATATCAGCGGTCTCTGTTGCCCCTTCACAGCAGCTCTGACTAACTCTCAGCTGTCTATGTTGCCCCTTCAACGCAGCTGTAACTCTCAGCGCTCTCTGTTTCCCCTTCAGAGCAGCTCTAACTCCCAGCGCTCCTGTTTCCCCTTCACAGCAGGTCTAACTCACCGCTCTCAGTCTCGCATTCACAGCAGCTCTGAATATCAGCGCTCTCTGTTTTCCCTTCACAGCAGCTCTAACTCTCAGCGCTCTCTGTTGCCCCTTCACAGCACCTTCGGTTACCTCTCAGCGCTCTGTTTCCCCTTCCCAGCAGCTCTATGTCTCAGCGCTATCTTTTGCCCATTCAGAGCATCTTCGACTAACTCTCAGCGCTACCTGTTGCCCCTTCAACGCACCTCTGTCAGCGCTCTGTTGCCCCTTCACAGCAGCTCTGACTAACTCTCAGCGCTCTCTGTTGCCCCTTCACAGCAGCTCTAGCTCTCAACGCTTTCTGTTTCCCCTTCAAATCAGCTCTAAATCTCAGCCTTCTATGTTGCCCCTTCACAGCAGCTCTAACTCCCAGCGCTCTCTGTGGCCCCTTCACAGCATCATCGAATGACTCTCAGCGCTCTCTGTTGCCCTTTAACAGCAGCTCTGAATAACTCTCAGCACTCTTGTTGTCCCTTCAGAGCAGCTGTAACTTTCAGCGCTGTCTCTTGCCCCTTCACAGCAGCTCTAACTCTCAGCACTCTCTGTTGCCCCTTCGACTCAGCTCTAAACTCTCAGCGCTCTCTGTTGCCCCTTGAACGCAGCTCTAACTCTCAGCGCTCTCTGTTGCCCCTTCACAGCAGCTCTAACTCCCAGCAATCTCTGTTGCCCCTTGAACGCAGCTCTAACTCTCAGCGCTCTCTATTGACCCTTCACAGCAGCTCTGACAAACTCTCAGCACTCTCTCTTGCCACGACACAGTTGCTCTGACTCTCAGCGCTCTCTGTTGCCTCTTCACAGCAGCTCTAACTCCCAGCACTCGGTGTTGCCCCTTCATAGCAGCTCTAACTGTAAGCGCTCTCTGTTGCCCCTTTACCGCATTTTCCACGAACTCTCATCGCTAGCCGTTTCCCTTTCAAAAAAGCTCTAAATCTCAGCCTTCTCTGTTGCCCCTTCAGAGCAGCTCTAGCTCTCAGCGCTCTGTTTCCCCTTCCCAGCAGCTCTAACTCTCAGCGCTCTCTGTTTCCCCTTCACAGCAGCTCTAACTCCCAGCGGTCTCTGTTCCCCTTCACAGCAGCTCTAACTCCCAGCGCTCTGTTTCCTCTTCACAGCAGTTCTACCTCTCAGCGCTGTTTCCCCTTCCCAGCAGCTCGAACTCTCAGCGCTCTCTGTTGCCCCTTCACAGCAGCTTTAACTCCCAGCGCTCTGTTTCCCCTTCTCAGCTGCTCTAACTCTCAGCGCTCTCTGTTGCCGCTTCACAACAGCTCTAACTAACCCTCACTGCTCTGTCTCCCATTCACAGCAGCTCTGAATGTCAGTGCTCTCTGTTGCCCCTTCACAGCAGCGCTGACTAACTCTCAGCTGTCTGTGTTGCCCCTTTAACGCAGCTGTAACTCTCAGCGCTCTCTGTTGCCCCTTCACAGCACCTTCGGTTACCTCTCAGCGCTCTCTGTTGCCCCTTCCCAGCAGCTCTATGTCTCAGCGCTATCTTTTGCCCCTTCAGAATATCTTCGACTAAATCTCAGCGCTAGCTGTTGCTCCTTCAATGCAGCTCTAACTCTCAGCGCTCTCTGTTGTCCATTCACAGCAGCTCTAGCTCTCAGCGCTCTCTGTTGCGCCTACACAGCAGGTCTAACGCTCAGCGCTCTCTGTTGCCCCTTCACAGCAGCTCTAACTCCCAGCGCTCTCTGTTGCCCCTTCACAGCAGCTCTAACTCCCAGCGCTCTCTGTTGCCCCTTCACAGCAGCTCTAACTCCCAGCGCGCTCTGTTGCCCCTTCACAGCAGCTCTAACTCCCAGCGCTCTGTTTCTCCTTCTCAGCTGCTCTAAATATCACCGCTCTCTGTTGCCCCTTCACAGCAGCCTTAACAACCAGCGCTCTCTGTTTCCCCTTCACCGCAGCTCTAACTCTCAGCGCTCTCTGTTGCCCCTTCACAGCAGCTCTAACTCCCAGCACTCTCTGTTTCTCCTTCTCAGCTGCTCTAAATATCACCGCTCTCTGTTGCCCCTTCACAGCAGCCTTAACAACCAGCGCTCTCTGTTTCCCCTTCACCGCAGCTCTAACTCTCAGCGCTCTCTGTTGCCCCTTCACAGCAGCTCTAACTCCCAGCGCTCTCTGTTTCCCCTTCTCAGCTGCTCTAACTCTAAGCGCTCTCTGTTGCCCCTTCAACGCAGCTTGAACTCTCAGCGCTCTCTGTTGCCCCTTCAACGCAGCTCTAACTCAGCGCTCTGTTTCCCTTTCACAGCAGCTCTAACTTCCAGCGCTCCTGTTTCCCCTTCACAGCAGGTCTAACTCACCGCTCTCAGTCTCGCGTTCAGAGCAGCTCTGAATATCAGCGGTCTCTGTTGCCCCTTCACAGCAGCTCTGACTAACTCTCAGCTGTCTCTGTTGCCCCTTCAACGCAGCTGTAACTCTCAGCGCTCTCTGTTGCCCCTTCACAGCACCTTCGGTTACCTCTCAGCGCTCTCTGTTGCCCCTTCCCAGCAGCTCTATGTCTCAGCGCTATCTTTTTCCCCTTCAGAATATCTTCGACTAACTCTCAGTGCTAGCTATTGCCCCTTCAACGCAGCTCTAACCGTCAGCGCTCTGTTGCCCCTTCCCAGCAGGTCTAACTCTCAGAGCTCTCTGTTGCCCCTTCAACGCAGCTCTGACTAACGCTCAACGCTTTCCATTGCCGCGTCACAGCACCTTTGAGTAACTCTCAGCGCTCTCTGTTGCCCCTTCCCAGCAGCTCTATATCTCAGCGCTATCTTTTGCCCCTTCAGAGCATCTTCGACTAACTCTCAGCGCTAGCTGTTGCCCCTTCAACGCAGCTCTAACTCACAGCGCTCTCTGTTGCCCCTTCACAGCAGCTCTAACTCCCAGCGCTCTGTTTCTCCTTCTCAGCTGTTCTAAATATCACCGCTCTCTGTTGCCCCTTCACAGCAGCTCTAACTCTCAGCGCTCTCTGTTGCCCCTTCACAGCAGCTCTAACTCTCAGCGCTCTCTGTTGCCCCTTCAACGCAGCGCTAACTCCCAGCACTCTCTGTTGCCCGTCCACACAGCTCTAACTCTCAGCACTCTCTGTTGCTGCTTCACAACAGCTCTGACTAGCCCTCACCGCTCTGTCTCCCATTCACAGCAGCTCTGAATGTCAGTGCTCTCTGTTGCCCCTTCACAGCAGCTCTAGCTCTCAGCGCTCTCGGTTGCCCCTTGAACGCAGCTCTAACTCTCAGCACTCTCTGTTGCCCCTTCACAGCAGCTCTAACTCTCAGCGCTCTCTGTTTCCCCTTCTCAGCTGCTCTAACTCTCAGCGCTCTCTGTTGCCAGTTCAACGCAGCTTGAACTCTCAGCGCTCTCTGTTACCCCTTCAACGCAGCTCTAACTCAGCGCTCTCTGTTTCCCCTTCACAGCAGCTCTAACTCCCAGCGCTCCTGTTTCCCCTTCACAGCAGGTCTAACTCACCGCTCTCAGTCTCGCGTTCAGAGCAGCTCTAAATATCAGCGGTCTCTGTTGCCCCTTCACAGCAGCTCTGACTAACTCTCAGCGCTCTCTGTTGCCCCTTCAACGCAGCTGTAACTCTCAGCGCTCTCTGTTGCCCCTTTACAGCACCTTCGGTTACCTCTCAGCGCTCTCTGTTGCCCCTTCCCAGCAGCTCTATGTCTCAGCGCGATCTTTTGCCCCTTCAGAGCATCTTCGACTAACTCTCAGTGCTAGCTGTTGCCCCTTCACCGCAGCTCTAACTCTCAGCGCTCTCTGTTGCCCCTTCACAGCAGCTCTAACTCCCAGCGCTCTCTGTTTCCCCTTCTCAGCTGCTCTAACTTCCAGCGCTCTTTTTCCCCTTCACAGCAGCTCTAACTCCCAGGTCTCTCTGTTGCCGCTTCACAGCAGCTCTAACTCCAAGCGATCTGTTTCCCCTTCTCAGCTGCTCTATCAGCGCTCTCTGTTGCCCCTTCAACGCAGCTCTAACTCTCAGCGCTCTCTGTGGCCCCTTCTCAGCTGCTCTAACTCTCAGCGCTCTCTGTTGCCCCTTCAAAGCAGCTCGAACTCTCAGCGCTCTCTGTGGCCCCTTCACAGCATCATCGACTCTCAGCGCTCTCTGTTGCCCCTTAACAGCAGCTCTGAATAACTCTCAGCACTCTCTGTTGTCCCTTCAGAGCAGCTCTAACTTTCAGCACTGCCTATTGCCCCTTCACAGCATCTTCGACTAACTCTCAGCGCTCTGTTGCCCCTTCAAAGCAGCTCTAACTCTCAGCGCTCTCTGTTGTCCCTTTCCTGCAGCTCTGACAAACTCTCAGCACTCTCTCTTGCCCCGTCACAGTTGCTCTGACTCTCAGCGCTCTCTGTTGCCCCGTCACAGTAGCTCTAACTCTCAGCGCTCTCTATTGCCTCTTCACAGCAGCTCTAACTCCCAGCACTCGGTGTTGCCCCTTCATTGCAGCTCTAACTGTAAGCGCTCTCTGTTGCCCCTTTACCGCATTTTCCACGAACTCTCATCGCTCTCCGTTTCCCCTTCAAATCAGCTCTAAATCTCAGCCCTCTCTGTTGCCCCTTCAGAGCAGCTCTAACTCTCAGCGCTCTCTGTTGCCCCTTCCCAGCAGCTCTAACTCTCAGCGCTCTCTGTTTCCCCTTCTCAGCTGCTCTATCAGTGCTCTCTGTTGCCCCTTCAACGCAGCGCTAACTCCCAGCACTCTCTGTTGCCCGTCCACACAGCTCTAACTCTCAGCACTCTCTGTTGCCGCTTCACAACAGCTCTGACTAACCCTCACCGCTCTGTCTCCCATTCACAGCAGCTCTGAATGTAAGTGCTCTCTGTTGCCCCTTCAACGCAGCTCTCTCAATGCTTTCTGTTTCCCCTTCACAGCAGCTCTAACTCCCAGCGCACTCTGTTGACCCTTCAACGCAGCTCTAACTCTCAGCACTCTCTGTTGCCCCGTGATCGCAGCTCTAACTCTCAGCGCTCTGTGTTTCCCCTTCACAGCAGCTTTAACTCCCCGCGCTCTCGTTTCCCCTTCTCACCTGCTCTAACTCTCAGCACTCTCTGTTGCCCCTTCACAACAGCTCTGACTAACCCTCACCGCTCTCTGTCTCCCATTCACAGCAGCTCTGAATGTCAGTGCTCTCTGTTGCCCCTTCACAGCAGCTCTGACTAACTCTCAGCTCTGACTAACTCTCAGTGCTAGCTATTGCCCCTTCAACGCAGCTCTAACTGTCAGCGCTCTGTTGCCCCTTCACAGCAAGCTCTAACTCTCAGCGCTCTCTGTTGCCCCTTCCCAGCAGGTCTAACTCTCAGCGCTCTCTGTTGCCCCTTCAACGCAGCTCTGACTAACGCTCAACGCTTTCCATTGCCGCGTCACAGCACCTTTGATTAACTCTCAGCGCTCTCTGTTGCCCCTTCCCAGCAGCTCTATGTCTCAGCGCTATCTTTTGCCCCTTCAGAGCATCTTCGACTAACTCTCAGCGCTAGCTGTTGCCCCTTCAACGCAGCTCTAACTCTCAGCGCTCTCTGTTGCCCATTCACAGCAGCTCTAGCTCTCAGCGCTCTCTGTTGCGCCTACACAGCAGGTCTAACGCTCAGCGCACTCTGTTGCCCCTTCACAGCAGCTCTAACTCCCAGCGCTCTCTGTTGCCCCTTCACAGCAGCTCTAAATCCCAGCGCGCTCTGTTGCCCCTTCACAGCAGCTCTAACTCCCAGCGCTGTCTGTTTCTCCTTCTCAGCTGCTCTAAATATCACCGCTCTCTTTTGCCCCTTCACAGCAGGTCTAACTCTCAGCGCTCTCTGTTGCCCCTTCACAGCAGCTCTAACTCTCATCGCTCTCTGTTGCCCGTCCACACAGCTCTAACTCTCAGCACTCTCTGTTGCCGCTTCACAACAGCTCTGACTAGCCCTCACCGCTCTGTCTCCCATTCACAGCAGCTCTGAATGTCAGTGCTCTCTGTTGCCCCTTCACAGCAGCTCTAACTCTCAGCGCTCTCTGTTGCCCCTTCACAGCAGATCTAGCTCTCAGCGCTCTGTTACCCCTTCAACGCAGCTGGAACTCTCAGCGCTCTGTTTCCCCTTCACAGCAGCTCTAACTCCCAGCGCTCTCTGTTGCCCCTTCACAGCAGCTTTAACTCCCAGCGCTCTCTGTTTCCCCTTCTCACCTGGTCTAACTCTCAGCGCTCTCTGTTGCCCCTTCCCAGCAGCTCTATGTCTCAGCGCTATCTTTTGCCCCTTCAGAGCATCTTCGACTAACTCTCAGTGCTAGCTGTTGCCCCTTCAACGCAGCTCTAACTGTCAGCGCTCTGTTGCCCCTTCACAGCAGCTCTGACTAACTTTCAGCGCTCTCTGTTGCCCCTTCATAGCAGCTCTGAATAACTCTCAGCGCTCTCTGTTGCCCCTTCACCGCAGCTCTAACTCTCAGCGCTCTCTGTTTCCCCTTCACAGCAGCTCTAACTCCCAGCGCACTCCGTTGACCCTTCAACGCAGCTCTAACTCTCAGCGCTCTCTGTTGCCCCTTGAAAGCAGCTCTAACTCTCAGCACTCTCTGTTGCCCCTTCAGAGCAGCTCTAACTTCCAGCGCTCCTGTTTCCCCTTCACAGCAGGTCTAACTCACCGCTCTCAGTCTCGCGTTCAGAGCAGCTCTGAATATCAGCGGTCTCTGTTGCCCCTTCAACGCAGCTCTGACTAACTCTCAGCTGTCTCTGTTGCCCCTTCAACGCAGCTGTAACTCTCAGCGCTCTCTGTTGCCCCTTCCCAGCAGCTCTATATCTCAGCGCTATCTTTTGCCCCTTCAGAGCATCTTCGACTAACTCTCAGCGCTAGCTGTTGCCCCTTCAACGCAGCTCTAACTCACAGCGCTCTCTGTTGCCCCTTCACAGCAGCTCTAACTCCCAGCGCTCTGTTTCTCCTTCTCAGCTGCTCTAAATATCACCGCTCTCTGTTGCCCCTTCACAGCAGGTCTAACTCTCAGCGCTCTCTGTTGCCCCTTCACAGCAGCTCTAACTCTCAGCGCTCTCTGTTGCCCCTTCAACGCAGCGCTAACTCCCAGCACTCTCTGTTGCCCGTCCACACAGCTCTAACTCTCAGCACTCTCTGTTGCTGCTTCACAACAGCTCTGACTAGCCCTCACCGCTCTGTCTCCCATTCACAGCAGCTCTGAATGTCAGTGCTCTCTGTTGCCCCTTCACAGCAGCTCTAGCTCTCAGCGCTCTCGGTTGCCCCTTGAACGCAGCTCTAACTCTCAGCACTCTCTGTTGCCCCTTCACAGCAGCTCTAACTCTCAGCGCTCTCTGTTTCCCCTTCTCAGCTGCTCTAACTCTCAGCGCTCTCTGTTGCCAGTTCAACGCAGCTTGAACTCTCAGCGCTCTCTGTTGCCCCTTCAACGCAGCTCTAACTCAGCGCTCTCTGTTTCCCCTTCACAGCAGCTCTAACTCCCAGCGCTCCTGTTTCCCCTTCACAGCAGGTCTAACTCACCGCTCTCAGTCTCGCGTTCAGAGCAGCTCTAAATATCAGCGGTCTCTGTTGCCCCTTCACAGCAGCTCTGACTAACTCTCAGCGCTCTCTGTTGCCCCTTCAACGCAGCTGTAACTCTCAGCGCTCTCTGTTGCCCCTTTACAGCACCTTCGGTTACCTCTCAGCGCTCTCTGTTGCCCCTTCCCAGCAGCTCTATGTCTCAGCGCGATCTTTTGCCCCTTCAGAGCATCTTCGACTAACTCTCAGTGCTAGCTGTTGCCCCTTCAACGCAGCTCTAACTATCAGCGCTCTGTTGCCCCTTCACAGCAGCTCTGACTAACTTTCAGCGCTCTCTGTTGCCCCTTCACAGCAGCTCTGAATAACTCCCAGCGCTCTCTGTTGCCCCTTCAACGCAGCTCTAACTCTCAACGCTCTGTTTCCCCTTCACAGCAGCTCTAACTCCCAGCGCACTCCGTTGACCCTTCAACGCAGCTCTAACTCTCAGCGTTCTCTGTTGCCCCTTGAAAGCAGCTCTAACTCTCATAACTCTCTGTTGCCCCTTCACCGCAGCTCTAACTCTCAGCGCTCTCTGTTGCCCCTTCACAGCAGCTCTAACTCCCAGCGCTCTCTGTTTCCCCTTCTCAGCTGCTCTAACTTCCAGCGCTCTTTTTCCCCTTCACAGCAGCTCTAACTCCCAGGTCTCTCTGTTGCCGCTTCACAGCAGCTCTAACTCCAAGCGATCTGTTTCCCCTTCTCAGCTGCTCTATCAGCGCTCTCTGTTGCCCCTTCAACGCAGCTCTAACTCTCAGCGCTCTCTGTGGCCCCTTCTCAGCTGCTCTAACTCTCAGCGCTCTCTGTTGCCCCTTCAAAGCAGCTCTAACTCTCAGCGCTCTCTGTTGTCCCTTTCCTGCAGCTCTGACAAACTCTCAGCACTCTCTCTTGCCCCGTCACAGTTGCTCTGACTCTCAGCGCTCTCTGTTGCCCCGTCACAGTAGCTCTAACTCTCAGCGCTCTCTATTGCCTCTTCACAGCAGCTCTAACTCCCAGCACTCGGTGTTGCCCCTTCATTGCAGCTCTAACTGTAAGCGCTCTCTGTTGCCCCTTTACCGCATTTTCCACGAACTCTCATCGCTCTCCGTTTCCCCTTCAAATCAGCTCTAAATCTCAGCCCTCTCTGTTGCCCCTTCAGAGCAGCTCTAACTCTCAGCGCTCTCTGTTGCCCCTTCCCAGCAGCTCTAACTCTCAGCGCTCTCTGTTTCCCCTTCTCAGCTGCTCTATCAGTGCTCTCTGTTGCCCCTTCAACGCAGCGCTAACTCCCAGCACTCTCTGTTGCCCGTCCACACAGCTCTAACTCTCAGCACTCTCTGTTGCCGCTTCACAACAGCTCTGACTAACCCTCACCGCTCTGTCTCCCATTCACAGCAGCTCTGAATGTAAGTGCTCTCTGTTGCCCCTTCAACGCAGCTCTCTCAATGCTTTCTGTTTCCCCTTCACAGCAGCTCTAACTCCCAGCGCACTCTGTTGACCCTTCAACGCAGCTCTAACTCTCAGCACTCTCTGTTGCCCCGTGATCGCAGCTCTAACTCTCAGCGCTCTGTGTTTCTCCTTCACAGCAGCTTTAACTCCCCGCGCTCTCGTTTCCCCTTCTCACCTGCTCTAACTCTCAGCACTCTCTGTTGCCCCTTCACAACAGCTCTGACTAACCCTCACCGCTCTCTGTCTCCCATTCACAGCAGCTCTGAATGTCAGTGCTCTCTGTTGCCCCTTCACAGCAGCTCTGACTAACTCTCAGCTCTGACTAACTCTCAGTGCTAGCTATTGCCCCTTCAACGCAGCTCTAACTGTCAGCGCTCTGTTGCCCCTTCACAGCAAGCTCTAACTCTCAGCGCTCTGTTACCCCTTCAACGCAGCTGGAACTCTCAGCGCTCTGTTTCCCCTTCACAGCAGCTCTAACTCCCAGCGCTCTCTGTTGCCCCTTCACAGCAGCTTTAACTCCCAGCGCTCTCTGTTGCCCCTTCCCAGCAGGTCTAACTCTCAGCGCTCTCTGTTGCCCCTTCAACGCAGCGCTAACTCCCAGCACTCTCTGTTGACCGTCCACACAGCTCTAACTCTCAGCACTCTCTGTTGCCGCTTCACAACAGCTCTGACTAACCCTCACCGCTCTGTCTCCCATTCACAGCAGCTCTGAATGTCAGTGCTCTCTGTTGCCCCTTCACAGCAGCTCTAGCTCTCAGCGCTCTCTGTTGCGCCTACACAGCAGGTCTAACTCTCAGCGCTCTCAGTTGCCCCTTCAACGCAGCTTGAACTCTCAGCGCTCTCTGTTGCCCCTTCAACGCAGCTCTAACTCTCAACGCTTTCTGTTTCCCCTTCAAATCAGCTCTAAATCTCAGCCCTCTCTGTTGCCCCTTCACAGCAGCTCTAACTCCCAGCGCTCTCTGTGGCCCCTTCACAGCATCATCGAATGACTCTCAGCGCTCTCTGTTGCCCCTTAACAGCAGCTCTGAATAACTCTTGGCACTCTTGTTGTCCCTTCAGAGCAGCTCTAACTTTCAGCGCTGTCTCTTGCCCCTTCACAGCAGCTCTGACTAACTCTCAGCGCTCTCTGTTGCCCCTTGAACGCGGCTCTAACTCTCAGCGCTCTGTTTCCCCTTCAACGCAGCTCTAACTCAGCTCTGTTTCCCCTTCACAGCAGCTCTAACTCCCAGCGCTGCTGTTTCCCCTTCACAGCAGGTCTAACTCTCACCGCTCTCAGTCTCACATTCACAGCAGCTCTGAATATCAGCGGTCTCTGTTTCCCCTTCACAGCAGCTCTGACTAACTCTCAGCGCTCTGTTTCCCCTTCAGAGCAGCTCTAACTCCCAGCACTCCTGTTTCCCCTTCACAGCAGGTCTAACTCACCGCTCTAGGTCTCGCATTCACAGCAGCTCTGAATATCAGCGCTCTCTGTTTTCCCTTCACAGCAGCTCTAACTCTCAGCGCTCTCTGTTGCCCCTTCACAGCACCTTCGGTTACCTCTCAGCGCTCTGTTTCCCCTTCCGAGCAGCTCTATCTCTCAGCGCTATCTTTTGCCCATTCAGAGCATCTTCGACTAACTCTCAGCGCTAGCTGTTGCCCCTTCAACGCACCTCTGTCAGCGCTCTGTTGCCCCTTCACAGCAGCTCTGACTAACTCTCAGCGCTCTCTGTTGCCCCTTCCCAGCAGCTCTATGTCTCAGCGCTATCTTTTGCCCCTTCAGAATATCTTCGACTAACTCTCAGTGCTAGCTATTGCCCCTTCAACGCAGCTCTAACTGTCAGCGCTCTGTTGCCCCTTCCCAGCAGCTCTGACTGTCAGCGCTATCTATTGCCCCTTCACAGCAGCTCTAACTCTCAGCGCTCTGTTGCCCCTTCCCAGCAGGTCTAACTCTCAGCGCTCTCTGTTGCCCCTTCAACGCAGCTGTGACTAACACTCAACGCTTTCCATTGCCGCGTCACAGCACCTTTGATTAACTCTCAGCGCTCTCTGTTGCCCCTTCCCAGCAGCTCTATGTCTCAGCGCTATCTTTTGCCCCTTCAGAGCATCTTCGACTAACTCTCAGCGCTAGCTGTTGCCCCTTCAACGCAGCTCTAACTCTCAGCGCTCTCTGTTGCCCATTCACAGCAGCTCTAACTCCCAGCGCTCTCTGTTGCCCCTTCACAGCAGCTCTAGCTCTCAGCGCTCTATGTTGCCCCTACACAGCAGGTCTAACTCTCAGCGCTCTCGGTTGCCCCTTGAACGCAGCTCTAACTCTCAGCACTCTCTGTTGCCCCTTCACAGCAGCTCTAACTCTCAGGGCTCTCTGTTTCCCCTTCTCAGCTGCTCTAACTCTCAGCGCTCTCTGTTGCCCCTTCAACGCAGCTGTGACTAACACTCAACGCTTTCCATTGCCGCGTCACAGCACCTTTGATTAACTCTCAGCGCTCTCTGTTGCCCCTTCCCAGCAGGTCTAACTCTCAGCGCTCTCTGTTGCCCCTTCAACGCAGCTGTGACTAACACTCAACGCTTTCCATTGCCGCGTCACAGCACCTTTGATTAACTATCAGCGCTCTCTGTTGCCCCTTCCCAGCAGCTCTATGTCTCAGCGCTATCTTTTGCCCCTTCAGAGCATCTTCGACTAACTCTCAGTGCTAGCTGTTGCCCCTTCAACGCAGCTCTAACTGTCAGCGCTCTGTTGCCCCTTCACAGCAGCTCTGACTAACTTTCAGCGCTCTCTGTTGCCCCTTCATAGCAGCTCTGAATAACTCTCAGCGCTCTCTGTTGCCCCTTCAACGCAGCTCTAACTCTCAACGCTCTCTGTTTCCCCTTCACAGCAGCTCTAACTCCCAGCGCACTCCGTTGACCCTTCAACGCAGCTCTAACTCTCAGCGCTCTCTGTTGCCCCTTCACCGCAGCTCTAACTCTCAGCGCTCTGTTTCCCCTTCACAGCAGCTCTAACTCCCAGCGCACTCCGTTGACCCTTCAACGCAGCTCTAACTCTCAGCGCTCTCTGTTGCCCCTTGAAAGCAGCTCTAACTCTCAGCACTCTCTGTTGCCCCTTCCCAGCAGCTCTAACTCTCAGCGCTCTCTGTTTCCCCTTCTCAGCTGCTCTAACTCTCAGCGCTCTCTGTTGCCCCTTCACAGCAGCTCTAACTCCCAGCGCTCTGTTTCCCCTTCTCAGCTGCTCTAACTCTCAGCGCTCTCTGTTGCCCCTTCAACACAGCTTGAACTCTCAGCGCTCTCTGTTGCCCCTTCAACGCAGCTCTAACTCAGCGCTCTCTGTTTCCTCTTAACAGCAGCTCTAACTTCCAGCGCTCCTGTTTCCCCTTCACAGCAGGTCTAACTCACCGCTCTCAGTCTCGCGTTCAGAGCAGCTCTGAATATCAGCGGTCTCTGTTGCCCCTTCAACGCAGCTCTGACTAACTCTCAGCTGTCTCTGTTGCCCCTTCAACGCAGCTGTAACTCTCAGCGCTCTCTGTTGCCCCTTCCCAGCAGCTCTATATCTCAGCGCTATCTTTTGCCCCTTCAGAGCATCTTCGACTAACTCTCAGCGCTAGCTGTTGCCCCTTCAACGCAGCTCTAACTCACAGCGCTCTCTGTTGCCCCTTCACAGCAGCTCTAACTCCCAGCGCTCTGTTTCTCCTTCTCAGCTGCTCTAAATATCACCGCTCTCTGTTGCCCCTTCACAGCAGGTCTAACTCTCAGCGCTCTCTGTTGCCCCTTCACAGCAGCTCTAACTCTCAGCGCTCTCTGTTGCCCCTTCAACGCAGCGCTAACTCCCAGCACTCTCTGTTGCCCGTCCACACAGCTCTAACTCTCAGCACTCTCTGTTGCTGCTTCACAACAGCTCTGACTAGCCCTCACCGCTCTGTCTCCCATTCACAGCAGCTCTGAATGTCAGTGCTCTCTGTTGCCCCTTCACAGCAGCTCTAGCTCTCAGCGCTCTCGGTTGCCCCTTGAACGCAGCTCTAACTCTCAGCACTCTCTGTTGCCCCTTCACAGCAGCTCTAACTCTCAGCGCTCTCTGTTTCCCCTTCTCAGCTGCTCTAACTCTCAGCGCTCTCTGTTGCCAGTTCAACGCAGCTTGAACTCTCAGCGCTCTCTGTTGCCCCTTCAACGCAGCTCTAACTCAGCGCTCTCTGTTTCCCCTTCACAGCAGCTCTAACTCCCAGCGCTCCTGTTTCCCCTTCACAGCAGGTCTAACTCACCGCTCTCAGTCTCGCGTTCAGAGCAGCTCTAAATATCAGCGGTCTCTGTTGCCCCTTCACAGCAGCTCTGACTAATTCTCAGCGCTCTCTGTTGCCCCTTCAACGCAGCTGTAACTCTCAGCGCTCTCTGTTGCCCCTTTACAGCACCTTCGGTTACCTCTCAGCGCTCTCTGTTGCCCCTTCCCAGCAGCTCTATGTCTCAGCGCGATCTTTTGCCCCTTCAGAGCATCTTCGACTAACTCTCAGTGCTAGCTGTTGCCCCTTCAACGCAGCTCTAACTATCAGCGCTCTGTTGCCCCTTCACAGCAGCTCTGACTAACTTTCAGCGCTCTCTGTTGCCCCTTCACAGCAGCTCTGAATAACTCCCAGCGCTCTCTGTTGCCCCTTCAACGCAGCTCTAACTCTCAACGCTCTGTTTCCCCTTCACAGCAGCTCTAACTCCCAGCGCACTCCGTTGACCCTTCAACGCAGCTCTAACTCTCAGCGTTCTCTGTTGCCCCTTGAAAGCAGCTCTAACTCTCATAACTCTCTGTTGCCCCTTCACCGCAGCTCTAACTCTCAGCGCTCTCTGTTGCCCCTTCACAGCAGCTCTAACTCCCAGCGCTCTCTGTTTCCCCTTCTCAGCTGCTCTAACTTCCAGCGCTCTTTTTCCCCTTCACAGCAGCTCTAACTCCCAGGTCTCTCTGTTGCCGCTTCACAGCAGCTCTAACTCCAAGCGATCTGTTTCCCCTTCTCAGCTGCTCTATCAGCGCTCTCTGTTGCCCCTTCAACGCAGCTCTAACTCTCAGCGCTCTCTGTGGCCCCTTCTCAGCTGCTCTAACTCTCAGCGCTCTCTGTTGCCCCTTCAAAGCAGCTCTAACTCTCAGCGCTCTCTGTTGTCCCTTTCCTGCAGCTCTGACAAACTCTCAGCACTCTCTCTTGCCCCGTCACAGTTGCTCTGACTCTCAGCGCTCTCTGTTGCCCCGTCACAGTAGCTCTAACTCTCAGCGCTCTCTATTGCCTCTTCACAGCAGCTCTAACTCCCAGCACTCGGTGTTGCCCCTTCATTGCAGCTCTAACTGTAAGCGCTCTCTGTTGCCCCTTTACCGCATTTTCCACGAACTCTCATCGCTCTCCGTTTCCCCTTCAAATCAGCTCTAAATCTCAGCCCTCTCTGTTGCCCCTTCAGAGCAGCTCTAACTCTCAGCGCTCTCTGTTGCCCCTTCCCAGCAGCTCTAACTCTCAGCGCTCTCTGTTTCCCCTTCTCAGCTGCTCTATCAGTGCTCTCTGTTGCCCCTTCAACGCAGCGCTAACTCCCAGCACTCTCTGTTGCCCGTCCACACAGCTCTAACTCTCAGCACTCTCTGTTGCCGCTTCACAACAGCTCTGACTAACCCTCACCGCTCTGTCTCCCATTCACAGCAGCTCTGAATGTAAGTGCTCTCTGTTGCCCCTTCAACGCAGCTCTCTCAATGCTTTCTGTTTCCCCTTCACAGCAGCTCTAACTCCCAGCGCACTCTGTTGACCCTTCAACGCAGCTCTAACTCTCAGCACTCTCTGTTGCCCCGTGATCGCAGCTCTAACTCTCAGCGCTCTGTGTTTCTCCTTCACAGCAGCTTTAACTCCCCGCGCTCTCGTTTCCCCTTCTCACCTGCTCTAACTCTCAGCACTCTCTGTTGCCCCTTCACAACAGCTCTGACTAACCCTCACCGCTCTCTGTCTCCCATTCACAGCAGCTCTGAATGTCAGTGCTCTCTGTTGCCCCTTCACAGCAGCTCTGACTAACTCTCAGCTCTGACTAACTCTCAGTGCTAGCTATTGCCCCTTCAACGCAGCTCTAACTGTCAGCGCTCTGTTGCCCCTTCACAGCAAGCTCTAACTCTCAGCGCTCTGTTACCCCTTCAACGCAGCTGGAACTCTCAGCGCTCTGTTTCCCCTTCACAGCAGCTCTAACTCCCAGCGCTCTCTGTTGCCCCTTCACAGCAGCTTTAACTCCCAGCGCTCTCTGTTGCCCCTTCCCAGCAGGTCTAACTCTCAGCGCTCTCTGTTGCCCCTTCAACGCAGCGCTAACTCCCAGCACTCTCTGTTGACCGTCCACACAGCTCTAACTCTCAGCACTCTCTGTTGCCGCTTCACAACAGCTCTGACTAACCCTCACCGCTCTGTCTCCCATTCACAGCAGCTCTGAATGTCAGTGCTCTCTGTTGCCCCTTCACAGCAGCTCTAGCTCTCAGCGCTCTCTGTTGCGCCTACACAGCAGGTCTAACTCTCAGCGCTCTCAGTTGCCCCTTCAACGCAGCTTGAACTCTCAGCGCTCTCTGTTGCCCCTTCAACGCAGCTCTAACTCTCAACGCTTTCTGTTTCCCCTTCAAATCAGCTCTAAATCTCAGCCCTCTCTGTTGCCCCTTCACAGCAGCTCTAACTCCCAGCGCTGCTGTTTCCCCTTCACAGCAGGTCTAACTCTCACCGCTCTCAGTCTCACATTCACAGCAGCTCTGAATATCAGCGGTCTCTGTTTCCCCTTCACAGCAGCTCTGACTAACTCTCAGCGCTCTGTTTCCCCTTCAGAGCAGCTCTAACTCCCAGCGCTCCTGTTTCCCCTTCACAGCAGGTCTAACTCACCGCTCTAGGTCTCGCATTCACAGCAGCTCTGAATATCAGCGCTCTCTGTTTTCCCTTCACAGCAGCTCTAACTCTCAGCGCTCTCTGTTGCCCCTTCACAGCACCTTCGGTTACCTCTCAGCGCTGTTTCCCCTTCCGAGCAGCTCTATCTCTCAGCGCTATCTTTTGCCCATTCAGAGCATCTTCGACTAACTCTCAGCGCTAGCTGTTGCCCCTTCAACGCACCTCTGTCAGCGCTCTGTTGCCCCTTCACAGCAGCTCTGACTAACTCTCAGCGCTCTCTGTTGCCCCTTCCCAGCAGCTCTATGTCTCAGCGCTATCTTTTGCCCCTTCAGAATATCTTCGACTAACTCTCAGTGCTAGCTATTGCCCCTTCAACGCAGCTCTAACTGTCAGCGCTCTGTTGCCCCTTCCCAGCAGCTCTGTCAGCGCTATCTATTGCCCCTTCACAGCACCTCTAACTCTCAGCACTCTCTGTTGCCCCTTCCCAGCAGGTCTAACTCTCAGCGCTCTCTGTTGCCCCTTCAACGCAGCTGTGACTAACACTCAACGCTTTCCATTGCCGCGTCACAGCACCTTTGATTAACTCTCAGCGCTCTCTGTTGCCCCTTCCCAGCAGCTCTATGTCTCAGCGCTATCTTTTGCCCCTTCAGAGCATCTTCGACTAACTCTCAGCGCTAGCTGTTGCCCCTTCAACGCAGCTCTAACTCTCAGCGCTCTCTGTTGCCCATTCACAGCAGCTCTAACACCCAGCGCTCTCTGTTGCCCCTTCACAGCAGCTCTAGCTCTCAGCGCTCTCTGTTGCCCCTACACAGCAGGTCTAACTCTCAGCGCTCTCGGTTGCCCCTTGAACGCAGCTCTAACTCTCAGCACTCTCTGTTGCCCCTTCACAGCAGCTCTAACTCTCAGGGCTCTCTGTTTCCCCTTCTCAGCTGCTCTAACTCTCAGCGCTCTCTGTTGCCCCTTCAACGCAGCTGTGACTAACACTCAACGCTTTCCATTGCCGCGTCACAGCACCTTTGATTAACTCTCAGCGCTCTCTGTTGCCCCTTCCCAGCAGGTCTAACTCTCAGCGCTCTCTGTTTCCCCTTCACAGCAGCTCTAACTCCCAGCGCACTCCGTTGACCCTTCAACGCAGCTCTAACTCTCAGCGCTCTCTGTTGCCCCTTGAAAGCAGCTCGAACTCTCAGCACTCTCTGTTGCCCCTTCAGAGCAGCTCTAACTCTCAGCGCTCTCTGTTGCCCCTTCCCAGCAGCTCTAACTCTCAGCGCTCTCTGTTTCCCCTTCTCAGCTGCTCTAACTCTCAGCGCTCTCTGTTGCCCCTTCACAGCAGCTCTAACTCCCAGCGCTCTGTTTCCCCTTCTCAGCTGCTCTAACTCTCAGCGCTCTCTGTTGCCCCTTCAACACAGCTTGAACTCTCAGCGCTCTCTGTTGCCCCTTCAACGCAGCTCTAACTCAGCGCTCTCTGTTTCCCCTTAACAGCAGCTCTAACTTCCAGCGATCCTGTTTCCCCTTCACAGCAGGTCTAACTCACGGCTCTCAGTCTCGCGTTCAGAGCAGCTCTGAATATCAGCGGTCTCTGTTGCCCCTTCACAGCAGCTCTGACTAACTCTCAGCTGTCTATGTTGCCCCTTCAACGCAGCTGTAACTCTCAGCGCTCTCTGTTGCCCCTTCACAGCACCTTCGGTTACCTCTCAGCGCAATCTGTTGCCCCTTCCCAGCAGCTCTATGTCTCAGCGCTATCTTTTGCCCCTTCAGAGCATCTTCGACTAACTCTCAGCGCTAGCTGTTGCCCCTTCAACGCAGCTCTAACTCTCAGCGCTCTCTGTTGCCCATTCACAGCAGCTCTAGCTCTCAGCGTCTCTGTTGCGCCTACACAGCAGGTCTAACGCTCAGCTCTCTCTGTTGCCCCTTCACAGCAGCTATAACTCCCAGCGCTCTCTGTTGCCCCTTCACAGCAGCTCTAACTCCCAGCGCTCTCTGTTGCCCCTTCACAGCAGCTCTAACACCCAGCGCTCTCTGTTGCCCCTTCACAGCTGCTCTAAATATCACCGCTCTCTGTTGCCCCTTCACAGCAGGTCTAACTCTCAGCGCTCTCTGTTGCCCCTTCACAGCAGCTCTAACTCTCAGCGCTCTCTGTTGCCCCTTCAACGCAGCGCTAACTCCCAGCACTCTCTGTTGCCCGTCCACACAGCTCTGACTCTCAGCACTCTCTGTTGCCGCTTCACAACAGCTCTGACTAGCCCTCACCGCTCTGTCTCCCATTCACAGCAGCTCTGAATGTCAGTGCTCTCTGTTGCCCCATCACAGCAACTCTAACTCTCAGCGCTCTCTGTTGCCCCTTCACAGCAGCTCTAGCTCTCAGCGCTCTCTGTTGCCCCTTGAACGCAGCTCTAACTCTCAGCACTCTCTGTTGCCCCTTCAACGCAGCTCTAACTCTCAGCGCTCTCTGTTGCCCCTTAACAGCAGCTCTGAATAACTCTCAGCACTCTTGTTGTCCCTTCAGAGCAGCTCTAACTTTCAGCGCTGTCTCTTGCCCCTTCACAGCAGCTATGACTAACTCTCAGCGCTCTGTTGCCCCTTCAACGCAGCTCTAACTCTCAGCGCTCTGTTTCCCCTTCAACGCAGCTCTAACTCACCTCTGTTTCCCCGTCACAGCAGCTCTAACTCTCAGCGCTCCTGTTTCCCCTTCACAGCAGGTCTAACTCACCGCTCTCAGTCTCGCATTCACAGCAGCTCTGAATATCAGCGCTCTCTGTTTTCCCTTCACAGCAGCTCTAACTCTCAGCGCTCTCTGTTGCCCCTTCACAGCACCTTCGGTTACCTCTCAGCGCTCTCTGTTGCCCCTTCCCAGCAGCTCTATGTCTCAGCGCTATCTTTTGCCCCTTCAGAATATCTTCGACTAACTCTCAGTGCTAGCTATTGCCCCTTCAACGCAGCTCTAACTGTCAGCGCTCTGTTGCCCCTTCCCAGCAGCTCTCACTGTCAGCGCTCTCTGTTGCCCCTTAACAGCACCTCTGAATAACTCTCAGCACTCTGTGTTGTCCCTTCAGAGCAGCTCTAACTTTCAGCGCTATCTATTGCCCCTTCACAGCAGCTCTGACTAACTCTCAGCGCTCTCTGTTGCCCCTTCAACGCAGCTCTAACTCTCAGCCCTCTCCGTTGCTCCTTCACAGCAGCTCTAACACTCAGCGCCCTATGTTGCCCCTTCACAGCATTCTGACTCTCAGTGCTCTCTGTTGCCCCTTCAACGCAGCTGTAACTCTCAGCGCTCTCTGTTGCCCCTTCACAGCACCTTCGATTAACTCTCAGCACTCTGTTGCCCCTTCACATCAGCTCTCTCAGCGCTCTCGGTTGCCCCTTCAACGCAGCTCTAACTCTCAGCGCTCTGTTTCCCCTTCACAGCAGCTCTAACTCCCAGGGCTCTCTGTTGCCCCTTCACAGCAGCTCTAACTCCAAGCGATCTGTTTCCCCTTCTCAGCTGCTCTATCAGCGCTCTCTGTTGCCCCTTGAAAGCAGCTCTAACTCTCAGCACTCTCTGTTGCCCCTTCACCGCAGCTCTAACTCTCAGCGCTCTCTGTTGCCCCTTCACAGCAGCTCTAACTCCCAGCGCTCTCTGTTTCCCCTTCTCAGCTGCTCTAACTTCCAGCGCTCTTTTTCCCCTTCACAGCAGCTCTAACTCCCAGGTCTCTCTGTTGCCGCTTCACAGCAGCTCTAACTCCAAGCGATCTGTTTCCCCTTCTCAGCTGCTCTATCAGCGCTCTCTGTTGCCCCTTCAACGCAGCTCTAACTCTCAGCGCTCTCTGTGGCCCCTTCTCAGCTGCTCTAACTCTCAGCGCTCTCTGTTGCCCCTTCTCAGCTGCTCTAACTCTCAGCGCTCTCTGTGGCCCCTTCACAGCATCATCGACTCTCAGCGCTCTCTGTTGCCCCTTAACAGCAGCTCTGAATAACTCTCAGCACTCTCTGTTGTCCCTTCAGAGCAGCTCTAACTTTCAGCACTGCCTATTGCCCCTTCACAGCATCTTCGACTAACTCTCAGCGCTCTGTTGCCCCTTCAAAGCAGCTCTAACTCTCAGCGCTCTCTGTTGTCCCTTTCCTGCAGCTCTGACAAACTCTCAGCACTCTCTCTTGCCCCGTCACAGTTGCTCTGACTCTCAGCGCTCTCTGTTGCCCCGTCACAGTAGCTCTAACTCTCAGCGCTCTCTATTGCCTCTTCACAGCAGCTCTAACTCCCAGCACTCGGTGTTGCCCCTTCATTGCAGCTCTAACTGTAAGCGCTCTCTGTTGCCCCTTTACCGCATTTTCCACGAACTCTCATCGCTCTCCGTTTCCCCTTCAAATCAGCTCTAAATCTCAGCCCTCTCTGTTGCCCCTTCAGAGCAGCTCTAACTCTCAGCGCTCTCTGTTGCCCCTTCCCAGCAGCTCTAACTCTCAGCGCTCTCTGTTTCCCCTTCTCAGCTGCTCTATCAGTGCTCTCTGTTGCCCCTTCAACGCAGCGCTAACTCCCAGCACTCTCTGTTGCCCGTCCACACAGCTCTAACTCTCAGCACTCTCTGTTGCCGCTTCACAACAGCTCTGACTAACCCTCACCGCTCTGTCTCCCATTCACAGCAGCTCTGAATGTAAGTGCTCTCTGTTGCCCCTTCAACGCAGCTCTCTCAATGCTTTCTGTTTCCCCTTCACAGCAGCTCTAACTCCCAGCGCACTCTGTTGACCCTTCAACGCAGCTCTAACTCTCAGCACTCTCTGTTGCCCCGTGATCGCAGCTCTAACTCTCAGCGCTCTGTGTTTCCCCTTCACAGCAGCTTTAACTCCCCGCGCTCTCGTTTCCCCTTCTCACCTGCTCTAACTCTCAGCACTCTCTGTTGCCCCTTCACAACAGCTCTGACTAACCCTCACCGCTCTCTGTCTCCCATTCACAGCAGCTCTGAATGTCAGTGCTCTCTGTTGCCCCTTCACAGCAGCTCTGACTAACTCTCAGCTCTGACTAACTCTCAGTGCTAGCTATTGCCCCTTCAACGCAGCTCTAACTGTCAGCGCTCTGTTGCCCCTTCACAGCAAGCTCTAACTCTCAGCGCTCTCTGTTGCCCCTTCCCAGCAGGTCTAACTCTCAGCGCTCTCTGTTGCCCCTTCAACGCAGCTCTGACTAACGCTCAACGCTTTCCATTGCCGCGTCACAGCACCTTTGATTAACTCTCAGCGCTCTCTGTTGCCCCTTCCCAGCAGCTCTATGTCTCAGCGCTATCTTTTGCCCCTTCAGAGCATCTTCGACTAACTCTCAGCGCTAGCTGTTGCCCCTTCAACGCAGCTCTAACTCTCAGCGCTCTCTGTTGCCCATTCACAGCAGCTCTAGCTCTCAGCGCTCTCTGTTGCGCCTACACAGCAGGTCTAACGCTCAGCGCACTCTGTTGCCCCTTCACAGCAGCTCTAACTCCCAGCGCTCTCTGTTGCCCCTTCACAGCAGCTCTAAATCCCAGCGCGCTCTGTTGCCCCTTCACAGCAGCTCTAACTCCCAGCGCTGTCTGTTTCTCCTTCTCAGCTGCTCTAAATATCACCGCTCTCTTTTGCCCCTTCACAGCAGGTCTAACTCTCAGCGCTCTCTGTTGCCCCTTCACAGCAGCTCTAACTCTCATCGCTCTCTGTTGCCCGTCCACACAGCTCTAACTCTCAGCACTCTCTGTTGCCGCTTCACAACAGCTCTGACTAGCCCTCACCGCTCTGTCTCCCATTCACAGCAGCTCTGAATGTCAGTGCTCTCTGTTGCCCCTTCACAGCAGCTCTAACTCTCAGCGCTCTCTGTTGCCCCTTCACAGCAGATCTAGCTCTCAGCGCTCTGTTACCCCTTCAACGCAGCTGGAACTCTCAGCGCTCTGTTTCCCCTTCACAGCAGCTCTAACTCCCAGCGCTCTCTGTTGCCCCTTCACAGCAGCTTTAACTCCCAGCGCTCTCTGTTTCCCCTTCTCACCTGGTCTAACTCTCAGCGCTCTCTGTTGCCCCTTCAACGCAGCGCTAACTCCCAGCACTCTCTGTTGACCGTCCACACAGCTCTAACTCTCAGCACTCTCTGTTGCCGCTTCACAACAGCTCTGACTAACCCTCACCGCTCTGTCTCCCATTCACAGCAGCTCTGAATGTCAGTGCTCTCTGTTGCCCCTTCACAGCAGCTCTAGCTCTCAGCGCTCTCTGTTGCGCCTACACAGCAGGTCTAACTCTCAGCGCTCTCAGTTGCCCCTTCAACGCAGCTTGAACTCTCAGCGCTCTCTGTTGCCCCTTCAACGCAGCTCTAACTCTCAACGCTTTCTGTTTCCCCTTCAAATCAGCTCTAAATCTCAGCCCTCTCTGTTGCCCCTTCACAGCAGCTCTAACTCCCAGCGCTCTCTGTGGCCCCTTCACAGCATCATCGAATGACTCTCAGCGCTCTCTGTTGCCCCTTAACAGCAGCTCTGAATAACTCTTGGCACTCTTGTTGTCCCTTCAGAGCAGCTCTAACTTTCAGCGCTGTCTCTTGCCCCTTCACAGCAGCTCTGACTAACTCTCAGCGCTCTCTGTTGCCCCTTGAACGCGGCTCTAACTCTCAGCGCTCTGTTTCCCCTTCAACGCAGCTCTAACTCAGCTCTGTTTCCCCTTCACAGCAGCTCTAACTCCCAGCGCTGCTGTTTCCCCTTCACAGCAGGTCTAACTCTCACCGCTCTCAGTCTCACATTCACAGCAGCTCTGAATATCAGCGGTCTCTGTTTCCCCTTCACAGCAGCTCTGACTAACTCTCAGCGCTCTGTTTCCCCTTCAGAGCAGCTCTAACTCCCAGCACTCCTGTTTCCCCTTCACAGCAGGTCTAACTCACCGCTCTAGGTCTCGCATTCACAGCAGCTCTGAATAACAGCGCTCTCTGTTTTCCCTTCACAGCAGCTCTAACTCTCAGCGCTCTCTGTTGCCCCTTCACAGCACCTTCGGTTACCTCTCAGCGCTCTGTTTCCCCTTCCGAGCAGCTCTATCTCTCAGCGCTATCTTTTGCCCATTCAGAGAATCTTCGACTAACTCTCAGCGCTAGCTGTTGCCCCTTCAACGCACCTCTGTCAGCGCTCTGTTGCCCCTTCACAGCAGCTCTGACTAACTCTCAGCGCTCTCTGTTGCCCCTTCAACGCAGCTGTAACTCTCAGCGCTCTCTGTTGCCCCTTTACAGCACCTTCGGTTACCTCTCAGCGCTCTCTGTTGCCCCTTCCCAGCAGCTCTATGTCTCAGCGCGATCTTTTGCCCCTTCAGAGCATCTTCGACTAACTCTCAGTGCTAGCTGTTGCCCCTTCAACGCAGCTCTAACTATCAGCGCTCTGTTGCCCCTTCACAGCAGCTCTGACTAACTTTCAGCGCTCTCTGTTGCCCCTTCACAGCAGCTCTGAATAACTCCCAGCGCTCTCTGTTGCCCCTTCAACGCAGCTCTAACTCTCAACGCTCTGTTTCCCCTTCACAGCAGCTCTAACTCCCAGCGCACTCCGTTGACCCTTCAACGCAGCTCTAACTCCCAGCGCTCTCTGTTGCCCCTTGAAAGCAGCTCTAACTCTCAGCACTCTCTGTTGCCCCTTCACCGCAGCTCTAACTCTCAGCGCTCTCTGTTGCCCCTTCACAGCAGCTCTAACTCCCAGCGCTCTCTGTTTCCCCTTCTTAGCTGCTCTAACTTCCAGCGCTCTTTTTCCCCTTCACAGCAGCTCTAACTCCCAGGTCTCTCTGTTGCCGCTTCACAGCAGCTCTAACTCCAAGCGATCTGTTTCCCCTTCTCAGCTGCTCTATCAGCGCTCTCTGTTGCCCCTTCAACGCAGCTCTAACTCTCAGCGCTCTCTGTGGCCCCTTCTCAGCTGCTCTAACTCTCAGCGCTCTCTGTTGCCCCTTCAAAGCAGCTCGAACTCTCAGCGCTCTCTGTGGCCCCTTCACAGCATCATCGACTCTCAGCGCTCTCTGTTGCCCCTTAACAGCAGCTCTGAATAACTCTCAGCACTCTCTGTTGTCCCTTCAGAGCAGCTCTAACTTTCAGCACTGCCTATTGCCCCTTCACAGCATCTTCGACTAACTCTCAGCGCTCTGTTGCCCCTTCAAAGCAGCTCTAACTCTCAGCGCTCTCTGTTGTCCCTTTCCTGCAGCTCTGACAAACTCTCAGCACTCTCTCTTGCCCCGTCACAGTTGCTCTGACTCTCAGCGCTCTCTGTTGCCCCGTCACAGTAGCTCTAACTCTCAGCGCTCTCTATTGCCTCTTCACAGCAGCTCTAACTCCCAGCACTCGGTGTTGCCCCTTCATTGCAGCTCTAACTGTAAGCGCTCTCTGTTGCCCCTTTACCGCATTTTCCACGAACTCTCATCGCTCTCCGTTTCCCCTTCAAATCAGCTCTAAATCTCAGCCCTCTCTGTTGCCCCTTCAGAGCAGCTCTAACTCTCAGCGCTCTCTGTTGCCCCTTCCCAGCAGCTCTAACTCTCAGCGCTCTCTGTTTCCCCTTCTCAGCTGCTCTATCAGTGCTCTCTGTTGCCCCTTCAACGCAGCGCTAACTCCCAGCACTCTCTGTTGCCCGTCCACACAGCTCTAACTCTCAGCACTCTCTGTTGCCGCTTCACAACAGCTCTGACTAACCCTCACCGCTCTGTCTCCCATTCACAGCAGCTCTGAATGTAAGTGCTCTCTGTTGCCCCTTCAACGCAGCTCTCTCAATGCTTTCTGTTTCCCCTTCACAGCAGCTCTAACTCCCAGCGCACTCTGTTGACCCTTCAACGCAGCTCTAACTCTCAGCACTCTCTGTTGCCCCGTGATCGCAGCTCTAACTCTCAGCGCTCTGTGTTTCCCCTTCACAGCAGCTTTAACTCCCCGCGCTCTCGTTTCCCCTTCTCACCTGCTCTAACTCTCAGCACTCTCTGTTGCCCCTTCACAACAGCTCTGACTAACCCTCACCGCTCTCTGTCTCCCATTCACAGCAGCTCTGAATGTCAGTGCTCTCTGTTGCCCCTTCACAGCAGCTCTGACTAACTCTCAGCTCTGACTAACTCTCAGTGCTAGCTATTGCCCCTTCAACGCAGCTCTAACTGTCAGCGCTCTGTTGCCCCTTCACAGCAAGCTCTAACTCTCAGCGCTCTGTTACCCCTTCAACGCAGCTGGAACTCTCAGCGCTCTGTTTCCCCTTCACAGCAGCTCTAACTCCCAGCGCTCTCTGTTGCCCCTTCACAGCAGCTTTAACTCCCAGCGCTCTCTGTTGCCCCTTCCCAGCAGGTCTAACTCTCAGCGCTCTCTGTTGCCCCTTCAACGCAGCGCTAACTCCCAGCACTCTCTGTTGCCCGTCCACACAGCTCTAACTCTCAGCACTCTCTGTTGCCGCTTCACAACAGCTCTGACTAACCCTCACCGCTCTGTCTCCCATTCACAGCAGCTCTGAATGTAAGTGCTCTCTGTTGCCCCTTCAACGCAGCTCTCTCAATGCTTTCTGTTTCCCCTTCACAGCAGCTCTAACTCCCAGCGCACTCTGTTGACCCTTCAACGCAGCTCTAACTCTCAGCACTCTCTGTTGCCGCTTCACAACAGCTCTGACTAACCCTCACCGCTCTGTCTCCCATTCACAGCAGCTCTGAATGTCAGTGCTCTCTGTTGCCCCTTCACAGCAGCTCTAGCTCTCAGCGCTCTCTGTTGCGCCTACACAGCAGGTCTAACTCTCAGCGCTCTCAGTTGCCCCTTCAACGCAGCTTGAACTCTCAGCGCTCTCTGTTGCCCCTTCAACGCAGCTCTAACTCTCAACGCTTTCTGTTTCCCCTTCAAATCAGCTCTAAATCTCAGCCCTCTCTGTTGCCCCTTCACAGCAGCTCTAACTCCCAGCGCTCTCTGTGGCCCCTTCACAGCATCATCGAATGACTCTCAGCGCTCTCTGTTGCCCCTTAACAGCAGCTCTGAATAACTCTTGGCACTCTTGTTGTCCCTTCAGAGCAGCTCTAACTTTCAGCGCTGTCTCTTGCCCCTTCACAGCAGCTCTGACTAACTCTCAGCGCTCTCTGTTGCCCCTTGAACGCGGCTCTAACTCTCAGCGCTCTGTTGCCCCTTCAACGCAGCTCTAACTCTCAGCGCTCTGTTTCCCCTTCAACGCAGCTCTAACTCAGCTCTGTTTCCCCTTCACAGCAGCTCTAACTCCCAGCGCTGCTGTTTCCCCTTCACAGCAGGTCTAACTCTCACCGCTCTCAGTCTCACATTCACAGCAGCTCTGAATATCAGCGGTCTCTGTTTCCCCTTCACAGCAGCTCTGACTAACTCTCAGCGCTCTGTTTCCCCTTCAGAGCAGCTCTAACTCCCAGCGCTCCTGTTTCCCCTTCACAGCAGGTCTAACTCACCGCTCTAGGTCTCGCATTCACAGCAGCTCTGAATATCAGCGCTCTCTGTTTTCCCTTCACAGCAGCTCTAACTCTCAGCGCTCTCTGTTGCCCCTTCACAGCACCTTCGGTTACCTCTCAGCGCTGTTTCCCCTTCCGAGCAGCTCTATCTCTCAGCGCTATCTTTTGCCCATTCAGAGCATCTTCGACTAACTCTCAGCGCTAGCTGTTGCCCCTTCAACGCACCTCTGTCAGCGCTCTGTTGCCCCTTCACAGCAGCTCTGACTAACTCTCAGCGCTCTCTGTTGCCCCTTCCCAGCAGCTCTATGTCTCAGCGCTATCTTTTGCCCCTTCAGAATATCTTCGACTAACTCTCAGTGCTAGCTATTGCCCCTTCAACGCAGCTCTAACTGTCAGCGCTCTGTTGCCCCTTCCCAGCAGCTCTGTCAGCGCTATCTATTGCCCCTTCACAGCAGCTCTAACTCTCAGCGCTCTCTGTTGCCCCTTCCCAGCAGGTCTAACTCTCAGCGCTCTCTGTTGCCCCTTCAACGCAGCTGTGACTAACACTCAACGCTTTCCATTGCCGCGTCACAGCACCTTTGATTAACTCTCAGCGCTCTCTGTTGCCCCTTCCCAGCAGCTCTATGTCTCAGCGCTATCTTTTGCCCCTTCAGAGCATCTTCGACTAACTCTCAGCGCTAGCTGTTGCCCCTTCAACGCAGCTCTAACTCTCAGCGCTCTCTGTTGCCCATTCACAGCAGCTCTAACACCCAGCGCTCTCTGTTGCCCCTTCACAGCAGCTCTAGCTCTCAGCGCTCTCTGTTGCCCCTACACAGCAGGTCTAACTCTCAGCGCTCTCGGTTGCCCCTTGAACGCAGCTCTAACTCTCAGCACTCTCTGTTGCCCCTTCACAGCAGCTCTAACTCTCAGGGCTCTCTGTTTCCCCTTCTCAGCTGCTCTAACTCTCAGCGCTCTCTGTTGCCCCTTCAACGCAGCTGTGACTAACACTCAACGCTTTCCATTGCCGCGTCACAGCACCTTTGATTAACTCTCAGCGCTCTCTGTTGCCCCTTCCCAGCAGCTCTATGTCTCAGCGCTATCTTTTGCCCCTTCAGAGCATCTTCGACTAACTCTCAGTGCTAGCTGTTGCCCCTTCAACGCAGCTCTAACTGTCAGCGCTCTGTTGCCCCTTCACAGCAGCTCTGACTAACTTTCAGCGCTCTCTGTTGCCCCTTCATAGCAGCTCTGAATAACTCTCAGCGCTCTCTGTTGCCCCTTCACCGCAGCTCTAACTCTCAGCGCTCTCTGTTTCCCCTTCACAGCAGCTGTAACTCCCAGCGCACTCCGTTGACCCTTCAACGCAGCTCTAACTCTCAGCGCTCTCTGTTGCCCCTTGAAAGCAGCTCTAACTCTCAGCACTCTCTGTTGCCCCTTCAGAGCAGCTCTAACTCTCAGCGCTCTCTGTTGCCCCTTCCCAGCAGCTCTAACTCTCAGCGCTCTCTGTTTCCCCTTCTCAGCAGCTCTAACTCTCAGCGCTCTCTGTTGCCCCTTCACAGCAGCTCTAACTCTCAGCGCTCTCTGTTGCCCCTTCTCAGCTGCTCTAACTCTCAGCGCTCTCTGTTGCCCCTTCAACACAGCTTGAACTCTCAGCGCTCTCTGTTGCCCCTTCAACGCAGCTCTAACTCAGCGCTCTCTGTTTCCCCTTCACAGCAGCTCTAACTTCCAGCGATCCTGTTTCCCCTTCACAGCAGGTCTAACTCACCGCTCTCAGTCTCGCGTTCAGAGCAGCTCTGAATATCAGCGGTCTCTGTTGCCCCTTCACAGCAGCTCTGACTAACTCTCAGCTGTCTATGTTGCCCCTTCAACGCAGCTGTAACTCTCAGCGCTCTCTGTTTCCCCTTCAGAGCAGCTCTAACTCCCAGCGCTCCTGTTTCCCCTTCACAGCAGGTCTAACTCACCGCTCTCAGTCTCGCATTCACAGCAGCTCTGAATATCAGCGCTCTCTGTTTTCCCTTCACAGCAGCTCTAACTCTCAGCGCTCTCTGTTGCCCCTTCACAGCACCTTCGGTTACCTCTCAGCGCTCTGTTTCCCCTTCCCAGCAGCTCTATGTCTCAGCGCTATCTTTTGCCCATTCAGAGCATCTTCGACTAACTCTCAGCGCTACCTGTTGCCCCTTCAACGCACCTCTGTCAGCGCTCTGTTGCCCCTTCACAGCAGCTCTGACTAACTCTCAGCGCTCTCTGTTGCCCCTTCACAGCAGCTCTAGCTCTCAACGCTTTCTGTTTCCCCTTCAAATCAGCTCTAAATCTCAGCCCTCTATGTTGCCCCTTCACAGCAGCTCTAACTCCCAGCGCTCTCTGTGGCCCCTTCACAGCATCATCGAATGACTCTCAGCGCTCTCTGTTGCCCTTTAACAGCAGCTCTGAATAACTCTCAGCACTCTTGTTGTCCCTTCAGAGCAGCTGTAACTTTCAGCGCTGTCTCTTGCCCCTTCACAGCAGCTCTAACTCTCAGCACTCTCTGTTGCCCCTTCGACTCAGCTCTAAACTCTCAGCGCTCTCTGTTGCCCCTTGAACGCAGCTCTAACTCTCAGCGCTCTCTGTTGCCCCTTCACAGCAGCTCTAACTCCCAGCAATCTCTGTTGCCCCTTGAACGCAGCTCTAACTCTCAGCGCTCTCTATTGACCCTTCACAGCAGCTCTGACAAACTCTCAGCACTCTCTCTTGCCACGACACAGTTGCTCTGACTCTCAGCGCTCTCTGTTGCCTCTTCACAGCAGCTCTAACTCCCAGCACTCGGTGTTGCCCCTTCATAGCAGCTCTAACTGTAAGCGCTCTCTGTTGCCCCTTTACCGCATTTTCCACGAACTCTCATCGCTAGCCGTTTCCCTTTCAAAAAAGCTCTAAATCTCAGCCTTCTCTGTTGCCCCTTCAGAGCAGCTCTAGCTCTCAGCGCTCTGTTTCCCCTTCCCAGCAGCTCTAACTCTCAGCGCTCTCTGTTTCCCCTTCACAGCAGCTCTAACTCCCAGCGGTCTCTGTTCCCCTTCACAGCAGCTCTAACTCCCAGCGCTCTGTTTCCTCTTCACAGCAGTTCTACCTCTCAGCGCTGTTTCCCCTTCCCAGCAGCTCGAACTCTCAGCGCTCTCTGTTGCCCCTTCACAGCAGCTTTAACTCCCAGCGCTCTGTTTCCCCTTCTCAGCTGCTCTAACTCTCAGCGCTCTCTGTTGCCGCTTCACAACAGCTCTAACTAACCCTCACTGCTCTGTCTCCCATTCACAGCAGCTCTGAATGTCAGTGCTCTCTGTTGCCCCTTCACAGCAGCGCTGACTAACTCTCAGCTGTCTGTGTTGCCCCTTTAACGCAGCTGTAACTCTCAGCGCTCTCTGTTGCCCCTTCACAGCACCTTCGGTTACCTCTCAGCGCTCTCTGTTGCCCCTTCCCAGCAGCTCTATGTCTCAGCGCTATCTTTTGCCCCTTCAGAATATCTTCGACTAAATCTCAGCGCTAGCTGTTGCTCCTTCAATGCAGCTCTAACTCTCAGCGCTCTCTGTTGTCCATTCACAGCAGCTCTAGCTCTCAGCGCTCTCTGTTGCGCCTACACAGCAGGTCTAACGCTCAGCGCTCTCTGTTGCCCCTTCACAGCAGCTCTAACTCCCAGCGCTCTCTGTTGCCCCTTCACAGCAGCTCTAACTCCCAGCGCTCTCTGTTGCCCCTTCACAGCAGCTCTAACTCCCAGCGCGCTCTGTTGCCCCTTCACAGCAGCTCTAACTCCCAGCGCTCTGTTTCTCCTTCTCAGCTGCTCTAAATATCACCGCTCTCTGTTGCCCCTTCACAGCAGCCTTAACAACCAGCGCTCTCTGTTTCCCCTTCACCGCAGCTCTAACTCTCAGCGCTCTCTGTTGCCCCTTCACAGCAGCTCTAACTCCCAGCACTCTCTGTTTCTCCTTCTCAGCTGCTCTAAATATCACCGCTCTCTGTTGCCCCTTCACAGCAGCCTTAACAACCAGCGCTCTCTGTTTCCCCTTCACCGCAGCTCTAACTCTCAGCGCTCTCTGTTGCCCCTTCACAGCAGCTCTAACTCCCAGCGCTCTCTGTTTCCCCTTCTCAGCTGCTCTAACTCTAAGCGCTCTCTGTTGCCCCTTCAACGCAGCTTGAACTCTCAGCGCTCTCTGTTGCCCCTTCAACGCAGCTCTAACTCAGCGCTCTGTTTCCCTTTCACAGCAGCTCTAACTTCCAGCGCTCCTGTTTCCCCTTCACAGCAGGTCTAACTCACCGCTCTCAGTCTCGCGTTCAGAGCAGCTCTGAATATCAGCGGTCTCTGTTGCCCCTTCACAGCAGCTCTGACTAACTCTCAGCTGTCTCTGTTGCCCCTTCAACGCAGCTGTAACTCTCAGCGCTCTCTGTTGCCCCTTCACAGCACCTTCGGTTACCTCTCAGCGCTCTCTGTTGCCCCTTCCCAGCAGCTCTATGTCTCAGCGCTATCTTTTTCCCCTTCAGAATATCTTCGACTAACTCTCAGTGCTAGCTATTGCCCCTTCAACGCAGCTCTAACCGTCAGCGCTCTGTTGCCCCTTCCCAGCAGGTCTAACTCTCAGAGCTCTCTGTTGCCCCTTCAACGCAGCTCTGACTAACGCTCAACGCTTTCCATTGCCGCGTCACAGCACCTTTGAGTAACTCTCAGCGCTCTCTGTTGCCCCTTCCCAGCAGCTCTATATCTCAGCGCTATCTTTTGCCCCTTCAGAGCATCTTCGACTAACTCTCAGCGCTAGCTGTTGCCCCTTCAACGCAGCTCTAACTCACAGCGCTCTCTGTTGCCCCTTCACAGCAGCTCTAACTCCCAGCGCTCTGTTTCTCCTTCTCAGCTGTTCTAAATATCACCGCTCTCTGTTGCCCCTTCACAGCAGCTCTAACTCTCAGCGCTCTCTGTTGCCCCTTCACAGCAGCTCTAACTCTCAGCGCTCTCTGTTGCCCCTTCAACGCAGCGCTAACTCCCAGCACTCTCTGTTGCCCGTCCACACAGCTCTAACTCTCAGCACTCTCTGTTGCTGCTTCACAACAGCTCTGACTAGCCCTCACCGCTCTGTCTCCCATTCACAGCAGCTCTGAATGTCAGTGCTCTCTGTTGCCCCTTCACAGCAGCTCTAGCTCTCAGCGCTCTCGGTTGCCCCTTGAACGCAGCTCTAACTCTCAGCACTCTCTGTTGCCCCTTCACAGCAGCTCTAACTCTCAGCGCTCTCTGTTTCCCCTTCTCAGCTGCTCTAACTCTCAGCGCTCTCTGTTGCCAGTTCAACGCAGCTTGAACTCTCAGCGCTCTCTGTTACCCCTTCAACGCAGCTCTAACTCAGCGCTCTCTGTTTCCCCTTCACAGCAGCTCTAACTCCCAGCGCTCCTGTTTCCCCTTCACAGCAGGTCTAACTCACCGCTCTCAGTCTCGCGTTCAGAGCAGCTCTAAATATCAGCGGTCTCTGTTGCCCCTTCACAGCAGCTCTGACTAACTCTCAGCGCTCTCTGTTGCCCCTTCAACGCAGCTGTAACTCTCAGCGCTCTCTGTTGCCCCTTTACAGCACCTTCGGTTACCTCTCAGCGCTCTCTGTTGCCCCTTCCCAGCAGCTCTATGTCTCAGCGCGATCTTTTGCCCCTTCAGAGCATCTTCGACTAACTCTCAGTGCTAGCTGTTGCCCCTTCACCGCAGCTCTAACTCTCAGCGCTCTCTGTTGCCCCTTCACAGCAGCTCTAACTCCCAGCGCTCTCTGTTTCCCCTTCTCAGCTGCTCTAACTTCCAGCGCTCTTTTTCCCCTTCACAGCAGCTCTAACTCCCAGGTCTCTCTGTTGCCGCTTCACAGCAGCTCTAACTCCAAGCGATCTGTTTCCCCTTCTCAGCTGCTCTATCAGCGCTCTCTGTTGCCCCTTCAACGCAGCTCTAACTCTCAGCGCTCTCTGTGGCCCCTTCTCAGCTGCTCTAACTCTCAGCGCTCTCTGTTGCCCCTTCAAAGCAGCTCGAACTCTCAGCGCTCTCTGTGGCCCCTTCACAGCATCATCGACTCTCAGCGCTCTCTGTTGCCCCTTAACAGCAGCTCTGAATAACTCTCAGCACTCTCTGTTGTCCCTTCAGAGCAGCTCTAACTTTCAGCACTGCCTATTGCCCCTTCACAGCATCTTCGACTAACTCTCAGCGCTCTGTTGCCCCTTCAAAGCAGCTCTAACTCTCAGCGCTCTCTGTTGTCCCTTTCCTGCAGCTCTGACAAACTCTCAGCACTCTCTCTTGCCCCGTCACAGTTGCTCTGACTCTCAGCGCTCTCTGTTGCCCCGTCACAGTAGCTCTAACTCTCAGCGCTCTCTATTGCCTCTTCACAGCAGCTCTAACTCCCAGCACTCGGTGTTGCCCCTTCATTGCAGCTCTAACTGTAAGCGCTCTCTGTTGCCCCTTTACCGCATTTTCCACGAACTCTCATCGCTCTCCGTTTCCCCTTCAAATCAGCTCTAAATCTCAGCCCTCTCTGTTGCCCCTTCAGAGCAGCTCTAACTCTCAGCGCTCTCTGTTGCCCCTTCCCAGCAGCTCTAACTCTCAGCGCTCTCTGTTTCCCCTTCTCAGCTGCTCTATCAGTGCTCTCTGTTGCCCCTTCAACGCAGCGCTAACTCCCAGCACTCTCTGTTGCCCGTCCACACAGCTCTAACTCTCAGCACTCTCTGTTGCCGCTTCACAACAGCTCTGACTAACCCTCACCGCTCTGTCTCCCATTCACAGCAGCTCTGAATGTAAGTGCTCTCTGTTGCCCCTTCAACGCAGCTCTCTCAATGCTTTCTGTTTCCCCTTCACAGCAGCTCTAACTCCCAGCGCACTCTGTTGACCCTTCAACGCAGCTCTAACTCTCAGCACTCTCTGTTGCCCCGTGATCGCAGCTCTAACTCTCAGCGCTCTGTGTTTCCCCTTCACAGCAGCTTTAACTCCCCGCGCTCTCGTTTCCCCTTCTCACCTGCTCTAACTCTCAGCACTCTCTGTTGCCCCTTCACAACAGCTCTGACTAACCCTCACCGCTCTCTGTCTCCCATTCACAGCAGCTCTGAATGTCAGTGCTCTCTGTTGCCCCTTCACAGCAGCTCTGACTAACTCTCAGCTCTGACTAACTCTCAGTGCTAGCTATTGCCCCTTCAACGCAGCTCTAACTGTCAGCGCTCTGTTGCCCCTTCACAGCAAGCTCTAACTCTCAGCGCTCTCTGTTGCCCCTTCCCAGCAGGTCTAACTCTCAGCGCTCTCTGTTGCCCCTTCAACGCAGCTCTGACTAACGCTCAACGCTTTCCATTGCCGCGTCACAGCACCTTTGATTAACTCTCAGCGCTCTCTGTTGCCCCTTCCCAGCAGCTCTATGTCTCAGCGCTATCTTTTGCCCCTTCAGAGCATCTTCGACTAACTCTCAGCGCTAGCTGTTGCCCCTTCAACGCAGCTCTAACTCTCAGCGCTCTCTGTTGCCCATTCACAGCAGCTCTAGCTCTCAGCGCTCTCTGTTGCGCCTACACAGCAGGTCTAACGCTCAGCGCACTCTGTTGCCCCTTCACAGCAGCTCTAACTCCCAGCGCTCTCTGTTGCCCCTTCACAGCAGCTCTAAATCCCAGCGCGCTCTGTTGCCCCTTCACAGCAGCTCTAACTCCCAGCGCTGTCTGTTTCTCCTTCTCAGCTGCTCTAAATATCACCGCTCTCTTTTGCCCCTTCACAGCAGGTCTAACTCTCAGCGCTCTCTGTTGCCCCTTCACAGCAGCTCTAACTCTCATCGCTCTCTGTTGCCCGTCCACACAGCTCTAACTCTCAGCACTCTCTGTTGCCGCTTCACAACAGCTCTGACTAGCCCTCACCGCTCTGTCTCCCATTCACAGCAGCTCTGAATGTCAGTGCTCTCTGTTGCCCCTTCACAGCAGCTCTAACTCTCAGCGCTCTCTGTTGCCCCTTCACAGCAGATCTAGCTCTCAGCGCTCTGTTACCCCTTCAACGCAGCTGGAACTCTCAGCGCTCTGTTTCCCCTTCACAGCAGCTCTAACTCCCAGCGCTCTCTGTTGCCCCTTCACAGCAGCTTTAACTCCCAGCGCTCTCTGTTTCCCCTTCTCACCTGGTCTAACTCTCAGCGCTCTCTGTTGCCCCTTCCCAGCAGCTCTATGTCTCAGCGCTATCTTTTGCCCCTTCAGAGCATCTTCGACTAACTCTCAGTGCTAGCTGTTGCCCCTTCAACGCAGCTCTAACTGTCAGCGCTCTGTTGCCCCTTCACAGCAGCTCTGACTAACTTTCAGCGCTCTCTGTTGCCCCTTCATAGCAGCTCTGAATAACTCTCAGCGCTCTCTGTTGCCCCTTCACCGCAGCTCTAACTCTCAGCGCTCTCTGTTTCCCCTTCACAGCAGCTCTAACTCCCAGCGCACTCCGTTGACCCTTCAACGCAGCTCTAACTCTCAGCGCTCTCTGTTGCCCCTTGAAAGCAGCTCGAACTCTCAGCACTCTCTGTTGCCCCTTCAGAGCAGCTCTAACTCTCAGCGCTCTCTGTTGCCCCTTCCCAGCAGCTCTAACTCTCAGCGCTCTCTGTTTCCCCTTCTCAGCTGCTCTAACTCTCAGCGCTCTCTGTTGCCCCTTCACAGCAGCTCTAACTCCCAGCGCTCTGTTTCCCCTTCTCAGCTGCTCTAACTCTCAGCGCTCTCTGTTGCCCCTTCAACACAGCTTGAACTCTCAGCGCTCTCTGTTGCCCCTTCAACGCAGCTCTAACTCAGCGCTCTCTGTTTCCTCTTAACAGCAGCTCTAACTTCCAGCGCTCCTGTTTCCCCTTCACAGCAGGTCTAACTCACCGCTCTCAGTCTCGCGTTCAGAGCAGCTCTGAATATCAGCGGTCTCTGTTGCCCCTTCACAGCAGCTCTGACTAACTCTCAGCTGTCTATGTTGCCCCTTCAACGCAGCTGTAACTCTCAGCGCTCTCTGTTTCCCCTTCAGAGCAGCTCTAACTCCCAGCGCTCCTGTTTCCCCTTCACAGCAGGTCTAACTCACCGCTCTCAGTCTCGCATTCACAGCAGCTCTGAATATCAGCGCTCTCTGTTTTCCCTTCACAGCAGCTCTAACTCTCAGCGCTCTCTGTTGCCCCTTCACAGCACCTTCGGTTACCTCTCAGCGCTCTGTTTCCCCTTCCCAGCAGCTCTATGTCTCAGCGCTATCTTTTGCCCATTCAGAGCATCTTCGACTAACTCTCAGCGCTACCTGTTGCCCCTTAAACGCACCTCTGTCAGCGCTCTGTTGCCCCTTCACAGCAGCTCTGACTAACTCTCAGCGCTCTCTGTTGCCCCTTCACAGCAGCTCTAGCTCTCAACGCTTTCTGTTTCCCCTTCAAATCAGCTCTAAATCTCAGCCCTCTATGTTGCCCCTTCACAGCAGCTCTAACTCCCAGCGCTCTCTGTGGCCCCTTCACAGCATCATCGAATGACTCTCAGCGCTCTCTGTTGCCCTTTAACAGCAGCTCTGAATAACTCTCAGCACTCTTGTTGTCCCTTCAGAGCAGCTGTAACTTTCAGCGCTGTCTCTTGCCCCTTCACAGCAGCTCTAACTCTCAGCACTCTCTGTTGCCCCTTCGACTCAGCTCTAAACTCTCAGCGCTCTCTGTTGCCCCTTGAACGCAGCTCTAACTCTCAGCGCTCTCTGTTGCCCCTTCACAGCAGCTCTAACTCCCAGCAATCTCTGTTGCCCCTTGAACGCAGCTCTAACTCTCAGCGCTCTCTATTGACCCTTCACAGCAGCTCTGACAAACTCTCAGCACTCTCTCTTGCCACGACACAGTTGCTCTGACTCTCAGCGCTCTCTGTTGCCTCTTCACAGCAGCTCTAACTCCCAGCACTCGGTGTTGCCCCTTCATAGCAGCTCTAACTGTAAGCGCTCTCTGTTGCCCCTTTACCGCATTTTCCACGAACTCTCATCGCTAGCCGTTTCCCTTTCAAAAAAGCTCTAAATCTCAGCCTTCTCTGTTGCCCCTTCAGAGCAGCTCTAGCTCTCAGCGCTCTGTTTCCCCTTCCCAGCAGCTCTAACTCTCAGCGCTCTCTGTTTCCCCTTCACAGCAGCTCTAACTCCCAGCGGTCTCTGTTCCCCTTCACAGCAGCTCTAACTCCCAGCGCTCTGTTTCCTCTTCACAGCAGTTCTACCTCTCAGCGCTGTTTCCCCTTCCCAGCAGCTCGAACTCTCAGCGCTCTCTGTTGCCCCTTCACAGCAGCTTTAACTCCCAGCGCTCTGTTTCCCCTTCTCAGCTGCTCTAACTCTCAGCGCTCTCTGTTGCCGCTTCACAACAGCTCTAACTAACCCTCACTGCTCTGTCTCCCATTCACAGCAGCTCTGAATGTCAGTGCTCTCTGTTGCCCCTTCACAGCAGCGCTGACTAACTCTCAGCTGTCTGTGTTGCCCCTTTAACGCAGCTGTAACTCTCAGCGCTCTCTGTTGCCCCTTCACAGCACCTTCGGTTACCTCTCAGCGCTCTCTGTTGCCCCTTCCCAGCAGCTCTATGTCTCAGCGCTATCTTTTGCCCCTTCAGAATATCTTCGACTAAATCTCAGCGCTAGCTGTTGCTCCTTCAATGCAGCTCTAACTCTCAGCGCTCTCTGTTGTCCATTCACAGCAGCTCTAGCTCTCAGCGCTCTCTGTTGCGCCTACACAGCAGGTCTAACGCTCAGCGCTCTCTGTTGCCCCTTCACAGCAGCTCTAACTCCCAGCGCTCTCTGTTGCCCCTTCACAGCAGCTCTAACTCCCAGCGCGCTCTGTTGCCCCTTCACAGCAGCTCTAACTCCCAGCGCTCTGTTTCTCCTTCTCAGCTGCTCTAAATATCACCGCTCTCTGTTGCCCCTTCACAGCAGCCTTAACAACCAGCGCTCTCTGTTTCCCCTTCACCGCAGCTCTAACTCTCAGCGCTCTCTGTTGCCCCTTCACAGCAGCTCTAACTCCCAGCACTCTCTGTTTCTCCTTCTCAGCTGCTCTAAATATCACCGCTCTCTGTTGCCCCTTCACAGCAGCCTTAACAACCAGCGCTCTCTGTTTCACCTTCACCGCAGCTCTAACTCTCAGCGCTCTCTGTTGCCCCTTCACAGCAGCTCTAACTCCCAGCGCTCTCTGTTTCCCCTTCTCAGCTGCTCTAACTCTAAGCGCTCTCTGTTGCCCCTTCAACGCAGCTTGAACTCTCAGCGCTCTCTGTTGCCCCTTCAACGCAGCTCTAACTCAGCGCTCTGTTTCCCTTTCACAGCAGCTCTAACTTCCAGCGCTCCTGTTTCCCCTTCACAGCAGGTCTAACTCACCGCTCTCAGTCTCGCGTTCAGAGCAGCTCTGAATATCAGCGGTCTCTGTTGCCCCTTCACAGCAGCTCTGACTAACTCTCAGCTGTCTCTGTTGCCCCTTCAACGCAGCTGTAACTCTCAGCGCTCTCTGTTGCCCCTTCACAGCACCTTCGGTTACCTCTCAGCGCTCTCTGTTGCCCCTTCCCAGCAGCTCTATGTCTCAGCGCTATCTTTTTCCCCTTCAGAATATCTTCGACTAACTCTCAGTGCTAGCTATTGCCCCTTCAACGCAGCTCTAACCGTCAGCGCTCTGTTGCCCCTTCCCAGCAGGTCTAACTCTCAGAGCTCTCTGTTGCCCCTTCAACGCAGCTCTGACTAACGCTCAACGCTTTCCATTGCCGCGTCACAGCACCTTTGAGTAACTCTCAGCGCTCTCTGTTGCCCCTTCCCAGCAGCTCTATATCTCAGCGCTATCTTTTGCCCCTTCAGAGCATCTTCGACTAACTCTCAGCGCTAGCTGTTGCCCCTTCAACGCAGCTCTAACTCACAGCGCTCTCTGTTGCCCCTTCACAGCAGCTCTAACTCCCAGCGCTCTGTTTCTCCTTCTCAGCTGTTCTAAATATCACCGCTCTCTGTTGCCCCTTCACAGCAGCTCTAACTCTCAGCGCTCTCTGTTGCCCCTTCACAGCAGCTCTAACTCTCAGCGCTCTCTGTTGCCCCTTCAACGCAGCGCTAACTCCCAGCACTCTCTGTTGCCCGTCCACACAGCTCTAACTCTCAGCACTCTCTGTTGCTGCTTCACAACAGCTCTGACTAGCCCTCACCGCTCTGTCTCCCATTCACAGCAGCTCTGAATGTCAGTGCTCTCTGTTGCCCCTTCACAGCAGCTCTAGCTCTCAGCGCTCTCGGTTGCCCCTTGAACGCAGCTCTAACTCTCAGCACTCTCTGTTGCCCCTTCACAGCAGCTCTAACTCTCAGCGCTCTCTGTTTCCCCTTCTCAGCTGCTCTAACTCTCAGCGCTCTCTGTTGCCAGTTCAACGCAGCTTGAACTCTCATCGCTCTCTGTTACCCCTTCAACGCAGCTCTAACTCAGCGCTCTCTGTTTCCCCTTCACAGCAGCTCTAACTCCCAGCGCTCCTGTTTCCCCTTCACAGCAGGTCTAACTCACCGCTCTCAGTCTCGCGTTCAGAGCAGCTCTAAATATCAGCGGTCTCTGTTGCCCCTTCACAGCAGCTCTGACTAACTCTCAGCGCTCTCTGTTGCCCCTTCAACGCAGCTGTAACTCTCAGCGCTCTCTGTTGCCCCTTTACAGCACCTTCGGTTACCTCTCAGCGCTCTCTGTTGCCCCTTCCCAGCAGCTCTATGTCTCAGCGCGATCTTTTGCCCCTTCAGAGCATCTTCGACTAACTCTCAGTGCTAGCTGTTGCCCCTTCACCGCAGCTCTAACTCTCAGCGCTCTCTGTTGCCCCTTCACAGCAGCTCTAACTCCCAGCGCTCTCTGTTTCCCCTTCTCAGCTGCTCTAACTTCCAGCGCTCTTTTTCCCCTTCACAGCAGCTCTAACTCCCAGGTCTCTCTGTTGCCGCTTCACAGCAGCTCTAACTCCAAGCGATCTGTTTCCCCTTCTCAGCTGCTCTATCAGCGCTCTCTGTTGCCCCTTCAACGCAGCTCTAACTCTCAGCGCTCTCTGTGGCCCCTTCTCAGCTGCTCTAACTCTCAGCGCTCTCTGTTGCCCCTTCAAAGCAGCTCGAACTCTCAGCGCTCTCTGTGGCCCCTTCACAGCATCATCGACTCTCAGCGCTCTCTGTTGCCCCTTAACAGCAGCTCTGAATAACTCTCAGCACTCTCTGTTGTCCCTTCAGAGCAGCTCTAACTTTCAGCACTGCCTATTGCCCCTTCACAGCATCTTCGACTAACTCTCAGCGCTCTGTTGCCCCTTCAAAGCAGCTCTAACTCTCAGCGCTCTCTGTTGTCCCTTTCCTGCAGCTCTGACAAACTCTCAGCACTCTCTCTTGCCCCGTCACAGTTGCTCTGACTCTCAGCGCTCTCTGTTGCCCCGTCACAGTAGCTCTAACTCTCAGCGCTCTCTATTGCCTCTTCACAGCAGCTCTAACTCCCAGCACTCGGTGTTGCCCCTTCATTGCAGCTCTAACTGTAAGCGCTCTCTGTTGCCCCTTTACCGCATTTTCCACGAACTCTCATCGCTCTCCGTTTCCCCTTCAAATCAGCTCTAAATCTCAGCCCTCTCTGTTGCCCCTTCAGAGCAGCTCTAACTCTCAGCGCTCTCTGTTGCCCCTTCCCAGCAGCTCTAACTCTCAGCGCTCTCTGTTTCCCCTTCTCAGCTGCTCTATCAGTGCTCTCTGTTGCCCCTTCAACGCAGCGCTAACTCCCAGCACTCTCTGTTGCCCGTCCACACAGCTCTAACTCTCAGCACTCTCTGTTGCCGCTTCACAACAGCTCTGACTAACCCTCACCGCTCTGTCTCCCATTCACAGCAGCTCTGAATGTAAGTGCTCTCTGTTGCCCCTTCAACGCAGCTCTCTCAATGCTTTCTGTTTCCCCTTCACAGCAGCTCTAACTCCCAGCGCACTCTGTTGACCCTTCAACGCAGCTCTAACTCTCAGCACTCTCTGTTGCCCCGTGATCGCAGCTCTAACTCTCAGCGCTCTGTGTTTCCCCTTCACAGCAGCTTTAACTCCCCGCGCTCTCGTTTCCCCTTCTCACCTGCTCTAACTCTCAGCACTCTCTGTTGCCCCTTCACAACAGCTCTGACTAACCCTCACCGCTCTCTGTCTCCCATTCACAGCAGCTCTGAATGTCAGTGCTCTCTGTTGCCCCTTCACAGCAGCTCTGACTAACTCTCAGCTCTGACTAACTCTCAGTGCTAGCTATTGCCCCTTCAACGCAGCTCTAACTGTCAGCGCTCTGTTGCCCCTTCACAGCAAGCTCTAACTCTCAGCGCTCTCTGTTGCCCCTTCCCAGCAGGTCTAACTCTCAGCGCTCTCTGTTGCCCCTTCAACGCAGCTCTGACTAACGCTCAACGCTTTCCATTGCCGCGTCACAGCACCTTTGATTAACTCTCAGCGCTCTCTGTTGCCCCTTCCCAGCAGCTCTATGTCTCAGCGCTATCTTTTGCCCCTTCAGAGCATCTTCGACTAACTCTCAGCGCTAGCTGTTGCCCCTTCAACGCAGCTCTAACTCTCAGCGCTCTCTGTTGCCCATTCACAGCAGCTCTAGCTCTCAGCGCTCTCTGTTGCGCCTACACAGCAGGTCTAACGCTCAGCGCACTCTGTTGCCCCTTCACAGCAGCTCTAACTCCCAGCGCTCTCTGTTGCCCCTTCACAGCAGCTCTAAATCCCAGCGCGCTCTGTTGCCCCTTCACAGCAGCTCTAACTCCCAGCGCTGTCTGTTTCTCCTTCTCAGCTGCTCTAAATATCACCGCTCTCTTTTGCCCCTTCACAGCAGGTCTAACTCTCAGCGCTCTCTGTTGCCCCTTCACAGCAGCTCTAACTCTCATCGCTCTCTGTTGCCCGTCCACACAGCTCTAACTCTCAGCACTCTCTGTTGCCGCTTCACAACAGCTCTGACTAGCCCTCACCGCTCTGTCTCCCATTCACAGCAGCTCTGAATGTCAGTGCTCTCTGTTGCCCCTTCACAGCAGCTCTAACTCTCAGCGCTCTCTGTTGCCCCTTCACAGCAGATCTAGCTCTCAGCGCTCTGTTACCCCTTCAACGCAGCTGGAACTCTCAGCGCTCTGTTTCCCCTTCACAGCAGCTCTAACTCCCAGCGCTCTCTGTTGCCCCTTCACAGCATCTTTAACTCCCAGCGCTCTCTGTTTCCCCTTCTCACCTGGTCTAACTCTCAGCGCTCTCTGTTGCCCCTTCAACGCAGCGCTAACTCCCAGCACTCTCTGTTGACCGTCCACACAGCTCTAACTCTCAGCACTCTCTGTTGCCGCTTCACAACAGCTCTGACTAACCCTCACCGCTCTGTCTCCCATTCACAGCAGCTCTGAATGTCAGTGCTCTCTGTTGCCCCTTCACAGCAGCTCTAGCTCTCAGCGCTCTCTGTTGCGCCTACACAGCAGGTCTAACTCTCAGCGCTCTCAGTTGCCCCTTCAACGCAGCTTGAACTCTCAGCGCTCTCTGTTGCCCCTTCAACGCAGCTCTAACTCTCAACGCTTTCTGTTTCCCCTTCAAATCAGCTCTAAATCTCAGCCCTCTCTGTTGCCCCTTCACAGCAGCTCTAACTCCCAGCGCTCTCTGTGGCCCCTTCACAGCATCATCGAATGACTCTCAGCGCTCTCTGTTGCCCCTTAACAGCAGCTCTGAATAACTCTTGGCACTCTTGTTGTCCCTTCAGAGCAGCTCTAACTTTCAGCGCTGTCTCTTGCCCCTTCACAGCAGCTCTGAGTAACTCTCAGCGCTCTCTGTTGCCCCTTGAACGCGGCTCTAACTCTCAGCGCTCTGTTTCCCCTTCAACGCAGCTCTAACTCAGCTCTGTTTCCCCTTCACAGCAGCTCTAACTCCCAGCGCTGCTGTTTCCCCTTCACAGCAGGTCTAACTCTCACCGCTCTCAGTCTCACATTCACAGCAGCTCTGAATATCAGCGGTCTCTGTTTCCCCTTCAAAGCAGCTCTGACTAACTCTCAGCGCTCTGTTTCCCCTTCAGAGCAGCTCTAACTCCCAGCACTCCTGTTTCCCCTTCACAGCAGGTCTAACTCACCGCTCTAGGTCTCGCATTCACAGCAGCTCTGAATATCAGCGCTCTCTGTTTTCCCTTCACAGCAGCTCTAACTCTCAGCGCTCTCTGTTGCCCCTTCACAGCACCTTCGGTTACCTCTCAGCGCTCTGTTTCCCCTTCCGAGCAGCTCTATCTCTCAGCGCTATCTTTTGCCCATTCAGAGCATCTTCGACTAACTCTCAGCGCTAGCTGTTGCCCCTTCAACGCACCTCTGTCAGCGCTCTGTTGCCCCTTCACAGCAGCTCTGACTAACTCTCAGCGCTCTCTGTTGCCCCTTCCCAGCAGCTCTATGTCTCAGCGCTATCTTTTGCCCCTTCAGAATATCTTCGACTAACTCTCAGTGCTAGCTATTGCCCCTTCAACGCAGCTCTAACTGTCAGCGCTCTGTTGCCCCTTCCCAGCAGCTCTGTCAGCGCTATCTATTGCCCCTTCACAGCAGCTCTAACTCTCAGCGCTCTCTGTTGCCCCTTCCCAGCAGGTCTAACTCTCAGCGCTCTCTGTTGCCCCTTCAACGCAGCTGTGACTAACACTCAACGCTTTCCATTGCCGCGTCACAGCACCTTTGATTAACTCTCAGCGCTCTCTGTTGCCCCTTCCCAGCAGCTCTATGTCTCAGCGCTATCTTTTGCCCCTTCAGAGCATCTTCGACTAACTCTCAGCGCTAGCTGTTGCCCCTTCAACGCAGCTCTAACACTCAGCGCTCTCTATGCCCATTCACAGCAGCTCTAACTCCCAGCGCTCTCTGTTGCCACTTCACAGCAGCTCTAACTCCCAGCGCTCTCTGTTGCCCCTTCACAGCAGCTCTAACACCCAGCGCTCTCTGTTGCCCCTTCACAGCTGCTCTAAATATCACCGCTCTCTGTTGCCCCTTCACAGCAGCTCTAACTCCCAGCGCTCTCTGTTTCCCCTTCTCAGCTGCTCTAACTTCCAGCGCTCTTTTTCCCCTTCACAGCAGCTCTAACTCCCAGGTCTCTCTGTTGCCGCTTCACAGCAGCTCTAACTCCAAGCGATCTGTTTCCCCTTCTCAGCTGCTCTATCAGCGCTCTCTGTTGCCCCTTCAACGCAGCTCTAACTCTCAGCGCTCTCTGTGGCCCCTTCTCAGCTGCTCTAACTCTCAGCGCTCTCTGTTGCCCCTTCAAAGCAGCTCGAACTCTCAGCGCTCTCTGTGGCCCCTTCACAGCATCATCGACTCTCAGCGCTCTCTGTTGCCCCTTAACAGCAGCTCTGAATAACTCTCAGCACTCTCTGTTGTCCCTTCAGAGCAGCTCTAACTTTCAGCACTGCCTATTGCCCCTTCACAGCATCTTCGACTAACTCTCAGCGCTCTGTTGCCCCTTCAAAGCAGCTCTAACTCTCAGCGCTCTCTGTTGTCCCTTTCCTGCAGCTCTGACAAACTCTCAGCACTCTCTCTTGCCCCGTCACAGTTGCTCTGACTCTCAGCGCTCTCTGTTGCCCCGTCACAGTAGCTCTAACTCTCAGCGCTCTCTATTGCCTCTTCACAGCAGCTCTAACTCCCAGCACTCGGTGTTGCCCCTTCATTGCAGCTCTAACTGTAAGCGCTCTCTGTTGCCCCTTTACCGCATTTTCCACGAACTCTCATCGCTCTCCGTTTCCCCTTCAAATCAGCTCTAAATCTCAGCCCTCTCTGTTGCCCCTTCAGAGCAGCTCTAACTCTCAGCGCTCTCTGTTGCCCCTTCCCAGCAGCTCTAACTCTCAGCGCTCTCTGTTTCCCCTTCTCAGCTGCTCTATCAGTGCTCTCTGTTGCCCCTTCAACGCAGCGCTAACTCCCAGCACTCTCTGTTGCCCGTCCACACAGCTCTAACTCTCAGCACTCTCTGTTGCCGCTTCACAACAGCTCTGACTAACCCTCACCGCTCTGTCTCCCATTCACAGCAGCTCTGAATGTAAGTGCTCTCTGTTGCCCCTTCAACGCAGCTCTCTCAATGCTTTCTGTTTCCCCTTCACAGCAGCTCTAACTCCCAGCGCACTCTGTTGACCCTTCAACGCAGCTCTAACTCTCAGCACTCTCTGTTGCCCCGTGATCGCAGCTCTAACTCTCAGCGCTCTGTGTTTCCCCTTCACAGCAGCTTTAACTCCCCGCGCTCTCGTTTCCCCTTCTCACCTGCTCTAACTCTCAGCACTCTCTGTTGCCCCTTCACAACAGCTCTGACTAACCCTCACCGCTCTCTGTCTCCCATTCACAGCAGCTCTGAATGTCAGTGCTCTCTGTTGCCCCTTCACAGCAGCTCTGACTAACTCTCAGCTCTGACTAACTCTCAGTGCTAGCTATTGCCCCTTCAACGCAGCTCTAACTGTCAGCGCTCTGTTGCCCCTTCACAGCAAGCTCTAACTCTCAGCGCTCTCTGTTGCCCCTTCCCAGCAGGTCTAACTCTCAGCGCTCTCTGTTGCCCCTTCAACGCAGCTCTGACTAACGCTCAACGCTTTCCATTGCCGCGTCACAGCACCTTTGATTAACTCTCAGCGCTCTCTGTTGCCCCTTCCCAGCAGCTCTATGTCTCAGCGCTATCTTTTGCCCCTTCAGAGCATCTTCGACTAACTCTCAGCGCTAGCTGTTGCCCCTTCAACGCAGCTCTAACTCTCAGCGCTCTCTGTTGCCCATTCACAGCAGCTCTAGCTCTCAGCGCTCTCTGTTGCGCCTACACAGCAGGTCTAACGCTCAGCGCACTCTGTTGCCCCTTCACAGCAGCTCTAACTCCCAGCGCTCTCTGTTGCCCCTTCACAGCAGCTCTAAATCCCAGCGCGCTCTGTTGCCCCTTCACAGCAGCTCTAACTCCCAGCGCTGTCTGTTTCTCCTTCTCAGCTGCTCTAAATATCACCGCTCTCTTTTGCCCCTTCACAGCAGGTCTAACTCTCAGCGCTCTCTGTTGCCCCTTCACAGCAGCTCTAACTCTCATCGCTCTCTGTTGCCCGTCCACACAGCTCTAACTCTCAGCACTCTCTGTTGCCGCTTCACAACAGCTCTGACTAGCCCTCACCGCTCTGTCTCCCATTCACAGCAGCTCTGAATGTCAGTGCTCTCTGTTGCCCCTTCACAGCAGCTCTAACTCTCAGCGCTCTCTGTTGCCCCTTCACAGCAGATCTAGCTCTCAGCGCTCTGTTACCCCTTCAACGCAGCTGGAACTCTCAGCGCTCTGTTTCCCCTTCACAGCAGCTCTAACTCCCAGCGCTCTCTGTTGCCCCTTCACAGCAGCTTTAACTCCCAGCGCTCTCTGTTTCCCCTTCTCACCTGGTCTAACTCTCAGCGCTCTCTGTTGCCCCTTCAACGCAGCGCTAACTCCCAGCACTCTCTGTTGACCGTCCACACAGCTCTAACTCTCAGCACTCTCTGTTGCCGCTTCACAACAGCTCTGACTAACCCTCACCGCTCTGTCTCCCATTCACAGCAGCTCTGAATGTCAGTGCTCTCTGTTGCCCCTTCACAGCAGCTCTAGCTCTCAGCGCTCTCTGTTGCGCCTACACAGCAGGTCTAACTCTCAGCGCTCTCAGTTGCCCCTTCAACGCAGCTTGAACTCTCAGCGCTCTCTGTTGCCCCTTCAACGCAGCTCTAACTCTCAACGCTTTCTGTTTCCCCTTCAAATCAGCTCTAAATCTCAGCCCTCTCTGTTGCCCCTTCACAGCAGCTCTAACTCCCAGCGCTCTCTGTGGCCCCTTCACAGCATCATCGAATGACTCTCAGCGCTCTCTGTTGCCCCTTAACAGCAGCTCTGAATAACTCTTGGCACTCTTGTTGTCCCTTCAGAGCAGCTCTAACTTTCAGCGCTGTCTCTTGCCCCTTCACAGCAGCTCTGACTAACTCTCAGCGCTCTCTGTTGCCCCTTGAACGCGGCTCTAACTCTCAGCGCTCTGTTTCCCCTTCACAGCAGCTCTAACTCCCAGCGCTGCTGTTTCCCCTTCACAGCAGGTCTAACTCTCACCGCTCTCAGTCTCACATTCACAGCAGCTCTGAATATCAGCGGTCTCTGTTTCCCCTTCACAGCAGCTCTGACTAACTCTCAGCGCTCTGTTTCCCCTTCAGAGCAGCTCTAACTCCCAGCACTCCTGTTTCCCCTTCACAGCAGGTCTAACTCACCGCTCTAGGTCTCGCATTCACAGCAGCTCTGAATATCAGCGCTCTCTGTTTTCCCTTCACAGCAGCTCTAACTCTCAGCGCTCTCTGTTGCCCCTTCACAGCAACTTCGGTTACCTCTCAGCGCTCTGTTTCCCCTTCCGAGCAGCTCTATCTCTCAGCGCTATCTTTTGCCCATTCAGAGCATCTTCGACTAACTCTCAGCGCTAGCTGTTGCCCCTTCAACGCACCTCTGTCAGCGCTCTGTTGCCCCTTCACAGCAGCTCTGACTAACTCTCAGCGCTCTCTGTTGCCCCTTCCCAGCAGCTCTATGTCTCAGCGCTATCTTTTGCCCCTTCAGAATATCTTCGACTAACTCTCAGTGCTAGCTATTGCCCCTTCAACGCAGCTCTAACTGTCAGCGCTCTGTTGCCCCTTCCCAGCAGCTCTGACTGTCAGCGCTATCTATTGCCCCTTCACAGCAGCTCTAACTCTCAGCGCTCTCTGTTGCCCCTTCCCAGCAGGTCTAACTCTCAGCGCTCTCTGTTGCCCCTTCAACGCAGCTGTGACTAACACTCAACGCTTTCCATTGCCGCGTCACAGCACCTTTGATTAACTCTCAGCGCTCTCTGTTGCCCCTTCCCAGCAGCTCTATGTCTCAGCGCTATCTTTTGCCCCTTCAGAGCATCTTCGACTAACTCTCAGCGCTAGCTGTTGCCCCTTCAACGCAGCTCTAACTCTCAGCGCTCTCTGTTGCCCATTCACAGCAGCTCTAACTCCCAGCGCTCTCTGTTGCCACTTCACAGCAGCTCTAGCTCTCAGCGCTCTCTGTTGCCCCTACACAGCAGGTCTAACTCTCAGCGCTCTCGGTTGCCCCTTGAACGCAGCTCTAACTCTCAGCACTCTCTGTTGCCCCTTCACAGCAGCTCTAACTCTCAGGGCTCTCTGTTTCCCCCTCTCAGCTGCTCTAACTCTCAGCGCTCTCTGTTGCCCCTTAAACGCAGCTCTAACTCAGCGCTCTCTGTTTCCCCTTCACAGCAGCTCTAACTCCCAGCGCTCCTGTTTCCCCTTCACAGCAGGTCTAACTCACCGCTCTCAGTCTCGCGTTCAGAGCAGCTCTAAATATCAGCGGTCTCTGTTGCCCCTTCACAGCAGCTCTGACTAACACTCAGCGCTCTCTGTTGCCCCTTCAACGCAGCTGTAAGTCTCAGCGCTCTCTGTTGCCCCTTTACAGCACCTTCGGTTACCTCTCAGCGCTCTCTGTTGCCCCTTCCCAGCAGCTCTATGTCTCAGCGCTATCTTTTGCCCCTTCAGAGCATCTTCGACTAACTCTCAGTGCTAGCTGTTGCCCCTTCAACGCAGCTCTAACTGTCAGCGCTCTGTTGCCCCTTCACAGCAGCTCTAACTTTCAGCGCTCTCTGTTGCCCCTTCATAGCAGCTCTGAATAACTCTCAGCGCTCTCTGTTGCCCCTTCAACGCAGCTCTAACTCTCAACGCTCTCTGTTTCCCCTTCACAGCAGCTCTAACTCCCAGCGCACTCCGTTGACCCTTCAACGCAGCTCTAACTCTCAGCGCTCTCTGTTGCCCCTTCACAGCAGCTCTAACTCTCAGCGCTCTCTGTTGCCCATTCACAGCAGCTCTAAATCTCAGCCCTCTCTGTTGCCCCTTCACAGCAGCTCTAACTCCCAGCGCTCTCTGTGGCCCCTTCACAGCATCATCGAATGACTCTCAGCGCTCTCTGTTGCCCCTTAACAGCAGCTCTGAATAACTCTTGGCACTCTTGTTGTCCCTTCAGAGCAGCTCTAACTTTCAGCGCTGTCTCTTGCCCCTTCACAGCAGCTCTGACTAACTCTCAGCGCTCTCTGTTGCCCCTTGAACGCGGCTCTAACTCTCAGCGCTCTGTTTCCCCTTCAACGCAGCTCTAACTCAGCTCTGTTTCCCCTTCACAGCAGCTCTAACTCCCAGCGCTGCTGTTTCCCCTTCACAGCAGGTCTAACTCTCACCGCTCTCAGTCTCACATTCACAGCAGCTCTGAATATCAGCGGTCTCTGTTTCCCCTTCACAGCAGCTCTGACTAACTCTCAGCGCTCTGTTTCCCCTTCAGAGCAGCTCTAACTCCCAGCACTCCTGTTTCCCCTTCACAGCAGGTCTAACTCACCGCTCTAGGTCTCGCATTCACAGCAGCTCTGAATATCAGCGCTCTCTGTTTTCCCTTCACAGCAGCTCTAACTCTCAGCGCTCTCTGTTGCCCCTTCACAGCACCTTCGGTTACCTCTCAGCGCTCTGTTTCCCCTTCCGAGCAGCTCTATCTCTCAGCGCTATCTTTTGCCCATTCAGAGCATCTTCGACTAACTCTCAGCGCTAGCTGTTGCCCCTTCAACGCACCTCTGTCAGCGCTCTGTTGCCCCTTCACAGCAGCTCTGACTAACTCTCAGCGCTCTCTGTTGCCCCTTCCCAGCAGCTCTATGTCTCAGCGCTATCTTTTGCCCCTTCAGAATATCTTCGACTAACTCTCAGTGCTAGCTATTGCCCCTTCAACGCAGCTCTAACTGTCAGCGCTCTGTTGCCCCTTCCCAGCAGCTCTGACTGTCAGCGCTATCTATTGCCCCTTCACAGCAGCTCTAACTCTCAGCGCTCTGTTGCCCCTTCCCAGCAGGTCTAACTCTCAGCGCTCTCTGTTGCCCCTTCAACGCAGCTGTGACTAACACTCAACGCTTTCCATTGCCGCGTCACAGCACCTTTGATTAACTCTCAGCGCTCTCTGTTGCCCCTTCCCAGCAGCTCTATGTCTCAGCGCTATCTTTTGCCCCTTCAGAGCATCTTCGACTAACTCTCAGCGCTAGCTGTTGCCCCTTCAACGCAGCTCTAACTCTCAGCGCTCTCTGTTGCCCATTCACAGCAGCTCTAACTCCCAGCGCTCTCTGTTGCCCCTTCACAGCAGCTCTAGCTCTCAGCGCTCTATGTTGCCCCTACACAGCAGGTCTAACTCTCAGCGCTCTCGGTTGCCCCTTGAACGCAGCTCTAACTCTCAGCACTCTCTGTTGCCCCTTCACAGCAGCTCTAACTCTCAGGGCTCTCTGTTTCCCCTTCTCAGCTGCTCTAACTCTCAGCGCTCTCTGTTGCCCCTTCAACGCAGCTGTGACTAACACTCAACGCTTTCCATTGCCGCGTCACAGCACCTTTGATTAACTCTCAGCGCTCTCTGTTGCCCCTTCCCAGCAGGTCTAACTCTCAGCGCTCTCTGTTGCCCCTTCAACGCAGCTGTGACTAACACTCAACGCTTTCCATTGCCGCGTCACAGCACCTTTGATTAACTATCAGCGCTCTCTGTTGCCCCTTCCCAGCAGCTCTATGTCTCAGCGCTATCTTTTGCCCCTTCAGAGCATCTTCGACTAACTCTCAGTGCTAGCTGTTGCCCCTTCAACGCAGCTCTAACTGTCAGCGCTCTGTTGCCCCTTCACAGCAGCTCTGACTAACTTTCAGCGCTCTCTGTTGCCCCTTCATAGCAGCTCTGAATAACTCTCAGCGCTCTCTGTTGCCCCTTCAACGCAGCTCTAACTCTCAACGCTCTCTGTTTCCCCTTCACAGCAGCTCTAACTCCCAGCGCACTCCGTTGACCCTTCAACGCAGCTCTAACTCTCAGCGCTCTCTGTTGCCCCTTCACCGCAGCTCTAACTCTCAGCGCTCTGTTTCCCCTTCACAGCAGCTCTAACTCCCAGCGCACTCCGTTGACCCTTCAACGCAGCTCTAACTCTCAGCGCTCTCTGTTGCCCCTTGAAAGCAGCTCTAACTCTCAGCACTCTCTGTTGCCCCTTCCCAGCAGCTCTAACTCTCAGCGCTCTCTGTTTCCCCTTCTCAGCTGCTCTAACTCTCAGCGCTCTCTGTTGCCCCTTCACAGCAGCTCTAACTCCCAGCGCTCTGTTTCCCCTTCTCAGCTGCTCTAACTCTCAGCGCTCTCTGTTGCCCCTTCAACACAGCTTGAACTCTCAGCGCTCTCTGTTGCCCCTTCAACGCAGCTCTAACTCAGCGCTCTCTGTTTCCTCTTAACAGCAGCTCTAACTTCCAGCGCTCCTGTTTCCCCTTCACAGCAGGTCTAACTCACCGCTCTCAGTCTCGCGTTCAGAGCAGCTCTGAATATCAGCGGTCTCTGTTGCCCCTTCAACGCAGCTCTGACTAACTCTCAGCTGTCTCTGTTGCCCCTTCAACGCAGCTGTAACTCTCAGCGCTCTCTGTTGCCCCTTCCCAGCAGCTCTATATCTCAGCGCTATCTTTTGCCCCTTCAGAGCATCTTCGACTAACTCTCAGCGCTAGCTGTTGCCCCTTCAACGCAGCTCTAACTCACAGCGCTCTCTGTTGCCCCTTCACAGCAGCTCTAACTCCCAGCGCTCTGTTTCTCCTTCTCAGCTGCTCTAAATATCACCGCTCTCTGTTGCCCCTTCACAGCAGGTCTAACTCTCAGCGCTCTCTGTTGCCCCTTCACAGCAGCTCTAACTCTCAGCGCTCTCTGTTGCCCCTTCAACGCAGCGCTAACTCCCAGCACTCTCTGTTGCCCGTCCACACAGCTCTAACTCTCAGCACTCTCTGTTGCTGCTTCACAACAGCTCTGACTAGCCCTCACCGCTCTGTCTCCCATTCACAGCAGCTCTGAATGTCAGTGCTCTCTGTTGCCCCTTCACAGCAGCTCTAGCTCTCAGCGCTCTCGGTTGCCCCTTGAACGCAGCTCTAACTCTCAGCACTCTCTGTTGCCCCTTCACAGCAGCTCTAACTCTCAGCGCTCTCTGTTTCCCCTTCTCAGCTGCTCTAACTCTCAGCGCTCTCTGTTGCCAGTTCAACGCAGCTTGAACTCTCAGCGCTCTCTGTTGCCCCTTCAACGCAGCTCTAACTCAGCGCTCTCTGTTTCCCCTTCACAGCAGCTCTAACTCCCAGCGCTCCTGTTTCCCCTTCACAGCAGGTCTAACTCACCGCTCTCAGTCTCGCGTTCAGAGCAGCTCTAAATATCAGCGGTCTCTGTTGCCCCTTCACAGCAGCTCTGACTAATTCTCAGCGCTCTCTGTTGCCCCTTCAACGCAGCTGTAACTCTCAGCGCTCTCTGTTGCCCCTTTACAGCACCTTCGGTTACCTCTCAGCGCTCTCTGTTGCCCCTTCCCAGCAGCTCTATGTCTCAGCGCGATCTTTTGCCCCTTCAGAGCATCTTCGACTAACTCTCAGTGCTAGCTGTTGCCCCTTCAACGCAGCTCTAACTATCAGCGCTCTGTTGCCCCTTCACAGCAGCTCTGACTAACTTTCAGCGCTCTCTGTTGCCCCTTCACAGCAGCTCTGAATAACTCCCAGCGCTCTCTGTTGCCCCTTCAACGCAGCTCTAACTCTCAACGCTCTGTTTCCCCTTCACAGCAGCTCTAACTCCCAGCGCACTCCGTTGACCCTTCAACGCAGCTCTAACTCTCAGCGTTCTCTGTTGCCCCTTGAAAGCAGCTCTAACTCTCATAACTCTCTGTTGCCCCTTCACCGCAGCTCTAACTCTCAGCGCTCTCTGTTGCCCCTTCACAGCAGCTCTAACTCCCAGCGCTCTCTGTTTCCCCTTCTCAGCTGCTCTAACTTCCAGCGCTCTTTTTCCCCTTCACAGCAGCTCTAACTCCCAGGTCTCTCTGTTGCCGCTTCACAGCAGCTCTAACTCCAAGCGATCTGTTTCCCCTTCTCAGCTGCTCTATCAGCGCTCTCTGTTGCCCCTTCAACGCAGCTCTAACTCTCAGCGCTCTCTGTGGCCCCTTCTCAGCTGCTCTAACTCTCAGCGCTCTCTGTTGCCCCTTCAAAGCAGCTCTAACTCTCAGCGCTCTCTGTTGTCCCTTTCCTGCAGCTCTGACAAACTCTCAGCACTCTCTCTTGCCCCGTCACAGTTGCTCTGACTCTCAGCGCTCTCTGTTGCCCCGTCACAGTAGCTCTAACTCTCAGCGCTCTCTATTGCCTCTTCACAGCAGCTCTAACTCCCAGCACTCGGTGTTGCCCCTTCATTGCAGCTCTAACTGTAAGCGCTCTCTGTTGCCCCTTTACCGCATTTTCCACGAACTCTCATCGCTCTCCGTTTCCCCTTCAAATCAGCTCTAAATCTCAGCCCTCTCTGTTGCCCCTTCAGAGCAGCTCTAACTCTCAGCGCTCTCTGTTGCCCCTTCCCAGCAGCTCTAACTCTCAGCGCTCTCTGTTTCCCCTTCTCAGCTGCTCTATCAGTGCTCTCTGTTGCCCCTTCAACGCAGCGCTAACTCCCAGCACTCTCTGTTGCCCGTCCACACAGCTCTAACTCTCAGCACTCTCTGTTGCCGCTTCACAACAGCTCTGACTAACCCTCACCGCTCTGTCTCCCATTCACAGCAGCTCTGAATGTAAGTGCTCTCTGTTGCCCCTTCAACGCAGCTCTCTCAATGCTTTCTGTTTCCCCTTCACAGCAGCTCTAACTCCCAGCGCACTCTGTTGACCCTTCAACGCAGCTCTAACTCTCAGCACTCTCTGTTGCCCCGTGATCGCAGCTCTAACTCTCAGCGCTCTGTGTTTCTCCTTCACAGCAGCTTTAACTCCCCGCGCTCTCGTTTCCCCTTCTCACCTGCTCTAACTCTCAGCACTCTCTGTTGCCCCTTCACAACAGCTCTGACTAACCCTCACCGCTCTCTGTCTCCCATTCACAGCAGCTCTGAATGTCAGTGCTCTCTGTTGCCCCTTCACAGCAGCTCTGACTAACTCTCAGCTCTGACTAACTCTCAGTGCTAGCTATTGCCCCTTCAACGCAGCTCTAACTGTCAGCGCTCTGTTGCCCCTTCACAGCAAGCTCTAACTCTCAGCGCTCTGTTACCCCTTCAACGCAGCTGGAACTCTCAGCGCTCTGTTTCCCCTTCACAGCAGCTCTAACTCCCAGCGCTCTCTGTTGCCCCTTCACAGCAGCTTTAACTCCCAGCGCTCTCTGTTGCCCCTTCCCAGCAGGTCTAACTCTCAGCGCTCTCTGTTGCCCCTTCAACGCAGCGCTAACTCCCAGCACTCTCTGTTGACCGTCCACACAGCTCTAACTCTCAGCACTCTCTGTTGCCGCTTCACAACAGCTCTGACTAACCCTCACCGCTCTGTCTCCCATTCACAGCAGCTCTGAATGTCAGTGCTCTCTGTTGCCCCTTCACAGCAGCTCTAGCTCTCAGCGCTCTCTGTTGCGCCTACACAGCAGGTCTAACTCTCAGCGCTCTCAGTTGCCCCTTCAACGCAGCTTGAACTCTCAGCGCTCTCTGTTGCCCCTTCAACGCAGCTCTAACTCTCAACGCTTTCTGTTTCCCCTTCAAATCAGCTCTAAATCTCAGCCCTCTCTGTTGCCCCTTCACAGCAGCTCTAACTCCCAGCGCTGCTGTTTCCCCTTCACAGCAGGTCTAACTCTCACCGCTCTCAGTCTCACATTCACAGCAGCTCTGAATATCAGCGGTCTCTGTTTCCCCTTCACAGCAGCTCTGACTAACTCTCAGCGCTCTGTTTCCCCTTCAGAGCAGCTCTAACTCCCAGCGCTCCTGTTTCCCCTTCACAGCAGGTCTAACTCACCGCTCTAGGTCTCGCATTCACAGCAGCTCTGAATATCAGCGCTCTCTGTTTTCCCTTCACAGCAGCTCTAACTCTCAGCGCTCTCTGTTGCCCCTTCACAGCACCTTCGGTTACCTCTCAGCGCTGTTTCCCCTTCCGAGCAGCTCTATCTCTCAGCGCTATCTTTTGCCCATTCAGAGCATCTTCGACTAACTCTCAGCGCTAGCTGTTGCCCCTTCAACGCACCTCTGTCAGCGCTCTGTTGCCCCTTCACAGCAGCTCTGACTAACTCTCAGCGCTCTCTGTTGCCCCTTCCCAGCAGCTCTATGTCTCAGCGCTATCTTTTGCCCCTTCAGAATATCTTCGACTAACTCTCAGTGCTAGCTATTGCCCCTTCAACGCAGCTCTAACTGTCAGCGCTCTGTTGCCCCTTCCCAGCAGCTCTGTCAGCGCTATCTATTGCCCCTTCACAGCACCTCTAACTCTCAGCACTCTCTGTTGCCCCTTCCCAGCAGGTCTAACTCTCAGCGCTCTCTGTTGCCCCTTCAACGCAGCTGTGACTAACACTCAACGCTTTCCATTGCCGCGTCACAGCACCTTTGATTAACTCTCAGCGCTCTCTGTTGCCCCTTCCCAGCAGCTCTATGTCTCAGCGCTATCTTTTGCCCCTTCAGAGCATCTTCGACTAACTCTCAGCGCTAGCTGTTGCCCCTTCAACGCAGCTCTAACTCTCAGCGCTCTCTGTTGCCCATTCACAGCAGCTCTAACACCCAGCGCTCTCTGTTGCCCCTTCACAGCAGCTCTAGCTCTCAGCGCTCTCTGTTGCCCCTACACAGCAGGTCTAACTCTCAGCGCTCTCGGTTGCCCCTTGAACGCAGCTCTAACTCTCAGCACTCTCTGTTGCCCCTTCACAGCAGCTCTAACTCTCAGGGCTCTCTGTTTCCCCTTCTCAGCTGCTCTAACTCTCAGCGCTCTCTGTTGCCCCTTCAACGCAGCTGTGACTAACACTCAACGCTTTCCATTGCCGCGTCACAGCACCTTTGATTAACTCTCAGCGCTCTCTGTTGCCCCTTCCCAGCAGGTCTAACTCTCAGCGCTCTCTGTTTCCCCTTCACAGCAGCTCTAACTCCCAGCGCACTCCGTTGACCCTTCAACGCAGCTCTAACTCTCAGCGCTCTCTGTTGCCCCTTGAAAGCAGCTCGAACTCTCAGCACTCTCTGTTGCCCCTTCAGAGCAGCTCTAACTCTCAGCGCTCTCTGTTGCCCCTTCCCAGCAGCTCTAACTCTCAGCGCTCTCTGTTTCCCCTTCTCAGCTGCTCTAACTCTCAGCGCTCTCTGTTGCCCCTTCACAGCAGCTCTAACTCCCAGCGCTCTGTTTCCCCTTCTCAGCTGCTCTAACTCTCAGCGCTCTCTGTTGCCCCTTCAACACAGCTTGAACTCTCAGCGCTCTCTGTTGCCCCTTCAACGCAGCTCTAACTCAGCGCTCTCTGTTTCCCCTTAACAGCAGCTCTAACTTCCAGCGATCCTGTTTCCCCTTCACAGCAGGTCTAACTCACGGCTCTCAGTCTCGCGTTCAGAGCAGCTCTGAATATCAGCGGTCTCTGTTGCCCCTTCACAGCAGCTCTGACTAACTCTCAGCTGTCTATGTTGCCCCTTCAACGCAGCTGTAACTCTCAGCGCTCTCTGTTGCCCCTTCACAGCACCTTCGGTTACCTCTCAGCGCAATCTGTTGCCCCTTCCCAGCAGCTCTATGTCTCAGCGCTATCTTTTGCCCCTTCAGAGCATCTTCGACTAACTCTCAGCGCTAGCTGTTGCCCCTTCAACGCAGCTCTAACTCTCAGCGCTCTCTGTTGCCCATTCACAGCAGCTCTAGCTCTCAGCGTCTCTGTTGCGCCTACACAGCAGGTCTAACGCTCAGCTCTCTCTGTTGCCCCTTCACAGCAGCTATAACTCCCAGCGCTCTCTGTTGCCCCTTCACAGCAGCTCTAACTCCCAGCGCTCTCTGTTGCCCCTTCACAGCAGCTCTAACACCCAGCGCTCTCTGTTGCCCCTTCACAGCTGCTCTAAATATCACCGCTCTCTGTTGCCCCTTCACAGCAGGTCTAACTCTCAGCGCTCTCTGTTGCCCCTTCACAGCAGCTCTAACTCTCAGCGCTCTCTGTTGCCCCTTCAACGCAGCGCTAACTCCCAGCACTCTCTGTTGCCCGTCCACACAGCTCTGACTCTCAGCACTCTCTGTTGCCGCTTCACAACAGCTCTGACTAGCCCTCACCGCTCTGTCTCCCATTCACAGCAGCTCTGAATGTCAGTGCTCTCTGTTGCCCCATCACAGCAACTCTAACTCTCAGCGCTCTCTGTTGCCCCTTCACAGCAGCTCTAGCTCTCAGCGCTCTCTGTTGCCCCTTGAACGCAGCTCTAACTCTCAGCACTCTCTGTTGCCCCTTCAACGCAGCTCTAACTCTCAGCGCTCTCTGTTGCCCCTTAACAGCAGCTCTGAATAACTCTCAGCACTCTTGTTGTCCCTTCAGAGCAGCTCTAACTTTCAGCGCTGTCTCTTGCCCCTTCACAGCAGCTATGACTAACTCTCAGCGCTCTGTTGCCCCTTCAACGCAGCTCTAACTCTCAGCGCTCTGTTTCCCCTTCAACGCAGCTCTAACTCACCTCTGTTTCCCCGTCACAGCAGCTCTAACTCTCAGCGCTCCTGTTTCCCCTTCACAGCAGGTCTAACTCACCGCTCTCAGTCTCGCATTCACAGCAGCTCTGAATATCAGCGCTCTCTGTTTTCCCTTCACAGCAGCTCTAACTCTCAGCGCTCTCTGTTGCCCCTTCACAGCACCTTCGGTTACCTCTCAGCGCTCTCTGTTGCCCCTTCCCAGCAGCTCTATGTCTCAGCGCTATCTTTTGCCCCTTCAGAATATCTTCGACTAACTCTCAGTGCTAGCTATTGCCCCTTCAACGCAGCTCTAACTGTCAGCGCTCTGTTGCCCCTTCCCAGCAGCTCTCACTGTCAGCGCTCTCTGTTGCCCCTTAACAGCACCTCTGAATAACTCTCAGCACTCTGTGTTGTCCCTTCAGAGCAGCTCTAACTTTCAGCGCTATCTATTGCCCCTTCACAGCAGCTCTGACTAACTCTCAGCGCTCTCTGTTGCCCCTTCAACGCAGCTCTAACTCTCAGCCCTCTCCGTTGCTCCTTCACAGCAGCTCTAACACTCAGCGCCCTATGTTGCCCCTTCACAGCATTCTGACTCTCAGTGCTCTCTGTTGCCCCTTCAACGCAGCTGTAACTCTCAGCGCTCTCTGTTGCCCCTTCACAGCACCTTCGATTAACTCTCAGCACTCTGTTGCCCCTTCACATCAGCTCTCTCAGCGCTCTCGGTTGCCCCTTCAACGCAGCTCTAACTCTCAGCGCTCTGTTTCCCCTTCACAGCAGCTCTAACTCCCAGGGCTCTCTGTTGCCCCTTCACAGCAGCTCTAACTCCAAGCGATCTGTTTCCCCTTCTCAGCTGCTCTATCAGCGCTCTCTGTTGCCCCTTGAAAGCAGCTCTAACTCTCAGCACTCTCTGTTGCCCCTTCACCGCAGCTCTAACTCTCAGCGCTCTCTGTTGCCCCTTCACAGCAGCTCTAACTCCCAGCGCTCTCTGTTTCCCCTTCTCAGCTGCTCTAACTTCCAGCGCTCTTTTTCCCCTTCACAGCAGCTCTAACTCCCAGGTCTCTCTGTTGCCGCTTCACAGCAGCTCTAACTCCAAGCGATCTGTTTCCCCTTCTCAGCTGCTCTATCAGCGCTCTCTGTTGCCCCTTCAACGCAGCTCTAACTCTCAGCGCTCTCTGTGGCCCCTTCTCAGCTGCTCTAACTCTCAGCGCTCTCTGTTGCCCCTTCTCAGCTGCTCTAACTCTCAGCGCTCTCTGTGGCCCCTTCACAGCATCATCGACTCTCAGCGCTCTCTGTTGCCCCTTAACAGCAGCTCTGAATAACTCTCAGCACTCTCTGTTGTCCCTTCAGAGCAGCTCTAACTTTCAGCACTGCCTATTGCCCCTTCACAGCATCTTCGACTAACTCTCAGCGCTCTGTTGCCCCTTCAAAGCAGCTCTAACTCTCAGCGCTCTCTGTTGTCCCTTTCCTGCAGCTCTGACAAACTCTCAGCACTCTCTCTTGCCCCGTCACAGTTGCTCTGACTCTCAGCGCTCTCTGTTGCCCCGTCACAGTAGCTCTAACTCTCAGCGCTCTCTATTGCCTCTTCACAGCAGCTCTAACTCCCAGCACTCGGTGTTGCCCCTTCATTGCAGCTCTAACTGTAAGCGCTCTCTGTTGCCCCTTTACCGCATTTTCCACGAACTCTCATCGCTCTCCGTTTCCCCTTCAAATCAGCTCTAAATCTCAGCCCTCTCTGTTGCCCCTTCAGAGCAGCTCTAACTCTCAGCGCTCTCTGTTGCCCCTTCCCAGCAGCTCTAACTCTCAGCGCTCTCTGTTTCCCCTTCTCAGCTGCTCTATCAGTGCTCTCTGTTGCCCCTTCAACGCAGCGCTAACTCCCAGCACTCTCTGTTGCCCGTCCACACAGCTCTAACTCTCAGCACTCTCTGTTGCCGCTTCACAACAGCTCTGACTAACCCTCACCGCTCTGTCTCCCATTCACAGCAGCTCTGAATGTAAGTGCTCTCTGTTGCCCCTTCAACGCAGCTCTCTCAATGCTTTCTGTTTCCCCTTCACAGCAGCTCTAACTCCCAGCGCACTCTGTTGACCCTTCAACGCAGCTCTAACTCTCAGCACTCTCTGTTGCCCCGTGATCGCAGCTCTAACTCTCAGCGCTCTGTGTTTCCCCTTCACAGCAGCTTTAACTCCCCGCGCTCTCGTTTCCCCTTCTCACCTGCTCTAACTCTCAGCACTCTCTGTTGCCCCTTCACAACAGCTCTGACTAACCCTCACCGCTCTCTGTCTCCCATTCACAGCAGCTCTGAATGTCAGTGCTCTCTGTTGCCCCTTCACAGCAGCTCTGACTAACTCTCAGCTCTGACTAACTCTCAGTGCTAGCTATTGCCCCTTCAACGCAGCTCTAACTGTCAGCGCTCTGTTGCCCCTTCACAGCAAGCTCTAACTCTCAGCGCTCTCTGTTGCCCCTTCCCAGCAGGTCTAACTCTCAGCGCTCTCTGTTGCCCCTTCAACGCAGCTCTGACTAACGCTCAACGCTTTCCATTGCCGCGTCACAGCACCTTTGATTAACTCTCAGCGCTCTCTGTTGCCCCTTCCCAGCAGCTCTATGTCTCAGCGCTATCTTTTGCCCCTTCAGAGCATCTTCGACTAACTCTCAGCGCTAGCTGTTGCCCCTTCAACGCAGCTCTAACTCTCAGCGCTCTCTGTTGCCCATTCACAGCAGCTCTAGCTCTCAGCGCTCTCTGTTGCGCCTACACAGCAGGTCTAACGCTCAGCGCACTCTGTTGCCCCTTCACAGCAGCTCTAACTCCCAGCGCTCTCTGTTGCCCCTTCACAGCAGCTCTAAATCCCAGCGCGCTCTGTTGCCCCTTCACAGCAGCTCTAACTCCCAGCGCTGTCTGTTTCTCCTTCTCAGCTGCTCTAAATATCACCGCTCTCTTTTGCCCCTTCACAGCAGGTCTAACTCTCAGCGCTCTCTGTTGCCCCTTCACAGCAGCTCTAACTCTCATCGCTCTCTGTTGCCCGTCCACACAGCTCTAACTCTCAGCACTCTCTGTTGCCGCTTCACAACAGCTCTGACTAGCCCTCACCGCTCTGTCTCCCATTCACAGCAGCTCTGAATGTCAGTGCTCTCTGTTGCCCCTTCACAGCAGCTCTAACTCTCAGCGCTCTCTGTTGCCCCTTCACAGCAGATCTAGCTCTCAGCGCTCTGTTACCCCTTCAACGCAGCTGGAACTCTCAGCGCTCTGTTTCCCCTTCACAGCAGCTCTAACTCCCAGCGCTCTCTGTTGCCCCTTCACAGCAGCTTTAACTCCCAGCGCTCTCTGTTTCCCCTTCTCACCTGGTCTAACTCTCAGCGCTCTCTGTTGCCCCTTCAACGCAGCGCTAACTCCCAGCACTCTCTGTTGACCGTCCACACAGCTCTAACTCTCAGCACTCTCTGTTGCCGCTTCACAACAGCTCTGACTAACCCTCACCGCTCTGTCTCCCATTCACAGCAGCTCTGAATGTCAGTGCTCTCTGTTGCCCCTTCACAGCAGCTCTAGCTCTCAGCGCTCTCTGTTGCGCCTACACAGCAGGTCTAACTCTCAGCGCTCTCAGTTGCCCCTTCAACGCAGCTTGAACTCTCAGCGCTCTCTGTTGCCCCTTCAACGCAGCTCTAACTCTCAACGCTTTCTGTTTCCCCTTCAAATCAGCTCTAAATCTCAGCCCTCTCTGTTGCCCCTTCACAGCAGCTCTAACTCCCAGCGCTCTCTGTGGCCCCTTCACAGCATCATCGAATGACTCTCAGCGCTCTCTGTTGCCCCTTAACAGCAGCTCTGAATAACTCTTGGCACTCTTGTTGTCCCTTCAGAGCAGCTCTAACTTTCAGCGCTGTCTCTTGCCCCTTCACAGCAGCTCTGACTAACTCTCAGCGCTCTCTGTTGCCCCTTGAACGCGGCTCTAACTCTCAGCGCTCTGTTTCCCCTTCAACGCAGCTCTAACTCAGCTCTGTTTCCCCTTCACAGCAGCTCTAACTCCCAGCGCTGCTGTTTCCCCTTCACAGCAGGTCTAACTCTCACCGCTCTCAGTCTCACATTCACAGCAGCTCTGAATATCAGCGGTCTCTGTTTCCCCTTCACAGCAGCTCTGACTAACTCTCAGCGCTCTGTTTCCCCTTCAGAGCAGCTCTAACTCCCAGCACTCCTGTTTCCCCTTCACAGCAGGTCTAACTCACCGCTCTAGGTCTCGCATTCACAGCAGCTCTGAATAACAGCGCTCTCTGTTTTCCCTTCACAGCAGCTCTAACTCTCAGCGCTCTCTGTTGCCCCTTCACAGCACCTTCGGTTACCTCTCAGCGCTCTGTTTCCCCTTCCGAGCAGCTCTATCTCTCAGCGCTATCTTTTGCCCATTCAGAGAATCTTCGACTAACTCTCAGCGCTAGCTGTTGCCCCTTCAACGCACCTCTGTCAGCGCTCTGTTGCCCCTTCACAGCAGCTCTGACTAACTCTCAGCGCTCTCTGTTGCCCCTTCAACGCAGCTGTAACTCTCAGCGCTCTCTGTTGCCCCTTTACAGCACCTTCGGTTACCTCTCAGCGCTCTCTGTTGCCCCTTCCCAGCAGCTCTATGTCTCAGCGCGATCTTTTGCCCCTTCAGAGCATCTTCGACTAACTCTCAGTGCTAGCTGTTGCCCCTTCAACGCAGCTCTAACTATCAGCGCTCTGTTGCCCCTTCACAGCAGCTCTGACTAACTTTCAGCGCTCTCTGTTGCCCCTTCACAGCAGCTCTGAATAACTCCCAGCGCTCTCTGTTGCCCCTTCAACGCAGCTCTAACTCTCAACGCTCTGTTTCCCCTTCACAGCAGCTCTAACTCCCAGCGCACTCCGTTGACCCTTCAACGCAGCTCTAACTCCCAGCGCTCTCTGTTGCCCCTTGAAAGCAGCTCTAACTCTCAGCACTCTCTGTTGCCCCTTCACCGCAGCTCTAACTCTCAGCGCTCTCTGTTGCCCCTTCACAGCAGCTCTAACTCCCAGCGCTCTCTGTTTCCCCTTCTTAGCTGCTCTAACTTCCAGCGCTCTTTTTCCCCTTCACAGCAGCTCTAACTCCCAGGTCTCTCTGTTGCCGCTTCACAGCAGCTCTAACTCCAAGCGATCTGTTTCCCCTTCTCAGCTGCTCTATCAGCGCTCTCTGTTGCCCCTTCAACGCAGCTCTAACTCTCAGCGCTCTCTGTGGCCCCTTCTCAGCTGCTCTAACTCTCAGCGCTCTCTGTTGCCCCTTCAAAGCAGCTCGAACTCTCAGCGCTCTCTGTGGCCCCTTCACAGCATCATCGACTCTCAGCGCTCTCTGTTGCCCCTTAACAGCAGCTCTGAATAACTCTCAGCACTCTCTGTTGTCCCTTCAGAGCAGCTCTAACTTTCAGCACTGCCTATTGCCCCTTCACAGCATCTTCGACTAACTCTCAGCGCTCTGTTGCCCCTTCAAAGCAGCTCTAACTCTCAGCGCTCTCTGTTGTCCCTTTCCTGCAGCTCTGACAAACTCTCAGCACTCTCTCTTGCCCCGTCACAGTTGCTCTGACTCTCAGCGCTCTCTGTTGCCCCGTCACAGTAGCTCTAACTCTCAGCGCTCTCTATTGCCTCTTCACAGCAGCTCTAACTCCCAGCACTCGGTGTTGCCCCTTCATTGCAGCTCTAACTGTAAGCGCTCTCTGTTGCCCCTTTACCGCATTTTCCACGAACTCTCATCGCTCTCCGTTTCCCCTTCAAATCAGCTCTAAATCTCAGCCCTCTCTGTTGCCCCTTCAGAGCAGCTCTAACTCTCAGCGCTCTCTGTTGCCCCTTCCCAGCAGCTCTAACTCTCAGCGCTCTCTGTTTCCCCTTCTCAGCTGCTCTATCAGTGCTCTCTGTTGCCCCTTCAACGCAGCGCTAACTCCCAGCACTCTCTGTTGCCCGTCCACACAGCTCTAACTCTCAGCACTCTCTGTTGCCGCTTCACAACAGCTCTGACTAACCCTCACCGCTCTGTCTCCCATTCACAGCAGCTCTGAATGTAAGTGCTCTCTGTTGCCCCTTCAACGCAGCTCTCTCAATGCTTTCTGTTTCCCCTTCACAGCAGCTCTAACTCCCAGCGCACTCTGTTGACCCTTCAACGCAGCTCTAACTCTCAGCACTCTCTGTTGCCCCGTGATCGCAGCTCTAACTCTCAGCGCTCTGTGTTTCCCCTTCACAGCAGCTTTAACTCCCCGCGCTCTCGTTTCCCCTTCTCACCTGCTCTAACTCTCAGCACTCTCTGTTGCCCCTTCACAACAGCTCTGACTAACCCTCACCGCTCTCTGTCTCCCATTCACAGCAGCTCTGAATGTCAGTGCTCTCTGTTGCCCCTTCACAGCAGCTCTGACTAACTCTCAGCTCTGACTAACTCTCAGTGCTAGCTATTGCCCCTTCAACGCAGCTCTAACTGTCAGCGCTCTGTTGCCCCTTCACAGCAAGCTCTAACTCTCAGCGCTCTGTTACCCCTTCAACGCAGCTGGAACTCTCAGCGCTCTGTTTCCCCTTCACAGCAGCTCTAACTCCCAGCGCTCTCTGTTGCCCCTTCACAGCAGCTTTAACTCCCAGCGCTCTCTGTTGCCCCTTCCCAGCAGGTCTAACTCTCAGCGCTCTCTGTTGCCCCTTCAACGCAGCGCTAACTCCCAGCACTCTCTGTTGCCCGTCCACACAGCTCTAACTCTCAGCACTCTCTGTTGCCGCTTCACAACAGCTCTGACTAACCCTCACCGCTCTGTCTCCCATTCACAGCAGCTCTGAATGTCAGTGCTCTCTGTTGCCCCTTCACAGCAGCTCTAGCTCTCAGCGCTCTCTGTTGCGCCTACACAGCAGGTCTAACTCTCAGCGCTCTCAGTTGCCCCTTCAACGCAGCTTGAACTCTCAGCGCTCTCTGTTGCCCCTTCAACGCAGCTCTAACTCTCAACGCTTTCTGTTTCCCCTTCAAATCAGCTCTAAATCTCAGCCCTCTCTGTTGCCCCTTCACAGCAGCTCTAACTCCCAGCGCTCTCTGTGGCCCCTTCACAGCATCATCGAATGACTCTCAGCGCTCTCTGTTGCCCCTTAACAGCAGCTCTGAATAACTCTTGGCACTCTTGTTGTCCCTTCAGAGCAGCTCTAACTTTCAGCGCTGTCTCTTGCCCCTTCACAGCAGCTCTGACTAACTCTCAGCGCTCTCTGTTGCCCCTTGAACGCGGCTCTAACTCTCAGCGCTCTGTTGCCCCTTCAACGCAGCTCTAACTCTCAGCGCTCTGTTTCCCCTTCAACGCAGCTCTAACTCAGCTCTGTTTCCCCTTCACAGCAGCTCTAACTCCCAGCGCTGCTGTTTCCCCTTCACAGCAGGTCTAACTCTCACCGCTCTCAGTCTCACATTCACAGCAGCTCTGAATATCAGCGGTCTCTGTTTCCCCTTCACAGCAGCTCTGACTAACTCTCAGCGCTCTGTTTCCCCTTCAGAGCAGCTCTAACTCCCAGCGCTCCTGTTTCCCCTTCACAGCAGGTCTAACTCACCGCTCTAGGTCTCGCATTCACAGCAGCTCTGAATATCAGCGCTCTCTGTTTTCCCTTCACAGCAGCTCTAACTCTCAGCGCTCTCTGTTGCCCCTTCACAGCACCTTCGGTTACCTCTCAGCGCTGTTTCCCCTTCCGAGCAGCTCTATCTCTCAGCGCTATCTTTTGCCCATTCAGAGCATCTTCGACTAACTCTCAGCGCTAGCTGTTGCCCCTTCAACGCACCTCTGTCAGCGCTCTGTTGCCCCTTCACAGCAGCTCTGACTAACTCTCAGCGCTCTCTGTTGCCCCTTCCCAGCAGCTCTATGTCTCAGCGCTATCTTTTGCCCCTTCAGAATATCTTCGACTAACTCTCAGTGCTAGCTATTGCCCCTTCAACGCAGCTCTAACTGTCAGCGCTCTGTTGCCCCTTCCCAGCAGCTCTGTCAGCGCTATCTATTGCCCCTTCACAGCAGCTCTAACTCTCAGCGCTCTCTGTTGCCCCTTCCCAGCAGGTCTAACTCTCAGCGCTCTCTGTTGCCCCTTCAACGCAGCTGTGACTAACACTCAACGCTTTCCATTGCCGCGTCACAGCACCTTTGATTAACTCTCAGCGCTCTCTGTTGCCCCTTCCCAGCAGCTCTATGTCTCAGCGCTATCTTTTGCCCCTTCAGAGCATCTTCGACTAACTCTCAGCGCTAGCTGTTGCCCCTTCAACGCAGCTCTAACTCTCAGCGCTCTCTGTTGCCCATTCACAGCAGCTCTAACACCCAGCGCTCTCTGTTGCCCCTTCACAGCAGCTCTAGCTCTCAGCGCTCTCTGTTGCCCCTACACAGCAGGTCTAACTCTCAGCGCTCTCGGTTGCCCCTTGAACGCAGCTCTAACTCTCAGCACTCTCTGTTGCCCCTTCACAGCAGCTCTAACTCTCAGGGCTCTCTGTTTCCCCTTCTCAGCTGCTCTAACTCTCAGCGCTCTCTGTTGCCCCTTCAACGCAGCTGTGACTAACACTCAACGCTTTCCATTGCCGCGTCACAGCACCTTTGATTAACTCTCAGCGCTCTCTGTTGCCCCTTCCCAGCAGCTCTATGTCTCAGCGCTATCTTTTGCCCCTTCAGAGCATCTTCGACTAACTCTCAGTGCTAGCTGTTGCCCCTTCAACGCAGCTCTAACTGTCAGCGCTCTGTTGCCCCTTCACAGCAGCTCTGACTAACTTTCAGCGCTCTCTGTTGCCCCTTCATAGCAGCTCTGAATAACTCTCAGCGCTCTCTGTTGCCCCTTCACCGCAGCTCTAACTCTCAGCGCTCTCTGTTTCCCCTTCACAGCAGCTGTAACTCCCAGCGCACTCCGTTGACCCTTCAACGCAGCTCTAACTCTCAGCGCTCTCTGTTGCCCCTTGAAAGCAGCTCTAACTCTCAGCACTCTCTGTTGCCCCTTCAGAGCAGCTCTAACTCTCAGCGCTCTCTGTTGCCCCTTCCCAGCAGCTCTAACTCTCAGCGCTCTCTGTTTCCCCTTCTCAGCAGCTCTAACTCTCAGCGCTCTCTGTTGCCCCTTCACAGCAGCTCTAACTCTCAGCGCTCTCTGTTGCCCCTTCTCAGCTGCTCTAACTCTCAGCGCTCTCTGTTGCCCCTTCAACACAGCTTGAACTCTCAGCGCTCTCTGTTGCCCCTTCAACGCAGCTCTAACTCAGCGCTCTCTGTTTCCCCTTAACAGCAGCTCTAACTTCCAGCGATCCTGTTTCCCCTTCACAGCAGGTCTAACTCACCGCTCTCAGTCTCGCGTTCAGAGCAGCTCTGAATATCAGCGGTCTCTGTTGCCCCTTCACAGCAGCTCTGACTAACTCTCAGCTGTCTATGTTGCCCCTTCAACGCAGCTGTAACTCTCAGCGCTCTCTGTTTCCCCTTCAGAGCAGCTCTAACTCCCAGCGCTCCTGTTTCCCCTTCACAGCAGGTCTAACTCACCGCTCTCAGTCTCGCATTCACAGCAGCTCTGAATATCAGCGCTCTCTGTTTTCCCTTCACAGCAGCTCTAACTCTCAGCGCTCTCTGTTGCCCCTTCACAGCACCTTCGGTTACCTCTCAGCGCTCTGTTTCCCCTTCCCAGCAGCTCTATGTCTCAGCGCTATCTTTTGCCCATTCAGAGCATCTTCGACTAACTCTCAGCGCTACCTGTTGCCCCTTCAACGCACCTCTGTCAGCGCTCTGTTGCCCCTTCACAGCAGCTCTGACTAACTCTCAGCGCTCTCTGTTGCCCCTTCACAGCAGCTCTAGCTCTCAACGCTTTCTGTTTCCCCTTCAAATCAGCTCTAAATCTCAGCCCTCTATGTTGCCCCTTCACAGCAGCTCTAACTCCCAGCGCTCTCTGTGGCCCCTTCACAGCATCATCGAATGACTCTCAGCGCTCTCTGTTGCCCTTTAACAGCAGCTCTGAATAACTCTCAGCACTCTTGTTGTCCCTTCAGAGCAGCTGTAACTTTCAGCGCTGTCTCTTGCCCCTTCACAGCAGCTCTAACTCTCAGCACTCTCTGTTGCCCCTTCGACTCAGCTCTAAACTCTCAGCGCTCTCTGTTGCCCCTTGAACGCAGCTCTAACTCTCAGCGCTCTCTGTTGCCCCTTCACAGCAGCTCTAACTCCCAGCAATCTCTGTTGCCCCTTGAACGCAGCTCTAACTCTCAGCGCTCTCTATTGACCCTTCACAGCAGCTCTGACAAACTCTCAGCACTCTCTCTTGCCACGACACAGTTGCTCTGACTCTCAGCGCTCTCTGTTGCCTCTTCACAGCAGCTCTAACTCCCAGCACTCGGTGTTGCCCCTTCATAGCAGCTCTAACTGTAAGCGCTCTCTGTTGCCCCTTTACCGCATTTTCCACGAACTCTCATCGCTAGCCGTTTCCCTTTCAAAAAAGCTCTAAATCTCAGCCTTCTCTGTTGCCCCTTCAGAGCAGCTCTAGCTCTCAGCGCTCTGTTTCCCCTTCCCAGCAGCTCTAACTCTCAGCGCTCTCTGTTTCCCCTTCACAGCAGCTCTAACTCCCAGCGGTCTCTGTTCCCCTTCACAGCAGCTCTAACTCCCAGCGCTCTGTTTCCTCTTCACAGCAGTTCTACCTCTCAGCGCTGTTTCCCCTTCCCAGCAGCTCGAACTCTCAGCGCTCTCTGTTGCCCCTTCACAGCAGCTTTAACTCCCAGCGCTCTGTTTCCCCTTCTCAGCTGCTCTAACTCTCAGCGCTCTCTGTTGCCGCTTCACAACAGCTCTAACTAACCCTCACTGCTCTGTCTCCCATTCACAGCAGCTCTGAATGTCAGTGCTCTCTGTTGCCCCTTCACAGCAGCGCTGACTAACTCTCAGCTGTCTGTGTTGCCCCTTTAACGCAGCTGTAACTCTCAGCGCTCTCTGTTGCCCCTTCACAGCACCTTCGGTTACCTCTCAGCGCTCTCTGTTGCCCCTTCCCAGCAGCTCTATGTCTCAGCGCTATCTTTTGCCCCTTCAGAATATCTTCGACTAAATCTCAGCGCTAGCTGTTGCTCCTTCAATGCAGCTCTAACTCTCAGCGCTCTCTGTTGTCCATTCACAGCAGCTCTAGCTCTCAGCGCTCTCTGTTGCGCCTACACAGCAGGTCTAACGCTCAGCGCTCTCTGTTGCCCCTTCACAGCAGCTCTAACTCCCAGCGCTCTCTGTTGCCCCTTCACAGCAGCTCTAACTCCCAGCGCTCTCTGTTGCCCCTTCACAGCAGCTCTAACTCCCAGCGCGCTCTGTTGCCCCTTCACAGCAGCTCTAACTCCCAGCGCTCTGTTTCTCCTTCTCAGCTGCTCTAAATATCACCGCTCTCTGTTGCCCCTTCACAGCAGCCTTAACAACCAGCGCTCTCTGTTTCCCCTTCACCGCAGCTCTAACTCTCAGCGCTCTCTGTTGCCCCTTCACAGCAGCTCTAACTCCCAGCACTCTCTGTTTCTCCTTCTCAGCTGCTCTAAATATCACCGCTCTCTGTTGCCCCTTCACAGCAGCCTTAACAACCAGCGCTCTCTGTTTCCCCTTCACCGCAGCTCTAACTCTCAGCGCTCTCTGTTGCCCCTTCACAGCAGCTCTAACTCCCAGCGCTCTCTGTTTCCCCTTCTCAGCTGCTCTAACTCTAAGCGCTCTCTGTTGCCCCTTCAACGCAGCTTGAACTCTCAGCGCTCTCTGTTGCCCCTTCAACGCAGCTCTAACTCAGCGCTCTGTTTCCCTTTCACAGCAGCTCTAACTTCCAGCGCTCCTGTTTCCCCTTCACAGCAGGTCTAACTCACCGCTCTCAGTCTCGCGTTCAGAGCAGCTCTGAATATCAGCGGTCTCTGTTGCCCCTTCACAGCAGCTCTGACTAACTCTCAGCTGTCTCTGTTGCCCCTTCAACGCAGCTGTAACTCTCAGCGCTCTCTGTTGCCCCTTCACAGCACCTTCGGTTACCTCTCAGCGCTCTCTGTTGCCCCTTCCCAGCAGCTCTATGTCTCAGCGCTATCTTTTTCCCCTTCAGAATATCTTCGACTAACTCTCAGTGCTAGCTATTGCCCCTTCAACGCAGCTCTAACCGTCAGCGCTCTGTTGCCCCTTCCCAGCAGGTCTAACTCTCAGAGCTCTCTGTTGCCCCTTCAACGCAGCTCTGACTAACGCTCAACGCTTTCCATTGCCGCGTCACAGCACCTTTGAGTAACTCTCAGCGCTCTCTGTTGCCCCTTCCCAGCAGCTCTATATCTCAGCGCTATCTTTTGCCCCTTCAGAGCATCTTCGACTAACTCTCAGCGCTAGCTGTTGCCCCTTCAACGCAGCTCTAACTCACAGCGCTCTCTGTTGCCCCTTCACAGCAGCTCTAACTCCCAGCGCTCTGTTTCTCCTTCTCAGCTGTTCTAAATATCACCGCTCTCTGTTGCCCCTTCACAGCAGCTCTAACTCTCAGCGCTCTCTGTTGCCCCTTCACAGCAGCTCTAACTCTCAGCGCTCTCTGTTGCCCCTTCAACGCAGCGCTAACTCCCAGCACTCTCTGTTGCCCGTCCACACAGCTCTAACTCTCAGCACTCTCTGTTGCTGCTTCACAACAGCTCTGACTAGCCCTCACCGCTCTGTCTCCCATTCACAGCAGCTCTGAATGTCAGTGCTCTCTGTTGCCCCTTCACAGCAGCTCTAGCTCTCAGCGCTCTCGGTTGCCCCTTGAACGCAGCTCTAACTCTCAGCACTCTCTGTTGCCCCTTCACAGCAGCTCTAACTCTCAGCGCTCTCTGTTTCCCCTTCTCAGCTGCTCTAACTCTCAGCGCTCTCTGTTGCCAGTTCAACGCAGCTTGAACTCTCAGCGCTCTCTGTTACCCCTTCAACGCAGCTCTAACTCAGCGCTCTCTGTTTCCCCTTCACAGCAGCTCTAACTCCCAGCGCTCCTGTTTCCCCTTCACAGCAGGTCTAACTCACCGCTCTCAGTCTCGCGTTCAGAGCAGCTCTAAATATCAGCGGTCTCTGTTGCCCCTTCACAGCAGCTCTGACTAACTCTCAGCGCTCTCTGTTGCCCCTTCAACGCAGCTGTAACTCTCAGCGCTCTCTGTTGCCCCTTTACAGCACCTTCGGTTACCTCTCAGCGCTCTCTGTTGCCCCTTCCCAGCAGCTCTATGTCTCAGCGCGATCTTTTGCCCCTTCAGAGCATCTTCGACTAACTCTCAGTGCTAGCTGTTGCCCCTTCACCGCAGCTCTAACTCTCAGCGCTCTCTGTTGCCCCTTCACAGCAGCTCTAACTCCCAGCGCTCTCTGTTTCCCCTTCTCAGCTGCTCTAACTTCCAGCGCTCTTTTTCCCCTTCACAGCAGCTCTAACTCCCAGGTCTCTCTGTTGCCGCTTCACAGCAGCTCTAACTCCAAGCGATCTGTTTCCCCTTCTCAGCTGCTCTATCAGCGCTCTCTGTTGCCCCTTCAACGCAGCTCTAACTCTCAGCGCTCTCTGTGGCCCCTTCTCAGCTGCTCTAACTCTCAGCGCTCTCTGTTGCCCCTTCAAAGCAGCTCGAACTCTCAGCGCTCTCTGTGGCCCCTTCACAGCATCATCGACTCTCAGCGCTCTCTGTTGCCCCTTAACAGCAGCTCTGAATAACTCTCAGCACTCTCTGTTGTCCCTTCAGAGCAGCTCTAACTTTCAGCACTGCCTATTGCCCCTTCACAGCATCTTCGACTAACTCTCAGCGCTCTGTTGCCCCTTCAAAGCAGCTCTAACTCTCAGCGCTCTCTGTTGTCCCTTTCCTGCAGCTCTGACAAACTCTCAGCACTCTCTCTTGCCCCGTCACAGTTGCTCTGACTCTCAGCGCTCTCTGTTGCCCCGTCACAGTAGCTCTAACTCTCAGCGCTCTCTATTGCCTCTTCACAGCAGCTCTAACTCCCAGCACTCGGTGTTGCCCCTTCATTGCAGCTCTAACTGTAAGCGCTCTCTGTTGCCCCTTTACCGCATTTTCCACGAACTCTCATCGCTCTCCGTTTCCCCTTCAAATCAGCTCTAAATCTCAGCCCTCTCTGTTGCCCCTTCAGAGCAGCTCTAACTCTCAGCGCTCTCTGTTGCCCCTTCCCAGCAGCTCTAACTCTCAGCGCTCTCTGTTTCCCCTTCTCAGCTGCTCTATCAGTGCTCTCTGTTGCCCCTTCAACGCAGCGCTAACTCCCAGCACTCTCTGTTGCCCGTCCACACAGCTCTAACTCTCAGCACTCTCTGTTGCCGCTTCACAACAGCTCTGACTAACCCTCACCGCTCTGTCTCCCATTCACAGCAGCTCTGAATGTAAGTGCTCTCTGTTGCCCCTTCAACGCAGCTCTCTCAATGCTTTCTGTTTCCCCTTCACAGCAGCTCTAACTCCCAGCGCACTCTGTTGACCCTTCAACGCAGCTCTAACTCTCAGCACTCTCTGTTGCCCCGTGATCGCAGCTCTAACTCTCAGCGCTCTGTGTTTCCCCTTCACAGCAGCTTTAACTCCCCGCGCTCTCGTTTCCCCTTCTCACCTGCTCTAACTCTCAGCACTCTCTGTTGCCCCTTCACAACAGCTCTGACTAACCCTCACCGCTCTCTGTCTCCCATTCACAGCAGCTCTGAATGTCAGTGCTCTCTGTTGCCCCTTCACAGCAGCTCTGACTAACTCTCAGCTCTGACTAACTCTCAGTGCTAGCTATTGCCCCTTCAACGCAGCTCTAACTGTCAGCGCTCTGTTGCCCCTTCACAGCAAGCTCTAACTCTCAGCGCTCTCTGTTGCCCCTTCCCAGCAGGTCTAACTCTCAGCGCTCTCTGTTGCCCCTTCAACGCAGCTCTGACTAACGCTCAACGCTTTCCATTGCCGCGTCACAGCACCTTTGATTAACTCTCAGCGCTCTCTGTTGCCCCTTCCCAGCAGCTCTATGTCTCAGCGCTATCTTTTGCCCCTTCAGAGCATCTTCGACTAACTCTCAGCGCTAGCTGTTGCCCCTTCAACGCAGCTCTAACTCTCAGCGCTCTCTGTTGCCCATTCACAGCAGCTCTAGCTCTCAGCGCTCTCTGTTGCGCCTACACAGCAGGTCTAACGCTCAGCGCACTCTGTTGCCCCTTCACAGCAGCTCTAACTCCCAGCGCTCTCTGTTGCCCCTTCACAGCAGCTCTAAATCCCAGCGCGCTCTGTTGCCCCTTCACAGCAGCTCTAACTCCCAGCGCTGTCTGTTTCTCCTTCTCAGCTGCTCTAAATATCACCGCTCTCTTTTGCCCCTTCACAGCAGGTCTAACTCTCAGCGCTCTCTGTTGCCCCTTCACAGCAGCTCTAACTCTCATCGCTCTCTGTTGCCCGTCCACACAGCTCTAACTCTCAGCACTCTCTGTTGCCGCTTCACAACAGCTCTGACTAGCCCTCACCGCTCTGTCTCCCATTCACAGCAGCTCTGAATGTCAGTGCTCTCTGTTGCCCCTTCACAGCAGCTCTAACTCTCAGCGCTCTCTGTTGCCCCTTCACAGCAGATCTAGCTCTCAGCGCTCTGTTACCCCTTCAACGCAGCTGGAACTCTCAGCGCTCTGTTTCCCCTTCACAGCAGCTCTAACTCCCAGCGCTCTCTGTTGCCCCTTCACAGCAGCTTTAACTCCCAGCGCTCTCTGTTTCCCCTTCTCACCTGGTCTAACTCTCAGCGCTCTCTGTTGCCCCTTCCCAGCAGCTCTATGTCTCAGCGCTATCTTTTGCCCCTTCAGAGCATCTTCGACTAACTCTCAGTGCTAGCTGTTGCCCCTTCAACGCAGCTCTAACTGTCAGCGCTCTGTTGCCCCTTCACAGCAGCTCTGACTAACTTTCAGCGCTCTCTGTTGCCCCTTCATAGCAGCTCTGAATAACTCTCAGCGCTCTCTGTTGCCCCTTCACCGCAGCTCTAACTCTCAGCGCTCTCTGTTTCCCCTTCACAGCAGCTCTAACTCCCAGCGCACTCCGTTGACCCTTCAACGCAGCTCTAACTCTCAGCGCTCTCTGTTGCCCCTTGAAAGCAGCTCTAACTCTCAGCACTCTCTGTTGCCCCTTCAGAGCAGCTCTAACTCTCAGCGCTCTCTGTTGCCCCTTCCCAGCAGCTCTAACTCTCAGCGCTCTCTGTTTCCCCTTCTCAGCTGCTCTAACTCTCAGCGCTCTCTGTTGCCCCTTCACAGCAGCTCTAACTCCCAGCGCTCTGTTTCCCCTTCTCAGCTGCTCTAACTCTCAGCGCTCTCTGTTGCCCCTTCAACACAGCTTGAACTCTCAGCGCTCTCTGTTGCCCCTTCAACGCAGCTCTAACTCAGCGCTCTCTGTTTCCTCTTAACAGCAGCTCTAACTTCCAGCGCTCCTGTTTCCCCTTCACAGCAGGTCTAACTCACCGCTCTCAGTCTCGCGTTCAGAGCAGCTCTGAATATCAGCGGTCTCTGTTGCCCCTTCACAGCAGCTCTGACTAACTCTCAGCTGTCTATGTTGCCCCTTCAACGCAGCTGTAACTCTCAGCGCTCTCTGTTTCCCCTTCAGAGCAGCTCTAACTCCCAGCGCTCCTGTTTCCCCTTCACAGCAGGTCTAACTCACCGCTCTCAGTCTCGCATTCACAGCAGCTCTGAATATCAGCGCTCTCTGTTTTCCCTTCACAGCAGCTCTAACTCTCAGCGCTCTCTGTTGCCCCTTCACAGCACCTTCGGTTACCTCTCAGCGCTCTGTTTCCCCTTCCCAGCAGCTCTATGTCTCAGCGCTATCTTTTGCCCATTCAGAGCATCTTCGACTAACTCTCAGCGCTACCTGTTGCCCCTTAAACGCACCTCTGTCAGCGCTCTGTTGCCCCTTCACAGCAGCTCTGACTAACTCTCAGCGCTCTCTGTTGCCCCTTCACAGCAGCTCTAGCTCTCAACGCTTTCTGTTTCCCCTTCAAATCAGCTCTAAATCTCAGCCCTCTATGTTGCCCCTTCACAGCAGCTCTAACTCCCAGCGCTCTCTGTGGCCCCTTCACAGCATCATCGAATGACTCTCAGCGCTCTCTGTTGCCCTTTAACAGCAGCTCTGAATAACTCTCAGCACTCTTGTTGTCCCTTCAGAGCAGCTGTAACTTTCAGCGCTGTCTCTTGCCCCTTCACAGCAGCTCTAACTCTCAGCACTCTCTGTTGCCCCTTCGACTCAGCTCTAAACTCTCAGCGCTCTCTGTTGCCCCTTGAACGCAGCTCTAACTCTCAGCGCTCTCTGTTGCCCCTTCACAGCAGCTCTAACTCCCAGCAATCTCTGTTGCCCCTTGAACGCAGCTCTAACTCTCAGCGCTCTCTATTGACCCTTCACAGCAGCTCTGACAAACTCTCAGCACTCTCTCTTGCCACGACACAGTTGCTCTGACTCTCAGCGCTCTCTGTTGCCTCTTCACAGCAGCTCTAACTCCCAGCACTCGGTGTTGCCCCTTCATAGCAGCTCTAACTGTAAGCGCTCTCTGTTGCCCCTTTACCGCATTTTCCACGAACTCTCATCGCTAGCCGTTTCCCTTTCAAAAAAGCTCTAAATCTCAGCCTTCTCTGTTGCCCCTTCAGAGCAGCTCTAGCTCTCAGCGCTCTGTTTCCCCTTCCCAGCAGCTCTAACTCTCAGCGCTCTCTGTTTCCCCTTCACAGCAGCTCTAACTCCCAGCGGTCTCTGTTCCCCTTCACAGCAGCTCTAACTCCCAGCGCTCTGTTTCCTCTTCACAGCAGTTCTACCTCTCAGCGCTGTTTCCCCTTCCCAGCAGCTCGAACTCTCAGCGCTCTCTGTTGCCCCTTCACAGCAGCTTTAACTCCCAGCGCTCTGTTTCCCCTTCTCAGCTGCTCTAACTCTCAGCGCTCTCTGTTGCCGCTTCACAACAGCTCTAACTAACCCTCACTGCTCTGTCTCCCATTCACAGCAGCTCTGAATGTCAGTGCTCTCTGTTGCCCCTTCACAGCAGCGCTGACTAACTCTCAGCTGTCTGTGTTGCCCCTTTAACGCAGCTGTAACTCTCAGCGCTCTCTGTTGCCCCTTCACAGCACCTTCGGTTACCTCTCAGCGCTCTCTGTTGCCCCTTCCCAGCAGCTCTATGTCTCAGCGCTATCTTTTGCCCCTTCAGAATATCTTCGACTAAATCTCAGCGCTAGCTGTTGCTCCTTCAATGCAGCTCTAACTCTCAGCGCTCTCTGTTGTCCATTCACAGCAGCTCTAGCTCTCAGCGCTCTCTGTTGCGCCTACACAGCAGGTCTAACGCTCAGCGCTCTCTGTTGCCCCTTCACAGCAGCTCTAACTCCCAGCGCTCTCTGTTGCCCCTTCACAGCAGCTCTAACTCCCAGCGCGCTCTGTTGCCCCTTCACAGCAGCTCTAACTCCCAGCGCTCTGTTTCTCCTTCTCAGCTGCTCTAAATATCACCGCTCTCTGTTGCCCCTTCACAGCAGCCTTAACAACCAGCGCTCTCTGTTTCCCCTTCACCGCAGCTCTAACTCTCAGCGCTCTCTGTTGCCCCTTCACAGCAGCTCTAACTCCCAGCACTCTCTGTTTCTCCTTCTCAGCTGCTCTAAATATCACCGCTCTCTGTTGCCCCTTCACAGCAGCCTTAACAACCAGCGCTCTCTGTTTCACCTTCACCGCAGCTCTAACTCTCAGCGCTCTCTGTTGCCCCTTCACAGCAGCTCTAACTCCCAGCGCTCTCTGTTTCCCCTTCTCAGCTGCTCTAACTCTAAGCGCTCTCTGTTGCCCCTTCAACGCAGCTTGAACTCTCAGCGCTCTCTGTTGCCCCTTCAACGCAGCTCTAACTCAGCGCTCTGTTTCCCTTTCACAGCAGCTCTAACTTCCAGCGCTCCTGTTTCCCCTTCACAGCAGGTCTAACTCACCGCTCTCAGTCTCGCGTTCAGAGCAGCTCTGAATATCAGCGGTCTCTGTTGCCCCTTCACAGCAGCTCTGACTAACTCTCAGCTGTCTCTGTTGCCCCTTCAACGCAGCTGTAACTCTCAGCGCTCTCTGTTGCCCCTTCACAGCACCTTCGGTTACCTCTCAGCGCTCTCTGTTGCCCCTTCCCAGCAGCTCTATGTCTCAGCGCTATCTTTTTCCCCTTCAGAATATCTTCGACTAACTCTCAGTGCTAGCTATTGCCCCTTCAACGCAGCTCTAACCGTCAGCGCTCTGTTGCCCCTTCCCAGCAGGTCTAACTCTCAGAGCTCTCTGTTGCCCCTTCAACGCAGCTCTGACTAACGCTCAACGCTTTCCATTGCCGCGTCACAGCACCTTTGAGTAACTCTCAGCGCTCTCTGTTGCCCCTTCCCAGCAGCTCTATATCTCAGCGCTATCTTTTGCCCCTTCAGAGCATCTTCGACTAACTCTCAGCGCTAGCTGTTGCCCCTTCAACGCAGCTCTAACTCACAGCGCTCTCTGTTGCCCCTTCACAGCAGCTCTAACTCCCAGCGCTCTGTTTCTCCTTCTCAGCTGTTCTAAATATCACCGCTCTCTGTTGCCCCTTCACAGCAGCTCTAACTCTCAGCGCTCTCTGTTGCCCCTTCACAGCAGCTCTAACTCTCAGCGCTCTCTGTTGCCCCTTCAACGCAGCGCTAACTCCCAGCACTCTCTGTTGCCCGTCCACACAGCTCTAACTCTCAGCACTCTCTGTTGCTGCTTCACAACAGCTCTGACTAGCCCTCACCGCTCTGTCTCCCATTCACAGCAGCTCTGAATGTCAGTGCTCTCTGTTGCCCCTTCACAGCAGCTCTAGCTCTCAGCGCTCTCGGTTGCCCCTTGAACGCAGCTCTAACTCTCAGCACTCTCTGTTGCCCCTTCACAGCAGCTCTAACTCTCAGCGCTCTCTGTTTCCCCTTCTCAGCTGCTCTAACTCTCAGCGCTCTCTGTTGCCAGTTCAACGCAGCTTGAACTCTCATCGCTCTCTGTTACCCCTTCAACGCAGCTCTAACTCAGCGCTCTCTGTTTCCCCTTCACAGCAGCTCTAACTCCCAGCGCTCCTGTTTCCCCTTCACAGCAGGTCTAACTCACCGCTCTCAGTCTCGCGTTCAGAGCAGCTCTAAATATCAGCGGTCTCTGTTGCCCCTTCACAGCAGCTCTGACTAACTCTCAGCGCTCTCTGTTGCCCCTTCAACGCAGCTGTAACTCTCAGCGCTCTCTGTTGCCCCTTTACAGCACCTTCGGTTACCTCTCAGCGCTCTCTGTTGCCCCTTCCCAGCAGCTCTATGTCTCAGCGCGATCTTTTGCCCCTTCAGAGCATCTTCGACTAACTCTCAGTGCTAGCTGTTGCCCCTTCACCGCAGCTCTAACTCTCAGCGCTCTCTGTTGCCCCTTCACAGCAGCTCTAACTCCCAGCGCTCTCTGTTTCCCCTTCTCAGCTGCTCTAACTTCCAGCGCTCTTTTTCCCCTTCACAGCAGCTCTAACTCCCAGGTCTCTCTGTTGCCGCTTCACAGCAGCTCTAACTCCAAGCGATCTGTTTCCCCTTCTCAGCTGCTCTATCAGCGCTCTCTGTTGCCCCTTCAACGCAGCTCTAACTCTCAGCGCTCTCTGTGGCCCCTTCTCAGCTGCTCTAACTCTCAGCGCTCTCTGTTGCCCCTTCAAAGCAGCTCGAACTCTCAGCGCTCTCTGTGGCCCCTTCACAGCATCATCGACTCTCAGCGCTCTCTGTTGCCCCTTAACAGCAGCTCTGAATAACTCTCAGCACTCTCTGTTGTCCCTTCAGAGCAGCTCTAACTTTCAGCACTGCCTATTGCCCCTTCACAGCATCTTCGACTAACTCTCAGCGCTCTGTTGCCCCTTCAAAGCAGCTCTAACTCTCAGCGCTCTCTGTTGTCCCTTTCCTGCAGCTCTGACAAACTCTCAGCACTCTCTCTTGCCCCGTCACAGTTGCTCTGACTCTCAGCGCTCTCTGTTGCCCCGTCACAGTAGCTCTAACTCTCAGCGCTCTCTATTGCCTCTTCACAGCAGCTCTAACTCCCAGCACTCGGTGTTGCCCCTTCATTGCAGCTCTAACTGTAAGCGCTCTCTGTTGCCCCTTTACCGCATTTTCCACGAACTCTCATCGCTCTCCGTTTCCCCTTCAAATCAGCTCTAAATCTCAGCCCTCTCTGTTGCCCCTTCAGAGCAGCTCTAACTCTCAGCGCTCTCTGTTGCCCCTTCCCAGCAGCTCTAACTCTCAGCGCTCTCTGTTTCCCCTTCTCAGCTGCTCTATCAGTGCTCTCTGTTGCCCCTTCAACGCAGCGCTAACTCCCAGCACTCTCTGTTGCCCGTCCACACAGCTCTAACTCTCAGCACTCTCTGTTGCCGCTTCACAACAGCTCTGACTAACCCTCACCGCTCTGTCTCCCATTCACAGCAGCTCTGAATGTAAGTGCTCTCTGTTGCCCCTTCAACGCAGCTCTCTCAATGCTTTCTGTTTCCCCTTCACAGCAGCTCTAACTCCCAGCGCACTCTGTTGACCCTTCAACGCAGCTCTAACTCTCAGCACTCTCTGTTGTCCCGTGATCGCAGCTCTAACTCTCAGCGCTCTGTGTTTCCCCTTCACAGCAGCTTTAACTCCCCGCGCTCTCGTTTCCCCTTCTCACCTGCTCTAACTCTCAGCACTCTCTGTTGCCCCTTCACAACAGCTCTGACTAACCCTCACCGCTCTCTGTCTCCCATTCACAGCAGCTCTGAATGTCAGTGCTCTCTGTTGCCCCTTCACAGCAGCTCTGACTAACTCTCAGCTCTGACTAACTCTCAGTGCTAGCTATTGCCCCTTCAACGCAGCTCTAACTGTCAGCGCTCTGTTGCCCCTTCACAGCAAGCTCTAACTCTCAGCGCTCTCTGTTGCCCCTTCCCAGCAGGTCTAACTCTCAGCGCTCTCTGTTGCCCCTTCAACGCAGCTCTGACTAACGCTCAACGCTTTCCATTGCCGCGTCACAGCACCTTTGATTAACTCTCAGCGCTCTCTGTTGCCCCTTCCCAGCAGCTCTATGTCTCAGCGCTATCTTTTGCCCCTTCAGAGCATCTTCGACTAACTCTCAGCGCTAGCTGTTGCCCCTTCAACGCAGCTCTAACTCTCAGCGCTCTCTGTTGCCCATTCACAGCAGCTCTAGCTCTCAGCGCTCTCTGTTGCGCCTACACAGCAGGTCTAACGCTCAGCGCACTCTGTTGCCCCTTCACAGCAGCTCTAACTCCCAGCGCTCTCTGTTGCCCCTTCACAGCAGCTCTAAATCCCAGCGCGCTCTGTTGCCCCTTCACAGCAGCTCTAACTCCCAGCGCTGTCTGTTTCTCCTTCTCAGCTGCTCTAAATATCACCGCTCTCTTTTGCCCCTTCACAGCAGGTCTAACTCTCAGCGCTCTCTGTTGCCCCTTCACAGCAGCTCTAACTCTCATCGCTCTCTGTTGCCCGTCCACACAGCTCTAACTCTCAGCACTCTCTGTTGCCGCTTCACAACAGCTCTGACTAGCCCTCACCGCTCTGTCTCCCATTCACAGCAGCTCTGAATGTCAGTGCTCTCTGTTGCCCCTTCACAGCAGCTCTAACTCTCAGCGCTCTCTGTTGCCCCTTCACAGCAGATCTAGCTCTCAGCGCTCTGTTACCCCTTCAACGCAGCTGGAACTCTCAGCGCTCTGTTTCCCCTTCACAGCAGCTCTAACTCCCAGCGCTCTCTGTTGCCCCTTCACAGCATCTTTAACTCCCAGCGCTCTCTGTTTCCCCTTCTCACCTGGTCTAACTCTCAGCGCTCTCTGTTGCCCCTTCAACGCAGCGCTAACTCCCAGCACTCTCTGTTGACCGTCCACACAGCTCTAACTCTCAGCACTCTCTGTTGCCGCTTCACAACAGCTCTGACTAACCCTCACCGCTCTGTCTCCCATTCACAGCAGCTCTGAATGTCAGTGCTCTCTGTTGCCCCTTCACAGCAGCTCTAGCTCTCAGCGCTCTCTGTTGCGCCTACACAGCAGGTCTAACTCTCAGCGCTCTCAGTTGCCCCTTCAACGCAGCTTGAACTCTCAGCGCTCTCTGTTGCCCCTTCAACGCAGCTCTAACTCTCAACGCTTTCTGTTTCCCCTTCAAATCAGCTCTAAATCTCAGCCCTCTCTGTTGCCCCTTCACAGCAGCTCTAACTCCCAGCGCTCTCTGTGGCCCCTTCACAGCATCATCGAATGACTCTCAGCGCTCTCTGTTGCCCCTTAACAGCAGCTCTGAATAACTCTTGGCACTCTTGTTGTCCCTTCAGAGCAGCTCTAACTTTCAGCGCTGTCTCTTGCCCCTTCACAGCAGCTCTGACTAACTCTCAGCGCTCTCTGTTGCCCCTTGAACGCGGCTCTAACTCTCAGCGCTCTGTTTCCCCTTCAACGCAGCTCTAACTCAGCTCTGTTTCCCCTTCACAGCAGCTCTAACTCCCAGCGCTGCTGTTTCCCCTTCACAGCAGGTCTAACTCTCACCGCTCTCAGTCTCACATTCACAGCAGCTCTGAATATCAGCGGTCTCTGTTTCCCCTTCAAAGCAGCTCTGACTAACTCTCAGCGCTCTGTTTCCCCTTCAGAGCAGGTCTAACTCCCAGCACTCCTGTTTCCCCTTCACAGCAGGTCTAACTCACCGCTCTAGGTCTCGCATTCACAGCAGCTCTGAATATCAGCGCTCTCTGTTTTCCCTTCACAGCAGCTCTAACTCTCAGCGCTCTCTGTTGCCCCTTCACAGCACCTTCGGTTACCTCTCAGCGCTCTGTTTCCCCTTCCGAGCAGCTCTATCTCTCAGCGCTATCTTTTGCCCATTCAGAGCATCTTCGACTAACTCTCAGCGCTAGCTGTTGCCCCTTCAACGCACCTCTGTCAGCGCTCTGTTGCCCCTTCACAGCAGCTCTGACTAACTCTCAGCGCTCTCTGTTGCCCCTTCCCAGCAGCTCTATGTCTCAGCGCTATCTTTTGCCCCTTCAGAATATCTTCGACTAACTCTCAGTGCTAGCTATTGCCCCTTCAACGCAGCTCTAACTGTCAGCGCTCTGTTGCCCCTTCCCAGCAGCTCTGTCAGCGCTATCTATTGCCCCTTCACAGCAGCTCTAACTCTCAGCGCTCTCTGTTGCCCCTTCCCAGCAGGTCTAACTCTCAGCGCTCTCTGTTGCCCCTTCAACGCAGCTGTGACTAACACTCAACGCTTTCCATTGCCGCGTCACAGCACCTTTGATTAACTCTCAGCGCTCTCTGTTGCCCCTTCCCAGCAGCTCTATGTCTCAGCGCTATCTTTTGCCCCTTCAGAGCATCTTCGACTAACTCTCAGCGCTAGCTGTTGCCCCTTCAACGCAGCTCTAACACTCAGCGCTCTCTATGCCCGTTCACAGCAGCTCTAACTCCCAGCGCTCTCTGTTGCCACTTCACAGCAGCTCTAACTCCCAGCGCTCTCTGTTGCCCCTTCACAGCAGCTCTAACACCCAGCGCTCTCTGTTGCCCCTTCACAGCTGCTCTAAATATCACCGCTCTCTGTTGCCCCTTCACAGCAGCTCTAACTCCCAGCGCTCTCTGTTTCCCCTTCTCAGCTGCTCTAACTTCCAGCGCTCTTTTTCCCCTTCACAGCAGCTCTAACTCCCAGGTCTCTCTGTTGCCGCTTCACAGCAGCTCTAACTCCAAGCGATCTGTTTCCCCTTCTCAGCTGCTCTATCAGCGCTCTCTGTTGCCCCTTCAACGCAGCTCTAACTCTCAGCGCTCTCTGTGGCCCCTTCTCAGCTGCTCTAACTCTCAGCGCTCTCTGTTGCCCCTTCAAAGCAGCTCGAACTCTCAGCGCTCTCTGTGGCCCCTTCACAGCATCATCGACTCTCAGCGCTCTCTGTTGCCCCTTAACAGCAGCTCTGAATAACTCTCAGCACTCTCTGTTGTCCCTTCAGAGCAGCTCTAACTTTCAGCACTGCCTATTGCCCCTTCACAGCATCTTCGACTAACTCTCAGCGCTCTGTTGCCCCTTCAAAGCAGCTCTAACTCTCAGCGCTCTCTGTTGTCCCTTTCCTGCAGCTCTGACAAACTCTCAGCACTCTCTCTTGCCCCGTCACAGTTGCTCTGACTCTCAGCGCTCTCTGTTGCCCCGTCACAGTAGCTCTAACTCTCAGCGCTCTCTATTGCCTCTTCACAGCAGCTCTAACTCCCAGCACTCGGTGTTGCCCCTTCATTGCAGCTCTAACTGTAAGCGCTCTCTGTTGCCCCTTTACCGCATTTTCCACGAACTCTCATCGCTCTCCGTTTCCCCTTCAAATCAGCTCTAAATCTCAGCCCTCTCTGTTGCCCCTTCAGAGCAGCTCTAACTCTCAGCGCTCTCTGTTGCCCCTTCCCAGCAGCTCTAACTCTCAGCGCTCTCTGTTTCCCCTTCTCAGCTGCTCTATCAGTGCTCTCTGTTGCCCCTTCAACGCAGCGCTAACTCCCAGCACTCTCTGTTGCCCGTCCACACAGCTCTAACTCTCAGCACTCTCTGTTGCCGCTTCACAACAGCTCTGACTAACCCTCACCGCTCTGTCTCCCATTCACAGCAGCTCTGAATGTAAGTGCTCTCTGTTGCCCCTTCAACGCAGCTCTCTCAATGCTTTCTGTTTCCCCTTCACAGCAGCTCTAACTCCCAGCGCACTCTGTTGACCCTTCAACGCAGCTCTAACTCTCAGCACTCTCTGTTGCCCCGTGATCGCAGCTCTAACTCTCAGCGCTCTGTGTTTCCCCTTCACAGCAGCTTTAACTCCCCGCGCTCTCGTTTCCCCTTCTCACCTGCTCTAACTCTCAGCACTCTCTGTTGCCCCTTCACAACAGCTCTGACTAACCCTCACCGCTCTCTGTCTCCCATTCACAGCAGCTCTGAATGTCAGTGCTCTCTGTTGCCCCTTCACAGCAGCTCTGACTAACTCTCAGCTCTGACTAACTCTCAGTGCTAGCTATTGCCCCTTCAACGCAGCTCTAACTGTCAGCGCTCTGTTGCCCCTTCACAGCAAGCTCTAACTCTCAGCGCTCTCTGTTGCCCCTTCCCAGCAGGTCTAACTCTCAGCGCTCTCTGTTGCCCCTTCAACGCAGCTCTGACTAACGCTCAACGCTTTCCATTGCCGCGTCACAGCACCTTTGATTAACTCTCAGCGCTCTCTGTTGCCCCTTCCCAGCAGCTCTATGTCTCAGCGCTATCTTTTGCCCCTTCAGAGCATCTTCGACTAACTCTCAGCGCTAGCTGTTGCCCCTTCAACGCAGCTCTAACTCTCAGCGCTCTCTGTTGCCCATTCACAGCAGCTCTAGCTCTCAGCGCTCTCTGTTGCGCCTACACAGCAGGTCTAACGCTCAGCGCACTCTGTTGCCCCTTCACAGCAGCTCTAACTCCCAGCGCTCTCTGTTGCCCCTTCACAGCAGCTCTAAATCCCAGCGCGCTCTGTTGCCCCTTCACAGCAGCTCTAACTCCCAGCGCTGTCTGTTTCTCCTTCTCAGCTGCTCTAAATATCACCGCTCTCTTTTGCCCCTTCACAGCAGGTCTAACTCTCAGCGCTCTCTGTTGCCCCTTCACAGCAGCTCTAACTCTCATCGCTCTCTGTTGCCCGTCCACACAGCTCTAACTCTCAGCACTCTCTGTTGCCGCTTCACAACAGCTCTGACTAGCCCTCACCGCTCTGTCTCCCATTCACAGCAGCTCTGAATGTCAGTGCTCTCTGTTGCCCCTTCACAGCAGCTCTAACTCTCAGCGCTCTCTGTTGCCCCTTCACAGCAGATCTAGCTCTCAGCGCTCTGTTACCCCTTCAACGCAGCTGGAACTCTCAGCGCTCTGTTTCCCCTTCACAGCAGCTCTAACTCCCAGCGCTCTCTGTTGCCCCTTCACAGCAGCTTTAACTCCCAGCGCTCTCTGTTTCCCCTTCTCACCTGGTCTAACTCTCAGCGCTCTCTGTTGCCCCTTCAACGCAGCGCTAACTCCCAGCACTCTCTGTTGACCGTCCACACAGCTCTAACTCTCAGCACTCTCTGTTGCCGCTTCACAACAGCTCTGACTAACCCTCACCGCTCTGTCTCCCATTCACAGCAGCTCTGAATGTCAGTGCTCTCTGTTGCCCCTTCACAGCAGCTCTAGCTCTCAGCGCTCTCTGTTGCGCCTACACAGCAGGTCTAACTCTCAGCGCTCTCAGTTGCCCCTTCAACGCAGCTTGAACTCTCAGCGCTCTCTGTTGCCCCTTCAACGCAGCTCTAACTCTCAACGCTTTCTGTTTCCCCTTCAAATCAGCTCTAAATCTCAGCCCTCTCTGTTGCCCCTTCACAGCAGCTCTAACTCCCAGCGCTCTCTGTGGCCCCTTCACAGCATCATCGAATGACTCTCAGCGCTCTCTGTTGCCCCTTAACAGCAGCTCTGAATAACTCTTGGCACTCTTGTTGTCCCTTCAGAGCAGCTCTAACTTTCAGCGCTGTCTCTTGCCCCTTCACAGCAGCTCTGACTAACTCTCAGCGCTCTCTGTTGCCCCTTGAACGCGGCTCTAACTCTCAGCGCTCTGTTTCCCCTTCACAGCAGCTCTAACTCCCAGCGCTGCTGTTTCCCCTTCACAGCAGGTCTAACTCTCACCGCTCTCAGTCTCACATTCACAGCAGCTCTGAATATCAGCGGTCTCTGTTTCCCCTTCACAGCAGCTCTGACTAACTCTCAGCGCTCTGTTTCCCCTTCAGAGCAGCTCTAACTCCCAGCACTCCTGTTTCCCCTTCACAGCAGGTCTAACTCACCGCTCTAGGTCTCGCATTCACAGCAGCTCTGAATATCAGCGCTCTCTGTTTTCCCTTCACAGCAGCTCTAACTCTCAGCGCTCTCTGTTGCCCCTTCACAGCAACTTCGGTTACCTCTCAGCGCTCTGTTTCCCCTTCCGAGCAGCTCTATCTCTCAGCGCTATCTTTTGCCCATTCAGAGCATCTTCGACTAACTCTCAGCGCTAGCTGTTGCCCCTTCAACGCACCTCTGTCAGCGCTCTGTTGCCCCTTCACAGCAGCTCTGACTAACTCTCAGCGCTCTCTGTTGCCCCTTCCCAGCAGCTCTATGTCTCAGCGCTATCTTTTGCCCCTTCAGAATATCTTCGACTAACTCTCAGTGCTAGCTATTGCCCCTTCAACGCAGCTCTAACTGTCAGCGCTCTGTTGCCCCTTCCCAGCAGCTCTGACTGTCAGCGCTATCTATTGCCCCTTCACAGCAGCTCTAACTCTCAGCGCTCTCTGTTGCCCCTTCCCAGCAGGTCTAACTCTCAGCGCTCTCTGTTGCCCCTTCAACGCAGCTGTGACTAACACTCAACGCTTTCCATTGCCGCGTCACAGCACCTTTGATTAACTCTCAGCGCTCTCTGTTGCCCCTTCCCAGCAGCTCTATGTCTCAGCGCTATCTTTTGCCCCTTCAGAGCATCTTCGACTAACTCTCAGCGCTAGCTGTTGCCCCTTCAACGCAGCTCTAACTCTCAGCGCTCTCTGTTGCCCATTCACAGCAGCTCTAACTCCCAGCGCTCTCTGTTGCCACTTCACAGCAGCTCTAGCTCTCAGCGCTCTCTGTTGCCCCTACACAGCAGGTCTAACTCTCAGCGCTCTCGGTTGCCCCTTGAACGCAGCTCTAACTCTCAGCACTCTCTGTTGCCCCTTCACAGCAGCTCTAACTCTCAGGGCTCTCTGTTTCCCCCTCTCAGCTGCTCTAACTCTCAGCGCTCTCTGTTGCCCCTTAAACGCAGCTCTAACTCAGCGCTCTCTGTTTCCCCTTCACAGCAGCTCTAACTCCCAGCGCTCCTGTTTCCCCTTCACAGCAGGTCTAACTCACCGCTCTCAGTCTCGCGTTCAGAGCAGCTCTAAATATCAGCGGTCTCTGTTGCCCCTTCACAGCAGCTCTGACTAACACTCAGCGCTCTCTGTTGCCCCTTCAACGCAGCTGTAAGTCTCAGCGCTCTCTGTTGCCCCTTTACAGCACCTTCGGTTACCTCTCAGCGCTCTCTGTTGCCCCTTCCCAGCAGCTCTATGTCTCAGCGCTATCTTTTGCCCCTTCAGAGCATCTTCGACTAACTCTCAGTGCTAGCTGTTGCCCCTTCAACGCAGCTCTAACTGTCAGCGCTCTGTTGCCCCTTCACAGCAGCTCTAACTTTCAGCGCTCTCTGTTGCCCCTTCATAGCAGCTCTGAATAACTCTCAGCGCTCTCTGTTGCCCCTTCAACGCAGCTCTAACTCTCAACGCTCTCTGTTTCCCCTTCACAGCAGCTCTAACTCCCAGCGCACTCCGTTGACCCTTCAACGCAGCTCTAACTCTCAGCGCTCTCTGTTGCCCCTTCACAGCAGCTCTAACTCTCAGCGCTCTCTGTTGCCCATTCACAGCAGCTCTAGCTCTCAGCGTCTCTGTTGCGCCTACACAGCAGGTCTAACGCTCAGCGCTCTCTGTTGCCCCATCACAGCAGCTATAACTCCCAGCGCTCTCTGTTGCCCCTTCACAGCAGCTCTAACACCCAGCGCTCTCTGTTGCCCCTTCACAGCTGCTCTAAATATCACCGCTCTCTGTTGCCCCTTCACAGCAGCTCTAACTCCCAGCGCTCTCTGTTTCCCCTTCTCAGCTGCTCTAACTTCCAGCGCTCTTTTTCCCCTTCACAGCAGCTCTAACTCCCAGGTCTCTCTGTTGCCGCTTCACAGCAGCTCTAACTCCAAGCGATCTGTTTCCCCTTCTCAGCTGCTCTATCAGCGCTCTCTGTTGCCCCTTCAACGCAGCTCTAACTCTCAGCGCTCTCTGTGGCCCCTTCTCAGCTGCTCTAACTCTCAGCGCTCTCTGTTGCCCCTTCAAAGCAGCTCGAACTCTCAGCGCTCTCTGTGGCCCCTTCACAGCATCATCGACTCTCAGCGCTCTCTGTTGCCCCTTAACAGCAGCTCTGAATAACTCTCAGCACTCTCTGTTGTCCCTTCAGAGCAGCTCTAACTTTCAGCACTGCCTATTGCCCCTTCACAGCATCTTCGACTAACTCTCAGCGCTCTGTTGCCCCTTCAAAGCAGCTCTAACTCTCAGCGCTCTCTGTTGTCCCTTTCCTGCAGCTCTGACAAACTCTCAGCACTCTCTCTTGCCCCGTCACAGTTGCTCTGACTCTCAGCGCTCTCTGTTGCCCCGTCACAGTAGCTCTAACTCTCAGCGCTCTCTATTGCCTCTTCACAGCAGCTCTAACTCCCAGCACTCGGTGTTGCCCCTTCATTGCAGCTCTAACTGTAAGCGCTCTCTGTTGCCCCTTTACCGCATTTTCCACGAACTCTCATCGCTCTCCGTTTCCCCTTCAAATCAGCTCTAAATCTCAGCCCTCTCTGTTGCCCCTTCAGAGCAGCTCTAACTCTCAGCGCTCTCTGTTGCCCCTTCCCAGCAGCTCTAACTCTCAGCGCTCTCTGTTTCCCCTTCTCAGCTGCTCTATCAGTGCTCTCTGTTGCCCCTTCAACGCAGCGCTAACTCCCAGCACTCTCTGTTGCCCGTCCACACAGCTCTAACTCTCAGCACTCTCTGTTGCCGCTTCACAACAGCTCTGACTAACCCTCACCGCTCTGTCTCCCATTCACAGCAGCTCTGAATGTAAGTGCTCTCTGTTGCCCCTTCAACGCAGCTCTCTCAATGCTTTCTGTTTCCCCTTCACAGCAGCTCTAACTCCCAGCGCACTCTGTTGACCCTTCAACGCAGCTCTAACTCTCAGCACTCTCTGTTGCCCCGTGATCGCAGCTCTAACTCTCAGCGCTCTGTGTTTCCCCTTCACAGCAGCTTTAACTCCCCGCGCTCTCGTTTCCCCTTCTCACCTGCTCTAACTCTCAGCACTCTCTGTTGCCCCTTCACAACAGCTCTGACTAACCCTCACCGCTCTCTGTCTCCCATTCACAGCAGCTCTGAATGTCAGTGCTCTCTGTTGCCCCTTCACAGCAGCTCTGACTAACTCTCAGCTCTGACTAACTCTCAGTGCTAGCTATTGCCCCTTCAACGCAGCTCTAACTGTCAGCGCTCTGTTGCCCCTTCACAGCAAGCTCTAACTCTCAGCGCTCTGTTACCCCTTCAACGCAGCTGGAACTCTCAGCGCTCTGTTTCCCCTTCACAGCAGCTCTAACTCCCAGCGCTCTCTGTTGCCCCTTCACAGCAGCTTTAACTCCCAGCGCTCTCTGTTGCCCCTTCCCAGCAGGTCTAACTCTCAGCGCTCTCTGTTGCCCCTTCAACGCAGCGCTAACTCCCAGCACTCTCTGTTGACCGTCCACACAGCTCTAACTCTCAGCACTCTCTGTTGCCGCTTCACAACAGCTCTGACTAACCCTCACCGCTCTGTCTCCCATTCACAGCAGCTCTGAATGTCAGTGCTCTCTGTTGCCCCTTCACAGCAGCTCTAGCTCTCAGCGCTCTGTTGCGCCTACACAGCAGGTCTAACTCTCAGCGCTCTCAGTTGCCCCTTCAACGCAGCTTGAACTCTCAGCGCTCTCTGTTGCCCCTTCAACGCAGCTCTAACTCTCAACGCTTTCTGTTTCCCCTTCAAATCAGCTCTAAATCTCAGCCCTCTCTGTTGCCCCTTCACAGCAGCTCTAACTCCCAGCGCTCTCTGTGGCCCCTTCACAGCATCATCGAATGACTCTCAGCGCTCTCTGTTGCCCCTTAACAGCAGCTCTGAATAACTCTTGGCACTCTTGTTGTCCCTTCAGAGCAGCTCTAACTTTCAGCGCTGTCTCTTGCCCCTTCACAGCAGCTCTGACTAACTCTCAGCGCTCTCTGTTGCCCCTTGAACGCGGCTCTAACTCTCAGCGCTCTGTTGCCCCTTCAACGCAGCTCTAACTCTCAGCGCTCTGTTTCCCCTTCAACGCAGCTCTAACTCAGCTCTGTTTCCCCTTCACAGCAGCTCTAACTCCCAGCGCTGCTGTTTCCCCTTCACAGCAGGTCTAACTCTCACCGCTCTCAGTCTCACATTCACAGCAGCTCTGAATATCAGCGGTCTCTGTTTCCCCTTCACAGCAGCTCTGACTAACTCTCAGCGCTCTGTTTCCCCTTCAGAGCAGCTCTAACTCCCAGCGCTCCTGTTTCCCCTTCACAGCAGGTCTAACTCACCGCTCTAGGTCTCGCATTCACAGCAGCTCTGAATATCAGCGCTCTCTGTTTTCCCTTCACAGCAGCTCTAACTCTCAGCGCTCTCTGTTGCCCCTTCACAGCACCTTCGGTTACCTCTCAGCGCTGTTTCCCCTTCCGAGCAGCTCTATCTCTCAGCGCTATCTTTTGCCCATTCAGAGCATCTTCGACTAACTCTCAGCGCTAGCTGTTGCCCCTTCAACGCACCTCTGTCAGCGCTCTGTTGCCCCTTCACAGCAGCTCTGACTAACTCTCAGCGCTCTCTGTTGCCCCTTCCCAGCAGCTCTATGTCTCAGCGCTATCTTTTGCCCCTTCAGAATATCTTCGACTAACTCTCAGTGCTAGCTATTGCCCCTTCAACGCAGCTCTAACTGTCAGCGCTCTGTTGCCCCTTCCCAGCAGCTCTGACTGTCAGCGCTATCTATTACCCCTTCACAGCAGCTCTAACTCTCAGCGCTCTCTGTTGCCCCTTCCCAGCAGGTCTAACTCTCAGCGCTCTCTGTTGCCCCTTCAACGCAGCTGTGACTAACACTCAACGCTTTCCATTGCCGCGTCACAGCACCTTTGATTAACTCTCAGCGCTCTCTGTTGCCCCTTCCCAGCAGCTCTATGTCTCAGCGCTATCTTTTGCCCCTTCAGAGCATCTTCGACTAACTCTCAGCGCTAGCTGTTGCCCCTTCAACGCAGCTCTAACTCTCAGCGCTCTCTGTTGCCCATTCACAGCAGCTCTAACTCCCAGCGCTCTCTGTTGCCCCTTTAACGCAGCTGTGACTAACACTCAACGCTTTCCATTGCCGCGTCACAGCACCTTTGATTAACTCTCAGCGCTCTCTGTTGCCCCTTCCCAGCAGGTCTAACTCTCAGCGCTCTCTGTTGCCCCTTCAACGCAGCTGTGACTAACACTCAACGCTTTCCATTGCCGCGTCACAGCACCTTTGATTAACTCTCAGCGCTCTCTGTTGCCCCTTCCCAGCAGCTCTATGTCTCAGCGCTATCTTTTGCCCCTTCAGAGCATCTTCGACTAACTCTCAGTGCTAGCTGTTGCCCCTTCAACGCAGCTCTAACTGTCAGCGCTCTGTTGCCCCTTCACAGCAGCTCTGACTAACTTTCAGCGCTCTCTGTTGCCCCTTCATAGCAGCTCTGAATAACTCTCAGCGCTCTCTGTTGCCCCTTCAACGCAGCTCTAACTCTCAACGCTCTCTGTTTCCCCTTCACAGCAGCTCTAACTCCCAGCGCACTCCGTTGACCCTTCAACGCAGCTCTAACTCTCAGCGCTCTCTGTTGCCCCTTCACCGCAGCTCTAACTCTCAGCGCTCTCTGTTTCCCCTTCACAGCAGCTCTAACTCCCAGCGCACTCCGTTGACCCTTCAACGCAGCTCTAACTCTCAGCGCTCTCTGTTGCCCCTTGAAAGCAGCTCTAACTCTCAGCACTCTCTGTTGCCCCTTCAGAGCAGCTCTAACTCTCAGCGCTCTCTGTTGCCCCTTCCCAGCAGCTCTAACTCTCAGCGCTCTCTGTTTCCCCTTCTCAGCTGCTCTAACTCTCAGCGCTCTCTGTTGCCCCTTCACAGCAGCTCTAACTCCCAGCGCTCTGTTTCCCCTTCTCAGCTGCTCTAACTCTCAGCGCTCTCTGTTGCCCCTTCAACACAGCTTGAACTCTCAGCGCTCTCTGTTGCCCCTTCAACGCAGCTCTAACTCAGCGCTCTCTGTTTCCTCTTAACAGCAGCTCTAACTTCCAGCGCTCCTGTTTCCCCTTCACAGCAGGTCTAACTCACCGCTCTCAGTCTCGCGTTCAGAGCAGCTCTGAATATCAGCGGTCTCTGTTGCCCCTTCACAGCAGCTCTGACTAACTCTCAGCTGTCTATGTTGCCCCTTCAACGCAGCTGTAACTCTCAGCGCTCTCTGTTGCGCCTTCACAGCACCTTCGGTTACCTCTCAGCGCAATCTGTTGCCCCTTCCCAGCAGCTCTATGTCTCAGCGCTATCTTTTGCCCCTTCAGAGCATCTTCGACTAACTCTCAGCGCTAGCTGTTGCCCCTTCAACGCAGCTCTAACTCTCAGCGCTCTCTGTTGCCCATTCACAGCAGCTCTAGCTCTCAGCGTCTCTGTTGCGCCTACACAGCAGGTCTAACGCTCAGCGCTCTCTGTTGCCCCTTCACAGCAGCTATAACTCCCAGCGCTCTCTGTTGCCCCTTCACAGCAGCTCTAACTCCCAGCGCTCTCTGTTGCCCCTTCGCAGCTGCTCTAAATATCACCGCTCTCTGTTGCCCCTTCACAGCAGGTCTAACTCTCAGCGCTCTCTGTTGCCCCTTCACAGCAGCTCTAACTCTCAGCGCTCTCTGTTGCCCCTTCAACGCAGCGCTAACTCCCAGCACTCTCTGTTGCCCGTCCACACAGCTCTAACTCTCAGCACTCTCTGTTGCCGCTTCACAACAGCTCTGACTAGCCCTCACCGCTCTGTCTCCCATTCACAGCAGCTCTGAATGTCAGTGCTCTCTGTTGCCCCATCACAGCAGCTCTAACTCTCAGCGCTCTCTGTTGCCCCTTCACAGCAGCTCTAGCTCTCAGCGCTCTCTGTTGCCCCTTGAACGCAGCTCTAACTCTCAGCACTCTCTGTTGCCCCTTCAACGCAGCTCTAACTCTCAACGCTCTCTGTTTCCCCTTCACAGCAGCTCTAACTCCCAGCGCACTCCGTTGACCCTTCAACGCAGCTCTAACTCTCAGCGCTCTCTGTTGCCCCTTCACAGCAGGTCTAACTCTCAGCGCTCTCTGTTGCCCATTCACAGCAGCTCTAGCTCTCAGCGTCTCTGTTGCGCCTACACAGCAGGTCTAACGCTCAGCGCTCTCTGTTGCCCCATCACAGCAGCTATAACTCCCAGCGCTCTCTGTTGCCCCTTCACAGCAGCTCTAACACCCAGCGCTCTCTGTTGCCCCTTCACAGCTGCTCTAAATATCACCGCTCTCTGTTGCCCCTTCACAGCAGCTCTAACTCCCAGCGCTCTCTGTTTCCCCTTCTCAGCTGCTCTAACTTCCAGCGCTCTTTTTCCCCTTCACAGCAGCTCTAACTCCCAGGTCTCTCTGTTGCCGCTTCACAGCAGCTCTAACTCCAAGCGATCTGTTTCCCCTTCTCAGCTGCTCTATCAGCGCTCTCTGTTGCCCCTTCAACGCAGCTCTAACTCTCAGCGCTCTCTGTGGCCCCTTCTCAGCTGCTCTAACTCTCAGCGCTCTCTGTTGCCCCTTCAAAGCAGCTCGAACTCTCAGCGCTCTCTGTGGCCCCTTCACAGCATCATCGACTCTCAGCGCTCTCTGTTGCCCCTTAACAGCAGCTCTGAATAACTCTCAGCACTCTCTGTTGTCCCTTCAGAGCAGCTCTAACTTTCAGCACTGCCTATTGCCCCTTCACAGCATCTTCGACTAACTCTCAGCGCTCTGTTGCCCCTTCAAAGCAGCTCTAACTCTCAGCGCTCTCTGTTGTCCCTTTCCTGCAGCTCTGACAAACTCTCAGCACTCTCTCTTGCCCCGTCACAGTTGCTCTGACTCTCAGCGCTCTCTGTTGCCCCGTCACAGTAGCTCTAACTCTCAGCGCTCTCTATTGCCTCTTCACAGCAGCTCTAACTCCCAGCACTCGGTGTTGCCCCTTCATTGCAGCTCTAACTGTAAGCGCTCTCTGTTGCCCCTTTACCGCATTTTCCACGAACTCTCATCGCTCTCCGTTTCCCCTTCAAATCAGCTCTAAATCTCAGCCCTCTCTGTTTCCCCTTCACAGCAGCTCTAACTCCCAGCGCTCTCTGTTGCCCCTTCACAGCAGCTTTAACTCCCAGCGCTCTCTGTTGCCCCTTCCCAGCAGGTCTAACTCTCAGCGCTCTCTGTTGCCCCTTCAACGCAGTGCTAACTCCCAGCACTCTCTGTTGACCGTCCACACAGCTGTAACTCTCAGCACTCTCTGTTGCCGCTTCACAACAGCTCTGACTAACCCTCACCGCTCTGTCTCCCATTCACAGCAGCTCTGAATGTCAGTGCTCTCTGTTGCCCCTTCACAGCAGCTCTAGCTCTCAGCGCTCTGTTGCGCCTACACAGCAGGTCTAACTCTCAGCGCTCTCAGTTGCCCCTTCAACGCAGCTTGAACTCTCAGCGCTCTCTGTTGCCCCTTCAACGCAGCTCTAACTCTCAACGCTTTCTGTTTCCCCTTCAAATCAGCTCTAAATCTCAGCCCTCTCTGTTGCCCCTTCACAGCAGCTCTAACTCCCAGCGCTCTCTGTGGCCCCTTCACAGCATCATCGAATGACTCTCAGCGCTCTCTGTTGCCCCTTAACAGCAGCTCTGAATAACTCTTGGCACTCTTGTTGTCCCTTCAGAGCAGCTCTAACTTTCAGCGCTGTCTCTTGCCCCTTCACAGCAGCTCTGACTAACTCTCAGCGCTCTCTGTTGCCCCTTGAACGCGGCTCTAACTCTCAGCGCTCTGTTGCCCCTTCAACGCAGCTCTAACTCTCAGCGCTCTGTTTCCCCTTCAACGCAGCTCTAACTCAGCTCTGTTTCCCCTTCACAGCAGCTCTAACTCCCAGCGCTGCTGTTTCCCCTTCACAGCAGGTCTAACTCTCACCGCTCTCAGTCTCACATTCACAGCAGCTCTGAATATCAGCGGTCTCTGTTTCCCCTTCACAGCAGCTCTGACTAACTCTCAGCGCTCTGTTTCCCCTTCAGAGCAGCTCTAACTCCCAGCGCTCCTGTTTCCCCTTCACAGCAGGTCTAACTCACCGCTCTAGGTCTCGCATTCACAGCAGCTCTGAATATCAGCGCTCTCTGTTTTCCCTTCACAGCAGCTCTAACTCTCAGCGCTCTCTGTTGCCCCTTCACAGCACCTTCGGTTACCTCTCAGCGCTGTTTCCCCTTCCGAGCAGCTCTATCTCTCAGCGCTATCTTTTGCCCATTCAGAGCATCTTCGACTAACTCTCAGCGCTAGCTGTTGCCCCTTCAACGCACCTCTGTCAGCGCTCTGTTGCCCCTTCACAGCAGCTCTGACTAACTCTCAGCGCTCTCTGTTGCCCCTTCCCAGCAGCTCTATGTCTCAGCGCTATCTTTTGCCCCTTCAGAATATCTTCGACTAACTCTCAGTGCTAGCTATTACCCCTTCAACGCAGCTCTAACTGTCAGCGCTCTGTTGCCCCTTCCCAGCAGCTCTGACTGTCAGCGCTATCTATTACCCCTTCACAGCAGCTCTAACTCTCAGCGCTCTCTGTTGCCCCTTCCCAGCAGGTCTAACTCTCAGCGCTCTCTGTTGCCCCTTCAACGCAGCTGTGACTAACACTCAACGCTTTCCATTGCCGCGTCACAGCACCTTTGATTAACTCTCAGCGCTCTCTGTTGCCCCTTCCCAGCAGCTCTATGTCTCAGCGCTATCTTTTGCCCCTTCAGAGCATCTTCGACTAACTCTCAGTGCTAGCTGTTGCCCCTTCAACGCAGCTCTAACTGTCAGCGCTCTGTTGCCCCTTCACAGCAGCTCTGACTAACTTTCAGCGCTCTCTGTTGCCCCTTCATAGCAGCTCTGAATAACTCTCAGCGCTCTCTGTTGCCCCTTCAACGCAGCTCTAACTCTCAACGCTCTCTGTTTCCCCTTCACAGCAGCTCTAACTCCCAGCGCACTCCGTTGACCCTTCAACGCAGCTCTAACTCTCAGCGCTCTCTGTTGCCCCTTCACCGCAGCTCTAACTCTCAGCGCTCTCTGTTTCCCCTTCACAGCAGCTCTAACTCCCAGCGCACTCCGTTGACCCTTCAACGCAGCTCTAACTCTCAGCGCTCTCTGTTGCCCCTTGAAAGCAGCTCTAACTCTCAGCACTCTCTGTTGCCCCTTCAGAGCAGCTCTAACTCTCAGCGCTCTCTGTTGCCCCTTCCCAGCAGCTCTAACTCTCAGCGCTCTCTGTTTCCCCTTCTCAGCTGCTCTAACTCTCAGCGCTCTCTGTTGCCCCTTCACAGCAGCTCTAACTCCCAGCGCTCTGTTTCCCCTTCTCAGCTGCTCTAACTCTCAGCGCTCTCTGTTGCCCCTTCAACACAGCTTGAACTCTCAGCGCTCTCTGTTGCCCCTTCAACGCAGCTCTAACTCAGCGCTCTCTGTTTCCTCTTAACAGCAGCTCTAACTTCCAGCGCTCCTGTTTCCCCTTCACAGCAGGTCTAACTCACCGCTCTCAGTCTCGCGTTCAGAGCAGCTCTGAATATCAGCGGTCTCTGTTGCCCCTTCACAGCAGCTCTGACTAACTCTCAGCTGTCTATGTTGCCCCTTCAACGCAGCTGTAACTCTCAGCGCTCTCTGTTGCGCCTTCACAGCACCTTCGGTTACCTCTCAGCGCAATCTGTTGCCCCTTCCCAGCAGCTCTATGTCTCAGCGCTATCTTTTGCCCCTTCAGAGCATCTTCGACTAACTCTCAGCGCTAGCTGTTGCCCCTTCAACGCAGCTCTAACTCTCAGCGCTCTCTGTTGCCCATTCACAGCAGCTCTAGCTCTCAGCGTCTCTGTTGCGCCTACACAGCAGGTCTAACGCTCAGCGCTCTCTGTTGCCCCTTCACAGCAGCTATAACTCCCAGCGCTCTCTGTTGCCCCTTCACAGCAGCTCTAACTCCCAGCGCTCTCTGTTGCCCCTTCGCAGCTGCTCTAAATATCACCGCTCTCTGTTGCCCCTTCACAGCAGGTCTAACTCTCAGCGCTCTCTGTTGCCCCTTCACAGCAGCTCTAACTCTCAGCGCTCTCTGTTGCCCCTTCAACGCAGCGCTAACTCCCAGCACTCTCTGTTGACCGTCCACACAGCTCTAACTCTCAGCACTCTCTGTTGCCGCTTCACAACAGCTCTGACTAGCCCTCACCGCTCTGTCTCCCATTCACAGCAGCTCTGAATGTCAGTGCTCTCTGTTGCCCCATCACAGCAGCTCTAACTCTCAGCGCTCTCTGTTGCCCCTTCACAGCAGCTCTAGCTCAGCGCTCTCTGTTGCCCCTTGAACGCAGCTCTAACTCTCAGCACTCTCTGTTGCCCCTTCTACGCAGCTCTAACTCTCAGCGCTCTCTGTTGCCCCTTAACAGCAGCTCTGAATAACTCTCAGCACTCTTGTTGTCCCTTCAGAGCAGCTCTAACTTTCAGCGCTGTCTCTTGCCCCTTCACAGCAGCTATGACTAACTCTCAGCGCTCTGTTGCCCCTTCAACGCAGCTCTAACTCTCAGCGCTCTGTTTCCCCTTCAACGCAGCTCTAACTCTCAGCGCTCCTGTTTCCCCTTCACAGCAGGTCTAACTCACCGCTCTCAGTCTCGCATTCACAGCAGCTCTGAATATCAGCGCTCTCTGTTTTCCCTTCACAGCAGCTCTAACTCTCAGCGCTCTCTGTTGCCCCTTCACAGCACCTTCGGTTACCTCTCAGCGCTCTGTTTCCCCTTCCCAGCAGCTCTATGTCTCAGCGCTATCTTTTGCCCATTCAGAGCATCTTCGACTAACTCTCAGCGCTACCTGTTGCCCCTTCAACGCACCTCTGTCAGCGCTCTGTTGCCCCTTCACAGCAGCTCTGACTAACTCTCAGCGCTCTCTGTTGCCCCTTCACAGCAGCTCTAGCTCTCAACGCTTTCTGTTTCCCCTTCAAATCAGCTCTAAATCTCAGCCCTCTATGTTGCCCCTTCACAGCAGCTCTAACTCCCAGCGCTCTCTGTGGCCCCTTCACAGCATCATCGAATGACTCTCAGCGCTCTCTGTTGCCCTTTAACAGCAGCTCTGAATAACTCTCAGCACTCTTGTTGTCCCTTCAGAGCAGCTGTAACTTTCAGCGCTGTCTCTTGCCCCTTCACAGCAGCTCTAACTCTCAGCGCTCTCTGTTGCCCCTTCACAGCAGCTGTAACTCTCAGCGCTCTCTGTTGCCCCTTCACAGCACCTTCGGTTACCTCTCACCGCTCTCTGTTGCCCCTTCCCAGCAGCTCTATGTCTCAGCGCTATCTTTTGCCCCTTCAGAATATCTTCGACTAACTCTCAGTGCTAGCTATTGCCCCTTCAACGCAGCTCTAACTGTCAGCGCTCTGTTGCCCCTTCACAGCAGCTCTAACTTTCAGCGCTCTCTGTTGCCCCTTCATAGCAGCTCTGAATAACTCTCAGCGCTCTCTGTTGCCCCTTCAACGCAGCTCTAACTCTCAACGCTCTCTGTTTCCCCTTCACAGCAGCTCTAACTCCCAGCGCTCTCTGTGGCCCCTTCACAGCATCATCGAATGACTCTCAGCGCTCTCTGTTGCCCCTTAACAGCAGCTCTGAATAACTCTTGGCACTCTTGTTGTCCCTTCAGAGCAGCTCTAACTTTCAGCGCTGTCTCTTGCCCCTTCACAGCAGCTCTGACTAACTCTCAGCGCTCTCTGTTGCCCCTTGAACGCGGCTCTAACTCTCAGCGCTCTGTTGCCCCTTCAACGCAGCTCTAACTCTCAGCGCTCTGTTTCCCCTTCAACGCAGCTCTAACTCAGCTCTGTTTCCCCTTCACAGCAGCTCTAACTCCCAGCGCTGCTGTTTCCCCTTCACAGCAGGTCTAACTCTCACCGCTCTCAGTCTCACATTCACAGCAGCTCTGAATATCAGCGGTCTCTGTTTCCCCTTCACAGCAGCTCTGACTAACTCTCAGCGCTCTGTTTCCCCTTCAGAGCAGCTCTAACTCCCAGCGCTCCTGTTTCCCCTTCACAGCAGGTCTAACTCACCGCTCTAGGTCTCGCATTCACAGCAGCTCTGAATATCAGCGCTCTCTGTTTTCCCTTCACAGCAGCTCTAACTCTCAGCGCTCTCTGTTGCCCCTTCACAGCACCTTCGGTTACCTCTCAGCGCTGTTTCCCCTTCCGAGCAGCTCTATCTCTCAGCGCTATCTTTTGCCCATTCAGAGCATCTTCGACTAACTCTCAGCGCTAGCTGTTGCCCCTTCAACGCACCTCTGTCAGCGCTCTGTTGCCCCTTCACAGCAGCTCTGACTAACTCTCAGCGCTCTCTGTTGCCCCTTCCCAGCAGCTCTATGTCTCAGCGCTATCTTTTGCCCCTTCAGAATATCTTCGACTAACTCTCAGTGCTAGCTATTGCCCCTTCAACGCAGCTCTAACTGTCAGCGCTCTGTTGCCCCTTCCCAGCAGCTCTGACTGTCAGCGCTATCTATTACCCCTTCACAGCAGCTCTAACTCTCAGCCCTCTCTGTTGCCCCTTCCCAGCAGGTCTAACTCTCAGCGCTCTCTGTTGCCCCTTCAACGCAGCTCTGACTAACACTCAACGCTTTCCATTGCCGCGTCACAGCACCTTTGATTAACTCTCAGCGCTCTCTGTTGCCCCTTCCCAGCAGCTCTATGTCTCAGCGCTATCTTTTGCCCCTTCAGAGCATCTTCGACTAACTCTCAGCGCTAGCTGTTGCCCCTTCAACGCAGCTCTAACTCTCAGCGCTCTCTGTTGCCCCTTCACAGCAGCTCTAGCTCTCAGCGCTCTCTGTTGCCCCTACACAGCAGGTCTAACTCTCAGCGCTCTCGGTTGCCCCTTGAACGCAGCTCTAACTCTCAGCACTCTCTGTTGCCCCTTCACAGCAGCTCTAACTCTCAGGGCTCTCTGTTTCCCCTTCTCAGCTGCTCTAACTCTCAGCGCTCTCTGTTGCCCCTTCAACGCAGCTGTGACTAACACTCAACGCTTTCCATTGCCGCGTCACAGCACCTTTGATTAACTCTCAGCGCTCTCTGTTGCCCCTTCCCAGCAGGTCTAACTCTCAGCGCTCTCTGTTGCCCCTTCAACGCAGCTGTGACTAACACTCAACGCTTTCCATTGCCGCGTCACAGCACCTTTGATTAACTCTCAGCGCTCTCTGTTGCCCCTTCCCAGCAGCTCTATGTCTCAGCGCTATCTTTTGCCCCTTCAGAGCATCTTCGACTAACTCTCAGTGCTAGCTGTTGCCCCTTCAACGCAGCTCTAACTGTCAGCGCTCTGTTGCCCCTTCACAGCAGCTCTGACTAACTTTCAGCGCTCTCTGTTGCCCCTTCATAGCAGCTCTGAATAACTCTCAGCGCTCTCTGTTGCCCCTTCAACGCAGCTCTAACTCTCAACGCTCTCTGTTTCCCTTTCACAGCAGCTCTAACTCCCAGCGCACTCCGTTGACCCTTCAACGCAGCTCTAACTCTCAGCGCTCTCTGTTGCCCCTTCACCGCAGCTCTAACTCTCAGCGCTCTCTGTTTCCCCTTCACAGCAGCTCTAACTCCCAGCGCACTCCGTTGACCCTTCAACGCAGCTCTAACTCTCAGCGCTCTCTGTTGCCCCTTGAAAGCAGCTCTAACTCTCAGCACTCTCTGTTGCCCCTTCAGAGCAGCTCTAACTCTCAGCGCTCTCTGTTGCCCCTTCCCAGCAGCTCTAACTCTCAGCGCTCTCTGTTTCCCCTTCTCAGCTGCTCTAACTCTCAGCGCTCTCTGTTGCCCCTTCACAGCAGCTCTAACTCCCAGCGCTCTGTTTCCCCTTCTCAGCTGCTCTAACTCTCAGCGCTCTCTGTTGCCCCTTCAACACAGCTTGAACTCTCAGCGCTCTCTGTTGCCCCTTCAACGCAGCTCTAACTCAGCGCTCTCTGTTTCCTCTTAACAGCAGCTCTAACTTCCAGCGCTCCTGTTTCCCCTTCACAGCAGGTCTAACTCACCGCTCTCAGTCTCGCGTTCAGAGCAGCTCTGAATATCAGCGGTCTCTGTTGCCCCTTCACAGCAGCTCTGACTAACTCTCAGCTGTCTATGTTGCCCTTCAACGCAGCTGTAACTCTCAGCGCTCTCTGTTGCGCCTTCACAGCACCTTCGGTTACCTCTCAGCGCAATCTGTTGCCCCTTCCCAGCAGCTCTGTCTCAGCGCTATCTTTTGCCCCTTCAGAGCATCTTCGACTAACTCTCAGCGCTAGCTGTTGCCCCTTCAACGCAGCTCTAACTCTCAGCGCTCTCTGTTGCCCATTCACAGCAGCTCTAGCTCTCAGCGTCTCTGTTGCGCCTACACAGCAGGTCTAACGCTCAGCGCTCTCTGTTGCCCCTTCACAGCAGCTATAACTCCCAGCGCTCTCTGTTGCCCCTTCACAGCAGCTCTAACTCCCAGCGCTCTCTGTTGCCCCTTCGCAGCTGCTCTAAATATCACCGCTCTCTGTTGCCCCTTCACAGCAGGTCTAACTCTCAGCGCTCTCTGTTGCCCCTTCAGAGCAGCTCTAACTCTCAGCGCTCTCTGTTGCCCCTTCAACGCAGCTCTAACTCTCAGCGCTCTCTGTTGCCCCTTAACAGCAGCTCTGAATAACTCTCAGCACTCTTGTTGTCCCTTCAGAGCAGCTCTAACTTTCAGCGCTGTCTCTTGCCCCTTCACAGCAGCTATGACTAACTCTCAGCGCTCTGTTGCCCCTTCAACGCAGCTCTAACTCTCAGCGCTCTGTTTCCCCTTCAACGCAGCTCTAACTCAGCTCTGTTTCCCCTTCACAGCAGCTCTAACTCTCAGCGCTCCTGTTTCCCCTTCACAGCAGGTCTAACTCACCGCTCTCAGTCTCGCATTCACAGCAGCTCTGAATATCAGCGCTCTCTGTTTTCCCTTCACAGCAGCTCTAACTCTCAGCGCTCTCTGTTGCCCCTTCACAGCACCTTCGGTTACCTCTCAGCGCTCTGTTTCCCCTTCCCAGCAGCTCTATGTCTCAGCGCTATCTTTTGCCCATTCAGAGCATCTTCGACTAACTCTCAGCGCTACCTGTTGCCCCTTCAACGCACCTCTGTCAGCGCTCTGTTGCCCCTTCACAGCAGCTCTGACTAACTCTCAGCGCTCTCTGTTGCCCCTTCACAGCAGCTCTAGCTCTCAACGCTTTCTGTTTCCCCTTCAAATCAGCTCTAAATCTCAGCCCTCTATGTTGCCCCTTCACAGCAGCTCTAACTCCCAGCGCTCTCTGTGGCCCCTTCACAGCATCATCGAATGACTCTCAGCGCTCTCTGTTGCCCTTTAACAGCAGCTCTGAATAACTCTCAGCACTCTTGTTGTCCCTTCAGAGCAGCTGTAACTTTCAGCGCTGTCTCTTGCCCCTTCACAGCAGCTCTAACTCTCAGCGCTCTCTGTTGCCCCTTCACAGCAGCTGTAACTCTCAGCGCTCTCTGTTGCCCCTTCACAGCACCTTCGGTTACCTCTCAGCGCTCTCTGTTGCCCCTTCCCAGCAGCTCTATGTCTCAGCGCTATCTTTTGCCCCTTCAGAATATCTTCGACTAACTCTCAGTGCTAGCTATTGCCCCTTCAACGCAGCTCTAACTGTCAGCGCTCTGTTGCCCCTTCACAGCAGCTCTAACTTTCAGCGCTCTCTGTTGCCCCTTCATAGCAGCTCTGAATAACTCTCAGCGCTCTCTGTTGCCCCTTCAACGCAGCTCTAACTCTCAACGCTCTCTGTTTCCCCTTCACAGCAGCTCTAACTCCCAGCGCACTCCGTTGACCCTTCAACGCAGCTCTAACTCTCAGCGCTCTCTGTTGCCCCTTCACAGCAGGTCTAACTCTCAGCGCTCTCTGTTGCCCATTCACCGCAGCTCTAGCTCTCAGCGTCTCTGTTGCGCCTACACAGCAGGTCTAACGCTCAGCGCTCTCTGTTGCCCCATCACAGCAGCTATAACTCCCAGCGCTCTCTGTTGCCCCTTCACAGCAGCTCTAACTCCCAGCGCTCTCTGTTGCCCCTTCACAGCAGCTCTAACACCCAGCGCTCTCTGTTGCCCCTTCACAGCTGCTCTAAATATCACCGCTCTCTGTTGCCCCTTCACAGCAGCTCTAACTCCCAGCGCTCTCTGTTTCCCCTTCTCAGCTGCTCTAACTTCCAGCGCTCTTTTTCCCCTTCACAGCAGCTCTAACTCCCAGGTCTCTCTGTTGCCGCTTCACAGCAGCTCTAACTCCAAGCGATCTGTTTCCCCTTCTCAGCTGCTCTATCAGCGCTCTCTGTTGCCCCTTCAACGCAGCTCTAACTCTCAGCGCTCTCTGTGGCCCCTTCTCAGCTGCTCTAACTCTCAGCGCTCTCTGTTGCCCCTTCAAAGCAGCTCGAACTCTCAGCGCTCTCTGTGGCCCCTTCACAGCATCATCGACTCTCAGCGCTCTCTGTTGCCCCTTAACAGCAGCTCTGAATAACTCTCAGCACTCTCTGTTGTCCCTTCAGAGCAGCTCTAACTTTCAGCACTGCCTATTGCCCCTTCACAGCATCTTCGACTAACTCTCAGCGCTCTGTTGCCCCTTCAAAGCAGCTCTAACTCTCAGCGCTCTCTGTTGTCCCTTTCCTGCAGCTCTGACAAACTCTCAGCACTCTCTCTTGCCCCGTCACAGTTGCTCTGACTCTCAGCGCTCTCTGTTGCCCCGTCACAGTAGCTCTAACTCTCAGCGCTCTCTATTGCCTCTTCACAGCAGCTCTAACTCCCAGCACTCGGTGTTGCCCCTTCATTGCAGCTCTAACTGTAAGCGCTCTCTGTTGCCCCTTTACCGCATTTTCCACGAACTCTCATCGCTCTCCGTTTCCCCTTCAAATCAGCTCTAAATCTCAGCCCTCTCTGTTGCCCCTTCAGAGCAGCTCTAACTCTCAGCGCTCTCTGTTGCCCCTTCCCAGCAGCTCTAACTCTCAGCGCTCTCTGTTTCCCCTTCTCAGCTGCTCTATCAGTGCTCTCTGTTGCCCCTTCAACGCAGCGCTAACTCCCAGCACTCTCTGTTGCCCGTCCACACAGCTCTAACTCTCAGCACTCTCTGTTGCCGCTTCACAACAGCTCTGACTAACCCTCACCGCTCTGTCTCCCATTCACAGCAGCTCTGAATGTAAGTGCTCTCTGTTGCCCCTTCAACGCAGCTCTCTCAATGCTTTCTGTTTCCCCTTCACAGCAGCTCTAACTCCCAGCGCACTCTGTTGACCCTTCAACGCAGCTCTAACTCTCAGCACTCTCTGTTGCCCCGTGATCGCAGCTCTAACTCTCAGCGCTCTGTGTTTCCCCTTCACAGCAGCTTTAACTCCCCGCGCTCTCGTTTCCCCTTCTCACCTGCTCTAACTCTCAGCACTCTCTGTTGCCCCTTCACAACAGCTCTGACTAACCCTCACCGCTCTCTGTCTCCCATTCACAGCAGCTCTGAATGTCAGTGCTCTCTGTTGCCCCTTCACAGCAGCTCTGACTAACTCTCAGCTCTGACTAACTCTCAGTGCTAGCTATTGCCCCTTCAACGCAGCTCTAACTGTCAGCGCTCTGTTGCCCCTTCACAGCAAGCTCTAACTCTCAGCGCTCTGTTACCCCTTCAACGCAGCTGGAACTCTCAGCGCTCTGTTTCCCCTTCACAGCAGCTCTAACTCCCAGCGCTCTCTGTTGCCCCTTCACAGCAGCTTTAACTCCCAGCGCTCTCTGTTGCCCCTTCCCAGCAGGTCTAACTCTCAGCGCTCTCTGTTGCCCCTTCAACGCAGCGCTAACTCCCAGCACTCTCTGTTGACCGTCCACACAGCTCTAACTCTCAGCACTCTCTGTTGCCGCTTCACAACAGCTCTGACTAACCCTCACCGCTCTGTCTCCCATTCACAGCAGCTCTGAATGTCAGTGCTCTCTGTTGCCCCTTCACAGCAGCTCTAGCTCTCAGCGCTCTGTTGCGCCTACACAGCAGGTCTAACTCTCAGCGCTCTCAGTTGCCCCTTCAACGCAGCTTGAACTCTCAGCGCTCTCTGTTGCCCCTTCAACGCAGCTCTAACTCTCAACGCTTTCTGTTTCCCCTTCAAATCAGCTCTAAATCTCAGCCCTCTCTGTTGCCCCTTCACAGCAGCTCTAACTCCCAGCGCTCTCTGTGGCCCCTTCACAGCATCATCGAATGACTCTCAGCGCTCTCTGTTGCCCCTTAACAGCAGCTCTGAATAACTCTTGGCACTCTTGTTGTCCCTTCAGAGCAGCTCTAACTTTCAGCGCTGTCTCTTGCCCCTTCACAGCAGCTCTGACTAACTCTCAGCGCTCTCTGTTGCCCCTTGAACGCGGCTCTAACTCTCAGCGCTCTGTTTCCCCTTCAACGCAGCTCTAACTCAGCTCTGTTTCCCCTTCACAGCAGCTCTAACTCCCAGCGCTGCTGTTTCCCCTTCACAGCAGGTCTAACTCTCACCGCTCTCAGTCTCACATTCACAGCAGCTCTGAATATCAGCGGTCTCTGTTTCCCCTTCACAGCAGCTCTGACTAACTCTCAGCGCTCTGTTTCCCCTTCAGAGCAGCTCTAACTCCCAGCGCTCCTGTTTCCCCTTCACAGCAGGTCTAACTCACCGCTCTAGGTCTCGCATTCACAGCAGCTCTGAATATCAGCGCTCTCTGTTTTCCCTTCACAGCAGCTCTAACTCTCAGCGCTCTCTGTTGCCCCTTCACAGCACCTTCGGTTACCTCTCAGCGCTGTTTCCCCTTCCGAGCAGCTCTATCTCTCAGCGCTATCTTTTGCCCATTCAGAGCATCTTCGACTAACTCTCAGCGCTAGCTGTTGCCCCTTCAACGCACCTCTGTCAGCGCTCTGTTGCCCCTTCACAGCAGCTCTGACTAACTCTCAGCGCTCTCTGTTGCCCCTTCCCAGCAGCTCTATGTCTCAGCGCTATCTTTTGCCCCTTCAGAATATCTTCGACTAACTCTCAGTGCTAGCTATTGCCCCTTCAACGCAGCTCTAACTGTCAGCGCTCTGTTGCCCCTTCCCAGCAGCTCTGACTGTCAGCGCTATCTATTACCCCTTCACAGCAGCTCTAACTCTCAGCGCTCTCTGTTGCCCCTTCCCAGCAGGTCTAACTCTCAGCGCTCTCTGTTGCCCCTTCAACGCAGCTGTGACTAACACTCAACGCTTTCCATTGCCGCGTCACAGCACCTTTGATTAACTCTCAGCGCTCTCTGTTGCCCCTTCCCAGCAGCTCTATGTCTCAGCGCTATCTTTTGCCCCTTCAGAGCATCTTCGACTAACTCTCAGCGCTAGCTGTTGCCCCTTCAACGCAGCTCTAACTCTCAGCGCTCTCTGTTGCCCATTCACAGCAGCTCTAACTCCCAGCGCTCTCTGTTGCCCCTTTAACGCAGCTGTGACTAACACTCAACGCTTTCCATTGCCGCGTCACAGCACCTTTGATTAACTCTCAGCGCACTCCGTTGACCCTTCAACGCAGCTCTAACTCTCAGCGCTCTCTGTTGCCCCTTCACCGCAGCTCTAACTCTCAGCGCTCTCTGTTTCCCCTTCACAGCAGCTCTAACTCCCAGCGCACTCCGTTGACCCTTCAACGCAGCTCTAACTCTCAGCGCTCTCTGTTGCCCCTTGAAAGCAGCTCTAACTCTCAGCACTCTCTGTTGCCCCTTCAGAGCAGCTCTAACTCTCAGCGCTCTCTGTTGCCCCTTCCCAGCAGCTCTAACTCTCAGCGCTCTCTGTTTCCCCTTCTCAGCTGCTCTAACTCTCAGCGCTCTGTTGCCCCTTCACAGCAGCTCTAACTCCCAGCGCTCTGTTTCCCCTTCTCAGCTGCTCTAACTCTCAGCGCTCTCTGTTGCCCCTTCAACACAGCTTGAACTCTCAGCGCTCTCTGTTGCCCCTTCAACGCAGCTCTAACTCAGCGCTCTGTTTCCTCTTAACAGCAGCTCTAACTTCCAGCGCTCCTGTTTCCCCTTCACAGCAGGTCTAACTCACCGCTCTCAGTCTCGCGTTCAGAGCAGCTCTGAATATCAGCGGTCTCTGTTGCCCCTTCACAGCAGCTCTGACTAACTCTCAGCTGTCTATGTTGCCCCTTCAACGCAGCTGTAACTCTCAGCGCTCTCTGTTGCGCCTTCACAGCACCTTCGGTTACCTCTCAGCGCAATCTGTTGCCCCTTCCCAGCAGCTCTATGTCTCAGCGCTATCTTTTGCCCCTTCAGAGCATCTTCGACTAACTCTCAGCGCTAGCTGTTGCCCCTTCAACGCAGCTCTAACTCTCAGCGCTCTCTGTTGCCCATTCACAGCAGCTCTAGCTCTCAGCGTCTCTGTTGCGCCTACACAGCAGGTCTAACGCTCAGCGCTCTCTGTTGCCCCTTCACAGCAGCTATAACTCCCAGCGCTCTCTGTTGCCCCTTCACAGCAGCTCTAACTCCCAGCGCTCTCTGTTGCCCCTTCGCAGCTGCTCTAAATATCACCGCTCTCTGTTGCCCCTTCACAGCAGGTCTAACTCTCAGCGCTCTCTGTTGCCCCTTCACAGCAGCTCTAACTCTCAGCGCTCTCTGTTGCCCCTTCAACGCAGCGCTAACTCCCAGCACTCTCTGTTGCCCGTCCACACAGCTCTAACTCTCAGCACTCTCTGTTGCCGCTTCACAACAGCTCTGACTAGCCCTCACCGCTCTGTCTCCCATTCACAGCAGCTCTGAATGTCAGTGCTCTCTGTTGCCCCATCACAGCAGCTCTAACTCTCAGCGCTCTCTGTTGCCCCTTCACAGCAGCTCTAGCTCTCAGCGCTCTCTGTTGCCCCTTGAACGCAGCTCTAACTCTCAGCACTCTCTGTTGCCCCTTCAACGCAGCTCTAACTCTCAACGCTCTCTGTTTCCCCTTCACAGCAGCTCTAACTCCCAGCGCACTCCGTTGACCCTTCAACGCAGCTCTAACTCTCAGCGCTCTCTGTTGCCCCTTCACAGCAGGTCTAACTCTCAGCGCTCTCTGTTGCCCATTCACAGCAGCTCTAGCTCTCAGCGTCTCTGTTGCGCCTACACAGCAGGTCTAACGCTCAGCGCTCTCTGTTGCCCCATCACAGCAGCTATAACTCCCAGCGCTCTCTGTTGCCCCTTCACAGCAGCTCTAACACCCAGCGCTCTCTGTTGCCCCTTCACAGCTGCTCTAAATATCACCGCTCTCTGTTGCCCCTTCACAGCAGCTCTAACTCCCAGCGCTCTCTGTTTCCCCTTCTCAGCTGCTCTAACTTCCAGCGCTCTTTTTCCCCTTCACAGCAGCTCTAACTCCCAGGTCTCTCTGTTGCCGCTTCACAGCAGCTCTAACTCCAAGCGATCTGTTTCCCCTTCTCAGCTGCTCTATCAGCGCTCTCTGTTGCCCCTTCAACGCAGCTCTAACTCTCAGCGCTCTCTGTGGCCCCTTCTCAGCTGCTCTAACTCTCAGCGCTCTCTGTTGCCCCTTCAAAGCAGCTCGAACTCTCAGCGCTCTCTGTGGCCCCTTCACAGCATCATCGACTCTCAGCGCTCTCTGTTGCCCCTTAACAGCAGCTCTGAATAACTCTCAGCACTCTCTGTTGTCCCTTCAGAGCAGCTCTAACTTTCAGCACTGCCTATTGCCCCTTCACAGCATCTTCGACTAACTCTCAGCGCTCTGTTGCCCCTTCAAAGCAGCTCTAACTCTCAGCGCTCTCTGTTGTCCCTTTCCTGCAGCTCTGACAAACTCTCAGCACTCTCTCTTGCCCCGTCACAGTTGCTCTGACTCTCAGCGCTCTCTGTTGCCCCGTCACAGTAGCTCTAACTCTCAGCGCTCTCTATTGCCTCTTCACAGCAGCTCTAACTCCCAGCACTCGGTGTTGCCCCTTCATTGCAGCTCTAACTGTAAGCGCTCTCTGTTGCCCCTTTACCGCATTTTCCATGAACTCTCATCGCTCTCCGTTTCCCCTTCAAATCAGCTCTAAATCTCAGCCCTCTCTGTTGCCCCTTCAGAGCAGCTCTAACTCTCAGCGCTCTCTGTTGCCCCTTCCCAGCAGCTCTAACTCTCAGCGCTCTCTGTTTCCCCTTCTCAGCTGCTCTATCAGTGCTCTCTGTTGCCCCTTCAACGCAGCGCTAACTCCCAGCACTCTCTGTTGCCCGTCCACACAGCTCTAACTCTCAGCACTCTCTGTTGCCGCTTCACAACAGCTCTGACTAACCCTCACCGCTCTGTCTCCCATTCACAGCAGCTCTGAATGTAAGTGCTCTCTGTTGCCCCTTCAACGCAGCTCTCTCAATGCTTTCTGTTTCCCCTTCACAGCAGCTCTAACTCCCAGCGCACTCTGTTGACCCTTCAACGCAGCTCTAACTCTCAGCACTCTCTGTTGCCCCGTGATCGCAGCTCTAACTCTCAGCGCTCTGTGTTTCCCCTTCACAGCAGCTTTAACTCCCCGCGCTCTCGTTTCCCCTTCTCACCTGCTCTAACTCTCAGCACTCTCTGTTGCCCCTTCACAACAGCTCTGACTAACCCTCACCGCTCTCTGTCTCCCATTCACAGCAGCTCTGAATGTCAGTGCTCTCTGTTGCCCCTTCACAGCAGCTCTGACTAACTCTCAGCTCTGACTAACTCTCAGTGCTAGCTATTGCCCCTTCAACGCAGCTCTAACTGTCAGCGCTCTGTTGCCCCTTCACAGCAAGCTCTAACTCTCAGCGCTCTGTTACCCCTTCAACGCAGCTGGAACTCTCAGCGCTCTGTTTCCCCTTCACAGCAGCTCTAACTCCCAGCGCTCTCTGTTGCCCCTTCACAGCAGCTTTAACTCCCAGCGCTCTCTGTTGCCCCTTCCCAGCAGGTCTAACTCTCAGCGCTCTCTGTTGCCCCTTCAACGCAGTGCTAACTCCCAGCACTCTCTGTTGACCGTCCACACAGCTGTAACTCTCAGCACTCTCTGTTGCCGCTTCACAACAGCTCTGACTAACCCTCACCGCTCTGTCTCCCATTCACAGCAGCTCTGAATGTCAGTGCTCTCTGTTGCCCCTTCACAGCAGCTCTAGCTCTCAGCGCTCTGTTGCGCCTACACAGCAGGTCTAACTCTCAGCGCTCTCAGTTGCCCCTTCAACGCAGCTTGAACTCTCAGCGCTCTCTGTTGCCCCTTCAACGCAGCTCTAACTCTCAACGCTTTCTGTTTCCCCTTCAAATCAGCTCTAAATCTCAGCCCTCTCTGTTGCCCCTTCACAGCAGCTCTAACTCCCAGCGCTCTCTGTGGCCCCTTCACAGCATCATCGAATGACTCTCAGCGCTCTCTGTTGCCCCTTAACAGCAGCTCTGAATAACTCTTGGCACTCTTGTTGTCCCTTCAGAGCAGCTCTAACTTTCAGCGCTGTCTCTTGCCCCTTCACAGCAGCTCTGACTAACTCTCAGCGCTCTCTGTTGCCCCTTGAACGCGGCTCTAACTCTCAGCGCTCTGTTGCCCCTTCAACGCAGCTCTAACTCTCAGCGCTCTGTTTCCCCTTCAACGCAGCTCTAACTCAGCTCTGTTTCCCCTTCACAGCAGCTCTAACTCCCAGCGCTGCTGTTTCCCCTTCACAGCAGGTCTAACTCTCACCGCTCTCAGTCTCACATTCACAGCAGCTCTGAATATCAGCGGTCTCTGTTTCCCCTTCACAGCAGCTCTGACTAACTCTCAGCGCTCTGTTTCCCCTTCAGAGCAGCTCTAACTCCCAGCGCTCCTGTTTCCCCTTCACAGCAGGTCTAACTCACCGCTCTAGGTCTCGCATTCACAGCAGCTCTGAATATCAGCGCTCTCTGTTTTCCCTTCACAGCAGCTCTAACTCTCAGCGCTCTCTGTTGCCCCTTCACAGCACCTTCGGTTACCTCTCAGCGCTGTTTCCCCTTCCGAGCAGCTCTATCTCTCAGCGCTATCTTTTGCCCATTCAGAGCATCTTCGACTAACTCTCAGCGCTAGCTGTTGCCCCTTCAACGCACCTCTGTCAGCGCTCTGTTGCCCCTTCACAGCAGCTCTGACTAACTCTCAGCGCTCTCTGTTGCCCCTTCCCAGCAGCTCTATGTCTCAGCGCTATCTTTTGCCCCTTCAGAATATCTTCGACTAACTCTCAGTGCTAGCTATTACCCCTTCAACGCAGCTCTAACTGTCAGCGCTCTGTTGCCCCTTCCCAGCAGCTCTGACTGTCAGCGCTATCTATTACCCCTTCACAGCAGCTCTAACTCTCAGCGCTCTCTGTTGCCCCTTCCCAGCAGGTCTAACTCTCAGCGCTCTCTGTTGCCCCTTCAACGCAGCTGTGACTAACACTCAACGCTTTCCATTGCCGCGTCACAGCACCTTTGATTAACTCTCAGCGCTCTCTGTTGCCCCTTCCCAGCAGCTCTATGTCTCAGCGCTATCTTTTGCCCCTTCAGAGCATCTTCGACTAACTCTCAGTGCTAGCTGTTGCCCCTTCAACGCAGCTCTAACTGTCAGCGCTCTGTTGCCCCTTCACAGCAGCTCTGACTAACTTTCAGCGCTCTCTGTTGCCCCTTCATAGCAGCTCTGAATAACTCTCAGCGCTCTCTGTTGCCCCTTCAACGCAGCTCTAACTCTCAACGCTCTCTGTTTCCCCTTCACAGCAGCTCTAACTCCCAGCGCACTCCGTTGACCCTTCAACGCAGCTCTAACTCTCAGCGCTCTCTGTTGCCCCTTCACCGCAGCTCTAACTCTCAGCGCTCTCTGTTTCCCCTTCACAGCAGCTCTAACTCCCAGCGCACTCCGTTGACCCTTCAACGCAGCTCTAACTCTCAGCGCTCTCTGTTGCCCCTTGAAAGCAGCTCTAACTCTCAGCACTCTCTGTTGCCCCTTCAGAGCAGCTCTAACTCTCAGCGCTCTCTGTTGCCCCTTCCCAGCAGCTCTAACTCTCAGCGCTCTCTGTTTCCCCTTCTCAGCTGCTCTAACTCTCAGCGCTCTCTGTTGCCCCTTCACAGCAGCTCTAACTCCCAGCGCTCTGTTTCCCCTTCTCAGCTGCTCTAACTCTCAGCGCTCTCTGTTGCCCCTTCAACACAGCTTGAACTCTCAGCGCTCTCTGTTGCCCCTTCAACGCAGCTCTAACTCAGCGCTCTCTGTTTCCTCTTAACAGCAGCTCTAACTTCCAGCGCTCCTGTTTCCCCTTCACAGCAGGTCTAACTCACCGCTCTCAGTCTCGCGTTCAGAGCAGCTCTGAATATCAGCGGTCTCTGTTGCCCCTTCACAGCAGCTCTGACTAACTCTCAGCTGTCTATGTTGCCCCTTCAACGCAGCTGTAACTCTCAGCGCTCTCTGTTGCGCCTTCACAGCACCTTCGGTTACCTCTCAGCGCAATCTGTTGCCCCTTCCCAGCAGCTCTATGTCTCAGCGCTATCTTTTGCCCCTTCAGAGCATCTTCGACTAACTCTCAGCGCTAGCTGTTGCCCCTTCAACGCAGCTCTAACTCTCAGCGCTCTCTGTTGCCCATTCACAGCAGCTCTAGCTCTCAGCGTCTCTGTTGCGCCTACACAGCAGGTCTAACGCTCAGCGCTCTCTGTTGCCCCTTCACAGCAGCTATAACTCCCAGCGCTCTCTGTTGCCCCTTCACAGCAGCTCTAACTCCCAGCGCTCTCTGTTGCCCCTTCGCAGCTGCTCTAAATATCACCGCTCTCTGTTGCCCCTTCACAGCAGGTCTAACTCTCAGCGCTCTCTGTTGCCCCTTCACAGCAGCTCTAACTCTCAGCGCTCTCTGTTGCCCCTTCAACGCAGCGCTAACTCCCAGCACTCTCTGTTGCCCGTCCACACAGCTCTAACTCTCAGCACTCTCTGTTGCCGCTTCACAACAGCTCTGACTAGCCCTCACCGCTCTGTCTCCCATTCACAGCAGCTCTGAATGTCAGTGCTCTCTGTTGCCCCATCACAGCAGCTCTAACTCTCAGCGCTCTCTGTTGCCCCTTCACAGCAGCTCTAGCTCAGCGCTCTCTGTTGCCCCTTGAACGCAGCTCTAACTCTCAGCACTCTCTGTTGCCCCTTCTACGCAGCTCTAACTCTCAGCGCTCTCTGTTGCCCCTTAACAGCAGCTCTGAATAACTCTCAGCACTCTTGTTGTCCCTTCAGAGCAGCTCTAACTTTCAGCGCTGTCTCTTGCCCCTTCACAGCAGCTATGACTAACTCTCAGCGCTCTGTTGCCCCTTCAACGCAGCTCTAACTCTCAGCGCTCTGTTTCCCCTTCAACGCAGCTCTAACTCAGCTCTGTTTCCCCTTCACAGCAGCTCTAACTCTCAGCGCTCCTGTTTCCCCTTCACAGCAGGTCTAACTCACCGCTCTCAGTCTCGCATTCACAGCAGCTCTGAATATCAGCGCTCTCTGTTTTCCCTTCACAGCAGCTCTAACTCTCAGCGCTCTCTGTTGCCCCTTCACAGCACCTTCGGTTACCTTTCAGCGCTCTGTTTCCCCTTCCCAGCAGCTCTATGTCTCAGCGCTATCTTTTGCCCATTCAGAGCATCTTCGACTAACTCTCAGCGCTACCTGTTGCCCCTTCAACGCACCTCTGTCAGCGCTCTGTTGCCCCTTCACAGCAGCTCTGACTAACTCTCAGCGCTCTCTGTTGCCCCTTCACAGCAGCTCTAGCTCTCAACGCTTTCTGTTTCCCCTTCAAATCAGCTCTAAATCTCAGCCCTCTATGTTGCCCCTTCACAGCAGCTCTAACTCCCAGCGCTCTCTGTGGCCCCTTCACAGCATCATCGAATGACTCTCAGCGCTCTCTGTTGCCCTTTAACAGCAGCTCTGAATAACTCTCAGCACTCTTGTTGTCCCTTCAGAGCAGCTGTAACTTTCAGCGCTGTCTCTTGCCCCTTCACAGCAGCTCTAACTCTCAGCGCTCTCTGTTGCCCCTTCACAGCAGCTGTAACTCTCAGCGCTCTCTGTTGCCCCTTCACAGCACCTTCGGTTACCTCTCACCGCTCTCTGTTGCCCCTTCCCAGCAGCTCTATGTCTCAGCGCTATCTTTTGCCCCTTCAGAATATCTTCGACTAACTCTCAGTGCTAGCTATTGCCCCTTCAACGCAGCTCTAACTGTCAGCGCTCTGTTGCCCCTTCACAGCAGCTCTAACTTTCAGCGCTCTCTGTTGCCCCTTCATAGCAGCTCTGAATAACTCTCAGCGCTCTCTGTTGCCCCTTCAACGCAGCTCTAACTCTCAACGCTCTCTGTTTCCCCTTCACAGCAGCTCTAACTCCCAGCGCTCTCTGTGGCCCCTTCACAGCATCATCGAATGACTCTCAGCGCTCTCTGTTGCCCCTTAACAGCAGCTCTGAATAACTCTTGGCACTCTTGTTGTCCCTTCAGAGCAGCTCTAACTTTCAGCGCTGTCTCTTGCCCCTTCACAGCAGCTCTGACTAACTCTCAGCGCTCTCTGTTGCCCCTTGAACGCGGCTCTAACTCTCAGCGCTCTGTTGCCCCTTCAACGCAGCTCTAACTCTCAGCGCTCTGTTTCCCCTTCAACGCAGCTCTAACTCAGCTCTGTTTCCCCTTCACAGCAGCTCTAACTCCCAGCGCTGCTGTTTCCCCTTCACAGCAGGTCTAACTCTCACCGCTCTCAGTCTCACATTCACAGCAGCTCTGAATATCAGCGGTCTCTGTTTCCCCTTCACAGCAGCTCTGACTAACTCTCAGCGCTCTGTTTCCCCTTCAGAGCAGCTCTAACTCCCAGCGCTCCTGTTTCCCCTTCACAGCAGGTCTAACTCACCGCTCTAGGTCTCGCATTCACAGCAGCTCTGAATATCAGCGCTCTCTGTTTTCCCTTCACAGCAGCTCTAACTCTCAGCGCTCTCTGTTGCCCCTTCACAGCACCTTCGGTTACCTCTCAGCGCTGTTTCCCCTTCCGAGCAGCTCTATCTCTCAGCGCTATCTTTTGCCCATTCAGAGCATCTTCGACTAACTCTCAGCGCTAGCTGTTGCCCCTTCAACGCACCTCTGTCAGCGCTCTGTTGCCCCTTCACAGCAGCTCTGACTAACTCTCAGCGCTCTCTGTTGCCCCTTCCCAGCAGCTCTATGTCTCAGCGCTATCTTTTGCCCCTTCAGAATATCTTCGACTAACTCTCAGTGCTAGCTATTGCCCCTTCAACGCAGCTCTGTCAGCGCTCTGTTGCCCCTTCCCAGCAGCTCTGACTGTCAGCGCTATCTATTACCCCTTCACAGCAGCTCTAACTCTCAGCCCTCTCTGTTGCCCCTTCCCAGCAGGTCTAACTCTCAGCGCTCTCTGTTGCCCCTTCAACGCAGCTCTGACTAACACTCAACGCTTTCCATTGCCGCGTCACAGCACCTTTGATTAACTCTCAGCGCTCTCTGTTGCCCCTTCCCAGCAGCTCTATGTCTCAGCGCTATCTTTTGCCCCTTCAGAGCATCTTCGACTAACTCTCAGCGCTAGCTGTTGCCCCTTCAACGCAGCTCTAACTCTCAGCGCTCTCTGTTGCCCCTTCACAGCAGCTCTAGCTCTCAGCGCTCTCTGTTGCCCCTACACAGCAGGTCTAACTCTCAGCGCTCTCGGTTGCCCCTTGAACGCAGCTCTAACTCTCAGCACTCTCTGTTGCCCCTTCACAGCAGCTCTAACTCTCAGGGCTCTCTGTTTCCCCTTCTCAGCTGCTCTAACTCTCAGCGCTCTCTGTTGCCCCTTCAACGCAGCTGTGACTAACACTCAACGCTTTCCATTGCCGCGTCACAGCACCTTTGATTAACTCTCAGCGCTCTCTGTTGCCCCTTCCCAGCAGGTCTAACTCTCAGCGCTCTCTGTTGCCCCTTCAACGCAGCTGTGACTAACACTCAACGCTTTCCATTGCCGCGTCACAGCACCTTTGATTAACTCTCAGCGCTCTCTGTTGCCCCTTCCCAGCAGCTCTATGTCTCAGCGCTATCTTTTGCCCCTTCAGAGCATCTTCGACTAACTCTCAGTGCTAGCTGTTGCCCCTTCAACGCAGCTCTAACTGTCAGCGCTCTGTTGCCCCTTCACAGCAGCTCTGACTAACTTTCAGCGCTCTCTGTTGCCCCTTCATAGCAGCTCTGAATAACTCTCAGCGCTCTCTGTTGCCCCTTCAACGCAGCTCTAACTCTCAACGCTCTCTGTTTCCCCTTCACAGCAGCTCTAACTCCCAGCGCACTCCGTTGACCCTTCAACGCAGCTCTAACTCTCAGCGCTCTCTGTTGCCCCTTCCCAGCAGCTCTATGTCTCAGCGCTATCTTTTGCCCCTTCAGAGCATCTTCGACTAACTCTCAGCGCTAGCTGTTGCCCCTTCAACGCAGCTCTAACTCTCAGCGCTCTCTGTTGCCCCTTCACAGCAGCTCTAGCTCTCAGCGCTCTCTGTTGCCCCTACACAGCAGGTCTAACTCTCAGCGCTCTCGGTTGCCCCTTGAACGCAGCTCTAACTCTCAGCACTCTCTGTTGCCCCTTCACAGCAGCTCTAACTCTCAGGGCTCTCTGTTTCCCCTTCTCAGCTGCTCTAACTCTCAGCGCTCTCTGTTGCCCCTTCAACGCAGCTGTGACTAACACTCAACGCTTTCCATTGCCGCGTCACAGCACCTTTGATTAACTCTCAGCGCTCTCTGTTGCCCCTTCCCAGCAGGTCTAACTCTCAGCGCTCTCTGTTGCCCCTTCAACGCAGCTGTGACTAACACTCAACGCTTTCCATTGCCGCGTCACAGCACCTTTGATTAACTCTCAGCGCTCTCTGTTGCCCCTTCCCAGCAGCTCTATGTCTCAGCGCTATCTTTTGCCCCTTCAGAGCATCTTCGACTAACTCTCAGTGCTAGCTGTTGCCCCTTCAACGCAGCTCTAACTGTCAGCGCTCTGTTGCCCCTTCACAGCAGCTCTGACTAACTTTCAGCGCTCTCTGTTGCCCCTTCATAGCAGCTCTGAATAACTCTCAGCGCTCTCTGTTGCCCCTTCAACGCAGCTCTAACTCTCAACGCTCTCTGTTTCCCCTTCACAGCAGCTCTAACTCCCAGCGCACTCCGTTGACCCTTCAACGCAGCTCTAACTCTCAGCGCTCTCTGTTGCCCCTTCACCGCAGCTCTAACTCTCAGCGCTCTCTGTTTCCCCTTCACAGCAGCTCTAACTCCCAGCGCACTCCGTTGACCCTTCAACGCAGCTCTAACTCTCAGCGCTCTCTGTTGCCCCTTGAAAGCAGCTCGAACTCTCAGCACTCTCTGTTGCCCCTTCAGAGCAGCTCTAACTCTCAGCGCTCTCTGTTGCCCCTTCCCAGCAGCTCTAACTCTCAGCGCTCTCTGTTTCCCCTTCTCAGCTGCTCTAACTCTCAGCGCTCTCTGTTGCCCCTTCACAGCAGCTCTAACTCCCAGCGCTCTGTTTCCCCTTCTCAGCTGCTCTAACTCTCAGCGCTCTCTGTTGCCCCTTCAACACAGCTTGAACTCTCAGCGCTCTCTGTTGCCCCTTCAACGCAGCTCTAACTCAGCGCTCTCTGTTTCCTCTTAACAGCAGCTCTAACTTCCAGCGCTCCTGTTTCCCCTTCACAGCAGGTCTAACTCACCGCTCTCAGTCTCGCGTTCAGAGCAGCTCTGAATATCAGCGGTCTCTGTTGCCCCTTCACAGCAGCTCTGACTAACTCTCAGCTGTCTATGTTGCCCTTCAACGCAGCTGTAACTCTCAGCGCTCTCTGTTGCGCCTTCACAGCACCTTCGGTTACCTCTCAGCGCAATCTGTTGCCCCTTCCCAGCAGCTCTATGTCTCAGCGCTATCTTTTGCCCCTTCAGAGCATCTTCGACTAACTCTCAGCGCTAGCTGTTGCCCCTTCAACGCAGCTCTAACTCTCAGCGCTCTCTGTTGCCCATTCACAGCAGCTCTAGCTCTCAGCGTCTCTGTTGCGCCTACACAGCAGGTCTAACGCTCAGCGCTCTCTGTTGCCCCTTCACAGCAGCTATAACTCCCAGCGCTCTCTGTTGCCCCTTCACAGCAGCTCTAACTCCCAGCGCTCTCTGTTGCCCCTTCGCAGCTGCTCTAAATATCACCGCTCTCTGTTGCCCCTTCACAGCAGGTCTAACTCTCAGCGCTCTCTGTTGCCCCTTCACAGCAGCTCTAACTCTCAGCGCTCTCTGTTGCCCCTTCAACGCAGCTCTAACTCTCAGCGCTCTCTGTTGCCCCTTAACAGCAGCTCTGAATAACTCTCAGCACTCTTGTTGTCCCTTCAGAGCAGCTCTAACTTTCAGCGCTGTCTCTTGCCCCTTCACAGCAGCTATGACCAACTCTCAGCGCTCTGTTGCCCCTTCAACGCAGCTCTAACTCTCAGCGCTCTGTTTCCCCTTCAACGCAGCTCTAACTCAGCTCTGTTTCCCCTTCACAGCAGCTCTAACTCTCAGCGCTCCTGTTTCCCCTTCACAGCAGGTCTAACTCACCGCTCTCAGTCTCGCATTCACAGCAGCTCTGAATATCAGCGCTCTCTGTTTTCCCTTCACAGCAGCTCTAACTCTCAGCGCTCTCTGTTGCCCCTTCACAGCACCTTCGGTTACCTCTCAGCGCTCTGTTTCCCCTTCCCAGCAGCTCTATGTCTCAGCGCTATCTTTTGCCCATTCAGAGCATCTTCGACTAACTCTCAGCGCTACCTGTTGCCCCTTCAACGCACCTCTGTCAGCGCTCTGTTGCCCCTTCACAGCAGCTCTGACTAACTCTCAGCGCTCTCTGTTGCCCCTTCACAGCAGCTCTAGCTCTCAACGCTTTCTGTTTCCCCTTCAAATCAGCTCTAAATCTCAGCCCTCTATGTTGCCCCTTCACAGCAGCTCTAACTCCCAGCGCTCTCTGTGGCCCCTTCACAGCATCATCGAATGACTCTCAGCGCTCTCTGTTGCCCTTTAACAGCAGCTCTGAATAACTCTCAGCACTCTTGTTGTCCCTTCAGAGCAGCTGTAACTTTCAGCGCTGTCTCTTGCCCCTTCACAGCAGCTCTAACTCTCAGCGCTCTCTGTTGCCCCTTCACAGCAGCTGTAACTCTCAGCGCTCTCTGTTGCCCTTTCACAGCACCTTCGGTTACCTCTCAGCGCTCTCTGTTGCCCCTTCCCAGCAGCTCTATGTCTCAGCGCTATCTTTTGCCCCTTCAGAATATCTTCGACTAACTCTCAGTGCTAGCTATTGCCCCTTCAACGCAGCTCTAACTGTCAGCGCTCTGTTGCCCCTTCACAGCAGCTCTAACTTTCAGCGCTCTCTGTTGCCCCTTCATAGCAGCTCTGAATAACTCTCAGCGCTCTCTGTTGCCCCTTCAACGCAGCTCTAACTCTCAACGCTCTCTGTTTCCCCTTCACAGCAGCTCTAACTCCCAGCGCACTCCGTTGACCCTTCAACGCAGCTCTAACTCTCAGCGCTCTCTGTTGCCCCTTCACAGCAGGTCTAACTCTCAGCGCTCTCTGTTGCCCATTCACCGCAGCTCTAGCTCTCAGCGTCTCTGTTGCGCCTACACAGCAGGTCTAACGCTCAGCGCTCTCTGTTGCCCCATCACAGCAGCTATAACTCCCAGCGCTCTCTGTTGCCCCTTCACAGCAGCTCTAACTCCCAGCGCTCTCTGTTGCCCCTTCACAGCAGCTCTAACACCCAGCGCTCTCTGTTGCCCCTTCACAGCTGCTCTAAATATCACCGCTCTCTGTTGCCCCTTCACAGCAGCTCTAACTCCCAGCGCTCTCTGTTTCCCCTTCTCAGCTGCTCTAACTTCCAGCGCTCTTTTTCCCCTTCACAGCAGCTCTAACTCCCAGGTCTCTCTGTTGCCGCTTCACAGCAGCTCTAACTCCAAGCGATCTGTTTCCCCTTCTCAGCTGCTCTATCAGCGCTCTCTGTTGCCCCTTCAACGCAGCTCTAACTCTCAGCGCTCTCTGTGGCCCCTTCTCAGCTGCTCTAACTCTCAGCGCTCTCTGTTGCCCCTTCAAAGCAGCTCGAACTCTCAGCGCTCTCTGTGGCCCCTTCACAGCATCATCGACTCTCAGCGCTCTCTGTTGCCCCTTAACAGCAGCTCTGAATAACTCTCAGCACTCTCTGTTGTCCCTTCAGAGCAGCTCTAACTTTCAGCACTGCCTATTGCCCCTTCACAGCATCTTCGACTAACTCTCAGCGCTCTGTTGCCCCTTCAAAGCAGCTCTAACTCTCAGCGCTCTCTGTTGTCCCTTTCCTGCAGCTCTGACAAACTCTCAGCACTCTCTCTTGCCCCATCACAGTTGCTCTGACTCTCAGCGCTCTCTGTTGCCCCGTCACAGTAGCTCTAACTCTCAGCGCTCTCTATTGCCTCTTCACAGCAGCTCTAACTCCCAGCACTCGGTGTTGCCCCTTCATTGCAGCTCTAACTGTAAGCGCTCTCTGTTGCCCCTTTACCGCATTTTCCACGAACTCTCATCGCTCTCCGTTTCCCCTTCAAATCAGCTCTAAATCTCAGCCCTCTCTGTTGCCCCTTCAGAGCAGCTCTAACTCTCAGCGCTCTCTGTTGCCCCTTCCCAGCAGCTCTAACTCTCAGCGCTCTCTGTTTCCCCTTCTCAGCTGCTCTATCAGTGCTCTCTGTTGCCCCTTCAACGCAGCGCTAACTCCCAGCACTCTCTGTTGCCCGTCCACACAGCTCTAACTCTCAGCACTCTCTGTTGCCGCTTCACAACAGCTCTGACTAACCCTCACCGCTCTGTCTCCCATTCACAGCAGCTCTGAATGTAAGTGCTCTCTGTTGCCCCTTCAACGCAGCTCTCTCAATGCTTTCTGTTTCCCCTTCACAGCAGCTCTAACTCCCAGCGCACTCTGTTGACCCTTCAACGCAGCTCTAACTCTCAGCACTCTCTGTTGCCCCGTGATCGCAGCTCTAACTCTCAGCGCTCTGTGTTTCCCCTTCACAGCAGCTTTAACTCCCCGCGCTCTCGTTTCCCCTTCTCACCTGCTCTAACTCTCAGCACTCTCTGTTGCCCCTTCACAACAGCTCTGACTAACCCTCACCGCTCTCTGTCTCCCATTCACAGCAGCTCTGAATGTCAGTGCTCTCTGTTGCCCCTTCACAGCAGCTCTGACTAACTCTCAGCTCTGACTAACTCTCAGTGCTAGCTATTGCCCCTTCAACGCAGCTCTAACTGTGAGCGCTCTGTTGCCCCTTCACAGCAAGCTCTAACTCTCAGCGCTCTCTGTTGCCCCTTCCCAGCAGGTCTAACTCTCAGCGCTCTCTGTTGCCCCTTCAACGCAGCTCTGACTAACGCTCAACGCTTTCCATTGCCGCGTCACAGCACCTTTGATTAACTCTCAGCGCTCTCTGTTGCCCCTTCCCAGCAGCTCTATGTCTCAGCGCTATCTTTTGCCCCTTCAGAGCATCTTCGACTAACTCTCAGCGCTAGCTGTTGCCCCTTCAACGCAGCTCTAACTCTCAGCGCTCTCTGTTGCCCATTCACAGCAGCTCTAGCTCTCAGCGCTCTCTGTTGCGCCTACACAGCAGGTCTAACGCTCAGCGCACTCTGTTGCCCCTTCACAGCAGCTCTAACTCCCAGCGCTCTCTGTTGCCCCTTCACAGCAGCTCTAAATCCCAGCGCGCTCTGTTGCCCCTTCACAGCAGCTCTAACTCCCAGCGCTCTCTGTTGCCCCTTCGCAGCTGCTCTAAATATCACCGCTCTCTGTTGCCCCTTCACAGCAGGTCTAACTCTCAGCGCTCTCTGTTGCCCCTTCACAGCAGCTCTAACTCTCAGCGCTCTCTGTTGCCCCTTCAACGCAGCTCTAACTCTCAGCGCTCTCTGTTGCCCCTTAACAGCAGCTCTGAATAACTCTCAGCACTCTTGTTGTCCCTTCAGAGCAGCTCTAACTTTCAGCGCTGTCTCTTGCCCCTTCACAGCAGCTATGACTAACTCTCAGCGCTCTGTTGCCCCTTCAACGCAGCTCTAACTCTCAGCGCTCTGTTTCCCCTTCAACGCAGCTCTAACTCAGCTCTGTTTCCCCTTCACAGCAGCTCTAACTCTCAGCGCTCCTGTTTCCCCTTCACAGCAGGTCTAACTCACCGCTCTCAGTCTCGCATTCACAGCAGCTCTGAATATCAGCGCTCTCTGTTTTCCCTTCACAGCAGCTCTAACTGTCAGCGCTCTCTGTTGCCCCTTCACAGCACCTTCGGTTACCTCTCAGCGCTCTGTTTCCCCTTCCCAGCAGCTCTATGTCTCAGCGCTATCTTTTGCCCATTCAGAGCATCTTCGACTAACTCTCAGCGCTACCTGTTGCCCCTTCAACGCACCTCTGTCAGCGCTCTGTTACCCCTTCACAGCAGCTCTGACTAACTCTCAGCGCTCTCTGTTGCCCCTTCACAGCAGCTCTAGCTCTCAACGCTTTCTGTTTCCCCTTCAAATCAGCTCTAAATCTCAGCCCTCTATGTTGCCCCTTCACAGCAGCTCTAACTCCCAGCGCTCTCTGTGGCCCCTTCACAGCATCATCGAATGACTCTCAGCGCTCTCTGTTGCCCTTTAACAGCAGCTCTGAATAACTCTCAGCACTCTTGTTGTCCCTTCAGAGCAGCTGTAACTTTCAGCGCTGTCTCTTGCCCCTTCACAGCAGCTCTAACTCTCAGCGCGCTCTGTTGCCCCTTCACAGCAGCTGTAACTCTCAGCGCTCTCTGTTGCCCCTTCACAGCACCTTCGGTTACCTCTCAGCGCTCTCTGTTGCCCCTTCCCAGCAGCTCTATGTCTCAGCGCTATCTTTTGCCCCTTCAGAATATCTTCGACTAACTCTCAGTGCTAGCTATTGCCCCTTCAACGCAGCTCTAACTGTCAGCGCTCTGTTGCCCCTTCACAGCAGCTCTAACTTTCAGCGCTCTCTGTTGCCCCTTCATAGCAGCTCTGAATAACTCTCAGCGCTCTCTGTTGCCCCTTCAACGCAGCTCTAACTCTCAACGCTCTCTGTTTCCCCTTCACAGCAGCTCTAACTCCCAGCGCACTCCGTTGACCCTTCAACGCAGCTCTAACTCTCAGCGCTCTCTGTTGCCCCTTCACAGCAGGTCTAACTCTCAGCGCTCTCTGTTGCCCATTCACCGCAGCTCTAGCTCTCAGCGTCTCTGTTGCGCCTACACAGCAGGTCTAACGCTCAGCGCTCTCTGTTGCCCCATCACAGCAGCTATAACTCCCAGCGCTCTCTGTTGCCCCTTCACAGCAGCTCTAACTCCCAGCGCTCTCTGTTGCCCCTTCACAGCAGCTCTAACACCCAGCGCTCTCTGTTGCCCCTTCACAGCTGCTCTAAATATCACCGCTCTCTGTTGCCCCTTCACAGCAGCTCTAACTCCCAGCGCTCTCTGTTTCCCCTTCTCAGCTGCTCTAACTTCCAGCGCTCTTTTTCCCCTTCACAGCAGCTCTAACTCCCAGGTCTCTCTGTTGCCGCTTCACAGCAGCTCTAACTCCAAGCGATCTGTTTCCCCTTCTCAGCTGCTCTATCAGCGCTCTCTGTTGCCCCTTCAACGCAGCTCTAACTCTCAGCGCTCTCTGTGGCCCCTTCTCAGCTGCTCTAACTCTCAGCGCTCTCTGTTGCCCCTTCAAAGCAGCTCGAACTCTCAGCGCTCTCTGTGGCCCCTTCACAGCATCATCGACTCTCAGCGCTCTCTGTTGCCCCTTAACAGCAGCTCTGAATAACTCTCAGCACTCTCTGTTGTCCCTTCAGAGCAGCTCTAACTTTCAGCACTGCCTATTGCCCCTTCACAGCATCTTCGACTAACTCTCAGCGCTCTGTTGCCCCTTCAAAGCAGCTCTAACTCTCAGCGCTCTCTGTTGTCCCTTTCCTGCAGCTCTGACAAACTCTCAGCACTCTCTCTTGCCCCGTCACAGTTGCTCTGACTCTCAGCGCTCTCTGTTGCCCCGTCACAGTAGCTCTAACTCTCAGCGCTCTCTATTGCCTCTTCACAGCAGCTCTAACTCCCAGCACTCGGTGTTGCCCCTTCATTGCAGCTCTAACTGTAAGCGCTCTCTGTTGCCCCTTTACCGCATTTTCCACGAACTCTCATCGCTCTCCGTTTCCCCTTCAAATCAGCTCTAAATCTCAGCCCTCTCTGTTGCCCCTTCAGAGCAGCTCTAACTCTCAGCGCTCTCTGTTGCCCCTTCCCAGCAGCTCTAACTCTCAGCGCTCTCTGTTTCCCCTTCTCAGCTGCTCTATCAGTGCTCTCTGTTGCCCCTTCAACGCAGCGCTAACTCCCAGCACTCTCTGTTGCCCGTCCACACAGCTCTAACTCTCAGCACTCTCTGTTGCCGCTTCACAACAGCTCTGACTAACCCTCACCGCTCTGTCTCCCATTCACAGCAGCTCTGAATGTAAGTGCTCTCTGTTGCCCCTTCAACGCAGCTCTCTCAATGCTTTCTGTTTCCCCTTCACAGCAGCTCTAACTCCCAGCGCACTCTGTTGACCCTTCAACGCAGCTCTAACTCTCAGCACTCTCTGTTGCCCCGTGATCGCAGCTCTAACTCTCAGCGCTCTGTGTTTCCCCTTCACAGCAGCTTTAACTCCCCGCGCTCTCGTTTCCCCTTCTCACCTGCTCTAACTCTCAGCACTCTCTGTTGCCCCTTCACAACAGCTCTGACTAACCCTCACCGCTCTCTGTCTCCCATTCACAGCAGCTCTGAATGTCAGTGCTCTCTGTTGCCCCTTCACAGCAGCTCTGACTAACTCTCAGCTCTGACTAACTCTCAGTGCTAGCTATTGCCCCTTCAACGCAGCTCTAACTGTGAGCGCTCTGTTGCCCCTTCACAGCAAGCTCTAACTCTCAGCGCTCTCTGTTGCCCCTTCCCAGCAGGTCTAACTCTCAGCGCTCTCTGTTGCCCCTTCAACGCAGCTCTGACTAACGCTCAACGCTTTCCATTGCCGCGTCACAGCACCTTTGATTAACTCTCAGCGCTCTCTGTTGCCCCTTCCCAGCAGCTCTATGTCTCAGCGCTATCTTTTGCCCCTTCAGAGCATCTTCGACTAACTCTCAGCGCTAGCTGTTGCCCCTTCAACGCAGCTCTAACTCTCAGCGCTCTCTGTTGCCCATTCACAGCAGCTCTAGCTCTCAGCGCTCTCTGTTGCGCCTACACAGCAGGTCTAACGCTCAGCGCACTCTGTTGCCCCTTCACAGCAGCTCTAACTCCCAGCGCTCTCTGTTGCCCCTTCACAGCAGCTCTAAATCCCAGCGCGCTCTGTTGCCCCTTCACAGCAGCTCTAACTCCCAGCGCTGTCTGTTTCTCCTTCTCAGCTGCTCTAAATATCACCGCTCTCTTTTGCCCCTTCACAGCAGGTCTAACTCTCAGCGCTCTCTGTTGCCCCTTCACAGCAGCTCTAACACTCATCGCTCTCTGTTGCCCGTCCACACAGCTCTAACTCTCAGCACTCTCTGTTGCCGCTTCACAACAGCTCTGACTAGCCCTCACCGCTCTGTCTCCCATTCACAGCAGCTCTGAATGTCAGTGCTCTCTGTTGCCCCTTCACAGCAGGTCTAACTCTCAGCGCTCTCTGTTGCCCCTTCAACGCAGCTGTGACTAACACTCAACGCTTTCCATTGCGGCGTCACAGCACCTTTGATTAACTCTCAGCGCTCTCTGTTGCCCCTTCCCAGCAGCTCTATGTCTCAGCGCTATCTTTTGCCCCTTCAGAGCATCTTCGACTAACTCTCAGTGCTAGCTGTTGCCCCTTCAACGCAGCTCTAACTGTCAGCGCTCTGTTTCCCCTTCTCAGCTGCTCTAACTCTCAGCGCTCTCTGTTGCCCCTTCAACACAGCTTGAACTCTCAGCGCTCTCTGTTGCCCCTTCAACGCAGCTCTAACTCAGCGCTCTCTGTTTCCCCTTAACAGCAGCTCTAACTTCCAGCGCTCCTGTTTCCCCTTCACAGCAGGTCTAACTCACCGCTCTCAGTCTCGCGTTCAGAGCAGCTCTGAATATCAGCGGTCTCTGTTGCCCCTTCACAGCAGCTCTGACTAACTCTCAGCTGTCTATGTTGCCCCTTCAACGCAGCTGTAACTCTCAGCGCTCTCTGTTGCGCCTTCACAGCACCTTCGGTTACCTCTCAGCGCAATCTGTTGCCCTTCCCAGCAGCTCTATGTCTCAGCGCTATCTTTTGCCCCTTCAGAGCATCTTCGACTAACTCTCAGCGCTAGCTGTTGCCCCTTCAACGCAGCTCTAACTCTCAGCGCTCTCTGTTGCCCATTCACAGCAGCTCTAGCTCTCACCGTCTCTGTTGCGCCTACACAGCAGGTCTAACGCTCAGCGCTCTCTGTTGCCCCTTCACAGCAGCTATAACTCCCAGCGCTCTCTGTTGCCCCTTCACAGCAGCTCTAACTCCCAGCGCTCTCTGTTGCCCCTTCACAGCTGCTCTAAATATCACCGCTCTCTGTTGCCCCTTCACAGCAGGTCTAACTCTCAGCGCTCTCTGTTGCCCCTTCACAGCAGCTCTAACTCTCAGCGCTCTCTGTTGCCCCTTCAACGCAGCGCTAACTCCCAGCACTCTCTGTTGCCCGTCCACACAGCTCTAACTCTCAGCACTCTCTGTTGCCGCTTCACAACAGCTCTGACTAGCCCTCACCGCTCTGTCTCCCATTCACAGCAGCTCTGACTAGCCCTCACCGCTCTGTCTCCCATTCACAGCAGCTCTGAATGTCAGTGCTCTCTGTTGCCCCATCACAGCAGCTCTAACTCTCAGCGCTCTCTGTTGCCCCTTCACAGCAGCTCTAGCTCAGCGCTCTCTGTTGCCCCTTGAACGCAGCTCTAACTCTCAGCACTCTCTGTTGCCCCTTCAACGCAGCTCTAACTCTCAGCGCTCTCTGTTGCCCCTTAACAGCAGCTCTGAATAACTCTCAGCACTCTTGTTGTCCCTTCAGAGCAGCTCTAACTTTCAGCGCTGTCTCTTGCCCCTTCACAGCAGCTATGACTAACTCTCAGCGCTCTGTTGCCCCTTCAACGCAGCTCTAACTCTCAGCGCTCTGTTTCCCCTTCAACGCAGCTCTAACTCAGCTCTGTTTCCCCTTCACAGCAGCTCTAACTCTCAGCGCTCCTGTTTCCCCTTCACAGCAGGTCTAACTCACCGCTCTCAGTCTCGCATTCACAGCAGCTCTGAATATCAGCGCTCTCTGTTTTCCCTTCACAGCAGCTCTAACTCTCAGCGCTCTCTGTTGCCCCTTCACAGCACCTTCGGTTACCTCTCAGCGCTCTGTTTCCCCTTCCCAGCAGCTCTATGTCTCAGCGCTATCTTTTGCCCATTCAGAGCATCTTCGACTAACTCTCAGCGCTACCTGTTGCCCCTTCAACGCACCTCTGTCAGCGCTCTGTTGCCCCTTCACAGCAGCTCTGACTAACTCTCAGCGCTCTCTGTTGCCCCTTCACAGCAGCTCTAGCTCTCAACGCTTTCTGTTTCCCCTTCAAATCAGCTCTAAATCTCAGCCCTCTATGTTGCCCCTTCACAGCAGCTCTAACTCCCAGCGCTCTCTGTGGCCCCTTCACAGCATCATCGAATGACTCTCAGCGCTCTCTGTTGCCCTTTAACAGCAGCTCTGAATAACTCTCAGCACTCTTGTTGTCCCTTCAGAGCAGCTGTAACTTTCAGCGCTCTCTTGCCCCTTCACAGCAGCTCTAACTCTCAGCGCTCTCTGTTGCCCCTTCACAGCAGCTCTAACTCTCAGCGCTCTCTGTTGCCCATTCACCGCAGCTCTAGCTCTCAGCGTCTCTGTTGCGCCTACACAGCAGGTCTAACGCTCAGCGCTCTCTGTTGCCCCATCACAGCAGCTATAACTCCCAGCGCTCTCTGTTGCCCCTTCACAGCAGCTCTAACTCCCAGCGCTCTCTGTTGCCCCTTCACAGCAGCTCTAACACCCAGCGCTCTCTGTTGCCCCTTCACAGCTGCTCTAAATATCACCGCTCTCTGTTGCCCCTTCACAGCAGCTCTAACTCTCAGCACTCTCTGTTGCCCCTTCACCGCAGCTCTAACTCTCAGCGCTCTCTGTTGCCCCTTCACAGCAGCTCTAACTCCCAGCGCTCTCTGTTTCCCCTTCTCAGCTGCTCTAACTTCCAGCGCTCTTTTTCCCCTTCACAGCAGCTCTAACTCCCAGGTCTCTCTGTTGCCGCTTCACAGCAGCTCTAACTCCAAGCGATCTGTTTCCCCTTCTCAGCTGCTCTATCAGCGCTCTCTGTTGCCCCTTCAACGCAGCTCTAACTCTCAGCGCTCTCTGTGGCCCCTTCTCAGCTGCTCTAACTCTCAGCGCTCTCTGTTGCCCCTTCAAAGCAGCTCGAACTCTCAGCGCTCTCTGTGGCCCCTTCACAGCATCATCGACTCTCAGCGCTCTCTGTTGCCCCTTAACAGCAGCTCTGAATAACTCTCAGCACTCTCTGTTGTCCCTTCAGAGCAGCTCTAACTTTCAGCACTGCCTATTGCCCCTTCACAGCATCTTCGACTAACTCTCAGCGCTCTGTTGCCCCTTCAAAGCAGCTCTAACTCTCAGCGCTCTCTGTTGTCCCTTTCCTGCAGCTCTGACAAACTCTCAGCACTCTCTCTTGCCCCGTCACAGTTGCTCTGACTCTCAGCGCTCTCTGTTGCCCCGTCACAGTAGCTCTAACTCTCAGCGCTCTCTATTGCCTCTTCACAGCAGCTCTAACTCCCAGCACTCGGTGTTGCCCCTTCATTGCAGCTCTAACTGTAAGCGCTCTCTGTTGCCCCTTTACCGCATTTTCCACGAACTCTCATCGCTCTCCGTTTCCCCTTCAAATCAGCTCTAAATCTCAGCCCTCTCTGTTGCCCCTTCAGAGCAGCTCTAACTCTCAGCGCTCTCTGTTGCCCCTTCCCAGCAGCTCTAACTCTCAGCGCTCTCTGTTTCCCCTTCTCAGCTGCTCTATCAGTGCTCTCTGTTGCCCCTTCAACGCAGCGCTAACTCCCAGCACTCTCTGTTGCCCGTCCACACAGCTCTAACTCTCAGCACTCTCTGTTGCCGCTTCACAACAGCTCTGACTAACCCTCACCGCTCTGTCTCCCATTCACAGCAGCTCTGAATGTAAGTGCTCTCTGTTGCCCCTTCAACGCAGCTCTCTCAATGCTTTCTGTTTCCCCTTCACAGCAGCTCTAACTCCCAGCGCACTCTGTTGACCCTTCAACGCAGCTCTAACTCTCAGCACTCTCTGTTGCCCCGTGATCGCAGCTCTAACTCTCAGCGCTCTGTGTTTCCCCTTCACAGCAGCTTTAACTCCCCGCGCTCTCGTTTCCCCTTCTCACCTGCTCTAACTCTCAGCACTCTCTGTTGCCCCTTCACAACAGCTCTGACTAACCCTCACCGCTCTCTGTCTCCCATTCACAGCAGCTCTGAATGTCAGTGCTCTCTGTTGCCCCTTCACAGCAGCTCTGACTAACTCTCAGCTCTGACTAACTCTCAGTGCTAGCTATTGCCCCTTCAACGCAGCTCTAACTGTCAGCGCTCTGTTGCCCCTTCACAGCAAGCTCTAACTCTCAGCGCTCTCTGTTGCCCCTTCCCAGCAGGTCTAACTCTCAGCGCTCTCTGTTGCCCCTTCAACGCAGCTCTGACTAACGCTCAACGCTTTCCATTGCCGCGTCACAGCACCTTTGATTAACTCTCAGCGCTCTCTGTTGCCCCTTCCCAGCAGCTCTATGTCTCAGCGCTATCTTTTGCCCCTTCAGAGCATCTTCGACTAACTCTCAGCGCTAGCTGTTGCCCCTTCAACGCAGCTCTAACTCTCAGCGCTCTCTGTTGCCCATTCACAGCAGCTCTAGCTCTCAGCGCTCTCTGTTGCGCCTACACAGCAGGTCTAACGCTCAGCGCACTCTGTTGCCCCTTCACAGCAGCTCTAACTCCCAGCGCTCTCTGTTGCCCCTTCACAGCAGCTCTAAATCCCAGCGCGCTCTGTTGCCCCTTCACAGCAGCTCTAACTCCCAGCGCTGTCTGTTTCTCCTTCTCAGCTGCTCTAAATATCACCGCTCTCTTTTGCCCCTTCACAGCAGGTCTAACTCTCAGCGCTCTCTGTTGCCCCTTCACAGCAGCTCTAACTCTCAGCACTCTCTGTTGCCGCTTCACAACAGCTCTGACTAGCCCTCACCGCTCTGTCTCCCATTCACAGCAGCTCTGAATGTCAGTGCTCTCTGTTGCCCCTTCACAGCAGCTCTAACTCTCAGCGCTCTCTGTTGCCCCTTCACAGCAGATCTAGCTCTCAGCGCTCTGTTACCCCTTCAACGCAGCTGGAACTCTCAGCGCTCTGTTTCCCCTTCACAGCAGCTCTAACTCCCAGCGCTCTCTGTTGCCCCTTCACAGCAGCTTTAACTCCCAGCGCTCTCTGTTTCCCCTTCTCACCTGGTCTAACTCTCAGCGCTCTCTGTTGCCCCTTCAACGCAGCGCTAACTCCCAGCACTCTCTGTTGACCGTCCACACAGCTCTAACTCTCAGCACTCTCTGTTGCCGCTTCACAACAGCTCTGACTAACCCTCACCGCTCTGTCTCCCATTCACAGCAGCTCTGAATGTCAGTGCTCTCTGTTGCCCCTTCACAGCAGCTCTAGCTCTCAGCGCTCTCTGTTGCGCCTACACAGCAGGTCTAACTCTCAGCGCTCTCAGTTGCCCCTTCAACGCAGCTTGAACTCTCAGCGCTCTCTGTTGCCCCTTCAACGCAGCTCTAACTCTCAACGCTTTCTGTTTCCCCTTCAAATCAGCTCTAAATCTCAGCCCTCTCTGTTGCCCCTTCACAGCAGCTCTAACTCCCAGCGCTCTCTGTGGCCCCTTCACAGCATCATCGAATGACTCTCAGCGCTCTCTGTTGCCCCTTAACAGCAGCTCTGAATAACTCTTGGCACTCTTGTTGTCCCTTCAGAGCAGCTCTAACTTTCAGCGCTGTCTCTTGCCCCTTCACAGCAGCTCTGACTAACTCTCAGCGCTCTCTGTTGCCCCTTGAACGCGGCTCTAACTCTCAGCGCTCTGTTTCCCCTTCAACGCAGCTCTAACTCAGCTCTGTTTCCCCTTCACAGCAGCTCTAACTCCCAGCGCTGCTGTTTCCCCTTCACAGCAGGTCTAACTCTCACCGCTCTCAGTCTCACATTCACAGCAGCTCTGAATATCAGCGGTCTCTGTTTCCCCTTCACAGCAGCTCTGACTAACTCTCAGCGCTCTGTTTCCCCTTCAGAGCAGCTCTAACTCCCAGCACTCCTGTTTCCCCTTCACAGCAGGTCTAACTCACCGCTCTAGGTCTCGCATTCACAGCAGCTCTGAATATCAGCGCTCTCTGTTTTCCCTTCACAGCAGCTCTAACTCTCAGCGCTCTCTGTTGCCCCTTCACAGCACCTTCGGTTACCTCTCAGCGCTCTGTTTCCCCTTCCGAGCAGCTCTATCTCTCAGCGCTATCTTTTGCCCATTCAGAGAATCTTCGACTAACTCTCAGCGCTAGCTGTTGCCCCTTCAACGCACCTCTGTCAGCGCTCTGTTGCCCCTTCACAGCAGCTCTGACTAACTCTCAGCGCTCTCTGTTGCCCCTTCAACGCAGCTGTAACTCTCAGCGCTCTCTGTTGCCCCTTTACAGCACCTTCGGTTACCTCTCAGCGCTCTCTGTTGCCCCTTCCCAGCAGCTCTATGTCTCAGCGCGATCTTTTGCCCCTTCAGAGCATCTTCGACTAACTCTCAGTGCTAGCTGTTGCCCCTTCAACGCAGCTCTAACTATCAGCGCTCTGTTGCCCCTTCACAGCAGCTCTGACTAACTTTCAGCGCTCCCTGTTGCCCCTTCACAGCAGCTCTGAATAACTCCCAGCGCTCTCTGTTGCCCCTTCAACGCAGCTCTAACTCTCAACGCTCTGTTTCCCCTTCACAGCAGCTCTAACTCCCAGCGCACTCCGTTGACCCTTCAACGCAGCTCTAACTCCCAGCGCTCTCTGTTGCCCCTTCACAGCAGCTCTAACTCTCAGCACTCTCTGTTGCCCCTTCACCGCAGCTCTAACTCTCAGCGCTCTCTGTTGCCCCTTCACAGCAGCTCTAACTCCCAGCGCTCTCTGTTTCCCCTTCTCAGCTGCTCTAACTTCCAGCGCTCTTTTTCCCCTTCACAGCAGCTCTAACTCCCAGGTCTCTCTGTTGCCGCTTCACAGCAGCTCTAACTCCAAGCGATCTGTTTCCCCTTCTCAGCTGCTCTATCAGCGCTCTCTGTTGCCCCTTCAACGCAGCTCTAACTCTCAGCGCTCTCTGTGGCCCCTTCTCAGCTGCTCTAACTCTCAGCGCTCTCTGTTGCCCCTTCAAAGCAGCTCGAACTCTCAGCGCTCTCTGTGGCCCCTTCACAGCATCATCGACTCTCAGCGCTCTCTGTTGCCCCTTAACAGCAGCTCTGAATAACTCTCAGCACTCTCTGTTGTCCCTTCAGAGCAGCTCTAACTTTCAGCACTGCCTATTGCCCCTTCACAGCATCTTCGACTAACTCTCAGCGCTCTGTTGCCCCTTCAAAGCAGCTCTAACTCTCAGCGCTCTCTGTTGTCCCTTTCCTGCAGCTCTGACAAACTCTCAGCACTCTCTCTTGCCCCGTCACAGTTGCTCTGACTCTCAGCGCTCTCTGTTGCCCCGTCACAGTAGCTCTAACTCTCAGCGCTCTCTATTGCCTCTTCACAGCAGCTCTAACTCCCAGCACTCGGTGTTGCCCCTTCATTGCAGCTCTAACTGTAAGCGCTCTCTGTTGCCCCTTTACCGCATTTTCCACGAACTCTCATCGCTCTCCGTTTCCCCTTCAAATCAGCTCTAAATCTCAGCCCTCTCTGTTGCCCCTTCAGAGCAGCTCTAACTCTCAGCGCTCTCTGTTGCCCCTTCCCAGCAGCTCTAACTCTCAGCGCTCTCTGTTTCCCCTTCTCAGCTGCTCTATCAGTGCTCTCTGTTGCCCCTTCAACGCAGCGCTAACTCCCAGCACTCTCTGTTGCCCGTCCACACAGCTCTAACTCTCAGCACTCTCTGTTGCCGCTTCACAACAGCTCTGACTAACCCTCACCGCTCTGTCTCCCATTCACAGCAGCTCTGAATGTAAGTGCTCTCTGTTGCCCCTTCAACGCAGCTCTCTCAATGCTTTCTGTTTCCCCTTCACAGCAGCTCTAACTCCCAGCGCACTCTGTTGACCCTTCAACGCAGCTCTAACTCTCAGCACTCTCTGTTGCCCCGTGATCGCAGCTCTAACTCTCAGCGCTCTGTGTTTCCCCTTCACAGCAGCTTTAACTCCCCGCGCTCTCGTTTCCCCTTCTCACCTGCTCTAACTCTCAGCACTCTCTGTTGCCCCTTCACAACAGCTCTGACTAACCCTCACCGCTCTCTGTCTCCCATTCACAGCAGCTCTGAATGTCAGTGCTCTCTGTTGCCCCTTCACAGCAGCTCTGACTAACTCTCAGCTCTGACTAACTCTCAGTGCTAGCTATTGCCCCTTCAACGCAGCTCTAACTGTCAGCGCTCTGTTGCCCCTTCACAGCAAGCTCTAACTCTCAGCGCTCTGTTACCCCTTCAACGCAGCTGGAACTCTCAGCGCTCTGTTTCCCCTTCACAGCAGCTCTAACTCCCAGCGCTCTCTGTTGCCCCTTCACAGCAGCTTTAACTCCCAGCGCTCTCTGTTGCCCCTTCCCAGCAGGTCTAACTCTCAGCGCTCTCTGTTGCCCCTTCAACGCAGCGCTAACTCCCAGCACTCTCTGTTGACCGTCCACACAGCTCTAACTCTCAGCACTCTCTGTTGCCGCTTCACAACAGCTCTGACTAACCCTCACCGCTCTGTCTCCCATTCACAGCAGCTCTGAATGTCAGTGCTCTCTGTTGCCCCTTCACAGCAGCTCTAGCTCTCAGCGCTCTCTGTTGCGCCTACACAGCAGGTCTAACTCTCAGCGCTCTCAGTTGCCCCTTCAACGCAGCTTGAACTCTCAGCGCTCTCTGTTGCCCCTTCAACGCAGCTCTAACTCTCAACGCTTTCTGTTTCCCCTTCAAATCAGCTCTAAATCTCAGCCCTCTCTGTTGCCCCTTCACAGCAGCTCTAACTCCCAGCGCTCTCTGTGGCCCCTTCACAGCATCATCGAATGACTCTCAGCGCTCTCTGTTGCCCCTTAACAGCAGCTTTGAATAACTCTTGGCACTCTTGTTGTCCCTTCAGAGCAGCTCTAACTTTCAGCGCTGTCTCTTGCCCCTTCACAGCAGCTCTGACTAACTCTCAGCGCTCTCTGTTGCCCCTTGAACGCGGCTCTAACTCTCAGCGCTCTGTTGCCCCTTCAACGCAGCTCTAACTCTCAGCGCTCTGTTTCCCCTTCAACGCAGCTCTAACTCAGCTCTGTTTCCCCTTCACAGCAGCTCTAACTCCCAGCGCTGCTGTTTCCCCTTCACAGCAGGTCTAACTCTCACCGCTCTCAGTCTCACATTCACAGCAGCTCTGAATATCAGCGGTCTCTGTTGCCCCTTCAACGCAGCTCTAACTCTCAGCGCTCTCTGTGGCCCCTTCTCAGCTGCTCTAACTCTCAGCGCTCTCTGTTGCCCCTTCAAAGCAGCTCGAACTCTCAGCGCTCTCTGTGGCCCCTTCACAGCATCATCGAATGACTCTCAGCGCTCTCTGTTGCCCCTTAACAGCACCTCTGAATAACTCTCAGCACTGTGTTGTCCCTTCAGAGCAGCTCTAACTTTCAGCGCTATCTATTGCCCCTTCACAGCAGCTCTGACTAACTCTCAGCGCTCTCTGTTGCCCCTTCAACGCAGCTCTAACTCTCAGCCCTCTCCGTTGCTCCTTCACAGCAGCTCTAACACTCAGCGCCCTATGTTGCCCCTTCTCAGCTGCTCTATCAGTGCTCTCTGTTGCCCCTTCAACGCAGCGCTAACTCCCAGCACTCTCTGTTGCCCGTCCACACAGCTCTAACTCTCAGCACTCTCTGTTGCCGCTTCACAACAGCTCTGACTAACCCTCACCGCTCTGTCTCCCATTCACAGCAGCTCTGAATGTAAGTGCTCTCTGTTGCCCCTTCAACGCAGCTCTCTCAATGCTTTCTGTTTCCCCTTCACAGCAGCTCTAACTCCCAGCGCACTCTGTTGACCCTTCAACGCAGCTCTAACTCTCAGCACTCTCTGTTGCCCCGTGATCGCAGCTCTAACTCTCAGCGCTCTGTGTTTCCCCTTCACAGCAGCTTTAACTCCCCGCGCTCTCGTTTCCCCTTCTCACCTGCTCTAACTCTCAGCACTCTCTGTTGCCCCTTCACAACAGCTCTGACTAACCCTCACCGCTCTCTGTCTCCCATTCACAGCAGCTCTGAATGTCAGTGCTCTCTGTTGCCCCTTCACAGCAGCTCTGACTAACTCTCAGCTCTGACTAACTCTCAGTGCTAGCTATTGCCCCTTCAACGCAGCTCTAACTGTGAGCGCTCTGTTGCCCCTTCACAGCAAGCTCTAACTCTCAGCGCTCTCTGTTGCCCCTTCCCAGCAGGTCTAACTCTCAGCGCTCTCTGTTGCCCCTTCAACGCAGCTCTGACTAACGCTCAACGCTTTCCATTGCCGCGTCACAGCACCTTTGATTAACTCTCAGCGCTCTCTGTTGCCCCTTCCCAGCAGCTCTATGTCTCAGCGCTATCTTTTGCCCCTTCAGAGCATCTTCGACTAACTCTCAGCGCTAGCTGTTGCCCCTTCAACGCAGCTCTAACTCTCAGCGCTCTCTGTTGCCCATTCACAGCAGCTCTAGCTCTCAGCGCTCTCTGTTGCGCCTACACAGCAGGTCTAACGCTCAGCGCACTCTGTTGCCCCTTCACAGCAGCTCTAACTCCCAGCGCTCTCTGTTGCCCCTTCACAGCAGCTCTAAATCCCAGCGCGCTCTGTTGCCCCTTCACAGCAGCTCTAACTCCCAGCGCTGTCTGTTTCTCCTTCTCAGCTGCTCTAAATATCACCGCTCTCTTTTGCCCCTTCACAGCAGGTCTAACTCTCAGCGCTCTCTGTTGCCCCTTCACAGCAGCTCTAACTCTCATCGCTCTCTGTTGCCCGTCCACACAGCTCTAACTCTCAGCACTCTCTGTTGCCGCTTCACAACAGCTCTGACTAGCCCTCACCGCTCTGTCTCCCATTCACAGCAGCTCTGAATGTCAGTGCTCTCTGTTGCCCCTTCACAGCAGCTCTAACTCTCAGCGCTCTCTGTTGCCCCTTCACAGCAGATCTAGCTCTCAGCGCTCTGTTACCCCTTCAACGCAGCTGGAACTCTCAGCGCTCTGTTTCCCCTTCACAGCAGCTCTAACTCCCAGCGCTCTCTGTTGCCCCTTCACAGCAGCTTTAACTCCCAGCGCTCTCTGTTTCCCCTTCTCACCTGGTCTAACTCTCAGCGCTCTCTGTTGCCCCTTCAACGCAGCGCTAACTCCCAGCACTCTCTGTTGACCGTCCACACAGCTCTAACTCTCAGCACTCTCTGTTGCCGCTTCACAACAGCTCTGACTAACCCTCACCGCTCTGTCTCCCATTCACAGCAGCTCTGAATGTCAGTGCTCTCTGTTGCCCCTTCACAGCAGCTCTAGCTCTCAGCGCTCTCTGTTGCGCCTACACAGCAGGTCTAACTCTCAGCGCTCTCAGTTGCCCCTTCAACGCGGCTTGAACTCTCAGCGCTCTCTGTTGCCCCTTCAACGCAGCTCTAACTCTCAACGCTTTCTGTTTCCCCTTCAAATCAGCTCTAAATCTCAGCCCTCTCTGTTGCCCCTTCACAGCAGCTCTAACTCCCAGCGCTCTCTGTGGCCCCTTCACAGCATCATCGAATGACTCTCAGCGCTCTCTGTTGCCCCTTAACAGCAGCTCTGAATAACTCTTGGCACTCTTGTTGTCCCTTCAGAGCAGCTCTAACTTTCAGCGCTGTCTCTTGCCCCTTCACAGCAGCTCTGACTAACTCTCAGCGCTCTCTGTTGCCCCTTGAACGCGGCTCTAACTCTCAGCGCTCTGTTGCCCCTTCAACGCAGCTCTAACTCAGCTCTGTTTCCCCTTCACAGCAGCTCTAACTCCCAGCGCTGCTGTTTCCCCTTCACAGCAGGTCTAACTCTCACCGCTCTCAGTCTCACATTCACAGCAGCTCTGAATATCAGCGGTCTCTGTTTCCCCTTCACAGCAGCTCTGACTAACTCTCAGCGCTCTGTTTCCCCTTCAGAGCAGCTCTAACTCCCAGCACTCCTGTTTCCCCTTCACAGCAGGTCTAACTCACCGCTCTAGGTCTCGCATTCACAGCAGCTCTGAATATCAGCGCTCTCTGTTTTCCCTTCACAGCAGCTCTAACTCTCAGCGCTCTCTGTTGCCCCTTCACAGCACCTTCGGTTACCTCTCAGCGCTCTGTTTCCCCTTCCGAGCAGCTCTATCTCTCAGCGCTATCTTTTGCCCATTCAGAGCATCTTCGACTAACTCTCAGCGCTAGCTGTTGCCCCTTCAACGCACCTCTGTCAGCGCTCTGTTGCCCCTTCACAGCAGCTCTGACTAACTCTCAGCGCTCTCTGTTGCCCCTTCCCAGCAGCTCTATGTCTCAGCGCTATCTTTTGCCCCTTCAGAATATCTTCGACTAACTCTCAGTGCTAGCTATTGCCCCTTCAACGCAGCTCTAACTGTCAGCGCTCTGTTGCCCCTTCCCAGCAGCTCTGACTGTCAGCGCTATCTATTGCCCCTTCACAGCAGCTCTAACTCTCAGCGCTCTCTGTTGCCCCTTCCCAGCAGGTCTAACTCTCAGCGCTCTCTGTTGCCCCTTCAACGCAGCTGTGACTAACACTCAACGCTTTCCATTGCCGCGTCACAGCACCTTTGATTAACTCTCAGCGCTCTCTGTTGCCCCTTCCCAGCAGCTCTATGTCTCAGCGCTATCTTTTGCCCCTTCAGAGCATCTTCGACTAACTCTCAGCGCTAGCTGTTGCCCCTTCAACGCAGCTCTAACTCTCAGCGCTCTCTGTTGCCCATTCACAGCAGCTCTAACTCCCAGCGCTCTCTGTTGCCCCTTCACAGCAGCTCTAGCTCTCAGCGCTCTCTGTTGCCCCTACACAGCAGGTCTAACTCTCAGCGCTCTCGGTTGCCCCTTGAACGCAGCTCTAACTCTCAGCACTCTCTGTTGCCCCTTCACAGCAGCTCTAACTCTCAGGGCTCTCTGTTTCCCCTTCTCAGCTGCTCTAACTCTCAGCGCTCTCTGTTGCCCCTTAAACGCAGCTCTAACTCAGCGCTCTCTGTTTCCCCTTCACAGCAGCTCTAACTCCCAGCGCTCCTGTTTCCCCTTCACAGCAGGTCTAACTCACCGCTCTCAGTATCGCGTTCAGAGCAGCTCTAAATATCAGCGGTCTCTGTTGCCCCTTCACAGCAGCTCTGACTAACACTCAGCGCTCTCTGTTGCCCCTTCAACGCAGCTGTAAGTCTCAGCGCTCTCTGTTGCCCCTTTACAGCACCTTCGGTTACCTCTCAGCGCTCTCTGTTGCCCCTTCCCAGCAGCTCTATGTCTCAGCGCTATCTTTTGCCCCTTCAGAGCATCTTCGACTAACTCTCAGTGCTAGCTGTTGCCCCTTCAACGCAGCTCTAACTGTCAGCGCTCTGTTGCCCCTTCACAGCAGCTCTAACTTTCAGCGCTCTCTGTTGCCCCTTCATAGCAGCTCTGAATAACTCTCAGCGCTCTCTGTTGCCCCTTCAACGCAGCTCTAACTCTCAACGCTCTCTGTTTCCCCTTCACAGCAGCTCTAACTCCCAGCGCACTCCGTTGACCCTTCAACGCAGCTCTAACTCTCAGCGCTCTCTGTTGCCCCTTCACAGCAGGTCTAACTCTCAGCGCTCTCTGTTGCCCATTCACCGCAGCTCTAGCTCTCAGCGTCTCTGTTGCGCCTACACAGCAGGTCTAACGCTCAGCGCTCTCTGTTGCCCCATCACAGCAGCTATAACTCCCAGCGCTCTCTGTTGCCCCTTCACAGCAGCTCTAACTCCCAGCGCTCTCTGTTGCCCCTTCACAGCAGCTCTAACACCCAGCGCTCTCTGTTGCCCCTTCACAGCTGCTCTAAATATCACCGCTCTCTGTTGCCCCTTCACAGCAGCTCTAACTCCCAGCGCTCTCTGTTTCCCCTTCTCAGCTGCTCTAACTTCCAGCGCTCTTTTTCCCCTTCACAGCAGCTCTAACTCCCAGGTCTCTCTGTTGCCGCTTCACAGCAGCTCTAACTCCAAGCGATCTGTTTCCCCTTCTCAGCTGCTCTATCAGCGCTCTCTGTTGCCCCTTCAACGCAGCTCTAACTCTCAGCGCTCTCTGTGGCCCCTTCTCAGCTGCTCTAACTCTCAGCGCTCTCTGTTGCCCCTTCAAAGCAGCTCGAACTCTCAGCGCTCTCTGTGGCCCCTTCACAGCATCATCGACTCTCAGCGCTCTCTGTTGCCCCTTAACAGCAGCTCTGAATAACTCTCAGCACTCTCTGTTGTCCCTTCAGAGCAGCTCTAACTTTCAGCACTGCCTATTGCCCCTTCACAGCATCTTCGACTAACTCTCAGCGCTCTGTTGCCCCTTCAAAGCAGCTCTAACTCTCAGCGCTCTCTGTTGTCCCTTTCCTGCAGCTCTGACAAACTCTCAGCACTCTCTCTTGCCCCGTCACAGTTGCTCTGACTCTCAGCGCTCTCTGTTGCCCCGTCACAGTAGCTCTAACTCTCAGCGCTCTCTATTGCCTCTTCACAGCAGCTCTAACTCCCAGCACTCGGTGTTGCCCCTTCATTGCAGCTCTAACTGTAAGCGCTCTCTGTTGCCCCTTTACCGCATTTTCCACGAACTCTCATCGCTCTCCGTTTCCCCTTCAAATCAGCTCTAAATCTCAGCCCTCTCTGTTGCCCCTTCAGAGCAGCTCTAACTCTCAGCGCTCTCTGTTGCCCCTTCCCAGCAGCTCTAACTCTCAGCGCTCTCTGTTTCCCCTTCTCAGCTGCTCTATCAGTGCTCTCTGTTGCCCCTTCAACGCAGCGCTAACTCCCAGCACTCTCTGTTGCCCGTCCACACAGCTCTAACTCTCAGCACTCTCTGTTGCCGCTTCACAACAGCTCTGACTAACCCTCACCGCTCTGTCTCCCATTCACAGCAGCTCTGAATGTAAGTGCTCTCTGTTGCCCCTTCAACGCAGCTCTCTCAATGCTTTCTGTTTCCCCTTCACAGCAGCTCTAACTCCCAGCGCACTCTGTTGACCCTTCAACGCAGCTCTAACTCTCAGCACTCTCTGTTGCCCCGTGATCGCAGCTCTAACTCTCAGCGCTCTGTGTTTCCCCTTCACAGCAGCTTTAACTCCCCGCGCTCTCGTTTCCCCTTCTCACCTGCTCTAACTCTCAGCACTCTCTGTTGCCCCTTCACAACAGCTCTGACTAACCCTCACCGCTCTCTGTCTCCCATTCACAGCAGCTCTGAATGTCAGTGCTCTCTGTTGCCCCTTCACAGCAGCTCTGACTAACTCTCAGCTCTGACTAACTCTCAGTGCTAGCTATTGCCCCTTCAACGCAGCTCTAACTGTCAGCGCTCTGTTGCCCCTTCACAGCAAGCTCTAACTCTCAGCGCTCTCTGTTGCCCCTTCCCAGCAGGTCTAACTCTCAGCGCTCTCTGTTGCCCCTTCAACGCAGCTCTGACTAACGCTCAACGCTTTCCATTGCCGCGTCACAGCACCTTTGATTAACTCTCAGCGCTCTCTGTTGCCCCTTCCCAGCAGCTCTATGTCTCAGCGCTATCTTTTGCCCCTTCAGAGCATCTTCGACTAACTCTCAGCGCTAGCTGTTGCCCCTTCAACGCAGCTCTAACTCTCAGCGCTCTCTGTTGCCCATTCACAGCAGCTCTAGCTCTCAGCGCTCTCTGTTGCGCCTACACAGCAGGTCTAACGCTCAGCGCACTCTGTTGCCCCTTCACAGCAGCTCTAACTCCCAGCGCTCTCTGTTGCCCCTTCACAGCAGCTCTAAATCCCAGCGCGCTCTGTTGCCCCTTCACAGCAGCTCTAACTCCCAGCGCTGTCTGTTTCTCCTTCTCAGCTGCTCTAAATATCACCGCTCTCTTTTGCCCCTTCACAGCAGGTCTAACTCTCAGCGCTCTCTGTTGCCCCTTCACAGCAGCTCTAACTCTCATCGCTCTCTGTTGCCCGTCCACACAGCTCTAACTCTCAGCACTCTCTGTTGCCGCTTCACAACAGCTCTGACTAGCCCTCACCGCTCTGTCTCCCATTCACAGCAGCTCTGAATGTCAGTGCTCTCTGTTGCCCCTTCACAGCAGCTCTAACTCTCAGCGCTCTCTGTTGCCCCTTCACAGCAGATCTAGCTCTCAGCGCTCTGTTACCCCTTCAACGCAGCTGGAACTCTCAGCGCTCTGTTTCCCCTTCACAGCAGCTCTAACTCCCAGCGCTCTCTGTTGCCCCTTCACAGCAGCTTTAACTCCCAGCGCTCTCTGTTTCCCCTTCTCACCTGGTCTAACTCTCAGCGCTCTCTGTTGCCCCTTCAACGCAGCGCTAACTCCCAGCACTCTCTGTTGACCGTCCACACAGCTCTAACTCTCAGCACTCTCTGTTGCCGCTTCACAACAGCTCTGACTAACCCTCACCGCTCTGTCTCCCATTCACAGCAGCTCTGAATGTCAGTGCTCTCTGTTGCCCCTTCACAGCAGCTCTAGCTCTCAGCGCTCTCTGTTGCGCCTACACAGCAGGTCTAACTCTCAGCGCTCTCAGTTGCCCCTTCAACGCAGCTTGAACTCTCAGCGCTCTCTGTTGCCCCTTCAACGCAGCTCTAACTCTCAACGCTTTCTGTTTCCCCTTCAAATCAGCTCTAAATCTCAGCCCTCTCTGTTGCCCCTTCACAGCAGCTCTAACTCCCAGCGCTCTCTGTGGCCCCTTCACAGCATCATCGAATGACTCTCAGCGCTCTCTGTTGCCCCTTAACAGCAGCTCTGAATAACTCTTGGCACTCTTGTTGTCCCTTCAGAGCAGCTCTAACTTTCAGCGCTGTCTCTTGCCCCTTCACAGCAGCTCTGACTAACTCTCAGCGCTCTCTGTTGCCCCTTGAACGCGGCTCTAACTCTCAGCGCTCTGTTTCCCCTTCAACGCAGCTCTAACTCAGCTCTGTTTCCCCTTCACAGCAGCTCTAACTCCCAGCGCTGCTGTTTCCCCTTCACAGCAGGTCTAACTCTCACCGCTCTCAGTCTCACATTCACAGCAGCTCTGAATATCAGCGGTCTCTGTTTCCCCTTCACAGCAGCTCTGACTAACTCTCAGCGCTCTGTTTCCCCTTCAGAGCAGCTCTAACTCCCAGCACTCCTGTTTCCCCTTCACAGCAGGTCTAACTCACCGCTCTAGGTCTCGCATTCACAGCAGCTCTGAATATCAGCGCTCTCTGTTTTCCCTTCACAGCAGCTCTAACTCTCAGCGCTCTCTGTTGCCCCTTCACAGCACCTTCGGTTACCTCTCAGCGCTCTGTTTCCCCTTCCGAGCAGCTCTATCTCTCAGCGCTATCTTTTGCCCATTCAGAGCATCTTCGACTAACTCTCAGCGCTAGCTGTTGCCCCTTCAACGCACCTCTGTCAGCGCTCTGTTGCCCCTTCACAGCAGCTCTGACTAACTCTCAGCGCTCTCTGTTGCCCCTTCCCAGCAGCTCTATGTCTCAGCGCTATCTTTTGCCCCTTCAGAATATCTTCGACTAACTCTCAGTGCTAGCTATTGCCCCTTCAACGCAGCTCTAACTGTCAGCGCTCTGTTGCCCCTTCCCAGCAGCTCTGACTGTCAGCGCTATCTATTGCCCCTTCACAGCAGCTCTAACTCTCAGCGCTCTCTGTTGCCCCTTCCCAGCAGGTCTAACTCTCAGCGCTCTCTGTTGCCCCTTCAACGCAGCTGTGACTAACACTCAACGCTTTCCATTGCCGCGTCACAGCACCTTTGATTAACTCTCAGCGCTCTCTGTTGCCCCTTCCCAGCAGCTCTATGTCTCAGCGCTATCTTTTGCCCCTTCAGAGCATCTTCGACTAACTCTCAGCGCTAGCTGTTGCCCCTTCAACGCAGCTCTAACTCTCAGCGCTCTCTGTTGCCCATTCACAGCAGCTCTAACTCCCAGCGCTCTCTGTTGCCCCTTCACAGCAGCTCTAGCTCTCAGCGCTCTCTGTTGCCCCTACACAGCAGGTCTAACTCTCAGCGCTCTCGGTTGCCCCTTGAACGCAGCTCTAACTCTCAGCACTCTCTGTTGCCCCTTCACAGCAGCTCTAACTCTCAGGGCTCTCTGTTTCCCCTTCTCAGCTGCTCTAACTCTCAGCGCTCTCTGTTGCCCCTTAAACGCAGCTCTAACTCAGCGCTCTCTGTTTCCCCTTCACAGCAGCTCTAACTCCCAGCGCTCCTGTTTCCCCTTCACAGCAGGTCTAACTCACCGCTCTCAGTATCGCGTTCAGAGCAGCTCTAAATATCAGCGGTCTCTGTTGCCCCTTCACAGCAGCTCTGACTAACACTCAGCGCTCTCTGTTGCCCCTTCAACGCAGCTGTAAGTCTCAGCGCTCTCTGTTGCCCCTTTACAGCACCTTCGGTTACCTCTCAGCGCTCTCTGTTGCCCCTTCCCAGCAGCTCTATGTCTCAGCGCTATCTTTTGCCCCTTCAGAGCATCTTCGACTAACTCTCAGTGCTAGCTGTTGCCCCTTCAACGCAGCTCTAACTGTCAGCGCTCTGTTGCCCCTTCACAGCAGCTCTAACTTTCAGCGCTCTCTGTTGCCCCTTCATAGCAGCTCTGAATAACTCTCAGCGCTCTCTGTTGCCCCTTCAACGCAGCTCTAACTCTCAACGCTCTCTGTTTCCCCTTCACAGCAGCTCTAACTCCCAGCGCACTCCGTTGACCCTTCAACGCAGCTCTAACTCTCAGCGCTCTCTGTTGCCCCTTCACAGCAGGTCTAACTCTCAGCGCTCTCTGTTGCCCATTCACCGCAGCTCTAGCTCTCAGCGTCTCTGTTGCGCCTACACAGCAGGTCTAACGCTCAGCGCTCTCTGTTGCCCCATCACAGCAGCTATAACTCCCAGCGCTCTCTGTTGCCCCTTCACAGCAGCTCTAACTCCCAGCGCTCTCTGTTGCCCCTTCACAGCAGCTCTAACACCCAGCGCTCTCTGTTGCCCCTTCACAGCTGCTCTAAATATCACCGCTCTCTGTTGCCCCTTCACAGCAGCTCTAACTCCCAGCGCTCTCTGTTTCCCCTTCTCAGCTGCTCTAACTTCCAGCGCTCTTTTTCCCCTTCACAGCAGCTCTAACTCCCAGGTCTCTCTGTTGCCGCTTCACAGCAGCTCTAACTCCAAGCGATCTGTTTCCCCTTCTCAGCTGCTCTATCAGCGCTCTCTGTTGCCCCTTCAACGCAGCTCTAACTCTCAGCGCTCTCTGTGGCCCCTTCTCAGCTGCTCTAACTCTCAGCGCTCTCTGTTGCCCCTTCAAAGCAGCTCGAACTCTCAGCGCTCTCTGTGGCCCCTTCACAGCATCATCGACTCTCAGCGCTCTCTGTTGCCCCTTAACAGCAGCTCTGAATAACTCTCAGCACTCTCTGTTGTCCCTTCAGAGCAGCTCTAACTTTCAGCACTGCCTATTGCCCCTTCACAGCATCTTCGACTAACTCTCAGCGCTCTGTTGCCCCTTCAAAGCAGCTCTAACTCTCAGCGCTCTCTGTTGTCCCTTTCCTGCAGCTCTGACAAACTCTCAGCACTCTCTCTTGCCCCGTCACAGTTGCTCTGACTCTCAGCGCTCTCTGTTGCCCCGTCACAGTAGCTCTAACTCTCAGCGCTCTCTATTGCCTCTTCACAGCAGCTCTAACTCCCAGCACTCGGTGTTGCCCCTTCATTGCAGCTCTAACTGTAAGCGCTCTCTGTTGCCCCTTTACCGCATTTTCCACGAACTCTCATCGCTCTCCGTTTCCCCTTCAAATCAGCTCTAAATCTCAGCCCTCTCTGTTGCCCCTTCAGAGCAGCTCTAACTCTCAGCGCTCTCTGTTGCCCCTTCCCAGCAGCTCTAACTCTCAGCGCTCTCTGTTTCCCCTTCTCAGCTGCTCTATCAGTGCTCTCTGTTGCCCCTTCAACGCAGCGCTAACTCCCAGCACTCTCTGTTGCCCGTCCACACAGCTCTAACTCTCAGCACTCTCTGTTGCCGCTTCACAACAGCTCTGACTAACCCTCACCGCTCTGTCTCCCATTCACAGCAGCTCTGAATGTAAGTGCTCTCTGTTGCCCCTTCAACGCAGCTCTCTCAATGCTTTCTGTTTCCCCTTCACAGCAGCTCTAACTCCCAGCGCACTCTGTTGACCCTTCAACGCAGCTCTAACTCTCAGCACTCTCTGTTGCCCCGTGATCGCAGCTCTAACTCTCAGCGCTCTGTGTTTCCCCTTCACAGCAGCTTTAACTCCCCGCGCTCTCGTTTCCCCTTCTCACCTGCTCTAACTCTCAGCACTCTCTGTTGCCCCTTCACAACAGCTCTGACTAACCCTCACCGCTCTCTGTCTCCCATTCACAGCAGCTCTGAATGTCAGTGCTCTCTGTTGCCCCTTCACAGCAGCTCTGACTAACTCTCAGCTCTGACTAACTCTCAGTGCTAGCTATTGCCCCTTCAACGCAGCTCTAACTCTCAGCGCTCTGTTACCCCTTCAACGCAGCTGGAACTCTCAGCGCTCTGTTTCCCCTTCACAGCAGCTCTAACTCCCAGCGCTCTCTGTTGCCCCTTCCAGGCAGCTTTAACTCCCAGCGCTCTCTGTTGCCCCTTCCCAGCAGGTCTAACTCTCAGCGCTCTCTGTTGCCCCTTCAACGCAGCGGTAACTCCCAGCACTCTCTGTTGACCGTCCACACAGCTCTAACTCTCAGCACTCTCTGTTGCCGCTTCACAACAGCTCTGACTAACCCTCACCGCTTTGTCTCCCATTCACAGCAGCTCTGAATGTCAGTGCTCTCTGTTGCCCCTTCACAGCAGCTCTAGCTCTCAGCGCTCTGTTGCGCCTACACAGCAGGTCTAACTCTCAGCGCTCTCAGTTGCCCCTTCAACGCAGCTTGAACTCTCAGCGCTCTCTGTTGCCCCTTCAACGCAGCTCTAACTCTCAACGCTTTCTGTTTCCCCTTCAAATCAGCTCTAAATCTCAGCCCTCTCTGTTGCCCCTTCACAGCAGCTCTAACTCCCAGCGCTCTCTGTGGCCCCTTCACAGCATCATCGAATGACTCTCAGCGCTCTCTGTTGCCCCTTAACAGCAGCTCTGAATAACTCTTGGCACTCTTGTTGTCCCTTCAGAGCAGCTCTAACTTTCAGCGCTGTCTCTTGCCCCTTCACAGCAGCTCTGACTAACTCTCAGCGCTCTCTGTTGCCCCTTGAACGCGGCTCTAACTCTCAGCGCTCTGTTGCCCCTTCAACGCAGCTCTAACTCTCAGCGCTCTGTTTCCCCTTCAACGCAGCTCTAACTCAGCTCTGTTTCCCCTTCACAGCAGCTCTAACTCCCAGCGCTGCTGTTTCCCCTTCACAGCAGGTCTAACTCTCACCGCTCTCAGTCTCACATTCACAGCAGCTCTGAATATCAGCGGTCTCTGTTTCCCCTTCACAGCAGCTCTGACTAACTCTCAGCGCTCTGTTTCCCCTTCAGAGCAGCTCTAACTCCCAGCGCTCCTGTTTCCCCTTCACAGCAGGTCTAACTCACCGCTCTAGGTCTCGCATTCACAGCAGCTCTGAATATCAGCGCTCTCTGTTTTCCCTTCACAGCAGCTCTAACTCTCAGCGCTCTCTGTTGCCCCTTCACAGCACCTTCGGTTACCTCTCAGCGCTGTTTCCCCTTCCGAGCAGCTCTATCTCTCAGCGCTATCTTTTGCCCATTCAGAGCATCTTCGACTAACTCTCAGCGCTAGCTGTTGCCCCTTCAACGCACCTCTGTCAGCGCTCTGTTGCCCCTTCACAGCAGCTCTGACTAACTCTCAGCGCTCTCTGTTGCCCCTTCCCAGCAGCTCTATGTCTCAGCGCTATCTTTTGCCCCTTCAGAATATCTTCGACTAACTCTCAGTGCTAGCTATTGCCCCTTCAACGCAGCTCTAACTGTCAGCGCTCTGTTGCCCCTTCCCAGCAGCTCTGACTGTCAGCGCTATCTATTGCCCCTTCACAGCAGCTCTAACTCTCAGCGCTCTCTGTTGCCCCTTCCCAGCAGGTCTAACTCTCAGCGCTCTCTGTTGCCCCTTCAACGCAGCTGTGACTAACACTCAACGCTTTCCATTGCCGCGTCACAGCACCTTTGATTAACTCTCAGCGCTCTCTGTTGCCCCTTCCCAGCAGCTCTATGTCTCAGCGCTATCTTTTGCCCCTTCAGAGCATCTTCGACTAACTCTCAGCGCTAGCTGTTGCCCCTTCAACGCAGCTCTAACTCTCAGCGCTCTCTGTTGCCCATTCACAGCAGCTCTAACTCCCAGCGCTCTCTGTTGCCCCTTCACAGCAGCTCTAGCTCTCAGCGCTCTCTGTTGCCCCTACACAGCAGGTCTAACTCTCAGCGCTCTCGGTTGCCCCTTGAACGCAGCTCTAACTCTCAGCACTCTCTGTTGCCCCTTCACAGCAGCTCTAACTCTCAGGGCTCTCTGTTTCCCCTTCTCAGCTGCTCTAACTCTCAGCGCTCTCTGTTGCCCCTTAAACGCAGCTCTAACTCAGCGCTCTCTGTTGCCCCTTCCCAGCAGCTCTATGTCTCAGCGCTATCTTTTGCCCCTTCAGAGCATCTTCGACTAACTCTCAGTGCTAGCTGTTGCCCCTTCAACGCAGCTCTAACTGTCAGCGCTCTGTTGCCCCTTCACAGCAGCTCTGACTAACTTTCAGCGCTCTCTGTTGCCCCTTCATAGCAGCTCTGAATAACTCTCAGCGCTCTCTGTTGCCCCTTCAACGCAGCTCTAACTCTCAACGCTCTCTGTTTCCCCTTCACAGCAGCTCTAACTCCCAGCGCACTCCGTTGACCCTTCAACGCAGCTCTAACTCTCAGCGCTCTCTGTTGCCCCTTCACCGCAGCTCTAACTCTCAGCGCTCTCTGTTTCCCCTTCACAGCAGCTCTAACTCCCAGCGCACTCCGTTGACCCTTCAACGCAGCTCTAACTCTCAGCGCTCTCTGTTGCCCCTTGAAAGCAGCTCTAACTCTCAGCACTCTCTGTTGCCCCTTCAGAGCAGCTCTAACTCTCAGCGCTCTCTGTTGCCCCTTCCCAGCAGCTCTAACTCTCAGCGCTCTCTGTTTCCCCTTCTCAGCTGCTCTAACTCTCAGCGCTCTCTGTTGCCCCTTCACAGCAGCTCTAACTCCCAGCGCTCTGTTTCCCCTTCTCAGCTGCTCTAACTCTCAGCGCTCTCTGTTGCCCCTTCAACACAGCTTGAACTCTCAGCGCTCTCTGTTGCCCCTTCAACGCAGCTCTAACTCAGCGCTCTCTGTTTCCCCTTAACAGCAGCTCTAACTTCCAGCGCTCCTGTTTCCCCTTCACAGCAGGTCTAACTCACCGCTCTCAGTCTCGCGTTCAGAGCAGCTCTGAATATCAGCGGTCTCTGTTGCCCCTTCACAGCAGCTCTGACTAACTCTCAGCTGTCTATGTTGCCCCTTCAACGCAGCTGTAACTCTCAGCGCTCTCTGTTGCGCCTTCACAGCACCTTCGGTTACCTCTCAGCGCAATCTGTTGCCCCTTCCCAGCAGCTCTATGTCTCAGCGCTATCTTTTGCCCCTTCAGAGCATCTTCGACTAACTCTCAGCGCTAGCTGTTGCCCCTTCAACGCAGCTCTAACTCTCAGCGCTCTCTGTTGCCCATTCACAGCAGCTCTAGCTCTCAGCGTCTCTGTTGCGCCTACACAGCAGGTCTAACGCTCAGCGCTCTCTGTTGCCCCTTCACAGCAGCTATAACTCCCAGCGCTCTCTGTTGCCCCTTCACAGCAGCTCTAACTCCCAGCGCTCTCTGTTGCCCCTTCACAGCAGCTCTAACACCCAGCGCTCTCTGTTGCCCCTTCACAGCTGCTCTAAATATCACCGCTCTCTGTTGCCCCTTCACAGCAGGTCTAACTCTCAGCGCTCTCTGTTGCCCCTTCACAGCAGCTCTAACTCTCAGCGCTCTCTGTTGCCCCTTCAACGCAGCGCTAACTCCCAGCACTCTCTGTTGCCCGTCCACACAGCTCTAACTCTCAGCACTCTCTGTTGCCGCTTCACAACAGCTCTGACTAGCCATCACCGCTCTGTCTCCCATTCACAGCAGCTCTGAATGTCAGTGCTCTCTGTTGCCCCATCACAGCAGCTCTAACTCTCAGCGCTCTCTGTTGCCCCTTCACAGCAGCTCTAGCTCTCAGCGCTCTCTGTTGCCCCTTGAACGCAGCTCTAACTCTCAGCACTCTCTGTTGCCCCTTCAACGCAGCTCTAACTCTCAGCGCTCTCTGTTGCCCCTTAACAGCAGCGCTGAATAACTCTCAGCACTCTTGTTGTCCCTTCAGAGCAGCTCTAACTTTCAGCGCTGTCTCTTGCCCCTTCACAGCAGCTATGACTAACTCTCAGCGCTCTGTTGCCCCTTCAACGCAGCTCTAACTCTCAGCGCTCTGTTTCCCCTTCAACGCAGCTCTAACTCAGCTCTGTTTCCCCTTCACAGCAGCTCTAACTCTCAGCGCTCCTGTTTCCCCTTCACAGCAGGTCTAACTCACCGCTCTCAGTCTCGCATTCACAGCAGCTCTGAATATCAGCGCTCTCTGTTTTCCCTTCACAGCAGCTCTAACTCTCAGCGCTCTCTGTTGCCCCTTCACAGCACCTTCGGTTACCTCTCAGCGCTCTGTTTCCCCTTCCCAGCAGCTCTATGTCTCAGCGCTATCTTTTGCCCATTCAGAGCATCTTCGACTAACTCTCAGCGCTACCTGTTGCCCCTTCAACGCACCTCTGTCAGCGCTCTGTTGCCCCTTCACAGCAGCTCTGACTAACTCTCAGCGCTCTCTGTTGCCCCTTCACAGCAGCTCTAGCTCTCAACGCTTTCTGTTTCCCCTTCAAATCAGCTCTAAATCTCAGCCCTCTATGTTGCCCCTTCACAGCAGCTCTAACTCCCAGCGCTCTCTGTGGCCCCTTCACAGCATCATCGAATGACTCTCAGCGCTCTCTGTTGCCCTTTAACAGCAGCTCTGAATAACTCTCAGCACTCTTGTTGTCCCTTCAGAGCAGCTGTAACTTTCAGCGCTGTCTCTTGCCCCTTCACAGCAGCTCTAACTCTCAGCGCTCTCTGTTGCCCCTTCACAGCAGCTGTAACTCTCAGCGCTCTCTGTTGCCCCTTCACAGCACCTTCGGTTACCTCTCAGCGCTCTCTGTTGCCCCTTCCCAGCAGCTCTATGTCTCAGCGCTATCTTTTGCCCCTTCAGAATATCTTCGACTAACTCTCAGTGCTAGCTATTGCCCCTTCAACGCAGCTCTAACTGTCAGCGCTCTGTTGCCCCTTCACAGCAGCTCTAACTTTCAGCGCTCTCTGTTGCCCCTTCATAGCAGCTCTGAATAACTCTCAGCGCTCTCTGTTGCCCCTTCAACGCAGCTCTAACTCTCAACGCTCTCTGTTTCCCCTTCACAGCAGCTCTAACTCCCAGCGCACTCCGTTGACCCTTCAACGCAGCTCTAACTCTCAGCGCTCTCTGTTGCCCCTTCACAGCAGGTCTAACTCTCAGCGCTCTCTGTTGCCCATTCACCGCAGCTCTAGCTCTCAGCGTCTCTGTTGCGCCTACACAGCAGGTCTAACGCTCAGCGCTCTCTGTTGCCCCATCACAGCAGCTATAACTCCCAGCGCTCTCTGTTGCCCCTTCACAGCAGCTCTAACTCCCAGCGCTCTCTGTTGCCCCTTCACAGCAGCTCTAACACCCAGCGCTCTCTGTTGCCCCTTCACAGCTGCTCTAAATATCACCGCTCTCTGTTGCCCCTTCACAGCAGCTCTAACTCCCAGCGCTCTCTGTTTCCCCTTCTCAGCTGCTCTAACTTCCAGCGCTCTTTTTCCCCTTCACAGCAGCTCTAACTCCCAGGTCTCTCTGTTGCCGCTTCACAGCAGCTCTAACTCCCAGGTCTCTCTGTTGCCGCTTCACAGCAGCTCTAACTCCAAGCGATCTGTTTCCCCTTCTCAGCTGCTCTATCAGCGCTCTCTGTTGCCCCTTCAACGCAGCTCTAACTCTCAGCGCTCTCTGTGGCCCCTTCTCAGCTGCTCTAACTCTCAGCGCTCTCTGTTGCCCCTTCAAAGCAGCTCGAACTCTCAGCGCTCTCTGTGGCCCCTTCACAGCATCATCGACTCTCAGCGCTCTCTGTTGCCCCTTAACAGCAGCTCTGAATAACTCTCAGCACTCTCTGTTGTCCCTTCAGAGCAGCTCTAACTTTCAGCACTGCCTATTGCCCCTTCACAGCATCTTCGACTAACTCTCAGCGCTCTGTTGCCCCTTCAAAGCAGCTCTAACTCTCAGCGCTCTCTGTTGTCCCTTTCCTGCAGCTCTGACAAACTCTCAGCACTCTCTCTTGCCCCGTCACAGTTGCTCTGACTCTCAGCGCTCTCTGTTGCCCCGTCACAGTAGCTCTAACTCTCAGCGCTCTCTATTGCCTCTTCACAGCAGCTCTAACTCCCAGCACTCGGTGTTGCCCCTTCATTGCAGCTCTAACTGTAAGCGCTCTCTGTTGCCCCTTTACCGCATTTTCCACGAACTCTCATCGCTCTCCGTTTCCCCTTCAAATCAGCTCTAAATCTCAGCCCTCTCTGTTGCCCCTTCAGAGCAGCTCTAACTCTCAGCGCTCTCTGTTGCCCCTTCCCAGCAGCTCTAACTCTCAGCGCTCTCTGTTTCCCCTTCTCAGCTGCTCTATCAGTGCTCTCTGTTGCCCCTTCAACGCAGCGCTAACTCCCAGCACTCTCTGTTGCCCGTCCACACAGCTCTAACTCTCAGCACTCTCTGTTGCCGCTTCACAACAGCTCTGACTAACCCTCACCGCTCTGTCTCCCATTCACAGCAGCTCTGAATGTAAGTGCTCTCTGTTGCCCCTTCAACGCAGCTCTCTCAATGCTTTCTGTTTCCCCTTCACAGCAGCTCTAACTCCCAGCGCACTCTGTTGACCCTTCAACGCAGCTCTAACTCTCAGCACTCTCTGTTGCCCCGTGATCGCAGCTCTAACTCTCAGCGCTCTGTGTTTCCCCTTCACAGCAGCTTTAACTCCCCGCGCTCTCGTTTCCCCTTCTCACCTGCTCTAACTCTCAGCACTCTCTGTTGCCCCTTCACAACAGCTCTGACTAACCCTCACCGCTCTCTGTCTCCCATTCACAGCAGCTCTGAATGTCAGTGCTCTCTGTTGCCCCTTCACAGCAGCTCTGACTAACTCTCAGCTCTGACTAACTCTCAGTGCTAGCTATTGCCCCTTCAACGCAGCTCTAACTGTCAGCGCTCTGTTGCCCCTTCACAGCAAGCTCTAACTCTCAGCGCTCTCTGTTGCCCCTTCCCAGCAGGTCTAACTCTCAGCGCTCTCTGTTGCCCCTTCAACGCAGCTCTGACTAACGCTCAACGCTTTCCATTGCCGCGTCACAGCACCTTTGATTAACTCTCAGCGCTCTCTGTTGCCCCTTCCCAGCAGCTCTATGTCTCAGCGCTATCTTTTGCCCCTTCAGAGCATCTTCGACTAACTCTCAGCGCTAGCTGTTGCCCCTTCAACGCAGCTCTAACTCTCAGCGCTCTCTGTTGCCCATTCACAGCAGCTCTAGCTCTCAGCGCTCTCTGTTGCGCCTACACAGCAGGTCTAACGCTCAGCGCACTCTGTTGCCCCTTCACAGCAGCTCTAACTCCCAGCGCTCTCTGTTGCCCCTTCACAGCAGCTCTAAATCCCAGCGCGCTCTGTTGCCCCTTCACAGCAGCTCTAACTCCCAGCGCTGTCTGTTTCTCCTTCTCAGCTGCTCTAAATATCACCGCTCTCTTTTGCCCCTTCACAGCAGGTCTAACTCTCAGCGCTCTCTGTTGCCCCTTCACAGCAGCTCTAACTCTCATCGCTCTCTGTTGCCCGTCCACACAGCTCTAACTCTCAGCACTCTCTGTTGCCGCTTCACAACATCTCTGACTAGCCCTCACCGCTCTGTCTCCCATTCACAGCAGCTCTGAATGTCAGTGCTCTCTGTTGCCCCTTCACAGCAGCTCTAACTCTCAGCGCTCTCTGTTGCCCCTTCACAGCAGATCTAGCTCTCAGCGCTCTGTTACCCCTTCAACGCAGCTGGAACTCTCAGCGCTCTGTTTCCCCTTCACAGCAGCTCTAACTCCCAGCGCTCTCTGTTGCCCCTTCACAGCAGCTTTAACTCCCAGCGCTCTCTGTTTCCCCTTCTCACCTGGTCTAACTCTCAGCGCTCTCTGTTGCCCCTTCAACGCAGCGCTAACTCCCAGCACTCTCTGTTGACCGTCCACACAGCTCTAACTCTCAGCACTCTCTGTTGCCGCTTCACAACAGCTCTGACTAACCCTCACCGCTCTGTCTCCCATTCACAGCAGCTCTGAATGTCAGTGCTCTCTGTTGCCCCTTCACAGCAGCTCTAGCTCTCAGCGCTCTCTGTTGCGCCTACACAGCAGGTCTAACTCTCAGCGCTCTCAGTTGCCCCTTCAACGCAGCTTGAACTCTCAGCGCTCTCTGTTGCCCCTTCAACGCAGCTCTAACTCTCAACGCTTTCTGTTTCCCCTTCAAATCAGCTCTAAATCTCAGCCCTCTCTGTTGCCCCTTCACAGCAGCTCTAACTCCCAGCGCTCTCTGTGGCCCCTTCACAGCATCATCGAATGACTCTCAGCGCTCTCTGTTGCCCCTTAACAGCAGCTCTGAATAACTCTTGGCACTCTTGTTGTCCCTTCAGAGCAGCTCTAACTTTCAGCGCTGTCTCTTGCCCCTTCACAGCAGCTCTGACTAACTCTCAGCGCTCTCTGTTGCCCCTTGAACGCGGCTCTAACTCTCAGCGCTCTGTTTCCCCTTCAACGCAGCTCTAACTCAGCTCTGTTTCCCCTTCACAGCAGCTCTAACTCCCAGCGCTGCTGTTTCCCCTTCACAGCAGGTCTAACTCTCACCGCTCTCAGTCTCACATTCACAGCAGCTCTGAATATCAGCGGTCTCTGTTTCCCCTTCACAGCAGCTCTGACTAACTCTCAGCGCTCTGTTTCCCCTTCAGAGCAGCTCTAACTCCCAGCACTCCTGTTTCCCCTTCACAGCAGGTCTAACTCACCGCTCTAGGTCTCGCATTCACAGCAGCTCTGAATAACAGCGCTCTCTGTTTTCCCTTCACAGCAGCTCTAACTCTCAGCGCTCTCTGTTGCCCCTTCACAGCACCTTCGGTTACCTCTCAGCGCTCTGTTTCCCCTTCAGAGCAGCTCTAACTCCCAGCACTCCTGTTTCCCCTTCACAGCAGGTCTAACTCACCGCTCTAGGTCTCGCATTCACAGCAGCTCTGAATATCAGCGCTCTCTGTTTTCCCTTCACAGCAGCTCTAACTCTCAGCGCTCTCTGTTGCCCCTTCACAGCACCTTCGGTTACCTCTCAGCGCTCTGTTTCCCCTTCCGAGCAGCTCTATCTCTCAGCGCTATCTTTTGCCCATTCAGAGCATCTTCGACTAACTCTCAGCGCTAGCTGTTGCCCCTTCAACGCACCTCTGTCAGCGCTCTGTTGCCCCTTCACAGCAGCTCTGACTAACTCTCAGCGCTCTCTGTTGCCCCTTCCCAGCAGCTCTATGTCTCAGCGCTATCTTTTGCCCCTTCAGAATATCTTCGACTAACTCTCAGTGCTAGCTATTGCCCCTTCAACGCAGCTCTAACTGTCAGCGCTCTGTTGCCCCTTCCCAGCAGCTCTGACTGTCAGCGCTATCTATTGCCCCTTCACAGCAGCTCTAACTCTCAGCGCTCTCTGTTGCCCCTTCCCAGCAGGTCTAACTCTCAGCGCTCTCTGTTGCCCCTTCAACGCAGCTGTGACTAACACTCAACGCTTTCCATTGCCGCGTCACAGCACCTTTGATTAACTCTCAGCGCTCTCTGTTGCCCCTTCCCAGCAGCTCTATGTCTCAGCGCTATCTTTTGCCCCTTCAGAGCATCTTCGACTAACTCTCAGCGCTAGCTGTTGCCCCTTCAACGCAGCTCTAACTCTCAGCGCTCTCTGTTGCCCATTCACAGCAGCTCTAACTCCCAGCGCTCTCTGTTGCCCCTTCACAGCAGCTCTAGCTCTCAGCGCTCTCTGTTGCCCCTACACAGCAGGTCTAACTCTCAGCGCTCTCGGTTGCCCCTTGAACGCAGCTCTAACTCTCAGCACTCTCTGTTGCCCCTTCACAGCAGCTCTAACTCTCAGGGCTCTCTGTTTCCCCTTCTCAGCTGCTCTAACTCTCAGCGCTCTCTGTTGCCCCTTAAACGCAGCTCTAACTCAGCGCTCTCTGTTGCCCCTTCCCAGCAGCTCTATGTCTCAGCGCTATCTTTTGCCCCTTCAGAGCATCTTCGACTAACTCTCAGTGCTAGCTGTTGCCCCTTCAACGCAGCTCTAACTGTCAGCGCTCTGTTGCCCCTTCACAGCAGCTCTGACTAACTTTCAGCGCTCTCTGTTGCCCCTTCATAGCAGCTCTGAATAACTCTCAGCGCTCTCTGTTGCCCCTTCAACGCAGCTCTAACTCTCAACGCTCTCTGTTTCCCCTTCACAGCAGCTCTAACTCCCAGCGCACTCCGTTGACCCTTCAACGCAGCTCTAACTCTCAGCGCTCTCTGTTGCCCCTTCACCGCAGCTCTAACTCTCAGCGCTCTCTGTTTCCCCTTCACAGCAGCTCTAACTCCCAGCGCACTCCGTTGACCCTTCAACGCAGCTCTAACTCTCAGCGCTCTCTGTTGCCCCTTGAAAGCAGCTCTAACTCTCAGCACTCTCTGTTGCCCCTTCAGAGCAGCTCTAACTCTCAGCGCTCTCTGTTGCCCCTTCCCAGCAGCTCTAACTCTCAGCGCTCTCTGTTTCCCCTTCTCAGCTGCTCTAACTCTCAGCGCTCTCTGTTGCCCCTTCACAGCAGCTCTAACTCCCAGCGCTCTGTTTCCCCTTCTCAGCTGCTCTAACTCTCAGCGCTCTCTGTTGCCCCTTCAACACAGCTTGAACTCTCAGCGCTCTCTGTTGCCCCTTCAACGCAGCTCTAACTCAGCGCTCTCTGTTTCCCCTTAACAGCAGCTCTAACTTCCAGCGCTCCTGTTTCCCCTTCACAGCAGGTCTAACTCACCGCTCTCAGTCTCGCGTTCAGAGCAGCTCTGAATATCAGCGGTCTCTGTTGCCCCTTCACAGCAGCTCTGACTAACTCTCAGCTGTCTATGTTGCCCCTTCAACGCAGCTGTAACTCTCAGCGCTCTCTGTTGCGCCTTCACAGCACCTTCGGTTACCTCTCAGCGCAATCTGTTGCCCCTTCCCAGCAGCTCTATGTCTCAGCGCTATCTTTTGCCCCTTCAGAGCATCTTCGACTAACTCTCAGCGCTAGCTGTTGCCCCTTCAACGCAGCTCTAACTCTCAGCGCTCTCTGTTGCCCATTCACAGCAGCTCTAGCTCTCAGCGTCTCTGTTGCGCCTACACAGCAGGTCTAACGCTCAGCGCTCTCTGTTGCCCCTTCACAGCAGCTATAACTCCCAGCGCTCTCTGTTGCCCCTTCACAGCAGCTCTAACTCCCAGCGCTCTCTGTTGCCCCTTCACAGCAGCTCTAACACCCAGCGCTCTCTGTTGCCCCTTCACAGCTGCTCTAAATATCACCGCTCTCTGTTGCCCCTTCACAGCAGGTCTAACTCTCAGCGCTCTCTGTTGCCCCTTCACAGCAGCTCTAACTCTCAGCGCTCTCTGTTGCCCCTTCAACGCAGCGCTAACTCCCAGCACTCTCTGTTGCCCGTCCACACAGCTCTAACTCTCAGCACTCTCTGTTGCCGCTTCACAACAGCTCTGACTAGCCATCACCGCTCTGTCTCCCATTCACAGCAGCTCTGAATGTCAGTGCTCTCTGTTGCCCCATCACAGCAGCTCTAACTCTCAGCGCTCTCTGTTGCCCCTTCACAGCAGCTCTAGCTCTCAGCGCTCTCTGTTGCCCCTTGAACGCAGCTCTAACTCTCAGCACTCTCTGTTGCCCCTTCAACGCAGCTCTAACTCTCAGCGCTCTCTGTTGCCCCTTAACAGCAGCTCTGAATAACTCTCAGCACTCTTGTTGTCCCTTCAGAGCAGCTCTAACTTTCAGCGCTGTCTCTTGCCCCTTCACAGCAGCTATGACTAACTCTCAGCGCTCTGTTGCCCCTTCAACGCAGCTCTAACTCTCAGCGCTCTGTTTCCCCTTCAACGCAGCTCTAACTCAGCTCTGTTTCCCCTTCACAGCAGCTCTAACTCTCAGCGCTCCTGTTTCCCCTTCACAGCAGGTCTAACTCACCGCTCTCAGTCTCGCATTCACAGCAGCTCTGAATATCAGCGCTCTCTGTTTTCCCTTCACAGCAGCTCTAACTCTCAGCGCTCTCTGTTGCCCCTTCACAGCACCTTCGGTTACCTCTCAGCGCTCTGTTTCCCCTTCCCAGCAGCTCTATGTCTCAGCGCTATCTTTTGCCCATTCAGAGCATCTTCGACTAACTCTCAGCGCTACCTGTTGCCCCTTCAACGCACCTCTGTCAGCGCTCTGTTGCCCCTTCACAGCAGCTCTGACTAACTCTCAGCGCTCTCTGTTGCCCCTTCACAGCAGCTCTAGCTCTCAACGCTTTCTGTTTCCCCTTCAAATCAGCTCTAAATCTCAGCCCTCTATGTTGCCCCTTCACAGCAGCTCTAACTCCCAGCGCTCTCTGTGGCCCCTTCACAGCATCATCGAATGACTCTCAGCGCTCTCTGTTGCCCTTTAACAGCAGCTCTGAATAACTCTCAGCACTCTTGTTGTCCCTTCAGAGCAGCTGTAACTTTCAGCGCTGTCTCTTGCCCCTTCACAGCAGCTCTAACTCTCAGCGCTCTCTGTTGCCCCTTCACAGCAGCTGTAACTCTCAGCGCTCTCTGTTGCCCCTTCACAGCACCTTCGGTTACCTCTCAGCGCTCTCTGTTGCCCCTTCCCAGCAGCTCTATGTCTCAGCGCTATCTTTTGCCCCTTCAGAATATCTTCGACTAACTCTCAGTGCTAGCTATTGCCCCTTCAACGCAGCTCTAACTGTCAGCGCTCTGTTGCCCCTTCACAGCAGCTCTAACTTTCAGCGCTCTCTGTTGCCCCTTCATAGCAGCTCTGAATAACTCTCAGCGCTCTCTGTTGCCCCTTCAACGCAGCTCTAACTCTCAACGCTCTCTGTTTCCCCTTCACAGCAGCTCTAACTCCCAGCGCACTCCGTTGACCCTTCAACGCAGCTCTAACTCTCAGCGCTCTCTGTTGCCCCTTCACAGCAGGTCTAACTCTCAGCGCTCTCTGTTGCCCATTCACCGCAGCTCTAGCTCTCAGCGTCTCTGTTGCGCCTACACAGCAGGTCTAACGCTCAGCGCTCTCTGTTGCCCCATCACAGCAGCTATAACTCCCAGCGCTCTCTGTTGCCCCTTCACAGCAGCTCTAACTCCCAGCGCTCTCTGTTGCCCCTTCACAGCAGCTCTAACACCCAGCGCTCTCTGTTGCCCCTTCACAGCTGCTCTAAATATCACCGCTCTCTGTTGCCCCTTCACAGCAGCTCTAACTCCCAGCGCTCTCTGTTTCCCCTTCTCAGCTGCTCTAACTTCCAGCGCTCTTTTTCCCCTTCACAGCAGCTCTAACTCCCAGGTCTCTCTGTTGCCGCTTCACAGCAGCTCTAACTCCCAGGTCTCTCTGTTGCCGCTTCACAGCAGCTCTAACTCCAAGCGATCTGTTTCCCCTTCTCAGCTGCTCTATCAGCGCTCTCTGTTGCCCCTTCAACGCAGCTCTAACTCTCAGCGCTCTCTGTGGCCCCTTCTCAGCTGCTCTAACTCTCAGCGCTCTCTGTTGCCCCTTCAAAGCAGCTCGAACTCTCAGCGCTCTCTGTGGCCCCTTCACAGCATCATCGACTCTCAGCGCTCTCTGTTGCCCCTTAACAGCAGCTCTGAATAACTCTCAGCACTCTCTGTTGTCCCTTCAGAGCAGCTCTAACTTTCAGCACTGCCTATTGCCCCTTCACAGCATCTTCGACTAACTCTCAGCGCTCTGTTGCCCCTTCAAAGCAGCTCTAACTCTCAGCGCTCTCTGTTGTCCCTTTCCTGCAGCTCTGACAAACTCTCAGCACTCTCTCTTGCCCCGTCACAGTTGCTCTGACTCTCAGCGCTCTCTGTTGCCCCGTCACAGTAGCTCTAACTCTCAGCGCTCTCTATTGCCTCTTCACAGCAGCTCTAACTCCCAGCACTCGGTGTTGCCCCTTCATTGCAGCTCTAACTGTAAGCGCTCTCTGTTGCCCCTTTACCGCATTTTCCACGAACTCTCATCGCTCTCCGTTTCCCCTTCAAATCAGCTCTAAATCTCAGCCCTCTCTGTTGCCCCTTCAGAGCAGCTCTAACTCTCAGCGCTCTCTGTTGCCCCTTCCCAGCAGCTCTAACTCTCAGCGCTCTCTGTTTCCCCTTCTCAGCTGCTCTATCAGTGCTCTCTGTTGCCCCTTCAACGCAGCGCTAACTCCCAGCACTCTCTGTTGCCCGTCCACACAGCTCTAACTCTCAGCACTCTCTGTTGCCGCTTCACAACAGCTCTGACTAACCCTCACCGCTCTGTCTCCCATTCACAGCAGCTCTGAATGTAAGTGCTCTCTGTTGCCCCTTCAACGCAGCTCTCTCAATGCTTTCTGTTTCCCCTTCACAGCAGCTCTAACTCCCAGCGCACTCTGTTGACCCTTCAACGCAGCTCTAACTCTCAGCACTCTCTGTTGCCCCGTGATCGCAGCTCTAACTCTCAGCGCTCTGTGTTTCCCCTTCACAGCAGCTTTAACTCCCCGCGCTCTCGTTTCCCCTTCTCACCTGCTCTAACTCTCAGCACTCTCTGTTGCCCCTTCACAACAGCTCTGACTAACCCTCACCGCTCTCTGTCTCCCATTCACAGCAGCTCTGAATGTCAGTGCTCTCTGTTGCCCCTTCACAGCAGCTCTGACTAACTCTCAGCTCTGACTAACTCTCAGTGCTAGCTATTGCCCCTTCAACGCAGCTCTAACTGTCAGCGCTCTGTTGCCCCTTCACAGCAAGCTCTAACTCTCAGCGCTCTCTGTTGCCCCTTCCCAGCAGGTCTAACTCTCAGCGCTCTCTGTTGCCCCTTCAACGCAGCTCTGACTAACGCTCAACGCTTTCCATTGCCGCGTCACAGCACCTTTGATTAACTCTCAGCGCTCTCTGTTGCCCCTTCCCAGCAGCTCTATGTCTCAGCGCTATCTTTTGCCCCTTCAGAGCATCTTCGACTAACTCTCAGCGCTAGCTGTTGCCCCTTCAACGCAGCTCTAACTCTCAGCGCTCTCTGTTGCCCATTCACAGCAGCTCTAGCTCTCAGCGCTCTCTGTTGCGCCTACACAGCAGGTCTAACGCTCAGCGCACTCTGTTGCCCCTTCACAGCAGCTCTAACTCCCAGCGCTCTCTGTTGCCCCTTCACAGCAGCTCTAAATCCCAGCGCGCTCTGTTGCCCCTTCACAGCAGCTCTAACTCCCAGCGCTGTCTGTTTCTCCTTCTCAGCTGCTCTAAATATCACCGCTCTCTTTTGCCCCTTCACAGCAGGTCTAACTCTCAGCGCTCTCTGTTGCCCCTTCACAGCAGCTCTAACTCTCATCGCTCTCTGTTGCCCGTCCACACAGCTCTAACTCTCAGCACTCTCTGTTGCCGCTTCACAACAGCTCTGACTAGCCCTCACCGCTCTGTCTCCCATTCACAGCAGCTCTGAATGTCAGTGCTCTCTGTTGCCCCTTCACAGCAGCTCTAACTCTCAGCGCTCTCTGTTGCCCCTTCACAGCAGATCTAGCTCTCAGCGCTCTGTTACCCCTTCAACGCAGCTGGAACTCTCAGCGCTCTGTTTCCCCTTCACAGCAGCTCTAACTCCCAGCGCTCTCTGTTGCCCCTTCACAGCAGCTTTAACTCCCAGCGCTCTCTGTTTCCCCTTCTCACCTGGTCTAACTCTCAGCGCTCTCTGTTGCCCCTTCAACGCAGCGCTAACTCCCAGCACTCTCTGTTGACCGTCCACACAGCTCTAACTCTCAGCACTCTCTGTTGCCGCTTCACAACAGCTCTGACTAACCCTCACCGCTCTGTCTCCCATTCACAGCAGCTCTGAATGTCAGTGCTCTCTGTTGCCCCTTCACAGCAGCTCTAGCTCTCAGCGCTCTCTGTTGCGCCTACACAGCAGGTCTAACTCTCAGCGCTCTCAGTTGCCCCTTCAACGCAGCTTGAACTCTCAGCGCTCTCTGTTGCCCCTTCAACGCAGCTCTAACTCTCAACGCTTTCTGTTTCCCCTTCAAATCAGCTCTAAATCTCAGCCCTCTCTGTTGCCCCTTCACAGCAGCTCTAACTCCCAGCGCTCTCTGTGGCCCCTTCACAGCATCATCGAATGACTCTCAGCGCTCTCTGTTGCCCCTTAACAGCAGCTCTGAATAACTCTTGGCACTCTTGTTGTCCCTTCAGAGCAGCTCTAACTTTCAGCGCTGTCTCTTGCCCCTTCACAGCAGCTCTGACTAACTCTCAGCGCTCTCTGTTGCCCCTTGAACGCGGCTCTAACTCTCAGCGCTCTGTTTCCCCTTCAACGCAGCTCTAACTCAGCTCTGTTTCCCCTTCACAGCAGCTCTAACTCCCAGCGCTGCTGTTTCCCCTTCACAGCAGGTCTAACTCTCACCGCTCTCAGTCTCACATTCACAGCAGCTCTGAATATCAGCGGTCTCTGTTTCCCCTTCACAGCAGCTCTGACTAACTCTCAGCGCTCTGTTTCCCCTTCAGAGCAGCTCTAACTCCCAGCACTCCTGTTTCCCCTTCACAGCAGGTCTAACTCACCGCTCTAGGTCTCGCATTCACAGCAGCTCTGAATATCAGCGCTCTCTGTTTTCCCTTCACAGCAGCTCTAACTCTCAGCGCTCTCTGTTGCCCCTTCACAGCACCTTCGGTTACCTCTCAGCGCTCTGTTTCCCCTTCCGAGCAGCTCTATCTCTCAGCGCTATCTTTTGCCCATTCAGAGCATCTTCGACTAACTCTCAGCGCTAGCTGTTGCCCCTTCAACGCACCTCTGTCAGCGCTCTGTTGCCCCTTCACAGCAGCTCTGACTAACTCTCAGCGCTCTCTGTTGCCCCTTCCCAGCAGCTCTATGTCTCAGCGCTATCTTTTGCCCCTTCAGAATATCTTCGACTAACTCTCAGTGCTAGCTATTGCCCCTTCAACGCAGCTCTAACTGTCAGCGCTCTGTTGCCCCTTCCCAGCAGCTCTGACTGTCAGCGCTATCTATTGCCCCTTCACAGCAGCTCTAACTCTCAGCGCTCTCTGTTGCCCCTTCCCAGCAGGTCTAACTCTCAGCGCTCTCTGTTGCCCCTTCAACGCAGCTGTGACTAACACTCAACGCTTTCCATTGCCGCGTCACAGCACCTTTGATTAACTCTCAGCGCTCTCTGTTGCCCCTTCCCAGCAGCTCTATGTCTCAGCGCTATCTTTTGCCCCTTCAGAGCATCTTCGACTAACTCTCAGCGCTAGCTGTTGCCCCTTCAACGCAGCTCTAACTCTCAGCGCTCTCTGTTGCCCATTCACAGCAGCTCTAACTCCCAGCGCTCTCTGTTGCCCCTTCACAGCAGCTCTAGCTCTCAGCGCTCTCTGTTGCCCCTACACAGCAGGTCTAACTCTCAGCGCTCTCGGTTGCCCCTTGAACGCAGCTCTAACTCTCAGCACTCTCTGTTGCCCCTTCACAGCAGCTCTAACTCTCAGGGCTCTCTGTTTCCCCTTCTCAGCTGCTCTAACTCTCAGCGCTCTCTGTTGCCCCTTAAACGCAGCTCTAACTCAGCGCTCTCTGTTTCCCCTTCACAGCAGCTCTAACTCCCAGCGCTCCTGTTTCCCCTTCACAGCAGGTCTAACTCACCGCTCTCAGTCTCGCGTTCAGAGCAGCTCTAAATATCAGCGGTCTCTGTTGCCCCTTCACAGCAGCTCTGACTAACACTCAGCGCTCTCTGTTGCCCCTTCAACGCAGCTGTAAGTCTCAGCGCTCTCTGTTGCCCCTTTACAGCACCTTCGGTTACCTCTCAGCGCTCTCTGTTGCCCCTTCCCAGCAGCTCTATGTCTCAGCGCTATCTTTTGCCCCTTCAGAGCATCTTCGACTAACTCTCAGTGCTAGCTGTTGCCCCTTCAACGCAGCTCTAACTGTCAGCGCTCTGTTGCCCCTTCACAGCAGCTCTAACTTTCAGCGCTCTCTGTTGCCCCTTCATAGCAGCTCTGAATAACTCTCAGCGCTCTCTGTTGCCCCTTCAACGCAGCTCTAACTCTCAACGCTCTCTGTTTCCCCTTCACAGCAGCTCTAACTCCCAGCGCACTCCGTTGACCCTTCAACGCAGCTCTAACTCTCAGCGCTCTCTGTTGCCCCTTCACAGCAGGTCTAACTCTCAGCGCTCTCTGTTGCCCATTCACCGCAGCTCTAGCTCTCAGCGTCTCTGTTGCGCCTACACAGCAGGTCTAACGCTCAGCGCTCTCTGTTGCCCCATCACAGCAGCTATAACTCCCAGCGCTCTCTGTTGCCCCTTCACAGCAGCTCTAACTCCCAGCGCTCTCTGTTGCCCCTTCACAGCAGCTCTAACACCCAGCGCTCTCTGTTGCCCCTTCACAGCTGCTCTAAATATCACCGCTCTCTGTTGCCCCTTCACAGCAGCTCTAACTCCCAGCGCTCTCTGTTTCCCCTTCTCAGCTGCTCTAACTTCCAGCGCTCTTTTTCCCCTTCACAGCAGCTCTAACTCCCAGGTCTCTCTGTTGCCGCTTCACAGCAGCTCTAACTCCAAGCGATCTGTTTCCCCTTCTCAGCTGCTCTATCAGCGCTCTCTGTTGCCCCTTCAACGCAGCTCTAACTCTCAGCGCTCTCTGTGGCCCCTTCTCAGCTGCTCTAACTCTCAGCGCTCTCTGTTGCCCCTTCAAAGCAGCTCGAACTCTCAGCGCTCTCTGTGGCCCCTTCACAGCATCATCGACTCTCAGCGCTCTCTGTTGCCCCTTAACAGCAGCTCTGAATAACTCTCAGCACTCTCTGTTGTCCCTTCAGAGCAGCTCTAACTTTCAGCACTGCCTATTGCCCCTTCACAGCATCTTCGACTAACTCTCAGCGCTCTGTTGCCCCTTCAAAGCAGCTCTAACTCTCAGCGCTCTCTGTTGTCCCTTTCCTGCAGCTCTGACAAACTCTCAGCACTCTCTCTTGCCCCGTCACAGTTGCTCTGACTCTCAGCGCTCTCTGTTGCCCCGTCACAGTAGCTCTAACTCTCAGCGCTCTCTATTGCCTCTTCACAGCAGCTCTAACTCCCAGCACTCGGTGTTGCCCCTTCATTGCAGCTCTAACTGTAAGCGCTCTCTGTTGCCCCTTTACCGCATTTTCCACGAACTCTCATCGCTCTCCGTTTCCCCTTCAAATCAGCTCTAAATCTCAGCCCTCTCTGTTGCCCCTTCAGAGCAGCTCTAACTCTCAGCGCTCTCTGTTGCCCCTTCCCAGCAGCTCTAACTCTCAGCGCTCTCTGTTTCCCCTTCTCAGCTGCTCTATCAGTGCTCTCTGTTGCCCCTTCAACGCAGCGCTAACTCCCAGCACTCTCTGTTGCCCGTCCACACAGCTCTAACTCTCAGCACTCTCTGTTGCCGCTTCACAACAGCTCTGACTAACCCTCACCGCTCTGTCTCCCATTCACAGCAGCTCTGAATGTAAGTGCTCTCTGTTGCCCCTTCAACGCAGCTCTCTCAATGCTTTCTGTTTCCCCTTCACAGCAGCTCTAACTCCCAGCGCACTCTGTTGACCCTTCAACGCAGCTCTAACTCTCAGCACTCTCTGTTGCCCCGTGATCGCAGCTCTAACTCTCAGCGCTCTGTGTTTCCCCTTCACAGCAGCTTTAACTCCCCGCGCTCTCGTTTCCCCTTCTCACCTGCTCTAACTCTCAGCACTCTCTGTTGCCCCTTCACAACAGCTCTGACTAACCCTCACCGCTCTCTGTCTCCCATTCACAGCAGCTCTGAATGTCAGTGCTCTCTGTTGCCCCTTCACAGCAGCTCTGACTAACTCTCAGCTCTGACTAACTCTCAGTGCTAGCTATTGCCCCTTCAACGCAGCTCTAACTGTCAGCGCTCTGTTGCCCCTTCACAGCAAGCTCTAACTCTCAGCGCTCTCTGTTGCCCCTTCCCAGCAGGTCTAACTCTCAGCGCTCTCTGTTGCCCCTTCAACGCAGCTCTGACTAACGCTCAACGCTTTCCATTGCCGCGTCACAGCACCTTTGATTAACTCTCAGCGCTCTCTGTTGCCCCTTCCCAGCAGCTCTATGTCTCAGCGCTATCTTTTGCCCCTTCAGAGCATCTTCGACTAACTCTCAGCGCTAGCTGTTGCCCCTTCAACGCAGCTCTAACTCTCAGCGCTCTCTGTTGCCCATTCACAGCAGCTCTAGCTCTCAGCGCTCTCTGTTGCGCCTACACAGCAGGTCTAACGCTCAGCGCACTCTGTTGCCCCTTCACAGCAGCTCTAACTCCCAGCGCTCTCTGTTGCCCCTTCACAGCAGCTCTAAATCCCAGCGCGCTCTGTTGCCCCTTCACAGCAGCTCTAACTCCCAGCGCTGTCTGTTTCTCCTTCTCAGCTGCTCTAAATATCACCGCTCTCTTTTGCCCCTTCACAGCAGGTCTAACTCTCAGCGCTCTCTGTTGCCCCTTCACAGCAGCTCTAACTCTCATCGCTCTCTGTTGCCCGTCCACACAGCTCTAACTCTCAGCACTCTCTGTTGCCGCTTCACAACAGCTCTGACTAGCCCTCACCGCTCTGTCTCCCATTCACAGCAGCTCTGAATGTCAGTGCTCTCTGTTGCCCCTTCACAGCAGCTCTAACTCTCAGCGCTCTCTGTTGCCCCTTCACAGCAGATCTAGCTCTCAGCGCTCTGTTACCCCTTCAACGCAGCTGGAACTCTCAGCGCTCTGTTTCCCCTTCACAGCAGCTCTAACTCCCAGCGCTCTCTGTTGCCCCTTCACAGCAGCTTTAACTCCCAGCGCTCTCTGTTTCCCCTTCTCACCTGGTCTAACTCTCAGCGCTCTCTGTTGCCCCTTCAACGCAGCGCTAACTCCCAGCACTCTCTGTTGACCGTCCACACAGCTCTAACTCTCAGCACTCTCTGTTGCCGCTTCACAACAGCTCTGACTAACCCTCACCGCTCTGTCTCCCATTCACAGCAGCTCTGAATGTCAGTGCTCTCTGTTGCCCCTTCACAGCAGCTCTAGCTCTCAGCGCTCTCTGTTGCGCCTACACAGCAGGTCTAACTCTCAGCGCTCTCAGTTGCCCCTTCAACGCAGCTTGAACTCTCAGCGCTCTCTGTTGCCCCTTCAACGCAGCTCTAACTCTCAACGCTTTCTGTTTCCCCTTCAAATCAGCTCTAAATCTCAGCCCTCTCTGTTGCCCCTTCACAGCAGCTCTAACTCCCAGCGCTCTCTGTGGCCCCTTCACAGCATCATCGAATGACTCTCAGCGCTCTCTGTTGCCCCTTAACAGCAGCTCTGAATAACTCTTGGCACTCTTGTTGTCCCTTCAGAGCAGCTCTAACTTTCAGCGCTGTCTCTTGCCCCTTCACAGCAGCTCTGACTAACTCTCAGCGCTCTCTGTTGCCCCTTGAACGCGGCTCTAACTCTCAGCGCTCTGTTTCCCCTTCAACGCAGCTCTAACTCAGCTCTGTTTCCCCTTCACAGCAGCTCTAACTCCCAGCGCTGCTGTTTCCCCTTCACAGCAGGTCTAACTCTCACCGCTCTCAGTCTCACATTCACAGCAGCTCTGAATATCAGCGGTCTCTGTTTCCCCTTCACAGCAGCTCTGACTAACTCTCAGCGCTCTGTTTCCCCTTCAGAGCAGCTCTAACTCCCAGCACTCCTGTTTCCCCTTCACAGCAGGTCTAACTCACCGCTCTAGGTCTCGCATTCACAGCAGCTCTGAATATCAGCGCTCTCTGTTTTCCCTTCACAGCAGCTCTAACTCTCAGCGCTCTCTGTTGCCCCTTCACAGCACCTTCGGTTACCTCTCAGCGCTCTGTTTCCCCTTCCGAGCAGCTCTATCTCTCAGCGCTATCTTTTGCCCATTCAGAGCATCTTCGACTAACTCTCAGCGCTAGCTGTTGCCCCTTCAACGCACCTCTGTCAGCGCTCTGTTGCCCCTTCACAGCAGCTCTGACTAACTCTCAGCGCTCTCTGTTGCCCCTTCCCAGCAGCTCTATGTCTCAGCGCTATCTTTTGCCCCTTCAGAATATCTTCGACTAACTCTCAGTGCTAGCTATTGCCCCTTCAACGCAGCTCTAACTGTCAGCGCTCTGTTGCCCCTTCCCAGCAGCTCTGACTGTCAGCGCTATCTATTGCCCCTTCACAGCAGCTCTAACTCTCAGCGCTCTCTGTTGCCCCTTCCCAGCAGGTCTAACTCTCAGCGCTCTCTGTTGCCCCTTCAACGCAGCTGTGACTAACACTCAACGCTTTCCATTGCCGCGTCACAGCACCTTTGATTAACTCTCAGCGCTCTCTGTTGCCCCTTCCCAGCAGCTCTATGTCTCAGCGCTATCTTTTGCCCCTTCAGAGCATCTTCGACTAACTCTCAGCGCTAGCTGTTGCCCCTTCAACGCAGCTCTAACTCTCAGCGCTCTCTGTTGCCCATTCACAGCAGCTCTAACTCCCAGCGCTCTCTGTTGCCCCTTCACAGCAGCTCTAGCTCTCAGCGCTCTCTGTTGCCCCTACACAGCAGGTCTAACTCTCAGCGCTCTCGGTTGCCCCTTGAACGCAGCTCTAACTCTCAGCACTCTCTGTTGCCCCTTCACAGCAGCTCTAACTCTCAGGGCTCTCTGTTTCCCCTTCTCAGCTGCTCTAACTCTCAGCGCTCTCTGTTGCCCCTTAAACGCAGCTCTAACTCAGCGCTCTCTGTTTCCCCTTCACAGCAGCTCTAACTCCCAGCGCTCCTGTTTCCCCTTCACAGCAGGTCTAACTCACCGCTCTCAGTCTCGCGTTCAGAGCAGCTCTAAATATCAGCGGTCTCTGTTGCCCCTTCACAGCAGCTCTGACTAACACTCAGCGCTCTCTGTTGCCCCTTCAACGCAGCTGTAAGTCTCAGCGCTCTCTGTTGCCCCTTTACAGCACCTTCGGTTACCTCTCAGCGCTCTCTGTTGCCCCTTCCCAGCAGCTCTATGTCTCAGCGCTATCTTTTGCCCCTTCAGAGCATCTTCGACTAACTCTCAGTGCTAGCTGTTGCCCCTTCAACGCAGCTCTAACTGTCAGCGCTCTGTTGCCCCTTCACAGCAGCTCTAACTTTCAGCGCTCTCTGTTGCCCCTTCATAGCAGCTCTGAATAACTCTCAGCGCTCTCTGTTGCCCCTTCAACGCAGCTCTAACTCTCAACGCTCTCTGTTTCCCCTTCACAGCAGCTCTAACTCCCAGCGCACTCCGTTGACCCTTCAACGCAGCTCTAACTCTCAGCGCTCTCTGTTGCCCCTTCACAGCAGGTCTAACTCTCAGCGCTCTCTGTTGCCCATTCACCGCAGCTCTAGCTCTCAGCGTCTCTGTTGCGCCTACACAGCAGGTCTAACGCTCAGCGCTCTCTGTTGCCCCATCACAGCAGCTATAACTCCCAGCGCTCTCTGTTGCCCCTTCACAGCAGCTCTAACTCCCAGCGCTCTCTGTTGCCCCTTCACAGCAGCTCTAACACCCAGCGCTCTCTGTTGCCCCTTCACAGCTGCTCTAAATATCACCGCTCTCTGTTGCCCCTTCACAGCAGCTCTAACTCCCAGCGCTCTCTGTTTCCCCTTCTCAGCTGCTCTAACTTCCAGCGCTCTTTTTCCCCTTCACAGCAGCTCTAACTCCCAGGTCTCTCTGTTGCCGCTTCACAGCAGCTCTAACTCCAAGCGATCTGTTTCCCCTTCTCAGCTGCTCTATCAGCGCTCTCTGTTGCCCCTTCAACGCAGCTCTAACTCTCAGCGCTCTCTGTGGCCCCTTCTCAGCTGCTCTAACTCTCAGCGCTCTCTGTTGCCCCTTCAAAGCAGCTCGAACTCTCAGCGCTCTCTGTGGCCCCTTCACAGCATCATCGACTCTCAGCGCTCTCTGTTGCCCCTTAACAGCAGCTCTGAATAACTCTCAGCACTCTCTGTTGTCCCTTCAGAGCAGCTCTAACTTTCAGCACTGCCTATTGCCCCTTCACAGCATCTTCGACTAACTCTCAGCGCTCTGTTGCCCCTTCAAAGCAGCTCTAACTCTCAGCGCTCTCTGTTGTCCCTTTCCTGCAGCTCTGACAAACTCTCAGCACTCTCTCTTGCCCCGTCACAGTTGCTCTGACTCTCAGCGCTCTCTGTTGCCCCGTCACAGTAGCTCTAACTCTCAGCGCTCTCTATTGCCTCTTCACAGCAGCTCTAACTCCCAGCACTCGGTGTTGCCCCTTCATTGCAGCTCTAACTGTAAGCGCTCTCTGTTGCCCCTTTACCGCATTTTCCACGAACTCTCATCGCTCTCCGTTTCCCCTTCAAATCAGCTCTAAATCTCAGCCCTCTCTGTTGCCCCTTCAGAGCAGCTCTAACTCTCAGCGCTCTCTGTTGCCCCTTCCCAGCAGCTCTAACTCTCAGCGCTCTCTGTTTCCCCTTCTCAGCTGCTCTATCAGTGCTCTCTGTTGCCCCTTCAACGCAGCGCTAACTCCCAGCACTCTCTGTTGCCCGTCCACACAGCTCTAACTCTCAGCACTCTCTGTTGCCGCTTCACAACAGCTCTGACTAACCCTCACCGCTCTGTCTCCCATTCACAGCAGCTCTGAATGTAAGTGCTCTCTGTTGCCCCTTCAACGCAGCTCTCTCAATGCTTTCTGTTTCCCCTTCACAGCAGCTCTAACTCCCAGCGCACTCTGTTGACCCTTCAACGCAGCTCTAACTCTCAGCACTCTCTGTTGCCCCGTGATCGCAGCTCTAACTCTCAGCGCTCTGTGTTTCCCCTTCACAGCAGCTTTAACTCCCCGCGCTCTCGTTTCCCCTTCTCACCTGCTCTAACTCTCAGCACTCTCTGTTGCCCCTTCACAACAGCTCTGACTAACCCTCACCGCTCTCTGTCTCCCATTCACAGCAGCTCTGAATGTCAGTGCTCTCTGTTGCCCCTTCACAGCAGCTCTGACTAACTCTCAGCTCTGACTAACTCTCAGTGCTAGCTATTGCCCCTTCAACGCAGCTCTAACTGTCAGCGCTCTGTTGCCCCTTCACAGCAAGCTCTAACTCTCAGCGCTCTCTGTTGCCCCTTCCCAGCAGGTCTAACTCTCAGCGCTCTTTGTTGCCCCTTCAACGCAGCTCTGACTAACGCTCAACGCTTTCCATTGCCGCGTCACAGCACCTTTGATTAACTCTCAGCGCTCTCTGTTGCCCCTTCCCAGCAGCTCTATGTCTCAGCGCTATCTTTTGCCCCTTCAGAGCATCTTCGACTAACTCTCAGCGCTAGCTGTTGCCCCTTCAACGCAGCTCTAACTCTCAGCGCTCTCTGTTGCCCATTCACAGCAGCTCTAGCTCTCCGCGCTCTCTGTTGCACCTACACAGCAGGTCTAACGCTCAGCGCACTCTGTTGCCCCTTCACAGCAGCTCTAACTCCCAGCGCTCTCTGTTGCCCCTTCACAGCAGCTCTAAATCCCAGCGCGCTCTGTTGCCCCTTCACAGCAGCTCTAACTCCCAGCGCTGTCTGTTTCTCCTTCTCAGCTGCTCTAAATATCACCGCTCTCTTTTGCCCCTTCACAGCAGGTCTAACTCTCAGCGCTCTCTGTTGCCCCTTCACAGCAGCTCTAACTCTCATCGCTCTCTGTTGCCCGTCCACACAGCTCTAACTCTCAGCACTCTCTGTTGCCGCTTCACAACAGCTCTGACTAGCCCTCACCGCTCTGTCTCCCATTCACAGCAGCTCTGAATGTCAGTGCTCTCTGTTGCCCCTTCACAGCAGCTCTAACTCTCAGCGCTCTCTGTTGCCCCTTCACAGCAGATCTAGCTCTCAGCGCTCTGTTACCCCTTCAACGCAGCTGGAACTCTCAGCGCTCTGTTTCCCCTTCACAGCAGCTCTAACTCCCAGCGCTCTCTGTTTCCCCTTCTCACCTGGTCTAACTCTCAGCGCTCTCTGTTGCCCCTTCAACGCAGCGCTAACTCCCAGCACTCTCTGTTGACCGTCCACACAGCTCTAACTCTCAGCACTCTCTGTTGCCGCTTCACAACAGCTCTGACTAACCCTCACCGCTCTGTCTCCCATTCACAGCAGCTCTGAATGTCAGTGCTCTCTGTTGCCCCTTCACAGCAGCTCTAGCTCTCAGCGCTCTCTGTTGCGCCTACACAGCAGGTCTAACTCTCAGCGCTCTCAGTTGCCCCTTCAACGCAGCTTGAACTCTCAGCGCTCTCTGTTGCCCCTTCAACGCAGCTCTAACTCTCAACGCTTTCTGTTTCCCCTTCAAATCAGCTCTAAATCTCAGCCCTCTCTGTTGCCCCTTCACAGCAGCTCTAACTCCCAGCGCTCTCTGTGGCCCCTTCACAGCATCATCGAATGACTCTCAGCGCTCTCTGTTGCCCCTTAACAGCAGCTCTGAATAACTCTTGGCACTCTTGTTGTCCCTTCAGAGCAGCTCTAACTTTCAGCGCTGTCTCTTGCCCCTTCACAGCAGCTCTGACTAACTCTCAGCGCTCTCTGTTGCCCCTTGAACGCGGCTCTAACTCTCAGCGCTCTGTTTCCCCTTCAACGCAGCTCTAACTCAGCTCTGTTTCCCCTTCACAGCAGCTCTAACTCCCAGCGCTGCTGTTTCCCCTTCACAGCAGGTCTAACTCTCACCGCTCTCAGTCTCACATTCACAGCAGCTCTGAATATCAGCGGTCTCTGTTTCCCCTTCACAGCAGCTCTGACTAACTCTCAGCGCTCTGTTTCCCCTTCAGAGCAGCTCTAACTCCCAGCACTCCTGTTTCCCCTTCACAGCAGGTCTAACTCACCGCTCTAGGTCTCGCATTCACAGCAGCTCTGAATATCAGCGCTCTCTGTTTTCCCTTCACAGCAGCTCTAACTCTCAGCGCTCTCTGTTGCCCCTTCACAGCACCTTCGGTTACCTCTCAGCGCTCTGTTTCCCCTTCCGAGCAGCTCTATCTCTCAGCGCTATCTTTTGCCCATTCAGAGCATCTTCGACTAACTCTCAGCGCTAGCTGTTGCCCCTTCAACGCACCTCTGTCAGCGCTCTGTTGCCCCTTCACAGCAGCTCTGACTAACTCTCAGCGCTCTCTGTTGCCCCTTCCCAGCAGCTCTATGTCTCAGCGCTATCTTTTGCCCCTTCAGAATATCTTCGACTAACTCTCAGTGCTAGCTATTGCCCCTTCAACGCAGCTCTAACTGTCAGCGCTCTGTTGCCCCTTCCCAGCAGCTCTGACTGTCAGCACTATCTATTGCCCCTTCACAGCAGCTCTAACTCTCAGCGCTCTCTGTTGCCCCTTCCCAGCAGGTCTAACTCTCAGCGCTCTCTGTTGCCCCTTCAACGCAGCTGTGACTAACACTCAACGCTTTCCATTGCCGCGTCACAGCACCTTTGATTAACTCTCAGCGCTCTCTGTTGCCCCTTCCCAGCAGCTCTATGTCTCAGCGCTATCTTTTGCCCCTTCAGAGCATCTTCGACTAACTCTCAGCGCTAGCTGTTGCCCCTTCAACGCAGCTCTAACTCTCAGCGCTCTCTGTTGCCCATTCACAGCAGCTCTAACTCCCAGCGCTCTCTGTTGCCCCTTCACAGCAGCTCTAGCTCTCAGCGCTCTCTGTTGCCCCTACACAGCAGGTCTAACTCTCAGCGCTCTCGGTTGCCCCTTGAACGCAGCTCTAACTCTCAGCACTCTCTGTTGCCCCTTCACAGCAGCTCTAACTCTCAGGGCTCTCTGTTTCCCCTTCTCAGCTGCTCTAACTCTCAGCGCTCTCTGTTGCCCCTTAAACGCAGCTCTAACTCAGCGCTCTCTGTTTCCCCTTCACAGCAGCTCTAACTCCCAGCGCTCCTGTTTCCCCTTCACAGCAGGTCTAACTCACCGCTCTCAGTCTCGCGTTCAGAGCAGCTCTAAATATCAGCGGTCTCTGTTGCCCCTTCACAGCAGCTCTGACTAACACTCAGCGCTCTCTGTTGCCCCTTCAACGCAGCTGTAAGTCTCAGCGCTCTCTGTTGCCCCTTTACAGCACCTTCGGTTACCTCTCAGCGCTCTCTGTTGCCCCTTCCCAGCAGCTCTATGTCTCAGCGCTATCTTTTGCCCCTTCAGAGCATCTTCGACTAACTCTCAGTGCTAGCTGTTGCCCCTTCAACGCAGCTCTAACTGTCAGCGCTCTGTTGCCCCTTCACAGCAGCTCTAACTTTCAGCGCTCTCTGTTGCCCCTTCATAGCAGCTCTGAATAACTCTCAGCGCTCTCTGTTGCCCCTTCAACGCAGCTCTAACTCTCAACGCTCTCTGTTTCCCCTTCACAGCAGCTCTAACTCCCAGCGCACTCCGTTGACCCTTCAACGCAGCTCTAACTCTCAGCGCTCTCTGTTGCCCCTTCACAGCAGCTCTAACTCTCAGCGCTCTCTGTTGCCCATTCACCGCAGCTCTAGCTCTCAGCGTCTCTGTTGCGCCTACACAGCAGGTCTAACGCTCAGCGCTCTCTGTTGCCCCATCACAGCAGCTATAACTCCCAGCGCTCTCTGTTGCCCCTTCACAGCAGCTCTAACTCCCAGCGCTCTCTGTTGCCCCTTCACAGCAGCTCTAACACCCAGCGCTCTCTGTTGCCCCTTCACAGCTGCTCTAAATATCACCGCTCTCTGTTGCCCCTTCACAGCAGCTCTAACTCCCAGCGCTCTCTGTTTCCCCTTCTCAGCTGCTCTAACTTCCAGCGCTCTTTTTCCCCTTCACAGCAGCTCTAACTCCCAGGTCTCTCTGTTGCCGCTTCACAGCAGCTCTAACTCCAAGCGATCTGTTTCCCCTTCTCAGCTGCTCTATCAGCGCTCTCTGTTGCCCCTTCAACGCAGCTCTAACTCTCAGCGCTCTCTGTGGCCCCTTCTCAGCTGCTCTAACTCTCAGCGCTCTCTGTTGCCCCTTCAAAGCAGCTCGAACTCTCAGCGCTCTCTGTGGCCCCTTCACAGCATCATCGACTCTCAGCGCTCTCTGTTGCCCCTTAACAGCAGCTCTGAATAACTCTCAGCACTCTCTGTTGTCCCTTCAGAGCAGCTCTAACTTTCAGCACTGCCTATTGCCCCTTCACAGCATCTTCGACTAACTCTCAGCGCTCTGTTGCCCCTTCAAAGCAGCTCTAACTCTCAGCGCTCTCTGTTGTCCCTTTCCTGCAGCTCTGACAAACTCTCAGCACTCTCTCTTGCCCCGTCACAGTTGCTCTGACTCTCAGCGCTCTCTGTTGCCCCGTCACAGTAGCTCTAACTCTCAGCGCTCTCTATTGCCTCTTCACAGCAGCTCTAACTCCCAGCACTCGGTGTTGCCCCTTCATTGCAGCTCTAACTGTAAGCGCTCTCTGTTGCCCCTTTACCGCATTTTCCACGAACTCTCATCGCTCTCCGTTTCCCCTTCAAATCAGCTCTAAATCTCAGCCCTCTCTGTTGCCCCTTCAGAGCAGCTCTAACTCTCAGCGCTCTCTGTTGCCCCTTCCCAGCAGCTCTAACTCTCAGCGCTCTCTGTTTCCCCTTCTCAGCTGCTCTATCAGTGCTCTCTGTTGCCCCTTCAACGCAGCGCTAACTCCCAGCACTCTCTGTTGCCCGTCCACACAGCTCTAACTCTCAGCACTCTCTGTTGCCGCTTCACAACAGCTCTGACTAACCCTCACCGCTCTGTCTCCCATTCACAGCAGCTCTGAATGTAAGTGCTCTCTGTTGCCCCTTCAACGCAGCTCTCTCAATGCTTTCTGTTTCCCCTTCACAGCAGCTCTAACTCCCAGCGCACTCTGTTGACCCTTCAACGCAGCTCTAACTCTCAGCACTCTCTGTTGCCCCGTGATCGCAGCTCTAACTCTCAGCGCTCTGTGTTTCCCCTTCACAGCAGCTTTAACTCCCCGCGCTCTCGTTTCCCCTTCTCACCTGCTCTAACTCTCAGCACTCTCTGTTGCCCCTTCACAACAGCTCTGACTAACCCTCACCGCTCTCTGTCTCCCATTCACAGCAGCTCTGAATGTCAGTGCTCTCTGTTGCCCCTTCACAGCAGCTCTGACTAACTCTCAGCTCTGACTAACTCTCAGTGCTAGCTATTGCCCCTTCAACGCAGCTCTAACTGTCAGCGCTCTGTTGCCCCTTCACAGCAAGCTCTAACTCTCAGCGCTCTCTGTTGCCCCTTCCCAGCAGGTCTAACTCTCAGCGCTCTCTGTTGCCCCTTCAACGCAGCTCTGACTAACGCTCAACGCTTTCCATTGCCGCGTCACAGCACCTTTGATTAACTCTCAGCGCTCTCTGTTGCCCCTTCCCAGCAGCTCTATGTCTCAGCGCTATCTTTTGCCCCTTCAGAGCATCTTCGACTAACTCTCAGCGCTAGCTGTTGCCCCTTCAACGCAGCTCTAACTCTCAGCGCTCTCTGTTGCCCATTCACAGCAGCTCTAGCTCTCCGCGCTCTCTGTTGCACCTACACAGCAGGTCTAACGCTCAGCGCACTCTGTTGCCCCTTCACAGCAGCTCTAACTCCCAGCGCTCTCTGTTGCCCCTTCACAGCAGCTCTAAATCCCAGCGCGCTCTGTTGCCCCTTCACAGCAGCTCTAACTCCCAGCGCTGTCTGTTTCTCCTTCTCAGCTGCTCTAAATATCACCGCTCTCTTTTGCCCCTTCACAGCAGGTCTAAATCTCAGCGCTCTCTGTTGCCCCTTCACAGCAGCTCTAACTCTCAGCGCTCTCTGTTGCCCCTACCCAGCAGCTCTAACTCTCAGCGCTCTCTGTTGCCCCTTTCCTGCAGCTCTGACAAACTCTCAGCACTCTCTCTTGCCCCGTCACAGTTGCTCTGACTCTCAGCGCTCTCTGTTGCCCCGTCACAGTAGCTCTAACTCTCAGCGCTCTCTATTGCCTCTTCACAGCAGCTCTAACTCCCAGCACTCGGTGTTGCCCCTTCATTGCAGCTCTAACTGTAAGCGCTCTCTGTTGCCCCTTCACAGCAGCTCTAACTCTCAGCGCTCTCTGTTGCCCCTTCACAGCAGCTCTAACTCCCAGCGCTCTCTGTTTCCCCTTCTCAGCTGCTCTAACTTCCAGCGCTCTTTTTCCCCTTCACAGCAGCTCTAACTCCCAGGTCTCTCTGTTGCCGCTTCACAGCAGCTCTAACTCCAAGCGATCTGTTTCCCCTTCTCAGCTGCTCTATCAGCGCTCTCTGTTGCCCCTTCAACGCAGCTCTAACTCTCAGCGCTCTCTGTGGCCCCTTCTCAGCTGCTCTAACTCTCAGCGCTCTCTGTTGCCCCTTCTCAGCTGCTCTAACTCTCAGCACTCTCTGTGGCCCCTTCACAGCATCATCGACTCTCAGCGCTCTCTGTTGCCCCTTAACAGCAGCTCTGAATAACTCTCAGCACTCTCTGTTGTCCCTTCAGAGCAGCTCTAACTTTCAGCACTGCCTATTGCCCCTTCACAGCATCTTCGACTAACTCTCAGCGCTCTGTTGCCCCTTCAAAGCAGCTCTAACTCTCAGCGCTCTGTTGTCCCTTTCCTGCAGCTCTGACAAACTCTCAGCACTCTCTCTTGCCCCGTCACAGTTGCTCTGACTCTCAGCGCTCTCTGTTGCCCCGTCACAGTAGCTCTAACTCTCAGCGCTCTCTATTGCCTCTTCACAGCAGCTCTAACTCCCAGCACTCGGTGTTGCCCCTTCATTGCAGCTCTAACTGTAAGCGCTCTCTGTTGCCCCTTTACCGCATTTTCCACGAACTCTCATCGCTCTCCGTTTCCCCTTCAAATCAGCTCTAAATCTCAGCCCTCTCTGTTGCCCCTTCAGAGCAGCTCTAACTCTCAGCGCTCTCTGTTGCCCCTTCCCAGCAGCTCTAACTCTCAGCGCTCTCTGTTTCCCCTTCTCAGCTGCTCTATCAGTGCTCTCTGTTGCCCCTTCAACGCAGCGCTAACTCCCAGCACTCTCTGTTGCCCGTCCACACAGCTCTAACTCTCAGCACTCTCTGTTGCCGCTTCACAACAGCTCTGACTAACCCTCACCGCTCTGTCTCCCATTCACAGCAGCTCTGAATGTAAGTGCTCTCTGTTGCCCCTTCAACGCAGCTCTCTCAATGCTTTCTGTTTCCCCTTCACAGCAGCTCTAACTCCCAGCGCACTCTGTTGACCCTTCAACGCAGCTCTAACTCTCAGCACTCTCTGTTGCCCCGTGATCGCAGCTCTAACTCTCAGCGCTCTGTGTTTCCCCTTCACAGCAGCTTTAACTCCCCGCGCTCTCGTTTCCCCTTCTCACCTGCTCTAACTCTCAGCACTCTCTGTTGCCCCTTCACAACAGCTCTGACTAACCCTCACCGCTCTCTGTCTCCCATTCACAGCAGCTCTGAATGTCAGTGCTCTCTGTTGCCCCTTCACAGCAGCTCTGACTAACTCTCAGCTCTGACTAACTCTCAGTGCTAGCTATTGCCCCTTCAACGCAGCTCTAACTGTCAGCGCTCTGTTGCCCCTTCACAGCAAGCTCTAACTCTCAGCGCTCTCTGTTGCCCCTTCCCAGCAGGTCTAACTCTCAGCGCTCTCTGTTGCCCCTTCAACGCAGCTCTGACTAACGCTCAACGCTTTCCATTGCCGCGTCACAGCACCTTTGATTAACTCTCAGCGCTCTCTGTTGCCCCTTCCCAGCAGCTCTATGTCTCAGCGCTATCTTTTGCCCCTTCAGAGCATCTTCGACTAACTCTCAGCGCTAGCTGTTGCCCCTTCAACGCAGCTCTAACTCTCAGCGCTCTCTGTTGCCCATTCACAGCAGCTCTAGCTCTCCGCGCTCTCTGTTGCACCTACACAGCAGGTCTAACGCTCAGCGCACTCTGTTGCCCCTTCACAGCAGCTCTAACTCCCAGCGCTCTCTGTTGCCCCTTCACAGCAGCTCTAAATCCCAGCGCGCTCTGTTGCCCCTTCACAGCAGCTCTAACTCCCAGCGCTGTCTGTTTCTCCTTCTCAGCTGCTCTAAATATCACCGCTCTCTTTTGCCCCTTCACAGCAGGTCTAAATCTCAGCGCTCTCTGTTGCCCCTTCACAGCAGCTCTAACTCTCAGCGCTCTCTGTTGCCCCTACCCAGCAGCTCTAACTCTCAGCGCTCTCTGTTGCCCCTTTCCTGCAGCTCTGACAAACTCTCAGCACTCTCTCTTGCCCCGTCACAGTTGCTCTGACTCTCAGCGCTCTCTGTTGCCCCGTCACAGTAGCTCTAACTCTCAGCGCTCTCTATTGCCTCTTCACAGCAGCTCTAACTCCCAGCACTCGGTGTTGCCCCTTCATTGCAGCTCTAACTGTAAGCGCTCTCTGTTGCCCCTTTATCACATTTTCCACGAACTCTCATCTCTCTCCGTTTCCCCTTCAAATCAGCTCTAAATCTCAGCCCTCTCTGTTGCCCCTTCCCAGCAGCTCTAACTCTCAGCGCTCTCTGTTTCCCCTTCTCAGCTGCTCTATCAGCGCTCTCTGTTGCCCCTTCAACGCATCTCTAACTCTCAGCGCTCTCTGTTGCCCCTTCAACGCAGCGCTAACTCCCAGCACTCTCTGTTGCCCGTCCACACAGCTCTAACTCTCAGCACTCTCTGTTGCCGCTTCACAACAGCTCTGACTAACCCTCACCGCTCTGTCTCCCATTCACAGCAGCTCTGAATGTAAGTGCTCTCTGTTGCCCCTTCAACGCAGCTCTCTCAATGCTTTCTGTTTCCCCTTCACAGCAGCTCTAACTCCCAGCGCACTCTGTTGACCCTTCAACGCAGCTCTAACTCTCAGCGCTCTCTGTTGCCCCTAGATCGCAGCTCTAACTCTCAGCGCTCTCTGTTTCCCCTTCACAGCAGCTTTAACTCCCCGCGCTCTCGTTTCCCCTTCTCACCTGGTCTAACTCTCAGCACTCTCTGTTGCCCCTTCACAACAACTCTGACTAACCCTCACCGCTCTCTGTCTCCCATTCACAGCAGCTCTGAATGTCAGTGCTCTCTGTTGCCCCTTCACAGCAGCTCTGACTAACTCTCAGCGCTCTCTGTTGCCCCTTCACAGCAGCTCTGACTAACTTTCAGCGCTCTCTGTTGCCCCTTCACAGCAGCTCTGAATAACTCCCAGCGCTCTCTGTTGCCCCTTCAACGCAGCTCTAACTCTCAACGCTCTGTTTCCCCTTCACAGCAGCTCTAACTCCCAGCGCACTCCGTTGACCCTTCAACGCAGCTCTAACTCTCAGCGCTCTCTGTTGCCCCTTGAAAGCAGCTCTAACTCTCAGCACTCTCTGTTGCCCCTTCACCGCAGCTCTAACTCTCAGCGCTCTCTGTTGCCCCTTCACAGCAGCTCTAACTCCCAGCGCTCTCTGTTTCCCCTTCTCAGCTACTCTAACTTCCAGCGCTCTTTTTCCCCTTCACAGCAGCTCTAACTCCCAGGTCTCTCTGTTGCCGCTTCACAGCAGCTCTAACTCCAAGGGATCTGTTTCCCCTTCTCAGCTGCTCTATCAGCGCTCTCTGTTGCCCCTTCAACGCAGCTCTAACTCTCAGCGCTCTCTGTTTCCCCTTCTCAGCTGCTCTAACTTCCAGCGCTCTTTTTCCCCTTCACAGCAGCTCTAACTCCCAGGTCTCTCTGTTGCCGCTTCACAGCAGCTCTAACTCCAAGCGATCTGTTTCCCCTTCTCAGCTGCTCTATCAGCGCTCTCTGTTGCCCCTTCAACGCAGCTCTAACTCTCAGCGCTCTCTGTGGCCCCTTCTCAGCTGCTCTAACTCTCAGCGCTCTCTGTTGCCCCTTCAAAGCAGCTCGAACTCTCAGCGCTCTCTGTGGCCCCTTCACAGCATCATCGACTCTCAGCGCTCTCTGTTGCCCCTTAACAGCAGCTCTGAATAACTCTCAGCACTCTCTGTTGTCCCTTCAGAGCAGCTCTAACTTTCAGCACTGCCTATTGCCCCTTCACAGCATCTTCGACTAACTCTCAGCGCTCTGTTGCCCCTTCAAAGCAGCTCTAACTCTCAGCGCTCTCTGTTGTCCCTTTCCTGCAGCTCTGACAAACTCTCAGCACTCTCTCTTGCCCCGTCACAGTTGCTCTGACTCTCAGCGCTCTCTGTTGCCCCGTCACAGTAGCTCTAACTCTCAGCGCTCTCTATTGCCTCTTCACAGCAGCTCTAACTCCCAGCACTCGGTGTTGCCCCTTCATTGCAGCTCTAACTGTAAGCGCTCTCTGTTGCCCCTTTACCGCATTTTCCACGAACTCTCATCGCTCTCCGTTTCCCCTTCAAATCAGCTCTAAATCTCAGCCCTCTCTGTTGCCCCTTCAGAGCAGCTCTAACTCTCAGCGCTCTCTGTTGCCCCTTCCCAGCAGCTCTAACTCTCAGCGCTCTCTGTTTCCCCTTCTCAGCTGCTCTATCAGTGCTCTCTGTTGCCCCTTCAACGCAGCGCTAACTCCCAGCACTCTCTGTTGCCCGTCCACACAGCTCTAACTCTCAGCACTCTCTGTTGCCGCTTCACAACAGCTCTGACTAACCCTCACCGCTCTGTCTCCCATTCACAGCAGCTCTGAATGTAAGTGCTCTCTGTTGCCCCTTCAACGCAGCTCTCTCAATGCTTTCTGTTTCCCCTTCACAGCAGCTCTAACTCCCAGCGCACTCTGTTGACCCTTCAACGCAGCTCTAACTCTCAGCACTCTCTGTTGCCCCGTGATCGCAGCTCTAACTCTCAGCGCTCTGTGTTTCCCCTTCACAGCAGCTTTAACTCCCCGCGCTCTCGTTTCCCCTTCTCACCTGCTCTAACTCTCAGCACTCTCTGTTGCCCCTTCACAACAGCTCTGACTAACCCTCACCGCTCTCTGTCTCCCATTCACAGCAGCTCTGAATGTCAGTGCTCTCTGTTGCCCCTTCACAGCAGCTCTGACTAACTCTCAGCTCTGACTAACTCTCAGTGCTAGCTATTGCCCCTTCAACGCAGCTCTAACTGTCAGCGCTCTGTTGCCCCTTCACAGCAAGCTCTAACTCTCAGCGCTCTCTGTTGCCCCTTCCCAGCAGGTCTAACTCTCAGCGCTCTCTGTTGCCCCTTCAACGCAGCTCTGACTAACGCTCAACGCTTTCCATTGCCGCGTCACAGCACCTTTGATTAACTCTCAGCGCTCTCTGTTGCCCCTTCCCAGCAGCTCTATGTCTCAGCGCTATCTTTTGCCCCTTCAGAGCATCTTCGACTAACTCTCAGCGCTAGCTGTTGCCCCTTCAACGCAGCTCTAACTCTCAGCGCTCTCTGTTGCCCATTCACAGCAGCTCTAGCTCTCAGTGCTCTCTGTTGCGCCTACACAGCAGGTCTAACGCTCAGCGCACTCTGTTGCCCCTTCACAGCAGCTCTAACTCCCAGCGCTCTCTGTTGCCCCTTCACAGCAGCTCTAAATCCCAGCGCGCTCTGTTGCCCCTTCACAGCAGCTCTAACTCCCAGCGCTGTCTGTTTCTCCTTCTCAGCTGCTCTAAATATCACCGCTCTCTTTTGCCCCTTCACAGCAGGTCTAACTCTCAGCGCTCTCTGTTGCCCCTTCACAGCAGCTCTAACTCTCATCGCTCTCTGTTGCCCGTCCACACAGCTCTAACTCTCAGCACTCTCTGTTGCCGCTTCACAACAGCTCTGACTAGCCCTCACCGCTCTGTCTCCCATTCACAGCAGCTCTGAATGTCAGTGCTCTCTGTTGCCCCTTCACAGCAGCTCTAACTCTCAGCGCTCTCTGTTGCCCCTTCACAGCAGATCTAGCTCTCAGCGCTCTGTTACCCCTTCAACGCAGCTGGAACTCTCAGCGCTCTGTTTCCCCTTCACAGCAGCTCTAACTCCCAGCGCTCTCTGTTGCCCCTTCACAGCAGCTTTAACTCCCAGCGCTCTCTGTTTCCCCTTCTCACCTGGTCTAACTCTCAGCGCTCTCTGTTGCCCCTTCAACGCAGCGCTAACTCCCAGCACTCTCTGTTGACCGTCCACACAGCTCTAACTCTCAGCACTCTCTGTTGCCGCTTCACAACAGCTCTGACTAACCCTCACCGCTCTGTCTCCCATTCACAGCAGCTCTGAATGTCAGTGCTCTCTGTTGCCCCTTCCCAGCAGCTCTATGTCTCAGCGCTATCTTTTGCCCCTTCAGAGCATCTTCGACTAACTCTCAGCGCTAGCTGTTGCCCCTTCAACGCAGCTCTAACTCTCAGCGCTCTCTGTTGCCCATTCACAGCAGCTCTAGCTCTCAGCGTCTCTGTTGCGCCTACACAGCAGGTCTAACGCTCAGCGCTCTCTGTTGCCCCTTCACAGCAGCTATAACTCCCAGCGCTCTCTGTTGCCCCTTCACAGCAGCTCTAACTCCCAGCGCTCTCTGTTGCCCCTTCACAGCAGCTCTAACACCCAGCGCTCTCTGTTGCCCCTTCACAGCTGCTCTAAATATCACCGCTCTCTGTTGCCCCTTCACAGCAGGTCTAACTCTCAGCGCTCTCTGTTGCCCCTTCACAGCAGCTCTAACTCTCACCGCTCTCTGTTGCCCCTTCAACGCAGCGCTAACTCCCAGCACTCTCTGTTGCCCGTCCACACAGCTCTAACTCTCAGCACTCTCTGTTGCCGCTTCACAACAGCTCTGACTAGCCCTCACCGCTCTGTCTCCCATTCACAGCAGCTCTGAATGTCAGTGCTCTCTGTTGCCCCATCACAGCAGCTCTAACTCTCAGCGCTCTCTGTTGCCCCTTCACAGCAGCTCTAGCTCTCAGCGCTCTCTGTTGCCCCTTGAACGCAGCTCTAACTCTCAGCACTCTCTGTTGCCCCTTCAACGCAGCTCTAACTCTCAGCGCTCTCTGTTGCCCCTTAACAGCAGCTCTGAATAACTCTCAGCACTCTTGTTGTCCCTTCAGAGCAGCTCTAACTTTCAGCGCTGTCTCTTGCCCCTTCACAGCAGCTATGACTAACTCTCAGCGCTCTGTTGCCCCTTCAACGCAGCTCTAACTCTCAGCGCTCTGTTGCCCCTTCAACGCAGCTCTAACTCAGCTCTGTTTCCCCTTCACAGCAGCTCTAACTCTCAGCGCTCCTGTTTCCCCTTCACAGCAGGTCTAACTCACCGCTCTCAGTCTCGCATTCACAGCAGCTCTGAATATCAGCGCTCTCTGTTTTCCCTTCACAGCAGCTCTAACTCTCAGCGCTCTCTGTTGCCCCTTCACAGCACCTTCGGTTACCTCTCAGCGCTCTGTTTCCCCTTCCCAGCAGCTCTATGTCTCAGCGCTATCTTTTGCCCATTCAGAGCATCTTCGACTAACTCTCAGCGCTACCTGTTGCCCCTTCAACGCACCTCTGTCAGCGCTCTGTTGCCCCTTCACAGCAGCTCTGACTAACTCTCAGCGCTCTCTGTTGCCCCTTCACAGCAGCTCTAGCTCTCAACGCTTTCTGTTTCCCCTTCAAATCAGCTCTAAATCTCAGCCCTCTATGTTGCCCCTTCACAGCAGCTCTAACTCCCAGCGCTCTCTGTGGCCCCTTCACAGCATCATCGAATGACTCTCAGCGCTCTCTGTTGCCCTTTAACAGCAGCTCTGAATAACTCTCAGCACTCTTGTTGTCCCTTCAGAGCAGCTGTAACTTTCAGCGCTGTCTCTTGCCCCTTCACAGCAGCTCTAACTCTCAGCGCTCTCTGTTGCCCCTTCACAGCAGCTGTAACTCTCAGCGCTCTCTGTTGCCCCTTCACAGCACCTTCGGTTACCTCTCAGCGCTCTCTGTTGCCCCTTCCCAGCAGCTCTATGTCTCAGCGCTATCTTTTGCCCCTTCAGAATATCTTCGACTAACTCTCAGTGCTAGCTATTGCCCCTTCAACGCAGCTCTAACTGTCAGCGCTCTGTTGCCCCTTCCCAGCAGCTCTGACTGTCAGCGCTATCTATTGCCCCTTCACAGCAGCTCTAACTCTCAGCGCTCTCTGTTGCCCCTTCCCAGCAGGTCTAACTCTCAGCGCTCTCTGTTGCCCCTTCAACGCAGCTTGAACTCTCAGCGCTCTCTGTTGCCCCTTCAACGCAGCTCTAACTCAGCGCTCTCTGTTTCCCCTTCACAGCAGCTCTAACTTCCAGCGCTCCTGTTTCCCCTTCACAGCAGGTGTAACTCACCGCTCTCAGTCTCGCGTTCAGAGCAGCTCTGAATATCAGCGGTCTCTGTTGCCCCTTCACAGCAGCTCTGACTAACTTTCAGCTGTCTCTGTTGCCCCTTCAACGCAGCTATAACTCTCAGCGCTCTCTGTTGCCCCTTCACAGCACCTTCGGTTACCTCTCAGCGCTCTCTGTTGCCCCTTCCCAGCAGCTCTATGTCTCAGCGCTATCTTTTGCCCCTTCAGAATATCTTCGACTAACTCTCAGTGCTAGCTATTGCCCCTTCAACGCAGCTCTAACTGTCAGCGCTCTGTTGCCCCTTCCCAGCAGCTCTGACTGTCAGCGCTCTCTGTTGCCCCTTAACAGCACCTCTGAATAACTCTCAGCACTCTCTGTTGCCCCTTCAACGCAGCTCTAACTCTCAGCCCTCTCCGTTGCTCCTTCACAGCAGCTCTAACACTCAGCGCCCTATGTTGCCCCTTCACAGCATTCTGACTCTCAGTGCTCTCTGTTGCCCCTTCAACGCAGCTGTAACTCTCAGCGCTCTCTGTTGCCCCTTCACAGCACCTTCGATTAACTCTCAGCGCTCTGTTGCCCCTTCACATCAGCTCTCTCAGGGCTCTCGGTTGCCCCTTCAACGCAGCTCTAACTCTCAGCGCTCTGTTTCCCCTTCACAGCAGCTCTAACTCCCAGGGCTCTCTGTTGCCCCTTCACAGCAGCTCTAACTCCAAGCGATCTGTTTCCCCTTCTCAGCTGCTCTATCAGCGCTCTCTGTTGCCCCTTGAAAGCAGCTCTAACTCTCAGCACTCTCTGTTGCCCCTTCACCGCAGCTCTAACTCTCAGCGCTCTCTGTTGCCCCTTCACAGCAGCTCTAACTCCCAGCGCTCTCTGTTTCCCCTTCTCAGCTGCTCTAACTTCCAGCGCTCTTTTTCCCCTTCACAGCAGCTCTAACTCCCAGGTCTCTCTGTTGCCCCTTCTCAGCTGCTCTAACTCTCAGCACTCTCTGTGGCCCCTTCACAGCATCATCGACTCTCAGCGCTCTCTGTTGCCCCTTAACAGCAGCTCTGAATAACTCTCAGCACTCTCTGTTGTCCCTTCAGAGCAGCTCTAACTTTCAGCACTGCCTATTGCCCCTTCACAGCATCTTCGACTAACTCTCAGCGCTCTGTTGCCCCTTCAAAGCAGCTCTAACTCTCAGCGCTCTGTTGTCCCTTTCCTGCAGCTCTGACAAACTCTCAGCACTCTCTCTTGCCCCGTCACAGTTGCTCTGACTCTCAGCGCTCTCTGTTGCCCCGTCACAGTAGCTCTAACTCTCAGCGCTCTCTATTGCCTCTTCACAGCAGCTCTAACTCCCAGCACTCGGTGTTGCCCCTTCATTGCAGCTCTAACTGTAAGCGCTCTCTGTTGCCCCTTTACCGCATTTTCCACGAACTCTCATCGCTCTCCGTTTCCCCTTCAAATCAGCTCTAAATCTCAGCCCTCTCTGTTGCCCCTTCAGAGCAGCTCTAACTCTCAGCGCTCTCTGTTGCCCCTTCCCAGCAGCTCTAACTCTCAGCGCTCTCTGTTTCCCCTTCTCAGCTGCTCTATCAGTGCTCTCTGTTGCCCCTTCAACGCAGCGCTAACTCCCAGCACTCTCTGTTGCCCGTCCACACAGCTCTAACTCTCAGCACTCTCTGTTGCCGCTTCACAACAGCTCTGACTAACCCTCACCGCTCTGTCTCCCATTCACAGCAGCTCTGAATGTAAGTGCTCTCTGTTGCCCCTTCAACGCAGCTCTCTCAATGCTTTCTGTTTCCCCTTCACAGCAGCTCTAACTCCCAGCGCACTCTGTTGACCCTTCAACGCAGCTCTAACTCTCAGCACTCTCTGTTGCCCCGTGATCGCAGCTCTAACTCTCAGCGCTCTGTGTTTCCCCTTCACAGCAGCTTTAACTCCCCGCGCTCTCGTTTCCCCTTCTCACCTGCTCTAACTCTCAGCACTCTCTGTTGCCCCTTCACAACAGCTCTGACTAACCCTCACCGCTCTCTGTCTCCCATTCACAGCAGCTCTGAATGTCAGTGCTCTCTGTTGCCCCTTCACAGCAGCTCTGACTAACTCTCAGCTCTGACTAACTCTCAGTGCTAGCTATTGCCCCTTCAACGCAGCTCTAACTGTCAGCGCTCTGTTGCCCCTTCACAGCAAGCTCTAACTCTCAGCGCTCTCTGTTGCCCCTTCCCAGCAGGTCTAACTCTCAGCGCTCTCTGTTGCCCCTTCAACGCAGCTCTGACTAACGCTCAACGCTTTCCATTGCCGCGTCACAGCACCTTTGATTAACTCTCAGCGCTCTCTGTTGCCCCTTCCCAGCAGCTCTATGTCTCAGCGCTATCTTTTGCCCCTTCAGAGCATCTTCGACTAACTCTCAGCGCTAGCTGTTGCCCCTTCAACGCAGCTCTAACTCTCAGCGCTCTCTGTTGCCCATTCACAGCAGCTCTAGCTCTCCGCGCTCTCTGTTGCGCCTACACAGCAGGTCTAACGCTCAGCGCACTCTGTTGCCCCTTCACAGCAGCTCTAACTCCCAGCGCTCTCTGTTGCCCCTTCACAGCAGCTCTAAATCCCAGCGCGCTCTGTTGCCCCTTCACAGCAGCTCTAACTCCCAGCGCTGTCTGTTTCTCCTTCTCAGCTGCTCTAAATATCACCGCTCTCTTTTGCCCCTTCACAGCAGGTCTAAATCTCAGCGCTCTCTGTTGCCCCTTCACAGCAGCTCTAACTCTCAGCGCTCTCTGTTGCCCCTACCCAGCAGCTCTAACTCTCAGCGCTCTCTGTTGCCCCTTTCCTGCAGCTCTGACAAACTCTCAGCACTCTCTCTTGCCCCGTCACAGTTGCTCTGACTCTCAGCGCTCTCTGTTGCCCCGTCACAGTAGCTCTAACTCTCAGCGCTCTCTATTGCCTCTTCACAGCAGCTCTAACTCCCAGCACTCGGTGTTGCCCCTTCATTGCAGCTCTAACTGTAAGCGCTCTCTGTTGCCCCTTTACCGCATTTTCCACGAACTCTCATCGCTCTCCGTTTCCCCTTCAAATCAGCTCTAAATCTCAGCCCTCTCTGTTGCCCCTTCCCAGCAGCTCTAACTCTCAGCGCTCTCTGTTTCCCCTTCTCAGCTGCTCTATCAGCGCTCTCTGTTGCCCCTTCAACGCAGCTCTAACTCTCAGCGCTCTCTGTTGCCCCTTCAACGCAGCGCTAACTCCCAGCACTCTCTGTTGCCCGTCCACACAGCTCTAACTCTCAGCACTCTCTGTTGCCGCTTCACAACAGCTCTGACTAACCCTCACCGCTCTGTCTCCCATTCACAGCAGCTCTGAATGTAAGTGCTCTCTGTTGCCCCTTCAACGCAGCTCTCTCAATGCTTTCTGTTTCCCCTTCACAGCAGCTCTAACTCCCAGCGCACTCTGTTGACCCTTCAACGCAGCTCTAACTCTCAGCGCTCTCTGTTGCCCCTTGATCGCAGCTCTAACTCTCAGCGCTCTCTGTTTCCCCTTCACAGCAGCTTTAACTCCCCGCGCTCTCGTTTCCCCTTCTCACCTGGTCTAACTCTCAGCACTCTCTGTTGCCCCTTCACAACAACTCTTACTAACCCTCACCGCTCTCTGTCTCCCATTCACAACAGCTCTGAATGTCAGTGCTCTCTGTTGCCCCTTCACAGCAGCTCTGACTAACTCTCAGCGCTCTCTGTTGCCCCTTCACAGCAGCTCTGACTAACTTTCAGCGCTCTCTGTTGCCCCTTCACAGCAGCTCTGAATAACTCCCAGCGCTCTCTGTTGCCCCTTCAACGCAGCTCTAACTCTCAACGCTCTGTTTCCCCTTCACAGCAGCTCTAACTCCCAGCGCACTCCGTTGACCCTTCAACGCAGCTCTAACTCTCAGCGCTCTCTGTTGCCCCTTGAAAGCAGCTCTAACTCTCAGCACTCTCTGTTGCCCCTTCACCGCAGCTCTAACTCTCAGCGCTCTCTGTTGCCCCTTCACAGCAGCTCTAACTCCCAGCGCTCTCTGTTTCCCCTTCTCAGCTGCTCTAACTTCCAGCGCTCTTTTTCCCCTTCACAGCAGCTCTAACTCCCAGGTCTCTCTGTTGCCGCTTCACAGCAGCTCTAACTCCAAGGGATCTGTTTCCCCTTCTCAGCTGCTCTATCAGCGCTCTCTGTTGCCCCTTCAACGCAGCTCTAACTCTCAGCGCTCTCTGTTTCCCCTTCTCAGCTGCTCTAACTTCCAGCGCTCTTTTTCCCCTTCACAGCAGCTCTAACTCCCAGGTCTCTCTGTTGCCGCTTCACAGCAGCTCTAACTCCAAGCGATCTGTTTCCCCTTCTCAGCTGCTCTATCAGCGCTCTCTGTTGCCCCTTCAACGCAGCTCTAACTCTCAGCGCTCTCTGTGGCCCCTTCTCAGCTGCTCTAACTCTCAGCGCTCTCTGTTGCCCCTTCAAAGCAGCTCGAACTCTCAGCGCTCTCTGTGGCCCCTTCACAGCATCATCGACTCTCAGCGCTCTCTGTTGCCCCTTAACAGCAGCTCTGAATAACTCTCAGCACTCTCTGTTGTCCCTTCAGAGCAGCTCTAACTTTCAGCACTGCCTATTGCCCCTTCACAGCATCTTCGACTAACTCTCAGCGCTCTGTTGCCCCTTCAAAGCAGCTCTAACTCTCAGCGCTCTCTGTTGTCCCTTTCCTGCAGCTCTGACAAACTCTCAGCACTCTCTCTTGCCCCGTCACAGTTGCTCTGACTCTCAGCGCTCTCTGTTGCCCCGTCACAGTAGCTCTAACTCTCAGCGCTCTCTATTGCCTCTTCACAGCAGCTCTAACTCCCAGCACTCGGTGTTGCCCCTTCATTGCAGCTCTAACTGTAAGCGCTCTCTGTTGCCCCTTTACCGCATTTTCCACGAACTCTCATCGCTCTCCGTTTCCCCTTCAAATCAGCTCTAAATCTCAGCCCTCTCTGTTGCCCCTTCAGAGCAGCTCTAACTCTCAGCGCTCTCTGTTGCCCCTTCCCAGCAGCTCTAACTCTCAGCGCTCTCTGTTTCCCCTTCTCAGCTGCTCTATCAGTGCTCTCTGTTGCCCCTTCAACGCAGCGCTAACTCCCAGCACTCTCTGTTGCCCGTCCACACAGCTCTAACTCTCAGCACTCTCTGTTGCCGCTTCACAACAGCTCTGACTAACCCTCACCGCTCTGTCTCCCATTCACAGCAGCTCTGAATGTAAGTGCTCTCTGTTGCCCCTTCAACGCAGCTCTCTCAATGCTTTCTGTTTCCCCTTCACAGCAGCTCTAACTCCCAGCGCACTCTGTTGACCCTTCAACGCAGCTCTAACTCTCAGCACTCTCTGTTGCCCCGTGATCGCAGCTCTAACTCTCAGCGCTCTGTGTTTCCCCTTCACAGCAGCTTTAACTCCCCGCGCTCTCGTTTCCCCTTCTCACCTGCTCTAACTCTCAGCACTCTCTGTTGCCCCTTCACAACAGCTCTGACTAACCCTCACCGCTCTCTGTCTCCCATTCACAGCAGCTCTGAATGTCAGTGCTCTCTGTTGCCCCTTCACAGCAGCTCTGACTAACTCTCAGCTCTGACTAACTCTCAGTGCTAGCTATTGCCCCTTCAACGCAGCTCTAACTGTCAGCGCTCTGTTGCCCCTTCACAGCAAGCTCTAACTCTCAGCGCTCTCTGTTGCCCCTTCCCAGCAGGTCTAACTCTCAGCGCTCTCTGTTGCCCCTTCAACGCAGCTCTGACTAACGCTCAACGCTTTCCATTGCCGCGTCACAGCACCTTTGATTAACTCTCAGCGCTCTCTGTTGCCCCTTCCCAGCAGCTCTATGTCTCAGCGCTATCTTTTGCCCCTTCAGAGCATCTTCGACTAACTCTCAGCGCTAGCTGTTGCCCCTTCAACGCAGCTCTAACTCTCAGCGCTCTCTGTTGCCCATTCACAGCAGCTCTAGCTCTCAGCGCTCTCTGTTGCGCCTACACAGCAGGTCTAACGCTCAGCGCACTCTGTTGCCCCTTCACAGCAGCTCTAACTCCCAGCGCTCTCTGTTGCCCCTTCACAGCAGCTCTAAATCCCAGCGCGCTCTGTTGCCCCTTCACAGCAGCTCTAACTCCCAGCGCTGTCTGTTTCTCCTTCTCAGCTGCTCTAAATATCACCGCTCTCTTTTGCCCCTTCACAGCAGGTCTAACTCTCAGCGCTCTCTGTTGCCCCTTCACAGCAGCTCTAACTCTCATCGCTCTCTGTTGCCCGTCCACACAGCTCTAACTCTCAGCACTCTCTGTTGCCGCTTCACAACAGCTCTGACTAGCCCTCACCGCTCTGTCTCCCATTCACAGCAGCTCTGAATGTCAGTGCTCTCTGTTGCCCCTTCACAGCAGCTCTAACTCTCAGCGCTCTCTGTTGCCCCTTCACAGCAGATCTAGCTCTCAGCGCTCTGTTACCCCTTCAACGCAGCTGGAACTCTCAGCGCTCTGTTTCCCCTTCACAGCAGCTCTAACTCCCAGCGCTCTCTGTTGCCCCTTCACAGCAGCTTTAACTCCCAGCGCTCTCTGTTTCCCCTTCTCACCTGGTCTAACTCTCAGCGCTCTCTGTTGCCCCTTCAACGCAGCGCTAACTCCCAGCACTCTCTGTTGACCGTCCACACAGCTCTAACTCTCAGCACTCTCTGTTGCCGCTTCACAACAGCTCTGACTAACCCTCACCGCTCTGTCTCCCATTCACAGCAGCTCTGAATGTCAGTGCTCTCTGTTGCCCCTTCACAGCAGCTCTAGCTCTCAGCGCTCTCTGTTGCGCCTACACAGCAGGTCTAACTCTCAGCGCTCTCAGTTGCCCCTTCAACGCAGCTTGAACTCTCAGCGCTCTCTGTTGCCCCTTCAACGCAGCTCTAACTCTCAACGCTTTCTGTTTCCCCTTCAAATCAGCTCTAAATCTCAGCCCTCTCTGTTGCCCCTTCACAGCAGCTCTAACTCCCAGCGCTCTCTGTGGCCCCTTCACAGCATCATCGAATGACTCTCAGCGCTCTCTGTTGCCCCTTAACAGCAGCTCTGAATAACTCTTGGCACTCTTGTTGTCCCTTCAGAGCAGCTCTAACTTTCAGCGCTGTCTCTTGCCCCTTCACAGCAGCTCTGACTAACTCTCAGCGCTCTCTGTTGCCCCTTGAACGCGGCTCTAACTCTCAGCGCTCTGTTTCCCCTTCAACGCAGCTCTAACTCAGCTCTGTTTCCCCTTCACAGCAGCTCTAACTCCCAGCGCTGCTGTTTCCCCTTCACAGCAGGTCTAACTCTCTCCGCTCTCAGTCTCACATTCACAGCAGCTCTGAATATCAGCGGTCTCTGTTTCCCCTTCACAGCAGCTCTGACTAACTCTCAGCGCTCTGTTTCCCCTTCAGAGCAGCTCTAACTCCCAGCACTCCTGTTTCCACTTCACAGCAGGTCTAACTCACCGCTCTAGGTCTCGCATTCACAGCAGCTCTGAATATCAGCGCTCTCTGTTTTCCCTTCACAGCAGCTCTAACTCTCAGCGCTCTCTGTTGCCCCTTCACAGCACCTTCGGTTACCTCTCAGCGCTCTGTTTCCCCTTCCGAGCAGCTCTATCTCTCAGCGCTATCTTTTGCCCATTCAGAGCATCTTCGACTAACTCTCAGCGCTAGCTGTTGCCCCTTCAACGCACCTCTGTCAGCGCTCTGTTGCCCCTTCACAGCAGCTCTGACTAACTCTCAGCGCTCTCTGTTGCCCCTTCCCAGCAGCTCTATGTCTCAGCGCTATCTTTTGCCCCTTCAGAATATCTTCGACTAACTCTCAGTGCTAGCTATTGCCCCTTCAACGCAGCTCTAACTGTCAGCGCTCTGTTGCCCCTTCCCAGCAGCTCTGACTGTCAGCGCTATCTATTGCCCCTTCACAGCAGCTCTAACTCTCAGCGCTCTCTGTTGCCCCTTCCCAGCAGGTCTAACTCTCAGCGCTCTGTTGCCCCTTCAACGCAGCTGTGACTAACACTCAACGCTTTCCATTGCCGCGTCACAGCACCTTTGATTAACTCTCAGCGCTCTCTGTTGCCCCTTCCCAGCAGCTCTATGTCTCAGCGCTATCTTTTGCCCCTTCAGAGCATCTTCGACTAACTCTCAGCGCTAGCTGTTGCCCCTTCAACGCAGCTGTAACTCTCAGCGCTCTCTGTTGCCCATTCACAGCAGCTCTAACTCCCAGCGCTCTCTGTTGCCCCTTCACAGCAGCTCTAGCTCTCAGCGCTCTCTGTTGCCCCTACACAGCAGGTCTAACTCTCAGCGCTCTCGGTTGCCCCTTGAACGCAGCTCTAACTCTCAGCACTCTCTGTTGCCCCTTCACAGCAGCTCTAACTCTCAGGGCTCTCTGTTTCCCCTTCTCAGCTGCTCTAACTCTCAGCGCTCTCTGTTGCCCCTTAAACGCAGCTCTAACTCAGCGCTCTCTGTTTCCCCTTCACAGCAGCTCTAACTCCCAGCGCTCCTGTTTCCCCTTCACAGCAGGTCTAACTCACCGCTCTCAGTATCGCGTTCAGAGCAGCTCTAAATATCAGCGGTCTCTGTTGCCCCTTCACAGCAGCTCTGACTAACACTCAGCGCTCTCTGTTGCCCCTTCAACGCAGCTGTAAGTCTCAGCGCTCTCTGTTGCCCCTTTACAGCACCTTCGGTTACCTCTCAGCGCTCTCTGTTGCCCCTTCCCAGCAGCTCTATGTCTCAGCGCTATCTTTTGCCCCTTCAGAGCATCTTCGACTAACTCTCAGTGCTAGCTGTTGCCCCTTCAACGCAGCTCTAACTGTCAGCGCTCTGTTGCCCCTTCACAGCAGCTCTAACTTTCAGCGCTCTCTGTTGCCCCTTCATAGCAGCTCTGAATAACTCTCAGCGCTCTCTGTTGCCCCTTCAACGCAGCTCTAACTCTCAACGCTCTCTGTTTCCCCTTCACAGCAGCTCTAACTCCCAGCGCACTCCGTTGACCCTTCAACGCAGCTCTAACTCTCAGCGCTCTCTGTTGCCCCTTCACAGCAGGTCTAACTCTCAGCGCTCTCTGTTGCCCATTCACAGCAGCTCTAGCTCTCAGCGTCTCTGTTGCGCCTACACAGCAGGTCTAACGCTCAGCGCTCTCTGTTGCCCCTTCACAGCAGCTATAACTCCCAGCGCTCTCTGTTGCCCCTTCACAGCAGCTCTAACTCCCAGCGCTCTCTGTTGCCCCTTCACAGCAGCTCTAACACCCAGCGCTCTCTGTTGCCCCTTCACAGCTGCTCTAAATATCACCGCTCTCTGTTGCCCCTTCACAGCAGGTCTAACTCTCAGCGCTCTCTGTTGCCCCTTCACAGCAGCTCTAACTCTCAGCGCTCTCTGTTGCCCCTTCAACGCAGCGCTAACTCCCAGCACTCTCTGTTGCCCGTCCACACAGCTCTAACTCTCAGCACTCTCTGTTGCCGCTTCACAACAGCTCTGACTAGCCATCACCGCTCTGTCTCCCATTCACAGCAGCTCTGAATGTCAGTGCTCTCTGTTGCCCCATCACAGCAGCTCTAACTCTCAGCGCTCTCTGTTGCCCCTTCACAGCAGCTCTAGCTCTCAGCGCTCTCTGTTGCCCCTTGAACGCAGCTCTAACTCTCAGCACTCTCTGTTGCCCCTTCAACGCAGCTCTAACTCTCAGCGCTCTCTGTTGCCCCTTAACAGCAGCTCTGAATAACTCTCAGCACTCTTGTTGTCCCTTCAGAGCAACTCTAACTTTCAGCGCTGTCTCTTGCCCCTTCACAGCAGCTATGACTAACTCTCAGCGCTCTGTTGCCCCTTCAACGCAGCTCTAACTCTCAGCGCTCTGTTTCCCCTTCAACGCAGCTCTAACTCAGCTCTGTTTCCCCTTCACAGCAGCTCTAACTCTCAGCGCTCCTGTTTCCCCTTCACAGCAGGTCTAACTCACCGCTCTCAGTCTCGCATTCACAGCAGCTCTGAATATCAGCGCTCTCTGTTTTCCCTTCACAGCAGCTCTAACTCTCAGCGCTCTCTGTTGCCCCTTCACAGCACCTTCGGTTACCTCTCAGCGCTCTGTTTCCCCTTCCCAGCAGCTCTATGTCTCAGCGCTATCTTTTGCCCATTCAGAGCATCTTCGACTAACTCTCAGCGCTACCTGTTGCCCCTTCAACGCACCTCTGTCAGCGCTCTGTTGCCCCTTCACAGCAGCTCTGACTAACTCTCAGCGCTCTCTGTTGCCCCTTCACAGCAGCTCTAGCTCTCAACGCTTTCTGTTTCCCCTTCAAATCAGCTCTAAATCTCAGCCCTCTATGTTGCCCCTTCACAGCAGCTCTAACTCCCAGCGCTCTCTGTGGCCCCTTCACAGCATCATCGAATGACTCTCAGCGCTCTCTGTTGCCCTTTAACAGCAGCTCTGAATAACTCTCAGCACTCTTGTTGTCCCTTCAGAGCAGCTGTAACTTTCAGCGCTGTCTCTTGCCCCTTCACAGCAGCTCTAACTCTCAGCGCTCTCTGTTGCCCCTTCACAGCAGCTGTAACTCTCAGCGCTCTCTGTTGCCCCTTCACAGCACCTTCGGTTACCTCTCAGCGCTCTCTGTTGCCCCTTCCCAGCAGCTCTATGTCTCAGCGCTATCTTTTGCCCCTTCAGAATATCTTCGACTAACTCTCAGTGCTAGCTATTGCCCCTTCAACGCAGCTCTAACTGTCAGCGCTCTGTTGCCCCTTCCCAGCAGCTCTGACTGTCAGCGCTATCTATTGCCCCTTCACAGCAGCTCTAACTCTCAGCGCTCTCTGTTGCCCCTTCCCAGCAGGTCTAACTCTCAGCGCTCTCTGTTGCCCCTTCAACGCAGCTTGAACTCTCAGCGCTCTCTGTTGCCCCTTCAACGCAGCTCTAACTCAGCGCTCTCTGTTTCCCCTTCACAGCAGCTCTAACTTCCAGCGCTCCTGTTTCCCCTTCACAGCAGGTGTAACTCACCGCTCTCAGTCTCGCGTTCAGAGCAGCTCTGAATATCAGCGGTCTCTGTTGCCCCTTCACAGCAGCTCTGACTAACTTTCAGCTGTCTCTGTTGCCCCTTCAACGCAGCTATAACTCTCAGCGCTCTCTGTTGCCCCTTCACAGCACCTTCGGTTACCTCTCAGCGCTCTCTGTTGCCCCTTCCCAGCAGCTCTATGTCTCAGCGCTATCTTTTGCCCCTTCAGAATATCTTCGACTAACTCTCAGTGCTAGCTATTGCCCCTTCAACGCAGCTCTAACTGTCAGCGCTCTGTTGCCCCTTCCCAGCAGCTCTGACTGTCAGCGCTCTCTGTTGCCCCTTAACAGCACCTCTGAATAACTCTCAGCACTCTCTGTTGCCCCTTCAACGCAGCTCTAACTCTCAGCCCTCTCCGTTGCTCCTTCACAGCAGCTCTAACACTCAGCGCCCTATGTTGCCCCTTCACAGCATTCTGACTCTCAGTGCTCTCTGTTGCCCCTTCAACGCAGCTGTAACTCTCAGCGCTCTCTGTTGCCCCTTCACAGCACCTTCGATTAACCCTCAGCGCTCTGTTGCCCCTTCACATCAGCTCTCTCAGCGCTCTCGGTTGCCCCTTCAACGCAGCTCTAACTCTCAGCGCTCTGTTTCCCCTTCACAGCAGCTCTAACTCCCAGGGCTCTCTGTTGCCCCTTCACAGCAGCTCTAACTCCAAGCGATCTGTTTCCCCTTCTCAGCTGCTCTATCAGCGCTCTCTGTTGCCCCTTGAAAGCAGCTCTAACTCTCAGCACTCTCTGTTGCCCCTTCACCGCAGCTCTAACTCTCAGCGCTCTCTGTTGCCCCTTCACAGCAGCTCTAACTCCCAGCGCTCTCTGTTTCCCCTTCTCAGCTGCTCTAACTTCCAGCGCTCTTTTTCCCCTTCACAGCAGCTCTAACTCCCAGGTCTCTCTGTTGCCGCTTCACAGCAGCTCTAACTCCAAGCGATCTGTTTCCCCTTCTCAGCTGCTCTATCAGCGCTCTCTGTTGCCCCTTCAACGCAGCTCTAACTCTCAGCGCTCTCTGTGGCCCCTTCTCAGCTGCTCTAACTCTCAGCGCTCTCTGTTGCCCCTTCTCAGCTGCTCTAACTCTCAGCACTCTCTGTGGCCCCTTCACAGCATCATCGACTCTCAGCGCTCTCTGTTGCCCCTTAACAGCAGCTCTGAATAACTCTCAGCACTCTCTGTTGTCCCTTCAGAGCAGCTCTAACTTTCAGCACTGCCTATTGCCCCTTCACAGCATCTTCGACTAACTCTCAGCGCTCTGTTGCCCCTTCAAAGCAGCTCTAACTCTCAGCGCTCTGTTGTCCCTTTCCTGCAGCTCTGACAAACTCTCAGCACTCTCTCTTGCCCCGTCACAGTTGCTCTGACTCTCAGCGCTCTCTGTTGCCCCGTCACAGTAGCTCTAACTCTCAGCGCTCTCTATTGCCTCTTCACAGCAGCTCTAACTCCCAGCACTCGGTGTTGCCCCTTCATTGCAGCTCTAACTGTAAGCGCTCTCTGTTGCCCCTTTACCGCATTTTCCACGAACTCTCATCGCTCTCCGTTTCCCCTTCAAATCAGCTCTAAATCTCAGCCCTCTCTGTTGCCCCTTCAGAGCAGCTCTAACTCTCAGCGCTCTCTGTTGCCCCTTCCCAGCAGCTCTAACTCTCAGCGCTCTCTGTTTCCCCTTCTCAGCTGCTCTATCAGTGCTCTCTGTTGCCCCTTCAACGCAGCGCTAACTCCCAGCACTCTCTGTTGCCCGTCCACACAGCTCTAACTCTCAGCACTCTCTGTTGCCGCTTCACAACAGCTCTGACTAACCCTCACCGCTCTGTCTCCCATTCACAGCAGCTCTGAATGTAAGTGCTCTCTGTTGCCCCTTCAACGCAGCTCTCTCAATGCTTTCTGTTTCCCCTTCACAGCAGCTCTAACTCCCAGCGCACTCTGTTGACCCTTCAACGCAGCTCTAACTCTCAGCACTCTCTGTTGCCCCGTGATCGCAGCTCTAACTCTCAGCGCTCTGTGTTTCCCCTTCACAGCAGCTTTAACTCCCCGCGCTCTCGTTTCCCCTTCTCACCTGCTCTAACTCTCAGCACTCTCTGTTGCCCCTTCACAACAGCTCTGACTAACCCTCACCGCTCTCTGTCTCCCATTCACAGCAGCTCTGAATGTCAGTACTCTCTGTTGCCCCTTCACAGCAGCTCTGACTAACTCTCAGCTCTGACTAACTCTCAGTGCTAGCTATTGCCCCTTCAACGCAGCTCTAACTGTCAGCGCTCTGTTGCCCCTTCACAGCAAGCTCTAACTCTCAGCGCTCTCTGTTGCCCCTTCCCAGCAGGTCTAACTCTCAGCGCTCTCTGATGCCCCTTCAACGCAGCTCTGACTAACGCTCAACGCTTTCCATTGCCGCGTCACAGCACCTTTGATTAACTCTCAGCGCTCTCTGTTGCCCCTTCCCAGCAGCTCTATGTCTCAGCGCTATCTTTTGCCCCTTCAGAGCATCTTCGACTAACTCTCAGCGCTAGCTGTTGCCCCTTCAACGCAGCTCTAACTCTCAGCGCTCTCTGTTGCCCATTCACAGCAGCTCTAGCTCTCAGCGCTCTCTGTTGCGCCTACACAGCAGGTCTAACGCTCAGCGCACTCTGTTGCCCCTTCACAGCAGCTCTAACTCCCAGCGCTCTCTGTTGCCCCTTCACAGCAGCTCTAAATCCCAGCGCGCTCTGTTGCCCCTTCACAGCAGCTCTAACTCCCAGCGCTGTCTGTTTCTCCTTCTCAGCTGCTCTAAATATCACCGCTCTCTTTTGCCCCTTCACAGCAGGTCTAAATCTCAGCGCTCTCTGTTGCCCCTTCACAGCAGCTCTAACTCTCAGCGCTCTCTGTTGCCCCTTCAAAGCAGCTCTAACTCTCAGCGCTCTCTGTTGTCCCTTTCCTGCAGCTCTGACAAACTCTCAGCACTCTCTCTTGCCCCGTCACAGTTGCTCTGACTCTCAGCGCTCTCTGTTGCCCCGTCACAGTAGCTCTAACTCTCAGCGCTCTCTATTGCCTCTTCACAGCAGCTCTAACTCCCAACACTCGGTGTTGCCCCTTCATTGCAGCTCTAACTGTAAGCGCTCTCTGTTGCCCCTTTATCGCATTTTCCACGAACTCTCATCGCTCTCCGTTTCCCCTTCAAATCAGCTCTAAATCTCAGCCCTCTCTGTTGCCCCTTCCCAGCAGCTCTAACTCCCAGCGCTCTCTGTTTCCCCTTCTCAGCTGCTCTATCAGCGCTCTCTGTTGCCCCTTCAACGCAGCTCTAACTCTCAGCGCTCTCTGTTGCCCCTTCAACGCAGCGCTAACTCCCAGCACTCTCTGTTGCCCGTCCACACAGCTCTAACTCTCAGCACTCTCTGTTGCCGCTTCACAACAGCTCTGACTAACCCTCACCGCTCTCTCCCATTCACAGCAGCTCTGAATGTAAGTGCTCTCTGTTGCCCCTTCAACGCAGCTCTCTCAATGCTTTCTGTTTCCCCTTCACAGCAGCTCTAACTCCCAGCGCACTCTGTTGACCCTTCAACGCAGCTCTAACTCTCAGCGCTCTCTGTTGCCCCTTGATCGCAGCTCTAACTCTCAGCGCTCTCTGTTTCCCCTTCACAGCAGCTTTAACTCCCCGCGCTCTCGTTTCCCCTTCTCACCTGGTCTAACTCTCTGCACTCTCTGTTGCCCCTTCACAACAACTCTGACTAACCCTCACCGCTCTCTGTCTCCCATTCACAGCAGCTCTGAATGTCAGTGCTCTCTGTTGCCCCTTCACAGCAGCTCTGACTAACTCTCAGCGCTCTCTGTTGCCCCTTCACAGCAGCTCTGACTAACTTTCAGCGCTCTCTGTTGCCCCTTCACAGCAGCTCTGAATAACTCCCAGCGCTCTCTGTTGCCCCTTCAACGCAGCTCTAACTCTCAACGCTCTGTTTCCCCTTCACAGCAGCTCTAACTCCCAGCGCACTCCGTTGACCCTTCAACGCAGCTCTAACTCTCAGCGCTCTCTGTTGCCCCTTGAAAGCAGCTCTAACTCTCAGCACTCTCTGTTGCCCCTTCACCGCAGCTCTAACTCTCAGCGCTCTCTGTTGCCCCTTCACAGCAGCTCTAACTCCCAGCGCTCTCTGTTTCCCCTTCTCAGCTGCTCTAACTTCCAGCGCTCTTTTTCCCCTTCACAGCAGCTCTAACTCCCAGGTCTCTGTTGCCGCTTCACAGCAGCTCTAACTCCAAGGGATCTGTTTCCCCTTCTCAGCTGCTCTATCAGCGCTCTCTGTTGCCCCTTCAACGCAGCTCTAACTCTCAGCGCTCTCTGTTTCCCCTTCTCAGCTGCTCTAACTTCCAGCGCTCTTTTTCCCCTTCACAGCAGCTCTAACTCCCAGGTCTCTCTGTTGCCGCTTCACAGCAGCTCTAACTCCAAGCGATCTGTTTCCCCTTCTCAGCTGCTCTATCAGCGCTCTCTGTTGCCCCTTCAACGCAGCTCTAACTCTCAGCGCTCTCTGTGGCCCCTTCTCAGCTGCTCTAACTCTCAGCGCTCTCTGTTGCCCCTTCTCAGCTGCTCTAACTCTCAGCACTCTCTGTGGCCCCTTCACAGCATCATCGACTCTCAGCGCTCTCTGTTGCCCCTTAACAGCAGCTCTGAATAACTCTCAGCACTCTCTGTTGTCCCTTCAGAGCAGCTCTAACTTTCAGCACTGCCTATTGCCCCTTCACAGCATCTTCGACTAACTCTCAGCGCTCTGTTGCCCCTTCAAAGCAGCTCTAACTCTCAGCGCTCTCTGTTGTCCCTTTCCTGCAGCTCTGACAAACTCTCAGCACTCTCTCTTGCCCCGTCACAGTTGCTCTGACTCTCAGCGCTCTCTGTTGCCCCGTCACAGTAGCTCTAACTCTCAGCGCTCTCTATTGCCTCTTCACAGCAGCTCTAACTCCCAGCACTCGGTGTTGCCCCTTCATTGCAGCTCTAACTGTAAGCGCTCTCTGTTGCCCCTTTACCGCATTTTCCACGAACTCTCATCGCTCTCCGTTTCCCCTTCAAATCAGCTCTAAATCTCAGCCCTCTCTGTTGCCCCTTCAGAGCAGCTCTAACTCTCAGCGCTCTCTGTTGCCCCTTCCCAGCAGCTCTAACTCTCAGCGCTCTCTGTTTCCCCTTCTCAGCTGCTCTATCAGTGCTCTCTGTTGCCCCTTCAACGCAGCGCTAACTCCCAGCACTCTCTGTTGCCCGTCCACACAGCTCTAACTCTCAGCACTCTCTGTTGCCGCTTCACAACAGCTCTGACTAACCCTCACCGCTCTGTCTCCCATTCACAGCAGCTCTGAATGTAAGTGCTCTCTGTTGCCCCTTCAACGCAGCTCTCTCAATGCTTTCTGTTTCCCCTTCACAGCAGCTCTAACTCCCAGCGCACTCTGTTGACCCTTCAACGCAGCTCTAACTCTCAGCACTCTCTGTTGCCCCGTGATCGCAGCTCTAACTCTCAGCGCTCTGTGTTTCCCCTTCACAGCAGCTTTAACTCCCCGCGCTCTCGTTTCCCCTTCTCACCTGCTCTAACTCTCAGCACTCTCTGTTGCCCCTTCACAACAGCTCTGACTAACCCTCACCGCTCTCTGTCTCCCATTCACAGCAGCTCTGAATGTCAGTACTCTCTGTTGCCCCTTCACAGCAGCTCTGACTAACTCTCAGCTCTGACTAACTCTCAGTGCTAGCTATTGCCCCTTCAACGCAGCTCTAACTGTCAGCGCTCTGTTGCCCCTTCACAGCAAGCTCTAACTCTCAGCGCTCTCTGTTGCCCCTTCCCAGCAGGTCTAACTCTCAGCGCTCTCTGATGCCCCTTCAACGCAGCTCTGACTAACGCTCAACGCTTTCCATTGCCGCGTCACAGCACCTTTGATTAACTCTCAGCGCTCTCTGTTGCCCCTTCCCAGCAGCTCTATGTCTCAGCGCTATCTTTTGCCCCTTCAGAGCATCTTCGACTAACTCTCAGCGCTAGCTGTTGCCCCTTCAACGCAGCTCTAACTCTCAGCGCTCTCTGTTGCCCATTCACAGCAGCTCTAGCTCTCAGCGCTCTCTGTTGCGCCTACACAGCAGGTCTAACGCTCAGCGCACTCTGTTGCCCCTTCACAGCAGCTCTAACTCCCAGCGCTCTCTGTTGCCCCTTCACAGCAGCTCTAAATCCCAGCGCGCTCTGTTGCCCCTTCACAGCAGCTCTAACTCCCAGCGCTGTCTGTTTCTCCTTCTCAGCTGCTCTAAATATCACCGCTCTCTTTTGCCCCTTCACAGCAGGTCTAAATCTCAGCGCTCTCTGTTGCCCCTTCACAGCAGCTCTAACTCTCAGCGCTCTCTGTTGCCCCTTCAAAGCAGCTCTAACTCTCAGCGCTCTCTGTTGTCCCTTTCCTGCAGCTCTGACAAACTCTCAGCACTCTCTCTTGCCCCGTCACAGTTGCTCTGACTCTCAGCGCTCTCTGTTGCCCCGTCACAGTAGCTCTAACTCTCAGCGCTCTCTATTGCCTCTTCACAGCAGCTCTAACTCCCAACACTCGGTGTTGCCCCTTCATTGCAGCTCTAACTGTAAGCGCTCTCTGTTGCCCCTTTATCGCATTTTCCACGAACTCTCATCGCTCTCCGTTTCCCCTTCAAATCAGCTCTAAATCTCAGCCCTCTCTGTTGCCCCTTCCCAGCAGCTCTAACTCCCAGCGCTCTCTGTTTCCCCTTCTCAGCTGCTCTATCAGCGCTCTCTGTTGCCCCTTCAACGCAGCTCTAACTCTCAGCGCTCTCTGTTGCCCCTTCAACGCAGCGCTAACTCCCAGCACTCTCTGTTGCCCGTCCACACAGCTCTAACTCTCAGCACTCTCTGTTGCCGCTTCACAACAGCTCTGACTAACCCTCACCGCTCTCTCCCATTCACAGCAGCTCTGAATGTAAGTGCTCTCTGTTGCCCCTTCAACGCAGCTCTCTCAATGCTTTCTGTTTCCCCTTCACAGCAGCTCTAACTCCCAGCGCACTCTGTTGACCCTTCAACGCAGCTCTAACTCTCAGCGCTCTCTGTTGCCCCTTGATCGCAGCTCTAACTCTCAGCGCTCTCTGTTTCCCCTTCACAGCAGCTTTAACTCCCCGCGCTCTCGTTTCCCCTTCTCACCTGGTCTAACTCTCTGCACTCTCTGTTGCCCCTTCACAACAACTCTGACTAACCCTCACCGCTCTCTGTCTCCCATTCACAGCAGCTCTGAATGTCAGTGCTCTCTGTTGCCCCTTCACAGCAGCTCTGACTAACTCTCAGCGCTCTCTGTTGCCCCTTCACAGCAGCTCTGACTAACTTTCAGCGCTCTCTGTTGCCCCTTCACAGCAGCTCTGAATAACTCCCAGCGCTCTCTGTTGCCCCTTCAACGCAGCTCTAACTCTCAACGCTCTGTTTCCCCTTCACAGCAGCTCTAACTCCCAGCGCACTCCGTTGACCCTTCAACGCAGCTCTAACTCTCAGCGCTCTCTGTTGCCCCTTGAAAGCAGCTCTAACTCTCAGCACTCTCTGTTGCCCCTTCACCGCAGCTCTAACTCTCAGCGCTCTCTGTTGCCCCTTCACAGCAGCTCTAACTCCCAGCGCTCTCTGTTTCCCCTTCTCAGCTGCTCTAACTTCCAGCGCTCTTTTTCCCCTTCACAGCAGCTCTAACTCCCAGGTCTCTGTTGCCGCTTCACAGCAGCTCTAACTCCAAGGGATCTGTTTCCCCTTCTCAGCTGCTCTATCAGCGCTCTCTGTTGCCCCTTCAACGCAGCTCTAACTCTCAGCGCTCTCTGTTTCCCCTTCTCAGCTGCTCTAACTTCCAGCGCTCTTTTTCCCCTTCACAGCAGCTCTAACTCCCAGGTCTCTCTGTTGCCGCTTCACAGCAGCTCTAACTCCAAGCGATCTGTTTCCCCTTCTCAGCTGCTCTATCAGCGCTCTCTGTTGCCCCTTCAACGCAGCTCTAACTCTCAGCGCTCTCTGTGGCCCCTTCTCAGCTGCTCTAACTCTCAGCGCTCTCTGTTGCCCCTTCAAAGCAGCTCGAACTCTCAGCGCTCTCTGTGGCCCCTTCACAGCATCATCGACTCTCAGCGCTCTCTGTTGCCCCTTAACAGCAGCTCTGAATAACTCTCAGCACTCTCTGTTGTCCCTTCAGAGCAGCTCTAACTTTCAGCACTGCCTATTGCCCCTTCACAGCATCTTCGACTAACTCTCAGCGCTCTGTTGCCCCTTCAAAGCAGCTCTAACTCTCAGCGCTCTCTGTTGTCCCTTTCCTGCAGCTCTGACAAACTCTCAGCACTCTCTCTTGCCCCGTCACAGTTGCTCTGACTCTCAGCGCTCTCTGTTGCCCCGTCACAGTAGCTCTAACTCTCAGCGCTCTCTATTGCCTCTTCACAGCAGCTCTAACTCCCAGCACTCGGTGTTGCCCCTTCATTGCAGCTCTAACTGTAAGCGCTCTCTGTTGCCCCTTTACCGCATTTTCCACGAACTCTCATCGCTCTCCGTTTCCCCTTCAAATCAGCTCTAAATCTCAGCCCTCTCTGTTGCCCCTTCAGAGCAGCTCTAACTCTCAGCGCTCTCTGTTGCCCCTTCCCAGCAGCTCTAACTCTCAGCGCTCTCTGTTTCCCCTTCTCAGCTGCTCTATCAGTGCTCTCTGTTGCCCCTTCAACGCAGCGCTAACTCCCAGCACTCTCTGTTGCCCGTCCACACAGCTCTAACTCTCAGCACTCTCTGTTGCCGCTTCACAACAGCTCTGACTAACCCTCACCGCTCTGTCTCCCATTCACAGCAGCTCTGAATGTAAGTGCTCTCTGTTGCCCCTTCAACGCAGCTCTCTCAATGCTTTCTGTTTCCCCTTCACAGCAGCTCTAACTCCCAGCGCACTCTGTTGACCCTTCAACGCAGCTCTAACTCTCAGCACTCTCTGTTGCCCCGTGATCGCAGCTCTAACTCTCAGCGCTCTGTGTTTCCCCTTCACAGCAGCTTTAACTCCCCGCGCTCTCGTTTCCCCTTCTCACCTGCTCTAACTCTCAGCACTCTCTGTTGCCCCTTCACAACAGCTCTGACTAACCCTCACCGCTCTCTGTCTCCCATTCACAGCAGCTCTGAATGTCAGTGCTCTCTGTTGCCCCTTCACAGCAGCTCTGACTAACTCTCAGCTCTGACTAACTCTCAGTGCTAGCTATTGCCCCTTCAACGCAGCTCTAACTGTGAGCGCTCTGTTGCCCCTTCACAGCAAGCTCTAACTCTCAGCGCTCTCTGTTGCCCCTTCCCAGCAGGTCTAACTCTCAGCGCTCTCTGTTGCCCCTTCAACGCAGCTCTGACTAACGCTCAACGCTTTCCATTGCCGCGTCACAGCACCTTTGATTAACTCTCAGCGCTCTCTGTTGCCCCTTCCCAGCAGCTCTATGTCTCAGCGCTATCTTTTGCCCCTTCAGAGCATCTTCGACTAACTCTCAGCGCTAGCTGTTGCCCCTTCAACGCAGCTCTAACTCTCAGCGCTCTCTGTTGCCCATTCACAGCAGCTCTAGCTCTCAGCGCTCTCTGTTGCGCCTACACAGCAGGTCTAACGCTCAGCGCACTCTGTTACCCCTTCACAGCAGCTCTAACTCCCAGCGCTCTCTGTTGCCCCTTCACAGCAGCTCTAAATCCCAACGCGCTCTGTTGCCCCTTCACAGCAGCTCTAACTCCCAGCGCTGTCTGTTTCTCCTTCTCAGCTGCTCTAAATATCACCGCTCTCTGTTTCCCCTTCACAGCAGCTCTAACTCCCAGCGCTCTCTGTTGCCCCTTCACAGCAGCTTTAACTCCCAGCGCTCTCTGTTTCCCCTTCTCACCTGGTCTAACTCTCAGCGCTCTCTGTTGCCCCTTCAACGCAGCGCTAACTCCCAGCACTCTCTGTTGACCGTCCACACAGCTCTAACTCTCAGCACTCTCTGTTGCCGCTTCACAACAGCTCTGACTAACCCTCACCGCTCTGTCTCCCATTCACAGCAGCTCTGAATGTCAGTGCTCTCTGTTGCCCCTTCACAGCAGCTCTAGCTCTCAGCGCTCTCTGTTGCGCCTACACAGCAGGTCTAACTCTCAGCGCTCTCAGTTGCCCCTTCAACGCAGCTTGAACTCTCAGCGCTCTCTGTTGCCCCTTCAACGCAGCTCTAACTCTCAACGCTTTCTGTTTCCCCTTCAAATCAGCTCTAAATCTCAGCCCTCTCTGTTGCCCCTTCACAGCAGCTCTAACTCCCAGCGCTCTCTGTGGCCCCTTCACAGCATCATCGAATGACTCTCAGCGCTCTCTGTTGCCCCTTAACAGCAGCTCTGAATAACTCTTGGCACTCTTGTTGTCCCTTCAGAGCAGCTCTAACTTTCAGCGCTGTCTCTTGCCCCTTCACAGCAGCTCTGACTAACTCTCAGCGCTCTCTGTTGCCCCTTGAACGCGGCTCTAACTCTCAGCGCTCTGTTTCCCCTTCAACGCAGCTCTAACTCAGCTCTGTTTCCCCTTCACAGCAGCTCTAACTCCCAGCGCTGCTGTTTCCCCTTCACAGCAGGTCTAACTCTCACCGCTCTCAGTCTCACATTCACAGCAGCTCTGAATATCAGCGGTCTCTGTTTCCCCTTCACAGCAGCTCTGACTAACTCTCAGCGCTCTGTTTCCCCTTCAGAGCAGCTCTAACTCCCAGCACTCCTGTTTCCCCTTCACAGCAGGTCTAACTCACCGCTCTAGGTCTCGCATTCACAGCAGCTCTGAATATCAGCGCTCTCTGTTTTCCCTTCACAGCAGCTCTAACTCTCAGCGCTCTCTGTTGCCCCTTCACAGCACCTTCGGTTACCTCTCAGCGCTCTGTTTCCCCTTCCGAGCAGCTCTATCTCTCAGCGCTATCTTTTGCCCATTCAGAGCATCTTCGACTAACTCTCAGCGCTAGCTGTTGCCCCTTCAACGCACCTCTGTCAGCGCTCTGTTGCCCCTTCACAGCAGCTCTGACTAACTCTCAGCGCTCTCTGTTGCCCCTTCCCAGCAGCTCTATGTCTCAGCGCTATCTTTTGCCCCTTCAGAATATCTTCGACTAACTCTCAGTGCTAGCTATTGCCCCTTCAACGCAGCTCTAACTGTCAGCGCTCTGTTGCCCCTTCCCAGCAGCTCTGACTGTCAGCGCTATCTATTGCCCCTTCACAGCAGCTCTAACTCTCAGCGCTCTCTGTTGCCCCTTCCCAGCAGGTCTAACTCTCAGCGCTCTCTGTTGCCCCTTCAACGCAGCTGTGACTAACACTCAACGCTTTCCATTGCCGCGTCACAGCACCTTTGATTAACTCTCAGCGCTCTCTGTTGCCCCTTCCCAGCAGCTCTATGTCTCAGCGCTATCTTTTGCCCCTTCAGAGCATCTTCGACTAACTCTCAGCGCTAGCTGTTGCCCCTTCAACGCAGCTCTAACTCTCAGCGCTCTCTGTTGCCCATTCACAGCAGCTCTAACTCCCAGCGCTCTCTGTTGCCCCTTCACAGCAGCTCTAGCTCTCAGCGCTCTCTGTTGCCCCTACACAGCAGGTCTAACTCTCAGCGCTCTCGGTTGCCCCTTGAACGCAGCTCTAACTCTCAGCACTCTCTGTTGCCCCTTCACAGCAGCTCTAACTCTCAGGGCTCTCTGTTTCCCCTTCTCAGCTGCTCTAACTCTCAGCGCTCTCTGTTGCCCCTTAAACGCAGCTCTAACTCAGCGCTCTCTGTTTCCCCTTCACAGCAGCTCTAACTCCCAGCGCTCCTGTTTCCCCTTCACAGCAGGTCTAACTCACCGCTCTCAGTCTCGCGTTCAGAGCAGCTCTAAATATCAGCGGTCTCTGTTGCCCCTTCACAGCAGCTCTGACTAACACTCAGCGCTCTCTGTTGCCCCTTCAACGCAGCTGTAAGTCTCAGCGCTCTCTGTTGCCCCTTTACAGCACCTTCGGTTACCTCTCAGCGCTCTCTGTTGCCCCTTCCCAGCAGCTCTATGTCTCAGCGCTATCTTTTGCCCCTTCAGAGCATCTTCGACTAACTCTCAGTGCTAGCTGTTGCCCCTTCAACGCAGCTCTAACTGTCAGCGCTCTGTTGCCCCTTCACAGCAGCTCTAACTTTCAGCGCTCTCTGTTGCCCCTTCATAGCAGCTCTGAATAACTCTCAGCGCTCTCTGTTGCCCCTTCAACGCAGCTCTAACTCTCAACGCTCTCTGTTTCCCCTTCACAGCAGCTCTAACTCCCAGCGCACTCCGTTGACCCTTCAACGCAGCTCTAACTCTCAGCGCTCTCTGTTGCCCCTTCACAGCAGGTCTAACTCTCAGCGCTCTCTGTTGCCCATTCACAGCAGCTCTAGCTCTCAGCGTCTCTGTTGCGCCTACACAGCAGGTCTAACGCTCAGCGCTCTCTGTTGCCCCTTCACAGCAGCTATAACTCCCAGCGCTCTCTGTTGCCCCTTCACAGCAGCTCTAACTCCCAGCGCTCTCTGTTGCCCCTTCACAGCAGCTCTAACACCCAGCGCTCTCTGTTGCCCCTTCACAGCTGCTCTAAATATCACCGCTCTCTGTTGCCCCTTCACAGCAGGTCTAACTCTCAGCGCTCTCTGTTGCCCCTTCACAGCAGCTCTAACTCTCAGCGCTCTCTGTTGCCCCTTCAACGCAGCGCTAACTCCCAGCACTCTCTGTTGCCCGTCCACACAGCTCTAACTCTCAGCACTCTCTGTTGCCGCTTCACAACAGCTCTGACTAGCCCTCACCGCTCTGTCTCCCATTCACAGCAGCTCTGAATGTCAGTGCTCTCTGTTGCCCCATCACAGCAGCTCTAACTCTCAGCGCTCTCTGTTGCCCCTTCACAGCAGCTCTAGCTCTCAGCGCTCTCTGTTGCCCCTTGAACGCAGCTCTAACTCTCAGCACTCTCTGTTGCCCCTTCAACGCAGCTCTAACTCTCAGCGCTCTCTGTTGCCCCTTAACAGCAGCTCTGAATAACTCTCAGCACTCTTGTTGTCCCTTCAGAGCAGCTCTAACTTTCAGTGCTGTCTCTTGCCCCTTCACAGCAGCTATGACTAACTCTCAGCGCTCTGTTGCCCCTTCAACGCAGCTCTAACTCTCAGCGCTCTGTTTCCCCTTCAACGCAGCTCTAACTCAGCTCTGTTTCCCCTTCACAGCAGCTCTAACTCTCAGCGCTCTCTGTTGCCCCTTCACAGCAGCTCTAGCTCTCAACGCTTTCTGTTTCCCCTTCAAATCAGCTCTAAATCTCAGCCCTCTATGTTGCCCCTTCACAGCAGCTCTAACTCCCAGCGCTCTCTGTGGCCCCTTCACAGCATCATCGAATGACTCTCAGCGCTCTCTGTTGCCCTTTAACAGCAGCTCTCAATAACTCTCAGCACTCTTGTTGTCCCTTCAGAGCAGCTGTAACTTTCAGCGCTGTCTCTTGCCCCTTCACAGCAGCTCTAACTCTCAGCGCTCTCTGTTGCCCCTTCAACGCAGCTGTAACTCTCAGCGCTCTCTGTTGCCCCTTCACAGCACCTTCGGTTACCTCTCAGCGCTCTCTGTTGCCCCTTCCCAGCAGCTCTATGTCTCAGCGCTATCTTTTGCCCCTTCAGAATATCTTCGACTAACTCTCAGTGCTAGCTATTGCCCCTTCAACGCAGCTCTAACTGTCAGCGCTCTGTTGCCCCTTCCCAGCAGCTCTGACTGTCAGCGCTATCTATTGCCCCTTCACAGCAGCTCTAACTCTCAGCGCTCTCTGTTGCCCCTTCCCAGCAGGTCTAACTCTCAGCGCTCTCTGTTGCCCCTTCAACGCAGCTTGAACTCTCAGCCCTCTCTGTTGCCCCTTCAACGCAGCTCTAACTCAGCGCTCTCTGTTTCCCCTTCACAGCAGCTCTAACTTCCAGCGCTCCTGTTTCCCCTTCACAGCAGGTGTAACTCACCGCTCTCAGTCTCGCGTTCAGAGCAGCTCTGAATATCAGCGGTCTCTGTTGCCCCTTCACAGCAGCTCTGACTAACTTTCAGCTGTCTCTGTTGCCCCTTCAACGCAGCTATAACTCTCAGCGCTCTCTGTTGCCCCTTCACAGCACCTTCGGTTACCTCTCAGCGCTCTCTGTTGCCCCTTCCCAGCAGCTCTATGTCTCAGCGCTATCTTTTGCCCCTTCAGAATATCTTCGACTAACTCTCAGTGCTAGCTATTGCCCCTTCAACGCAGCTCTAACTGTCAGCGCTCTGTTGCCCCTTCCCAGCAGCTCTGACTGTCAGCGCTCTCTGTTGCCCCTTAACAGCACCTCTGAATAACTCTCAGCACTCTGTGTTGTCCCTTCAGAGCAGCTCTAACTTTCAGCGCTATCTATTGCCCCTTCACAGCAGCTCTGACTAACTCTCAGCGCTCTCTGTTGCCCCTTCAACGCAGCTCTAACTCTCAGCCCTCTCCGTTGCTCCTTCACAGCAGCTCTAACACTCAGCGCCCTATGTTGCCCCTTCTCAGCTGCTCTATCAGTGCTCTCTGTTGCCCCTTCAACGCAGCGCTAACTCCCAGCACTCTCTGTTGCCCGTCCACACAGCTCTAACTCTTAGCACTCTCTGTTGCCGCTTCACAACAGCTCTGACTAACCCTCACCGCTCTGTCTCCCATTCACAGCAGCTCTGAATGTAAGTGCTCTCTGTTGCCCCTTCAACGCAGCTCTCTCAATGCTTTCTGTTTCCCCTTCACAGCAGCTCTAACTCCCAGCGCACTCTGTTGACCCTTCAACGCAGCTCTAACTCTCAGCACTCTCTGTTGCCCCGTGATCGCAGCTCTAACTCTCAGCGCTCTGTGTTTCCCCTTCACAGCAGCTTTAACTCCCCGCGCTCTCGTTTCCCCTTCTCACCTGCTCTAACTCTCAGCACTCTCTGTTGCCCCTTCACAACAGCTCTGACTAACCCTCACCGCTCTCTGTCTCCCATTCACAGCAGCTCTGAATGTCAGTGCTCTCTGTTGCCCCTTCACAGCAGCTCTGACTAACTCTCAGCTCTGACTAACTCTCAGTGCTAGCTATTGCCCCTTCAACGCAGCTCTAACTGTCAGCGCTCTGTTGCCCCTTCACAGCAAGCTCTAACTCTCAGCGCTCTCTGTTGCCCCTTCACAGCAGCTCTAACTCCCAGCGCTCTCTGTTTCCCCTTCTCAGCTGCTCTAACTTCCAGCGCTCTTTTTCCCCTTCACAGCAGCTCTAACTCCCCGGTCTCTCTGTTGCCGCTTCACAGCAGCTCTAACTCCAAGGGATCTGTTTCCCCTTCTCAGCTGCTCTATCAGCGCTCTCTGTTGCCCCTTCAACGCAGCTCTAACTCTCAGCGCTCTCTGTTTCCCCTTCTCAGCTGCTCTAACTTCCAGCGCTCTTTTTCCCCTTCACAGCAGCTCTAACTCCCAGGTCTCTCTGTTGCCGCTTCACAGCAGCTCTAACTCCAAGCGATCTGTTTCCCCTTCTCAGCTGCTCTATCAGCGCTCTCTGTTGCCCCTTCAACGCAGCTCTAACTCTAAGCGCTCTCTGTGGCCCCTTCTCAGCTGCTCTAACTCTCAGCGCTCTCTGTTGCCCCTTCAAAGCAGCTCGAACTCTCAGCGCTCTCTGTGGCCCCTTCACAGCATCATCGACTCTCAGCGCTCTCTGTTGCCCCTTAACAGCAGCTCTGAATAACTCTCAGCACTCTCTGTTGTCCCTTCAGAGCAGCTCTAACTTTCAGCACTGCCTATTGCCCCTTCACAGCATCTTCGACTAACTCTCAGCGCTCTGTTGCCCCTTCAAAGCAGCTCTAACTCTCAGCGCTCTCTGTTGTCCCTTTCCTGCAGCTCTGACAAACTCTCAGCACTCTCTCTTGCCCCGTCACAGTTGCTCTGACTCTCAGCGCTCTCTGTTGCCCCGTCACAGTAGCTCTAACTCTCAGCGCTCTCTATTGCCTCTTCACAGCAGCTCTAACTCCCAGCACTCGGTGTTGCCCCTTCATTGCAGCTCTAACTGTAAGCGCTCTCTGTTGCCCCTTTACCGCATTTTCCACGAACTCTCATCGCTCTCCGTTTCCCCTTCAAATCAGCTCTAAATCTCAGCCCTCTCTGTTGCCCCTTCAGAGCAGCTCTAACTCTCAGCGCTCTCTGTTGCCCCTTCCCAGCAGCTCTAACTCTCAGCGCTCTCTGTTTCCCCTTCTCAGCTGCTCTATCAGTGCTCTCTGTTGCCCCTTCAACGCAGCGCTAACTCCCAGCACTCTCTGTTGCCCGTCCACACAGCTCTAACTCTCAGCACTCTCTGTTGCCGCTTCACAACAGCTCTGACTAACCCTCACCGCTCTGTCTCCCATTCACAGCAGCTCTGAATGTAAGTGCTCTCTGTTGCCCCTTCAACGCAGCTCTCTCAATGCTTTCTGTTTCCCCTTCACAGCAGCTCTAACTCCCAGCGCACTCTGTTGACCCTTCAACGCAGCTCTAACTCTCAGCACTCTCTGTTGCCCCGTGATCGCAGCTCTAACTCTCAGCGCTCTGTGTTTCCCCTTCACAGCAGCTTTAACTCCCCGCGCTCTCGTTTCCCCTTCTCACCTGCTCTAACTCTCAGCACTCTCTGTTGCCCCTTCACAACAGCTCTGACTAACCCTCACCGCTCTCTGTCTCCCATTCACAGCAGCTCTGAATGTCAGTGCTCTCTGTTGCCCCTTCACAGCAGCTCTGACTAACTCTCAGCTCTGACTAACTCTCAGTGCTAGCTATTGCCCCTTCAACGCAGCTCTAACTGTCAGCGCTCTGTTGCCCCTTCACAGCAAGCTCTAACTCTCAGCGCTCTCTGTTGCCCCTTCCCAGCAGGTCTAACTCTCAGCGCTCTCTGTTGCCCCTTCAACGCAGCTCTGACTAACGCTCAACGCTTTCCATTGCCGCGTCACAGCACCTTTGATTAACTCTCAGCGCTCTCTGTTGCCCCTTCCCAGCAGCTCTATGTCTCAGCGCTATCTTTTGCCCCTTCAGAGCATCTTCGACTAACTCTCAGCGCTAGCTGTTGCCCCTTCAACGCAGCTCTAACTCTCAGCGCTCTCTGTTGCCCATTCACAGCAGCTCTAGCTCTCAGCGCTCTCTGTTGCGCCTACACAGCAGGTCTAACGCTCAGCGCACTCTGTTGCCCCTTCACAGCAGCTCTAACTCCCAGCGCTCTCTGTTGCCCCTTCACAGCAGCTCTAAATCCCAGCGCGCTCTGTTGCCCCTTCACAGCAGCTCTAACTCCCAGCGCTGTCTGTTTCTCCTTCTCAGCTGCTCTAAATATCACCGCTCTCTTTTGCCCCTTCACAGCAGGTCTAACTCTCAGCGCTCTCTGTTGCCCCTTCACAGCAGCTCTAACTCTCATCGCTCTCTGTTGCCCGTCCACACAGCTCTAACTCTCAGCACTCTCTGTTGCCGCTTCACAACAGCTCTGACTAGCCCTCACCGCTCTGTCTCCCATTCACAGCAGCTCTGAATGTCAGTGCTCTCTGTTGCCCCTTCACAGCAGCTCTAACTCTCAGCGCTCTCTGTTGCCCCTTCACAGCAGATCTAGCTCTCAGCGCTCTGTTACCCCTTCAACGCAGCTGGAACTCTCAGCGCTCTGTTTCCCCTTCACAGCAGCTCTAACTCCCAGCGCTCTCTGTTGCCCCTTCACAGCAGCTTTAACTCCCAGCGCTCTCTGTTTCCCCTTCTCACCTGGTCTAACTCTCAGCGCTCTCTGTTGCCCCTTCAACGCAGCGCTAACTCCCAGCACTCTGTTGACCGTCCACACAGCTCTAACTCTCAGCACTCTCTGTTGCCGCTTCACAACAGCTCTGACTAACCCTCACCGCTCTGTCTCCCATTCACAGCAGCTCTGAATGTCAGTGCTCTCTGTTGCCCCTTCACAGCAGCTCTAGCTCTCAGCGCTCTCTGTTGCGCCTACACAGCAGGTCTAACTCTCAGCGCTCTCAGTTGCCCCTTCAACGCAGCTTGAACTCTCAGCGCTCTCTGTTGCCCCTTCAACGCAGCTCTAACTCTCAACGCTTTCTGTTTCCCCTTCAAATCAGCTCTAAATCTCAGCCCTCTCTGTTGCCCCTTCACAGCAGCTCTAACTCCCAGCGCTCTCTGTGGCCCCTTCACAGCATCATCGAATGACTCTCAGCGCTCTCTGTTGCCCCTTAACAGCAGCTCTGAATAACTCTTGGCACTCTTGTTGTCCCTTCAGAGCAGCTCTAACTTTCAGCGCTGTCTCTTGCCCCTTCACAGCAGCTCTGACTAACTCTCAGCGCTCTCTGTTGCCCCTAGAACGCGGCTCTAACTCTCAGCGCTCTGTTGCCCCTTCAACGCAGCTCTAACTCTCAGCGCTCTGTTTCCCCTTCAACGCAGCTCTAACTCAGCTCTGTTTCCCCTTCACAGCAGCTCTAACTCCCAGCGCTGCTGTTTCCCCTTCACAGCAGGTCTAACTCTCACCGCTCTCAGTCTCACATTCACAGCAGCTCTGAATATCAGCGGTCTCTGTTTCCCCTTCACAGCAGCTCTGACTAACTCTCAGCGCTCTGTTTCCCCTTCAGAGCAGCTCTAACTCCCAGCGCTCCTGTTTCCCCTTCACAGCAGGTCTAACTCACCGCTCTAGGTCTCGCATTCACAGCAGCTCTGAATATCAGCGCTCTCTGTTTTCCCTTCACAGCAGCTCTAACTCTCAGCGCTCTCTGTTGCCCCTTCACAGCACCTTCGGTTACCTCTCAGCGCTCTGTTTCCCCTTCCGAGCAGCTCTATCTGTCAGCGCTATCTTTTGCCCATTCAGAGCATCTTCGACTAACTCTCAGCGCTAGCTGTTGCCCCTTCAACGCACCTCTGTCAGCGCTCTGTTGCCCCTTCACAGCAGCTCTGACTAACTCTCAGCGCTCTCTGTTGCCCCTTCCCAGCAGCTCTATGTCTCAGTGCTATCTTTTGCCCCTTCAGAATATCTTCGACTAACTCTCAGTGCTAGCTATTGCCCCTTCAACGCAGCTCTAACTGTCAGCGCTCTGTTGCCCCTTCCCAGCAGCTCTGACTGTCAGCGCTATCTATTGCCCCTTCACAGCAGCTCTAACTCTCAGCGCTCTCTGTTGCCCCTTCCCAGTAGGTCTAACTCTCAGCGCTCTCTGTTGCCCCTTCAACGCAGCTGTGACTAACACTCAACGCTTTCCATTGCCGCGTCACAGCACCTTTGATTAACTCTCAGCGCTCTCTGTTGCCCCTTCCCAGCAGCTCTATGTCTCAGCGCTATCTTTTGCCCCTTCAGAGCATCTTCGACTAACTCTCAGCGCTAGCTGTTGCCCCTTCAACGCAGCTCTAACTCTCAGCGCTCTCTGTTGCCCATTCACAGCAGCTCTAACTCCCAGCGCTCTCTGTTGCCCCTTCACAGCAGCTCTAGCTCTCAGCGCTCTCTGTTGCCCCTACACAGCAGGTCTAACTCTCAGCGCTCTCGGTTGCCCCTTGAACGCAGCTCTAACTCTCAGCACTGTCTGTTGCCCCTTCACAGCAGCTCTAACTCTCAGGGCTCTCTGTTTCCCCTTCTCAGCTGCTCTAACTCTCAGCGCTCTCTGTTGCCCCTTAAACGCAGCTCTAACTCAGCGCTCTCTGTTTCCCCTTCACAGCAGCTCTAACTCCCAGCGCTCCTGTTTCCCCTTCACAGCAGGTCTAACTCACCGCTCTCAGTCTCGCGTTCAGAGCAGCTCTAAATATCAGCGGTCTCTGTTGCCCCTTCACAGCAGCTCTGACTAACACTCAGCGCTCTCTGTTGCCCCTTCAACGCAGCTGTAAGTCTCAGCGCTCTCTGTTGCCCCTTTACAGCACCTTCGGTTACCTCTCAGCGCTCTCTGTTGCCCCTTCCCAGCAGCTCTACGTCTCAGCGCTATCTTTTGCCCCTTCAGAGCATCTTCGACTAACTCTCAGTGCTAGCTGTTGCCCCTTCAACGCAGCTCTAACTGTCAGCGCTCTGTTGCCCCTTCACAGCAGCTCTAACTTTCAGCGCTCTCTGTTGCCCCTTCATAGCAGCTCTGAATAACTCTCAGCGCTCTCTGTTGCCCCTTCAACGCAGCTCTAACTCTCAACGCTCTCTGTTTCCCCTTCACAGCAGCTCTAACTCCCAGCGCACTCCGTTGACCCTTCAACGCAGCTCTAACTCTCAGCGCTCTCTGTTGCCCCTTCACAGCAGGTCTAACTCTCAGCGCTCTCTGTTGCCCATTCACAGCAGCTCTAGCTCTCAGCGTCTCTGTTGCGCCTACACAGCAGGTCTAACGCTCAGCGCTCTCTGTTGCCCCTTCACAGCAGCTATAACTCCCAGCGCTCTCTGTTGCCCCTTCACAGCAGCTCTAACTCCCAGCGCTCTCTGTTGTCCCTTCACAGCAGCTCTAACACCCAGCGCTCTCTGTTGCCCCTTCACAGCTGCTCTAAATATCACCGCTCTCTGTTGCCCCTTCACAGCAGGTCTAACTCTCAGCGCTCTCTGTTGCCCCTTCACAGCAGCTCTAACTCTCAGCGCTCTCTGTTGCCCCTTCAACGCAGCGCTAACTCCCAGCACTCTCTGTTGCCCGTCCACACAGCTCTAACTCTCAGCACTCTCTGTTGCCGCTTCACAACAGCTCTGACTAGCCCTCACCGCTCTGTCTCCCATTCACAGCAGCTCTGAATGTCAGTGCTCTCTGTTGCCCCATCACAGCAGCTCTAACTCTCAGCGCTCTCTGTTGCCCCTTGAACGCAGCTCTAACTCTCAGCACTCTCTGTTGCCCCTTCAACGCAGCTCTAACTCTCAGCGCTCTCTGTTGCCCCTTAACAGCAGCTCTGAATAACTCTCAGCACTCTTGTTGTCCCTTCAGAGCAGCTCTAACTTTCAGCGCTGTCTCTTGCCCCTTCACAGCAGCTATGACTAACTCTCAGCGCTCTGTTGCCCCTTCAACGCAGCTCTAACTCTCAGCGCTCTGTTTCCCCTTCAACGCAGCTCTAACTCAGCTCTGTTTCCCCTTCACAGCAGCTCTAACTCTCAGCGCTCTCTGTTGCCCCTTCACAGCAGCTCTAGCTCTCAACCCTTTCTGTTTCCCCTTCAAATCAGCTCTAAATATCAGCCCTCTATGTTGCCCCTTCACAGCAGCTCTAACTCCCAGCGCTCTCTGTGGCCCCTTCACAGCATCATCGAATGACTCTCAGCGCTCTCTGTTGCCCTTTAACAGCAGCTCTGAATAACTCTCAGCACTCTTGTTGTCCCTTCAGAGCAGCTGTACCTTTCAGCGCTGTCTCTTGCCCCTTCACAGCAGCTCTGACTAACTCTCAGCGCTCTCTGTTGCCCCTTCAACGCAGCTGTAACTCTCAGCGCTCTCTGTTGCCCCTTCACAGCACCTTCGGTTACCTCTCAGCGCTCTCTGTTGCCCCTTCCCAGCAGCTCTATGTCTCAGCGCTATCTTTTGCCCCTTCAGAATATCTTCGACTAACTCTCAGTGCTAGCTATTGCCCCTTCAACGCAGCTCTAACTGTCAGCGCTCTGTTGCCCCTTCCCAGCAGCTCTGACTGTCAGCGCTATCTATTGCCCCTTCACAGCAGCTCTAACTCTCAGCGCTCTCTGTTGCCCCTTCCCAGCAGGTCTAACTCTCAGCGCTCTCTGTTGCCCCTTCAACGCAGCTTGAACTCTCAGCGCTCTCTGTTGCCCCTTCAACGCAGCTCTAACTCAGCGCTCTCTGTTTCCCCTTCACAGCAGCTCTAACTTCCAGCGCTCCTGTTTCCCCTTCACAGCAGGTGTAACTCACCGCTCTCAGTCTCGCGTTCAGAGCAGCTCTGAATATCAGCGGTCTCTGTTGCCCCTTCACAGCAGCTCTGACTAACTTTCAGCTGTCTCTGTTGCCCCTTCAACGCAGCTATAACTCTCAGCGCTCTCTGTTGCCCCTTCACAGCACCTTCGGTTACCTCTCAGCGCTCTCTGTTGCCCCTTCCCAGCAGCTCTATGTCTCAGCGCTATCTTTTGCCCCTTCAGAATATCTTCGACTAACTCTCAGTGCTAGCTATTGCCCCTTCAACGCAGCTCTAACTGTCAGCGCTCTGTTGCCCCTTCCCAGCAGCTCTGACTGTCAGCGCTCTCTGTTGCCCCTTAACAGCACCTCTGAATAACTCTCAGCACTCTGTGTTGTCCCTTCAGAGCAGCTCTAACTTTCAGCGCTATCTATTGCCCCTTCACAGCAGCTCTGACTAACTCTCAGCGCTCTCTGTTGCCCCTTCAACGCAGCTCTCTCAGCCCTCTCCGTTGCTCCTTCACAGCAGCTCTAACACTCAGCGCCCTATGTTGCCCCTTCACAGCATTCTGACTCTCAGTGCTCTCTGTTGCCCCTTCAACGCAGCTGTAACTCTCAGCGCTCTCTGTTGCCCCTTCACAGCACCTTCGATTAACTCTCAGCGCTCTGTTGCCCCTTCACATCAGCTCTCTCAGCGCTCTCGGTTGCCCCTTCAACGCAGCTCTAACTCTCAGCGCTCTGTTTCCCGTTCACAGCAGCTCTAACTCCCAGGGCTCTCTGTTGCCCCTTCACAGCAGCTCTAACTCCAAGCGATCTGTTTCCCCTTCTCAGCTGCTCTATCAGCGCTCTCTGTTGCCCCTTCACAGCAGCTCTAACTCCCAGCGCGCTCTGTTGCCCCTTCACAGCAGCTCTAACTCCCAGCGCTCTCTGTTTCTCCTTCTCAGCTGCTCTAAATATCACCGCTCTCTGTTGCCCCTTCACAGCAGGTCTAACTCTCAGCGCTCTCTGTTGCCCCTTCACAGCAGCTCTAACTCTCAGCGCTCTCTGTTGCCCCTTCACAGCAGCTCTAACTCTCAGCGCTCTCTGTTGCCCCTTCTCAGCTGCTCTAACTCTCAGCGCTCTCTGTTGCCCCTTCAAAGCAGCTCGAACTCTCAGCGCTCTCTGTGGCCCCTTCACAGCATCATCGACTCTCAGCGCTCTCTGTTGCCCCTTAACAGCAGCTCTGAATAACTCTCAGCACTCTCTGTTGTCCCTTCAGAGCAGCTCTAACTTTCAGCACTGCCTATTGCCCCTTCACAGCATCTTCGACTAACTCTCAGCGCTCTGTTGCCCCTTCAAAGCAGCTCTAACTCTCAGCGCTCTCTGTTGTCCCTTTCCTGCAGCTCTGACAAACTCTCAGCACTCTCTCTTGCCCCGTCACAGTTGCTCTGACTCTCAGCGCTCTCTGTTGCCCCGTCACAGTAGCTCTAACTCTCAGCGCTCTCTATTGCCTCTTCACAGCAGCTCTAACTCCCAGCACTCGGTGTTGCCCCTTCATTGCAGCTCTAACTGTAAGCGCTCTCTGTTGCCCCTTTATCGCATTTTCCACGAACTCTCATCGCTCTCCGTTTCCCCTTCAAATCAGCTCTAAATCTCAGCCCTCTCTGTTGCCCCTTCCCAACAGCTCTAACTCTCAGCGCTCTCTGTTTCCCCTTCTCAGCTGCTCTATCAGCGCTCTCTGTTGCCCCTTCAACGCAGCTCTAACTCTCAGCGCTCTCTGTTGCCCCTTCAACGCAGCGCTAACTCCCAGCACTCTCTGTTGCCCGTCCACACAGCTCTAACTCTGAGCACTCTCTGTTGCCGCTTCACAACAGCTCTGACTAACCCTCACCGCTCTGTCTCCCATTCACAGCAGCTCTGAATGTAAGTGCTCTCTGTTGCCCCTTCAACGCAGCTCTCTCAATGCTTTCTGTTTCCCCTTCACAGCAGCTCTAACTCCCAGCGCACTCTGTTGACCCTTCAACGCAGCTCTAACTCTCAGCGCTCTCTGTTGCCCCTTGATCGCAGCTCTAACTCTCAGCGCTCTCTGTTTCCCCTTCACAGCAGCTTTAACTCCCCGCGCTCTCGTTTCCCCTTCTCACCTGGTCTAACTCTCAGCACTCTCTGTTGCCCCTTCACAACAGCTCTGACTAACCCTCACCGCTCTCTCTCTCCCATTCACAGCAGCTCTGAATGTCAGTGCTCTCTGTTGCCCCTTCACAGCAGCTCTGACTAACTCTCAGCGCTCTCTGTTGCCCCTTCACAGCAGCTCTGACTAACTCTCAGCGCTCTCTGTTGCCCCTTCCCAGCAGCTCTATGTCTCAGCGCTCTTTTGCCCCTTCAGAGCATCTTCGACTAACTCTCAGTGCTAGCTGTTGCCCCTTCAACGCAGCTCTAACTGTCAGTGCTCTGTTGCCCCTTCACAGCAGCTCTGACTAACTTTCAGCGCTCTCTGTTGCCCCTTCACAGCAGCTCTGAATAACTCTCAGCGCTCTCTGTTGCCCCTTCAACGCAGCTCTAACTCTCAACGCTCTCTGTTTCCCCTTCACAGCAGCTCTAACTCCCAGCGCACTCCGTTGACCCTTCAACGCAGCTCTAACTCTCAGCACTCTCTGTTGCCCCTTCACCGCAGCTCTAACTCTCAGCGCTCTCTGTTGCCCCTTCACAGCAGCTCTAACTCCCAGCGCTCTCTGTTTCCCCTTCTCAGCTGCTCTAACTCTCAGCGCTCTCTGTTGCCCCTTCAACGCAGCTTGAACTCTCAGCGCTCTCTGTTGCCCCTTCAACGCAGCTCTAACTCAGCGCTCTGTTTCCCCTTCACAGCAGCTCTAACTTCCAGCGCTCCTGTTTCCCCTTCACAGCAGGTCTAACTCACCGCTCTCAGTCTCGCGTTCAGAGCAGCTCTGAATATCAGCGGTCTCTGTTGCCCCTTCACAGCAGCGCTGACTCTCAGCTGTCTCTGTTGCCCCTTCAACGCAGCTGTAACTCTCAGCGCTCTCTGTTGCCCCTTCACAACACCTTTGGTTACCTCTCAGCGCTCTCTGTTGCCCCTTCCCAGCAGCTCTATGTCTCAGCGCTATCTTTTGCCCCTTCAGAATATCTTCGACTAACTCTCAGTGCTAGCTATTGCCCCTTCAACGCAGCTCTAACTGTCAGCGCTCTCTGTGGCCCCTTCACAGCATCATCGAATAACTCTCAGCGCTCTCTGTTGCCCTTTAACAGCAGCTCTGAATAACTCTCAGCAGTCTTGTTGTCCCTTCAGAGCAGCTGTAACTTTCAGCGCTGTCTCTTGCCCCTTCACAGCAGCTCTGACTAACTCTCAGCGCTCTCTGTTGCCCCTTGAACGCGGCTCTAACTCTCAGCGCTCTCTGTTGCCCCTTCAACGCAGCTGTAACTCTCAGCGCTGTTTCCCCTTCACAGCACCTTCGATTAACTCTCAGCGCTCTGTTGCCCCTTCACATCAGCTCTCTCAGCACTCTCTGTTTCCCCTTCACAGCAGCTCTAACTCCAAGCGATCTGTTTCCCCTTCTCAGCTGCTCTATCAGCGCTCTCTGTTGCCCCTTCAACGCAGCTCTAACTCTCAGCGCTCTCTGTTTCCCCTTCTCAGCTGCTCTCTCAGCGCTCTCTGTTGCCCCTGCTAAGCAGCTCGAACTCTCAGCGCTCTCTGTGGCCCCTTCACAGCATCATCGACTCTCAGCGCTCTCTGTTGTCCCTTAACAACAGCTCTGAATAACTCTCAGCACTCTCTGTTGTCCCTTCAGAGCAGCTCTAACTTTCAGCGCTGTCTATTGCCCCTTCACAGCATCTTCGACTAACTCTCAGCGCTCTGTTGCCCCTTCAAAGCAGCTCTAACTCTCAGCGCTCTCTGTTGCCCCTACACAGCAGGTCTAACTCTCAGCGCTCTCTGTTGCCCCTACACAGCAGGTCTAACTCTCAGCGCTCTCTGTTTCCCCTTCAACGCAGCTCTAACTCAGCGCTCTCTGTTTCCCCTTCACAGCAGCTCTAACTCCCAGCGCTCCTGTTTCCCCTTCACAGCAGGTCTAACTCACCGCTCTCAGTCTCGCGTTCAGAGCAGCTCTAAATATCAGCGGGCTCTGTTGCCCCTTCACAGCAGCTCTGACTAACTCTCAGCGCTCTCTGTTGCCCCTTTAACGCAGCTGTAACTCTCAGCGCTCTCTGTTGCCCTTTCCCAGCAGCTCTATGTCTCAGCGCTATCTTTTGCCCCTTCAGAGCATCTTCGACTAACTCTCAGCGCTAGGTGTTGCCCATTCGCAGCAGCTCTAACTCCCAGCGCTCTCTGGTGCCCCTTCACAGCAACTCTAACTCCCAGCGCTCTCTGTTGCCCCTTCACAGCAGCTCTAACTCCCAGCGCTCTCTGTTTCCCCTTCACAGCAGCTCTAACTTCCAGCGCTCCTGTTTCCCCTTCACAGCAGGTGTAACTCACCGCTCTCAGTCTCGCGTTCAGAGCAGCTCTGAATATCAGCGGTCTCTGTTGCCCCTTCACAGCAGCTCTGACTAACTTTCAGCTGTCTCTGTTGCCCCTTCAACGCAGCTATAACTCTCAGCGCTCTCTGTTGCCCCTTCACAGCACCTTCGGTTACCTCTCAGCGCTCTCTGTTGCCCCTTCCCAGCAGCTCTATGTCTCAGCGCTATCTTTTGCCCCTTCAGAATATCTTCGACTAACTCTCAGTGCTAGCTATTGCCCCTTCAACGCAGCTCTAACTATCAGCGCTCTGTTGCCCCTTCCCAGCAGCTCTGACTGTCAGCGCTCTCTGTTGCCCCTTAACAGCACCTCTGAATAACTCTCAGCACTGTGTTGTCCCTTCAGAGCAGCTCTAACTTTCAGCGCTATCTATTGCCCCTTCACAGCAGCTCTGACTAACTCTCAGCGCTCTCTGTTGCCCCTTCAACGCAGCTCTAACTCTCAGCCCTCTCCGTTGCTCCTTCACAGCAGCTCTAACACTCAGCGCCCTATGTTGCCCCTTCTCAGCTGCTCTATCAGTGCTCTCTGTTGCCCCTTCAACGCAGCGCTAACTCCCAGCACTCTCTGTTGCCCGTCCACACAGCTCTAACTCTCAGCACTCTCTGTTGCCGCTTCACAACAGCTCTGACTAACCCTCACCGCTCTGTCTCCCATTCACAGCAGCTCTGAATGTAAGTGCTCTCTGTTGCCCCTTCAACGCAGCTCTCTCAATGCTTTCTGTTTCCCCTTCACAGCAGCTCTAACTCCCAGCGCACTCTGTTGACCCTTCAACGCAGCTCTAACTCTCAGCACTCTCTGTTGCCCCGTGATCGCAGCTCTAACTCTCAGCGCTCTGTGTTTCCCCTTCACAGCAGCTTTAACTCCCCGCGCTCTCGTTTCCCCTTCTCACCTGCTCTAACTCTCAGCACTCTCTGTTGCCCCTTCACAACAGCTCTGACTAACCCTCACCGCTCTCTGTCTCCCATTCACAGCAGCTCTGAATGTCAGTGCTCTCTGTTGCCCCTTCACAGCAGCTCTGACTAACTCTCAGCTCTGACTAACTCTCAGTGCTAGCTATTGCCCCTTCAACGCAGCTCTAACTGTCAGCGCTCTGTTGCCCCTTCACAGCAAGCTCTAACTCTCAGCGCTCTCTGTTGCCCCTTCACAGCAGCTCTAACTCCCAGCGCTCTCTGTTTCCCCTTCTCAGCTGCTCTAACTTCCAGCGCTCTTTTTCCCCTTCACAGCAGCTCTAACTCCCAGGTCTCTCTGTTGCCGCTTCACAGCAGCTCTAACTCCAAGCGATCTGTTTCCCCTTCTCAGCTGCTCTATCAGCGCTCTCTGTTGCCCCTTCAACGCAGCTCTAACTCTCAGCGCTCTCTGTTTCCCCTTCTCAGCTGCTCTAACTTCCAGCGCTCTTTTTCCCCTTCACAGCAGCTCTAACTCCCAGGTCTCTCTGTTGCCGCTTCACAGCAGCTCTAACTCCAAGCGATCTGTTTCCCCTTCTCAGCTGCTCTATCAGCGCTCTCTGTTGCCCCTTCAACGCAGCTCTAACTCTCAGCGCTCTCTGTGGCCCCTTCTCAGCTGCTCTAACTCTCAGCGCTCTCTGTTGCCCCTTCAAAGCAGCTCGAACTCTCAGCGCTCTCTGTGGCCCCTTCACAGCATCATCGACTCTCAGCGCTCTCTGTTGCCCCTTAACAGCAGCTCTGAATAACTCTCAGCACTCTCTGTTGTCCCTTCAGAGCAGCTCTAACTTTCAGCACTGCCTATTGCCCCTTCACAGCATCTTCGACTAACTCTCAGCGCTCTGTTGCCCCTTCAAAGCAGCTCTAACTCTCAGCGCTCTCTGTTGTCCCTTTCCTGCAGCTCTGACAAACTCTCAGCACTCTCTCTTGCCCCGTCACAGTTGCTCTGACTCTCAGCGCTCTCTATTGCCTCTTCACAGCAGCTCTAACTCCCAGCACTCGGTGTTGCCCCTTCATTGCAGCTCTAACTGTAAGCGCTCTCTGTTGCCCCTTTACCGCATTTTCCACGAACTCTCATCGCTCTCCGTTTCCCCTTCAAATCAGCTCTAAATCTCAGCCCTCTCTGTTGCCCCTTCAGAGCAGCTCTAACTCTCAGCGCTCTCTGTTTCCCCTTCTCAGCTGCTCTATCAGTGCTCTCTGTTGCCCCTTCAACGCAGCGCTAACTCCCAGCACTCTCTGTTGCCCGTCCACACAGCTCTAACTCTCAGCACTCTCTGTTGCCGCTTCACAACAGCTCTGACTAACCCTCACCGCTCTGTCTCCCATTCACAGCAGCTCTGAATGTAAGTGCTCTCTGTTGCCCCTTCAACGCAGCTCTCTCAATGCTTTCTGTTTCCCCTTCACAGCAGCTCTAACTCCCAGCGCACTCTGTTGACCCTTCAACGCAGCTCTAACTCTCAGCACTCTCTGTTGCCCCGTGATCGCAGCTCTAACTCTCAGCGCTCTGTGTTTCCCCTTCACAGCAGCTTTAACTCCCCGCGCTCTCGTTTCCCCTTCTCACCTGCTCTAACTCTCAGCACTCTCTGTTGCCCCTTCACAACAGCTCTGACTAACCCTCACCGCTCTCTGTCTCCCATTCACAGCAGCTCTGAATGTCAGTGCTCTCTGTTGCCCCTTCACAGCAGCTCTGACTAACTCTCAGCTCTGACTAACTCTCAGTGCTAGCTATTGCCCCTTCAACGCAGCTCTAACTGTCAGCGCTCTGTTGCCCCTTCACAGCAAGCTCTAACTCTCAGCGCTCTCTGTTGCCCCTTCCCAGCAGGTCTAACTCTCAGCGCTCTCTGTTGCCCCTTCAACGCAGCTCTGACTAACGCTCAACGCTTTCCATTGCCGCGTCACAGCACCTTTGATTAACTCTCAGCGCTCTCTGTTGCCCCTTCCCAGCAGCTCTATGTCTCAGAGCTATCTTTTGCCCCTTCAGAGCATCTTCGACTAACTCTCAGTGCTAGCTGTTGCCCCTTCAACGCAGCTCTAACTGTCAGTGCTCTGTTGCCCCTTCACAGCAGCTCTGACTAACTTTCAGCGCTCTCTGTTGCCCCTTCATAGCAGCTCTGAATAACTCTCAGCGCTCTCTGTTGCCCCTTCAACGCAGCTCTAACTCTCAACGCTCTCTGTTTCCCCTTCACAGCAGCTCTAACTCCCAGCGCACTCCGTTGACCCTTCAACGCAGCTCTAACTCTCAGCACTCTCTGTTGCCCCTTCACCGCAGCTCTAACTCTCAGCGCTCTCTGTTGCCCCTTCACAGCAGCTCTAACTCCCAGCGCTCTCTGTTTCCCCTTCTCAGCTGCTCTAACTCTCAGCGCTCTCTGTTGCCCCTTCAACGCAGCTTGAACTCTCAGCGCTCTCTGTTGCCCCTTCAACGCAGCTCTAACTCAGCGCTCTGTTTCCCCTTCACAGCAGCTCTAACTTCCAGCGCTCCTGTTTCCCCTTCACAGCAGGTCTAACTCACCGCTCTCAGTCTCGCGTTCAGAGCAGCTCTGAATATCAGCGGTCTCTGTTGCCCCTTCACAGCAGCGCTGACTCTCAGCTGTCTCTGTTGCCCCTTCAACGCAGCTGTAACTCTCAGCGCTCTCTGTTGCCCCTTCACAGCACCTTTGGTTACCTCTCAGCGCTCTCTGTTGCCCCTTCCCAGCAGCTCTATGTCTCAGCGCTATCTTTTGCCCCTTCAGAATATCTTCGACTAACTCTCAGTGCTAGCTATTGCCCCTTCAACGCAGCTCTAACTGTCAGCGCTCTCTGTGGCCCCTTCACAGCATCATCGAATAACTCTCAGCGCTCTCTGTTGCCCTTTAACAGCAGCTCTGAATAACTCTCAGCAGTCTTGTTGTCCCTTCAGAGCAGCTGTAACTTTCAGCGCTGTCTCTTGCCCCTTCACAGCAGCTCTGACTAACTCTCAGCGCTCTCTGTTGCCCCTTGAACGCGGCTCTAACTCTCAGCGCTCTCTGTTGCCCCTTCAACGCAGCTGTAACTCTCAGCGCTGTTTCCCCTTCACAGCACCTTCGATTAACTCTCAGCGCTCTGTTGCCCCTTCACATCAGCTCTCTCAGCACTCTCTGTTTCCCCTACACAGCAGCTCTAACTCCAAGCGATCTGTTTCCCCTTCTCAGCTGCTCTCTCAGCGCTCTCTGTTGCCCCTGCAAAGCAGCTCGAACTCTCAGCGCTCTCTGTGGCCCCTTCACAGCATCATCGACTCTCAGCGCTCTCTGTTGTCCCTTAACAACAGCTCTGAATAACTCTCAGCACTCTCTATTGTCCCTTCAGAGCAGCTCTAACTTTCAGCGCTGTCTATTGCCCCTTCACAGCATCTTCGACTAACTCTCAGCGCTCTGTTGCCCCTTCAAAGCAGCTCTAACTCTCAGCGCTCTCTGTTGCCCCTACACAGCAGGTCTAACTCTCAGCGCTCTCTGTTGCCCCTACACAGCAGGTCTAACTCTCAGCGCTCTCTGTTTCCCCTTCAACGCAGCTCTAACTCAGCGCTCTCTGTTTCCCCTTCACAGCAGCTCTAACTCCCAGCGCTCCTGTTTCCCCTTCACAGCAGGTCTAACTCACCGCTCTCAGTCTCGCGTTCAGAGCAGCTCTAAATATCAGCGGGCTCTGTTGCCCCTTCACAGCAGCTCTGACTAACTCTCAGCGCTCTCTGTTGCCCCTTTAACGCAGCTGTAACTCTCAGCGCTCTCTGTTGCCCTTTCCCAGCAGCTCTATGTCTCAGCGCTATCTTTTGCCCCTTCAGAGCATCTTCGACTAACTCTCAGCGCTAGGTGTTGCCCATTCACAGCAGCTCTAACTCCCAGCGCTCTCTGGTGCCCCTTCACAGCAACTCTAACTCCCAGCGCTCTCTGTTGCCCCTTCACAGCAGCTCTAACTCCCAGCGCTCTCTGTTTCCCCTTCACAGCAGCTCTAACTTCCAGCGCTCCTGTTTCCCCTTCACAGCAGGTGTAACTCACCGCTCTCAGTCTCGCGTTCAGAGCAGCTCTGAATATCAGCGGTCTCTGTTGCCCCTTCACAGCAGCTCTGACTAACTTTCAGCTGTCTCTGTTGCCCCTTCAACGCAGCTATAACTCTCAGCGCTCTCTGTTGCCCCTTCACAGCACCTTCGGTTACCTCTCAGCGCTCTCTGTTGCCCCTTCCCAGCAGCTCTATGTCTCAGCGCTATCTTTTGCCCCTTCAGAATATCTTCGACTAACTCTCAGTGCTAGCTATTGCCCCTTCAACGCAGCTCTAACTATCAGCGCTCTGTTGCCCCTTCCCAGCAGCTCTGACTGTCAGCGCTCTCTGTTGCCCCTTAACAGCACCTCTGAATAACTCTCAGCACTGTGTTGTCCCTTCAGAGCAGCTCTAACTTTCAGCGCTATCTATTGCCCCTTCACAGCAGCTCTGACTAACTCTCAGCGCTCTCTGTTGCCCCTTCAACGCAGCTCTAACTCTCAGCCCTCTCCGTTGCTCCTTCACAGCAGCTCTAACACTCAGCGCCCTATGTTGCCCCTTCTCAGCTGCTCTATCAGTGCTCTCTGTTGCCCCTTCAACGCAGCGCTAACTCCCAGCACTCTCTGTTGCCCGTCCACACAGCTCTAACTCTCAGCACTCTCTGTTGCCGCTTCACAACAGCTCTGACTAACCCTCACCGCTCTGTCTCCCATTCACAGCAGCTCTGAATGTAAGTGCTCTCTGTTGCCCCTTCAACGCAGCTCTCTCAATGCTTTCTGTTTCCCCTTCACAGCAGCTCTAACTCCCAGCGCACTCTGTTGACCCTTCAACGCAGCTCTAACTCTCAGCACTCTCTGTTGCCCCGTGATCGCAGCTCTAACTCTCAGCGCTCTGTGTTTCCCCTTCACAGCAGCTTTAACTCCCCGCGCTCTCGTTTCCCCTTCTCACCTGCTCTAACTCTCAGCACTCTCTGTTGCCCCTTCACAACAGCTCTGACTAACCCTCACCGCTCTCTGTCTCCCATTCACAGCAGCTCTGAATGTCAGTGCTCTCTGTTGCCCCTTCACAGCAGCTCTGACTAACTCTCAGCTCTGACTAACTCTCAGTGCTAGCTATTGCCCCTTCAACGCAGCTCTAACTGTCAGCGCTCTGTTGCCCCTTCACAGCAAGCTCTAACTCTCAGCGCTCTCTGTTGCCCCTTCACAGCAGCTCTAACTCCCAGCGCTCTCTGTTTCCCCTTCTCAGCTGCTCTAACTTCCAGCGCTCTTTTTCCCCTTCACAGCAGCTCTAACTCCCAGGTCTCTCTGTTGCCGCTTCACAGCAGCTCTAACTCCAAGCGATCTGTTTCCCCTTCTCAGCTGCTCTATCAGCGCTCTCTGTTGCCCCTTCAACGCAGCTCTAACTCTCAGCGCTCTCTGTTTCCCCTTCTCAGCTGCTCTAACTTCCAGCGCTCTTTTTCCCCTTCACAGCAGCTCTAACTCCCAGGTCTCTCTGTTGCCGCTTCACAGCAGCTCTAACTCCAAGCGATCTGTTTCCCCTTCTCAGCTGCTCTATCAGCGCTCTCTGTTGCCCCTTCAACGCAGCTCTAACTCTCAGCGCTCTCTGTGGCCCCTTCTCAGCTGCTCTAACTCTCAGCGCTCTCTGTTGCCCCTTCAAAGCAGCTCGAACTCTCAGCGCTCTCTGTGGCCCCTTCACAGCATCATCGACTCTCAGCGCTCTCTGTTGCCCCTTAACAGCAGCTCTGAATAACTCTCAGCACTCTCTGTTGTCCCTTCAGAGCAGCTCTAACTTTCAGCACTGCCTATTGCCCCTTCACAGCATCTTCGACTAACTCTCAGCGCTCTGTTGCCCCTTCAAAGCAGCTCTAACTCTCAGCGCTCTCTGTTGTCCCTTTCCTGCAGCTCTGACAAACTCTCAGCACTCTCTCTTGCCCCGTCACAGTTGCTCTGACTCTCAGCGCTCTCTGTTGCCCCGTCACAGTAGCTCTAACTCTCAGCGCTCTCTATTGCCTCTTCACAGCAGCTCTAACTCCCAGCACTCGGTGTTGCCCCTTCATTGCAGCTCTAACTGTAAGCGCTCTCTGTTGCCCCTTTACCGCATTTTCCACGAACTCTCATCGCTCTCCGTTTCCCCTTCAAATCAGCTCTAAATCTCAGCCCTCTCTGTTGCCCCTTCAGAGCAGCTCTAACTCTCAGCGCTCTCTGTTGCCCCTTCCCAGCAGCTCTAACTCTCAGCGCTCTCTGTTTCCCCTTCTCAGCTGCTCTATCAGTGCTCTCTGTTGCCCCTTCAACGCAGCGCTAACTCCCAGCACTCTCTGTTGCCCGTCCACACAGCTCTAACTCTCAGCACTCTCTGTTGCCGCTTCACAACAGCTCTGACTAACCCTCACCGCTCTGTCTCCCATTCACAGCAGCTCTGAATGTAAGTGCTCTCTGTTGCCCCTTCAACGCAGCTCTCTCAATGCTTTCTGTTTCCCCTTCACAGCAGCTCTAACTCCCAGCGCACTCTGTTGACCCTTCAACGCAGCTCTAACTCTCAGCACTCTCTGTTGCCCCGTGATCGCAGCTCTAACTCTCAGCGCTCTGTGTTTCCCCTTCACAGCAGCTTTAACTCCCCGCGCTCTCGTTTCCCCTTCTCACCTGCTCTAACTCTCAGCACTCTCTGTTGCCCCTTCACAACAGCTCTGACTAACCCTCACCGCTCTCTGTCTCCCATTCACAGCAGCTCTGAATGTCAGTGCTCTCTGTTGCCCCTTCACAGCAGCTCTGACTAACTCTCAGCTCTGACTAACTCTCAGTGCTAGCTATTGCCCCTTCAACGCAGCTCTAACTGTCAGCGCTCTGTTGCCCCTTCACAGCAAGCTCTAACTCTCAGCGCTCTCTGTTGCCCCTTCCCAGCAGGTCTAACTCTCAGCGCTCTGTGTTGCCCCTTCAACGCAGCTCTGACTAACGCTCAACGCTTTCCATTGCCGCGTCACAGCACCTTTGATTAACTCTCAGCGCTCTCTGTTGCCCCTTCCCAGCAGCTCTATGTCTCAGCGCTATCTTTTGCCCCTTCAGAGCATCTTCGACTAACTCTCAGCGCTAGCTGTTGCCCCTTCAACGCAGCTCTAACTCTCAGCGCTCTCTGTTGCCCATTCACAGCAGCTCTAGCTCTCAGCGCTCTCTGTTGCGCCTACACAGCAGGTCTAACGCTCAGCGCACTCTGTTGCCCCTTCACAGCAGCTCTAACTCCCAGCGCTCTCTGTTGCCCCTTCACAGCAGCTCTAAATCCCAGCGCGCTCTGTTGCCCCTTCACAGCAGCTCTAACTCCCAGCGCTGTCTGTTTCTCCTTCTCAGCTGCTCTAAATATCACCGCTCTCTTTTGCCCCTTCACAGCAGGTCTAACTCTCAGCGCTCTCTGTTGCCCCTTCACAGCAGCTCTAACTCTCATCGCTCTCTGTTGCCCGTCCACACAGCTCTAACTCTCAGCACTCTCTGTTGCCGCTTCACAACAGCTCTGACTAGCCCTCACCGCTCTGTCTCCCATTCACAGCAGCTCTGAATGTCAGTGCTCTCTGTTGCCCCTTCACAGCAGCTCTAACTCTCAGCGCTCTCTGTTGCCCCTTCACAGCAGATCTAGCTCTCAGCGCTCTGTTACCCCTTCAACGCAGCTGGAACTCTCAGCGCTCTGTTTCCCCTTCACAGCAGCTCTAACTCCCAGCGCTCTCTGTTGCCCCTTCACAGCAGCTTTAACTCCCAGCGCTCTCTGTTTCCCCTTCTCACCTGGTCTAACTCTCAGCGCTCTCTGTTGCCCCTTCAACGCAGCGCTAACTCCCAGCACTCTCTGTTGACCGTCCACACAGCTCTAACTCTCAGCACTCTCTGTTGCCGCTTCACAACAGCTCTGACTAACCCTCACCGCTCTGTCTCCCATTCACAGCAGCTCTGAATGTCAGTGCTCTCTGTTGCCCCTTCACAGCAGCTCTAGCTCTCAGCGCTCTCTGTTGCGCCTACACAGCAGGTCTAACTCTCAGCGCTCTCAGTTGCCCCTTCAACGCAGCTTGAACTCTCAGCGCTCTCTGTTGCCCCTTCAACGCAGCTCTAACTCTCAACGCTTTCTGTTTCCCCTTCAAATCAGCTCTAAATCTCAGCCCTCTCTGTTGCCCCTTCACAGCAGCTCTAACTCCCAGCGCTCTCTGTGGCCCCTTCACAGCATCATCGAATGACTCTCAGCGCTCTCTGTTGCCCCTTAACAGCAGCTCTGAATAACTCTTGGCACTCTTGTTGTCCCTTCAGAGCAGCTCTAACTTTCAGCGCTGTCTCTTGCCCCTTCACAGCAGCTCTGACTAACTCTCAGCGCTCTCTGTTGCCCCTTGAACGCGGCTCTAACTCTCAGCGCTCTGTTTCCCCTTCAACGCAGCTCTAACTCAGCTCTGTTTCCCCTTCACAGCAGCTCTAACTCCCAGCGCTGCTGTTTCCCCTTCACAGCAGGTCTAACTCTCACCGCTCTCAGTCTCACATTCACAGCAGCTCTGAATATCAGCGGTCTCTGTTTCCCCTTCACAGCAGCTCTGACTAACTCTCAGCGCTCTGTTTCCCCTTCAGAGCAGCTCTAACTCCCAGCACTCCTGTTTCCCCTTCACAGCAGGTCTAACTCACCGCTCTAGGTCTCGCATTCACAGCAGCTCTGAATATCAGCGCTCTCTGTTTTCCCTTCACAGCAGCTCTAACTCTCAGCGCTCTCTGTTGCCCCTTCACAGCACCTTCGGTTACCTCTCAGCGCTCTGTTTCCCCTTCCGAGCAGCTCTATCTCTCAGCGCTATCTTTTGCCCATTCAGAGCATCTTCGACTAACTCTCAGCGCTAGCTGTTGCCCCTTCAACGCACCTCTGTCAGCGCTCTGTTGCCCCTTCACAGCAGCTCTGACTAACTCTCAGCGCTCTCTGTTGCCCCTTCCCAGCAGCTCTATGTCTCAGCGCTATCTTTTGCCCCTTCAGAATATCTTCGACTAACTCTCAGTGCTAGCTATTGCCCCTTCAACGCAGCTCTAACTGTCAGCGCTCTGTTGCCCCTTCCCAGCAGCTCTGACTGTCAGCGCTATCTATTGCCCCTTCACAGCAGCTCTAACTCTCAGCGCTCTCTGTTGCCCCTTCCCAGCAGGTCTAACTCTCAGCGCTCTCTGTTGCCCCTTCAACGCAGCTGTGACTAACACTCAACGCTTTCCATTGCCGCGTCACAGCACCTTTGATTAACTCTCAGCGCTCTCTGTTGCCCCTTCCCAGCAGCTCTATGTCTCAGCGCTATCTTTTGCCCCTTCAGAGCATCTTCGACTAACTCTCAGCGCTAGCTGTTGCCCCTTCAACGCAGCTCTAACTCTCAGCGCTCTCTGTTGCCCATTCACAGCAGCTCTAACTCCCAGCGCTCTCTGTTGCCCCTTCACAGCAGCTCTAGCTCTCAGCGCTCTCTGTTGCCCCTACACAGCAGGTCTAACTCTCAGCGCTCTCGGTTGCCCCTTGAACGCAGCTCTAACTCTCAGCACTCTCTGTTGCCCCTTCACAGCAGCTCTAACTCTCAGGGCTCTCTGTTTCCCCTTCTCAGCTGCTCTAACTCTCAGCGCTCTCTGTTGCCCCTTAAACGCAGCTCTAACTCAGCGCTCTCTGTTTCCCCTTCACAGCAGCTCTAACTCCCAGCGCTCTCTGTGGCCCCTTCACAGCATCATCGAATGACTCTCAGCGCTCTCTGTTGCCCTTTAACAGCAGCTCTGAATAACTCTCAGCACTCTTGTTGTCCCTTCAGAGCAGCTGTAACTTTCAGCGCTGTCTCTTGCCCCTTCACAGCAGCTCTGACTAACTCTCAGCGCTAGCTGTTGCCCCTTCAACGCACCTCTGTCAGCGCTCTGTTGCCCCTTCACAGCAGCTCTGACTAACTCTCAGCGCTCTCTGTTGCCCCTTCCCAGCAGCTCTATGTCTCAGCGCTATCTTTTGCCCCTTCAGAATATTTTCGACTAACTCTCAGTGCTAGCTATTGCCCCTTCAACGCAGCTCTAACTGTCAGCGCTCTGTTGCCCCTTCCCAGCAGCTCTGACTGTCAGCGCTATCTATTGCCCCTTCACAGCAGCTCTAACTCTCAGCGCTCTCTGTTGCCCCTTCCCAGCAGGTCTAACTCTCAGCGCTCTCTGTTGCCCCTTCAACGCAGCTTGAACTCTCAGCGCTCTCTGTTGCCCCTTCAACGCAGCTCTAACTCAGCGCTCTCTGTTTCCCCTTCACAGCAGCTCTAACTTCCAGCGCTCCTGTTTCCCCTTCACAGCAGGTGTAACTCACCGCTCTCAGTCTCGCGTTCAGAGCAGCTCTGAATATCAGCGGTCTCTGTTGCCCCTTCACAGCAACTCTGACTAACTTTCAGCTGTCTCTGTTGCCCCTTCAACGCAGCTATAACTCTCAGCGCTCTCTGTTGCCCCTTCACAGCACCTTCGGTTACCTCTCAGCGCTCTCTGTTGCCCCTTCCCAGCAGCTCTATGTCTCAGCGCTATCTTTTGCCCCTTCAGAATATCTTCGACTAACTCTCAGTGCTAGCTATTGCCCCTTCAACGCAGCTCTAACTGTCAGCGCTCTGTTGCCCCTTCCCAGCAGCTCTGACTGTCAGCGCTCTCTGTTGCCCCTTAACAGCACCTCTGAATAACTCTCAGCACTCTGTGTTGTCCCTTCAGAGCAGCTCTAACTTTCAGCGCTATCTATTGCCCCTTCACAGCAGCTCTGACTAACTCTCAGCGCTCTCTGTTGCCCCTTCAACGCAGCTCTAACTCTCAGCCCTCTCCGTTGCTCCTTCACAGCAGCTCTAACACTCAGCGCCCTATGTTGCCCCTTCTCAGCTGCTCTATCAGTGCTCTCTGTTGCCCCTTCAACGCAGCGCTAACTCCCAGCACTCTCTGTTGCCCGTCCACACAGCTCTAACTCTCAGCACTCTCTGTTGCCGCTTCACAACAGCTCTGACTAACCCTCACCGCTCTGTCTCCCATTCACAGCAGCTCTGAATGTAAGTGCTCTCTGTTGCCCCTTCAACGCAGCTCTCTCAATGCTTTCTGTTTCCCCTTCACAGCAGCTCTAACTCCCAGCGCACTCTGTTGACCCTTCAACGCAGCTCTAACTCTCAGCACTCTCTGTTGCCCCGTGATCGCAGCTCTAACTCTCAGCGCTCTGTTTCCCCTTCACAGCAGCTTTAACTCCCCGCGCTCTCGTTTCCCCTTCTCACCTGCTCTAACTCTCAGCACTCTCTGTTGCCCCTTCACAACAGCTCTGACTAACCCTCACCGCTCTCTGTCTCCCATTCACAGCAGCTCTGAATGTCAGTGCTCTCTGTTGCCCCTTCACAGCAGCTCTGACTAACTCTCAGCTCTGACTAACTCTCAGTGCTAGCTATTGCCCCTTCAACGCAGCTCTAACTCTCAGCGCTCTCTGTGGCCCCTTCTCAGCTGCTCTAACTCTCAGCGCTCTCTGTTGCCCCTTCAAAGCAGCTCGAACTCTCAGCGCTCTCTGTGGCCCCTTCACAGCATCATCGACTCTCAGCGCTCTCTGTTGCCCCTTAACAGCAGCTCTGAATAACTCTCAGCACTCTCTGTTGTCCCTTCAGAGCAGCTCTAACTTTCAGCACTGCCTATTGCCCCTTCACAGCATCTTCGACTAACTCTCAGCGCTCTGTTGCCCCTTCAAAGCAGCTCTAACTCTCAGCGCTCTCTGTTGTCCCTTTCCTGCAGCTCTGACAAACTCTCAGCACTCTCTCTTGCCCCGTCACAGTTGCTCTGACTCTCAGCGCTCTCTGTTGCCCCGTCACAGTAGCTCTAACTCTCAGCGCTCTCTATTGCCTCTTCACAGCAGCTCTAACTCCCAGCACTCGGTGTTGCCCCTTCATTGCAGCTCTAACTGTAAGCGCTCTCTGTTGCCCCTTTACCGCATTTTCCACGAACTCTCATCGCTCTCCGTTTCCCCTTCAAATCAGCTCTAAATCTCAGCCCTCTCTGTTGCCCCTTCAGAGCAGCTCTAACTCTCAGCGCTCTCTGTTGCCCCTTCCCAGCAGCTCTAACTCTCAGCGCTCTCTGTTTCCCCTTCTCAGCTGCTCTATCAGTGCTCTCTGTTGCCCCTTCAACGCAGCGCTAACTCCCAGCACTCTCTGTTGCCCGTCCACACAGCTCTAACTCTCAGCACTCTCTGTTGCCGCTTCACAACAGCTCTGACTAACCCTCACCGCTCTGTCTCCCATTCACAGCAGCTCTGAATGTAAGTGCTCTCTGTTGCCCCTTCAACGCAGCTCTCTCAATGCTTTCTGTTTCCCCTTCACAGCAGCTCTAACTCCCAGCGCACTCTGTTGACCCTTCAACGCAGCTCTAACTCTCAGCACTCTCTGTTGCCCCGTGATCGCAGCTCTAACTCTCAGCGCTCTGTGTTTCCCCTTCACAGCAGCTTTAACTCCCCGCGCTCTCGTTTCCCCTTCTCACCTGCTCTAACTCTCAGCACTCTCTGTTGCCCCTTCACAACAGCTCTGACTAACCCTCACCGCTCTCTGTCTCCCATTCACAGCAGCTCTGAATGTCAGTGCTCTCTGTTGCCCCTTCACAGCAGCTCTGACTAACTCTCAGCTCTGACTAACTCTCAGTGCTAGCTATTGCCCCTTCAACGCAGCTCTAACTGTCAGCGCTCTGTTGCCCCTTCACAGCAAGCTCTAACTCTCAGCGCTCTCTGTTGCCCCTTCCCAGCAGGTCTAACTCTCAGCGCTCTGTGTTGCCCCTTCAACGCAGCTCTGACTAACGCTCAACGCTTTCCATTGCCGCGTCACAGCACCTTTGATTAACTCTCAGCGCTCTCTGTTGCCCCTTCCCAGCAGCTCTATGTCTCAGCGCTATCTTTTGCCCCTTCAGAGCATCTTCGACTAACTCTCAGCGCTAGCTGTTGCCCCTTCAACGCAGCTCTAACTCTCAGCGCTCTCTGTTGCCCATTCACAGCAGCTCTAGCTCTCAGCGCTCTCTGTTGCGCCTACACAGCAGGTCTAACGCTCAGCGCACTCTGTTGCCCCTTCACAGCAGCTCTAACTCCCAGCGCTCTCTGTTGCCCCTTCACAGCAGCTCTAAATCCCAGCGCGCTCTGTTGCCCCTTCACAGCAGCTCTAACTCCCAGCGCTGTCTGTTTCTCCTTCTCAGCTGCTCTAAATATCACCGCTCTCTTTTGCCCCTTCACAGCAGGTCTAACTCTCAGCGCTCTCTGTTGCCCCTTCACAGCAGCTCTAACTCTCATCGCTCTCTGTTGCCCGTCCACACAGCTCTAACTCTCAGCACTCTCTGTTGCCGCTTCACAACAGCTCTGACTAGCCCTCACCGCTCTGTCTCCCATTCACAGCAGCTCTGAATGTCAGTGCTCTCTGTTGCCCCTTCACAGCAGCTCTAACTCTCAGCGCTCTCTGTTGCCCCTTCACAGCAGATCTAGCTCTCAGCGCTCTGTTACCCCTTCAACGCAGCTGGAACTCTCAGCGCTCTGTTTCCCCTTCACAGCAGCTCTAACTCCCAGCGCTCTCTGTTGCCCCTTCACAGCAGCTTTAACTCCCAGCGCTCTCTGTTTCCCCTTCTCACCTGGTCTAACTCTCAGCGCTCTCTGTTGCCCCTTCAACGCAGCGCTAACTCCCAGCACTCTCTGTTGACCGTCCACACAGCTCTAACTCTCAGCACTCTCTGTTGCCGCTTCACAACAGCTCTGACTAACCCTCACCGCTCTGTCTCCCATTCACAGCAGCTCTGAATGTCAGTGCTCTCTGTTGCCCCTTCACAGCAGCTCTGAATAACTCTTGGCACTCTTGTTGTCCCTTCAGAGCAGCTCTAACTTTCAGCGCTGTCTCTTGCCCCTTCACAGCAGCTCTGACTAACTCTCAGCGCTCTCTGTTGCCCCTTGAACGCGGCTCTAACTCTCAGCGCTCTGTTGCCCCTTCAACGCAGCTCTAACTCTCAGCGCTCTGTTTCCCCTTCAACGCAGCTCTAACTCAGCTCTGTTTCCCCTTCACAGCAGCTCTAACTCCCAGCGCTGCTGTTTCCCCTTCACAGCAGGTCTAACTCTCACCGCTCTCAGTCTCACATTCACAGCAGCTCTGAATATCAGCGGTCTCTGTTTCCCCTTCACAGCAGCTCTGACTAACTCTCAGCGCTCTGTTTCCCCTTCAGAGCAGCTCTAACTCCCAGCGCTCCTGTTTCCCCTTCACAGCAGGTCTAACTCACCGCTCTAGGTCTCGCATTCACAGCAGCTCTGAATATCAGCGCTCTCTGTTTTCCCTTCACAGCAGCTCTAACTCTCAGCGCTCTCTGTTGCCCCTTCACAGCACCTTCGGTTACCTCTCAGCGCTCTGTTTCCCCTTCCGAGCAGCTCTATCTCTCAGCGCTATCTTTTGCCCATTCAGAGCATCTTCGACTAACTCTCAGCGCTAGCTGTTGCCCCTTCAACGCACCTCTGTCAGCGCTCTGTTGCCCCTTCACAGCAGCTCTGACTAACTCTCAGCGCTCTCTGTTGCCCCTTCCCAGCAGCTCTATGTCTCAGCGCTATCTTTTGCCCCTTCAGAATATCTTCGACTAACTCTCAGTGCTAGCTATTGCCCCTTCAACGCAGCTCTAACTGTCAGCGCTCTGTTGCCCCTTCCCAGCAGCTCTGACTGTCAGCGCTATCTATTGCCCCTTCACAGCAGCTCTAACTCTCAGCGCTCTCTGTTGCCCCTTCCCAGCAGGTCTAACTCTCAGCGCTCTCTGTTGCCCCTTCAACGCAGCTGTGACTAACACTCAACGCTTTCCATTGCCGCGTCACAGCACCTTTGATTAACTCTCAGCGCTCTCTGTTGCCCCTTCCCAGCAGCTCTATGTCTCAGCGCTATCTTTTGCCCCTTCAGAGCATCTTCGACTAACTCTCAGCGCTAGCTGTTGCCCCTTCAACGCAGCTCTAACTCTCAGCGCTCTCTGTTGCCCATTCACAGCAGCTCTAACTCCCAGCGCTCTCTGTTGCCCCTTCACAGCAGCTCTAGCTCTCAGCGCTCTCTGTTGCCCCTACACAGCAGGTCTAACTCTCAGCGCTCTCGGTTGCCCCTTGAACGCAGCTCTAACTCTCAGCACTCTCTGTTGCCCCTTCACAGCAGCTCTAACTCTCAGGGCTCTCTGTTTCCCCTTCTCAGCTGCTCTAACTCTCAGCGCTCTCTGTTGCCCCTTAAACGCAGCTCTAACTCAGCGCTCTCTGTTTCCCCTTCACAGCAGCTCTAACTCCCAGCGCTCCTGTTTCCCCTTCACAGCAGGTCTAACTCACCGCTCTCAGTCTCGCGTTCAGAGCAGCTCTAAATATCAGCGGTCTCTGTTGCCCCTTCACAGCAGCTCTGACTAACACTCAGCGCTCTCTGTTGCCCCTTCAACGCAGCTGTAAGTCTCAGCGCTCTCTGTTGCCCCTTTACAGCACCTTCGGTTACCTCTCAGCGCTCTCTGTTGCCCCTTCCCAGCAGCTCTATGTCTCAGCGCTATCTTTTGCCCCTTCAGAGCATCTTCGACTAACTCTCAGTGCTAGCTGTTGCCCCTTGAACGCAGCTCTAACTGTCAGCGCTCTGTTGCCCCTTCACAGCAGCTCTAACTTTCAGCGCTCTCTGTTGCCCCTTCATAGCAGCTCTGAATAACTCTCAGCGCTCTCTGTTGCCCCTTCAACGCAGCTCTAACTCTCAACGCTCTCTGTTTCCCCTTCACAGCAGCTCTAACTCCCAGCGCACTCCGTTGACCCTTCAACGCAGCTCTAACTCTCAGCGCTCTCTGTTGCCCCTTCACAGCAGGTCTAACTCTCAGCGCTCTCTGTTGCCCATTCACAGCAGCTCTAGCTCTCAGCGTCTCTGTTGCGCCTACACAGCAGGTCTAACGCTCAGCGCTCTCTGTTGCCCCATCACAGCAGCTATAACTCCCAGCGCTCTCTGTTGCCCCTTCACAGCAGCTCTAACTCCCAGCGCTCTCTGTTGCCCCTTCACAGCAGCTCTAACACCCAGCGCTCTCTGTTGCCCCTTCACAGCTGCTCTAAATATCACCGCTCTCTGTTGCCCCTTCACAGCAGGTCTAACTCTCAGCGCTCTCTGTTGCCCCTTCACAGCAGCTCTAACTCTCTGCGCTCTCTGTTGCCCCTTCAACGCAGCGCTAACTCCCAGCACTCTCTGTTGCCCGTCCACACAGCTCTAACTCTCAGCACTCTCTGTTGCCGCTTCACAACAGCTCTGACTAGCCCTCACCGCTCTGTCTCCCATTCACAGCAGCTCTGAATGTCAGTGCTCTCTGTTGCCCCATCACAGCAGCTCTAACTCTCAGCGCTCTCTGTTGCCCCTTCACAGCAGCTCTAGCTCTCAGCGCTCTCTGTTGCCCCTTGAACGCAGCTCTAACTCTCAGCACTCTCTGTTGCCCCTTCAACGCAGCTCTAACTCTCAGCGCTCTCTGTTGCCCCTTAACAGCAGCTCTGAATAACTCTCAGCACTCTTGTTGTCCCTTCAGAGCAGCTCTAACTTTCAGCGCTGTCTCTTGCCCCTTCACAGCAGCTATGACTAACTCTCAGCGCTCTGTTGCCCCTTCAACGCAGCTCTAACTCTCAGCGCTCTGTTTCCCCTTCAACGCAGCTCTAACTCAGCTCTGTTTCCCCTTCACAGCAGCTCTAACTCTCAGCGCTCTCTGTTGCCCCTTCACAGCAGCTCTAACTCCCAGCGCTCTCTGTGGCCCCTTCACAGCATCATCGAATGACTCTCAGCGCTCTCTGTTGCCCTTTAACAGCAGCTCTGAATAACTCTCAGCACTCTTGTTGTCCCTTCAGAGCAGCTGTAACTTTCAGCGCTGTCTCTTGCCCCTTCACAGCAGCTCTGACTAACTCTCAGCGCTCTCTGTTGCCCCTTCAACGCAGCTGTAACTCTCAGCGCTCTCTGTTGCCCCTTCCCAGCAGCTCTATGTCTCAGCGCTATCTTTTGCCCCTTCAGAATATCTTCGACTAACTCTCAGTGCTAGCTATTGCCCCTTCAACGCAGCTCTAACTGTCAGCGCTCTGTTGCCCCTTCCCAGCAGCTCTGACTGTCAGCGCTATCTATTGCCCCTTCACAGCAGCTCTAACTCTCAGCGCTCTCTGTTGCCCCTTCCCAGCAGGTCTAACTCTCAGCGCTCTCTGTTGCCCCTTCAACGCAGCTTGAACTCTCAGCGCTCTCTGTTGCCCCTTCAACGCAGCTCTAACTCAGCGCTCTCTGTTTCCCCTTCACAGCAGCTCTAACTTCCAGCGCTCCTGTTTCCCCTTCACAGCAGGTGTAACTCACCGCTCTCAGTCTCGCGTTCAGAGCAGCTCTGAATATCAGCGGTCTCTGTTGCCCCTTCACAGCAGCTCTGACTAACTTTCAGCTGTCTCTGTTGCCCCTTCAACGCAGCTATAACTCTCAGCGCTCTCTGTTGCCCCTTCACAGCACCTTCGGTTACCTCTCAGCGCTCTCTGTTGCCCCTTCCCAGCAGCTCTATGTCTCAGCGCTATCTTTTGCCCCTTCAGAATATCTTCGACTAACTCTCAGTGCTAGCTATTGCCCCTTCAACGCAGCTCTAACTGTCAGCGCTCTGTTGCCCCTTCCCAGCAGCTCTGACTGTCAGCGCTCTCTGTTGCCCCTTAACAGCACCTCTGAATAACTCTCAGCACTCTGTGTTGTCCCTTCAGAGCAGCTCTAACTTTCAGCGCTATCTATTGCCCCTTCACAGCAGCTCTGACTAACTCTCAGCGCTCTCTGTTGCCCCTTCAACGCAGCTCTAACTCTCAGCCCTCTCCGTTGCTCCTTCACAGCAGCTCTAACACTCAGCGCCCTATGTTGCCCCTTCACAGCATTCTGACTCTCAGTGCTCTCTGTTGCCCCTTCAACGCAGCTGTAACTCTCAGCGCTCTCTGTTGCCCCTTCACAGCACCTTCGATTAACTCTCAGCGCTCTGTTGCCCCTTCACATCAGCTCTCTCAGCGCTCTCGGTTGCCCCTTCAACGCAGCTCTAACTCTCAGCGCTCTGTTTCCCCTTCACAGCAGCTCTAACTCCCAGGGCTCTCTGTTGCCCCTTCACAGCAGCTCTAACTCCAAGCGATCTGTTTCCCCTTCTCAGCTGCTCTATCAGCGCTCTCTGTTGCCCCTTCACAGCAGCTCTAACTCCCAGCGCGCCCTGTTGCCCCTTCACAGCAGCTCTAACTCCCAGCGCTCTCTGTTTCTCCTTCTCAGCTGCTCTAAATATCACCGCTCTCTGTTGCCCCTTCACAGCAGGTCTAACTCTCAGCGCTCTCTGTTGCCCCTTCACAGCAGCTCTAACTCTCAGCGCTCTCTGTTGCCCCTTCACAGCAGCTCTAACTCTCAGCGCTCTCTGTTGCCCCTTCTCAGCTGCTCTAACTCTCAGCGCTCTCTGTTGCCCCTTCAAAGCAGCTCGAACTCTCAGCGCTCTCTGTGGCCCCTTCACAGCATCATCGAATGACTCTCAGCGCTCTCTGTTGCCCTTTAACAGCAGCTCTGAATAACTCTCAGCACTCTTGTTGTCCCTTCAGAGCAGCTGTAACTTTCAGCGCTGTCTCTTGCCCCTTCACAGCAGCTCTGACTAACTCTCAGCGCTAGCTGTTGCCCCTTCAACGCACCTCTGTCAGCGCTCTGTTGCCCCTTCACAGCAGCTCTGACTAACTCTCAGCGCTCTCTGTTGCCCCTTCCCAGCAGCTCTATGTCTCAGCGCTATCTTTTGCCCCTTCAGAATATTTTCGACTAACTCTCAGTGCTAGCTATTGCCCCTTCAACGCAGCTCTAACTGTCAGCGCTCTGTTGCCCCTTCCCAGCAGCTCTGACTGTCAGCGCTATCTATTGCCCCTTCACAGCAGCTCTAACTCTCAGCGCTCTCTGTTGCCCCTTCCCAGCAGGTCTAACTCTCAGCGCTCTCTGTTGCCCCTTCAACGCAGCTTGAACTCTCAGCGCTCTCTGTTGCCCCTTCAACGCAGCTCTAACTCAGCGCTCTCTGTTTCCCCTTCACAGCAGCTCTAACTTCCAGCGCTCCTGTTTCCCCTTCACAGCAGGTGTAACTCACCGCTCTCAGTCTCGCGTTCAGAGCAGCTCTGAATATCAGCGGTCTCTGTTGCCCCTTCACAGCAACTCTGACTAACTTTCAGCTGTCTCTGTTGCCCCTTCAACGCAGCTATAACTCTCAGCGCTCTCTGTTGCCCCTTCACAGCACCTTCGGTTACCTCTCAGCGCTCTCTGTTGCCCCTTCCCAGCAGCTCTATGTCTCAGCGCTATCTTTTGCCCCTTCAGAATATCTTCGACTAACTCTCAGTGCTAGCTATTGCCCCTTCAACGCAGCTCTAACTGTCAGCGCTCTGTTGCCCCTTCCCAGCAGCTCTGACTGTCAGCGCTCTCTGTTGCCCCTTAACAGCACCTCTGAATAACTCTCAGCACTCTGTGTTGTCCCTTCAGAGCAGCTCTAACTTTCAGCGCTATCTATTGCCCCTTCACAGCAGCTCTGACTAACTCTCAGCGCTCTCTGTTGCCCCTTCAACGCAGCTCTAACTCTCAGCCCTCTCCGTTGCTCCTTCACAGCAGCTCTAACACTCAGCGCCCTATGTTGCCCCTTCTCAGCTGCTCTATCAGTGCTCTCTGTTGCCCCTTCAACGCAGCGCTAACTCCCAGCACTCTCTGTTGCCCGTCCACACAGCTCTAACTCTCAGCACTCTCTGTTGCCGCTTCACAACAGCTCTGACTAACCCTCACCGCTCTGTCTCCCATTCACAGCAGCTCTGAATGTAAGTGCTCTCTGTTGCCCCTTCAACGCAGCTCTCTCAATGCTTTCTGTTTCCCCTTCACAGCAGCTCTAACTCCCAGCGCACTCTGTTGACCCTTCAACGCAGCTCTAACTCTCAGCACTCTCTGTTGCCCCGTGATCGCAGCTCTAACTCTCAGCGCTCTGTTTCCCCTTCACAGCAGCTTTAACTCCCCGCGCTCTCGTTTCCCCTTCTCACCTGCTCTAACTCTCAGCACTCTCTGTTGCCCCTTCACAACAGCTCTGACTAACCCTCACCGCTCTCTGTCTCCCATTCACAGCAGCTCTGAATGTCAGTGCTCTCTGTTGCCCCTTCACAGCAGCTCTGACTAACTCTCAGCTCTGACTAACTCTCAGTGCTAGCTATTGCCCCTTCAACGCAGCTCTAACTGTCAGCGCTCTGTTGCCCCTTCACAGCAAGCTCTAACTCTCAGCGCTCTCTGTTGCCCCTTCACAGCAGCTCTAACTCCCAGCGCTCTCTGTTTCCCCTTCTCAGCTGCTCTAACTTCCAGCGCTCTTTTTCCCCTTCACAGCAGCTCTAACTCCCAGGTCTCTCTGTTGCCGCTTCACAGCAGCTCTAACTCCAAGCGATCTGTTTCCCCTTCTCAGCTGCTCTATCAGCGCTCTCTGTTGCCCCTTCAACGCAGCTCTAACTCTCAGCGCTCTCTGTTTCCCCTTCTCAGCTGCTCTAACTTCCAGCGCTCTTTTTCCCCTTCACAGCAGCTCTAACTCCCAGGTCTCTCTGTTGCCGCTTCACAGCAGCTCTAACTCCAAGCGATCTGTTTCCCCTTCTCAGCTGCTCTATCAGCGCTCTCTGTTGCCCCTTCAACGCAGCTCTAACTCTCAGCGCTCTCTGTGGCCCCTTCTCAGCTGCTCTAACTCTCAGCGCTCTCTGTTGCCCCTTCAAAGCAGCTCGAACTCTCAGCGCTCTCTGTGGCCCCTTCACAGCATCATCGACTCTCAGCGCTCTCTGTTGCCCCTTAACAGCAGCTCTGAATAACTCTCAGCACTCTCTGTTGTCCCTTCAGAGCAGCTCTAACTTTCAGCACTGCCTATTGCCCCTTCACAGCATCTTCGACTAACTCTCAGCGCTCTGTTGCCCCTTCAAAGCAGCTCTAACTCTCAGCGCTCTCTGTTGTCCCTTTCCTGCAGCTCTGACAAACTCTCAGCACTCTCTCTTGCCCCGTCACAGTTGCTCTGACTCTCAGCGCTCTCTGTTGCCCCGTCACAGTAGCTCTAACTCTCAGCGCTCTCTATTGCCTCTTCACAGCAGCTCTAACTCCCAGCACTCGGTGTTGCCCCTTCATTGCAGCTCTAACTGTAAGCGCTCTCTGTTGCCCCTTTACCGCATTTTCCACGAACTCTCATCGCTCTCCGTTTCCCCTTCAAATCAGCTCTAAATCTCAGCCCTCTCTGTTGCCCCTTCAGAGCAGCTCTAACTCTCAGCGCTCTCTGTTGCCCCTTCCCAGCAGCTCTAACTCTCAGCGCTCTCTGTTTCCCCTTCTCAGCTGCTCTATCAGTGCTCTCTGTTGCCCCTTCAACGCAGCGCTAACTCCCAGCACTCTCTGTTGCCCGTCCACACAGCTCTAACTCTCAGCACTCTCTGTTGCCGCTTCACAACAGCTCTGACTAACCCTCACCGCTCTGTCTCCCATTCACAGCAGCTCTGAATGTAAGTGCTCTCTGTTGCCCCTTCAACGCAGCTCTCTCAATGCTTTCTGTTTCCCCTTCACAGCAGCTCTAACTCCCAGCGCACTCTGTTGACCCTTCAACGCAGCTCTAACTCTCAGCACTCTCTGTTGCCCCGTGATCGCAGCTCTAACTCTCAGCGCTCTGTGTTTCCCCTTCACAGCAGCTTTAACTCCCCGCGCTCTCGTTTCCCCTTCTCACCTGCTCTAACTCTCAGCACTCTCTGTTGCCCCTTCACAACAGCTCTGACTAACCCTCACCGCTCTCTGTCTCCCATTCACAGCAGCTCTGAATGTCAGTGCTCTCTGTTGCCCCTTCACAGCAGCTCTGACTAACTCTCAGCTCTGACTAACTCTCAGTGCTAGCTATTGCCCCTTCAACGCAGCTCTAACTGTCAGCGCTCTGTTGCCCCTTCACAGCAAGCTCTAACTCTCAGCGCTCTCTGTTGCCCCTTCCCAGCAGGTCTAACTCTCAGCGCTCTGTGTTGCCCCTTCAACGCAGCTCTGACTAACGCTCAACGCTTTCCATTGCCGCGTCACAGCACCTTTGATTAACTCTCAGCGCTCTCTGTTGCCCCTTCCCAGCAGCTCTATGTCTCAGCGCTATCTTTTGCCCCTTCAGAGCATCTTCGACTAACTCTCAGCGCTAGCTGTTGCCCCTTCAACGCAGCTCTAACTCTCAGCGCTCTCTGTTGCCCATTCACAGCAGCTCTAGCTCTCAGCGCTCTCTGTTGCGCCTACACAGCAGGTCTAACGCTCAGCGCACTCTGTTGCCCCTTCACAGCAGCTCTAACTCCCAGCGCTCTCTGTTGCCCCTTCACAGCAGCTCTAAATCCCAGCGCGCTCTGTTGCCCCTTCACAGCAGCTCTAACTCCCAGCGCTGTCTGTTTCTCCTTCTCAGCTGCTCTAAATATCACCGCTCTCTTTTGCCCCTTCACAGCAGGTCTAACTCTCAGCGCTCTCTGTTGCCCCTTCACAGCAGCTCTAACTCTCATCGCTCTCTGTTGCCCGTCCACACAGCTCTAACTCTCAGCACTCTCTGTTGCCGCTTCACAACAGCTCTGACTAGCCCTCACCGCTCTGTCTCCCATTCACAGCAGCTCTGAATGTCAGTGCTCTCTGTTGCCCCTTCACAGCAGCTCTAACTCTCAGCGCTCTCTGTTGCCCCTTCACAGCAGATCTAGCTCTCAGCGCTCTGTTACCCCTTCAACGCAGCTGGAACTCTCAGCGCTCTGTTTCCCCTTCACAGCAGCTCTAACTCCCAGCGCTCTCTGTTGCCCCTTCACAGCAGCTTTAACTCCCAGCGCTCTCTGTTTCCCCTTCTCACCTGGTCTAACTCTCAGCGCTCTCTGTTGCCCCTTCAACGCAGCGCTAACTCCCAGCACTCTCTGTTGACCGTCCACACAGCTCTAACTCTCAGCACTCTCTGTTGCCGCTTCACAACAGCTCTGACTAACCCTCACCGCTCTGTCTCCCATTCACAGCAGCTCTGAATGTCAGTGCTCTCTGTTGCCCCTTCACAGCAGCTCTGAATAACTCTTGGCACTCTTGTTGTCCCTTCAGAGCAGCTCTAACTTTCAGCGCTGTCTCTTGCCCCTTCACAGCAGCTCTGACTAACTCTCAGCGCTCTCTGTTGCCCCTTGAACGCGGCTCTAACTCTCAGCGCTCTGTTGCCCCTTCAACGCAGCTCTAACTCTCAGCGCTCTGTTTCCCCTTCAACGCAGCTCTAACTCAGCTCTGTTTCCCCTTCACAGCAGCTCTAACTCCCAGCGCTGCTGTTTCCCCTTCACAGCAGGTCTAACTCTCACCGCTCTCAGTCTCACATTCACAGCAGCTCTGAATATCAGCGGTCTCTGTTTCCCCTTCACAGCAGCTCTGACTAACTCTCAGCGCTCTGTTTCCCCTTCAGAGCAGCTCTAACTCCCAGCGCTCCTGTTTCCCCTTCACAGCAGGTCTAACTCACCGCTCTAGGTCTCGCATTCACAGCAGCTCTGAATATCAGCGCTCTCTGTTTTCCCTTCACAGCAGCTCTAACTCTCAGCGCTCTCTGTTGCCCCTTCACAGCACCTTCGGTTACCTCTCAGCGCTCTGTTTCCCCTTCCGAGCAGCTCTATCTCTCAGCGCTATCTTTTGCCCATTCAGAGCATCTTCGACTAACTCTCAGCGCTAGCTGTTGCCCCTTCAACGCACCTCTGTCAGCGCTCTGTTGCCCCTTCACAGCAGCTCTGACTAACTCTCAGCGCTCTCTGTTGCCCCTTCCCAGCAGCTCTATGTCTCAGCGCTATCTTTTGCCCCTTCAGAATATCTTCGACTAACTCTCAGTGCTAGCTATTGCCCCTTCAACGCAGCTCTAACTGTCAGCGCTCTGTTGCCCCTTCCCAGCAGCTCTGACTGTCAGCGCTATCTATTGCCCCTTCACAGCAGCTCTAACTCTCAGCGCTCTCTGTTGCCCCTTCCCAGCAGGTCTAACTCTCAGCGCTCTCTGTTGCCCCTTCAACGCAGCTGTGACTAACACTCAACGCTTTCCATTGCCGCGTCACAGCACCTTTGATTAACTCTCAGCGCTCTCTGTTGCCCCTTCCCAGCAGCTCTATGTCTCAGCGCTATCTTTTGCCCCTTCAGAGCATCTTCGACTAACTCTCAGCGCTAGCTGTTGCCCCTTCAACGCAGCTCTAACTCTCAGCGCTCTCTGTTGCCCATTCACAGCAGCTCTAACTCCCAGCGCTCTCTGTTGCCCCTTCACAGCAGCTCTAGCTCTCAGCGCTCTCTGTTGCCCCTACACAGCAGGTCTAACTCTCAGCGCTCTCGGTTGCCCCTTGAACGCAGCTCTAACTCTCAGCACTCTCTGTTGCCCCTTCACAGCAGCTCTAACTCTCAGGGCTCTCTGTTTCCCCTTCTCAGCTGCTCTAACTCTCAGCGCTCTCTGTTGCCCCTTAAACGCAGCTCTAACTCAGCGCTCTCTGTTTCCCCTTCACAGCAGCTCTAACTCCCAGCGCTCCTGTTTCCCCTTCACAGCAGGTCTAACTCACCGCTCTCAGTCTCGCGTTCAGAGCAGCTCTAAATATCAGCGGTCTCTGTTGCCCCTTCACAGCAGCTCTGACTAACACTCAGCGCTCTCTGTTGCCCCTTCAACGCAGCTGTAAGTCTCAGCGCTCTCTGTTGCCCCTTTACAGCACCTTCGGTTACCTCTCAGCGCTCTCTGTTGCCCCTTCCCAGCAGCTCTATGTCTCAGCGCTATCTTTTGCCCCTTCAGAGCATCTTCGACTAACTCTCAGTGCTAGCTGTTGCCCCTTGAACGCAGCTCTAACTGTCAGCGCTCTGTTGCCCCTTCACAGCAGCTCTAACTTTCAGCGCTCTCTGTTGCCCCTTCATAGCAGCTCTGAATAACTCTCAGCGCTCTCTGTTGCCCCTTCAACGCAGCTCTAACTCTCAACGCTCTCTGTTTCCCCTTCACAGCAGCTCTAACTCCCAGCGCACTCCGTTGACCCTTCAACGCAGCTCTAACTCTCAGCGCTCTCTGTTGCCCCTTCACAGCAGGTCTAACTCTCAGCGCTCTCTGTTGCCCATTCACAGCAGCTCTAGCTCTCAGCGTCTCTGTTGCGCCTACACAGCAGGTCTAACGCTCAGCGCTCTCTGTTGCCCCATCACAGCAGCTATAACTCCCAGCGCTCTCTGTTGCCCCTTCACAGCAGCTCTAACTCCCAGCGCTCTCTGTTGCCCCTTCACAGCAGCTCTAACACCCAGCGCTCTCTGTTGCCCCTTCACAGCTGCTCTAAATATCACCGCTCTCTGTTGCCCCTTCACAGCAGGTCTAACTCTCAGCGCTCTCTGTTGCCCCTTCACAGCAGCTCTAACTCTCTGCGCTCTCTGTTGCCCCTTCAACGCAGCGCTAACTCCCAGCACTCTCTGTTGCCCGTCCACACAGCTCTAACTCTCAGCACTCTCTGTTGCCGCTTCACAACAGCTCTGACTAGCCCTCACCGCTCTGTCTCCCATTCACAGCAGCTCTGAATGTCAGTGCTCTCTGTTGCCCCATCACAGCAGCTCTAACTCTCAGCGCTCTCTGTTGCCCCTTCACAGCAGCTCTAGCTCTCAGCGCTCTCTGTTGCCCCTTGAACGCAGCTCTAACTCTCAGCACTCTCTGTTGCCCCTTCAACGCAGCTCTAACTCTCAGCGCTCTCTGTTGCCCCTTAACAGCAGCTCTGAATAACTCTCAGCACTCTTGTTGTCCCTTCAGAGCAGCTCTAACTTTCAGCGCTGTCTCTTGCCCCTTCACAGCAGCTATGACTAACTCTCAGCGCTCTGTTGCCCCTTCAACGCAGCTCTAACTCTCAGCGCTCTGTTTCCCCTTCAACGCAGCTCTAACTCAGCTCTGTTTCCCCTTCACAGCAGCTCTAACTCTCAGCGCTCTCTGTTGCCCCTTCACAGCAGCTCTAACTCCCAGCGCTCTCTGTGGCCCCTTCACAGCATCATCGAATGACTCTCAGCGCTCTCTGTTGCCCTTTAACAGCAGCTCTGAATAACTCTCAGCACTCTTGTTGTCCCTTCAGAGCAGCTGTAACTTTCAGCGCTGTCTCTTGCCCCTTCACAGCAGCTCTGACTAACTCTCAGCGCTCTCTGTTGCCCCTTCAACGCAGCTGTAACTCTCAGCGCTCTCTGTTGCCCCTTCCCAGCAGCTCTATGTCTCAGCGCTATCTTTTGCCCCTTCAGAATATCTTCGACTAACTCTCAGTGCTAGCTATTGCCCCTTCAACGCAGCTCTAACTGTCAGCGCTCTGTTGCCCCTTCCCAGCAGCTCTGACTGTCAGCGCTATCTATTGCCCCTTCACAGCAGCTCTAACTCTCAGCGCTCTCTGTTGCCCCTTCCCAGCAGGTCTAACTCTCAGCGCTCTCTGTTGCCCCTTCAACGCAGCTTGAACTCTCAGCGCTCTCTGTTGCCCCTTCAACGCAGCTCTAACTCAGCGCTCTCTGTTTCCCCTTCACAGCAGCTCTAACTTCCAGCGCTCCTGTTTCCCCTTCACAGCAGGTGTAACTCACCGCTCTCAGTCTCGCGTTCAGAGCAGCTCTGAATATCAGCGGTCTCTGTTGCCCCTTCACAGCAGCTCTGACTAACTTTCAGCTGTCTCTGTTGCCCCTTCAACGCAGCTATAACTCTCAGCGCTCTCTGTTGCCCCTTCACAGCACCTTCGGTTACCTCTCAGCGCTCTCTGTTGCCCCTTCCCAGCAGCTCTATGTCTCAGCGCTATCTTTTGCCCCTTCAGAATATCTTCGACTAACTCTCAGTGCTAGCTATTGCCCCTTCAACGCAGCTCTAACTGTCAGCGCTCTGTTGCCCCTTCCCAGCAGCTCTGACTGTCAGCGCTCTCTGTTGCCCCTTAACAGCACCTCTGAATAACTCTCAGCACTCTGTGTTGTCCCTTCAGAGCAGCTCTAACTTTCAGCGCTATCTATTGCCCCTTCACAGCAGCTCTGACTAACTCTCAGCGCTCTCTGTTGCCCCTTCAACGCAGCTCTAACTCTCAGCCCTCTCCGTTGCTCCTTCACAGCAGCTCTAACACTCAGCGCCCTATGTTGCCCCTTCACAGCATTCTGACTCTCAGTGCTCTCTGTTGCCCCTTCAACGCAGCTGTAACTCTCAGCGCTCTCTGTTGCCCCTTCACAGCACCTTCGATTAACTCTCAGCGCTCTGTTGCCCCTTCACATCAGCTCTCTCAGCGCTCTCGGTTGCCCCTTCAACGCAGCTCTAACTCTCAGCGCTCTGTTTCCCCTTCACAGCAGCTCTAACTCCCAGGGCTCTCTGTTGCCCCTTCACAGCAGCTCTAACTCCAAGCGATCTGTTTCCCCTTCTCAGCTGCTCTATCAGCGCTCTCTGTTGCCCCTTCACAGCAGCTCTAACTCCCAGCGCGCCCTGTTGCCCCTTCACAGCAGCTCTAACTCCCAGCGCTCTCTGTTTCTCCTTCTCAGCTGCTCTAAATATCACCGCTCTCTGTTGCCCCTTCACAGCAGGTCTAACTCTCAGCGCTCTCTGTTGCCCCTTCACAGCAGCTCTAACTCTCAGCGCTCTCTGTTGCCCCTTCACAGCAGCTCTAACTCTCAGCGCTCTCTGTTGCCCCTTCTCAGCTGCTCTAACTCTCAGCGCTCTCTGTTGCCCCTTCAAAGCAGCTCGAACTCTCAGCGCTCTCTGTGGCCCCTTCACAGCATCATCGACTCTCAGCGCTCTCTGTTGCCCCTTAACAGCAGCTCTGAATAACTCTCAGCACTCTCTGTTGTCCCTTCAGAGCAGCTCTAACTTTCAGCACTGCCTATTGCCCCTTCACAGCATCTTCGACTAACTCTCAGCGCTCTGTTGCCCCTTCAAAGCAGCTCTAACTCTCAGCGCTCTCTGTTGTCCCTTTCCTGCAGCTCTGACAAACTCTCAGCACTCTCTCTTGCCCCGTCACTGTTGCTCTGACTCTCAGCGCTCTCTGTTGCCCCGTCACAGTAGCTCTAACTCTCAGCGCTCTCTATTGCCTCTTCACAGCAGCTCTAACTCCCAGCACTCGGTGTTGCCCCTTCATTGCAGCTCTAACTGTAAGCGCTCTCTGTTGCCCCTTTACCGCATTTACCACGAACTCTCATCGCTCTCCGTTTCCCCTTCAAATCAGCTCTAAATCTCAGCCCTCTCTGTTGCCCCTTCCCAGCAGCTCTAACTCTCAGCGCTCTCTGTTTCCCCTTCTCAGCTGCTCTATCAGCGCTCTCTGTTGCCCCTTCAACGCAGCTCTAACTCTCAGCGCTCTCTGTTGCCCGTCCACACAGCTCTAACTCTCAGCACTCTCTGTTGCCGCTTCACAACAGCTCTGACTAACCCTCACCGCTCTGTCTCCCATTCACAGCAGCTCTGAATGTAAGTGCTCTCTGTTGCCCCTTCAACGCAGCTCTCTCAATGCTTTCTGTTTCCCCTTCACAGCAGCTCTAACTCCCAGCGCACTCTGTTGACCCTTCAACGCAGCTCTAACTCTCAGCGCTCTCTGTTGCCCCTTGATCGCAGCTCTAACTCTCAGCGCTCTCTGTTTCCCCTTCACAGCAGCTTTAACTCCCCGCGCTCTCGTTTCCCCTTCTCACCTGGTCTAACTCTCAGCACTCTCTGTTGCCCCTTCACAACAGCTCTGACTAACCCTCACCGCTCTCTGTCTCCCATTCACAGCAGCTCTGAATGTCAGTGCTCTCTGTTGCCCCTTCACAGCAGCTCTGACTAACTCTCAGCGCTCTCTGTTGCCCCTTCACAGCAGCTCTGACTAACTCTCAGCGCTCTCTGTTGCCCCTTCCCAGCAGCTCTATGTCTCAGCGCTCTTTTGCCCCTTCAGAGCATCTTCGACTAACTCTCAGTGCTAGCTGTTGCCCCTTCAACGCAGCTCTAACTGTCAGTGCTCTGTTGCCCCTTCACAGCAGCTCTGACTAACTTTCAGCGCTCTCTGTTGCCCCTTCACAGCAGCTCTGAATAACTCTCAGCGCTCTCTGTTGCCCCTTCAACGCAGCTCTAACTCTCAACGCTCTCTGTTTCCCCTTCACAGCAGCTCTAACTCCCAGCGCACTCCGTTGACCCTTCAACGCAGCTCTAACTCTCAGCACTCTCTGTTGCCCCTTCACCGCAGCTCTAACTCTCAGCGCTCTCTGTTGCCCCTTCACAGCAGCTCTAACTCCCAGCGCTCTCTGTTTCCCCTTCTCAGCTGCTCTAACTCTCAGCGCTCTCTGTTGCCCCTTCAACGCAGCTTGAACTCTCAGCGCTCTCTGTTGCCCCTTCAACGCAGCTCTAACTCAGCGCTCTGTTTCCCCTTCACAGCAGCTCTAACTTCCAGCGCTCCTGTTTCCCCTTCACAGCAGGTCTAACTCACCGCTCTCAGTCTCGCGTTCAGAGCAGCTCTGAATATCAGCGGTCTCTGTTGCCCCTTCACAGCAGCGCTGACTCTCAGCTGTCTCTGTTGCCCCTTCAACGCAGCTGTAACTCTCAGCGCTCTCTGTTGCCCCTTCACAGCACCTTTGGTTACCTCTCAGCGCTCTCTGTTGCCCCTTCCCAGCAGCTCTATGTCTCAGCGCTATCTTTTGCCCCTTCAGAATATCTTCGACTAACTCTCAGTGCTAGCTATTGCCCCTTCAACGCAGCTCTAACTGTCAGCGCTCTCTGTGGCCCCTTCACAGCATCATCGAATGACTCTCAGCGCTCTCTGTTGCCCTTTAACAGCAGCTCTGAATAACTCTCAGCAGTCTTGTTGTCCCTTCAGAGCAGCTGTAACTTTCAGCGCTGTCTCTTGCCCCTTCACAGCAGCTCTGACTAACTCTCAGCGCTCTCTGTTGCCCCTTGAACGCGGCTCTAACTCTCAGCGCTCTCTGTTGCCCCTTCAATGCAGCTGTAACTCTCAGCGCTGTTTCCCCTTCACAGCACCTTCGATTAACTCTCAGCGCTCTGTTGCCCCTTCACATCAGCTCTCTCAGCACTCTCTGTTTCCCCTTCACAGCAGCTCTAACTCCAAGCGATCTGTTTCCCCTTCTCAGCTGCTCTATCAGCGCTCTCTGTTGCCCCTTCAACGCAGCTCTAACTCTCAGCGCTCTGTTTCCCCTTCTCAGCTGCTCTCTCAGCGCTCTCTGTTGCCCCTGCAAAGCAGCTCGAACTCTCAGCGCTCTCTGTGGCCCCTTCACAGCATCATCGACTCTCAGCGCTCTCTGTTGTCCCTTAACAACAGCTCTGAATAACTCTCAGCACTCTCTGTTGTCCCTTCAGAGCAGCTCTAACTTTCAGCGCTGTCTATTGCCCCTTCACAGCATCTTCGACTAACTCTCAGCGCTCTGTTGCCCCTTCAAAGCAGCTCTAACTCTCAGCGCTCTCTGTTGCCCCTACACAGCAGGTCTAACTCTCAGCGCTCTCTGTTGCCCCTACACAGCAGGTCTAACTCTCAGCGCTCTCTGTTTCCCCTTCAACGCAGCTCTAACTCAGTGCTCTCTGTTTCCCCTTCACAGCAGCTCTAACTCCCAGCGCTCCTGTTTCCCCTTCACAGCAGGTCTAACTCACCGCTCTCAGTCTCGCGTTCAGAGCAGCTCTAAATATCAGCGGGCTCTGTTGCCCCTTCACAGCAGCTCTGACTAACTCTCAGCGCTCTCTGTTGCCCCTTCAACGCAGCTGTAACTCTCAGCGCTCTCTGTTGCCCCTTCCCAGCAGCTCTATGTCTCAGCGCTATCTTTTGCCCCTTCAGAGCATTTTCGACTAACTCTCAGCGCTAGCTGTTGCCCATTCACAGCAGCTCTAACTCCCAGCGCTCTCTGGTGCCCCTTCACAGCAACTCTAACTCCCAGCGCTCTCTGTTGCCCCTTCACAGCAGCTCTAACTCCCAGCGCTCTCTGTTGCCCCTTCACAGCAGCTCTAACTCCCAGCACTCTGTTTCTCCTTCTCAGCTGCTCTAAATATCAGCGCTCTCTGTTGCCCCTTCACAGCAGCTTTAACTCCCAGCGCTCTGTTTCCCCTTCTCAGCTGCTTTAACTCTCAGCGCTCTCTGTTGCCCCTTCAACGCAGCGCTAACTCCCTGCACTCTCTGTTGCCCGTCCACAGAGCTCTATCTCTCAGTACTCTCTGTTGCCGCTTCACAACAGCTCTGACTAACCCTCACCGCTCTGTCTTCCATTCACAGCAGCTCTGAATGTCAGTGCTCTCTGTTGCCCCTTCACAGCAGCTCTAGCTCTCAGCGCTCTCTGTTGCCCCTACACAGCAGGTCTAACTCTCAGTGCTCTCGGTTGCCCCTTGAACGCAGCTCTAACTCTCAGCACTCTCTGTTGCCCCTTCACAGCAGCTCTAACTCTCAGCGCTCTGTTTCCCCTTCTCAGCTGCTCTAACTCTCAGCGCTCTCTGTTGCCCCTTCAACGCAGCTTGAACTCTCAGCGCTCTCTGTTGCCCCTTCAACGCAGCTCTAACTCAGCGCTCTCTGTTTCCCCTTCACAGCAGCTCTAACTCCCAGCGCTCCTGTTTCCCCTTCACAGCAGGTCTAACTCACCGCTCTCAGTCTCGCTTTCAGAGCAGCTCTAAATATCAGCGGTCTCTGTTGCCCCTTCACAGCAGCTCTGAATAACTCTCAGCGCTCTCTGTTGCCCCTTCAACGCAGCTGTAACTCTCAGCGCTCTCTGTTGCCCCTTGACAGCACCTTCGGTTACCTCTCAGCGCTCTCTGTTGCCCGTTCCCAGCAGCTCTATGTCTCAGCGCTATCTTTTGCCCCTTCAGAGCATCTTCGACTAACTCTCAGTGCTAGCTGTTGCCCCTTCAACGCAGCTCTAACTGTCAGCGCTCTGTTGCCCCTTCACAGCAGCTCTGTCAGCGCTCTCTGTTGCCCCTTAACAGCAGCTCTGAATAACTCTCAGCACTCTGTGTTGTCCCTTCACAGCAGCTCTAACTTTCAGCACTATCTATTGCCCCTTCACAGCAGCTCTAACTCTCAGCGCTCTCTGTTGCCCCTTCCCAGCAGGTCTAACTCTCAGCGCTCTCTGTTGCCCCTTCAACGCAGCTCTGACTAACGCTCAACGCTTTCCATTGCCGCGTCACAGCACCTTTGATTAACTCTCAGCGCTCTCTGTTGCCCCTTCCCAGCAGCTCTATGTCTCAGCGCTATCTTTTGCCCCTTCAGAGCATCTTCGACTAACTCTCAGCGCTAGCTGTTCCCCCTTCAACGCAGCTCTAACTCTCAGCGCTCTCTGCTGCCCATTCACAGCAGCTCTAGCTCTCAGCGCTCTCTGTTGCGCCTACACAGCAGGTCTAACGCACAGCGCTCTCTGTTGCCCCTTCACAGCAGCTCTAACTCCCAGCGGTCTCTGTTGCCCCTTCACAGCAGCTCTAAATCCCAGCGCGCTCTGTTGCCCCTTCACAGCAGCTCTAACTCCCAGCGCTGTCTGTTTCTCCTTCTCAGCTGCTCTAAATATCACCGCTCTCTGTTGCCCCTTCACAGCAGGTCTAACTCTCAGCGCTCTCTGTTGCCCCTTCACAGCAGCTCTAACTCTCAGCGCTCTCTGTTGCCCCTTCACAGCACCTTCGGTTACCTCTCAGCGCTCTGTTTCCCCTTCCGAGCAGCTCTATGTCTCAGCGCTATCTTTTGCCCCTTCAGAGCATCTTCGACTAACTCTCAGCGCTAGCTGTTGCCCCTTCATCGCACCTCTGTCAGCGCTCTGTTGCCCCTTCACAGCAGCTCTGACTAACTCTCAGCGCTCTCTGTTGCCCCTTCACAGCAGCTCTAACTCTCAGCGCTAGCTGTTGCCCCTTCAACGCAGCTCGAACTCTCAGCGCTCTCTGTTTCCCCTTCTCAGCTGCTCTAACTCTCAGCGCTCTGTTTCCCCTTCACAGCAGCTCTAACTCTCAGCGCTCTCTGTTTCCCCTTCTCAGCTGCTCTAACTCTCAGCGCTCCTGTTTCCCCTTCACAGCAGGTCTAACTCACCGCTCTCAGTCTCGCGTTCAGAGCAGCTCTAAATATCAGCGGTCTCTGTTGCCCCTTCACAGCAGCTCTGACTAACTCTCAGCACTCTCTGTTGCCCCTTCAACGCAGCTGTAACTCTCAGCGCTCTCTGTTGCCCCTTCCCAGCAGCTCTATGTCTCAGCGCTATCTTTTGCCCCTTCAGAGCATCTTCGACTAACTCTCAGTGCTAGCTGTTGCCCCTTCAACGCAGCTCTAACTGTCAGCGCTCTGTTGCCCCTTAACAGCAGCTCTGAATAACTCTCAGCGCTCTGTTGCCCCTTCACAGCACCTTCGATTAACTCTCAGCGCTCTGTTGCCCCTTCACATCAGCTCTAACTCCCAGCGCTCTCTGTTTCTCCTTCTCAGCTGCTCTAAATATCACCGCTCTCTGTTGCCCCTTCACAGCAGCTCTAGCTCTCAGCCCTCTCTGTTACCCCTTCACCGCAGCTCTAACTCTCAGCGCTCTCTGTTGCCCCTTCACAGCATCTTCGACTAACTCTCAGCGCTCTCTGTATCCCCTTCACAGCAGCTCTGCAACAACGCGAGGCCCACACTTACCACCACCACGCTCTTAGACGCGTCCAGGACGTGGATCACAGGCGCGCTGTATCTTGGGGCTATTTTAACTGCTGTGTGGGTTCTGAAAAGAGGCGTCAGGGAGAAAAACACATCCGTCAGGCCTGACAGTTCCTCCACAAGTCTTGTGCAGAACCATTAGAGATAATGTGCTCTTACAGTGCTTTTCAGAGAAAGATTTTAAGGTACTTATAAATATTGAACTCCTAATTTCCCTTGGAAAATGAGAATGACTTTCTCCCCACCCTAAGAGGGGCAAGCCAAGGGGAAAAGGCATGGATTTTTGGCCCAGACTACAAAGAAGCCTAGGAGAAAATCAGAAGGATGGTGTCCTCAGCTCTCTGTACTAGCAGCCTGTCTGAACTAAGGGAGCCAACCGGCCCGGGCAACAGCACTTTGTTGTCATAAAGGTCAAGGGGAGTTTCTTCCTGCAGACGAGCTGGGCCACCAGCCAGGACCCCTGGAGTGCCAGACACTGACAGGGGCCACGGGGTGCCACTCCCCAGCTGCTGCTCCCTGCCCCCGGAAGACACCAACACTTCTCCAACCCAAGCCCACCTGGTACTTGTAGGAAGGAACCTCGGACCGTAAATAAATTCAACACAAAGTAACACAGAGAGGCCAAAGCAACAATATCTTATCCTAACACTGGCTCAGCCCAAAATCCCTTTTGCCAAACTTGAAAATGTCAGTTCTGAGGAAGAAACACCCTTTAAGCCTTAAAATTACCTAATTTTACCACAAAATTGCCCTCTGACTGTTGAATGTTTATAGCAATAGCATAGGCTACACATCTGCTATTTCATTACGGAACATCACATATTAAAGTGAGAACTGAAAATGTATACACCCTCCCCTACTGTAGTTAAACCAGGACCCTGAAGCTGGGACAGAAGTGTGGACTTTGCCACAATTCCACATAAAAGCGTGACAACAGTAGTTTCCACAATATGGGCAGTGTTTCCAGTCTTTTCTCCTCTTTCCTTCCCCCTTAAAGTAGCAGCAGCTTTCCCCAAGTCAGATCCTTTCATATTCTTTCCCCTCAACTAAAATGTATTCTCATTTGGAAAGACGTCCAGAATATGCTACTTTATGAGGAAAAACCAAAGTAGCAAAACAGTATGTTTAATACAATTTTATTTAAAAAAGAAACAAAACAGGGCTTCCCTGGTGGCACAGTGGTTAAGAATCTGCCTGCCAATGCAGGGGACACGGATTCGAGCCCTGGTCCGGGAAGATCCCACATGTTGCAGAGCAACTAAGCCCATGAGCCACGACAACTGAGCCCACGTGCCACAACTACTGAAGCCCGCACACCAAGAGCCCATGCTCCGCAACAACAGAAGCCACCACAGTGAGAAGCCTGCGGACCACAACGAAGAGTAGCCCCCACTCGCCACAAGTAGAGAAAGCCTGCATGCAGCAACGAAGACCCAATGCAGCCAAAAATAAAAAACGAAACAAAACAAAACACTACCACCCTCAACCTGCCCCAACCAACCAACTTGCATATAAGTGTCTGTATATTTAGAAAACACGGAGAGACAGACATCAAAGAGTCAGCACTGGTTATACGGAGGTTAGAACTGGGACTGAAAGTGGGAAGGGAGAGACTAAATTTTACTTTCCATTCCTCTGAATTGTTTGACATGTTCTAATAAGTGTGTATTACTGAGGTAATTTTTAAAAACCAAGAGAATATTAAAGGTGCATTATTTGTGTGAGTGTGTTTATAAGAGGCTTCTAAGGGAAGGCTCTAAAGACTTATTCATAATGAGACAGACAAGACCTCTAACATTTCACCTGTCCCCTTTCTAAGCATATTTCTGTGCATAAACAGGAAGCAAAGGACTAAAGCCATAATCCACCAGAACTGGGCTGTGAGATGGAAGTTGAGGCCTAGGCCAGTTAGCACGGGAGATGCCTTCTGGACTGGGAGGCCCACCAGCAGGGGGAGCTGCATCTCGGCCCTGGAGCCGCCTAACGGACACCACTGCCTCCTCAGGACCCGTTTTGTGCCTACTGTGTGCTTGGGAACCAAAGATTCTGAAGATATCTTGGGTAGTCTATGAAGGGGTGAAGATTTTCAAACAGTAGGAAAAGTTATAAAGAAGAAGTTGCTTCCAGTTTCAAAACACAAGTTAGACTCTGTATGCGTCCTCTTCCTCAGATGCTTCCTTAGCAACTTGAGACACACAAATATACCTCAGTCTTTCTTCTGCATGAAGTTCCCCCAGGAAACAATGTTTTAAGCCTGATGTAACTTCAGTGACATTTCTTTTAAAGACAGCCAGTAAAATTTAAAATGTTTAAATCAATATAATTGATATTTATTAAGTATCCAAGGGTTCTCAGTGTAATTCTGGCCATTCTCTCTTTGATGATCTTCTGCAAAAGGGAACCGAGAAGAAATGGATGGATTTCATGATTGAAAAAGACAAAACAAAACAAATCAAAGTGCTCCTTTCCAACGCAAACACTGTCCAAGCTGGATGAGCACAGGCATGAAATTTGAGCTTGCCCAGCTATCAAAGAGTGCTTCCGGGGACTTCCCTGGCAGTCCAGTGGTTAAGACTCCGCGCTTCCACTGCAGAGGGTGAGGGTTCCATCCCTGGTCGGGGAACTAATAAGATCCCCCATGCCGCACAGTGCAGCCAAAATAAACAAACAAACAAAATACCTCATCATTACTTAAAAAAAAAAAGAGTGCTTCCAGTTTGACATTGATTCCACTTTTTTCTAAGCTTCCATTTACATGAACTTCTCCAGCTGAAAGATTTCTTTCTGAAGTCTGAATAGATGCAAAACAGTGGAATCTCTCCTCCCCTTCCTACGTACCTAGGGCAAAGGGCTAAATGCTGAGGCTGAATCCCAAATCCATCTCTGCTAAGTCACTAGTCAACATTTAGGATTTAATTAGTCACCTCCCACACTTGCCAAATAGGCATGATCATGTTAGCCTTAGAAGATCTTTTTTTAACACTCTGAAAAAGAACAAGCACTCCAAGCACTTATTTCATGTCATACCCTATCTCAGAACTAGTGTTTTACATAAATGCAGCATAACCAAAACTTAAAATTTGATGAGAAAAAATGAGAGAAAATGGGAAATAAGGATGGGAAAATTAAGATGGAATCAGGAGGGTTTCCCTGGTGGCACTGTGGTTAAGAATCCGCCTGCCAATGCAGGGGACACGGGTTCGAGCCCTGGTCCGGGAAGATCCCACATGCCACAGAGCAACTAAGCCCGTCTGCCACAACTACTGAGCCTGCACTCTAGAGCCCGCAAGCCACAACTACTGAAGCCCGCGAGCCACAACTACTGAAGCCCGCACGCCTAGACCCTGTGCTCCACAACAAGAGAAGCCACTGCAATGAGAAGCCCACGCACCGCAACGAAGAGTAGCCCCCGCTCGCTGCAACTAGAGAAAGCCCGCACGCAGCAACGAAGACCCAAGGCAGCCAAAAATAATAAATAAATTAAATAAATAAATTTATAAAAAAAAAAAGAAAGATGGAATCAGGAGTGAGATTAGCATGTAAAATTCATTCCTTGAAATCCTATACAGAGGAAAATATTAGCAGTTATGTAATTCAGCACCTTACTTCATAGCAGTTTTAAAAAAAAAAAACAGAAAACTCAGAAAATTACCTCCAGCTTTGAGCAATGTGACTTCCTGTTGAATTCTCCAAGTTAAACTACACAAAAGATCATTGAAAAAGACATTTTGCAGTTATTGGCTTTAAACCAGTTAAAAATTGAGAGCTAACTGCCAGACTTGTGCCCTTGAGAAGTTCTGTCGCTAAAAGGGCCAGATTTCCATTAAAGTCATTTCTAGTTTGTGATACAAAACCATCTGTATTACAGACAGGAGAATATTCAGTTTTCTAGTCTCTTATAGCTACAGGTTAAAAAGGGCCATTCCAAGCAGATTTCTACCCACAAATGACCCCAAATCTGTATAACCCTTTCAGCCTCTCCAAGGATCCATCCTCAGCCTCATTTCGTGTCTTGGGGGTACAGTTCTAATTCTCTCATGCTACCTACCGCAGGCCCCTGAGGTTTGGAAAAGCCATGCTGCTATTCCCCTCACAGATCTGCTTTCATGAGAATTTGGAAGTCCTGAGCCTCCATTTGCTCAAAAACAGCAAAGGAAAGAACTGGGCCTCTGCTGAGCCCTCCATAGGTCTGTAGGAGGTGACGATAAGGGTTCTCAGATAACTTCTGAGACATTCAAACTCCCAAATGCTTTCTAGCAAAGCTGACTCTCCCAGGGTAGAAGCCTTCTTATACAGATGCGAAAAGCACTAACCATAAAGAGATCGATAAATCAGACTTCATGAAAATGAAGAACTTTTGTTACCCAAAATACCACTAAGACAGCAAAAGGTAAGCCATATTGGAAGACTCTATTTGCAATATATATTTCTGATAAAGAGTCTTGTCTCCAGTATAAATAAAGAATGCATACAAATCAGTAAAAGAAAAAAAAGGCAGAATACCTAATTAAAAAAAAAAAAGGTTTAAAAAGCATATCCAAGCGGTCAATATACACATGAAAAGGTACTCAACATCATTAGTCAGTAGAGAAATACAAATGAAGAACTTAGCAAGATATTGTTACACACACACTAAAATGGATAAAACTGAAAAGGGTGTGGAATAACTGGAAATCTCATAATTGCCGGTGGGAGTATAAATTAATACAATCACTTTGGAATAAATATCTAATGCTGATGACCATATGCATATTCTGTGACCCAGCAAGTCTGCTTCAGGGCAGAAATACATACATAGCAGCATTCCGTGTAATAGCCCCAAACTGGAAAAACCCAAATGTCCACCAACACTAGCATGGATAAATAAGCCAGAGGGCATAATACAATGCAATATTATACCACAATGGGAAACAAAAACAGAAACAAAAACACTACTGTAATAATGAGTTTAGGCCTTAAAGACATAATGTTGAGAGGGACACAGAAGAATGAATACATACAGTAGGATTCCACTTACACAAAGTTGAAATGCAGACAAAACCAAACTGTGGTGATAGAAGACAGAATGACTAGGTCGGGGGATCCAGTGAAGTTCCCAGAGTGTCATTAATGTTCTATTTCTTGATCTGGGGGTTATTACATGGGTGGTTTCATTTTTGTAAAAATTCATCAAGTTGTTTACCTGTGACTTGTGTACTTTTCTACGTGAGTGCTATACTTAGCAAAAGTGCTTACTTAAATAAGAGGGCTTGACGAAGCAAGCCTCCAGGTCTGAGACCTCACCCACTGTCACCACTTTAAAATGAAGGCAGAAGGGGGAATTTTACACTGACATTCCTGGAGGCTGCACGAGAATCTGTTTTTCAAAGGCTGCTCTTGCACTACAATGGAGAAGGGGATGGTTACCTGGAAGCACCACTATTGGCTTTTATTTTCTAAATAATTTTTCAGAAACTGCAACAGGCATGGAAGAGAACAGAACCAGAAAAGCTCATCGACAAACAAAACATCAGAGAGTTAAAGAGACCTTGGGAGGTCATGGGATCCAGATTTCTGTCTCCTTGGAGGAACACATTCAGTTTCCCAGACGATGAGAATAGATATTCTACAATAGCACTAAGACTGTGGGTGATTTCTGATCTGATTAATTTTAACTTGATATACCAGGTTATAACTGGTATAGAGTCATAGCCATAAGAGTCCTTTATGGCTAAGTTTGCCAATGATGTATCCTGAGAGGCTAGTCATGTTACTTCTGGTTATTTTTTAAGAAACCTCTTTAATCTGGTGGCTCTTACTTGGTAAGAGATATAGTAGAATTAACTATTGGTAACATTCCAACTTACACAAGTAGCAATATGTGGTTTCCTGGTATTGAACTCCCGAGTGCAGTGTCCACATAAAGTGGTTCTTATTTGGAAACCAGCATCACATTTACGTAACTCATAATGCATTTCATTACATCTGCTCATTTAAATATTTATTTATCCTCTTTTACAACCATGATTTTAAAAGGTCTTTCACTTTGACAATAATCTGTAGATTCCCTTACCATTCTCTTTGCTAAGCTAATGAATATTCACACTATAATCATCAATTACCCACAACCATGCTCATTGAAACCTCAGTTATCGATGGTTGGTCAAATCCCTGGAGAACGATCTGCCAGTATCCTAGTGGGTAAGTCCTTCGTGGAGAAACAAACCTAGTTTTCTAATGTGAGCAACAATAGCCACACTACTGAGTCCTTCAAGTATGAAAAGCAATTAGTGGATACATGACATAGAACCCTGACTACTCATGACCATGGTCCATTCAGGTTATAAATGGAAGGATGGTCAATTTTATGTGCCAATTTGGGTAGGCCATGGTACCCAGTTTTTGGTCAAACAACAATCTAGATATTTCTGTGAAGGTATTTTTTAGATATGATTAACATTTAAATCAGTAGGCTCTGAGTAAAGCAGATTGCCCTCCGTGTGGGTGGGCCTCATCCAATCAATTAAAGACCTTAAGAGAAAAGACTGCAGTCCCCAGAGGAAGAAGGCCTTCTGACTCCAGACCGCCTTTGGACTCAAGATGCAATAGCAACTCTTGCCTGGCCTCCAGTCTGCCCACGTTCCCTGCAGATTTCAGACGTACCTGCCCCCATATCGCATAAGCCAGTTCCTTAAAATCAATCACTCTCCCTCCCTCCCCCCACACCCCCTGTATGGACACACATACACACACACACACACACACACACACATGCACGCACACACACACCCCTTACTGATCCTGTTTCTGTGGAGATCCCTAATACAAATGGCTTAACATACAGTTGTTTCCAGAGTGAAAGGAACTCTGGAATAGCTTTGTCCCGCATCTACTGTATTTTGTATCAGAAAGGTAAACTGCATGCTTGTGCGACCATCAAGGTCAGTGCTCCTCCTGGGCACTGCTCCCTGCCAAAGTGAACTATATGGGGCATAAGGAATGTGTCATAAGAAGCCTAATATCCATGGAACTCTGCTCAACATTATGTAACAACCTAAATGGGAAAAGAATTTGAAAAAGAATGGATCTACGTGTACGTACAACTAAATCACTCTGCTGTACACCTGAAATTAACACAACATTGTTAATCAACTGCACTCCAATATAAAATAAAAATTTTTTAAAAAGTCTAATACCCATAATTAACATACCTCTCACCAAATATCATTATGATCGTGACCCCAGGAGAAATCTGACAAACTGAATAATAAGTGACCAAATTTGAACTTTCTCTTCTTTAAATTATTTGACCCAAAGGTTCCCCAAAGGTCTCTCTTTCAGAAACAACTTCCCAAAGTGATCTTCTGATTCATTCTCTCTAGGTCAGCTTTCTATCTCAACTATTACAAGGTCGGAGTTTCTTCAAGAGAACCTGTAATTATTCAGTCAGACATCTGCTTCAAGACAGAGAGTGGGCTAAAGTTCAAGCAGTGTTTTTGTGCCAAAAAACACAGCTTCTCCACTCAGTTTGATTTCAAGAGGATAAGTGTTCGTTAGAAGTCTCAGGAACTGACTGGGAGGTGAGAAGATGAAGGAAAAGAGGACTGCAGGCCAAAGGAATCCAAAAACAGGGAGAGGCGGGTAGATGACAGAGGAGTTTCCTGCAGCAGGCCCCCAAATGATTCTGGCTCTTGTGGTGTGAAGGCTGGAAAGTTCGTGTATTTATATGATAAGGAGCCAATGCACTATGCATAAGAAAAAAAGTCAGGTTTTATCACTGTTTTTAAACACTGGCATTTAAGAGAATTTAAGGGAAGCACAAAGCTCATTAGCATGACTTACCTCGAAGTGGTAGCTCCTCCAATCAGCAACGGAATCTTTATAGCTAATCTCTCCATTTCCTTAGCAACGAAAATCATTTCATCCAGGGAAGGAGTGATTAGTCCTGACAGGCCAATTATATCTATTATTTAAAAAAAGAGAAAAAAGGACAGTGAGAAGGAGAATGAGAGGAAAAGTATGAAGACTCATTTTCAAAACTTTGTAATAAAGACCACAAGACAGAAGATAAATTCCTAATTTCTAATTCTGAGCCTTCTTTTCTGACTGGGGGCTTTCAATTTATTGTTTGCTTTCAGGAGTAAATATGATTTGCAACTTCAAGTTGCAATAATATGCTTGCCACAGTTTCGGGAAGCCATGCAATTGTTAGTTCATGATTTCCCAGACTCAACGTGTCACAGTGTCAGAAGAAACATAAAAGCAACTACACACAGAGGAAAAAAATCTAATAAAACTGTTCTCTTTTAAGAAGCCTGTCCCCATTCCCCTTCCTCATAGCTAGAAAGGAGTTTCACGGTTACCTAGTCACCCCTTCGACCTCCATTATAAACGGCAATGACAGCACCCCCAGGCAGAGCTGACACTTGAATGTCTGAATGTCCCACCATCCCACATGGGCTGGGACATGACTATTCACCGATAGACAGACACTGGGAGGAAATGATATTTACTGAAATGCCCAGGAACACGGCTGCACAGTACCTGCTTTGTGGTCGAGAGCAGCTTTCAGTATCTTGTCACATGGAGTCATGACTCCTAAGTCAATAACTCTGGGGCACAGAAATGAGATGTGAGAAAATTAATGAGAACCCACTGGTGAAAAAGCTAAACGAACATTTTTATTTAGCCATTAAATACTGCTCTAACGTAAACTGGAATCACACTGAAAAGCTCACTAAATATCAACCACCAACTCAACGATGACTGCCATTTATTAGGAACTGACCATGGGTCAGGGACTATGCTGAGCTTTTTTAAACACCTTTGCCGACTTAATCCACAGAGCATCTAATCCACCTATTTAAAGTAGACAATTCAATTATTTTTGGTAGAGGACACTATTACTTTCTAAGCTCTGGTAAAATATATATAACACATAATTTGCCATTTTAACCTAAGTACAATTCAGCATCACTAATCAGTCAGTCGCAATGTTATGCAATCATCACCAGCATTTATTTTCAAGACTCTTTCATCGCCCCAAAAGAAACTCTGTAATCCCTCAGCAACAATCCCCGATCGGCCCGCCCCAGCCCCTGGTAACCTCTACTCTACTTTCTGTCTCTATGAATTTGCCTAGTCTGGATATTTATACAAGTGGAATCATACATTATTTGTCCTTTTGTGTCTGGCTTATATCACTTAGCATAATGACTTCAAGGTTGCTCTACGTTGTAGCCTGTGTCAGAACTTCATTCCTTTTTAAGGCTGAATAATATTCCATTGTATGAATGTGCTACATGGTGTTTATTCATCCATCTGTCAATGGACACCTGGGTTGTTTCCACTATGCTAAGCCTTCTGTATAAACAATCCTGTTTAAACCCTCATAGGAACTCTACATGGAAGCACTACCATAAGGCCCATTTTCTGTGGTTTGTTTCATATTTTACTTCACGCATTTATCCAAATATATACACTGGATGGATTATTACAAATGGCATTATTGCATTAAAGAATATAAATATTTTTACGATGCTTGCTTGATTCATATTTTAAACTCGATTTTGAGGCAGGTTTTACCAATTAATACTCTCTCTTTTTTTAAAATTCTTGAAAACATGATTTTTACATTTTAATGAAGAAGGGCCCAGAGAAGTGTGGGCCCAGAAGTTAAGTATCTTGTCCAAACAACTAATCAGTAGCAGAGCTGAGGTTTGAACCAGGATCTGACACCAAAATCCATCTTCTTAGCCATGTAGGCCAATAAAGATGCTGGGTAAGTTCACTCAATAAATATCCACTGAACAGTATACCCTACATGGAAGCCAACAAGGAGGATAAGCAAGAAGAGGTCAGTTCCTGCACATGAAAAGATGACGAGAAGGAATCTGGTGACTTAAGTCGAGGGAGAGGGAGACTGAATCAGAGAGCAGGTAACCACGAGAGATGGAGTGAGACTCAAAGGAAGAGCTGACCCTGGGCCAGCACACGAGAAGGGGGATGCAACTGGGCAGAGGAAGCCTGGAGCCTGTTACGCTCAGAGGACAGAGTAACACCAAGGAATTGTAACTGAGGGAGGAGACAGCTTTCTGGAACTCGGAGAAAATGGGACTTCTGCCCTGGAAAATGTTCTATAAACTACTCTTCTATTCTAGATTTAGAGAGTACACGGAATGTCAGTCATTTTGACAATTTAATTTGATCATAAGTATTTGTTTTAAAGACGTTTAAAAAATTACAGTACGCGTTTTCACTTGCTTCCTAATGTCAACAATTCTCATAACTAAATAGGCAAAATAATTTTAAATTAAAAAAAAAAATCAATGCTTAAGAACTACTACCTGACATCATGTCAGCTGCTAACAGGTGGGTGTAGTTGGACACCAGGGGCAGGAAGGAGCCTTGCTTCTCACTATATAGCTTTTCATACTGTTAGATTTTTTAGCTTGTTGCCATATTACTTAAATTAAAAAAAAAAATAAACTAGCACATATGGAATCCTCAGTAAGTACACAATTTCAAATCAATGCTAACTCTATTCAGGTCTGTTAGCACTAAGCCGGTAGAGAACAAATGCTGTAGGTGTTGATGATGGGGCACTGCAGGTTATAACAGGGGCGAGGTGGAACCCTTTTTTTTTTTTTTTTAGCACATTGCACTCAGTCTGGCAACTGGATTTGTTAAACTGTGACTAAATACAGCCTATAAAACTAAGCAAAATAGCATATTGCTTTTATATCAAGACAAAGAGGCATGTATTTCAAAGCTGACTGCTTTCAGCATTGCATATATTTTAAAAATTCAATTAAAAATCATCAGTATGATGGCAAGAATCATCTTCCTCTCAATTCTTTTTCTTGTTTTAGGCACTGTATCGTTCAGGAACATCGTGTGATGCTTGCTTTTGTTTGAGGAAAAGTAAGGAGACCTCGTGGCCGGAAAGAAATGGAGGAAGGAGAAAGCTGTAGGGAGTAAGGTCAGAGAGGGAGAAGAGGGCATCTTTTTTTCTTTTTTTAATTTTTATTATTTATTTATTTTTTATTTTTGGCCGCGTTGGGTCTTCGTTGTTGCATGCGGGTTTTCTCTAGGTGCGGCGAGCGGGGGCTACTCTTTGTTGCGGTGCGTGGGCTTCTCATTGCAGTGGCTTCTCTTGTTGCAGAGCACGGGCTCTAGGCGCACGGGCTTCAGCAGTTGTGGCAAGTGGGCTCAGTAGTTGTGGTTCGCAGGCTCTAGAGCGCAGGCTCAGTAGTTGTGGCCCACAGGCTTAGTTGCTCCGCGGCATGTGGGATCTTCCTGGACCTGTGTCCCCTGCACTGGCAGGCGGATTCTTAACCACTGCACCACCAGGGAAGCCCCGTAGAGGGCATCTTAGTGGCAGCGATTAGTTCGATTTTCAAAATATTGTTTCTTTAGCTATCCAAATGGAGCCCTTAGGTAGTCGTCTGGATAGGTAAGCCTGGAGTCCAGGTGACAGATCCATGCTGGGGATAAAACTTGGGACTTGACAGCATATTAGATGGTGTTAAAAAGTCCTCAGACCGTGTGTAAAAGATGTAGAAAAATAAATTGCCAAAAGCGGGTGGAGGGTGGGGAGAAAGGGGGGAGGGAAGGCGGGGAGAGAGGAGGGGAAGGGGAGGGGAGATGAAAGGGGAGAGGAGCAAGAAAAAAAAAGTCATGAGACTGAATGAGATGATCTAAGACTCTCTGACCAGACCCACTTTAACCCGATCTGACTTTTATCAAGATCCCAGGTGGTCAGAAGGCAAATTACAGTCCGAGAAGCACTAACCTAGGTAGTGAGGACAGACAGAGAAGAGGTCCCAGGGCTGAGCCTCGGAGCACTCCCCTGTTCAGGGGTCGCACAGAGAAGGAGAAATCAGCAAGAGAGTGACAACCGGCAGTCAGGCAGGTAAGAAGAGGTCTGGAAACAGTGAGCCAGGGGTCTGGGGTAAAAGTTCAACTTCCAACGTATTAGGCTGCCTTAAGAGGTCTTGCTGGGAGACAGTCAAATACATCACTGTTTAGAGGAGCACTTCCCAACGTTTTCCACGCATAGAAAGTAGTATTTATGGCACTGGGATACAGGAAGGAGGCTGCTCACCACCAGGGACAACTAATCTAGGCCTGGGGTTGTCCCCAGCCCCACCCCAGAAGAAAGGGATCAGTTTCTGACCATGTGTGAGTTGAGAAATCAGTTTCTGAGCACATGTGAGTTCATTACAATATGAATTCTAATTAATATTCTGAATTAGAATATGGTGTGACAAGTGCCACAGAGGAGGCATTTACAGTGTGCTGTGGGAGACCATCTAATCTCGGTAACAACTAGAAGCACCCCAGGAGGGTGATTCCAGCTACATTTTGAAAAAAATACGTAGGTATTAGCTGGATGAAGGAAAACAGAGGGCCACCCAGACAGAAACTAGTACTATGAAGGTCCAGAATCACAAACAACTGACCCTGGGGAACCCTGGCTGAAGGAAAGGATCTGAAGCCTGGGTCAGTCCCATCCCTGCCTTCCGTGGCGGCCACCATTCTTCCCACCATCTCTTCCCATTTTCTCTCCCCTTTACTACAACTCCCTGAGTCCCCCACATAGCTCTCCACCTCTTTTGGCTTTCCCTTGGTTTCCCTTCTGCACTCTGAGCTATACCCCATGTCTGTAGGCCTCTTATACACATTCTTATATTTTGCCACATGAGAGATTAAAGAAAATAAAAATGATGTTATGGAAAATTTTGTATTTTATAATCATCTTTCTAAAGTGCTTATAACAGAGTTGTAAACGCAAGCATTTAATTTGGGTTTCTAATACAGAAAAAAATGTAAGCTGCACTAAATGCCTTAGCAAAGGCATCCAATACTATTTAAGAATTCATACAATTTAGAAAATAAATATTATAATATATAAAGCCCCTTTTACTCTCCAGAAGGAATTAAAATGGAATATAAAGCTAGCTTTGCATCTGCATCCACTTAGGGTGCCTCATATTTGCTGTCATTGTGAAATGAAGTTAAAGGTGGCAGCTTCTTCTGATCCTGCAATTCACATGTACCACCACTAGATGGGAGTACCGTACCAGTCTGCAGCCCCAACTAAGGTTTCCAAGCTGTAGTTAAGAACAGATAAATGGATAAAGCAGGAGTGATACATGCATACAATGGAACCATAAGAAGCCATAAGAAAGAAGGAAATCCTGCCATTATGACATGGATGGACCATGAGGGCATTATGCTAAGTGAAATAAGTCAGACAGAGAGAGACAAATACTTTATGATATGCTCACACGGGGAATCTAAAAAAGCTGAACTCATAGAAACAGAGAGTAGAACCGGTGTTACCAGGGGCTGAGGGGTGGGGAAATGGGGAGACGCTGGTCAAGGGTACAAACTTCCAGTTGGAAGATGAATAAGTTCTAGGGATATAATGCACAGCACTGTGAATGGAGTTAACAATACTGTATGATATACTTGAGAGTGTTTAGAAAGTAGATCTTAATTGCTCACCACAAACAAGAAATGGTAATTACGTGATGTGATGGAGGTGTTAGCTAACACTATGGTAGTGATCATACTGCAATATATAAGTGTATCAAATCAACACGTTTTACACCTTAAACAATGTTATATGTCAATTATATCTCAATTAAGCTGGAAAACGACAGACACACACACACACACACACAGTTGAAAGCCTCCAAATAATTATAAAGAGAGCATGTTGAGGTGCTAGGAGAAGTCTCTAGTGCGCCCTTGACTTAGATACAGTCGTTTTCCTCACTCAGCTGAAAGCTCTAACATTATACAGTTTCAAAGTGTCCCCTTCTTAGCCATATATTGCATATTATTTACCCATACTAGACAATTATATTAAGAACCACTGGTTAAAATGAAAATATGCCTCATTATCTGTTTCATCAGATCCATATTTTTTAAAGTACTAGATGTATATCTAATTTTAACATTTCTGTTAATATATCCTACTTTTTCGTACCCAGTTAAACAGTGTGCATTATCTGTTAAATGGGAAAAGTCCACATTTGTCTTTTTATATAATTATTGTTAAAGAGTATATCTAAAATCAACTTTCATGTAATCAAATATCTGATCAAAAATGTTTTTAAATATTCTAAATTATTTCTTCAGAGGAATTTAACTAGAATATTCATATTATATATTACAGTTAAAGTTGTTTATAACTGGAATAAATACTGGAAGCTAAAATGACATAACACAGAATCCGGACTTTTGGATTCAGAAGCCCTGAGTACAGTCTGCCACTTGCTAGCTGTGTAAAATGAGAAATACAATAATTGAGGCAGGCAAAGCAGGATCAAAACCATAAAAAGAAAGAATGAACAAAAAGAAAGAAAGAAAGAGAGGGAGGGAGGGAGGGAGGAAGGAAGGAAGGAATCAGGAAAAGAATACCAAAAAACAAAGAAAAAGAAAAATCAGTTACATAAAAGCACTATATAAATTGTGAAGCAGAAAACAAATGTTAGGTATTAGTAAACTCTTGGTGGACACATCCCCAGATCTATTTAAATTCTCAAATCTGCAAATTCTATTGCATCATCCCCATAAAAAATGTGTTTTCTGTCTAGACAGAACTATCACTTTCAGTCCTCTTTACTTCTTTTTTCCCCCACAAAGAACACGTCTTTTCATGAGATTTACTGCATCAACGACAAAGAACCAGGAATGAGAAAGTTGCATTAATATCTGGTACTGGATGGTTTGCTAGACTCACTCACTAGCTGGGTGATTCACCCAGGCATCAGCTGGAACATGGATACCCAGCAAAACCATACATTTAACTACATAAAGCAGCTATCAGGGGCACCTGTCTACTAGCTGACGTCATAACATTAAACCCACCAGTGCCAAAAGTCTATGTGTTATAAGACATAAGACTCAAAGGAGTGTTTGACCTGATAGAAAAAGTTTGCACATTAACTTTTTTTTTTTTTTTTGTAAAAAGAATGAAATTTCATCAGAAGATGTTTCTCCAGTTACTCCAGATAAGTGACCCCCAGTGCACAAGCCAGAGGAACTGGGTATGCTGGAGGAAAGCCTCAGGTTTAATAAGCCACTTTCACTGTTGACATTGGGCTCCAGTAGCACCCTGGAGAAATGCCACAGTTTTCCCTGGCCTCTTTTTTTTTTTTTTTTTTTTGACTGCTTTGGGTCTTGGTTGCTGCACGCGGGCTTTCTCTAGGTGCAGCAAGCGGGGGGCTACTCTTCATTGCAGTGAGCAGGGTTCTCATTGCAGTGGCTTCTCTTGTTGCGGAGCACGGGCTCTAGGCACGTGGGTTTCAGCAGTTGTGGCTCGCCGGCTCTAGAGCACAGGTTCAGTAGTTGTGGCGCACGGGCTTAGTTGCTCCGCAGCATGTGGGATCTTCCCGGACCAGGGATCAAACCTGTGTCCCCTGCACTGGCAGGCGGATTCTTAACCACTGCACCACCAGGGAAGTCCCTTAAAATGTTTTAACTGGAGGAAAAAACATTCCTGGTATGATTCTCTCAGCTACTTGTCCATTTTTCATAATAAAAAATGATAAACACATGACAATGATATCTCAAGAATTGCTGTAGAGAGTTTGCCTACAAATTGCCTTTTCAATAGTTCTTGTCCCACTATCACCACTGAATATGTTCCTGGCTTTTTAGCCTGATAAACAGTAAAGTTCTTAAATGGAGAAAAGTCAACTAAATCACTTCGGTGTCTCTGATACAATGCATGGTATGTAGTAGATGATCTATAAACATTTATCAGCGTAACTGAATTTGAACTAATTATGATGAATGCAAATAGAAACCAACAACATAGGGTTTGAAAAGATGAGACAACAGAAGAAATGTCAGAGATTTTAGGAAGCAAATACCTCATCCAAATACTTATTCCTCGTCCAAATACTTATCCTATAGGTAAAATCTCATTATAACAACCTTCACTGTATCTCCAGTATTTTTATCTTAAAAAACAAATTAATATATTCCAAGAACAATATTCCTCTTTTCCAGGACCAGGAGAGAATGCTAAGTCTTGGACAGTGAACAGGCAGCCAAACGGAAGTGCCTGTGAAGACAGTCAGAGGGAAGAAGGTGCCGCCCTGACACTGCTCCTCCATCTCCAGCCTTTCTGAGTGGTTCTTAGCTGCATTTAATTAGCCTTGAATGAATGCAGACATGGATAAACATTTTGAGACTAGGCAGGGGGCTTAGAGGGTAATTATTATCTGACAGTGGGCAAAGACAACTCCAAGGGGGCCTGGCTGTAGCTGCAGTCAAGTCTCTCTTCTCTATAGAGAAAAACGCACATTGGAAAGAAGTCCATGACTCAAAGAGACTGTTGGTTGGACATGGACCAGAGAAGACATTAGTTATATTAGGCTTTTCATTACAAAGAATATGTTGAAATCTGAGCAAAACATGCTCTTACTGTGGGTCATGAGCTCTCATATAGAAATAAATTTGCGCTGAATAATCATTCAACTATAATGAAAGATATAAGAAAGCGATTTTACTTGTATACAACATTCAAAAACTAGCTTCATCAACACCAGGAGGCATGCCTGGTTCTGTTCCAAGCAAAGCAAAAAGAACGGTACAGTCAAAGCCTTCTTATAAAACTTCATTTAGCCAAGGTCTTAACAAGATCTTGGCTCTAAAAATCTGGCAGTTCATTGAGAGGAAAAGGGAAATATGCTCAATGTCACGGGCCATGGGGTGGGACCCGATGTTCCAGCCTCTGGCCGGAGGTCAAATCCCCAGAAGCCTCTTGTTGTTTTGACCCTGCTTGAATAGTTTTTTCCATTCTTTTTGTCCTTACTGAACATACAACATTAAATAATTACTAACTTCCTTCATTTGAAAAGATATGTTCAATGTAGAAAATTTGAAAACACAGTGAAGAAAAAGAAATTAAAAATAACCTCTAATATCTACTGCCCTACCACGCCCTTCGCACCCAGTAAAGAATTACCCTGTTAATGCTTTTATTTTAAATAAGAAAGGGGGTGAAAATGACGGGTCTTAACTCACCTGAAATTATTGCAGCCAAGGACTACTCCAACTATGTTCTTGCCAATGTCGTGCACGTCGCCTTTAACGGTAGCCAGCACAATGGTACCTTGGTAAGGGTCCTGGAGAGGAAGCCAAGCAGCTAAGCATCGCTGTGGTCACTTCAGAGCAGATCACCCAGTTCTCTAAAGCCAGACAGGTGTCGGCACAGAAAGCAATTCAATACAACCAAGGCAACCTCAAAGATGGACTCGGGGGACTTCCCTGGTGGTCCAGTGGTTAGGACTCCAGGCTTCCAATGCAGTGGGTGTGGGTTTGATCCCTGGTCGGGGAAGTAGGATCCCACATGCTGCATGGCATGGCCAAAAAAAAAAAAGATGGACCCAGAAGCCAAGTCCCGCGCTCTGTGAGAAGAAGGCTGTAAGCCCCAGCAGCTCGGAGGAGGCCCGCCCAGCTGGTTAGCTCAGGGGGCTTCAACCAAGATCATGCATTCCATCACCTCAAAGGACAGTTTAAGTTCAAATACAAAACAGTCCCATCGCTGAAGATCATATCCTTAACCCCCAAAACCTGTCTGATAAACGTTTGCTGTTAGCAGTAAAGGGAGAGGAAGGAGCTGGTGAATTGCACCCGTCCTGTCAGAATGGGAAGGACCACAACAGCCCAGTGCAGGGGGGCTTCAACACTGTTGCTCTATACTGTCAGCATTCCTTCCCTCAGAAAAAGGAAGGGAGGGAGGGAGGAAGGGAGGGAGGGAGGGAGGGAGGGAGGGAGGAAGGAAGGAAGGAAGGAAGGAAGGAAGGAAGGAAGGAAGGGAGAAAAGAAGAAAAGAAGAAAAGAGAAAAAGAAAAGAAAAAGGCACACAAGGCAAATGGGATTTTTATAAACACTATGCAAGAGCCGTTCACAAACTCAGATCGATTTTAGAATTCAGAATCCTAGGGGCCAAAGCTGCCTGAGCTTCACAGGGGGCTAAACAAGGTCAAAAGCTTAATGATTTACTGTGGTGGTACAGCCAGCAAGAATGGAACTGAATCCAGAAGTGGTGACAAGAACATGACCAGCACACAGGAAATATTCAGTTAAGAGGTTAAGAGGTTTTCCAAAACTAAACAGCATCTCAAGGGTAGGGACCAATCTTTTTTAGCTACAGTGTCGAGCACAGTACCTGGCACATAGTAGGAGCTTTGTAAATAGTCAGTAGATGAATGAACAAACTGCTTTTGTCTTGAAATCATGGGCTTTGCTTGAAAAATTATGTTCCTATTAAAAATTTCATGAAGCCACATTTATGGGAAAAATCCCAGGGTATTCTGATATTTGGTAAAAGAGCTGGATCATTTCTCCCTTTCATCTTCCATGACAAACACAGCCAAGCCTGATGGCTTAGGTCCCTACCCACACCCCAGTAAGAGTGTGCAGAGCCGATCCCCACAGGGCCCACAGGCTCGGACAAAATGACTCACCTTGTCTTCTATCGTGCCAGTAAGCACTTTGGTTTCTTCTCTCTCTTTTTCCATGAAGGGAATAAGATGACCCACAGCCTTCTTCATGACCCGAGCTGACTTTATAACCTGGGGTAAATACACAGAGTCAGGCATATTTACCAGAACACCTGGATGATTGCCACTGGCCACTTGTGAAATTTTAGCACAAATTATTATGCATGCTTTGTCCTCAGGTCAGCCACCCTGGAGTCCACTTATGACAGTGGGTGGGGTAACGAAGGAGATCTCCGTGAGGAAAGTCAATGAATGAGGTAGAGCAGGAGGAAAACAAGGCTAGAAACCAAATGTTGCAGTTTCTGTCCTCTGAACTTCTGCACGTTATTTTTTCTCTGCCTAGAGGGCCCTCCATCACATCTCCATGTTCTATACATCCTTCAGGTGTCAAGCTTCTCCTCCCAGAGCCCCTTGTCAGCCTTCTCTTCTCAATCCCCAGTGTTGCAATTCACCTACAATTAAGGCTTATGCAAAAAAGGACCTTTTAAAGCTTACAGAATTGGAGAAGAATTTTGCAAACATATATTGGATAAGAGATTAATATCCAAAATATATAAAGAACTAACACAACTTCATAACAAAAAACCAAATATTCCGATTAAAAAGTGGGCAGAAGAAATAAAAAGACATTTTTCCAAAGAAGATATCAAAATGGCCAGTAGGCATATGAAAAGATGCTCAACACCACTAATCATCAGGGAAATGCTAATCAAAACCACACTGAGATATCACCTCACACCTGTTAGAATGGCCATCACCAAGATAAGAAACAACAGGTGCTGGTGAGGATGTGGTGAAAAGGGAACTCCTATGCACTGTTGGTGGGAATGTAAATTAGTCCAACTATATGGAAAACAATATGGAGGTTCTTTAAAAAATTAAAAATAGGTCTACCACACGATCCAGCAATTCCACTTTTGGGTGTAAACCCAAAGGATATGAAATCAGGATTTCGATAAGATATTTGCACATCCATGTTTATCACAGCATTATTTATAGTAGCCAAGATATGGAAACAACCCGAACACCCATCAACAGATGAATGGATAAAAAAGATGTGGTACATATATACAATGCAATATTATTCAGCCATGATAAAAGAGGATATCCCACCATGTGCAAAAAACATAGATGGACCTTGAGTACATTATACTAAGCAAGATAAATCAGATAGAGATAGATAAGTACTGTATGATATCACTTACATGCGGAACCTGAAAAAGGCAAACAAGAAAGAAAAAACAAAACAAAACAGAGAGTAAAATGGTGGTTACCAAAGGATAGGGGATGGGAAGATAAGACTGATGGTATTTAAGGGTACAAACTTGTAACAAATAAATAAGCCATAGAGATCTAACACAGTATAATGAATATAGACAATAATATTGTACTATAATGATACAGTGTGATAAAAATTACTTCAATGGCAATCATATTACAATATATAAATGTATCACTGTGCACTTTAAATTTACAAAACATAACATGTCAAATTTATTAAATAGACAAAAAAGAACAGGGCCTTTTATAAAATTCATCAACGTATGCTAAAATTCATGAGTAGAAGTAGGATGAGAAACAGGATATTTGCATAGTCTCAAAGTTTCTCCCCACAAGTAAATTTACAGTGGAGAAACATAGCAGGCACCATTAACCAAATGATCAAAGTTAACCTCACCAGTAATGAGACACAGCAACATGATGGGCCTCCTGATATGATCCACCAAGAAGGGCACAGCATTATACTGTGTTATTCTTGCCAAAAATGAGAAAACATCAGACAAATTCAAACTGAGGGACAGGCTACCATTATCAAACTGTACTATACTCTTCAAAAGTCAAGGTCACGGGGCGTCCCTGGTGGCGCAGTGGTTGAGAATCTGCCTGCCAATGCAGGGGACACGGGTTCGAGCCCTGGTCCAGGAAGATCCCACATGCCGCAGAGCAACTGGGCCCGTGAGCCACAGCTGCTGAGCCTGCGCGTCTGGAGCCTGTGCTCCGCAATGAGAGGCCCGTGCACCGCGATGAAGAGTGGCCCCCGTTTGCTGCAACTGGAGAAAGCCCTCGCACAGAAACGAAGACCCGACACAGCCAAAAATGTAAATTAATTAATTAATTAATTAAAAAAAAAAAAAGTCAAGGTCACAAGGAAAGACTCAGGAACTGTTAGAAAAGGCAGGATAAAAGCAATGTGGGGTTGTGGAACACAAAGAGAACAGCAGCGGAAACACTAGTGAAATCTGAATAAGGTCTTTCGTTAACAGTATTATACCAATGTTAATTTCCTGGTTCTGATAACTGTACTACGATCAAGTGAAAATGTTAACATTAAGGGAAGAAGTTGAGTGAGGGATACATGGACACTTTAAACTACATCTGCAACTTGTCTGTAAGTCTAAAGTTAACTCGAAAATAAAAAGTTAAAATAGTAAGTCAACATCATGAAAAATAAAGACTGTGGAACTGCCCCAGATGGGGGGAGACTAAGACAGGACAACTGAATGCTCCTTATTTTGAGTGTGGTTATGGTTTCACAGGTGCAGACATGTTAAAGCTTATCAAACTGCATCCTTTAAATACGTGCAGTTTATTGTATATTAATTATAAAACAATAAAGCTATAAGAAAAAATGAATGCTATGAAGGAAACAGGGGAAATGGGCAATGAATAATTAAATGTAGAATGAGTTTTAAAAAAATCAACTATAGCTTAAATTTTAAAAAAAGTTAAATAAGAAAAAAAAAAAAAAGAACAGGGACTTTTCATTTTTTGTATGCCTCACAGACCTGAACCCAGAAGGTTCAACAAGACTTGTTAACTGATGTGGTCAGTAGCTGCTGTAAGTCAAAATAAGAGTAAGAGTACTGGTTTTACTTGAAATATATCATTTAATGTATATCACTATTTAAAATGGTAATGACCTTTTCAAAATATTCATCCTTAAGGATGAGCACTGGCTGGTCAAATCAAATCTTAATATGATAATTTTACATTAATCTTGGGTTTTTTTTTAAATTTAATTTATTTTTATACAGCAGGTTCTCATTAGTTATCCATTTTATACATATTAGTGTATACATGTCAATCCCAATCTCCCAATTCATCACACCACCACCACCACCCCCCCGCCACTTTCCCCCCTTGGTGTCCACACATTTGTTCTCTACATCTGTGTCTCTATTTCTGTCTTGCAAACCGGTTCATCTGTACCATTTTTCTAGGTTCCACACACATGCATTAATATACGGTATTTGTTTTTCTCTATCTGACTTAATGCACTCTGTATAACTTGGGTTTTATTTTAATTTGGGGGTGGAGGAGAGACAGGTGTTAGGGTAAGAAGTGATACAGAAGCCCAGAACATGAAGACTAGAATGCTGGGAATATCCAGATGACCTCTAACCTCCACACCAGCCTAGATGGACTTTTCCAGACTACTCCTAAAAATGAATTTAGAGAAAGAATGACCAGAATCACATCTCAATGCCCCTGAGCTCTTGTCAAAATTAAAACCTGAGAAATATACCCAAACTTACTATGCATTAAAAGATAAAGGCTTTTTCTTTCAATTGTGAAAATTTTCCCCCCACCATTTGCCAACCTGAGGTAGAAACATTTTTCCAGCTCCAAAAAGATCACCAACAATTTTCATGCCATTCATCAGTGGCCCTTCAATGATATTCAGAGGTCGGGGATATTTTTCCTGGTTTAATCTGGCTTCCTCAGTATCCTCAATAATGTATTTTTCAATGCCCTACACACACACAAAAAAAAATAGGAAAAATATCACAGAAAAAATTGGCTTAAATAGCTAACAAAGAATAAATCATGGAAATACTTAAGATTATGGGTTTTGGAATCAGACTGCATGGGTTCAAACCCTGGCTCCTATCACTAATTTAGACAATTCATTAAGCCTCAGTTTCCTCGATTAATATATCACACAGTACCAACCTCATGTGGTTATTCTCAGGGTTAAATGAGATAACCAGTGTAAAGTGCTTAGCTGGCTTTATTGATATAAAGTAAATATTGAGTAAAAGTGAAAAATTAGTGACAGAAGGAGTACTAATAAGTGAAGTTCAAATTCATAATAAAATACACTTTTTTTCCTAGTGGTTTAACAGGTTACATATTAACAAATATCTCCTGTGAAAACAGTATGTTTTCTCACTGTAATGTTACAGGGCTGGGTGGGGGGAGGAATGACAATGGGCAGGACACTTAGACGAAGTTCAGTCCATGAAGCTTCTACTGACTTGTCCTGCCTTCACTGCTCAGGCCCTAATCCTCCCGCATCCCCAGTTCAAGGATCCTTAGAGGTGGCTGACTAGTTCCACAGCCTGAAGTAGGTGAATCTCAAAAGGTCCAAGAAATTAAAAGTTAAATCCTAGAGGCAAAAAAAGAACTCTGGGGCTTCCCTGGTGGTGCAGTGGTTAAGAATCCGCCTGCCAATGCAGGGCACATGGGTTCGAGCCCTGGTCCGGGAAGATCCCACATGCCGCAAAGCAACTAAGCCCGTGCGCCATAACTACTGAGCCCATGCTCTAGAGTCCGTGAGCCACAACTACTGAGCCCACGTGCCACACTACTGAAGCCCGCATGCCACAACTACTGAAGCCCATGTGTCACAACTACTGAAGCCCACGCGCCTAGAGCCCGTGCTACGCAACGAGAAGCCACCGCAATGAGAAGCCCGCGCACCGCAACCAAGAGTAGCCCCCGCTCGCCGCAACTAGAGAGAGCCCGTGAGCAGCAACAAAAGACCCAACACAGCCAAAATTAATTAATTAATTTTAAAAAAAAAACAACTCTGAAATTTTCCAGACTCACAAATGAGAAAACTGAAGCCAAGAGATTATTTATCTGGCCTAAAATTCCAATTATAGCAGAAGAGCCAGGATTCGCTTGTTGACCAAACGACAGCAACTTGGTCTCAGACAGCATTTCTCAACCTCGGCATTACTGACAGTTTGGACTGAATAATTCTCTGTGGTGCAGGCCTATCCTGTGCATTGTAGGATGGTCAGTTCAGCAGCATCCCTGACCACTGGATGCCAGTAAAAGCTTCCACCCCCAGTTGGGAAAACCAAAAGTATGTCTAGACACTACCAAAGGTGCTGGAGGTGGGGGGGGGGCGTGGAGGGCAAAATCACCCAGGGTGGTCCAGGGAACCCTCTTTGTCAGCTGCTGCAGCACCTCCCCTCCAGCCACATCATCAGCCCCCAGGACAAGCCCCAGCCTCCAGCCCACACTCACCTTCACAAGAGCGTATGCAAGGCGTTCTTCGATGGGGCCATTCCTCCACTCATCGGTCTGGATGACTTTCTTCCCTCCCTTGCCCTGAGCCTGGATTGAAATTTGGACAGAGAGATGATACAACAGGTCACTTACTCAGCTAATTGGCAGAAAAAAACTATGCCTTATTCTTCTTTTACATTTCAAGGCCCTAGTAGAGTATCCAGCATGAATTAAGATCTCGGTAAATGTTTGAGGTAAGGAAAGATGGAAAGAGAGAAGTCTTTTAGGATTTGAACTTTTATTTTTAAAAAAATGTTTTCCTTCCAGTTTTATTAAAATAGAATTGACATACAGCACCGTGTAAGTTTAAGGTATACAGCATAATGAGTTGACTTACATACATCATGAAATGTTTACCACAGTAAGTTTAGTGACCATCCATCATCTCATATAGATACAAAATAAAAGAAAAAGAAAAAGACATTTTTTCTTGTGATGAGAACTCTCAGGAGTTATTCTCTTAACAACTTTCATATATAATATACAGCAGCATTAATTATATTTATCATGTTGTACATTACACCCCTAGTACTTACTTATCTTACGAGGAAGTCTGTATCTTTTGACTGCTTTTATCCTATTCTCCCTCCCCCCATCCCTGCCTCTAGTAATCACAAATCTGATCTCTTTTTCTATGCGTTTGTTTGTTTTTAAAGCATAATCGACCTACAACACTATGTTAGTTCCTGGTGCACAGCATAGTGCTTCAATATTCCTATAATCACAAAATGATCACCACTAGGATTTGAATGCTTAGTAGAGAGACAGAGTGAGGCTCCATTTTTTTTCTTTCCTTTTTTCCTAAAAGATAGCATCTTAGGACCAAAGATTTCCAGGACAGTAAGAGAAGCTAGCTAAACCTCATATCTGATGAGCTTTTAAAGTTCTCAACAAGGACCATCACTACCCACAGATATGTGCAGAGAGGCTGTAATGAAGCTAAGCCAGAAATCATCCCGGAGGTGGGCACACTGCGAGGTGCAAGACACAGACTGTGCTCTCGGGGACTTTGCCGTATCATAAGGGAGGTGGAAACACACAAAGAAAGGTAAGCTAAAGAGAAAGCACGTGCCAAGGGCTGAATGAGGAGATGACACAGACGAGGCTAGGAATTTTGCGGATCATCGCCAACTGGAGTGGTGAAGAGAGACCTCGAAGAAGCTGACAGATTCAGCAAAGGGACAAACGCACAATGATCATGGTATGGAAGGTGAATGGCATTCTGTTTCCTCCATCTCGACTGATGGCACTAGTTGCCCAAACCATAAACCTAAGTATCACTCTTGACTCTCCATCCATTCCTCACATTCAATCAATCGCCTAGTCCTAATGATTACATCGTCTCATTTTTTCTCTCTACCCCGCTTCCACTTTCATAGTGCAAGCAGCTAACTGGTCTCCACAGGCCAGGATCACCCTGCTCTCCAATGCATCTTCCACCCTGTAGCCAGAGGGGCCTTTCCAAAATGCAAACCTGATCAAACTGCGCCCATGGGAAAAAATTCACTGTAAGTTCCCTATTTCTCTCCAGATACAGTACCGACTCCTCTCCATGCCATACAATGCCCTGACCTGACTTCCTCCCAGCTTCACCTTCTGCCACTCCTGAGGAGCTCAGCCGTCTTGAACGTTTCAATTCCTTACACTCTCCATCATCTCTTTCACCCCCCGGCCTTCACTTCCGTTCATCTGACATTTATTCAGCACCTACCAGATGCCAGGCCCCAGCTAGATGCAAATACTCCTCCTCTGGCAGGGAATACCAGTACAGTCCAACCCCAAACCTTAGCCTGGCTAACTCCTATTGAGCTTTCAGGTCTCACCTGACCCAGCATTTCTGGGAGGCTTTCCCTGACCACCTCTACCTTTGGGTTCAGTGTTCTTCCTAAGCAGTCTAGAGCATCCTATACATGCCCTGTCACAGCACCTACCCACCACACTCGATGACAACTGCCTCTACACACTTTTGCATGTCTCACTAGCTGTAGGCTCTGTAGGGGCACGTCTCTCTTACTACTTAGATCCTCTAAGTACAGAAAGCACAAAGCACAAAACAAGAGTTGGGTAAATATTAGCTGAATGATTTAATCCTGAACAAGAACGGATTTTCCAGAGCAATGTTTGGGCAGGATAGTAGAGGCCAAGTCACAGAGTGCCAGAAATCCATGCTCTGGAGTTTGGACTTAACCTTCCAGGCAGTGGTAGTAGGGGTGGAGGTGGGGGAATGATACAATACAAAGTTCTGAAGCTGCAGAGTAACATTCAAAGTAGTAATTTTTTTTCTTTTGGCCACATGGCTTGTGGGATCTTAGTTCCCCACCCAGGGATTGAACCCGGGCCCTTGGCAGTGAAAGCACCGAGTCCTAACAACTGGACCGCCAGGGAATTCCCATCAAAGTAGTATTTTTAAGAGAACCCTAGAAGGGGGAGAATATTTTAACAGTCCATGATGAAGGCCTGAACTACAGCGGTAGGAACAGGAAGAGGAGGAAAGGACAAACATAAAGGCATCAAGTAATGGACAGTGTGGTAGGAAAGAAGGAAGGGCCTGGGGGGAGCTCCAGGGTTGAGGTCTGGGGTAACTGAATGACGCAGGGCTTTGTCACATGTCGAGAGACCAATGCCTCTCTTGCATGCTGAAAAACCTTAAAGATGGCAATTAAAAAAATATATATATATATATATATCTCAGCATTATTTACAATAGTCAAGATGTGAAAACAACCTAAGTGTTCATCAGTGGATGAATGGATATAGAAAGTGTGGTGGATATATATATACAATGGAATAGTATTTGGACATAAAAAAGAGGAAATCCTGCCATTTGAAACAGCATGGATGGACCTTGAGGGCATCATGCTAAGTGAAATAAGTCAGACAGAGAAAGACAAATACTGTATGATCTCACTTATATTTGGAATCTAAAAAAAAAAAAAATGTGGTGATGGATGTTAACTAACCTTACTGTGATGATCACTTCACAGTAGATACTGATATCAAATCATTATGCTGTACACCTGAAATTAATGTTACATGTTAATTATACCTCAATTAAAAAGACTAAAAATTCCAAAATTCATGGACTATGTACTCTGACCTTTATTTAAGAGAAAATATGAAACTAGAGCTGTGTGACACCACAAAAAAAAAAAAAAGGAAAAGAAAAGAAAAGGAAAAAACAAGAAAGAGTCCTTCTAAAGCTCACATTCACATCACCTGATACATGTAAACACCATTTGTTCTATTAGCCACACAATCAGGCAATTTCTGCCTGCGGGATGGAGTCTGATAAGTAAAAACAGGGCAGAGTGTTCCAAACACTCTTGGAAAAAAGACATGGTGTGTTCACAGAAAAACACCAGTGCTCTGCACAGAAGGGGCGGGGAGGGGTCGATACATGTGTGATTATCAACAGCGGGAAACGAGGATGCAGTGAAGGCCAGTGAGGATTTCACTACAGTGTCAGGGATTTCACTACCCCACCTCATAAATGATAAACATGCTTCAGAAAATCAATATTTTAAATGGTACCATTTAAGAGCAGCTATTTCAGAAGTACGACCTGGCATGCTGTGCCCATCTGCTTTCCAACTAGTTATTCGGTAGGACACTCTCCATGATCTAAACACAAGTTGCTGCAGTTTCACACACTAAGTCAGCCAGACACCAGACACACCGAGGAAGCTCATCAAAACAGAAAGCTTCCAAGCAGAGTGGCCACTCAACTGCCAAGTCCATTGGCTACTCCTTCAACTGCATCTACTGCTCGAGAGCAGCTCCCGCTTCACAGGGTCCTCGTGGGGACATGTGTTTTGTTCTTGATATTAAACTGGACCAGCATCAAAGGAGGAAACTCCTCAAGAAGAAACCAAAGGGGAGCGTGAGTGCCCACTGGCAGTCAGAAGCACCAAGTCCGGATCAAGGAATAGATGGCCTTTTTTCCAGAAAAGTATCAAGAATACTTCGTCCAATAAACCCATCATAAATTGAAAATATAGTAAGTCGAAAACACAATTACACACCTAACCTTGAACATCATAGCTTAGCCTAGCCCACCCTAAACATGCTCAGAACACTCACATTAAACTATAGATGGGCAAAATCATCTAACACAAAGCTTATTTTATAATAAAGTGTTGAATATCTCATGTAATTTATTGAATACTGTCCTGGAAATGAAAAACAGAACGGCTGTGTCGGTCCAGAGTGGTTGTAAGTGTAGTGGTTGTTCCCCTCGTGATGGCGGGCTGACGGGGAGCTGTGATTCGCCGCCGCTGCCCAGCATCAGGAGAGAGGATGGTACTGCATATCGCTTGCCTGGGAAAAGACCAAAATTCAAAAATTCAAAGTATGGTTTCTACTGAGTGCTTACTGCTTTCACACCATCGTAAGTTGGGGACCTGTGTATTCTCACAATGGATGGCCATTCAAGAGTCATCCCACCCAGAGCAGAGATCCTCCCCGTTCATGCCCAAAGAGTACTGCCTAATAAACAAACTCCACAGGAATTGCATGGTCTCATGACACCTGGAACTTACTCGCCACAGGTCAGCCTGCACCAAATCAGGGGAATTATTTTTCAATAAAGCCCATTAGAGAGTTTAGGAAGATCAGAGACAGGGCTCTTTCCACCCTTTTTAATAATAATATTGAATAATCTATCAGATGAAACTTGGGTGCAGAGTTCATCATTTCATAACAAAAAGAAATAATCATTCTCTTATATAGAAAATAATTCCTCAACCCTTATTTGTCTCATAATATTCCTGCTTTTCACGCTCCCTTTGCACTCGGTGTATCCTGAGGAATGGCTACAGAGCTGACGACTCCTGGCAGTGATGAAAGCATACCTGTTTTGGTTATTAATTCCTTACTGGTAACAGAAGTCACCTTGAATGTAGACAGCCTACTTGACAGAGGGGTCAATGGCTTGTGATAAGTCCTTGTGCTTACATGAAGAGGGAGGCACTTGTTTATACGATGGATTGTTGAACACTTGCAATTTTTTTTTTCTTAATTAATTTATTTTTGGCTGCATTGGGTCTTCGTTGCTGCACGTGGGCTTTCTCTAGTTATGGCAGGCGGGGGCTCTCTTCGTTGCGGTGCATGGGCTTCTCATTGCAGTGGCTTCTCTTGTTGCGGAGCACGGGCTCTAGGTGCGCGGGCTCCAGTAGTTGTGGCACGCGGGCTCAGTAGTTGTGGCGCACAGGCTTAGTTGCTCCGCGACATGTGGGATCTTCCCAGACCAGGGCTCGAACCCGTGTCCCCTGACTTGGCAGGCGGATTCTTAACCACTGCGCCACCAGGGAAGCCTGAACCCTTGCAATTGTGATGAAGATTTCCCCCTTAATCTTCAGCTGTGCCCCAGGGGCAAAACCTCTCAGTAGCTCAGCAAGATACAGAGAAACAAAAACTTGTAAGCAAATACTGAAAGTGAACAAAGACCGAAAAGAATGACTGATATAAAATACAAAACCAGCAAAACCGTATATGAGAATAGGCTTATGGAGCCCTACCTTTCCTAAGCGAGAGCTGTCTCATCTGAACAGTGGAGAAGATGAAATAGCACATCACTTTATGGGTTAATTAAGAACGCTCTAGTATAACTTCCTGATATAGAAGCTATGATGCCCTTCTGGCCTTCAGCAGAACCCTGTTTTAGTCAGTGATTCATGAAGGATCCCCCGCTAAATGGAAGGCAGGCTAAGACAAAAACTGAATAGTGTTTCACACTCACGTCTTGGGCTAAGCACTTTGTCTACCTGAGTAGAAACAATCATGGAAATAGTGAAGGAAAGCTAGGCACTGTTTCTTATGTAATGAGCTGTGATGCAGAACTTGATTATATTTGCAACAGTCAAGACATTCCATCCTGGGTCCACATGAGAAATCAGAAATGTCCCAAGGAACTGAGAGGAGGGTCATGTGCTCACTGGCACTGAGTCTGAACTCCACTCAGCTTTGCTGAATGAACCTAAGGCTAACATGAGCGGTTTCAGAAATCTAAATCTTGTCTCCCGTGAGGCTAATAAATCAAGGATGCAGTTAATCCTAAATTGTCCTATCCTTCTTCTAGAACATTTCAGTACTCTTCGAAGGAAGAGGAAAAGTTAGGAGTTCTGCCAGAGATGAATTCAGATTTTAACATGGAAAACATTAACACAGGTGGCAACACACACAAAAGCATTCTACCACTTTCCCAACGTGCTTTGTGAGAAAAATGTCTTCCCTTGCTATCACTTTCTGAAATAAATTAAAAAGTAAGTTTTCTTGAGGTAAAGATCTCATCTTTCCTTAAACTGAGTTCTAGGAAGCAGCACCCATAATAGATACTTAATACACCTAGGACTGCCGAACACATAATAAATGGAAACAAGGAACTGATTTTTGGATTAACTAAAATTATTCTCACGTCTATAGATCAAATGTGTACAGACCTCAAGCCCTGAACTGTCGAACTGTGCCACAACTGGACTAGATCCTAATATAAACAGGTATAAATACAAATATAAAGCTATAACAAAATGTCCAAAGTAGCCAATTTACATTATGAGGTAGAAAAATACCCAATAAAATGGAAAGATGTTCCCAGTATACTGCTAAACAAACGGGTTATCAAAAAAGCATTGAGAATATAGTTAACATTTTTATAAAAAATGTGAGTGTGCGTGTACGTGTGTGTGTGTGTGTGTGGACACACCTATTAGCACATATTCGTATTGAAAAAAACCAAAACCATGACTAGAAGGTTGTAACAAAATCTCAACAGTGGTTAAAAATGGGTAGTAGGATTATGAATAATTTTTATTTTCTTCTTTTGCTTACCTGTGTTTTGTACATTTTCTAGAGTTAATATGTGTTACTTTGGTATGAGAAAAATTAATTTTACATTTTAAAATAAACTTAAAGAAATATAAATTAAGAATACTGAAGTAGATGGGTAAGGCCTGCTTCTCCTTCCTTGCCCTAATGAAAACACCTTCTCTAGAACTCTCTGTAGAAACCTTCAATGATTCAAAGACATGGCTGGATCCTTGCTTCTATTCTACAACGAAGGTCTAATAACACTAAGTGAATGAAAGATTCAAAGATAGGAAAAGCCATCCATCGGAACACCTCTCCCTACCTGGGCGTAGTGTAAGAGCTTCTCAGTGGCCTCAGGGTCTCTGTTCCAGATGAGGTCCTCACAGAGCTGGAGAAGTTCCTTGTGGATGTCATCATACACAGGAAGGCTTCCAGCATTCACTATCCCCATGTCCATACCAAACTAAGGGTAATAAAAAGAAAAATGAGGATTTCTAGGGGTACTCTAAATCGGAGTCAGCGACTCTTTCTGTGAAGAACCAGATAGAAAATACTGTAGGCCACAGCTTCTGTCGCAACCACTCAGCCCTGCTGCTGTAGCATAAAAGCATCCATAGACAGGATACGAGTGAGAGTGTGTGACTTTGTTCTAACAAAACTGTATTCACAGAACTCTGTGAATAAAGTAAAGCAGAGTTAGTTTGTGGGCCAAAGTCTGCAAACCCCTGCCCTAAGTAAAAGCTGGTGTCAAAGGGTAAACAGGTGTTCCACTATACCTTGATTGCATGGTAAAGGAAAACCCCATGCATTGCTTCTCGAATGGCCTCCATTCCTCGGAATGAAAAGGACAAGTTGGAAAGACCTCCACTTACTTTGGCTCCAGGTAACGTTTCCTGGAAAAAATTTTAAAATGTGAAAAGATTTCCCTACTTTACCAAAAGCAGCAATCACATCCCTTAAGCTTTATTTATAACAGTGGAAAGTAAAAAAAAAACCAAACATATAGAGTTCAAAGTAATTCAGAGCTTCTTTTAGCTAGACATAGACCACAACTTGCATATCAGGACATCACAAAGGCAGTGCTTCATAGTTTTTCCTACTAGACTCTAATCTCCCTAAGGGAAAATAAAAAATTCTGCTTTATCTCTGTATACGTCTACAGGGACCATGATAGGGCCACAATACATGGTGAGTATGCCATAAAATATTTGCTGGAGAGGGACTTCCCTGGCAGTCCAGTGGTTAAGACTCTGCGCTTCCACTGCAGGGGGCATGGGTTCGATCCCTGGTCAGGGAACTAAGATCCTGCATGCCGCACTGCGCAGCTAAAAAGAGAAAAAACTTTGCTGGATAAATAACAGAAAAAGAAAGAAACAGAGACAGATAACAGAGAGAGAGACAGACAGAGAGAACAAAGAGAGAGACAGAGAGTAGTTGGTCATTCACAGAAGGCACAAGCTACTAGAAGGCTTCCATTGCCTAAATGAACAAACTCCCAGGTTCACTATAAACTTGACTAATTTTAAAAGGGCAAAAGGAAATTGAGGTTCCCACCACACCTTATGACATATCAAGCATTAGTATGCGTGTGGAACAACAGGAACTCTTACTTACTGTTGGTTAAAGTACAAACTTGCTCAAGCATTTTGGGAGAGAGCTGGTCACTGTCTGCCACTGTGACCCAACCCTTCCACTTCTGGGTATATTTTATAGGGAAGCTCATGCAGGAGATATATACAAGAGATATATACAAGAACGCTCATGGCAGCCTTGCTCATAACATACCCAAAATGGAAATAAACCAAATGCCTAGGGACTCCCCTGATGGGGAAGTGGTTAAGAACCCACCTGTCAATGCAGGGGCCATGGGTTCGAGCCCTGGTCCGGGAAGATCCCACGTGCCACGGAGCAACTAAGCCCGTGTGCCACAACTACTGAGCCTGCGCTCTAGAGCCCGCGAGCCACAACTACTGAGCCCATGTGCTGCAACTACTGAAGCCTGCGTGCCTAGAGCCTGTGCTCCACAACAAGAGAAGCCACCGCAATGAGAAGCCCGCACACTGCAAGGAAGAGTAGCCCCTGCTCTCCGCAACTAGAGAAAAACCCGCAGGCAGCAACGAAGACCCAACGCAGCCAAAAATAAAACATTAAAAACAAAAACAAAAACCCACAAAAAACCAAATGCCTATCAACAGCAGAACAGTTAATTATGAAACAGGTATATGATGGAATATTATACATTAATTAAAATGAACAAAGTACAGCTACAACAACACAGGTGAATCGTTAAAATGAGACTGGGTGAGGAAAAAAGGCATTAGAATCTTAAAGCTCAAAAATAGGCAAAACTATACTGTTTATACAGTTAAGTCTCATTATTTGTGATAGTTATGTTCTATGAAGTCACTGCGAACACTGCAAATTGGGGAAAAAAACCACTGCTCCCATGGGAAATGCAGGGTTAGGTTCGTGAACCTCTGGTCCCAAAATTATCATCACTGATCAACATATAACCCTGTTTTATATGTGTTTCCATTTAAAGACATCTTGTTTAGTATATATTGTTGATTGCCTACCACTGAGCTCACAGCCAACAGCACCACAACTCGTGTCTAAACAAAGTTCATCTAACACACATATTTTCTCCATAAGTCACATAACAGCCTTCTTGCACATAGGAACACTAGACAACACTTCAGCACAATGCGTGGGGGCCATTTAAATAGAGAAATCAATCACCATGAAAAAGCTCAAAAATGTGAAAAACATGGCACTAAACGGACCATGAAAAGGGCACTTGTTTACGGAATGAGGGCTGAACCAAGAGGCTCAACCCTGTTGACTCATCTGGAACACGTGGGTCAGGCACTCAGCTCTCTCACCACTCTGCACATGCATATGCCTGTGAATGATGCAGAAGCACCATCAGTATTGATTTGGGGGTCACAAATAAATTTTAGTGAGTAGGTGAATTTGCAGATACAAAATCTATGGATAATTCAGATTGGCTGTGTATACAGAAGTGATAAAATTTTAAAGAAAAGCAACAAAGTAGAATCATAAAACTCAGCCTGTTGAAACATGCATAAAATTCAGAATGAGGGTGTAATGAGAAAGGGAGAGCCATGGGGGCACTACCCATGTTCCATTTCAGGACGCGAGTGAAAGTGAAAGCTATTACACGCTTCATAATTAATTATTTATCATACTCTCTTATTTTTTTCTGTATTTCCCGGTATGTGTGCTTTACTTCACAGTATAAAATAACATATAAAAGAAAAACAATAAAGGCCCCTAAATTTCAGAAAACCAATTTACTACCTAAGAATAAGAATGTCAATATTCCTTGCCAATAAATATATATGTTAGCTCAAACTATTCACTGGAGCCATGTGATAAATCTAAGCAATGTCTTGGGTAGAAAGGAGAAAAACACTCATACTTACTTTAATGACTTTTGTTGCATTGATAAAATTAACAGCATACAAGTTGTGTTCTTCCATCCCAGTACCAATGGTGAGGATATTAGGGTCAAAGATGATGTCATTTGGATTGAAGCCCAGTTTTTTTGAAAGGAGATGGTAGGCCCGGGTGCACACTCTGATTTTGGTGTCTGTTTCTGTTGCCTGGGCGAAGGAGTAAAAGATGTAATTTGAAATAGAAAAATGAGGTGTTATCTATGAAAACAGAAAGACAATTCATTTGTTGAAAGCGCTTAAGTATCAATGCTTGGATTTCATAGAAATCCAAATGCCAAGCAACCTCTAAATGTTTATCAAATTATCTCCAAGGAGGAATTGGTTTAAAGTCCCTTTGTGTTTTCGTCAACACAAACAGCTACACTACTTCCGTAAAGATCAAATCTTACACACACGTATGGTATATTAATAAACAGGCTTCTTAAAAATACACACATATGATAAAAATTCAACTACTACTAAAGAATAAATTTAAAAATACGTGCCCTTTCTCTCTGGACCTGCCTGCAGTGTCCTAAGCCATCACCCAGGCTTTCTTGGACCTCCCTGCAGTAACAGTCTACACAGATTCATAGATGTGTATTTATTCCCCACCTCCAACCCCGCCCACCATAACATTAGCTAACTAACTTGTGCCTTAAGTCATAAATATAAATATTACTTTTCAAAACAGTGACCCTAGAAAGCCAAGCACGGACTCCAGCAAATCCCAGTCCTCCTGTTGCTTCCCATCATCCTCAGAATCAGGTCCCATGCCTCCAATTCTGTTTCCTATCATTGCCCCCTCATCTACTCCACTCTCCCCACACTGCTCCCTTGATGTTCCTGAAACCCACCAAGCTTGTCCTCCCTCAGAACCTTTCTATTCATTACTGCCACTGCCCGGAACACACTGTGACATGGCTTTGTGCTTTGCATCACTCAGGTCTCCACCCAAATGTCCCCTTTTCAGAGAAGCCTTCCTTAATCACCATCTCTAAACCAGCCCCCTGCCGCCCCTCTTGCATCCTCCGCTCTGTTTCATGGTATCTCTCCTTCTAGAAAATATATTTATTTGGCAACTTGTTTATTATTTTTTGTTTTGTTATTTATTATTTATTTGTCATTGTGAGCTAGAATCAGTCTTGCTGTATCCCCAGAGCCTAGGGCAGTGCCTGCCAGAGGATGTGCTCAATATTACTGTTGAATGAATGAATGAATGAGGCTTTGACTCAGGGCATTTCTTTTTTTTTAAATTATTTATTTATTTATTTATTTATTTATTTTTGGCTGCGTTGGGTCTTCGTTGCTGCGCGCAGGCTTTCTCTAGCTGTGGCGAGTAGGGGTTACTCTTCCTTGCGGTGTGCGGGCTTCAGTAGTTGTGGCATGCGGGCTCAGTAGTTGTGGCTCGTGGGCTCTAGAGCACAGGCTCAGTAGTTGTGGCACACGGGCTTAGTTGCTCTGCGGCATGTGGGATCTTCCCGGACCAGGGATTGAACCCGTGTCCCCTGCATCGGCAGGTGGATTCTTATCCACTGCGCCCCCAGGGAAGCCCCGACTCAGGGCGTTTCTGAACTTGGTCATGGAAACGGTCTTCAGGTCAAATTTACAACCCCAACGCGAGGCTTATTCAACGAATTTCATGCTGAATGATTTCTGTTTGTAGAAAAAAAACAAATCTGCTCTGAAGAAAAAATGAATACTTGCAATCACTACAGTGGTTCCAAAAAAGTAAGTCACATACAGTTCTGAATAAATGTGCAAAATGTTCTTGAAAAGTGTCCAACACCACTGAATTAAGTGTTGAGTCTTCCAGGCTGACTACCTGGAGGGAGGATACCCTTGACCAGATGTGAACATGAAGTATGATAAATAAGCTGCTGATCACACACATCCTGACCTCTAGAGGGAGCTCTCAGGCGACCGCAGGGATGAGGGGTGCGGACACTCTGCTGTAGTTCAAGGACATTTAGTGAGGCCCCAGCCTCCAGAGAAAGGCGTGGCGGGGGAATTATAAAAAGAACTCCCTCAGATCTAGGCTTCTGATTGCTCGCCTACTTTGGTGTTCTTTTTCAACTGTTCTCCGTGATGTCTAATCTATCCCTGCTTCCTGCAGCTGCTGGGGTTAGAGTTTACCTCCTGCTGGGGATGTGCTCCCACGACTTAGCAGACCAAGGGGCCCAGGGAAAGGACCACAAGGAGTGGGCTGTGCAGCCCCACTGCTCCAGGCTTCAGGGAAGGTGGCAGGCTCTCATCTTCCTTAACTGAATGTCTTCAACAAACTTCTTACTTCTTCCTTCAGTTAGTGATAAAGTTAAGGTTAAGATCGAGATGTGGGCCCAGAAGAAAGTGGCCAAGAGCAGGTCACCCAGGGTCACCTTTAGTCCTGGACTTTATTTCCCCCTTCACAGAGAGCCAAACAGAGTTCTAGGCTCTAGGTTCATGGCCCAGCTAAGCTCACTAAGAGAAAAGGCACAGGGGTTTGGGGTTACCAGTGCTGTTAGTATTTCTTCATCACCTAGTTTGGTTGGTAGGTCCTGGTCATTTCTTTCTCTGAGCCATGAATGACATCTCACAGGACAGGAATTCATTTCTAGGTCAGAACTGAATCATCACCTATCAGCTCTGCAAGGATGAGGCCCCTGTCAAATTGTTCTCCCAGCACCTAGTACACTACCTGCCACATTAACAGACAAGCACCTACTGTCTGCTGAATAAACAAGCAAATCTCAGAATGCACAGAGTTTCGATGGACAGGCCTTTGCCAGGAGCGTATCATGTTAGATTCTCCAAGGTTCTCTGTCCTGTTCCTCAGCCAGGGTTGTGAGATAAACATACTAATAAGCTTCAAGGCTTGAGGATTTCAAAGATCCAGAAGCTCTCAACTCTGGTGGCATATTTTAATAACCCGGAGGGATTTGCGTTTTCTAATCCTAATACCTGAACCTCACTCGAGACCAGTTCAATCAGAATCCTGAGATGACCTAAGCAACAGTATTTTTAAAGAGCCCCTTAGCGATACTAACATACAGCCCAGGTGAGAACCACTGAAGAGTGAGATGCACCTTCTCAGGCTGAGCTAGAAGAAACCTCAGGGACAATACTGCAAATCTAAGGGCCAAGAAGGAGGAATAAATATCTTTTATGACTTTATGATTTATCAGGTTTATTCTTAAGCTGTAGTAAAGCTAGGCAGCCATCAGTAGGTAGGAGGCTTCAGTTAAGAAATCCACTGCTCAGGCTTTGCTAGATTATCAGACACTTAGGGAGAAATGAGATAAGAGTAAAACGATTTTTGATTTAGTTATCGAGGCTGATACTATGAGAAAGAAAGAAAAAGGATCAAAGACACCTAGGTTCTGTGAAAATGCACCCTGACAAGGAGCAGAGAAGGAACGGGACCAACTTCAGAGGCAAGTTAAAGGTTTCAAACTTGACTGAACCAGATTAAGGTGGGCCACGGAACACAGCAGAGTTCAAAACGGAAGTGATGGAAAGGGACGTGTGTGCCACCATCAGAAAGGCACTGACAAGTCAGAAAGAAAAAAGCTGAAGAAGGGAAGTTTCCAAGGGAAAATACAGGACAAGGCACCCGTTGGCTTAAAATCACTCAGGGCAAGGGATTGGCTCAGAAATCCTTGGAGTGATTTCCCTACTGGGGTAAATGTGTGGGCGTAAGCAGCTGAAGGTTAGGACACCCAGAGGCCGGCAGAAGCAGCAGGCCTGCGGGCAGAAGTGGAGGCGTGGGATGAAGGACAGGGCACAGCACTGAGCTGGGGTCGTAGGAGACGCAAGGTCACCTTGGAACGCCTCCTGGCTCACTCTTCTCCTGAAAGAACGGAGGCTGTGCCCCTGGCAGAACTCACACTTAAGACAGAATGTGGATGCCAGGAACTCAGGATTATAGAGGAAAGGGATAGGATTTCAGACATGGAATCGACACGGAGAGGCGATCTGGTGAGGAAAAAGGGGTGTCAGTTGCAATCTAGAAACTGCAGGTACCACCACACTGAAAACTTCTGAACTCTTTAAAGAAGTCAAGTTGTTTTAAATGTCACCTTCTAGGAGAGGATGCAAATTCTGTGCGGGGTGAAAGGGAAGAAAGAGAAGGAAATTCTTAATATGTTTATCGATCCTTGGATAGAGTGGAGGATGGGTCGGCTTTAGTACATTCAAAGGGAGAGCTACGAAGGGGATACAGTAGAAAGAGACACCTCATAGGAAGAGCAAAGAAAAAGACTAACTTACTATCCAGAGATGTATTTAAAACCAATACCCAAAAATATTTAGGTAAGAGCCATAACCTATCTAGTTTTGCCTTCCTTTTAACAATCGAGCTTTAAATATGAACTCTTTCCCTGCCCTTCAGATCCTTCTGGAATCCCACCATGCTAGATTTTCCCTGCTTCATCAGGTCTTTCTTCCACTTTCACTGAAACCTCTAAACGGCACTGAATATTGCAAGGAGCTGGGCCTTCTGCTAACCCTTATTTATCCTCAGTGTCCAGAGCCCAAGGCTTGGCACAGAGGATTAAAATACAAAAACCATATTTGTCCTTTCCCCATCAGCCAGACAACATCAGAGAGAAAAACAGGTAGCAGAAAAGAAGCTGCCCTGGGTTAAGAATTGGGTTACTCAACCTTGATACTGTTGACAATCTGGACCAGAGCATTCTTTGCTGCGGGGACCGCCCTACGCATTGGATGGCTTTCAGCAGTGTCGCTGCCCGCTCCCACTAGATGACGGAGCACATCCCCTCCCAACAACCCAGTCATGACAGTAAAAAATCTGTCTACACGTCGCCAAATGTCCCCTGGGGTAGCAAAATCACCCCCCCACACTTGAGAACTACTGGTTTAGAGGAACCACAGGGGATACAGCAGGTGAGGAGACCAGAAACCAGACTCATCTGCAAGGTCATTATCATGAGCCAACGGGTGCTCGTGGCTTTTCTCTAGAACCTGCAGAGAGAGGCTGTTTGCTGGAAAATCCTATTCTGCAAAGCCAAATACTAAGGCCTGGATGAAGCAACGTTACATCCCAGCAGGGGCAAATGAACCCACTCAAATCTTCTCTCTCACAGCGAGGGGTGCCAGGCACATGCCGGGGAGCTGGGACCCTCAGCGTAGGAGGTATGCCTACTGTATGCTGTGCTGTTATTCCTGTAGGACAACTGAACACCTCAGGCATGGAGGTCTTGAGACCAGGCGTGGCTCAGAGGCCTATGTTCCTCATATCCCTACCACAAACTCCTACCTCTGAAAGCAATCTGGACAAGTCTCCTTCTTACAAACAGAGAATTTAAAATATAACTACCTTATAAGGAAAGGTCCAAGGAGATAAATACTCAATCATGGCATCTTAACCAGAGAGGGGTGACCTCTCTATAGCCACTAAAAAGGAGGCCCCTGAAATGCAGAAATATATGTCGGATTTTAACAAAGCTGGGAGAGCGTCAGAGCAGAAACCTACAACTATGTGTTTATCATACTATGGTGCATAACCTACTGGAAAATATGATATTCAACTCGAAAACAGTGTCAATTTATCTAAGTTTTAAAAAGAAGTTGTTATGAAATAAAAATCCAAAATATTACTACCAAAGGAAAAATATTTAAGAAAGGAAAAATAAGCCAAAATCACAACAACAAAACAACACAAATACCTAGGAATGTTCTTGAGGTTTCCTATTTAAGAAAAACTATAACACTTGATTGAATAGTAACCAGAAAGATATATCATGTTCCTGAATGTCTCCCAGATACCAATTCCTCATTATTTTCTAGGTTAGGATTTATTACATTTTAATGAATATCCTAATGGAGTTTTATTTCTCCATAAATTAGAAAATTATGTTCAAATCATTTTAATATAGGAAAATGTGCTGAATATAATGGATCTTTTATAGGATGATATGGATTATTCTTTTACATAGTTTACACAAGTGCAAACAAGAATAATATAGTCTATTCTACTATGTGATAACTGTATTTCTAAGAAAACTTACATTATCAAAAATTGTCATAAAAATAATCACTTCAATTAGAAAAGGATAATTAAATCTAGAGGTGAGTAGTAATAATTTTTCCCATAGAAATTTCAATAATGAAAGTGTTCTTCATATTTTATATATTATTACAGATATTATATATGTATTTTGTTGTTGTTGTTATTTAGAGTTAAAAGTAACAGCCGATCAAAACTACTAACATCAACAAAAAACACAGAAGTACTTCCTTATTTGCCTTCTAATCCAGAAGTCTCAGGGCCAGTCCTCCCTGTCATATCTGGCCTTGACCTTGCAGTTTTCATTGCACTATGGATCACAAACATAAAGCAAAGACAGTCGCCATGTACTGGAACATAAGCACGTTGTATGTTCCTCTGCTTTGTTTAGTTGCAACAGTGGTCTTCCATTTAAGAGAGCTGTTTTCTCCTTATAACCAGTGGTGTCATCCAAGCAAAGCAAATCTTGGTTCTTACCTGATTGTTACACTCAAAGGTGTTACGAACTCAGTTAATAGAAAAAATGCCTTTGCATCAAAATATCTGTATTGCTGATTTCTGAACTATTCAAGTATATGAGTTTTTTACTTTGTTCTTTATAATTTTCAATACTACAATCCTTCAACGAGCATATGTAGGTCTATAACTATATAGAAAAATTACTTTTAATCAGGAAAAGCAGCTTTTGAAAAGGGACCTTTAATCCCACCACCTTTACTCTAACAGCTATCCTCCTTCATAGCATTTTCCTCCAATCTTTATCAAATGTGGTTTTTATGTAGTTGCATATACAGTGTCTATATAACTATTGGTTTTTAATTTTTTTATTTATATCTTGTAAGCACTGTCATGCTGCTCCGTAATCTTCATAATTAATATTGAAATGCTCTGGATAATATTACAACAGAATGATGACCTAAGTTATCACTTTCTCTCCAGTTGGGCATTTAGGTTGTTTTATCTTCAATAAAAAGCTGGTGAAGGGACTTCCCTGGCGGCGCAGTGGTTAGGAATCCGCCTGCCAATGCAGGGGACAGGGGTTCGAGCCCTGGTCCAGGAAGATCCCACATGCCACGGAGCAACTAAGCCTGTGCGCCACAACTAGTGAGCCTGCACTCTAGAGCCCGCGAGCCACAACTACTGAGCTCGCTTGCCACAACTACTGAAGCCCGTGCGCCTAGAGCCCGTGCTCCGCAACAAGAGAAGCCACCGCAATGAGAAGCCCATGCACCGCAACGAAGAATAGCCCCCGCTCGCTGCAAGTAGAGAAAGCCCACGCGCAGCAACGAAGACCCAACACAGCCAAAAATAAATAAGTAAATAAATAAAATTAAAAAAAAAAAAAAAAAAAGCTGGTGAAAAACCTTGGCATATATAGAATTCTTATGCTGCTGAATGCTTTTATTGGGATACTTTCCCAGAAATGAGATAATTACCTCAAAGGGTATGAACATTTTCATGTCTCTCGATAGGCATTATGGGGTTTTTCAAAAGGACTGTCTCAGTTTTTACTACACTTTACAATGAATGAGGCCTTCTGTTTACCACTGCTGTACCAGCACAGATCTTGATCATTTTAAAATTTACTTTTGCTAACTTAATAAGGACAGAACGTCACTTTAATATTGCTCTAATGTGTGTTTCTCTCATTACTAGCAAGTTAAAAAATTTCCCCTACATTTGCTTTTTATTTGTGGACTCATTCAAATCTAAATTGGGAAAGCTTGTTCTCAGCCAAGAACAAGCACTCTGCAGGGGAGATAACACAGGATTTGGAAGCATGCATCAGTCTTCAAACTAGGCAGACCAGGGCTCCAACACGTGCTAGCCATTTGACCTTGGCTCACTGTAAAATGGGGCGACAGCTACCCCACATGGTTACTACGAGGACTAAATGAGATGAACTCTGCTGGTGGTTTTCAGCCAGAGTATACAGGAGAATCACGTCTAAGGCTTTAAAATTACTGAAGCCAGGTCTCACCCCAGACCAAATGCGTCAGAAACTCAGGGGGCGGAGCCCAGGGGTGTGTATGTGTTTTAACAGCACAAGCAGTGACTACCCTTCCTCATGGGAGTGCTTCCGCTTCACACTTCTGGTAAAGCACCAGTACACGAAGCAAACAACATTCCATTCTCGTTCTCAGGGCTGACCTTGCCTCCTGCCTCACTGAGAAAATAGAAGCAGTCAAACTCCCCCCAGCACTCCCAGCTCTGCCTCTGCTGCTGCGCTGTGAGCACGCTGCCCCGCCCCCTGCACACTGGCTGCCAGCCCCTCGACCCACGAGGTCATGGACGGAGCAAGTGCCCCCTTTCTCCTGCGCACCAATTCCTCCCCTTCTCTCTACCAGGTCACTCCCACCAGCTTACAAACACATACTGTCACATCACCTGTCTACACACACACACACACACACACACACACACACACACACACACACACACACACACACACACACACACACACCCTTTCTTAACCTCATATCCATCTCTGGTTTCCACCCTATTTCTGTTCCCCTTTATGGCAAAACTCCCCCAAAATGGTTTGTACCTGCTGCCCCCAATTCTCCTCTTCTCTCTTGAACCCACTGCGATTAAGCTTTCATCTCCTTGGAAACAGCACAGCAAGATCATAAACTACCCCATTTCTAAATCCAAGGGTAAATTCTTGATCTCCTCCTCCCTGATCTACCCACAGCTCTTTAAAATAGCTCACCACGCCCTTCCAGAAGCTTCCTTTTCACTTGGCTTCCAGGTGAACTCTCCCTTCTGGTTCCTCTCCTACCAAACAGGCCACTCCTTCCCAGGTTCTTCTGATGGCGTCTCCTCTTCTCCCTGACCACGAAGCACTGCGGCTCCAAGACTCGCTTAGTCCTAGGGCCTCTTCTCTACTGTCATTCCTTTGGTGAAGTCAGTCTCACTGCTTTAAATATCATCTAGGAGTAAATAATTCCCAAGTGAGGCAATCCTATCCTCAAGCCAGACTTTGCCCATGGAGCCCGGACTCATCTACACAACCACATCCTGAGCACACCACTGAAAACATACGGCCAGACCGAACCTCTCCTCAGCCCGGCCCAAATCGGCTGCTCTCCGTCCTCCTACCTCAACTGCCCAGGCCAAAAAGCTGAATATTACCTGTGGTTCCTCCTTCTTTCACGGCTCACAACCAATGCAAAAGCAAATCCTACTGGCTCTACCTTAAAGACACATCTAGAAATGGATGACTCCTCACGTCTTCTGTTGCTCCCGCCTTGGTCCCGGCCACCATCATCCCTCATCTGCGCTACAGCAACAACCTCCAGTGGCTCTGCTTGGTCCCCGCAGACCATTCTCCCCGAAGAACCCGAGTGGTTTTGAAACATAAATCGGACCATGTTCGCTCCTCTGCTCAAAACCTTTCAGTGGCTTGCCAGCTCACTCACAGGAAGAGCCAAAGTGTTAACAGTGGTCTCCAAGGCCCTACACGATTTGGTGGCTGCCTTTTTTTTTTTTGGCTGTGTTGGGTCTTTGTTGCTGCACGCGGGCTTTCTCTAGTTGCGGCGAGCAGGGGCTACTCTTCGTTGCAGTGCGCGGGCTTCTCACTGCGGTGGCTTCTCTTGTTGCAGAGCACGGGCTCTAGGCGCGCGGGCTTCAGTAGTTGTGGCATGTGGGCTCAGTAGTTGTGGCTCGTGGGCTCTAGAGCATGGGCTCAGTAGTTGTGGTGCACAGGCTAAGTTGCTCCGTGGCATGGGGGATTTTCCCGGACCAGGGATTGAACCCATGTCCCCTGCATTGGCAGGCGGATTCTTAACCACTGCACCACCAGGGAAGCCCGCAGCTGCCTTTTTAACCTCAGAACCTCTCAATCTCCTCTTCTCCCCTCTGTTCCGTCCCAAACCATCCTATATAAAAGAGCATCCCCCACCCTCATCCTGGTACTCCTATCACCCTTATCCCTTCCATATCCCTTCACTGTATTCAGTACCATCCAGCGGGGGGGTGGGGGTGGGGGGTGGGGTGGGGTGTGTGTGTGTGTGTGTGTGTGTGTGTGTGTGTCTTTATGTTTTTCCATTTCTTATTCCCTTTGCCCCCTAAGAACATAAACTGCACAAGGGCAGGGACTAGGTTTGTTCCCTGCTATCTCCTCAGGGCCTGGCACATACTAGGTGCTCAAGATATATTTCAAGGAATTTGAGAAGATATCTGCCTCCATTAAACAATAACAGGTTGCTATATAAATTTGAAAAAGAACATTTAGGTAACAAAAAAGAGCTCCTGGAAAAAGAAGACATAAATACAGATGTAGAAATCTCACATAGAGCAGAGCAAAATGTCAGCACTGAAAAACAGGAGGGAAGAGATAAGAAAATTAGGCGATCTTTCTAAAACATCCAGTTTCTGAATAATACACAGGCCAAGAGAGGATAAACAATTCAAGGAAACTTCCTGCAACTGCGGCTATAAGTTTCCTGACTGACAGGGCCTACTGAGTGCCCAGCACAAGGAATGGCTCATAATCACTAGATTTCAGAATACCATGGACACAGAAGATCCAAGAAGCATCCAGAAAATGAGACAATAAATAGGTTTCACAAAAAGAATCAAGGGTTAGAATAGCACTGGACTTCTCACCAATACCAATGGAAACTAGAAGACAATGGATCAATGAGTTCAAAACATAGAGAAAATAATTTCAAGCTTGTACTCCTATACCCACACAATTGTTAATTAAGTATAAAAGTTGAATAAAGCCGTTTTCAGACATGAAAGGTTTCAAAAATATTTACTGCCATGTCTTCTTTCATAAGAAGCTAACCAGAGGACACAGTTCACTAAATGAGAGATTAAACCAAGAATGAGGAAATTATGAGATCTAAACACCTAAGAGAGAGGCGAGAAGAACTGTCCACATGATGGGGAGGGACATCTTGCAGTGACAGCTGTGCAGTTGGGCTACTGAGCAACCTTTCCAGATTATGTCAGAAGACTTGGAGAGATAATTCTTCAAGAAATTAAAACAACAGTCTACTTAGTGTCTTTGGATACACTGGATATTGGACATTTACACAACTAGGGAACAGTTTGAAAATACATAAGAAGCAAAGCAAACGCAAAGATAGGTATTAACTTCATAGAAAAGAAAGAGGGTGCAGGAAAGGAAAAGGAATCATGGTATACTACATGGCTCAGCTTTTACACAGCTTAATATAAGTGCCAAAAATAGTTACAACTGAAATTAACTATATTGGAAGGATGGGGGGATTAAAAGTAAAGCTGTGTGGAGTGGGGAGTAGAAGATGGAGAAAAAGTCAAATCCTTAGCCACTATAGAAAGGCAACAAATAATAACTAAAACTGTAATTTGAAGTTAAGGAAGTAAATGATACAAGAATCAGCTAATTTGTAAGTGGTTGCCTTTGGGGACCTGGAGGCTTAGGGCTTCTGTTTTTCATAAAAAGAACTATTTGTCTCTTTCACTATCTGCATATATACCTTTGGTAAAAATAAAAATTATGTCAAATGGTCTTACCACACTGAACTAGTAGGGGAAGATGACTAGATACAACTTTTCAGAAGGACAATTTAACGATGTGTGTTAAAATGTCAAATGTGCACACCCTTTGACCCAGCCTTTGACTGCTTCTGTGAACTAAGAAAATCGCTCTACGAGAGGAAGACGGCTGCACGAATTAGTATATTCACTGGCCACTGTTCATCCTACTAAAATTTTAGAAACAATCGCAAGTTTATGCAATAATAGACTAAGTAAAACATACATACTGGAATATAATGCAACCATAAAAGCTGGAGTTATAATCCGTATTTACTAAGATGGGAAGACGTCAACATTTTGTTGAGTCAGGGCAAGAGTTAAAGAACAGTAGTTCATACAGAATCTTCAATTTTCTAGAACCTCTTCTCTTCCCCTAAATGGCCACGTGGCTTTCTCATTTTATTCAGGTTTTCAAACATTTCCCCCTCAGAGAGGCTTTTCAAGACCACCTTCTCTAAAATAGCCAACTCTTCCCTGACAGCCTCACCCTGGATTCTTTCTCCCAACCATTTAGCACAGACCCAGATCTCCTGGGTTTGAATCCGAGCACGACTGCTCTACCTGTGTGACAACAGACAGTCAGGTAAAGTCTTTGTGCTTTGGTTTACTCACATGAAATACAAAAATAATAATATATACCCAACATTTATATGTTGGGAAGAAAAACTGATTTAACATATGAGTGTGCTTGCTTGGTGCAAGTAAAGGTTCAATACATGTTTGTTATCAAAATTAACGCTCTTTTGTCCTCTTCTGGACTATGTGAATTTTTTTCATGAAGAAAATATATCTTTTGCACAAAAACAAGACACTTCTGTTACAAACAGTTTTACTTCAAAAACACAAGAAAACAAAGAAAGAAAAATAACATATAACCCCACCACTTATCAATTATACAAATAAGAAGTCAATTCATCCCTACCCTCCAGTTAACAACAACCAAATTTTTTTCTCTGTTTACAGACACACATATATTCATATAAATCCTTTTTTATTAAATAAAACCAGGATCGTGCCACTTGGTTTTTTTTTTTTTTTTTTTACTTTTCAATATATTTTAGGGACTTCCCTGGTGGTCCAGTAGTTAAGACACTGTGCTTCCCCTGCAGGGGGCACAGGTTTGATCCCTGGTTGGCGAACTAAGATCCTGCATGCCACATGGCGTGGCCAAAATATATATATATATACATATGTAGACACAAACACATATATATATATATATACATATATATATTTTAGACATGGTTCCATCACCTCATTCTTTCTAACTGCTACACAGTATTCTATATGACATGTAGGTAGATTTAAGTATTCCCCTATTAATGGACATTTAGAGCCTTCTCAATTTTTTGCTACTACAAGGCTACAATGAATATGAACACATACTCAACCTAATAAAGATTCCCAGAAGAAGGCTGAATTATAAGGTATGGATTTTTTTAAATTAATATTTAATCAAATTAAATATGGAATAGATATGAAAGTATTTATAACATTATAAAACAACAATAATCACCACACACCCATCACCCAGGTTAAACAATCATTGTGTTTGAAGCCTCCCATAGCCCCTCCCTGATTCTGTGGCACAGACAACATTGGAGTTGCCATTTCTCAATTTTTCCCCTTTTTTTCTCTATTTGATAAAGGAAACTAATATCTCATTATTGCTTTATTTTTTATTTATAGAAATATAATATAATTATTAGTAAGTATAGTATCTTCTCATAGGTTTATCGGCTATTTGTGTTTCTTTTTCTAAAAATCGCTTGTTCTTTTCCTTTGTTCATTCTTCTACTGACTTGATTAGGGCATTTTACTTTGATTTATAGAAACTCTTTGCATAGTAGGGATATTAACCCACTGCTATTACTCATGCTGCAAATAATACCATATCTTTTGTCATACAAAGTTTTACATTTTTAGGTAAATAAGTCTATCAGTTTTCTTTCGGGCTTCCCAAGTTTCAGTGAATATTTTCTCATATATTCTTTAGATTTTTTTTACATTTAGATCTTTAATTGATGTATACTTTATATTGGTATATGGTGGGAAATGGGGCTCTAACTTTTTCTTCCAAATGCAGAGTCAGTTATTCCAGTAGTGTTTACTGAATAATTCCTTTCTCAACTGATGTAAAAACCTTATTGTGTCTTATGTAATTTTCATATATATATATATACACACACACACATACATATATGTATACATATATATATAAGTATGTATGCACATGTGTGTATGTACTTGTGTATACACACATACACACACATATATCTACAGGCATACCTCGTTTTACTGGCCTTTACTTTATTGCACTTCACAGATACTGCATTTTTACAAATTGAAGCTTTGAGGCAACCCTGCCTCAAGCAATCTATCGACACCATTTTTCCAACAACATTGCTCACTTCATGTCTCTGTGTCACGTTTTAGTAATTCTCGCAATATTTCAAGCTTTTTCATTATTGTTCTACTTGTTATGGTTATCTGTGGTCAGTGATCTTTGATGTTACTCCTACAATTCCCTGAAGGCTCAGATGATGGTCAGCATTTTTTAGCAATAAAGTATTTTTAATTAAGGTATGTACATTGTTTTCCTAGACATAATGCTATTGCACACTTAATGGACTACAGTATAGTGTAAACATAATTTTTACATGCACTGGAAAACCAAAAAATTCATGCAACTCACTTTACTGTGATATCTGCCTTATTCCAGTGGCCTGGAACGGAATCCGTGGTATCTCTGAGGTATGCCTGTGTGTGTGCGTGTACACACACATACCCTATACGTGGTGAACACATTTGTTCTGGACTCAGTTCTCTTCCACTGCTCTAAGCCTGTGTAACACAATGGAGCAAGAGCAAAAGAAATCACTCACCTGTCCTTCTTCATCAAAAGCCATAACCACCACAGCAGCTCCAAACTTTTTAATCTTTCTGGCCTTCTCCAAGAAGTCATCCTCTCCCTCCTTCAGGCTGATGCTGTTAACAATGCACTTCCCCTGGCAGCACTTTAACCCAGCTTCAATCACAGCAAAATTGGAAGAGTCGATGCACAAGGGCACCTGAGGTCAGAAGGGTAAGGTGATCACAGAAAGACTGTAAGTCACCACAAATCCCCTTCCAAGGACCCCCAGATATTCCCTCTTTCTTCCTTAGGGAAACAAGAAACAAATAACAGCAGTGTGATAGAGATACGATTTTAATCTGATTTTAAGCCCTTGTTCCTAAAGCCCAAAAGACTTGGAGTAATTCCAGGCTCACAAGAGACCCCATGCATGGGCCAGAAATTGATAACTCAAAAGATCACAGCTAAACATCAGAATGAAAGCACTGAAGTCATTTCACGGGCTCCCCGTCTGATTCAAACTTTGAACAAGTCATTTAGCTTCTCTGCACCTTAAATTCGCAAAATATTTACTCCCAGAGGACTGTGGAGGCTTTTAAGTGAGGAGTTGAAGACAAATGAAGGACAGGTTAATGTAATTCACTGCTTACCACAAGACTTCTAACACATTTGCTGAAGCCTAACAAAAAAACGACAGCCCTATCTCTTAAAGCGCTATAGGAGGTGTCTTTCAAACAACAACACCAACAATAAAACCAACTTCAAAAATCACTCCTCATCACAAATTCAATGGTAGAGAAGTGAAGTGAGACTTTTAAAGTTTTTAGAATCGATCTAAAATTTTTGAAAAGAAGGACACAAAAATTAACTTTCATCTTTTAAAGAACAAATGTAAAAGCTGACATTAATACCTTGATTTAATCTTGTTTTATAAGTCTGTCTCACTCTGATAAACCTAAAAAGGTCTCTTCTTCCTGCAATAAGGAAGGATTAACTGAGTTCCCCTGTCTGCGATAGGAAGAGAACTAATGATTCGGTAGGAACAGGTAAGTATATCCTTCCGAGACATGAAAAGTTGGTTCTTAGCCTAGCCAGACATCAGAGGAAACTCAGTCAATCCTTGTGACCAACTCCGGAAGCCCTGGAAACAGCCACACTGAAGTCACATCTCTCTCTAAAGTCTAGTTTCTATCGAAAGGCTGCCATTAAGTGAGAAAACTGACAATCAGAAACCACTGGGCTTTCAACACAGGACAACAGAAAAGCAGTGTATGACGTGACAGACGAAGGGACAAGTGACAAAGTTAAATGAGCGACAGAGCAGCACATGTAAACTCCCTTGATGAATCAAGGTTTTGTACGACCTTGGCAATGTCAGGCTCAGAAGCAATGAAGTTGCAGAATCTGGTCATTGCACTTGGTCCATCCAGCATGCCATCATCCATGTTGATATCCAACACCTGGGCTCCCATTTCCACCTGCATTTTGGCAACGCTCAGAGCTTCCTGAGGACGGAATTCAAGAGGAACGAGCATTGGGAGAGGGTGACTACGAGAAGGCTGACAAAAGTAGTCCTTCACCACCCCCAGCAGGCAGTCCTTTTAGATTCCACTAGACTGCCTGGCCAGCACCCCCGACCCTGAGCTTGCTCTCAACCATCCCAGATGAAGCTTTCTTACACATCGCTTCCATCACAGCGGGTCGCTCCTCAGAACCCAGCGAAGCTCCACTCTTCCTGTAAAGAGTCTCAAGCCCTCAGTCTGGTGTTCCGGGCCCTCTGGGACCTGCCCCATCTTCTTATGCAACTGAACTTCTCCCCCATCGCCCACTCCCGGCACCCTCCACCCAGCCAAATCTGTTTCCACCTCTGTGTCACACATCATGATGTTCCCTCTGCTTCCAACACAATCCCCTTCCTTCCTGTACTGTTTAAGATCCAGCTCAAGTCCCATCTCCTCCAAGAAAAGTCCTTAGAGAAACAATCCAAAACGTATCTAACTCTTCAGTGTTTGCCGAAACATGCAAAGCAGTCATTGTAGGCTGTTGGTAGAAGTTACGTGAAATATGCGTTTAAATAAACTTCTTCTGTGCTAAAAGGATTTTCAAATCCTTTGATATGCTATTATACACCGTAAATCTCCAAGGACAAGATACAATACACAGCATTTCCCACTTACGGTAATTTAAGGAATATCTTGTAGGATCAGTGTTCCAGAGAACATACTTTGGGAAACACTGCTTATTCCGCAATGACCGGCTGCCTCTAAACATCTGTAACTATTATAAACATTATCACATGGTGTATTACATTATCATTTCCTCACGATTTCACGAGTATTAACTTATTCTCCAAAATAGATTTTAAGCGTTTGGAAATCTAGAAAGGTCTTAGGTATCTCCCACTTTCATTTGAACAATACTGGGCAAAACAGACATGTTCAATAAGGCTTTCTAACTGACTGGTACAGCAGAGACTTTAAGTCTTTGTTGCACACTTCATAGTGTCATAAAATAAGCAGGGATAAAATCAACGGTAGATTCTGATGTTGTCCTAATTTTTTCTTAGCCGAAGAAACCAAATAGAAATTTTTAGCAATCACTGCAAAAGAACAGGCATGAGACCCTTTGGCACAGGCCGCAAGGAAAGACCACTCGTAATGACACAAGGTTACACAGAGAAAAAGGATCGCAATAAAATTCAGCACAAAATGTTTTCGGTATCAGCAGTATGTTAAATATTAACACCACAAAGAATAAAAGGAAGGACAAGTCACAGTCCCTGTTCTTGAAGGGCTTTCATCCAGTTGGGGGCATATGATGTAGTCATATGAAAAGCTACGGGCACTGCCATACAACGTACGAGTCAAATGCCCTGCCTAAACACCAGGAAGGGCAAGATCTCTGAGGACTGAAGTGGAGGAAGCTACCGGGGAGGGAGCAGCTTCAGCTGCCCCTGGGAAATGGACTGGAGGGAGGACAGGGGAGACGGCAAGCGACCTGGTCAGACCAGAGGTCAAAAGACACACAACACAGATGCCAATGCCTGACCTTCCTACATCAGAAGAGCCACAGAATCACAGCTCGGCGCTCCAACCTTCCCAAATAGGCTCCGAGAGATGAAGTGATTTGTTTAAAGGTGTACAAGTTGGGCACAAAGACAGGACTGGACCTTCTCTCAGGTCATTCCCTTGACCACAGAGCCTTGAGGGGTCACTAACTATGGGGAACTGGAATCCAGTGAGGAGCCATTCCTCCCCAACCCCCTCCTACTTCCCAGCCTCCTTCCCGTGTCCTCCAAGCCAAGACAGCAGAGCGGTGAAGGGTATGGGCTTGGAGGACTTAGGGTCTATCATTCACTTGCTGTCAAACAGTAGGCGAGTGGTTTAACCTCCCCCAAGCCTCCAGCTGCACATCTGTAAAATGGGGATAATAGCAGCACCTATCTCACAGGTCTGTAAAGATTACACGAGCAATGCTGTATAGCGCTCAGCACGTGCTGGCTAGGCAGCAGCGGGAACGAAGAGAATAGGACCAACGGGAACTGTCAGGAACCAGGTAACCAGGCCCTACTGACGTACCTGCAGTGGAGATCGCTGAGGGATGCCGCGGAGCAGTCATTAACAAGTCCATAAAGGACGATAAATGAGCCCTTTCTTTGTGATTAGAACTAAGTCTGCTTCCATACTGGTTGCTGGAAGATCTATTTCCTAAAGGCTGCAAAGGCTATCATTAAAGCCCAGATCAGGTTCCTCCATTTTTAACTTTGTATTTGCATAAGAAAAAAAAATTTGTCCAGATTTTTAGAGTGGGCTCTACTTGGATTAAATTTTGCTCATCCTTAGAGTGACCGAGTTTAAGAATCCTATGGTGAAGCTACCTTGCAAGCTTTGTGTTTGTTTAGCTTATTTTACAGTGAACAGAATCAATAATACCACATTAGTCAGTGTCTGATGTGGTCATGAGGAAATGAATAGGAATTGTCCTGGCTTTCCCTTTTCTTGGAAAGATTTGTGAGAAGCCAAAATGAAGAGTATCCTCAAATTTTTAAATGTATTTCACAACAGAAATAGCTAGAACCTGGGTGCCTCCCATCTCATCCCACTTCATACCCTGAATGCATTTTTTTGAAAAACACTGACAAGGGCAGCTATGACTTTTCGAAGCCTCATCCTCCCACCAGCGCTGCCAGCTACAAACACACTTTACTGTTCTTCTCACACTTCCCAGCAGCTCTGCTAATGATTATCAAAGGCAGAGCTGTTTCACTTGCGTCCTGTCTTAGCCAAAAACCTGGCAGATGCCTCGAGGGTCTTATTAAGATACTCACTTCATAATTTCCTGTCATGATGAGTTTAGCAAACTTCCTGGATCCTGCAACGTTACAGCGCTCTCCAATGTTAACAAAGTTGGTGTACGGGCCGATCCTGAAGGGCTCTAGACCTTAAAAGGAGAAGCATTTTGAAAATTTTCTGAAAATGCATGTAACAACATGAGACAGACAGAAAATAAATGTTTTCATGAGAAAGAAAAGAAGTTTCTGTGCCACAGCCCGTCTGACTAGCTAAGGAGACCCAATGTGGAAAAAGGGTCATGGCCATCCCCCCTAGAGATACTTAAACACAACAAAAGGCTCTACGTTTATAACCAGAACTCTCAAAAGAAGAAATATTTCAGGGTTTTAAATTGCAAATTTCTCTCAAGAGCTGAATCATATCAGCTCTGAGAAACAAGGAAAAATTATCATCATACTCTTATGTAACCAAGAGCCTGGGGCGAAAACCATGAAGTTAGAATCTAAAGTACTGCTCCACAGCTGTCCATTCAGACATCGGCTTGAAGCCTGATGGAGCAAGCGTTCTTAATCCCACCAACAGTGTGTTTAGAGCTTTATCTCGTCTCTTTGATCGAGAGGCCAAGAACCAGTAACCAGCAAGGCCTAACAGGGTCACGAGGAAGGACCTGGGCTGAGCCCTGGGAGATGGCTGACTCTGGGCAAGCCACTTGGGCTTTCTGCTCCTCCTTCCTTATTTGCAAAGGGACAATATCATCTCCACTGTTACAGGCTGGTTTAGGGGCAAATATCAGATAACTAACGTGGACACATTACACTGAGGTAAAAAGCAACATGCAGCATAAAGTACCGCTACAGGAAAAGGCCTTTAACTGGTTTTGTTCTACTCATTATATTTACAGTATTAGGAGCAGGAGTCTTGCTAGATGGTGACAAGCAGGCTCTCGGGAAGCCAGCCTTAGGGTCTGAGCCCTGCACAGCCGACTCAGTGAACACTCTGGGGGACTTCTCTCAGAGTCTCTGAGCTTATAAAATAGAGACAGCAGAAGTATCTGCCTCACAATGTTACTGTAAAAATGAAACCAGATAACATTGATAAGCATTATCAAGCTTATAAAATTAGCACCAGCAATCATAGCTGTTCTTGTTAATAAAAGGAAATGGCTTTTGAGTCCTTTCCCAAAGCACTGGTTGAGGAAGAAACAGACATGAGGGAGAGGAAAATAATGAAGATAGGTAATTAAAAAACTATTCCAGGTCTTCTGTTCCCCGACTGGGAAGACTATCACCTCCCAGTTTGGGCTGTGATTTCCTTTCCCATTGGTAACATCCTCACAGCCCCTCCCCTCCATGTCGACCCTTAGTCAGACCCTGGGGTTCCCAGGGCAGACAAGCAGGGCTGCCAGCATTTAAATGCCGAAGAGACCCTGTGGTGTTGCCCTAAAAGCATTTCACACAAAGCACTTCTGATCTATTATGAATGTGAAGTATCTGACATAAAAATTGCATTGTTCTCAGACTTCCCTGGTGGCGCAGTGGTTAAGAATCCGCCTGCCAATGCAGGGGACACGGGTTCGAGCCCTGGTCCGAGAAGGTCCGACATGCCGTGGAGCAATTAAGCCCACGCGCCACAACTACTGAGCCTGCGCTCTGGAGCCCGCGAGCCACAACTTACTGAGCCCACGTGCTGCAACTACTGAAGCCCGTGCACCTAGAGCCCGTGCTCCACAGCAAGAGAAGCCACTGCACTGCAACGAAGAGCAGTCCCCGCTCTCTGCAACTAGAGAAAGCCTGCGCACAGCAACAAAGACCCAGCGCAGCCAAAAATTTTAAAATAAATAAATAAGTTTAAAAAAATCGGGCTTCCCTGGTGGCGCAGTGGTTGGGAATCTGCCTGCCAGTGCAGGGGACGCGGGTTCGGGCCCTGGTCTGGGAGGATCCCGCGTGCCGCGGAGCGACTCGGCCCGTGAGCCGCAGTTGCTGGGCCTGCGCGTCTGGAGCCTGTGCTCGGCGGCGGGAGGCCGCGGTGGTGAGGGGCCCGCGCACCGCGATGAAGAGTGGCCCCCGCACCGCGATGAGGAGTGGCCCCTGCTTGCCGCAACTGGAGAGGGCCCTCGCACAGAAACGAAGACCCAACACAGCCATACATACATACATACATACATACATTAAAAAAAAGAATGTAAGCAGACAAGAATAGCATTAAAAAAAAAAAAAAAATCACATTGTTCTCAAGTCTGCAATTTATAAAAGAACAGTTAAAAAGACTGTATTTGGTGTCATTCTTTTAAAATCTGATTGAAAGTGATTTTTAAAACAATTTAGAAATAGCACATGAAATTCAAATCAGAAGAAAGAATTCTTTCATTCTTACACATAAACTCTTTAAAAATCATAACTAAACGGTTCGTTCATGTTTCCATTTTGGCCAAGGCTAACAATTTCAACTTAGTCCTTGGCTGAAGTCAATTAATAGCTTTAAGATCTAAGGTTGAAAGAAACTATCCTACCACACCTTTCTCTGACAAAAGCCACTTTTTCAGGGTAGGGAGTGTGTCATAAGTCACAAATCCCTCTTCCTCTAATCTCATCCCATCTTCTGGAGTATAAATGGAAAAAAAGGGTAGCCTGAAGAGGCATATTTCTAACCCAACTTTATTTTCACTCACTGGGAGTAATTCTATACGATATGTTCTGAGTCAGAAAAGTGGGTATTACTTTTGCTGTCACTTTTATTTTATTTCACTGTCATTTTATTTCATTTTTCTTAGGAGAACATATGGAACAAAAATACATCAATTTAGAGAAATGTTAAATTCTCCATTATTAGGGTGCATAATTCCTCACGTGTGCTATTTGCAGGTTCTCTCAAAATCTGTATACACTTTTTTTTTTTTTTTTTTTTTTGCTTAAAGATACTACCTAAGAATACATCATTAAAGTATTATGGGAAAAATATAAAATTTAAAGTTATTTTTCTAATAGTTGGCATGATAATCTATTTTACTAATGTTCCTTTTGTGAATATCAGAACTCATTCTGAAAAAGGGAAGCTCCCTACTCCACAGGGCTGTTGAGCACAAAACAGAATAATAAATATCACAACTCTTTGTAAAGCCTAAACCACACAGCCAACAGAAGAGCATGACAATAATGTTATAGAAGCAAACAAAATTTTCTAGGAAGAGGCTACCATCATTAAAAAACCTTAAGCCTGGGCTAGATTTTTTAGGAACTAGCAGCAAATCTGATGATTAAAATTGTTAGGCTGTGGCCTATGTACGTTTTCAAAGCAGTGCACAATAAGTCTGACCAAGGCCACTACCTGTGCTTTCATTCACATTTCCCTGAAGTCAGTATCTTCCCACTCTCACCCCTAAAAAAAACCAAAGCGTCCTTTACTAGAATTCATTTAAGTACCAAGAAAAATATGTACACTTCTTTGACCTAATAAACAAGTTCTTTGGCAGAAACATCACTACGACGTAGACTAAACATACTAACAATCTACAAACGATTTCTGAAATCATAAAAAATCATGTCTTTACGACTTACCAGACAGTAGCATATGCCCTTCAAAAACAGTGGCAGGTGGAACTCTAGGCTTATAGTTTTTCACAGCTTCAGCAATTTCTCTGAGTTAAAAGAGAAAACACGATATCCATTAAATCCAAACAAAATTCAATTAAACTAATTTCCACCTATGAAATTAAATCTGTTTAATATAATTATATACCTAGTTCCAAATGTGAAGCAGCAACTGTGCTTTTCAGTTTTCTCAGTAATGCAGAAAATGAATCTACAATCTTTAACATTTCTGTATCTGCCCCGTTGCTGTGCACCGATTATACCAGGTTCTGTGCTCACAGATGTGAACCTACAGACGTGATGGTTTGCACAAATGCTAACAGCAAATCTCCTCCACCCCTTCCCAAACCTGAAGATATCCTTAACCCCATCAAATCCACATGGTAATTTAAAAGAAAAACAGGCTTCATTGTTGAGAAGGAAGAGCAAATAGGAGAGGAGGTGCCAGGAGTGAAGGAAATTAAATCCTTAAGGCCTGTTTTTTTCAAGCACACATATATGGTAGAGAGGGTAAAGAGTAATACATCACTGAAACTCCAAAATAATTACTCCTAAAAATTTGTTTTAATTATTCATACTCTTTTGAACCTTATCAGCTTCGATGAAATATGTCTTCTAATCAGCCTAGAAAAATCTGGCTGCTCTACTAAATTTATCAGGACCAGTATGAACTGCTCACTCTACTGCCCCCCAAATGAGTATGTGGATGGCAAAGTAAAAGCAGCAAATATATATGCAGAGATAGACATACACACACAAACCCACACACACAGGTATTTTTAAAACAACTGTTTCTATAAAGGAGGAGATAATCTTAAAAACAAAAAGAGATCCAAAGATAAGCTATCCTCAACTACTGATAACTTTCAGGTATTATTTAAAAGATGTTTAAAAAATTATAGAGACTCTTCATAGAGTCTATCATGGAAGTCAACAAAATCAGTGCAACATTAGGCAGTTCAGTACAGTGAACATATTATAGGCATGCAAGCAGACGAAGAACAGTAAGATGACTGGCTCAAAATATGATCATCAGTCACTCTAGGGAAAAAAAACAAATACAAACAGTCCTCAACTGTGTTTTATTCCACTCAACTCCAATCTTCTTATAAACCATGAAACTGCAGGGACTTAAACACACCCTTCGCCATGCCCTTGTCTCCCACCCGCTTCCTTCATGCCCTCACTCTACAACGTGGGTTAAGCAGTGACTGTGTCAGGCGAGGTGAAGACGCTCCTCTTGACCTCAAGGTACTTGTTGCTTACTGTCTTTTCTTTTCATGAGAGAATCTAGTGGAGGCAGGTATTCGCCCACAAAAAATATCAGCTGTCCCTCCTTGAGCACTGGAATATTATTCAGGTATTTAAGGGTAGAATGTTAAGATATCTAGGATTTGCTTCAACACTACAATGAGGTATCACCTCACACCAGTCAGAATGGTCATCACCAAAAAATCTACAAACAACAAATGCTGGAGAGGGTGTGGAGAAAAGGGGACCCTCTTACACTGTTGGTGGGAATGTAAATTGATACAGCCACTATGGAAAACAGTATGGAAGCTCCTTAAAAAACTAAAAATGGAATTACCATACGACCCAGCAATCCCACTACTGGGCATATACCCTGAGAAAACCATAATTCAAAAAGAGTCATGTACCACAATGTTCATTGCAGCTCTATTTACAATAGTCAGGACATGGAAGCAACCTAAATGTCCAACAACAGAAGAATGGATAAAGAAGATGTGATACATATATACAATGGAATATTACTCAGCCATAAAAAGGAACGAAATTGGGTCATTTGCAGAGACACGGATGGACCTAGGGACTGTCATACAGAGTGAAGAACGTCAGAAAGAGAAAAACAAATATCGTATATTAATGCATATATGTGGAATTTAGAAAAATGGTATAGATGATCTTATTTGCAAAGCAGAAAAACAGACACAAACATAGAGAACAAACATACGGATACCAAGGGGGAAGGGGAGGTGGGATGAATTGGGAGATTGGGATTGACATACATGCACTATTGATACTATGTATAAAATAGATAACTGATGTGAACATATTATATAGCACAAGGAACTCTACTCAATGCTCAGTGGTGACCTAAATGGGAAAGAAATCCAAAAAAGAGGGGATATATGTATACGTATAGCTGATTTACTTTGCTGTACAGCAGAAACTAACACAACATTGTAAAGCAACTATACTCCAATAAAAATTAATTAAAAAAAAAAAAGAAAAAAGATATGTAGGATTTGCTTTACAATACTCTAAGGGAAAAAAAGTTGGAGAATAAATAAACTAAGAATAGCAAAATGCTGAAAATTATGGAAACTATGCGATAGGTGCATGGGGGTTCATTTTATTATTTTTCTACTTTAATTTTTAGAATTTTTCATAATATAAAGTATCTTAGTTTGCTAGGGCTGCCATAACGAAATACCACAGACTAGGTAGTTTAAACAGCAAAATTTATTTCTTCAAGTTCTGGAGGTTAGAAGTCTCAGGTCAAGGTGTCAGTAGGACCGGTTTCCTCTTTGTAGCTGGCTATCTTCTCCCTGGGTCTTCACATGGCCCTTTCCTGTGTGTGTCTGTGTCCTCACCAGTCACATTGGATCAGGATCCATTCATATGACCTCATTTTACCTTAATTACCTCCTTAAAGGCCCTACCTCTAAACACAGGCACATTCAGAAGAATTGGGGATTAGGGCTTCAACCTATGAATTTTGGGTACACAATTCATCCCATAACAAAAGGTAAATACTTAGAAAGGATTATCACCTGATATGATCTGGTGTCGTACCACAGCACCCGCCAACTATATTGACCAAGCCGTCCACAGCAAAATCCTGCATTTAGGAAAAGAAAAAGTTTCAGAGAGTTCATCTGAATTCTAAGCTCACCACTACCAATTCAGCAGAAAATCTGCATTTCCTGAATAACTAATTTTCCATTTAAAAGAGAGCTAAACATACTTAAATCTAGATATCAAGCTTTCATAAGCCTTAGACATAAGGTTAAAAGCAGAGACCAGTTCAGATATTATGAAATGCTATGAAATGCAATGAGATATTTGCCTATCTGATCACAATAAAGTTTTTTTTTACCCATATGCTGAGCAGAATGAATGTGAGCTACGTAATGCATTTTCCAACAATACGTATTCAGTTTTTAAATTTAAATTCAAATGTTTAAAGAATTAAAAATTCAGTTCCTCAGTCACAACAGCCACATTTCAAGTGTTCCAATGACCACATGTGGTAGAGGCTACACATGTGGCTACACATATTGCACAGTGCAGGTCTGGAGTTTAACCACAGCTGGTTTGAAAGAAGGACAAGATAACCTAGAGAGAGGAAGTCAAGGAAGTGCGAAGTCAGAGTATTGAAAAGAGCATCTACATAAGGTACTGAAAGCATAAGAATTAAGTGAGAAATAGTTTAGGAGAGAATGTCGGTAAGCCAGAAGCTAAAAATTCAAGGAATGAGGGAAAAGAGACCCAGAGGTCTTAGGGACACCCTAAGGAGGGGTCGTGGGTAGTATGGTTTCGTGACCTGGGATTCAAAGATGGGAGGTGTATGGGAGAGAAGGAGAATGGGGGAGGTGACAATGGGGAGCAAGGAGACATAGACTCCGCCCAGCAGTCTGCGGGGTGGAGGGGACCACTTGGGAGGGCTGCAGAGGAGAGCTGAGTTTCAGTTAGTTTGGGCTGGACCTCTCTGAGAATTTCCCAATAGCCACTAGTATCCACCGTGGAGAAGGATGCTGACAGCGAGCCCCCTCCCTCTGCCTCCATCATTTTAATTCATCTTAAGCTTTTATTTTTTATATATACACTGGGATTTCTTTAGGGGAAAAGTCTACTTCTAGATATTCTAAATCAAAAATTCCATTTCTCTATCTCTTAAAAACCAAGTGAAAGAGGATTCTTGACCTTTAAGTGCATGGCCATCATGTGCGGAGTTTCATCATATTCACCGAAGGTATTGGGAAGACCTAAGAAAGTATATTTCAGCCATTACTGGAAACTACTTTAACAAATGACATAGTATTTATAAAGGCTTTAGGTTAAAAGGTTAGAAAAATATTTATAATTAAATCGTGATTACTTGCAAAAACAGGTAAGAATTCTTAACATTAAACATAATAAGTACAGAGACGCCATACCAGACAACAACAATAAAATCACAGAGGAAAATAAACATCATTTCTTTTCTATTTGAAAGAAAAGCATCACTACTACATGAGACAGAATTCCCCCACCCCTATCCCTCCCTTTTCTGTAAAGGAAATTCATTCTTGTCTCCTAGACGCCTAGGGGTAGGGGTTGGAGGAGTACCACACATGCTTGAACTAATGAGCACTGGACATGCAATTAAAAACAAGCAAAACACAACCCATCTCCTTTCAAGTAAGTTTTCCCAAGTAAGACTTTAGCATCTAATTATCCAATTTCCTGTTTTATTTATTATCCCCTTCCAGTTATCTTACTCCTGGTGGGAAATAAAATTTACTGCACATTAAAATGTATGTATTTGGAGAAAGAAGGCTGGAAAATGATTTTTAGCCCCAAGTAGTTAAGTGGTGCTCAAAAACATTCACCAGGAAATCTGGTTAACCCAGAATGGATTACCAATATTAAATGGATAGTCTGAAAATTGTCTACATTTATCTTAGGAATTTTTATATACCGTTAAGTCCTAACTTTTAAAAAGGAGAAAAGTAACAGGCTCTTTTGTCGATACAGTGGAACAAAGAAGAGGGCTCTCTCTCTCACGTTCTTTGCACTCGTCTCTTTGGACACGCCCACATGGCGAGCACTGTCACCAATTCCAAGGCTCTGGTCAGTTAAGTTATGACTAGGCTTCATGCCCCCAAGTTCTGTCCACTTCTGACCCTTTCAGGCTGAGCCAAACTGTTCCTTCAAGTCTAGAGGGAAACAGTGGTCTAGACCCAAATACTCTTCATTTAGAAAATTCCTACTGAAAGTCAACTATATACTAAGACCTGCAAAACAAACTCTTTTAATCCAGATCTGTTACCCTATCTACCCAGGTCTTGTGTATTTGCATTTTCCTATGTGTGACTCCCTTGAAACACACACCTGCGTTGGGATAACAGAGGACATAGGCTGTTGTACATTTTCCAATTGTTTCAATAAAAGGTCTCATTTCAGCTGCACCCAGAGCACAATTTAATCCAATGCTGGAAAAACAAAAAGAAGGTATTAGAAGTACCCTCTTTTATTCTAAATATTTATACATATAAAAAGTTATGATAAAGAAAGGAGGTTATTTAAAACCAAGCAGATAGTAAGTCGCCTGATTCAAATCACGTTTATTCAGCTCCAGTCAAAGCCACCTCACTGAAGTTCCCTGCAACACTAAATATTTCTGCCCATGTCTCCAACATTAGATCCTGCCTACGGATGTGACTCCTTAAATAAGTTCACCGTTTAGTTAATGGTATAGCATGAAACAGAAATGTCTGCAAACTACCACTGCTAATAAACACTGGAAAGCAATACTTAAGAGAAAGAAACAGGAAAATCTTGGAGGTAGAAGGAACATTAATGGCACATGGAAGCCACTTCAGGGGTCTTAAAGACCAAGACTCAATCCTTGCTCCAACTGAATTGCAACGTGACCTTGGACTTAGAATTTGTCCTCTTATAAATTAATTTGTAACCAAGGGGCTCTCTGTTTTGCAAATGAAACTTACTGCAGACTAAAATAAAACAGATCAAAGCAGAGCTGCTAAACCCCTCCAAAATCACACTCATTGGGAGCCGCCGAAGTCTTCAGGAATTCAAGAATTAACTATGAAGTGACAGGACTACGTCATCTTTTATTTTTTCACATTTTACTTTTTTTCTTTTACTATGATTTCTAAGTGCAATGTGATATACTAGATTAGATCCTGGAACAGAAAAAGGACATTAGTGGAAAAACCTGAAACCAGAATAAAGTCAGGAGTTTAGTTAATAGTAATATACTTTTAGTTTTGACAAAAGTACCACAGTTAATGAAAGATGTCTCATTAGAAAAAACTAGATGAAGAGCATATGGGAATTCTCTGTACTATCTTTGCAACTTTTCTGTAAATCTGAAATTATTCCAAAATAAAAAGTTTATTTAACAAACAAATACCCAACTCCCATTCCTGATAAAAACTCTTAGTAAACTAGGAATAGAGGGAAACTTCCTCCACTTGATAAAGAACGTCTATAAAAAACCTATAGCTAACATCATACTTAATGATACAGAACTAGATGCTTTCCCTGCAAGATCGGGAACAAGACAAGGACGCCCGCTTTCACCTCCTGCTAAACATCATGCTGGGAGTCCTAGGTGAGGCAATAAGAGAAGGTGGAAAATAAAAGGTATAAAGATTGGAAAGGAAGAAATAAATTTGTCTTTGTTCACAGATAAGACTATCTATTCCAAAGAATCATCTAAAAAATTCTTAGAACCAAGGTTGTAAAGCACAAGCTTCATATACAAAAGTCAACTGTTTACCTATATACCAGCAATGAGCAATTGAAATTTGAAATACGAAACACATTATTTACAATGGCACCAAAACAAATGAAATACTTGTGTATAACTACAAAACTCTGATGAAAGAAATCAAGGCAGATCTAAATAAATGGAGATCTATCCCATGTTCATCAACAGGAAGACTTAATATAGTTAAGATGTCAATTCTTCTCAATTTTATATACATTTACACAACGCCAGGCAAAATTCCAGCAAGTTATTTTGTGGATATCAACAAACTGATTCTAAAGTTTACATGATGAAGCAAACAACCCAGAATAGCTAATACAATTCTTGAAGAAGAAGAACAAAGTCAAAGGACTAGTACTACTCGACTTCAAGACTCACTGAAAAGCTAAAGGAATCTCTGGTATTGATGAGAGAGCACAGACAAACAGATCAATGGTGCTGAATAGAGTCCAGGAACAGAATCACAAAAATACAGTCAACTCATCTTTGACAAACGAGCAAAGGCAATCCAATGGAGAAAGGAATGTATTTTCAACAAACAGTACTGGAACAACTGGACATTCACATCTGAATACATTAATCTAGATAAAGATTTTACATCTTTCATAAAAATTAATGCAAAATGGATCACAGATCTAATTGCAAATTGCAAAACTATTAAAGATATAAATATATATATAACGATTACACAGGAGAAAAATCTAGGTGTCCATGGGTTTGGAGATGAGTTTTTAGATACAACACCAGAAGTAGGATCCATGAAAGAAAGAAAAAAAAAAAATGATAAGCTGGACTTCACTAAAATTACAAACTTCTGCCCCGCAAAAGATATGGTCAGGAGCACGAGAAGACAAGCCATGGACTAGGAGCAAATATTTGCAAAACACATACATGGTATCCAAAATATTTTCCTTAATTTTTAAAACTCAACAATAAGAAAACCAGCCAACTAAAACAATAAGCAAAAGATCTGAAGAGAAGCAGCTACCTCAAGGTGTTGTTGCCAAAATTAAAAGAGAGAACTCTCATAAAGCACTTAGAACCGAGCCTGGCACACAGCAAACTCTCAATAAATGTCTATGACTCTTACTTTTATGGCCAAGGCTATAATAACAGTGAATAGAGTGCTCTGAGAAGAACATCCACCTGGGCTGGTAAGAGAGGGATGGGTCCCCGGAGAGGACCCTAGAGATGGGTCTGAAAGGCTCACGTGGCGGGGTGACCCTGCAGGGCAGGCACGGCCTCCAGGCAGGAGTAGAACGTGCACGGAAAAGGCACAGGAGGAAACTGTATAGACTCTTGGAGCTTCCATCTCACTCATGGTACAGAATTTAAACCATTTTCATCAGAAAAATAGAGAGATGTTTCAAACTAGAATGTAAAAGCCATGTTAATTTTAAAGATAAAAATCTGAGCTTTAGAATTCCCACCTTATTTCAAACTACGCTACTTCTGGTTGCTCCACAAGCAGGGAGTGAAAAAACCCTGCAAAGTTTTTAAGTGCTGATAATAGATTTAAAGTGTTGTTAGCGGGCCAAGCCAGTCTTAAACTATAAGGGGGACACTTACAGACAAAAAGGCAACTCTCTGGTGGGCCCACGGGGTATGAGAACTCTCCCCCTCCCTCAAATAGACCCATTTAGGCAGTGTCTTCTGACGTCCTCAGGGCAGTCAGAATGTACTTCAAGGAAAGACAACATCTCATGCAAGTGGTACCATAGAAATATAGAGAAGCAATCCCCTCCTGCGTCACAGTCTGTAGTCATCAGAAGAGATCCCCCCAAAAGGAATGGAGTCAGAAAAGAATGATCACTCACCAGAGTGGGTCTGCATGAGACACACTGATGACAAACGCCTCCCCGGTCTGGCCAGAGAGAGTCCGCCCACTTTTATCAACAATTGTCCCTGAAATCTGAATTGAACAAAGTAAACTCCGTCAACAGCATAGACCTGAGTTAAGAATACAGTCACAGAAACAAAATAAAATGAGCAAGCTGACTTTCTTTGTTTTTTTACAAGGAAGAGAACTGTGGCACTCAAACTCCAAGGCAGCACTGTTTTCTTTAACGGTCAGAACAGATGAATGCACAGTGCCCAGGGGAGGGGTTGGAAAGCCACAGAAACAGAGAAAAGGGAAAGTCACGGAGACAAAAGCAGTGTCCAAAAAAGCTTTAGGATTCACACCTCCAGTCCCACTGGAGAAGACTTCCCCAGATACCTCGGTTATCCTGGTCTCCTGCTGTTCAACATCTGATTCATCCGACACCCCTTGTTTGACTCTATTCTACTCTCACCAAGCAATGGGGGCCTGCCTGTTGCACTACTGGACCAGCAGCATGCTGCCTCTGGTGCTGGACGCTGCACGGTCAGCACGTCAGTCCATCCGCCCTCGGGCCCTGACGAGAGTGAGCCTTCGGCTTCGGGGGGCTGGTTCAGCCAGGCTTCTTCGGAATAGCCCACCTTCCACAAACCACCGCTACATTCATTTTCTGTACATTTCCACGGATAAGACTGCTATGGGTCTAGAGGTGGTGGAAGAAGGGAGGTGAACCAAGCAAGTAGCTGGTTCCTAAAAGATACTGTCAACAGTTCCATGGCAGGAAAACAAAAACCCCGCCCTCAAAATGACAATATTAATAAAAACCAAAATTCATCATGCCAATATTTGAGAACTTACAAGAATAGGCCGGGGAGCATATGCCTCTTCAAAAAGTCTGTGGACTGCAAACAAGGCTGCCTGTCAGGGAGAAAAAGGACACCTTTGTTTCTGAGAGACTGCGACACAGGTCAGCCTAACTGGCTGACCAGAACGCTCCCTTCCCCAGACCTCTTCAGATAAGATACACGTCACCTGCTCTGGGGAGGAGGAGGAGAAACACGTCCTCCTGATAACGCACAACCCCAGGGCCCCTGTCTCAAGGGTAACACTGTACATGCTACAACAAAACAAATGCTGACTGAAAGTCCCTCCACGAACTAATACTTCCTCTGAGGAAGGGCTGAAGAGCTACTCTTTCTGCTTTCGCTCAGTCAAAATTAAAAATAGATAAATAAGAAGCCTCTGCTTTCCACAGCCTCATATATACATGGTAGGTATATGAACCAACAGTGTATGTCACTGCAAAAAAGAGTATGAGCTAGAATGGGCTGTAAAGGCACTAATCCCACGTTAATCTGTACCGTCCATGTTTTATTAAGTTCCGGGACCAGACATCAAGGTCCTCCAATGCTCAAGGCCGTTCCACATCGGAACCCACTGACACGGAGGGCCGACGGCACAGATTAAAACTATAGTGAGGTAGTATTTTTCAGCTATCAGATTGGAAAAGATCAAAAAGTTCAACAGAGAGGGCGTGGCGAAAGCAGCACTACTGTGCACTGCTTGCTGATTGGAGGATCAATGAGTACCATCTTAGAGGGACTTTGACACTAAAAATCAAAATTAACAGTGCCCAGACCCTTTAAACCTTGCAATTTCACTTGTAGAAATTTATCTTCAGAGACACTGTGCAAAAACGTATGTATGAGGATATCTACTTTTTATTCCACACACTTATGTACCTTTGTACATATACAAAGAATATAACCACATACACATATGCACACGCATCACACGTGCTTTTATCTGCATGGAATCTCTGTCAGGACCCTCACACCAGTAATAGCAGTTGTCCCTGGGGAAGACGGCTGAATACCCAGGGAATAGGAGACAGGAGGATATTTACTTTTTACTCCATACATTTATATGTCTTTTTTTTTCTTTTCTGGCCGAGCAGCATGGCTTGCGGGATCTTAGTTCCCCAACCAGGGATGGGACCCAGGCCCTTGGCAGTGAAAGCGCCAAGTCCTAACCACTGGACCGCCAGGGAATTTCCATTTATGTGTCTTTTGAATTTTAGAACCACGCGTATATATTTATTACCTATGCATCTACGTACATATAGTAGCTATATATGAAAATATTTACTTTCATAATTAAAAAAACATTTTTAAAAAGTTAGAAACATAACCTTTTGAAGTTTCCTTCATTCTACTGGACTCAGTTAAAAATATTCAAGAATAAAATGGAATCAAGGAATTTGATTTAACTTTAATAATGGCTATTACAGTCTCCTCACTACATTAGGGGATGCACCCCAGCCCCCAGCCCAGCCGCTTTTTTCTCCTTTAACTCACCTTGGCATTGGCGGTATCAAAAATAGTTTCAATGAGTAAGATATCAACCCCACCATCCAGAAGCCCTTTGGCCTGCTCTTTGTATGCTTCAACGAGTTCATCAAATGCTGCAAAAAACAAACCACACCCAGGACATTAGTCATGGACATCCTCTGAAAGCCCAGGACACAGTGAGTTCAGGCCTGGTGCCAGGTGAACTGACCACTGCTGGTCTATAATGCATAATTTAAGGGCAACACCACCTTTTGTAAGAAACATGGCAGTGATGGAAGTTAAACCAGCAAACTGAACACAGATGCTCCTAAACACTTAGCACACGCGCTTACTTCCCATGCGTGAGCCGAGAATGAGTGGCTGGGTGGAAAGGTATATGATTTCTTGAGCCCTGGCTCTTACTTTTAAGATCTTTAAAATAGATCTTTCCAGGGATGGTGTTAATCAATTCAGGGATGAGTGTGAGGAACAACTAGAGAAACGTGTCACACTGATCTGGATACAACACCAGTTGCATCACATTCTCTCACACCCTCTGGGGTAAAAGTCTGCGGTGCTGTAGATTTTGCTCCTGCCCTCTGACACCAGCTCTGTCAGAGAAGAAACCTGCCTGGGGGGCAATTTCACTCTCAAACACAAAAGAGTCTAATCACCCCTAGATAAAATTTTTGTTAGAAATGTCTTGTCTACTTCCATCTGAGAGGTCACCCCTCTCCCCATTTGATCTCTCACCCAAGAAAGAAAAGATGCTCATATATTCAATAGAGAAGCCTACTTCATCCTATTCAGCAGAAGAGACAGGAAACGTTAGCTCCTCACTGCCACACCTAGACCAGAGGGAGCACTGGCCACACGTCAGCCCAGAATGAGCAACCCCCGGTGGAAAAGTGTGGTATGTCACCAAAACCTACAATCCACACTTGCCTGAACTTGTCTTCTACACATAATTCATTACCACACGTAGTATCATTACTATTCTGCTCTGATCATTTAATACTTTTTGTTTTTTTGTAGTCTGATGCTTAAGAAATTGACCTAGATTTCTAGACTTTTCATACACTCTCAATGCAAGTATGCTTACAGACGGTGGTTTACAACGTTTACAATGCTAGTATGCATATATAGCTTGGACTGCTTTCTGATAAATAAAGTGGGAGTCTAGTGGGTTATTCTATAACTGACCAAGGTCTGGTGTCTATATTTGCTCAACTTCTCAGTTTAAAGTTTTATTTTGATTGGTTTCATTTCTGCAGCTGATAAAGAAGCCCAAACACAACAACATGCACCTTTGAAAGCAGGCTCAAAATGCGTAATACTAATACTATGACTAGGAATAGCTCACTTTTTATTTTAATGTTTACTACATTCCAGGGACTGCTGTAAGCCCTTATGTCACAATAATCCTTAAGTAGATGTTGGTATTGGCCCCATTTTACAGATTTATAGATAACTGAAACACAGAGGTACTTGCCCAAGGTCAATGATTATATCTCATACTCACTGATGTTCCTGTAATCTGGTCTTTCCACAGATGGGGACACAGAGAGTGTCTTGTTAGTTGGACCCAGAGCTCCTGCCACATACCTCTTAATTCCTTTAGGAAAAGAAAAACAAGTGTGAAATCTCTAAACAGCTCATAAGTTAATACGCTATCAGATTTCCCCTAGAACACAGGTATATAATCCTTTGTCCGTAACTCTGAAATCCAAAAAGCGCAAAAGCCCCACTTTTTTCCTTAATTCATTTGACAACAAAACTTGACCTCTCCTAAACTACAAGAGGCTATTTATAGTCTTTACCTCACTTAGTGGATGATTCATAGATTTTACTGCAAATAGATGTTTGATTATGAGGCTGTCCTGGATCCCACTGAGGAAATTATGAAATATAAAGTATGCGCACATGTTACCGCCAAGCCAACCCAAAAAACTCTGAATTCTCACACATGTGGCTTCAAAGAATTTCAGTTAGTAATCCTTTTCTATCACCATAGCTATGCTTGGACAAATGCTCTCTCCCTACTCTTAAGAAACCCTGAAGGTCGTGAACATAGGTTTTGCAAAAGTTCCTCACAGTAGCATTGATCTTGAAATGCACTCCACTGCTGTACTGCAGGGCCTTTGCTGGGGGAAAATATTAAATCACGATTAACAATTATAAAGCCTGAAATTCAAGTATGAAGCAGATCAAATCTCACATTAAAACTCTTTCAAGAATGTTTTAATAAGCTTTCCTCTAGGCTAGAGTCTAGGTGCTTCTAAAGGAGCCGGAGATGTTGTGTTCCTTACATATCGGAACACAGGGCAGGGCTGTAGTGCTCATCACCTTTGGTGGTTTTAACCAGGTGGTTACGCTTTACCATCTAACTGGAGCAAACTACCCACTAGCTGATAGCCCAGCCTTTGAACAGCTTACAAGCCCCGATATTCTTTATCTTCCTCAAAGCTGAACAATAACGTGGGTGTAAGAAAAACGTCCTTGTCTTTCCCTGCTTTAGCTGGTTTGATAGCCTCTGACCTGTGACTTTGTTGGGGCAACAGTCTATGCCCTTCCGATTTCAACATTATCTCTCAGAAACGGAGCTCCTATAAATTGCTTCAGTCTTCATTAGTATGCTGTGTCTAACTTCCCAATAATTTTGCTTTACGTCTTCCCTGTTGGCAATAATTTCACGTTTCCAAATCTTCAGGGGCTCCATGTATTTCTTCTATTCCCTTCCCGCCCTCAAAGCCTCCCCTCCAGCTGGTGCCCAAGTGTTCTTATGGCAGCCAGCCAGGAGGCTAGTTATTTCGGGGAGGCACTTTTCAAATCCCAGCAAGACTGACTCTCATGCCACCCTCTTTGTGTGCTACACAGCGCCTTCAAAGACACTAGTGGTATGAAGTAGAACACGCTCAAAAGATAATCTCTCTTTACCTAAATAAGGCAAAATCACAGGGATGAGGGTAGCTTTCAAGCGAGAAGATCACATATCTTAATGATCACCAATGTAACCAAAACAGCTGTGCCTCAATAACCAAAAGACATACTTCCAAAGGGAGACAAATCATTTTAGCTGTAAATGTACAAGGAAGTCACGGTTCTAGCTACAAAGTTAGGATAAAACACCCAGCAGAGTAAACACAGCGTAAACCCTGAGCCCAAGGCCCAAGGAAACAGAGTCAATTCAGAGGGACACTGAATGCTTGACTATGAAACTGCAGAGAAGTAACCTACAAACAAGTACGTGATGGTGTCTGCAGTGCTGCTGTAGGCCAACTGTCGCGAAAGGAAAAGGGACAGTAAGGACAGTATATTATAGCTGAGGATGTCAAAGGAAACATCTTTGTAAAAAAAAAAGAGAAAACTGTTCCTTACCTGTCTGGAGAGTTATCTCCTCAGCTGCTTTTCTGGCCACTCCCGCAGAGCACTTGTTCATCCTATAGGCCTAACACATCAACTGCAAATGTTAGTTTGTCCTTCTTTCCCTCCATAAAATAAATAAGGAATTCATGACCTTCTAAAACACAGTTTTATTCAGTAAGGAAAGGTGGAGTGAATTAGTTTGAGGTGTGAATGAAATCTTAGTCAAAAAGGCCTACCAGTGGCCCCAGCCTTGAGGGCGACAGGAAAGGCAAGAGTCTTTGGGAACTGCTTTTACGGTCTTCCACAGAACCATGAGCCATCTGGCAAAAAGGGCAATCTCTGGACGTCTGGCATGTCAGAATAAGCTGATGTAGTGAAATATTCTGAGAGTTAGAAAAAAGCATAGTAATGGAAAAAGCAGGGGCTTCAGAGACAGAAGACCTGGGTTCTAAAACCAGCTCTGTCACTACCTGCCCGGGTGGTTCCCTTAGGAACTCCTCCAGGTCCTGGCTTCCTACACCGTACAATGGTTGGAATCAGTGGGTGTGAAGTTTTTGTAGATTATGAAACTCTTGAGAATTTGGAGAAGGGCCATGAACCCTCTCACTAGGAAATAAAGCAAGCATGCAGAAACATACAAAGTAGTGCCTGCAAGTTTTACCGAAATACACTCAAGCCCATTCATTTACGTATTGTCTGTTGCTTTTTTTTTTTTTAAACATCTTTATTGGAGTATAATTGCTTTACAATGGTGTGTTAGTTTCTGCTTTATAACAAAGTGAATCAGTTATACATATACATATGTCCCCATATCTCTTCCCTCTTGCATCTCCCTCCCTCCCACCCTCCCTATCCCACCCCTCTAGGTGGTCACAAAGCACCGAGCTGATCTCCCTGTGCTATGCAGTTGCTTCCCACTAGCTATCTATTTTACATTTGGTAGTGTATATATGTCTATGCCACTCTCTCACCCTGTCACATCTTACCCCTCCCCCTCCCCATATCCTCAAGTCCATTCTCTAGTACGTCTGTGTCTTTATTCCCATCTTGCCACTAGGTTCTTTATGACCTTTATTTTCCCTTAGATTCCATATATATGTGTTAGCATACTGTATTTGTTTTTCTCTTTCTGACTTACTTCACTCTGTATGACAGACTCTAACTCCATCCACCTCGCTACAAATACCTCCATTTCATTTCTTTTTATGGCTGAGTAATATTCCATTGTATGTATGTGCCACATCTTCTTTATCCATTCATCCGATGATGGACACTTAGGTTGCTTCCATGTCCTGGTTGCTGCTTTTGCACTATAGTACCAGCGTTGAGTAGTTGCAAAAGAGACTGTACGTAGCCAACAAAGCTTTAAATATTTACTGTCTGGCCCTTAACGGAAAATGTTTGCCAACTCCTGCCCTCAAATAATTCCCCTGATAACCCACAAGGCAAGTGATTTCACAAAGCCCCATCACCATGAGGGAAAACAGTGTCAGAGCACTCAGGACTACGTGCATGAACACAGAGGCATGTTCTGGAAAAATCCCACCCAGAAATGGGGACCTCAGCATCTACCATATATTTTCATCATTAACAGTTTACAAAATTTGTATATGGAAGCATCCTGTTGACTAAAAAGAGATGAAATCCTTTACCCCACACCCACTAGGATGCCTACTATCAGGAAAAAACAAAAAGAGAAACAGAACAAATGCTGGCAAAGATGTGTAAAAACTGGAAACCTTGTACACTATTGGCGGGTATACAAAATGATGCAGCCACTGTGGAAAATAGTATGGTGGTTTCGCAAAAAATTAAACATTGAATTAGTGTATAATTTGGCAACTCTGCTTCTGGTTATGTATATATACTCAAAGGAAATGAAAGCAGGGATGAAGAACAGATTATCTGTACACCGTGCTCATAGTAACATTGTTCACAGTAGCCAAAAGGTGGAATCAGCCCATGTCCCTCACCGGATGAATGAATAAACAAAATGTGGCATATCCATACGGTGGAATATTATTCAACCTCGAAAGAGTACAATATTCTGATACATGCTACAACATCAGTGAACCTTGGGGACATTAAACTAAGTGAAACAAGATAAGTCACAAAAGGACAAAAACTGTACGATCCACTCATATAAGGTAGCTAGGGGAGTTAAATTCATAGAGACAGAAAGTAGAATGGTGGTTTCTAAGGGCTGAGGTGGAAGGGAAAATTGGGAATTATTGTTTAATGGGTCCAGAGGTTAAGTTGCACAAGGTGAAAAGAGTTCCACGGACAGATGGTGGTAACGGTAGCACAACAATGTGAATGCACTTAATGCCACTGAACTGTACTTAAAATTGGTTAAAATGGTAAATTTTATGTTACATGTATTTTTCCACAATTTTTTTAAAAAAGGAAACCAAATCTGCCACCCAACTTAAAAAGGCTTCACAGAACTGTGCACATGGCCAATCATTATGCTTTTATTCACAGTCACTGCATAATAAGTATCGTTTTTTTTTGTTTTTTTTTTATTTCTGAGATATACATTTTAAAGTAATAACTAGGATTATGACTTATAACATTATACCAGAACATATAAGATTTTTAGAAATTTCATGTAATGTCTATAAGTATCGTTTTTATTTGATTATTACTTGCCCATAAAGAAACCAGCTGGAAAATGAATGGGCTGTTGTGTTTATAAGCAGAAGCGATTCTAACCATTTTCCCCATCTGACCACAAATAATACATAACTAGGCATTAGCTTGACTCTGCAGCTTTGGCTGGTTTTCTCACTAGCAATTACCAATGCAGCAAACGCTCATGAATATCTTAGATACAGGGAAAAATGAAATCCTTACCAAGTGTTCGAGGCCATAGTCAGCTTGGGCAATAGCAGTGCTGCTAAAAGTATTTGTTTCAATGATATCTGCCCCAGCCAGCAAGTAATCCTGCCACGAGAGAAAGTAATGTCAATGCTATGAGTTTTAGAATCCCTGTCCCCCAACAATAAACTAGTCTTTTCCTCACCAAGGCCACCAAACATCTTTTGACCACATACTAAGTGCAAGGCACTGTACTAGATAGAGGCTGGGGATGCAAAAAGACCTAAGGATTTCATAGAAAGGCCTGTGGTATGAATAAATAAACACAGAACTTGAATTCAGACAAAGTTCACTTGCGGTGTGAATTGAGTCAAGTTCCTTAAACTCTGTGAGTTTCAGTTTCCTCATTTGAAAATAGTTTAACCCTACTTCACCGGGTGGCCAGATGATGGTACAGATCACACACCAAGCTTCTAGCACACGATGGCCCTCAGCAAACATTCCTTCTGTTCCTTTGCCAGCTCTCTGCTTCAGCACAGTCAGAGCCCCGCTGAGAAGGGCACTATCTGCAATCTTGATTCTGACCACAGTTGCTTCAGTCCACAGCTCCTGGTCCCTCTGAGCCACATCTGCACCCTTACAAAACCCTGAGGACCTCGGTGCCCTCTGGTTCTCCCTGTTTGAAACCTTTCTGTCTTGTTTCACTCTTTGGACACCATCTCAACCTCAATCCGATGAAAATTCTGGAGTCTCTTGATCTTCAATAGTGAGTAAGCCCAACCCCACCTAAGCAGATGGACACTGTTTGCAGAAGAGCTGGGAAATGAAAACCAAGGTTCACACATTTATAATAAGTCACAAACGCCCAACTATCTATCACTAGGGAAATGGCTAAATAAACTATAATATGTCCATTTTATTACATGCTATGTGGCAGCTAAAAAACAGTGTGCACATATATCTACATATACTAACACAGAAAATCTCCAAAAGTATTGAGTAGAAAAACAAAATTGACTGATATGTAAACCATGACACCATTAAGTTTAAAACATACATACAGGGCTTCCCTGGTGGCGCAGTGGTTGAGAATCTGCCTGCCAATGCAGGGGACACGGGTTCGAGCCCTGGTCTGGGAGGATCCCACATGCCACGGAGCAAATGGCCCGTGGGCCACAATTGCTGAGCCTGCGCGTCTGGAGCCTGTGCTCCGCAGCAAGAGAGGCCACGATAGTGAGAGGCCCGCGCACCGTGATGAAGAGTGGCCCCCGCTTGCCACAACTGGAGAAGGCCCTCGCACAGAAACGAAGATCCAACACAGCCATTAATAAATAAATAAAGCACACCTAGTATAGTGTAATTTAAAAAAAAAAAAAAAAAAAAACATACATACACACAAATATTACTGAGTTTTCTACAGATATCTATATGTATACACATACATACGTAATATATACATATACATAAATGCATAACAAATGATCTGGAAAGACATACACCAACTAGTATAAGTGGTTATCTCTGGGGAAAAAATAGAAATTTGGAGTAGTGGTTAAAAGGGAATTTATTCTTATCTATGGGTTCTGTTTTATAAGAACAAATTAAAATTTAGTTTTTCAACAAAGAGCAAGAAAAACTGAAAACAACCTTAATGTCTAAGAATAAGGTTAGTTAAGTAAATGATGATATATATGTAGAATAGATTATTATGAAGTTATTAAAACCATGTCTCAGGATATTTAATGCTCATGGTATTAAGTAAAAAATGCAAATTATAAAATAGTATGAAGTAATAATAATCCAAATTTAATTTTAAAAATCCAAACACAGAAAACTAGACTGAAATATAAATTAAAATATGTGAATGGCAATTATGTCTTGGTATCAATATTACAGGTGGTTTTAATTTTCTCCTTTATGCTTTCTACAGCATCTAGCTAGACATTTTATTTTTGTAACAATGAACACATATTGTCTTTATAATTAGGGAAAAAATATTTGTAAATTCCTAGTTATTATTTTCTCCAATTGTGTGTAGATTTAAAATTTTAAATAATATAAAGTTTAAAAGGTGTTTCTTCTAGCTCTTCACCCTTTCTCTCCACCTTCTTTCCCGGAACAATATCCCACTCATGGGCTCCGGATATGACACTCCTGAAATTACAAGCCTATTCTCACCAATTGAAAACACGTGTGATATGGGCAAGCTACTTAATTTCTCTACTCCTCAGTTTTCCCATGTATCAATAGAAAGCTGTCAAGATTAAAGGAGGCCATTAATGACAGCAAGGCCACAGGCTACCAACAGATGTTTTAAATATTGGTTCCTGTTGGTCTCAGCCTATCAACAGTGATGAGCTAGGAATGCCTAATGCACTCACATGGGCCCTTACCGCCTGTGCTGAGCCAGGACCAAGCCAATGCCACAGCTACACTGGCGCTATTGGTTCTTATTATGATTGCAAGACTCACCTCAGCAACAACCATCAGGGAACTTTTGAAAACAAACAAGGTTTATTGCTCACGGGTCCTGGAGAGTACAGGCATGCCCGGGCCATACAGTGAGGTAGCTGGGGGAAGGCGTGGGTTGGGCAGGAATGACCGAGACAACCGGGTGTTCTGCCTTTACTGGGGTTAATGAGGGGGTGCCTAGGGCTTTGTAGGTTCACTCTTTATTGGAGAACTTAAAACCTAAGAGCAGGAATTAGGGCTCAGGAAGGAAAAAGCAGGGTAATTCATCGAGGTTACCCAGGGCTTTCTAAAAAGGGAATTTCATGGCTGGGGAAAGCCTGGTTCCTGGTCTGGCTGTTTAGCTAGCAGATGTGTCACACAGCTGGCAGGGTGTTTATTGACATAGATGCCTCTTAAACGATGCCTCCGCAACCAAAAGCTTAATGTCAGGCGCTTACATTACAATCAAAAAAGCTTAGTGTCAGACACTTGCACTTCAAATAGAACCTGGCCATTCCATTAAAATTAAGTATCAGGGGATCAGCTCTATGGTCAGTAACTCCACTAGAAATAACTAAGCGTGAAAATAACCCAGTCTTTTTCCCTTCCTCACCCATGAACACGACACGGTCTCTACATCCAGAGAACTCCAGCTAGTCAATATTCCCCCACGAATGGGACAGCTAGGTTACACCTTATGGTATTTACAGTCATTTTTGCTTCACGTCCCTATCTTGGGAAACTTGCTGTTCTATCTACATGCCTATCTAACTCTCAGGACAAAGATTCGTTCCCTCAAAAAACATTTACTGGGACTTCCCTGGTGGCGCAGTGGTTAAGAATCCGCCTGCCAATGCAGGGGACAAAGGTTTGAGCCCTGGTCCAGGAAGATCCCACATGCTGCGGAGCAACTAAGCCCGTGTGCCACAGCTACGGAGCCTGCTCTCTAGAGCCTGCGAGCCACAACTACTGAGCCCGCATGCTGCAACTACTGAAGCCCGCACTCCTAGAGCCCGTGCTCCACAACAAGAGAAGCCACTGCAATGAGAAGCCCGCACACCGCAACGAAGAATAGCCCCCGCTCGCTGAAGCTACAGAAAGCCCGCGCACAGCAACAAAGACTCAACGCAGCCAAAAATAAATAAATAAATAAATTTTATTTTAAAAAAAAATTTACTGACTTACTATGTGCAAGATACTGTTTTAGGCAGTAGGGATTCAGTAGTGAAAAGCAGGCCCAAATTCCTGCCCTTAGGAAGCTCATACTCTAGTGATAATCCACTTGAATAAGGACAAAGCCACACGTCATGGGCTGGGCTGAGTGTCGGGGGCGTTGGGGGAGGGTGGTGATTTCACCAACTGCATAATAAGAACTGATGTTTGTAACCACGCCAAGCAATTCATACCCATGATGGCATTCCCAATCCACAATATACTGGAATTTTATAATGCAATTTGACTACATACTCTCAGGCCTCGCAGAAAAACTCGTAGAACCAAAACTCTTCAAGGACCAATTTAAAATCTTCCAGTAACTACAATTTCCATTATGACCAAAGGAAAGGCATTCCTAGCTCTTCTTCAAATGAAAACCATTCTGCATCTGATCTAGAACAAAGTCTTGATCACCCAAGAGAAGGATCCCTTCCACCCTCAATGAATCATTTAATCACTGATTCGTTTGAGTTTTTTTTCTTTAAGAAGAGTCTGAAAGGCAACAAAAGCAAAAAATAAACAAGTGGGACTATATCAAACTAAAAAGTATCTGCACAGCAAAGGAAACCATCAACAAAATGAAAAGGCAACCTACTGAATGGGAGAAAATATTTGCAAATCATGTGTCTGATAAGGATATCCAAAATAGACAAAGAACTCATACAACACAGTAGCAAAAAAAAAATCCAAACAATCTAATTCAAAAATGGGCAGAAGACAGGACTTCCCTGGCAGTCCAGTGGTTAAGACACCACACTTCCACTGCAGGGGGTGCAGGTTCGATCCCTGCTCGAGGAACTAAGATCCTACATGCCTCGCAGCATGGCCAAAAAAAAAAAAAAATGGGCAGAAGATCTGAATAGACATTTTTCCAAAGAAGACATACAGATGGCCAACAGGTACATGAAAAGATGCTCAACATCACTAATCATCAGGGAAAATGCAAATTAAAACCACAAGATATCACCTCTCACCTATCAGAATGCCTATTATCAAAAAGATAAGAAATAACAAGTGTTGGTGAGGAGGTGGAGAAAAGGGAATCCTCTCGCACTGTTGGCAGGAATGTAAATTTGTGCAACCACTATGGAAAACAGAACGCAGGTTCCTCAAAAAATTAAAAATAGAACTACTATATGATCCAGCAATTCTATTTCTGGGTAATACCCAAAGAAAACAAAAACACTAACTCAAAAAGATAGATGCACCCCCATGTTCACTGCAGCGTTATTTACAGTTGCCAACATATGGAGACAATCTAAGTGTCCACTGATGGCTGAATAAAGGAAATGTTATATGCATATGCAATGGAATATAACTGAGCTATAAAAAAGAAGGAAGGTGGTTGCCAGAGGTGGTGGGTGGAGGGAAGGGGAGATGGATGAAAGGGTCAAAAGGTACAAACTTCCAGTTATAAAATAAATAAGTCATGGGGATGTAATGTACAGCATGGTGACTACTGTTAATACTACTGCATTGTATATTTTAAAGTTGCTAAGAAAGTAGATCTTAAAAATCCTCATCACAAGGAAAAAAAATTTGCAACTGTGTAGGGTAACGGATGTTAGCTAGGCTTACTATGGTGACCGTTTCACAATATATACAAATTTCAAATCATGACGTTGTACACCTGAAACCAATGCTATGTTCTTTGTCAATTATGCCTCAATTTTTTAAAAAAAGTCTGAAACACCTATAACAATGTCCTTCTCCAAAAGATAAAACTTTCTTACTCCCCTGGTAAATATGTTTGTCCTTCAAATTGAATCCAGACCAGAAAAACAGATTAAATCACCTTATTATCTCTTCTAGTCATAATCCTATGAAATTCCCATGATAAGCTATGAAACAATCTAGTCCTACACTTATTTTTAAATTTTAAAAGTCTAGCAATACCCAGTTACTTGCTTCTGATTTCTTTATGTTGGCTAGCCATTTTTTTAATTTGTTTTTTGGTCATGCCACACAGCTTGCAGGATCTTAGTTCCCTGACCAAGGCTAGTCATTTTTATTAAAGACAGGAAAACGGCATGAAAGAACACGGGATTTCAAGTCAGTAAACCTCTGTAACGTCAGGCAAGTTATTTAAACTCTGAGGTGCTCAGTTTCCAAATCTACAAAATGAGAATAACAACTACCTTTCAGTTTTACTTCATCAGGGCTGTTGTGGTGACTTAAATAAGTAGTGTAGGTAAAAACCCTAATTTGTCCAGGATTTTATGGTTTTTCACTGTCGTTGAAATGCCTCAAAAGGCAGAAAACCTGCCCTCCTCATTTCCTTATCTTGAATGCTCAATACCGTGCACGACTTTTACATGGTGCCCAAAACCTGCTTTCTGAATAAGCCACCTTTATCTGAACAAATCACCCCTTTCTTCTGTCTCCCCCAGAGCACTTGGCCCAGTGGTCTGCCCTCAGGACACCAAAGGCCTTTCGGAATGACAGGATGAAACTGTAAGAACCTGGGGATGCTTTACCTTATGGATTTGGTAAATGACATCGGGCTGAGTTATACTTAAAATGTCATTGTTGCCTTTCAGGGGCCTGGCGTGATCTTTAAATTCTTGTCCTCGGAAGTCGTCTTCACTCAGCTTGTACCGCTGGATCATGGTCCCCATCCCTCCGTCAAGCACCATAATCCTCTCCCGCAGGATGGCGTCAATCTCATCCTGCAGGGTCTTCTTCATTCCTGCTTTAAAGAAAGTGAAAATCTGACTTTACAAAATGAAAGAGGGAAAACGTGTGTGGAGAGGGAGTGTAGACTAAATTATACTAATTCACAACAGGGAGTAAATGGGGCTCATAAAACATGTGCTTGTAACCTTGTGGCATTTGAAAAATGCTGCCCCAAAATGTTTACATTAAATAACAATGCTTAATGAAATAGGACACTGTACACAGCACAGAATCACTGGTAAAGCACCACACCAAGGTTAAAGTAGGCTCTAGTTGTTCCTGTTTCAAAGATGAGCAAAACAGGCAGCAAAGAGCCAAGTGTTACAAGGCCAGGCCACCTGCCGGAGAACATCTTTAGGGCTCTCTGTTGGTTCTGTGCTTGTGTCCCCTCAATAAGGAGATTTAGCTTGATAATTGAAAGCCATCAATAATTCCAAACTGCCATTTAGACTGTTAACTTTGACCGTCTCTCCCACCTACTGCCAGAACTCACATAGCCTACACACAGGGTTTTCCTCACCCCTGCTCCATCTCTGGACCAATGACTGCCTAACACCCTGGAGCTTCTCAACTCTCCCCGTGCCCTTGACTTCTCCTAATTCCCAGTCCTCAAAAGCCCCAAGGCCTACTCCTTCCAATCCTACTTTATGGTCTCCAAGAACTACTGGAAAGCCACAAAACCATGCTGTTCGGAGTCACTGAAAATTCCTAACATCGAGCCTCTTGTTTGGTTCACCTTTTCTCGGCTCTCCCTACACTTCCCACACCTGCTGTCCCAAACCTCTGCTTGCTTTTGGCACCAAATCCTTCTCATCGTTTTCACTCACAGGTGATTTCACCTAATCCTGTACAGAAGAGTCTTCTTTGGGGAGCTCCTCAAATTCACCCCCCTCCACCTCAAAATCCTCTTGCAGCTCGGCTCCCTCTGCACCTAAGGAAGAGCACATGACCAGCTCCACCCACACCTCCCACTGCTCCTCCCTCCCCCTCCCCCCCCACCCCCACCCCCACCCCCGACCCCGGGCAGCTCTAGCTCAACCTCTCTTCTCGCTGTGGCTTCCTCCTAGCCTCTCTACCGCAATTACTCTCCAAAGGCACCCATGACCTTCGAATTCTCAAACACTGGGCTCCAATCTTAGACCCAGATTTCAAGATGTCCACCTGTGATGGCCCCCTAGAATACCCACCTGCCCCTCAATCTATCATCCAAATCCAAACCTGCCAAATTTCCTGTCTGATCTCCCTGTTTCTGTGAATGGCACCACCTTTCCCAGAAGCCTGACCTGACAACCTCAGTGTTATCTGACTCCTTACTCGCTCTGATAACCAGCATCTACTCAGATCTCAAGCCCTATAGATCTGGCATCCAAAGTGCCATTCACGGACTTCCCTGATATTGATTGACCATGATGTGGTTGTCCTATCAGCTAATAAGCACCCAGAATTTGACATGATTAAGTTAATGGTGACGACAAAAAAAGCCAAGAAATCGGGGTTTTAGTCCTAGCTCTCATAAGTAGCTACAGGGTTTTGGACAAGACTGTGTTTCTGAAAAACGGGGAAATATCTGCCCTGCCTTTATCACAGAAAGTGTGATAATAGAATGAAACAATGTGCTTGAAAGCAAATTTCAGATGTTAACAGCTGGGACTCTCAAATCACACCAGTCATGAAATGAGACATATATCCTTCACATAAACAGCCCGTAAATGTTAACGACTCTTACTATGTCATTATTATTGCATAGCTGATAAAAAGTGGAGCTGGGCTTCAAACTCTAAAGGTTGCTTTCTATATACTACAGTGTCCAGAGGACCATGAAAAAGCATCACGTAAGCCTGAAGCTCTCAGCTCTGTTCATCTTGGGGCAGGAAGCAGGGATGGCGTGTTTACAGGTTTGGAAATGAACATGAATGTGGCAGAGGGAAAACAATACTTAGTGAAAACTTTTAAATGGAGATCCTTTCAGATGGGGAATAAGAAGAGAGAAGGTTAAAAACTTTAACCTATATGCTCAACTGAGTTCCTTTTTTCTTAAAAGAATGCAGCTGCAATCCACCCTGAAATGAGAGCATGTGAGCTTAAGTAGGTGTGACTGAATCACCCGACTGTGGGCGCACAGGGTGTGGACATGGTGGTGGGGAAGTAGGTGATGCATCTGAAATTTAAAAAGTATTCAAACCTTCTAGGAAAAAAACCCCAGTCTTTTCCACAATGAAATATGCCTTTGGCATCAGCAAAATGGTCAATCAATATCATATTATTTACATGTCTTTGTCCTTCTATCTCCTCCACTGACCACGTGCACACATGCTTAAGGGGACAGGAAGAAGAAAGGAGAAATTAACATAACGACATAAGAAATGCCCCATCTCCTCCCACCCTGGTCTCGCTCATCAGTGTTGGTTTGGCTTTTCTCTACTCACTGCAAATCTGACAATGGAGTGCACCCCACTTCTCCCATTTTCATAAGAAGTCTAAGCATTTTTCCACGAGGCCTCTACTGTATTCACTTCTCAAATCAGAAATATAGATTGTTTCCAATCTGTAAGACAGTTCACTATAGGGACTTCCCTGGCTGTCCAGTGGTTAGGACTCTGGGCTTCCACTGCAGGGGACACAGATTCGATCCCTGGTCAGGGAACTAAGATCCCGCATGCCGCGTGGCAAAGCCAGGAAAAAAAAAAGATAGTTCACTATTTACCATAAAACAATCCCATCCCCACACATACAAATTGTGATATCTTGTTAAGAGCCATCACATATGTAAGAGATCAAAGGTTTTTTGTAAACTCTAAACAAAACATGTGATTTTTTTATGAGAAACTTGATAAACTTACTCTGTAATTTATGTGGAAGACTAAAAGTCCAGAAAGAGCTAAGTTAACTTTTAAAAAGTAGGAAGAGATTATTTGGCCTACCAAATATTATGATATACTACAAAACAATATCATAAAATAAGGAAAGTAAAATATAGAATATCTTTATTACTTAGCATAGGGAAAGACTTCCAAAGACTCAAAAAGCTCAACCTATAATGTTAAAAAAAAAAAAGGTGAATTTGATTACATAAAAACTAAGAATTTCTGTTAAATGAAAGTCACCACAGACAAAATAAACAGATTATGAATTGAAGGAAGATTCTGCAATGTCTATAACTGAAAGGGACTGGGAATTCCCTGGCAGTCCAGTGGTTAGGACTCTGCGCTTCCACTGCTGGGGGCCCAGGTTCGATTCCTGCTCAGGGAACTAAGATTCCACAAGCAGCACGGCACGGCCAAAGGAAAAAAAAAAAAAAAAGTGTAAGTGAAAGGGACTAACATCTATAATGTACCAGGAGCTCCTACAAATCAATAAGAAATCAAATACAAAAATGGGCAAAAGATGTGAATAAGCAAACCAAGCGAAGGAAAAACTGAATAATCAACAAGTATATGAAGAGATGCTCCAACTCATTAACTATCAAAGAGACAGGAATTAAAACAAGACAAAACCAATATATACACAATGGATAGGCAATAATTAGAAGACTGGATAATGCCAAAGAAAATCTGAACTCTTGCTTTTTGGAACACAGACAGATACAGCCATTGTGGAGAGCAGCCTAGCAGGAGTCAGTAAAATTAAGCATGAGGAAACCCCAACAATCTCACTCCTGGTATTTCCCAAACAAAGTCTCCATCGATCCATAGAGAACATATCAGAGGATGTTTATAGAAGTGCCAAGTTGCAGACAACCTTGGGAAATGGCAAAGTCAAATGTGCAAGATGCTCATGCGGAATACTACTGGGTGGTAGCCGGATCTACCTCTGTGTTGCCCTACTGTACGGACAGAATATTGAGGGAGAAAGTTAGAAATGACTAACTACCAGGTTTATATTTATATGAATTAAAAACACATACACAGACTAGAGTCTACAAGGAAATGTACAAATACGTGGAAATAAGTGAAACAGGAGCAAGAGAATTGTGAACAGAAAATAGAGGCAAAAGGGAACACATAATAAAACAAATACGAGTGGGAATTTTAAGGATTGAATACAAAACTCCTCTGCAACTGAGGTCCTTAAAAATCCAATGCATCTACATTTTCCACATGCTTATTTATCCTTTGGGGGATAATGTAAGATTTACGGTAAGAGAAACTAAAAGATCCTCCTCCCATATTTGTTAGCATAAGTGTTCACTGTTCTAATCTTTATGTGTTCCCCAAGACTTTCCAGTAGGGGATTATCTTTCACTGGCTTCTAATCACCATTGCTCCTCCAGAACCTTCTCATAAGAGTAAGTCGCCTTAACAATTCTCCTTTCCCTTGGCAGGGTGAGCATTTGTTGAAATGCTGCTCTTCCATAAACAACAAAAACAACAAAACAAACCTCTGGTATTTATCTGTATTCAGTTCATTAGGTCTAGAACATTCTGTACATTTTAGTCAGGTTCTAAACAGAGCAGATTCTCCCTAACATCTTTCACAGTAGAAGTTTTGCAGGTCCTTCATTTAACTGTCTAGTTACAACACTGTCTCAGAAATATTTTTAAGTTTAACATATATATGTATTATATAGATACGCAGTCCAGAAGAGAGAGTCCTTGTCTAGCGAGCCTAAGAGATCACAGTGTTTTTCCCAGTTTGAGAGGACCTAGCCAATGTATTTCGTTTATTTGGGTGATTTTTTTTCTACCATTAACGTTTTATTTCCCAGTAATAATACTGTGATTCATAATAAGTGTTCCAAAGAATAAACAAACATGGGTTAACTGGTTAAAACACCAATTAGATGTTGAGGTGCGTAAGTCAGATAGTATCACCTTTAAGAACCATCCTGAAGAATGACAAGATGAAGGCATAAACCAATAAACCCCTAATACACAGGATTTTAGGTAATAAATTAGTGTCAGGAACGCATTTCCTCTGGGGATAGAATGATCCCATGTAGCTGATTTATTTAGGACTCCCATATCCACTGCACTAACTGGGGAACACATAGAGCAAGGAAAAGAAGTTTTCATTTTCTGCATTGTAAACAAATGATCCCAACACATTCTCAGCAGTTTCCTAACTTTACTATATCAAAGACTATCTTACTGCTGCCCTATAAGTCCCTTGCAAGATACTTCATTTTTGAATCTCTAACGTCTAGGTTGCACCAACTTGCTACACTTTGTAGACATCTCTTTGCTTGTGCAATGTTCCATTTCTGAAATATACTATTTCCGCTTTGATTTTAATAAGACAGGGAAGAATGAGAATGAGAATCAGGTAACTGGCTGGTATCAATTCACTGGCTCATTTAGTCATTCTTTCATTAATCATTTAACAACTGAGTTCCAGATAACATACATAGCAAGGATGAAACTAAGCAATGTTTAGAAGCTGTAAACTTTTCTCACAAGAAGTATTTGCTAGCTCACCAGCCTCTTTCCTAAGGGGGTACAACCATGGTTTGAGGTCACGGACATTTAGGCTTAAGGCCTGACATCGAGATTCAAGAATTCCCAGTTCTTCATTAAAGAGCTTCACTAAGACTGGACACCAATAAGTAACTAAGTAAGGGTTTTTAGGAAGTTAAAACCTGATTCTCACCCCAACATACAGGCTGCCCACACAGAGAGAAGCTGTAGAAGTGAGCCTTGGGGTCAGGGAACTGAGCTAGATTCAAATACTCAACAATTTTCCTTTCATCTGCTGCACAAAGATCACTCAGTATTCCAACTATTCTAAATCTTTAGAGACATTTTGCTGCTGGTTAAGGGAAATCACATACCTCCTTTTTTAATTAAATGGGGAGGGGAAGGCCAGAAGTCATCAATAAGAGATATTGTTCAAATAAATAAATGACACCCCTGTGAGAGATATAGGTCTTACTTTACAGCAACAGTGATCAAATGTTTCTCAGTCATAGTTCCACTTGTTTCATGAACAATTCTAACGGTCCCATTTATCGGGACCTTACAATCTACAGGGTCACTAGCTCACCTCTGAAAAATTTCCCTGAGTTATGAATTCAGTCTTCACGCTCCTCCCTGAGCTGAACATTGTCATCTGTCATAGCATTGCTACTGTTCCGTCCTTATTACCGACTCTCTTGTTTCTTCATTTTCTACTTCATACCTCACATGTTTTTATGGATGTGTTTGTCCACAAATTACAATCAGGGACGGCGTTAAAGGCCCAGAGCTCATTTTAAAGCTGAAAATATATTCTGTTCTTGTGCTAAACTAGTTTTTTTTTCCCCCCTTCATTGTTGATGCCAGAGCCACCAACATCAAAATCACTCAGGATTATTACTCCACATCCCGACCTACTGTGTACCTGCTAATCTATTTTAACATAGTGATTTTATGCACACTGGAGTTTGCAGAACTACTGCTCTAACCCCGAAGTGGAAAATAAAACTTCAACGCAGCTTTATAGTTCTCTGGGCTCCCTTATCTCTCAGCGCCTGAACCTTCTTTGGCTTGGGTGCTCAGTAAACATATGCTGAATGAGAACGTTCAATCATGCAAAACTTCCATAGGGCCCTGCAGGAATATGCTACGTCAAACTGCAAAGTGTTGTTACCTTGACGTTCAGAATGTGTTTCGGGGGCACTGCGGGGAGGGGGTGTGCTCTACGGATTTGATGGTTTGTTCGCCTGGGGAGGAACGGGGAAGTGGGTGGAGGGAAGGAACGCAGCAAGAAAACGTGGGACCTCACGGCTCCTCCGCAAGTTCAAAGGCGCCGCCCGCCCACGGGGAAACCTAACCAGGTGTCTCCGGGTGGTGAGTGAACCACCCCAGGGATTAGGAGGCAATAAACCACCGAAGCGCGGAGAGCGGGTCGCAGCGTTACCGGATGGCGTCAGGTCGTGGAGCGCGGGGGACATGCTGCGGAGTCCTCTCCTCCTCGGGCCGGGGACGCGGCGGGGAAGACGCACCCTCCCTCCACACGTGACGGCCCAGAGCCACGCCAGCCAGCGCGGGGCCAGTGGTTCACAGAAGGCCGGAGTCTGGGGGACACTGAGGGAGGGGCCTCCCCTCAGGACCCGGGCGCGGCGCGGCGACGACAGGCGGACCCCTGGCCCAGACCACTGCTCAAGCACGTGCTTTCTTCTCGGCCACCTGGCCTGTCCTTGGCAAGGGCCTGGCGGCTAGACCCGCGCGACCGGAGGCTGGGTCGCCGGGAGGGCGCGGGATAGACCCGAAGAGGAGGACGACGTGGCGGCCGAGGCGCGGGCCGAGGCTCACAGTCCCCTAGGGGTTTGGGGCAACTCAGAATACAGTTAGTTTCTGCGCGCACTCCAGCCTCAGCGTGGGAGGACCCGCCCTTCAGGCCCGTGATTGGTCTGTAGGAGCTCGTCGCGGCTCTATGGGCTGCTAGATCTCAACCACTCACCTGAGGCTTTGCCCCAGGGGTTTCTGGGAGATGTAGTCCAGGGTCCCAGGTGCCCCTCTGAGGCTTTGCGCATCTCACCCCAGCGCCCGAAAGTGCGGCCGCAGGGGGTCTCCCCAAGTTTAAATCCTGGTGTGAAGTTGGCGCTGACCTCAACATGTTGTATGATGTCAAGAGCCCGGTACTTGGGAGTCTTGGAAGACCAGGTACGAGTCACTCTTTACTGTTGACTGGCGCGGGGCAAGATACTTAACCTCTTCGTCTCCACTCTACACTTTATAAAATAGTAAATGATAGGGTGGTGATAATTACTATTTTGTAAGGTTGTAGTAGGGATTAAATAAGATCGTGTGAACGCTCTGGGAAAACTATGAAGTACATATATGCGTGTTAATTGTCACTTACTGACAATAAACGTTTATTGAGCGCGCACTATGTGTCGGGCTTTGGGCTACACACTTGGAATGCAAAGACAGACAAGGTACATCACCCCCCCCCCACCTTTGTCTTAAGAGGAAGAACTCACAGTCTGGTTAAGACTAGTAATTGAACAGGGAAAAAATAAAATAAAAAGAATGACATACAGTGTGCCAAAGGAACTCAGAAACCCAAGGGTGTTGGGGGAAGGTTTTGAAGAAGATGCTGAGTTCTGAAGGAAAGGTGTGTGCCAGCTAAGACCATTCCAGTTGGGAGAAACTCCCAGCTAGAACACAGCACTTGAGAGGATTTGAAAATAAAAGACAGCTGTGTAAGGCTAAGCATGCTAGGAGGAAAAGCAAATGAATCTAGAAAAAATAAAAGAGACAAAATTATGAAGCCTACTAACTTTCAAAAAGAGCACAAATTTGCTTGCCCTTCTCATTTTGCTGTATGTAATTGTACCTCAATTGTTTAAATCTACAAAATTATAGTAATGTGTATAGCATCCTTACCAAAGACGGTCATACCTGGAGGGGGGAAAAATGGAGTGAGTGGGGAGAGAATGAAACAAGAGTGTGAGAGGGAGGGGATATCCCTGAATAGCTGAAGGTCTTGTTAAGATTGTAAGGGCTAGTTTTAAATTTTTCACCTATCTCTTCAAGTTTGTTGATGTCTCTCTTGAAAAGTAATCTTAAAGGCATCTAGTCATTTACTATCCCCTATCCTAGTAACAATTCCAGGTATTGTATATCAGTCTCTGTTGTTAGCAAGTCGTCAGAAGTTTACTTTCTCAGATAAAACTGACCAAATTCACCATTTTCTTAGTTGTAAAAGGGGAACACAATTTAAGGGAAAAATAATGTCTAAAGTGTCAGTGAATTCCTACTACAAAAACTCACACAACTTAAAAGTTCCAAGAATACTCGTGTGGGTTGAATTGTGTCCCCCCAGGAAGATATGTTGAGGTTAGTCCTAAACTCCCGTACTTTAGAATGTGAACAAATTTGGATATGGGGTGGTGGTTGATGTAATTAACATGAAATCATACAGGAGCAGAGTGGCCTCCTTACAGGAAAAGAAGAGAGATGCACAAGAAGCAAACAGTCATGTGACAGTGAAGGCAGAGATTGGTGTGATGCAGCTACAAACTGTGAAGTAAAATTCATAGTTTATGGCCAGACAAGAAAAATTTAAACATAAAAAATTCTTCTCTGCCCTTTGGCCTCCTCTTTCCCGCCACTGTGCATTGTGCATCTACATTATGCGTGGACCAAACCTTCTGCATCAGCAGGTTGCTGCTCAGCCATAAAGAGCAACATTGTCCCAGCACCAAGACAACTCCTTAAAAGATAACATTCCTTCTTGAGCTTGTAAGGGGTCACATGACCCACCACCTTGTACTTGCAGATCCGGATTATGTAAACTGTCAATAATAGGTCATTTGATGTACAGCACTCTGTCTCAAAAAACGTAGGTAACAGTGCCTTTACTTCTAACCGGCGGAACAGTTCTCAGAGCTTTCTGAGATGCTTTTCCCCGGTTATAATCCTCAAATTTGGCTCAAGTAAAATTTTCTGTTTCTTTCTTAGATCGACTAATTAATTTTTTGTCGAGAAAACCAAGGAATGCCAAGGATTGCCGGCAAACGTCAGAAGCTGGAAGAGACAAGGAAGGATTCTCCCCTGTAGGTAATTGTAAGAATTATTTTAAAACTTTCTCAGAAAATGCAATGTGTGGAGGGTTTTGTATTTTGGTTTTTGTTTTTTTCTTCTTTGATTTGGATTTTTTGGTTTCTGGAGGGGGGGTTAGTTGTTATTGTTTGGGGGGTTGGTTTTGTTTTGAATTTGTTTTGGTTTTTTTCTATTTTTTTTTCTTTTGGTTTTGCCTACGAGTAGTCAAATATTTTTGTTTAATAGACAGGAATCTGGTACTTAAGATGTTGAATTGAGAGCTAAACTTGATAATTGCTAATCTATCTGACTTATAAATGAGGTATAAGGAGGGGAAAGTGCTCTGACAAACACTTTTTAAAGTTCTGTCTTTGAATCCTGGATATTTGTGTCCTAAACATGGAGGGAAATCAGAAATAATTTTTATTTTATTTTATTTATTTATTTTTTAAAACCTACACTTCATTTAATATGGGTGCTATTTTTTTTTTTTAATATTTATTTATTTATTTATTTTTGCTGCATTTGGTCTTCATTCCTGTGTTTGGGCTCTCTCTAGCTGTGGTGAGCGGAGGTACTCTTCATTACGGTGCACAGGCTTCTCACTGCGGTGGCTTCTCCTGTTGCAGAGCACGGGCTCTAGGAGCACAGGCTTCAGTAGTTGTGGCGTGTGGGCTCAGTAGTTGTGGTGCACAGGCTTAGTTGCTCCACAGCATGTGGGATCTTCCCGGACCAGGGCTCGAACCCGTGTCCCCTGCATTGGCAGGCGGATTCTTAACCACTGCACCACCAGGGAAGTCCCAGAAATAATTTTTAAATGGAAAAGAGTACATGAAGAACGAATTCTTTTCTCCTAACCAAAAAGGAAACTGGTTAAAGTTCAGTGCGATCTAAACTAATCTAAAGTTCAGCAACTTAAACCAGTTAGTATTTTGCTTTGGTTTTCTTTTAAAATTTCAGTATACAGGTGATTTAAAAGAATTAAGTGAACTAGCCAGTATTGTTTTCTGGCTCAGACTGGAAGGTGAAGTGCAATTAAGATAATCAAGTTTTGGGGAATTCCCTGGCGGTCCAGTGGTTAAGACTTGGTGCTTTCACTGCCTTGGCCGGGGTTCAGTCCCTGACCAGGGAACTAAGGTTCTGCAAGTTGCGTGGCGTGGCAAAAAAAAAGAAAAAAAAAAGATAATCAAATTGAAACCTAGAAATTCTATGGTTTGGGGGACATAATCAAACTCATTAAAAGATAAGAGTTCTTGTTATACTGGCTTTTAAAGACCTAATTGTTGAAATCCTATGAATTGTTGGGGTATTTATTTATTTCACAAATATTTATTGACACTGTTATGTGCCGGGCATTGAAGCTAAAATAATGAGACAAAACAGATCCAGGTCCTGCAGCCTAGAGGGTATGACAAATGATAATCAAATATATCATTATAAAACAAGATTAGTGCCACGGAGGAGGATCTTTATAAGCTAGTTTCTGTTATCCTTGTTTACTGATGAGAAAACCAAAGTAAAGAGAGGTTGGCTGGTCAGAGTGCAAGAGTGCAACAGTGTTTACAATTCATTGGTCACAGACAGGTATAGATTTCTTTGTTCCTTCTCCACCCCCACTGCTTCACTTAACTAACCAAGAAGAAAAAGGGGAAAAAAAGGAAAGAGAGAAGTTAAACAACTTGCCCAAGGTCACATTTCTAAGAGGTGGTACAGCTGGGCCTCAATCCTGGGAAAACTGGTTTCAGCATTCCTCCTCTTTATCTGTAAGCCAGTACTTCCCCTTGAATAGCTGATGAAAGAGCCCTCTGGGCAGAAAAATGGACACACGGAATTGCTTGCAATTTCAATTGTTACTCAGATTCCCTGGCCTTAATTTACAGAATAACATGAGTTTATAAAATGTTGCCACGTCGTTAGAATTAAACAAGTGCTATCTTCATTCATGAAACCATGGAATTTTAAGTATACTACATTTTCAATGGGAGATATTCCTACTTGGCTTTTGGGAACAGATAAACCTTTAATGTTTAAAGGGTTCATGTTTAAAGGTCACCAAACATCATCCCCGGAGTGTTAGTACAAGACCTTCCTGAGCTCTGGTAGGCCAGGTGCCTTGCCTGCTCTTTTGCCTTGCTTACTTAAGTCTTTAAAGTCTTATTTTAGAACAGACTTTTTCTGGCTTGGTCCTAGCTATAGCTACAGCAACATTTAATACCTGGCACACGGTGGCATGTGAGGAAATAATGTTTGCAAGAATAAATTACTGGAGAAATACTGCAGTCATCATTTTCTGGACATCACCACTAGCTCAGCTTTCATAGCAGATGCTTTACTGGCAGAAAGAGAGATTTTTGTTTTATTTTGTCTTCACCAGGATGTAATTTGAAAGCTATAATCATTCTCTAAGATTGGAAATATGATTCCCTAATTAGCCAATGGTAAGATAAATCTCACTAAGGTTAACATTAAATAAAGCAAAATAATCCCCAGGCCAAGTGTAATTTGGTTAAAGGTATTAATCCTGGTGAAGAAACACCTGTCTGTCAGCAAATGTGGGGTTTGGGGCCGAGTACTGGTTAGGATTGGAGGCATAGACTAGGGAACTCGGGAATGTTCACCTGGTTGCTGGGATCTTTAACCCTGTTCCTGAGATGAAAGTGCAGCTGGTATCTATAATGAAGATTGCATACCTCAGGTTGTCCTGGTTTGATAGCACTAGTCTTCAAAGGCATTCAACTATTGCCTGGGTCTTTATAGAAAGCTAGTCTTTCTCTGGTGACAGACAACCATGTTGGTATTGCTCTTCACATTTAAAGTGGAAAAATACTATACCTGGTGTATGATTAAGAATAGCCACGTATAAGTATCATGTACTTCTAAAACTATGTGAGGTAGCTTTTACCCTTGGCTAGCGAGTTGGTATTAAGAACCTTAATATAAGGGTTCTTATTATAAAACCATCAATTTGGATGTTGCACAGAAATGAACTATAGCCTGAAAACGTTAAAATTAAATAATGTATTTTTCTTCAAGTAAATATTTAATCACCAATTATTCTATTTGTCAAACATTATTAAGGTACATTGCAGGATTAGTTCTGCAGTGTGTTCAATCTTGGAATTTTTGTTATTAGGAATTAAATTAATTTCAAAGAAACTGAAGCCTATAGCCTTGTTCAGATTATCAAAATATATAATTAATATTGACAGCAGAACTTTAGAAAATTCAATAAAACAAGTGCCAATTAAATGCCTGAAGTGGATAAGCACCATGTCGGGTGCTTTGGGGAATATAAAGATGTTCAAAATAAGATTCCTTCCCCAAAGACCCTTCAAGACAAATTATGAATGAATAAGACAAAGCAGATCATAATAAATGGAATAACGGAAATACAAATGAAAAGCTACTGACTAGGAAAAAGGAAGTAAAGTTCATTCAAAATATGAAGAACTGAGAAAGATTCATGGAAGGAGGTGAGTTTGGACTACAAAAAATGGTGCTATGGGCTGAATGTTTGTGTTCAGATTCATATGTTGAAATCCTAATGCCCAATGTGATGGTATTAGGAGATGGGGCTTTGGGAAGTGGCTAGGTCATCAGGATGGAACCCTCAGGAATGGAATTTGGGGTCTTATAGGAGAGGCCCAGCAGGGCTCCCTTGTCCCTTCTGCCGTGTGAGGATATAAAGGGAAGTCTGCAACCAGGAACAGGGTTCTCATCTGATCATGCTGACACCATGATCTTGAACTTCTCAGCCTCCAGAACTGTGAGAAGAAATATCTGTTGTTAATAAGCTACATAGCCCGTGGTATTTTGTTAGAGCAGCCCAAATGGACTAAGACAAATGGGTAGGAAGGAAAAGGGTATTACTTGGCTGCAAGTAATTTTTTGAAGAAGGGCACATAGATAATAGACGTTCTAAACTCTGCCATATGTAAAATGTCTTTCTACTGTTCATTTACATGCACAACTGGCTGCCTATGAAATTCTTGATACACAACCTTTTCCCCTCAAAGCTGATTGCTGCGTTGTCTTCTTTTTTTTTTAACAGCTTTATTGAAATATAATTCACATATCATGCAGTTCACCTATTTAAGGCATATAATTAAGTGGATTTTGGTGGTATTGGTATAGCTTTTGGAGGAACTTCAAACTGTTTTCCATAGTGGCTGCAGCATTTTACGTTTCTACCAGCAATATACAAGGGTTCTAATTTCTCTGTATCCTTGCCAACACTGGTTATTTTTCATTTTATTGTTAATAGCCATCCTAATAGGAGTAAAATGGTATCTCATTGTGGTTTTGATTTGCATTTCCCTAATGATTAGTGACGTTAAACAACTTTTCATGTGTTTATTGGCCATTTGTATATCTTCTTTGGAAAAATATCTACTTAAATTCTTTGCCCATTTTTGAATTGGGTTGTTTATTTTTTGTTGTTGTATTGTGTAAATTATTTGTGTATTCTGGTTATTAATCCCTTATCAGATACATGATTTGTGAATATTTTCTCCCATTCTGTGGGTTGTCTTCTCACTGTCTTGATAGTGTCCTTTAATGCATAAAAGCTTTTAATTTTGTTGAAGTCCAGTTTATCTACTTTTTTTATTACTTGTGCTTTTGGTGTCATATCTAGGTGGTTGCTAAATCCAGTGCGATGAAAGTTTTCCCCTGTGTTTTCTTCTAAGATTTTTAGAGTTTTAGCTATTAAGTTTAGGTTTTTGATCCATTTTTAGTTAATTTTTGTGCAGGGTGTAACATAAATGTCCAAATTTATTCTTTTGCATGTGGAATCCAAATTTTCCCAGCACTATTTGTTGAAAGGACTGTCCTTTCCACATTGAATTATTCCTCAGTTCTCTATTCCATTGGCCTATATGTCTGTTCTTGTGCCAGTACCACACTGTTTAGCTTTGTAGTAAGTTTTGAAATCAGGAAGTGTGTGTCCTTCAACTTTGTGCTTTTTTTTTCTAAGAAAGTTTTGGCTATTTGGGGTTCTTTGAGAGTTCATATGAATTTTAGGGTGACTCTTTCTGTTTCTGTAAAAAAAAAAAAATGCCATTCGAATTTTGATACGGATTGCATTGAATCTATAGATTGCCTTGGGTAACATTGACATCACACAATATTCCAGGTCATGAACATGAGATTTATTTGGTCTTCCTTAATTTCTTTTAGCAATGTTTTGTAGTTTTCAGTGTGCAAGTCTTTTACCTCCTTGGTTAAATCTATTCCTAAGTATTTTATTCCTTTTAATGAAGTTGTAAATGGAATTACTTCATAAGTTCCATTTCAGATTGTTAATTGCAAGTGTGTAGAAATACAACATCAACACTTCAAAATCAGTTGTATCTGCAACCTTGCTGAATTCATTTATTTGCTCTAACAATGTTTTTGTGGATTCATTAGGATTTTCTACATCCAAAATCATATCATCTGTAGAACAGAGATAATTTCACTTTCTTTCCAATTTGAATGTCTTTTATTTCTTTTTCTTGCCTAATTGTTCTGGCTACAACTTCCAATTCTTTGTTTAATAGAAGTGGTGAAAGAAGGCATCCTTGTCTTGTTCTTGATCTTAGAGGAAAAGCTTTCAGTCTTTTATTGTTGAGTATATTAGCTATGTGTTTTTCATTTCATATGGGCTTTATCATATTAAGGAAGTTTCCTTCTATTCCTAGTTTATTGAATGTTTTTATCATGCAAAGGTGTTGCATATTATCATATTCTTTTTCTGGGTAATTTCAAATGTCTTATCTTCAAGGTTGCTGATCCTTTCCTCTGTCGGCTCAAATCTATTAAATCCCTCTAGTGAGTTTTTCAATTCAGTTATTGTGCTTTTCAACACTAGAATTTCAGTGTGGTTCTTTTTGATCATTTCTATATCTTTATTGATACCCTCCTTTTATTCATACACCATTTTCCTGATTTCCTTTAGTTCCTCTGTCCATGGTTTCCTTTATCTCATTGAACATATTTAAGATAGTTGATTAAATGTCTTTGATTAATAATTCTAATATATGAATTACTCAGGGATGATTTTTGTCCAATTCTTTCCTTCCAATGAATGGATCATACTTTCCTGTTTCTTAGTATGTTTTGTAATTTTTTTGTTGAGAACTGAACATTCTGAGTATAATGTTTTGGTAATTCTGGAAATCTAGTTCTCCAACTCCACAGGGATTGCTAGTTTTTGCTTGTTGAGGTCTACAGCCATGTGAATTTTCCAAACTAATTTTGCAAAGTTTGTATTCCTTATTAGGTATGATCACTGAAGTTTCTCTTCCATTGTCTCTGAGGTCAGTCTTTGACCTTACAAAGATTTCCTTAAATGTCTGGCTCCCACAAGGGGAAAAATAGATCCTGTTTCTTTAAATCCCCTCCTTGCTGGGAAGTCTTTCCTTAAAAGTCCAGTGTCCAATGAGATTATGGAATTGAAGTTCTTTATCCCCAGTAGACTGCAAGGTCTTTTTTTTTTTTTAATTTATTTTATTTATTTTTGGCTGCATTGGGTCTTTGTTGCTGCACGTGGGCTTTCTCTAGCTGCGGCAAGCAGGGGCTACTCTTCGTTGTGGTTCACAGGCTTCTCCTTCCGGTGGCTTCTTTTGTTGCAGAGCACGGGCTCTAGGCACGCGGGCTTCAGTAGTTGTGGCACGGGGCTAAGTAGTTGTGGCTCGTGGGCTCTAGAGCACTGGCTCAGTAGTTGTGGCGCACGGGCTTAGTTGCTCCACGGCATGTGGGATCTTCCTGGCCCAGGGATCTAACCCGTGTCCCCTGCATTGGCAGGTGGATTCTTAACCACTGCGCCACCAGGGAAGCCCAGACTGCAAGTTCTTTAAAGACAGGGACCATGCCTTATTTATCCTTGGATCCCCACTCTTTATCACAGTGCCTGCATACAGCAGGAGCTCAGTAAATCTTTGTTGAATAAATGATAATGTCTCAATTCCTAAGGTTTTTGTTTTTTTTTTTGTCAAGGGACATATGGCCTCAGTCAGTGCTTGCACCTGCTTCACGCCAGTGCCCACCACTGGCCAAAGCTTGTCTGTCTCTTTCTACCCCAGGGCTTAGGTCCCCAGAAATTTCCCAGGGACCGTGGCCCCTGGGTGAGGGCTGTCTGCAGGGCAGCTCACTGGCAGAATAGACATTATGGATACTCCTGAGCTTGCTGCCAGCTTTCTCAAGGTTGATCTCGGCCAGATAAGAGGAGGGCTGGTTGGTACATGAAGGAGGTGCTTGATGAAAATGTTTGATAGGAGGACTGGTCTGACAGTGAGCGGTGTGCAGGTGGAGTGACCGGGAGAGAGTCAAAGACCAACACCCACCTTCCACCCCCATAGAGAGCTGAGGCGGTTTTACGACAGAATATTCTTTCATGCATGGTAATAACAATCATTCCAAGATCCACGGAAGAATGCGAAGACATGATTTTGAGGAGGCTGTTGCAATAGTCCAAATAGGAGATAAGGGCCTGGCCTAAGGCAGAGGCAGAAGAACAGAGACACCTCAGATGGGTCTTCTGATCCTAAATTGAAACCACTCAGTTTAGTGTCCCTGCCTAGTTTTATCTTCTGTGCCTGAACGTGAACTAGATTGACACAGACTCCTTTTGAAAGTTGATATTAACTAACATTGGATGTCCCTCTTATTTACTGAAATTCTCTCTTTTTTGGCTGCACCACAGCTTGTGAGATCTTAGTTCCCCGACCAGGGATCGAACCTGGGCCCCTGGCAGTGAAAGCGCCAAGTCCTAACCACTGGATGGCCAGGGAATTCCCCTGAAATCTTCTCTCTTTAAACTGATATGTCCCAAAACGTGGTTAACAAGAGAATTTTAGGTATGTGAAAGAACATTCCTTCTTTTGATAGATAGGACAGACAAGGAAGAGTTGACAAGGGCCAGCACTGCCCAGGCTACACTCCTGAGGTCTGCTGTCGGATTTGCTTGACCTCACAAACCCCAGCTGCCTGTCAAGACTCCACCCCAGAGCCTTCCATAGTTATCAAGAGTAAGTGGGGCAATGAACAGTTAGTTTATGATAACCATTTGGGGGTTGCCAGATGTTGGAAGAAGAGGCAATAAACATATAATTCCATAGCAACAGCTTGGTGTCCACACAGCTCCCCACTGAAAAGAAATGCAGTGGTTGTAAAACGAATGAATGAATGAATGCGTTGAATTTGGTACAAAATGTCATTATCTCTCATTATCAAAACTCATACAAAGATACGTTGAGAGATTAAAAAAGAAATGGAAGTGAAAATGTTTAGTACAATCTAAAATATCCTAAATGTAGCTATACAACCAGGTCAGGAAGCTGTCAAGGTTAATACCATATTATTTAGGGTAAAGCTAAGCTGTTGTAACAGAGATTCTAAATATAATAGCAAAACATACACAAGTTTCTTTCTCCACATGGCAGCCCATGTCACTGGGGCCATCTGTCAAACAGGAACCCAGATTTCTTCTAACCTGTAGCTGTGCCATCCCTTCGACTTACCAACTATGAATGATGCCTACTATTTTTCCCTTAAAGACTCCTTATTTAGTCCAATATACTCAGGAAGAGTTAGGGGAAATTAATTTGAACACACCTTTGACAATTCCTTTTTTAAGTAAAATGTTTTTATATTATCATGTGCTTTAATTATATTTTCATCAAAATACTGGAGCCACAGATTTACAATAGATAATTGAAAAAATGGAAAACGTCCCCCATGTAGCCTAATTACCCAAGTCAGGCTAAATGATTAACTAAATCAGCCTTACTTTCCGTTGTTAAATAATAATAATAATAATAATAATAATCTGACTTCATTTTCAATTCAAATAAACTCTTAACACATTTTGAGGAATAGTATAAAAACCAGAGAAATAAATATTGCAACAAACCTTGTAAAGGCAGTTAAAATGCCATGTGCTAACAGAATTAAAATTTTCATTATGTAAATTTTTCTCATTTATTTATGCAGTGTAATATGTACCTACACTTTTAAGTTATTCGTGAAGCAAGGGAGATGCTAAAAGGAGTGGCACTCCTTTGATAAGTGTGTGTGCTTATGTTTATGTGTACTGAAGTCGTGTTTGGGAATAATTAAATAAAAATCATGTATAAAATTAGGAAATAATTCCATTAATATCCTTAGACATTCTGATCAAACTCTTTCAAAGTATTTAATGAAAGAGTAAAGTATAAACTGCCAAAAATTAATTGCTCTGGTATCTAGCATGAATTTTATTTTTTGGCTAACATGAAATAGTACATACTGAATATTTTATAAGATGAAGCAATTTCAAGATTGTCACGGGAAAATGTTGTATGCTTGGATGACTGTGTTTTAAGTGCGTTTTTGTATAATACACATCAAATCTAAAAGAAATCATGTAAACAATTACCACAGGTTTTATCTAGTGAAATTTGAAAACTGTGGTTGTCTCAGAAAGCATTCCTATTACCGGCCTGTGCTGCCTTCTTTATTCAGTGGTGTTTTTCTGATTGGCTAACTCATTCTAAGGATTATTCTTTTTTTGTTTAATTTATTTTATTGAAGTATAGTTGATTCACAATGCTGTGTTAATTTCTACTGTACAGCAAAGTGACTCAGTTATACATATATACATTCTTTTTCATATTTTCCATTATGGTTTATCACAGGATATTGAATATAGTTCCCTTGTACAGTAGGACCTTGTTGCTTATCCATCCTGTACGTACTAGTTTGCATCTACTAATCCCAAATTCCCAATCCTTCCCTCCCCTCCCCCCCCCCCACCCTTGGCAACCACACGTCTGTTCTCTGTGTCTGTGAGTCTATTTCTGTTTTGTAGATAAATTCATTTGTGTCCTATTTTAGATTCCACATATAAGTGATATCATATGGCATTTGTCTTTCTCTTTCTGACTCACTTCGTTTAGTATGATAATCTCTAGGTCCATCCATGTTGCTGCAAATGGCATTATTTCATTCTTTTTTATGGCTGAGTAATATTCCATTGTATATATGTACCACATCTTCTTTATCCATTCATCTGTCAATGGACATTTAGGTTGTTTCCGTGTCTTGGCTATTGTGAATAGTGCTGCAATGAACCATTGGAGTGCGTGTATCTTTCCAAATTATAGTTTTCTCTGGATATATGCCCAGGAGTGGGATTGCAGGATCATATGGCAACTCTATTTTTAGTTTTCTGAGGAACCTCCATACTGTTCTCCATAGTGGCTGTACCAATTTACATTCCCGCCAACAGTGTAGGAGGGTTCCGGAGGGTTCCCATTTCTCCACACCCTCTCTAGCATTTGTTAACTGTAGACTTTTTAACGATAGCCATTCTGACCAGTGTGAGTTGGTACCTCATTGTAGTTTTGATTTCCATTTCTCTAATAATTAACAGTGTTGAGCATCTTTTCATGTGCCTATTGATGGCCAGGCATTTAAAACACTCTGATACTCACCGTGAAAGGAATGTGTGTGCTCAGGGCCTGGGGAAATCCAAATAAAATCTTCTAAGCTCAGCAGTTGTGGCTCGCGGGCTCTAGAGTGCAGGCTCAGTAGTTGTGGCACACAGGCTTAGTTGCTCCACGGCATGTGGGATCTTCCCCGACCAGGGCTTGAACCCGTGTCCCCTACATTGGCAGGCGGATTCTTAACCACTGCGCCACCAGGAAAGTCCCGTCATTGTAGTTTTGATTCACATTTCTCTAATAATTAGCAATGCTGAGCATCTTTTCATGTGCCTGTTGGCCATCTGTATGTCTTCTTTGGAGAAATGTCTACTTAGGTCTTTTGCCCATTTTTCAGTTGGGTTTTTTCTTTGTCCTAAGGATTATTCTTGAAAATAGTTGAAAAGAATTGCTCATGTTTAAATAGATGACAAAAAAAAAAAGCGCCATTTATTTCTTATGGATGCTCTGATTTGCCATCACTTCTGCCCATTTGTTTTACCAACAGGGAAGTCTGCAGTGCTGTGGAGATAACTTCGGAAAGACTTTAAGGTCCCAGGGAATCCTTGGCTAGGAATTCTCATTGACAAATCACAACCACCTCCAGCTCCCAGCTTAAAAAGAATGATGGTTTGTCAGTTGCTTAAGTATTGAGTTATTAAGATGAACCGGTTTGCAGGGCAGAAATACAGACACAGATGTAGAGAACAAACATGTGGACACCAAGGGGGGAAAGTGGTGGTGGTGGGATGAATTGGGAGATTGGGATTGACATGTATACACGGATGTGTATAAAATAGGTAATAAGAACCTGCTGTATAAAAAAATAAATAAAATTAAACTAAAAAAAAAAAGTATTGAGTTATTAATGAATGAATCCAAAAGGGAAAAAAAACATGTCTCCTTCTTTGCTGATTCCAGCTGAAATATGAGAACGCCTCACACAGGACAGTGCAATCACTGTGTAGGTTCCTGCATCTGAGAAAGTTCATGGACACAGACACACTCAATGTCTTCTTGTCAAATATTCCAGGGCAACTGTGGGCAAATCTTTGTCAGCTTGGTAACAGTTAGCTACTACTTCTTAAAATACAAGTTTCTGACTTTATATCATTTAGATTTATTTCTTTTCACTGAAAGTCTGTGGAGAGCTCATCTCCAGCTTATTTCACGAACATACACGAATAGGTACGTAGCAGGAAAGAATATGAAGCCAAGTATACCCATCTGAAATTCAGCCATTGCCAAGCATTTGTATATTACCAACCAGATGGTACAGGGGTTGGCCTGGCCATTCATACGGCACTACCATTAACCTTTCCAGTAAGAGTTTCTCTAATTGTCCGAGACTTCCTAACCCCATATTACTAATGACCCTTTCCATTACCTCTAATCCAGTGGTTTTCAATTGAGAGTTATTAGAATCCTCCATGGAGCTTTTAAAAAATGCAGATGTCCAGGTCATAACCCAGACCTTCACAACTTGAAACTCTGGGGTTAGGGCTGGGTATGCATACATTTTCAAAATACCTACTGGGGACTCTGAAGTGATCTCCTGGGTAAAAATGTCTTCCTAATCCATTTAGTTTCCTAATCCATTTATCACTCACCTCTAACTGAGTCAAACCTTAATTCCTCATCTCAAATTTACCCTTTACCCAACAAGCCAGTCTCTAATAATTTAAGGGAGGCAAATACTAAACCAAATGAGAGTTTTTTAATGATGATGGAAATTTTACATGAGAAAAGTTTGTGGTTAACCAAAGAAGCTGGTTATTCTTTGAAATAATAAAAAACAGGGATTCCTTTTCTGTTACAAATTAAGTTTAATAATTCAGCTTCAGAAATAAAAATAACTTCTAAAATGAGAGTATAAACATGTTAAGTGTTTTCAGAGTTTATTTCCTTTTTTCATTTATTAGCAGATAGTATTGATCCATTCTCTTGCCTGAATGTTGTAAAGAAATTAAAGTTTTAGGTAGATGAACTACCTATACCTATCCTAAAACACCACAAATCCCCCTAGTAGCCTCAAAGGCAGAACAACTTCCCATTTTTTCCTTAATGTTTATGGCTGGAATATAGCACCTGCTCAAAGTAAAATAAGGAGTCACAGTTCATCTAAATGACACCCCAAAAGTGTTTGGCACTGAACTCAAGGACTTAGATATTTCAGGAATTTGTAAACTATCAACCATTTAATAAAATGAAGCAAATTAAATGAAATTTATAAAGGTTGAAGGTTCTAAGTCGGCCAATTGTGTAAAGGTATTAAGTTACCAGACAGTCATGAATGGAAAATATCACATTTCCAACTACTGGTGGAAATCTACAAAAATCTGAGGAAACAAACTGTAGGTAACACGTTACTGCTTTTCTAGTAACACTTTAATTGCTGTTTACAACTGTTTTTGTTTCTAATTCATGTCCTGATCATTAAGGACTCAGATATAAAAAGAATGCCTGCTTTATTCTCTACAAGCTGTCAACAAGATGGAAAAACTGGGGAGGTACAGCATACGGTAGCACAAGCAGGAAAATGAACGAACACTGACAGATCTAGCTGATGGTGGGAGCCACTGGCGTCTTCTGCATGGGGCTTCCACGCGGACAGAGCCAGACTCAGGATGTGTTAGGATGCATCATCCAATCACAGCGGGAATATGCACTGAGTGCTGGCAGAAACATCTAGGAACTCCTACTACACGAAATGAATTCAGCTGAAGTATGTAAAGGTTCAACAGTGAAAGAACTTACCTCTACTGTTGTTGAGAACTAGTCCTTTCGTACTAACTCTTCCTTCTGATGCCTTCTCCTCACCATATCATAAAACTCAAGGTATAAAGGAGAAGTTCTGCCTGGAGAGCTTATAAAGGTACCAGTTTTTGACTTGTCCCCTGTTATGAACTACTATCAACACCTGTTTGTTTAAAAACAGAGCACTTAAGTACGGTCATCTCTTGAGAACCTAACATACTAACAAGCTCTAGACAAAGTACAGAAACCTGGAATCAATAAATAATCCTAAAAAACTCATTTTACCTAGTGATTCCATCTTCTTCCCCGGCAATTAAACTGACTTCCCTGTTTCCTGAGGTCCCTACTTTGGAGGATGAGTAAGGCATTGAAACCCACTAATTAGACTACATAGTCCTAAATAATGAAGAGCTGACTATAATCTCTATCTAAAATGTTTTAAGTACTGAAGCTCTTTTGGGTAGTCTGTTTCTATTCCCTGGAAGTTCCATCTCACAATATTAAATTCGGCTAAAGAGGCGACAGTACCATTTATCTTAAATATAGCTAATCTTTGGATAAGCAAGAAAGAAAAACACCAGTATCCCAAATATATTCCCCTAGGGATAACCATATAAGCATATTATATATATGAAGAATATTTTTTAAAGTATCAAACATTTACTATTATTTTTCTGCTCTTGAATCTTGGGTATTTTGGAATTTTCCCATTTTGTACATTTCTTCTGTCCCTAGGTCTTCCTAATTGCACACTACTCAAGTAATTTGCTTTGTTTTATCAAAGAAACCAACAAAAACCCTGATATTTCATTGCATTTGGCTAGATCTCAGAAATAAAGAAACTTATTTGTTAAGTACGCTATGTCATCTACTGGAAAAACTTCAGCCATATTACATTGCTGGCAATAACTGAGCTGCAAAAAAAGTTTTCTCTCTCTCTTAACTGAATAAAGCTTGTCAAAGTTTCCAAGAAACAAACTATAACTTGAGCTTTTATTGCATTCTGCTGGGACCAGCGATTACAGAACCCCGGCCTCACAGATCGCTCTCCCCGTAGAGCGCGGAGGAGAAGGCGGCGTAATCCAGAGCGCCAGGCACGCTGCCTGGGCCCGAGTAGGCGGGCATCCTCTTGATGCAGTACTGGGCCTGGTCAGGGGGCAGTTCTCGGCGCAGCTCCTCCGCCAGGATGTACGGCTGGAAAAAAAATATGTGTTTGCAAAATCAACTGCAGAAAACACAGGAACATAAATGGTTTAAATACACTGCTTGCATTTGTGTAATTTTAAAAAAGGACTAACTGAATCACTTTGCTGTACACCTGAAGTTAATACAACATTGTTAATCAACTATACTCCAATATGAAATAAAAATTAAAAGAAATAAATTAAAAATAAAAAAGGACTAAAGGCAGGGTGTCTAACGTGCACAGTACTGGACAACCAACAAAAGGCTGAGTTTTACTTGTAATTCATCATCTGGCCAGCGGGAAATTTAATATACTTCATAAAGGCAAAGGGAGCAGTACCGTCAGTACTTCTCGAACTGAGCCATAATGCAAGTGAAAAATACTATGACGTAAATTCCATACCAGAAAGATTAAGGGAAGGCTGGTTTACATCATATGCTGATGAAAACGCAGGATTATTTAATTTGAAATTATCAATGTGGTTGTGTTTTTTTTAAATATATGTGATGTGCACTTTTAGAAAATGGAGTCACTTTCCTACACAGTTTATTAAAAGCTAGCGGCATGTTACCACTGGAGAAAAGCTCTTTCTAAAACAAAACAAAACTGATATTGAACAATGGAGTCTTTTTTTTTTTTTTTTTTTTTTCCATGTCAAATGTCCAAGAGCAAATAGGGTAATTCGCATAAAACAGATTGGCTGGGCTTCCCTGGTGGCGCAGTGGTTAAGAATCCGCCTGCCAATGAAGGGGACACAGGTTCTAGCCCTGGTCCGGGAAGATCCCACATGCTGCAGAGCAACTAAGCCATGCGCCACAACTACTGAGCCTGCGCTCTAGAGCCCACGAGGCACAACTACTGAGCTCGCGTACGACAAATACTGAAGCCTGCCCGCCTAGAGCCCATGCTCCGCAACAAGAGAAGCCACTGCAATGAGAAGCCCGCGCACCACAACCAAGAGTAGCCCCCGTTCACCGCAGCTAAAGAAAGCCCGCACACAGCAACGAAGACCCAACACAGCCAAAAGTAAATAAATAAAATAAATAAATTTATTTTTAAAAAAACAGATTGGCTGGTCAAGATAAATAGCAAATATCATATTGTAATTTATAGTAGGGTTTTTTGGGGGGTTAAATAAGCCTTGGTTTATTATCTCCTACATCAGTTGGACTTCTTCCCCTCCACCCGTCTCCCCATGATAGAGGATTCATTTTAAAACAAACGTAATTATTTTAAAGATAGTTTATCTTGTCTGATAAGGGTTTTTTTAAGGTAATAAACATGGCCATGTTGATGTGTTTCTTTTTTTTTTTTTGGCTGTACCGCACAGCATGTAGGATCTTAGTTCCCCAACCAGGGATCAAACCCACGCCCCCTGCATTGGAAGGTGGAGTCTTAACCAGTAGACTGCAGGGGAAGTCCCATGCTGATGTGTTTTAGAATCCTCACCTCCCTTCCCTCTCAGCTAGAACACAGGGTAAAGGAATCATAGCCCAAATTGAGTTTATACATACTGAGATGTTTTTATATTGTTTTGGGAAAGAGATTTAAAAATTCTGTACTTGCAATTAAACTCCTACTTAATTTCTAGGCTTCAGATAATGAAAAAGTAGCCAATTTTTTAAATGAATGAATAGCTCTATTTAACTTTGCTCCAGGGGTGGGGCACAGTGTCAGGGTCATTGATCCTTGAGAGAAGGTTCTCAGTTTTATAACATCTGAATTGCATTGTTCCTTCTTTCAGAGTCATATCTACCAACCCAGAATGTGAAGTAGGGTCGAACCAGAAAAACACACAAAAAACTGCAAAATACATACTCTCGGTTCCTTCTATAAAACTCCCCGTAAGGACGAGCACAAATGCCAGGACAGAATGTCTGTGTTTAACCTGTTCTGGGTGCATCACTGTTATGTTTACGTGCTTTCTGAATTCAGTGCTGATGTGGTACAAAATGCAATACATCAAAATGGTTATTATTTGCAACGCTGTTTCCTTTTTTATTAGAATGAAGCAGTGGGCTGTCACAAAAGCAGAAGAAAACATGTCCATGCAGACCTTGTCGGAAGCCAGGATTCGGAAGGAGGCGATGACCTGCTCGGCAGTGTCGGTGTCGGCCGTCTCTCTGGTCATGAAGTCAATGAAGGATTGGAAGGTGACGGTGCCCTGCCCGTTGGGATCCACCAGGGTCATGATGCGGGCAAACTCAGCTTCACCCTGAGGCAAGGTTGCAAAGAAACATTTACTTCAACCGTACACAACTCTCAGCAGTGCCGTTCTCCTGCTTTTACCTGTTGGCATGCAAGTTCCTTTTTGCTTGAAAACTTACATATTCCCTGCACTTCCCTTCCGTTTTTGGAACAGATTCCCCTTATGGGTGACTTAAGTTTACTGCCGTCAAATGATTTTTAAACGTTGCTGTAGCATCAACCCAGAAGCTCCTGAATGTCAGAATTCCTTCCTCTCTCTAACCCATGTTGCCGTTGGGACTTAATATAGTTATGGAAGAGGAATTCAAAGAGGGTTAGGCCTTTTCTCAGACTACAGTTGAGAAGAATAATACTGCAAAAGAGAAGGCAGGTCAGAGGAGGGTTCTCATGATGCTTATTTGACAGTTCTGAGAGGAATCAAAGCAGCTCATGTTCAACATTACACATTAGCAGGTAATAGAGAAGTGAGGGTATAAGGGCACACTCACAGCCCACAGGGAAATGTAAGATTTCTTAGCTGATTTAGTACTAAAAACTTGTTACCTTCTAAAATACTAGAGGAAAAAATGCTTTAAAAATCAGCAGGAAAAGACACTGAAGTGTATACTCTCAATGGGTGAATTGTATGGTATATGAATTATCTCCCAGTTAAAGTTGTTTAAAAATCATCAGGAAAGTTTATGTTCTCTTCCTTCACTAGAAAAAAACCAGCTGACCGATGACTGAATGAAAATACATGTTCTGGCTCTGTGAAGTTATTTTTATATGGTACCAGGCAAACCTTCAAAAATGTTACCCTAGACAATGTAAATCAACGAACCCCAAATGAGCTGCCAGAGTTTAAGGCAGTTGTCTCCTATAATACAAATCTAAGCTCAATAGAATATCACATGGTAGTAAAATTTTCAACTTGTCTTACCAAGTCATAACCCATGGAGATCAGGCAGGCTCTGAAATCCTCATGATCCATCAGGCCATTCTTCCTCTGCCGACAAATACAAAGAACAAAGAAGTTGAGGGCTTCCCTGGTGGCGCAGTGGTTAAGAATCCGCCTGCCAATGCAGGGGACACGGGTTCGAGCCCTAGGCAGGGAAGATCCCACATGCCGTGGGGCAACTAAGCCCGTGCACCACAACTACTGAGCCTGTGCTCTAGAGCCCGCGAGCCACAACTACTGAGCTCGCGTGCCACAACCACTGAAGCCCACATGACTAGAGCCCGTGCTCCGCAACAAGAGAAGCCACCGCAGTGAGAAGCCCGCACGCCGCAACGAAGAGTAGACCCCGCTCGCCGCAACTAGAGAAAGCCCGCGTGCAGCAGCGAAGACCCAACGCAGCCAAATAAATAAATTATATAAATAAATAAATTAAAAAGAAGAAGTTGAGAGTTAGAGGCAAAATAAAAAACTCTACTTGACCGGGGAACAAAGTCCAATACAAGAAGGGACACTTTGAGATTTGCCAAATAATTTGTAAATGTCATCACTGACTTAGAGGAAGGACAGATCCGACACAGGGATGTTAGAAAATAATTTCTTAAAAAGGAAAAAGGAGGAAAGGAGGGTAAACAGCAGTCAAAAATGAAAGGAGACCACACATTCAAGAAAGCAGGAGGGACTACCCAGTGCCAGTGAAAATGACCTCGTCAGGAGCTGCCCACTGCCACCCACCGATGGCCGAACACACTCTACGTGTTCTGAGAAATCCTCACGCTCTCGCGGCCCCAGGCAGTCTTCACTTGTAAAATGCCCCCAAAGATGAAAGCATGGCTAGGACTCACACTGGAAAGTTACCCCGCAGCTACTCTCAGGCCCGGGTCCCTCCAAGACACAAAAATCCTTAATTTAAACTTTTAAACTTGGCAGGTTCTTCATTGTCTGCCTTTGAACTTTGGTTGCAAAAGACAGTCTCGTTATCCTAGATTCAAATAAATTTGGGTTTTTTTTCCTATGAGGTGGCCCAAACGATTGAGGGCTGTCTTCACATAAGCCCGGGTGGATGTGTGTAGGGACGATGATCAATTATTTCCCTCCACGGGAGGAAAATGACTTAACCTGAAGGAAGTCAGGTCAGTGTTACAGCATGTTTTCTACAGTACAGTTGTGCTGAAGCCAAGCTAACTTTAATGTCCTACTCTGTGTATAATTCTTTATTTATGCCTCAGCTCCCTGATCAGAAGTCTACTTTCTGAACTCTTTGATAGGCCTGAATATGGCTGGTCTAGAGCAGAGGCATTTTAAGAACCATTTAACTGATATCTGTAAACCATAAACCGGGTCCCGAGCAAAGTAATGAAATATACTTACTTTGTTATGGATCTTTTAATGAATGGAATGTGGCCTTAGGAGTCACTTTTAACTAGATGATAAGCAAACTGGGCATTTTCTTGTGAAGAACTGGTTTTACTCAATTGTATTCAAATCAAAATACTAGATAATATTTTAAGAGCTGCACTTAACTTTTTATATGATCACCATTTTGTTGGTGCATTTTCCTTCAACATTCCATGAATCAATTTTGTTAATTAAAAAAGAAAATTAAATTTTATGGCAAAAGAGTAGGCTAATTTTCATCAGGTGCTTCACCTAAATAGTTAATTAGGAAAAGTTCATTACAGCTTTGTATTTAAGTACTTAGAAAATGACCTAAATCCCAAAACCACATTTTGTTAAGGATACACTTTCACTTAGAACAAATCTAGTGTTGCCCCCAACTACAAAGGCATTTGTTAAGTGCTCTGTATAAAACAGCCCACAAACCTAGACTTTGTGTCACCTTGAGCGACATCAGAGCTTAGCACACTTCATTTCAGAGGCTCTTTTCCTTTGGCCTTAATCATCCTGTTTCCCCATAACCTTTAAGGACATTAAAACTTAATAGCATGAATATTATTTCAAATACATCTTGTGATGTCCCCAGTGGTGCCTTTCAAATAACTAGAGGGAGTGAGGTACCCTGTCGAAGTGGTTGAAGGAGGCTCTGAACTCATTCATCTGCTCCTGGGTGATGCCCTTCGCATCTCTCATCAGGATCTGGGTCTCCACTTCGTTGATGGTTCTGGCAATGGTCGTCAGCAGCAGCTCCCAGCCCACACGAATGTGCTACCGAGGGAAACAGCAAACGATCAGCTCCAGGTCCTCCCAGCAGGTCAATCTTGCCTCCTCATTTTCATAACAAGAGAGTCAACCCAAAGGGAGATAAGTAGGGCTTCCCTATGCTTTTTTATTAAATTCTACTTTTCCACTTTTTTCGAGATTCTATAGTGGAAAATACTCAGAAGTGAGACCAGGGTTCTAACAGTGACAACTGGCACTGTGAAGATAAAATATACAATGTACAGTGTATCATTTGTCACTAGCATTTACCAAATAGCAGGATGGGCCCTGGATTATACCCACCGGCCAATTTGCAAGATCATATTGGGTCAAACTGGCCAAAACATAATAGTCCAACTTCGGTTAGTCTCTCCAAAGCAGTGCAATGAATTCCTTGTTGTGATAATAATGAGGATAACGTTGTTGAGGATGGTGATGATAATTAACAACTATGTAGTGCCTGATCTAGTTCACAAAGCTTTCTCACATACAGTGACAGGAAAGGTTTAATGATCCCTTTCATACTTATAGAACAAAACAGGAACCGATGGAGACAAACATGGGAGGAAAACACCCTGAGAAGGTGAAGTGGTCGCAACCAGAAACCAGAGCACCGCAGGCCTGTGCGGTGGCTGTACCTCCATGGTGTAATTAGTGTGCTTGTTGTCAAAGACCAGGGCCTCCTGGATGAGCTGATGGTCGCCTTCCAGCTTGTCGATGTTGTTCTTGTAGTTAATGATGTTGTGCTCATACTGCTTCAGCTGATTCATCTGGTCCTCCAGGGCTCCCGTGATCTGGATGGAGCTCCGGGCAATCTCCTGGTGGAGGCATGAACAGGAGAAGAAAACAAGGTGAGCCGGCCTTTCAGGTTACTACGGGGGCCTTGCTGCTTCTGCTTCCAATGCTATGCCGGCGTTAGGCGGCAGCTAGAGACACTTGCTTTTTCAGATAAAGTGGGAAACAGGATAGTACCGCAGCATGAAACAAGCTCTATTTCTAGTCTGTCTAGAGAATGGGGAAAAAAACAAAACCAAACCACCAAGATCCATAAAAGCAAAGCAAGACGGGTAAGAAAGGAGCCATTTAGGCCTCTTCCAGTGAACACAGAAGGCTCCCCGGGCTGGAGCTGCCTCTTCTGGAGGAGGCCAGGGGATGAATGAATGCAGCTGCATGAATGCCTGAATGCATGAATGCAGCTGCATGAATGCAGCTGCCAGGGAGATTTCAGACCACTGGATGCTTCATCACTGGTCAAAAGAATTTCCTAGATTTTTAGATGTCCTCCTCTTTAAGAAAAAAGTGAACATTTTATCACCAAAAGGGAGGCTGGGAGAAGAATAAATAGGCCAATAAATGTCTCTTGGCTGTTCTTGGTGATAAAATGAACCCAGCAATCAGTGTCATTCAAAGATTACTTTTCCCTGAATGTTCTGAAAATGCCAAGTATTTGTGACTCATTAGAGACAGACGGTTTAAAAATCTAGGTCCTGCAGAGGCTGAAAACTGAGAAGGAGCCCCGTCACCATTCTTAAGGACAGAATGAATGGATGGCAGCAAGAAGAGCCTCAACTTTGGTGCACAGGTGCCCTCCCTGCCCCCCACCCCGCACTGACGCTCATGGGCGCCCAGGCTGCAAGAGCCCAGGGGCCATCAAGAGTAAGGCCCACGGCGAGCTGGATGGTGCTCTCACGGCACTGAGTGGAGACGGGTCGTCGTGTCAGCTCAGGGACCGATTTGGGGGCTGTGACAGGCTCCCTCTGAAGGGCACTAACCCACCTCCATCTTGTTCTGGATCCAGGGCCCAATGGCATTGGCCTGTGCGGCGAACTGGCGCCGCAGACGCTCGTTGGCATGCTGGCGGGCCAGCTCCTCCTGCAGCGACTGGTCCCGGATGGGCACGAGCTGCTTCACCTGCCAGGGTTCAAGGGCAACAGGGGTTAGAGGCCAGCTGTGGTCCAGGAGGAGGGACCAAGATCGGTGGTGGTGGCTGAAGGGCAGGGGTGGGAGCAGAGAGAGAGGGAGGGAGAGCGGGGGGGAGGGGAGGGAGGGAGGAGAAGGGGAGTGGGGTCCCTACTTTAGGTACTAAAGGAAGAGCTCAGTCTAGCCTCGGCTGCCACCCAGTGCCTCCACTGCCTGCTGAAAGACTGGCTAAGTCTGCAAGAGGGACACTGACCGTTCCTCTAGCCAGGGGCTCTCGGCCTGCAGTACTAACCCTGCGGGGAGGGTGAAGAGAATTTGTGAACTTGAATGAGGGAAAACTGGCATCCTTATTTTCACCACCCCTAATGGAAAATGAGCATTTCCGTTGATTATGAATGCGGGCACCAAATCCACCGTGACTTTATCACACTAGAAATCACAGACGTTCTCATATACATCAGTTACTGCCTGCCTCTCAAAATATCATATACACTCATCACTACTCACAATTATTAGACCTGCTATTAGATCTTGGTTTAAAATGTGGTAGTAAAGAAGCACATACATTACTATATCCCAACTTTAAATATATATATATATATATATATATATATATAGCCTTTCATTAAAATTTATTTTTTATCGAAGTACCATTGATTTACAGTGTGGTGTTAGTTTCAGGTGTACAGCAAAGTGATTCAGTTATACATATATATATAAAATATATTTTAATAACTATTTTAATGTAATTTATTTCCTTTGTAACCTTAAATTTTTTTATGAATTTACAGATATTATTATCAGAAGGGATCCACGGGCTTCCCTGACTACCGAGTGGATCCAAGACACAAAAAAGTTGAGAACCCCATGCCAGTTTCAGGAGCTCAGTCCTATATGATGTTGGACCACAGGAGAGTATCCTACCCCGCCTACATCTTTTCCATTCCATTTGTACCCTGTGATTTACACTTTAATGCTATGTCTCAGTTCTTTTTGAATCCGCAGACAAAAGAACTACTTCAAGAAGGCTTTTCTGTGTGTTGGCAAAACTGCTGCTCAAGACATTATTATTCAATGTCCTTTTTACAAAACTCCCTCTGGCAAATTTTGCTTTATAACTTAGTGACAAGAGAAAAGTTTGTCTCACTTTAAGAAATGATACATTTTCCCTTTTTTTCAAGGAAACTACTTAGCTCAACATGGTTCCCTTTTCACTCTGGCTGTCAGAAGAACAGAGCTAATTTTAAGGTCAAACACAATAACTAATTATGGTCTGTCAGGTGAACACTCTTTCCCATACCTGTTTTTTTTTTTTCCTCTTTGCATCGTTTATAACTAAACGATTGCTGAATGTGTGTTTTTATAGCAAGCCACTTCAAATGCACGTGGTGGACTTCTTAAAGACTATGTAGTAGCATACTAAGATGATCGTGCCTCAATTTAAACATGAAAATAAATCTTAAGAATGAGACAAAAAGGCTCAAATGATCCCATTGGACTATAATTAAATCTGTACGGTTTCCCAAAATATAAGAGGCAGCAAATTAGCAGGAAGTCCTTTGGTTCCCCAGATACAGTTTTCTAAGTAATTTTCCTGCATTTAAAATTCACACACACTTGGGACATGTCTATCCCATATTCTAAAAATTCTTTAATGAAGTACTAGTGGCAAGCCGATTCCATCAAATTTTCAATTGGGGTTTTAAAAATAGTTTCTTTTATGGTATTAGTATCATAACCTGTACTGAGTTTGCCAACATTGATAAGGTTTTCCTTAAGGACAATCATTTCTACTTTCTTTCCTTACAAATCACAGAAGCTGCTGAATGGTAGTTAAGAGTATAACATATTTCATCTGTTAAAAACAACAGGCCCAAAATAGAGTCGAGTGCTAAATCCCACTCCACCAGACCAAGACTTAATTACAGTTTCCGCTCTCCCAGAAACGGAATCTTAGTCAATCAGTCATCTGGGTAGACCCCTTCCCTCCCCTAAAGGAAAGTAACTTTGCAATAACCAATCCGCCTTTTTTTGGCCAGATAACTTCCCTGTTCCTACTCCCTTCTGCCTATAAAAGTCTCATTTTGTTCAGCTCCTTGGAGTCCCTTTCTCCAAGGGACGGGATGCTGCCCAATTCAAATCGATTTTTGCTCAAACACTTAAAATTGTTACTATGCCTCAGTTTCTCTTTTAACATGTCTGTGAAATTTGGGGTGAAGGACAACCCTGATCGTGAGGCAGCGTCACGCAGCCACTCTAACTCCCCCAGGGGTTCACCTCTTCCCTCCACCTCCGCTTCGAGAACGTCAGCCTCGCCCCCTCCCCCTTCAGTCGCCTACCTTGTCCCACTTGGACCGGATCTCGTCCATGGTGACGGTGCTATAGGGGTTGCTCGAGCTGATCCTGATGCTGTAGCTCTGGATCACCTTCTCCACCTCGTTCTGGATGGCCAGGATGGACTGCCGCTCGCCGTCCGCCTCGGGCAGCGTGGCCCTGAACTGCTCGTGGGCGGTGATCAAGCTCTAAGCCAGAGACAGAGCGGAGAAAACCCGACTTACTTCAGTGTTTATTTTACAGGCTTGCTGTTCCCTTCAGCACGTGTATAAGTGACTTTATAACTGCGGGAATCTCCGGTGGAAGACAAATTCTGGATGTCTTAGAAAAGCTATCTGGTGCACAAAAGTCAAGTTCCTCGAAAAGGGAAAAAAAGATCTCCTGATGACTCTTTGGCGGCTATTAATCCAAAGTCTTCAAAAAATAATTGTTTTCTTTTAAAAAAATTATGTTTGATTTCATCATATATGATCCCCAGCTATTGTTTAGGTCTTACTCGCCACTGACATACAGAACTTAAATCAGGGCTCCCCTGGTGGGGCAGTAGTTAAGAATCTGCCTGCCAATGCAGGGGACACGGGTTCGAGCCCTGGTCTGGGAAGATTCCACATGCCGTGGAGCAACTAAGCCCGTGCGCCACAACTACTGAGCCTGCGCTCTAGAGCCCGCGAGCTACAACTACTGAGCCTGTACACCTAGAGGCTGTGCTCCGCAACAAGAGAAGCCACCACAATGAGAAGCCCGCGCACCGCAACGAAGAGCAACTCCCGCTCGCCACAACTAGAGAAAGCCCGTGCGCGCAGCAACGAAGACCCAACGCGGCCAAAAAAAAAAAAAAAAAAAAGTGTGGCTGTGTTCCAGTACACTTAAAAAAAGAAATTAGCTGCCCTTTCTAATGACCAGGTTTACCTATAGCCCAAGAAAAGAACCTCACATTTGCTGCCTTTATACCTAAAGATCACCAGGAAGTACATCCCTTTCTCCAAAAGAAAAGGCCACAGAAACCAACTTCTTCCCCTCAGGCTTTATAAAACCTCCACTTAACAACCCTATACCCTTGGCCCCTAAAGTATAAGACAGCAGCCCTTTATGCTCAGCTGTAGGAAGGTGCCATGTGGACCACCTTCCAGGGCGAAGCTAACACTCAGTTCAGATGCTACAACAGATAAGCTGCTAGCACACCTTTCACTAAACAGAGAAACTACTTCGTGCATCAAGTATGGCTTCCAAGGCATACTTAGACATCTCACTTATTCCAAAAATAAATGGTTTTAGGTTGCCAACCTCTGCTTAAGAGTCTATGCAAGAAACACCATCACAGCCTCTTTCAGAAGACAAAGGCAATGTTCAACAAATTTCTTTCCTCTTACACCCCGGTGCAAACCCTTTTAGAATGCTCCTTGGCAGGGAGATATGGGTTCAAATCCCAACCTTCAGTATTTCCTTTACATTTGGATTCTTTTCGATGACCTATCTATTTTACAGAAAAAAAAAGAATCTAAAAGTATTTTCTCTATATTCCATTATACGTCAAATTCAGTATACAATGGTCTCTAATATATTGGGTCCTGGCTATTGGAGAGAAACGCTCCTCCCTAACTCGATCACTTAGAGGTCTTATTTACAATCTGAAGCTCCAGCAAAAATCAAAAGCAGAACATTTTGGATGGTGGGAAGCAGAGGGTACTGATTTGTGGCTTCTTATGCTTTATGATCTGGCAAAACCCTATAGATCTTAATGAAGGGTAATATGCAAACATTTGCAAAGTAGTTAACTCAGCAGCCAATAAACTCATAACTTGCTGTGACTAACTCCAAGAGCATATGTCTATTTTGCTCATATGATTCCACATTCCATTTTAGAGAACGGACCCTTTTAGATGTAGTCACCATTATCTGGCTGATGTTAATTTAGTTGCATTAAAGAGTGGTATACACATTTTTAAGCTAAAGGCCAAAGGGTAATATGGGTTTTCTAACCACATTTTTTTTTTTAAGTTAAAAAGTGAAACAAAACCAAAAAGAGAACTCTGAGTTTTTAAAATTACAATTCATTTCTGGTACAGTGAGAGCACAGAGCTGGCTTCAGTTACCTGGATTTCCTCAATGCTGTGGACAATGAACATATCTTGCAGATCCTCCATGGCGCCTTCCATCCAGTTGTTGAAAGGAGCAGCTCTCTTGGCAAACTCCAGGTGAAGCTGATCGATGGTTTCCAGCAATTTCTCAGTTCTCTGGAGATCAAATAGAAACCAGTGTTATCATAGGTTAAATCATAAAAATTCTCTGAACATGTAAAGAGGCACTCCAGAGCAGTAAACTATTATCTGACGTTTTGATGGTCACAATCCTCTCATCATTAGCTTGTGTATACAAAAGATTAACTGATGTTCAAATGATTAGGCTGAGCCCTGCAGGTCTCCGAAGTGCCTTCTGCATCAGAGATGGATTTAACAACATCCAGAGTCACACTGTTCTGAAAGTATTTAAAATACTCTACCACATGCTACTCTTTTGAAAACTGAGAATCCACATAGGGTATATAGGCACTTGCTTTCAGCTAAAGCAGTACTTTGTAAGTTATAGGACCTGATTCCCTAACCATGCTGGTTCCCAGAAAATTCACGGTATCTTCCTCATTTTATAATCAACAGTGTGCCTTTCCCAAAAGTCGCCTAGAGAAGACAGAAGGAACTACAGTTCCACATTCTTAAATCCGCATTCAGGATTTCACACAGAGACCCTCTTTGCCTTTCTGAGCATATGAAAGCACAAGGCTTCAAGCCACCGAGAATGGTACTACGCGTTTCCTATGGCAGAGAGGATGGGGAGCTGGCACGGAAGCGTCTGGTATCTTCAAGTCTTCTATAATTAGATTCATTTTTCCTCCTGTTCTAAAATATTTGAGCTGTCTCTGCTATATGCCTGGTCCTTCCTTTCTCTCAGCCTTTTTCTTTAGGTGGATATGTTAACAGCTGGCTGGCATCCAGGAAGCTTGGTATCACACGTGTTAAAAGTTTCATCAGAGTCAGGGTGAAAAGACTCAGAAAACTGCTAACTGCTTCTTTCTGTCACATCGTCTGAGTCTTCCGTGGTGAGAGACGATTAGGTTCAGCTAAAAACCAGCTGTTTCTCCAAGCCTTATACTTGAACAAGGCCAAATTCATCCTGATCCTGTTTCATATCCATTTTTCCTTACTTCAACATGTGTTGCCATTTTCCCTTTGCACATCTCAACTTCCGTTCCTCCTGATTTCCTGACTCATTCATGGCTCAATTTACTCTCAGATAAGGACTCTGGGGAATTAACTGCCATTACTACTTCACACAAAATGAGTTTATACCGTTATCTCGTTACTACTGGATTTTTGTTTCTTTAATTCAAAAGGATGCGTCACTGCTGTATGGATAAATTACAGTATAAAACTACCAACTTTCCATTTCCCTCTTTCTCCTACTTTTCATGTTTTCTGTAGAAGCTCCTTTCACTAGATAATCTGTTTCGATTTATACACACCATACCACAGAAAAACAAAGTTAGTAACAGTGACTTATTGAAAGAGCCCCTATTAAAAGATCTCGTGCCAACGGGTGGCTTGGAGACTCACCTCCAGGGCCTCTCTCCTCTTCTGAGTGAGTGTTCCCAGCCTGTCCCACTGGTCACAGATTTTCTGGCACCGATCATTGATGTTCACAGCATCATGATAGTCCAGTTCACTATTAGAAGGGAAAATAAAGACTGACTTTCCCAGATGACGTGAAGAAAAGTGGACATGGGCTCAAAATAAACAGATAATTTTTTTTAAAAAAAAGATCTGATGGGGAACTGGAAGGGTATTTCAGGGTTTTGTTCATCATCACCATCGCAAACATGATCACTATTCCCTTACATCACGGGAAGAATTAGTAAAACTCTTGGTGGTCAACAGATTTCTAAACAGAGAGAAACGCTGTCTTCTCAACGCCTCAGGCTAACTTTATTCTCCCTTCGTTTTCTTGGCCAGGCCTCCAGAGTGCATTATTTTTAACTGGTGATGTACCTGTAAATGAAGCCAAGTATCTGACCTGGAGGACAGTGCCAGGGGCTGTGCTGAAGCCACGGTGATGGGAACATCAAATGAGTCATGAGGGAGGGAGGGAGGGATCAGCTTGCACCCCATCGTGTCCTTGGCTGCTCTCAAAGGGCACGGGGCTGGATGGAGCACCACGTCCAGGAGGGGCACCGGGACTCAGAGCCTGGCAGGACACAGTCCTTCCTCTTCTTACAAAGATTCCGACTCGTCTTATGCCATTCATGTGACAGCAGGAACAAAATGATTTCTCACTCCGTAGTCCCTCTTCCTCTCCAGCCCCGTCTGTACCTCCTAACGGGATCTTTGTGACGTGAAGTAACTTGAACTTACCATTCAAGCAGATTCTCGACTAGAAGGTTAACCTATTCTCTCTGGGGGTAAAAAGTTTGAATCCTGGACAAAATGTAATCACCCTTTTAGTGAAGATGAAAGCAAGACTCAGGGAGGTTTAAAGACATCTTCAGGAGACTTCTCCTTCAAAAATGGTCCAAGGTGAGGCTTTTAGGAAATTCCCTCCTATCCATCCAAATCCATTTCCCTGAAGCTTAAGTTTATTTCTTCTTCCAACTCTAAATGAAGGCAATGGTTGTTTATTACTTGTTTTTTTCTCTTAAGTGATACTAGCTTGTCCTTATGGAATGTTACTGTTTCTGTTACTGAATAAAGAAGATGCATACAGTTGTGACCTGAGTGTCATTTCAGTGGGTAAGAAGCTCCCTATCACCTAATGAAAGCCTGTCCAGTTCTTAAGAGCAGCTTTCTACATGCACACACTTCACTAATTGAGATGGACTGAGATTCTGTGCTTATTATTATAACCAGAAAACCAAAACCAACCAAAATACACCAGCAATGTGCACAGCCTTGAATACAAAGTGAAAAGGCCATGGCCCTTCAAAATGCAACTATTAAAGAGCAGAAAGATTTCAAAAACAAAAACCTAGGAACCGTCTACTGATCCACAATGGAGACATCAACGCTCATCTCTCCGTGGTTATCTTTAGGGTGTACATTTTTCCCTCTTCTCTCTAATTCATACGTACTAGCTCTACACCTACTTGCTTTCAAGGACTTAGGGTTTGCATAACTGTGCATACTATTTTTATTTTTTGTACTTTAAGAACTGCACAAACACGTTCGTTATTTTAGAAAAGGTAAAAAGGAAAGGGAGACTAATAACAGTAAGATGAGCACAGCTTTACATTCTGTGGTTCCTCTCTTGACTGTGTAAAGAAATACGCATTGAGGATACCAAGAATAATAATAATATAAAATTATTACTTAAATTTTAAGGGCAACACTTAAAACCATTCCAAATTACTTATGGGAGCTATGATAGAGCATTAAATTGCTTGAGTTTCTCCCCCTTATTTTATTTGTAACTGTAAACAAGCAGCCAAACGGCCAACATGCAAGAAGCATGAGAAATAAGATAAGAGTAAGGCCACAAACACAGTGAACAAATTAGATACGAAGACCACAAATAATTAAGAATATATTTAGGCAAGGCCGAATAGAAAGATACTCTTAAAAGAGGCCATCTCTGCTAATTAAGGCACTTGCTCTGGTTAAGAGTGAGCAACTCGGGGGTCTTAAAATGTAACATATCATAATAAACATTTATTATTGGTTGTTTAAAGTTATCATTATGTGACAGGCTCTAAAACTTGTGCAGGGGCTTCCCTGGTGGCGCAGTGGTTGAGAATCTGCCTGCCAATGCAGGGGACACGGGTTCGAGCCCTGGTCTGGGAAGATCCCACATGCCGCGGAGCAACTGGGCCCGTGAGCCACAGCTACTGAGCCTGCGCGTCTGCAGCCTGTGCTCCGCAACAAGAGAGGCCGCGATGGTGAGAGGCCCGCGCACCGCGATGAAGAGTGGCCCCCACTTGCCGCAACTAGAGAAAGCCCTCGCACAGAAACGAAGACCCAACACAGCCATAAATAAATAAATAAATAAATAAATAAATAAATAAATAAATAAAATTTAAAAAAAAAATTGTGCAGATATATCCATGGTTATAATGAGAGACAGAAAAGTAGGGAATGAAATTCTGTATTTATCAAAAGGAAGCAAGGGTCTTAAAAAAAAAAAAAAAAAAAAGCTTAGAAACACTGCAGGGAGGCCCCTCTCCCGGAGGGTGGCCACAGCCAGAGGCAGCACCACCTGGACCAGTAGGACCTACAACTCCCACTGGGTAAACCAGCCTGGGCTCAACCTCATGCTAGCTCCTCCCATAAAACAAAAAGCATGAAAATGAAATAGCACTTATTTGACGACAAAGAAAAGTGGGGCCTTAATGTTTCTTCCTTCAGAGGTGTCTTGTTTTTGGTTTCTGGGCAGGCAATGTGGTCCCATCTCCTGCACCCAGGCCTGGGTGAGGCCGCCTTTGCGAGCCGTGCTCTGTCCTGTTACTTGTTTCTCATCCTCTTGGATACGAAGCTGCCTGTGCTGGGGCTGGGGGTGCTGCCTGATGGGAGGACACAGGGACGCTACCACAATCAAAGCACCAGAGCGGAAGTCAGTGCATCTCTTTAAAAAAAAAAAAAAAAAAAGACTTTTTTTTTTTTAGATTCCACATATAAGTGATATCATCTTTCTCTGTCTGGCTTACTTCACTTCTTCACTTAGTATGATAATCTCTAGGTCCACCCATGTTCCTGCAAATGGCATTTTTTCATTCTTTTTTATGGCTGAGTAGTATTCCATTGCATATATGTACCACATCTTCTTTGTCCATTCATCTGTCAATGGACATTTAGGTTGCTTCCATGTCTTGGCTACTGTAAATAGTGCTGCTATGAACACAGGGGTACATGTAACTTTTTGAATTATAGTTTTCTCCAGATATATGCCCAGGGATTGCAGGATCATATGGCAACTCTATTTTTAGTTTTTTAAGGAACCTCCGTACTGTTTTCCATAGTGGCTGCACCAATTTACATTTCCACCAACAGTGGAGGAGGGTTCCCTTTTCTCCACACCCTCTCCAGCATTTATTATTTGTAGATTTTTTGATGATGGCCATTTTGACTGGTATGAGTTAGTACCTCATTGTAGTTTTGATTTGCATTTCTTTGATAATTAGCAATGTTGAGCATCTTTTCATGTGCCTGTTGGCCATCTGTATGTCTTCTTTGGAGAAATGTCTATTTAGATCTTCTGCCCATTTTTTGATTGGGTTGTCAACAAGGACCTACTGTATAGCACAGAGAACTATACTCAGTATTTTGTAATGACCTAGAAGGGAAAAGAATCTGAAAAAGAATAGATATATATATGTATAACTGAATCACTCTGCTGTACATCTGAAACTAACAAACACAACACTGTAAATCAACTATATTTCAATTAAAAAAAAACAAAACAGGACCAATCCCATCACAGGGTCCTCTGGCCTGGTTCTATAGATACATCTAGGACAGGACAGGAAAGGCAAGCTCCCCTGCCCCTCCCTGGGAATGCCTGGGGAAGCTCTCCACCGAGTCCTCGCTTGGACCCAGGGCTCAATGTCAGCATTGGCACCCACACAGAGCACGTACTTGAGCTCCTGCGCGATGGCCGCGATCTGCTCCACGCGGTCCTGGTGCGCCGCCAGGTCACTCTCGAATGCCTCGTGCTTCCGCAGCAGAGCCCGGACTTCGGTCAGAGACGCCGACTCGTAATCTTTCTGCAGCAAGATCTGCTCTTTGCCTGCAATGGTTGTAGCAAGGGAGTGTGAGTGCTGTCACACTTCAGCCTCTTTGCAAAGTCCTGGGTGATTCCAGAGAACCAAGAGGAGGAAAGGAGGACAGCCCCGAGAGGCAGAGGCCACATTTCAACTGGAATTCAGGCTGTCACTCTGCTAAGGCCCCGAGTCCCTCTGTGTTCTGAAAGCTCGTGTCTACAAATACAGGGCGGAAAGCACGCTGAGCACTTTCTAAATAACAAGTCTGTGATAAACCTAAGAAACAAGTATCTGACTTTCTCGTGAGATGCTCAGTTAAGTTAGTAATTATTAGCTCACAGAAATTACCTGGATTAGGTAAAACACTTGTACTCTATTTGTCTGCCCATGGGCTCAACCTTTACTCCAATTCTTTTTGTTTGAAAGCTTTATTTTTTTAATGTGGTTAAATGCAGCTTGTGATTTTTTATCTAGTAACATTGGAAAAATTTCTCTCTGAAACTCCACCTATTTCCCCACAAATATTTCTTAAGTTAAGCAACTGCTGTGGTTATAACTGGACCCATTTTTATTCCCTGGTTGATGACCTTTAAGAATTTAATTCCACAAAGCTAGACATGGAAAGCAAATGTTCATATAATTAATGATGACAACATAGCACTTACCATCTGCCAGATACCAATTTTACTACTTTATAAATACAAACTCATTTAAGTCTTCATCAAAACCCTGTGAGGGAGGTATGATTGTTATTCCACTTTGGAGAGGACGCTGAGGCCCTGAGAGGTGAGAATGCATCCAAGGCCCACAGCTGGGAAGTATCAACTGCATGTCTGTGCCTGTGACCGTCTCGCTGTGCAACATCGACAATCAAGCAGTAAGACAGCAAAAGGGACCCAAGGGATGAGAGGAACCTCCCTGCCCTTTCTCGAAATAGATTACCATGTGTTGAGGTGAATGTTTTGTTCTTTAACCTCAGCAAACAGCAGAGCCAAAAAAAAATACCATGACCATAGTATCACGGCCATGGAAACAGGTATGTCTGCAAGGCCTGAAAGGAGTAGATGAATCTAAGTGAAACGAAGGAGTTAAGACTATAGAAAATCACACCTCATGTTCTTCCTTTCCAAGCAGATTTTCTAAGTGGGCAATTATGCTGCTTTGCGGCATTTAATAAACCTTCTATCAGCAGAAGCTAGTGTCTGGGCCAGGGTTCTCTGACCCGCAGTTAGGGAATAAACAGATGCTTGTGGAATCAGATAGAAGAAAGCGGGGGAGTCAGGAGGAGGCGGATACCTATGCAGGTAAGCGTGGGAAGAACGCATTGTGAGTCCTGTTTTATAAAAACATCCATCTTCATACCCACCTCTTTTGTTTTTTCTTTCTTTTTTTTTTTTGGCTGTGCCGTGCTGCTTGCGGGATCTTAGTTCCCCAGCCAGGGATTGAACCCGGGCCACGGCAGTGAAAGCGCCGAGTGCTAACCACTGGACCGCCAGGGAATTCCCCACACCCACCTCTTGAAGAACCGCAGTACCTGGGACAGCAGACGAGAGGGGGGCGAGGGCAGCTGCCCGCAGGGTCACAGGCGCCAGGGACAGTGGTCACTGCACATGGGGCTCTGTCCATAGCTCAAGCCCGATTCTCCAGGAGCCCCACCGCATCCTGTGGACTCACCGTAAGCCCAGGTTTCGTGCGTGGACGCCTTCTGCCGGAACTTCTCTGCCAGGTGCTCCACGCGCTCCAGCCTCCGGATCTCATTCAGCAGCCATTCCTCATAGCCCTTCTCCGCCTGCTCCAGCCGCTGCCAGGCGCCCGCGATGTCCTGGGATGGTTGGGGACCGGCAAAGGCGCGTCCGTCACGCCCTGGCCTCCTGGGCCTCTCTACAAATCCCCTCCACCACGTCCAACAGTGTTTTCCTTTGTGTCTTCTTGTCTTTCCCTCACCCCTGTGCCTCCACACCCGCCCCAAATAGCCATTCAAATGTTTTGGCTTCTAAACGTCTTCATTACCACTGCACCCTTTTAGAACTAAGATCACGGTTCTCATCGGCGAACAGATAACCTGATGCTTCTCCGGATGTGGACAAAGGCTAATGGGGCTTTAATTTTCTAGCTACGAGAAGATGAAGCCTCACACTGACTCAGCCCAAAACGACTCTGACTCAGCGACTGGGTTCAGTCAGCCATTAACTGTTTCCCCAGCATCACGCACGTGCCAGGCACAGTGAGAGCCTTTGATATAAGAGTGAACAGCACCTGTAAAGTTCCCTGGGCCCCTGTGCAGCTTTCATGATTGTTGAGGGAGAAAGACATTAAATAAGGAATTCAACAAAAGTGTAATTCCTATTTCCGATAGCAATACACTCTGAAGGAAAAACAAATCACGGTCAAGTGATGCTGATGAGAGCACAGTCGGGGCAGTTCTTTTAGGCGGGTTACTGAGAGGAGACCCCTCTGAGGAGGTGGCACTGGAGCCCAGACCTCACTGATGGAAAAGCCAGGTATGGGGTGAAGTGGGGGACGAGCTAAAGGCCTGAGGAGGGGGTGCACTCCACGTAGGGGAAGGACCACAGCAGGCGCGGCGGCCGCATAGTGGGTGAGGGGTAGAGCAGCCAGAGATGCGGTCAGCAGGGTGGCCGTGGGGTCAGACCACATCGGATCCCGGATAAGGAATCTGGATCGTATTTCGGGAAGTCACTGGAGGGTTTTGAGAAGAAAGGAGACACGCTCTGATTTATGTTTTAAAAAGATGACGGCAGCTGCTACGTAGAGAATGCATTTTAGGGGAAAAAAAACAAGAAAAGCAAGTGAGAGGGTTACTGCAGGGTTGAAGGAGAGACACTGATGGCTTAGCATAGGCAACAGCAGCTGAAGGGCTGCTCAGATTTAAGATATAATCCGGACGCAGAGCCAGTGGCACTGGCTGAGGAACCAGGTACAAGAAAGGGACAGAATAGGAGGATCAGTGATGACACCTGGGTTTGGGGCTTTAGTAACTTAGGGGATGGTGATGCTATTTACTAAGACAGAGATCACTGCGGGAGGACTCTTGGATGTTAGGTTTTGAGACATCCAAGCGGCTCTATGAACCTGGAACTGGGGGAGAAATCAGAGCTGAAGATGTAAAATTTGGGAGGTGTTGCCATTACAGCTGGCAGTTAAAGCCACGGGCCTGGATGAGGTCACCTGCAGGTGTCAAGACAGAGAAGAAGGTCAGCATCCCTGTACCCACGAACCATCCACCTACAGCCCGGGGACAGGAGGAGGCAAAGCTGTGAGCAGCGACAGGAAGGACTCGGTGGTCAGGTGGGAGGAACTCAGCTAAGTTCAAGGGTGGAAGGAGTTTCAAGAAGAAGGCCATGGTTACAGCTACAGCGAATACGAAAATAAAAGTGACCACTAGGTTGTCAACACGGACGCTGTTGACTTTGAACAGAACAGTCTGTCTTAGGGTGGACAGAAGCCGGATTACTTACTGCAGGTTGAAGAGTAAAAGACATAAAGGAACGGGAAGCGACCAAAAACCAGTACCATAAAGAACTCTCTCTAGATGTCCTGCTAGACATAAAGGGGAGCCAAGAAATAGGACCGGTGCTGTAGGGAGGCGTGGAGTCATAGGAGGTTTTCATTTTCGTCTGGCAGATTCTAGAGTGCTTCCTATGTGGATGTGAAAGCTTCAGCAGAGCGGGAGAAACTGATGATGCAAAGAGGGATGTAAATATGGGACTGAGCCCTGGAGAAGGTGAATCGGGGAGATGGTAACAGGAGGGAACAGAGGGCCTGTGATCTAGATGCTGGTCCACCTGGAGGCGGGGAGGAGAGGAAGGGGACCATCATCATTAGGTGTTTGTCAGAGGCCTGTTCTGTGTGAGGCACCAAGAGCAGTGAGAGTCGAGAACCGCATGACGGCAGGGAGAAAAATAGCCAGAAGGAAGTGGTCACAGGGCCAAAATTATAGTCAATGCCTCTTCTCAGTGGCCCATCAGAGGAAGGACTTTGGGAGAAAAAGAAAAAAAAGAAAAAGGGGGCTGCCCCCGGGGCCAGGGGGCTACTCACCGACACCATCTTGCCCTCAGAGGGCATGAAGGCCGGCCGGTTGCTGATCCTCAGCTTGGTCTGCAGGGTGTTGAAGTTGATCTCCAGCTGGCACTTCTCCTGCACCTTGGGAGGCTTGTGCTTCCGGCGGTAATCCCGAAAGTCCTCCAGTTTCTTCTGCATGGCCTGCATGGTCTTCTCAGGGGTCCGGTTCTCTAGCCAGGGGATCGTGCGCTGAATCCATTCCAAAAGCTGTTCCCAAAACACACACACACGCACACACACAAAACTGCTGAAAACACCAGCAAACTGCCCCCCAGTTAAAAAACAGAGGCACCGAACGATTGGGAATGGATTGACTGAATGCTCCCGAGATTACAGAAGTGTGACTGTAACGGCCCTGACTGGAAGGTGGGCATAAATACAAACTTCTGTGCTCACCCAGGGCCACTCACCATCGCCCCAATGACACCGCGCACAGGTCGAAAATTCAGAGTCAGCACGAGTCATGTTTTACAAAAATGGGACATTTACAGGAAACTCGGGGACCAGACATTAGCAGACAGATGCTGGATGGAGCTTTCAAATGAAAAAACAAAAACCTCACGTGGTGGAATAAAATCAGGAAAGAACTGGGTTTAACTCAAAATGTATTTCTAGTTTAAATCAGCTTAAATCTAACGGGTCTACTTACGAGACGAAAGTATCGTAAATCTGGGACTGACTCAATGCCAAAGTATATTTTATTTTAATAGCTAGCTTTCAAGGAAATCCACAGGATGAAAGTGAAAATGGCAGTGACTCCAAGGATGAAGTACGCCCCCTTCTCTTGAATTACTACCAAGGCCTTACAAAGGCCCTGCATAGTCTGTTTGAGGGGTATAAATGAAGGACCAAGTAAGAAAAGGAAGGCTATCATCACTGAGGAGCATCTGTCCTTCGGTCCTGGTCATACTTCAACCCTGACGTGGATCACTGGCATTAAACAATGTTGCCAAATGGAATTTTCCCATAGCAGCAGGAAAATATAAACAGTATCATTAGCTTGGACTAATATACACCACTACTTGGGAAGACTGATTCCCAGTGTCCTGATGCTTTGCACAGTACAGACCAAGTATCAGCCAAAGTAAGTCAGAGCAAACATTATTTGGTCTCTGACATTGTCACTGTGATTGAGTTCAATCCAGAGAGAAGGTGGCTGCGGACCTCACTCAGATCCTGCTTAGTTAAGATTTGTGCTATAATAAGAACAAAAAGAAAAGCAACGTGGAAAGTGCTATTCTAACTGAGAAATCTAGCTGAAGAGCTGTAGAAAGGCATCCTGGAAACTCATGCTCAAATGTCTTGGATGGAGGGCTCTGCCTCTCCCGAGGTTCCCTCTAGATATTTAAATACACACACAAGGCTGAGCCTTGTCTCACTGGGCATGTTCCTTAGATGTTGAGTCACCGCGTGGAGCTGGGATTCTGAATACGGAGCTCACCCTACGTGATGTCAGTAGCCAATGAAGCAGGAAAAAAACAAGCAACGCAATGTCATCTAGGGGAGCCCGACCCCAGAGGTGCAGAGCTGAGGATGGAATCACATTCTACGTTTTGTAACATGCAAACTACCTCTGTGCCTTGCAATGCTTGGAAAGACCAGCAGCACTACCTTTGTGCCAATAATTAAGATGAACAACCCCTGAGAGCGAGTGTACTTTCCTACTTTTATTCTGTCTGAGATGAAAAATGCAAAAAAAAAAAAACAACAACAACACTGACAATCCGTGTTCACCCTCTGTGCCTCACCCTCAGGGTGGGGATGGACAGGACCGCGGGGACCCGTTTCCTTTACCTCACTCGCTAGCCTCTCGTATTCTTCCATCAGCCTCTCATTCTCTTGATTCACAGCAAGAACCTTACATATCCTGTTAGCCGCTGTCTCGGCCTGTAAAACACAATAGGTAAACAGGACAGCTCTGTCGACAGGGACGTGCATACACAACGTGGAGGGTGGCAGGGCAGGGGGTGACCAGGGAGGCGGCATGTGCTGTAAGTGGTGCAGGTTCTGGGTTCGGGTGGGGTAAGCCTGAGGGTACGGCTCTTTCACACTATGGGTCATTTCACACCTTTGGGACAGTTTTCACACAGACTTACATGGCAGGCTGAATATACTGTAGGGAATAACGGGGAAATAGCATTAGTCGCAAACACGAGCTTTGTGAAACATCAAGCAAGTTAGTAACAGAAACTGATGGGTTGAGGAAACAACGGTCCCTGGGCGTCCACCTGAGCCCCCTGCCAACCTCACAACTACAGAGAGAGAACTCTCTGAGTTACATTAGCCTTTGGAAATCAAAGCAGACAGGACTGGATCCTGAATGTATATCTGTCATTGCACTGAGTTCATGAGGGCCTCTACGTATTCATTCCTGAAATGAATACGTCGAATGTGCTAGATGGGATCCTTCCACGGGGCAGAACCTGCTTTAATACTTTGTTTAACCCATGTGAGTAGCTGCTGAGGTATCAATAATTCCCGATCATTGTTTTGTGGGGAGCTTGAGCCGGGAGTGGCCAAGTGCCTTAAACCGTGACCATGAAATCTGTCCGGCTTCCGGGCCTGCAGCCTGGCCCCCAGTCTTGCCTCTGAAGCCCTAGTAGGGGCCGATTTCCAGTTACCATTGTTTGCTGGCGATGGTCTTTTTTTTTTTTTTTGGCCCCGCCAGGCGGCTTGTGGGATCTTAGTTCCCCGCCCGACCAGGGGTCGAACCCGCACCCCCTGCAGAGGAAGCGCGGAGTCCTAATCACTGGACCACCAGGGAAGTCCCCCAGTGATGGTCTTAAAGAGATCACAGAAATGATACATACTCTGTCCAACCCCATCTCTCAGGACTCTGCAAGTAGAGGTAGGGGGAGGGGCGGGAAGCAGAAACAGGGGAATGTGGGGAAAGCAGAGGGACACCCACCCACGATGTCCCTCAGGCTGTTTATCTTAAGGAGTATAAATTGTTTTGAGGTTTTAACACTGTTAGACTTTCACTATTTCAGTTAAATTCAGATTCATCTTGCAAAATGTTTGAACACATCACTGAACAATGAAGGCAATCTCCAGGCAGAGAACGGGAAAGGGGCCCTGGAAAGGCGTTCACTTCTCCTTGTCCAAGTCCCCCTTCACCGCTCAATCAGTGTGGCTCAATTTTCATGGCCCTTGTTTTTTCCTGAAGCACAAATGTTTCCCACCATTGGTTAATGAGATAAGAGCAATATCTTAGAAAGACAGAGAGCTAAGAACACTTCAGAACTGTCTAAAGGTAAAGCTGTTAAATAGAAAAGCATTCGCAGTTTGGAACTTGCCATATTAGGTCATTACAAGACACTTAGAAAGAGTCCAAGGTAAGATGTGAAGCGCACGAACACGCACCCAGGTATGCACGCGCACGCCCACACAACTAAAACCGATGCACAAGAGCAGCCCGGCAACCGGACGGACGAGGGTTAAATACCTGCTCCGCGCCCGCGAAAGCATGGTAGAAGCAGGAAACGTATGTCATGATAGCTCTTTCATCGGGTTTGGGAGTGTTCACAATGTCTGAGGGAGGGAAAAATAACACAGAAAACAGACACACGCACAGATGAAGAGCAGAAACCAGGGTGAACAAAGGGAAGAACGAACTAGTTTACACTTGACTTTCTGTGTTTCTCGGGCCCACACTCCTGACCCTCAGGAAGGCTGTACAGAACTGACACACTCGTGAACAGAATGCTTTCAACCAGCACGTTTTTTTGTTTTTACATCATCAAACCAGGGCTTCCCTCCTCCCCTACCCTGGTTGGCTTTTTTTTAAAGTGCAGGCGAGGCATTCCTATGGGAACCCGTGGGCTGCCTATCAGAGCTGGTGACCACTTCCTAAGGACCCAGGGGGCCCCGTCTTCCTGTCTTTTGACTGGATCAGGTCATCTGCCACTTTGGCTGTGAGCAAGGCGTGCCCCTCTGCAAGATGCGGGGACACACACAGACCTCTCTGGCCCCATCTCGGATGCCACACCCCGCCCCCGCCCTCATAATCCTTGGCTTTCTGCTCTGTGCACGGCCCTGGCTTGTGTGGGGATGAAGTTTATTGAAGATGGCATGTTTTCTAATCCTTCTATACATACTTGCCATGCCATTGCTAGGAACTACCCAGCATAACAAAGCATCTAAAGAGAAGGGTCTACACGGCTTGTACTTATTAACTATGACTCTTGCTGCTATTTGTATGAGCTGCCAAGACAGCTACCAGGAAGAGAGAAAACAGAACCACGGGAACACACACCCTTCCTTCCTCACCTTGGCCTCACCCCATTTTTGGCTGAATTACTTTCTAACTTCAGACTCAGTTCAGTCACTGGACAGAATGCAGTTAAAAAGGTGCCTCGTAATTCCCTAAGGTGAAACCTAGTCATTGGGTTTCCAGAGGATATTGATAGAAAGGATGCGGGGATGTGGAACAGCATGGAATCTTCTGGAAAACAAAGACGAATGGCATACTACTGCAGGGACAGGAAGTAAGTTTCAAAGAAAACTGGACTGAAAAAGACAAACGACTGCCTCCTCAGAACCAGACGGGTCTCCTTACTCAGAGGAGTCGGTGGTGGGGGGGGAAAGAGAAAAACAATTGAAAAAAAATCAAGACACAGAAGGTAAAGGGTGAGTGGTGACTTGTGTTTTACCTCCTCACCTTCTGTGCACCAGCAAAAGCATGATAGTAACAGGAGACATAAGTCATTACAACTCTTCGGGTCTGGCGGTGTATACTAAAGCTGTGTGGAAAAAAGGTTAACTGCTCAGATGTTCCGACAGCAGCAGGCTCCTGCTAAGGGCTGCCTCCGAGAGGCCAAGGTCATGAACCTTCCCCCAGCATCCCCACACACTTGTGTTGCTCCAACTTTGGCTCAAATCAAAGAAGTCACATTTGCAAAGTCATTACTCTGTGTGCACTTCTAACAACCGCCAAAGAGAAGGGCACGGCCAGCTCAGAAGAGCCCTAAACTAGCAAGGAAGTCACATCCATGGCCAGAGTTGGACCTCCAGAATTCCGCAGAGTGCACGCAACAGCACTTTCTCTCTCTGGACAGATGGAGGGCCCAGGGGTCAGCAAAGGTCCCTCCTGCAAGTCCGCACCGAACACGGGCACCCACAAATCTACAACCGGTACTCACCGGAGGGAGGAAAACAGAGAAACAATTTTCATAACCTTTTAAAAAGCATGCAAGGTAGTTAAGATGAGGAAGAGTTTCACCAGTTTTCACTACAGGTTTATGGGTGAGCAGCCCAATTAGCCACTTGAAAATCCCCATTTAGGGTTCAGAGACTATCACAAATGCCAGGAAGTAAGGTCAACAGCAGCAGGCGGTGGAGAGGCAAGGATTCGCCAAAGGGATTAAGCGATCTGAGGGGAGGAGACCAGTATAAGACATTACAGTAAAAGATCAGCAGAAGTCAGAACACATTCATAGGAAGCTGTGGGGAAGGTACGTCCGGATGCAGGTGGCAAAGATGCAAAGGGTAATTAACACATGGGGGCTGATCTGCTGGGGAGTTGGTTATACCACAGCTCGCCCCTCACCCAAGTCAGTCAAGTTCATAATGCTCTCATCAGAAGACTCTTACAGAAATTGCTCTGCAAAGAAAATAATATCGTATGCAAGCATTTTTCTGAGCCATTAAAAAGGAAAGAAAAAGAAAAGTAATAAGAGACTAGGACGTGTCACAAGGGAGCAAGAAATGAATACAGTGCTAACGCATCCCATCCACTCAGAGGATAAGCAGAACATACGCCTAGACCAGGACTCAGAGACTAAGGGAAACCCAGGAACAAGAGGACGGTTAGCCTGCCAGAGTAATAATGACAGTAATCCTGAGCTCACCCTCAACTGTAGGAAATCAGGGAGGCATCAATGAACGGAAAGATGAATTTACTAAATGTCGCCTGTTTGCTCCTGTCTTCAGTATCCTAGCTGTTGATTCAAGTGGTAAACTCTGGGTAGTTATTTATCACATGGAAAGGTCAAAGGACAGAGCACCCAAATGCAAACTTAGCTTAGAGAGGACAGACAAGAAGGAAAAGGTATTTTCCTATGTGGCAACTTCACTGTTTTATTGTCTTTCTCCCTCTAAAGAGTTTTTGAAAAAAGTAGATTCTGAAGAGCATATTCAGGTGTGTTCAACACCCAATAATACAGGTGTTTGATAAAATGGCTAAATTAACAAACGGGCAAAATTAGAATCCTAATGGACAGACTACTGTCTCAGTTGCACTGTGTCCCCAAAAATGATAGGTGGAGTCCTACCTCCTGGTACCTGTGAATGTGACCTTATTTGGAAGTAGGTCTTTGCAGACGTGATCAAGTTAAGATGAGGTTGTGCTGGAGTGAGGTGTGGCCTTAATCCATGATGACCGGTGTCCTCATAAATAGAGGGAAAAAGACACAGAGACAGGTGCAGAGGGAAGATGACCATGTAAAGACAGAGTCAGAGACTGGAGTGATGCTACCACGAGCCAAAGAACACCTGGGGCTTCTAGAAGCTGGAAGAAGCAAGGAAAGGTCCTTCTCTACAGACTTCGGAGGGAGCATGGCCCTGCCAACACCCTGATTTCAGAGTTACAGTTTACGGAACTACGAGAGAATAAACTTCTGTTGTTTCAAAAGCCACCTATTTTGTGGTGATTTGGTACAGCAGCCGTGATGCAGTCACCAAAAATGAGGAGGAACAGAAGACTGACAACTGACTAGAATCAAGGTCTTCGCTTTTCCCCAACAATGCTAATTAGCAGAAGCAATGAGCCGATAGAGAATAATAAGATTAACAACGAGCACAGTAATATAAGTCCTTGAGGGCCGGGCCCTGCCTCATACATCGCATCATCTCCTGCAGCATCTCCAGGGTCTTATACATAGTAGGTGCTCGGTAAGTGTCCGCTGAGTGAGAGGTGACTCATGCATAAGTGAAATGAAGGAATGGTCTCCACGTATCTGTGCTTTAAATGCTGTGCCAGGGCGAAACTCACATGAACTCATCTCAGATAAAGGGCACAAGAGGTACTGAAACTAGTCTCCAGCATGAGGGCCGCTAAAGCTGCAAACTATTGAGAGGTTCTAGCTCTAACAAAACTAAGTTTAATTTGGACAAATTAAAAATGAAACGTGAAAGTTTGAGAGGCACATGATGAATGACCGCTCCATAGTCTAGATTGCGATTCTATGACTTCCAGTTGGAAGGAAGCATTTTTTTCCTTGTGGAGTCTTAAAGCACAAGGAGATTTATTTGTTAAATTTCTCTCTATGTGGTTTTAAAAAAAAAAAAATGTTGTTAAAATAAAAATAGGAAGCTTTCCATTGAAAATCACAAACCAAAGCATTCTGTTTCTTTGCCAAAGCTGAACCTTTTACCCAACCCTTTCACTGTAGTTTTGCAGGCTTGGTTTTGAGCAGGATTCTAAAAAATAATTTTGGGCAAGCTACACATGAAATTCTCTAATATTCATGAGGCCAAGGACAGAAACTTCTTAGGAATCCTAAGTGCTTCAGATGTAACCTGGCTATAAAGTTTACAAGTCCCCATGTGTGGTCGTAACATAGGCAGGCAATAGATTTTCTGTAAGCCAATAAACACAATTTTCATCTCACCTTCAGCATCCAACATTTTGGGAATATCCAGGTGCTTCTCTGCAATTTCCATGGCCAAGTTGATATTTCCTATTGGGTCATCCTGCATGGAAAACAGCATAACCAGCTTTTTAGCATATTTTTTTGAACAGGACTTATGACTGTTTTTTATATACCTCATTCTGGGGAGGAAACTTTCCCATCCACACATAACCATAATAGGATAAGATTTTCCTTCTTATCTTTTCCTAAACATTTCAAACATTTAGAGAAATATCAAAAATGACATGAAAATCACCCAATCCATGCACACTCCAACTTCATAAAATGTGAGCAAAAGGTTGAAGAGAACAGATACTGTGCAGCTAGAAGGAAAGTTGTGAGGTATTTTCTCATGGATGGAAAAACACCTGGATACCTCAGCGCTGAGCTTCAACTCTGGGTAACAAAAATCTAGATGATTCCAAAAGGAAGCATGAAACATACATTTTCCACATCTGGAAGGTGATCATGGAGAATATTTAGTACCACACTAACTTTGTTTATTTTTGTTTTAAATATAAGAAAACACGCTGCTTTCAGCATGTTTAGGTGAAAGTTTTAGGTCACTAAAGAATATTACAAGGTGGCTACAAAGAGCAAAAGTTAGGTTTCTAGGATGTTAAAGACCACAAGAAATGAAAGAAACTTAACATTATAAAAGAAAATTGTGAAGAAATTTTTGTTCGTCCGATTGCGTTTGTCTTCCACGGTAAAACTGGTTAAATACATACGTAACGTAACAAAATACATTGAACCAGAGGTGTATAACTGAAATACTGAAAAATTAAAAGAGGTATTTAACATTTCCTGTTTTAATCTTCTAAAGAGATTAAGTGTTGTGAATCTGAAATGGGATGGGGGTATGTAAGACAGAAAAATCAAAATGAAAAGTAGCATTAGTCCAGGGATGACTGTAATGAATTTTAACATCAAAGCCGTTTAAACATTTCAGAAACTGCAATGCTTTGCAATGAGCACAATCATTTTAATACAGTGAAACATCTAAAACACAGAGGCTTCAGAAACATTCAGTGCTCAAGGAAGAAACCAAAGCAAGCTTCCTGGCCTCTCAGAGTTTACTATCATTTCAGGCAAAATGTTTCTTCAGCTCCATGTTATTTTAACAAAGCATATAATCATTTCACTAAAAGCAGCCATATAATAAGGTGAGTCTTACCTGTATATTTTATGCAAATGTTTAGAAGACCAAATAGCTGAGTAAAAGTTTCCTTTTGTTCTTAATATATAAGAAAATTTTCAGCATTAAAAACAGAGAAATGATTCTGAGTCTTTGTGAAAGCTATCTCACTTACACTGTAACTTAGATAAAATGTAGCAATTAAGTGTTTTCTTGGCTCAGCTACTGGTATGTGACCCTGGGAAGATTAAAGAATTCCTCCCTTCTTCATCTGTAAAACTGGGATAGTTAGTACCTCCTTTATAGATGCATCATATTATATAGTTTACTGTGCATTATGAAGATTGAATGACTGTGTATGTATAACATACATAAAATATATGTATTAATATTAACATACATATATGTATATAAAACATTAATATATGTAATATCCACATATGTAACACACACTAATACATATATATAATACACATATATACTTATTTATCAACAATGTCTAATCTAGAGCTATAGAAGTATTCACTGCTATGGTTAATTATTATCCTTTTTCCACCCATCATAGGTGGCCAATTACCATGTCTTTTGATCTTTTGTAATAGAAACTGACCGTTATAAACTGCTAATGAAATGAGGTCTATCTAGTATAATCCCTTCATTTTGCAAATGAGATAAAGAGTAATTGAAAAAAATATACACCGTCTCTATGTTTGAAACGTTTCAAAATAACTCAGGGATGAGAATACATGCTTGGGGAAGTCGAGAAACTCTGGCTGCCCCGTTCCCTTAGGCAACCTTCCATTCGTGTACGGTAGCTCTCATCTTCAGGATACAAGTACATTTTTCATGTGCTATCCTGTCGTCAGTGGAGAGAGGCCAGGGGAAGGGTGGTGAGCACATGACAACCGCAAAGGTGGCAAAAGCCAGGACACTCTTCCTACTACCCCCTGTGCCACACGGGGAGGGCAGCATGCAGCAGGACCGGATTCCACACCAAACACAGCGACACGAGGTGCACGGCCAACGAAGCACACCAGCAACCAGAGGAAATGTGCCCCACTACTTCTGGCAGGAATGGTCATGGGGCAGGCAACACTTTCCACCTTAAGTCTTTACACGGCATTATTTCTAGGACAGATGGATTGTCCACCACAAGATTTAGAAGGGGCCAGAATTTCTTTTTTCCATCACAGATCACATGTGCAAACTACTTTTAAAGAAACAGTGTGCAGACTGTTTGAAACTTAAGCACAATAAAGCTTAAGCTTGAAGGGAGAATGAAAGTTTCCTAAGCTGAAAACATAAGTTCCCTAAGCTGAATTTTCTGAAAAGAGAGAGAAAAAAAAAATCCCCCAAACTTCTTTTCTAAGGGTGCAACGAATACCTTGTATCAATAGCAAGATAAGCATCCCTTGTGTGAGAAACAAGTTAATCAACTCTAAGTAAATATGTCAGCAACTAAATCCTTCAGAAAAGGTAAGAGGAATTTAAAAAGAAGGTTTGGGGTATTTGAACCTTTCTCTCTCCCCCCGGCCCGCCCGCCCGGCAGCAAAACAGACACTTTTCTTCTCATATTTACAACCTGGGAATGTAAAATCTCTGAGAAACATGTATAAAAGCTTTCATAGGAAATCAAGCCAAATCAACAAACATATCGTAATGTGGGCAAAAAGGTGACTTGGCTTTGGGTCTTGTCCTGCCCTAATTATAACAGGTGAGTATTTTCCCACCACCCTTCCTGTTTTCATCCCGTGCCAGGCTAGCTGGGAGGGCATGCTGGTGGCAGCCTAGGTGTTGGTGTGAGTTCAATGCCGATGGGCTCACTTCCAGGACGACATGCTGGGGGCAGGGCGGACACAGCATGCCGGGCCCCCCAAATGACCTTGTTCAGCTTTGAGTAGTCAATGAGGTCGGGCCGGTGTCTGTGGATGAGTGCACAGAGTCCAAGGCCGTCTTTCCAGCTGCACGACGGTCACGGTCGGGAGGAACAGGAACACGGGTTAATGGACAGGCAGCAGCAAGGGGCTGACCTTGGTCAGACGTTGGCCTGAAATCTCGGACCTGGGGCCCCAGGCACCTCCCTCCCTCCCCCACCCAGTGACACCCTGGCCCCTTCCCTGGACTCTCGCCTCCCTCCCAGGGTCTGCCACCCCCTTACCAGTCTCCTTTCCATCTACAGCTTCAGGCCCAGCCTTGCCTGGGACTCACTCCCCCTAACCTCCCCCCACCCCCACCGCGTCCTGCCCCGGTCCCTGCCGTGCTGGGAGAACTGGCAGGGACTGCAGGGAAGATGCCCCCTACTGTCCCCCTCCTCCCTCAGCGCCCAGCAGGCCCGGCTTCCTCCTCTCTTCCCCAAGTCTCCATTCTAGACCTGACCCCCAGAGTCTGCCCGACAGACAGACACAAGGACGTCCACCCAGAAATGCCCAGGACACACTTTCCTCCAAGAGCACGCTCCTTCGTATACTCAGTGCTCCCCGGTTCTCCTCTATCTTTCTTCATAAATTTCCTTTTTGTTTTGGGTTTCTTCTTTTAAAGGCAAAGACGTGTAAGCAGCTGAGGGACTTAGCAGGGAGGGTTTGGATTTCCAGTCTGTCTGCCCAGAGACACCAGCACTCACTGTTCCCAGACGCTCCCAGGCTACGAGCTCCCAACTGATGAGCAGTGGGTTCACTGAAGACCAGGAGCCTGTGCCCCGAAGGGTCGGGGAAGAAGGAAGCCCCTGGGGTCACACTGTCAAAGGGCTCGGGCCCATCTTGGGCCAGAAGAAGAAAAGCAAGAAGGTGAGTGGGAGGCCAGGCTGGGCCCTGAGACATTCACCCGGCAGGTCCCACACCCTGATGGCATGATGTACGAACAGGAAGCCCCCTCCTCACCTGTGTGCACTCAGGGCGTGGCTCAGGGCCTAATAATACTTATCTACCTAGATAACCTCCCCAGTCTGTCCTGGTGGCTCGTCCATATCCTTCATTTCTTTTCTCTGATCTATGGGGGCCAGGGACCCATGTATATTCACGGGTAACCCACCACACAGAGGGAGAAAATATAAACACCTGACAAAAGATCTGCGCGAGAAGAAAGACTGAAGCAAGGGACGATATCGTGCTCTCAGATTATATCTGGATTTCCTTCATCCAGTTCCCCATAGTTTTTCAAACATGATTTGCCTACTTCTCTCCAATCCCAGCTTACAAAGCTGACTGATGAAGCATCTTTTGGGCACGACAGAGAGGAGGGATGGGGTGGAGCTCGTATGTGGGATATGCAGACCCTGCTACGGTGTCTCCTTGTCACTGAGAATCCATCCCTGCCGCATCCCTGCATGATACTCACTTATAAACAGTGCCAGCCTCCCAAACCTTAATCCAACGTTTTCCCCTGAGAGAGCCTAAGCATCAATCATTCTAGAGCCTGAGTTCTGCTACATACAGAAAACACACGTCAGACAGGAGGAGGAGACACAGGAGTAAATAAACATTGTTCTCCCTGCCAACCTGGATTCCAAAGAGAATACAAGGACCCCAGGGCCCTCGTTGCGCACCTGGTGTGGAAGTTCTGAATGTTCACATTTCTATAAGGAGCGGTCTTCCTTTGACACCAAAGCAGCAGACCTTCTTTGGCAGAGGTTTCTGTAATGACAGCCAAGAAAAAGTGTCCACAGGGAAACACTCACCCTCACTGCTCACTCACCCAACTTCTAGTCACTTGCTAAAGAGACCTCCCAGGGGGCCAACGCCAAAGGCAACCTCTCTTCTCCAGTCTCTGCAAGAGGATGAAGCTGGAACCCTGCTCCCAGGGACTGACTTCCGAGGCCACTTGAAGGGACTTGAAAAGGACAGTGCAGGAGCAACAGCAAGTTATGACATGATGAATACAAAACTGGACTTCAGGGTTACTGGTAACGTACCTTTCGGATGAAAATTTGTTTTAATGTGCCTAATTTATGACCTAACTATCCCGTCATTTATCTCATTTATAATTTATATTCTTAGGTAAATGGAATTCACAGAGGCCACTGTGTCTGAAATGTACTCCCTTACCCACTGATTTTAAAATACTTGAAGGCTTTTATTGGCAAATTCCAAGTTTGGCCACTTGGGTTCTGACCAAGTTAAGAAAGCAACCACCCCTGTGGCAGCCATGAAGACGTGCTGCTCAGATGTCCCGCTGCAGGGAACACAGGACAGAACTGATGTCCCAGCTGCCACACTCTGAATCCGCCCCTGCATTCCCCAGAGGCCACACTTCTTCAGGGCTACTCCAGCCACAGACTGAGTGAGGGAGGGGCACCAGAGCTGGGCCATTCCTGCCACACATGGGACTCCTCTGAGAGCAACTGAGGCTGAAGGACTCCCCATTGGCCCGCTGACCCTGCCTGAGGACCACTTTGCAGAATGAGATTCTTCTTTCTCAAGCCTTTCCTTCCCCAGCACGGGTGTCAGCCAGGCGCTATGCCTGAAGGGGCTCTGCCATCTCCTGCTTCTCCCTACCCTTATCCTCTACAGGCATTTCTCCCAACAAATCTCTTGCATTTCTGCTATGGATGGAATGTCTGTGTCCCCCTCAAATTCATAGACTGAAGCCCTAACCCCCAATGTGATGACATTTAGAGATGGAGCCTTTGGGAGGTAATTAGGGTTAGATGAGGTCGTGAGGGTGGGGCCCTCATGATGGAATTAGTGCCCTTATAAGAAGAGACAACAGAGTGCTTGCTCAATCTCTCTCTCTCTCCCTCTCCCTCTCTTCCCTCCACCCCCCTTCTCCCTTCCCTTTCTTTCTCTGCCATGTGAGGACACAGAGAAAAGGCAGCCATCTACAAGCCAAGAAGAGAGCCCTCACCAGAAACTAACTATGCTGGCACCCCGATCTTGGACTTCCAGACTCCAGGACTGTGAGAAAATTAATTTCTGTTGTTTAAACTACCCAGTCTATGGTGTTTTGTATGGCAGCCTGAACAGACTAAGACAACTTCTAACACCATCTTAGCACTTGCTTCTTAGAGGACCCAAAGTTTTATACATCCAAACAGCTCCTAAAAGCCACTTACATAACTGGGATTCTGCTTGTATTTACATCTTAACAATTTAGAAAGCTCCTATGAACATGTGGACTCCTAACCAACATTGGGACCTGGCCTTCCATTTCAGTAAGAGCTTAAGTTGATTTTTTCAAATCAAAGTAAGTATTCTGTATTTACCTAAATTGTCCATTTCCAGTTCAGATTTTTCTTTGACCCATAACCCATATGAAACACCCCCCCACCCCTCACAAACTGCCACATGCTCTAAGAATCATTTGAATGATTCCTGATCATGTCTCTTATCTAGCAAATTCCTGTTAAGGAAAACGACTGAAAGTTCTAAGACTTTATTAAAATATTAACTGGTATAGATATCGAAATATGGAACTCCATACCCAGTTGTTCTGCTATACACACAACTGCCTGCCTTTGGGGTCCTGGCCAACAGAATTAGTAAGAAAAAGTATAACAGGAGGAAATAATCCAAACTTTTTTATAAAGTTTAAATGGCACTTAGATTAGAAAAGTAAACAGAGGTAAAGTAGATCAATACAAGCTTACAACTGCCACTTAAGCTTAGATTTATAAGTCATTGAGTTTCACTTAATTTCTGTCTGAATACGTCTGAACACTCTTAGGCTATGAATGTTGAACAAAGTTTTTTCCTTATTGAATTGGCTACTCTAACAAAGCTGACTTTCTCCCACCCCAAGTCCATTCTGAAGCATTCAGCAAAAGGTTACAAGCCTGTGCCAAATAGTACATGACTGTGGTACCTCCGCCCCGCCCCCACAGGTGTAGGTTAAACCTGAGAAGTCCACACACAGAACCCTGATGGTGGGTATAAAAAGCATGTCATAAATAGGTAGTGTCATTGGTTATTCCGTCATGAAAAACCATAGGATGCACCAAGGAGCCCCATCTACTTGGGCATCTCCACACTGCCCTCACCAACAGGTATGTCAATCTCTCATTTTCCTTCTTTGAAGAGGTCCATCATTCTGTTGACGGAGACTGGCTCCTCAAAGAATTCAGTTTAATAACAATGTCATTTTCCTACATAATATACATCATCAAAATAAATTAGACAATTTTTCTGTAGATTTACAGAAATTAAGTGAGGTTGTTAATAAATGACTCCATGGAAGTAAAACAAATAAAAATATGTTAGCAAACTAACTTCATCTGCTGTGTGGGACACTGGAAGACTTCTGCTTGAAGAGATTTAAGCACCTTGTCAGTGATATCACACTTTTGAATGTTTATTTCTTAGTCTTTTGAAAAGCAGATTAGTATATCTTTCTATCATGATGTTTTACGAAATACTATGATTTGATTATCTTATCTTGGGCACATAAATAATAAATTGGGGAACCTCTAATGGGTCACACCATTCATAGTTACATTTGAAACAGAATTAAGTTTTCAATTAGTATTATCACTAATTTGAAATCTGTAACCAATCAGAAGAAAACCCGAGGTCAAGCTCACCTCTGTAATATTTGTGGGAAAAGGATTTGCTAGTGTAGCAAATGCAGTGGTGTGAACAAGATTTTTAAAAATAATAATTGTTCTATCAAGTGGGCTCAACTGTTTAAATATTTAAATGCCAAAGTATATAAAATTGGTTAAATGATTACAAACTATTCTTTTTTAATACAGCACGGACTTTTAAAAAGCAGATTATTATTTTCACTAGCATGAAAGAAATGTACTTTAATAAGAGTACATTGTATGAAAGTTTTCAAATTCAGACTCTTCATAAATTCGAGCAGGCTGTTATTCCTGAGCCTGAATTCTTGAGATTTTAATATCATTATATCTTAGTTTGATTTTTAGAGGACATAAGTAAATTCCTGGACAGAATTATGAACCACGTTCCCGGCCCTGACCATTTGGGGGCGTGGTTGCCTTATAGGTGACAAAATTAGAGGAGACTGCCTGGTTGGACAAGTCAGACCACCCTTAAGTACGTTTTTTTTTTTTTCATATTTATTTATTTATTTGATTGTGCTGGGTCTTAGTTGCGGCATGTGAACTCTTAGTTGCAGCATGCATGTAGGATCTAGTTCCCTGACCAGGGAATGAACCCAGGCCCCCTGCATTGGGAGCACAGAGTCTTAACCACCATGCCACCAGGGAAGTCCCAAGTATGTTCTGCAGCTATACCTTTTGTGATTTGAGTGCTAAATAGGCCAAGTTCTAATTTTAGGAATGTCAATTTGACACTTTCGACAGTGCTGAATTCATCAAAATATTCTGGAGTGCAGTGGGCGTAAAAGACTAAAGATCTGCACCTTCAGTGGCAGTGCCGAGGATTAGGGTTATGTTACAATGATGGAACAGTTATTGGGCCAAAAGACACGATGACAATAGAGATTTTGTTTAAAAAAAAAGGGGGGGAGGGAGGGAGGGAGGGGAGAGAGAGAAAAAAAGAACAAATGAACAAACTCAGATTTCAATCGCTTATCTTTCAGCATTTGAAGGAAAGTGTTTCAAGCGTTTCAAGATATAACAGTCTAAAGAACTGTTACAGTCATGAACCTACTAGTATAATAAGCAATAAAGAAGCTCAAAAAATGCTCATTTTAAAAAGCGACTTCTGTTCTGAACATGTACTCATCTTTTCCAAAATGATTGCACCCCCATGAATGAAACAGCATTGCTGGGGTCTTTTTTCCATACAAATAGAAAATTTGTGAAAACCCAAGTCGCGTATCTTTCATTCAATCCTGTCAGTGACTGTTCAATTTTACAAAAGCCTATCCAAATTCAACTTCATCAGCTCAATTTACAAATTACGCTAAGTGTCTTAATACGATCAGGTTTTTAACCCTGTCCTTTACCTTCAACGGAAATATCCTGAATAGCAAAGCGCAGGATGATGGTCCAGATCATACCCAGCGTCATCTTCACGTTGCCATCAACAATTTCTTTAGGTAAGAAAAAACAGCAACAAATGAGGGTAAAGATAACATTATCAGCACATAAAGTTTTCCTATAAGTTATGAGTCTCCTATAAAGTTTTGACTTCAGAGCTACTGGAAGATATACATATGGAAAGACCAGTTTCTGTTTTTGTAAGTGTTGCAGCGTGTCTAGTTATAAATGTGGTATTCATAACCAAACGTCTCCAGTTTAAATGAGTTATGAGTTAATAATGAACACAAAGCTTGCATATGCAAAGTCACTGAAAACAACCCAGGGGTTTCCAAGGTTTAAAGACTAGATGAGCCAAGGTCCTAAATAATCAAACAGAGAGAACACTGGATCATCTTTACCCTGATCCCTCTTCCGGAGCTCCCCAGTTGGCAGGTTCTTGGGCTCAGTTGTATAGAATGAGAGGTAGGGCAGTCTCAGCTCCTGCCAGACTCACCAGGACTCCCAATCTCCCACAGAGAATGGAGATCCTTCCTATTAGCTCTAATTAAGAGTCACTGGGATGTACAAGTTCTTTCTCATTTGGATGATCAGTTTGAAAAAGACAGCATCATATTTGACTCTTTTTTTTTTTGTCCACACCATGCAGTATGTGTGATCTTAGTTCCCCAACCAGGGATCGAACCTGCGGCCCCTGCAGTGGAAGCTCGGAGTCTTAACCGCTGGACCACCAGGGAACTCCCTTGACTCTATTCTGTACAAACGATCCTAGAGCCTTGTCTCCCGTTCATGGTGCCTGCAGGGAGCCTGGCAAGAGAGGCTGACACAGGAGATGGGGGGAAGGAAGGGGGGAGGGAAGCAGGCACCCAGCTGCAGGCCCACTGCCCCACGGGGAGGTCTGTGCATGGTCAGGGTCATTCCCATCACACCCCATTTACCTTCCGCCCCGATGGACACCAGCTTCACGCCTTTGCTGGCTATGTAATCCAAGGCTTTGTTGACGTTAGCAATTTTGTGGAATCGCATTTTTCCTCGGTCAGGTTTGGGCAGCCTTTCCCCTGTTGGATGAAGAAAGAATCGTGTAGACACAGAGAAAGGAGACCCTTGATGCAGAATCAAGATGCCAAAATTCAGAGTCCGTGCCCTCCTTAAATGGGAATCATTATTTGACTGTTCCTTATGTGTTCTCGGTTTCTGTAAATCACAGTACTTTCAAGGTCAAATGGACCAGAGGGGAGCTGTGCTATTAAGGCCATATGCTTTTCAGATCTGCTGGGAGAGTCCGGTTTGGTCTTTGAGCCAAAGTACGAATGAGTAAGAAAGAAGCTGGTTGGTGCCCCTGCAGCATTCAGAGGTGCTGACCAGCTGTGGGAGAAAGTCAGGGAGCTTCGTTCAAATCACAGGGCTCATCTCAGATGTGGAGTTACGAAGATACCTGGATCAGGGCCGCCCTGCCTTCATCCTTCCCACTCACACCTCTTTAATTAAGCCAGATCCACTCTCCAGTCCAAAGTCTAAACCAGCCAGCTGAAATTCAGGGCAAAGGATAACCCCTTGGGGACTTTAACTCCTGTTTTCAGAGTTAAGCCAACATGTACACTGGCCTTTGGCGTGAAAGACAATTTCTGGAATACACACTAGCTGGACTTAGTGGAGAGGGTAGCCTGGTGGGCAGTCATATAAATGTCATTTTCTCTTCTCTTATTCTGTTTCGAAGTGGGTGGTAGAAACATGGTTTTAATAAGTCAATTTTAAACAGAATTCACTCCTTTTTTAGAACAGAAAAATTACTCCAGGAAGACTGCTCTTTGGAAAGGTTTGCTTTGTCAATAATACCATCTCCCCCAGCCAGGTTCAAAGGGAGTTTTTTTTTTTTTTTTTTAAAAAAAAAAAAAAACAACAGATGCGTATCTACTGCTCGGACATAGAAGTACGTGTAAGATTGGGTATAACACGTACGAAAAATGTTTAAGACTCACCTGAGATGACTTCCAAAAGCAGCATGAGTTTAAGGCCATTCCGGAAGTCTTCCTCGATGTTCTCGATCTGAGTGCCAGCTTTCCTGAGGTGGGAGTTACACCAGGCAGTGAAGGTCTGCAACGAGAAGCAAACAGTGCTGAGCACAGCCCCATCAGCACTCAGAGCCCCTCCACATGGACCATGCCTGACATCTTACACATCCTGGGGAGAACATGAGGTTGGGGCATCTTGGACCTTCGAGAGAAAGCAGACCGAATTGGATGGAAAGCATGATTTGAGGCCTGAAAGTAAGATTTTAATAAACTTTCCTCTTTAGAGACAAAAAAAAATCATTTATTGGGTCTAACCACCTGAGGAATTTTTGCCTTCGGTTTAGAAAGGTACCACATTTGGGATTAACATATACACACTACTATATATAAAACAGATAACTAACAAGGACCTACTGTATAGCACAGGGAACTACACTCAATATTTTATAATAACCTATAAGGGAAAAGAATCTAAAAAAGAATATATATATTATATATATACATATATATATATATAACTGAATCACTGTGCTGTATACCTGAAACTAACACAACATTGTAAATCAACTATACTTCAATTAAAAAAATAATAAAATTTTTTTAAAAAGATACCATGTTTACACCTATGCCTTTGCCTTCTGAAAACCTCTTATTCTGTAGGAAATTAGGATGTGCTTATTCCCTGCATACAACAAAAATCAGCGTGCTTGCAGAATGGATGAATAAATTATGCTTAAAGAATGTTCAAAATGTCGTACTTTAGAGCAGAGGGTGGGCGGCATTGTGCAGTAGAAAGGGGAAGAGAAGAGGGACCCATAACCACTAATTATCTACAACTAGTTTATCCTGGATGAACAACAGTTTTAAGCAAGTAACTGAATCAATTAAACAAATTTGCAGTATAGTCAATCATTAATAATAATAATAGTAGTAGTAGCAATAATAATGAACTCCTACTGGCATATTCCAGGTCCTGGGCTAGAGCCCGGATTTCAAAGACAATTAGATACAGCCCTGCCCTGGAAGGGCTCAGAGGCTAGTCATGTTAACAAATAACTAGGGCAATATTAAGCAGAAAGATGAACTATATACTAAGTGGCATCCAAAGTCATTCTGTTTATTTTTCAAACTTCTTTTAACTTGGTTTCCACTTGTGCACTATTTCCTGCCAAAACCAGATTAGAAATGCTTCTGGCAGCTGCTGGCTAAGAATGCAAACTGTGCCCTTGTCACACAACAGCTGCTGGGCTCCGGAACAAAGTGCCAGCACATTACGCTGCAGAGAGACAGACAAACAGGGTTTGTGTTATAGATGAGAAGATGAACCTCTCAAAAATAGAGTTTTTCCAAGTAAGACTACAAAAAGACAGTTTTCCATAAAAATGATTTTTCTGGGTAATAAAAAGGATTTTCAAATCTGACTGATGGGCACTTATTTCAAGAAATATGTGATGGTATTTGCAGCAACATGGATGGACCTAGAGATGATCATACTAAGTGAAGTAAGTCAGAAAGAGAAAGACAAATACCATGTGATATCACTTATATGTGGAATCTAAAATAGGACACAAATGAACTGATCTACAAAACAGAAAGAGACTCACAGATACAGATAACAGACTTCTGGTTGTCAAGGGGGAAGGGAGCTGGGGGAGGGATGGATTGGGAGTTTGGGGTTAGCAGATGCAAACTATTATATAGAGAATGGATAAAGAACAAGGTCCTACTCTGGGATGAAGTAAGAGAGTAGCAATGGACATATATACACTACCAAATGTAAAATAGATAGCTAGTGGGAAGCAGCTGCATAGCACAGTGAGATCAGCTCGGTGCTTTGTGACCACCTAGAAGGGTGGAATAGGGAGGGTGGGAGGGAGACTCAAAAGGGAGGGGATATGGGGATATATGTATACGTATAGCTGATTCACTTTGTTATAAAGCAGAAACTAATACACCATTGTAAAGCAATTATACTCCAATAAAGATGTTAAAAATAAAGGTCCTACTGTATAGCACAAGGAACTATATTCAATATTCTGTGATATACCATAATGGAAAAGAACATGAAAAAGAATGAATATAGATGTATAACTGAACCACTTTGCTGAACAGCAGAAATAAACACAACACTGTAAATCAACTGTACTTCAATAAAATAAATTTAAGAAAAAGAAATATGTGATGGCATTAAATTCTAGGACAAAAAGAAAATGTAGGTATTTTCTTGGATTTCCAATAATAAATGTTATTGTGAGAGCCGAAACTAACAGTTATTTCTCCTAAAACACATCTAAACTTTAGTCAGGTCTAAACAGAAGAGATACTCTAAGTCATATTCTCTAGGTCTGCACCCAATCAATATGGTAGCCAGTAACCATACTTGGCTATTTAAATGTAATTAATTAAAATGAAAGGAAATTAAAATTTTAGTTTCCCAGCTGTAAAAGCCATCTTTCAAGTGTTCAAAAGCCACATGTGTACAAGCACATCTGTACTGGATGGTGCAGATGTGTACAGAACACTTCCAGCATCACAGAGAGTTCTATTGGACAGTGCTACTATACATAATCAAATTTTGTTTTTTGAAGCTAAGATTATTAACAAGAGTCTATTATTACCTGGGTTCAAAATTCAAGTGGTACAAAAAGGCATAAAGTGGAAAGCCTCCCTCTCACTCCTGTTCCCAGCCACCAAGTTCCCTTCCCCAGAGGGAACAACAAAGAGATTCAGTGTCTTGTGTTTCTCTTCAACAATATTATATACATATGTAAACACACAGACACACACATCTTTTTTCTATCCCTTTAACACAAATCATAATATACACATTGTTCTGCACCTGGCTTTTTTATATTTTTTAAGAAAACTATAACCTAGGGTCATTCAATATCAGCAAAGAGCATTCCTTTTTATGGCTGCATAGTATTCCACTGTCATGATTATACCATACTTTATTTTCTAACTAGCTCCTTGGATGGACATTTAGGTTGCTTCCAGATAACTAAGTTCATACAGTGAAAAACTTCCCAGTCCCCATTTTCAGCAAGCAAAACTACTTTAAAGGATTTCTGTTTGTTTTTCTTTTTTTTCACAATACCAAGACTAACCATATACCTAACCTTTTGGGGAAGGCACAAGAGAACAGTGGGTTATGGAATTGACAGAGAAAAAAATACAATGATATAAAATATTTATTGAATTATCTTTATCTATACTCTAATTAAAAATGGGCAAATATTGCTGGTGTAAATTACCTTAACTTATTACCATGTTATTTAAGCCCCTTCATAATATAAGTATCAGAAGCACTTCTGGATAGAACCCCAAAGCTTTTCATGAGATCAATGCAGGTTTCCTGACCCCCACTATGGAACACTGTGAACATCTGCTGGATACCACGCATGCGATGAAGGTAACTTACCACAGGTAATTATTCAGTTGTGGAAATCCAGAGAATGAACTGAATCTACCAGGTCAATTTTGTCAGTTAAGCCTAATGAAGTTTTGCTTTCTTTAATGAGTATTCCGAAGAGCCAATAAAGGTGGTGACTAACCAACTCAAATGTGAAAAAGGACCCCAAGGCTCTGTGATAATAGCTTGCAAAGAGGCCAGTGCACTCTGAAAAGGAATTTTAAGCTTTATTAGACTGTTTAATTTTCATTCTATTTACAGTTTCCATTACCATGGCCTACAGAGACTGTTCCTATGTCTTCCCCATTGTCCTCCGCTTCTGTGAAAATCCCGCTAATCGTGGAGGAGATAAAAACAAAAGCCACCACAGCAGCAACAAAATCCCACACATTGTACCTAAAAGACTTCTTTGTGGGGACTTCCCTGGTGGCGCAGTGGTTGGGACTCCGCCTGCCAATGCAGGGGACACGGGTTCGAGCCCTGGTCCGGGAAAATCCCACATGCCGCGGAGCAACTAAGCCCGTGCGCCACAACTACTGAGCCTGTGCTCTAGAGCCCGCCAGCCACAACTACTGAAGCCCACGCGCCTAGAGCCCGTGCTCCACAACAAGAGAAGCCACTCCAATGAGAAGCCCTCGCACCGCAATGAAGAGTAGCCCCCGCTCGCCACAACTAGAGAAAGCCCGCGCACGGCAATGAAGACCCAGTGCAGCCAAAAATAAAATTAATTAATTAAAAAAAAAAAAACTTCGTTGTGGATTTTCTTGCTCTTTGATGGCAACATGCATCTTTAAGGTCCCTGTGAACTAAATCTGGGAGAAATGAAATGGAACCATGGTAGGTCCATGTGGTTTTGGAGGGAGGCTCCTTGGTTCAAACCAGATTAGGAAGGCAGGTGTCCTTTCTTAAGAGACATGGTGTTAAAAACCAGACAGAGACCCTCAAGGAAAGAGGCCAATGTCTCCCCAGCCCAGAGCTCACCTCAGAAGCTGCCTCGTCACATTTGAGGTCCTCCAACCTCCTCCCTTGCTTCCAACTCAAATCTTCCTCTACCTCTCTCCTAGAGAAGAGCTTCTTCCCTGCCCCTGTTCACCTAGTGATAAATACATACACTTTTTTGCATCTTGAAAATAAGCACATAAAAAAACCTCTCAGAGCCACACAAAGAGAACCAAGATGGGAAAGCACGAACCGTCTACCTGCCGACAGGAAAGGCTGACGCTTCCAGTCATTCTCACCCTTCAAAGACACTCACGACAAAAGTAAGGGAAAGATGGACCTAGAGATGATCATACTAAGTGAAGTAAGCCAGACAGAGAAAGGCAAATACCATGATATTGCTTACGTGTAAAATCTAAAAATAAAAAGTGATACAAATGAATTTATATACCAAACAGAAGTAGACTCACAGACATAGAAAACAAACTTACGGCTACCAAAGGGGAAACGGTGGGGGGAGGGATAAATTAGGAGTTTGGGATTAACAGATACACACTACTATATATAAAAGAGATAACCAACAAGGACCTATTATATAGCACAGGGAACTCTACTCAATATTTTGTAATAACCTCTAAGGGAAAAGAATCTGAAAAATAGATATATATGTATAACTGAATCACTCTGCTGTACACCTGAAATTAACACAACATTGTAAATCAATTATACTTCAATAAAAAATAAATAAATATATATGTAATATATTAAAAAAAAAAAGCTAAGGGAATGAGTGTTCAAGTCACAGAGGAAAAGACGGAAAGGCATGGGAGTCACTGTCTCACTTTGTATATTCCTTAGGCAATGGGAGCAAATATTAGCATTTCTTCCTGAAACATACAGAATCATAACCCATGAGTCACTGGCCAGGATGGACAGTCCTGTGGGTGCAGACTGGTCTCCCTGCTCATACAGGACCCTCTCTGGTCATGGTACTGAAACTCTCCAAACACAGGGAGCAAAGGAAGAGGGCCTGGGGGTTAAGGTCATGTACCTGTGACTTATAGTATTATGTTTTCCTGGGATAAGTTTGAAGGATACTCAAACAATCAGCGGTCGCTGCCCCGTTATCTTCCTGAACATAATCTAGAGATCCAGAAAATGCTCCTCAACCCCTGAAACACGGTGGTTGAGAAAAATGTCAGTTGGAATAACCAACACACGGAAGCAACCTAAATGTCCATCGACAGAATAAAGGATAAAGAAGATGTGGTACATATATACAATGGAATATTACTCAGCCATAAAAGAGAATGAAATAATGCCATCTGTAGCAACATGGGTGGACCTAGAGATTATCATACTAAGTGAAGGAAGTCAGAAAGAGAAAGACATATATCATATCACTTATATCTGGAATCTAAAATATGATACAAATGAACTTATCTACAAAACAGAAACAGACTCACAGACATAGAGAACAGACTTCTGGTTACCAAAGAGGAAAGGTTGGGGGGAGGGGTAAATTAGGAGTTTGGGATTAACATAGACACACTACTACATATAAAATAGATAATCAACAAGGACCTACTGTATTGCACAGGGAACTCTACTCAATATTCTGTAATAACCTATATGAGAAAAGAATCTGAAAAAGAATGGATACATGTATACGTATAACTGAATCACTTTGCTGTACACCTGAAACACAATATTGTGAATCAACTACACTCCAATATAAAATAAAAATTAAAAAAAAGAAAAAGAAAGAAAAATGTCAGTTAGAGGAGTTTTCCAGGAATATCTGTTAGCAAGAATTGCTACCCCCATTCAGAGGCCATACATTCTTCCTTGAAGAACATACTAGCAAAGTCCCAAGTCCATAGGAATCCTAAGACCACTGTCTTTCTCAAAGTTAAATTATATGCCATGACAATCAGTACAATGTGCTTAATGGCAAAAAAGCACTTATTAAAAAAAAAGGGACTTCCCTGGTGGTCCAATGGTTAGGACTCTGTGCTTCCACTGCAGGGGACGCGGGTTTGATCCCTGGTCAGGGAACTGAGATCCCACAGGCCGCGCAGAGCAGAAAAAAAAAAAGAAAAGCACTTATGTCCTCACTGAAATATTGAGATAAGCTTGAGTTACTGAACGTTATGCATTTGTATTTGGTTTCTTTTTAAGTTAATTAAGTCAATTAATTCTACAGACACAACAACCTACATTGTAGACTATTCCAAAGAGAGAAGGGAAAACAAGGTCTTTTAATCAAAATGAGTAATATCTGTGATTGTATATATTGTTTAAATAACACAAGTTTACATCTCTACCTGGAAGAGATTATCAGCTGGAGACACAAATAAAGACCAAAAAGATCAATCCTGAATCTGACACGGTTCTCTGAGTTTGAGTCCATTTCATACCATCAGTTAATTATTAATTCTTCTAGCAATAAGGCTCTAGGGTTGGGCTGGCTCCTATAAGATTATCCCTGTTCAATTTACTATTCCATTTTCTCCAAACAAAAATCTGGCAACACAACAGCTATCAATTTCTTTTATACTCCGTTAACCAGCTTTTATTTTCATAATAACTGCATAAAATACTAATTAGAGGTCACATTTCCTAACATGGAGACTCACTACAGCCACTGGGCGTTTCTGAACAAAATAGAACAGGGTTTACTGAGGGCTGGGACGTTCGGGCAGAGCCTGCAGCATGAAGCTCAGGGTAGGCAAGCCTGAATAATTTTCAGCTTTTAAATCCACTAATTATAAAACAGCATTGTCACTGGGAGTCTGGGGTTAGCAGATGCAAACTATTATATATAGAGTGGTTAACAACAAGGTCCTACTGTCTAGCACAGGGAACTATATTCAATATCCTGAGATAAACCACAATGGAAAAGAATATAAAAAAGAAAGTATATACATATATATATATATATGTAGCTGAATCACTTTGCTATACAGCAGAAATTAACACAACATTGTAAATCAACTATACATCAAAAAAAAGAAAAACAGCATTGCCTATCAGGTCTAAACAGGTTTGGGGCACCATCAGAGTTCTACAATTTTGAGTTTGCTTATCACTTACTGTTCTCAGAGAGTAAAGACATCAAGTGGCTAGCATGGGGATTCCTGGCCTGCATCCTATGGGTGGGACAACTGAGCCCCAGGTGAGCAGGGGCAGTGGTCCCTGAGAGGGAGCAGGGAGGACAGGTGGAGCCCTGTCCAGCCCACAGTCGTGGCTCAGAACTCGGATTCTATTTCTGACTCTTGACACCATGCAATTATTTATCCTTCACGGCCTGACACCTTTCCAGCTACCAAAAAATTGTCATGATCAACTTTATGAAACAATTCAAAAGGTTATCAGGAGGAGAAGAAATACAAAGGCCAGCCGGGCCACACGACCTATTATCACAATGGTTCTGAACAGCCTCCCATGAAAAACTGTTGAAAACCACAGCTCTGTTAAGTTGATTGTCTAAAAACGCTCCATTTGTTTTTCTATTTACAATAATCATTATAACAGTGTCTTCTTTTCCACTTCACAAATTCTCAATTTGCCAGGATCCCTCCTAATCGTTTTCCTCGTTCTTTTTAAATATTCAAAAAGAAAGGCGGGGTGCGGGTGTCTGGAAAGATGCACACATTTTGTAAAATCTCCAGTTAAGGAAGGAGAAGGGGGGCAGCTCCAGCATTTAAGAAAGGACACACTGCCCTCCTGAAGGGCAGGGAGCCGCTCCTTTGAGAGGGCAGAAATTCCTGCAAACCATGTGGCTGGCAGAAGCAGGTGTGCTGGTTCACCACAAAGCTTCACCATCCCTCAGCCAGAAAGACCCTGACCCACAAATCACAGGGGGAATAGCACTGGGTGAGCCTGGACAATGCCACAACGCCCAGAAAAATGGGCCAATCCAGCATCACATCAGAAAAATCAGCAGAATGACCTTAAATTGAAAGATTCAGACACTCAACCATCTTTAAAAACATTTAAAAGGTGTTTCTCAGCATCACAGACATAGAGAACAGACTGGTGGTTGCCAAGGGGGAGGGGGTTGGAGGAGGGATGGAGTGGGAGGCTGGGATTAGCAGACGTAAGCTATTATACATAGAATGGATAAACAACAAGGTTCTACTGTAGAGCACAGGGAATTATATTCAATATCCTATGAGAAACCATAATGGAAAAGAATATATATGTATAACTGAATCACTTTGCTGTTCAGCAGTAATTAACACAACATTGTAAATCAACTATACTTCAATTAAAAAAAAACCTAAAAAAATTTTTTAATGTAAATTGCAAAAAAAAAAAAAAAAAAAGGTGTTTCTGCTGGAGTTTATACTAACATTAGGATAGTTCTCTGGACCCAGCAGTCACTCAACAGTCATCACCGACTGTTCAGCACAGTGAACGTTGAATAATCATCTGATCTTGAAAAAATTCCAAACCTTCAAGGTTACCAAGCACCCAAGTAGACTTCTCAACTACAAACATTTAAAAAATTGAATCAAAGCAAGAAGTACGTTAAGTAGAAGAGTGTTCCTTCTAAGGATGCTGCATGTGCTACAATCAATTACCAGGTATCTCGGAAGTCCATTTGGGGCCCTCCTGTTGTCATAACTGGCATAACCAGGCAGCTAATGACACGGTGAGCAGCCCTTTCTTCTCCACCCACAGATCTCTGCTTAGTCTCCAAGATCCTGCTGGATAACATGGCATGCAACAGCTCAGTTTAGCAGTCCCTAAAAAACAGCGACCCTAAAATCCGAAGCCTGGCTCTGTGACCAGCTCAGCGTCTGGTGTGGGCAAGTCAGCTCATCTCTCCTGTGGCTTATTTCTTTCCTTTTCTTTTCTTTTCATTTTATTTTTAATTTTTTTTAACATCTTTATTGCAGTATAATTGCTTTACAATGTTGTGTTGGTTTCTGCTGTATAACAAAGTGAATCAGCTATACGTAGACATATATCCCCATATCTCCTCCCTCTTGTGTCTCCCTCCCACCCTCCCTATCCCACCCCTCTAGGTGGTCACAAAGCACCGAGCTGACCTCCCTGTGCTATGCGGCTGCTTCCCACTAGTTATCTATTTTACTTTTGGTAGTGTATATATGTCAATCCCACTCTCTCACTTTGTCCCAGCTTACCCTTCCCCCTCCCCGTGTCCTCAAGTCCATTCTCTACGTCTGTGTCTTTATTCCTGTCCTGCCCCTAGGTTCTTCAGAACCATTTTTTTTAAAAACATCTTTATTGGAGTATAATTGCTTTACAGTGGCGTGTCAGTTTCTGCTTTGTAACAAAGTGAATCAGCTATACATATACATATGTCCCCATATCTCTTCCCTCTTGCATCTCCCTCCCTCCCACCCTCCCTACCCCACGCCTCTAGGTGGTCACAAAGCACGGAACTGATCTCCCTGTGCTATGCGGCTGCTTCCCATTAGCTATCTATTTTACATTTGGTAGTATATATAAGTCCATGCCACCCTCTCACTTTGTCCCAGCTTACCCTTCCCCCTCCCTGTGTCCTCAAGTCCATTCTCTACATCTGTCTTTATTCCTGTCCTGCCCCTAGGTTCTTCATAACCTATTTTTTTTTGATTTCATATATATGTGTTAGCATATGGTATTTGTTTTTCTCTTTCTGACTTGCTTCATTCTGTATGGCAGACTCCAGGTGCATGCACCTCACTACAAATAACTCAATTTCGTTTCTTTCTATGGCTGAGTAACATTCCATTGTATGTACGTGCCACATCTTCTTTATCCATTCATCTGTCGATGGACACTTAGGTTGCTTCCATGTCCTGGCTATTGTAAATAGTGCTGCAATGAACATTGTGGTACATGACTCTTTTTGAATTAGTTTACTCAGGGTATATACCCAGTAGTGGGATTGCTGGGTCATATGGTAGTTCTATTTTTAGTTTTTTAAGGAATCTCCATACTGTTCTCCATAGTGGCTGTATCAATTTACATTCCCACCAACAGTGCAAGAGGCTTCCCTTTTCTCCACACCCTTTCCAGCATTTATTGTTTCTAGATTTTTTGATGATGGCCACTCTGACAGGTGTGAGGTGATACCTCATTGTAGTTTTGATTTGCATTTCTCTAATGATTAGTGATGCTGAGCATCCTTTCATGTGTTTGTTGGCAATCGGTATATCTTCTTTGGAGACATGTCTATTTAGGTCTTCTGCCCATTTTTGGATTGGGCTGTTTGTTTTTTGGATAATGAGCTGCATGAGCTGCTTGTATATTTTGGAGATTAATCCTTTGTCAGTTGCTTCATTTGCAAATATTTTCTCCCATTCTGAGGGTTGTCTTTTGGTCTTGTTTATGGTTTCCTTTGCTGTGCAAAAGCTTTTAAGTTACATTAGGTCCCGTTTGTTTATTTTTGTTTTTATTTCCATTTCTCTAGGAGGTGGGTCAAAAAGGATCTTGCTGTGATTTATGTCATAGAGTGTTCTGCCTATGTTTTCCTCTAAGAGTTTTATAGTGTCTGCCTTACATTTAAGTCTTTAATCCATTTTGAGTTTATTTTTGTGTATGGTGTTAGGAAGTTCATTCTTTTACATGTAGCTGTCCAGTTTTCCCAGCACCACTTATTGAAGAGGCTGTCTTTTCTCCATTGTATACTCTTGCCCCCTTTATCAAAGATAAGGTGACCATATGTGTGTGGGTTTATCCCTGGGCTTTCTATCCTGTTCCATTCATCTATATTTCTGTTTTTGTGCCAGTACCATACTGTCTTGATTACTGTAGCCTTGTAGTATAGTCTGAAGTCTGGGAGCCTGATTCTTCCAGCTCTGTTTTTCTTTCTCAACATTGCTTTGGCTATTCAGGGTCTTTGGTGTTTCCATACAAATTGTGAAATTTTTTGTTCTAGTTCTGTGAAAAATGCCATTGGTAGTTTGACAGGGATTGCGTTGAATCTGTAGATTGCTTTGGGTAGTATATTCATTTTCACAGTGTTGATTCTTCCAACCCAAGAACATGGTATATCTCTCCATCTGTTTGTATCATTTTTAATTTCTTTCACCAGTGTCTTATAGTTTTCTGCATACAGGTCTTTTGTCTCCTTAGGTAGGTTTATTCCTAGGTATTTTATTCTTTGTGTTGCAGTGGTAAATGGGAGTGTTTCCTTAATTTCTCTTTCAGATTTTTCATCATTAGTGTATAGGAATGCAAGAGATTTCTGTGCCTTAATTTTGTATCCTGCTACTTTACTAAATTCATTGATTAGCTCTAGTAGTTTTCTGGTGGCATCTTTAGGATTCTCTATGTATAGTATCATGTCATCTGCAAACAGTGACAGCTTTACTTCTTCTTTTCCGATTTGGATTCCTTTTATTTCTTTTTCTTCTCTGATTGCTGCAGCTAAAACTTCTGAAACTATGTTGAAAAATAGTGGTGAGAGTGGGCAACCTTGTCTTGTTCCTGATCTTAGTGGAAATGGTGTCAGTTTTTCACCACTGGGAATGATATTGGCTGTTTGTCATATATGGCCTTTATTATGTTGAGGTAAGTTCCCTCTATGCCTACTTTCTGGAGGGTTCTTATCATAAATGGGTGTTGAATTTTGTCAAAAGCTTTTTCTGCATCTATTGAGAGGATCATACGGTTTTTATCCTTCAATTTGTTAATATGGTGTATCACATTGATTGATTTGCATATATTGAAGAATCCTTGCATTCCTGGGATAAACCCCACTTGATCACGGTGTATGATCCTTTAATGTGCTGTTGGATTCTGTTTGCTAGTATTTTGTTGAGGACTTTTGCATCTATGTTCAACAGTGATATTGGCCTGTAGTTTTCTTTTTTTGTGACATCTTTGTCTGGTTTTGGTATCACAGTGATGATGGCCTCGTAGAATGAGTTTGGGAGTGTTCCTCCCTCTGCTATATTTTGGAAGAGTTTGAGAAGGATAGGCGTTAGCTCCCCTGTAAATGTTTGACAGAATTCACCTGTGAAGCCATCTGATCCTGGGCTTTTGTTTGTTGGAAGATTTTTAATCACAGTTTCAATTTCAGTGCTTGTGATTGGTCTGTTTATATTTCCTATTTCTTCCTGGTTCACTCTCAGAAGGTTGTGCTTTTCTAAGAATTTGTCCATTTCTTCCAGGTTGTCCATTTTATTGGCATATAGTTGCTTGTAGTAATCTCTCATGATCCTTTGTATTTCTGCAGTGTCAGTTGTTACTTCTCCTTTTTCATTTCTAATTCTGTTGATTTGAGTCTTTTCCCTTTTTTTCTTCTCTGAGTCTGGCTAATGGTTTATCAATTTTATCTTCTCAAAGAACCAGCTTTTATTTTTATTGATCTTTGCTATTGTGTCCTTCATTTCTTTTTCATTTATTTCTGATCTGATGTTTATGATTTCTTTCCTTCTGCTAACTTTGGGGTATTTTTGTTCTTCTTTCTCTAATTGCTTTAGGTGTAAGGTTAGGTTGTTGAGATTTTTCTCGTTTCTTCAGGTAGGATTGTATTGCTATAAACTCCCCTCTTAGAACTGCTTCTGCTGCATCCCATAGGTTTTGGGTTGTTGTGTTTTCATTGTCATTTGTTTCTATGTATTTTTTTATTTCCTCTTTGATTTATTCAGTGATCTCTTGGTTATTTAGTAGTGTATTACTTAGCCTCCATGTGTTTGTATTTTTTACAGTTTTCTTCCTGTAACTGATATCTAGTCTCATAGCATTGTGGTTGGAAAAGATACTTGATATGATTTCTTTTTTATTTTTTTAATTAATTTATTTATTATTTATTTTTGGCTGTGTTGGGTCTTTGTTGCTGCACACGGGCTTTCTTTAGTTGCAGTGAGTGGGGGCTACTCTTCGTTGCAGTGCATGGGCTTCTCATTGCGGTGGCTTCTCTTGCTGCGGAGCACGGGCTCTAGGTGAGCGGGCTCAGTAGTTGTGGCTCACGGGCTCTAGAGCACAGGCTCAGTAGTTGTGGCGCACGGGCTTAGTTCCTCCATGGCATGTGGTATCTTCCCGGACCAGGGCTCGAACCCGTATCCCCTGCATTGGCAGGCAGATTCTTAACCTCTGCGCCACCAGGGAAGTCCCTTGATACGATTTCAATTTTCTTAAATTTACCAAGGCTTGATTTGTGACCCAAGATATGATCTATCTTGGAGAATGTTCCATGAGCACTTGAGAAGAAAGTGTATTCTGTTCTTTTTGGATGGAATGTCCTATAAATATCAATTAAGTCCATCTTGTCTAATGCGTCATTTAAAGCTTGTGTTTCCTTAGTTATTTCCATTTTGGATGATCTGTCCATTGGTGAAAGTGGGGTGTTCAAGTCCCCTACTATGATTGTGTTACTGTCAATTTCCCCTTTTATGGCTGTTAGCATTTGCCTTATGTATTCAGGTGCTCCTATATTGGGTGCATAAATATTTACAATTGTTATATCTTCTTCTTGGATTGATCCCTTCATCATTATGTAGTGTCCTTCTTTGTCTCTTGTAATAGTCTTTACTTTAAAGTCTATTTGGTCTGATATGAGAATTGCCACTCCAGCTTTCTTTTGATTTCCATTTGCATGGAATATCTTTTTCCAATCCCCTCCCTTTCAGTCTGTATGTTTCCCTAGGTCTGAAGTGGGTCTCTTGTAGACAGCATATATACGGGTCTTGTTTTTGTATCCATTCAGCCAATTTGTGTCTTTTGGTTGGAGCATTTAATCCATTTACATTTAAGGTAATTATCGATATGTATGTTCCTATTACCATTTTGTTAATTGTTTTGGGTTTGTTATTGTAGGTCTTTTCATTGTCTTGTGTTTCCCGCCTAGGGAAGTTCCTTTAGCATTTGTTGTAAAGCTGGTTTGGTGGTGCTTAATTCTCTTAGCTTCTGCTTGTCTGTAAAGGTTTTAATTTCTCCGTCGAATCTGAATGAGATCCTTGCTGAGTAGAGTAATCTTGGTTGTAGGTTTTTCCCTTTCATCACTTTAAATATGTCCTGCCACACCCTTCTGGCTTGCAGAGTTTCTGCTGAAAGATCAGCTGTTAACCTTATGGAGATTGCCTTGTATGTTATTTGTTGCTTTTCCCTTGCTACTTTTAGTATTTTTTCTTTGTATTTAATTTTTGATAGTGTGACTAATATGTGTCTTGGCGTGTTTCTCCTTGGATTTATCCTGTATTTTTCATTTTATTGAAGTACAGTTGATTTACAATGTTGTGTTAATTTCTGCTGTACAGCAAAGTGACTCAGTTATACATATATGCTTTTTCATATTCTTTTCCATTATGGTTTATTATAGGATATTAAATATAGTTCCCTGTTCTATACAGTAGGACCTTGTTGTTTATCCATCCTACATATAATAGTTTGCCTCTGCTAATCATGTGGCTTATTTCTTCCCCTAAGCAATGCACCATGAACCTAATTCGATGAGTTGGCTGGGAAGTGTGATGAACTGTAAGGGACTGGAATATATTTTGCAAATATAAATGCTACAGGAACACACACAAAAAAACCAGCAGTCAGTGATGGCAGGTCAAAGAAACCTGAGGTGCTTACAATGGAAATGGAAGTAAGTCATCACATAGAAAAATAAAGACAGCCCATGGTCACAATTTATGTCTACTTGAACAGAGGAGCTATTCCACCTCTGATAACTGAACATAAACATGCTGTCAGTCAGCACATTTCATAGACTACTGCCGTACACAGAGAAGGATGCAAGGAGGTCTGTGATCCAAGAACCCAGAACCATGCCAGGTCTCCATCTTTGCTGGTTTATCACAAGTACTCACCCCACCATTCAAAGAACCAGGGACACCCACTGGCATATCTTAACTTCCTGAAGGTACAAGGTGCTCAGAACACTAGTTTTTGCTCATAGAGGGTAAAAATATTTTGCCCATGAACTTTAAAATTAACTCGTGTAAAAAGACAAATTCCAGGCTTCCCTGGTGGCGCAGTGGTTAAGAATCTGCCTGCTAATGCAGGTGACACGGGCTCGAGCCCTGGTCTGGGGAGATCCCACATGCCGTGGAGCAACTAGGCCCGTGCACCACAACTACTGAACCTGCGCTCTAGAGCCCGTGAGCCAAAACTACTCAGCCTGCATGCCACAACTAATGAAGCCCGTGCACCTAGAGCCCGTGCTCCACAACAAGAGAAGCCACCACAAGAAGAAGCCTGCACACTGCAACGAAGACCCAACTCAGCCAAAAAATTTTAAAAAATAAAATAAATAAAATTTTTTTAAAAAGACAAATTCCATTGCATTCCATTGCAAATGGAAGGCCCACAACTGGTTTCCCAGGCTTTTATATGCCCGCAGGTATACTTATTATGAATCAAAGAACCACAAAGTGAACACAGTAGCCCCTAGTCTTCTCTTATTCACCTTTGTATCAGCACCCAGCAGGGACACCTGTATTCACGCACACAGAGCTAGCACTCATTCAAATTTTTAATACTTCAAGCTTAAACTGTGACAATTTCAGTCATGAATGAACTGGAGCCTCAACAGTAACAACGCACTGCTTTTAACTTGAGTAACAGGAATACTCATAAATACAAATTTGATTACTCAAAGACAAAGTAAGAGAAAAAAACAGAGGCAGCCTTTTCCCACTGATTCATCCCCAACAAATACTGCCTTCAAGCAGGATTCAGGATCTCTTTCTAGGCAATGTGAGAATATCTAACAATTTCTAATTAAGGAATATCAAAGCCTACAAACAACTCAAGTAGGGTTGTCACCATCAGAATTCTTTAAGGACTTGGTAGGGAAGCAGGAATAATCCTCTCAGAAATACCTGGTGGGTGACACCACCACCTGGAACATTCTAAAAATGTCTGTGAAAGTGCCACACAGAGAAGCTGGGATTTTTGTTTTGTGTTCTAGACAGTGCCCGGGGCCTAGTGGCAGTCAGTAACTATTTGCTGAATAACATCTTATTTGACCTTCTGCAATAGATCAAAGAAGATAGCAATCAGATTTTTTAAACTGAAAAAATAAAAAACACCGCAGAGCTAAAAATCTCTATCTGCTCAAGTTCCAGGCTTTTGAAAAGTATTATTATCATGTCAAACTTAACTAGAGAATCCTTAAACATTAAAAAAGAGGAGTCTGTAATCTTGCTCCCCAAAAAACACCTCATAAAAAGTAAAAGGCAACCTTACTGCTGAGGGGACCTAAAAATAGAATCAGGCTAATAGATGACTGAAGTGGGGAGGTTAAAGATGGCTCTCCCAGCCTCTGAAAAGACAGTCCTAACCAGGTCTGGTTTTCATCATGAATTTTAGGCTTCAATCACCAGGCTCATAAGACTGACTTCCATTTAGTCCCTGGATGTTCAGAATAGATAAAGAAATATGCTAAAAAGCCTTGAGGCTGCCTAACGGGACAAAAATGCTTTTCACTTTTTTTAACAAAGCCAAGTCTAGCCAGGACTAATTCCGGTTTAAGGAATGACCTGTCTGGGACTTCCCTGATGGAGCAGTGGATAAGACTCTGCACTCCGAATGCAGAGGGCCTGGGTTCAATCCCTGGTCAAGGAACTAGATCCCACATGCCGCAACTAAGAGTTCGCATGCCGCAACTAAAGATCCCGCATGCCACAACTAAGGATCCCATGTGCCGCAACTAAGGAGCCCGCCTGCCGCAACTAAGACCCAGCCTCAACCAAATTAAAATAAATAAGTAAATAAATAAAAAAGGAATGACCTGCCTAATATGTGGAGTCTCTTCTGTAACTTCCAGAAAGGATGCAATTGAAAGTTATGGAATTTGGAAAGAGGAAATAGCTAAATAAGGTACTTTACGTTGGGAAGCATCTGAGCTCCAACGGGAAAGTTGTGCATTGTCTACGGCATCACTTCTATGCTCTTCTACAACTCATCTATCTAAGCCAAAGATGATCAAGAGCAATGCAAAGTCATTCTTGCCTACAGACAAGGAATGCATTCTGTCCAGTTCAGGGACAACCCTCCTTCCACCCACAGAAAAGTATCTGCCACCATTTGGACATTAATTTCAATATTACCAATCTATAAATGTGACTGTTCTTCAGATTCTCTTTTGAACTGGCTGGAACACCTCTCCAGTTTTCTCATTAGTAAGTTAAATAACATCTTTAACGTGTTTATTTTTCTTTTTGTATGAGAGTCGTGGTTTTACCTTTATTTAAGAAGTATCTTTTAATAGTTTTAGTCTTCTAAAAAGAGGTCAACATTCACATGTGCTAAAATATTCACTATTCTGGTCTAAATTTTACTGATTTTGATGAAGACAAATAGTAATTAATGCACAAGAATGATACACATAGAAAACAAATTTATGGTTACCAAAGGGGAAAGGGGGTGGGGAAGGGATAAATTAGGAGTTTGGGATTAGCAGATACAAACTAATATATATAAAATAAATAAATGACAAGGTCCTACTATATAGCACAAGGAACTATATTCAATATCTTGTAATAAACTGTAATGGAAGTATATAGTTATAAGTTATATATATATAACTGAATCACTTTGCTGTACACCAGAAATTAACACAACATTGTAAATCAACTATACTTCAATAAAAAATAAAAATAAAAAAGGACATGAGCAAAAATTGTACAAAAAGAATGATACACCAAAATAACTGAAGTCTATCACTTGCTGATGTTAATAACAGTACGCTTCTCTTGTCCTGTGAAAATGACAACTGTCTGAAGTCTCAGCTTACTGCATTCCTTTTTCATTTAAAACCCAATGTGCGTCCCCGTGTTCCCTCTTATACAGATCACCAGAAATAATATTGGATTTGGGTTGAATTATTTAGCACTTTTCTGTTTCATAAAAAATCTTACATTTCTCTAGAAGCTAAAGTACCTCCATCTGTTAATTTCCTCCCAGCTCATGAAATTTCCTACAAACATTTTATTACCACTTACAGGAGTCCTTATTACTCATTCTCCTAATTCTTATTTTTCAGCTGCAATTACTCATCTCTGCATCTCTGTAGTCCTCAAGGTAGAGGGAAGCAACCTAGCAAGGACATCAAACACTTCTGTGAGCCACTGACTCCCAATACTAGTTTGCAATCCAATCTACCTCTCCTTTAATTCCAAGGGATGTTTTGCAATGCTTGAAACAAAATCTTAGTTAAAAAAAAAAAAAGTTACAGCCTTCTGTCTTCTAAAGGACAGTTAAATGATCTTGATGAAACTCCCCATTTTAACTGTTAAGTGGGGAAAAAAAAAAAGTTAAGATAAGAAATATGCAGCTACTTCCCAAACAATTGGAGGCATACGCTAACCAAATCAAATCTCTACAGAATCAAAGTTTTGGTCATTTTTGCTCTAAAGTATTAAAAACAAAAACAAAAAGCGGTAAGCTCAAAGAACCACATGAAAGCTATTGGTGCCTGGTCATCTGAGCTTAAAGATTTCCTGAGGTCAAGAGCCTGACTTAGTCGCTGGCTGGGAGTGTTGTGGGGTCACACCTGCCTCCCCCAAGCTGGCACGACCTCCGTGGAGAATTCCTTTGACGACTTTCTGGTAAGCAAGCATTTAAGGCTCCCAACAGCCTTACATACGATTGATCCTGAGTTATGCTTCCCAAAATAACTTGCTCCCTTGGAGCCTGGCTAATTATGTGTAAGACATGGCTCTGGGACAGGGCAGAACCAACTGTTGCTCGGTTATAGGCAAGAGCAACATTAATTGTACTTTCACGATTCTCTTCTTGAGGATGAATTCAAGTTTAAAGAAAAGCACACTGATGTCCCCCTCCCCACCCCGGCCCATCCCAGCAACTGGGGAAGCAGCTTGTACTACCCAGACACCAAAATAAATATTCTTTAATTCAAGCTCACCATACTGTTACTATTTTCAGGGACCCAAACAAATGGCTGCCTGCACAGAGAAATTAAAGTGTTCATTTCGAAGGGAACAGCTCTCTATAATACGCCAGTCTCTGCGTTGGTAGTTTGGACAAGAGCACAGTTCTAAGTGAGGAACAGCCCCCAATCAGGTCCGTCTACAGGTTTGCCCTACATATGCGGAAAGCTCTGGAAAACAGAAGGGCTAAAAAACAGGGAAGCTGGTCATTTCCAAAGTTCCTGCCCACTCCGCCCTGGGGGAACCAGGCTGGGATTTCCTCCATCGAGAAGTTCTTCCCTAGGGCTCATGCTGACTAAAAAGTGTTCATAAAAATAGATAATAAAGTCTTCGTATCCTGAGCCATTTCAGACAGTTATATATTATAGTATAAAACACAGAAATATATGCTTTTCTAGTACAGCGTCAAGTCATCTAGCAGGCAATATGGCAAAATGTTAACACTAGTTTTCTCTACGGCATGACTTTTTAAAATTTCTTCTCCATATTTTCTGTAGTGAAGACATATGACTTGGGTGATTATTTGAAAATGTATCTTAAAAAGGTAGTTTGGGAAAGTCTATATAATTTGTTAGGCTAGATTCTTCTCCCTTCCCTGGTTATCTGTAATTATGTTGGCTAGCTTTCTTTCACTCAACCTCCATCGTTTTACCTGAAAAAGAAAACCTACTTAAATTGGATACACTCTAGCAAGCCTACATTTCTGAAGTTAATCAGTCGGTGAGGTGTTACTTCAGGACTTTTTTTAAGTTTGACACTAAAGTCCCTATTTCAACATGAAGTTTGAAAATGCCCACGGAGAAAGTACACACTGTCCAAGTCCAAGGACCGCAGCAGAGAAATCCTTAGTATCCAGTTACCCAGACACCAGTGACAGCAATAGAACCCACTGTCACTCCCCAAGTATTTCTGACAGCATTCACCCTGCTTCCCGACCAAGACCTTAATGGACTCAAATGGTGACAGCCCCACCTGTGTCTCATGACAGAAGGGACAATTTTACATTAAACACGATTTTATCCCACAGTAAATATACGTATCACCACTTCACTTCCAGACTTTCAAGTGTCTAAAGATATATACAATTTTATTAGAAAAAGACTTAAGCTGTCATAAGAACAAACCTAGAGATCCAACCCTGGAAATTGGTCCAGATATTTCAATTAAGTTTAACCCTTAAGTTTTTTAGATGTGCAAAATAAGCATCCTTAAAGCCTAGCACATATTAATAGCAAGCTATCTGAAGTATGAATATATATACTATTCATAAAACCACACGGACGGCATACAAACTACCATAAGGACGACGACAATGTGGATTTCAGAGGGAAACCTGGCCCACAGTAGGCCTGCAGCGGGGTCCGTGGTCCCATACCCTCCAGACACAGGGCTCACTCCCACCACTGGCTGCAAGGCTTGGTCTTCTAAAGGATTCGTGAGTTAGAAGATTCAGAAATTACGAGACAGTGATAATTAAAACTGTCAAAGTTTTAGAACTCTCATTTCACCAATATTTGCATTTTTTCAAGTTCAGAAATAGGCCAGTACTTTGAGAAAAGGCATTGCTGTCCAATATACAAATTATTTGGGTCTCAATATTATGTTAACCTTCTCTGAGGTGGCCTTGTGTATCTCCTCTGAACAGTGACCACAGAATTCGAAGTCTAAACTGGACCACTTCTGAGAGTCAAAGGTGACGCTATTTATAGTTACTCTGGGGCAAGAGCCACAGCTGGGACTGCCCTGGGCAAACCTGGATGAGGGGTCACCCTACCTCTGGAATCAGTCCACCCTCCTTCCTCATTTCCTCTCATGAAGAATAGAGAACCTGAGAGATGGGCAAGATGTTGTAACCCTTCAACTTACACAATGTTACATGTCAATTACATCTCAGGAAAGCTGGGAAACAAATAAAATAAAATAAATCTTTGTAAGGAAGGAGGTGGCCTGGAACTGCTACATGCAGGCAGCCCCCATCCCTCCCAGGGCTCCCCTAGAAATTCACATACCTAAGCAGGTGAGGGTGTGATCTGTACCTAAAGAAAAGCTGCGGAAGCAGTCTTAGCAAGACTGCCCCTAAAAATAACCTTTCCCCAAGAACACTAAACATGTGTGTTCTGCTCCTTCCTCCCGCTGCACTCTGGGGTGGCGGAGGAAACAAAGATGCAGCGGTATCAAATTCAGCCTCTTCAGACACGGTGCCCACCTCCTGTCTCAAATTCAGGCTCCCCACTCAAAGAAGTAAAAGCAGTGGTCGCAGGAGCTAGACCAATAAACCTGAAGGAGGTTATGGGGTCAGTTTATCAGATCAGTCTGCAGCAGGAGAAGAGAAATACCCTATCAGTACTGACTTTACAAGGGGCCACAAACAGCGGTTAACCATCCCCATTTACAGGATGTTAAAAGACTTTGCCTCTGCCAACAGTGCTTTCTTAGCACAATCCTGTCCTCTTCTCCTACAGAGCCTGAAATTCACCATCAGGGTCCTTCCTGGAATTAGACAACAGCATTATTGTCTTAGAAAGGTCACCTTTAAAATATTGATGATCCCTGGAAAAGCAGGTCTTGCAATCTTTGGTTTTTAGAAATAGCCAATTGTAACATTAACAGCATGAGAAATTACTAGGAGAGCTGGGGGTTAGGAGAGGTATCCCAGCAGAGCAGGGAGGAGGCCTGGACAGCCAAAAGGGGTAGCAGGAAGCGTGGGGTCTGGCGGGGAGGAGACTGGAGTTTCAAAACAGGGAAGGCAACTGTCAGCTTAATTGGCAGTTTTGATTCAAAATTTCATTTAGAGAATAAAGCATCTATTGAACATAAAAACTTTTTTTTTCCTTTTAGGATTGGACATCCCTGGTAATTATTTCACAATGTATACATTTATCAAAACATGTGGCGCACTTTAAATATATAAAATTTTTTGTCAATGACATCTCAATAAAGCTGGGGTTAAAAAAAGAACCAGGCATCCCCTATTCATGAAACTTTGGTTTTCCTTGGCCAGTGGGATCCAGAGGGATTCGCTATATGTTCTCTCTGCTTTTATGCATGTTTGAAATTTTCCATGATAAGAAGTGAAAGGGCTTCCCTGGTGGCGCAGTGGTTAAGAATCTGCCTGCCAGTGCAGGGGACACGGGTTCGAGCCCTGATCTGGGAAGATCCCACATGCCGCGGAGCAACTAGGCCCGTGAGACACAACTACTGAGCCTGTGCGTCTGGAGCCTGTGCTCCGCAACGGGAGAGGCCGCGACAGTGAGAGGCCCGCGCACTGCGATGAAGAGTGGCCTCCGCTCGCCGCAACTGGAGAAAGCCCTCGCACAGAAACAAAGACCCAACACAGCCATAAATAAATAAATAAATAAATAAATTTATTAAAAAAAAAAAAAATGAAGTTAAAAATAAATAAAAGGCAGGATTTTTTTCAATGTAAAGTGAAGGCAGTCCTTGGCACTGCCATTGGCCAAATCTCTGTGGAGCCCAATTCTTGGAGAGCATCCCTTTCCACTAAGGCATCACGTCTGCAGGAGGATGACTCTAATCTATGCTCTTGCCTCTGGAAGTCTCCTTTTCTAGTTCCAAAAGGGAACTGACTCAAATACTAGGGCATCCTGAACTCCGGCTTGTTTTTGGAACTGTGTCAGACAGACCAGCAGGTAATTCCAGAGATGTGCCCTTAACGGCATGTCCTGTAAGCCTCCATTTGAGAGGTGTAGTTGGCTTTTCCTGTGGTCCCTTTCCTCCTCCTCTGGCACTTCTGTGGGTCAGAGTGATTGCTAGGCCCTCACTTGGGGTTACCTTGGAAGGACAGTATTTTCCATAACTCAAAATTTAGTCTTCTCATTCTCATCAGATGTTCCCCCTGGACCCATTTAGAAATTAAAAATTCAGACACACACACCCTTATGCATGGGCAGTAGGTTTTGGATAAGTGAAAACTTAGGAATACTGAATTCCAGGCTTTTCCTCTGGGTTGTTGGTTAAAACTCTGAGCAAAGAAGCAACAAAAACAGAAAAAATTTAGTGGTTAAAAAGCACCACCTTTGACTACTCACAATAGCCAAGAAACAACCTAGATGTCCATCAACAGAGGAATGGATAAAGAAGATGTGGTACATATATACAATGGAATACTACTCAACCATTAAAAAGAATGAAATAATGCCATTTGCAGCAACACGGATGGGCCTAGAGATTATCATACTAAGTGAAATAAGTCAGAAAGAGAAAGACAAATACCATATTGTATCACTTGTATGTGGAATGTAAAACAAGACACAAATGAACTTATCTGTGAAACAGAAACAGACTCACAGACATAGAGAACAGACCTGTGGCTGCCAAGGGGGGAAGGAGACGGATTGAGAGTTTGGGGTTAGCAGAAGCAAACTATTATATATATAATGGATAAACCACAAGGTCCTACTGTATAGCATAGGGAACTATATTCAATATCCTGTGATAAACCATAATGGAAAAGAATATGGAAAAGAATATATATGTCTAACTGAATCACTTTGCTGTACAGCAGAAATTAACACATTATAAATCAACTAAAATTCAACAAAATAAATTTTAAAAAAATTAAAATTAAAATTAAAAAATTAAAAAAATAAAAAAAAATAAAAATAAAAATAAAAGCACTGCCTCTGGAGTTAAGCATCCTGGATCCAAACTTCAGCTCTGCCACTTGCAGACCAAAATATGCAATAAAATAATTAGCATCTCCATGTGTTATAAAATTTCGATTGTGAGAGAGAATGTCTTTGTAATTTAGACAAAATTCTGTGTGCATGTTCCAGCTACCACTTCCCCACCCTCAACCACACTTAGGTAAGTTACTTAGCCTTCCTGGTTGAAAAATGAGAATCACAATACGCATCTCCTAAGACTGTTGTGATGTTCGAATAAAATAATACGTATGGTCAAAACAGTGTCTAAAAATTCTCAATAAATATCTGCTCTGCCCTATATACTGAATAGTTTGGGATACTGGGAACAATATGCCAAATCCCCTCCCATTCTTTTTTTAATCCACTGGAAAAAATCCGTATTTTAAAATATCACTTTTACTGTCTTACTGGAATATTTTTGTTCTGCCGTTATACCGAAAAAATGAAAATAAACATCATTTTGTCCCAAAATTTAACAGGAAAGGTATGCAATGAAATATTCAGACACTTCCTATTTCATAAACTGCAGTAACAGAATAGAAATTGTACGGTTTACAAAATGTAAAACACATGGTTTGCATTTTTCCAACGAATATCCCCTTCTCACGTCCCAGACCAACCTGATCCTTACCCTTGCCGCCCCTCCAAAACAGATTTGTTTTAAAATAGAAAAATATTACCCTCTATGGGTAATCTCGAAACTGATTGTAATTCTGTTATGTCTTTTACTATTTTCATGACTGATACACCCAAAATATCAATAATATTTTTTTAAACCTTAAAACAAAACCCCTAAATGAGGACCATCACTCATCCTATTTTCTTAATTTTATAAATGGTAAAACAGAAAAGGGAAACCCTCCTTGTGGTTGAATGCTACACTTGGTATGTTAAGATGAAACCAATTCTTTTCAGTAATGAAACTACTTTCTTCAGTAATCCTTACAAATTTTCAATAAAGTCTTCCTCAATAAAGCCCAGCCTTGGCCATTCCAGCTGCAGAAGGATTTTATGTCACAGACTTGGGCACACCACCATAAATAGTTTCTTACAGCTTTTCACTTCCTTTGCAAGCATAACTTATCTCATGAGCTAAAAGATCTCCCATTTCACGGTGCCAAAGCCCTGGGTTTCTGTTCCAGCAACTAAACGGATTCAAATGTCAGATTCAGACGGACTGGTGAAGTTCCAGAGAAATACCAAGGTGAGATTTCTCCCGGAAGAAAATCAAAGACATTTTGACAGTTCATCTAGTTTTAAGTCGTCCAATAAATGCATGTTTTCATCCAGAGAAGCGATGCTTCCATGTTCTGGTAATCACTGCTTCCTCTGGGAGCCCTCGATGTTAGCTCACCTCAGCGCCTGGCAGGTAGATCTTCCACTTTCCCCTCCTTACAGTTTCAACCATGGCCTCTGAGCAGATAACTCCCACACCTAAATCTCTAGGCTTGACCTTCCTTCTCGATATTTCCATGGGCTGTCAAGCCCTCAATCCAAACCTCACATTTTAACTTCTACAAAACCTAACTACCCCTTATTTTCCCAAATGAATACCAAAGGCATTAGAGGTAAGACTAGAAACAAGCTGAACTCAGTTTTATGGCTTGGCTGTGGTGTGGTCTTGGTCAACTACCTTGAATATAGTGGGACAATAGTGATAAAGTGGTTTTATTGGGTTGAGCCATAAGAAACTGCAATTTTTGGAGGTCAAAATGGTCAGTGTCAAAAATTTCCTACGGTTCAACCTAATGCATACAAAGTATCTTAAAATCCTAATAAAAAACAATGAGATTAGACTACCTACCTTCTAAATAATTATTTTCTTCCCATCCTGTTGGACTATAATGAAGGAACTTAAAGATTCCTCATGACTCTAAAAGATAGGATTTCTTTTTTTTTTTTTTTTTTGGCCGTGCTGCGTGGCATGCAGCATCTTAGTTCCCCGGCCAGGGATCCAACCCGTGTCTCCTGCAGTGGAAGCACGGAGCCCTAACCACTGGACCGCCAGGGAATTCCCGGGGATTTCTTGAGTTGCCAACCTCAATTATAATTGTCTGTATAAGACTCAGTCATACCTTCAATATCAAATACTGTTCTCATTTCCCCTCAATCTCATATTCACCTACTTGCCCACTTGATCCTCACAATCACTAAAAAAATAAGAGTTTTTCCCGAGATAGCATGCCTTTTAATGAAAAGGTTGTAACGGAGGCTAATGAGAATCTATTTTCATTATATAGTAATTTCTAGGAATGATGACTAACACATTTATCCCCTAGCAGAAACAAACACACACATTTATCCCCTAGCAAAAACAAACAAACACAGCAAGACAACTCAAAGCCATGCTAACTCTGTCGTCTTGGGTTCGGCTTATATCAATACTGCCCAGGCCAATTCTTTTCCAGGGTCCACACACTCTGCAGAATCATCTACATCTCTTCTCTCGTTTCCATTTCCACTACCGTGACGCCTAGCATGTCTTCCAAAAGTTTTCGTCTTACCAGGTTTTACATTCAGAAGAACAAATTTAAATGTATACTTCTCTCAATCTAAATGAATTTGGAATTTTCTCTGTGATGTGGGTAAAGGTTTTCAATCTGGACAAAACAGTCATTTCAAATCCAATTTAGGCTACCAGAGCTTTGTTCATTAATATGGTGACACATTTTATTATCATTTAAATAAATCTACATGTATGATTTTATTTTATTCCCCAAATCTCTAAATTACAAATTATTATTTTTTTTTTAAATTAAACAGCTTATCTTTGTAGGCTCAGTCTGAGAATAAGAGCTAAGTCGGAGAAGTCCATCGTTTGGGGAACTTGAGAAAACATCTTTAAGGAGCATTAAACAAGTATGAGCTGGAGTTAATACATTTGTAGCTCAAGGAGTTGCAAAGATTGCAAAATAAAAAATTTAATTGTACTAAATTCTTTTCAGAAATATGACTTACAATTCCTGCATTTCACAAATGCGAGCGCAGACTCTAAGCAGGACCGCTGCAGGGCCAGGGGGCCACAGGACAGTGTCTGCTCATAGGGGAGACCAGGACAGCACCCAGGGACCCATGTTCTAGAGGAGGGCCCCGAGGAAGAAGAACTCCCAGGGCGGGTAGAGGAGGTAGTCTCGGGTATAAGCAAAGAGGAGAATCAAACACATGGGCTCCAGGAGCCCTAGGGGGAGAGGCGGAGCAGAGAGAGGCTCGCTCAGGCCTGGCTCCCAACACCCTCCTGAAGGCAATAAAGAACCACACAGGGGCTTTAAGCAGAAATACCATGACCAGGCTTGTGTTTTATACAGACCACTCCTACAGCATCAGGCAGAAAAAAGCCTGAAGGCAAGCACGGTGTGTGGAAGGGCGACAAAGCAGGGGCCACCACCCCCATCCAGGCAGGAAGTGCAGAGGCCCTGAAGGCCTTCAAGCACATGACGGGAGGAAGGGGCAGGGTCCAGAGGACTTTAGGAGGTGGGCTCACAGGAGCTGAGAGAGAGGGAAGCCTCAAGGGTAACTCCCAGCTTCCCTGCAAGGCGCCAGGGAGGAAGATGCTTCCAGGCACCGCAACAGGGGACCATGCAGGAGGGGCTTTGGAAATGCTCTCCACTCCCTTCCACCAGCCAGGGTGAACTGCGCGTCCCTCCTCTGTACTTCTCACTGCCCTTTCTGTCTCTTGAACTAAGCTGCAAGCTCCTTAAAGCCTGGGGTGGTGTCAACTCCATTCCCTAACCCGGGCCTCTAGCGGGACCATAGTAAACGTCTGCCAAAGGAATGAAAAGAATAAACAGCCGTGCCTGTGCTCCACTTCTATTCTGCCCTTCAGTACGGCTGCAGGAGAAAACATCTAGTTTCTGATCAAGAAAATCGTGGGGAGGGGTACGGGTGTGGTGTGGGCTCAGAGGCGAGTGTGCAAGTGCTCAGACTGACACGTGCTTGTGTAAAACATGTTCCTCAGCTTCTTTAGAAAAGCCCATTTCTGGCACTCAAGATTTTCCTTCCTTTGAACTAAGTCTAGCACCGTAGCTAGCAGGCGTTTTCCCCCTCATCTTTGCTTTCTGTTCTTTCTGGAAGAACTAGTACCGTTCCCAGGGAAACAGCGGTACAATTCTGACTGTCCTCCAACGTATTCCGTACCAACTCCTCTGCTCACCACGGGAGTGCCTCCACCCACCCCCGAGCTGCGCCTTTTCTGTAGCCCAGCTGCAGCAACCGACTGCAGCGCTTTCTGACAGTTTTCTGAAGCTGCTGTTCTTTAGGCTTCCCAGCTAAGAGTTCTATTCCTCCTCCCACGCTCCCGGAAAATCGTATCTTGGGTTCAAGTTTCTTCCTTGGTGAATGTGGCTGAAGGGGTAGGGCAGACCCCAGGACACACTGCAGTGCCTAAGAGAAGACGCAGAAATCACAAAGAGTGATTTCTCCACCTTACGACTCCTGCACCTGTGGTTCTCCATAGCAAACCAAGGGCATCTTGAGAACAACAGCCCTTCTGGGGGCAGAGATTTCTGAGGGCTCATACAAGATTCTGCCTTTGCAAGCCTGCCCATCAGCAACTCTCTCTGGACATCAAAGGCTGCCTGAAACTCCAGCCCTGCATGTAGGCAATGGCCACCTGGACACACAACTTGCCCCTCAGCACGCAGCCCCTGCACTGAATGATACATCCTGTAAATAGTTAGCTTTCCACCCAGACACCTCTCCTGACTAGATAAGCAGACACTCCTCATTAGTTTCTTTGTTACTTGTCAATATCACTATCTTGAGTTTTAAGCCCAGGAGCTCTAATGGTGAGATCATGTCTGCTTAACTGGATTTATACAACAGCCTGCCATGCAACAACATGGCGTTATTTAACACTTTTTATAATCCCTCCTGATCACTCTCAGATTGATGGCTTCCTCACCACTGCTTCTAATCCTCACCGCTTTAAACGTATCGTCCCTGTAACGGGCTTCTACCTGGGTCCCCCACCTCAGGCCTTCACCCACTCCGATTTATTCTGCAAACAGTATTCTACTTGAAGCATGGCTCTTCCTGGCTCAAATATTCCCAGAGCTCTGCACTGCTTGAAGAACGAAGTCCACGCTCACCCTGGCATCCTAGGTCCTCTGTAAACTGGCCCCGGATTACCTATGCAATTTTCTCTCTAAATTTGAATCTGTATCTTTAGCTTCAGTTAAGCCTAGACTGTTCACTCTATTTCTCTAGCCAGGAATGTTCTGTTTCTCTCTCCTCACCACCCAGCTAGTATTTAGCTATTCCTCAAATTAAGGCCCACCCCAAGTTCTACTCCCTTGTAAAGCTGTTTCCCCATTATTCTCACCCACAATGGTTTTCCTTACTTGATCTCCTAAAATTTTTGCTCTTTATACAACAAGCACCTAGCACTTGTTGTTAAACAATTTCTTGTTCTAAGTGTGGAAGCGTGTAAACCCTACCTATAAAGGTACATGGGGGGAGGAGGTAATAGGAAGTTACTGTTTAATAGACACAGAGTTTAACTTGGGGGTAATGGAAAAGTTCTGGAGATGGATGGTGGTGATGGTTGCACAACAACGTGAATGTATTAATGTCACTGAATTGTACACCTAAAAATGGTTAAAATGGTAAATTTTATGTTATGTACCTTTTACCACATTTTTTTTTGAAAAGTACATCCAAGTCACTAAGGAACAAATCACGTGCTTCTTCATCCTCACAAATTCAATCACAGTGCTAATTACTACAACACCACCTGATGAAATTAATAAGTATTGGCTGCACTAGGACAGTAATAATATTTGAACATTTACAGATCCCTCTACAGCGTACAAAGCCCCTTCGACGTAAACTAGTTTGACCATTTGATTCTGAAAAACTCTGTGAGGCAAGAAAGACAGGAATCCCTTATCTTTATTTTCTAGATGAAGAGATGGAACTCGAAAGGCTTAGTGACTTGATTACGGACAAACAGAGGGTAGGTACCAGGCAGAGCTGAGATTCATCTGGGTCTCATGAATCTGAGACACTTCCCAGGCCCCTCGTTAATCGTTCACCTCGTTGGAACAATTCATGCCTTTTTTTCCCCAGGAAAAATTCCCGCAAGAGAGTACTCCACTGTGCAGGGGAGAAGAGCCTTGACCTGCACCCTTAACCAGCAGGTGCTCCTTGAGACACGGAAAGGGGCAACTGGCAGGTTCTGGATCCTCTATTTAATCCAACCTGTGCGCAGCTGCTCCCACACAAGCGTCCTTCCCCACTGCCTGACCCCACGTGGCAACATTTCAGCCTGATGACAGGACAGGCGGCAGGTGTGCTGAGGTGAAGGGTGAGCTGGTCCATCTAAATTGTGACTATGCGGAAGAACTTGGATTTCTTTAGGAACAATGAAAACTAATCGGAATTCTGAATGTGGAATAAATGAACGACTCTCTTATGCTCTCCACAACTGGCGAAAAAGAGTATCGATCACCTAGCCCTGTACAGATTAAGGATGTAAGGACCCTTTATGTATCGAAACACACAGTCATTTCCTTAAAAGGTCTGTTCTAGCCTCCCAGAGTGGTGAAGGACAGCGTCCTGTGCCCACGGAGATAGCACACATATTCAGCATTGCTGTTCTGACAAGTCACCTCCCGATTAGGCCGCAGTTGAATTAAAGGCTGAATGTGCTCTTTGCTTCCAGGAGAAGCTTACTTCTAAACACCAAAGTTCTAGAAGTTTCAGAAGTCCACTAAAGAGAGCTTCAATTATGTGACTATAAATATTCTTAAACACCCCTGAAAGAGGAGAGCACTTTGAAATGCCTGTACATACTCATGCTAAATTCAACATCTTCTAAATTGCCTTCTTTTGGAAAAAGCACTGCATGTCCTCAAAAAACTGAAAACCAATCATTGCCACAAGATCCAGAAATTCCACTTCTAGGTATCTAACCAAAAAAACCCGAAGGCGGGGACATGAAGAGATATTTGTACACCCATGTTCACAGCAGCATTATTTACAATAACCAAAAGGTAGAAGCAATCCACGTGTGCATCCATCAATGAATGGGTAAACAAAATGTGGTCCATACAGTCAGTGAAATATTATTCAGCCTTAAAAAGGAAGGAAATTCTGACACATGACACGACGTGGATGAACCTTGAGGACATTAATGCTAAGTGAAGTAAGCCAGATGCAAAAGGACAAACAGTGTATGATTCCACCCATATGAGGTCCCTAGGGGTCAAATTCATGGAGACAGAAGGTAGAAGGGTGGTTGCCAGGGGCTGGGGGGTGGGGAGGATAGAAAGTTATTGTTTCATACAGAGTTTAATTTTGCAAGATGAAAAGACTCTTGGAGATTGATTGCACAACAATGTGAATGTACGTAGCACGCCTGAACTGGACGCTTTAAAATGGTTAAGATGGTAAATTTTATGTAAAAAAAAAAGATCTCCCATCACACACACACACACACACACACACACACACACACACACAGCACTACAGTTTTACTAAGTCCTTCTGTAGCACGGCATTCCATACGAGAGCAAGGTTTACCACAGCCCATGAGACTCTGTGAACTGTGGATATAATTAGGTCCCTCATCCATTATAACGCTACAGACGTCATCATGTGTTACCAGCATCTGTTGACAGATCTCATACCCGGCATATCATTGAAATGGCAAGTGTGGAAAAGGTAGCCCACAATAGAAACAATGGCATTTTATCCCTGTCCTGTTCCAGCAGTTTGGCTCATAGGACATAAATAGAGGCTACTGCTCTGGCTGCCCGAACCTCACAGTTCAGTATTACTTTACCGACTTGAGTGGGTTCTCTACCAAAAGTAGAAACAGAGGATCTTCTGGATCTGTTCAGGTCTGTGTCCTAATGTAATGTTTGGCTCTGTTTTGTTTGTCACTAAAGTCACAACACAGCACTCAACCTACCTGAGAAAAAAAATGAATTCTCACTTTAAACTTTTTAGCATTATTTTATACAAGGACCAGGACATATGTCTGTTTTTTAATATATAATATACAAGTGCTATACAATTATAATAATATATTCACACAGGAACCCCAAACTTTAAAAAAATCACAGCAATGAAATTATATCCAAAAATACTGTGAATAAATTAAAAAATATAATTATACATATTAAAAATAATTTAAAAATTATATGTATATGACAGAAGACATATATCAATGTGGTCTTTGGAAACTAAAATTAACTCTATCCTGTACTGTAATTTTAAAAAATCAACAGAAACCACTGTGATTAGACTATTACTTTCAAAAATGATGGGCAGACTACCCGTCCAATTCCTTAGCTATTTTGCTCTTCTTCATGAGGGAAAAAAAAAAAGCAATCTCTGCAACAAAGACTTAAGACTTTTTTAAAAATCCATAAAAAAATGTAGTAATCAAAATTGTGGGAAAAATTTTTAAAAAGAAACACTCACTGTTAAAAATTAAAGCGACTATTTAACTTCTTTCTCATTGATGATGCAGCAATTAGCCCAGATGAAAAACTAATAATAATAATAATAACAACACATTAATAATCCTCAAGCCAGGTGTTTAAAAAATTGTAGAAGGTTTGAAATTTTATTCTCCTTTATAGACTCAGCTTCTACTTATCACTCCAATTCTACTGTTTCCAAGAAGGCAGGGATGATGGAACTAAGGGGGAGAATGAAATGTAGCTAAATTAGAGCTTTAAAACAATAATAGTAAGTGGTTTTAAAAGAGAGAATAGACAACAAAAGAAAAATCTTGATTTGAAAATATCATGGTTATTTCATAAATAACAACAAAAAACCCTAAAATGGTTATCTGATAATTATCCAAATATGGGACCTCTCTCCTTCAGCTAACACTGTTTGTTGGGAGTATGTGTTTCCTATAGTCAGACACATTCACCAGGCACTATCAGATAATCACCCATAGTGGCAGCTACACAGAGCATTCCCAGGCACACAGATGGTCAACAGACGTTATCCACTTAATGGCAGGCCCTTATAAGGGAAACCCACTTTGCCCCACCCCGAGAAAAATAGGGGGGAAAAGCAGAGGGCACTTTGTTTTTGCCAGGACACTGTCATCATAAGGTTGGGTGAACAGGTCTGGGTTGGCATCCCTGACCCGGCCAGGCTCTGTGCCCAAACAGGAGGCAGGATTTAGCCTCCTGGTGAGCAGTCCCTAGAATTCTAGCCAAGGGGATCAAGAAGAAACCTTGAGATAGTGGAATGTTCCACTGGGCCCCCAGAGAGCGCCAACCAAGATGGGAAGGGAACTTTTAGAGCTGGCTGACTCCCTCGTCCCTGTGCGCTTACCTCAATGAACCGTAAATAGAGTGTGAAATAACTATTAATTTATCGGTGAATGTCTAGTGTTCATACAGCATCTCTCTCCAGGGAACCCCAAAACATGTAATAAATGATTTTCAATTACTCTCTGGGGCAGCCCTGTGAAAATCGGAAAGAAGCCGATGTTCTTTTGACCTCTTTTATTTGGGGAGAGACGGGGTAGGGGGAAATGAGACACAACGGGACCAGAAGACACAACTATGTGGCCAAGGTCACAGACTCAAGGGGTCAGGAGCAGACCTGAGACTCTCACATTCTGGTCTAATGCAGGTTAAAACAGAAACGGCTGCACTGTTCTTCTCCTAACATTCTTCGTTTTGTGACTCTTATGTGACACACGCGCGCACCCACGCACACTCGCGCGCGCGCGCACTCACGACGCCCAGTTCCGTGCCTGTCCCTGGACTTTTCCCGGGCTACGAGGACATGGGACAACACGACCCTCCATCAAGCTCCCTCCCGCTAGTCCACACCGTCGGCGGCGCTCCCGGGCGGTCGCCCCCGGGGAAGGCGACACACAGACACGCGGGTCCAGCCCGCAGACGGCGGGCACGCGGCCCTGGCTGACCTTCCTCTGCTGCTTCTCCCAGGCCGGGTCGAGGAGCAGGTCGCGGTCCCACTCCTCCTCCTGGATCATGTACTCGTCATCTTCGTAGACGTAGTTGTACTGCACGCCGGGCTCGACCTGGTTCATGGCGCTCGGGTGGCCGGGGCTGCGGCGGGGCGCGCGGGGCTCGGGCGGTCGGACGGGCGGGCGGAGACGCGGCGGGGCCGGCGAGGCGCGCGGGGCTTGGCGGAGGTGCGGGCGGCGGACGGGCTGGCGGGCGCGGGGTGACCTTCGCGCGGTCCTCTCGGGGCGGCACACCTGGGCGCTGGGTCGCGGGCGAAACACCAGCTCGAGCTGCGGAACAGCGCCCGCTCAGCTTAATACTCGCGCCGCCCGTCACGTAGCCGCCCGGCCGCGCCCCCACCGCCCCGCCCCGCCCCGTCCTCCGCCCGCCCCCGCCCCCGCCCCTCCGAGCACTTGCTGGCGGGCAGCGGGGCCAGGCGGCTCGCGTCCGCGTTCCCGGTTCCCCAAACCTCTGGCGCTGCGAGCTGAGGCCGCCGGCACCAGCCCACGCCTCCCACCCACCCTCTGGCTCGCTGCGCGGCTGGACTTGCGGGCGCCCAGGTGGGTTACCCGGGTGGGTGGATGTTCGCGGATCAGAGGAGGGACACACACGGCCTGGGCTCCTGACCACCCCCAGCACATCCAAGTTGTCCAGCGTATTCACGTTTTCCATATATTCCCACATATTCATAGATACCACACACATACACCCCTAAAAAGTAAAGTTTAGAAGCTACGGCACCCCCTTTCTTCCTCCTCTCCTCCCTGCGGAAACCGAGGCAAGGGAGTTGGCCCAGCCATGTTAAAAAGTCAGGAACCAAACCAAAGGCAGGAAGTGTCTGCTCTCACCTGCCAGTCTTAAAACAACTGACAATTGAGGACAAGCAGCCAGCTTCATGTTACATTTCCATCTCCCCCTGATGTGTTGCACTTAAGCCTTTTCCTCCCTACCATGCTGGCTGGCTGTTTCCTGTCCCTTATGCCCCTGTAGGAGCCAAGATGAGGTCCCTTGAAGAGGAGGTTGAAATTTTTTCATCGCATATGTTAGACACTGGGAATCCAGAGGCCAGCTGACAGGCAGGGCACTTGCCTCATGCAACTTATGTCCAAATTGAATAAAAGTTGCCCACCGGTGCTACACAACTGTGGTTCAGGGCTACTAATTTGTTGACAAGCCAACAAATTGGCTTCAATTTGTTTGAAGCCAGGTTTCAAGCCAAAAGTATGCCTGGATTCATCATTGTTCCTTAGAATTTTTACATCACTTAGTTTTATTTTTTTGAGCTTTCTGCAAAAAAACTTTGACAAATTAGCAAATACATCATGCTAACATTTTTTTAAAACATGCCCACTAGAATATGAACTCCTTGAGGGCAGGGCTCTTGTTCTGTTCACAGCTGTAATCCCCCAAAACCACTAGGTGCTCAAGTATTTGTTGACGAAATAAGTATCCTTAGAAACAGTGACTGAGCTAATTTGCTTGGATTTAAATTTAAAATTTAAAGTTTAAATTTTGGATTAAAATTATAATCTCTGAACAAGTTTATGAGTAAATTTAATTATTAGAAACTGAACCAGCAGTTACAAAAACTGTTAATGTTATGCTTCAAAAATTGTGGGGACTTCAGGTTCCAGATGAAATGTATTAAAAGACACCAGATTTACAATCCTGCCTGAAACAACTAAAATCTGGAGGAAAATATATTAAGCAAAGCTTTTTAAGACATTGACCATCAGGCAATGAAAGATCATGATCCCTGAGAGGCAGGAAACAAATGACATGAGCACTCTGATTGCCCCAGGTTATTTATTGCCTGGAGAAGGTTTCCAAGATGTACCAGAATAAGGGGAACCCAGGTATAGCTCAGTGGTCTCCCTCAACTGTGAGTTCAGAGAGACAAAGGCGGGTAGAGTTTGCAAGGCCAGTTGCAGAAGAGGAGAGAGCTGCAAAGAGAGAGAGAACCCTGGAGATTTGCAGAGGGTCTCCCTTGAGTCTTATCAGTGAATGTGGGGGAGAAAAACACCTGAGGCCAAGGAAGGAAGCACCCAAAAAGATTAGAAGGAACGATTCTTAGAATTTCCAAAGGGCTGGGAATAGTTCCTGTTTCCATTGACCAGAGTGGAAAACCTCATAATTCACAGGGCATTAGATAGAGTGTTCAGAAGTGGGGGAGTGGGGAAAGGGGCATTAGGCTTAAACTAAATGATGTACTGATGCTACCTGAAAAAGCGCAAAAGCAAGACCTGAAAGGGTCAAACTGTTTCCAAGTCACGTAACTGTGTCCCCTTGTTGGGGGGCAATCCACCATGGGTCCTGATTATGCCTGCACATTCTTGCAGGTATGCCAAAATTGCAGAACCCTGGCCGCTTTATCCAGGCAATTTCACCGGGTTGTATTTGCAGTGAACAATCTTGACAGATGAGGTAATGTTCACCCCTTTGAACAAAGAACAGTCTTGCTTCTGCTTGCTATGAAAGTCATGAGTACCCAAGCTCAGTCTTCCTCTCCTATAATGAAACCCACAGTGTGTGCAGGCTTCCATTACGGGTCCTTTGAATCACCCCAATGGGACTTAGGAATTATGGAAAACCGGCATGAGCAGCAAGATAGACCATATTCAGGGCCATAAAACAACTCTCAATAAATTTAAAAGTATATAAGTCTTACAAAGTATGGTCTCAGACCACAATAGGATTAAATTAGAAAGCAGAAACAAAGAGACCTCTAGAAGATCCCCAGATATTTGGAAATTCAATAACACATTTCTAGGTAATCCAAGGATGAAAGGAAAAATCAAAAGAGATATTAGAAAGTATTTTTTAACTGAATGAAAATGAAAACACTATATATCAGAAGTTGTGGGGTGCCATTAAAGCAGTGCTTAGGGGAAAATTTATAGCACTAAATGCCTATATTAAAAAAGAAGAAGGATCTTAACGTTAGTAACCTCAACTTCCACCTTAAAAACTAGAAAAAAGAGCAGAGTAAACCCAAAGTAGGTAAAAGAAAGAAAATAATAAAGATCAATGTAGAAATCAATAAAATAAATAAAACAGAAACCCAGTAAACTTAAAGCTGGTCCTCTGAGAAGATCAATAAAATTGATCCACCTCAGGCCACACTGTTGATCAGGAAAAAAAAGGGAAAAAACACAAATTATCTGTATCAGGAATGAAAGGGGTCTCATCATTACCAATTCTATATACACTAAAATATAATAACAACTATTATTAATACTATTAACAACTATATTCCAATAAAGTCAACAGTTTAGATGAAATGGACAAATTCCTTTAATGACACAAGCTACTAAACTCACTCAAGAAGAAGTAAAAAATTGGAATAGCCCTGTATCTGTTAAAGAAACTCAATTTGTAGTTTAAAACACCCCTCTCCCCCAGCACAGGCACACAAAAACTCTTAAGGCCCAGATGGCTTCTGTAGTGAATTCGAGCAAACATTTTTTTTTAATTTTATTTATTTATTTATTTATTTTGGATGCGTTGGGTCTTCGTTGCTGCACGTGGGCTTTCTCTAGTTGCGGCGAGCCGGGGCTACTCTTCATTGCGGTGCGCGGGCTTCTCATTGCAGTGGCTTCTCTTGTTGTGGAGCACAGGCTCTAGGCGCATGGGCTTCAGTAGTTGTGGCACACGGGCTTCCATAGTTGTGGCTCAGTGAGCTCTAGAGCACAGGCTCAGTAGTTGTGGTGCACGGGCTTAGTTGCTCCGCGGCATGTGGGATCTTCCCAGACCAGGACTCGAACCCGTGTCCCCTGCATTGGCAGGTGGATTCTTAACCACTGCACCACCAGGGAAGACCTGGCTATACATAACCAGGAAACTGAAGAGAAGGGACTACTTCCCAACTCATTATAAGACCAGTATTGATCTGATACCAAAGGTAGGTAAAGATGTTACAAAAAAAGAAAACTACAGATCAATATCTCTCATGAAAATTGATGCAAAAATCCTCAACAAAATTTTACCAATTCAATCCCTGATGATCAAGTGGGATTTATTCCAGGAATTCAGGGTTGGTTTAAATATTCAAAAATCAATTAATTTAATTTATCATATTAGCAGACTAAAAAGAAAAACCATATGATCATCTCAAGAGATACAAAAAAATTTGACATAATCCAACATTCATTACTGATAAAACCCTCAGCAAATTGGAATGGAAGGGAACTTTCTGAACCTGAAAAGGGGCATCTATTTAAAAAAAAAAAAACTATAGCTAACACCATACTTAATTTTGAAAAACTGAATGCTTTCTCCCTAAAATCAGGAACTAATCAGGAACAAAACTGTTAATGTCTCCTCTCACAACTTCTATTCAACATTGTACTGGTGATTCTAACCCAGGGCAATCAGGCAAGAAAAAGAAATAGTCATCAGGATTGGAAAAGAAGTAAAACTGTGTTTTTTAAAATAAATTTATTTATTTTATTTATTTATTTTTGGCTACGTTGGGTCTTCATTGCTGTGCCCGGGCTCCCTCTAGTTGAGGTGCACGGGCTTCTCATTGTGGGGGCTTCTCTTGTTGCGGAGCACAGGCTCTAGGCACGCGGGCTTCAGTAGCTGTGGCACGAGGGCTCAGTAATTGTGTCTCGCGGGCTCTAGAGCACAGGCTCAGTAGTTGTGGCACACGGGCTTAGTTGCTCCGCGGCATGTGGGATCTTCCTGGACCAGGGATCAAACCCGTGTCCCCTGCATTGGCAGGCAGATTCTTAACCATTGCACCACCAGGGAAGTCCCGTAAAACTATTTATTCACAGACAATGATCATCTATGTAGAAAATCCAATGGGATCATCAAAAAAGTTACTAGAACTAATAAGTTAATTTATCAAAGTTGCAGGATACAAGATCAATATACAAAAAATCAAATGTATTAAGACATATCCTGATCCAAATGGCTTCACTGGCAAATTTTAACAAAATTTAAAAAAGAAATACCTCTAATCCTACACATTCTCTTCCAGATAATAGAAGAGGCAGGAACACTTCCCAACTCGTTTTATGAAGCCAGCATTATCTTGGTACCAAAACCAGACAAAGACAGTACAAAAAACAAGGGAGAGAGAGAAAACTGTTCTAATTAGTCTATTCCAATTGGTCTCTTCCAACTAGACCAGTTTCCCTCATGAACTTAGATACAAAAGTCCTCAATGAAATATTAGCAAACTGAACTGGTTATATATAAAAAGAATAAAAACATTTCCAAATCACATATCCAACAAAGAGCTTATATCCAAAATATATTTTTAAAACTCTCTTCATGCAACACTAAGAAAACAATCAACCCAGTAAAAAGATGGTCAAATGGCTTCAACAGATAATTCACCTGAGAGGATATACTACCAGCTTACCTCGTTTTCTTGTGCTTCACTTTGTTGCTCTTTGCAGAGACTGCATTTTGTTTTTTACAAATTGAAGGTTTGTGGCAACCCTGCATTGAGTAACTCTATTGGTGTCGTTTTTTTTCTGACAGCATTTGCTCACTTCATGTCTTTGTGTCACATTTTGGTAATTCAGTATTTCAGACTTTTTCATGATTATTATATTTGTTATGCTGATCTGTGATCAGTGATCTTTGATGTTCCTGTTGTCATTGTGTTGAGGTGCCATGAACTGTGCCCAGGATGGCAAATTTAATCAGTAAATGTTGTGTGTGTTTCCTGACGACTCTGCCTACTGGCCATTTCCCCATCTCTCTCCCTCTTCTCGGGCCTTCCTATTCTCTGAGACACAGCAATATTGAAATCAGTCCACTTAAACCCAACAGTGGCCTCTAAGTGTGTTCAAGTGGAAGGAAGAGTTGCACATCTCTTATTTTAAATCAAAAGCTAGAAATGATTAAGCTTAGGGAGGGAGGCATGTCAAAAGCCAAGACAGGCTAAAAGCGAGGCATCTTGTGCCAAGCAGTGAGCAAAGGTTGTGAACGCAAAGGAAAAGTTCTTGGAGGAAATTAAAAGTGCTGCCCCAGTGAACACACGAATGATGAAAAAGTGAAACAGCCTTATTGCTAAGATGGAGAAAGTTGTAGTGGTCTGGATAGAAGAACAAACCAGCCACAACATTCCCTTAAGCCAAAGCCTAATCCAGAACAAAGCCCTAACTCTTCAATTCTATGGCTGAGAGAAGTGAGGAAGCTTCTTCTCAGATGCCATCTCCATAACATGAAAGTACAAGGTGAAGCAGCAAGGGCTGATCTAGAAGCTGCTGCAAGTTATCCAGAATATCTAGCTAAAAGAATTAATGAAGGTGGCTACACTAAACAGTAGGTTTTCCATGTAGATGAAACAGCCGTATATTGGAAGAAGACAGCACCTAGGACTTTCATAGCAAGAGAGGAGAAGTCGATGCCTCACTTCAAATTTTCAAAGGACAGGCTGACTCTCTTGTTAGAGGCTAATGCAGCTGATGACTTTAAGCTGAAGCCAATGCTCATTTACCATTCCAAAAATCCTGGGGCCTTAAGAATTATGCTAAATCTTCTCTGACTCTATAAATGGAACAATAAAGCCAGGATGACAGCACATCTGTTGACAACATGGTTTACTGAATATTTTAAGCCCATTGTTGAGGCACTGCACAGGAAAAAAAAAATTCCTTTCAAAACATTACTGCTCAATGATAATGCACCTGGTCATGCAAGAGCTCTGCTGGAGATGTACAACGAGATTAATGTTGTTTTCATGCCTGCCAACACAACATCCATTCTGCAGCCCATTGATCAAAGAGTAATTTCAACTTTCAAGTCTTATTATTTAAGAAATATATTTTTTAAGGCTATAGCTGCCATAGATAGTGATTGCTCTGATGGATCTGGACAAAGTCAATTGAAAACCTGAGAAGGATTCACCATTCTAGATGCCATTAAGATCATTCACGATTCATGGGAAGAGGTCAAAATATCAACAATAACAGGACTTTGGAAGAAGTTGATTCCAACCTTCATAGATGACTCTGAGGGGTTCAAGATTTCAGTGGAGGAAGTAATTGAAGAGAACTAGAATTTGAAGTGAAGCCTGAAGATGTGACTGAATTGCTGCACTCTCACAATAGAACTTTAACAGATGAGGAGTTGCTTCTTACGGATGAGCAAAGAAAGTGGTTTGTTGAGATGGAATCTACTCCTGGTGAAGATGCTATGAAAATTGTTGAAATGACAACAAAGGATTTAAATATTACACAAATTTAGTTGATAGAGCAGCGGCAGGGTTTGAAAGAACTGTCTCCAATTTTGAAAGAAGTTCTGCTGTGGGTAAAATGCTATCAAACAGCATTGCAGAGAAATTGTTCATGGAAGGAAGAGTCAACTGATGGCAAACTTACTTGTTGTCTTATCGTAAGAAACTGCCACTACCACCCCAGGCTCAGCAACCACCACCTGTCAACATCAAGGCAAGACCCTCCACCAGCAAAAAGGTTACAACTTGCTGAAGGCTCAGATGATGGTTAGCATTTTTAAACAATAAAATTTATAAAATCTCTACCCTTCCTTTGGCCCCTTCTCCCCAACTCCTCCCACCTACATGTAAAGATTGGTCAAGGACAGATGATGGATAAAGAAGATGTGGTATATATATATATATATATATATATATACAATGGAATATTACTCAGCCGTAAAAAAATGAAATAATGTCATTTGCAGCAACATGGATGGACCTAGAGATTATCATACTAAGTGAAGTAAGTCAGAAAGAGAAAGACAAATATCATATGATATCACTTATATGTGGAATCTAAAATATGATACAAATGAACTTATTTATACAACAGACTCATAGTTATAGAAAACAAACTTATGGTTACCAAAGGGGAAAGGTGGGGAGGGACAAATTAGGACCTTGGGATTCACAAACACACACCATATATATAAAATAAACAACAAGGACCTACTGTATAGCACAGGGAAGTATATTCAATAGTTCAATATTTCAAAGAATTTGAAAAAGAATACACACACACACATATATATAAAACTGAATCACTTTGCTGTACGCCAGAAACTAACAAAACATTGTAAACCAACAATACTTCAGTTAAAAAAAGATTGATTAAAAAAAAAAAAAGATTGATTGTCACTAAGTTAAATCAACATTATTGAGACAAAGCTGCCTTTAGGAAGAATGACCTACATGCAGTGATATAGGAACATATCCAAGATAGTGTTACATTAAAAAAAGGAAGTTGTACAATCGTTCATATAGTTTATCTTATTTAAATTTAAAAAACTTATGGAAAAGCATCACATTTTTAAATGTACATTTATAAAAAAACAAACAAATTGAAACACCCCCAGCACAGTCAAATAGCCCTACCTGCACACGCCACCCACCTGCGCTTTTTCACTCTCTTAAGAGACTCTGAATCTCATGGTAACTCAAGGAAACCGTAAACATCATTAATAGGAAAGAGAATGTGGGTTGATGCATGAATAAATGTTGGAAATGCCAAGGATTTCATATTGTTTTAAGTCTGTTCTTAACAATAAGTAACAATAATTGGACTGAATTTTATCTCTTGTTTTTTTACCCACACTGCTTTCTGGTTCTGTGAAAAAGACCTAGGTGTCTTAACTGACAGCAAGTTCAATAGAAGCCAACTGTAGGCGGACCAAAAAAATCAAATGCAAAGTTAAACTGGATTAATAGATGTGATATTCAGTTCTAGATGATGCATTGTTCTCTGAGCTGGCGAGAACACAGCTGGAGTAATAAAGGCTATCATTTATTATAAATGTGACGTACTCCCTGTAAAAAAACAAATAGTACAAAACGGTATGAAATAAATAGTCGAAGTCCCTGCATCTTTCCACCCCCCCACCCATTTGCCATGGTTTGCTGATATGAAGAGTTTGGAGTGTTTTCTTCTAAATACAAACATTTTATAGACATATGTAATTTTCTTCCAGAAAAGAAATCACTTTTGCAACTTGCTTTTCATTTCCTAAATCACAGACATCAACATTTAGAGATGTTCCATAATTTCCTTAATCAACCCCCTACACATGGACATTTGTCTGTATCTGTAAGGTAGGTTCACAAAAATGGAATTTCTGGGTCAAAGAGCACATTTACAATTTTTGATAGGTAATCTCCAGAGAAGAGACCCTCTCCCTGACAGAATTGCCCTTCTGGATTCACTCAAGCCAAGTTCACCCCAGGACAGCATTCTTCCACACCTGGTGGAGGCATGGTAGAAGGCCAGAGGACACACAGTGTTAAGTCTACCTGTTCATAAACATCCATTTGTGCCAACTGTTTTATTGAGGCAATGTCTGAGATGGCCTTGTGAATTTGAGTTCAGGTTCTAGGTAGCAAGGTTTAATTTGGACTTTTGGAAAATGGGAACACCTGGGTGGGTGGGATGTAGGATGGTAGATGGTAGAGGAAAGAACACAGTGCTGGAAGAGAAGAAGGAAGTGAGAAAGGTGGGCGAAGACTTTTACATACTTCGTAATTTTGATAGAACTTGGGTAATGGCTGGAATAATTCCTTAAAAGCTCTCTAATGCCATTGGCAGATTTATGGTTCTATAGGGTGCCAGGGCCTGAATTTTGGATCTTTCTAACATGATAATCCAATTATGAGCCTTTAGTAAATTCTCCAGTAGCTCCCCCCTGTCTTATAGACCAAGTCTATACTGTCTAGTGCAGTACACGAGGCCCCTCCTCAGGGTCTGCACCAGCCCTCGTGTGATATGTCTTTTACTTCCTGCTCTACCCCACCCCACCACCTCACATTAGATTCTCACGCTCAGGGCTCTAACAGGCATCTGTGCCTTTGCATGTGTTTTTCCTTCTTCCTAAATACTGACTCCAGCTTAGGTACCTGGAAAACTCCTGCTCAACTTTCACATCTCAGCTCAAACCCCACCTCCTCTGTAAAGTCTGCCTTGTCTCACCTCATCAGAACTGAGTCCCATCTTCCTTTACACCCATGCATTTGTACAAACTCCCATCACAGCTACTAAATGATTCTACTGTTTAGCCCTTCATTTGTGATTCTCTCCCCTTTAGTCTGTGAGCTCCTTGAAGGTAAGAGCAATTTGCTTTCTTCTTGGTATTCCCAGTACCTACCCAGGTCCTTGGTACTTAGAACCTGCTCAAAAAATATTTGCTGAATAAAGGAGTGACCTTCTTGACCTGCCTTGTCTGGATTGTTTGGCTGCAACAGAGCTGATTCAGAGAATCAGGAACTTCTGGAAGTTTCTCACTTGTTGTATGGGAGTATCCTAAATTGAAGTGACCCAGGGAAGTGGGTCATTCAAGAACAAGAGGTGAACCTACTTCTCCTCGAACACAGGTCTGGCAAATTCTTTTGCCTTGGGTTTCCTTACCCTCTCTAGGGGAGAATCACTAAATTCAAAATTGCATCAGACTGCAACTAGAGATTATCATACTAAGTGAAGTAAGTCAGAAAGAAAGACAAATACCATAAGATATCATTTATATGTGGAATCTAAAATATGACACAAATGAACCTATCTGCAAAACAGAAACACACACTCACAGACATAGAGAACACACTTGTGGTTGCCAAGGGGAAGGGGGAGGGGTGAGGGGGAGGGAAGGGCCGGGAGTTTGGGATTAGCAGATGTAAACTATTATATATAGGGTGGATAAACAACAAGGTCCCACTGAATAGCACAGGGAACTATATTCAATATCCTCTGATAAACCATAATGGAAAAGAATACCAAAAAAAGAATGTCTCTATGTGTGTAGCTGAGTCACTTTGCTGCACAGGAGAGATTGCCACAACTTTGTAAATCAACTATACTTTAATTTTAAAAAAAAGCAAAATTCAAAAAAAATTGCATCAGAGGATATTTGCCTAGCTTGGATCAGAATCTACCAGTTAAAATGAGATAGACTGAGATTACTGCCTTGAGAAAAGCAGTATACCACAATAGCTAAGGAGTTTGAAATCAGAAAGATCTATGTTTGAATCCTGACTGCAGCATTAACTAGTTGTGGGTGGATTTGCTCATTGATTTGACAATCATTTTTTTAATGGCATCCTATTTTCATTGGTAGAGATTCAAAATAGCTATTGTTGGTTTGAATTTAATCAGGATGCATGAATCTACCGAATATACCAAAAGGCTAGCTGTTTTTCTTTGGCAAAAAGCCAGAAAACTTTCTATTCTATTTTAGTCTCCTTTTTCTTTATTTTGTATGTGGGATTGAGTAATACGGTTTCTTTTTTCTGAATGTTTGTACAAATATGCTTTTTTTCTAGAAAGTTATAAAATCATTAGGAACTTTTATTTCCTTTATCTAAAAGAAATCTTCAAATACATCTTGTAAAGACCAATTCCACTCTCTTTCCCAATCCCTAGTAATGGACCCTGACAGTTTAAACAAAATAAAAAGTCAAGCAGTGGAGGAAATGTAGGCAGACCACACCTGAAGGGCTATTAAAGCTCCCTCCTGGGAGGTCTGGCAATGATAAAGGAATAGGATGATGAGTTTTTGTTATCTCTTTGTCACAAAAAGGAAGCCAAGTTCCAAGCCCACCCTATAATTTAGTCCTTAAGGCAACTCAGCTGAAAATAACACAAGTGCTTCTAGGCAAAAGGCAAAACAATTTTCTCACTTGACAGAGACTGAGAATCAGGGGACTTTCTTCTAACAGTGGAAAGAGTACATTCCCACCTGAAATTTTATTTTAAACAACACTTTGTGCTTGGGTTAATTGCCTTAGGTCTAAATTGCTACAGTAGGAGGGGGGACCCATCTCTTGTCCTTCTATTCTTTTCCAACATGAGAAGTAAAGGAGATAAACTTTCAGAGAGTATTAGAGGTAGTGGGATCATAGTGCTCATGTCTAACCCTCTCATTTTACAGGTGAGGATATACTTACAGAGGCTGATGGATTTAGGGGCCTGCCCTAGGGCTAATCATCACTGGTGTCTGGAGAGGCCATGTGTGGTGGCAGAAAAGAACTGGTACTAGAGCCAGTTTGACCCAGCTTCTGGTCCTTCTCTGAGACCTCAGGCAGCTTTAGTTACCTCTCTGAGCTAGATTTCCATCTATGTAAAAAAGAAAAACCTGGGTTATAAAATCTCTACTATCACTTCAAGTGATAGCATCCTGAAAATGGTTTTTCGTTGTTGTTGGTTGGTTGATTGGGCTTTTCATTGTTGTTTGTTTATTTTAATTGTGCCTGCATGTACAGTGCTGCACCACCATGTGAACTTGGGGGGGGGCATGCCACTGCCTCAATCACATGGCCACCAAGGTCTCGGGGCCGGGGAGGCGCACACTGGGGAAGGGTATGGGGAGCAGCCAAGTGGCTTTTTTTTTTTTTTTTTGTCGTCCCGACCAGGGATTGAACCCGTGCCCCCTGCATTGGTAGCGCAGAGTCTTAACAACTGAACCACCAAGGAAGTCCCCAAGTGGCTTTTTTAAGATCAGAGCCAAAATTACCCGGTCCCTCGTCCGGGACATTTTTTTTTTTTTTTTAATTTATTTATTTTATTTTTGGCTGTGTTGGGTCTTCGTTTCTGTGCGAGGGCTTTCTCCAGTTGTGGCAAGCGGGGGCCACTCTTCATCGCGGTGCGCGGGCCTCTCACCATCGCGGCCTCTCTTGTTGCGGAGCACAGGCTCCAGACGCGCAGGCTCAGTAGTTGTGGCTCACGGGCCTAGTTGCTCCGCGGCATGTGGGATCCTCCCAGACCAGGGCTCGAACCCATGTCCCCTGCATTGGCAGGCAGATTCTCAACCACTGCGCCACCAGGGAAGCCCTCGTCCAGGACATTTTAACCACACTTTACTGCCCCTCACGCCGTAAGTTCTTGTTTGCAAAAATTGTGAAACACTTGCTACTCAAAGAGTGGTCCGTCTGCAGACCTTCAGCTACACCTGGGGGCTTATTATACAGCAGAGCTTGTGGCTCAAACCCTAGACTAGACCTTGTGCATCAGACTCTGCATTTTAACAAGATCCACTACTGGCTTAGAGTTTGAGAAGCACTGTGTTTAAATACTCTGTGCTGTAGTGTTGATCATAAACACTCTAATTATATTAACATTATATGTATATGTATATTATTTATTTTTATTTATTTATAGTTATATTATTTATGTATATTTATATTAACATTACATTTAATGTGTTTAAACTTAAAAAACGTAAATTAGAAGCATACATAAACAAATTACTTACTGTACAGATCAAATTCACATTTCACATCATCAGGACTTGAGAATTTAGATTCAAGGCCCAGAATTATTCCTTATTATTTGCGTGATGCTGGACAAATTATCCCCCAAGCTCCAGCTTCCCCAGCTGTAAAATGTGAATAATTCCTGCCTTGCATACTTCATCAGGGGTATTATGAAGAGCAAATGAAATAATATATGCAAAAGAACTTTGTAAACATTATAGAGAAGCAACTTTTAAGAAAGGGGATAATCCTGACTCTATTGATAGTAGAACAAAGTACCTTCGAGAAGTTGATAGGATGGGTTTTGTTTATAGAGAGAGGTAATTAACCTGCACAGTGAGGTTTATGAAATGATGGGAAGGCTTCTTCCATCCTCTTCATTCTCTCATCTGGGAAATGTCAGAATTTTTCTAATGGGAGCCTGGGATTGAAAGAAGTTCAATACAATAAATCAATTAAGAGACTGTATGTAATATTTTAAAACATCTTTGTAAATGCATTAATGAGCTGGCATTATTATATTAGACATGACACCAAAAGCATTATCCATGAAAGGAAAAAATGGACAAATTGGGCTTCCTCAAAATTAGGAAATTCTTTTTTCAGAAGATACTGGTAAGAGAATGAAAAGACAAACTACACAGGAGAGAAAATATTTACAAATCCTATCGGTAAAATACCTATATTTAGGTATACCAGCAATCCCATAAAAAATGGGCAATATATTTAAACAGACACTTCACCAATAAAAATATAGGGGTGGCAACTAAGCACCATAAAATATGCACAACATCAGTTGTTACTATGGAAATGCACATCAGAAGCATGATGAGATAACATCACATGCATGTTAGAATGGCTGGAATTAAAAAGACTTACTATACCAAGTGTTGGCCAGGATGTGGAAGAAACAGAACTCTCAGACATTGCTGATGAAAAATGGTTTGGACGTTTCTTTAAAAGTTAAATATATGCCTACCATATCTTCCAGTCAATCCACTCCGCGATATCTACCCAAGAGATATGAAAGCATATGTACATACAAAGACTTATACATGAATGTCCTTACAGTATTTGTAGTCGCCAAAAAAGCTGAAAATAAACTAAATGTCCATCAACAGGTGAGCAGATAAAAGAATTGTAGTATATCCATTCTGCGGTTGGCTGAAAAATTGCCCCCCAAAGACACCCAAGTCCAATGCCTGAAACCTCTGAATGTTACCTTATTTGGGAAAAGGGTCTTTGCTTTTATGATTCAGTTAAGAATTTTGTGAAGAAAAGATAATCCTGGATTATCCAGATGAGCCTTAAATACCACCGTAAGTGACATGATAAGAGAGACCCGAGGAAGAGAAGACAAACAGAAGAGGCGGAGGCACTGTGACCACAGAGGCAGAGATTGTGACGCAGTCACAAGTAAAGGAATGGAGACTTTCCCCAGGAGCTGGAAAAGGCAAGGAAGAGTTTCTCTCCTAGAGCCCCTGGAAAAAGAGTGGTCTTCCTGGATTTCAGGCTTTTAGCCTCCAGAACTGTGGAAAGAATACATTTCTGTTGTTTTAAGCCATTGGGTTTGTGGTAATTTGTTGCAGAAGCCCCAGGAGACTAATATACATACAAGAGATTATTCCGTAATAAAAAGAAATGAACACTTCGTCCACATAATAATATGGCTAAATTTCAAAATAATTATGCCAAGTGAAAGAAGCCAGACCAAAAAAAAAGAGTACGTATTGCATGATTCCACTTCTATGAAATTCTGTGAAATTCTAGAAAATGCAAACTATGGAGACAGAAAGCAGATCAGTGTTTGCCTGGGGGTGAGGAAGGGCAGAAATGAGATATTACAAAGGGCACAAGAAAACTTTTGGAGGGGTTCATTATCTTGACTGTGGTGATGGTTTTACAGGTGTATACTTATGTCAGCTTTATTGAATTATACATTTTAAATGTGTATACATTATTATATGTTAATGATGCCTTAATATATTTTAAACAAAGCAAAACAAAACAAAACAAAATATAAAGGGCTATCAATCGCTAGTGCCCACAGTCTCCTGGTAGAAGTAAATCCAAATGCTGTCTGGAAGACCAGACACCTTAGACACTGGGGTTGAAAAATTCCCATCAATCAGCTTCAAAGGATTGTGAGCTCATGTTCGAAACTCCCAAAACACTGAAGGAAGGAAGGCAGAAAAAAGAATCCGCAGGAAAATAATTAGGTATCAAAATCAGACTAGTATTTCAGATATTGGAATGAACAAAATCAGAATATAAAATAAAATATGCTTCCTATGTTTAAAGAAATAAAAGATAATTAAAAACATGAAGAAGATATAAAGGACTGTAAAATAATTTTAAATATTGTAAAATAATGAAATAAATTAAAACTTAAAAAAATAAGCCTACAATAATGGAAAATTAAAACCTAAAGGAGGAACTTCCCTGGCAGTCCAGTGGTAAAGACACCCTGCTTCCACTGCAGGGGGTGCAGGTTTGATCCCTGGTTGGGGAAATAAGATCCCACATGCCAAACACCTCCCTCCCCCAAAGAAAAAATAAAACCCAAAGGAATTTAACAACAGATTAAACACAGCTGAAAATATACTTTGGTAAATCAAATAATATCCTTCCCCTCATATGTCTATACCTCAGGCCTTAGAACCTGTGACAATGTTATGTTACACGGCAAAAGGGATTTTGCAGATGTAATTAAGGTTATGGATCTTGAGATGAGAAGATTATTCTGGATTCTCTGGGTGGGTCCACTGTCAACAGGGGAGCTTGAAACTGAGGGCAGTCAGTCATCAGTGAGATCTCTTACACCTGTGACCTGCCTTCACCGATCAAGCTCGCTTTAATTGTTGCTTCAAAAGACTTGCCTGTCCTCCAAGCGTCAAGTGGTGAAAACAATCAGATGTTTGCCTGAGCTGATTTTTAGGAACCTGGAGTCAGCTGTGTCCAGTTGGAGCTTGAGCTGGTTAAGACTGGTTAGGACCACCGCCCCCCCCCCAACCCGGCATGCGCTAGTGTCCGCTCCGTGACCTTTTGACATCAGAGGGCTGAAAGCTCCACACTCAGGTCATGCTAATGCCCAAATTTCTGAACACGTGTCCTGTGAAGATATCTGTAGCTTAGTTGAGCCTGCGCAAAACCATGATTACCTCCCCTTTTTCTTATTTACATTCACTTTGCCACACGCCCCCGCCACCTCACCCCATCCTGCTCCGTATCCCATAAATATCCTGAGCTCTGTGCCTTGACGGAGGATAATTTGATATTTGTTCTCCTTTCTCCTCGCTTGGTTGCCTCGTGGATAAACCTTTTCTCTGCTGCAGACCTTGGCATCTCAGCATTCAGCTTGCTGTGCGTCAGGTAAATGAACCTGGTTCAGTAACAAGCCTTTAATTCAACTTAATTAATTTATTTTTTTATTGAAGTATAATTGATGTACAATATTGTGTCTGTGTCAGGTTTACAGCAAAGTGATTCAGTTATATACATATATATTTTTTTCAGATTATTTTCCACCCTAGGTTATTACAAGATTTTTTTTTTAAGCTATGTTGTTTTTGTTTTGTTTTGTTTTTAAATTAATTTATTTATGGCTGTGTTGGGTCTTCGTTTCTGTGCGAGGGCTTTCTCTAGTTGTGGCAAGCGGGGGCCACCCTTCATCGCCGTGCGCGGGCCTCTCACTGTCGCTGCCTCTCTTGTTGCGGAGCACAGGCTCCAGACGTGCAGGCTCAGCAATTGTGGCCCACGGGCCTAGTTGCTCCGCGGCATGTGGGATCTTCCCAGACCAGGGCTCGAACCCGCTTCCCCTGCATTGGCAGGCAGACTCTCAACCACTGCGCCACCAGGGAAGCCCTATTACAAGATATTGAATATAGTTCGCTGTGTTATACAGAAAATCCTTGTTGCTTATCTGTTTTATATATGGTAGTGTGTGTCTGTTAATCCCATACTACTAATTTATCCCTCCCTCCCTCCCCCTTTCCCCTTTGGTAACCAAAACTTTGTTTTCTATGTGTGTGAGTCTGTTTCTGTTTTGTTTTGTTTTTTTAATTTATTTATTTATTTATTTATTATTTTTGGCTGCATTAGGTCTTCGTTTCTGTGTGCGGGCTTTCTCTAGTTGTGGGGAGCAGGGGCTACTCTTTGTTGCGGTGTGCAGGCTTCTCATTGTGGTGGCTCCTCTTGCTGCGGAGCACGGGCTCTAGGCACACAGGCTTTTGTAGTTGTGGCTTGTGGGCTCTAGAGCACAGGCTCAGTAGTTGTGGCACACAGGCTTAGTTGCTCCGCGGCATGTGGGATCTTCCCGGACCAGGGTTGGAACCCGTGTCCCCTGCATTGGCAGGCGGATTCTTAACCACTGTGCCACTAAGGAAGTCCTCTGTTTCTGTTTTGTAAATAGATTAATTTGTATTATTTTTTAGATTCCCCATATAAGTGATATCCTGTAATATTGGTCCTTCTCTGTCTTACTTACTCCACTTAGTATGGTAATCTCTAGGTCCATCCATGTTGTTGCAAATGGCATTATTTCATTCTTTTTTATGGTAACAAGCCTTTTATAGTGGGTCAGAAGGGTCAGAAGTGGGTCAGAAGGGTCAGAAAGACTCAGCCCACGGTTGCTTGCTTGGAAGACAGAAGGGGACCATGAGCCATGGGCTGAGGGCAGCCTCTAGAAGCTGAGAACAATCCTGATTGCCAGCCAGCCAGAAAATGGGGACATCAGTTCTGCAGCCACAGGGAACTCAGTACTACCAACAACCTGAATGGGCTGGAAACAGATTCTCCCCTGGAGCCTCCAGAAAGGAACACAGTCCTGCCAAGTTCTTGATTTCAGCCTTGTGGGAGTTGGGCAGAGAAAACCAGCCAAGCTCAATGGATTTCTGACCTACTGATTGGTGAGACAATAAAATTGTGTTGCTTGGAGCCACAAAGTTTGTGGTAGTTTGTTATGGCAGCAATAGAAAACGAATCCAGATATTCTGAAGAGAAAATAAATAACCTAGAGATTGATGTGGGGAAAAAAAAACCCAGAATGCAGCATAGAGAAAAGGAGATGGAAAATATGAAAGAAAGTTTAAAAAATATGGAGAGTGTGAGGCAGTCTAAGGTACTACCAGTAGGAGTTGCAGGAGGACAAAATAGAGAATAGGAGGGAGGAGGCAACTTTCAAAGAAGTCGTTACATAAGATTGTCCCAACTGATGAAAGATCCTAATCCTCAGATGCTGGAAATTTATTGAATTTCAAGCAGGATAAATGAAAAGAAATCCATCCCTAGACCTCTCATGGTTAAACCGCAGAGCAACAAAGAGAAAGAGATGCTAGTCAATTAGAAAACCCAGTTAGTTTACCACAAAGAAACAACAATTAGATTCACAACTACTCAACATCAACAATGGAAGCCAGGGCTTCCCTGGTGGTGCAGTGTTTGAGAACCCGCCTGCCAATGCAGGAGACACGGGTTCGAGCCCTGGTCCGGGAAGATCCCACATGCTGTGGAGCAACAAAGCCTGTGTGCCACAACCACTGAGCCTGTGCTCTAGAGCCCGAGTGCCACAACTACTGAAGCCCACACGCCTAGAGCCCGTGCTCCACAACAAGAGAAGCCCCCACTCGCCGCAACTAGAGAAAGCCCGCATGCAGCAACGAAGACCCAACACAGCCAAAAATAAATAAACAAAAAAAATTTTTTTTAAACTGTGTGAAACAAAAATAGTAATGTCTTGATGGTTAAAAAATCAAGATGGGGGGTGGTGTGATGAATTAGGAGATTGGGATTGACATATATACACTAATATGTATAAAATGGATAACTAATAAGAACCTGCTGTATAATAAAATAAAATAAAATTCAAAAAAATTCAAGATAGAATACACATACAATGGAGTATTATTGTAAGTACAAAGTGTAAGCACAGTAATTATATTATTATAAGTACAATAAGTTGACTGGTTGCAACAGAGACAATATATAGCCAACAAAGCCTAAAATATTTACTATCTAGCCCTTTACAGTCAAAGTTAGCCATCTCCTGCCCTAAAGAACACACAGGTAACTGGAACACCATTTCATTTTCCCTTTATTACCCAAAAGTCACTTGATCTTACAAAGCCCCAACCTCATGAGGGAAATCAGTGTCAGAGCACTCAGACTACCTGCATGAACACAGAGGTATGTTCTGGAAAAATCCCACATAGAAATGAGGACTTCATCATCTACAGTGTTTTCCATCAATAATGTTTTACAAAATTTGAATATGGAAGCATCATGTTACTTAAAAGGAAACCAAATCTGCCACCCCGCACGCAGAAAATAATGTGGTGGTAAGGATGTGGAGAAATTGGAACCCTTGTGCAGTGTTGGTGAGAATGTAAAATGGTCCAGCCGCTGTGGGAAACAGTATGGAGGGTCCTCAAGTAATTAAATATAGAATTACTATATGATCCAGTGATATAGAATTACCTTGGATCCAGTATATACCCCCAAAAATTGAAAACAAAGATTCAAAGAGATACTTGTACATCCATGTTTATAGCAGTTTTGTTCACAGTAGCCAAGAGATGGAAGCAACCCAAGTGTCTATGGACAGATGAATGGATAAGCAAAGTGTGAAATATATACACATATATATTTCATCCTTCTAAAGGAAGGAAATTCTGACACATGCTACAACATAGGTGACCTTGAGGACGTAATGCTGAGTGAAATAAACCAGGCACAAAAGGACAAATATTGTATAATTCTATTTATATGAGGTACCTAGAGGAGTCAAATTCATAGAGACAGAAAGTAGGATGGTAGTTGCTAGAGACTGGGGGAGGAGGGAATGGAGAGTTATTGTTTAATGAGTATAGAATTTCAGTTTTGCAAGATGAAAAGTGTCTGGAGATGGAGGCTGGTGATGGTTGCACAGCAATGCGAATGTACCTAATGCCACTGAACTGTACACTTAAAAATGGTTAAAATGGTAAATTTTATGTCATATATGTTTTGCTATATATTTTTATGTCATGTGTATTTATTTTTCTTACATTTTTAAAAAAATTTATTTTTATTTTTTGGCTGCGTTGGGTCTTCATTGCTGTGTGCGGGTTTTCTCTAGTTGTGGCGAGCAGGGGCTACTCTTCGTTGCGGTGCGCAGGCTTCTCATTGTGGTGGATTCTCATTGCGGTGGCTTCTCTTGTTGCGGAGCACAGGCTCTAGGCACGCGGGCTTCAGTAGTTGTGGCATGTGGGCTCAGTAGTTGTGGCTCACAGGCTCTAGAGAGCAAGCTCAGTAGTTGTGGTGCACAGGCTTAGTTGCTCCACGGCATGTGGGATCTTCCCGGACCAGGGCTCAAACCCGTGTCCCCTGCACTGGCAGGAGGATTCTTAACCACTGGGCAACCAGGGAAGTCCCTGTCATGTATATTTAACGGCATGAGGACAATAGCATATAAATCAGGAACAGGTGCTCATCATTACAGTGGTCTGCAGTCCTTGCATGGTCCAGGAGGAAGTTAAAGATGTTGTATAACTTTAGAAGTTAACATTTATCATGTTGTAATTCCTATCTAACTGCTAACAGAATAGAAATATGGTGTATAACTTTCAAAGTAGTAAAGGGGAAAAATTGGATTGAGGAAAAAAGAAAACATATTATCCATAAAAAGGCAAGAAAAAAGAAAGGAAAACAGAAAAGTAGAACATATTAGAGCAAATTTGAATGTGGAGGGAAACAATCCAGACGAGAGCAGGAGAGGAAGCATTCGAGGAAGAAATGAGAAATAGGGAGGAAGGTGTGTGTGAAAAGGAAGGGTACGGGATCGGAACACATGAGGATGAGGCAGGGGCTCTCAGGGTTGGGGGATGGTGAAGACGTGCACAGATGCTGGGTGGCTGTGGGCATGGTCCCCGGAAGATGAGGCGCTTCTGTCTGATGGCTTTTTAGAGTCACCAGTGAAGTGGAGGAAGCAAGGACATCTGCTGAGAGGGAGAGGGAGGGGATTGGGGGGTATGAGAGAGTTCAGCAGTGCTGCCCAGAAAGGGCAGAAAGTACCACAAATGGCAAGAGAGAAAAAGTCGCCCCTTCACAATTGTGTCTCGTTTCCTGGAAGTCTGCTTCTATCAATAGACTGTGGAGACATTTAGAACTACAGCTGAGCTGAGCCCACCTTGAAATGATAAAGCAGAAAATGCTTTATCCATTTCATTTTTGCTTCCATTTCATTTTTGCTTCTTTATCCATCCAACCTTCCTGTTTTGCAAACATCCCTGTCAAATTAAGTCACAGAATTATGAAGCTTGGTATCTTCGAGCTTGGAGGAAATTGGAGATCCTTTTTACAGAGGAGAAAGTCCCAGAAATATTAATCAAATTTTCCTTTCCCAGACCTCTGTTTTATTAATTATTTAATTGAAGTATAGTTGATTTACAATGTTTCAGGTGTACAGCAAAGTGATTCAGTCATACATCTGTTTTATTAATTTTATTTAAAAAGAAGACTCTGGCAATATAAGATGATTGACAGCATTTCTGCAGGACTTTTTTTTATTGTGTTAAAACTTAAAATTTACTATTTTAACTATTTTTAAGTGTACATTTCAATGGCACAGATTACATTCACTTTGCTGTGTACCCATTGCTACTATCCACCTCTAGAAGGTTTTCATCTTCCCAAATTAAAGCTCTGGACCCATTAAACAGGGTATCATTCTTTTTTTTTAATCTCCTTACATTGCCTTTATTTTTTTTTTTTAATTGGGGTATAGTTGCTTTACAATGTTGTGTTAGTTTTTGCTGTACAGCGAAGTGAATCAGCTATATGTGTACATATATCCCCTCTTTTTTGGATTAGTAGTAGTGACATATATAGTAGTGTATATATGTCAATCCCAATCTCCCAATTCATCCCACCCCCTCATTTATCCCCTTGGTGTCCATACGTTTGTTCTCTACGTCTGTGTTTCTATTTCTACTTTGCAAATAGGTTCATCTGTACCATTTCAGGGTACCATTCTTAACCCACGTACTGACTGACTCAACAGCATTCATATGCATAACAACAGGGTCTCAGCCCCCCTCAAAACATCTCCCAGCTGTTTTTGGAGAATTTAAAGAGTGATTGTCAAGTGCTCATAAAGCAATTTGTTACCTTCACTTCCTCCCAGTGCCAGGCCTGCTTTTCCTTGGCCTCTTGGCTGGTGGAATGGCCCTGAAAGACACTTTCACTGATTGCCCATCCGTGGACCACCAACCTCCGAGCCCCAGTGCTTCCAGGACTTGGGATGTCAGAGCACTGTCGGATGCTGCGCAGAGGCCAGGGGGTGGGCTTCCTTTCCAACCTTCTCATCTGGAATACCACATAGCTCTGCTTGCATGCAGAGGCTCTGTTCTTGAAGAGTTCTTTCAACTTCCAGGCTTCATTCTCCCACCTAGCGTACTTCAAGTCCCCTGCACACACCTGAGTCTATAAACGGAAGCTGGTCCATCCTTTCCCTTCTCTTTTTGATTCCTGCTCCCTCTTCTTTCTACCTTCATCAGAAAGCACAGTCTCTAACTGCATATCGGTTGAGGCAAAAGGATGTGCGTGTGACTGTGTCTATGTCTGTGTGTTTGGGGGTGGGGGGAGGGTGGAAGTGGGAAGAGAGGCGAGCTGTCACATACCTTGGCAACAACCCTGTCGCACATCAATCACCCTTGGACCAGTTGCAGTTGGCTCTCAGAGCCCTATCTCCATCAGCAAGATAAAGTTAAGTTTTCTAGTCAGTGCTCATCTTGAAGAGGTTCCTGAAGACAGAAAACTAAAAACAGTTATCAATTCCAATGTAGACAACACGGTTTTATTTTTCTATTGTTTCCTTCACTGTAAGGTTATATGATGCTGTTAGCACTGAGATTGCTTTCGATAACACTGTATTCTAATGCTAGAAAATGTCACATTTGTAAAAATTAAGAAAAATTATAGACTGTTGGAACTTGAATACACCTTTAGAGATCATCAGTGCAATCTCATATTTTAGACAGAGAAAATGTGGCCAGAGGATTTAGGTGTCTTTTTTTTTTTTTTTTTAATATTCTTTAATTTTATTTATTTACTTATGGCTGTGTTGGGTCTTCGTTTCTGTGCGAGGGCTCTCTCTAGTTGTGGCAAGTGGGGGCCACTCTTCATCGCAGTGTGCGGGCCTCTCACTATCGCGGCCTCTCTTGTTGCGGAGCACAGGCTCCAGATGCGCAGGCTCAGTAGTTGTGGCTCACGGGCCTAGTTGCTCCGCGGCATGTGGGATCTTCCCAGACCAGGGCTCGAACTTGTGTCCCCTGCATTGGCAGGCAGATTCTTAACCACTGCGCCACCAGGGAAGCCCAATTTAGGTATCTTTATGGAGGTCACATAGCTGGTGTTCTGACACCAAATTAAATGTTCTTTTCAGTACATCATGCTGCTATCTAAATTTCCAATCTTTTCTGTGAAAGCAGAGCTTCTCAACCACTCTTTTCATTATTATACCCCCAGGAGTCTTTTCTGGTCTTTTTCCCCCTAAACCTGTCCCTTCTCCATGAAATTAAAATACGAGAGAAAATCTGTACATCTGTTTAGACACTGTATGTGTATCTGTGCTTTACACATAAAAAGAGTAAGATTTTTTTCACCCCTTCATTGAGAATGAATGTGTTAAAGCAATACAGAGTGGTGTAAAAGGCATAATTCTAAAACACCACCAAAAACAAACAAAAACTTTATGTTGGGGCACTTTGGGCTACCAGTAATAGAAATTTGACTAGAAGTCACTTAAACAAGGAAAATGTATAGCCCCACATAACAAGAAATCCAAAGGTAGGCAATTCAGGCTTGATTAATCCTTTATTCTATTGTAAGTTTATATAATCTTTTAATTAATAGACATTTTTGAGCAGTTTTAAGTTTACAGAAAAATTGAGCTGAAAGTACAGAGTGTTCCCATCTACTCCCTCACCTATTTCCCCTATTAATACTAGTTTCCCCTAATACGAACATCTTGCAATTGGTGTGGTACGTTTGTTACAATTGATGCACCAACATTACGTTATTAGTAACTAAAGTACATCATTTACATTAGGGTTCATACTTGGTACTGCAGTCTTTGGATCTTGACAGATGTGTATAATGACTTGTGTCCATCATTACAGAATAATACTGAATAGTTTCACTGACCTAAAAATACCCTGTGCTCCACCTATTTATTGCCTTCTCCCCCCAAATCCCTGTCAACCACTGATCTTTTTATTATCTCAATACTTTTGCCTTTTCCAGAATGTCATAGTCATATAGTATGTAGCTTTTCAGACTGGCTTCTTTCACTTAGTAACATGCTTTTATACTTTCTCCATGTCTTTTTATGCCTTGATAGCTCATTTCTTTTTTATCACTGAATAATATTCCACTATCTGAATGTACCATAATTTGTTTATTCATTCACCTTCTGAAGGATGTCTTGGTTGCTTCCAAGTTTTGGCAATTATGAATAAAACTGCTACAAACACTCATATGCAGGTTTTCATATGGACATAAGTTTTTAAATTATTGGGTAAATAGTAAACACTACTGCTGGATCATATGGTAAGAGTATGTTTAGTTTTGTAAGAAACTCCAGCAGTCTTCCAAAGTGGCTGCACCATGTTGCATTCCCACCAGCAATGATGAGAGTTCCTGTTGCTCCACATCCTCACCAGCATTTGGGTTGTCAGTGTTTTAGATGTTAGCCATTTTAACAGGTATGTAGTGGTATCTCATTATTGTTTTAATTTGCAATTCCCTAATGACAATATGATATAAAACATATTTTCATACACTTATTTGCCATCTGTATATCTGGTTTCTTAAGGTATCTGTTCAGATCTTATTGTTGAGTTTTAAGAGTTCTTTGTATATTTTGGATAATGGTCTCTTATGAGAGATCTCTTTTGGAAATATTTTCTCCCAGTGTGTGGCTTGACTTTTCATTCTTTTAATAGTAACTTTCACAGAACAGAAGGGTTTTTTAAAAAAATTATTTTATTTATTTATTTTATTTTTGGCCGTGTTGAGTCTTCGTTGCTATAAGCGGGCTTTCTCTAGTTGGCGGCGAGCGGGGGCTACTCTTCATTGCGGTGCGCAGGCTTCTCGTTGCGGTGGCTTCTCCTGTTGCGGAGCACGGGCTCTAGGCGCGCGGGCTTCAGTAGTTGTGGTGCACAGGTTAGTTGCTCCGTGGCATGTGGGATCTTCCCGGACCAGGGCTCGAACCCGTGTCCCCTGCATTGGCAGGCAGATTCTCAACCACTGTGCCACCAGGAAAGCCCCAGAAGGTTTTTTTTTTTAATGTTAATGAAGTCCAACTTATTTCTTTAGAAAATTTTTTTTATTGAACTAGAGTTAATTTACAATATTGTGTTAGTTTCAGGTGTACAGCACAGTGATTCATATATATATATATATATATATATATATATATATATATATTCTTTTTCAGATTCTTTTCCCTTATAGGTTATTACAAAGTATTGAATATAGTTCCCTGTGCTCTACAGTAGGTCCTGCTGGTTATCTGTTTTATATATAGTGATGTGTATATGTTAATCCCAAACTCCTAATTTATCCCTTTCCCCCTTCCCCTTTGGTAACCATGTTTGTTTTCTATGTTAACTTATTTCTTCCTTTCATAGATAACACTTCTGGTGTTGTACTTAAAACTCATCACCAAACCAAGGTAACCTTGATTTTTTCTGTGTTATCTTCCAGGAATTTTTCATTTAGATCTGTGATACATTCTATTTTCTTTTTTGATTAATACTCTCCATAATTTCCCATTTTAATTATTGCATTGGTGGCTGTTTTCCATTCACACTATAAATTGCGCTCTGAAAATTGTGTTCTTCTTACTTTCTATTCCACTATGTTTTTCTGCTTCCTTTCCATTGGTATTTCTTCTGCAATAATCCTTTTATAATGTCTATATGGTTTGGACTTGTACAATAACTTCTTTAATCATGAGCATATTTTGCAATTAGTAAGTCAAAGATTTCTCATTTTAAAATGGGAAATAATTCAGACCCTAAATGAAACTAACTTCATATATACCTAACTCAATATGTATCACCCAACCCAAGTGAAACGGCACAGCTGAAAAGCTGTGAAGATTCATAAAGTGTCTGTCAAATGGAACGTTCAAAGAAAGCATGGTGTTCTAAATGAGCTTGAGCTGGGATCGTGTGATTCATGAAGCGGCACTTGCCCTTTGCAGCCTAACACACATGGTGACAGGTGGAGAAACTACAAATAGCCTTGGCCTAAGAATGGAAAAAATGATAAGCTGGGGCCAAAGCTTTCAAAGTGACTGAATGCCAGGAATGCAAGGGGCAGACCTGAGGATACAGAAGAGGGTATTACAGGCCTCCCGAAGAACCTTTGAGTGCAGAGGACTTAGGCTGCATCCCTCTCCTGCTGGCTGCTTAGACTAGGGTAGAAAACTCCAAGACTCACTTCTGTGCCAGTCCTGAGATCCACGAGTACACACAGCGTGAATCACAAATACCAGCTTCTTCAAAACAGCCAAGGCCCCCATCAGTCGTTGTCATGACACTGAACTGAGCCACTCTGAGCTGCACATTTGCTGGGCCCATGGGGCTCTGTTGGTTGGTGTTGGGTTGATGCTGGTGGAGAGTGGCTAGCCGCTTAGCTCACCTGTATCATGTTACCTGTAGGCCGAGCAGAGGACAGTGGGCAGGAGATTTAAGAACTCAGCGTTTTAATCCCAGCTCCACTCGTCGGCTCATTGAACACTTTTGGCATTTTGATTTCCTCATCTTTAAAACTGGGATACGAGCTGGCTTGACTGGGAAGGTGACCATGAGTGATGAACCGTAGACCATTTGGTGCTCTAAAAATTATTCAGCGGATGAGTAAAGAGTTAACCACGAAAAAAAAAAAAAAAAAGTTAACCACGAACTCTAGGCCTCGCTCTGCTTCACCCTGCCTTTCATTTCCTCGATACAAGATAGGCCACATGATCCCTAAGATTGCTTCCATTCCGAAATCCATCATTTTATTTTATTTTTACATGGTATTGTATTTTATTTCATTTTATTATTTGTATTTTTTTATAGAATTATAGTTGATGTACAATATTATACAGGTGTACAACAGTGATTTATAATTTTTAAAGGTTATGTTCCATTTACAGTTATTATAAAATATTGGCTATATTCCCTGTGTTGTACAATATACCCTCATAGCTTATTTATTTTATAAATAATAGTTCGTACCTTTCAATCCCTTACCCCTACCTTGACCCTTCCCCCTTCCCTCTCCTCACTGGTAACCACTAGTTTGTTCTCTGTATCTGTGAGTCTGTTTCTTTTCTGTTATATTCGCTAGTTTGTTGTATATTTTGGATTCCACATAGAAGTGATATCATACGGTATTTGTCCCTCTCCGTCTGACTTACCAAGATCCATCATTTTAAACATCGAATTCCATCACGTGGCAGTGGTTCTCAAACTTGAACATGAGACAGAATCACCTGGAAGGTTGATTAAATCACAGACAGGAACCCAAGATGGGCATGTCCAACAAGTTCCTGGATGTCGCTGATGCCACTTTCTAGGGACCTCACCCCTGAGAACACTAGATTTCGGCAGTGGAGAAAACTGGTCCAAGGAGAGTTGGTGAATAAAGCCTCTTCATGGGCACACAACCTGGGCAGCACCCCAGGCTCCCCACCTCCCCTCAGAAGCTCTCGTGCTTGGTTTAATGCTCCGCTCTCACCAACCACTGGAAATTTTAAATTTTCGAACAAGAGGCCTTGCATTTTCATTTTGCATTGGGCCCCATACATTACATAGCCGGTCCTGTTCATAGTTTTGGTTTTACAAATAAACTTTGGGTAATGAACAAATGTCATTTGGAAAAGGCATCTTAAAAAACCACTAAGAACTTTTCAGCTGCTTCTACACCCCAAGAAACAGGCTTATTGAAAAATTTTTCTTCTAGTTACAGGCATTTTGCCAGCCTGCTAATCCACGTGCATAAGTGGGCAAGCCCTTGGCAAAATTAGGGCAAGGTGAGGTCCAGTCTTATCCTCCCCTTCTTTTGCTCCTTCCTCTCCTCTATACACCAGATGGGCTGGGCCTTCCTCACTGCCCCAGGCAGAAGAGCCTTAATAGGTTGTAGCAGGAATGCCTATGTTTCAGAAGGTGAATACAGTTGATCTTTTTTTTTTTTTTTAATTTAATTTATTTATTTATTTATGGCTGTGTTGGGTCTTCGTTTCTGTGCGAGGCCTTTCTCTAGTTGTGGCAAGCTGGGGCCACTCTTCATCGCGGTGCGCGGGCCTCTCACTATCGCAGCCTCTCTTGTTGTGGAGCACAGGCTCCAGACGCGCAGGCTCAGTAATTGTGGCTCACGGGCCCAGTTGCTCCGCGGCATGTGGGATCTTCCCAGACCAGGGCTTGAACCCGTGTCCCCTGCATTGGCAGGCAGATTCTCAACCACTGCGCCACCAGGGAAGCCCTACAGTTGATCTTTGAACAACATGTGTTTGAACTGCGTGGGTCACTTATACATGGATTTTTTTCGGTAGTAAATAGTAAAGTACTACATGGTCCAGACCCATGCGTGGTTGAATCCAAGGATTCAGAACCAGGGATACAGAGGAACCACAGACATGGAGGAACTGACTATACGGAGGACCAACTATAAATTATACGTGGATTTTTCAGCTGTAGCGGAGGGTGGGCACCCCTCACTGTCTGTGTTGTTCAAGGGTAACTGTACTTACAGGGAGAAAGCAATATTATTATATAAATAGACATATTTTTTGAGGGTGGAGGACTTCACCCTTTGAATCATAACAGGCAAGTGCTGTCTGCCCAGCCTGTCTCTCAGACTGGGCTGCCACATTATCTTACCCCTAAGAGGAGAGATCCTTTAGGGACCTAACCTGAAAATACACCCAAGTGAGACCAATTACATGGCCAAGCCAACTGACTGGATCAAGGTTGGAGTAATAAAATGAAGACATCCACTTCCTTTTTTATGTCTACCCTGGAATACCTCTTGACTTGGGTTTTATTTATTTATTTTTGGGGGGAAGGGGAGGCAGGCGGTCAGAGCTAATAATAGCATTTGGGTTTTATACAGTCCTATTACTGTGCATGTCAACAGTGTAGGGAAGTGTAGAGCCAAAATCTGTTTCTTTTGCTTCTCTAGGGTAACTGGCATTTAACTGCTAGAAGCAGATAACCTACACAAGTTTTGGCAAGAGGACAAAAAGCATGGGAGATTGGAAGAGCCATTGCCTAAATTAAGATTTTCTTGGACTGACTGAGAAAGATTCTTGGTCTCAAGGTGGTAGGAAGAGGACAGGACACGCTCACAAAGAATGGAGTGATTCAGCCGGTGTTTGAGTTACCAGGGTTAGTAAAGAGTTTCGGGGATGATAGGATGTTAGCAAACTAGAAATGAAAGGCACTAGTTAGCTTTCAGCAAACGTGGAGCAGCCCCTCTAAAAATACCAAGAAATTTAAGCATCTTTTCCTCTGAAGGATCATGTACCCGCCACCCCACTTTTTGCATACAGGAGACTTTGTGCAATTTAGAAAAGGGATCCCCTTCTTAAGTACATTTTACAGCTTCTTGTCGTCATCACCATATAAATTTGTGGTGCCCTGAAGTGCGTGGCTCTCCTTGCAGTTGGGCCAGCACAACTTACCCAGACCTTAAACAAAGGCCATTTCTAAGGATCCAAAGTCGTGGCGATGTTAGACAGGTCTGTTAGCTATTATCTCCTTGCGGGTAACAGTACAGATCATTGTCAAGAATTAATACTTATTGCCTATTGACCTTGGTATGGCTGTGTGATAAGAACTCAAAAGAACATAGCATTGCTGTTAATCATCATTTCTTCGCTGGATGGTTGTACGATCATACCTGCTTCCTGGGGGGAACAAATCCATTCCATACATACTGACCTTCCCAAAGAGCAGCTCTGGTCACATCACCTTCCCCATTCAAAACCTTCCTGTGGTTTCCATTGCTTTCCTAATTAACCATAACCCCTACCCAAGCCTGTAGGACTTTCCACACAGAAGGGTCCCAATTCACTCTAATTCACACACACCAAATAGAACTCAAGGTTTGCTGGATCTGCCCTTGATGCTTCCTCACTTTTTGCTTTTGCCCCTGCATTTCATTCTACACATCTTAAGTTCACTCAGCAACATCCAGTTTGTCCTTCAGGATGCAGATTAAGTACTAGAACCACCGTGAAATCTATTCTGATCATCTCCAATCAGATATAATTATTCACTCTGCCATTGAAAAATACCTCTCTTCTGACACCCATCTTTCTTTTTTTTTTCCTTTTGAAGGAGAAATATTATAATAATTTTCCACAGTTAAGGAATTTTCATAGTCCAGACAAGTGCATAGGAACATTTAAATATCTCTTTTAGATTCAATTTTATGGTTTATAAACAAATCTTTTTTTTTCATATTCTTTTCCATTATGTTTTATCACAGGATATTGAACATGGTTCTCCATGCTATACAGTAGGACCTTGTTGTTTATCCTTCCTATATACAATAGTTTGCATCTGCTAATCCCAAACTCCCAATGGTTCCCTCCCCAGCCCCTCCCCCCTTGGCAACTACAAATCTGTTCTCTATGTCCCTGAGTGTGTTTCTGTTTCGTAGATAAATTCATTTGTGCCATATTTTAGATTCCACATATAAGTGATATCCTATGGTATTTGTCTTTCTCTTTTCGACTTACTTCATTTAGTATGATAATCTCTAGGTCCATCCAAGACACCCATCTTTCTTTATATGGTAGTACAGTAATCTGTGTTCTTGCCATATTTTACCAATCAAACTTTGCCAAAGATTAACAATTCTCCAAAGGGTGGAAACTATCTAGCTCTTCTTTGTCTCTCCAGGGGCCTGAACAGTGTCTTGCCTTCGGTTGGTGGGTGATTTCACCAACTTTTTCAGGAGACAGGATACTCTTTGCTTTCCGGGAAGACCATGATGTATTCATCCCATAATCAGACATTCAACAAACATTTATTGAGTGTCTGCACTGTGCTAGGCTCTGATACGTACTGATATATTCAAATCCTTCACCAAAACCAAGATAATTTGACTAAAAGAAAGGATAACTCTATTTAATAGATGCATATACAGTTGCAACAATCAATATGAACTTAAAAAAGGAAAACAGGAAATGCGTGAGTTTTTATTTATTTGCTAAATTTTTATTCATTTTGTCTTTGGTCAACCCAAGTTCTTAAGTGTGAAGAAAAGTAGGGAAAAAAAATAATTTGAAGTTGAGAAAATCCTATCCATTAAATTATCGTTTTCTGAAAGTTAAGAAACAGTTACCATTCTTTGAATTTACCAGCAGGACACTTGAGTTCAGCATTGGAGCAACAGAGTTTTTGCAGGAGCATAGGTTGAGATCCACCTCAGAATGTGGGTCTTACATGATGTTTGTGAGGCACATAAGACATTTTCCAGAAGAAGGTGACCAAAAATAGAAGCCAGAATCAAAATTCAATCAAACCGAGTCACCAGAGGATTAACATTTATATCAGCATGCTGGTACCTGGGGTAAGATTTATCTTCCAAACCAACAAGATATTATTTAGGTTCCAGCAAAGAGTTGGCTTTTATTCTGGAGCACAGGGTTAATTGAACATACCACTCACCTCTGAAACTTTGTGCTTTTCAAAATGTATCTAAGCATACTGAACACTACCATAACATTGCTTGTACCAAAAATATACATACTCCAGGAGGGGAAATCTGGCCACAAGAGTCAATTCTGAATCCTCCCATCCTGTAACAGTTTTGTCTCCTCCAAGTCTGAACTGAGTGCAGTTCTCACATTAAGGTTTCTTAGACTCACACAGGTACCCAAGTCAAAGGCAGCCCTCTGCACATGGAGGATAAAATGGCCTCCACCACTGCCAAATAGAGATTTCTCACAAATTGTGCTTATTGTCAAAAGGGCCATGCTAAATTCAGATCACAGCAATGTCTGCTATTTTCAGAGGAATTGAAACCAGACTCTAAATCCTCAAATCACATTGCTTGGGTGGATCACATCTTAACTGACTGCTTAGGGACTAAATATAATTTTAATTTCTTAATCCCTTTGATACCAATGATAATTGACGTCCGAAAACACATCTTCCTTGTGCCAGTCATTATAATGATGTTTTAAAATATCAGAGAATTTATTGCTGTCTTATTGTGTCACCTGCTGATTTTACACTGTGCTTACATTCAGGCTCAAAGGGTTAGCTCAGGCTACTTGAAGAATATCGAGTTTGTTCCGGGTTGCCTCTGTGCCATCCTGCTTCTGCCCTTGTCTCCATCAGCTAAGCTGAAAGGAGAACAACCCTATTTTGCATACAGCTTTTCAGGAGATGATTCTCTCATCCTAACATACTGCTGGACTTGAAAGGAAAATTACAATTCTGTATTTCTATGTGAAAGAACCGCTAATGAATGCTTTTGTTTTGTTTTCAAAAACAAACATCAAAAATCTGGCTGTGACATGGAGAAAGGAAAGGAGAGTGGAAAAAGAAGCCAGATAAAATGCAGCATGAAGGATGCTTCTGCACCATGTTCACCGTCCACAATCACTTATTCATAGAGTGACCAGAATATTTGTTGTCCAAACTGGGATACATCTGAAAGTGAAAGGGGAGGCTGTTAATGGTTATGGTAGGGACAAGTACCCTACTGATGGAGCGTTCCTTGCATGCAGGGATTGTGTTACATGTTGGGATTTACAAAGAGGACACAGTGTGTTCTCTTCCGTACAAGGCTAAAATTTAGTTGGGGAGAGAAGATATTTACAAAAAATAAACACACCATGAGGCAGCTAAATCAGGTACATTGACCATAAGAAAGTGATTATTAAAAGCTGAGAAATTTTTTGTTGAAGACACTTTTATTAGTTTATTAGATTTCATATCTTACAATTGTTATTTATACTTGTTAAAACCCCTACATTTTTTATAGCAGTGAAACAACATAGAAGCAAACATCAAGGCGCCTTAAGAAAATATAAGGCACAAAAGGAAGTGTTCAGCGTGCAGAATGTGAGTGGAACCGGAAGGGGGATGCTGGCTCACCAGCCGTCCCGTGCTACTAAGATACCCACCGAAGATCACAACGTGGGACAACATGTGATTAGGTGCCTCTATTTCCGGCATTATTTTCACACATCGTTTTTCAGGATGATTGCCTCCGGTCTTTGAAGTGGCCGCATTCCCTGCTCCTCCCCTTTACAGGGGGGCCGGGCCCAGGAGGTCCTATGGGGGCTGTTAGGTCCCCAGCACCACGGGCAAGAGGCTTTCACCGAGATTGATGGAAGATGCAGCGAGCAGATGGGGGAGAGAGTGAAGGTAGAAGGACCCTGAATGCCATACGCTGAGAAGAGTTGAGAGCTGAGATGAACACCCAATGAGAGAAGCCATAATCAGAGATGGAGGGCTCGGCGTGTGGAACCAGAGTCCTGGGTCCCAGCAAAGCAGCCAAAGCTCACCCAGGGAGACACTGGTCTCGGCAGTTTGGGTCTCTGGGTAGCACTTCACAGGAAGGGCACCATTGCAGGGTGCTGGGGTTTGGCAGGTGCGAGCAAAGGGGAGGATGGCTCTCGCGCCCTTTCCCTGGCTCTCCCCACACTCTGTCTCTGGAGCCCCAGCAGCTCTGCTCTTGCCAGAGATGCGGGGACAGCTCTCCCACCTTCTGCCCTGCCACTGATCTGTCAGCAGCTCTCAACACACACACACACACTCATGCCAGAGTACACATTTTCTTTTTGTGTGTTGTTTTATGTTTTAGGCACAGAATAATCTCTAAGTATATGTAAGGGGGAAAAATGAATAAAACATTTTCCTCAAGGCAACCAAAATTCGCAGCACTGCCTGCCACAGGACATTTCGAGCTTTTAGGTAACTGTATCCATTAGCCATGCTTTGGATGCTAAGAACAGGAAGTCATACTAAAACTTAAACAAATAGTGTTTCTTTTTCTGAGGTGACAAAAAGAATAAGGAGACTCCGCAGGGATGCCATCTAGGCCAGTTTTCCCATGCTGTCATCCAAAAGGCCATGTGTGTGGCCCCTCACAGTTGCAATACAGCTGCCTCAGCCCAGGCATTTCAGGCAAGAGGGAGAGGACAGGGTCATGTCAGCATGTCCTTGTCTCCTACCTGGACCTTTTGGGAGGAAGCAGAAGCTTTCTCAGAAACAACTCTCACCTACTTTTAGGTCTCACTGGTGAGAACTCAGACACATGGCCACTGGATGCAAGGATGCTGGATGCAAGGTAAGCCAGGAAAGCAAATATCTGTTTCCTGTTTGTTTGTTTTCCCCACTTTCTATAGTGGAACCATAAAGAGCTTTTATTTATGTGGCTTATATCTCTCAATATTTACCATAGCAGATATAAAAACTGAGAAATTCTGTGGTATGTACTTACACTGGAATATTATTCAGCCTTAAAAAGGAATGAAATTCTGATGCAACACAGATGAATCTTGAAAACGTTAAGTGATGGAAGCCAGACAGAAAACGACAAATACTGTATGATTCCACTTACATGAGGTACCTGGTATAGTCAAATTCATGGAAACAAAGTTGAATAGTGGTTACCAGGGACTGGGAGAAAGGGATATTGGCAAGTTATTGTTTCATGGGGACAGAGTTTATTTTGGGATGATGAAAAAGTTCTGAATATGGATAGTGGTGATGGTTGTACAATAATATGAATGTACTTAATGCCACTGAACTTGCACACTTAAAACAGTTAAAATGTTAAATTGTGATGTATATTTTATCACAATAATAATTTTAAAAAGAAAAATTTTAAGAATATTTCTTAATTCATTTTAGAATAACAATAACAAACCCATAATATAGGTTTCACACAAAGAATATATTTTTATGAAACATAACTCTTTTTTTTAATGATTTTTTTCTTTTAATTAATTTATTTGTTTTTATTTTTGGCTGTGTTGGGTCTTTGTTGCTGTGCGCGGGTTTTCTCTAGTTGCGGCGAGCTGGGGCTACTCTTCGTTGTGGTGCGTGGGCTTCTCATTGCAGTGGCTTTTCTTGTTGTGGAGCGCGGGCTCTAGGCGCGCAGGCTTCAGTAGTTGTGGCACGCGAGCTCAGTAGTTGTGGCACACGGGCTTAGTTGCTCCGTGGCATGTGGGATCTTCACAAGCCAGGGCTTGAACCCGTGTCCCCTGCACTGGCAGGCGGATTCTTAACCACTGCGCCACCAGGGAAGCCCCATAACTCTATATTCAAAAAAAAAAAAAAAAAAAAATGGGTGGGTACAGTAGCATTGTTTCGCCTTTTTTGCACATCTCTTTATTATGTATCTTAATAGAAGACAGCTGGATTCTCCTATTGGCTCCTGCAATGTTTCATTATCACATGTCATATAACGTCAGGAAAATGTGACTGTATGCTCGTGAAAGGATGGGAGTGGCAAAGGCAAGTACTGTCTTCATGTTGGAAGAAATAGTTCCAGCTTCACAGACCCCCTGAAAGGGTCCCAGGACCACTTTGAGAACCAGTGCAGCATAGATGTGGTCTTTAGTTGGGAAGCCCTGTGTTAGCCATCGAGGGGTGTCTGCCATGGTCTCATTTTCCAATTTGGGGCTTTGCCTTTTATTTGCATAACTAAACGGTCAATTCAAGTGTTAGCCTCAGAACCAAGGAACAGTCTTCCCCACGATTATGTGCAGCTCTTCACGGCTTACCAAACAGAAAACAACCGACAGTTTTGTAAATACAGACTCATTTTGGTTTCCCTAATATGCATTTGGATTCAGAAAGTCATATGGTCTTTTCAGTCACGGGTCAAATAAATGTTGCCTGTGCTTTCCTTCTTCCCAGGCATCTCTGCAAGAAGGAAGCTTCCCTCCCAAGCTCGTGGCACGAGAGAAGGATATGGAGCAGGAAGATGTGTCTGAGATGGGACAGTAGAAGGATGCATCTGCCTCCACCGTCAGCCCTTTGCTCCAGGCTGTGGAGCAGCCTGTTCTGCAGGGATTATGGAAGACGTGATTGATGACATCCAAATTTACATTTGAAATCTTCGGCAGCTCCAAGGAACAAACCTAAGACATTCAGTCAACTGTTGTCAATATTGAATTATACCCACCTCATTCTCTGTATGCTATTCAGCCTCCTTAGCTATGCTCTCCTAAGTGTGAGAAAGTTCACAGGGCAACATTGGGGGAGGGAGGCTTAGGTCATCTTCCCTAAGTGCTTCAGAAGTTAACTCCAAAATGTCAGGAGCATTGTGGGCAAATTGCAGAAAAAGCTAGAGAGGCCCTCCACCAGCATCCAAGATCTGTGCCAGTGGTTTTCTGAAGAGGCATTGGGGTTTGCAGGTGGGATACAGAGTCACCTGGGGAACTCTCTCAAAGTACACGTGCTGGTTCCTTCCCCCAACCCCCTGGAGATGGATCTTGTCTCACCACCAGCCCGGTTGAAAATCACTGATATGGGTTGTTAGGAAAGAGCTTCATTAAATTTAAATTTAGCATGTGAGGCTGTGGATAACCCCATCTCTGTTTCTGAGAAACAACTGTTTACTATTCTAGCACTCTGGAAACCTGGCAACCAGCTAAGGGAGTGCTGGCAACCCTGAGCTCCTGAAGCTTCTGTGCAGCTGCTCTGTAAGGGACCCCTGCCCTGAGAGCTCCCACCTGCCCAGCTTGGTGTTCAAGTTAGGAGGGGTACAAGACCGAGAACTTTGCAGGACCCAAAAGGGCAGCCGGGACCTATTTTTGATGATCCTGAGGATTATTAAGAAAGGAAATTCCACAAAGTCCATGTAACTCTCAGAAAGTATTTCGTTACATTGCTTGCTTTCTTTGTCCCTCCGATTTTATTTCTGGATTTCCCTCTTTACGTTTCTGCGTCTGGAACTGAATAGCAATGAAATGAAAGTGATTGTCCTAAAGAGATATTCCCGGGTGGAAAAATAGGTTACTAAAAATCCCTGCTGCTACCCATGGGATGGTAATCTTGATGGAATTGCAGGAGGATTTGAAGGACAATTGGAGCCCTGGCTACTCAGAGGGGGACTTTTTATCCTACTGTCTCTTATTGTAGGGAAAAGGTGATGTGGGTTACAGCTACCTAGGTATTTGGACTGAATTTGTTGCTGAACACTGAGAAATTGCCTTGCTCACACCTTCTTTTTGTATTTTTTTTTTTAATTGAAGTATAGTTGATTTACAATGTTGTGTTAGTTTCAGGTGTACAGCACAGTGATTCAGTTATATATATATATCTTATAACTATATACTTCCATTATAGTTTATTACAAGATATTGAATATAGTTCCCTGTGCTATACAGTAGGACCTTGTTGTTTATCTGTTTTATATTTAGTAGTGTATATCTGCTAATCCCACTCTCCTAATTTATCCCTCCCCCCTCTACCCCTTTGGTAACCATAAGTTTGTTCTCTATGTCTCACACTTTCTTTTTGAAAAGTTTGCTGCAGGCAAAGCTTTCTGCTCAGATGCCCTTCTTCTAAATCACACACACGGTACATGACACGGGGTGTTGGAGTGGGGGCACTGGACAGTAGACGCAAAACAGTCCTGGTATCTCTACAAGTGACGTGATAGGCACACCGCGTGATCCCTGCAGCTAAAATGGGACTCCAGGCGCTGGAAGGAATGGAAAGTGATGACGCGGGACTCCTGAACGGTATCCTAACCTCAGAGGATGTTCACAGCCAGTGCTATACAAGCTGAATGGACTGGAACCCAGTGCGTATGACGCCATCGTGGACAGAGAATGTAATGACGTCGCCTGTTATTCCCTGCTTCAAGTGTCCTGTCTAACGAACCTACTCGTTAAGGAGAAAATAAAATAAAGCTTTAGTTCATCACCATTTGATGTTGGAAATGCACTCTGGAAGAGGATAGAGTTTACTCACTTAAAGGGTATGTTTTAGCCAAACTTGTCCAAACCCATCTTTTCTGTGGTCATCTTTACCATTTTTGTCCAGCAGACCACACAGCAGGCAGCAAACACCTAATTAGTCCTAACTATGGTCAAGGCGCTGTCCTAAAAATCAGACAAATATACAAAGATAAAACAGGCATGGAACCTGCCCTAAAGAGGGTCACAAGCCAGCAGGAGAGGACACATGCATAAAGTGTTATTCTGCAGGTACACATATAAGTATATACTTATATATCTGACATCTCAGAGGAGTGGCCACAGCACCTTCCATCAAGTAGGTTGTACACAAACGAATGAATCATATACATGTGAGCAGGGCTATTTTAATGGAGGATGCACAGAAATAATGCTTCTAGAAAAATTTTCCCCAAGAATTCTGGGAGCCAGGGCAAGATTCCAGAACCTTCTTTTTAATAGATATTAGTTGCTGGTATAACAAAACAAACCGTGAAATATAATACTCAAAAAATTAATAAACCCTATTTATAAGCTTATGTCTATTCCTTACATAATTGAATGGATGATATCTTTTATTTTTGAGGTTTTTTCTCTTTCTCCATCTGTCTTTTTTTAACCATTTTTTAAATTGAAGTATAGTTAATTTACAATGTTATGTTAGTTTCAGGTGTACAGCAAAGTGATTCAGTGATTCATATATATATATATATGAATATATATATGTATATATTCAGCTTTAATGTTTCAATTCTATGAAAAAGTACTGGTATTGTATAACCACATAGTTCTTATACTTTGACTTTAAAATATATATACGTATTATTTGTATCTAAATGCTGTTCATTTATGAGGTTTCAATAATTAAACTGACTCCATTAAAATTTAAGTTTAAACAGTTACTTCTAATAGTAATGGAATGAGGTCTTGGTGGAGAAGGCAACTTTTGCGACTTTTGTGCTGTTTTAGGAAAACAGTGCATAGAAGTGGAACTAATCTAGGAGTTTGGTGAAAAGGCTTAAAAGCAAATTTGTAATATGTCTTCTAAGCTTCTTAATTAAAAAAAAAAAAAGCAATCTGACCAGCAAATGACTAGCATACTTTTCTCTAATTTACACCCTCTTGGTCCTGCCATAGGGGAGCAATTCTTTCCACTGAAGGCCAATACCAGTCCTGTGGGAGTCCATCAAGAAGTTCTTGGGAAGAACCTCAGAAGCCACTGCAGTAGAACCACGGAGCCAGGTCATGTGCCTTCCCATCTGCTAGGTGGCTCCGGCCCTGGGCTGCCGGTCCCTGATGGCATGACATGAATCTATGCTGCCCCTTGTACCTGCCCCTTTCCCTTCCACCCACCCCCCCAACTGGGTGATTCCAGAGATTCCCTCTCCCTCACTTCATAACTCCGGAGGTGTGCGTGCATACACGTGCACACACACACACACGCTTTGCCTCTCTTTGCCCAGTTCCTTTGCCATTACAGAATCATCGCTGCATCACACCATGTCTGAGGTTAGCCATGTCTCCCACATGACAACCCCGCCCCCAACTCCTCTCCTGGTTCTGCTGTGAGTATCTGTTGGAAATAGGACCGGACTTCCCTGGTGACGCAGTGATTAAGAATCCGCCTGCCAATGCAGGGGACACGGGTTCGAGCCCTGGTCCAGGAAGATCCCATATGCCGCGGAGCAACTAAGCCCGTGAGCCACAACTACTGAACCTGTGCTCTAGAGCCAGTGAGCCACAACTGCTGAAACCCACACGCCTAGAGCCCATGCTCTGCAACAAGAGAAGCCACCGCAATGAGAAGCCTGCGCACCGCAACGAAGAGTAGCCCCCGCTCGCCGCAACTAGAGAAAAGACTGCGCGCAGCAACAAAGACCCAACACAGCCAAAAATAAATAAATAGATAGATAGATAGATAGATAAAAATAGAAAATAGGACCTTTGGTGGAGGAAAGGGGGGGAGAGATTCCCTCTCCACCTCCTCCTCCTCACCCCACTCCCTCTGTTCCTCTCTTCCCAACACTAGTCCCTGGTATTGAATGTGGAAAGGAAAGGCTCTCACCCACGTCCTGCCACTGCACCTCCCTCTCCTCCCCACCACCTCGTGCCTGCCACGTGTCCATGGTGAGAAGAATGAGAGGAAGATGGGAAAAGATTGACCCCAGGAGGTTGGGGCGCAGTGCTATCCCTCACGGCCCCTGACCCTCTGGACCACACCATTACTCAGCACCCACAGGGCCCTCTGCCCACCACCCTTGTCCAGTCTGCCCCCAGCCTTTCTCTGCTCCCACATCTCCTTCCATAGTCCCTTCCTCCTTAGGGTCCCCAATCCTTGTTCCCCACTTCTTCCCAGCCTCCGAGGCTCAGTAACCTCTGCCCTGGGCCATGAGATCCTTGCTAGTGGTGTACACCTGGGAGGTTCTTAATCCATCTCTAGGACTGCAGCGGAGGAGACGTAAGTTCCTGACATTCAGAATTAGGTCTCTGTCAAAGTGGGGTTTGCTCGCATTTCCCCAATGCCTGCAGGACAAAGTACAGATTTCATTAAGATCCATGGGCCTTTTATAACCTAGTTCTGCTCCTCGCTCCAGCCATAACTGATGCCCTCCCTCCTTCCTGCACCCTCCCGGCATCAAGCCAAGTGGTATCACTTGTATTTTCGTTCACACTCTTTCTTTTGCATGGAATGTTGCCCTTCACCTCCTTACCATTTGCTACTTGTTCTTCAAGGAGCAACTAAAATGTCCTGTCTGTTGTTCTCCATGACCTGCTTCTCCAGACAGAATTCATTGCTCCCTAACCTGAATTTCCACCCTTCTTGTGTACACTTCTATTAGAGTGTTTATCGCATTGCGTTAAAATTTTTGTTTATGTTCTGCCCTTCTCCAGACACCCTATGCAACCAGGGGGAGTGTTTGGAAGGTCAAGGAACATATCTGATCCATCTTCAACTCCCAATGAACTATTGTGTGATAATGTGTGTTTGATGAACAGTCAAATATATGATACACTTATTAATAGTTCGACAGGGATTTCCCTAGTGGTCCAGTGGTAAAGAATGTGCCTTACAATGCAGGGGATGCGGGTTTGATCCCTGGTCAGGGAACTAAGATCCCACCTGCCGTGGGGCAACTAAGCCCATGCGCCACACACTGAGCTTGCGCACCACAACTACTGAGCTCGTGTGCCTCAACTAGAGAGCCTGCGTGCTGCAAACTACAGAGCCCACGCACCCTGGAGCCTGCGTGCCACAACTAGAGAGAGAAAACCTGCACGCCACAACTAGAGAGAAACCCACACGCCGCAACGAGAGATCCAACATACCTCAACAAAGATCCCGTGTGCCACAACTAAGACCTGACGCAGCCAAAAATAAATTAAATAAATAGATAATAAATCTTAAAAAAAAAAAAAGTTCGACAATGTAGGTGTATTGTAGATTATTCATTAGATTGAAATTTACACCTACCACATGCTGGGAACTATTCCAGACATCAGAGAAACAGCCATAAAAGTGACAGGTAAGCTGCCCATCGTCGTGGTCATCACATGGGGGGAGATGGGCAAAGAAACAAGTAAACAAACAAATAGAATCATTTCAGAGAGACTTCAGTTCTGTGAATGAAACACTACAGGGTGATGTGGTGGAGTGGCCAGGAGGCATACTTTACAACTGGGTGGTCAGGGAAGGCCATGCTGAGGAGATATTAGTGACATTTTCTCTGAGATGAATGATAAGAAGGAAACGGTGAAGGTCTGGGTGGCACAACATTTCAGACAGGCAACAGCATTTACACAGCCCAAGGTAGGAATGAGTGTGTCATGTCTGAGAAACTGAAAACTTAGTGCTGTTGGAGAAAAAAGAGAGGGAGTGCCGTGGACTGAGTTACATCCTCCCAAGATTCCTATGTTGAGACCCTAACTCTCTTTATGATGGTATCTGGAGGTGGAGTCTTTGGGAGGTAATTAGGGTTAGATGAGGTCATGAGGGTGGGGCCCTCGTGATGGCATCAGTGCCCTCATAAGAAGAGACAGCAGAGAGCTCATGTGTTTTATCTCTCTGTCATGTGAGGACACAGTGAGAAGGCCGTCTGCAAGCCAGGAAGCATCCGCACCGGAAACTGAACCTTGACCTTGAACTTCCAGCCTCCGCAACTGTGAGAAAATTAATTTCTGTTGTTTAAGCCTCCCAGTCTGTGGTGTTTTGTTATAGCAGCCCCGGCTAACTAGCACAGGGAGTAATACCAGAGGAAGTAAGAACAGCAGGCAGAGGAACAGATCTTTTAGGACCTTGTGCACTGGGGTAAGGAATATGAAAATGTCATACCGTCTGTGTGCTGCCTAGGGCTAGGTATTTCAGCCATCTCTTTCTGCACGAAAACCACCTGAACCCTTAGTGTCTTGAAGCAAACACCACCATTTATTTGCTCCTGATTTTGCAATCTAGGCAGGGCTCCGTGGGGATGACTTGGCTCTGTTCCATGAGATATTGGCTGAGGTCCCGCATGCAGTTGTGCTCAGCTGGGGGCTCCCCTGGGGCTGGAACCACAAAGAAGTCTTCCTTAACTGTGTGTTAGGGACCGCACACTGCAGCCAGCGAAGCTGGATGGCTGGGGACTGGCTGGGCCTTTTGCTCTCCATGTGGTTTCTCATCATTTAGTGGTCTATCTTGAACTCCTTTTTAGGCAACTGGATCCAAAGAGGGTGAAAGCAGAAGCCACAATGCCTTTTTAAGTGCTAAGACAGGAAGTCCCAGAATGTCATTTCCTCCACATCTGCCAATATTCAAAGGGGCTGGAGATGCTGAAAATAAGAAATAGTTTTATTTTCCAACCCAACAAATCGAGAAATATCTCCTCTAACTTTTGCTTGAAAAGAGGACAGGTGTTTTTTGTTTGTTTGGTTGGTTGGGTTTTTGGCCATGCTGTGTGGCATGTGGGATCTTAGTTCCCCAACCAGGAATCGAACCCACACCCCCTGCCATGGAAGCTCAGAGTCTTAACCACTGGACCGCCAGGGAAGTGGTTCTCTCTCTTTTTTTTTAAAATGGTTAAGATAGTCAATTTTATGTTATATGTTTTTTACCACAAGGAAAAAAGTGATACAGCTTCTGCCTGGTTCTCTTGGGATCCTTAGCCATGTTGTGAGGAAGCCCAGACCAGCCTTGGCAGAGGGACCACATGGAGAGATCTCCCCAGGTATGGGGTCCAGCCCCACTGAGGTCCCAGCCGCCAACCAGCATCAACCACCAGGGTGTGAGTTAAGGCAACAGCAAGTCCCCCCTGGCTTCCAGGCTTCCCAGCCCTAACATGCTGGAGCAGAGACTAGCCAATTCCCTTATTAACTATAGACACCATGCTGTACATTGCATCCCCAGGGCTTACTTATTTTATAACTGGAAGTTTGTACCTCTTGACTCCCTTCACCCATTTCTCCCATCCTCCCACCTTCCCACCCCCATCTCTGGCAACCACCAATCTATCTATGAGTTCAGTTGTTTGTTTGTTTTTAGATTCCACATATAAGCAAGATCATATAGTATTTGTCTTCTCTGTCTGACTTACTTCACTTAGCATAATGCCCTCAGAATCCATCCATGCTGTTGCAAATGGCAAGATTTCCTTCTCTTTTTATGGCTGAGTAATATTGCATAATATTTTTATGAGTAATAAAATATAAATATATAAAATATACTTTACACCATAATATATAGCACATTTTTCTTTATCCATTTATCCATTAATGGACTTCTAGGTTGTTTCCTTATCTTGGCTGGTGTAAATCATGCTGCAATGAACATTGGGGTGCATGTATCTTTTCAAGTTAAGGTTTTTGTTTTCTTTGAATAAATACCCAGAAGCGGATTTGCTGGATCATTTGGTAGTTCTATTTTTAATTTTTTGAGGAATGTCTATACTGTTTTCCATAGTGGCTGCACCAATTTACATTCCCATTGACAGCGCAGAAGGGTTCCATTTTCTCCACGTCCTTGCCAACACTTGGTATTTCTTGTCTGTTTTATAATAGCCATTCTAACTGGTGTAATGTGATAGCTCATTGTGGTTTTGATTTTCATTTTCCTGATGCTTAGTGATGCTGAGCACCTTTTCTTTCTTTTTTTTTTTTCTTTTTTTAAATTTATTTTTTGTTAAAGTAGAGTTGAATCACAGTGTTGTGTTAATTACTGCTGTACAGCACAGTGATTCAGTTATGCATATATATACATTCTTTTTCATATTCTTTTCCACTATGGTTTATCACAGGATATTGAATATAGGTCCCTGTGCTGTACAGTAGGACCTGTTGTTTATCCATTCTATATATATATACCAGTTAGCATCTGCTAACCCCAAACTCCCAATTATTTCCTCCCCCACCCTCTCCCCCTTGGCAATCACCAGTCTATTCTCTATGTTCCTGATTCTGTTTCTGTTTCATAGATAGGTTCATTTGTGTCATATTTTATGTTCCACATGTAAGTGATATCATATGTTATTTGTCTTTCTCTTTCTGACTCTGAGCACATTTTCATATACCTGTTGGCCATTTGTATGTCTTCTTTGGGAAAATGTCTATTTAGATCCTCTGCCCATTTTTAGGTTGGACTCGTTTTTTTTTACTACTGAGTTGTGTGAGTTCTTTATCTATTTTGGATATTAACCCCTTATCAGATATATACTTTGCAAATATTTTCTCCCATTTGGTAGGCTGCTTTTTCATTTTGTTGATGGATTCCTTTGCTGTGCAGAAATTTTTTAGTTTGATATAGTCCCACTTATTTATTTTTGCTTTTGTCACCTTTGCTTTTGGTGTCAAATCCAAAAAATCATTGCCAAGGCTGATGTCAAGGAGCTTACTGACTATGTTTTCTTCTAGGAACTTTATAGTTTCAGGCCTTATGTCCAAGTCTTTAAACCATTTTGAGTTACTTTTTGTGTGTGGTGTAAGAGAGTGGTCCAGTTTTATTCTTCTGCGTGTAGCTGTACAGTTTTCCCAAGACCATTTCTTGAAGAGACTGCCCCTTCCCTATTGTATGTTCTTGTCTCTTTTGTCATAAATTAACTGATAATACATGTGTAGATTTATTTCTGGGTTGTCAATTCTGTTCCACTGATCTATGTATCTGTTTTTATTCCAATACCATTCTATTTCCAGTCTTCCCAGTGTTAGCCATTCTGGTGGATGTGTAGTAAAATCTCACCGTGGCTTTAGTTTGACTGTTTACAATTGATGCTGAGAACATATCCATATATTTATTACACATTTAGAGACTGTCTTTTTTGAAATGACTGTTAAAGACTTCTGCCCATTTTTCTATTGGGTTGTCTATCTTTTCTTTTTGATTTGAAGCCATTCCCTAAATATTCTGCATATGAGCCATTTGTCAGATATACATATGGCAAATGTTTTCTCTCTAATCTTTGGCCTGCCTTTGCACTATCTTAGTGGTGATTTTAGATAAACTTGTCTTTTAAGTATCGCTACTCCTAGATGGCCAATTGCTAAACTCGACTTCCCAGTGGGGTCCCCCCATTTCTCTGGGTTCTCTCTAACCTAACTGCTGCCTGTGCCATTGCCTTCAGGACAATGTCTCCTGCTGGCTGCGTTGAACACCCTCTGAGTGCAGTGCACCTGTTCCTGTCCTTTCGGGGCCTGCCCCATCCCAGTAGGCAGATCTGGTTCCAAGTTCTGGTATTTTCCAGTCTTCTCAGACTCCCTGCAGTTAACTAGCTGTGTCCAATTGTGTTCTGAAAATAAGTTCAGGATGTCCAAACAATTGACTTATAAATGAACTTTGGAACCCATGACTTTGTCCATTGGGGAAGCCCTAGATATTCTATTTCCTTCTGCCTTAGTCACTTAGGATCAAGTATCAATACTTCTAGCCAAAAGGAACTGAAATATTAAAACCATAATTGTGGATCATCAAGACACCTCTGCAACTTAGTACCAGCCTACCAATCTATGGGAGAAGTTACACTATGAGAAAATGAAACTTTTAAGCCAAGTTGAGAAATTTAACAAGTAATGATTGACATGTGTCAGTCACTGTTCCAAACTCTACAGAATTAACAAAAGAAAAAAAACCAGACACCAATCCATGCATACACGACACATATTTTAGATGGAGCGACAGATAGCAAACAAGCTAAATAAGTAAAACATTTAGCATGTTAGGTAATAAGTGCTAAGGGGAGGTAGGCGTGTCATGACAGAGGAGTTGGGTTGATAGTTTTAGATGGAATTTCCAGGTAAGGGCTCACCAAAGAGTGATATTTGAGCAAAGACCTGAAAAAAAGGGAAAGAGCCATGGAGATGTCTGGGGGAAGAACACTTAAGGCAGAGGAAACAGCAAGTGCAGAGGCCCTGAGGTGGAAGTGTGTCTCTTGCGTTGGAAAAGCAGCGAGCATCAAAGAGGCAAATGTGGCTGAAATTGAGAGAGAAAAGAAGAGAGAAATAGGAGGAGAAGCCAAAGAAATGTAAGGGGTAGGTAGGGCCTTATAGGTCATTGACTTACAACACGAATAAGACTACACCAATTTGGTATGGTGATGTTCAGAGGCCAAGTTCACCTTCTGTGTAGTTAAGAAGGATGGTTGTAATTTGGGAGTCGTTAGGAAAAGCATGCTGCAGCCCTGAGAAAAAACGGAAAAATGAGCCATGGAAAGGGAAGGGCTAGAGGCTGCACTACTGGATCAAGGGTTTGGCTGGGGTTAAGTGAGGAACACTGAGATCCTGAGTCCACAGAGACAAGAAGATTCAAGGAAAGGCCAGGACATAGGGCAGGATTAACAAACTCCAGACACAGAGGTTCAGCAGTGCCTGGCTGGCTTCTTGCAGAGAATTAATAAATAAGAAAATGGGCTGAGGTCACATTAAGAGATCTTACTGGTACACAGCTCATTATTCAAGGATCAACTTCTCTGCAGTGTCTGCCTGCTATGGGTCATTCTCTAGTCCCTTAAATTATTAGGTTTTTAAAAAATATTTCATGAAGATGTAATGATTTTTATCAGCAAAAAAATTAGTCCATCTTAGGTACTATACCAGTACTGGAAGTGAGACTTCTTTTATTACTTTTTTTAAATTCAAGATGTTGGCTGTCATCTTCAGCAACATGTGTTTTGTTAGTTCTGACTTAAACTCCTCTTTCTGGCAATTCTTCTGAAATAAGAAGTATTTTTCTTTGTTGGCTTATGGGGCTCTGGTCTGATATTAGATTGCCTAAGTTGATAGCTCCCTTTGTGTAATAAAAGCTGAAGCTGTCTCTCCTCCTATAGCTTGACAATATAGAACAAGGTAGGTGGACAGTCCCGTTGAGGATCACAGACAAAATCTTTCTGTTCTCAGTTTCTTCTTATTTCCTAGCCTCAAGATCAGTGATGACTCAGGACATTATTGAACTGTGTATTAGTAATCATTGCTAGGTACCAATATTACTGCAAACAGTGGTTTAAAACAACACATTTATTATCTCACACTTTCTGTGGGTCAGAAGTCCAGGCACAGCCAGGCCGGGTCATCTGCTTCAGCATCTCACAAACCTGCAATTAAAGTATCAGCAGGGGCTTTGTGCTCATCTAAGGCTCAAGGGAAGGACCCACGTCCAAGCTCATGTGGTTGTTGGCAGCATTCATTTCTTTGTGGGCTATTGGACTGAGGGCCTCCATTTCTCTCTGGCTGTCAGCTGGAGGCTGCCCTAAGTTCCTTGCCAGGTGGGTCTTCCCAACAGTTCCTTGTTTCCTCAAAGCCAACAAGGAGGAGAGTCTCCTGGCAAGATTAATGTCACAATTGTATGCAATGTAATCACACATATCTTGTCACCTTTGCCATATTCTATTGGTTAGAAGCAAGTCATAGGTCCCATCTTCACTCAAAAGGAGAGTGTTATATAAAGGCATGAAGACAAATACAGGGGCTGTGGGGACCACTTTAGGATCTGTCTGCCTCTTGGGGCGAGGAAGACCAGACACTCATGCATTCAAAGTCAACCTACCATAGGAAGGAGCATAGATTTTAGCAGTACATGTTCTACCCAGGAGCCTCTCCTTTATGGTCTTCACGTAAGAGTTTCCTGATATTTTAGCCTCCATGCTCTTCCCTGGTACCTGGAGAGCAGCTCGCCCTCACACATGGCAAAGGGTCTACTTCTCCTAGCTGCTGCTACAGCTACCTGGTCCAGGTGAGGCACAGAAAGTAAAGTTACAAGTGAGCCTCACTCAGGTGGCACATATCCAGAATCCTCTCTTAAATATATTTTTTAGTAACATGGAATATTTTCCACAGCTTAAATGTTTGGAAAATATTTAAATAAATTTGACACCCATAAATTATAGTACACTCAAATTATGTAGCTATTAACAGAGATTTTACCATGGAAAAATGTTCCTGGAGAGGGGGGAACAGTTTGAAAAAACAGTAGATATTTCAAACATGATTCCTTTTAAATATATGCATGTATGTGTCTATAAATGTTAAAAGTGGTTATCTCTAGGTGATAAGGATAATAGATGATTTTATAGTTCTTCTTTTGACTTAGCTATATCAAAAATTACAGTGAAATGTATTACTTTTGTACTGAAAGTCCAAGCCTTAGAAGTTTTTGCTCATTTTTATTTGAGAGTGTGATCTATTTGAGATTGAAGACTATGTTATGTATCTCTGTATTTCTAGCCCCCTAGCAAAACTCCCTTGGACATATTAAGCTCTTAATAAATGTTTTTTTGACAAACATATGGGTTTCAGAAGATTTAAAACCAATGTCAAGATATTCTGTGGAGATATGCAGCAATACTAATTTATATGCAGTGTTACAAACAAACAAAAAAATCTCCAAAACTTGCACTCCACTTCTTCTAAGGAACCAACTCCACTCCACCTTCCCCAATGCAATCAACTATTATAGGAGGCAAAGGTGGCAGATGGCATGGTTCCTGGTTAAGGATAGTTTAGACAAGTGAAATTCACAGATAATCTAGTTTTTCTTGTTTTAATCTATAGTTTCAACCGTCTTCCTCGATATGACTTCTGAAATGAATACTAAGAAGAAGAAAAATGGAAGGAATTGTCATTACATTTCCTATTTCAGACCACCACTCTAGGAGTTGGTAATGAGTATACAATTGATTTTGAACCTTAGGATGAATGAGGAGGAAAAATAAGGAACCAAGTAAATAACCCTTGTAATATTGGGAACTTACTAAAAATAATTCCTTGTTATTTTTTACTTCACCCAAAACAAACTGTTATTCACCAGGAGTGAGTGGGCTAGAGAATTTTTCCTCAAGAGTACTAGATGGTAACGTATCACGATATGTTTATAAGTTGTTGTTTCAGCACTGCATTTTAATGCTTACACTATTTTTAAGGAATAAGGGCAAGTATAACTTGGGTCCTATTTTACAGAGAGGAATATCGAAGCATGGAAAGAGGCTAAAAAAGTTTTACAAGATGGAAAAGTCAATGGCCTATTAAATAATAGATATTAATATTTTTACTTTGAAAGTCAGTGGTCCATCAAGTAATAGCTATTAATATCATTGATCAATCTGTCTTTAGTATGACTAAGACCTTTTTACCTCCTACTCAATGTTTTCTTTCTTTTTTTTAATGTATGAAAAAAATTTTTAAATTTTATTGAAGTATAGATGATTTACAATGTTGTGTTAATTTCTGCTGTACAGCAAAGTGATTGTTATACATATATATATTCTTTTCCATTATGGTTTACCCCAGGATATTGAATATAGTTCTTTGTGCTATACAGTAGGACCTTGTTGTTTATCCATCCTATATATAATAGTTTGCATCTGCTAATCCCAAACTCCCAATCCTTCTCTCTCCCTGTGGTTGGCAACCACAAGTCTGTTCTCTATGTCTGTGAGTCTGTTTCTGTTCCGTAGATAAGTTCGTTTGTGTCCCATTTTAGATGACACATATAAGTGATATCATATGGTATTTGTCTTCCTCTTTCTGACTTACTTCACTTAGTATGATAATCTCTAGGTCCATCCATGCTACTCAACGTTTTCTTGATTCCTAGGAAAATAAAACAACAAATAACTAATTAGATCATTGGTCTTTTCTTTTTCCTTCTACAATCCTAATATTTTATGATGATTAGCTCAGTTTCCCCTTTTTAGTCTACTCTGCCTAATCATTTTGTCAGGACCCTAGACGGGGCTTTCAGTTACAGACTCTTCAGCCTTGGCTGAGTAACAGAGCTGTCTACCAACGTCATGATCCCAGCAAGAGTTTGCTGGTGTGTTCCATCTTGGCTTTTCCCCTATAATTGTAGCTACTACCTCAATCCCATCTAGGTTCAAACAGCTGCTGCACTTTCCTCATTTATCATCCCTAAAAAAAAAAAAAAAAAAAAAAAAAGACCCTGCCATGTACTAGACACTGTGTAAGGCCTGGCTGAAGGGTGGGGTGAGGAAAGGAAAACCCAGTTACAGCTGATGCTTTCTTGTGGCCAGAATTTTTTTTCCTTTCCCTTTCACTCTATAACACACCTTCTTTCTCTACCATCTTCCACAAGTCCCTGCTTGGACGTCCCCCGGCTTTGTACGTCCTATGTTTGAAATCTGAGCTCCACCCAGTCAAATCAACAGTCTACTTACCTCTTTTCTCTCTTTTCTTGTCTTTAAGTCTCCTTTTCTCTCTCTCTATTGAAGTCCACTTTTTCTTTAAAAAGGTCAAACTTCAATTAGACCTCGCCTCATATTAACAAATTAATATGAGGTTATGTCATGCCCTTCCAGGAGTGCCTAAAGTTGACTATTGTTCTCAGAAATGACATTCAGGGGACTTCCCTGGTGGCGCAGTGGTTAAGAATCCACCTGCCAATGCAGGGGACACGGGTTCGAGCCCTGGTCCGGGAAGATCCCACATGCCGTGGAGCAGCTAAGCCCGTGCGCCGCAACTACTGAGCCCATGTGCCACAACTACTGAAGCCCACGCGCCTAGAGCCCGTGCTCCGCAACGAGAGAAGCCACCGCAATGAGAAGCCCACGCACCGCAATGAAGAGTAGCCCCTGCTCGCCGCAACTAGAGAAAGCCCGCGTGCAGCAACGAAGACCCAACGCAGCCAAAAATAAATAAAATAAATTAAATTAATTTTTTTAAAAAAGAAATGACATTCAGGAAGTATTGTTTTAAGTTAAATTGGCTTCCAGGTCTTCAAACATTTTTTTCTGATGTCAAAAGTAAACATTCTTTCAACAAAACCAGAAACTGCAAGAAACACAGAGAAGAAAACAGAAAACAGTTTCATCATCCTGAGTTAATGCTAATATTGGCATACATTTCTTTCAAGATCTTATTTTATGCATGTATGATTGCATATAAAAATACATGTTTACTGAGTAGGGATAATTTGTGATACACACTTTTGGTATCTTTTTTTATTTAGCATAGAGACATTTTCCAACATAGTTAAATATTCAATTAAACAGGTAATTACCCTTGAATTACTTTCAGATGTTTCTCTTCATCTATTAATTGGGAAAAAGATCAGCCCAATAATTATGGCCATTCCTAAAGTTTGAAAATTCTAACTCCACACTGGGAAATTTTTAATCAGTAAAAGTAACTTAAAAATTAAACATACAGAAAAAACTACTATTGCTGTAGATTTTAAACAAAGATTTCATATATTTTATTTTACTTAATGGTGCCATCCATCATGAATACCAAAATGCAGCTAAAAATAACAACAATAGTAAGACTGCAGAAGATATTCTAAGGACAGATGAGGAAGCATGATAGCAAATACCTCTGTAGTTTGAGAATAGACTTTTGAGCTCTGTTGGAAAGTCTGGGTCTTCTGTTCAACTATGAAATAATATCCAGGTTAATTTCGATCCTGTCTTTGTGGGCTAGTGGTTAGGGAAATGATCAGAACTGGTCATCTAAGTAAAATATGGTAACCGTCAATGAATATTTCCATGATGATTACAATAGTACATAGATAAAAAATTTTTGAGAAGGATATATTGTTGTTTAAGAGACCCAAAAATTTATTTGCCTTGATAAAAGCAGGAAACCACACATTTTACCTACTTTCTTAAGAAATATGAGATCTGACTAGATCTGCGGGAAGCTAGATGTTTAGGTAAAGTCTCTCAAGGCCTTGCTGTAGGAGAAAAAGCATCTGATTGGGATTAGAAAACCTGGGTTCTCGTCCTGTCATTTTCACTAACCATATGAGTGATTTGAACAAGTTACTTCACTTATCTGAGGCTCAGATTTTTCTTCCAAAAAAAGAAAAGGAAAAGACAAAAATAATGCACGCTTATTGTAAAATTTTTAAGCAACATTTAAGTATGTAAAGTAAAAATGTACTTTGCCTCACTCTCTGAGTCTACTCCATGGTATAACCACTGTTTAAAATTTGGTGTACATCACTCTATACATTTCTTTATAAGCAGTTAAATATATTTTAAAAATAAAAATAGGATCAAACTCTATATATTCTTATAATTTACTTTTTCCACTTAATACTGTATCGTGGACATTCCAACTGCAGTCTTATATTTCGTGGTACAGAGATACCCTAATTGGTGAAACAGTTTCCATTACTGATGGACATTTACTTTGACCCCAATTTTTCACCATCTAAAAGTCATGAAACAGGGACTTCCCTGGCGGTCCAGCAGTTAAGGCTCCATGCTTCCACTGCAGGGGGTGTGGGTTTGATCCCTGGTTGGGGAACTAGGATCTTGTGTGCCTAGCGGCGTGGCCAAAAAGTAAAAAAAAGTAAAAAATCATGAAACAAGCACATTGGAACATATATTCTCATGTGTATGTATTAGGTTCCTTTAGGATAGCTTTTTTAAAATGAGCCAAAAGGTATATATATTTTAAGTTTGTGTAGGTGGTGAGAAACTGCACTCCAAAATCATACCATTTGATGTTTCCCCTAATCAAGTATGAGACTGCTCCCCCTGCACACTTTAACCAACATTAAATATCACATATCTTCTTATATTCTGCCAGTCTGATCAGTGAAAATGGAACCTTATTTAAACTTTCTTAATCTATAAAAGGAAGAGTTGGATTGCATGATCTCTAAGGACATCTGGGTTCTAAAATGTTACATGTGGAATTATGTGGAAAACATAATTGCTTTCCCTAAAGACGTAAATGTCTGCCATCATGATGGACCTTTCCGGGCCCTTCCTGACCCATCTGCAAAACTATAATGCACAGTCCTGAGAGTTTTTGCTGAGGGTTCCAGAGGAGGTTGGACATCTATTTAGAGATATGGGACCTGACGGTCTCATCTGAAGTGAACGAAGACAATTGTTGCTATTTTCAGCAATTTTAACTAAAAGGGAGGAAACAGTACCAAAAAAAAAAAGTAACAAAAAGGCTAAAAATATATAATCCTTCCTTCAATACTGTATGTTATAAATAAACCAAGGACAAAAGCTCGGTACTTAAGATCTAGCATTTGACAGGAACTCTGTAACTATTGGTAATAATTCTACTGATGAAACTATCTCTGTTAATGTCTTCTTTCTGGCTAAACTTTAGATATGTAGATATTAGGCTAATGCTAATAAAACTTTCAGTTAGCCCTAGGGGGAAAAAAGATTATGACAGAGCAATGGAAAATCTACCCAGGGGAAGGTTAGTTTGATTGATGTGCCCTTCTGGCTTTGGCACTCAATTGCTCTATTAAGAGTTACGGCGTCTTTTAAGTAGCAGTTTGGAAGCTGTCTCCTAGATTTAAGGTACTCCTGAGTTTCCCTCCAGCTCCGAAAGTCGGTAAAGGCTTATGTCTTAATTACCATTGGTTTTTGTTTAATGCTTTCCTTTCTGGTAGCTCTTTTTATTTCATAAAATCCTTGTGCAGTTTTAAAACTTTTACCTTTCAAATTTTCAATCAATCATACTATAAAAATGGAGGAAATAATTTCTAAATGGCACCTGTAGGGAATTTTTAAAAAAATATTTTATTTATTTATTTATTTTTGGCTGGGTTGGGTCTTAGTTACGTTGCACAGGCTCCAGAGCGCGTGGGCTCTAGTTGCGGCACCTGGGCTCTCTTGCTGTGGCCCACGGGCTCAGTAGTTGCTGTGCGCGGGTTTAGTTGCCCCACAGCATGTGGGATCTGAGTTCCCGGACCAGGGATCGAACTTCAGTCCCCTGCATTGGAAGGTGATTCTTAACCACTGGACCACCAGGGAAGTCCCTGTAGGGAAATTTATTAAAATGTTAACATAACCCCAGGACTGAACTATTGTAATCACCTCCTACTGGCCTCTCTGCCACCAGCCTTCGCTCCTTTGACCCAACCTACAACGTCCCTGCCTTACAGAAGATTTGGCTTAGAGCATCTTCCGTATCTGATCTTGGTCTCCCGATCCCACTTCCTTCCTCGTCTTTTTCCTTCTAGCATACCCCACGTTCTGGGCGTGTCAGCCTGGCAGTTCTCCGAACTCTCTATTCTGTATCTCCATGCCTTTTCACAGGTGGACCCACTACCCAGAATGACTTGTCCCCCGGCATGTCATCCCCTTGTTTGTTTCTATTCAACGTTTCAAGATGCAGCTCAAATGTCACCTTCTCTGGGTAGTTGAACTCCCCAGGGAAAGCTGACCCCTTTTGTGCCCTCAATGTCGGGTCTCGTGCCTGTTAAACAGATGGCAGAGGTTATTTTCAATGGCTGCTTTCTGTACTAGACTCTGCTAACGCCTCTTTCTGGGTAAATATAGGCTCTGTGTATCGGTCATCTTTCCAGCATTTATCAAAGTGCCGGGCATACTGTACAGACGTAATTAGTGTTCATTGAATTGACTTGAATTGAGTGACATAGTGGCAAATCTGAGTGTATTTGGAGACTCATTTTATTGGCAATCATGGAATAAGTTCCAAGAAAGCATTGTCATATAAACTACACTTATAAATCATGCAAACTCCGAACGAATCACGTCTGTGGCACAGTGATCCCAGGCTCCTTATTATTGGGAGAAGGAGGTATGAGAAAGATTTCATTCTGTTATTTTTACAATCTTCTTTGATGTACTTCTTGTACAATAGCTATGGTTCCCTAAAGATTCTGTGATCTTTTGAGCTGTTTGAAAGCACATTCAATGAAAACACAAGACTAACCACATGTGTGAAGTAAAATACAATTTGCTTTGTTAGTGTTCATCCAATTAATTTTTTAAAGGTATACCACCATCCCCAACCTTTAAAATGTTCAAAGAATTTTGATGTGACCAATTTTGGAGCTTTAATGGAATGGATTCCCCCTCTACCTATCTGACAGTCCAAAATAATAACTGCCTATACATAAATACCTCACCCTTTAATCTAAGGCCTTCAATTCCTTAATGTCTGCAATTATGCTGATAGCTTAAAATTTTTATGAGTATAATGACTTTTACAGAAAGGTCCTCTGAGATACATACTGAAAAATTTCTCAGTGTCTTTATAAGTGTATTAAATGGAGTTAATTCATTTCATTACTCCTTCTGTAATAGAAACCTGATTCCCAGAATGGAATGTCTTTTTCAAAGTATGCTCTTTGTTCCCAGGCTAAAGAAAAGCCTTTAAAAAGAATAGCATAAGGTGTAAACTTCCGGTTATAAAATAAATAAGTACTAAGGTTGTAATGTACAACATGGTGACTATAGTTAACACTGCTATATGATATATAGGAAAATTGTTAAGAGAATAAATCCTGAGTTCTCATCATATGAAAAATTTTTCCTTTTTTCTTTCTTTTCCTTTTACTGTATCTATCTACACGAGAAGATGGATTTTAGCTGAACCTAGTGTGGTGGTAGGTCAATTATTTCTCAATCAAACTGGAAAAAAATAGCATATCACAAAACGTCCATTTTTATTTAAATACTTGTTAATAGATATTCTCTAATCAATTATATGGAGTTATTTATGAAGAAAAATGTTAACTATATTAATTAAGGTTCAAATATTAGAGGCTGACTTAAAATGGAAAATGACATGTAAAAATGGTTTGTATGCATAGATAAATTAGAAAAAGACCTCTGATTATATTTTTCATTTTTAATTGATCTTTGATTATTTTTGTTTAAAACTATCAAATTATAGTTTTAAGTTTATAATTTAAATTTTATACTTATATTAACTGTATATTTAATTATATATAATTATGCTTTTTAAAATCTACCATTCCACACAATAAAGTGACAACAGTCTGTTTACAGCTGTGGAATGTTGGATTGTTACAGACTTCCAGATATGGAATTAGGAAGTTAATGGGTCCAAACATATTTTGAATTCCTGATGCATATTTCCAAATTGCTTCTGAAAGGGTGACACCACTTTATAGTATCACTGGTAATGCATGAAAATATAAATTAAAAATCTGCTTTTTCCAGGAATAAACAATATTACTTTGTAAAAAAAGTTTGCTAATTTAGTAGATATTTGGTGCATTATTCTAATCTACATTGTTTGCTTTCTAACAGAGTTCAACATTTTCCTGTAAATTTAATAATTGGATATTGTGTGTGTGAATCATTTGTTTATGATTTTTGGCTGTTTGTCTATTGAAATCTTAGTGTTTTTCTCATTATTATTATGAGCTATGTGTTATATGCATACATATATACATATATAATATCCTTTTATCTTCTATATTTGCTGTTTTCTCACTCTGTTGATTGTCTTTTAAAAGTTGTTTAGTTTGTTTACATGTTATTTTAAAAAGCAGAAGTACTTAAATTTGTCATTTATATGTAGTTATACCTGCTGACCTTTTCCTCAATAATTGTTTTCTGAAACTTCTAGGAAGTCCTCTCTCATGACATCCCCCAAATTGATAAATACGCAATTCCATTATTTTCTGGGTTTTCTAATATTTAAGTTTTTATATAAATTTTTGGCATTTGATTATGATGAGACTTGGTGTCATTTTCTTCTTGTTTCTTGTGTGGGTGTTTATTGAGCTTCCTGAATCTATGGATTCATCATTGTTCATCAATTTGGAAAATGTCCAGCCATTATCTCTTCAAATGTTTTTTCTGCCTGCTCCCTTCCTTTGGGGACTCCAATTACAAACACATTGTCCAATTGAAGTTGTCCCATAGTTTACTGATGCTTTGTTCATTTTTTAAAAAAATTTTCTTTTCCCTGGGTATTTCATTTGAATAGTTTTTATTGCTATGCTTTCAAGTTCACTAATCTTTTCTTCTGTGATATCTACTTTGCCATTATACCCATGCAGTGTATTTTTCATCTCACACGTTGTAGTTTCCTTCTCGAGTAGTTCAATGTAGGTCTTTTTTTTTCTTTCTAATATCCCATGTCTCTTTTAACTTATTGAACGTAGAATATAGTTATAACAATTGTTTATTGTCCTTGTCTGCTAATTCTAACACCTGTGTTAGTTCTGTTTCTGTTTCAATTGATGTTTCTCCTCACTGCATGTTGTGTTTTCTTCCTTTTTTTGCATGCCTCATAATTTTTTTTATTGCATGTCAGACATTGTGAAATTTACCTTGTCGGGTGCTGGCTATTTTTGTTTTCCTTTAGACATGCTTGAGTTTTGCTCTGGAATGCAGTTAGGTTACTTGGAAAGAGTTTCATCTTCCATGTCTTGCTGTTGAGATGTTAGGTGGGATTGGAGCAGTGGTCAGTCAGGGGCAATTATTCCCCACTTCTGAGGCCAAGATCTTTCCATGAATTCTACCCAGTCATGAGACTTTCATCTCGCTGGTGACATGAGTGAGACGAAAGCCTCATGATTGGATAGAATTTCATTCCTGGTGAATACAGATATTGTTCCCTCTGATCCTTTCAGATGACTCTTTCCTCAGCTTGAGATAGCTTCCTCACAAGCAAGTGCTGACCATTGCCTGAGGCGGACCCTCTGCATATCTTCAGAGCCTTCTCTGAGGTTCTTTCTTCTTCATACTCTGACCCACAAACTCCAGCCACCTTGTCCTCCCTGGACTCTTAGCTCCATTTCTTCAACTCAGAGGGTCCGTTGTGCTCTGCCTGGGTTTCCTCTTCTTGGGCTGCAGCCAGGAGACTCTCCCAAGGCAGTAAACTGGGGCAACCATGGGGCTCACTTTGTTTATGTCATGTCTTTCTAGGGTCACTGGCAGCTTAGTTGCCTGATGTACAGTGTCTTGAAAACCATTGTTTCATATATTTTGTCCTCGTTTTGGTTGTTTCCAGTGAGAGTGTAAAAATGGTACCTGTTACTCCATTCAGTTCAGAACTATAATTTCTTTAGGTATCTGGAATCCCTTCTTGCATATGGGTTGAAGTGCATATCTATTTTGAGTTTTGTTTTTTACTCCATCCAAATTATTTACCCCAACATTAATTAGTGAAAATTTTCTTCCCTGATTGTTGTTGATATTTACATTGCACTATTTTAAACACTCACTTAAATTAGGGTTTATTTCTAGATCAGCTCTTGGGTACTGGGAATCTATTTGTCTAATTTTGCCCCAGAGCTATGCTCTTTTACTGGCAGGTGCTTTGTCATATATTTTTAATATGTGATAATGCTAATCTTCCCTATTATACTTTTCCATTAAGTGTTCCTCTGAGAATTTTAAATTTTATTCTGTTATTCTTTTATATCCGTTTAAGAGGCATTTTGTCAAATTTAAAAAACCATTCTGGGATTTTTCTTAAGACTGAATTAAATATGGAAATTAACTTGAGGATGGCCCACAGAATTTTTATATAGTATTTGTCTTCCTATCCAGGAGCATAATATAGCTATCAATCTTCACCAGTCATTCAAATCTTTCATTTTAATTTTCTAAAGGTTTTTATAGTTTCTTCACAAAGATCTTGTGAATGTAAGTTTTCTCTCAGGTACTTCTGTGTGTGTGTTTGCTATTGGAAATTGACCTTTATTTTGTCAATTTGTTTTTCTACAGTTACAGATAAAATGTTCTTGACGCCACATGTGTGCCTGTGTGTCTGTGTGTATATACTTGCACTGATCTGGCTTCCCATATTCCGTACTATATCCAGTTGTTTTTAGAACTGAACCCTTGACTTTTCTAGGTATATAATCATGTCACTAGGAAATAATGGTATTTTTGTCACTTTATTTACAATACTTAAATAATTCCATAAAATGGGTCGTGAAACTAGCTACAACATAGAGTTACACTACAAGAAATATTAGTCTGGATCCCAAATTGAACTGAAAATAAATTGAAATCTTCATAGAATCCTTTTAAAAATACCCAAGGAAGAATCCAAATGTAACACAAAGCAAAAGATTTTTATTTTTTCTATTTACTTCTTGTCTATCTAATATCATCTCACACAGGGAACTGCTCTTCAATTTATTCCCAAAACTCCTCTCTCTGCCCCACATTCTTCTTCAAATCCAGCTCACATAGAGCCAAGTCCTTCCCCCACCAGCACCACCCAAAGTTTCCTGGATTTTCTGATAACCCTATTAATTCCACTTTGCTGGCTTTCTTGGTTCTCTACTTCACCATTACCCTAACCAACAAAAAAAATCTTTCCAGTGGCAAATATTCAATGGAATTTAAGTTAGGATGGGGCTGGGGCAGGGGCGGGGGGGGGGGGGATTCAGGCTACCCACACCTACCGTTTAGTGTACTTATTAAACAGATGACTTTGAATGCTTCTCATTAGCTAAGAAAATATAAACATTTTAAAGTCCCGTGGTTCTCTAAAATAATGTTGAAAAACATTATTTTTATTACATGTTATAATATGTGGAAGAGTTAATGAACCAATTTTTATATGATTGTACATAACTTTCAAACTCAAAAAGTTTGAAAACTGCTGCTCCGCAGAAGGTACCTGGAGGTATAGCTGACTGCACTCCGGGGTCAGGAAAATGCTCTGGTGCCATCTGCTGGTTCCTGAAGATATACCAGTTGCTCTGGTTGATTTCCAAACCATTTCTTTCAACTCCCAGCTCCCTACCAATGGCTTTCAAAATAACCAGAAAAATCATTGCAATTTTGGGTGGCAAGACCACAGTGCTCAACCTCATAATAATGTAGATTACTTTGTTTGGGACACAACATGAAGAAACAAATTCTTCACTTCTCAGTCATTGAACTAGTCATGTATTTGTTGGCACCTGACTAAAATGTAGATTTCACATGCTGCATTTACAGTGCTAATTAGGTACATCTTACTTGGTTTGTCATCAATAGATACATTTTCGAGGAGACAGTATGCCATCAGTTGTAATATATGATGCAAATAATCTGCTAAAAATACAATTTTGAATTTTCTGAATGATTTACTTTTATTATAGTTAGAATAATTCTAAGTTATTCCTGTAACAATGCTACTCTTACTTGCATTCTGATACATATTTCTTGAACAGGAAGGAGATACAGATAGAGCTTATACACATTTACATTCATTCATTCATTTGTTCAGCTCATAAATATTTATTGTCAACCATATGCCATGCACTTTACTGTGTAGCAGGGATTCAGCCATAAACTTGAGAAAGCCCTGTCTTCAACACCATCCTTGGACCAGCATAAGGTCTGCACATGGATATCACAAATACATAAGAAATAATTTTTCTTTTAATGTGGAAGCCTGTCCCTCAAAAACTGCCACTTAGGACAGCACATCCTATAACTCTGAATCTCCAGTCTCTGATTTTTGTATTTAAATTTCAGGGAAACAGGTCTCTTGCCCTGTGTCCTCAAATAAAAGAAAAAAGCCTGTTTGAATGTTCTGGTTTGTGGATTGTACTGTTTCTGGACACTGCTTCAGAGCAGGGGGAAGATTTGAATCTGGAAGTGCTTAGATAAGAGAAAGGATAAATTGATGAACTTGTCACAATCTTCCTTTCAGACTGCATGTACACATTAGATTTTTGCATAGTAAAGTATAATTTCTAAGTAGTTCCAAACATGTAATTTCTTGTTTCCTTTTGTTTTCCAATTTATGGTTCTGGAGGTACTCATGAATTACTGTACTACATATTCTCAAAAATTGGATGTGGTAGCTGAGGATCCTTTAACCACATTAAACAATTCATATGACTCTTACATTTAAAAATAGGTAGATATAGATATAACACGAATAAAGGGTGATACTGATTCTTTACACTGGCAACTAGAAGGACATGGATTAATAAACTTGTGAATAATTTTTTATGAAAATATTTGATTGAAATAAGGTTATAAAATTTTCCAAAAAATTTTAAAAAAATTTTAACTTAATTTAATTTTATTTAAAATGTTGTCATTATAATCTGTACTTTTGCCTTCTTGAATATAATTCTCTTGAAAACAAGTGAAAAATAAATGTATTGATTTTTACATAATTTATATTTTATGAAAATATATTCAAATTTTGTACACTTTGAATGTAATTAAATTTTATTTTTTAATCTCTTTGATCATTTTTGCCAATAGAACACAAATAGTGCAAGTCTGGATTAAACAACGTAATTGGTAATTTTGCTGAAATGAAGGCAAAATTTTATGGGCTAAATATATAGGATATGTATTAGCTCTACATATCTTTATTACTCATCCACAATCATCAGCCAATCAATATTGTACCCAGACAGTTACAATGGTAATTAAATGCTGTCATCTTTTGTATTTTGCTGTCTTTCAGCCGTATGAAAACATTTTCATTTTATCATTATAATTGTTTACTTGTCAAAATTGGAGGTTATAACATATCCGAGGTAACAGTGTGTTAGGTTGATTTATAACTCTTAAGTATTTAGACTGACAGGTGTGTGTCCCTCTGTATCCTTGCCCTGGTTCCAATATCATAGGGGCAGGCTCCATGCCAGCCTATATGGAGACAGTATTCTAGTGAGGGAATACAAGAAATAAATAGATATGCAAACAAATCAGATCATTTCAGGTAGCCGTAAGTGACATGAGGAAAATACAAGCTTGGTGTATTTGATGGGCAGAAATTAGCTCCCTTGTGATTGGAGTAAATGTCAAGATCAACCCTAGCTGAGATATCTCCACTTTATCAAGACTTGTCACTCAGATCTTAGCATAAATGTTCCCTCCTCAGAGGGTCCTTCTCCAACCACTCAGACTAATGATGCCCTCCCTCTGTGACCCCTATCATATGGCTTTGTATTATTGTCATCAGACCCCTTATTACATGGCCTGATGGTTTTCTGATTTATCTGTTTGCCTTTTATCTGTCTCTTCGTGGTGGGATGTAAACTCCACAAGAGTAGAGAACTTACCTGTCTTGTTCACCACCATATGCCTAGCCTGGTATAAAGTACACATGGAATGAATCTAAGTATCCATGCTCTGGATTAAAGGGGAGTGGGGTGAGGAAGGGCTTTTTAAAAGTCCTTTTTAAAAATCCTTTTAAAAAGAACTCATCCATTCAAATCACTTATGAATTTGCTTTTTTGGGGTAGAGTCCTTGCTATGAACAGTGATTGAAATACAGAGTAGAATCATCACTCTGCCATATGACATCCCCCGTAAGATGTAAGAATGCATGGTTAAAATACCGTCTCTGAAAACAATGTTTACACTGGCATCAAGAAATATGTATCACTACGGCTAAAATTTTGGATTTAATGAATGTAAAATGGCACAAGGCATTAAAAGGATTATAAGATAGGAGGAATTGCAGAGCTACAGATGACCTATAACCAATATTTTAAATTCAAATAACAACTGAGAAAGGACACTTGCTCTGGTCCTCGGCTGAATAATCAAACCGGGAGACAGGCTTATAATCACAAAAACTGAGGAGGTGATAATCAGAAAACAATCAGGAATATATCAAAAGAATTCTTTTTAAATTCTGGAGAAATTAGATGAGAATTCTAGAGAAATTCTGGAGAAAAAGATGTAACTCAAGATCACGGCATATTTTTTTAAATCAAAGCTTTTTGAAACGAATATTAGATTTATGGATCTCTGACTTGTTCTTTTTACTTTGCTAGTTTACTTCTTTTTTAAAAAATGTATTTATTTATTTTTGGCTGTGTTGGGTCTTCGTTGCTGTGCGTGGGCTTTCTCTAGTTGCGGCGAGTGGGGGCTACTCTTTGTTGCGGTGCGCGGGCTTCTCATTGCGGTGGCTTCTCTTGTTGCAGAGCACGGGCTCTAGGTTCAGTAGTTGTGGAACGCGGGCTCAGTAGTTGTGGCTCGCGGGCTCTAGAGCGCAGGCTCAGTAGTTGTGACGCACGGGCTTAGTTGCTCCGTGGCACGCGGGATCTTCCCCGACCAGGGCTCGGGCCCGTGTCCCCTGCATTGGCAGGCGGATTCTTAACCACTGTGCCACCAGGGAAGCCCTGCTAGTTTGCTTCTAAAGTAAATTCAGACGGTACCACACACCATTGGAACTGACATAAAAATGGTTGAACCAAATACTTGCGGTAACTTTCCATTTATTTTCACTTTGATGAAGCTTTTAAAAATATGAGGATTTTTTTTTTTTTTAGGCAAAAAACCAAATATGTCTTTGTGGATAAAAATAGGCCTGATTTTCATTTCTCACTACTTTCACTTCTCCCCAAACTGACTGCTTTGGTAAAGAAAAAAAAAATTCCTTTGAGAGATCTGTTGTTACGGATGAAAGAGATACCACCAGAACTTGAAAAACCACACTACAAGGCAATCAACACCCCATGCAAAAGGACATCATTAACTCTCTGTAGAAATCACTGAAAAGATTTTTTTGGTTGTTTTAAATGCTGTTAAAGCAAAGCACAACAGAAGATTGTGTTCACAAAAGGGAGAGATCGGCACGGAGTATAGAAGTGAGCCCCCCAAACTGTAACTCTGTTTCCAACAGTCTCCAAGGAAGAAGACTGACACCCTGGCATCGAAGAGCTCCACATCCTAAGAGAAACGAATGCATCCAAAAAAGATAGGTAGGATATCCAATTTCACTCCTGTGTCCCGTGCAGCTTCTTGCAGAGGCCAGTTCACTCCATTTGGGCACATACCGCTGCTTTGGGAATAGATTGTGGTATATCCATATGGGACACTCGTCAGCAACACCAATCTATAGTGACACCAAGAAGACCAATGGTTACTTGAGGCCGGCAGTGGGGTGGGCATCACAGCAAAGGGGCAAGAGGGAACTTTTTAGGGGCGATGGAAACTTTCTATGTCTTGAATGGGGAGATAGTGTTACCTGCTTATTCTTTTGTTAAAACTCATCGAATTGCTAAACTGAAGTGTGTGATTTCGTTTGTAAATTACTTCTCACCAGGGTTAGTTTAAACCAACCAACCAACAAACAAAAAACAATGCGTGGCCTCCAAGAATGCAAAGTGGAGGAAGGGATGGCCCCCAAGCCCCAGGACGGTTGTGTCCAGAATTTGCGGAGCGGCTCGCACCGCGATCAGTAGCTCATCGCCTGAAATTCTCAGCTTCTTTTCGTTTTATAGAGGAGGTAAGAAACAGAGAGATGAGAATTCGGTGTAGCTCACACCGCCCAAAGGCGTTAGCGCGGGTATACGAACCCGGGCTGTGACTTCACAGCTCACAGTTTTAACCACTGCGCGGTGCTGCCGGTACCTAGTAAAAGCTGGATACGTATATGTTGAATGAATGATTCCGGCTACAGGACCTTAAAGCTCACAAAAGGCCCGCCCAGAAACTGAAACTTGCAGCCACAAGCCAAAAACAGACCACTAGCTCCCAGCTAGCGGACCGCAGATTCTGAGCTTGAAGTCCGGCGCGGCGGAGGGGCGGAGCTTCGCCCTCTGGGGGCGGAGTCGCCTTTTCTCATTCCGGCAAGCTTGTACCTCTTCACTTGCCGTAGTGCCTGAAACCGGAAGTTCGCGCGAGGAGTGCTCCACATTTCCGGGCGAGAGCTGGACTTATTGGTACCACGTGGGAGCTGCTGTGAAGATTCGCTGGCTTTTGAGTCCTGCCTGAAGTCGAGCTCCGGGTGAGCAGGAGCTGTGGGTCGGGTTGGTATACAGGGGAGCGTAAGGTGTCCGCGGGTTTTCGAGTCTCCGCGGAGTCGGGGCTGAGAAACGTTCGGCGCGGCCCCCGGAGCTGTAATTAGCTGTTAACGCTGTTGCTTTAGTGTTTGCACCTCCGGCGTCCGCGAGTCCCTGGGCAGCAGGTGATGTGTCCGCGGCCGCGTTGAGTACGGAGGAAAGTTGCTTGTACGTGAGGCATTTGCTGCTTACCGTTAAGCCACCTTCTTAATTTTGTAGAGGCTTCTCACGGGGTTATGTTTCTTAGCCTGTGTGTTTAGAAATCCGCTGGCCTGAAATATGACGACCTTAGCCCAGCAGCTCCAACGACTCGCCCTCCCTCAAAGTGATCCCAGCCTCTTATCTAGAGATGAAGTTGCCTCTTTGTTGTTTGACCCCAAGGAAGCGACCACCATCGACAGGGACACCGCCTTTGCCATTGGTGAGCTACCCTTTAACTTAGGAAAGCTCTGGGAAGCGTGCGTTTCCTGGATGTTGGTGTATTTTCTTGTTTTCTTTTCTGACCCGCCCTCTTCCTTAGCGGTTTCTAACTTGCTAACCTGACTTACGTTGTTAAGGGGAAAGAGAGTAACAAAAAACCATGCGCTAGATGCGTGAAATGTATATAGGCAGCGGCATCTGAATGTCACAGGTGATAAACAAGGTTGGGGGGTCATCTAAGGTGTAGAGAGGAGGAACAGTCAAAAGGGGCGGGAGGCTGTGGCTGGAGGGTAGGGGAGGAGCCTTCCTAGGACTGGCCTAATTATTGTATTGAAATTGTATTGTATTGAAAAAAGAAAAAAGGCCCCCTGCCAGAAGGTACTTTCTGTTCTCCTAGTTGGTGAGATGAGATTTATTCTCTATGTTGGAAACTAGAAATCTATGTTTGGGACTGTATTACAGATTATATATGCTAAAAGAGTTCAGAGAGTTTTAGGCGAAAGTAACACTGTAAAAGAGGGGTGAGATGAGTTTGCTCGCAAAGAATTGTTAAATAAAGTGGCCTTTTCCTAGGATGCACTGGCCTGGAAGAGCTGCTTGGTATCGATCCTTCCTTTGAGCGTTTTGAAGCACCGTTGTTCAGCCAGCTAGCAAAAACCTTGGAGCGGAGCGTTCAGACCAAAGCAGTGAACAAACAGCTGGATGAAAACATTTCATTATTTCTTATCCACCTGTCTCCTTACTTCCTGCTGAAGCCGGCACAGAAGTGTCTGGAGTGGTTGATCCACAGGTAGCAAATGGAATTACGGAAATAATTATGGGCTAATAACATTGATCTTTTTAAGTTTAAAGTTTAAAATTGAAAAATCAGGTGTATTAAGAGATTAACACGATTTGTATTGGGTGAGGTAAGCATGCCCTTCTACTGTTGAACTCATTTCTATTGATACTGAGAAGTAGAACTATTGAAGATCTTGAGTAAATAGTCTAGCCTCATTAGTTCTGAGGGGCTCGTGTCAGTTTGCCGTTACAAATTGTTACTGCATATTTGGGGCAAAGGGTGTTATTAAACTTCTTGCCAAAATAACAAAAAGAATGGTTTGGGAACAGGGTAAGAGTATTCTCTAAAATACCATAACTTAAGAAAAACAATAATAGCTAATGTGTACTGAACATTTATACACCAGGCCTTGTGGTAAGCACTTTGCGTGCATTATCTCAGCGCTCACGACATTCCTGTGGGGAGATGCTTCTCTTATCCCCATTTTACAGTTGAGAAGACAGGTGTAGAAGAGTTAAGTTGGCTGAGTCACATGACTGGTAAGCAGAGATGCAAATCTTGTTTCCAAGGTCTGATCTTTACTCTACTTTGGAAATTGTCTCAGTAAGTTTATTCAGTTTATTTTCTCATTTATTTGCATTACATTGGTATTACATCATAGTTGACACATTTTAATTTTTTCTCCTAGGTATGTTTTAAAAGTAGAAAGGCTTCCACTTCATTAATTAGAGGCATGGGGGTAAGGGAAGCCAGTGAATCAATGAGAAAACATAAGTGTAACCTGGGTCTTCTCGTTATCGTATCATTAGATTCATCAGACAAAAAAAAAAATCAAACCTGTACTGTTTCCCTCTGTCTTCTAGCATTTAATTTACCCCAAATAGATCGTTACTGTAAGGAGTACTTTTTTCGTTTGGTTTTGCATTTATTTATTCATGTAACTTATTTATTTAGCATACATTAAGTTCAATACAAGGATGAATAGGCTGCCCTTTCTTACTGTTTTGAAAGAAATGCCACAATAAGGGTGTATACAAAGTTTGGGGCATGTGGTGCTGCCTGAAGTAGTTGAGGAAAGCTTCATGGAGAAAGTGATGTCTTGGCTAGTACTAAAGCCATATTATAGAACTAAAAAAGGCAAGGGGTGTGGTGCTGTAAGAAAGGTACAGGTGAAAGCATAGGAGAGTTTAGACAGATGTAAGAGGGATCACTTGGCTGGGAGAATTAAAAGCATCTTGAAAAAGAATGCATTTGAGCTAGATCTTAAAGGCTAGACAGGATGTAATGGATCTGACAGAATTAATAAATCTGTCTTACGTTATTAGGGTGGCATGACCAATACCAGGTTTTGTAAAGTTCATGGACAAATTAAATATGGTTGTAATTTGATCTTTTTTTTTTTTATTCAGAGAAGGTAATATGATTTTCTTTATAATTAGTCTTCTGGTTTTAGGATTATGATAGTTAGGTGAAGTGAGGAAACTGAGCTGTGGAAGGTGAACTTTGGAGCATGGAGAGAAGCCGAGTGTTGCTGCCTACTTGACCAGTTTGGTTTTCTGTTGGTTTGACTGCAATGATCCCAAAGTCACGTTAATGTAATAATGGATTGTAAAAAAAGTTGAGAAAAAGTGAATGGATGTCAATTTTGATAGTGAATATTTTAAAATGCTACTGCATGAGAATTGGCAAACCCTGTTGAGTACTTCCATGCCTATGCTTTAAGTGCGCTATACCTTGCTTATAGTTGTATGGTTGCTTTAAGTGAGTTTAGCTCATTGATACACCGTTTGGACACATAAGGAAATACACGCTTGTAAGTTTTGTGTCAGTTAGAATTGTTTGCTTTTTTTTCCCCAGGTTCCATATCCATCTTTATAATCAGGATAGCCTCATTGCCTGTGTTCTCCCATACCACGAGACAAGAATATTTGTGCGGGTTATACAGCTTCTAAAAATTAATAATTCAAAGCACAAGTGGTTCTGGTTATTGCCAATTAAGGTATGATTGTTGAATGACACGTATCTATAATCCTTGCAAACCTTCATTAAAGGTATAATTTGGAAAAAATTAAGTCTTTGGTGCTCCTGAGAGTAGACCAAGTATTACCTCCATCACTTTTATTTCCTAACTTCCAGTTGAAACTGTTACGAATAATAGCTGGCTTTCATTTAGTACCTGATATCAGGATAGGCAATTTGTATTTTATTATCTTGGATTCTCACAAAATTCTATTTTTACAGATGAGGACAGGTTCAGAGAATTAAGTTACTTGCCAAAGTTCATGTAACTCTAAAGTGGCAGAGTTGGGATTTGCATCCGGATCTGATTGTAAAACTTGTCTTTCCACTATGCCATGCTGTCTGGCATTTTAAATTTTGGAACTGAGAAGCTTAAAACAAGTTAGAGGTGAAGAAATGCATAAAATACTTACAAAAATTAAAAGGATAAGGATAACTTGAAGGACTTGCGGAAATTATTAAAGTTGTGAAGAAGATGCTAGAAAATTAATTTACAGATGAATAATAGGATGGTTGTCTTACAGGAAAGCTCTGGCTGAGATCAGATAGCATGATTTTGTAGTAAAACAACTGACTTGCCATTATCACTTTGTTTGCATCTGTAGTAGAGGAAAGTAGATGTATGTTGTTAGCAAGAATTTTACTGAATGTTGAGCACGGCGATTCAGGCCAGCAGGAGGGCAAATGGGGATGAAAGTAGGTTAACAGGCTGGGCCTGTGGAATGAGTTAACTTGATGGGTGATGACAGGAGGTCCATGGTCAGAATTAGTAAAAAGAAAGGGAATGGGTATTTTTAATTAGAAGAAAAATTTAAGTGTTTGAATGTAAAGCACTTGAACTTAAAGAATGTTCAAGAAGAGAAGGCCAACCTAAAATAAAGCTTCTTAATCCAACTACTCGACATTCACTCTGCTAATAACATCAAAATTATTTTTCCCCTAGTCTACACACAGACCCTGCTCTTCTCTAGGCACACTTGTTTCAGGTATCCAAACCCCCCTTACCTATTAAAGTTCACTTCAAATTATTTTTTCATTGATTTATTCAAAATTTATTGAGCACTAATACATGCCATGCACAGTGCTAGGCAGTGGGAAGAGCAGTATAAGTTGACCGTGTTCCTCTCTGTTTCTATTACTAGTGTTATTGTGAAGCAGTGACAGAACCATATCACATTGGCTCAAAAACCAAATTTAACCAGTAGAGTTAGTAAAAATCTAGAGAATCCAGATTTAGATAAATACATATCAAAATGCAACACGTGATAAGTAAGCGTTTTTCACTGAGTACCTCCACACTCATTGCTTGGCCTTCTCTTGAATTTCTAAAGTTTGCACAATTTTATGTGTTAATTTCATCTTTACCAACAGCAATAAGGAAAGACTATATTTCGTATTTATGAACTGCGGCAGTTTGAAGCTGTTACTTTGGTAGGTACTTTAAAAATAATGATGAGTTGATGAATGTCCTAAGTAATAGCTGGTTCTTTCTGTCTATAATAGCAATCTGGAGTGCCCTTAGCTAAAGGAACTTTGGTTACCCACTGCTACAAAGATCTTGGATTCATGGATTTCATTTGTAGTCTGGTGACAAAATCTGTGAAGGTGAGTAGTAAACTGTTTCATGAACGTATAATTCCATTAGAAGGTTGCTTCCTCTTCATAGAGAAAACAAATGAAGGCCTTCTCTAATAATAGTGGGACTTTGAAGAAGTGCCCTTTTTTTTAAAGGATCTGCTGTTTTGGTGCATGAGCAGCTTGATCAGTCTTTCATCACCAAAGCTGTTTTTGTACAAAAATAAATTATTCTCTTCCTTGCCAGATCTTATTTACAGTGACTGTTTAAACAAAGACACAATCTAAAAATGTCAGGAAGGTTGTTCATTCTTGTCATATTTAATTGAACTATTAGATGTGTTTATGTAATGTTACATATGGTAAAATTAAAGTGTCAGCCTGAAGTAGTTGAGGAGAGCTGTAAATATTTTTATACTTTCATCTGATTGGCCTTTCACTCTTAAAACTGTGTGCGGTTTGTGGGTTTTTTTCCAGGTTTTTGCTGAGTATCCTGGGAGCTCAGGTCAGTTGAGGGTGCTCTTAACTTTCTATGCTTCTACCATCGTGTCTGCTCTGGTGGCCGCCGAGGACTTAACCGACAATATAGTCGCCAAGCTGTTCCCGTATGTTCAAAAGGTTGGCCCCGCTCATGTGTAAAGTAGATTATTTTGTACCTGAAGGAATTTTCTTGCTTTTGAAAATTTCACTTAGACATCAATGTTTTTACATTGATAATTTATCTCAGGTGGTTAATGAGATTTAATTTATAGGTAAAAAATATGACTTCTTAAAAACTTACCAGAGTGGGATCTTAGCTAGGGCTCCTTAGGGATGAATGTTGGCTGTTTGGCCCTGCCATCTTCTCCCAGATTCATGTTACCTCAGTGGAAAGAGAACGGATTAGAAAATCTCTTCAGGGCAGAGGCTCTCTTACCATTCCTTTTGCATTGACTTCTGCTTCTCAGTGTTTCTTCTCCCCAAGTGCCTCATTGCCACCCACTGTCCCAGATTCCCAATGGAGGAACTGCTTTGCTTTCCACCAGTGTCCCAAAATTATTGTCTTTAATCAGGCACTGTTTTGTTCCTGATTGAAGTCTCCCTTACACAGGTGGATGTTTTCATATAAAAGAAGACTCCTTGGCTCCTGTTAGGATGTGTAGTGGAGGTTTGAGTTGGGAGACCTTCTGAGATCCCTTCTGTCATTCAAGAGACTTGTCTCATTTCCACGTCCCCTCAGAAAAAGGGGCCAACATCTTGATTTTTCACTTCCGATGAGTGTTGACTCTCAGTGTGTGTTAGGTTGTATTAATCTCTAATTTATGACGTTTCCAATTTGTCAAAGTAAAGTAACATTTTAAGTAGGATAAAATAACACAGTTTGTCATTTTTTTCCTTATATTTAAAAATATATTTAGGGATTGAAATCATCTTTACCAGATTACAGAGCTGCAACGTACATGATAATATGTCAGATTTCGGTGAAAGTGACCATGGAAGATACCTTCGTCAATTCCTTGGCTTCACAGATCATCAAAACGCTGACCAGAATTCCCTCTCTGATCAAGGATGGATTGGGTTGCTTGATAGTGCTCCTGCAGAGACAGAAGCCAGAGAGCCTGGGGAAAAAGTACGTATAATTGAATTGACAGTGATAATAATTACAAGTGAATGAAGTTATTTTGAATAGTTTTTTTCATAAGATAAATTTTACACTATTTTTAAAAATTGCCATTCATTGTCTAACTTGTGAAGTCAACATCTTATGTCTTGCTTCTTCAAAGGCCGTTTCCTCACTTATGTACTGTTCCTGATCTTGTTACACTACTTCACGGGATTTCTGAAACATACGACATCAGTCCTCTTCTGCGTTACATGCTTCCCCATCTGGTTGTCTCCATTGTTAATCATGTTACAGGTATGTGGTTTTTCATGTTGTGTCCAGAAACTTCCTTTCTCAACTGTGATTCTCTTAAAATAAGAACCACATCCTTGTTAATATCTTGAAGATATTTAGAGTTTCTGCTAATTGTTTTTGTGTAATGTATCTATTTTTCTGAATAGAGAAACATTTGAGGTGGGGAGCAGGTTTAAAGGAAATCCTTGTTAAATGAGTAACATGCTCAGTGTTTGTTTTTTTTTTAATATGTGTTCTCACACAGTCTCTACATGAAAAAGACTGGAATTATTTTAAAACAATTAAAACACATTACTCAGTAAAACTTTCCCTTCTCATTTAGGTATTTAATGAACTTTAGTGATTCATTTACAATAAATATCCAGTTGCCAAAACAGTTTTTCTCCCTTGAGTCACTGAAAATATAAGACCAAGAAAATCTCATGCATGAAAATCCAAATTTTAAAAAAGCCCAAAAGTTAATTAGAAGGTGATTATTTGCATTATACATTTTTCATCCTTCAATAAATATAGAAAGACAAGGAAGAAATACTTGGTCCTGTTGCTACTGGACTAAGAAAGACATACTAAGAAAGTCATTTCTAAAGTTATGTCCATTTATTGGAAAATAAGATTTGCTTAACTCCATCTCAGTTTAAACATGAGTTTCAGAAACATGACTAGCACGAATGAAAGTGTACTTTTCCTGTTCTGATGGTGATGAGTAATGAAGCCAGGGATGACAGCTCTTGGTTCGGTAAGGAGGCTTTGAGATGAAGTTTAGCCTGTATTCAGGATAGTTTATTGAGATGTAGATTCAGGTCCCAACTTCACCGCTTGTAACGTGGCCTGGGGAAAGACTATATTCTTTGGACTTCCGTTTCATTCATGAGAGAGGCATGATAGTACTTGTTTTTATAAAATATAGGGAATATCAGGTAAAGGATAAATGAGGGTAATGTATACAAAGGTGGTTTGAAAAGATATAAATGACTAAACAGGTGAAGTACACTTTTGAAAATAGGTAAAAAGCTGGATGTCGTTATATATATGTTTTAAAGTTATTCCTGTAGAAAGATTTTCTGCTGTAAAAAAACTTAATAGCATACACATGCGGGAAACATTTTCCCCAATCAATTTTAATTTGTTATATATGCTAAGGAGAAGAAACTGAAGAGATGGATGGTCAAATCTATAGGAGACTCTTAGAAGCCATACTTACAAATATATCCCTGAAGAACAACTTAGACCATTTGTTGGCTAGGTAAGCTGTTACTTTTGACATGCTTTTGATTTGTATTTTTGTGGCTTAGTATACTTTTCAGGGTTGGCTAACAGTTTTCCAGTATCCCTTTATAATGTATTTCTTGCTTTGTCCATGCCATTTCATCTAATTATAAGTACTTAGTCCAATAATCGTGGCAACAGAAAATGTAATTTCTCTTGTTTGTCTTTAGTGCTTATATGTGGTCATGGAAAGTTAATAGTGAAACTAAATTTGGGTTATACTACATGTAATTTGTGGTTGTTTAAAATTTCCTAGTACTAAGTGGACCAAAATGCCTGAAACAATACATCACAGTTGGTAATCAGTAAATATCAATTAGAAACTTAATATTGAGGGTTGGCATGAAGTAAAGATAGTTCAGCCTCCCGTTTTCTTTTCTTATTTGAAGGGCAACTCGATGCAGTGAAAAGAATGTAGTCATGGTGGTCGGATGTAGGTTTAAATCTTATCACCTCCGGCTAGTAGAATAGTAAGTTCTGACGGTCAGGCTGCGTGGATCTCGGTTTGCTGTTTGCTGTTGTGTATCGTTGGGCAGGTACCTATCTGGTGGGCGTGTCATTTGTGTCCCTTGCTCCCATAGTTGGCTTGTGAATTCAATGAGGTTAAATATGCAAAGTACTGTTGAGAGCTTGGCTCTGGAGTCAGACAGGGGTGGAAAACCTGCTCTACTTTTTATGGCTCAATAGGGCTCACTGAGTATTGCCTCTTGTTGCTGTTCTTGTTTGACCTCAGGCAAATTATAAGACTTCTTAGTCTGAGTTTTTGTATCTGTAAAATGAGTCTAATTTCTATCTTGTAGAGGTCTGACAGAATATTTCTAAAGCACCTAGAATGTAGTAGGTATTCGATAAATGTAACTCTCATGTCTGCGGTATTTGTTTTGTTCTGCAGCCTTCTTTTTGAGGAGTATATTTCATATAGCTCACAGGAAGAAATCGATTCTAATAAAGTATCTTTGCTTAATGAGCAGTTTCTTCCACTTATCAGACTTTTAGAAAGCAGGTGAGTTGTGTGTGTGTTTGTGCCCTTCTTAATGTGTACCTCTTGTTTTATAAAGAGATGATTCACAAATCACAACTTAATATAGTGAATGAACTGTAAAGATAATGTTCTTCTTCTCTACCTTTCAGGAAGGGACAATTATAGGATTTAAATATATTTGAAATATAAGGGAAAATAGGGGTTGTGTGGGGACTATGGAGAGTATAATTTTTTTTATATAGACTTTTTGTTGTTGAAAGAGTCATAGTAACAAACTTGATCAATATCGTTTGGTTTTACGTATTCCATTTGTCAGAAATTTAAGTCTCAATCTCAGTAATTTAAAAAATTATATTTTTTCTTTTATACATATATGGGGTGTGTGGTTAATAACTTTGTTAAGAATAATGAACTAACTCTTTAATTTCATCCCAGATATCCCAAAACATTAGATGCCGTATTAGAGGAACGCCTAAAGGAAATTACAGACCTAAAAAAACAGGAGCTTTTTCACCAATTTATCTCTCTTTCTGCAAGTGGTGGAAAGTATCAGGTAACTTTTTTTCAGGGGAATTATGACACTTACGGGTATTTGTGTGGTTAGTTGAAGAGCTCCGGAAGGAAATTTGCTACTTCACTTCTGTTTGGGAAGTTTCATAGAGAGAGAAGATTTTATACAGTTTGCCTAGTTAGCTGAAGTAAGACTCTGAGGCAGGAATTAAATAATTGGGGAAGGGTACAGTAATTTTTAGATAACTGTGAACCTGATACTTATTTCTGGAAAAGCGTTGTTTGGAAATTTTGTATATGATGCTCATTAGCAATCACCAAAAGATGGCCTAACTTAGGTTTCTAGTGTTCCTTATCTTTCTCCTCTACCCTTATCTTTCCAGTGCAGTACCCACCAGCCACGTGTGGCTATTTAAGTCATTGATTAGGAAAAGGGAAGTGGATTTTGTTTCATGATTATGTTAGAACTTCAGAAATTTTCTGGTGATTCGCCCTAAGTCTTTATACTAGAAGTTAGACATTTAAGTAGTTCTTATAATTAGCCTTGAAAATAAATGTTAGGATGAGAAATATGATTTTTGGGTTTTTCTCCTCCATAATTAGGCTTTCATCTTTAATGGTATTTCATTTCCAAAATCATATGTTGATAGACTTCCTTCGTAGTCTAATTATCAATACATAAATAAAGTTGTCACTACTTTGAGTGTCACTGTTATATCATTTAGATGAATTGCATTCTCTTCAGTGATCAATTTTTTGGATTTATATTTTCATTTAGGTGCTAATACAGTGATTTATCTTAGGTGCTTTTCACCTTGGAATCAGATATACATAAAGAATACAAAATTACTTCATAGAATTACTTCACTAATTGAAACCTACGTGTAGGCACAAGTATACATGAAATCACAACATTCACAAAACAAATTTTTTTTATCTGCTGTTACTCATACTATGTTCTGGAGACAAAGATTTTGCTTTACTTTTTACTTTCAGTTTGGTTTACTTTTTGGTTTCTGAAATTAGACGGTTGTTATTGAATAAGTTGGGCAGCTCGGGGTGGTTTTCTCTGGTTCTTCTTGATCATGTGCTGCTCAGATTGAATGGCGAGATCATGTGGTAATTGTGCTGAATCCCGTAGTTTTTAGCAGATTCTGATACCTCCTTGATGCTCAGTCTGAATCATCCACTTGCACCTGTGAGACTTCTGGCCATTAATCATCTGAAAAATGTCATGACAACATCAAAGGTTTGTGTCAGATAGCCTTCATTTATGATGTTTTTATCCTTATGACGAGCAGTGTAATTCTAGAATAAGAAATTGAAGTTACCACCTGGAATCAATATTGTTTAATTATAGAGATAAGCCTAATAAAGAATATGGGCATTCATTGGACAAAGATTTAGGACCATACATGCCAGAAGCCACCATTTTAACCTGTATATGTTTCCACATTGCAGATGATTAGGTTAGCTTTAGTTGAGAGTTTTTCAACCTGGGATTTATAGATTAATTTACAGAGGGGCATAAATTATCTGAGAATTTTTTAGTTTTGAAATTTGAATTTGATAGTCTTAAGTTTAATATGAGCGTATTTGCGGACATCAGAATGATAGCTTTTGGAGCCCTGTTCATGATTTCGGTACCTGCAAGTTGCATTTGTCTTTAAAATTTTGGTGGCTCCTGATAGTAAGTACAGAAGCTGACTTAATTTGTAAATAAAGCCTTTATAACAAAATGATATTTTACAAAGACTTTGCGTGATATTTTACAAATACTTTGCTCAAATAGAGCAGTATTTTCCAAACTTTAGTTATTCAGGCAAATTTTTTGCTGTATTAGCTGACCACTGATGTTAATTTTTTTTAAAATTTTTCTTTGGTTTCTTTTAAATGGACTCATTTTTTCACATAGCTTTCTTTTTTTTAAATTGAGTTATGGTTGATTTACAATATTATATTTCAAGTGTACAACATAGTAATTCAATATTTTTATAGATTATACTTCATACAAAGTAAATACAAAATATTGACTATATTCCCTGTGCTATGCATTATATCCTTGTAACTTAATTTATACCTAGTAGTTTATACTTCTTTATCCTCTTCATCTATTTCACATAGCTTTTAAATCATGCGTTTGAAGTGCTAATTGTATGTACATTTTACTGTAGTTAATACAGTTTGAAATAAGAATGTTCATCTGTGTAATATCTAAAATCACCTCATGTACTACTGTTTGCGTATTTGGAAAATTTCTAGACTAGAGAAAAATGCTAGCAGTGTTTCTCCATAGCACATAGTAGTATAAACACACTGAACTCTAAACTTGTGTCATGGCCATTAAAACCAGATTCGTATTACAAGTAGAATTTAATTTCAGCTAATCATAATTACCACGTTAAGTTTATTTAATTTTGAATTTTACTGTTTTTTTTTAGTTTTTTTACTTTTCAATTTGTAATTTAAAAAATATTTTAAAAATATTTTTGTTCTCATATTTTTAAAGAGTTATACTTAATTTTTAAAATGGTAGATGTATTCAAATTTGAAAAATATTGCTTGGCTTGATTCATTTCTGATCTGGTACAAATTATGTTTCTTTCATAAATTGCTGGTAGGTTTGTCTCATTGATTTGTTGGATAATTAAACTCAGTGAATACTGTTCTTTGTTGTAATAGGAAGATTTCAGTGCCTAGAATAAAAAGCGGGATTCCTGGAATCTCCTAATATACTTTTTTTTTTTTTTAACATCTTTGTTGGAGTATAATTGCTTTACAATCTCCTAATATTCTTGAAGCCATTCTTATCCTTCCTGCTTTTACTCTTAATCCCGTCCTACCCTGTCCTCCTCTGGATTTGTTAGTTTTTTCAGTGAAGGGCAGTGTATCCATTCAACTTACAGGCTTTAGTATTGTAATTGCAGTTAATGTCTGTCTTTGCATGCTTCGATTTCCTTTTCCCTTCTCTGTTAATGTCTGGACATAGGTTCTGTTCTGTTCTCGAATTCCAGATTGAGCTATTTGGCTACTTGTTAGCTTTTGAGAAAATTTTGGCATTTGGCATTAAACTTTGACTTCAGTTTTGTGAATTTTAGGGATTTTACTTTTTGTCTCCCAACCTTCTGACCTACATTATTTTCTGTGGGATTATTTACTTGTTTTTTTTCTTTTCACCACCTACAGGTAGAGATATATTGTTTGGTTAGCAGTCTTATTTTTCTGTTATTGTGAATGATTTTATGCTTTATTTTCTTTTGTTACTTAAAAGAAAAATATGAACTTTTTGGGGCAGACTGCACTGTCATCAGCACGTGGCATCATCCTTGTAAAAACCTTGAAAATTAAAAGCTAACTTTTAACACTGCTTACTATGTCTAAAGCACTGTTTTAAGTATTGATATGTATTATTTGATCCTGCGACAACCCTTTGAGGTAGGTATTATTATTAGCCCTATTTTATAGATGAGAATAATGAGACCTAGGAAGGTTAAGTAACTTGCTCAAGGTCGCACAGCTAGTAAGTGGTGGAACTGGGATTTAAACTTAGACATTCTGGTTCTTTAGTTTGTGCTCTCCCAAAATCTAGGTTCTCATTTTAACAAGATGAACTCTTTAATGCAAAAATTGTATTTTAATTGCACATCTCGTTATATTTTCAATGGAAACTGGAAAGAGTTTGTACCAAACAATTATTCATCTAAAAAGGACTTCTAGAGTTTGCCTAGTTCAACGCAAGTGTGCTTAGTTTTTAATTCGCATCCGGGGCAGCAGAACCTGTGTTCCTTAACTGGAATTCTGGAGTGCTTTTCACAAAACCGTACTTCCTTTCTAATGTAAAGTCTTCAGAGGTTTTAGCAACAACTAAATTAATATTTTTTTTCTATTGCTCAGGAGAGTATCGATGAGTCTTTCATTAAAGAAGCTATTTTAACCCGATTAGGTGATGATAGCATAGATGTTGTCTTGTCAGCTGTAAATGCATTTGAGGTGAGTGAATTTGTTGTTCATTGACGTGCATGTTTTGTTTGTAAATATTTACTTACCCTTCTCACATGAATCTCTGCTCTAGGCAGCAACATATTTGGAAATTATGCTTTCACTGGAAATTTGTTCTGTTGAGAGCACAGACTTAAGCCTGGTTGGGGAAAGCACATGGGAGTAATTAGATTATACAACTTTATATATTTGGAAGTTCTTTTAAAAAGGAAAAGTGCTTTGTGAATTTTTATCAGTAGTAAATACGTAGGGATCCTGGGAAATTGGATCCTGAATGACACTTTTAAGAAATTGCTCTCATAGAACTTTTAAATTATACTGGAATTCTTGGGAGATAAATTCTTTATAATTCATAATTTTTTAAAGTTCGTTTAACAAGCACCATATTTGAAGCAAGCAAAAATTTACTTATGGGTATTTTTTTCTCTCTAGATTTTCAAACAACGGTTTAGTTCAGAAGTGACAGTTTCAAATCTCCTGAATCTCTTTCAAAGAGCAGAACTTTCAAAAAATAGGGGATGGTATGTATTTGTATCTCCTAAACAAACTAATGAAATTCTTTTCTTTTTAATAAATATATTTATTTATTTATTTATATTTGCCTGCGTTGGGTCTTTGTTGATAGGCGCAGGCTTTCTCTAGCTGCAGCGAGTGGGCTTCTCATTGCGGTGGCTTGTTTTGTCGCGGAGCACGGGCTCTAGGCGCACGGACTCAGTAGTTGTGGCTCGAGGGCTCTAGAGCGCAGGCTCAGTAGCTGTGGCGCACGGGCTTAGTTGCTTCGAGGCATGTGGAATCTTCCCGGACCAGGGATTGAACCCGTGTCCCCTGCATTGGCAGGCGGATTCTTAACCACTGCGCCACCAGGGAAGTGCCTGAAATTCTTATATCAAGTTCACTTTTATTTGAGTTTGTATGGATTTGTTGTAGTATTCTCTATGTTTGAAATTTTTCTTAATAAAATGGAAAAAGAAGTGTATAATGTATGATATAATACTGAGATCTGGGAAGTAGGATGGGAAGGAGCTTTAATTTTTTGCTTTATATAATGTATTTCTACTTTACAAGGATAATATATTACACTTTATAATTAAAACAATTACAAATATATTAAATTAAAAATAAGCTTAGAGGCACATGATACCTTCTGTAATGTTTTGATGAGCTTTTGTTATTTCATTTTTGGCACCTAAGCTTTTTGCATGGAAAAGTGACTAAGCTCCTTAGAGGATGAGAGCATGTCTTACAGGTTTTTGTGTCCTGTTTAGTTCTTAGCATATAGTATGTGTTCAGGTGATATTTTTTGAACTGATGAGTGAATCTCTGATTTCTAGTGGAGTTGAGATGTATAGTGTGATATGTTTTATGTTATAGTTAACCTAATGATTTCTTAAAAAGAAAGATTTGACAGAGTTGGTTTAAAATTAATATCCCAAATAACTCCTTTGTTAGCATGGATTTTAAGTGATATCTTGATGTTTCTCAATAATGTGTTTGGTAAAGAGACCAGGATGGATGGTGTCGGTTGAGCTGGAAAAATGTAACAGTGATTTTTTGCTGAACTGAAGTCTCTCATGTGTCTCAACCAAATGTGTTTATGTATCTTTTAGGTACAATGTGCTTGAGATAGCAGCAGACATACTAATTAAAGCAGAGATACTGAGTGAAAATGATCAGTTGTCGAATCAGGTGGTGGTGCACCTGCTGCCATTTATGGTCATCAACAATGATGATATGGAATCTGCTGAGATGAAAATGGCTATATATTTATCAAAATCAGGAATTTGCTCTCTGCATCCTTTATTAAGAGGCTGGAAAGAAGGTAAGAAATTCAGTTGTTTTTTAGAAAAAGTGAACAGGTGACACTTTAAAAAAAGAAGCTAACCATAATTAAAAATTGGCAGTGATTGTTATTTGAGATTGTTCATTGTGTTACGTGCCAGCAAGATTTTAAAAAAATTTTGCTAATATGGAAAGTATACAGTGAAAAGGACACTGACCCACTGAAGAATTCGTAATTTTATGAAAAGAAAAATAAAAAGCAAACCTTCGTAGAAAAATTGTAAAACTTTTGCCTAAATTCTTTACTTGACGTGATATTTAGGTGAGTGTTAGTAACATAAGGGCCCTCTGGTGTTCAGTTCTTTTTTTTTTTTTTAAACAGCTCTTGAAAATGTGATTAAAAGCACAAAGTCAGGAGAACTAATTGGTGTAGCAAGTCAGAAGATGATTGAGTTGCTGGCTTACAATATAAATTCAGGGGATCCCTCTTCAATGTTAAAGATGGTAGGTATGTTGTCGAAGTCAACCCCCTGGGTTTCCTTCTCATAATCTTATTGGATTCTCAGTGTTTGCTTTACTAGATTCTTCTTCTTCTTCTTCTTTTTTTAAAATAACTTGTCCATTCTTGAGTACTTTGTTTTGTTTTAAAAACATAGTGTTTAGTATATTTTGCAGATTGTTTGAAATCCTTAACATTTTATGTAATTTATTTCATCCTGGTTGTATATTGGACCAGTAGGAATATAATGTCTACTTTTTAACCTTTTCTCCTCTCATTTAAAATATTAAAGTCATATTTTTTGTTAAAATCGCCAAATATAATCTAAAAAAGGAGAAATCTTCTTTTGCCTTAGTAAATCTTTTAAAGGCATACAAACATCCAGTTGGCAAGTGCAGTTGTGTTCGTTATAATTTCTGAAATTATTTATTTTTATAGTTACCCAGAAATCAATGCTTACTACTTTTTTAAGGTTTTATATTTATCATCTCACTCTAAATATGAAATACATAATACCTAGATAGGCAGAGGTAGAGAAAATTGTTTTTGTGCAAACCAAGAGCTACCATTCACGGAGTCTGTCTATTTTTCAAGGTGGAGGATTTAGTAAGTGTTGGAGAAAAGGAGTCCTTTAGCCTGAAGCAGAAAGTGACTTTTCACGTGATCATGGCTGTACTTGTCTCCTGCTGTTCGTCTTTAAAAGAAACTCATTTTCCATTTGCGACAAGAGTCTTCAGTTTGTTGCAGAAAAAAATAAAGAAGCTCGAAAGTGTCATTACTACAGTGGTAAGGAGTGCAAACTCTCTGGAAAGTTGAATGTTAGAAAAGTGACTGCCTGGCCTGTTAATCACAGCAGAACTGAAAATCGGGGGCTGAGATGCTGAGTCTTTGTATTCTAGGGGTGAAATGTGAGGCAGCCTTGGGTAGCAGTAGATAGTGGATTAGATGCTGTCTTCCTTTTGCAAGAAATTTAATTGAATCATGGAATTTCACGTTTGTGGTGTTGGTGTCTGATAGTTGACTCTCCCCTGTATCGTCTTTATTGGGTAATTATCCAAGCTATACTTAACTACGTCTAGTGGTAAGGAATTCACTAGATATATTAGTGCTTGAATAAAGTATTGTTTCATTCTGTTGTTTACTGGAATAGATCTTTTGTATTATTTTAATTTGGATTTTGCCAGTGTACTATTATCTTAGACAGTCTTACTAAGGAACATGTTTCAGTTGTTGATATTTTTACCAAACACCACACCTTGGGGTTATAGATTATTTCTTTTAATATCTGCCATAGAATAGTGTCTTGTACTTAATAGTGTCTTGTTTTTATTTGTTCTCCAGACTTCAGAGGGTTCCTTGTTGTAGGAGTTGCTCAACAAATCCCATCTTTTTGACGTTCACTTATACCCTCAGGATTTTATAAGTTCTGATCATAGCCATTATAGCTAAATTTATGTAAACTTTAAGAGACTGCATCTTCATATTTTAAAAAGTAACCCAGGGAATTCTCTGGCAGTCCAGTGGTTAGGACTCAGCACTCTTTTACCGCCAGGGCCCAGGTTTGATCCCTGGTCGGGGAACTAAGATCCTGCAAGCCACGTAGCGCGGCAAATAAATACATACATACACACCACATACCCAGATGAGCCCTTCTTAACTTCTTTCTTTATTTTTTTGAAGGTGTGGTGACCTGGACTATATTTGTTCTCAGTGGTAAAGTGTGGACAAATTGAGTGTTTTATACATACGTAGATAACAGGTGGTTTTATATTTGATGCCCTTTCTGAGAGACCCAAGCATCTTTTCGGCGGTAGCAGCACTTTGAGCCGATGAAATCCCTCACCAGAGACATTATCTTAAAAGTCTGGCTTTGGGTTATTTTACTACCAAGTTATTATTCTGCGCTCACCTATATGGAGTCTCGTTTGTTGTTTTCCTGCGCCATTTCTCATGCTTCCTTTTGGCGCTTGTAGTGTAATATCTAAACACCTTAACGTTTTGCTTCTTGTTTAGAATCATCTGCAAGTTTGGGGATTTGACCGTGTACCTTCTTCAGATAAGCAGTAAAAGTATGAAATGAGAAAAGTGCCTTTAAGGATCTCTCGGAAATCCAGTACCTTATTTTTCTGTTTAGAAACGTACCTACCCTTTATTTGACAAGGATAAATTATATGAATAACATTTGTTTTTAGGGACGGTGTTTTAAGAAAACATAGATAAAATGAAGCCATGATGAACTTATTTGTGTCTTGTGAATAGTGATGGTTAGATCTCTTTAAAAATCTGATTAAAACTATTATTCCTCTCCCCACCCAAATACACATATAGACAAAATTTTGCAAATTACCAGTCATATAGCCATTGCAGTCCATCTGTATAACCCATGTTCAGAACCCCTTTAAACTTGTGCTATTTTTGCTTCCTTTAACATTTCAGGAGATCCCCTCGGAATGGAATTTTGAGCTGATGATGGACAGAGGGATACCATTGGAGCTGTGGGCACATTATGTAGAACAGCTCAAGACTGCCCGGAGGACTGCTGTGGAGGACTCAGTTTTACTCGTGTTTTCACTGAAAAATTTTATTCACACACTAAAGGCTCCTAAATCTTTTCCTAAAGGTAGGACAAGCTGTGAATCTTTTGAATGCGATACTGTGGAAAACTGAGTTATTGATTCCACAACTTGTTCTTTGTCTTGAATGAGAAGTTCCCAGCGGTGTATTTGCATAAGTTTATGCACCGTTTCTCCTTCTCTTCACATGCCCGTAGACGATACCTGGTGGAATCCTGAACAGCTGAACGAAGACAGCAGAGACTACTTGTGCTTGCTCATTGGGCTCTTCGAGATGGTTCTCAGTGGTGCTGACACTGTCCATTTTCGGGTTCTGATGAAACTTTTCATGAAGGTACCAGCTCACCTTTTTCAGGCAGACTCTCCCCTTGAAGAAGATGTTGTAGATTCTTTGAGTTATGACAGTTTTTTTTTTTTTCTTTTTTTTTTTTTTTTTTAAGAAAGTAAATCATCACCTTTTTTGACCAGGATTCTTTCTTTCTTTCTTTCTTTCTTTATGGCTGTGTTGGGTCTTAGTTTCTGTGCGAGGGCTTTCTCTAGTTGCGGCAAGTGGGGGCCACTCTTCATCGCGGTGCGCAGGCCTCTCATTATCGCGTCCTCTCTTGTTGCGGAGCACAGGCTCCAGACACGCAGGCTCAGTAATTGTGGCTCACAGGCCCAGTTGCTCCGCGGCATGTGGGATCCTCCCAGACCAGGGCTCGAACCCATGTCCCCTGCATTGGCAGGCAGATTCTCAACCACTGCGCCACCAGGGAAGCCCGACAGTTTTTAATGAACATGAAAGTAGACTTTTAGACAGTGAGGAGTGTGTGGTGATGGATGCAGACCCTGTAAAGCAGTGCTGATTCGTGACACCAGTCGGTAGGTTGGACGTAGACTGACATTGCTGCCGGCCTCCTCATGTGTTAGGCCTGCTCAGGTGTTTAATAATCACAATGGCCAGATATGTACGGTTGACTACTGTCATTACCAACGAGAAACTGCAGTTCAGAGAGGTGATTTAGGATATGCAGTCGCTCAGTGAAGAGATTTCATCACGGCACCGTGACCTCCGTGCTGCCAGGCCCAGTGGTCAGTTCTTTGCTCTTGTCTTACTTGCCCTCTCGACAGCATTTGACACAGTTGACACTGCTCACTCCACCCTCACGGTACTTTCTTAGTGAGGCTTCCCGACATCACTTTTGTCTTGGTTTTCTGCTTGGCGACCTCATCCTTTCCATTGTTGTTAAATGTGTTCAAGTGCAAAAGTATAGTGAGTCGTCTGAATTCTTTCACACCCTTCCCAGTTGGTTAAAGTACCAAGCAGAGAATAATTTTAAGTGACTAGACAAAGCAAAATGTTGCAATAAGTTGTTTTCTGTAATTGTACACTAGTGGAAAGAGGATTTGGAACCAGCTTCTGTGAGTAAAAATTAAATTAAACTTCATTGTGTTTTGTTTTTAATTTAGGTACATCTAGAAGATGTTTTCCAGTTATTCAAGTTCTTTTCTGTTTTATGGACCTATGGTTCTAGCCTTTCAAATCCACTTAACTGCAGGCTGACAACAGTGCTGCAGACTCAAGCTCTTTATGTGGGCTCTGCAATGCTCTCTTCTCAGAAGGCTCAGTGTAGACATCAGCTGGCATCCGCATCTTCTCCAGGTACTACAAGTAGCGTTGTTCTGTTCCGTCGTGACCAGATGGCAATGCTTTCTCCACGTGTGCTGTGTGAAGGTCGTAGTCTGGAGAATTTCTTTTTATTTTTTTATTAGTGTGGGTGCACACTCTTTCTGTCTGTATATGTATGTATTTGTGTGCATATGTATTTTTGTGTATTTGTAGACTGTTTTTGGTTACTTCTAAGTATTGCTTTTAAGTTCTAAACGTCAATGGCAAAATCTCACCAAAACAGATAATAAAAATGGCAGGTGGTTAATCATGGGTTTTTAATATCCATCTGTTCATTTTTTGAATAGTAACTGGGCTGTCTAGGGAAGCCAAACCATCATAATACAATTCAGCATTCAACTGATTAATTATAAAATTGGTCTCCATTCAAGCAACCCTCCTGGATTTATCTCTTTTATCAGGTATAAAGTAATTGTCAGGTTGGGCGCTCACTGATGAAACACCCAAAAATAAAACTTCTGTTTTTATAAAGTAAATTGTAAATTTTGCAAAAGATGCAGAGCTTCACGAAGTTGATAAACATGCTGTTGAGAAGTGGATTGACTTGCAAAGCTATTGACAGATGAGAGGATCTGTCAGAATTAGACCCTATAGTGATTGAAGATGAGCAAGTTGATGAGGATGACAGAATCGTTTAAGTATCAGAGGAATGACAGTGGCCTGTGGAGAATTTGAACATGCTCTTGATTAAGTTTTTTATTCCCAAATCACTTGTTATAAATGTTCTGTGAAAGCAAAGTGAATGACCATACATTTTCCCCAGAACACTTTCTCAATATTTATCTTTTATTAGCTCCTTGAAAGAGCACATAATTACAGTTGTAACCAAAATTTTGTTATATGTGAGATAGATATACAATTTTAAGTTTTACCTACACAATTAAATCCCATGAATGTAATTTTTTCTCCACTACTTACTGAAATATTGCAGTCCCTTTTTTAGGTGGATTTACTTTTAAGAAGGTTTATTCAGGTTTTTCGGATGTGAATTTCCTGGACTTTTTTTTTTTTTAACATCTTTATTGGACTATAATTGCTTTACAGTGTTGTGTTAGTTTCTGCTGTATAACAAAGTGAATCAGCTATATGTATACATATATCCCCATATCCCCTCCCTCTTGCGTCTCTCTCCCACCCTCCTTATCCCACCCCTCTAGGTGGTCGCAAAGTACCGAGCTGATCTCCCTGTGCTATGCAGCTGCTTCCCACTAGCTAGCTATTTTACATTTGGTAGTGTATGTATGTCAGTGTTACTCTCTCACTTTGTCCCAGCTTACCCTTCCCCCTCCCCGTGTCCTCAAGTCCATTCTCTACGTCTGTGTCTTTATTCCTGTCCTGACCCTAGGTTCTTCAGAACAATTTTTTTTTTTTTCCTTAGATTCCATATATATGTGTTAGCATACGGTATTTGTTTTTCTCTTTGACTTACTTCACTCTGTATGACAGACTCTACGTCCATCCACCTCACTACAAATAACTCAATTTTGTTTCTTTTTATGGCTGAGTATTCCATTATATATATGTGCCACATCTTCTTTATCCATTCATCTGTTGATGGACACTTAGGTTGCTTCCATGTCCTGGATATTGTAAATAGAGCTGCAGTGAACATTGTGGTGCATGACTCTTTTTGAATTATGGTTTTCTCAGAGTATGTGTCCTGGGCTTTTTTTAAACTTTTTGAATGAATACATTGTAAACATCTTTCTATATTAATAAATATAGAATTATATATATATATATATATTTTTTTTTTTTTTTAATTTTAAAATTATTTATTTTTATTTATTTTGTGGCTGTGTTGGGTCTTCATTTCTGTGCGAGGGCTTTCTCTAGTTGTGGCAAGCGGGGGCCACTCTTCATCGCAGTGCGCGGGCCTCTCACTGTCGCGGCCTCTCTTGTTGCGGAGCACAGGCTCCAGACGCGCAGGCTCAGTTAATTGTGGCTCACGGGCCCAGTTGCTCCGTGGCATGTGGGATCTTCCCAGACCAGGGCACGAACCCGTGTCCCCTGCATTGGCAGGCAGATTCTTAACCACTGCGCCACCAGGGAAGCCCTTATATATATTTTTTAAATGTCTGCAGAATATTTTGTGTGGAGATACCATAGTTTATTAAAATAGTTATCTACTGTTAAACTTATGAGTTTTCAAAAAACGAAGTCATAAGTAGTTAGATTTTCTAATTAGGTATGAAACGTTCTATCCTTTGGCATCAGAGGCAGTGGCTTCTGAGGAATATATGCCTCTTTGTACATAGCATGACCAAAGGACCTAACTTCCTCTGGTATTGCTGCAAGAGGGGCTCCCTTCCTACCCCTGCTGTCTTGCCTTCTGTCACCTCCCCACTTCCTGAAGTACTTTTTCATTTATGCTGCCTAGATATGTCACAGTTACTCCACTGAAAACAGGAGAGATGCGCTCTGTTCTTCATGGAAGCTCAAGGACCACTAGAGTCCCCCATGGCCTCAAGTAGAGGGCCGCTTCCTCATTGCACCGGTCCTCAGAGCACTCCACTGTGAATCCACAGTGAGCTTCCAGCCATACCTTTTCCCTTAGGAGTCTAGGAAGTGTTGGCTGGTATTTGTTTTCATATATTTACAAGAAAATATTATGCTGTGCAAAAGAAAAAGGGTTTGCAATATTAATATAATTGTATGAGTTAACTTTTTGTCAGTGGCTTGGGAATCTAACCAGTTTTTTTACTTTTTGTGCAAATATGTATTCCAGCTCAGGCTTGCATAGAGCAAATCTTTGCTAAATGAATAAGAGTTTAACGTTTGTAAGCTGGAGGCTGCTGTTGGTTTGTTATGCCTTATCAATATAGTAAGTTTATCTACATGTTTAAAAGCAAAACTCAAGTATTTTTTTCAGCTTTTATGTAAAATATGCTATTTCAAATCTGAAAAAAATTAGTTGGGAGAATGAAGTCACATAGATTTTTAAGTGGAAGGACATACTTAACAGCTGATTGCTTAAATAATGTAGTTTAACCCACCTTGGGTTCCAGTAACTTACTTGAACATAGCAACCATAGTAGTTAGTACTTTGTTTTTGAATTTGGCTTTTTCTGAAAGTTCTGCCCCACTCTACTGGGAATTTTAGCAAACAGATATCATGGCCTGATGCTGCCCTTTGTATGAATTCAACTTCTCAGCTGTTCATTTTTGGCTTTACTTTATAAATTAATGTCATGGAGACCAGGAAGGATTTCCAGCTTTCATATGACCTTCTTGGAAGAGTATGAAAGCTTGTCACACTCTTTCTTAGCATTCCAGAAGTAGTATATGTAGAATGGATCATTTCTAGCAAGATAAAAATCACCAAAATTTACCCCAGTAAATAGTATGGAATAAAGCTTAAATAACTAATTACCATAAAAGGAATTTAGATGTCTCTTTATCCTGGAGACTTTTCTTCAAAAAACCCTGATTCACTTGATTTCTACCAGGTCCTTGAAGCCGGTTATTTCAATGTTATTGAACTGGGCAGGGCATAGAACCAAGGAAAGCTTCCAGATTCTTTGTCTAAAACCAGCACAACATCCTTACAGATAAAAGGTGATGGCTGTATTTAATAATGATGCAAAAATTCTAAATAAAATACTTGCTGGGTCCAGCAACATTATTTTAGAAAGTAAACATTTCCCCAGAGTTCATTCCAAAAATACAAAGTTGGTTCAAAACAATATATTCTATTATATAATTGGCTAGAGAAAACCCATATAATCATGTCCAAAGATCTGAAAAGGCATGAGATAAAAATCAGTAATTACTCCTATTAAGTGACAGAGTAGGAGTAACATGATGAAAATACTTCTCAAATCAAAAGCTAGTATTTTTGCCACGTAATTGGCAAAACAAAAGCATTCCTGTTAAATTAATCATTTTTATTGAACATGGTTCTAGAAGCATAGTTGGCAAAAATAGATACGTTTCAGATACTAATGAGATGTATGAATGACAAAGCTGACATCCCAGATCTGTGGGGTTCTTAGGTTGACTGTTAAACAGGACATCTGCTAGCCATTTGCAAACATTAAAGAAGCTTGACTCTAACCTTATTCCTTAGACAAAAATTTCACCTGAACTAAAGATTTCACATTAAAAAAAACTTAGCTTTAGTGTTAGAAGAAAATGTGGAGTACTAGAGGTAGATACTTTTAAAACTCTTTTAGAGTGGGGAGCGCCTTTCAAAGCAACATGTAAAACTAGAAGAAAAATTCTTCTATAAAGCTATAAAATTTCCGCATCAAAAAGAAAGTGAAAACAAACATCTATTCAGGACAAAATATCTGCAAAGTATCATGCACAAATGGGTTATTTCCTCTGCACTCTTGTGCAAGGATGTATGTACAGGGTGTTTGTTGCAGCAGTTTTAATGCCAAAAGACTAGAAACAATCTAAACTTTTACCAGTAAGGTAAAATACAGTAACCAGTAAAGTAAAATACAATGGAGCATTTGTATACAGTTTTAAAAGGATATTTAATGTGGATATGTATGTACTTATATGGAAAACCCTTCCAATATACATTGAGATGTGATAGCAGTTGGTGCAGAACAGGATATGTATGCTATGGTCTCATTTGTATGTTTTCAAAAGAATATAACAGAAAATGTCTAACACTTCTCTAGCATAGAAAACAAATAATTAAACAGTGACTGGTCTTCAGAGAGGGAGTTTGAGCTGAGAGGAAAACTTGCATCATGCACCCTTTGGTACTATTGAAGTTTTATACTGTTTCAATGGGTTTTTTTGTTTCTTTTATAATTTTTTTTTAAAATTTTTATTTATTTATATTTATTTTTGGCTGTGTTGGGTCTTCATTTCTGTGCGAGGGCTTTCTCTAGTTGCGGCAAGTGGGGGCCACTCTTCATCGCGGTGCGCGGGCCTCTCACTGTCGCAGCCTCTCCTGTTGCGGAGCACAAGCTCCAGACGCGCAGGCTCAGTAGTTGTGGCTCACGGGCCTAGTTGCTCCGCGGCATGTGGGATCTTCCCAGACCAGGGCTCGAACCCGTGTCCCCTGCATTGGCAGGCAGATTCTCAACCGCTGCGCCACCAGGGAAGCCCTGTTTCAATGTTTTGAATCGTTACTTAAATTTTTTTCCCTTTGGTTTTAGTGGTGACATCTCTACTCATTAATCTGGGAAGCCCCATAAAAGAAGTACGTAGGGCTGCCATTCATTGTCTCCAGGCCCTCAGCGGAGTGGCGTCCCAGTTTCATCTGGTCATAGATCATGTGGTTCCTAAAGCAGAGGAGATCACCTCAGATGCCACCTATGTTGCTCAGGTAAACTCAGTAGCAAAGAAGATTGAGAGTGTGTATGCCCGTGTGGACACATGAACCTTTTTCTCCTTTCTTGACATTCTGCTTTGCAGGGATTTTTATTGACTAAGTCATTGAATTTAGAAATTGATATGTCAATGTCTGCACATCTTTCTTCCCCCATTTTAAAAAGATAGCAATGCCATGTTTCATTTCTGCTATCTTTTTACTGGCTAAAAGGCCAATGTTTAGCTTTTGATAGTAAGCTACCTGATGGGTAGTGATACCCTTTCCTATTAAGGGTATTGAAAATCATGAGCAGTGTCGCATCATTTGGGAAAGAATCTTCCATAAGTAGTACATGTAACTTTTTTTTTTCCAATCCTGTTTTCTTTTTTTGTATCCTAGGATTTGGTTACTTTATTTGAGGAACTACAGAGAGAAAAGAAGCTGAAATCTCATCAGAAGTTGTCTGAAACTTTGAAAAACCTACTTTATTGTGTATATAGTTGCCCATCTTATATTGCAAAGGATTTGATGAAAGTACTTCAAGAAGTCAACAGTGAGGTATGTGCAATTTAAGTGGGCTGTCCAATCCATGTGTTGTTACTAAAGATTATTGTAACTGCTCACGTGTGCGTAAGACTTTGTGAGAGTTGCATATATACACTCAGACGTGAACATTTTATTAATTTGGGAGGGGGAAGACTTGAGGTGGAGAAAAGAGATACAGGATACAAAAAGCAAATATTAGTGAGTTTCTTTCCATTTAAAAATTGTGTGTTATCCCTGTCTCATCATTGATGTGATTTTAAATGAATTTTACAGTTACACAGGGAAAAACACTGGCAATGCACTGCTGAAAAACTGTTAGTTTTTGTTTGTTCTTCAGGTGAAAATCCTCCACAAAATAATATATTTGAACATAAAAGTCTGTGCACATTCCAAAATCATTTACTCATTTTTAAAATGTATGTGGCTGTACATTTTTCTGTGGGGAGAATCCAAAGCTGTCATTATGTTGTCAAGGAAGCCTGTGATTCAAAAGAAAGAGGTTGTGAATCACATGTTTGTGTGGTGGTTTGTGCTGGTACAGAAAAACTGCTCCTCATCCTCGTGTTCCAAAAATGCCCGTGGACCTTACCGTTCTTGGACTGACTGCAACTTGAAGACTAAAAGAGGGATCAAATGGAGTAAAAGCCATTTGATTATATTGTCCTGTTGTCAGCAAACAGATGGCCTTTATCAGCTCTGTGTCGTCCCTGGTGTAAACAAGGAATTGACAGTCTTGGTCTGTAAAAAACCAAGTAGTAAATATTTTAGGCTCTGTGGGCCATACAGATTGTGTTGCAGCCACTTAGCTCTGCCATTGTATTGCGAAAGCAGCCTCAGACAGTATGTAAACAAATGAGCATGCCTGTGTTTCAGTAAACAAAATTGACAAAAACAGATGGTCCTCTGAACTTGGCCTGCAAGCCGTAATTTGCTGACTCCTGGTTGAGTTATTAAAGACTTCAGATACATAATTTTAATTAATATTAATTACACAGCATTGGAAATGTAGTGTAGAAAAACTAAAATTTATTTTTATAGTCCAAAACTTTAGTTTGTATTTCCTGTTTTCAGAAAGTGTTAGGATGCTCACAGATTATTTTTCCTGTCATCTCTAAAGGGTTTGGAGCTTTTGACTGTTATAGACTGAACTGTCAGAGGGGACCTGGGTGCCTTAGTTGGATTAATAGCTATCCCTGTGTCTTAAGAGGTCATTATTTTATTGTTTTTTTTTTCTCCAGGCTAAGCTTGCAGTCTTGCAGCATATCTTTGGATATCTTTGTACAGCAAGCAAAAACTTGTATCCATATAGATAACTATTTACTAATAAATTTTCCAAACTTTAGATGGTGCTTTCTCAGCTGCTGCCTATGATTGAGCAACTGTTAGAAAAGATCCAGAAGGAGCCCACGGTTGTCCTGAAAGATGAGGTCATTGCTCTGCATCTCATTCTGGGAAAATATAATGAACATTCAGCTTCCCTTTTGCATAAGGACCCGAAGAGTCTAGATATATTTATAAAAGCTGTGCACACAACAAAGGAACTTTGCACAGGAATGCCAACCGTTCAGATTACAGCCCTCGAAAAGGTTAGTGATTTCTTTCAGAAACTAAAGCATGTTCAGGCTTTCAAAAATCTGTAATGTTTTACTTCAAGAAAATAGACTGGGCATATCTTAAAGGAATATGATATATTTGACCCATTTTGCAAAACTGAATGATGTTCATGAGTCATTTAAACTGACAAAATGGAGACCAGTTTCACATTGTAAAAGAGAATGATGGAAAGATCATGTTTGGAATTCAAGTTTGTTCATTTATCTCAATTGCCTTTTTTCTGCCTCTAGATTACGAAGCCATTTTTTGCAGCTATTTCAGATGAAAAGGTTCAGCAGAAGCTTTTGTGCGCATTGTTTGATTTATTGGTGAACTGTAAAAACTCACATTGTGCTCAGACTGTTAGCAGTGTTTTTAAAGGGGTAAGTTGCAAACTTCCTGCCATTTGTTTATTGATGTTTACTCTCTTCCAAGCAACACCATGTTTAAGCTTCCTCCATTTTTTTTTTATACATTCGGTGTAGGATTTTATTATTTATTTATTTATTTATTTTTGGCCGTGTTGGGTCTTCATTTCTGTGCGAGGGCTTTCTCCAGTTGTGGCAAGCGGGGGCCACTCTTCATCGCGGTGCGCGGGCCTCTCACTATCGCGGCCTCTCTTGTTGCGGAGCACAAGCTCCAGACGCGCAGGCTCAGTAGTTGTGGCTCACAGGCCTAGTTGCTCCGCGGCATGTGGGATCTTCCCAGACCAGGGCTCGAACCCGTGTCCCCTGCATCGGCAGGCAGACTCTCAACCACTGCGCCACTAGGGAAGCCCTAAGCTTCCTCCATTTTATAATGCTTTTAGGAAGTCAGATGTTCCCATTAACCAGAATCATGGAAAAGGAGGTCATAGAGAAGTGCAAAATCAACGTTATAAGTCTTCATCATTATTTTTATTGTATGAAATAATTATAGTTTTGAACACGTAGGGTGTATGTTAGTTTGGATCTTATTCATATTAGGGAGAATCTCCCTCTTATGCAAGAACAGGAGTGAATGGTGGCTCCATGTTCAGCTGGGTGGTGGATTTTTCTGCTTGAATTAAATAGTTGTTTAATGACACATAGAATGGAATTGAGAATCTGCTCATTGGTTTATATGTATATTGAAACCTAGCTGTAGATCAGAATAACCACCTAGTTACTCAGTGTTTTGCTTTGTTGTGCTTTTTTAGGAAAATACTTTCACAAAAATAGATAATAGTGTGGTAAAGTCTTAGTATCCAGATTCTGCAGTTTTCAGTATTTTAACATAATTACTTAGATTTCTAAGATGAGTTAAGTGGAACAAATTAAGGCACAGAGCAGTGTGTATAATATGCTCCTCTGTGCATGTGTGTGTGTGTGTGTGTGTGTCTGTCTGTCTGTCTGTCTGTGTTTAATCTTTATAGAGCTGTTGGTATATGGAAAATTTCCCAAGAATACATAAGAAATTGTCAATGATATTTGCCTTTGGGGGTTGGGCTGGGCTGTAGGGTTGTAGGGGGACAATGTGGACAGAAACATGTTCATTGTATCTGTTTGAATCAACGTAAACTGCTCTAATTTTCACCCATGGAATCCTGTCATCACCCATTCTTCCTTCATATTCCAGATTTCCGTTAATGCTGAACAAGTCAGAATAGAACTGGAGCCACCAGATAAAACTAAGTCCTTAGGCACAATTCAGCAAACAAGGAGGCAGAAAATGCAGCAGAAGTAAGAGCTATGAATGCAGTGAGAACACTGTTGTCCCCCAGGCCTTGGATGTTTTGGAACCATTGTGATTTTTTGATACCCATCAATTGGGCATAACCGGATACAGTAATTTTTACTTATTAGCGTTGATAATGTTTGCTCTTCTAACTTTTTGTCTTGTCTGTTTCCCAGAAAATCACAAGATCTAGAATCTGTTCAGGAAGTTGGAGGTTCTTACTGGCAAAGAACAACCCTCATCCTAGAATTACTGCAGCACAAAAAGAAACTCAAAAGTCCTCAGATATTGATACCGACACTTTTTAACCTGCTCTCAAGGTAATGACACTTGCCTTTGATCTGTGAGAGAATGAGATTCTAATTCTTGCCCATCTTATTTTACTTAACATTCTCTTTTCACATTCTCTTCTTGCTTATTAGCTAGTCTGTAAAATAGAGCAAGTTGAATACTATAGTTGAAAGATTTAAAGAATGGTTATAGGAACCCGTTGCCAGGGCCCGAAACTAACCTTCATCCTGTATTACGTAATAAATGAGCGCTTTCTCCAGCCTACTTTCCTTCCTCACTTTCAACACCATGTCCCCGGGGGCATCATTACTTGTATTTAAGGATATAGTGTGACACCCACTATATTTTTTAGGTGTGCGTTATTAGATGGCTGTAGCGTATGCATTGCATCGCAGATGTGTGCTCTCGTCCAAAAAAGAAAGTAATTCTCAAGGTTGTCCTCTAAGGAGATTTAAAATAGGTTGACGGAAGGTGCAATAGAGAGGAGAGGTAATGTGACGTAAGCGCCTGCCTGCACTAGAAGAATCAGAGTTAGAAGTCTTACATCATGTTTATAGACTTGATGTTTTTGGGTATTTTTTTAATAAGTTTATTTATTTATTTTTGGCTGCGTTTGGTCTTTGTTGCTGCTCGCAGGCTTTCTGTAGATGTGGCAAGCAGGGGCTCTAGGCACGTGAGCTTCAGTAGTTGTGGCACGCGGGCTCAGTAGTTGTGGCTCGTGGGCTTTAGAGCTCAGGCTCTAGACTTGATGTTTGATGTTAATGTTTTATTAACATTAAATGTTTAATGTTAATGTTTTATTTTAAATTAAATGTTTATTTAATATGTGTTCTGGACAGTGGTCATTAATGCAGCACTGAAATTGTACAACTCTTTCATTTCCCATCATTTCTCTTCCGGGCATCCTGAAGGTGTTTAGAGCCTTTGCCACCAGAGCAGGGAAGTATGGAATACACCAAACAGTTAATTCTAAGTTGTTTGCTTAACATCTGCCAAAAACTTTCTCCAGATGGCGGCAAAATACCAAAAGGTGTGTACTTTGTTGGAAGGAAAGGGGGGGAAGGATTATCTACTCTGAGTATGAATGTACCTACCACTTAGAGATTTTTTATTTCTCGCCCTGTAGATGTTCTCGATGAGGAGAAGTTCAACGTGGAATTGATAGTTCAGTGCATCCGAGTTTCTGAGATGCCTCAGACCCATCACCATGCTCTTTTACTTTTGGGTACTGTTGCTGGAATATTTCCTGTAAGTGTTAATGATTTAAGACTTACGCAGATATTTTTTTCCGTGGAAATGCGTAGGCCTGCACTGTTCTGAATTCAGTGGACATTTTGGATATTACAGCGCTGATGGGACTCTTGGCCCTGCTTCTTCAATAGCTGAGACAGTAAGCTGGTTGATCTTGCTAAGCTTTGGTTCCCCTTTTTGTGAAGTGGAGAATAATAGTAACCTTCTTCGTAGGATTGTTGTGAGAATGGGATTGGATAATTTATTGTTAGCACTTAGCACAGTGCTTGGTGCAATGTAGCTATCCAGTAAGTGGTGGTATTAGTGTTATTTGGAAAAAATCCCGTGAATCCTCAGGTAATCCTCACACAGCTTTCAACCAGTGACTTAAAATTAATTTGATTATAAAGTACCTCAGTTAAAGAAATCGTGTTCCTTATAGAAATACATCATTTAAAAATTTTTGAAGAGATTGAAATTATTTTCATGTAGGGGATTTAGGTCAGATGTACTTAACCTGGAGTTGGTTCTCCATGACCTTTAGCGGGTCTCTTAATCTACTAAAATCATATGCAAGATTTAATGTGTATGGGGTTTTTTTCCCCTTGGTGTAGAGTCAGTAGCTCTCAAAGGGGTTGATAATCCAGAAAAAATTAAGAATCATTGATATTTTTCTTTTGTTTTTATTGAAATATAGTTCATATGCCATATGAATATATAGTTAAGTGCCACCCATTTAAAGTATACAATTCAGTGGTTTTAGTTTATTCACAGAATTGTACAATCATCACCATTATGTACTTCCTAAACGTTTTCATCAACCCCAGAAAGAAACCCCGTATGCATTAGCATTCACTGCCCGTTTCCTTTACCACCAGCACCCCTGATCTACCTTCTCTATCCTAGACGTTTCCTGTAAATGGAATCATATAATACGTGGCCTTTTTTGTGTCTCATGTTTTGCACTTCATGTAACGTTTCCAAGGTTCATCCGTTTGGAAGCTTGAATCAGTATTCTTTTTATGGCTGGATAATATACTGTTGTACGTGTATACCACATTTTGTTTATCATTAGTTGATGGACATTTAAGTTGTTTCCACTTTTTGGCTGTTAACAATTATGCCGCTGTGAACACTCGTATAGGAGATTTTGTGTGAACATGTTTTCAGTATTTTCAATAGGAGTGGAATTACTGGGTCATATGCCAACTTAACTTTCTGAGAAACTGTCAGACTATTTGCCAGAGCGTCTGTACCATTTTGTACCCACCAAGCAGTGTCTGAGGGTTCTATGTCCCCACTCCCTCACAGCTGTTATTGTCTTTTTTATTATAGTCATCCTAGTGGGTATGAAGTGGTGTCTTCCGATTTGGATTTTGCATTTTCTTAATAACTGATGTTGATCATCTTTTCATGTGCTTATTGACCATTTGTTTATTTGTGGAGAAATGTATTTGCAAATCCTTTGCCTATTTTTAATTTGAGTTATTTCTTTTTATTGCTGAGTTTAATGAATCTTGATACTTGATGTGCTTAAAATGGAAAATATTGAAAAATGTGTTTTCTTTCAGGATAAAGTTCTACACAATATCATGTCTATTTTTACATTTATGGGAGCCAATGTGATGCGTCTAGATGATACTTACAGTTTTCAAGTTATTAACAAGACAGTGAAAATGGTAATTCCAGCACTTATGCAGGTAAGCTGTCTTTCCACCATCATTGGTGTTATTTTTCTGATTTTTAAGATTTTTAAGATTTTACGTAGCATGAAATTCAAGTAGTGGTAAATACATGACATGAAAAGCCTTTCTGAAATGCTCAGGTATTTGTGCCCCTTAAATTTGAGTGGTGAAGCTAAGGAGTAATCTTGGAAATAATGTCTTTTCCAGAAATACCTATAAACATGCCAAGCTGGTTCTGCTGTACTGCCAGGGTATAACTATATAAGTGCCTTAACATTCCTCTGACAAAGTGAATTTACATTTACTGTGTATCTCAGGACATTGCGTCAGTTTGATAAGACCCCCGTGTAGGTCGATGAAATAGGACGTTTTAGAGCAAATGTGTTAACATACAATTCAACAAACATTTACCAAGCATTCCCTTGAGAGCTCAGTACGCAAAGAGATGAGTGAGACCTGGTCTCTGCCAGACTAGTCTCAGCAAGGAGTGAAGACTTTGAAACTAAAAAGTAGCCTTGAACGTGAATGGGCATGGCTGTCCACTTGCGTTTTGTTTACCCTCACTGTTGTCACTGTCTTTCCTCATGCTATTGACCATTTCAGCGATGACCATACCCAGCACCTCCTCCTTTTAATCTTGGTATAAGGTTGGTATTCTCTGTCCAGCAAGTTAGCCACGACAGGAGCCGTATATAAAAAGGAAAATAACGATACGCATTAATATGGTATATGCCAGTGGAATTTGATAAACGCTGAAGAGTTCAGAATAGGGGAAGGTCCACGTGGGCCAGGATGACCACACAGACTTTATTAAGAAGTGGACTTTGAATGGGTCTGAAGAGGAGATAGGATTTGCTCCCTGAAACGGCAGGCAGTCCCGGCCTGGGGATGGTGTGCGCAGTGTGTGTGAGGGATGTGGAGAGCCGAAGCGGGTGGAAGTAGGGGCCCCGGGTTAGCCATTCGTGCAGGTGTCTGTTCCTTCATCCTTTCATCCGCTAGGCTGTTATCTTCTGAGCACCCATACCGGATGGTTTGAACTTTATTCTGGAAGCAGCAGGGAGCTGATGGCCTTACTGTGCTCTGCTTTTCAGATTAAACCGTTCTTCTCGAGGCACAACTCAAATCCTGCTTGGTTTTTGCAGGACGGCCCGAGAGCAGCCTTGCTATCAGGGCCCGTCTTCGGCATCTGCCATCTAGTGCCGCCTGTTACCTTTTCACAGGTGTATTGTGTCTCGTGGAGATGATACATCTCCTTTGGGGAAGTGCTCACGCCTTGCACTTTGCAGTCCCCTCAGGGCCACAGAGTGCCGAGGACATAATCTGTGTACTCCTTGAATACTTACCGATTGGTCTCTGATTACTAGAACTCCTTTGACAACTTTTTGGGGGCACATCTGAAGGCCTTTCCGTGTCTACTTATAGCTTGTCTCGCGGAGGGTTATTTGCTTCTACTCACTGTCGCTGCTTGCTGCCCTGCAGTCTGACGGTGGCACCTCTGCAGAAGTCACGAGGAACGTGGAGGACATCGTGGTCAAGATCATTAACGTGTTCGTGGACGCGCTGCCCCACGTGCCCGAGCACAGGCGCCTGCCTGTCCTCGTCCAGCTTGTGGACACACTGGGCGCAGAGAGATTCCTCTGGGTTCTCCTCCTCCTGCTCTTTGAACAGTATGTCACTAAAACCGCGCTGGTGGCTGCCTTCGGAGAAAAGGTCAGCGCGTAGGGCGCGGTGACAAGAAAAAGCGGGTGGTGTTTCACACAGATTTTGTGTCACTTTCCACTTGAAACGTGGGGCTGGTGATGCTTAGTGTGCGTTACTTAACAGTGTGTGCTCAGAAGGGCTTTTAAAGGTGTTTCTAGCATTCTTTGAAATTGCTTCCAGAGCCCGAGGCACGGAATACCCTCAGGAGCAACAGGGCTTCTCCTGAGGGTGACTTGACTTTTCTAAGAAACTAGGCTGGTGCCGTGCTGGGTGGGTGTATTTTAATTAAGCCCCAAAGAGTACAGCTGTACAGGAATTAAACTGTGTCCCTTGAACATGGTTTTGAAGGCATTTTAGGGGGCAGGGGAGGAGGGTCGGTGTCACTGAAGTCAGTGAGATGCAGGTGACAGTTTTGAAGAGCCCTGTTTTGAAGAGAGATGAGGGCAGAAGTTACACGTCCAGGGCTGTTTTTAAATGGCTTCTTAGACGTGGGATCCAGGAATAGATCTAGAACCTACTCCAAGTAAAGTAGTATGTTCATTTCTGCCAGATATCATAATGCAGTGTATCCTGGAATTATGCCTCATAATTCTCATAAATTGGCTTTTTAATGTAAGAAGCTCAGTACCTGATTCCTCTGGTCATACACGTGACCATAAGGAACAGCAAGGAGTGGCTTTGTGTGCTAAGAAGTATTTTTAAAACATTTCCCTTATTTGTACTTACTAAGTAACATAAATTTGAGAGGTACAGTGTATTACCTATTTCTCTCCTCTACACAGGATGCTATTTTAGAGGCAGACACTGAATTTTGGATTTCAGTCTGTTGTGAATTTAGTGTCCAGCATCAGATCCAAAGCTTGATGAATATCCTTGAGTACTTAATGAAGCTGCCAGAGGAAAAAGAAGGTGGGCGTTAAGTCTGATGTTAATTACTGTTTAATCTGGAAGCTTGAGAGAGGCAGAAAAGGTAATGCAGCTTGTCTTCAGAACCCATGGTGCGTCTTTAGAAGGATTTTTTAAAGTAAGTTAGTAATTTTTATTCGAGTATACGGTTGTTACCTTCTCAAATGTTTATGGAAAACAGTAAGTGGGATTTCTGCTTGCCGTTCCTCACACGTTGGCTTTTAGACCTCTGTGCCTCTGTGCTGATGTGTGGGCTGTGGAGTGTTCTAAGTGTCTGGGATGAATTGATGGTGAAGTGACAGCAAGTTAGCAGCATCTTATTAGCTATATCTTAGTTTCCCATTAAAATGTGAAGCCTTTTTTTTTTTTTTTCTGTCCGCGCCGTGCGGCTTGAGGGATCTTAGTTCCCCAACCAGGGATTGAACCTGGGCCACCGCAGTGAAAGCGCAGAGCCCTAACCACTGGCCCGCCAGGGAGTTCCCGTGAAGACCTTTATAAGAAGAAAAACAAAACAGGTACCACGGCAGTGGTAACTAAATATGAAAATTTTACCACGTAGGGGTCTTGAAGAAAATTCCGCTAATTGCAGCACCAATGAGGTTGGCTTAAGAAAGGGCTGACGTGTTGACTATTCTTAGTTCTCTGCCCTTTGGAGCAGAACAGTGAGGTACATTAGAAAGAAGGGTCTGAAGACTCCGCAGGGACTGCTGTCTGGGTGACCGGCCATTTACCTTGTCTGCCCTGCTTGGCCAGGTTTGGGAGGGACGGAGCTGGGAGGCGCCGGTGAGCTGTGTGTGGTGACGTGCGGAGGACGAAGCCTTCATTCGAGTCACTCTCTAGGACGGTGGTTTTTAAGTGGCCCACCACGGACCCCCAGCCATGGCACCCCAACCCCTTTCATATTTGATACATTTGAATGTGGGATTCTACAGAGTTTTAGGACAGACACCTGCAGCTTTAAGAGTTAAATGTTGAAGGCAAGGGATGACCCCCCCCCCCCCCCCCCCCCGCCTTTAGTTGTGGGCCATCAAAGTAAATGTCTCTGCAGCTTCGGAAATGGGGCATGGAGCCAGTTTAGACTCCTTTTGCAGTATCTTTGTCTTCTATTTGTCTCAGTTACCTTGTTTTTTGTTTGGTTGGTTTTGTCTTACATACTCTATTCTCAGGGCTGTTTGGGTACTTTCTTGGTAAATATACTCCTATCTTTCACTGGTTTAGAAGAGGAAAAACTGGGTATAACAAATTATATATATACATGCATATGTATAATAATATACATATTGTATATTATGTGTATAACAGAGTAACAAATTTCTCTCTAAAAATTGTATGCATTTACCCTGCTCATTATGTCTGAATCTATATACCAAAGAATCAGGTCGAAGATGAGTGAGGTCACTTGTTTTGTTGCTCTTTTTCAGAAACCCTTCCCACATCAGTATCTTACAAGAGCGACTCACAAGAAGAAATGCTACAGGTTTTTAACATCGACGCTCACACCAGCAAGCAACTGCGGCATTTTAAATTTTTGTCAGTGTCCTTCATGTCTCAGCTCCTGGCTTCCAATAATTTTATCAGAAAGGTGAGATGTTCTTTAAATGTGTTTGCTTTTTCTGAAGGAACTGTGTTTTAGGTTAGTAAAAACAGCTTGGCAAGTCTCTCATGAAAACGTGAGGCATGCCTGTAATAGAAACAGACAGTGCTGTTCACCTCAACATGAACACCTGTTGGGCACGATCTACTAAGATTGTATATATGTAAACCCTGTGGCTCAGCAGTTCTGTTCTCAAGTGGTATATACCCACAGAAGTGTGTGAACATGTGCACCAAAGGACATCGACAAGAATGTTCGTGGTAGCATTGTTCATGGTGCCCAGAACTGGCCACAACCGAAGTGTCCATCATCAGTGGAGTGGACAGAGCGTCTCGTCATAGCTGGACATGGGTGAACCTCAGTGACACACGGCCATCTGGTGACTCTCATCAGCATAACATCGAAGGAGAGAAGGCAGACACAAAGGAATGCATCCTGTGATTCCGGTTGTATGAAGTTCAGAAACAGGCAAAACACACCTGTGGTTTTAGAAGTAACGACAGTGTCTATCTTTGGGAAGGAGGAGAGGGCAGGGTCAAGTAGGGGAGGGATTCTGAGGTGCTGATAACATGCTGTTTCTTTACCCAAATATAGTGAGCTCTACACACATGATTTGTGCACCTTTCTGTTTGTGTGCTAAACTTTAAACTAGAGAGAAAGAAGGAAATACAGAAACAAAATGAAAAAATAAAGAAACAGAAAGGAGGATCCAGGGTCATGACCAGGAACATAAGAATGGCTGAGCATTCAAATATCTGTATTCTGTTTCTGTTATAATGCATGAACAGATCCGGGGGGAAACCTATGATCATTGAAATATTTAGAGAAAGAATTTAGTGAATCCAGTGCTTATTCGTGATTTCAGAAAAATAATCCTCACCATTGTGAGATGGACAGAACTCCTCAGCCTGATAAAGACATCCGTCAGAAGCCTGTGGTTTACAGCACACTTCATGATGAGACATTAACATGTGCCTGTTAAAGTCTGGAACAAAGGTGCCCTCTGTCACTATTCCTACTCAGCAAAAGAAATGAAGTGTAAGGATCAGAAAAAAAGAGAATTGATGAACTTGTAGAACTGGTAGTTAGCTGAGCAAGCTCACTTGAGAGTGATCAGTGTAGACACTGCTCTGTGTCAAGCAGGCTTGCCGAGGGTGGTGGTGCTTCCCAAGCACGTGGGTGGGTCAGTGTGACTGGACACCAGGCGGACACACCCATGCGATGTAAGACACGTGCTCCGTGGCTGGTAGCACCACATGGCAGTGGGGAGAGAAAATTGTCCAAGAGCTAGAGCTGGCACGGTTTGTTTTCCAAGTGGGGGGAAGAAAGACTGATCTCATATATAAACAAAAGACAGTTTTAGGTGGCTTAAAAACTTCAGTGTGAAAAGAAGTACTTAGTACTTTGAGAAGAAAACCAAGGGAAAAACATCGTTGTAACTGGAGGGTGGAAAAGAATTTCTTAAGAACTTCAACCAAAAGCCACCATCAACAAAATGAAAAGAAAGCCACAGACTAAAAGAAGGGTATTGCTGTTTATAAATCAAGAAGCATCCGTTTCCGTTAGAACAAATGGCAAAGAATAGGAATTCACTGAAGAGGAATCACAAATGGCCAATGTGACGAAACAACCTCCCTAGTAAGAAGGAAAATTCAGATTATAGAGGATACCACCATGATGTTATCAAACTGGCAGGAAGTTTAAAGTTGTTAATACAAGAAGTGGCAAGGATTGGGGGACACGGTCATTTTTGTACAGTGATGGGTAGCAGGAGTCGGTACAGCCACTTCAGAAAGTGTGGGGCAGTGTCCATTCAAAGTGAAGATGCTCACCCCTGCTATCTAGCAGTTTCCTTTCTCTACGAAAACTTGCCTGGATGCTCAAGGAGAAAGGTTCTTTTTTAGTACTGTTACTAAAGGGGGAAGAAAAGGGCCATAAAACTAAATATCTACCAAGAGAGGTGAGTGAATAAATAAGTCGTGGTACATGGAGAGGAATACTGTGTGCAGTTAAAACGAATGAACTAGAACAACATAAGTCACCATAGATCTCAAAAATCTAATGTAATCAAGACAGCATGTTGCCGGCTGATACGTACTCTGATAACATTCAGCCGCAGATTCAAGTTTGTGGGGCTTGGGGTGGAAGGAGATTGGGATTAGGGAACGATACAGAGGGGACTACAGCTGTATCCTTAAGTTTAACACCTTAAAATTAGATATGGGCTAACGAAAGATTAGCATTTCAGAAAACTAATAGGTGTTAATCGTTTGCTGTATTTTTCTGAATCTTTGTAGTACTTTACAGATAGTATGAATATCTATAGAATGTAATCAAAATAAGTGAAAAGACTAATTAAATTAAGGGAAATGGAGTTATCACAGTATGACAGGGGTGATCTGGACCTGATTAAATTGTAATGTCAGAAAACACTGGGGGAGTGAGTTGGTCGGTCTCCGATGTTTTATTGCACTTCAAATGATTTTTCATCATCGGCTGTCATACTGTTCTAATGACGCCTTCTTTAAAAATTAGGTAGTTGAAAGTGGCGGTCCTAAGGTGTTGACAGGCCTTGAACAGAGGTATGTTACCTTTTTTAAAATTTGTATTTGGAAATAATTTCAAACTTTTAATCAAAAAGCTGGAAGAAGAGTACGCAAGACTCTCTCATGAGTCTCCTGTGTTTCAGGTTGCTAGAAATGGCTCTTGGCTACATTAATGCTGTAGCACAGTCCATGGAGAGAAACGCAGACAAGCTCACTGGGAAGTTTTGGCGAGCACTCCTCAGTAAAGCTTATGACATGCTGGACAAGGTGGGTGTTTATTTCTCCCTGTCTTCTGTGTTTTGTTGCTGTTCTATGTCATCGTAAAGTTATTTAACAGAAAGTTTTACTTTAAGGGTAAACTTAGCAATAGCTTAACAGAAAGCAGCCCAGATTTTTCTTGGAAAAGAATCTCTTGATGACTGGAGATCATTTTATCAGGAAAACAGTTGTTTCCCTACCAACTGTGAGAACATGTGCCTCAATAAATATGATGCTTTAAATATTGATTCATGTCCTGCTATATAATGTTCGCTTTATTCAAGTGGAATAAAAGATACCTATTCAGTGGAGTTTGTAGTTCACCAGTAAAATCACTGGCCAAGACCACTGTTTAGGATCTAGCTGAATTGCTTAGCTCCATGGCGTTGAGCAGTTCACTTAGTGTCAGCATCCTTTTGTTGTTGTTGTTGTTTGTTTGATAAATGTGGTTAGTAATGCCTCCCTAAGAGGTTAGTGTAACAGCTACATAGTGAGTGAAAATGCCTCGCACCTGGAAGGTGTGCAGCAAATGGAAGTCTGTCTTAAATCAGTCATCTTCCCTTTTGTATTTTTTATTTTCCTTTTTTGTTAAATGTAAAACTGCTGTGTAGGTCAATGCCTTGCTGCCCACAGAAACCTTCATCCCTGTGATCAGAGGGCTGCTGGAGAACCCACTGCCGTCTGTTCGCCGGAAAGCTTTGGATCTTTTGAACAACAAACTACAGCAGAAAACCTCCTGGAAGAAGAAAATTGTAAGTGAAGACTGTGCTACAGACCCATTTCCCATTCTTTGCTTTATCAGAGCTGCATTTAACTCCTTGAAGTTTCTCCAGTGGTACAATTTAAATAAGTATATTATTATCCAAATACAGTGCTGTGATGCGTGTGTGTTTAAAATGTGATGCTAATTCTGATAGGAGCACGTATATATGTGTTATAAGAGCTCTTAGAGTGGAATTGCAGCCTAGTAGTATTCTTGCTTAATATGGACCATATGTTGCCTTAACTTTAGCACGATTCTAATCCTCTTTCACTCCACACGGGTAGGGTGCTTTATATAAATACAGAATTGGTCGCAAGCACATGCGTCCATTTATTGGTAAATAAAGCAGATGGAGAAAAGGTCACTTGTGTTTAATCGTGTGGCGTAGGACGTCTTGGTCTGATCTCCATTTAGGCAGTCTCAAGCAGTAAAAATGGAGAAAAGGACTAGCATTTTGTTTGTAGCTTTAATTATTTGGGAAGTTTGGCTCTTTTTCAGGTTTCCCATTTCCTGGAACTGGTCCCAGTCCTTGTGGCCATGGTGAAGCATAAAAGAAAGACATTAGAAGAACAACCAATAAACAGACAGACAGCTTTATACACCTTGAAGCTTTTATGCAAGAATTTTGGTGCAGAAAATCCAGAGCCTTTTGTCCCTGTGCTGAACACTGCCGTGAGGCTGATTGCTCTAGGAACAAAGGAGGAGAAGAACGTCCTGGGGGGTGCCCTGCTGTGTGTGGCCGAGGTGGTCTCCACGCTGGAAGCCCTGGCCATCCCTCAGCTCCCCAGGTATGTCGAGGGGACCTGACACAAGACCACCGCACGAGGTTTCTGGTATCAGCTGGAAAATAAAACCTTAGTGACTTTTTCCCGACTGTCAGTAGAAGTTTCATAAAATTAGATTTGTTAGAGAAGTGACCTTTTCTTCAAACTGGAAAATAATAACATTCTCATTTACCTGATGTGTATTGTCCCCCAGTTTTTGCTCCCCTTTGACCAGCGTTCCTAGGAAGCAGTAGGTGACAACACTGCTTCGTAGAGGGGCCCAGCCGGTTGGGCCACAGCTGCCAGGTGCTGGCCGCGCCAGAAGTGGCCGCTCCTGGCTCTCTCATTGGCTCTGGTGTTTGCCAGCGTGCAGCCTTGCCAGCTTGCCAGGGTCACGCAGCCTGTCAGAGCTTTGCCGTCTACAAACCGAGGCAGCACCAACCTCACAGGATGCCCGTGTGGCAATGCGTGCAGGGCTTTTTTGCCCGACACACAGCAAGTGTTAAACTGAAAGGTGGTGTTACTATTTAAGGTGATGCTGTGTCAGTACTGCGGGCACTGGGAGAGCTCTTGCTCTCGGTCACATAAACCATGTAGACGTTTTGTGGGACGTCAGAGATGTAAAGGGCATGGTTATTTGGATTTTTTCAGAGTGACTTCTGCTCCGTTCTCCGTTCTCTACTTCCGCTTAAAGTTCCTCTGAAGCTTGTGCCCTTTCTTTCCAGCCTGATGCCACCCTTGCTGACAACCATAAGGAGCACCCGCGACCTGGTCTCGGGCGAGGTCTACCTGCTCAGCGCCCTGGCGGCCTTGCAGAAGGTGGTTGAGACCCTGCCGCACTTCATCAGCCCCTACCTGGAAGGTGTCTTGTTGCAGGTGAGCTGCTGACCACAGGGGGGGAAGGGGAAAACTTACAGATTTATCATTTTATTCGTGCTTGACGTTTTTCGTTTGGCAGGAAGATTATTTCTGAAAAGAGGTGCTTGTTTTTAGTGAATGTGTCCCTTTTTCACTGCCATCATCCCTCCTGTTCAGTCTTGACGTTGGTATGGGTGTCACTTTGTCATGAGGCTCTTCTCTGTTTTGACTTTGCAGGATGTATTTTATTGCTTTTCCCCCCATGAGCTCCTTGGCCTTGGTCTGGTAGAGCTTCTTGTAGAAACAGGCATGCCCACTTAGTTCCTCACGTGAAGGTTTCTTAACCCTAAGGCATCTGTCAGAGCGGAATGCCTGTGTTGCAGTCCAGACGGCGGGCTAGTGGCGTTTCCAACGGAATGCAAATGCCCGGGAGTGGCCTCCCGCCCCACCCCATGCTGTTGCATTGATCACTGGCCATTTATGAGGTTAGGAGCCTTAAGTGCCGTGATGCAGATGACTTAACCGATTCACATACTCTCCAGCCAGGCCTTGAAGGCAGACTTCTTATAGAAAGGGACCTCTGCATCTGAGGAGCTTTCTAGATTCTTTAGCAAAGGAGAACGTGACTCTCTCCTCATGGTCCCCGGATTCCTGTTCTCTAAGATCGTCGTTCTGAGTGCTCTGTGTTCTGCCTTCCACCGTCTGCCTGCATCCCTGACTCCCTCTTGGAAAGAGGCATCGGTCCATTTTTATCTATTTAATACCACAAATAAATATTTATTTTTATTTTTTTTATTTTCACATTCGGGGTTGGCATTAAAAGGAATCCTGTGTTGATGCTAAGTGCGCTGAGCTTTCCCAGTCACCAGCGTTTGGACTGGCTTTTCCATCCTTACCAGGACTTTCTGTAAGTGTGTAGACAGATGCTCCCGGCGAGGACCCGTGGTGGCCTTGATCGTTGTTGTTATATTCCTACAGGTGATTCACTTGGAGAAAATCACTAGTGAAATAGGTCCTGCCTCCCAGGCTAATGTCCATCTCACGTCCCTTAAAAAGACCCTGGCTACCACGCTGTCACCCCGAGTCTTACTGCCAGCCATCAACAAGACATACAAGCAGATTGAGAAGAACTGGAAGGTTAGACTGTACTGGGTATTAGACTTTGGAGGAGGGAGATGTGGTACTGAAATGTTTAGATTTTCACTTAAAGAAGAATGTGGTGGTTTAGTTCCATTATAAATGCATTAATGAACTAGAGGAATATTAAGAATTGGCGTGTCTCTTGACTGTGTTTTCAGAATCTCATGGGCCCATTTATGAGCATCTTGCGCGAGCACATTGGGGTGATGAGGAAGGAGGAGGTCGCCTCCCACCAGCCCCAGCTCACCACGTTCTTCCTGGAGGCCCTGGACTTCCGCGCCCAGCACTCTGAGGTAGGCGTGTTTCTCCCCCCACCCCCCGTCCTAAACTTCTCACCTAACTCAGACCTGTTGTACTTGCCAAAGTTAGGGCTAGATGTCACTACTCTGGCTAATAAATCAGCTCTTCTGTTTTCAGAATGATCTGGAGGAAATTGGAAAAACGGAAAATTACATCATTGACTGTCTCATGGCCATGGTTGTAAAACTTTCTGAGGTCACATTCAGGCCCCTGTTCTTCAAGGTGAGCTCTTTTCCTCTACTTCTCCTTTTACTCACGTATCAGTTACAAGATCTGAAGAAGAAACTAATGCTACTTTGTCTTTTTAGCTGTTTGATTGGGCTAAAACAGAGGACGCCCCAAAGGACAGACTGTTGACATTTTACAACTTGGCAGATTGCATTGCTGAAAAACTGAAAGGGCTTTTTACCCTGTTTGCTGGCCACTTAGTGAAGCCTTTCGCTGACACCTTGAACCAGGTGAACATCTCCAAAACGGGTAGGTAGCTGGCTCCAGGTCAGTTGGCACACTTGCTCTGTGAACCTTACGTGAGATACAGTAAGTATAAGGAAGGTGAATTCTTTATAGTCAGTTGTCAGACACTGAAGTGTTGTAGCATGTTATTAATTAACTGACTCACTTGCGAGGAAGAATAAATGGGCAGTCCTGTGTTATTGGAAGTAACTCTAAAACATTAAGATTGGTTTATTCTTTAATGCTAATAAGCAGTCCAATTGCCAAACTAAGCAATCTTAATAACCAAGAATCTTAACTCTGAAAGAACAAATCACCCCCCCCCGCCCCGAGAGACCGTCCATTTAATTTGTGCTCTGCCTTCGTCCTGACTCTGATTTCTGGATCATTTTAGAAATAACCTTCTGGTTATAGTTCTGTTAACAGCGATTTGAAGTTAAACATTGGAGATCAAATTGTGAAATTCAGCTTTTTTGTTGTTTTTGTTTCCATTTCTTCTCTCCCCTATCTACAGATGAAGCGTTTTTTGACTCTGAAAATGACCCTGAAAAGTGCTGCTTGCTACTGCAGTTTATTCTGAACTGTTTATATAAAATCTTCCTCTTTGACACCCAGCATTTTCTAAGTAAAGAAAGAGCAGAAGCCTTGATGATGCCCCTGGTGGATCAGGTAACCAGTGGAATCTTCTTCTGTTAAAAGGAAGCCATCAGTGTTACATGCCTGCAGGGTTTATATCGACCAGAACCACAGTTTGCTGGTGTTTTTTTCCTTTTCATGAAATTTTTATTTCAAAATTGATTTCTCATTTTTCATGGATGTATTAATAATTTATCTTTGTAGTGGCATTTACCGAGTTTTACTTTAAATTTTTTCAAATAAGAGGTATGATGTAAGGTGTATTAGTTAAGTTTTTAATTCTTAAAAACTGGGTTCATTGAGAATGTGTCAGGATCTGGCTGCCCTCCTCTCAGAGGTTCTGCAGGGGGAAAGGGATGATGCTAAGGGCTGTGATTCCATTTGAGTTCTTAGAAGGTAGTTAAATTTGCTCTCTCTCTCTCTCTCTCTCTCTCGAGCAAACAGTACCTGGTTTTTGAGAATAAACAGCACCTTGGTTTTTGAGCCTGCTGATATCAGGAAGGGTAGTAAAGTACTATATACATTGAGTATTTTCTCAAACAGCAGTGAGACCCGTTGCTCAGTCCTTGTCTCACTGTTAACAGCTGGAAAACAGGCTTGGAGGAGAAGAGACGTTCCAGGAACGGGTGACGAAGCACCTGATCCCATGCCTTGCACAGTTCTCGGTGGCCATGGCAGACGACTCGCTTTGGAAACCACTGAACTACCAGATCCTGCTGAAGATGAGGGACTCCTCACCCAAGGTTAGGAGCCGCAGTGCCAGCGGGGACGCTGTGCGCTCTCCCTGGGGCCTCACCTCACCTGGGGTCTGCACTGCTGCGTGTCTTCTAGCACCAGGGTCCAGCTGTGTCAGGCAGAAGGTTGAGCCTGAGAAACCTGGTTTCACTTACAGGCCATTTATAAATAATGGCAGTCCTCCCCCAGCCCCGTGGTGTGCCAGACACGAGCACTAAAATACTTTACACTTTTAAATATTGAAAAGACTTGAATCCTCATGTTTCTTATGCATCATTTAAATGTCAGTGTGCTCCCAGAGACAGCATGCTTTGTCTACAGAACATTCCTTTGAGTTAGAGCAGAGTATTATCCCTGTTGTGTATCCATCTCAGGCTTAGGACTTGGTGGAGTAACGCACGGTAAGGGCTAGCGGTTGATGCCCATTAACGTGGGTGGGGGGAGGATGAGCGGAAGTCTGGAAGTTTTCAAACTGTTCTAGCAATGAATCGCCATTCCTCAAGCTAATTATCACACTAGAACCTCAGTGGATAAAACAGACTGAAGCAGAATTTTGTTAATAAATTTATTAGTTGAAATTCACCGCATTTCTTTATTAGGAAGTATGAAAACAATGAGGCTGTTTCGAAGAACCCCCAAATTTTATTTTATTCTATTTTTTTTTTCAGATTAATGTTTTTATTACTTTAATTTTTCTAGTTCAGTTTCCTTTTTAAACATGAAAGGATCGAAGTGCCCAAGGTTTTCTTTTTCTAGATTGGCTTGAAAGATCCTGGAAGTAAAATGTAATTAACAAAATATATTTTTCTTCTTCTTATGCTAATTCTTCTTCACAGATGTATGGATGGGAACCCCCAAATTTTAAATTGTAGGATCTTACAAAGTTGCAGCATTAAATTTGTTGTTTTGTAATATGTTGTTTTGATTGTACAATATCAAGAAAATCCTGATTGAACACAGGCAGTAACAAACGTTTTTTCAACAACTCACTTTGCTCTATCCATATATTCTTTACCAGAACTACCCAAAACCAGAAAGAAGACTAACATAGCTTTTGTTTCAAAGTGAATCACTAACAAAACAAACAACTGGTTGCATTCCTTGTCATAGACAAGTCATGTGAGCAACACTCCCATCTTTAAGTTCCAAAACTAGGACATTTATGACACAATGAGTGTGTTTTTTAGTCAGGCTGGGGTGAGGGTGCGGCCAGAGCCGGCGCCTGGCCTCTCACACAACTACACGGTGACCCCAATCAGGGTCCTGAGGGCGGGAGTCCTGCCTGCAGTGGCCGGGGACGCGGTCCTGCCGGGTCAGCATCACCAGCGGCCAGGCCAGCCGGCGGCTCCAGTGCAGTCACATTTGATGACATACTTGAATTTGCAGGTGGCATTTTTACTGATTTAAGAAAAATGTTATAAAAAGACATTCACATGAAAGGCTTGTAGTACTAGAACACAGATTGAAAAGCACTGATTTATAAGGTTGCCCATATTATAGGCGGATCCCGAATTGTTAAACAAACTGGTATTCCAAGATGAAAGTTGGCCAGAAAGTGAAATAAACTCTCGCGAGGTAACAGTTTAAAGTTCGGAGCTCATCCCAAGTTAGATCATAAAGTAATACAAGAATACTAGTTTTTTTTTTTTTAATCATTCTTCACCTTTTTTTATCCCTTTCAGGTTCGATTTGCTGCTCTGATTACGGTGCTGGCACTGGCTGAAAAACTAAGAGAGAATTATATCGTCTTGTTACCAGAATCCATTCCTTTCTTAGCTGAATTGATGGAAGGTAATTCCCAAACTATTAAGAAATAATTAGAGTGAATTTCTGTGGGAACGTGCCCAATGAGAATGCACATTTGGATAGCCTGTGCTGAGCTCGTGTCTCCAGCGCTCTGCGCAGAGGCTGAGCGCCTGGTTTGAGTGGGGTGCAGCGGCCGCCTCGCTGTCGTTTGAGATTTGTTTATAGCCTAATCGCACTATCTTTACTTTTGTGTTTTTTGCTGACAGTGCAGTCTATGATATTGTTTTTCTTTAACCTCATGCATGTCTACGATTGAATATTTTGGGCCACAGATATAGGGTTATTATACCAAAACATCCAGTGCCACTAAGGCTGCAATGGGGTGGCTGCCTGTTAATGACCAGCACTTACTCTGTGCTCTATGTGGATGATGTCGTTAATCCTCACAAGGCAGATGCCGTTATCCCCCTTTTATAAAGGAAAAAACTAGAGGCTTTAAGAGATTAAGTAATCTAGCTGATAAAAATGTGTGACAGGTGGAACTGGGGTTTAAGTCCAGGTTTGGGCAGTTCTGGACGAAGGGCCGAACGAGCACTGTGCCACCACGCAGCCCAAGAAATAGCAGCGCAGCTTATGAGCGGGGTAATGGAGGCGAGTGACAGATGCCTTCACGTTAGCGATTCACTGCTGATCCAAAACCAGGTGCCTGCACCTTTGTTTCCTCCCTCCTGGAGAGGGGCCCTGTGAACTACTAAAAAGAGTGCCTTCGCTAGGCATCTGGAATTTTCATCTGTGCACCACTCTTTAGGGGTCTGTCTTATTCTGCTTCCCAAGTCCTAGACCGAAAGAAGGGAATGAAGGCAGGAAGGAGGAAGGCAGAGGAGGGATTTCCAGGATGGCTTCCGCCTCCATGTAGTACTGTGCTTCATTTCTCTCTCCTGACCGACGGCCGGCGGACGCGAGACGTGAAGAACCAGGCTCTGAGAACTGAGGCAGGAAGACGGACTCATTTTGATTGTGTTTTTAGATGAGTGTGAAGAGGTGGAGCGCCAGTGCCAGAAGACTGTCCAGCAGCTGGAAACCGTCCTGGGAGAGCCGCTCCAGAGCTACTTCTAACACCCGGGTTTCTGGTATTTCATGCTCTGTTCAGAGGTCAGACTTACTTTTCATATTTTTATTTTGGGTGTTTAGGACCATATTACTTTTGGTGCTGTAACACCTACTTGGACTTCTTTACAAAATTCCCACCTGGTTTGTGCTACCACACAAGCCTCTCCTGCCAGTTGTACAGAATATACAAAAAGAGTAAACGATACATGGTATTTTTATACAGACTGCTGTTTGTTTAATTAAGACCATCGATTATGGTCTTTTCTGAGTGATGTTATTACCATTACATACATGATTAATTTTAGCACCCAAAGCTAAGCCCCACTTAGACGGTAAAGCCTTGACTTTCCTGGTAAAGGACTATCTTTTGTACGTGGTATCCGTGTCAGAGATTTCACTCAAAGCAGCTCTTTACTTCAAGAAAATGAGTGTTAGTTATTCAGCACCCAACAAGAATGCTTTCAACTGTAAAGCCATTTGGACTTTTACTTTTCATTTTGGGTAGATGACACGTCAGTCTTAATCTTTGCGCGTGCTCATGGAGGGGAGTTGTTCCGGAATGCATTTTCTACTCTGCACTATGATCGTCTCTCCTTTATCCTTCAGTCTTTTGGGGGGCAGGGGGTGGAGGCAGTAGGCTGTTTATAAGACAGCCACACCTGACTGCTCCCACAAATAACGAGGGCCCAGAAACACCAGGTGGTAAGAAGGAGCCCCTTCAGGGTTAGAAACGCTCACATTTCTATTGGTGGTTAACCAAGGATTACTTTTATGAGGCGTAAACAACAGATTTTTTTCAAAGCTTTGAAGTTCTCTAATCTCTGTACTATGTCGTGGTGAAGCTGCAAAGTGAGGGCGCAAAGAAAAGTAAACAAATCTGCCTTTATTTTGTTTAAGGCATTTTATTTATTTATTTATGCCTTTTTAAAACTTAAGGCATCTAAGCACTGTTCCATAGATGTTCAAATCAAGTCTGAAAGCCCTTGATCTAATTTAATACAGAAACTTAGTGTGGAATTGTGACAAGCAAAAGGCTGATTTGCAGTTTGGCGACGGAGCTTGCTAGGAATGCATTTATGAAACATCTCAACAGGATTCATTAATAAATGCTAATAGCTTCTTTTCAAGAATAATCTTAAGATTTTGTATTTATTCTATCAAAGAAATGGTCTGACTTCTTAGTGTCATCCACATAAAACAAAAATGAACTATGTTTAAGACTTACAGGAAACAAGGTAAGTGGGCTTTTCTTTTTTCCTAAGTGGTCCACAGTTTCCACCATCTGCCAGGCCCTCTGATGTTCTTTTCCGGAGGGGGAAAAAAAACCTTGGGGGATTCTAGACCCTTCTTGCCTTCTACAGCTTTCCCAACATCCTCTCCTCCACCAGTGTTTTTTTGTTTGTTTTAGCTTGGCAAGACTGAGCATAATTAATATGAAAAGGTGGAAAAACGTGCTAGAAGTTTCTACACTGAGTACTTCTTAAAAGTAAGACTGATAATAGTATTTTTTTCACTATAGGGATACAAATAATACCCAACCAAAAGCTGTTATGAAAATATTCCCAAATCCTGGCAGAATTCAGCCCAGCGATTTAATATAAAATGATCTGACTGATCTAGCTTTTTACCTCCCCACTCCCAAGGCTTTGAAATTCCCTGTGACAAGATCTGACCTGTAAGAATTCTACAAAGAACTTCTGCCAACTCGCCTCAAAGAATAACAGAAAAAATTAGAGAAATGCAACAACAGTTTAACTTGCTGGTACAGGTTTGATTTTAATCACTGAAGGGAGAACAGCGTTTTGATCTCAGTCACTAACGATGATGGGGTCGTCTTAGAAGAGGAGAGGCCGTGCTGGTCTGCATGCGGACAAGCAACAGACACATACCGCCTCTCTCTACTCCACTGGTCTCTGCTGGTGTATTTTACTTTCTGATAGGGCCTGTTCTGTAATCAACCATTAAGTCTAATGTTGGCATTGCTTTGTTACCCGCGAACATTTTACAAATTGAATCCATCTCTCATCTACCTTAAACTTTCTGTAGCGTATGTGCAGAGGACCTCTGACTCACCCTAAATTCCAATATTCTAAAATAAGCATTTACTGGTACAGAAGATCAGTGGCCTGGAGATTGACATCAAGTTAATTTCAGCACCATTTGGTGTTGTTCGTTTTGCTTTGTTTTTTGCCTCTATCTTGTGCTGTGTTCAGCTCGCATAATGATAATTATTTGGTAATGCTTACAGCTAGAAGAGCTAGATATTATGCTAAAGAAAATCGCCAGATGTAGGTCAACATCAATCCTCTCAATTACGGGATACGATCAAACACTGGGTACGAAGGGCAGCACTGGAGGAAGAGTGGTGTCGCCTATGAATTAGCGTCCTTAGGTGATCTAATAGAATAATTCTTTTAAGTGCATGGTGAGTTTATGTAGTGCATGGAGGAGAAACAACGGCACAGTGGCAAAGCACGGAAGGCTCTGAGCTGAACAGAACAGGGAACGTACGTGCCCCACTGTGTCCTCCCAGCTCCCAGCACGGTGCTGGCAAAAGACGAGCACTCCATGCAGGGTGGCTACTGTGTTACAGCAGGCTCTTAATAAACACTTGCTGAATGTGAAGTAGGTTTAAAAAAGAGGCGGCCAGGGTGCAGGAGAGAGAGCAGAAAGGCCTGTTATAATAATGGCTATAAGCTGCTGTTGCCTCAAATGTCCTCATTTTTTGCTTGACAAAGCCTCACTGCGTGACATGGACTGAGGACACCCAGTAGGACTTCAGCTCACTTTAACAATATATATAAACCATATCATGAGAGTAAGATGCATTTTAACAAGGCCAGTGTTACACAGAAGTCATCTGTATTTCAGTTTTTGTAGCACACCTGTCAGCTACCAGCTCCTTACTTCCAGTAAGTGGATATCGCCATCGATTTCCAGCGTGTCGATATGACTCAGGTCTTTAAATCTGTGTCTGTACTCCAGGCTGTGTACACCAGTTACTGCAACCTTGAATTCTCTAACATCACAATAAATTATCATCTGGAAGGAAAGTATACACAACGTCAGTGGTGCCCCTGGGCTTAAGAGTTTGTTTCCCACACACGAACGGCATGTCAAAAAGTAAACCATTTGGTTTCCTCCCCCAGCCTCCCACCACCGACTCCCTGCTGCAGTTTCCAGGATCTGACTAACGTGTATCTGTAGTGGCACTTTCTGCCTTGTCCCACTCCGGGAAGTGACTCTCACGTGCCTGGACCCTCACACTGTCCCCAGGGCCTGCTGGCTTCCTGTCCTCGGCACGCGCCCTCTCCTGCCCCGTGCTCCTGGGGAAGTGGCAAGCCGCCCTCCTCGCCGACACTTGGGAAGGAGAAAATGGCTGACCATGACACTCGTTCACAGAAGAGCTGGTTCCCAGTCACAGGCTGGGAACTAAGGGGCTTGGATCCTCACTTCGCTGCCTCAAACTCTAGGGTCTTGGGCAACTCAGACAATGTGAACTCTCAGAAGTTTAGGGCACTTGCTAGGGATTGCACAGCTGCTTGGTGACCCTGATTCCCATCCCAGCTCAGCACATCTTGTCTGTTTCTCCAAAGCTCTTCAAAGCTCAGTGTTCTATGAACCTATGAGTTCTGGCAGAGATACAGTTCAGAGTCCTCACTGGTGTTAGCCCTTCAGAGTTAACTGCTATCCTTTTAAGTCGCTTGTACACCTAAACCTCTTACTTCTGCTACCACGTTCCCCGTGCCAGTCTGGCCACTGACTACCATTTGTTTCCCACCCACACTGCACAGGCCAGTTGGGTGAACCCACACTGTGCTCTCCCCGGAGGCCAGACTGAGGCACAAAATCTGGATCTGCAAAGCAGCCAACTGAGTGTCTCTTTTCTTTTGCTAGGACTAGTGGAAATGGCTGCTGGGGGAGATGAGGAAGAGGGGGAAATTCCATGGATAACAGCAATAACTGACACAGATGAAGGCGGCAGGGCTATACAGAGAACTGGGGAAAACAGCCATAACTGGGGATTATATGCCCACAACAATGGTGGAAATCCCAGTTTCAACCAGGTGGAAGGGACCTTTGGTGATGGACATTTAACAAAATCTCAAGAGAACACAAAACACACAGCCTCGTGCTCAGAAGGGAAAACAAACTGGCATTAGACGGATGCAGTGGGAAAAGAGTTCTCTAGACTAAGTCAGAGCAAGTGCAGAGCCAGCACGTTATGTTACAAATGGAAGAGAAATGGCAGGCAGCCTAGTGGACACACTGTTGCAAAACAAAGAGAAAAGAAAAGTACATACACGCAAACATGGAACACCAAGATCCCTCAACCACCTGAACAGCTCCTAAGAACATGAATTTGATAAAGAGCTCACAGATGAAGTTATAAAACCAAAAGATATTTTTTAAATGATTACAGCTGGAACTAATAGGTGAATCTGAAATGCCACAGAACAGAAGATACTGTTTAAAAGCAAAACAATGGCTTTAATGGAAAGATCTGAGAATCTCAATGAAAGCCTATTAAAAAGGCGGGAGTTTAAAGCTATTGGAAAAAAGCTATCACTACAAAAAAATTGACAACAATGATCCAACATGAGGACAACTACTCTTCTTCCTGAAGTAGAAAACTAACAAAAGGAAAAGATTATTTAAAAGAATGTATTATTGTCCTCTTTTAATACAGTAGTCCCAAACTTGGGGCTCAAATAGGTCAAAAACCAGGTCACAAGTTTCCAGCCACCAACCACAAGGATCAGCTTCCTGCTGGAGCAGCCACCTCTCCCTCCAGTGAACCCACGTCACCCTTCACAGCCTGACTGCCGCCTAGTCAGCAAGCCCTGTGCCGCCCTTCCCACCTCCAGCGACTTGTCCGTATCATCCCCGAAATCTGCAAAACCCAGATTACCTTCCCCCCCCCACTCCCAGGGAACCCGTGATGAGCTCACTCCTGTCTGTCACTCCCCATACCAGGGCACTGCATTAGACGGGAACTTACGAATAAATATTAACACCAAATCACCACCTTCTAGTCAGCCTGATGTTCACGCTTTTACAAGTCTGAGGAGTCTTGTGAGCACCAACGGCCCAGAGCATGTGACAGTTTACAATGTTGGAGAAGCATGACTGAAATCAGTGACCCTTAATGACCACGTGAGCAGTGAGTCACGTAAGCTGGTGAGGGCACCCAGCCAACCATGCAGCATCCACGTGGCGAGACTACCCAGAAGCACATCTGGGGAAAGGCTGTGTTAGAATATTCGCATCTTTGGGGGCTGAGGACTACATGCCTTCAAGTCCCGATGGTCTAAGTGTGTCTTTCTTTGAATATATACAAACAGGACTGCCTGGAAGAGAGTACTGCCACCTAAGCTGTGTGTCACCGGGACGACGGATAGTGCCGGCAGTCTCGTGGCTCCTACGTCCTCATGTTCACTTAGGATTAAACGTGCTACTCCCGCCCTGAGACAAGGTTCCTGTTAAAATTCCTATTAACTAATATGGGGCTACACAGAAATTGTCATTATGAAAACAAATGTCAGATAATTCCAATGCAAATAACGTGGCACTCGACTGGCTTGGCCGTTTATGCTGATTATCTGCGTTATAAAAGACGGCATTCAAAATACAATCTCCAAATAAACAAAAACCACACACAATCTCCACATATTAAGTTGGACTCAATTTAAATGGACCATTTATCTTACATCTTACCCCTGCCCGCAGGATTCTTTTTCCTGTCCCATTTTCAGAAAAGATAATCATCTCACCTCAAAGTACATCCCAGGACTAAAAGGGAAACAGGTAATATTTCTCTCTTCTTCTCCCCAGGACTGCTGAAGAAAAGAATTTCTTACAAATGCTTTAACGTTCAGGCGTGGGTTCAGGTGGAGAGCAATATCCTTGGATTTTCCTGATAGTAGATCAACAGCAAAGCTTTTGAGAGAATTTAAAAAAACTAATTAGCCAAGTAGAAGAGAGGAGTCCAGTTTCTGCAATTTTAACAATCAGAATTAAACTCTGATTACACAAAACATGTACACACAAGGACCCAAGAATGCCGATGAAGGTGAAATTTAAAATTCTGAGTCAGCATACCGTTGGTATAAGTATGTTATTTGCAAAATAAAAATATGAAGAACTTTAAAATCCACATTTAAGGCTACGGGAAGAAATTAAAGGGTGAGAGCAAGTGACCCAAAGGATCACGTCTGCTGCAAGAATAGGGTCCTTCCAAGCAGGAAGTCTTTCAGCATTTACAAGTGCACTGTTCTTCTTCAAAGTGTACTACTTGCTAGAAAATAGCTCTCATTTCAAGCTTTCAGAACTCTGAACACCTCTGGAAAAGGTTCTAAAAGCAGGAATCTTATAAGACCCATGGCAAGAGGAACGAGCCCTAATAAAAGTGATCTGCTCTCGCAGAGCTGCCCTGCAGTTCTACAAGGGTGGGCCTCATGGACAAAAATGCCACCCTCCTGTCTGGCCACAAAAAGCCTAGGTGCCGCCAACTACTAGTTGTTAGCAGTCCAACTTCCTCTGGCTTTAACAGTTTCACTTTTCAAATGAAGCTTATGACATTAGCCCGACTTACACCTCACGAGATTGTTGACAGGGTTACAGCTGTAAGAGACACACGCAGCAGCAGCTGCATTATTACGGCCACTTACTGATACTGACCCTTTGGCGTTTGTATTTACTTCTCCTTTTATGACGACAGTCCGTCCAGGGCCCATTGAGGAGTTCAACCTCGCTACGAACGGCAGAGTCTGCAAAGAAACCCCAGTTAGCATCAGGAAGCCTGCAAAAAGGGATCTTGAGGGAAAACTGCCGAAAGACACTGGGAAATATTTAAAGGCCGTGAACCCCATGAAGGGACAGACCAAGTCTGCCTTGGTCCCAGGTGGGTCCCTGGCTCACAGCAAACTCCATTGTTTCAGACAATGAAATGAATGGATGTGGGGAGGGACCTGACATCCTCTGCCTGAGTGAAATGCCCTCTGAGAAAGTCACCTCGGCTGGCCTGAAGCGTGCGCTGCCTTCAGCCTGGAGGGGAAGCGGCCGAGGTAGAGGGAGTTACAGAAACACACGCTAATGGCTCAGGGACCTGATGTCCAGTTGACTGACAGCCATCCAGGACACCAGTGCAAACGCAGAGTAGCTGCTTTGGGCTTGTACTGAGGGTAAAGGTTACACATACCAGCTAACTAACACTTAACTTGTTAGACAGAATTAAGAAAATTTTGGCTCTTCAAACCTTTGACAAACAGTCGGTAGGTAGTATTTTGGCGCAAGTCAAAGTGTGATTGGCCGGCGAACCTTTGCTCTTGGTGTAGACAGTTCTGGGGACGATTTTAGAAATGTCTCCTCTATTACTAGGCTGTAGGGAAACAGTTCTGCAATAAGGTATGGAATGAATGAAGCTGTCTTCCAAGGCTTCAACTATTCATTTCCTGGGCAATCTTATAAAAGGTTCCACATGTTATAGCAAAAATACTTACAAACTGTGACACGCCGGACTTTTGTACCTATTGGAAGAGAAAGAACAAATACAGACGTCTGACAGGGCAGAACTGCATTGTCTAACGTGAGCAGTTGGGTCTCACTGGCTGCACCGCCCGGAGCTGGGCCGGCAGTGCCTGCTCCACTCGGGGGGGCGTGCAGGTGGCCAGCGCTTTCTGACCGAGTGCTCTGCAGCTGCAGAGTGCCACTCAGGCTGGGAACAGACTGACTGTCCTGTTCTTCGGAACCCTATAACCTCCACCACAAGCTGAGCATTTCCCCAAGGCCACATGTGGGCTTCAAACACATTTTCCTTGTTCTTCCCAGGGTGCTCCCCAAATGCTGGATTCTAGTCTGTCTAGGAACGTGCTGAGATCAGTAAGGCCTCACTTTCTCCACACTAATAACAGCAAAACATGTCTGAACTGCAGTTGTTTCCACAGGGGGAGAAGATACACGTGGAAGTTCGTTCGCCGATGCACTGGCTGTGCTCACTATTTATAAACACCTCCTGACAGCCCTATTCAGCAGTTCAGAGAGTTCTTTGTACAGAAGATTGGTGGGTAGTGGTCAGATCCACTGAGAGTCTAAACAGCAAAACTTACACCACCTGGCACCCTGAAGTATACGCCTCAATTCTCAAACGATTACTTCCAGCCTATTAATTACTAAAAACATAAGTTTTCATATTAAAAACATAGTTTTTTTAAAACTCAGCCTGCCTGCCACCTAATTTACATGGCAACTAAAAAAACATTTTTAAACTGGTGGTTCATTAAGAGATTTAATATTTACATTTTCTTCACTTATCTCTGTCCATTCCAGAGTAGATGCTTGGCTACTTCTTAAATCCTGAAGAAAAGTTCAGATTAATATTTAACATCCATCAGAATTCTAAATATAACCTGCTTGACATACCAAAAAAAATTATAAATGGTATTAAACATGAAAATATGACAGAAAATTATGATCCAAAAATGCCTGAACATTAGCTTCCTTCTCCCCTCTCTCAAGCTGGCAAATGTTAAAATCAGAACTAATGTCAAGAAGAATGTGAGCAAATGAATACAGATCTTGAGACTACTTTGTTTTACTCTCTTTGGAGGGCAGGTTAGCAATTTCAATCCTAACTTAAAATGCAGGTACCCTTTGACGTCCCGCTTCTAGAAACGATCCTAGCGAACTGCTCCACTGTGCTCCTGCGTCAAGGAAACAGCCCCTCTACAGCTGTAAAGGCTGTTTGTTGTGTTGTTACCGTTTTGGGTTTTTGTTGGGACCATGCTAGGTTTGAGATCCTACAGACAAGCCCTGGGCAATGATTAGCATCCTACTAGTCTGAAAGATTTACTTCCAAGAAATTAACACATTAGCGAGGGACATATTTACACAGTTTTCAAGAAAACATCACCAAAGACCCCCCGCCGCCCCCCGTGTTAGGGCACTGACCGAGCTGAAGCTGAAACCCACAGAGTGAATGATCACTTTGCCATAAATGCCCAGGGTGTCGATCTTCTCTAGGCTGATCCTGTGGGCGTAGATCAGGGTATGTTTTCCATTGACAGCCACCTGGACAAACACAGAAGACAGCCCCACCCCCGAATAAAACAGTTAATAAATGCATTTTAGCGGGTACCAGTGCACGGGGCTCCTCCCTCTCCCGCCAGATGTCAGTACTTGTAGAAGTGTCGGGAAGACACGCCGAACACAGTACAGTCTCTGATCTCAAGGAGCTGAAAATCCCATTGGCAGGCAAAAGAAACAGGAAAAAACCAAAGCTCAACAGCACGGACAAGCATTAAAAAGAACAATACAGACCCAAGTACTCCAACGGCCAGAGGAGGGATGAGGGGAGAGAGGAGGTTAGGGGAGAAGCGCTGGTGGGAGCGGGCTCTGAGGGTCGGAGGGGTCTGCACCTCGGGTGGGGAGTCTCCACCTGAACCGTCAAGTCCTCCGCAGGCTCGCGGGCCAGGGGGTGGAGGCGCCTCCCGGACCACACACACCCGAGGAAGCAGCGGGAGCACTGACGACACGCAGCGGGGTTGCTACGAGCTCCTCTGGGTCTAAAATCTCAAGATCCTACAGGACTAGGCTGCGGCAGGACGCAACTTTACAAACCCCGACTCCTACACCAGGATCCCATCTGTCTGTCAGTTCAGACTCCCCCACCCTGCGGGGCCTGCTGCCTGGGGTTTACTTTCCCATCCTGAGTGTAAGGCTGTGCCAGGTCAGAAGGAAGCTCAGCCCTGCGAGGAGCAACAATCTAACAGAAAGCCGGCTGCGCTGGCCTCGCCCTCCGCCAGCACGGCGACCCCGGCAGGGATGCTGGCTGTGCCCGCCTCACAGCAAGGTCCCCGCCGGGCCCTCCTCTGGAGGAACATGATAAAGGTAAACTCTTCTTCTGGACACGCAAGGGTGAGTTCACTCGTGAAAAGCTTCCCTCGTGCTTATTCTCACGAATGAGGATCTAACCCCTGTTCTCCAAAACCTGCCTGGAATTTGTCTTTCAGCACCATGATCACGATCTCAAAAGATTTTTCTTTCTTGAAAGGCATGTCATAGGTGATCTCTTCCCAGCCCCACTTCTCATTTTTCAGAGTGTTGCAAACAATGCAGTTGGCCCTTCTGAACCGTGGATTGAAATGAAAGGCCACGTCCGCTCGAGGTTTCACGCTGCTGCCACACTGTAAGTCCACCTGGAACCTGAGGAGGGGAAGAAACACAGGCCGCGTGAGGACTCAGGAAGGAAGGCGGCCTCACAGGCCCAGCAGTGCAGAAACCCAGGCCGAGTGACAGCTGACGGATCCTCTGTTCACTCGCATGCTTTTGGTGGCGGTCCACCACAAGCACCCACATTGCCCAGTCTCCCCGCAGGTGGGTTCACCCAGGTGCCCCAAGCTCTGCCGATGCGGTAGAAGTGAAGTGTGCAAGGAAAACTCCTAGAAACGGTCCCAAGTCAGTTGGCATCTGCCTTCTGTCCACCCCCCACCCCTTCCCCCCAAATAGCACATGGTCCCACGCAGCTACCCAAACACAACGTGAGGACCAGAGTCCTAGCTTCCAGGAACCATGAGAAAGAGGACCTCACCCTGCGATGGCAGGGTGAGAGCATGAAGAGGCCCACTCCAACAGCTTGCTGGCGTGCAGCCTTCAGCCCTCTGGACTGTCCCCTTTAGATGTCACGTTCACATCTTACTTAAACCACTGTTGTTCAGGCATCCACCACATAGAGCCGAGCCCAACTCTAGCTGATACAGCCTCGTCCAGACTTTACCCAAAGCAAGCATTAGATAAAACCACCCAGAACAGGTCTTAAGAGATGGCGTGGGAATGTTACACTGTAACTAGACTGTGTCCCTGTCATCTGACCACAATTCCCTTCATTAACCATATCTCTAATTCTTTACACTAAAATCTGACTTATAGCAACAAAAAATCCAAATAACCTGTATTTCAGTTTTTCATTCCAATTTCCTCAGCACCTTGGCCAGGGCTGCTATAAAAGCAAAATCACGCCTCCGAGTATCCAAAATGGTCTCTCCCTCATGATTTTTTGTTGTCCCACAATCACGACGAGTTTATTCTTGTTCTTTTCTCGTCTAACAGAATGACTTTACCTGTCTGAGTCACTAGGAACGTGCCCACGAAGTACAATCAAAGTTCCAGCCTCCAACTGCTCAGAAATGGTCCCAACATAGGGGATCATCTAGGAAAAAAACAATTTTAACAAACGTTCATTTACAAAATCAAAAGACTACATTCTTAAAGGCTGCACATAAATATTACTCAGCCATAAAAAGGAACAAAACTGTGCCATTTGCAGAGACGTGGCTAGACCTAGAGACTGTCATACAGAGTGAAGTAAGTCAGAAAGAGAAAAACAAATGTTGTATAGTATCGCTTATATGTGGAATCCAGAAAAACGATACCGATGAACTCATTTGCAAAGCAGAAATAGAGACACAGACGTATGGATACCAGGGGGGAAAGCAGGGGTGGGATGAATTGGGACAAGGGGATTGACACATATACACTACTATGTATAAAACAGATAACTAATGAGAACCTACTGTATAGCACAGGGAACTCTACTCAATGCTCTGTGGTGACTTAAATGGGAAGGAAATCCAAAAAAGAGGGGATATATGTGTATGTATAACCGATTCACTTTGCTGTACAGCAGAAACTAACACAACATTGTAAAGCAACTATACTCCAATAAAAATTTAAAAAAAAAAAAAAAAAAGCTGCACACAAGTCTGCTCAGACCCTAGCATTTTCCAGGTCCTCCTCACCATTCAAACAGCTACACCAGAACAACATGGCTAGGAGACTCGCAACACCTGCACACCACTCCGAGTTCTTCAGGAAAAGACATATTATTCACAGTACTTTTTATGTGGCTGGGGGTTCTGTGAAATGCCACGCCCCACCCCTCCGTCTTTCCTAAAGTTCCACTGATCCCAACAGCAGGATCCAGAAGAGGCCAGGCCCTAGGCCGGTGCTGACAGAGAAAATGACAAGCACTCACTGCCTGCACAGGGCGCTCCAAATTCAGCCACTCTGCCGCAACTGGGATTGCGTGCCTCGCCTTCCCCACTGGGCTTCCAGGCTGCACCCCACAGGGCACTGCCAGGAACCAGAGAACTGCATGATCTGAAGGATGCGCTGTGGGTGCCTGTGGATCTCTCAAGACACAGCATCTCCATACCCTGCCTGGTCCAGGGTGCAGGCCTGGGCCCCGACTGGTGGTCCCACACAGGATTCGGGTCTCCCCCTCCCCCCTTCTCACCTGGAAGCCAGCCTCTCTGTCTGGGGCCTGACATGATCAGATCTTGTCACTCCCCTCCCCCAGGAGCTCCGCCATCCTCCCGGACCACTGGCTACGTGGATGCATCTCCTGCACCACAACCACCTCCCTCTTCCCCCTGGGAGCCTCTGACCGCACCAAGCAGGCCAGACACCAGCATGCCTTACACCAAGCTCACCCGGGTTACATCTATGCTAAAATTGATCCAAGGTAGCTCTGATTGTCAAGAAGAAAGAAATAAAACAAGAGAGGTCGTATAAAAGTAGTTGTAAATCAGTGGCTCATCGGCTGAAAATCTCAGCTCAAGCAAAATCTCCTCTGTGGAGCCTTTCTCAGACTCCCTGGGCCAACTGAGTTAGCCGCCCTCTGAGGGTCATCACGGCACTCTGTACTCTGTTCATTTGCAAACATATGCCTACACTGTGAGCTGCATGGGGCAGGACTGGGCCATCACCTTTACACCCCCAGGACAGAGGTCAAGAGATGATCAATCATCACTTGGTGAATGGATGAGCTCTCACCAGCCCGGAAACTGGGCTCTGGCAGGCCTCACACGCAGGCCTCACGTGTGCAGAGGAGCGGCAGCTAAGCAGCTGCTGAATGGGGTGTTGCTGCCTTAAGCAATAAGACAAGAAACCACCAAATCCAGCTGTCATCTGGTGTCACGGCAACTGCTGAGGGCAGCATGGGGGGGATGAACAGAGCTTACCAGACCAGAAAACGATCAACGTAACAGATGTACAGAGCACGGCTACAGCTGCACATCAGAGTGGATGGTTTTTGTGTATAGGGAATGTGGAAGCCATTACTCCTCTTGGCCACAGCCCAAGAATAAATAGCAGCATGTTCCATTCTGTAAATCTCTCAATAAAATGAGAACAGTTTTTGTAACTTCAGATTTTTTTATATGTTCAACTTGTATTTATGCAGATTATTTAATAACACAAAAATGTCAGTGATATAATTATCGGTGAGAAAGTGGCCTACAAAACTCCATACAGTATGGTCTTAACCAAGTTAATAATAAACATTAAAAGGGAAAAAAACACTGTAAAGAAATAAGCCAAAAATGTTACAACACTTTTCTTGAGGGATGACATTTTAATTTTCTTCTTCATATAGTTGTATATTTTCCAGATTTATATAATAAGTACTTACAATTTTATAACCACAGATTTTTTTATTATATATTAAATTTTAGGGTGAGAGTTTTTTTTTTTAATTGAAGTATAGCTGATTTACAATGCTGTGCCCATCTCTGCTGTACAGCAAAGTGGCAAGAGCTTTTTGAGACCAACCATCTACTCCCATCACTGCTAACAGATTGTTACAACTGTTAATGAGTTGTTCCAGTCTGAGAAACCACTGCGCTGCAAGCGTGGGCCATTTGCTGTTTCAGTTGTCCATATTAACGCTGTCTACTTAGGAAAGTACCCTAACTTCTATCAACAATACTCAACTTTTTTGGACCATGTGAAGGAAACAAATGCCCGACAGCCCACTCACTTACTCACAAACATTGCTCCTAAGGAAAGGGAGAAGGGTGGTTTTCTAGGCAACTCCAAGCTTTGAGGCTTTGATGTTTCAAAAATAATTGATATAAAACAATAAAATACAGATATGAACACACTAGAGACAATACCATAAGCTTAAGCCCTAGTTAGGTTTGGTGTTACCTGCCCAAACATCCTAGCTGATTCATATTGCTTTGCCTTTTTTTTGTCATTCATTAAATGTCTGCTCTACACCAGGGTCATGTTACGGTAGCCTGCAGCTGGAAAGAAATATGAGTCCCGTCCATCCGGGAGGAGCTGATACAGTTGGGAAGAAGTCAGATACCTATGGAAAGATGATTAGAGTGGAAATGTGATACTGTTTAGCGGTTCAAATTGGAATCTCCTTCCACAGCTGGAAAATCCTCTACCTTATAAACATGAGACCTCGTCTGAACTGTGGCGAGAGCACACGATGAAAATCTGTCCATCAGTACCCCCAGCTCAGACTCTGAGTTAGAACTCGTGACAAACAGCAGCCAGAATCATGCAGTATTCGCTCTGGCCAGGGGGCAGCAGCTACATCTAAGGTCAGAGGCAGCAGTGGCACCGGTGGTGTCGCCAGTGCAAGAAGTACCACGTTTGTTCAGTGGTGGTGACAGACGTCTCTTAGTGAGAACAGCCCTGCAGCCTGATTTTGGCTGTTGCCTGTGATGCTGTAGTTGACAAGCCTGGTTCTTCAGTCCTGCCTGCTGATAGATATCACTTAACAAATTCCTTTTCTGCTTAAATTAGGGGTTGGCTTCCGTGTTTACAACCACAAACCCTGACCAATTCAACATCCACAAAAATGGGGCAGTAAGTAAGTGTTGAATAAATGCTTCAGAAAAATGTATAAAGAATTCTAATTGAGGTGGCCAAAGTTTACGAAGGAGGTATGATTTGAGCTGGGAAGAATATGGTTAGGCAGAGAGGAGAAGGAAGCCAGTTCAGGTAGAAATGTCCTGTTTACAAAAGCAGAGAGGCAGGAAAAGACAAAACGTATCTGGGAGCCAGTAAGTAGTAAGGGAGCAATTAAAGACAGACAGAGTTAGGGTCAGATTTTGGAAGGACATAAGGAAAGTGGGGTTTGGGAACAACAATCCAGTGGGGGTAAAATTCACTGGAGGGCAGGGGATTCTGTGAGACTGACTCCTTCCAGTAAGCCTGGCACAAGGAGATAAGGACGTAATCCAGGCTGATGGCGGCAGACACTGATGGGGAAGGGGAGGCAGGAGATAAACACGAGCTATTTCAAAGGAAACTGTCTATCTGGGGCCACCACCTACAATGGTAACACTGGGGAAGACAGATTTCAGAGGGAAGATGCTGAGTTTAGCTTGGAATACTTTCAGTGTAAAGGGTTGGCAGGACATCTAAGAGGGAACATACTGAAAGAAGTGGAACACTCAGGACCAACATTAAGTGAATGGCCAAGACTCAAGTCAGAGTAGAGATGATTACTAAGTAAAATGAGAGCTACTAGATAAACAGAGAGAGAGGAAAAGTCAGGAGCAAAGCCTCAAAGGCTGTCAGATTAGGGGGTGTGCAGAAAGAGTTAACACAGCAGACCTGGCTGCTATCTTTGAAAGGCCTCCGTCCAAGGCTGGCCCGTGGCTGCTGTCTAGGAACTTGGATTTGGAGAGAGCACCCACCACCCTAGGTGAGAATGGTGGGTTACCCACCTAAACTGTTTGTGCAAACACTATGGTTTATGCCAGAAACCTGCTTTCCTGTTTAGAGTCTGGAGTTTGGGTACGTGCTAGGCAGACACTATCTACGCACCAAGCCCTCAATAAAAACCCTGGGCAGTGAGTCCCTAATGAGCTTCCCTGGTAAAGAACATTTCACACCTGCTGTCACAACTAGTTGCTGGGAGATTTAAGTCCATCGTGTGCGACTCCACTGGCAGAATACCCTTGAAATCCTGCATTGGTTCCCCCTGGACTTCGCCCCATGTGCCCTTTCCCTTTGTGATTTTTCTTTACATCCTTTCACTGGGCTATATCACAGCCATGGGTACGACTCTATGCTGGTGAATCATCAAAACTGAGGGTGTGTGGGAGACCTCGATGCAGGGGGTGAGAAGAGAAAGAAGAGAGAAGGATCCATCAGAGAGAGCAGGCATATCAAGGAAGTCGATTTCAAAAACGGGAGGACTGTCAATGTCTTTAACATGGAAAAATAAGGAAGATCCCCCCCGCTGCCCCCAAAATGATACTAAAATGGATATCATACCCTCTGATCCAGTGATTCCACTTCTACAGATTTATCCTGTAAAATACTAGCACACGCGCAGAAAGATGCATCTACAAGGATGTACAGCACAGCACTGTACACAATCATAAAAGGAAATAGCTCTTTAACAGGGGACTGGTTAAATAAGCTACAGTACATCCATAGAGTGGACAAATTATGCAGCCATTAAAAATGAGTAGAAGAATTAAGGGCTCCAGGAGGAAACAAGATGGCGGAGTAGAAGGACGTGCTCTCTCTCCCTCTTGCGAGAACACTGGAATCACAACTAACTGCTGAACAGTCATCAACAGGAAGACACTGGAACTCACCAAAAAAGATACCCCACATCCAAAGACAAAGGAGAAGCCACAATGAGATGGTAGGAGGGGCACAATCACAGTAAAATCAAATCCCATAACTGCTGGGTGGGTGACTCACAGACTGGAGAACACTTATACCACAGAAGTCTACCCACTGGAGTGAAGGTTCTGAGCCCCACGTCAGGCTTCCCAACCTGGGGGTCCGGCAACGGGAGGAGGAATTCCTAGAGAATCAGACTTTGAAGGCTAGCAGGATTTGACTGCAGGACTTCGACAGGACTCGGGGAAACAGAGACTCCACCCTCGGAGGGCACACACAAAGTAGTGTGCGCGTCGGGACCCAGGGGAAGGAGCAGTGACCCCATAGCAGACAGAACCAGACCTACCTGCTAGTGTTGGAGGGGCTCCTGCAGAGGCGGGGGGTGGCTGTGGCTCACCATGGTGACAAGGACACTGGCAGCAGAAGTTCTGGGAAGTACTCCTTGGCGTGAGCCCTCCCAGAGTCTGCCATTAGCCCCACCAAAGAGCCCAGGTAGGCTCCAGTGTTGGGTTGCCTCAGGCCAAACAACCAACAGGGAGGGAACCCAGCCCCAACCATCAACAGTCAAGTGGATTAAAGTTTTACTGAGCTCTGCCCACCAGAACAACAGCCAGCTCTACCCACCACCAGTCCCTCCCATCAGGAAACTTGCACAAGCCTCTTAGATAGCCTCATCCACCACAGGGCAGACAGCAGAAGCAAGAAGAACTACAATCCTGCAGCCTGTGGAACAAAAACCACATTCACAGAAAGATAGACAAGATGAAAAGGCAGAGGGCTATATACCAGATGAAGGAACAAGATAAAACCCCAGAAAAACAACTAAATGAAGTGGAGATAGGCAACCTTCCAGAAAAAGAATTCAGAATAATGATAGTGAAGATGATCCAGGACCTCGGAAAAAGAATGGAGGCAAAGATTGAGAAGATGCAAGAAATGTTTAACAAAGACCTAGAAGAATTAAAGAACAAACAAACAGAGATGAACAATACAATAACTGAAATGAAAACTACACTAGAAGGAATCAATAGCAGAATAATTGAGGCAGAAGAACGGATAAGTGACCTGGAAGACAGAATGGTAGAATTCACTGCTGTGGAACAGACTAAAGAAAAAAGAATGAAAAGAAATGAAGACAGCCTAAGAGACCTCTGGGACAACATTAAACGCAACAACATTCGCATTATAGGGGTCCCAGAAGGAGAAGAGAGAGAGAAAGGACCAGAGAAAATATTTGAAGAGATTATAGTCGAAAACTTCCCTAACATGGGAAAGGAAATAGCCACCTAAGTCCAGGAAGCGCAGCGAGTCCCATACAGGATAAACCCAAGGAGAAACACGCCGAGACACATAGTAATCAAATTGGCAAAAATTAAAGACAAAGAAAAATTATTGAAAGCAGCAAGGGAAAAACAACAAATAACATACAAGGGAACTCCCATAAGGTTAACAGCTGATTTCTCAGCAGAAACTCTACAAGCAAGAAGGAAGTGGCATGATATACTTAAAGTGATGAAAGGGAAGAACCTACAACCAAGATTACTGTACCCAGCAAGGATCTCATTCAGATTCGATGGAGAAATCAAAAGCTTTACAGACAAGCAAAAGCTAAGAGAATTCAGCACCACCAAACCAGCTCTACAACAAATGCTAAAGGAACTTCTCTAAGTGGGAAACACAAGAGAAGAAAAGGACCTACAAAAACAAACCCAAAACAATTAAGAAAATGGTCATAGGAACATACATATCGATAATTACCTTAAACGTGAATGGATTAAATGCTCCAACCGAAAGACACAGGCTTGCTGAATGGATACAAAAACAAGACCCATACATATGCTGTCTACAAGAGACCCACTTCAGACCTAGGGACACATACAGACTGAAAGTGAGGGGATGGAAAAAGATATTCCATGCAAATGGAAATCAAAAGAAAGCTGGAGTAGCTATACTCATATCAGATAAAACAGACTTTAAAATAAAGAATGTTACAAGAGACAAGAAAGGACCCTACATAATGATCAAGGGATCAATCCAAGAAGAAAATATAACAATTATAAATATATATGCACCCAACATAGGAGCACCTCAATACATAAGACAACTGCCAACACCTATAAAAGAGGAAATCGACAGTAACACAATAATAGTGGGGGACTTTAACACCTCACTTACACCAATGGACAGATCATCCAAAATGAAAATAAATTAGGAAACAGAAGCTTTAAATGACACAATTGACCAGATAGATTTAATTGATATTTATAGGACATTCCATCCAAAAACAGCAGATTACACTTTCTTCTCAAGTGCGCACAGAACGTTCTCCAGGATAGATCACATCTTGGGTCACAAATCAAGCCTCAGTAAATTTAAGAAAACTGAAATCATATCAAGCATCTTTTCTGACCACAACGCTATGAGATTAGAAATGAATTACAGGGAAAAAAACGTAAAAAACACAAACACATGGAGGTGAAACAATACATTACTAAATAACCAAGAGATCACTGCAGAAATCAAACAGGAAATCAAAAAATACCTAGAGACAAATGACAATGAAAACACGACGATCCAAAACGTATGGGATGCAGCAAAAGCAGTTCTAAGAGGGAAGTTTATAGCTATACAAGCCTACCTCAAGAAACAAGAAAAATCTCAAGTAAACAATCTAACCTTACACCTAAAGGAACTAGAGAAAGAAGAACAAACAAAACCCGAAGTTAGCAGAAGGAAAGAAATCATAAAGATCAGAGCAGAAATAAATGAAATAGAAACAAAGAAAACAAAAGCAAAGATCAATAAAACTAAAAGCTGGTTCTTTGAGAAGATAAACAAAATTGATAAACCACTGGCCAGACTCATCAAGAAAAAGAGGGAGAGGACTCAAATCAATAAATTTAGAAATGAAAAAGGAGAAGTTACAACAGGCACCGCAGAAATACAAAGCATCCTAAGAGACTACTACAAGCAACTCTATGCCAATAAAATGGACGACCTGGAAGAAATGAACGAATTCTTAGAAAGGTATAACCTTCCAAGACTGAACCAGGAAGAAATAGAAAATATGAACAGACCAATCACAAGTAATGAGATGGAAACTGTGATTAAGAATCTTCCAACAAACAAAAGCCCAGGACCAGATGGCTTCACAAGTGAATTCTATCAAACATTTAGAGAAGAGCTAACACCCATCCTTCTCAAACTCTTCCAAAAAATTGCTGAGGAAGGAACACTCCCAATCTCATTCTTTGAGGCCACCATCACCCTGATACCAAAACCAGACAAAGATACTACAAAAAAAGAAAATTACAGACCAATATCACTGATGAATATAGATGCAAAACTCCTCAACAAAATACTAGCAAACAGAATCCAACAACACATTAAAAGGATCATACACCACGATCAAGTGGGATTTATCCCAGAGATGCAAGGATTCTTCAATATATGCAAATCAATCAATGTGATACACCATATTAACAAATTGAAGAAAAAAACCATATGATCATCTCAAGAGATGCAGAAAAAGCTTTTGACAAAATTCAACACCCTTTTATGATAAAAACTCTCCAGCAAGTGGGCATAGAGGGAACCTACCTCAACATAATAAAGGCCATATATGACAAACCCACAGCAAACATCATTCTCAATGGTGAAAAACCGAAAGCATTTCCTCTAAGATCAGGAACGAGACAAGGATGTCCACTCTCACCACTATTGTGCAACATAGTTTTGGAAGTCCTAGCCACGGCAATCAGAGAAGAAAAAGAAATAAAAGGAATACAAATCAGAAAAGAAGAAGTAATACTGTCACTGTTTGCAGATGACATGATACTATACATAGAGAATCCTAAAAATGCCACCAGAAAACTACTAGAGCTAATCAATGAATTTGGTAAAGTTGCAGGATACAAAATTAATGCACAGAAATCTCTTGCATTCCTATACACTAATGATGAAAAATCTGAAAGAGAAATTATGGAAACACTCCCATCTACCATTGCAACAAAAAGAATAAAATACCTAGGAATAAATCTACCTAGGGAGACAAAAGACCTGTGTGCAGAAAACTATAAGACACTGATGAAAAAAATTAAAGATGATACCAACAGATGGAGAGATATACCATGTTCTTGGATTGGAAGAATCAATATTGTGAAAATGACTATACTACCCAAAGCAATCTACAGATTCAATGCAATCCTTATCAAATTACCAATGGCATTTTTTACGGAACTAGAACAAATCATCTTAAAATTTGTATGGAGACACAAAAGACCCCGAATAGCCAAAGCGGTCTTGAGGGAAAAAAATGGAGCTGGAGGAATCAGACTCCCTGACTTCAGACTATACTACAAAGCCACAGTAATCAAGACAATATGGTACTGGCACAAAAACAGAAACATAGATCAATGGAACAAGATAGAAAGCCCAGAGATAAACCCACGCACATATGGTCAACTAATCTATGACAAAGGAGGTAGAGATATACAATGGAGAAAAGACAGTCTCTTCAATAAGTAGTGCTGGAAAAACTGGACAGCTACATGTAAAAGAATGAAATTAGAACGCTCCCTAACACTATACACAAAAATAAACTCAAAATGGATTTGAGACCTAAATGTAAGACCGAACACTATAAAACTCTTAGAGGAAAACATAGGAAGAACACTCTTTGACATAAATCACAGCAAGATCTTTTTTGATCCACCTCCTAGAGTAATGGAAATAAAAACAAAAATAAACAAATGGGACCTAATGAAACTTCAAAGCTTTTGCACAGCAAAGGAAACCATAAACAAGACGAAAAGACAACCCTCAGAATGGGAGAAAATATTTGCAAACAAATCAACGGACAAAGGATTAATCTCCAAAATATATAAACAGCTCATGCAGCTCGATATTAAAAAAACAAACAACCCAATCCAAAAATGGGCAGAAGACCTAAATAGACATTTCTCCAAAGAAGACATACAGATGGCCAAGAAGCACATGAAAAGCTGCTCAACATCACTAATTATTAGAGAAATGCAAATCAAAACTACAATGAGGTATCACCTCACACCAGTTAGAATGGGCATCATCAGAAAATCTACAAACAACAAATGCTGGAGAGGGTGTGGAGAAAAGGGAACCCTCTTGCACTGTTGGTGGGAATGTAAATTGATACAGCCACTATGGAGAACAGTATGGAGGTTCCTTAAAAAACTAAAAATAGAATTACCATATGATCCAGCAATCCCACTACTGGGCATATACCCAGAGAAAACCATAATTCAAAAAGAGTCATGTACCCCAATGTTCATTGCAGCACTATTTACAATAGCCAGGTCATGGAAGCAACCTAAATGCCCATCGACAGACGAATGGATAAAGAAGTTGTGGTACATATATACAATGGAATATTACTCAGCCATAAAAAGGAACGAAATTGGGTCATTTGTAGAGACGTGGATGGATGTAGAGACTGTCATACAGAGTGAAGTAAGTCAGAAAGAGAAAAACAAATATCGTATATTAACGCATGTATGTGGCACCTAGAAAAATAGTACGGATGAGCCGGTTTGCAGGGCAGAAGTTGAGACACAGATGTAGAGAACAAACGTATGGACACCAAGAGGGGAAAGCGGCAGGGGTTGGGGATGGTGGTGTGCTGAACTGGGCGATTGGGATTGACATGTATACACTGATGTGTATAAAATTGATGACTAATAAGAACCTGCAGTATAAAAAAACAAACAAAACAACTAATACTAAACTTTCTTTGGGTTATTTGTATGGAAATATGTTAATATAAATGTTTCAGACATTACATGAAATTTCTAAAAATCTTATATGTTCTGGTATAATGTTATAAGTCATAATTCTAGTTATTACTTTAAAATGTATATCTCAGAAATAGCTAAATTTCCTTGTCAATTGCATTATTATGAACTTTCATCAAATCTTTAACTGTGGTCATTTTTAAGTCTTCTGTCATTTACAGACAGTTCTGGGTGTACTGTGATGCTTTTGCAAATATGTTCCTATAAAAGGGTTTCATCTTCAAGGAATTCATGGAAAAGACTCTGACAAGTACAGGTTTCTGGTAACTGACTATACTGCTGAAGTGAATGAATAAGCATTTTCAGAACTCTAATGGAAAACTGATGAACTCATAAAAGTGCTAACAAACGATCAAGATGAAAAAAAAAATTAATTACATGGGACTGAGTGAACTGATGAGGATGATTATAATTTTTGTGACTTTCTGTTTGAATAAAAAAAAAAAAAATCCCACAAGGACCCAGAGGCAAAAAATATACAAATCAATTTTCACTGCAAAGCAAAGGAGCTGTTACAGTGGAGGATTACTGGACTGAATGTCAATGTTATGACATAGTATCAGTGTGTTTCGTGTTTGGTAATTGCAATCATTGTTGCTTTTGTTGTGGCCATCCATTTACAATGCTTGGTGTCAGTCTATTTATCTCTTGTAAAAATAAAATACAGTGTGTGTGTGTGAAAAAAAAAAGTGAGTAAACTCTAAATATGCTGGTATCTGCAAAATGTGTTAAATGAAAAAAAGCAGGGTATAGCAGTTTATATAGTATGATACATGCATGTAAAGAAACAGGGTATACAAAAGGTGACACACACAACACATGCACACAACACACATATTCTCAGGAAGGATATACAAAAATCTGGGAGGAAATGATTGCGTTTAGGGAGGGCAACTGAGCACCAGGTAGAAGGAAAATTCATGTTTTAATGAAACCCTTAAATACTGCTTGAATTTTTAAAAATGATTTACACGTATATTCTTTATACTTTTGAAATAATAATAAAAAAGGAAAAGCCACTGAGTTTGATCACATCAATGAATTTAAAATTTTAAAGACAGATAATCTTCAAACTGTTAGAGGCTTGACAGCATGGAAGGACACTGAGAGAAATCGAAAACCACAAAATGGAAGCTGGTTTGCGAAGGAAGATGGGAGTTTCATTTTGAACTCACAGTCTTCAAGGGCTGGCAGGGCATCTAAAAGGGCTGGAGATTCACCCTGGGTGAAAGAGCAGAACTGTATGCAGACTGTATGCAGACTGTATGCAAACCGTATGCAAACTGTATATATATTCAAAAGGTGGTCAGTAAAGACATCAGAGAAATAAAGACGGACACTGAAGACAAGATTGATAAAGAAATTAAGAGAGTAAAAAAATCAGAGGGCAAGGAGGGATAAATTAGGAGCTTGGGATTAATAGATACACACTATTGTATATAAAATAGACAATCAACAAGGACCTACTGTAGAGCACAGGGAACTCTACTCAATATTCTGTAATAACCTATGTGGGAAAAGAATCTGAAAAAGAATAGATATATGTATATGTATAACTGACTCACTGTGCTGTATACCTGAAACTAACAGAACATTGTAAATCAACCATACTCCAATATAAAATTAGAATTAAAAAAAAAGAATTAGGATTCAGAAAAAAAAAAAATCAGAGGGCAGAGCCATGGTGAGGAAATTAAGGCAGCAGAAATCGACTCTCTCAAGATGGAGGTCAGGGACTTCCCTGGTGGTCCAGTGGTAAAGAATCTGGCTTCTGAGGCAGGGCACGCGGGTTCGATCCCTGGTAGGGGAGCTAAGATCCCATGTGCCGCAGGGCAACTAAGCCCGAGTGCCACAAACTACAAGGCCCACGCGCTCTGGAGCCTGCGCCCCACAACTAGAGAGAGAAAACCCACACGTCACAACTAGAGAGAAGCCCGCGCACCGCAACAAAAGATCCCGCGTGCTGCAGCTAAGACCCAACACAGCCAAAAATAAAAATAAATAAATAAATAAATAAACTATTAAGAAAAACAAAAAAGGGAAGTCAGCAAAAGAAGAACAAGGGAACAAAGACGGGGGAAGGACCTTCAGAGGTTAAAAAGAAAAGATTTTATTGTTTTGTGTTGTAAGGTTAAATTGCAAGGTAGAAACGGAGGTACTTAGAATACTAAGGAAAAAAGGATCAGTGTGGAAGTAAGGTTCTGAAGGAAATTGGAACCGATGAGCTTTTCAGGGCCAGGTGGGATTAATGTTAATAAGTGGTTTGTTAACTAGGAGTGACAACCAATCGGTTTAATTTCTAAATAACTTCTCAACTAACACTTAATCACGTCTTAACTCTATAAACAACAATAATAAAATATTTAAGCAGATACTGAGTTGCCGAACAAGAGATTTCACTGAGGGCATTTCTGGTATGAAGATACCGTCTTCCAAATTATTCACTCAATTTGAGTGGAAAGAAAAGTGAGCCGGGCTTCTCTGGTGGCGCAGTGGTTATGAATCCGCCTGCCAATGCAGGGGACACGGGTTCGAGCCCTGGTCCAGGAAGATCCCACATGCCGCGGAGCAACTAAGCCCGTGCGCCACAACTACTGAGCCCGCGCATCACAGCTACTGAAGCCCATGTACCTCGAGCCCGTGCTCCGCAACAAGAGAAGCCACCGCAATGAGAAGCCCGTGCTCTGCAATGAAGAGTAGCCCCCGCTTGCTGCAACTGGAGAAGGCCCACGTGCAGCAATAAAGACCCAACGCAGCCAAAAATAAAATAAAATTAATTAATTAAAAAAAAAAAAAAAAGGAAAAGAAAAGTGAGCCGGACTTTTTTAAGTCTTGGAATTCTATCAACTGAACTAGTCAATGAAATATACTAAGTAGGAAAAAATTACACAGGCCAGTTATACAATTTATCTTTTCCAACAGTTAATATGGACAGAATTTGTCTACCACAATTTTTAAAATATATTTTTAAGTCATTTTTATTTAATTAATTTTAATAACACTGTTTTACCTGGTTGGCAACTGCCCCAAACCAAACTAAAACAAAGCCATTGTGAATGCTATTCAACATCCTCAAAGTAATCCAGTTTGTTTTTGTATTTGGAATATATTGTTACAATAGTTACACTTTTTTTTTTTAATAGTTATACTTTTGACATCACATAATCAAGTAAATAGAGCATACTATATTATTCAAAAAGACTTCATGCATTTCATTTAAAAAATCATTTTGCAAGAGGCTTCAGCTTTATCATTGACACATTCAGTACTTCATGCTCTCAAAATAAAAAAGTGCCCTAAAGCTAAGTTTTTTACTGATATTAATGAATAGTATTCAGGGTTATATGAAGTAAAATTTAACATTTTACGGTATAGGAGGCAATAAATGTGGGCCAAAATTTTGGAAACATTAAGAAATAAAAACAAAGATGGCAGTTCCGTGTCTTCACAAGGCTTAATAAAGAGTATAGCAGAAACTCAATCAACACTCCCCTGTTGTTGAACTGATCACTAACAAAATAACCAGAATGCAACAAAATATTTACTTTGGAAAGTTATCATGACCGTATCCTCAGAACAGCACAAGGCCACCAGGAGCCCTGAATGCAGCTGCTGCTCGAAAGCAGCACTACTTCTGCAGGCCCCCGTCCTCAGGAAATGATACGTCAGCTGATTTTTGTTTCAACTCTGTAGTCGAGTGTGCTAACCCCAGAAATTACAGGAATCATCATTACACTCTAATACCAAGACATGCAGGAATTTTAAGCTATAAAATTATTTTCTAAATAACATTCAAATAAGACATCTCTGTGATGAAGGGCAGAGCCGAAGAGCATTAACCCGACCATCCATCCCTCCTGGCTTGCACCAACATTACTTCAGTCCCTCTTGGCAGGCAGCCCTTTTTTTTTTTTTTAAATCTTTGCAGAAAGTCAGTCTACAACTTTGAGATGTTTTTAACTCTTAAGATGCACGAAATTATTTTAAATGTCTAGCTGACTTCAAATTCAGCAAGTCTTCCTTTTTAAACATACTACAATTGAAGGCTATTTCTTCTAAGCCTCATTCCTGCACAATGACAGTAAACCTTAGGGGAAAAAAAAGAGCTACAGCTACAAAGTAGATAACAAAAAATTGAATCCACTTACACTAATAGGACTGGTTTAAAGCCTTACTTGAAGTCTTACCAAGAATCTCCCATAAAGGGTTTACAAAAAACAAAAACAAAAAAAGGCAGCAACTCTATCTCAGACGTAAATTCAGGATTCAGCTTCAGACACATGGAAACTAGAGATTTCTAAAGATTCGCACACCACATGAAACTGGAACAAGTTCGTTACTTCCCAGGACGTACACTGAAATTTCCAGCAATTACATTCAGGGGTTCCTGGACCAGCCTGAGGCTGGGACATGACCATTAGTTTTTCTCATTCTCCATCTCACCACTGGCTTTTGATATTCCCCTGCTCAACTACCAAGCAGGATTTGAAAGGCAGAGGGAAAAGCTGAGAAATTAACTTCTCTTGAACAGGTCTAATTAAAAAAGAAAATTAAAATGTGTAGACAAAGAAATCCATTTTCCCCTGAAAATTATGTCTTACGATGGTCTGAGCCTTCCCTCCACTGTCCTCCCACGTTCTCCGTTCATAACACGTCTCATCGCCTTATACAGTTGACCCTTGAACAACACAGGTTTAAACTGCGCAGGTTTGAAGCCACTTACACTCGGATTTTTTTCAATAAACACACACCACCTGATGGGTGGTTGGCTGAATCCTCAGATGCAGAACCTCGGGTACCGAGGAGGGCTGACTAGGGAATTTAAGCATCCGTGGAGCTCCAAGGGCTGGATCTGGTTTTCAGTCAGGGCCCACTGCAGTCCCACCACATAGCAGGTGCTTTATGTTTACTGAATTTTACTTCTGCCCCTACCCCCCAGCAGTGGGTAATTACTATCCAGTTGGACTTGCTCTCAACCCTGCCACAGGCAAAAAGTGATTTTACAGAAATTACTTACCGGGTTATAGGCGACATTCTGTAGACTGTTTAAGGACAACATCATTCTTTTCCAGCTTATTGGTCACTGGGGTCTCTCTTTTGGGTATGATCTAAGATTTTAAACAAGTTTCATTTAAAGAATTCCCAGATTGAAACTGAGGCACTTGACCTGTGTAAAATCAAAATAGAGGGAAAGAAAAATAAGCACCATTTTTCTTCATAACTATTTTTAAGTACATAAATTATTTTACTGATATTTACCAAATAACAGGATGCTATTACGAAGATCTGACTCAAATTCTTATCTAATGTACTTTACTAAATAATTTTGGATTATGAGTACAGGAAATATTGATTTTAAAACTACATCAGTAGAAAACTTCTAATTTGGAAAATTTATTAAAAATACTTATTACTGGGAGTTCCCTGGTGGCCTAGTGGCTTTCACTGCTGTGGCCCGTGTTCAATCACTGGTCGGGGTACTGGGATCCCGCAAGCCAGGCAGCACAGCCAAAAAAAACAAAAACAAAAACTTGCTATTAAAATACTAAACCAAATAATAGCAAATACTCCTGTACAGCTATCTGAGATATTCATTTAACTTTTCTCATCTGTATAATAAGAATAACAGTATTCACCTCACAGGTTTGTTCTGCGGATTAAATGAATTAATAAAGCAATGGAATAGTACGTGCTTTATAAGTTTTATCTATTGTTATTAGTAGAAGGGATTGCTCTTCCTCCTCCAAATTAAACAAGTCAAAAGGAAAAAAAAAATCCAATGCCTCAAATATTAATTTCCATGTGGCTAAAAAAAAGATAAAAGATAAAAGCTTTAAAGGTAAAAGTACCCATCAGTACTACATATAACAGCTCCAGGGAAGACCTGACGACTAAGCAGAACCAAAAGAGAAACGAAACTCAAGCTTCCTACATTTTACTTCCTCCAATTCTGTCATTATACCAAAGGGCAATACGCACTGATCACATCTATTACTTTTTCTCTATTAAGAAAAAACTGCATCTCCAACCCTGGATGCAACATAAACTGAGTGGTTAAGTTACAGCAAGAGGTGTTAGGTGAGCAGATGCAGGTTGTGAAAGAATTCACAGAAGTATTAACAAGGGAAGAAAAGAACGCTTTTATTCACTTTCCAAGGGAGGAAAGGGGCCAGACGCATAGAGTGGCATCGGCCCTGAAGGGTGGCGGTCTGAGTCTTTTAACGGGTTTCAAAGGGCAAAGTGCAGGAAAGAGCTGGTGGGTTCACATCTATTCTGGCCCACAGTTGTGTTGGGGCTTGCTGTGTTTCTATATGATGTGGTTTTTCTGAGAATCTGTAACTTTTTGTCTTCATTAATTTTTCAGTCTGAAAGAGACTTGATAGTGGCCTTTGATGGGCATTACTCTATTTTGAACAATGTCAGATGGGCTCACAAGAGGGATTTTGCAGGTGTAATTGACATCAGCTGATGTCAAGATAGGGCGATTGTCCTGGATTAACTGGTGGGCCCAATGTAATTACATGAGCCCTTAATAAACAAAGAAGCCAGAGAGATGCGGTAGCAGAAGAAATCAGAGATTTGAAGCCTGAGAAGGATTCAACACGTTCTTGGTGGCATTTCGATGGAGTGTGGGTGGGCACACACACGGAAACTGCAAGAAGGAAACAAACCTGGAAAACAAACTAAAGTATCCCGGAAGTTGATTCTTCCCCAGAGAACAGAGTCCAAACTGGATAACACCTGAACTTCAGCTTGTGACACCCTAATCAGAGTACTCAGCCTGGTCCCCCTAATTTTTTTTTGGTCCCCCTAATTTTTGATCTAAGATCTGTTAAGAAAATAAGTGGGTGTAATCAAAACATCAAGTTTTATGCGCTAAATGTATACAATTTCTATTTGTCACATATACCCCAATAAATCTGGAAAAACAAAAACCCTGCATCCCTCTTGGTTTATAAATGTAACCCCAATCTATTAACTTACACATTAGTCAAAACCTCAAAACTGGTTTGCTCCATCAAACTCGGGAAGCATCAACAAGAGCAAAAACAAAGGATACAGAGATGCCAAAGCCACATTCATAATTTACATCGTTAGTAGGCAGTGACCCAATTTAAGCCACGGGCCCGCGTGAAACCAATCATTCCCAGAAACATCCACAGGCACGGGTCCCGCTGTTATTAACTTCGTTCGCTTCCCAAGAAGCCATCACGATGCTGTTGCAATTCAGAGGACAAACGTTTCCTAACGTTTCACACTGCAGGAAATGACTCTGCATCTCAAAAGAGTATGTTCAGAGCCCGGGAGGGCCACGGAGGTCTGTCATTAAATTTAAAGAACCCGTCATTTAAAACACCGGGAAGGAAACGTCTCCGGATTCCACTGCGCGAAGGCGGCGCTCGGTCCCGGGCGGGGAGGTCGCAGGTGCGAAGACAGCCCCGGGCGAGGCGGTGGTCGACAGCGGGGCTCCCCATGGGGACAGCGCCGGCTGCCCGAGGGCCGCGACTCCCGACAATCGCTCGTCCCCGGGGCGCAGCGCGCGGGGCACTGCCCGCCGCCCGGCCCGACCCTCCGCGGTGAGAACCCGCGCGACGGGGCTACCGGAGCCGGTCCCGCCCGTCTGACTCTGACACGGGGCCAGAAACACCGCATCCCCTCCCCGGCCGGCGACCCCACCGCCGTGACCGCCCCCCGACTCACCCCGGGACTGGCGTCGCGGACGCTCTGCGCAGGAGGCTGTTCTCTGGCCGCGGCGCGTTGTGCGGATTCCCGGCCGGGCGTGCGCGGATTCCCGGCCGGGCGTGCGCGGGCGGCGACGGGAAGCGAGAGGAGTCAGTCCGCCGCCATTTCCTGGTTCGCGCTCCCCTGGCGTCGCCGTCGGCCTTGCGTCTGCGTGCGGGGCGTGCTCGCGGCTCCGCTGGGCTGGTGGTCGGTCCGCTGCTGGCCGCGTCCCCGGCTGGGCTCCCTGCACGGCCTCGGGGACTCGGACCGCCAGCGGCTTGCTGCGAGACGAGCAGAGAGGGAGGGGGCGGAGTGTGTGCTTCCAAAATTCCCGGGTGGATCTGGCCGCCTCTGCCCGCCTCTGCCCCGCCGCCGGGGTTGGGGGGCCGGGAAATAGGGAAGAGAGAAGGAGAGACCTTCTGCTCCCTCGGCCCGCGTGTCCCCGGCCTCCAGGGCCGGTGTGGACGTCGCACAGGCCCCGCCTCGACCCGGCGATGGCCGAGAGGGGCCCACGCGGCCAGAGGGGCCGTCTGTGACCTTCCCTGGTCGCCCGGGTCAATGGGGTCGGTGCCAGGTATTTCTCAAGGTCGGCTTCCTTCTCTGCCTTGGGTCAGAGTCCAAACAGTACATACAGTGCAATAAAAGAGAAGCTGACTTGGAGGCATCCCGGTGGGTTTTTTTGCCACACCTTTGGGTGTAAATAAAATGACGGGGGAAATGGGTTCAGTATAGCTGGACTGAGTCCAGCCCGGAGCCCCCATCCAGTGAGTCTAACTTGGACTTCAGCCACTGCGGCTTATCTGCCAATTTTGTGTGTTGTTGTTTTCTAAGTTACATACTACCCCAGGGAAAATGTCAGCAGTAGAGAGCACAATTCTGAGCACGGTAGATATTCAGAAATAACCAACTTTTCAGGCAACTGCCCATAATGACTGCCAGTTTGACCTGTTGGCTGTAAAAAACGTCAGCGAGAAATACAAATAAAGTTATGTAAGCTACCTTGAACAGCTGATACAGTTTGTTTTCTGTTAGGGATCACAAAGTTCTTATCTTCCTACTTGTCTCTACTTGATTTTTAACCACGTTTCCTTTGAAAGACATGTTTTGGTGTCCCTGCTCTGGGCTTTCTCCTCTGTGGCTTTGGGTTTTATTATTTTTTATTTAAATTGAGAAATTCATTACACACCCAATACCATCGAACTTGCATTCTGATTCCCTATTTTCTCTCCTATTCATTTTCCAAGTTTGCGTCACTCTTTAGGATCCAACTTCAATAGCTGTATTTAACCCTTAACATACACTGCCTGGGATTTGTACTTATCTTTCTGTGTGTTGTGTTTTATCTATCCAACTCGAATTTAAATTGAGGAGAGGAAACTGTCTTGAATATTCCCCAATGCCTAGTGTAATGCTTTGCATGAAGTAGACATTCTGTAAATATTAGGTTGAAATGATAGGTCATTGATAAAGTGAGGAGCAATTGAATGTCTTCACAACTTTGCCTGGGTTGATTACCTCCCCCCTACAAAGTAAGTTGAAATAAATACACATCAATGCTCCACTTCTTTGGTAAGTAGAATTTAGGTATAAATGGGACTGTGCAAAAGGGCCAGAAATCCTGTATTGGTGCAGTAATTCTGGATTAAAAGATCCACAAATCCAGAGAATTTATCTTAGAAAAACCCCTTCGTTGGTCCGGTTTTGTTCAATGAGCTCCGTATGTTTTTTGTATCTTTTAGAATCAACAAATATGTACTCGATGTCCACCATGACAAGGCACAGTGACAAGTATACAAAGGGCTTTGTAGTATTTGCCGTACAGGGCCCTCTAGACGCAGAGAAGCGATATAAATATACGGAAGTCCCACTTCTCTTCCTTGGATTGTTACAATAGCCTCTTCATTGATCTCCCTGCTTTTGCCCTTCCCCCTGCAGTCTATTCTCAACACAACAGTCAGAGATATCATGGGGAAACACAACCTAAACAATGTTACTTTGCTCAAACCTCCCACTAGCTTTTGCTGGTTCTTTGAGTAAAGATCCAAGTCCTTACACTTCATGACCTGCCTCCACCTCCACACGCTCTGACTTCATTTCCTACTAAGTTCCTCCTCCCTTATTCTGTACCAACCGTACTGGCCTTTGTGGTGTTCTTACCGCCTGCCTGTCACACTCCCAGCTCAGAACTTTTGCATGTGATGTTTCCTTTACCTCCTTAAAGCTGAGTAATGACAGTGAGTAATATCGATTCTTAGTGAGGCCCTTCCTGACCACCGTATTTAAAATTGCAAACACCCTCCCAAAACACACACACACACACACACACACACACACACACACAATCCATATCACTTTCTTGTTTTTTCTCTAGCATTTACCACATTCTAATATGCTACATTATTTACCTTTTTATTTTATATTCTTCATCCACCAGACTACAAACTCCATGAGGACAGGGAGTTTTGACTGTTCTTGTTTCAATGGTGCTTAATCCAGTGGGGGACACAGACAGTGATACATTCCGGAGAAGATTAAGATAGGATGATGTATAATTGGGAGCACTTGGGTGGCTACTTTAGTTGCATGCCTGGGAAAGCTTCTCCAAAAAGGTAAAGTTTAAGTTGCTAGTGAATGAAAGAAAGGAGGCAGCTAACCAAAAGGAAAAGACAGCTTATGGCGTGGGAGAAATATTTGCAAACAATGCAACCGACAAGGGCTTAATTTCGAAAATATATAAACAGCTCAATATCAAAAAAAACAAAAAACCCAACAACCCAATCAAAAAATGGGCAGAAGACCTTAATAGACATTTCTCTAAATAAGACATACAGATGGCCAACAGGCACATGAAAAGATGCTCAACATCGCTAGTTGTTAGAGAAATGCAAATCAAAACTACAGTGAGGCACCACCTCACACCAGTCAGAATGGCCATCATCAAAAAGTCCACAAGTAACAAATGCTGGAGAGGGTGTGGAGAAAAGGGAACCCTCCTTCACTGTTGATGGCAATGTGAATTGGTGCAGCCACTATGGAAAACAGTATGGAGGTTTCTTAAAAACTAAAAATAGAGGTACCATATGATCGAGCAATCCCACTCCTGGGCATGTATCCGGAAAAGACAAAAACTGATTTGAAAAGACACATGCACCCCAATGTTCATAGCAGCACTATTTACAATAGCCAAGACATGGAGACAGCCTAACTGTCCACTGACAGATGAATGGATAAAGAAGATGTGGTACATATATACAGTGGATTACTCAGCCATAAAAAAGAATGAAATAATGCCATTTGCAGCAATATGGATGGACCTAGAGATTATCATACTAAGTGAAGTCAGAGAAAGACAAATATCTATATCACTTCTATGTGGAATCTAACAAAAATAATACAAATGAACTTATTTACAAAACAGAAACAGACTCACAGACATAGAAAACAAATTTATGGTTACCAAAGGGGAAAAGGGGGGAGGGATAAATTAGGAGTTTGGGATTAACAGATACACAGTACTATATATAAAATAGATAAACAACAAGGTCCTACTGTATACCACAGGGAACTATATTCAACATCTTATAATAACCTATAATGGAAAAGAATCTGAAAAAGTATATATATATATGAATCACTTTGCTGTACACCTGAAACTAACACAACATTGTAAATCAACTATACTTCAATTAAAAAAAAGAAAAGAAAAGAAAAGAAAGGAGGCAGCTACATGAAGATCTTGGGGGAGAGCATTCTCAGCTGAAGGAACAGCTAATGCAAAGTCCCTTAAGGCTCTTGAGAAGACATTTAGTGTGTTCAGGCACAGAGAGGCCACCAGCACGGCTAAGCATAGTAAAAGAGGGGGAAATTATATGAGATGAAGTCATGGAATTTGATGAGGTCACCTGGGCGAGTAGACAGACGGAGAAGTTGACCTAGGACAGAGCCCTAGGGAGGTTAAAAAAAAACAACAAAAAAACAACAAAAGAGGCTGGGAAGAGGCGACCATGGAGACCTGCTGAAAATGTGTCTTAGCAACCAAAGAAAGGAAGTGTTTCAAGAGAGTAGAACAACCAGTTGTGGTGTTAAGAGGTCAAGGAACACAGAAGTGACCAATAGATTGAGCAACATGGAGGTCATTGGGGACTGACTCTGAAGTGGGTTGAGACGTGAGGTAAAGAAGTGGCGGGACTAATGACTATAAATATCTCAAGAAGTGTCGCTGTGAAGAGGAACAAAGAAGTGCAGAGGCTAGGGAAGCAGTGGGGTAAAGGGAATATTTTGATTGTCTTGTTTTGTTTTTTTGTTTTTGTTTGTTTTTTAAAAGAGAAGATACTACAGTGGTGCCTTTTAGACTTTTATCAAGTAAACCACAATAAGAAATAAATACATTTAGGGAACCTAAATGTATTTAGTCCAGTGGTTTAGTCCTAAATTTAGTCCAGTGGTTAGGACTCTGTGCTTTCACTGAGAGGGCCCAGGTTTGATCCCTGGTCAGGGAACTAATATCCCACAAGCCATGCAGTGCAGCCAAAAAAATAAAAATAAAAATAAATACATTTACATTGTGACTTGTTACATATGTACTTAAAATCATGGGGAAAAAATTTCACAAAATGATACTCTTGTTATGCATGAAGCATTCTAATTTTTCATTTAAAAAAATATTGCTTATAACTCACTAAAATGTGTGCAAGACTAGATGTTACAAATTATTTGTAGACAACTGCCTTAGACTTCCAGAGATGAAGGGATCATTTCTGGTTGGATCAACTTCTTTTCCATCTATCTTTTTTTTTTTTTTTTAATTTATTTATTTATTTATTTATTTATTTATTTTTGGCTGTGTTGGGTCTTCGTTTCTGTGCGAGGGCTTTCTCTAGTTGCGGCGAGCGGGGGCCACTCTTCATCGCGGTGCACGGGCCTCTCACTGTCATGGCCTCTCTTGTTGCGGAGCACAGGCTCCAGACACGCAGGCTCAGTAGTTGTGGCTCACGGGCCTAGTTGCTCCGCGGCATGTGGGATCTTCCCAGACCAGGGCTCGAACCCATGTCCCCTGCATTGGCAGGCAGATTCTCAACCACTGCGCCACCAGAGAAGTACTCCATCTATCTTTATTGTCCTCTTTCCTTACCCAAGAAGCCACATTCACAAAGTACAAATTTAGAAATAGTGTGATATAAAAATATTAAATATACACACACTACTATATATAAAATAGATATACAACAAGGAGCTACTGTATAGCACAGGGAACTATATTCAATATTCTGTAATAACCTACAATGGAAAAGAATATGAAAAAGAATATATATATATATAACAACAAATCACTTTGATGTAAATCTGAAACACAACATTGTAAATCAACTATACTTCAATTAAAAAAAATTAAAATGTGAAGTAATATATATTGCCCCAATTTTCAAAAAACTAGTAAAAAAAAATCACATGATTTTAGACTTATGAATTGAAACTGTATATACTCTTGCTACTTGGCAGCATTAGTTGACTAAACAAATACCTGCCATATTTTGTCAACAATGTGAACTATGTTGTTTCAAGCTAGGAAACACCTCTGGTAGTGATTTTGCTTATTATTGTGTTGCTGTGTTATTTTTGTTATTATAATAATAGTAATTTTTAAAAATGTTGGCCTTCCAAACATTCATTAAATGGTGGTGCCATTGATGGGAAAATATGCTCCCAAATCAATAAGTTTGAAATACAAGTTAGATGTGATAAAACATTGTAAAGAACTTTAAATAATTACTTTGATTTTTTTCACTAGAACTTAGGAGCCAGAACTCTAGAACCTTTAGCAATAATAATGATAAATAAAAGCGATATTAAAGTAAAAATTTGCCACAAAAGTTATAGACTTATGAACTCTGAGAACACATACTCTGCTTTCCATTTATTCCCATGGAAAAATTAGTCTTGAACTATGCAGGTTTTAAATTATGCAGTCTTTAGGAGTGCATTCTTTACAAAATCACAGCACTCATATTTCTCATGCGTATGTCTACTTCCCAGGGAAGTTTTCATTGTTGGCGTCATCTTCCTCCTCTATATTCCCCATTCTCAATGGACTAATTTCCTCTTTGAATCATCATGCTTTGAACTCATGTCTCCCACACACCAATACTAGTACCACCTATAAGGACTCAAACTCTATTCTCACCCTCCAGACACCCTGTGTTCAGACTGATCAGGCTTACCTCTTATGTTCTACAGGATCATGTCCCAAATCTAGTCTTTTCAGGTGTGAGAAACAAGCTTCTAGAACTATGGCTCTGTCATAAAATAAAAGAATCTTGGAGATGGGAGAAATCTTCAGAGTAGTGTGGATTAATTTATCCCAGTGGCTCAAAGAATGAGATGCTGTCCCATTTTTAAAATACTTTTCTTGAATGGCTTGGCACACTATGGTATGTTAACTAGAAAATGTTGTATTGTTATTTGACATGAAAATATATCTGAAATTATCTAAAAGTCAAAACAAAATAGAATCCTTTAAAAGTTTATATATATATATATATATATATATATATATATATATATAAATTGGGCAACATGTTAGGCTCTAGAGACACAGTAGGTAAAAAATATAGCTTTCCTGGAGCTTAAATCCAGTGGGAGTTAGACATTCAGTAATCACATATATGGAATTTTAAAAGTGCAAAAGAGTGCTGTTAGTAACTGTCAATGTTCATTGTGATCTTTGTTCCTGCAACTCATAAAACCATTAAAAGGCCTCCCTCAGCCTCGCTCTCTCAATATTTAACCAACCCGTCTTGCACATAGCTAATCTCCTTCCAGCTTGTATTTACACAACTCATTATAAAATAAAGTGACAAGCGAAACCTCAAGGGAAGAATTTCTGTGACAGGTTGAAGCAAGTAAGAAATCCAGGTGGTTTTTCCAAACAGAAAAATGTTATTAAGTCCAAATACTTAAAATTTTTTTTATTTTGGAAATTTCAAAACATACACATAAGAGACAGTGTGATGAATTCCCATCCACTCACGGTCCAGCTCCAACATGGACATATCTTATCAACATGTCCTATCTTGGTTCATCTACTCCTCACCTACTGTCTCCCCACCCCGGCCCACTTTGAAGCAAGTCTCAGACTTCATTTAATCTATAAAACTTCAAAACTGGTTGTTAGACTTTAAGGTTAATAAGACCCAGGTTCAGTTTTTTTGGCCAGAAGGCTTCATAGGTGGTATGTATTTCCAATTGCAAGTCAGCAGGAGAAACTGAAGGTCTGGTTGTTTTTCTATTAGCAATAATCACTCCTCTGATAAACCTCACTGGTGACGACATTGCAACTATGCCAATACTGGTTGTTTTTCTTTGTATGATATCAAGACTGGTCAGTGGTTTCAGCTGTTCTCAGCCTGATCCATCCATCTATTACAAAGTTCCCATCAGTTTTTGATCAAATGGTTTTAGCAGCTGGTTATTGATGTTCACTGCCTAGAGCCATTATTTCATTAGAAATTGAAAAGTGGTGATACATAAATTCCAACATTCCTCCTGCATTTGTGAGTTAGAGTTCTTCTATAACGAAATACTGTTTCCTATTTGGTGACCCCAAGGTGAAGTTTACGCCAGAAACGCAGGCCAAATGCTTGATTCCTTCCCTTTACTTAGGAGTTTTCTTAATAATAAGCTGCTTTCCTAGCCTCCACAAAAGGTAACCAATGAGTTGGTTTTTTAAAATGTCATTATGAATTCATGAATATTAATATATTTGATGTGTTTCTTTTTTTCCTGATACTTAAATTATCCCATCTATAACCAAAGGGGACCCCTTTGAGCTGGCATCTGTCTTCTTTTGACACAACATAGTAATCTTAGTTAGTTTCCTTGCTTCCTGGTATGACAAAATATCCCAAGATATCATTTTCATTTCCTGCCAAACTTGGACTTAGCAGTTTCTCCAAGGAAAGTTTTAGTGGGCAATGGTATACAGAGACTACAGTTTTGGAAAGGGGTGTTCATGGCAACTGGGTTGGTTTCTAGACTTCCTCAGTGGATAGAGCTAGGAAAAAAGTTTTTTGATTTTTGTTTTTTGTTTTTAATATCTGAGTTTATACTGATTTCATTCAATTTAGGATTACAATGTTTTCATTTAGCTTTTTTATTTTATATTTATACCTAATTTTTCTTATGAAAATCTTAGTTTCTAACAAAATTACTTATTTGCTTTATCCTGTCATATATAATAGTTTCAGGATAAAAAGATAAATATTATCATAACAATATGATTACATAACCAAACTAAGGTTTATTTGCCATCTTTTTCTGTCCTGAGGCTATATCTCACAAGATATATATAATCAAATTTTTGTGTTTTAAAGTAATTTGACAATACTACCCAAAGTGATCTATAGATTCACTGCAACCATTATCAAAATCCCAACAGCATTTTTGCAGAAATAGAAAAAAAAAATCCAAAAATTTATATGAAATCTCAAGGGAACCTGAAAAACCAAAACAGCCTTGAAGAAGAACATAAAAGTTGGAGGCCTCACGCTTCCCGATTTCAAAACATATTACAAAGTTAGTAAGCAAAACAGGGTAGTACTGGCATAAAGACAGACACACAGACCAACATAACAGAATAGAGAACCTTGAAATGAACCCTCGTGTATATCGTCAAATGATCTTCAACAAGGGTGCCTAGACCACTCAACGGGGGAAAAATAGTCTCTTCAACAAAGGATACTGGGAAAATTGGATGTCCACATGCAAAAGAATGCATTTGGATCCTTAACATACCATATACAAAAATTAACTCAAAATGGATTGAAGAACTAAACAAAAACCTAAAACTATAAAATTCCTGGAAGAAAATAGGCAGAAAATCTCATGACATTGGATTTTGGCAATGATTTCTTAAATATGACACCAAAAGCATCGATAATAAATTTAAAAATAGACAAATAGGACTACATCAAACCTAAAAATTCTGTGCATAAAGGACACAACCAACAGAGTGAAAAGGCAACCTGTGGAACGTGAGAAAATATTTGTAAATTATATATCTGATAAGGGGTTAATATCCAGAATACATAAAGAACTCCTACAACTCAACGGCAAAAAGACAAATAACCCAATTCAAAAATGTGCATAGGACTTTAATAGACATTTCTCCAAAGATGATATACAAATGACCAACAAGCATAAGAAAAGGTGCTCAACATCACTAGTAATTAGAGAAATGCAAACCAAAACCACGAGATACGCCTCACACCCATTAGGATGGCTGTTATCAAAAAATAATAAGTGTTGGCAAGGATGTGAAAAATCGGAATTCTTTTGCACTGTTGGGAATACAAAGTTGTGCACCCGCTATGAAAACCAGTATGAAGGTTCCTCAAAAACTTAAAAATAGAATTACCCTATGATCCAGCAATCCCACTTCTGGGTATATGTCCAGAAGAACTAAAAGCAGGATCTCAAAGAGATATTTTCATAACCATGTTCATAGCAGCATTATCTGCAATAGCCAAGAGGTGGAAGCAACCCAAATGCCCATTGACAGATGAATGGTAAACCAAATGTCATATATTCAGCCTTAAAAAAGGGAGGAAATTCTGTCACATGCTACAACATGGATGAATCTTGAGGATATTATGCTAAGTGAAATAACCCAGTCACAAAAAGACAAATACTATGTGATTCTACTTATATGAGGCATCTAAAGTAATCAAATTCATAGAAACAGACAGTAGAATGGTAGTTGCCATTGGCTGGGGGAAGAGGAAATGGGAAGTTGTTTAATGGGTAGAGAGTTTCAGTTTTGAAAGTTCTGAAGATTTGGTGCACAGAAGTATGAATGTACTTAATACTACTGAAATTTACACTTAAAAATGGTTAAGATGGTAAATTTTATGTTATGTGTTAAACACAATTTTTTTTAAAAAGTAATTTGAAACAATGTATCTCTGTGAGGAAGCCACCATCTCAATACACCATTAGACTCATTGGTTTCATCTTGCTTTCAGTTCTTGGGCCTTGCTTTTCATTTATTTCATTTTGGTTTAATTTTGGTTTATAATTTTGTGAAATATATTACATGGTTTCAAAGCCAAATTTACAGACAAGATACATTCAAGGAAATCTAATTCCACCCCTGTCCTCTCCATGCTGTTCCCTCCCTCTTTCTACAGGTAACATAGCTCGATGGTTACCTCTATCTCTATTCATATTCTCACCTTAGACAAGAGGTGGCACTCCATCAATAGTTTTGCATTTGGCTCTTTTATTTCACATATAGCTTGAAGATCTCTCTGCACTAGTATACTACAGAGACATTCCTCATTTCTTTTTATAGCTTCATATTACTCCATGGTGTCAACATACCATAGTTTACTTAACCTGTGGACGTTTGGATTGTTTATCTATCATAAGTAATGCTTCAGCGCATAACTTTGTGTACATGTCCTTGTATATTTGCCACACTGCCTCTGTGGGATTCCTAGAAGTGGCATTTTTATGTCAAAGGTTAAATGCTATGTAATTTTGCTAGATATGAGTCCAAGCACTTTTTAAGAATTCATTCAAATTCTCTGTCCCTACTCTACTATAGAAGAAGATCCAGGCTACTCTGATGGGAAAGGGGTGTTGGAGGTGAGGCCTGAGAAGCTGTACTGAGAAATCTCTCACCTGAGATGAGAGAGGAACAAAAAAACCAAAGGAGTAAACAGGACCAGGAAACACATGGAAAGTCAAAGTCAAGAAGCCAGGAAGGAAATCTAGGGGATTTCAAATAGGGACCAGGAGGAGATATGGAAGCTTCAATCCAGGAACAGAAGTGTGGGAATAATGAATGCACAAAGGTTGGGAGCAAATTGGGAAGTAGTCAAGGTAATTACCCAGAACAGCAGCTGCTTTTCTACATTCTTTTCTTGGCTGGCTGGAGCATAATGCAAAGTCACAGAGTCATTGCATATGTTTATAAAATGCACAAGGGCAATTAGCTGAAGGAAGACATGGTAGCTGAAACCCAGTTTGTACTTTACTCACCAAACCGATAAAGTGCTCCATCTTCAGGTGCAAAGGAATAGTGGTAAGGTGTAGACCACCTTTTTCTAATTTGTACAAAGGTGACACATTGTCCAGCCATGGCCTTGCTCAAGTTAGCTGGGCTTACGGGCCATGCAGAATGGGCAACAATCAGTCAAACTCTCCTCCCACCTTAGTAGTTATATTCATTTTTCTTCTATAATTTAGCTATAATATTGCACTTTTAAAGTGCAAGGAACTTTAGGAAAGTGAGGGGAAATTTTATGGTCTTTTGCATTTGAGCCATATGTAGAGCTGTTTATTTTAATAAAATGGTTTGTTTTAATAAAAATGGTTTCCAGGTTGGGCTTCCCTGGTGGTGCAGTGGTTGAGAATCCGCCTGCCAATGCAGGGGACACGGGTTCGAGCCCTGGTCTGGGAAGATCCCACATGCCGCGGAGCAACTGGGCCCGTGAGCCACAACTACTGAGCCTGCACGTCTGGAGCCTGTGCTCCGCAACGAGAGGCCATGATAGTGAGAGGCCTGCGCACCGCAATGAAGAGTGGCCCCCGCATGCCGCAACTGGAGAAAGCCCTCGCACAGAAACAAAGACCCAACACAGCCAAAAATAAATTAAATAATTGATTAATTTAAAAAAAAATGGTTTCCAGGTTAAACAGCCAACTGGTTAAACCTTAGGGTTGTGTGAGGTGAGGCATGTTAGTACCTTTGTTTATTTGGAGATAGGAGAAGCAGGAGAAACAGCAAACCATGAGATACCTGGAGATGATATAGATCTTTATGTGTAAGATCTTGAGCTTTGGCATTGAGAAAGACAAGGAACTTAATCCTAGCTCGACGATACACCAGTTCAGGTAAGTGGTCTTTAAACACTTCTGCTCACACAACCTCTAATGGAATTCTGAAAAACTATGTAACCTTCCCTTTAACATTGTTCTGGAAGTCCTTGCTTATGCAATGAGGAAAGAAAGGGAAATAAAAGGTATACAGATTTGGAAGGAAGACATAAAACTGTCTTTGTTCACAGATGACATGATCATCTATGTGGAAAATCTGAAAGAACTGGCAAAAAAATTTCCTGGAACTAATAAGTGATTATTTCAAGGCTGAAGATACAAGGTTAATGTACAAAAGTTATTGCTTTCTAATATACCAACAATGAACACGTGGAATTTGAAATTAAAACCACAATATCATTTATATTAACACTCCCGAAAATGAAATACTTAGGTATAAATCTAACAAAATATATATGAGGAAAACTACAAAACTCTGGTGAACGAAATCAAAGAACTAAATAAATGGAGAGATATTCCATGTTTATGGAAAGGAAGACAATATTATCAAGATGTCAGTTTTTCCCTATTTGATCTATAGATTCAATGCAATCCCAATCAAAATTCCAGCAAGCTATTTTATGGATATTGACAAACTGATTCTAAAGTTTATATGCAGAGATAAAAGACCCAGAATAGCCAACACAATATTGAAGGAGAGAACAAAATTGAAGGGCTGACACTACCCAAATTCAAGACTTCAAGCTACAGTTATCAAGAATACCATGGTATTGGTAAAAGAATAGACAAATAGATCAATGGAATAGAGAGCCCAGAAATAGAGCCATATAAATATAGTCAACTGGTCTTTGACAAAGGAGCAAAGGGAAAAAAGTGGAGTAAAGATAGTGTTTTCAGCAAATGGTGCTGGAACAATTGGACATCCACATGTAAAAAAATGAATCTAGGGCTTCCCTGGTGGCGCAGTGGTTAAGAATTTGCCTGCCAATGCAGGGGACACGGGTTCGAGCCCTGGTCTGGGAAGATCCCACATGCCGCGGAGCAACTAAGCCCGTGAGCCACAGCTACTGAGCCTGCGCGTCTAGAGCCGGTGCTCCACGAGAGAAGCCACGACAATGAGAAGCCCGCGCACTGCGATGAAGAGTAGCCCCCGCTCGCCGCAACTAGAGAAAGCCTGCGCACAGAAACGAAGACCCAACACAGCCAAAAATAAATAAATAAAAAAAAAAAAAAAAAAAGAATCTAAATACAAACCTTAGGCCCTTCACAAAAAATAGCTCAAAATGGATCTTAGACCTAAATGTTAAATGCAAAACTTTTATAGAACTCCTAGAAGATAATATTGGAGAAAACCTAGATGACCTTGGGTATGGTGATGCCTTTTTAGATACAACAGCAAAGACACAATTCATGAAATAAATAATTGATAATCTGGACTTCAATAAAATTAAAGACTTCTGCTAGCAAAACACAATGTCAAGAGAATGAGAGGATAAGCCCTAGACTGGGAGAAAATGTTGGCAAAGGATACCTCTGATAAAAGACTGTTATCCAATATATAAAGAACTCTTAAAGAGTAACAACAACAAAAAACTACCCAATTTAAAAATGGCTCAAAGACCTCAATAGACACCAAAATATACAAAGAACTATTAAAACTCAACAATAAGAAAATGAACAACCTGATTTTGAAATAGGCAAAAGACTTGAGCAGACACCTCACAGAAGAGGACATGCAGATGGCAAATAAGCATACGAAAAGATGCGCTACATCGTGTGTCATCAGGACAATCCAAATTAAAACAACAATGAAATAACACTACATACCTATTAGAATGGCTAAAATCTGGAACACTAACAACACCAAATGCTGGTGAGGGTGTGGAGCAACAGGAACTCTCATATATTGTTGGTGGGAATGCAAAATGGTAGAGCCTCTTTGGAAGACAGCTGGGCAGTTTCTTACAAAACTAAACATACTCTTACCACATGATCCAGCAATTGCACTTCCTGGTATTTGCTCAAAGAAGCTGAAACCTTATGTCTACACAAAAAGCTGCACATAAATGTTTATACAGCAGTATAATATAACTGTATTTATAACTGCCAAAACCTGGAAGCAAACAAGATGTCCCTCAGTAGGTGAGTGGTTAAATAAACTGTGTTACAACCAGATAATCAGTGCTAAAAAGAAATGAGCTACCAGGGAATTCCTTGGCAATCCAGTGGTTAGGACTCTGCGTTTTCACTGTGGAAGGTGAGGGTTCGATCCCTGGTTGGGTACTAAGATCCTGCAAGCTGTGTGGCATGGCCAAAAAACCCCCCAAAAAACAGAAATGAGCTACCAAGCCATGTTCCCACTGACCTCTCCCTCACCTTCCTCCTTTAGACCTAAAGATGCCTACATCTGTTAGCTCCTCACTGGTTTCCTTTAACTCTTGTAATTAGTTCCTTTATTAAATTTCCCTGATGGAACTTACCATTTGTTTCTCCAAAAAGACACTGACTGAAACAACTAGAAATTCTAAATTCTAGCTGTCAAAGATAACCTTTAGCTTCCTAACACGGCAGTTGCCTGTCTTCTTGTCTGTCTTCATTCCTGGACTTGTTGGCCCCTTGAGGCTGGGGGCTGTCAAGAGCTGTCATTGCATTCTCAGAGGTGAGCTGAGGGCCTGACCACAGTAAATGCTCAGTAAATGTTTGTTGACTGAACTAATGTGGTTTCTTCTATTAGTGTCTTTTTTATTTTTTTGGCCACGCCGCACACGGGGTCTTAGTTCCCCGACCAGGGATCGAACCCGCGCCCCCTGCAGTGGAAGCTCGGAGTCTTAACCACTGGACCGCCAGGGAATTCCTCTATTAGTGTCTTTTTAACATTAAAACTAGAAACAGAAATCATCTAAAAGAGGTAAAATCTGTCCAAATCGGTCACTCCAGAAAACTAACCCTTTTTTTGATCTGGCTTGTTTCAGAGACATACATGTAGAGGAAGAACCACTTTTTGCCATTTATTTCTCTTCGTTTACCTGGTCCGGTTGGTTCTCCCATGTTGTTATTTACTGAGTCCACAGCAAACATATGATGACTTTCTGTAACTTGGCCCAATCCAACAGCTACTGCCCTGATCACTTTGGCCTCTTCGGTGTTTTGGCCTGTGCTGTGCCGGGAGAGGGCGGCAGGGCAGAGGTTAGATGGATGGTGGTACTTGGAGCAGGGTCCCTAGCTCCACAGACTGTCTGAGGAGCAGGATCTTCAGCTCCCCAGGGGACAGCAGGGGTCCAGGGCGCTCTCATCGTCGTCGTAGCTGTCACCAAGGAGATGGAAGGCGCATTGTTTGGCTGGACTCACTGAGCAGTCTTCACGGGCTTCAAGGCCAGCCTCTTCCTCACTTAGCCCTCCACCTTCACCCCACTCCCCTCAGCCACAGACGCCCGGCTCTGAGCTGGGAGCTGCTGTCTCTGCCTTACTCTCCCCTGCGGAAGCAGCTTTGGTTACTTTTTTTTTTTAACATTTTTATTGGAGTATAATTGCTTTACAATGGTGTGTTAGCTTCCGCTTTATATCGAAGTGAATCAGTTATACATATACATATATCCCCATATCTCTTCCCTTTTGCATCTCCCTCCCTTGCTTTGGTTATTTTTTATGTTTTTTTTTTTTTTTCCCCAACTGGGATACAATTCACATAACATAAAATTCACCCCGTTAAGCATTTTAAGGTGTACAATTCAGGTGCTTTTTAGTATATTCACAACGTTGTCCAAGATTCACTACCATCTAATTCTGGAACATTTTTGCTTTGATCTTTGAAGCCCAGAAAATGAACGAACGGGGTTGAACCTCATTATAATAAAAGCTCCCCATGTCCGAGAAGCATTCATGGTTTGGTATGTAAAACCCCTCGTTTTGTATTTATATTTATAAGCTTTTTCCTCCTCAAGGACCATGATATTGTAAAAAAAAAACAAAAAACAAAGTTTTTGCTTTATTTAGAGTCTCTATTAATTCATTAGTTCCATTTCATTTTTTCAGCATATTTCCAATTGCTTCTGGATCAGAGAGTGCTGATGATACAGAGTGAACAGCGAACAAGGGCCCTGTCCTCTGGGGTTTGCAGTCGGGCAGGGGTGAGACCAGTAATCAAGTTATTACTATTGGGATGAGTGCTACGGGGTGAATAATAGGAAGGCAACCAAGTCTGGGAGCCAGGTGCCCTTTCCCTGAGAAAGTGGTGTTAACGGTGAGACCTGGGGGCTGAGGAGGCTGAGCTAGGGAAGGCTGGTGTGTCCAGGTCTGAGTGTAGCCAGGGTGTGGACGGGGCAGATGAGGCAGCTCGCGGTGAAGTCTTGGGCGGTAAGGGAACGACGGCCAAGGGGACCTCGCAGTTCAGTGTGGCTGAAGCATCAGGAGCTGCGGGCGAGTAGAGCACGATGACATGCCACACAGGCAAGTCACAGGGCCTTGGAGGCCACGCTGCCAATATGGGACTTGATCTTCAATGGGAACCCCTCGAAGGCGTTCATGTGGGGATGGCAGGATCCGTCCACGGCAGGGAGGCCACTTGGGAGACCGTTATCGGGTGAGAAAGGGTGGCTGCTTGGGTGAGGACGGTCAAGAGGATGGAGGGGAGGGAACAGACTTAAGAGACATTTGGGAGGTGGAAGAGAGAGGGATGGAGAGGGGGATTTGATGATGACTTAGAAACAAGGTGGATGGTACGATAGGGAACTCTGGTGAGGAACAAGTTTGGACGGAAGAGTCATGGGTTCCCTTTAGGATGGGTTGGGTTTGAGGTGCCTGGGAAACATCCGCATGCGTGGAGATGTCAAGCTGGTAGTTGTGGGTGTCTGGCAGCTCAGAGGACAAGCCTGGACCAGAGAGATAAAGTTAGGAGAGGCGGAAAGTAACCATGAAACCGCCCTTCTCATATAGATATCACAGCGTCTGAAGCACTTCGTCAGACTGCTTATTTACTTGTCTTTCTTTCTATGTCAGTGATTCTCACTTTGTTCTGCCCGTTCCTGGACGGGTGTGGCATTTTCTCCAGGAGCGTCTCTCATCGTGTACAACGACTCTCCCTCGTCTAAGGTTCCTGGAGGGTAGGAAGGTGTTGTTTATCTTTGCATCCCCGGGACGCATTTTAGAAAGTCACTAGGTTTCTGACTGATGACTGACCAAGAGAACACATGAAACAACGACTGTGTTAGAATCTGCATCAAAGCACCAATTAGAGATATGGCTGACATCAATTTAATTTTGTAGCACCCATTATTACAGTTTAAAATAATTTCTATTTATAAAGAAAACATAAAATCATGCAGGACATCAAAATGAAGGCAGCTTAAAAAGTACAGCACGAAGATACAGAAAGGATCACAAAAATTCAGTCGTTTAAAAGCATAGCTGAAGAAGTGTCCCCCATGGAGCTTCCAAGGGTATGCCTCAAAGGAAAATGGTCACTGGCGGTCACATCAAACAGAAGAGCACGGCTCAGCTCAGGAAGCCATGAGAAGCTACCCTCTACGTTTCCAAAAGGGTTGATAAACTCAATCATTTCGTTTCGAGTTGCACTGTTGACTGCTCTGATCTCTTCGATTCAGCTGTGGAGTGATTTCCAGGAGGCATCCTCGGCTAAACATGGCCACAGGGAGAGAGAGAAGAGCCTCTCCTCCTCTGCTGTGGGTCTTCCTCTGGGTGATCTGGACCGCCAGGTGTGGCCCCCCACTCGCCCGGCACTTGGATCAGCGTCACGGCCGTGACCCTCTAAACATGAGGGAAGCAAGACTTACCCTCTCCTCCATCTATACCCAAGTGCACACGGTTCAGAGGTGGAGTTGGAATTCCCAGGTAGGAAATCATAGAACAAAGAGGGAAACTGTTTCTCACGTCAGTTCCTTGGGTGCACGCAGTTCCGTATGTTTCAGTTACAAGGGCAGAAAACAGTTTCAACGTTCTTAGGGCCAAAGTGTCATGAAATATGAAAGACAATCCAACAAATTGCTTCCGCGTGTCTAAGTGAAAAAAGGAAGCCGATGTTAGCCCGTAGCTGGGAGAGAGAAGGCCACAGGCACATAGAAGAAATCTGATTCAAGGAGTGAGGAAATGGCCCTAAAACAAGCAACACACAGAGCAGAAACATGGACCTGGAGGAGAGGAAAATTCTAGAACAGAGAGGGCAGATGTGGAAAAATGTTATAAGGAGGATAGTCGTGGCTCAAAACTAAATGAAACATATTCATTCATCTGAAAAAGGGAAAGAAAGTTTGCTAGACCTTAGTTATTAGGACTGTATTTAAAATAATGTGTTTTTCTATCATATATCATAGAGGAAGAGGAAAGTCTAGTGATCCTGGTTGAAGTCTGCTGTAACTGAGGGAGATCCATCCTTTTGCCTTTTTGCATAGAAGCCACTGTTCTCATGATGTTAAAGACGGAGCATCATTAAATTGAAAGCCAAAGAGACTAACTATCCAAGGTTAGGTTAAGGTTAGACTAACTATCCAAGGTTAAGGTTATCTAAGCTAACCTTAAATCTCCACAGAAGAAAAGTCCTTCTGAGTGTTTAGGAAGAATTCCCAGAGTGAGGAACTGTTATTAGAGTTGCCTGTTACACATTTCATCTGAATGATGGGTGATGTCATGATGGGGACCTTCAGGGGAATGGAACCCTCATCTCAATCATGCCGGCCCCATTCCACTTCTAATATTTGTCAATTTGTAAAATAACTGCACTCTTCCTATCTTTTAGTGGGGCTACTTCTAAGGGTTCTAACATAAAACCAATCATCAGTAGAAGGTTGGTTCTAGGCTGGTCTTAAGCCTGAAAGGATGTGAATAGATTTCATCCTCCAGCAGAGGGCAGTACCACATTAAAATTACTATTCAGAAAAAAACAGAGGTGCAGCATCTTTTGTCTATTACCATGCATTTCCTATATTATTATTTTTTTTTTCTTTTTTGCCTCGCCAGGTGGCTTGCAGGATCTTAGTTCCCCGACCAGGGATTGAACCCGGGGCCCCTGAAGTGGAAGCACAGAGTTCTGACAACTGGACCACCAGGAAATTCCCTCTATATTATTGAGTACTTATTATTTAGTGTCACAAAAATGGAAGACTCGTTCATACATGTTATCTGAAATATTGATGGGCAATCCTGGCATACAATTGAAGCCCTAACAATTTTAAATCTTATAATTTTAAATAACCCTGTGCTTTATTTGTGTCTACCTTCCACTTGAGTCTGCCTCTGTGTGTATATGTCCTGGGGGTGTGTGGTGTCTAAAACAGCTTTGCTTTCCATTCCCTTGCAAGTAGAACTTTTCTATTGCAACCAAATAAAATGCTTATTACATAGAGCCTCATCACATAACATCATAACATTGCAGATGGGAGTTTTGTTTAAAAGAGCGTATCTCGGAACTTAGCTAAAGAGATTTCATCCTTCTAATAGCAAAAGAGATTTCATCCTTCTAATAGCAAAAGAGATTTCATCCTTCTAATAGCAAAAGGACCTCATCAGAAGCAGTTTAGTTCATAATGTGGTCAATTTAACATGGATCCCTACAGACAGTATAATAAGTAAAGCTCTTAAGTATTTTTTAAATATAAATTTATTTATTTTATTTATTTATTTTTGGCTGCATTGGGTCTTCGTTGCTGCGCGCGGGCTTTCTCTAGTTGCAGCGAGAGGGGGCTACTCTTCGTTGCGGTATGCGGGCTTCTCACTGCGGTGGCTTCTCTCGTGGAGCACGGGCTCTAGGCGTGCGGGCTTCAGTAGTTGTGGCGTGTGGGCTCAGTAGTTGTGGCTCGCAGGCTCTAGAGCGCAGGCTCAGTAGTTATGGTGCACGGACTTAGTTGCTCTGCAGCATGTGGGATCTTCCCAGACCAGGGCTAGAACCCGTGTCCCTTGCATTGGCAGGATTCTTAACCACTGCGCCACCAGGGAAGCCCAAAGCTCTTAAGTATTAATGAACTTAAATAATTTCCTTTCTTTCCACTTTTGCCTTTGTGAAGTATTGGGTTGGCCAAAAGATTCATTCGGTTTTTTCCGTAAGATGGCTCTAGTAGCACTTAGTTGTCTTTAACTTCATTCGAAACAATTTTGTTAGATTGTATGTGACAGCTGTCATATCAGCGTGCATTTAAAAAAGACTTATCAAAATTGGTGAATTTTTGTGTAGCCATTTTAATATTGAAGATGGAAGAAAAAAGCAACATTTTCAGCATACTATGCTTTACTATTTCAAGAAAAGTAAAAATGCACGGAAATGCACAAAAAGATTTGTGCAGTGTAGGGAAAACGTGCTGCAACTGATCGAACATGTCAAAAGTGGTTTGAGAAGTTTCATGCTGGAGATTTCTTGCTGGACGATGCTCCACAGTCAGGTAGACCAATTGAAGTTGATAGCGATCAAATCGAGACATTAATTGAGAACAATCAACATTATACCACGCGGGAGCTAGTCGACATACTCAAAATATCCAAATCAAGTGCTGAAAATCCTTTGCACCAGCTCGGTTATGTTAATCGCTTTGATGTTTGGGTTCCACATAAGTGAAAAAAACCTTCTTGACCGTATTTCTGCATGCGATTCTCTACTTAAAGTAATGAGAACGTTCCATTTTTAAAACGAATTGTGATGGGTGATCAAAAGTGGATACTGTACAATAATGTGGAACGGAAGAGATCGTGGGGCAAGTGAAACGAACCACCACCAACCACACCAAAGGCCGGTCTTCATCCAAAGAAGGTGATGGTGTGTATATGGTGGGATTGGAAGGGAGTCCTCTATTATGAGCTCCTTCCAGAAAGCCAAACGATTAATTCCAACAAGTACTGCTCCCAATTAGACCAAATGAAAGCAGCACTCGCCGAAAAGCGTCCAGAATTAGTCAACAAAAAATGCATAATCTTCCATCAGGATAAAGCAAGACCGCATGTTTCTTTGATGACCAGGCAAAAACTGTTACAGCTTGGCTGGGAAGTTCTGATTCATCCGCCGTATTCACCAGACATGCATTCACCAGAAATGCACCTTCAGATTTCCATTTATTTAGGTCTTTTTTTTTTTTTTAATTCATATATTTATTTATTTATTTTTGGCTGCATTGGGTCTTCATTGCTGCGTGTGGGCTTTCTTTAGTTGTGGTGAGCGGGGGCTACTCTTTGTCGTGATGCGTGGGCTTCTCATTGCGGTGGCCTCTCCCATTGCGAAGCACGGGCTCCAGGCGCACGGGCTTCGGTAGTTGCAGCACGCGGGCTCAGTAGTTGTGGCTCGTGGGCTCTAGAGTGCAGGCTCAGTAGTTGTGGCGCACAGGCTCAGTTGCTCCGCGGCACATGGGATCTTCCCGGACCAGGGTTCGAACCCGTGTCCCCTGCACTGGCAGGCGGATTCTTAACCACTGCACCACCAGGGAAGCCCCATTTATTTAGGTCTTTACAAAATTCTCTTAATGGAAAAAACTTCAATCCCCTGGAAGACTGTAAAAGGCACCTGGAACAGTTCTTTGCTCAAAAAGATAAAAAGTTTTGGGAAGACAGAATTATGAAGTTGCCTGAAAAATGGCAGAAGGTAGTGAAACAAAAGGGTGAATATGTTGTTCAATAAACTTTTTGGTGAAAATGAAAAACGTGTCCTTTATTTTTACTTAAAAACCAAAGGCACTTTTTGGCCAACCCAGTATCAGCATATTTATGCTTTTACAGTATTTATTTGCTAAAAATTAACTTTAAAGAAAGTTATTTGGGATTATTTCACAATTGAATTATAGTTCTACTTTAGTTGAGATTTACTTTTGATATTTCTGTATGTAACACAAATAAAAGTCATCCTCCATTTGGTCAAGGTCTAGAATCCAAATGAACTTTAATTAAAAAAAATGTGTGGTTAAATCTCTCTCTGCTAATATCATACTCTTAATAATTAAAACTTTCATAAGGTAAATGCAAACAGATACAGATGTCAATATGAGCAAATAATGGTAGAGTGAAATTAAAACAACACATTTTTATCAAATCCCGTATTTAAAAATATCCCTTCTACCCTGGCACGTCCCCTATGCAATTATAATAGAAATTTAAGCTTTCGTAGCCAGTGATGGAAATTATTAGCCATTAGGGCTTTCAAACTAATGCCGCCAAATGGAGAGATGAGTGGGTGGTGCTCTGTGGTCTCACAGTTTTCCTGTAATTCCTGAATATAAAGGACAGGACTTCCCTGGTGGCGCAATGGTTAAGAATCCGCCTGCCAATGCAGGGGACATGGGTTCGATCCTTGGTCCGGGAAGATCCCACATGCCGCGGAGCAACTAAGCCCTCGAGCCACAACTACTGAGCCCACACGCCGCAACTACTGAAGCCCACATGCCCTAAGGCCCGTGCTCCACAGCAAGAGAAGCCCGTGCACCACAACGAAGACCCAACGCAGCCAAAAAAAAAAAAAAAAAGAGAAGGAGCGTGCTTAGCTCTGCCCATAGCTAATCCACCTGAATTCTGTGTCTTAACGTTTTTGATCCAACTCAAAGGTAAGTTCAGCTGACACTTATGAACAAGAGCCATGTTCAAGAAATCTATGAGGATAAATTCTGCCTAAAGTCAGTTTTGAGATTGAAATCCGAAGTTTGGAATTTTGGAAACATGTCCCACAGAAGCAGTGCCAGTAGGGACCAGTGTTCCCAAGTCAGCCCACAAAAAGCTGTTAATTCAGGAATTTGAGAAGCATAGAACTGTCCGTTCTACAGAGCCTGATCACCAACAGTGTTTCCATGAGAAAATTTTCATCATTTTCTGGATTTCAAGTCGGGGATGTTAGGAACTGGTTCTTGGTTTTTATTTGCAGCTGTGGCCCTACTGGAGGGAGTCAGAAGCCCATCTCCTTCAGCTGTCGTTCTGACCACCAAGAGTGGCCCTTCCATCGCCTCCTCCCAGGCTGCCCTTCATTCCTGCAGGTGGAGGGAGACTGTGGAAATAAGGGAAGCCCTCCCACCCGCCCTCCACCGGATGATGCTCAAGCTGGGGGTGGACGTGCCATCTGGAGGTCAAGGCCTGGAGGGCGAGGAGGAAGGCGCAGGCTGGGGAGAGGAGCAGAAAGGGGTTTTCGCTCCCATTCTCTGCCCTCTCCCCTCCCCCACTGCCTCTAAGGTGGTCACAGACCCCGCAGGCTGGGGTCGAGCTGAGGTGACAAGTCTGTCCGGGCGGAGAGGACTGTGAAGCGAGGAGTGCAGGGAGTCCCCAGCTGCAAGGGGAGGGAAGGGACCTTCTGGGGGCTCCTGGCCAGGCAGCAGTGAGCAGGACGTCCGGCAGGCTAGGACCCGCTCCTTCTATCCCAAGGTGGTGTCAGGATGCAAGGAGGGTCTGGTACCACGAAACACTAAATAATCACAACCTTTCAGTTCCATTTCCCTAAAATGTCCATAACAAATGCCAAAGGCTCATCTATACTTTCCCACAGTACATTCTGGGCTAACACATGAGAACATGTCACATGTAGCCTAATGAGAACACGGTACATAAAATCAAACTCCTAGAAGATAAGAGCGCCCTCACAAGCTCTGTACGGTGCCTGGAACATGGCTGACAATCAATACGTAGCAACCACTCCCTAGACGTCAAGTTGCAAAAGCCTCCGTTTTTTTAAAATCTCTACATTTTATTCCTGGCTGTTACTTTGAGTACATCTTTTGATAAACCTGACATTTATCTGCTAAACCTGACAAGACGAGCTAGGTGTGACTAGCACTGACTGAATCAGAAGTGATGAGTGAGTCTCTATAGTAATTTTGCAAGTTTAGAGTTTACATTTGACGGTGAGGCTGACTATATACCAGCAACCTCATAAAAACTGCTCTAACTGCTAGTGGGAAAAAATGTCAGTGGTTTAGGAAACAACTTTCTTTTGAGTTAATCCTAATCTCCCTTGTACTCCAATCAATGTCATTCATCATTTTTGCTTATTTTAGTCAGGGATTTAAACAGAATCCTCCCAAATTGGACAAAGTGCCTTAATTTTCTAAACCTATAGCCAAAACCAAATAGCACTTCTATAAAATTGTCAAGTAAACCAAGGCTTCTCTCTCCCTCCCCCCGCCCACCCCCCAAACCTAGAAAATTCTCTCTAATAACAAACCCTCCCATCCACCCCACCTTCCACAGTAAACCATCAAACAAGAACATGGGATATTCTTTGGACCCAATTTTTCATTTGGTTTAAAATCCTTTGAAATTTAGGTTTTAATGCATAGCTTCCTTCCCAGTATCACCAGTAAAGATTTCTCTTTCTTTGCTAAAGTGCTGTGTAGTATTATTGGGCCCTGTTTTTTTTTTTTTTTTTTTTTAATTTTATTTATTTATTTATTTATTTATTTATTTTTGGCTGTGTTGGGTCCCCGTTTCTGTGCGAGGGCTTTCTCCAGTTGCGGCAAGCGGGGGCCCCTCTTCATCGCGGTGCGCGGGCCTCTCACTATCGCGGCCTCCCTTGTTGCGGAGCACAGGCTCCAGACGCGCAGGCTCAGTAGTTGTGGCTCACGGGCCCCGCTGCTCCGCGGCATGTGGGATCTTCCCAGACCAGGGCTCGAACCCGTGTCCCCTGCATTGGCAGGCAGATTCTCAACCACTGCGCCACCAGGGAAGCCCTGGGCCCTGTTTTAAGGTGGGGTAGTAGGTGCTAGACGGGGTTGCATTTCACCCACAGGCCAGGTAATTTTTACTTCTTAACTGAGCTTTCTCTCGGGGGTGAAACACTCATCCTGATATACAAGACATAAAAGTAAATATTAAATTAATTTTTAAAAAGCTAAGGGTACCGAAAGGGCCTACTCTTTGTCAACACCTTTCCCATGGTCCTTATTACCCTGCTAACTCCTGACTCTGTCCTCCCAATCACCATCGGTTTTTGCATTTCTTTCAAAAATACTCAAGCAAAGTCCTCTTTGATAGTGCACAGATTATACAAGTATTTGAATAAGAAAGATGGCACGTGTCCTGAAGAGTATCACCATGCAATGCCAGCAGCCTGTGAATTCACCTAAGTACTTTACAACAAAAAGAGTAACAGACTAAAGGGAAACTTCTCTCTGTGGTTTTCTTCTAAGCTGTGGGAGTGTCATTAATCATAAAGGATCTTGTGGATGACGACTTTTAGTTCTGACTTCAATCTTCAGTTTTTAAGGGAGAGGATACTTTTATTTTCAACATGGCATGAATCCACTCTGATTGTAGCTTTGGCCCTGGTCCCTATAGGAGCCTACAACATATTTTCCCCAATTCCAGATTCAAATATTAAATAAAAACAGATGTGCAAAACTAAAGGAAAATCCGCCACCAAAAACATACCCTACCCTCCACAAAACCACCAGCTTTGGGGAAAACCAAGGTCCGCTGTCCCACGTCCTTCACCTAAACTTAAAAAAAAACAGATTCACATTGCTCCTTAACCTGGGCTCGTCTCAATGTCCGAAGAGGCCGATGAGAAGGAGCCGAGGTCTAGAAGTTCCTGGGGTGCTCTTCACGCCCCCTCCTGGGCCATTCTTCGTCCACCCACCTGCGCAGGACCTTCTCTACATCGGCCCTGTGGTAGAGCCGGCAGAGCTCCATCAGCTGGCCCACCGTCCTCTGACTGTTCCGGAGTAAGAACTCCAGGGTGGGGCTCTGGGGCCGCTGCTCCAGGAAACACAGTTCATCGTAGGGCATGCCCCACTTGCTTGCGAAATTCCTCCAGTTTTTGACTGTTGGGTGACAGGGATCCAGCTTTATCCTGATCACGTCTAGTAAGTCCTGGTCATTGAGCAAGTCGCTGATGGTGGGGGCCAGGAGCGAGCAGGAGGAACAGGTGCAGTTTTCTGTGCAGGACGCGTCCTTGCTTGTATCTGCGGGGACAAACGATACGGTCCACGTGTCAGCAAGAGGCCCAAGAGGCGCACTCATCTCTTCCGTCCTTTACTTTCCCGCTGAATGGTTCATAGCGTCAGTGTAAGTACCACAGCACATCTTACAGAGATATTTCAGGATACTCGTTTCTACATACTCACCAATAATGTGTTCTTCTTTATGGCCACGGATGGCTGCTTTGCCGGAAGCGGTGGCAAGATTTTATAAAGCCAGTTTTCCTTTCTTTCTGAGACTCTCTGTCGCCCAGGCTGTGCATTCGTGAGACTGCTGGCCAGAATGAGGGCTCTGAGGAGCAGAGCTTTCTCCGTGGGCAAATTGCCAGTCCGGGGGTGTCGGACTCTGCCATCTCACGAGAAACCAGCCCATCCTCAACCCTCACCCCTTCCAACTTACAAGTCAGCCCTGACAGCTTCTTAATGCCAAGCACAGCATGTTAGGGTGTAAAGGATTGCACAATTCTTTAAAAGGTCTTTAAAAAAAAAAAAAAATACACACACACCCAAAACTGGAATACCCACTCCATATGCGTTATTTGAAAATGAGTGATAATTGATAATGCCAGAAAACTTACTTTTTAGATTTATGGCCACCTTATCATGCCTTGGCCTTTATCTCTGTTTTCTTCACCCATGGGGTTGCCTTTGAAGTGGAGCCAACACCCTGAGGTGCGCAGCAGGTGGGACGAGTGGGTGGCTTTGAGCTCAGCCTCAGCAAGAGCAGCCCCAGCACGGAGGAAGGACAACCTTCCCCATCAGTCATCTTTGGCCTCATGCAGTACCCGGCAGCATGTTAGCAGGAGGGTGAAGTTAGTAGGTAAGCAGTGAGTAGGTCAGAGGTAAGAGGTTAGCAGGTAAGAGGCAAACCAGTTATAGTAAAATTGTAAGCAGGGTCTGTACAGCATGGCAACCCAAGTGACTTAAAATATGCAACAGCACTGGGTCTCCTGAGCCCTCTGACCAGGGACATTAACAGCCAAAGGTGACACTAGAGATCACTGGCTTGGAGAATTCTGGGAGGTTATGATGACCTTTTCTACACTGAGCCATGTGGACTTCCCAATTCAGGAAAGTAAAGAATTCAGAAAAAGAGACTCACTTTGGTGACTGTAAAATTGAGAACCAGCAATTTTGAGGCAAGCACAAAGTAAAAGATAACAAGAGCCGTGAAAATTATGTTCATTCTCTTTGACCTACTAATGTAACTTCTGAGAATCCAGCCTAAGGAGATCATCTAGAATATGTATATACACGAACATTTTAATTACAGTTTATTCATATTACCCATTTTTTAAAGAACAGTTTAAAAAGTTAGGGGACTAGTGGAATAAATTATTGTACTACTTGATGGGATATTATTTAAGTAATTATGAAGACTACGTAGCAACCTAGAAAATGTTTGTTCTCTCACATTAAGTGGAAAACGCAAGATGTGAGGAATTTATGTACTCATTAAAACTATGGAAAAAGTCTCTGCTAATATTACTATGGAAGGAAATGCACAAAAATAATAATAGCTGTTGTGGTTAATGTGGTAGGATTATGTTTCTATTTTCCAAACTTTCTCTAGTGGTGGTGTATTTCTATGATAACTAAAACAATGTATTACATTAATAAATATATTGTTTAGCATAGAGAAGGCTTAGCAGTGGAGTGACCCTCCTCTTTGCCAAGCTTTACTTAGGCCTTTGAGCCCACCCATTACTTCTTTCCCCATGATTTGTTTCATCAAATATCTCCTTTCCTTCCCCTCATCTCCAGCCACCCAACTCTACTGATTCTCTTTCCTTCATCTACAAATATGTACAGGGCTCCTCTATCATAAAAAATAAGAACCTCTAATTGCCCTCCTCTGGCTTCATAACTCACTGAAGTGACTTTCTCTTAACTCTTATTTACTGTTTTTATGAAATGTATTTATTTATTATTATTCTTTTGGCTGCACCACACGGCACGTGGGATCTTAGTTCCCTGAGCAGGGATCGAACCCATGGCCCCTGCAGTGGAAGCGTGGAGTCTTAACCACCCGCCAGGGAAGCCCCAATTTACTATTAAACTTCTAGAAGGAGAATTCAAAACCTGTTGCTTCCAATGCCTCATCAGGTTCTTAATCTTCACCTTCTTTGGCTTTGAGCAGCATCTGACCCAGCCTAGTTCTTGCCAAACCCTGTAGAGACTGGACCCAGTTCCCTACACCGCAACTGTGGGCCAGAGTCCAGTTCTGATGGGGTAGAAAAGTCCAGAGAAGCAGATCCCCACCTGACTTTGAGGATCACCCAGACCTCCTGCTGCTGCTAACGCCCCCATCACACCAGCTCCCCTTGGATCTGGCTGTCTCTGGAACTGGACCCAAGACTCTTTTGCCCCTTTGGACACTGTCTATTGCACTGCAGGCTGTGTTTTCCCTAAAGGTTCCTTCTGAAAGCCAAGCCCCATATCCCCAGGCATACCCTACCATGTCCTGGACACATCCCTTCTCTTGTCAGCCTGATATGCTAAGATCCCAGCGGGTCTCATTGCTGAGTCCTTGCGAGTTCCAAGGAAGCGCTCTAGCCCTGTTCTCAGCCCGAAGTTTTCCCCTTCCACATTCTCTCCCTTTGGTCACCTTCTCCACTCCCAACAACCTCTACAAAACTCTCCCACTAGAATAGAAGACCCTTTCTTTTTGCATCTGCAGGACCCAGTACAGCCCTTGGCATATAGTAAATGCTTAACCAACGTGGACTGAATGAGTGAGTGAATAAATGAATGGTCAGCCCTGCCCACTCACTTGGGCTCCAGAACTGACTACTGGAAAGCTCCTCTTGATGTTCAGAAGACATCTCCAACTCAAAGGACCCGAAACAGTACTTAAATTTCTCCCGCTATGCACCCAAAGCACCTCAAGTCCCCTATTTACACTTGCAGCTCACCAGCATCCTTACAGACTTCTTTTCTCTATCTAACCAGTTACCAGGGTCCCAGCCTCCCCTGGAAGCTCTCCACACCTCTCTTACTATTCCCCGTGAATTCCTTGAATATAATCTGGGCTCCAGAGAAGGAGGACTACTCAGTTCCCTGAACAGACAACCTGTATTTTCTTTTTTTTTCAAAGTTTAATTAAATGAAAAGAAAAAAACTAATATAAGCTCAGTGTAGAACATTTAAAAATTATATACAATTATGAATTTTGTATAAACTTGAACATTTAGGGTATTCCCATATTTTCATGACTATGAGTAACAATTCGATGCAGATCCTTACATATAAAAATTTGGGGCACATCTTTAACCATCTCACCAGTAATGGGATCATTAGGCCAAAAGTTATGAGCATTTTTAGGCTATCAATGCATATACGCTAAGTTGTTTTCCAGAAATAAATGCTGTACCAATTTATACTCCAAACAGAGTATAGTGATGGTGCTTATCTCACTTCACTTTTGTCAGCACCAAATATTACTTTAAAAAATCTTTGTCAGTTGCATAGGTGGAAATTAACAAAGATTTCCTCCATCCCTTTTCTGGTATTTTCTCTCTGATCAGTTATCTATCTCTCTTCTTTCTCTCTCCCTTTCACTGAACTTCCTCTAACTAGACTTCCCTTCAGCTACTGAACTTCATCCATTCTATAAAACCCACCTCAGATACACCCCTTCATGAAATCCCCCAGCTCCTGCCTAGAATGCTGTCTCACCCAGAATCCCATCATTTTGTTTGCATCTCCTGACTCTGCCTTGCAGTGAGATATTCTGTATGGTTTTTGTTGTTGTTTTTGTTCCTCATTTACCTTAAATGCCCTGAGAACAGATCCATATCCTTCTGTAGTATGTCCCACATCTTACAGCTCTAAAATGTTCAATTACATTTACATGTAATATAGTGAGAGTTATTCTTCAGCTTCATTAATAACGGTGTACAAAGAAATAAGACTTTAGCTGCATGGTGGGACAGAAGTTTATTTATTTAAAAAAAAAAAAAAAAGAACTATCTAATGGTGAAGGTGGCTTTGCAGTAAAAGGGGGAAACTGCGATTTTCTTTGCCCTTATTTAAAGGTAGGGTCAAAATAATATTCTGTCAAGTGGAAAAGAAAGCAGCTTACCAAAGGGTATGTATAATTCAGTTTTTGTAAAAACAAAATAATACAGTCATTGATATCCACATAAAGTATATGTTATGCACACATTCATGGGCATAGAAAAACTCTGGAAGTACATATAACAACAATGTTAACAATGGATATTTCCTAATTTTCTATAGTTACTGTGTTTATTTGGGTACTTAAAAATATTTTTTAAATGTCACAGAAAAATAAAGTAGGATTTACACCTCTAAGTCCAGAATTAAATGTATTAGTGTCTGAAAGTCTGCTCTGTACTACCTCCATAAGACTCTGGGTTGGCAATGTTTTCTCCTTTAGTGTCAAGAAGAATGAAAACATCATTAAGGATTCTGTGAAGCTCCTCTAAGCCTTCTAGTGTATAAGAAGCTTCTGTTTCTTTGAACAACTACATAGACCACAAAATTATCAGTTTGTTTTAAAATATATGATGTGTCAAAAAGTCTATTGATGTTTCCTTTTGTATTTTCAATGACACAAATGCTAAGCCATTTAGTGAACTGGAATCTACCGAAACTGCCAACAGTTGTGAATTTAAAGTTGCCTTTTAGAATCATAAACTATAATTAGCTCTCTGAGGACTTAAACAGAGAAACGTGTTTCTTTTCCTATGAAATACACCTTGTCCTGCCCTGCTATAAACACCTACCATGTAACAGTGCACATGAAAGGAAAGATTGGGTGATGCCTTGGGGAAGAAACAATCGTGGAGAGAGACAGACTTAGGACCAAAGAAGTTTTCATCAGAAATGGGGAAAAATGGGATTATTATTTGATGCTTCTCAATAGCAAGCACAGGATGGCCGTAGAGCAGAAACTCAAAAACTGTTTACTAAATGAATGAATGAGAGCTGTGCTTTCTCCTCAGGGGACAAGGTAGGTTTCTTACTACTGTTTGATGAATTTTAGGACCTGAAAAGAGAATTACTAGTAAAGGGAAGAGAAGGTTGCTGATGTCTGCTGGCAGTTAACAGATATGGTGGAAAATAGAACAGAATTGGTCTTCAAATACAAAAAGACGGATTGACTCTAGATTTGGGGGAAGGAAAGGAGAGTGTTATTGAGAAAAGAGAAGTTAATTATATATAAAAATTCACTTAGATTCTCTAACAAGTAGGGTCCTCACTTGTCATATTTTGACACTTGACTTGGGTATTTTCCACCGATGCAAAACAAGAATGTATTACACCATTAATTTATGATGACTTCTTATTGTAGCGGCCAAAACCCTGGAAGGACTTGCCCTCTGTAAGTTCAGTTTGAGTCCTGGCTTAAACGAAGGAAGAATTTATCAGCGGAGAAAGGGCCAAATTGCTCAGCGATTTTCATCACCACAGTAACTGTCATTTATCAAATGCCTAATGTATAACCGGCCCTGCACTGAGTCCTTTACACACATAATCCTGAAGCATCCGATTCTGCATGTGTATCAGATGGGGCCCATCAAACCCTGGTGCTCCAGCTTCCCAGAGCTTGACTGCTCATGGCACTTAACATCCATGGACTTTAGATTCCTCATCTATCAAATGGAGATGATAATAATTCCTATAGCTCATGAATTAAATGAGATAAACGATGTGAAAGCATTTTTGTCAAGTCTTATGTAAATGTTATTTAATGATGTTAGGTTTTACATTTATTTTTTTCTTAAGTAGACTGGAAAAAAAAAGAATCCCCATGTCATCTGGCCTCTGTTGACACCGCCTAGCTCACCACCTTTTCTACTGCTCCTCACTGCCCACACTTGTCCCTAGAACACTAAGCTCAGTGCCGCCTCAGGACCTTTGCACCAGCTAGTTCTGTCCCCTGGAGTCCTCCTTCCTCAGATCTCCACATGGCTGGCTTCTTTGCATTATTTAGACCTTGGTGCACCTTCTTAGCTAAAGCAGCATCCTTTCCCTGCAGGCAAAACCCATTGTACTCATTTATTTTCCTCAAGGCACCTACCACCATATGAAATTACTTATTTGTGTTTATTGTCTGTCACTCCCAACTAGTATATAAGCTCCAAGAAGAAAGGGATGTAGATGTCTGATGTCACCACTTCATTATAGGCACATAGTAGGCACTCAATAATGTCTGCTGAGTAAATCGAATGAAGAATGGGACACAGAGAAATAGTCAAATTAGAAACCTCTGGGCAGCCTATGAAGAGCTATCTAGAGATTTTCAGACGAACTGAAAGTTTTTTAGTGCTGAGTATATACAAGGCAGAAGAAAGATGACTGGTTGCTATGGAGACAGAGTACACTGAGTACCACAGAGATTATCCACATGAGCTTTAGAGGCATGCCGACCATCAATACAATCGACACTGTGCAGGTGTGCAGCTTGGACAGGTTACTGAGCTTGCTAACGCCATGGCCTCCCTCTCTGAACAGGGAGAGCGATACCTATTTCATAAGGTTGTTGAGAGGATTAAATGATATCATCCCTTAAAGCCTCATCCTAGTGCATGATAAGTATGCAACAAAGAATTAGTAGCTGCGGGTAAGGAACCATAACCAACAGCCTTTTTTAAAGCAGTGGTTCTCAACCTTGGCCAAAAAATGGAACTCTCTGACCCCCCTTACCCTGCCCCTCCTGCAGAGATTTACAAAATCCTGATGTCTGGTGCCACCCATGAGATCCTTATTTATTTGGTCTAGGGTACAGGCAGGACATGGGAATATTTTTTAAGCTCTCCTGAAAATTTTAATGTGCAGTCAGGGTTGAAAACCATTGCCTTAAAGACATCTACAGAGTAAGTTCTTAGTCAGAAGGGCCTGCCAAGAGTAGATTTTGGAATGACAGCTACTTCTCTTTGAAAGATACCGTGTTTGCTTGATGATTAGGAGTCTGTGGATAGATAATACTTCCCTACACTCACAAGCAGAAGAATGGATTTTCCTACGGGGCTTTTTTTGCCCCTCTCCCCCTATTCTTCATCCTCTCTCTCACACACATTTTACATCAAACCTTAAAGAAGAGTTCAGAAATCAAGCATGTTCATCGACAAGGTATGGCTATGTCATTTAAAGCAAAGTAAGAAACAGTTCGTGTCCAATGATGCAGTGTCTAACTCTCAAGTTTGAGGCTGGCAGGTTATAAAATGCTGGTCAATTAACAGTTAATTGGAACAAGACGCAGAATTCACAAGGGTCATGATTGGTTGAGCCTAGAAAATGGCTTCAGTCAGGATGTCAGCAGTGGATCACAGATTGACTTAATGTATCTCCCTGCAGGGGACGTGCCGTTTTATCTTGTACGTCCTGGCTTTTCAAGAGCTATTACCACATGGGTGTTTTCCTCCAAAGTGCTCAGTGCCACTGCTGGCTCTCAGATCGTTTATAATAATGCTCCTCATGATAACTAGGTCTTGAGTTAGCTCAAACAATTAAATAGTAAACATTTTACATTGGCAGCTTTGCAAACAGCAAAACATTGTGGTTCTAAAATAAAATAACTCTCTCCTAGGTGTCTATTAATTATGAGATTTGGAAAATACCAACAAGTGTCAAAGTACAGTCAAATACTTCTGCAGTTATGTTTGTTAAGGGTGTAAATTCATGCTTTTTTCTGTGTATGGTGTCCGATGTGGTTGGAAATAAATATATTTAAAATGCCAGTTTACGGCTTTGAGAAATCACTGGGGTGCCCACATACCACACGACTCATCAGAGGTAGTTATTTGCTATGAGCTGGAAGATGATGAAGAATTATTTTTATCTATTAAGAAACTGACCCAAGGGCTTTTGGTGGGTGTTTGATCTCTTAACCAAAGGGAAAAACAATATGGTTTCATTTTCCCTTTCTGAAATACCCTTTTAAGAAGACATCAAGTTGCTAACATCACTGGGGAGGCTAACTGACAAACTGGATGGATCCTGGCTAGTAAACCACGCAGGGCCATTCTGTCATCAAACAATACTGGAGTGTAGAAGGCACGTTTAAAAAAAAAGAAACACACGTAAGAAAGGACCCAGGTTAAAATGCAACATAGAATTTTACATGAATTCTGAAATTATGTGACACAAACATATTTACTAAGTGTCACTTTATGGACCTAATTTGAAAAAAATGAAAATCCTATCGTACATTCACTTCTATAGGGAAATTAGGTTTAGATTAGGCAAGTGCTGAATTATACAAGGTCGTCAGAAAAGTCAGTCTTGAAAAACAGGTAACTGTGGAGAATAGGTGGGGAGGCGGGTCATGGTCCAGGTGATAAATACCGCCACCAGAAGGGAGAACAAGAAGAGGTTTTTAACTTTACTATTTGGGAGTTTTGCATTTTTTGTTTGTTTGTTTTTATAACTGAGGCTTATTCCTTTAATGCCCAAATGTTTTCACTTTGAAAAATTGCCTGAAAACATTGTAAAACTTTAATGTCTCCTGGGGGCTTGCTTCTGTATTCAATGGTTCCACCCAGGGGGCTTTGCTTTTCTAGTAGTAGCTGATTCTGAATTGTACTCTTATTCTTTCCTTGATTACAAACTGTCATTTCTCACTCTGGTCAATTCCCTCCTTCTATCCTAGAGCCCTCCGTTCTCCCCATATTCCTTATTTTAACCAGATATAAACTGGATTGCAGGTAACTAAGGTTTTCAAATTGCAAGAATTAAATAAAAGCCAGGCTCTGAGTTAAGGCTTGACCAAGGGCCTGATGCGGGGAAAGCAGCAAGCTTCTGGGAAAGGTGTTTCAGCGGCTCGGAGGCTGACTCTGTGGGAGTCGGGGTGGACCTTGGCTTTGTTCCAGACGGAGACTCTGAGCTGGAAGCCTGACCTTCGCCCCCATGTGTGACACTCAGGTATTCAACGCGTGTGCTACACAGGCGATGCGTCTGACCAATAGAGAGGCAGCCTGGTCTGGTAGCTGGTGGGGACGGGAGTGTTGGGTCTGGCCTGGGGCTTGACTCCCACTTAGGACCTATGTGATGGGGCACCAGCCACAGGACCCAGGGCTACTTCTGTTGCATCCACCTGGTGAAGAAAATAACTGGACCCACAGAGTTGTCATGAACGCTTTTTTTTCTGAGTATATCTCTAAAAGTGCTTGAAGGGGGCCTGGTACATGGCAAATGCTAAATTAGTGTAAGTAAAACAATAAGATAAATCTTACTTAGGTGGCTACTCTCATTCAAAGAGGAAATATAGGGATCTGCTTTTGCCCTTTCTTCCAAGAGCAAAGCCAATAAGTCAATGTCTCTCATTTGCTTGTTTATGGAAAAAAAACCCCAAACCCAACCAAACACCTGTACACTCCTCTGGGCAAAGCATCGTGCTGGGTGGTACAGCTGTTGACTTCAGCAGTACAGTTTCTGCTCTCAGTAATATTACCTGCTATCACTGTGAAAAGTTTATTTTCTTTGAAAATCTTCCATTTCATTTGACACAGGTAAAAATTTTTAGAGACAACCCGAAATTTGATTACTCTATTAATGACCTTAACTCGTAAGAGTCTTTGAACGGTTTATAGATATTCCTGAACAACTTACTTGATTCATTCTCATTTTAGCTGACGTTTCACATTAGAGTGCAGGGTGTTAGTCTTTAAAAAGTTTAAATGTAGATTTTTTTTTAATTAGAAAAGAAATATGTGCTTGTCACAGAAAATCTAAAAACTCAGATGAGCATATGGAAAAAAAATTTCATGTTCTCATCACCCAGGCCCATCACAGTTAGCCTTTTAGGGATTTCCTTGGTTATTTTACCACGTATTGTATGTATTTGCCTACACTGGATCATTTGTTATATATACATTTGTATATACAGATTAAAGTTCTGGGGGTAGATTTTTCTGATACCCACTCATGTTAGAAATTTTTAAAATATAGGATAGTGAAAAGATTAATAAAATTGCCTCTGCCTGTATGCAAAGATGCTTTCCCCTCCTCCACCTCACTCAGCTAGGTGCTTCTAATTTGAGCCTGTGTCTGCTGCAGTATTTGTGGAAGAGGGAAAATTATTAGCCCGTGGCCTTAACCTCTAGTAGGGGTGGATTCTGGTCCAGAGAAGGTGAGTTCCATTGGGTGCCTGGATGGGACCCCAGACATTGGGCCTGTCCCATGAAACCTGGTAGGTAAGCGCCACCGGAAGTTCTCCTGGCCCAATTTCTCCTGGATTTCTCTAATCACAGAAGGACAGGAGCTGAACTGGAACCAGAATCCCGAATTCTGTCTTCCAGAACTATACCTTTGCCATTTGGCCTCCTTAGAGAGCCTGGCACACAGTGGGTCTTTAAGAAAGAAAAATCTGTTGCATGACAAAAAACCACCTGGAATCTCACCACCCAGAGATAAAACTGCTGCTAACATCATGTTTCTAAGGAAAAAAAATTGATTATGCACCACAAGTTCTGATTTTCAGCATTGTTACCTGGGCACAGCCTGGGATTGATGACAGATTATCCTAAGGCTTTTATGAGTCACCAACCCTTCCTTAAAAAAGAAACAAACCCCTGATGAATCGGGCCATTCAACAGGTGTTTTGAAAGATATTTTAAAATGTTGGTGAGGTTTTTTTTTTCCTTTTTGGTAGCTTATTTTAATGCTCACTCCATATTTTCCCCATGATTAATTAAGGAGGAATCTAAACATTGCCAAAGTTTCTATCTTACAATAAAGAATAAAAAAGGCAGCGGGGGATGAGGCAGGGGAGAAAAACTTTAAATGTTTCTTGGTTAAACACACCAGAAGCAGAAAACGGTGGGCACCAGCACATGGTCTAACGTCAGGAGGGGACCCTTTGGCTCCCTAAGTGCCGGAGGAGGGAAGCGGGCAGCAGGTGGCTGAGCAGCCCTTCCCACGCTGACTCCGTTTGCCTACATCCCATTGTTCGCTTCCACCTGGCAAAGTTCTCCACCAACACTGTGGCTCCCAGAACTCAGAGGGAGGGGGGGTCAGTTCGACCCTCACCTGATCCTAAACCCGTCCACTTGAGAAGCCTGCTGTACCCCGCCCAAGCAAAGGAGGGTTAACACAGAGAAAATACTCTCTGAAGGCTTTTGTGAAATCCTGTAAGATTTCTTTGCACTTCACTGTGGTGTGTGGTTGGAAAGCTTCTCTAGTGTGTAATACAGATTTTGAAAGTTAATGATAAACATCTCAAATGATCTTGAATTTAGCCACACTAGCTATCACTGAAGCCCAGATACCTTTAGAGTCAATCATTTACCTGAAAGGGGATCTCCAGTACTGTCTGGAAAGCCATTTTCTTCTCCCTTAAAAAACAAAAAGCAATCTTCGTTAAAACCATACCCATACATGATTGGAGATGTTATCAATTTTCCAATTTAGTTAAATTTCCACCAAAAACTGTGGGTGAGGGAAGGAGGATGGATCTTAAGAATGGTATTTTAATGGGTAGTAAGGCAGACAGAGAAAGACAAATATCATATGGTATCACTTATATGTGGAATCTAAAAAAATGGTACAAATGAAGTTATTTACAAAACAGATATAGAGTCACAGATGTAGAAAACAAACTTATGTTTACCGGCGGGAAAGCAGTGGGAGGGATAAATTAGGAGATTAGGATTGACATATACACACTACTATATATAAAATAGATAACTAATAAGGACCTACTGTATAGCACAGGGAACTCTACTCAATACTCTGTAATGACCTATATGGGAAAAGAATCCTAAAAAGAGTGGATATATGTATAACAGATTCACTTTGCTGTACACTTGAAACTAATACAACATTGTAAATCAACCATACTCCAATAAAAACATTTTAAAAATGGGTAGTGAATGATGTGTCTCTTCCTAGAATATAAGCTCCTGGAGGGCAGGGGCCCTTGCCTATTTGCTCTCCATGCCGGATCCTCAGTGGCCAGAACAATGCCCAGCACACAGGAGACACTCAACACATGTTTGTTAAATGAATTACTGTCCTTATTTTTAAAAAAAGTATAAGTGCACATAACAACATGCTACTGTTTTGGGTTTTTTTAATTTCACATTATGGACTATTCCCTTATTTTATTTCCTATTTACTTTTTGTTGGGCTTGTTGTTTGTCAGTCCAGGTTATAATTCTTTCCTGTATCTATTATACTTTTTAAGTACATATTACAAAGCAGCAAAGAGAAACTGTTAAAAAGCAGCGACCAATTCCCTTGAGAGGTAATTGTGTTTCTGCCCGCCTGAGGTTCCATTTTTACAACCAAGGCCATGTTACAAGATACACTACCTGGAGGGATTTACCTGATCTTCTTGTAGGGTGTGTGTGTGTGTGTGTGTGTGTGTGTGTGTGTGTGTGTGTGTGAGGGTTTTCAATGAAGTCAGCAGAGGAGACCGACCCTAGTATATGTCTATGTTAACTCCATCTTTATAAAACTAAAATCTCTCAGCAGCTAACAGTACCCCCTCCATCCCTAGTATTGCAGAAGAAGCACTAAGAGCTGGGTCAAAGCCCTGGGTGTAAGTCCAGCTGCACTCATAACCTCAGGCACATCACTCACCAGCACTGGCTTCTGATTCCCTATTTGTATATTGAGATGGCTGACAGATTCGCTTATCGCTAAGATGCTCCACATTCTCAGGTCTCTGAAAGTTTCACCCTTAATGATGTGTTAACTCCCTGGTGTATCAAACATTTTAGACAGTCTCTTCCTCTTAATCTCCTAAGAAGCCTTTCTCCTTGCTCCGAGCTCATAAATTCCCACGTCTCGGCAGTGCATAGGCACTGGTCTAATTACAATCCTATTTTTTTTCACACAAGAAGTATTCCTATGTCTTACCAGCTAGATTTTGTCCCCTAACTCATCTCAATACTGTTTTTGTTTGAGTCCTGTTCCTTCCCACTGTCCTCACTGGTACAAAAAGCAAACTGCTCACCATATGTATATACAGTTTGTAAGAGTTTGGGCAGTTTCTAAAAGAACAAAAATTCCTCTCTGCAACTTTTTACTTCTGCAAGGCGAAACCCAGAAGCTCCGAGATGTTAAGGCCACTATTCATTATTCACCCGGTCATGTGGAGACCTGCCTTTTCGCATCTGCGCGGCTCCAGCAGGACCAGGCAGGCTTGCCCTCCCATCAACACAGTCACGGTTCTGCTCACTGAATTGGAAACTTGCGCGGAAGAAGTAAAAACAGGACCTTCAGTGTCGAGACACACAAACGTGAACACTTGACAGATTTTTGTGGTACTAACGAGGTCCTGCTAAAACATGAACTGTCCTTTAAATAAAGACCATGTTACATGGCATATCTGACTTGATTTCTCATCATCTGGAGAAAATGTTACCAAAATCAGTGTCTGGCCAGACTCATCCCCCTGATGTAGACGAGGGACATGACTCTGAATTACTTGTGAAGGTTGATGGGGACAGAATTTAGATCTGTGATCTCTATTCTTGCTCTGATTATTATGTTATTCTACTTTTTAGGTTAGTTTTGTAAGAGTGAAATCAGAAAAGACTGATTTTTGTGGCTTTTAGGGTCTTACTGAAACCTCATTCATCAACTCTTTTCTGAGTAGCTAATAGGTACAAGCTCCTTCGGGGGAATCCACCTACAAAGATAAAAGGACCTGAACCCTTGACCTCAAGGCCTGCCCTCAGATATGCTGGGGAAACAGAGTCGCACACGAGTAACTAAAATACAAGGCAGAAGATGGTGCGTTTCAATAGGAAGGAATAGATCAAGTCAGAGGGCAGAGGTTTCTTCCAACAAAAACACCCAGAGGAGCTTTCTTCAAATCAGAGGCATCTGAGATGAGCCTTGATGAGGGTCTGGAGAGTGGGGACGGGGAGGAAAGGGCATTTAGCCGGAGGTTCACGTGAGCCCAAAAAGAAATGGTAACAGATGGGGCCCCTGTAGGGTGTTTTGTCTGAAGCAAAGGCAGTGAGGGGGTGATGGAGGGAGATGAGGTGGGAAAAATGGGCTGAGGCCTGAAAGCCAGCCTCAGGCGACGGGAGTCACTAAGGGGCTCTCACCAGAAGCAGGGCATCCTCGCAGCTGTAGCAGATCAGAGCGGGAACACGCGCCCAGCTGCGGGGTGGAGGGATACACGGGTGGCCAGGGACAGTGGGGCGGCCAGGCGATTTGATGGAGGCGGGGGAAGCATGACTGACTCAAAGGCAAGGATTATGAGGCCCCCAAACCACTCCTTTGGGAGAGGAAGGGATAAAGCTAGAGCCACGGCAGAGATACAGCCAGGATGTGGGCAAGTGAGCGGAGGTGAGACAAAGAGCGAGTCTGGAAGATGAGATGGATGAGACAAGATCTCGGCGGGAGCTCAGGATGTCTCTGGTCCTTGGGAGAGGCCGGGGCAGGAGACAGAGACATGGATGCTGACATGGTCACGGGAGAAGAGACAGGCCGCGGAGGGCATGCAGTGAGGTCATAACCTCGAGGAGCACCCAACGGCCTGCATTTCGGTGGCGAGGGAGGCAATGAGAAAGGAAAGCAGAGGAGGGAGGTCAGAGAGGAGGAGAGAAAAAGTCAGGGCTCCAAGGGCCACGTGAAGATACGGTTTGGTGAGGAGAAGAGTGGTTTCTGAAAGCAGCTCTAGCAGAGCGGTGGGAGCCAATGCACGGCTTCTAGCTGCTTCATTTTCTCCTGTCTTTGAAGCCTCGGCTTAGACATCACCAGCTCTAGGAAGCTTCTCCAAACTCTCAGTCTGGGTGACGGGCCCTGGGTGCTCCCACAGCATCCTGGACCTGCCACCCCCCAGGGCGCTCGTTACACTGGGTGGGGAGGTTTGCAGTATCTCTTCTGCACTAGACTCTAGATTACGAGGCAAAGGGTCTTGTCCATGCTGTCCCGTAGTGATTAACACGCGTCTGAGACGGATAACACAGAAGATGTGCAGGAGGGGAAGTGAGTGGGAGGGAGGGAGGAAAGAAGACTTAACTCCAGCCCAGGCTCTGAGTTCTCCAGACCAGAGGATGCTGCTCTTCACGCTGCTGTCCTTACCCCTCCCCCACTCCCTCCCACCCTGCTCTCTGGCCTCATCTCCTTGGTCACCAGTCGTGCGCCTCCACCCCCAATCCATCCTTCTCACCTGGCTCCTGTCACTTAGTCACTGTCAACCATCTTAGTGATATGTTTAAAAACACCCTAGATGTGTCCGCCAGCTGTGAGCCTTGCCAGTCCTTAGCTCTGCATGATTCTACTCCACCAGACTTGCTCTAAATGCTGAGTACTGCCGGGGAAAAAGAAATGACAAGCTCACACATTCATGAGCTCACAAATCTGATCTCAGCTGGGTCCCAGCTGCTTTTTGGTCATTCTTGGTTTCCTTTCAAATTGTCCTCGTCAAGGCCCTATTGGGTCCTGTTCCAAAGCTTTTCTGTTCAGAGATTTCTGTTCAGAGGACTCGTTTTAATTCTGAGTGAAGTTCAAGTGCAATCTGTTGGTTTTTTTGGAAACAACCTAAATGTCCATCAATAGATGAATGGATTAACAAAATGTGGAATACTAATCACCCTTAAAAAGGAAGGAAATTCTGACACATGCTACAATAAGGATGAACCTTTAGGACATTATGCTATGTGAAAGAAACCAGTCACAGACATACAAATACTATATGATTCCATTTATATGAGTTACCTAGAGGAGTCAAATTCAAAGAGACAGAAAGTAAAATAATGATTACCAGGGAGTGGGGCAAGGGAGAATGGGGAGTTAGTGTTTAATGGGGATAGAATTTCAGTTTGGGAAGATGAAAAAGTTCTGGAGATGGATGCCCAACAATGTGAAGGTACCTAATGCCTCTGAACTGTATACCTAAAAATGGTCAAGATGGTAAATACTGCACGTGTATCTTACCACAGGGGTCCCCAACCCCCAGGCCGCGGACCGGTACTGGTCTGCAGACTGTTAGGAACCGGTCCACGTGGCAGGAGGTGGGCAGTGGGAGAGTGAGCAAAGCTTCATCTGCCGCTCCCCATCGCTCGCATTACGGCCTGAACCATCCCCGCCCCACCCCCACCATCAGTGGAAAAATTGTCTGCCACGAAACCGGTCCCTGGTGCCAAAAAGGTTGGGGACCACTGTTTTACCACATAAAAATTTTTAAAAATCTCCTTAGGAAATCTGAAGGTAACCACAAAGTTGAACACCCATGGTTTATCTATCCAAGTAGGCTAAAGAAAACCCCCATTTTGTAAAACCTTTCCATTGTGAATACGGGGGAATTGCCTTGTATTTGGGCAAATTTGTTAACCACTGCTGAGAATTCTTTGAGTAGAAAGTTGGCTAGGTGACACTAATTTCGCACTTTGGTGAGTTTATAACCTGGTCGTCGGGTCCCATTTCTGCTTAGGGAGCTGCAGGAACCAGGTGCTGAACAAGAGTCCCCCGTGGAGACTCACACGTGGTGATTTCACACCAGGCTCCGAGTAGCAGCAACCCCAGGGCCAAGAAGACACTCGGGGGAAAGCTCTCAACTCAGAGATGAACATGTACTCCGTGTGCCGTCCACACGGGGGGATGGACTGATGGGCCGAACATGCTGACAGACTGATGGGGAGGGTACTAACCAGCACCAGATTGATGGGGCCAGGTACCGGGTTTCTGGGAAATGTGCTCTTCTGGACTGTTCGGTTCATCTTTAAATGTCAATGCTTAGGGACTTCCCTGGTGGTGCAGCAGTTAAGAATCCACCTGCCAATGCAGGGGACACAGGTTTGATCCCTGGTCTGGAAAGATCCCACATGCCACGGAGCAACTAAGCCCGTGCGCCACAACTACCGAGCCTGCGCGCTAGAGCCTGCAAGCCACAACTACTGAGCCAGTGTGCCACAACTATTGAAGCCCGCGTGCCTAGAGCCCAGGCTCCGCAACAAGAGAAGCCACTGCAATGAGAAGCCCGCACACCGCAACGAAGAGGAGCCCCCGCTCACCACAACTAGAGAAAGCCCGCGTGCAGGAACGAAGACCCAACGCAGCCAAAAATAAAATAAATAAATTTATTTTAAAAATGTCTATGCTTAGCTAACTAATAAAGAGCCCCATCTTTATAATTTTGCAAACTAAGGGGAGGATTACAGTGGGAAAGCACTCAACAGGTTGGTTAATCTGACTGTAGCCTAAATCTGGTTGGAAATCACCATGAAGACCAAAGTTATCACTGCCCACCTGGTGGCAGCAACCTACACGACAGACAAAGAGCCTGAGAAGAAATGCCTCCCTTGCAAATGACTTAACACCGAATTACTTAACTAGCTGCTTTGGGAGAACAACCAATGCTAAAGCTTAATGTCTCTGCTTTATGAAAATATTTTAGTAAATGGCTTTCAAAATAAGATTTTAAATGCCTGAGTGTGCCAGAGTAACAGGGCTTATATAGCATGGATTTAGACTGTTCTAAATCTTCTCCCATCACTCAGCCAGTGCAACTCAAGCACCTTTCAACGCTATGAATTCCCAAGACAGACCCAACATCTGTGTAACTCTTCTGAATGTGTTTACTGATTATCCACTTCTAAACATTAGGACTAGACTATGTCTACTGTCGGGTTTTTCTAAGCAATTTACACTCGATATTTTTTTGTTTGTTTGTTTTTTGGCTGCTTCATTGTTGCGCATGGGCTTTCTTTTAGTTGCGGCGAGCGCGGGCTACTCTTCGTTGCAGTGCGCAGGCTTCTCATTGCGGTGGCTGCTCTTGTTGCAGAGCATGGGCTCTAGGCACGCGGGCTTCAGTAGTTGTGGCTCGCGGGCTCTAGAGTGCAGGCTCAGTAGTTGTGGTGCACGGGCTCAGCTGCTCCGCGGCATGTGGGATCTTCCCGGACGAGGACTCGAACCCGTGTCCCCTGCACTGGCAGGTGGATTCTTAACCACTGCACCACCAGGGAAGCCCTATACTCAATTCTTTTCCTGCAAATTAATTACTATTGTAGTAACTGTTTACTTTCATTTTTATTTTTTACTGAAGTATAATATACATATAGAAAACTGGACATATCTATTTATTTGAAAGTATACAGGCATAGCCTGGAGATATTGCAGGTTTATTTCCAGACCACCACAATAAAGCAAGTATCTCAATCAGGCAAGTCACACGAATTTTTTGGTTTCCCAGTGCATATAAAAGTTATGCTTACACCATCCTGTAGTATTAAGTGTACAATTGCACTCTGTCTAGAAAACAATCTACATACCTTAATTTAAAAATACTTTACTGCTAAAAAATGCTAACCATCATCTGAGACTTCAGCGAGTCATAATCTTTTTGCAGTAGTAACGTCAAAGGTCACTGCTCCCAGATCACCATCACACATATGATAATCATGAAAAAGTTTGAAATATTGCAAGAATTACAAAATGTGACTCAGAGACACGAAGTGAGCAAATGTGGTTGGAAAAATGGCGCTAACAGACTTACTGGATGCAGGGTTGCCCCAATTTGTAAAAAACACAATATCTGCAAAGCGCAATAAAGCCAAGAGCAATAAAACAAGGTCTGTCTGTATTCCAGCAACTGGCTTTTAGAAATGTGTTTCAGTCAGGATACATTCATGAAGCACCTATTCAGTGTTGGCAACAATGCAGACCCCTGATACTGCAAGGTTACGATCCAGTAATGGGACAAAGACACGCACATAAACATCGATACCACAAGGAATAACGTGTGAAAAAGGCACAGACCGAGTGCCAAGGGAGCACAAAGGTGGGCAGGAACTCGAGTGAGACCTCAGAAACAGGGCAAGTTTCACTGAGGATGAAAGAACTAAATCTGGAAGAATGGGAATTTGAAATGAATGTTATGGTGCTTTGCTAGGATGAGAGCAAACCTGTGGGTTTGTGTACATTTAGTTCTTTCTTCTCTTCAACGAGTTTTCTATCCAATTACAAGGAAGACCTGCTACTTCTGGAGTTGAAGTGAAGGTCAAAGACTGCAGTGGCTGTTCCTGTGACTTCAAGGCGGGGATGCTCAGGTGTAATTTCATACCTTGGCTATGGTTTCAAAGATGAAAGAGGGAGGGGTTTTCCCTTTGGGGGTGAAGTATAGTGGTTATTGTTCAGAAATATCACAAAGTACTTTACAGGAGATTATGGCCTATGTTTCTGCCTATGTTTCTGTCATTCACAAATCCTGGGCCGGAGGATACAAGCGACGCTGGAGCACAGACCAATCGAAGGTTCGAGATGAGGAAGTGCATTCGTGAACTCTTTATTTCAGTCTCTGATTTTCCTGTGCTGCACAATTGTGTGCTAGTTGAAGAAAGACCACCTGGCTTCAAGGGCCAATATATGAAAAGTTTACTGAGCCGAAATACCACCTAAATGTCTGGATGATTTAGTCCATCACTTTTCTTTGAAGAAAATACCAAACACACACACAAAATAACAAGTATTCAAAATCATACTGTTTTTCAAAAAAGCAGCAAGAGATACAAAAATCTTTTTCTCCTAATCTCTCATCCAACTCCCTCCCCAGAGGTTACAACCTGGGGCACATGCTTCCTCGGTCCTTACTGACAGCCACACTCGCAACCTATATAGAGATGTTGTTTAGCCCCAAACCATACTAGTCTACAACTTGGTTTATTTGTTTAACAATATATTCTGAGTATCTTTTAAGGTCAGTGGTCTCTCCTCTTTTCAATGGCTTAATAGTATTACACGTGTCAAAGTACCAAAATTCATTCAACCACTTCCTACATATGTGCATGTAAGATACCCACAACTCTCCTCTGTTTCAAACACACTCTGCTGTGATGTCTGTGAGATCAAGTTCTTAAAGTGGGACCACTGGATCAATGGGTAATAGATGGCTGCCAAATAATTTCCTGAAAGTTGTATCAATTTACACTCTCAACCGTGTATAAGGGCAGCTGCACCCTGAAACCCACACCAACTGGAACTTTAAGTGAAATTCTAGACCACTTGTGAAATTCAAAGGCATTACAGTCCACAGGGCACTGAACAATAATGACAATAGAAGCTGTTAGGTCAATTAGAGCAGATAAAGTAAAGGACCCCCGTGTAATTTAATGATTAATAAACAAACTTCTCTTTATGCTGCTCTCAGGGAAATAACTACCAAGTGCTAGGAAGCAGGCATTTTTGCCCTTTAGCTTGTACCTGTCTTACCACATTATCTTTTGACTTGGTCCCAAAGTAGAAATAAGTCAAAGACACAGGCATGAATAGACTCTATCAAATTAGAGTACTATGATTTTTCTTTTAAAATTTCATTTCTGGAAAGCAATCTACAGATTCAACACAATCCCTATCAAACTACCAATGGCATTTTTCACAGAACTAGAACAAAAAATTTCACAATTTGTATGGAAACACAAAAGACCCCAAATTGCCAAAGCAATCTTGAGAACGAAAAACAGAGCTGGAGGAATCAGGCTCCCTGACTTCAGACTATACTACAAAGCTACAGTAATCAAGACAGTACGGTACTGCCACAAAAACAGAAATACAGATCAATGGAACAGGATAGAAAGCCCAGAGATAAACCCACGCACATATGGTCACCTTATCTTTGATAAAGGAGGCAAGAATATACAATGGAGAAAAGACAGCCTCTTCAATAAGTGGTGCTGGGAAAACCGGACAGATACATGTAAAAGAATGAAATTAGAACAATCCCTAACACCATACACAAAAATAAACTCAAAATGGATTAAAGACCTAAATGTAAGGCCAGACACTATAAAACTCTTAGAGGAAAACATAGGCAGAACACTCTATGACATAAATCACAGCAAGATCCTTTTTGACCCACCTCCTAGAGAAATGGAAATAAAAACAAAAATAAACAAATGGGACCTAATGAAACTTAAAAACTTTTGCACAGCAAAGGAGACCATAAACAAGATGAAAAGACAACCCTCAGAATGGGAGAAAATATTTGCAAACGAAGCAACTGACAAAGGATTAATCTCCGAAATCTACAAGCACCTCACGCAGCTCAATATCAAAAAAACAAACAGGACTTTCCTGGTGGCGCTGTGGTTAAGAATCCGCCTGCCAATGCAGGACACACAGGTTCAAGCACTGGTCCGGGAAGATCCCACATGCCGCAGAGCAACTAAGCCCGTGCGCCACAACTACTGAAGCCTGCACACCCCAGAGCCCTGTTCCACAACAAGAGAAGCCCCAACATTGAGAAGCCCATGCACCACAACGAAAAGTAGCCGCCGCTCGCCGCAACTAGAGAAAGCCCACATGCAGCAACGAAGACCCAACAGACAAAAATTAATTAATTAATTAATTAATTGGAGAAAACCCAAACAAACAAAGAACCCAATCTGAAAATGGGCAGAAGACTTAAACAGACATTTCTCCAAAGAAGATATACAGATTGCCAACAAACACATGAAAGGATGCTCAGCATCACTAATCATTAGAGAAATGCAAATCAGAACTACAATGAGGTATCACCTCACACCGGTCAGAATGGCCATCATCAAAAAATCTACAAACAGTAAATGCCGGAGAGGGTGTGGAGAAAAGGGAACCCTCTTGCACTGTTGGTGGGAATGTAAATTGATACAGCCACTATGGAGAACAGTATGGAGGTTCCTTAAAAAACTAAAAATAGAACTACCATACGACCCAGCAATCCCACTACTGGGCATATACCCTGAGAAAACCATAATTCAAAAAGAGTCATGTACCCCAATGTTCATTGCAGCACTATTTACAACAGCCAGGACATGGAAGCAACCTAAGTGTCCATCGACAGATGAATGGATAAAGAAGATGTGGCACATATATACAATGTAATATTACTCAGCCATAAAAAGAAACAAAATTGAGTTATTTGTAGTGAGGTGGATGGACCTAGAGTCTGTCATACAGAGTGAAGTAAGTCAAAGAGAAAAACAAATACCGTATGCTAACACACATATGTGGAATCTAAAAAAAGAAAAAAAAAAAGGTTCTGAAGAACCTAGGGGTAGGACAGGAATAAAGACACAGACGTAGAGAATGGACTTGAGGACACGGGGAGGGGGAAGGGTAAGCTGGGACGAAGTGAGAGAGTGGCACTGACATATATACACTACCAAATGTAAAATAGCTAGTGGGAAGCAGCCGCATAGCACAGGGAGATCAGCTTAGTGCTTTGCGACCACCTAGAGGGGTGGGATAGGGAGGGTGGGAGGGAGACACAAGACGGAGGAGATATGGGGATATATGTATACGTATAGCTGATTCACTTTGTTATACAGCAGAAACTAACACACCATTGTAAAGCAATTATACTCCAATAAAGATGTTAAAAAGAAAAAATAAATAAAATTTCATTTCTGGGAAGTTCATTGTAGAAAAAAGGGACTCAAGGTCCTGAAATGACGACTGTGGTTGGGTGGCATGAATTTGTAGTGGGAAGAGCAGTTTGCATTTCATCATTTTCTCCAGGAATCAAAAACAGAGAAAGGAGGTGGTCCTAGTCCACCTAACCTAGGGCTGGGTAAGGCAGGTTCCACCCAAAATCAGCAAGAGCATCACCAAAATGCCTGATGAGTGGAGGCTGTTAGCAGCTAAACTTACGGGCAGAGGGAGTGAGGGGGAGGAAGCAAGAAAACAGACCAGGTTAGGTCACCGATGTGGGAGGGACTGTCCCCAGGGATAAGATGTGATGGTTCCACGGATGGCAGGGCACAGTGAGAAGGCAGGCAGTTCACTGGAAGATACAACCCAGAATAAATAAATGTAGGCTAGAAAAAGTAAGGTGACACAACTTGAGGCAGTTAAACACCAAATGGGAGATAGATCGTTATCTGTTTTAGGCAAAATTGTCTAAGGTATTAAAAGGCAGAAAGAAAAGATCCACAGCTCTTAAAGACCCTAGTCAAGTTCACCTGGTATTATTCACGTAGGTTTCACTTTCTAACGGTTAGTGCATCTGTTTATTGATTCTAACATAGCACCTTCCATCACCATGTTAGAGGAGAGATAGTCAACTCTGTAGACTGATGGGAAGGTAGATAAATGAAGCACAAAGGGAGCAGGGAGACTAAGGAGCACAAGGCAAGAGAGATTAGCGACTGAAATTCACAGAATCGAACAGGTGATTTCCATTCTAGCAAAACCAACCCCTCGAAATTCCTTCTCCCTCCTCTAAATGCCCAGACAGCTCTGTCTCAAGAACCAACCTTCTGACAGCCTGTTTAAAGAAAGTGCAGCCTGCTTGGACTGGGAGATGGTGACTGCAAGGCTAAAGGGAGTCCCTCTCACCAGAGTTAAAAATACCAAGTGTAAGGAAATTCCCTGGCGGTCCTAATGCACTTCCATTGCAGGGGGCCCGGGTTCGATCCCTGGTCAGGGAGCTAAGACCCTGCAAGCCGCATGGCACGGCCAAAAAATAAATAAAATAAAATAAAGGAACTTCATAAAATCCAGATCAATAATGTAAAATTCACAATGTTTGCCATCCAATAAAAAATTAATAAACATACAAAGGAGGAAAATCTGATTAATAACTAGGAGAAAATATGTCAATTTAAAAAAAAAAAAAACCCTTAAAAATACCAAGTGCAGGTTCTGGGCAAAGTTCTCTAGTTTTATCTGGTTCCCCATCTCTAAACTTCACATCAGGGGCGAAGTAAGGAATGACCAAGTATTTCCTAAAAGCAGAACAATCTGATTTTCCCTTAGAGAACAAACGAAAGGACTCGCCAATCTATCAAACAGATCTTGTTGGAGCTTGAAAGGATTGCTGCATATCCAGAAGGGCAGGTAGGGGCCTGCTGGGCTGACTCACAGAAGATACCATCTACGGCAAGTGCTGGTGGGGTCCATTCCCTGTTATTAAAACACACGTAACTGCTTTGGGTTTGCAGATGGTCTCTGCCAAGGCAATGAGGCTGCTGGATGGGATTTTGCCACCCACCTCTCAGTCCACTTTAAAGACAAGAGCAACCCCTCCATTTACCAATTTTGTTCCAGTAGTGTTTACCCTAGTGCTAGTCTGCCAGACTGACAGCACTGAGAACTGTGGAAAAGCCTGTCTCCCTAGATTTAGGCCAGGCAAGAGGCCCAGCAGCAACTGGTAACACTAAGTGCTACCAATTCAGAAATGCTAGGCATGAGGGGGTGGAGGGATGATGGACAAGGCCCCAGGTCCCAATTCAGCCACTCAACCACTGGCTCAGGTCCCCTCTGTGAAACAACATGATTTCTATGGTCCCCTTCAGCTCTAAAGATGCCAAGTTGTCAATTTGGGCATCTGGGCCCAAACCCACTTTCTAAATGGTCAGGATTAGCAATGCCAAGCCTCCCCGCTGATTTAGTACCAGGAAGCACCAAGCTCAGGAGATAAGGTATAATATAGACAGGGTTCCGGCCTCTGTCGGAACAGAGGGTGTGCGGGAGAGCTGGGAGGAAGGTGAGAGCCCAGAGGGTATGTGAAGGGCCAAGGCTACAGGGGAGAGTCCCGCCTGAGATACAAAATATGTGTCCTTGGAAATAAAAGACTTCTGTTTCTTTGGTGAATAAATAAGATACAAAATTAATCTCTTGGGCTGCTACTTTAGCATCAGTTGTTAAAGACACTTTTCTGTCTTGGCTATCATATTATACTTTGTATAATACTATCAACGGACCAGCATGCTTGGAGTTTCTGTGGTTTAAAACTGGATGTATGTCCCCTGCCCGCCATTTACTCTGGGTAATATAATGTGGAACTTTAAAAGGCTTGTTTAATTTCGAAGACATCAATTAGCTGTTGATAGGCTTTCGATAGATAAGACAACATGTTTTTTAAAATTTGGTCGTATTTATGACTAGGAATTGACTTTGAGTCCTTACAGCTTGCTTAGTGGAAGAACAAACTGTCAGTGTGGCCTATTAGGTCTAGCCTGTAAATAGAGACGTAAATGTAGTCTAAGGAAATATATAGCCTTATATGGTGGGGACTGACACTTGGACATCCACCATAGCAGTATTGAGAACAGTAAAACAGTTGAAAGAATCTCTAAGTCCCATAATTGGGAAACTCAAGTAACGCTATGGCATAGAATATAACAGGATAGGGGATGGGATGTTTTCCCACTGTCTTAAGAGTTTTAATTGGGGCCCCAAGCTGAGGACAATGGTATGCATACACCCCACGGAGAGGTGCCAGGTAAACCCCAAAGGACCAGCTGAGAAGGGCCAAGAATAGTGGTATGAGCCCCACCCTCAGCTTATAGAAGAGGAAGAGATTTCTGTGAAGGACTCAGAGGAAGAAGTGAGAGCGGGGGGGCTGCTTTCCTTCCTCTGCCCATAAGGAGGAAGGGGCAGCTCTCGGCTCCACCCCCCAAGCCAAGTGAAGGGGGCCTCAAGATCACCACTTGTTGGGTTCATCTTAAAAAAAGATGAACTCACTTTTTCCCCACTGCCCAGAGAAGCTATTTTCTTATTTTTCGACAGTGGCCCCACTATGCACCTGGTCACCAGCTGGAACTCTCTGAAGCAGATCTCCAACCCTCCCTTCTCTTCAGTCCCAAGTCCTGTCAGACGCTGAATCCCTGACATCTCTCCCTCAAAATGTGTTGTTATTACTTGGTTCTTCTTTTTCTTTTTTTTCCAAGCATCATTAGGGGTTGAATGGTGTCCCTCCAAAGACGCACATTGGAGTCCAAACCCCCAGTACCTCAGAGTGAGACTGTTATGTGGAGAGAGGCTCTTTACAAAGGTGATCAAGTTAAATGAGGCCACGAGGGTGGGTGCTAAACCAATATGACTGGTGTCCTTAGAAAAAGGGGAAATTTGCACAGAGACAGGCACACACAGAGGGAAGATGATGTGAAGAGACACAGGGAGCAGACGGCCGTCTACACACCCAGGAGAGAAACATGGCACAGATCTTTCCCTCAGGGCCCTCGGGAGGAACCAACCCTGCCCACACCTCGATTTCAGACTCACAGGCGCCACGCTGTGAAACAATGCATTTCTGCTGCTTACGGCACCCTCTGCATGGTGCTTCGTTACAGCAGTCACAGCGAGTGAACACTAACGTCTTGGAATTACAATCCCCGCTCTTCATTCTTCCTTCCACAGCTGCACTGGGGCCCCTGGGATGAGCTTCCTATAACAGCCACTTGGGGTCTCCTGGCCTCAGTCTTCCTACCCATCCCCTTGACGAGCCACTACAAGGATAACCTTTCTAAGACTGTTTTTATCCCGTCATTTCCCAGGGCCTGGAAGATGAAGCCCGTACTTCCAACGTGGCCCTCAAGATTCCTCTAGAGCAGCACCTCCCTCGGTGGCAGTTAGAGAAAACGTTGGCTGTTGGGGGACAGGTATGCCGGGGGTGGGAGAAACAAGCCTTTCTCTGATCGAAGAAGCTTGCTTACCTGTTGAATGAGCTCAGTAAATGTCTTCTCTCTGTCTTTTCCCTCTGTTTCTGTGCTGAGACTCTCTGAGAACCTAAGGGAGAGTCTCTTAAACATTCCGACTCAGCTTTCCTTGCCGGAGATTTAAAAATGCCCAATTTCACTGAAAGCTCTAAGTGTGCATCAATGTCCCCCCAGCACCTAGGAGAGTAGTGGTGAGACATTCTTGGACTCAAATACTGGATGGATGGATGGATAGATGGATGGATGGATGGATGGATGGATGGATGGGTCATCATCTATTTGCTTGCAGTCTATTTCCAATTTATCAAACACTGTCATACCACCACTTAGTTCACGAAGGCCTATGGCCTCCCTGCTGTATGAACAGAACAAACTCTTTAGTCCCCTAATATCTTGGCTGGATTTCTTTTTATTTATTTATTTAAAATTTTATTTTATATTGGAGTATAGCTGATTAACAGTGTTGTGTTAGTTTCAGGTGTACAGCAAAGTGATTCAGTTATACATATATATGTATCTATTCTTTTCCCATTTAGGTTATTACAGAATACTGAGCAGAGTTCCCCGCACTATACAGTAGGTCCTTGTTGATTATCTATTTTAAATATAGTAGTGTGTATAGTCAATCCCACTTCGATGGATTTCTTCCCTTCCTGCCCCATCCAAATGTCATCATTCAAGGCACAATTCAAATTTGACATCAACTAACTCAACTTCTTGCCTTTACATCTAAAAAAGAAGTTTCTATCTTTCCCTATCCAACCCTTCTTCTAGTCTTGCCTCTGAAAAAGAGTTGAGGTTCTTACTTTTAAAATGCTAACTCATCTCTCTGTACCTTTGATAACTTTATTTATCTAACATAGGGGCACATATATCTCACCTTCCAGATTACAATGAGGGAAATCAATGTGCTGTGTCTTCTCCACAAGATATTGCTAAGGATGTTATCAATAAACAGTTGCTAAGAAAATTAATCCTCTCTACCTTCCACAGGGAAAACAAATCCCATTAATTATTCCACTTCTCTTTCTTCTCCCTCTTAATTTTTAATCTCTCCACTCCTGGTGATAACTTATCCTTTAAAATCTGTTGTTTCCCAACATTAAAAAAAGAAGCTTTTCCTGTATCTTCCAACACCTTCAGATAAAAGTTTAGTATTTTTTCCTTGCTACCTTAATGAATTTGACAGAACTACATAAACTTTCTTATCACCCACTCACTCCTTCAGCCTTGTGCAATTATGTTTTTGTCCCTATGATCGAGCTCCTTCCTGAAAGGTCCCAGTAACATCTGAAAGGATAAATCCAAAGGTGTCTTTGTAGGCCTCGCCCTTGACCACAGGATGATGTTGACAGCCCTTTCCTTGGCACGTGAAGCAATGCCCAATCCTGGCCTTTTTCTCTCCTTATTCAACATGTATTTATTGAGACTTTACTGCGTGCTAAGGATGGAGGATACACTTACAAGCCAAAAAACACAGCAGTCCCTGCCCTCGTGGGGAGAGACAATGAAGCCATCAGCAAACATGTAACTATAAACTGGGAAAGTGCTGCAAAGGAAAGTACAGATGCCTCGACCACTGACAGCGTTCTTCTCTGGCCACTCCTCTGTCTGCCTCTGAGCTCCTTTTCTTCCTCTGGCCTCCAGATTGTTCCTCAAGGCTCCATCCTGGGCTCTCCTCTCTGCTTTTCCACAAGGACTCTCTCATCAACAGTCCCATCCTCCCCTTGGGCTTCAAGTGTAACCTCCTGATGCAGGAATCCTAAACCAACCCCCAATGCAGCCCTTCCTATCACACATCTCACATACCCCAAACTCTATAGACCATTATCTCCTTTTTCCACAGCCCACAAACAAACAAACAATTCTCAATCCTAAAAACACACAAATCTTATCATCCTCCTGAATTCTCTATTGATATTGTTAGTAGCATCCCTCTCCCAACCACAGGCCTAAGACCTGGTCTCATCTTCTCTCCAGTCTCCCAGCGTCCCAGATACGGTCATGGGACCATCCCTTAAAACCACCAATACCTTCCACCTGCCTCTCTCTGGCATTCAAGGCTCTGGGACCCCGGATTCAACAGATCTTCCAGCCTCACTGCCTACAATCTCCCAATACTGCAGCTCCAGGCAAAGTATTCGTCCCTGACTCTTCTCAGAGCCTTTGCTTACAGCATTCCTTCTACCAGGAGTGCTCCCACCCTGCCCTCAGACACACATCCTCGAATCTATTTCTGCTATCAATAAATATCAGAGGTGACAGTATCATGCAGCCATTCAGACGGATGGTAAGGCCATGTAGCAAACTGGACGAAATGTTTGTGAGATAATATTATATAACAAAAGCAAGATATAAAATTGTCTGCAAACAGTTTTTATAATTATCCTTATGAAAAAAATGTATAAGGGAATAACTACATCAATATGACAAAAATAGAGTATGAGTGGTGGAATTCTGGATGAGTTTTTTTGTTTTTCTAGATTCTAAATTCCATTTAGTGTGGTTTTTAAAATATATGTATACTTCAAAATAGTTTTAGATTTACAGAAAATTTGAGAAGATAGTATAGAGCATTCCTGTACACCCTACACCGGTTTCCCTTATTACCAACACCATAAATTAGTATCACACTAATAATACCGTATCACATCATAATCACCATATATCATAATCATATCATATCATAATCATATCATAATCACCAATAATTTAATGTGGTTTTTAAACCTTAAAAAAAATTAGTTTGGTAAAACCAAAAAAACAGCATAAATAGAAGAAAATGTCATTTTTTTCATAACTTCTAACTCCAACTTAGCATCCTAATATTTACTGTTTTTCTTATTACCTCAGTCTCCTCTTGGCATGGATTCTTGGCTACAAACTGGAATAAATTTTGCTTAACTATCATTTGCCATACATGTGTGCCTGTAGTTAAAGTAGTTGAAATTCTATTGTTTGACAAAGGTTCTGGGAAACATTTTCTATAACATAAAGAACCATGAGGGTGAATGAGACTCTTCACTCCCAATGCAGGGGGCCCGGGTTCGATCCCTGGTTAGGGAACTAGACCCCACATGCATGCTGCAACTAGGAATTCGCATGCCACAACTAAGGAACCCAGGAGCCGCAACTAAGGAGCCCACCTGCCACAACTAAGACCCAGAGCAACCAAATAAATATATAAATAAATAAATATTTTTAAAACAAAGAACCATGAAAAATTTTAAACAGCTGAACCATATCCACATTTAGAATCTAATGCTGTGTACACTGCTTCTCCAGGTCTGGAAGCTCTGCCTGGGGTCTGGTCTCCTCCCCCAACTCCCCTTGGTATATTGCATGTCCAAGAATACCCGGTCTCAGAGCATATGCTCGACGAGTACCAGCTGTAACAAACTGTAGAAGTAGGATAGTTCTAATAGATGGGGTATTGATTTTAAATCACTAAAAGTAAAGTGTCCTTTATGAAATTTTATGACATGTCAGATTTCCATTTTGATGCCAGGATACCACAATGTTTTTCCGTGGCATCATTCAAAAAAGGTGTCTAAAATTGTCTTAAGTGAAGTGGATTTTAGTTTCTAAATTATAAAAATCAATGAAACAGCATATGTTAATATTCTAAAAAATGTATTTTCAACTTGCTTTTAATGTCTGAGCTATAGAAAATGAAGCGTGGGGATGTTTTTGTTTTTGTTTTTTTTAAACGTTTCTCCCCTAGTGAGTTTTCTTTGTTCTAACTGCCAAGTTGGTTTCAAGGACTCTTTCTGGATATCTAGCAGTTAGAACAAATCCTATAGATCATGCAAAGAAATAACCAACTGCAGTAGGTAGGTACAGTGCTACTTTTTATAGGAATGTAAGACACCCTGTTTTAAAACAGAACTTAAATTAAAATCTCAAATAGGTTTTTCCTGCTTTTTTTAGTTGATAAATCTTTTTTCATCTTTAAAGACAGTCTACTTGATAAAGCCAGAACTATAACACTGAAATTAGAAAAAATACTGAACAGTGTCCTAATGCATATTCTGTACCTAATCTTAAATGATTTTGGAAAATCCCTAAAACTAAACAAACAACGTAACATTCTTGTATCTTCAAAGGAGTCCGTATCATGTTGCAAAAAATGTGGGGAGCAAAACTTTATTAAACAAATTAAGGATTGCAAGAAAGGAAAAAATTATACTTTAGGTTCACTAAAATAGTTCAAATTCAGTCAATGTCAAAGTCAATCATTAGACTGTAATTCCAAGAAAAATGCTGAGTATCAGGATTAATAAATAAGAAAATAATATTCTCAGTGGGCAACTGAAGACCCCCAAATCAAAGTTAAAAGTAGCACCATTGACAATTTTCAAGAGAACCGTGTTTATGATTAAAATTGCTTGTTTTATCAACTATTGTATAACTCTGCTTTACTACAAAAGTGATATGATTATCCAAGAATATCACTATTAATGACTTATTACTGACTGATGTTTTAAAAGCAAGACTAAACAAAGCTTCAAATTTGTCTTGCTAAAAATTAACTTGGTAGCAATATTATAAAGAGAGCAGGACCCAACCAGTCTATCTTGAGGCAAGACATCCTTTTTGAGACATTTAATATTCTAACTATAGTTTAACAGATGTGAGGTATTGTGCAGTTTTGCTAATGAGCTTTGAGTGAGTGAACAGAGAGGGGCTGGAAAGTACAAGTAGTAACTGAAGCACACGGTGACCCAAGGAAGCTTCTGGAAGGATGTACCTCAAAAGGTGAACAATGGAATGTGACAAGCAATTCTCAACCTTTTGGTACATTTTTGTTGTATCTGAAGTTTAAAATAACAAACGGTCTTTTATAATCAGAGAACAATAGATGTATTTTGGAAAAGGACAATTAAAATAATATGTTAAAATTTGACATCTGATATCTGAACAAAGTAAAAGTTTTATAGAACATTACAAAAATGTTTTTAAACTACCCAGTTTTGTTGAGGCTTTTAAAAAAAAGTTCCTATCCACAGCATACCAACTACACACGAAAGAAAGCAACTCTCCTTTCTACCTCAGTAACACTGATGGTTTTTGGCATATGGATAAATATTTATTTCCAAAAAATGGATTAAAGCTACCCCAGTTACTAAAAGTAACAGAAGTTGTATAGATATGCTACATTACTGGGATGCTTAAAGATCATTTCCAAACTTATTATCTAAAAATCCTGTTCTTTCTTTATTTTTAAAGCTCTAGAAGACAATTCCTAAATAAATTCTAGTTAGATTAGCATGTACTTAAGGGTAAAAATATAACTGAAATTATTCTTACCTGGTGTTGCACATCAGAATTTGTTGGGCAGTTCAAACTAATTGGATCACACTCCTCTGCTAGGGATTAAAAAAAAAAAAAAAAAAAAAGATGCAAACTTGATAAAGAAAGCACATACTTTGTGGTCGTAAGGCCTAAAATTAAGACTGAATATTATGTGCTGTTTACATCTGGTAAAGCCAGGAGGACCTTGAATGGCCCAGCTGCAAGTCCCCCTCCCTGCTCTGCTCCTGTGGATAAGACCGCCAGCTAAACAACACTCCTTTTCAAGGGGACCAGGCACAGTCCCTGCTTATCCCTGAGCAGTGGGTTTCAGTTCCCTGCCAGACCACTGAATTATTCAGACAAGTCATCACATCCTTCCCTGGGAACCAGGGTCACATACCCTCTTGACAGGACAGCGCTTGTCACCCACAGCCCCTGGTTGTTCACCCTGTTCCCAAGTGCAACCCCCATGCGACCCTGCATGGCGTGCAGCGTCCTCCCTCCCCAGGCTGTGAATATCCATGACTCACAAGCTACTGTCAATCTCATCTGCCCAGTGTCAGGTGTCCTGTGTGTGGCCATCCCCATAACCCCAGAGCAGGATCCCTCCCTCACCAACAGGGTGAAGAGGAGGTAGTCCAAACACGTTCCCCTCTGATAACCTTACAACAGATTCCATGGTGTTCACTGTTTTGATAGTTTACTAAATTTCTCAGAGAGCAGAGTGGGATTATACTTGTCTTGATAGCTCACCCTCCTAAAAGTCAAACCGAAACCACTTCAGTTCTATGGTTAAAGTGGGGATTGCCAGTGAAAGTCAAAGGAACATGATAGGCATGTGAAGTGTCTAACACCTTTCGGAATTAACTGGTAGGAAGGAAATTCCATCCTTATGTTGTCTTACATATGTGTTAACTTCACAGTTCCCAACTTGTGGTGAAGATTGTACAAATGCATTAAAAACTGATTTTGTTCCATCAGATATTAATCTTTAACCACAGAATTCAACATCGCACTCTAACCTTGAAAATCGCCAGTAATATATTATGTTATGAAAGAAATGTTTAGTGGCATGTAAAACTTTAGAGTTAATAAAGCCCTTAATTGAGAATCATTTAATTCAAGGTTCAAAAGTTAGGACTGAGTAACAGATTGATTAATTCATCTATTTATTTTTACATTCCTTAACATTCATTGACCTATTATAGGCTGGGCTGATAGATTTATTCATATAAGGGGCTATATTTATTGCTGCCCACACAATTCTGACTAAAGGTCATTTTTTCCTTAACATTATTATCTGCAAAATTTAAACTAAAAGCACGGTCTTTTATTAAGATTCCATATGGTATCTTTTTAAGCTGGAGCAGTAGAGATCTTACCTAGCCTTCTGTTTCTCAAGACAGTCCCAGCTCTCTTGCACCAGAATCACCCGGGCTGCCTGTCAACAATGCAGATTCCTGGGCTCCACTTCAGACCTTCTGAATTGGAATCTCAGGGACCCCAGAAATCTGACACTTAACAAGCACCCCACAGAATTCGGATGCACACTAATTTTTCACAGCAAAAAGTAACAGACATGTGGTTTCAGTCATACTAATTCTCACAATGGCCGGTGTCATAATTGTTAACCCAGAATTTTTGGACAAGTGGGGCTTTTTATTTCCCAACGCAATGTTAGCTTGAAATTAAAAAGCAACTTTTCTTACATGGTCCCCCAAGCACTCCTGTGGTTGCACCCCTCTCCTTCCCCTCTACCCTCCATAAAAGAAAACACATTCTCAGAATGGCCACCTTTGTATGTGTGTCATAATTGGGGGAGGGGTTGGTTTGCTAAAACAGGAGACTGTCAGCGTCATGGCTGGGTGGAAGGCAGTGAACTTGTGGAATGAGCGGGACCAGGTTGTAAATCTTGCGGGAAGGAGGGGTTTTTAGTTTCATGTTACAACAAGGAAACCTATTAGCAAGATACTGTCAGTCAATCGGCAAGATGAGAAATCGTCTAAAATACAACACATTGGCCTGCTAGTTTTCAGGCAGACATTTTTACTTTGGAATTATTTTGGCGATCTCCTGTGTACTTGTTTATTTTCTCTTTTTTCAAACTGAACTACTACTTCTACATTTAGTTAACGAATTATTCCAAATATCATCCATGCTTAAGTTCAAATTTCTCAAAATAATTAACAATAAAATCAGTCTACTTCTCTCTAACTTTACATCCGCTATTTAATTTTTTTGAACAATGGAAGGGCAGTAATGCCAGAGAAGATGAAGATGATAAAATCTTGAATGCTTTATGATGTAGTTATGTGCAATTTCCCCTCACTAGGAATAGTGCCTCAAAAGTCAGAATTCTTTTTCCAAAGACATTTTTCTCTCAAATATGAAGAGTCACATTCCCTTCAGAACCCTCAAGCCAGCAGTTTCTACGAGATACAGGAATTCTGTGATATAAGATAAACCCCAATCTTAAATTAGTCCTGAGTTTGGTGCCTACAGATTCTCACAGAGCACCTATCATAACAGAAGCCTGATAGAATGAACCTCCCGAAATCTCTAACATCAGGGGAGGCAGAAGCTACACATTTGTTCCCGACAAGAAAACAAGTATAATAACACGTTTCACCTCAAAAATGTGCTGATCATTGAAATCACACTAGATTCCCACAGTTGATTTATGGTAAAAGCGCATTATTCAGAACCACTCCAGTATGGACCGTGTTAAGGGACTACGTTGTACTGTCCAGGGGAAAAGCAGGAATATACTAGAATTATAATGAAGATTTGTGTGAAACATGCTACTTTTCTTAAGAAAATACATTTTGAGGACTTTTAAAATCAAATGGAAATGGTTCAAGCTAATTACAAACGATTCCTCTATTAAATATAGTAGCCCCCCTAGAATTCACTTAAGTGTCAGAGTCTGAATTGTTCTTAATATAATTAAATTACATTTACTTTTTTAAAAAATAAATTTATTTATTTATTTTTATTTTTGGCTGCGATGGGTCTTCGTTGCTGCGCGCGGGCTTTCTCTAGTTGCGGCGAGCGGGGGCTACTCTTCGTTGTGGTGCGCGGGCTTCTCATTGCGGTGGTTTCTCTTGTTGTGGAGCACGGGCTCTAGGCGCACGGGCTTCAGTGTTGTGGCACGCGGGCTTCAGTAGTTGTGGCTCCTGGGCTCTAGAGCGCAGGCTCAGTAGTTGTGGCGCACGGGCTTAGTTGCTCCGCGGCATGTGGGATCTTCCCGGACCAGGGCTCGAACCCGTATCCCCTGCACTGGCAGGTGGATTCTTAACCACTGCGCCACCAGGGAAGCCCTACATTTACTTTTAAGCTGTAAATTAGTCTCTTCACTAATTATATATGGGCTTTGTTTCCTTAAAAACAACTTCAATGAGAAAATTACCATAAGCATTTAACGATGATATCGGCTCCATTATGGTATGTTTGAAAAAAATACTGCAGACATTAAATTGTTATTAAATGCAAATGTTGGATATTACATAGAAGACAATGTATTTCTTGGAGATAAGAAATTATGTGCTTAATAACATTTCCCCGCCCTCCCTCATGAATAAGGACAGAGGAAAGATCTGGAGTTACTTGTCAACTCACCACCATTCTAATTAAGGTTTTGTAAAACTCAAATTCCAGGAGAAACCCAACGGTACACTTACTGTATTATCAGGCTGCTAAGCAACAATCTTTTTCTCTTAAGACAGGAAATCATGTTCAAGAGTGATAGAAAAGGTCTTCGGATAGTTGCTGCAGCCAAGTCTACCTAAAACGGTTGTTCCACTCTTGCCTACGAACGCTTTCAGCAGTCCTCTACCCTGACTGCTCACGATTCTTTTGCCAGATTTCCCTCCACCCCTGTCGGATGCTCGCTGGGAGTCAGGTGTTGTTCCAGACTCATTTCGTTGAATTCTCACAAGCCCCCTGGGAGGTCAGTGTAATACTGTCCTCTCTGCACTGCAGACTGGACACTGGGACCCTGAGCCATGAGGTCACCTGCTGAGTCCTCTCAGAGCTGGCGGTCTGGCTGCAGCTCGGGTCTCTCCTACATGTCTCCTACACGTGGCACGCCACATTCTTGAAGCTTCTAAGGCAGGCTCTCAAAGGGAGGTCTGTGTCCCACCCACTCAGGTTTGCATTAAAACACAGGTTTCTGGGCCTGACCCCAGACCTACCACATCATGATTTTGGAGTAGCGGGGCCCAGAATCTGCATTTTAAACTAGCTCCCCAGGTAATTCTTCACTGCACCCTAAAAATCCAAGGAACACGGCCCAAGACGGCCTCCGATTCGTCCTGGTGGCCTGGCTTGCACCTTCCACTTTCTTGCTGAACTAGGCAATCACAGCTTGGGGAATTCAGGACACTGAGAAGTCATTCATGGAGAGGGGAAAGGGCAAAGTGTGCTTGGGAGAAGCCTCCCCTAGAACAGCCAGGATTTGGGCTCAAACCTGGCCTTCAGCCTCGTTTCCCTACACCACTGCCGTTCCTGGGACGTGCACAGGAGGCAAAAGGAAAGAAACTCTAATGATGTCATTTCAGGGAGCAGGAAGAAGAGTCTGGTGAGTAGAGAATGAGGGAGGGGGACCTGGCAGAACTACAGACTTAACCGCAGGTGGGCCCTGCCAGGGAGCTCCCAACCCCGCAGCCCAGTGACCCTGTGATACCCATCACCACAAGGGCTGCTGGGGAACCCCACAGCAGGCTGTGCTGGGAAGTCCTTCCTCTCCAGGAAGCCGGGGGGTCCCTGCCATCTCTGAATCTGCTCAGATCTGATTGTTCCCCACCCCTCCTCTCTGGCCGGTCAGCAGAGCACAAGGTAAATGCTCCAGTGCGATAAGCGGCAGCTCGGCCTCCATACTGGATACAGCCTTGCAGGCTGCCCCAGGGGAAATTAGGAAAGGCTCAGGCCTTTATGGTCTGCACCACACCTGAGACATTAGCCTGTGGATCATAAAAGCAAGCTCTTTTTGCTTTGGGGCCTGACAGCATCCCTTGCCCCTTGTCTGGTAACAGAACCCTCTTTCCTGTGGTTTGAGTAGAACTGACTTCATGCCCTCCAACCTCGAGGCTCAGACCTGGTCACCCCTCCATCCTCCGACGACAGCAACTGATACAGCGATGGCCACACGACCAAACTGCTCCTTTCACGATTTGCCCCTAAAATTGTGCCATGTGTGCTGGGGGAAAGGCTCCCTCTTGCCCTGGCATCTTTAGCTGCACCAAGTAAAGCTGGAGGTGTCAGAGACTATCTTTCCCACCACGTGGGGAAAGCCTGCTCGAGTATGGAGCCAACACAGAAGACAGAGCAATGGCGGGGGGGAGTGGGGGACTGAGCCTGAGACATCATTTAAATGCTTGGATTTAGCAGCACCCAAAGACTCTAAGCCACCAAGTCCCCCCCCCCCCAATTTTAAACTACTTTGAGCTACATTTCTGACACTTGCAACCCACAGTCCTGGCTTTCTTCATTTTATGCATGTTAAAAACACCATAGGAATTTGATGTATAATTTGCTATAAAATAATTTCTACATTTTAATAAGAAAATTCATACCAGAGAAGGTCAAATCATGCACTAAATTATCAGTATGTTTCTGTTTTACAATTTTAAAAAATTAAAAATTACTTTGACTAGTGCTTTGTTCAAGATATGAAAGTAATCACAAGTTTAAATTGTTACATTAACTGTACATACCTTTAGGGAGTCCTGTGTCTTGAATGGGATATTTGTCTGACTGTAGAAACCAACAAAAGAGGAGTGTTACTTTTAAACACCGTAGTCAATTATAAGATCAAAGTGAAGAGAAAGCTTTGTCTTGGGAAAGTCATGATTTTAATTTAAATCCTTGCAAGTTTTTAGCCTTGGATTTATCTATACGCCTGACCCATTGCTTGTTTTCATTCTCAATTTTATAGAAATGAAATCAAGGTGGATGAGAAGTTAATGTTGAAACATGAAACAGAAGAAGACTTCAGCTCTGACCACTAACCCACACTTCCTCTCTTTTCTGCAGTGCTCTTCCCTCTATTTCCTGCAGCTCAAAATTGAGGGACATTTCTGTTAGTGAATTATGGGGACAGACCCATCTCTTCTCACCATTTCTATGACATTCATTCGGGCCAATAAGCATGTGTTCTGGGCAGTACTCACAATTGGAGAGCTCTGTCACGGGTTGACTAGGACAGGAGTCAAAAGGTAACTATCCCATTAATTGCACGAAGATCTACGAGTTAGTTACCCATTATGCACAATTATGCACAATTCCCCAATGCTTTAGTTGAGGGCAGTACTGTTGCAGGGAATTCAAAATAGCAAATGCTCTTACAATCACATTATTTCTTTGTTGGTACTGACAAATATGCAGGTATCGAAGCTTCTACTGCAGATTATACAATGTAGTCATTTTCTAAAGACTTCCATGAGAGGAGCGGGAATGCACCCAATCTCCCTAGCCTGTCCTCTGACCCCGGCTCAGTTCCCACCATCATCTGCATCTGGGCCTTTGGGTCCACAGTCCTCCAGCCTAAAAAAAAAAAAGCTGTACCTCCCAACTCTCCTGTAAGTCTCATCACTATCTTCCTTGGACAGAGGAGGAAAAGAAACAAATGTGGAACCAGGGATTCTGTTTTAAACGCCTTTCCTTGGAGTTTCTTTGGAGCTAGGCAGTAAAATTTCAGAACCTTCTAGAAGCCTCCAACCCCTTTCCACAAAAGAAATCAAACAATCATCTTTACAGTATCAGTTCAACCTTTGAAGGGGCTGGAGTCTAAGGTCAGACACACTGGTGGTCAAGCGTGTCTACATGACTGAGCCCCAATAACACTCTGGACCCCAAGGGCGGGGTGAACTTCCCTGGTTGTCAATACTCTGTGTGTATCATCACACATCGTTACTGAGACAAGTAAACACTGTCCACACAACGTCACTGACAGAGGGTAGCTGAAAGCTCCATGCTTGCAACTCTCCTGGGCCCTGTCCTATGCCCCACTTCCTTTGGCTGACTTTAATCTGAATACTTTTGCTGTAATAAACCACAATCCTGAGTGAAAAAAGAAATCAATCAATCAATCAATCATCAATCACAGAGAACTTAAAAATCAAATACTTTTCCCCCCGATTAAATCCTTCTCCATACTCTGCTCCCCAGAGCATGGAAAACACATCTGTACTATAGTGCTTATCAGGCTCTTTTCAAAGTATTTGTCTATTTCCTCAGACAGACTGTGAGTGTTTCAAGAGAAGGGACCATGATCTTTGCATCCCCAGATTTTGACTCTGTTCAGACTACATGAACGAACAAGTGCAGGTTTCCTGGAGAGACTGACCGTTGAGATGGGCCTAGAGAACGCCCAGGACTCAGATGACCGAGAGAAAGGAGCATGGCGATTGCAGATGGTGGGCACGGAGGAGCAAGGCCAGGTGGTTGGAAGACGGGCCAGCCTGTAGGAGAGATGCATGCTGGAGGTGGAAAAGGAAGACAGGGTTGGACACGAAATAATGGAGCCAGTTTCCATGGAAGACCCTGGAAAGGAGGCAAAGGGATTTAGGAAGGGTGCCGTTCTAGGATCTCGGGAAGCTTGGCTCATTTAACACTGCTGCCTGCTTCGTGCCCCACTCTGCACATGGGAAGATGGTCGGCACAGCCTCGCAGGAAGTCAGGCAAGCAAGTAATTCCCACACAATGCAATAAAAAGTAGGGACTACGGATAAGGCAGCACCCAAAGGCCCCAAGGCCGAGAAGCCTTCCCAGATAACACTTGAGCTGCGTGGCAGGATGCACAGGAGTTCAGTATGTGAGGAAGCAGGGAGGGACCAGCACTCTGGGTATCCCAGGATGGGGGGAGGGCGTGGGGCATTTGAGGAGCAGCAAACAGCTACACACAGCTGGCTCATCAGGGGGATGCTGAGACACGGTCACGGAGGACCTCATCTGCCATGTCAAGGACCATGTATTCAATCCTGGAAGGAATGTTATAGTTGAAATGTGTCCCCTCCAAAAATACCTCGAAGTCCTAACCCCTAGTACCTCAGACTGCGACCTCATTGGAAACAGGGTCATTGTAGATAGAATTACTTAAGGTGAGGTCATACTGGTGTAGGGTAGGCCCTTAATCCAACAGGACAGACGTCCTTGTAAGAGGAGAAGAGGTAACAAGACAGACACACAGGGAGAAGACAGCCACGTGCCACCAAAGGGAGTGAACGGAGCGAAGCAGCTACAAGCCAGGGGACACCAAGAACTGCTGACGACCATCAGAAGCCAGAAGAGGGGATTCCCTGGTGGCGCAGTGGTTGAGAATCTGCCTGCCAATGCAGGGGACAAGGGTTCGAGCCCTGGTCCGGGAAGATCCCACATGCCGCGAAGCAACTAAGCCCGTGCGCCACAACTACTGAGCCTGCGTTCTAGGGTCCGCAAGCCACAACTACTGAGCCCGTGTGCCACAACTACTGAAGCCCGCGTGCCTAGAGCCCGTGCTCCGCAACAAGAGAAGCCACCGCAATGAGAAGTCCGCGCACCGCAACGACGAGTAGCCCCTGCTCGCCACAAGTAGAGAAACCCCACGCAAAGCAACAAAGACCCAACACAGCCAAAAATAAATTTTAAAAATTAAAAGAAAAAAAAAGTGGTAACACAGGTAAATCAACAGTGTATGCCCATCTGACACATGGGCAGCCTGCCTTTACTTTAAGGTTGTCTTATTTTTTCTTTCAATCTCGTTAGATATTTTGATTTCTGAAGAATTGGTAATTAAAAATAGATAGTATTAAAAGTAGACAAGCAGATAAAGACCTCACGTAACCTAAGAAGACCAATTCTGATATGTGCAAAATGAGAACAGAGTCTAACACCATTTTTAACCTGGAGAAACCCCAAGTTTATTATGTCACAGAGAAATATCATGAAAAAGAAATTTATCTTGGAAAACCTTATTTTAGGGTTTCAAATTTCATGTAAGTACTAAAAAATATAAAGAAATAACAAAGGGAAAAAAGGAAAAACAGGAGTCATCACCATTAATGTAAAAGCTGTAACCTACCATATTAAGGGATATAGTGCTAGGGTCTGTGTCTTCCACTGGCTCCTTTGTCAAATGATCTGTAAAGAGAACAAATGGAGAGCATTTTTTTAACTTAGAAGCACAGTGTGTCCTTTGATAACTGTCTTCATATAGACACAAGCTACCCCAATCAGTTTGGAGAAAAGCTTACTTTCAGTCATTAGTGGAAACAAAATAAGAAAGAATGAGTTCAGGCTGCATCAAGAAAGTGATTATGACTAATAAACTACATTAAAAAAATATTTTGGAACAGTTTACTTATAGATATCTACAAATACTCAGAGGTACAAATAACTACAAATTAGGCGAATGTGATATTAATGACTCTTTTGCATATTGGATTTTGAGACAGGCTGGGACCTGGGACCCTTTACTGGAGCGCTTGCACCTGGACAAACATCTCCTCAAGCAACAGAGTACAAAGAAACTATAAAAGACTAAAAATAACTGCATGCAAGTGCCGTTGGGCAAATTATGAACAACATACAGAAAAGAATACAAAAAGGGCACAAACCAACCGCCATTTCTGAGGTGCCGGGAGCAAAAGCAGGGTACTGCACGTGATCCCTGCACACAGCACCACCAAGGGGGTGGTCAGGCCACCTAAGCCACCCCTCAGGCCCGACCCACCAATCCGCTCCCACCCTCACCCCATTTAAGGGACCAGCTCACCGCGCCCCCCTAGGACAGCAAGCAAGGGCACCTGTTTCTTGTTTTTACCCCTCATGCTGCAGCACGACTCCCAATAAAGCATTGCCTGAGTTTCTCGTCTGGTCTCTTATCAATTTCTATTGATTAAAGAGTCCAAGGACCCAGGTCGGCAACAATCTGATTATAACTTTGAGCAAGAAAATTAGAAAAAAAAGCTCCCCCTTTCCAAGACACTTTACGAAACATCTGCCAGAAAACTATCTTGCTCGATAACCATATCTGTCTGAATGGGATCCTCACTATTTTGTGCAGTCACTACACAACCTGCAAAACCCTAAGTGGCCAGCCTTGGGCCAGTCAAGATTCATCTTTCATTTTTCTCCCAAATCTTCATTAAGTACATACTGTGGCCCAGGTACTAGGTCCTGGGAATGCCTTGGGGGATCCAAACAAACAAAACAGGACAACTTATGGAGATCATTTGTTTGTTCTCCCTAGATGTTTCCCATCCGAGAATGTGTCCAGACTTCTCACATTTCTCTCCCCGCAGGTGTTGACAATGCCCGAAGGAGAAGCAGTGTGAAGGGAACATCTTTTTATTTGTTTTATGACAGGCTACAGTCACTGGAGAGATTAAAGGAGGTGGCCCAGAGGAGCGGGGGCAAAAGGAGAGTTTTTGCCAGTGTCCCCCCATGCAGCAGGGAACAGACACTGCAGCTCCATGAGTGGGGACTGTGCCGTGGTCCTTAGCAGAGCCCAGAGGTGGCAAGACCACACCAGGGAATGCACGGAGGGGGCTAACCCCTGGGTCCCAGGGTTCCCAGCTCCACAGAGAAACCAACCCGTGATTTGGGTCTGCAAGAGAAACACAGGGCTCCGGGACCTCAAGAGTCATCTCAGGCTTGGACAACCAGGACATCAAGCCAACCCGGATGCACTAAAAATTCAAGGCCCCTCCTTTTCCAAGCACCACATCATCCTCTTAGATTCCTATATGACCCTAAGGAAGGGGCCAGGCCCCAGTTTGGACTGAAATGGAATTTCCTGCCAGCCCAGTAGATTAGAGACTCAGACCTGGATTTAAGTTAATGTAAAGAAAATAAGAACAAGTTGTGTTGCTAACTCCACCCTGAGTTTACAGAACTCCTGCTGCCCAAGGAAAAGGCAATTATCATACAGAGCACTTGGTGTTAAGACAGCAGAAATGCAGAAGGATATGGAAACACAGGAGGAACACAAGCCCAGCCTGGGGTGTCTGGTGGGGAGTGAAGAGTGGGTAGAGAGGAGCCCATAGAGGAGATGACACTTGAGTCCAGAAGGATGAGTTGAAGCTGCCAGGAGAAGTCAGGGAGGGAAAAGCATTCTAGGCAGAGGGAACAGCATAGGCGAAGGCCTAGAGATGAAAAAGAACAGGACACATGAGCATACTTCAAATAGGTCCAGCCGGACACCTGCATTCGGTTTTCCAGTTTTTCCTTTCTATCCTTCTCATGTCTAGCTCCTGGCTGGGGAGCGGGTAGTAGAAGCCACCATGAGTAGCCTCCAGTCCTTTCTTTCCCTCCTATCACAGCCTAGTCTCAACCACTTCATTTTCACCAAAGTGTATCTGGATGATGAAACATTTTTTTTGGCCACGCAGCCTTGTGGGATCTTAGTTCCCCAACCAGGGATTGGACCAGGGCCTTCAGCAGTGAGAGCGTGTTGTCCTAACCACTGGACCGCCAGGGCATTCCCTGGATGATACTACTTTAAAAGCTTACCTCCACTAGGGGGGTGGAATTTTAATAGGTATCCTGTGCAGCTATTGCCCACCAAGTCTATGACAAGTTAGGCCTGTTTCCTACAGAGACATTAGTACGTGAGGAAGGAAAAAGATGAAGAGGAAGAAAATGGAGGAGACAGCTGGGAAAGGCAGAATTACCCCAAAAGCAGCAGTGAGAATGCAAACAGGACAGTTAAAGGGAAGGCACACAGGGCTTGGGAGGAGAAGGGTTGGGTCCTCACCGCCACACCGCTGAGACCTAGTGGCCTGACCTTGAATGAGTCTAGCGGTATGACCTTGGATGACTCACGTTAAGTGTTCCCAGCCAACAGGAGGGGGTCCACGTGGCTGGTTCCCACACCCAGCTGATCATCATTATTCTGGTCAGGTCAGGTTTGGGAACGACTCCCCCTGAGAACCTGTGCCTCAGAGGGTGATGTGGTGAACAGGACAAGTGTTTGGAGGCCCAAAGTCTCTTGCTTTGGTCTGAAACCTCTGAGAATAGATGGAATTTAAGATGGGAAGGGAACGGAGAATTTAGGGGGTTTTTTTGTTGTTTTCTGAAGCACAACAGCAAAGTGAGAGAGAAAACAGGAAAGGCTTAGACAATCAGGAAAGGTTTAGGACTAGTCTTAGAGGCACTTTCAGGTCTTTTATTATTTTCATTCGCATGGTTGTGACTGTATCAGCTTCTGACGTAGACCAGGCTGGGGATGAAGTTCTTTCTTACGTGTTATTGCCAAATCCGCTCACAGACCCAGGCCCACGGTGTCGCTCCACTTGTTCTACCTGATCCCGGGCCTTCCCCTGGCCCTTGCTGTAGTTCACGCAGAAACACCTTTGTTCTCACAGGCCCGTGTTGTGTACCGACAGATTATTTGGAGGAGGGCTGATCCTGGTGATTTGAGACTAGTCTAGAAGTAAGCAGTTGTCCTAAAGTATTTCTGAGAGCTCCTGGAGCCACATGTTTACAATATTATTAGTATAAAGTCAAATAGTTTACTCAGAAGCTTTAAAATGTTTATTTTTACAGGCCCCAGGTAACAGCAGGCTGGGCCTCTAGGCAAGGCTCTGATATCAGATGGGGCACGAAGAAGCCGAAACAGAAAGGGGGATCGTGCGAGCTCCGAGGCGGCAAGGCCAGCAGCTCAGCCAGGGGTGGGTGGGGACCTTCCTCTTGCTCCTGGTTGTCGCTCTACTGTCCCAAAGCTGCCCCCATTCTCCTGGATTTGTGACTCTAAAGAAGGCAGAGATCACCCCAAATTAGCTGGTAATTGACCAAAGGGGGTCTCACCGATGGCAATGAGAATGATGTTTAATTCACATGAGCATCTTCTGGGGAGGTCCTCAAAAGGCCTGAGTGAAACCCATGGTGAGCTGATGCCACTCAGCTGCTGGAAGGGCACCCGGCCTGGCTCCCGGAGGCCCCAGGTGAGAGCTAGCGAGGCCAGCTGCAGTTACTTGCTTCTCTGGGCCTCAAGTGCCTCATCTGTAATATTCAGGGGGCAGGGGGACAGAGAGCCTCCACATGCCCTTCCAGCTTTAAAAGTCCATGAGTGGTGAGAAGTAGGGGCCCCAAAGGTGAAAAGAGCATCTTCAGGTGAAGGTCACTCTGACACAGGAAGCCCAGTTACAATTAGAGCTCCCACTTACCCAGTACCCCTCCCCGCCCACCCACCCCATCGCCCCATGCTACCTGGTTTACACACAGCCCCGTTTCATCCTCACAGTAACCCTGAGAGAGGGCCAAGTGTCTCCTTTATCCATACTGAGTGCCCAAGGTCATAGGGCAAAGGACGCAGCAGAATTTGGATCTGGGACTTTCTGACTTCAAAATCTACCCGTTTTCCACTACCTTCGGGTTGCTTGAAGTGGTTCCTGCATTGACCACCTGATAACAGACTGTCCTGGGGGGAACAGACTGTCCTGGGGGGATCTCTGTGTCCAAATTTTCCCTTCCTATAAGGGTACCAGTCACATTGGATGAGAGCTCACTCTGATGACCTCATTTTAACTTGACTGCTTCTGTAAAGACTTTATTCCCAAATCAGGTCACGTTCTGAGGTACTGGGGGTTAGGATGCCAACAAATTTTTTTTGGGTGGGGAGCACAGTTCAACCCATAACAGTCCACTCTCTGGCCCCCAAATTCATGTCCTTCCCATGCGCAAAACATTCACCCGACATCCCCCAAAGCTTTCATCATTCTGGCATCAACTCTAAATGCAAAATCTCACCTACCCATCATCCACTCAAAGACCCAGCTCTCGTCAGCTCCTGAATCAGAATCCCCAGGAGCCCTGGAGACTGTGGGCTGCACCCGGCAGCCTCTCCACCAGGAACGATCTCGGATTGTCCAACACAGACGCGGGTGAGCTGCCCAAGAGCAGCACGGTCACGTCCGGACATCTCCCTTTATGAATCACATTAGATAAGGGCCAATAGCTCCTCAAGACAGTTCCTCAAAGGAAGATCAAAGATCTCCTCTAAAGATGTCCTTTCAGAGAAACAAAGAGGGAAGCGTGTCTCAGAGCTTCCTGGCTTTCCCGATCATCAGGAGTCAAAAGAGTGGGGCCTTTTGTGCTTCTTAGTGAAAAAGTAAAGGCAATTCTTTGAACTCGGTGATTTCAGAGTTCATTTATTTTTCCTCTGTTATTATTTTTTGTACCCTAGCTTTTCTTTTGACCTACAGCTGTCTTCACTACTGATTCTAAGGAAGCCCTAGAGTCCTAACCGTATTCAGGATTACAGAAGCTCTCAGGGCAAGCAGCGCTGACACGCTGCTAAGTTTACCTTCTTCTCTGTCTTTGGCAGCAGCCCTGCTCTGTCATCCCTGCACCTCAGAGCAGGGGCTGAACAAGCTGAGAAAGGACCAGGGATCAAGAACGTGCACCTCTAGAGCAACTTCTCTGGATGATGGCCAAGCTGAGGGAGAGGGGAGGGGAGGGAAGAGATGAACCAAGGGATGAAAGAGGAATGCAGACAAGGGGGAAATACTTGGGTAGAGAGAAGAAAACTTAGAGGCATTGTAAGAAACGGAAAGAAATGAAGTGGGCATTGGAAAAACCCACGGGACGGGGAAGGAGAAAGGGAAGAAGGAAGGAAGAAAGGAAAACCGCAGCCTGTCAGCACTCTCTGGTGGATGTGGTGAACCAACTGGCCGGTCCAGCCTTTCAAATAAGGGTGCTGCTTGAAGTGGTTCCCCCTTTAGTCCTGGTTTCTGCTCCCGGTGCTACTGGAGTTTGCAAGAAGGACAGGGTGCCACCTCAGACCCATCCAAGCGTGGAGGAGGGCTCAGAGGGGTGCATGAGGGGTGAGATGCCACCTAAGGGGCTGTCCTGGGCCAGGGCTCCCAGGGAGCAGCCCTGTGTGCAGTGCAAACAATACCCCGAGGATGAACAAAGGCAGAACATACGCTGATGCGCTCCGTGGCCAAGGGCACTTAGCTCACTGCGACGAAGCAATGAACTGTACCATCTCCCCAACTCTCCCGACTTTCAAAGCCTCTTTCTTTGTTTCTATCCTTAATATCTGTATGAACACGAACCAGATTTTATTCACTTTCAACAGGCAATTCTGACTCATTCCACGATGGATGGTTTATTAGTAGTAGAGATGGAATGAGATAGCTACACTGTAACCAGCATGACTATTTTCCTGCCAGTGTAAATCTTCTCAGGGCAAAGGGTTGTTTTTTTAATTAAGTTCATACGGTATAATAATAGATACCCACCTTTGTTATATGCATGTGGATATAAAAACATCTTTATTTTTTTTTTACCTTTACAAGGTAAACCCAGTTAACATATCTAACTGAATCAGTTCCTAAGATGCCAATATGGGAAGAGCTTTTTCTGCCCCCAGTTTGATGCATAGGTGATTACATTTTATATCTTTCATTCATTTACTGAGATGATAAGTATTTAACCAGGGCTTACTATGTGCTGGGTACTGGGCCAGGCGTTGGAGAAAAACGGTCGAGCAAAACAGACGTGCCCTCTGTCCAAGAACTTAAGAGTCTAAGGGGGAAGAGAGACAATGGTGAAATCTTCACAGCTAGAAACGGTGACAGGTGCTGGAAGGGTGCACCAAGGTTGTGTAACATGGAGCTGAATCTACATCAGTTTTGATCTGAAATCTGAAGGGTGGGCAGGAGGTAACTGGACCGGCGGGGGTTGGGGGGAGGTGAAGGGAGCCTTCCAGGCGGCAGAAACAACTTGTGCAAAGGCCAGGAGGCAGGTGGTCCAGGGCTCTCAAGGAAACAGAGGAGGCAGGGTGGCTGCAGTGCAGACGAAGAGACAGAGCAGGCCTGCCGACTGAAGGGAGAGCTACAGGCCCACGTACAGAGTATGGACACCACTGAAGGACTGAGGATTTACTGGAAAGTCAGCGCAGGTTTCTGAGTAGAGGAATGGAGAGATCTGATTTGTTTTTAAAAGGTCACTCTGGCCACTTTTAGGTGAACAGGTTGGTGGAAGGTGAGAGTGTGTGTGGAAATACCAGTTGGAGGTGAGTGCAGGAAATCTGGTGAGACAGCATGGTAACTGGGTCTGGGGTGGAGACATGAAAATGCCACGTAACGAGTTTTACACATTATCACCACTTGTGGCTTCATTACAGAAATGGAAGGGATGTGTCCTGGAGGTTATAGAAATGATATGAGATGTTAGAAAGAGGAAGTCATTTTTTGGGTCATATTTCTGTCCAACCCTTTGTTTCTATATGCAAGTGTGGAGATATTATATATCTTTTTTTAAACTGGAAGAACCCTCATCTAATTGACAGAATTCCAGAGTGGGAATGGACATGAGTGTTTCTTTCAGATGCCTGGAGATGTTCTTCAACATCCCTGCAAGTGACAGGGAGATCTCTACTCAGGAGGTCTCTCCCCTCTTTGTAGGAAGCCAACAAAAGTCCACCAACAAGTTTGGGTTCTACCTCTCAAAGTCAAGGAGACTGGTTCTTTCCGAATGACACCCTCCTATCATCATTTCCTCAGGTCTCTCATCCCGTCACATGTGCTGGGATTTCCAAGTCCCTTTGTCCCAGGTTGTGAGCTTCCATCTTGGCTGGGCCAAGCAGGCTAAGTAGCATCACCGGACTTCTAGATCCTGTAGTACTATTACTGTCATCTAAGATCCTATTAGCTGCCCTGGTGGCCTTATCACACTCTTGACTCACTGAGGCTTTTTATACATGAAGCTGTGTTTCCCAGCACCCACTTCCTCTGGTGCCATTGATTTTGGGGGTCCCAAGCAGACCTTATATGTATCCCCATTCAGTGGGTCCCGATCAAGATCTTTTTGAATCTCCTTCACCATCATCATTTAATGAGATGCGAAACCACTGTTAGTAAAATCTAGCTTAACACCTCTTGGCGTCTTGCCAATTACATTTTCAGAAGAGGAAGTGGATGCGGAGGTGAGAGTTGAGGGGCAGGGGTAGGATTTCTCCCTTAATTTCCCCTTCTGTTTTTCCAAACAATGAATATGGGGGAGGAGAAGGATATCCAAACCATTTATTTATCTTCCATCTCCCATGGATAAAATGTTTACCATTCCTCACTTAAAGAACCACCACTTGAAGGAGAATTTAGATCTTTCTTAAAATCTCCAGGAAATTCTCCCAGACCCAGCACATCACAATGCCAAGTTAGCAATCTTCTGACCCACCTCCAGATACTTTCTCATTCTCCTAACTGCTCAAGCCCCAAATGAACAATAAAACATTCAAGCTCCAGCCCTGCCCAAGCCCAAGAAATAAAATAGGGAACACGTGTCTCTAAGCAGGTATCTGTGGTTCTGTATATCTGGTTCTCTCCCTAGCCTTTCCAGCCTCAACAAAACTAGAAAAAGCCCCAGTGTGCTCTGGGGGATACATCATTCATTCATTCGCGTGTTCGACAAACATTCACTGAGGATCAGCCTAGGGTATGGGAGAGCAAGGACAGCAAATTCCTGAAAGGTGAAATCTGAGGAAGATTTTCAATTCAAGTGAAATTAAAGAAGAATCGAGGGCCTGGTCTCAGGTACAGACACAGTATTTTACGGTTTTTCAATTCAAGTGAGATGAAAGAAAAATCTAGATTCTGGCTTCAGGTGCAAACACAATATTTAATGATAAGGACAGAACTAGGGGCCATTCTAACCAAAGGCCTCTACAGGTGGGATCCGCCGCCTGGTTTTGTGGATACTAGTTTACGAAATAGCTCCGAGGGCCAATATTTAGAACAAAACCATTTAATAAAAGTGAAACGAGGAGAGAAGCGGAGAAATGAGAAGGCACGTGAGCGGGGAGAAAGGGAGAGCTCGGGAGGAAAAAAAGAAATCCACCCCTTGCGCTCTTTTCTGCCGGAGAGGTTTGAGGGGCTTGTTTCAACCTGGCATCCCCGGTGCAGAACAAAGAGACTGGGGCGAGAGAGCGAGAGGAGAGAAGGGGCGTCTCAGACATGCCTGGGGGCGACTGGGGCCAGGGGGCCGCGGGGGGCGCCGGAGGCGGGCGCCACCAGTGGCCGCTCGCGGGGGGAGCCTCGCACCTCGCCCTCCGGGACCGGGGGCCGCCGCTGTCCCCCGTCCGACCCCGGGTCGGGCGCCAGGGTCCAGGGTGGTCCCAGGTCACCCCTCGGGGCTCGCGGGGAGCTCGGCCCCGACAGCCCCGCCGCAGACGCGGACGCCTCGCGATCTAGCGACCCGCGGTCCGCGCTCCGGATGAGGGTGCGGCGCGGTGTCAACTTACCCGCGCGCACAGGGTCGTCCGGAGAAGCCATGGGGACGGGGTGGGGCCGACGGGCGCCCGAGCGGGGTCGGACGGCCGGCGGGACAGGGGAGGAGAGCCGGGTTGCAGGGCTGAGTTGCCCTGCCTTTCGGACGCGCGGGGAGCGAACCTCGGCGGCTCCGCGCGCCCCTCCTCCGCCCGCTCCTCCCCTGTCTCCGCCGCTCTTCCCGGCGCTCACTTCCTGCTTGGCAATTAGCAAAGCCCCTGCCGTGCGCGTCCGGGTTCCACCCCCCGCCCCCAGACGCGCGAGCCGGAACCCGGGTGCAGCGGGCCAGGGCGTGGGGAGAGTCCCCGGGTGCCCCGGGGTCCCCAGCGCCCGCCGCGAGCGCCCTTCCAGTCCTGCGCCCAGGTCTCCCACGGCAGGTCCCGCCGCGGAGCTCGCGCGAGTGCTGCCCGGGACCTGCTGCGAAGTGATTATTAGCCTTAAAAGCCGGCTGCAGTCGCGGGTCGCTCTCCTGGCTCCCTGCTTTCCCCCCGAGTCCGGCCGCAACTCTCCTCCGCGCACAGGCCTGGGCGGAGATGCCTGGCGGCGATCTGATGTTTAGACCATTTCCTGATCTTCAGGCAGAGTACGCCGCTGCATGATGGCACACGCTAATAATTTCTATTTTGATTTTTCTTTGGCATTGGTTATTACATGACCTCCAGGGTACTTACAACACAAAGGGAGTGAAAAGAGGAAGCCTGATACACACTCGCACAGCCTCGCTAGAAAAATAGCTTAGGGCTCCCTCGGAAATGCCAAGGTCTAATTTTTTTAATTTTAATTTTATACCAATTACGTGCGCACAGATTGGAATCTTTCACTAAGAATATTTTTAAGATTGTTATATTTTAACTAAACCTATCATCAGTCATAAATCTATTACTATACGATGGTTACAGGCAATTTAAATTTAATAGTAATCTCTTAAGGGTTTAAAATAACCTTTGTCTTCACACATAAGAATTGAAAGAAAGGAATTGATTTGAAAGAGATAACATAGCTTTCAGTCAATTTATCGTGAAGGAGCAGCCTCTGGCTAAAAACTCAGCTCCGAAAAATGCAGGAAAGCAGCAAGTGTGTACATACCCTCTTGGCGACCAGGGGCGTGCTTTGTGCCTCTCCCCCTCTGTTTAGTAGTCCTGAGGCCCATGGCACTCGCCAGATCGGCACTTAATATGCCATGAAAGAAACTAGAGGCTCAGAGAAGAGGGTCCGGCTGGGTGTCGACCTTCTGGTGGAAAGCTCTCTGGGGAATTTGTGGGTGGGAGGATGAACTTCCTTTTGGTCTGCCTTCTGATAGGAAGGGAAATTTTTTTAAACGGTGTTTTCTCTTAGCATCCATTTTGAGGTTTGGTTTGTGGTTCTTTCTGTACTTCTCATGATGATGGAATTATTTCTGAGGTTGGTTGTCAGGAACCACATAGCAAGCCGGCAACACAAGCTCAAGCGTTGCTCTGAAGCTGGTTTGCTTTTCAAAACCCTGAATTAATTGTCTTATCACTCCCACTCTTATTATATCAAATAGAAGATGGGTGGCAGAAACACACTTCAACGTTAATTTTTTAAAAGAAAATTGACTATATATATTATTCCCTTTCATTCCATTTCCTTGTACCTACTTTTTATGAATTGCAACCATAAGCCCTCATTACCTTATTTTTCCAATGTGCTTTGTGAACTCTAAAGTGTAATGCAAGTGGAACTTTTTTTTTTAATTTACAAAAAACTAATTTAAAAACAATTATTTTTTTAAACATCTTTAGTGGAGTATAATTGCTTTACAATGGTGTGTTAGTTTCTGCTTTATAACAAAGTGAATCAGTTATATATATACATATATCCCCATATCGCTTCCCTCTTGGGTCTCCCTCCCTCCCACCCTCCCTATCCCACCCCTCTAGATGGTCACAAAGCACAGAGCTGATCTTCCTGTGCTATGCGGCTGCTTCCCACTAGCTATCTGTTTTACATTTGGTAGTGTATATATGTCCATGCCACTCTCTCACTTTGTCCCAGCTTACCCTTCCCCCTCCCCGTGTCCTCAAGTCCATTCTCCGGTAGGTCTGTGCCTTTATTCCCATCTTGCCCCTAGGTTCTTCATGACCATTTTTTTTGTTTTTTAGATTCCATATATATGTGTTAGCATACAGTATTTGTTTTTCTCTTTCTGACTTACTTCACTCTGTATGACAGACTCTAGGTCCATCTACCTCACTACAAATAATTCGATTTCGTTTCTTTTTATGGCTGAGTAATATTCCATTGTATATATTGCTACATCTTCTTTATCCATTCATCTGTTGATGGACACTTAAAAACAATTATCATCCACTGGAGTAGCCAAAGGGCTACCATACAATCTATTTGCTGTCATACTGTGTCCTTCTGCTTTTCCTTCGACTGCTACCCAAAGAGGGTTTTAAAACACTCTTTAAAATAGACATTTTTGACTTTTCTTAATAGCACCTAAATTAACTCATGAATCTCGGAATCACAATAAATGGGGATTGGTAACCAAAGAGTCAGATGTGCTGGATTTGACTCACAGGTCTGTCACCATGAGTTTGTGTTACTTTAGCACACAAAGTTACTAGTGTGCTACTTTGTGTGCACACTTTAGCACACAAAGTTTTGTTACTCAAAACTCTTGAGTCTGTAAGAATTTGTAGGATTGTGAAAGTTAAATGAAATATTGCATATATAAAATTACCTAAAAGTGCCTGGCTTATAGTAGGTACAAATAAACGAACTACTTTCCTGCCTTCATTCTTTCCTTGGAATTTAGTCTATTATGAGAAGCTCCTATTGCCTTTGTTATAAGAAATGAACCAGTATTTATTATAGGGTTCGTGCACAGCACGGATCAATGGATTGATTGATAGCCCCCTCATGCCCCAAACAAAATGCCAAGCCCTGGGAAACCAAAGTGAGAAGTCCCTGACTTTTAGGAGTGTGTGGTCAAGAGAGATCTGCAGGGCTTCCCTGGTGGCGCAGTGGTTGAGAATCTGCCTGCTAATGCAGGGGACACGGGTTCGAGCCCTGGTCTGGGAAGATCCCACATGCCACGGAGCAACTGGGCCCGTGAGCCACGACTGCTGAGCCTGCGCGTCTGGAGCCTGTGCTCCGCAACAGGAGAGGCCGCGATAGTGAGAGGCCCGCGCACCGCGATGAAGAGTGGCCCCCGCTTGCCACAACTAGAGAAAGCCCTCACACAGAAACGAAGACCCAACACAGCCAAGAATAAATAAATAAATAAATAATTTAAAAGGAAAAAAAAAAAAGAGAGATCTGCAGATACTCTTTCACTGTAGAACCAAGATAATGAAAGTTTAAAACAGGAAGGGATATGTGTGGAAGAAAGGGACTAAAGACCTATGGAAGCCAAGTGGCTTGGTGGTGACCACCCTCAGACTGACAGTTTGCCAAGGAAGTTTTCATGCAAATTTTGAGACGTTCGTTTATGATACTATGGCTAAAGCCTTAAGTGGGGGGAAAACCGTTGGTCTCGTGTCTTTTCACAGACAATGACGGTGATCAGAAATGTTATCTTCAAATGGGGAAAACAGCAACTCAAAACATAGTTTATTTGATTCATCATTGAAATATGTTGTTTCTGTTCATTTTACATCATTTTGGGTGTATTTAAATTATGCAACCTGAGATAAAAAGTTATATTGTTGAACCACATCCTTCCTTATTTCAAAGGGTTGTTGTACATTGTGTGTAAATGAAACCAGCAAACTGGTTAGACCTGCAATGATAGCGTATGGATTTAGGATTATAGGAGACTCCTTATGTTCCAGAATGGGACAGTCCCTCAGTTGAGTTGGCTTGATATACCCTTGGGGAATTGTGTGTTGTGGAAGAGGCGCAAATGAGAGTAAGTTCATTTGTCTCCTTTTTGGAACAGATATTTGCGAACGTTTGTCTAGAGTATGTTAAGGCAGTGGTAGTGGGTCTCTGCTGTTTTGCCACATAACTTCTCATAGTAATGCCCCAGTGTACTCCCGGAGAACCATCGTTCCGCTCTCAATCCATGTGATCAGGCCGTGGCACCATCACCCCTGCCTCCTGACTCTAGGGGTTGGCAAGTGACCCAGGAGTAGCCTTTCCAGACACCACTGAATGAGCCAACAAGCCTAGGAGATGCATGGTACCTTTGCTGGGATGGCTGGGAGATGGGCCTGTGCATGGTGAAAGAAATGAGCAGGACTGAAATGTTTGGGAGGGTCCATATCCTGGAGAGCCTTGAATGCCATACAAAAGCATGTGAAACTATTTTTCAGCAACAGGAAGCCAGGAAGCTAGTTTTTGAAAAGTGGCATATGAAAATTGGTGTTTTTGGAGGATTAGTCTGGCAGCTGTGTGTAGGATAGGATGCGGCGAGGAGAGAATGCAGGCCAAGAGACCATTTCATCTTTACAATACACTGTAATTTACTACAGGGTTGAATTTACATCCTTGTCCAAATGAGAGGGAAACTCAAATCGGAAATTTTAAAATGTCTTTTTGTGGCCTTTTTAAGCATTCACCGTCTCACACAAATTGATTGCCTTGTGGATTTGCATATATGCACAAAAAATGATGTATTCAAAAACGTTAACAGAGAGACTGAAAAACTTAAGGAAAATATTATCATTTTTGCTGCTTTGAATACTGTTTGACAGGAGTACAACATTCTGGTGCATTTGTTTAAGCAGAAATAGTTCTTTTTTTAATTGAAGTATAGTTGATTTACAATGTGTTAATTTCTGCTGTACAGCAAAGTGACTCAGTTATACACACATATACATTCTTTTTTTTTTTTTTGGCCACGCCATGTGGCATGTGGGATGGGGGATCTATCTTCGTTCCCCAACCAGGGATCGTACCTGCGCCCCCTGCATTGGTAGCATGGAGTCTTAACCACTGGACTGCCAAGGAAGTCCCTATATATTCTTTTTTTTTTTTTTAATTTTATTTATTTTTGGCTGCATTGGGTCTTCGTTGCTGCGCGTGGGCTTTCTCTAGTTGCAGCAAGTGGGGGCTACTCTTCATTGCGGTGCACAGGCTTCTCATTGCAGTGGCTTCTCTTGTTGTGGATCTTGGGCTCTAGGCGTGCAGGCTTCAGTAGTTGTGGTGCACAGGCGTATACATTTTTTTTAATATTCTTTTCCATTATGGTTTATCTCAGGATATTGAATATTGTTAACTGTGCTATACAGTAGGACCTTGTTGTTTATCCATTCTATATGTAATCGTTTGCATCTACCAACCCCAAACTCCCAGTCCATCCTCCCCAAACCCCCTCCCCCTTGACAACCACAAGTCTGTTCTGTCTGTGAGTGTGTTTCTGTTTCATAGATAAGTTCATTTGTATCATATTTTAGATTCCACATATAAGTGATATCATATGGTATTTGTCTTTCTCTTTCTGACTTACTTTACTTAGTGTAATAATCTCTAGTTGCATCCATATTGCTGCAAATGGCATTATTTCATTCTTTTTTATGGCTGAGGAGTATTCCATGGTATATATGTACCACATCTTCTTTATTCATTCATCTGTCAATGGGCATTTAGGTTGTTTCCATGTCTTGGCTATTATGAATAGTGCTGCTATGAATGTAGGGGTGCATGTATCTTTTTGAATTATAGCTTTGCCTGGATATATGCCCAGGAGTGGGATTGCTGGATCATATGGTAACTCTATTTTGAGGTTTTTAGGCAACCTCCATGCTGTTCTCCATAGTGGCTGCACCAACTTACATTAACACCAACAGTGCAGGAGGGTTCCCTTTTCTCCACACCCTCTCCAGCAATTTGTTATTTGTAGACATTTTAATGATGGCCATTCTGACCAGTGTGAGGTGGTACCTCATTGTAGTTCTGATTTAAGCATAAATTGTTTTTCAAGGTCTTCTACTTCTCACTTATGCAATGCCTGCCCTTCTACCTACAGGAGGTTAAATCTCTCATCTTCGCCTATCAGCTTACTTTGAATTATCTACCCATCAAGATACATGAGCTAGAAAACCACAGTTTTTGTGCTGTGTTTGGTTTCCCCAAAAGGGAATGACGCAGTGTGGGTGATTCTCAGTATGGTATTTGGCTAAAACGCTTAGAATGCTGTGGGTGGAGCATGGGAGATGGGAAGAGGAAAAGAGAGAGGAAAAGGTGAGGCTGGGCAGCAAGCACTTTTGTTCTAGAAATCCTCCTCCAGCCTCAGGATCCTCACTCACCCCTCACACGTGTGTCCTGGCGCCTTGACTTAGGCCCTATCATACTCAGTATGATTTCCAGCTGCTTTCTTATATATCTTTATATATAACAATTGGCGTCTTGCTCCAGATTTTGAGAGAAAATCTGTTCAAAGAGACTTTATATGTTAACTTTATATGTTAAAAACTGAAACCCAACTAATAAAAGTCAGCCAGAGGAGATTTTGTTTTGTTTTGGTTGTGAGGAGAAAAGGGCAAATGAATATTGTCAGTGATCAACTAAAAATTGCACAGTCAGCACCCGAGAGCATAGTTTCCTGTGCTTTGTACCCCCAGAATGTAGAACACAGGTTCAAATTGGTGACTTAGGAATCTACAAAATCACCAATCATTTAAAAAATTAGTTTAACAACTTGTCATTTAGAATTTATTCTAAGCTAAGACACAAAGGTGGATCCAAGTGAGTCAACTGAGAACTTTTAGAACTAATAGGTGACTTTAGCTTGAAGGAGAGAGAAAGTTCAACAAATTGAACACCAGCAGCTTTCTTGTATACCAACAATAACCAACTGGGCAAAAATGATCCCATTTACAGCAGGAAAGAAAGCTATAAAGTAACTAGGAAAAATTCAATAAAACTGAGTAAAAAACATCGCAAAAACTACAAAGATTTACTGAAAAAACATGAAAATAAATCTGACAACATAAAGAGCTATACCATGTTAATAGATTAGAGGTCTCAATACTAAAGATAGTTATGATTCCCTAATGAATCTAAAGATTCACTACAAACCCAATCACACTAACAAGATTTTTTGGGAACATGAACCTGATTGCAAACTCACATGGAAGGGTAAATTCAAGATAATATTGAAAAAGTGTAACAAAGAGAGGGGATTTGCCTTCCAAAACAGCAAGATCTTACAAACCAATAGTAACAGTGGATTAACTGAACAAAAAAGAAATTTAAGACACAGACTCGTGTATCCTTTTGGAATTTGCTATATGATAGAGACAGTTAAATGGTGAAAAGATGGACAGTTCAAAAAATAGTATTGGGATATTTTGATATTTATAGGAACAATACAATTTGTATCCCTGCCTCACTGTATACACAAAAGTAAGCTTTAAATAGATTAAATATCTGTCAAACATTTTAACTTTAAAATTATTAAGAGAGAATGTAAGAGAATCTCTTAATAACTTTGGAAACAGGAAAGGCTTTCTTAAGTCGAAAAATCAAAAGACGTAAAATTCTGATAAACCTGACCAGATAAAATTCAAATTCTGTGCCATAAGAAAATAGAAAATTATAAAAGAGGGTATACACTTAGAGAAATTAATTATATATATAATGTTCTATTTTATAATTATGAAATATAAAATAAAATATAATTATAAAATATTTGTATTTATAATTATATTCAATAAAATAGAATATTATATATAATTTATATATATAAAATAAAAGATTAATCTCTAAAATTTTAAGCATTTATTCAAACAAATTAAAATACAATAAACATAATTCAATATAAGGTTAGGCAAAGACAAAACAGAGAATTCCTAGAAGAAACAAAAATGGCAAATAAAAATCTGAACAGGGACTCAACCTTCTAAAAATAAGAGAAATACAGATTAAAACAATAATGAACTAGCAGGTTGGCAGAAACTTAAAAGGTTGCCAATATAAAGTATTGGCAAGACTGTGGAGGAACAAGTCTTCGTACGTTGTAGGAATGTAAACTCATATGGTCACATTGGAGAGCAATTTGACTTCTGTACCTTCCCTAAAGGAACTCTTACACATGATGCAAGGAGACATGCATGAGATTGCTGGCTGCAGCACTGTCTGTAATAGCAAAGATCAGAAACAACCTAAATGTCCATCAGTAGGAGAACGGATAAATATGATACAATCATGCAATGGAATATTTTACAGAAGTTACCAGAAATAAGCAAGTTGCAGAATGATGAGGGATAGACACAAACCAATCTATGCCTTTTCTATAACAACATGTAAATATTTTAAAATGGATACATGCCAACTTTACCTTGCAGCCGAGATACAGTAACAGGAAGCAGATTTACCCTCATGCCTGAAGCAATAACAACAGCAACAACACAGACAAAATATTCAATATATGAAACAACAGTTTTTAAGGCACTGCACACCAGGCAAAGAAGGAGAGTGATCCCCAAGAGCTGGCATATAAACAGGGTGATTCCTATGACTGCCCAGCTTACTGCCTTGAGAGAATTTCCAGGTTGCAGTGCAGAGAAAGGGAACCCAGGCAGAGCCCAGTGGACTCCCTGATTTGAAGAGATGTAGCTAGAAGTCTGAGAAGATCAAGACAGCTGGAAGTCACAGGACAGAGTCCTATAGAGACATCACAGAAAGGGTCCCTGGAGATCATGGAATGTCCCCCTTGACTACTCAGCATAACACTTACTGATAGGTACATTCATGTTGGACATTACTCAAGACTGGGGAAAGGACAACTAGAGGAAATACGTGAGAGGATTAGAGAGAGCAGTACCTGGTGCTCACTCAGGGCCAGTAATAGTGCTTGTTCCTACCAGGGAGACTGGGAAAAAACCTTATATTTCATGGGCATTCGGTAGAGTGTACAGAAGAGTTTTGCCTCAGTAGTGGGAAATAATTATCCCTAGACTAAGCAAGCACTGTCTCAGGTCCGTCTAACAGATCTTAAAAGCAAGACCCAAAAGAATAAAACTCTTTTCAAGTAACTTAGTTGCATCCCAAGAAGCTCAAGAAACACAAATATAAGCTATAGAAATACAAAAATATCCAGTACCCTTCAAGGTACATGCACAATGTCTGGAATACAAAGATGGCCAGGCTTACAAGAAGGAGGAAAATGTAGGCTCATAATCAGGAGAAAAATTAGTCAATTGAAACTGACCCAGAACTGACACAGATGTTAGAATTCACAGAGAAGGACATTAAAACTTTTATCATAACTGTATTCCACAGGTTCAACAAGCTAATCAGAGACATAGGAAATATTAAAAACCCAAAATAGAACTTTCGGAGATTAAAACTGTAATACCTAAAATGAAGTATACACTGGCTGGGATTAACAGCCAATAAGACATTGCGGAAGAAAAGATTAGTGACTTGAAGACATAGCAACTGAAAGTGTTGAAAATGAAACTCAGAGAGAAAAAATAATTTTAAAAAGTGAAAATTAACTGTGGGATAACTTCAAGTCACCTAGTAAATATGTAACTGAAATCCCTGAAATGGAAAGAAGGAGGGGGACCAAAAAATGTCTAAAGAAACTGAAAGTTTTCCAAATTTGATGAAAACCTTAAACTAACAGATCCAAAAATCTCAGGGAATACCAAGCACCAGAAATACGAACACAATTTCACCAAGGCACAGCATAATCAACTTGCTCAAAGCCATGGACAAAGACAAAATCTTAAAGCAGCCACAGGAAAAAAGACACATTACAGAGGGACAAAAATAAGGATGACAACAGATTTCTCATCCATGCAACCCAGGAGACAGTGGAGCATCTTTAAAGAATTGAAAGAAAAAACTGTCAACTAGAATTGTATACCCAGTAGAAATGTCTCTCAAAAACAAAGACAAAATAGGCTTTTTCAGACATACAAAATTGAGAGAGTTCATCTCTGGCAGACCTACATTACAGGAATTGTTAAAGGAAATCCTTCAGGCAGACAGAAGATGACACTAGATGGAAATTTGGATCTATGCAAAGGAATGAAGAGCACCAGAAGGAATGAATATATGGTTAAATAGAAAAGGATATTTTTCTTCTTATTAAGAGTACTTAAAAGCTCATAGATTTTTTAAAGCAAAATAGTAACTATGTATGTGGGGTTTATACTATATGTAGGGGTAAAATTAGTGTCAACAATGGCTCTAAAGCCTAGAAGGGAAATATGGAAGTGCACTCTTCTAAGGTTGTTATGCAGGATTGTTATAATGTCATTTAAAGATATACTGTGATATGTTAAAGATTTATACAATAAATTCTAAAGCAACCACCAAAATAACACAAATAAGAGTTATGGTTCATAAAGCCAATAAAGGAAATAAAATGAAGTCAGAAATAATACAGCTTGGCAGTTTCCTAAAAAATTAAATGTACACCTACTATATGATCCAGTTATTCCACATTTAGTTACTCACCTAAGGGCAATTAAAGCATATTTAAAAGACATGTACATAAATGTAAAACCTAAAACTACAAAACTTCTGGAAGAAAAGAGAAGAAATTTTTGTGACTTTGGGTTAAGCAAAGATTTCTTAAGTACAACACCAAAAATACAATATCAATTTAAAAATTGAAATATTGGAGTTCATCAAATTTCAATACTTTTGCTTTTCTAGAGAAACTTAGAATAATGGAAAGACCAGCCACTTCTGGGAGAAAATATTTGCAAGCATGTATCTGACACAGGACTTCTATCCAAAATGTAAGAAGAACCCTCAACACATAAGGAAACAAACAACCCCCCCAAAAATGGACAAAACATACAAAGAAACACTTCACCAAAGAAGATGCAAATAAGCACATGAATAGATGGTCACGTCACTAGTCTTCTGAGAAATTCTAATTAAAACTATAATGAGCTACTACTTAACACCTGTTAGAAAGGCTAAAATTTAAGACTGACCGTATCACGTGCTGACAAGGATGTGGAAGAACTGGAATTCTCATACCCTGGTGGTTGACATGCTAAGGGGTACAATCTCTTTGGAAAACCATTCGGCAGTTTCTTAAAATTTTACATATACACCTACCACATGATCTTGCTATTCCATGTATTTACCCAAGTTTTTTTTTTTTTTTAAAGAGTTATTGATTGATTGATTGATTGATTACTATGTTGGATCTTCGTTTCTGTGCTAGGGCTTTCTCTAGTTGTGGCAAGCGGGGGCCACTCTTCATCGCGGTGCGCGGGCCTCTCACTATCGTGGCCTCTCCTGTTGCGGAGCACAGGCTCCAGACGCGCAGGCTCAGTAATTGTGGCTCACAGGCCTAGTTGCTCCGCGGCATGTGGGATCCTCCCAGACCAGGGCTCGAACCCGTGTCCCCTGCATTAGCAGGCAGATTCTCAACCACTGCGCCACCAGGGAAGCCCCTACCCAAGTTTTTAATAAGCATGTGTCCAGACAAAGACTTGAACACTAATGTTTACTACAGCTTTATTTGTAATAGCTGTAAACTGGAAACAACTCAAATATTCAACAGGTGAATAGGTAAAAATATTGGGGTATACCTTTATAATGAAACACTATTCAGCAATAAAAGGAATGGACTCTTGATACACATAACAATATGGATGAATCTCAAAATAGTTATGCTGAGTGAGAAAGGTCAGAAGAAAAAGAGTACATACTGTATGAGTCCACTGATATAAACCTATTGAAATTCAAACTATCTATAGTGACAGAAAGCTGATCAATGGGTTCCTGGGCGTGAGGATGGGAAGGAAGAAGACTTTACGAAGGGAAATGAGTCACCTCTGGGTGTGATGAATACGCTCGCCACATGGAGCCTCTGGTGACGCTTTCATAGGTGTATGCCTATGTCAAAACTTGTCAAATTGTACACTTTAAATATGTGCAGTTGATTGTATGACAATTATTCCTCAATAAAGCTGGTTTTTATTTAAAGAATGGATACATGTCAAACTCTTAACAATGGCTGATAATGGCTATCTCTGGGCAATGGGAAAAGGACCAGGATTGGGAGAAAGTAATACCTACATGAGACTTTAGCCTTGTCTGTAATGTTCTAATTTTATAATATAAATATTAATTTATGTATACCTTATTTAATTAAAAAATTTAAATAGAACACTTAGAAATGATTTTCATAAATGTGCCTGCATAACAAAATCAGTCTTGCCCCTCCACAGTTTCACAGATTGATGTGTTTGCAAAGCTTCAGTCACCTGAAAAAATTATCTTCACTTTTCTCATTTTCCAGACTATAAAATGTTCAAATAAATATGAAAGTTAATAGTTGATTTTTTTGTCCTTTTTATAGAATAAGTGGTGATTAGCATATTTGACTTGAGACTATTCCTATATGCGATTGCACCATTAGCATTTCATTCCTTTGTGTTACATTATTTTGATCCCTTTTATTTATTTATTTTTTTAACATCTGTATTGGCATATAATTGCTTTACAATGCTGTGTTAGTTCCTGCTGTATAACAAAGTGAATCAGCTATAGATATACATATATCCCCATATCTCCTCCCTCTTGCGTCTCCGTCCCACCCTCCCTATCCTACCCCTATAGGTGGACACAAAGCACCAAGCTGATATTTTGATCCCTTTTAAAAGGCAAACAGTTTTATGCTATTATCAATTAGTTTCATCCAATCAGGTTTTCTCTGGGGAACATGGGAACATTGTGAAAGGAGGAAATAATGAAGAGGAGCCAGGAGATGGAAATGCACCAAAAGGGAAGGTAGGGGGCACCAAAGGCAAACAAGAGTGCAGAGGACCTATGCATGAATTACCTCAAACCAGCACCTGTAACATAGCTGTTTCAGTGGAAGGAACTAGTACTTCTTCATCAGTAATTTACACTGGGAACCATCAGCATGGAGAGAAGTTTAAATCAGTTGAAACAGAAGGGGAAGTTTAGGTTGCGCATTATAGAACAGAATTTCTGATAGGTTAATAGAAGTTAATGGACCTTTCTTTTTGTGGTCATTAAGAAATTGCATTTCAGAGATGCCCATCAACAGTAATTCAATAAAAGCTCTCTCAGTTTCAGAACTCCTCAATTCTTTTGTAGAGAAAGGGGATTGTGCTGTTAGTTGTTTCAACAGGCAACTTTCTGTGGTGCTCAGAGATTTTCCATTTCAATCAGGGCAGCTGTGGAAAGAGGCCAGTCCCCATCTCTCTCCTCCTCGCCCCCTGCCACAAAGGATCCGATCAATTGTGAGTAATACAGTCATTTTTTAAATAGAGTTTGAGATTGAGGATTATGGATGTGAATTTTGGATCTAAGAAGAAAATTAAACAAAAGAGTAATTTTAAGTGCAGAAAGATATACTTCATTTTAGCTGAAGTATAAATAAGAAATAAAGGAAAGGTAGTAGCACCTAAATGTTCAATGACAAGAGAGTGGTTGAATTATGATACATTAATCATGACCACAAAAGTACATCAATATAACAATAAAATAGTCATTTTGTTTTCAAATACTTAAAACTATTTAATGGTGAGCAGGTAAGGAACTAGGAAGTCATCACTCCTTCCTAACAACAAGTAGACAGTTCAACAAACTGAAGCATCAACAATTCCTCTTAGATTCATCAGAGGAGTGATGTCACAGAGCAAACTGCTGTCCTTAAAACTGGAGAGACCAATGGGCCAATACAGGGAATCGCAGTTTACCAGAACAGAAACACACAAGCAGACACCTCCATGGGAACCAGTACCAGGGTAGGAAAACCTGAACCGCAACTGACAAATTGCTGAAGGTCTCAGTGTAGACCAATCTGAGAGAGAAAAACTCTGGGGGCGGTGGGCGCACATTTATGAGTTTTACCTCCAGGATTTTTTTTTTTGGACACGTGGCTTGCAGGATCTTAGTTCCCCAACCAGGGATTGAACCCAGGCCCACGTGGGTTCGGCAGTGAAAGCCCCAAGTCCTAACCACTGGACTGCCAGGGAACTCCCCTACCTCCAGGATTTTGACAAGGTTCTCACGCTGAATATCAGCAGGGGAAGTAGGAAAAGGAACCACTTTGAAATACCCAGAGCATTCTGTTTTTAGCAAGACCTGCCCTCCAGAGAAACTATTCTACCAAAGCCTAAACTATTGGGGTTTTATCAGAGGCTCGCCATCCTGGGGGAAGGAAATGCCCAACTCCAGCTGCCTCTAACCTTCCCCATGGCGGAAAGGAAACACCCAACTCCAACCCACTCTAGCGTTCCTGTCTCGCCTAAGCGGGAGAGGGGACTGAGAAGTATTTGTGAAGTTCACAGTCCAGAGGCACAGGCTCACTAAAAGACTGAGACCTAATCATAGGACTAGAGATACTTCCCTTCCCCTCACACCTCACCACCACATCACTAAAGGCCTATTTACTGCAGTTGCTTTTGCCAAGTACATCATGTCTGGCTATCAAGAAAAAATCACAAGGCATACTAAAAGGCAAACCACACAGTTTGAAGAGACAGAACAAGCATCAGAACTAGTCTCAGATATGGCAAGAATGTTGGAATTATCAGACAGGGAACTGAAAACCACTATGACAATACGCTAAAGGCTCAAATGGAGAAAGTAGACAGCAGGCAAGAAGAGATGGACAATGTAAGCAGAGAGATGGAAATTCTCAGAAAGTATCAAAAAGAAATGCTAGAGATAAAAAAAACACTATAACAGAAATGAAGACTGCCTTTGATGGGCTCATTAGTAGACTGGACATGGATGAGGAAAGAACCTCAGAGCTTTAGGTTATGTCAATAAAAAGTTCCAGAATGGAAAAGCAAAGGGAAAGAAGACAGAAAACAAAAAAGGACCAAAATATCAAAGAGCTGTGGGACAACTACAAAAGTTTTACTAACATACATACATGTAATGGGAATATCAGAAGAAGGAGAAAGAGAGAAAAGAAGAAATATTTTAAGTGACAATGATTGAGAATTTCCCCAAATCAATGTCAGACACCAAACCACAGATCCAGGAAGCTCTATGAGAATGGCTAATATCCAAAGCACTGACAACATAAAATGCTGATGATGATATGGAACAAAGGGAACTCTCATTCATTGCTGGTGGGAATGCCAAATCTTGGAAGCAACCAAGATGTCCTTCAGCAGGTGAATGGATCAATAAACTGTGGTACATCCAGACAATGAAAATTTATTCAGCAAGAAAATGAAATGGCTATCAAGCCATGAAAAGATATGGAGGAAAATTAAATCCATATTAATAAGTGAAAAAAAATCAATCTGTAAAAGCAATATACTATATGATTCCACCTACGTGACATTCTGGAAAAAGCAAACCTATGGAAATAGTAAAAAGATTGATGGTTTCTAGGGGTTATGGAGGAGGATAGGATGTGTAGGCAGAGCACAGAGGATTTTTAGGGTAAACCATTCTGTATGATACTATAATGGTGCATACATATCATGACACATTTGTCAAAACCTACAGAGCACAACACTAAGGATGTAAACAATGGACCTTGGGTGATAATAATGTGTCACTGTAGGTTCTTTGATTGTTACAACTGTAGCACTGTGGTGGGAGGTGTGGACAGTGGGGGGAGGCTGCGTTGATGTGGGGACGGAATAAACGGGAACTCTCCATACCGTCTGCTCGACTTTACTGTGAACCCCAAACTGCTCTAAAAGATAAAGTGTTTTTTTAAAAAAAAAACTTTGTAATGCAAGACAATATAAAACAAGAATGCATATCAAGAGAGAAATAATATTTAAATAGGGACAAAGAACTTATGCATAAGACATACCTAAGGATTTGGGGTGGTACATTTGTAGAAAGTTCATACGGTCATTAGCAATTGTTTACCTGTCCAAAGCAGAGGTAACACAAATAAATAATAATGAAAATTCAAAAATAAAACACTGAAGATGAAAATGCCATCTCTGGGCTCTTAAGAAATGGAACAAAATTGTTTTTGCTCCAACGCTTCTTGACTTTACAAAGGCTGTGGGAAATGAAGGGACAGAATGGAAATTCAACTTTATGATTTTTAAAAGATCAGATAATATGTCCTTCTACAAAGAAGGTCCCTCGGGGTAATGAAGAAACAGATATGGTAGCAGAAGATGTAAAAATGCTACTTTCCCTTCAGTTCACACTCCCTGAAGTCCTGCTACTTAGTAGAGAGTCATTAATGACTTGATGGGTGGCCAATGGTACTCTTTTAGATTCTTGAGATATTCACTAAGGAGTCTTGGTATTCCTATAGTAAGTGAAGTTCGTGAACCAATTTTTTTTTTAATATGTGAAAAAATGTCTACACTGCAAATACTTGCAAATAACTGAAGCTTTTGAAGAGAATTTTTTAATCAGCAGAGAGGGTCAAAATGGCAAAGTTTCAGGATGGGAGCAACTACATTTAATATAGGGGATATTTAAAAGATTTAAAGCCTTTTAAAAGATAGTTGACTGTTTAAAGAAAAATTACAAGCTCACTCAGAGAATCATCACATTATTTATTTGTGAAACACCTCGTCTCTGCTTGTGTGCCAAGTGTTTGACCGGCAAAGAGTACATTAAGTTAGGTAAAGTCGTAATAATTATCAGTGTCTTAAAACACCTTGTAAACTTCCTTTTTTAATAACTTCCCACCCCATAGTTAGAGAAATTTATTTGTGAAATACCTCTACTGAAATGAAATGTCTCATTGCTGTTACAAATTTACCATGGGGGAGAGGGGATTTTCTATTAATGAAGTGTCGAGAAGTGGGGCGCCACTGACAATCATGAGACGTTTTGGAGAAGGGGCGATTTGGTTGCAGAACTTTGAAAGCAGTCAGGTAAGACAGAGCCATGCGCTGGAGGAGTTTTTAAAGTTACCCCCCAAAAAACAATGACCAAGAATTCAAGTTTGCTATTAAAGGTATGGCATGATTACAAGGAAGGAGAGAGTGACACGGTCAAAATTATATTTGCAGAAGATGAAAGATTTGACGCAGTAGATCCATGTAGATTATAAATTACTAGGTATAGATATATAAAGGGTACAGGAAGAAACATGTTTTCACCTTATCTGATCAGAAAGTGGTTGAAGCCTGAATTAATGTAGAGAGAGGAAAGGTCTGGGAAATATATGGAAAAATATCCCCAGAACTTAACAACAGCAATAATAAGGGCTACTTTTATTGATCTAGATCGCGTGCTAAGCACTGCCTGTGGTGGGCAAAGGCGAGTCCATGGGAGCTAGATCTGTTCAGGATCCAGCGTCTCCTGGGAGCCAAGCCTGGGATGCAGCACTGGAGCTGAAAAGGCTCGGTGCCCTCAATGCTCTTTCCTTCTTCACAGAACGGTGGGGTGGGGAAGATCGGCAAGTCTACAGCGCCATGTGACAGGCTCTATGATAAGGGGAAATGAAGGCTGCCAAGGGCTGGAGGTGGGAGGGAGCCGCTAAGTTAGGAGCAGATTTCCAGGGAGGTGATGGTTGAGTGCCACCTTGAAGAATGAGTGTGAACATGCCAGGTTTTCAAAGTGGCAGGAGGCGGCACTGTGCATTTGGGAAACTACAGCAAGTTCAGGACGACCTCGGCATCTGGTGTGAGGAGCATGGATTAGAGCAAGAGGCTGGTGATGGAGGCTGAGCCCAGAGCATGGAATGGAGGTGAGATGGTTTGTATACCATTCTGAGGAGTTGGAATACTACACTGTAGGGCAAGGGGAGCCACTGGAGGATTTAAAGTAGCAGAGTCATAATCACAATAAAGAATTGAATTGAATCTAAGTTTCTGTCAATGGCAAGATACACCATTTTTATGTACTGCTAAGAAATAGAAACGCCGTCACTTGAACTATGATATACCATCGAATGCAAGATGCATGCCACTTTAAGGGACATTAAAATTGGGAGGAAAAAAGTAAATCTTAGAACCTATAAACTATGGTAATAGAACAATTAAGAAAGGGTGACCGTTTGAATCAACAAACAGGTGATTATTGCTCACTAGGCGCTCCACACTAAGTCTTAGAGAGAACACCTACGAACACCTGTGCGAGGTGTCCTTCCGTTCCCAAGGCTCCGCAGCAGTTAGACCCAAGGTACAGAGAGCAGCCAGTACCTCCAGGCATGAGGTGCCATGGCGCAGACTCTACCAGCAATGGCCTTTCAGAGAGGAGAGGCTGACCTGAGGTGGGGCTGAGAGGGGGACTCTCTGAAGTGAAGAATACCTATCGGAAGTGGGAGGTGGGAACCTAAGATGATTGACACACAGAATTGGGGTTGACATTTATATACACAACCGTGTGACAGTCTATGAAATTCCACTTCCCAGAGATCTTGAGACTCCCCAGAAGTTCAAGTATTTTTCATTTTGGACAGAACATTCACGATAAATATGACCTATTTGAGTTACTGCTTCACTTTTCAGAAATGTTTCTTAGGGTTCATTGGCACAAGCAGAAGGTTTTGATACTCCAAAAGGTAAGTCCGGATGGAAGCAGGGCACAGTGTTTATGACAAACTCTCCACTGGCAAGAGAAGAGATTAAAAGCCAGACCAGCCTGACCTTGCAGGATAGGTAGGGTTGGTCTGGCAACCTCGTAGGGAGGAGGAGGAGCAGATAGGAAGTGCCCATCTCAGGCTGAAGAGCTAGTAAAGACGGGAAGACCCCTCCTGCAGAGACCAGGAGGAGGAGGGTGGGGCATGCTGAGAGGCACTCAGCGTTTGCCTGAAGCAGGCACCAAGCAGTTGCGTGGATACGGGGCAGCCCCGTAGGCCCTTCTTCCTTTTTCAGGCCTGGCTGCCTGGAACCATTACCTGTCCCTCATTCCAGCTGGCTGAGGCCATCACATTCCTGTCCGCCGGCTCACTGCTGTTAATGACCAACGGGAGTGATGCTGGTCAGCACCCTGTGGCTTTGCTTGGCTCAACTCCTTGAGGGCCAAGCATGTACTGAGTGACAGAGCAATACAATTTTAAGCCCTGAAATAGAGTGTGACCTCTGACTTTTGAAAAATTGTGTTGGAGGGAGAATAGGGGGAAGAGGAAGATCCAAAACTTGTATAGGAGATAGAAGTAAAGCAGCTGGACAGTGGTGAAACTTGGCCTTGTACAGTCATGAGATATTTTGTTTGAAACTTGATAGAACAGTAAGGAACCATCGTCAGGCATTTCGCCCCAGCATGACCTTGTTATTGTTTTTGCCCATCACAGGCAGTGAATCTTCCTGAAGAATGAGGAGCCATGACATAGGTTTTGGTATGACTTGAGCAGCTGGACGAGTCATCAGCTCACACCCAGCAAGGGCCAGCTTTCTGCATACACATTCCAGGGCTTCTCCATTGACTCCCTGGCTTCTGGCTTCTCTTTGGGATGTTGCTTTTCCCCATGGGCCCTCAGTCCTGTCTGACTGCCCAGAGCACTCCATTGTGGTTTCCTAAATGTAACTCAGCTTATTTCCCATCAACAAAATCTACCAATGCTGCTTCTTGGCATCAGAACCTTAATTAATGATGAAAGGCCATATGTTATGGTGTCAATGGTTATAATATGTTGCCCTTCTCTGAGAATATAGTATTTTAAATTAGAGCCTTTATGCCTAAAATAATTAATCAGCAAATCTTTTTGTCTATAAAGTAAATGATAGGTAATTTTATAATTTAGTTATCATTTCATTAAAAAGGCATATCCCTTACCTCAAAAACCTTACATATTCTTGGGAAGACATGTACAGATAGTGAAATGAAAATACATATAGCTGGATAATGGATTGTCAAATGCTTGATACAGACAGTAAGTGCTATAAAAAGTTTAGAGGAAATAGAAATATGAGAGAAAGAGATCCTTTTGAGTTGTAAAGTTCACAAAAATAACAAGGGCAAAAAGTACTGTTAAGCCTTTGAATGACTGAATGGGGAGCTGGGGTGAGGAGAGGGGGGAACAAATATTATGCAGACGAAGACACGGTGTGGATTGTTGCATAGTGAGAAATCAAACAATAGTGAGGGAACATGTGATTAAAGTAAAGATTCTTATGGGAGATAAGATTGGAAAGAGGTGGAAGAGCCCAAGTGAGAAAGACATTAAATGCCAGCCAGAGACTTGTTTGTCCTTTTGAAGGTGGTAAATATTATGGGTTATATGATAAAATTTTACAGTTATCGAAATTAATTTTATTTGGATTATAAATGTTTTACAACAGGTATTGGGATTGAGAATTAAAGGCTACAAAAATCAATATTTCATCTTGTTCCTTCTAGAGAGCACATCTACTTTTCAGCATTATTTCTTCAATCATAATATAATCTGGTTTTACACAATAAACTTCTTTCTTTTTTGCAGAATATATGCTTTAATACAAAAGTAACCTAAACCTGTAGTGAAAGATTATTGATGGGAAGGACAGGATTCTAAAAAGAACAACATCTTGGTATAATATTTAATTTTAAAACTAAATGGACCATCAATATTTATGGTACGGGTCTTAACACTTTATGTTTTTTTCTATTTAATTTCTATCAAATGTATATCTACAGTAGTGTCTGAGCAGTCCTCTTCTTATAAATTAATAAGCCAAAAAAAATCTTAATCCAAAAGCCCCATTTTGGGTTTTGAAAAATATTGCCACTTTGTTAATGTAGAATTTAGTATTACACACAAACTTAGATATTATCAACCCCAATCACAAGAATATAGTGAACAGTTAAATGGATAATTTCATCAGCAGGCACTAGGCATAAATTTTGGTGCACTCTGTTTTTCTAGAATCTTGATTTGTTGATTTCATAAAATGTTTAAGATAGTATCTTAAAAAAAAAACAAAAACCCTTAGTTTCTATTTCCAGCAAAGATGGAGTAATATGGACTCTATTTATTGTCCAGCCTGAAACAACCCCCCCAAAATAGACAAGATATATGAATCAATGGTTTTAAAGACCCCCCACATCAAGGAAAGAAGAACAATGATCAAAAAACAAAGGGACAAAAAACAAAGAAGGTGAACCCTATGATTATCCCCACTTACTACCTTGAGAAAAATTTTAGGCCATGGTGCTGGGTGGAGAAACTGAGGTAGAGTCTGGCAAACTTCCTGCATTGAAGAAATGGAGTTAAGAGTTTAGGGAAACCAAGGCAGCTACTGTCCATAGATCAGAGTACCAGAGAGGAGAGGGCTACACAGAGAGACAAACCTGGGGATCCTCAGAGGGTCCCCCTCAGTACTCAGTTGAGTACTAATCAGCACATGTGTGTGAGGAATCCACACAAGGCCATAGAAAGAACCATCAGAAAGGACTAGAGTGAACCGTGACTGGTGTCCACAGAGGGCCAAGCACAGTGCCTGTTCCCACAGCCAGACTGGAAAAGCTCATAATTCACAGGGCATTAGGTTCAGGAAGGTCTTATCTCAGTAGTGAGGAACAATTAGCCCCTGTCAGAGCACTACTCCCGACCTGCCTAACAAATTTTAAAAACAAGAACTGAAAGATCCAACTTTTTCCAAGAACAACACACAAGAAGATTTATAGGAATACAAAAATATCCAGCACCCAAGAAGGTAAAGTCACAATATCTGGTAACCAATCAAAAATTGCCAAGCATGCAAAGAGGCAGGAATGTATGACCCATAATGAGAGAGAAATAAATCATAACTACTATAGAACTAACACAAATGTTAGAATTATATCCATTACATTTAGAATTACATTTTTATGCCATTAAATTTATTCCACATGTTCAAAAAGTTAGAATAAGCTTAGAGTTAGAATAGAAACGGGGGACATATTTTAAAATTATCTAAATCAAAATTCTAGAGAGAAGAAAATAACAATGTCTAAGTAGAAAAGTACACTTAGATGGGATGAAAGGCAGAGTATACATTGCAGAAGAAAACATTAGTGAATTTGAAGGCAATAAACACTAAAGAAAGCAACACACTGTGAGAAAAATAATAGTAACAGAGAATGAAGACAGCATCAGTGAGTTGTGACATAACAGCAAGCAGACTAATACATGGATAAATTGAGTCCCCCCAAGGAAGGGGCAGATAGAAAAATATTTGAAGAAATAATGGTCAGATATACACACTACTATATATAAAATAGACTAATAAGTGCCTACTGTATAGCATAAGGAACTCTACTCAACACTCTGTAATGACCTCTATGGGGATAAAAGCTAAAAAAATGAGTTGATATATGTATATGAATAACTGATTCACTTTGCTGTACAGCAGAAACTAACATAACATTGTAAATCAACTACACTCCAATAAAAATTTTTTTAAAAAAAGAAAGGTCAGAATTTTTCTAAATTGATTAAAACTATACACCTACAAATCTGAAAAGCTCAAGGAATTCCAAATACAGGACCTATCAAGAAAAAGAAACCAAGTCACATCATATCAAGAAATAAGGAGAAATCAAGCAATAAAGAGAAAATCTTATACATTTGTCAAAACCTATAGAAAGGCACAATACAAAGAGTGAGTTCTAATGCAAACTATGGGCTTCAATTAATAATAATGTATCAATATTGGTCCATCAATTGTAACTAATGTATCACGCCTATGCAAGATGCTCACAATGGAGAAACTGTGTAGGGGTGGCTGGTGGGAGGAGGGGATTTGTGAAAACTCTCTGTACTTTCTGCTCAATTTTTCTGTAAACTTAAAACTGCTCTAAAAAATCAAGTCTGCTATTTTTTTTTTTTAAAGTAGCCAGAGAAGATAGATGTAACATATAGAGAAACAAAGATAAGGATGACATTGGATTTTTCATAGGAAACAATGCGAGCAGGAAACAGTGGAATAACATCTTTAAAGTATTGAAACAACAAGAAATCAAAACCTATCAATCTAAAATTCTATACTTAGAAAAATATCTTTCAAAAATGAAGATGAAATAAAGACATTTTCAGTCATACAAAAAGCTGAAAGAAATCAGCAGCAGCAGGCCTATACTCTGAGAAATGTTAAAAGAAATCCTTTAGATAGAAGGAAAGCAATTATTGATAGAAATCGGGATCTACATACAGAATGAACTACATGAGTAAATATATAGTTCCTAATGATTTAAATCCTTTAAAAATATAATTGGCTGTTAAATAAAATTTACTACAATGTATTATGATAATACAATATATACATATGTATAAGTAAAATACATGACAACAATGTCTCCTGGCATGCAGGCCAGGAGGAAAGAAATGGAAATATATTATTGTAAAATATACTGTACATGAAATGGTATAATATCATTTGAAGGTAGACTGTGATAAGTTAAAGAATAATTGATAAAACAAGTAGGCAGAATATCAGCAACAATATAGCAGACTGGAACGACACTATTAATTATTTTGACCTAATTGACTTTTATAGAACACTCCGCTCCTTAATTGCAGAATACATGTTCTTCTCAAATCCACACAGCACAACAGAATCCAATGGATCATATTATGTACCATAAAACAAGTCTCAATAAATTTAAAAGGATTCAAGTCATACGAAGCAGGTTCTTTGACAACAATGAGATTAAATTACAAATCAATATCAAAAACATCACTGGAAAATCACCAAATATTTAGACACTAAATAACATACTCCTAAATAACCTAAGGTACAAAGGAGACATCAAAGGAGGAAAATTATAAAGCATTTTGAACTAAGTTAAATTGAAAACACAACATATTAAAATTTGCGGGATGCCATTAAACCGGTTTTAGGGAGAAATTTATAGCACTAACACCTATATCAGAAAGAAGAATGTCTCAAATCGAAGACCTTATTTTCCTTAAGAACCAGAAAACAAAGGAGCAAATAAAATGCAAAGTAAGCAGAAAAAAGGAAATAAAAAAGATTGGAATGGAAATTAATAAAATATAAAATAAAAACAAAAGAGAAAATCAATGAAACTAAAAGCTGGTTCTTTGAGAAGGTCAATAAAATTGATAAACCTGTAGCCAGAATAACTAGGAAAAATTATTTTCTCTCTGAAGATATAAATTGCCAATATCAGGAATGATAGAGGTGACATCACTACAGATTCTACATATATTAAAAGGAAAATGTGAACAATTTTATGCCAATAAATTTAACAATTTAAACAAAATGGATAAATTCCTTAAAAGATACAAATTACCAAAGCTCACTCCAGAAGAAACAGATAATGGGAAAAGCCCTATATCTGTTAAGGAAATTGAATTTGTACTTAAATACCTTTCCACACAGAAAACTCCAGGTCCAGATGCCTTCACTGGTGAATTCTACCAGTAAAGTAAGAAATAATCCAAATCTACACAAACTCTTCCAAAAACATGAAAATGGAGGGAATGCTTTCTGACTCATTCCATGAGTCCAGCATTAGCTTAATGCTAAAACCAGAAAAGACATTACAAAAAGTGAAATTATACAATATATTACTTAAACATAGATGTAAATGTTCTAAACAAAACATTAGCAAACTGAATCCAATAATACATTAAAAGGATAATACATCATGACCAAGTGGAGTTTAGCCCAGGATATGAAGTTGGTTCAGCGTTCAAAAATCAAGGAATGTAATACACCATATTAACAAAGTAAAAAAGAAAAGCCATATGGTCACTTCAATAGATGCAGAAGAACATTTGACAAAATTCAACATCCATTCCTGATGAAAACTCTCAGTAAACTTGGACTAGAAGGCAATTTCCTCAAACTGAAAAAGAAAATCTTCAAAAAAGCTATATCTAACACCATACTCAGTGATGAAAACATGAACACTTTCTTCCTAAAATCAGGAACAATACAAGGATGCCTGCTTTCACCACTTCTATTCAACATTCTACTGAAGGTTTCCACTAGTGCACTCAATCAAGAAAAAGAAATGAAGGTATTCAGATTGGAAAGGAAGTAAAACTATTGTTATTCTTAAATGACATGATCATCTATGTAGAAAGTGTGATAGATTCCTCAAAAGAGCTACTAGAACTATTAAGCGAGTTTAGCAAATTTGCAATACAAAATCAGTATACTAAAATGAATTATATTTCTGATTACCAGCAACAATCACAAATAAAACTACAAACTATAATTTATAATAGAATTTAAAAATTTGAAATGCCTAGGGATAAATCTAAGGATATAAAAGGCCTGTATGCTGAAAACTAAAAAACATTGCTGAGAGATGTTAAAGAAGTTATGAAGAAATGGTTACCTTTTTCATGGGTTAGAAGACTCAATTTTATTAAAATGTCAATTTTCCCCAAGTTGATCTTTATATTCAAAGCAACTCCAATCAAAATCCCAACTAGTTTTTCTGTGGAAATAGAGAAGCTAATTCTAAAAGTCATATGGCAATGCAAACTTTATAAAGTAGTCAAATTGCCAAAGAAGGACAGAGTTGGAGGGCTAACACTATCTGATATCAAGAATCTGTATACAGCTACAGTAATCGAAACAGCATGATATTCGCTTATATGTGGAATCTAAACTATGACACAAATGAACTTATCTACAAAACAGAAACAGACTCACAGACAGAGAGAACAGACTTGTGGTTGCCAAGGGGGAGGGGAGTTGGGGGAGGGATGGATTGGGAGTTTGGGACAAGCAGATGCAAACTATTATATATAGAGAGAATGGATAAACAACAAGGTCCTACTGTATAGCACAGGGAACTATATTCAGTATCTTGTGATAAACCATAACGGAAAAGAATATGAAAAAGATTGTACATATATGTATAACTGAATCACTTTGCTGTACAGCAGAAATTAACACAACACTGTAAATCAACTATACTTCAATAAAATAAATTTTTTTAAAAAGCATGATATTGGCATTAAGATAGACACATAGATCAATGGAATAGAGTCCAGAAAGAGACTCACACATATATGGATAACTGATGTTTGATAAAGTTACTAAGACAAGGCAATGGAGGTAGGATGGACATTTCAACGAATGTTGCTTTAACAACTGGATATCCATCGCTTAGAGAAAAAAAAAAAAGAATTTGGATCCATACTTTACACCACATACAAAAATTAACAAAAAATTGGTCATAGATCTAATAAAGCCTAAAACCATAAAACTTCTAGAGGAAACAAAGGAGAAAGCCTTTGTGAACTTGGGTTAGGCATTTTTTAGGTACAACATCAAAAGTGCAATCCATAAAATAATAATAAGATGATAACTTGGACTTCATTAAAATTAAAAACTTCTGCTCTTCAAAAGACACTGTTAGAAGAATGAAAAGACAAACCACAGACAGAGGGAAAATTTGCCAAGCATCTATCTGAAAAGGGACTTGTATCCAGGATATATAAAAATTTCTCAAAACCTGACAATAAACAAACAACCCAATTAAAACTGAGCAAAAGATTTAAGCAGACATATCACCAAAAAGATATACAGGTGGCAAATAAGCACATAAACAGATGATCGACATCATGAGTTATTACAGAGATGCAAATTAAAACCACAGTTATATACCACTACATAACTTTTAGATGTCTAAAGTTTGAAAAGATGACAATACCAATTATTGGTAAGTACTGGAGCAACAGGGACTTTCGTATACTGCTTGTGAGAATATAAAATGACACAACCACTTTGGCAGTTCATTGACAATTTCTTTAAAAAGTTAAACCTATATCTATCATATGATCCAGCCATTGCACCCCTAGGTATTTTCCTAAGAGAAAAGAAAGCATCATCCATACAAAAACCTGTACATAAATGTTCACGGAAGCTTTATTTATAATAGCCTCAAACTGAAAACAACCCAAATGTCCATCAATAGGTGAAAGGATAAACAAATTGGGGTACAACTACACAAAAGAACGTTACTGAAAAATAGAAAGTAACCACTGATACACAAACCAACATGGATGAATCTGAAAGTAATTATCCTGAGTGAAAGAAACCAGACAAGAAAGAGTACATATGGTATTAATTAATGCATTTGTATAAAACTGCAGAAAACGCAAAGTAATCTATAGTGACATAAAGGAGATCAATGTTGCCTGGGGACAGGTGGTGATGGTGAGAATGGGGAAGCGGGGGAGGGAGGCATTACAGAGGGTTATGAGAAAACTTTCCGAGGTGATGGATATGTTCGTTATCTTGATTGTGGTGATGTTTTCGTGGGTGTATACATGTCAAAACTTATCAAATTTTACACTCTAAAAATGTGCAGTTTATTGTGTCAATTATATCTCAATAAAGCTGTTCTTTAAAAAAACTTAAAATTTGAGAACGTACGGTGTGTCACTGCAGGACCTGCTTCCAGGCTCTGGTAATTGGTAACGCTGCCTCTCCCCCTGTCTCACTAGCATCCACTTCCTTCCTTCTTTCTTCACCTCACTGTCCAGTTTGTCTTCTCAGCTCCTCCATCGTCAGTGTAAAAAAAAATCCCTGAATGAAATTTCCTCTGTCCTTAACATGAAGTTGCTTCTGTTTGCCTGGCAGTACTGTCTGATATATTTGATCATCAAGCAATAAGTATATTTGAAATATATATAAATATGTACCTATGCTGGTGCATATATACCTAAGCTAGTAGATGTAGGTCTGTGTGACCTTACAAGAATGTCAAAAGACCTCATTTTCTCTCTTTCCAGGCTCCTGGGTGTCTGAAATCCCCACTATTAGTGTCACTCCTTGTTGGCCTTCTAGAGAGATGTGCATTTATCCTGGTGGTTTTTTAGTGGTTAAAAAGGACAGTGTGGGACCTCCCTGGTGGTACAGTGGTTAAGACTCTGCACTTCCACTGCAGGCGGCATGGGTTTGATCCCCGACTGGGGATCTAAGATCACACATGTCTCGCTGTGTGGCAAAAAAAAAAAAAAAACATAGTGTGAAGCCAGTCAGCCAGTCAGGGGACTAAGTAGCCAGAGGGGTGAAGGTGAGATGATGTCAGAAAAGAGATGGTAGTAGGATAGAAAGGTTCCAAAGGAGTGGTGGAGAATTTGACGATCAAGTGTACCTTCTTCACAACCGTGCTCAGAGCCATTTATTAATTCATTTTAAAAAACGAAAAATATATTCCTTGCATGTTAACACAAATAATATATTTTTTATGAAAGCAACTACTTTTTCCAAAACAAAGGAAGTGGTAAGAAGTGTAGCAAAGTTTTATATGTTTGCAAATCTCCTTGTGCCTGGCTTAAGAGAAGACAGCGCGATTCTCATATTTGCCTCTGAATTCAATCTCTTGTGATATGTCGTTTTGCTTGAAATATATCAGGAAAATCCAGCCTCACATAGATATACGGTAGGAAAATGAAGGATTATTTTATTTTATTTCTTTTAAAGTCTTTATTGAATTTGTCACAATATTGCTTCTGTTTTATGTTTTGGCCTTTTGGCCCTGAGGCATGTGGGGTCCCACCTCCCTGACCAGGGATCAAACCCACACCCTCTGCACTGGAAGGTGAAGTCTTAACCACTGGACTGCCAGGAAAGTCCCCCCAGTGAAGGGTTATTTTAATAGCATTTTTAAACAGTTTTGAATATTCTTCTTTTTTTTTTTCTTTAAAAAAAAAAGTTTATTCTTTTTATCTTTATGGGGAATTAACAGCTGACAACAATATCTAATTAATACTATCTATAATGGGCAATTTTTAGTTAAGAAGTTCTCCTTCGCTTTGAAACGTTAACTGAATTTTGAAATGTTAACCATAAATGTGTAATAACTGCTCTACTACAAAATTTATAAGTCACATTTCCAATGTCCCTCTTGCCTCAATGAAAATTACTGAAGGTCCTCCTTTATCATCAAAGCTCAAAGACATTTATGCCATGGCATATGGTAAGTAGATGTGAAAACTGTTTATCATCACGTAGTAAGTTACACAAGATTCCAGTTCAAGTTGATAGACAAAACATAAACTAGATTTAAAGTGCTGTATTAAAAAACAAAAACACAGTTTGCATTTTGGGGTAATTAAAATGTAGAGACCTAACACTAAAAAGAATGAAAAAACGCATATAAGATTATCATTCTGTTTAGCTCTTTTTACTCTAAGCATGTAGTCTTATTCCAAAAATGACGGTTAGCTGGTCAAATTTATGATTAAGACATTTATCCATACTTAACCAGAGGTTTCAGAGACGATAACACCAGTCAGGTATTCTGAATTCTTTTATGTTAAATAGGAACATTTTCTCAATAGCACTCTTAAGTCACTTCTCATTTATCTTCCTCCTTAAGAACTGCATAGGCTTGTTTTAAATAGTTTAAATACCTGTAATAAACTACAGGTTGCTAAGAGTAGAGGTACTCTGGTTAATGCTCAAAATGATGTGGCCAGAGGAAAAGCAAGCATTATTAAATATGAATGCAGTCCTTACCAACACGAATTGAACCATTTTTTTCAATAAAAAAGCTAGTCCAAAAAGTCTCATTCTATAAAGATTTATCGTTTCCAAATCACGGTGAAAGGAACTTAAGTAATTTACCAATTTTGTTTTCTCCTATGTGCCTTAAAGATACCTCACTAAAAACTGGTATCTGACACAATAGAATGACACATGCAGAATGTAATATTGTAGTGACAGTACTGAGGTTGATTGTTACAGACATATTTAAACTCTGAGTATTAAATGGTTACATCCTAATTATTTATATAGAACATTGGTCCAATAACAAAAATAGAGAACAGCAGCTGAAAAGTTATCTCATTCAATGTTCAGAGATAAAAGGGTTAACCATTCTTTCCATTATTTTCTGCAGATAAGTCCTTTTTTTTTTCATATTTAAATCTGACTGCAACTGAATTCTGGCATTTTTCCAAGCTACTGTATGACAAGGATGTTGAAGGCCATCACAATACAGCATACCACAACATAAGGACTCTTCCGTTCACCAATTCTGGCACACTTCCAAAATATACCCAACAACCCAGTTTTATTTCTGTCCAGGAGGCTGGGTGCCAAGGATCAGATATAAGCACAGGTACATATAAGCAGCAAGATTACAGTCAACAGACTCTGAAAATTGAAAATGGCAGACATAGTGAGGCCGGCGAAACCCCAGCCACATCACCCTTCCAGGCCCAGGCAAATATTCTTCTTTGATACCAGATCAGAACTTGTAAAAAGAAGCCTATGTTCAGCAATTAATGTTCCAGTTCTAGTACCTTACTTTAATTGGGAATGACCTAGATATTTAATAAACTTCTACCATTTAGCTTAATTTAGTAAAACTCTTCAAGTTATCAAAATCTGGAGAGATGATTTTTTTTTTTTTTTTTTTGGCCATGCTGTGTGGCTTGCAGGATCTTAGTTCCCAGACCAGGGATCGAACCCAGGACCCCAGCAATGAGAGCGTTGAGTCTTAACCACTGGACCACCAGGGAACTCCCTGGAAAGACTATTTTTAAGTAGATATTCCTAAAACATAATTATTTGTAAAGGGTTTACCTAAAAGCTTTTATCTCATTTACATTAATTTATTTATAAAAATTTCATGATACCAAGTTATTTTTCTTGCTGACAAATTTTGCAACAGATATAATAAGATCTTATTTGACTTCTAGTAAACCTAGGTACAATAAAAGTATTATACTTAATGTTGATGACTCTAAAGACATGCCTGCATTAATTAAAGCAACAAACAAACTAACTTAAATATCGAATATTAATTTAATGTTGAATATTTCCCAGTCACATGAACCTGAAATTTATTTGGATTAGTTTCTTTTATATTTCTGAGAATTTATATATTCCTTTAAGTCAATTAAATAGTGCTCGTTTATGAATTAATTTTTGTAATACCATCTATAGGTAAAGATATATCATAACTATAATGTATACACAGACACAATCAGAGATCTCATAGCTTCATTTTTAAAACTTAGTCATGAATCAGGTATTACAATATAAAACTCACTAGTTTATAAATAACTTTTAGAATAAGTTAAGTTTATTCACTTGAGTTCCAAAAGGACTCTTTTTCCTTTTTTTCCCTCAGTCTCAGGAATTGGAGATGATAAGATAAGAATTCCTGAGAGCACTGGTGAGAGCACTGGTAGAACATTTACGTCTCAAGGCGCAGGGAGAGAAATGCAAGCTCCTCTAGAAGGACTTGTTCTCTTAGGGTCAGTGTTCTGAAAAAAAATGTTTTATAAAGCTAGCTTTCTCTAATTCTAACTGCATATGCAATAAACTGGCATTGGAATGTCAAAAGAGCCCCATGTTGGCCATTTTCAGGGTGAGATTTTCTTTAATTCCTAATTAAGCTAAGTACTTGTAAGTATAAGTTTCATTTGTACATAAACCTGGCTGGGGTGTTAGTTGGAGGCTGGTTTTCTGATGTCTCTTGTTAATGAGAGACATTAGGCCAGACACCCACCTAATCACCCACTCCACACCTCTCAGTGTCTTTCAATTGAGCAAATCCAAATCTTTCAACCAGGCTCCCCCAGTATTTTTTAACTGGGGGACACTTTTCCCCAGTGTCTTTCAATTGGGTGCCCCCAGTATCTTTCAACTGGGGGGCCAGGTACTTGTAATACACCACCAAATAAAACTCAAGATCATGAACCAATAATCGGGAGATCAGAGAACCAGGAGAGACTCACCCAAATTCATGTGGACTCACCAAAGAGGCAGCTGGACACAAGGGGCCCTGCTGGTACCAAGGCTCCAGATCCTTGTAGAGTTCAGGCAAAGGAGAGAAGTCTGCTCCAGGTCCCTTCATGGTTGCCAAAACTGTCAACTGAAATAAAAATGCACAACATGAGAGCTGTGAGTTTCAGTTTTATTTGGGGACTTACTGAGGACTATAGGCCAGAAGACAGCCTCTCAGATAGCTCTGAGGAACTGCTCCAAAGAGGCAAGGGGGTAGGTCAGTAAATGTGTGATTTTGGAGAAGGGGTGTGTGCAATTAAACACACATCTTGGTAGAAGGTTACTGCTAGTCATTAAGCACAAATATCTTAGTTAATCATTTTAGTACTTTCTAAGTATAGGAAAATGCAAGAAATTGGGTTTGTAACATTTTCTCTTGAAAGTATCTAACTAACTGAAGCTCTTTACTGCCAGTTTTCCCAGAGCACAGAGTGCCTCATTCCTTATCTCCCTGAACTTCTTTCAGGGTGTGTTGAAGGTCAATGACTGCACTGGCTAATGACCTAATCCCTGTAAAGCTGAATTGTGAGAGACATTCTCTAATTGGCAATATTTTATACTAAATGTATATCATATTGTTTTTCACTTGGTCCTTAAAAAAACTCTACGATTTATTATTATAATTTTATGGATGGAGGAACTAAGGCTTAGAGGGGTTAATTAATTGGTCCAAGGTCACACAGACCAACAAGTGAAGATGCTGGGATCTAACCCTAAGTATGGCCTCCAACATTCTAGCCTTTTCTATTACTCTGACATTTTCACCTAAAAATCCCTGGGTTTCTCATGGCACTTTAATGTGTGTAAGTCATCTGTGCACAATCCAGGATTTGTTTCCTGGGTAGGTGCTGCAAAACCTACTTGGCATTTGAGGTCAGTACATTAGAGGAATAAACTGTGCTGTATCTAGGCTTTTAAGTATCTAAATGATTAAGAGTTTGTCTTCAAAGGAGAAAAACAACAGCCTTGTAAAGAGGGATTACCAACGCAGTGCTTGGTATCTTAGAATCTTTAAGCCTCAGAACACAGAGAGCAGAAGAGAAAAAAAAACATTTCTAGCTACAAGAGAACTAATGAGCTCCAAAGGAAAGAGCCTGTCTTTTTGCTAAGCAACACCAAAAGCTGAATATCTGGTGCCTGCTCTCTGGGCAAAAGGCAGAAAAATCAAGGGATGAAAAGATACCACCTCGTTTAACAGACACTTAGAGCATTATTACACATTTCCGCAACTTTACCAAAAATAGTCTCCATTTTAAACACTAACCTTAGTCTAACATCTCTTTGTGTCAGCAAGTGTCTTGTGCATGGTGGGTGCTCAGCAGCCCCACAGTCTCAGAGTGAGAATAATTTTTACAACCACCTAACATAGCTGTGTGCAGATACACATGAGAAAGGAAGGCCAAGAGATGAACAGCTGGCCTGAGGTCACACGCTTCTTTTCAGCAGAGCTCAAACAGAGCCCAGGTCTGTGGTAGGTGGAAGGTAACCACCCTGGGCTCTGTTGCCTCAATTGAGGGCTCAACTCTAACATTTAGTGATAGAGTTACCCGGGCCAGAGAAATTGATCATGCCCAACTCACAGAGTTATAGTGAAGGGTCTTGTGATACTCTAAAGGAAAGACCGGCCATGTGGTACATGAGCGCTCTGTAAATTCACTACCCTTAGTGCCATTATTACTGACCAGCTTCTCTGAGCACCTTCTACCACACAGCCTGCCAGCTCTTTCAATAATGTCTTGAAGGCGACCAGACTAGCCACTCCAAAGTATGACTATTTGGCACATGGATTATTTTGAGCTACAGGGAATTGAGAGCCAACAGATGCAGGAAAAGTTCTTTACCTCCCCTTAACTGACTATAATAGAGTATAAGTTTCCTCTTTTGCAAAGGAAATGTACATTTACAAAGGAAATTTCTGGGACTTCCCTGGCAGTCCAGTGGTTAAGACTCCACACTTCCAATGCAGGGGGTGCGGGTTCCATCCCTGGTCGGGGAACTAAGATCCCACATGCCATGTGGCATGGCCAAAAAATAAAAAAACAAAAACAAAAACAAAGAAAAAGGAAATTTCCATTTGTAAAGTTGCCTCAGTGTCAGGAAGATGGCTACACCCAGAGACAACTCTTACAATCTGAGACTATTAGCTGCACAAGACAACCTTTACATATTTCCTCCCCTCAACTTCTTCTAACCTGCCTCAACTCTCCCAGAAGTCCCAAACTTCTTTTCCTTTGTTTAGCCTAAGATGATATTTAAGCCTCAATCACTTGGCCACCATCTTGAGTATATTTTCCTTGTGAAAGTCCCACACGTCTTTTGTCAGTTTAATTTCCAAGGCCCTCAGCTGGAGAACCTAGTTGGGTAGAAGGAAAAGGTTTTTTTCCTCCCATACACTCTGATTAAAATAAATTATTTATTGGGCTGACACAGGAGAAAGTTCTGGTCTCTTTTTAAATACACCAGCCAAACTTGTAACCAAGCAGGACCCTAAGGGGTCTTCCTGGAAGAAGACCCCTGCCCCCTGTGTCCTCTGCCTGCCTCTTGTCTGTAGAGAAACTTTAGCCTCTGAGGCCTTCCCCAAGTTCCAAAGAGAAGTGAGAAAATGCAGAAAGAAAGGAAAACGTCAAACAAGACAAAATAATAATAGTTTAGCCATTAAACAAAATCAAGGACCTTTCGTTCCTCCTCAAGGGATATAGATAATATTCTGAGCCATGTCCTTTGAGCTGTTTGGCAAATACTGAACCCGCACCCCCGCACCACCCCCCCCCCGTGGAAGAGGTTAACTGTATGCTGCTCACAAGTACCTAGACCCCAGACCTGTTGGAATCAGAAGGGAGATGATGCTGACTTCCAATAACCTTACCACCAACCAATGAGAAGAATGTCCATGAGCTGATCACACACCCCACAAGCCCTCTCCCTCCCCATGTCTTTAAAAACCTTCCCCTGAAAGCCTCTGGGAGGTCGGGCCTTTTAATCACGAGCCTACCTGGACTCCTTGCTTGGTGCCTGCAATGAACGCTGCACTTCCGTTCACCACCACCAGGTGTCAGTAGACTGGCTTTACTACGCGAGCGCCAGCTAGGGACCCCAGGTTTGGTTCAGTAACAAAATCTGTAGAAAGTTGTCAGCATCCAGCACTTGGGATTGGAATACTTTACCACAACCTAAACTTGAACTGGGTTCATTCAGGGATTTTTATCAAGAGAGACTGGAGAAAAGGCAGGCACCTTCTGTACAGGAGGTTCACGTGTTGCAGCTTCACCTTGCAGTTCTGTGAGCAACGTAACTTCTAAGGTCTTGGTCCTTGTGTTTGCAAATGTGGACCATGCAGGTGCCGGGTTTCTGAAAGCAGCCTCTGTTTAGAGTGAGACGAAGGAGAGGAGGACAGTCCTATCTTCGGAAAGTGCAGGCCAAATTCTGGGCCCTCAGGGCCGTGCAAGTTCAGGGCAGAAGAAGTGCAGTCTTTAGATGCACTAACGAAGGATGTGGGAGCGCGACCAAGGCGAGAGGGATGGAAAGGCGCACCGCTCCGCGCGCCCGCAGCTCCTTGTTTTAGAGGCCCTCGCGGTCCCGCCTCATTCGCTGAGGTGGCCCCGGAGGCCGGGGAGGCGGGGCGGCCGGGCGGCCCCCTCAGCTGTACGTAGTTCCCATGTTTGCTCTGCCTTCGCTCCCGCCTTCTGGCTCGAGGCGGTCTCGCGGCCGCGCGGAACCACAACTCCCACAAGGCCCCGCATTGGGGGCGTGGCCACGGCGAACGGGTGTGGCTTGAACGGCTGGGCGAGCTGTGATACAAAGGGGGTCTTGGTGCTCAGCTTCTCTGCTTCCCGGCCGGGCTTCCTAGAGCTCGGGAGCTTTCTCGTCCATGGATTGAGATCTGATCCTCTGACCCCTGGAGTCACTCACCGTCAGGGAGCGTCGCTTCGGACTGGCGCTCGACTGGCAGCGTGTGCCTAAGTGTAGGTTGGGGAGGCGCAGGGTGGGACCGGGTTGCACTGAAGCTGCTGGTGGTCCTGGACTTCCTGGGGGAGCCTGTTTGAAGCCCAGGAAGTTACAGGTGCTGGTAGGGGAATCCCGGGGGAAAAACCGGGGCCCAAACCAGCACTACGGGCCAGAAGCCAGCAATAACTCTGGGGAAAAGCCCAACCTGTAAGATGCTTGAATTTTGGCTATGAAGAAGAGCAGGAAAGATGACAGCCAAATCAATGGGATATCTGTGGACCGGTGCTGAAAATTTTAGATCTGTCCTCCAGATTTTTCTACCTGTCATTCATAGCTTTTATCTTTTTATCCCTTGTGTTGCGTTCTGAGAGAATTCTTTGCCTTGGTATTCCAGCTCTCCGGTTTGATTTTCAGCAGTGACCATTCTGCTATTCAGCCCATCTCTTGAAAGGTTTTATTTCAGTTAGCTGTTTCTCTTTCCAAGATCTCTGGTTAACTCTTTTCGTAACTGCCTCCTCTCATTTCATGATGTGATATTCTTGCTTATCCCTATGATTATTTTAATTATGCTGGTTTTAATGTCCTGATCACTTTAAAAGAAGTTTCCTCAGGTGCAAATTCTCTCTTAAAAAAAAAAAAATGGAGAAAGCATTTTTTTTTTTTATGTTAAAGTTGTTCTTCTTTTATGTTTTGATTTTCCTGAAATGTTTGTGATTGTTGGTCACTCATTTTTTTTTTTGTACCTGAGGTTTCCTGATTTTTACCCTCTTTGCAGAGGGAAGAGAGATAAGGAGAGGGCACTGTAGGGTTTAATTTTTTTTTTTTTTTTTTTTTTTTAGTGAAAGTGGGAAGAGGCAAGGTTTGTAGCCTAGTGGCTATCTGGGGGACCCCATCCTTCCTGAACCTGGTAATTATCAGGATTTTGCGTGTTTCTCTTGCTGAAGCTCCCATACTCTCTGCTCCCAGCTGGAAGCAGAGATCCCATCTTCTGCTCCCTGAAAGCTTATATTTTGGTGAAGCTTCTTGTTCTGGTATCTCAGCCAGTTACCTTTCCATTTCCCTTGGCTCCCTCTCTCCAGGTTTTCAACCCCCTTTCCTTATGTACCAGTGGGGATGGTAGGAAAGAGTGACCCAAGGAGCCCTCCCCCAATTTTTTTAGTATCTTTTTTTCAGTACTTAGAAGGGAACCAAGCATCCTCAGTAGGACTCTCAAAGATGAATGAAAAACAATGCCAGTAATAACTCTGCTAAAGAAATGATGACATCAATTCTTTGTATTGCATATAAATATTTTTAAAATTAATGTTATGTTAAGCAAAAGAATTTCCTGCAGGTAATCATTTGAAAATTGATGTCTGTACACTTTTATATCTTATTAGAGCAAGATGCTCTACTAAGCATCAGAGTCATGCTGATCATGCATATTCTACATAAGAACTCTTGGAGTTCTGTTAAGATAACACCATCCATTTAAAAAAAAAAATGGTAAAACTGGGACACTGATCAAATGTTAACTCCTATTTGTGCCCTGAAGCTCTGTTATTAATGGGCATAATTTAAAATTTGATTATTTACCCTTTAAATTAAGAAATTTGAGTGTCTATTGTTTTCAGCACATAAGCACTTCATTGATAGAGGTGTGATTTTCAGCATTCTTTAAGCAGGTATCAGAAAACACACAAAAAAATACAGATATTGTTTAATCTTGGTAAAAAAAAAAAGTTAAATGACTATGGCATGTAAAACCTTTAGAGTACCTGGGATGGCCTACTGCATCCCCATTTTGAATTATGGCAAATTCAGGTTGAACAAATGTTTTCGCTTCCATAAATAACATTTTCATCATCCTCACTCTGGACACCTCTGCATCTGCTCTCACAACAGTAGGCAGGTACCTAAGTTACCAAGCTCCACTAGACTCTGCCCAATAGAGTGTAGAATCAGACTTTATGCATTTCAAAATTTAATCCTTTTGTGCTTTCCATTTCCCCCTTCTCTTTCAACAGGTAAAAAAAACCTTGCTCAGCAAAACTTTTATTTTTGACCAGTTCATGAGAGAGACAATAAAAATACTGAAACCAATTAATTAGCTATTATTAGTTATTAATTAATAATAATTATAATTAGCTAATACTAATAGCTAGTTATACATAATTTCAAATGTTGGTGGAGACATTGACCATGAAACATTTTTTTTCACAGCTAGTTACCAATAGCTAGTTATACATAATTTCAAATGTTGGTGGAGACATTGACCATGAAACTTTTTTTTCACAGCTAGTTACTAATAGCTAGTTATACATAATTTCAAATGTTGGTGGAGACATTGACCATGAAACTTTTTTTTTCACAGCCTGGTAGTAGAGTGAGAGCAAACAGCTCAGCTATGACGAATTCACACACACACACACACACACACACACACACACACTACAAATGAGATTAACAGCTGAATTACGTTGGTGGTTTCTTCATACCCAACCCCACCCTTGCTTGGGTACAAGAACTTCAAGCACCTCCATAAATATCAAGTAATTTTAAACCCTGTGTTCCTTAGGGCCCCTCTCATCTTGTAACCTATGATGTTAGACTTCCAAATACAGTTTTAGGAAAGCCTGAGTTTAGGATTTCATCCTAGCAATTTATTAGCACACTTCCTAGATTGGGGAAGAAAGAAAGCACAAATGGTGACAAGAATGCCTCATCCACGGACAGATCACGTTCTACTGTACAGAGGTTGGTAATATAACCCACCATGCACTCCCGCACCCCCAAGCTTCCTCGTCTCTCTAGCTCACAGGTATCAAGCAGAAACCCTGATTTTAAATTTTGTTGCATTTTTATTTTCCAGATAATATATCCACATTGACATAAGTCTCAAAAAAGGTAAGATTCCCCTAACATTTCTGCAAACAAATCAAACTCTGTTTGGGGTAACTGGTGTTTCCTTTCTATATTCCACATGCATGTTATATGATTTATGTAGTTTTAATTATGGTTGAATTTGAAAACTGCCCACTAACTTATGCTCTCTTTATTTTTTCAAAAGCTTTGTTGTCAATCTAAGAGTACAAAATCAAAGTACATTGCTTTGCATGTGAATGTTCTCTTGAAATTATATTACTATTTAAACTAATTACAAGGAATTTGTTCATTAATAGAAAATTAATGAACAATGGGAGAAGAGAAAAATGCCATCAAATTTCCCATGCAGATGGAATTTCTTTGAGGTTAGATTATTCTCATGTGAAAGAAAGTAGGACATGAAATAAATTCACTGGAGAGAGGGGAGAGAATAAATGACCAACTTAGGATAAGTTCAAACTTAAATTGGAAAATCAAAAGCCCTTTCTAAATGCCTCTCTTATAAATAATTCTATTAAAATAGCAAAGCCAACAGAGTACAAAATTATTTGTTTCCAAATATATACCCTTGAACTTTTGTTATCATGTAGAAAATTACCCATTTGCCTCTATTGGTTGGTTGGAATTTTGAGAGGAAGCTAATGTATAGAATAGGAGGGTTTTTAGCATTGAGTGAGGGCAAGGAAATGGGTCCCTTAACACTGCCTGCACAGTGTAGCAGCAGCTTTTTGAGGTCACAGTCTGATTTTGGATGGCCATCCTTTGCCTCAGGGAGGGAGTGACTGTTTAACATGAATGTGTATCTTTGAAGGGAGGGCTATCCAAGCCTCTGGGGGTGTGCCTGTCTCATTCACTGGTCTGGTGACTTACTGCTTCAGATATTTGCATGATAAACTCTAGTTAAAATCCACCTCCAGCTACTTACAAATTATTACAGGCACTGGACCTTCAGAGGCCTATGCAACCAGGCACCCTGTTAAAAACATAGAACAGGGTGCTATGTAGCATACACGGTGTGAAAAGTTGACGTCAGTATTCACTCAGTGGTTTCAGTAAGTTGTCCACTAGATTGTAGAGGTGAGAAACATCTGGAAGGTTCCCAGGAGGTGGTGGATTTTGGGGGGAAAGAAGATGAGGGTGGGATTACCAGATTTAGGAGGTAACAAATAAAGCATGAGAGGTAACCCTGGAATCATGAACTTTTGCTGTTGTCTTGGCAGGAGTCGAGGTATTGGGTTGGCCCAAAAGTTTTTTCAGGTTTCCCGTAACATCTTATACTGAGGCTGCATTGAAGTGGGTCAACCACAGGGAGGTGGTGGTGATTCCACAGGGGAATCATCATTTGGGTTTGGGTATCAAGAAACAACCAAAGTAATTTAGCCAGAGAATCCCACTTGTAGTGTGTGTCTGCGTGTTAACTCTTCACAGCTGAGGATACTGAGCTGGATGGTTACTGATATGCTATCCAATTCCAACATTCCTCATGTCTGGACGTCTTTGTTCTGCCTCTAACCAGATGTGAGACCTCGGGCAATTCCTCAACCTCTAATTCTACCCCCATGTGGTGGCGTCATGTGTCCCAAGCCCCAGAGTTTGTTTTCTCCATAACCAGACACAGGTCCTTCAGTTCCCGATCTCTTAACTGGGCTGACCATTACAGTGGAGAGGGTGCATGACAACCCTGGATGAGAAATGATGGTTCACTTCCCCTTGAGGAGAGTGGGAAAGCGCTAAGAGAGGGCGGATCACAAGGGGAAATCCTGCCAGCGCCTGGGGGCACGGGGAAGAGGTGAAGAGTGCGCTGACGACGGAGGGGGTAGAAGGTGCTGTCACTGGTTGCACTGCAGTCACAGAACGGGGTTGCGGGCAGAGCGAGGACGAGTGTGGTAACGGAGCATCAGCAGGCGCAGAGAATGACCTGGCTGAGTAATTAGACGGGAAAGGTCTTGTTGTCGGTTTTGATTTTGTGAATGTGTGTGTGTGTGTGTGAGAGAGAGAATGCGTTACATTTTAAACGAGGGAGATAAGTGATGTTTACTTTTGTTTCTAGTGAGATCTTTTCTGTGATAATAAGAAATTCATATGATTGTAAATGGAGTGCTGGCGCTGGACTCCAGGCGCAGGTTCAGAGAGTTGAAGAGGGAGATCTGGGGAGCCATCCTCTTTTTTTTTTTTTTAATTTAATTTTTTTTTTAATTGAAGTATAGTTGATTTACAATGTTGTGTTAGTTTCAGGTGTACAGCAAAGTGATTCAGTTACATATATGTGTGTGTGTATGTATATATATATATACACACATATATATGTGTTCTTTTTCAGATTCTTTTCCCTTATAGGTTTTACAAAATATTGAGTAGAGTTCCCTGTGCGATACAGTAGGTCCTTGTTATTTACCTATTTTACATACAGTAGTGTGTATACGGGGAGCCATCCTCTTAATAAGAGAAGTAAACACTAGTCACAGTAACTTCAGAGGTCCTACAATACAGCATGGCTGATATCATCTGGACCCTGTTAAACGTGTTTAATCTAAGAGTATGATTCTTCATTGTGTTAAGTACAACAGGCCTTCTGCAGAGCAGTGAGGGAGCTGGGGGCAGCTGTGCCATTGGGGCCTTTGTGGAAAGTACTTGGTAGTACGAATAGCAGTAGTTATCAGTTTTGGAGAGCTTACTCTCCTCTGTTCCAGGCACTGTGCTATCATGTAGGTTTATAGGGGTGAGATAGAAGTACAAATAAAAATAGATGTGGGCTCTGTTCCCATGAAGCTGAAGCCCATCTGTTCCCTTTTACTGTCCATTCCCTTCCTGTCTTCTCTGGGCACCATGCAGCCCTACCAAGCACCTACAGGGTTGAAGTGCCTGATTCTGTGAAAGGACTGCAGTGTCCTGAGTGGAAGAAGACACAGGGCATTTCTTCCTTCTGTTTGCCAGTGATTTTATCATCTGGTGGTGGTTTCTGGTTCCTGAAAGTTGGTGACATTATCTGGCGTGACCAAGTTGTTAAGTATGAGATAAGAGTGGAGGAAGATAGACTGATATTGTGGAAGAAGAGCGGTCCCTGAGGGGTCCCCTCCCACGCACGGGGGACAAGCAGATTCCAAGGACATGATCAGTGACCTGAGGACGGCAGGCGCGCTGCGTGGAGTGGATGGGAGATAAAAGGCAATGTCAACAGCCCAGTTCTGTGAACTGATTTTCTGAATGCTATTATGCCTTGTACAGAAGAAGACAGTTTGTGGAACAGAGGGGCAGCCTTACAGAGCAAGTTTTACCAGTCACTGAATTTATTGCATTTTTCCATCCTGGACACAACGCTCATTAGTCCAGTCAATCTGTTGGTTATAAAAATGAGCTTTCCTCTAACTGACATTTGTCACTTTGTAACCTCTGAGCAATACGAATCATTCTAACTTTATCCCCAAATACCTAATCCTGTCTTGTAAAGAAAACTTGAGAGTTTTATAGCTCCATAAACATTTAAGGAAAACAATGGACTCATTCTAGTTACTTTTTAATCCTGTTGATGTGCCAATGAAAGGAATCAGTAAATATCAGCAATCTTATCACCAAGCACAAATTGCAATTTATACCTAAGTCAAGATGTCATCAGTAAATAAATCTTCTGCCTCCTGCAAAGCCTTTTACCCACCTTCTAATATCTCTATTATGCCATAAAAATAAAAACGGTTACCAGTGTCCAACTGTCGTTAATCACAATTCAGCTTACTCCAGAAGTACAAATAAACTGTTCATTACATTTTTATCCCATTACTTTGACACTGATACAGAATTGCTCATTAGCTTATTCCTAAATCAGGAACTACAAAATTTTAATAGAACAACAGTTTCCTTGATGGTATCATGGAAATGTAAATGCCCAGTGCAATTTTCTTAACTTGTACAATTACTCACACATTACAGTAAATGGGTCAAGGCCATTGTCAAGCCTCCATCAAGGAGAGTCATTAACTAGAGGAATTTCCCCTTGTTCTTCAGGATGACAGCCTCTGAGCTGACAGGTTCCATTAGTTGGCCACACACATTTGACAACCTTGTAGACTTTTTGATAGCTGAACAGCATATCTGTGTTTAAGGCATTGTGATCCTTTTTCTTAATATAAGAATGCCAGTTTTTTCACCTTTCACACTACTGCCCTCATTAGGAAAGTTCCTGCCTCAGAAGGTTGAACCAGTCCTCCAAGAGGATCACCTGAAATGCGTCCAAGATAAAAGTGAAATTCTAAACAACATCCATAATAACTTTATTAATATTGATAAGGAAAGGATTTTCCCCTTGATACCGTAATACGTATATATGTACATATATGGAAAGATAACTAAAAAAAAGAGCAGTCTGATAAATGGAAGAATAAACATAAAAATTCAGAGGAGCGAGGCCACTGATATATGGGCTCCATGAGAGCAAGATTTTTGCCTGTTTTGTTTACTGCTGTGTCACCAGCACCCAGAACAGTGCCTGGCACTGTATCCACTCAAACTTAGGTTGTTTTGAATAAATCACTTTGGCCTTTGATAGTGAGGTAGTTAGTTCACAGTCCTCAGGCAAGGGGGTGGGATCTGTGTTGGGATTTCAAGAATGGGAGCAGCCAAATAACAAAATAGAGATGCTAAGCTGTGCAAGGATACACTTTGCTGGATTGGGGTAGGTCAGAATGCATTTCAAACATGATTCATGTATGACTGTGGTCTGTACACATGTTGATCATTTTCCTTTGAAAATGTGAAGCACGCAGATGTCGTCCACAGTGAATTGTTTTGTCCATATACAGAATCACAAAACAAGTCATCCTGACTGGCCTCTGCCCACACACTCCAGGAGTATAAGTAGACTTCTCCCCATGGTCTTTCTGATGTCAAGACTAACAAGTTGACCTCTCCTCTGTTCAGTCCTGCTCCCATTGGTTGTACATTACGCCCAGTGTTTGCAGTCTTGGAGTTGCCGTACCGTCTGCCTTTTGGTCATACGACGTCTTTGAAAGCCAGTGTGTATTTTACATTTACAGCATGTCTCAGTGTGAACTAGCCACATTGCAAGGGGTCAATAGCCATGTGGGGCTACTGGCTGTAGTATTTGTACAGTGCAGGTCTAGAAAGACCACACATTTTTCTACTCAAAAAAAATGTTATGAGTTACCACACTACATCTTATTTCAATAATTAAGTCAAGTGATGGTAGCAACTCAATCATGGAATCAAATCTGATGAGGTAAATTCTTGCACTGCCCCTGTGCTTACATTTGCTGTTCTTATTGTTGTTGTTGTTTTTGTTGTTGTTTTAATGCTTCTCACTCACTGTGTGTTTGATCAAAGAATTAGGGAAATGTGTGACTGCAAAAAATAGGATGGGCCATGATGAAGACTGTCTGCTTGACCAAAGTTGAGTCAAGCTCCTCCAAGTCCTCTTTCTGACGAGGCCCTGATCTTGGGCTCTATTCTTTAGTCCAGTGGCTCTGCCCATTCAGTCCAGTTTTAGCAAGAATCCTATTGCGTCGATTTGTCAGAAAATCCCCTACCCTTGATATCTGATCAAATTCCTTATCTCCCACCCTTGATATTTTATCCCCCTGGCCTGCCTTCAGCAATAATCCTGTCCATTTGATTTAGCCAGAATGCCCCCACCCTTCCCCTGATGTTTCAGCCTGCTCTTTGGCTCTAAATCTCCACTTGTCCTTGTTGTATTTGGATTTGAGTCAGATCTCTCTCCTGTACTACAAAACCCCATTGTAGCAGCGCCCCTCCCCCCAAGAATGAAGTCTTCTTTACCATATTTACCAAGTGTCATGAGTGATTTTTCCTTAACAGTCAAGAAGGTGCTAATAGGGAACCATGACAAAAAAAATGTAACCTCCTATAATGGACATGTGTTGGGTTTGCCTGATCAATATCCTTCCCTCTTCCTCTGAGATACTACCCTCCTCAATTCCAGACAGTCTTAGCAGAACTGCCAGCTGAGTTTTTCTTGCTCAGGGGTGGGCAAGTGAGCCAGACTAGGCCAAAATGAAAATTCTGTTGGGAAATTGAACCTTGAGGATTCAAACCAAGGATGAAAATGGATTGATGCTGCATTATTCTGATGCCCATTCATTCTTGCTTTCTTGGTTTTGGGGTCTACCATAGTTCCGCCTTTCTGAAGATAAGGACCCCTTGGGGGAGATCACTGTTCGTTGAGTCCCTCTGCAATGGCCCACGTGGGCCAAAGTTGGGGAGCATAATAGATCTCTGGAAGTTTTTAAAAGCTGCCTTTTTCCCTTTTGCATGTGGCCATTCAAGAGAAAAGGTCTGGGTAGAGTAGAGGATGACTGGAAAAGGTGAAGTTACAGCTACTCACTGACTTTGTGGTTGATGGAGAAATGGAAACACCCAGGTACAGGGGGGCAGGGGTGGGGGTGAGATATGGGGAAGGGAGGGACATTAATAATCTTTGTCTTTCAGAACAGCAACTGAGACCTTCCTCACAAATGAAAATGCCCCGGTGAGGTTCTCCTAAATTCTGGCGAGTCCCTTAAATTGAACTGACTGCTGAGTATGCCATCCCCATGGCCAGATAGCTCTGACCATGATCTGATTGCCGTCCTCTTAACCCGACAGAGGAGGCCACCGGAAACAGCACGGAATGCCCCCAACTCCTGCACCTCCCACACAAACCAGCTGTCAACACCTATGAACATCTTCCCCACCCCCATTCCTGTAGACATTGCTCAGTCATTCCACGAGGGGCACAAATGCTGCTAGTTGGTGGCATGGACAAAATGAGCAAACTGGGCTTGCAGCAAAGCAAGGACTAGACTCATAATCCAAGCTGAACTAAGAACTCTAGGGCTTACCAGCCTGCCAGGAAATCACTTGGGAGGCACTCAACCTGTGCCCTTCCACTGATTTGGGTCACACTAGGGGGTTTCCAACAATTGTCAACAACATTTTCTTTCTGTTGGATCCATGTGACCTTCTGGGGCCACACTTCTTGTGTAGAAGCCAAGCATTAATTTACCTCCTTTCCAAAACCACATGGACTTGTACTTTAGAGGGGTGGGCCTAAGAGACCCTCAAGAGTTTAAGGAAACACCACCAGGAGGTCATGTAGCCCTAAGATGACTGCAGAGATCTCCCCCAAATGAGGCTATTCTTGGTTACTCAGGGGAACCTTCCAGAGGGATAACTGCCTCATTATTTATACTCACGTTGCAGACAGTCTTCCCTACAATGGGAGTCATCCAGCTAGAAAAGGTGCTACAGAATTTGTCCTGACCTTAAAGAACTGATCAGCAGTTTGACCTGAGGAGGTCGTCGGGTCAGCCTCAACTCGTGGGCCAGGGTTCTAATGGGTGTCAGAATTGTGGGCCAAGGCAGAGACTGTGCAATCGTTATTACATACTGCTGCACCCAAGGGAATGCCTTGCACCACGTGGAAAGGTCAGTAGAGACCCTTAATGACAACGATGGTTTCTGAGATTTGTTCAGCTGGTTGAGTCCAGGACCCTGGGGGGCGTGATTGAGGTCAGTATTATGGGTTGGTCTCATCCCGCTGCTTGGGTTCTGTCAATCGTAGCTATAAATGCTGTATGAGACAAAATGAATGGATTTGGTCCCAGCCTCTACTGGTCAGAGTCATCAAAGTGTCTCACTTACGAAAAGATTCCCCAGAAGCCAAGAGAGTATAGAAATAAGGAGTGGATATTGTTGGGAGACAATTTTCTGTGGATCTCTTCATTGCTGCACATCATGTGAGCAGAGGCACTGAAAGCCCTTGTTCCAGACTGTCTGTTCAAAGATATTTATGTAGTGAACATCCTTGAAATATAGGAGTGCCTCTTTCCAAAGCAGAGGGGAGGTTTGCTTGCTGTCCAGTATAATAAAGATAATGTCTCCATTTAGGGAAAGGTCAGCCAGGCTTATCGTCCATTATAAAAGTTGGGGTCCCTATGCTCAGGGCTCCTCAAATGTGATGCAAACCTATTGTGTGCCCAGCATCCACCTGGGCTGCTCCATGTAACCCCCGTGGCACCTGAGGAATGAGGGGAACCGACGGACGTGAACATGAATCTCACACCACTTGCTGTGCCATGAGTAATAAAGTCCTTTGTTGTTTTGACCTAAATATGCTGTGTTTTCTGACAACAATCATGAAACTGGCAGGCTAGCTTCTTAGTTTGCAGGTAGGGTAAAATTTCAGACCCTTACAGTTCTTGATAAAAAGTCAAGTAGGCAGTTGAATGTACAAGCATGGAGTTCCCAGGAATAGTGTGAAAGGTGTATGTCCTAGAACATCTCTAATTTGTGGATGAAGAGCCTGACCTTAGAGATGAATGGATTTATCCCTCATTGTGGCAAGGTTACAGTAGAGCTGAAACTAAAGCCACGTCTGTGTGCTTATTGCTTAAGCCTGGCTGTGAATTCAAGCTGCCTCCGATCTTGGTTCTTTTGCTACTTCTTGTTCTCTGACCCTGTTTCATAATTTAGGAAATGGTGGGGTGGTAATAACCATACCTGCCTTAAAAGGTTATCCTTTTTTTTCCTCTTCTTTGGCCGCGCAGCATGTGGGATCTTAGTTCCCTGACCAGGGATGGAACCTGCACCCCCTGCATTGGGAGCATGGAGTCTTAACCACTGGACCGCCAGGGAAGTCCCTAAAGGGTTATTCTAGTTCTGAATGTTTCAATCCTTGTCAGACATTTACCACAGTGTTTAGCACACACACAGAAAATGCTTGGTCCTCAAAAAAACTGTTTTCTAATATTAAGACTACTTATCAGTGCACTTTTTACCCACTACCAATTGGCTCTTTTGCCAAGAACTGATTAAAGCAGAATTGTCGTGTGAGAGACATCTAAGCCAAACAGTTAACGCCGTGAGAATGCAGCACCTGGGAGGTTTTGTCTTGGCTCTGCACCCATGATTAGAAGGTGGCAGAGCAGGCTTCAGAGACGCAGTTCACCCCTTCAGGAGCCAGTCAGTCAGGAACTTTCTCAGAGTGTTAAAGCTTCAAATTCCAGAGACCACCAGGAACAAGCCTGTTGTCTGTTAAAATCAGATTTATTGACTCAATACAGTGAGAGAAGATATTTCGCAGGAACCAAAGTCTGCTGACCAAGAGGGTGGAGGAAAGCATCTTTCGGAAGGTCCCTCTGAAGGAGTCTGAGGCAGGTCTAAGAGAAGCAGTTCTGGACTGGTTTCTGAGGTGAAATTAGTGGAAGCAGGGATTAATCAGGATTTGGGTGCTGTCTTAGTTCAGGATACCATAACAAATAACCTCAGACTGGGTGGCTTTAAACTGCAAACGTTTATTATTCACGGTTCTGGAGGCTGGGAAGTTCAAGATGAAGGTGCTGGCAGATCTGAGGTCTGGTGAGGACCCGAATCCTGGTTTGCAGACAACCATCTTCTGGTTCTATCCAGAGAGAACAAGCTTGCATGTCTTTTCTTATAAAGACACGAATCCCATTCATCATGACCTAATCACCCCAAAGGCCATGCCTCCTAATGCCATCACACTGGAGGTTAGGATTTTAACATATGAGTTCAGGCAGAACATAAACGTTCAGTCCCTAACAGGTGCTGTCATGAGGACCGTGTGGCTTAGCCGTTGGGTATCCCCAGGGATTTGTTAATTTTGTTGATCCTTTCAAAACACCAACTCTTGGTTTTGTTAATTTTCTTTATTGTTTTTCTGTTCTCTATTTACCTCAGCTGTAATCTTTATTGTTTCCTTCCCTCTGCTAGTTTTGGGTTAGTTTGTTCCTTTTCTAGTTGCTTAAGGTGTAAAATTAGGTTGTTGATTTGAGATCTCTCTTCTTTTTTAATATAAGCATCTACAGCTCTAAGTTCTCCTCTTAGCACCGCTTTCAGTGCATCACATAAGTTCTGTCATTAATGTGTTTAATTTTTATTTGTCTCAAGATGTTTTCCAATTTTCTTTGTGATTTCTTCTTTGATCCATTGGTGAAGAGGGTGTTGTTTAATTTGCACGTATTTGTGAATTTTCCTGTTTCCTTCTGCTGTCGATTTCTAGTTTCACTCCATTTAGTCAGAAGATGTACTTTGTATGATTTCAATCATTTTTTAAGATTTGTAGCCTAATATATGGTTTATCCTGGAAATATTCCACGCCACTTGAGAAAAATGTGTATTTTGCCCTTGTTGGGTGGCGTGTTCTATATATGTCCGTTTAAGTGTTCTATTTTCTTATGGACCTTCTGTCTAGTTCTATTCATTATCAAAAGTATTGAAGTCTCTATTATTGTAGAACTGTCTATTTCTCCTTTCAATTCTGTCACTGTTTGCTTCATATATTGAGGAGCTCTGCTGTTTGGTACATAGATTTTATAATTGTTATATCTTTTTGGTGAATTGACCCTTTTATCATTATATAATGTCCTTCTTTGTCTCTTGTGACAGTTTTTGATCTAAATTCTATTTTTTATATTGGTATAGCCACGTCTGTTCTCTTCTGGTTACTATTTGAATAGAACTGTTCATCAACTCTTTCCTCATTCATTAAAATGACAAGTCAACCAAAAGGCAGTCATGGTAGAATGGCAATACATTTGCTAGTGTCATGGAAATGCAAATACTAAGTGCAACTTAATTCACACAATCACTTAACACTACAGTAACCTAACAAGGAGCTCTGAAGCCTCTGTTGTTAAAAAACATCCTTAGCCATTTGAAATAGTGCGTCAGAGAAAACCTCTAGCTGACAGGATTCTATGCATTGGTACTGACATGTAGGATATTCATTTAGACATTTTGTTCTCTGATGTTCTTTTTATAAGAAGCTATAAATCTTTTGTTAATGAAAGATCACTTTCCATCTTACTGCCTTTTCAGGAAATGCCATATTAAGCCACCTAAAAGAAATATTCAAGATATTGGAAAAACAAGATTCACATTTTACTGTTAAAATTCGTAAAATGTATTTTTCTGAAACGGGCCTGAGAAAGAATGTTAAGACAAACTGTCTTAGTGCTTTCTACCTAAAAAGTAAATTTATGCTAAATATATACTGGTGAAGTTATAGAACAAAGGTATAAGGTCATAGATGGAAAACTAATCATCATAGTGATGGTGTATACATTAAAGTTTGGGTGAGTAAATTAGATTTCTACAACAAATGAATTTAAAAATTATATTTCCCAATAATAAACACATAATAAATATAGTATCTTACAAAAACTTGTAACCCTTCACTCAAGGCTTAAATTCCATAAGAGAGGGCAAAAATTTTACACCGAAAAATAGATGATTACAGGACAATGTTTTGCCTTTCACAGAAAAAAATTAGCCAGAAACAACTTCATAATGCTAAAATTTAAAAATTCAGATTACGTTCAGCACTTTACCCCACTTGGCTAATTCTCTTTTCTTTTTGTATCTTTATGGTGACTGATAAGTAAATGTTTTTCAGGCTTCTCATTTTTCTCTGTCCAAGGATAATGACAAGTTCAGTGTTGCTTTCTCAACAGTGCTTGCATCATTGATCTTATCCTCTCAAGGAAATTTGATACTGATTTTTTTTTTTTTTTTTTTTTTTGCCTATGGCATCCAATTTAGTAAGAGCTAAATCAAAATATTTAGGGTTTATAATTTTCTCTTTCTACAAGAGGCACCAATTCTAGGATGGTCATTTGGGATATCCTTTGAGATCAAAAGGAAATTCAAACAACATCAATGATTCAATCAGCAAATGCTTATTGGCAACTGTGTATAGGTACTGTGGTAAATAATCAGAGAACTATTACATGAGTAAGGAATTCTCTCTTCAAGGATGTTACAGTCTGGATAGGCTATTTTTTAAAAATATTTATTTATTTATTTATTTATTTGGCTGTGCTGGGTTTTAGTTGCGGGATCTTTAGTTGCGGCACGTGGGATCTTTTTAGTTGCGGCATGCGGGATCTAATTCCCTGACCAGGGATCGAACCCCAGGCCCCTGCATTGGGAGCACAGAGTCTTAGCCACTGGACCACCGTGGAAGTCCCTGGGTAGGCTATGTTACAAACACACACGCAAAAGACTAGTCATACAGAGGAGCTAATGATGAGTGTGAAATAAATGCTATGGACCACAGTTGATATTGGGTCAAAGAGAGAGATTTCTTTGGCCTGTGGTAGTAAGGTTGGCTACCTAAAGGAGGTAAAGAATCAGTGTAGGATGGAGAGAAGGCAACAGCAAATGTCGAAGGAGGAGAAGGGGCGATATCTCCAGAATAAACCGAAATGATCTGCCATGAATTGAAGTATGCTTTAGTAGGTTGGAAATTAGATTTGAATATATTTCAAATATACTGATCTGTGCATATTTTCACAATATCCCTTTGGAAAGGTGGAGCGTATATGGTTGACTCTCTTGGCCCCATCCAGTGCCACAGGGTACTGCCGTGGCCAATGAAATCACCCTACTGCAGGCCTTTCCCTCACCCTTAATCTCTTTCATGTCTTAGACCCTCTTCCATATCCAGTACTTTGCTTCACTGTGGATTAGGATTTATAATCTTACCATCATCAAGTCTTAAAGATAATTCCCAGCCTTCGTCTATGTAACAGTCTTTTAAATTGCAGCACTGCTCAGAATTTTGTCTTCTAACAGTACCTGGATCAATGATCATTTTAACTTCAAAAAATTTCATTAACAGCTGCTAATTAAAGATTTGCAGTTTCAGACTTAACCCATGATTTTTATTAGTCAGGATCAGAATAAAGAGAATATAGGGCTCTGGTTATCTGTTTTAAATAGAGCAGTGTGTACATGCCAATCCCAAACTTCAATCTATCCCTCCCCTCTCCCCTCCACCCCCCGCCCCGTAACCATAAGTTCGTTCTCTAAGTCTGTGAGTCTGTTTCTGTTTCGTAAGTAGGTTCATTTGCATCATTTTATTTTAGATTCCGCATAGAAGCGATATCATACGATATTTGTCTTTAAAATAGGTAACCAATAAGGACCTCTTGTATAGCACAGGGAACTCTGCTCAATATTCTGTAATAACCTAAATGGGGAAAGAATTTGAAAAAGAATAGATACATGTATATGTATAACTGAATCATTTTGCTGTACACCTGAAACTAACACAACATTGTTAATCAACTATATTCCAATATAAAATAAAAACTTTTTTAAAAAGTCATTAAAAAATAAAACAAACAAAAAAGCATACACAGGTCTCCAGAAATAAAATAATCAAATTAAAGAATTCAGGAAAAAATTACACGAATGTCTGCCTGTACACAAACACTCCTCCCTGCTCATCCATGTGGAGGGCTCAGGAGAAAGACAACATCTCCCCTCTCACCCCACCCCACTTTGTTAGCCAAAGAGTTGCCTTCCTTACTAGAAAAAGCAAATGATCCCCCACTGACTGCATTGCCACTAATTTCTGATGGATTGGGGGCAACTTGCTAAACTTCTTGGTATCTCAGTCCTAACCCCGTGGGGTTGTTGGGAGAATTAAACAGTAACCTGTAAAGTGAAAAGAACACTAGTGAGTGGCAGCCCCAGCAACTGGAGTAGTGATAGCTGCTTGCCATATAATCCAGTTTCAACCTCAATATAGCCTTGGTATGATGAGGATAGGAATGGTGTAGAATAGGAAGAAGGAAGAAAGAAACTGTAAGAATTCACTACTTTATTTCTTAAAAATTGGTGGAATGTTTGTGGAGTTTGAATTTGAAGGTATTTGATGAAGAGGATCATAATTTCAAATCCAGATAAATGTATTGCTATCGGTATAATCACTACCGTCTGCATTCAGTATGTTCACCCTATTAGCTGATTACATTTCAACAGTTTTCTGGGTTTGCTACTGCAAGCTTGGACCTAATGGTGCCCGTGTGAAATTCTATAAATAGATAAGAAATCCTTTGGCATGATGGAGCAGTGGTTCTTAGACAATTTGGCAGTTGTCTACAGACATTTTTGATTGTCACAATGGGGAGGGTCCTCCAGGCTTCTAGTGGGTAGAGGCCAGAGATGCTGCTAACCATCCTACAGTGAGCAGGACAGCCCCTCACAACAAAGAATCATCTGGCCCAAAATGACTACCATGCCAAGGGTGAGAAACCCTGATGTAGGTGAAGCAATACCAAGATGTGGGATGATGGGAATACTGGCTTTGAGCCATATGAATGCTACTCTCATTCATGCCCTCGCTATGTCACCGAAAGGCCAAGAAAATTACTTATATCCCATTGCAGAGGAAGTTTTTAATTAAGGAGACAAGGCAACCTGTTTTCCTTGCCAGCCCAGTATAATCATGAATACATCATTCCCAGTGGCAGGACTTCAAGTTATGTGAAAGTTCAGTAATATGGACTTTCAATCACCAAAGCTGCCACTGTGCAATGCCTAATCTGTTTAATTTGCGGGCCACCATAATTCACAATGAACTCCCAATCTGGCAGCCTGATCTGAGATGGCCAGCTAGCTACCTAGAGGTAGGCCAGCAACTTTGGACTCTTTCTTCTCAGAAAGGGCAGCAACTTTTCCTTCACTGGGACAGATGCATTCTGAATTTGGACTTGCTTTTCTGTCTGTCCTGCCTCTCCCAGCATCATTATCTGTGGATTCTCTTTTGCAACAGGAAGTGATCAAGAATGAAGTAACGGGACAAAAAAATCATTTTGGACTGTAAAATGCAGTAGAACACATGAGAAAGAATAACCAAAATATTTTTAAAAGATCCTAAATCTGATAAAAAAAATTGTTTCATGATGACTGAAATTTGATTACTCATGGAAAAGGAAATAATATTAAAGGAGGTGTTCAATTAGCATTGAAATGTTAAGTAATGAAAAAATTTCTAACTTTCTTTTGAGTAATTTGGAAAAACAGAATTCTGCTTTGAGCAGTGTGCTTTTAAAATAAATTAGAAATGAGTTGCATGAACATAGGAATACGAATCTAATAAACTTTATTAAATATTTAAGCAACATTGCAGAGAAGATTGCAGACTACCTTCCCTCACAATCACAAGATAGCTGCTAGTAGCTCTTAAGACAGGACACTTCTTCACTTACCCCAGCCCAGTTGTAGAATAAAAGCTCTTCCCATACGTCTGACTGGACCAGCTTTGGTCACTTCCCTATCCCTGAACCAATAATAATTGCCTGATGTTTTCATGTGTTGATTGCTTCTAACTTAGGTTTCTGATTCTATTATTGTGAGGCCAGTGGAATCACCATATTTGAATAGACTAAACAGGACACCTCTCTGTGGCTGGGAATGGGATTATTACCTCTGAAATCACATAAGTCATAAGGGGAATAAATGGAGGATGGATGGAAATTGGGGTTCTGATGCAAAGGAGGAAAGGAGAAATAGATGCTAGGGAAAGAGTGTCCACAAGGAGTGAAACTCTCTTTCCCTTGTAGAGAGAGTCAAGGTTACATCCCCTCCAACACTTACACCTCCCTTCTCATCTGTTTTCCTGGTTGTGCAAAAAGCCAAACACAGCCAAATGACAGTGTCAACTTCTGTTTCAGCAACAAACTTACTATGTCTTAGAGATGGGGTGGGAGGGAGGGAGAACATGTCAGTAAAACCTTCAGATCTACCAAGAGTCCGGGGAAAGAAAGCAAGTGGTTCACGACCTGTAATGTTGTGAAGAATCCTCTTATCCATCACTCAGCTCTACTCTTGGGTTCCTGTATCTGTGCATTCTGCTGTGGGAAATATAATATATGCCACTAATTCAAAGCATATATTGCATCTGAAAGGCAGCAGCCAATCCCCATTGCATTGCTTTTGTTAGCACAGATAAAGCTGACCCACGGAGGAGGGCAAAGCCAAGAGAAGATGTGAGAAATTAAGCAGGACCTTTGATCAAAATGTGCCTGAAACCTAATCTACCTTCTGACTTCATGTTCCTGAGAAAATAAAGTTCATTGGTTTTGAATCAGTTTTTTTAAATTTTATTTTTTTATTGAAGTATAGTTGATTTACAATGTGTGAATTTCTGCTGTACAGCAAAGTGATTCAGTTATATACATATATATATACACATTCTTTTTTTTTTTAATTTTTATTTATTTATTTATTTATTTATGGCTGTGTTGGGTCTTCGTTTCTGTGCAAGGGCTTTCTCCAGTTGCGGCGAGCGGGGGCCACTCTTCATCACAGTGCGCGGGCCTCTCACTGTCGCGGCCTCTCCCATTGCGGAGCACAGGCTCCAGACGCGCAGGCTCAGTAGTTGTGGCTCACGGGCTTAGTTGCTCCGCGGCATGTGGGATCTTCCCAGACCAGGGCTCGAACCCGTGTGCCCTGCATTGGCAGGCAGATTCTTAACCACTGCGCCACCAGGGAAGCCCTGTAGACTTTTTAATGATGGCCATTGTGACCAGTGTGAGGTGATACCTCACTGTAGTTTTGATTTGTATTTCTCTAATAATCAGCAGTGTTGAGCGGTTTTGATTCAATTTTAAATGGAGTTTCTGTTATTTGTTTTCCCCCCAAAGCATCCAAATAGATATACTCTGATACACTGGAGGCCATGAAGAGAGGTTCACTAGGTTCACTAGGTTCACCTAGTTTCACTAGGTTCACTGAGGTTCACTCTGGGCTCTTCCTTAATTACTATTTCTAATGGCAAAGGTGCATGAAGACCACTCTCCCCCTACACTGGCAGAAGGACCGTGGAATATGGTGGTGCTGGAAGAGAAGTGTGTTTTTTCTGCCCAGCACCCATCATTTGGAGATCTGTCTTCACCTACTCTACATGGTACTTGATATGTTACTCCAGTTTTTTCAAGATTAGATGGCAAGATGGAGTTAAATGTGCAAGAAATTTATTGGGGAAATGCTTATCAGAGAAAATGAGGAGGGGGGCTGGAGAGGCTGGGAGCGTGGTCAGACTTGGATGCAGGGCTGATTAAAGAAGAGGGAAGATGGGAAGGAGATGGAGGCGTGTGGGCTCTGTGCTAACCTACGGATGGCCTTCAGAGCACAGTATCAGGGCCCTGCAGTCGGAGATCTGAGAGACACCTTCCGCTTGGCTGCACAGCCAGTAATAGAAGGGAACATGCTGGACTACGCACGCCCCCTGCAAGGCCAGTGAGACTAGGTCGGGTCAATGATGTACCCTTTCAGGAATTTTAATATGAGGGAGAAAACCCACAAAGGACTTAAGGTGTCAGAAGCAGACTCACACAATGGCAGGGCCCACAGGGAAGTTCCTTCTGCTGATGACTTCAGTGCTGCCTTGATTGCATTTCAAGGTTTTATGGTTCAGCATTTTCTTTGACTGCATGGATTGTTCAGTATGATTGCAATACATCCTTTTGTTTTGAATTTCGAGTTGTTTTCTATTGCTTGTAGACGTCAAAGAACCCTAGCTGAGGTGGGAGGAAGGGGTTAATTTTTAAAATAAGTAAATGAGGGGGCTTCCCTGGTGGCGCAGTGGTTAAGAATCCACCTGCCAATGCAGGGGACACGGGTTCGAGCCCTGGTCTGGGAAAATCCCACATGTGGCAGAGCAACTAAGCCCGTGCACCACAACTACTGAGCCTGTGCTCTAGAGCCCACAAGCCACAACTACTGAGCCCATGTGCCACAACTACTGAAGCCGGCGCACCTAGAGCCCGTGCTCCGCAACAAGAGAAGCCACCACCATGAGAAGCCCGCGCACCGCAACGAAGAGTAGTCCCCGCTCACTGCAACTAGAGAAAGCCCGTGCACAGCAACAAGGACCCCACACAGCCAAAAATAAATAAATAAATAAATAAATTTAAAATAAGTAAATGCTTTTAGAGAAATAAAAGTAGGTATCAGTATTGTTTAAAAATTTTTAAAGTACATACACAATTTTATATTGAATATGTTCTGGAAAGTTGCTTTTTTGTTTAAAATTATGTCTAAAATTTCATCCATGGCTACAGTTCAGTATGGAATATTCCATTAAATGGGTATGGTTATTCCATTGAAAGATTACAGTATTTTGCAGTTACATAGGTGAATGTATATGTATGTGTCTTTTGTGCACCTCTGCAAGCATTTCTACAGAATACGTACCTAGGAGTATAATTGCTGTGTCCTGAGGTAACCGCTTCTTTAACTATGATCGTATTACCAATTGCTCTTCATAGTGGTGGTAACAATTTACTCCTCTGTCAGGAATACAGAAGATTTCTCATTGCTTCACATCACTGAAATACTTGGTATCTTTAGATTCTTTTTTTTTAAGCAAGAAGTAGATTTATTAATATAGGATGCTCGCTCGTGAAGGTTACAAGCGGGAAGGCTAGAGGGCTCTGCCCTCTAGATTCTTAAGTGTGGTATAGCCATAAAATGTTACTTGGCAGTAAGAAATAATGAAGTACTGACACATACTACAACATGGATGAACCTTGAAAATATGCTAAGGGAAAGATTCCATTTATATAAAATGTCCAGAAGAGGCAAAGCTACAGAGACAGAAAGCAGATTAGTGATTGCCAGGGGCTGAGTGGGGTGGACGGAAATGCAGGATGAATGCCAATAAGTATACAGTTTCTTTGGGGGGCAATGGAAATATTCTAAAATTTATTGTGGTGATGGTTTCACAGTTTTGCAAATATGCTAAAGCCATTGAATTGTACACTTTAAATGGGTGAAGTAGATGATATGTAAGTTATATCTCAATAAAGCTATTGCAAAAAAAAAAAGTTTGGAGACTACTGGTCTAAACAGAGTAGAAAATATTAGCAGTAGTTAACAAAGTAGATGATGGAGTATATGAAGTAAAGAAGCCACAATTTTTGATTGCTTGTTGGAGATGGCGTAAAATTAGAGGTGACAGATTACAACCCAGGTAGACTTGCAGACATGTATTATGAATTGAGATGATACCAACATAGAGAGGGTGTAGACAGCACCGTGTGTCTCCAACGGCTGTGATTTCAGAGACTGTCAGAGCCTAGTGATGTTGCCATGGCAGAGAGCTTCGGGGCACCTATAACATATAATAAGTGCATGGCTGCCTTCTTTCTTTCTGATGTACTGCGATTAAAGTATTATGTGAAAATTAAAGGTAAACAAAGACCATGAGTTGCTATATAAATATTTAAAAAGACAGAAAGTAATTTTAATTGTGTCAATGTGGTACAGCAAGGAGTAGGATTGTATATATAAGACTTCAAACTACCATGTATGATTCTTGTTCTTTCTGGATAGCACACCTGCTTGTCAGCAATGCTTTCTCATTCCCAGTAGAGAAATGATGAATACTTATATGGTACAGTACATGCCCTAAGAGTTGCTAAATATAACATAAATCTGTAATTACTGATTACACTCAATTCTGGCTTTGATGATACTGCTGTCTTCGTTCATATCCACTTATATCTAAATGGACTTTCCTTATAGATGGGGCTATAGTTCTAGATTTTCCAGAGATCTTGATTTAGTATGGTTTAACTATTGTCGAGAATAATGAGTTGTGATGTATATCTAAAAATAATCCAGAGTAGGATGTACTCTGAGAAAGTATCAAAACATAAAAAAAAAACTCAGACCACATATCCCAATGTGGAGGATTGAAAAACTTTTCATAAAGAATTATCATGAAGGCACTTCCTGACTCCACACTTCCACTGCAGGGGGCATGGGTTCGGTCCCTGGCCGGGGAGCAAAGATCCCACATGCCACGGGGCACAGCCAATAAACAAACAAACAAACAAATAAATAGACACCAACCAAAAAAAAAATCACATAAAAAGAAAATTATCATGAGGAAAATTCTCTCTGTGAAGGGTTGTCTTATTCACTTATGCATATTCTATTTCAAGAGTTTCCAAGTAATAGTCCCTTCCTAAGTTAGCTATACGTTGATCATCATTACAGCTTTCTGCAGGTATGACATTTGGAGCTAATTATCTATATAATTCTGGCACTTCATTTGTGAAATGAAAGCTTGAAAAAAAACCTGTCTTAAAATGTATATATTTTATGCTCTGAAAATGATTTATCATCAAGCAAGTCCTGACAAAAGGCCATTTGATAAAATGGATTTTCTGCATGTCTGAAATCCTCATTATTAACACCATTCCCTTAATGGCTTCTAAGGAGATGTTTGCATTTTAACAAGGCTAAGGTTTTGTTTGTTTTTTTTTTTAACCTGGAAATAGCCCCTAATTGAGTAAATGACCTGAACTGACTTCAACCAGAAAAGTGCTAGGCATCTGGTGAAAGGGGCTGACGTCAGGGAAAAGCCCTAAGAGGCTAGAATAGGGATGGCCATTTTGGTTGCTATTAGGAGTCCGGGAGGTATGAACATTAGTGAAATGGGCTGATGGGGGTGGAAAGTGGTGTTCAGGTGTGTTCCAATGGCGGCAGCATCTCCTGAGCTCCAGGTAATGGCTGATTGTGGGACTGTTGTCAGACCTTCAGATTTTTCAATAGGCCAGCAACTTGGGTACAACTCTGAACTCTTCTTATTGCTAAATGTTGACAGCTAATTACATTAAAAAAAAAAAAAAATCTGTAGGTCAACCATTTGTAAGCCAAAAAGGTTAGTTCTGCGGGCTGTATGAGGCCACAGACCACCAATCTGAAATTTTCACAATAGAACATTTGCCAAAGGAAGCTGAGGAATATTGAGGACAAAAGTTGGCAACTTCTCAGTTGAACCTAGAGCTAGCAGCAGCAGGAATTCTCACCTCTGCTCTTTGCACAGTAGGTGTCTCTATGGACTAGGCCAGCTCCCTCCCTGAAGATGGAGTTCAAAGGCAATTCTCAACTCTCTCCACATTTTTAGAACAAGCAGAGGCCCCATCCTTTCCCAGAAGTCACAAGTCAATCTTCTGAGTTGAATAAAATCATGGGGGATACTGCTGTTACTTCTACCAGGGATTTGAGAGCATAAAAGTTCTAGATATCTACCTTACTCCTCATGCCTCCCATATACTGGTTAGTACTTGGCTTCTTCGATGACAAATCACTGGGAGCTTAGAGTATGAAAGTCCAGCCAGGATGTTGGGAGTTGGTGTTCTATACATGACTAAGCCAATCAAGCTTCTGCTATGGTTAAGAGCATGAGTCTGGAGCCAATTGCCTGGTCAAATTCTGACTCTACCACTGACTTAATAACTGAGCTTAACCCATCTGTAAAATGGGGATAATAAAATACCTGTATATGAGGCTGTTGTGAGGATGAAGTACATTGATACTTAGTGCTCTATACAGTTGTTTGCTATTATAGGAAAAATATTATTTTGGAAATGTGGAGGAAACTGAGGCTCCAAGAAGCTAATTGATTTGTCCAAAGTCACACTACTTTTAAAAAAAGTAGGTGCTGGGATTTGAACTACAGTCTCTCTAATTCCAAATACAGTATTCTGGTCTATTTAGCCCACCCCAAATTTTCTCAGATAATGTGGGGTTTGTCTGATTGCTTAATAGAAGTGATTTGTACAAAACCAGCTTTTGCTGCAAATCCTGGTTGCATTGGAATGCAATATTATAGAAATCAATGGCGGTATTTCTAGGCAAATCGCCTTCTAAATGATTGAGTTTGAGTTCTTCAAAGAGGAAAACAGATTCAGGCAATAAGAGAAGATTCACAAGGCAAAGCTGACCCCACAACCAGAGGGCAGTGGAGAAAAGAAGTGTCTCTAGAAATAGTGGACTCCAGATTAAAAGATTTGTCCAAAAGCAGAGAAAACTAAAAATTTATCCTTTGGTGCTTGTTTTGGGACATAGTAGGTCAATTCAGGGTTGAGTAGTAAACTAGGCAGTAAAGTCTAGTGATCAAAAGAGGCCTCCTGAATTAAGTGGCCTTGCAAAATTCACCTATATCCAAAAGTTCATTCAAAAACATTATTAATTCAACATCTATCTCACGAACAGCTTGATGACCACTGACAGGTAAGGAAAGCAAGGCCTGACTTTAACGAATGACTTACACGAGGTCACATGGGGAGTTGCGGCAGGATTAGAACTAGACTCCAGGAACATGTATGTCGGTGGTGAGGCCAGGACCCTGGACTGGCACCCAGCCCAGTGCTACACAGACGGCTTTATTGAGCTGAGACAGAAAGGTACGTTCAGACCTTTTCAGCCCTGCCCCGCATCAGCTCACAGCAGCAGAAGCCCCAGGCAACTCACACCTGCTAGATTTTACCAGGCCTGAGATGAGGCTTCTCAGAAAACAGGTTCACTCAGGGACCCCGAATCCAACAAAAATCGGTGGCAAGTAGGGTTTCCTTTGGGTAGTCAGACTCTGTGGACACGTTAATCTGGGTGCCTTTGGGCTAACACGCTGCAACTCCTTTCGGAGGCTGAGGGGAGAAAAACCAGCCAAGAGGACCACCATTCAGCCTGCATCTTCCCCTTGCTTTGCAGGCCCCTTGACTCCCTCCCTTTTTTGCCCCAGGTCATGGGCTCCCTGTGCTTACTACTCTCACAGCAAATCTCCTGCTCTGCTGTGGGATCCCGAGACCCTGAGAAAAGATGCCAACTGCCCCCGTGCAACTACCCTGGAAAGGCCTGGCTGGGAAAGAAGGGGGACGCCAGGGCCCCATGGAGGAAGAAGGGAGAGTGCTGGACTTTACGGCTTTCACCTAGGGCTACTGGAAGCTGGAGGAAGGTTTTTCTGGCCTTTTTGAATGCTCGAATCACTGATTCTGCAGTCTCTCATCTTCTGAGACCGACACTCTAGAAGGAGACAGCCTGGGCCATGGTTGCCAAGAGGCTGCTGGTGGCAGCGAGCTCCCTGGGGAGCTCCTCCGAGGCACCCACTGGGAGGTGCAGGTGAGCACAGGTGTTGGCCAGGGCACAAGGCCAGGTGCCCAGAACAGCCAGTGCAGCCGGGCTGGGGCCTATGGGGTGGGTGGGAATGGGCTTGGCCACTTACAGTGATTTCTCTGCTAGAGAAGTTGATGAGGAATGATGACATTATATAAAATATATGTGGGTCAATATTAGAACTTTTAAATGTATCCACCATGCCTCTTTGGCTGAAAGTCTTCATCAGCTGCTATCCTCTTTCACCTATGTTACCCAAAGTGATTTTTTTTTTATTGTGGTAAAATATATACAACATAAAAGTTACCCTTTTGACCATTTTTAAGTATACAATTCAGTGGCTTTAAGTACACAATTCAGTGGCTTTAAGTACATCCGTAATGTTGTCTAACCATTATCACTATTCATTTCCAGAACTTTTCATCATCCCAAACAGAAGCCCCACACCCATTAAATGATAACTCCCCATTTCCCCCCCACCCCAACCCCTGGAAATCTCTATTATACTTTCTGTCTCTATGTAATTGCCTATTCTAGGTACCTCACATAACAGGGGTCATAAAGTATTTGTCTCTTTGTGTCCGGCTTAGTTTACTTAGCATAATGTTCTCAAAGTTCACCCACGTTGTAGCCTGTGTCAGAATTTCATTCCTTTTTAAGGCTGAAAAATATTCCATTGTATGTATATACCACATTCAGTTAATCCATTCATCTGTTGATGGCCCCAAGGAATTTTTAAACAACTAGATATTTCATTTCTAGCATCTCCAAAATTTTAAAAATATGTAATAAACTTTCATGTATATGATCTCTTCTTTTAAATGTTTGAAGACATTCATTATACTTTCAAAATATCCCTGCCCTGTAGGCTCTGCTACCTTCGTGTTCTCTCAAGTCAGTAAGTCCCTTTATTTTCTCTCTTCCATAGTGTCAGCTTGCCCCAGGTATCTGGTCATTTTAGATCACAGGCTTATCTTCCTAGATGAGACTCTCTGTAGAATACCTGTTGCCTTTATTTGTACATCTCTCGGGAGAGGGGGAGTGGGAATCCAGAGGAGCATCACAGACTTATATCCTGGCCAAATTCTAGTGGGAATAAGGGAGAAGCAGGGTGTATTACCCACCCTCACACCTCCAACCTAGAGGCAGATCCCCTCCCCTCTTAATGCCCCAGGCCAGAAGAGGGACAGGGGAGGGCCCAGGGGACGGAGCTACCTTTGCTTCAGTCTCCCAGCTAATCAGCTTGGCTGTTGTCCCAGGTCCTCCTCCTGTGATGGTTTCTCCCACCTCCATTTCCACCTCTGTAAAATGGGTGTGAAAATAGAAAGAATTATTCTAGTAGATTAACATTAAATTTTTATCCTCTTTTCTTCAATATTTCCATTAGAGAGAATCTTTTCTGGCTATATCAAGGATGAATAATTAACTCTTTTAAAGAAACTACATTGCACCTACGCATGTGTGACTCTGTGTGTGTGATTTTAAGTAATGCCATGTAAAAAGGAACCGCGATTTTTAAATTATGTTTTAAATGTGACATTACTTGAAAAGGAGGCATTAAAATATTTCCATAGTGCTAGGGACTGACGGGTCATATTGTAATTTAAACTAACGATAATATGATGATCCATTCTTCTTAGGTAAAAATAATTCTCTTAAAGTGTGTAAAGAAGTTAACACCAGATACTTAACATAAATAAATAAATATATATATATATATATATATATATAGAGAGAGAGAGAGAGAGAGAGAGAGAGAACATTGGTCCAATACAATTATCAAATTTGTTCTTATCTGGTACAATCACTATAATTTTAAAATGGAACCAATATCTTTAATAGAGAACTCTTATGTGCATAAAGATTTAATCCTAAGCAAGAAAAGGCAGGCAGAAAAGACAAATATGAAATTTCTAAACCTCATATACAGTCTAATGAAAATTAAAAGTAACTGATGATGGAGGAGAAGGCTACGAACTAACAGGTTTTCAATACTGTATTCCTATTTTAAGTTACCATAATTTGGGGATGAATATAATGTTGTAAGCCATTATAAAGTCCCGGCTGGGGGGCTTCCCTGGTGGCGCAGTGGTTAAGAATCCGCCTGCCAGTGCAGGGGACACGGGTTCAAGCCCTGGTCGGGGAAGATCCCACATGCCGCGGAGCAACTAAGCCCGTGCGCCACAGCTGCTGAGGCTGTGCTCTAGAGCCCGTGAACCACAACTACTGAAGCTCACGCGCCTAGAGACCGTGCTCCTCAACAAGAGAAGCCACCGCAATGAGAAGCCTGCGCACCGCAACGAAGAGTAGCCCCCTCTCACCACAACTAGAGAAAGCCCGCGTGCAGCAACAAAGACGCAACACAGCCCCCCAAAATAAATAAATAATAAATAAATAAATAAAATAAAAAGTCCTGGCTGTTTCTAAACCTGCCCTCAAGAAAGCAGGGATTCCTCAGTTCCCAGGCTCTCTGGCCAGGCTCAGCTCTGTACAATCAACGCCAGGATCAGATTTCGCTCAAATTATAAAATGTAAGCCTTTGAAGATACTTTTTAGGAGATGAGAAAGTGCCATTAATAACTGCCTGAGTACATACTGTGAGCCTTATGGTGGCACTAACAAGTGAATTACATCGTACACATCATTCCTAGATCGACTGTTAGGTTTTGTTTCTGATCTTTGTTCCACTGAGTGGCTGAGCTAGAACGGTACATGCTGTTCCTTGGCATCATGAAATATTTTTATAGAATTTCCAGTGAACAGGATCCCAGGGCTCCTGGGCTGTTGCTAATGAACTGGACCCATGATGGCCTAACCATGTAACCACGGTGGTACTGAATGGCTACACCCTTAGTACACGTGGTCAGGAAAAATAAAAACAAACTGACAATTTGTGATGCTTACATTTAGATGTAACAAATCTTGTCAGATTGCTCTTACTTTTCACACTCTATAGGGACTCTGAGGATAACGTGTTTTGTGATGTACCGCAACTTTGTTGACGGTATCCTTCATTGAACAGAAATCATTAATTTTGTTGTGATAAAATGTATCAGTTAAGTTTGTTTTGAAGTTGTGTTTAATAATTCCTTTTCCAAGGATGTTCCAAAGATGTTCTCCTGTGTCATTTTCTATTCACTTTATAGTTTTGCCTTTCAAATTTAGATATTTAATCCATCCAGAGCCCTTTTGTATGGTGTCATGTAGAAATAATTCAATTTTCTTCATATAATAAATTGTTTTTTTTCTAACAGCCTGTAGTAAGTAATCTGTCCTTTCTCCATTGATTTGTGGTACTACTTTTATGGTATACTTGGTTCCCATCTACACACAAATCTATCTCAAAGCTCTCTCTTCTGCTCCATGGGGCTTTTTATCTATTCTTTAGCCACTATCACCATTTTAAAGTTTATTTAAATGACTTTAAATAAAGGTATGAGGTATGTCTTAATATCTGAAACTTTACTGAATAAAGGATGTTCCTTTCCTATTATTAATTTGCTAAGAGTTTTTTCCCCTTAATTATAGTTACTGAGTTTCATATTTTCCTGCATCCTTTGATGATTATATAGATTTTCCTCTTCTGATCTGTTGAATTGTATTAATTGATTGTTTACTGTTATTCCACTCATATTCCTGGTATATAGTCAACTTTGTCGTCTTCTTTGTATGCTGCTGGATTCAGTTTGTTAATATTTGGTTTGATGTTTTTGACGTCTTATTCATGAGTAACACTGCCTGTTATTTTCCTTTCCTAAACTGTCTTTATCTGGTTTCACTTTTAAGCTTATACTAGTCTAACAGAATGAATTGGAGACTATTTCCAGAGGAGGTTTTATAAGTTTGAAATGATATATTCCTTTCAAATTCGGTAGAATTTGCTTCTAAATTGGCCCGATGTAGACATTTTTCTTCTCTTTTTTTTTTTTTGGCAGCCCCACATGGCTTGTGAGATCTTAGTTCCCCGACCAGGGATTGAACCTAGGCCCTGGGCAGTGAAAACGTACAGTCCTAACCACTGGACCACCAGGGAATTCTTAAATATATATATATAAAATATATATATATATATATTTATTTATATATTTCATATATAAATATATTTCAATATTTCATATATATATGAAAATGTATATGTATATATACATATATATGTGTGTATGTTTACTGAACTATAACATACATCCCCAAAAGTGCAAATGACATAAATGTATACCTTGATTTTCACAAAGTAATTTTACTATGTAATCACTACACTGATCAAGAAATAGAGTACTGGACTTCCCTGGTGGCACAGTGGTTAAGAATCCACCTACCAATGCAGGGGACAGGGTTCCATCCCTGGTCCGGGAAGATCCCACATGTCACGGAGCAACTAAGCCGGTGTGCCACAGCTACTGAGCCTGTGCTCTAGAGCCTGCGCGCCACAACTACTGAAGTCCATGCTTCGCAACAAGAGAAGCCACTGCAATGAGAAGCCCACGCACTGCAACGAAGAGTAGCCCCTGCTCACCACAACTAGAGAAAGCCTGCGCGTGGCAATGAAGACCCAACGCAGCCAAAAATATTCATTAATTAATTTTTTTAAAAAGCTTTAAAAAAAAAAGAAATAGAGTACTGATCACCCATTTCCAATTTACTTGCTATTATTATCTTTTAAAACTCCTGATTAGCCATTAATGGTATTGGTTTTTTTAATGTACAGAATGTATTTATATTAATTTGTATTGATTTCTTTACTCATCAACCATTTTTTTAAACTTTTATGAAATATAGTTGATTCACAATATTGTGTTAGTTTCAGGTGTACAGCTAAGTGAATCAGTTATACATATATCCACTTTTTTTTTTTAAGATTCTTTTCCCGTATAGGCCATTACAGAGTATTGAGTAGAGTTCCCTGTGCTATACAGCAGGTTCTTATTAATTATCTATTTTATATATAGTAGTGCATATATGTCAATTCCACTCTCCCAATTTATCCCTCCCCCCCTTTTCCCCTGGTAACCATAAGTTTGTTTTCTACATCCGTGACTCTACTTCTGTTTTGTAAATAAGTTCACTTGTACCCATTTTTTTATCGCTTATCCACATATAAGTGATATCATATGATATTTGTCTTTCTGTGTCTGACTTACTTCACTCAGTATGACAATCTCCAGGTCCATCCATGTTGCTGCAAATGGCATTATTTTGTTCTTTTTTATGGCTGAGTAATATTCCATTGTCTATTTGTACCACATCTTCTTTATTCATTCCTTTGTTGATGGACATTTAGGTTGCTTCCATGTCTTGGCTCTTGTAAATAGTGCTGCAATGAGCATTGGGGTGCATGTATCTTTTTGAATTATGGTTTTCTCCGGGTATATGCCCAGGGTGGGATTGCTGGGTCATATGGTAGTTCTATTTTTAGGTTTCTAAGGAACCTCCATACTGTTCGCCATAGTGGTGACACCAATTTACATTCCCACCAACAGTGTAGGAGGGTTCCTCATAAACCAGTTTTATGTTTCAGACTTTCATTTTTGGAAGTCTTTTTCTTTTTTTTGAAAGTATATAGTCTATGGATTTTTTGTTGTTGTTGTTGTTTTAGTATCTGTTACAGATAATCTCTCTGGCTTTAGTTAATATGAAATTTTTTTTATTTTGCCCACATTTTTGAAAGATAAGTTTGATGGTACATAATTCTTAGTTAGCACTTATTTTTCTCTCAGACTTTGAAGTTGTTTATTGTCATCCCTCTTACATTGTTGCTTTGAGAAGTCTGCAGTATATTTAACTGTCTTTCCTTCAGAAGTGATCTGCCTTTTCTTCATGGTTGCTTTAGAGATTTTTTTCTTTGACTTTCTATTCTGCAATTTCCCTATATGTGCATTTCTTTTTATTCATCCTGCTTGAGATTCACTGTGCTTCTTAAATTTGTAAATAAATGACTTTTATCATTTCTAGAAAATTGTTTCCCATTACCTACTTGAATACTGCCTTTCTTTCATTTTCTCTTTTCTCTCCTCTAGGGATTTTGATTCAGTGTCTGTTGTACCTCCTCATTCTAGATTTCATGTCTCTTATTTCTTTGTCATCTTTGGGTTTCTCCATCTTCTAGTTTCTACACTGAAATCTGGGTAATTTTTTCAGAAATATTTTCCAGTTAACTAATTCTCTCACCTGTGTCTAGTTAACTTTTAAATCTATCTTGAAATGTAGATTGAAATATCCATAATTATATTTTTCATTTTTCAATGTTGTTTCTTATTCTTTTTTTACATCTACTTTAATACTCCCTTGCTATTTCTTCACTTTTAAAATTTGGCCTTCTTTCAATGTGATCATACTTTAACCATGTCTTACACAGTTATTTTAAACTCAGAATCTGATAATTCCCATACAGGCATACCTCATTTTATTGTGCTTTGCTTTATTGTGCTTTGCAGATATTGCTTTTTTTACAAATTGAAGGTTTGTGACAACCCTGCATCCAGCAAGTCTATCAGTGTCATTTTTTCCAACAGCATTTGCTCACTTTGTGTTTCTGTGTCACATTTTGGTAAATTTTGCAATACTTCAAACTTTTTCACTATTATTCTGTTTGTTATGGTGATCTGTGATCAGTGATCTTTTTTTTTTTAATTTATTTATTTTTGGCTGCATCAGGTCTTTGTTGCTGCACGCGGGCTTTCTCTAGTTGCAGTGAGCGGGGGCTACTCTTCATCGCAATGTGCGGGCTTCTTATTGTGGTGGCTTCTCTTCTTGCAGAGCATGGGCTCTAGGCGTGTGGGCTTCAGTAGTTGTGGCTTGAGAGCTCAGTAGCTGTGGCTTGTGGGCTCTAGAGCGCAGGCTCAGGAGTTGTGGAGCACGGGCTTAGTTGTTCTGCGGCATGCGGGATCCTCCAGGACCAGGGCTCGAACCCGTGTCCCCTGCATTGGCAGGCGGATTCTTAACCACTGCGCCACCAGGGAAGTCCCTGATCAGTGATCTTTGATGCTACTACTATGACTTGCTGAAACCTCAGATGATGGTTAGCATTTTTTTAGCAATAAAGTACTATTTAATTAAGGTATATATATTGTTGTTTTTTAGATATAATGCTATTGCACACTTAATGGGCTACAGTATAGTGTAAACATAACTTTTATATGCACTGAGAAACCAAAAAATTTGTGTGACTTGCTTTATTGCGATATTCACTTTATTGTGGTGGTCTGGAACCGAACTCACAATATCTGGGGTATGCCTGGAGTTGGAATCCTCAGAGGCCTAAATCTGTTATTTACTGTTTCTAATGACTTTTACTGAACAGATGATTCCTGTATGCTTGGTGATTTTTTTCAAAATTGTGAGTTCACATTTGACTGAAGTTAACCTGTGGGAATCCAGAGTGCCTAAGCTGGAGGGGTTTTTTTCCTCCAAGAGAGGGTTTGAGTTTGCTTCTACGAGGAGCAGACAATACTACCAGCATGAGATCACTTTAGTCTGATTTGAGGGTGTTGGCTACATGGGAGCCTTAGATTAGACTGCTTCTTTATGCCAAGGGCCACAGGTTTAGCCTAATAATCATAGTAATGTTATTTACAGTTGCCCTAAGGAAAGCACATGTTTTCCTTTGTTTTCTGCTCATCCATCAGCTTTCAACTCACTAGGCCTTTTAATATCTTTATTTTCCTTGGTTCCTAGTCTATTAGTTGAAATAACTTCTTCACAGTATAAAGCATAGAACGGTTTCCTCTTCCTCACAGGATAAGACCTTGTTTTGTTTTGATTATATCAGAGCTCTCCAACCTTGGATTAAGAGAGGCTACTTTCCCTTTCCTCTGGAGAAGAGAATTGGACTCACAGGGCGATGAAGCCCTGAGGAAAGGTTAATCAAGGCCCTGAAAGTAGCTGTTCGGAATAGGGTACCCTGATAGAAAAATCTCAAAGTGAAATTGATACCAATCAGGGTTCTTGGCCTCCTTAATCAATAGAAATTAATAAGAGGCCAGACAAGAAATTCAGGCAAGGCTTTACTGGGGCCCCTGCTGCAGCAAGGGGGGAGTAAAAACAAGTAACAGGTTCCCTTGCTCACTCCCCAAGGGGAGTGAGCCTAAAATGTTCCTTATATGGGGTGAGGGTAGAGGTGTGTCCAGGGGTTGGGCCTGAGGGGTGGCTTAGGTAGTTTGCCCACCCCTTAGGTGGTGCTGTGTGCAGAGGGCATGCACTGTTCCCTGCTTTTGCTCCCAGCTCCTCAGAAGTGGCAGTTGGGTTTCTGGTCCTTTTGTATCTTCTTGTCGACAATTTGCCCCACTTTACAGGCAAGCAGTTATTTTTGGTCCCTTATAGTTTCTTTGTATTTTGTTGCTTGAGGAGATGTTTGTCCAGGTGCCAGCACTACAGCAAAGTGTCCCAGGTCCCAGCCTGTCTCAAAATCTCACAGTGGAGCAAGGCAAAAGTGCCTCCACTGATGATAACCTAATTTCTGCTAAGCCTCTTTATAAGCCAAAAAGAAGCAGGTCTGAGAGAGAGATGGAGTGGTGAGGCTACAGCAACATTTACAGTGCTCATTTCTGGTAGGAGCTGCTGTCTTCCATCAAGTAAAACAACAGTAGGTTGTTTTTGTTACTGTATTTTATTTATTTATTTTTTGCCACGCCACAGGGCTTGTAGGATCTTAATTCCCTGACCAGGGATCAAACCCGGGCCGCGCGGGCCACAGCAGTGAAAGCACTGACTCCTAACCACTGGACCGCCAGGGAATTCCCATGTTACTGTTTCTGTTGATGAGCCAAACGTGAGAGGGAAATTAAGCCAAGGGTAATCGCTAATGATATTTGATTTTTTGTTTCAGATGTCTGTTTATTGTGATAAGCATGCATCCAAGAATGAAAAGGAAAATCCTATCCCAGACTACAAACACAGCTTGAAAGAATTTAGAGAGATTGACACCCTAGCCATCTCTGGAGAGACTGACTTGATGGACACAAGAGACTGGTAGTTGACAAGTCTTTTTCGGATCATTGAAATATACCAGGGCTTATGTAATACAGATCCTCTTTAGCTATTTATTCATTCTGTTGCTGTGGTCCCAGTAATGTCAAATCCTCCTGGGTATTATCAGTTGCTACCACTACAACATGTTTTGGTTCTATAACAAGGTCAGAGAAACTAAAATATCTGTGCCCTTTAAGGCTTTTATTGAGGAACTATGCCATCCTCTCGCTTATAACTCTTTTTTCCCCCTCCATGTCAGCGGTATTCAATGAGTTTTGTTGAGTCCTTATTGTTAACAGTAACAGCTGACATTAACAGAGTCCTTATCCCAGGCTTGATACGATGAATGGGGATTCAGCAGTGAACAAGCCAAGCACGATCCTTGACTCAAAGTGCTCAAAGTAAAAATGGTTGCCCCAATCTTACCATAAAATACTACTTTTGAGAAATCAGACTGAACCTTAACTGAGGGGTAAGAGAAAAGTTAGTATGGTAAATATAACACTTTATCATGAATTTCCAAGACACTTAAGTATAGTCGATATCTGCTAGGTTGCCTCAATCAATCTGCACCCACTCCTAGGTATTCTTGCAATGGCCCACTTTCATCTATACAGTTCAAATAGCATACATGTTTATACAAATCTGGTGCTTCTGTCGGGGGGTACCAGGCTCAAGCAGTTTCTGAGAATTTGGAATTGGGACCAAGAGATTATATTCTCGATCTAGAAAGGAAGAGAAGTAAATCTTAGAGAAAATGGCTGCCATGTTCTGCTTATGTGGACAGATAAGCAGAGAAAGCTGCTATATGCAGTGAAAAGGAAAAGTTGACACCCAGAAACGGCAGAGATGAGATACGCTGAGATTCCTGAGGAATTTGAGCCCCTAATTCCAGTTTATTCCTACAGCTGTAATAGGGAAGAACAAATATGACTCCATATTAGACCTGTTTCTTTTACTTTAACCTGTGCATTCTATTGCTTTTGCTTTGAGTTGAGAATGTTGCCTATAGCCTGAAATATACAGAATAGCCCATTCTCAAGGCTCTGACCTTTAAGGGTGTAACACATTTCCATTCACATAGAGATAAAAAGTTGCAGAACAGAGAGTAACATTTATCCTGTTGGAGGTTTACAGGAACATTGTGACCTAACCTACCTGGACAGTTGCAAGAACAAAGGATTCCAACACCAAGAAGTTTGCAGCAACCAACCATGCCCGTCCCTCATCTTTGCCTTTAAAAATGCTTTGCTGAAACCCTTTGGGGAGTTCGGAGTTTTGGGGGCATGAACCACCTGTTCTCCTTGCATGGCCCTGCAATAAACATTTCTCTGCTCCAAACTCTGTCATTTCGGTATCGTTTGGCCTCAACTGTGCATCAAACGCATGAACTTGTGTTCGGTAACACAGCCTGGCTGCTTCCTTGCTCCTGTGGCCCCCGAGTCACTCCTGCATCCTTATAGCACATTGCTCCTTTCTGCTTAAACTAGTCCAGGCAGATTTCTATTAATTTTTCACTAAGTTGTAAATTTGCAATAGATCAGTACAGCTATAGGGAATGTTTTTCTGTTTGCTAAAGGCTGAAAAGAAAGATGAAAACTAGAAACCTTTGCTTTTTGATCAACTCTGGGCTTTCTAAGAACCATCAGCAGGGTAAGTAATTTTGGCAAAACTTACTGTGTTTCATGGGTCAATTTGACCTTTGCAACTGTTCCTTTTCTGCCTTAATCAATTTGTATGCCCACCAGATGAGTCCCAATTCTGAGAGAACCTGAAGAAGTATAGTAGGGAGTCTCTAATCATTTAATCATTTATTGGTTAACAAACGATACACTTTGGGTTAATTATACTTATGCTGCGATTTTACCTTTTACTTCTTGAATCTGAACCAGCAATAGTATAGAATACTTTTCCCTCAGTACTTTCCTGGTACCTGGAGCACCAGAAAAATCATTCATGGGTTACTTTCACTATTTGTCTCTGATACATTGTTTTAATTATGCTAAACAGGAACTATGGTCTTATCCTCAGCCAGGGCAATTGTATTATCCTTACTGCTCACAAGGTTACTTTTGTAACTGAGGATTGTAGGACATTTATTCAGCATGGATTAGAAAGTACTTGACATAAAGTCTACAGTGTTATTCATTCATTCAACAAATATTTATTGAGTGACTACTAGGGGTGCAGAGGACGAATCAAATAAATATTCCCACCCCCATGCAGCTTACACTCCAGCTGAAAAGGAAAGAAATAAACAAGATAAGTAAAATAGTTAGTATTTTCAAATAGTGCTAAGGAGAAAATAAAACAGAGGAAAGAGAGGAAATACCAGGGAAAGGGGGATTACAATTCTAGATATGGAAAGCTCACCAAGAAGTTAAATTTTGAGTGCAGATCTGGAGAAGGTGAAGGAGTGAGTTACATATATATTTGGAGGAGAATATGCCAGGCAGAGACCAACAGTTGCAAAGGCCCTTGGTGGAAGCTTGCTCACTATGTCTGAAGAACAGCAAGGAGGCAAATATGGCTGAAGATGAATGAGCCAAGGAGAAAGTAAGTGGAGATGAGGTTAAAGAAATAATGCAGGCAGATTACATAGGGCCTCATAGGTCACTGTGAAAACTTGGGCTTTTATGAGAAGTGAAAAGGGAGCCATTGAAGGCTGAGGAGTGACATGATTGATGTATGCTTTAATACGAGTGCTACAGTTGTTTTGTTGAGGAAAAAATTAAAGCAGGGCAAGGAAAGTAAGAAGAACAATTAGGAGGCTGTTACAGTAACCCACATGAGAAATGATGGTGACTTGAATTTGGGTGGTGTAGTGGAAATGGTGACAAGTGATCAGATTCTGGATGTATTTTGAAGAGAGAGCCAGCAGGATTCGCTATTGGATCAGATTGGAGTGAGAGAGAAAAAGACAATAAGACGCCAAGGGTTTTGGCCTGAATGACGGGAAGCAGGGAGTTGCCATTTACTGAGATGGGGACGATGGCAAGAGGAGCATCCCAGGGCAGGGATGCTTGTCAGACATCAAAGTGAATGTGTCAAGTAGGCAGGTGGACATGAGTCTGGAGCTGAATGCAGAGATCCGGGCTGGAGACAGAAATTTGGGAGTCACTGTCATTTGATGGCATGTAAAGTGACAAGGAAATCTCCAAGGGGGTGAAAATAAATAATAAAAAAAGAAGAGCATATTTAGAGGTTGTGGAGATGAGGAAGAACCAGCAAAGGAGACAGAGGGAGGAAAACCAGGGCTGTGGTATTCTGGAAGTCAAGTGAAGAATGTGTTTCAAGGGGAGAGTGATCAGCGGTACTGCTTTAGGTCACGTATGTGAGAACTGAGATGTGACCTCTGGATACAGCAATCTAGAGGTCTGTGGCGAGCTCTGATAAGGGCAGTTTTGGTGGAGTAGTGAGGACAAAAACTTAATGGGTGTGGATCAATGAGAAAATAGAATGAGCAGAATTGGACACAAGTGAGTATAGAGAACTATTTCATGGAGTGTTCTGTAAAAAGAAAAGTGTGGCAGAAATAGGATCAAGAAAGTGTTCTTAAAGGCTGGGCGTAATTACAACATGTTTTTGTATACTGATGGAGGAAGGCTGCAGAGTGGCAAGTTGACACGCCGGAAACAGAGGAGAGAACTGTTAGGGCAACGCTCTTAAATTGGCCAAAGGAATAGGGCTAGTGTGTAAGGGGAGGGTGGGCAATGAGGAAAGGTAGATGCAGGCCGGGTACATGTGGTGGTAGGAGATATATGCCTATCCTTTGGTTTCTGTATGCTTTTTGCAAATGAAACAAAATTTTTGGTTATCATACTTATATATAATGATAGTGATGGGTGACATACTCACTTTGGGATGACAAGATTATCTTTAAAATCTGAAAAGTCTGAATGTTGCTAATGCTGTTGCTGTGAACATTGAGAGAAATGGTCTGCTAATATTCCAAGACAGTCTGGTGTCCTTTCTCCCAAATAGTTCTTTCTGACATGGCTATGTGGATGTTTTAAAGTGTTTCCTTAATAATCAGCTCTATTAAAATAACCCCACGATAATTAGCCCCCTTCATCTAAACACCAGCTATTTTTTTAGTTTGGATCTTTGAGTCATAAGGTTTTTCTTGTTATTTTTTTTTTTCCTCAAAGTATCCTACATTCCTGTTTCCTGGGCATTATTATAGGTAGTCTAGTATCGACATACATACACTACCGAATGTAAAATAGTTAGCTAGTGGGAAGCAGCCGCATAGCACAGGGAGATCAGCTCGGTGCTTTGTGACCACCTAGAGGGGTGGGGTAGGGAGGGGGCTGGGAGGGAGGGAGGCTCAAGAGGGAGGGGATATATGTATACATATGGCTGATTCACTTTGTTGTACAACAGAAACTAACACAGTATTGTGAATCAATTATACTCCAATAAAGATCTATTAAAAAAAAATTAGTAAAATATGGCTGCTGACTGCTCCATTCACTGAATTTGCAACTTATAGCTACTTTCCAGTTCAAACTATTAAATGTGGGTACATGGGATAATGGGTCATTTACTGAGTTGCTGATACTGATGCTCATACTGAAAATCCGAGGGATCATTCTAAAATGTTTAAAATATGTTAGAAGAAGGCTTTTTGTTGCTTGGTTAGTTGGTTGGTTGGTTGACAAAAGCCTTGGCAGAGCTCTCTGTTTTCTAGGTGGGATCACTGAGAGTCAAGATTGAAAAACTCTTAAAAATCATCTGGTCCGGGGCTTCCCTGGTGGCGCAGTGGTTGAGAATCTGCCTGCCAATGCAGGGGACACGGGTTCGAGCCCTGGTCTGGGAGGATCCCACATGCCACGGAGCAACTAGGCCCGTGAGCCACAATTACTGAGCCTGCGCGTCTGGAGCCTGTGCTCCGCAACAAGAGAGGCCGCGATAGTGAGAGGCCCGCGGCAACGCGATGAAGAGTGACCCCCACTTGCCGCAACTAGAGCAAGCCCTCGCACAGAAACGAAGACCCAACACAGCCATAAATAAATAAAAAAATAAAAAGAATCTCAGTTCTGTAAGTAAACTAATCAGAACATGTGGGTAAAAAAAAAAAAATCATCTTGTCCAATCATTCATTTGATGCATAAACTCCCCTATAACACCTCTGCTGAATGTGTGTGGACACTTTCCTGAGCTCTAGTGCCAGGGAACCGACTACTTCACTCCTCTGTGTCATAGAAATTAACAAGCAAGGACACATTCGTAAGTTTCTACTTAAAATGATGATGAATTGTATGAAACTTTCCAGGACAGGCAAGAGATTTTTCAGTTGTTACTCAAAGAATTATAAGTCAGAATTATGCTTTTACATAGATACCAAATGGGGAAATGCAGGTGACATAAGAACCTTATGCAACAGGCTGAGCTGCAAAGGATCCCAAGCTAATTCTTGTCTGAAGCACTAGTCGCTTCACAGGTGAGGGTAGAGGGTGATATGGGAAGTCTGAGCTGGAGGCTGCTATCCCAAAGCTATCCTGGATCTTAATTTTCTTCCCTAACCTTGACAGCGTGGCAGACACTTTTCGTGTCTCTGACTTAGCTCAGGGTACCTGGTTTTACTGCAAGTTTTAAAATCCCACCCTTCTGGTCATTGTTTTGGTCAGAAGATCGAGTTCATAATCATTAATGTTTAATAAGATAACTGGACACACCTACGCATTTTGTTTTCTCTTAAAAGCACATAATGCAGACAGAGTGAAATCATCACAGGTTAATGATTCCGATGTTTCACTTTTGTTTTAATCTACCTATTAGAATTAATTCCAGCTGAAGTAGACTTGTCCATTTTTGACATAAACCTCAGGATAGTGAGTTTACTAAAAAACTGATTTCACTGGGGAGAGAGGAATGAATAGGTGGAGAATAGGGGATTTTAAGGGCCACCAAATGATGGATACATGTCATTATACATTTATCAAAACTCACAGAATGTGCAACACCGAGTGAAGCCTAATATAAATTATGGACTTCGGGTAATAACGATGTGTCGGTGTTGGTTCATTGATTGTAACAAATGTACCACTGTGGTGGGTGATGTTGACAGCAGGGTGGGCTGTGCTTTTAGGGGGCGGGGGTATAAGGGAACTCTACTTGCTGCTCAGTTTTGCTGTAAACCTAAAACTATTCTAAAAAAATTACTTCTATTAAAAAATGATTTCACAAAGCCTTCAGGTGTAAACACAAGTTTCTGAACAAGTACAACTACTCATTTCCAAAATGTTCTTTTGTTATTAGAAAACTTGGAACCATTTTTGATAAATTGTTACCCATGGCAATTAAAAAACTACAGTGGGGACTTCCCTGGTGGTCCAGTGGTTAAGACTCCATGCTTCCACTGCTAGAGACACAGGTTAGATCCCTGGTTGGGGAGCTAAGATCCCGCATGCAGTGTGGCTCAGCCAGAGAAACAAACAAACAAACAAAAAAACACTGACAGTGAAGACATTTACTTCTTTGGTAAATTATTTTGTACAGTGAAGAATCACTCTAATTTAGTTGTATGAGAAATCCAGGGATGTCTGAAAAAAGCACCACAGACTAGGAGCATCAGATTTTCAGACATTTTTTTAAAGCAGAACCTGAAAACTGGGGGGAAAGATTCTCTCAAGTAATTGTAAAGTAATCTCTGAGATAACTGGATATTTTCTCCGGGTTTTCTGATGGTTTTATAACCTGGTGGCAACTGCAGACTGGTAAAAATAGGTAGTATTTTCTAAGAAATAGCTAGTTGATTTTATTGTTTAGCAGAATGGAAAGTGAATCCCTGGAATTATGGAAGAAAAGAGAGGCATAAATGACCTGTTTCATTCTTGGGGTACTGGAAGAATCCCAAGAATGCAGTTTAGTAAGGTGGTTCATCCTGCTTCTGTGGGTGACCGTGGACAATTGTCACAGACAATAAGAATTCCACTGGGATTCCAATCCTGCAAGATATTAGGTAAGGGGCACTTACAGTGTCTTGCAGAGTATGTGTTCTGCTCATCTTTTTTCCAGAAAAGAGCACAGGATTTTTATGTAACATCTCAAATGCAAGATCATCCTGCTCCAGTAGAAGGAGAAGATCCTTGAAGAATGTGTATCTATGAGAGATTATCAAAAATAAATAAGCTACAAGGACAGCACTGTACAAACTACATTGTACAGCACAGGGAATGTAGCCAACATTTTACAATAACTTTATTTTTTTAAATAAATAAATTAGTTAATTTTTATTTTTGGCTGCACTGTGGGGCATACGGGATCTTAGTTCCCCAACCAGGGATCAAACCTGCTCCCCCTGCAGTGGATGCACAGAGTCTTAACCACTAGACCGCCAGGGAAGTCCCTACAACAACTTTAAATGGAGTAGGCAGACGGTCCTGCTGCCGCCGCTGCCTCAGGCTGCTGCCCGTGAGCTCCGGTCCCGTCCGCGCTGCCGCAGGGAGGCCGCCCCGGTGAGCCGAACCAATGCTGGATCTGGAGGTGGTGCCCGAGCGCTCTCTGGGAAATGAGCAATGGGAATTCGCGCTGGGAATGCCTCTGGCTCAGGCAGTAGCCATTCTTCAGAAGCACTGTCGCATCATAAAAAATGTCCAGGTTCTCTACAGTGAACAGTCTCCTCTAAGCCATGACCTCATCCTTAACCTGACTCAGGACGGGATCAAACTACTGTTTGATGCTTTCAATCAGAGACTTAAGGTGATTGAAGTATATGACTTGACTAAAGTAAAGTTAAAATATTGTGGTGTGCATTTCAATTCTCAAACCATAGCTCCCACCATTGAGCAGATTGACCAGTCTTTTGGTGCGACCCATACAACTCCGCTGAGCAGCTCTTCCACCTCAACTTCAGAGGACTGTCTTTCTCTTTTCAGCTAGATTCGTGGACTGAGGCTCCCAAGTGCGAGCCCAATTTTGCCCATGGTCTGGCTTCTCTCCAGATACCCCATGGAGCAACTGTGAAGCGAATGTACATCTACAGTGGAAACAGCCTACAGGATACCAAGGCTCCCGCGATGCCCCTGAGCTGTTTCCTGGGCAATGTGTACGCTGAGAGTGTAGATGTTCTTCGGGATGGAACTGGACCCTCAGGTTTACGACTTCGCCTACTTGCCGCAGGTTGTGGACCCGGCTTATTAGCAGATGCCAAGATGCGGGTATTTGAACGCTCAGTGTATTTTGGCGATTCCTGCCAAGATGTTCTTAGCATGCTTGGCTCTCCACACAAGGTCTTCTACAAGTCAGAAGACAAGATGAAGATTCATTCTCCTTCTCCTCATAAGCAAGTTCCATCGAAGTGCAATGACTACTTTTTTAACTACTTCACTCTCGGAGTGGACATCCTCTTTGACGCGAATACACACAAAGTGAAGAAGTTTGTCCTACACACCAATTACCCTGGACATTATAATTTTAATATTTATCACCGCTGTGAGTTCAAGATCCCACTAACCGTAAAGAGAGAAAACACAGATGGTCAGACAGAAACATGCACGACCTACAGCAAGTGGGACAACATCCAGGAGCTCCTGGGCCACCCTGTGGAGAAGCCTGTTGCCCTGCACAGGTCCTCCTCCCCAGACAACACCAACCCATTTGGCTCCACGTTCTGCTTTGGTCTTCAGCGGATGATCTTTGAGGTCATGCAGAACAACCACATTGCCTCGGTGACCCTTTATGGCCCCCCCAGGCCTGGTGCCCACCTGAGAACCACGGAACTCCCCTAGGAACATCACCACCCATGCCCCTCTGCCCCATGGAACTGTGTATCGCATCCTGTTCAGCAGGCCACCCTGTGGGTTTTCTTGGACACCTTGCCAGTGTGGAAGGGCTGTTGTGATATTTTGAGGTGGGGCTCAGGCTGGGTGCTCTGCCATGGGGTGAGAGGCCCAGATATTCTTCTGTGCGATCTCAGCCTGCTGGTGCCAACAGGGGACACAGACTGCAAAGAGAAGCACAAACTCTGAGCCTTGATACCTGGACCCAGGAGCTCTCGACTAACATGTAGGGAGACAGGGTTCTGTCTCCCCTGTCCCCCACACATTGGGAAAACTTGGGGCTCTTTCTCTGGCTGAGGACACAGGCACCCAGACAAGGACAGGGTCCTGCCTTTGGCCCAGCATTGCCACATGACCCTCAAGGCAAGCAGGTAGCATGTCCGTAGTACTTGGTTGCAACTTTTGCACTACATCCACTTTAGTTACTTGATGAGCTGGCTGTGGCCAAGGTGACTCACTTGCCCTTCCCTGTTTCTTTCTTGCATGTGCTCCCTGCCAGGCCCAGTAGGCCACCCAACTGGTTGAAACACAACTTTCTACCATCAAGGTACGTGCCCAGGCCTGGTTCCCACCCCTCTTGGAGCCAGCCTTCAAGGCCGCCTGTTCCCCTACTCTGCCCCAACCTGGCTGGCAGCGTTGCATGTTTCCATCCTGTTTGCCTCTTTGTTTTAATGCCAAAGTTTTAGCCAAAGACATCTTCCTCCTTTTTTTGTGTTTCAGCATTCTGTTCTGCACTGTGGGCTTGGCTCCCCTCCCTCAGCTCTGGGCAGTGTCCCCTGGCCGGGCCCATTCACGGCTCAAGGCCTCTGGGGCTCATGGAGGGCTGGGCTGCTCAGTCTCTTCGTGGGACTTGCTAAGGAAAGTAGCATATGTGCTTTAAAAATATTAATCCTTTTGAAAAGAATTGAGAAGAGAAATGTATAATTTTATCCCATTTTTAATATTTTGGTCTAGCAACTTGTGATACATAGATGACAATTTTGTGAGTTTTTCAAATGTGTGTACAGATTTTTGTAAATATGACTCTTTTGTAATTAACTCATGTACAGCCTCATCCTGTATAGTTTAACAATGAATGTGCAGGGGACCTGCCCCGGGCGCCTGTGTGGTGCCTGGGCCTACAGCCAGGCTTGTGTGGCGTTCCCATGACTTTGTTACTGATTGGTGTCTTCCCATGTGGACTGTGGCCTGGCCAGAGACCCTCACACATCCCACTGTGGGGCAGCCAGGACTGTTCCCATACTCCTAGCATGGGGGAACCTTCCTCATGCCCTGCCCATACCCCTCCTCCAATAAAGACCTATGCCCTCCGCGACAGCTCCCCATGTGCTGTTGCTGGGATGTTTATACTAAAAAAAAAAAAAAAAAGGAGTATAATCTATTAAAAAAAAAAACAAAAAAAAACTACGTTGTACACCTGAAACTAATACAATATTGTAAATCAACTATACCTCATGAAAAAACAAAAAACAAAAATATTTCCTAAATAGAACAAAGGAAATAATATGAAGTGGAAACAAGCAAGTATGTGATTCTGCTAAGGCCAAATGAAATCTGTATCTGAGTCAAGATGTTGGCAAGTGAGAGAGAATGATGCACAGGTGGTCAGGCTTCTTCCCAACTGATACTGGACAATCAAAACCAGATTCTACTGGGGGAAGGGGTTGGAGAAGGGGGACAGTAGGGCAGTAGTGGGGGAGGAATTGGGAATGTGACCACTGGAGAATCAGCAGGAGCACAAAGATGAAGCAGCTGACGGAACTCCATATATATATATATGTATATATATATATATATATATATATATATATATATATATATATATATATATATATATATATATATATATATATGGAGCAACTGAATTTGGAGAAACTAAGCTTCTTGAGGTTCCCAATGGCTGGGGGTACATATGGACAGGAGGGAAGAACTCAGTCATTGCCGACACAGAAACACCTCCAACAGGCATTGAGACCATCTATGACCTTCTCTGCCTTTCCCTGTCTGCAATCACCATCTCCATGACCTTGTCCCTCTCTACTTCCTGGGATGTTCGTTTTTACGTCATGCAAACATTCTTTCTCGGTGTTAGCCCTCACTGTCCTGTGCCCTGGACCCTTTGTGGAACGGACTGGAGTAGGAAAGTGGATAGAAGTCAGACAGTCCCAGTGTGTAGGAAGCAGTGAAGAACTTCGTGATTATGTGAAGTCTTTTGCATTCTAGAAATTAGGTAGGAGGATGAAATTGGCAGAATCATAATTATGATGATGTGAAGTCTTTTGCATTCTAGAAATTAGGTAGGAGGATGAAATTGGCAGACTTATGATTCTAGTTTTTCCAATTATTTACATTTAATAGGTGTTTCCCCTGATCACATGATGTATGAACTTCTAGCACAATACCATAATATGTTTGTTATATAAAGTAAAGTTTTATCCAAACTGCATGTATCACCATGTAAACTCCTTTAGAAATGGAAATAATTCTAACTTGTTTATCAGCTTTAATGCTGTTAAGTGAAAATACTTGAGTGTCACAGCTGAGTAAATATTCAAGAAAAAACAATGACTACTTTAGGTAGGTAACGAGTAACAAGCCACAGGCCAGTCAAGTTCTTTTGTTTTGATTACTTTTCATCCCTATTGTGAAAAGAAAAGGGGAAGAAATGCCCTCAGTAAAATTCAGAAATCCTATCATCAAGCAAAAATTCCCTTTATAACTAAGTTACAGGTAGAAATCCACTTTAAAAAAATGCCGTGGCCAGTTGTTAACACACCAGTGCTGTCTACAAATACAGTTGTTTAAACACACCAGATTGTCATTACTCAGCAGGTGCATTAATCACAATTCAGCTTGCTATCAGGAGTGAAAATTACTGGTGTTAGCAAATTTCCACCCCATTCCCTTGACTTTTATTTCGAACCATTCATCAACAGTTTCCTCCTTCATTAGAAGTCACAAGTTAACCAAGCTAAAAAAAAAAACATCAAAGAAACACAATTTGATGATATCTCGGAAATGTAAATACTTAGGGCAATTTGGTTAATTCACAAAATCTCTTAAGCATTACAGTAATCTACTCAAGAAAATTCTCAAGCCTTTGTTTCAACCGTTAGCTATGGATGTATCAAGAAGTGCTTGAGAAAAAAACAGAACTTTTGAAGTAGTAAATTTCCAGTAATTGGTCTCAACCAGTCCTCTGACAAGTGTGTTACTCCCTCAATTTTTTTTGCTAATCCCCTAATACACCTCTAAAGAACTGTAATCCGTTGCCCTAAAGAAAGGCTGCCAGTTTCATCTTATTGCCTTCACCAGAAATGTTCCGGCCCAAGGAAGCCAGGTCCCAGCTGTCCATTGGAAATGTTCAGAGGGCACCATACCCAGGACTGGTTCTGAGATAGATGTCTTCCAAGATAAATTAAGATCCTAAATAATATTAACCAGTCAATCAACAAATATTTATCAATTACTGTTCATAGGAACTGAGATAGTTATTAAAGAGAATATAGTATAAGAAGAGCTAGTCCTCTACAACTTTACACGCTAGATGTCTATAATACACGTATTCACAGGAAAAGCTAGCTCCTAATACAGAGCAGCAGATTGTTGGTGCTAAATGAATGTGGTGATAGGAACCGCCATAGACTCTGGATGACTCACTCCAGACTACAGGGATGAGATAATTCGGCCATCGACTCAGAGAAGAAGCGAGATGTGGAGTGGAAAGTAGGGGAGGTGAAACAAAGGGACGAGAGATGGGGGAATCATTTGTATTTGAGAGCAAAACGGAATCTGCAATAAATATAAATCTGTTTTTGCGCATGGTGTCAGTGTGACTACATTTCAAATATGACTATTATTAATCTTGACTTAAGCACATTTTGACACTATTCATTCGAAAAGCTGAAGCACACTGAGGTCATCCACGGCTGATTATGATTTTGGTTCCATTAAGAATCATGGGAAATACAGTCATAGCTGGCCCTAGTGGAATTACAATCTATACTAAGATTGTTCCTCCAGGTTAACCCTCTCCAATAATCTGTCCCAACCAAATCAATTATAAATTGTCGTTGTTTGCAATGAGGGAGTTGTACTGATTGACTTCCTAGCTGGCCCTTCTCAGATTAATAGATCTGGAAGGTCTATAAATTCTTCCATTTGAGCAATGTGGTCAACTTTTCTACACCTTAGTTCCAGGTAATTAGGTTCATCTAATCCAGGTGATGTTATGTAAATCAAAAATTACATAAACTACAGGAGGCATATTGTTGCTATTTCTGGGCTGCCAGTGTCCGGAGGTGTGCTTCTTGGTTTTCTGCACTCAGGACATCTGGGACAATTTAATGAATGTGTGAATATATGCTGAGGTTAAAAAAAAAAGTATGTGCAAAGGAAGTACTCGAATAAAACCATGACTTCCTGAAGGGGACATCTGTCACTTTTGTCTGACCAGCGTCGTTTTCCCTTCTTTTAATGTTTGAAGGCAGTAGCACTCACTGTTCATCTGTGTAATTACGTCTTGCTCATTTTGTGCAATATTGCGGGGTTGTCAATCAAAGAGCTTGCTCCCTCCCCTGAAGCTAAACTCTAGAAGAAATCTGAATTTTGATAGGAGGGACAAAGGCTAAAATGATTGGAACTGATCAGTCCAATGGCAGTGTCCTAGGTAAGACTCTCCTTGGACTCCCTGAATGCTGTCCTGATGGACTTGCATTTCCAGAGGTGTGAGTGCTGAAATCTTCCTCAGTACTATAAGCTATTCCACACTTTTAAAATCTGCTATTATTAAAAAAAAGATTTTTTTTTTAGCTAGAGCTGATTTTTGTGGGTTGCAACCAAAGGGAATTAGCACATACACTTTACTTCTGTTACAACTTCCAACCATAGCATTAGGGATGGAAAGGTTCAAACTGAGCATCCAAGAGAGGACCCAAGAGTAAAGATCCATTCAAGGACCTGAGATTTTATAACAAGTAAATTTATAATCCACTCTTTTTAACAACAACAAAAATTTCCCAGCATTCTTTATAACATCATCCCAGGATGTATGTGTTACCAGTAACATCAAACGCTGAACAGAGACAAGGACTCTTGAGGAAAGTCCACTGGACTTGATAAGAGCAAAGCTTTAGCAGACTGACGGGGACAGAGTACGTTTATATGAGGGAAAGAAGGAAACGGGAGGATAGAAAATATAGGTTTGGCAAAGAAAAGAAGAGGAGGGATGGAAAAGTAGTTGGAAGAATCAAGTAAAAATTCTTTTTGTTTTTAAGCTAGGGACGAGTTAGACATGTTTGGAGGCAGGAGAAAGAGGTGCTGAAAAGGAACAGGACAGCAGGGCTGGCTTCTGGGCATGTGACCTGTGCTCAGAAGGGCACTGCCCTTGGCCTTAATGCTCTGCTGTCGCTGTCTTGAAATTCTTACTATTTTTTGAGCCAGGACCCTGCATTTTCATTTTGCACTATGAAAGTGCTTCATAAGATATATGTAGGCTGATTGATGCCCTCCAAAGGTGCCCACGCCCTAATCCCCAGATCCTGTAAGTATGTTACCCTATGTGGCGAAAAGGACTTTGCAGATGTGATTATGTTAAGGATTTTGAGTTGGGAAGATTATTTTGGATTATCTGGTGGGCCCAATGGAATCACAAGGATCTTTACAAGAGGGAGGCGGTAGAGTTAGGTTTAGAAAGAGAAGGCATGTGACAACAGAAGCAGAGGGAGTGAAATGTGACAATGTGATGCACGGTCATGAGCTAAGGAATGCCTGGCCTCTAGAAGCTGGAAAAGGCAAGAAAACATATTGTCCCCTAGAGAAAGCCTCTAGAAAGAATGTAGCTCTGCTGATCCAGTTTGGACTCCTGACCTCCAGAACTGTAAGATGATAAATTTGTTTTAAGCCACTAAATCTGTGGTAATTTGTTATACAAACGATGGGAAGCTAATACACACTGCATAAATGTAAGGTGATGTATTACTAGTTTACTAGAAATCAAGGATATTAATAAATATTAATAAAGCTAATAGCAGCTATCATTTATTGAACATTTCTTTTATACTGGGCACCATACTAAGCCCTTTATGTTTATAATCTTATGCAATCCTAGAACAATGTTTCAGGTGGGTATTAGTGTGTTTACTTTATAGACGGACAAACTGAGGCTCAGAGAGGTTAAGTAATTTGTCTAAAGCCACATAACAAACTAGGATGTTTTAGAGGTGGGAGCTGAACCCAGTTATCACTCCAAAATTTTCTGTGTGTTCATCCCCATTCCCAGATTTTATTATGAACTTGGGTTAAGTCCCATCCTTTAACGTGTTTGTAATTATGTAATTATGTATGTAATTATGTATATAATTATGTTTGCACTTGTCAGCATAGGAGTGGGAGCTGGACGAGGCAGAGGACGACATCCACGTCTGGGGCGTGTAAGATGAAGGAGGCGCCAAAGCCATCTCCACAAGTCGCAGGTAGCTCATCCAGGTACCCGCGGTAGATGTGAGGCTACAGAAAAGTGGGTGAGACAAAGAAAGCGCCCGACACTGAAAGTCGAAGAGCCGGTGTTTCTCATTTGCGTAGATCCTGGGCGAATCCTGGAGCCTCGCGGCCGCGCGGTGTCAACAGGCGATGACACAGGGAGGGGCCCCTTCGCCCCGTTTCCAGGAGCAACTGCCAAGGGAAGGGGCGCGGCCTGCGGCCGGCTGCTGGGGAGGGCGCTCCATCCCACCCGCCCGCACCGCCTCTTGTTTTGGAGGCCCGCGTGGTCCCCCGTCATTGGCCGCCTTGGAGCCCGAGGCCCCGGGGAGGCGGAGCGGTCTCCGCAGCTGTAGTTCCCGGGTTCCCCTGCCGCCGGCCCCGCCTTCCGGCCTGAGGCGCCCTGCCGGACGCGCGGGACCACAACTCCCACAAGGCCTTGCGGTCGGAGGGGGCGTGGCCGGGCGCAGGGGGGCCGGGGGCGGGGCTGCCCGCGGGATGAAGTCGGGGGCACTCGACTCGCTAGCCTCGCTCACAGCTGCTGGGCGCCAGGCAGAGCGTCTCCAGCCTCCGGACGGGCGTGCAGACCTCTGACCCTGGAGTCTCTTGGCCGCCGGGAGTCGTCCGCTTGGGTCGTCGCCCGGGCCGCCCGCCGTTCTCCGGCCCCGAGGGGCCCGGCCGGCCGCTGCGAGGGGAGAGGTCAGCATGAACCGGGGGGTCCGGCGGGCCGGCGCAGGGCAGGGGGCGGCGGCCGCGGTGCAGCTGCTGGTCACCCTGAGCTTCCTCCCGAGCGTCGTCGAGGCCCAGGTGAGCCCGAGTGATGGCGGCGCGGGGACCCACGGCTGAAAGCCGGCGGCGGCAGCGGCGGCGACCGGGCCGCGGCTGAGGCGCGGGAGGGCCGGGGCCGGAGCCCGGCGTGGTTTCTGGCGAGCGGAAAAGACGGGGGAGGGGGGGGCGGGGAGGGGGGTTGAAACCGTGATCGTTGAGCCCAGGAAACGCCTGCGAGCCGCTCGCGGCGTGCGGGGATGGCGACACTCCTGGGGTCATGGCAGGAGAAAGAGGAAGATGGTGACGGTCCCCGGAGGTGTTTTCGTTTCTATCTTTCTGATGTTTAAGCGGCTGAGAGTGTGGCGGGAGATGGGACGGGAATGAAAACCTCGGCGGCTGTTATGGGAAGAGAGCACGCAGAGAAATGGGGAAGCCCTCCCCGCGGCGAGCTCAGGGGGCGGCGGGCAGATGGAGAGGAGGTGACAGACCCCCGCGGCCCTGCATCAGCCGTGTGGATCGCGAGGGGGACGAGACTTAACTTCCTCGACTTTCGGACTAGAGAGCCCCTCGCATCTTCCCTCGCTCAGGACCGCCGTATTTTTACCCAGCTTGTACTCTGTCTCCTAAGTGGCATCGCCAGGTGAGCCCAAGTACGAGACCGGGGGTCTGTGTCTGACCTTGTGGCTCCATCAGCAGTGAGGTGCTGGCTGGTAAATTAGGGTTTGGGGGTTGTCTTTGTGAGGCGTATCTTACGGAAGGGTTCTCAGTATGCTGGAAATCAGAGAGTTAGCTTCCCAGAGCCTTTTGCCTTAAGAAAGGTGTTTGCTTCTTTTTCATACAGGAGAATTTGAATAGACTGCTGCCAGGTGCTCTCTTGCCTGCACCTGCTCCAAAGTGGCAAAACTGCTAAAAGCAAAAAACCCAAAAAGGTGTCTCAGGTGGCCCGATAATGAGGGGAGACATCGATTGAAGCAATTAATGCTGATTGTTAAGTAAAATTGAAGATAACTGAGGGTAACCGTGTAAACATGTTTTTCTCACTTTTTATTCAGACACTGTTTTTCATAGCGTTATGGTGTTCTGAATCCCGGAGTGCCCGAATATTCAGTTTCTGTCCCTGTTTGAAGTTTTTTTTAAAGATTTTTTTTTTTTTTGGATGTGGACCATTTTTTTAAGTCTTTATTGAATTTCTTACAATGTTGCTTCTGTTTTATGTTTTGGTTTTTTGGCTGCGAGGCATGTGGGATCTTAGCTCCCCGACCAGGGATTGAACCCTCACCCCCTGCACTGGAAGGTGAGGTCTTAACCACTGGACCGCCAGGGAAGTCCCTGAATAATTTTTAAATGAATGATTTGATAAAAATATAAGGGGCAGACTTTTGGTTTGAGTGGGGAGGGGGGGGATATTAAAAATTAAGATTCTCTGGGTCCATTACCAGGTGTTCTGATTTAAGGGATCTGGATGTGAACCAGGAATCAGCATTTTAAACCAGCCTTGCAAGTAACTAATGCAGTTACCCTTGTAACTATCTTTTAACCCCACTTGGAAACACTGAAATAGATAGTGGCAATCTGGGCATATCTACCAGGCTTAGGAAAAGTATATTTTCCGAATTGTCTTTGGCAAAATTATTTTCTAGTTATTAGTGGGCCGTTTCTTTTTGAGTAGAATTTACATTTAGCTATTTTTAAAAATTTTGATTTTTCTCATTTTCTCTTCATATAGCATATATTAATTGTATACTTTATCACCAATGTAGAAGCTTCGTTTTAGGTTCCTGTCACTAATTATGTGTATTAATGCTTTCTAATTCCATGTGTACTTTAAATTTTATTATATCCAAGTGAATATATGTAATTTAAATTTCATTATGTCCAAATGAATATATATAGTTCAATAGTTAAAGATTTGTGCATATTCAAGGTAGCATTGTACCAAGCAGTCCTCAAAAATGAATATATATGGTTTTTGTTTCCAGTGGTACTTTCTAATATAGTGTTGGATCATATTTTAGATAGTACTTTAATCTGTAACATGTTTAAATATACATTATCTCATTTTATTTGACGTATCTGCGGGCCGATTGAGGTAACTGACGTTCAGAGAGCTTACATGATAAATATCACACTTGTTAAGTAAGTGAACAAGATTAGACTGGAGCCCCAGTAGGCTTCTTTCTGGTTTATACAGTGCATCTCAGTGTGCGTGCTTCTTTGCAGTATAGAAATAGAGCAGAGGAAAATAAAAAGATGGAACCAAGCCAGTTCTTTCTCTTCTCTTTCATACACTAAATTGGAAGAAAACGGTGAAGAATAAAGGGAAGAATTAGATTTTTTTGAAAAGTACTTCTATTCACAGGAAGTTAGTTAAGGAGATGAATATATTGAATATTATCTCCTTACATTAAAAGCATAAAATTATTTTTAAGCACACGAAATGATAGGCATTTGTACATCACATGCTCCATGTTTTATAAATGAAATGCAAATGTGCTTTGTAGTACGGCAAAACACAGGAACTAAAAACATAGTGCATACAAGTGATATAACAAGTTAATCTTCCTGTAAAGAAATAACTTCAGTCAGATATATTTTAGAATTTTTTAAAATGCATTTCTGAGGTGGCAGGAAATCAAGGAATACATAAAACCGCCCCGCCCCCCAAGATGGAAAGCCAGAACCTTGAGACTCAAACAGTGCTGCTTCAGTCCCATTACCTTGAGGACTTCCCCCAAACCCTGAACACCTTGAGCTTCTGCTTTAACAACTACATGGAGTGGAGTGAACAAATAAAGCCTGTGTCTGCCCAAAGAGAGGGAAATAAAAGGAGGCCCCACCATAAAGCTTGGGCTCCACAGAGCTACATCTTCAATAACAAGGGTAAATGAGAAGTGAAACCCACCACAAGTAAGGGGAAAGTGAAGAAACTTGCTAGGGGAAGGGGAAAAAAAAACTGCCTTGAAAATTTGTAACCACGAGCCAGCCCTTATACAGGGCAAATTCATGCCACCTGTGCTGGGAAAAGCTTTAAGTGGGAAATTTAATTTGTAGCAGCCTCAGGTTGGTACGTTCCCAGTTTACTGGTAAAAGCAAATATCCATCCCCTCTGGAGGGATTTATTTTCAACCCAGGCCCTAAAGAATTCTTGAAGATAAAGTGTCAGGAAGAATAAGCTAATAGTCAAAAATCACAAAACACAGAAAGGCACCATGAATGAGATATTAGAAATATAGATTATAGAAATAGACCTGTAATGACCTTAGATTTTGAAAATATCAGACATAATTTAAAATCACTATGTTTAATGTGTTTAAATAAAAAGACTTGAAAGTATGAAAAAGAACAAGAAATTTTAAAGAATTACCCAAAAGATTAAAACATAATGAAGTAGAAGTTCTAGAAATGAAATTAAGAAATCAATGGATGGATTAAATAGCTGATTATACCCAGTAGAAAAAAATGATTATTGAATCAGACAACCATTTTATGTCCTTTTCTTTCTACTTTACCCTCCAACACCTCCTTTTCCACCCTCACTTTTAGCTTCATACTTCACTAACAAACTTGGAGTAATCAGAAGAATCCACATCTGTCCACTTACTAGTCTCTGACACATATTTTGACTTCCTGTAGATTACCATGGATGAACTCTTTGTGCTCTTATCAAAGGTCAATCCCTCTACTTGTATTTTAGTCCCATTCCTTCTTTCCAATTCAAGGACATGGCTCGAGCAAATCTTCCCTTTCTCTCCTGGATCATTGATTTTTCCTTCTCTAATGGACAGTTACTGTCATCATAAAACATGCTGTTAATTCTACTATTTTAAATTTCTCTCTTGACCCACGCATCTCTCCTGACTCTGCTCAAGTTTTCTGTTCCCCTTTATAGAAAAACTCCTCAAAAGAGTTATCTTTATCTTTCCTATTCTGATCATTCAGCCCATTCCAGCCTGACTTTTGGCTCTACCACTTCTCCAAAACTGCTCTTGTCAAGGTCACTAATGTCTTCCTTGCTGCTAAAGCCAGTAGTTTTGGGAAAGCTAAGATTTAAAAACTATCGGCAGATTTTTTTCACAGCTCACCACTCACTGTCCTTGAAATACGTTTTTTGGTTTTTTATTTTTCTTTTTTTGGTTTCCAGGATAGTATACTTTTCTGATTTCTTTCCTGTCTTTCTGCAGGCCAGTCTTTCTTAGAATCCTTTGCTTGTTCCTCCTCTGTCCCTGACCACTAATCGGTTGAACCTCAGGGTTCAAATCTTGTACTCTTTCGTCTGTCCACCTTTGTCATCTCATTTAGTCTCTTGGTTTTAAATACCATCTATATAACTGACTCTCAGAATCTCCAGACTAGGATTCTCGGCTCTAGATCCATACATCCAAGGACCTTTTCAGCCTCTCCACTTGGATAATTAATAGGTATCACAAACTTGATGTATCAGGAACCAAATTCCTGATTTCTTTTCCCCCTCAAATCTGTTCTTCCCACAGTCTACTCCCCCTTAAACCAATGCTGCAGCCACGCTGACGTCCCTGCTGTTCCTCAAACACGGCAAATGTGTTCTTGCACTGAGACTCTTGGACTAGCAGTTTCCTCTGCCTAGCTAACACTCTTCTCATGTATTCGTGTCGTTCACTCGCTCACTTTCTTAGGTTTCTGCTACAGTGTCACCTTATCTGCCGTGTCCACTTACCTAAATTGTCGCCTTCCCTGACCGTACAACACAAAAGAGAAACGCTTCATCCTCGCCTTGTACTCCATGTTCCTTTTAGCCTCTGCTTAAAACTCTTCCAGTGGCTTCCTGCCTCACTCAGTGTGGTATGATACAGAAACATACTTGCTCTTTGTCCCCTATTCCTGGCACGAAGCTCCTAAAAGCCTTGGAATTTCCTGAGAAATAGGGGTGCCCCTTTCAGTCGTAGCTGAGTTTATGCTAATGAGGTGACTTAGGTGGGAACCCCTAGAGAGCTTCAGGATGAGCCTGGTGCAGAAAGGCCAAGTGCTTAGAGGATTGGAACTTTCGGCCCTACCCACTGACCTCCAGGTTCGGGTGAGGGGTGCTGTAGATTGAGCTCTGTAAAAACTCTTACAACAGTGAGATTTGATGAGCTCCCAGGTTGATGAACGCATAGGCTTGCTGGGAGGGTAGCGCAGAGGCACGGAACTTCTGCACGTTGCCCCCTCCCCCCATACCCCAATCAGTATCTCTTCCGTTTGGCTGTTGTCTCTTGCCCTGTGCGTCTCTTCCGTTTGGCTGTTTCTGAGTTGTACCATTTGCAGTAAACCGGTAAACGTAAGTAAAGTCTTTTCCTGAGTTCTCTAGGCCATTCTAGCAAATTATCAAACCTGAGAAGGAAGTTGGGGGAACCCCTCTCTATAGCCAGTCAGCCAGTACAGGTGGCTTGGGGCTGGCATCTTAAGTCGGGGCAGTCCTGTGTGTCTACACCCTTAATATTTGGGGTCTGCTCTAATTCCATGTGGTATCAGAATTGAATTGGGCACCCAGTTAATGTTGGAGAGGTGGAGAATTGGTTGGTGTGAGAAAACACCAGACTCAGAAAAGCCAAAATCTTAATAAAGGTCCTCTAATTCTCCTTTTACCTACTATGTAGTCTTCCTTATTGTTTCTCTGAGCCGTTGGGCAAGCTGACTGCCTCAGGGCCTTTGCATTTAGTATTCCCAATGCCTGGAATCCTTCTTCCTCTCCCGCCCCCCCTCACCCCCCCCAAAAAAAGCATGGTTTGCTCCTTCCCCTCTTTAAGTTTTGCTGAAATTTCAGTTGGACCTTCTATAATTATCCCTCTTTAAAAATTTAGCAGCCCCGATTCTGTAACACCTGTCTCAATTCTCTAGTTTTCCTCCGTATCACTTTATTACTATCTGACAGACTCTATACTTTGGTCATTCTTTTTTTTTTCTCCTCTATGAGAATTCTCTTTCTTCTAATATTACATTCCCAGTAATTAGAACAGTGCAGGGCTTATGTTAGGCTCTCAATAAATATGTTGGATAAATGAATAAATGAATGGAAGAGAAGTACAAATAAGTTATTCATAATGAAGCCCAGAAAGATAACAAGATGGTAAATGTTTAAGAGAGCTTAAGAGATGTGAATAATAGAGTAAGAAGGTCTAATATGATGACTGGAGTTCCAGAAGGTTAAAATAGAATAGGGAAAAAGCAGTATTTTTACTGCATGTCAATATGAAAAAGACAACCCAATAGAAAAATGAACAAAAGATATAAACAGACATTTTACACAAGAAGAAATACAAATGTTTTATAAAACATTAGAACTTTGTACCTCATTAGTGCAAAAAAAAAATCAGAGACCCTTTCATGCTTACTAGATTGGCAAAAATGAAAACACAGATTAATATAAAATATTGGTGAGGATATGATTCAACAGTAACTCCCATCCACTGCTGGTAGGGTTGTAAACTGGTACAACTGTTTTGGAAATAAGCCTGTCATTCCCTGGTAAAACTGAACATGTACTTCTAGTAATTCTACTCCTAAGCATATAACCTGGAGGAAGTCTTACACACATATATATATCAGGAGATATGTACAAAAATGTTTGTATAGCATTGTTCTTTAGCTGATTCTGGAAATAACCTAAATATGGATTGTATTAGTTTCCTATTGCTGCTGTAACAAATCTACAAACTCAGTGGCTTAAAATAACACAAAGTTATTATCTTATAGTTCTATGGCCAGAAGTCTGAAAATTGGTCTTAAAGGTGTGTTAAAGGTGTGAACAAGGCTGCATTCTTTCTCCCTTTCTCTAGGGGAGAACTGTTCCTTGCCTTTTCCAAGCTTCTAGAAGCTGCTGTGTTCCTTGGCTTGTGGCCTCTTCCTCCATCTTCAAAGCCAGCAGTGTAGAATCTTCCAGTCTTCCTCTGACACTCCTGTCTCCCTCTTATAAAGAACTTTGTATTGGTTCCACCTGAATAATCCAGTGTAATTGCACCATCTTAAATTCCTTAACTTAATCACATCTGCTGAGTCCCTTTTATCATAGTCGCAGGTTTCAGAAATTAGAGCATGGACATCTTTGGGGGGCCATCTCTCTGCTTACCGTATATAATAGATCAACAATAGAACAAATAAATTGTGATATTTTCAGATAATGTAACATTTACAGCAGTGAAAATAAATGAGCTACTATAAAATTCATCATCTTGGATAAATGCCAAAGTAAAATGTTAGCAAAAGAAGCACATCACGGAAGAATGCACACATTAGGTTACGTTCATGTTAAAGTTCAAAAACAGGAAAGGATAACCTAAGTACATTGTTTAGGGATACATCATATGTGATGAAATTATAAAGAAAAGAAATAAACAAAAGTAAAATTTTTACCTCTAAGAGGAGGGAGATGGATATAATTAAGGGACTTCAAAGATACTGGTGGTATTCCATTTCTATTTATTTATAAATTTTATTTAGATATGATTGACATATAATATTGTATCAATGTTAGATGTACAACATAATGATTTGGTATCTCTAAATATTGTGAAATGATCACCAGAATAAGTCTAGTTAACATCCATCACCATACATTATTAGAAATATTTTTCTTGTGATGAAAACTTTTAAGATTTACTTTCTTAGGAAGTTTCAAATATATAATACAGTCTTATTAACTGTAGTCACCATGCTGTACATTACATCCCCATGACTTTATAGCTGGAAGCTTATACTTTTTAACCCCCTTCCCACATTTCACTGAACCTCCTACCCCAGCACCTCTGACAGCACTAATCTGTTCTCTGTATGCATGCGCTTAGATTTCTTTTTGTTTTTTGTTGTTGTTGTGTTTTGTTTAGACTCCACATGTAAGTGAGGACTGTATGGTATTTATCTTTCTCTCTCTCACTTAGTTCAGTATGCATTATGTCCTCAAGTTCCATCCATGTTGCAAATGGCCAGATTTTATTCTTTTTCATGACTGGATATATTGTATATATGTACCACATTTTCTTTATTCATCCATCAATGAATACTTGGGTCGCTTCAGTACTTGGTTATTGTAAATAATGCTGCAGTGAACGTGGAGCTACATATATCTTTTCAGGTTAGTATATTTGTTTTCTTCAGTTAAATACCAAGAAGTGAAATTGCTGGATCGTGTAGTAGTTCTATTTTTAATTTTTTTCTGGGCCCTCCATACTGTTCTCCACAGTGGCTGCACCAATTTACATTCCCACCAACAGTGCCCAAGGGTTTTCTTTTCTCCACATCCTCGCCAACACTTGTTACTTCTTGTCTTTTTTAATAATAGCCATGCTGACAGGTGTGACGTGATATCTCATTGTGGTTTTGATTTTCATTTCCCTGATGATTGGTGATATTGAGCACCTTTTCGTGTACCCGTTGGCCATCCATATGTCTTCTTTGGAAAAAGGTCTATTCAGATTCTCTGCTCATATTTTAATCAGATTATTTTTTGCTGTTGAGTTGTGTGAGTTCTTTATATATTTTGGATATTAACCCCTTACTGCATATGATTTGCAAATATTTTCTTCCATTCCATAGGTTGTCTTTTCATTTTGTTAGTGGTTTTGCTTTGCTGTGCAGAAGCTTTTTAGTTTGATGTAGTCCCACTAGTTTGTTTTTACTTTTGTTGCCTTTGCTTTTGGTGTCAAATCCAAAAAATCATCACTAAGACTGATGTCAAGGAGCTTAACACTTGTGTTTTCTTCTAGGAGTTTTATGGTATCAGGTCTTACGTTCAAGTCTTTGATCCACTTGAGTTAATTTTTGTGTATGCTGTAAGATAATGGCCCACTTTTCATTCTTGCGCATGTGGCTGTATGTCTGGTTTTCCCAACACTGTTTATTGAAGAGACTATCCTTTCCCCATTGTGTATTATTGGCTCCGTTGTCATAAATTAATTGACCATATATTTATGGGTTTCTTTCTGGACTTTTATTCTGTTTTGTTGATTTGTGTGTTTTTGTTTTTCTAGGTTTGTAATATAGTTTGAAATTGGGGCATATGATGCCTCCAGCTTTGTTTTTTCTCAAGATTGCTTTGGCTGTTCTGGGTCTTTTATGACTCCACACAAATTTTTAGGACTGTTTGTTCTATTTCTGTGAAAAATGCTGCTGGAATTTTGATAGGGATTGTATTGAACCTTTATACTGCTTAGAGTACTATGGACATTTTAACAATATTCTTCTAATCCATGAGTATGGAATAGCCTTCCATTTATTGTGTCTTCTTTAATATTTTCCATCAATACGTTATAGTTTCTAGGACTTTCACCTCTTGGTTAAATTTTTTCCTAGGTGTTATTTTATTCTTTTTGTTGCAATGGTGAATGAATTGTTTCTTAATTTCTCTTTCTGATAGTTTGTTATTAGTGTATGGAAGCACTACACACGATTTTTGTGTATTGATTTTGTATCCTGGAACTTGTTTATTAGTTCTAACAGTGTTTAGTCTAAAATTCTTTAGGATTTTCTGTGTATTATATCATATCATCTGCAAATAGTGAAAGTTTTACTTCTTCCTCTCCAACTTGGGTGCCTTTTATTTCTTCTTCCTGTCTAATTTCTATTTTTAAAAATTTGGTTATATACAGTGTTTGTCTTAGTAGTAGCCTTTAAGAGTTGGAAATAAGTTCACGGTAATTTTGTATGCCTTACTCCAACTCCTACGCAATTAAAATTTTAAAAAATACTGTGGTTTACTAACTAAAAGTTAACAATTTAAGAAGAATTTGTAAGAATGAGTAGTCAGTGGGTAAGATATTTTTAAAGCCTAGAAAGATTTTTGGTGTGTATTTTGTTTCCTCTTTTCCTCCCTTTTATTATTTAGGGGCCTAGAATTTGAAGTTTTGTAAGCAGTAAGCTCAGAGCAATGGAATGAAATTTGGTGGAGTTAGTGACAGGATCTTAGTAAGTGGGATAGCAAAGCATAATAGAACTTCAGAGCCACAATTCTTGATAATGATTCCTTTTCTTTATCTCAAGATAATATAGCTCTAACTCTTTATGTTGTAGGGAGTTTGGCGACACATTTATACTCCTAGGGAAAAAGCGTGAGACAGAAACAACTGGGAAGTTTCCATTTTTTGATCATTCTTTGCATATATTCCTCCTGTGGATCACATGAATAACCTTTAACAGGCTGAGTCCCATTTTTGTTTTTAAATTTTAATTTTAATTGCGATAATTGTAGGTTCCATGCAGTTGTGAGAAATAATACATAAAAATGTCATTTACCCTTTATCTAGTTTTTTCCAACGGTAACATTTTGTAAACATATAGTATAATATTATAAATAGGACATTGATATTGATACAATCATGTGTATCTGTTTTACTTGTTTCATTTGTGTACCTATGGATTAGTTCTGTACTCTTTTCACATGTATAGGTTTGTGTGTCCACCACCAGTGAAGATACTGAAAAATTTCATCACTGCAAGGATCCTTTCTGTTGCCCTTTTATAACCACACCTACCTCCTTCCTACCCTACTCCCCCCCATCAAGCTCCCATCCCCTACTCCAGTCCCTAAGCGCTGGCAACCAGTGAGCTGTTCTCCATTTCTAAACTTTTGTCATTTCAAAAATGTTGTATCAGGCTTCCCTGATGGCTCAGTGGTTAAGAATCTTCCTGCCAATGCAGGGGACATCGATTCGAGCCCTGGTCTGGGAAGATCCACATGCCACGGAGCAATTAAGCCCGTGCACCACAACTACTGAGCCTGCACTCTAGAGCCCGCGAGCCACAACTACTGAGCCCGCGTGCCTAGATCCCATGCTCCGCAACAAGAGAAGCCACCGCAGTGAGAAGCCTGCGCACCGCAACTAGAGGAAGCCCGTGCATGGCAACGAAGACACAATGCAGCCAAAAATAAAATAAATAAAATAAAATAAAATAAAGTTATTAAAAAAATGTTATATGAATGAAATCATATGGTATGTAACCTTTTGGGATTGGCGCTTTTTCACTCAGCTTAATTCCATAAAGATTCATCCAAGTTGTGCATGTTAATGAGTCCCATTTTTAAATTTAGCTGAAGAATGTTTTATGGAATTTTTAGACTCTGAACTCACTTTGTAAATATCAATTTCTCTTCTTCGATTAATGTATACTTTGAGTAGTGGATAAAAGTATAGATTTTAAAGTGCAATAGACTTGCGACTTAAGTCTCATGTCTACTTTGGAAAAATTATTTTAACCTTGCTAAGCCTTTATTTCCTTACATGTAAAATGAGGATAATGATGCCATTTCTTAGGGTATTTAAAGAGTAAATGAGTTAACATATGTAGTGGTCTTAGCATCATGCCTGTCACGTAAGTGTTCCATAAATGGCAGTCTAAAAGAAAGACAGAGTTACTACAGCAATATTATTACAGCCTGTGATTTCTAGGTTAATCTTGGAAGAAGTTGCCTTAGCATTCCAATGACTATTTGGATTTTATATATGTTTAGTCAAGGGAGAAAGCATTCTATAGCTTTCTTTTTGACCGCTGAACAAGAATGTTTAGTTCTTCAGAATGGGTATATCTAATCCTTGTATTGCTTTCTGTTTAATTGACCATTGTAAAAAAGTGACTACTTTAAATGTTATATATCTTAATCAACAAATACTAGCTAAGTTGAATGCATAATTTATCTTTTTATGTAATAGTACAGATTTGTTAAGATTGAAACATCAGTAGTTTACATCTTTTCAATTATATACATGTTTCCCCCTAGGTCACCGGTGTCCTAGATGACTGCTTGTGTGATGTTGATAGCATCGATAACTTCAACACCTTCAAAATCTTCCCCAAAATAAAAAAGCTGCAAGAACGAGACTATTTCCGTTATTACAAGGTATGGTTATAATTTCAGATTCCATTGGTACTAAAGATTTTTACATAGCTCTCTACAGGTGCGACTCTTGCGACTCTTTTGGAAACCCATTTCTATTCTTTTTTTTTTTTTTTTAAATTAATTAATTAATTTATTTTTGGCTGTGTTGGGTCTTCGTTTCTGTGCAAGGGCTTTCTCCAGTTGCGGCGAGCGGGGGCCACTCTTCATGGCAGTGCGTGGGCCTCTCACTGTCGCGGCCTCTCCCGTTGCGGAGCACAGGCTCCAGACGCACAGGCTCAGTAGTTGTGGCTCACGGGCCCAGCCGCTCTGTGGCATGTGGGATCTTCCCGGACTGGGGCACGAACCCGTGCCCCCTGCATTGGCAGGCGGATTCCTAACCACTGCGCCACCAGGGAAGCCCCATTTCTATTCTTCTCAACAACCTGTGTGTATCCTTTATCATTGGAATGTATTAAGTATTGCAGTGAAAACCTATTAGTCTTTTTGAACCCTAAGAATCTGAACTCCCTTCCTATGTTTGGGGAATTTCTCATTGTTCAATTTGGGTTTTGAGGCAGAGACTCCTTCCTCTGTAGAAGTTGAAAATGCCCGGTACTTATTTTATCAGCCTCCCTTGTAACTTAGGTTCTGTCATCTAGACACACCTACCCAGGCTCTGAGTTGTGCTGATGGCGTTGTCGTGTGCTGTCGTTGTGAGTGGTACACGGTTCCACAGCAGCATTTGTTGGGCAGCTCACTGTGACAGGTGGCAAAGCAGCCTGAGGATAGAAGCAGAACACCATCCGTAGTAAGACTGCAGCATTGGTTCTGAAGTCTAACAATAGTCCACTCTAGACCGTTTCAAAATAACCAACGGTAGTTTAAAGGCAGTAGCAATAACACAAATTCAAAAGAACAGTGGTTTAAAAGCTGCTGTTGTGTTCTTGCTCTCAGTATTTGGTTGGGTTTATAATTTCTTTGATTTTCATTTTTAGTTTATTTTTAAAAGTAAGCATGATTTCCTTTTTTAGTCTGTTACTGTATAGGTTATCTTAGTCCTTTAAATATTTTTTTATACATTTATTTATGTATTTATTTTTGGCCGCGTTGGGTCTTCGTTGCTGTGCGCGGGCTTTCTCTAGTTGCTGCAAGCGGGGGCTACTCTTCGTTGCGGTGCACAGGCTTCTTATTGCGGTGGCTTCTCTCTGCGGAGCACGGGCTCTAGGCGCATGGGCTTCACTAGTTGCGGCACTCGGGCTCAGTAGTTGTGGCTCACGGGCTCTAGAGCACAGGCTCAGTAGTTGTGGTGCATGGGCTTAGTGGCTCCTCGGCATGTGGGATCTTCCCAGACCAGGGATCAAATCCACGTCCCCTGCATTGGCGGGTGGATTCTTAACCACTGCGCCACCAGGGAAGTCCCCAGTCCTTTAAATATTTTTGAAGGTTAAAAAATAAAACTTCCCAAACAGTGTAAGTTGTGCAGAAGGATAACAAAGTCAAGACCTAAAGATTTGGGAACCCATCCCCTTTTCCCATCAGCACCAAGAATATACAAAAAAGTGAATGTTTCTCCTCTATACAAAATCCTTTAGGAATACAGTTTCCATAAACTTATTTCAAAAAGAAATCTATACCTAAGCAAACTATTGTCTAACATTCTAGACATTTTACATACAAACAACACAGGTTCGAATAACTTCTTCAAATTCCCACTCCTATGTCTATAAGTCTGTCTGCATTTGTAACTGCTTTCTCTTGCTTCCTTTCTACTGCTAGGCTTAACCATTTGAAATTGTTGCTTTTAGAGGTCAGAATGGTTGAATGTTGCCAGTTTCATATGGTTCAGTCTAATACAGTGAAGGAAGTGTTCGTTCTATCAAAGACCATCCCTTCACAGAACGTCCAGATCACATGTCCACTCAATATGTCATGGCCCTCACTCTTTCACTCCTCCCTTTTGGGATTATATCTTCTGTTTCTGTATCCCCATAGGTCTGGTCAATAGTAGGCACTCAAATATTTGAATAAATGAATGAATATCTCATTGAATCTTTACACTGAAATCCTGTTAGGTCAACATTATCCACATTTTCCAAAGAATAAACAATGGTTTAGGTATCCTAAGGTAGGGTACTTTTGTTGGCTTACAAACAAAACAGAAGTTTTATTAAGAAAAGGTGTGGAGCAGCTCACAAAATTGAAAGATAAGCTGAAGAAGCATATTTCAGAAAAGACAGAAATTATAGCAGGAACTAATGGCCATTCTCTTCATGATACCGCCAAAATTTTGGATCAAATTAACCATTTTCCCATATTTCAACATTACACAAGAGTCAGATTTCTGGGAGAGAGGGTCTAAATTGGTCTAGGCAGGGTCATATAACCCCACCACTTGACCAAAGGACAATTTGGTTAATAGTCCTGTTTGCATTTGCATATTGTTTCTCCAAGGGAAGTTAGGGGATGTTACAGAAGGAGGAAAAATGAAAGTTGAGTAGGCAAAAATAACAACGTGGTCCTTGGCTAGCCAACATACAATTCATTGTCATACATGCAATTTAAAAAATGTTCCAACCAACATAATGAAATTACTGTGTATGTAACTGGAATATATTCATACCCTTTCCCAAAGGGGGGTAATGCAATGATCTAGTTAATCCAGTTAGCTTCAAGTCTAGGATATGTGGGTGCTATCTACTCTTCTTGTAGTTCTGTCAACCTATGAATTAAAAAAAAAAAAAAAAAAAAGGAAATTTGACGTAGAGTACGTTAGTGGTGGAAGAGGAAAGCTAAGAGAAGAGGTTAATTTTAAACACACATACATGCTTATGATTCAGCAAGCAAGGAAATACAGGTAGAAGTAACAGTCTCCCTCTGTCAACTGGTCACTTGGCTGCTGTAGCTTGTATTTATTTATTTATTTATTTATTTATTTTTGGACACATTGTCTTATTTTATTCAAATAGCGGTCTGCTCACACATGGTCCAAGAACACCCGAATAACAAAGCAAAGATTGGTCTTCAAACATTATAGCCAATGATGCCACGCTTGCCTATGATCTCGCCAACATAAAACCACATCCACACCTCAGTGGCCACCAAACCATTCAGTAGAGCTTCCTTAACTGTGAGCTGTTTGAAGCTACCAGTTTGAGCACTACTGATAATTTTTTTCAAGCTCTGAATAGCTGTAGGGATCTCAGCAGGGGTTGGAGGAACCAGCTCAACCTTGGCATAGTGCCAAAATGTGGCCAATCGAGGCTTCGAGTAAGTCACAGCAGCAGCGCCGGGGCCTTCTCCGCGAGGTTACGGACAAACTGGGCCATGGTTCTATGGTTCTAGGACAGAAAGCCCGTCGCCCCGACTGGCCGGCTGAATGTCACCCTCCCGGAAGGCTTGTATTTATTTATATGTTCTCTCTTCTACTATCCCTTACATTCCTTTATTTGCCAAGTATTTATCGAATAATTACTTTGTAACAGAGTGTATTCTAGGTGCTGTGGATACAATAGTGAATAAAACAAAGCCTCTCACCTTATGAAACTTTTTATATGATTAGGGAGACAGACAAACAAGTAAACAATAAAATAGCATTTACTTTATAATCATAGGAAATTACATGGGGAAAAATAAAGCTGGAGATAGAGGATAATGGGAATGGGGAAGGTAGGTAGCACTATTTTAAAGAAGGTGGTCAGGAAAGGAAGGCATTCCTGCTGTGCCAGTTGAGCAAAGACCTACCTAATGTGAAAGAGTCAGCCATGACAAGATCTAGAGAAAGAACATTCCAGGGAAGGGGAGTTGAACTGCAGGTATGAAGGCGCAGAGTGTTTGAAGACCAGCATAGCTGGAAGAAAGTGAATGAGAGGGAGAGTTGGAGAGGTAGGTAGGGGCCAGATTAAAAAAAAAAAAAAAAGGGAATTCCCTGTTGGTCCAGTGGTTGGGACTCCGCGCTCTCCCTGCCAAGGGCTGGGTTTCCCCTGGTCGGGGAACTAAGATCCCGCAAGCCACTTGGGGTGGCCAAAAACAAACAAACAAACAAAAAAAACCCTATGCTTTCATCTAAGCACTTAAATCAAAATTTGAGAATTAAACAATGACTTAATATTAAAGGCCCTGTAGTTTTGGGTTTTTTTTTTAACCACAGTAAGGCTGTTGGATCCAAAGTGTGATAAGAAGCTATTGGAGGAATTTGTACAAAAGAGACTGTATGGGTGTGAGGCAGGAAACAGAGAAAGCACTTCCGAGGCTATTGCAGTAGTCCAGCTGAAAGATGATATGGATTTGGAATAGGCTAGTAGAGTTGGAAAAGGTGAAAAATGATCGAATTAGTGCCATATATGAAAGGTAACACAGCAGGCTCTTCTGATGGATTGAATGTAAGGCGTGAGGGTAAAAGTGAACTCAAAGATGATGCCTAAGTTTTGAGCATGTTACCAAAAATAAAATGTATATATCATGACGAAGTGGATTTCATTCCAAGAATGTAAAGATGAGGCTTTTAGGTCTTCAGCAAGATTCAGTACACATTCCTGATTTTTTAAAACGTTGACAAAGTAAGAATGAGGGATACTTCCTTAACGTGATAATTTCAACCCTAACATCAGCACTGCCAGCACCTTACTTCTGGGGAAACACTAGAGCAATTCTCCCTTAGGTCAGGAACCATGAGGAGGGGGTACCTACTATCTCCTTTACTGTTGGACCATATTGGCCAGTATAGTCAAACAAGAAAAAACAACTAGAGGCATAAAAATTTTAGAAGAATAAATAAAGCTATCTCCATTTATAAATGACAAAGTAGACCTAGAAAACTCTAAATTAGTAAATGAACACAAATAATAAAAAATGCATTAAGATAGCAGGTTATAAATTTAATATTGAAAAATCAATATCTGCATAAATACAAACAATAACAAGTTAGAAGATATAATGGAGAAGAAATCCCCATTTACATTAGCAAAAAAAGATAAAATATATAGGAATAAATGTATCAAGAAATGTGCAAAATCTAAAGGAAGAACGCTTCAAAACACTCCTGAAAGACATAAAACTAGGCTCGAACAAATGGACAGATGTCTTTCGTAGCATAAAGATGTTAATTCTCCCCCAAGTTAATATATAAATTTAATGTGATCCCAATAAAAATACAAGTAGTTTTTTTCTGGAGCCGGACAAGTTGTCACAGGTTAAGTTCCCTGGGAAGCTGACTCTGAGACAGTGATTAGTGTCCAAGAGGTTAATTAGGGACAACTCTTGGAACCAACAGCGTAGGGAAGGAAAAGGAAGGGAGGACATCAGGACTGGGCAAAGGGAGAAGTAAAGCTGTGATGCAGCCTCAGAGAAACCTCAGGTGACCCTTTGCGGGGGTAGTTCTTAAGATGGGATAACCCCCCAGAGCTGTCCCTACTTCAGGGGGATGTCTAGGCCTTTATATCCTTACACCAGTCATTGAATGAAGGGCATTGTAGGAAGGGGTGGCACCACCTTGGACAAAGTGGCTCTCTTTAGCTGAAGTTGAATGCCTGCAGTGTTTCCAGGGCTGGGGTAAGAGCCTTTCCTTCCTGAAGGGTGACCTGAGTAGTGTGTTGCAGCATCTATCACAGCCCACTCCTTAACACTGTGTATTAGTTATCTATTGCTACATAACAAAGTAGCCTAAAGTTTAGCAACTTCAGCAAGCCGAGAAGGTGGCATTTGAGGAAGACCTAAAGGGAATGAGAAAGCAAGCCATGTGGATATCTGGAGAAAGAACATTCTAGGCAGAGGGAACAGCAAGAGCAAAGGCCCCGAGACCATGGTGTGCCTCATGTATTTGAGGAACAACAGAAGGGGCAGGAAACTAGGGAACCAGCCCACGGAAGGCATTCTCAGCCATTGAATTGGATTTTGAACTGAGCTGATTTTCAGAGGTATTGTATGTGGGGTGAGAAAGAGAAGAGTCAGGGATGATGCCATGATTTTGGCCTGAAGAACTAGAATAATGGAGTTGCTGTTTACTGAGATGGCAAGAATTACTAGAGGGTAGAGCACAGTTTGGGAGGTGATAATAAGTTTGAGGTGCCTGTGTGTGTCCTGTGGAGATGCCAGGGAGGAGGTGGATTTACAAGCCAGGAGCTCAGGGGAACCTGCAATTCCCAAGCATGCCAGGCGATCTTAAGCTTCTTTGCCTTTAGACATCCGGATCCCTGTGCCTAGAAATCTCTTCCTCTAGGAAACTTCTAGTCATACCCGTTTTACGTGTTACCAAGGAGGCCTTCCTGAGACCCCGTAGGCACAGTTGACCACTCTCTCCTCATGTTGCCAGTCTCTACCTATTTTTGCCTCTTCCTTGTAATGTGGTTATTATTTACTTCACCTAGCATGTATTTACTGAGGTGTCTATTATGTGTGCTGGGCACTGGGATAAAATAATGAATCAGGCAAAATCCCCATCCTTACAGTCAGGGGTGCAGACAATAAATAATATTCAGGTAGTGATAAGTGCTATAAAAGCGTGTAAAACAGCGTGTGGGGTGCGTATCGAGCACTACTTGAGAGAGTCTGGTCAGAAAGGTCTCTCTGCTGAGGTGATATTTGAGAGAGCCCTGGAGGAGGTGAGGGGATTGAGCCATAAAAGACCTGGAGGAGCCACCAGCACAGGCACAGAGAACAGCCACTGTAAAGGCCCTGAGACAGGGAGGAGCTTGTTGTGTCCCCAGCTAGGCCCTTGTGCCTGGAGGACTTTGGGAGGAGATAGGTCAGACAGGTGGGCAGGAGACCAGGCGATGGAGTGCCTGTGGATTTACTCTAAAGGTGAGAGGAGGCCACGGGATGGTTTTGAGCAGGGATTGGTATGCTCTGAGTTGTGTTTCAAAGAGATGATTATGGCTACTGTGTAGAGAATAGATGGTGGGTAGGAGTAGGGAGACTCGCAGTAGTCGGGGCAGGGGCAGGTGGTGACAGAAGAGGTGGTGAGAAGCGAGTAATGAATTGTTTGCAGGGGGATAAAAAAAGGGAGGAAACAAGGATAAAACTTTGATTTTTGGCTTGGGCAATGCATGTGGATGTCCTATTGAATTACCGTCTTCCTGTTAGGTTTAGAATATGAAAATCCAGAGTTTGTAGCGTGGTGAAATGTCCTGCATGATCTTGTCTATCTCTACCCTCATTCCCTGTCACTCTCCGCCTTCCCCACTAATAGTCAGCTAAACTAAGTCAGCGCCTTGTCACCTTTCCGCACACATGCTTCCGCCAGCTAAAACACTACCTCCTCGGAGACCTGCATTCACCAGCCCCGTTATTTTCCATCACAGAACTCTGGATTTTCCTTTGTAGCACTTGCCACAATTTGTAATTAAATCAACATGCAAATATATAATTCCTGTTCCCTCCAGGAAACTGTAAATTGCAGGGGAAAAGCGCTTTTTCTGCCTCTTTTTCCCCTAGAGCCTACGAAGTGCCTGATGCATAGTGAGTGCTCAGGGCACGTCTGTTAAGTGAGTGGGTGCCTGGGAGAACTCAGTCAGTGAGGTGATGGTAAGGGGCTGGGAGACATTAGAATGTCCCGAAATGCTTTCCAGGCTCTGCAGATGAGCAGTGTGCTTGGACTTTATTCCTTTTTGAAGTGTCAGAGGACTAATAGCAGTCATTTATTTTTAAAAATAAGTATTATACCTGGGATGTCTGGAAAACTTCAGTCATTTTAACTTCTGAGCTATATAGATGCCTCAGGATAGGATGCTTTTGCTTCACCACTGGGTCCCTGGAGCCCAGCACAGTGATACTTAGCACCGCAGGACTGTGACACACACTGACTAACGCTCATTCATTCTTTCTCTCGAGGTCAACCTGAAGCGACCGTGTCCTTTCTGGGCAGAAGATGGCCATTGTTCAATAAAAGACTGTCATGTAGAGCCTTGTCCAGAGGTAAAATCAATTTTTTAAAAATTGAGAAAAGAAATGCTTTCTCTTAGACTTTTAGATAAGCACAAACTGTGCATTTTAGGCTAATGTCAAAGCATTTGGACTTGTCATCCAATTCATATGGTCTCAGCTCTCTTCTTTTTAACCAGATTACAGAAGATTTATTCTGTACTTGCCACCAAAATGGGTTTGAAGACAGTCTTGTATCCAATGGTGTTGGTGACTGGATGTGGAAATATAGTCTGATTCTAAAATGGAGGCCTGTTCTAGGACTGGATCTGCAGTTGGCTCTTATTTCATGCTTTATTGAATCTGCATCTTGTTTCATGGGCAAAGAAAATGCTACTGGACCTTTAAGTTTCAAATTTAGAGTGGGAATTAGAGTGCAAAAACTTGGGAAATTCAAGGCTTGGAGTTAGATCTTCCCTTGGTCTTGTTACATTGGGTGGGGGAAAAGGGCTGTCTTATTAGTAAGGGAATGCTACATTTTAGACTTTGTTTTTTGACATCTAGCATAATTAATTATATTCCTCTTCAACAGTAATTAGTTATTTCCATTTTACTTTTTGCTTTTCTTACCTAACCAGTAAGTCTAGTTTTTTGCCTTTAAAAACAGGAAAAAAACATCTGAACCAATATCGTTTCTAAACAGAAAATTAAAAAAAAAATTATTTACGTTTTCCTTTAAGAATAAAATGTTTTCACTTTTTAGTTTGAAATAATTTCAGATGTACAGAAAAGTTGCAAGAATAGTACAAACGATTCCCATATACTTTTTATCCAGATTCCCCAAATGTTAATGTTTTTCAAGTTTGTTTTATTATTCCCTCTATATGTATATATTAATATTATTATTTTTTGAACCATTTAGGTATGTAACCAACATGATGATCTTTTACCCCTGAATACTCCAGTGTGTATTTCTTTAAAAACAAGATTATTAACCACAACATAATTAGCAAAATCGGGAAATTAACATTTCTGCAATACCAAAGTCTACTCTGTAGACCTTAAGCACACATTGCCAGTTGACTTAATAAGGTGCTTTCAGAGCAGCAGCAACAAACTTTCTGATCCAGAATCGTGCCTTGCATTTGGATGTCACGTCTCTTTAGTCTTCTTTTAATCTGGAAGAGTCCCTCAGTATTTCTTTGTCTTTTGTTGTCTTGACTTTAATGAACTCCCTTCTGCCCTTCCTTCCTTTTTTCCTCCCTCCCTTCCTTAAAATACACCAGTTATTTTGTAGAATCCCCCTTATTTGGAGTTTTCCTGGTCTTTCCTAATTATTAGATTAAGGTCATGCACTTTGGGCAGGTACACCATAGAAGTGATGTGTCCTTCTCAATGCCATATCAGGAGGCACATGATGTCATCTTGATCATGTGGTTACGGTGGTGTTTGCCATATTTCTTCATGGTAAAGTGGGAAAATTTTTTGAGACTATGAAAATATCCCATTTTTTATCATATTTTTGCCATCATAAGTTTTAGCATCCATTGATGATTCTTGCCTGAATTAATTATTTATATGATGGTTGTCAGATAGTGATTTTCTGATTCCATTTCTTCTACATTTATTAGTTGGCATTCTACTGCGAGAGCTTTTTCTTTATTTATTGTATGTTTATGTCAATATATATCGTTACCATCATTGTTTTTTTATAACAGCTTTATTGAGACATAATTCACATACCATAAAATTCACTCATTCTAAAGTGCACAATTCAGTGAGTTTTAGTATATTACAGAATTGTGCAACAATCACCACTATCTAGTTGTAATGCATTTTCATCACCCCAAAAAGAAACCCCTGCCCATTAGCAGTCACCCTGTTTCCTACTCCCTCCTCCTGCTGGAAACCACTAATCCAGTCTCTGTCTCTACGAATTTGCCTATTATGGACACTTCATGTGAATAAAATCATACAGTATATGGTCATTTGTGACTGGCTTCTTTTGCTTAGCATAATGTCTTGAAGGTCCATCCATGTTGTAGCATGTATCAGTACTTCATTCTATTGCTGAATAATATTCCATTGTATGGATATACCTCATCTTGTTTATTCATCAGTTGATGGACATTTGGGTTGTTTCTACTTTTTGGCTACTATGAATAATGAATAAATATCCAGGCACAAATATTTGTGTGGACATATGTTTTCAATTCTCAAGTATACTTTGGAGTGAAATTGCTAGATCATATAGTAACTTTAACTCTTGAGGAACTGCCAAACTCTTACCATTGTGCTGTACAATTTTACATTGCCTCTAGCAATGTATGTATGATGGTTCCAGTTTCTCTACATACTGTCAACACTTATACTGTCTTGTCTTTTATTGTAGCCATGCTTACAAATGGCATCTCATTTTGGTTTTGATTTGCATTTCCCTGATATCAAGCATCTTTTCAGGTGTTTATTGGCCATTTGTATATATTCATCAGAAAAATGTCTATTCAAATCCTTTGCCCATTTTTAAATTGAGTTGCCTTTTTATCGCTCAGTTGTGAGAGTTACTTGGTTTTGCACAATATGTGTTTCTAAGTTGTTTTTATGTTAAAATAATCATTTATTGTCTACAGTGGATTATCCTCTGTAGTCTTAAATTTCTAATAAGAATAAATGAAGGTGTTTATTTGCATGTAAATCCCCAACATAAGAAATCTAACATATGTATTTAAAAATTTCTGTCTATTCCCTTCCCAGTGTCATTCTCTTTCCTTTCTTTCCAGAGATAAAAACTATCCCTTTATGTTGGTTCTTTCAACTAATGTGAGGATATTTGTATTTCTCTCTCTGGGGAAAATTCAGTAGGCGTTTCATATTGAACCCAAACTTGTCATGATACAGAGTTACAATTTGCATTCTGTAACTTGAAGTCTAATGTAATCGTGAGGCTCACTTAATTTTGTAATTTGCAGATTGCTTCATATTGTTAGTGGCAACAACCAGATTTATTTCATGTTTGATTTTAGTTATTAAGTTTACATTTATCATTACTTTTTAAAAAATATTTATTGGCTGCGTCGGGTCTTAGTTGGGGCACGCAGGCTCAGTAGCTGTGGCTTGCGGGCTCTAGAGCGCAGGCTCAGTAGCTGTGGCGCGCAGGCTTAGTTGCCCTGTGGCGTGTGGGATCTTAATTCCCCGACCAGGGATCGAACCGGCGTCCTCTGCATTGCAAGGCGGGTTCTTAACTATTGGACCACTAGGGAAGTCCCCTATCATTACTTTTAATAATTCTTTTTTGTGATTTTTATGTTATTCATGATGATCATGTGTGATGCCTATCCCCATATTTCTCAATAGCCTGTATTAAGATTTGCTTAAGTCAAGTTACTGCATTTAGCATCAAACCTTTTAAAAAGCTGCTAGTACTTTGGTTTTAGCATATTTTATACTTGTTAGAGGACAACAGTAATGAGAGGGCATTTTAATAAGTATTCCATATTTTAAGTTCAGGGTCTGATAACTGTAACTGCTACATTTGACTTGAGTTTTATAGTTTTCCCTCTTCTGCCTTCTGTTAGTGGTGCTAGAAAACACTGAGATGATAAAATATTGGCAGCAAGTAACGTTTTAACGTTACTTGATATATGATATTGGGGGGAAATTTCTTATCATTATTCTTATTTACATTCTTCAGCCTGACAGAAAAATATTTATTCTGAATATTTGACTAAATTTTATCTATGAAACATGAAAAAGTTTTAATGGGTAATTTGCAATTAATTTGATAGCCCATAGATTCAAATGTTGGAAATCAGTTCCCTGGGTTGATTAGAGGATCAACCTGGGATTGCCTGCTTTCAGATATGATTTTTGCTTAAGATTGTGTTTGATAAACCAGTTGTAATAATTCATAGATTTATTTAAGCCTGAAACTAATTACTGGTTTTACAGAAAAGAAAGACCTACGTGAAGTTCTTACATTGGTAAACCCTAGATTACCTAGATTGGTAAGCCCTAGGTTAATCATATGAGCCAAGGAACCTTTTATTTTTAATCTTATTGAAGTGTGCTTGATCTACAATGTTGTTAATTTCTGCTGCGCAGCAAAGTGACTCAGTTATACATATATATACTTTTTAATATTCTTTTCCATTTTGTTTTTTCGCAGGATATTGAATATAGTTCCCTGTGCTATATAGTAGGACTTTGTTGTTTATCCATCCTATATATACTAGTTTGCATCTGCTAACCCCAAACTCCCAGTCCATCCCTCCCCCAACCCCCCCTTCCCCTTGGCAACCACAGGTCTGTCAAAGAACTTACTCTTGCTTTCTAGTATTAATTCAAAATTATCTAAATTTCAAATGTCAACTTAGAGGAGAAATTTAAGCATAATATGTTTCAAATAATTTTTAATTTTTAAAAAGTTGTTTCTGTGGAAAGAAAGTTTATGGAAAGAATAATTTTGCTAGGTTTTTTTTTTAAACCTAAAAATTATATAACCTATTAATTACTGCATTGAGAGTTATTAGAGCTGATTTTGACACTCTTTGTTTCAGTTTTCTATACTGTGATTTACAAGTCTGTAAATTGGGATAGTTCTTTACCTTTCACCTCAGGAGGTAGTATGAAAACAGAATTTGAATGAATGTATATTTTCTCCTCATGGACTAAAATAGCCTTTGAATTAGAACAGTGGCATTAATAATTCGTGAAGAAATCTCAAAAAATATAAAGATCATTTTCTAAATTTTTGTTTTTGTTCTTCTTTTAAGAGTAAAATTCCAGTTGGAATTAAAGCTGGGAGTTCTAATAAGGTGAGTCACTTTTCTTCATTAAATATTTCTGCTTTACATAGTGAAACTTGCCCCTTACTGCTTGGTGTAGTTGCTGAAGAGAACCATGATATGGTTAGTTGGGAATGGACACATTTTTGTCTGAGAATCCCAAATGCGTAATTTTGTAGCAAGCAATGAGGTGTAGTGTATTCTTTACAATTAAACTATATAGCTTCTTTTGAAATACTTTAGTTCTGTTTTTAGAACTTCTAGAATAACTATAAAGTACTGTAGTCAGTGTCAGTTTTACCTAATCAACAGGCATTTTGTCAGGCATGTATTTTTACTCTTCTGTTTCAGCTGTTTTCAGCTATTTCAGTCATTCAGGATTATATTGTATAGAGTAAACAATTATCAAGATATTTTGAGCATAGTACTTTTCAATGGCATTAAAAGGTTATCCTTTTCCTCTTATGGGGTATGTCATAATCTACTTGGCCATTCATATGTTTTTAAATAACAGTGTATTTCTAGCTTTTCACTGTCATACATATGTAGTAAAGATCATCCTACCCTCTCTCTCTGCTTCCCTGTGCATCCTCTCTCCATTTTCTTGTGCTCTCTACCTTTGCAGTCTTTTGTTTGCGCTCCCTCTTTTATTTATTTTTGTTTCAGATCTACAATAAATAGTATAAAGACAATTGAAATCCCTTCTGAACTCCTTCCCAATCCCATTATATTTCCTCCCTCCCTAGAGCTAGCCACTTTGCTGAAGTTGATGTCTATCCTTCTGTGATACTTTTTCTTTTTATATTGTATTATACATGTATCAACAAGTAATATATAGATCTGTTATACGAAATTTAAAAAAAATTTTAATATTATACTTTGTATTTCTTCAAGTTAAAAACATTTTTTTTTACTTTATATTTTTACGTAGTAGTGTGCTTTTGAAATTTTGTCTCTGCTAATATATGTAGATTTTGTTAATTTTAATAGCTGCAAAATATTCAGTTGTATAGATATTTGTATAATTGTGTGAATAGCCATTCCTCTGTTGATGGACATTTCAATTGTTTTCAGGTTTTTGCTATCACAAACAATGACGCACTGGCATCTTTGTCTTTCCTCGAATTGTGCACATATGTAAGAGTTTCTCTAGGTCTATATTTAGAAGTAAGATTGCTGGGCCAAAGGGGATGCCTATCTCAACATTACAAGAGAGTACCAAATAACTTTCTAAAGTGGTTTTTGTTTTTGTTTTTGTTTTTAAATGTTGCTCTGGATATGGATTCAGCAGTGGGACTGCTGGCTTAAGGGTTTATTCATATTTACAGCTCTACATAAATATTGTTAAATTATTTTCCCAAGAGGGTCTTCTCAGTTCACATCATCACCAACATACCAATGCAGATTGCTACATTTTTAATGTCTTTGCTTATTTATTAGGTGGAAATTTGTGACACATTTTCATTTGCATTTCTTCCATGTGTTAGGGATTCTGATAATAGGATGTATCTATATTTAGTATACATCATCATTGACAAATTGACTCTTCTGCCAATGGAACCTGAAATAAAGACAAAGGTAATAATTGCTACTAAACTTACATATTATGAATTTCTTTTCAGTACTTGAAAGTGGCAAACAATACCAGAGAATTAGAAGATTGTGAACAAGCTAGTAAGCTGGGAGCAATTAACAGCACATTAAGGTAAATTTCATTTTAGTAGTATTAAGAAAATATTCCCTTGTTTATTTATGTTAGAAATCTTTGGTTTTTCTTGTGATTTTGATTAAACATTAAAGTTTCAACTAATCTTTGAAAGGAAAAAGTTATTCTTTATCCTAAATTTCATGATAGCTTTGCTTGTTCTTAGCTGATTCGTTCTTAAATTTCTAAGTCATCAATAATGACTATTAAAAAGGAAAAATTTAGGTGATTTCTCATTTAGCAGGGTTTATGGGTCCATTCTTCCTGATTATTATGGGAAAAGGAACTTGAATCTCTTAGTCTTTTTAAAATAGTAATTCAATCTGTATGTTATATTTTGAATGATAAAGGTTTCTGTTAACATAACTGTTAACGGTGCATAGATTTTTTTTTTCTGTTGACTTTTCTTCATTTGCTCTAAGTACAAACCTGCTTTTGAAGGCCAACATGAATAATTTGTAAGTGGTCTCAGATTACGCAGTATAAAATGACTGAGCAGATCTGCAGTGTGAGTGGGGAAGGGAATATTACAGCAATTCTTCTTAATTTCCCTGTTAAGATTTGTAATTATGTACTCTAACTGTTAAAGACAATAAAGTTAGTAGTTTTATGTATCTTATTTATTGACGAAAAATTCTAATATAGCAAAGTAGAAAGGATAATATAATAAACACCCATATATCCTCTACTCCAAATGAATAAATGTTAACATTTTCTACCATGTTTATGAGAAAAGAGAAATGCCAAAGATGAATTTGAAATCCCCTGTGTTTACTCCCCAATCCTGTTTTCTTCCCTCTTTCCTTAGAGATAACTGAATTTGGTATGTATCCAAGTCCATGTTTTTGTTTTTAATTTATATATATATAGTTTGTGTATATGATTTTATTTTTCCTTTATGTAAATGATATAAGGTGATAATTAACATTCTGCAACTCTCTTTTTACACTGCACATTTTGCTTTCTAGATATATCCATGTTAGAATGAGACAAATCTCTTATGTTTTTTTTAGCTGATAAATGGTTTTCATCATATAAATATGCCATATTTTGCTTATCTGTTCCCCTACTGATGGCCATTTAGGTTGTTTCAAATTTTTTACTTCTACAAATTATGCCACCTTGAGCATTCTTAATAATGTTTTTTGTATACACTCGAAATAAAATTGCTGAACCCTAGGCTTGCCCTCTTGCAGCTGTTCTTCATATTGCCTGATGGCTTTCTAAAACACTTGTGTGGCTATGTATGGCCTCCAGCACTGAGAATTTGCTTTGTTCTCCACATCCTTGCCAAAAATTGGTAATGTTTGATAAGTGCAAAATAGTATCTCATTTTTGCTTAATTATATTTTGTTGATTATTAGTGAGTTTGGGCATTTTTTCCTCTGTTTATTGGGCATTCCGGTTTCTTATTCATTCAACAAATGAACGCCTACAATATGCCAGGTGCTATTCTAGGATTATAGTGGTGTAAGTGGGAAACAAATTCCAGCCCTCCTGCAGCTTAATCCTAGTCAGAGATGTGCAAGAAACAAGTAAAGTTAGTGCTAAGTAATGAAATGATGATGAGTGCCAGGCAGAAAAATAATGCAGGGAAGAGTGAGAGAGAGGGCTAGGGGTGAAGGTGGTTGCACTGTTTTAAATTGTTGGTCCAAGAAGGCCAACAATTTGCCTGTGATAACAGGCAAAGCGCTCATGAAGGCCTGAGTCATAATATGGCTGCCTGGGCAGGTAGGGGGTGGGGTACAAGTAGTCCAGGCATGCATAATGGTTAGCAAAAGGCCCTGAGGCCGGAGCTTGTCTAGACTGCTTGAGGAAGCACAAGGCCAGTGTGGCTGGAGTATAGTGAACAAGGACAAAGCAATAGAAGACAAAATCAGAAGATGCTAGGGATGGGATGGGGCAAGAGTAGGGTGGGGTGGAGATCTTGTAGCATCTTGAAGACACTTATTATGAATATTTCTTTTAAAACTGAGTGGAATGAAAAGTCATTGGAGGGTTTTGAGAGAGTGTGTTGGGGAGCTAGGTGTTATGTCGTGGAAGCCTGCTTTATGTGGTTATTGTAGTAATCCTTGTAAGACGTGATGGTGGTTTAGTTTAGGCTGGGGTCATAGCAGTGGAAGTGATGAGAGGTGGTCAGATTCTGGATAGATTTTGAAGGTAGAGCTGAGAGTATTTGCTGAAGGATTGGATGTAGGGTATGAAAAACAGACAGGAGCTAAGAATGATTACAAGATTTGGTTGTAAAAAAAAATGGAGCTGCCATTTATTGAACTGGGGACACCTACCGGAGGAGCAAGTTTGATGGGAAATTTTAGTTCAACCTTGGACTTGTTAAGTTTGAGCTGCCTGTGAAATGTCCAGCAGGCAGTTGGATATACAAGTCTCAATTTCAGGGGAGGGGTCTGGACTGGAGATAAAATGTGGGAGTCATTCAATGAATGTGTGATATTTAAAAACCATAAACCTGAGTGAGATTACCAAGGAGAGAATATAAATAGAGAAGTGATCCAGGGACTGGGCCTTAAGTTATCATAAGATTTTGAGGTAAATTGCCTGTTAATATTCTTTGCTATCTTTTCCTCCATTGGGGAAGGGGGTGCATTTTTAAATTATTCTGTAGGCATTCTTCATATAATCTGATAATAATTCTTTGTTGCCTGTATGGGTTGTTAGGGCTTGTCTTTTAATTTTGCTTATGGATTTTTGTTGTTAAAAGTTTAAAAAATTAATAACTTCAGTTTAAGTTTAACACACACATAATGACGTATACAAATCTTAAGTATAAAGGCCAATTTAATTTTACAAAGTGAACCAACTCTTTTAGCCACCATCCAGAACAATATACTTGCTACCCAGAAGATCACATTATGTACTTTCCTAGCCATTACCACCTTCCAGAGTTAATCATGATTTTGAGTTATGTTAGTAAAGATGAGTTTTGCCCATTTATATACATGGAATAATATAGTGTGTATTCTTTTGTATCTGGCTTATTTTATGCAACATTATGTTGAATAATATTATGCTGGATGTCTTGGCCATTTCACAAAATATTTAGTTGGATATTTGCTGGTACATTTGGTATGCATTTCTGTGGAGAATATACCTAGGAGTGGAATTAAGAACTGCCAAATGGTTTTCCAAAATGATTGTACCAAAATACATTGCCGCTAGTAGTAGAGTACAGGAGTTCCTCATTCCACAACTTCTCCGACAATCGGTAGTGTAATTTTTTTTTTTTTTTTAAGGTAGAGGAATTGGGGACATTGTAAATTTATTTATTTATTTATTTATTTTTGGCTGTGTTGGGTCTTCGTTTCTGCGCGAGGGCTTTCTCCAGTTGCGGCAAGCGGGGGCCACTCTTCATCGCGGTGCACGGGCCTCTCGCTATCGCGGCCTCTCCTGTTGCGGAGCACAGGCTCCAGACGCGCAGGCTCAGCAGTTGTGGCTCACGGGCCTAGTTGCTCCGCGGCATGTGGGATCTTCCCAGCCCAGGGCTCGAACCCGTGTCCCCTGCATTGGCAGGCAGATTCTCAACCACTGCGCCACCAGGGAAGCCCTCGGTAGTGTAATTTTTAAACAGCTTTATGGAAGTGTAATTGACACACAATACACTGCACCTATTCAAAGTGTGCAATGTGATATTTTGCCATGTGTACATTCACAAAAATCAGCACAATCAAGATGGTTATGTCTACACTCCCCAGAGTTTTCTCGTGCCCCAGTGTAATCCCTCCATCCCATCCCTTCCTGTGCCTGTTTCCCACTTCAAAGACGACTACTTTAACTCACAGCACTGTCTTGATAGAAAGCCCTAGGTTGAGCCCAAGAGATTCTTCTGTAAGTACCGTGGCATCCATCTTCAAACTGACTTTTAGAAAAGCTGGACTAGATGATCTCCAAGGATCCTTATAACTTGTTTATAAACCAAACTGGGCCAGCTCTATTAGCATTAGATTAACATTCCATATCTTTTCTGCTACCATGGCTTTAGGCAAGGGTTAGATGAAACAATCCAGAAAACTTCATCAAATAAGTGTGCTAAAAGTTCCTCTAAGTTAGTCATATTGCTAATAAGAAAATAGGCATTTATATCAAAATTGCTTTGTTCTTTACTATTTTCAGCAGAAGACTTATCTGATTAAACATAACTATAGTTATCATTTTAGCTCTAACTAGAACTTAGGCATTCTTGTTTTATGGCATCATATATTTCAACTGAGTCACCTATGATATAAAATTTTCCATTAACTTTTATGAAGTTAATTATATATTCCCATAGGAGAAAAAAAACCCCATGGTAAATTGAATTGGAAATTTTTATTGGTAAAGTTGTTGTAGTGTGGCCAGCCTTATATACTTCCTGCAGTCGTTATGCTATGCAGCAGCTTCTCAAATACAAAATAAATTATTGGCTATGACAGTACCACATTTATGAATACCTGATTTATACTTGGTACATCATTTTTTTTTTTTTTGCCTCATTTTTTTTCCTTTAGGGAATAAAGATGGGTATATATGCTACCATCATGTATTTAAGACAGAGAAGGTCTGAATATAGGTTAAAGTGAATATAGGTCCAAGTTTATTTGAATGAGTGTAGTTGTTCCTTTATCAGTTCTCCAGGTCAGAAATCTTGATCATAGGACTTCCCTGGTGGTGCAGTGGTTAAGCATCTGCCTGCCAGTGCAGGGGACACGGGTTTGAGCCCTGGTCTGGGAAGATCCCACATGCCGCAGAGCAACTAAGCCCATGCGCCGCAACTACTGAGCCTGCGCTCTAGAGCCCGCGAGCCACAACTACTGAGCCCGCAAGGCACAACTACTGAAGCCCACGACCTACAGCCTGTGCTCTGCAACAAGAGAAACCACCGCAATGAGAAGCCCCGTGCACCACAACGAAGAGTAGCCCCTGCTTGCCACAACTAGAGAAAGCCCGCGCACAGCAATGAAGACCCAACACAGCCAAAAATAAATAAAATAAATAACTTTATTAAAAAAAGAGAAATCTTGATCATAGATTTTGTTAAATGTGATGTAATGTGTAAAATGAATGATATACTGTGATGAAAGTGACATTGGTGTTACTAGGGAATAGCACGTTGGATGGAAGATCCTAGAAATGCATTTTTTAGTATTTTGGGTTGTATAAGTAGAGAAGCAATTTAAATTAAAAGAATTATGAAAGTAAACTTAATTCCTACTTTAGGAAAAAACAATACATAGTTAACTACAATTTCTAAGTCAACTAAAAAGACCAGCCTGAATTTCGTGTTTAACTACATCTTATATATATGTGTAAATTAGTTTTCTGGTCAAAGTAGTTATCATTGAACTAGGTAGGGCTAAAATAGTTTTAATATAGTTAAGAAATATAAATCACTCACAGAAATAAATATCTGTCTTTCGTATAACTTGTTTTAATCATTCCTTCATGTGACTGCTAACTGAATTTGTAACACCATCTAATTAATAAAGACGTGATCTCAGATTATCTATTTTTAGTACACTAGAATACAGTGTTAAAGTTTTCAACCCCAGATTTAATCCTTTTTCTTTTTTATTCCTCCTTCCCATAGTAATCAAAGCAGAGAAGCTTTCATTGACTGGGCAAGATACGATGATTCACAGGATCACTTTTGTGAACTTGATGGTAATAAAAGAAACTATTGTAATTACATTATTTTAACTTTAACCCTTTTAAGACCCTTAAATCAGTGAAGTTACAGTCAGAGTTATAACTTAAAGACACAAGATGTTGTATGTGGATCTTATTATTCATAATGGTGTTTATTGAGAACCGATGTTCCAGGCCCTATGCTAAGTGCCTTAAGTACATTATTTCTTAGCTTTACAACTACCCTAATAGGTGTGTATTATTTTATATCTGGGGAAACTGAGTCTCAAAAAGACAAAGTAACTTGCCCAAGATCACACAGTAGCAAGAGGCTGAGACAGGATTCAATCCCAGATCTGACTGAATCCCAAACCTGTCTTCTTTCCATTGTGACACCCCACCTCCTATGGACCTCTAATTCAAGCCACTTAGTTATAGGTCTGTGACCATGTTATAGAAATGTTCACACTCGAATTAGTTGGAGGTCTCAACAGACTAACATAAAGACATCTTCCGATATCGTGGAGGACTCTAATTCGACTTCCCCACAGCCCTCTTTCCAGGAGTCCCCTGGAATGGAACAAATGGTAGTTCAGTAATAACTACCACTTCTTTTAACAGAAGATAATTGATGTGACTCAAAATTTTTTATCTATAGGAGAATACTCCCAGTAATTGTGTTGAGTAGGCTTAAGTCATTCATTTGGCCTCTCTTTACCTTTTACCTTGGTATTGTTATTTTGTGGTGGTAGAAAAGAATTTGGGGTTCAACCATGCATAACTGAAAACAGGCAGCAGAAGTTCTTCTGAATTTTTAAAGCATCTAGTGTGGTTTGCTTTCTAAAGATTTTTTAAAAATTCTTATGTAGAATTGTGTTTTTAATGCAGTCTGTATTGGAATAAATTACAGGTCGCTTCTACAATAGTATGGTAAATTGAGAAGATTCTGGGAGAGGGAGTGTTATTACCATGTTTTATATGGTTTCAGCAAGGAAATTGTTAAGACATCTGAACAAAGTTTTTTTCGATATGATAATGGGCAATTTATAAATACCCCTATTATGGTATTTAGAATTGGCAACGGTTTTTTCAGAGCAAGCCGTTGTACCTGGGTAAGCCCTCACGTGGCTGACTACTCTTTCATTTGCTTTTTGGTTGTCAATCTAATTATATTTGAGTGTTTAACACTCATAATCACTTCTTTCCAACTTCTCATGTATTCTTTTATTAAAATATTCTGGATAGTGCTTATTTAACAGGTTTTCAGATTAAAAAATCATTTCTGTGAATATATATTTCTCTTTAGGTATTTAGTAAAAAATACTACTCAATTGTAGAGTTTACTTGCTATGATTAAATTGATGTGTTCTATTATCTGTCATCAGTATAAATAGTGTTAATTAATTTTTCAATAGTAGCTTCTTAAATCGTAAAAGTGGAAGAGGTGTCCTATAAAAATTTCCATAAAATCATCCTTTAAAATTTTTAGGATTACATATTAAAATAACTAGTTGTTTTTATATTTTTAAAATTAATTAATTAATTTTTGGCTGCGTTGGGTCTTCATTGCTGCGCGCGGGCTTTCTCTAGTTGTGGTGAGCGGGGGCTACTCTTTGTTGTGGTGCGCAGGCTTCTCGCTGTGGTGGCTTCTCTTGTTGCGGAGCATGGGCTCTAGGCGCACGGGCTTCAGTAGTTGTGGCACGTGGGCTCAGTAGTTGTGGCTCGTGGACTGTAGAGCGCAGGCTCAGTAGTTGTGGCGCACGGGCCTAGTTGCTCCGCGGCATGTGAGATCTTCCCGGACCAGGGCTCGAACCCTTGTCCCCTGCACTGGCAGGCGGATTACTAACTGCTGCGCCACCAGGGGAGCCCCTGTTTTTATATTTTATGTAATTCTTAAACACGTGAAACCATGCTACTAGTTGGATTACCACGATTCTCCTGGGTAGTAATGTTCATGTGTGTCCCAAAGATTTTTACCTACAGTTTAAAAAAAATACTATCAGAGTAGCTTTGGAGTCATTGTTTAGTTATTTCAGTATTCTAAAATCATTAGATTAGGGACTTCCCTGGTGGTCCAGTGGCTAGGACTCTGTGCTCCCAGTGCAGGGGGCCTGGGTTCGATCACTGGTCAGGGAACTAGATCCCGCATGCTGCAACTAAGACCCGACGCAGCTAAATAAATAAATAAATATTTAAAAATAAAATAAAATCATTAGATTAAAACAAAAAATCTAAAGAATATTCACCCCAGTTTATTGGAATATAGTCAAACACCCCTGCTCTCTGCTGTTTTGTTTTTGGTTTTGTCATTATTTGAAAGGAAGGTGATCCTCATAGATCAAATAATAGGTTTTTAAATAATTCAGCGGTTTAAGGTAAGCTGCTCTCCCTACCTCTATTTTTTTTTTTTTTTGATATTGTTGTTATGCATGGCTTGCTGCTTCCTTTGCTTCAGGTTTCTGCTCAAATGTCACCTCCTCAGAGAAGCCTGCTGTCATGAAAGAGTAACCACTTTCACGCTCTATCTCTTTGCACTGCTGCCTGCTCCCAGAGTACTAAGAACTATGCGAGAAACATTATTTAGTTTATCTGTGTGTTGTCTGTCTTCATCTAGATTGTGAGCGACTTGAGAGCAAGGACCGTGTCTTTTTCTTCACAACTGTATCCCTAGTACCTAGCACACTGCCTGGCCATGGTTCATGCCCAGTAAATATTTGCTCAATGAAGTAGTTAGTTCATAAATAACCTGAACAGTGTGATAGATTTTTACTTTTATTTTCCCCCTTAAAACAGGTTCATTAATACATTAAAAATATTGCTTAAAACACTAGTTTCTAAATCTGGCTGTGTATCAGAATTACTTGGATGCTTTATAAACTATAGATTCTCCTTGACTGAGGAAATTATGTTTTAATAGTGAGTTAATAGCAGTTTGGGGTAGCAGTTGGAGATGGAGGCTTGTAGACTCAATCCTGAGTCCGTAACCTAATATTTTTTGTCTGTGTCCATAAGCAAAAAGCTTGCACGCTAAGTTGTCCTATGCAACCATTACGTATTAAGAGATGTATGGGTTAGAAGGTGGGAAGGATGCCTGGCACCATAGAGCATGCAGTGTGGCCTCGTAACACTAACACTAAATTAAGACAGTGAAAAGAAAATTCAACTGGGGAAAAAAGGTGTTCTTGAGGAGGAGGAAAAAATATTGGTTCAAGTTGATGAATTCCCAGAATTAGGTATTTTGATTCAGTAGAAATTCTTTGAATCCTTAGGTATTGGTTAGCATGGTCAAAAAGAAAGAATAACTTTGGAGCAGGTTTGTAGAGGGAGGAAAAAGAGAGAACTTTTTGAGGGGAGGACTTAGTGTAGGAATCCAAGAGCATTACCTGAACGTATGATACAGCTGTACAAATGGAAAGAAGTTATCGTTTGGGAACAATTTAATTATGATCATGTCACAGGTGGCCCTGGGACTAAGGATGGGTGTGTGTGTTTATAGGGAACCTCAGCCTGTGTATGCTTTCTCCCACATACGTTCCTCACTGTGGATGTCATGAAATTCTTGTCAGTATAGGTCAGGGGTAGACAAACTTTTTCTTCTGTAAATGGGCAGACAGTAAATATTTTAGGCTTTGTGAACCATATGGTCTCTCTTGCAACTACTCAACTCTGCCATAATAATGTGAAAGTGGCACATAAGCAAATGAACATGACTTGTGTTCCCATAAAACTTTCTTTACAAAAATACACAGCAGACCAGACTTGGCCTGTGGGCCATAGTTTGCTGATACGTTCTGTAGGTTAACAAAACACCTTTTTCATGATTTGAAAAAGTATAAAATTTTTTAAAACAACTTATGATTTGGGAATTAAGGGAATACACACTAAGAACATTAAGAACGTAAGTTTACTTAAGTACTTTAAAAACTGATATAATTGATTTTACTCATGTGACTTTCTACTCCCTTAGAGTATATTTTAAATCCATGTACTTTAATATTTGAATCCAGGGTTTTTTTTTTTCTTTGTTGGTTGTTTAGTTTAATTGGGCGAAGAGGTTGATACTAATTCAGTCTTCACATTCATAGATGACTGTATGTAAGTGTAGGCTTATGTGCGTGCACACACGTTCTTTATACACGTGTATATACATGTATATGTCAGTGGGTGCATATTTATATTAGTATTTCTAAAGCTTATATACATAACTGAGTCAATTTTGCAAGTGAACTTAATTGAGAACAGCTCAAAGAAATTTAAAATATATAACAGAAATTAGTGAATTGTAAAACTTAAAATTTTACTGTAAAATCCATATTTTATTAACTAAATGATTTGAATTTTTATTTTTCAATTAAGATTTTTTAAATTATTGTTTTAAGTCCTGATCAATAAATGTCCTTCGACAGTTTGTTCATCCATCTGTAAGTTAACGTTTTCTGTGCTTTAACTTATTTAGTGGAATATCTATGTAATGTTAGTGCTGGAAATATAGCCAGCATTCTTCAAAATCATGTTTTCATTGTCTGTAAGTTAGATACCACTCATTTAGTAATGATAAGTTATGATTATCTTTGTACTCTTTATACATCACAAAAGTATCGGGTAGTTTTTGAAAGGCATGGATCAGGATGCTGGGTTTTTTTCCCTTAAGATTATGGATCATCTCAATCTACGGTCATTGAATGGCCAATGAATATTTTTGACTGATAGGTAATGAAAGCGAGAGGGGCCATATTTTAATGACCATGTTTGTCCCTATTTCAAGTCAGGTGTCTATATACCATTGATTTAATACCGTGACACCAAAAATTAGGAAGCACATACATAAAAGAATACATCCATGCCAACATACATAGCATTTCAGCTTATAGGTGGTATTAGCATAGATTTGTGAAGCATAGTCATTATAATTTTTCTGTAGATAGCAAAGCATGTGGTTCCCTTTTCTACCCAGAATGTGACCATTAAGACCACTTTTCTTTATCTTTTGTATCCCCCAGAGATCTCTATCAAAATGTTGTCCAAATAGTGGAGATCTAGTAAATACTAATTTGAGTTTCAACACAGAAAATGGTTATTTAATTTTAAATGTGTTAATAAATTCTTGAAGTTGTGGCTACTCACCAATATGTTAACCAATTAATATGTTAACCAATGTATTAACATTGGTAAAAATAAATTTGTAACTTTTTTTTTTTTTACTACAACATTGTGTAACTCTATGAATGATCGAATTTGAATCACAAAATTACTGCACCATTTACTTCCTAAGTCCAAGCAGAAAGTATCAGGGAAATCTTTTTTTTTTTTTTTAAGATACAATATATACAAACAAAATAAATGTTTCAAGTATGTGTTTAGGTAGATATATACTTAGGGGGGCAATCACGTAAAATATTAAGAACAGGTTATGATTCTGTTAGGTCTTTTCAGTCCTAGTGGTTAAAACTTAAGAAATGATTAATGCCCCTAATAAGGTAAAGCCTGTTACATTACGTAAGAGGGCATTGAGCGTCCAAAAGGGAGCAGTTATTTTTCCTCTCTCAAGTTCAAGTTATTATAAGTCCTGGGTCAAGGACAGTCACAAGTGTGCTAACCACTCTACCATTTAAGTTGGAGATGACTTGAAAGCGTAGCATTTCTCTAACCTTTGGATAGTCCTGTTTGCTTTGTAATGGTAAATTTTAGATAAATAGTGAAATGTGGATGGTTTTATGAATTGTTTCTTGTTCAGATGAGAGATCTCCAGCTGCTCAGTATGTAGACCTTTTGTTGAACCCTGAGCGTTACACTGGCTATAAAGGGTCCTCTGCGTGGAGAGTGTGGAACAGCATCTACGAAGAAAACTGTTTCAAGTAACTGGAGGGGGTAGGGGAAGGAGGAGGATTGACTAGAGGGAGGGTGGAAGAAGGGGAATACTTGTTTCTCTTGGAAAAAATTACATCAAAATGTCAAACCATTTTACGTTTGAGTGTTGTGTTTTCTTTTTCAGGCCTCGATCTGTTTATCGTCCTTTAAATCCTCTGGCACCCAGCCGAGGTGGGTTTTTGATACATTTTCATGCTTTTAGAAATTGTTTACAAGATACCTTTGTAATTATATGTTGAGAAAATTTTCCACTATTTTATATTTTTGCTTAATTTGAATGATCAAAAGTATAAGATTAGTTCATAGTTAGGTCTCAAAATTTCCACGTTTTATATAATTACTGTCATTTATTGACTGCCTGATATGTGCCAGGCCCTAAACTAGGAGCTATATATAAAATAAATTAGAATATATGAGTAATCCATATATATTAGAGGTTCCTGGGGAACTGGTAAAAATCTGAATGCCCAGGCCCTGTCCCATACCAGTTGTCACAGTCTTTGGAATTCGGACCCAGGCGTTGGTATTTTTTAAGCTCTCCAGATGATTCCAGTATGCAGCCACTTTCAGAACCAGTGGCTCATAACGTGCTTCTCCGACTTCAGTACGCATACAAATCGCCTAGGAGCCTTGTTAAATACAGGTTCTGATTCTGTAAGTCGTGGGTGAGACTGCCAGGTGATGCCCAAGTGCTGATCGATGCACGGCACTCTGATTCAGAAGGATGCAGAGAAGTATCAGAAAGTTAGGTTGCCGCTTTGCCACATCAGGCTGTTGAGCACGTGAAATGTGGCTAGTGTGAAACTAAATTTTACACTTTATGTCGTTTTAGTTCATTTCAATTTAAAAACTGAAGCAGTATAAAATATTTTTGCCATTAAACAGAACCTGATTGTTTTGGTAGAACTACTTTAACTCTTGCATCACAAAACAAATTGTTGATATACTGCAGTGCATGTATACCTTTTACTTTTTAAAATGTGGATATTAGAAAACATTACAAATTTTTATTAGAAAAAAATTTTAATTACATACATGGCTGTTGTTATAGTTCTATGGGACAGCATTGTCGTCCATAGGTGGAGGTTATTCAATATAAAATCATTAGGCATATCCTCAATCGATTCTCAACGAGGACTCAAAGCCTGGGAGCAGCCAGCCCTGTGATTGACGTGCCATTCTAATGCTTTCTTTAGACCAGGATTGATTTAGGAACTTGAATTTCCTGGTCTAGAGTCATCTCTTTAGGCATTTCTCAGAACCAGAGAGACTTAGGAAGTTTGAATGAATGGACTGCTCTCAGATGTGCACTCACAGTATGGCCAGTAGTCTTCCCAAATTCATCCTGAAACTGCTTGGGCAAGATAATCGGAGTGTGAAGAAGGTGTGCATGGCTTCTTACCCTTTGCCTCTTTTACTACTTTTACCTCATAACTTTTCCATTTTCAACTTAAATGTTTTTATTATACAAGATTTTATAAAAATTGAAACAATGCAAAAGTTACATAAAGTAAAAAGGGAACGCTTCCACCACCCCTGCCTGCCTCCACACACTTTTTCTTTTCCGTAGTACAGAGTTTGGAAGGTATCCTTTCAGACCTTCTCTATGATCACTTACTCTTTTTTTTTTTAACATCTTTTTTTTGGCTGTGCTGGGTCATCATTACTGTGCGCGGGCTTTCTCTAGTTGTGGCGAATGGGGGCTACTGTTCGTTGCAGTGTGCAGGCTTCTCACTGTGGTGGCCTCTCGTTGTGGAGCACGGGCTCTAGGCGTGCAGGCTTCAGTAGTTGTGGCTCGCGGGTTCTAGAGCGCAGGCTCAGTAGTTGTGGCGCACGGGCTTTGTTGCTCCGCGGCATGTGGGATCTTCCCGACCAGGGCTCGAACCCGTGTCCCCTGCATTGGCAGGCGGATTCCTAACCACTGCGTCACCAGGGAAGACCTTTTTTTAACATCTTTATTGGAGTATAATTGCTTTACAATGTTGTGTTAGTTTCTGCTGTATAACAAAGTGAATCATCTATACGTATACTGTATCTCCCCATATCCCCTCCCTCTTGCGTCTCCCTCCCACCCTCCCTATCCCACCCCTTTAGGTGGTCACAAAGCACTGAGCTGATCTCCCTGTGCTATGCGGCTGCTTCCCACTAGCTATCTATTTTACATTTGGTAGTGTATATATGTCCAGGCTACTCTCTCACTTCGTCCCAGCTTACCTTTCCCCCTCCCCGTGGCCTCAAGTCTATTCTCTACGTCTGCGTCTTTATTCCTGTCCTGCCCCTAGGACAGGACCTTTTTTTTTTTTTTTGATTCCATATATATGGATCACTTACTCTTAAAGCAGAAAATATAATTGTTCATTTACTAAAAGCATCAAGTCCTAAGAAATACTTCACTTCCATATTATGATGAACTAGAGACATGAGGCTGTAGGAAAGATGAAGAGAGGAAGGAAAGTGAATAGAGAAAAGGATAGAGGGAGGAAAGAGGAGCAGAGAAAAAACAAGTGTAGAAGAGGGAGACCAAAGACTAGGTAAGGGAGAGAATGGGTTCTGGGTGATAAGTGGGTACCCCAGGAAGTAATGCAATAGCTCTCGCTAATGCTGTTTATATGCTTTCTCCACTGAAACTGCCAATTGTTGATTAATGGCTGTTTACTATTTTTTTTTGAATTTTTGAATTTTATTTTTTTATACAGCAGGTTCTTATTAGTCATCCATTTTATACACATCAGTGTATGCATGTCAATACCAATCTCCCAGTTCATCACACCACCACCACCACCCGCTGCTGCTTTCCCCCCTTGGTGTCCATACGTTTGTTCTCTACATCTGTGTCTCACTTTCTGCCCTGCAAACTGGTTCATCTGTACCATTTTTCTAGGTTCCACATATATGCGTTAATATACGATATTTGTTTTTTTCTTTCTGACTTACTTCACTCTGTATGACAGTCTCTAGATCCATCCACGTCTCTACAAATGACCCAGTTTCGTTCCTTTTTATGGCTGAGTAATATTCCATTGTATATATGTACCATATCTTCTTTATCCATTCGTCTGTCGACGGGCATTTAGGTTGCTTCCATGAACTGGCTATTGTAAGTAATGCTGCAGTGAACGTTGGGGTGCATGTCTCTTTTTGAATTATGGTTTTCTCTGGGTATATGCCCAGTAGTGAGATTGCTGGGTCATATGGTGATTCTATTTTTAGTTTTTTAAGGAACCTCCATACTGTTCTCCATAGTGGCTGTATCAATTTACATTCCCACCAACAGTGCAAGAGGGTTCCCTTTTCTCCACACCCTATCCAGCATTTGTTGTTTGTAGATTTTCTGATGATGCCCATTCTAACTACCTCATTGTAGTTTTGATTTGCATTTCTCTAATAATTAGTGATGTTGAGCAGCTTTAATGTGCTTCGTGGCCATCTGTATGTCTTCTTTGGAGAAATGTCTATTTAGGTCTTCTGCCCATTTTTGGATTGGGTTGTTTGTTTTTTTAATATCGAGCTGCATGAGCTGTTTATATATTTTGGAGATTAATCCTTTGTCCATTGATTCATTTGCAAATATTTTCTCCCATTCTGAGGGTTGTCTTTTCGTCTTGTTTATGGTTTCCTTTGCTGTGCAGAAGGTTTTAAGTTTCATTAGGTCCCATTTGTTTATTTTTGTTTTTATTTCCATTACTCTAGGAGGTGGATCAAAAAAGATCTTGCTGTGATTTACGTCAAAGAGAGTTCTTCCTGTGTTTTCCTCTAAGAGTTTTATAGTGTCCAGTCTTACATTTAGGTCTCAAATCCATTTTGAGTTTATTTTTGTGTATAGTGTTAGGGAGCGTTCTAATTTCATTCTTTTACATGTAGCTGTCCAGTTTTCCCAGCACCACTTATTGAAGAGACTGTCTTTTCTCCACTTATTGAAGAGACTGTCTTTTCTCCATTGTATATCCTTGCCTCCTTTGTCATAGATTAGTTGACCATAGGTGCATGGGTTTATCTCTGGGCTTTCTATCTCGTTCCATTGATCTATATTTCTGTTTTTGTGCCGGTACCATATTGTCTTGATTACTGTAGCTTTGTAGTATAGTCTGAAGTCAGGGAGTCTGATTCCTCCAGCTCCACTTATTTCCCTCAAGACTGCTTTGGCTATTCGGGGTCTTTTGTGTCTCCATACAAATTTTAAGGTTTTTTGTTCTGGTTCTGTACAAAATGCCATTGGTAATTTGATAGGGATTGCATTGAATCTGTAGATTGCTTTGGGTAGTATAGTCATTTTCACAATGTTGATTCTTCCAATCCAAGAACATGGTATATCTCTCCATCTGTTTGTATCATCTTTAATTTCTTTCATCAGTGTCTTATAGTTTTCTGCATACAGGTCTTTTGTCTCCTTAGGTAGGTTTATTCCTAGGTATTTTATTCTTTGTGTTGCAGTGGTAAATGGGAGTGTTTCCTTAATTTCTCTTTCAGAATTTTCATCATTAGCATATAGGAATGCAAGAGATTTCTGTGCATTAATTTTGTATCCTGCAACTTTACCAAATTCATTGATTAGCTCTAGTAGTTTTCTGGTGGCATCTTTAGGATTCTCTATGTGTAGTATCATGTCATCTGCAAACAGTGACAGTTTTACTTCTTTTCCAATTTGTATTCCTTTTATTCCTTTTTCTTCTCTGATTGCTGTGGCTAGGACTTCCAAAACTATGTTGCATAATAGTGGTGAGAGTGGACATCCTTGTCTTGTTCCTGATCTTAGAGGAAATGCTTTCAGGTTTTCACTGTTGAGAATGATGTTTGCTGTGGGTTTGTCATATATGGCCTTTATTATGTTGAGGTAGGTTCCCTCTATTCTCACTTTCTGGAGATTTTTTATCATAAAAGGGTGTTGAATTTTGTCAAAAGCTTTTTCTGCATCTATTGAGATGATCGTATGGTTTTTATTCTTCAGTGTGTTAATATGGTGTATCACAATGATTGATTTGTGTATATTGAAGAATCCTTGCATCCCTGGGATAAATCCCACTTGATCAAGGTGTATGATCCTTTTAATGTGTTGCTGGATTCTGTTATTTTTGTTGAGGATTTTTGCATCTATATTCATCAGTGATACTGGTCTGTAATTTTCATTTTTGTAGTATCTTTGTCTGGTTTTGGTATCAGGGTGATGGTGGCCTCATAGAATGAGTTTGGGAGTGTTCCTTCCTCTGCAATTTTTTGGAAGAGTTTGAGAAGGATGGGTGTTAGCTCTTCTCTAAATGTTTGATAGAATTCACTTGTGAAGCCATCTGGTCCTGGGCTTTTGTTTGTTGGAAGATTCTTAATCACAGTTTCAATTTTATTACTTGTGATGGGTCTGTTCATATTTTCTGTTTCTTCCTGGTTCAGTCTTGGAAGGTTATACCTTTCTAAGAATTTGTCCATTTCTTCCAGGTTGTCCATTTTATTGGCATAGAGTTGCTTGTAGTAGTCTCTTAGGATGCTTTGTATTTCTGCGGTATCTGTTGTAACTTCTCCTTTTTCATTTCTAATTTTATTGATTTGAGTCCTCTCCCTCTTTTTCTTGATGAGTCTGGCTAATGGCTTATCAATTCTGTTTATCTTCTCAAAGAACCAGCTTTTAGTTTTATTGATCTTTGCTATTGTTTTCTTTGTTTCTATTTCATTTATTTCTGCTCTGATCTTTATGATTTCCTTCCTTCTGCTAACTTAGGGTTTTGTTTGTTCTTCTTTCTCTAGTTCCTTTAGGTGTAAGTTTAGATTGTTTATTGGAGATTTTTCTTGTTTCTTGAGGTAGGCTTGTATAGCTATAAACTTCCCTCTTAGAACTGCTTTTGCTGCATCCCATAGGTTTTGGATCGTCGTGTTTTCATTGTCATTTGTCTCTAGGTATTTTTTGATTTCCTCTTTGATTTCTGCAGTGATCTCTTGGTTATTTAGTAACATATTGTTTCGCCTCCATGTGTTTGTGTTTTTTATGTTTTTTTCCCTGTAATTCATTTCTAATCTCAGCGTTGTGGTCAGAAAAGACGCTTGATATGATTTCAATTTTCTTAAATTTACTGAGGCTTGATTTGTGACCCAAGATGTGATCTATCCTGGAGAATGTTCTGTGCGCACTTGAGAAGAAAGTGTAATCTGCTGTTTTTGGATGGAATGTCCTATAAATATCAATTAAATCTATCTGGTCTATTGTGTCATTTAAAACTTGTGTTTCCTTATTAATTTTCTGTTTGGAAGATCTGTCCATTGGTGTAAGTGAGGTGTTAAAGTCCCCCACTATTATTGTGTTACTGTCGATTTCCTCTTTTATAGCTGTTAGCAGTTGCCTTATTTATTGAGGTGCTCCTATGTTGGGTGCATAAATATTTACAATTGTTATATCTTCTTCTTGGATTGATCCCTTGGTCATTATGTAATGTCCTTCCTTGTCTCTTGTAAAATTCTTTATTTTAAAGTCTATTTTATCTGAGTATTGCTACTTCAGCTTTCTTTTGATTTCCATTTGCATGGAATATCTTTTTCTATCCTCTCACTTTCAGTCTGTATGTGTCCCTAGGTCTGAAGTGGGTCACTTGTAGACAGCATGTATCTGGGTCTTGTTTTTGTGTCCATTCAGCAAGCCTGTGTCTTTTGGTTGGAACATTTAATCCATTCATGTTTAAGGTAATTATCAGTATGTATGTTCCTAGTACCATTTTCTTAATTGTTTTGGGTTTGTTTTTGTAGGTTCTTTTCTTCTCTGTGTTTCCCACTTAGAGAAGTTCCTTTAGCATTTGTTGTAGAGCTGGTTTGGTGGTTCATATTCTTAACTGTGTTTTTTCCACACTATTCCTGGCTTCCACAGCTAGCTTTCCAACATCTTTCTTCCAAAAATGAAATTTTCTGTCAGAATTCCACATGTAAAGCTAATCAAGACAGGGCTGCTGTGGAGCCTGAAAGCCCAGCCTTCTGGCCTCTTCCCCATGTCTAGGCAGCCCCATAGCCCCTGCGGGGATGCTTGCACTGACTAGAGTTTGGGAAGTGCTTTTATTAAGGTGAATATGTGCTGAGGAGCAGTAACTTAAAAAAGAAAAGTACTCCAGTCTGGAAACACATGTTCAGAGAGTTGTGTGCATAATGACTAACGGAGTGACTGTATATTTGTTAATTATTGAAACTAGTGGTCTTTATGATTGTTTAGTTCCTCTCTGATACTATTTATTGCATAAAACATGTGTGAAAATCTTGTACTCTTTGGCCTATATTCTGATTAAGAAGTCTTATTTGCAGGGTAACTACACACTGAGCAAGGTTCATGGTATAATTAATAGTTTAACACAGAGTAAGTTTTAATCCCATAAATAAATAGGATTGGAATCTGAACTGTGTAAGACATTTTCTAAAATCCTGTCTATTATTTTCTCTTTTAGGAGAAGATGATGGTAAGTTAAAAGTCTCATTTTATGTTTGCTTCAAATGTAGAAGAAATGCCTTTAATGATCAAAATTTGATTTTTTCCTGTTTTTAATTCAAAAGAAAGTATCCTTTTTTTTTTTTTTTTTCAGAAAATAGCTTCTAATCAATGGTGACCAAAAAAATAAGAGTGTTTTTTATAATTTAAAGTTACCCTATGTTAGGGACTTTCCTGGTGGCACAGTGGTTAAGAATCTGCCTGCCAGTGCAGGGGACACGGGTTCGATCCCTGGTCCGCGAAGATCCCACATGCCACAGAGCAACTAAGCCCGCACCACAACTACTGAGCCCGTGCTCTAGAGCCCACGAGGCACAACTACTGAAGCCCGCATGCCTGGAGCCCGTGCTCCACAACAAGAGAAGCCACCGCAGTGAGAAGCCCGTGCACTGCAACAAAGAGTAGCCCCCGCTCGCTGCAACTAGAGAAAGCCCGCACACAGCAACCAAGACCCAAGACAGTCAAAAATAAATAAATAAATAAATAAATTTATTTAAAAAAATAAATAAAGTTACCCTATGTGTCAAGGGCCCTGTGATGGGCATTGTAAAGGATAGAAAGATGTATAAAACATGCCTTCCCTCTAGGAGCTAAAAATATGTATAGTAGGAATGATAAGCACTGTACATAAGTGATAATAAAGAAGTATTACATACATAGTACAACAGTAGGTGGTGTAGCTCTTCAGAGGTAGAACAGATCCTGCCTCACTGGGAAAATTTACTGGAGGAGGTGGCATTTGAGATGGACTTGAATGATGGACTGATTTAAAGCCAGTAGAATTGGATAGTGTGTGCTACTTGGATGACAGCATGGACCAAGGGGTTGAGAAAGGAAAAACAAGGCATGTTTGGGGAGAGTAGGAAAGACTTCATATATGGGGTAATTTAAAATTAGAAAGATGAGTAGAGGCCAGATTATTGAGGACCTTAGGAGCTAGACTTTTCCTGTTAGCAGTTGGGGCTTTTTGAGTAAACAAGTGACATAATGAATGATGTTTTGTGTAAGAGTATCATCTAAGTAAGAGTATGTTGAATGAATGATTCTCTAGGAAGATGTTTGTGTTGTTTTGCTAAGGGTGAAGACTCTCAGGAGGCAAAGTAATTCCCCACCATTTAATTTATCCCCTAGACTCCTTGCTCAGCTCACCTATGTGTTGAGTTTTTATCATCATGCTTTGCTTTTCGCAATTAAAAGAAAATAAGGATGAGTAAATTAGGAAGTATGTTAACTGTTTTCATCTTTACTGACTGTCATTTTTCTTTTCACTCAGAACAATATTGGGCTGGAAATAGTTCTTTTAGCTTAGTACACAAGGAAGACCCCTTCATATTCTGGTCGTTAACTTTTCTGAAGAATTATTTTGAAAATTAGGGAACTTTTTTATTATCTCTTAAAACTTAGTAGTTTTAGATAATTGAGGAAATATACTTAGGTTTATTGCTCAGGAAAAATGGAATTAATTTGATTTTCATATTAATTATAATTCACTTTTTTCTGGAAGTTTTGAATAGTGCTATGGTTATCATCAAAAGCAAATTTAAGATTGTTTCTCCTAATACTTATGGATATTTAAGCCTTCAAGTGAATAAGGTTTACATGATATTTTGACTGGAAGTTTTCTCAAAAATTTTACAAGTCAAAATGTCATTTATAAGAACTTCTTCCCAAAACTACTTCAGTTACTTTTGGACTTTATTTTCTAGAACCATATGCCTGTTTTTCCATTACACATGAGCAGTGGACATATTCCTTAATCTATCATGAGAAATATTTTATAGACTAAATTTATTCTTATTTATGAATGACCATTTAAACATTTTAACCCAGTTCTGTGTGTGTGTATAATTTTGATTGTTTTTGTTTTGTTTTTTAGGAGAATCGTTCTACACGTGGCTAGAAGGTAAATTTAATGTCTGCATTTTATATTTATTGGCACCTTGCAAAAAATGAATTGATTTATTTAATATATACTTGTAAGTTTTAGGATTCATTAAATCTTGACAGTGTTTGAAAGAAAATAACATGTTTTAGGTTATTATAGTTCAGGATAAAATTATTTGAAAATTTTGAGGATATTGGTCAGCTAAAAACCAGTGTTATGGACATATACAGGGCAGATGCGGTCATCAGCGTTCCAGAACTGGTTCCCAGTCTTATTTCCATTCTGTATGTAATACTCATCCAAACTACTTTTCTAGTAACCACTATGCAAGTCTGTTTTTTTAAGTAGAGGCATTCTTTTTGGAAGGAAGTACTTTTTTTTATATATGAAATTAAGGGAAGATGAATTTGAATTCAGAAGGTTTTAAACATGTTTACACATGTAGTCTAAACTTGTTTAACTAAAGGATAAAGTAATATAGATCCCAATATATCAGATACTTTCACATTCTTATATTTTCTAGTGTTGAAGTTATGAAACGTTATTAATGGAAAGCTGAAACATTCTAGGATTTTAACAACTTTGGTTAATAACTGGATATATGATGCTTTTAAAAAATTTAGCAAATTGCCATTAATTTATGAAACCAAAAGTTCAAATATATTAATGAAAGATAAGCAAGTTGAATGACACTGGAAAATGGATATTTCATAGCCATAACCTTATAGGAACTCTACTGAGTTAAACTAAGCACTTAATTCCATTTTATCTTTGTTAATCAGTCGTGTTAACTTATGAATGTGATTTCTCTTTATTTTTTAATGAACTTTTTTTGGTTTTGTTTTGGTTTTTTTTTTGGCTGTGTTGGGCCTTCGTTGCTGCACACAAGCTTTCTCTAGTTGCGGCGAGCAGGGGCTTCTCTTCGTTGCGGTGTGCGGGCTTCTCATTGCAGTGGCTTCTCTTGTGGAGCACGGGCTCTAGGCATGCGGGTTTCAGTAGTTGTGCACGCGGGCTCAGTAGTTGTGGCTCACGGGCTCTAGAGCTCAGGCTCAGTAGTTGTGGCACATGGGCTTAGTTGCTCCGTGACATGTGGGATTTTCCCAGACCAGGGATCGAACCTGTGTCCCCCGCATTGGCAGGCAGATTCTTATCTACTGCGCCACCAGGGAAGCCCAATGAACTATTTTTGATGTGCAAATACTGCTAGGAATTATATTGATAAATGGCCAGTGTGGGAAGAGATGATCATCTTTGTTTAATTAGCTTTATTTTAAGAGCACAAGTTGTGAAAAGTAGTATTTAGGTTAAAAGAGGTGGTCAGAGACTCTGCATATTGATAATGGAGGATGAGAATGAAATTTATGGGCAGTATCGGATTCTAGGGTATACTATATCAACCACTCTCCTAGTATCCTATTGATGGGAGTCCCTGAATACTGATAGATGGTCCAGCGAGCACTCCTATTTATAGGCAACTGGCTCAACTTTTCTGAGATTCAGTTTCCTGATCTGGGGCACGAGAGTGGCACTAGCCATCCAGCTTACCTACTGTGAGTGTAGATGATGCCTGTGAAAACTGCTTTGAAAATCACTAAACAATGTACAAATGCCAAATAATAGTGTTACAGTATATCTAGCCCTTTTGTGAGAGAAAAAGTTATATATTGGTGTCCTGTAATTCAGTTGATGAAAATGAATTTGAATGAAATTAAATCCAAAAGAGGAAGAGGAGAACCACTTTCTAAATTGAATAGTTGGATTTGCCAGGCATTAGGGCTGGCAGCAGACGGCAGGCGGGGAGCACCTCTCCAGCACTTTCTGCTAAGAGTGTTGTGTGTCTTCCTGGTACATTCACTGGGCTCATCTTTTATTATTAAGATTTTGCTTGAAGTTACCTAATTTTCACAGTTTACAGGAGTACATATCTACTCCTTCCTTCCCTCTTACCACCCATCCCCTTTTAGGTAAGGGGCTTTGTGGGCTTTGCAAATTAGAATTCCCTCCTAGTTTTCATGTTCTCATTTTTAGGCATATGAATTTTCATGAGCTTTGCTTTGCCTATTTTCCCATCTCTTGTCTTTAGATATTTTACTGCTTAGAAAAGTAGGTTGGAAGGAAGAGAAAGTGAACTTCAAATCTGATCATTTTGGTACTTGATAACAGATTTGATTAAAAGTTTTACTAGAGAAGTTAATACCTAATGTTTTATCAAAGTTATTCATATTGTTTATATCCGTTGTTACCATAAACATTCAAATTTGGCCATATACTTTTACGAAGAAGCCACAAAATAGAACTGAATTTCTACCTTTTGGTCTCTATCCATGATGATGAGAATATTCTAGGAAGAATTCTGAATTAGGGAATGAGATCTCAAAATAATTATTTTTTCCTATTAGAAGCTACTTGCTTCAGAGCCATCTATGGTAGAACATAAAGGGAGAGTAAGTTGAAGATCTAAAAGATCCTGAAAGGATGCAAAGTAAGCCACATACATACTCTTAACATTTTTAAAATCCTTCAGCATATAAGTGAGATTATTTCTTAGTTTCCACTGTTGAAGCCCATTTTTCCCCATAGGGAGAGTAAAAAAACCAAAAAGCAAGAAAGACAAAAACAAACTCTGGGGCTTCCCTGGTGGTGCAGTGGTTGAGAGTCTGCCTGCCAATGCAGGGGACACGGGTTCGAGCCCTGTTCTGGGAAGATCCCACATGCCATGGGGCAACTGGGCCCGTGAGCCACAACTACTGAGCCTGCGCGTCTGGAGCCTGTGCTCTGCAACAAGAGAGGTCGCGATAGTAAGAGGCCCGCGCACCGCGATGAAGAGTGCCCCCCACTTGCCGCAACTAGAGAAAGCCCTCGCACATAAACGAAGACCCAACACAGCCATAAATAAATAAATTAATTAAAAAACAAAAACAAAAAAAAAACAAACTCTGTTGGGTGGCAGGAAAGGGGAAAAGCTAATTGTTCTGCGTCTAGTGTGGATTCTTAAAACTTTTTGCATTTTTATTTATTTTTAAATTTTTCTATAAAGAATATTTTCTAAAAATGTTTCTCTTTTTTCACTGTGGTAAAATATACACAGTATAAAATTTACCTTCTTAAGCATTTCAAAATTTTTAATAGCATTAAGTTCATTCACAATGTGTATTACTCTTATAATAAGAGAAAATATTTTTAAATGGAGGCGGGGGTTGGATAGGATGGCGAAATTATCTTGACCTCTGTTTTGAGCAAAAGCCTGTGTGGCTTAAGAAGGCTACATAAAATAAATTTCCATCATATTCCTGAACTCCATCTTGATATGGTTTTTCCAAGTTTTGACTCCTTGCCTGTGGAACATACGGTTAAGTAGAATTAGAGAATTCCAGGGCAAAGGATTAGTAAGACACACTAAAGAATCTGGAGGAAGGAGAGAAATAGAATTCAGTCTCTTCTTCCTCCACTAACAAGTAGGTTGAAATAAAGAACATCTGTAGGGAAGGGAAAAGGAGAAACAGCTATTGTTACACCAAAGCAGTGACTTTATATCTGCTTTAGTTTAGCCTAAACCACAAAAAATCTGTGCTGTTGCCTTCTGGGTAACATGAGGACTTTTCCAAGTGCATCCATAGTGTTTGGACCTCCAGTAGCCCAGACATTTGTATCTTATTCTGCACTAAGTTATCATACTCAGTTAACTCCATTCTGAAGTCAGAATCTTATTTTATCTTCTAGTGACAGTATCTCAATCTAATTATTTTATATTAGTCCTTGATTTGTTTTTAATGTCCTCGAATCTTAACTTTAAAAATAAGCCCGTGTACCTAATCCTCTTGATTCAGTATTTTTGTAATCTAAATGGATGTGATTTCTTTTTCACTATTTTTCTGAATAGGTTTGTGTTTGGAGAAAAGAGTCTTCTATAAGCTTATATCGGGACTTCATGCTAGTATCAATTTACATCTATGTGCAAATTATCTTTTGGAAGGTAATCAGATTTTTTCTATTAGTATAAAAATTGTTGGGGAAAAATACATATTCTCTATAGAGCAAAAATCCTGTTTATTAAGAGTGTATAATATATTTTTCTTTCTCTTTAGAAACCTGGGGTAAACCTACCTGGGGACCTAATATGAAAGAATTTAAATGCCGCTTCGACCCTGTGGAAACCAAGGGAGAAGGCCCAAGAAGGCTAAAGAATCTGTACTTTTTATATTTAATTGAGCTTCGAGCTTTATCAAAGGTGGCCCCGTACTTTGAGCGCTCAATTGTCGATCTTTACACTGGAAATGTAAAAGAGGATGCTGACACAAAAACCCTTCTACTGAATATCTTTCAAGATACAAAGTAAGAATTGAATTGTCAGTGATCTGAAATTCTCCACTCTGTAGTTGATTGAGGTAGTTCTTGAAATACTGATACAACAAAAACTGACTCCTGAAAGTTAGTTAGGAAAAGGGAGAATGAGAACTGAGAAGGAAAGTGTTCCATAGAATGGCAGCATTTTAAAAATATTTCTAAAAATGTTGACTGAAAAGCGTCTATAAAGCTTTGTTGCATAAACTTTCACACTTGAGAATAGGCTGTATTTTTAAATATAACTTTAAATTTTATGTAGTACCAAAATTTAATGCTACTTTAATGTTCTTTCTACCAATTTTGTATTCTTCCAGTTGCTACTTAAATTCAGATGGTAATATGTGCTAGCATAAGGATAGATTACCTAAGAGGACATTAGCCTTACGTTCTACAATATAACCTTAAAAAAAAAATCCTGGGTGTATAAAACTGCACTTTACTGATTGTTAAAAATGAGCACAGAGGAGAGTTGGGTTAAGAAATGTCTAAGGAGGGGGAGGGGTGAGATGTGACAGGGTGAGAGAGTGTCATGGACATATATACACTACCAAATGTAAAATAGATAACTAGTGGGAAGCAGCCGCATAGCACAGGGAGATCAGCTCGGTGCTTTGTGACCACATAGAGGGGTGGGATAGGGAGGGTGGGAGGGAGGGAGATGCAAGAGGGAAGAGATATGGCAACATATGTATATGTGTAACTGATTCACTTTGTTGTAAAGCAGAAGCTAGCACACCATTGTAAAGCAATTATACTTCAATAAAGATGTTTAAAAAAAAAAAAAAAAGAAATGTCTAAGGTAAATTATGCATTAAATTTTTAAAAATGTTTTAAAATGTTTAGAGTTTTGTACATTTTTTCACACAAATTGTTTTTAGCTAATTTTTTAGGTTATTTTTGTCACGTAATTTCTTCAAAACATTACGCTCTCATAAATTACAAAGCCCTCTTTATCTTGCTTTACTCTGATTGAATAGTTTAAACTGTTTGCCGCCTTCCCACGTTACCAAACCTTACACATGAGTAAATTCTGAATTTTAAATATTTGTAGGGATAGAAAATTCTACCAGAGCTTGAATTTTCCATCTGTAGCTTATAATATTTTCATTTCATCAGGTCCTTTCCCATGCACTTTGACGAGAAATCCATGTTTGCAGGTGACAAAAAAGGGGCCAAATCGTTAAAGGTAAAAAGTTCTTGACTGGGGGACCGCGTGGGGAACAGTTTACTGGCTGTGTTTTAATCCTGTTCATCTAAACTTTCTTTCCCAGTTCTCCATCTTGTTGCTCTGATCGGATTTTTACTATAAATGATACAAAAAGCTCTTTCTCAATTCCTTTCTCCTTTCTAGTTTGCCCAACTGCTTAGTGAATCCTCAGTCATACCTCTAATGACACCTTTGTAAATGTCTTTTCAAAAGGCATCGTTTTGAAAGTTTTCCTACTTTCTTTTCTTTCATTTACTTATTGCTGTTTTGATGCGTCTTAAAAAAAATCATGCACTGTTAGCCACTTTGAAGGCAGTAAATAGTATATCTTCTAATGTTTATTTTACAAGATGTTACAGTTTTGAAACTATTATGTTTTTGTCCTAATGGACTAACATATAAGGCAAAAATTACCTGTTGACCTGTGATGTCAGAAGGAGACTATATTTTAGGAGCATTATGCAACTTCATGTTACAAGCACTTGGTTTTCATTTGCTTACAGTAATTAAGGAATACACTGTACCCTTACAGTGTTCATAAAAGTATTTGAAATTGACTGGCAAATAGTCTTCTACCACAGCTCCACAATTTTTTATATGCGATTCTGAAATCCAAAAAGCTCCAAAAACTGGAACATTTTTCTTATGTTTGGTACAAATTAATTTGTTAGCAAAACCTAACCTGAACTGGTGTAAGGATATTTGTAGTGTTTTTTAAAAAATTCTGCTTTGTATGAATATTCTTACATTTTGTTGCAAAAACAATCATGTATTTGATTACAGGGTGTTGCCATACACTCTGGTGGGGTGTTTCATAATATATAGTGTATGTACTACATTACTAAAATCTCAAAACTTCTGAATTCTGAAACACATTTGGCCCCGAGATGTTTTAGATGTGGATATGCTGCAAGAATGAATACATTAGTAAGAGTTCCTTGGTATTTCTGAAATGAAGTAATTTAGCCACAACTATATTTTAGTTTTGGAAGGTTGTTTTGTTTTATGGTTGTTTTAGAGGTATATTAGTATTACAGTATTTAACATAATGCTAATTCATTTTTGTAATGCTTCCTATTTTCTTAGTGTTTATACAAATATTATACTTCTGATCAAGACAACTATAATTACGTATCTTTTTATAGATGAGGAAGGTAAGACTGAGAACAGAGTAAGGTTTCACAGCTAGCTTTCAAGTTATAAAATGCTGGAAATTTGGTTTCCTATTTTTCAAAGGTGTAGAAAGGAGAATATAAGTCCGTTTTTCCATCTGCTCCAAAGAACATGAATTACATGAGAATGGAGAGCAAAGGAGTTTTTGTGTTCTATTTATGTTGTCTTTCGTTTGGCCAAGGTATTGATTCCTCCAAACGCTTTAAGTTTTCAGGTGACTCACTCCAGCTCTTCGCAATAAACTGTTTACCTTGGTGCAATAAAATGATTTTTATTTTCTATGTTTGCCCTGTGAAAAAGATGAGGGAACTTTCTCTTAGCTAGTTTTGTCCTCAGAGAAGGTGAGACTCACCTTAGAGTCACAGGAACCCATGCACAGATGCCCATCTAACTGTGTGAGAAACTAATACAGCAAAAGTCGAGGATCCAGTAAGCAAGCATCCCTGGAGAAGTTGCCTTAGCAAATGTGGGGGACTGTGAGATCACAGACCCCTTGTATAGCCCTGTGATCATCGGTGCTGATGGAGTACATGTTATAAACATGGTGTGGTCCTAAGGAGGGAGATGGACACTGATTATTGTTCTAGGACCAGCTTTCTGATTTAGACTCACACAAAGCAAAGCATCAAAAATAAATGAAACATAATATAGATGTATTTACCACTGGTTGTACACAGATATCAAATGGAAGCAGCAGTTAAGCTCCTTCAAAGTAAAAACCGTGTATTATTTACTTTGGTGTCCCCTGTAGGGTACGTGTTGGTGCTTTGCGTGGAGTGGCCCCTCAATCAAAAGTTTGTTGAATTAATATGTAGAATGAATTTTATAAACTGCCATTAATGTTAGCTGTTTTATGTGCCATGTTGTGCTATACAAATTCAAATACTTCTCTTCTTCATTGTTGAAAAACACAACTCATTCATTAATAAGCTTCAAAACTTTTATTATAATTCAGACAAATGCAGTTTAATTTTAAATGTCTAATTAGAATGAACATATTTTCTGCTTGTTAGGAGGAATTCCGGTTACATTTCAAGAATATCTCCCGTATAATGGACTGTGTTGGATGTGACAAATGCAGGTTATGGGGGAAATTACAGGTTTGTGTGTTGTCTTCTGTTTTGAAACTATTACTAACCTTAAGTTTCTCCACTGAGAAGTTGAAAGTTTTTACTAAAATGTCCTCATTGTTCATTGAATTAGAGATCCAAAGTGTGGTTTTTCTGTTTTATTTATGAAAACAATTAATATTAGTCTCTGTGTTATATGTGTATGTATTAGGATGATTTTCCTATTATTGTAGGTTAATGATTTTAGGTTTATTGTATCTGTTTCTGTAGGTACAATCTCAGATTCATTTTTGAAGTTGCTGGTTACAAATAGAGTGTATTGATATTTTATATACCTATATAAAAGGTAAAATATAATTATATAAGAAATTTAATTATCAAATTTTGGTCACTGAATTTGTATCAATGATCAAAAGAAGGAGGCCCCCTAGTCACAAAATAGGAAAGTTCTGCCCAGCAGGCCCATTTCCCTAAATATTTCAGTGTAAAAAGGATTGTGTGATTATTTTCTCTTATCTTTTTACAAAGATGATATTAAGTCATAGAAAGTCAAGAGACAGAATTTTTTTAATGGAGGATACAATGAAATCAGATTTTCCTTTTTCTCTGTTGCTAATAATTGAGAAATTATTAAGTGTAGGTATCACTATACCTATAAACTTATACTGATTTCTAAGTTTTCAATTGCTATGGGCTATAAAGAATGCTTTCAAAGTTACACATTGAACACTGTAATCCTAATGTGATATTGTCTACGTTAAAAAAAAAAAGGCATTTTAGTAATTTGGAATAGTAGGATATGTATCCAAAAAGTGTTAAACTATTCAGATTTCATTAACAGCTTAGCTAAATTTATCATATGCATAATCTGTGAGGAAGTAGAAACTATTTTACATAGTTGAACATTTTGGTGAAAAGTTCAGTTCACATAAATTTCCTGACTTCTCATCACAGTGACTGAGTATTCCTTTAAACCTTTATAGCAGTTACTATTATATGAATTTAATTGAAAGTTTATCACTATTTTCTTTAGACTCAGGGTTTAGGAACTGCCCTGAAGATATTATTCTCAGAAAAAGAAATCCAAAAGCTTCCAGAGAACAGCCCATCTAAAGGCTTCCAACTCACTCGACAGGAAATAGTTGCTCTTTTAAATGCTTTTGGAAGGTAAGAACTGTTTTCATAGTGAAGACTTTTGATTCCCCTGCTGGTTTCAACAAACTGCACAGATCATCTTCTTTGCTAAAGTAGTCTGTTTTGTTTTGTTTTGTTGACAAAGAGGGAGCATTATTGTCATATAGCATCGCACCTGCACTCACAAGCCAGTTTCTCTACAGGTTACAGGAAAAAGTAATAGTTTCAAATTGCCAGCATTTCCCAGTTTGCCTTCTCAATTTTGTGGGGAAATATTCTCCTAATAAAATTCTCTTTAGCTGGTTTTAACTTGTTCAAGTACAATAGCAGGAGTAAGGAGAGTTTGGCTCAGAAGGTGAGGAAAGAAAAAGACATTAAACCTTTCAGCTGCTCTGTGTCTTAATCTGAGGAGGCATTTTTCTTTCACTCATTTTTCCCCCATTGTTTTCTGTGTACATACATACAGTTTGCTTTTTGTTTATACCACAGATGGTTTCAAAAATAATTTGAATTTGCCTATAGAGATACATGCAGTACCAACTAAGTGAAGAATACAGAAGAGAAGGAAAAGAATCGGAGAAAATCAGAGAAAACAATACTATACTGCCCTGGGAAAAAAGGCAAAGTCAAATCAAGGAAGAATTAAAAAAATAATAATAAATAAAGAACAAAGTAATACAGAGATTCTTATGTTTTCTTAACATGCATTTTTAAGTTAAAAAGAGGCAGTTAAATTAAAAATAAATTAATTGCCCCTTCCCCATCTTAATAGCAAAGATTTCACCTGTTGCTCCCCTGTATTTAAAGATGACCATGTAGGTTGAGATTTCAAACACAAGATAGACATAGAATGTCCACTGGTAATTGGTATTTCATGAAAAATTCAGTCCACCCACTTATGAGGCCTGTAGTAAGATAAAATAGAAGCTGAATTAAATTTAAATTATTTGAAATTTAAATGAAACAAGATTTTAATCCATTTAAACACTTTTAATTGAAGAATAGTTGATGTACAGTATTATATGTTAGAAGTGTACAGTATAGTGATTCACAGTTTTTAAAGGTTATACTCCTTTTATAGTTATTATAAAATGTTGGCTATATCCCCTGTGTTGTACAATGTATCCTTGTAGCTTATTTTATACATAGTAGTTTGTACCTCTTAACCCCCTACCCCTATGTTGCCTCTCCCCAGTGGTAACCACTAGTTCTCTATATCTGGGAATCTGCTTCTTAAAACGTATTTAAATCTAAATAAAATTAAATTGAGAAAGAAGCAGATGTTAACTTCCTCAAAATTTCTCTGTGTCTCACAAGGAATTATTCACAAATGCAGCCCTTCCAGCTCAGTTCTCTAGCTAGAGCCTGCTATTACCTTTTATTGCTCTCTAGAGAGTACTGGACTCAGAATCAGGTCCTAGCGTTCTGGAATCCTGGCCCTGCCATTTACTGGCAGCATGAGCTCAGGTACATCACTCCTTTCTCCCAGCTTGTTTCCTTTCTCTGTATAATGAAGAGGAGTGAAAACCTTTCTCACAGAGTTAACCTGAAGATAAAACGAGGTCCTGTGTGACACTTTTAAATCACAAAACGCTACCTGAAGTCCATGGCAATGGTGGGCGTGGGGATGGTGATTTACAAACACCATTGGGTGTTTAGTGCCCTAATATATTCAGTACTTAAAAAATTGTCTTATTGTTTTTATGGCTAGACTAGATGTGAGAAACCTTTCTTTTCTAAAGGGTAATGACACTCAGGGTTGGATGGTTACACAAACAACGTACAGCCTAATTTAATCTCCCTTTTCCTCCCCAAGGAAAACAAATAGCAGCCATCTGCTTTTAAAATCTCTTTTAAAATATTCATCTTTCTTTCCCCCTAATTATTAAAGTAATTCATGGTCATTATAGAAAATCTGGAAAAACATGTGAAAGTGTAATTTAGAAAATAAATTTAAAAATCGCTCATATCCCTACCACCTAGGACGATTTCAACATTTGGCGTATTTTTAATGTGTATTTTGCCACTAATTATACGTAAAAAATTTACGTACGTGTGTGTGTGTGTGTGTGTACATATTTACAGAGTTGAAACCATACATTTTGTATGCTTTCTTATCCTGTTTTACTTGGCATTACATTGTAATCATTTCCCAATATTATTAAAATTTTTTTCATAAGTTATTTTTTTCTTTTTTATTGAGGTATAATTGATATACAGCATTGTATTAGTTTCAGGTGTCCAACATAATGACTCAATATTTGTATGTTGCAAAATGATCACCACAGTAAGTCTAGGTAGCATCCATCACCACACGTAGTTACAGAGTTTTTCTTCTTGTGATGAGAACTTTTGAGATTTACTCTTTTAGCAACTTTTAAATACATAAGCACTATTTTTAATATAGGCCAATATTCTATTGCATGGACATAGCACTATTTAGTCGTTCTTTTATTTCTTAGTCGAGTTTAACTGTTTCCTTCATATGTATTCTATACATTTCTTACTTTTTCCTTAAAAAATATTACAGTTGTTCTTAATAATTGTTAATGAGATCTGTTCATTGTATCTTCCACCTGATTATCACTCCATTTAAATAGTAAATGATTTTGGCTGTGCTAACACACAAAATTATCGTGTTACACTTTGGGAGGGTTTGTGCATTCGTTCCTGTTAAGTGAATTGGTAGTTTTCTTGGTCTGACAACCTATATAATACAATTCTGCCTCAATTAGGGCAGCCAGGACAGCATTGCTTTGTCATGTGATGCTAGTGGGCAGAGACATACAGTGAGCATCGTCTTTGGTTCTGGCCAAGGAAGGCTGGGAAATGTGGTTTCTTTATCTTGAATACTCTGCAAATGTCTTTCCTACACTAACAGCCATTTTTTGATAGTTTCAACATTTATATCAAATGGCTTATTTTCCAGGGAACAAATTAATATACCTGTTGGCTATTAAAATATATTTTAATATCCCTCTAAAAGTACCGGTAAAGCAGTAGGTAAATGCAGGTACGGTCTGTGCCTTCCTGTGTCTGTCTGAGAATAATAATAGGGAATGTGGAAAGTCTCTCTTGTGTAATAAATTGTGAGGTCTGGAATGCATCTTCACAGAGACTCTGGTCCCATATAGTGCTGGCGAGTTTGTACTCCCTGCGTAAAAGGTAACCTACAGTTAGTTTGTATGATAACCTTCGAGTTTTCTGACCCTCTCCATTTTGTATCTGAATCAGACTTTGAGCGTACTTTTTTCATTGTTTTTTTCAGCTGCTGCTCTTTACGAAGCTCTCTCTTTTTTAGTTATGGACCTTGGTTTCTACTGTATCTTCCTATGTATTTTGATAGGTTTTTTTTAAAACAGGTACTTTGAGGTACAGCATATGATTTTACACATTTATTTTGTTTAATAATCATATTGTTTTTTTGTAATAAGTAAACACTGTTTCAGTCCTCTAATATTCTGAGGATTAGAGTAAGAATTCATTTTCTGTTAATCCTACAACTTGTAAGAATATAAAGAAAATGTTTTTGAGACCATAAAGGACATAGATTTTTTTGAGAGGACATATGGTCTTGGGATCTGATGATCTGGTTAGAACCCACCTACTCTACTAGCTGAGCAACCCTGGGAAAATTACTTGATTTATTTGAGCCTCAGTTTTCCTAAAATGTAAAATCAGGGTTAATTTTATCTACCTTGTGGAATTTTTTTTAAACAATTAATGAGATTATATCTGTGATGAGCTTAGAACATTGCCTACCATACTTTAAGCTCTCAATATAAGAAAAGCTCTTAAGTTCTTAAAGAAATGAGCTCAGTACTGCATTCTACATTATCTTAAGCTATAGAAAGAAAAACATTAGATTTTTATTGTATCAACCCTGAATTGTACCTAAGGATAATTGAGCTTACAGAATTTTTTTTTTATGATTTCCATTCTAGAGTTTTACTTCTGGGTCTGGGCTCAGAAGCATTCATTTATTCACTCAATAATAATTTATTGAATACTATAAATATGGGTGGATGGGGAGGGCACAGGGATTCATCAGTAGAATAAATAGAATCTGTAGCTTTGTGGTAAAACAAATTAGTGTTTGGGTTAAAACAAATCCATGTTTGGGGAACAACAAGAAAGAAGCGGATTTGGAGAGTAGTGTGCAAAATGAATTTATAAGGCCAAATGTAAATGATTTGAGATTCTTTATTGCAATGAATTATCATACCACTGTTCCCATCATTAATCTAGAATCTGTTGATAATATGAAGTAACTGGCTTCCTTTGCCCCTTCTAAACCAAGACTAACGAACTACAGCTCTGTGTTTTGTCGATCTTTAATAATTACAGCATACGCATTTAAAAATGGAAGCTTCACTGCTCAGTGTTGTTTACATCATTTTATTTTCGATTTTGCTTTCAAATTGTAGCCCATATAACAGCATCAATAATTTGAAATGTGTACACATCATATTAGCTGTGCTAATGTGCTTTTTTTTTCCCTCTCTTGTAGGCTTTCTACAAGTATAAAAGAGTTACAGAATTTCAAAGTCTTATTACAACACAGTAGGTAATAGAGGCTTTTATATGTCTAATTAGAGACGTAAAGTGACTGTGTGAAGCCTTTTTAGTCTTGGACATTTCAGCAGAAGGAGACTAATCTTCAGACGTCAAGAATTCTGAACTCTTAAAGAGAAGATTCAAATATTCACTTGAATATTTATGCTTCTTAATAGATTATCAATTAGAGATATTTGTAAATGCAATATACTCTTAAAACATGTAAACTGCACTAATTCTGTATTTAATTCCACGTGTTTCCGTCTGTTGAATATTCTGCTCTTCCATTTGTTTAGAATTGGCTTTGTGCTTATTCTGTTCTTTATTTCCAGCTGTCAAACTTAAATGACTATGTCTCCATCTGAATAATACTGTTAACTAGTCTGTTATGGAAAAGGAGAGCTAGGGAGCAAATGTTGCTTAGGGCAGGTATCAGTGACAAACATTTGTCAGTGATTTTTAAATGTATTTTTAGCCTTGCCTAGTTCTGTGTGTCACCTTCTGTAATATGGAAGTGTCAGCGTGATCAATGACCCTTTCAATGTATAGTTATAGTAGTTACTTAAGAATCCCCAAGACTTCAGTTTCATTGGTTTTTATTGAAGATTTTAGGTTGTTGTTGTTGTGTTTTGCTTTGGTCTAAAGGACCTGCTTGGGCAAAGGTGAATAAGTAATATCCCCTATGCTACCCAGCCAGATTTCATGTGCCTGCAGTGGGCTGGCTCAAGAGGATTCTTTACTTAGAACCTGTAAATCAGTTTCTATTGATTGTGTGTTTCTTTGCCCCTACTCCAATTTTAGAAATTTTTGTTTAAGAAAACAAACCAAAAAAAATTGCATAAATACTTATTTAACAGTTTCCATCTTATAAAATTTGAATGGAATTATATGGATTTATAACACCAAATGAAAACATTATATACACAAAACTTACTATTTTAAAGTAAGCATTTTTAAAGGATTTTATTTCAGAATACAGTCTATGCAATCCTCTCTCAATCTGATTTTCTTTGGTAGGGTATTTAAGTAGATAAATTAGTTCATACCTTCTCTAAGCTTCCCCTTTCCCCACCTTTTCTTTTTTAGTTCTTTGTATATAAATGGTACTTCATGTGACTTGTACCAACAGATGACTTCATAAGTCCTAAACTGTCATTTTCTAAACCTGGGATTTAAATATCCTTAATATTTAAAATATTGATTATTTTAAAAGGTGTTAGTATATATAATGTGATTAATTTGGAAGGTTGCATCTGTGTAGAAGTAATGCGGGTATCAGTCTTTCATGAAGTAAATAAGTGCTCTTAAACCCATATCTTATCCTGCCAAGGTCTGAACGTGTTCATTGATGATTTTTAGTGGCATATTTTAACTTGTATTTAGTTGGCTTATCCCTCTTTTAAAAATACTTAGCTGTCCCTTGGAGGGCTATGGTTTGAGGGAGTAAGATCTCACTATTTAATTATTTTCTTACCCCATTTCTAACCTTTATACACGTAGAGTTTTCATGTTGTTGTTGATAGTGGTGGTATTTTTTTTAAGTTGAATAAAACAGGCTGACTTGGTTGGAGCCTCCTCCACTTTTTCTTTTCATTTTTAGGGATGCAAGTATTGTCTGGTGGGAGAGGGGGACCTTCAGGTAAATTTGTCTAAAAAGTGAATATCTAAGTAATCTTGCTGGTAAATTAATAAGAATTATTCTTAGTGTTTTTCAGAGTCTAAAATGTGAATGTTTTGCACTTTGTCTATTATTACTGTAAGTTTAAAAATCTTTTTGGTAGTGTTACTTCACCGTTCCCTCAGTTAAAGATAAAGGCTATTATTTAAGCTCTATTTGCTGGAGAAAATCTTTGGTCATTTCCATTTCTTGCTTCTTTCCTTTACTGTGATTTGTTTCAAGCTTAGTTAAAATTGTGTATTAGAGTGAGTTCTAGGAATTAAAAGATCTAGTTAGGGTAAAAAGTTCTTTTAAAGGTTTTAACAGATCTTTCACTACCAAGAAATGAAGTATTCTTAAGCTGAAATCTATTTGATTAACTTTATTTTACCATAAATTAGATTGTGGTGGGCAGCCTACATTTTCGTGTATGTGTGTGCTTTTTAAATGAATGTGTAAGTGATAGGAATCTTTGTTTTGTGAGCCTGGTGATGTTTTATGGTCCTTGTGATACAAACTTTTTTCCAACTCACATACCTTTTTGTTGTCAAGTGATACTAGAGTACCGACTGCATTGTGAAAATGCTTGCCTGGCAATACCACCTCTTGGCATTTTGTCTTTATCTCATCACCTAATTTAAAAGTCCAACACTTGATAATATAACTTGACAGAAATGATTGTACCAGCTGATAAAGTAATGAAAATGCAGAAAAGGAAAATATTCCTTCCTTCAATGGCATGAGTTTATTTGTTTTTTCTTAAGTGGCATCTATGTAAGTTAGAAATACTGTATATTAAAACTGGTAAATTTAAATGTTTCTCTTGTGTTGATTCTTAGATTATGAGGAGGATCAGACAGAATATTAGTAATGGTTTTTACAGTTTTGAAATCTGATAAATCCAACGTTTTATTTTGACATTTTAACATTGTGAATTACTCAATACTTGTAATCTCTACGTATATGAAACACTGTGCCATGTTTTCCAACTTTATCTAGGTGCCACTGTATATAAGAAAGGACAGCTATTTTGATCTCTGTCAGCATTGCCTTCATCTGGAAATTTGGGAACAGTTCACAGTAAACCTCTCAGCAGTTTGCACACTGAAGTACCTGCAGAAACCATAGCTATTCACCAAAATACAGACTGGGTGCATGGTACCATGGAAATTATTTGGTAAAACAAAACAACGTAGACACACACCAAATTTATGTGTACTCTATTTTAAGTAACATCTACAGGTGCAGCTTTGATTTTGAACAGAATTCCAAATAATTTGCTGTTGTACCCACCAGATTATAGAAAATGTGAATTAAATGTTTCTGCCATCTTCCTATCTTGTTCTTTTTTTTCTTTAACCCCCTTTTAAATGTTTCCTTTTATGAGATGAAAACTTGGTTATAATTTGTGGCGAAGGGAGAAACTAAGTAGTCTGTGGTTGTTTCTTTTTAAAATCATAATTGCACTCATTGGCAGCCACTGTTGAAGGGCTTTGCATGGATTATTTATCTTCTCAGCAACCCTAGCAGGTAAGTACAATTACTTCTCTGTTTTTAAGTACGAAAACTGAGGATAAGAGAGGCTAAGCAACTTATCCATAGTCACAAATTCTAGGTTGTGGGACTAGAATTTGAAACTAGAAAGCCTGGCTCTATGGAGTCTCAGCTCAGAAGGTGGTGTATTTGTGTCAGTTTATAAATTGGCTAATTACCATTCAACTAAAAACTGGGGACTTTTGGCATCTTTTGATTGGTATTGAGTCATAAAGCTTTTTAAATATATTTTATTTTTTGAAAAGGTAATAACATTCATATGGTTCAAAAACCAAAAAATATACAAAGCTCTACAGTGGAACGTCGTCTTTCTTGGGCCCAGCTTTCTGTACTGGGCATCCTTCCCCTGCCCTCACCATCAGTAACCTCTGCGCTTGGTTTCTTATGTTTCCGTCCATACATTTTTAAGGCATATACCAACAAATACAAAAAGTCTTATTTTTTCTCTCATTTTTACCCAAAGAGTGGCATCATATACATACTGTTTGCTTTTTTCTTTCCCCCACTTAGTTTTTCTTGGCAGTCTTCCCATGTCAATAGATAGCTTAATCACTTTTTTTTTTTTTTTCTTTTTAGTAACTGCTTGGTATCCCATTATATGACTATGCAATCGTTTAATTAGCCAGTCTCCTATTAATGGGCGTTTGGATTGTTTCCAGACATTGTATTTATGCCATTCTTGTAGTCTGAATTCCCCCAAATGGAATTTTTGGGTCAAAGACCATGTGCATTCATAATTTTGAAAGATATTAGAATATTGCTCTCCACAGGGGACGGCTGCCAATTCACACGCCCACCTTCAGTTGAAGGCAGTATCTGCTCCTCCACAGCCTTACCAATAGCGGTGTTTTTTTTTTTTAAATATACTTATTTTATTTATTTTATTTTTTGGTTGCATTGGGTCTTTGTTGCTGCACGCGGGCTTTCTCTAGTTGGAAGAGGGGGCTACTCTTTGTTGCGGTGCGCGAGCTTCTCATTGCAGTGGCTTCTCTTGTTGCGGAGCACGGGCTCTAGGCACGTGGGCTCAGTAGTTGTGGCTCACGGGCTTAGTTGCTCCGCGGCATGTAGGATCTTCCCTGACCAGGGCTCAAACCCGTGTCCCCTGCATTGGCAGGCGGATTCTTAACCACTGTGCCACCAGGGAAGCCGCTACTGGTGTTATTAAAAAGCTGGATTTTTGCTATTCTGATAAGGTGCAAAATTATGTATCAATGTATTTTAGTTTGTATTTTTCTTATCATGAGTAAGGCTGACTACCTTTAATATGTTCAAGAGCCATATTTCCTTTTGTGTTCATAACTTTTACCCATCTTTCTACTGCACTGTTGATCTTATCAATTTCTAGGAGTGCTTTATTTATTAGAGATGTTCATACTTTGACTGTAATAAGCTGTACTTTTTTTTTTCCAGTCTGTCTTTTGACTTTGCTCATGGTGGTTTAGCCATGGAGATTTGTCTTTATGCAGTCTAATGTATTAATGTTTTAGTGGCTTCTGGACCTTAAGTGATAATTAAGAAGGCCCTCTTCACTCCACAGCAATAATTCACCTATATTTTCTTCTAGAACTTTTATGACTTTATTTTTTTAGATCTAAATTGTGACCCCTTGGAGTGTACCCTGGCATAAAGTGCAAGTTCAGGACCCAGGCTGATTTCTTCCCAGACGACGACCCATTGACTCCAGTACCATTTATCGAGCAGCTCATCTTCTTCCCTCACTAGTTTGAGATGCTGCGTGTATCTCATCTCAGATCCTGGCTTCTCTATTTCATGGATCTGTTCAGTCCTGTACCTGTACCACAGTTTTAACTACTCAGGGCCGATGTTTTAATACCTGGTACATTGGCCCCCTCTTATCTCCCCTGCCCCCTTTCAAAATTTTAAAATGATTTTTTTAGCTGTTCTTGTTTGTTCCATAGGAGCTTTAAGAAAAAATCCTTTAACAAATGAATCATGCTAAAAACTCTGCCCACCTCAGTGTTTTCTCTGGAGGGTTGCCCTTTTAACCACATAATGTGTCACTGTTCTTTTATTTTGATACTTCACCTGATAAAAATCTACTTTTTATTATCTGTTGTTAATCATTTCAGTATTCTAGTTGCCAGCGCCCAAACAGGTGAGAGCAAAGAGACAGAACGTGAGGTGCCTGTGTAGACAGAATTTCATCTCAGTGCTTCTGTTTTAAGACTTAGTTCTCAAATCATTCTTAGAAGCTATCTTGCTATACAATCCTTATTTCCTCTTTTACTCCATTATGGATCCTTTGTCCAAAAGTTGGATGTCTGTCAAAGATTCATAACAAAACAGGCAGGGGCCCTTAAATGAGTATTAATCTTCTAAAATTAATATGCAGTGGATAAAAGTGCAAGTGCAAGAAGTCACCTTAAAAAAGCCCCGGCGATATCTACCAGAAGAAACAGGATTTGAGTATTCACTCACTGCTCTAGGAGCTGGGCATACAGCAGCGAACAAAACTGACAGATATCCCTGCCATCGCGTAACTTATGAATTCTATAACCTCACTAGGTTATATCTAGTTGATAGTGAGAATGCACCTAGAGGAAGAATACAGTTGACCCTTGAACAACATGGGTTTGAACTGCACGGGTCTACTTAACATGCAGATTTTCTTCAATATATATATACATATTACAGTACTATGCGATGCGTGGTTGGTTGAATCTGCAGATTTAGAACCGGAGATACGGAGAGCTGATTATAAAGTTATATGTGGATTTCTGACTACTTGGGGGTCAGCCCCCCTAACCTTCACGATGTTCAGTAATCAACTGTGTATCAGTCGAAGAGGAATAGGTAACACAGAAACCTGTCTAGTGGAGAAGGTCCCCTCGATGTGAATGAATCTTAGTTGTCTGCTTGACAGTGCCATCAAGTTGTCACAGGCCGATTAAAATCAATTAAAATCATCTACCTACCACCCCTTGGTCAGGGCAGAGTCTGCATTCACCATGCATCATTCTGATATCATTTAATTTTTCGTGCGGATTTCCTTCACAGAATATATCTCCAAATGAGTAAGTGTTCTGCTGTCCTTTAACAGGTTTTCAGGCTGCAGACCTGAAGCCCAGACTCTGGGCTAGTGAATGCACCAAGGGGATAGCACACCAAGGGTATACAGTAGCACAAATTGAATGGCACTGGTAAAGCATTATTTGGTTATCCTAAACTCACCCTTTCTATACCTCAATCAGTGCCTTCAAGGAGCACGTATGACTTGGGACTGCAAAGAAACGGGAGGGACTGTTGTAGGTTAGCAAGGGTCCTGGGAAATTGAGGAAGAAAGGTCAAGAAAGGTCAGAGTGACAGGGCTCAGCAGAGGAGAGGGATTCTGAAGCTCACACAGGCTGAGAAGAAACAGGTCATGGGTCCAGCTGGAGAGAGCAGGCAGCTCATCTCTAGTTCTGACTAGGCTCTTAAAGTTCAGAGACAGAAAGCATATTCTGGAGATAAAAGACTCTAATATTCTGAGTGGTAGGGCACAAAGCTCCAAAAGGACAGATCAGGTTTGGCGGCTAAAGAATGAATGCTGGCAAGGTATGATTAGTCTCTCGGAAAATAGGGGGTGGGTCCCAGCGACAGCTCAAGGGATAGAGATAGAGGTACGGAATCCAGCTTTAGAGGAACCAGGTAGATACCATTAGGAGCTGCTGAGTCAATGGGTTTGGACCTGAGGACTTTGAAACCCCTACTTGATGACCTGGCAGCCAGTCTCAGAACCCCACACTGAATGAACCCACATCAGTGCCCAGGCCCAGAGGAGCTGAGCGACAGGTACGGGGAATGAACACAGAGATCTAGGTTGGAGGCACACGAACATCAGCTGACTTTTAAGGTATTTTGACCCTTTGGTGCAAGGGCTCTTCATAAATACATACCTGCTAAGCGCCAAGAGTAGGGTTAATGTAAGGGTGGTGCTGTGTCCACAGACTGGGCCCACAGACTCAAGTACTGAGCCCAGGGTCTAGCACATAGTAGGTGCTCAATAAACACTGAATTCCACTTCCTTATCCTCATGGTCCCTTTAAAAAAATGTTTCCTCACTTTAATCAGTTTGTTTATAGTCTTTGAGAAGAATTCCACTATTTAGCTTGATCCTTTCCAAAAGCTCCTCCATCTGGACTATGAAGTCTTAAGTAGCATTATGCATAGTTAGAAGTGCTTCCAATTAAAAAGAATTCTCACCTATATGGAATAAAAATTAGAAATGCATATTAGATGTGTCTTTGATCAGCCCTATACTTGATCATGCAGTAATCTAAAGACACGAGAGCAAGTTTTTTTTGTTTTAAAACAAAGTTTCTTTATTTGGAAATCTTGATAGTTTCAAATATTTAGACCCATTTAGTTCTAATATAAGTTCATCTTTATGGTTAAAAAGTAAAAGCAATATTCTTGTAATACTATGTAAACGTAAATGAGGACCTTTTTCTCAAAGCACTTCTCACGCTCTAGGGTTTACTAACGCTTATTCCTTTCCTCTTAATAGGGGTTAATTGTTCAAGGCCAACAAAGAGCAGTTCTTCTAGATTTTGGTAAGAGAGAAAATTGGGGGATGCATTAGCAAGTGTGCCTGATGTAAGCTGCTAAACACAATAACCAGCATAGTCATTAGCAATGTGCCCGACACATTCAAGAAGGAACTGGCATAGCTCAGTGGGACTGGTGTGTGTATACTGTAAGAATCAAAACCTCCTCGAGTCCACAGCTCTGTGTGTTACACTCCGGATGTTTTAATCATCAGCTCAATTAAATGGGTTAATTGTAGAAAGGAAAAGGAGCCACTGAAGGATATCTTACAGGCAGACCTCATTTTACTGTGCTTCACTTTATTGTACTTCAGATGCTGCATTTTCTACAAGTTGAAGGTCTGAGGCAACCCTGCATTGCACAAGTCTATCGGCGCCATTTTTTCAACAGCATTTGCTCACTTTGTGACTCTGTGTCACATTTTGGTAATTCTCCCAATATTTCAAACTTTTTTCATTATTACTATATTTGTTACTACTATGACTTGCTGAAGGCTCAGATAATGGTTAACATTTTTTAGCAATATTTTTTAATTAAGGTACGTACATTGCTTTTTAAGATATAATGCTACTGCACACTTAATAGACTACAGTGTAGTGTAAACATAACTTTTATATGCACTGGGAAACCAAAAAAATTCATGTGATTCACTTTATTGCAATGTTTTGCTTTATTGAAGTGATCTGGAACCAAACTGCAGTTATCTCCAAGGTCTGCCTGTACACAAATCAGTTGGAATTCTTTAGACAATTAACTCCATAATTAACTCTGTTATGCATATTTCCAGCGGATGCACAGGAACATTCACATGCAGCCTTTTAGTGTTGAATCAGACTTCGCTAAATGATGGTACAAAATTTTCAGTGATACTGCCATACTTCCCCATACTTTAACATTCAAATTATGGGAGTTTTAATTTCATCATGTTGCCTTAAAACAAGAGGACAGTTGGGTATTTTAGAACCAGTAATCACCATTCCTTGCCGTCTCTTGGCCTTTAGTATTTCACCTAGGAGTAGCTTTGTTAGTGTACTTGGCAACACAAGTAAATTAGGAAGTTAAAGGAAATTTTAATTTTCCTTTCCATGCCATACACGCAACATTTCAGAGTATACGTGATCATTTACTATGAGAGAGAGTTTGTTACAATCATAGTTTTTCATATTTTAGATGTGTTTACATTACTTGTACTTTAAGGCATTACTTTTCAAAAAGGGAAGAAGAGAAAAATAGGCACTTAGAACATTTTTATCCTTTCTGATAAAAAAAATAATAGTTCAAATAATACTAGCAGCTTAATCATAAAAATAGATTACGGTTTTTATCAGTTAATGCTGAGTATTTCAATTTTCTTGCCAATAATAAAAGAATAATAAGATATTTGTATGTCATAGGATGAGTATAATGATTGCATGATGTTTTGACCTAATATTGAAGAACTGCAGTACTTCCTGAAAGCATGATTTAAAGGATTTTTAAGCATTTGCTGAGTCTGCCTTTAAATTCTTCTAAGTATCACTAACAAAGATAGTATGACAAGTAGGGTGTTCTTAAAGCCATTTAGAATAACAACTTATAATATTTTAAGGTAACCTGAATAATCAGTGCAAATTTTGCTTCAGTGTAGAATTTTCCCTGGCAGTAACTGTTTTAAATACGTGACCCAAATTCTTCCATATACTGAAAAGCAAGAATGTTGTTGTGTGTGATTATGCAGGGTGAAGGTGTTGGTACACATGAAAAACCCAATCACGACCCACTGAAAACTTGAGCTCCTGATTTTTAAATACCATCAAGATAAGAGAAGCAGACTTGATCGCTGTGAAATCAGTGCCCGGAGACAAGTTATTCCTGAAGGCCAAACTGGGAAGGAAGACATCAGAAATGGGTTTCATTACGTGGGAAGAACTTACTAATATAAGTTCCTTTTCACCTGCCCCTCCCTCTGTCCCGAGATGTAAGATTTCCTAGGCAGAGCAGAAAGATACTTTCTCTCTGGTAACAATACTTTCTCTAGTACCCTAGCCTCCCTGACAGAGCCATGTACAGTCTCCTATTATAGGCAGTTTTATAACTGCAGGCCACATATATATATATATATAGACTTGGAGATTTTAGAATGGCATTTATGGTTGGGGAACTAGTATTTCATGATGTGTTTCACTTAAATGAAAGACAACTTATAAGCAACTGTCTGGAATGCCCTTTTACATGGCTGAGAGGCAGGACCCGTGCTATAGGATACTGCAGTGCTACTACCATTTTAAACATGCAGCTTCCAGTGGGCTGCTTTCGGAGCTACTTAAAAATAAAAAGTATTATTTTAAATATGGTTGGAAACTATAAGAAAACTGTTAGGATTCCACATAGTCTTTTGGCTCAAGGACTCAGGGTTACCTGTTATTAAACCCCTTTTGAGAACCTCTTCGTTGTTCAGTAATGAATGTTCAGTGAGCTGGGAAAGGTGCAGTCTTGCTGAAGTCCTGAGGCGATGGGTATTAGATTCACTGGGCTAACAAACTGTGCAAAAATCTCTGAATACAGCAGAGGAAGTTTAATAGTGTAAGTCAATTCTATCAATGTTTTTATTAACATTATCAACTTATCACTGAAGGTATACGTTAGTGCCCTGTTGAAAGGACTACTAAATTTTGGCAAAATTTAGGAGATTCTCTGAGGAACCAACCATCTATGCCTCCAACAACTCTAAGGAGCCAATTTACCTACTGTGTGGTCTGCTGACACTCTGCTACATTGTAACTTTCAACACTGGCGCTGCGATCGGCTTTCTAGATGTCAACTGTACTTAGAGTCTACCAGGATCTGAGCGATCTGAAGAGGTAAGGATTTGAGGAATACTTTAGTCCAAAAGCCTTTAAAACAAAAAACAAACCATCAGACCATGTACTGTATACTTTTAAAGTGAATTATGCATAAAAGTCTGTGCAAACTACAACATATATTGCAGTAACATTCTCAAAAAATCCTAGTATATTTTAGCATTATTAAGTTATATAAAATACATCTTTATAAAAGTACAGAATTTTTTTGAAGTTTAAATTATACTCACTGAAACAGGCAGCCAGGCTCACTTTTTAGTACTAAAATAAGGTTTTTATCAATCTAAATTATTGCTTAGTCCTATGGAGCCATCAGAAACCTGTAACAAAGAAAAATCGAGTCCTATTTCTTAAGGAAGTGTGCCCTAAAAATTCAGCTGTCATTAAATTAGTCTTTCTGAAGATTTTCAACTGAGGCATCGTCCATGTAACTTGTTAACTGATGCTACCCATGGCTTGGTTTGTCAGGATCCAAAATTGAGTCTGGTTGTAAAGTTCCTACTTGAGCCAGGAAGCTGTTAGTTTGTTGTCCCCAATCATAGCAGTCTGGAGCAAAACTTGAAAAGAAAAAGAGAGATTTCAGTGACGTGAAACATTATGCTGACTGTTGATGACATGCCAATTTTAGGTAGACAGAACTGGGGTTTTGTATAAACTAGACAATCACAAAGCTGTTCAAAGTAGCTTCTTGAAGCCCGTTTTCCCACTAAACAGTGCTATACGCAGTGGCTAGAAGACCACCCACAAAAGTCACCTGAACTCTACAGAGCCCAGAAGTGTAGTAACACTGCAGCCAATCACTATGTATAACAAAACGCTTTAGCAACAAATTGTATCTGAATCCTAATGGAGAGTATAGCTCACTACCTGTGTGTCTTTGGACAAATAACTTCTGTGCCTCGATTTAAAAAATTTTTTTTCTGTGCCTCAATTTTATTATCTGTTAGAATGGGAGTAATATTGGTAACTACCTTGTTGGGCTTCTGTGAGTTAATACCTGTAAAATGTTTATAACAGAATCTTACTATACAGTTAGCTCTCAATAATGTACATTATTGTTGTTCTATCATCATCATTTTCCTCTGTGTAATGGAAAGGGGATCTTTTCGTCTTCCACAGAGGTAGTGAGGGCGCCCTCAGCTGTGTCTCTTCCAGCACGTGAGAGATTAGGGCTGCTCCAGCAGGTTACAGAGGGACATACCTAGCGAACAGGCAATGCCGTGGGGGACTGGATAAGAGAACAGTTTTAGGGAAGAGAGATGGGACACCTTTTGACCTCAGAGTCCTGGAGTTCACTGACTCCTTTCCCAATTATCTGTGTTCTTTACACCTGCTGGCTGGGTGACTGCTCTGCTCTCTGTTCTCGCCAGCACGATCTTTTATTCTATCATCTGACCAGGATTTCTCTGCTCGCTGATCCACTGAGAAAGCAAGGTATTCTCCCAGCTTTTCCTGTCCCTATAACAAGGACTCCTTTCAGACCTCTTTTATCGTTTTCTAAGGATTTTACTTTAGTAATAAAGAGCAGAAAAGCAAGCATATCTTTATCATTTTGCCCCAGGGGGAAAAAGAATCTACCTTAATATGTTAACGGTAGGTTTTTAAATTCACAAAGGATTACATAAGATAAGCTTTCACTTCTAAAAACCACTCAGCCTGAAGCTACCCTTTCACAGGAACAGTCCCGGGGCCCTGGGAGGACAGCAGAGTGAAGAGAGGAGCTTGGCAAGCACTAGGTCAGCCCTTTCTGCTCCTCTCGCCCCTGCTGGCCTTGAAGTCCCAGATTCACAGGTTGAAAGAGGGAACAGGCTGATCGCTGAGCAGTGGAGTGTGGCTGAAGCGTCCCTGCGCTGAGGAGTGGGAAGGGAATCCAGTAGCTACCCCCACCTCCTGTTTGCAGACCATGACCGTGGCCTTGGCAGAGGTCACAAAGCGCACGATCTCAGGAGGTGGGTCTCGACTCTGGCTGCAGTTAGTCTTACTACTCAGATGCTTCCCCTCCTTTTTCTGTTGGCCTCACCCTACCTCCAGCTCTGGGGTTTTATGTGGGCATTTCCGTTTAGTCTGAATCCATTTCATTGGCTTGGCCCTCAGCCTCCTAACCACGCCCCTCCAGCATGAACTAGGGTCTTACCTTCCCTGAAGTCCCTGAGGGGCAATGTTCCAGGCAAGGTCATCGTCACTGTCATATCTTCGAGGGTTGTCAAAGAAATAAGATCTGGGACCAAATCCATGGCTGGGGACCATTCCAGGGTTGGTCTAGAAAGACATTGTAATGGTTCAGTGTATTTTCAGACACTGTGCCTTGCACGAGGCAAAGAGAAATAACATCTCTTTCTTGCAGGAGACTAAAGATGCTCTATTCACCTGGATGGAGGCACTTGTTCAGCTGGAGTGTTCATTTCAGTTACTTTTTAATTTAAGCGGTATTAACTTTTTCTCTTATCAGTATGGACAAAATCTTCTTTTAGAGTTCTGCTTGCAGCAGTGAATTATCACCGTTTTAATCTCTTATAGAAAAACCAGACAATACCCGAATCAGCCAAACTAGACAGTCCCAAATTAGATATAAACCTGTATAATGATGTGGGTATTCACAACAAATTAAAATAATGAAATGATGAAATTTTGAGAGAGTTTCTTATCCAGTTTCTATAATCTGCTTCTCCTGTTTCTGTCCCCAAGCTGAGTTCACCTCTCAAAAAAAATTACAGTTGTCCACAGGGGATTGGTTCTAGGACCCCCCCCCACAGATACCAAAATCCGAGGATGCTCAAGTCCCTTATATAAAATGATATAGTACAATCAGTCCTCTGTATATGCGGATTCCGCGTTTGTGGATTCAACCTGGCATAAAATCCCACGTTTGTTTGACATCTTTGTACATATCATTAGTGGTCTTTTTTTTTTTTTTTTTTTGGCCACACGGTGCAGCATGTGGGATCTTAGTTCCCCGATCAGGAACTGAACCCGCACTCCCTTCAGTGGAAGCATGGAGTCTTAACCACTGGACCACCAGGGAAGTCCCTAGTGGTCTATTTAAAAGTTAACCAATAGAGTATGAAAAAAGGTTATTATAGGATGGGTATCTATATGTGAATTTCTGCTTTTCTAAGACTCATCTAGCCAAACATAGGAAGCAAAGCGGAACTTACACAAGGTGGGACACCTTCAAATTTACTATTTATAGCAGTTCAAGAACGTCTATACAAAGAATGAAGTTGCACCCTTACCTCACACATATACAAAAAGTAACTCAAAATGGATCAAAGACCTAAACGAAAAAGTAAAAATTATAAAACTCTTAGAAGAAAATATAGGGGCAAGTCTTCATGACCTACAATTTAGCAAAGGATTCTTAGATATGACACCAAAAACATGAGCGACAAACCAAAAAAACCGATAAACTGGACTTCAAAATTAAAAACGTTTTTCCGTCAAAAGATACCATCAAGTGAAAAGACAGCCACAGAATGAGAAAATATTTGCAAATCATATATCTTTACAAGGGACTTATATCTAAAATATATAAAGGACTCTTACAACTCAATAGTAAATTCCCTGGTGGTCCAGTGGTTAGGACTCTGCGCTCACTGCTAAGCACCCAGGTTCAATCCCTGGTTGGGGAGCTAAGATCCCGCAAGCCACGCAGCGCAGCCAAAGAAAAATAATTAAAAGATTTTTTAAAAAGTGGGCAAAAGATCTGAATAGACATTTTTCCAAGGAAGATATACAAATGGCCAATAAGTACATAAAAAATGCTGGACATCATTAGTCATCACAGAAATACAAATCAAAAGCCACAATGAGATCTCTATCAGGGCATCTTGACTCAAAAAGTTAGATAACAGCAAGTGCTGGGGAGGATGGCTACTGGGAATGCGAAGTGGTGCACTCGCCGTGGGAAGCGGTCTGGCAGTCTCTCAAAAAGTTAAACCTAGAGTGACCAAATGACCCAGCAACTGCACTCCTAGATGTATACCCAAGAGACATGAAGACATATGTACAGAAACTTGTACATGAATGTTCATAGCGGCATTATTCATAAGTAGGCAAAAGACGGAAACAACCCGAATATCCATCAGTGGATGGATAAACAAGATGTGGCACATCCATACAAAGAAATATTAACTGGCCATAAAAAGGAACGAAGTACTAATACATACTACAATTTGGATGAACCTTGAAAACATTATGCTAAGTAGAAGAAGCCGGTGACAGAAAATGGCATACTGTATGATCCCATTCATATCAAAGTCCAGAATAGGGAAATCTATATTCACAGAAAGTAGATCAGTAGTCGCTTGGGGGCAGGGGAATGGGGAGTGACAGATAAGAGTATGGAGTTTCTTTCTGAGGTGATACAAATGTTCTAAAAACTGTGGTGATGATTGCACATACCTGAATATACCAAAAACCACTGAATTATACACGTGAAATGGGTGAATTGTTTGGTATGGGAATTATATCTCAATAAAGCTATTAAAAAAATATATATGTATATGAAATGGATAGAGATTCTCAAACTTTACAGTGCATTCAAATCACTTGGGTACTTATTAAATTATTTAAACTGTGGATTCCCAGAACCTATCCCAGAGATTCTGAACTGGGTCCAGAACACTGCCCAAGCATCAGTACTTACACCAAGCACCCCTCGGGATTCTGACGTGGATGGCAAACAGCCACACCTCGAGTATCCTGTTACACCAGCTCTAGTGCCGCCAAGTGTGGAGGCTTGTTTATACCAACTGTATTTTGGATACAAATGGTAGTTAACGTTTTTTTAAAATGCCCCACCTACAGTATGTGCTCTTTTAAAGTCAATGAAAAAAAATAAATAAATAAATAAATAAAGTCAATGAGTATGAGTTAAATTATAAATCTCCCCCCAAAAGAATATTTGACCTTTTTCTCCAAGCAATTATAGAAGTTACAGATAGTAATAGGATTATTATTGAGTCATTAGGAATTTAATTTCTTCTCCAAACGTTATTATGCCAAGTAAAGCCACAGTGCAGCACAGAATTAAAATCGTGGACTTCGTATGCTAACTGAAATAAACAAGTCACAAAAAGAAACAAAAGAAAAATAAATAAAATAAAATCACGGACTTAGGAGCCAGGCTGCCTTGGTTTGAATCCGAGCTCTGCCTCCTACTAGCCGTGGGGATCTTGAGCTTGAGTTTCCTCATCTCAAAATGAGTATAATACTAGATTTCACCTTACAGAGCTATGGTGAGGATTAAAGAATTTAATACATTTAAAGTGCTTAGAACAGTGCCTAGCATCTATAAATGCCATAGAACTGTTAGCTATTTTTAGCAAGTTCTGTGTCTAATAATGGCATTAACCCTGGTTGTCTTGCCCAAGGGTATTTTATGAACACTGGTGCTTCACCAAGCCAGATCTGACACTCAGATTACCTGCTAATGAGACTTAACTTCCTGAGCATGATATAAAAATGGGAAAGGGTTTTCTATTTATGATTTTGTTATCATGAATTCACTCCCTCAGGATGAATTAGGAGATAATGTCCTTTAGGGCATAAAGAATCATTTTAATTCACTAACATGCTACTGTAGATGAGCAGTTACCAGTGTGGTCCACGGACTGCTGGAGGCCACCCCCCCAGATGCTTTCAAGGATTGACAAGGTCATACCTATTTACATAATTAGCATATTAAGATTCTATTTGCCTTTTCCATTGTGTTCACATTGGCACCAATGGCGCAAAAGCGGTAAAAGTGCTGGTGCTTTAGCAGATTTCAAAGCAGTGGCACCAACTGCGCTAGTAGTTACCAGGTTCTTCCCCCATTACACAATCACAGTTAGAAAAAGGTTCACTTAAGAAGGTCTTAACGAAGCAGGAAAAACTGACCAATTTTATTATAAGGAAAAGAACCTGTACACCTCTGAGCTGCAGCTACTTTTTTCATGCAACTTGAAAACTCATGACAACCATGATTTTTCAGACGTGGGCATCTGGCAGACGTTGTCTCGAAAGTGAATGAACTGAGCTGTCAATTCAAGGAAAACATGAGACAGTATTTGTTGTCACTGATCAAATTTGAGCATTGAAGCAAAAATTAAAGCTTTGGAAAACTTGTATTCCCCACCATGAGCTTGGCAGCTTCCCAATATTTAAAGATTTTTCTGATGATCAGTGGTAATATTAATGAATGAGAGAGATATTTTTTGATATTATATAATAAAAACAACTTTTGGAAGATCTGTATAACTCAATAAACCAGAATTTTCCAAATGACCAATGCATGGTATTAAATACAAAACCATGCATGGGTAAAAGATCCATTCAAAGTGCAAGGTTAAACCAATGGATGTTAATGTATAACACAACCTGAAAAGTTCAGTGATATTGTTTTAGATTCCATATTGCAGCTAACTTTTAAGAAATCACAACTTGTTGAGTTTGAGTGTATATTAAAGAATATTCACAATTATGCTAATAAAAAAGCTATTAAAATACTCATTTTTGCAACTATGTATCTCTGCGAAGCTGGATCTTCTTCATATACTTCGACCAAAACAACATATCACTACAGACTGAATGCAGAAGCAGATATGAGAATCCAGCTGTCTTCTATTAACCCAGACATTAAAAAGAGCCACAGAATTTTAAAACAATGCTACTCTTCTCACTAATTTGTTTTGGAAAATATAGTTCTTTTTCATAAAAAGATTTTATGGTAACATGCTATGGGTTTATTATTTACAATGAATTAATAAATGAGCATTTAAAATTCTTCTCACACACATACACACCTCCGAACAAACTTTTTGGAGTCCTCAATAATTTATCAGTGTAACCCCAAATAGCCAAAGCAACCTTGAGCAAAAGGAACAAAGCCAGCAGCATCATGTCCCCTGATTTCAAACTATATTATGAAGGTATATCAAAACAGTAAGATATTGGCATAGAAACAGATCAACAGAACAGTATAGAGAGCCCAGAAAGAAACCTAAGAATATATGGTCAATTAATTTACAACAAAGCAGCCAAGAACATACAATGGGGAAAGGACAGTCTCTTAAATAAATGGTGCTGGGAAAACTGGACCACTATCTTACACCATGCACCAAAATTAACTCAAAAGGGATGAAAGGGACTTCCCTGGTGGCACAGTGGTTAAGAATCCTCCTGCCAATGCAGGGGACATGGGTTTGAGCCCTGGTCCGGGAAGATCCCACATGCCGTGGAGCAACTAAGCCCATGCGCCGCAACTACTGAGCCTGCGCTCTAGAGCCTGCGAGCCACAACTACTGAAGCCCATGCGCCTAGAGCCCGTGCTCCGCAAGAAGAGAAGCCACTGCAATGAGAAGCCCGTACACCGCAACGAAGAGTAGACCCCGCTCAGCGCAACTAGAGAAAGCCCACGCACAGCAGTGAAGACCCAACACAGCCAAAAATAAATTAATTTTTTTAAAAAAAGGGATGAAAGACTTGAAACCATAAAACTCCTAGAAAAAACATAGGCAATAACGTCCTTGACATCAGTCTTGACAATTTTTGGATCTGACTCCAAAAGCAAAGGAAACAAAAGCAAAAATATACAAGTGGGACTACATCAAACTAAAAAGCTTCGGCACACCAGAGGAAACCATCAACAAAATGAAAAGGCAACCTACTGAATGGGAGAAAATATTGGCAAATCCTAGATCTGATAAGGGGTTGATATACAAAATATATAAAGAACTCATACAACTCAATAGCAAAACAAAAAACAAACAAAAACAAAAAAACCCACCACAATCTGATTTTAAAATGGGCAGAGGATCTGAACATTTTTCCAAAGAAGATGGCCAACTGGTTACATGAAAAGATGCTCAATATCATTAATGATCAGGGAAATAAAAATCAAAACCACAATCAGTATCACTGCATACCTGTCAGAATGGCTATAATCAAAAAAAAAAAAAAAAAGAAATGTGTTGGCGAGGATGCGGAGGAAAGGGAATCCTTGAATCCATGTGCACTGCTGGTGGGAATGTAAATTGGTGCAGCCACTATGGAGGTTCCTCAAAAAATTAAAAACAACTACCATGATCCAGCAATTTCTCTTCTGCATATTTATCTGAAGAAAACGAAAACACGAATTCAAAAAGATATATATACCCCCATGTTCACTACAGCATTATTTACAATAGCCAAGATGTGGGAACAACCCAAGTGTCCACCAATGCATGAATGGATAAAGAAAATGTGATACACACACACTAGAAATATTCAGCCATAAAAAGAATGAAATCTCCTGATAAACCATAATGGAAAAGAATATGAAAAAGAATACATATATGTATAACTGAGTCACTGCTGTACAGCAGAAATTAACAACATTGTAAATCAACTATACTTCAATAAAATTTAAAAAAAAGAAAAAAGAATGAAATCTCGCCATTTGCAAAAATATGGTTGGACCTTGAGGGCATTATGCTGTGAAATAAGTCAACTAGAAAAAGACAAAAAGAAAAAGGTAAATACCATATGATCTCACTTGTATGTGGAATCTAAAAACAAACCCCAAGCTCACAAATATAGAGAACAGACTGGTGGTTGCCTGAGGTGGGAGGTGGGAGGTGGGTGAAATGGGTGAAGAAAGTCAAAAGATACAAACTTCCAGTTATAAAATGAATAAGTCATGGGGATTCATGTACAACATGGTGACTATAGTTAATACTGTATTGCATATTTGAAATTAGTTATAAGACTGGATCTTGAAAGTTCCTACTGCAAGAAAAAAAACTGATAAGCTATGTGTGGCGACACATTAGTTGGACGTATTGTGGTGATCATTTTGCGATATATATAAATATCAAATCGTTACACTGTAAACCTAAAACGAATATAATGTTATATCAATTATACCTCAATAAAAACAAACAAAACAACAAATAATAATGTATCAGTGTAAAGTGTCCTGATGCCAAAAAGTTTGGGAACCACTGCTCTAGATAATACCCTAAACAGTAAATATATTCAAACACAATAGCCAAGTAACTCTGTATACATACACAGAGAGTGTGTTAAGGCTGACATGTTTCCCTGGACAGTGAGATCTAAGAGTACAAATGAGACCATCCCTATTATTCTGTATTCACGTAATAAAATAGTACTTTGAAACTCAACCAGGATGATTCTTTATACTATTTCTTTTTTTTTTTTTCTTTCATTTTAATCAACAGAGATGTGATGGAAAGAACATTAAATATCAAGAGGAAAAAAATAGTACTTTGAACAACGGTCTTTCACCCCTTAGGACTCAGATGTGCGCTCTCTCCTTCAGGCTGCCTTGGGTTTAGGGAGTGTAGTTCCTAAGCCTCCGTCACACTAGGAAGTGGTGAGAAGGCCCATGGAGCCGAGGAGAAGCACAGTGAGCTCAGGGATATTTGTTAAGAGGCTCTTTCCAGAAAGCTTCAACTGTCTGTCTTCAGAGAAAAAGAAAACAAGGCACTAGACTCTGGCCTGGAGTCCCCTGCCCACCTTTACCCCATGTTTCTCTGCCACTGATGGGGAAGCATTTGGGTCTGACTTTACAGAAGCCTCCAGGTGTTCCCAATGCCAGTAAAGGTCAGACAGCACAGAACTGCTGTCCTGAAGCTAAAAATAATAAAAGGCGAGGAAACTGACTCTCAGATCTAGAAAACAGTGCCCACACACTCTGTCTTCAAGGGCCCATTGGTCAGGCTGTGCTTCTCCACTACCCACCCTGCTCCAGTGTTACTTTTTGGGTCTTTTTTTCTATTCCTGGCTCACTAGTGACTATCCAGAGATGAATAAGAAAACAAAACAAAACAAAACACAAGATAAAACACAAAACAGGTTGGTTACTGTATCTATGCTTTCCCTGCCACCCACACTTTGCTTACATTGGCCAAAAACCATTCACTATACTTTTCTGTGGGCTTCACAGATGAGTGATTCAAAATCCTACCACTAGCTATGGATGGAATAATTCAGGGAGCAAAGCTTCCAGGAGCCTCTTCACTCTACCGGGTTTGGCATTTTCTGTCCCGCCCCCATAAAGACATTTATATGAAGCTGGTTGAGCAGAAACGTGACCAAACTGGGCGAGTGACTTTAGCATTCTTCACAATAAGGTTGTGTCTCCCTATCACTCCACCCCCTAATCACCATCCAGCACAACACAGGGGTGAAGAGCTGAATTACCATTCTATTTTCCTTTGCTAAAATAAAGCTTCTATCTTTGGTTCACAGCAAGTCAAGGCTCAAATACTAGTGAGGTGGCTGTTTCATTAGAAAACAAAGTTCATCACTGTCCTCAGGCCTCAAGATGCAACTTAAATTTTTTTTTTTGGTAAAATAAAGCTAAACTGAAAAACAAATTTCCCTCAAAAGATACTTAAGGGAAAAGAAAGTCTCAATTAAATAGACAAGGAACTTTTCATATCAGAATAGGATGGAAGAGGCTCTCTATTGAAAAATCTAAGAAAAAATTCCAACTGTATGCTTTGTGATTAGAATTAGGAGATGTTTTCTGCAAATACAAAGTGGTTTACTTACAAGGTCCTTCGCAGAATTTCTAACTCGAAAGAAGTAGACTACTAAGGTGGTAGGTAAGAGTTCCCACACAAAGAGGACCACTCCGAATACTATGTATCCGGCATCTCCCAGCTGATTCTTCAAATCTGCCTGTTGAAAAGAGAAGAAAATAAGAGAGTCACTAGGTTGAGGGCAGAGGAAATAAGTTTGATTCGATTCTTTCTAACATGACAGAGACTAAATCTAATACACTGTAATTCTTTCCCCCAAAAATGTGCATGTTGAAATCAGATACTACTAATGGTCCAGACCTCAGGTGGGGAGTTATTTAAACCAGACAGGATAGATAATTATCTTCTTCAAAATATTCAAAGACAGACACTGCCAATCTCTGATGTTTTATTCCTTCACCCTCCAAGAATCTTCCTTACATCCAAATTAAGTCTCTAAGCCGATTTCCTTTTCTTCAACAACCGAGTAATGAGACTGTTGTGTTGCCTTCTCCCGATTCTTGAGAGCAGCGGATCATGTGTTGCCCTTGGGCTCACCCTTGGGATAAACGTGTCAGCTTTTAAACTTCACATTAACCACATCCTATGCTTTACCCTTTAAAGCTTTACTGCAGGCTAGATTGCCTAGAAAAAAATTCTCTTGAGTCCAGGATGTTTACCTGCCGGACCAGTGAGACGGCTGAGCGGATGTGGTGTAGCAGAGCTCTTCTCTCTGCAGGGCAGACGGAAGGTGTGTGAGGTTGTTGCTGGGCAAGTCGATCAGAAAGGCCGTCATGTCAAAGGAAGACTGCACCAACATCAAACCGTAAAGGGCCGATCCCCTGAACAGAATCCTTGTGCCTTCTCTACTACATCGTGTGTAAAGTACAGTAACCGAAGCCAATCATGCTCTGCTTCAGAAAGATTACTCTCACACTCTGCATCTCAAATTCTACTTACATGTCTCAAAAGTGTGTTGTGTGTGCTGCTTCCGTTCTACATAAATAACCCGCAACTTGGGGCCGTCTGTTTTGCTTGCTCCTAGATTATTTTGGTTGCAACACACAGACCTAGATATGTATAAATAAATAGATATCCCCAAAACAACAGAATTTTTTAAATTGTGATATTTTAAGTTCGTTATAAGCTCTTAATTGAAAGAAACGTTGAAATAATTATTTTGTTTTAAAACCAAATCTATGTTGTTTAATGGGGACAGAGTCTCAGTTTGGGAAGATGAAGAAGTTCTGGAGATGGATGGTGGTGATGGCTGCCCAACTGTCAATGTACTGAACGCCTCTGAACTGGACACTTACGAATGATTAAAACCGTCGATCGTATTGTATATTTTACCACAATAAAAATCCTCTATGTATTATGAATAAGTTTCTAATTTATCATTGTTGAACGTTTAGATCTTTATATATTTGATTTCTCACAACAGGACACAGCTTCAGCAGTGCTTTGCCCACCTCCCCCCCATCCTATATTTGTGCTGTTCGTTTGGGTGACGGGCGGCGGTGGTGGTTGTGGTGGTTTTTATCCTTTCTAATTATAACATCTTGCATGTGCCTCTTCTGGATTTCATCTTGTCCTCACAGTTTTAACTTATCACGGTCATTTTATTCTTTCCTCCAGTCTTAATTCAGTGCAATTCAGTGAAAGGTTTGAGCACTTCTGGGATTTTAGAAGTGGATTTGTCTAGAGTTGGGTATTCAGTGTTTTTCCAGGAAAATCTCAGGAGCGTTTGCCATTCAATCCAATAGACTCCTACTATAGACGTTTCTATTTCTTTATTGTAATGGCTTATCTGTGTGGCTCTTTTCCTCAGCAAACACAAACTCCTATTGGGAGGCTTAGGTCTGTTCTTTTTTGTGTCCCCAGCACTTTGCCCAGGGCTGGAGACGAAGAATCGATATTTCTCAAATGAGAGAACACTAATTCTCATTCTTTTTTATTTTGAGCTTTTGTGAACATGGATGCCAGATTATATTTCACTACCTTTGTTCATTTGTTTTATAATTTATGAATTTCTAGAATACATTATAAAAAAGAAAGAGTTTCATACTGAGATATAAAATGGGCTCTTACTAACACCTTAATATTCTTGGTCACTTTTGTCTACATTTCCTCAAATGCTGTTAGTTTACATGCTCCATTAAAAAAAACTTCATAATTTTATGTATTTTCTGAAACCTGGATACAATTTGTTTTTACCTTTGCAAATTTCACCCTTTAATAACATCATATTACATTTATATGAAAGCACATAAAAAATTTAAGTACTGCTTGACAAAAGCCCCAGAAAGTAGAAAGGAGAAGGAAGAGTGTGTGTGTGTGTGTGTGTGTGTGTGTGTGTGTGTGTGCTTCCTAGTTTTCTCAGAAGACATGTGAGCTGAACAAGGCAGGAACTATGATCCCACTTTACAGGTGAGGGTGCAGACACCACCCAGGTAAGTGACTCTCAAGGTCACCCAGCTATTTAGCAGCAGAATCAAGGAGCTTACACCTCTCTGCCACGTGGGATGCTGCAAAGCAAAGAGCCACCAATCAGGTGGCCCTCGTCGGCGCCCACTGACCTGGTCTGACACATTGTACCAGTCGTAATCAAAGGAATGGACATTCTTGCTCTGAGAAAACGACAGGATGAACAGGTTGTAGCAGGCTCGGGAGGCGTAGAGCAGGATGACGGTCACACCGACGGCAGTCACCTGACACACGGAGGATCCCTGGAAGAGCAGGAGCCATGAGAGGGGCACCCGTTCCAGGCGCAGGACCCCAGCCCCCTCCCAGAACACGGGCTGTGTTCGGACCTGCTAAAGCTTCGATCTCAGAGGCACTGCCGTCTCCTCCGAGCTTCTCCTCCACCCTCAGACCTTAAACCCAACTGCAAACCTCACCTCACGCCACACCCATCCCAAACTTCAAATTATCTTCATAGAGATGCTTCAAAACCTGGGACTTGATCTGGAGATGCCTGAAAATATGAGCCATTTGCCTAAGGCCTAGGTTTGGAAGAACAAGAAAGTCAGATGGCTTATTTGGTTAAATCTCTAAACGCCGCTGCTCAGCTCCAAGGACCCTCTCAGCTTATGAGCCCAGCGCCCGGCCCCTGGCTTGAGGACAACAAAACAACCTCAGAGGGATGGCGGCTGGCAGACAGCGCTGCTGTGGACAGTGGGTCTGGGCGGTGAGTACTTCCTCAAGACCCAGCATCTTCCAGGCGGGAGTGCTGGAGTCCCCATGTGACTCAGGGCTTGCAATTCTGTGCAAATGGGTCATTTGTGCCCCCATTTACGAAGCTATCAATTTCCAAAGTCAGTTAAATGACCCCTGGCTAGAAACGGTTAACTAAAAACCTGACATCGATTTTTGAGTTTTGTGTTTGAAAGTCATTAACTAAATCTAAGCTAGTATTTTATTTTGCCAGTGGTAGTTTATTAGCTTGTTTGCCATAGGGATCATCTAAATGGTACTTTGACAATCTAAAATGTGACCCCTCCTATAAAAATCACAATCCTGTTTTTAAAAAGCCTTCACTAGCCCTTATACAGGAGACACTATGAATAATAAAGTCAAGGCAAAGTTACGTCTAAAATTTGCCGACATTTCTCAATCAAAAAACGACGCTGCCACAGTAACTTCTGGGATTCTGCAAGAGTTCAGTCACATCACAGGACACCCTGATGAAGACTTTGTATTTTTGAAGTTGGAGGCGCAGACTTTAATCTACTGATCACTCCTGAAGACACAGGATCGTGGAAGGCATGGCTGCTCAAGTCTTCAGACCAAAGATGTTACAGCCACACGGGCCGTGAGGCAAGGAAGGCAGAGGGGGTGCCACGGGGCACAGCATCACTGAATTTCCGAAGCAGAGGAGCTGTGAAATCACTCAACTGCTTTACACATGAGAAAGCCCAGGCTCCATGGGGTGACAGGCTGGTGGGCCTGGGGTCGCACGGCCAGCCAGAGCCCAGGGCGTCTCTCCTGACCACCACACGCCACCAGGCTTCTCAGGGAGGGAGAGTCGAGGACCAGGCTGGTGAGGGGCACCTCAGAACCCCTGTTCCAGGCAGTGGACCTGCCCCTCTTTGTAACTCTGGGGGAAGAAAAGGAGAACACAGGAACCCTAGGGTGGGGGGCACAGCAGCTAAACAAGAGGACGGGCAGGAGCTGCCCTCTCCCAGTGTACGGTCAGGCCACTCAGGGTGGCTGTTCTCTTGCCCTCTGTCCATCCCCTGCCTGACCAGGGCCTGCTTCACCTACACCTACTCAGAGGACCGACCTGCCTACATACTTGCCCCAGGGCCCAGCTGGTGATTGTTCTTATCAAGGGGCCCCTCTGCTGGTTTCCCTGGTAACTAAGGAGCCCACTGGATGTCAATCCCCCCCCTTAACTGGTAATCTCCCCTTCCCCCGCCCCGGGAGCGAAGACTGCCAACAAGTCCTGCCTGCCGTCCACTGCACACGGTGGGGTGTTTCTCCAGGACCTTGCTTCACACGTGTAAGCTCCCCCATCTATTAAACCACTGACATCTCTGTTGCTGACTCCGGGCTCTTTCTTTGGTCTTGAAGCTGGTTATGCACAGGGATTGCAGGTCTGTGGGCTGCAGCCCAACACACAGCCTGTCTGGCTCCATCTCTGAACTGTCACCATGAGAGGCCTGATGTCCTGAACCCCGGGAGCAGTTCCCACTCTTAAGGGGGACCCTCTCATGGGCACAGCCAAGGCAGGGGTGAGCCTGGATCTGAGTCTCCCTTCACTACGACAGGGTGGTGGAGAGGACAGACCCCAGACCCCGGAGCCAGGCTGCGGAGACCGAGTCTTGGCTCTGCGTCTCCTGGCTGTGTAGCCCGGGGCGAGCCTCTGACCTCTTTTTGCCTCAGTTTCCCTGTCTATCAAGTGAGTGATACCTACTCCCATAGAGTCGTGAGGGTTACAGTCGTTTCCACATGCCGAGTGCTTATAAAAGTGCCGGGAACGCAGGGAACACTAGGTGTGTGTTTCTATTAATATTAGTGGCACAATCAATGCCATTGGTCCTTTAAAATGTCACTTGAACCGCTGTATCCATAAAACAGAGTCTTGGCTCTCTGCCAGCAACTCTGCACACCCCGGTACACCGCGAGCCACCCAGAGCCAACTCTCCTCACGTACAAAATTCAAGGAACTACACGGCTCCCTCTTCTGGCAACCACAACCAGGCTCATCATTTGTAGGTCAGGTGTGAGAGGCACTGGGTGAGTTCTGTTTGCAAACCAGGGAACTCTTGAGAACCAGTTTAGCAGCGGGATCTCGACCACATGTCCACCTTACCTTAGACTCCAAGTAAATGTTGGCTAAGGACATCTTGGAGATTTTGTAGAGACAGATGGACAGGGAGACAGCACACAGCACGAAGAGCGAGTCGTTGATGGCCACACGCACGGAGACGAGCCCTTTCCTCTCCCAGGTGCCCGTCTTCACCAGCACTGCACAGGTTAAATTCACCAGCAGGAAAACGAGGCTGATGAAGAGCGAGGCCAGGTAGAGGGGTAACCTGGGAAGGACCAGAGAGAGACTGAAGGCACCCTTCCACGCATGCTGCCTGTACGTTCTGGATCAATCCACAAGGAAACTGTGATTTTTTTTTGGTTAAATGCTAGAAGCAGAACATGCCAAAGTTAACACTTAAGAGCTCAGAGTTTGGGGCTGGTAGATGCAAACTATTACATTTAGAATGGATAAACAACAAAGTCGTACTGTAGAGCACAGGGAACTATATTCAATATCCTATGATAAACCATAATGGGAAAGAATATAAAAAGAATGTCTATATGTGTATAACTGAGTCACTTTGCTGTACAGCTGAGATCGGCGCAACATTGTACATCAACTACATTTCAATTAAAAAAATCAAAAAAAAAAAAAAAAAAAAAAGAGCCCGGTCTTTGGAGGGTTCCCGGATCTAAAAGACGAATCAACTACAAACTGCGCTCTCAGGAAGGTCCTTTACCTGAGCCCCGCTTCCCCTGTCCCTGGGAGGCTGTGAGGATCAGAGGAGCTGTATGTACATAGGCTGATGCACCCGCTACTCACAAGGATGCAGAGAGCAGAGCCGGGCTCAGAGGCAGGGCTGGGTTTCGGGGAGAGCGGGAAGCATCCTGCACTCTGAGAACCTGGGCAAGATCGCCCTGGGTGAGCCTTAGTGTCACCATCCGAAAGCAGACTAAATAATACCCACCTTGCTGGCTGTTTTTGCAGATCAAGTGAGATAATGCTTATAAAGGATTGTAGGGAATTCCCTGGCGGTCCAGTGGTTAGGGCTCTGCGCTTTCATTGCCGAGGGCCAGGGTTCCATCCCTAGTCGGGGAACTAAGATCCTGCAAGCGGCGCAGCCGAAAAAGAAAGGGGGTTTTACCCCCACCCCCAAAGTCATCAAGTCCGGGCAGCACCCCCTTTTGCGTGGGAACACTCACTGGCGGACAGTCTGCAGGGAGTAAGCCTCAGCCTTGGCACTCCCCTGGGGCGGAAGGGGACAGGCTACGCCACTGGCCGTTTTTAACTTGTGGTTTCTCAGAGCTACACGCCGCCTACGCGACCTGTGCAACGTCTAGAGAGAGGCTTCTCAGATTTACCAAAACCGAAATCAGTTCAAGTTTCTCTCTAGGACTGTCCATATCGTCTTTACTTCAGGTAAATATCACTCAAGAGGCAAATAAGGAACAGACTCGTTTGGCTCAAAAACAGACCATTTAAGTCGAATATGTCCGCAAGTCCCAAAGCAGAAAACCAGCAACTAAAAGCGGGCTTGAAGCTAGAAGGTAGTGTTGGGGTCTTCCAAAGCCATCACAGACTGGGACACAGAAACCTGGATGCTGGTCCCAGCTCCAGACATCACGCCACTGACAGGAGCCGGTGCAGTCACTGGTGGCAGGGGCAGCACAGCGATGGGGCAGCTGCAGTTTGCTTTCCTGCCGTCAGATGTCAGGGTGATGGAATAAACCCCCCACTTACCCAAGCTAATCTGAACGGGATTTTATGTCTTGCAGTGAATGATTTACTATCCACTGGCAAAGGCGCTCACATAATTTTCAGAACCCACATTCTGCCAAAGGAACTTGGCCTACCCCACTCCTCCTCAGCCTTCAGATCTTAGCTCAAACATCACTGCTTCCAAGAAGCCTTTCCTGACACCTCCTGCACACCCAGCCCTCACCAGACGCACGCGATCAGGTCTCCCTGAGGTCTGCTTCCCGGTCCCCTGCACTTGAACTTCGCAGACTTATCACCAGTTTATAATGAAGCATATGGACAGTGGTCTGACCACTGTACGCTCCATGAGGAGTCGAGATTTCGGCTCTTTCCTTCACCTCCTCTATCCACACTGTATACCGGAGGAGCTCAATAAACATGTCAAAGAGGAAGAGAGGGAAGGAGTCAGCCAGATGAAGAGGTGCACTCTGAATCCAAAAAGCATCAGTTAGATAACTAAACGAGGGCTGCCCTTTCTTTCCTAAACACACTCTACTGCAGCAGATACTAGATCCCCCCCCTTCTTGTGGAAACAATCTAAACCCGAGGGATTGTCTCTTTCAAAGTTAGAGAGAAAGAACTGCGGGTTCTTCCCACCGGAGCCCTGGGCTGGGGGGCCGAGGTAACAAGATGGAGAAGAGGTGGCCCGGGTCCCCTGCTCAGGGTGGCCGGGAGGACACTGGAGGGATGGACGAAGCGCACGGAAGAGAGAGTATGATCGGTACGAAGTCAGAAATGCAGGAAAGAGTATGCTTGGCTTGGGCTGAAGAGTGTTTGTAGGACTGAGCACCTTCTAGAAAAAGGCATCACCTGCTGCCCCATCACCTCCTCCGCAGGTACCCCTGCGGCCTCGAGTCCTCCCACCACCTACTCACTGACCTCAAAGGCGTGACCCTCGCCCCATCCTTCCCCCGCCTGAGCCTGTCCCTGGAGGCCCCTGGTCCCTCCTCCCCCTCGTCTTCCCCCGGGGTGACAGCATCTATGGCTCCTGCCCTGCACCCTCTTCCTCGGGAAATACGTTCCCTCCTCCGGCCTCAGTTACAGCTCCTGTACGACCACGTTCAAAAGCGCTTGTCTCACCAACCAGACCATCCCCTCAGTGGACGACGCTCAGAATTACCTCCGGCCTGCATTCCAAGATGTCAACAGTGGCCGCGCGGGAAAGACCCTCCTCCTGAGGCCTGATGTCACCACGGAGGACGTGTGTCAGCTCTGTGCCGAGAAGTTCCAGGGGGCCGACCCCGAGGAGTACGGGGAAGAAGAGCTCACCACCTCCCAGGAGACACGCGAGGCTTCCCAGTGGTGCATCCAAAGAGGGGAGTTAGGAACCTGGCCTCTGGCCTCCACGTGCCTGTGCTTGAAAAGCAGTCACCTCCTTGGGGATCACTCGGTTCAGTGACGGAGCCATCCACAGGCCGACGTGGCCAAGGGCACCTTTAGCCACGACGCCCAAGCAGGGTAGCTGAGGTTCATGAAACAGTAGGATCCATCCTTCGGAGCTGGAGAATTGCATCTGATGGTTCAGGTGTCCCGAGATCGTTTGCTGCCTACCCCCAGCCAGGTTCTAGGTTGGCTCACGTGTATGTATATGTACTAAATAAACATTTAAGGTACAAGCTCCCGAGTTCAACAGCAGGCTTTTGAGAAGACTGTCCGATGTGGTGCATGAAGGACCTCTCAGTTCAGTGAGTGTCTCCATCCATTCCTCCCTCCCTTCCTTCCTTCCTTTTTTTTTTAATGAAGAGCCTTTGTTTTACGAAACCTCCTTGGGCGGGGGGCAGTTTGCACAGAGGATGAGGGTCTCGTATCAACATAACACAGGTAGTTACAAAAACATGTTATTGTACTGTGTAAAGATGCATAGTCATCTAATTTGGTTGGCTTTGTACCTTGTCCCTTTTTAAGCTTTTGCTGTACATCTAGAACCCTCAACACATACTGTGTTGTACTTCCTTTTGTAAATGATTTTTTGAATGGAATTTTGCACATAATACATTGTAATACTGTATGATAATCATCTGTGAAAATAATCCTTGAAATATTTTTTTAAAAAAAGCGCTTGTCTCGAGCCACTGCCTCTGTCCAAGTCGACTCACGTTCCAAACAGCCTCCATTGAGGCCCACGTGCAAGCTTAACTTCTAATGTTCCTCCTCCTGCACTCCCCAAGTTTTCCTAATACAGCTGTCCCTTGGTATCTGCAAGGGACAGCTTCCAGGATCACCAGCCAATACCAAAATCCAAGGATGCTCAAGTCCATTACAGAGAATAGTGTAGTACATGTCACATAAGGGACTGTCAGCCCCCTCCCACCCTCCAGATCTGCATGTGCGGAATCTGTGGATACGGAGGGCTGACTGTAAACTATTGCTACTTTAAACTGTCCTTCTTAGAAGCAACATCATTCCATGGTAGACTCTGAAGTTCCAGACAAATAGTCTGGCAGAAACATGAACTGAACTCCTCAAAAGTAGTGAAGGGACAGACACAGAGAACAGACTTGTGATTGTCAAGGTGGGGTGGGGGAGGGATGGATTGGGAGTTTGGGACTAGCAGATGCGAGCTATTATATACAGAACGGATAAACAACAAGGTCCTACTGTATAGTACAAGGAACCATCTTCAATATCCTGTGATAAACCATAATGGAGACGAATATGAAAAAGAATGTGTATATGTATAACGGAGTCACTTTGCTGTACAGAAGAAATTAACACATCGTAAATCAAATATACCTCAATAAAATTTTTTTTAAAAAGCAGTGAAGGGGGCTTCCCTGGTGGCTCAGTGGTTGAGAATCTGCCTGCCAATGCAGGGGACACAGGTTCGAGCCCTGGTCTGGGAAGATCCCACATGCCGCAGAGCAACTGGGCCCGTGAGCCACAACTACTGAGCCTGCGCGTCTGGAGCCTGTGCTCCGCAACAAGAGAGGCCGCGACAGTGAGAGGCCCGCGCACCGCGATGAAGAGTGGCCCCCGCTTGCCGCAACTAGAGAAAGCCCTCGCACAGAAACGAAGACCGAACACAGCCAAAAACTTTTTTTAAAAAATTAATTAATTAATTAATTAAAATTATTTTTAAAAAAAAGCAGTGAAGGGCTTCCCTGGTGGCACAGTGGTTAAGAATCCGCCTGCCAATGCAGGGGACGCGGGTTCGAGCCCTGGTCTGGGAAGATCCCACATGCCGCGGAGCAACTAAGCCCGTGCGCCACAACTACTGAGCCTGCGCTCTAGAGCCCGCGAGCTACAACTACTGAGCCCACGTGCCACAACTACTGAAGCCCGCACGCCTAGAGCTGGTGCTCCGCAACAAGAGAAGCCACCGCAATGAGAAGCCCGTGCACCGCAACGAAGAGTAGCCCCCGCTCGCCGCAACTAGAGAAAGCCCGCATGCAGCAACGAGAACCCAACGCAGCCAAAAATAAATAAGTAAAATTTTTTTAAAAAGCATTGAAGGGAAACAGCAAGATCAGATGAAAAACAAAAACAAACACACAGCACACAAGTCTCATCACTTGTATCTTGGCCCATGTACTATCGCCTAACTTTCTGAACTTCAGCTTCCTGGGATACAAAAGGAGGATCAAAACATACACTTTCTGAATTTTAAATAAAAATCTTTGTAAATTTAAGATGATACATGTTTAAATAAAATATGTACAGATTTTTACATCTTTGTAAAGTAACAAAATAACTAAAATTTCATTTTGACTCTAGAAGGTAAGTGGCCAAAGCCACCTTTCCAGAAATGTTTACCCAGGCAGCTGAGCTCTCCCAGGCAGGGACATCAGGACACCTTGACTCATGCGGTGCCCATCTCACATCTTCTGAACACCTTGTCTCCCTTCCCCCTCTGCCCAAGGCTGACCATTCTTGAATTTTGTTTTATGTTTTTTTCTATATAGCAGGTTCTTATTAGTTCTCTATTTTATACATATTAGTGTATATATGTCAATCCCAATCTCCCAATTCATCCCACCACCACCACCCCGCCCCCTGCTTTCCCGCCTTGGTGTCTATACATTTGTTCTCTACATCTCAAGGCTGACCACTTTTTTTTTTTTTTTTTAAGTCTTTATTGAATTTGTTTCAATATTGCTCCTGTTTTATGTTTTGGTCTTTTGACGTGAGGCATGTGGGATCCCAGCTCCCCAACCAGGGAGCGAACCCACACCCCCTGCATTGGAAGGCGAAGTCCTAACTACTAGACCACCAGGGAAGTCCCCCAAGGCTGACCATTCTTGAAGCCACTGGGGTTCTTTGCTGCCGGGAAGTCAATAGGCCTCTTTGAAAGCTTGGGGAAAGCGATGGACCCGCCCCACCCCCTCAGGAAAAACACGCATATCTACCTCCTGCTATCAATTCGGCATGTGATTGAAAGCCTCCTCTTCCAGATTACGAGTCTCTCCTGCTCAGCCCTGCATGGGCCTCGCTGGTGAGTTCCAGAAACAGAGCCCGCCAGCAGTCGGCAGCCAGGGACTGGGGGTCAGGCCACCAGGGGGAGGGGGCAGGGCCTCGGGGACAAGGCTCTACCAGAGCTGCACCTGCACCCAGAGGGTAGGGAGGGGGATGTCTGGCCACGCAGGTATCTTTAGGAAGCTCGCCTTCCTTCTGCTGAGGCCCTTGACCTCGCAAGCGCCTCGGAAAGGTTTAGACACAGCGTGCGCGACTTAGACTTAATTCCCCTCTCCGTTCTCCCTGGTTAGGAAAGGCACCAGACTCTTGTTTCTTTTTTTTTTTTTTTTTTGGCCATGCCACACGGCATGTGGGATCTTAGTTCCTCGACCACGGATCAAACCCACGCCCCCTGCAGTGGAAGCTGGGAGTCTTAACCACTGGGCCGCCAGGGAAGTCCCTACCGGACTCTTGTTTCTTCTAATCAAGGCCAATATGCTGCAAGGCCTGCTAAGCGGTGATTCAGTGAGCAGTGAACGCGACACCCAGCAAGCAGGCCGGTTTCGGGCAGCTCACAGAGGAGTGATGTGTGCAAACCTCGAGGTCACCTGCTGTCACACAGAGATATGTCCCGGGGGAGGGGGGGGAGGGTGAACTTACCGGTATTTGAGTAATTCTGGAGAATATTTTGACTTGGCTTTAAAAATCACCTGCAATGACAAAAAAACACGGCAAGTTGGGGACACAGTCTGCTGACACTGACACACTGATTTCCTTGCTTAGAACTCCCATTTCCCTTGGTGCCTGGGTGCTGAGGCACGGCCTCTGAGATCGAGACGTCTGCTTTGTGAGAAAGTTTGTGAAGCTAAACATTGTTTAGGCTGTGCATACAATTTAAATTTAATTTGAAATTTAAAAGGAAAGGTATTTACAAATGGTAAAAATGTTTTGTTTTTTTAAGGTATTACTGGTCTACCACTAGCCGGTACGTCCTTTATTTTAAGATTTATATTTGAAGGACTTCCCTGGCGGTCCAGTGGTTAAGACTCCACGCTTCCAATGCAGGGGGCGTGGGTTCCATCCCTGGTCGGGGAACTAAGATCCCACATGCTGCAGTGTGGCCAAAAAAAAAATTTTGTATTTGAGCCCATACTTCCCCCAGAGATAAACCGTTCACTCTCACACTTTATTAGGACTTTCACTGGCACCAAAAGAATGTGGTTTGAATGTACGTGTGTCCATCGACTTAGGCCTCAAACTCTGCAGCCCACTGGACTACAGGAGTGTCAACCTCGATGGCATGCTGCCTGCTGGAATTTCCCCAGACTTTCGCAGCCGGCACAGTCTGTTAACAGGCCCACGCGGGGGGCAGAGGCTGGCCTGGCAGAGCCTGTGAGAAGGCGAAGGGGAGACGGAAAGCAGGTGTCAGCTCCGGCTCCAGCCCCACGAGACCCGTGGCTCTTCCCACGGTGCGGGTGTGTGCTCGTGGGAGCCCCGAGGGCGGTCACCGGTCAGGCTCTGGCTCAGGGCGCAGCGGAGCAGCAGGGCAGGTGCCCGTACACTTGCTCTCCTGACCCCCGGTGTTCACGAGCGGTGGCGGCAGCACGGGGAGAAGGAAAGGAAGGGTGTGGAAGGGTAGAGGAGTGAGGACATTTTTTCAGAGATGCTCCTGCTGTGGACGGCGAGGGTCAGACGACCTGCACTCCCTGCATCCGGCTCTCCCTCTGCATGGAGCTCCCAAACATGCCCTGGGCACCCCGCCTTTCCTCCTGCTGGCCCTGAGTGCTGCAATGTCCCTCTGGGAACCCAGCATCCTCCGCCATGCGCTGTTCCCCTCTCCTCAGCCCTCCGGGCCCTTGGTACTTCCCTTGGGATTTACTCAGCCCCCAAACGCCTGTCTAAGGGGGAGAAACCCTGCCTGAGCGGTGAGGAGGGAAGGACAAGGGGAAAACAGGGTGAGGAGTAAGGGCACGGTCCTGGCGACAGGTGAGGAGGGGACAGGCAGCCCTGAAACCCAGGGCGGCTCACGGGGGGTCCATACTGTCGCCTTCCTGTCTGAGGAGCGAGCAGTGAGAAATCAGTCTGCTGGAGGGTTATGTGAACATAATGCTGGGAAAGCCTTCAGTGGATCCAAGTGCCCTGCCGTGTCTGCAGATGCAGACAGATGTCACGAGGGGCAGTGAGCCTCCAAGTGACCCTAGGGGCCGATTCCCACAAAACACGTGCAATAGAAGCAGCCATTCCCCCAGGAACCTTTTCAAAGACACACTTCTGAGGACCCTCAGTAGTAATTCTCAGACTTATCCGTGCATAGGAATCACCCAGGGAACCTGCTAAAGATGCAAATCCCAGAGCCCCACCCTCCGAGGTGCCAAGCTGATGGGTCTGGGCTGGGGCCCAGGGATCTGCATTTTAATAGACTGCCCACCCCGAGCGAGTGATTCGGATTCGGGTTTGGCTAGCACAAAGACCGCCTCGTAGGAAATACGAAAGAGATGAAACTGCCTGACCTAATATTCTTGAGTAGCTTTGCAATCATTCATTTCAAACACACTGAAACAGTTGTTCACAGCAATAAGACGACACCACAAGAATCCAGGTACAGTGCCAAGAAAAGAGAACAGGGGACGCTCCAAGTCCACGGACAGCACCCCACGACGTTCACGCTCACGCCTGCCTCAAACTTACAACAACGTGCCACCAACTGAGGACTCTAATCCTCAGAATCAACATCTGGGCGAGAGGGGAACCGCAGACATTCCTACAGACTTTACAATAAGCAAACCCACGCCCCGCTTTTTAAAAACACATTTTCAGAGCTTCACAGGGGAGCATTCCAAACTTATGGAGGAATTATTTTGTTTGTGACATGAGTTTTGTCTCTGTCCTAAATCCTTTTGGGAAGGAGGTAGCAAGTAGGGGTTCACACCACAAATAAAGTACCTGGTAAAAACACAAAGAGATGGCGTGAGTACACTGCCCTTACGTCAAAGGGGCCCCGAGATCAGCTTTCTCTGACAAGTTCCCGTGGGATTTTAGGCAAGTCACATCATCTTTGGTATTTCTCTGCAGTCCATGAGAAGGAGAAAAGTTATAAAACAACCTCCCTTAGGAATAAGACATAGATTAATACATCACTCCAAAGTTCTGTTACTGATAATACTGAATAATACTGATTCATGCAACCTATAACAATGCTCTCAGAAAAATGCTCTTATGACACATAGTACTTGAAGATCTTGCTTTTAAATAATCAAGAGAATTCTTGGGGCTTCCCTGGTGGCACAGTGGTTAAGAATCCGCCTGCCAATGCAGGGGACACGGGTTCGAGCCCTGGTCCGGGAAGATCCCACATGCCGCGGAGCAACTAAGCCCGTGCGCCACAACTACTGAGCCTGCGTGCCACCACTACTGAAGCCCGTGCTCCGCAACAAGAGAAGTCACCGCAATGAGAAGCCCGCGCACAGCAAAGAAGACCCAGCGCAGCCAAAAATAAATATTAAAAAAAAAGAGAGAGAATTCTTCACAGATATCAAAGTGAGGAGACGAAACTACAGTATTTTTTAACCATGTTTAAATTGAAGCATAGTTAATTTACAATGTTGTGTTAGTTTCAGGTGTACAGCAAAGTGATTAAGTTATACATACACACACGTGTGTGTATATATATACATATATATATGCATACATATATTCTTTTTCAGATTCTTTTCCATTATAGGTTATTACAAGATGTGAATATAGTTCCCTGTGCTATACAGTAGGACCTTGTTGTTTATCTATTTTACATATAGTAGCTTGTATGTGTTAATCCCAAACTCCTAATTGATCCCCCCCCTTTCCCCTTCAGTAACCATAAGTTTGTTTTCTATGTCTGTGAGTCTATTTCTGTTTTGTAAATAAGTTAAACTGTTCCATTTTTTAAGATTCCACACATAAGTGATATCATATGATATTGAAACTACAGTATTTTTTAAAAAGTGTTTGAACCTGTCGACGAAATATACAAATATCGTTTTAATATTTCGCCACCCTTGGGGGGCTTACTCGGTGGCAGGTAACTCAGCTGACTCTCATACGCCAGGGCCATTGCTGGGCTCCCAGAAACCACCCACAGGTGGTCCCGTGCTATGGACTCAGCTCGGTGCAAAGTGCTGTCACGGATGCAAGAAAAATTTGACCCGTTCTGCCTTCAACAGGGTTACGGTCCCTACTGGTGAGGGAAAACCTGGACTGGGAAAATGACAAGAGGAGATGCAACCCAGAAAGGCCATGGGCTCAGGTGCTCTGGGCACAGGGGGCTGATCTGCAGGTTGGGGGCTCGGCCGCGTGACAGGCACATCAACTCTTCCTGCTCCTCGGCCACATCCTGCCTCGTCTCACCCAGGCGGCTCCTGGTCCCACCAGGACGGCACGAGAGCACAGGCACGGATCAGGGTCAACCCGTGGCCCATGGGGCACCCAGCTCACTGCCACCACTCGGCCAGCGCTGGGTCTTCAGGGCCCGGGACCTGCAGATCCACACCCCCAGCCAAGAGCTGCAAAAGCAGTGAACCCTCCCAAGTGGAAGCGTAGCCCAACTGTGCACCATCCTCCATAAATAAAATAAGAGACGTTTCTTTACTTCCCACGGTCCCTGCAGCCCCGAATGCACATGCCAGATGGACGATGAACTGAAAGGAGGCAGGGGTGGGAGGCCAGCCTGGTGGGACCCCAGAAATCCCTTCCTGGAACACAGCAAAGGTCAGGGTTCCCAGCCATGACTATCAAATATCTGGTCCAGGACTCGAGCTTTATAAACAATCACATGCTTTGCCCCCATAATTCTCCTTGTAAGAACTGACTCTGAGGCTGGGTTTCTCAAAGTGCGCCCACAGAACTGGGAATTCATAAAGGTGACTGGAAATAGGTGTTAGGTCAGCAAACAAATTTAGAAACTTATAGGCTACCCAGCTTTTCCCTGCAAAAATTCCCAGAGCCTTTAAAAGGCTAATTACTCTATGTTGTAAATCTTCAAGGGAAACGCAAGGTATGCAGCAATTTTCCAAACTTATTTGGCCACTGAAGGTGTTCCTAATGAGTGTTCCAGGGAACAGAGTTTGGGAAACACTGCCCTTAAGGTGCTAAGCACAGGTGGAATGTTCACTGCAGCCTTAATAATAGCAATAATAATAATAATCACAACAACAAGAACAAATGACAACTTTAAAATCATACTCAGCCTTCACCCCTGTGAACACCAATCAAGCAAGGCATTGAGCACGAGGGGTTCCCCAGGTCAAGCATTCTACCCCAAAAGGAACCCAAAGCCCCATCCTGTAAAAGATGGGGAAACCCCACAAAACTTAGATCCTCATTAAGTCCACATCGCGCAGCCTGGAGGAGAAAAGTCATCACCAGGTAAGGAGACAGTCTGACATGAAATAAACCATTTGATCCTCTCTAAGCTGAAAGCCAGGGTGACAGATAACGACATCAAAATAAAAGCCTCAACCACGATTTGTAAAAGCTCTGTCCACTCTTTACAATTTGTGGCAATTACGGTTGACCCCTGAACGACGAGGGGGTCAGGGGCTCCCTGACCCTCCATGCAGGTGAAAATCCAAGTAGAATTTATCATGGGTCTTCAGCATAAAGGCGGCTTCCCTGTATCCACAGATTCAACCAACCGCAGATCGTGTAGTTCTGTAGTATCCACTGTGGAAAAAAAATCCACATCTAAGTGGACCCATGTTGTTCAAGGGTCAACTGCTTATGTCTTGAATTCACCTGGGCCTTTGCAAGTTGTGCTTAGAAGCTCTGCCCTGTCCTTCAAGTTAATCCTTAAACCTAAGTTGCTTAAAGTTGTATTTAAATTCCTGGGATTTTAAACTGACACAGTATACATTTAATTGCAGCGTCATTTTTGCCCTCATTAAAGAAAGTACATAAATGTCTGGACCAAGTTTTCAAAAAAAAAAATTCTAAACTCTCCTACTCACCCCTCCCCCACTCCTGTCTGTGTTCCAAGGAAATTCATTAAAGATTGATTAGTGCCCAGAAGTGGAGCTAACCCTCCGGGGCTGACTCCTGCTCTCTTATCGGGCTGCCCATCTCCTGGAGTCTGCGCTGGCTCCCACGGACCCGCTGGGAGGAGGGCAGGGCTCCTGAGGGGGAGGCAGACAAGCATGAATTACGCCTTCCTATTTTACAGCCACTGCTACTGACAGTGCGGGCTGCACCTGCTCCCTGCAGAACCAGACCTACCAGATGGGAGGGACCTGTGAGCGGCTGGGGAACAAGTGAGGCCAGACAAAAATTCAAATTCTCCCCACATTCAGACTGGTGGTGTTTGTGATGGGTCAACTGACACTGAGCACCAGACCTGGAATCGAGAATTGTGAAAATAAGGAAACGCTGGTCCCTGACCTCCAGAAACTACAACCAGATACAGACATGGTGTGAGGGGGGTGTGAGGTGTGAGGAGGTGAGACAGCCTGAGGGGAACCTGGACCCCCTGGGGTGGGCCAGGTGGGCAGCAGGCTAGGCTGGGGTACAAGTCCAGGCAGCAGCCTGAAGTCAGGTAAGGCACGTGCACTTCCCTGTAAGAGAATCAGAAGGCTTTCAGTAGAATCCACACAATCTGAAATCAGAGTTGTGCTTTTAGAGGGGGGCAGGGGTGGGGACCAGAGACAAAGGGCCTGGACTAGGGGTTCAGAAAGAAGGTGAAAACAGAGGTGTATGTTTACAGGCAAATCAAAGACAGAATGTAGCTTAGCGGTTGCCTGGGTCTGGGGGGTTGGGGAGAAGTGTGGGTGACTGCTAAGGGCTCCAGGGTTTCTTCTGGGGGTGACAAAAAAATGTTCTGAACTTTTATGACCCAGAAACAGACTCACAGACATAGAGAACAGACCTGTGGTTGCCAAGGGGGGGTGAGGGTGAGGGAGGGATGGAGTGGGAGTTTGGGGTTAGCAGATGCGAACTATTATCTATAGGATGGATAAACAACAAGGTCTTACTGTACAGCACAGGGAACTATATTCAATATCCTGTGATAGACCATAATGGAAAAGAATATGAAAAAGAATGTGTATATATGTATAACTGAATCACTGTGCTGTATGGCAGAAATGACCACAACCTTATACATCAATTATACTTCAAAAAAAAAAATGTTCTGAAATTGATAGTGGTGATGGTTGGGCAAGTCTGTGGATGTAGAGCTTTAAATGGAGAACAGTACAGAGTGTGAACTGGTCTCAATCAACATAAAGGAGCAGAACAGCAGGCAAGGAGCTGGCCCGGGGGTGCGGGTGGCACGTAGGCGGGCAAAGGGGGAGAGAGAGGCCTGGGTGAGGGACCATCAGGGTGCCAGATGCTGCTCAGAAGTAGGACAGGATAACCGTGGGGAGCTGGGCAGATAGGGAGGGGCCTGGAGGGGAAGTGGGGGGAGGCAGGAGGAAGTGGGAGCGGGGCGTCTATTCTAGAGCATCAGCTACTCTTTAAAAATGTGTTTGTGAAATGAGAGAGAGATTATTCAAGGGCACTAGGACCTGGTTTAAGATCAGGAGCCTGGGCCCTGGGACCCACCGGGATGGCAGAGCAGAGGGAGGGAGAGGCGGGAGGCAGGGGTGCGGCCAAGAGAGAGGAGCAGAGCAGCAGTTTCCATGGAAACTCCCATCCTGTTGTGGGACTAAAGCATCTTGCCCTCACCCATTCCTGTCTGGTCTCAGCATCATTTCCACGGCCTTGCGGAGTCCTACCTAGAACTGACGCCCAGGACAGGAAAGCCAGGTGACTTTCTGAAGGTTTAATTCCGGTTTGGGGAAGTGGGAGGACGTCCCCACCCCCAAGCTGGCCCCAGGGAGGGAGGCTGGGGTGGGGAGAGCCCGCCTCTGTTCCCAGCCCCCCTCCCGCCTCGCCCACACTCCCCACCCGTGGGGCTCTGTGCCCTCTGGGCAACCCCAGGCCCTTCCCGCCACCTCCCGGATGACGCAGGAGGGCCCAGAGAGCCGCCTATGACGTACATGCGTGACAGAAGTACAAAGGTTCTAGAAGCAGCTGCTGCCCTCGGCCTCCCTCCCCTCATACATCACAGCCCCTGAACGGCTCACCCATTCTGTTCCCACCCTTTGAAGTCCTGCCTGCCTGTTTTTCCTCCTACCAACCCCAGCTGGCCTTTGCTGCTTTACAGTCATTTCTCCTAATGAAGCACACTGGCTGCTTCTGGCAGAAAAGGCCCCAGGCTCTTCCGTGTGGGGATGACAGTGACCCTTGTGCATTCGGGGAAACTAAACAAAAGTAACCTCTTCTGTCCCCAGAGGCAGCGTCCGTGTCAGCTCAATGAAGCGCTATGCCTCCAGACCTGCACTTTATTCACAATTTCTCTATGTGGCCATTTTGCTTTATAAATTCCACACCCACCCCCACCCGCCCCAGAGAACGACCCGTGTCGCCGAGTCTCCGCTTCGGTGCCACCTCTTCCTGAAGCGCTGCCCCCTTAGAAGCGAACAGGCAGGTGGACACTTCACAACCCTCCCATCCTGAACAGGCTCCAGACCCCAGGCCCAGGCTGCACACCTGGTCCTGTGTCTGTGGTCCCGCCCGGGGGCTGAGGCCCCTGGAGACCCTCACAGTAACCAAGAGGGTCTGTAACTCTGTGTGCACCAAGCACAGACCCATGTCTAAACCAATCTCTGCCTCCTCCCCCTCTCTCTCTCACATACTACTTTTAAATGTATGTATGCAAATTCGTTTGAAAATGTTACACATTTATAGTAGGTTTAAACTTTACTATAAACTATGTCACGTATACACAAAGAAATAAAGTAACCAAAATTCACTACCCACCATGCAGTTCAGTCACCTTTGACACCGCCCTGTTTGCTCCAGTTCATTTTATTTCTAATAAATAAAAAGACACCATTGAAACCCCCAGCGTCTCTCTCCTTGGTTCTGATCCCTCCCTCCTCCGCAGAGGGAATGGCCACCTGACTTTGGTGTTCTGATAGCCAGCAGGCTTCTACTTTTACGAGGATAAACAATATATAGTCCCATCTTGCATGGTTTCTCACTTTGTTTGAGTCAATGCCTTCCATACCCTTCTGCAACTTGTCTGTTCACCTGTCACGAGGTATTTGTAATGTATCGATGCTGAGACACTTGGCTCTCATTCATGCGTTCTCACTAAGGCTGGGTATTCCACCGTCTGCAGGTCACAGCTGTGTGTCCATCTCCAGCAGAGAGACGCCTAAAGATGGTTAAGAATGTGGACTCTGGGGAATTCCCTGGCGGTCCAGTGGTTAGGACTCAGCTCACTACCATGGCCCTGGTTCGATCCCTGGTCGGGAAACTAAGATCCTGCAACCCGTGCTGGGCGGGTTATGCATGCATGCATGCAGGCATAAATAAATAAATAAATGTATGTATGTATGTATGTATATGCATATATGATAAAAACTTGAAAAAAAAAAAAGAGTGTGGACTCCGGAGCTGGCTCCCCTGGGCTTGAATCTTGGCTCCACCAATAATCAGCTGTGTGACTTTAGAAAAGTTACCTAACCTCTCTGTGCTTCAAGTACCTCATCTGTAAAATGAGACTAATAACAGTGCCCATCTCATAGGTTTTTGTGAAGATTAGGTGAATTACCACAGATAGAGCACTCAGCCAAATGCCTGCCACCTACCAGACACTATCTCAGCGTTTATGTGTTTGCTGCCCCCGCTGCTGCTATATTATTACTACCAGTCCCTGCAAATGCTCTCAAACCACGATTCTAAATGCACAGCTACTAAACTGTGATCATAAATGCTCTCTTGACCATAAAAGGAACTTTCGTACTCAAGAAGGTTAGGAACCACTGACACATTCACGATTTGCGTTTGTGATCCCTCTGTGTTGGCCACTTCCTGATATATTGGGGAAATTATGCAAACCCTGAGGCCCTGGTCTCCCTGGGTGACAGTCATTAGTCTGTGTTTCCACATGCTAAGCATCCTCATTCACCAGAGCAGGGTGACTCGACCTGCAGTTTTTTAATTTTTGGAGCGCGCTGAATTCAAATGCAGGATGTCTCCCTTTGCATAGCAATCCCTGAAGAAGAGCAAGGTCTACTCTCTAAGACAGCAAGGGCGGGGCGATGTCTCTATGTCTGCAGACACTGGCCCTGTTTTTAAAGCCACAGAATACATAAAATAGATAACCAACAAGGACCTACTGTACAGCTCAGGGAACTCTACTCCCTATAAAGGAAAGGAAGCTGAAAGAGAACAGATTTATGTATATGTATAACTGCATCACTTGGCTGGACACCTGAAACTAACACAACACTGTGAATCAACTATGCTTCAGTGAAAAATAAAATTTCCTCAAAAAAAGCCACGGAACCCCATGAAAGAAAAAGGAGTATGCTGTCCATGCCAAGTCATTCTGGGTGCAGCAGCCTGGAGCCAAGGCATGCTCTGTGTCCCCACCTGGGCAGGTGTGACAGGCCCCCAGGGAAGTGACTGGCTCCCAAGGTCAGGTCTTCAGCTTGTCATCTCCTGTCTTTGAACTTGGCAAGTGCGTGGTTCAAGGAGCGAGTCCTACTCACTGCCTGGCCTCATGGTGACCGTTGGGACAGAGGACCCCCAGCACCTAGGCGAGCTGCTTTCATATGTGATATCGGGACCAACAATGATGCTGCCTCTCCTGTGAACTCCTGTAAAGCCCAGAACTCCCTGGAAGCACCCTCAGCCTTCTCCCGCTCTCCTGAGAGCTCTGCTGCCCTGTCCTGTCCTGTCCAGCTGAGCCAGCATCGGAGAGCCCTCCTAAGGCGCGCGTGTGTGTGTGTGTGTGTGTGTGTGTGTGTGTCTGTCCCCTATCCCCCCAGTCAGCCTGGGAGCCCCACGAAGGCAGGAGCTCAGCCTCACACTTCTCTGCCCTGTAGTCTCAGGACCCCTTTGCAAATGATGAAGGGATGAGGTCTCACGGGATACAGGCGTCTCCACCTGCCCCCTCCCTTCCTGAAGGCTCTTCTCCTGCTCCAGTTCCCAGGGATCCAGCCAAGCCCCTCTCTCCTCCACCGCCCCCCCCGCGGCTCACCAGAGCCTCCGTGTCCCTATCAACTGAACTGCAGCTCCATCCAACATCACCAACACCGGCCCAGCCACCTCGCAGGCTCTCGGCTCCACACTGGTCAAGTCAGGCCCACAGGTACCACCCACGACTGGCAGCAGCACCCTGGAGGGCGCGCCTGATCAGAGGCCCTCAAGGTCTCCTGACGACACACTGAACGCTGGCCTTCAGGCGCCCTGATTTTTCCTGTGTCATCTCTTGCTACCCGAGCGTCTGGGTTCAGGGGCGCGCAGCTGGCCAGACTGCCATGAACCTGCCTTTTTTTTTTTTTTTGGCCGCGCTCGGCTGGTGGGATCTTAGTTCCCCGACCAGGGATTGAATCCAGGCCCACGGCAATGAAAGCGCCAAGCCCTAACCACTGGACCACCAGGGAATTCCCTGAACCTGCTTTTTTGCTCACCCCTGATAAACTCTCTTTACGCTCCTGGGCCTCAGGGTCCCACTGTAAGATAAGAGGGTCAGTACAAATGTTCATCACGGTGACTTCTGCTTTCAAAACTATGACACGAAGTTCCCAGAGGGATCCCAGCCCCATAGGGATCGCTGAAGCCTTGCTTATAAGTGGGGGTGGGCCTGACTTGTAGGGGAGGAGGGGAGGGACGTGGGCCCAGCCGCCCCCAGGGCAGCCCGGGTCACCTCACTGGTGCAGCTGGAGGTGAACAATGCCCATCAGCCTCCCTGGCAGGCGTCTCCCTCTGCGGGCTCATGAATGGGAAGGGCTGTGGCCACACAAGGTACCATGATCGGTATGATGTTTCTGAACTGCTCCTGCCACGATGGCAGTTCACAGTTTACCTGCCAGGGCCCTGCCCATAATTATTCTAAACGGGCTTAAATAACGTAACACATCATAGCACGGAAGATACATTTCTCCACCTAGGAAGCTTAGCTGGGTTACCAGCCAGCCGGGCCCCAAGGCTTCAGGCTTTCGTGTGGCTGCAGCAGCATCGGGCCATGGCTCGCCACTGGACCCCAAACCTCTCGGCAAATGATGTACGTACTACAGAATAGGTAGTGAAGATGCCTCAGGGTTTTTTTTCCCTCCAGAAAATAACTTTCTGCCTCGGAAGGAAGGACAATTCTGAGGTTTCCTGGAACTCTTGCCCTTGCTGGGAGCAGTGTGGTATTTTTTATGAACTACATGTTTGTGTCCGCCCCAAAGTCACATGTTGAAATCTAACCCCCATTGTGATGGTATTAGGAGGTGAGGCCTCTGAGCACTTAGGGTCAAGAGGGTGGAGTCCTTGTGGGTGGGATTGGTGCTCTTATCAAAGGGACCCCAAGGAGCCTCCCTCTGTTCCCTACCAGGTGAGGACGCGAAGGGAAGCCGGCTGTCTGCAAGCAGGAAGAGGCCCTCGCCAGAGCCCGACCCTACTGACACCCTGCCCTCAGGCGACCAGCCTCCTGAGAGAGCGAAGTGTCTAGTGTTAGTCAGAACGGCCATCATCAAAAAGTCTACAAACAATAAATGCTGGAGAGGGTGTGGAGAAAAGGGAACCCTCCTACACTGTTGGTGGGAATGTAAACTGGTAGAGCCACTATGGAGAACAGTATGGAGGTTCCTTAAAAAACTAAAAATAGAGCTACCACACAATCCAGCAATCCCACTCCTGGGCATATATCCAGAGAAAACTATAATTTGAAAAGGTACACGCACCCCAATGTTTATAGCAGCACTATTTACAATAGCCAAGACACAGAAGTAACCTAAATGTCCATCAACAGATGAATGGATAAAGAAGATGTAGTGCATATATACAATGGAATAGTACTCAGCCATAAAAAAGAATGAAATAATGCCATTTGCAGCAACATGGATGGACCCAGAGATTATCATACTAAGGAAAGTAAGTCAGACAGAGAAAGACAAATATGATATCACTCATATGTGAAATCTAAAAAAAATGATACAGAAGAACTTATTTACAAAACAGAAACAGACTCACAGGCATAGAAAACAAACTTATGGTTACCAAAGGGGAGAGGTGGAGGGGGGGATAAATTAGGAGTTTGGGACTGACATATACACACCACTATAGATAAAACAGATAACCAACAAGGACCTACTGTATAGCACAGGGAACTCAATATCCTGTAATAATCTTAAATGTGAAAAGAATTTGAAAAAGAACAGATATATGTATATGTATAACTGAATCACTCTCCTGCACACCTGAAAGTAACAACACTATAAATCAACTATACTCCAATATAAAATAAAAATTTTTTAAAGAAAGAAAAGAAAGCAATGGATTGTTAAAAAAAAAAAAAAAAGAAAGAAAGAAAGAAAAGAGAAGGAAAAAGAAATTCCTGGTGTTGAAGCTGCCCAGTCTGTCGTGTTTCATTGTAGCAGCCAAACAGACTCAGACAAGGTCAGAGAATGCTCCTGTATCCTGTCCAAGAGGACTGCCGGCGGTACCTCCTCCAGGGGAAGGAACGTGGTGACAGAAACTGCTCTCGGGGAGCGAGACGCGGGTCTGCTGCTGCGCTGCCCCCAACTCACTGAAGGACACTGGATGGAGACACCCAGGATAATGACCAGGACGGTGAGGGACAAACCCACATCCCATCAGAAGCAATGAAGGGAACTGAGAATGTCCCACCCCGAGCAGGGAGGACCCAAGAGGAAGCAACATATGCTGCCAAGTCTGTCGTGGGAGGGGTGACACCGCTCCGCATGGCCCCAAGGGTCGGGGCCAGCCCTCCCCCAGCTTCACTTTTCCATCCTGGTGGTGGCCTGGACCCCAAAAGGCTGCCGTGAACAAAGCAGGGCGAAAGGATTTGACTTACACTTAAATAGTAGCAAAGCCATTGGTTCTGTTTAAAGCGTGTGTCCTAGAGGGAGAATTACAGGGATGACGGAGTGAATTAAGCCCCCAATCTTCTATCAGAAACATCTCGCACCTGGTGTCACCACAGTAAGGACTGTCACTAAGTCACATGGGCCACTGGCACCATGGAGACGGAATTTACGTGGTCTCTTCTTCTCCCTGTTCAACGCCAAGTTCCCTGAAAGCAGGAACTACGTGTGACCTTCACCCAATGTGCACAGCCTCCAGGGAATAACAGGCACTCAGAAGCACGTGCTGAAGCAACCTTAGTGTCCCTCTGCAGATGAGTGGGTAAGTGAACTGTGGAACACACTTGTGATGGAACACCAGCCAGCCTTAAAAACCAATGAGCTAGTGACACACCCTACGACACGGATGAACCTCGAAAACATCATGCTAAGTGAAAGAAGCCAGACACGAAAGGCCACTAAGTGTATGATTCCTTTGATGTGAAGTATCCAGAACAGGCCAATCCACAGAAAGGAGATCGGTGTTCGCCAGGGACTGGGGTGAGGGGGGAAAAGGGAGTGACTGCTTAATGGGCGTGGAGGGTCTTTTTGGAGTGATGAAAATGTTCCGGAACTGAACAGAGGTAATCGCTGCATAATAATGTGAATGTACTAAATGCCACTAAGTCATACATATTAAAATGGTTAATTTTACGGGATGTGAATTTCACCCCAATTTTAAGAACAGACTTGTCGAGTGAGTGACATGTGTCTCCAAGTTCATGTCAGTAGACTGTGCGACTGAAAGCTGGGAGGACCGGGACCTTGTGTGCACAGTGATGCCGTCTCATTGGGACAGGGCTGTGGTCCCGCCGGGGCTGGGCCCACAGGAGCCAGCCGGGCTCACATTCGGCCCACGTCCCTCCCTGTCTGCCCCCGGTCACACACAACCAACAGACCGTCACGTGGCCTGATGGGCAACGTGACCTCTGACGGCTCTTAGGTCTGGGGAGCGAGGAGAGCAGGGTGTGTAGACGTTTACCCTGTGCTTTACACACTATGTAGCCTGACCGGTGTGTCTGTCATTAAAGGGGGGGAGCGGGTGACATCACAAGACGTCCAGCCCAAGGCCCCTCGTCTGTGTCTCCCCAGCTCCCCCGCGCCCCACAGGCCGGAACAGGTCCCCCCTCCCCCGGGTGCTGTGGGTGGCATGTGGCTCCCAGCACTGCCGCCTCCATTTGTCTGTCTTTCCCTATAGTCTGTGGCCCCTCAGGGCACAAATTTCAGCTTACTGTCTCTGAGCCCAGACACCTGTGTGCAGGTGATTGATGAGATCTGTTCGCTGAGTGAACGACACTCTTTAACCACAAGCTGAGAAGCCACGGCCTGTTTCCAATGTGCCCGAAGGACCTGTCACAGTAAAAATAACAGCAAGGTGGGATGGGAGCTTGGTGACTCACGCCGGCTTTGTCCTAACCTTGTGCCGAGGACCAAGTTTAGCCTGTAGCCTGTTACCGTATGGCCTGTGAGCTAAGAATCATTTTTATCTTTTTAAAGAGATGTCTAAAAAAGAAAAAACAATATGCAACAGAGACCACACGCGATGCACAAGGCTTAAAATACTGACTCGGGCACCGTCTGGACTTCCTTTCCTGCGTCCTCCACGCCCAAGTATGAGGAAATAACCCACTCAGAGTAAAACCACTCGGACCTCCTCTGTCCTCAGAGGTTAACAGGCTCTAAACTTTGGCCACAGGATGAATCAAAAGTAAAATATTTACAAGCCTCTGCGGACCTCCGGGGGTGCCTACGTGCCAGGTATGGTCACCTGTGTGCTGAGGCCATTTCCGTCCTGAGATAACCGACCTGCCAGACCCATAACAAGGAAGAGGCTTCTCTCCTCTCCCTGGAACTGCAAGGCGATCAGGAATCAGTGGATGAAAACAGATCCTAGGATCACACACTATGATGTTTCCAAAAACCTGACACTCTTAGGGATGTCATTCGGATGAGAGGCATCAATTTCAGCAGTGCTCTTCTCCAATCAGCTCACCCCTCACTGCTCCACCCGGCGCCTCCGAGCTGACGTCTCTGGGGGCTGGAAGATGGGGGCACATCACAGCCCTCTGGCGGGAAGGGCACTGCCGCACACGACCCACCTGAGCAATGAAAAGGGCCTTAGGATGACGCTCTCTTTCTGCCTCCCTGCGAGTCCCTGCTCGTCTGACCCAGGGAAAGGCAGGGGAGCAAAAAGATGCAGCAAAAACCTATAGGCTGAGGGTGTGCGGGACCAGACCCAGGCTCCAGTGGGAATGGGAGCCACAGGTCTGGGTTCACGGCACAGGGACAACACAGGGACATCGCTGACCGTTCTCAGCTCAGCCTCTGCTGTTGAGAATTCGCGGCTTCCTGGGCAATGGGCTGGAGCTCAGATATGCTGAGAAGAAGCTAACTGTTCCCACGAGTGCGGAGGCCGTGAAGGAAATTTGGTTCCCCTGACGTTGGCAGGCGAGCCCTTTGGCACTGAAGCCACAAGAGTGGAGGACAGAGAGAACAAAGAGGTAGTGCTTCGAGGACAGATCTTGGGAAATCGGGCTGTAAAATTGAAAAGCTTCTTCTTGGGGGGCAGTTTTTAGAAGTAAAATTAGGAAGTGAGTTCCTGGGGAGTGCTGGTGGCAGATGGTAGACTGAACGCTAATAAAGAAACTTCTCCTGGTCCTGCGTGTGTGTGCGCACACACACACACACACACACACACACACACACACACACACACAGAGCTCTGGCAGCTGTGAGTCCACTGAGTGACCACAAGGAGCCGTTGCCAGGGGCCGGGCAGCCACGGTATGGTGCAGAGGTGAGGATTCCTGGCCCCTGTGCGACTGTGTGCTCCTAGCTTTGAAATAAGGTACTTGGGGACCAGCAAAGGCTTGCCTTGTGTGTTCCTAAGCTTCTTACTTCTTCATAATCATCAAGAGGCCTAGAAGCTTCCCTCTTCACAACTCCTAGATTAGGGCCTGGCACACAACAGATTCGGTAAACATTTCTTGATTAAATTGACTGCCAAGAGCCACAGCGAGATCCAGTTATGCCTGAGGTCACCACCTCCCTTTTCCTGGTAGGGTGGAGACAGGGTCCCTGGATTAGCTCTTCAGCTGCCTCCTCGTTCCCGGTCAGCAGAGACGAGGACCACGATGCGTTTTGAGTAGCGGGGTGTTGTGTGCAGCAAGCACTCTTCCCGGCTCTGTGTGCCTGGCTGGGGGACCCAGCACAAGCCACCAGAATCCTCGAGGCCTCGGATGCCTCATCTGCAGAATGAAGGGCGGACCCCCCAGTCCCTTCGACTCTCAGCGTTGGGAGCTACAGCTGTAAAGAACTGGTGACTTCCATCCACCCCACAATGGGAGGCCCAGGGCCACTGCCATTTGACAAACATAAAAGTTGCAGGTTGGTGGGAAAAATTATTTCAGTGACACAGTGGGCTGATAAAGGGCCGAGCCAGTGCTGGGGCCTGACGTTCAGGACCGTGGTTTGGCCAGCGCCTGGGCTCCGGTGACTAGGAGATGCAGAAAGAGCACCTTAACTGAGGAAGAGGAGGGGCCGAAGGACGCAGCACAGACGGCACCTCCCTTAACCTGCTCCAACCCTGGGGAGAGCACTAGGGCTGCCCTTGTCCTGCAGCAGGTGGGTAACTGGCCCTGGGAGACACGCGAGGGGCCGACCCAGCTCTGCCCACAGGGTCCCTGCTCCTTCCACTCCCGGCGCTGCCCGGATTCACAGGCCTTCACCGGCCACCATGAGCCCCAGGCACCCACAGTAACCCCCTGCAGCTTCCCCGCCACGCGCTAAGGCGCGGTAGGTGCTGGCTCCTGCGTCAGTGTCCATTAATCACGCCACCTCTTCCCCACCGAGAGGCCTCACTTCTCCTTTTCCTTCCTCAAACCAGCCTGTAGTGGCAGGAATCTGTCCCAGGGCTCAAGACAAGGCTGAACCAGGGGGCAGCTGAGCCCGCCGCATTCGGTCACACCCAGGAACCCAAGGAGTCTGAGGGCCAGACCCCAAATTAGGAGAGACAACAGCTGGGGGAGACGGCTGCCCAGGCGCCACTGAACTCACCACCCCCCCGGCCCTTCCCCCAACTCCCCCCCCCACCCCCCTCCCACCCAGATCCTCCACCCCAGCTCTGCAGACAGACCTGTCTCGTGCAGGGCTGCCCTGGCCCAGAAGCTGGCCGCCTTGGCCTCAGAGCCTCTGCTGTACAGCCTGGTCTGGGTGGGGGGGGGGGGGGGGGCGGACTCCTGGCTCCAGGGCTCATTGGTCGTGTGACCTTGAGTGAGTCATACAACCTCCCTGACCCACCTCCGAAAAATGGGGACACCATCCATACTTCCTTCAGAGGGTTGTTGGGAAGAATAAATAAGACAAACCGCTTAGAACCATGCCTAGCACATAGCACATGCTTCTTCATTGTTAGCCACTACCCGCCACCCTCCGAAATTGGATTTATGTGTTCTAAGAGGGGGCCCAGGCCGCAGTAATCCTTAAAGGTCCCCCAGCCATTCCAGTGGTTGAGAACCCTGCCTAAGAGAAGGCATGTGCGAGGGGAGGGGGGAGAGGGGCGTCTGAGCGGGGAGTCAAAGGGCGACCCCTTTGTAACACCCCAGAAGTATCAGAGTATTTGCCAGGAAGCCAGAGAATGGCTTCTCTGCCAGGGTCTGAGATGCCACCAGTTAGTACCACTTTCCCCTGCCAGCCACCCTGGAGATATAAAGAAAACAAGTCCTGACAGTTACAAAGAAGCTAGAGTGGTGGCTTGCGGCCTCTTGGCTTGCAAGGCTGTCGGCCTGGTCACTCTTTCCCTCGCTCAGCATTTACTCACCAGCCAGCAGATGGTGCAGAAAATGTGAAGCCCTGCTCCTAATCCAGCTCTGAGTGCAGAATTCGCATGTGAGTGCCAGAGAGCCACGGCAGTGCTCTACGCTGTCCTTTTTTTCTCAGAAAGGGACCAGAATAAAGATCTCAATATGCAATCAGATCATCGTCACAGTTCTTGAAGGAACATCAACCTACCTGACTTACGTATCTTGCTGGAATCAGCCCTTTCCATCCAATGAACAAGCCGGAGTGTCTGCAACGTAGCTGACTGCCTGAACTGGTTTTCGGGTTTAAAAGTTGTATTTGGACAGATGATACACATTACTTGTGGACTGGAAAATATGCTGATACACTGGACCGAGGAGAAGGCTTTGAGTATAGATCCCTTTTGATAAGATTATAATAGCTACTAAAGAGTACATATGTTAGTTTTTAGCCAAAGGTATTTCCTCCAAATTTTCAGTCAGGGGCTCCCACTATACCAGGGCAATCCGTTTTCTAACTTTTCTTTTCTTCCTTTTTTTTTTTTTTTTAAATCAACAGCATTTTCTTTTAATAAATAAGGACACTATTAAAAGGAATGGAATGCTTGCTGGCACAAAGCCTCTACCTAAGCTACAGCTCTTAAATTCCCCTTACCAGGTGATGTGGTTGGTGCCTTCCCCCTGGGCAGGGTCCTAGTGAAAATGGACATTTTAGTGCTTGGAAAGCTAATGAGAAGCAGAGATGACGATGATGATGACGATGGTATTGTGCTATTACACCTTTATGCAATGCTTTACACAGTATTTGCAAAGTACTTTCCAATTACTGTACTTCATTAAGTCAACCGTCACAGCAGCCAAGTCAATTCGCACGTTCTCCCATTAGCTTATTAACAATCTGCCTCATAAAACGACTCCCGTGTGCCTGTAAAAGGGCCCCAGCAAACTTTTACGGCTTTTTCTCGGGGCCTCTCAGATGAGCTCAGACGGTAACCCTGACCTCCCGCCGCATCAGCTCAGGAGCTGGGTGTTTGCCGCGACTGCTCTTTAGCAATCCTGTGGAATGAGTTAGCAAGCTGCACTTCAGCAGGGCTCCCACTCTGGAGGCTCAGAACATCCCATCCAAACCAGGGCAGTCCCACCCTGCCTCGCAAAGCCAGTGTCTGGCCCCAACCTGGAGGCCAATGTGCAGGTGATCTTTCCGGGCTGGGGGTTACATCCTTCGGGATGAGGGGATAGAGGGAAAACTCCAGGGTTCGAGAGTCCCTGGGGGGCACACCTCCCATCAATTCGATTCTCCTGCGTGCACGGAGATGCTGCTCCCCGCGCACGGAGGACCATACCCACTGGCTGATGCTGAGCTGAGGGCAGAGGCTGCGGGTGGCCTCCAGCCCTCACTTTCCTGTCCCTTCTCCTTCGCCTCCCTTGGGAATGGGAGGGCGTTACCTGGGACAAAGGCCTGCAGGTAGGACAGGGCTCGGACCACCCCAGAACCAATGCTTCTTCCCCGGACCCTCTCAGGCCGGTGGCTCTGTGACCCGCCCCGGCGGCTGCCATCGCCCCCTCCAGGTGAGCGCCCTCCAGGTGCCTCCCGCCCGCGGGGGCGGCCTCCCGCGACTCACCTGCGTGAAATACAAGTTCATCAGCGTGAGGGTGAAGAACTGGAGGCACACGGGGAAGCAGTAGAGCAGCCAGAAGACGAAGGGGCTGAGCGCATTGGCCGCCACGAAGTCTTTGAAGTAGAAGGAGAAGAGAACCGTCCGCAGGGAGGCCCAGAAGAGGCAGAGGAAGAGGAAGACGCTCTGGTAGCTGAGCCGCTTGTGGCGGTAGCGCAGCACCAGCCAGAGCTGCACGTAGATGAACAAGAAGAGCAGCGAATAGAACACGGTGTAGACGATAGTGAGGCCGAGCTTCACGTAGGGGGGTACGGCCGGGGTCAGCGTGGGCGGCAGCGAGTCGTTGCGTAGGGGGTCCCACGGCGGGGCCTCCATCGGGCCGGGGGCGCTACGGCACGGCCGGGGCGCTCGGGCTTCATCGGGGCTCGCGGCCGCCGCCGTCCCCGCGGGGGTCTCCGAGCATCGCGCTCCACCCAGAGCCCGGCGACTGGAGGAAAGAAAATAAGCCGCACTTCCTCCCCCGGCACCACATGATTCACTGGGGCGGCCTTTGTCTGCGATTGGCAGCGCCGCGGCCGCCGCCCCCGCGCGCCCCCGCGCGCCCGCCAGCCCCGCGCGCCCGGGCTGTGCACCGCGCGCCCCGAGGAGTCCCGCCCCCCGCGCCGCGCCGCGCCGCGCGCCCCCACGTCGCCCACTGCCCCGCGCCGCACGCCCCCCGGAGCCCCGCCCCTGCCGCGCGCCCCCGCCCCGCCCCGCCCCGCCCCCCGCCCTGCGCGGCCCCTGCGCCGCACGCTTCCACCCCGCTCCCTGCCCCGCGCCGCACGCCCCCCGGAGCCCCGCCCCCTGCCGCGCGCCCCGCGGCGCTCGGCCACCCGACGCCCCCCGAGCCGCCCGACGGGTGCCGCGTCTCCCCTTGCTCCTGGGACGGAGCCCCACGCCTCGCGCTCTCTGCGGATGATTACTTGTTGTTTTGCAGAAGTTAGTTAGCTATTTTATTTCAACAGCGACAAACGTTGCAATCTTTTTAAACATTAAAAATAAACTTTACGACTCTGTGGCTATGAACTAATTGGCGTTTTTCCTTGAAAATGTCATGCTGGGGTGATGTTTATTTCTAAATCCAGAAATGCCAAAGACAGGGTTTGTGTTTTTGAGGTTAAGTTTGTGTACGCAGAGTGAGAAAAAGAATGGTCCCTATGGCTGCCGCCTGGTCTCGGTGGTAAGCGGGGCTGTTTTCTCCCGGAAATCCTCATAGTGCGCCCCACACGGTGCTCCCTCGGTGGGCTGGGGGATGCTCGCCCCTCACCCCCCAGGAAAGCAGCTGGTGCGGCGGGCAGCGCGGGGGCGGAGCAGCGGAGGGAGCCCGCGGGACCTCAGAGAGCGGGTGGCCACTCTGGGCGTGCTGCCTCCCGTTCCAATCCGGCCCATCCAGCAGGACGGCCTGCCCATCAGACAGACAAGCTCTCTCGTTTGCTGTGGCTGAGGGGTCGCTCTTCCGAGGCTTTGACTGAGTTTACGCCCCAGGGAGCTTCTCTAGCATCACCTTGGCGGGCGGTGGGGTGGGGTGGGGGAGGGGGGAGGGGGGAGGGGGGAGGGGGGAGGGGGGGCGGGAATTGTAGAGTGCTGTGGGCAGAGAGGGCTGGCCAAGCTGCCGTCTGGGAGCACTTCTAGGCAAGCAGTTCGGGTAAACAAAAGAAAGGGACCCGAAATCTCCAAGACTCCAGTAGTATCTTGTGATTTATGTTTTCATCTGAAGTTAATAGTCAACTTCGTGCCTAACTGTGTTCTCTTTCCTTAAACGAATCCGTCCTCCCCCACGGTGGAGCCTGGACCAGCGCTGCTTTTCCAACAAATTATTTAGTGCTTACACCCTCCTAATACATTTCAGGTGCTTCATCGGGGCCAGGTGTGCCTTTGGTGTCACGCTCCTTTCTAGTTCCTCAATCCTTTCCCTCTCTCACTTGCCCCTCATTGTTCTGAGGAAAGTCCAAACTCCTACCCTGGCTGACCTCCCAGACTTGTCTCTTGAGGTGTTAATGAGTGTTAACACCGCTTAACTCCTGTTGCCAAGGAAACTCTTTCAACCCCTTCTTCCAACAATTGGCCAAATCCCATTCATTTGTAAGGGGGTTACTTTCTCCAGAAAGACTTCCCAGACCACATCATCATCCACTCAGTATTAGGTTAGGTGCACCACCTGTGTGCTTACGGAGCATCCTTGCATAATTGTCACTCACCCCACTTGTTTCTAAGTTTCCTTAGTATAGAAACATGCCTTGCTTATATTGATCTTCCCTGTGCTTGCCTGGACAATCAAAAAAAATCTGTTTATATTTTATTTTACTGAAAGAATACAGTGTCATCAAAGGCCCGTGCTCTGATATTTCTCCTCCACCATGCAAGACCTCTAGTCACAAGACAACCTTATGATCCTGGATGGCTGCTGGCTCTGCAACCATTGCATCCACCTACTGCCAGGATGGCATTAGGAGGAACAGGGAAGAACTAAAGGGCACTTGTTCTCTCTAGTTCAAGGAGCCTTCCCAGACATAGCACACAATGCCTCTGCTACTCATTGGTAGAACTTAGCTACCTACAAGAGAGACTGGGAAATGTAATTTTTATTCCATATGGCAATATGCACAGCTAAAAGTCAAGGTTCTGTTATTATGGTTGAAGGGGAGATGGATTTGGGGAGGAACTAGCAGTCTTCACCATACTTCCAAAGCAGCCCCCCAAAATGTCAAATGTCGACAATAGTCTGTCCCTTGACCACCCAGCATCAAATGTGCTTCTCACTATTCTTACAATTCTGAAAATAAAAACTATATAAAATAAAAATGCTCCCACTTAATATAATGCAATATTCCTTATAGAATTGAAAAATACCTTCACTCCTTCCTCCAAAGGGGGTCACACTGAAGGATCATTTTCTGTGTCCAGCTTGAAGTCCAGGATCTCTGGGTGATAGTAATTCCTCCTTTAATTCTGCCACAGTCCCATCTCAATATTCTGATCACAAAGATTAAATTGTTATGATATCTTTCACTAATTTATCCTACATAAAATAGAAGAAAGTTAAAAGTAAAGGATAATTAGTTAAAATAGATATAAATATACATATAACACAGCAAGGAAGAAAATATAAGTAGACGTTAGAGTTCTTATTTTTGCAGTTGGTCGCAAGGCTTTAATTGATATATCATTATATCAGTTTATGACTCCACTCTTTAATGCACATTACAAATCCCCCTTTCCCTTTATCAAGAATCTTAGCTAATCAGGGGATAACCCTTAGGTCTGAGGGATCTGAGTATGTTAATTTTTTTAACAAAAAATTGTTTTTCACTGGACATGCCAGTAACATGAGGCACCACCATGGCTGGATTCTATCTATTGGCCTCTTTTATTTTTTTTTTAATAAATTTATTTATTTATTTATTTTTGGCTGTGTTGGGTCTTCGTTGCTGCGCGCGGGCTTTCTCTAGTTGCAGTGAGCGGGGGCTACTCTTCGATGTGGTGCACAGGCTTCTCATTTCGGTCGCTTCTCTTGTTGCGGAGCGTGGGCTCTAGGTGCAAGGGCTTCAGTAGTTGTGGCACTCAGGCTCAGTAGTTGTGGCGCACGGGCTTTGTTGCTCCGCGGCATGTGGGATCTTCCTGGACCAGGGCTCGAACCCATGTCCCCTGCATTGGCAGGAGGATTCTTAACCACTCCGCCACCAGGGAAGTCCCATATTGGCCTCTTTTGCCCATCATATAACAGCAACCCTGCATCCCCTGATTGTCACTACCATCACGCTCTTTTTGCACTCTTACCCACTGGCACAGAGAGTCTGAAATAGCCAGGGTCTCAATTTCAATCTTAAGGGAACTATGCTTGATTTCCCCTGGTGGAAGAAGTCCTTGCTGATTGCTAAGACCTTCAAACTAGCAGAGCCCAGAGGTAAAGGGAACAGAAACAAAAAAATTTGCAAGTGGGTCATTGGGTGTATTCATGAGAGATGCCATCCTCTTGGATCTATAGCCATGTATCCTGGCTGCAGGAGAAGAAACGCCATACACTGGCCTTGAGTTCAGAAGATATTCTATGTGCTATAGGACAGTCATACTGTCTTTACAGATGTGTCTTTCAGCAGGCGCTGTAACTAAGTCAACAATTAGTCATTCCACTATTCTATAAGGCCAGCTGCTACTGAGGGACAGAAATTAACCCACTGCATTTCTTTTTCTGGTGTAAAGTGAGACCTTGGTCAGAAGTGATACTGTATAGGATACCATGATGATGAACAAGGCATTTGGAAAGCCCAAGGATGATAGCTGGGCAAAAAAAGTAAATCCAAGTTCAGAAGCATTGTCTATTCCAGTGAGGACAAATTGCTGAACCCCTCCATGAATAAAGAAGTCCAATCTATATAATCTGCTTCCAGGTGGCTGAATCTGGTACCTTTAGGAAGAACTCATAGTTGGTTAGTAAATGCTGGTAAGGAGTCAGGTTAGCCTTGAGAGGGGAAGTCTAGATTGTTAAAAACATGGGTGGTCTCAGTCTCTGCCTGCACGGTCACTGTGTCCATAAATCCATTGAATAAGCAGTGGGCCAGCTGGGGAGAGAAGTTGACTTACATGCATGGGGCATGTTAACCTGTCCTCCTGAGTACTGAGACTCTCCAGTGTAGTTGGGTCTTTTGCTGAACCTGACTTGGTGGTTTAATGGATCAAAGTAACATCCAGCTCAAGATGGACAGCTCAGACTGCATGGGTCATGCATTCAATCTCTTCTACGGTGCAGTAGCGAGCCAAGGAAAATAGCTGTTTGACAAAGAAGGTGTGTGTTTGCTCCAAACACTAATAGCTGACACTGTGATTCTCCTAACACAGCTTGTCACAAGCACCATACATCTCTCCAATCTGCCGTTGGAGCACCGATTGGATCCACGGAGTCGTAGGTGGCAGGACAGATTGCACCACAGCCTGAGCCACGTGGAAAGTCTCTTCTGCCTCTGGGCCTCTCCTCAAAATTAGCACCCATTGAGTCACCCAGTCTGAGAAGCACAGGAGAATGGGACAAATGTTGCTTCCATAAAGAGGGCCATCAAGCATTGTATCTCTCTTTCCTGTAGGAAGTGGCATAAGGTGCAACAGTTCATCCTTCACTTTGGAGGAGACATCTCAACCTAGACCACTGGACCTTCTAAAAAGCTTCCCTAAGGTCACAAGCCTCTGTAGATTAGTGAGAGATATTTCCCACACAACAATTTGCATGTTTCTTACTAATGTTATCTAGAACAGCTACTATTCCTGCTCTTCAGATCTTCAAAACATATCATCAGTGTAGTAGTCACTGTGTCCTAAAGATGATGGAGGTGATTAAGATTTCTAAAGATCACATTGGCATGATCAAGTTGCCATTGAAAGCGAGATGGGTAGTCATCCTTGCCAGATGAGACAAAGCAACGTTTGGAGTTTTTTGCTCATTGGGAATGAGAAAAAAGCACTTTCCTCCAGGGGCTGTGTGGTTTGCTGTATTGAAGTCACTACCTTATGAAGTTTATGATAACCCATTGTCACTATCCCAGACCTGTCCATCTTCTACATCAGTAGGACCGTACAATTGGGATGTTGCAGGAATTTGCCACTTCCGTAGCATTCAAGTTCAGGTCTAAGCATTGGATATGGGTATAATGTTGTCTGTTGATGACTTAAGTCAGACCCAGAGAGTTTTGGTTTGCTTCTGTCATATGAATCATATAGGGCCATAGAGGGCTGCTCATCTATTTTGGTTCCAGGGGCCCATGATCAATTTGTTTCTGCCAAAGACATCTGATGCGCAGACCGTTCTGAGTCCCAGGCTGACCCTGCGAATGGTCATGGTCACCATGTCTTCTACCAAGATGACCTTGCCTCTTCTGTTGATTGTGCCACTGCTGGCCTCTGGCGCCTGGGATCCTGGCAAACATGACAGAGTCTGTTTAACTCCAGCAGCTCTCAACAGCATCCCTGATGTACATAAAATAGCCATGACAGTGCTTTTGAGAGGTGGTGGCCTTTCCCTCACCAAATGTATTTCTCAATGCCTTGATGAAGGGAGTATCTTCCGGTGCCTTTCAGGGGACAGAGTTAGGGGATTGGTGGGTGGGTCATACACAATATATTCACACCAACCTTCCCACTTCCTTGGATCCCTGCTCTTACATGACGCCAAAGAAATGCAGGCATCTCAACTTCTCTTGGTATATGGATTACCAGGTCTCATAGCAAGAAGCAAACAGTTAGAACCACTCCTCCCGCTCCAGGAAGCACATTGAGCTGGAATCTCTTGGAAAGGAAACATCCTGTTCTTCCCTCCCTGGTTTAGCACCCTCAGAATTAATTCCCATGTGTTTTCCCAATAAAAAGAGCAAAATTGTGCAATTACTTTGGTGTATCGATCTCCTCCAGCCAGGTCTGGCTTTACAACATGAGGGATATGTTGGTACCTAGCTCTGGTTTTGGTCTGAAGACACTGAGAAGAGGGGAGGTCCAAAGGGCCTAGAATTCCGTTTGCAAAATGACTTCCTCAGGCAAGATTACACTAGGTCATCAAGGAAGTGAGGAAGAGCTTCTTTATACAGAAGGAGGGGTTACTGCGGAAGCTGTGTCTTCTGAGTCCTCAGGCCACCTGTCCCCATTCAGAATCTCCCAGTCCTCACTCTTTCCAGTCGGTCCCCTAACTACCCGTGGGAGAAAAGAGGAGGTCGTGACTTTAACAGATATTGTAAATCAGGAACCCAGAGAATCTCCCTTTTGGTTTAGTTGCGGTTGCAAAAGATAAGATATGCTTTCAGCATAGTCAGTGAAAGTCCCTGGTTCTCAGACTGCCTTGAACTACAATTCAAGACTCTGCCAATCGCTTCTTAAGCTTTCCTGCCTTAGCATCAAACACTCCACCCCACAGTTTTTGAATCCGTTGTGCCTTTCATGCTGTTCTCTGGCAGTAACCACTTGGTTTCTCAATGCCCTAACTTCAGTGGGACCTTCACTGTGCTGGGTGACCTTCATGCAAGCCACTACAAGTGACAGTGTGCCGTGAACTGTCTTAATACTACTTGAATTTTCACTGTCCTTAGATCCAACCAGACCAGACAATCAATCTCAAATCCTCCCCTATTCCCTGAGGGTATTTTGCTGCCGCCTCTCCTGATTGTCAGTTTCTGTATTTCTCAGGATTCTTGATTGCAAGCAAAGGAAATAAATTTTGTTTAATTTCTTTTACCCCAGTCTCTGCCTTCGTCTTCACATAGTGTTCTCTCTGTGTCCAAATTTCCTCTTTTGATACAGACTCCAGTCATATTGGATTAGGACCCCCCTAATGACCTCATCTTTTATTATTATTATTAAACTTTGGTAAATTTAAGCAGAAAAAGAATGTATTAAAAGGTACTTTATGTAGCTCACGAAATCCTCAGGCGTTCTGGAGGAGTTTGGAGGCTAACAAAGCAGAATGACACCCAAAATAGTGCTGCAGAACTGGTTCTGTAACAACACTGCTGCTGCCACCCCTGGCTCAGATGTGGTAGTTTTGCACCACAGACCTCCCCAGTGCTGGACACTGGAAATTGCCTATATCAGTTAGGAGTGAAGACAGTTGCAAACAATAGAAATCCTGGCTAATAATAGGTTAAACATAAGTGCTTATTTTTCTCATTTATCTAGGAATTAGTAGTTGCAAACATGGATTCAACTATCTAAAAAATCTGCCAGGGATCCTGGCTCTTTCGGTCTGCTTCACCACCCTTAGCGTACTGGCTTTAATCTTCAGAGTTGTTCCCTTGTGGTTGCAAGATGGCTGCTGCAGCCCTAGATACTGCATGTACATTCAAGGCAGAAGTTGAGAGAAGACAGAAAGGGTGATTCCTGTATCAGGAAGGCAAAAGTTTTCCAGAAATCTCAAGACAAACCTCCATCTGTATCTTCCCAGCCAGAAGTGTGCCATATAACCATCTAGAGATACAAAAGAAGTTAGGAATGCATGACCAGCCTGGATGGTAGAGGCAGGCTAGGAAAAGGTAAAGGGTGGTAAAGGGTGTTGGGTGAGTGAATCCCTCTCTGGAATAGAGTCTGTAGTTCATGCTGCTTTGAATCAAGAGCTTCCAATTCAAAGTCTGGGGCAGAGCCATCTAATTGGCTGAGACTAGACCATGTGCCCACATCCCAGCAGCAATAGCGGCTGAGAACGTGAGAATCTAGCATCTTCAGCTTCCATGGTGGGTGCTTCTACTTCCTAGAGTAGGAAATTCCCCAATGTAGGAAGGGAGTTCAGATGCTGGGGAGACAAAATGGTGACAAATAGCTTCCCATACTGTTATGGATTTCCCCAGATGATTATATGCATATAGTTAAAAGTTTAGAGGTAAATTTTTGGAAAAGGGATATAACATTTGCAAGAAATTTATCTTTTTTAAAGTTATCTGCCAGCTACCCTCAGAAATTCTTTCAAATATTTAAGGGATGAGAAGAAGGCAGGCCAAAGAAGGAATTTCTGTTTTGCCCCTTGGCTGGTCACTGAGATCCAACTATCACTAGGCATCTCTCCCAGCTCTGAATTTCCTGTCCTGCCTGAGCGCTCAGGTAGCCAGGAACCCCCAGCTGTGTGGCTGCCCCGAGCCTACTGACCCCAGCATGCCCAGCCTCCAGACCTTTACCACACCTCCACCCAGGCTCCACGCCAGGTTAAACGTGTCTGTCTGTGTTCCACTTCAGAGAACTAGAATTTCCAAGGTGGTAAGTAGCTCATTTCGATAAACAAATCCTTGCTGGTATTTTCCTGGAAAAGAGCACTCCTGGGTACTGCTGATTCCAGCTAGAGAAATGTAGGATAGTTAGAAACAACAGAACTAACCACAGCCTGCTCAATCTAGGATGTTAAGAAAGGCCCCTAAAAGTGACACACAAACCAGGAGTCTCAGTCAACTAAAGAGGGCAAGCTCCCGGACAACAGAAACTATGCTTATTTGCATTAATGGATGTACGTTGTGAGATGAAACTGTTCAGCTGTTACAGTAGCCACAGAATTATTGCTTTTTTACATTTTTTATATTCAACCCCTGAAAACTTTGTGTCATGTGGCTTTCAGCCTCCAGATTCCACTCCTAACAAGACTGGTTTTATTGGTTTGGTTTTGTTTTAGCTCTAAGTGATGTGTCCTGCTTTGCCAAATGTAAAGTGACAGAAAAACATGACAATCTCTTCATTTCCGTGATCAACACATATTTAGGTGTGTTTGATTCATTATCGAATGAGCAACTGATTCGCTGGCTATAGTTTTTGTTCTCAGCGATTCAGGACAAAGTCAACATCGCTTGTGGGTTTTTTTTTTTTTTTTTTTTTTTGGTCTAAATTGCAGTCTTAAACTTTGAAAGCTAAGGGTGTCAAAGGTTTCAGGAATGCTAAGAGATTCAAGGGGTGAGATAGCATAAGTGATAAGGGTTTTGCAAGCTAAGATGATTCTTGTGGGAAAGTTCCTGTTTCAACAAATACATCTTACATATCTATTTTCATTGATCTCATTTTTGTAATTCCTAAATGTAGACCATGAAGTATATCAGAGTTTTAAAACAACTTTGTTGGATCATAAAATTCACCCATTTCAAGTGTACAATTCAGTGATTTTTAGTAACTTCACCTCGTGGGGCAACTATCACCAAAAATCTGTGTTGGATTTCAACACAGATTTCATCCCCCCCCCCATAATAAGCATATCAGATTTCAATTCGGTCAGGTATGGGATCATTTACAGCAAACTATAAATCTACGACAATCCTTAATGCTGTCTAAGCAAACAGGCAGATGATGCAGCCCTCCTAGGGTTGCTCAGATGTGCTCTTTTAATGATTCAATAACCTCATTAAAATTTTGGTATTAAGTGGATCTGGGGTAAAAAGGGAACTTAGTGTAAATTGAAGCCCGCAGTGGTCAAGAGCATGGAATATTACCTATTTACCCGAAAACAGCATGGAATGTTTCCTACCAACAAATCCCCCAAAGCGCATTCACCTCATACTCTGCTCCAGGGAAAGTATTGTCAGTGGTTTGCTCAAGTTTCTGGGCAGGAAACTAGATCCAATTCTTCCCAGGAGTTTTTTTGTTTGTTTGTTTCATTTTGGCCACGAAGCATGTGGGATCTTAGTTCCCCGACCAGGGATCGAACCCGTGACCCCTGCATTGCAAGAGTGGAGTCTTAACCACTGGACCGCCGGGGAAGTCCTTTCCAGGAATTCTTGAAAAGGCATTTAAGCTGCTGGCTATTGCTCCGTGCTCTTCTTATAGGTTCTCGTTTTCATCCCCAGAAATAGTACTTCAAGTAGCTAGAGCCCAAGAGGACACTGATTCTAGCCGTGGAACTTCATTGTGTCTCAAGGTCTGAGAATGACCACATCTTATTTTCAGGGGTGTGTGCACCGCAGGGAAATGAGCCATTATGATGGCACCGTTGGTCTCCTTGGTACACACGTGGTCAGCCACTGAGAGTGGTCGGAACTTCCAGGTCCAGTGAACTATGAAGGTAGGCTGACTGATACCCCCCAGAGCAGGACCAAAAGAATGAAGGTGAGAGGTGTGTTGAAAATCATTCTGAGAAAGCAGTTCAAGAGGCTGCACCACATCCAATTTTGTGAGTCCTGAAGCTTCTTCTTCATTGTTAGAGACCCTCTTTAGGAAAAGAAAAACAGAACTACAAACACAAAACTAGGTACCAAAATGAATCATTTCTTTAGAATAACACATCACACATTTAAAGAAGCTGGCCAGTCCTACAAACACCACAAAATCCAGAAGAGTCATGCAATATTTTTACTTATTCATTGTCTGAGGCATCTCTAAATTCCCTTTTCCCTACACTTCTTTGGTCTTCATACTCCTCTTCGTGTAAGAGTGATTCTGCAATTAATTTTCTGTAGAGAGAATAGACAGAGAAATCTTTTCTCCAGCACGATTGATCAAACACTTATTATTGGGGCTTCCCTGGTGGCGCAGTGGTTGAGAATCTGCCTGCCAATGCAGGGGACATGGGCTCGAGTCCTGGTCTGGGAAGATCCCACATGCCAGGGAGCAACTAGGCCCGTGAGCCACAACTACTGAGCCTGCACGTCTGGAGCCTGTGCTCCGCAACAAGAGAGGCCACAATAGTGAGAGGCTCGCGCACCGCGATGAAGAGTGGCCCCCGCTCGCCGCAACTAGAGAAAGCCCTCGCACAGAAACGAAGACCCAACACAGCCGAAAATAAATAAATAAATTAATTAATTAAAAAAAAAAACAACCACTTATTATTGAAGTTCAGGAGAGTTTCAGGCTCAGAACTCGTTATTGTTAGTCATGGGGATTTTTAGGATTGTTGTCAGCTTGGGAAAACCTCAATGAGCTTTTTTCACTTATGATCCATAGCTTTCAGGGCATCTCAGGTTTTCTTGTAGGGTGATTCATCTTAAGGAGTCTTTGAGTTGGTGACACTCCTTACCCAGTTTATTGTGAATTCCGGGTCATGGTATATTAAGAGTTTTGAGGTGCCTCCGTATTTCAGGCCAGTCTGCTGAAAGGGAAAACAAAGGCCTCCCTAAGAAAAAATGCCTACCAGCTCCTGCAGCCTGGACTCGCCACACCCAGAGCCTCATTTGCAGTTTTCCTCTGTGAGGCAGTGCATAGAGATTGCTTTGTGTTTCGAAAGGGAAGAATGAGCTCCCTGCCCACGGTGCCAGGGAGCAGCCTCCTGTATCCTCTGGTCCTCTGTCTGGAGGCCAGGGAAAGGGGAGGAAGAGGACGCAGGGAAAGCAGACCAGGTGGGAGGGCCAGGCTCTGGGGGTCCTGGTGGTCTGGACGGGTAGGATCTCAGAGATCCCTGGGAATGGACCTGTAGGCGAAAGTGGGGTCCTGGGTCTGGCTGTTCACTGGTCAAAAGCCAATAAAGAGGGACTTCCCTGGTGGCGCATTGGTTAAGAATCTGCCTGCCAATGCAGGGGACACGGGTTTGAGCCCTGGCCCGGGAAGATCCCACATGCTGCGGAGCAGCTAAGCCCCTGCGCCACAACTGCTGAGCAACCCCCGCTCGCCACAACTAGAGAAAGCCTGCACACAACAATGAAGACCCAGTGCAGCCCAAAATAAATAAATAAAAATAAATTTATTTTTTAAAAAAAGCCAATAAAGAGGCAAGGTTGGTGGAAAGGAAAGTTTGCTTTATTTCGGATGCCAGCAACTGGCGGGGGGAGGGGGACGCTTGTCCCGAAGGCCGACTTCCCACCCCCGCCAATCGGGGGGCAAGAGCTTGTATAGACAGAGGGAGGGGGCTCCACGCAGAATGGCACAGTCAGCTCTGATGGTCATCTTGAAATTGGTCCTGCGGTGGTCTGCTCAGCATCATCTTGGCTGTTTTGGCTACAGTCTGGTCATCATGTAGTTAACTTCTTCCACCTGGTGGCGGTTTCAGTATCTATAAGACAGCTCACAGGATACAGCTCAGAATATTATCTATAGCCCTTGAGGAGGGACTAAAAGTCCTTGACTTCGCTTACTGACTAAACTATTATTATTTTGTCCTGTCTGACTGCTTTTCTTTGCTTTTGCATTTTCTCACTTCTCTGATTAAACTTATTCTTTGGCTGAAGTTTTTCCACACACAAAAGGCAGGTGGGGGACATGGGGTGGGGGAGAAGGACCATAATGTCCTGCTCCGTTTCAGCCAACCTTTCTAGAGTAGACAGAGAATTGAATCTTGGTCCCAGAGCATCCAGAAGCAGATCCTTCGCAAAGTGCTTGCTAATAGTGCTCTCGAAATGTGAAAACAGCACCTGGGATGATAACTGCAACAGTAGTCATGTTTGATATCTCATCTTGGACTGAGAATAAGGAAACTAACGGTATTAGTTTGTGAGGGATGTCATAACAAGGTACCACAGACAGGAGGCTTAAATGACAGAAATTTATTGCTCAGTTCTGGAGGCTGGAAAGTCCAAGGTCAGGGTTCCAGCATGGTGAGGTTCTGGAGAGGCTCTCCTTCTGGTTTGTACGTGGTCGTCTTCTCTGTGTCCTCACATGGTGGAGAGACAGCTGTCTCTTCTGTTAAGGGCACTAATCCCATCAGGAGGGCCCCACCAGCCCAGGGCACACAGTGAGCTGAGTAGGTGCCCAAGCTGGAGACGTAGGGCCCTTGAGCAGGAGGCAGGCCACTGGCACACCCAGTGCCAAGCTGCTGGGGCAAGAAATGGGTCACTCTGGGCTCTGCCTGGGATGGCCACGTGCTGTGCCTCATTGATTTAAACACAGTCTTGCTGATAACCATAGCTCTTCCCAACCAGACTAAGTGATCAACCTCATAGGGCTGTTGTGAACATGAAATAAAATAACGCATAGGAGCACTTAGACCTGGATCTGGAAGAGCCCACCCATTGGGAGCGGTGAGAGGTGCTGATGCTGTTTAGTGATGGTGGTGATAGACCGGGAGCCGTCTTCACCTTGGCAGTGAGGGGGGTTCGCTGGCCCGTCCGCCTCCTCTTGTCTGGTTCCCCGTTGTAACAAAAGTGGCTCAGCAGCAGGTGGCCCTGAGATGAGTAGGCACTTAGGAGATGTGTCATCTCCCTGCTCCAGGACTGAGAGTCACGAGGTCAGGATGGAAGAAGAAGGAAGTGTCTAGAGTTAGCTCAGGAAACAAGTGGGAACTAGGAGTGTGAACAGAAAAAGACAGATTGGGTAGACAGCAGAGTAGAGGGGTCAGATATCACAGGTCGTGATGGCTGTGACAGGGGACAGCAGGCAGCTCTGGGATTATCCTGAGAAGGTCAGAACATGAGGAGGTGGGGTGGGGAGGGCTAGGGATGGAATTAAATAGGCTCGAGGAAAACCAAACCAACCAAACAACCACAAACACTTTTGGTTTTTTTTACTCCCTAAATTTTATTTATTTATTTTTTTATCCAGCAGGTTCTTATTAGTTCTCTATTTTATACATATTAGTGTATATATGTCAATCCCAATCTCCCAGTTCATCACACCACCACCACCGCCCCTCCCCCCTTGGTGTCCATGCGCACAAACACTTTTAAGGTGTTCGAATGAAACACTTTCACGCCTAGTATTTCATGCATTCCTAAGCATGCCCCTATTAATTTATAACATGGTTCTCTCTGGCTAATGAGTGATGAAAGGCTCAGAGAGGTTAGGGGGCTTCCTTAAAGGCACACAGCACACAGAGGGCAAAGCCGGCCCGGGAAGCCCCGGGTCTAGCTCTGAGCCACCGCATAAGGCTGCTCAGAGAGCGCAGGGATGACTCACCCCCGCCAACCCACGGTGAGACCACAGCCGATTCCACAGGATGTGTGGCCACGGCAGTGACCTTTGGAGCTGGTGACTTTATGAACTGTAATGTCCCCTGTTCTTTAATGTGCAGCCAGGAGCTGGACTCTGGTCAGCCCAGCAAGGGCAGCAAGCCCAGGTCAGCGGGCAGCCAGCTCGGTTCCGCTTCAGTATGAGCTGCCCAGTGACTGCTCTGCAAAGGCATCGTAACCACGAGCTTCTTTATGGGCTTGGTCCGGGTCTGGATTCCACCTGACTCTGCCATTGCACAGAGACCCGATGCTGGCCCAGGGTTGCTGTCTGTAAGCTTGACCGGACTCCAGGGAGTGAGAGACAAACCACCACGGACAGAAGAGAGCACGCAGACATCCCCACGGATGCTGATGCAACACGACACAGGCGTAGGTCTCGAGGAACCCAAGACAGACACACCTGCACACCCATGTGACACTGGGAGCCCAGCAGAGGCAGGCTTAGCTTCTGGTGGAGAATCTGAGCTGTGTCACTGGAGCGAGAGGCTTGTTGGCTGTCGGCAGGCACTGCGCAGTGAGGGCGGCTGTTCTGGTGGGAAGTCTGTCTGGGGCCCCTGGAGCATCCCTGCACCACCAGGGCTGCAGGGAGAGGGAGGCTGGAGCCCGGCCAGCAGCCACTGGCCAGGCAGCATGTGGGATCTTAGTTCCCCGATTAGGGATCGAACCCATGCCTCTGTAGTGGAAGCGTGGAGTCAACCCCTGGACTGCCAGGGAAAGTCCCGAGGATCTTATTCTTTAGAGACTGTGTTTGCCAGCACCCTCTGAGCTGTAAACTTTGCACACATCTCAGTTAACTTAAGCACAAGGAGGTGAGCCCAAGGAGTCAAAGCTCAGGGCAGGCAGCGGTGGGGCTGGCCTCAGAGGGGCTGGGGTGAAGGCAGGACTCCAGACAGGCATCTGCTCTGTCTCTCCTCCTGCAGGGTCTCGGCTTCTCAGGCAAGGCCATGGCCGTCATGCAGCTCTGTACACAGCCCTTCAAGGAGCTGGCCAGGAGGGCGCTTCCACCCCCAGGCATGGCTCAGAGCTCCTGGAGCAGGTGCTGAGCGGCCTGCCCTGGGGTGCGCACTGCTTCTGCCCCATTTGCGGGTGGAAACGCCTTCACAGGTGGCTGGTGCACCGTTGTGTCCTCGTGATGGCAGAGGCCTGGCTCTAAAAACCAAACACAAGTCTTCTCTACTTTAATATGTTTAGGAAATGAAGGGCTAAACAAGGTGTCTTCATTTGCACAGGTTACCTCACAAAGTCCCACAGAGTTGGTGGCTTAAACAATAGAAATCCGTTGTCCCACAGTTCTGGAGGCTGAAAGTCCCAGATCAAGGTATTGGCAGGGTTGGTTTCTTCTGAGGCCTCTCTTCCTGGCTTTTCAACGGCCGTCTTCTCCCTGTGTCTTCACATGGTCCTCCCTCTGGGTGTCGGTGTCCTAACCTCTTCTTCTTATGGGGACACCAGTCAGACTGGATAATTTAATGACCTTCCTTTACCATAATTACCTGTCTAAAGACCATATGTCCAAATGAGTCACTTTCTGAGGTACTGGGGGTGGTTAGGGCCTCAACATCTGAATTTCAGGGGGACGAATTCAGCCGATGACGCAGAACTAACCGGTCATCCGAGGTGAGTTGTGGATAGGAGGTAAGAGTGATAATAATTTCTAGTGGTCCCTGGGTTTTGTCTTTGTGCCAGACTCTAAGACCTTTTCGTGACGTCACACATTTTGTCCTTGTAACAACCCATGAGTTGAGATGTCCTAATAAACTGCTTACCTCCATTACAAAAAAAAAAAAAGCTGAACAAAACCAAGGCCCAGATGTCAGTGTTGGTATTGAATAGGAGCAGGAAAGATGCAGGCAGTGACCTGGAACAGTCCGGGTCAGCACGTGTGTCCATCCATCTTTAATGCATATCGTGAAGTCACGTTCCTTCTTGTCCAATTTTTTGTTACGATACCCGTTAGTCAAATTCATCAGCAGATATTGATTGCAGATTCACTCTGTATTGGGCCCAGAGCAAGGTAGTTGGGAAATTTGTAGGTGTAAGACTTGTTACTGTGGGGAAAATCTTTCCGTATTTGCTCATATGTGGATAAAGAAGCTCTGGAACGTGACAAAAGAGACGCATGGTAGTGTTAGCAGTGGGCAAACTGGGCGGGTGGGGACAGAGGAGTGAAGGCGGATTGTCACTTTATACCTTTTTGTATACTTTGATATTTTTTGAACCATGTATCTGTATGGCCTATTCACAAAAATGAAGTTTAAAAAAAAAAGACAGAGTGAAACATGAGCCCGGGGAATTCCCTGGTAGTCCAGTGCTTTCACTGCTGGGGGCCTGGGTTCAATTCCTGGTCAGGGAACTAAGATCCCACAAGCCAGGCACGGTGTGACCAAAAAAAAAAAAAATCAGGCTTTAACTTTGACAACACAGGCTTTAACTTTAACAACACAGTAAGTCTAAAATTATCCCACTGTCTTCACTGAACAGCCTCTGAGAATAGGTAGGACTAGACCTTGTTATCCTTGTTTTGCCAGGAGAGGGTGTGGACATGACCACTCAGCCAGAGGGTCACTGAGCCTAAATCAGGGCCTAGTTCTCTGATTCCTAATTTGGGACCCTCTTCACTACACACATGGTTGGTCCTTAGAAAATGAGCACAGTGGACATTACTATTATCAATCATTCAACAAATATGTTTTGAGTCTCTGGTGAACTAAATGCACATGGTCCCTGACTTTTGGGGGCTTACATTCTAGTGGAAAACAGGTAGGTACTCAAATGAGCATATAATTACACATCATAGTAAGTTTTATAAAAAAGAGTAAAGAAATGCCATAAGAAAACAACAGAGTATACCTATGTCCAATGCTATTGTGTTAAATATTCATAAATTACTAATAAGTACAAAATAAAACTGACTTTTTCTGCCTGGAAAAAAAATTCTCCCAGTAAACGTGTTTGGGCGTATTAAGTGTCACTGTCTATTGACACAATAAAAGCCCCTTCCTTAAAATTGTCACTGACGGGATGTCACCCCCATTGACCCCTGGACACAGATCCCAGCCCCTCTAAGGTCGATAGGGGGACCCCGTGAGCCACTTGGGACAACCAGGAGCTTGTCAGGTAAACAGCCAAAGGGAAAAAACAATCAGGACATACCATAGGGCAGGAAAAAAACCTTTCTTCTACCCTTCATAGGTCCTCAGATGATGCTGTGTAATACAAAGACAGATTAACAAGACAAAGCAAAACAAGCTTATTAGAATTATGGTTACCAGGGGGGAAAGGGGTTGGTGGGGAGGGATAAATTGTGAAATTGGGATTGACATATGCACACTACTGTATATAAAATAGATGAATAACAAGGACCTGCTGTATAGCACAGGGAACTCTACTCAATACTCTGTAATGACCCATATGGGAAAAGAATCTAAAAAAGAGTGGATATCTGTATATGTATAACTGATTCACTTTTCTGTACAGCAGAAACTAACACAACATTGTAAATCAACTATACTCCAATAAAAATTAATTAAAAATAGTAAATGTGCATAGAGTTAAAAAATCATGTTTATTAACATGTTTGTCTCATATATGTATATGGGAAAGAATAACTCAAAAAGAGGTGGCTTAGAACTCTGGTTTATATAACACCTTCAACAAAAAGCAATAAACTGATAGAGAAATGAAGAGAGAGAGAGAGAATAACCAGGGCTGACACTTGAGTCTGGGTGGCCAGGGAACAGAATGTCTTTGGTGGGTGCTCTGCTGGCCCATCACCTACCCCACGTGTAGTACTGTGCTCAGCTTGGCACTGGGTAATTTGGGAGGAAAAACGAAGCAGGAAACATGCTCCTAGACCTCAAGAACCTTACCACCTGGCTGCAGAGGTGAAAGTAATCTGTGAAACACTCAGGGAGGTTTAGAGAGTGGGGGGACTGGGGAAGGAAGAATGAGGGAATTAGCAAATCACACTGGGTGTGATTTGTTCAGAGGATGGAGACGTGGGGAAGGCCTGAGGGGTGGGGAATTGAGGTGCGTGGATCTGGTTATGCAGAGAGGCAGGGCGAGGTCCTGGGGTCAGGAGCGACTTTGAATCCCGGATCCTCCATGCGCCAGCTGGGTGACATGGGAAAGTTAGTTTTTCTCTCTGACCCTCAGTTTCCTAATCTGGAAACTAAATCTTACGTTTTTTACCCCTTATGTGGTTGTACTGTAAATGAAGTAAGATATATGCAGGACTTTGGAGAGTGAAACGCCCTTGACTCATAATCATCTAGGACCTGGAGGTGGACCTTCTCCACGGGCAGCACTTGGTGAATTTCCAGTGTCTGCTGCAGCCACCAGCTCAGCCTCCTGGTGAAGAATCAGCTTGGGAGCTATAGGCATCAGTCCAGATCTGTGTCCCCTGATTAATGGTCTTGAGTCAATGATAGGTGGGGTTTGTGGATATCATGATCTGGGTTTGTAAAGGGAAATCAGTCTCTCTCTCTTTCTCCCCCTCCATCCCCCTCCCTTCCCCTCCCCTTCTTCCCCCTCCCCCTCCTTTCTCTTCCTCCTTCTCTTCATCTTCCTCCTCCCCCCGTCTCTCCTCCTTTCCTCCTGGGCAGTAGCTCCTTCAGTACAGCCATCTTTCAGAGAACTCTGAGCAAGATCTCTCTCACACAGATTAATCAAATATATCATTTACTTCAACCCATAACACATGAAAATAGTGAAAACCAAGAGTGCAACTACAGTTCTTTCTTCCAGGGAAGCTCCTCAAATGACTTGGGCATTTATATAAGCAGCAGTCATCTGGCGGCAGGTCACGGTCACGGGTGAGTGCAGGGGAGGCTGTGATTACTAGCCCAGTGAGAGGATTCAGCCATCGCCTTGATACCTTGGAAAATGTGGATCCACTTACCCTTAAAAGCCTGGAACAGCCTTTAAACGCAATGTTTCCTCTTTCTGAATTTTTGAGTTGAAAGAGATCTAAATACCCTTCGTTTTACACATGAATAAGGCTCCTGGGCCTTACAGAGTCACATGGCCAGTTAGTGGCAGATCTAGAAAAAACACAGAACTAAGTATCCTGATGTAGACAAGATCTCTTTCAGCTCCACTGCTCTGCCTTTCTTGTGTGAGCTCATTATGAATTAGCAAGCTCTTGCGGGCTGAGATCCATCAGGAGGTGGACAGAGCCCCTCGGCCTGGGTCGGACAGAGCGACACGCCTCCGCTCCCTCCCCGCCTGCCTCTCCTCTGGGACACTCAGCAGGGGGCAGGAGAGGAGCCCCTCCAGCAAGCCCAGAGGCAGCAAAACCAGCCAGGCTGTTCTTGCAATGACCTAGGGAGTAGGGATGAGTTCCTGAGCCAGGAGGAGGAGATGTCAGAAGACCCAAAAGGTGAGAGGAAACCCCAGGGAGAGGGTGTTATAGAAATAGCCAGAGGAGGAAATGTGCAGGACGGACTGGAAAACAGGATTGCCCAGTGATGCAGACCAGAAACCAGGCAGGATCAGGAGGCAGCCCGTGAGATTCGGCCACCAGGAAGGGCTGACAGCCTAATGGGACCAGTTCTAGGGCAGTTGTGGGCAGAAGCTAGGCTGCAAGTGTGACGGAGAAAAAGGGAAGGGTGATGAGGGGAGAGGAAGCAAGCCTTGGTTTCCTTACCTGACCAGTAATAACATGTGTTATGAGACTGTGGATTCACCAGCTTTCAGAGGAGATGATGAAAACTTTCTGGAGATGGATGGTGGTGATGGTTGCGTAACAATGTGAATGTACTGAATGCCACTAAACCAAAAATGGTTAAAATGGTAAAGCTTATGTTATGTATATTTTACTACAATTTTTTAAAAGGTTAAAAAAACAGTTTACAGAAAACTATAGCATTCTGTGCAAATTTTGTTTATGTAAAATATCTCAGTAGTAAGTTGGATTGGATTACATATGGAAATGATAATATTTAGGATATATTGGGTTAAATAAACTATATTATTAAAATTATTGCCACATTTCTTTTTTACTTTTTAAAAATGAAGCTGCTCAGAAAAACTTTAAATTACATATGGGGCGAAACATTGCGGCTTGAATTATATTTCTACTGGACTGCCTACTCTGGACTCTCAGAGAACGTGGAAACTTATGTGAATTCACTGTGTGTGTGTGTGTGTGTGTGTGTGTGTGTGTGTGTGTGTTATAAGCCTCATGATTGGCACTGCTCTAAGGGGCCACAGATAAGGGGCCAATCAAACTGTAGCCATAGGTGTCCTGAGCAGGATAATTGAGTGTAGGACATCAGTCACAGAAAGGACTTCATTTAGAAAAAGAGTTAAATTAATACTACTCAGCCATAAAAAAATAATGAAATTTTGCCATTTGCATCGACATGGATGAACTTGAAGGGTATTATGGTAACTGACATAAATCATAGAAAGACAAATACTGTATGACATCACTTACATGTGGAATCTAAAAAATACAACATACTAGTGAATGTAACAAAAAAGCATTAGACTCACAGATATAGAGAGCAAACTAGTGGTGATCAGTGGGGAGCGGGGAGGGGTAATATAGATGTAGGGGAGTAGGAGGTACAAACTGTTAGGTACAAAATAGGCTGCAAGGATATATTGTGCCACACGGGGAATAGAGCCAATATTTTATAATAACTATAAATGGAGTATAACCTTTTCAAATTCTGAATCACTATATGGTACACCTGTAACTTATACGATATTGTACATCAACTGTACTTCAATTAAAAAAAAAAAAAGAGTCAAATTCACTTGATCTAACGTTTGGCTCTGCCCTGCTGGGCTTTCCCCTTGTACAGTCCAAAGCTCCACGTCTTGGGGGGGCGGCTCTGATGCTCTGGCTTCTATCACAATCTCTGGCCCCAGATCCATTCACTCACATGCAATCTAAGGAGTCAAGTGTCTGTCTGCTGAGGCTGGAGGGGCTTCAGATTTTCCAAGATGTTTCCTATAAGTAATAGTCATCAAGTGAGGTGGGAAAACATCCATTTGGCAGATGGAAACACTGAGGGCCAGAAGGCAAAAGTCTTTGTGTTAAAGAATACTGTACACTCTGCCTGAAAGACTCTTACTTCAATCTACATCAAATTAAAAAAAAAGAATGTTCTGACTCCAGGAATGATGTCTTTGAGGAATTATGATTCACCCTTGGAAATTTCTGAGGAAATTAGTTGGTAGAGACCAAAAGGCAAATGTGAGAAAGATATAATTAAAGAGACCACTGATGGGGTTAAAATGCTTATTTACCTCAGGCATCTTTCAAAGAGAAAAGTCAAAGAAACCAAGCAGTCAGTTGAACATTAAAAAAAGAAAAAAAAGAAACAAGTCAAAGAAAAACTACCATGCTAGAGTAAGTAGATACATCAAAAAGTCAGAAAGATAATTAAAGATGAGAATCTAATTACAGAGCATATGGGTTTAGACTAAAAATCAAAAGCTCTGCAAACACATTTGGAAAGAGAGGAAGGAAAACAATGTCCAGTTTAGAGAAGGAAGTCCCACCAGTCCATCTCCCTGAACCTCAATTTCCTCATCTATAATGCTCGCCAAGGCCCCTTTCAAACCCACATTTAGGATTCTATAAGATAAATAGCTAGGGACTTCCCTGGTGGCCCAGTGGTTAAGAATCTGCCTGCCAGTGCAGGGGACACAGGTTCGATTCCTGGTCCGGGAAGATCCCACATGCCGCGGAGCAACTAAGCCCGTGTGCCACAACTACTGAGCCTGCAAGCCACAACTACTGAAGCCTGTGCACCTAGAGCCCGTGCTCCGCAACAAGAGAAGCCACCACAATGAGAAGCCCGCGCACTGCAACGAAGAGTAGCCCCTGCTCGCCACAACTAGAGAAAGCCCACGCACAGCAATGAAGACCCAATGCAGCCAAAAGTAAATAAATTAATTAATTTAAAAAAGATAAATAGCTAAGTGAAAATGTTTTACTTTTAACTTAAAAATTACATAGGTAATTTTTTGTAGAAAAAGTAAAAATTACGTCTGAGCAAGAAAGGAAAGTCAAAATCATCAATCTTACCACCTAGAGAAAGCTACTGTGACTATTTTAATGTATACTCTCCCAGATTCATATATGTATAGATAATTTTGTATGAATTTTGGTATTACTCTTTTTTCAGTCACCAAAATGTTTTGAGGATATTTTCTTGCCATAGTTTTATTTCCATGCCATTGTCTGTGATGGCTGCCATGTATTATAGTTTAAACAAAGGCATCAGAGTATAATGTTAGTTGCAGGTGTGTTTTAGTGCAAATGTGGGTGTGTCCAGATTGGAAAAGATGAAGAAATTTGAGGGAAAAAAATGTATGTTGCCTTCTAATTTACAAAGGACTTTTTACATAAAAGCTTTATAATCTACAAAGGGTTTTTACATCTTCTCTATGACTGCCCAGCTAGTACAGTGTCTAATACTAGGAACCATCAATAAATATGATCAAATAACTGAAAAAATAAATATGCATTATTTTATGTATTCCTCATAAAACTGGGATGAGATAGGCGCCATCATCATTTTACAGATTTTACAGTTTGCCGCTGTTAAGTTGGTAAACTCCATTAAGATTTATATAGCATTGGGCTTCCCTGGTGGCGCAGTGGTTGAGAGTCTGCCTGCCAATGCAGGGGACACGGGTTCCAGCCCTGGTCTGGGAAGATCCCACATGCCGCGGAGCAACTAGGCCCGTGAGCCACAATTACTGAGCCTGCGCGTCTGGAGCCTGTGCTCCGCAACAAGAGAGGCCGCGATAATGAGAGGCTCGCGCACCGCGATGAAGAGTGGCCCCCACTTGCCGCAACTAGAGAAAGCCCTCACACAGAAACGAAGACCCAACACAACCATAAATAAATAAATAAATAAAACCTTAAAACAAACAAACAAACAAAAAAAAAAGATTTATGTAGCATTCTGCACAAACCCAACTCATTTGAGCTTCATAACTGCTCTGTAACTAAGTAGGATTTTAGTCCCATTAAAGAAAGATGGAGGGCTTCCCTGGTGGCGCAGTGGTTGAGAATCTGCCTGCCAATGCAGGGGACACGGGTTCGAGCCCTGGTCTGGGAAGATCCCACATGCCGCGGAGCAGCTGGGCCCGTGAGCCACAACTACTGAGCCTGCGCGTCTGGAGCCTGTGCTCCGCAACAAGAGAGGCCACGATAGTGAGAGGCCCGCGCACCGCGATGAAGAGTGGCCCCTGCTTGCCGCAACTAGAGAAAGCCCTTGCACAGAAACGAAGACCCAACACAGCCATAAATAAACAAATAAATATTTTTAAAAAAAGAAAAAGAAAGATGGATACTGCGACTCAAGTAGTCGGGGCCAGGTAGTCAATGAGTGAAAGAGCTTGACCTTGACTCCAAACCCAAGACGTTTTCCATTGCTTCCCACCTGTGAAAGTTTCTACAGTTTGGAATACTGGAAGTTGCTAGTTACACCAGCCAAGGCTATAACCCTTGGGACTATTTTCCCCCCTAAACATCTTACTGAGGATTTTCTGCTGTGGACCTTCGCCATAAATGGTCTGTGCTGATAAGGAAACTTCACTTTTTTGAGAGTGAACCCTGCCGACTGTGAAACAGTGAAGCGCAGGAGGAAAGTGGAGACAAGGCAGACTTTGGCGCCATCTTCTGGGAGCTGCTGTTCTTACATGCCATGCATGAATTGGATAAAATTGACAAAACAGAAATTTTGTACTTTGTTCTCTGATACGCGGTCGATTTTGAAAATCCCTTGTAAGAAGAAACATGGAAAACATAAATCTACTAAAACATTAGTTAAATACTAACTTCTCCCCTACTAAAACATTGATCAAATCTGCAATCAGATCGAATTTTAACTCTACTGACTTTTCCCTCCCACCCTCCCCTAAAATACTAATATCCAGTAGAATAGCAACGACTAGAGAAGGGAGAATGGGAAAAGCAAAGGCTGTGCAAAGCCACTGACCTGGAGAAACTGAGGCCTGATTCTAGGTGCAAAGCCAGCACAGCCCGCTCTCTCAGGGGAAAGAAACGTACTTCCAGCAACTTCTAAAACCAGGTAACCGCAGCAGAACGGAATCAGGGAAAGAGGCGCCAGCTGCATGCAGCAACGAGCCGCCCCCGGCAGCGACCTGGCTGGAGAGCTGCCCGCGCTGCTGTCCCGGGCCGGAGCTGGACCTGCCGGGTCCTTCCTTCGCGGCTGCTCTGGGCGAGTTACCTCTGCGGAGCCCGACCGGCCAACGCCTTGGGGGGACCGGGGGGCTCACACGGTGTGGAGTGGAGACGGGGTCGCCCGCACAAAGCCTGGGTGACCTGCTTGTACTGCCACCTCAACCGCAGGCAGCCTGAGCCAGCCCTCCATGGAGCTGAACGGAGGGAGGAAGGGAGGGAGGAAACCATCCGGGGACCCGCTGAGAACACCTGAGCTGCGTGGGATCGATTCGCAGTCACGTGAGCACCTACCAGCTGCTGCTACTGCCGGAACCGAAGCCGGGCTGGGTCCCGAGCTGTCCATTTCTCCAGGGGTACAAATGACCCCCGTAGAAAGCAGGCAGCGGTCATTATCGTAACGTGCCAGGAGACCTCAGAGAAGAGGCTCCCTTTTGCCGGGCCAGCGGGGGATGGACGGGGCGGGAGGGCTCCGGGGAGTGCTCAGGTGGCCAAACGGGGCCTGGAAATGGGAGAGTAGGTGTGAGGGGGTGGTGTGAGATCAGAAACAGTCATACCCACACCTCAACCACACACTCACACCCACGTTAACAAAGGCGGCCCTCCAATCCCTGTCCGCCCCTCAGGCTTCCCAGGGGATCCACATGAAATCTCCAGGAGCAAGTCACACACTTACTGATGAGGCTGAAATTCATGAAGATTTTCTCCAAAACTGACCATGGCAAAGGACCGGCTCTCTCCACTTTTCCACACTATGGACTTGGTTTTGGCTTTGCTGGGACCAGGCTGTGCGAAGCCGGGGGGCTGTACAGTGTCATTGGCTTGGGCCAATGGGGCAGCTTTGCCTTGATTCTGGAACCAGGGGGCCTGGTGGTGAATTACAGGCCTGGCAGCTATGTCTATGTTTCCTGGGGTCTCCAGTCCTTCCTGGAGATGGGATGGCGGCCACTGAATTTGGTCCACGGTGGAGTTTGTACCTCTGCGCTGCAGGAACTCTTCAACTAGGGGACACCCTGCCAGTGAGCTCTGCTGTCACCCTCACGCCCCTTATCCCCACTCCTCCCTCTGAGATGACTGTTAACCTTGGCGGGAGTTTCCCACAAACAACTGTGAGTGATTCCTTTTGAGTGTTTAGAACATGAGAAGCAAGGAAATGATTTCAGGTGTTCAAAAGTGAACTGCAGGTTCCATTTTGATGTTAAAGGCTTCACTGAGGTCAATAATAGGTTCTATCATTAGGAGGAAAGCAAAATCCTACCTTCTTAGGCCTGTAAAAGTTCTACCCATTGGCAGCACGATAACAGTGATTTTATCTGGGCCTCATGCCAGGGGCCCTTAAATAGATCATGTGGGGACCCATTGCTGTCAGTGCAGCGCTGGTTCCCAAAGTATGCTTTGGGGTTTTCTTGGAATCCTCTGTGGATGTTAGTTGGAGAACAGGAGGTCGGTCTCTCAACAGAGATTTTATTCTCTCCTCACTTCTGTTTTCAATCCATAAATTGGATCAGAAATAGAACTCAGGTTTGTTCATTCATTTGACATTTATTTAATACTTGCCCTGAGCACGCCTTATCTTAAGCATTGGAAATGCATGTGTGATTAGAACCTGGTCCCAGCCCTATGGGATAAGCTATATCCTAAAAGTGTATTTGACATGAACCCAGAGCTCCTCAATGCCCGGGTCCCTCTCTCACTCATTTTCCATCACTTGCACTTAGCACAGTGTCTGAGATTTAAGTGAAGGAGCTCAGGTAGGGTTTATTGAACGACTAATTGGCCAGTGATTAAGAATCTACTTGCAACAGTGGCAGTGAATCCGCTTGAGAAGAGAAATGGCAACTCTAGGGTAAGTAACACACAGATAAAGGAATGATCACTACTGCTTATTAAGGAATAAAATAAAATAACATAGGCACAGGGGAAAGAACATTTAGTTCTGCCTAGGAGAACTGGGATATTGAAAGGGAAAAACTCACTGTGTTTCTCTTCTACTTACCACTCTCCTCTCAATACTTATGGCTACCAAATATGAGGGGGATTTTCTTACACCAAACAATTCTCCAACACCTGCAGGGTGTCCTACAATTCAACTCAATTCTGACACTATCTCCAGGAGATGGCATCAGATCCCACAGTTTAAGGGCTCAGTCCCATAAGACCACGCCCCTGCCTTCACTCCAGGCACCAACCTCAAGTCCAGGTTGTTACCTGTGCTTCTGACCGACTATAAATTGAGGGTTCCCACGACCCCCTCTTTGGGTTCAATAATTGGCTAGAATGGCTCACAGAACCCAGGAAAACAGTTTGCCTACTGGATTACTGGGGTTTGTTTTGTTTTGTTTTTTGCTTTTTTGTTTTCTGTGTTTTCTGTTTTGTTTTGTTTTTAGATTACTGGTTTATAATTTAAAAGTACAACTCAGGAACAGCCAGAAGGAAGAGATGCACAGGGCTAGGTATGGGGGAAGGGACGCAGAGCTTCCGTGCCCTCTCTGGGACCCCTCCCAGCACCTCTGAGTCCACCAACCAGAAACTCTCTGAACACCATCCTTTAGGAATTTTTATGGAGGCTTCATTACATAGGCATGATTGATAAATCATTGGTCAGTCAGTGATTGAGTCAACCTCCAGCCCCTCTCCTCTCCCTGGAGGTTTGGGGGCTGAAAGTTCCAACTCTCTAATCACTGACTGGTACCCTGGCAACCAGCCCTTATCCTGAGGGACTTTCCAAAAGTCACCTCATTAACATAAACGCAGTTGTGGTTGAAAGGGGCTTTTGATGAATACAAAAGACACTTCTTTTAATTCTCTTATCACTTAAGAAATTCCAAGGTTTTAGGGGCTTTGTGCCAGGAACTGGATCTGGACAAAGACCAAACAGATATTTGTTATTATACATCACAGAATCACAGATGTCGTCACAGGGAAGTTGCCAGCTGAGCTGAGTTTTAAGGGACAAGCAGAATTCACAGAAAGTAGAAAGAGGTCCCGGAGAGAAAATAACTTAGGCAAAGTCCCTAAAAAGTGAAAGATCATGACCTATCATGGAGTAGATGGAAGTACAGGATATGTGTGGGCAAGCAGAGAGACGATGCTGAGAATCTCGGCAAAGGAATGTGTTTTCTTTTGGCCATGCTTTAGAGGTCAGGCTTTCTCTTATAGGTGGTGGCAAACCCTTGAAAAGTTTTAGATCTCACTGTGCTAGCAACACGGAGGTGCAGGCTCAAAGGTGGAGCATTAATAGGGTGCGACATTGGTCCATGTGAGAAATGATGCAAGCACAAAAAAGGGCAGCCCAGGAGATGGAGAGAAGGATGCAGAAGTGAGAAGTGTTTAGGATGAGTGATCAAGGTGCAGGGTGGTGATGAAGAGCTCAAGCTTTGGAATTAAACAGATTCCAGTTTCAGCCCAGCTGTCTATTAGCCCTGTGACCTTGAGCAAGTAATCTGTGCCTCAATCTCCTCATCTATAAAGCACTGCTAATAAGAGTACCTACCTCATATAATTGGTGTATCAGATGAAAATGTTAGTATAATGTCTGGCACACAGAATGTGCCCATTAAATATTAGCTATAATGATTACTACTGATTTGACATGGGGTGGAGGGAGATGAAAATTGAGAAGTTGAAGGAGACAGGCTTCTAGACAGAGCAAGTAGGGCAAAAGTGTTGTCCTGGACCCAGGTGAGGAATCCAGGTAGAAGGGCACACTTGGGGGAGAGAATTTTGAGTTCCAGTTTTGGAAATGTTGAGTTGAAGATGTCCATGGGACAGCAATGGAAATGTCCATCGGGCATTCAGTAGAGAGATTTGAGCTGGAATTGGAAATCTGGGGGATGCACAGCATAAAAGAGGAAGTTTAAGCCAGTACAGGACATGAAATCATTTAGGAAAAGGCCTTCAAGTAGGAAGAGGAGAGATCTCAGAGGACACCAACATGCAGAAGGGGCGGAAGAAGGGCCCCCAACAAGGATGCCGGGATAGCTGCAGATGGAAGAGAGAGGCCTCCCAGAAGCAGCACTGCCAAGGGAGAAGAGATCACCCAGAACCCACCCACTGGGCTCCTGCTTTCTGCTGGGCAGCTCATAAAGACAGGTAAGGCAGTCACTTACAAGAAGAAACTTACAAAAAGGCTCCAGGAGCCCCCCAAACCTCATTTTAATGGGCTGCAATTCTGTTTCAGTTGGCTCTTTTCTTTCTTCTCCCTTCCTTATGAATAAAAAATCTTCACTTGCCATTTCTCTGCCCATCTCCGTCTTTGCTTATAGGATGGAGGCTGTGCAAGGCCCCATGTAGAGGACAGGTCTGCTGAACGCATTACATGGGCGGGGCAGGGAGACCAGATGTCCCGTGTTGCCTTCCAGCCCGACAGTCAGTACTTTGAGAATCGAGTTAAATACCCTAGCCAGGAAGGAAGGAAGTATTGGAGGTCCGTGAGAATGTAATGCAACTGCTTTACCATCTTTGGCATTGCAAAAGACACACGCATTTCAAATGAACTTTAAAGCTTGTCTCGTTTTGTGACAATGCCATACATGTCTAGGGCAGGCAAGAAGCTCTATTTATGTATACTTAATCAGTATAACCACATGTTCGGAGTTTGACTGAGTGGGAACTAATGGATGGGAACTCTCAATAGTTGCTTCCACTGTCAGCAGGTTAGTGTGGAGCTCTACCTCTCCTGACCCATTGGCTGTCAAATTCTCCCCTCACTGTGATGAAATGGCATCCCAGTGCAAATCTGCAAAAGATGCTCCTCAGAGCTCCCTCCATGGGTTAGACTACTGTGTCCCAGAATCAAAGGCTGGGGTGCTTGCCCTAGGGTGGCTCGTGTCCCCCACTCTGCTGAGGGTGCACAGACTCTGAGTATCAACTGAACAGTTATTTTGGGTACTGTGCAAGGAAATCTTGGGATGCGAATCAAATCCAGTTTAGTTGAGTTCTAGGTCCGTAGTGACAAGGGATGAGGATGATGGGGAAAGAATAGCAAACCCATCTCTAGTTCTTAAAATGGACCCAGACATTATTTTAAGTACTTTACATGTATTGATAATAGCTCTATCCTTGTGAAACAGGAGGGAAGGGGGCAGAGCAATCCACTTCTTACCTATTACTTTGTCTCTCACTGTATTCTTTCTGCCACGAGACATAAAGAACCTGAGCTTCATTAAGTCTCGAGACCAGGTGTGTGATCTCAATTAAAAGACAGTGGGTTCAACTCCCAATCTGGGTTTTGGCTGGGTTCAAGTCCCAGCCCGTGGGTTCAAGTCCCAGCCTGAGTTGTGCGGTTTCACTTGCAACAACCATGAGGTAGGTGCTATTTTTAGCCAATTTAACAAATGAGGAAACAGAGAAGTTAAGTAACTTGCCCAAGGTGGCACAGCAAGCAAGTGGTGGAGCCAGGATTTGAACCTAGGCAGCCTGACTCAGAGTCCGTGCTCTCAGACACTATCATTGCTATATCTCTACATCATCTCACATATCTCAGCGTCACAAAACTTTTTTTCAAAATGGAGCTCTCTTTTTTTTAAATTTTTTGGCCACACCCTATGGCATTTGGGATCCTAGTTCCCCAACCAGGGATCGAACCCGCACCCCCTGCATTGGAAGCACTGAGTCTTAACCACTGGACTGCAAGGGAAGTCTCCAGAACTCTCTTTTATCCTGTCCCTATTCCCATTTTCACTTCTTTCTGATAATTAGCTCTCTCTAGCTCCTCGCCTTGCTAATTCACACATATTTTCCCTTCTGGTCAGCCTCGTTGGCCTTTGGTTCCCTAGCTTCCTGGTTCCTTCTTTCTAAAGTTCCCCCTTCCGGCAAGTAACTTCTCACTCACTTCACCTGGACTGTGCCTTCCAACTCCGTCAGTGTGAGGGGATTGTGTTCAAGACCATCCTCCAGAGGAAAAGCAGAGAGGCCATACTTCCTGGGTCTGCAGGGAGTCGGGGGAGATCAAGGACAGGTTAGGAAGCCATTGAAATTGACTGAGAATGACTAAAATGAAAAAGACCAATAATATCAAGGACTGGCGAGGATGTGGAGCAACCGGAACTCTCATCCATTGCTGGTGGGAATGCACCATGATACACCCGCTTTGAAAAACAGTTTGGAAGTTTCTTCTTAAGTTCAATATACACCTACAAGCAGCCCAGGAATCCTACTCCTGGGTATTTTCCCAAGAGAAAGTAAAGCATATGTTCACGTAGAACTGGGAAGAAACATGCATAGTAGCTTTATTTGTAATAGCTAAAAACTGGAAACAACCCAATTATCCATCAACTGGTGAATGAACAAATTTTTGTATATCCATACAATAGAATGCTACTCAGCAGTTAAAAAAGAAGAAACTACGGATATTTGTAACAGCATGGATGAATCTAAAAAGCAGTAGGGGGCATCCCTGGTGACACAGTGGTTGAGAATCCGCCTGCCAGTGCGGGGGACACGGGTTCGAGCCCGGGTCCGGGAAGATCCCACATGCTGCGGAGCAGCTAAGCCCGTGCGCCACAACTACTGAGCCTGCACTCTAGAGCCTGCGCGCCGAGAGCCCGTGCTCCACAACAAGAGAAGCCACCGCAATGAGAAGCCCGCACACCTCAACAAAGAGTAGGCCCCACCCCCGCTCGCCGCAACTAGAGAAAACCCGAGTGCAGCAACAAAGACCCAACGCAGACAAAAATAAATAAATAAAAATAAATTTTTAAAAAATAAAATAAAAAGCAGTAGGCTAAGTGAAAGATGCTAGACACAAAAGATCACATACTATATAGTTCCATTTTTATGAAATTCTAGAAACAAAATTATAGCAACAGAAAGCAGATTGGTGGTTTCCAGGGCTGGGTGGAGGAAAGGGATTGACTGTAATGGAACACAACGGGTCTCTGGGGAGGGATGAAGCTGTTTCATATCATGATTGTGATGGTGGTTACAATGGGATCCATTTGTTAAAACTTGCCAATTGCAGGGAGTTCCCTGGCGGCCCAGAGTTTAAGACTCCGCTGTGCTTGCAATGCTGGTAGGGACACAGGTTAAATCGCTGGTGGGGAGCTAAGAAACTGCGTGCCTCGCGGCCAGAAAAAAAACAACAAACTTGCCAATTGTGTACTTAAAGTTGGTGAATTGTATTATATGTAAGTAGTACCTAAGAGAAGAATGAATGAGGAAAGCTTCCAAAAAGGCAGAAAAGAGAAGGGAACAAGGTCTTACCAGGTAAGGGAACTGGGCAAAGTATATAACTGCTCTCTGCCTCTATTTTCATACTTAGAAAGTAAGGATAATAATACCCAATCTTCAATGAATGTCAAGTTTCTGCCTCCTGTCCTTCCTTTTTTCCTTTTTCCATACCACCAGACGGGACCAACTGTAAATCAAAATAATCATTTGATGGGTGGGGAGGGCCATTGTGGCTACATACCCTATCTCCAAGGTCTTCAAATGGAGATAGTTGGCTCTCCAAAGGGGAGATTTCCCCTCTGTAGATAGAATCACACAAAGATTCTCCTATATTGTTGGGGGAGCACAAATAGATACAGTATTTCCAGAGTGGAATTTCACAGTATGTAAAAAATTTTAAATGCACATGCTCTTTTCCTTAGCAACCCACTTCTATAAACCTATGATATAGAAGTGCTAGCAAAAAAAATTGTGGGACTTCTCTGGTGGCGCAGTGGTTAAGAATCCACCTGCCAATGCAGGGCACACGGGTTTGAGCCCTGGTCTGGGAAGATCCCACATGTCACGGAGCAACTAAGCCCGCGCGCCGCAACTACGGAGCCTGTGCTCTGGAGCCCATGAGCCACAACTACTGAGGCCTGCGCGCCTAGAGCCCATGCTCTGCAACAAGAAAAGCCACCACAATGAGAAACCCGCGCACCACAATGAAGAGTAGCCCCAGCTCGCCACAACTAGAGAAAGCCTGCGTGCAGCAACGAAGACCCAACGTAGCAAAAAATAAATATAAATAAATAAATTTATTTTTTTTTAAAATTGCAAAAAATGTCTATGTAGAAGGATGCACACTGCAGCTTTGTAAGAGCAAAGATTGAAAATAACCTCAGTGCCCATCGCTAAGGCTTGGTTCAGTGAATTACAGGACTTCCATTCCCTGGAATACAGTGAGCTGACAGACAGCATAAACTAGATATGTTTATACTGACATAGGGGGACCTACCCAATATATTGCCAAATGGAAAATCTGTGTGTAAAGCAGTATGTCTGGAATGATACCATTAGAGAAAACATGTGTGGGACAGAGATTGCTAGCTGTTTGTCAGTATCCCTTCTTTATTTCATTTAGTAATAGAATTCTGGTCTCCCCCCACTCCTGTTTATTTTAAGTGGGCAGCTAAAGACTGCATTAGCTTGGGTGGGTATGAAGATGCCAGGGGGCAGTGTAGCCAATCCTATATTTAAGTGGACGGCCAAAGCCTCCCTTTTAGCCAGGTTTAGCAGAGAGCCTAAATTCTGGCCAGTGGGATGTGAGCAGAAGTGATGTGTACAACCAAATGGTCACATCCTTCTAGAGGAAGTTAGTGGTTCACTTCCTCTGTCCCCTTCCTGCAGCTGGACCCCAGAGATAAGGCTTTGATGCAGTCAAGGACCCCTGCTAGAGGATGAAACTTCATGGAACAGAGGCAACTACCTGCCCTGTCCCACTCCTCCAAACACTTCTAGAAAGAGAAAGAAACATCTATCTTGTTTGAGCTACTGTAGTTCGGGACCTCTGTTACAGCAGCTAATCCTATATTCTAAGTAATACGGTATGTGTCTATAGTATCACCACCACTAATAATGATAATTAACACACACCTAGTGCTTATTAGGTGCTAAGCTCTGCTCCAGCCACTTTACATGTGATAACTTGTTTAATCCTCACAGTAGCCCTGTGAGGTGAGTACCATAATTGTCCCCATTCTACAGATGAGAAAACTGAAGCACGAGGAGGTCGAGGAACTTCCCGAGGTCTTCCAAGGAGAGTGACAGGGTTGCACCCAGGTAGTCTGACTCCAGAGACCATGTCCTAATAGAAATCCCAAATGACCTCTGGAGGATGGGATGCAGGGAGGGGAAAGGAGAGACCTTCCTTTTGACATTGTACATGGCTGAATGTTTGAAGTTTTTCTTACAGTCATGCACTGCTTTCATAATTTAGAAAAGGAAATTTTTTTAGGTCTAGACATTTTAGGGGAAAGTAAACACAATGGAGAGAGGTAACATTTGCCTAAAATAAAACTCAAAAAAGAAGACAATTCACTTCTGGAGCTAATGGTCCCCTCAGCCTCAGAGAGAGCAGGGATGCAGGTGGAAAGCCCTGGTGTTGTAACAGGACAGTAGTAAAGGGTGGATTGGATGCTAAGACGATCAGAATGGGACTGAATTGTCCCGTAGATGAGCCAAACACGTCAGCTGGTGTGATGTTGTCCAAACAACCAGTTCAACACGCTTCTCATTTTTCATCATTTGTTTTGCCATAATCTATCTTCAGTGTAAACCTAGGAAGGAAAGAAACCCTCTCAGCCAAACACTCCTACCCTGAGAGGGTCTCAGGAGTACTGTCTCTCTTCAGGTTTGTAAATATTTAGCACTCGAGTTCCTGGAAGAAGAAAAGTACTTGACTTTCCTAAACCTCCCTGGGCTGCAGGACAACCCCGTGGGGTGTGTGTTCTGAACCAAAATGTCACACCATATTTGGGCTGAAATGAATAGATTGCTGATGGTTTTAGTTCCAGATCTTCTAACTCGAACGAAAGCTATTAAGTCCATGCAGTTACCAGACATAAATAAACCGTATAAACTATATGGATAGTAGGTCTGTACACTCACCCAGAATAAACGGACTCAGGGGTTTCTCTCCATTTATTTATCTGCAGGGCTTCGTGGCCGAGAGGAAATTCTTGTGCATTACACAGAACCCCATGGGAGCCCCAAGCTGACAGGTTTTAGTTAAAAGGGTATTTTGTACCTCAGTTAGACTACTTATAGAAAATAATATTTGAACAAGTTTTAGGTTGAAAAAAAAATCCACCCACAGTACAATGTGCCCCAAAGATGATGTATTAGTTACAGCTTCATAATGGCTGTTTTATTCATTTGCGCTTTTTTAAAAAAAACAATATAATCGGCTGTATTTTCTCCTCAATAGTATCTGTGGAATAAGGTTATCTAGACCAATGAAGACTCCATGCTGAGAGCTATCATTTTATTTTTTATTTTTGTTTTTTAAAATTTTTATTGGACCATAGTTGATTTACAATGTTGTGTTAGTTTCAGTTTTCAACAAAGTGAATCAGAGGATGATCATTTAAAATTATATTTGTTTTAAACCCATCTACACCTATCATGTTCCCCAGGACCTTCCTGGACACAGGGACCAATGACTCAGTCTCCCATGCAGTGTTTGATGTTTACACCCCCATGGAGGTGGTTTTGTTATCCAGCTGGCTCCTGTCTGAATTGTTCTCATTAAGGAAACTTTGCTTTGAACAACAGTTTCTGCTCATAATCAGTTCAGTTTGGTGAGTATTTCATGAGCACCTACTATGTGTTTCCTCCTGTGAGAGGACCCAGAGGTGAACGAGGAATTCAGGGTCTGGTAAGGAAAAAAGACTAACAGTGACAGAAGTCTGAAAGTGATACTGTTCTAAGGCATGAGTGATAGAGTCTATCTTCCAAAAGAGGGGAGAAGGGGTGAAGCTCAGGAAACCGCGAGGGGTGTGGAGTGGCCAGAGCGCGAAGAATGAGGTGGGGAGTGAGGGGGCCAGGGAGGGCCTCAGGGGCCCCATCACTGATCCTGCACCTCCTGCATCGGCCGTGGCTCCCAAGCAGGGGCCTGGGGTCAGCTTTGTTCTGTGACAAAGCTGTCATTAGTCCATGGTAAAACTGTTAAAAATTACATGTATTATAATTACAAACTATATATATAACCACACATATGTAGTCACATATACATTCCTATATTCTTTATATAAAGTGGACATTTCATAGTCAACCATATTCAATTAAAAAGACTCTTTTTGGGGACTTCCCTAGTGGTGCAGTGGTTAAGAATCCACCTGCCAATGCAGGGGACACGGGTTCGATTGATCCCTGGCCCAGGAAGATCCCACATGCTGCGGAGCAACGAAGCCCATGCTCCACAACTACTGAGCCTGCGCTCTAGAGCCCACGAGCCACAACTACTGAGCCTGCATGCCACAACTACTGAAGCCCGTGTGTCCAGAGCCCATGCTCCTCAACAAGAGAAGCCACCACAATGAAAACCCACGCACCGCAACGAAGAGTAGCCCCCGCTCACTGCAACTAGAGAAAGCCCGCGTGCAGCAACGAAGACACAGTGCAGCCAAAAATAAATAAATTAATTAATTAAATAAAATAGATAACCAACAAGGACCTACTATATAGCCCAGGGAACTCTGCTCAATATTCTGTAATAACCTAAATGGGAAAAGAATTTGAAAAATAATAACATCTCACAAGTGTTATGGTACCTTCCCTCACAAGGTTGTATTCAATCCAATTATTTTATCCCTTTCCCAAAACACTAACCTATCTTTTTTTTTTTTATTGGAGTATAATTGCTTTACAATGTTGTGTTAGTTTCTGCTGTACAATGAAGTGAATCAGCTGTATGTATACATATATTCCCCTCCCTCTTGGACCTTGGACCTCCCTCCCCACCCCATCCTACCCATCTAGGTCATCATAGAGTACCGAGCTGAGCTTCCAAAAAAAAAAAAGAAAAAGAAAAAGAAAAAGAATGGATACATGTATATGTATAACTGAATCACTTTTCTGTACACCTGAAATTAACACAACATTGTTGATCAACTATGCTCCAACATAAAATAAAATTTAAAAAAAAAAGAGGTAATGAGGTCACAGCTCCCAAGGTCCATTTCTGTTTGTATTTCATCGTAGAAAGCACCCTCTTCAGCCTGAATTCAGTCAATCCAAGTCCCAGCTGGCCTGGATTCGCCAGGGGATGCCCTAAAACAGAGACAGCCACCTGCGTTCCCTTCCTCTTGGTACTTAGGCTGGGGGTGGGGTGTGGGAGGGGTCTTTCCTTTCCCAGGAAGTGGTTCATTTTCCCTCCTCCATTACAGATCCTGAAAAACAACCACCCAGAACATCCCACCCCCTCCCATTTGGTCCTTTCATCTCTAATAGGAAATCCTTTATTTCTTCCCTTCGTTTCCAATCTGAGAGGTTACCTGAATGTTCTAGTGAGTTTTCAACTCCCCCTGAAACTGGATGCCCTGCTAATCAGCGTATATCCCTACCTCTGGCTCTTCCCCACTGGCCAGGAGAAGTGGCAGGCCTGGGTCAAGCCATGGCACAGACTGCAGAGGGTCGGGCAAATGACCCTGGGAGGGGGCTCATAGCAGATGCTTTCTGGTTTCATTGGGAGGATAGACTGGAATCAGGCTCAGGAAATGAGACAGAGTTCAGAGACCAGGTAGTGGCCCTTTCGGCAGCTTCTCCTCTCCTCATTCCGCAAACATCACACAAGCACCCCCCAAGTGCATGCACACACACAGCACGTGAGTCTACACACTGACCTCACCCACCACTCCCCTCTCTCACCCTGGCTCCAGCCAGGTCGACTGCCTCACATACCAGGCTGGTTCCTGTTGCAGGACCTTTGCACTGACTGTTCCCTCTGCCTGGAACACTCATAGCTCCTTCCTTGGCTTCCTCTTAGTCTTTACTCAATTGCCACCTTTTCAGTGAGGCTTTCCCTGACCACCTTACTTAAAATTCACACTTCCCTTCCACCACCACATTCCCCAAACCCCAACGCATCTCTATTTTCTCCACAGCACTTGGCCCTTTTTACATATGAGATAATTTACTTATCATATTTATTTTTTCTCCCTCAACTAGGATGTAAGTTCCACGACAGAAGGAACGTTTGTCGCTTTCATTCAATGCTGTATCGCCAATGCCTAAATCTAGGGGTCAACAAACAATAGCCACTAGGCCAAATCCCACCTACCCTTGTTTTAGTATAGCCAGCAAGTTCAGAAATATTTTATATTTTAAAATGTTTAAAAAAAAAACCCAAAAACAAAACAACAACAACAACAAAAACCCACTATTAGATTTTCAGAGAGACAGTTGCTTCAAGATTTGAGGACATTATCTCTTTTTTTAAAATAATTAATTAATTAATTAATTAATTAGGCTGTGTTGGGTCTTCATTTCTGTGCGAGGGCTTTCTCCAGCTGTGGCGAGCGGGGGCCACTCTTCATCGCGGTGCGTGGGCCTCTCACTATCGCGGCCTCTCTTGTTGCGGAGCACAGTCTCCAGACGCGCAGGCTCAGTAGCTGTGGCTCACGGGCTTAGTTGCTCCGTGACATGTGGGATCTTCCCAGACCAGGGCTCGAACCTGTGTCCCCTGCATTGGCAGGCAGATTCTTAACCACTGCGCCACCAGGGAAGCCCAGGACATTATCTCTTGACCCACAAAGCCTAAAGTATCAGTATTTACAATATAGCCCTTTACAGAAAACGTTCACCTACCCCAGCCTAAAACAATGCCCAGCACATAGTAGATGCTGAAAGAAGGAACGAATGAATGAATGAATAAATGACCACCGTTTTACTTTTTTTTTTTTTTCCACCGTTTTACTTTTAATTAAAGAACTGAATAGAGAACAGACTTGTGGTTGCCACAAGTTGGGGAGGGGGAGGGATGGACTGGGAGTTTGGGGTTAGCAGGTGCAAACTATTATATATAGGATGGATAAACAACAAGGTCCTAGTGTATAGCACAGGGAACTATATTCAATATCCTGTGATAAACCATAATGGGAAAGAATATAAAAAAGAATATATAGGGGGCTTCCCTGGTGGCGCAGTGGTTGAGTCTGCCTGCTAATGCAGGGGACACAGGTTCGTGCCCTGGTCTGGGAAGATCCCACATGCCGCGGAGCAACTAGGCCCGTGAGCCACAACTACTGAGCCTGCACGTCTGGAGCCTGTGCTCCGCAACAGGAGAGGCCGCGATAGCGAGAGGCCCGCGCACCGCGATGAAGAGTGGCCCCCGCTCGCCACAACTAGAGAAAGCCCTCGCACAGAAACGAAGACCCAACACAGCCAAAAATAAATAAATAAATAATAATTAAAGAATATATATATGTATAACAGAATCACTTTGCTGTATAGCAGAAATTAACCCAACAATGTAAATCAACTATACTTCAATTAAAAAACTAAAAAGTAAAAGAATAAAGAACTCAAATAGGAACTACGTGGCTGTATTTAGGAGGAATTTGATTTTCGGAATTACATGGATCGAAGGGGAGAACGTGGGTATCTCTCTTGTTTGTTAGAGGATGTCAGAGGAGACAGAAGGTATATATAGGACAAAGTAAAAGGCAGAATAAAAAGGGAATAGTAGAAAGGGAAAGAAGTGGAAGGAGAGGGAGAAGAAGGGAAGAAAATGAGAATGTGAGACCAGGGACCCACAGAAGGGTGGTACATACCTCGCTGCTCCTCACAGAGTCTGGATGCACAACCAGAGTGAAGAAAAGTGTCTGTTCCATTTGGCCCAAAGATATTCATGGACCAACTAATGGATGCAAGGCCTTACGCCAAGCTCCCTAATGAGAATTCAGAAACGATCATATAAATGCCAGCTGACCAGGATCTGACGGTCTTGTGCAGTGGGTCTCAAACTATCAGCATCAGAATCCCCTGGAGGGCTTGTTAAAACACAGATATGGGGCCCACCCCCCAGGTTTCTGACTCAGTAGGTCTTGGTGGGACCCTGAGAATGTGCACTTCAACAAGTTCCCAAATGCTACTGCTGGTCCCACGTTTTGAGAACCACTGGGCTTGTATCTCCTCATCAGGGAGGAATGATTCAAAACACCGGAGTGGTGTGGAGAAAACCTGCAACTTTCATTAAAGGCAACAAATCTATTTGCACATCAGATGGACTCCAATCCTTTGATAGAGGACCTGCTCAAGTTGTCACCTGACATCTATTTTCCATCCCCCTCCCATGACCAAAAATCATTCCTTGGCCCTTGCACACACCCTTCAGGCTGACCTGTGCTTATGAATTACTTTTTCTTTCACGCCTGCCCTTGAGTTTCATATTTATCTGATTTAATCTGTAGTCAGATGTTGAAAAGTGGATCGGCTGGTATGTGTTGATCTCACACCCTCTGGTATCTTTCCATAAAGGATTTGAGGAGATGTACAATTAAAATGACAACAAATTTTAAAAATTAAGAACAGATTAATATAGATGGAAGCAGAAGATCAAGATGGGGGAAATGAGGGACTTCCCTGGTGGTCCAGTGGTTAAGAATCTGTGCTTGCACTGCAGGGGGCACGGGTTCAATCCCTTGTCGGGGAACTAAGATCCCACATGCCACACAGTGCGGCCAAAAAGAAAAAAAAAGAGTTGTGGAAATGATAAAGGAGTTAATAGAGACCATAGGGTCTGCACAGCTATTAAAGGTGAACCTTACATTTTACTCTGAGAGTTCCATGAGCAGACAAACCAAAAGAGAAAATCAGTCAGTTAACTTCTCAGGGGAAGACTCATAGCAGTCCCTTGGGGAGGGTGAAGTTTCTCCTGGCACTTGGATTTGAAGACAATCTAAGACTCTGGATAACATTACAAGCAAGGTCCTCAACAATCTACAGGTGATAAATGAGAGTATTTCCTGCAGCTGTCTCTTCTAGGATCTCCCTTTGTGAGCCAGGAGCAACTTTACATGAGCCAAGGCACAAGACAGTGTGAGCAACACTATATGGGGCCAAATAACCTGATCAAGGTGTGCATCTTTCTGATGTTCCAGAATGTTCCAGGGTCATCAGAAGGATGAGTAGACTACATGTTTCAAACAACCAGCCTTAAAACTTTGACTTTCAGCCAGGCTTTGCTGACTGTTAAACAGCAAATCAGTCTTCAGGAGCGACCATAAGCAGGCATTGAGTGCTACAGATCAAGGGCAGAGCCACATTCTTTAAGGATCACCCTATGGATTGAGGGTCAGCATCTGGAATTTTTATTCTTTTTTTTTTTTTTGGCCATGCTGTGCAGCATGTGGGATCTTAGTTCCCTGACCAGGGGTCGAACCCCCTGCAGTGGAAGCTCAGAGTCTTAACCACTGGACCACCAGGGAAGTCCCTGCATCTGGAATTTTTAGGACTTCTTGCCTACAAGTAACTGAAACCCCTCAATATGGCTTGAGCCCAAAGGTAATTTACATTATCTCACAAGACCAGAAATCCAGGGGCAGGGCTGGTTGATTCAGTGGCCCAACAATGTGGTTAGCTATGGGGGTCTAAGACCTCCAGTGAAGTGCCTTCCACTCACTTCATTGTCTCCAACATATTAGTGAAAACTAACCAGTGGTAACATTTCCAACTTACTTACCTATATTGTAGGACTGTTCAGCATAAAAATTACCTAATGTAGAATTATTCACTCTATCTAAACATTTCTATTAATATACACATTACGCACACAATATCCCTTTTGGGTATAGGTTAAAAGGTCCATCCTACCCAGCTCTGGTCTGTGGATTGTTACCAGTCCCCAATGAGACAAGTACAGAACCTGAGAGCAACTGTGATTAGAAATTTTATAGCAATTTGACAGAGTAATTTTATGTCCATCCAATCTAATCATTACAAATGTAAGATCTGTCTTTTTAGAATTTTCATTTTAATTGTGTTTTACAAAAGTATCAGTCCACGACAGAGTGGACATTTACAGACTGCTCCTTCACCTCAGGCAGACCCAGAAGCACTCCTCCGGGCAGGCTCCTGCACTAGATCATCAGTCACAGTGTGGGTATGGATTCCTCTCTCCTCAGGGGCTCCCAGCCCTCACTCTGGACCAGATCCTGTAAAGAGCTCCTGTCACAGCCAAGTCCGGATTCAACATGCAAGCACTGGAAAAGCGGAGAATCAGAATGGTCCCAGCAGGGGAAGCTTGCACCATCCGCCATGAGAGGTTGGGGTTCTTCTACCCTGTAGACAGGGCCTCTCTTTCTGTGACTGGTCCCCTAACGGTGTTGCACTTGGCCCTTCTCTGTGAATCCTTTCTCACGTAATAGAAGTCCGGAGGCCAGCAGTTCAGGCAGCGGGGCAGCTCCATGCATCCTCGGGGACCCTTGCAGCTCACTGCAGCCCCCTCCCTGGGTGTGCCTCGTGATTCAAGTTGACTGCTGAGCTCCAGTCCGCACATCTGCATCCCAGGCAGCAGATGAAGGAAGGAAGAAGAACTCCCCAGAAGCCTCTCACAAGGTAAATATGGAGGATACTTTTAACAAAACTATTCATATCACAGAACCTGTTGGTTTTCAAGTTCATTGGCATGCACAGTTTCTGGGCCAGGTCTTTTCCCACTGGGCCACTCAGCCATTAGTAGGACATGGGTCAAACTGCTGTATGTTTCTTCCTAGCATTAGAATGAAGAGAGGGTTAAACAACCAGGTCCTACTGTATAGCACAGGGAACTATATTCAATATCCTGTGATAAACCATAATGGAAAAGAATATGAAAAAGAAATCAACTATATTTCAATAAAATAAATTTAAAAAAAAAAGAAGGAAGAGAGGGTTGAAATGTCCCTTCTTGATCTGTTTCCATTGTCTGGGTTTAAATTTTCTTTTTTCTTATAACTTTGTGCATAAGGAATGGACTGTTTGTAATCAGAATTAAATGGAGTGATGGGAATTATCCCGAATGGAGCCTGGAGAGACAGCCCAATCCCGACAGTCAGCAGATCATCAGCTTTGATCAATGATTCTCCATCTCTCCAGCCCCTTCCCCCCACACCTTGCTGTCCCACGGCAACCTGGCAACCACTTCGGACAAAGACAAAAAGTTCACTATTGATCTGAGTTGTTCTTTTACAGCTCTGTAAAGGGAAGAGGCCTGCCTTTGAAAACCTAGCATTGCCTTTTGCTAATTGAGTGTCCTTGAGCAAGGTATTTACTCTGACTCTCAGTTTCCTCATCTGTAAAATGAGGATTAAAATACTCCTGCAGAATACATGAGACTGTAGGTATACTTTGTAAATTAAAGAGTTCTCAGCCAAGATGAGATATTGCTACAATCATTGATCTAATAGGGTGCAGGAAAGGGAGAGATGGATTCTCTTGGGGAGGGGTCTGGGAAGGATTTTTGCAGGAGGTAGATTTGAGCTGATTCTGTAGAAAGGTTAAAAGGCACACGTCTTGTTTCTCCAGTGTTGGTGGTGATTTTGTCCACATTCTACCTCTCAACTCGCCTTACCCCTCACTCCCAACAGCGGCAATACATTATCAAGGGCCATAAAAATGTTCTCATCCTTTGACCCAGTAATCCTATTTGGGGTAAAAGATTTGAAGAAATAATCCCCAGAGAGAAAGAGCAATATTCATGGCAGATGTTTTTTAATAGCAGCCAAAAAAAAAAAAAAAAAGAGAAAAAGGAAACAGCCTAAATGCTAACAGATGGGAAATGGTCAGATTAATTAAGCTCAAATAAATGCAATGTTTGCAAAGTAATAATTATGAAAGCTATGTCACAACATGGAACGTCATGACATTATCATGTTAACTGAAAAAAAGTGAATCTAAGTGTATGGGACTTCCCTGGCAGTCCAGTGGTTAAGACTCCATGCTTCCACTGCAGGGGGCACGGCTTCATTCGTGGTCGGGGAACTAAGATCCCACATGCTGCGGAATAAAGTGATGTATGTATACTCTAATGGCAGCCCTGTATAGAATATTGGCGTATTTGAACAGATTCGAGTCCAAAAAAAATACTTGTATTTGAGTAAGTCTTACGTTGCCTTAAAAATGTTTACACAAACACTTGAATATCATTACATGGGTGGAAAGAGTATTGTGTTTGGAGCTAGAAGAAGGCACGTTAGCCTCAGCTATAACATTTATTAGCTGTTGAGACCTTGGGAAACCATTTAAATACTCTGAATCCCAGTTTCCTCACGAGTAAAGTGGAACAGACACAAGGCTGCTGTAATGATTAGATGACATCACATATATGATACATACTTTGTAAATGGCACAGATGTAACCATCCTTTTTGCCCACCAGGTGGTGAGTGAGCCAGTCCCCAAACCTCATCCATTTTCTTCGGCCTGGGGAGGATAAAGGGAGCAGGAGGGGGCAAGGAGGACCGAGCTCAGTGCAGGTCTCACACCTGTGAAAGGAGAGGGAGGAAGCAGGAGGATGGGTGGGAAGACACTCAGGCTGCAGTGTGACTCTTGGCCCAGTCACCTAAAGGAGATGACTGCATCCCGCAGGAGTGGGGTTGTGTAGTACCCTGTCGGACTCAGTAAAGCGGGGCCACAGCATGATGTGTCGGTGGGTGCGGAGGGCCAGCTCTACCTACCTGTAGCCGCTCGCTATTCTTTGACTAGAGGGGGCCCATTCTTGCTCAGGAACTTTAAATCTGCGGTCCCCTGCACCGCAGCGCAACCCTGTCCAGACATTCGCCTGGAATGCTCCTTCACCCTGCACACACGTGGCTCACTCCCTCACTTCCTCAGGCCTCGGCTTCAAAGGTATTTCCTTGAAGAGGACTTCCCTGATCACCCTAAATAAAACTACCTCTGACACCCACCCATGTAAATTCTTATCCTAATTTTTTTCCTAATTTATTTTTATTCACAGCACTGTTAGAACAGTGTCAGGTACATAGTAGGTGCTCAGTAAATATTAATTGATGAATAAGTGATCAGTATAGTTTATTAAAGGTGTAACTATAAATGCTAGATAAAATTATTTGGCATCAATGAACCCATCAAAAAGTATGCCGTGTCCTCAGTATTTGAATGGATACACCTGGCTGACCCCAGTGGGCCTGTGAAATAGGCCAATTGTGTCTTAAGCACTCTGGTTCTTCCAGACCCTTATTTTTCAGTCCTCAATGGTGCCCTCTCATACCTCTTTTAGCCCCTTGAAATTCTCTGTTATGTCAAAACATAATTTTCATAACTCACAAATGTAGGTGGTCTCTGATTTTTTTTTTAACGTTTTTATTGGAGTATAATTGCTTTACAATGGTGTGTTAGTTTCTGCTTTATAACAAAGTGAATCAGTTATACATATACATATATCTCCATATCTCTTCCCTCTTGCGTCTCCCTCCCTCCCACTCTCCCTATCCCACCCTTCTAGCTGGTCACAAAGCACCGAGCTGATCTCCCTGTGCTATGTGACTGCTTCCCACTAGCTATCAATTTTACATTTGGTAGTGTATATATGTCCATATATACACTACCACTCTCTCACTTTGTCCCAGCTTACCCTTCCCCCTCCCCGTGTCCTCAAGTCCATTCTCTAGTAGGTCTGAGTCTTTATTCCCGTCTTGCCCCTAGGTTCTTCATGACCTTTTTTTTTTTTGTTTTTTAGATTCCATATATATGTGTTAGCATACGGTATTTGTTTTTCTTTTCTGACATACTTCACTCTGTATGACAGACTCTAGGTCCATCCACCTCACTACAAATAACTCAATTTCGTTTCTTTTTATGGCTGAGTAATATTCCATTGTATATATGTGCCACATCTTCTTTATCCATTCATCCGATGATGGACATTTAGGTTGCTTCCATGTCCTGGCTATTGTAAATAGAGCTGCAAGGAACATTGTGGTACATGACTCTTTTTGAATTATGGTTTTCTCAGGGTGTATGCCCAGTAGTGGGATTGCTGGACCATATGGTAGTTCTGTTTTTAGTTTTCTAAGGAACCTCCATACTGTTCTCCATAGTGGCTGTATCAATTTACATTCCCACCAATAGTGTAAGAGGGTTCCCTTTTCTCCACACCCTTTCCAGCATTTATTGTTTGTAGATTTGTTGATGATGGCCATTCTGACCAGTGTGAGATGATATCGCATTGTAGTTTTGATTTGCGTTTCTCTAATGATTCATGATGTTGAGCATTCTTTCATGTGTTTGTTGGCAATCTGTATATCTTCTTTGGAGAAATGTCTATTTAGGTCTTCTGCCCATTTTTGGATTGGGTTGTTTGTTTTTTAGATATTGAGCTGCATGAGCTGCTTGTATATTTTGGAGATTAATCCTTTGTCAGTTGCTTCATTTGCAAATATTTTCTCCCATTCTGGGGGTTGTCTTTTCATCTTGTTTATGGTTTACTTTGCTGTGCAAAAGCTTTTAAGTTTCATTAGGTCCCATTTGTTTATTTTTGTTTTTATTTCCATTCCTCTAGGAGGTGTCAGAAAGGATCAAAAAGGATCTTGCTGTGATTTATGTCATAGAGTGTTCTGCCTATGTTTTCCTCTAAGAGTTTGATAGTGTCTGGCCTTACATTTAGGTCTTTAATCCATTTTGAGTTTATTTTTGTGTATGGTGTTAGGGAGTGTTCTCATTTCATTCTTTTACATGTAGCTGTCCAGTTTTCCCAGCACCACTTATTGAAGAGGCTGTCTTTTCTCCATTTGTATATTCTTGCCTCCTTTATCAAAGATAAGGTGACCATATGTGTGTAGGTTTATCTCTGGGCTTTCTATCCTGTTCCATTGATGTATATTTCTGTTTTTGTGCCAGTACCATACTGTCTTAATTCTGTAGCTTTGTAGTATAGTCTGAAGTCCAGGAGCCTGATTCCTCCAGCTCCGTTTTTCCTTCTCAAGATTACTTTGGCTATTCGGGATCTTTTGTGTTTCCATACAAATTGTGAACTTTTTTGTTCTAGTTCTGTGAAAAATGCCAGTGGTAGTTTGATAGGGATTGCACTGAATCTGTAGATTGCTTTGGGTAGTAGAGTCATTTTCACAATGTTGATTCTTCCAATCCAAGAACATGGTATATCTCTCCATGTATTTGTATCATCTTTAATTTCTTTCATCAGTGTCTTATAATTTTCTGCATACAGGTCTTTTGTCTCCTGAGGTAGGTTTATTCCTAGGTATTTTATTTTTTTGTTGCAATGGTAAATGGGAGTGTTTTCTTAATTTCACTTTCAGATTTTTCATCATTAGTGTATAGGAATGCAAGAGATTTCTGTGCATTAATTTTGTATCCTGCTACTTTACCAAATTCATTGATTAGCTCTAGTAGTTTTCTGGTAGCATCTGTGGGATTCTCTATGTATAGTATCATGTCATCTTCAAACAGTGACAGCTTTACTTCTTCTTTTCCGATTTGGATTCCATTTATTTCTTTTTCTTCTCTGATTGCTGTGGCTAAAAATTCCAAAACTATGTTGAATAATAGTGGTGAGAGTGGGCAACCTTGTCTTGTTCCTGATCTCAGTGGAAATGGTTTCAGTTTTTCACCATTGAGGACAATGTTGGCTGTGGGTTTGTCATATATGGCCTTTATTATGTTGAGGTAAGTTCCCTCTATGCCTACTCTCTGGAGGGTTTTATCGTAAATGGGTGTTGAATTTTGTCGAAAGCTTTCTCTGCATCTATTGAGATGATCATATGGTTTTTCTCCTTTAATTTGTTAATATGGTGTATCACGTTGATTGATTTGCATATATTGAAGAATCCTTGCATTCCTGGGATAAACCCCACTTGATCATGGTGTATGATCCTCTTAATGTGCTGTTGGATTCTGTTTGCTAGTATTTTGTTGAGGATTTTTGCATCTATGTTCATCAGTGATATTGGCCTGTAGTTTTCTCTCTTTGTGACATCTGTGTCTGGTTTTCGTATCAGGGTGATGGTGGTCTCATAGAAGGAGTTTGGGAGTGTTCCTCCCTCTGCTATATTTTGGAAGAATTTGAGAAGGATAGGTGTTAGCTCTTCTCTAAATGTTTGATAGAATTTGCCTGTGAAGCCATCTGGTCCTGGGCTTTTGTTTGTTGGAAGATTTTTAATCACAGTTTCAATTTCAGTGCTTGTGACTGGTCTGTTCATATTTTCTATTTCTTCCTGGTTCAGTCTTGGAAGGTTGTGCATTTCTAAGAATTTGTCCATTTCTTCCAGGTTGTCCATTTTATTGGCATAGAGTTGCTTGTAAGAATCTCTCATGATCCTTTGTATTTCTGCAGTGTCAGTTGTTACTTCTCCTTTTTCATGTCTAATTCTATTGATTTGAGTCTTCTCCCTTTTTTTCTTGATGAGTCTGGCTAATGGTTTATCAATTTTGTTTATCTTCTCAAAGAACCACGTTTTAGCGTTATTGATCTTTGCTATCGTTTCCTTCATTTCTTTTTCATTTATTTCTGATCTGATCTTTGTGATTTCTTTCCTTCTGCTAACTTTGGGGTTTTTTTGTCTTCTTTATCTAATTGCTTTAGGTGTAAGGTTAAGTTGTTTATTTGAGATGTTTCTTGTTTCTTAAAGTAGGATTGTATTGCTATAAACTTCCCTCTTAGTACTGCTTTTGCTGCATCCCATAGGTTTTGGGTCATCCTGTTTTCATTGTCATTTGTTTCTAGGTATTTTTTGATTTCCTCTTTGATTTCTTCAGTGATCTCTTGGTTATTAAATATTGTATTGTTTAGCCTCCATGTGTTTGTATTTTTTACAGAATTTTTCCTGTAATTGATATCTAGTCTCATAGCATTGTGGTCAGAAAAGATACTTGATACGATTTCAATTTCTTAAATTTACCAAGGCTTGACTTGTGACCCAAGATATGATCTATCCTGGAGAGTGTTCCATGAGCACTTGAGAAGAAAGTGTATTCTGTTGTTTTTGGATGGAATGTCCTATAAATATCAATTAAGCCCATCTTGTTTAATGTATCATTTAAAGCTTGTGTTTCCTTATTTATTTTCATTTTGGATGATCTGTCCATTGGTGAAAGTGGGGTGTTAAAGTCCCCCTACTATGATTGTGTTACTGTCGATTTCCCCTTTTATGGCTGTTAGCATTTGCCTTATGTATTGAGGTGCTCCTATGTTGGGTGCATAAATATTTATAATTGTTATCTCTTCTTCTTGGATTGATCCCTTCATCATTATGTAGTGTCCTTCTTTGTCTCTTGTAATAGTCTTTGTTTTTGTTTTTTTAAATTAATTAATTTTATTTATGGCTGTGTTGGGTCTTCGTTTCTGTGAGAAGGCTTTCTCTAGTTGTGGCAAGCGGGGGCCACTCTTCATCGCGGTGCACGGGCCTCTCACTATCGCGGCCTCTCTTGTTGCGGAGCACAGGCTCCAGACGCGCAGGCTCAGTAGTTGTGGCTCACGGGCCTAGTTGCTCCGCGGCATGTGGGATCTTCCCAGACCAGGGCTCGAACACGTGTCCCCTGCATTAGCAGGCAGATTCTCAACCACTGCGCCACCAGGGAAGCCCTAGTCTTTGTTTTAAAGTCTATTTTGTCTGATATGAGAATTGCTACTCCAGCTTTCTTTTGATTTCCATTTGCATGGAATATCTTTTTCCATCCTCTCACTTTTAGTCTGTATGTGTCCCTAGGTCTGAAGTGCGTCTCTTGTAGACAGCATATATACAGGTCTTGTTTTTGTATCCATTCAGCCAGTCTATGTCTTTTGGTGGGAGCATTTAATCCATTTACGTTTAAGGTAATTATCGATATGTATGTTCCTATTACCATTTTCTTAATTGTTTTGTGTTTGTTATTGTAGGTCTTTTCCATCTCTTGTGTTTCCTGCCTAGAGAAGTTCCTTTAGCATTTGTTGTAAAGCTGGTTTGGTGGTGCTGAATTCTCTCAGCTTTTGCTTGTCTGTAAAGGTTTTAATTTCTCCATCAAATCTGAATGAGATCCTTGCTGGATAGAGTAATCTTGGTTGTAGGTTTTTCCCTTTCATCACTTTAAATATGTCCTGCCACTCCCTTCTGGCTTGCAGAGTTTCTGCTGAAAGATCAGCTGTTAACCTTATGGGGATTCCCTTGTGTGTTATTTGTTGTTTTTCCCTTACTGCTTTTAATATTTTTTCTTTGTCTTTAATTTTTGATAGTTCGATTAATATGTGTCTTGGCATGTTTCTCCTTGGACTTATCCTGAATGGGACTCTCTGTGCTTCCTGGACTTGATTAATTATTTCCTTACCCATATTAGGGAAGTTTTCAACTATAGTCTCTTCAAATGTTTTCTCAGTCTCTTTCTTTTTCTCTTCTTCTTCTGGGACCCCTATAATTCTAATGTTGGTGCGTTGAATGTTGTCCCAGAGGTCTCTGAGACTGTCCTCAATTCTTTTCATTCTTTTTTCTTTATTCTGCTCTGCAGTAGTTATTTCCACTATTTTATCTCCCAGGTCACGTATCCGTTCTTCTGCCTCAGTTATTCTGCTATTGATCCCGTCTAGAGTATTTTTAATTTCATTTATTGTGTTGTTCATGATTGTTTGTTTGCTCTTTAGTTCTTCTTGATCCTTGTTAAACATTTCTTGTATTTTCTCCATTCTATTTCCAAGATTTTGGATCATCTTTAGTATCATTATTCTGAATTCTTTTTCAGGTAGACTGCCTATTTCCTCTTCATTTGTTAGGTCTGGTGGGTTTTTACCTTGCTCCTTCATCTGCTGTGTGTTTCTCTGTCTTCTCATTTTGTTTAACTTACTGTGTTTGGAGTCTCCTTTTTGCAGGCTGCAGGTTCGTAGTTCCCATTGTTTTTGGTGTCTGCCCCCAGTGGCTGGGGTTGGTTCAGTGGGTTGTGTAGGCTTCCTGGTGGAGGGGACTAGTGCCTGTGTTCTGGTGGATGAGGCTGGATCTTGTCTTTCTGGTGGGCAGGTCCACGTCTGGTGGTGTGTTTTTGGGTGTCTGTGGTCTTATTATGATTTTAGGCAGCCTCTGTGCTAATGGGTGGGGTTGTGTTCGTGTCTTGCTAGTTGTTTGGCATAGGGTGTCCAGCACTGTAGCTTGCTGGTCATTGAGTGGAGCTGGGTCTTGGCGTTGAGATGGAGATCTCTGGGAGGTTTTCATCGTTTGATATTATGTGGAGCTGGGAGGTCTCTTGCGGACCAATGTCCTGAACTTGGCTCTCCCACCTCAGAGGCACAGCCCTGATGCCTGGCTGGAGCACCAAGAGCCTGTCCTCCACATGGTTCAGAATAAAAGGGAGAAAGAAAGAAAGAAAGAAAGAGAGAGAGAGAGAGGGAGGGAGGGAGGGAGGGAGAGAGAGAGAGAGAGAGAGAGAGAGAGAGAAAGAAAGAAAGAAAGAAAGAAAGAAAGAAAGAAAGAAAGAAAGAAAGAAAAAGAAAGAAAAGAAAGAAAAAGATAAAATAAAATAAAAAAGTTATTAAAATAAAAAACAAGAAATAATTATTAAAAAAAATTTTAAAGTAATTAAAAAAAAAGAAAGAAAGAAGAGAACAACCAAACCAAAAAACAAATCCACCAATGATAACAAGCGCTGAAAAGTATACTAAAAAACCCAAACAAACAAACAAAAAAAACGGACAGACAGAACCCTAGGACAAATGGTAAAAGCAAAGCTATACAGACAAAATCACACACAGAAGCATACGCATACACACTCACAAAAAGAGAAAAAGAGAAAAAGTCCACCTCCTCAATTTGGGATGATTCGTTGTGTATTCAGGTGTTCCAGAGATGCAGGGTACATCAAGTTGACTGTGGAGGTTTAATCCGCTGCTCCTGAGGCTGCTGGGAGAGATTTCCCTTTCTCTTCTTTGTTTGCACAGCTCCTGGGATTCAGCTTTGGATTTGGCTCCGCCTCTGCATGTAGGTCGCCTGAGGGCATGTGTTCTTCCCTCAGACAGGACGGGGTTAAAGGAGCAGCTGCTTCGGGGGCTCTTGGTCACTCAGGCCGGGGGGAGGGAAGGGTAAGGAGTGCGGGGCGAGCCTGCGGCGGCAGAGGCCGGCGTGGCGTGACGTTGCACCAGCCTGAGTGGCCTCTGATTTTAATTGGAAGGAAAACCTCAAGTTCAACAAACAAAATTAAAACCAGTGGGTAAATAGGAATTGGAGGAGTTTTTTGTACCCTCTAAAATAATTCCATGAAGGCAGTTGTCTAGTCTATTTTGTAGAAAGGTAAAATATCCAGAGAAGAAATTACAATGCAATATTGCCCAGGAGGTACAGATTCTAAGCACAGCATCTAAGCACTAAGGAAATGACATGTAGCCCATACCACAGAACTAGATTGTTCAAAGAAGTTCTAGTTCAACGTATTTTTTTTTACTTTATTTCCCTCAGCATACTTGATGTCATATGGAAACATGTTACAATTTTTTTTTTTTATTTTAGAAAATCTGTACCCCACTCACTTTGTTCAGTGGTTAGCTTGTCTCAGCATCAAACGTAGAACCAGAGGCTGAATGGTGATGATTGCTTAATCCCATTCCAACAAGGACATTTTTCACAAACATACTTTTGTAATTATTTTTCATCTAATTAGCTAACACAAAGTAATGAGTCATCGTGGTCTAACGACCTTCTTGCTGTGACTGAGTACAGTCAGCTACAGTGAACTACATTATAATCCATCAGTCGTCACAATTTATGCTGAATTTAGTTAATTATGCAAATTTGATCTGTTTATTTTTGTTACAATAAAGTTTACCACATGGAAATGGGACCTAATGAAGATTTATTAACAAAAGAAAATTAAGAAGAAATAATACCTTTACTTGCACTTGACTCTGAGTGATATTTAACAATCTTAGGCCATGAGTGTGATCTATCACAAGTCACTACTGTTTTCAATGAAACATACAATATTAAAAATCTTTGCTATTCTCTCATAGAAACAGAGAGTAGAATGGTGGTTGCCAGGGGCGGGAAAGTGGAGGAAATGGGGAGACGTTGGTCAAAGGGTACACATTTTCAGTTATGAGTAAGTTCTGGGGATGTAATGTACAGCATGGTGACTATCTATAGTCAATACTGTGTTGTAGACCTGAAATTTGCTAAAACAGTTGATTTTAAGTGTTCTCACCACACACACACAAAATGGTAACTATGTGAAATGGCAGGTGTGTTAATTATGATAATTGTGATAGATGTGTTTATTACATGATTATGGTAATTATTTCACAATGTGTATGTATATCAAATCATCACATTGTACAGCTTAAATGTATACAATTTTGTCAATTATATCTCAATAAAGCTAGAAAAAATCATAAAGGTGATTAAATTAACATATGAAAATCCATTATTGGAATAAGAAAATTGTGAACTGCAGCTGAGAAGCCATAAATATAAGCGTTTTGGATTAATCTCCTAAGTTTTCTGTAGTACTGTCTTGGGATGAACATTGTCTTGGAACATGACGTAGTTATAAAAATACTCTCACAAATTATTTTGGAGAGAAAAAAATATAGAAGAAAAATGGTATGAAGTGAAAAATTTGAAAAACAGTGATTGGAAATGGAATTCAATATACACAGATGCTTTACAAACCCTGAAAATGGGAAAGATAATAAGTCTTTATTAATAATAAGATTAATAATTCTGGTGCTTAAGGAAACATTACTAATTAATTTTACTTTAGGAAAAAACCAAGTGGAGAAATGTGGCAGACACCACTTTAATCAACTGATCAAAGTTAACTCCAGTGTTAATGTCCTTATTTTGACAACTGTATTGTGGCTATGTAAGAGAATGTTCCAGTTTTTAGGAAATATACACTAAAGTATTCAGAGGTAAAGAGACATCATGTTTAAAACGTATCCTCAAATAGTCTAGATAAAATTCGTGTGTGTGTATATCTATCTATCTATCTATTTATCTCGAGAGAGAGAGAGAGAGAGAGAGAGAGAGAGAAAGGAGACAGAATTAAACCAATTATGGTAAAACTTTAAGAAGAAATCTGGGTGAAGGGTATATGAAAACTTTTTGTATTTCTCTTGCAACATTTATGTAAGTCTGCAAATTACATAAATCAAAATAAAATATTAAAATAACAACAAAAGGCAGGTTATGCTGGAGGTCTGATGTTAATGAACCAGCAAAATGTCCAGATGAAAACAGGATGTAGAAATAGAAGGATTAAACTTTATCCTGAACACTGTGGTATCTTCCAAACCAAACACATCGAAGGACATAATGTGTTTCCCCCAAGTACTTTTTATCCAAATGTCCTTTGAAAATACAATAAATTGAGCACCAAATCCTGCTTGATTCTCATCCTTTGGTAGGGATGGTCTCTTAATTTAGGATAACCTTATAACAACTGAGCTTAAGTTGTTTAAAATAGCAATCACCTTATTCATGAGTTAAGTGAAATTCCCCTGGAATTGAAACACTGATATGCTGAACTCTGCATGACATCTGGTAAATAAAGGAATAAATATGGCCGTATGTGGTCAGTGGCCAAACCTCACAGGAGAGTGAGATTATAACAGATGTCTCCTTCAGTGAAATAGACAACTGAGCTATTTTTCCACTCAGTTGCCTGGACATTTGTCTGAAATAAGTCAAATAGAAAAGTTACCTTGGCTTCTTATAGGTATAGCCTGCTTCCTAAATTTTGTCTTCTTGCCTTATCCCATCACAGCAGTCAATGAAAGAGTACATGTCTCAAAAGTAGGGTTTAACTTAAAGAAAAAAAAAAACACTGGCGTAGTCATTTGATTGTGGGTGCATATTGCTACTGCAGATATCAAATGATTTTTTTTTTGCTGCGTCAGGTCTTAGTTGTGGCACTTGGGATCTTCGTTGCTGTGTGCTGGCTTCTCTCTAGTTGTGGCGTGTGGGTTTTCTCTTTTCCGGTTGTGGTGCGCGGGCTCCAGAGCGCGTGGGTTCTGTAGTTTGCTGCACGCGGGCTCTCTAGTTGAGGTGCGCGGGCTCAGTAGTTGTGGCGCGCAGGCTTAGTTGCCCTGTGGCATCTTAGTTTCCCAACCAGGGATCTAACCCCGCACCCCCTGCATTGGAAGGCGAAGTCTTAACCACTGGACCGCCAGGGAAGTCCCTCAAATGATTCTTAAAAGTACTATTGAATTCTCAAACTGTTGACTTTTATTAACGTGCATGCAGCATTGTGCTAGGCTCTGTGAACTTTGGAAAAGAAACAGAATACATGATCCTCGCCCCAAAGAGCTTATATCTGGGGAAAAAGACCCCGCATAAAACAACTAGAGAAAAACATCTAGGTATTAAATACACTTAGAAAATGACCAGAGCAAAATATGAAATTAAATATTCTATGATGAAGATTATGATCACACGCTAAATGTAGTTGAAACTATAAATTCTAAAGGAGTGGCTGTCACCTGGCCCACATTGTCCTAACGGGAGGCACAGCATAGATGTCATGTCCCCCGAGCACCAGGCAACGTGTGGTGAGGGCAGGGCTATAAATAGGAAATGACAGATAGTTTACAGTATATACCAAACTAACTTAAGCAAGACTATACTAATGAAATTAGGGAACAGAAGCATACATAAATAGAGCGTGAACATTGTGTATAAACAAGGGAGCAAATAGGTTTTGTGGATGGAAATTGAGGGAGAAAGCTCTCCTTCTACAGAAAGGTAGGAGGGTGTGGTAGAAAGAATATCAACTTTGGTTTCAGATACACTGGGATTCAAATCCTGGCTCTTCAACTGTGTGAAACTGGGCGCATTAACTTTTGCAGGCCTCATTTTCCCTACATCTACTATATAGCTACTAGCTTGTGCAATTGTTATTAGTATTAAATTCGATGCTCCATAAAGCATCTAGCAGAAGCAGGCATTCAACAAGGAGCATTCGCTGCTGTTCTCTGTGTATCTGTTAAACATCCCACTGTGTTAACGTTGTGCCTGTCTTTCCCAGTAGACTATGAGCTGCTTACAAAAGGGATTATGAGTTAATGGTCTTCGTATTTCGAATTCCTACTACAGTATCTGACACAAAGTGGATTCTTATTAATTGTGGAAATAATAAGAATCATGAAAAACATACATTTAGATAATAATGATGGCTTACTATTAACTGAGTGCTTCCTTTATGCTCTGATTCTGTGCTAGAAGCATTTCATGGATCATCTTATTTCATTCCCATAACAATCCTTTGTTTGTGGGAATGAACATCCCATGCAAATGAGGATATAGAAACCTGCCCAAGTTCATAGGGCTAGTAAATGGCAGAGCCCAGGCCTCAGCCAGACTGGACTCCAAGCTACCCGCTGAGTGGAGAACAGCTCTTGCTCTGTATTAGCCGAGGAAAATTCCACGGACCAATAGGAGTTTCAGAAGCTGTCTGAGTACTAAAAAGGCAGAGAATTCGGGAGAGGGGGTGAGAGCATTCCAGGGACAGGCAGCGGCTTCAGAGCCAGCTCTGATGTGAGACAGAAGGTGCGATGGGGGTTTGGAAGGGGGTGAGTCTGAGGGACGGGCCAGATGGGGCTGGCTGAGCGCACACTGGGAAAACTGGAGCCTGTGCAGGTGAGCACAGAGGAAGAAAGAAGAGCCTCTGTATGGGGTTCTCTCCGTTGGAACGGGCAGAGCTGGGGCCCAGAAGCCCAGAGATGGGCGGTGCAGCAGCTGAGGCTACGGATGGCATGGGGTAGAGTAGGAAGTCCTTCTGGGGCAGGACGGAGGCTCCAGGCTCCGGGGCGCTGCAATTCTGGGAGGGAACTGAAAGAAAAGCCACTGGATCTGGCAACAGATTGCAGGCAGGCAGCGTTAGTTGCTCTTTAACATCAAGAGAAACAAACTTAGCAATAATGACTCCACTTAGTGTAGTGGTGAAAGGGGAACCAGACCACCCTGGGCCCCGGGCAGGCATGCAGCTGTGTGACCTTAGCAAAGTGATTTAAACCTCTTTGGGTTCCTGTCTCTCTTCTGTAAAGTGGGGATGGTTTCTGTCTCCTAGGGTTATTGTGATTGCAAAACGATGGTGTATTTCGTTGGCTTTTTCTTCATATTTTCTACTGGACTCATGCTCCCTAAACATTATACAGAACTTGCTGTTTATTGGGAGAATTCTCCCAAACTGGGTCCCAGGTCCTTAATTTTAGTGGGCAACAGGCAACAGGGGATACCCTGTTGACCCCTCCAGGTTAACAGGTCTGACATCAAACACATACCCAACTCCCAACTTCCCAGCTCCCATGCCCTGATTTCAAAAGGCAACACAGGTTTTGCAATCCTTCAGGCTCAAAACCTTCCACCCAATTTAAACTTTTCTTCTCTCCCCCCATCTCCCATATCAAATTTATAATCAGGTCTTATTCCTTCTTTCACTGTAATGCCTTTTAGATTCATTTCTTCTCGGTTTCCACTTTTCCTTCCTCATCCCTATTTTTTTTTTTTTCTTTCAGCGATCCTCTGATGACCTCTGTGTCTCTTCTTTCAACCCAGTGCCAAATTAATGACCAACGGATTATTTCGGATACCACTTACGTCGCTTATCTCCCTTTGTCAAGAACTCTCAATAGTTCTCCTGTGAGGGTTTGAGCGAGTTCAAATTCCTAGGTTTGGTATTAAACTTACTTCGAACTGGAATTCGGGAATTCCTTTCCCGAATTCTCCACCGGGGGATGGCACCTTGAATCCACCCACAGCTCAGCCCTCCAGCTTCTAGAAAGTTCCTTCTGCAGCCCCCTGGTGAAATTCTATCCCTTCCGGAAGACCTGGTTTGATTTCCATATCCCCAAAGATGCTATCCTTGACCAGTTATTCCACTCCCGATGTCCTTTATCACTTGGGGGCTCCACCCCGCCTAACACTGTGATACACTCATGACTTTGGGGGTTGGACCCGACTTCTGGCCGAAGTTCCCATTACCAAGCATAGGCTCCCACACTCAATAAAGCCGAAAGAATGGAGGGATGAGTAAATGGCCATGCTCCTGGCCCGATCCCTTCCTGCTGATCCTCAGCACCTACTACCCCCTCTTCCTACCAGTCTGACCATGTCCGACCTCCGGACGCCACCAAGCAGCGTTGGGGTGGACTGTGTCCCCGAATCCTGAGCGTTTCCGCGTGGCCCGATCTCCACGACTTAGCCCTGGGCCGAGGATAATGCTGCAGAGCCCGGCCCTCTGCTCCTACTCCCGGAGGGGCCGTTCGGTGGGAACTGGGCTGGTTTCGGGAATCGGGGCCACCAGCGCCCATCACCCCGTGGGGAAGGAGGGCGACGCGGGCAGAACGGCTGGGGGATTAGGTGTCGCCCCTCGCCCTCCCCCTCGCGGCCATTGGGCAGCCTCCGCGGCGCGCCCTGTGGACGGGGCGCGGGGGCGGGGGCGGGGGCGGGGGCGGGGGCGGGGGCGGGGGCGGGGCCCTCCCCATCTCCCCTCGGTTCCCCTCCCCTGCTTCCCGGGGTGGGAACCTCGGGAGGCGGGAGACGCGGAGGGGCTGCCGAGGGGCGTCCGGTTACATCTCCGCCTTCCTCAGCCTCCGGCCGCAGAGCCCTTCGGTTTGCGGGACGGCAGTCCGGGAACATGTTGGCCGCGGTCCGCCGGAGCGGAGCTGCGTGGACGCGGGCGCTGCTGCTGCAGCTGCTGCTGGCGGGGCCCGGGGGCTGCCTGAGCCGCCAGGAGCTCTTTCCCTTCGGCCCCGGGCAGGGCGACCTGGAGCTGGAGGCCGGGGACGACCGCGTCTCCCCAGCCCTGGAGCTGAGCACTGCGCTCCGCTTCTTCGACAAATCCGACCTCAACTCGGTCTACGTGAGTGCGACCCCGGGCGGGAGATGGGGGCAGTTGTCTGGGAGGGCGCGGGGGGCTAACGCGGCGTCGGAAGAAAGGCCCGGGCGGGCCGGGGGCGCCCGCGGAGCCGGACGGACGTGAGCGTCGTGGGCGGGGACCCGGACCCGCAGGCCGCCGGGGCGCGGGGTGCGGCGCTCGGTCTCCAAGCCCAAGGGGGCTCCCGCCTCCGCCCGGCCCGCCGACGCCTCCCCGCCGCCTGGTCACTGTCGCCCGAGGGGCACTCGGGTCTGGGGAGCTCGTCCCGTCTGCGCCGCCCCGCGCGCGCCCTGCCCGACTCCGGGGCCCCGCGACCCCGGACCCCGGGACCCGGGCGGTGTTTCCTCCCCGGCGGCTGTGTGGACCGCATCGCCTCCGAGAAGTCGGTCCGCGTCTCGCCATTGTCCCCTGCCTTTTGGGGACAGGACCCGGTGCGGTTGGGACCAGGCGCGGGCGCGGGGCAAAGGCAGCCGGCGCGCGGGCCCTGCGACTGCCGTAGGTGCCGGGGCAGGAAAAGACCGCCAAACCCGGCTCTCCGCCCCGGGAATGTAGCCGACAGCCCCTGCATTTGTGTGTGTGGACTCCGGATATGCCTTGGCAGTGATTCTGCTCTCAGTCCAGAGTTAAGGGCTGGGAAAGGGCGCCCCGGTGATCCAATTTCCTGTAGCCGAGCACTGTCACCATGGGGGGCGGGGGGAGGGCGGCCAGATGGGGAGCGGGACAGGGACCTTTCGCTCTCTGGATCCTTCTCTGAACTGGCCGGCCTCGGGGACGCTGTCAACTTGGTAAAGTCCTTTCGTGCCGCCGACTGCCACCGCCGCGCACCATGTGGATTTCATATAAAGCTGTGTGCATTCCAGAAGTGGAGGGAACAACGCCAGCAGCGGCTGGAGCTTGTCCTGCCGGTGAAATGGCTGTGCTCGTCTTCTGGCCGGGGCAGACCTCGCCCGGGACAACACCCACGTGGAGCTTGTCGGCTTTGCCCAAAAAGAATGAGTCCTTGAAGTCTCCACCGACAGAGGGTGTCCCCTTGTTGGTTGACTGCCCTGACCTCCTTGCGCAGTCTGCTGTAGCCTGTAAGACCCTGCCTTAGGTTTTTAAATGCATAAGATAAAATCCACAGGATTGCCAAGGAGATCAATTCTGTTGAAAAATGAGTTAAAATATTTTTTAAAAATTGTATTAAGTAATATATGTGGTTTTTTTTTTTTTTTAAACCGTTAAATAGCAAGGTGTAGCAGTGGATCCAGTGTACGATCAGTTAATGCCGGAACTTTCAAGGTCATGGGGACTGTAAACAATATTCAGAGACACCTACTGTGACTATAATGTGATAGAATATCTGTGACTTCTGTTCGTGGCAAGGTCATTAAGTGCTAATACTACTGTGTTTTGTTGCCTACATTTATAATGGAAGGAAATGCTAAATACCAGTTACGGGTGACTGAAAATTAAAATGAAATTTCTTTTTCTCTCTAGGTTAACAGACCCACTGAATTCTATTCATGAACCCCTATGTTAAATTAGGGCCCTCCTGCCCTTCTTTACTTGTGGCATCAGACTAACCACATTACGTTCTAAAGACCTAGAAAATCGATTGCTAAAAAGTGATTCCCGTCAGTCCACACCTTCTGAGCCACTTTGGGTTTTTCATCTGCATTTCAGTGAGAAAGACTCCCAGAGGTCTCTTTGCATCTTATTTCTGTGCTTCAGGTTGGGTTCCCAGGAAGGACTCTGAGATGGAGATTAGCAGGTAGGTTATTTCATTAGGGCGAGCTTCTCAGATCCACACTTGTAGAAGGGAGGGCAGTGAAGAAAGATTGAGCGGAGTGGCGGAGCTGCAGTGCAGGCCAGCAAGGGCATCCAGCCAGTCCCCTGGGAGCTCTGGAGGTGGGATGGCCCTTCAGAGCTCTCTCAAGTCTCCTGAGAGGGATGGACCTCCGTGTCCTTAACAGTGATCCGTGATTCCATAAGGGCTGCCCTGGACCGAGGTGTGACCCTCGGGTGAGGCAGTTTTTTCCGCGGAGGCAGTTATCGAAGAGGAGGGCAGAGGACTGCATTCCTAGGAGCTGAATGAGGATCTGGTGCCACATCACAGCACCCACCAGTGTCTGTAGTTTTGTAGATGCTCTTTTGAGCTGATGGAAACCCTCACATGGCCCTGAGTGAAAAGGTGAATGGACAGGACGTGTGAGCAGGAACTAGATGGTCTGTACTGATCTGGACATTAGATTAAGAAAATGAAAGGAAACCCACTGAGAAGGAAAATGATTATTGGATGAGTACATCTACATGTGTCAGGGACTTGCTAGTTTTACATTATTTAATCCTCAAGACAACGTGCCCCCTTTTTTTCAGATGAAGAAATAATAACAATAATTAGTAATTACCCAAGGCCATAGCATCAGTTAAAAATACCCAAACTAGGATTTCAGCCCAAGTCTGTGTCTGACTCATAATGCTTTCAAGCATTGGACCTAAAACATGTGATGGACCCAAGGGATTGCTGTGAGTTAGAGTAGTGAGGAAAGATTTTACAGAGGAGGTTACATTTAAGACTTGAAAGACAGGTCCATTTTCAGTAGGCGGAGGGGGAAATGGAGAGGCCATTCATGGTGGGAGGTACTGCAGGGGCAAATGCATGAGGATGGGAACAAGCTTGGTATATGCTGGGAAAGTGAGGAATATGACCCCACTGGAGCAGAGTGTTTTTGTTGGAATAGGAGGGTTCAGTCTGGGATAGGCAGGTGGGGTCAGGGGATAAATGTATCAGTTAGCTCTTGCTGTGTAACAAACAACCACAAAAACGTAAGTGGCATATAACTATAAGCACTTGTTGCTCATGTGTCTGGACTCCACAGGTGGTGGGCTGATTTAGGGTGGCTTCAGCAGGAGTAACTGGGATGATCTGGTTCTGCTCTGGGAGGTGCTGGGGGAGGGGGGGGGTGTCTCTCAACCTCCACAGCTGTTTTGCCTAATATGGTCATTAGCCATGTATAGCTATTTTAAATTAATTAAAATGAAATAATATTAAAATTTCAGCTTTTGAGTCACACTAACCATATTTCAAATGTTCAACACCCTCACTAGTGGCTAGTGGCCACTAGATTGGACAATGCTGCTGTTGAATGTATCCATCACCACTAAAAATTCTATTGGATGGTGCTGCTTCAGAGGGCCAGCTTAAGCATGTCCTTTTACATGGAGATGTCAGAAGCATAAGAGAGTAAGTGGAAATGCATAGTGCTTTTCCAAGCCTTCCCTTGGGTCATGCCTCCTAACTTCTCAGGGACTAAAGCAAGTCTCATGGCTGAGCCCAGAGTCAATGGGTGAGGCAGGTCATCCCCGCCCCCCCCCCCGCCCCCCCGCCCCCCCCGCCGTGGTGGTAACAGGCATGGATACAGGGAGAGCTGAAGATGTGGAGCCAAACGATGCAATACATTACATGGAGGGTCATGAAAGATGGCTCCTGGAAGGTTAGTGGTTGATGGGTTATACTGTCTGTAGCTGGTCACAAGGCATGCCTGTCTTTAGTAAGATAAGTCTGGCAGTGGTTTGCAAGACAGCATGAACAAACGGACAAGAAGAGTTTGGGAGCAGGAAAACCAGTCCCATAAGTTACTGATTTATCAGATATGCAGGAATTAGAGTGTACAGGAATGGGGCAAGGAGAGGAGTGGGTGAACCTGAGTTGATCTAAGATGCATCAGCAAGATTTCTGACCAGTCACATATGGAACGCGGAGGAGAAGGCAGGGAGGGAGAGAGGTTCTTGGTCTTGAGGCGTGAGAGAATGATGAGATGGTTGGCAGAGCTGACTTGAGTGAAAAGGCATTAGTCCAGGTTTGACTCGGTGGTGTTAGAGACCAACAAGGGGACCAGAACATGGAGATGACCTGGAGCTTGTAGACCTTCAAACGACCAGTTAGGTTGGAAGGTGAATGGAAACCTTGACACTGGTTTACAAGGGGAAGTAGAAAAGCAGAGAACAAGCTGAGAGCTGGGTTTGGAGCCCTTGGAAAGGGTACCATTAGTGATGACCCCACTCATCAGTTCTAACAGTGCGGTCTGCGGACTCCTGGGCGTCCTGGAGACTTTTTCAAGAAATTCACAAGGTCAAAACTCTTCCTGGTAATACGAAAACGTTGTTTGCTTTTTTTTTTTTTTAATTTTAAATTTATTTATTTATTTATTTTTGGCTGTGTTGCGTCTTCGTTTCTGTGCGAGGGCTTTCTCTAGTTGTGGTGAGCAGGGGCCACTCTTCATCGCGGTGCGCGGGCCTCTCACTGTTGCGGCCTCTCTTGTTGCGGAGCACAGGCTCCAGACGCGCAGGCTCAGTAGTTGTGGCTCACGGGCCCAGTTGCTCCGCGGCATGTGGGATCTTCCCAGACCAGGGCTCGAACCCGTGTCCCCTGCATTGGCAGGCAGATTGTCAACCACTGTGCCACCAGGGAAGCCCCTGTTGTTTGCTTTTTATACTCCTATGCTCTCATGTGTATATAGTGGAGCTCACTAGAGGCTATAGGATATGTGATATCTACATGTGTTGTGATATTTATCACAGCAGATTGAATGTAGAAGATAGGAGAATCCAACTATCTTCCATTAAGCCAGACATCAAATTGATTTGCACAAATGTACAACAATGACACTTCTCTCCCTAGGTACTTTTGGGTTTTATTTTCTTTAAAATTATGTTAACATATAATGAGTTCATTATTATTTATTATAAATATTTAAATTTTTCTCAATTTTAATTTCTGATATGATAAGTATTGATCAATATAACCTATATAAACATGAGATTCTGGGGGTTCTTTAATAATTTTTAAGAATATAAAGGGGTCCTGAGACCAAAATGTTCAAGAGCTGCTGATTTGATGGTATCTAGACATCATATGCTTCTGCCTTAATTTGAGAGCTGTTCCAAGGCAGAGGGTATTGCTGGAGAATATTCCATGGTGGAGCGAGGGGCTATCTTGGTTTCCTGACTTGATCCTGTGGGCCATTGCATGATAAGATCTGATTCTCCACGTGGAGTAATCTCTTTATTTTTAAATCAGCACAGTCCCAGTGATGAAGCCAGTCATTCTTTGGACCCCATCCTGAGTAATGAGAGGGGAGTGGGCCAGTGTTTAAATCTAGTACATGATTTGATTACATATGATGTTATTCACGTCTTGATTCATAAACATGGAGAAATGAATTAGTTATTGTTTAATAAATTCATTTTGGGAAATAAAATTCTTTATGGCTATGGAAAAATAATAAAAGGATATCCTTGGAAGCAAAAAGATTGTATACTGCTCTCCTGACTCATCTCCTCATCTCCCTTCCTCATGACTGTCTGTCTGTCTGTCTCTCTCTCTCACACACACACGCACACACACCACATACATCTTCCACAAACTGATTTTCATTATACCACTTACATATAGGAATCTTTCCCTAAGTAAGGTAAATTTAACTCTTAAGATCTTCTAACGTTCTTCCTATTTTTACCCTACCTTCTCTGCCAATACAGGCCACTGACTTCCTTCAAAACTTGCTTCAGGGACTTCCCTTGTGGTCCAGTGGTTAAGGCTCCACATTTCCATCGCAGGGGGCGTGGGTTCAATCCCTGATCGGGAAGGCGCGGCAAAAAAAAAAAAAGAAAGAAAATGTTGCTTCATTCCACCAACCTTACCAAGGAAGAATTCTTTTTCAAAAAAATATTTATTTATTTAGGCCGCGCTGCACGGCATGTGGGATCTTAGTTCCCTGACCAGGGATTGAACCTGCACCCCCTGCATTGGAAGGCGAAGTCTTAACCACTAGACCGCCAGGGAAGTCCCTCGTGCTAGATTTTCGATGTTAACTTTTGAGAAAGATGTTTCATACACAACAAGCTAGTGCTACTCTGTCAAAGACATGGACAAAAAGACGTCCCTCGTACTTTTACGCATAATATACAGAACCGTAAAATATGTCAAAATGGAAACTCCCTGCAATTTCTTTTTTTTTTTCCCCCTGCAATTTCTTAATGTACTGGGAAGTACAGCAAAGCAAAAGAAAGCACTACATACAAATAGTGTTTAAGCATTCTGGCATACATAGTGTTCTTAGTGTAATTGGAGTGCAACTTATCTGTATATACACACAAAATATTTTAGAGGCAAGTAAAGTAAACAGAAGTACCAGTTCTGTGACTGAACTCTTGATCACGCCGACAAGCAAGTCTCTTAGAGTTCATCCTGTTCCATTGAAGCAACACTTGTGCCTATAGAACCTACTGACCCCGTGGTAGTTGCATTTGACATCAAGGCCAGCTTCATCTGCCATTTCTTGGAGCAACATATCCACTTGGTTTTGTGGTATTGTTAGGGTTGTGGAGTGACTCATCGTGTCTTCCCTTTGTTGCGTTTGAACCTTCAGCATTTCCAGTTGGTATTTACATGTGTCCATCGGGGCAAACATCTTTTCATGGAGGTTTATAGCCCTCCACGTAGCATCTGCAGAGCCAACCAACGGCCGTGAACTTTGTCACCTTGCCCGTAGTCTGAACTCCTGCTGCCACAGCAGGAGCCCCATTGCTCACACTCCAGAAATTAATTGCTTGGTTCCTCTGGTGGATTGCATTTTCAATGTGTTTTCTTGCCACTTCTGGATTGCTCTTCTTTTTTTTTTTTTTTTTTACCATAATTAATCTATTTTTAATTAGTATCATTTATGTAGTTGGCTTTAGATGTAAAGATAATACATGCTCATTGTGGAAAATGAAGAAATGCACAAAAAAATTAAAAGTGCTATAATTCCACCATCCAGAGATAACCATTGGCAAGATTTCATTATATTTCCAGACAGGACTTTCTGGCTGTGCATTAACTTTTTTTACATGGATAAAATTATAAAGATTGCATATAAATGTTTGCGTCCTGTACCTTTCATATTTCAGTGTGATTAGTAATTGTTTTCTTCCATCATGAGATATTTAGATTGCTTAACAACTTTTCTCTGTTTCAGATAAAACATTGATAAATATCTTTGTTGACAGATCCTTTTCCACATATTTGATTATTTCCTTAGGGTAAATTACCAGAAGTAGATTTCGGTCAAAGGGTATAAGTCTGTTTCCTTTTTTTGTTCTTCTCAAAATAGAAAAACCTTTACTGTTTTCTCAATTAAAAGATAGTATATCCTTGTCGTAAATTAATTCAAATAAGACAGAAATGATAAACTAGGAAGCTGTCTATAATTCTCCCCTCCTGCCTTCACCCTCCCAGACTTCACCCCCAACCTAACCACTGTTAAGAGTTAAGCCTTAATGAGCAGGTGGGAACTTTGGATGGTAACAAAGAAGTTCCAAAACTGGATTGTGGTAAAGCTTGCAAAACTGTATGCATTTACCAAAAGTCATTGGATTGTAGACTTACAATGGGTGAATTGTATGGTATGTAAATTATACCACAATAAAGCTGCTTTTAAAAAGTTATAGATGACCAAATTTTTTTCTATGCATATACCTTTTTAATATAAAAATGGTATCTGATATGGATCATGGACATCTTTCATGTCAACACAAATAGATCTTATCTTTTTAATAGCTGCATAGAGTCCCAGTGTATAGCTCTACCATCATTTATTTAAGCATTTCTCTACTGGCAGGCATTTAGGTGGTTTCCAATTTTTTGTCATCATAAACAACACTGCAGTGAGCATGCATATACAAGCATTTTTGTGTATTTGTCTGATTATATTCCTTTAAGATAAAATTCAAGAAGTGGAACTGCTGAATCAAAGAACATAGTTTTAAATGTTTTTACTTGTATTGCCAAATTGGCCTCTAGAAAGGTTGTACTAATCACTGCTCCTACTAACAATGTATGTATGAGAATGCCAGTGTCACCAGCCCCTCAATAGCACCCTATCCATCTTTTGAAACTTTGCCAAGATAGTCCAAAATAATCTCTCATTTACAATTCTCTGATTGTTGGTGATGTAACACCTTTTCAGATGTATACTGGCCACCTTTATTTCTTATTTTATAAATTGCCTAATCATATCAATGAATAATAACAAATGACATTGTCAGTAGTGTATAAATGAGGTGATCAAGTCCAACATACTTTGGTGAAATGATTGTGGAGTTAATAATAGCTTATATAGTTTTTCCATGAAGTTACAGCCACAGAAATTATTTAATAATACCAGGTGAGATGATATTTAGTCAGATTCAGATTTTCCCAATAATGACCATGATATCTAGATGTTTGTGTTATCTGTAAATAATAGTTTGCCTTCCTTGAATTTTTAATCCTTTAAAAATTAAGTTTAAACAGTGACCACGTAAAGTATTCATTTAATACACAATGTTTTGTCTCCACTCACTAACAGATTGGTGAGGGGATAACTGTCTTCACAATTTACCAGATCACTAACCTTCACTGATAATAATTAGGATATCATTAAAAATTAAAAACTGAATATGTATGGAGTGCTTACTACATGAGGATTGCTCTTCTAAATGGCCTTTTTAATCTTGGCCTTTCCAGCCTTTTCTTCTCTCTCATATTTCTTGGCATTGCTATTAAGTTCTTTGACAGCAAACTACAAGTTAAATAGGTGTTGCTCCATATTCGACATGGTCCCATGACTTTTTGGGGAGGCGCAGGTCTGATGGGAGGGTTCATGCAGCCCCGTCCTAGTCCTGAGCTGCAGGCCGGCCTGGCTCCCTGAGATTGTGTCGTATTCCTCTTGACATCACTCGTGGACCTGCCACGCTTACTGGCACATAGGAAGTTTATGGCTAAGCCCGGGGCCACCACCCATGGTTATGCAGGTGGTTTGCAGCACGAGGCTCTGACTGAGGGGACAAGCCGACTGAAGTCCAGCCCACAGGCCACTCACCAAGCCCTGAACCTCAGCATGGGCCTGGGGCCATTCAGAGGAAAGGGTACTTGCTTCTAATTTGCCCAAAGGCGCCCTGTGGTCTAACAGGGGCCCTGGCTGAGTCACAGAATACTTAATAAAATATTAATTTCTAATGGGGGCTAAAGTGAAATTGATGAATCATGTTGATTAACCAACTTATAATTGAGGTCCAGTCACTTCATATCTCACCCTCTTATTATTCCAGATCTCTTTTATTATAAAACAAAGAGGTTTGATAAGATTATCTCTAAGGTTCATTTTATCGTGGATCTTTGGTATTCTCTGATCAAGTGACCAGGTGTTGAATATATACCTTTACTATGTACAGGACACTGGCTATTATTTCTCATATAATGCAGTGCAATGTTGAGATACATCATCTAGTCATTCAACAAATATTTAATTTGTTGCCTAACATGCCAGGACCAGTGCTAGGCTTTGGAGATAGAGATTGAAACCAGACCAGTGTTGTTTCTGATCTTTACAGTCTAGTGAGGAAGACAGACATTAAACTAGTAATGACACTGTGATAAGTGCTGTGAGGAACAAGTTCATATATTGTGGTGAAACTGAGCTAGGTGGAGGGTCAGGAGGACCTTCTCGACCTGGAACTAAAGCATGGGTAGGGGGTTAGCCATGTGAAAAGGCGAAGGGGCAGAAGGGTGCCTCGTTACTGAGTGTGAGACCAGGAGCTGGTAGAGAGGAGGAACTTGGCATGTCTTCAGGACGGAATGAAAGCCAGTGTGAGTGAGGGCGGTGGTGCAAGAACTGGGGGAGCTAAGTCAGACCCAGACACTGCAGCTCAGAGCCCTCCTAGTGTTTCCCTTTGCACTTAATGACATCCAGCTTCTCACCACGTGTGGTGATGGTACAGCCATGCTGGCTCTCCATCCTCATCCCTTATTACCCTGCTGTCCTCACGTGCTGGGCTCCAGCCTCACTAGCCACTTTCTATTCCTCGGCCACAGCCAGCTTGTCCCACCCAGGTGTAGACACTCCTCTCCCCTCTGCACCGTCCCGTCACGCAGGTCTCTGCTCACATGCAGACGCCCGTGCGTGTTGTTTTGTTGCATTCCGTCTTGATTTCATCCCAGCATGTATAGCCACCTAAAACTAGTTTGTTTACTTGTGTGTTGCTCATCTTTCCCATTAGAGTCTGAACCCTTTGAGGACAGGGTCTGACCTGCCTTATTCATCGCTGTCTCCCAGGTACACACCAGGAGTAGGGTCTGGGGCACATAGTGGGTGCTCTGTTATGATCTGTTGAATGAATGAAGGTATGAATGAACGCTAGGTATTTCTTACTTTATTCTATGAAGCAGTGGGATGCCATTAGAGATTCTAGCTAGATGAGTGACATGATTTTTTTTTTAATTTTTATTTTATATTGTAGTATAGTTGATTTACAATGTTGCGTTAGTTTCAGGTGTACAGCAAGGTGATTCAGTTATATACATACATGTATCTATTCTTTTTCAAATTCTTTTCCCATTTTAGGTTATTACAGAATATTGAGTAGAGTTCCCTGAGCTATACAATAGGTCCTTGTCGGTTATCTATTTTAAATACATTAGTGTGTATATGTCAATCCCAAACTCCTAATTTATCCCTCCCCCCACCCCGACATGATTTATTTTTAAAAGATTTCCATTTCCTCAACAAATAAATGGCATGGGAGAAAAAGGAGGGAGAACTGCATAGATTAAAAGAGGCTTAAGAGACAAGCTAACCAAATGTAAGGTAAGGACTTTGTTGGATCCTGATGGAAACAAAGTGGCCGTAAAACACATCTTTGAGACAAACTGCTTTTCTAGGAGAGATACATATGGAAATATGGACAGGTGAAATAATTTGATGCCTGGGATTTCATTTAAAATACTTCAAAAAAGAAAAAAATAAATATGCACATGTGTGGAAGGAATAGATAAAGCAAGAACTAGAGTGTGTGGATAATTTTGGTGATTCTTCTGTGTGTGTTTGAAAATTCTCCCTTAAAAGTAGTCTAATTATAAAAAGTTTTTAAAAAATTATGCTGCCTGTGGGTAAAGGACTTTTAGGGGAGGTGTGGAGGAGGAAGAGTGAATTCCACAGCTAGAGACCTGTTGCCAGGGTCCAGGGGAGGGTGGCGATGGTGTGTGGACACGGGTTGTGGGTTCTAGAGCTATTTGGAGGTGAGTGCATTGAGGCTTGCTCATGTGTTATCTCATCTGAGACACGCAGCAGCCCTGTGAGGTCACTCAGGCAGGTGATAGGATGAGTCCCCTATTATAGAGAAGAACACTGACACATGCAGCTAAGGGCCTTGTCAAAATACACTCAGCTCGGGTCGAGGTAGACCTTGAACTCAGATCTTCCCACTCCTAGTTCTGCGGTCTTTATACTATGCCACCTTGGATACTGACTTCTTCCCCTCCTTCATTCATTTATTCATTTGACAGTCTCTCATCAGCACTGTAATGTACAGACTTTGGGGCCAGGTGTGTGAGGCTACATCACACGATGAGTGATATCACACATGATCCCTGCTCTCACGGAACTCACACTGCATCACATCACTCGCCATTGCACTGCTTGTGAAAAAAGTTGGTTCTTATCCCTTAAGGAGCAGGTTTCTTAACTGCTTTGTCCTCAGGTAAATTTTTTTCTTAATTTTTTTTTTTTTTTTGGCCGCGCTGCATGTGGGATCTTAATTCCTCAACCAGGGATTGCACCCATGCCCCCTGCAGTGGAAGTGCGGAGTCTTAACCACTGGACAACCAGGGAAGTCCCTTTAATTTTTAATTAGAAATGTTTTCACACACACACACAAAAGGGGAGAAATTAGTATCATGAACACCCATAGACACACTACATAAAGGTAACTGTTGTTAGCATTTTCCCTATTTGTTTAATTTCTCTTTACTCGTGTATCCAAAGTAACAATAAATTACAGTCCTCATGACATTTCATCACTAAATATTTTACTATGCATTCCTAAGACAGTAACAGCATTTCCCTACCTAACCAGCATACTATTATCAAACTAAACGAAATCAATAATAATTTCCTGTTACCAATTTATGCCCAGTCCATATCAAATCTCTCCAATATCCCCAAAGCTGTCCTTTATAGCTAGACTCATTCAGACTGGGGCCCAAAGGATGACGAGCATTACATTTGGCTCTTTAGTCTCTTTTAATTTTTTACTTTATTTTATTTTATTTATTTATTTGGTTGCACTGGGTCTTAGTTGCAGGAGGCAGGCTCCTTAGTTGCGGCTTGTCGGCTCCTTAGTTGTAGCACGTGGGCTCCTTAGTTGCAGCACGCATGTGGGATCTAGTTCCCCGACCAGGGATCAAACCCAGGCCCCCTGCATTGGGAGCGCGGAGTCTTATCCACTGCACCACCAGGGAAGTCGCTAGTCTCTTTTAATTTTGACCAATATGCTCCCCCTTTTTATTTCTCACTTTATTTAAGAGTCACTGCTTAATGTCCTGTAGAATGTCCCACCTTCTGCATTTGACTGTTTCTTTGTAATGTAGTCTAGCCTGTTATTCCATCTCTGTATTTTCTGAAAACTGGTAACTTTGAAAATATTCAGGTTAAACATTGTTTTCTTTAGAAAACACGTAGAATTTTATTTTTAAATTTATTTGGGGAATAGTAAGACAATGCAAATGGTTAACAAAACTTGTAAAAACAGTGTTAAGGGAAGTTTCCTTCCTACCCTGGCCTCCAGGCCCATCGTTCTCTCCCCAGAGACAATCACTATTCATGAATTTTTTATCTCCTTGCAGAGAGAGTCTCAAATGTACAAACATATGTATGTACACATTCCCCCTTGTTTTCTACACCTCCTTGATTTTCTAAATAACAGTGTTATGAGATATAATTTACATACCCTAAAATTCACCCCTTTAAAGTGTATAGTTCAATGTTTTTTGTATACCCAGGGACTTGTGCAACCATCACCACTGTCTAACTCCAGAATATTTTGCTCACCCCCCAAACAAACCCAGTATCCTTCAGCAGTCATTCCCCATCTCCCCCACCTCCCCACTGCCCCGGTCCCTGGAAACCACTAATCTACTGTCTGTCTCTATGGACTTGTCTGCTCTGGATGTTTCACGTAAATAGAATCATACAACATGTGACCTTTTGTGACTGGCTTCTTTCACTGAGCATAACATTTTCAAGCCTCCTCCACTTTGCAGTACTTAGCAGTTCCTAGTTCTTCTATGACTGAATAATATTCCATGGCTTTATTTTTCCTTCCATAAGTTCATGGATATTCAGGTTGTTTCTCCTTTCTGGCTATTATGAATAATGCTGCTATGAATGTCTGTGTCCCAGTTTTCGTGTGGACATCAGCTTTCAGGTCTCTTGGGTATATACCTAGGAGTGGAATTGCTAGGTCATATGGTAACTCTATGTTTAACATTTTGAGGAACTATCAAATCGTTTTTCAAAGGGGCTGCACCATTTTACATTCCCACCAGCAATGTATAATGGTTCCAGTTTCTCCACGTCATCATCAACACTTGTTATCATCTGACTTTTTGATTTTAGCCATCCTAGTGGGTGTGAAGGGGTATGTCATTGTGGTTTTGATTTGCATTTCCCTGATGATAATGATGTTGAGCATCTTTTCATGTGCTTATTGGCTATTTGCATGTCTTCTTTGGAGAAATGTTTGTTCACATCCTTTGCTTATTTTTAAATTGGGTTATCTGTATTTTTATTGTTGAGCAGGTTAAACATTATTTAACAAGAATACTTCATGAATGAAGCCATATTTGTCATAGTGTATAATATCAGGAGGCAAGTGATGTCTAGTTGTTGCTCTGCTAGCTGCTCGTGTTAAGGTGATGACAGCTAGATCATGTCTGACGTGTTACATTTTTCCCCTTGTAAGCAGAGAGCAAGCTATGGGGTGATACTTTGTTTGGCCTTATGCAGCTGTCCCCTTGCCCACCAACCTTTCACTTAATGTCTATAGCAACCATTGATGATCTTTGCCTGAATCAATTATTAAATTAACAGTTGCCAAATTGTGTCTTATGTTGTCTTGTTGTTTACTTGTTGGTTTCTAGCATTCTTTCTACGTTTATTAGCTTTCATACTCCTGTAAAGAAGAGCTTTCCCTCATCAAATGGGGCTTTTGGGTTACACTGACATGGTTTGTTCTGGAAAGGCAGATAAGTGCTTAATTCTTTCCCTATAATTTCTGATGTTCAAATTAAGGGACTGGTGTTCCAATTAAGGGATTGGTATAATCCAAATTCAGGGAGTCCTGGTGCCCTAGTCAGCACAGGTGAACTTCTGATATCTCTATCCAAGGTGTTAAGGAGGGGCACGCTTCTCCGCAGAGACTGAGGGTTTGGACAAGGCCCTTCTCTTGCCTTTCCTGATCACCTCCTGTTCTGGAATGCTGAAGGACACTTCTACCTCTTCTTTGATAGACACACCAGAGTTTAAAATTTAAAGACTCCCAACCATTTTTAAATGTTGGCAGATAATCTCAGGTAGAAATTTCCTGCAGAAGAGATGCGTAACTTATCCTGAGTCTCTCATTAGACATTAACTGGATTAAGTTTAAAACACTGACTCATCTTTTAACTATTACTACCAGGTTGCCCCTTGTTTTTATCTGCTAATCCTTTTGTTTCTATTTCTAATTCAAGCCAGAGTCATTTCTCTGGCTCTGTGGACTTAATAGAAAATATTTGCAATTTAGACTCAAGAGTTTCGTTCTGGCACTTCTGGTGTATGATCTTAGGCAAGTCCTATAAACGGAAACTCATTTTTTTCTCAAATGAAGAATGAAGATGATATTAATGCATGCTTTACTAGGTTCACTACAATAACTGGAGTAAAAATGCTTTGTAAACTGTCAAGTACCACTCAAGTGGGGCAGGTCCCAGGTCCCCTCTGGGCTCTAGGCTGGAATCAGTTAACCTCCACGTTGATTGTATCATTAGTTCAGGCTATTTCAGGGACTTCTTTCTCAAGTTTTTCTTTTCTTAGGCCCTTTTCATTTTCTAGGTTTTTCTAGCTGCCCAGTCTCTATCCATGGAGCCATCCCATGAAGCTTTGCAACTTCTAGGACTTTTGCTCCCCATTTCTCTAAACTAGGTGGCTGAGTATAACAGAAAGAGCACCGGTAATGGACTCGACCAGATGTGGGTTCAAATCTTGGTCCCATCACTTGCTGGCTGTGTGACATGAAGCTAAATTAAGTCTCTTGTCATTTCCTTGTCAGTTTCATACACGTGAAAAGAGGGGTGGTTGTATTAAATTTAAAAAAAATGCAAACAGCTTTAGTAAAGGGCCTCAAACCTAGCAGTAAGCGTTTGCTTCCCTTTCCTTCTTTGGCCTAAATTATTTTACCTTAGGTTCCTGCTTCCTCCCACCCGTGGAGTTTGCTTTTGCAACTGCAAGCAATTTCACTGTCTTCCCAGTACCGCTCTTTGCATTTCTAAAAGGAGCCCATTTGTTTTTTATTTGTGCCTACCTCAAGTATTCTTAACCACATCTGGTTTAAAGAAGGCTTTCCCCTCAAGGTTGCAGGGGAAAAGCATTCTGCCCTGGGGCCTGCTACCAGGCTCATTGAAGTCAAAAAAGATTTGCTTGTATGTAAGGAATCTAACACATAATTCTAATGTATGGAGTATCTGCATTTAGACTTTCTCCAGGGCTTCATTTGCCTGTAAGTTCACTTTAGAGATGCACAGGCGATTGGAAGTGCTTTTATTTTTAAATGGGGACCACTTCCTCATTATGAGTTAGTGCTCTGTCCCGCCTCTTCTTACTGTCAGCTGAGTTGAAGCAATTGTTAAGTAAGTGGCTCCAACTGTGAGCCCTGTGAGGCTTGCATTTTCACCCAGGGGCATTTTGTGATGTAACTGATGGTGCAGCTGGATGAAGAGCCTATTGTTTGGTGGGTTCCTTGGGGTGAGTGAATAGGTGTGTTCTGTACAGGGGTGTTAAGTTACGCTAGTAACACGCTGAGCTGAACATTAACTTTGCTGAAGGAACTTCTTTTTCCCAGTGTGAACTGTCAGCAAGATTCAGGGCGGTGTTTACCTTGGTCAGTGTGCTGGATGTAGCTGTTTTTCAATAAAGAAGCAATGTATTATTACGCTACCAAAAGCCTCAGCGAGGCAATATTTGGTTAGAGTTACCTTAAGACAATAATATAACATCATCATCATCATCATTATTATTACTTTAGCTCTCAATAATACAGACAGACTTTCTCAGGAATGCACTCAATTCACAGGAGTTTCGGGACTTCCCTGGCGGTGCCGTGGTTAGGACTCCGAGCTTCCATTGCAGGGGGCGTGGGTTCGCTCTCTGGTTGGGAAACTAAGACCCTGCAAGCCGTGCAGTGTGGTCAAAAAAAAAAAAAAAAAAATTCACAAGAGTTTTGCCATGTTCTAGTTACCAAGTCCAAGCTCACACTGCTTGCTGAATGACAGGCCAATAAATCGAGAGAGGTGTTGGGACAAGGAATAGTGACTCTATTTGGAAAGCCAGCAGACCGAGAAGATGGGGGACCAGTGTCCCAAAGAACCATCTTCCCTGAGTTAGGATTCAGGCTTCTTTTATACCAAAAGGCGAGGGGGTGTGGTTGGTTGGTGCACACTTCTTGGTGCCAGAATCCTTTGTTCTTGTAGCTGTCCATGTAGGTCTGGTGACCATGTTCCTACCAACATCCAACAGGACAAATGTTATTCTCTGTTCTGCAACTTTTTATCTCTATATGAATGGAGAAGTGTTATACCTTTAAAGTTCAAAGCCTTGAGAATGGGCTGTCCTGTATATTTCAGGCTACAGGCAACATTCTTTTTTTTTTTTTTTAATAATAGATCTTTATTGGAGTATAATTGCTTCAAGGTTAAAATAAAAGAAACAGATCCAATGTAGAGTTAGATTTGTTCTTCCCTATTACATAATCCACAGCAAGGAATGTGCTGGTGCCACTGGGACTCAGGGCTCCTGAGTCAGGACTCCAAGGTGCTAATTGCGAACTGTTAAAAGATAAACTGGGGCATATTAAAATTTTTAAGCATTTATTTGAGCAAAAATCGATTCGAATCGGGCAGCATCCAATCTAGCAGATAGAAAGGAGCTCCGAGGAGCTATGCAAAATGAAAGACTTTTATAGGCAGGAGGGAGTGGGAACAGGGAAGTTATCTGGCCAAAAAAAGCAGGTCCTAGTATTGCAAAGTTACTTTTCTTTAGGGGAGGGCAGGGGTCTACCCAGCAGATGACCTCACTAGTGCTGATCAGGTGGTTTCTGATTGACTGGTTTAAGATTCCATATAGAGTGGAAACTATAATTAAGTCTCAGTTTGGTGATGTGGGGCTTAGCATAAGCGACTCCATTTTGGGCCTGTTCTGTTTTTTAACAAAAGATAGAGAGAGGTGCAGATGTAAAGGAGCTGGTGGTAAACCCTGCTTGGGGAGGGCAGGAGGGCTTCACAGGGAGAAATGGGACTTCGCCACGGACAGGAGCTGAGTGAGGGTCTTCGAGGCCGAGGGGACCATGAATGCAAAACCACGCAGTGTTAAGTAGGTGAAACACCATGGTGAGTTTGGAGAAGTGTAAGCAATTAAAAAAAAAAAAATTCCAGGGCTTCCCTGGTGGCACAGTGGTTGAGAGTCTGCCTGCCAATGCAGGGGACACGGGTTCGAGCCCTGGTCTGGGAGGATCCCACATGCCGCGGAGCGGCTGGGCCCGTGAGCCACAATTGCTGAGCCTGCGCGTCTGGAGCCTGTGCTCCGCAACAAGAGAGGCCGCGATGGTGAGAGGCCCGCGCACCGCGATGAAGAGTGGCCCCCGCTTGCCGCAACTAGAGAAAGCCCTTGCACAGAAGCGAAGACCCAACACAGCCAAAAAAAAAAATAATAATAATTCCAGCACATGTATTTCTACTCTAGACTTTTCCTCACCAACATTCATATCAAAACTAAAACCTGGTCCTATAATCCACGTAATTTTTCAGCTGGCACAAAGTGGTGAACAGAAAATAATATTGGTGACTGCTGTATAATACTTATGTTTAATAATTGTTTCTTTCTGGACTCCGGGCCCTGCACCTGGTCCCTCAAGCGTCTGCAACTTTTGGTTCATGTTAATTACTAAACCTGCTTTCACCAGCACCTTCTACTCATTAACACAATCTAGCGGGCCCAGTGCAACTAACATTCCTGAAAATCTCTGGTAGAGGAGAGGCAGGGGTTGTGAGGGAAGGGGTGGACCAGTCTGGGGAAGGAGGAATTCAGACAATGAATGTGGGCCCTCCTACTCACAGAGAGCATTCATGTGGGCTTAGCTATAAAAGTTAACTGCCTTTCTTTAGAAACTTTAAACTTCAGATTAATCACTTCATTATCTATTTTTTAAAGTTCATTTTGAAAATTTTAAACATATGCACAAATAGAATATTATGATGCAGTCTCATGAATCACTCAGCTTCAACATGTATCCATTTATGGTGTGTCTAGTTTCACCTATATCCCCACCTATTCTTAATATTCTCCCCTCTTACCTAAACTGAATTGTTTTTAAACAAATCCCAAACATTTTATTTCATTGTAAGTATTTCAGAATGTATCTCTAAAAAAATGACTTTTTAAAAACAAAACGGGGACTTCCCTGGTGGTGCAGTGGTTAAGAATCCGCCTACCAATGCAGGGATATGGGTTCGAGCCCTGGTCCGGGAAGATCCCACATGCCGCGGAGCAACTAAGCCCCTGTGCCACAACTACTGAGCCCACGTGCCACAACTACTGAAGCCTGTGCACCTAGAGCCCGTGCTCCGCAACGAGAGAAGCCACTGCAATGAGAAGCCTGCGCACCGCAGCGAAGAGGAGCCCCCGCTCGCGGCAGCTAGAGAAAGCTCGCACACAACAACGAAGACCCAACGCAGCCAAAAATAAAAACAAAAACAAAAAACCCCCTGCAAAATCATGATCACACCTAAAAAGTTAACAATATTTCCTTAATGTCATCCAATATCACATAGGTTCATAAAATATTTTATTTGCCTTTCAGTTGACTGGTTTAAATCAGGATCCAGCTGAAGACCACACATCACGTCTAGTAGATATATACCTCACGACTTCTGAAATCTACAGGTTCCCCTCACCTTTTTTCCATGCATTTATTAAAGAAACTGGGTATTTGTCCTTCAGGATGTCCCATATTCTGGATGTTGCTGGTCACATCCCTATGGTATCTTCCAAGTGTGCTTCTGTCCCCCGTATTTCCTGTAAAGTGGTAGTTAGATCTAGAGACTTGCTCAGACTTGAGTTATCGGTTCACATTTATGCAAAGTGTTGTAGTAAATCGTGTCGCACTGCAGCGGAAGAACCGCGGACACATAATGCTGTGGCCCTTCTCGAAGCTCACCGGGCAGTACTTCTCAAACAGCCTTGGTGGGAGGCTTTATCCCTATGAACCTCCCCTCTGCACTTCCTGGAGGGAGTCGGGAAGGGAGGGAGCTTCCGTGTGCCAGGCAGGGGATAAGCTCTGTAGCTATGGCACAGACCAAGACGGACCTGGTCCTGGACCACGAGGGATGTACTGTGGCGGTGGGGAGAGCGGCCAGAGCTGGCAGGTGAGTCAGTGAGATTCCTACACACTGTGGTCTGTGCCCGGAAGGACACAAATAGGAGGCGGAGATATAAATGGGGGCCAGGCGTGAGGGAAGGGAGGAGGAGGGGCCAGCCAGGGGAGCCTACACTGGATGGATGGAGGAGGCTCCCTTCGAAGGTGTTATTTCAGCTGAGCCCTGGGAGAGGCGAGAAAGAGCCCGTTATATGGGTGCAGGAGGTGGGGAAGAGGGGTGCTGGTGGTCGCAGGGATGGAGAAAGTGCCGTATACTTTGGAGGCCGGACACACAGGACATGGGATGAGAAAGAGCAAGGAATCAAGGCCGAGTGCCAGGTTTCCTGGCTTAAGCAACTGGGTGAACAGCTGTTATGGCGACAGCCCTGGGCAGCTGGACAGGCTGCGTGACTCTCTCTGTGGTCCCCAGTCTAGTCCCTTTGGTGATGGTGTTACCGACCTGGGTCCTTGGATTCTTTAATCAATAGAAATTGATAAGAATCCAGACAAGAAACTCAGGCAAGGCTTTACTGGGACTCGTGCTGCAGCATGAGGGGTAAAAACAAGAAACAGGTGCCCTTGCTTGTTCTCCTGGGGGTGGGGTGCGGTGAGCTGGTCCCTTAAATGGGGTGAGGGTGGGAGCGGATTGGTGGGTCGGGCCTGAGGGGTGGCTTAGGTGGCCTGCCCACCCCCTTGGTGGTGCTGTGTGCAGGGGGCATGCGCAATACCCTGCTTTTGCTCCAGGGACCTCAGAAGTGGCGATTGGTTTGTGGCCTTTTTGTATCTTATTGTTCATAATTTGTCCCAACTGTGCATGCACACGGTTATTTTCAGTCCCCTCTAGTTTCTTTGTATTCTGTTGCTGGAGGAGACGTCTGTCCAGGTCTAAGTGCAAGCGCTCAGGTAGAGGGTCCCAAGTCCCAGCCTGTCTCAGTGGTACCCAGGTCTGTCCTCCTGGCCTCCTAAGTGCCTTTTAGGCCCTTCCCTTTGTGCGCCTGCCCTTCTATTGAATTGCTCGACTTGAACAAGATGGAGAAAAGGAACCAGGCCAGTATCATGAGCTGGACAGATTTGTGAAATAAGCCTGGCACCGTGATGAAGAGTGGCCCCCGCTTGCCCCAACTAGAGAAAGCCCTCACACAGAAACGAAGACCCAACACAGCCAAAAATAAATAAATAAATTAATTAATTTTAAAAAAAAACCCCAAAACAAAAAACGTTTACTAAGAAGTTTAAGAATCAAATGAAACTTCCGGGTGTTCTGTATACGACATCTTTTCTTCATTATCGTAGACAAGTGAGTTGAATGTGCCATAAAACTGCCTGAAAAATAATTTTCCTACTAATACTAATGAGGGTTATCTGGTCTTTGTCCAAAGCATTTGCAGGCAGGGCGTCATGCTTCTTGTCTAAAAACTCAATTCCTAAAGCATTCCACGTGAAAACAGAAATTCCTGTGCCCAGATTCTCAGTAATGTAAGGCACCGGGAACGTTTTCAAAATTGTTGGCCTGATTTAAATTTCACTGGAAAACAGCTTTTTAAAACCAAGTTGTCTGTATGTGGCTTCCATGTGATCACTTCCCACTGGCAGCTGGTAACTGCCAACTTCTGGGGGCTTGAGAAAGTGAGCCGTTTCCCACGCTCTCACACGGCAACCCAATCAGGATGTTTGTGCTGGGAGATGTTTGGATGGGGTGGAGGCGAAGAGGGCAGGAGACCAGCTGGACGAGGCTCCTTCCCTGACTCCCTTCTCTGCAGCCTGTCCGTGCATTCTAGAAAATCATTGCTGGTGCCAGGTGATGATGGAAAATATGTCACCCGAACAGTTAACAGACCGTGACACTTGGTGAAAAGGAAGGATCTTGCTAGGTCCACACTTAACTCTCAAACCTGTTGTTCTTTTCCCTTCCCAAATTGGCTCCATCACATCGAAGCTTTTTACCTGGTTCTTGGCATGTTGTAGAGTTTGGTCTTAAGTTCCTTTCCTTCTTGTCGGCCACTGCCCCCTTCTCTAGGAATGAGGTCTGAAGTGACTGAAGGATAAGGCCGAGGGAAGAGGAGGGAGGGACCTGGAAAACCCACAGGCCTTCTAATGAACTCCTGAGCAATTGTAACTCCCTTTGCTGCTGTGTTCTTCCAATCTGTAGCCTCTTGAAGTGCAAACTAGGGCCATATGCAAAGTCGCTCCCATTGGATTAGGGATTTTTTTGTTTTTAATTCATGGACTCCGGAAGTAAAAAGATCACTGGCGTGGTGTTCTCTGTCACCAGAGAACTGTGCACTAACAAGGATGTGGGAAGGGCTCAAAGCCTCATTCTAAGCATGGCTTTGCAGGAGGCCCAAGCACGCGCACCGCCAGGGGGCTCTAGTCCCTTCCCCATTTTCCCAGGGGATGTGGGTTTTAGCCGGATAAGAACAGTGAAATCTTTTCATAGGCTATAAACTGGTTTCAAGAAGTGATAACTGATAACTGGTTTCAAGAAGGCTGTACATGTAGTGATTAAGAGGGCCGACTTTGAAGTCGGGCTCCCTGGGTTCAAATCCCGGTGAGGCCTCTTATTGGTAACTTTGGACAAATTGATGAACTTACCTCATTTTCCACCTCAGAAAAATGTGGATAATAGTAATAGCTAGTTTTACAGGGTTCTTCTGAGGATTAGATGTTAATAAGAGGTCTGGAACATGGTAAACATTCAATAAATGTTAGCTCTTGCTCTAATTCATTAATCTGTTCAAAATAACACCACCATTGTGGCCCATTCATGTTTACTCCTTGACACTTGTTTGCTTATTGTCTTATCATCTGTGTTAGTCCATCTCCATGTCCTTCTGGATTGTGGGTGCCTTGAAGGCAGAGCCTGGGTTCTACTTATTTGTGGACCCACAGTGCTTAGCACAGCCCTGGTTTGTAATGATTACTCTGTTGAGTAAATTAACACAGTCTTTGATGATGACTTATGTTTGAATGGTCCTTCGTGTGCCACAAACCACACACATGGGAAGCCTAAGATGCGAAGTTTAAGACCCTTGCCCGAGGTCTGGTGACTATGCCAGAGTCAGGTCCTGTGATTCTTGCCCCTGTTCCTTCTACCAGGCCCTCCTCCCTAGGAAAAGAATGCTGAGTTTTACAAGTTCTGGATCATGTCTTTCTCCAGTTTTTTTGTATTTGACACACCATCATGTTTGATACACTATGACAGCATTCTGTGAACGGGAGCTCAGTCTCCCTGAAGAAGACGTCGTTTCTGCACATCTTTTTTTTTTCTTTCCTTTTTTTCTTTTTTCAAGGAAAAAAGAGCTGAGATAATTTTATCTTTACGTACTCTACAAGTGCAACTTTTGTGTACATTTGAGATTAATTGCAGTTAACTGACTACACCATTTTCCTCTTGAATCTCACATAAATGAAATCATATACTGTGTACTATTGTTGTGTCTGGATTCTTTTGCTTGGCTTAATATTTGTGAGATTCACTCATGTTGTTTTGTGTATTTTAAAAAATTACTGTATAGTATTCCATTGTATGAAATGGCCAGAATTTATTTACCTGTTCTTTTGTTGATGGGTATTTGGGTTGCTCCCAATTTTTGATTGTAAGTTTCTGCACTCCTTTTAATGATGTTTGGTTTTGTACAGATTACCACAAACGGCATTATTGCCATGAGTGAGCCCCCAGCCAAAGAATCCCATCCTGGGCTATTCCCACCGACCTTCGGAGCAGTCGCCCCTTTCCTGGCGGACTTGGACACGACAGACGGCCTTGGGAAGGTTTACTATCGGGAAGACTTATCTCCCTCTGTCACTCAGCTGGCAGCGGAGTGTGTCCAGAGAGGGTTCCCGGAAGTCTCTTTCAAGCCCAGTAGCGTGGTGGTTGTCACTTGGGAATCCGTGGCTCCCTACCAAGGGCCCAGCAAGGACCCTGCCCAGGAAGGCAAGGTAAGCACCCACCCAGGCACAAGGGCAAATAGTCTAACATGTTGGCTTTGTACACTTTGGTCTTCTGGTTTGTGCTACTCTGATGTACACCACTCCCATGTGATTGATAAAGACTGGACAGACATCCAAAGCAAAATCTAGTAAGCTGTTTATTGCAGGTCTGAAACTTCCAAAACCTTATCTGCAGGGCTACATAAATCTATGCTGTAATGATGATTAGATGTAAAGAAAGCCAATTCCTGAGAAGATTGCCACATGGCAAGAACAGGGCTGATAAATTACAGCCCTAGCTGCTCTTACTTTGGGTGGTGGATAGTGGGAGGTGGCTTCTAGATAAATAGAGAATTTATTAATATGAAGTGATAGGTTAAACTAATAAAGCAGTCCCAAGAGATGTGAAGAAATAAAGACTAGACCCACACTCTAGTTGGGGGGGACAAAACCCATTTGTACCATGTGGATGGTTCAGGAGACAAGTTTCATCATAACCAGGGATGGGAGTCTCTGTGGATGCAGTGGTTGGGAAAGGTGTTAGGGTGTGTAGAGCTTGGACTTGCCCTTGAAGGAAGGGGAATATTTGAAGAAGCCATCTCTAGATCTGAGGTGACTCTTTAGGACATGCTTTGATTTCTCCTTGGAAAAATAAATTTGCTCCACCATTGTTTAATTTTGATAGCATTACAGGGTAGAGAGCAACTTGAAAGGCCCAAAAGCACTCCCTTTAAATGGGGGATGTTCCCAGCTGGTGGTTCCCAAAGTGTGTACCACAGAACACTGGTCCCACAGACATTCCTTGAGGAAAAGGACTCCTCGGACCAAATAAGTTTGGGAAGCGCTAAAACTATATCTCCCTCATGGTGACTCACTCTGGAAAGTCCTATAGTACAGAAATCTGCTTAATTTTGTTTAATTTAGCCATCCCGAAACCTTTTGGCCATACCCTTTTCCCTCCCAAATAAGACACATTGCATCCCATAGAGCACACTTGGGAGAAGTCTGTCTGACACGTTTTGCTTTGCCACCTGTATCTGCCTGAGTGCTGTACTTGAAAACTGTTTAAAACCTTCAATTTCTCGAGTGTGCATCGCTTTCACTTGAGTGATACCTGCCCAGCCCCTTGTACAGAGCTCTTGCCTGCTTCACGGGCCAAATCTCCCCTCACTCTTACTTCTCTGCACCCCCTTGCAGCAGCTGTATCAGATTATTTGCAATTCCCTGCTGAGGCTTTTTGCTTGTTTGTTTTACCCACAATCTCTTGCACTAGCTGTGCTCTCTGCTTGCGATGGCCTCTCCGTGACCCTCACTGCACGTGTCCAGCTCCTGCTTGTTCTTTCCGCCTCCTCTGCCCCCGCTCCTCCCAGCATCGGGCACTTCGCCTGCACACAACTCCATTACAGAATCTGTCCTCCAGTTTGGCAATGTTTTGTTCACATGTCAATTTTCCCACCTAGACTGTAAATTCTCAAGTGCGGCGATCCCGTACTTTTTATTCGTCTTCACAGTGCTCAGGACAATGCCTGGTGCGTAGGAGAGGTACTAACATTAGGAATATGTTCTCTGTGGCCCTTCATGTGCCAGCTCACGTAGTCCTCCTAACATTTCTATGCGGTAGGTGGCTTCATCTCCATCTTACAGATTCACAGATCAAGGTTCAGAGAGGTTAGGTAACATGCCCAAGGTCACACAGTCAGTGAGGAGTAGAGCAGGATTTGGATCCAGATTTGTTTTCTCTCAAAGCTCATTTTCTTTCTTACTGCACGGTGCTTGGGCTCAATCAGCTAAATAATGAAATGTGGTTGAATATGTTTAATGGCCGTGGAAACAAATTCTGTGGGTAAGAATTTGCTAAGTTGCATGAGATTTAGGCCACTACCTGGAGGTGCCACCTCTGTAATTTTTCATTAACCTTAGGGTCACAGTTATGCAGAAAGTATTCATTGATTAATTAGAAAATTTCATGTTGACATAGCTTTAGAGATATTTAAGTGGAATTATCCTGGAATACTTGGTCCTTGTTACAAAAGTATTTCTTTAGAATAAGGTGTAAATACTGCCATCTCTGTACTTTTTAGATACGATCTGGTGAAGAGCACATTTTAAGATCTGTAGATATTTTCCTGAGTAACTGAATTTTAACTCATCTTCACAGAGAAACACATTCCAGGCTGTTCTGGCCTCTTCTGATTCCAGCACCTACGCCATTTTCCTTTATCCTGAAGATGGTCTGCAGTTCTGTACGACATTCTCAAAGAAGGATGAGAACCAAGTTCCCGCAGTGGTTGCTTTCAGCCAAGGTTTAGTAGGATTAATATGGAAGAGTGACGGAGCTTATAACGTATTTGCTAATGACAGAGAATCAATTGGAAACTTGGCCAAGTATGCTTTTTTTTGTTCTTCAGTAGATTCTCCCCTTAATAAGATTATCATTTTACTGTTATATTAAGAATAATGTAATGGGCAATATAGAACATTACCTAAAAATGTTCCCATGGATTTAAATTTTGTATATAATTTTTATATTATGGAGTACTTTGTTTTTCTGATGAACTCAAGGGAATATACTCTTAGAATGAACAGGTATCCAAGTTTTTTAGATATCATTCTCATTTGAGACAGTTTTACCATCTCTTCTATACGTATAAAGTTAGAAATACAAGTTATTCAAAACTATCTCCTGCTATGACCCCAAGGCTGAGAAAACCCCTCCCAATTTCATATTGCCAATTGAGTCTAAAATTCCTCTACACTTTAATGGTGTGCTGGTAAATGCTTAGCAACTGGCTTTCGGCGGGTTGGGGAAGCCCTCATTTATAGCATTTGCCTCTTTCCGTGGTGTAAATACTCCTACCATGGCCAGTTTCCAGCTGCTCACATCATGTCGCTCAACCTGGGGTTGAGAAAAGGTGAACCATTATATAGTATTCTCACCATAGAGGTGCAGTAGATTCAAATAACTTGAAGAACATAGCTAATAGTAACATAATACAGATGGGATGAGTTTCAAGTATTTATTGCCTCTGCTTTTATTTCTTTAAATTTTTATTGGAGTATAGTTGATTTACAATGTTGTGTTAGTTTCTGCTGTACAGCAAAGTGAATCAATTATACATATATATATCCACTCTTTTTTAGATTCTATTCCTATATAGGTCATTACAGAGTATTGAGTAGAGTTCCCTGCGCTATGTAGTAGGTTCTTATTAGTTGTCTATTTTATATATAGTAGTGTGTATATGTCAATCCCAATCTCCCAATTTATCCCCGCCCTTCCCCCTTGATAACCATAAGTTTGTTTTCTACCTCTGTGACTCTATTTCTGTTTTGCAAATAGGTTTATTTATTACTTTTTTTCTTTTTAGATTCCACATATAAGCGATATCATATGATATTTGTCTTTCTCTGACTTACTTCACTCAGTATGACAGTCTCTAGGTCCATCCATGTCACTGCAAATGGCATTATTTTGTTCTTTTTTATGGCTGAGTAATATTCCATTTTATATATGTACCACGTCTTCTTTATCCATTCATCTGTCGATGGACATTTAGGTTGCTTCCATGTCCTGGCTATTGTAAATAGTGCTGCAATGAACACTGGGGTATATGTATCTTTTTGATTGCCTCTGCTTTTAATATAGATTATTTAATTGTAAGTTTATATAATTTAATTTTTTACAAGCTGGTTCAAGCAAGCTCCGACATATCACTGCCTTTATTTGAGTCCCAAGCAGACAGATTGATTAGACGTCCAGTTTCTGCAGGACTTTCTTGATTCCTCATTCCCTGTCCAACCCCAATCTTTTGCTCAGTATTCTCTACCAAGTAGTGTATGTCCCTTCTTTCCATTGTATGAGCTGGTCATTTTACATAATTTCTTATAGGAACACTTCCAATCACACACAGAAGAACAGTAAAAATGGTGGTGCAAGAAGTAGAGATTAGGGTTATTCTATTGTATTTTATAACTATAAAATGCCTTTAGATTCTCAATATCATTTGCATTTCACTACACCCTTTGAACATAAAAAGGTAAACTGAGACCTGTCCAAGGTTCCACAGCTAACAGTGTTGGGATTTCTAGTAAACCAAGTCTGTACTATTTTCACTCATAACTCTTCTGACACCGAATTTGTGGGGTTTTTTCCCCAACCAATTCTCCAACTCTTCAGACACCAGCTAGGTGTCCTATAATTCGATTCAGTTCTGACACTAACTGTTTGGAGTCAGCACATACCTCACAGGTGAAGGGCTCAGTCCCACAAAACTGCCCCCACTTCAGACATCCCTTGCAAGTCCCAGGTTGCCACCTGCACTTCTGATCAACCAGCTATAAATCGGGGGTCTCCATGAACCCCTGCTCAAGTTCGGTAATTTGCTAGAATGGCTCACAGAACTCAGGAAAGCACTTTCCTTACTATTACCAGTGTATTATAAAGGATACACTCAGGAACAGCCAAATAGAAGAGATGCATAGGGCAAGGTATGGGAGGAAGAGTGGGTGAGGGGCTTCCATGTCCTCTCTGGGCTCACCACCCTCCTAGCCCCTTGATGTGTTCACCAGCCCAAAAGCTCTGTCAATCTCATCACTTAGGAATTTTTATTACATAGGCATGATTGATTAAACCATTGGCCATTGGTGATTAACTTATTCTCCAACCCCACTCCTCACCCCCCTCCCTGGAAGTCAGGGCGTGGGGAAGAAAATTCCAACCCTGTAATCAAGCTTTATTCTTCCTAGTGACCAGCCCCCATCCTGAAGCTACCCAGGGTCCCCAGCCACCAGCCATCTCATTAGCATACAAAAAGACACTCTTATCACTCCAGAAATTACAGGGATTTTAGGGGTTATATGCCAGAACCAGAGACAAGGACCAAATACACATTTCTTATCATATCACACCATGCCCTGGAAAGAGAATAACTGAGAAAATGGATGACTCCGGTCAACAGGTTGCTTATATGGTAAAGCACATGACCAGTGATTCCTATAAGTTGCATTTTAAGGCCTGAAAATGTCCCTGAAGCGTGCCTCTCGAATGGCCGAGACTAAGCCTTTGCTAGGGTTGTGCCCATTGGATACAGCCTCACCGTATCCCCCTGAATGGTCTCAGCTCTGTGATGACCAGACAGGACTGCCTCTGCTCTCTCATCCTCCACCGATGCTGTGGGCAGGAGCAGGCGATGGGGTTCAGATTGACACGGATCCCCAGGGCTCCTGCTTGGTTGCTGGGGGCTGTTTGTGGGTTGCTGGCCTGTTTCCAAGAAGCCTGTCCTTCCCCCTAGGAGCAGCAACTCTGGGCAGCAGGGCATCTGGGTGTTTGAGATTGGGAGTCCGGCCACGGCCAGTGGCGTGGTGCCCTCGGACGTGAACCTGGGATTGGACGACGGAGCAGAGTATGATGATGAAGATTATGACTCGGTGACACCTCTGAGCCTGGAGGACACGGGCACCACATCCTTCCCCTATGAGGCCCGGAGAAGGGGAGACACTGGCACATACAACATGCCCAGTGACCTCTCCCCCCGCCGCCTGGCTACTGAGAGACCCCCTGGACCTCCCACGGAGAGGACCAGATCTTTCCAGCTGCCAGTGGAGAGGTTTCCCCAGCAGCAACCACAGGTCATAGACGTGGATGAAGTTGAGGAAACAGGAGTTGGTAAGGCCATTTCCGTTGCAGGTGGTACCTTCTTGGATACTTGGGTTTCCAGACAGGGGAGCATTGCTGGCGGGGTGTCAGCTGTGTGCATTATTTGGTGGTTTGTAAGGATGAGCGTCTGGGGAAGGAGGGGTGGAACTCACAGCTGCAGAGCATCGGTCGATGGGCCCGAAGGCTTCAGAGACTCCAAGGGATCTGGCCATTAGGGCTGGGGTTATGGAGACTGTAGAACATGTCCTCTTTCAAGTCTTCTATTATTCTTTCTTTTTTTTTCTGTTTTAAAGAGAAAAGTGCTTTAGAATTATTTTGATAGTCAGATTTCCTTCCTTATTTGTGACTTCTGAGATCAGCAATACATTCACCCACCTGAACAAACATTTTAGAAGTTCCTTTGGCTATTGACACGGTTTATCTTTGAAATTTATATCCTCTTGGTTTTGGAAGGAGGATGGTTGATTATTTTTCCTCCCAGGTCCTATCAGTTTCAGAGTTAGTTTGTGAACATTTAAAACTACAAAATAAGTAGATCCCCTTTTTGAGGATGGTTTTAAAGTACAATATCTTCTAGTCAACCGTATTATATCAGATTTTTGCTACATTTTCAGGGAAAACCACTGGAACCCCAGCATGCTTTGATTTGTCTTATAAAAGACATTTGAACTAGACTGTGTTCATTATTTTTTTGCCCTTCAGGTTGACCTATAATCCATTAAGATTCCTATCAAGGGGACGGTCCAAGCCTTTAAATGATGTTTACTGTGACGCACAACTGCTTCAACTATGAAGTTATCATAAGGCCCTCAAAACATCTACTCAATTCCACATTATTCACCCATTTTTATTTCTCCTTACTTGTGATTTGTCTCGTAGCAATAGTTGGATGTTTGTTCTTATCGAGTATCCCAAAGCATGGACAGGATCTGGTGGCTGGGGTAGTGTGCTTACTTACCTCTGAGGCACAGAAATGGAGAAGCTGCCCTTAGTGACATGATGAAGACGTGGTTCATGTCTCAGGGCTCCCCTTACACACACAGCACCCTGGATTTCCAGGGGTAATGCTGACACCTAGCACGTTGCACTCTGCTCTTATAGCTGGGTCTCAGAGTGGTCGCCCCAAGATGGATTGCATATGTTTACCTGCACATATGTTTACCTGCAGGGTGAGTTTTGAGTCTCCTCCTGCTTTCACCCCACATAGGTGTCTCTGAAATTCTCATATGTGAAGCCATCACTTAAATGAGAGCGTAGCTAGCCCCAGCAACTTATGGTAGTATATTCCTTGGTACTAGTAAAAAGAAAAGCCTAGATTTGAACCCCAACTGTGTTTAAAAGAGATGTTTTTCTGCCCTCGATCCCAGTTATTTCACTGTTTTTATTAGAAAGGTCAGTCTTCTGTAGCCAGCAGTGCATTCCTGGTGTGATTTGAATAGTCACCCACAGATACGTCAACCATAACAGACCCGCTGGGAGCTGGGCTTAAGCAATCAGTAGCATCACATGCGTTCAGCTCAGGGCCCAAGTATTCTCAGCTCCAAACGCCATCTTTATACATACAGGAAGTTCCCTTCTGGGTTTATAGGACTCTTGGAGTCTACCTGGAGTTAAACTTTACTTTTCTCTTCACTCATTAACAGTCATTTATAAAGTGGGTCATTATCCCCTCTAAAAGTTCATCCCCTCTTGTGTTTTTGAACTTCATACCAAATTAATTTGCTCTGGATTTTTGAGTTTAATGAGCTAGTTCATCATCCAATAAAATGAACCTGGGAGGGAGACATTTAAAATAGGGAGAAATTCTTCTTATTTCTTGGGTCAAAGGCTTTTAGACCAGGTATGACTGAGGAATTATTTCTAACCAGCTTTTGACTCAAGAGCTTCTGATTTATCCCCTGGTGAGAAGAAAGGGTCAAAAATTTTTAAAAATACTTTAAGCTTGTTAAAATGGCACTTTATGTTACAGATATTTTACCACAATAAAAGATAATTTTAAAATATTTTAAGGTCCCTCCTGCCCAAAATGTGAAGCGGATCTGATGACATTAGATGGATGCCATATTAAGATTGACATTGGGTGGCAGTCACCTAATATTGATTCCGTGATACTGAGGACATTGGATTATAGCATTTTTAAAGAATTCACCCTTGTGATTTCTCGAACACCCTTTAGACCCATTTGCTTTGGTGGTTTGAATAATGGAACCACTATACTGTTTAAGTGGCTACAGGTAGAGAGCCCTGGGTCTGAATTGCCTGAGCAGATGTCAAGTCTTGCACAGCTGAGGGCGTAGGGTCAGAAAGCCTCCTGGTCCAGAGCACTGTGAAGCGCTTACAGGTGTGCTGTGTTCTCTCCAAGCAGTTTTCAGCTACAACACAGATTCCCGCCAGACGTGTGCCAACAACAGACACCAATGCTCCGTGCACGCAGAGTGCAGGGACTTTGCCACCGGCTTCTGTTGCAGCTGTGTTTCCGGCTACACGGGGAACGGCCGGCAATGTGTTGCAGAAGGTACTTTGCTTCTGTCTGTTCCTTTTGAAGGGGGAGAAAGGGGGAGGAGTGGAGTTTTTGTTTTGGTGCTTGTTTTGAAATCTTTCGTTTACCCAGATCTGTAAACGGGGGTGGTATTTTCAGTCGGGCAATGATAGTTAATCTCTCATTCCCCGTTCTTGCCCGTATTTTTCTACTGGGGGGGGGGGTGTGTGGTCCTGGGGAGTGTCCTTTTTTTCTAATAAGGGGAGGTCTCTTTCTTTCCTGTGCTGTTTCTCCATCTCTGAAATGACGGCCATTGGGAGCCCATCTTCACAACCGTCCCTAGCGTGAGACAAAGGCTGAAGTGTTGAAATTATGCAGCCTGGACCACGAATTGTCAGTGCCCCCCATTTTCCTCCGTTTCTTTCAAACCTTTTCTTTTGGCATCACTCACACCATCCTAATGGTGGTTCAACTCCAGCAAGGCCACAGTGGGCTGGTGGAAACCAAAGTATGTAGCGGGTAAAGACTTTCCTGTCCTCATGCCCCTGGAATCCCAACATGGTGATGGAGGAGCATAAGGGGTGCATCACAGCTAACTCTGGAGTCCAGACCCATTGTGGGCCCACTCCAAAATGGACTCAGCTGGCGTCAGTGGGTTGGCATCAGTTCTGCGCTCTGACCCCGGAAAAGGACCACCAGTCTTGACATTCTCAGATGGTCAGAAGAATCTTCTCTGCAAAAGTCTAGAGGGTCCGGATAAGAGTTTACTTAGAGAGGGAGACCTATGGGAACCTGAGGCCATAAACCAGAATTAAAACAAAACCAAAACCAACCATACTGAACATTTGTTCCTTCAGATGCCAAGTCACCTCACTTGTCACCTGTCATTTTCCTCGTGTGTTTAATGAGGAACCTCAACTGCTTCACACAATACAACTAAATAAAACTCAGTTGGAGGAATGCTTTTCTGTTTTTCAGATCCCCTGCCATAGCTAAAGTTAAATCAGTTATTTTAATTTGCTAAAATAAAAAAGTTCCCTCGTAGGTCACAATTAGATAGTTAAATACTATCTGCAGCAACGAAAGAAAATTTTGTATACGTTGCATATTAATTTGGGGGGATGTTTTTAACGTTTATAAATGTGTTGTCTGTTTTCTTCTAAAGCCCACCGCCCCAGGGATGGTGTACCTTTGCTGCTTTGTTTTAGGCTTGGCTTTTATATTTCTCTCACCCTGGGAGCAGCTTCCAAAATCTACAGTGAACCTTTCTTCTCAAAGAGCAATCTCATTAGCTCTTTCTGTGCCAAATATCAGACTGGAAATGCTGATAGGTTGCATTTGGCAGGAAGCTCAGATGTGACAGATTGCTCGGCTACATTTTTTGACCTTCTATACACGCCCCGTCATAGTTTTGTGGTTTAAATATTTTTTGGAGTCTTGCTACTTTTGAAATAGTTTTCTAGCTCCAAGTTTGGTGGAAAAAATTTGGTTTCCTTCCCCTGGCTTTCCTGCTTGTTTCTGTAATTGTTTGGGGGAGGCATTTTTTGATATTAGTCTTCTAACTTCACAGCATCCCCCAGTGTAATGACATAGTTTTTTTGCAGAAATACGCTGTGTCGAGTCTGCCTTGGCTTGTCAGTGAACCTGTTTTTTATTTTATTTTATTTTATTTTTGGGGGCCGCATCGCGCGGCATGCAGGGTCTTAGTTCCCCGGCCAGGGATGGAACCCATGCCTGCTGCAGTGGGAGCGTGGAGTCTTAACTTCTGGACCTCCAGGGAAGTCCCTCAGTGACCCTGTTTAGCAGCTAGGGCATATTGAACACAGCAGAAAGTCTTCAGAACACTGGTGACCATGCTCAGATGAGGGCTCGTTTGTCTCAGGTTATTCTACAAACTTTCCTGAGAACTTACTGTGCACAGATACCTCTGCTAAGACAGAGCCAGGGAGTTGGGTGTGAAAGTCTTGTCTCTAGACATTTATAATCTAGGAAGAGAAACACGATATGCACAATCAGTAAGTGATAGAATTTAATTCTACATCAAACCTGAACAGTCCAAGGTGACTTATTTACCTCTTCCTTCAGTTTTTTTTTTTTTTTTAAAGATATAAGTAACACACTCACTTAAAGTATACCATTTGGTTCTTTTTAGTATATTAACTAAGTTGTGCAACTATTACCTCTAATTTTAGAGCATTTTCATCACTCCAGAAGGAAACCCTGGATCTCTTAGCAGTCACCCTCAATTTATCCTCATCCCCAGTCTCTGTCAACAACTAATCTACTGTCTGTCAACACGGGTTTTCCTGTTCTGGATATTTCATATAAATGGAATCTTACAACATGGGACCTTTGTGTTTGGCTTATTTCACTTAGCATGATGTTTTCAAGGTGCATCCATGTTTTAGCGTGTATCAGGTACCTCATTCCTTTTTTCTAGCGAAATAATATCCATTTCATGGATATACCACATTCTGTTTATCCATTCATCAATTGATGGACATTTGGGTGCTTTCCTATTTTGGCTATCATGAATAATGCTGCTAAGAACATTCGTGTACAAGTTTTTGTGTGGACATATGTTTTCTGTTCTCTTGGTATATACCTAGGAGTTGGAATTGCTGGGTCATGTGATAACCTTCAGTTTTCTTATTCAAATACAAGAACAACTTAATTTCTTGAGAGCTTATCTTTTCCTGATTAAACAATAATGAATATATGCAAGTTATAAATATATGAACATTATAGAGATATCTAGTATAGAAAATGAAAGTTCACCATATCGCCCTGAGTTAACCACTGGTAGCAGTTTTGTGTACATCTCTTCAGATATTTGCCCCTAAGTGTATGCTAACATTTATCATTAATGTGATTTTTTAAAATGGTGTCCTATACATATACTATTTAGCAATTTATGAAGAAAGCTTTTAAATATGCCGTAGTAAGTTTCACATCTTTCCCAGCTGGCTAAATGGAACGATCAACAGCAAACACACCACAGCCCACAAGCTGATTCTGGGTCAGAGGGCGTATTTGTGTGGCCAGCGATATCTGCTGTGGCCACTTCTGTCTGGCTTGGCTTGAGTGAAGGTCCAGGACTCAGAGTGGCAGTCCTATGTTTGAGCCGGAGATGCTCTTTAAGATGTGTTACAGATCAGGCAACCAAATGTCCCATCCAGTTTAGCCCTGCTGTCCCAGTGAAATGACTAATTCTGTCCCTGATACTCTCAAAAGTGAGACATTTATGTCACCTAGTTCTAGACCACCCATGATACTGTTCTATGAGATCGTTTTATTTGCCTCAGACGTTCCTCCATCAAACAATGGGTCTCACTTTTCTGCTGTCCGTTATCCATCAGCGTGGAAGAGAGGACGAAATTGGAATTTGTAAGGCTCATAGACACAGCCATAGGAACTGCCTTTTTGGGAAGAACAGCTGCTTTCACTTACCCCAAAGCCCTTTACCCCAGCACTGTTTGGCTCTTTGCTTTTATACGTACAGGTCCTACCAGACATACTATTCTATTCTGAAGGGCTGGCTGCTTTCTTTGTTTCTCACTCAGGTACCCCCCAGAGAGTTAACGGCAAGGTGAAAGGGAAGGTCTTTGTGGGGAACAGCCAAGTTCCCACTGTCTTTGAGAACACCGACCTCCACTCTTACGTGGTAATGAACCATGGGCGCTCCTACACAGCCATCAGCACCATTCCTGAGACCATCGGGTACTCTCTGCTTCCTCTGGCCCCTATTGGAGGCATCATTGGATGGATGTTTGCCGTGGAGCAAGATGGATTCAAGAATGGGTTCAGCATCACAGGTAACTGACATCAGACCTTAAAATTAATGGGCTGGGGTGAATGGAAAGGGAAACCCATGTCTGCAAATAACTTACCGATAAGCATTTTGTGGCTCTGGAAATAAGGTGTTGAGGTAAAATTATCAAGAAGTTTTTCAATTAATATACATTAACTAAGACTGTCTAGAATTGCATTGTGATCAGGGAGCGATTTCAGGGTGGAGATTTAGATTTAGGCAGAGCAAATGATGCTTGCTCCTATATCCTCACAACCCAAAGTATGGGGCTCCTTCTATTTATCCAGCCTGCCTCCAAATTCCCAACTAATCTGAAACTGATATTTGACATTTCCTCAGTATCTGCTTGGAGAAAAGGAACCTGTCATTTCTAGCTGGTAAATTCAGCCTGATAAACATAATCCTCATGAGTCTTAGGAAACCTGAGTTTCCTTGGAGCTGCTTAGAGACCGTGTCCCGTCGGGGAAAGTTCAGTCTTTAGGGGACATGTGGGCAGATTGTCGGTGGGTGGGAGCGGAGGAGATGCTTACCTGGAGCAGTGGTGGCCTCTCCCATGCTGTGCTGAGGCTGGCCCCCCTGTGCTGGAGGCCCTTTCCTGGAACTGCTTGGGTGGAGGGGCCTGCATCCTTCATCTCTGGCCGCTCCCAGGACCTGGAGCCTGCTGTTCTGGGGCACAGGTACATAGCCGCTGCCTCTGACTACCTAGACCTGCCTTTTCCAATACCCCTAGCCTCACTGGAGCTTCAGCCACAGCTTTATCGTGAAAACACTGCTGAGAGCAGGGTCTGTGGGCTTTGCATAGACACCCCTCCCAAAGTTACAGAGCATAAATACCTAACTTCCTGAAATGTGGACGTTTTAAGAAAGGAGAGGATATATATTTGAAAAGGGTATAAGATACCTTATTTATGGCCCAGTGTTTTTTCTCCCTTTCCCACAGGCATGTGTACCCTGAGTATCATAACGATGTTCAGGCTCTCTTGCAAACACATGCTCTTCCCTTTGCAGACGTAGTTGAGCTTTGCGGCCAGATCCACAGGTTCTACTCCTTGGCTGCACAGCATTTCATATTGGTGTTGCCTTGAATATGGGTTGACTTAAATGGATGGTCCTTTGTAACTTACATCAACTTCAGGGAGGCTGAGGGAGTCTTTACAAATTCCCTACAACAGCAAATCTTTGTTACTACAATGGTCCTTCTTAACTGCCCCTGTGTTATCAGCTGGATATCTGCCTGGGACCTGGGGGCTATAAAGCAGGAGTTGTCCAACTTTTTCTGCTAAGGGCCAGTTAGTAAATATTTTAAGCTTTGCCTAAATGTTTTAGGCTATTCGGGCTCTGTTGCAGCTACAGTAAGTCCCCTACATACGAACCTTCAAGTCGCGAACTTTCAAAGATGCGAACCTACGTTTGCATGTCCAATCACATCAGTTAGTTCACATGTCTGGCGTACATTGTCACGTGAGTGCATCCTCTACAAGTGGTTGTGCTTTTGTGTACTTCACTGTACAGTACTGTATAGCGTACGGTAGTACAGTATCTTCATTTCAAGCCCAGGATGTCTGGAAGCAAGCGTAAAAGCAGCGGTGATGTAGCTGGTACTACTGTACTTTTAAAGGTACTGTACTGTAAGATTAAAAATGTTTTCTTTATTTTTGTGTTTGTTTGTTTTTCATATATTATTTGTGTGAAAAGTATTGTAAACCTATTACAGTACAGTCCTAGATAGCCGACTGTGTTAGTTGGGTACCTGGGCTAACTTTGTTGGACTTACGAACAAATTGGACTTACGCATGCGCTCTCGGAACAGAACTCATCCGTATGTAGGGGACTAACTGTCTTCAACTTTGTCGTCGTCGAGCGAAAGCACCAAAGATAATATGCAAATGAATGATCATGTCTGAAATTATGAATGAAATTATTCATCGGCACTGAAATGTAAATTTCATATACTTTTCACATATCATGAAATAGCTGCCAGCCGTGCTATCGGGAGTCTGCAAAGGTGGCAAAGGGAGGAAGCTGGAAGAAAGGGGGGTATTTTTTCCTGCTTGTCGGGGGCTGCTTCCCTGCCCAGAGCAAGGGGAGGTCCTGAGCCAGCACCTTAGTATGTGCTCCTAGGATGGTTTCTGGGCCTGGTGATAGTTTGCCCTGAACAACTGGCCCGTCCTGACCAGGGTTTAGCTGTTACAGTAGTCATTCCCACAGCCGACGTCCTGGAGCGCTTGATGTTTGGCAGAGGACGTTTTAACGTACTTGTCTAATTTCCACAAGACAGATTGTATCCCTTTTTCATCATCAGGAAATGGAGGCTCCGTGGGGTTAAGTAACTTGTTCAAGCTCACCCAACCAGTACCCAGCACAGCTGGGAGTCCAACTCCTATCCCCTGCTTTTTCCAGCCCAAGCCATGAGCCCACCCGTCTCAGATGCTGGTCTGCAGCTGGCAAGCAGCTTCTGTTTCTTGTACGTGACTCAGTTGGGCCATATGGATGTCCCAGCTCTGTCCTTGGTGTCAACAGCCCCATTTGTACTAACCAAACTAAAGCATCTGCAGAGGAGGTGTGAGCCTGTCCCTACAGTGAGCCCAGGGTGGGCATGAGGGTGGCTTCCTTGACAGCAACGTGACAGACTGACCTTGCTTTGCAGGGGGCGAATTCACCCGCCAGGCTGAGGTGACCTTTGTGGGGCACCCGGGCAAGTTGTTCATTAAGCAGCAGTTCAGCGGTATTGATGAGCATGGACACCTGACCATCGACACGGAGCTGGAGGGCCGAGTGCCGCAGATCACCTTCGGCTCCTCGGTGCACATCGAGCCCTACACGGAGCTCTACCACTACTCCCACCAGGGTGAGCCTCAGCGCCGCGTCCCGGGGCAGCGCCACCCACAGGCTCCAGCCCTGAGCTCATGCTATCTCCTGGCCTTCGGAGAGGGAAGTGCAGGGGGTACCTTATACAAATCACCTTTTCTCTAATAGATATCGTGCACACTCATTGGAGAGAATTTAGGGCAGAAAAGAAAATAAGCATAACTTACAGATGTAAAACCAGGACACAGTTATTATTAGATTAAGTGTATTTCCTTTCAGCCTTTTCCTTCCATATAAAAAATATCCCAACATATGTATATATACCAACACAAATAATATCCCAACATAAAATCTCATCATATTATATAATTTCAAAATAATATAATTTTATTATAATATACATCTGTATGTACTTTTTAAATTTCAAATTTACAGAAAAGTTGAAAATAGCAGTTTCCACATATCATTTACCCAGCCTCACCAGTTGTTAACATTTTGCTACATTTACTTTATCATTCTCTCTCACATACATACATATATATATGGGGTTTTTTGGAGAGTAAGCTGTAGGCACCATGATCCTTCATTCCCTAAATATTTCATGTGTTCTTCCTAAGGACAAGCACATCCTCTCACACGGTCCCAGTACACTCATCAAAATCAGGAAATTTAACATTGATGCAATACTACTGTATACTCTACAGTCAAGTATATAGTTTCTATTTACATAATTTCAGTCATACCACATTATTGTATCTTCACTTTTCCAGTTAGCATCAAATTATGAATACTTGATAGTTTCATTAAATAGGCTTTGCAAACACTTTTTAATGAATCTCTACCATTCTGTTGTATGGCTATCAATGTAAACCATTCTCTTTTCTAAAGCTTAGATTATTTCCAATTTTTCCTTCTCATAATGAGTTGAAATAATCATCTTCATCATAAATCTTGACCACATTCCTGATTCTTTTCTGACCGAATTCCTAGAAATAGAAGTGCCAAGTCAAACAATGGAGACTCTTTAAAGGCTCTTATTAAATGGCCGTCCAGAAAGGTTGTACCCATTACCATGGCTCTGTGGCTTGCTCCGGCTCTCCTGGGGAAAACGAGTGGGTGAGTAGGAGGTGCAAGGAGCCACGGCACCCCGGTCTGCAAGTCAGGCTACGACCAGATGGTGTTTCTGACAGCCCGGCACGTGGGAGCTGGACAGAAGGCAGCTTACACTAATCTTTTATGTATCCTCTGGCTTTGATTATGAACTACAGCAGAGCACACAGATGTGAAGAGTCTTTTATACTTTTTTTAAAATAGGAAGTTGAGATTTTCATTGTATGGGTGAAAAGCGAGCTGTCTTCTAAGTGGGGAAGACTGTTTCCATTCTCTATTGAGATTTGCTCACAGCTCTATAGAAATTGGCTACTGAAACCTATTAGTGTCTCATTTTTATATATCAGAGAACCGTTTAATCTAGGGTTATTTATAGCAGCCTCTATTTATTGAATCCGAAGTGAGATAACCCATAAAAAGCAGTTAGCACTCTGCTAGTCGCGTGATAAATGCTCCATAAATGGTAGTGTGTCTTAATAAGAGTCTTAGCCTGCTTGATTCCAGAAATTTTACATACATTATCTCATCCTCACCCTAACCCATGTCGGAAAGGAAACAGAGGATAAAGAAGTTAGTAACTGGTCTATGAGCACACACCTTGTGAGCGAAGGGGCAAGATGTGAATTCAGGTGTCTCTCCCTCCAAGCCCGTGCTCTTTCCATCAGACCTTAAACTCTGGGTTGGTTCTGGGTGACTTAGGAACTTATAGAGAAGCACTTGATGAGAAAAAGCAGTAACTATTCCTAATGCAAATAACATCAATAATAGTATGGGAAATCGAGGTGGCAGAATGAGTCCCAATGCTGAAATAAATAGTTTTATTTATCCAGTTCCATCCGATCTCTCATCTGGTAGCAGTGTGGGCAGAGAATACTGCTGATGGTTTTAGAGCCCTTGACTAAGCCTCTTGTATCCTCAAGATCTCTCCTTTGTCTCCCTGCTTCCCTCCCGCATCCAGTGATCACATCATCCTCTACCCGGGAGTACACAGTGACGGAACCTGAGCGGGATGGCGCTGCCCCTTCTCACGTCCACACTTACCAGTGGCGCCAGACCATCACCTTCCAGGAGTGCGTCCACGACGACTCCCGGCCAGCCCTGCCCAGAACCCAGCAGCTCTCGGTGGACAGCGTGTTTGTCCTGTACAACCAGGAGGAGAGGATCTTGCGCTATGCTCTGAGCAACTCTATCGGTCCCGTGAGGGGTAAGAGGTGGCAGCTCAGACTGGGCGCTGTGTGTGTCTGCCTGCACGGCTCTCTCGGTGCTTTTGACGTGTTCTTTTTCGTCTCTTACTCTCAGTAAGAAGAAGAAAGTTACGCTGAAATAGCTCCCGACAGAAATAAACGTCTTGTCATTTATGATTCTTAGAAAACCTACCCGTCTCTGTTCTGCTAACCTGAGGCCTCCTCATTATTCCATTTGGGGTAGAGAAGAATGATAATCCTTGAGTTACCTTAAAGAGTAGACCATCCAAGGGCTGCAGCTGCCTATGGCCGGGCATTTATTTTTATTTTATTTTTTAGTCTTTTCCATTATGATTTATTGCAGGATATTGACGATAGTTCCCTGTGCTATACAACAGGACCTTGTTCTTTATCCATTCTATATATAACAGTTTGCATCTTCGAACCCCAAACTCCCAATCCATCCCTGTCCTTCCCCCACACCCTTGGCAACGACAAGTCTGTTCTCTATGTCTGTGAGTCTATTTCTGTTTCCTAGATAAGTTCATTTGTTGTTGTTTCCATGTCATAGGTTGTTTCCATGTCTTGGCCATTGTGAATAGTGCTGCTAGGGGTGCATGTATCTTTTTGAATTGTCTGGATATATGCCCAGGAGTAGGATTGCTGGACCATATGGTAGTTCTACTTTTAGCTTTTTGAGGAACCTCCATACTGTTCTGCATAGTGGCTGTATCAATTTACCTTCCCACCAACAGTGTAAGAGGGTTCCCTTTTCTCCACACCCTCTCCAGCATTTGTTATTTGTAGATATTTTAATGATGGCCCTTCTGACCAGGGTGAGGTGGTACCTCATTGTAGTTTTGATTTGCATTTCTCTAATAATTAGCGATGTTGAGCATCTTTTCATGTGCCTTTTGATGGCCAGGCATTTAAAACACTCTGATACTCACTGTGTGCTCAGGGCCTGGGGAAATCCAAATCAAATGTGCTAAAAGTCAGGCACGGAGCCTACAACGAGCTTTCTGCCTGGGAACGGCACATTGCAAGAGGTGGGATCTAGTCTGGGGGTGCTTCTGGCTGCGTGGAAGGAGCTGGAGCTAGTGGGACAGCCCAGTGTCAGGTCTCACATCATCCAAATCTTTAAGCCCTAGGGGTTCTGTATATTTGAGGTCTAGGTGTGAAGGTCTTTCTCTTTTTCAGTTATTTTTGATTCTCCCTCTGTACCCAGGTCACTTCTCCAGCTAGTCGGGTTTGTCCTCAGTTCCATAAAGCAGAAGGAGGGCAGGTGTCTGTCTCCCTCCTTTGACAGCTGTAGCTCCAGGCATCAGGGGTTGGCGTATTTTTTCTTAAAAGGCCAGACAGTATCAGTAAATATTTCAGGCTTTGCCAGCCGTGCAGTCTCTCTCAGTTCTGTGACTGTAGCACAAAAGCAGCCATAAACCGTATGCAAGTGAATGGGTGTGGCTGGTTTCCAGTAAAACTTTATTTACAAAAACAGACAAAAGTCCAAAGGGATGTAGTTTGCTGGTCCCACCTCAGGTGACCCCCAGGTGACTCAGGAGTCGATGGGTTTCCTGGTTATCAGTCCTGCCTTACTTTCTGGAGTTTCTGGAGGAATAAGGGTTTCTGAATCCTCACTGGGTTTCAATGTCTCTGCCTTCACAGACGGCTCCCCTGATGCCCTTCAGAATCCTTGCTACATCGGCACTCATGGGTGTGACACCAATGCAGCCTGTCGCCCCGGCCCCGGGACCCAGTTCACCTGCGAGTGCTCCATCGGCTTCCGGGGAGACGGACAGACCTGCTACGGTACAGCCGTCCACTCTGACTTGGTGGTGGTGGGCAGTGGGGTGGGGGGCTGCGGAAACAGATCCTGTACAGCAGAGGGGCGAGGGAGAGGCAGCACCGGTGAGATAAACACTGATGGTCACGCTGAGTTGTTGAAGCCCCACACTCAGTGTTCCCTCCGTGATGTTAGGGGTCCTGGCCCTTCCTTCATCTGGTCAGATGCCCTGACTCTAAGCAGCAGAGTAGAATTTATAAGGCCACACTCCACTTCACGTCGAGAATACATGGGCTTAAAGGAAGGGAAAGTCAGCGCTGTTTATAACACACATAATATGACTACAACTGCGACGTACCCAGGCATTGTTGTGTTAGGTGCTTCACAAACACTAACTGATTTAATTCAGCAACTCTAACGAGATAGATTCTTTCATTTCTGTCTTTTAAAAATTATTTTTAATTGTGGTAAAATGCACATAATATAAAATTGATCATTCTAACTATTTTTAAGTGTACGGTTCAGCAGCATTAAGTACATTTACATTGTTGTGTGACCATCACCACCATCCATCTCCAGAACTCTTTTCATTTGCAAAACTGAAACTCTATTCCCATTAAATAACAACTTCCCATCCCTCCCCTCCACCACCAGCCCCTGGCAACCACCATTCTATAATACTTTCTACAAATCTGATGATTCTAGGTAACTCATGTAAGTGGAATCATACAGTATTTGTCCTTTTGTGTATCTGGCTTATTTCACTTAGCATAGTTGCCCCAAGGTTCATCCATGTTGTAGCCTGGGTCAGAATTTCCTTTCTTTTGAAGGCTGCGAAATATTCCATTGTATACACATACTCCTTTTTCTTTTTAATCCATTTGTCTATAGGCACTTGGGTTGCTTCAATTCTTTTTCTGTTGTGAATTATGCTGCTATGAACATGGGGTACAAATATCTGTTTGAGACCCTGCCTTCAACTCTTTTGGGGATATACCCAGAAGTGGAATTGCTGGGTCACATCAATTCTGTGTGTGATTTTTTTTGAAGAACCGTCATATTGTCTTCCCCAGCAGCTGCACCATTTTATATCCCATCACCAGTGCACAAGGGCTGCAATTTCTCCGCATTCTTGCCAACACTTGTTTTGTTTTTTGGATAGCGGCCATCCTAATGGGTGGGAGGTCTATTCCTGTTTTTACAGATGAGTCGGGGACATTGGAACGTTGGACCTTGAGTCTCTGACTCAAGTGCGTATATTATACTGTCTTCATTGTACTTATTTTATTACTTATAATTTCACTTTAAATACTTTCACGTAGACAGCTTGATATTTATGTTTGTTACTAAATTTTAATCCACCACCAAAAGGCAGTTAGTTGACTCCTGACTCAATGAAGAGTCCATACAGCGGAGGCAACTAGGGTAAGAATGTCAAAGCTTCCTAAACCCGCCACAGGGGCTCACCAACAAATGTAAGGAGTGCTAGAAGTAAGCTTCCCTAGTGAAATGGGTGGTGTGCACATGTCTGTTTGGCCAGAATGATGAGCAGCCCCCTTGAGTGACATAAGGGGCATAAGAATCTGGGGAGCCCAGCAGCCTTGTAATTTGGGAACGATGCCTTGGGTCCGGAATCCATTGAATTGAATCCATTGGATGCCTCCAATGAATGGCAGCTTTAGTGTGCTGATTTCATGTGAAGGTTAGCAGATCCTGCTGCTGGGGTATTGCTGCATTTACTTCAGAGTGAAATTTATGTGAGGTGCTCATTGGAACGTCTGAAAGGATGGAGAGCAGGGACTGGGCTTACAGGAACAGCTTGTACAACTGTTTAGCCAGCTTGCTGATGACTTTGTCCGTGTGGTAGAATTCAATCTGAGACTCACTTCCCTTGTAACATACCACTGGGCAGGGGACGTAGTTCCTACTCACCTCTGATCATCAGAGTTCCCCTGTGTTTCCCCAAAGAGCCCAACAGTCTTGAATGGCTAAATTGGCTCAGGCCACTTTGAAACTGTGATACTGTGTGTGTGTGAGCAGAGACCTCCCAGGCCATGGTGATGGTGATGGACACCACGAAGGGATGAGGTGCCCCCATTTCTCCAGCAGAAGCCTATACCTCCTTAGTCTTTATGTAGCTCTGCTTCAGCTTCATAAGCCAACTGAATGCAGTAAGTCCCCTACATACAAGCCTTCAATTTGCGAACCTTCAAAGCTGCAAATGTGCATTCGCATGTCCAGTCATGTAAGTTAGTTCACGTGTCTGGTGTACATTGTCGTGTGCATTCATCCTCTATAAGTGTTTGTACTTTTGTGTACTTTACAGTACTGTATAGAGTACAGTAGTACAGTATCTTTATTTCAAGCCCAGATGTCCGGAAGCATGCGTAAAATCAGCGGTATATAGATGATTGTGTCATTTGGGTACCTAGGCTAAGTTTGTTGGACTTACGAACAGATTGGACTTACAGACGCACTCTCGGAATGGAACTCATTCGTATGTAGGGGAATTACTGTATTAGTAAAACATGGAGCTACCCCAACCTGCTGACCCATAACCTCTGGCTAATTCTGCTTTTGGTGCCTGAGCTTGTGGTGGGACTGCTTGCTTCACTTTCCCAAGGCACAACAGCCATGCTTATGGATGGAATCCGTTGCTATCGTGGAAACCCCTCTGATGTGTTGGCCCAGGAAGACAGGTGTTTGTGCGCACTTGCTTTTGCCCTGTGATTAGTCCTCATCCTGGCAGATTTGCACTATGGAATGTGGGTATATTCCTAGTCAGGCTACTTTCTGTTCTGGGTCACGAGAATAAGCCTCGTAGTGTTAATGCATTGAGACACCGGGCTGTTGATAGGAAATTGCATTAAGCAGATCACTTCACATATTATTTTGACCTGGAAAGTGCCTCTGAAGAGAATGAGGGTGAGCCTTTGTCATTCAGTGTGTGTAGCATTGATCTAATGATAGATGACATTCAAAATAAGGCTGGGCTTGATTAGACACTGCAGAGTGACCCTGCGAGCTAATTTGGAGATTTCCAGTTGAATCGCAAGAGCTCTGGTGCCTGACAGAATGGCTTCCCTATATTTCTCAGTTGGGAGGCTGTAAGAGAGGGTTTTGCACAATCTCTCATTGAGTAATTTTGAGTGCGCACAAGGCATTTAACAAATAAATCCTGAGACTCTTCTCCAATAAGAGCCTGGTGTTTATGAAAAGGACACATTTTAGAGGAACTTAGAGTTGTTGAAAAGTAGCCACTCTGAAAAAAAGTCAAAAAGGAAGCAGTGATTACAAGAATAATCCAGGATTTTCCTGTTGGGTTAGGGAATGATTTATGTGAAAGGAAACCTCTTCCCAGTGAAGACGTTGACCAGATCATGACTAATAAGAACAATAATCTTCAAGCAGATATTGTGATCTTTTATAAGGAACAGTTATCACTACTAGTTCACTGTTTCTACTAAAGAATGGATTAGAGCCCTAGCCTCCAATTACAGGAGGGAGGGTTTAAATTAGGCATTAGGAAGAACTTCCAAACTGTAAGGACCGTGAAATAATAGCAGGGAAATGGCTAGGGTTTTGCTCTAAAAGAAAAGGAGTCGCCCAGCTTGGATTTTATGTGTAGACCTGCATGGAGGTGGGGTAGTGCTAGGGCATCATCCCCTCCCTCATCCCACGGGCCCCCAGATCCTATTTGCCGTGGTTCTCCAGGTAAGGTGTGCAGGATGAGCCCCCTTCCAATCACCTAAGAAGCTTTCTTGAAACACGCAGTTTCCCTTTCCATAAACCTTCTAGGGGTGGAATGAAGCTTGGCAAATTTCCCCTGGTGATTGTGTTCTGTCCCTTTGATTGAAAACTGCTGCTCTGTGCTCTTGTGCTTTGGCAGTTGAGTCTCAGCCGTGGATCCCTTCAGTTTGCACAGTGTGTCCAGACATCTGGGCCTGTTGTGTCCTCTGAGAGCTGTAGTGCAGACACAGTGAAGCAGAATGATCTTTTTCTCCCATGTTGTTGAAGCAGCAGCTGGTGGATGGAGCTGGAAAGTCCACACTTGCTGAATATCCCTCCACCCCCCATCCCAGCTCCAGCTCATTAGAGGCTGCCTTGGGAGGGGCTTTGTTCTGTAACCTTCCAGCTGTGCCTGGAGCCATCCTCTGGTCTGAGATCTTGTAGCTTTTTTTTTTTTTTAATTGCAGTATAGTTGATTTGCAGTGTTGTGTTAAGTTCTGCTGTACAGCAAAGTGACTCAGTTATACACATATATACGTTCTTTTTTTATATTCTTTTTCATTATGGTTTATCACAGGATACTGAATCTAGTTCCCTGTGCTATACAGTAGGACCTTGTTGTTTATCCATTCTAAATGTAATAGTTTGCATCTACTAACCCCAAACTCCCACTCCGTCCCTCCCCCTCCCCCGCCCCTTGGCAACCACAAGTCTGTTCTCTATGTCTGTGAGTCTGTTTCTGTTTTGTAGATAGGTTCATTTGTGCCAAATTTTAGATTCCACATATAAGTGATATGAGATCTTGTATCTTAAACACGTCACAGAAACTTACATTGCAGTGTAGTTTCAAAAGCTGAATGCCATTTGGTTTGGGGTTTTTTCTGAGTATAGGTCCAACTATGGGGCTGAAGTGGCAAAAATGCCTGTCTTGTGCAATGTAGTCCAGAAAGCCAGCAGGGCTTTTGCCTCAGCAGTGAAGAGACCGGCTGGACTGGCCATCGGAGGCAGAGCACGAGGAAGATTCACATGATGGAATTGAGGAGGGGCAGCTGAGAGGGGGAGGAGAGTTGTGTGGTCTCAGCCACTATGAAATCTTCCTCACATGCGTCTCCAGGAGTTCTAAAAATGCCAGAAGTACCTGTGCACTCTGAGAGTGAGGTTGGCACAGAAGGATCTTGTGTGACTGTATTTATTTCAATCCATCAGTGGACAGGTAACCCAGGTGATGACAGAGTAGCTTGATTTCTTATCTGGGCCAACCAGCCTTCCTGTAGTGGTAGCCACAGACTGGCCCCCAATGCCAGTGGCCATCTGACGGCTGTGTTCCTAGAACCGGAACATCCCTGTGGCTGGTAGTGTAGGATAATAATAATCGGTACATTTCTTTTTTTTTTTTTAATTTATTTCTATTTTTTGTCCGCACCCCACGGCATGCAGGAGCTTAGTTCCCCAACCAGGGATCAAACCCGTGCCCCCTGAATTGGGAGCGCAGAGTCTTAACCACTGGACGGCCTGGGAAGTCCCAATAGGTACGTTTCTTGAGCAGGCTAGGCTTACATCCATTTTCTGTAATCTTCAGTAGAACCCCTCAAGATGAATAGTAGCGTGAGTACTCACCAATGGGGAAACTGAGGCAGAGTAGTGAGGCAACTTGCCCAGGACCACACAAGCTGGTAAGGAAAGGAGGCAGGATTTGAACCTAGCTGTGTCCAGCTCCAGAGCATACGTTCCTTTGTTCCAGTCACCCCACGTGATGGCCACAGTATTGTCCTGTGGGAGAGCATCACTCACAATCTTATGAGTTAATGGTTTTCTCTGTTAGTGCATTAAGCTCAGGATAACATTCCAAGATTCACAATCAGGCTTTAAACGGTCCAACTTTGCTTTGTCACTATCGTTGGAGAAAGGAAATATTTTTGAACAAGAGCATATTTAATTACGTTTTGTAGTTTAGGAACCTTATTCAGAGTCTGGAGACTTGTCTGCACATCTCTCTAACACGTATTTGCCCATCTGATGTTAGTGGGCGCCAGGCTGGGCGGGGAGTGGGGAGTACACATTTATTTAGGAGGAGGGCCTTGGGATCACTCTCAAATTATGCACAGAAAAAAAGATTTCTTTAACATCATTTTTAGAATATAAAAATGTGTGTTTTAAAGTGGATCCATTTGCATGCCAAAATGCTTTCTATTTTATTATGTTTAGTGGTGTTTGAAGAGGTTTTTTTTTTTTAAAGTCTGCATTCAAACAAAAATTTGGGAGGAATTCCCTGACAGTCCAGTGGGTAAGACTTGGCGCTTACACTGCAGGGGGCCTGGGTTCAATCCCTGGTCGGGGAACTAAGATCCCCCAAGCCGAGCGGCGAGGCCAAAAATAAATAAATCAATAAATAAATCTTAAAAACATTTTTTTTGCTGTAGATATCGACGAATGTTCAGAGCAGCCCTCGGTGTGTGGGAGCCATGCAATCTGCAATAACCACCCAGGAACCTTCCGATGCGAGTGTGTAGAGGGTTACCGGTTTTCAGAGGAGGGAACATGTGTGGGTAAGTTCTGTGGGTGACTTTTCAAAACGAGTAATTCACATGACGTATGTCAGCACCTGTGTGAATGGTATTGCCCCAGGTAGTTATCCTGGCTGAGATGGAAGGTTCCCTGTTCTGTTGGGGAGGACAGCTTACAAAGGTGAATCAGACTTCATTCCTTCCCTCCGACTGCCTGGAGAGTCACAGGTACAAGAAATAAGCAGTGTTGTCTGTCTACACTGGTAATACCGTTCCCTTCTTATAAAATTCCTTTTAACTCTTTTCATTATTCTTTTAATAGCTATTCAAACAATTAGACATGTTTCTCCTTATAATTAGTGGCCTTGGGATTCATGTGGAGGGAACACCTTATAGGCATTTGTGTCATTACCTGCCTTAGATTGAATTCTTCCTGATTCACATCTAAAACTCCATTCGGGGCCTTTCTATTTATGGATTTCCATTTTACAAGCCACAAGTACTAGCATAACTTCATAGCCTATCCAAGTTAGAAGTTAAGGCTATTAATTAGGCTAATTATGCTTTAGGTTGCTGATGATTTTGGTGATGATGGTGACGGGCCAACTCCAAAGAGCCAGATTGTTTAAATTTCCCCACTTTTTCCGACTGCTGCACTTTGACCTGTTGTTTCCAAGAATTTCAAGTTCAAAGGTTCTTGGAGATTTCCAAGTCTGGAGGGCAGCATGCTAAAGGGGCCGTCTGAACTCAACATCTCTTCCCAATTTAAAACAGATTCCTTTTACTGCATCAGTGAACCATCTCCTTGTGCTTTCCTTGCTGTTTACTAAACCCTAGCATGCTTTCTGTTTGCTCTGTCTTGAAACTCAGATGAGGCCGCCAAGGTCCCGGGGTGAGATGGTGTCTTGAGGGCGGAGGGAACAGGCCGTTCTCATATTTTGAGTGTGACCCAAACATCTGTGAACTGAGAGGCAGCCAGTCCCCTTTGCACAGAGCTGAGATTTCAGCTCTGCTAAAGTTACTTCCATCGTTTTTTTTTTTTTTTTTTTCCATAGAGGACAACAATTTCTGTGAATTTGGCCTGACTTCCTTCTCTGCTTTTTGAGATGAAGGAGATTCAAAGGTCTATTTTTTGTGGCAACACCATCTACATTACATTTCGGCTCAAGCTTTGGTGGTGGATCCTTTACCCCTTGGGTGGTGACGTGGACAGTCCTGGGGCAGACGTGTGTGAGGCACGTTGTGTCCTCAGTTTCTGTCTCCAGCCATTCCTGGGATCCACCCTCACGGAAGGGCTAGGGTGGGGTGCAAGACAGGTGGTGGGCAAACGTCTACTCCTAGGCATTTGATTTTGAGGAAGACAACCTCTCTGGGCCTCAGTTCCTCACCTGTAAAATGAGGTGATTAGACTGCATCATGGGCTTCCTGTGTCCCGTGGAGCCCTTGGAGATGCCCCAGGATCTACCAATGGGTATACAAGGACTATTTCATTTTTCTGTGTATCAATTTCTGAGTAAGATTTTGTTTGAATAATGGATTCCCCCCTCTCAGAAGCAAGTGTGAAAACCACCTGAAGATCATTGAGTTCCACCAAGACCTGGCATCGAGGTTTCCTGATTCTCCCCCTGCCTGTGGCCCCCTGTGCAATTCCATCCCACTTGGCCTTTCGCCTCTTTTAATTGGCTCCTTTGAGGCTCACCTCATAGAGAGATGGCGCACTGGGTGAAACCAAGTCTGCCTGAACGCATTCACACAAAGACTCTGGCTCGTCACTGGATAATTTAGTGGTCAGTTTCACTCTCCCGGAATTCCTTGTTAAAACTACATCCTGGGTTGAAGCCCAGGCTGGGATGATGATGTCTGTCAGGTCAGAGCAGGGAAGGGTGAGGAAAGAATCTGGATGGTTTAGGAGGCCGGCTCTGTGTCCTGACAACTGTGAGGGGCTGGGCGCTCATGCAGGGTGTGTGGATGGCCAGAGGTGACTGTCTTTCCATGAGGATGGGTATCCATTAGGGGAGGGGCTGCTTTGTGGATTTCCATCTTTGTCATTTTCTGCAAGCCTGTGACTTTCTCTTTTCCGCTGGGTGCAAACTTTTAGTTAATTGGAATGTGCAAAGTATGCTGACACAAAGGAAAAGAGCCTCAGCTGGCCTGCAAATCACCTTTATGTGTAGATACAATTGCCCCCTGTGATACGTGGCCTGTGCGGAGCATGGGCAGGTTGGGACCCCGAGTTGTACAGTGCACGGCACCATGCACCTGCCCATCGGTCAGGGCGAACAGGGCTGGGCTTAGGCTGAAGGCTCAGCCTCGCTCACCCAGCGTTCCTGTTCTCCCTCCCTCTCCTGTCATGTTGTTAGGAAAAATTATTGTGACTCATTCATCTTTGTGATCTTATTCTCAGAACTTAAAGTAACTAGAGGCTGTGAAACCACTCTCCTAAAGGCTCTTCATTCCCCGCCCTTTTCTCTCCTTGTAACACGTGGCTTCTTTCCCTCGTTTTGTCCTTCCTTCTTGGCATCACCTCCCTTCTCCGCGTTGTCTCATTTCCTGGCCCCAGCCAGCCTTGCAGGTGTCTCTCGGGGACCAATGTCACGTTGGGTGGCAGCATCTCAGGGCAGTTCCTCGGCTCTGCCCATGCCAGGTCACAGTTCAGGGTTCTCTTCAGAAATGCAAGAGCTAGAAAAGTAAAACCACAACTGACCATGTAATTGTAATTAATTTTTTAAAGTTAATTTTTATTGGAGTATAGTTGCTTTACAATGTGTTAGTTTTTGCTGTACAGCAAAGTGAATCAGCTATACGTATACATATATCCCCTCTTTTTTGGATTTCCTTCCCATTTAGGTCACCACAGAGCACTGAGTAGAATTCCCTGTGCTATACAGTAGGTTTTCACTAGTTATCTGTTTTATACATAGTAGTATATATATGTCAGTCCCAATCTCCCAATTCATCCCACCACCTCACCTTGTAATTTTTTTTAAAATTCTTATTAGTCATTCATTTTATACACATCAGTGTATACATGTCAATCCCAATCTCCCAATTCATCATACCACCACCCACACACCCCACCACTTCCCCCCTTGGTGTCCATATGTTTGTTCTCTACATCTGTGTCTCAATTTCTGCCCTGCAAACCGGTTCATCTGTACCATTTTTCTAGGTTCCACATATATGCGTTAATATACGATATTTGTTTTCCTCTTTCTGACTTACTTCACTCTGTATGACAGTCTCTAGATCCATCCACGTCTCCACAAATGACCCAATTTCATTCCTTTTTATGGCTGGGTAATATTCCATTGTATATATGTGCCACATCTTCTTTATCCATTCGTCTGTTGATGGGCATTTTGGTTGCTTCCATGACCTGGCTATTGTAAATAGTGTTGCAATGAACATTGGGGTGCATGTGTCTTTTTGAATTATGGTTTTCTCTGGGTATATGCCCAGTAATGGGATTGCTGGGTCATGTGGGAATTCTATTTTTAGTTTTTTAAGGAACCTCCATACTGCTTTTAAATCCCATTTTGAGCCTGATTTTCTGTCCTTTCCAAAACTTTCCCCTCCCTCCCACCCTGCACCCCCTGCTAGTTGACAGGCAGGGTGAGAATTGTAGGAAATTGCCAGCCTGCGGGGTTAGGAGCCTTTGAGGGAAGCACAGCTGGATGTGCTGGTGGCCCCTCTTGTATAAATTAGTGAAAAGGTCTCCTTTGGGTTGTTGTATATTTTGCTTAAAAATATATACTGCCAAATGTAAAATAGATAGCTAGTGGGAAGCAGCTGCATAGCACAGGGAGATCAGCTCAGTGCTTTGTGTCCACCTAGAGGGGTGGGATAGGGAGGGTGGGAGGGAGACGCAAGAGGGAGGGGATATGGAGATATATGTATACGTATAGCTGATTCACTTTGTTTTACAGCAGAAACTAACACACCTTTGTAAAGCAATTATACTCCAGTAAAGATGTTTAAAAAAATAAAGAAAGAAAAAAGAAAAAGAAAAAAGGAAAAAAAATGCTTTGTATACTTTGAAAATGAAAAAGGTAGAACTAAATTATTTGGAGTTGTAAAGTTCTAAAGCTTCCTTCAGAAGAAAATTGCTCTGGTGTGAAAAGTGGTCTTACATAAAGGAAAACATGATTTAAAAAATTAAATTATAAACTGCCTTTTTCTAGAAAGGATTTGAGAATTATAGAAGCATAGGTGTGGGAATTCCCTGGCGGTCCAGTGGTTAGGACTCTGCACTTTCACCGCCGTGGGCCCGGGGTTCAATTCCTGGTCGGGGAACTGAGATCCTGTAAGCCAAGCAGCTTGGCCAAAAAAATAAAATAAAAGTAGAAGCAAAGGTGAAGGTGATGGCAGGGCAGGGGACATTAGGACCTACCCATGTTGCAGCGAGGTCCTCGCCTGTTACCAAGGGTGGGGCACAATGAGGCTGGAGCAAACACAATGTGTAAAATGATCACTTACGCACTCTAATGACATGAATATTTGATGGAAGAGAAGTGAGACTCCTTTCCTGGTTGTTCTGTCTGGGTATATTTCCCCTACCTTTTTTTGGTCCCAATTCTCCGAGAGTGTCCCTTTCACACTTTGTGAGCTGAAGGAGTTGGGGGAAGGAGGACCCTGGAGAGAAGAAGAATGTTAGAAACGATGAAAAGTGAGAGAAAACAGGAGTGGTCCAAGGAAACAGAGTGTGTCCTTGGGCTGGTTCAGTGTAATCTGGGCTACTGTTTTCTAGAAAGAAATTTGGACCACTTGTAGCAATTTAAAATCCAGTAACCCTTTGGCCCACAGACTTGGTTCCATGGTCCCTGTCCCATGGGAGTTGGTTAACAGTCCAACTTCAGGAGTCTAAACTGCTGAGTCCACAGGCTGGGCCTCCATCCGCCAACACGGTACTTTGCTAACCTCTCATGGGCGCAGACCTTTGAAGAGGATCCTCTTCTTTACGTGTCCCCTGATGGTGCTTGGAACTCTCTCTGCCGAAGCACTTGAGGCAGGATGAACTGGAATTAATCTTGGGAAGACTCATTGAGGATAAAGATGAGGAGTCCTCCTGTATCCAGGATAATCGAAACCCTGAGGGCCTCCTTGCAGGAAGAAAGTGTTCTGTTCTGACATTGCGAGGGCCAGGACTCTGACCTGGGCCTTAGAGCTTTAAGACCAGAAGTTAAAGTGCCTTACAAACCCCAGAGTATCTGAACCAGCTGTTGGAAATCACCCCCTAGACCTTAGTCCTTGACTTTCATCTTGAGGCAACAGCACAAGATGGGGTATGATTTTCTAGCCTCTATGTCACATGCCTACTTCCTACGACCTCATTCTGTGAGTCTTGTCATCAGGACCCTTTAGAAAATAATAGTCCCATCTATTGGGCCTCCCCATGCTTGGCAAGCTGGAAGTCATTCCTATTCTACAGAGGAAAAAATTGTGGCTCCGAGAAGTTATATGATTTACCCAAAGCCATATGGTGGACTCATATGCACCTAGTAGAAACCCAGGGCTGCCCACCCCAGAGGCCCACAGTCATTCTACCATCCCCGTCTCACTTCCCTGGGAAAATTTATTTCATCTTCCTTGGTGGGAAGTGGGTGACTTTGGCATTCATAGTGAATATTCCACCCGCCCAGTGAGCCGAGGGCAAAGATACCGTGGAAGTCTCAGATCCTCAGCTCCAAACGCTCCACCAACAGAGGTGCCACAGGAAGCGTGTCTACCTGCAGATTCCACCTCCACATCCAGATGAAGGGAAAGTTGGGTTTTGGGGACCAGGTGTGGAGAGTGGCCTGAGACAGAACCCTGGGGCGAAGCTGAGGTCGAGAGTCAGGCCGATGGACCCCCTGCAGCGGCAGGCTGCGAAGACTTATCAGAGGTGGGATCCAGGTGGGAGGAAACAGGAGGAGAGCTGGGGTACCACCCAGCGGGGAGCAGGGGTGAACCTGAAGAGATGTCTGGAGGTCCGGGGTCCAGACATAGGCCACCTCAGTGGACTGCACTGCTTGGAAGGGCCCTGGGACTGCTCAGGGCACTCTTCCAAACATTGCGTGTCAACCTTTTGTCTGAAGCTGTCGTGGACCAGCGCCCCATCAACTACTGTGAGGCTGGCCTTCATGACTGTGACATCTCTCAGCGGGCCCAGTGCATCTATTTGGGAGGCTCCTCCTACACCTGCTCCTGTCTGCCAGGCTTCTCTGGGGATGGCAGAGCCTGCCAAGGTACGTGGTCACTCTGACTTTCCTCCCTGTGTAACCTGAAAAAATTCCCTGGGTGATACTTTTCATATGCTAATTACTGACTCAACTCCGAATTCAAGAGAATTCTTCTCTGGCTTCCCTGGTGGCGCAATGGTTAAGAATCCGCCTGCCAATGCAGGGGACACGGGTTCAAGCCCTGGTCCAGGAAGATCCCACATGCCACAGAGCAACTAAGCCCGTGCGCCACAACTACTGAGCCTGCGCTCTAGAGCCCGTGAGCCACAACTACTGAGCCCGTGCGCCTAGAGCCCGTGCTCGGCAACAAGAGAAGCCACCGCAATGAGAAGCCCACGCACCGCAACGAAGAGTAGCCCCCGCTCGCCCCAGCTAGAGAAAGCCCGTGCACAGCAACGAAGACCCAACGCAGCCAAAAATAAATAATAAAATAAAATTAAAAAAAAAAAAAAAGAGAGAATTCTTCTCTCAACTCTGTTGAGTAGATGGGCTGGATTTTGTATCTCTAGTAATTTGAATTATGTGTTTTCTTTGGGGGGCTGTTCTCATTGGGGAAGACACTTGTCCTCCCCGTACCATTTTGTTCCATGTCACTTGCTCGTTCAGGCAATAATTAAACACCTGCTGTCTGCTAGGGACTGAGGAGATTGTTTGTCTTTCATGAAAAGACAAACAATCCTTACACATATGGAGCTTAAAGTCCAGCCTTTTATTTAATAAGATATATACAGTCGTTCACCTGGCCTGCTCTAATCTTGTGTTCCAAAAAAAGTGAAGTCCCCTTTTTGAATAAATGACTTCAGATGCAGAGAATAAATGGTTCCACAAAATTCTCTCAGACCTCAGATCAGTCCATTGTTGGCAGCCAGGGTGCTCTTACTGATAATTTCAAGTGAAATAACTCTGAACACCGTTCCCCGGTCCCCTGGTTTGCAAAATTACTTAACGTTATACCATGGAGTATTTCTGGAAAGTCCAAGCTTCTCTAAGAGATTATAATTTCTGACATACTTTCTCTTTGTTACTGAACATGTGAATTTTCTCTGGTCTTTGAGATTTTTCTGTCAAGCAGTTAATCATCTGTCTCCAAACTCAGACATTTTTGAAGCTCTCGTTTATGATGAGAAGGGAATAATGAAAAAAAATCCTCTCGTTTTTCCTTTTGCATGCTTGATTTTTCATGAAAACATCAAAGTGAAACACATTTGTAAATACACTAGATAGAAATTGAGGAGTTAGTGTTTTGGTAATGAATGTTTGGTGAGTTCTTAAATCACTGTTCCCAGATCAGAAACTGAGTCCCCAGAAGTTGAGCAAGTGGCTTATATTATTGTGTAAACTAGGAATTCTAGAAGAAATCTCACTATCCCCGGGCTTGGTGGCTGTCTTGCAGATGTGGATGAATGCCAGCTGAGCCAATGTCACCCTGATGCCATCTGCTACAACACTCCAGGGTCCTTCACGTGCCAGTGCAAACCTGGTTATCAGGGAGACGGCTTCCGTTGCATGCCTGGAGGTAAGGTGTCGGGGACGTTTGGAGTTGGTGGGTCAGTGCCCTGTCCATGAGTACTGAGTACATGGCCCTGGGAGAGAAGGCGAGGCGGGGACGTGGGAGGCTCCGTGGAGAGTTGAGGTGGGCGATCAGAGCACAGCTGCGGTGTTGAGCATGCGGGTTGCACACTGCACGACTCCGGGGGTCCCACACCTGGACCAGAACTGTGCTGGCAGCCTGGAGGCTGGTCATCCCTGTGCCTTGAGCGATACAGGGTAAGAACTGATCTGTATTAGGGTTCTGCAGAGAAACAGAACTAATGGATGTGTGTATATGTGTGTGTGTGTGTATGTGTGTATATATATATATATATAGAGAGAGAGAGAGAGAGAGAGAGAGAGAGAAATCTATTTATTTATATATAAAGAGATTTATCAGAAGGAACTGACCCACACAATTATAGATGTTGGCAAGTCCCAAGGCTTGTAGTCGGCAAGCTGGAGACCCAGGAATAGCCAGTGTCTGAATCCAAAGGCAGGAAAAAGCTCATGTTCCATTCATAGGTCATCAGGAAGGGAGAATTCCTTCTGACTCGGGGAAGGGTCCACCTTTATGTTCAGTTCTGGCCCTCCACTGATTGGATGAGGCCCACCCACCTAAGGGAAGGCCATCTGCTTTACTCAGTCTACAGAGTGAAAGGTTAATCTCAGCCAGAAACACCCTCAGAGAAACACCCAGAATAATGTTTGACCAAATATCTGGGCACCCTGTGGCCCAGTCAAGTTGACACCTAAAATTAACCATCACAGATTCCTAAGAGTCACGGGGAATAGCGCTGGGTAGCGCTGGGGTGAGGGTGGGGAAGGTGAAGGGCCACCAGTTGTGGGAAGAGTCAGGCTGAGGACCCCGCAGAATTGCGCGTACCACCTATTACACCTGGACCGTGCAGCTTCTAAAGTTGAGACTTTTGTGGTATCTCATGAGATCATGAGGATAATGATAGCCCTAGTTCAGTACCTGGAATGATCCTGGAACTTAGGAGGCACTCAACAAATGCTGTTGAATGAATACATATAATTAGCTGCCATTTGCAGGAAGCCTACTGTGTGCTGGGTGCTTTACCGACACTATTTCATGTAATGTTCATAATCATCTCTTTAAAGTAAGTACTATTACTATTGCCATTTACATAGAGGATGCTAAAACGCAGAGATAAAAGCACAATCAAGGTCCCAGGGGTAGTAAGTACTAGAACTAAGACTCAAACCCAGGTCTGCCCGATGGACTCCCAACCTGGATTCAGTTCCCGAAACCACATGGTATCCTGTCATGAGATTAAGGATGTATCTGATGCCTCCGACTGCAGTTAGCCAGTTGAGTTGTTACTTATTTTAATTGCTGCTGCTGTTGTTGGCCAAACATATTTATGCCACTGTCAATGATTCAATAAGAGATACATGGAAATTTCCATTTCATCACTTTTTTGAGCAATTACAAGCTATTTCAATGTCTGCCTCCCTTCACTAGCCTTGAGTGCCTTGAGCATAGGGTGCCTGTGCACTTTATTTTCATGTCCCCAGTATCCTGTGGAGTACGTGGCCTATGTTGGGGCTCATAGCTCTTTATAGTTGTTGAGGAAATAAATGAATGCACCTCTCCTACCGGCAGTGTATAATAGTATTGATAATTATTTATTTGCACTCTCAACAGGACTGGGTGTGACCAGTTTTTAGGATAATTGACCATCTAAAAGGAGAAAAATATCAGATTAAAGTTTAAATTTCGATATACAATACTACATATTGCTGGTCTAAATTGTTTTCTTCTGCTTAAGACAGGACTCAACAAACTATGACTTGCAGGTCAAATCTGGTCCACTGCCTGTTTTTGTAAATAAAGTTTTATTGGGACACTCATACTCTTTAGTTTATGAATAGCCTATGGCTGCTTTCATTCTGCAAAGACAGAGGTCAGTAGTTGTGGTAGAGACTGTAAAGCCTGAAATATTACTACCTGGCCCTTGACAGAAAAAGTTTGCTGATCCCCAGCCTAGATGAACCCAGGCAGGATCAACCTTTTGTTCCCCACAGATTCTGTTAGGCAGGTTACATAGAGAAAAGTTCATGATCATTTGAGTTAAGACATTCCAGCAGCTATTAAAAATGACTAAGGCATTATCTCCTTAGGCTTCCTTCACATCTCCAGTTCAAAAGGAAGCAGATGTTTCATTTTTTATTTTTGTTCTTTTAACCTGACTCCTTGCCCCATTTTCGAGGCTCTATCGACTAAACAGAAACAAATCCAGACCTATAGTCTGGGATACAAAACTGGGACAAGGATAAAACCAATCAGAGTTCTTTGCTAGGATTATTTAGGTATTTAATCCTGTTTTCTTAAGAAATTCAACATCTATTTATATGCTCAAGAGAATATACACTAGAAATATATGTGTCCATCGAGTATTGTTCATAACAGAAAAAAAAATCTAAGTGACTACCAACAGGAGGAATGGACAAATGAGTTTGGGTACAATTCATACCATGAAATAATATACAGGAGTTAAAATGAGTGAACTAGAGGGAATCGCCTAGCAGTCCATGGTTAGGACTCCACGCTTTCACTGCCAAGGGCCCTGGTTGAATCCCTGGTCGGGGAACTAACATTCCGCGAGCCGTGAGGTGCAGCAAATAAATGAATGAATGGACACATTAAATAATAAATAAGTAAATAAGTAAATAAATCTGAGTGAACTAGAGTTAATGGATACATCTCCACAGCATGTTGGGCAAAAAAAAGTCATAAAAGACTCTCACTTTCTGAGATGGCTCACACTCTGTCTATGGAGTGTGTCTCTCTCTCAATAAATTTACTTCTTACGTTTTAAAAAAAATAGTCATAAAAGGATATATGCAGTATGATCCCATTTATATGAAATAAAAGCCTGTATGAAAAGAAGCCTGCATATGTATAAACATATACAGTAAAACTATAAAATGCATGCATGGGAATGAGAAACAAAAACTTCAGGATAAAGGTTACTTCTATGGTAGGAGAGGGAATTGGGGTTGGGAAGGGCTGCACAAGGGCTGCATTTGTATTTCTAATGTTTTTTTTTTTTTCCCAGCTGGAATATGAACACTGAGGTTTTCATCATATTTTTCTAAATTTTGTGTGACTAAATAGTTAATGAAATATTAATGAAACATTAAGTATAGTGTCATCTGGACTCCTATTACCAAACATAATGAAGTGTAGGGATTAGACATTGAGCAGTTTGGGGTACCTACTCTATACAGAGGGGCTAGTTTAAAAAATAAACAACTAAACTAGCTTTAGGGGTGAGTCAGTTAAGGTCATGGCTACTGCAGTATCAGCCAATGATAAGCAAAACAAAAAAAATGATGATTTGTTCCCCACTGTCCTTCTGCACTCTTTGCCCAAGATGCATGTGTGGATTGTGAAATCAGCTCAGCGGGGCACTATTACCATTTTCTTTTAAATGGAATGGAACGAAAAAGAAAACAATAATCAAGAAAATAGAGTATGCCGAGTATATGCAGTAGGAATAAGTATTGTTTCATGAAATAATAGTTGTAGATGCTTGTCCAGTGCATGGCTGAGTGTGTGTATGTGTAAGCACGCGTGTGTGTCCTGAGTTGCAGCGTGGGAAGCATTTCTATGGGTTGTGGTCAGGAAGTTTGAAAGCTGCCATGTTAGTCATCTATTTCTGTGTAACAAATTATCCCCCAACGTTAGCAGCTTAAAGCAGTAAATGTATATTATCTCACAGTTTCTGTGGGGCAGGGATTCAGGAGCTTAGCTGGGTGGTCTGGGTTCAAGGTCTCTCAAGAGTTTGTTGTCAAGACCTTAGCCGGGCTACCATCTTTTCTGAGATTCATCTGGGGCTGAAGGATCCCTATGGTGGTTGGCAGGCCTTATGGGCTGTTGGACAGAGGACCTCAGTTCCTCATAGCACGGGTCTCCCTACGGGGCTGCCTAAGTGTCTTCAAGACCTGGCAGCTGGCTCCCTCCAGAGCAAGCAAGGAAGGGGAGCGTGCCCAAGATGGAAGCCACAGTCTTTTTCAAAAAAATTTTTCTTAAGATTTTTTTTTTTTTTGCACTTTTTAATTGAAGTATAGTTAATTTACAATGTTGTGTTAGTTTCAAGTGTAGAGCAAAGTGATTCAGTTATATATTATGTATATGTATATATATATTCTTTTTCAGATTCTTTCCTATTATAGGTTATTACAAGATACTGAACATAGTTCCCTGTGCTATACAGTAGGTCCTTATTGTTTCCCTATTTTATATGTAGTGGTGTGTATCTGTTAATACCAAACTCCTAATTTATCCCTCCTCCACCCCCTTCCCCTTTGGTAACCATAAATTTGTTTTCTGTGTCTGTGAGTCTATTTTGTAAATAAGTTCATTTGTATCATTTTTTTTTTTAGATTCCACATATAAGTGATATCATATGTTTGTCTTTCTCTGACTTATTTCACTTAGTATGATAATCTCTAGGTCCCTCCATGTTGCCGCAAATGGCATGATTTCATTCTTTTTTTATGGAAGCCGCAGTCTTTTGTAACCTAACCTTGGAAATTACAATGCTATCACTTCTGCTGATACTATTAGTCATAGGCCAACCCTCCTACAGTGTGAAAAGGAACTACCTAAGTGTGGGAATATGAGGAGGTGACAGGTCTGGGGGAATGGAAATGGGTAGAGGTTTGGAATACAGGAGAGCTTATTAGAGGATGAAAGAGGAGTATGAAGAATCCTGGGCTAGAGATGTAAAGCCCAAATTTTTAAGGACAAGTACCAAACCTGGGGATGCTTGATCACTTTTCCTTACGCTTGGCACCAGGCACGCTTACCAGCTTACTGCTTCCAGATCCACAGATCCACAAGGCAGATAATTAAAGAGTTCAGAAAGTAGGGCTGCATGGAAAGAGGAAAACAAAACATTTAGGATAATACAATGTAAAGGGAGGAAAACTGAGGAACAATTTAACATGCACTTTTTGTTTGCCGTGTGTCTGTTGTTTGTGTTACAGTTTGCACTTTGTTTCAAACAAACCCGCTGTTAGAAAACTTGAATTTCCCACTGAGAGCTGGAAAGGGCTCCAGAAATTCTGTAATTCATCTCCTTTATTTTGTAAAAAAGGAACATGAGGCCCGAATAATTTCTTAGTTTACAAAAAGGTTTCTTGAACTCTTTATAGAAAAGAATTTTCTAAAGCAACTTTTCTCAAAATTGAGTAAGACTCTTTTTGAAAGAAAAACATTTTTAAGATCTTCAGGGTTGGCTTAGATTATTATGGAGAAATCTCGGTATTAACTTCTTTTATAACTATAAAAGCAAAACACATTTACAAATTAAATACCAACCAAATGTCAAATCATAAATTTCCAATCAACATTCATTTAATGTGCCAGATTATTGTTTGTCTGAGATGAAATTGCCATTCCTGCGGTAGCCTCCCCCATCCTGGATGGTTATTCTTTCCATCTCTACTGGATAATTCCAATCAGCCTGCAGAGAAGCCATTTCTCATCTAAAAGACACAAATGAGGACTTCCCTTGAGCCTCCAACCCTCCCCAACTGCCGTCCCATTCCTCCTCCCTTTTATAGTGTTTAATTCCTCATGAGGGTTGTCTGGAGTTCTACTTCCGCTTCCTCTTCTCCCATTTTCTCTCCTTTTTTCTACCGTTTTATTGTAAGATAAAACATAGATACAGAAAGTCATATAGAACAGATGGATAGCTCAAGGATGGATAGCTAAGGTGAACCCCCCTGTAGCTACCACTCAGGTCAAGAAGTAGAACTTTACCAGCGGCCCCAGAAGCTGCTGCAGGTGCTCTGTTCCAGTCATTGCCTTCTCCTTCTCTCCAAAAGTAACCACCAACATCACCTTCACAGAAATCACTTCCTTGCATTTCTTGTTTTATCATGCATGTACATTCCTAGACACTATAGATTGAGAGTTGCTCGTTTTTCTATCTCTAGTTCCCTCTGCCATCCCTTTCTTGTCCTTGACGTTTATCTACTGAAGAACCCAAGACTTTTGAGCTGTAGTTTCGCACAGTCTGGGGCAGTTCAACACGCTCCTCTGTTCTCCATATCGTCTGCAAACTGGCAGCTGAGTCCAGAGGCTTGATCAGACTTGGGTTCAGTCCCTTCGGCAAGACAAGTGGTGGTCTTACCTTCCATCAGAAGTGCATAAAGTCTGCTTGTCTCACTCCAGGTGATGTTAGGAGCCATTAATGATTATGTCCTAGATCCATTAATTTCCAGGGAGTGGCAAATGGTGAGATGTTAATTCTATCATTTCTTTCTCCTTTATTCGTTGGAATTGATGCTCATTGCTTAGGTCCATTAATGTTTAGTGGGTAACAAAATGGCAGTAGTCCAATTCTATCATCATGGTGGGTTTTTGGTTTTTTTTCTTCATTTATTAGTTGGAATACTTATAAAGAAATGCTTCCCCTCATCTACTCTTTTGATGCCCAGTGGTACATTTCATAAAGACAAGGCAGGATAAATGCTTGGATCTTTCCCTTTTTTTTTTTTTTTTTTACTGGTTGACAAGATAACAGATTGATCCCTTATTAGCCACTGAAGTTTGCTAATTAATTGTTAGTTTTTTAACAGCATTATAGACTCATGGGTATCTATTGGTTGCAATCATTATTCTCATTGTGGTTCAGAGTCCCATCTTTGGCCCATGGGAACCTCTTCAAGTTGGCCCCTGGTCCTTTTGACATGATCCTAGTATAGTCATCCCTCCGTATCCATGGGGGTCTGGTTCCAGAACCCCCGAGGATAGTAAAATCCATGGATGCTCAAATCTCTTGTATAAAATGGTGTAGTATTTTCATATAACCTATCCACATCCTCCCAGATACTTTAAATCATCTCTAGATTACTTACAATACCTAATGCAATGTAAATGCTATGTAAATAATTATAAATACAATGTAAGTGGTATGTAAAAAATTGTAAAAATAATGTAAATGCTATGTAAATAGTTGTAAATACAATGAAAATGCTATGTAAATTGTGTGGCAAATTCAAATTTTGCTTTTAGGAACTTTCTGGGATTTTTTTTTCTAATATATTCGATCTGTAGTTGGTTGAATCCGAGGATGTGGAACCTTGCAGATACAGAGGGTCCACTGTGGTCTTTAATATCTCCCTTGCTCTCTGAACTAGAACCAGCCTTTTTTCCATGAAGCTCTGGTTTCTTTTAGTGGGAAATAGCATTGCAGGACCACAATCTAAGTAGTAGAAATGTTCAGACAGAGCTAGGAATTCATGAGTCCGTGTTGATAGTTCCAATTCAGATACATGACCACAGGGTTTTTCCTTTACCCCGTCTAGATTATATCCATATCTCCTTACTTCCACACTGAGAATCCTGGTTCTCAAGGGCACAGTGGATGTAAGAATTAGAATAGACCATAAGTCTGTATTTACTTTATTCCACATTACACACATAGGCTGAGAATTCAAATACTACATACCACCAATACAATTTCTTAGAACAATTAAAATTTTTTGCAAGCGCCCTCCTATTTTTATAGTTGTATCTACATTGCCTGGGCATGTACATGTAACCAACACCTACTATAGTCTCTCAGTTTGTTTGTTTGTTTGTTTTTGTTTTTTGGCTGTGCTCTGCAGCACGTGGGATCTTAGTTAACCGACTAGGGATCAAACCCACGCCCCCTGCAGTGGAAGCATGGAGTCTTAACCACTGGACCGACAGGGAAGTCCCTATGTTCTCTCACTTTGAACCCTCATTTGGTCTTAGTTCAGCAAGTCACTATTTATTGCTTGTTCCCAGTCCTTATGTCAATGCCTCTTTAGTTATTTGGTTGTCAGAAGCTTGTTCTCTAGTAAATTTCGCAGGAAGGGCTCATGAAAACAGTGTTCCTTGGTTCATTTTCTTTCCTTGACTATCTCAAATATTCCTCTGACATAAAGCATGGCTCTCCAAAGGGCAAATGATAATCGGAAGATAATTTTCCCCTTTTTACCTGGATGCCCAAAGGATTTTTTTCTTTCTCTTCCATAGTTCCCTTCAAAAGTTCAACAGTTTTACTAGAATATGACTTGGTGTTGGTTTTTCTGGGTCTTAGTTACACGGTGTGCTTTTTCAATTTGTCATTTCACATCTTTTAATTTCAGGAAAGTTCTCTGGAATTTTAGTTTTAGTATTTGTTCTCATTCCTTGCTTTGGGTTATTTTTTAGGGAATTCCATTTTGCATATTGAATCTTCTTTGCCTATCTCCAGTATTTTCCCGAATCTCCTAAATTTGTTTGATATCCTTTCTTTTTGTCTTTAAACATTTTCCTCACTTCCGCCTTCTGTTTCTCTTAAGGCATACTCTGTTATGTTTATTCACTTTGTGTTCCATCTAGTTGAGTCTTCATTTCTGAAATGATTCTTTTTTAAAAGTTTCTACTTCTTTCCTGAATTCTGTTGCCTCATTTTTGAGTTTTTCAAATGCTGATTCGTTTTGTTCTTTCCTGTTTTTTATCATTTTCTACTGTCTTTTTGCTTAAGTTGAAATATTGGGTTGGCCAAAGCTTCGTTTGGGTTTTTTCATAATATCTTACAGAAAAACCCTAACGAACTTTTTGGCCAACCCAATAGACGATTACAGTTTTGATCCGTTAGCACATCTTTTTGGCAAGCTTTCACTATCTGTAGGGTTGTTGTACTCCTGACTATCCTTTTATATCCTTTTTCCTTATAGTAACTTTGTGTTGGATTTGCCCTCCATACTTTTCTGTTGCTAATTTTTATGAGAGTTTTAGTTTTCCTGAACTTTCTGAAAGAAGCTTGGTGCAGATAGCTTTTTTCTAGCGACACAGAGCTTCCTCTTCTGCTCTTTTGGTGACGTGTTTAAAAATATTTCAGCTTACATTACGATTTCCTGGCTCTGCTCCCCTCCCCCGCTGGACCTTCTCTTTCCTTGTACGTGTCATCTTCATCCTCCTTAGTTTTGATTCCATTCCCAGCACTTTCTCCCCAGTAGGGGCTAGATCTTCCAGCCGCTGTTGGCTTTACATTCCACCTCGGAGTAGAAAAATCCCTCCAAAGTTTCAGCTGCCATTTTCAAATTGGCCTGCTTTCCAGCGGAGTACCTGTTAGCTCTTGGGGTTCTCCTGTTCCCAGAACTGTTAGATGCCCTGCTGCCGCTTCCCTCTCCTTTCTCTACACAGACACTGACACCAGGGGGGCTTTGTGACCCCTGCTTATGTTTGGGGGTTCATAGGACAACCTGGTCACCTCATTTCATTGTAAATGTTGCCCATGGCTTTTGTAGCTATTCTGTCTGTAATTAGATTCTAAAACTAGGCTGTTACCCTCTTCCCAGAGCCTCCCATTCCCTCTTGAACTACTGAAGCCAAATCCAGCCTCTGTACCCCGATACCCAATTATATCTCGGAGACAGAGTTTTGGGTGAAGTAGAAAAGAAGAGCTTTATTTCTTTGCCAGGCAAAAGGGGACACAGTGGGCTAATGCCCTCAAAACTGTGTGTCCCGACCTGGAGGGAGTAGTGAGGAGTTTTATAGCAATGATTCAAAGAGGGTGTGATCAGCTCTTGGACATTCTTCCGATTAGTTGGTGGTGAGGTAAGTGGGAGTCTGCATCATCAGCCTTCTGGTTCCAGCCAGTCTGGGGTCTACGTGCTTGTGGGCAGCAAACAGTCAACTTCTTCCACCTGGTGAGGGTTTCAGTGTCTGCAAAACAACTCAAAGATACTGCTCTGTGTATCCCTTGAGGGGGAACCAGGACCCTGCCCCAAGGCTGAGCTATTGTTTCTTGACTACTCCTCCCTTGTCTCTGCATCCCGTCCCTTCCCTGATTAGCATCTGTTTGAACCTACCCCTTGGGACTCAGGGAAGGTCTTGGAGGCTGAATGAAGCCTATTTCCTGTAATCAAGAAATGGGGGGACACAGGAAGGCTTTTGTGCCCAGGAGCCACACAGGGTCCTGCTCGGTTTCACTACTGCAGTCAGCTTTGCCCTACCATCCCCCAACCCCCCTCCCCACCCTGGAACTGCTCCTGTAAAAGTCAGCAATGACCTTAACTTTTTGTTAGATCTCAGCCCTGCCCCCGTTTCTTAGTAACACTTGGTACAGTTGACCTCACCTTCCCGCCTAAAACACTTTCTTCTTTTGGTGTCCAGGATACCACACCTCTTAGTTTTCTCCATCATTGGCTGGTATGTGTCATTGGGGGTACGAATAACCTCATTGAATGGATGAGGGTTAGGGAAGCCACCTAACTTGCCCAAGGCACCTGGCTAACTAGCCAGGATCAATTGCTAAATATTTCTTAAGCATCTGTGATATGCCTGTCACTGTACTCGGCACATGAACAGTAATGTCTGCGCTCGGGAGGAGCTCACACTGCCCCTGGGCAGGAGAAGAGAGCGCTTGAAACTATAGCGAGTCTGTAAGTGGTAACCAGTGGCTGGGAGAGGAGATCCAGGCGGGCTAGGGAAGTGAGGGAAAGCGTGAGAAATAGGATTTGGCCTTGGAAGATGGGTAGGATTTGAACAGGAGATGGGGAGGAATAGTGGGGACGAGATACGGTTAAGCAGCTCAGGTGAGGTCAGGGCATAGAGGATCCCGAAAACGAGGCCCCCAGAGGCTGGAGAACTCCTATGGTCTTGAGGCCCGTGGCCCCCTCTGGCCACCACCTCCCTGCCTTGTAGCCTCACACAGCCTCATTTCCAAGTCAGCTTCTCCATCCCTTCTTTTTCTCGAAGTCCTCTCACCGTAACCCCAAGGAGCATCATGTCAACCACCCTCACCAATATCCTGAATTTCTTGGCTTCTTTATCCTCCTCCATGCATGGCCTGAAAACCTCCAGCCTGAGGGGAGTCCTACACCCAGGCCACTGGGTTCAGCCACACGGAGTATTAGGGGTGTATTAGGAACACTGCAGATTGATTGCCCTCGGTGTCAGGTGACCCCTTGACCGAGGTGGTCCTCCTCTCGGCTCCCAAGCAGCCTGTTGGACCACTACCAGCCACTTCTCACAATGCGTTACCCTGGTGGGGTCCTGTGAACTCCCAGGGCCCTCGTATCTAGCGACAATGCCCACAACCTGCAGGGCACCTGGCTCGCAGAGGTTTCAGTAAATGCTTATCACAAATACATAAATGATTCAAGGGTCCATGGGATTCCTGATCTGAGAGGTACACCAATTTAAAAAGCCCACACTAGGGAATTCCCTGGCAGTCCAGTTTTTAGGACTCTGTGCTTCCACTGCAGGGTATCCGGGTTTGATCCCGGGTCGGGGAACTAAGATCCTGCAAGTCGCACAGTAGGGCGCCCCCTCAAAAAAAGGCCCACACTAATAGGGTGTCAGGAGAGGAAGGATGCAGGGGGTGGACCGAGGAGACGGGAGTAAAACCCAAAGACGCAGTTTCACACGATGAGACGGCACACAGGTAGAGGTGCATTTTCTCTTCCTGATGCTTTATGACCTTTCTGCTTTCCCCTCCCCTTTTGCCCTTTGCTAATTGCTAGTTTATTTCCCCCTTTCTGGGCATTCTCCTTCCTCACCAGTCCTGTAAGAATTGGGGGCAAATGTTGGGAAGGGACCTGAAGAGAGTTCATAAGTAGAGAGATTTTTACCACCATCATCATCATCGGTGGTGGAGATTGTGGTGGTGTCCTTAGTAAACCTCACATCAGATGGGTATTGTTCTCTTACTTGTAAATTCCCATTCTTGGAAATTTGGCAATCTTGGGCTAACAAGGGTCCATTTGGCAGCTCAGGAGATGAGGCCAGGAGCCAAAAATCTCAAACCCAGCAGAGACCAGGCATGGTTTCACCACGCCCATGTTAGCTCATCCCAAGATGCGTGTGTGTGGCAGTGCCACTGGGAGCAGGTGGCCCCTTACGGAGGGGTGTGGACCGTGCAGGAAGAGGTTGAATAAACGGAACCCCCCAACAAGTTCCTCCATCCCACTGAGTATATCAGAGGCTACAAGAGTTATTTATTTGAATTAACACCTAGGAAGAAGTTTAATCAGGCAAGGGAATGGGATGCAAATCAAGAGACAAAAACATGTGCTTTTTTTCTTCTCCATCTATTTCCTTTTCCTCTCATTCTCTTTGTCCCCAATTTGAGAAAAGTCACCCCAGACTCCCTGCTGTTCCCTGGATAAGTATCAGGTCTCGAATGCTTCCTCCCCCGAGCAGATTAAACTAGGTGAGTAAAGAGAATCTTGCCTCAGTTATTTTATCAACCAGAAGCAAGGCCGACATGTCCTTATTATCCCTTCCCCACCCCACCCACAGTGGGACATTCCCTGTGGGAGCCTGGAGCCCTCAGGGGAGGCGCCCACAGGGGCTGCTGTGGGCCAGGCTGAGAAGCCATCCCAGGGAACACAGTGATATCACAGCTTTCCATAAACACACTTGGGGAATTCCCTGGCGGGCCAGTGGTTAGGACTCGGCGCTTTCGCTGCCGAGGGCGCAGGTTCAATCCCTGGTCGGGGAACTGAGATCCCACAAGCCACGCAGCGCGGCCAAAAAACAAAAAACAAAAAAAACACACACTTGAAATTCTGTTTCCTGAGTCACAACTGAGGTCTCCCCGACCTTAATATAAGTTCAAGATAACAGCACTTAAGATACAGTTGAGATACAGCTCCACTGGAAATTCTAGATCACTTGAGATTTTGTGTATTGGCTAACCCAAAACTGTCAGCCACGTACAAGGGAGGTACCCCTTCCTCCCTTAAAAGTTTGATTTGGTTGACAGTACACAGAATACCAGGCCTGTTTTCTAGTTGGAAAGGCAGCACTATATATATACATATGTTGATGGAAGGGAAACAAGTCTGTGGGCCACATACAATTTCAGGGAGTGAGTTAAGCTAACTTGTGTGTGTCACCGTTGACATAACACATTCAGTGTGCGGGGGGCATCCTAGGCACTGGGCATGTGGGTGCAGAGGGCCCGGGGCTGGGCTAGGAATCCAGAGACCCGGGTTCTAGGTTGAGCTGAGCCACTTGCTAGTGCCGTGGCCTGGGGAAGCCAATCTGAGCTTCCGTTCTCTCATTTGATGTAAAAACCGTAGTTGCCTGTTGCATAGGATTATAGTGAGAATTAAGTGAACGATGTGTGAGCAGAGACAGCTTGTACAGAAACTAAAGCCCTGTACAAATGTAAGATACTGAGGAAGTAAACAAGCCCTACATCCAAGAGTGAAGAAAACCAACATTTTTATCATCAACCAGATGGTATTATTTGTGTCTTTGTTTGGCTCTTCCTACATCAAATACGTTTTGTGGTGGTTGTTGTTGTTTTTGTTTTGTTTTTAATTTTATTTTTTTAATTGAAGTGTAGTTGATTTACAATGTGTTAATTTCTGCTGTGCAGCAAAGTGGCTCAGTTACACACATATATACATTCTTTTTTATATTCTTTTCCATTATGGTTTATCACGGGATACTGTATATAGTTCCCTGTGCTATACAGTAGGGCCTTTTGTTTTTTTGTTTTTTATATTAGCCTCTGGGACAAAAGAGAAAGCAGACCCAGTTTCCCCTCCCAGGTTCAACACACACTTTCCTGGCAGGCTCGCTGTTTCTAATCGAGGGGGCAGCCATGTCCAGCAGGCTGATGTGAGAGCTGGCAGCACAAAGGCACTTTAAACATTCATCAGCAGCACATCACCGAATGCACTGTGAAGGCCTGGTGTAGATACAGTCACGGATGAATGCACTCTCATTCATTTACTATATGTATTGAACTTGGATGCTTTCATGCCACATCCACAGAGTTGAGTTGTGACAGAGACCATATGGCCCACATAACCAAAAATATTTATTCTCTGCCCCTTAGCAGGAAAAGTCAGTGGAGCCCTGCCCTCGATTGTATAACCACAAGCTTCCAGTAAATATCAGAAAAAGCACTCCAGCACGCTTTTGCTCTCCAAGCCCTACAGAGAGGATCTCTTGTGTGATACAGTCACAGATGAACGCTAGAACTCGGGTCTCTGGATTCCTAGCCCAGCCCCGGGCCCTCTGCACCCACATGCCCAGTGCCTAGGATGCCCCCTGCTCACTGAATGTGTTATGGCAACAGTGACACACATGCGTTAGTTTAACTCACTCCCCGAAATTATCTGTGGCCCACAGACTTGTTTTCCTTCTGTCATCTGGTGTAGATACAGTCACAGATGAACGCTGGAGTGCAGGACTTAAAATTCCAGCCGTTTACATTGTCTCATCACATTCTACTCATGCCTCAAATAATACCGTGGGATTAGTTACTCCTGCCATCGCTGGTCAACCAGCATTGCTGACAGGGCCAGAAGTGGTGGAACTGAGCATCAAAAACATTTTTCAGACACAAAATTCTGTGAAATATGTAATATATTATTATATACTCTATTATTACAATATATATATTATGAACACAGCAATATATTAATATACATTAATATATTAATTAGAGTATTTATATAAGATTTCTCCCTAACATAACTAGCAATGCCCTAGAGCAAGGGTTGACAGCTACAGACCCACAGGTCAAATGTGGCCCACTGTTTGTAAATAAAGGTTTATTGGCACACTCATTCATTTACAATATGTATTAAGCTTGGATGCTTTCATGCCACATCCACAGAGTTGAGTTGTGACAGAGACCATATGGCCCACATAACCAAAAATAATTATTCTCTGCTCCTTAGCAGGAAAAGTCAGTGGAGCCCTGCCCTCGATTATATAACCACAATCTTCCAGTAAAGATCAAAAAAACGCACTCCAGCATGCCTTTGCTCTCTAAGCCCTACAGAGAGGACCTCTTGTGTGTATGTGCTGTGTCCTGGGCTCCTCTGTCAAGACACTGACTCATTGGATGGTTACTGTGTGTTTGCTTGTTCCCTTCCCTCCAGACAGGGAGCTCCTTGAGGGCAGGTCCTGGGGTTTATTCCCATGTCCATCCCCACTCCAGCCCAGGAGGGGCTTCCTAAGTCAAGGTTAAGGGGATGCAGTCCCTCATTACCTTCTCAGAGCCTAGAATGTGCTCAGGGAAACAGACCAGGAACAGCCTTAGAGTCTCAGCATCAGTGTGATGAGAGTCACAGGGCGGGCGAGCCCAGAGCATCCTGGGAGCTCTTGGAGGGCCCGAGAAGCACATGCCTGAACTGATTCTTGAAGGATTCACCGGGCAGGAGGAGCGGGGGGCGGGGAGTCACACAATGAACGGCACATGGAAAGGCCTGCAGGAGAGGGGCAGCAGACATGGTTCAGTTTGGCTGAAGTGTGGCTCTCGGCAGTGTCTGGGCATCGCTTTGGGTGGTGGACGCCGCAGAGGTGATGGCAGCGCTGGCCTGGCTGGATGCTGTGGTGGCTGGAGTCTAGCCAGCGTGGAAGCAGCTGCAACTCTGCCACTTACAACTCTATAAACATGGGAGTTTATTCCAGTTCATAGCTTCTCATCAGCAATTTCCCAAAGATAGAGCAGTATTTCCCAGCCTTGGGATCTGACTTACACAGTCAAAAGGCCATGTTTCATGCCAAACACTAGCATGTAATTAAAAGGAAACATACAAATGTTGGTAAATGTGCCCTGTGGTCTTTGGTCCCCCAAATCTTTGACCCGGACTCAGTGTGGGTAATCAAGAAGCTGGTGATGATAAAGAGGACAAATTTAAGAAACACTTAAAATTTCTTAAAACAAATGTCAGTGCTGTCCATCGAGTGATGAATGGATAAACAAAATGTGGTGTAGCCATGCAATACTATATTATTCAGCGACAAAAAAGAACAAAGTACTGGGACTTCCCTGGCGGTCCCAGTGGTTAAGACTCTGAGCTTCCACTGCAGGGGCCGCGGCTTCGATCTCTGGTCGGGGAACTAAGATCCCACATGCCGCGTGGTGCAGCCAAAAATAAATAAATAAAAAATCTTAAAAAAATAAAATAATGAAGTACTATTACATGGCTACAACACGGATGAACCTTGAAAACATTCTGCTGGGTGAACGCAGCCGGACACAAAAGGTCGCGTATTGTACGATTCCATTTATGTGAAATGACCAGAATAGGTAAATCCATAGAGACAGATGCAGACTGATGGTTGCCAGGGGCTGGGAAGAAGGAGGAAGTGGAGACAACCATTTAATAGGTCTGGGGTTTCCTTTTGAGGTGAGGACATGCGTTGGTACTAGAGGGAGGAGGTGGTCACTCAGCATTGTGACGGTACTAATGTCACTGGATTGTTCACTGTAAAAATGGTTGATTTGGGGAATTCCCTGGCGGTCCAGTGGTTAGGACCCGGTGCTTTCTCTGCCGAGGGCCTGGGGTCGATCCCTGGTCTGGGAACTAAGATTCCAGAAGCCACATGGCGCTGCCAGAAAGAAAAAAAAAAAAGGTTGATTTTATGTTATGTCAGTTTGCCTCAGTTTTTCAAAACTGAAAAAAAACATGGCCTAGGAAGGAAAAGAAAATGTAGGTATACTCTTCTTGACCGTTAAATTCACTAAATAATAATGATGTTTAAATTTTTTTTAATTAATAAAACATTTGGGATTAACATATACACATTACTATATATAAAATAGACAATCAACAAGGACCTGTATAGCACAGGGAACTCTACTCAATATTCTGTAATAACCTGTATAGGAAAAGAATCTGAAAAAGAACGGATATATGTATATGTATAATTGAATCACTTAGCTGTATACCTGAAACTGACAACATTGTAAATCAACTATTCGCCAATATAAAATAAAAATTAAATTAAAAAATTTTTTAAATAAGCTATAAGGATATATTGTACAGCATAGGGAGTATAGCCAATATTTTATAATAACTTTAAATGGAGTATAATGTATAAAAATTTTGAATTGCTATGTTGTACACCTGAAACTAATATAATATTGTAAATCAACTATACTTCAATAAAAATAAATTTAAAAAATTTTTAAATTAATGAAACAAAACTCAGTAGTGAACCGGCAGCTCCTGAGGTTCTGAGTTGGATGTGGGGACTTGAGCTGATGACCCTCCTTTTGCTCGCCTCTCTAATAGAAGTGGAGAAAACCCGATGCCAGCATGAACGAGAACACATCCTCGGGGCGGTGGACCCCCAGCACCCCCGGCCTCCGGGACTGTTTGTTCCCGAGTGTGATGAGCACGGACGCTACGCGCCCACCCAGTGCCACGGCAGCACGGGCTACTGCTGGTGTGTGGACCGCGACGGCCGCGAGGTGGAGGGCACCAGGACCACGCCCGGGATGAGGCCACCGTGTAAGTCAGAGGACAGTGCTGGAGACAGGAAGTCTCAGCACCTGCAAGCATCGCTGGGGACCCTTGCCAGGGACCCTTGCCAAAGGTGCAGTTGGCACTTTCTGCCTGCCCTAAATCCTGACCTGCTCCACTGGCTCGGAGCCCGTCCCTCCCTCCCTTTCTCCCCTCTGCAGCCCCCTTTTCCATCTCCCCATCACTTGCCCACCCCCACCATCTCTCTCCCCACTTTCCCTCTCCTCCCTCTTACCCTTTCCTCTTCTTTTTTTGTGCAAACCTGTTCTGTGCAAATGATGGGCAGGACCCGCTGCATTGAGGCTGCAATTGGTAGCAGAGAGGGTGTGTGCTCAGGGGTCCCCGAGGTAAACCTTGCCGTGGGTGGCCCAGCATTCCAGCGGCTCTGCGCTGGCACACAGCGCAGGGATGGGAGAGACCAACCGGAGCCCCTCCCCAGGCATGGAGGGGCTTACTCAGGCGTGGAACTGTTCTCCTCCTGGTACACTTGCCTCTTTCACAGTTGCGCCTGGACCTTTAAGTACTCGGCCCATTTAGAACGGCAGGAGCAAAGAGCCGCAAAAGTTTCTGCAAGACAGTTCTGCGACAGTCCGTGACGGTGGGAAGGTGCCGAGCTGTGGGCCAGGCTGTGTGACACTGGACAGATACTTGCCTGAGTCTCAGCATCCTCGGCCTCAACATCGGATTTGAGCAAAATAATCTCTAGGATGCTTCTCAGCTCTAAAATTCTGTCACAGGCGTAGAAAATGGTAATTGTCACAAATTACCAAAATCTAATACAATCAGTCCTTGCCTCTCCATTCTCCATTTAGCTAATAATCATAAACTGATCCCCTACCAGATAGTTTCCCAAAGCTGCTAAGAGGCTGCTGAGTAAGCAGTGATCACTCACAGGGACTTCCCTGGCGGTCCAGTGGTTAAGACTCCGCGCTTCCAATGCAGGGGGGCGTGGGTTCAATCCCTGGTCAGGGAACTAAGATCCCACATGCTGCGAAGGGCGGCCAAATAAAAAGAAGTGAGAAGTGATCACTCACAAACTTCATTACGCCAGCCAGCCAGCATTAACTGAGTGTCAGACTGGTGTGGTCAGTGCTGGCAGCCCACAGAGGGAAGCCCCAGTGCCAGCCCCAGAACCTCAGAGGACAGGTAAACAGGTGCAGGGTAGGGAAAGAAACCTTAAGAGAGAGTAGGTGGGCCAGGAAGCACAGTGGCTTGGGGGTTGCGGGCTAGCCCAGGAAGGCTTTGCAGAGCAGTACCGTGAGAACCAAGGTTTTGAGCAGGGCCAGAGTCAGCTGCGCTGGGGAGTAGGGGTTGAGGAGGCCCATGGTCCAGGCAGCAGGAATGGGCGGAGAGGCAGGAAAAAGACCCCCAGGGGTTTGTGTCCTGTGGGAGGGGAGCAGAATGGAGGTAAGGACATCAGATGCCCCGCTGAGGGGTCTGGATTGGTCCTGAGGGCAGAGGGGAGCCCAGGAAGGGTTTCGAGCAGGCGCTGATGTGACCAGGTTTCAGTTTTAGAAGAGCTGAGAGGGAGGAGTGAGGCCCTGGTGGTGGGGAGGCAGGTGCAATTAATTAATTGCAGTATTTCTAATTAATCCAGGTGAGAAACGGCGAGGGTCTGACCTGAGGTGCTGGCAGTGAGTTTGGAGGGATAGATTCCAGAGATATTAAAAAGGTCCACGAGATTGGTTTATATCATTGATTGGGTATAACAGGCAAGATGGACAAGAGAAAAGAACTGAAAATGAGCTCGGTGATGACCTGGTCCCATTCTCTCACTTCAGAGAGCAGGAAACGAGCCCAGGAAGGTCCATGACGTGTCCACACAGCGAGTGACAGGGCCAGGTCTGGGGACCCAGGTTTCCCGACAGCCACTGCATGTTCCTTACCCACAACACAGGCTGCCTGTCCCCTCCTGGGACATTCTCTTGTCAGGTGAGCCAGGAGCTGTGCTGGGCCACCAGGTCAGCAGGTAGGAGGCAAGGCCGAGTCTGAGGGAGGATTAGCCCTGCCCATCATTTCGTTCTGGAAGGCCCGGAAGGCCTGTGTTCCCGTTTGTGGCGTCTGAGACCCTCCCACCCCCGTGGGATGGGGTGAGTGGGGCTAGTCCACTCAGACGGTCTCCTCGAGCATGAAGATACTCAGCAGCTTCCTGCTGGGGTGCGAGCTCCCTGTGGCCAGGGTTTCAGGGTTGCTGCTGTTGCATTGTTTTCATTCACTGCTGCAGCCCGTGTGCAGAGCAGGGCACCGATAGCCAGGTTAGTTCCATTAAGGGGGAGACTGAGCCATTGTTTTTTTCCAATCGACCTTTGATGTTAAACTCTGGCCCTGCATCATCTTCATCACAAATGCCCTTTGATTGACTGAGGTCTTTCTGCTCCTTGTGCTTTCGGATATTAAATGTGCACGTGTGACGGTGCAGTTTGTGGTGCCATGAAGGTGACGTGACCGGGTGTGGGTGCATGTGTGTGAGTCCGTGCACGCGCCCACACGCGTACGTTTGTGCACTCCTATTGCACGCGGGCCTTACTCATTGCCGTCTCCCACTACCCAGGTCTGAGTACAGTGGCTCCCCCGGTTCACCACGGACCCTCAGTTCCTACCGCCGTGATCCCCCTGCCACCTGGGACCCACCTACTCTTCGCCCAGACCGGGAAGATAGAGCACCTCCCCCTGGAGGGAAGCACCATGACCAAGACGGAAGCCAAGGCGCTGCTTCACGCCCCGGTGAGTGCTGGCCGATGGCACTTGGTGACAATTTCTGCTTCAATGGCCTGGAGCAACGAGCGGGGTGCAGTCAGCCCAGGGACCAGGGCTGGACCCCTGGACCCAGGACCTCTTCATTCTGTGTGACCCTGGGTGTCCACCTCTAAATGGGGCCACTGTATTCCTAAGCACCCCCGTGAGGCTCGAGGGTGGGAGCACAAACAGGAGGGCTTCCAGAGAGACCCCTTTGGTATCTGACCCCTCAGGTGGGCGCGTCATGTGAGTTTGCTCTCTTGTCTGCGAGCATCTGCCAGGTTTGATGTTGCCATCCCTGCTAAATTAGCAACGTGACTCATCTTTCGGCAGCCGCTCAGCTCAAGATGCTCCTGTCTGCCCAGAGGCAGTAAGTAACCAGAGCTTTTCAAAGCTTCAAAGATGCATTTTGTGAGTCGGGGAATTTTTGTCCGTTAGTTAGAGGTCAGACACTTTTGAGGAGCTTTTCTGTCTGGGATCCTGACCTCCTGCCAGGAAACCAAACCTGAGACCTGGTGGAAGCTTCTGGCTCTGGACTCAGGGTTGCCAGGGCAGTGGGGGCCGTCAGGGTCCTCTAAGGAGTGAAGAAGTAGCAGCGAGTGGGCTACCGGCTCTTAGAGATGAAAGTCCAGCAGGAATCCTCTTTACCCCTCAGTGCTGGTTGCAGAGCCTGCTTGAAGATTCCGGGTAGAAATGTTACTTTCTTCTCATCTTCCTTTCCCTACTCCCCTGTCTTTCCCACCTGCCCTATTTTCTCTTCCTGCATGGATCGCTACACACCGCCATACACCCTCTTCTTTTTGACCAGGGAGGAAACATCATCAAAAAAAGTCTGCAAAATAAAAATGCTTCTTTTTTAAAAAATTTATGTTATTGAAGTATAGTTGATTTACAATGTTGTGTTAATTTCTGCTCTACAGCAAAGTGATTCAGTTATACATATATATATATACATTCTTTTTCATGTTCTTTTCCATTATGTTTTATCATAGGATATTGAATATAGTTCCCTGTGCTCTACAGTAGGACCTTGTTTATCCATTGTTGTTTATCCCTTTTGTTTATCCATGTAATTGTTTGCATCTGCTCATCCCAAACTCTCATTCCTTCACCCCCACCACCTCCCCCTTGGCAACCACAAGTCTGTTCTCTGTCTGAGTCTGTTTCATAGTTAAGCTCATTTGTGTCATATTTTAGATTCCACATATAAATGATGTCATATGGTATTTGTCTTTCTCTTTCTGACTTACTAACTTACTAGAGATGATAATCTCTAGGTCCATCCATGGTAAAAATGCTTTTCAGAAGCCTCTTGCAAAGCAGCCTTCATTGGATTCATGTTCTTCCCCAACACAAAACCCTCTGATGGGTTCCCTTAACCCAGAAAAATATCCAGTTCTTTCCATGGCCTCCGGCTACCTCTCCCACCCCATTCCCTACCACTGCCCCCTCACTCACCGGCTGCAGCCTTCTGGCCTTCTAGCTGGTCCTCAACTCACCACGCACACTCCCACCTCAGGGCCTTTGCACTTGCTGTCCCCCCTGCCTGGAGTTCTCTCATTCCAGACACTTGCACGGTTCACTGCTGCATGTCACTTGAATTTCTGCTGGCACATCAGCTCTTAGAGAAACCTGTCCTGGCTGTCCTATCCAGACTGCAGCCTCCACCTACCCTGCTTTGTCTTTCATCAGGCACCCAGCACTACTCGAAACATTGTATATCAGGGTACATGTTCTATGTCTGGTGTATCTCTTCCCACCAAGAATATAAGCACAGCAAGAGCAGAAATTGTCCATCTATTTCATGGAGGTGTTTCACAGTGGTATTCGCAGATCCCAAACAGTGCTTGGCACTTGAAAAGTATTTGCTGAACAAATGTGTAAGTGATCTTTGTGATTTCCTGTTGCCTCACTGAAGCACACATCCCTCAAGGGGTAATCATCATTCTTCCTCCGTATCCACTAGCACACACTCCCGGGTAGTGGGAGTGCGTTAAATTCCGTGTGAAAGTCGTTTTCCCCCAAGACCAAGGGGAGAGGCTTAAATGCCAAATGAGGCTATGAAAAGCAGGAAATTGAGATGGGATCAGTGGAGGGAGAGTGCTGAAACAACATTATAAATATTCACTGTGTCCTTCCTATCTATGTATCATCTATCTGTCTGTCCTTCTATGTATGTATGTATGTATGTGTCTGTCTATCTATCTATCTTTACCATTTAGCTATTTTAACTGTAGCTAATGCCACTGTGGCATTAAGTACAACAATCATCACCATCTATCTCCGGAACCTTTTTCATCATCCCAAACTGAAACTCTGGATCCATTCAATAATAACTCCCTCCTCCCCTGCCAGCCCTTTGCATCCCCTTCTACTTTCTATCTCTATGAATTTGCCTGTTCTAGGGACCTCCTATAAGTGGAATCATATAGTATTTGCCCTTTCGTAACTGGTTTACTTTATTTAGTATAATGTCTTCAGATTTCATCCATGTTGTAGCATGTGTCAGAACTTCCTTCCTTTTTAAGGCTGAATTATATTCCATTATATGGATGTATCACATTTTGTTTATCCATTCATCCATCAGTGGAGAACTTGGGCTGCTTCCACCTTTTGGCTATTGTGAATAGTGTTGCTATGTACATGGATTTACAAACATCTGTTCAAGTCCTTGCTTTCACTTCTTTTGCAAGACCTGGAATTACATGGTAATTCTATTTTTAATTTTTTGAGGAACCACTCTACGGTTTTCCTTAGCACTGCACCATTTTGCATTCCCACCGCCAGAGCACAAAGGTTCCAATTTCCCTACTACCTTGTCAACACTTATTATTTTCTGTTTTTTAATTGTAGCCATCCTAATATGTGTGAAGTGGTATCTCGTGGTTTTGATTTGTATTTCTCTAATGATTAGTGATGTTAGCATCTTGTCATATACTTATGGACAATTTATATATCTTTGGAAAAATGTCTATTCATATCCTTTGCCCATTTTGTAATTGGGTTGTTTTGTTCTTATTGTTACTGAGTTGTAGGAGTTCTTTATGTATTCTATCAGCCCCTTATCAGTTACATGATTTGCAAATATTTTATCACCTTCTATGGGTTGGTTGCCTTTTCACTTTGTTGATTGTGTCTTTTACTGAACAAAAGTTTTTAATTTTGATAAGATCCAATTTATTTTTGCTTTTGATGTCATATCCAAGAAATCATTGCCAAATCCAATGTTATGAGGCTTTCAACTATGTTTTCTTCTAAGAGTTTTGTATTTTTAGCTCTTACATTTAGACTTTTGCTTCATTTTGAGCTAATTTTCGTATATGGTGTATGGTAAGGATCTCTGTTCCTTTATGACGTGACTTTTGGAGGGCAAGTGTCTGCTGATAACCCTGATTCTCCCAGTAAAAGAGCATCCTGGTCTTACACTTCTATGGTCCCCAGGGCCTCACTTTGCATTTCCATACACACTTTAGAATAAGCTTGTTAGTTTCTACCAAAAAGAAAAGAAAAGGAAAGGAAAGAAAAGAAAAGAAAAGCCTGCTGGGATTTTGATATGGATAGCACTGGATCTTTAACTCTATTTAGGGATATCCTAAACTTTATTTAGGATATCTTAGCAATATTAAATCTTATGATCCATTAAACTAGCATCTCTTCATTTATTTGGGTCTTCTTTAATTTCACTCTACAGTGTTTTATAGTATTCAATATAGAATCTTGCACATTTTAAAATACTTATTCTTAAATATTTTGCTGCTATTATAAACATTATTATTTTAAAATTCTACTTTTTGCTGGTATGTAGAAATACAATTTTACATTGACCTTGGATCCTGCAACCTTGCTAGATTCAATTTTTAGTTAAAATATTATTATAGATTCCCCAGGAATTTCTACATAAATAATCATAGTCTTGGGGCTTCCCTGGTGGCGCAGTGGTTGAGAATCTGCCTGCCAATGCAGGGGACACGGGTTCGAGCCTTGGTCTGGGAAGATCCCACATGCCGCGGAGCAACTGGGCCCGTGAGCCACAACTACTGAGCCTGCGCGTCTGGAGCCTGTGCTCCGCAACAAGAGAGGCCACGATAGTGAGAGGCCCGCGCACCGCGATGAAGAGTGGCCCCCGCTCGCCGCCAACTAGAGAAAGCCCTCGCACAGAAACGAAGACCTAACACAGCCAAAAAAAAAAAAAAAAAATCATAGTCTTAAAATAGAGTGATTTTACCTCTTCCTTTCCAATATTTATGTTTTATTTAATTTTTATGATTTTCAGTTGGGCAAAGATTTCTTAGACGATATACAAAAAGCATTAGCCATAAAGAAAAATAAAATTGTACTTAATACAAATTTAAAACTTTTGCTCTCCAAAAACATCATTAAGAAAATGAAAAAGTGCTATTTACTGAGAAAAAATATACATATACATACATACATATATATATGTGTATGACAACAGATTTTTTTTAAAAATATATTTATTTATTTATTTATTTATTTATTTATTTATTTATTTATGGCTGTGTTGGGTCTTCGTTTCTGTGCGAGAGCTCTCTCCAGTTGTGGCAAGCGGGGGCCACTCTTCATCACGGTGCGCGGGCCTCTCACTATTGCGGCCTTTCCTGTTGCGGAGCACAGGCTCCAGACGCACAGGTTCAGTAATTGTGGCTCACGGGCCTAGTCGCTCTGCGGCATGTGGGATCGTCCCAGACCAGGGCTCGAACCCGTCCCCTGCATTGGCAGGCAGACTCTCAACCACTGCGCCACCAGGGAAGCCCCGACAACAGATTTTTATCTGAAATATATAAAGAAATCCTTCAACTCAATAATTTAATTTTTAAAATGGACAAAAGAGGGACTTCCCTGGCGGTCCAGTGGTTAGGACTCCACACTTCCACTGCAGGGGGCATGGGTTCGATCCCTGGTCGGGGAACTAAGACCTTGTATGCTGCGTGGCACAGCCAAAAAAAAAAAAAAGACCAAGACTTGAAGACAATTCATTTCAAAAGGTATCTAAGTGCCTCTAAGCATGGGAGAGAGTCCCACCATCATCATTCACTAGTAGGTGGACCACTCTCACCACTGGTCTGCACTTCCAGGATAAAGTCATCATTGGACTGGCCTTCGACTGTGTGGACAAGATTGTTTACTGGACCGACATCAGTCAGCCTTCCATTGGGAGAGCCAGTCTGCATGGTGGAGAGCCAAGCACCATCATCCGACAAGGTGGGCAAGCAAATGTCATTCTTCCTTTTCGGTTTTGCTTCTAGCAGCCCACGTGGCTCTTGGGAGAGAGGGGAGAGGTGCAGTGTATGGTTGCTTACAGGATATGGTAATCTGAGAGGGGCTGGGTTCTCAACCTCAAACATCGCCTTTTCCAGCCTTCTCTGAAGAGTCCTCTGAGGACTCATCACTAAATCATGAACATCTTAGCTGGGATTTGTTGCTAGCCTGAGGAGAATAAAATTAAAACAGGGTAAGTGTCCATGCCTGTCTCTGCAAGCTTCTGTAGCCAGTTTTAAAGAATAATAAAGGCCAAACTCAACCATCCAGTTTGGATATACATTTCACCCTCTGGCTGCTGAGCCTAGAACCGATTCTCAGACTGTCTGCCCCAGGGTGGGTGGTCCATCAGGCAATACGCAGATGAATCGTAAAGATGGGAGGATCACAAGCATATTGGCAAATATTGTCCCTGAGAAGTGAGTCTATTCCCAAGACAGTTTTCCAGTTGAAGGGTTGTCACTTCAACCTGTAACCTCATGGTGGGGTGGGTCTCCTCTCTTCTACCTCACCCCCACTGGACCTTGCTCAGATTGCCAGAAGAGTACAGAAAATCAGGCTGAACTCTTACAGACATTTCTGTTTTTGTTGCATCACTGATGATAAAGCACATGGCACTTTGGCACAGCTTACCCCTCAACATTTAACCTCAATTCCTTAACTCATGGATGCTGATTTAAGCCAAGGACTCTATTATGTTAATGCCTACCTTCAACAAGTCAAGGCTATTTTAGGTGGATATGTTTTATCAAGATTCAGGTCCATTATGACAAAAAGCCAAGGGCCTGTAAAAATTCTCCTGTACTGAAAAGGTCTAATATTACACATTACTAAGTCTGTGACTCATCAGCTGACTTGCAGATATTTTCAATCAAAAGGCATTGTCATGCCAATGATATTTGCTGTGTAAAATCATCTTGTTTCCTCTGCAAAACACTCAAATCAAAGATACATCCTTAAAATATATGAGCCTCTTTGGTATTTCTTTTTACTTGGGGCCAAGTGTAGATTTTCTGATTTCCAATTTAACATTTCCCTAGAAATTGGTACTCTGGAAGGGTCCCTGTGCCTGCGGAGTAGCCCCTGGGGCATGTTTTTCCTTCCTTGACTCCTTCACGAGAGATGATGTAGCAGGAATTAAACTGAGGTTGAGTTAAATATGTCTGACTTTGGACATAGACCTCAAATCCTTTTCTGGAATCCAGTATGCTATTTAAATAATGTCTGCTAGTTTTCATGGCTTGCTTTAATGAACAGAAGTTTGAAAATGCCTTTTTGTATCTTATCACTGTTAAAAATGTTGTTGCTATTGTCTGTGATTTGACTTCAAAACCCAGTGGAAGAGGGGAGTAGGTCATCTTTTGCTATTTCCTGTTGCTTTTGGAACTGATAATCATCCAAGAAAGCTATAAGCACAGTAAGAAACATTCCAGACAAAAGCCCACTGTGAAAACATAGAATTAAATCAGAATGTGATCTTTGTAGAAGAAAGATCCCTAGGGATACATTTTTTTTTTAATTTCAAAAAGAGAGAAAGAAACTTCCACTTACATCTTCATCATGGTATGTGTTGGTACATTCCTAGTGAGTGAAAATGGCAGTGTGTATCTTTTCTTTTTCTTTTCTTCCTAATTTCATAACGTCTGAATCCTGGGTTTCTCTGTCTTTCCTTGAGTTAAAGTCCTAGCCAAATATCTTTGATATTTGTATCGTCATCTGTTTCCTTTCAACATAATCAGTGTGGAATATATTGCCCTGACATCTTCCCATCTTGCCCTGACTCACAGCAAAGGATGAGGTTTTCCAGGCATGTCCTTTGGCTCCTTATCCCATAAAGAAGTATTTTCCTGGTTGGGGAAGGAGGTATGGTTGCTCTTGGGTTTGACGTCAAGAGCAGGGCTGTTTATAAAGAGACAACATGACATGGAGTTCCTTCCTGGAACTTGTAAAGAGACGCTCATTGAACAGCCTTCGCTGGTCCCGCTGTTCTGTGTGTGTCTGAATAGCTCATGCCTCTCAGACAGGATGTACTCATTCCAAATATACCCCAGAATGATTTCTTCTGATATTGTCTGAAAGTTGAAAGGGGCCTTTGGAGTCCAGTCTCACCATCCCTTTGCCTCTAGGGACATGGAAAATATTTTAATACTTTATAAATCTTTACTTTTGGTTAGAACAATAAAGAACTTGTTTAAAATTAGAAACTGCTGTTTTTAATTCTTAATAAACTTCCTCTGGTGGGGGTCCTTTGAGGGGGCTTAGATATTGCCGGCATTCACAATCATGATCGTATTAGGGGTCTAGTGAAAGCCGATATGGAGGGGGCTGAAGGTTGGGATTGCTTCTCTATTGATGAAAGAACACAGTGCTGCACCTGCCACAACTAAGGAGCCAGCGAGCCGCAACTAAGGAGCCCGCCTGCCACAAATAAGACCCGATGCAACCAAATAAAGAAAGAAAGAAAGAAAGAAGAAAAAAAAAACAGTGCTGGGATGGTTTCCTCGTACCAGGCCCCTGGGGCAGGGTGGCTCCATCCTCGGCTCTCCCCCTTCCTGTTTCCACTTCCAGCTGTACTAATGACCTTCGATTCTATAATCAGCAGAGGGGAAAGAATCCCAGATGACACCAGTAAAACGCTGGTGGGGTTTTAGCTTTTAGCTTGATTGTATTTCTAGTCAGGAAACCATTGCAATCTTGACCTCCTGATTAGGTTAGGTGGGTGCTGAAGGTTCCCATTGCAGTCAGCTGATGCTGTGGCAACCCCTGGCTTGGAAATCAGTTGCTTATAGCCTAGTAAGGACTTCTGGGTGCTATTCACAATTCCTGACACCCCTTCTTTGTAATCCTAATACTTGTATAAAAGTAATAACAGCTGTGATTTCTTGCATATATTAGTTCTCTGAAATGACCTTTTCCCCCCATTGATGAATAAGGTAAATCTGTCCTGTTCCCATCTTCAGATCTTCCTGTGCCTCCCCTTTGCATAAGGGATAAGCGCTAAGCTCATTAACACGGGCATCCTAACTTCATCTCTGGCCACCCTCCACCCTCGGGGTCTCCAGCCATGCAAAATCACATACGGTTTACTTCAGGCCATGTCTTTCTTCCTTTAGACTTATGTGCTGGTCCTACTACCTGGAAAACCTTTATCCAGGATCTTTGCCTGACAAAGTCCTGTTGTTTCTGCAGGAGCCAGCTTTAGGAGGTGTTATCTCCCCCAGGAATCCTTCCCTGGTCTCCCCAGGTTGAGTCCAGTGTCCCTCCTTCATGTTCCCACAGAACCTGGAACTCAGTCTGAACTGTGATTGGCTGTGGGCTTCTTGAAGGCAGGGCCACAGCTTCAGCATCTTTATGGGCCTGGCTCCCAATGTGGATGTCCATCGAGGGAATGAGTAGCATTTTTCAATTTGTCACTAAGTGTTACTTATCTTAAACAACAAGCATTTAACACTCTCATTTGTTTTTTCAAAGTGCAAGGATTGGATGCCAGGTGAAATAGCACTGAGTAATCACAAAAACCTCATCTTACTTGCTTTAAAAAAAATCAGGAGTGTTTGGTGTTTGCTTCTAGATCTTGGAAGCCCAGAAGGCATTGCTCTTGACCATCTTGGCCGCAACATCTTCTGGACGGATTCTCACCTGGATCGGATAGAAGTTGCAAAGCTGGATGGGACCCAGCGCCGGGTGCTGTTTGAGACTGATTTGGTGAATCCCAGAGGCATCGTAACGGATTCCGTGAGAGGGTATCTTTGCGTAAATCTGTGTGTGCGTCTCTTCTATTTGTATCTGCCCTTTTGGATTTTCTCAAATGTTAGGCTGTAACTCCAGCATTGCTCTCCTGAAGTGAATGAGTTTAGGATGAGTGAGTCTACAGTTGGTGGCTTACAGATATCCATGGTGAAATGGCAGTATGTTTACGTGTGATCATGGACTTGATACCATGTTCCACTTTCCAATCTTTTACCAAGAGCCTTTGTAAGTTGACAGCTCAGAAATTGGGTATTTCCACTTGGGTTGAATGTGAATCAACACCTGACTTGTATCGACCCCAGAAGAGTATCAAGGTAGCATAAATGTCCCCCTGGGGCTCCTTCCTGGGGGCCAACCCAGCATGAACACCTTGGAGTCCCTCCCTATGGGTTTTGTCAGCATATCAGTGCTTTTTCTCCCTTTCCCTTACTGCAAGCTCTACATCTTACACCCCAGGCCCGTGTCTCCTTGACGCTTTGACTCCTTCCCTTTGAGACCACATCTCTTGTTCTGTGGCCACTCAGCCACCTCCCTGACAGCAGGTGCCTTGACCACTGCCTCTGCCAGCCTTGCTTCTGGGCCTCATCTCCTGGGTCTGCTGTGCCTTCCTGTTTGGTGACAGCATATGGGAATTATTCCCATGTGTTTATGTCAGTTATGGTGTTCTGGTTTTTTTTTAAACAGTTTTACTGAGATATAATATGTAACTTATGTTTAAAGGGAGTGAAATTGTGAGTAACAGAAAGATTCAAGTGAAGAGCCAAATCCAAGGGTCTTTGCAAAGGAAAGTATGTCTTGACGCCTGCAGATCCTTTTTAGCCATTCTGTGTCTCAGTGTCTGCTAATGTCTTCACCATGGGTTCTTTTTAAGTGTTTTTTTTTCTTAATGAACTTATTTTTTAAATTTTAATTTTTTTTGGCCACACCTTGCAGCTTGCAGGATCTTAGTTCCCCGACCAGGGTTGGAACCCAGGCCCTCAGCAGTGAAGGCGCGGAGTCATAACCCCTGGACCGCCAAGGAATTCCCCTCTTTTAAAGTGTTTTTTTTGTTGTTGTTGTTATTTTTTTAACTTTTTATTTTATGTTAGAGTCGAGTTGATTTATAGTGTTGTGTCAGTTTCAGGTGTACAGCAAAGTGATTCAGTTATACATATACATGTATCTATTCTTTTTCAAATTCTTTTCCCATTTAGGTTGTTAGATAATATTGAACAGAGTTCCCTGTGCCATATAGTAGGTCTTGTTGGTTATCCATTGTTTTTAAATTAATTAATTAATTAATTAATTTTTTGGCCGTGTTGCATTTTCATTGCTGCACACAGGCTTTCTCTAGTTGTGTCAAGCGGGGGCTATTCTTTGTTGTGGTGCGCGGGCTTCTCATTGCAGTGGCTTCTCTTGTTGCAGAGCATGGGCTCTAGGCACCCGGGCTTCAGTAGTTGTGGCATGCAGGCTCAGGAGTTGTGGCGCATGGGCTCTAGAGCACAGGCTCAATAGTTGTGGCTCACGGGCACTAGAGCACAGGCTCAGTAGTTGTGGCTCCTGGGCTCTAGAGTGCAGGCTCAGTAGTTGTGGCGCACGGGCTTAGTTGCTCTGCGGCGTGTGGGATCCTCCAGGACCAGGGCTCGAACCCATGTCCCCTGCATTGGCAGGCAGATTCTTAACCACTGCGCCACCAGTAGTGTGTACATGTCAATCCCAAATTCCCTAACTATCCCTCCCCCCAACCCTTCCCCTCTGGTAACCATAAGTTCATTCTCCAAGTCTGTGAGTCTTAAGTGTTTTCTAAGTGAAATTTTTCTCATGCATCTTCATATTTTTCTTCCTCTTTCTCCTCCTTTTCCTCCTCCAGGAATCTTTATTGGACAGACTGGAACAGAGATAGCCCCAAAATCGAAACTTCCTACATGGATGGCACAAACCGGAGGATCCTTGTGCAGGATGACCTGGGTTTGCCCAACGGGCTGACCTTTGATGCCTACTCATCTCAACTCTGCTGGGTGGATGCAGGTGATGGAAAGCCCCAGGCCTGGCTCCTGGGGTTGGAACAGTGCTTTGTTTTTTACCAAACAATTATTGTTACCCCCTGTACTATCAAGATTATCTGTTATGGGGAAGAGAGCATAAGATAACTGCTTTTTTCCTGCACAAACAATAGCTGCATATCTTTGCTCTGAAATTTATTGTTTCTCTAGGCTTGACACAGTCTAGGGAGAGGTCTTAATCTTCCAGGTCAGGGATCAGCAAACTACAGCCTTGGGCCAAATCCAACCTCCTTGGTATAACCCAGGAGCTATAAACGGTTTTCACATTTTTAAAAAAATTAATTTATTTATTTGTTTTTATTTTTGGCTGTGTTGGGTCTCCATTGCTGCGCACAGGTTTTCTCTAGTTGCGGCGAGCAGGGGCTACTCTTTGCTGCGGTGCGTGGGCTTCTCATTGCGGTGGCTTCTCTTGTTGCAGAGCATGGGCTCTAGGCGCGTGGGCTTTGGTAGTTGTGGCTTCAGTAGTTATGGCTCATGGGCTCTAGAGCGCAGGATCAGTAGTTTTGGTACACAGGCCTAGTTGCTCCGTGGCATGTGGGATCTTCCCGGACCCTGCAGGGCTCGAACCCGTGCCCCCTGCATTGGCAGCCAGATTCTTAACCACGGCACCACCAGGGAAGCCCCGGTTTTCGCATTTTTAAATGTTACATTTTAAAAGGTTATATACAGCACGTGGAAAGGAGGGCCTCTGGAGTGGGGAGTTCTGGAGTTTGGAGAGAGAAAAATGTAGCTGGAGCTTCAGCTTCCTATTTGCCACCAACAAAATTATCAGCATCTTCCATCAACCATGCGCTATGGATCCCTCCCTCTCTCCTACTCATTTCCCTCAAGCATTTTAAGACGCCCCAGTGAAGAGCCTTAAAGAAGCAGCCCAGGATCATGCATTCTCTTTGCCTCTTGGAAAACAGGGAAGCCTGCATGGCGAGTTCCCACCTCACATAGGAAGAGAAGGGCCAAATAAAGGGAAAAGAACTTTCAAAGATATAAAGAAGGTGTCTCATTCCTCCACATCCAATAGTACTTGTGTACAATGCTTTAAAAGATGGACGCAAAGTTTGATGGGCCTGCCTGCAGTTACCAATGCCATCGTGTGCTCTGGACTCTACCCATTTTTACTGAGTGTATAATCTATGTAGTCATTTCTAACTGAGTGCTACACCATAATACGATTTCACCGAGGCCTCCAAAACACTGTGTATTTTAATTTGCATTTTCATAAGACTATTTGGGCAAGCTCAAGTGGTAATGCAAAATTTCTTATTATAGGATACTTCAGAGTTTCAGATTTAAGACAATGACAACTTAATTCAGTTGGCATTAGAGCTATCTAAAATTTTTTTTAATCCATAGACTTTTTTGCAAACAAACTAGTTGGCTCAAATGTATTAGTCTCACACTCCTGCTGAGGCTCATTTTATATTTCACATGCAAGAATCTGAACATCTCAGAAATGTCAGTACAAATCACACATTCAGCCTAGTCATATTCATTTTCAGTACAGTCAAGTCTTCTCCCAAAGACCAAATAATTTGATATAAATACTCCACCTTTCATACTGGGGACAAACTAAACCTTGGCATTTTCAGTAAAATATTTGTTTACATTAATAAAATAGATTGATACTGTAAAATAAATAAATAAATAAATAAAACGTTATATAAATGCTTATATAATGTCCTGGATTTTGCCTCTTGGCTCACAAAACCTAAACTAGTTACTAACTGGCCCTTTAAGAAAAAGTTTGCTGACCCCCAGAGCCTGTCCTCATCCTGATACCTATTAAGCAAGTCACAACTTAACATTCTTGTAGCTCCCGCTTGTCCCCAAGGGCTTAGGCAGGACTTGAGGCCAAGGAAGATAAAGTAATGCAGCCCTGATGTGTGCTCCTGCCCGGGCAGATTTGGGGTGTCCCTCGGGCGAGGGATGTGGGCAGGATGCTCGGTTGGGGAGGAATGTCAGTCATCCATCAAGTCTCCCTTGTGTTCCTGCTTTGTTCTAGACACTGTCAGGTGCCACGGGGGATGCAGGGAGTAAAGCCACGGGGGATGCAGGGAGTAAAGCGTGCACAGTTAAGTGAAAGCCCAGGCCTTAAGTTGGTCATGATGCGGGTATTGACGCGAGGCTGTGCAGCTTGGCAATTCTAAGGGCTCTGAATGCAGGGAGGGGAGGTTTGGAGAGGCTTCAGGGAGAAGGGACTTGAGCAGGAGCTGGAAGATGGCATCGTTCCTAGGTCCCCGGGAACTGGTGAGACGGGGTGCTCTTCTTCTGCTCCAGCTTCTGTCTCCCCATCCGAACCGGGTATGGGTACTGGATGGAGGGGGTGTTGACCAATGAGGGGCCAGGGAGGATGAACAGACAACTTTGCTGTTTAGAAGAGCAAGTCTTGTGTTCTCTAGGATATGAGCCTGTAACGCTCACTCTCACCCTTGCCCTCATTACTCTCGTTTTTGGACACAAAGGGGCCATTTCTTGTATGAACAATGGACGACTTGTGTTTGCCCCACACAGGCACCCATCAGGCCGAATGCCTGAAGCCCGATCAGCCCAGCAGACGTAAGGTTCTTGAAGGGCTCCAGTATCCTTTCGCCGTTACAAGCTTCGGGAAGAATCTGTATTACACAGACTGGAAGACGTACGTCAGCAGCTGGAGCGCGGGGGGCGGGGGGGCCTGCCCTGCCGCCCTCTCTGGAGGCCACGCCCTTCCCAAGTGGCCTCTTGGCTTGACCTTCCCGCCTCCAGAGGTGCCCCCTCTGCCTCGCCCTCTGGTTGTCAGAGAGGAGGGCGAGGAATGGGAGGCAGGGCCTCTAGGGGAGCAGGGGATGCCATGTATCATCTGGATGCAGCTTCAAGTGCAGACTTGGACTTCCTGAGCATGTCTGTTCTCTCCCTAGGAGCTGACCTCGGTCACTTGGCTGGTGGGCTCCATGCCCCTATTTTATTTTAATTCTTAAACTGCAGTATTCCCAAAGCCCCTTCTTGACCAGCTCTTCCTGCAGGAAGGTGGGGTTAAACCAAGCAAGCAGATGTGGCAAGGGCATCTGTATAGAAAGCCGATTTCCCAGCTTGGAATTTAGAGCTGGAGGGAAGAGCTAGCTGACCTTTGTCCATTTCTTTTTTTTTAAGAAGCCAGAGAACTGCACGCTTGTCTCTTCCCAGGAAGAGGGAGGGATGGCTAGGAAGCAAGGCCAGTGAATCTGTTTATGGCCTCCAAATTATCCCCCAAACAACAAAAGAGGCTGCCCCCTAGAGAAAAGTTCAAGACATTAGATGTATTTTAACCTCCCATCCTTTGGTGCTCTGTAGGAATTCCGTGGTCGCTGTGGATCTTGCTATTTCCAAAGAGACGGATTCCTTCCATCCCCACAAACAGACCCGGCTGTATGGCATCACCACCGCCCTGTCTCAGTGTCCCGAAGGTAATTCACCTGTGCTCTAACTGGTCAGGGGGCTGGGGGCACTCTGGGGCTCAGAGCCCACACTCTGGCTGCTACCTATGTGGCCTCTCGTAGCCCTTATCACATGGCAGGTGAGACACAGTCCCTTCCGTCAAGGGTCTTCATTATTGAGTAGGTGAGCCAAGATGAATCAATAGAAAATGTTAAGGAATGAAGTGGATAGAGGATAAGGGTGAGGAAAAGTATCGACTCTTGGGCTGGGTCTAAAAGTATGCGGTCTTCAGGTTCCAAGGAGGAACATCAGTGTTAGGATCTCTGCTGCTTTAAAATCCATCCATTTGGCCTGATAGCAACAACAATAATTCATGATAATAATAATTGCCAGGCAAACATGGATGTGATACTTACTGTGAGCTAGGTACATCACATATATTAAGTCACTTAGCATACTAAGTGCTTTGTATCTACTAATTCACTTAATCCTTGTAGCAACCCTACGAGGGTAGGTACTATTATTATGCTCACCTTATAAATAAGGAAACTGAAGCCACTTGCCCAGAGTCACACGGTCACTTATGGTGCTCACGATGGCAGAACTGGGGATGAGCTATGCAGCCTGGCTTGAGTCTGTGCTAGGCTGCCTCTCCAAATTCTCTCCCCTAACCCAGCCTCCTTCCTGGCTTCCCTCCTGTCCCGCAGTCAAGTAGCCAAGCTAGATAAAGAGTACATTGTGCTTTAAAATTCCAACTCCATGTTCTGATCAGAGCTGGAAAACCCTCCCTGAGATCTGTTTAATAGCTTCAGTGGTAAATCTGCATAGCCCCCAGATCAGGAATCAAGGTTTTTGCACATCTGGCAAATCCTTAATGATGAGGAAACAGTCAATAGATAAGCTGAGCTGAGTGCCCTGTGCAGCCTTCCCTGTTCCCCAGGAGCCCCCATAAGCTTGGCCTCCCAGAGACCAAAAAGGGGTCTAGTATGGAGGCCACTCTCCTAGCTGTTGAGCTGACTTCTGCCTTTTCCAGGTCACAACTACTGCTCAGTGAACAATGGTGGCTGCACCCACCTCTGCTTGGCCACCCCAGGAAGCAGGACCTGCCGTTGCCCTGACAATACCCTGGGCGTTGACTGTATCGAGCGGAAATGAAGACAAGAGTGCCTCGTTCCCTCTCTAAAATATTTCACAGCAACACCCTACTTGAAAGGGTCCAGACTGAAAACTGTCTGACCTGGTGGCTAAGTGGCCACCAGGTCCAGGGCCAACCCAGCCTGAGCCCCAACAGCATTGCCCTCACTGTTCCCCAAAACATATGCCCTGCAATTCTGGAATGGGAAAGCCTCTACTCCTACGCAAAGACAGAAAACCTCTCTGACCCCAACCCTCAGACAAGCTTATACAGCCCTGAGTGAGGATTATATGCCCCATCCTGGTGCTGGAAATTTTCCCCAACCTTAACACCCCAGTGGTGAGCAGAACCTCCCCAGGCCTGAGCCGCCCCTTCCCTGTGGCCTTACGAGCTCAGCCTCACTCTGAGATACCCATCATCCCGTCAGCTGCTGAACACACCAGCCAGGATTGTCTAGGCAAGGCTGTGAGCAAAGGAGGGAGTTAGCCCTCCCACACTTTCGTCTTGGTGCTCTGATTTCCCTCTTTGTACTCCTGGCTTTTAACCCCTGAGTTCTGTACCACCTGCATCCTGCCCAAGGCCCACATTATAGAGAGCAAGCCCCGCTTTTTGGTCAAAACCCATCCTGTCCGAAGGATACGTGGGTATTTGGTGGATGATACTGAGCAGCCTCTCCCAGAAAAGTTATTGGCATTTCAGCAGTAGTCTTTGGTAGTCAAAGGCTCAAATCAAAGGAGTGTCCAGTAGTAGGAATTTCAATGTGTAGAGTCAGATGTTTGAGGATGGGGATTCTATTGATGTGCCTTAAATTATACCAAAGATTACCAGAGCACTTGGATCCTAGCATCTGGTCTCTGGGGCGGCACAGCCCCACTGCTGGCACCTGTGTCCAGCCTCCTAATGGAGACCCATGTGAGACACAGGATGGGGCTGGTACCAGTGATGACACCCCCTATAGTCCCTCACCTCTGGCCTCCACCCATGAGATCCAATCTACAATCAACCCTAAGCTTTCTTCTCCTTTGTTTCTCCCTCTATCCATGGCCCTTGCTGGCTGTATTCTCATGCAAAATCACAATCCAGGAGGGCCAAACTGAATATTTATACTAGTGATCCAGACCGTTTATTGCTCATTGGTGTAATTAAAAGGACCATTGCCACATTTCATGTGTATGTTTCTACAGTTTGTTTAGAAAAAACTCCTGACTATATATAGCTAGTGGGTTTTTTTGTTTGTTTGCTTGTTCTTTTTGTCAACTGCTTCCCAGAGTCCTAAAATGATAGAAATTTTGGATTGAAAGCTGAGAATAAAGAATTTGAGTCAGTAAAGATCGGGGTAAGGGAGTAGAGAAGACTCAGAAGTATCTCAAAGAGATTGACCAAGAGCAGGAACGGAAAGCCCAAGAGAAAGGGTGGAGGAGGGGATTTAACAATAGCAATGAGAAAAACTCTTAAATAACGCCAAAGAAAAAAATGGTATGTTCCTTGCCAGAGAACACTTATACACTTGACATGGAAGAATATGCCTGTTTTTCTCCTTAAGGAAGAGACCCCTCTTCTTATCTGCAAACCTCAGGACACTCAGCCCCTCCCACCCCCTTTTCTGCAGTACATGAGACCTGAATCAAGAGAGCCTTTCCTTGAATAATTGGAGTTTGTTTTGAGAGGCACATATATCCCCAAGAATCACACGGTTTGGGGAACACATGGGTCTTTTATATAGCCCAACCCCATAAATTAGTTTAATTTTACATTTATCATTCCATATTGAGCCCTCTATATCAAATGTTTTGTCATGACTTTGTATAATGTTTATAACTATCTTATTCATTTTACTAGACTCATTCTAAAATTTTGTAAATGATAAATTCTTTAACTGTGGAAACCATTGAAGGTGCTTATTAACTGTTCCCCAGATTTGTACAAGTATTGGATGATTCTTTGAGTTTACAGCTGTATAAATATTAGTGCAGAAAATAAATTTTTTTTTTTTGTTAAAAAATCTCCCTCTATCTTGTATGAATGAAGATATTTAATCTCGGGAGGCGGATTCACAATGGAAAGATAGCCATTTAATAATCTGCAAAACCTATTTAGTCCCCAGTGTTATAAGGGGTGGTTTGTTTCCCAAGTGAGTCCCTGAACTTAGGGGCTGATATTTGACTTAAAAATTAATTCTGTTGTGGACTTCAAATCACCCTTTTAAACATTGTTTTCATTTTTTAGAAAAATTGTAGCTACAGGCAATAGGGTTTCCTGATTCAGTTCTGAAGATAAGCTGTGCTTTTTTCCCCTCCGGAACAAAGATACCTTCCTGACCTTGGCCACTGAGTGAGACCCCCGTTCTGTTCTAAGCTGCCACCAATGGGAAGTGCCACCCGTGCTGACCCCTGGGGGGATGAGAATGGACCGTTGACTTGGACAGAGTGAAGGGGGCTCAGAAATAGCAGGAACAAGGTGCTCAGAGCTGAAGTTGTAGAGAAGGGACCTGGTACTTCAGGGCCTGCTTGTAAAATGGCACCATAGTGGAATCAGTTACAGCCTGCCAATGTGGATTTATTGACAGGGACAACTTTCGTTAGGGCTAAAACTTCCAGTGTTTTATTCTGGTCATAAAATCGTAAAGGTGATGTCAGGGAAGATGGTGGAGTAGGAAGGTTTAGGAATCTATCCATCTGTCAAAACAGCAGTTGAACTGGCAGGAGATGTCTGAATAAAGTACTTTGGAACTCTGTGTCTAGTAGAATGCTTGCAGCACCCAGGAGAGAGCTTGATGAAAGGCTGATAAATTTTGGTCAATTTCCTCTTAATAGTGGCAACCATCACCCACCCCTCAGCCCCAAGACTCTCAGCTGTGGGGACAGCAGCCCACGTTCCTAGTGCAGCTTGTTAGGGCCAGGGTGAGCGATAAGAACAACACTGCTCTCCAAAAATCAGATGTGTGGGTTCTGATTGCTGCTTTTAATTGTTGGGAGGCCAGCACAGAGGGAAACCTCTTCCTGATGTTGGATTTGGCAATGATTTCTTGTATATGACACCAAATGCACAAGCAACAAAAGAAAAAGACGAATTGGTCTTCATCAAAATTCAAAACTTTTGTGCATCAAAGGAGTGAAATGAGGGACTTCCCTGGTGGTCCAGTGGCTAGGACTCTGCGCTCCCAATGCAGGGGGCCCAGGTTCCATCACTGGTCAGGGAACTAGATCCCACATGCCACAACTAAGAGTTCGCATGCTGCAACTAAAAAGATACTGCACGCGGCAACGAAGATCCCGCGTGCCGCAACTAAGAACTGACACAGCCAAATAAATAAATAAACAAATAAATATTTTTTTAAAAAAGAAGTGAAATGACAACCAACCCATGAAAGGGTAGAAAGTATTTATGAATTCTATATCTGATAAGGGTTAATATCCAGAATATGTAAAGAACTATAACTCAACAATAACAACAGCAAAAACAACCCAATCAAAAATGGACAAAGGATTTGAATACACATTTTTTCAAAGAAGATATACAAATGGCCAATAAGCACATGAAAAGATGGTCAACATCATTAATCTTTAGGGGAAAGCCAATCAAAACCACAATTAGATATCACTTCACACCCATTAGGGTGGCAGATGGCTATCAAAAACAAAAACAGAAAATAACAGTGTTGAGGGGGATGTGGAGAATTGGAACCCTTGTGCATTTCCAGTGGGAATGTAAAATGGTGCAGCCACCATGGAAGTCCATTTTGTGGTTCCTCAAACAGTTGAAAACAATTACCATATGATCCAGCAATTCCACTCCTAGGTATACACCCAAAGAAATTGAAAGCAGGAGCTCGAACAGATACTTGTACACCAATGTTCATAGCAGCATTATTCACAATAGCCAAAACATGAAAATAACCCAAGATTCCATCAATAGATGAAAGGATAAACAAAATCCTGTGTACACATACAAGGGAATAATATCCAGCCATAAAAAGTAATGGAGTTCTGACACATGCTACAACATGGATGAACCTTGGAGTCACTCTACTAAATGAAATAAGCCAGTCACAAAGGAACAAATATTCTACTTATGTGAGGTACCTAGGATAGACAAATTCATAGAGACTCAAAGTAGATTAGAGTTTACCAGGTGCTAGGGGCAAGAGGAATGGGGGTTATTGCTTTATGGTTTCAGAGTTTTTACTTAGGGTAATGAAAAAGTTTTGGATATAAATAGTGGTGATGGTTACACAATATTGTGAATGTACTTAATGCCACATGTACACTTAAAAATGGCAAATTTTATGTAATATATATTCTAGCACAATTTTTGAAATTATTAATGTAATATACCAAAAAAAATTGAATGTACACTTTACATGGGTGAATTGTATGGCATATGAATTATAATCTCTATAAACCTGCTTTCTAAAAATACACTGTAATTTAAAGAAAGGCGAGTTACCTAAGATTGGCAAAATGCTGATCATTGTTGTAGTTGGCTGAATTCTAAATATTCCAAGATTCTAATCTAGGTGCTTTGCAGATGGAATTAAGATTATTGGTTAGCTGGACCCCGAGAGGCCAATCCATCTAAGAATATCTGTCTCCCTTGCCCCCTGGTTTCCTAGCAGGGAGGGAGGGAGAGAGGAGAGTGAATCTAAGTGTTTATTCCCCTCTCCCTGCCGAGTTGCTGAAGGCTATCTCTACCCCTTGACCACCGAAGGTCACTGCCCCTCTCCAGGTGTCCCCCTTCCCACGCTGTCTGCTAGGGTCCCAGGAACCACTCCCTTCCCTGGTCTCTGGACCTCAGGGAGGTAACAGCCCCCTGGCACTTTCCCCTAGGACTGCTCTGTTCCCTCTGAGGTTCCTCACACCCCAGCCGTAACTTTAAACCTCCCTCATATTATCCTAACATGGGTACATCTGGCTTTTGTTGAGACTGCGACTGAAAAAAAATTGCACAGCCTAAAAGCTGAGATTTATGTCCTATTCAGCCGACTTACTGAGGACTTCACAGCCTCTCAGATCACTCTGAGGCTCGGCTCCAAAGAGGCAAGGGAGGAGCCGGATAAACAGGAGTTTTTGCAAAAACAAAAACCAAAAACAAACAAAAAAACCCCAGGGAGCCAGAACATCAAAAGATTACTGTTAATTAAAGAAAACCAGACATCCCAAGTTAATGAATTGAGCGCTTTTCTATATATGGGAAGATGCAAGAATCTGGGCTTCTTGAAATTGTTCATTTGATATGCACCTTAGTATTTAGGGCCAGTGTTCTGGTTTTCTCCATCCTGAATCCCCTCAGGGTGCATGGTCCAGGGTGACTGCAGTGGCTGATGGCAGCAACATCCTTTGTTTACTGATATGGCAGGTGACATTCTTCGAGCACAAACCCTAACTGACACGTAAGTTTATAAATCTATGATCTCCTTTTGAGTATGTTTTTAAATGTTTGTAGTTTAGTTAAAAAAAAAAAAATTTAAAAAGCTTTTTTATAACCACACCTCACATGTACTTGTGTCCAATTAGGATACATGTTAGTTACAGTGTAACTAGCAGGTATGAATTATACAGATGTACAGAAAAACGTACCAAAAAGTCCTATTTATTTTGTAGCTCATTTTGATTTTCAGGCGCAGAGCCTGCAACAGGCAGAAAACTTAATTTCGTCACTCTGGGGAATTCTAGTTCAATACAGTAATTGCTCAGCCACTCTGGGGTCAAACTCAGTTATATTAAGGAGCATCGTTGCCCCGTCCTTCCTCAGGTTCTCCCCCAGAGCCAAATCTAAGCTCCCTGTGAAACTGAGCAGGACCCCATGGGGTCCTCTTGGGCACAAAAACCTTTGTGTCCCCAGTTTCTTATTTACAGGATAAAGACTTCAGCCGCCTAGACCTTCCTGAGTACCACAGGGCAGATTCAAACAATTACTAATCAGGGAAGGGAAGGAATGCAGAATCAGAAGAGGACCAGTCAAGAAACTATAGTGTAGCCATTAAAGCAGGATCCTGGTTCCTCCTCAAGGAATATACATAATATCTTTGAGTTCTTCTGCGGGAATTAAGGCCCCCATCCAGGTGGAGGATGGTAACTTCAGGCTGAGCACAAGATTCCTGGAACATTACCCTGTTACCTCACCACCAACCAATCAGAAGAAACAACACACCCTGCAGCCCTCACCCCAAATTTTGCCTGTAAAAACTTCACCCCCAAAACCATCGGGGAGTTTCGGGGTTTTTGAGCACAAGCCGTTTGTTCTCCTTCCTTGGCCCTACAATAAACCTTTCTCTGCTCCAAACTCCTGAAACCTCACAACTCAGATGGGATTCTAACCCACTGTCTTTTTTTTTTTTTATTTATTTTATTTTTGGCTGCGCTGGGTCTTCGCTGCTGCTCGCGGGCCTTCTCTAGTTGCAGCGAGCAGGGGCCACTCCTCGCTGCAGTGCAAGGGCCTCTCATTGCAGTGGCTTCTCTTGTTGAGGAGCACAGGCTCTAGGCGCGCGGGCTTCAGTAGCTGTGGCACATGGGCTCAGTAGTTGTGGCTCGCGGGCTCCAGAGCGCAGGCTCAGCAGCTATGGCGCATGGGCCTAGCTGCTCCGTGGCATGTGGGATCTTCCCGGACCAGGGCTCGAACCCGTGTCCCCTGCATTGGCAGGCGGACTCTCAACCACTGCACCACCAGGGAAGCCCCCCACTGTCTTTTAATTGAGATCTCACACCTGGTGTCAGGACTTAATGAAGCTCAGGTTCTTTATGTCTCAGCTCAGAAGGAATTCAGCAAGAGGCAAAGTGAGACGTAAGAAGTGGATTTATTTAGAGAGATACACATTCCATAGACAGAACGCGGTCCATCTCAAAAGAAGAGAGCGGCTCCGAAATACGGAGTGGTTTGTTTTCATGGGCTGGGTAATTTCATAGGCTGACAAGTGGGAGGATTATTCCAATTATTTTGGGCAAAGGGGCAGGGATTTCCGGGAATTGGGCCACTGCCCATTTTTTGGCTTTTTATGGTCAGCCTCGGAACTGTCATGGCGCCTGTGTGGGTGGGTGGGTGGGGGATTATCATATGCTAATATATTACAATGAGTGCATAATGAGGCTCGAGGTCTACCGGAAGTCGAATCTTCCACCATCTTGGGCCGAATCGGTTCTAACCAGTTATCGTCGTATCCTCAATGGCTATGTCATCCTTTTAAAGGTTGTGCCCTGACCCCCTTCCCTCCTGTTTCACTTCGAGGGTTCGGTTTATTTAGCCTCACTATGCATGGGGCACACGAACTTGTGTCTGGTAACACCTGGAGCTTGTGGATGTGCTACTTTAGGAGGCCTCCAGCCTTTCCCTCCGAGTGGCCCTCCGGGGGTGCTGCTGTGCTCTGAGGCTCTCTTGCCCCAGGGTCTCCCTCCGTGGGTGTCTTTGGTCCCCTGATCCTCGGGGGTCACTCTGCAGCCTCCTCATCCTGACTGCCTGGACCACTGCGGCTCCCCGGCCCTTCTGCAGACGGGGTAAGTTGCGCTGTTCTCCCCTCCCCGAGGGAGACAAGGCAGTTGGTGGGCTGCCCTCCTCCCTCACTGCCCTTTCTCGGGGGCCACTCCCCTACTCCCGCAGGCTCGGCTACCGGGTCAGGAGTGCCCTGACCTCCTCCCTTCCCCCACCCCCTGCTCTGAGTTCTTCTGGGGGCGGTGAGAGTGGGGACTCCTCTGCCCTCAGGCATGGCCTTGCCAGTCTTTTCGGTCTCACACCTTGTTCACCATCATTCCAACAACAGCCCTCCTGGGACCAATGTAGTCCCAGTGGTGTAGTCCCAGAGGGTCGGGGTGTAGAGAGAAAGGACACCCCATAGGTTGATGCTTCCAATGATTGATTTACCTGCATGCGTACACACACACACACACACACACACACACACACACAGTTTAAGAGGCCAATAAAAATCGGACTTCCCTGGTGGTCCAGTGGTTAAGACTGTGCTTTCACTGCAGGGGGGCACGGGTTCAATCCCTGGTCAGGGAACTGAGATCCCACATGCAGCACGGTGCGGCCAGAAAAAAAAAAAAAAGAAATAATAAGGGTAAAACTGATCCAGAAAGGCTTTTCAGAGGGAATAAGCTGTTGGGTCTTAAAAGACAGGCACACTGTGCAAATATAGTTGCTTTGATCAGCAATCCTCAAAGCCAATTGAATCTCCTTCTCTATTAAGCCATTTCATTTTAATACTTACAGCAGCTAACTTTTCTTACCTGAGGAATAAATGATGGGGGTCTGATTACTAAGCCCAAGAGGGCTTCCACTATTTCATTTATCCGCTCACGGATTTAGTTTAAAAACTACCACCACGCATTGAGTATCTGTTAGGTGCACATATGGTGTTGGGCCTCAGATAATATAAATGTTAACATTTAGAATTTCTTTCTTTCTTTTTTCTTTTTTTTCTTTTTCTGGCTGCACCTTATGGCATACGGAACCTTAGTTCCCCGACCAGGGATCGAACTCGTGCCCCCTGCACTGGAAGTGCAGAGTCCTAACCACTGGACCAGCAAGGGAAGTCCCAACATTTAGAATTTCTGACACTACAGAAGGCATGAAATGAATGGTCTCGTAACAGAAGTAGGTGAGGGGCTTTCAGGCACATTCCCTCAGGAACTGAGCTCTCTGGGGCCAGGGGTGGTACTGGGAAAGAGGTGCAATCAGGACCTATACCTCCTGCCTCTGGCATTTCCAGCTGTTTTATGTCTTTTGCCCTCCGGCTGCTGAGCCTGTGGGTCTGTGTTCCTCTCTGCTCCATGGGGGCCTCTGGTGTACTTGGCGCTGATGCCCATGTGCCCCCTGCAGCCTCCCAGGCCCATTACTGCAGTCTTCCTCCTCAAAGGCCTCCGAGGAGAGGGCGGTGCACGGAGCAGACCCCGCTCTCCCCATGCCCCTCAGCTCCTTCCACAGTACCGCCCCAGCTACCGCACTGAGGGTGACAGACCCTCCGGAAGCAAGCAAGGGAATTGAGGACAATAGAAAATAGTCCGAGGAGGATGCAGCCCTGCACATCTCTCAGCCTTGCTCCTGGGCCCTGGAGCCCTGTCTGCTCCCTGCTGTGCGGGTCCGCACCACCTGACAGGCTGCCCTGCCCTTCCCCGTGGGGTGCCTCACTCCGGCATCCTTTCCTTTCCCTCGAGTCTGGGTTGTTCAGTTCAAGGTAGTCAATAAAAGACTTTGCAGGACAAAAACACATCACGTTACAATAACATTTTATGGGGAATGGGAATACAAGTGCAAAGAGAGAAAGGACGTCCTAAAGGGCTTATTCACAGCTCTTTTCGACAGCTGATGGTAGATCGGAAATGCTCTTGTATTGGGGTTCACTGGATACATTTGTAGAGTGATTGTAACAGTTTTATTTTTTTTAATACCAACATGGACAATACACCTGAAGTTACATCTCTTTACAACTGAGTGAACCTATGATGAAAAATGTTCTGAATAAAAATGTAGAGGAAACATGGTTTTGCAAAATTCTTTGCACAGATCCTGGAGCAAGCAGGTTGAGGAGGGCTGGAAGGAGGTGGAGGCAGGGCCCCAGCCCCCCTGGGGGAACGGTCACTGCCCAGCTATGGCTCTGAGGTCCAGCACTGCCTGCTCCCTCACCTCTTGAGCCAGGATGCCTAAAGCAGAGTCCCTTACTTTCGAGAAGAACCCTTACAAGGGGCCCTTGTTAAAACAAGACACAATTAAGAGATGGAAGGGCCAAAAAGCCTTGAAAAACAGGCTCTGAGACTGACGCCCTGGTTGCTTGAAGCGCAGGCGAAGGTAGACTGGCCCAGACAACAGCGTGAGAGCTCTCCAGCCCCATTGCGTCGTTTCTCTTTGGAGGCAATTCCAGAAGAGACCACTAGAGGGCAGGATACACCTCTCAATGCCTGCTGGGCATGGGGGGCAGGGTGTTGAGGCTCCCAGGCCTGGCCGCCCACGTAACTTCCCCGAAAGAAGAGGGGTTCAAGCTTTCCCATCGTCCTGCTAACGAAGTTTCTTAAAAGTCAGTTGCCTAACCTGCTACCAAAGGAAGTCTAAATGTTAGTGTCCCAAATGTGTTCAAGCCTCTACATTTTATTGCAGATTTCCCCCAAACTGCCCAGCATTTCCTCCCAGAGTCTTTTTTATTTTTTTTTCAATTGAAGTAGAGTTGATTTACAATGTTGTGCTAATTTCTGCTGTACAGCAAAGTGACTCAGTTATATACATACAGACATCCTTTTTTTATATTCTTTTCCATTATGGTTTATCCCAGGAGATTGGATATTGTTCCTTGTACAAGCTCTACAGTAGGACCTTGTTATCTATCCATCCTATAGATAATAGTTTGCATCTACTAATCCCAACGTCCAGTCCGTCCCTCTCCCTCCCTACCCCCCCTTGGCAACCACAAGTCTGTTCTCTGTGTCTGTGAGTCTGTCATCTCTATTCAGTAAGCATTTATAGACATCTATACATGACATGAGGAACACACAGTGACATGAGGAACACACAGAAGTATTCCTAAGTGTGCCTCTGTGTACACGTGAGTGTACCCTTCTCTTTAGGGACCAGGTTCCCGGTGTACCTCAGTGGAGAATGACACAGAATACAAGGCTAATTCCAGACAGTGCAGGCCCCTTGCAAACAAGACGTTGTCCTCACTCACAAGTGTGTCTCGTTGCTTAGTCAACATGGGTACCAAGTGGTCCTGAGTGATGAGTTCCAACATTCAGACCTTTAAGAGATGAAAGAAAGGAGAGGGCTCAGCAGGGATCCCAGAGTGAGAAGATTTCCTTTGCTGAATGTAATGGGAAGTGGGGTCCCTCCTCATTAGAACCTTGTGAAGTAGAATTTACTGTGCCCATTGGTCAGCTCAGGAAACTGAGGCCCAAAGTGAAGTAAACGCGGCAAAGATCATGCACTTTGTATCAGAGCAGAGTCCAACTCCAGATCTGGTTTGCTCTAAAGGCCATGCTTTCACATCCTTCCCACCTTTCCCTTACAAAATATTTTAAGTGGAAATTTATTTTTACTTTATCTTAGTTTATTATTTCTTTGTATTTAACGCATTCTCATTTAGAAAACTGGAAAATAAACGTAAGGTACAAGAAAAAGAAATCACCAGAAATCTCATTATTCAGCAATCATCTCATTCATACATTGGTATCTTATCCCAGAAATGTTCTAAAAATTGTTATATATATTTTGTAAAAATTACATAAGAAAAGTGGGATCCTGCTAAATATACTTCTAGGTATTTTTGTTTTCCACTTAAATGTGCACGTGAACAGCACTTTTTTTTTAACCTTTTTTTTATTGAAGTATAGTTGATTTACAATGTTGTATTAGTTTCAGGTGTACCAAAGTGTCCTTATTCATTTCTCTAGGATAAATTCCAACTCACTATTATTTGAAATTTTATGGCTTTTAATAAATACTGCCCAGCTGCCCCTCAGAAAGTTTGTACCAACTTACACCCACCAGCAGGAGTGTTTGGAAGGGCCCATTCCCTATATTTTTGCCTTTGGGTAGTTCTTTTTTCTTCTTCTTTTTTTTTTCTAATCTTTGACAATTAGAAGATACCCACGGGGGTGTTGTTTATTAAAACCTAATTCTTTTAGTTGAGTTGAACTTTTTAAATGTATACTGCTATTTTAATTTCTTTTGTAAATTGAGTCTTCAAGTCCTTAGTTTTTTAAAAAATTGGGACAATCTTACTGATTTATAAGGGCCCTATATATTTTAAAGTTAATTAGCCTTTTGTCATAGATATTGCAAATAATATATCCCAGGGATTTTCGGATTTTGTTTTTGTGGTTTCTTTACCATATAGAAGGGTTTAATCTATAGGTAGTCAATTTTACTACCCCACATACCTCCCAAAGCAGAGTGAACTAGAGTTAAAGCACTGACCTAGAAGTCATGAGGCCAAGCGTGTCCAGGTTCTACCCTGTAGATAATATTTTCCGAGACGGCCTAGCACCGTCTCCCATCCCACATGTTCTTAAAGAGTTGTGTTGATGTGACGTTGTGTTGATGTGATGTTGACATTCCTCCCTTTGAGAAGCAGGACCACGTTCCCTCTCTGAATTGGGGGGGGGGGGGTGTCTGTGACTACAGAGGGGCTACGGTGTGATTTCTGAGGCCAGGCCTGCAAGGTGGGACAGCTTCCATCTGGTCCTCTTGGATTCTCTCTCTAGGAACCCAGCCTCCATGATGCGAGGAAGCCCAGGCCACACGGGGCGGCCACGCGTCTGGGCCGGCAACCCATCCTGAGGTCCCAGCCGACAGCAGGCATCAGCTACCAGACATGCAGGTAAGAAGACCCCCCAGACGAGTGCAGCCCAAGCCACTGGCTGACAGCAATCCCACGAGCACAGCCCAGGTGACCCCAGTCCACACCCATGACCACGAGAGATGATAATAAAATGATTGTTGTTTTCAGCCCAGTGTTGGGGAGAAGTCGTTACAGAGCAATGGATAACTGGCATTTGCTGGGGATGACTGATAGTGAAAGCCCTGAAACCATGCACTGCCCTGGCCCTTACCCAGTTTTGTTATTTGGAAAATGTGAATTGTCACAAAGCAAGCAGGATCCCGCTCTCTGGGGAGCACATCACAGCTGCAGAAATTGAACCCTTGATTGACCCTGCCGTGCATGGCTGACACACAGAGTGGCTCTTCAGCACAACCTGTAAGCAGCAGGCAGGCTCTCTTCTCTCGAGAAACAACTGGTTCCTTCCACTCAAAGGGAAAAACAAGAAGAGGAAGAGCGGCTGCCTCGTCTCTGCCGGTCATGGAATACATCTTAGCAGATGATCAGATTTGAAACTGCTTTGTGTCCTGGTTCACTCGGTCCTACCGGGAAATAACCTGATTTGAGTGGGAAACACCTCTGTGCCATTGAGATGCAAGTGGGATCCTTTGGGAGAGGAAAAAAATGAACTGATCGTGAAGTTTGAGATAAACAGCAGCGTTTGGTGTGTTTAGAGGTTCACTGGGGTTTCGGGTTTGGGCTTGAATAATTCATAAGTGAGGGATGGTTTGCTGGCCCTTCGGCTACAGCCAGTTGGAGGTGAGCTCTTTGGGGTCCTTGTTGGTGGATGTGCCCCTTCCCCCAGTACATCAAGCAGACGTGCGTTCCAGGAGTGGGCGGGGTCTGGGTGAAGCCTGGGTCCGCCACGTGTTGGGACAAGTCCCTGCACCTGTCTGAAATTAGGGTATGAATATCCATCTCATCGTCACTGTGGGGCTCCCTGGGATGGGAGGTGAGAGTGCCTGGTGCGCAGCAAGAACACAGGAAGTGTTGGCTATTTCTGACCTTGGCAAGGCACTTTAAAAATTCACGTAATGCTTTCACCTTTGCTAAGCTGTGGGAAATGCAGTGTAAATACTTCTGTCCTGCTTCCTGTGTGATTGCACTGCAGCACAGGAAGGTAAAGTCTCTTGTTTAAGGTCTCACCATTAGTGCATTTCAGGTATGACATGCAAATGGACCTCTCTCCAGTGCCAGAACCCATGCTGTCTCCATACTCCAACCGTCTTACCTGAAAGTTCATTCATCCTGTGCATTCCTTGAGCACCTACTTTGTGCCAGATGTTGGGGATAGAAGCAGGATTCAGAGATAAACAGGAGGATTGGGAGGGCCAGGCCTGAGCTGAGTCTTGAAGGGAAAGAGGAGTTTGCGAAGCAGATAAAGGAAGAGAGGGCATTCTAGACAACAAGAAGAGGATGTGCAAAGGTCAGGGGACTCAGGAATCTCAGACAGGGTTGTCAACAATGGGCCACTCTTTAAGGGGGACAGGAAAGCGTGGGACTCCTAGAACTCCATCCCTGAGGCCTTGAATGAGCATTAATTATGAATTGTACCCCTGCCTACCCTGCAGGAAGGCTAAAGGGCAGGACTGGCCCATGATTCCCTCCCAGAATGACTGGTACCCACTCACGGCTCTCATCCTGCCCTCTCCTGCCCTTGGAGGGCACAGCTCTGAGACATTCTCAGCATGGAGCTAGTAGCCTCTCTTGGCTTTCTTGAGTTCCTACCCTCCTTTCCTTGTCCCCATGCCCAGGTGTGTAGTCTGGCTCCTGCCTCAAAGGTCCAGGAGAAAAAAAAAACAAAAGTAAAACTGAAGTGACAGGCAGGTTCTGAAATGTATCATCACCCCCATTACCATCAATGATGCCAGAGCCTTTTTGAAAACTGAAAATAGAGACAAAGAATTCTAAGTCCTGTTTCCATAGATATCAACTGAAATCTGCATGCTAGCAAGGATTCGTGGAAAGTAAAATAAAACACATTCGTTTTCTTAAGTCATTGTAAATCTTGGACTATGAAATCATATCAGCCAATTGGAGTAGAAAGATTTATACAGGCATACCTCAGAGATACTGTGGGTTCGGTTCCAGACCACCCCAATAAAGCGAATATCACACTAAAGCAGTCACATGAATTTTTTGGTTTCCCAGTGCATATAAAGTCGTGTTTACACTATGCTGTAGTCTATCAAGTGTGCAATCATATATGTCTAAAAAACAATGTACATACCTTAATTAAAAAATACTGGGCTTCCCTGCACCCAACTGGTACAGTTGTTAAGAGTCCGCCTGCCGATGCAGGGGACACGGGTTCGATCCCTGGTCCGGGAAGATCCCATGTGCCTTGGAGCAACTAAGCCCGTGGGCCACAACTACTGAAGCCTGCGGTCCAAGAGCCCATGCGCTGCCGGAAGAGAAGCCACCGCAATGAGATGCCCATGCTCCTCAACGAAGAGTAGCCCCCGCTCACCACAGCTAGAGAAAGCCCACGCGCAGCAACGAAGACCCAATGCAGCCAAAAATAAATAAATTAAAAAAAAAAAAAAAAACCTTTACTGCTAAAAAATGCTACCCATCATCTGAGCCTTCAGTGAGTTATAGCAACATCAAAGATCACTAATCACAGATCATAACAAATATAATAATAATGAAAAATCTTGAAATACTGTGAGAACTACCAAAATGTGACACAGAGACTCAAAGAACAAATGGTTTTGGAAAAATGGCACTGATAGACTTGCTTGATGCAGGGTTGCCCCACACCTTCAATTTGTAAAAAAACAAAGCAAGACAGTATCTTTGAAGTGCAATAAAATGAAGGGCAATAAAAGAGGTGTGTCTGTGTATCATTAGATAATATCTTAAAGTAAGACCTTTCCCCTGATTTTCAAATACATGCCACATCTGTGACAAGCTGTGGACAGAGGTGGAAATTGGTATTTCCATCTAAGATAAGTTATTCCAATTTTTAATACAAGTTATTTCATGATATTACAGAACACTTGAAGAATAGACACAAGAAAAAAGTTACCACTGACCCCGGTATTCTAAAATAATGACCATCCTTTGGTCTTCAGTGGTAATCATGGTTTATCTGTCTTTATAAAGTTGTTTTTTAAGTAAACGTTCTCTCGAGAAATAACATATGTACCAAAAACGTGCAGATCAGAAGGGTCCAGCTCAGTGAGTTTTTCCCAGTTGAACACGATTGCAGTGTTCACTTTTGACAGTGAACAAGAATTGTGCGGGGGAAACAGTTTGTTAGCAGTGAAGTTACGTCTAAATCATCGGGCTTTTCCCCGTGTGATTAACCAGGGCAGCAGTGTCCACTGGACCCTCCACAAAGCCGTCACTGAGGGACACAAAGGACCCAACTGCACAGGAGTCTTTGGGGACGCAGCACCAGACACACTTGGTAGCATCAGATAACTACAACTTTGCTTTTCCAAACAGGGCAAAGAGCCAAGGGTCAAAAAGATAGAAGGGTTACAGGCCTTTGATGTCACCTGATTAATATAATATAGTATATATTATATAGTATATAATATATATAATATTATATATTATATATAATATATAAAATATATAATAATATATAAATATATAATAGATTATAATATATATAATATATAATACCATAATATATAATTATATAATATATATAATATATATTATATATATTATATAATTATATATATAATATAAATAAGTTTTCTTAATACTTGATGGAGTGTGGAGGGAATGGGGAGGGATTTTAATGAGGTTTTAAGCAAGATCGGCTCTTAGAAACCTAAAGTTACGTTCTGTTCATGACTTTGGTCAAGCAAAATAAAGGAGAATAAATGTCTTTTGAGGGCCCACCATGGGGTAGGCACCATCTGGCCCCTTCTCCAGCCTCAGCATCCTCACCTGTGAAACAGACATAAAGGAGCACCCAGCTTTCCAATCAAAATGCTCTTTAGGACGAAAGGGCTGAGCTGCACCCCCAGGGGAGGGGATACTGGTGAGGAGGTGTAGGAAGGTGCCTGGGGAAGGGGGTGTTTACCAAAAGCTAGATATCCTTGAGACACTTCAAGACTGATCTTTAAAAATCCATACAAGTTTTGCATTAAACTCAGTAGGATATCCATTTTTAAATGTAAAGCACCATTTTAATTCCTTTACCACTTGTTATGGGTTGAATTCTGTCCCCTCAAAAAGAAATGTTGAAGTCTTAGCCCCAAGGACCTCAGAATGTGATCTTATTTGGAGATAGGGTCTTTACAGAGGTAATTAGGTTCAGATAAGGTCATTAGGGTGGGCCTTAATCCAGTATGAGCAGGTGTCTTTATTAAAAAGAGAAATTTGGACACAGAGATAGACACACATACAGGGAGAACGCCACGTGAAAGGGAGGCCAACACTGGAGTGAGGTATCTACTGAGGTGATACATCTTCAAGAAAACACCGAAGATGTCCACCAAGGCACCAGAAGCTAGAAGCAGATTCCTCCTCTGACCTCAGAAGGAACCAACCCTGTCAACACCCTGACCGTGGACTTCTGGCCTCCAGAACTGTGAGACCATAAATCCCGTTTACTTTGTTGCAGCAGCCCTAGGAAACTAATACATGTGTGAGATGGTCCACCTCGATTCCTACCAGTGTGAGAGTTCCTGGGAGCCAAAGGGCACGTGAGGTCCAGAAAGGCCACCAACACCAGCTGCAAATACGCAGGGCCCCCAGCTAGGAGCCTCCACATACCTCAGCTCTTTCAGAACTCAGTGATTCCAGTTTGCAGGGTGAGAACCATTGCAAATTTTCTGGGGAAAAACAAAAAGCCCTAATGGGATTTTGATGGGGATGGAGTTGCATCTGTAGATCAATTTGGGGAGAATTGCTTAATTCTTTTTTTTTTTTTGGTTCCTCCATGCAGCTTGCAGGAGACTAGTTCCCGGACCAGGGACTGAACCCTGGCCCTTGGCACTGAAATGGAGTCCCAACCACTGGACCACCAGGGAATTCCCGAGAATTGCTTAATTCTTAATAGCGTTGAGGCTTCCAGTCTATCAACATGGGATGTCTCTCCATGTAGTTAAGAACAGCTACAATTCTTTTCTTTTTAAATTAATTAATTAATTAATTTTTGGCTGCGTTGGGTCTTCGATGCTGCGCGTGGACTTTCTCTAGTTGCGGCGAGCGGGGGTTCTCTTCGTTTTGGTGCACGGGTTTCTCGTTGCGGTGGCTTGTTGCGGAGCACGGGCTCTAGGGTGCACGTGGGCCCTAGGGCACATGGGCTTCAGTAGTTGTGGCTCGCGGGCTTAGTTGCTCCACGGCATATGGGATCTTCCTGGACCAGGGCTTGAGCCCATGTCCCCTGCATTGGCAGGTGGATTCTCAACCACTGTGCCACCAGGGAAGCCCTGAGAAGAGCTACAATTCTTGAGCAACTATTACTCTCTGACCTTTAGCCTAAATCAAGCATAATCTGCATTTTATTGCTGTGGCATGGGAGCCCAGAGAGGTAAAGAAATCTACAAAGGCAACACAGCAAGCCTGCTGGAATTCCTGGCTGGATCTGTCTAATGCTCTTTCCACTTCACTCTGTGGTCTCTTCTTGCTACTAAGGTGGCTGACAGCCCCCAGCCAGTTCTACTTTACGGCCTTTCATTGGCATAGCAGTTGCCTTAAAAAACAGACAAGGGATTGATAAAAACAAAAGGTGAATCGGGTTATCTGTAGTAACATGGAAAAATGTCCAAAATGTAGAGATAAGTGAATAAGGAGGTCACAGAACACTCTGTATCCGACTGCCTATTTCCCTACAACTAGAGACGTGTGTTTTGCACTTAGGGAAGGTCTGAAAGGAGACAAGAAATTGATAACCATGGTCCTCTCTGGGGCGAGTGATGTGGTGGGTTAGTGAGAATGGTTTTAACTTTTCAGCATAGACTATGCTCTACTGTCACTGAATGTTTTACCAGAAGCATGCATTGCCTTTACAACTAAAAGAACTTCTAGTTGAGAGAGAGATGGGGAAAGATTTCCCCCATATTGCTGATTGCAGAACCTTGAAAATGGGAAGTTCCTTGGTTCCCCTTCACAACTGTACTGACTGTGCAGTAATTTCACCCTCCCGAGGATCACCTTGTGGGGAGGGGGTGGGGGAGGAATATGCACCCACCTGAGGGAACACATCTGTCCCTCCCCGCCCCAGGGTCCTCTGCTCGACTGACCATGAGAGTAGCCATAGCTGCTGCCCTAAAGCTTGAGCTGTCGGTTGTCCCCGCTGGGGTGTGAAAGCCCCTTACCCATCTCCAGGGCAGCTTCACCCGCAGCTACTCAGGGCTTTGCAGCAGTTCCTATTTGGGGACCACGTGAAAGTGACAAAGAGGAAGCTGCGGCGGTGACAGTGAGAGTGCAGGGTGGAGAGGCCTGCTCTTTGCCCTTTGGGGATGGAAAGCTCCCGGACACGCCTGCAAAAGGCTCAGCTGGCAGGGGATGCTCCCCCGTGCTGCTCTGGGGGTCCCTGGAGACAGCAGAGTAGGCGAGACCTTCACCCTGATTCTCCTTCTCCCTCTGTCATTGCCGCCCCCCAACAGCCTTCTCCACCTCCACTGCACCCACCCTTCCCTCTACGGGGCGCTTCTCATCCTGCACTGAAGTGACCGATTTCTTTGTCCACTTTCCAGACCAGCCTGTGTGGTTTTTGAAGGCGAGGACCCTGTTTTACTCATCTTTGCTTTCCTAACGCCTAGAGTCATGCAGGGTATGACAGCGTACAGCGTACATATCAGGCGGATGGCGGATGGGTGGACGGAGCTAGTGCAGTGGAATCTGACATACTCCCACCCAACACCTTACATATCAGGCGGATGGCGGATGGATGGACGGAGCTAGTGCAGTGGAATCTGACATACTCCCACCCAAAACACACGTTCCTCCAGCCCAAACTCTCTCCCACTGCCTAGATGTGGCCCCATACATCAGCCTGCTGTCCAGTGAGTGTGGGCACACACAACGCATCCTGGAGATACTGGGTGTCTGTCCTCACTGGCCCTCCTGAGCGTCTGAAAAGAGAACAGACTCACAAGAATGAGAAGACAAGTCACAGACTGGGAGAAGATATTTGCAAAACACATATCTGATGAAGAACCGGTATCTGAAATACACAGAGAACTCTTAAAACTCAACAGTAAGGAAGTGAATGATCTAAACAGATACCTCACCAAAGAAGATATACAGGTGGCAAACATCATGTGAAAAGATGCTCAGCATTATATATAATTAGGGAATTATTAATTAAAAAAAGATGAGACACCACTATATATCTGTTAGAATGGCCAAAACCCAGAACACGGACAGCACCAAATGGTGGCAAAGAGGTGGAGCAAGAGGAACTCTTATTAGTTGCTGTGGGAATGCGAAAATGGAACAGAGACCTTGGAAGACAGCTTGGTCATTTCTTACACAACTAAATGTGCTCTTACCATACGATCCAGCAATCATGCTCCTTGGTATTTATCCAAAGAAGTTGAAAACTTATGTCCACCCAAAAACCTGCACATGAATGTTTATAGCAGCTTTATTTATAACTGACAAAACTTGGGAACAACGAAGATGTCCTTCAGTGGGTGAATGGATCAATAACTTTGGTATATCCAGACAATGGAATATTAGTGCTAAAAAGATATGAGCTATTGAGCCAGGAAAAGACATGAAGGAAACTTAAATGCATGTTACTAAGTAAAAGAAGCCCATGTGACAGGCTACATACTATATGATTCCAACTATATGACATTCTGGAAAAGGAAAAAATATGGAGCAGTAGAAAGATCAGTGGTTTCAGGGTGGGGAGAGAGGGAAGGATGACTAAATAGGTAGAGTGCAGAGGGGTTTTAGAGCTATGAAACTATTGTGTATGATATTGTGTTGGTGAATACATGTCTTTATACACTGGACAAAACCCATAGAATGTACAGCACCAAGAGTGAACATTAACGTAAATTATGGACTTTATTTGAGAACAGTGTGTCAATATTGGTTCATCCATTGTAACAAGTGTACCACACTTATGAATGCAAGATGTTAATAACAGGGGAAACTGTGTGTGTGTGTGTGTGTGTGTGAAGGGTATATGGGAATTATGCACTTTCTGCTCAGTTTTTCCTGTAAATGCAAAATAGCTAAAAAAATAAAGTCTGTTTAAAAAAAAGAGCAAGAGAGCTTCCCTGGTGGCACAGTGGTTAAGAATCCGCCTGCCAATGCAGGGGACATGGGTTCGAGCCCTGGTCCGGGAAGATCCCACATGCCACGGAGTAACTAAGCCCGTGCGCCACAACTACTGCGCCTGCACTCTAGAGCTGGCGAGCCACAACGACTGAAGCCCGCGTGCCACAACGACTGAAGCCCGCGTGCCACAACTACTGAAACCCGCGCACCTAGAGCCTGTGCTCCGCAACAAGAGAAGCCACTGCAATGAGAAGCCCGTGCACCACAACGAAGAGTAGCCCCCGCTCACCACAACTAGAGAAAGCCCGTGCGCAGCAACGAAGACCCAACGCTGCCAAAAATAAAATAAATAAAATAAATAAATTTATTTTAAAAAAAAGAGCAAGAGCAGCCCCTGCCAACTAATTATTAGACACATAGAAGCGTCAGATAACTTCTCCCTGCAACAACCATTAGCATCAGATATTTACAAGTCAAGGGTCTTCTCTGAGCCAGGGACTGTGCTGGGGGAGGGGCACAGAGGTGCTGGTAGGACAGATGGTCACGATCTCCAGTCTGGCCAGCTCAGGGTCTGCTCTGGGTCCTGTCCTTGCTCTGTGACAGGAGCCACAGGAACTCTGGGGACTGAGCATCCCATTCTGAAGTACCTGACTCCCATTAGCAAGCCAGCAGGCTATTTACAGCAGTCCTGCTTCCGCACGAAGACATCTCCTTTCACCTTCTCTGGCGTCTTCCAAGGGATGCTCTCAGTGAGGGAACTCCTGGAACAGAGAACAAGTCAGCACTCTGCTCAGACATGCCGGCCCCCGACAGCTAAATACTGGAACAATTAGAGCCCTTTGACTCTGGGCAGTGGAGCAGATCTGGGAAGGCAAGAGGCCAGGAGCCGCTGCCTTTTAATAGAAAACTGTTTTTATGAGCTGACTTTTAAAACTGCACATACAGTCCTCCCAAAATGTTTAAAACAAAATAAAATAAAACACGAAATCGAAGGTTTCATTTTGGGACCAGAGATTAAAGGGCTGGAATTGAAGTGGTTGCAGATGGGGGATTGTGCTGGTTTTAGGGCCCCTGGGCCAGGCAGAGGACCCTACCGGCTGTGTCAGTGTCCCGGGGCTGCCAGAGCGGAGCACACAGAATGGTTGGTTTAAACCACAGATATTTATTGTCTCGCAGTTCTGGAGTCTAGAAGTCTGAGATGGAGGGGTGTGGGCAGGGCTGGTCCCTTCTGAGGGCTGTGGGGAAGAGTCCATTCCAGGCCTCCCTCTCTGGCTTGTAGACGGCCGTCTTCACGTTCACATGGCATTCTTTCTGTGTGTGTGTCCACATTCCCCCTTTTTATAAGGACACCAGTCAAACTGGATTAGGATCCACCCTAATGACCTCATTTTGACTTGATGGCCTCTATAAAGACCATACCTTCAAATAAGGTCCCATTCTGAGGTACTGAGGGTTAGGACTTCAACAGACGATTTTAGGGGGACACAATTCAGCCCTTAACACCAGAGCATCCAGGAGCTACGGAGGAGATTCTTACAGTAATGAATTGCCAGGTCCCCAGTGTCCTGGGAGACGCAAAGGATGCAGAGATGCTTCAGTCTCCTCGGGAAAATGGCTACCAGTGCAGGCGCTTCAGGGAAGCTAGGTCAGCAGGGCCCAGAGCGGATGGGCTCAGAAAGCCCTTGGCTCTTTGCCGAGCTTGCTGTGTCTCCTGCCACTTGGCTCTCCCTTCTCCTCTCTTACAGCTGCTGCTGTGGCTCCCACTTGGTTGCTTTCCCCATCATTTCTGTCTTATTCCCTTGGGCCAGCTGTCCCCCACCCCTGCTCTGATCAGAATGGCTGGGGTTGGGAACGAAGCAGGACGGTCCAGTGTAACAAAATACGGCAGCTCTGGGCACCGAGGCCATGACGGGTGGCCGAACGATCGGCTGGCATGGCCGTGTCCCTGACAGCTCTCTGAAGCTTCTCCCGGTGGCAGCTCTGGGGAGTCCAGTAATCGGTGTGACCACTGTAAGTGAGTTGTTTGAAGTAGTTAACTGAGTTGTACCTGGGTGGGACTTGTTGGAGCATATGAATGCACGGATTTAATTGTTTAGATGAGCGGAATAGGTGCAAGGGTCACTCTCTGGACCCACACCTGCCACCCAAGGGCATCGTAAGAGAGGCCACTTTGCCCTTGTAGGCCAGGAGCAGGTCTCGGAGAAGACCCCTGCCCCTGCCTCTGCAGTGGGTGCTGACCGTGCAAACCCGGAGGGAACGGCCTGCCCAGTCCCGCCAAGGGCTGCTTTGCGGATGCAGCGTGGAGGCTGGACCGCTGCCGTGAGCGCTATTGGCCGCTGTGCTGGTAGCATGGGTGTCACTAGATGGAAAACACACGGGCCACAGGTCTAGGCTGGATGCGACTTGCGCGGTTGATCCCCCGTGGTGCCGGCCGCCTCCTGGACCACATCCAATCTTCACCCAACAGAGCTAGAGAGTCAGTGCAACAGGAGACCTAAAAGCAAGCCTGGGGAGGCCCTTGGGAGTTAAGAACTTTCCTCTGGTGACGGGACCTAGTGAGGGAACAGCGTGACTCCTGCTTGTTCACCGAGGGGGTTATTTTTCTTGGCAGACACGGTGGGCCTAAGTGTAAACAGGTGGGCGTGCCTGTCTGCACATGAGGCTTTCTGCCCAGAGCTAAGTCGATCGACTTACGTTATTTTAGGACAAATAATTCTATTTAGGGAATATGAATATTTTATACCTCACCTTATTCCAAAAAGAATTTGAGACAGCTGCCCTTATCTTAAGGGAAATTGATATTTTGTATGGTGTGAGTTCTGCGTTCTGGAATTCACTGAAAGGCTTTGTAACAATTTTCATATTGGGTTCCCTTGACCCTGACCTGAAAGGGAAAGTGGAAAATGAAACAAAATAGGCTTGAACAAAGCAAACTGTCTCAGGGAGGACTCTGGGGTGTCTGAGGAAGGGGCCACCTTGGGCCTCTCTCACCAGCAGCCCTATGGCTCTGCAGGGAAGGTCAGATCATCGGCTTGCCCCCTTCAAAGGCCAGAAGCTGGCCCTCCTGTTTAAGTCTGTATTTTAGCAGTTTTCACCTGGGTTTTATGATCATCCCAGCTCTGAGCTTAGTACTTTAATATTTTGATTTCCTGAGCTCTGCCTGCTGCTGATAAACTCCAGTGTTAAACTGAGGAATAATTCCTCTTTTGAAAAGCTAGAGGTTGTTGGTCACTCATTTAGTTTTTAAAGAATTTACTTTCTCATCCCGAGTTTCAGCAGAGATGAAACTGACCTCTTGCCCTGGGGCAATGTATCACCAGCTCATTATAACAAGTCCTTCAAAAATGTAAGGGATTTAGGAATTTTAGCAGGGGTTTTATTAGTGATTAGACGCCCTTTGCCGTATTATTTTCTTCATTTACTGCTCAAAGACCCACCCAGTGCTTGTATATTATTACTGACAAAACTTCACAGCTATCTTTTAAAAATTTTATTGAGATATAATTGACATATAACATTGTATTGGTTTCAGATGTACAACATGATGATTCAGTATTTGCATATATTGCAAAATGATCACCACAATAAGTCTAGTTAACATCTGTCGCCACACGTTGTTACAAATTTTGTTTTCTCTTGTGATGAGGACTTTTAAGGTCTACTTGGCAACTTTCAAATACACAATACAGTATTATTAACTATAGTCACTATGCTGTATGTTACAGTGCCAGGACTTATTTATCTTATAACTGGCAGCTTGTACCTTTTGACCCCCTTCACCCCTTCACAGTAAAGGTACTGTCACAATAAAATGTGTTGTTTGCTTTACAAGGATGTAAGAAGGAATCTGCCTGGCTGTGCTGAGCGGGAGGAACCCAACACCTGTGATTTTACTGCTATGCAAGAGCCTCAGTGGGAACCTCAGCTGGCATCCATCACCCCTAATCCAGGAACACAACACGAGCGGGAGAGTTGCTCACAGGCTGGATCACACAGGACATGCACCTTCCAGGACCGAGTAAACCCATCGCAGGGGCCATTTGTCTTCTCCAGGATTGAATTCCAGTGAAGCAGTTTGTCCGGGAACCATGCTCGTCATTTATAACCGGGGCTTTATGGCAGGGTAAAAGGAACACAGATCTGGAGCCACAGGACACAGGCTGGAGCCCTGGCTTTCCCTCTTGGTGGCTGTGTCGCTCCACCTTTCCGAGCCTCAGTCTCCTCCTGACAGGCCCTGAGGGACCTGCCCATGGTGGCATGATGGCCTGTGGTGTGTCCACTCGTCGACCTCACACACGAGGTGAGTGCTGCAAAGGAGCTGCTCGGCTTTGTGTGCAGTGCCCGTCTGTCTGGGAGGTGCTCTCTGTAGCCGTTTCCAGGTCCTAGAAGGCAGCAGTGGCCCACCTATTCCAAGTTCTAGACCGTCCAAGAAGACTACAGTGGCTGCAGGGAAACAGACGAGCCAGGCCCATTCAGCTGAGGGCTGGGCCTCGGGTCCTGGAATTACCCGGGTTCACCAGATGATTCATCGAGACGGAGGCACCAAGCCCAGGGGAAGAGAAGGAGTTGGGGGTAGCAGGACTTGGTCTTAACCTGGACTTAGAAGGCGTGGGGTCCCCAGCCTGGCCACGTTGCAAGGACATCTTGTGCAAGACACCCCGGGTGTAAGATTATGCAGAATGTTTCCCTGAATGAAAAGCTTCGTCCACAAACGGTAAGTGAGACCAAACCTAGAGTCACTTAGGGTGAAAGTCCAGCCCACAAAACCCCTCTCGGTGCACCTCTAGATCCCGCCAGATTAGCCCTGCCCACAAGGCAGCCCGACGGCTGGGTATGAGTCCAGACTGTCAGCAAAGTTCACAGGCGTGGGACCATCTCTGGTCTCATCAGTGACCTTTCTGTACTCAACACAAATGATCATTTTTGTAAGCAGACCTCAAGCATGATCAGGTCTCAGGCCCAATTTCCAATTTGTGATTCTTTTCCTTTAGCCTCAGCTCAGTTTTTCTGTTCTTTTGTTTTTTGTTTTTTTCTAACATCTTTATTGGAATATAATTGCTTTACAATGGTGTGTTAGTTTCTGCTGTATAACAAAGTGAATCAGCTATACGTATACATATATCCCCATATCCCCTCCCTCTTGTGTCTCCCTCCCACCCTCCCTATCCCACCCCTCTAGATGGACACAAAGCACCGAGCTGATCTCCCTGTGCTATGCGGCTGCTTCCCACTAGCTATCGGTTTTACATTTGGTAGTGTATATATGTCCATGCCACTCTCTCACTTTGTCCCAGCTTACCCTTCCCCCTCCCTGTGTCCTCAAGTCCATTCTCTAGTAGGTCTGAGTCTTTATTCCCATCCTGCCCCTAGGTTTTTCATGACCTTTTTTTTTTTTTTTTTTAAGATTCCATATATATGTGTTAGCATACGGTATTTGTTTTTCTCTTTCTGACTTACTTCACTCTGTATGACAGACGCTAGGTCCATCCACCTCACTACAAATAACCCAATTTCGTTTCTTTTTATGGCTGAGTAATATTCCATTGTATATATGTGCCACATCTTCTTTATCCATTCATCTGTCGATGGACACTTAGGTTGCTTCCATGTCCTGGCTATTGTAAATAGTGCTGCAGTGAACATTGTGGTACATGTCTCTTTTTGAATTATGGTTTTCTCAGGGTGTATGCCCAGTAGTGGGATTGCTGGGTTGTATGGTAGTTCTATGTTTAGTTTTTTAAGGCACTTCCATACTGTTCTCCATAGTGGCTGTATCAATTTACATTCCCACCAACAGTGCAAGAGGGTTCCCTTTTCTCCACACCCTCTCCAGCATTTATTGTTTGTAGATTTTTTTTTTTTAATAAATTTATTTATTTATTTTTGGCTGTGTTGGGTCTTCGTTTCTGTGCAAGGGCTTTCTCCAGTTGTGCCAAGCGGGGGCCACTCTCCATCGCAGTGCGGGGGCCACTCTTCATCACGATGCACGGGCCTCTCACTGTCGCGGCCTCTCTTGTTGCGGAGCACAGGCTCCAGACGCGCAGGCTCAACAGTTGTGACTCACGGGCCCAGTTGGTCTGTGGAATGTGGGATCTTCCCAGACCAGGGCTCGAACCCGTGTCCCCTGCATTGGCAGGCAGATTCTCAACCACTGCGCCACCAGGGAAGCCCCTGTACATTTTTTGATGATAGCCATTCTGACTGGTGTGAGGTGATACTTCATTGCAGTTTTGATTTGCATTTCTCTAATGATTAGTGATGTTGAGCATCCTTTCACGTGTTTGTTGGCAATCTGTATATCTTCTTTGGAGAAATGTCTATTTATGTCTTCTGCCCATTTTCGGATTGGGTTGTTCATTTTTTTGATATTGAGCTGCTTGTAAATTTTGGAGATTAATCCTTTGTCAGTTGCTTCATTTGCAAATATTTTGTCCCATTCTGAGGGTTGTCTTTTGGTCTTGTTTATGGTTTCCTTTGCTGTGCAAAAGCTTTTAAGTTTCCTTAGGTCCCATTTGTTTATTTTTGTTTTTATTTCCATTTCTCTAGGAGGTGGGTCGAAAAGGATCTTGCTGTGATTTATGTCATAGAGTGTTCTGCCTATGTTTTCCTCTAAGAGTTTTATAGTGTCTGGCCTTACATTTAGGTTTTTAATCCATTTTGAGTTTATTTTTGTGTATAGTGTTAGGGAGTGGTGTTCTAATTTCATTCTTTTACATGTAGCTGTCCAGTTTTCCCAGCACCACTTATTGAAGAGGCTGTCTTTTCTCCATTGTATACTGTTGCCTCCTTTATCAAAAATAAGGTGACCATATGTGTGTGGGTTTATCTCTGGGCTTTCTATCCTGTTCCATTGAACTATATTTCTGTTTTTGTGCCAGTACCATACTGTCTTGATTACTGTAGCTTTGTAGTATAGTCTGAAGTCGAGGAGTCTGATTCCTCCAGCTCCATTTTTCTTTCTCAAGACTGCTTTGGCTATTCGGGGTCTTTTGTGTTTCCATACAAATTGTGAACTTTTTTGTTCTAGTTCTGTGAAAAATGCCAGTGGTAGTTTGATAGGGATTGCATTGAATCTGTAGATTGCTTTGGGTAGTATAGTCATTTTCACAGTGTTGATTCTTCCAATCCAAGAACATGGTATATCTCTCCATCTATTTGTATCATCTTTAATTTCTTTCATCAGTGTCTTATAGTTTTCTGCATACAGGTCTTTTGTCTCCTTAGGTAGGTTTATTCCTAGGTGTTTTGTTCTTTTTGTCACAGTGGTAAATGGGAGTGTTTCCTTAATTTCTCTTTCAGATTTTTCATCATTAGTGTATAGGAATGCAAGAGATTACTGTGCATTAATTTTGTATCCTGCTACTTTACCAAATTCATTGATTAGCTCTAGTAGTTTTCTGGTAGCATCTTTAGGATTCTCTATGTATAGTATCATGTCATCTGCAAACAGTGACAGCTTTACTTCTTCTTTTCCGATTTGGATTCCATTTATTTCTTTTTCTTCTCTGATTGCTGTGGCTAAAAATTCCAAAACTATGTTGAATAATAGTGGTGAGAGTGGACAACCTTGTCTTGTTCCTGTTCTTGGAGGAAATGCTTTCAATTTTTCACCACTGAGAACGATGTTGGCTGTGAGTTTGTCATATATGGCCTTCATTATGTTGAGGTAAGTTCCTTCTATGCCTACTTTCTGGAGGGTTTTTATCATAAATGGGTGTTGAATTTTGTCAGAAGCTTTTTCTGCATCTATTGAGATGATCATATGGTTTTTCTCCTTCAATTTGTTAATATGGTGTATCACATTGATTGATTTGCATATACTGAAGAATCCTTGCATTCCTGGGATAAACCCCACTTGATCATGGTGTATGATCCTTTCAGTGTGCTGTTGGATTCTGTTTGCTAGTTGTTTTTTTTTTAATTTATTTTATTTATTTATTTTTGGCTACATTCGGTCTTCATTGCTGTGCGCGGCCTTTCTCTAGTTGCGGAGAGCAGGGGCTACTCTTTGTTGCGGTGCGCGGGCTTCTCACTGCGGTGGCTTCTCTTGTTGTGGAGCGTGGGCTCTAGGCACGTGGGCTTCAGTAGTTGTGGCACACGGGCTCAGCAGCTGTGGCTCACAGGCTCTAGAGCGCAGGCTCAGTAGTTGTGACGCACGGGCTTAGTTGCTCTGCGGCATGTGGAATCTTCCCGGACCAGGGGCTCAAACCCGTGTCCTCTGCATTGGCAGGCAGATTCTTAACCACTACGCCGCCAGGGAAGCCCTTTGCTAGTATTTTGTTGAGGATTTTTGCATCTACGTTCATCAGTGATATTGGCCTGTAGTTTTCTTTCTTAGTGACATCTTTGTCTGGTTTTGGTATCAGGGTGATGGTGGCCTCGTAGAATGAGTTGGGGAGTGTTCCTCCCTCTGCTATATTTTGGAAGAGTTTGAGAAGGATAGGTGTTAGCTCTTCTCTAAATGTTTGATAGAATTCTTCTGTGAAGCCATCTGGTCCTAGGCTTTTGTTTGTTGGAAGATTTTTAATCACAGTCTCAATTTCAGTACTTGTGATTGGTCTGTTTATATTTTCTATTTCTTCCTGGTTCAGTCTTGGAAGGTTGTGCATTTCTAAGAATTTGTCCATTTCTTCCAGGTTGTCCATTTTATTGGCATAGAGTTTCTTGTAGTAATCTCTCATGATCCTTTGTACTTCTGCAGTGTCAGTTGTTACTTCTCCTTTTTCATTTCTAATTCTATTGGTTTGAGTCTTCTCCCTTTTTTTCTTGATGAGTCCGGCTAATTTTGTTTATCTTCTCAAAGAACCAGCTTTTAGTGTTATTGATCTTTGCTATCGTTTCCTTCATTTGTTTTTCATTTATTTCTGATCTGATCTTTATGATTTCTCTCCTTCGGCTAACTCTGGGGGTTTTTTGTTCTTCTTTCCCTAATTGCTTTAGGTGTAAGGTTAGGTTGTTTACTTGATATGTTTCTTGTTTCTTGAAGTAGGATTGTCTTGCTATAAACTTCCCTCTTAGAACTGCTTTTTCTGAATCCCATAGGTTTTGGGTCATCCTGTTTTCATTGTCATTTGTTTCTGTGTATTTTTTTATTTCCTCAGTGATCTCTTGGTTATTTAGTAGTATATTGTCTAGCTTCCATGTGTTTGTATTTTTTACAGATTTTCCCCTCTAGTTGATATCTAGTATCATAGCATTGTGGTCGGAAAAGATACTTGATATGATTTCAATTTTCTTAAATTTACCAAGGCTTGATTTGTGACCCAAGATATGATCTGTCCTGGAGAATGTTCCATGAGCACTTGAGAAGAAAGTGTATTCTGTTGTTTTTGGATGGAATGTCCTATAAATATCAATTAAGTCCATCTTGTTTAATGTATCATTTAAAGCTTGTGTTTCCTTATTTATTTTCATTTTGGATGATCTGTCCATTGGTGAAAGTGGGGTGTTAAAGTCCCCGTCTATCATTGTGTTACTGTCGATTTCCCCTTTTATGGCTGTTAGTATTTGCCTTATGTATTGAGGTGCTCCTATGTTGGGTGCATAAATATTTACAATTGTTATATCTTCTTGGATTGATCCCTTGATCATTATGTAGTGTCCTTCTCTGTCTCTTGTAATAGTCTTTATTTTAAAGTCTATTTTGTCTGATATGAGAATGGCTACTCCAGCTTTCTTTTGATTTCCATTTGCATGGAATATCTTTTTCCATCCCCTCTCTTTCAGTCTGTATGTGTCCCTAGGTCTGAAGTGGGTCTCTTGTGGACAGCATATATACAGATCTTGTTTTTGTATCCATTCAGCCAGTCTGTGTCTTTTGGTGGGAGCATTTAATCCATTTACATTTAAGGTAATTATCAGTATGTATGTTCCTATTACCATTTTCTTAATTGTTTTGGGTTTGTTATTGTAGTTGTTTTCCTTCTATTGTGTTTCCTGCCTAGAGAAGTTCCTTTAGCATTTATTGTAAAGCTGGTTTGGTGGTGCTGAATTCTCTTAGCTTTTGCTTGTCTGTAAAGGTTTTAAGTTCTCTGTCGAATCTGAGTGAGATCCTTGCTGGGTAGAGTAATCTTGGATGTAGGGTTTTCCCTTTCATCACTTTACATATGTCTTGCCACTCCCTTCTGGCTTGCAGAGTTTCTGCTGAAAGATCAGCTGTTAACCTTATGGGGATTCCCTTGTGTGTTATTTGTTGTTTTTCCCTTGCTGCTTTTAATATGTTTTCTTTGTATTTAATTTTTGATAGTTTGATTAATATGTGTCTTGACGTGTTTCTCCTTGGATTTATCCTGTATGGGACTCTCTGTGCTTCCTGGACTTGATTGACTATTTCCTTTCCCACATTAAGGAAGTTTTCAACTTTAATCTGTTCAAATATTTTCTCAGTCCCTTTCTTTTTCTCTTCTTCTTCTGGGACCCCTATAATTCGAATGTTGGTGCATTTAATGTTGTCCCAGGGGTGCTTGGGACTGTCCTCAATTCTTTTCATTCTTTTTTCTTTATTCTGCTCTGCAGTAGTTATTTCCACTATTTTATCTTCCAGGTCACTTATCCATTCTTCTGCCTCAGTTATTCCGCTATTGATTCCTTCTAGAAAATTTTTAGTTTCATTTATTGTGCTGTTCATCATTGTTTGTTTGCTCTTTAGTTCTTCTCGGTCCTTGTTAAACGTTTCTTGTATTTTCTCCATTTTATTTCCAAGATTTTGGATCATCTTTAGTATCATTATTCTGAATTATTTTTCAGGTAGACTGCCTATTTCCTCTTCATTTGTTTGGTCTGGTGGGTTTTTACCTTGCTCCTTCATCTGCTGTGTGTTCCTCTGTCTTCTCGTTTTGCTTAACTTACTGTGTTTGGGGTCTCCTTTTCACTGGCTGCATCTTCATAGTTTCCGTTGTTTTTGGTGTCTGCCCCCAGTGGCTAAGGTTGGTTCAGTGGGTTGTGTAGGCTTCCTGGTGGAGGGGACTGGTGCCTGTGTTCTGGTGGATGAGGCTGGATCTTGTCTTTCTGGGGGGCAGGACCGCATCCAGTGGTGTGTTTTGGGGTGTCTGTGACCTTATTATGATTTTAGGCAGCCTCTCTGCTAATGGGTGGGGTTGTGTTCCTATCTTGCTAGTTGTTTGGCATAGGGTGTCCAGCACTGTAGCTTGCTGGTCATTGAGTGGAGCTGGGTCTTGGCGTTGAGATGGAGATCTCTGGGAGAGCTTTTGCCATTTGACATTACGTGGAGCTGGGAGGTCTCTGGTTGACCAATGTCCTGAACTCGGCTCTCCCACCTCAGAGGCACAGGCCTGACACCCGGCTGGAGCACCAAGACCCTGCCAGCCACACGGCTGAGAAGAAAAGGGGGAAAAAAAGAAAGAAAGAAAGAAGATAGAAAAAATAATAAAAAGAAATTAAGTTATAAAAAAATTTTTTTAAATTATTAAAAATAAAAATATTAAAAAGTAATAAAAGAGAAAGAAGGAAAGAAGGGAGCAACCAAACCGAAAAACAAATCCACCAATGATAACAAGAGCTAAAAACTATATTAAAAAAAAACCAAACAGACAGACAGAACCCTAGGACAAATGGTAAAAGCAACACTATATAGACAAAATCACACAAAGAAGCATACATATACATACTCACAAAAAAGGAAAAAGGAAAAAAATATATATCTATATATTAAAAAAAAGGAAGAGAGCAACCAAATCAGTAAACAAATCTACTAGTGATAATAAGCTCTAAATAGTAAACTAAGGTAAACCTAAAACCAGAAACAAATTAGATGCAGAAAGTAAACCCCAAATCTACAGTTGCTCTCAAAGTCCACCGCCTCAGTTTTGGGATGATTCGTTGTGTATTCAGGTGTTCCAGAGAGGCAGGGTACATCAAGTTGATGGTGGAGATTTAATCCGCTGCTCCTGAGGCTGCTGGGAGAGATTTCCCTTTCCCTTCTTTGTTCGCACAGCTCCCGGGGTTCAGCTTTGGATTTGGACCTGCCTCTGCGTGTAGGTCGTCTGAGGGCGTCTGTTCTTCTCTCAGGACGGGGTTAAAGGAGCGGCTGATTAGGGGGCTCTGGCTCACACAGGCCGGGGGGAGGGAGGGGTAGGGATGCGGGGCGACCCTGCGGCGCAGAGGCCGGTGTGACGTTGCACCAGCCTGAGGTGCACAGTGTGTTCTCCCAGGGAAGTTGTCCCTGGATCACGGGACCCTGGCCGTGGCGGGCTGCACAGGCTCCCGGGAGAGGAGGTGTGGAGAGTGACCTGTGCTTGCACACAGGCTTCTTGGTGGCGGCAGCAGCAGCCTTAGCATCTCACGCCCGTCTCTGGGGTCCGCGCTGATAGCCGCGGCTCGCGCCCGTCTCTGGAGCTCCTTTAAGCGGCGCTCTTAATCCCCTCTTCTCGCGCACCAGGAAACAAAGAGTCAAGAAAAAGTCTCTTGCCTCTTTGGCAGTGCCAGACTTTTTCCCGGACTCCCTCCCGGCTAACTGTGGCGCACTAGACCCCTTCAGGCTGTGTTCATGCTGCCAACCCCAGTCCTCTCCCTGGGATCCGATGGAAGCCTGAGCCTTAGCTCCCGGCCCCCGCCCCCCCCCGGTGGGCGAGCAGACAAGCCTCTCGGGCTGGTGAGTGCTGGTTGGCACCGATCCTCTGTGCGGGAATCTCTCCGCTTTGCCCTCCGCACCCCTGTTGCTGCGCTCTCCTCCGTGGCTCCGAAGCTTCCCCCCAGCCACCCACAGTCTCTGCCCGCGAAGGGCCTTCCTAGTGTGTGGAAACCTTTCCTCCTTCACAGCTCCCTCCCACTGGTGCAGGTCCCGTCCCTATTCTTTTGTCTCTGTTTTTTCTTTTTTCTTTTGCCCTACCCAGGTACGTGGGGAGTTTCTTACCTTTTGGGAGGTCTGAGGTCTTCTGCCAGCGTTCAGTAGGTGTTCTGTAGGAGTTGTTCCACATGTAGATGTATTTTTGATGTATCTGTGGGGAGGAAGCTGATCTCCATGTCTTACTCCTCCGTCATCTTGAAGGTCTCTCCCTTGCTTTGTTTTAATATTTATTTATTTGGTTGAGCCGGGTCCTAGTTGCAGCAGGTGGGTTCCTTAGTTGTGGCTTGAAGACTCCTTAGTTGTGGCATGTGAACTCTTAGTTGCAGCATGCATGTGGGATCTCGTTCCTTGACAACGGATCATATCCAGGCCCCCGGCATTGGGAGCGCAGAGTCTTAACCACGGCTCCACCAGGGAAGTCCCTCGGTTTTGTTTTTACAGGCCTCAACTGTGGGACAGTCCATTCTCACCCCGCTCCGTCCCTCTGTGCTTTCCTCCTGCTCCACACCAGCCTCCCTCTGCCCAGCTGCCCTGTCCTGCTTCCTGACTCTCTCCTCCCCTTGGCGTCTCCAGCAGCCCCGGAGCATGAGCGCATGTGTGTGCGTGTACATGCGTGTATACAAAGCTGCCGCTGATGTAAATAAACTCTGATAGATAGAACAAGAATTCATTCATTCAATCAGCAAATATTGACTCGGCACTTCCTATATGTAAAAACTAAGGATAGAGCAGTGCAGACAGACAAGTCCCCTGTCCTCCTCATGGGGCCCAGCCCGGCCATGCACTGCTGAGGCGCCCAGGGTGATGGTGCTAGGGGACCAGGCAGGGCGGCCTCAGGGCAGACGGGCTTCCCTGCTCACAGCAGTCCCGTGGAGGGCCCTGCGTCTGCTCAGTGCCCACATGCCCCAGGCCTCACCTATGGAAACACTAGGGAAACCTTGTTTCTCCCACAGGCTTTTGCATTGTGTGAGGATCAAGGGCTTGGAAATCTCAACATTGCCCCCAGGATGTTTTTCTGTTAGGGGAAATTGTGAGGGGAGAGGCTGTGTTTTCTCAGGCCATCACAGGTCTTGAACTTAGGCCTGGCCTCTTTCGTTCAGGAGCCAAGCTGGTTCCAACAATGGTGTCAAACCGTGGAAAGGTTGTGATGCCCCGCCAGCCACTACCGTGGAAAGAGAAGGAAGGCAGGGCTCAGTGTTGGACAGGGGATGGGAGGTGGGGGAGAGCTCCAAGGTACCATAACAGGTAGGGCGGTGAGGGGGGCTGGCAAAGTTGGTTAAGGTGGGATGAGCAGGTCATAGGTCATAGGACCCCCAGAAAGTGAGTGACCTGCACTGAGAACTGACAGCAGGCCAGGTACTTGTCACTGTGGTAGCCCAGGTGGAGTAGTGGGGACCACACAGTGAGGGAGCCCTGGTGCAACTCCTCCTCTGGCTCACCTCCAGCTGTGTGTCCCTTGGTTAGTTACTTAACCTCTCTGGCCCTCATTTCACTCATCTGGAAAATATGTTTAATGACACCTATTTTAGAGGGTTGTTGTAGAGTTAATGTTTGCAAAGGGCTGGGCACACTGAAGGCGTTTCATAAATACTACCCATCATAATGACCACACTTAATGCTTAGTCTGGGAGGTTTATTCCCTAGCAGGAATTTTAGAGATCGCCCAGTTCAGTGGTTCTCAAACCTTAGCCTGCACCAGAACTGCCCAAAGGACGTGTTAAAACTCAGACTTCTGGGCTCCACCCACCCGAAGGCTCTGATGAGTAGGTCTGGGTGGGGCCTGCGAGTGTGCGTTCCTAGCAAGTTCCCAGTGGTCCTGATGTTGCTGGTTTGGGGGCCACGCTTTGAGAACTGCTGTGCTAGCGTAAACACTAATTTTGGAGATGAGAATCCTGAGGTTCCAAATGTTTGCTCCTTGCCCGTGCTCATCGGAGTCTAGGCCTCCCAGCTCCTGGTGCAGGCCAAGGTCAGGACAGGAGAGCACGTTGCCAGGCACCAGGGAGGGTCAGGATGCAGGAAGTCAGAGTCCAGCCAAAGGGCCCGGGATGGACCCAAGGTTCTAGTGAGAGGAGTGAGCTTGATGGAGAGCAAAGCCCACTATTCGAGGGAGGGAACCGGCCTCGGTGTGGGCCTGAGCCACGCAGCCTGAGTCTCTGGCCTCAGGCAGCGCGTGTGAGTGTGTGAAGGGAGCGGTGTTGTGTAGATGGTGTGGGGTTGGGAGATGAGGATTCGTGAGTGTGTCCGTGCACATGGTAGGTAAGTGTGCGGGTCTGTGTGAGCCTGTGTACATGTGTGTGAGTGATTTTTGTATGAGAGTGTGTGTTTGTGTGTGTGTGAATTTGTGCGAAGGGCGTGGTAGTCTGCTCAGGCTGCCATAACAAAGCACCAGGTTGAGCAGCTTCAACAGCCAACATCTATCGTCTCACAGATTTGGAGGCTGGAAGTTCGAGATCAAGGTGTCGACAGGGTTGGCTTCTCCTGAGGCCTCTCTCCTTGGCTTGTAGACGGCCGTCTTCCCGCTGTGTCCACATGGTTTCCCTCTCTGTCTGTCTGTGTAATGACACCAGTCATACGGGATTAGGGCCCAGCCCAATGACCTCATTTTACCTAAATCATCTCTTTAAAGGCCCTGTCTCCAAATACAGTCACATTCTGAGGTTCTGGGGTTGAGGACTTCAACACATGAATATCAGGGGGACTCAGCTCAGCCCGTGACAGTGTGTGTGTGTGTGTGTGTGTGTGTGTGTGCTTGCACACATGCATACAGAAAGCCCACAGTTCTGGAGGACACCCTGCTCAGCCACCCTCCCTGTAAGAGTGCTGGTGAGTGAGAAGTGTGACTTTCTTTCCTGCCTCATCCTAGGTTCGTGAGTTTATGGGGAGGCCAAGATGCCCCCCACCCCATCACAGGGGAGCGTGGTTCTTTAGGTCTCAGGATTGGAGATGAATTCCTCCCCAGTTGGTGTAGCGTTTCACCTCCACCCAAGCAATCCCTTCCTCTGAGCCCCGTGCAGCGGCGACTTGGCCTTCCCAAGCCTACCCTCCCGGACGTCCCCTGCAGCAGAAGTTTGGGAAAGGTGGTTTTCCACCCAGGATGAGGGCCCCTCTGGCTCGACGCCACTCCCTGGAGCTCCCCTCACGCAGTGTCATCTTTTGTCTCCCTGAGGCTAGAGTCCCCGTTTTCTTTAAAGCTAGAAAAGACATTTTGGAGACTCTCTGTAGTTGGTCAACCTCGTTGTTTCAGAGGGAGAGGACTGTGGGCTTGAAGGGGGATGAGGCAAGAGTTCATTTCAGGCCTTACAAAAGGCATGTTTTCCACTTGGGATGGATTGTTACCTAATAGGCTGTCCTTTATAGAAACAGAACAGAGGCTTGCTGACACAATCTCAACCGTGGGTTTTCTCGGGGCAGCTGGACAATTCTGTTTCTGTGTGCAGCTCGCACAGAAGAAGGGGCCTGGGTGCACCTGGACTCCTAGTTGGGAGCTGGATAAGTCCTGAATAACAAGCCACTGATCCAGGGTCTCGAGGGGGCAGTGGGCTACAGGAGTGTCGGTTGGGGTGGACGTACAGGCTGCAGGCAGTCAACCCCCGGGCACTGAGCGCAGGGCCCAGCCGAGGGCCCGCTCTGCAGTCGGCACTCGTGTTTGTTGACTAGATGACTGATTGAAGGAATAAAAATAAGATTCAAAGGGAGGGAATTCCCTGGCGGCCCATTGGTTAGGACTCTGCGCTTTCACTGTGGAGGGCCTGGGTTCCATCCCTGGTGAGGGAACTGAGATCCCACAAGCTGGGGGAAAAAAAAAAAAAGATTTAAAGGGAAAAAGTGGGTTTGAGGTAGGAAAGAGAAGGCTGGAAGTGATGAGAGATGTCCTTACTAGCTTCCTTCTGGAAGAGTCACGGCCGGGGTGACACTGCCTCTGAGAAAAGCTTTTACTCAAGATACGTGCCAGTCTGCCTCAAATGACTTATTAAGCACCCATTGTGTGCAGAGCACTGGGAAGCAAATCAAAGACGTCTTCTCAAGAATTTTGACTTTGCTTATATATTGGGTTGGCCACAAAAGTTCATTCGGGTTTTTCTGTAAGATGTTATGGAAAAATCCAAACGAACTTTTTTGGGCCAACCCAATATTTTATTTTAAAAAACGATAATTGCAATGATAGACATGTATTAGTCAGAGGTCTCCAGAGAAAAAGAACTGATAGGATGTGTATAGATATATGGAAAGAGATTTTCCTCCAGCTTTATTGAGATATAACTGACATATGACACTGTGTAAGTTTAAGGTGTACAACGTGTTGATTTGAGGAAGAGACTTATTATGAGGGATTGGCTCCTGGGATTATGGATGCTGAGAAGTCCCACAATCTGCCATCTGCAAGCTGGAGGCCCGGGAAGGCTGGTGGTGTGGTTCAGTCCAAATCTGAAGGCCTGAGAGCCAGGGGGGGTCAACGGTGTAAGCCCCAGCCTGAGTCTGAAGGCCTGATGTCCAAGGGCAGAAGGTGATATCCCAGCTCGAGAGAGAGAGAGAGAGAGAGAGAGAGAGAGAGAGAGAGAGAGAGAGAGAGAGAGAGAGAGGGAGAGGGAGAGGGAGAGGGAGAGAATTCACCCTTCCTGTGCCTTCTTGTTCTATCAAGGTCGGTTCTCAATGGATTGGATGATGCCCTCCAACAAGGGTGAGAAAGATCTTTACTCAGTCTACTGATTTAAATGCTAATCTCCTTCGAAACACCCTCACAGACACACCCAGAGTAATGTTTCACCAGTTCATCCCTTGGCCCTGTCACGATGATGCCTAAAACTAACCATCACAAGACATAAGGGAAAAGACTGGAAGGGAAACTGAAAAATAAGAGTAATTGATTGGGGCTTCCCTGGTGACGCAGTGGTTAAGAATCCGCCTGCCAATGCAGGGGACACGGGTTTGAGCCCTGGTCCGGGAAGATCCTACATGCCGTGGAGCAACTAAGCCCACGTGCCACAACTACTGAGCCTGCGCTGTAGAGCCCGCGAGCCACAACTACTGAGCCCACGTGCCACAACTACTGAAGCCTGCGTGCCTAGAGCCCGTGCTCCGCAACAAGAGAAGCCACCGCAGTGAGAAGCCCACCCACCGCAACAAAGATCCAACGCAACCAAAAATAAATAAGTAAAAATAAATTAAAAAAAAAATTAAAAAGAGTGATTGTATTGAGGTCATGGGATTATGGCTAAATTTATTTTTTCTTTCTGATTTACTGTATTATGTTTGGGCTTTTCGCATCAAAATAGCTTCTTAAAGTATGTTAGACCTCCACTGTTGTGATTACTGAAGTTAGCTTGGGGCCGGAGATGCCCCTCCTGGAACCCTAATCCCAGCCTTAGAGAATGGAGGTGTCAGTAACAGAGGGGGTTGCCCCAGCAAGGCAAACCCGAGCCTTTTGTGGCGCCACATCTGTCCATGGTGTCTTCTACTCATTTAACCCCAATAACCTGAAAATCTGCCTTCGTTTTTTTACCCCTCTCTCATACTCCTCCACTTATTCATTCATGCACCAGACATTTATTAAGCAGTTTTCTATGAACCGTGATCCACATCAGGCCCTGAGCAGAACAGAATGAGAATCAGCCCTGGGTTCCCAGCTCTGCCTTGTAGAGGTAGATATTTAAACAAATGGGGACAGGGACTTCCCTTGTGGTCCAGTGGTTAAGACTCTGTGCTTCCACTGCAGGGGGCATGGGTTCGATCCCTGGTAAGGGAACTAAGATCCTGCATGCCGCACAGCACAGCCAAAAAAGGAAAAACAAAAAACAAACAAACAAAAAACAAATGGGGACAGAATAGGCCCAACGATGTGCTATTGGAGCGCAGGGCCAGGAACCTGAGCATCAAGGAGGGGAGGCTTCCTGGAGGAGGTGTTGCATTTGAGGTGAGTTTCAAAGAAAAGTTAGAAGACAGTCAAAGACTAGCTACAAAATAAGGTACTATGCCAGAAAGGCATGGAGGATTCAGAGGGTTGTGCAGGGTGATGCATGTGGTCTACAGGAAGGGGCTATAAGGACATCAGCCTGGGGCCAAGGGTACAAGCGGGAAGAGGCCATAAAGTAGGTGTGGTCAGACTATGAAGGGGCTGGTCTGCCCTGCAAAGGAGTGTGGCCTTATCCTACAGACAGTGGGTTCCTTGGGTCTTAAAGCAGAGTGAGGACATGGTAGCATTGGCTTTTTAGCAAGAGAATTCTGGTGGCCATTAGAAGGGTAAGGAAGGCAGATCAGGGGCCAGAACAGCAGTGAGAGGACCAGGAGCAGGTGGGGTGATAAAAGTCTGATCTAAAGACCCAGCAGTGGGTGTCGACGGGATGCTGCCTTACTGTGACTCGCAGATCAGTGGCTGGGAGGGTAGAGGATGGAGAAGCTGATGGGTCCAGGCAGCTCTGAGCAATGTCTCTCCTCATCTTCCCTCTGTCTGCCGGCACCGAGTTCTGGTGTGTGCATCAACCCCCTGGCTCCTGCCTCTTTGCCTTCTCTCTCGGTATTTCCTAGTGTGAACAAATCCCAGTGCCAGGATACTCCCTTATATCCTCATGACCCCTCCATTTCTGCAGCTGACACTGTCCTCATGGGGTCCCCAGGGCTGCCCTCCTCCAAGGCTCAGCGCCAGGCTCACCTACCCCAGGAAGCCTCCCCACTGAGCTTCCTCGGAGAGCACTCTCCCTCTTCTGATTCCCACGGCGTTGATTTCCGCGCTTCACCATCCTGGATTTGCACTGTTATTTACATGTTTTGAACATCTGTCACTTCTCTGCAAATACAGAGTAAGCTCCTTGTGGGAAAGAGGGTATGACTTAAACCCTTTTCTGTGCCTCGCAGAAGCCGGCACAATGCTGCCTGCGTAGTAGGAATTGATAGAGAATTGATCAGTCGATCCCCTGTCAATCTGCCTGTCAGGAGACTTATCCACAGCCCCTGTCACTGGTCTGTCCTTGGTGTTAGTGGGTGGTGTGCAGTAGGGAGAAGGGGCCCTGGATGTGAAGTCAGAAGCCTTGGCCATTTCCTGTAACTCACAACCTGAGGCCAGCCACTTAACTGCCCTGGACTTTCATTTCCTCATCCGTGAAATGGCAAAGACTAATCCATGGTTGTTAATTACCTTTTATCGACATTGGAACCCCTTTGGAATGTGGACCTGTTAACCTGAGACAGAGAGAAGTGACCATGCTATGAACCAAACTCTCACCTTTCTCCTCTTCCCCCTCCCCTCCTCCCCCCCTCCTCCTTCTCCTCCCCTCCCTTCCCTTCCATCCATAGTAGACTTAGAAAAAATTTTGATTTTCTTTTTTTTCTTTATTCTTTTTTATTGAAGTAAAGTTGATTTACAATGTTGTGTTAATTTCTGCTGTACAGCAAAGTGATTCAGTTATACGTATATATTCTTTTTCATATTCTTTTCCATTATGGTTTATCACAGGATATTGAATATAGTTCCCTGTGCTATACAGTAGGACCTTGTTCTTTATCCATTCTATATATAATAGTTTGTATCTGCTAACCCCAAACTCCCAATCCATCCCCCCCTACCCCGACTTAGAAAAAAATCTGAAAACCCCCCAGACTGGGTGGTTCCTTCCAAGACTCAAACATGTCCATGGCTATAGGATGGCAAAGATGACCGGTGTGATGGCCCCGGCCTGTGTACCGCTCATGTCTACACATGCTAGGCGGGGTCTAGGTGACGGCTTTGGTCAAACCCATGCTCAGTAATTATAGAGAAGCAGTTACTGCAAAATTTCCCGAGGAAACCAAAGGCACGGTTTGGTTTTCACTTAGATTGAGCAACTTCCTTCCAGGGCACTCAGCCCCCTCAACAAAACATTCTCTTTCAACACAGGCAGGTCAATAACACACAAGGGTTGTTATTGTATGTTTCATATAAATATATAATCGCACCTTCGGAAGGAAGTTGGGCCTGCGATTACTCACTCTGGTGGGGATGTTTATATGAGTTTGACTGTCCACCTTAATGATCTTAAGAACTTGGGCTGGGTTGAGGTCACAGTTAATGGGCAGTGTGGAGGCAAAGGACAGCAAGGATATAATGTGAGATTTAAACTAAAGAGAATTACATCAAGTCCCAGAGGACATTTAACATTTCACTGGCAGCCACCTAAAAATAACTTAAACCTGCATTTAAACCATGGACTGGGAGTTTGGGGTTAGTAGATACAAACTATTACATATAGAATGAATAAACAACAAGGTCCTACTGTGTAGCACAGGGAACTATATTCAATTTCCTGGGATAAACCATAATGGAAAAGAACATAAAAAAGAATATATGTGTGTAACTGAGTCACTTTGCTGTATAGCAGAAATTAACACAACATTGTAAATCAACTACACTTCAATAAAAAAACAGAGAGAGGGACTTCCCTGGTGGCGCAGTGGTTGAGAATCTGCCTGCCAATGCAGGGGACACGGGTTCGCGCTCTGGTCTGGGAAGATCCCACATGCCGCGGAGCAGCTGGGCCCGTGAGCCACAACTACTGAGCCTGCACGTCTGGAGCCTGCGCTCCGCAACAAGAGAGGCCGCGATAGTGAGAGGCCTGTGCACCGCGATGGAAGAGTGGCCCCCGCTTGCCGCAACTGGAGAAAGCCCTCGCACAGAAACGAAGACCCAACACAGCCACAAATAAATAAATAAATAAATTTTTAAAAAAAGAACAAATATTTAAACCTGCATTCATGTGCTTCGAAACTTTCGTTACCTGAAGCCTCCCTTCCAAAGTTTTGTCGTCTCTGCAGGATATATGCGCCCCTTTGCTCCCCCCAGCCAGGCCCATCCAGCTTGGCCCCTATGCTGCACCAGCAGGCTGGGTGGGAAACTCACCGCCTTCAGCCTAGCCAGGCTCCGAGGGGAAACAGGAACCAGTTCCAGTTAGCTAAGTCGGTTGCCTCCAAAAGGCCCAAATTCCTGAGTTCATTTCCTTTGACCTGTTCCTCGTCATGTTTGGACTAGTTTTGGTTGATGGGCTACAAGAAACTGTTTTCAGATTTCCCAACTCTTTCCTCTTTCAAGATGTGGATATCTTGATCTAATTTCCCCAGCCACGACCTATTGGTCATCACTTTTGCCAAGCTTTGACTTCCAGATTGCTAATTCACTTTTGGGTTGCTAATATTCTCTCTCTATAAATAACCTCCAACTTAAGCTTTTTCTATCCCTCAAGGAACAACTGTGGTCAAAGATAGCCCTTTGAGCCTATCTGCCTTGAAACAGCAGATTTCCTGTTCTCACCTCTGGGGTGGTTGTCACAGGGACTCGTGGGAACTGTATCATGCCCAACAGAAGAGCTTCTCAGAGTAGCAGGTGGTTAGCGTGTCAGGCAGAGCACCGTGCTGTTATATACACGCCTACGGGGATTCAGACCGAGAACCCTGGAGGATGTGATGGTGTGATGGTGTGTGTGTGTGTGTGTGTGTGTGTGTGTGTGTGTGTGTGTGTAGAGAGACAGACAGACAGGCAGGCAGAGTCAAGCACTCTTACCTCTCACCCAGTGGCTTCTGTCAGTATAGACAGGACCCAAAAGTTAATGAGCCGTCTATTTTGCTTGTTGGATAATTGTCTCCCTTTGGGATTCCATGTCGGTGATGGTTCTGGCTGTGGATATTTACTGTGAAGTCCAGGAAAGGGCCTAGAAATAGAAGGAGGTTAGAAGAACTCCAGAATGTTCTGTAGTGGTTTCTAGTCTTCCTAGGGAACGTGCATCGCGCTCTGTGTGGGTTTTGCACTTAATGCCTTCCCTGCCCCAAACCTGCTTTCTCTTCTGTAGTCATTCATTTCTGTTTAATTGCTCTCAGCCACCTACCCAGTTAGTGGAATTTAAGAGCAACCACCTTATGGGTTCTACAAGATACTATGTTTTTTTCCCTCTATTATTATCTTTTTTATTCTTTATTATTGTTACTTTTTTATTTTTTTAGCACTGATAGGAAGAGCAAAAGACAAAAACATAAGCCAATTTCACTCTTAATGTTTTGGTGTATTTTTCTTTTTTTTAAGTTATTACAAAATAATGGCTGTATTTCCCTATACTGTACAATATACCCTTGTTGCTTATCTATTTTATACATAGTAGTTTATATCTCTTAATCCCCTACCTCTATCTTGCCCCTCCCCGCTTCCCTCTCCCGACTGGTAACCACTAGTTTGTTTTCTCCATCTGTAAGTCTGTTTTTGTTATAGTTACTCATTTGTTTTATTTTTTTAGTTTCCATATATGTGATAACATAGAGTATTTGTCTTTCTCTGTCTGACTTAAGCATAATATCCTCTAGTTTCATCCATCTTGTTGCAAATGGCACAGATCCACTGATTGTTAATATTTTGCCACATTTGCTTTATCTTTTTGTTTCTCTGTATCTATACATGCTATCATTATTGTTATTGTTCCTAAATTATCTGAGAGTTAAATCGTGTTAGTTTGCCCTTTGCCTCTGAGAACAAGGCCATTCTCTTATATAACCACAATACAATTGTTGCAGTCAGGAAATTTATCATTAATACAATATAGGATCTAATGTACACGCCATATTCAAATTTCACCAACTGACCCAGTAACGTCCTTTAGAGAAGTTGCTCTTCCCTGTTCCAGAATCCAACGATGCTTGCGGTGGCCGGGTCACCTTAGTCTCCTTTAATGGGGGACAGCCCCTCAGCCTGCCTCTGTCTCTCCTGTCATTTCCTGCAGAGTTTGTAGAGTGCCCCTTATTTGGGCCTGTCTCATTTGTTCCTCATGATTAGGTTCAGATGATGTGTTTTGGCAGAAATGCTTCATAACCATATCTTCTTAGTGCATCACACCAAGGGGCTTAATCTGTGATGTTAGTCTTAATCTGTGGGGAGATACTATGAAACTTAATCTGTGGGGAGATACTATGAAACTATAAATATCCTGTTCCTCTCAAACTTGCCCCCAGGAACTGAGGGGTAGGGTTATCTCAGCTGAATGCATGAGATGTCGGAAAAGAATGGGGAAGGGAGATTTTGTTGCCAAGTACAAAGACATGAATGCACTTTGCCCTCCTCCTTGCATTCCGGAGCCGGGGCTCTCTGGGCGGGGCTAGGACCCTCTGGGCGGTCTCTGCTTCACCCTCTGCCACTTCAGGGGAACAGCAGGGGCAATCCTGCTGGCAGGAGGAGGTGGGCAAGCACGAGGCAGGGATACATGACATTTAGGCAAAGGGCTTAATCTCGCTAAAGCTCGGTTTCCCCTTCTGTGAAATGGAAATGGTAACAGTAATCACTTCAGAAGGTGGTGGTGAGGATTCCATGAGCCAATGCACGGAAAGCCCTCATGGCAAGGCCTGGACCACCAGGCATTCTGGGAAATTCTTAGTTACCAGCCTCCTTCTCTTTTGCTACCCTAAAATGATTGCCAAACTAGCTTAGTTTCAGTACATCTCTCTGTATGTTTGGAACACAGCTGATATAAGACGGGCCGGGTTCCGGTAATTTCTGCCAAACGATGCCTGCAGTTTGCACTTTCTAAACACCTTCCCAGTCAGCTCCCAGGATCAGGGGCTGGAGATGACTCTTGTACAAACTCCAGCTAGGCGTGTTCCTGTGCAAGAACCAGAGGAAAGCCAGCACTGCCCTGTTGATCTCCTCTCTGCAAAGCTATTGAATTGCTCATGTTTATTTTTCAAAGCACTGTGCTCAGCACTGCTTCCTCTTTCTAGAAATTGGGGATGGAATCACATAAGTGCTTGGGTCAAAGCACCGGGGAGAGGGCGTGTGGATGCGAGTGTGCGTGTGAGTGCGTGTCATCTTGTTCTAGGTGGTGGCTGAGTTCTCACCTCCACTTTTCATTTTACGGCTGCTGCACCTGATGCTCAGCCCAGACCGAGTAGGTTGGCCAATGTTCATGCCTGAGGCTGGCAGGAATTGTGAGCACTGTTTTGAATTCTGTCCTTATCAGATGGCACCGGGTTGCAGTGTGGCCATATTTACAGGTCAACCTAGAGTTTCACCGGGACAAAGGGTGGGGCTGCTCTTTGTGGCTGAGATTACAGAGCCGTGCAAACTGTTCCACCCTCTGTGTGGTGGGGAACAGAGGACAGAGGGGGACCCTGGGACTGTGGGGTGGCAGCTGTGAGTCCCAGCCTGCTGTGCTTCTCCCCTCAAAAGCACAAGTCAGTACGTACAACACTCGGGGTTGACCCCTCAGAGGTCTGCAGGAGATGCTAGATTTGAACTCCTTGTGGTCAGGGACTGTGCCTAATTCATCCTGTTCTCCCAGAAGCCGGCACAGGACTTGGTTCAAATTCGCTGTTCGGTAAGTGTTGGCAAAATCGCAACAAGGGTGGAAGGAATATGATTGAAGCTTAAAACAAAAAGTAGCTCTCACATCTTTTTGTAGTGCAGCCGGCTGAAATGAATACCAGCTCTTATGCACATAACAGGATCTCATTGCCACCTTCTTGGCTTCTGATCTTTTTTTTTCACTTTAGAAATGCAAACCGCAGGGTCCCCCTGGATGTTATTCACACCAACATTCTTATCACCTTAGCGGGTATATTCCTGTTTGCATCCCGGTAGCATTTCTGCACCTGCAAAATGCCTCTGACGATTCATTCTCTGCTTCACTGTCCCAAGCAAGGCCCTGGGGCGTCTCAGTCTCCGCTGCAGGCTCCAGGTGGGAACAGGGCGGGAGGGGAGGAGGTGCTGTTGGCTAGGGAGGAGACACCTAGGGGGCCAGCCTGTCCTTAACCTGCTGAGTCAACCCCCCTGACGCTTCCAGAAACAAGAAACAAAGTTTCCTTCTGCGCGCTGGCATTTTACATCTGGTCTTCCCCATCATTCCAAGGCGTCTGGTTCTTCCATGGAGCTGCTGACAAGCTGCAATCCATTTTAGGCAGACACGAGTTGCAGGAACCCATTGTGCTGAGCTGGTGTCCTCAGCGAACTTCTTTTTTTTTTTTTTTTTTATAAATCGTTGCGGTGAGCGGGCTTCTCATTGGGTGGCTTCTCTTGTTGCAGAGCACAGGCTCTAGGCTCTCCGGCTTCAGTAGTTGTGGCGCATGGGTTCAGTAGTTGTGGCTCACAGGCTGTAGAGCGCAGGCTCAGTAGTTGTGGCGCACGGGCTTTGTTGCTCCATGGCATGTGGGATCTTCCCGGACCAGGGCTCGAACCTGTGTCCCCTGCGTTGGCAGGTGGATTCTTAACCACTGCGCCACCAGGGACGTCCCATACACAGACAATTTCCCTCAAAGATTCCTTCAGCCTTCTTAGCCTGTTTGGAGCCGAAGAAGTTCTCTGTCTCTGGATGAACTTCATCCATCAGAGAAAGTTGGTCTTCTTATAGTCCTTGTCTTATGTACAACAGCAACAGAGTTGATATTCTTCTTTTTCTCTTTCAGCAAGTCAATCTCAGTTCTGAAAAGATCTGGTTGAAAAGCCAGTATTCCAATTCAGATCAGGAAGGTCAACCTGATCAGAAAAAGGACAGGTTTTCACTTTATTACCAGTCAAGTTCTGCTTTAAGAAGAGGACCACGACAGCTGGTCCCCATTGCTAGGCATCGGAAGATTTAGATTTGTAAAACGTAGTGGTCTCTTGACAAACGAAGGCCGTTTTCTGGTTTCCCATGTCTTGGGTTATGATCAGTTAAGAAGCGGTAGAAAGAACTGAAATGCCACCTGCTCTGCTTTTACCATCTGTGTTTCCTTAGCAAAATCCAGAACCTCTTGGCACTTTTGCAGTGGCAGACGGCCCAGCTGAACGGTTCAGGCCCTAGCTCCGTGCCAAGGTACCTGGGTCCAAATCCTGGCCCTGTGTTTTCTTTTTGAGCGACTCTAGGCAAATTACTTAATATACCTTGACCTCAATGATCTCAGTTGTAAAATGAGTATAATACTTGTACTTATTTGTAGAGTTGTTCTGAGGATGAAATGATTTAATTTATGTACAGCTCATAGAATAATGCCAGGGACCATGGCAATCACTCAGAAAAAAAAGGGGGAGGGATAGTAGCTAATATTATTTACAAAGTGGGGCTAATAATGCCCACTTTCTAGGAGAGTTGTGGGGAAGATTCAAAGAGCTAATATTTAAATATTCGGCACCAACTAGGTCCTCAGCTATGCTTCCATCCCTCCCCCTCCTAAGGCTGCTATACCTGGGATGTTGACTATCACACATGTACAAAAGCTTTGAAAGGGAAGAAAGCAGGAAGCAGATAATGTGGGTGAGGGTGTGGGAATTCCCTGGCAGTCTAGGGGTTAGGACTCAGCGCTTTCATTGCCATGGCCCCAGGTTCAATCCCTGGTCGGGGAACTAAGATCCCGAAAGCTGCACAGTGCACCAAAAAAACAAAAAAAGAAAAGAAAAATAAAGAAGTGCATGCAGCAACATGGATGGACCTAGAGATTATCATACTAAGTGAAGTAAGCCAGACAGAGAAAGACAAATACCATATGATATGACTTATATGTGGAATCTAATATATGGCACAAATGAATCTATCTATGAAAAAAAACGGACTCACAGACATAGAGCAAAGACTTGTGGTTGCCAAGAGGGAGGGGGAGAGGGAGAGGGATGGATTGGGAGTTTGGAGTTAGCAGATGTAAACTATTATATATAGGATGGATAAACAACAAGGTCCTACTGTATAGCACAGGGAATTATATGCAATATCCTGTGATAAACCATAATGGAAAAGAATATAAAAAAAGACTGTATATATGTGTATAACTGAATCACTTTGTACAGCAGAAATTAACACAACATTGTAAATCAACTTTACTTCAAAAAAAAAAAAATGCAGGTGAGGGTGTGTTGGAGCACAGGGCAGGTGGGGCTGTTGATACCACTGTGGCCTCATCCTCCCGGGCATCCGCTATGCCTCTGGCCTTGCAGCCCCATGGAGCAGGCCCTTCTAGGGCGCTGAACTGGATTCCCCCTTTTGATGAACATTTCTCTGCAGGGTGGCTTTTTTAAGAAGGGGTCCCCCAGTCTGGACCCTGAGGTGGGTCCCCTCCGGGGTGGCCCACCTTCATCTAGAAGTACTGTCCACCTTCCAGAGCAAGGGCTGGCAAATTGCTCAAAGGGTCATGTAGAAAATATTTTTGGCTTTACAGGCCATATGGTCTCTGTCGCCATTACTGAAATCTGCCATTATGGCTCAAAAGCACCATGTACAGTACCTAAAGGAATGGGGGGTGTGGCCTGTATTCCAGTAAAGGTTTATTTAGGGGCACTGAAATGTGTATTTCATTTCATGGTCATGTGTCACGAAACAGTACTCTTCTCTTGCTTTTTTTCTCAACCACTGGAAAATGTGAAAACCATTCTTAACTCCCAGGCAACACAAAAACAGGCAATGGGACTGGATTCAGCCCGGGGGCCACGGGTTTGCCAACCCCTACAGATCCCTTTGCCAGTCTAGGGGATTTCCTTTTGATAATGTCTCGTCATTGTTTTCGACTTTTTATTCTAATTTGATGTCAGATGTAATGCCAGCCTGACAGGCTCACCACGATGTATGCGGCGGTTCTTTCTCCTTGAGTAGATGTGATTTTGCTCATAACATTTGTGTATCTATGAACTACGGTATAGACTCATGTGATAATGGACTTGGGCAGCTTTGAGCTTTTGATTCTTTTTTCATTTCTGAATTTTCATTTCTGAATCAGTGTCTGATGGATGTGCATTGATTACTTTTTTATTATGAGAAAATACACACAAGATAAAAATTACCACTGTAACCATTTGAAGGTGTGCAATTCAGTGGCATTAAGTACATTCACAGTGTTGTGCAACTATCAGCATTCTCTTGTTCCAGCACTTACTCACCACCCCATCATTACTTCTTCCATCCCTTTGGAGGTCATCTGTTACAGGCTCTTAGAGAACAGGGCCCCATTTTGCAAGCAACAGTCAACACTTTACAAACATGGAAACAACCCTGCCTTCTTCATTGAGTTCAGAGTCGAAGAGTGAAATGAAAACAGCTAGACTGATTTTCAGGAAAAACAACAATTAAGTTTAATGTGTCTTCATATTTTTTTCTGTCTTGATTTTCTCTTATTCTAGCATCATTTTAAACATGCAGTTATGCATACCATGACTTTGTAGGCTTTGCTTTTTAAGACTATCTAGAAAAATAATTATTTTCTCCTAAAATAGCTGTACCTTCAGTCCCTCTTTCTTGGTAAATAGTGGCACCTGTAAGCTATCGCCACAAGGACCAAACCAAATGGTGTCCAGTTGGCGTGAAGTAAAATAAATGCGTGTGCAGTTTCCTCACTCTTTCTCTTTACACATCGACATCTTTGACAAATTGTTAAAGTAAAATAATAAATGGCCTGAAATACTGCTGCTATGTCTATGCAAACCATTAGTACTGCTATCTGCAGAGTAACCCTCTGTTTTTTTTTTTATTTTTGGTTGCGTTGGGTCTTCGTTGCTGTGTGCAGGCTTTCTCTAGTGGCGGTGAGCGGGGGCTACTCTTCGTTGCAGTGCGCGGGCTTCTCATTGCGGTGGCTTCTCTTGTTGCGGAGCACGGGCTCTAGGCGCGCAGGCTTCAGTAGTGTGGCTCACACGGGCTCAGTAGTTGTGGCTCATGGGCTCTAGAGCGCAGGCTCAGCACTTATGGCGCACGGGCTTAGTTGCTCTGCGGCATGTGGGATCTTCCCGGACCAGGGCTCGAAACCGTGTCCCCTGCATTGGCAGGTGGATTCTTAACCACTGCGCCACCAGGGAAGTCCCAACCCTCTGTTTAATACAAGGAAACCCCTGGAAGATCCCTTTCATGCTCTTCAGCTTTCTGTTTCAGTATCTGATTTGTCTAAACCACGCATCGTCAGACCTGGGCAGAAAGTGGACTGTGAAGACACCCGATCCTTTTCTGGAGTCAAAATACCCCTGGAGTGTATATAAAGCTAAGTTGTAGCTCTGTCAGTGCAGGGCTTCGAGACAGCTTGGCCTCCAAAATCTTTTGAGGTGGTTTTTCACCAGTTGGTGGTCTTCCACCTAACCTCCGAGTTCCTGGTTCTTTGCATGAGAAAGAGACATGCTTTACGAACGACGTGGCTTGGCAAATCCAGGCGGCGAGGAGTAAGCTTGAGACCTGCACTTAGGTGATTTCAACCCCAGCTGCTGGCAGACATGGGAGAAATCAATTTTCCCCATATAAGTGAGAGTTTTCTCAGAACTGGGTTTACAGCATCTTTAATATATTATTTTTCCCTGAAATACATATTACTGACTGAAGCTGTTTCATAGCCATACCTCTTGTCACTGTTTCATATATGAAATATAAATATATGTTTATGTGTATATATTTATAAATATATATACATGCATATACATATACTTGCATATACATATATACAAACATATACCCATATATACATGTATATATATGCATAAACACATACATGCACATATATATATATACACATATGTGTGTGTGTGTGTCTACACACATATGGCTAAAAGACTGACTTCTAAGTGTGACCTCTAAGTTATATCTGCGGGCTGCTAACCTCAACATTTCAGATCTTTTTTCCTCCAGGAGGAGAAGGGATAATAGTTTGCTTAGATTCTCGAGTGTGATTGAAGAGTGAATGTACTTTCCCCCATGATCTGTGCTCAGGCAGGAGTGTTACAACATCAGAGCGTGAATCCAATTACTTCACTGTCACTTTTTCTCTTCCCACCTATCAGCATCACTGTGCGTGACAGAAAGGAAATAGACCCTTCAAAAGAGATGAGAGGCCTTTGATCTCTGGCACCAAGAATTTACTGGAAACCTTAGGAAAGTCATGACTGCGGTCAGCTGAACCCAACCTGCCCAGGGCTATTTGAACCGTTGCTACTGTACTTGCTCTCCTGTTTCAATTACAGCAGAGTTGTAGTCTTTGACTGGGACAGGCTGCAGAAAATGACATGGGGAGGAGCCTGCAATTGGATTGTTAGACATGGGCCTTGAGGGACCTTGCCTTTGTCTTTTTGGCTGACTTGTCTGGCCCACATGACACCATCTACAAACTCGCAGGGTGCTTTTAGCTGGTAGAATGAAAGACTCTTAGCATTGGAATGGCTTTAGTGGGCATTCTCTGGGCTGCTTCATCCAGCACAGGCATTGCCACTGCGGCCTCAGCAGAGTCTGCTGCAACACACACAGCCAGGGGCTCACTGCCTTCCTTCCCCACCTAACCCACACCCAGGGCCAGCTTCATGGGTGAGCGGCCTGTACAGTTGCACAGGACCCGCACTCAGAAGGGCCCTGCACTTGGTTTAATGCTCTGCTCTTGCTGTCTTGAAATTCTTGGTTTTTCAGCAAGGAGACCCTGCATTTTCATTTCACACTGGGCCTCACAAATTATGTAGCCATCCTGGCAGGACACGTAAGCTTCTTTTACCCACCAATCACACACAGCACGTCTGCACCCAGCGACTACCTAGGACCTTCTGCCTTGGATCCTGCTCTGCTCCAGGCTCAGATCGGCTTCCAACCCTGGGCTTTCCCACCTGGTTCCAGTGCTGCTTTGACCTGACCCGCCTTGAACCCTAGGACTTGAAGTCTGAACCTTGCTTCCCTCGTCTGACATTTCAAGGTTAAATGCCCCAGAGGTTACAGGCTCTGTTCACATCTTGGTTTTTCTCACTTGGATGACTTACAGTAAATTCACTGCCCAACCCAGCTCTGCTCCCCAGACTCCTAACCTAGGCAGGCCCCAGCCAGAAGGGATCAGTCAGCTGATTTTATTTATAAAGAGTTATTTTAGAGTATATTTTAGTTTAATATCCTTTATATTGAGCCCCAAATCTACTTTCCTGTAACTCCTACACGTTACTTGGTAAATGTGATAGACTGCTAGTGATCGAGTTAGCAAGTCAATTAATGCCCAAACAAGCTTATTTAGTTTTCTTTCTTTCTTGGCCACGCCGCGCAGCATGTGGGATCTTAGTTCCCCGACTTGGGATCGTGCCCCCTGCAGTGGAAGCTCGGAGTCTTAACCACTGGACCAGCAGGGAAGTCCCAGAACAAGCTTCTTTAAATTAAGTATGTCTGTTATATTTGACAATATTAAACACTCCTTCCCCTTGATTAAAACTTCAGAATGTTTCTTCCAGTCCGTGTTAACACATCCCTATACAAGCAGCCCAGCCTCAGACTCCGACTTCTAGGTCAACGCTCTCCACCGCACCATCCCCAATCACCCAGTCTCCCCATTTACCTGCCTCAGGTCTCCCCGGCCCCCATTCCTCATGAGGAACTAGCCTTGGACATCACCACGCACTTGACATTTGTGTTCCGATGTCAACTTTAGCTCAGTACTCTACAGGTTAGATGACAGCATCTCCAAATGCCTCGTCTCATATCTGAACCCAAACCCTCGGCTGGCCCTGTTTTACACAGCAGTGTTCACTAACCCAGTGGTGCCCACAGCTGGCAGCCCACTGGGATCACGTGGAGAGCATTTGTTTCATGTATATTCTGTGGTAATACCTCTGAATCAGAGGCTCTGGGAGAGGGACCCTGGAATCTGGATAGTTCCCAAGGCTGAACCAAGTTTGGGAACCACTGCCCTACTAGCAGGCCACCCTCTCCCAGACATAAACCTCATAAGTGGACCTTAAGTGGGCATCTGGTCCATTAGGGTAAGAAGGTGTGATGTTCTCAGTTTTATAGCTGGAATAACCAAGGCCCTGGAGACTGTGTGGCTTGTCCAAAGGCAGAGCGGAGCTAGGACACTGTGTGTTTGCCTCCTAGAGGCTTCTCTTTCCCCTGTCCATGGGACCGCTCACCCGTGTGTGTATGGTGAGATCCACGAGCCCTCAACATGTGCTTGCTGCACGGCATTCTAGATCATAGCCCTGGAACTGACTCAGGCCACATCTGGACTCCACCTGCTGGAAGGTGCCTCTAAAACCCCTGCCTCGCATTCCCCACATGCCTACCCTGTGCTCCCATGGTCTTTGCACAGAGCTGTCATAGAACTGCCGGGTGTTTTTGCTCACGTCTGTCCCCCACTACACTCCGGGCTCCTTGAGTTGGTCATGTACACTCTAGGCAGATGCGGACAGACCCAGGTTTGACTCTCTTTGGAGTATTAGTTTGCTGGGGCTGCCATACAAAAGACCACAGCCGGGGCTTCCCTGGTGGCGCAGTAGTTAAGAATCCGCCTGCCAATGCAGGGGACACGGGTTCAATCCCTGGTCCGGGAAGATCCCACATGCTGCGGAGCAACTAAGCCCCTGTGCCACAACTACTGAGCCCGCACGCTGCAACAACTGAAGCCTGCGTGCCTAGAGCCCGAGCTCTGCAACAAGAGAAGCCACCGCAATGAGAAGCCCGCGCACCGCGATGAAGAGTAGCCCCCACTCGCCGCAACTAGAGAAAGCCTGCGCACAGCAACCAAGACCCAACGCAGCCAAAATAAATAAAATAAAATTACAAAAAAAAATAACAATAAAAAAAAAAGATCACAGCCTGGGTGGCTTAAAACAATAGAAATGTATTGTCTCAACGTTCTGAGGGTAGAAGTCCAAGATCAAGGTGTTGTCAGGGTTAGCTCCTTCTAGGCTGTGAGCAAGAATCTGCCCCAGGCCTGTGCCTTAGCTTCTGGTGGTTTGCTGGCAGTCTTTGGCATTCTTTGGCTTGTAGACACGTCACCCTGATGTCTGCCTTCATCTTCACGTGGTGTTCTCCCTGTGTGGGTATCTGTGTCTAAATTTCCCCACTTTATAAGACCCTAATGACCTCATTTTAACTTGACTACTTCTGTAAAGACCCTGTCTCCAAATAAGATCACCTTCTGAGCTACTGGTTGTTAGCACACCCACATAGCCTTTCAGGGTGGGGAGGCACAGTTGAACCCGTAACTGGTTTCATGACTTTAAGCAAGTAACTGAGACCTGTAGAATCTCAGTGTCTTCATCTGTGAAACCAGGATTTAAAAAAATACCTACTACACAGGCTTTTTCTCAGTAATTATTATCAGATTTAGATGAGGGACTTAAAGTTTTGTTTTCAAAGCAAGGTACAGAGCAGTGAGGTTAGTTGTTATAATCTGGGTTAAAAGAGGTGGGGTAACCATCCATTCTGTGCGCACGTGTGTGTGTGTGTGAGTGTCCACGTGTGTGCACGCGTGTGTGTGCCTGTGCGTGCATGCCGTAGACTGACTAAACCTTCAGACCATCAGAGCCTAAGGCAGACTCGAACAGAAACCACACATCAAATAAACATAGTAACTTCCAATTTTCACTCAAACGCAAGGCGATATCAACACGAAGATCACAAACTAGGCACTTTTGGTGCTGCTAAATCGGCCTTATCGTTTTGTTTACAGTTGGTGACGTGTTCCCCAAACTTCCTGATCGGAACCATTAAAAGCACAGATCTCCTTCTGAGAGAGCCAGGTCCAGCTGGTCTGGGCGGGACTGAGGGATCTGCATTTTCCCACCTCCTCATCTTGCCTCGTGGGACAAGCCCGGGAACCCTGGCAAAGTGAACCGGGGCTGCTCTCCCTGTGGAGGGCCTGGCTTCTCATCCCCTGTCGCTGACTGACCAGGTGTAAGTCCATGAACCTGGGGGTGTTGGGGGGCAGGGCTCAGTCTCCTCAACTCCAGCCTTGTGCCTGACTTTGAGTTGAGATCTCACAGTCCTTGCCAGCTCTAAAATGCCATCCCTTGTCTTGTCGGTTCAGACTTGTCTGCATTACCATATGCTCCTGGAATACCCCTGGCATCTTTTCCCATGTGTCTTCCCACCAGCTGGCAAGGTGAGTGTTCTCTGCTCAGTGGGCGTCCAGCCAAGCTGACCTGCTGATGGGCCAGAATAAAATGTGGAGAAGAGCAGCTGACCGGGGCGCCGGCACACGAGAGAACAACTTGTGCGCAGTCTTTTCCCTCTAGAGCATCTTGTTCTGCCTTTCAGGAAAAGCTGTGGACCAGCTGGGTGAGTTTGTTTCAGGCTTACCTTTCCACACGTGGTGAATCGTTGCGAAAGGTGGTTGGTTATTTAAATGTCCTTAGCGGACTCAGTGTTTTACGATGAGCAAATTGTTTTAATTTTGTTTTGTTTCATCAGATGAAAGAAAGAGTTACCCTCCTGCTCTGCTTGTGGGAATGCAAACTGATGCAGCCGCTTTGGAAAACAGTTTTGCAGTTTCTTAAAATGTTAAACATGGCATTATATGACCCCGCAATTCTACTCCTAGGTGTACACCCCAGAGAAAGGAAAGCATGTCTACACAGACACTTGTGCATGAATGTTTATAGCAGCATTATTCATAATAGGCAAAAGGTGGAAACCACCCAGATGCCCATCAATAGACGACTAGATAAACAAGTTGTGACATATCCACACAATAGAATGTTATTCAGTCACAGAAAGGAATGAAGTATTGTTATATTCGACAACTTGGATGAACCTTGAACATGTAAAGTTAAGTGAAAGATACCAGACAAAAAGGGTCCCATATTGTATGCTTCCTTTTATATGAAATGTCCAGAAAGCAGATTAGTGGTTTCTGCCAGGGCCTGGGGGAAGGGGAAACAGGAGTGACCCCTCACTGCCTGTGGGGTGCTCTGGGGTGATGAAAAAGGTTTGAAACCACAGAAGAATGATGGTCACACAGCAGTGAATGCACGAAATGCCCCTGAGTCATACCCTTTAAAATGGTTCGTTGCGTGTTATGTGAATTTCACATCCGTAGAAACAGAGGAAAGGGTAGAGGAGCGTGTCAGGGAGCGAAGGAAGGAAGAATGGGAAAGAGAGGGCGGGAGGTGATATGATTACGCCTGACGTGAATTTTCTCAGTTTAAAGGAAAATGTGACCCTGTGTCACTGAAATAGAACAGAGTATTACTCTGATTACAGCGACCGCAGATCTCCTCTGAGGGCTGGAAGCGTCATCGTTTCCTCTCTCTGAGAGCAGCCTCTGGTACTGAGAGTCACAAGTTGCGGTGGTCAGCGTGAAGGCTTCCCCAGCGCAGGGGACTCTGCTCAGACTCTGAGCCAAACGAGGTTCTTCCAGCCCTGGGGTCTGGTCTCCCACCTCGGGGCTCAGTGGGCACGTGGGGGACCCAGGGGAGTGTGAGCCCTTCTGGGCTGCAGGGTCACAAGCCCACATGTAGGGACTCCTTCTTGTCAGCTCTTAACTGGGTAAATCCTACTTTTCCTAGTGCTTGGCAGGGTAAAGACTTGGATTAAAAAACAAACAGCAAACCCCGATGGGGATTCGAGGTGGAGGACAGAGAAGATGTGCTGGTGGTCAGTGTAGAGGTCACACCTGGAAGGGTTTCAGCACAAGTTCTTTGCTGCCCCCATGTCAGGTCCCTCTCAGATGAGCCTGGGTGAAGTTCTCAGGCAGGGTTGACCGTGTAACAAAACCCGTTCAGTATGAGAATGGAGTTCTGCACAATTCATTAACTCAGCCGTCAGACCCACGCAGACTGTCGGAATGACTGACCTTGGCTGCTGGCCTAGACTGCCGCCTCCAGGACCCCCCTGCTGGGGGCTGGTGTCCACTGGTGGGCTTCAGCCACCGCCCCCAACATCATCCATAACCAATGGCTGCTTCCCAGACCTCGGACTACACCTATGTCCCGCTCACGGGCACTCAGTTCTGACTCTGACCATTCCCAGATTCAGGGTCTGGACTGACAACTGTGCAGAATCCCAGCTGAGAAGTTATTTGAAAAGAGCCTGTTGTATTATATGTGGAATCTAAATTACGACGCAAATGAACGTATCTACGAAACAGAAACAGAGTCACAGACACAGAGGACAGACTTGTGGTTGCCAAGGGGGTGGAGGGGTGGGGGAGGGAAGCATTGGGAGTTTGGGATGAGCAGAGGCAAACTATTATATACGGGATGGATGAAGAACAAGGTCCAGCTGTAGAGCACAGGGAACTATATTCAATACCCTGTGATAAACCACAATGGGAAAGAATATGAAAAAGAATATATACGTATAACTGAATCACTTTGCTGTACAGCAGAAATGAACACAACATTGTAAATCAACTACACTTCCATAACATTGAAAAAAGAAAAGGGGCCATCGTGACTCCCAGCCTAGGCCTTGCCACAGTCAGGGTGAGGGTCCTGGGTGCCTCCCAGGCTTCTCAAAGGGCACACACTCTCTCGGGAGGCTGAGCCTGGACAGACCCAGAGCTCCACTGTCTCCAGGACAGCCAGCCAGCTCCCTCCAGCAGTTCAGGCAGTGCTTTGTGGTTCCAGATCGATGCTCAGAATGTAATAGGGAAGAACCTTCTGTATTCTGTTACAAGTTAATCGCTAAAGGGATGTTGCCTATAAGCTTAAATTATACATAGTGGCCCATCTCTGGGAGCCCTAACCCTAACCCTAAGCCTGCTCCCCAGGTAATGAGCATTTAGCTAAGATACCTTTGGTTAGCTCACAGGAAATATCCTGACCAGGCCCACCTGGGAATGACTGCAGGGAGGAAGAAATTAACACCTCCCCTCCAGGAGGCTGACGGGAACACGCAGATGTTTGACCTTACTCCCTCCCCTTTTAATATAAAAGAAACCTGAATTCTAACCCAGGCAAGATGGTTCTTTGGGACACGAGTCCACCGGCTTCTGGGCCTCCTGGCTTTCCAAATCAAGTTGCTATTCCTTACCCCAGCCCCTCATCTCCCAATTTATTGGCCTGCCGTCGTGCGGTGAGCAGTACGAGCTTGGGCTCGGTGACAAGGTGGCGACCTTCTCAGCTTCACAGCCCCCTGGTGGGTCCCTGCTGGAGTCCCCTACTCAGAGGGAGAGGACGGGGTGGTCCCTGAAGGGACGATCTCCCTTTAGAAGTCCTCACTGCCCTGAGCCTGTTCTGATGTAAAACGCACGATTCCCTTAGATTCCTGTTATGATGGCTAGTTTCTTCTTCTTTTTTTTTTTTAATTAATTAATTTATTTTTATTTATTTTTGGCAGTGTTTGGTCTTTGTTGCTGCGCACGGGTTTTCTCTAGTTGTGGCGAGCGGGGCTGCTCTTCATTGTGGTGTGCGGGCTTCTCATTGTGGTGGCTTCTCTCGTTGCGGAGCACGGGCTCTAGGTGTGGGGTAGTTGTGGCACGTGGCTCAGTAGTTGTGGCGCACAGGCTTAGTTGCTCCACAGCATGTGGGATCTTCCCAGACCAGGGCTTGAACCCGTGTCCCCTGCATTGGCAGGCGGATTCTTAACCACTGCGCCACCAGGGAAGTCTGCTAGTTTCTTCTTACTTGAGTATTTTGGCAAAGGACTTCATTGTTCTCAGGGCTAAGACTTTCAGTAAAGCACCCAGTCGTTTAATCAGATCATTAAAATTCAATGAAAAATTTAGTTTTTATTTGAAAAATTTAAATTTCATTGAAAATTAAGTGAAAACTGAAGAAGAGTATTTACATTTACAACAATGCAGCACAGTTGTGAGACTGGAGTTCTGAACTGCTCCCCCCCTCCTCCCATCCCCCCAAACATAATCCTACCTGAATACCACCCTCCAATGATGGAATCTGTGCCAGGTCATGTCTCCAGGGCCGGAGCTTACGGCCGCCCCATCACATGGTGTGGCAACTCATGCTTCTTAATCAGAGCATCAGATGATTTAGTCAGTGCAGTCATGCTTTTATTTTTACAAAGCTTTTCCCCAGCCAGGGCTGCTCTGAGCTCAAGGGCCTTTCCTTGGCTCCACTTCAATAACTCGACTAATTTCCTGTGCCGGGGACCCTCTCTCCAAGATTTCTTCTCACATGAGCCACCCCGTTAGAGCCCAAATCGACTTCAGAGTGTGCTATGAAAAAAGAGCCCTGGAATCAGAGACTGAATGAAGCATGGGCTTGAATTCTGCCTTTGCCCTTGGTAGCTGTGTGACTTTGAACAAGTTAGTTAACTTCTCTGGGCTTCCACTTCTACATCTGTGAAACAGGACTTACAAACAGGATGCAAAGAGAGAAAGGAGCTCAGGCCCCAGCGTGGGACAGAGATGCATTTAAACCCCAGCTCTGGGGCTTGCCCAGTTCACAGCCCTGGCAGTCCCCTGACGTCCCAAAGCCTCTGATGTCACCCGCTCTGAGGGGGAGAGACTCCACCTGCCTCTGGGAGTTCTTTGGGAAATTAAAAGAGAAAATGCATGTGCCGTGCCTGACATGTGGTTAGGTGCTGAAGAAATGTTTTCGTTGACTATAAAATAAAGATAAAACACACCATATATCTACCTCCATGGACTTTTGAAAGGATCAGATTCACAATATATATGAAAATACGCCATAAACTATAAAGAATGTAAAATGTCATTATCATTATTGGAATCTATTTTTTCTCTTAGGCCTATCAAAGCTTGAAAGGGTTGGGAAAAACAGTACCATAAACATCTGAATATCCTTTCCCTAGATTCACCAATTATTAACATTTGCTCCCTCCCTCTATATATCAATATCTATCTCAACCTCTATTTATTGACTTACCACCTATTTATAATTTGTTGAACCATTTGAAAGTAAGTTGCAGACATCATACTTGACACCCAAGTACTTAGCATTTATCTCCTAAGAATAATGTAATTCTCTTTATATAAGTAATATTATTACCAAGAACTTTACGATATATACAATAATATTATCTAATATACATTCTAAATTCTTAAATTTCCCCAATTATTCCCACAGTTTTCTTTATAGCTATTTTTTTTGTTCCAATACAGGATCCTAATTTCATTTGGTTATGTCCGTTTAGCCATCTTTAGTCTAGTGCTGTGCCTTTCAATACAGAAGCCCCCAGTCCTGTGTGGTTCTTGAGCCCTTGAAATATGGCTGGTCCAAATTGAGTGTACTCAAGACTTAATACACACACACAAAAAATGTAAATTATCTCATCAGTAATTCTGTATATTGATTGCATATTGAAATGATAATACATTGAATGTATTGGGCTAAAAATACATTATTAAAATTAGTTTTACCTGTATCTATTTAAAAAGTTTAAATTGCATGTATAGCTCACATTATATTTCTGTTGGACAGCACTGTTCTAGAATATTCTCTCGCCTTTTTTTCTCTTGTGACATGGACATTTTTGAAGAGTCCAAGCCAATTGTCTTGTAGAAGGCCCTACAATCTGAATTTGTTTCCTTTTGACTAGATGTGGTTTAATCTTTCTGACAAGGATACGACCTAGGTGGTATCGGTACTTTACAAGGCATCACATCAGGAGGTTCCCAGCGTCTCGTTGGGATTGCAAAGTCTGATCACTTGGTTAAGGTGGCATCTGCCAGATCTCTCCAGTATAAAGTCCCCCGACTCCCTTGTAATCAGTAAATAACCTTAGGGGTGATCCTTTGAGATCACGTGCACATCCTGCTCCTGCAATCTTTTATCCAGTGGTTTTAGCATCTAGTGATGATCTTTGTCTCTATCAATTATTATACATGAAAGGTTGCAAAAAGCACAGGTGTCTTAACTTTTTAACTCAGTGGCTCGACTAATTTCCTATTTGTGTCATTTATGCACAATTTCCTGTTAGTGTGAACAATTCACTAACTTATAAATCTCACCGATTACTGGTTGTGTAGCTTTTCCTTGCATAGAATCCAGACCTAGGATGCAACATATTTTATATAATCTTTATTGATGGTTATTTAGGTCTGGTTTTTTGCTATTAAAAATATTGATTCCATGAACATCCTTTTAAACTGTCCATGCAAACATTTCCTTCTTTGAGATATATTCCTAGAATTGGTATTGCCGAGAATGTTTAGTGAAATTTTTGATACATATAGTCAGATTGCCCTCCAGAAATACTGCACAGTTCACACTTCAGTGAATCATCCAGGATGCTTTCAGCTGCAAAGGAACAACAATCCCAATACAAGTTGGCTTAAAGAATAAAGGTATTTATTTTCTCACACAAACCAGAACTCCAGATGAAAGGTACAGTACACTCTATTTTTACTCGACTTCAGTTTTTCGAAAGACACTGGTTGGGACCCACCAAACAAACTTCATGTTTATAGCTTGAAAAATACTGGCTTAAAATACTTGGATTCCATTCTGGACCTGGAGACAGGAGGCTACCTGAACAAATTCTGACTTAGGAAAGGAGGAGTAGAAGTCCATCATCTTTATCTACAAGCGGTAGCAAAGCACACCTTTCCCCAGGCCCTCCCCACCCTAGACATCACTCAGCTTCCTAGTCTTTGCCAATCTAATAAGTGAATAAACTATTTCTCTTTTTAAATTTCTCCCGTATAACAGTGAGATTTCATGGGCAAGCAGTATTGCATAGCGTAGGATCTTGTGAGAGACCTATCTGGGTTCATAATCTGGAAGCACCACTTATCAGCTGTGTGACCTTGAGCGAGTTATTTAACCTCTCTGTGCCTCTGGCTCCTCATCTTTAAAATGAAGATGATAATACCTACCTTATAGGTTTGTAATGAGAATGAAAAGAGATAATTTGTGTAAGTGCTTCGCACAGTAAGTGCATTTCAGAAAGCAACTGCTTTGTCATGTGTAGATTTCTGTTGCTCTGTCGGGATGGAGCAGAATCTGGGCTTGAACCCACCTCACCAGGGAAAAGAAGTCAACTGGCACGTGATCTGTGCCGGCTCAACTGCGTCCTGGTTTTCTGACCCCACACAGCTCATGGTACAGATCAAAGAGAAGGACTGCTCGTGGGGCAAAGCCCTGGAGCCCCCGAGAAAGAAGATGACCAGGACTCTGTCTTCTAGGGCTTCACAAAGGAAAAAATGGCAAACAAACATGAAAATACAAATGCCCTCAGTACAGACATGTTTCACATGCAGTACACGCAGCTCCTTGTCCTTGCTTTGGCCCCCGTTCATAGGTTCACAGCAGCCACTTCACCAAGTCTGGTATCTTCATTCCAGGGTTAGTGGACAGGGTCTTTTTTTTTTAATTGAAGTATAGTTGATTTACAATGTTGTGTTAATTTCTGCTGTACAGCAAAGTGATTCAGTTATACATATACACATTCTTTTTTAATATTCTTTTCCACTATGGTTTATCATAGGATATCGAATATAGTTCTTTATGCTATACAGTAGGACCTTGTTGTTTGTCTAATCTATACATAAAAGCTTACATCTGCTAACCCCAATCCATCCCTCACCCCCTCTCCCTTGGCAACCACAAGTCTGTTCTCTATGACCGTGAGTCGGTTTCTGTTTCATAGATAAGTTCATTTGTGTCCTATTTTAGATTCCACATATAGGTGATATCATATGGTATTTGTCTTTCTCTTTCTGACTAACTTCACTTAGTATGAAAATCTCTAGTTGCACCCATGTTGCTGCAAATGACATTATTTCATTCTTTTTATGGCTGAGTAGTATTCCATTGTATATATGTACCACACCTTCATCCATTCATCTGTCGATGGACATTCAGGTTGTTTCTATGTCTTGGCTGTTGTGAATAGTGCTGCTATGAATATAGGGGTGCAAGTATTTTTTGAATTATAGTTTTGTCTGGTTATATGCCCAGGAATGGGATTGCTGGATCATATGGTTTCTCTATTTTTAGTTTTTTGAGGAACCTCCATACTGTTCTCCATAGTGTGTGCACCAACTTACATTCCCACCAACAGCATAGGAGGGTTCCCTTTTCTCCACACCCTCTCCAGCATTTGTTATTTGTAGACTTTTTAATGATGTCCATTCTGAACAGTGAGAGTTGATACCTCATTGTAGTTTTGATTTGCATTTCTCTAATAATTAGTGATGTTGAGCATCTTTTCATGTGCCTACTTGACCATCTCTATTTCTTCTTTGGAGAAATGTCTGTTTAGGTCTTCTGCCCATTTTTCAATTAGGTTGTTTGTTTTTTTTGTTGTTGTTGAGTTGTATGAGCTCTTTGTATATTTTGGAAATTAAGCCCTTGTTGGTCACATCATTTGCAAATATTTTCTCCCATTCTGTAGGTTGTCTTTTCATTTTGTTTATGGTTTCCTTTGCTGTGCAAAAGCTTATAAGTTTGATTAGGTCCCATTTGTTTATTTTTGTTTTTATTTCTATTGCCTTGGAAGATCCTTCAGGGTCTTCTATTTGGTCTGAGATCCTTGAGCCTTGGTCCATGTCCTTCCATCTTGGACAGGTGCCAGCACCTTGCCTGACACATGTGAGCGCTGAGTCAATGGTAGATGATTGGCTAAATAAATACAATTCACAACCATGTGAGGAAGACGCCCAAGTAATTGGAATGTAGTTTTTCCTTTGATTTCAGTTTTCCCTCTGGGATCCATAGTGGTTTATGTACAAAATCTCATGGTCAGTATCTCTTTAGTGGGGGAAGGGAGCCTAAGTATTTAGGGAGAACAGGAAGTGTCAAAAGGATTAAAAGAAAGAAAAAGAAGTGTTAAGTGTTCTTGCGGAAGAACTGATACCATAGAAGGAAAGCCTGTGAGAGGATGATGAGCAAACTGTAAAGGGGCCTGTGAAATCTTCCAGGTTTCAGTGCAGACCTAAGCCAGGGCTGCTTTGTTTTCTCAAGGTCTAAGAGCCTTGACACAGTTGTCATGTGGATGCATGCAGGTAGAGTTCAATTGAGATTAATAAGGAAAATGTGACTTGCCCCTAATTGAAAAGTGGACAGATGACAGGAGCAGGTAAATCATAGAAGAAACACAAATTCCCCCAGAAGAAGTAAAATATTAGGTTGACATTAATCACCCAGTGTCACTTTCTGAAACGCATTTTCTGTGCTAAGCACCGTCCATGAATTATCTCCTTTAATCCTCACAATAAATCTATAATGTAGATATCTTTAATCCCCCTTTTAGATACCCCCATTTAGATATTTTTATCCCCATTTTAGCGAGAGGCTCCTTAACAGAGAGGTTAAGAAACTTAAAGTCACACGGTAGATAAATGGTTCCAGATGACGCACCTGGGCAGGCATCTCACAGAGCCTGCACTGTACAATATTGCTTGTATGTGAAATCTCACTGTTATACAGATGCAACAAAAATGCAGCGGCTTTCTGTAATGTAAGTACACTCTACAGCATTAACTCAAATTCTAGAGATGTCCCCCAGATTGGTGACACCAGTTATTGTAGGATAATGGTGATGCTGAAATTTTCAATGACCTTGAAAAATACATGGGGTTTGGGGAGCCACTTCTTCAACCTTCATTGTGGGAAATAATCAAATATAAGTCATCTCCACTCTGTGACAAATTCCCTTTTCCAGGGCTGTCCCGTTACGCTACAGTAACCCCTGTGATGACTAAGCCATCAAGACTAAGCCATCATTTTACTGATGATATATGCTATATAGGACCTAATTCTATTAATTCTATTAAGCCAGTCTTTGAGTCTGGACCTGGAGGGGAGATTATATCTCTGTCTTTCAAAACTGGGCTCAAAGGCCCAGGATCTATTAACATAATGCGACCCAAGTCCCCTCCTTCTAGGAAGCCTGACCCCGCCAGCTCATTCTCTTCTCTTCCCTGGTGAATCTGCTTCAGGCTCCTTGTGGGGCACCTACCATGACATAGTCTCCCTGAGAGTGGGGTGTTGGGCTGGGCCAGGTCTATAGGCCCCCTCAGTGCCTATCCAGGCAACATGCCTCCACCTTGGGTTATTTTATAGTTACTCGGGGCCACAGAAGACAGACAGTGCTAAATCAAGGCAGCAAACCAGAAAAAAGCCAGGACCCATCATTCAGTGCACCAGTGTCTTTATTTTTATGCCAAACGCGGCTGGAGTCCTTTCTGACTCTGACATCCTAAATTATGATCCTAATAAATATTTATCTAGACAACAGCACATAAATCAGTTGATGACTTCCCATGTTACTTATAAACCTGCAAGGGTCAGAGGTAAAGAACCAAGGACAATTAAGTGTCTTAAAATTGAAGTTCCAGATATTGAAAGAGAATTACAGGCAGACCTCATTTAATTGCACTCTGCTTTATTGTGCTCTGCAGATACTGCGTTTTTTACAAATTGAAGGTTTGGGGCAACCCTGCATCGAGCAACTGTATCGGTGCCATTTTTCCAACTGCATTTGCTCACTTTGTGTTTCTGTGTCACATATTGGTAATTCTCACAATATTTCAAACTGTTTGTTTCATTGATATTCTATTTGTTATGGTGATCTGTGATCAGTAATCTTTGATGGTACTGCTACAACTTACTAAAGTCTCAGCTGATGGTTAGCATTTTTTAGCAATAAAAGTTTTTTGTTTTTTTTTAAATTTCTTTTTTGGCCACGCCTCGCGGCATGTGGAATCTTAATTCCCCAGCCAGGGATCGAACTCATGCCCCGTGCAGTGGAGGCGTGGCATCTTAACCAGACCGCTGGGGAAGTCCCAGCAATAAAGTATTTTTAAATTAAGATATGTACATTGTTTTTTTAGACATAATGCTATTGCACACTTAACAGACTATAGCATAGTGTAAACATAACTTTTATATGCACTGGGAAACCAAAAAATTCGTGTGACTTGCTTTATTGGAGTGGGCTGGAACTAAACCCACAATATCTCCGAGGTGTGTCTGTTACTGAAATTTTCTGAGTTCTAATGATTGGTGTATTTAGACTCTCCTCAGCTAAAATCCTTGCCTTTTTCTCAGTTTCTGATAATAAAGAAAATCTGATGAGCCCATTACCCTGCTTAAAACTTGTCAGTGGCTGCCGGTTTCCCCCCAGGATAAAAGCCAACACTTTTATCATGGTAAAGAAAGTTCTTCCTAATCTGTCCCCTGCTTACCTGTTAGTCTTCTCTCTCAACACCCTTGACTTCTGCCCCTGGCTAAGCCTCAGCCCTCAGGCACCAACACACCAAGGTTTCTCTGTCTCTTGGTGGGCCCACGAGGCCCCTCATCTTGAAACATCCCCTGGCGTCCTTACCCCTCCATCCTCACCCCTCCATCCTCACCTGGCTGAGTGAGTCTTTGTGCATCTGTCTCCGCTAAGGTGTCCTTTCGTCCCAGAAGCTTTCCTCCCTCCCCACCAACCCCCGCAGGTGTGGGAGCTGCTCCTGTATATTCCCGTGGAAGTGCTCAGCGTTTTCCATGCTGTGTTACGACTGCCTGTGGATTTCTCTGGCTCCCGCTCCAACTGTAAATTTTTGAGAGCAAAGCCCTTCACTGCTACATTCCCAACACCCAGCCATTGTGTCTGGCACTTAGTAGATGCTTGATAAATATCTGTGATTGAATGTTATTCATGCCCATAGGATTTTTGATATTTGTCACTATGTAAACTGCAGTTATCCATTCTCTTTGTATATATACTCTCTGCCACTTAGAACAACCGAGTGACTCCTCTTTTCCCCCACCCCAAGTTGACACCTACTCCAGCATCCCAAGGGCGGTCCTCTTCCCACTCCTCACACACTCTCAGCCAAGTCTCAACCCTGCTGTGTAGGAACTTGAATATTACCCTGAGGAACTGGCTTTCATTCAACAAGAAGGGTGAATCAGTAGAAGTGTGTTTAAGATCAGGGGAGCGTGAAATTACAGCTCTGGGCCAAGATGAAGATGGATGCATTGGCAGCACAAAAACATGAGACTAAGGGAGGTTGGTTAGGGAACGGTGACACTGATCGATGTAAATTGGATTACTGAGGGTAGGAATGGAGAGGAAGAGGCAGATTTGAACAGAGATGTAGGATTTGGCAATTCATCAGATACAGAGACAAAAAAGAGAAAGGCTCAAAGTTGACTTCAAACTCGTAGGTCTAGAAAATGGGAAGGCAGGGACTTCCCTGGTGGTCCAGTGGTTACGACTCCACACTTCCACTGCAGGGGGCGCGGGTTCGATCCCTGGTCAGGGGACTAAGATCCCGCATGCCGTGTGGTGCAGCCAAAAAAAAAAAAAATTCAAAAAAAGAATACAAAATGGAAAGGCAGGTGACACCACTCAAAGAAACAGGAACCATTGGAGGACTTGTGTGAAGTGTTTCATTTTTTCAGGGAGGAGAGGTGTGCATTGGATCTGCTAACAAAGTATGCAAGTTAAAAAGCTTAATTATTCAAATAAGAATTACAGATAGCATGTGTTAAGTGACTGCTAGGTGTCAATCACTTTACAGCATTCACTTCTTTCATGCTTACTACAACATCAGGAAGTCCGTTCTATGATTCTTTCCATTGTACAGATAAGGAGACTGAGGCTTGTCACTGGTCCACATTCACACAGCTTTTCTGGGTGGCAGAGACGGGAATCCAGCCTGAGCTCTGTGACCCCAGCACCTTCAGTATGGTGGGAACTGGGGCACGAGGGAGGCTTCAAGTTCTCTGTCAATTTCAGGACTGTCCACTTTAGCATGCTAATCGAACGCTGATTGGATGAGGTTATCAAGGGAGATAACATGCAGGGGAAGGAGTTGAGAACCAAGGTTGGAAATGGAAGACTAAGATGAGCAGCCAAGGGAAGAAGAGAAGACAGAGGTGGAGATGAAGCAGGAGCAGCAGAGAAGGGGAATGAATGGAGTAAAGCATCTTCGAAGAAGGTAGAAACATGTTTTGGAAGAGAGTGATGGTCGCATCAGTGCTGTATAGAGAGGTCAAGAAGGAAAAATATCTTAAGGCCATGGGATTGTTTATTATTTGTTGATTGGTTGGGTTAATAGTCTGTATATTTGCCTAAGTCTTCCCAGGCATCTCCAGGCAGAAAGCAGGGAAATGACAAGGAAGCAATTAGGGCGGCATCAGCAGCATTCATAGGATTGTACCAGGACCAGTACAGAAAGGTCGAGGCAAATTTGTACTGTGGATTCCATGCATCAAAGATACAAAGCTGTGACAAGTATTAAGGTTGCTTGAAACCCACAGGGTATCTCTCCAGCAGAGCTAAAGCTTCAGAATCGCTCTGCGTTAACAAATTGGCATTTAGTTTGAACACACAATCTGAGACGGCTTTGACTCTCATGTACTGGGGCCCCTAAGATCATTTGCCAAAGATCCAGATCTTATTTCAAACTCTCCTTTCAGGCTCCAGCACCAGATAACATGGGAATATGGCCATTTCCAGAATTAGCTAGAACTACTGTTCATTTACAACCATTCACATAATACTTTATGTGCAGTGACAGAATTTGCAAACCAGGATCATTCTCTTCAACTTTGCCAGTTGCTAATTAATCTTTCAGCTTGATCTGCACGGTTTCTGAAACTCAGGGAATTTCAGACGATCTCTGCTAACACTGGCCTCTTTGGAAGAGGAGAGGTTTCTTTCCTTTTCCTTGGTTAAATAATAAATGAACTGGCATCCAAGCTGCTAAAACTGAACTCGCATTGGGGGCTTACTGGCTTCAAAGTGTACGTGCTGGGGAGGAGGGATAGGACATCCTGCCTTTAGAAATTGTAGGACGTTAAAACTAAAACGCATCGGGACTTCCCTGGCGGTCCAGTGGTTAAGACTCCATGCTTCCATTGCGGGGGGCACGGGTTCCATCCCTGGTTGGGGAACTAAGATCCCGCATGGAAAAAAAAAAACAAAACTAAAGCAGCACCAAAAACCATCTCACTCAAGCCCTTATTGTTCAGATGAGCAAAATGAAGCCCAGAAATGTGAAGGGGTTTGCTCAAGTCCCCCTGCTGTTTACAGCTTTAGGACTAGAGACCCTAAGTCTCTTAGTGTTAATCCAGTTCTCTTTCTACTATGCTATTCAAAAAACAATGCACTGATCCACGCATGTCCTCTGTCTAACATCCTAGCACGTTAGCATCTAATACCACACACTATCTTCATAAGTACACTTGTGCCTTAGGCAAGAGAGAATGGAAGGAGCCTGGCAGACAAGCTCTTCAAAACATACTGAGCAGATACCCAAGAAGTTTCTTAAAAGGTAACATAAGCTTTAGGGAAAGCCCACCCAGGCTTTGGAATATTCACTCTTGGTTTTAATCCGGGGTTCATCCTATCTAATTTGTGACGTTGCACCAGTTATGACTTAAAATCTATATTAGTTTTCTTTTTTGTTGTTAATATTTATTTATTTATTTGGTTGCACTGGGTCTTTAGTTGTGGCTCGCAGGCTCCTTAGTTGTGGCATGCGAACTCAGTTGCGGCGTGCATGTGGAATCTAGCTCCCTGACCAGGGATTGAACCCGGGCCACCTGCATTGGGAACGTGGAGTCTTAACCACTGCACCACCAGGGAAGTCCTTATATTAGTTTTCTATTGCTGCTGTGACAAATTACTACAAACCTAATGGCTTAAAACCACACCAATGTATTCTATTACAGTTGTAGAACAAGTCCAAAATGAGTCTTACTGATTAAAACCAAGTGTTAGCAGGGCAGTGTCCTTTAGGAGGCTCTCAAGGAGAATCTATTTCCTTACCTGTTTCAGCTTCTAGAGGCCACCCATATCCCTTGGCTTGTGGCCCCTTCCTCTCATCACTCCAACTTCTTGCTTCTATCATTACATCTCCCACTACTGACTTTGACCTTCTTGCTTCCCTGTTATAAGGGGTTACATGTGCTTACATCGGGCCTACCCAGACAACCCAAAATAATCTCCCCATCTCAAAATGTTTAACTTAATCACATCAGCAAAGTCTTTTTTGCCATATAAGGTAATATATTCATAGGTTCTGGGGATTAGAATGTGGGCCTCTTTGGGAGCCAGTATTCTGTCTTCCACAAACTCTGAGGCTCAGAGGTAACTCTGGAGATGATAATTTTCATCAAATAGTGCTTAGACATCACTTCCCGCAAGAAGACTTCATCAGCACCCCAAAACTGGGTTAGGGTTTCCTCCTATGTGCTCCCATAGCCATCTGGGCTCACCTTTTTGCCCTTATTATACTGTATTGTAATTTCTTTTCTTATAAATACAGATATATTTATTTTATTTTTTATAGTAGGTCCTTGTTGGTTATCTATTTTATTTTATTATTATTTTTTAAAATTTATTTATTTATTTTTATTTTTGGCTGTGTTGGGTCTTTGTTGCTGTGCACGGTTTTCTCTAGTTGTGGTGAGTGGGGGCTACTCTTCATTGCGCTGCGTGGGCTTCTCATTGGGGTGGCTTCTCTTGTTGCAAAGTGTGGGCTCTGGGCGTACGAGCTTCAGTAGTTGTGGCACGCAGGCTCAATAGTTGTGGCTCGCGGGCTCTAGAGCGCAGGCTCAGTAGTTGTGGTGCACAGGCTTAGTTGCTCTGCGGCATGTGGGATCTTCCTAGGCCAGGGATTGAACCCCTGTCCCCTGCATTGGCAGGCAGATTCTCAACCCCTGCGCCACCAGGGAAGCCCTGGTTGTCTATTTTAAATACAGCAGTGTGTGCATGTCAATCCCAAACTCCCTAACTATCTCTACCCCCGACCCTTCCCCCCTGGTAACTATAAATTCATTCTCTAAGCCTGTGAGTCTGTTTCTGTTTTGTAAATAAGTTCATTTGTATCATTTTTAGATGCTGCATATAAGTGGTATCATATAATATTTGTCTTTCTCTGTCTGACTTACTTCACTTAGTATGATAAGCTCCATGTTGCTGCAGATGGCATTATTTCATTCTTTTTGATGGCTGAATAATATTCCATTGTATATATGTACCACATCTTCTTTATCCATTCATCTGTCGATGGACATTTAGGTTGCTTCCATGTCTTGGCTATTGTAAACAGTGTTGCAATGAACATTGGGATGCATGTATCCTTTCGAACCATGTTTTTCTCTGGATATATGCCCAGGATTGGGATTGCTGGATCACATGGTAGCTCTATTTTTAGTTTTTTAAGGAACCTCCATACTGTTCTCCATAGTGGCTGTACCAATTTACATTCTCATCAACAGTGTAGGAGGGTTCCCTTTTCTCCACACCCTCTCCGGCATTTATTGTTTGTAGATTTTTGATGATGGCCATTCTGACTGGTGTGAGGTGACATCTCATTGTATTATACTGTATTGTAACTTCTTGATCATGAGTATATTTTCTACACTAGGCTATACAACTCTGGAGAGCAGGGACTGTGCCCAGTTTATTTTTGTATCTCTGGTCCCCAGCAGTGTCCAGCACATGCAGTTGCTCAATAAATATATATTTGTCATAAGGATGAAGTGGAGACCATACAAAATGCCCAGTGGTACCTGCCTCAAATAGGTGTTCAGTAGATGAAGGATGCTTTTGCTAACACCCATTATGCCCAAGAAAGTGGGAAAATTTCTGTGGGTGACAAGTAAAATGTCTCCATCCTTAATGGGAAAATGCAAGATTGCATGACTGTTAGGTTAGGGACAAAGACCCTTTGGGGCAATTAGAGTCAATGTCATGGTTCACCTTTTCTATTTTTATTATAATGTTGTTTTGCCCAGAACCCAGCACACATTTGCTGAAGAAAGAGTGCTGGTTGACTTTCAGAGGCCAAGTGGGACAGGAACAGGTGAGAAGAAAGAAACCCGCCACCTGTATGTCTTTACCCCAACGGGTCAGAGCAGAAATGCAACCTGGTCTGTCTTTACCTTTTCAAGAGCTGTGAACTTTGGCATCTGTTTCTTCTCATCTCAGTGGCCAGAATTGCTTTTCTCTACTAATGTTCATACTTGGTACAGTGGAGGGATGAAAAGATGGGCAGCTGGCCCAGTAGTTCTGGGCAGCCTCATGGCGCTGGAGCCACTATATCCTTGGAGTTGCCGTCTGGCCTCAGGCAAGTCATTCCTCTTTCAATTCTGTACCTATAAAATGCATGACTCACCTCTCAGATGCCAAGAAACTCAAAGACTCTGTGTTCCTGTCATTAAAGGGTAATATTTAAATTTTAAAAAGCTGCTGTAGACATACCTATCAGACTATTATTAGATGAAAGCTCAAGTCAAGGCCAAAGCACGCTTTGATTTTATTTCAAAGCCTGGAGCAGGAGATCTAGTGCCGGAACTTTAAAGGTGCCTGCTGTTTAAAGTGGGCCTGCCCACCCTACAACTTGGATTCAGATTCAAACATGTCCTGCTATCAGGACGCTGATTCCCCTGCAGGTACACAGAGTAGGACTTGAACCAGCAACCTTGCCTTTCTAGCCAAGCAGTAACATGTACTGATCGCACCCACAGCCAGAGCCTGATGGGTATGCCTATCACGTTTGCTGACAAAACTAGGCCACGTGGTCTGCAGAAGAAATTTTTAATGATATGTGAATGTATTTCCACAGAAAGTATAACAAAGGAACAAATATTAAACCAAACTTAGTTTTGCATTCAGCAAGACACTTTTTTTTTTTTCTTTAATTTTTGGCTGTTTTGGGTCTTCGTTTCTGTGCGAGGGCTTTCTCTAGTTGTGGCAAGCGGGGGCCACTCTTCATCGCGATGCGTGGGCCTCTCACTATCGCAGCCTCTCTTGTTGCGGAGCACAGGCTCCAGACGCACAGGCTCAGTAGTTGTGGCTCACGGGCCTAGTTGCTGCGCGGCATGTGGGATCTCCCCAGACCAGGGCTCGAACCCGTGTCCCCTGCATTAGCAGGCAGATTCTCAACCACTGCGCCACCAGGGAAACCCCGCAAGACACTCTTTTTGAGAAGAATGAATTGTATAATCAGCCACCGTGAGCTTCTTGAAGACCACTGAATTTTATTTCTTTTTAAATCCCTACCTTTAAAATATCTTTAAAATAATTTGTGCTGAAATAAATGTTAACTGGTTAATTAAGTATTCAAAATTAAGCACTAAATCAAACACTAGTTCTGTTGTCTGTTGCAAGGATCAGAGGGGACTAGAGACAGTTTTTGCCACCCATGGGAGGCAAGAGAGCAAACAGATTAAACAGACATATAGCAGAGGGACATTGCATACGGGAAAACAAATTTGCCTTTACATGGAACTTATGCAGTTTGGTATATTGACCATTCATTCATTTACTCTCTCATTTTTATCATTCCACAAATATGTTCTAAGTATTTTCCATGAGACAACAAGGGAGCAGGCCATGTTAGCCTGAGTTACGCTCAGCGTTCTTGCGTCTTCTTGGCCTTATTAGGCAATAAATGGGCAATTATATGGACAATGCAGTGTGGTAAGTGCTGCTTTAGGGAAGCAAAGGATACCAGAGAGCTAAGGAGGATGCCAGCCTAGTCTGGGGGTACCAGGGGGTCAGTCTCAACCACCAAAGAGCACCTGCCTTCAGTCACATTATTTTTAAATGTGAGGAGCAGAGAAGGGAAGGTACAGCAGAATATTCTAGAAAAAGAACTTGTCCCATACCTCAGGAACCATAATAGTCAACAGGCTGGGACTACTGGCATTTGGTGAATGCCTTGGATTCAGAGATTTAGAATTGTGTTTAACAAAACCAATAATCCTAACATAAGTGACCTTTCACTCTGGATAAAGGCAACTCTACTATCATCAGCACCAACCCCAGCCTCTGTCCAGAAGAATCATATTCCTTTTCAGGACCCTCTTTACTTCTGTGGATTTCTGCAACTGTGGCCAACCAACCCCCCAATTACTCAAGTTCTCCTGAACCTTCCCCTCCAAAGCAAGTGGGGTTCTCAAGAAGCAGGAGGCTTCTTGAGCAAGTGATTCATTGGGGAGATATTCTTAGGAAAAGGGGAATGAGGGAAGTAAGATAGGACAGGGGAAAACCCAAGCAAGGTGGGGCTCTCAGCTGGAGGCTAGCTTCAAGCTCATCCCTCCAGGCAGCCCTGGAAACCCCAATTACACCATGTAGTCAATCCCCCTTAATTTAAGGGCCCCAAGCTTTTGTGCCTCAGTATACACAGCCTGGTGAGGGTGTGGCATGGCCTCACGGGAGCCATGATTCCTGTTTGCTAGAGACCCATTCCCAGGAGGAAGGGGCTGGGAGTTGTCATCAGCCAACACTCATAGAAGCTGGGGCACAGAGGCCCCTGTCGGTAAAAGGGATCGGGGGTGGGGGAGAGGGGCGGGGGGCGGTCCTTACATCTACAAGGATGAACACTGCTCACCGATGAGTTGAGTCCTCACTGTTGTGTCAGGAAAGGCCATTTCCCAGAATGCAAGGGAGCTCAACCGAGGGAGATGTGGATGCCACAAAACGTGTTTGTTGCTGTTATGTCTGCACATCACCCAAAGCCTCTGCCTCCCTCCCTGCCCTTCACACCTGGCTTGTTCTGCGCCGCCCTTTGTATCCTGCACTGCAGCCAGACTGCACGTCTTTCTGTTCCTTGAGCACACACCGAGCTCATTTTCTATTCATTTGCTTTTCTTTTTCCATCTGGAATATTCCTGCGCTTTGATATGATGGTGCCATTTTCTAAGGTGAGGATGGAGCGAAATGGTCTGAAGGGGGAGGGCAGCGCAAGGGAGGATGTGGAAATCAAGAGTTCTTTCTGAGAAACCTATTAGGTTTCTAAGTAGAGTTGTAAAGATAGACACTTGGATATGTGATTCTGGAGTCGTGGTTCTTAAAACCAGCCTGTGTCAGATTACCCTGCAGGGCTTGTTAAAGCAGACTGCTGGGCCCCGCCCCCAGAGTTTCTGATTCAGTAGGTCTGGGGTAAGACCTGAAAATCTGCACTTTTAATTAATTTATTTATTTTTATTTGTTTGGCTGTGTCGGGTCTTAGGTGCGGCACAGGGGATCTTTAGGTACGTGCGGACTTCTCTCTAGTTGTGAGCCCATGTAGTGCATGGGCTCAGTAGTTGCAGCACACGGGCTTAGTTGCTCCACGGCATGTGGGATTTTAGTTCCCCGACCAGGGATCGGACCCACGTCCCCTGCATTGGAAGCCGGATTCTTAACCACTGGACCATCAGGGAAGTCCCCAGATCTGCATTTTTCACAAGTTCCCAGGTGACGTTGATGCCCCTGGTTGGGGAGCACACTTTGAGAAGAACTGGTCTAGAGTTCTAGACCAGGGTTGGACCTAGAATTGGGAAGCTTTGGCATATAGACAACATTTAAGCCATGGGATGATGCAAGATCATCTGAGATGGAGCAAAGTCCCAAGACTGATGTTATGGATTGAATTGTATCCCCCCCTGCAAAAAAAAATTTCACATGTTGAAGTCCTAACCCCTAGTACCTCAGAATGTGATCTATTTGGAAATAGGACGGTTGCAGATTTAATTAGTTAAGATGAGGTCACATTTGAGTAGGGTGGGCCCTTAATCCAGTATGATTGGTGCCCTATCAAAAGGAGAAATTTGGACACAGAGACACGCACACAGGGAGAATGCCATGTGAAGGCAAAGGCAGAGATCTACAAGGCATGGAACACCAAAGATTGCCAGTAGACCTCCAGAAGCCAGAAGGGCCTGGAACAGATCCTCACTCACAGCCCTCGGAAGGAAGCAACCCTGCCAACACCTTTTTTGGCAGGGGAAGTATAGTTGATTTACAGTGTTATGTTAATTTCTGCTGTACAGCAAAGTAACTCAGTTATACATACACTTTTTTTTCATATTCTTTTCCATTATGGTTTATCACAGGATACTGAATATAGTTCCCTGTGCTATACAGCAGGACCTTGTTGTTTATCCATCCTATATATGAGTTTGCATCTACTAACCCCAGACTCCTAATCCTTCCCTCTCCCACCCTCCTCCCCCTTGCCTGCCCACACCTTGATCTTGGTCTTGTTGCCTCCAGCACTGTGAGACAATACATTTCTGTTGTTTAAGCCACCCAGTCAATGGTAATTTGGTACAGCATCTCTAGCAAACTAATACAACTGGGATCCACCAAAACTATACAGAGATCCTGTGGGTGAGGAGAAGCCAGCAAAGAAGTGGCCGGTGGAAAGCCCAGGAGAACGTAATATCCCAGAAGCCAAGGAAAGACCATGTTTAAGCAGGAGAGTGGTCTTTGTGACAAATGCTGCTGAGAAGTCAAGTCAAAAGAGGACAGGGAAACGACTCTGATAGGGCTGCAATTTTATAAGGCAGTGTGTTGTCTCTGACGACCTTGAGAGAACAGTCTTAGTGGAAGGGGAGGGGCCAGAGCCAACTGCAGTAGCTTGAAGAGAGGAAGAGAGAAAAGGATGTGGACAGGTTTCCTGGGCGGGGCAGCAAAGCCATGGTGCCATAGCTGGAGGAAAGTGTAGGTTTTTTGGTATAAAGATAGGACCCTGGAAATAATAGACTGATAGACATAAGGAGAAACTTATGATGCTGGAGAGAAGGGATGATTGAGGGAGGAAAGTCCTTGAGAAAACTAGAGGCTTCTCAGAAGGGGTAGGGTCTTCATTCAGGGTAACAAGGAGAAAGGCTGAGAGGGACGGGGAGAGAGGCTGATGTGAAATTCAGTTTCGTTTCTTGTGCTCTCAGTAATTGCACAGAATTTCAGCAAAGGAGATGTTCAAAACAAAAAAAAACCTTATGACTAAATGATTAAATGTGGAGTCCACACTGGAAAAAATGTGTGTGTTGGTGGGGGAGAGGGGAGGTGGAAGCATAGCAGGGGAAATATGCGAATTGTGTAGGTTGCAGTTGTGAAATAGCCATTCAAAGGAAGAGATGTAAATAGCAACATTTGCCAAACTAGGCTGGACGGTAGAACTGGAATTTTGAGACGGGGCGCAGAAGCCAGGACTCCCCAGGCTGGGCTTCTTGATGACTCAGGGAGCTGTCCCGCTGCGGGGTCTTTGACTGGCTCAGCGGATGGGAAAGGTCAAGGCTATGATACATTTGGAACATAGTATCTGTGGTTCAAAATCTGTCATTAATTTGAAGGAGGTAAATAGATACCCTTTACTTCTTATCTTCCCACCTACCCAGGGTTGAGGCCCTGCCTCTGGAGGAAGGGATTCTGGGAGTTCTGTAGCAGCATGATGTCACCTCCTAGTAGCTATTGACCTTTGGCCAATTACATCACCACCATCACCATCATCATCATCATCATCATCATCATCATCATCATCGATTGAACGCTTGCTATGTGCCAGGCACTGAGCTGAGTGCTTCAAGTATATTATCTTATTTAATCCTTATGTAGATCTATGAAGTATAGACAATTAGCATTCACATTTTACTCCCGAAAGGAATCTGAGTCTCAGGGTGATTAAGTCGTAGGAACTGTGATAGAGGTAAAGGTGGATGCTAGTCTGTCGCCAGAGGCTGCATTTACTTCTTAACCTCTCCGAGCCTCAGTTTCCTCATCATAAAACGGGGCTAAAAACACCTCCCACACAGGAGTGTTCCATGGATTACATGACATCATGCATAAAGTAAACAGTCAAAAAATTTAGCTATTATTAGTAGATTTGGGCTATTATTACAACACTGTGTTTACATTTTTACATTTTAATAAAGGACTATAGAGAAAGAATGTGGGTTTGTATGAGTGCTTATGTGTGTGTGTCAGAGAGAGAAAAAGAACAATAATCATCAGAAAGTCATAAATTCGAGCTGGAGAATTTTGAGTGTTGATAGAAGAGAGTTTGTGTGGGCTGCTTTCCCTTTGTGCCTTAAACCCTATGATATACAAGTTCCTCAAGATGGTTTTAATTTTCGGGGCTGGGACTAGGGTGAGGTGAATGAGGCACTAGGCTCTGGTGTAACTTTTAAAACAACACAAACAATTCAGTCATCAAGATACATTTTACGTGTGTGTGTATGTGTATATACACATATATTTTTAACACCTCTGAATGCGCTAGCTCTATAAAAGCATGTGTTTGTCCTACAACATTCTAAGGTGGATTTTAGTATTTTAGCTTTTTACTGGTAGGTGAAATGGATGATTTCTCCTTTTTTGCCTTACTTTGCAACTTATTTGGAAATAGTATCTAAGTTCTATGGCTCTCCATTTCTGCCCAAAGAGTAGTTAGAAATTCTGTGCAGTTTTGTTTTTGAGATATACTTAACACATAGCATTATATTAGTTTCAGGTGTACCATATAATGATTTAATATTTGTATGTATTGTAAAATGATCACCTCATTAAGTCCAGTCAACATCCATCACCACACATAGTTACAATTTTTTTTCTTGTGATAAGAAGATCTATTAGCAACTTTCAAGTTTACAATACAGTATTATTAACTATAGTCACCATGCCGTACATTACATCCCCAGGACTTATTTATTTTATAACTGGAGGTTTGCACTTTTTGACTCCCTTCACCCATTTCGCCCACCCCCATGCCCCACCTCTGTATCTATGAGTTTTTTGGGTTTTGGTTTTAGGTTTTTTTGTTTTTACGTTTTTTGTTTTGTTTTGCTTTTTAAGATTTCTCATATAAGTGAGATCGTATGGTATTTGTCTTTCTCTGTCTGACTTTTTTCACTCAACATAATACCCTTAAGGTCCATCCATGTTGCTGCAAATGGCAGGATTTCCTTCTTTTTTTATGGCTAACATTCCATTGTATATGTATACTACATTTTCTTTATCCGTTCATCCATCAATGAACACTTAGATTGCTTCCATGTCTTGGCTATTGAAAATAATGCTGTAATGAACATAGGGATGCATAGATCTTTTCAATTTAGTACTTTTGTTTCCTTCAGATAAATGCCCAGAAGTGAAATTGCTGGATCATATGGTAGTTCTATTTTTAATTTTTTGAGGAACCTCCCAATTGTTCTCCATAGTGGCTGCATCAATTTACATTCCCACCAACAGTACATAAGCGTTCCCTTTTCTCCACATCCTTGCCAAAACCTGTTATTTCTTGCCTTTTTGATAATAACAATTTTAACAGGTACGTGATATCTCATTGTGTTTTTTTTTTATTGAAGTATAGTTGATTTACAATGTTGTGTTAGTTTCTCCTGTACAGCAAAGTGATTCTCTTATACATATATACACATATTCTTTTTCATATTCTTTTCCATTATGGTTTATTACAGGGTGTTGACTGTAGTTCCCTGTGCTATACAGTAGGACCTTGTTGTTTATCTATTTTATATATAGTAGTTTATATCTGCTAATCCCAAACTCCTAATTTATCCCTTCCCCATCCCTTTTTCCCTTTGGTAACCACAACTTTGTTTTCTATGTCTGTGAGTCTGTTTCTGTTTCTTCTTTGGAAAAATGTCTATTCTACCCATTTTTAATTGGACTGTTTGGTTTTTTGCTCTTAAGTTGTGTGAGTTCTTTGTATATTTTGGATATTAATCCTTTATCAGATATCTGACTTGCACGTATTTTCTCGCATTCAGTAGGTTGCCTTTTCATTTTGTTGATGGTTTCCTTTGCTGTGCAGAAGTTTGATGTAGTTCCCCTTGTTTATTTTTGCTTTTGTTGCTTTTGCTTTTCGTGTCAAAACCAAAAAAATCTTTGCCCAAACCTCAGTCAAGGAGCTTGCCACCTCTGTTTTCTTCCAGGAGTTTTATGGTTTTAGGGCTTATGTTCAGTCTTTAATTCATTTTGAGTTGATTTTGGGGTATGGTTAAGTTTTATTCTTTTGCATGTGGCTGTCCAGTTTTCCCATCACCATTTATTGAAGAGACTGTCCTTTCCCCATTGTATATTATTGGCCATATTTCATGGGTTTCTTTCTGGGCTCTCTATTCTGTTTCACTGACCTATGTGTCCAATTTTATGCCAACATCATACTGTTTTGATTACTATAGCTTTGTAATATAGTTTGAAATCAGGAAATGTGATGCCTCCAGCTTTGTTCTTCTTTCTCAAGATTGCTTTGGCTATTCATGCTCTTTTGTGATTCTATACAAATTTTAGGATTGTTTGTTCTATTTCTGTGAAAAATGTCATTGGAATTTTGATAAGGATTGCATTGAAGCTGTAGATTACTTGAGTAGTATGGACATTTTAATAATATTAATTCTTCCAATCCATGAGCATGGAATATCTTTCCATTTATTCCTGTCATCATCAATTTCTTTCATCAATGTCTTATAGTTTTCAGTGTACAGGTCTTTCACCTTCTTGATTACATTTAGTCCTAGATATTTTATTCTTTTTGATGCAATTGTAAATGAGATTGTTTTCTTAACTTTTCTTTCTGATAGTTGTTGTTAGTATATAGAAATACAGCTGATTTTTGTATATTGATTTTTTATCCTGCAAGTTCACTGAGTTTGCTTGTTAGTTCTAACAGTTTTTTGGTGGAGCCTTTAGGAATTTTTAATATATAATATGTCATCTGCAAAAAGAGACATTTTTACTTCTTCCTTTCTGATTTGGATGCTTTTTATTTCTTTTTCTTGCTTAATTTTTCTGGCTAGGATTTCCAATACTATGTTGAATAAAAGGGGCAAGAGTGGGCATCCTTGTCTTGTTTCTGGTCTTACAGGAAAAGCTTTCAGATAGATAATACTTTATTGCAGTATTTAAAAAAAAATCAAATTGACAAACTATGGCCTGTGGGCAGCCACCTATTTTTGTAAATATAGTCTTACTTCTAATTTAAAACAGAACTCTTATTAACACTCTCATACCAGCAAGCATATAAAAGAGTTCTAGAATATTTCCAGACCTTCACTGACACACTGATAAAGGTTCATGTTCCTAGCTTTGTATGTTTTTTCTTTGAATGCTTTATAACAGATCATCATTATCCAGCTTTGGATATAACGTCAGAAAATATAACATTACCAAAAATTTACAGAAAAAGCTCTCTATAAAATGACTAGCTGATAAAGTCAGTCTTGGATTATTCCCCAAAACTACATAATGACACTACATAATAAAGTTCTTTTATACACAAAGTGTTTCACAATATACTATTCAACCTTAGAAAGCACGAAGGGAGTATGGGGAAGGCCTATTCAACCGTGGAGTAGCTATAACACGTGTTATCCACATGATTTGTGTCTTTCCTAATACGCGCATTCCCAAACAAAGGATATTTATAGGAATTGTGTGCGCATCAGAATGATGGCACCCTGCCATACTCAGCAACGTTTTTTCAGTTTTGAACCCTAGTACTTAAGAGAAAAATGATAATTAATTCACGATAAGGCTAATTGGACTCTAGACCTCATTAAAAAGTTCTTTCTCCCTTCCGTCATTCTTTAAGGCCCAGAAATGTTAACAAGCAACACTACAGCTGCCTTTTTTGTCTCTAAGAGAAAGACAGAAAATGAAAGAAAGAGCTTTGCATCTGATTTATGAAGGATGAGCAGCTCTCCTCCGAGAGAGAGAATTGTCTCCACGTAACAGTGGCTACACCTGCTTATCAACAGTCTGAGCTGCGGCAGGTTGCTCACCTGTGCATCAGTCCCATCATCCCCCCAAAATGGGGAGAACACCTCTTGCGGCTTTTGTACTGAGTAAAGAAATCAATGCAAGCAAAGCACTTAGAATATACGTAGCACATAGTAAGTGCTCAATAAATGATAGCTATTATTAGCAATTAGCGATTGGTTACCGAAGTCTAGGGGAAATTGGAAGGCAATGGGAACAAGATTAACAAGCATGGAAGAACAGATAACTAGAGAGGATGCTAACTACATCTATCTTTCTCTCATTCCAGCTGAGGACAAATGTTGGGGTTTCCCTGGGTACCATCCTTGGGCCACTGCTTGTTGCATTTCACATGCTCTCCGGAGAGTGACGACTCCCAAACCTTGAGTTCCAGCCCTCCTTTCGGGGCCTGTTTCTCCCAGGTTCCTACAAACACCTCAGATTCAACACATCCCAAACCTGATGGATCACCTCACTCTCTCTGGCTCACCAAACCTGCTTCCACAGTGTGCCCTTGGTTGATGCAATCCCATCATCATCTCTGCATCCCCCAAGCTCTTGACTCTTTCTCAGCAACCTTCAGCCAACCTGCCCCACACTTCATCAGTAACCGAGTCCTACCAGCTTGACTTCTTAAAGGTTCTGGAAACTGTTTCTGACTCTCTCTGTGACCTCTGCCCCAGGTCAGAGCCTCATCAAATTCACTGCGTCTCCTGCCTCAAAATGCATCCTCTCAAATCCACCACCTCCCGCCCCACCACCCACCCCTCATTAAAACTTTCAGGGACCTCTCTTCCTACTTAAACGTCCAAGCTTCTAACCATGACTCCAGTGCCTCCTCATCGGGCCCCAGCTCATTGCTCTGACTTATTTCTCTGACTGCACTTGATTTTCTAGCAATGCTAAAGGGCTGACTGTTTTCCTGTCCACAGAATGTTGCTCTTCTGTTCCATATCTGGGCTCATGCGGTTCCCTGTGCTTGTAATGCCTTCCTCCCCTTTATCTGGCTCAGATCCGATGACATGTCCTCCAGGAAGAAGGATCTTTCTCTCTCTCAAACTGGATTAGATCTCCTTCCCCTGTGAGACTGTCTTTGTCTTTTATATAGCAAATCATTGCACCTGCTACAGAGTATTATAATTATGTGCTTCCGTTGCTAGACTGGGAGCTCCTTGAAGTTAGGAAATGCTGTATCTTATGCGCCTTTGTATCCTGAGTAGTTAGTATACTGCCTGGCCCTTCATGAGTAAATGCTGAGTGAATTAATATTTATTGAACCCCCGTCCCAGTGCCCCCTGGGATGGAGTGCCATTTGAAGAAACTAGATTAGTGTTATGAATGGTTCCCTAAGGTGAGGGGAGGGACTTCAAACACTGAACAAACAATACAAAAGAGCAGATACTTCACTTCAGAGCTGCAGAAGGTGACATAGAAAACAGGAACTCAGGGACGGGGGAGATGGGAGGGATCAGAAATGGCCTGGGGGAGGCTCAGATCAGAAGGAGAGCTGCCCAGAGGGACAGGTCACAGAGATTTGACAGCTACCTTGCATATCACAGTGCTATGGGTTTATAAGCCACCAAACCAGAGGAAAAGTGAAATGGCTATTCGCTCATTGAACTAGTGTTTATTGAGCATCTATTAAGGAGGCAGGCAGTGGGGATACAACAGTGAACCAAACAGGCCTTGTCTCTGTTGTCATTGAGCTTACCAGGAGGTGGGGAGACAGAAAATCCCCAAGCAAAGAAATATATAATTACCTATAGGGATAAGAACTGTGAAGGGACGAAACAGGATGCTCCGTGAGAAAACGGCAGGCAGGGCACGGAAGGTCTCTCTAAGGGCGTGGTTTTTAAGCTGAAGTACAAGGCCAGGAAGGAGCTGGAGGAGGAGCAGTCCAGGAAACGGGCCTAGGGACTGAGAAGGGAACTGAAAGGGGCCGGTGCAGCCTCGAAAAGCCGGGCAAGGCAAAGCGAGGCCTGTCAACATCCAGCACCTGCCGGGGAGGCGGGCAAAGGCAGAGCGAGTGGAGTCAGGTCAGACGGGTTAAGGGGTTTAGATTTTGTTCTATGTACAGTGGCCGAGGAAGTGTTTTAAGAAAGGGTGTGATGGAGTGGTGGGACGCGATTTACATTCACAGGGGAACATCCAGGATGCCGGGAGGAAACGAGAGAGGAAAGGAGTTTCAGAGTCAGAGGTGGTCGTGACTAGTGTTGAGCTATCGAGCTCTTCTTTTTAGGAAATATCATTTATCTCATTAAAAAAAAATCTTTGGCCACGCCTCACAGCATGTGGGGTCTTAGTTCCCCAGCCAGGGATGGAACCCACGCCCCCTGCAGTGGAAGCGTGGAGTCTGAACCCCTGGACTGCCAGGGAAGTCCCTCAGTTATCTCATTTTATAGCTGAGGAAACAGGTTCTGAGCTGGAAGGAGGAGCCAAGTCTGTTCTATCCCGGAGTTGGAACTTCAACCCCTGTTGCCTCTTCTGTGACGCTTGTGCTCAGTTACATGAAATTTCCAGACTGGCAAAGATTAAAAAGAATGATAATATCCATTTTTGCAAGGCAACAGGGGGAAGGTGAACTTTCAACCCCTGTAGGTGGGAATGTAAATCAGTGCAGTCTTTCTAGAAGAAAACCCAATGCCTTAAAGATGTGTGCCCTAGAGTCGCCAATTCCATTTTCAGAATCTTAAAAAGATAAACCAAATACTGAGCAGAGATGTCTGAGCAAGTCTTATTTATCAGTGTTTGTAATAACATAATAGGGCATTGATAAAATAGACTCCAGTACTATGCAGTTAATAACATGCAGTATTACTGCATGGACCCTACAGTATATTGCCTGGTGATAAAACTGGGTTACCAAAAGATGTAGAATGTGATTTCATTTTCACAAAATATATGTTTACATAGAAAACATTCTGGAAGGATCTACATCCAAATATTTAGAGTAGCTATTGTCAGGGAGGAAAAAATTCCCTTCTAACCCTTAGGTTCTGTGGCTGGTCTAACAATAAAAATGACATAAGGCAGATTAATGGGAGAAAAGCAAATTTAATTATGTACGTACCATACAGGAGCCCTACAAAGACAGTGAGACTCAAGGCAAGTTGGGCGGTTGAGGCTCTTACGCCATCCAGAGCTAAGGAACTACAGTGGGATAGGGGCTTCAAAGGGGAGGAGGGCCATTCACAGGACAATAGGAAGAGCAGAGGTCTGGTCATTAGATGTTCGCCCTGCCATACAGTAGGTCTTTCAGATATAAAGTTACCTCTGGTACAAGCTCTCTTTCTGGGCCAGGCCCTGATCTAAATTATTTTAGGTAGTCAAGAGGGGGGTAAAAGTTCTCCTCCAGTCTGCTGTGTCTTGATTGCCTTCTGCCCAAAATAATCCATGTGCCAAAGTGGCACATTTTGGGCAGGCTTGTTCGGAACGCCTTCACTGTCTCTGGAAGATGGCGAAATCTGGAGATTTTATCGCTGTTGCTGTTGTTTTTTATCCGCGGTATCTAATTTTTCTAAATAAAAAATTTTCAGTTTTTGTTGAAGTAAGACATACGTACAGAAAAGGGCACACATCCTATGCTCAGAAGGGATGAGTGATCGCAAACTGACCACACCCGTGTCAACAACACACAGATCAAGAGAGAATGTTCCCAGCGCCCAGAAGCCCCTCTGTAGAATCACATAGAACCTACTGCATTGAGTCTGGCTTCCTCCACTTCACATTATGTTTCGTGCAGTTCTTCCATGTGGTTGCACTGAATTGCAGAAGATTAATTGCTTAAAATCTTATCATGTTAATACTTGTCTTTTCTAAATATGACACCTTAGAATGATAATCATCAGCATTTTGGTCTCTGTATAGAGTGCTTTTCATGGGCACTAGCTCCAAGCATTATTGTTATCCTCACGGGTGCCTTAATAGACAAGGGAACTGGGAGCAGAGGGTCATTTCCCTCCCTCCGGTTCACGCACAAAGCGAGAAGTAGCAAAGCCAGGACAGGCTCGTATCTAAATACATGCCCTTTTTGCCCCACCTCATGGGATTAAGAGCAAAGGTAGCAGTGGAGTAAATGAAAGGAATAGCTTTCTCACCATTAGGCTCATTTAGACATTGAGACAATTACGTGGGAAAGTTGTTTAAACTCCTTTTCTGAAAGTCATTCAGAATAGAATACACAGACCCTTCCAGTTCAGAAGCTGAAGGTCCCATCAATATTCAACCAATTTCAACATGCATCATCTCTGGAGAGAATTTCTTTTGCTAATAATCTGTGAGAGCAACACTTCTCATTTCACATTATTAATCACAGTGCCTTCATCATTACGTTGTGTATGTAATCTCTGTATACTTGCCATGTGGATTTTGTGTTTGCCTACGTCCACTTTGCTCTCCAGCTTTATGAACAACATTGATTACAGCCTCTTAGCGATCATATACAGGTGGTTCACTTCTCATGTACGGTCAAATATCTGGTGTCAGCAGGACTGGGGTAGAACTCAGGCGTTCCGGTTCACGGGTCTTAGGACCACACGTCAGTGCCTGAAGTGAGAAAATCCATTTCTACTTGGAAACATAAACGGTGATGGTCCTGATTGTTAAGAAACCTGTGAACGTGGTTTTTTTTTTTTTCTATAATGTAGAACTTCATGACTTAGCTTTATGTATCTTATCATCACGTTTCATTCTAAAATCCACAATGATCCTTCTTTAAAATCTTGTGATTCTAGGTGTCTGTAGTGTGAAACGAATTTCACAATCCAGCATGCTTTGTAGACTTTTCAAAAGAAATTAGGTAAATTAGTAGAGAAAACAAAGACCTATCACCTCAGATATTTACTTCAGTGCTGGCACAAGTAGCCTTGTCTTACTGGTTAGGGTTGTCAGCCCTTAAAAGCTGAAGTGAGGTAAACAAGCGGCTTAGTCTGAACTCCCCTTCTCCTTCTTCCCCATTCCTACTCCCCCTCCTGTGGATATTCTCTTTTTTGTGTTAATTTTAGAAAAAGCACAGACAAGTAATTCGTGTCTGCTGTCCTTCTGCCTCTGAACCTAGCACTAGATGCCCCGTGTGTGGGAGAACGTAGGAGACACCACTCCTCCCACTTTGCCTGGGTTACCTTTCAGGAATCCAAAGACTGCATGGTCTGTTTTTCCTGACAAAAGAACAGTATCTGCAGGTCAAAGGATAACTGATAAGCCTATTTATTTTCCCAGAGACTTTGGCCAGACACTTCCCCTTTCTTAACTCTCCGGGTCAGCCTCGCACAGCCCTGACCAGTCCTACTTGGCAGGCTGTCTATGCCTCCTCTGTGAGGGCCTCTGTGAACCTCTAGCTTCACAGTTACTTTTTTATAAACAACATGAAGGGGGAATCTTTTTTTTTTTTTGCTTTTATTTTTTTATAATTAAAAAAAATTTTTTTTATTGGAGTCTAGTTGATTTACAATGTTGAATTAGTTTCAGGTGTACAGCAAAGTGAATCAGTTATACATATACATATATCCACTTTTTTTTTTTTTTCTTTTAAGATTCTTTTCCCATATAGGCCATTACAGAGTATTGAGTAGAGTTCCCTGTGCTATACAGCAAGTTATCATAAAGTTATCATTTATCCGCACCCCCCTTACCCCCTGGTAACCATAAGTTTGTTTTCTACATCTGTGACTCTACTTCTGTTTTGTAAATACGTTCATTTGTACCCCTCCTTTTTTTTTAGATTCCACGTATAAGCGATATCATATATTTGCCTTTCTGTGTCTGACTGACTTCACTCAGTATGACAATCTATAGGTCCTTCCATGTTGTTGCAGATGGCATTATTTTGTTCTTTTTTATTGCTTAGTAATATTCTGGGGGAATCTTTATTTATTTATTTGTTATAATTTATTTATTTTATTTATTTATTTTTGGCTGCGTTGGGTCTTTGCTGCTGTGTGCGGGCTTTCTCTAGTTGCGGTGAGTGGAGGCTACTCTTCGTCGCGGTGCGCGGGCTTCTCATTGCGGTGGCTTCTCTTGTTGCGGAGCACGGGCTCTAGGCGCGTGGTCTTCAGTAGCTGTGGCACGCGGGCTCAGTAGTTGTGGCTCGCGGGCTCTAGAGCGCAGGCTCAGTAGCTGTGGCGCACGGGCTTAGTTGCTCCGCAGCATGTGGGATCTTCCCGGACCAGGGCTTGAACCTGTGTCCCCTGCATTGGCAGGTGGATTCTTAACCACTGTGCCACCAGGGAAGCCCTTTTTTTTTTTTTTAATTAATGGAACCTTAAATAAACAGACGAATGAGGTCTCAGAGCTATCGCCCTTCTAATGACCTTTAGACATAAGGGAAATACCTTGGCCTCATAAGCGAGGAAAGGGGCCCTCAGAGCCCTGTCCCTCCCCCGTCCCAGCGCAGGACCCTGTGTGTGTGGGCGGCTGGAGGGGGGGGAGTTGTCCAGGCGCACAGTTTGAGTGCTGAGGAAATAGCCTTCCGGGCTTTCAGTGGGAGTTCTCCCATGTAGAACACGCCACGTGGCATGACTCTTGTCTCTCCTACAGAAAAGGGCTGAGCCTCGGGGCTCTTGTCTGCTGGCCTGGATTGTAATAGAGACTGGCAACTCTCAGAGGTCCTCATGTGTCCTAAAGCTCAGAGAAATTTTGTCAGGGAAAGGTTGAGGGGAAGGGACTGCAGGGGGGCAGTGGCAATGGCCTCCTCGATGAGGTCTGGGGTGGGACCACGGCTGTGGGCTGGGCAGCTGGTCAGGATGAAGGTGAGTTGATGAAGGGGAGGGGCTCAGAGCAGTGCTGCTGCCTGGAGGAGGGGCAGGGTCTCTAGGAGGAACCTCCTTCCTGACCTCTCACTGAAGTCCAAAGGCCTTAAGAAATCTTGTTTAAGAAGTGGCACATATATACGATGGGATACTACTCAGCCATGAAAAAGAACAAGATAATGCCATTTGCAGCAACGTGGATGGACCTAGAGATGATCATACTAAGTGAAGTAAGTTAGACAAAGACAAATACCATAAGTGGAATCTAAAATAGAACATAAATGGACTTATCTATGAACAGAAACAGACTCACAGGCATAGAAAAGAGACTTGTGGTTGCCAAAGGGGAGGGGGTTGGAGGAGGGATGAACTAGGATTTAGGGATTAGCAGATGTATGTTATTATATATAGAAGTGATAAACAATAAGATCCTACTATACAGCACAGGGAACTATATTCAATATCTTATGATAAACCATAATGGTAAAGAATATTTTCAAAAATAATGTATATGTATATCTATATATATATATAGATCTATATCTATATCTGAATCACTTTGCTGTACAGCAGAAATTGACACAACATTGTAAATCAACTACACTTCAATAAATAAATAAATACATTCATCTGAAAAAAAAATCGAAAAGAGAGAAATCTTTAAAAATTGCTGCTCTTGGCCAACAGTTCAGTATACTTGCAGTTAGTTCTGTTAGGCATTTTTTTTTAAACTTTTTATTTTATATTGGAGTATAGTTGATTAACAGCAAACTGATTCAGTTATACATATACATGAATCTATTCTTTTACAAATTCTTTTCCCATTTAGCTTGTTACATAATACTGAGCAGAGTTCCCTGTGCTATACAGTAGGTTCTTGTTGATTATCCATTTAAAATATAGCAGTGTGTATATGTCAATCCCAAACTCCCTGATGTGGTACATATATGCAATGGAATATTACTCAGCCATTAAAAAGAATGAAATAATGCCAGTTGCAGCAACATGGATGGACCTAGAGATTGTCATACTGAGTGAAGTAAGACAGAGAAAGAGAAATATTGTATGATATTGCTTATATGTGGAATCTAAAAAAAAAAAAATGATACAAATGAACTTATTGACAAAACAGAAACAGATTCACAAACTTAGAGAACGAACTTATGGTTACCAGGGGGTAAGGATGGTGGGAAGGGATAGTTGTTAGGCTTTTTGAATGATTAGCATTACATTCTGGATAATGATTACCTCTGGGGAGGAGCCATAAGAGAAAGGTATCGATGATGTTTCATATCCATAATATGGTTATTATTATTTTCAATAAATGTTTTATTTTGGAATAATTTTGGATCTATAGAAAAATTGCAAAGAGAGTACAGAGAGTTCCCATATACCCTACACCAGGCTTCCCCTAATGTTTACATCTTCATAACCATCATAACATGGATCAAAACTAAGAAATTAACATTGGTACAACTAAGTATTAGACTTTATTCAGATTTTACCAGTTTTTCCACTATTTTTTATTCTGTTCCAGGATTCAATCCAGGATACTACATTGCATTTAGCACAGCCGTACTGTTTTATATTTTTAAAGAGTCTGAAGAAATTACAGCAAATATTAAGATTTGATTAAACTTTCTGGCAAGAACAGAAAGTTCATTATATTACTTTCTGGTTAATATAGGAGAGAAAGTATAATGTAGTGGCTATCAGGGAGGCTCTGGAAAGAAACTGCCCAGGTTCAAATTCTGGCTCAAGCACTGTCCAGCTGTGTTACTTGGTGGTTACTTAATCTCTCTGTGCCTAAATTTCCTATCTCAAAAATAGGGGTAACCACAGCACCCTTAGGATTACTCTGAGGCTTAAATGTACTAATTCCTGTAAAGCAACTAGAATAGCACTCAATAAAGGTTAGCCATTATTATTAATTACATATATAATATTTCACAATATATTTTAAATTTTTAAAAAATTTATTTTACTCAAGTATAGGTGATTTACAATGTTGCATTAATTTCTGTACAGCAAAGTGATTCAGTTATACATATATATGCATTCTTTTTCAGATTCTTTTCCATTATGGTTTACCACAGGATACTGATATAGTTCCCTGTGCTATACAGTAGGACCTGGCTGTCTATCCATTCTATATATAAGAGCTTGCATCAGCTAACCCCAAACTCCCAATGCATCCCTCCCCTGTGCCCCCTCTCCCTTGGCAAACCCAGGTCTGTTCTCTATGTCTGTGAATCTGTTTCGTAGATGAGTTCATTTGTGTCCTATTTTAGATTCCACATATAGGTGATATCATATGGTATTTGTCTTTCTCTTTCTGACTTACTTCACTCAGTATGAGAATCTCTAGTTCCATCCATGTTGCTGCAAATGGCATTATTTCATTCTTTTTTATGGCTGAGTAGTATTCCATCATATATGTGTACCACATCTTCTTTATCCATTCATCTGTTGAGGGACATTTAGGTTGTTTCCATGTCTTGGCTATCATAATATATTAAAAAAAAAAAAATAGGACTTCCCTGGTGGCGCAGTGGTTGAGAATCTGCCTGCCAATGCAGGGACACGGGTTCGAGCCCGGGTCTGGGAAAATCCCACATGCCGCGGAGCAACTAGGCCCGTGAGCCACAATAGCTGAGCCTGCGCGTGTGGAGCCCGTGCTCCGCAACAAGAGAGGCCGCGATAGTGAGAGGCCCGCGCACTGCGATGAAGAGTGGCCCCCACTTCCCGCAACTAGAGAAAGCCCTCGCGCAGAAACGAAGACCCAACACAGCCATAAATAAATAAATAAATAAAATTAAAAAAAAAAAAAAAGAATTCAGAGTTTAAAAAAACAAAAAAAAGCTCCTTTGAGCTTTTCTGGAGCCCATTTTAACAGGAAATCCCAATCTTCTTTGTGCATTCACTACCTGTGTTATAAAACATACCACATTGTATTATAATTTGCTTCTGTTGTGTCTCCAACAGTGGACCCCACCTAGCCCATCATGGCATGCACAGGATTAAAGTGTTTTCAGTCTGGAGGAAGGACAAAATGAGGAATGGGAAAGCAAGCTGAGTGAGTACGCAGCTCTCCCAGCAGCTTTAATGGGGGGCTCAGGCCAGAGCAGGAGCACAGCATGGGTTGGGATTGAGAGAGCCACATTTTTCAGAGCAAGGCTTTAGCAGTGACGGGAAGATGGTGTAACAGCGTGGAGGGCTCCCAGCATAGAGCAGGGGTGCCTGGACGTGTGGATGAAGACGCAAAGAAAGAGTTCTCTGCACAGTTCTTTGCAAGAGCATGAACAGGGCAGAGGCCTGGAAGCACTTTTCATCCCCAGGGCTGAACTGAAGACTCCAGTGCATTCTCACTGGAGCTCTGCTGGGACCATGTCCGCAGTTAGCTTTCATCCTTGGACACTGAGTAGCAAGTCCCCGCCAGATCGCTTTCTTCTTTAATTTATCCTTTTAAGTGAATAGTTCTGTGTGACTGAGCAACACTGACTCTGTTTTGTCCGCTCCATCTTAGGCCCGCAGTCCTACCCCCTCCCTTTTCTGGGTGACTGAGTTTTAGCCTAACTCACAAGCCATAGGCCCAAGCCAGATAAGTTCCCTATCAACTTTTACCCTTGCCTTCATCTGATATGAAAACTGGAAGAATGCCTTTTGCTGATGTAGGTGGTTAATGGTCCTCGAGGAAGGGAAGAAAAAACCCCAGTTCTCATTGGTGCGGACCTGCTTTTCCCTTAGTAATCAGATTCTGTCTTTGTCTTTGGCCCCTTTAAATTCCCTTGAACCCCTTTGGGTGTCCCGGGGTGCAACTGTGGATGCCTCTGGATCATCTTCCTCCTGGTCCTCCCTGTATGTAAGTTGCCTACAATAAACTTCATGACTGCACTTTGAAAGGATTCTAGGGGATGCGAGGGTGGGGAAGAGGGATGGTAGTTCTAAGAATCAAGAAGCAGGATTCCTTAGAAAGGAGGTTAACTGAGTTTTCAGTCCTCTCTGTAGGGCAGCGCACTACACGCCACCCAGCAGGGGAGTAACCATTACATCTTTCCTACCCAACTGCTCTCTCAACCCTTCCAAACCACGTGAACAGGTACTGAAGGCTTATGAAAGATAGTAACTTGAACTTTTCTCTCCACTCCACTCCTCCCCGTAACTCTGACTTTTTTTTTTTTTGGCCGTGCCACATGTGGGATTTTAGTTCCCTGACCAGGGATTGAACCTGCGCCCCCTGCAGTGGAAGCGCGGAGTCTTAACCACTGGACCGCCAGGGAAGTCCTGACATATTTTTAATATGCCATTCTCTCATCTCTAATAATAATAGTAGACAACCTATAAACAGGGGAAATATGTAATAACTTTTATCGTTTCCTGTTGATATGTTTTAAAGAGTACAATAACTCTTTAGGGATAAATGGTTTATCCCCCCCTTGAATTTAATGCCAATTAATTTGATGCTGATTTAGTGCCATTTATCTTTATCAGATACAAGATTAAAACTTTTTCCCTTATTTTGGTCTGACCTATGGCAACCTATGGCAACCATCTTCTTTCCTTTTGTGCATTGGTTACCTGGAATCTAGGCCAAATTCAGAGCCCAACTATAATAATCAGTTCATCTCAGGTAACTGGTTATATTCACCCCTTTACAGAGTCCCTATTGTATTTTCAATCTTAAATTACCCTATTTTTTATTATGTTTATGTGTGGAAAACTGTCTTGTGCCCTTTCAGAACTCGGCAGGATTATAAATTCTAAATAAATGAAAGAATAACACACCTTTACGAAGGTAACTCTTTCAAACTACCTGAGTCCCATTTAGTGCATTATAGTAATTGAGCTGCACAGATTCTGCAAGTTAGAAATATCTTAGAGAAAATCTAGTTTACTGTTTGTGTTGCCCTGACTGTTTATCTGGCAAAATCAGGACCTCTAAGACCTCCAAGGAAGGATCACTGCTACTGAAAATATATCAATAAATCAGGCATTTTGGAATCTGCATCAACTTTCAAGCCATTCGGTATCATTCTGTGCCTCAGAAGAGTGTTTAACTAAATGGTTGAAACCTGTAAAGGTACTCTGTCTTCCAGTGAATCATTTGCACCCTGTTCATTAACAAGGGTCTCTAAGTTCCTAATTGGGCCAAGACAGTTTTTCCTCCAGCAAGCTTCCAGGAAGAAAACATTAATTCATTACATCGAGCAGTAGTAAGTGATCATACAGCAGTAGTATTAAATGAGACAGGAAGCATCATGATAAACGCAAGGAACTCTTGGAGAGGCAAGCCTTCAGAGGTATTCAAAATACTTCAGGGCTTTTTTGTGTGTTACAACGTGAAACACAGGTAACAAACCTTTCAAAGTAAAGAAGGAATTTTTTCCCCTAGAAGTATACATTGATGGTGACTTTATTATCTATAGCATTCAGACAATTTTCATGTTGGAAAGATAAGGAACTTTCTCTCAGTCCCTTTGACCCTGACATCTCTGTTGGGTGTGTGTCACTGTGTTGTCAGCTAGACACGAGAGCTGACACAAGGATGGTAATACAGTCCACCTACACTCATTTCACTGAGCGTGGCTGGGGGAGTCCCAGACACGGCCCAAGCAGTGACAGTCACTACAAGCAGAGATTGCAATCACTATTCATTGAAAAGATATTCATCAAGGGCCTGATACGTACATGGCACATAATATATTTGAATACATTTACAGCTATTTGTTTAGGAACTATGCCAGGTGCTTTGGTGTTCAGCTGGGCATGGAAACTGAGAACCATAAGTAATGTGATAAAACCTATTATAAGCATCCACTTTAATAGCCACTGTTCTAGGTGCCACCATGATGTTATAATATGAATTTGTTTAGCTGTAATCTGTGTCCAGAATATAACATAATTAGCATCAATTTCTAGGTACAGTAATAACACTGAAAGTTTGGAGCAAATACATATAATATATAATAGTAACAACAAACATTTATTGTACACCTTCTTTATAGTCTATGTATACTTATATGTATTATGTATCTCACACACACCACACACACAGAGCAGCCTAGTAAGTAGTTAAGAGCTTGGAACTGGAAGTTAAACTAACTAGTGCTACCATTTAAAAGCAGTGTGACAAACTTATGGTTACCAGAGGGGAAAGGGTGGGGGAGGGATAAATTAGGAGTTTGGGATTAGAATATACAAACTACTGTATATAAAATAGATAAACAACAAGGTCCTACTGTATAGCACAGGGAACTATATGCAATATCTTGTAATAAACCATAATGGAAAAGTATCTGAAAAAGAATATATGTATGTGTATATGTGTGTGTGTGTGTGTGTGTATGTGTGTGTATATATATATATATATATATATACACTACTGAATCACTTTGCTGTATACCTGAAATGAACACAACATTGTAAATCAACTATACTTCAATAAATTTTTTAAAATAAAGTAAATATTAAAGCAGATAATTGACAGGAATAAAGCAACTACTTGAGAATAAAAAATAAATAAATAAATAAAGCAGTGTGACATTGGGCAAGTCTCAGATTTCTTATCCGTAAAATGAGAACAAAAATACTTATTTGGCAGAATTGTTGTGAGAATTAAATACAATAATGTTTGTAAGGTGCTAACCTAGGGCCTGGCTTAAATGCTGAATAAAAGGTAACAATTTATTGTTTTATATACATATATGCACATGAATTTGTTAATAAAAATATTAGTCCAGAAATCCATAACAGGCATGAGATTAAAAAGATGAGAGTATTTTTAAATCAAAATTTAAAAAAAAGAATAATAGCAGAAAGAAAAGGAAAGGGGCAGATTTCAGCACAAAAGAAGGGCCAAAAAAATCTACACTGCAAGTTTGGTGAAAGTTTGCAACCAGATGGTGAGTGGCAGCAGCCAGGCTCAGGACCCACTTTCTGGCATTTAGTTTGGTTCTAGGTCCTCCAAGGACTGCAGAATTCTCAGAACAGGAGTAATGATGATCCTCATGGTGTCAAACTCAGGCCCTCACCCTCTGCTGGAGAATCAGGGCGCTATGACTCACCGCAGCCATCACAAAATCACTAACTGGAAATCCTTGCTGCAGCTACACTGCAAAGGAATCGGACTCAATTTGCCAACTTCCCCATGTGATCCAAGCATGGCCATCTGCCAAAGAGCCAGAGGGAGAGAGGGCCACTCGCCTTGCCGGCAACACAGAGATTGCCTAGCCCCATCACCAAATGAAAAAGCAGCAGAGGGCTCACAAGAAGTCCTTTCCAATGACGATCTGGCTTTGAAAAGAGCAGCTGTAGTGCCGGAGTGTTTGGTGCATTGCCTCTTTTGGCCGAGTATCCACTCTTCCATGGGGAAGTGGTGTTGGGAGGTTCTTGTGGTGCACGAAGCTATTCCTCTGCCGTCTGCTCCCAGGGACGTCAGAGAGCGCAGCAGGATTTGCCTTTGCCATTTAATGGGGTTTCAGTTTGTTTGACTCAACTGGGCATGTTCTTATAATGCCAGGAGAATGATTCTATCCTAAGTCAGCTGCACAGAAGCCAGAAGTGAACTGCAAACAAGAGACCCGGCTTGCATAACAGCATGGAGTTTCACTGCAGCAACACAGCGTAGGTGGTTGCTAATGAGCCTGCAGTGAAGATGCCTGCAGAGTGACGACCAAAGGGAAGAGTTCCTTGCCCACCTGAAAAAGACAATCACTGTACAGGTAGGTTAAAGTGTTTCTGAGACCTCCCAGTGCCAGCCAAGCAGTTGCGCAGATTTGGTGGGCAGGCTGGGTACAGGCTGAGAGCTTTAGAACCACCGAGGAAGATGATTAACAGCTGAATTCCTGGCAGCCTTGGTGCTTTCAGGAGCTGGTTCCTACAGACTGCTTGCCCGGAGATACTGCGCAGAAAGGAAGGAGAATGCGGTGAGCCAGTGACCCTTATTGGAGAGAGTCCAGCTCTGATTCTTGGATGCCAGTAAACTGAGGTTGACTGTCATGGGCATGGCATAGGTACAAGGACTCACGCAGTAAGTGGGTGCAGGTGGACTTCTGTGAGATGTTATTAGACGAGGTACATCAAACCCAACATATCCAAAGTGCATTTTCTTTCTCTCTCTCTCTCTCTCTCTCACTCTCACCCCCACTGCTAGATCTCTAACCCTTCAGCCTCTACCATATTCCTGATCTGTGCTAAGGATAGCTCAAGTCCCTCTATCTCAGAGGCTAGAGACTGGTCTAGGAGGAGGAGGGAGACAGCACAGAACTAAGGATCAGAGTGGGGAATTATGAAGGGATAAATAAGAAATTCTGTGGCTGGAGTTGGAGGGGAAGGGAAAGACTGCGGGTGAGATTGGAGGGAAAGCTAGCAAGAGCCAGAATGCCTGCCAGATGGAGAGGCGGCTGAGGACAGTATGGAAGTCAGGGGTTTAGGGATTGGGAGGGAAGAGTAAGCCCAAGTAGGGTCAAGGTTGGGAGGGGTATTGAGCGCTTGTTATGAGACAGGAGACCTGGAGAACTTGTGGGTGGGTCAGCTGGGCTGGGGATGTGGATGAAGATGAAAAGACGGAAGTGGATGAAAAGACAACTCCGTGCACTCAGAAGCCAAGTAGCCTGGGCTGTCCTCCACTCCACAAGCCTTCTCACTCCCCACCTCCTGCTGGTTTCCACGTCCTGCTAAACAGCCCCCTCCATTCCATGTCCTCTCAACTCGGCCCTCATTGTCTCTCTCTCAGGCTATTGCCAGACTCTCCACCAGCGTCCCTGCCTCTAGTCTTTCCCCTCCAACCCATTCTTCACTTAACTACCAAGCATTATCTTTCCAAAATGCAAGCTTGATCGTGTCCCCAAGCTTAAAGGACTCCAGTCTTCCCATTGCCTACAGAATAAAGCCCAAACTTCTTGCATGGCATGCAGGGGGCGTCAAGATTCCCCCCACCTTGCCATTGCAGCTTCATCTCTTGTAACTTACCCTTAAGTGCGCAGTCACCTGCAAGTGTCCAGTCACCTGGATAAGTTGCTATTCCTTGAATATGACCTTGTAATTTGCCTTCCTACTTCCCGAAGTTATTCCCTCAGCCTAGAGGAACTTTTCCTTCTCTCCTGCCTACCAAACCTCTTCTCATCTTTCAAGATGAAACCACCTCCTCTGAGAAGCCTTCCTTATATTCCTCCCTCCAGATTAGGGTTAATTGTTCTGTCTCGTGTGTGTGTGTGTTAAACTGTATAAAACAGAACATTTATCATTTTAACCATTTTAAGTGTACAGTTCTGTGGCGTTAAGTACATTCACACTGTTATGCAAACTTCATCACCATCCATCGCTAGAACTTTTTCATCATCCCCAAGTAGTACTCTATCCCCATTAAACACTCACTCCCCATTATTTCCTCCCCCAGCCCCTGACAACCATCATTCTACTTTCCGTCTCTATGAATTTAATTATTCTAAGTGCCTCATATATGTGGAGTCATATATTCTCCTTTATGACTGGCTTGTTTCACTTAGCATAATATCCTCAAGGTTCCTCCATGTTGTAGCAAATATCAGAACTTCCTTCCTTTTTAAAGCTGAATTATATTCCATTGTATGCATAGACCACATTTTGTTTATCCATTCATCCATGTATGGATACTTGGGTTGCTTCTACCTTTTGATTGTTGTGAATGACGCTGCTATGAACATCAGAGTTACAAGTATCTGTTCAAGTCCCTGCTTTCAGTTCTTTAGGGTGTATACCCAGAAGTGGAATTGCTGGATCATATGGTAATTCTAACTCCCATTCTTTTCCCTCCCTTGAAAGTAATTGTGCATGGTAAGTGTGCATCTTCAGTATCATAATATAAATACCCTTGGAGTAATGCTCAATAATTAAAGCACAGCAAAGACCCTGGAAAGAATATTTAACTCTTCTCTGAAGTAAAAGTATGTTTTTCACATAGAGAAGTTACAAACCAGTTGAAATGTGACAATGCTGTTAACACTTGAACTCTAAAATTAGACTCTGGCAAAATGCTTTTAAGAAAATCCTTTCAAGAAATCCGGTTAGTAAGTTTTGTAGTTATTACTCTGTCATGACCTGCTTAGGAATTTGGAATCAGGAAACCTGAGTTCCAGCCCCACCCTGCCAGTTACTAACAGTTAAGTTACCTAATTTCTCTAGGCTCTAATTTTACCATCAGTAAAATAACAAATGCCCCTGTACATTCACAGGAGAAGAGCAATCCAAATGAAAGCATTCTGGTAACCTCAAAAAAAAAAAAAAAAAAAAAAAGGATCGTCTGAAATATCACAGTGACTGGCATCCCGTGCAACATCTGGGGCCTATTTAGCCAAGCTGAGCGATAGTACATTGAACTCATGTCCTTCCTCAAAGGAAGCTAAATGGAACTCTTTAAAGGATAAAGTGCAGCCATACTTTTTTTTTTGAGGTTTGAATAGAACTTTTTTTAAAATTTAATTTTTATTTTATATTGGGGTATAGTTGATTTACAATTTGCATTAGTTTCAGGTGTACAGCAAAGTGTTTCAGTTATCCATATACATGTATCCATTCTTTTTCAGATTCTTTTTCCATATAGGTTATTACAGAATACTGAGTAAAGTTCCCTGTGCTATACAGTAGGTCCTTGTTGATTATCTATTTTATATATAGTAGGGTATATCTGTCAATCCCAAACTCCTAATTTATCCCTCCCCCCTCCCACATTTCCCCTTTGGTAACTATAAGTTTGTTTTCTAAGTTTGTGAGTCTGTTTTGTGAATCAGTTCATTTGCATCCTTTTTTTAGATTCCACATATAATGATATCATATGATATTTGTCTCTCTCTGTCTGACTTACTTCACTTAGTATGATAATCTCTAGGTCCATCCATGTTGCTGCAAATGGCATTATTTCATTCTTTTTTATGGCTGAGTAATATTCCATTGTATGTATGTACCACATCTTCTTTATCCATTCATCCGTTGATGGACATTTAGGTTGTTTCCATGTCTTGGCTATTGTAAATCGTGCTACAACGAACATTGGGGTGCATTATCTTTTCGAATTATGGTTTTCTCCGGGTATATGCCCAGGAGTGGGATTGAAAGTGCAGCCATACTTCATCATTCCCGTTTGGATAAGAAAAATCTTTGAGTAAGAAGTGGAATTCCAGGGACATTTGAAGAGTGATAGGAAAACTGCTGGAGGAATTTTAACACTGGGCAGTTAAGGAGACAGCTTTCTATAAATAAGAAATAGGCACAGAGAAAGAAAGCCCTGAGCCAAGATTGCTAAAAAATACTCTCGGTAAAAATAGATGGTAATAGTCCTATACACTATGCGTGTATTTCATCCAGGCAGTCTTTATGTTTTTATGAAAACTTGTAGATAGAAGAAAAAACTCGAACCTGCTTCACATGGTTATTTCTGGCCTATAGTACATATTACATGTGGTAAAGACTGTGGAGAGTCACTGTTAAGATGTTGGTGCCAAACCATGAAACTTTTCCTGAGTCATAAATCGGCATAGCTTTCTTACCTTAGAAGAAATGACCAGTGAACTTACTTTTAGATCTTACAGCCTACATTCTTCTCTTCTGTGTTTTCAGAATGTCTGTGTTATTGATTCTTTAGAAGGGAAGGCAGGATAAGGCAAGACTACTGATCTTTTTTTCACATAGACTGGTAAATTACCATTGAATGGGATATATTCTTCCTCCTGCATTTCTCCCTCTTCACTCCCTGAAATTGAAGAAGTGGCCAGTAAATAGAATACAGGTTTGGAACAATTACAGAATTCAAGTGATGTAATCAATCACCCGTGTATACAAGACAGAAGGCACAGTGCTACATATGTAATAGCAGTGAAATCAAAGAAAAAATGAGACAGCAGTTATTCCTCTGAAGATTGAGATCCATTTTCAGGGCTATCAGTTTACAGGTGTATATTTCTCTATTTTAGAGAGTTCAGAAACAACCTGGAAAAGAGAAAGAACGTTAGTATGGAATAAAGATGACATTTCTAATTAGAGGGGGAAAGATGAGTGTAATGCATGGTGTTCAAACAAGAGACTATTTGGAGGAAAATCTTTCTCCCTGTTCTCTTTCCCTTTAAATGGTGTCTTTCACACTAATTCTCAGGCATCTGGTTAGGGAGCCCAGAAACAGAGGTGGCACTTGGGATGATGGCATTTTCCATCAAATGTTCCTGCTTGTAAACCGGTCTCCAGTGGCCAAGGATTTATCTTATTTTCGAAGACATCTATTATAGGTCTGACTTGAATTTATCCTATTTCAGGAAACTCCCACATACCTGCAAGTGCATTTGCCCTGGGGATGAATGTTCTAAAACCAGGTCTCTTTATTAAGAATCAGCCACAGGGTTCAGTGGTTAAGACTCCGCGCTCCCAGTGCAGGGGACCCAGGTTCGATCCCTGGTCAGGGAACTAGATCCCGCATGCCGCAACTAAAAGAGCCCGCACCCTGCAACTAAAGATGCTGACAACTAAAAAAGATCCCGCATGCCGCTAAGAAGATCCCGCAGGCAGCAACGAAGAGCCCGTGTGCTGCCACTAAGATCTGGCACAGCCGAGAGAAAAAAAAAAAAGCATCAGCCACGGTGGTGGGTAGGATACTTACCTGAGAGCTGCCTTCAACGTGTGAAGAGCTGGCTTCGCTAAATTGCCTGAGTTGGGCGTGGTGGTGGAGAGCAAGCATAGGGTCAAAAGCCAGGTTTCCAACAATTAGCAGAGGCACAGCTGCCAGCAAACACAGTGTTGTCTGCATCCCGTCAGGAAACTCTTGCTCTCTATTAGACCTAATCATCAGTCAGCAGCTGAGTTCCACAAATGGTGCTATAGGTTGGGTAGGACAAAAGTCAGGAGAGGTTATCCTGAGGGACGAGTGGTCCTGTGACAGTGCTTTATAGTACATTTCCTGGCCATTTATTCCTTTGATTTGGTGACCTCACATTCTTGGTTGATGCTTTTAAGGTCTGGAGAAGAAACTCGTGCAGTCTAAAATCATTCTTTTTCTTTCAAGTGGCTGGTATCTGATTCTTAGGGATGTTGGGTGGGGGAGGGAGAGTGGGATGGAATAGGGGAGTATATTCCAGAAATCACATCGAATTCAGGAGAATCTGAGTCAAATGGCAGCTTGTACCCTGGCCACAAAGACCACCCAGAGAGCCAGAGCCACTTGCCACAAAGCAGCTCTCCCCTTGCCCAGGGAGGCAGTGCATTTTGGCAAGACTGTCTCGTGGCCAGGAGTCTTTATCCAGCTGAAGGCTGAGCTCACTTGCTCCTGAGTGTGACTGCTTGGTGTGACTGCCTTGGGGCTTTGCTGACTAAACTACTCTACCACAGTGACCCATGTGAAGTGACATGATCTTTTAAAAACTATGGATGAAAATCCAGAAGATTATGTTATTAAATAGACCCAGATGTTTTTAAATACCTTGCTTATTTAAGGTCCTTTACAGTTCACAAAGGTGCTTAAAAATGTCTTACTTGTATTCCTCAGATTTTTAGAATTTTTTTCCGCTGCGCCACGTGGCTTGCAGGATGTTAGTTCCCCGACCAGTGATCAAACCTGGGCCCTCAGCAGTGAAAGTGCCGAGTCCTGACCCCTGGACCGCCAGGGAAGTCCCCACCCTGTCTTCTTCATTTTATATTTCAGTGATTGATTTTCCAACATAATGTCTGCATTTTTCCCAATATTATTGTGTGTTTCAGATTACTTTTTACAGGTTGGATATTGTTATACTTCCAAACAGAGTCTATATTTTATTTTCAATAAGATAGCATGCCTGGGCTGCATCTCTACTACTAAGTGATACAACTGTCTCAGAACTTTACTCACGGAGTAGCTGCTTGAAAAAGGCAAAAACTGGCCACAAGCTAGCTGTTTACAAAGTGAATTCTGTGTTCCCGTGGAGTCCTTCATTTCCTGCATTGCTCTAATGTCAGCGCAAGCTGGGCAGGGAGAAAGGTTTTTGCTTCAAGCCAAGGCTCCGGGCAAATAGCTAAGGAAATGAGTGCCCTCCCTCCGCTGTGGCTCGCGTACCGCAGGCCCCTCCCCATGGCACAGTAGAGCTGTTCTCTTTTCTCTGGTGTGACTGCTTGCTTGCATGGATCTTAAAGGCAGAGCTGCCTGGGACCAGGGATTCTACAGACATTTTAGTGAAAACAGGCCTTTCAGTTTTTCATCTCAGATCCCTTTGAAATATCTTTGAAAGCTCAGGACTTAGAAATATCTCAGATGCTGGTGAGGAGCAAATTTGGATACCAGACACCATGCTGTACATACATTCATCCCTTCCCTTCTGCGGCCCAAGTTTTATTATTAGATGAGCTTGTGTACCAGAGAAACTTAGAATGAGAGCTTCCCCAGAATACTCTTCACTCGCTCATGTAGGCTATTCCTGGACAGCCCCACCGGGACCCCTACAACTCCCACAATCTGAATTCGACAGGTAAATATAGCTTAGGCTGAAGATGGGGTCACACTACATTAATATTCAGTTCTGATTCCAAATATATGACAGGTCTATGCCTCTCAAATTAGTTTACATTGTGAACTGGGGAAATGATTATGTAATTTTTACAAGTTTGATTTCTCGTTGCATAAAATAGCACTATTTTTTAAATTTATTTTAGTGAAGTATAATTGATTTACAATGTTGTGTTAATTTCTGCTGCACAGCAAAGTGATTCAGATATATATTTATATATTCTTTTTCATATTCCTTTCCATTACGGTTTCTTATAGAATATTGAATATAGTTCCCTGGTCTATACAGTAAGACCTATCCATTCTGTATATAATAGTTTGCATCTGCTAACCCCAAACTCCCAATCCATCCCTCCCCTCCCCTCCTTCCCCCTTGGCAACCACAAGTCTATTCTCTATGTCTGTGATTCTGTTTCTGTTTTCTAGATAAGTTCATTTGTGTCATATTTTAGATTCCATATATCATATGGTATTCATCTTTCTCTGCCTGGCTTACTTCACTTAGTATGATAATCTCTAGGTCCATCCATGCTGCTGCAAATGACATTATTTCATTATTTTTTTATGGCTGAGTAATATTCCATTGTATATATAGACCACATCTTCTTTATCCATTCATAAAATAGCACTTTACTATCAGGATGCCACATCAGAATGCACATAGATATGAAATATTCTGATATTCCAGGCACAAAAGTCAGGATTTAAATGAAATCTCCCAAAGTGTAAAAGATACATAACCTCTAACAACTATTGACCATGAGACCACAGGTCATGGAGGATTCTTTCAGCTACCGTATTCTTCTGTATCCTCCTCCTCCTCATTAAAAAAAATTATTGAGCAGCTACTGTCTCAGGCACTTGGGAATACAGAATGCTAAAATGCAGTCCTCACAACTTACTGAACTCAAAGTATATTTGAGAAGACAAACAAATTACAAAAATAACGATAGGTACTGGGAGTTAAGGAACATAGGGAAGACTACTGTATTCGATTGTGTTCTGGCTTGTCTGTCACACTCACTTGGGATATTCTTTCCCTATTAGCAGATAAAAGAGATAATGCATACTTTATATCTTAACTTATAAATACCAAGAGGGCAAGATGTGCCTTTTGTGCATTCAGTACAGCCTTATGCTGGCACAGGACAAAGACTAATTGAGACATCACAGCAGTTGGGTGGGACAGGCTCCTTCCATCTCTGTGATGTAGCAGTACCCTGGCTTAGGGTAAACCTTTATCCTTTGGTGTCTGGTCCTTATTAAAACAGACTCTCCACCAGTCCCTCTGGAGAGTCAGCCCAACCTATGATTATAGTTACGATATGCTTTATCAGAATCCCACTAATTGCCACACAATAGGCCCCAAATAAGATATTTACCCCACAAGAGTTTAACCTGTGTTTTGTGGTTCTTCAACAAGTGATTAGACGTTTTAAAAAATATATTTATTTATTTATTTGGTTGCATGGGGTCTTAGTTGCATCTCCAGACCTCCTTAGTTGCAGCTCACCAGCTCCTTAGTTGCGGCACGTGGGCTCCTTAGTTGTGGCATGCAAACTCTTAGTTGTTAACGGCATGCATGTGGGATCTAGTTCCCTGACCTGGGATCAGACTCGGGCCCCCTGCATTGGGAGCGCGGATTCTTAACCACTGTGCCACCAGGGAAGTCCCTAGTGATTAGACATCTTAAGCAGCATGGAACATGGCTTAGTTAAGAACAACCAGGATGAAATAGGGAGCAATTATCTATCTGGCTACAGTTGGAGCAGAGGGAAATATTAGTTATCTTCACCCACCTGCCCACCTGCCTTCCTAACATCACTCTCAACCTCCCTGAAATGTGGCCTTTACTCTTTCTATTTTAAAAAGGATCTTCAAGCCACCACAGTCTCTCTCACCAGTTTTTTTTTAATTGAAGTATAGTTGATTTACAATGTGTTCATTTCTGCTGTACAGCAAAGTGATTCAGTTATACATATATATATATACACATTCTTTTTCATATTCTTTTCCATTATGGTTTATCACAGGATATTGAATATAGTTCCCTGTGTTATACAGTAGGACCTTGTTGTTTATGCAGTCTATATGTAATAGTTTGCATCTGCTTACCCCAAACTCCCACTCCATCTCCTGCCCCGCTCGGCAGCCACAAGTCTGCTCTCTACGTCTGCTCTCTCACCGGTTTTTACACATGTTTTTCCCCCTCCTAAAAGAGTGCTTCTTAAACTTTAATGTGCATAGAAATCACCTGAGCATCTTGTTGAAATGCCCGGTGTGACTCAGTGAGTCTGGGGCGTGGCCTGAGATTCTGGATTTCTCACATGCTGGTGCTGCTGGCCTGAGGAGGAGCATGGGCCTGGAACTCCCTGCCGGCCCATCCTGGTTTCTGGACACATGGATTTTATAGACTGCTACCAAAAAGTAAAAAATTAGGAACAAAACAATAAACTCTTTCAGGGACCAATCAGCTCGCCAACTTTTTATTGCCACTTAATTGGTCAAGAAAGGCCATTAAACATATGCATGGCTCTGATTGCCGTATCATGAAGAAAGGTTATTTAAATTCCAAAAAGTAGGAAGGGCATAGTTTCAGAATACTAGAGGACAGTCTTTTGAATTGAATAAACTCAGCTTTGCGGAAAAACTGACTACACTGATCTCATTTTTAAAATTTTGTCCTAGATTGGGGGCACTAAAAGCAGTTAGGAAAAATTGGCCTGCCTGAAGCCTACTGAGGCTTTTAAGTCTGAAGTCTAGAGTCAGCTTTTCCAAGATGTCTTTTCTGATCCCAGAGGTGGGGTTGGACGTCCCTCCACAGTGCCTCAGGGATCGCTGTGCATGACACTGTCGTAACCTTCATCACCATTCACTGTAATTGCTTGTTTACTTGTCTGGAGCTCCCAATAGTCCTAGAATGTCTTTTTTTAAAAAATTAAAGTTAATTTACAATATTGCGTTAGTTTCAAGTGTACAGCAAAGTGACTCATATACATATATTTGTATATTCTTTTTCAGATTCTTTTCCATTATAGGTTATTACAAGATATTGAGCATAGTTCCCCATGCTATACAGTAGGTCCTTGTTGTTTACCTATTTTATATACAGTAGTGTGTATCTGTTAATCCCAAACTCCTAATTTATCTCTCCCCCCACCCTCCTGCTACCCCTTTGGTAACCACAAGTTTGTTTTCTATGTCTGTGAGTCCATTTCTGTTTTGTAAATAAGTATCATTTTTTTAGATTCCACATGTAATTGATATTACATATTTGTCTTTCTCTGACTTACTTCACTGAATATGATAATCTCTAGGTCCGTCTATGTTGCTGCAGATGGCATTATTTCATTCTTTTTTATGGCTATTATTCCATTGTATGTATATATACCACATCTTCTTTATCCATTTATCTGTCGATGGACGTTTAGGGTGCTTCCATGTCTTGGCTATTGTAAATAGTGCTGCTATGAACATTGGGGTACACGTATCTTTTCAAATTATAGTTTTCACTGGTTATATGTCCAGGAGTGGGATTGCTGGATCATATGGTAACTCTATTTTTAGTTTTTTAAGGAACCTCCATACTGTTCTCCATAATAGAATGTCTTTTATCTACCTCTATATCCGAAAGCCTCAAACATTGCAAGTACACAGAAAAGACTCAGTAATTGAATGAAGGCCTGAAATAAGGCATCAGTGTTAAAATCTCACTAGTGGATTCCGTTTGTGGTGTTAGGTAGAATCAGAGACATTTTCTGAAGTGGTCCAAACTAGTGGCATGTATGAAATTATAGAGAAAATGTACATTAAGAATATTCTTATGTAGCACAGGTTTCTTTGAGTAGGCAGTGAAACACACACACACACACACACACACATATATATGTATAAAATCTTTACCTGTGCCTTACTTTGAACCTGACTGGCCCTTTCCAACTCTTGCTTTGAACTGGTCAAGTAATATTCTGTTCTGTGAACTTGCTGATACCTTGAACTGTTTCTTTGTTTTTCTGGTCTGCTGAATGAGCTACCATGAGCTTTAGAGGGTTCTTATGAATTTTTAATCTGCTCTGATCCCCTGGGCTCTTGGCTTTTAAACAGGAATGGATAGCAAACATGCATTTCTTATGATAACATTTCTTAATTTCCTTCCACTTCTTAGCCTGTCTGTTGTATAGGATAGACTTAGTGTTCTCTTCCAAAATAAACAGCTCATGCAGCTCATAGCTCAAAGTTAATCAGAAACTTGTTTACCACAGGAATATATTGGGAATTAAGACAAATATCAACTATAAAAATAAGAAATGGCAAGTGAGAAAGTAGGACACTAAGACACACTCAGTATGAACTTTCCACAGCAAAGAAGGGAATATTTGGGTTGTTTTAACACTTTTAGCTGGTTGAAAAGATCTTCCCATAAATATTTTTTTGCTGTTTACCAGTCTTTTAATGCAATGTCATAAGAGTTTTAAAGTAAAGTATACATATTTTGGGGGATTTAAAATGTTATCAGTGATTTAGTAGAGAAAAGTACATAAAAGAATCTTATTAAAACCTACTCTGATAACCTTTGCAAAAAAGAGTGGACGTTACTAGTAACCTAATGGAGACATTAATTATGAATTCTTCAATAAAGTTTCAAGGTACCTATTAAAAAGCATGTTTTTTAAAGATCCATATACATCCTAATAAAGCAAAGCACTCCAAAACTAAATTTATACAACTATAATTTTTTAATGTAGCAATTACTTGGTCTGTAGGCAAAGGTGGACCATCTGTATAATTTTGAGCATGTTACTGTTCCTGAAATGACAGCCCTGCATCCCCTCTACCACTTCTTTACAAATCCGTTTCTATGCCAGTGCAGTGCAGTAGGCATTAGAGTTGTCAAACGTCATCTCAAAGTATGAATAACTTATTCTTTGGATATTTACTTGAATTTGAACAAAATCTTCTTAATTAAACTATTCATTCAAAAAATATTTACTGAGGGCTTACTATGTACCAGGTACTGTTCTGGCACATGGGATACATCATAAACAGAGCAAGTGTTGCTGCCTTCGTGGAGCTTATAGTCTAAATGCAGGAGACAATAAAAATAAACATAATAAATGGCTAAAATATGAATGTTTGAAGCTGATAGGTTCAATGAGAAAGACGATGTTTAGGATCACACAGTGTTGACTTCGGCACCAGATCCCAAGCTGACAGAAAACCCGTATGTTCTTTAATAAAATTATTTTGGTGGGTATGTTAGTCTGCTAGGGTTGCCATAACAAAATACGACAGCCGACATGGCTTAAACAACAGAAATTTATTTTCTCATTGTTCTTGTGGCTGGGAGTCCCAGATCAAGGTACCAGTGGGGCTGGTTTCTGGTGAGACCTTTCTTCCTGGTTTGCAGACAGCTGCAGTCTCACGGTGTCCTCACATGGCCTTTCCTCTGTGCATGTGTGGAAAGCTCTGGTGACTCTTCCCCTTCTCATAAAGACACTAGTCCTATTGGATGAGCCCCCTACCCCCTTATGACCTCTTTTAACCTTAATTAAAAGGCTAATTACCTCCTTTAAGGCTCTGTCTCCAGAGTCATGTATGGGTTAGCACTTCAACATATGAATGTGGTCAAGGGAGCGGGAATCAATTCCACTCATAACAGATGGCATTTGTGACATGAGGGAGACTTAAGTATGGGGCCTAGGGCAGAGTCCTATCTTGTTCAGGTTTAAGGGCAGTGTTGAGGTAAACTTCATTGAGAAGATGAAATTTGAGCCAAGACAGGAAGGAGGTAAAGGGGTTCTCTATGTGGCTATCTGGAGAAAAAGCATTGCAAGCAAAGGGAACAGCCAGTGCAAAGGCCTTAGGACAGGAATGTATCTGGAATGTTTGGTAAACAGTAAAGACGCCAGTATGCTTGCGGGATGGCAGAGTAGGGAGAGATGAAGTTGTGAGGAGCTGGATGGTGCAGAGTTCTGCAAGCCATTGTAAGGACTTTGGTTTTACCTGAGTGAAATGGGGAGCCATTGCAGGGTTTTGAGCAGTGGTGTGACATGGTCTGATTTACATATGCATGTAGTCACGAAATAAGTATTTTAACATATTTTGGTGAATTCAGTGTGAAATGATGCACATATACATTAACCGCATCTTTTAAAACCTTGATTTTAATTTTATTTTTTTATTTATGGCTGTGTTGGGTCTTCGTTTCTGTGCGAGGGCTTTCTCCAGCTGTGGCAAGCGGGGGCCACTCTTCATCGCGGTGCGCGGTCCTCTCACTATCGCGGCCTCTTTTGCTGCGGAGCACGGGCTCCAGATGCGCAGGCTCAGTAATTGTGGATCACGGGCCTAGTTGCTCCGCGGCACGTGGGATCTTCCTAGACCAGGGCTCGAACCCATGTCCCCTGCATTGGCAGGCAGATTCTCAACCACTGCGCCACCAGGGAAGCCCAAACCTTGGTTTTAGACTCTCCTTTTAGATTCTAATTTTAGAGTCAAATTATCTGGAGAACTGCCCACTTACAAAGTTTTCCAGTATGCGATAAATACATAAGTAGGGCTTCCTTCTAGATCTCTTATTACTTTTCTTTATTCTTTCTTCTATTGCATGCGCTTGATTACACATTATTTTGTGTGTTCATTTGAAATATTTTAAACTAAGTTTTATCTAATACGTATACTTAATATCTACGTTCTAAGATACTCTTGCACAGAGTCAGTACTATGGTAGCTTGGTTTAAATACTTTGTAACTCAGATATGAAGAGAAAAGAATAGTCACAAAAGACATTACTTTGTGCGTTTTACAAAAAAATAATACCTTGAGGGCCGGTTGTGTACCATTGTCATATAAAGTCTGTTTCGTTCTCTTTGACTTTAACGAAATCATGACCATCTATTATTTTCCATTCAAGAGAAACAGAAACCGGCTTGTTACTTAACACTTCTATGGCTTATTTTTTCCATTAAAGAAAAAAAAGAGGTGTTTTTGAGATGAGTGTGTGAAAGTTGACGTATAAACAAGAGTAGGTTTAGTTATAAGTAAAACTGTGAAATATGTCAAGTTTGGCTTCCTCTGAGTTCAGGGAAATTCACCAAAGCACCTTGGGCACTTAGCACACAGTACCCAGCACATAGTAGGTGCCCATTACATATTTGTTAGGTGAATAACATCTCTTTCACTAACTTGCTGGGGACTTCGTGTGTTGCCCATCCCTGGAGTATTCCAGTTTTACAAGATTGCTGTAGGAAGTGTGCGACCTCTGCACAAACGTATGAATTGCTAATAGTTGCACTTCAGATGTCAGTGGGGAGATATTTTAAAGTACAGGATCTTCCCCGAGAGCCCCTTCAAACCACATCACTGGGCACCTATTTACTTGGTTTGTCGTTGGGGCAGATGGAAGTTGCATTTGGTATACAGCCTTAGGATATAATATCCTGAATTATTTCTATTTCTTGATTCCTATGCAAAAATTACTGGAGTTGTTGATTCTAAAGCAGCTCCTGTCAATTAGTAAACCATTGGTTATACAGCTGACCCTTGAACAACAGGTATGAACAGCAGGGGTCCACTTACAAACAAAATTTTTTCACTACATCTGTTTTACAGTACTACACCATCTGAGGTTGGTTGAATCCACAGGTGGAAGGCTGATTATAAAGCCATATGCAGGATTTTTAACTAGCAGGGGGTCAGTGCCCCTAACAACTTCCCTCTTGTTCAATGGTCAGCTGTACTTTGTATAAGGTAGGACTTGAACCCCCGACCCTCAGACCTCAAAGCCCAAGCTCTTTCCCAATACCTTTGACATTCCACCGCAAGGCCAGCCTCAGTGACTGGGTGGTGACGAGGGGTGTCCTCTAAAATGCCAGACTGTCGGCATCAGTAGTCTGTCAGCCGTGTGCTGGACCTGACAGTCAATGATGCAGCTAAAACATCCTTATATGTAACCTAGGGTTCCCGCCCTCTGGAGGCACTGCTATTATAAGACATACAACGTTGACAGTGCACGCTGCCTACAACTGTGTTTTAAAAGGGCTAAGTTGGGGCTTCCCTGGTGGCGCAGTGGTTGAGAATCTGCCTGCCAATGCAGGGGACACGGGTTCGAGCCCTGGTCTGGGAAGATCCCACATGCCGCAGAGCAACTGGGCCCATGAGCCGCAATTACTGAGCCTGCGCGTCTGGAGCCTGTGCTCCGCAACAAGAGAGGCCGCGATAGTGAGAGGCCCGCGCACCGCGATGAAGAGTGGCCCCCGCTTGCCACAACTAGAGAAAGCCCTCGCACAGAAACGAAGACCCAACACAGCCATAAATAATAAATAAAAATAAAAATAAAAATTATAAAAAAAAAAAAAAAAAGGGCTAAGTTGAAACATACACCTTTGCGCTGAATTAATTCTAGGGTAGCTTCGTAAACCTCTTTCCGGTTTTGTAAGAAGCCTACAGTAACCTTTGTAAACTGTTTTTTTTTCCAGCCCCAAAGGAAGGGCAGGGTTCCTCGTGGGTAACCTTTTCTCCCTCTCGCGACCCCTTCCCATATTTCTTCTACCCCCATCCTCCGGAGCCACACAAGGGGGACGGGATGACAGTCTGTGTTGAACAGAGAGAGAGGACGCTGCGCATGTGTTTGGTGCTTTTCAAACTGAGCAGGCTCACCCTAGGGGGCGACGCAGCCTCCTCACAAGCCCCTTGGAAAGTGAGGACTAGGCGAACCTCCCCCGCGCGGGGAGGAACCCCGCGGCCCCAGCCCAGTGGCTCGGCCCGCCCTCCTCCCTTCCTCATTGGCTCCCGTGCTCTACGTGTCACGCCTGCGACGCTGCCGCTGCTCTACCGGCGAGGGGCGGGGCTCGGGACGCGTCCGGCGGGCAAGTGCGCAGGCGCAGGAGAGCGGGTCTGGGGCCGGACGGGGGGAGGGAGGGGGTGGTGTTCCCGGTTTCCTGGGTTACCTGAGGGGGCGGTGGTGGGGAGTTCACGGCGGCTGTGGCAGCGGCAGCGGCAGCGGCGACGACTCGGTGTTTTCCCTGTGAGACGGAGCGCGCGGCGCCGACGGCGGCCAAAGAGCAGGTAAAGGCGGCCCCCGGGCCCGGCGATGCCGGCAGAGGGCTAGGGGTCCCGGACCCAATCGGTGGCCTGGAGGGAAGGCGGTTGGCGCGGGGGGCGGGTAGCAGTCAGCCCGGGATGGGGGTCGCGGAGGCCGGGCTGAGGGCGCGGGGGACTCGGCCCGACGCGCCGGCCCGGGGTTTCTGTCCGGCTCCGGGACGTCTCCCTGCCATGCCCGGGCCGCCTCTGACAGCAGCTGAGCCGCGGGCAGGAGCACTGCCCGGCCTCTCCGGACCTTTGCGGTGGGCGCGCGGCCACCAGCCACTAACTTTATTTCCTGGCGCTTGGAGGGCGGAGGTCAAGCAGGCTGGGGGCGATTTGCTGCGATCTTGATTGTATTTTTTATCCTGTGCCGCGGCACAACCTGCACCCCGGCCGGGCCCACACTGGCAGGTTGACGGTTGGAGTTGACAGTTTCCGCGCCACCACTCTGCGGGTCGCTCTTTACGATCTTGCCCCGCGGTTGCTCGCCCACCTGTCATCTCCGCCGTGCGCCTTGGTCCGCTGCTTTTCTCCTGCCTGTAACATCCCTTGCCCGGGCGAGAGACTCTCCAGAGGATCCTCTGAGACATCTGCCGTCTGTCCCGGGCATCATTGGAGCCTTGGCTGAGATGCCTGTTGGCCTCTGGTGGGATTAAACTGTATGGGAAATAACCCAGGGAGACCCCGGCACCACTGTGTGGAGGCCAACGGGTTGCTTAGTGGCGGAGTGGGTAAGCTCAGAGGCTTTAAAAAACGCTTCCTAGCTCTGAGTCTTACCAGGTTAAACAAAACAAAACATTCCCTATATGCTCAGCAGACCATACACACCCAGTAACAGCACTTGGTAGTTGATGAGGTTGCTTTAAGCAGATAGAACATTTTAAGGGAGTTGAATCTCGTGTTGAATACGTCGGTGTTGAATTCAGACCAGTGTTTCCTCGAATATTGAATTCAGCTTGCACTTTCCTTAGGGTTTGTTTAGCAGACTGATAGGACAAACTGAATTGGGCTTGTCTTCCTGATGATCCTTGACTGTTCTGCTCTGTTACTTTAAACTTCCATACCCAGGAACCTTATGCTAATAAAGATGTTGACTCTGAGCTTTCATTTTATAAATGTAGTTAATTACTATGGGAGATCTGTTTTAAAGAGCTTTGCAAGTAGCCAGCAACTTTTCTTTTCTGATAGCTTTGTTGTCATCCACATTGTTACTGCAAAGATTGGAGAATTTGGAGAAGGGGGGGAGCATAAGGAGAAAATGAGTTACTATATAATTTAATTTACATGAAAGCAATTTGTAAACTATAAAATTGTATATGAATATAGTAAATATTTTTTGAGCACCTACTGTGTGCAAGACAGTTTCCTAAACAGATAAATATTCCCTCCTACACGGAGCTTACACTAGTGGGGAATCGCAGATGATAAACAAAATATGTGCTATGTCAGATGGTATTAAGGACTATGGAGAAAAAGCAGGGAAGAGGGAGAGACTTGCAGTTTTATTTTATTTTATTTTATTGAAGTATATTTTGATAGTTGATTTACAATGTTGTATTAATTTCTGCTATACAGCAAAGTGATTCAGTTATTTATATATATATATATATATATATATATATATATATATATATATATATATATATATATACACACATTCTTTTTTTAAAATATTCTTTTCCATTGTGGTTAATCGTAGGATACTGAATATATTTCTCTGTGCTCTACAATAGGACCTTGTTTATCCATTCCATATAATAGCTTACATCTGCTAATCCCAAACTCCCACTCCATCCCCTCCGCCTTGGCAACCACAGATCTGTCCTCTGTGAGACTTGCAGTTTTAACTAGAGGTAGCCAGGGAAGACTTCCTAGGGAAGATGACATTTGAGCCCAAGACCAAAGGGAAGTGAGAGGGTAATCCATGCACCTCTCTGAGGGAAGAGTGTTCAAGCAGAAAGAAAGGCACTTGCAAAAAGCTTAGAGGCAGGAGTGGACTGGGTACGTTTGAGGACAGCAGAGAGGCTGATTTGGCTGTGGTGGAGTGAGCAAAGTAAGAGAAGTAGAAATGAAGGAGAGCGGTAAGTGGGAATGGGGAATCAGATTGTGTAAGGACTTGGGCTTCCACTCTAAGTGAGAAGGGGGCTCACACTTTTGAATGGAGAAGGGATATAATCAGACTTGCCTTTTAAAAGGGTCACTCTGGTGGCTGGATGGAGAATAGATTTTGTCTGGGGTAGGGTGAGGGGTTGGGCAGAAGCAGGGATATCAATTCCAGGACGCTTGCCATAATCCAGGCCAGAGAGGATGTACCTTGGACCAGAGAGGAATTGATGGAGTGGTTGATTTCTGGACAAATTGAGGGTAGGGTCAACAGGAGACTTAAAGGACACCAAAATTTTTGTCCTGAGCAAGTAGAAAGATGGAGTAGACATATAGCGAGATGAGGTTTATGAGAGGAGCAGTTTGGTGGGGAGAAGGTTAGGAGTTGTTTAGAAAATAATGAAATTAGACTCCAAGTGGAGATTAGTAGTAGTAGACACTAGTGACTTTGTATTGAAGACACTTTTTATGTTATCCTGACTATAACAGGGGTTTAATATTTTCAACCATGAACTCCCAACGTTTTTTCACGCTCATTTTCTTTTTAGCCATTTGGACCAGCCTAATCATTTTTTTCACCAAATGTAGCTTTGCTTTTATTTGCTTGCACTTAGAGCATCTGTTTGTTAGTTTCATTTGCAGAGAAAGCCATATAATCCAGAATTTCAGAGTGTTGTATCTATAACTTGAACACCTTCATCTGATTAATCTTTTTCTGAATTATATTTAGATGCCTGGCTTAAGTTCAAGAACTTTTTTTTAAGCCTCAGAAATCTTGTTATCAAATGTGGCTTCACTTGGCCATTTGCAAAATTACAATGGTAATGACCTATATTTTTAATACTTTACTAATAGTCAGTAATATACAGGGATTATCCTAATTCTTCTGTTTCATTAAAGATGGCTTGAAATAAATGGGCCATCACATGTTAAATGGAGATCTTTTTCATCAAATTATGCAGTATTTGGAGCAATAGAATTTGACCTGTAAAACTTGTATGAAAAATATATCAAGCTCTTAGAATTTATGGCTGCCCCTTACATTTTAAGAAACCAGGTAATATGCTGATATTTTTAAATGGATTTTTAACCTAAATGTGTCATGAAAGTATATAAAAATCTGTTAGATAAATAGCTATAAACCGATCTTAGAGTTGATATATTCTCTTTGATACTACTTTCTTTTGCTATTGCTTCTCAGCAGTGTTTGTCCTGTGCCTCTTAATTCTCCTGGCTTTGTTTTACAGTAATTGAGATATTTGGAAAATTTGAATGCTCTCCAAATCTAACTTCTGGGAAAAGGAAAACAAAAACAAAAACAAAACAAAGAAAAATCTTATCCTATAATATGAAAGAGTAATGCTTAAAGTGTAACCATCTTAATTAGCCAAGAAAGGAATCAAACAATTTTCCAAAAGACTAGTCATTATTCCATTCAAATGTGATTCTTTGAAGTTGAAACTCAAGATAGACCAGGAAATAAGAGACCTTCTAGCCACTTTAGAAGAGTGGAAGAAATAGATGAATGATAAGGTAGAGTACTACACATACTTCTACAACTACTGCCACTTGTCTTTAAAAAGTAAAGAGAATAGAAGATTTTTGCCAGAAACCTGAAGAATTGCATATTTTAAATTAAAAAATGTGTGGGGAGGTGAAGCCCAGAAGCTATACATTAAACATCTTGACACTGACTGATTCCTAGAAAAATTGTAGACCAGATTGCCAAACAGATGCTTTGTGATTTGTGATTAGAAAAAAAAGCACTGATTACTAAGATGCAGAGTTGGTTTTTAAAGAACACGTTGTATTACGCTAACCTCATGCTCACTTTGCCAAAGATATAATAATATTAAATAATCTTTGTAAGCACCTCACATCTTACAGAGTGCGTTCCCATTTATCATCTCATTTAACCCTCACGTCATCCCCCCTGTGAAGTACTGTTAGGTGAGGAGGGCCTCAACAGTAAGAGTCCTGGGGAGACCCAAAGGGACAGATATGGGAGATTTTAGAAAGGAATTGCTTAGATATGGGGGAAAGTTGAGGGAGGAATCAAAGTGGGCTTTAAGGATTCTAGATTGTCTGGGGGAATGGTGATGCTGGTAATTGATCTTAATTCTAAAAATACAAATGGGGCTTCCCTGGTGGCGCAGTGGTTAAGAATCCGCCTGCCAATGCAGGGGACACGGCTTTGAGCCCTGGTCCGGGAAGATCCCACATGCCACGGAGCAACTAAGCCCGTGCACCACAACTACTGAGCCTGCGCCCTAGAGCCCGTGAGCCACAACTACTGAGCCTGTGTGCCACAACTACTGAAGCCCGCGCGCCTAGAGCCCGTGCTCTGCAACAAGAGAAGCCACTGCAGTAAGAAGCCCGTGCACCACAACGAAGAGTAGCCCCCGCTCGCCGCAACTAAAGAAAGTCTGTGCGCAGCAACAAAGACCCAACGCAGCCAAAAATAAATAAATAAATAAATAAATTTATAAAAGTAAATAAATAAAAATACAAGTGCAGGAGTAGATGGGGAGACGTGAAATTCATCAGTTCACATCAGTTTGGTGGAAGTAGCTGTTTTCTTTCTTGGAACTGAATCTGGAATGAGTCACATATAATTAAAAATTTTAACATATGTAGGTCTGGAGCTCAGGAGAGAAGTCTGAACCAAATAAAAGAAGTCTTCATTCAGTAAATATATTCTTTCAAATACTTTTGGTAAAGAAAGGAGGACAGTGGGTAGAAGCTTGAGTGGGGAGGTGTGATCAGGGAAGGTTTGTTTTTCTTTAAAAATGGAAGAGATAAGGATACTTTAGTGGACTGAAGGAAGGGGGCCATTGAAGAGGTGAGAAAATTGAAGTCACAAGAGAAGGAAGGTGATTAGACATAATCTCAGAGGAAGTGGAAGGATTGGGAACAAGAGCACAGGTGAAAGGGTTATCCTGAAGAAAAGCAGTGATGCATATTCCTTTAAAAAAAAGAAAAGGAAATAGGGAGTAGATACAGATACAGATTTATAGATAAGTATCCAGGATAGCATCAGTTGTCTCTGTGAAGCAAGGTTATCTGCTGAGATTGAGAAGGAAGAGCGTGGATCGGGGTAATTTTGAGGGGAAAAGAAAATTTACCATTGTGATTGGAAAACGGCCTTGACCAGGGACCAGTGACCTAACTGCTGATACTGTTTAACACCCCTGCAATCACAAATGTAGGAAGAGGCTGTCAGTGCTGAAGCAGTTTTCTCTAGCAGCTCCCCATAACAGAGTAGAAGGCAAATAGGCTGAACCTGGAAGGGGATTGGAAGGGAAGGTATGATGGAGAACTTGGGTCGGGGTGCTGTGAAGTCAGGGGATTGCGGGTGGTAATGAGGTGGTTGATTGAAGGGCTGAACCTTAGGTATCCTGCTTGATTAAGGAAGAAAGCGAAGAAGCCAAGACAGGGCTGATGAATGTGGAGAATGAAGAGGATGAAGAATCCCAGTGAGTAAGCTGTAGGATTAATGGAAGTGAAGGAGAACTAGAGACACAAAAATGTGATGTGAGAGTCCTAAATTTAAGATTCTGGAGTTGGAGCAATTGCAGGTGATGATAAGGGCCAAAGTACGACCGATGGTGGTGAGTAGCTAAGATCAATAGTGCTAATTACAACAATAGTAATATTAATAAAAGCTACTGTTTATTGAGTACTGTATACTAGTCACTATACTGAATGCTTCCTGTAGGTTATCATACTTATTTTTCACAACCATCCTGTGAGGTACATAGTAGGAGCTCCATTTTTCAAATGAGGAAACTGGGGCTCAGTGAGGTTAAGTAATTTTCCCCAAGGCACACAGGAAGTACCTGAGTCTTTCTAGCCCCATAGCCCTTATGCCCAGCTATTGAAACCATGCTGGCCTTCTGCAAAGTAGGGGTCACTGAAGGAAAGGAAGTCAAAGTGCTCTAAATCCCAGTGTGTTGGCATTAATTTTTCTTATAGGTAGTGAAGCCCCCAGAATAACAGATCTTGTGTGGAGAGGAAGATAGGAGTTGTATCACAAAATTCTCAGTAAATGCAGATGAATGACTCAAAGGTCAGTCATGTTAACTTTAAATACGGTTATAATATAACATTAAAAGTAGACGAAATGGGATAATAATAATGTGCAAATCACCTTGGGAAACCAGGATAGTACTGACTTGTCCTCTGGCCTGGGATCTGGGTGTGTATAGGGGTTTATTAAGAGGAGGAGATGAAGTGATCTTCCTGTGTGAAGGTAGAGGATATAGGGAACTTTCCTAGCAACAGAACTAGGGATCCTAAAGGTAAGGGAGTAAAGAATTCAGGGGGAGGGGGAGGACTCATAGCTGTGAATGAAAAATCAGAAAGGATGATGGCAGGTAGGGTGATTATATAATATATTGACCAAACAGGTGTTATTTCGAAAATGAAAAGAATGTCATTAATAATTACTCTGGGACAAGAAGCATAAACTAGGACTGTCCTGGGCAAATAGAGATGTTTAATCATATCAGTCATGGGTAACCAGAGGACCTGTCACCCTGGAAAGGGGTTGTGGATGTTGAGAAGGAATGAATTGAGCCTTAAATTTGAGGGCTGTGAATGGAGCTTACTAGCCTAAGATTATTCTCTAGCCCCATAATACTGCTCCAAAATGCTCTGGGCATGCCTTGTTCTATAAGGGTCTGAAGGAAGTTATGAATTCATCTCTAGACGAAAATTTGGAGGCCATTAATATATAGATGGTACCTGAAACCTTAGAAGTGGATGATATTGTCACAGAACACAAAGGGAAGTGAGGCGGAGGGGAAAATGCAGAGGCTCACCTACATGAATGAGCTGGCAAAGAAGCATCCAGCCAAGGAGACAGAAGGAGTGGTCAGAGGGGAAGGAGGAAAACCGAAAGAGATTTGGCATCTTCCAAGTCAAGAGAGAAGACAGATTTAAGAAGTGAGTGATTGGGACTTCCCTGGTCGTCCAGTGGGTAAGACTCCGTGCTCCCAATGCAGGGGGCCTGGGTTCGATCCCTGGTCAGGGAACTAGATCCCGCATGCATGCCGCAACTAAGAAGACCACGAACCACAACTAAGATCCAGCGCAGCCTAGATAAATAAATAAATATTAAAGAAAAAAAGAAGTGAATGATTAATAGTCTCATATGCTTCATGTTCCTCAGAGAGGTCAAATGAGATAAGGACTGGAACATATCTGTAGGATTGGTCTTGACCTGAGCAGTTCCGGTAGAGTAGTGTGGGCAAAAGCCAGACTGCAGTGCACAGAGGGGTGGAGGGGAAGTGAGAAGACTACTTCCAGTGCAGATTACCCTGAGTAATCTTGAAAGAGGAAGGTGTCAACAGGATTTTTTTTTCTTTTTAAATATAGGCAGTGAAGAAGCCAAAGGAGATGAGTGGTTAAAAACTGAGAAGGAGATGGAAGTCCAAACTGTGCCTCCTAATATTGTCTAGTCAGTAATTTTGTAGTAATCAGAAGAGTGAAAGTAAGAGGAAGAAACATTTTAGATCAAGAAAGACAAACTTCATAATGACTATAATTTGTCAGAAGCTGGAGTGGGGAGTGTTTACTGAAGGGATCAAAGTCCTAATTTAGGTGAAATATTGGAAAGTGACATCTAGGTTGTGGACTAACTCTAGGATTCGGTTTTTTCCGCCTTTTTTTTTTTAAGACTTTTATTTTTATTTAATATTTATTTGGCTTTGCCGGGTCTTAGTTGTGGCATGAGGGATCTTTAGTCGCGGCACACAGGATCTTTAGTTGTAGCATGCAGGATCTTTAGTTGTGGCATGCAGGATCTTTAGTTGCGGCATGTGGGATCTAGTTCCCTGACCAGGGATCGAACCCGGGCCCCCTGCATTGGCAGCATGGAGTCTTGACCACTGGACCACCAGGGAAGTCCCTTTTCCTCTACTTTTAAGCCTGTTTTTTTTTGGAATGGTTTAACCATGTTCCATCCCCAAGATTGTTGTTGGGATGGGTTTGCTATTTTCTAGGGATTTGTCCTTATACTTCCTTCTTTTTAAAAGTTAACTGTGTCTTTGTACATTGGAAATATATTCTGGTTAAATATATTTAAATTTTCTGTTGTGGTAGCATTTGATTCTTGGCTGAATTCACTGCTCTTGGTAATTTCTATTTAGCAAAAGTGAATTCCAATCTATATGCTTGTTTTATATTATGAACCTTTAAAGAGCAATAATAGTATATTAATTTTTTCCTTTCTCGTCCCTCTTTAAAATTGCTCTGATCAAAATGTGATTTGCTGCAGTGGAATTCTTACTAAGTTTTGTAGGTTCACTTGTCTTGGTTCCTTAGATGGAAGAGTAATAGTCGTAATTGCATAGATATTATTTCAACAGTATAATTATTATACAAAGTTTAGATGAGTATAAAATTAAAACAATGGTGAGAATGACTTCGTCCTTTATTATAACTAGGTGCTTTATTTGAAAGGCCAACAAAACATGTTTATCAGTTCATAAAGTGCATTCATTGTTATTGCTTCTGGGTATTCATTCATTGAAGTACAAAATTCAGTGTATCCTCACCAATGGTAAAAGGAGGTTTTACTGCTGTGAATTGTAGGACAGCTGTTTATATTCATCAGCTCACTCTTATACTGCTTTTTGATATTTGCTTATCTGAACCTTTAATGCACTGTGACTTTATTTTTATTTTAGTCTATTAAAGATTAAAATCCTTTGCCATTTTCTGGATTTCCTCTTAATGATGCTTCCAAAGACAGTAATGCTGATAACTGTTCTTGTTTTTCTGTTAGCTTTATTTAAATATTTTGGAGAATATTTCTAAAGTCATATGTTCCACACTACTGAAATAAATTTATTTTTTTCTACACCTTATTTTTTTAAAATAAAATCTCAAAAAAAAATCTCAGTGGTTTTGACAAAACCTGATTATGCACAATTAAGGAAACATTTAGAATGTGTAATTTTAATCCTAAATTAATCTTGATGTTTACTATTACTGTATGACTATTACTATATTGCTATTTTCTGACTGTTGTACTGTCACAAAAGTCCATAGCCTAAAAAATATTTAGAGATCATCTACTTTTGTTTTTGTTTTTGTTTTTGTTTAAATATGTATAAGAAGAATGGGGATCAGGAAGGTTAAGCACTTTGCCTGAGATGCTAAAGAGTTTGAGGCAAAACATAAAACCAAATGTCTCTTGACTTTTAGTCTAGTATTCTTTCTCCTATACCACCAACTTCTTGAACATTTTAATGCATTTTGAGAAAGTAATCCCACAGCCAAAAGATGCCTTATACAACATGGAAAACAGAAGGGTTTGGTTTCTAGTGTGTAGTTTATTTCTAACTTTAACCATTTTCTTTGCACGTGTCTACATATAGATCACAGTGATAGAAACTAGATTGTAATGATACCAATGTGGTCGAAAAAAAATATTAAGTGTAGGTTGAATTTGAAATGCATTCACTCAGGAAGTGTTTAGTACATATTCCTGTTTTATTTCTGTTCTCTATCACTCCCAACCCCTGTGCCTTTCTTTCCTGCTGTCTATCCATCTTCATGAATGGTTAGAGAACAATAGATGAAACAACTGGATCTCAGTTTGGTCTCACTGTTATTTTTCTTGGTGTGAAGTGTTTTGTAACAGTAAACACATTTGTCTGTAATTGCCTCAACTAAATCTTTTTCTTTAGAAGGGAAGCGAATTTTCATTGTGTCTGTAAGAATTACAGAGCAATGAGGAAACTAGTACTATGTACATTTGCAAGGGGTCTTTAAAGCTTGTAAATATCTACGTTCAGTATTTCTGAAACTTATTTTGCAAACTCTTTTACCGTATGCAAAGTATATATTAAAAACTGTGGATCATTATGATGTTGCTCTATAAATTATTTTTTATTTTTTCATTTCACATTTAGGATAAGGCTCCAAGATGTTTTTTAGTGTTTCTTTGGGAGGTATGGAAAACCATCATGTCTACTACTGATTTGAAAGAACTTTGAAACTGTAAACTCTGAATTATACTCTTTAACATAGGAAGAATAAACATCCAAGATTTTATTGCTGAAGTTTTTTGTTTTTAATATCAAAAAATTTTGGTAAGGTTTTTAGGTGTTGCTGTAGCACTTCCTTAATACATCAAATTCTTGCTGTGGAATGGAGAAAGACTTTTGTAAACGTGCCTGTTTATTTCTCCATGCTTTAGCTGTGGGAATATTTCCTAAAGGAATTTGAATAACAAAATGTTTCCTATCAAAGTTAGTATTAAATGAATTGGTTTTAATTTATTGAGCTCTTCCCATTTGTGACAGTATGTCATGCACAAATGATTTTTTTTTTGAACAAATAAGACCTGATTTCCCTTCTTAAGGAAAGTACAATCTAGCTTTGAAAGAAACAGTATAATTCTGTAATACAATGTGGTGAGTCCTAGGATTAAGGCATGTAGAAAAGTAATTGGGAATTAATGGGAATTTCTGTAGCAGCAGCAACGTGATTTAAAAAAAAACAACAGCAACAACAGTGAAATGGTGTTGAGAAAGTATGTACCCTTAGGAGGAATTATGGGGTAGTACAGTGTGTTTGGGGATGTGTTGAGAGATTAAAAAGGTTAGATGGGGGAGGGAATCCCATAGCATGATAATAAGGAGTCAGGATCTTATTCCCTAGGAATTGGAGTGTCATTTATGATTTTTAAGGAATGTGGCTGACATTTTTAGCAGTTGTAGAATTTGAAGTGAATGGAAAATAGACCAGACAGGGTGACCAAATAAGAGGTTGCTGGTATGGCAAGTGAGGGAGATGAGGGCCGGAGAATGCTTAAGCATAAGTTTAGAGGGGAAGGACCAGACTCAAGATGATGATCATAATAGCTACTAATTATTGATCTTCCGACAATCTGCCGGGCCCAGCGCTGTCTCATTTAGTTTTAATATTCACAGCAACTTGAGGTGCCCTTAGGAACTCAGTTTTATAGATAAGAAACTGAGACTTAGAGAAAGTCAAGTACCCAGGGTCATAGAGATAGCAAGTAACAGATGCAGAGGTGAATCAGCAAGCTGTCAAGAGGAAAAATTGACTAGGCCCCGGACGAAGTGCTATTCTGTTTTTGCTTTTGTTTTTTTCTTTTTCCCGGAGTGACTGGGTAGAGGCCATTAACTGAAATAGGAATGAGGAAGGAAGAGCTGGTTTGATGGAGGTAGGAGTCACTGTTTTGGAGAATAGACATTTGTATACAGAGTACAGAGAGACGGCCTGGGTCTGAATCCTGCCTCTGACACTTGAAGCTCTGTGACCTTGAGCAGTTACCTAACCTCATGTGCTTCAGCTTCCAACACGTGACAAGTCGGGATCTATCAGTATTTGTACCTATGAGATTGTTGTGAGGATTAAACCAGCCACTCTAGGAGAGTGCTTACAGGAGTGCCTGCTGGGTAGTAGTTGATCTTGGTAGGTGTTAGGTGTATCACCATCATTATCATTCTGTGAAAACCTAGAGATCTACTATGAAGATGGATGAACTATTCAGTATAAAACTTCTAGCACAATTCCTTCTAGTAGGGATGTAAAGCCAGGGGAGATGCTTTACCTGGATGGGCCTTCAGAGTTCCTTCTAGTGCAGCCTTGCTATAACCACAGTGTCTCAGAATTTCCATGCTTTTATGGTGTTCAGGATCAAACACAGGTTCTTCTGAGTTATCTGGTTGCCCAATTTGTTTGGTTTAGAGAAAATGAACTGCTTGTTGAAGGGCTTAAGTTTAATACGTTTTGGTGTGACTTCCTCAGAATTTCTTTTAAAATTCTGCCTTGCTACACTGTTCCTGGGTTTCCTTTATTTCCTGGCCAGTTTTGTCATACAAGGAGCCAGGATGACCTCTCCTCTTTGAGCCAATCACAGGTTTCAAAGCAGCTGTGAAGGAAAGCAAGAATCAAGACTTCACCGGTTTGGGGAAGGGGAGGGAAACAGGCGGTGGTATTTGTTGGCTCCCTGAAATGTGAAAAAAATAGTATGTGCACTTTTCTGGAGCCATTGCTTTCTTAGATTTCGATCCTTCCCCCGCCAGATCATTTTATTGAGTTTTATTTGAACAGCCTACACAATTCTACATAATTTGAAAATATTTCATTCAACACATTTTTGTACTTTGACTTAGCCTAAATGCATAATACAGAATAGAAGTAGGAACAGTATAAACATGTTCTTCCATATTTATTAGTTAAGGATTATTATGGTCCTATATATTTTTTTTTAAGCTTCTCGAAACATTTTTAAATTTTCTGCTTTTCCCACCAAGACCTAAGTTTTACAAACAGGTGTAAAATTCTGAACCATCAGGGCATGAAGCGTGACCTCATGTGGTCCAAGTCCTTTCCGCTCTCCTTTCCACGTGTTTTCAAGTTGTGTCCCATTCAGTGCATTGCTTTCTTCCATGACATATCAGCCATAGGCAGCAAGAGCGCTTGGAGGTGTGGGGACAGTGGGGAAGGCACATGTGCCAGGAGCAGCGAGCTCCCACACCAGCCGAGAGCACTTCAGAAACAGCCTCAGCAGGTGGGTGCACAGAGAAGGGAGGTCCTGGCTGTTCCAGCTTCCTTGTACTCGGCTGGCAGGCCTGGGCTACTTTCTAAGGTGAGAAAGACCTAGGGGCTCCCAAGGAAAATGAGCTGTTAAGAATCATTCACAACCAGGCAGTGATTTCAAGCGAGATTAAAAGTTCTCTGACTATCATTTTCTATTGGAGAATGGAGGAGCAAAATCAAGAAGAGGGTTGAATCACCTTTCATTCTTCCATTTTTGTCATTCATTTGATGGTTCTTGGCTTTGATACAGCAGAAATAAAAACAAAAAGGCTTCAAACCAACCTATCACCTGGGTCCAGGCTACTGCATACAAAACTCTCCCAAGGACTGAGATAAAAGAACTTTTTCCCCCCAAGCCCTGAAGAAGTCCTGTTTTGATTAGGGAAATTTGTTGAAAGCTACAGCCAGCTGAGAAGCCATTGGTAACAGAGACTGAAAGCAGTGCACATATACTTATTTCATTGAATTGTAAACTGACAAGGTAAAGAGAATAAAAATCCTACTGTTTATGTAATAGAACCCTATTAAGTGGTTTTAGGAAGGGACTAGAACTTAGGTAGCAATCTACTTTCCAGAGATTCCTGGGCATTCGTCATTCGTGCATTCATTTCTGGCAGAGTCCAGTTGGACACAACCTTTCTCCCCATCCCACCCTAGACCCTTTGGAATTGACTGCATCAAACATTCTGTACTGCGAAGTCCCTTTAGAGTTTATATGAAAAGCCAAACCTAAAGAGAAAAGAATCCTTACACCTTCTCTCCACTCAAGCATCAGTGTGAAGAAAACTCAGTCAGCTTAGAATATACCAAATAACATACCAAAGAAGGGAGTGTGACCCAGCAAACCAAAATGACCAGTCCCCTGCCCCCCTCCCACGGTGCACCCCACCACACTGTAGTTATTTTCTTATCCTCGGTGGCTTGCTTGATGGCCGCCTATAGTCCTATATTTTTAATATGGAACACCTAGGTCAGAGCCAACTTTTACCCCTCTTATGTTGCAATCCTGGTTAGAGCTGAGGGTGTTACTTCTTGTTAAAATGTAAATACTTGTTTCTAGCAGGAGCAGAATTTTCTTTTTTTCAGGTCACTTCTTGATGTAAATGAGAAATGGGGAAACATATGGAAAAGGATAACATGAACCTGTAGAAGACTAGGGTGGCAGGATATATTGCCTGGAGGACAGACAGACAGGCAGGGTTACTGCCTAATTACAGTTGCACTTAGTGCCAGACGTAATCACTAAAATGCTCTGACAGGTAGCATTCTAAAAGACATAGTTGGGCTGTGAGAAGTCTCTCAAAAATTTCATGCAGTATTAGGAAGAACATTGGACAGGATCTGAAGACCCAGGTGTGAAGCCCTATGACTTTTGGGAAATCTCTTAACCTCCATCTGCCTTAGGGTTCTTATCTATAAAATTCTGAGGAGGTACTAAGATCATTTAACTCTCTGTGTGTTGATTCTCTAATAGATTTTCATTCTCAAATAATTCATAAAATGTAAACTCCATGGCAGTTTTCCTTTACTGGCAGTCAACCTGTTACTTACTTCAGTGTTAGTTGAAAAAACTTTAAGGATGGCAGTTACTTCTTATAAATGGTTGTGTTCCAAAGGTTCATGTCTAAGATAGTTATTCAGACTGTAAACGATTTGCCCTTATAGACAACGTTATATGAGGTATTTATATCCATAAGGCTGTTTAATCTACAGTATACCTGAGAGTGGCGTTGTGGGAGAACCCCGGGAAGAAGGTTTGGGGAGGTGCTGCGATTACCTCATCAAGCTTAGCTGGCCTACTGTTTGCCTCACATGCTGCTACCCTACTTTTGGAGCCATTTCCCCAGACCATCAGAGGCACCTCAGATGGCTTGGCGGTGCGGGAACACCTTCTCCCCTTGCCTGACAGGGTACTGGGGGGGAGCGGTGTGGCCAGCTGTGTTGTTAGCAGTCCAAATTGGAACTGTCAGTTCAGTTCCCCAGGGGGTCTGGGGGAGTTACTCAGACTCTGTAGGGTCTGGCGGAGTTCAATGCCTTAATGACATTTTTTTCATGAGACCACATTAGTATCTAAGGAGCTGGAGGCCACAGTCCAAACTTCATAAGGATGTGTGTGTGACATCCTGACTTCCAATCAGATATTCTTTAAAGCAGAATTCAGAAAGTCAAATTCAGTATTTGTCAAGAAGGGCCTGAGCTCAAACAACTGCTCTAGTCTAAAACAACTGTTATAATTCCTGTTGAAGTTATTGATTAAATGGAAGTTGAGCATCCTCCTCAAGTATGGTGACTTATCAGTAATTACGGGATTGTGCAAAAAAGATTTATCTTATTGCTAAAGTGGTTTTTAACGGATCTCTGATTCAGCTGTTTAATTTAGAGCTGTGTTAAAGTGTCACAACCTTTCCTAACTCTCATTTTATTTTATTTATTTTTTTGATGTGGACCATTTTTAAAGTCTTTATTGAATTGGTTACAGTATTGCTTCTGTTTTATGTTTTGTTTTGTTTTTTTCGGCCCCGAGGCATGTGGGATCTTAGCTCCCCAACCAGGGATCGAACCCGCACCCCCTGCATTGGAAGGCGAAGTCTTAACCAATGGACTGCCAGGGAAGTCCCCCCTAACTCTCATTTTTTTTTTTTTTTAAATGTTCATGACATTTTAATTATTGTTTATTTTTATTTTTTGGCTGTGTTGGGTCTTCGTTTCTGTGCGAGGGCTTTCTCCAGTTGTGGCAAGCGGGGGCCACTCTTCATCGCGGTGCGCGGGCCTCTCACTATCGTGGCCTCTCTTGTTGCGGGGCACAGGCTCCAGATGCGCAGGCTCAGTAGTTGTGGCACACGGGCCGAGTTGCTCTGCGGCATGTGGGATCTTCCCAGACCAGGGCTCGAACCCGTGTCCCCTGCATTGGCAGGCAGATTCTCAACCACTGCGCCACCAGGGAAGCCCCCTAACTCTCATTTTAAATTCCAAGAATTTTATAAAAATAAGCCCACAAAATATATTTTAATTTTTAATATTCAATGACTATGAAACTTTACTTCAATTTTCTCAAGAGAATATTTATTATCTACTATAACATAGGTTGTAAAGATGCTTATATTAATAAAAATATACATAATAAAATGGATAAGCAACAAGGATATATTGTACAGCACAGGAAAATATAGCCATTATTTTATAATAACTTTAAATGGAGAATAATCTATAAAAATATTAAATCACTATGCTGTACACCTGAAACTAATATAATGTTGTAAATCAACTATACTTCAATTAAAAAAAAAGAAAACAAACTACTTGCAAGAAGAAAAAGAATTTTGGTATGTAAGTAGTATCCTAATAAACTTTCTGTCTTAAGTCTGTAGTTGGGAATCATTCTGATGGTTATTACTTAACATATGTAGTATGACCAAAAATTTACAGGGTAAAGCCTAGATTAACAGACATGTGCTTGCTTAAATGTTGTATAATTTAGTGCAACCGATATGCCTTAACTAGCTTATTCCTTAAAGAGAATTGTGTTGATCTGAACAAGCTCAGTTCATAGTATCTTCTCCCCTCTCCCACACAAGTTTCCTGTATTTCAAACATATGGCTCTGTGTTGTGGTTACAAAAGTGTGTAGAGAGAGATTTTTAAATCTTGTTTCCTGGTGTACAGATTGCAAACTAGTGGACTTGAGTAAAGGTTCTGGGTAACATTTAGAGATAGCATTTGGTGTTAAGGAAACTTCTTTGCCCACTGTCTAATTTTTAATTGACCTGACAGAAGAAAGGCTGTGTCTTCTAAACTTGGGTTATTTTAGTTCTAGTTAATTAGCTCCAAAAATATCGTATAACTCCCAAGACAACTGTCATGGGATCTTGAACCTGTTGGCTTCAGTTTTTGTCACCTATAGAATGTGGGGTTGGAGAATATGATGTCTAAAGTTTCTGCCATTGTGCAAATGTACGCTTCTAACTTATTCATGTTTATTCCTTTATTCGTGTCATTTACGAAATTGTATAAATAGCGTTATCATTTTTCTCCTCCTAAGTTTTTTTGATTTTTAGTAATGTATTGCAAAGAATGTGTGAGATCTTTGGGAAAGTCATTAATTAGTCTCTAATCAATATATATTGAACTCTGGAGAGATGGGATTTAGCATAGTTAAGAGTCCATATGAACCAACCCTTATTTTCATGAAGGCTGCTTCAAATCGTAACAGATTCTGATTCAACAGAATTCATTGAGTACTAATTATTCTGTGCATTATTTTGTTTAAGCCTCACAATAGTCGTGTGATTTGTAGTACTCTCCTCCTTTTTGGTATATAGTACATTTCTGAAAAATATTCTTTCTAATGGCAATTTCTCTAATACTGTTGTAATTAACAGATTTAGGCAAGTACATAGTATTATTTTAAAAGACAATTTACCAGGATTTTTGGCATTTGATGAAAGATTAGGAATTGAGTCCTTCAGGTGGCACTGTTTGATGAGAAAAAAATATGCTTTTTAATCAAGCTATAAGAATAAACTTCATTGTTATCATCTTTTTTTCTTGTCTTTTTCCTTTTCTTGTTTTCTGTAGAAGTCACAAGGTAGGGAAAAGATAAAAAATGCAGGTACCCTCTGCTTTTATTTTCAGTGTTTCCTTGGAAACTACATCATCATAAAGCAGAACATTAACATTTCCATGCTAACTGGTCTGTGAGGAAAGGTTGTAGTGATCTTTTCTTCCTCCAGATGGCACTCTCTGTTGGAACATGTTCAGCTAGTGCCAAGCATTTAAAATAGAACTACATACAACATATTCCAAGAATGTTTACTGATATTATATAATCTCCGAAGATCCACATAGCAACTCTATGGGATAGACATTTTATGGAAAAGGAAGCCAAACTTCACACACCTCTGTGTGACGGACTAGTAATTGCTTGATTCCAAATCTGCCGCCTTTGTTTTCACCACTGTCACAGTGCTGACAATCTGACTATTCAGAACAGATTCAGAAACTAACAAAAATAGAATGAGTAATCAGACTCGTAAATATTTATTGAATAAGTAATAAATATTGATTGAATGAATGAATGAATGAATTAGTGAAAAAGTGAACTGTAGCACAATGGACTCCACCCTTCTTATCACCATGGCCACTTGTTATGTGACAGTTCTTGAGAAGGAAACTTGGTGACCTTTAGAATACTTCTTGCCATATTGTTGCGCTTGAGATTTTTTTTTTTTTAATTTATTTATTTACGGCTTTGTTGGGTCTTCGTTGCTGCGCACGGGCTTTTCTCTAGTTGCAGCGAGCGGGGGCTACTCTTCGTCGTGGTGCCCGGGCTTCTCATTGCAGTGGCTTCTCTTGTTGAGGAGCACTGGCTCTACGCGTGTGGGCTTCAGTAGTTGTGGCTCGCGGGCTCAGTAGTTGTGGCTCGCGGGCTCTAGAGCGCAGGTTCAGTAGTTGTGGCGCACGGGCTTAGTTGCTCTGCAGCATGTGGGATCTTCCCAGACCAGGGATTGAACCCATGTCCCCTGCACTGGCCGGCGGATTCTTAACCACTGCGCCACCAGGGAAGTCCTGTTGAGCTTGAGATTTTATCTTCAATGGTAAATGTAATATCATTGGTTGCACTGATTAAAACACAGAAGTGACAAGGTCTTTTCAAATGCCGAAAAGTGAAGAATGTATGTAGTAATGGCTTGGTGTAGGGGCAGGTGTAGTCATTCTATATGTCAAGAAAATAAATGTTTGAAAATCCACAAGACTGAGGGTGAAAGTTTAATTCTGTGATCTTTTGGATAATAGGTTGTGGAAGTTAATCACAGAAGCGGATCAGAGCTAAAATATCAAAGTCAGCTATCCAAATGTCGTGGGAAGTCTCACTCAATAAAGCAAAACTTATGTTGTTGACCATTTCATTTCCAGAAGGTAAAGGAAATAATCGGGGAGCTGATACTCTGAGCCTAATTTTGACCCACTGTGAGGGCTTAGTTAGACAGTGAACATAATGGGAATCCTGAGAGAAAAGTCATGTCATTCATTCAACAAATTCCACAAATGATTGCCTTCTCTGTGCCACATACTATTCTAGATGCTGTAGATTTAGCAGTAAATGCAACAGAAAAATTCCCTGTCATCAAGGAGCTTTCAAGAGCTTACAGTGACCTGTTGTCCAGAAAACTAGCTTCATGGTTATTTAGCTACAGTGACCTTTCACTTCACCTCAGACACTGACTTGCAGGGTCACACTCTGGATGTTGTCATCATCTGGAACTGCTTGCTTCAAAAATCTGCGAATTCCAGTGTCTTCCGTAGCACATTCTCTGTTCTTCTCTCTCATAGGGATTGATTACCTGTGTGTCAACATTTGCCTGGCGTCTTTCTCTTCCCTACCCAGCCTGTACACATTTTGACCATATGGATTGTTCTTTCACCTGTACCCCTGATTCCCTTCCACTTATGCTTCTGCTGCCTCCACCCACCAAAACCCTCATCAAGATCAGTGATACAATCTGTATTCTCTCCTGTTAGATCCAAGCAGCTGAATGCTGCTGGAGAATCTCAAATAGCTGAGGAAATTGACACCATCAGAAATTCACGTTTTCAGCACATCAGTAAATCCTTTTATTTATCCTTGGTCACTATTCTCTCCATCCTTGTTTTCCTGCTTCTCATTTTGCTTTTTGATACCAAACTTATTGTAATTCTTCCAAGGACTTGACTTGAGCCTCTCTTCCTGTCTGTAATGCCTTCTCTCCTTTTCTCCCTTTACCTGTTCTACTTTTTCTTGAAGATTATCTCCTTCATGAAGCTTCCCCGACTCCTCAAATTGGGTTCAGTGCTCCTGATCAGTATGCAGTACCCTGTGTGTTGGTTTGCCTTTGCTACCATAACGTGATCTTCCTGAGGGGCAGAGACTGGGACTGCTTTCAAAGGGAGTGTTTGGTAAATGATAGCTAAATGAATAAATAATAAACAGGAAGAAGTATATGAAGCAAAGCTGGAATATAGAGAATTGGAAATACAGAGTTCCTAAATTTCAAACAAAAGATAGGTAAGGTGCCATGGATACGGTTTCTAGAAGGGAAAGTGGTTGTAAGATGACCATGGACTGGTCTTTATGGAACAATTGGAAATAATATGTGAAGAAAGGTAGAGGTAAAGTGGCCAAATGAACTCAGATTTTAAAATAACATGTGCAGAAGAAGGAAAGAAGGATATGAAACAAATAACAAAAACAAAATTATTTATATATAAAAGAGGAACACAAACCTCTGAAAATAATGAGCTGAGGTTTTGAAAAAGGTTAAGGCTGACCTTTTTACATTTTATATATAGAAGATGAAAACAACAGGCCAATAATAGATTCTTCTTTGAAACAAACTGACCCTATAATCAGATACAGAGAGTAAGTGAAACTTCTCAAGTTCTGTTTTCTTTCTGTCTTCTCTGAGACGAAGAACAATCTACACACAGACTTATAAGGGTAGAAGTAAGAAGAATAATAGAAAATTTAAGCCCAAGAGTGAGGAGGCGATTGTATCAGAATCTCTGGTTGCTCTAAATGAATTCACATCTCAGGTTCAGGTTCTGAGAAAATTTGTTAATGTCATTGCTGAACTGGTAATCTTTGAGTTATTATGGTAAATTTGAAAAATTTCAGAAGACTGTGGAGGAATAAAGTTCCAAAATTATAAAAAAGAATGTAGATCCCATAGATTTTAGTGAGTTTGAAGTTACCTTCACAAAAGATTCTAGCGATCATTTTAAAAGATTTGCAGACGTTTACAGAAGGACTAGATGGGCAGTAAAGGTTAAGGGGATTCTCTAAAACGAATTCATGCCGATCACCCAGTTTCTACTTTTGATGGGGATGTACAGATACACATCAGGAGAATGCTGCAGCTGTAACATACGTAGATTTCCACGAGGTGTTTGACATCATCTGTTCTATCATTCTGTTCTTGGGGACACACTGGAGAGTGGGACTATAGTATGGGTACAGTTACTAAACAGCGGAACTTGATCTTAGTTACTAACTGGCAGCCGTGTGGGAAATCTCTTAGGGGCTGCAGTTTTGACCCTGTTCCACTCATCAGCTTAAAACACCTCCCACTTCTGACTCTCAGCTGGTAAACTTGTGGTTTATTTCACCGAGAAGATAGAAGCCTCCAAATCTTGGTCCTCCCACTGCCAGATACACGAGTCTTCCTGCATCTGTACTCATGAGCTCTGTCGCGCTTCTTACTCCACCGGATGAACTGTCACCGTCCCTTCCACTTGCACTTGGATCCTCTTCATTTTGCCTCCTCACTGTCCCTGATATTATCTTCTCTCATTCTAGTTTTTCGTCTGTTTTCCTTTCTCTGTTGGAGAAACATGCTGTACAAACATGCTATGATATCTCAGCTTACAAACATGCTGTTATATCGTTTTTTCTTAAAAAAAAAAAGAAAAAGCCAACAACAACTCCCCTATCCAATGTACTTTCAAGCTGCCACCCATTTCCTTGCTACCCTTTTGGGCAGAGCTTCTCTAAGGAGTTTTCTAAACCCCTTGCCTCCATTTCTTCACCACTCTTTGCGACTCCACTGAGGCCACTCTTTGACACGGTTGTCTGTAACTTCAGTGTTGCTAAATCCAGTGGTCAGTTCCCAGTTTCCATCTTACTCAACCTCTCAGCGATATTTGACACAGTTGATCAGTCTCTCCTATTTCAAGTTTTCCTCCCCTGGTTTCTGGGAAGGACCACTCTCCTGATTTTTTTTTTCCCGCTTCACATGTTATTTCTTCCTGGTCTCCTGTGCTGGAACCTCCCTGAGTCAGTGATGTTAACCCCAGAGCTCAGTCCTAGAACCTCTTCTCTGCCCCACTTACACTCATTCTCTGGGTCCCCACTGTTCAATACTGTAGCCACTAGGCACAGTCCCCATCATTGCAGGAAGTTCTGCCAGACAACACTGCTCTGGGTTGTTTCATCCATCTGGTCTCATTAAACTCCATCTATATGCTGATAACTCCCAAACTGACTCACCAGTCCCAGCCTCCCACCTGAACTCCAGTTGGGTATATCCAGCTGTCTGCTTGACCTCCTTTACTTGCTTCCTGAGAGACCTGTCAAACTTGACGTAGCTAAAGGCGAACTTTATTTTCCCTCCCAACTAGTCTTACCTATCCGTGAACAGCGCTATTCTGTCTCTTTTTTTTTGGGGGGGGGTGGGCAAGGAAAGGAGGGTGGGCAGCAAGGAGGCTTCCATTCCTCACGAGAGACAGTTCCAGAGGAACACTCCTGTTTCTTCTTTCTACATCTTACTTCAGTCCCTGAGAAGTAGGAGCGAGAGACTTTTCTCACTTTTGTGGGAATGTTTAACTTCTCTCTTTCTTCTCGTTACTCAGTATCCAGTGCGTCAAACATACACTAATCTCAGAGCCCTGGAATGCTCTTTCCCCGGATACTCACATGGGCTGTTTTCTTACGTCATTCAGGGTTTTGCTCGGATATCACGTCTTCAGACGTTCCTCGCCAGCCCTATCTGAAGTAGCATTTTTGTCACTCTGTACCCTTATTCTGTTTTACTTTGTTTCATAGCGCTTAGTACTACTACCTGATATTACAATAGGTTTATTTTTTCTGTCTCTGCCCCACTAGAATCCATGAGGGTAGGGATTTTATTTTTGCTCTATACTCAGTGTCAAAATAGTAGCTGGCGTATAATGAATGCTCAATAAACATTTGTTTAATTAAATGGCATATTGATGAAATTTCTGATGACATAAAACTAGGGGGTATAGCTAATACATTGTCAGGTTTTGTTTTGTTTTGTTTTGTTTTGGGCATTTATATTTTACACTGTACCAGTCACTGAATTAGAGAAAGTGAAACCTACTATTTTTCTGGGAAGGTCATTTATATGATTAGAGGCATTTTGTTATTATGCTTTTCATTTATGGTAAATTTTAAGAATATAAAAATTCTAGTAATATTGTTGGGAGCAAGTCTTATTTATTATGTCACTGTAACAATAGTTGTATTAGAAGGTGAAAATTGTAATGATGATGAATTTAAAATTTGGTATGATAGCTATAAAGTGCAAAAAGTAATAAGACAGGGTTCCTGGCCTTAAGGAACTCATGACCTAGGAGGTAAGACAGTCATATAGATAAGTAGCTACAGGATGTCCATGTAGTTTGGAAACAGGGGCAAAAATATATAATGTCCTAAGCACATCTTCAATTTATTTTTTAAAAAACCCTGTATTTTCAGACTTTATGGGCACCCAGCATAATGTAGGGTGATAAAAGTTAGAATACAGCTGTGAATAAAGCGTGATGGCAGAGTGAAGGAGGGCACAGCTGATTGTGCTGGCAGATAGGATTATGATCTTGGATGGAATGAGACTCCATGGATATCCAAGCTGGGCTGTGTAAAATATGGAGATAAAGAAGCCATGTCAGTTAAGAGCATTAGAAAAATCCCTCAGCTTGGCCTAGAAATGTCCCTCGGTAAGAGAGAGAAACAGATGGATCCAGTTGTCTGTCAGCTTTCACTTCTAATGGCCAGGCTGAGTGAGCTGGAATCGTTTCAGTATCGTGAGCTAAATGGCTCCACCTTGTAGCAGTCCAAGCCAGAAGGTGCCGGTAGTCAGCTCAATTCATACAAGCCCTCCTCATGCTCATGATCTGATTGATAATTTCCCTGCCCAAATTTTAGAGTTAAAACTGCAGGGATGATGCAGTAGGAGCAGGTCTGGAAGGTGTTTTGAGACTCCATTCCAGGGCTCTTTCGTGTGGTTGAGCGGTTGATGCACTGGTGCTTGGCCAGTGGAGCGGGCGAGTAGAACTGAAATCTAGCCTGTGCTTTGATAGCTGTGTGCCATGGGCTGCCTCAGCCTAGGAGGAAGTGTTTTTTCCCTAATTCACACGAAGTCCTATGTAGTCTAACAGCAGCTCTGTCCTATTTCCTGCCTACTTTATTCTCAAGGGCCTAGAATAGTGTGGTACAAGAACTGTTTGTCGTGCTGAAAGGAATTCAAGACGGTTCTCTAGATTAAGCATTTTAAAGCAATTAAAGGTCATTTTGATTTTATAAACTTGTGGTTCAAAATAAACCTTTATGTTTGCCTTATAACTGTAATAAGGAAATTTTTTCTCATGCCTCTGCCTGGTAAAAACTATAGAGAAGGAGAAAACTACAGAGAAGCACCTTCTTGCTACCCCAGAAGTAGGAATTTATCCTTTGATATTCTAGAAATAGCCTTCACTGTGTTATACACAGAAGTTAATTCATTTTTAAAAATTCAACAAGGATAGGAAATTTGGTGGTGGTTTATTCATTGTTTGGCTGTAGTATTTTCTGAATTCTCATATATCCTCAACCTAGATTTCATTGTTAAGAAGACTGATGTTGCCTGATTCTCCTTCCTTTGTAGTGATTTACCTGGAGGTTATAAGTTGGGGGTTGGGAGAAGAGCCATGGGGAGCTACAATCAGGTTGCCTTTTTCAGATCAAATATGTTCCAAGACTCCATCTCTCAAGACACCATTCTTGAAGCTACAGGCATTTTTTAGTGTGTTCTTGAGATTCAAAAAAATCGTTGTCTGTTTCATACATCAGATATGAAGACTGGCCTCTTGTTTTTATGTCAGAACTTCAGTTGTTAAAAATATTTGTTTTACTATTGCTGTTAATATCTTTCTCCCTTTTTTTTTTTTTTTGGTAGGTGAAGCTTTGTTCTAAGATTGTTTGTTTCGTCTAGTTCATGAGCTCAAATCATAAAGACCCTAAATGTTACAGAAGTGTTGAAAGATTGGTAAGTATTTAATGTAACATATATTAGCAGTCAAAATCCTTGGTTCAGTCCAAGACTTTGAAACTATATAGTTATGTGACATTAAATTTTTAAACCACAAAGTGAAAACAGCTAAACTTTCTAGATATGTAAATTGTGGTTTATTCATACCATGGCATATTGCACAATGGTTTAAAGGAATGAACTTAATGTCGAGAGGGAAAAGCAAAGTTATGAAATGATGCATATATTATACTATTTTTTATTAATTTTTATTGGAGTATAGTTGCTTCACAACATTGTGTTAGTTTCTGCTGTACAGCAAAGTAATCAGTTATACATACACATATATCCACTCTTTTTGAGATTCCCTTCCCATCTAGGTCACCACAGAGCACTGAGTAGAGTTCCCTGTGCTTTACAGTAGGTTCTCCTTAGTTATCTATTTTATATATAGTAGAGTATATGTATCAATCTCAATCTCCCAATTCATGCCACCCCCCTATAATATACTGTTTATATAAAGTGTTAAAAATAACTAAAACAATACTGAATATTTTATGGCTATAACATATCAAAATTATAAAAATATGTATGGAAAAGGTGTGGGTGGAGTGTGGCTTTCCTGTACTATAAGGTTTGATTTCTTTACACACATACACACACACACACAGACACACCCACACATGGGAACTGAACGGAACATAGCATAATGTTAATACTTGCTAGATCTGAGGTCTGAGCATTGGCTATAACCTCATGTTATATGTTCTTTGCACTTTTCTGGGTATTTGAAATATTCCAAAAAAATCTTTAAAAATTACCATGCAATCATCTTTTCAGTTGACATTCAGAATGGCTGAAAGGCAATAGGTAAATTCAGCATTCCTATTAGATGCATAGGAAGAAATAAGTATTTCTTAATGTGCAAAGCAAAAGTGTCCCCATCACCCCTACCAGTGTTGTTCTGCTAGTACTAATGCAGTTGAAAGAGTGGAAAGTGTGTGAATATTGGATAGAAAAATTCAGAATTTTTGTTATTTGTAGATGATAGGGTTTTGTTTATTTATTTATTTTATTTTTATTTTTTTATCTGGAAATTCTGAGAAAATCAATAAGAGAGTTCAGTAAGAAGTTTGGACATATGAGTAAAGTTTGGATATCTCAAAATAAATCTACTTCCTATAGGCCTCCTATATACCAGTTTTCTATCCGAGTAAGAATGTATCAATATAATGGAAAATAAAATCCCATTCAGAATAATGGCAAAAACTGTAAAACACCTTGGAATAAACCTAACAGAAATGTGTGAAGCCTATTATATGAAGTAACAGCAATTTCTACTTCAAGGAAATAATAGGATAAATGTGCAAATATTGTAAGGATGTTTATTGCAGCTTTGTTTATGATAATAAGAAACTAGAAATAACCTAAATGTTCAACAGTGACAGATTAGCTACATAGTGATAGTACATCTAATAATGAAATATATGAACTATATGTAATATATACATGCAGTGGAATGTATTAAAAAGAGTAAGCATGCAGCTATTAAACAGAGTAAAAGAGAGCTCATGGGAAAAGATTTCTGAAATATCTAAATGAAACAAGCAGGTAATAGATCATCTATATGTAATACCCGATATATGTAACTGTGTATATATTTTATACATGTTTTTAAATCAGGAAAAATGTTTCTGCATATATTATAATACTTTTTACTGACGTGGCATCTTGTGCTTTTGGGAAGTGGAATTGAAATTATTTCCTCATTAATTGTCTAAAAATTCACGTCAATTTTCATTATCTTAATTTCTTGAAGATAGGCCCTAATTATTGCCACAGTTTTTTAGTTTTTCACATTTTTATTGTTCCTAAAGTTGCAGTGTGCCTTGCAAATGATGGTGTCTTAGAAACACTGTCAGAGGGCTGCACTTGTGGAAGAGTTGTTCTTGCATGCCCATGAGGTGACCTTGGTCATAGCTGTTCACATTGTCAGCGCTTCAGTTGAGTAACATGAATTGTTGTACTATATCTGATGAGTTTTCAATGTTTCCTGGTTATTTTCTGAAATTTTCTACCAACCTCATCTGGTAAGGTTAAGAAGGCCACCAGCATCAAAACTTACAGAATGATGTCAGCCTCTTTGGAAGAAAATCCCCGGAACAATAGGGTAACACTCTTAAGAAATGTTGCATGGTGGATGGTCCTGATGGTCTAGAAGGTGATATTGTATGGAAAATTCTAAGTGATAAGAAAGCATTGTATTATAGTTTAATTGGCAGTGTTTTTTCTTTTGTAGTGGTACACTAAATAATTATGTATCTTAAAATCAATGACAGATTAAGTGAAATAAATTAATAAAGTTGGATGAATATGGACTGAATATAAATCAGGTTATTTGATTTATTGAACAATTTTACTTTACAAAAGCTTATAAAGAAGTAATATTATAAATAATAGCGGCTGTTGCTGCATTTTGGGATAATGAGCGATGTACCTTTTTTTATACTTTTCTTTTCCTAATGTTCAATATTTAAAATAATGATACTTGTTATATTATAGAGGGGATTGTTATTGTAACAGTACCTAGAATTCTGATGGGAATCCAGGAATTAAACCATCAGGCTCTTGAATGAATAGGAACCAAAGTAGTATTAGGAATTTCATCGGTCTCTCCCTTTCATGTTTATCTGTTTCTCTCTGCATCCTCTTGGTTAATTTTCACTCAGTTAGCCTCAGCTACCTCATAGTGATCACCACAAGGTCATCTCTCTGTGACTTTCCAGCACAACTATGCCCCTAATCCAAATTCCTATGAGAGAGAAAGAAAACCTGATTGGCCAAGGCCTCTTTGCAGGCTGCACCATATGAGTCACATCTTGCAGCCATCGTATTTGTTGGCTGATCCTGAATCAGGTGTGTGTCAGCTGATTCGGGCCCAGAGACTGGCAGTGCCTCTTGGTAGTAGACATAGTCACATGGCCCACTGCCTTCTCAGCAGGGACGATGGAAGGTCTTCCCCCAAAGGGTGAAGGAAGACTGCAATACACATTTCATTTAATTTAAGCTGTCAGGTTACAAGGGTCTCAGGGTAACTGGATGTCTCAAAATTACTTTTAATCCTAAGATTAAACTATTTTGAAATTCTTTGGGGATTTTGTTCTTCATGCTTTTTCCTTTTCTGAAGATTTATACATGTGTTTCTTTACATTTGTGTTTTGCGTCTCTTTTGTCTGTTTTACTATACTGTTTTCCTTAATCCTAAAATGTCACACTGCCCTTTATTTGATTCAGATGTGTAGCAAGAAGTGAAGTGCCATAACTTCAGCTGCTAGAATTCTTGTATTTTTATTCACCTGGTGGTAAATCTTTTCCCCACCCACCCCGCATGTGTTTGAGGACGTGGGTCAGTGATTGTGGCTTCTATCAAGTGAAAAACAGTTTATATTTTTAAAAGATCCATTTATCTTTCAAAACATGTACAGCAAGAATATTTTATAAGTTATGTGTTTATTTTTATTCTACAGTGAGACGTTTAAGAGAGGAAGTCAGCATCTACCTTAACTGCCACCACTCCCTAGTGTCTTCTCTCCCGGCGCTTTCACGTACCCATGCGTGGTTCCACTCAGCCATTTCACACCCAGGACTAATTTCTGCCATGTAGGAATATTTAAGGAGCCCCTGACTAGGTCGGAACTATGTCTGAAAAGATTATAAGGTTAGATACCATGCCCAGTAATTTAAAGTCAGTCTTCAGTTAAAAACAAACAGCAACAAAAACACATAGTTTTAAACATAATTTTTAGTTTTTCTAATCTCTTTTGTATTACTTATTTTATAGCTCGGTCATGAGCACTGACAGTAACTCATTGGCACGTGAATTTCTGACCGATGTCAACCAGCTTTGCAATGCGGTGGTCCAGAGAGTGGGGGCCAGGGAGGAAGAAGAGGAGGAGACACACATGGCAACCCTTGGACAATACCTCGTCCACGGCCGAGGATTTCTGTTACTTACCAAGCTAAATTCTATTATTGATCAGGTAACATTTTCATATCAAATCATTTTTTTCATCAGTAAATTTTAGTTAATTATAGATATGTAATTTCTGGGTTACATAATTTCTGAGTCTCTTTGAGATAAAGTTCTATCTCTCACATCACTCAGACAAGGAAAAGTAGCCCCATTTGTGAACATATTATTTATTTGGTTACTTTTCAAAATGTCTAAAATACCTTACAGTTATATATAGCCTTTCTTCTAAAATGGTTTCATATATACTATGCTTTTTATCCTAATTCCAGTGTGAGATAACTATGATTATTAGTAGAGATAAGATCACGATTCAGAAACATCATGCATTTGCACTTTCAGTAAGTATCAGGTATGTTTTTGAAAAGTTTAGTGTAAATGATATTTAGGGGACTTGCCAATTCTGGGGTGAAAAAAGTAGAGAATCCTTTGTGTAAACTGATAATTACTAAGTCTTTCATCTTGTACACATCTAGTTTTTCATACACTACTGTGTTTGCTTAAACTATGGTAAGACCATATGGTATTTTGCTGTTTCCTTATTATAGAATTAACAGAATTTTAAAGCTAGTTGGGACTATGGAGATGTTTTCATCTAACCTCCTTTGGTAGGTGAAAGACTGAGATCTGGAAACATTAAGTAGCTCAAACAAGGTTAACTTGAAGCCCAGATGTGATTTATATCTATTTCATTTTAGTAGAAAACAAACACTTATTTTATGAAAGAAAAGTCCACCATCTGCTTTCACCATCTACTAATTAATGCAGTTAGATAATAATATTTCAATTAACTTGAATTTAAAGGATAATAAGGGCTCTGTAGCACCAATATGATGGACAGCTTTAAACACTTTAAATGTTACTGGCTTTAGATGTAAACTTAACCATTGTAAAATAAAATTTCTTTGCCATGAAAGCATTTTGCTAATAAATACATATATTGGTAAATATAGATACTAAAACTAAACAGTATCTGTTTTCACTGTAAGCTAAGGAACCTAACAAATATAAATCAGGATGTATTTGTTCACTGTGGTGTCTACCTGTGATGGAATTTTCCAGAATATTTGCAGGTTTATGTATTTTTAAATTTTATTTTTATTGAGGTAGCATTGATTTATAACATTATATAGGTTTATATAATTTTATTCTTTTTTCTGAATGTGGTTTATCAAATGTGACTAAATGTAATTTAATTTTTATATATTTGTATGACTTTTCCATAAATAAATTTTCAAATCAGAAAAAATTATTTGTTAGACCACGTGTAGTGATTTTTTATTTCAAAATTTTTATGACTTAGTATGCGTATCATGCTCTATTCATCTTCTTACCCCACATTAGGACAATTCAGTGCTTTCTCTCTTTTTTTTTTAAGATACTATGTAAGTAGCATCAGAAATATCAGTTACCCAGGAATAAATCTGATAAATTATGTACAAATTTCTCTATAAAATTCTATAAAACATTGTTGAGAGAAACTAAAGAAGACCCAAATAAGGGCAGAACTACATAATTTTCATGTATTGGGAAAAATTAATATTGTAAATATATCTGTTTTCTCCAAATTGATCTATAGATGCCAATGCAATCCCAATCAGAATCTCAATGGCTTTTTTTAAATGACAGCTTTTTTGAGATATAGTTCACATATCATAGAATTCACCTATTTCATATGTACAATTTGGTGGTTTTTAATGTAGTCACACATATGTGCAACTGTCACCACAGTCAATTTTAGGACATTTTCATCCTCTCAAATAGAAACTGGTGCCTTTTAGCCATCACTCCCCTATCCCTCCCATCCCCCTTGGCCCTAAGCAAACATTAATCTACTTTCTGTCTTTCTCTTTTAAGTTGTGAAATATCTTTTAATGTACTATTAAATGATTGAACGCATTCAAGTCATAATTGCAACAACATTTTTTCCTATGGTAATATTTTTTAATGCCCTCTTTCGCCTAGTCACTCACTTTTTGGAATATCTGTAGCAATGGTAGTAGGGACAGTAGAAGTAGAAGTAGAGTGAAAATAAATAGCCATTTTAAAAATGAGACTTCTCAAGATTTAATTGTTTAAACCAGAAAATGGAGAATGATCTTTTGGCTCTTTAAGGGGAATTTAATTGCATAAGATTTAATCATTTAAAATGGAATCAAAACACTAGATGCTGTACAGGAGGAACTTTAGCTTTTTTTTTTTTAAATTGGGGTGTAGTTGGTTTACAATGTTGTGTTAGTTTCTACTGTACAGCAAAGTGAAGTAGAGTTCCCTGTGCTATAGAGCAGGTTCTCATTAGTTATCTATTTTATACATATTAGTGTATATATGTCAATCCCAATCTCCCAGTTCATCCCACCCCCACTTCCCCCCCTTGGTGTCCATACGTTTGTTCTCTTACGTCTGTGTCTCTATTTCTGCCTTGCAAACTGGTTCATCTGTACCATTTTTCTAGATTCCACATGGAACTTTAACTTTTGTATCTGTGCTTCTCATGAGTTGGAACACTTCTTGGATACTCTAGAGAAGAGGCAATTTAAGCCCTTGTCCTTCTATGCAATACTTTTGCTTTATTAACAGATATTTAATATACAGAATTAAGCAGACTTTTTATTGATATGTAATTTACATATAGTAAATGCACAGATGTTAAGTGTATTGTTGGATAAGTTTTGACAAATACATACACCTCTGTAACCACTACCCAGATCAGTGGTTAGAACATTTCCACCACCCTAGAAAGTTTTGTCATACTCCTTTTCAGTCAGCCACTCTCCTTCCCCCACTGCAAGATAACCACTGTTCTGGCTTTTAACATCTAAGTGTAGTGTTGCTTGTTCTAGTACTTCACGTAGATGTAATCATGCAGTATGTACCCTTGTATCTCGGAGATTCATCCATGTTGCTTGAATCAGTAGTTCACTATTTTTTGTTTCTGGTTAGTATTTTGTTGTATGGATATACCATAATTTCTTTAACTATTCACCTGTTGTTTAACCTTTTGGGTTGTTTACATTTGGCTATTTTGAATAAAACTGCTGTGAATATTCTTATAGATGTCTTTGTGTGAATATATTTTCATTTCTCCTGGGTAAATATCTAGGCATATGATTTCTGGGCCAAAGGGTAGGTATTTAACTTTATAAGAAATTGCCAAACTGTTTTTCCAAGTGGTTGTACCACTTTTCATTCTCACCAGCAGTGTATGAGAATTGCAGTTGTTTTACGTCCTCTCTAATATTTGACACTGCCAGTCTTTTTAGTATTAGCCATTCTAAGTGAATATGAAGTAGTATCTCACTGCAGTTTTAATTTGCATTTCTCTGACAACTAATGATGTTGAGCATTTTTATGTGCTTATTGGCCATCTGTATATCTTCTTTTGTGAATGTCTGTTCAAGTTTTGTGCCCATTTTTTTTTTTAAAACATCTTTATTGAAGTATAATTGCTTTACAATGGTGTGTTAGTTTCTGCTTTATAACAAAGTGAATCAGTTATACATATACATATGTCCCCATATCTCTTCCCTCTTGCATCTCCCTCCCTCCCACCCTCCCCATCCCACCCCTCTAGGTGGTCACAAAGCACCGAGCTGATCTCCCTGTGCTATGCGGCTGCTTCCCACTAGCTATCTATTGTACATTTGGTAGTGTATATATGTCCATGACACTCTCTCACCCTGTCACATCTCACCCTTCCCCCTCCCCATATCCTCAAGTCCATTCTCTAGTAGGTCTGTGTCTTTATTCCCGTCTTGCCACTAGGTTCTTCATGGCCTTTTTTTTTTTTTTCCTTAGATTCCGCATATATGTGTTAGCATACTGTATTTGTTTTTCTCTTTCTGACTTACTTCACTCTGTATGACAGACTCTAACTCCATCCACCTCATTACAAATACCTCCATTTCATTTCTTTTTATGGCTGAGTAATATTCCATTGTATATATGTGCCACATCTTCTTTATCCATTCATCCAATGATGGACACTTAGGTTGCTTCCATGTCCTGGCTATATGTAAATAGAGCTGCAATGAACATTTTGGTACATGACTCTTTTTGATCTATAGTTTTCTCAGGGTATATGCCCAGTAGTGGGATTGCTGGGTCGTATGGTAGTTCTATTTGTAGTTTTTTAAGGAACCTCCATACTGTTCTCCATAGTGGCTGTATCAATTTACATTCCCACCAACAGTGCAAGAGTGTTCCCTTTCCTCCACACCCTCTCCAGCATTTATTGTTTCTAGATTTTTTGATGATGGCCAATCTGACCGGTGTGAGATGATATCTCATTGTAGTTTTGATTTGCATTTCTCTAATGATTAATGATGTTGAGCATTCTTTCATGTGTCTGTTGGCAATCTGTATATCTTCTTTGGAGAAATGTCTATTTAGGTCTTCTGCCCATTTTTGGATTGGGTTGTTCGTTTTTTTGTTATTGAGCTGCATGAGCTGCTTGTAAATCTTGGAGATTAATCCTTTGTCAGTTGCTTCATTTGCAAATATTTTCTCCCATTCTGAGGGTTGTCTTTTGGTCTTGTTTATGGTTTCCTTTGCTGTGCAAAAGCTTTTAAGTTTCATTAGGTCCCATTTGTTTATTTGTGTTTTTATTTCCATTTCTCTAGGAACTGGGTCAAAAAGAATCTTGCTGTGATTTATGTCATAGAGTGTTCTGCCTATGTTTTCCTCTAAGAGTTTGATAGTGTCTGGCCTTACACTTAGGTTTTTAATCCATTTTGAGTTTATTTTTGTGTATGGTGTCAGGGAGTGTTCTAATTTCATACTTTTACATGTATCTGTCCAATTTTCCCAGCACCACTTATTGAAGAGGCTGTCTTTTCTCCACTGTATATGCTTGCCTCCTTTATCAAAGATAAGGTGACCATATGTGCGTGGGCTTATCTCTGGGCTTTCTATCCTGTTCCATTGATCTATATTTCTGTTTTTGTGCCAGTACCAAACTGTCTTGATTACTGTAGCTTTGTAATATAGTCTGAAGTCAGGGAGCCTGATTCCTCCAGCTCCATTTTTCGTTCTCAAGATTGCTTTGGCTATTCGGGGTCTTTTGTGTTTCCATACAAATTGTGAACTTTTTTGTTCTAGTTCTGTGAAAAATGCCAGTGGTAGTTTGATAGGGATTGCATTGAATCTGTAGATTGCTTTGGGTAGTAGAGTCATTTTCACAATGTTGATTCTTCCAATCCAAGAACATGGTATATCTCTCCATCTATTTGTATCATCTTTAATTTCTTTCATCAGTGTCTTATAATTTTCTGCATACAGGTCTTTTGTCTCCTTAGGTAGGTTTATTCCTAGATATTTTATTCTTTTTGTTGCAGTGGTAAATGGGAGTGTTTTCTTAATTTCACTTTCAGATTTTTCATCATTAGTGTATAGAAATGCAAGAGATTTCTGTGCATTAATTTTGTATCCTGCTACTTTACCAAATTCATTGATTAGCTCTAGTAGTTTTCTGGTAGCATCTTTAGGATTCTCTATGTATAGTATCATGTCATCTGCAAACAGTGCCAGCTTTACTTCTTCTTTTCCGATTTGGATTCCTTTTATTTCTTTTTCTTCTCTGATTGCTGTGGCTAACACTTCCAAAACTATGTTGAATAATAGTGGTGAGAGTGGGCAACCTTGTCTTGTTCCTGATCTTAGTGGAAATGGTTTCAGTTTTTCACCATTGAGGACAATATTGGCTGTGGGTTTGTCATATATGGCCTTTATTATGTTGAGGAAAGTTCCCTCTATGCCTACTTTCTGCAGGGCTTTTATCATAAATGGGTGTTGAATTTTGTCGAAAGCTGTCTCTGCATCTATTGAGATGATCATATGGTTTTTCTCCTTCAATTTGTTAATATGGTGTATCACGTTGATTGATTTGCTTATATTGAAGAATCCTTGCATTCCTGGGATAAACCCCACTTGATCATGGTGTATGATCCTTTTAATGTGCTGTTGGATTCTGTTTGCTAGTATTTTGTTGAGGATTTTTGCATCTATGTTCATCAGTGATATTGGCCTGTAGTTTTCTTTCTTTGTGACATCTTTGTCTGGTTTTGGTATCAGGGTGATGGTGGCCTCGTAGAATGAGTTGGGGAGTGTTCCTCCCTCTGCAATATTTTGGAAGAGTTTGAGAAGGATAGGTGTTAGCTCTTCTCTAAATGTTTGATAGAATTCGCCTGTGAAACCATCTGGTCCTGGGCTTTTGTTTGTTGGAAGATTTTTAATCACAGTTTCAATTTCAGTGCTTGTGATTGGTCTTTTCATATTTTCTATTTCTTCCTGGTTCAGTCTCGGCAGGTTGTGCATTTCTAAGAATTTGTCCATTTCTTCCAGGTTGTGCATTTTATTGGCATAGAGTTGCTTGTAGTAATCTCTCATGATCGTTTGTATTTCTGCAGTGTCAGTGGTTACTTCTCCTTTTTCATTTCTAATTCTATTGATTTGAGTCTTCTCCCTTTTTCTCTTGATGAGTCTGGCTAATGGTTTATCAATTTTGTTTATCTTCTCAAAGAACCAGCTTTTAGTTTCATTGATTTTTGCTATTGTTTCCTTCATTTCTTTTTCATTTATTTCTGATCTGATCTTTATGATTTCTTTCCTTCTGCTAGCTTTGGGGTTTTTTTGTTCTTTCTCTAATTGCTTCAGGTGCAAGGTTAGGTTGTTTATTCGAGATGTTTCCTGTTTCTTGAGGTAGGCTTGTATTGCTATAAACTTCCCTCTTAGCACTGCTTTTGCTGCGTCCCATAGGTTTTGGGTCGTCGTGTCTCCATTGTCATTTGTTTCTAGGTATTTTTTGATTTCCCCTTTGATTTCTTCAGTGATCACTTCGTTATTAAGTAGTGTATTGTGTAGCCTCCATGTGTTTGTATTTTTTACAGATCTTTTCCTGTAATTGATATCTAGTCTCATAGCGTTGTGGTCGGAAAAGATACTTGATACGATTTCAATTTTCTTAAATTTACCAAGGCTTGATTTGTGACCCAAGATATGATCTATCCTGGAGAATGTTCCATGAGCACTTGAGAAAAATGTGTATTCTGTTGTTTTTGGGTGGAATGTCCTATAAATATCAATTAAGTCCATCTTGTTTAATGTATCATTTAAAGCTTGTGTTTCCTTATTTATTTTCATTTTGGATGATCTGTCCATTGGTGAAAGTGGGGTGTTAAAGTCCCCTACTATGATTGTGTTGCTGTCGATTTCCCCTTTTATGGCTGTTAGTATTTGCCTTATGTATTGAGGTGCTCCTATGTTGGGTGCATAAATATTTACAATTGTTATACCTTCCTCTTGGGTCGATCCCTTGATCATTATATAGTGTCCTTCTTTGTCTCTTGTAATAGTTTTTATTTTAAAGTCTATGTTGTCTGATATGAGAATTGCTACTCCAGCTTTCTTTTGATTTCCATTTGCATGGAATATCTTTTTCCATCCCCTCACTTTCAGTCTGTATGTGTCTCTAGGTCTGAAGTGGGTCTCTTGTAGACAGCATATATATGGGTCTTGTTTTTGTATCCATTCAGCCAGTCTGTGTCTTTTGGTGGGAGCATTTAATCCATTTACATTTAAGGTAATTATCGATATGTATGTTCCTATTCCCATTTTCTTAAATGTTTTAGGTTTGTTATTGTAGGTGTTTTCCTTCTCTTGTGTTTCTTGCCTAGAGAAGTTCCTTTAGCATTTGTTGTAAAGCTGGTTTGGTGGTGCTGAACTCTCTCAGCTTTTGCTTGTCTGTAAAGGTTTTAATTTCTCCATCAAATCTGAATGAGATCCTTGCTGGGTAGATTAATCTTGGTTGTAGGTTTTTCTCCTTCATCACTTTAAGTATATCCTGCCACTCCCTTCTGGCTTGCAGAGTTTCTGCTGAAAGATCAGCTGTTAACCTTATGGGGATTCCCTTGTGTGTTATTTGTTGTTTTTCCCTTGCTGCTTTTAATATGTTTCCTTTATATTTAATTTTTGACAGTTTGATTAATATGTGTCTTGGCGTGTTTCTCCTTGGATTTATCCTGTATGGGACTCTCTGTGTTTCCAGGACTTGATTAACTATTTCCTTTCCCATATTAGGGAAGTTTTCAACTATAATCTCTTCAAATATTTTCTCAGTCCCTTTCTTTTTCTCTTCTTCTTCTGGGACCCTATAATTCGAATGTTGGTGCGTTTAATGTTGTCCCAGAGGTCTCTGAGACTGTCCTCAGTTCTTTTCATTCTTTTTTCTTTATCCTGCTCTGCAGTAGTTATTTCCACCATTTTATCTTCCAGGTCACTTATCCGTTCTTCTGCCTCAGTTATTCTGCTATTGATCCCATCTAGAGTATTTTTAATTTCATTTATTGTGTTTTTCATCGTTGCTTGGTTCCTCTTTAGTTCTTCTACGTCCTTGTTAAATGTTTCTTGCATTTTGTCTATTCTATTTCCAAGATTTTGGATCATCCTTACTATCATTATTCTGAATTCTTTTTCAGGTAGACTACCTATTTCCTCTTCATTTGTTAGGTCTGGTGTGTTTTGACCCTGCTCCTTCATCTGCTGTGTGTTTTTCTGTCGTCTCATTTTGCTTATCTTACTGTGTTTGGGGTCTCCTTTTCACAGGCTGCAGGTTCGTAGTTCCCGTTGTTTTTGGTATCTGTCTCCAGTGGCTAAGATTGGTTCAGTGGGTTGTGTAGGCTTCCTGGTGGAGGGAACTAGTGCCTGTGTTCTGGTGGATGAGGCTGGATCTTGTCTTTCTGGTGGGCACCTCCACGTCTGGTGGTGTATTTTGGGGTGTCTGTGGCCTTATTATGATTTTAGGCAGCCTCTCTGCTAATGGATGGGGCTGTGTCCCTGTTTTGCTAGTTGTTTGGCATAGGGTGTCCAGCACTGTAGCTTGCTGGTCGTTGAGTGAAGCTGGGTCTTGATGTTGAGATGGAGATCTCTGAGATTTTCACCATTTGGTATTACGTGGAGCTGGGAGGTCTCTTGTGGACCAGTGTCCTGAAGTTGGCTCTCCCACCTCAGAGGCACAGCCCTGATGCCTGGCTGGAGCACCAAGGGCCTTTCATCCACATGGCTCAGAGTAAAAGGGAGAAAAAATAGAAAGAAAGAAAGAAAGAGGATAAAATATAGTGAAGTAAAATAAAGCTATTATAAAGCAAAGCTATACAGACAAAATCTCACCCAGAAGCATATACATATATACTCACAAAAAAAGGAAAAGGGGAAAAATTAATATATGGGCCCATTTTTAAAGTCAGGTTATTCGTTTATTATCCAGTTGCTGTAATTCTTTATGTATTCTGGATAAAAATCTTTGTTAAATTGCAAATACTTTCTTTGTGGCTTGCCTTTTCATTTCTTTCTGCATGCAGGATCTTAGTTCTTCCCTGACTAGGAATGGAACCCATGCCCCCTACAGTGGAAGCGCGGTCTTAACCACTGGACCACCAGGGAAGTCCCACCTTTTCATTTCTTAACAATGTCTTTCGAAAAGCAAAAATTTTTTTCCTGTGTGAATAGTGCTTTTTGTATCTTGTCTAAGAAATCTTGGTCTTGCAAGTCCAAAGCTGCAAAGATATTCTCTGATGTTTTTTCCCCCTAGGGGCTTTTTTGTTATTATTTTTACTTTTAGGTCTGTGATCCATTTTGAATTAATATTTGTGTATGGTGTGAGGTAGGAGTTACGGTTCATTTCTGCCCCTCTCTCCTGTATAGTTACCCAGTTGTTCCAGCAACATTTCTTCTTAAAAGTCTGTTCTTTCCCCCACTGAAAAACCTTGCCACCTTGGTTAAAAATCCATTGACCATATATTTATGGTTTATTTCTAGACTCTCTATTCTACTCCTTACCTGTCATCTATTCTTTCACTAATACCATACTGTCTTGATTACTATAGCTTTTATAGTAAGTCTAGAAATTACATGGTGTAAGTTCTCCAATTTGTACTTCTTTTTCAAGAATGTTTGAAGAACATTCTAGATCCTTTGCATTTCCATATACATTTTAGAATCAACATTATTTCTACAGAGTGCCTGCTGTGATTTCACTTGTGATGTCATTGAATCCAGAAATCAATTTGGAGAGAATTGACATCTTACATCTTAACAATCCTGAGTTTCTCAATCCATGAGCATGGTATAAATCTCTGTTTGAGTCTTCTCAAATTTCTCCGCAGTATTTTGCAGTTTTTAGTGTAGCAGTCTTATATTTTTTGGGGGTAAATTTATTCTAAATAGTTTATTCTTTTTTATGACATTATAAATGGCATTTAAAATTTTTATTTTTCTGTATACTGCTCATAGAAATACAGTTGATTTTTGTACGTTGACCTTGTGTCCTATGCTTTTGCTAAATTTATTTATCCATCTTAAAGTTTTTCTGGGTTTCCTTAGGATTTTCTGTGTAAACAATCATGTCATCTATAAATAATGATAATTTCACTTCTTTTCAAATTTTTATGCCTTTTATTTCATTTTCTTGCCTTTTGCACTGGCTTCTCGTACAAAGGTGGATGGAAGTGATGATAGTGGACATCCTGCCTTGTGTCGACCTTAGGGAAAAACGTTCAGTATCTCACCATTAAATCTGATGTCAGCTCTAGATTTTTCCTAGATGCCTTTTATCACAATGAGGAAGTTCTCTTTTATTTCCAGTTTGTTGAGAGTTCCTATCCTGAATGGATGTTGGATTTTGTCAAATGCCTTTTCTGTGTCTATTCAGACTATCGTATTATCTTCCTATTAATGTAGGTGAATTACATTGATGGTTTCTAAATGTTGAAGCAACTTTGCATTCCTGGGATAAACCCCATTTGGTCATAATTTATTATATACAGACATGTTAATCTACTTATTCTTAGGGAAAAAATGCTCTGCTTAAATAGAAAAAACGTAACCTTTTTAATGGTTAAAGATAGAGTGGACCTATACTGAGACCTTTACAAGTTTTAAACTTGTAAATTTGAAAACTGCCCAGCCTAAAAAGTAACAATTATCCTTGATTTTTTAATCTTGGTACCAATATCAACCAGATGGGTGGCTTTAGTGACTTAATTGCTCCAGATCTCAGTATCCTCATCAGTAACATAAATACATCTAGTTGGATGACTTAAAAGATCTCTTCTAACATAAAAATGATTTGTTTCCATGTAATATTTGATAATAATGGTTTCTAATTTCTTCTGTACCCTAATTATGAATGTATATATAGCTCAATTCTAATGTAATCGGTAGAAAATTACATGATTTATTACCAATACAATATACCAAAAAAGAGCTAATATACACAACCATGTGTTATAAATATACTTTAAAAATTTCCAGTATGTATAATTTCCATACCTATTCACATTCTATGGATGTTCTATAAAGTTGTTACTTATTTTGCTGAGTAAAATATGAAGTTTTACTGAAAGAGGCTGTACATTTATGGACAAAATGTAATTTAAAAAATAGCTATTTTATGTGTAAGAGAGTACTTTATTCTTCTTACATTTCTGTAGCATTGTCACTTTAATATATAGTACTATATAAACGGCCTGTCATAATAATACATAAAATAAGTATAATTGGAAAATATCAGACTTTTAAAACTGTGGCTACACAGTTCATTCACTGGTTTATTCAGCAGACCATTAAGTACCTACTATGTGCTAGCACCTCTGCTAGATGCAGAAATACAAGAGCAGAGACTGTCTTTACCGGGAGCTCATAGCTTTTGAAGGGATGGACAGATATATATTTTTTTAATGGTGACAAAACAGTGTGAAAGTATTTGGGGAATGTAAAGGAGAGAGTCCTCAGGAAATGCTTCTTAGAGAAATTGACATGTCTAAATAGGGATTGGCAGTGTAAAGGGGGGAGGCGGCATTAGACCAAGGGAACTGCAAATGCAAACACACTGAGGGTTGGAGAACGATCAGCTAGTAGGGTAAGAGCAAAGGCTGCATGTGGGGGGTTGGCTAGTCGGGAGACTGGAAGGCATAGACCATGTGATGGCAAGCCTTGTCTACCGTAGTAAGGAGTCTTAATTTTATTCTCACAATATTGGGGAGGTTTTTAAGTAAGAGAATAGGCAATGAAAAGTATTCTTCAGATTGGACGAGTCAGTCATTGATAATATTATTAGCAAGAATTGCTTCTCTTGGAGAATAATGCAAACTTTTAAATTTAGTAAAGGTAATAATAATAAAATAAACTTTAACTTACTACATCTAGTTCTACAGATTCTGTTTACACACATGCCAGGATTTATCTATGTATGGTTGGTCTGGCAGGGATGAGGGGGAGTGTAGGGGATGCTGGCATTCCTACTTATTGGAGGAGTGGGAGTATGAGTGCAGTGGAAATGTTAGCCACTGGACAGCAGTAGATAATCCACTGCATTATCTCCCTTTGCACCCAGGCTACTAGATAGGAGCAATGAGTACATCAGTTGATTGCTGTGTAACAAACAACATTCCAAAAACTTAGTGGCATAAAACAATGACCTATTTGCTCATGATTCTAGAGCAGTTCAGACAGGCTCAGCTGGGATCACAGGCTCTGCTCCTGTGGTGTTGGCGGGGCTTACATCCGAATGTGCAGTTGGTTGGCAGAAGACTGAGGGCTGTCGGATGGGGCCATAGGCCAGGCTGCCTCAGTTCTCACCCACGCAGCCTCTCATCTTTCAGGAGGCTAGTCTCAGCTTCTTTCCATGGGTGGACGCATTCTAAGAGGGTGAGGGGGAAACTGCAGGAAGTCACATAATCTCACTTCTGCCACATTCTGTTGGTCAAAGCAAGTCACAAGGCCGGCACAGGTTTAAGAGATGGAAACAGAGTCCAGCACTTGATGGGAGGAAATGACTTGTGGCCACGTTTTATCTACGTAGTCTCCCCTCTGGCCACGATTATTAACGTCCCTCCCACACCCGCTCCCTACCAGAACTCTCAAAGTAATGCTCCACAGTGGCATCAGGCCCAAAGTCCATGAGCTCACGATGTGCGTCACTTCCGGATGTACTCGGGGCTTCCAGGTGCAGTACTTTGGTTGCAGCTCTTCTTGATTGAGAGGCTTGTGAATAAAAAGACAAGTTGTCTGCCCCCTGCACACCCTGCACACAATGATGAGATAGGAACAAGTTAACCACACTACATACTTGTATTCAACAAGCAGGTGACAGGAGGCACGTAGCAGCCATTAATCCACTGAAATGCAGCCAGGCATGCGTTATCACACACCTTGCTCTGGAAGCAGGAAATACTTTTCTATTCCTTAGGAGTGGTTCCCTAGTCTCTGGTTCTCCAGGACTCTTGGCTCCACCCTCTGAGATGTCCTCTCTTTTCCAGAATAGATAGCCCATAATTTCAGCTTTCTCATTCTGCCTCCTGCCTGTAAAAAAGTGGGCACCCAGAAGTCTCATCATTTTAATCTGTCTCTGCCCCTTTTAGTCCAAGCTGTTAGTATTTTTTAGTAATACAACTTCTTGAAAAATATTGTGAGTTTCTTCTGAACCTTAGTGGAGTTCACTCCATGCCCCCAAAGCCACATCTATAATAGTTTTTGATACAGACCTCTCTCTACCTTGGGCATGTAAGGCTTGTGTGGAACAACGCCCTCAATATTCTTAGTAGTACTTTTGTCTAGCTAACAGGGTCTGCTAGGTACCACCTTAAGTCTTCCTGGAGTCTTAACTAAGAGTATTGCAGCCATTTAATAACCATTTTTGATGGGAGAGGAGGAGGAGAGGGAACGGGGGCTGGTTGGGCGAACTATGGCCTACAGGCCAAATCCTGCTGTCAGTGATCTCTTTTTGAGCAGCACACAAGCTAAGAAGAGTTTTGGCGTTTTTAAAGCATTGTTAAAAGAAACAAGAATATGCAACACAGACCATATATGACTCACAAAGCCTAAAATATTTACATTCTGGCCCTTTACAAAGTGAGTTTGCAACTCCTGGTCTAATGCAAGAAAAACTATTAGCATGATGTTTGACATCAGTGGGAGAAAATACATACAATTATCCTGAGACATCAGAATAACATTTGACAGAATTCATCTATTCTTGACAAAAACTCTAAAAATAAATTAATAGAGGGTTTCATATACAAAGAGTAGAAAAACCAAAAAAAATTTAAAAATTTATTTTATTGAAGTATAGTTGATTTACAATGTTGTGTTAACTTCTGCTGTACAGCAAAGTGATTCAGTTATACATATATACATTCCTTTTCATATTCTTTTCCATTATGATTTATCATATGGTATTGAATATAGTTCCCTGGGCTATACAGTAGGACCTTGTTGTTCATCCATTCTATGTATAATAGTTTGCATCTGCTAACCAAACTCCCAATCTATCCCTTCCCCACCCCCTCTCCCCCTTGGCAACCACAAGTCTGTTCTCTATGTCTGTGACTCTGTTTCTGTTTCTTAGATAAGTTCATTTATGTCCTATTTTAGATTCCACATATAAGTGATATCCTGTGGTATTTGTCTTTCCCTTTCTGACTTACTTCACTTAGTATGATCATCTCTAGGTCCATCCATCTTGCTGCAAATGACATTATTTCAATCTTTTTGGCTGAGTAGTATTCTGTTGTATATATATGTACGACATCTTCTTTATCCATTCATCTGTCCATAGGCATTTAGGTTTCTATGTCTTGGCTATTGTGAGTAGTGCTGCTATGAACATAGGGGTGCATGTATCTTTTTGAATTATAGTTTTATCTGGATATATGCCCAGGAATAGGATTGCTGGATCATATGGCACATCTATTTTTAGTTTCTTGACTAGCCTCCATACTGTTTTCCATAGTGGCTGCACCAATTTACATTCCCATCAACAGTGCAAGAGGGTTCCCTTTTCTCCACACCCTCTCCAGCATTTGTTATTTGTGGATTTTCTGATGATGGCCATTCTGACTGGTGTGAGGTGGTACCTCATTGTAGTTTTGATTTGCATTTCTCTAATAATTAGTGATGATGAGCATCTTTCATGTGCCTGTGGGCCATCTGTATGTCTTCTTTGGAGAAATGTCTGTTTAGGTCTTCTGCCCATTTTTCGATTGGGTTGTTTTTTTTTTGTTGAGTTGTATGAGCTGTTTGTATAGAAAAACCAAAATTATTTTTAATAAGAAGCTTTGTAATAGAACCAATATAAGAATAACTCTTTATTATTATTCTGTTTGACATCATGTTTTAAAAACATTCGATAGTAAAGTGGAGTATGAAAAGTAATGACAGCTAAATGTGAGAAAGATGGAGAAATAAAAATTTTTAAAGTGATGTGTACAGAAAAATCCAAAAGATCATCCCGAAAACTGTTCGGCAAAGTTATGGAATATAAGTCAAATATATTGTTTCCTTTAGCTAAAGCTATATAGCTAGGAAATTTTAAAAAGATGCTGTTTACAGTACTATTGAAGAAATGTTCACATATGTGTGTATGGATACACATATTTTAGAAATAATTATAAAATTCTGATAGAAGAAATAAAGGACTTAAATAAATAGCACTTGGGACTTCCTTGATGGTCCAGTGGTTAAGACTCCGTGCTTCCTCTGCAGGAGGTGCAGGTTCAATCCCTGGTTAGGGAACTAAGATCCTGCATGCTGTGCAGCACGGCCAAAATGAATGAATGAATGAATAAATGAATAAATAAATAACACATATTTCTGCTATGTCTGGAACATTAAATTTAATTAGCATGTCAAAATTAAAGGTAATACCATTAATACCAATTAAAATAACTTCATTCCATGTTCCTTAGCATGTCATCCTGAGGTCCTTGATCTGGTGCCCACCTGCCTTTGTAGCTTCCTAAACATCACCTCTGGTTTGGGATCTCAACCTTTCCCCCCAATAAACTTGCCCTTTCTCTCCCATCCTGCCACCACTACTTCTGGATGGTTAGGATAGGTAGTTAATATAAAATCCAGTCAAAACAATAGAATTGTGAAAGGGATGGTGCCTGGCACCTGGTAGGTACTTACAATATGCTTCTTACTACCTGGATGAGAGTGATTTCACTGTTTATTATTGGTATGGGGAATTTAAAAATGTATGACACAGTCATTTTCCCTGCACAGTGGGAAACATAAAAATGTAAGTATTAAATGAGGAGTAGTATGATCTCTGTAGATTGGACAGTCTAGGAATAGCCAAGGAATGGAGCTGTTTGTGTCATGTATTGCCTAATTTGGCATATTGAGCCCTGAGCTAAGTGGGAAGGAGCGAGAGAAGTTCCAGGCCGCGTGTTGCAGAGGCCAGGGGCAGGAATGCCAGCTCACACAGCAGTGGTGATTTGCCAGTGTACTGTGGGGAAACAAGGGTTGAATTATAAGGACAGCGTGTCTATAGCACTTCTTCACACACCGTTGAGGTTTCACCAAGCTCTGTTAGAAAGTTATTAGTTCATCTGCTAAAGATAAAGACTCAGCTTAGGAGGACTCTGCAGGAATGACCTGCCCAAAATCGGTTTACATTTTTTTTTTTAAAGACTGTGTATCTTTTGCTGGCATCTTAAAAAATGTTGAGATACAGAGTACAAGCTATACGTGTGAATGTTATATAGACATCTTTAGTCTTATTAATCCTGAAGTAAAGCACATAAAAATGGGGCCCTTTGATATAATTTTTACTTCACATCCAGAATTCAAAGTCATTCATGCAGGTAATGTTTATGGATATCTGACTACATACTAGGCATTGAGTGGCAGAAAAGGGAGGTGATTACTAAGGACTAGCGCCTGAGCCCTGGAGTTCATGCTCTGAGAGAGGCCTGGGAAGTATGTTTGGAAAAGTTTCCCATCGTATTTAGAGATAAATCCAAACTCCTTCACATGACCCCCAAGGCCACATTGGATCTGGCACTGTCCACCTCACTGACCTTCCAGGCTTATCTCCTAGCGCCCTCCCCCATGCTATGCTTCAGCCACACTGGACTGCCTGCTATTCTATGAAAAAGTCAAATCCATTCCCAACCCTTTATATACTTCCTATGAGCCCTTTGCTTCCCTGTCTTTGCATGGATTCTTCCTTCTCATCAGTTAAGTAGCTGCTCAAGTGGCCCATCCTGACTAGCCAGTTTAAATGTTCCCCTTTCCATTACTCTGTCATCCCTGTCCTGTTTAATTTTCTCCATCGCACAGCATTCTGTCTGAAATTTTCTTATCTGTGCCCATTATTTTCTGTCTTCCCTGCTAGAGTGTCAGCTTTGTAAGGATGTGAGTATCGTCTTCCTTGTTCACCACTACATCCAAAGCGTCTGGCACATAGTAGGGGCTCAATAAGTATTTGTTGAATGAATGAAAAAGGAAAATGGGCATTCAGACATTAACCGTTCAGCAAGTTGGTTGCTGTACTAAATTAGAGGCATGAAACCCAACTTGACTTAGGGGGGATTAGAGAAGTCTCCCCACAGAGGAATTAAGACCTGAGGAATGAGTTGGCATTTGGCAGACGGGAGGATGGTGAGAGAATTGCAAGAGCAGTGTATGTGAGGAAGACGTTTGCAAAGACCAGTGGTGTTCAGGAAACCCTTAATAGCTGGACATGTGGGGAGGGGTCAGATGTGGTGATGGGAGCTACAACTGGACAAGTCAGTAGGAATCGTGTCATGAAAGGTCTTCCAAGCCTGAGAAGGAGTTTAAATTTTACTTTTGCAGAATTTTGAGGCTTTTCATAACCAGGACACTAGAAAGTGGTAGTCCGAATCTATGTCTCTGCTTTCTCATTCCCTTCAACTCTTCAGCCTATCGTAATCTGACCTGCACCCTCATCACTCCATTAAAACTGTGTTTGTTAAGGTCACCAGTGACCCTCTACTTGCTAAGTACTTTCCTGCCATCATCTTACACAATTAAAGAACAACAAGTCTTGACCTGGTTGACCTTTCTTTCCTGAACTGCCCTCTTCCCTTGATGTTTCTTGTTCTCCTTCTCTTTGGGGGAAGCTACTTCTCAGTCTCCTTTGCAGGCTGCTCTTCAGGTCCACCATCCACAGTTCTTTCAATGTTGTTCTCCAGAGCTCCATTCTGGGTAGAATTCTCTTGTCCTCCTGCATACTCTCCCTAGGAAATCTCACCCATGTCCTTAACCTCAGCCCTGATGACTCCCCTGTCTTTTTATTTACTTCACATCTTTTTCTTAAGCTCCAAATCTGTATATCCAACTGTTTACTAAAAAGCTCTCTCCATTTGGATATCTTACAGACATCTCAAACTCAGTATGTCTAAAAAGTGAATCCATTATCTTTACCCCAACCTGACACCACTGCTAAATTTCCTGCCTTGGTGACTATTATCAGTTGCCTAGTGGCCTAAACCAGAAACCTTCAAGTTCTTTTTGATCTTTTTTTTTTTTTTTCTCCCAGTATTATACCCGACAGGTAGTCAACTGCAAGTCATTTCAGTTCTCCCTCACAGTTTCTCAAATATGTCTCCTCCTTTTCAATTTTACTATCGGAGGCTTCAGATCATTATTATCTCTCATCTGTATTGTTTCCCTGCCTCTGACACTGATCAATCCCTTCCCCTCCTTGCCAATTGCATCTTCTATATAGTGGCAAATCTGATTGTATCACCCTGACCCCCTCCCCACTGATTGATGTGAGGAATTTAAACTTGATTTGTCATTAATTCCTTGACCACCCATGTCCCAACGTTTCCAGGTCTAGCACTTCCACACCTCTAACTGATAATGATTGCTCCTTTTTCTTAACTCCTAAACTGAATGCCTGTACCACACCTGGGTATGTACACATACTACATGCCTTCTGTTCTTTAACTGTTTTGTGTATATGTATTCTATGGACCAAATGAGGGGACCTTCTGCAGGGCTTGGACCATATCCTCCAGAAAGGGTAAGACAGTAAATGCTGTGGACCTAGTGTGCAGTCAATAAATATTTATTGGATGACCTTCACTAATACGTCTTTCTCTCTTTAGGTATATTATTTTATTAATAATGTCAGTTTCTCTTTTTAAAATTGTGTTCTCTGAGTTTTAAATTTAACTGCATGAAGACTTTGTTTTCTAGTAACTTTTGTTATTGGTTTGCTAATTAATAGGGCTTAACTTTTCATTTGCACCTAGCAAATTTTTTTTTTCGTAGGTAAGGAATTCTTACAATGTGCATGGTGGTAATAACAGCTATTTTTGGCAAAATCAGCAAGAATGTGCTAAATACCGTCAAATACTCTTACATTCTTCTGTCATTGGCAGGGTTATAAGTTGCAAAGTATCGCAGCTTTAACTGGATTTAAAATAGGTTAACTTGATTCTTCCTTCTCAAGAAAAAGGATTTTTTGGTTCAATTTAAGACAGAATATTAGGAATTAATGTGTTTCATGACCTTGGAACATGAAGGATTCTTTTATTTCTAATACAGGCATTGACATGTAGAGAAGAACTCCTTACCCTTCTTCTGTCACTCCTTCCACTGGTATGGAAGATACCTGTTCAACTAGAAAAGGCAACAGGTATGTTTCTTTTCTTTATCATATCACCTGTGTTATCACAATTCCACTGGGGAAAAAAGTTCCATTGAAAAGTTACTTCTGCTGTAACGGTTGATACGGCTCAAAATCAGAATGGTATATATATATATATTAGTATGATACTTAATAGGAAAAATTCTTTAGGCAAATACATTTTTATTTCTTCTAATAATACAGAAACCATGGTCCTTCTTAGGGGATTCCTTGAATGTAATGATGATTAGAAAATAGATGAAGAAGCAGAACACTTAGCAAAAGGAGTAAATCTGGGTTTGTAGCCTAACATTTGAGAAGTGGAGAGTGAAAAGTTTGAAGAAAGAAATTAAAGATTCTTTGCTTATTTTAAAGGCTGCTCTCCATTACCAGTACTCTGTCAATGACTTTTGTAGTTTAGTTTTTCTAGTGTTGCTTTTAAAGGATAAATTTGAAGGAATATTTTGTTTCAGGACTTGGTAGAATTATTACACTTAAGGTCACTACATACTTTTAATTTCTGATTCAAAAAAAATAAAAATATGTGTATACATATCATATTAAGTATATGAAACTTAGTTTAAATGTTTCAGTGGAGGGATTAACAGTTTTCCCCCTTGACCACTTCTGGAATATGCAAATTGTGAGATGCTTAAGGATATCTCAGGTTGAAAAAAAAAAAAGAAAAATCTCCTGAATTGTATTTTAATGCCATATATGCATTTTTAATGTATTTCTGATATGGGGCTCTCTTTTAAGGAGTTACCTAAGTTCTTGTAATATTGTTATCCTACTTATTTGTTGATTCACTGATTCTGCTCTTGTTTTCTTCTTAATTTATAGAATTCACAAATTGTTAATCACTTAAGAAATCTAATTTGTGTCCTTTTGGGGAAGTTGTCTTCATTGCCTGCATCTTTTGCATACATGGAATTTGTCAGACTCCTTTTAATCTCCCTTAATTAAAGCACAAGTCTTTTATTTACAGATTTTTAAATTTATTCATTCTGAATTGTAACTATATCTTTCGTATAGATCTTATTACATGTTATTGCAAAGGGAAAGACCAATTTCATTATCTTTTTAATTAGTGTGGAAAATTTATTCATTTCCCTAAGAGACAGGTATTGAGTGGTGACCACGCGGCAGCCCTAGGTTCTAGGCACTGAGGATGAAACAGGAATGAATGCCTGTACCTGTGCCTAGTTCAGTGCGTAGCACATGCCGTAGATATTGTGAATGAATAACTCTTTTAACCTCAGTCTTGGAGAACATTTGGTATCTACTATATGATTTTAAAATAATTTTAGAAAATCTTAAAGTTTCTAAGTTATATCAGGGCTCTAAACTAAATACTGTTTTGAGAATATAATATACCCCTGTCTTAATTAATGGCATTATCAGAGGAGATTTGTAAAATGGTAGGAATAGTAGTGCTAAATACCAGCACTACTTTCCTAATACTGTTCTCCCTGTTGTTTTCAGAATCAATTTGTATCCTTTGAACCAGTGTCACCTGGTACTTAATGTGAGCGGGATAAGGAAGTGAAGTGATAAGGGGAGGAAGGGGAGTAGAGACATAACAAAAGGCTAAAGGAAATCAACCCCATAATAAAAATATACTGAGGATAAACTCCTAAAGTGAATGATAAGAGGGTAATCACCTATGCAAACTGAGTTTTAAAACATATTAAGGTATTCTAAATTTTCTTTCTTCATGTTGTTAGATTTTAATCTACCGTTCTCAGCTGATATAATCCTGACCAAAGAAAAGAATTCAAGTTCTCAAAGATCTACTCAGGAAAAATTATATTTAGAAGGAAGCGCCCCAGCCGGTCAGGTTTCTGCAGAAGTAAATGTTTTTCGACAAAGCAGACGACAGCGTAAAACTACCCATCGCTATTCTGTAAGAGACGCAAGAAAGACACAGCTCTCCACCTCAGATTCAGAAGTCAATTCAGATGACAAAAGTATAGTAATAACTAAGCATAGAAGGTCCCGTCTGCTGCAGCATTTTGTAACAAAGTCTCCTAAAGAAGACCACCTTACAGCTAAGCTTGACCACTTATCAACCAAAGAACAGACCCTTCCTGATACCATGGCTTTGGAAAATTCCAGAGAGAAGATTCCAAGACAGGAGTCAAACACTGACATTTTAAGTGAGCCAGCAGCCTTGTCTATCATCAGTCACATGCACAATTCTCCATTTGACTTATGTCATGTTTTGTTATCTTTATTAGAGAAAGTTTGTAAGTTTGACATTACCTTGAATCATAATTCTGCTCTAGCCGCCAGTGTAGTGCCCACTCTGACTGAGTTCCTAGTGGGTTTTGGGGACTGCTGTAATCTCAGCGACAATTTGGAGGGTCGGACAGTTTCTGCAGGTTGGACTGAAGAACCGGTGGCTTTGATTCAACGGATGCTTTTTCGAACAGTATTGCATCTTATGTCAGTAGATATTAGTATGGCAGAGATGATGCCAGAAAGTCTTAGAAAAAATTTAACGGAATTGCTTAGAGCAGCTTTAAAAATTAGAACTTGCCTAGAAAAGCAGCCCGACCCTTTTGCACCAAGACAAAAGAAAACACTACAAGAGGTCCAGGAAGATTTTGTGTTTTCCAAGTATCGCCATAGAGCTCTTCTTTTACCTGAGCTCCTAGAGGGAGTTTTACAGATCCTGATCTGTTGTCTTCAAAGTGCAGCTTCAAATCCTTTCTTCTTCAGTCAAGCCATGGATCTGGTTCAAGAATTCATTCAGCATCATGGATTTCATTTACTTGAAACAGCAGTTCTTCAAATGGAGTGGCTGGTTGTAAGAGATGGGGTTCCTCCTGAGGCCTCAGAACATTTGAAAGCCCTCATCAATAGTGTGATGAAAATAATGAGCACTGTCAAAAAAGTGAAATCAGAGCAACTTCATCATTCAATGTGTACAAGAAAAAGGCACAGACGGTGTGAATATTCCCACCTCATGCATCACCACAGAGATCTCTCAGGTCTGCTGGTTTCGGCTTTTAAAAACCAAGTTTCCAAAAGCCCGTTTGAAGAGACGGCAGATGGAGACGTGTATTACCCGGAGCGGTGCTGTTGCATTGCAGTGTGTGCTCACCAGTGTTTACGCTTACTGCAGCAGGCTTCCTTGAGCAGCACGTGCATCCAGATTCTCTCGGGTGTTCAGAACATCGGCATATGCTGTTGTATGGATCCCAAATCTGTGATCATTCCTTTGCTCTATGCTTTTAAATCGCCAGCACTGAAAAACTGTCGGCAGCATATATTAAATATCCTTACCAAACTTATTTTGGATCAGTTAGGAGGAGCCGAGATACCACAAAAAACTAAGAAAGCAGCTTGCAATATTTGTACCGTTGACTCAGATCAACTAGCCAAATTAGAAGAGACCCTGCAGGGAAACGCATGCGATGCTGAACCTTCCTCAGGTTTATCCAGTCCTTCTTACAGATTTCAAGGGATCCTGCCCAGCAGTGGATCTGAAGACTTGTTGTGGAAATGGGATGCCTTAGAGGCTTATCAGAATTTTGTTTTTGAAGAAGACAGATTATGTAGTGTGCAGATTGCAAGTCACATTTCCAGTTTAATCCAGAAAGGCAATATAGTTGTTCAGTGGAAATTGTATAACTACATATTTAATCCTGTGCTCCAAAGAGGAGTTGAATTAGCACATCATTGTCAACAGCTCGGCATTACTTCAGCTCAGACTCATGTATGTAGCCATCATAACCAGTGTTTGCCCCAGGAAGTGGTTCAGATTTATTTAAAAACTCTGCCTACCCTGCTTAAATCAAGGTTCGTGTGTGTGTGTGTGTGTGTGTGTGTGTGTGTGTGTGTGTAGATATTTTTTTCTCATTGTATGCTTTTGAATATCTTTATTATTTATTTTTTCCTAGGATTTAATTTTTAGTTTAACAACTACCAAAAAATTCCCATCCCATGTCAGATTTTTTTTTTAACATTTATGTATTTGTTCATTTGTTTGTTTTTACTGGGGTGGTCATAGAGAAGAGGATAGAGCCATTGATTTTAATTTCTCTGAAAAAAAGTAAAGTTTTAAATATATTTCTGAGAAAAAAATGGACACAACACAAATATCCAACAGCAGGGGCAAGGTTAAATTAATTATTTTATATTTTCTTGATGTAATATTATTAGCCATTAAAAAATAATGTTTAAAAGGATCATGTTGGGACATGAAAAAATGCTTATAATATTTTATCAATAAAATAAAAAAGTAAAAATATCATCTGCTTATTTACAACTAGGTAAAATATGCGTATACATAAAATGATAATTATTTATGGAGGTAGTGAAATTAAGGGAATTATTATTTTTTAAATACCATATCTACATTTATTGCCTAAGCAATATATGTGGAAAATACAGATAAGCAAAATGAAGAAAATTAGAATTACTTAGAATCCCATCAATGAGTTTTGCAGATTTTTTTAAAATTAATTAATTAATTTATTTATTTATTTATGGCTGTGTTGGGTCTTCGTTTCTGTGCAAGGGCTTTCTGTAGTTGCAGCAAGCGGGGGCCACTCTTCATCGCGGTGCGCGGGCCTCTCACTATCGTGGCCTCTCTTGTTGTGGAGCACAGGCTCCAGACGCGCAGGCTCAGTAGTTGTGGCTCACGGGCCTAGTCGCTCCGCGGCATGTGGGATCTTCCCAGACCAGGGCTCGAACCCGTGTCCCCTGCATTAGCAGGCAGATTCTCAACCACTGCGCCACCAGGGAAGCCCAGTTTTGCAGATTTTGTGATTATCAACTCTGATACTTAAAAAATAGGTTTATAAATAAAGCTTGCTTCTGATGGGTAGTTTGGCCTTTCAAATTAACGCATGTACCATTTAAAAAAACGTAATAAAATACAATGCATCTGTGATCATTATCTTTACAATCATTTTTTAAAAAATTCCTGACATTCTGACATTGTTTAAATAGAACTGACTTTGCTTTGAAAGCTTTTAACTCCTTGGCCTATTTGTGGACAGGGATCCAGATCCGTGAGTCTTACCTGAGACAGAGCTGAAAAACTTCACATCTGCAGTTCGGTTCTTTCCCTGTGTGACATACAGATTTAAAACAAACAAAAGTCCTGGGTGAACCATCAGGCAGACAAACAAATGGACACACAAATGCCTTCTATCAAATGTGATGGTGGCTGTGGCACTGAGAATTTATAGAGAAATTTGCCATTTGGAGAAAAATGCGCTTCGTTTAACTTAACTTGAGATGCGTTGCTTCGTTTAACTTGAGATGCGTTGCTTCCTTTAACTTGAGATACGTTGTAATCTGTTCTTTTCAAATGCTGCTGGAGTGTTTGAAGAAGGATGTAAAAGTAACTAGAAAGCCACTTGAGATCCTGGTCATATCTGAGGACTTAAGCCAGATAATTGATGAGTTGAAATAGGTAGTGTTTAGTATTTGCAGCAATGACATTTAAATAGTATATGTACCTACTTATAAATGATGTTGCTATATGTAAAAGCTCTTGTATTTTTTTTTTCTCTCACAGGGTAATAAGAGATTTGTTTTTAAGTTGTAATGGAGTGAACCAAATAATTGAATTAAATTACTTAGATGGTATTCGAAGTCACTCGCTAAAAGCATTTGAAACTCTGATAATCAGCCTAGGGCAACAACAGAAAGATTCTTCAATTCCAGGTATTGATGGGACAGACCTTGAACAGAAGGAGCTGTCATCTTTAAATGTCAGTACTTTGTACAACCAGCAAGCTTATTCAGATTCTCAGAGTCTTAGCAAATTTTATGCCCGCCTCAAAGATGCTTATCCAAAGAAACGGAAGTCTGTCACCCAGGATGTTCATATCAACACGATAAACCTCTTCCTCTGTGTGGCGTTCTTGTGCATAAGTAAAGAAGCAGAATCTGATAGAGAGTCAGCCAATGATTCAGAAGATACTTCTGGCTATGACAGTACAGCGAGCGAGCCTTTGCAGCACATGCTGCCATGTTTCTCTCTCGAGAGCCTCGTCCTGCCCTCTCCCAAACACATGCACCAAGCAGCAGACATTTGGTCAATGTGTCATTGGATCTACATGTTGAGTCCAGTTTTCCAGAAACAGTTTTATAGGCTTGGTGGTTTCCGAGTATGCCATAAATTAATATTTATGATAATACAGGAACTATTCAGAAGTCCTGAAGAGGAACAAGGGAGAAAGGAGGGAGATATAAATGTAGATGAAAACCAAGATTTACACAGACCTTCTCAATCTGAGATCACTGTGAAGGAAGATTTATTATCTTTGACTGTGAAGAGTGACCCCACACCATCAGAACTGGGTAGTCTGAAAAAGAGTGCTGACAGTTTAGGTAAATTGGAGTCACAGCCTATTTCTTCCATGAATGTGGAACAAATTCCAGCCACAGAAGCTGCTCCTGAGGAAGCAAAAGTATTTACGAATCAAGAGAGCAAGACCTCACTTCAGGGCATACGACTTTTGGAAGCCCTTTTGGCTATTTGTCTTCATGGCACCAGAGCTAGTCAGCAAAAGATGGAACTGGAGTTACCTAATCAGGTAGTAACTTGTCCTTCATCTAGCTATTGTGTTTTATATATATATATATATATATATATATATATATATATATATATATATATTATTTATTTATTTATTTATTTTATTTATTTTTATTTTTATTTTTTTAAAGTTCTAATGTAATACTATTGTCATTTTGTTTTTCCAAAGATTCTAAGTTTTGAGATGCTCCTGCATGCTTAGCACAGTACCAGGTACCGTGGCGGACACAGAGGAGTACATGACCCTGTTCTTGCCCGCAAGAAGCTTACGTTTTAGTTTGGAATTCAGAACCCACATGTGACACATTTACCAACTCTGAAAGGCATTAGTTACTCACTGAATGTCAGATGAGTAATAATGAGTATTGTATTTCAAAGTTCAGACTCTTCAGTCTTGGTGTGATTCTGTTTGGTGCCCTGCCCAGATCCCCTACCAAGCTGATCCCCCCGTCCACCGTCTGCTGCAGATGTTGGCTGCTGAGGACTCACATCTGCACCCATCTCCCAAGGAGTGCCCTTGGCCGACCTGGGGAGGGTGCTCAGAGCCGGTGATTGATGGGAATGGGTCTGGGATGGGGGTGCCAGTTTCTGTGGTGCAGCTGAGGCTCCAGAGCTTCCCATGGAATTAGGCTGGGGCTACACATTTATTCTGGAGCCACACCTTTGCCTGGCTTCTTCCCCCGACATATTCTGCCTCCCTCACACCTTTACAAATTTCTCCTGAGAGCATGTCTCAGAGAAAAAGGAGTCCTCAGTTTCGGACCTTGCTTCTAAGGACACTTCGAATATGGCAGATCCCTTCTTTCCTTACTAACTCACCCCTAACCGTTCTGTCAGCCAGCAGGCTCTCCCGACTGCAGTCCCACCCTCCATAATGCCTCCTGTCTAAAACATCTTGATGCCTCCACGTTGCTCACAATTAAAATAGACACTCCTTAGTATAGCACGCAGAGCCCATCACAGTCTTGCTTTCACTTCCTTGTTTAGCCTAATTTCCTGCAATCCTTCACCATGCTGCAATCAGCCATACTGAGCTGACAGCTTCTTGAGATGCCATTCTTTGTCATCACTTCTGTACTTTTGTACCTGTTCTTCTGCCTGGCGTATTCTCTCTCTCTGCTTCTATGCCTGCTGTCTCCAACTTGTTCTTCATTGTTCATCTCATACAGTCCTTCTTCTGGACACTTTGACAGGTCTCTCAGGCACATCCTCTCTTTTCTGTACTCAGAGAACTTTATTTATAGCTCTCGTATGGTCACCATCATATCTTGTCTGTATGTATTTGTGTCTCACATTGGATGGAGATAATTCCTTAGGGAAGAAGTCAGTTTCCTATCCATCCTTATGGCCTCATCCCCTAGTAGAGGAACGAAGGCAAGCAGTGAGAGTTCCCCTCAAGGACAGATGGGAAGGAGTAAAGAAGGGAGGAAGAGAAAAGGATTAGAACATAAGTGCTTCTTAGAGTCTTAAGGAATCTCCAAGAAGAAGGAATTTGTAAAATCTAGAGATGGTTAATCAAACCCCTGAAGTTTTAACTAAACATTTTTTGCAGGATACAATTAATTTATGGTACATTGAAATTCAAAACCAAATAAGATGAGTAAAGCATTTGATAAATTAAAATGTTGTTATTAATTGTAACAGTAGGATGTTTGTATAAGCGCTAGGTATTTATAGTCATTTTAATTTCATATCAACTGCAAATAAATGGACTAGCGTTTACTTAAGTAACTATTAATTTATCATTTGTTTTGTCACTTTAATTTTTTCTTAAAGCATGTTAATATTCTTAGTCTCTTTTTTTTTTTTTTTACCTTAGAACTTGTCTGTGGAAAATATACTGCTTGAAATGAGGAGCCATCTTTCCAAGTCAAAGGTGATTGAAACAGAATTAGCAAAGCCTTTATTTGATGCCCTGCTTCGAGTTGCACTGGGGAATCATTCAGCAGATTTTGATCACGATGATGCTATGACTGAGAAGGTATGAATAACTGACAGTTGTGTTGTTTGGGTGTGACTGGCAGAGGCAGAAGCGTGTGGGATGGGAGTAAGGCACCAATGAATGTGGTTAGGACATACGGGCCAGGATTTGGTCATGTGAGTTCGATGGGCCGTGTTGCCATCATGTGGGGTGGATTGTATTTAGTCAGTGCCGTATCTCATAAAAAACAGGAGAGCAGTATGACATGCTTTTCTTCATCTAATCTGGAGATTTCTGAGAATTACTTCTAGTTAAGTGGAAAGGTATTATTTGATAAGTCTTATGTATAAACTGATAAGTTTATTAAATAACAATTCAGGGATGGCAGTGACTCAGCTGTCTTATTTGATCCTATATTGGTGCAACTAATATTTCCAGAACTCTCTTCTCACTTTAATTTTAAATCACTCAGCATTAAAAATGACTAGTACTTGCATAGAAAATAGCAGTCATAGTTTTTTAGTTCTGTTAACGTTGTTTTCTAAAAGAACTATTTTAATTTTTTTTCCTGAAACTCGGATACATATTTAGTTAATTCCCTCTCCTTTCATGTTTCTTTACCGTTAGTTAATTGTCACCTCTCCTTTATCCTTATGTAACTTCTTTTTAAATTCCTTGGTCTGGACATACATTGGCATTTTATAATCTTCTGCCATAATTTTTTATGTTACTGTTTGTCATAACTTAAAAACTTACTGAAATAACTACTAATGCCTTCATCATATTACTGAATCAGTTGGTTAACTGGAAAATATTAAAATACCTACCTAGACACATTCACAGAAAGACAGACAAGATGAAAAGGCAGAGGGCTATATACCAGATGAAGGAACAAGATAAAACCCCAGAAAAACAACTAAATGAAGTGGAGATAGGCAACCTTCCAGAAAAAGAATTCAGAATAATGATGGTGAAGATGATACAGGACCTCGGAATAAGAATGGAGGCAAAGATCGAGAAGATGCAAGAAATGTTTAACAAAGACCTAGAAGAATTAAAGAACAAACAAACAGAGATGAACAATACAATAACTGAAATGAAAACTACACTAGAAGGAATCAATAGCAGAATAACTGAGGCAGAAGAACGGATAAGTGACCTGGAAGACAGAATGGTGGAATTCACTGCTGCGGAACAGACTAAAGAAAAAAGAATGAAAAGAAATGAAGAAAGCCTAAGAGACCTCTGGGACAACATCAAACGCAACAACATTCGCATTATAGGGGTCCCAGAAGGAGAAGAGAGAGAGAAAGGACCAGAGAAAATATTTGAAGAGATTATAGTCGAAAACTTCCCTACATAGGAAAGGAAATAGCCACCCAAGTCCAGGAAGCGCAGTGAGTCCCATACAGGATAAACCCAAGGAGAAACACGCTGAGACACATAGTAATCAAATTGGCAAAAATTAAAGACAAAGAAAAATTATTGAAAGCAGCAAGGGAAAAACGACAAATAACATACAAGGGAACTCCCATAAGGTTAACAGCTGATTTCTCAGCAGAAACTCTACAAGCCAGAAGGGAGTGGCATGATATACTTAAAGTGATGAAAGGGAAGAACCTAAAACCAAGATTACTCTACCCGGCAAGGATCTCATTCAGATTCGATGGAGAAATCGAAAGCTTTACAGACAAGCAAAAGCTAAGAGAATTCAGCACCACCAAACCAGCTCTACAACAAATGTTAAAGGAACTTCTCTAAGTGGGAAACACAAGAGAAGAAAAGGACCTACAAAAACAAACCCAAAACAATTAAGAAAATGGTCATAGGAACATACATATCGATAATTACCTTAAACGTGAATGGATTAAATGCTCCAGCCAAAAGACACAGGCTTGCTGAATGGATACAAAAACAAGACCCATATATATGCTGTCTACAAGAGACCCACTTTAGACCTAGGGACACATACAGACTGAAAGTGAGGGGATGGAAAAAGATATTCCATGCAAATGGAAATCAAAAGAAAGCTGGAGTAGCTATACTCATATCAGATAAAATAGACTTTAAAATAAAGAATGTTACAAAAGACAAGAAAGGACACTACATAATGATCAAGGGATCAATCCAAGAAGAAGATATAACAATTATAAATATATATGCACCCAACATAGGAGCACCTCAATACATAAGGCAACTGCTAACAGCTATAAAAGAGGAAATCGACAGTAACACAATAATAGTGGGGGACTTTAACACCTCACTTACACCAATGGACAGATCATCCAAAATGAAAATAAATAAGGAAACAGAAGCTTTAAATGACACAATAGACCAGATAGATTTAATTGATATTTATAGGACATTCCATCCAAAAACAGCAGATTACACTTTCTTCTCAAGTGCACACGGAACATCCTCCGGGATGGATCACATCTTGGGTCACAAATCAAGCCTCAGTAAATTTAAGAAAATTGAAATCATATCAAGCATCTTTTCTGACCACAACGCTATGAGATTAGAAATGAATTACAGGGAAAAAAACGTAAAAAACACAAACACATGGAGGCTAAACAATACGTTACTAAATAACCAAGAGATCACTGAAGAAATCAAAGAGGAAATCAAAAAATACCTAGAGACAAATGACAATGAAAACACGATGATCCAAAACCTATGGGATGCAGCAAAAGCAGTTCTAAGAGGGAAGTTTATAGCTATACAAGCCTACCTAAAGAAACAAGAAAAATCTCAAGTAAACAATCTAACCTTACACCTAAAGGAACTAGAGAAAGAAGAACAAACAAAACCCAAAGTTAACAGAAGGAAAAAAATCATAAAGATCAGAGTGGAAATAAATGAAATAGAAACAAAGAAAACATAACAAAGATCAATAAAACTAAAAGCTGGTTCTTTGAGAAGATAAACAAAACTGATAAGCCATTAGCCAGACTCATCAAGAAAAAGAGGGAGAGGACTCAAATCAATAAAATTAGAAGTGAAAAAGGAGAAGTTACAACAGACACCGCAGAAATACAAAGCATCCTAAGAGACTACTACAAGCAACTCTATGCCAATAAAATGGACAACCTGGAAGAAATGGACAAATTCTTAGAAAGGCATAACCTTCCAAGACTGAACCAGGAAGAAACAGAAAATATGAACAGACCAATCACAAGTAATGAAATTGAAACTGTGATTAAAAATCTTCCAACAAACAAAAGTCCAGGACCAGATGGCTTCACAGGTGAATTCTATCAAACATTTAGAGAAGAGCTAATACCCATCCTTCTCAAACTCTTCCAAAAAATTACAGAGGAAGGAACACTCCCAAACTCATTCTATGAGGCCACCATCACCCTGATACCAAAACCAGACAAAGATACTACAAAAAAAGAAAATTACAGACCAATATCACTGATGAATATAGATGCAAAAATCCTCAACAGAATACTAGCAAACAGAATCCAACAACACATTAAAAGGATCATACACCACGATCAAGTGGGATTTATCCCAGGGATGCAAGGATTCTTCAATATATGCTAATCAATCAAAGTGATACACCATATTAACAAATTGAAGAATGAAAACCGTATGATCATCTCAATAGATGCAGAAAAAGCTTTTGACAAAATTCAACACTGATTTATGATAAAAACTCTCCAGAAAGTGGGAATAGAGGGAACCTACCTCAACATAATAAAGGCCATATACAACAAATCCATGGCAAACATCATTCTCAATGGTGAAAAACTGGAAGCATTTCCTCTAAGATCAGGAACGAGACAAGGGTGTCCACTCTCACCACTATTATTCAACATAGTTTTGGAAGTCCTAGCCACGGCAATCAGAGAAGAAAAAGAAATAAAAGGAATACAAATTGGAAAAGAAGAAGTAAAACTGTCACTGTTTGCAGATGACATGATATTATACATAGGGAATCCTAAAGATGCCACCAGAAAACTACTAGAGCTAATCAGTGAATTTGGTGAAGTTGCAGGATACAAAATTAATGCACAGAAATCTCTTGCATTCCTATACACTAATGATGAAAAATCTGAAAGAGAAATTATGGAAACACTCCCATTTACCATTGCAACAAAAAGAATAAAATACCTAGGAATAAACCTACCTAGGGAGACAAAAGACCTGTATGCAGAAAACTATAAGACACTGATGAAAGAAATTAAAGATGATACCAACAGGTGGAGAGATATACCATGTTCTTGGATTGGAAGACTCAATATTGTGAAAATGACTCTACTACCCAAAGCAATCTACAGATTCAATGCAATCCCTATCAAATTACCAATGGCATTTTTTACGGAACTAGAACAAATCATCTTAAAATTTGTATGGAGACACAAAAGACCCCGAATAGCCAAAGCAGTCTTGAGGGAAAAAAACGGAGCTGGAGGAATCAGACTCCCTGACTTCAGACTATACTACAAAGCTACAGTCATCAAGACAATATGGTACTGGCACAAAAACAGAAACATAGATCAATGGAACAAGATAGAAAGCCCAGAGATAAACCCACACACCTATGGTCAACTAATCTATGACAAAGGGGACAAAGATATGCAATGGAGAAAAGACAGTCTCTTCAATAAGTGGTGCTGGGAAAACTGGACAGCTACATGTAAAAGAATGAAATTAGAACACTCCCTAACACCATACACAAAAATAAACTCAAAATGGATTCGAGACCTAAATGTAAGACCGGACACTATAAAACTCTTAGAGGAAAACATAGGAAGAACACTCTTTGACATAAATCACAACAAGATCTTTTTTGATCCACCTCCTAGAGTAATGGAAATAAAAACAAAAATAAACAAATGGGACCTAATGAAACTTCAAAGCTTTTGCACATCAAAGGAAACCATAAACAAGACGAAAAGACAACCCTCAGAATGGGAGAAAATATTTGCAAACGAATCAACGGACAAAGGATTAATCTCCAAAATATATAAACAGCTCATTCAGCTCAATATTAAAGAAACAAACAACCCAATCCAAAAATGGGCAGAAGACCTAAATAGACATTTCTCCAAAGAAGACATACAGATGGCCAAGAAGCACATGAAAAGATGCTCAACATCACTAATTATTAGAGAAATGCAAATCAAAACTACAATGAGGTATCACCTCACACCAGTTAGAATGGGCATCATCAGAAAAATCTACAAACAACAAATGCTGGAGAGGGTGTGGAGAAAAGGGAACCCTCTTGCACTGTTGGTGGGAATGTAAATTGATACAGCCACTATGGAGAACAGTATGGAGGTTCCTTAAAAAACTAAAAATAGATTTACCATATGATCCAGCAATCCCACTACTGGGCGTATACCCAGAGAAAACCATAATTCAAAAAGACATATGCACCCCAATGTTCATTGCAGCACTATTTACAATAGCCAGGACATGGAAGCAACCTAAGTGTCTATCGACAGACGAATGGATAAAGAAGTTGTGGTACATATATACAGTGGAATATTACTCAGCCATAAAAAGGAAGGAAATTGAGTCATTTGTTGAGACGTGGATGGATCTAGAGACTGTCATACAGAGTGAAGTAAGTCAAAAAGAGAAAAACAAATATCTTATATTAATGCATGTATGTGGAAACTAGAAAAATGGTACAGATGAGCCGGTTTGCAGGGCAGAAGTTGAGACACAGATGTAGAGAACAGACATATGGACACCAAGGGGGGAAAACTGCGGTGGGGTGGGGATGGTGGTGTGCTGAATTGGGCGATTGGGATTGACATGTATACACTGATGTGTATAAAATTGATGACTAATAAGAACCTGCAGTATAAAAAAACAAACAAACAAAACAACTAATACTATCATTGGGTTATTTGTATGGAAATATGTTAATATAAATGTTTCAGACATTACGTGAAATTTCTAAAAATCTTATATGTGCTGGTATAATGTTATAAGTCATAATTCTAGTTATTACTTTAAAATGTATATCTCAGAAATAACTAAATTTCCTTGTCAATTGCACTATTATGAACTTCCATCAAATCTTTTAACTGTGGTCATTTTTAAGTCTTTTGTCATTTACAGACAGTTCTGGGTGTACTCTGATGCTTTTGCAAATATGTTCCTATAAAAGGGGTTCATCTTCAAGGAATTCATAGAAAAGACTCTGACAAGTACAGGTTTCTGGTAACTGTACTGCTGAAGTGAATGAATAAGCATTTTCAGAACTCTAATGAAAAACTGATGAACTCATAAAAGTGCTAATAAAAGATCAAGATAAAAAAAAAATTAATTACATGGGACTGAGTGAACTGATGAGGATGATTATAATTTTTGTGACTTTCTGTTTGAATTAAAAAAAAAAAAATCCCACAAGGACTCAGAGGCAAAGAATATACAAATCAATTTTCACTGCAAAGTAAAGGAGCTGTTACAGTGGAGGATTACTGGACTGAATGTCAATATTATGACATAGTATGAGTGTGTTTCATGTTTGGTAATTGCAATCATTGTTGCTTTTGTTGTGGTCATCCATTTACAATGCTTGGTGTCAGTCTATTTATCTCTTGTAAAAATAAAATACAGTGTGTGTGTGTGAAGAAAAACCAAAAACAAAAAAAACAAAACCTTCTTGATAAAACAAAACAAAAAAAAAACAAAAAAATAAATAAAATAAAATAAAATACCTACCTAAAATGTCAAAATACCTAGGTAGGTTAAAATACCTACCTACTTATTAAAAAAAAAGTTTACTCTACCTTTTATTACTGTTGCAATGATAAAATACTCTGAGCTTCTTCCAGTGTGTTTTCTAAAATGAAGATATTAGTAGCATTTTTATAAGAGAAGGAAAATTTCATGCCACACGATATTGCACAGGGAGTTAATGCTGGAACTCTTGATTTCTGAGATGCTTGTATATAGACAACTGCATTCTGAAATCTTAAAATTAATTTCCTTGAAAATTTTTCATCTCTTCTCTGGTTGTCTAATTTATGAAACACTTTATTTATAAAAATCCTATGAAAAAATCTTTTCCATGAACAAATATGTAAAAATAATACATGTTTATTCACGTGAAGTTGTAAGAAGTACAACTTAATTCTACCTCATTGTGGTTTTTAGTCATTTCTTATCATATAACTAGAATGAAATTTCTTAGACTTATTTTTCAGTAAAACTGAAATGGCCTATAGCTTAATCTTTTGGGACAGCTATTTTTTGAGGTGTTAATCAAGAAAATTATTCTGCGTGAATTTCATAATGTGTAATGGTTAATATCGATGCCTAAGATTTTTTTTTCTTAAAATACCGAAGCTGTCCTTAAAATGACTTTTGAGTAGTAAATACCTTATTTATGAAAAATGAACAAACATTACAGCTTTTGCCTTTTAATTACACTGATCTTGTAGAGTCATCAGTCTGAAGAAGAATTGTCATCCCAACCTGGTGATTTTTCAGAAGAAGCTGAGGATTCTCAGTGTTGCAATATTAAACTTTTGGTTGAAGAAGAAGGTTATGAAGCAGATACTGAAAGCAATCCTGAGGATAGTGAAACCTGGGATGATGGTAAAATATCACTGAAGTACTTGTGATTGGATTTGAAGTCAGATTATTAATTAGCAAATGGTTCATAATAATATCACTTTAGAATTTTGTATTGCCTTACATTTAAAAAGTGCATTGCATCATCATTTCATTTGATCTTGACAACAAATTTTGGCATTCTTGTAAGCAGTTTAAAACAATGAGATATATTTTGTTATCACAAACATTGACCGAGTGCCTAAGAATACAGGGTAGAGGAAGTCCCTGGTTTCATATATATTCTAGTGGAAAAGACAAACAATAAGTATCAGAAATAAGCAGTATGAAGAAATAAAACAGGGTGATGTGATAGTGATTGGGTGGTCGGAGAAGGCCTCTCTGAAGATATGTTTACGTTGAGGCCTAAATACAAAAGGAAACATTGACAGGAAGAGCATTGCAGGCAGTTTGTTATAAAGATTAAATAATATAAGGAATGCAGACATCTCTTTGTGGCCTCCAAGGATGCTGCAGCATAGATTTCTTCTTAGTTCACCGCAGCCCAACTTGTTTAGGATGGAACGACATTGCATATGATCCTTTGTTTCCAGGCCTAAAACTTGGGTAGAATGGAAAATATGGATTGTCAGAGCCAAGAGATTTCTGGGAAGGCTCCATCTTTTAATCTGCGGATCTTGTGACTGTGCCAGTACTGTTAGTCTTCACTAAGTTTGCAGTAGTTTATCTTCCTCAAAGTCTATTTTCTCTTTCCCACTGAGTGAATGGGAATAATCACTGATGTCCTGCTGAAAGGGCTTGATGGGCCCATAGCAGATATTTTTTGTTTCTTTGTTTTTTGTTTTTTTTTTACCATAAAGAGAGTGAAAAGAACAAAGGAACAGCCACGAATTGAGAGCCACACACATATATATTCATGTAGCTTACTTGATTCATTAAACAAACTACTTTAATATGTTTTTTCCAGTTTTATTGAGAAATAATTGACATACGTCACTGTATAAGTTTAAGGTGGTTGGATTGACATATACTGTGAAATGATCACCACATAGGTTTAGTTAGCATTCATCATCTCATATAGATACAATAAAAAGAAAAGAAATAAACATTTCTCCTTGTGATGAGAACTCTTAGAATCTACTCTCTTAACTTTCCTGTATATCATACAGCAATGGTGACTATAGTCATCGTGTTGTACATTATATCCCTAGTACTTACTTATCTTATAACTGGAAGTTTGTACCTTTTAACCACCTTCTTCCACTTCTCCCTCCCCCCCACCTCCTGAGCAGGTGCTTTTGAAAAAATATTGGTTTAATAGTGTTAGTTTTTTTTGTTTGTTTGTTGTTTTGGCCGCACTGTGCGGCATGCGTGATCTTAGTTCCCTGACCAGGGACCTAACCTGCGCTCCATGCAATGGAAGCACGAAGTCTTAACCGCTGGACTGCCAGGGAAGTCCCAACAGTGTTAGTTTTATCAGAGTACAGACATGATTTTATAATGATAGGTTTCCTCCTTTTTGTAAGTTTGCTAAATAGATCTTAATTTAAAGAATTTTGGTCTAGGTAGAAATTTATACATTTCTTACCTATATGAACTTTTTAAGAGTACAGCAGTTTCTTTAAAGAGCATAACAGTTAAAATTTCCAAAATGTAATATTCATTGAAATTACTTGAAATTGAAATTCATTGAAAGTCTTGTCTGTTTCTCATTTATGAAGAAGACAAAGTATAAAATTCTTCCAACCGATAGCCAGACCTACTGTTTTCACAGAGATATGGGCAAACAAATGAACTACCCTGTGATTTAGGTATTTTGGTGTCAGAAAGTTTGGGATAGTATTTTTTTCCAGTTGTGTCAAAGGAGTGTGTTAAATCTGTGTCACAGGTCTGTAAAAATTACAGTTGATAATATTCGTGGTTCTAGTGAAGATCAAAATTACTTTTAAGGCTACTCATTTATCTTCAAAATATCCATATGACTTGATTTTTCAGGATACGTATTGTAATCAAAAGTCAAGCAGTAGGAAAAGGTTTTGTGAGCATCTTATAAATAGCACTTTTGCCACTAGATCTCCTAAATGATGAATGAGATTTGAAATATTTTTTCAATGTTTAGGGAATAAAAATAATCTTTTCTTTTCCCCCTTTTAGGGGTAGACTTAAAGCCTGAAGTAGAAAGTTTCAGTGCATCAAGCAGTCCAAATGACTTACTTGAAAACCTCACTCAAGGGGAATTAATTTATCCTGAGATTTGTATGCTGGAATTAAATTTGCTTTCTACTGGTAAAGCCAAACTTGATGTGCTTGCCCATGTATTTGAGAGTTTTTTGAAAATCATCAGACAGAAAGAAAAGAATATTTTTCTACTCATGCAACAGGTAAAAGATGTATTTAGTTAAATGTGATCAATATTTACCACACGCATGCCCCAATTACTCACCTCTTTGTTTATATATAACCCAACTTGTCTGAAAATTGAGATGATTACTTACCTTTTATAATACCTTAATGTATGTTTTTAGTACAAGTGATATTCTAAAAATCCTCTATTTCCATAGTTCTCCGAAGTAGCGTAAAAATTAATGTTGTCATTGGCTAACTAATAAGAATCCTAGTATGTTTCTGAGAATGGATAATATTTGAAAAATTGCATTTAATTTTAATATATGGTCATTGTTTTGAAAACTCAGAAAACAAAACAGCATGAAAAACAAAATGAAAATTATGTATAATCCTACACATAGCATTCTCTCCACTTATTTAAAAATACCTAGAAATGTGTATACAGTAGACTATCAAGTAGTCTATTATGATATTACAGTTGCTTCATGCTTTCATGAGGTAAGAAATTTAATTTCTTATGTTTTGTTTTTTAATCTTCAGGGAACTGTGAAAAATCTTTTAGGAGGGTTCTTGAGTATTTTAACACAGACTGATTCTGATTTTCAAGGTGCGTTGAAACTGTTTTAAACCATAGCTTTGAAATAATTTTGTTGCCATGTGAAATGAAGAGTTGACAATAATGGCTTCCATTGGCATAGTGCTGTGTGGTTTCAAAAGTAGCTTTATATGCATCATCTCTTTTGTTTCTCAGAACCATCCAATGCGGTAGACATAGTATAAGTATCTTGAGTTTATAGAGAGGAAAATCTAGATTCCAGGGGATCGAATTAGTTGTTCAGGGTCGTATACATAGAGGTGGCATTGCGAGGGCTGTAACCCAGTCTAAACACTGTGTTGCTGCTTGATCAGGTATCGCTTGAGTGCCCGCTCTCTACTCTGTACTTTCACAGACATTTGAGAAATTCATAATGAATACGTAATATGATTATATTATATACACTAGATAGAAACCTAGATTTTAGTTGGAGAAACCTAAATTGTAATTGGAGAATTAAGGCTGACATACACAAAATGTTAATTTGGGTTTGTCACATATTTTCTCATGATCCAATTCAAGTTATGCATTTTGGGCATGCATACCTCACAAGTGATGCTATGCCTTTTCACAGTGCATATCTAGGGGTTCATGATATCTGTATCTTCTTATTACTGGTGATGTTGACTTTGATCACTTGGTTAAGGTGGTGTTTTGCCAGGTGTTTCCATTGTTAAGTTAGTTTTTTCTCTTTATAATTAGGAAGTTTCTTATGGGGAGATAACTTAAGGCTATGTAAATATCCTTTTTTCATCATACTTTAACCCACTCGTTTTAGCATCCATTGATGATTCTTGACTGAAACAGTTAATATGGTGGTTTGCCAAATAGTAATTTTCTGTTTCCATCATTCCATCTTCATCTGTTAATTGGGATTACACTGTAAGGAAAAGCCTTCCCTTCTTCCCCATCTACTTAGTGTATGGGTATATTTTTATTTATTGTGCTGGGCACTTAGTGGACTTTTTTGATCTGAAGACTTATTTCCAGCTTAGCTCTGAGAAATTCTATTCCATTATTTTTTAATAACAGCTTTACTGAGATATAATTCGTATACATGAGATATATTTGTGATATAATTGAGATATATTAATACACTATACCATTCACCCATTTAAAGTGTACAATTTACTGTTTTTTAGTAGGTTCAGAGCTGTCCATGTTAAAACGTTTTCATCGCACCAAGAGAAACCCCATACCCTGTAGCAGTCACTCCCTCTTTCCCCTTCACCCTCCCCCACGCACGTGCCCCAGCCCCTGGCAGTCACTAATCTATTTCCTGTCTTATAGATTTACCTATTCTAGATATTTCATGTAAATGGAATATGTGGTTTTTCGTGACTGGCTTCTTTCGCTTAGCATAATATTTTCATCCATGTTATAGCATACATCAGTACTTCAGGTTTTTAGAAATCATTTTTTTATTTTATTTTGATTTAATGTAGATTGCTTTTTAATTTTTTTATTAATAAGCTTTATTTTTTACAACAGCTTTACCTTTACAGAGAGATTGAGCAGATAGTACAGAGAGTACCCAGATTAACCTTAGTATATTTGCTATAATTAATGAACCTATATTGTTATATTATTATTAACTAATGTCCATAGTTTATTCAAATTGCCTTAGTGTGTACCTAATGTTCTTCTGTTTAAAGATCTTAGCCAGGATTCACATTGCATTTAGTTGTCATACCTCCTTAGGTTCCCTCTTGGCTGTGACAATTTCTTAGACTTTCCCTGTTTAATGACCTTGAGAGTTTTGAGGAGGACTGATCATACTGTAGAATGTCCCCCTGCTGAATTTGTCTGATGTTTTCCTCACTGTGGTATCTCACTGTGGTTTTGATTTGCATTTCCGTAACGATTAGTGACATTGATCATCTTTTCGTGTACTTGTTAGCCATCTGTATATCTTCTTTGGAGACATGTCTATTCAAATCCTTCACCCTTTTTCAAAATCAGGGTGTTTCTTTTTTTGTCGTTGAGTATTAGGAGTTCTCTGTGTACTCTGTATACTCTTCAATTCCTATTTTTCCCCTTGGTTAGGCAACTCGGCCAGTCTGCAGACTTTTACAGTTATACCTGGTAGCCCTGATGCTAACATCCCACCATACATCTCAGCTTTTTCTTGGCAGAAGCCATTCAGTTTCTTTTGAGAAGAGTTTACAGGTTTGGGGCATAAAGGTAAAAGGGGACTTATCTATGCTATATACTCGGAATCAAGGAGAAAGGTGGATGTCACAGACAGACCTTTTAGTAATCCCTGTGCTTGCAGCCCCGTCTTACTTCCTCCCCAGATTGGGGACAGATCGGCTCTTCGTTCCTCTGAGCCCCTTTGTAATTCAAAGAGATTCTAGGCTGCAGCTTTCTCTTTTATCTGTCTCTCCTTCCATCTTCAAGAAATATTTTTAAATCTCTCACTTGACCTGCTCCCAATGCCCACTGCCTCCCCACTTTTTTCCTGTTATGGGTTTCTTCCTTTTTGTTATTCTGAACTTTCAGTTCAGTGACTTTTTGGTGGTAGACAAAGGCATATGTATATGTGTGTGCATATCTCTATTCCCCCATTTTGAACTGGAACCTGTTAGTTTTGAACTGGAAAAAAAAATCTAAGCACATACACTTTACATCGATCATGTTATTTTCCTACTCTAAAACCTTTAACTGATTGATGTAACTTACAGGATAAAGTCCATGCTATTTTATAGTCTTGTTGCTCAAGTTTCTTTCTAGATATGTCTACCATTACACTACTGTATCAGTTCACTGCTTCTACAAAACATGTTGCTGAAACATGACTTCTATTCTCAGGTTTTATATCAGAATTATTTTGTCATGTCCAAAAGGGAGATAATATTTATTTTGTAGGACTTATTTTTGGTTAGGATCGGCTGAGATTATGCATGCAAATATACTTCGATCGCTGTAATATACGCTACAAATATTTGTTTTACTCTAGAAAGTTATATGAATGTGTGTATTACCAATTATATTTCATACTAAACCCCATGATAGAATAAAGTGTTCAAACTAATCATTTGTCATATTTTAGTGTTTTCGTAATTTTTAATACTTCCACTTTTACTTATGTCGTCTAATTTTCTATTTAGAAAGTTATAGTCATAAATTAAACATTTTCAACATGAGAAGGTAGCAGACTGTTTTATGGTACCTAACAGCTTATTTAAGAAATACTGTATTAATTTATGCTTCTTTAAGTAATACCTTTATTTTACTTTGAGCTAACCAATCTTTAAGAAAAGTGGTTTTGTTGTTGTTTGTCAGTTGGTTAGTTGGTTTGCATTTAATTATACTGTTATTTCTTCAGCAAATTTTTGGATTATTAGAGTATTTATAATCCATTCAAGATGTGACAATAGTGTTTGATCCCTTTCAGTGAAATTGCTTATTCCGTTCTTTTAATTATTGTATATCGGCTTTAATTTTCCCCCTCTCTCTTTCTTTAATTTAGCATGCCAGAGAGTACTGGTGGATCTTTTGGTATCTTTGATGAGTTCAAGAACATGTTCGGAAGAGCTAACCCTTCTTTTGAGAATATTTCTGGAGAAATCTCCTTGTACAGTAAATATGCTATAATTTGCCATTTTTTCACTGATACCTAATAGAATATTTTTTTATTATTTAGAAATCACTAAGCTCCCTCTTTTGATGTGGTAATTATTATATAGTCAGCTCCATGTTATTATATGTGAAATTCTCGATTATTTTGTTATTTACACAATTTTAACCATTTTGCTTCGATTTTGGCTAGCTAGACATATCATTGGGAACATAGTCCCTTTACCCCATTCCACCCCAAGTCTTTGTGCTTAAGAAATGCTAAATAATTTTAATTACTAAAGATAATTATAAGTAATTATAACCATTTTGAGAGTTACCCTGTTTTTTAAGAAAATTATTATTCACTCTTCATTTATCTTCTATCACTTGTCCATTGGTGCAGCTTAGTGATTTTTAGACCGTTCTTTGCTGAGAAACCCATTTTTATAATGAAATCTTGACTAGAAGCATAAGCAAATAAAACAGAAAACTTCGGAGCTACTTTCTTTGAAGCAAGGTTGGAGGATGTTCCTGAGCCCTGCCCATTTCACCACCCCACTTGAGCCTTGTAGACCCCGAGGGAGCTCTGTGGAACACAAGGTCAAAAACCACTAGTGTAATGGAGAACAGTATGGAGGTTCCTTAAAAAACTAAAAATAGAACTACCATATGACCCAGCAATCCCACTACTGGGCATATACCCTGAGAAAACCATAATTCAGAAAGAGTCATGTACCACAATGTTCATTGCAGCTCTCTTTACAATAGCCAGGACATGGAAGCAACCTAAGTGTCCATCGACAGGTGAATGGATAAAGAAGATGTGGCACATATATACAATGGAATATTACTCAGCCATAAAAAGAAATGAAATTGAGTTATTTGTAGTGAGGTGGATGGACCTAGAGTCTGTCATACAGAGTGAAGTAAGTCAGAAAGAGAGAAACAAATACCGTATGCTAACACATATATATGGAATCTAAAAAAAAAAATGCTTCTGAAGAACCTAGGGGCAGGACGGGAATAAAGACTCAGACCTACTAGAGAATGGACTTGAGACGCGGGGAGGGGGAAGGGTAAGCTGGGACAAAGTGAGAGAGTGGCATGGACATATATACACTACCAAATGTAAAACCGATAGCTAGTGGGAAGCAGCCGCATAGCACAGGGAGATCAGCTCCGTGCTTTGTGACCACCTAGAGGGGTGGGATGGGGAGGGTGGGAGGGAGGGAGACGCAAGAGGGAAGAGATATGGGGACATACGTATATGTATAGCTGATTCACTTTGTTATAAAGCAGAAACTAACACACCATTGTAAAGCAATTATACTCCAATAAAGATGTTAAAAAAAAAAACACTCATGTAGACAATTGAGAACTGACTATATATTTATGGAATGTTTCTATTCTATTTTTCTGAGTTCATTTATCATTGTAATAATCAACATTAGATGTTATTTTATGCATGGGTAGGGCATTGTACTGGGTTAATCTTTTCTATTTTTTTACTTGTCTCCTTAGTCATTGCTTTTCCCTTTAATTAAATACTTGTTTCCTGTCATCTCTTCTGTACATTCTGTGTTTGAGTTTAACCAAAAACTTGTAATTATAAATAAACCTAAAAACCTTATTTTAGTTTACCAAACAGAGATGAAAGAAATTTTATTTGATTAGGGAAAAGGCATGTAAAATAAGGTGGAAAGTAACGGAGCACTCAATTTTGTGAAGTCAGTCATGCTGTAAATGCCATTCAGAAATATGAAGAATTTGTAAGGTCTCTGATTCTATCCCTCATTTAAAAATAATTGATAGAAGCAACTATAGTGTACTTGGGAATAAACATCTTTCTTTGTTAGAAATGATTCCTGATATAATCATTGTATTTAATTGCTAGTACTTAAAACCAACTCATAACTTTTCAGGTTTGTACCTTAAAAGCATCTAAATCTAAAACAAATTAACCACAAGAGATTATATATTTTAAGACCGAAATCTCTGTTTCATATTTTATCTTAACTACACACAAAAAATGAAAATTTTAATGATATAGTAGATAGGAAGGTATTTAAATAGGAATGCTGATATGCATATGTATATGTTTGCATTTTCATTTATAACCTGACTTTCAAGATTATTATGTACCTTGTAACATGATTGTAAAGTTTTGTGTGGTTTTCTTCTCCTCTAGGAAATTCTTCTTCTGGGTATTCTGAAAATTGTTGAAAGTGACATTACTATGAGTCCTTCACAGCATCTAACCTTCCCTTTGCTGCATACTCCAAATTTAAGCAATGGTGTTTCATCTTTTTCACAAAAGTGTCCCGGGATTCTAAACAGTAAGGCCATGGGGTTATTAAGAAGAGCACGAGTTTCGCGGAGCAAGAAGGAAGGTGACAGTGACAGTTTTCCCCAGCAGCTGCTTTCCTCTTGGCACGTAGCCCCCGTCCACTTGCCATTGCTAGGACAAAACTGCTGGCCACACCTGTCGGAAGGTTTCAGCGTTTCACTGTGGTTTAATGTGGAGCGCATTCACGAAGCTGAGTGTACCACAGAAAAAGGAAAGAAGACAAAGAAAAGAAACAAATCGTTAATTTTACTGGATAGTAATTTTGGTGGAACAGGTATGACAACAGCGTTACCTGTTGCACTAAGATTTTTCCTACGGTGGTTTTATAGTAGTTGAGCACGGAGAATGCAGCGATGCTCTGACTTACTCTCAACATGTTCTTCACGTGGAATGCCTCAGCAGGGGCAGGCTCTGACTTACCGGAGCCTGAGTTGTCAGATAGCCCTGAAAACTCCATTTTCTTCTGTTCTTTTGCCTAGTGTGTATTGGAGCGGGGGGACGGGGGAGGCAGGTGGGCCACATCTGCAACTGCTGCGGGGCTCACCAACCCCATTTCTTGCCTCTTTCCTGGTCCCGTCACTGGGTTAGGGTGGCTCCTGGTGTTTGAAAAGGAAAGGATAAAACCCTGTAGCCACTTTTGCATCCTTCTGCTACCGGTTTCCCACCTCCTATTAGTCCGCCTCCATTTCGTCTCCTTTCTTTCTCGTAGTTCAAGCTTGCTTTCTTATGCTGTATCTTACCTCGGTGCCTCTCTCCTCGTTCCCATCACAGAAAGTTTAAATGCGTCAGCCAACCTCCAGAGTGAGAATAAATTTCATTCCAGTTCTTTCTATAACTGCTCGAATTGCGATTATGCTACTAGGAAACTGCTAGGTAGAAAGAAGCTGTTCGTTAGAAAGCAGTTTATGGTGGTGGTAAGTAAAGCAGGTAGGCTAATTCTTAGGGTCCATGAATGAATGAAATGACTGAATGAGACAGGTGTTTAGGGGGTTATGATTATAGGGAGGTGCTGGCCTCAATAGCTGCTCATTCCACAAGGTTTACACACGCCAGCAGAGCCTCTGCTTCAGGACACTAGGCCTTCACCAGTATCTGGTTTCCAGGGAGGTCTTCTACCGCTGACCTGTAGATGGAACGGAAAACCTTAACGACACTGTCGAGATTGAAGGGTGGGAAATGTCACCTGATGTCCACAGTTGGAGCTCTGAATCTACTTTTCCACAGACGTTATTTCCAAGTTATTAGCAGAGCATACTTAGTTACTTTTACGGGTTAGCCTAGGAAGCTGAACTTTTAAGAAATCTTAGCAGATAATTTAATGTTTCAGGTAGTTATAGTGTTTTCTTTTGTGAATTGAATTTTGCCACCTAAGAATTGATAGCTCTGAACGATATACATGTGATGTTATTGATGATGGTGCTGTCTGATGTACATGGAGAGCTTTCTGGATTGTGTCACTTTGCTCTTGCTATATACATTTTTAATCTTCACAACATTTCAGTAAGGTGAGTGCTCATACTGTCTGTATTTGTCGATGAAGTTAAGCAGCATGACCAATTTATGTGGCTGGTAAGTGCTGGAAATGGATTTAAACCCACCTATATTTAATTCCAGAACTTAAATGTCACCACTACACTATAAACTGCAGATCTCTTTCTTACATATTAAGTGGGAGCAATCACAATATAAACAGTCTCCTATAAAATGAATAAATATACACAATGACCTGAGAAAACTAAGTATTGGGAACATTTTTAAGATTTCTTATTGTAAAGATGTATTAGAAAACGTGTGTTTTAGAAAGATAATCTTGCATAAACATTTAAAATTAACATTTAAAAATAGTATACATACAAAAAAATTGAAGAAAGGTGAAGAAAATATTACAGTGATAACACATCCTTTGCCACTAAACCACTGTGTGCCATTGAGCAAGTTATTTAACCTCTCAGCACCTCAGTTCTGTCACCCTCAAAATGGGGATAATAATATTTACCTCACAAGATTGTCATGAGCACTAAATTAAGAAATATTTATAATATAACTACTCTGAATTCCTGAATACATACTGGTTTCTGTTCTGGTCTCTTAATTGTACAAGTTCAGATTTGATATGGAAACATTTTTTTCGATATCACTTCAGATATGAGTTCTCTATATATCTTATATCTTGGGCAATAGTCCTCAAGATAATCAGTGAATTTAACTGTTCTTTTTTAAGACTATTATCATTGCTAGGGGGAGTATTTTTAAAAATTGGTGGTGGTTTGTTGTTCTTTTTAATAAGATTTTTTTTTTTTGATATGGACCATTTTTTTAAAGTCCTTATTGAATTTGTTACAATGTTGCTTCTGTTTTATGTTTTGGTTTTTCGGCTGCGAGGTACGTGGGATCTTAGCTCCCCAACCAGGGATTAAACCCGCACCCCCTGCATTGGAAGGCAAAGTCTTAACCACTGGACTGCCAGGGAAGTCCCTGGCGGTGGTTATACCCGTAGAAAATTGACAACCAATATATATGCAATCTGATAACTGGCAGTGTTTATCTTCTCTAAAAGTCTGAGCCTTTGGGCATGCATTTTATATTTTGGTACATCTTAATGGAGCTTTACATGAAGTCATGAATCATGGTAATAGGTCGCATGGCTGAGGATTGAGCTCATCATACATACTCAGGCAGTACTAGGTTTTAAGTGGTGAGAAAGAGAAGTCAGGATGATAACCCGATGGCTCAAAGCCTATAGCATTTACCTTCGCTTGCCTTGGAGAGACATGTTAGAGTTTCAGAATCACTCAGCAATTACATTCAGAGATCACGCACCAGGGAGTCTAAACAAGGAATATATTCAAACCACAATTTTTCTAAAAGGAATTTTAATATCAATTTTTTTTTTAAAAAGCATGCTATTATTATTATTATTATAGAGATTTTTGGTGGTGCAAGGCATGTGACAATGGTGTGTTCTCCCTGGGCTGGGGCCCCGATGTCACCGTGACCCAGTCCAGTCGATAAAAGAATCATGGCACAGTGACATCACAGTGGTCTCTTCATTCCTGCAATTAGCCCTTGGTTATCATGTATTTTAAAACATTTAACAACTTCCATTGCGCTCAATTACTGTTTTCACTCTTCATGCCTTTTTTTGGAGTTAACATCTAAACTTTGGAAATGTTGTTTGGAAATAAATGTTGTTTACCTGGAATGTCTGAACATTCCAGGTAAATAATTTACTACAAATGAACAACCATGCTTTGTAATCTTTTAGATTCACTTTTCCACTCATTTTTTATCAGTTGCTTAACTGATCATTCCAACATCTTTTTCTCATAGAGCACAACAGACCGGAAGACGCAGAGTACGTGAGTCCTGGTGGAAGGCTCATAGAGGAAGGCTGTATTCATATGATCTCACTGGGATCCAAAGCGCTGATGATCCAAGTGTGGGCTGATCCCCGCAGTGGCACTTTTATCTTTCGGTAATGATTATCCTCAACCCATCATGAATAGCTCATGTATTTAAATAATTTATGTAAGAGACATTAATGTGAAATCTGCTAATAAATCATTACAACAAAATAGAAAATTCTTTAAAAAAAGAAGATACATTCTAACAGTTATTAATACAGCCTTGTAACAATATATTATTCTATCTAAAAATCTATAATTAAACTCTGAAGTACATTATGTTAATTCACAGTTGTATCTTAGACCAAATACTTACTGAAGTCTTATCTATGAAAGTATTCCATCAGATTGCAGTGATCTTATGATGCTGTTATCAGACAGCTGTTTTTCATGCAGATTATATATTTAAGAGCCACTATCCAATAAGCTTAGGTTCTCCTTGCTGTCTTGTCCTTTTTTTCCTACCTCCTTTGTTAACTAGTATAGATACAAGTCTTTTATTTGTATTGAGTGAGTATGACTAGTATGATACTATCTTTATAAAACTTTAAATGAAACATGTTGCTTAGGGATCTATGCTCTGTAAATGTAATAAAGGTAACTTGGTACATTATATAAATTATATCTTAATTCTCTTAGTAATCCCTTGAAGTAGGTTAGACCAACAATACATCCTGGCATTTAGATATTTATGTATAATATGTATTAATTTTTGTATGAACCAAATATTACACTGTAATTTCTAAAAAGGCAATGACTGTATAGATAGTACTAATAAAAATTTTTTTTGCAAATTGAATTCTGAAGATTATTGCCCAAATTGTTAACACTAGCAATGAGCCAAATCTGTTTTAGTTCATGAATTGAGGTAATAGTATAATAAAATAACTAAGCAGATTACAGTGTAAAACAAAGACCTACTGACTTTTCAAGTTAGTTTAATAATAGAACTGATTTTTAATTTCACTTAAATATCTAGAATTGTAGTTGATATACATGTTAAAAACTGACATCAGAAATTTCATGTTTTTAGCCTGTACCTTTTCTCTTCTTGTGCAGTGTATGCATGGATTCAAATGATGATATGAAAGCTGTTTTACTAGCACAGGTTGCATCACAGGAGAATATTTTCCTTCCAAGCAAATGGCAACATTTAGTACTCACCTACTTGCAGCAGCCCCAAGGGAAAAAGAAAATCCATGGGAAGATCTCCATATGGGTCTCTGGACAGAGGTATGAAACATTTTTAGTAAATACTTATTAATGTCAGTTATAATTTTAATTATTCTGTTACAGCTTCTGAAACAGATTACAGAAAACTATAGATGAAATTTTACTATATATTAACATAAGAGTCTGTCAAGTTAGATATTTTTTCCTATTTATCACTTTCATACAAAATTAATTCCCCTTAGAAATAATTGTTGAAGATTAATATTTGGATTTGTGGAGCATGCAGAAATCTGAACATTTAGGCATTCATGTAGAACGTATATTACATCAAGCAACTGAACCTATAATTTAGTCCATCAAGCCCATATGTTATAAAATGAATCCATAAGGAATTATTTAAATTAAGTGGCTAATAAAGCTAATACCTAAATTAAATCAGAGTTGCAAAAGAAATTAGAATGACTAGAGAAAAACATAAGCCAATGTATCAGGTGATAGATTAAGATAGGGTCCTAGAAATATGCCAGGTGATAGATTTGGTTATAGTACTATATGACTTTTACAAACCAGGAGAATTGTGAGTCAAATTAATAAGAAATGTTTTATAGAATATCTTAATGTAAACTGTAACACTAAGAGAACTATAAAGTATCTTGGAAATTGTAAGCATTGGGAAGTATTTTATTGAATGAAATAGCATGAAAGGGGATACGGAATTGGAAACTAGTGTAACATGGGAAAGGCCCAAGCTGGCTGGAAGGAACAGTCTAAGTTGAATAATGAGCAAGAAAAGTGAGTGGGCATGGTGATACTATGTGACAGCAGCTTTGAATCCAGGATGAGGTGTCTAGATTTAATCGAATGGTCTAAAATATTGCGTACCTGTTATGTTGCAGACCTTTTGCCAGGTGCATTATATACATGATCTTCCAGTTCTCTCAAAAGTCCCTCGAAGTAGATTAGATCATAGAGATAACATATACCCTTAGCACAAATTAACCTTTTTTTTCATTCATTTGTTCATCCAATACTTATTGAGGAATTATTATGTGCTGAGCACATGGTATATCAGGCTTGGGGGCTTGGTGAACAAGACAGACACGTTCCCTGCCTTTTGGGGCTCGCAGTCCCGTGAGGAAGCAGACAGCAAGCCTACACGATTCAATGAGTGTGTACAAAGCATGACAAGGACTGTGGGGATAACAAATGTGTCCTGAGACAGAAAATACCAGGTTTGCTACTTAAGAGAGGTACATCAGGGAAGACCTATCTAGGAACAGTTTATTTAGGCTGAGACCTGAAGGAGATGGAGCTTTCCATGAGCAGGAGGGAGGAAGAGTGAGTGGGCCAGGCAGAGGAAAGGGCCTGTGGGAACCAAGGGAAGGCTGTGTACCGGTCAGCGCTGCAGTGGCTGTGGGAGTTGATTGCTTACAGCCGTCCAGCCTCAGGAAGGCAGGGGAAGGGGCTTGTGAACGGCTCTAGGGTAGCCAGTCCACAGTGTCTGCCACAGGAAACAGTTTATTCATTTAAAAAAAATACATGAGGGCTTCCCTGGTGGCGCAGCGGTTGAGAATCTGCCTGCCAATGCAGGGGACACGGGTTCGAGCCCTGGTCTGGGAAGATCCCACATGCCGCAGAGCAACTGGGCCCGTGAGCCACAACTACTGAGCGTGCGCGTCTGGAGCCTGTGCTCCGCAACGGGAGAGGCCGCGATAGTGAGAGGCCCGCGCACCGCGATGAAGAGTGGCCCCCGCTCGCCGCAACTGGAGAAAGCCCTCGCACAGAAACGAAGACCCAACACAGCCAAAAATAAATAAATTAATTAATTTTTAAAAAAATACATGAAAATATGTCATTGAAGCTCAATTTCCATAGTCCAAATAAAATATTTTCTGAGAAGTTCTGTCTTCACAACTGCCTAAGCCTGAATGGCAGCGGTAGCCAATCACTGTTTGTTTCCAGAGCCTTGAGTTAGATCGCTTGGGACTGGGGATGGGGCTGGGAGAGAGTCTCCTGGACTCTCTCCTCCTCATTTCTTGAGTTCTCAGCACACACCAGGCAGTGTAGTAAGCACTTGACGTGGATGACCTCAATTAGTCCTCCCAACAGCATGATGAAAGAGGTGTATTCTACATGTGAGGCGGCTGAGACCCAGGGTAGGGCAAGGTAACTGACCCGAAGCCCTACCAGCAGTGAGGAGGGCGGCTGGAACTCAAACTGGACTCTTGAGTCTGGATAGAGCCTGCTTTAAAACCCTGTGCTTTGCTAACCTGACAGCGTTTTGGTGAATCAGGCCAGCTGACAGATGCAGGAATCATAAACTAATCATTAGACATGTTCAGAGTGAGAGTCTAGCTGTTCTCTGTGGCCAGTTCTGAAGCTATGAGTATAGTCACTTGATTCACATAGCACTAATTTTTACCCACCCACTTATTTCTTCATTACTTTGAGGGAATTTTTTCCCCTTTGGTACAAGTTAATGATTTTATCTATTAATAGAGCAATGAGCAAGTGACCAAGGATGAATATATTATTCTGTTGATTTAAATTCGGCACTCTCTTCATCACTCTCTGAACTAAGAATAATTTCCACAAATAATACATTTCAAGATGTAATGACACTGGAAAAAACCTATTAATATTTTCTATTAATTTTTATTTGATGAACAGCACACAAATATGGTAGGAATGTATGGCACATAGTAGATAGTATGAATTATTTTAGTGTTTGTTGAACGCATCTTGCATTGATCTTACAGTAGGTTTTCTTTACCCATAAAAACTGTATTGTCATAATGCCACTAGGTGGCAGTACTGTTTCAGTCACAGCCATTTAGTTGGTTCAAGAAAGATGCCTGTACAGTAATAGAAGTTATCTCACTCTAATGTTGTATGTCAATTATACCTCAGTAAAAAAAGTTAGCTCACATCTTTCCTTTGTTAAAAATATTCCTATTAAAATAGTTAAATTTATTTGCTAAGTATGAAACAGAAAGCCTTAGGGGAAAGTTTTTAAATACATACATACCAAAATAGAATATCTCATTATTAGCTTATTCTAAGTCCTTTGTCTTATTCACAAACTTTGTCTTTATAAGCTACCTTCATTATCTTAATATGGAGGTTAAAACATTTCTAAAATGGGGGTAGAGCTTGGCACTCCACCGTTTCAACTAGAGGATGAAGTTCTCCCATCATGGGTGTCTCTCTAGGAGAAACCGTTAGTTTACCTCTTCCTACTCTGCCTATTGTAAGGATTCCTGTAACCTTTATGTGAAGAAAAGCAAGAGACTAATCAAAAGCTCGGTAATGATTTAGCACTGAAAAAACAGAAAATGCCAAAAAGCATTGGCGTTTTAGTGCCTTGTCAGAGCAAAACCTGAAGAAGTGATATTCTTTTTCTGATTAGTTTTTGAAGCCCTCATAGAGGACATGAGATTTTAGGAGTTGTTTACTGAGATGGGAGACTTTCTGGTAAAATCAGGGGGAGGTGGTAGATTTATATCTTAAACCAGGAAGGTGAACATGCAGAAGTCAAGTGGCAAAGAAAGCTTGCAGCAAATGTCCGGTCATACTTCCTATGGCCTGGTGTAGGACCATCAGGCATCTCTGTTCTGCTCCCGTCCTCTGGGGGCTTGTGGACCAGCAGCACCTTGGACCAAGACACAAGAGAATCAGTCCTCCTCTCTCTCCCATCACCAGCTATCTGATACCGAACCAAGAAACTTGTTCAAGAATTTCCCGTTTTTAAACATTCATACTTTAAAAATCCCTAGTACTCACTGAAGTAACTGATTTAACTTTGTTTTTAACGTAGGAAGCCTGATGTTACTTTGGATTTTACGCTTCCAAGAAAAACAAGTTTGTCATCTGACAGCAGTAAAACATTTTGCATGGTCGGCCATTGTTTATCATCCCAAGAAGAATTTCTGCAGTTGTCTGGCAAATGGGACCTGGGAAATTTACTTCTCTTCAATGGTATATTTTTCCCCTTCAAAGCATTTCCAAATTTTTCTTTCAGTTAACAAATATTAAACTAAGTTAATTATCCTGGATAAAGTATTAATCCCTGTTCCTTCACTTGTACTTAGTAAGTACTGTATTTCCTAGGTTCCAAGATGTACTTTTAAAATATTTTAACATTTTTATAATCTAGGTGTTTCTTATAATTGATACATACATTTGATGTAGAGGTGTACATCCTACCCCCATACCCTCCCCAAAAGAGAAGTTTATATTAAATCAACTTCATAATCCTGGAAAATGCACTGTTATGACAGGTACCCTTACACTGGTTGTCTCTTTTATTTATAATTTTAGTATATTATATTAAAAAATACCACATTTTAGGGGAAAAGGAAATATGTGATTTTAAAAAATATATCACTAAACCTGGCACGTAATAGCATTCAGACAGTGTTTATTGAATAGATGGATGGATGAAGGAATAAAGATCCACATGTTATTTTTAAAAGGAATTTACTGAGGTATAGTTTCCATTTCCAAAAAAAAAAAAAAAAAAGAGGCAAAACAAAACAAAACCTGCTTTTAGCCTAAAGAGCAACTAGAAATTTCATGACTTCATTATACCAAGAGCTTTCAGTTAACTTTATATATGTATCTAGATTAATTCATCTTACATCCAGCAAATAATCTTGCTGTAAATTATTTGCTCATTACACCAATTTGGAAATTGAGGCTTTATCAATTTTGTAAGATACAGTGAACAACTATAAGACTTAATGTAGCAAAAAAAACCTCTTGGTTTCTTGTTTTTTACGAAAAATTTTGGTTGGAGTATTTTAAGTAAATAACTTAATTTTTTTGCTATTCAGGAGCTAAGATTGGCTCACAAGAGGCATTTTATTTATATGCTTGTGGACCCAATCATACGTCCATAATGCCGTGTAAATATGGCAAGCCTGTGAATGACTACTCCAAATATATTAATAAAGAAATTTTGCAATGTGAACAAATCAGAGAACTTTTTATGACCAACAAAGATGTGGACATTGGTCTTCTAATTGTAAGTTTTCATTTTATAAGTTTTAACTTTATAGTAACTGTTATGTATGTTTATTGAATGTGTCATTAGCTGGGAATTAGAGTTTTAGAGTTTTTCTTTTTTGTTTCTCAATATTTTCTTTACTTAGAAATGTTTTTCTTTTTAATTGAAATACTTTGACCACCTCAGAATTCGTTTTCTGGTTTCAAATTTTCATCTGCTTTTCCTTGGAACTATATTTCTATACTAACTATCAGTTTAGTTTAGGTTATACCTATTAATCATTTGAGAAAAATGTTTATGATATAATGAAAATATAACATGTGTTAGCCTTAAAAAATTGCTTATTACCTTTCTTTCCCATACTTATAAATACTAACTTTTATTTATATTAATTTTAATTACACATATTCAGATTTTAGAATGTTTCTTTCTTTAATATCAATAACAACTAGGAATTTTGCTTTCAAATTTTTGCTAACTCTGCTTATATGAGACTCTTGATTGCATTTTATACATCATTCTAATATTTTGTTATACTAATATATAGATTAGGAGCTTGTGATGGATATTTTTCATTATAGCAGCTAGGAAATTGACCCTTCATGGTCTTAGAAGATCTGCTAAAAGCTGGTAGGCCTAGCCATGAAACTGTGTTCCTCCTTCTCTTGCTTTCTTATGAGAGGTACAATTATAGGTCAGAGATATTTCTTACTTGGAGACTACTACTTTGGGATATATTTTGTTGTTATTGTTGTGTTAATGAGGTGTATATTTTACAATCAAAATATATTTTAAAGCTGTAACATTTGACTAAAGTAAAAGAGAAGTTCTAGTTCAGCTATTTTGTAAAACATATGTAAGTCTTAAGTGGTGTTAAATATATATCTGTGGTAAAATAAATATAGAGTAGATACCTGTGGAATTTAACTAAAGATCTGGTATTAGGCACACAATCATTTTCTCCCTAAGGAGTATTTTAAAATGGAGGTTGGGGGCGTTTTGGCTGTCCACTATTATTGAGTGGGGGCCAGGGATTTTAAATATTCTACAGTGCATGGGTGGTGTCATACAACTAAGAATTAATCCCACCCCAAATGTCCCACCGTTGACCAAACATGCTTTAGTGAAATGATTCTCCAAGCAGAATCACCCAGAGGACTTGTTAAAACATAGATTGCTGGGCCAGAGTTTCGGATGCAGCAGATCTGAAGTGTGGTCCAGGAGTCTGCATTTTTAACAAATCCCGGGTGGTGCTGATGCTCCTGGTTGGGGACCACACATTGAGCATCTCTGCTTTAGGAAGACGAAGGCGCTCGTACAACAAATGTCTGTTCAAAACATAACTTTAACTCTCTAGTTCTTGGTTAATCCATTTGTTTTTACAAAACTTACATATTCTTAATCCTTTTATTTTGCCCGAAAAGAATATAGGTTGTAAGTCATAAAATTCAACAGAAATTATCACAGATAAAAATTATACAGGTTTTATGTGAAAAGTCTTTTTTTAGAAAGCAGATTTTTTAAGCCTGACTTCATTATTTTGGGGTTATGAGGTATGAGTGAGCAGTCAGGCAGAGATGGTGCCCTCCTGGCAAGGCATTGATGTCAAGTGGGACTTGTTTCAGGTAACTGGGCATTTTATCAGGTTTCTAATGAAAACTACTACAGATATACAATTTTGTTTTACCCAGCATAGTCATATACAGTAGACTGTGTAGTCAGTTTAGTTGGTATGCATATATGCTAGGTGATGCCTGATGAAACTATACTTAAATCACCATGAGTTGAAAATGATCGAAGCCCAAGGCGCCCCCGCCCACCCCGGCTTCTGTGAGAAGATCTTGAATCTACCTGATTTCCCTAAGCTTGAGCTCCTGCAGCTGCCTCCACGGAGAGCGCCTCAGAGTATATTTTGCATTTAAAATTTACCATCATTTTAAAAGTAGTTAATAGAATATTTGACAGACAGCCAGAATCTGATCAAAACTACCCTCTGCATGGGAGAAATATTGAAAGTTCCATTCAATTTCAGTTAGGTACGCTGATAGTCTGGAATTTTATTCTAGTAGAAAGAATGATATAGTTTAGAGTCATGTTTAAATGAGTAGGCAGCCCATGAGCAAATTCAAGACCAAGATACATTTGAATACATTGACCCAGAGTCTCCAACTCATAGGGTTGTAAAGATTGGTTAATATTTATAAATGCATAGAACAGTGCCTGGCATGCAATGAGTGTGGTATGGGCTTGTTGTTGTCGGTGATAGTAGGTATAATTTCATGTTTATTCTCAAAAGATCAAAGCTGGAATTTTTCTCAGCCTTGATGTGGTTTACACATATTGATCACTGCTAAATGAAACTGATCTTTTCCTTTGTGGGGAGCTGTCTTGCTTCTCATGTCCATCTTTGTTTAGTGTAGTGTCTCTCTTTTTTAAAACAAAGAAAAAGATTTGTTGGTTGTCTTTTCACTTTGAAATATTCATTTGCTAGTTAATAACTTACTTTTTAAACTTTGTTTAGTTACTGAAGGACAATATTTGTGTTTCAGGAAAATCTTTCAGTTGTGTATACCACTTACTGCCCTGCTCAGTACACCATCTACGAGCCAGTTATTAGACTTAAAGGTCAAATGAAAACCCAACTCTCTCAAAGACCCTTCAGCTCAAAAGAAGTTCACAGCATCTTATTAGAACCTTATCATCTAAAGAATCTCCGGCCCACTGAATGTAAAACCCTTCAAGGCATTCTGCACGAGATTGGTGGAACTGGTATATTTGTCTTTCTCTTTGCTAGGGTAAGAATCACTGCTTATAATTTTATTTAAAGAGAAACTACCTCTTTATTATTGATACATTTTAGGATTTCTTTTCGAATACAAATAAAGCTATATATCAACTATATTAAACTTTTAAGATTAAAAAAGCACATATTGTTTAGAATGTCATCAAACTTTCTGCCACAGGTAATTTTTGATTAAAATTTCTTTTTAATTTATGAAGATTTCAGAAGTTTCCTATTATCCAGAAATGCAATTAGAACAATTAAGTGTTAAATGTACAAGATTTAAAATTGCCAATGAGAAAAAAGAAAAGCATACCATAGTAAAAATATAGAAGAAATGTATTCCTTAAAATAATGTTTGTGAAACTTGTTTTTTCCCTTGAAGCTTCCAGATGCATGGGGAAAAAAAAGGTCAAATAAGTACAAAAATGATTTGTTCGGGTTTGAAGTTTATTTAAAGCGAAGGAGAAATACAAAAATTTTGACTCATGCCATAGGTACTGTTTTAGAGAAACATGTTTAATTGTCTGTTCTATTTAGTCATCTGAGGGCCAGCACGATATCTTTCCTGATGCAGAGTAGGCAGTCAATAGTATATGTGACTGTTTCAGGGATTGGTAAAATCCAAATGGGGGTACAAATGGTCTCTCTTCAGTACAAATCATTTCTACTTCCTTGTGGTCCATATCCTTGTTTAATTAAAGCAGCCGTGATCTTTTTTCATCCGCAAAATTTTCTCCTTAAGTATAACTTCTGCAACATTATCATACTGTCTCCCTAACCGGCCTTCTTTCTTTTAACCTTTTGATTAATTTTGCAATAAGAGACATATCAGTGTTTGTTGTTATTGTTACTGTTCTTATAAATATTTGATTAGCATTTGACCCGCCATACTCTAAGCTGTCTGTCTTTCCTCCTTTTCCTTTTTCAAACTTTTTTTTTTGCATCTAGTACCTAGTGTTTTAAAATTAAAAGCTTTTCATTTAACTTATCAACATTTTGTGATCTACTTTTATAGCTTTGTATAATTTCAAAACGGTTTTTCCTCTTTCATCAAGTTATTGAATATAATTTTGTTATGTTTACTGTTACACAGTGACTAGATCCTAGAGAAAATGGTTAATTTTTTATCTTGCATACGTATAGGATCTTGCCAATAAGACTTTTAAAGTATGTTTTTACACTTAAAACTTAGAAACTTTGTTCAGTATCCATCCTTTCCTACAAAAATAAAATTTGGTCTCCTTAAAATCCTTACACGTGGGACTTCCCTGGTGGCGCAGTGGTTAGGAACCCTCCTGCCAATGCAGGGGACACGGGTTCAATCCCTGGTCCGGGAACATCTCACATGCCGCAGAGCAACTAAGCCCGTGCGCCACAACTACTGAGCCTGCGCTCTAGAGCCCGCGAGCCACAACTACTGAGCCCACGAGCCACAACTACTCAGCCCACGCGCCACAACTACTGAAGCCCACGCGCCTAGAGCCCGTGCTCCACAACAAGAGAAGCCACCGCAATGAGAAGCCCGTGCACTGCAACAAAGAGTAGCCCCTGCTCGCCGCAACTAGAGAAAGCCTGCGTGCAGCAACGAAGACCCAACGCAGCCAAAAATAAATTTTTAAAAAATCCTTACACGTATAACCTGCCCTTTGAGCCTAACGTCCACCATCCAACCAAATAGGCAATCTGCATCCTCCTAGATGTACCATGAACTTCCAGTCTTCGCCTCTCTCCTGACTGTGGCCCACCCCTGGCCACCCATTTATCCCTGCTTACCAGGGTTTTGCTCTCTCTCCAGGCCATCTTCTCCATGTAGACTTCCCTGTCCCGAGCAGAGTGGATTCAGAAGTAGTTTCTATGCTCTCGTGCATTCACAGTGTCTCACTCTTCTTTGCCTTTTATCATCATAATAAGGTGTGTGTTTCTTCCATATAGTAGTTTCCAGAAAGCATTGGGGGAATCAAAGTACAAGTCACAATCCATAGTTTCTATACATACATCTTATCATTTGACCCCCATTGGAGGCAGGTAGCACGCCTATTACTTCTTCATCTCCCACAGCACAGAACACAGATCCTGTTTGTTGAGTGACTAATCATCAAAAATTTGAGGCATTTCGCTGAAATTTCAGATCACTAATAAAATGCTACTGACTTCTAAGGTTATCAGTGTTATTTTAGTCAATTTATAGAATATTTAAAAGACAAATGAACATGGAATTTATGGGGTTTTTTTTGCACTGTGTATTCATTATTTTTTTTTAACATCTTTATTGGAGTATAATTGCTTTACAGTGGTGTTTAGTTTCTGCTTTATAACAAAGTGAATCAGCTATACATATACATATATCCCATATCTCTTCCCTCTTGCGTCTCCCTCCCACCCTCCCTATCCCACCCCTCTAGATGGTCACAAAGCACCGAGCTGATCTCCCTGTGCTATGCGGCTGCTTCCCACTAGCTATCGGTTTTACATTTGATAGTGTATATATGTCCGTGCCACTCTCTCACTTCGTCCCAGCTTACCCTTCCCCCTCCCCGTGTCCTCAAGTCCATTCTCTATGTCTGTGTCTTTATTCCTGTCCTGCCCCTAGGTTCTTCCGAACCTTTTTTTTTTTTTTTTTTTAGGTTCCATATATATGTGTTAGCATACGGTATTTGTTTCTCTCTTTCTGACTTACTTCACTCTGTATGACAGACTCTAGGTCCATCCACCTCACTACAAATAACTCAAATTTCATTTCTTTTATGGCTGAGTAATATTCCACTGTATGTATGTGCCACATCTTCTTTATCCATTCATCTGTCGATGGACACTTAGGTTGCTTCCATGTCCTGGCTATTGTAAATAGAGCTGCAATGAACATTGTGATACATGACTCTTTTTGAATTCTGGTTTTCTCAGGGTATATGCCCAGTAGTGGGATTGCTGGGTCGTATGGTACTTCTATTTTTAGTTTTTTAAGGAACCTCCATACTGTTCTCCATAGTGGCTGTATCAATTTATCAATTTACATTCCCACCAACAGTGCAAGAGGGTTCCCTTTTCTCCACATCCTCTCCAGCATTTATTGTTTGTAGATTTTTTGATGATGGCCAGTCTGACTGGTGTGAGGTGAGAATTTATGTTTTTTAGTTTTGTTTCTTTACAATTCTTAAGTAATTACAAACAGTATCAGCAATAAAAAAAATAAGCTTTCAAATGAAACTAATGGGTTGGTATTACTTAATGGAAGATAACCACACATGTTAAATTTTTAATCTCAACAAATTAGAAAAAATATATCTACTTTTTTTTTAGGTTGTGGAACTCAGTATCTGTGAAGAAACTCAAGCATTAGCACTGAGAATTATACTCTCATTAATTAAATACAACCAACAGAGAATACATGAATTAGAAAATTGTAATGGACTTTCCATGATTCATCAGGTGTTGATCAAACAAAAATGCATTGTGGGCTTTCACATTTTGAAGGTAGGTTCTCATAAAACTTATTCTCAGAGTTTCATATGCAGTGATACCTCTTCATTAAAGTCTTCCAATAATAGAGTTTTGTGTTTCAGTTATTCCTGAAGAAAATGAAGGAAACTCAGTAGTATATATTTAATGAAAGTAAGGCTCTCCTGGGTTTTTCATCATTTAAATAATTACATTTTAATTGCCTTTAAAACATTTTAGAAGAGTAAAAGAAAAAAATTAAGATTTTTAGACCTTGATTAGCCAGCAAGGTCTCCTTGGCCGGCCCCTCATTCTGTAGACTAGTGAAAGTGAAACCCACAGAGAGACGGCTGTTTGCTTCAGCTCCCACAGTTATGGAAGAGAACCTAGTTCTCCAGACATCTAGTGCTGTGCCGTTCCCGTTAGGCAATGCTGCTACAGAGTTAGCATCTTAAAGCCTTATTAGCTTTTATTGTGATCCAGCTGTCATCATATATTTAAGTACCTTTCTAACTAAAAAGCATTTGGTAACATTGTGAACGTATTTCTCTCTGAGGGTACTAGTACTAAGGCAAAAGACCATGCCTCTTCCCATGCCCCCAAACCCCAACTCTTGAAACTATCAAGATCCATACATTTGCGGCATGAATGCTTCTTGGAAAAAATTTAAAACCCAACAGATTCATTGAATTTAAAAAATAGGATGTGGTTTCTTTTACCCCATATTTGAAACTGAATAGTCATTTATAAATATTTGAAATTTGGGGGTTTTCGCATTACTTGAATTGTTTTACAAAACAAGTTAAAGATACTTGGTGAAATGTTGAGTTATTCACTAGTTTTCCTTTGAATTTAATGTTATGACTGCTAAGATTGAAAGCTTAATATTTCTGTTGAATTTTTGGATTAACTGATTATTGATGCATCTTGTATTAACGTTATTTTTCCATAGACCCTTCTTGAAGGTTGCTGTGGTGAAGATATTATTCATATCAATGAGAATGGAGAATTTAAGTTGGATGCCGAGTCTAGTGCTATAATCCAGGATGTTAAACTGCTAGAGGAGCTATTACTAGACTGGAGGATATGGAATAAAGCAGAGGCATGTACTATTTTTGTGGTAAAAAAACACTTGTGAATTTACCCTCAACAATTTTTACGTGTACAGTACAGTATTAACTGTATACACTTTGTTGTATGGCACTTCTCTAGAACTTTTTCATCTTGTTTGACTGAAACTCTACCCATTGGACAACAACTCCCCATTTCCCCTGCCCCCAGTCCCTGGCAACCACCATTCTACATTGTTTCTATGAGTTTGATTACATTAGATACTTAATACAAGTGGAATCATTCAGTGTTTGTCTTTTTGTGATTGGCTTATTTGACTTTGCATTATGTCCTCAAGGTTCATCTGTGTTGTAGCATATGACAAGATTGTTTTCTTTTTTAAGATGGAATAATATCCTACTGTATGTGTATCCCACATTTTCTTTATCTGTTCATCTGTCACGCACACTTAGCTTGCTTCCACATGTTGGCCATTGTGAATTATGTTGCAGTGAACATGGATGTGCTGAGGTCTCTCTGAGATCCTGTTTTCAATTATTTTAGATATGTATGCAGAAGTAAGATTGCTGAATCATATAGTAGTTCTATTTTTAACTTTTTGAGGAACCTCCATACTGTTTTCCGTAAGAGAAGCACCATTTTACAATCCTACCAACAATGGGCAAGTGATCCAATTTTTTTACATTCTCACCAAACAGTTGTTATTTTTTGATAGTGCTATTCTATAGGGTATGAGGTAATAGTTTGTTGTGGTTTTGATTTGCATTTATTTCCCTGATGATTAGTGATGATGAGCATCTTTTCATATACTTATTGGCCCTTTGTATATCTTCTTTGAAGAGATGTCCATTCAAGTCCTTTGACCATTTTTTAACTGGGTTATTTGATTTTTTGTTAATGAGTTATAGGAGTTCTTTATATATTCTGCATATTAATCCTTATCTCATTTATGGTTTGCAAGTATTTTCTCCCATTCTGTAGGTTGCCTTTTCACTCTGTTGATTGTTTACTTTGGTACACAAAAAAGGCATTTACTTTTAAATATTCATCCAGTCATTCTTTTGGAGAACAGAACAAATTTACCGCTTCAATGTAATGTTAATTGTAGATGGAAATCTGGAGATTAATTTCTGTGCAAGGTTTTAGACAGCCATGGATAATGCTGATCTGGAGGGTCAGGATCAGAGCTTGGGCTGCTGGTAGTAGCTAGAGCAGTACTCGGCTGGAGAACATTTGAATCAGTTGGAGACTTGCATTTACCGTAAACTCTGAAAGGGGTCCTGCTAAGAGTGTGGAGAGTCGAGTCAAGGAGAGGGAAATAGACAGACTTCTGAGTAAGGGAGCCATGTTACCCAGAAGTCATAGAGCTGTATCAGTATACAGGGCAAGGCTATGAAGTCTTGGCTTCATGATAGGCATAAGCTAAGGAGCATGCTTTGATCTTAGGTCTAGGCAAAGCATCTCAACAGCTGGATGGATCAGGTAGTCTTCACAAGGACCCAGCCAGGGAATGAATATAGGGCTGTTTCCTTTCTGCCCTAGTTATAAGCATAGTCTTCATGGTGTGGCTCATAGAGCCTCCTTAGTTCTAGTGTAGACTGTAGATTGTCCAGAGTTATTTAGCATATAACAGCAGTATCATCAAACGTAATTAAAGACCAATTCAAAGTGTGTACCTTTAGAATTTTTAAAAATTTGGTTACTTCCAAATTTGGCAACAGCCCCCCCAGATTTACTCACTATCAATAATGAGTTAGGAAGCTGAAGGAAACACTTCTAATCTGTCATTAACAAAAACAAATTTTGACCAAACATGCTAGAGGAAAGACAGAATTATTTTTCTGTTCTTCCTATATGAAATTATATTACAAAAGTATTGTTATATGAAGAAGCAGTCAAAGAATATGCTCCTGCAAAACACAGGGGGAAAGTATTACAGAGCTGTGTCAGGCAGCTAACTATTGCTTTTTCTGGATTTTATGATATTGTCAGTTTTTAAAACTTTCTATCTTGTTGTGATTTCTCATTCTGAATAAATACTCACTTTCAGAATTTAAAAAATCCATATATATATATATATATATGTATATACACACATATATATGTATTAAAATACACTTAATGTTTCAGGGAGAGAAAGCAAATGAACATAGTGATAGTAAATACAAACAAGTTGGATCAAAGGCAGTATAAATATAAACATGTAATAAAGAAATAGCTCAATTGTAGATTGGAAGATCGAATCTTAACTAAAAATTGGACAGCTATTTTAGTATTTCAAAAGAGGATGCTAATTTGAGCATTAAAAAACAGTGTGATTAAAAAACAAAACATTTTTTATTGAATTCAAAAGTGATATACACAAATACTTCTATGGGTTTGAAATAAGATTTTCTTTCCTAATTATTTTTTTAGCTGAGTTGTTTTGTTTTTGTTGCTGGTTGTCTGTTTGCTTTGGCACTGCTCTATTTTAGTACTATTTTTCAGGCCTGAATCAAGTTTTCATACTTGGCCTGCCTCGTCTTCCAGTTTTCATATGTCTTTTTCTCTCAGGGCACCTTGGCCCTGTCTTATAAAGAGAGAGGCCTTCGTTAGAATAATATGATTAAGTCTATCAATTCCTTGGCCTTTTCATTATTCATTTCCATTGATAATGGCAGGAAAAACAGCAAGACCTGCAACCCAAGGCAGTTAATTTTGCTTTTTGTTAATGACTTTGTTGAAAGGTTATTTGGGCTAATAAAATGAGGTGAAGATCATCTTTCAGTAGTAGTTATCTATGTAAGATTCCTTTTTCTCTATTACTGTGGATAATTTAAGATTGATTCAGTATGGGAGAAGCATTTTAAAGCACCTCAAAAGGATGCTAACTACTGTTTGAAACTGCACACCTAGTAATTGTGCAGAGAATTCTATTATTTGGACTTAAAAGTAAATTAATCCAAAATGCAGAATTTCTACAGTCTAACTTTTTTCAATTTAGTACATCTTGTTCTAAAATTATTTGATTAAATGCTGCATACAGAAATTAGCATTGAAATCCGTACATTTTTAATAATGCTCTTTGAAAATAAATTATTTGTAAATAGTTAATATTGATAATGTGTTTCATGTGTTTCTTTTTCTTTTTATAAATTTATTTATTTTTGGCTGTGTTGGGTCTTCGTTGCTGTGCGTGGGCTTTCTCTAGTTGCGGTGAGCGGGGGCTACTCTTCCTTGCGGTGCGCGTCCTTCTCATTGCGGTGGCTTCTCTTGTTGCGGAGCACGGGCTCTTGGCGCACGGGCTTCAGTAGTTGTGGCATGCAGGCTCAGTAGTTGTGGCTCATGGGCTCTAGAGTACAGGCTCAGTCGTTGTGGTGCACAGGTTTAGTTGCTCCGCGGCATGTGTGATCTTCCCGGACCAGGGATTGAATCGGTGTCCCCTGAATTGGCAGGCGAATTCTCAACCACTGCGCCACCAGGGAAGCCCCCTCATGTGTTTCTTTATAATAAATAAATCCCCCAAGATAATTCATCTTTTGAAAATACTGTATATCATTTAATGCCACGGAAAGGTTAATGTAGTAAAGCACCTAATGCAATATTGCATTCAGTATAAGTATTTAGAAATGACCTATTGTTAAAAAAAATAATAGTCTGGGAATAAATTTTAAGATTTACTTTTTCAGACAAATTTAATCTTTGACCCTGAGTATATACACAGTGTTAAACTGATGTATTGCACGTCTTCTAAAAAGCATGCAGCATGTTTTTAAGTGACTCTGTGCTAATTGGTATGTGTTTCTTTTCTCAGCAAGGTGTTTGGGGAACTCTGCTGGCAGCCCTAGAAGTCCTCCTCAGAGCAGATCACCAGCAGCAGATGTTTAATATTAAGCAGTTACTGAAAGCTCGAGTGGTGCATCACTTTCTACTGACTTGCCAGGTTTTGCAGGTACTTTTCATGTAACTTTACTTCTGGAGATATTTTCTGCGATGATTTCTGTTTAATAACTCAACGCTATGGGCTCAGATTTTTGAGGGACTTTCAGCGAGGTTATTTTCTGTCTGCCCTGCTCTCCAGGATCCCTTCTTTCAGCTGATAGTATCGGAACTTTTTAACCCCTGCCTCTTGTAGCTTGACCTTTCCTAACTCAGTTACAAAAGAAAAACTTCTAAATTCCGGAGATATTTCTTTATGTTGGGGTAAAATAATAATTTTGTAGTCTCTTGGACATCAACAGTAGTGATATTTTAACTTGTTCCATATTCCTTCAATAACAAGTACCAGTATGTGTTGTTTTAATAAGTGCGTATTTGTTGAAGATCTGTTATATGTACTAGAATTAGTATACTGAAAATATATCAAAAATATTATATCAGGGCTTCCCTGGTGGCGCAGTGGTTGAGAGCCTGCCTGCCAATGCAGGGGATGTGGGTTCAAGCCCTGGTCCGGGAAGATCCCACACGCTGCGGAGCAGCTGGGCCCCTGCGCCACAGCAGCTGAGCCTGCGCTCTGGAGCCCGTGAGCCGCAACTGCCGAGCCCGCGTGCCACAGTTACTGAAGCCCGCGTGCCTAGAGCCCGTGCTCCGCAACGAGAGAGGCCACCGCAGTGAGAGGCCCGTGCACCGCAACGAAGAGTGGCCCCTGCTCGTCGTAACTGGAGAAGGCCTGCGAGCAGCAACAAAGACCCAATGCAGCCAAAAATAAATAAATAAAATAAATAAATTTGTTAAAAAAAAAAAATTATATCAAAAAGTGGCACTAACTTCACCAGTCACGTTGTAGGGCCTGTGCTGCGGCCTGGCTTCTAGTTCAGTTATTTTCTCTGCCTTCACAGGTGTCTGGTTTTAGCTTGGTTGGTGTATTGAACTATTTTTCAAGTTAGTTTGATTTTTCAGGGTCTGAGGCATATATTAGAACTCTATCAAGTCAGATAAGGACAGATGTTCCATGGGATCAGTAATCGTTTCTTTGTTTTAAATGCCTTTGTTTCAGTTGCACTACTGGCTTCTTATTGTACTTGGGATAAAATCCAAAATCTGTGACAACTTCTGTAAGAAGGCTTGTAGGATCTAGCCACTGCTCCAGCCGCATCTTATACCGCTGCAGGCCCACCCCACCCCCAGCCTTGTTTCCCTTCCTTAAACAAGTGAGCCTCTTTCCCACCGCAGGGTATGTGATGTTCTTTCCGACTGAAAAGTTATCCATCCCATTCTTTTCATCTGGCCAACTCCTGCTTATCCTTTGTGCCTCAACTTAAAATCACCTTCCTGAGAGAAGCCTTCCCTGCCCTTTCTGTCTAAATTAACCCTTTCTCCTTCCTGCACTTACTCTCACTCTGCCCATATACGATTTGTTAGTTTTATGTCATTTAGGACATTATGGTTTATTTCTCTCTGCAAACTTCCTGAGGGCAGGGATAAGGTTGTTACAGTTTGTTGATCACACTGTAATCCCAGTACCTGAAACACATAAGCACACAATAAATAATTTTTGAATGAATGAATTGTGAAAAAAAACAAAACAAAAACATTTAATGCCTTTCTTGGCCCCTGTGGTAAATGAGACTATTGTCTTCAGGAATACAATACAGTGATCTCACAGACCCCTTGCTTACTGAATGTTTTATGTATCATCTATGGGTCAGTTTTCCTCTAACTCACTTTCTTTGTCTATCCATTTTGAAACTCGTTGGCCAGTTTTAAGTGAGTTCATATGACAGTGTGAAGTTCTTATTCAGTCTTTCCATGTCAGAAAAGTGACACTTATCAACTTGGAGATTTCAATAAGTATTCTGACTTCCATTTTATTTATAAAAATGCTAGGGCTTCCCTGGTGGCGCAGTGGTTGAGAATCTGCCTGCCAATGCAGGGGACACAGGTTCGAGCCCTGGTCTGGGAAGATCCCACATGCCGCAGAGCAACTAGGCCTGTGAGCCACAACTACTGAGCCTGCGCGTCTGGAGCCTGTGCTCCGCAACAAGAGAGGCCGCGATAGTGAGAGGCCCGCGCACCGTGATGAAGAGTGGCCCCCACTTGCCACAACTAGAGAAAGCCCTTGCAAAAAAAAAAAAAAAGGAAAAAAAAATGCTAGAAAAATTCAGGTACCAATTTCTTTTAATGAAAGTATATTTCTTCACCCTTCTTTATTCAGAGAGCCTGTTTTTCAAGTTAACAGTTATTTATTAATGATAGCTTTATGTTAGGTATTGTGAGAAGTATATAAAGAATGGAACTTAGTCTTTGCCTTTAAGGTATTTGAGTGTAGTTAAGGAAGATTAATAAATTGGCAGTATATTGGTTGTGAGGTAGTCTCATTAGTCCATGAGTACAGTGTAAAGAACCTGTAGGAGATTTAAAATGGGAGTGTAAAAGTAAGGAGCAGCCAAAGCAGTCTTGAGGGGAAAAAAACGGAGCTGGAGGAATTAGATTCCCTGACTTCAAACTATACTATGAAGCTACAGTAATCAAGACAATATAGTACCGGAACAAAAACAGAAATATAGATCAATGGAACAGGATAGAAAGCCCAGAGATAAACCCACGCACCTTGGTCAACTAATCTACGACAAAGGAGGCAAGGATATACAATGGAGAAAAGACAGCCTCTTCAATAAGTGGTGCTGGGAAAACTGGACAGCTACATGTAAAAGAATGAAATTAGAACACTTCCTAACACCATACACAAAAATAAACTCAATATGGATTAAAGACCTAAATGTAAGACCGGACACTATAAAACTCTTAGAGGAAAACACAGGAAGAACACTCTTTGCAATAAATCACAGCAAGATCTTTTTTGACCCACCTCCTAGAGTAATGGAAATAAAAGCAAAAATAAACAAATGGGACCTAATGAAACTTAAAAGCTTTTGCACAGCAAAGGAAACTATAAGCAAGATGAAAAGACAACCCTCAGAATGGGAGAAAATATTTGCAAACAAATCAATGGACAAAAGATTAATCTCCAAAATATATAAAACAGCTCATGCAGCTCAATATTAAAAAAACAAACAACCCAATCAAAAAATGGGCAGAAGACCTAAATAGACAGTTCTCCAAAGAAGACATACAGATGGCCAAGAGGCACATGAAAAGCTGCTCAACATCACTAATTATTAGAGAAATGCAAATCAAAACTACAATGAGGTATCACCTCACACCAGTCAGAATGGGCATCATCAGAAAATCTGCAAACAACAAATGCTGGAGAGGGTGTGGAGAAAAGGGAACCCTCTTGCACTGTTGGTGGGAGTGTAAATTGATACAGCCACTATGGAGAACAGTATGGAGTTTCCTTAAAAAACAAAAATAGAACTACCATATGACCCAGCAATCCCACTACAGGGCACATACCCGGAGAAAACCATAATTTAAAAAGACACATGCCCCCCAATGTTCATTACAACACTATTTACAATAGCCAGGTCATGGAAGCAACCTAAATGCCTATTGACAGATGAATGGATGAAGAAGATGTGGCACATATGTACAATGGAATATTACTCAGCCATAAAAAGGAACGAAATTGGGTCATTTTTAGAGATGTGGATGGACCTAGAGACTGTCATACAGAGTGAAGTAAGTCAGAAAGAGAAAAACAAATATCGCATATTAATGCATATGTGAAATCTAGAAAAATGGTACAGATGAACTGGTTTGCAAGGCAGAAATAGAGACACAGATGTAGAGAACAAACGTATGGACACCAAGTGGGGGAAGTGCGAGGGGGTGGGATGAATTGGGAGATTGGGATTGACATATATACACTAATATGTATAAAATAGAGAACTAATAAGAACCTGCTGTATTAAAAATACAATTCAAAAAACAAAAGTAAGGAGCAAATAATGGAGGAGATGTAATGGCAGTTAATAGGGCTTGATTCTGTTTAAATAGAAGCTGCACAAGAAGTCAAATATATAATGTAAAATTTCAAGCTGGGAGACCAGAAGAATGATTGTATCATCAAAGAAAGCAGTATTGAACATGAATTGAGCAAGACTTGAGCATTCTGCATGTGAGATTACGGTGGGATGCTCAGCGACACTGACCACCAGGCACTTGAATGTGCAAGATTGGAGCTGGGGAGAGAGTAGAACTTGTTTGCATTGATGTGTTCGTGAAGCCATGGGGATAGAGAAGCACTACAAGATACACAAATGTAGTGAAAGGATCATAGGGAGTTGAGGTTTGCATCTCGGAAAATACCCATTTTCAGGGCATGAAACAGGAAAAAGGAGCTGTTGAGAGTGATATAGAAAGAATAGTCCAAAAAAAAAAAAAAAAAATAGTTGAAAAGGTAAAGAAGTACCAGGAAGCCCAGCAAAGTGAAAGCCAAGGGTGGGCAGAGGGAGGAGAACCTGCCCAGACAGAGGTGGTCTCTAGAGCCAAATAAGGTAGAAAGTTCCAAGAAAATGTTGTAGACAGAAGGCCATCAACTTGGAAATTCTTAATGGCTTATAAGATTTCAGCGGAGTGAAGACGGCAAGAACCAGATTTCTGGGGACTTTAGGCAGCATGTGTGGTGGATCATTGGAAGCAGTGAGAATTTAAAAGTGTTTTTATTAAAAAGTCCAGCAGCAAAAGAAAAGAGAAACAGAATGTTAACAAAAGCTTCCCAACAGGTCAAGTTAAGGGATTTTTTTTTTTTTTTAAATGAGATAGGTTACCAGTGACAATTTATAAGGAGTCAGTGGAGAGGGCAAGATTGAAGAAACATAAGCTGGGATGAACTTAGGAATGAATAATTGAGGTTGGGAAGTCACAAGGGGTGTGATTTAGAAAAAAGACAAATGGCTGTGGCAGAAATAATGCTGAATTGCACGTTAGGACACCTGTATTCTTGTCTTGGCTTGGCCACTTGGCCATTGTGAGATCTTGACAAAGGGGTTTTGTGCTTTTGTAGACTCGGTGTTCTCTTCTTAAATCTGAGGTAGTAAGACTAAACTGTGTCAAAGTTAGCATCTAGATTTTACGTTTTCTGATTGACCAGTACACAAGAGCAGATGAAAAAGAGTGGATGTAGAGATATATTGTATATTTGGACAGACAGGAAACATGAGGAGGTTTACCTCTGGTAGCCTTGATCTAGAGGCCAGCTGCTGCCTATTGGGGAGGTTGGGGTTGGAGAATATAAATAGTTTATTTATATCCGTCTTTATTTTTGGTAATTACTTGGCATTCTGCCAGGTCTCATTATTCCAGGCAGTAGATGATGCAGTAGAAAGAGATCAGATGTCTGAGTTTGAGTTAATAGCTGCACTACTCTGACATGTTTTCTATGTGGTTTAAGTTAGTCATATAACCACTTCGGGCCTCTGTGTTCTAGAAATGATGGATAAAACCTCTCAGAGCTGTTGTGAGAAATAACTTTGTAGACTGGAACATAGTGTATTCATGTAATCAGTTTTGCCTGTCAAAAAATTTCCCTTCTGAACCCATAGTAGTAGTAGCAGAAGTAGTAGTAGTAGTAGTGATAAGAGTACTAATAGTAGCTAACATTTATATGGGGACATTGGTTTTAATGAATTTTAATAGCAGGGTTGCTTGAATTGAGAAATAGCAACTCAATTGTATGGTAAATATGGTCAGTCTGGAGTAGTAAACCAACACAGTTCTATCTTAAACAGAATTATCTTGCTTCAATGAGAAATGTTAGTTAAGTTGACAGTTCTCTTTAAATCTAAAGAAAGTGTTTATTTTTTTCAGGAACACAAAGAGGGGCAGCTTACATCCATGCCCCGAGAGGTTTGTAGATCATTTGTGAAAATTATAGCAGAAGTCCTTGGGTCTCCTCCAGATCTGGAATTATTGGCAGCCGTCTTCAGTTTCCTTTTAGCAGCTCACCCTCCTACCAATACTTACATTTGCCATAACCCTGCAGGCTTCTACTTTTCTTTGCACATAGGTAGGTATGATCATTTTTGTTAGGTCTTGGCTGTTTCCACTTTTGTTTCTTCCTTCCCGCTTGCTTCGTGTTTGTTTGATACATATTGAACGGCCTATGTGCTAGAAACTAATTACACACTGGGATTGGGACAGGGCAGAGGGCCATAAAATGAACCAGACATAGTCTCTGCCTTCAGAGGGCTTAAATGCCAAGAGGCAAGGGGAGATATATATGCTGAAATAATTATAATAAGAAACAATATCTGGTAAGTACGTAAGAGATGCAAAAGAAGAACTAATTAGATTTCTGAAGAGTTAGGGTTTCATCAGACAGGTATGGAGAGAGATTTAATAGATTAATATCTGCCATGGGCATTGCAGAATTTAAGTAAAATTTAATAGGTAGATTGGAGAATTAGCATTCCAGGTGAAGAGAATGACTTAAAGGGAGGAAAAATAGAAAGAGAAAATAAAGAATAATGAATTTTACCTAATATAGGGGATTTATAAAGGAGTAGTGAGAAATAATACCATAAATATAGTTTGGGACCATCATTTATTCTACCCCACCCAAGCTCATATTAAACGAGTCCTTGAATGTAAGGTCAGAGAATTTGAACTTGTATTCTAGTTGGGGGTAATTGAAGGATTTTGTTTTGTTGTGTTTGTTTTGAGCCAAAGAATACAATGTAAGTAAATTATTACAGTAAAATTCAGTATAGAGAAACCACCTGCATAGAAGTGAGTTGAAGCTCTGGGAACAGATGCGACCACTGAAGAAAAGTGTGGAGAGAGAGAGAAGGAAAAAGGAAGCTAAGGATGGAACTGTTGGTGATAATACTATTCAGAGGGTGGAACAAGAAAGAGTAATCTCAGTGTAAAAGAAAGATGGAAGAATCAGAGTTTTAAAAGAACTAGGAAAAGGTGATGTGGTAAGAAAGCAAGCAAGAGTATACCTGTGAGAAAGCTAGATAGTAAATTTAGAGAGGGAAGCTGGTTGTCCAACAGCCATTTTAAGCAATATAATAAGTGAATAAAATGATTCCGCCGCAGTAAAAATCCAAGTGAAATTATACAGCATGACTTTGTGTTAGGTTCAGCTAACATTTAGTGAATAAAGCAATGCCAAGATTCTGGTAGCACAGGGTTGTTGCAACGATGGGTAAAATGTGGTCGCCTCCCTTAAGGAGTTTACAGTCTAGTAGAGGGGAGAGAGACATAAACAGATAAGTATACCATGTGGAAAGCACAGCGATGTCAATATTTTATTTTGGGTAGCATAGAGCATGGCGAGGGGATATTTCCTGGAGGTGGTGACGCCTGCTCTGAGTCTAAAGGCTGAGTAGGAGTTGAAGGGAAGGGCCTTTCAGACAAAGTGAACAGCTTGGTTTTGCTGAAGTATAATATAAGCAAAAAGGCTGGTAGAAGGGTGTGGAGACAGGTCATGGAGATTCTTGTAGCGGTAAGGAGGCAGCAGTGAGGATTTGAGGGTGACCAGAGGTCCATCACGGATACCATTTAGAAGTCCGAGGTAATAATCCAGGTGAGGGGGATAAGAGCCTGCCTTATAGCGCTATGCTATGCTAGGGATGAGAAGAGTTCCAGAAACAGAAATAAAGTCAATGGAACCTGGAGACTGACTTGACATGGGTAAAGGAAAGGTTGTGGTCAAGGGTGGCTCCTGGATCCTGCATGGGAAGTGGGTACTTCTACCAAGGGAACCAGAGAACAACACAGGAGTGAATTTAGGGCAGAAGGATGACTCAGATTTAGATTTAGATTTAGATTTGTTGCATTTGTGGTGCATTTAAAAAATCAAGCAGTTGAATTTAGAAGTATGAAGCTCAAAAAGGAAGATTAAACTGGAGGTATCAACTTTGGAGTCATATTGGGGCTGTGTAAAAATAGAGAAGACACAGCCTTTCCCTCAAGGAATGAATTGATGAACAGTCTCCTTGGAGAGATCATGTTAGCGTATAAAAAGTGAACAGTTAGCTGCTAAACTATAGGAATAACTATAAATACAGTTAGAATTCAAAGAAAATAGAAGTTAATGTGGCTAGTAATAGTCAAGAAAAGAATCTAGAGTAAGAATTTGTAGAGTGTCCTCACGTATCAAATGTGCATTATTATAAAGGATGCCGTTTTTTCTTTTTGCTTTGAACATCTTTTTGTAAACATTTGTATTTAACGATTTGCTTTTAAAGTTATATTTTTGTTTTATCCTTCTTTAAAATTGTCTGAAAACTTTTTTTGATCCTAGATGGCAAGATCTTTCAGGAGAAAGTACAGTCAATCATGTACCTGAGGCATTCTAGCAGTGGAGGAAAGTCTGTTACTAGCCCTGGATTTATGGTAATAAGCCCATCTGGTTTCACTGCTTCACCACCTGAAGGTAAACAGACAAACAAAAACAATGATGAAAGTATAACCCTTCTGTATTTAGTTCTGAATATTTAATAGATAAATAAATTGTACATGTTTTAGCAGCATAATACAACCTGATATTCAGAATAAATAAATGGAAGGCTAAACTTAAAAATAATAGAATATGTTTAAGGAATCCATTTCACTACTTTCTGATATCAGTAACTCACACTCAGGATAACAAGTGACTCTCAGGAGGACTTAGGGAGTGGATGAGGCTCCTGCTATCTTGCTCTGGAATTCTCTCTCCCCTTCTATCATAGTCATTTGTCTTTCATTAAGCTTCTGATTTATTTTCCCATTTTCTTCAAAAGCTTTGTTTGGCTTACTGTCTCCTTTCCACCTGAACTCATCCTAGACAGCTTCACTTGCCATGTGAGTGGCCATCTGTACTCCAGCCTTGACCCTGGGGACCATCCCCTCTACTTTATCTACCAGTCTGCTTGCATCTGTCTTAGACACCATCAAAGAACGCTTCCCACCCCTAAACTCCAGTCTCCCACTCTTTATGACAACTTCCTATCCTTCTGGTTTCTTGATCATCCTCCCAAGTTCCCTCTGCCTGTTTTCCCCTTCCAGCCTAGATCCCATCAGCCAATAATTTTATTTCTTCATTTTCCTTGTCCTCTTGGCCTTTTAGCACGCTTGACCTGAAAAAGTCGAACCTTTCCTCAATCTAACCATCCTCACTCTGCTTAGAATTCCTGCCATTAATAGGGTCTGTGGCATAGTTGACCTTTTAATGCTGCCCTATAATTTTTCTGTATATTCAGAATCAGTTGCCTCTTCTATCTCTGTAGCAAGTATATTCAAGTCTTTAAGCTAACAGTACTTTTCTTTCTTCCTAGCTTGTTCTTAACAGACAACCTCATCTCTATTTTTATAGAGAAAAAATAGGTACATGTCTCCTGGTTGTGAACTGACTGTATGTCTTTTCCTTTCCTGACTGCCATCCTCTCCCAGACTGAGACATTCCTTCTCCCAGACTGTTAGTCCCACCTACTCTTGTCTCCAGCTCCAATACAAATCACTAAATAGGCCGGTAAGATAGAGACATGGATAGATAGGACACAGTATCTGGGTATTAACCTCCAGTTTTCCTTCTCTCCCAAAGTGTTTCAGTTATTCTCTAGCACATTTTATGGCCTTTTATTATAATATTTTAAGGCTATGTTTTTATTAGTTTTATTTGGAATTTCATAGGAAGTGTCATTTTTTAAATCATTGTGCATCACTCTGAAACATTTTCTAGTACAATCATGCCACCATTTTTTCCAGGTCGTTTGAACAGTCTCTTTTGGCAACCTTATTCCTCCAGCCAAAACCCAGAAATAACTAGGAAAAACTTCTGAGCTATGGAGCTGTTTTATTGCCACAAAGCCTGAGCTCTGAGCAGTGCATTCAGTGCTTGTTTACTTTATATCAGTGCTTCTCAAGTTTTAGCTTGCTGAAAAATCACCTGGAGAGCTGGTTAAAACATAGATCCCTGGGCCCCTGCCTCACACGTTCTGATTCAGTAGATCCGGGGTGGAGCCTGAGAATGTGCATTTCGAACAGTCACACAGAGAGGTGCTGATCCCATGCTCCTGGCCCACAGACCATACCTTGAGTAGCATTCACTTATATCCCATGCACTAAGGATGAGAGTGATTTTTCTGGTCTCCTCCTACATAGAATATAAGAAGCAGAAAATTCGAGAGCTATAGCAAGAAGAGAAAAAACTCTTTCTTCTCAGTAATAGCAGCAAAAAGTGACTACAGAAAGGGAGGAGTGAGAGAACAGTCTAGGGACATTTAGCCTAGTAATAACACCACCAAGTACAACTGTCACTAACATTTATTGAGCACCTATTGTATGGTAGGCACTGTGCTAGGTGCATCATGGGTATGATCTCACTTAATCCTTAAAGCAGCCTTGCAAAGTAGATGTTCTGAACCCTCATTTTACATTTGCAGAAATGAACACTCATCTAATTAAATGATTTACCTAAGCCACCTAACTAGCTGAACTATCGCTTGAATCCTGTTACATCTCGTTGCAAAGCCCACACTCTTTCCACTGTATCAAACTGCATCCTAGTGACTGCTAGCCTGAGGTACCTTGAGTTTCACTTAATTCACGTAATTTCACTTCAGTAGCACCATTAATCCTAATAACTTCGAATCACTCAGGCAATATTGTATTTTGTTAAGGAGACAGGTAAAGATATGTATTTTGGGAAAATTTTAAGAAAAAGTAGTTAAAAGAAAAATAGTTTTAACCTTAAGAATTTTTAAGCATTAGTTACTGTGATCGTTAGCCTGTGTGGGTTCTTTAATATCGCTAGATAAATGGGTTATTGCTCTGTTTGGGACCGATAGTGCAGAAAAGAAGTGGGCCCGCTCATAAGATTTTTCAGTACTGTTTTTCTGTCTACTCTCACCAGGAAACAATTCCTCCAGTACTGTTCCACAGCAGATGACTGCCAGCATGCTGCGTTCTAGAAGCCTACCAGCATTTCCTACTTCTTCACCTCAAATACAACCACGAAAATTGACTGGAAGTTTGGGTTGTAGTATTGACAAGTTACAAAGCGTTGTAGATAATGATGTTGCTTCCCAACCAGAGAAATGGAGCCCTCTGGGGAGTTCCGAGACGCTGAAGAAAGGCAAAGAAGATGCTTTTGTCAGTAGCTGTGAGTCTGCAAAAACGGTCTGTGAAATGGAAGCTGTCCTTTCAGCCCATGCCTCTGTCAGTGGTGTCCCAAAAGAAACATCGGGACTTCCAGTGGTCAAAGTAGATCAGAAAGAGGTGGGAACAGAACCCAGATCAGACGATGACAGTCTTGGGGATGAGTTCTGCCCACGCCGACCTGATTACCTGAAGGGACTGGCCTCGTTCCAGGGAAGCCACAGCACTATTGCAAGCCTTGGACTAGCTTTCCCCTCACAGAATGGCTCTGCAGCTGTCGGCCGGTGGCCAAGTCTTGTTGACAGGAACACCGAAGACTGGGAAAACTTTGCCTTTTCTCTCCGTTATGAGCCAAACCACAACCGAACTACAAGTGCTCACAGGTACTCACATGTTTTTGTATGCCAAACCCCTCCCCGCTTTTTTTTTTTTTTACTGTTCTTTGAAGAATTTCTGTAGTTGTAGAAAAGTCTTTATTATGGGATCTCTTATAATATAACATATATATTAATAACAAACAAAGGTACCTTTCTCCTTATTTTTATACTAGGTGATATTGAATTCCATATTTAACCAAAGGATAAACCATAAATTGTTCCTGAAGAAAAAATTCTTATGGTTTATTTAATTCCATATGGTTATTAGAGAAAAACTCTTCAGTTTAGGGAAATTATACGATTTATTATCGTTCCCAAAAGCATCTCAATTAGCACCGTCAGTGAAACTTTCCGCACGATGATGGAAATGTTCACCTGTGCTGTCCACTGCAGGAGACACATAACGCACTTGAAATGTGGCCAGTGCAGCTGAGCAACTGGATTTTTAATTTAATTTTAAATAGTTTAAATAGCACAAGTGGCTAATGGAAATCACAGATGTAGAATAGACTAGTGTTTAATAGACAATATACCTAAAAAATACCAGTGATAAAAAGTGACGGCAAATTTGTTAATCACAGTTAAATCAGGAAACATTTCTTAAACCTTATGCAGTTTTGTTTCACCTGTGAAAATTATTACTACTCATCACAGTTCTTAAGGTAATCATGAGGCACTACTTTCCTCCCTGATCTTGTTTTGGTAAGACTTTCTGGGTCTCTGTTTTAGTGTAACTGAAGACTGTTTGGTACCTGTATGCTGTGGGTTGTATGAACTCTTAAGCGGAGTTCTTCTCATCCTGCCTGATGTTATGCTGGAAGACGTGATGGACAGGCTCATTCAAGCAGATACGCTGTTGGTCCTCGTTAACCACCCATCACCTGCTGTACAACAAGGAGTTATTAAAGTAAGGGCAAATGCGAAATACGTTGTCTTCATTTGGAATGATAAACATATGCATAATTTAAAATTTGAATGTACATATTCAAATAGACCTGAAGCTTTCTTTTATTCTTAGGCATAATGAGCTGACGTAGTTTGTTACTTCTTACCCCTATTTTTCTATGTCTTATCATCCAGCTTTAAGCCCTCCTCCATATATTGATTCATATCAGTATGTTTTTTTAAGTCTACTACTTACAAGGAACACACAGGTCATTGGAAGTCTCTCCTGCAGGGTAGTATCGTTAAATCTTAGACACTTACTTCAGGTTTCAGCTCAGATGTCACCTTCTCAAAGAGGCCTTCCCTGTTCACCTTTCAAACCAGCTTCTGTCTAGCCCTGCTCCTCACTTGTTCTATAATAGCATCCTAGGTGTGTCTTGTAATTATCTTTTTAATTTGTTTGTGTATTCGTTTTTTTTTAACCTCCCATACTGAAATATAAGTCCTGTGAGGGTAGGCATCTTGTGTCTAATGTATAAACAGTCCTAAGTACATGGTTGAAAGAATAAATATTTGATATGAATGGTTCCCATTAGGAGACAACCCAATATTGAAATGGTCTTTAAAGATTCTCATTTTCTTAGTTTGATGTGGGATATTGTTAAATCAGTTGCAACCCACTATTTACTTAGCTTCCATTTCATGTGTAAAACACTGGGCTAGCTGCTATGTGGGATATAAAGGGGAATAAGCCTCTGTATTTAGGAGTTTATAGGCCAGTGGGGAAGAGAGACATATACCCAACTAAGTAAAATGTAAGGACTTGTGTGATGAGTGCTTCAGTGGTAGTATTAATAAAGAAGAACGGGAGCACAGGAAAAGCAAATAATTCTGATGCGGGAACCAGGGAAGGATTCATGCAAAAGGTGTATTTTGTATTATGCTGTAAACTTAGAAAGCTTTTTAAGTAGGGTGGTAAAGAGGTGTGTGTTTTGGGAAGAATAGTCTGTCACCACTGTGAGGGAGTGATCGCAGGGGAGAGAGAGGTGGAAGCATTGTGTTCGCAGGATATCACAGTGGTCCAGGGGAGAGATGATGAGTCCCTGATCTGGGGAAGTGGAAAGTCAAAGGACAGACAGATTTGAGAGACATTCACTGGAATGGAGGTGAGAGACCTTCATAATTACATGTGGGAAATCAGGACAAGAAAAGCCAAAAGTGAGATTAGCCTTGAAGTCTCATAGGATGGTGCTACTGTGCTCTAAGATCAGAACCATGGAAGAAGTGAGTTTGGAAGGAAAAATAATTACTTAGATTGTACACATGTTGCATTTAAGATGCTGGGAAAGGATGGAAGTTTAGGCCTATGCTCAAGATAAATAAAATGTTAAGAAGTCTAGAAAAATAGAGGTCTGGGATATATATATATATATATATATATATATATATATATATACATTTTTTTTTTCAGAGAAAGCATCATACAGTGTTGACTCATTTTTGTTTTTTCAGAATTAGAATTAGGCACAAATATTCTACTTATACTCAGCTAAGGCTGCCAATCTGCTAGGTGTCCATGCTCAGCTAAAAGGCTAGTTTCCCATCACAAAAGTATTAAGATCTCCAAGACAGGGTCATCATTAGCATTCCATGATAAACAGAGACAAAGTTCATTTTTGTTTTGCTATGGAGGTGGCATTTTTTTGAGCTTTCTCTGTTCTATACAGATGAAATTAAACAATAACTTACAACTACAAATATAATACACTGTCTGACTTGTATACATTATATAAAATTTTAATATATTGTCTAATTTAATTTTTTTCCTTAGCTATTAGATGCATATTTTAATAGAGCATCTAAGGAACAAAAGGATAAATTTCTGAAGAATCGTGGCTTTTCCTTGCTAGCCAACCAGTTGTATCTTCATCGGGGAACTCAGGAATTATTAGAATGCTTCATTGAAATGTTCTTTGGCCGACATGCTGGCCTTGATGAAGAGTAAGTGGGTTCTTCCCTCCACCAGAATTGGGGATCTTTTGTCTTAAATGTAAAATTTGTCAAACTGACTCTTAACAAAATTACTTGGTCACTCTTAGAAAAAATCTGCTAAAAGTCATTTTCCAGGTGAATCAATTTATTATTTTCCATATTAAATTCTTTCTAATATAATTTCTTCCTTTTTATTTCATTCATTAGCTAGGAACTAGTAAGAAAGAAAGAAAGAAATGCTGCATCAGATGAAAGAAAGTGATAGTTAAGATTTGGTATACAGTGTTAACCTGAGGCTAACTGAGAAGAAGGTGGCTTCTGTGGTCCCAGCAGCAGATTAAAGGAGGGCTCCATAGACAAGCTCCTCACTCCCTCAGAGACCCGGGTTATCTGGGTGAAGAATAAATCCCCCACCTGGAATTCCAGCACACTGATTACTGAGCTTTGTCCCTGGTATAATGCTGAAGGATTAGCAAATAAGTACAAAAGTTAAAGAATATTTTTCTCCCAAGCCAAAAGCTTGGCAGAAAAGTTAAGCTGTTATTTCTGTGTATGATAAAGTAGAGAGAAATGTGTGTCTTTGTATTATTATTAAGTGTCTCCTACTTATTTGTAAGTAGACCAATTCAGACCTTGAAGAATTTACTTATTAGTTGCAGCAATGACAATAGTACTTTCCATTTGCATACAGCTTTTAGCTCTTTCAAAGCAATTCTGCATCATCTCATTTGATTCTCACAGCAGTCTTGAGAAGAAAGTAGAGCAAATATCACCACACATATTTGACAGATAAAGAAAATGAGGTATAAAACATGTAAATAATTTCCCTCCATCCCAGAGACAAAGAGTATTGGAACAAGAACTCGAGATCCATTCCTTTCACTAGACCTCTTTTTACTAGTTCCCTGAAATACTGTGTAAAATAATAGTCATTTTTTTTCCTGCACACTTGTTATATAGATCCCTAGAGCAGGGGATCTTTGGACAACTTAGTGGTTCATGGACAAATTAAAGTGAGTCAGTTAAAACCATGAAATTGTATAAATGTTTCCCTTGAATATTTGTGTATTTGCCTTGGAACAGACTTCTAGCAACACCTTTTATCTTTTTATTGTAGGGATTTATGATCTAAAAAAAGGTTAAGAATCCTTGCTTCCCTAATTTATGCTTTATAGCTTCAAAATCAAGTCAACAAAATGGCCCATATTGCAATCATTTTTCCTTATTTCATGGTTAATTGCTTCTAATGTGCTCTTAACTGTATTATTTATTATAGATTTGATCTGGAAGATGTGAAAAACATGGGACTTTTTCAGAAGTGGTCTGTCATTCCTATTCTGGGACTAATAGAGACCTCCTTATATGACAACGTGCTCTTGCATAACGCTCTCTTACTTCTTCTTCAAATATTAAATTCTTGTTCTAAGGTAGCAGATATGTTGTTGGATAATGGTCTACTCTACGTGTTATGTAATACAGTAGCAGCTCTGAATGGATTAGAAAAGAAGTAAGTTTTAAATCATTATTTAAAACTATATCTGATAAAAACTTTGGAAAGGGAAAAACTTTACTAGCAGGTTACATTAAAGCATCTGATATTTCATAATACTTTCAAAGAATTTCTTTCCTCCAAAACTGATTAAATTAAATTAAATTAAATTAAATTTGGAGGGCATATTTTTCCATCATTTTCAATAAAGTTTCGTTTAAAAAAAATAAGGTATTTATATGACGTACTTTTAGGTATTTAGAACCTGAAGACAAGGTGAATAAATTTAACTGTCCTCAAATATATTTACCAAGCTTCCACTATAGTCTTATAAAAATTATTATCCCCATCAGGAATAGGAAATTGAGGATTAGAGAGATGTAATAACTTGTTGCAGATCACACAGCTAGTAAACAGAGAACTTGAGGCTGAATCTTCTCACTTCAGAAGCCTGTGCTTTACAGTCACCATGCTCTCCCACTTTTAGCATGCTGTACCCCTGTCTACTACCATAAACGAATTTCTAGTAGCGAAAAGTACGTTGGCAAATGGCTGCCCACCAAATTGATTAACAGCTTTAAAAAATATGTTAGGCAATTTTATTTTTATTTGGATTTTGTGCCTTCGGTGTCTGCATTTATGATGTACAGTATAACATTTTTATTAGCATAATGTTAAGATACAAATCTCCAGAAGCATCATCTTACTGCACGTTAAAACATTAAATATTAAATATATTTTTGCAGAGAAGGCAGAGCATATCCTCGGTGATTCTCTAGGCCCAGGAGGCTCTCTGGGTGCTAGAGAGGACTCCTTGTAGTCAGCTCAGTTCGGTTTTTATTGGGCACCTGTTTTATTTAGGATCTGTGTGCTGGGCCTATGAGAAATACAAAGTATTGTATTCCTCAAAACATTTAGTCTTGATTATAATACAGTGCATGAAATTGGTGGAACTTGGGAAGAGTACCAGCAGGCTCCTGCTAAGAGCAGTTTGTTGCTGTTGTTGTTTTAAAGAAACTGTACTTACAGAATGTCCCTATATGCTACTCTATTGATTGCGCCCCCGCCCAAATTTACCATTTCTAACCCTTGCTCGATTTTGAAAAAGTAAGTGGAGAGGCTTAATATCACACACTGAGGTAGATTATCAAGGTTAAAAATTGAGGGACAGAAGATACTAATTCATATTTATTAGGTAGTTGTAAGTGATTAATATATATGTTCAAATCTGTATCTCTTTTAATCCTTAAAATAAACATACTTTGTGTAAGTGAGATTCAGAGAGGTCAATTAATGTATTCAAATTCACCATCTCTGTGAAGCCATCTCAGAATATCCCTCTTCATACCCACAGAATCTTCACCTTTAGTGTGTTGGGAACCTGCCAGTGCATTCCCACAGTATCTTGTGTTAGTCTCTGTTGTTACATTTACCACCACTTACTGGTTATATTTATCTGTTCACTTGTCTGGTCCTTTGCAAGCTGAACTTTCACAGGAGTCAAAGCGTGTCTTCTTATTTCTGTTCCTAGCATGTAGTTTATGTAACCTGCCATAGAGTAAGCATGGATAAATATCGAATGAATGCATGAATGAATGAATGAATACTGGCAGAACAGGAATTTAAACCAGTTCTTTTTGCCTTAAATTATTTGTTCTTTTTCTTTAGCGTTCCTTTGAATGAATACAGATTGCTTGCTTGTGATCTGCAGCAACTTTTCATAGCAGTTACAATTCATGCTTGCAGTTCCTCAGGCTCACAGTATTTTAGAGTTATTGAAGATCTTATTGTACTGCTTGGATATCTTCAAAATAGCAAAAGCAAGAGGACCCAAAGTAAGATTTAATTTTCATGGATTTGTGGGGGGCAGTTGTATAATAGCCAAAAATGTTAGTAGAACCTAATCTCTTTCTCTGGCTTCTGTAGAGAGAGTGGGATAGAGGAGAGAAACTGTTTTACTAAAGGTTCATCCTTAACTTTGTTTACTGGCTTTAAAAAGAAGCCTTTTTAAGTGGCAAAAATTTAAAAGTGATGCCCTGATGTAATTAGTAGCTGCCAACACATCACTAAAAGAAGCTGCTGGGACTTCCCTGGTGGTGCAGTGGTTAAGACTCCACGCTCCCAATGCAGGGGGCCTGGGTTCGATCCCTGGTCAAGGAATAGATCCCACATGCTTGCCGCAACTAAGAGTTCGCATGCTGCAACTAAGACCTGGTGCAACCAAATAAATAAATAAATAAATAAATATTTAAAAAAAAAAAAAAACACTGCTGATTTTTCTTACCAAGTAGAATGAAAAGGCTTATGCTGAATAGTAACATAAAACATTAGTTTTCTTTAGTGGCAAATATTATAGTGAATATGGGGCAAAAAAATGTGAGAATTTCTGGTTAAACTTTTGCCTTATATATTAAAAAGGCTGTTCTTTAAAACAATTATATAAAATAAAATAAATTTGTGAGCTAGTATTTTTCTATTGAATTTTTTTATAGTAATCATTTGGAAATTTGCTTTAAAATTGCTTTTAAAGACAGTTAAGAAATGTTTACTACCATTGAGAACCCATGTTGATCAAAAATTTTAAATTTATCTCTAATAAAACATTATTGGCAGTTTTGATATTGCATGAATGTAAGAATCAATTCAATTAAAAAAAAAATTAACAACCACATAGCTTGAAAACATTCTAGTATCTTCTGTTTTTAGATATGGCTGTTGCACTGCAGTATAGAGTTCTCCAGGCTGCTATGGAATTTATAAGGACCACCGCAAATCATGACTCTGAAAACCTTACAGATTCATCACAGTCGCCGTCTGCTCCCCATCATGCAATATTTCAAAAGCAAAAGAGCATTGCTGGTGAGTGCTGAAATAATATTTTAATAATTATAAATGGAAGGTAGCTTGACTCTCCTGTATTCTGATGGCATTCACATTTTAAAACATTTCTTTGTTTCAAAAGCTAAACTATAAAGTTTGAGAAGGTTTTCCTCCCAGAGGAGGAAAACTGCTCCTTTCCTACTGCTTTCTTTTCAGTGCTGTTCTCATTCAGTTATCTCTTGAGCACCTGCCATGTGCCAAGCACTGTGTTAAATGTTGATGATACAGTGATGAAAAAAAAAAAAGACGCAGATTCTTCCCTTCTACCATAAAGCAGTAGAGAAATGTAGAAGGTAGGAATAGAGACCGTAACAGGGCAGCCTGATTTACATCCAGAGTTAGGGAAGTCTCTGAGGAAGTGGGATTTCAATATAAGGGATGAGAAAGGAGTTAGCAGGAGCCGGAGGAAGAGTATTACAGGCAGAATGAACAGCTGACGTGCAGGTCCTGGGGCAGGAAAAAGCTAAGGTTGTTCAGAGAACTGAAAGAAAGCCATGTAGCTGAAGTATAGCCCTTGATGAGATAGTGCTGCCAGATGAGGCTATACAGGACGGCGTGAACCAGGTCATGTGTCATCATATGGGCCATGTTAAGGAGTTTATTAGATTTTATCCTAATGGGAAGTTGTCAGAGGTTTTTAAGTAGCTGGCATGACATAACCAGATTTTCATTTTGTAAAGACCATTCTGGTTTCTGTGCAGAGTGGATTAGAGGAAAGTAGGAAAGGTAGTGGGAAGTGCAAGGAGGAGGCTACTGCAATAGTCAGGGCAGGAGATGATGGTGGCTCGGATATGGTTATGTTATGCACGTGACTGTAGGGCTTGCTCTAAATGAGGACATGTCATCAAATTCTAATTTTTAATATTGTTAGACTTATTTTTTCCACAAAATCTGCTCTGCCCTATATACACATTAATTCTGAAAGATAGCATAAACACCCCCCACACATACACATTGGCTCTATATATGCGCGCGCGCACACACACACACACACACACACACACACACACATATACGTCTATATATACTGGACATAGGTACATGCGCACGCACACACACACACACACACACACACATATATATACGTCTGTATATACTGGACATAGGTACATGCACACACACACACACACACATATATATATACACGTCTGTATATACTGGACATAGGTACATGCGCACACATGCACACATATATATATACATCTGTATATACTGGACATAGGTACATGCGCACACATGCACACATATATATATATACATCTGTATATACTGGACATAGGTACATGCACACACACACACACACACACATATATACATACACGTCTGTATATACTGGACATAGGTACATGCGCACACATGCACACATATATATATACATCTGTATATACTGGACATAGGTACATGCGCACACACACGCACACACAGACATATATATACACGTCTGTATATACTGGACATAGGTACATGCGCACACATGCACACATATATATATACGTCTGTATATACTGGACATAGGTACATGCGCACACATGCACACATATATATATACATCTGTATATACTGGACATAGGTACATGCACACACACGCACACACAGACATATATATACACGTCTGTATATACTGGACATAGGTACATGCGCACACATGCACACATATATATATACATCTGTATATACTGGACATAGGTACATGCGCACACATGCACACATATATATATATACATCTGTATATACTGGACATAGGTACATGCGCACACATGCACACATATATATATACATCTGTATATACTGGACATAGGTACATGCACACACACGCACACACAGACATATATATACACGTCTGTATATACTGGACATAGGTACATGCGCACACATGCACACATATATATATACATCTGTATATACTGGACATAGGTACATGCGCACACATGCACACATATATATATACATCTGTATATACTGGACATAGGTACATGCGCACACATGCACACATATATATATACATCTGTATATACTGGACATAGGTACATGCACACACACGCACACACAGACATATATATACACGTCTGTATATACTGGACATAGGTACATGCGCACACATGCACACATATATATATACATCTGTATATACTGGACATAGGTACATGCGCACACATGCACACATATATATATACATCTGTATATACTGGACATAGGTACATGCACACACACGCACACACAGACATATATATACACGTCTGTATATACTGGACATAGGTACATGCGCACACATGCACACATATATATATACGTCTGTATATACTGGACATAGGTACATGTGCACACATGCACACATATATATATACATCTGTATATACTGGACATAGGTACATGCACACACACGCACACACAGACATATATATACACGTCTGTATATACTGGACATAGGTACATGCGCACACATGCACACATATATATATACATCTGTATATACTGGACATAGGTACATGCGCACACACACGCACACACAGACATATATATATATGTCTGTATATACTGGACATAGGTACAGGCGCGCGCACACACACACACACACACACATTTCTCCAAACTGAGGACTTGGTAAATTGTTTGAAGTTTAATCACCCATACAGTCTTGAGGGCTTTTAAATCCAAATCTTTCTTCTACCTAATTAAACTACTTCATTGTGTTCGGTGCTATGCCGAAGTTTAAAACCATGTGAAACACTCATCTGTAGAGAAAAGCTATCAAATATATATTGTTTCGGAGGAGTATGTTTACATTATGCTAAATGAAAGCTTATGTAAATAAAACTTGTAAAGCATCCACATAACTAAACTTATCTCCCTATACATCCTTCTTTAATTAATTAATTATTTTTAACATGTTTGTTGGAGTATAATTGCTTTACAATGGTGTGTTAGTTTCTGCTGTATAACAAAGTGAATCAGCTATACATATACATATATCCCCATATCTCTTCCCTCTTGTGTCTCCCTCCCACCCTCCCTATCCCACCCCTCCGGGTGGACACAAAGCACCGAGCTGATCTCCCTGTGCTATGTGGTTGCTTCCCACTAGCTATCTATTTTACATTTGATAGTGTATATATGTCCATGCCACTCTCTCACTTCGTCCCAGCTTACCCTTCCCCCTCCCCGTGTCCTCAAGTCCATTCTCTACATCTGTGTCTTTATTCCTGTCCTGCCCCTAGGGTCTTCAGAACCTTTTTTTTTTAGATTCCATATATATGTGTTAGCATATGGTATTTGTTTTTCTCTTTCTGACTTACTTCACTCTGTATGACAGACTGTAGGTCTATCCACCTCACTACAAATAACTCCATTTCGTTTCCTTTTATGGCTGAGTAATATTCCATTGTAAATATGTGCCACATCTTCTTTATCCTTCCTTGATGTACTATCTGAATATAATCTCTCCTCATGAGCTTCCCTCCCAGTTGTGCCTCTTTTGTCCCGGGTAGAATTCCATCTTTTCCCAAGCCTGGCAGTAGTGTTCAACTGCCTGCATGCCAAAAGGTGACTTTTGGACCATTTTCCCTTTGCAGGATTTCTTAGTCAGAGACTGCTTAGATGGAATTCACCCTCTTTGACAGAGGAAGGTATACCTTTACTACCTGCACAAATACCTGCTATTTCTTCCTTCTTGACGTTTCTCTTTCTCATATCTGTTTCTTCCCTTTTCCACCTAGTTCCCTGGTTTAGTTTATGATCAGCTGGTGCCTGGGCTAACACAGCAGCCCTTTTGCTATTTTCTGTTTGGTCTGTGATTTCTCTAACAGTCTGTCATCTCTCTCTTTATGTAGTAGCGCTTTTATCACCCTAAGCCTAAGAGCCCCGCAGAGCTCCACGTTTGTATTATTTATTTTTTCTTTGTGTGAGTCATTTTAAAGTGGATAATAGACTTTTAGTCCTTTCTCTAAACCATTCTCCTTTTTGTTCCTGACTCCTCTAGCCTCTTCTGCTGGGGCTTATATTTTTCACACTATCTAAGTAAATGCAGTTACTGTAAGGCCACCTGAGGCTTATAGAATCCTAAAAATTTTGAACTTGATAAAAGACCTTGAAAGTCATCCAGTCCAGCTTGCTCCTGTTGCAGATGCACCGAGGCCTAGACTTAGAGGCTGCTGGAGCGAGGCCCCTGCACCCGTCTCTTTGTGTCCTACCCAACACCCACTCCTCCCAGGTCTGTTGTATCTTTATGTCTCTCTCAGGTCTCTCCCAAGAATTCTTCCTGTTTTAAATACTACCTTATTTAAATTCTGTCATTGTGAATCCAGTTTATAAAACTCCACTTTACATGTGTTAAACTGTTGCTTTGTATTTCCTTCCATGTTGTTTTACACATGTATTTGGCAAAGCCTGTGTTTTATTTGTTCAGTATTAGTCAAAAATTATTGTCAAAAGTGTGTTGGCCTTGTACACTGTCGGTGCAAAACATACACAGTGCTGAAGCTCCTCTGCTTCTGAGCAGTGTGGTTATTAAAAACTCACTTAAGTCCATTTGTTCATGATACTAAAGTGACTGAGAGGGATTTATATTTCCATCATTTAGATAATGAACTGTTCCTTCAAAGATTTCATACACGCTGTTCTCATTAGTGACAGATGTTTGGAGGGATGCTTTTTTCCTGGATAGACTTGTTTAGCGTTTACTGAAAACTGCTGAGACGGCGGGCGTCTCCAGCCCCACAGCCGCCACCCCTGCACCTCCCGCGGGCCTCGTTGGGGCAGCTCCTCTTGTGGCCGCACACCACAGTGTTTGATGGCAGACAGGTTCACTCAGGCTGTGAATCCCAGGATACCCATGGCCTGGGACCAGCGTTTCTTCAGCAGCACGTTCGCCACATCTAGATTGTGAGTTCTCATACTCTTGGAGGCGTTAGGTAATATTTTATTGCCAGCTTAATCTTCTTGCAGCCTGACTCGTGTACCATTCTGCTCAACAGCTCCGATGGTTCCCTACCACCCAGTGAACAAAGCGCCGATTCCTTAGTGTCTGTGTCTTTTTTTTTTATATACATAGATATGTATAAGAGAGAGAGAGAGAATTCTGCTTGAATAGTATCATCACTATTTAGTATCACTCAACCTTCTGTTTGTAAACTGATTTATATTTCTACTCAATATAGTATACTTTTCCATATAATATATTCTTATATTTAATGAATGCCTAATAATCTGTTAGATTTGCCATGATCTTCTTCCCCAACCATTATCAATAAACAAAGGTTTTTTTTTTACTTGTTTGTTTTTGCTATTATAACAGGATAGCAATGTACATTCTTACATATGTATTTTTTCCCTTGTCTGCTTATCAATATAAAAAACTTTACACATCACCTTAATACACAAAGGAAGAAGTAAGTGTTAGGGTATTATTTAAAGAGCTACACATACATTTAAACTGTCATAAATAATCATATATATGTGTGTGTGTGTATATATATATATATCGTGTTATTGATATAATTCACCTGCCAATGAATTTCCTTTCTATTTCAACCATTAATAACAATACCAACTATTAACTTTTAATTCTTTGTATGAGACAGACATTGTGTTTCACGTATATTATTTTATTTAATCCACAGAACAAACCTCTTTATCCATTCATTCAGCCATCAAATATTTATTGAGCATCAGCCATGTATCAGTTATTATTTCATCTGGTCTCATGAAACTTATATTTTACTGGAGAAAATGGTCAATAAGCCTGTAAACAAATATATTTAGTATAGTGTCAGATAGTGACAAATATCTACCTGTGAGGTAGGCTCTATTTTACTTTGTAATCCACATCTTACATATAAGGAACCTGAGGCTTAGAAAGCAGAGAATGTGAGGCCACACCAGCTCAGTGCAGCTTCACAGCCTGACTGCTGGGATACCCTCCCACTTTTTCAAGTACATAGAACTGAAGAAGACTTAACATTTCCTTATTTGGTGTATTGCTGTGTCTCTGAATTGTGATTATCAGCTGCTTATACAGCATGAAAGCTGTCAGAGATGTAGACATTTGGAAGAATCTGCTTAAACTAAGGACATCATCTGATAATATTATTCTTGAATATATCCCAGATATGAATTTTTCTTCTTTTCATTTGCTTCATTTTTGTCTCAAAGGTGACTCCACCTACCAAAATGTATTAACTGATAAAAAATACTGATTACCTAAAATACTGGACAATCTAAAATGCCATTAAAATATTTACATATCTTGCAGGATGCGTCATTAAAACCTATTGTAAGTAATGTGTATAGAGGCTATTTGCGGACTTTGATATATATGCTTTCATAATTTAAAAAAAGGTTCAATTCCAATGAAGGATTTCATTATTCCTCACCTACCAAGACGTCATTTTGGTTCCTGTGGTCAACTGCTGATGCCCTTCTCCTTCAGTCCATTAAATGAAGACTCAGTCCCCTCCTTTTCTCCTGGATCCGCTCCCTGTGTGGTGCCTGTCAGAGCAGGTGCAGTAACGATGCAGGAACCCCATTCCTGCCTCTTTAACCCGAGGAAACTTTTCTCGGGAAATGCTTTTTAGGATTGAATCCCACGTGATGCATATGTTCCAAATCACTTTAATATCTGAGCTCTTCACTTTATTTGGCTGATTTCTACTATGTCACTATATACGCTTTTCAAAACTAATCTATAAAATTCAGCAATGTTAATTACCCAGAAATAGTAATGTTCATGCTAAAATGTGATGTGCTTTAAAAATCTGTTGATTATTTTGGAATACAAGGAAGTGAAACAGTATTTGAAAATATTTTGTCAAAACATTCTGAACTGTATGTGTGTATATATATATACACACACAGACACACACAGACACACACACACACACACACACACCCTTCTAACAGTTCGAGGTTTTCAGAGGACTAAAATTTTGCCAAATGATATCCACCCCACTAAGCTGTGTCACGAGCTTCAACATTCTTGTTTAGGACTTTGACATCAGAGGTACTGTTGCACTTCTTCAAAGAGGGAAAACATACTTTCTCTTAATCACTCTCTTTCCTTTGTATAAATTACCTTTGAATTAAATAAAGTTCTTTTCATGGTCTGATAATCAAAAAGTTATAGCAGAAATAGTTTCTTTGGTCCTTGTTAACTCTGGCATTTGACGTTTTAATTTATATACTTGAAGGTCCTCGAAAATTTCCCCTTGCTCAAACTGACTCTCTTCTGATGAAAATGCGTTCAGTAGCAAGTGATGAACTTCATATGATGATGCAACGGAGAATGAGCCAGGAGAATCCTGTCCAGGCAACCGAAACAGAGCTTGCACAGAGACTGCAGCGGCTCACCATTTTAGCAGTTAACAGGATTATTTATCAAGGTAGGACTAGAGAATAAATATGTTCTTACTCAGATATTGAACTAAAAGGAAAATAAGAGAGAACTGACTAGGTTTCAAATTTTTTAACAGCATTATATTTTCATCGTTAGTATCCACACTGGTAAAAGAATCTCTCATTTGGAACTAATAGCCTTGAATAAAATTCCACTTTTTAATATGTTAAATGCTGGCCTAGACTGACCATTGAAGTTTAAAATAGTACAGCACCTCCAATATATTTTTTAAACTTTTCTTTGAGATAATCATAGGTTCACATACAGTTGTTAGGAAATATTACAGAGATCCTGTGTACCCTTTACCCAGTTTCCCCCGATGGATCTTGCAAAACTATAGTCCAGTATCAGTACCAGGATATTGACATGGATACAGTCAAGAAAAAGAACATTTCGGTCACCACAAGAATCTATATGTTGCCTTTTAGCACCACACCCATCTTCCTCCCACCCCCATCCCTTCCTCAATCCCTGGCAACTATCAATCTGTTGTCCATTTATATATTTTCATCATTTCAAGAATGCTAAATAAATGGAATCATACAGTACGCAGCCTTGTGTAGGACTGGCTTTTTTCACTCAGCATAATTCTCTGTAGAGTCTTCCTGGTTATTGCATGTATCAATAGTTTGTTCCTTTTTTGTTTTTGGTGAGTAATAGTCCATAGCATAGATGTCACAGTTTAGTCATTTAGCTGTTGAAAGTTGATCTGGGTGTTTTTCAGTTTGGGGTTATTACAAATAAAGCTAGCTGCTATAAACATTTATGTAAAATTTTTGTGTGAACATGGGGCTTTCCTTTTCTGGGATAAATGTCCAAGAGTGCAGTTTCTAGGTTGTACAGTAGTTGTATGTTTTGTTCTTGTTAAGAAACTGCCAAACTTTTCTAGAGTGGCAGTATAATTTTATATTCCTACCAGCAATGTGTGAGTGATCCAGTTTTCTTCATGTCTTTACCAGCATTAGGAGTTTCACTGTTTTTAATTTCAGCCATTCTGATAGGTAATATAGGGGTATAGCCTTGTGGTTTCAATGTGCGTTTCTACAGGTGCTAAATGATTTATATATTTATATATAAACTTTAATACCTACAGCAACCACTAAAAAGCTATGCAAAGAAATATACTCAAAAACACTATAGATAAGTCAAAATTCTAAAAAACGTTCAAGTGACACACAAGGTGTTTTTTTTTTTTAACTTTTCTAATTTATATTTGGGGCAACCAGCCTCCAGGGTAAACTGTGAAATTGAACCATTTTTATCACATGCATGGCATTTGATGGGATAGCATGTCTAGTGAAACAGGTCTGCACATCTGTCTAATGTAAATATCACATGGTCTTTATGTTTAATTTGTACAAGAACCTTTATGACTTTAATAATTTTGCAGTTTAATTCATCTTCATTAGTAAAATAGACCTTTAATTTAGAACTGCGTGACTTATGTATGTTTAAATTTCTACATTGTTTTAGGTGAATTCATTTTCTCTAGTATATTGTATTTTCTACATCTAATACACCTACTACACATTTATATTGTGACAACTGAATCAGAAATTACATAGAATATTTTTGCCAGCATCATTACCATTTGTAATGGCTAGTGATTTGACTAATTCAAATTTGACTAATTTTTTGACTTGATTTGACTAATTTTTTATTCTTCTTTTAATTCAAAGAGTTTAATCCAGACATTATTGACATTTTGAGTACTCCAGAAAATGCACCTCAAAGCAAGACCTCAGTTTCCCAGACTGAAATTTCTGAAGAAAATATTTATCATGAACAGCCTTCTGCTTTCAATCCATTTCAGAAAGAAATGTTCACATATCTGGTAGAAGGCTTCAAAGTATCTACTGTAAGTAAATTAATTAATTACATGGGAAACATTCATTCACAGAAAGGGAGCAGGGGTTTTGTGTGTCTGTATTATATGTTTTCAAAATCATATTCCTACACTTTCACAGCGTTTTCTGAAACTCAGACAACTTGAATGTTAATAACAGAGTAAAATGTATTGCTAATTTACCCTTTCGAAAAGGACTCACTTCATGCAGCATTGGTTTTTAAGCCTGTAACCCAACAACCATGTTCTAATGTTGTAATTTTGTAAATAAGAACAGCATCAGAAAAGAGTAGGAATTTGATGATTACTATGAGGTTTAAACTAATAACCTGTTTTTAACGGACTTTATTTATAGCTACCTACTCTAGAATTATTATTATTATGAGTAATTATGAAGTGTATGTAGATGTTGCCTTAAGCATATCCAACACCTTCAAAGTGACACAGAGAATACTGACAAGCGTCAGGCTCCATTTATCATCAGCTCACTTAGGGTTCTGTGGGCCACTTACAATTGACCATAGGGAACAAATTGGTCAGTACACTCCGTAGATACCAAAGGCTAATCTAATTCTAGCAGAACTCATAAATCATGATTCTGCCAATCTCTAAATCTAAACTAGATTTTGTTGTCTGCAGGTTCCACTTAGAACTGAATCATTCACACAGAGCCCTTAGGACTAGGAGTAATTGGAGAGCCTTTTCCAAAACTCAGAATAAACTCTAAAATGTACTGATTCCAGTTTTTAAACCAGATGCAGGATATTTGATCAGGATTGGGTTAGCCTTAGTGGGACCACAATCAAAACAACTTATTTGGTTATTTGTTAGGGGATATTGATGATCAATTTACATGCAGTTCTTAATTTGTGACAATTATACTCAATGTTTTAGTACTAATTCAAGTCTTTATTATGAATCCTTTCTCTTTTATATTGCAAAATCAATGTAGGCTTATCTACCACTGTTCTTTGATGGTTCTTTTTTTTTTCCTTTTAAGATTTCCAAGCCCTAGGTAATTTTTTTAAGTGGCTTAGGACTTTAGCTTCTTTGTCTCTCCTTTTTAAAATTGTGGTAAAATATACATAACATAAATTTTGCTATTTAAGTGTACATATCAGTGACCTTAAGTCCATTCACACTGTTGTGCAACCATTACCACTATCCATCCCCAGAACTTCCTCCATTGTCCCAAACTGAAACTCTGTACCCATGAAATAGTAACTCCCCATTAGCCTCTCCCCCAGCCCCGATAAACTGCTGTTCTACTTTGTCTCTATGACTTTGACTTTCTAGATACCTCATATAAGTTATCATACAATATTTAATATTTGTCCTTTTTGTATGTGGCTTATTTCATGATTCATTTTAGTAAAATGTTTTTAAGTTCATTCATACTGAAGCATGTATCAGAACTTCCTTTTTAAGGCTGAACAGTATTCCATTCTGTGTATATACCACATTTTGTTTATCCATTCATCCATCAATGGGTATTTGGATTGTTTCTACCTTTTGGCTATTTTGAACAATGCTGCTGTAAACACTGGTGTACATCCATCTCTTTTAAACCCCATTTGTATGGATGTATATGTCTTTCTAATTTCAACTGTTTAAAAATTCTAGAGTAAAACATGTTCTGTGATTTTTAGGACTGTGTTGAGGTTAGGATATTATTGCTTAAGAAGTTTGATCCTAATTCATTCCTGTTTTGATTTAAGGGTTCAAGTAAAGCCAGTGGTTCCAGACAGCAGTGGGCTAAAATCTTATGGTCTTGTAAGGAAACCTTCCGAATGCAGCTTGGGAGACTGCTCGTGCATATTTTGTCACCAGCCCACCCTTCACAAGAGAGAAAGCAAATTTTTGAAATAGTTCGTGAACCAAATCACCAGGAAATACTACGAGACTGTCTTAGCCCATCCCTGCAAGTAAGTACCCCAGTACTTCGTAAGTAAAAACTATTGGTCAAATATAAAACTGTACAAAACAAGAACTGAAATTAAACTGTATTTTCATGCCAAACACCATAAATTAGTTTTCTTAGCAAATAAATATTTTCTGAGGTCTTTCTTCAGATGCTCTTTACCAGAGTCAATTTGACCTCTCTGTTTATTCCCCATTTTTTTCCAGGGTTTAAGAAGTTCTGTATCTGAGTTCTTATAAGACCCTTTGTAGTTTGTTACTAAATCTTGAAGTGTTTTCTTTAAGAACTGTTTGGAGACTTTTTTAAGCATTTATATTATCCATGAAACATCTATAGTGAATAGCTCGAACAACAGTACATATAACATATTTCAAAAATATTTACAGTAAGTTAAAATAAAAAATATTTGTTGATCATCTGGAATGATAAAATCAAAATACTTAAAGAATTTTAAAGTCTATAAATTCTATCACTTAACTAGTGATAGATGGAGAATTTAAATGGTACAACCATTCTAGACAGCTGTTCAGCAGTTTCTTATAAAATTAAACATACCCTTAACCTGTGACCCTAAAATCCATTTTTAGGTATTTACCTAAGAGAAATTACAACATATGTCCATAAAAAGACTAGTAGAAGAATATCCATGGCAGCCTTTTTACTAATAGCCAGAAACCAGAAATAACCCAAGTGTCTGTCACTGGGAGAATGTGTAACTAAGTTGTGATATATTTATACAGTAGACTACTATAGAAGCAATAAAAAGGAACAGACTACTGATACACCCACCAATATGGTTGAAGCTCAAAATCATTGTGTCGGTGAAAGAGACAGCCAAGCACAAAAGAGTAGACATTCTGTGATTCTATTCATTTGAAGCCCAAGAACAGGCAAAATTAAGATATGGTCATAGAATTCAAGCAGTAGTTGTCTCTGTGAGGAGAGGGGCTGTGAGAAGGGGAGTTGATTGGAAAGGGGCATAAGGAAACTGCCTGGGGTGATAAAAATGTGCTGTATCTTAGTTTGGGTAGTGGTTACATGGGCGTATGCAGTTGTCAGAACTCGTAGAAATGAACATTTAATGTCTATATGCTTTATTGAATGCAAATTATACCCCTATAAATAAAGTATTAGATGATATTTAAGAAAGGACAGGTATCCCTTTTATATCCCTGGGAAACTCATATTTATCATACTAAGAACCAAAAGGTTATAGATTTGAAGTGATACTTTTAGGTGCTCTTTCCAGTATTAAGACTCTCTCAGGTGCACTAAGGGCATTGTCTTCCCTTTCCCAAGGCAGAAGCATAACTAGCCCATAGTTTCCTTCTATGGAGAATTCAAAGAGATGTTCTTTCTTGCTTTATACTTAGCAAAGCTGCCGTCCCCCTGAATCCAGCCCTGATGTTCCCACTCCTCTCCCACCAGCCTCCCTTCTCTACTGCTCCATTTCTGTTGGTGGTTTCCTTACTGCTTTCGGCTTGAAACATTGGAACTACGGTTGACTTTCTTCTCTCTTGAATCCATTTTATTACCAAGGCCAGTTATTTGTCTAGTCCTGCCCTTCTCTATAGTCTGCCCACCCATCCTAGTTTACACTTTCACCCCTTATGCTTGAATCACTAGAATAACCTCCTCTCCACCTCAAGACCAAAAAACTGTATCTGGTAATTTTTTTAAAGTTTATTATGGCAACATTCAAGCATACCTAAAAGTTGGGAGAAATCAGAAAAAGAACCCCACGTGACATTACGCAGCTTTAATTTTTCTTTGTAGTATTTTGAAACAAATGTCAGATGTCAAATCGTTTTACCTGTAAATACTTCAGTATGTATCTCTGACTGATAGGACTTTGTTTTAACTTATCACTCTCTGTGATTGTAACAATAATTCCTTATTATCATCTAATACCCAGTGTTTAAATTTTCCTAATTTTCTTATATTTTTTTTAAATAGTTCTCTTGATTCTGGACCCAAACAAGGCCCTTATACTGTGTTTGTTTGATGTGTGCTACATCTTTTTAATCCTGGCAATTATCCTCCCCAACGCTTTTTTTTTTTTTAATGTCATGTATTTGTTGGTGACACTGGGTCATTTGTTCTGTAGAATTTCCCACATTCTGGATTTGGCTGATTGCATCCTTGTGGCTCTAGATCTAGAGGCTTGACTAGATTTCAGTTCTTGATTTCATATTTGCCTTTGTGCTTGGTTTTTTAAAAGAATACTTTAGTAGGAGTGCTTTGCATTTTCCGTTACATCATGGCAGGAGGCAGAGAATGTCTGGTCGCTCTGCTCTTTGAGATGGTAGCAGCATGATTCATCCGTTATGAAGTTCATCCTCAGTCTTTAACCTAATAGTTTTAGCAGCCATCGATGATACAGCTGCCAGGATCCATTTTTTGATTAGGACCTGCAAAATAGTGATTTCTCTACGTTTCTCATTCCACCAGCATCTATTAGCTCTGATTCTTCTATTGGGAAGAATATTCCCTTATCAGCTATTTGGCTACCCTGAAATATAGTGTGTATAGGAAAGGCAAGGTAAATGCTTGCTTCTTTCCTCTGTTTGTTTTTAGAATAATAAGTTGGTGCCCTGGCAACCTTTAATTTTTGTATTTGTTTTTATTTTTGAGGTCTTGTCATGAACTCAGGTATTTTTTTAATAAATTTAATAAGTAGTTTCACACCTTTGCAGTTATTTTTCTGTTTGATGTTCAGATTAACACCTCTGTAGATTCAAGTTGTTTTATCCTTTTAACATGGCCTTTTTAATTTTTAACAAGTTAATATGATTAACTTCCTTCCATTCTGGAGCAGAAGAATGTCCCGGGCTCATCTTGTACATTTCCTTCCCTGGGCCTGGAACCAAACTCTTCCCCCAAGAAGCCCCTATTTCCTTTTAATGAGATAATAGTATTTAGAGACTATAAAGCTAGGGACTAGGTACGTTTATTTCTATTGGGTTGTCATTTCTTCTCAGCCTTTTTAGTGAACAAAGCTAAGAATTGTGTATTTTTTTAGGAAGAAAAATAAATCATGAATTCATGATTTTCTTGGATTTTATGTTTATATTTCTTTTTATTAATGTTGATAAGCTTAATTCCTGATGACATTACCATAATTACTTATTTGCTCTATCTATCTATAAAACATTTTCAAAATAAGATGACAACATTATCACTTATAACAAACCTACTGAATGCAGTTTAAGATTTCTTGGTGGTTCTTCTGTCCTTAGGATACCATTATGGGTGTACCACGAAAATAGTGTATCATAAAAGCATTTAAAATAATTTTCTCTATTTGGTTATGCCACCAACTTGGCATCAAGTAACTAGTTAGGTTCTTTTTTTTTTTCCTTCAATTTGCTTTCTGTTTTTAGAGATTCCACTGGGTATTTATTTGTTTAATTTTGTTTTTAATTACATAAAATGTCTGCCTGGTTCGAAAATCAAAATTGTGAAACATAGCACATTCAAAGAGGTTCTAGCTTTCATCTCTATACCCTTCCCTCATTCTTTCCCTTTCCCTGTAGGTAACCATCCTTACTTGGTTTTTTAATTTCTTTTGGACATATAAGCAAATCTGTGACACACACACATGTGTATATTATCTCCCTCACTTCTTAATACAAAGAAAGATAGTGAACCATACATATCCTTCTCACTCTACTTTCTTCAAGTAACAGTGTATCCTAGCGATCGTTCCGCAGCAGTATAGAGAGCTCTTCTCATGCCTTTTTACAGCTGCCTACAAGCTGTGTTCCGTTTGTAATCTGCCCCCTTTTTTTTTTTTTTTTTTTTTAATTCTGCGTGGTTTTTAAAGCCCCAAGCTTCTCTTCTACTGTTACAACTTGAGTCTGGTTAATTCTCTAGTCTATGGCTCTTCCTTTTTTCAAGATAGTCCCATCTTTTCTCTTATAACCTCTTCACATCCCTGTAGTCCTACTGACAAGCTGCTTTATTCATGGTGCCCACTCAGCACACAACTCCGTCTCTCCTCCCCTTTGTCTGTCTATATGCCCGTTCTGTCCATTTAGGCACGTACCCACATCACGTGGTACCACCTTCAAAGCCTTCCTTCCTTTCTTAGTCCACTCAGAACTCTTCCTTCTTGAAACTTCATTGAAAATTTTATTTTTACACATTTTAACGTTTTATTATTTTCTTAGGATTTGTGTTTAATAGATTCGATTCCTTAAATCTGTTTTCTGAGAGCTGAAAACAAGACTCTGTGTGTGTGTGTCTCCAATAACACCTTTTCTAGTCCCAGGAACTGCAGCCAATAAATGATTGATCAGAGGATGTTAAAATGAGATATTAGAAACAACTTCAGTGTCTAGAAAAATCATGTGTTTCTTTGGATATTCAGAATGAATAAAAACATTTCTGCTAGTTTTTCAAGATGATTTTAAAATGTCACTGAATACTAAACTGAAATATTTTTAGAGTTCTATCAAGAACATTGCCTTTAAGATACACATATGAAAATATTCTAGTCATTTACCATTTCTCTTTATTTGCCAACTCTTCAGGCCTTTTACTTGCAGAGCATCTGTTCATTTTTCTCTTTTGGTCAGGTAGCAGCTGTCTCCTGACTAATTTAAAATGTTGCATTAAAATGAGCTTTGCTATTTTCATCATTGCATATGTTCATCTTATGCTTTTGCGAAATGACATGATGTGATTCAGCGTGTTAATTTAAATATCACCCAAAATGTAATAGTTTCCAAATCCATTTGTTGACTATTCACAGTTTAAAATATCATAAAGCCAACTGCAGTGATATTTGTATCAATGTAAATTTTTAAAAAAGTAAAATTATGTATGTTTCACTTGTTGGCAAAATTAATGTCTAAATATACATAGTGTACACATAACCATCAGGTGTAATATCTATGGCATGAAAGGGCCACTTAAAAAATCATGAATCAAAGTTTGGTTTAGGTTTACACTGGGAAGGACCATTGTCATTACCTTAAGTAACACTCTAATTTTCTTTATAGGGTCTGTTCATAGAAGATTGGCCTAAACCAATCCTTCTCTGGACATGCACAGAACTGAGTGATGACATGTTATTGGTTTAGAGTTTTTCACCTTTTGTTCCCCCTAGGGAATAGTGAATGCTTACAAACAGATCCAAAGATACATTTTTGTTCTGGAATTTTCTCCAACGTTTATTCTCCCAGGCAGAAATTAAAGGAGAAAGAATAATCATGCATAATCCTCTTACCTTAAGGTTTAAAGGAAAGTTTTCCTTCCAGTTCAGTTCTATGAGAAGAACTAAGAATTATTTTTCTTTATCCCAGGCTTATTTTCTGTATTCCTTTAGCAAATCCTCTCCAAAATTCTTTCCCCAAAAGGTTATATGCTTGCTTTTTTCCTTCTTTCCTTCTTTTCTTTCCTTCCTCTTTTCTTCCTCCCTCCCTCTCCTTCCTTCCTTCCTTCCTTTCCTTCTTTTCTTCCTTTCTTTTCCTCTCTTTCTTTTTTTTTTTTACCTTTTACAATGAAAATTTTCAAACATACTAAGAAAAATGGAGACTAGTGAATACTGTATGAATACCGTATGAATACCATATGACCATCACATAGATCTAACAATTGTTAATAATTTTTATCATATTAACATCATTTCTTTTTTCTGAAGTATTTTAAAGTAAATTATAGTAATCATGACATTTTTCAAAAGACATTTTTTATGTAAACATAGCAACATTATTATACCTAACAAAATTAGCATGTACCCTAATGTCATCATATACCCAACACATAATCGTTTGACAGTTTCTTCAGTTGTTTCCAAAATGTCTTTTTTAGCTGATTTATTTAAACCAGATCCAACCAAATAAATCTAGCAATGTAATTTAATTTACTGTTAAATAATTTAAATGTAAGAAATAAAAATTCTTTATGACTTTAAAAAAATTTTTAATTAAAAAAAATTGTTACTTTTTTTTTAAAGCATGGAGCCAAGTTAGTTTTGTATTTGTCAGAGTTGATACATAATCACGAAGATGAATTGACTGAAGAAGAACGAGACACAGCAGAGCTGCTTATGAATGCTTTAAAGTTATGTGGTCATAAGTGCATCCCCCCCAGTGCATCGACAAAATCAGACCTTATTAAAGTGATTAAAGAGGTGAGTCAGTGAAAGCATAAGAAACAATTTTCTTAGGATAGCCCATTGAATATAACTAAAAAATGATTGAAAGTGTTTTTTTTATTACAGAGTACCATTCATAAAGAATTTGATTTTTTTTTCTTTTTTTTACCTTATATTGCTTTTTTACTATGAGAGAACAAATAGGCCTGTTTTAAGGAGCATTTTATTCTCTGTGGTCATGCTTATCCATTATCACTAGCTTTCAGGGAAGGAAAGATTTTAATAGTGACAAGCAAGTTGAATCATCAACCTTAAGTTCTGGGTTCTTTAATGAAAAGGCAAAATAAGGAAGCAAGCAACTATGCACACCCATCGGGTTTGGCAACCCTAGTTAACTATTCCACCCTAATTTCTGTGACCCAAATTGTGTGGAAACAAAGGGGAGTTATAGCATTATTTAAGTGGTTAATGTATTTTAATATCTTGGTCTCGTGGGGACAATATTTTTTTCCTTTGTTAACTTTGTTTTAAATTTAGTTTGTTGGGCTCTGTGCCAGTGTTAAATGATAAATAATAAGTTTTATATAATATATTATTATCCAAATCTTTTAGGAACAAAAGAAATATGAAACTGAAGAACATGTGAATAAAGCCAACTGGCAGAAAACAGTTAATAATAATCAGCAAAGGTAGGATTTTATGTGTCCTAAAAGCTGTGTCTTTTTAGGAACCCATTAGATTTCACATATACTGTTAGTTTTAAAGTATCATGTTTTGATATACATTTAATGTTCCACATATGCTTAACTGATGGGCATCTTGTTTGTTTAGTCTCTTTCAGCGTCTTGATTCAAAATCAAAGGATATATCTAAAATAGCTGCGGATATCACCCAGGCAGTGTCTCTTTCCCAAGGAATTGAGAGAAAAAAGGTGATCCAGCACATCAGAGGAATGTATAAAGTGGATCTGAGTGCCAGCAGACATTGGCAGGAGCTTATTCAACAACTGACGCATGACAGGTGAGCATGGATTTTCATATATTGGTGTTATTTTCACTCCTGAGTAAAGATTCATTACATTATCTCACTAGTTTAAATATTTTTTGTGTACTTATTTGTGATTTATTTCAGCTTGAAGAATAATCCTATGAGAATATTTTTTTTTAATTTTTAGGGAGAGAAAAAATAATGAGAGGGAGAGGCATTAGCTCTTCCAGAGAGAAAAATCTATATATCGGCTTTCATTTTAAAATATGATCTTTGAAAAAGAATAGAGAAATCACTGAAACAGGATAGTTGGGAAATAAACCTTTTTCTAGTTAAGACTTTAATAACACAGTTTAAAAGATGCGTCACAAATAAGGAAAAGAGGGAAATTAAAGTATTATTCTCTGAATTTGATTAAGATAAATGATTAGTATTATGACTTCGAGGCACTAAACATTATACGCTAATCATTATACACTAAAGCAAATTCCAGGTGAATGAATGAACGAAACTCAAAAAGTCTACAAAGTAGAAGAAAATAGGATATTTATCAATGGTGATGGACAGATAACTTTCTTAAGATCAAACACAATTGAAGAAACTACAAAGAAGAAATGAATGGCTTTGACCTTTCACATTTTCCAGTGTATTTAACAAGCATAACCACAACAAAACATCAAGGTTTATTTTTAGCAAGTATTTCACAGGGTTAACAGGTTTATGGTTTTAAAAATGCATAAAGATTTGAAAATAAAATATCAAGATCCCAAAAGTTTGAATAAGCAAAAGACATGAATATACTCTTCACATAAGACAAATAGAATTAATAAACAGATGGGAAAATATTGACTATTGCTAGAAGCTGATTTAAAACCTTTAGTTACCATATTTTACCTTTTATGTTACAAAAAAAAATTTTTTTTAGGTGCTAATCTCCACAGCAGGAAGAAATGTATCTTAGCCCTTGGTCAGAGGTTTGGTGGCATTGAACACTTTGACATGTGTCAGGAACCCTACAAACATTTTATTTCTAGTTCCACTTATCCTGTTTTAGTGATTCTGTCCTAAGGAAAATATTCAAAATATGGAAAAGCAATAAGCATAAAGGTTTTCATCTCTGCATTATTTGTTAGTGAATGAATTGGAAACAACTTAAATATATAATAATAGTAATAGAGTTAAATACATTATTATGCATCCACTCAATATAACATTAGCCATTTAAAATGGTAATAATAAAGACTATACTGTGTTCAGTGAAAAAAGGCAGGATATAGAAATGTGTATACATAATTTTAACTGCAATTTTAAAAACTGAAAGAAAGTAATCACTACCAGTATTTTGGTATGTTTGGGGTAGTGGGATTAAGGGTAATTTTTTTTTCCTCTTATCTATTTCAAAAAATGTATTTAATATGGTTCTACTATTTCCTTTCATTTAAAATATTAATTTACTTTAAAACATTTTAAGAAATGTGATTACTACAAAAGTGAACTCATTTTGTTTGTTATATTAGATAATAGGCAAAATGGGAAATGAAGAAAATTGATTTTTTTCTGTAGTTAACCATACTAAGTCTAATATATTGCTAAAGCATACATAGTAGTCATGCTATATCTTTTTTAAAATTTAATAGATACAAGAAATTGGTAGCAGAGCTTGCCTCGAGGCAGGGACACTGGGACTCCGGAGCAGGAGGATACTTTTTTTTTTAATGTTATCCTTTTGTACAATGTGTATGCATAGCCTAGTCTAATTATATAACTGGTTGGGATTTTTCAATTGCATAGATAAATTTTGATTTATTTGTTCAATTTCTATAATGTTTTTTTTCAAACTACAAATACTTCAGGTTACCACTTAAAATCTTTTCTTTTCACTTGCAGAGCAGTCTGGTATGACCCCATCTACTATCCAACTTCATGGCAGTTGGATCCAACAGAAGGGCCAAATCGAGAGAGAAGGCGCTTACAGAGATGTTACTTAACTATTCCAAATAAGTATCTCCTTAGGGATAGACAAAAATCAGAAGGTGATAGTGGCTTCTTGACTCAACATGTAAATACAGCAGATTAGCTATGGGCATTACACAAAGATAATAATGTCCTTTTTTTCCTCAGCAGATGTGGTCAAACCACCACTCTCTTACCTATTTGAAGACAAAACTCATTCTTCTTTCTCTTCTACTGTAAAGGACAAAGCTGCAAGTGAGTCTATAAGGTAAATTTGAATCCATAAGACATTTTCTGTTTTGTTGAAGGTGTTAAAGACTTTAATAGTCTATTGTTGCGCTTATGTAATATTTATTTTAGATAATGCCGTGGTTTGGGGAAAGATCCCAAACATGGCTCAAAGAGAAGACAAAGCTGAATGGCCAGAATCCAAAAAGAACAGACATTTTTGTTAGGGAGGATTCATTGGACTTCAGTCATCATGCTCTGGCCCTTGGTTGCATACATATATTTTTGTAGTTGATTTTTCTAACAGCTCTGTGAAATAGATAGCGCTGCTGGTGGCATCGCAAGAGGCAATCTAGTGTATTGATTAAAGGTTCAAATCCTAGTTCCTCCTCTTACTAGCTATCTGATCTTAGCCTCTCTCTGTCTCAGTTTCCTCATCTGTTACATGAGGAAGATAAGTCATAGCACTATTCAGTGGGTCAGTATGGTAACTATTGATAGTCTTATCATTATTGTTGCGGTCGAGGTTGTTATGATGCCCATTGTATAGATAAAAAACTGCGAGACTCAAAAAAGATAATTGACTTGACTAAAGAATAGAGGAACTTTTCTGACTCTGAAGCCCCCCTTTTTCCTAGAATGCTAAGCTTCTTTTCTGTGTTTGAAGTATCAGAGCCATGAACCAATGTTTGCTTATTTACTGGAAAATATAAAATATTGAAGTCTCTTTTAAATAACGGAATCCCTGTATTCTGCATAAGAGTGTTGGGATTATTCACCTTTTCTAAAAGTTTCCGCTATTTTCTCCTCTATTATAATGTCAAAAAATGAGATATTTTCATGTGGATTTTAACAAGATGTTTTATGCTTTTGAAACTCTAGTCTGCTTTGCTGAAATCTTCTATGATAAAATAAAGCTTTTACTCTCTGAAATCGGTCAAAACATTTAATCATAGTAATTTTAAATATGTTTTGACAGAGTGAATCGAAGATGTATCAGCGTTGCACCATCTAGAGAGACAGCTGGTGAATTGTTGTTAGGTAAGTCACATTTTGCAGATATTTACACATATTCACCCTGCCTATTTTATTCTTAGATAATTTGAAGCATTGTTTTGACACACTACCATTAAATGAGATGAACTTTCTATAACAGATAACCTCTTTCTTATAGGTTATTTTGCCTTAACATTGTATATAACGTGTATGACTCATGAATGTGAAAAATGACAATCTTATTCTCTGAAAAGCACATGAACAGCATTTTAATTTTTATAAAATTGACTTTCTTCATGAGTATACATTTTTATATTTAATCATTCCTTTTATTATATATCAATTTTTATTTTTAAAGTAAAGAATTATTGGTATACTTATAAGCCTACTGTTTTAACAGATACCCCTATGCATATGAAATATATCCACCTTGAGATTGTTCATAATTTATATTCTCTATTGTACTTCTGAGAGAAAGGCCAAGACTGTCGATCCATGGATAGTTACATTTGGTGAGAAATTTTTTCCTCAAGACGTGAAGGAATAAGGTTTTATCACTCTAGTCTCTATTCCCTTAAAGAACCAACTTGTACGCTGTGGGCCAGTTGTTCTCAAAGCGCGGTCCCCAAATCAGGAGCATCAGTATCACATAGGAACTTCTAAGAAATACGCATTCTCAGGCCCCAGCCCAGACCTGCTGAATCTGAAACTCTGTGAGTGGGGCCCAGCGATCTGCATTTTTATGAACCCTGCAGAGATTCTGATGCACCCTCATATTTGAGAGTCACTACAGTTGGCTAAAGCTATAGCCCCGAAGGCCTGACAGGCAGAGTTTTGAGCTTGCCAGGGCTGAGCCCCATGGTCATGAGGGTGGAGATGGTGCCTTTCTCCGAGCCAGCCGTGCCAGTGCTCAAGGTGACCAGCACCCACTGCAGAGCCCCAGGGAAGTTTCTACTGTTTGGATACATGACGTAGGGACATGCATTAACAACAGCCTATCAAGCAGGAAAAATTGGGGAAGTATCTTGTAAGGCCTTTTCTGCCCTATTGAGTGTTTAAGTCAGCAAAATAATTAAGGGTTCCTCTTTTGCTAGAAAATTTAGTTGATAACTTGACTTCAGTTAATGTATGACAAAATAAAGCAAAGTAATATGCTAGTAACCTAAGAAGAATACTGGTAATAAGTAATAGCCTAAACCTGTTAACACGAAGTGGCAGACACTGTTAATAAACATTTTACATATATTCTAATTTAATTCCCACAGTAACCCTGTGAAATAGAGTCCTCCCTCTTCTTTTTATAATGAGGCTAAAGTACAAAGAGGTTAAGCAACTTGCCTAAGATCTCATGGATGCTCTTCAAAAATATTTATTGAGTATTAGGAACTCGTTCTGGGTTTTGGGATTCAAATTCAGTCCAACTGACTCCAGAGGCATGCCTTTAACCATATAAGGTAATAGTGCGTATACATTTTTAAACTCATACCAATTATTTTCTGCAGGTAAATGTGGAATGTATTTTGTGGAAGATAACGCTTCTGACACAGTTGAAAGTTCCGTGAGTAGAGGCTTAAGTTTACATTTGTATGAATCTAGACAAATTCCCAAAATGTATAAATTTAATACAACCAGAGAGCTTGTAGAACTGTTAGAGTTCATTAATTGTCGCACTCTGTGTAAATTTGTCTGAATTCCAATGTTTTTTTAAAGATAATTTTAAAAAGAAGACCATGCCATCCCCTCTGGCTCATGGTCTGATTCGCAGAGCCGTGAGTATTATGAGTCATATTCTAAAGTGCTCCTGTTATTTCTGTGTATGTCCACTCAATTTCTCACTACTGTCCTCAGTAGCAACAAACTCCCTGCCACTCCCCGTTTACTATCATGTACATTTGCCTTCAAAAAGAAAGAAAAATATTGTCTAATTGAATAACTTAAGTAATCCTGATATTCACATAGCTTAGTAGTCATGATTTTTATCCTTCTGGAAATACTGATATCAATCAGAAAATAACAAAAAACACTCAATTCACATTTTTGTACAGAAAAGCATTTTATCCATTTGAATTCATTTACATGCCATTAAAATATTGTTTTGAGAGCCCTGTAACAGGAGAAGTAAGGTTCTTTGTTTCAGAACTTCTAAAGCTACAAACTGCTAAGGATGTAAGTAAATAAGATTATGTATGGTTTAATGGTGAATACATATTTGATTCAAAGAAATTAATGAGTGAAAACATAAAATTCGGTTGTAAAGCAAATCATGTTAAAAAATAATTAATTTAATATAGCCCCCGAAAATTGAGTAGACATTATTTCATGATTCATATAGCAATTACTACAGTATTTATCCTAGCTAGTAAAAATATAGTTATTTTTCAAGATGTATCTTTTCAGCAACCAAAGAATTTAATAGTTGATACATGAACCAGCTTTTTTTCTGGATCCAAAAGGTTACATATTCCACCTGTAAAACTCTAAAAAGACCCTTGCTTTTTAATAGATTGAAGGCTTCTTCTTTTCTCTGTCCTTTTGTAGCATTTTTTCTTACTTCCTGTATGACATTTGCTATCTTGCCTTTTAAAAGTGGGTGCAAATATCTCGTTCCCCCTTTTTATCATACATAGATTTATTTTATGCAGAGCACTTATCAGAGCACCTTGCCTGTAGATGCTTAATTAACGCTTATTAACTTGAATTCATGTTGAATGTCGAAGCTAAACGGGGAGGATTTTGGTTTTAAGAATGAGAATATTATGTTTTCATTAAAATATTTTATTTACTTTGTAATATATTTCCTGTCTCTACTTCTAGAAATGAGTTGGGACCCGGTACAATAGTAAAGCACACATAGAGCAGGCCAAAGTGTCACTTCCTCCTTACAGCTGTTTTTCAAATTTCTCTTTATTTTTGACTCCTGGAGATTTCATTTCCCTTACTTTCTTGCAAGCTCAACTATACATTTAAAAGAATATTTGCTTAGTAAAAGAAATCTGTCTGAAAAGTCTACGTACTGTATGATTCCAACCATATGACATTCTGGAAAAAGGAAAACAGTGGAGACAATAAAAAGATCAGTGGCTGCCAGATGGAACAGAAGGGAATTTTAGGGCAGTGAGACTAGTCTGTATGATACTATAATGGTGGATACATGTCATTAAACATTTGTCAAAACCCATTTAACTATACAACACCAAGATTAAACTATGGACTTTAGTTAAGAATAACCTATTCAATAGTGGCTCATCAGTTGTAGCACACGCACCACATGAGAACAAGATGTTCACAGTAGGTAAACTGAGTGTGGGGAAGCTATACACTGGAACGCCATGCTGTCTGCTCAATTTTGTAAACCTAAAACTGCTCTAAAAAATACAGCCTACTAAAAAAGTTTAAACAAAGTCTATTTAAATTCTTTTTCTTAGATTTTTTAATGCAGCATTTTGAAGTGTTTAGTAGTGGGAGGATTTTCAGAGAATCTTACCTGCCATTTTGCCACAAAAGGAAGACTTTCTATTGCATTTTGATAGTTTTTAACAATCTAAAATTAAAACAATTATTTCTATTTCATGTAGAGCAAATACTTTCATGTTATTTCCTTTGTCTTTAGAGCCTTCAGGGAGAATTGGAACCAGCATCATTTTCCTGGACATATGAAGAAATTAAAGAAGTTCACAAGCGTTGGTGGCAATTGAGAGATAATGCAGTAGAAATCTTTTTAACAAATGGCAGAACACTCCTGTTGGCATTTGATAACACCAAGGTAAATTTGCCTTTATTAATACATATACTTTTTCAAAGCGATCATGGATCAGTGTAACTACACTCATACTGATTAAATGAAGTTTAACTTATTTAAACTTTGTTTCTGAAATCAAATAAAAATTGCCTTATTTCTTAGTACTGATTAAAGTAAATACTTAGTTATATTAGGATTTTTTTTGTCCTCCAAAACTGTATTAAATTCTCATTCCCCAGAGTGACAGTATCTGTAAAAAGCAAATGAACGAATGTATAACCAACCTGAAAGTAGTTTAACCTTGATAGTAGATTCCATTTTTGGCAAACCCTTTTTTGACCGCCACATCCTTTCAGCTACTGTGTGTCCGCTAGCCTTTATAGAAAACCTCTTGGAAGAAACTGTGAATGCTTGCTGCTTCCAATTCCTCCCCTCCGGTTCTCTTTGGAAATGCTCCAGTCAGATCTTCTTCTCACCACTCCGCGTGTAACTTCTCTGGTTAGCATCACCACTGACCTCCATGTTGCTAAACCCTATGGTCATATTTCTTAGTCTTCATCTTACTTGACTCCTCAGCAGCATTTGACACAGCTGATTATTCTCTCTTTCTTTAAAGAAAGGAAAAATGAAAAACCTTCCTCACTGGGCTTCTGAGTTACCACTTTCTTAGTTCTCCTTTTAGCTCACCAGCCATTCCTCCTCAGTCTTGTTTGCAGATGCTTCCTCTGGGCATCTCGGCGCTCACTCTTCATTTTATTTTTTATTTTTTATATTTTTTGGCCGCAGTGCACGGTTCTCAGGATCTTAGTTCCCGGACCAGGGATTGAACATCCAGGAATTGAACCCAGGCCATGGCAGTGAAAGCGCCGAGTCCTAACCACTGGAACGCTAGGGAATTCCCAGGCTCACCCTCCAGACCTCTTCTCTTCTCATCCCATCTTGTGACTTTAAATACTATCTGTGTTATAACAATTTACAGATTTATATCACCACCCAAACCTCTTCCCTGGATGCCCACTCAAATATTTAAGTTTCTACTTGGCATCTCCACTTGGAAGTCTAATTGGCATCTCAAATTTTACACGGACAAAACTGAACTTCTAATCTCCCCCGCAAAATCTCTTTGCAGTTTTCCCCATCTCAGTAAATGGTGACTCCAGTGTTTCTGATTGGCCAGGTCAAAAACCTGGGGATTATCCTCTACTCCTCTTATTCTTTCATCTACTACATCTACTCTATCAGTAAGTTCTGTTGGCTCACCCCTCAGAATATATCCAGAATCTGACTGCTTCCACTGCTACCATCCTGGTCCAAGCCACTGTCATCTCTTGCACAAATCATTACACTAGCCTCCTAACTGGCCTCCCTGCTTCCATACTCCCTCTTCTTTCAGACTGTTCTCAACACAGCAGCTAAAGTGTGTCAGATCGCGCCATTCCTCTGCTCAAAACCCTCCGACCACTTTCTGTGTCACTCCATTAAAGGCAAAGACCTTACAGTGTTGAATAATCTGGCACTTCCTTATCTCTCTGACCTTATCTTCTACCATTCTATCCTTCACCCTGTCTAATCCATCTGTGGAGACCTTGTTTACCTTGACTATAGCAGACACACTGATGCCTCAGGGCCTTGGCACTTACTGCTCCCTAGAATGCTGCCTGGAATGCTTTTCCTCTTAGAACTACATTACTCACTCCCTTACTTTTTTCAGGTTCCCTGATCAAATGTCTTCTTATCAGAGAGACTTCCCTGATTACTCTAAATAAAACAGTAACCCCTGCCTCACTGCTACCCCCAAGCATCCCTTACCTCCTTTGCTTTGCTCTATTTTTCTCACAGCACTTAAAAGCATCCAACAGTGTCTCCCCAATAGACTATAAGGACTTTGTTTTGTTAAGTGCTTCAGCTTTAGCACCTTAAACATGCTGGTATATAGGTGCTCAATAAATATTTGTTGAATGAATAAATGTTTCCTTTTTCTTGCAGAGGTTAGTATGCAAACTGTCATAAATTCTCTTCCACCAACCTTAGCTTCAGCAGTAGGCAACCTTCAGATTTATTTTTTTTAAATTTTTATTGGAGTATAGTTGCTTTACAATGTTGTGTTAGTTTCTACTGTACAGCAAAGTGAATCAGCTATATGTATACCTATATCCCCTCTTTTTTGGATTTCCTTCCATTTAGGTCACCACAGAGCACTGAGTAGAGTTCCCTGTGCTATACTGTAGGTTCTCATTAGTTATCTATTTTATACATAGTATCAATTGTGTTTATATGTCAATCCCAATCTCCCAATTCATCCCACCCCCACCCTTCCCCCTTGGTATCCGTACATTTGTTCTCTACGTCTGTGTCTCTGTTTCTGCTTTGTAAATAAGATCGTCTATACCAGCTTTTTCAGATTCCACATATATGCATTAATATATGATATTTGTTTTTCTCTTTCTGACTTACTTCACTCTGTATGACTGTCTCTAGGTCCATCCATGTCTCTACAAATGACCCAATTTCGTTCCTTTTTATGGCTGAGTAATATTCCATTGTATATCTGTACCGCATCTTCTTTTTTTTTTTTTTTTTTGAACATCTTTATTGAAGTATAATTGCTTTACAATGGTGTGTTACTTTCTGCTTTATAACAAAGTGAATCAGTTATACATATACATATGTTCCCATATCTCTTCCCTCTTGCATCTCCCTCCCTCCCACCCTCCCTATCCCACCCCTCTAGGTGGTCACAAAGCACCAAGCTGATCTCCCTGTGCTATGCGGCTGCTTCCCACTAGCTATCTATTTTACATTTGGTAGTGTATATATGTCCATGCCACTCTCTCACCCTGTCACATCTCACCCCTCCCCCTCCCCATATCCTCAGGTCCATTCTCTAGTAGGTCTGTGTCTTTATTCCCATCTTGCCACTAGGTTCTTCATGACCTTTTTTTTTTTTTCCCTTAGATTTCATATATATGTGTTAGCATACTGTATTTCTTTTTCTCTTTCTGACTTACTTCACTCTGTATGACTGTCTCTAGGTCCATCCATGTCTCTACAAATGACCCAATTTCGTTCCTTTTTATGGCTGAGTAATATTCCATTGTATATCTGTACCGCATCTTCTTTATCCATTCTTCTCTTGATGGACATGTAGGTTGCTTTCATGTCCTGGCTATTGTAAATAGTGCTGCAGTGAACATTGGGGTGCATGTGTCTTTTTGAATTATGGTTTTCTCTGGGTATATGTCCAGTAGTGGGATTGCTGGGTCACATGGTAGTTCTATTTTTAGTTTTTTAAGGAACCTCCATATTGTAACCTCCAGATTTAGAATATAAGTTTAGTTTTTGTTTTTGCCTTGAACTGATTCTTTTTTTTTTAATTATCATAAAAAATACATAACATAAAAGTTGCCATCTTAACCATTTTCAAGTGTACAGTTCAGTTGTGTTAAGTGTATTCACATTGTTGTGAAACAGACCTTCAGGTTTAGGTTCTTAAACACCCTGTAATCTTGCCTATTCCATAACCAAGATCATTCTTCTCATTCACTTTTAGTCTCATCTTTGATTATCCACATCCGTGGCTCACCTTCCTATGCCTAAAGCATATACACATTTAAGAGGGGTAATTCAAATTTGTTTTTAGCAAAGGCCTGACTCGTCTGTTTTTTTCCATTTATTATCAATTATCATTTAATTGCTTTAGAAGAAATCAGAATACCTTTTTTCTGTGACAGAACTTTTGTGCCTCTCTAAAAAAAGAGTTTATATACTAGTTTTCAATCAGTAGTGAAAATCAAGTATTCTGTTTTACATAGGATAGTTTATTTCATTCTCAGGAAATAAATATGATTACCCTCATACTACAGGTATGATAACTGTAACACAAAGAGTTTAAGCAAGAAAAACGACCAGTTCTGTCTGTCAGAAAACTATGCTCTTTCTACTACATCATGTTGCATTTATTTAGATGAAGACTCTTCATTTTCCTTTATTGATTTTTTTTCTTAGGGTCTGTATATAAGTGACTTCTCTATACAGACTTCTTAGTTTCTTACTGATTTCTCCAGCTGCAAAACATAGTGGTTAAGAGCCACAAGTGAATGAATATAAAAAAAAAAGAAATAGGCTCATAGATATGGAGAACAAACTAGTGGTACCAGTGGGGAGAGAGAAGGGGGAGGGGCAAGATAAGGGGAGAGGATTAAGAGGTACAAACTATTATGTACAAAATAAATAAGTTACAAGGGTATATGGTACAGCACAAGGAATGAAGCCAACATTTTATAACAACTTTAAATGGAGTATAATTTATAAAAAAAATTGAATCACTATGTTGTACACCTAAAACTAATATAATATTGTCAATCAACTACACTTCAATAAATAAATAAATAGCTCAACCTTTGGAGGAAGACGTGGATTTGAATCTCAGTTCCCCACCAGTCCGTGTTATTGGGCAAAAAGTATTTTCTTGGAGGACTTGAGATTAGTAACATGCCTATAATGTCATGGATTCTTTGGAGGAAAATGTCAAGCCTAAAAATAAAATCTGGGTTTTTTTCTCTCCTTCCCTTATAGGTTCGTGACGATGTGTACCACAGTATACTAACAAATAACCTCCCTAATCTTCTGGAATATGGCAATATCACCGCTCTGACAAATTTATGGTATACTGGACAAATTACTAATTTTGAATATTTGACTCACTTAAACAAACATGCCGGCCGATCCTTTAATGATCTCATGCAGTATCCAGTGTTCCCGTTTATCCTAGCTGACTACGTTAGTGAGACCCTTGACCTCAGCGATCCATCAGTGTACAGGTAACTAAAGACATCATCACCTTTTGGCTTTGTCAATATGCTGTATTTATTTTACTGAAGTTCTTATTGTGAGAATTTTCAAACATGCACAAAAATAGAATGAATGTATAATGAGCCCCATGTGACCATGACCCCAGCTCAACAATTATCAAGATTTTTGCCAAACTTACGTCATCCTTTTTTTTCTTCTTAAGGTGAACCACACAAATCTTTTATGTCATTCATATGATCTTTAGTACACATCTGTTAAGAAAAAAGTGGAACATTTTCTTTCATAACCTCAGTGCCGTTATCATATCTAAGAAAATCAACAGTAATTTCATGGTATCATCTAATATCCAGTCCATTTTCAAATGTCCCCTGATTATATCAGAGGTGTCTTTCTATAGTTGATTTGTTTGAGTCAGGCCCACTGTCACCTTTGGTTGCTTTGTGTCTAAAGACATAACATCTAGAACAGCCCTTATTTTTGTGTATGTATTCTTCTCTTTCTTTCTTCCTAACATTGACTTGTTTTTAAAACAAAAATAAGTCATTTATCTTGTAGGATGTCCCCCATTCCACATTAGCATTTAGCTTTTTCCTCTAGCCTCTGTACTTCCTAGAGACTGCAAATTACTTCTAAAGGCTTGCTTAGATTCAGATTCAACTTTTTTTGGCAAGAATCCTCTAGAGGAGGTGGTGTGGACTTTATATTGCCCCATATCAGTAGGCCTGTGATACCCCACTCTAAGGATGCTCAGGCTGGTTCGTGGGTTCAGCCTCCCATTGAACTTGTTTCTTCCATTGATGATTATTGTTCGAGTCTATTATTTCACTAGGGGTTACAGAATGGTGATTTACTATTCTCTCATTTCTTCTGCATTTATTAGAAGAAAACATACAAGATGAGCCCACGATATTTTGTTGTGTCAGAGAGCAAGGAAATTACTATAGTCTTGTCAGAAGGACTCGGGAGCCATATTTGCACACCCATGTTCATTGCAGCTTTATTCGCAGTGGCCAGGAGGTGGAGGCAGCCCAGGTGTCTGTCTGTGGATCAGTGGATGGGGAAAATGAGGTGCATACATACAGAGGAATATTATTCAACCTTAAGAAGGAGGGAAGTCCTGTCACATGGATGAGCCCTGGGGATGTTGTGCTAAATGGAATGAGCCAGCCACAGAAGACAAACACTGTGTGATTCCTCTTCATGAGTTGTCTAGGGCAGTCAACTCAGACAGAGAGTGGAATGGTGGGTGTGGGCGACAGCAGGAGACGGGGTGGATATAGGGGGTTGTTGCTCAGCAGGTTTAGAGTTTCAGCTTTACAAAATGAAAAAGTTTTAGAGACCTATTGCACAACAATGTGGATATTGTTAACACCACTGAACTAGGTACTTGAGGATGGTTAGGATGGGAAGTTTTGTGATGTGCATTTTTTTACCACAGTTACAAAAAATAAAAGACTTAGGAGCCAACTTGAAGTGGCTCTCACTGCCAAAGATAGGACAATCTGGGCATCAGAAAGAATAATGACTGCAGTTGATTGAACACATTTGAATTTAAAAAATACTTAAGTTAACAGTGATACTTTTTAAAGGCCCCCAAAACAAAGCAAAACTAAACTCACTGGTCACTGTTGGGTAGGGCACCAATTCCTTGCTTTTGAAATTTGACAACTGAGGAAAACAATTAAGCTTTTATCCTGCCTTTCCTGAATGAGTTGCCTTTTAGAGTAACCAAATAGCCCTAGTTGATGAGGGAATATTCTGTTTCTTTAGTTTTAAATAACATTCTCTGGCTAGGATCAAAAAGTCAAGAAATAACAACTGTTGGCGAGGATATAGAGAAAAGAGACCCTGTGCACTGTTGGTGGGAATGTAAATTGGTGCAGCCACTGTGGAGAACAATATGGAGGTTCCTTAAAAAACTAAAAATAGATCTGTCATATGATCCAGCCATTCTACTTCTGGGTATTTATCCAGAGGAAATGAAAACACTAACTTGAAAAGATATCTGCACCCCATGTTCACTGCAGCATTATTTATAGTAGCCAAGATATGGAAGCAACCTAAGTGTCCATCTGTGGGTGAATGGATAAATAAAATGTCACACACACACAATGGGATACTATTTATCCATAAAAGAGAATGAAATCTTGTGACAGCATGGATGGACCTTGAGGGCATTATGCTAAGTGGAACAAGTCAGTCAAAGACAAATACCATACAAATAAGTATGATCTCACTTGTATGTGGAATCTAAAAATAAAAACAAAACAAAAACCGAACAAACAGAAAACCTCATTGATACAGAGAACAGATCGGTGGTTGCCAGAAGCATTGGGGGGGTGGGATTGTGGCAAAATAGGTGAAGGGAGTGAAAAGGTACAGACTGCCAGTTATGAAATGAGCCCTGGGATGCAACAATGCACAGCGCAATGACCTTAGCTAATAACACTGCATTACATGTTTGAAAGTTGCTGAGAGAGTAAATCTTAAAAGTTCTCAGCGCAACAAAAAAAGTCCTGTAACTACGTGTGGTGATGGCTGCTACCTAGACTTACTGTGGTGATCATTTTGTAATATCGAATATACAAATATCGAATCATTATGTTGGACACCTGAAACTAATATAGTGTTATATGTCCGTTACACTTCAATTAAAAAATTATCTATGGGGCTTCCCTGGTGGCGCAGTGGTTGAGAATCTGCCTGCCAATGCAGGGGACACGGGTTCGAGCCCTGGTCTGGGAAGATCCCACGTGCCGCGGAGCAAATGGGCCCGTGAGCCACAACTACTGAGCCTGCGCGTCTGGAGCCTGTGCTCCGCAACAAGAGGCCGCGACAGTGAGAGGCCCGCGCACCGCGATGAAGAGTGACCCCTGCTTGCCGCAACTAGAGAAAGCCCTCGCACAGAAACGAAGACCCAACACACCCAAAAATAAATAAATAAATAAAGTTACATCTGTTTAAAAAAAAAAAATTATGTAGTTTAAAGAAAAATTGACTGCCAATATACTACTTAGTGTATTAGAATATTTTAATTATAACTGCTGAATAGTAGGCCTAGTTCAGACAGTTTTCAAGAAATCAGATTCAATTTAATGTATTTGTCAATTTAAAAAAGAGCAAATGGCACATTATTTAGCTTTTAGACATTTTTTTACACTGCTAATGTATATTTAAATTTTTACACTACTGAGGACTTCCCTGGTAGCACAGTGGTTAAGAATCCGCCTGCCAATGCAGGGGACACGGGTTCAAGCCCTGGTCCGGGAAGATCCCGCATGCTGTGGAGCAACTAAGCCCGTGCGCCACAACTACTGAGCCCACGTGCCACAACTACTGAGCCTGCGCTCTAGAGCCCGCAAGGCACAACTACTGAAGCCCGCACGCCTAGAGCCCGTGCTCCGCAACAAGAGAAGCCACCACAATGAGAAGCCTGCACACCGTAACAAAGAGTAGCCCCCACTCAACATAACTAGAGAAAGCCCACGTGCAGCAACAAAGACCCAACACAGCCAAAAATAAATAAATAAATTTATATTAAAAAAAAAAAGAATGGTATTGTAGAAATGTATATTATGGGAGAGGGGGAGATTTTTATTTAAAAAGTAATTATACATACACAGATAAGGAGAGAGCATCTGGAAAGGTATGTACCCTTCCAGATATATTGTGAGTGATAGTATTGTGGTTGATTTTTGGTTTATTCTATTTGCTCATCAGTAACTTCTGATTTTCCAACCACAACAGTATTACCTGTGTTCAAAAAAACTACTTAACACTGTTTAGAAAAAAATTGCATGCCAGGATCTTGGACATGATTTCTCCTATATTGAGGTGAATTTGTATCTATGCTATAAAACTGTCTTTACTTTTTAACAAAGTTTTTAGGATTATCAAAGTCTCAAAAATGAAATTAATGTGTTTGCTATCACTAATTTTAATATCCCTAGGAAATAATTTTCCCAAAAAATAGATATATCAGCATCTGGCTAAGCAGACCTGGTTTGACCTAACTGAAACTTGAGCAAATCTTGATGTTGATCTAGTTGTGGTGCCAGATGTTGAAACTCCAGGTGGTCCCATCCCGGTGCCAGACCAGATGGCACCTCAGCCGGAGAAGCCTGCCTTTCCTCGTTGGATCTTGTTCTCTTGCTCTTTCCTGGGCCTCACAGAGATGCTGCTTGACTCTGTAGCTTGTGAAAGTGGAGAGTCATCCTTGAGTTCTCTTCCCTCCCTGAGACAGTGTGAACACCAGCACAGACATGCACACGTGTGCACACGTTTGCTACACTGTGCACATGGTGTCAGTCACTGTCCACGAATTAGCTAACAAAATGTTTCTGTCAGTACTCGCACTCCAGATCTCAGGGTGGTCATTGTAAGCATGTGCTGTTTCTTCAGTTTTCACTAACCTAGTAATTACATAACATCTCCTCACGATCATACCTCCCGTCCAAACTGCCCTTCACTCTTCCTTGCCGAGCTGGGTGTGGAATCTGGAAATGGGGGCAGGAACTTCCAGGGCTTCATAGGAATCAGCTGCCATGGGCAGCATCAGTTATGATTTGGAGGAGGTAGAGGAACCAGAGAAGGGAGGGAGAACAGCAGCTCTTCTTGTGTAGGTTACTCGTAAGTCAGGAATTCCTAATAATGGTACGCATCTGTTTAGAAAAATTCTATCTTCATAGGTTATGAAATCATAATTGTGACTTAATTGCAAAGCAACATGTGTAAGCGCTAAACCAAGGGCTGAGTATTTTGTTGACCACTTACTTACTTGTAAACATCTAAGGCAGCTTAATCCTGACAGTATCAGCATACTTCGATGTTTTCCATCATCTCTTCCTTTGTAGAAATCTCTCCAAGCCCATAGCTGTGCAGTACAAAGAGAAAGAAGATCGTTACGTGGACACATACAAGGTAGGTTTAGGTTTTCCTCATGTATTTTGATAAGTAAAAACTGGATTTTTGTTTTACAGACTGTTTTACCTAATTTTAAACGTATAGTATTGATTTTTCTGTTTCCCACTTCCTTGTACTTTGATTGACAGACAACTGGAAATCATTATGTGATTTTAAATATTATTCTCTGTCTTAATTCTCTGAAAACATTTTGCCCGGAAAAAGAACTGCACTTACTGTTACATAAATTGGAAGCTCATAATCCGTTGTAATGTTCAAATATATAAATAATTATATTCCTTATAAAAATCACAAAGATTTCCAGGGACCTGCTATTTGTATCCCCTAGTGTTATATATAATAATATCAATATATTTATAATGTACCATAATCCCTTATTATTCATCTCAGCAAATTGTGCACAGGTTTATTAACAAAAAATACTGGATTGTAAAGTTTAAAATAGAAATTAATTACCCATTTCTGTGAAATTAATATTAATGGAATCCTGCTGGAGATTTTTAAAAACCCATTAGTCATATGTTACATTCTTCACAACAGTATCAAGATAGGAGCAGCTGAAGCAGTTTTCTCATGTTCACCACGTTATCTGATGTCAAAGTTCCAGAAAGGTCCATCCAAGCATCTTACAACTGTCACTGCTTGATTCTTCTGCAGCTAAAAATGCAGCAGTGCTATGGGAATCAAAGAGAAGTGACACCAGAAAATTCACTGTCACCTGACTTTGTTATTAGAGACAGACAGAAGCTACAGGAGATGAGAATAGTGACAGATATTAAAAATTTGGTTGAGCTTCTTACTTTATGATGGACAGACAGGAGTAGTTGAAAAATCACCACAGTCTTGGTTATTTCTGTGTAACTCCACTGCAAAACAGCTATAAAATGTTATATTAAAGAATTCCAATAATATGATACAGGTTTTACATTTCTATTGCAGTTCCTCTGCTAGAGAAGCATTTCTCTAAAGAATGTAGCATTACAGCTTGACACCTTCTTAAGATGCAGACATCTCTAGTGAGAATGGCAGCTCTTATTTACTGAGCCCTTGATCAGTTGAGATATATTAGATATATATTATCTAAACTGATATTATTATCAGTTTAGATTTATGTATTAGTTGGGAGCCAGAGGGCTGGGAGGTGGGGTACAGAACAGGTGGGTTCTCTGTGAGCAAATGAGAGGGTAAGCATGCACACGGTGCGTGGTCAGGCCTTAGTGGGGCACCAGACCCCCGGACACTCAGGAGGGCTGAGGGCAAGCCATGGAGAATGGCATCTAACGGGCAGCAGAGAAGGATGGGAAAGAAGACAAGTGAGGCGGCTCCAGCTCTGCCTGGAGCTCACTGTCACGAGTTCTGGTCCCTGTGTCCTTCAGTACCTGGAGGAGGAGTACCGCAAAGGAGCCCGGGAAGACGACCCGATGCCCCCGGTGCAGCCCTACCACTACGGTTCCCACTACTCCAACAGCGGCACCGTGCTCCACTTCCTGGTCAGGATGCCTCCTTTCACAAAGATGTTTTTAGCCTATCAAGGTAAGGGTTGTTTCATAACTACCTCAAAGGTCAGATTGGTCATCGGGGATAAAACACTTGACTGACGTCCTGAGAACGTACTGAAACTAATCAAACCATAGAAAAAAGAATTCTACATATTCTCGCAACAAAATTCTCTTCAAGAAACCAGCAGTGGTACTAGGAGGACGCGGAATTCGCGTCTCCGCACAACTAGGGCACCTACCAGGCCCCAGTGGGGGACCGCGGACGCCTAAGGGGACGGGAGGAACCCCCAGCGACCGGGTAGGACGCGGGGCGTGGGGGGAGTGAAGGGGGAGGAGAAGTGGAGGCGGGACGGGACTGGCGCCCCTGAGGGGACGGGATCCCACGCCCGAAGGGGGAAATTGGGGAACCACTGGGAGGGCAGAGGATCAAAAGGGAGCGTGGCCAGGTTTCCCCTGCCCACTTGGGCCCCCAGGAACCTGCTGAGATCCCGGGCCTGATCCTCTGCCCACCGAGGCCCCCTCCAGCTGCGTGGGTCCTGAGGGAGAGGGGGGGGGAAGGGGGAGCAAAAGTAAAGGCTGGACCTCCCGGACCGGCACCCCTGAAGGGCGGCTGGGGGAGGGAAGGAGTTCCTACACCCAGCGGGACCCACCCACACTTAGGGGTCCAGTGGCGATGGGGGAGACCCTGGGGGAGATGGTGGGGGAGGGGCACGAAGGAACAGAGGGGAATGGGGCCAGCGCTTTCCCTGTCTACTTAGGCACCAGGGAACGTGTTGGGCTCCTGGTCCTAATCCTCGGCCCTCGGAGCCTCCCTCCTGCCGTGCAGAGCCCAAGCCCCGCCCCTATCCCCCCACCCGGGGCCCCACCTCTACATGCGGAGACACCCTCTGAGACCCCCTCCAATGTGCTGGGCCTAAACCCCACCCACACACCCTCACCCAGGGCCCTGCCTCCAAACTCTGTAACTCCACACTCCAGAGGCCCTCCTTTCCACGTGCTGCCTATCCCCTTCTGCACAGGTCCTAAGCAGAGGCCCCGCCCCACACTTGAACGACACCCTGCCTAGGCCCCACCCCACGCTGAAACTTCACCCCCCCACCCGCCTAGGTCCCGCTCCACCCTAAATCCCGCTCCTGCCTAAGTTCCACCCCCTGCCTAAACCCTGCCCCTATAGCCAAGGATTTTTTTTTTTTCTTTTTTCCTATTTTAGATTGGGGTTCTGTTTTGTTGATTCATTGTTGTTGATTCTTTTATATTTTTATTTTTCCTAAAAAATCTTTTATTTTTCTAATTTTATTTTATTCTTTATACTTTATCGTTCTCTCCTTTTAGCTTATTCCCCCCCCCTTTTTTTTTCTTTTTCCTGTTGTGGTTTTATTTTGCCTTGTTGCAGTTGTTTCCATTATAGTTTTATTTTTCCTAATATATTTTTTCTCTTTCTAATTTTATTTTGTTTTTTATTCTTTGATACTGTACTGTTCCTTTCTTTCTTTCTTTTTTTTTTTTACCACGCCACAAAGCTTGTGGGATCTTGGTTCCCAGGCCAGAGGTCAGGCCCAAGCTCCTGTGATGGGAGCTCTGAGTCCAAACCGCTGGACTAACAGAGAACCTTAGACCCCAGGGAATATTAATCACAGTGAGGCCTCCCAGAGATCCTCATCTTATCACCAAGACCCAGCTCTATCCAACGGCCTGCAAACTCCAGTGCCGGACGTCTCAGGCCAAACAACCAGTAAGACAGGAATACAGCACCACCCATCGAAAAAAAAAAAAAAAAGAAAAAGAAAGAAACGACAAAAAAATATGTTACAGACAAAGGAGCAAGGTAAAAACCTACAAGACCAAATAAATGAAGACAAAATAGGCAACCTACCTGAAAAAGAATTCAGAGTAATGATAGTAAACATGATCCAAAATCTCAGAAACAGAATAGAGAAAATACAAGAAACATTTAACAAGGATCTAGAAGAACTAAAGGGCAAACAAACAGTGATGAACAACACAATTACTGAAATTAAAAATAACTCTACAAGGAATCGATAGCAGAATAACTGAGGCAGAAGAATGGATAAGTGAGCTGGAAGATAAAATGGTGGAGATAACTGCCAGGGAGCAGAATAAAGAAAAAAGAATGAAAAGAATTGAGGACAGTTTCAGAGACCTCTGGGACAACATTCAACGCACCAACATTCGAATTATAGGAGTCCCAGAAGAAGAAGACAAAAAGAAAGGGTCTGAGAAAATATTTGAAGAGATTATAGTCAAAAACTTCCCTAACATGGGAAAGGAAATAGTCAATCAAGTACAGGAAGCACAGAGAGTACCATACAGGATAAACCCAAAGAGAAACACACCGAGACACGTATTAATCAAACTATCAAAAATTAAATACAAAGAAAAAATATTAAAAGGAGCAAGGGAAAAGCAACAAATAACATACAAACAAGGGAATCCCCATAAGGTTAACAGCTGATATTTCAGCAGAAACTCTGCAAGCCAGAAGGGAGTGGCAGGACATATTTAAAGTTATGAAAGGGAAAAACCTACAACCCAGATTACTCTACCCAGCAAGGATCTCATTCAGAGTTGATGGAGAAATTAAAACCTTTACAGACAACAAAAGTTAAGAGAATTCAGCACCACCAAACCAGCTTTACAACAAATGCTAAAGGGACTTATGTAGGCAGGAAACACAAGAGAAGGAAAAGACCTACAAAAACAAACCCAAAACAATTAAGAAAATGGAGCATACATATCGATAACTACCTTAAATGTAAACGGATTAAAGCTCCAACCAAAAGACATACACTGGCTGAATGGATACAAAAACAAGACCTGTATATATGCTGTCTACAAGAGACTCATTTCAGACCTAGGGACACATACAGACTGAAAGTGAGGGGATGGAAAAAGATATTCCATGCAAATGGAAATCAAAACAAAGCTGGAGTAGCAATTCTCATATCAGACAAAATAGACTTTAAAATAAAGACTATTATAAGAGACAAAGAAGGGCACTACATAATGAACAAGGGATTAATCCAAGAAGAAGATATAACAATTGTAAATATTTATGCACCCAACATAGGAGCACCTCAATACATAAGGCAAATGCTAACAGCCATAAAAGGGGAAATCAACAGTAACACAATCATAGTAGGGGACTTTAACACCCCACTTTCACCAATGGACAGATCATCCAAAATGAAAATAAATAAGGAAACACAAGCTTTAAATGACATATTAAACAAGAATGACTTAACTGATATTTATAGGACATTCCATCCAAAAACAACAGAATACACTTTCTTCTCAAGTGCTCATGGAACATTCTCCAGAATAGACCAGATCTTGGGTCACAAATCAAGCCTTGGTAAATTTCAGAAAATTGAAATCATATCAAGTATCTCTTCCTACCACAATGCTATGAGACTAGATATCAATTACAGGGAAAAAACTGTAAAAAATACAAACACATGGAGACTAAACAATACGCAACTAAATAACCAAGAGATAGCTGAAGAAATCAAAAACTACCTGGAATCAAATGACAATGAAAACACGACGACCCAAAACCTCTGGGATGCAGTAAAAGCAGTTCTAAGACGGAAGCTTATAGTAATACAATACTACCTCAAGAAACAAGAAAAATCTCAAATAAACAACCTAAGCTTACATCTAAAGCAATTAGAGAAAGAATTTAAAAAAAAAACACCCAAAGTTAGCAGAAGGAAAGAAATCAAAGATCAGATCAGAAATACATGAAAAAGAACTGAAGGAAACAATAGCAAAGTTCAATAAAACTAAAACCTGGTTCTTTGAGAAGATAAACAGAATTGATAACCATTATCCAGACTCATCAAGAAAAAAAGGGGGAAGACTCAAATAAACCAAATTAGAAATGAAAAAGGAGAAGTAACAACTGACACTGCAGAAGTACAAAGGATCATGAGAGATTACTACAAGCAACTCTTATGCCAATAAAATGGACAACCTGGAAGAAATGGACAAATTCTTAGAAAAGGACAACCTTCCGAGACTGAACCAGGAAGAAACAGAAAATATAAACAGACCAATCAAAAGCACTGAAATTGAAACTGTGATTAAAAATCTTCCAACAAACAAAAGCCCAGGACCAGATGGCTTCACAGGTGAATTCTATCAAATATTTAGAGAAAAGCTAACACCTATCCTTCTCAAACTCTTCCAAAATATAGCAGAGGGAGGAACACTCCCAAACTCATTCTATGAGGCCCCCATCACCCTGATACCAAAACCAGACAAAGATGTCACAAAGAAAGAAAACTACAGGCCAATATCACTGATGAACATAGATGCAAAAATCCTCAACAAAATACTAGCAAACAGAATCCAACAGTACATTAAAAGGATCATACACCATGATCAAGTGGGGTTTATCCCAGGAATGCAAGGATTCTTCAGTATACGCAAATCAATCAATGTGATACACCATATTAACAAATTGAAGGATAAAAACCATATCATCTCAATAGATGCAGAAAAATCTTTTGACAAAATTCAACACCCATTTATGATAAAAACTCTCCAGAAAGTAGGCATAGAGGGAACCTACCTCAACATAATAAAGGCCATATATGACAGACCCACAGCCAACATCATTCTCAATGGTGAAAGACTGAAATCATTTCCTCTAAAATCAGGAACAAGAAAAGGTTGCCCACTCTCACTGCTGTTATTCAACATAGTTTTGGAAGTTTTAGCCACAGCAGTCAGAGAAGAAAAAGAAATAAAAGGAATCCAAATCGGAAAAGAAGAGGTAAAACTGTCACTGTTTGCAGATGACATGATACTATACATAGAGAATCCTAAAGATGCTACCGGAAAACTACTAGAGCTAATCAATGAATTTAGTAAAGTAGCAGGATACAAAATTAATGCACAGAAATGTCTTGCATTCCTATACACTAATAATGAAAAATCTGAAAGGGAAATTAAGGAAACACTCCCATTTACCATTGCAACAAAAAGAATAAAATACCTAGGAAGAAACCTACCTAAGGAGACAATAGACCTGTATGCAGAAAACTATAAGACACTGATGAAAGAAATTAAAGATGATACAAACAGATGCAGAGAAATACCGTGTTCTTGGATTGGAAGAATCAACATTGTGAAAATGACTATACTACCCAAAGCAATCTACAGATTCAGTGCAATCCCTATCAAACTACCAATGACATTTTTCACAGAACTAGAACAAAAAAATTGCACAATTTGTGAGGAGACACAAAAGACCCCGAACAGCCAAAGCAATCTTGAGAAAGAAAAACGGAGCTGGAGGAATCAGGCTCCCAGACTTCAGACTATACTACAAAGCTACAGTAATCAAGACAGTATGGTACTGGCACAAAAACAGAAATATAGATCAATGGAACAGGATAGAAAGCCCAGAGATAAACCCACGCAGATATGGTCACCTTATCTTTGATAAAGGAGGCAAGAGTATACAATGGAGAAAAGACAGCCTCTTCAATAAGTGGTGCTGGGAAAACTGGACAGCTACATGTAAAAGAATGAAATTAGAACACTTCCTAACACCATACACAAAAATAAACTCAAAACGGATTCGAGACCTAAATTTAAGACTGGACACTATAAAACTCTTAGAGGAAAACATAGGAAGAACACTCTTTGACAGAAATCACAGCAAGATCTTTTCTGACCCACCTCCTAGAGTAATGGAAATAAAAGCAAAAACAAACAAATGGGACCTAATGAAACTTAAAAGCTTTTGCACAGCAAAGGAAACTATAAGCAAGATGAAAAGACAACCCTCAGAATGGGAGAAAATATTTAAACGAAGCAACTGAAAAAGGATTAATCTCCAAAATTTACATGCAGCTCAATATCAAAAAAACAAACAACCCAATCCAAAAATGGGCAGAAGACCTAAATAGACATTTCTCCAAAGAAGATATACAGATTGCCAACAAACACATGAAAGGATGCTCAACATCACTAATCATTAGAGAAATGCAAATCAAAACTACAATGAGGTGTCACCTCACACCAGTCAGAATGGCCATCATCAAAAAATCTGCAAACAATAAATGCTGGAGAGGGTATGGAGAAAAGGGAACCCTCTTGCTCTGTTGGTGGGAATGTAAATTGATACAGCCACTATGGAGAACAGTATAGAGGTTCCTTAAAAAACTAAAAATAGAGCTACCATATGACCCAGGAATCCCACTACTGGGCATATACCCTGGAAAACCATAATTCAGAAAGAGTCATGTACCACCATGTTCATTGCAGCACTATTTACAATAGCCAGGACATGGAAGCAACCTAAGTGTCCATTGACAGGTGAATGGATAAAGAAGATGTGACACATATATACAATGGAATATTACTCAGCCATAAAAAGAAATGAAATTGAGTTATTTGTAGTGAGGTGGATGGACCTAGAGTCTGTCATACAGAGTGAAGGAAGTCAGAAAAAGAAAAACAAATACTGTATGCTAACACATATATATGGAATCTAAAAAAAAAAAAAAAAAATGGTTCTGAAGCACCTAGGGGCAGGACTGGAATAAAGAAACAGACATAGAGAATGGACTTGAGGACACGGGGAGGGGGAAGGGTAAGCCGGGACGAAGTGAGAGAGTAACATTGACATATATACACTACCAAGTGTAAAATAGATAGCTAGTGGGAAGAGGCTGCATCGCACAGGGAGATCAGCTCGGTGCTTTGCAACCACCTAGAGGGATGGGATAAGGAGGGTGGGAGGGAGACGCAAGAGGGAGGGGATATGGGGATATATGTATATATATAGCTTCACTTTGTTATACAGCAGAAACTAACACAACATTGTAAAGCAATTATACTCCAATAAAGATGTTAAAAAAATAAAAAGAAACCAGCAGTAAGCCACATGATCTTGTTAATGTCTTACATTTTAGCTTCAAATTGAACATGTCTAAGTTTATAAAAGTGTAATTCACTTTTTAAAAATTAATGTCATTCACATAGCATAAAATTTACCCTTTTTACCCTTTTAAAGTGTATGCAATTCACTTTTTTAAAAGGTTCAACTTAAAAATTATTTGAGATCACCTAAGTTGTCTTTGGCCCCTAAAGGGGAATATGTTATTGTCAGTTGTTCTGACAACTGAGTGAGTTGTAAGTGGTTATAGGAGAGCCACACTGCCACCTTCACCATAGTAACTGTCTAGTTAATCTTCTACCTCGGCATTTTCAGTGGCAGCCCTCAGGCCTGAGGATGACTTAGATAGAGATGAAGTTACTGCTTTGCCTGCAAACAGGGACACACTCACGTATCAGTTTCCAGTGAGAGCCGTGGTACTAGTCCTGTAGTTGTTCCTCCTGGTGCCCAGAATCATTTATGGAATCATTATCCGTTCATTTACTCAACCCTTCTTGAACTTCTGTATATATTTATACTCATATGCAACCTCTTGGAGGAATGAATTTTATAGACTGTAGACTACTTGGTCTATAAAAGGGGCTTTTTTATATTTGTCCCTCTGTCTGTACACAAAACAAACGTTCTGTATGACAGCTGTTCAAATATTTGAACATTACTGCCCTGTCCCCCTTCTCCTCTCACTCTTGTTTATTCCCAGGCTAATTATCCTTAGTTAATTTGACATCCAGTTGAGAGCCTCCTATATGCAAGGCCTTATCCCAGCTGCTACAAGGAATACAAAAATAAATAAGACAGTTCTGTACTTAGTAAAGCGTTTAAAAACTCATATTTAAGCCGTGTTTGCTCTGGTTTCCAAACCTGTCACTGCTCTGCTCATCTTTCTGGACATGTTCTGATTTGTGAATGCTCTTATTAAAAAGTGGCAGTCAGAATAAAAAAGAATATTTCAGATGTGGTTTGGGATGACTGCAGTGTATAACAGAACTGTTACTGCCCTCTGTTTCTTTTCATGTAGCCCAAGGATATAGTAATATAAAACTCCCAATCAACTATTATGCTAGGTTTTCCTCATTGTGTATTTAAGAATGATTAAAAAAAAAAAAAAGACAACAGGGACAACCTAAGTCCCCATTCAGTTTCTTCTGATTAATTTTAAATGATGTGTGATGGCTTTTTAATTTATTTCTAGACTTCTCATTTAGTCCAGGGTTTCTCGCCTTGGCACTGTAGTCATTTTGAGCTACATAATTCTTTGTTATGGCGACTGTCCTGTGCATTGTAGGACATTTAGCAGTATCCCTGGCCCCTACCTACTAGATGCTAGTGGCATCCCCTCCCACCCAGCCGTGAGAACCAAAAATGTCTCTAGGCATTGCCAAGTGTCCCCTGGGGGACAAAAGTGCTAGGTTAACAACTACCAGTTGAGTTCATACATGTTCTAAATTATAGGAAATGTAGTATTTTTTTTTATTAAGAAACTGCAGAGAATTTAAAAATCCAAACAGAAACGCCAGTGTGCTTCTCCAGTTCCACAGTTCTGTAGTCTCTACTCTAGATGCTGTGAGTCCATCATAGCCTCACAGAACTGCCTGTAATTTTTCTGGATTCCATTTAGATTAATAACTTTTTCTCCTGAGTGAGTTAGTAAATATTTCTTTAAGTGGCCCTCCCTACTTTCTGAGAAAAAAAGAAATATTTATAAACCTAATTTCTCCCCAGATTTTATTTAGTGCCCAGTCAATGCTGACTCAACAGAATAGATGAGAAAGTAGTAATAGAAAATGTTGCTCGGCAAAGCAGGTCAGGCTCGGGGAAGATTTAGCATATTTTTAAAAAATCATGCCTTGCTTGATGCTGAAATTAGTCTCTAACAGTCTCCAGATAGAAAGATGTGTTCAAATTTCAGCAAGTTGAGAGGAGTTTTGGATGGTACAGCATGGTTCTGAAGAAGCATCCACGCTGCTGCTGTTTTCATGGGCTGGTCTTTAGGTATCATTTCATATTCTAGGATAGAAAGTCTGATAGCTGTTGACAGAAAAGACAGGGTCAAAACTCAGTTCTTGATTATTAATAGTGTTCACCAGAAAAACTTAACAAAGGAGTAAGTATTCTTAGTTTTATTTTCATTCATAGGAAATTTTACTTAATTTTTTAGGTTAGAGTTAGAACATCTAAAAAGCAATGCCCCTCCCCCCACAAAAAGAAAAGAGAGAAGAAAAGAGGTAAAGAAATAATCTTGCTTCTTGATGGGGGAAAAAACATTTTACCTATTTGAACTTTAATTTTCCTTCCTTATTCTTTCATTCAATAAATAAATGATTATCCAATTCCTAGAATGTGCTCGGTATGGTTGATATCCCAGGTCTCTGCTTTTATGGAACTTTCATTCGACTTGGGCAGACAGTAATCAATTAAACAAATAAGTGATATACATTTATCTAGTTATATGTACTATGAAAGCATAATACCGATTAAAAATAACAATGCAGTCGCAAATTATGTAGAGAAATATTTATTTTCAAGAACACGAATAATCTCTTTTAAACTGTGGACAAAGTGAACATCATTTTAATCTTTTTGAAGTAGTAAAAGTGAATTAATTGTAACAAGTTTCAAATGGAATCAAGTCTTTGTGTCTTAAGTATGTTATTTGTATTTCTTTTCAGATCAGAGTTTTGACATCCCAGACAGAACTTTTCATTCTACAAACACAACCTGGCGTCTCTCCTCTTTTGAGTCCATGACTGATGTGAAAGAACTTATCCCAGAGTTTTTCTATCTTCCAGAATTCTTAGTTAACCGTGAAGGTATAACAGTAAATCATTTCTAATTTAAATTTCTAAGTGTTTGTACTTACTTTATAATTTTCCAAAAATAAAAATACCTTTTGTAAGTCCTAAAATTTGAGTCCCCAAATAAGAGAAATACCTTTACTTATTAAGTATATAATGTTATTTCCAAGTGAGCTTGAGGATGTTAAATATTTTCTAGGACTAGGTATATCTGAAAAATGGTAACTTTTAACTATTAAAAGTATTTGTAAACGTGTATTTTAATTCTGTTACAGAACTTGCTTTATTATTTTCTCTGATTACAAAAGTTATGCTGATTATTAAAAAAGTCATGAATTTATAAAGAACAATGTAAATTAACCAAAATCTCAATGATTTTATGAGGAATGACCAAGTTAGAAATAAAACACTCTAACTAGAGTTATCTAATAATGAAAAGGAATACTAGAAGATAAAATCAGATTTTCTGTGATGCCAGTGACCAACAATCTTGGTAATCTTACCTGTTCTTTAATGTAAGATCAGTTCATCCTTTACAGGGTATCTTTGGGTCATTTTCCTACATTACTTAATTTCATATTTTTATGTGACCTTTAGGAAGTACATGAAATTGAGAATTATATCTTTAGAGAGGTTAATGTTGGACAAATTACTTCAGAATTGTTTCCTATATTAACTGGCCTCTCTGGAGTTATTTAGATAAATCCGTGCTACTAATTACCTGGAGCAAGCTTCATAGTGTTGCCCAAGTGGGAAATGCCTCAGTGAAATATCAGCACCTGCAGTTGGGGGTACCTGCCTTGTGGCTTTCAATCAGGGACTCATTTCTCTGTCCAAAAACCACGTTCCTCTGTGGTTTCTTATATGTACGTTCCTGTTATCTATGGCTGCATAACGAATAACCCCAATACTTAGTGACTCAGAACAACATTCAGTGTATTATCCATCACAGCTTTTGCAGGTCAGAAAGTCAGGGACAGCTCAGCCAAGTGGTTTTTGTGGTTTTGGCTCAGGGTCTCTTGTGCATTCAGATTGGCTGTAGCTGGAATATCCAGGGGAACAGAGCAGCGCGGGGCTGGTGGGCATCTCTCTCTTCAGGTAGTGTCCATGGTTTTCCAGGTGGTTTCTCCACGTGGACTAGTGTGGACTTCCTCACAGCATGGGGGCCTCGGACACCCTACTTGGCAACTCAGGGTCCCAAAGGCAAGTGTCCCTAGAGAGATGAGCAGAAGCTGCATGGCCTTTTCCAGCCTAGCCTTGGAAGTCACACGGTGGCACTTACACTGCATTCTGCTTGTGAGGTAGTCACAAGTGCCTGCCCACATTCAAAAGGAAGGAGCATAGACTTCGCCGTTTGATAGGGGAACAGCGAGATTCTAGAAAAGCATGCACAACAGCAAATGTTGTTATAGCCATTTTTGGAAACGATAACTTGCTATAGCATACATCCTGCTATTTCCTATGAGCATTCCTATAGGCCTCTCATTGTACCTCCAGGCATCTGCTCTGGGTGAACAGTGTCTACCTCTGTGATGTGTCCCCAGAGCACCAAAAAGTTGGGAATGATTTGAGTTCACAGAGACCTCCTGCGGCTCAACCCCTCCTAGCTCAGCCCTGAGATGCCTCATCACCATTGTTCCACCAGTAAATCTCTGCTGCTTCCCCTGAAGCCGCCACATAAAGTATGGAGGTGCTCAGCCAGTACATCCTAACGCTGTCACCCTGCAGCTGTCTGTTGGATGACTGCTGGGATTTTTGAGGTGACCCTCACCCCACCCCGTATTAATTTTATATAAGCCCTTAGTTTATATTTTATATCATATCATTTCAGAGTACTTCCAAAATTAGTGAAGATCCTTCTAACTGTTTTCACAAGATCAAGAAGTAGGCAGACAGCAACTTAATTTTACATGGAACATAATTAGCTTCTAAGAGGTCTTTTAAAATTTGGATTCTGCTATGGTGTTCGGATTTTCTGTCCATAAAAAAAAAAAAAGGTAGCACAAAAAAAATTTCTGTTCAAAGGTAACATTTCCTTTAGGACAATTTTTTAAAGAAACACTTCTGAGATTTTTGTTTACACTAGCAGACTAAGGAGGCAATTAGATAACACCTTATTTACATCGCAGAAGAACCCTCTTAGTGTGTTAGTATAATTCTGTTGTCCACAGGAATGCTTAGTGGAAATGAAATCAGAACAGACCTATAGATTTACCATAAAATTAATAGACTAAGACAGTTCATTCTAGGAATGTGTATACTTTGTATTCGTTGAGTTTTTAAACCACAGAATGCTAATGCTTACTCCATATAAGTAGTCTTGCGTTTATTATATGTTAACACCAATCGTTCTGAAATGCTTATACAAAAGCCTTCACTTTATTTTAATCAGGTTTACAATTCAGATATTTTCTCACTCGATGCATTTGAAGATTTGATAACTGGAACATTGGAATTAGTGGGCAATGATTTTCTGCTTGTTTTTCAATATGATATAAAGTGGTGGAAGGGTAAAGTTGAAAGATCTCAGATTCAGTTAGGATAGATAGCGTTAATCCATGTAGCTCTGTGAGGGGTAAGTCAGCAGGTGAGCAACGGTGTTACTATCCCCTCGCTGCTCCTTCTCCAGGTTATAGCACACAGTAGCTATTTCTGTGAACTCGTATGATCTGCTCAGTGGGCCAAAGGAAGCATGCTCTGGGGAAGATAAACATTGACATTAATCTTCTCTTTTAGGTTTCGATTTTGGTGTACGCCAGAATGGTGAACGGGTTAATCACGTCAACCTCCCGCCTTGGGCACGTAACGATCCTCGTCTTTTTATCCTCATCCATAGACAGGCTCTAGAGTCTGACTACGTGTCCCAGAACATCTGTCAGTGGATCGACTTGGTATTCGGGTATAAGCAGAAAGGGAAGGCCTCTGTCCAAGCCATCAATGTTTTTCATCCTGCTGTAAGTGACTCTTTTAAAACTCTGCATTTATATAAGGTAGAAGGTTAGACTGTTTCTTTACAATACCCACGTTATCAAAGAGAACTGACAGAGACACTAAACTTGCCCAAGATTTTTCAGGTTTTATATTTCACCTCTTTAAGAATAACTAAGATACTATCTGTCAGGGGTTCCCCAAGACCATCCCCAGGTTGGATGAGGACTTAACAACTCAGCATATAGTTGTAATTATAGCTAAGGTTTATTACAGTGAAGGGTACAAAGCAAAATCAGCAAAAGGAAAAGATGCACCGGGCAAAGCTGGAGGAAACCAGGCACAAGCTTCCAAGAGACTTCTCCCAGTGAATCACAAGGAACTCACTCACTTCCTCCAGAAACAAATTGTGACAGCACGTGTGATGTTGTCTGCCAGGGGAGCTCATCAGGGATGCAGTGCCAGCGTTTGTATCGAGGACTGGTCATGTAGGCACCCTCTCTCACAAGTCCTGAAATTCCAGGCGTCCAGCAGGAAACAGGTATTCAGTAAACATCACACTGTTTGTATAGTTTGGGTGCAGTGAGCCACTCTTACCAGGTAGAGAAGGTGGGAACTCTCTTGAAATCCACGTTCCCAGACACCAGCCAAGGACCACATTTGCAGGCATGCCATCCCAAGGAGAGCAGTTCAGGCCTGCCGTGTAACTCTTTTCTGCATACTGTCCTGTATATCAATACATGTTCTATTTTTTAAATGGCCTCATTTTTCCTTATTGCATGAGCAATATTTGTGCCTTGTTAGAAAAATGTATAAGGTACAGACCGCAAAAGGAAGAAATTTTAAAATCAACTTTGATATCATCATCCAAAGATAAATATCAAACCACCTTCTAGACTTGTATCTATACATATGTATCACTCCATTTATATAATATTAATACTACTTATTCCAAAGTATGGCTATCCAATAATTTATTTAACCAGTCCGCTATTGTTGGATATTTAGTTAGTATGCATTTGCTATTAAAATTAATATTCCTCAGATTATTTCTTTATGTACCTCTTTACTTCTTCAAGATAAATTCCTAGAAGCAGAATTGTTACACTTTAACATATGTTTTTTAATGTTGTTAGGTAGTCTACCTTTTTAAAAAAAAGATCTATCTATTCAGGAAACATTTATTTTGCTAGGCTCTGGGGATACGAAGGTGAATAAGATTCACGTAGGGAGGGAACATATATGAATGGCCAGTAAGCAAATGATAAAGGTGCTGGCATCTTTAGTCATCAGGGAAATGCAAATTAAAGCCACGATGAGTTACCACTTTATATCCCTGAGAATGACTGAAAGTAAAAAGACTAACAATTCCAGGTATTGGGTAGGTGGAATACTACTCAACAGTGAAGAGGAATGGATTTCAGATGTATGTGACAGCATGGATGAATCTCCAAAACATTTTATGCTGAATGAAAGAAGCCTTACAGAAGAGTACACTCTGTATGAATCCACTCCGTTTACATGAAATTCAAGAACAAGGAAAATTAATGTCTTAGTGGTAGAAATCATGGGGAATTTATCTTAAAGATGGTTCTTTATTTCTTTAAGATAATTTCCAACCTAATTGCCTCTGGGGAGTAGAGTAGTGACTGCCACAGGCGCACCAGGGAACTTTCTGGGGTGATGGAATTGCTCTATACCTTGATTTGCGTGATGGTTGCATGGGATGGTACTATAAAAATCTGTATTGTTTTATTGTATGTAAAATATACCTCTATAAAAATGTATATAAAATTTTTATAAGTTTTAAAGACTGAGGTGTAATTTTTACACTTTGTTCATATTTGATATAAAATGTAACTTTAAAAGCAATTAAGAATTTGGACATTAACCTCAATATACTCTGTGCCTATAATACTGGCACAAATTTTCAATTGTTCTCATCTAAAATTCACATTAAAAGTATCTGCATGCTGAAATATACCATTTAATTCTCATCTTACTAGAATTTTTTTCATTAATTCTTTGGGACTTTAGAGCTTTAAAAAGGATAGAGTTTATACCATTGTTCTAGAAATTTTAAATACAATTTATTTATTTATTTTGCCACGCCACGCGGCATGTGGGATCTTAGTTCCCTGACCAGGGATCTAACCCGTGCGCCCTGCAGTAGAAGCGTGGAGTCTTAACCACTGGACCACCAGGGAAGTCCTGTTCTAGAAATTTAGTAATTCATAGGACAAAACCAAGTGTCACAATTAAGCACACAGTCTCTAAATCCACAATTGAGTTCAAATCCTCACTCTGTGACTCTGCCACTTACTGTGTGACCTGCAGTGTGACCTTAACTTCTCTGTACCTTAATGTACAAATTTGTAAAATGTGAACAATAATACCGGCCTCATAAATAAGAAAATGCATACAGGGTAATGTCTGCCATCCAGTTAAGTGCAAATAAATGTTAACTTTTTAAAAAGGAATGTAGGCGCTTCCCTGGTGGCGCAGTGGTTAAGAATCCACCTGCCATTGTAGGGGACACGGGTTCGAGCCCTGGCCTGGGAAGATTCCACATGCCGTGGAGCAGCTAAGCCCGTGCACCACAACTACTGAGCCTGCGCTCTAGAGCCCGCGAGCCACAACTACTGAGCCCACGTGCCACAACTACTGAAGCCCGTGCGTCTAGAGCCCGTGCTCCGCAACAAGAGAAGCCACCGCAATGAGAAGCCCGCGCACTGCAACAAAGAGTAGCCCCCGCTCGCCACAACTAGAGAAAGCCCGTGCGCAGCAACGAAGACCCAGTGCAGCCAAAAATAAATTCATTCATTCATTAATTTAAAAAAATAGAAAAAATATTTTGAAAGGAATGTAAAAATGCCTTTTGATCTTAATTAGTCATTCACCAATATTTGGGTTCACTAGAAACTGATACCACAGAATGTAAAGAAGTACTAATTTAAAGTAAATTTTAAGAGTCCTGGATATCGGATTATTCCATTCTTCATTTGAATTTTCGAGTATATTAAATCAGGCAACCATTAGGAATGAGCCTGCTTAGATAAGCGTTTATAACAGGTATCTGAGCCCTTGTGGTCGTGTGAGGGTGGTGGCGAGGGGAGTGGATGTTGAAGATTAACTTCTGAAGAATCTTTGAAACTTTTTTTTGGTATTTATAGAGATGTTCTATGCAGATATAAAAATGAAATTTGCTGACTGGTTCAGTGCTAAAAGCTAAATTACACAAGCGAGATGCACAAGCATGACAGATCTATACCCAGCTACTGACTGCTAGCTTTAAAAATAATAAAGTAAGTGCACACCACCCTCCATCTGACTCTAACACTCAGAAGAAAAGTGCAACAACACCCTTCACATTAAAAAGCTTGTGATTTTCACTGCTGCTCTTTCAGATCCACTTACAGTTTTCATTAGAACCTAAATAATGGTCTCTTAAGCTACCTACCAACATTCTATCGCAATTTCATTTGTGTATACCTTTTCTTATATATCACTTTGGACACATGACTTTTTCAATAATTTAGTATTACACATGAAGTCTTTTTATATATATATATGTATGAACACTAGGTGGGAAAGAAAAGGACAGTGACAAATCCTGAATTTTTACTCCTTGTCTAGACTGATTATTGCCCTAACCCCCTTTCTCTCTAGCTTCATGTCCTAAGAAAGGTGACAGCATGGAGGACACCAGTCGCGTGGAACATTAAGTGTGCCAACCTCTCTGCAGTGTTTTGGTTGAAGATGGAATACCTTGACTTTGTTTCTCATCCAGCCTTCTGCCCCGTGTCGGGGAGGTGAAGCTGTCCTGCTTCCTGCATTGACAGCTTTGCCTGGTTGGCTGAGGGAGGCTGGAAGGATATACATCACATTACAGCCTTCTCACTGCCAGGTTCTAGTCAGGTTCAGCAATATATGTGGAAACCTGCAAAGCAAACACAGAGAGAGGGAATCAGAATTCAATTAATCCTCTCCAAGGATAAATAAAGCATGGATGAGTTGCTCTTGAGCTCACAGGATGGAAATCACAAAGACTTTGCTTGGGTTTCAGTGATGCTGGTGTTTAGAATCCTGATTTTTCAGCCCAGACAGGAGAAGAGATATAGACCTTCAAAAATCTAGGTTCCTTACTAATGTCTCTGTATGTAAGAAAATACATCTCAGTAGTTGATTTTCTTAGACATCTTCAAGATGGGGTAGCGACACAAAGTCATCCTGTGACACCAGCCATTGTGTCTTGAGAGGAATCAGACTCTTTCTTTGAGCATATTCCCATCAAAGAACAAAAGAGCATTTGGATATCACATAATTTCAGGCAGACACAGATGGTTTTGAACTTCTAGTTCTCATTTTTAGGAATTGAGAAATTGAGGTGGGGCAGGTTCCCCTAGTTTTCTTCAGTCTTCGTGTTGCCATGTAGCTGCATTCTCTTGTCTCTTTTGATTTTGTTGACCACCTGAAATGATTTTGACCAATTCCCTGACTCTAGTTTTCTGACCAATATCTGACAGGCAGCCACAGAAAAAATAGAGCCACCTACTAACCTGCTTGCAGAAGCTATTTTGGGTCAACTGAATTGAAAAACCTGATCAGTTTTCATCAACTCTCACTGAAAGACAATACCAAAGAAAAACCTCATTTAGTTTTTCTTTTTTTTTTTAATTTGAGGTATAATTGACATACATTATATTAGTTTCCAGTATACAGCATACTGATTTCGATCATTTGCAAAATGATCACCGCAGTAAGTCTAGTTAACATCCACCCCATACGAAGTTACAAAAATTTTTTTTCTTGGGATGAAGACTTTTAAGATTTATTCTCTTCGGAACTTTCAGATCTGCAGTACAATGTTATTAACTGCAGTCACCATGCTGTACGTTACATCCCAGGACTTATTTGCTTTATAACTGGAAGTTTGTACCTTTGGCTCCCTTCACCCATTTGCCCACACCCCACCTTTGGCAACCACCAATCTTATGAGCTTGGTCTTTTGTTTGTTTAGATTCCACATATAAATGAGATCATACTTATTTGTATGGTATTTGTCTCTCTCTGTCTGACTTGTTTCACTTAGCATCATACCTTCAAGGTCCACCCATGTTGTGACAAGATTTCATTCTTTCTTATGGCTGAGTATTAATTCCATGGCATGTATTTACCACATCGTCTCCATCCATTCCATTGGTGCATGCATAGGGTGCTTCCATGTCCTGGCTATTATAAATAAGGCTGTAATGAACATAGGGGTGCATGTATCTTTTCAAATTAGTGTTTTTGAAATACCCAGAAGTGAAAATGCTTGATCATATGGTAGCTCTATTTTTAGTTTTCTGAAGCACCTCCATACTGTTCTCCACAGTGGCTGCACCAATTTACATTCCCCACCAACAGTGCAGAGGGACTTCCTTTTCTCTACATCCTCGCCAACAGTTGTTATCTCTTGTCTTTTTGATACTAGCCATTCTCACAGGTGTGAGATGATATTTCATTGTGGTTTTATTTGCATTTTCTTGATGATTAGTGATGCTGAGTATCTTTTCATATACCTGTTGGCCGTCTGTATGTCTTTTTTGGAAAAATGTCTATTGAGGTCCTCTGCCCCTCCCCACCATTTTTTTTTAATTTATTATATTCCTTTATTTATTTATTTATAATATTCCTATGCAGAAAAGTTACGTAATTTTTCCCATTATTTTTTTTTAACATCTTTATTGGAGTATAATTGCTTTACATTGTTGTGTTAGTTGCTGCTGTATAACAAAGTGAATCAGCTATACGTATACATATATCCCCATATCCCCTCCCTCTTGCGTCTCCCTCCCACCCTCCCTATCCCTATCCCACCCCTCTAGGTGGTCACAAAGCACGAGCTGATCTCCCTGTGCTATGCGGCTGCTTCCCACTAGCTAGCTATTTTACATTTGGTAGTGTATATATGTCAGTGCTACTCTCTCACTTCATCCCAGCTTACCCTTCCCCCTCCCCGTGTCCTCAAGTCCATTCTCTACGGCTGCGTCTTTATTCCTGTCCTGCCCCTAGGTGCTTCAGAACCATTTTTTTTTTTTAGATTACATATGTATGTGTTAGCATACGGTATTTGTTTCTCTCTTTCTGACTTACTTCACTCTGTATGACAGTCTCTAGGTCCATCCACCTCACTACAAATAACTCAATTTCATTTCTTTTTATGGCTGAGTAATATTCCATTGTATATATGTGCCACACCTTCTTTATCCATTTGTCTGTCGATGGACACTTAGGTTGCTTCCATGTCCTGGCTATTGTAAATAGTGCTGCAAGGAACATTGTGGTACATGACTCTTTTTGAATTATGGTTTTCTCAGGGTATATGCCCAGGAGTGGGATTGCTGGGTCGTATGGTAGCTCTATTTTAGTTTTTAAGGAACCTCCATACTGTTCTCCATAGTGGCTGTATCAATTTACATTCCCACCAACAGTGCAGCCCCTTTTTAATTAGATGGGTTTGTTTGCTACTGAGTTGTGTAAGTTCTTTATAGATTTTGGACATTAACCCTTTATCAGATATATGATTTGCAAGCAATTTCTCTCATTCAGTAGGTTGTCTTTTCATTTTGTTGATGGATTCCTTTGCTGTGCAGATAAATGAAGTCTTATATGATATTCTCTTAAATTAAAAATTAATTTTATAAACATACCTAATTAGCACCAATCAAGGTACATTATTTTCATTCATCCATTCAGAAGCATTGATCATTCCTATTCTGATCTCATTGAGATTATTAATGATTGTTAACCTGTTCAAAAACATTTAAAAATCCTTTTCATTTGAAACAGAGAAGAGTAAACCATTGCCTAGAGAATAAAACAAGTTGTTGTTTTCCCCTTCAGTGTTATCGCCAAGTCTTGCTTTTTACATACCTCTCGTTTTCTTTTATTCTTCAGACATATTTTGGAATGGATGTCTCTGCAGTTGAAGATCCAGTTCAGAGACGAGCACTGGAAACCATGATAAAAACCTACGGCCAGACCCCTCGTCAGCTGTTCCAGTCGGCCCATGCGAGCAGACCTGGCTCCAAGCTCAACATCGAAGGGGAGCTTCCTGCTGCCGTGGGGTTGTTAGTGCAGTTTGCTTTCAGGGAAACCAGAGAACAGGTCAAGGAAATTCCCTATCCGGTATGTCATTTGGATTTCAATAGAATTCAGCAAAAACTGGCTCAACTCCTGAGCTGTCAGGTCCCCTTCCAGGCTCTAGGGGCAGGGAAATGAGTAGCATGGTCCCGGCCTGAAGGTGAGTGCCAGCCAGTGAACACGGATGCCTGCATTACGTTCTGTGTGTGGGAAATGCTGCGTTAGTGCTATGAAGAGAGTACTTTGGGAGCTCAGGTCGGATTGTAACCTCCCTGAGGGTCATTACTGGGGAGAGCCTCACCAGGCAGTGACATAACAGGCATTGCAAATGAGAGGAAAGGAACCATCCAGGACCCGAGAAGAGTCTGAGCATGGCTGTGCCAGTGCAAACATGCCTAGCGTGGTCCTGGTTATCATCTTCCACCAGAGGTGCTGGCCAGAAGTGTGAATGTTTGGGTTTACAGTTAAGGGGGAAATCGTACATGTTTTTTTGGCCCCTCCAGATTGTAATGATAAGAAGTATTGCCTCTTAAAATGGGAAGTAGGTATAATTTTTACTCTGAAATAGAAAAATAAAGCAAGCAAGCCTTAAGAGTAAAATGGATTCTAATCCTCAACTAAATTCTTCATTATAAAAGCAGCAAAGATGGGAGATTGTGAATTGTAAAGTGTTACAAAGGTTTGCAGAAGGAAATTGCAGAAAATGAAAAGGCAAGGGAAAGAGGTTGTGAAGGACTTGGAGATAAAGTAAAGCACAAATGTCAAACTGCAGTCATCTGTGAGCCACTTAAAGAGAAAATGCTTTTTACAGATCTTGCTTTGATAGTCGTTTCTTATAATAATGTTTCTTAAATACACTAAATGTAGAACACAAATAGAACACTAAATGTAAGTTCTTTATGCTCAGAGCTCATATATATCAAATTTGCATGGTAAATACAAACAAAACTTATACAACTAGTAAAATTGAAATTTAAATTTTAAAACATCACTATGAGAGACAATGTTGTTTTGCTGAACCCAGATCATCAGTGTTGTGTTTCATAGTTGAAAGCTGTATTTTTTGTTTTGTGTTTACTTGTCAATGAAACTCATATGCTTTTGAAGCCTTACAAATCATTTTAGTCATTGTCATTACCAGGGTCATTATTTTTAACTAGAATCTATTATTTTAACATGTCAAAATAACAGTACGTCCCTGAGAAGTAATAAATGCCATTTAATTTGCCACTATACTTATTGCTCATTAACTGATTCAAGTTGGTGAGTATGAAGGACCTGAACAGTATGTCTGTTTGCAGTGGGAATTTGTACCGACCTGCCTCCTTCCCACCCCAGGACCTTTGCACTGGCTGTTCCCTCCGCCTGGCGTGCCCTGTCCCCAGATAGAACCCCAGTTTGCTCTCTTATTTCACTCAGGTGTCTGCTCAGACATTATCTCCGCAGGCAGTCTTCCCCGACCCCCGCATCTAAATGGGCAGCTCTGTCACTCTCAGTCCTCTTCCCCTTCTTTGACTTTCTTCATAGCACTTGCACCAGCTGACATCTTGTGTATGTATTTGTTTAGTTGTCTGCCCTGCTTCCCAGCTATCAGACAGCTCCACGGGCACTGGGACTTCGTCTGTCTTGTTCATCACTGCGTCTAGCAACCAGGAACACGTATTTCCATATGCTAAGCACGGGGGAAGTAAAAAATTATAAAATAATTCTTGCCCACAAAGGGCTTATAATCAGGCTGCTTTCTCTTACTCTGTTTGGAGTTTAAATTAGAAGTGATTCTATATTTACTACCTTTTTTAAAATTGTACTTTTTACTTTCCTCGGTTGTAGAGTCCTTTGTCATGGATAAAAGGCTTGAAATGGGGGGAGTATGTCGGTTCCCCAAGTGCCCCAGTACCTGTGGTCTGCTTCAGCCAGCCCCACGGAGAAAGATTTGGTTCTCTCCAGGCTCTGCCCACTAGAGCAATCTGCGGTTTGTCCCGAAATTTCTGTCTTCTGATGACGTACAGCAAAGAACAAGGTAAAATCAAACATGAAAATCATCCTAGGTGTATCTTTCGTGAGAGTTGAATGTTTCCTCTCATCTGTGCTGATATTTTGTTTTATTTCTAGGTTTTCTGAGTCCTTGGTGAAAAACTAAACTCAAATTTGTGTTCATTTAATGCAACGTAGGAATTAAAACATAGTACATGAAAAAAATGGGAACTAAATGCAATGTCATTTGAAATGAGAGGAGGTGTTGAAGGAGACAAGAATAAATGTCTCACAAGATGAAAACATTAACAGTTTTATATAAATGTACACTTTGAGACTCTTGAATTCCAGAATAGACAGACTTATTTGACCAGCAAATCTAGTACCTCAGAAGAGACAGTCATGGGATTAAAACAAAACAAGGAAGTCATGATAGCCTTGAAAATAGGTTTTAAAAATATGTATGTCTGGAAAGCAATGTTTTTCTCACCTGTCTGTGCACTGACTCACTGAAAGCAACACATGGAAAAGTGCTGTCAGTAGAGGCCCTCTTCATATTTCTAAATGTCACCTACACCCTGGAAAACTAGTGACATTTTCCGCTCAAGTAATCCCGCCATCCTCCCAAATTAACCGTTTTACTTAATGCGAAAGAACTGTTCCTACGTCCTAGGCATGGGCTTTAAGCACTAAAATGAATGACTGAGGGCACCCGTCTGTTCGTATCAGGTGTGTGCAGATTTGCCCGGAAGCCCGCGTGTGGACCAGACACGTCTTAGCGTTCCGCGCAGTTAGTGTTGAACCTTGCGTTCTGTACACTGTGCTCCGCGGTCCACGTGGCCTCCCCCCCCATGGAGCACCGCAGTGCAGGGATGCCAGGACCCATGCCGAACACCGGCCACCTAAAGGGATTCAGTGTGCTGGCTGGGCCACAGTTCTTTTACACTCATTCTTCATTCTGTCATGAAATGAATGATTGATTGCCTTTATAGTTGTCGGTACTAAAAGAGGCTGCGTACCATTTTATCTAAGTTTAGTGAACTAGGAGGAGAAGGTAAAATCTGTTTGATCATCGCTGTAATATCAGTAGTTTATTCTCACTAGTATGCTGCAATTAGCTATGAGGTATGTCACGAGTAATTTACTACTAATAATACTTAAAGTACCAAAATGCGTGAATAATTTATCTTTAAAAAATTAATTAGGGTGGATTGAAGTTTCTCTCTTTAGAGCAGAGAGAAAGGGCTGGTATTATCATGCTAATGATGGGACTTAAATATGTCCAGTATAATTGCTAACCTGTCTTATTTGTGCCACTTCAGTCACAAGCCCTTAGTGGCCCTTAATAGCTGTGTTCATTCAAATTACACTTTATTTCCTCATAGAACGTATTTGGGATTTATCAGAATCTAGGTGTGTCCTGGGAAGTGGTATCACACAAGTTACAGCCATGGCCTCGGGCGGCACGGTGCGGCCCAGTTCTGCTGCCTAATACCTGTGTGACCTTGAGAAAATGACTTACACTTTTGGAATCCTGGCTTTTAATCTATAAAATGGGAGTAAATGAAAGGACTTATCTCACAGGGTAGTTCACTGTAAGGATTAAATGAAATAATATAAGGAACGATTAACACAGCGCGGGACTCATTCTAAGTGCTTAATAAATAAATGCCCATCGGACAGTTAGCACCCTGGGGCCAGGGGCTGTGTGAGTGTTCACTGCTGTACCCAGCGCGGAACCGTCCACGGGGGCGTTTCAGAGAGGCCTTGACTGACTGGGAGTGCACCTGGCAGATGGAAGGTCATGTGTGTTAAGCACTGTTATATCAAATAACTGTGTCATTTTGCTTAGTTATATATGCATGATACAGTCTAGCAGCGAAACTGCCATGGTTTTCATGATCTTTAGCCCAGCATAGGCCAATTACTTGAGAACTGACAATGCCTCAAAATTGCCTGAGGTACTTTTTTTCAAAATATATTGATACTTGGTTGGGTCCCGTTGGAGACATACTGCTTCAGAATCTCTGGGGCTTGAGTCTCAGCCTGTGCATGCTACAAAAGCCATTTTCTTGCAAACTCCTGTTTAAGATCCACTGTTCAAATAGATAAAGCAGAAGTTTATTTTTCTTTTTTAAAAAATATGGTGCCTCTTGTGTTGCTGGAATGAGAAACCAGGAACAGTTACTGAGTTCCTACTACATGCCAGGCTTTATGGTGGAATTTGCAAGGTCCCAAGGCTCATGAAGTGTGGTTCCTTTCCATAGCAGCTTATGTAGAGAGGAGTTTATATTTAACAAGGATATCCCAATTTCTTTATTGCAAAAGTGATGTCCACATTTGGGATTATACTCAACAAAACAAAAAGAAATCTGTGAATTACATTTTCAGTGCACTGTTGATTCATTCAACAAATATTTATTTGTTTTATTGCTTTATATGCTGGGTATTATGCTAGGTACTCACATTCTCTCTCTGTAAGGAACTCAAAGCTTCTAAGTTTCCAGGGCAGCACCAGCTATAGCATTTATGCTGCATTTGCCCTAGTCAATGTGCCAACAAGGCGTAGATTATGAGAAACGCTGATGTCAGGAGGTCCAGATCTTTATCCCAGAAGGACATAATACCATGTTACGGGTCCAATGAGAAAAGAACAGAACCTTGTTAAACGAAGGCCTCCCGTGCAGTCCTTGCGGTTGAGAGGATTAAATTATCCCTTCTCAGGGTTGCTTCTGCTCTAGCAATGGCCCCTTTCTGGTATTACTAGTTGTCCGTATTCATTTTTCAACAGGGTATCTAAGTTTTTTTAAACATTTTCTCGTTCATATTTATTGTTAAAAGTAAGGTGTCACAGAACATGAATAGAGGAAGCTTGATTATCGTTGTCTTTTATAAAAATTTCTTAACAGAAATTTTAGTACTAAGTCATATAAATCCCAACCAAAACACCACAGGTGAAAAAGAATACAGTTCCACCCTTAGAATCCCATTAGCCTTAAAGGAATAAAACTAACACAATTCGGTCCATCTTATGGATATAAAGATGATTTTGCACTGGAATGACCGTGTTCTGCTGTGTGAACTTGAGCCTTTAACCTGCCACTGTGGCCGGCTGTCCAATAATAACTGAGCAGTGTCAACTGATGCTTTTATTTCTCCTTCTTGAGGTGTGAGAAGCATGAACAGTACTGACATTCAGTGGTCCGCCATCCTGAGCTGGGGATATGCTGATAACATTTTAAGGTTGAAGAGTAAACAAAGCGAGCCTCCAATAAACTTTATACAAAGTTCACAGCAGTATCAGGTAAACATTTTTATGAAGTACTTTATAATAATAATTAAAAATAATGCTTTAAAAAGGAGTCAGACTGATGGCAGCCAGTCTTTAATATCCTGCAGTCAGGCCAGGAGCTGGTGATGCTGTATGTATGCCTGTTTACAGTGCTGACAGACTCCCTAACTGCTGCTGTCTGTGTCCCCAGAGTTTGTCCTCTACCCAATCTCTTGTTGAGGCAGCATCAGCTCATGGCTCAGTATTGGAACAAAATCAGCATTGCTTTCTTCTCCGTGTCCATTTACCTTTTGTCACTGTGTCATTTTCTTTCTTTCTTTCTTCCTTCCTTCCTTTCTTTCTTTCTCTCTCTACAGCTGCGTTGGGTCTTCGTTGCTGTGCACGCAGGCTTTCTCTAGTTGCAGCGAGTGGGGGCTACTCTTCGTTGCAGTGCGCGGGCTTCTCATTGCGGTGGCTTCTTGTTGCAAAGCACGGGCTCTAGGCACGCGGGTTTCAGTAGTTGTGGCACATGGGCTCAGTAGTTTGGCTCACGGGTTCTAGAGCACAGGCTCAGTAGTTGTGGCGCACAGGCTTAGCTGCTCCGCGGCATGTGGGATCTTCCTGGACCAGGGCTCGAACCCGTGTCCCCTGTGTTGGCAGGCGGATTCTTAATCACGGCGCCACCAGGGAAGTCCCTTTACTATGTCATTTTCAATGACCAGAGCGCCATCTTCTACACCTGGTTTTTTCCTAAATGAACCGGTATTTAGGCATCACAACATGGTAGAAAGAGCCTTGGGGCTATAACTGTAGCTCTGTGATCTGTGCTAGTGTCCAGCTCTGTTATTTACTATGTAGCCTTTGGCAAGTAATTTAATCTTACCCAACTTGAGTTTCTTTCCTCTTCTCTAAAACTGGGCTAGTCATACTCCCACCACTCTCTCATAAAGCTGTTATAAAAATGTCTCCAATGTTTCTGAAAGTGCTTTGTAAACTATAAAACACCATGTACACACACACACACACACACACACACACACAGACAGACACAGTACTGCCATAACTTTTTCCGGTACTAAATTTTATGTTAAACCTTCTTTCTTTGACTGTCTTTCCATAGGAAGTTCTTTTACTGTTTTCTGACTTCGTTACCTACATAGCACCTGGTGCCTATTCACATAGTCCTAACATTCGTCACCATTCCCTCAGCACTTTAAAGATAGAGTAAGCTACTTTTGGGGAATTTTTGGCAGTGAAAGAAAGGAGAGCAATGGTTTGTTTGCTTAACCTTCAATATGCCTGGAAAGAAAGGTCACTGCCTTTTGTCATCTGGCTTACCAGTAAACTAACAAAAGTAAGAGTAAAGGACAGTGAAAAACAACCTTATTATAAATTTTAATAAGAATTTAAGCACTGAAAAATTATTTCTATCATGTAAAGTTGGGCACAGAAACATCATTAAAGATGAAAAAATACTCTCATTAAGTCCTTTTAGCAAAACAGGATGATCCAGATTTCTCGCAAACACGGTGTGATAAAGTACTTCCGGTCAAGTGCCTAACTAACTAGATAAGAATACCATATTTCATTTTGTTCTTAGATATATGTTGTTCACTCATTGGTTGTTTAGTTTGAGAAAATTTGTCCAGGGTATTATCATATGAAGACTCACACTCTGAGATTTCACTTATCTGATCAATTTCATCATCATCATTACAGATTATCCTGCTGTCTCTTAGCCTTTATCTTCTGATTGATCTCATAATTGTGAAACATATTCCTGTCAATTTTCTTCTCTTTTCTATTATTGCTGGAAAATGAAAAATTCTCAATTTCCAACTGTGTTCGATGACAGCTGAAAGTAGACTACAGAAATGGTGTCTTTGGTCTTCTTTTATACTTTCTCAAACGATGACAACATTCTTTTGACAATGCAATAAGAAAACCAAAAGATGACAATTTAGGGACTTCCCTGGTCGGGCAGTGGTTAAGAATCCACCTGCCAATGCAGGGGGCACGGGTTCAAGCCCTGGTCCAAGAAGATCCCACATGCTGCAGAGCAACTAAGCCCATGTGCCACAACTACTGAGCCTGCGCTTTAGAGCCTGTGAGCCACAACTACTGAGCCCGCGTGCCACAACTACTGAAGCCTATGCGCCTAGAGCCCGTGCTCCGCAACAAGAGAAGCCACCGCAATGACAAGCCCGCGTACTGCAACAAAGAGTAGTCCCCGCTCACCACAACTAGAGAAAGCCCATGCAGCAGCAAAGACCCAACGCAGCCAAAAATAAATAAATGAATAAATAAATAAATAAATTTATTAAAAAAAAAGATTTATTTCACATTTTACATCATCCTTCCGGGAGATCCATCATTCTTCCATTTTATTTTGTTTGTTTTGTTTTAGCATAGTTGGGAATAATTGAAGAGTAGAGATGAAATAATTCCTAGGATGATGAAATAGCAAAGTGTTTCAAAATAGAGAAAAAAATGAGATTATTGAAATCCTAAAAATGTAACTTAGGTTTATAAAAGAGTTCAGTCGACCCATATGGTAATTGCAAGACAGAATGAGTTTTATTCTACATGTAAGAAATAGGTACATTTTCTTTTTGCTCTTTGGAAGACCTCTAAGAAAGAATAAAAATTATGAAATATCAATCTTTACGAATAGAACTATTCAAGAAAGAAACTCAAAAAATAAAATTAGATCCAATGGACTCTGAAGATATATTGAGAGTTAAGAAGAGTCAGGCTCAAAGCAAGTCATCTTTCAAGGTAGCAGACACTTGAACATGTTTGCAAGGCCAGGGGAAGAAGCCAGCAAATGACAGTTTGAAATTCTGACAGTTGTTTGAGAAACACTGGGGTGGGGTGGGGCTGGCCTTAAAAACAGAGGGGCTTCTCTAAATCAGGAGGTGACGCCAAGACATTTTGAGGCCCGAAGGAGGGAAAGGGATGAGGTCTGTGGCTGATGATCGCCGTCTTCTTAGTGAAGTGAAGTATGTGGGTATTGCTGACCAGCTGACCGACCGGGAGAGGTGGGACTGGAGAGGGGGCAGAGCAGATGGGGACAGCTGCTGGGGGCGTGGTGCTGGGGGTCAGCTAGTGCCAGAGGAAGACTGTCAGGCCGAGCAAAGAGGTGAGCTGACCTTGAATAGTGTCTTCATGGTTGGGACTCAAGGGTTTATAATCCCCAAGGAATAATCCCAGATTTTTTTCTCCACATTTATCTTTCTTTCTTCTCCTATCTAGCAATCTTTAGAACTGTTAGAAACAATACCTCTATTTATATATATACTCTGTTTCCCTACCAAAGACAGAAAAAGGAAAAAAAAAAAAAAGTAAAAATCAGGTAAATGCATCTCTCTCTCACACACACACACACACACACACACACACACACACACACACACACCCTCTCAACCTTGGATCTAGTCAATCCTGGATCATTTTGTTTAAATTTCTGAGGAACAAATGGCCCTATGTGTATTTGTGTGTGTGTGTGTGTGTGTGTGTGTGTACAGAAAAATGTAAAATCATAGACAATGCATTGTAATACATTTTAATTTGGAAACAGCTTTTAGATAGCTTAAAGTTACAGAATATTATTATATCTTACACCATTCTAATCATTTCAAGTAAAATGTTTACCTTAAATTTTGTGATCATATATTTTTTTAAAAATTGTCAGAAAAGTAGAAGCATTTCTCATGCTTTTTAAACATGATAATCTTTGATTTGTCCTTTCTCTAGGTGACTAGTTGTGCTTGGGTACCGGACAGTTGCCAACTGTTTACTGGGAGCAAATGTGGTGTCATCACAGCCTACGCAAACAGATTCATGAGCGGCACGGTAGGTCTTGGGCGCGTTTTGTGGGATTTTCATGTCAGTGAGGGGAAGAAACCCTTTATGAAGTATAAATTTGATATAAGATTAAATTTTTTGTACATTAATCTTTTGTACTTTAATCTCTTCACATAAGCTCTTAAAATGTAAAAGGTCACATGTCTAACTCTTTAATTTTAGGTTTATTAACAAAAATTTTGAAAATAACTGTAAAGGTCAGAGACAGACAGTATTTTGAGTTATGACCTGTTTTGAGTTTAGGCTTTTTCATGGCGTTTTGATGCTTGCTTGCTTGCTTTCCTTCTCGGTATCAACCTGAGTGCTTACAAGTATCCCACAAGATTCTATAAAAGTTGGAAGTACAGAACTCCTAATGTTCAACATTCCTATGCCCTCTGGGTGAATTAAATGACAGAAAAATCCAAGTAGCCAGTCTTGATTTCTACCACTTACTGGAAGAAATTTTTTCATTCACTGAATCCTTTGGATTTGAGAGTTAAATTATTAAAACACTCTAGTGAAGAAGACATTATGCAATACTTCTTTTAATCTACTGTCATTCCTTTTTTTTTTTTTTTTTGCAGTAACAGTACTTACTTTATTAAGAGATTAAACCTACAGTATTTTAGTAGTTAATTAAAGGACCAATTCCTAAGAGGCATTTCCACTGTAGGTCTGTCATTCCTTTCTTGAATCAGCTGTCTGTGGTGCTGTTGAGGATTAGTGGCAAGTTTAGGGTGATAACTCAGTGATTATCATTCTAGTCTAAAATGTGCTCTGTGCTTTTTTTTAATTACAATTTTCTGCATTATTTTATAAAACATGTTTTACTGGGTGAAATCTGTATTTCTAGCATAGGGTGATGCTCAGTTCCTTACTTTTCTGTCCAAGTTTATTCCCTTTTAAGCCCTTGTTAAGGTTCTTTGCCACGATCCTTGGGGTATAAATGTGATCATAATATTGTTTCTGTCTCTTAGTCTAAGGAGTCATTAAAATGTTTGACGCAGGAGTGATATGATCCAGTCAGCATTTTAAGGCCATCACTGTAGCGCCTACAAGGAGAATCACTTAAAAGGGGTGTGAGGCTGGAGGGGAGGGTACCAGTTCAGAGGCGCTGTAGTGATACAGGCTGGCCGTGGTGAGGGCTCTGTGTCAGGAGGTCGGCATGTACAGGTTATTGCAGGACAGTGAGGTTGTGCTCTAAGAAAGATTCACACACAGCTTAGAAGAGCCAGAAGTGGGACCAACCAGATGTCAGGGAGCCTGAAAAGTTACACATGAGCTAGATCTTAAAGGACCATTTTACTAAGTGGAGAAAAGAGGAAAGAGTATTGTAGCAAAGTAAACCAACACATGGAAACAAAGGCATGGTAGTTTGGGGGATGGCAGATACTTTTATGTGTAGTTTAGAGTATAACATGCTGGGAGGAGTGTCAAATTCAGGGCAGGAACAGTAGAGTGAGGTGAGGGTCTTATACACAGGCCACAATAAGAAGAATGCCAAGGAGTCTGAGCAGAGAGGCGCCTTCACTTTTGGATTGTCTTCTGTTTTCTCCTTTTTACTCCTCAAGGCCTAAAGCGGATGTTAATTTTATAACGTCTCTAATATTTAGCACTGCCATTGCCTTTCACCTTCTGAGCTCACCCTCTGTTTCCTTTTTTCTACAAATATATTCTAATCTCTGCTGCCAGAGCAGTTGTCTGCTTGTACACTCAGATCATTTGCACCATCATAGACACCTATTTAAAAACTAGCTTCATCTTTTGTTTTTTATTTCCTCTTGCTTTTCCCAACACTGTGAACAGCCTTGCTCTTAGTTTTCCTTACTTCCATTCTTCCTATAATTTAAAATTTTAATTGTACGCTAGCACAGTATACAGTATTGGTTAAAAAAAAAAAAAGATTAAGCTGTACTCGGTATAGGAGTCATTTTGCACAACATAGCTTTGAAATAGATCAAAGATGTAGCTATTATCATTTGAATACAGCAAGACACATGCTTCTTTTAGTTTGAAGTTATTGTGAAGTCTGAGGATGCTTACCTTTCCTCAGTTCTGTACTTGCCTGAAAGTGGATTTTTTCAATTTATTTGTAAGGGTTTTCTTTTTCTCCTAAGTATTAATAGTATTAGGTAATCAAGTCATGAGATTAACAGTTACTATTTAAACCATGTCCAAAATTGTGTCTTAGCTGTGTGGTTTTATCATTGTTTGATCTGAGAGAAGGTTACTTGGGTTTTTGTAGATGTTGTTGTTGCTTTTTATTGGGGACCGTCTCATCATTTTGGGGTCCCCGAAGCTGCAGATGTGACCCTATGCCTGTGAGGTTGGCAGGAAACACCTCATGTTTACTAGCTTCTGTTCTCCCAACCCACTGAATGCCATGGTTCTAAAAGTATTTATGCTCTCGTTTGTGTTGGCCTTGACACATACGAAAGACCACCTCCCAAGCACCATGTAGGATATGACCAAAATAATTGTTGTCTGAAAATATTTTCAAGGGAATCTTATGAAGTACTTTCCTGAGCTAGTGAAGCATATGTAACTTTGAGCATTGTGAGGTTCTGTTGACTCTCCCAAGATAGTCTGCTAAAATGCATTCTACATGTGTCATGACGAATCCGTTGGTTGGTTACAGGGAATTGTTATCTATAAGCCATTTATATACAGTATTAGAGAAGAATGTCTTCTAAAAGTGATAACTGATTTTAAAATAGTTGGTCTTGAGTCATTTTTTCACTAATTAAATAGTGTGGCCACATCATCTTCATATAAGTGAACACCTGTATTTCTATTCTCTAAATTGATGGTGGTAGGAGAATATATATGCAGTGTATCCAAGGTAGTATTACACCATTCAAGAACATTTTATGAAGAAGTAGGCCAGCACAAGATTCCTGTTCTACCCATGGAAATTATTTTCTGATCCATCAGGGAATCATCTAGTAACACTAACTCTTGTAATCATTTTAAAGTGCAAAATCTATAAAATTTCAATAACCACTATAGGGTACCTATCTTGTGTTTACCCCATAAATATTATTCATGATCATGAAATAAAAAAAAAATACACACACACACACACACACATATATATATACATACATATATATATATATATATATATTTTTTTTTTTTTTTAATAAGCAAGGCGGGAGCTTTAGCCTTGAGGGCATTTGTCAATCCTAGAATATTGACACTGTCCTTGGATAGCCTCTTGTGAGAGGAATAGAAAACAACAACAAGGGGCAGAGCAAGCTGGGGAGTCCCAAGGAGGCCCTTGTCCAAAAGGCTGGTCCCTAAGAGTAAGGATGAGTCAGATAGGACCAACTCTTGCCTGGAATTACAGCCTGGATTGGAATTCCCTGGGTTGTCCAGGATCCTCAAGACTTGACTTTGGGTAAGGCGTCCCTAGCCTGGCATGGGGATCCAGGTCATCCAGCAGAAGAAACAAGGAAGGTACTTGCATTCTATTCCACAAATAGAGGAATTCCTTCAAATAATTTTTTTAATGTAGTAACAAATACACAAAACCAAGCACACAAATTTACATATAAGAAAATGAATATGTGAAAAAGTTAAACTTAGTTACAATAAGAGAAATTCAAGTTAAAGCAACCTTGATTGCTGTTTAAAACTCGGGAAATTTTCAAAGATTTAGAATGGGAATTGAGTCACAAACTGAAAGGCTGCAGAGTTCAAGCAGAGAAGGAAGGAGCTCAGGCCTTTTGGGGCAAGGAATTCCTTGGTCCCAGGCACCCTGAAGAATGGTCTGCAAGGGCGCTGGCACATCCCTGTGGCCCTGCAGGCTCCTGGCCCTGCGGGGAAGGTCACGGAGGAGAAGCAGAAGGGGCCCAGGACCAGGACTCGTGCCCTGGTTCAGAGCCATCTGGTTGCTGTGGCTGTGTGCAGCTGAAGGCCACAGGCCCTAGCTAAACAGAAGCCACTGCCACACAGCTCAAGCCCGCGGTTCCAAGGGGAACTGTAAGCCTGGTATTGCCTGGTCATCTGAGTCTTTAAGAATAAAATAGGTATTTTTATGTGAAAAATAAAGCACTTAAAATAGATGAGCTGCAGCTAATAACTCAACACAGATATGTGTCAAAAGCAGTGGTGATCAAAAAGGCAAGATGCAGCAGATACCTAAAGAATAATTAATACCATATATATAAAGCTTAGCAACATGAAAAACAATGCAATCGTTATAGTAACATATAGTAGAACATAAATTCTACATACATGGGAAACAAATACAAAATTCAGGATAATAGTAACTTCTGACAAGAGAGAGGAAATAGGATGTAAAACAGTACACAGACTATGTAATGTTTAATGTTTTCTTTATTTAAAAAATAAGCTGACCTTATAAAATGTTAGGATTAGTTTAACTGAGTGGTCAGTATACAGCTTTTTATTATACTTTCTTTCTACTTTTCTATATTCTTTGTATTGAAATACTTTATGACAATAAACTGCTACCCTAATGAAAACAAAGGTTAGACCCTCTGTGGACATCTGGTGTCCGTGAGCCATGTGGAACTTGGAACATCAGTTTGCAATGTTTGATTTAGAAAATCAGTCCACAACTATTGATGAGTAATACATTGCCATTGGTGGCATCATGAATTGGTACAAAGCCTTTGAAAAGTACACTCAAGAACTGTAAAATTATTAATATTCACTGATCCACTAGTAGGATCCTGGAAATTCTAAAGAAATGATTTAGAGGAGGAACAAAACTTATATACATGAAGGATTTAATTATGACATCTATAATTTTGAAAAAATTTGAAACAATTTTAAATGCCTATCATAAAGGATGCTCAAGGGGGCTTCCCTGGTGGTGCAGTAGTTAAGAATCTGCCTGCCAAGGAAGGGGACACGGGTTCGAGCCCTGGTGCGGGAAGATCCCACATGCCGAGGAGCAACTAAGCCCGTGCGCCACAACTACTGAGCCTGCGCTCTAGAGCCCGCGAGCCACAACTACTGAGCCTGTGTGCCACAGCTACTGAAGCCCGTGCGCCTAGAGCCCGTGCTCCGCAACAAGAGAAGCCACCGCGATGAGCCCGCGCACCGCAATGAAGAGTAGCCCCCGCTCACCGCAACTAGAGAAAGCCCGCGTGCGGCAACAAAGACCCAACGCAGCCCAAATAAATTAATTAATTAATTAATTTTTTTTTAAAAAAAGGATGCTCAAGTAAATTATGGTATACTAACTGTATAGAATATTATAACACTTAAAAATCATTTTGAAGACACTGTCAAAAATGGAAAATGCTTATGGGAGAATGTATAAAATACAAAACGGAATTATTTGTATGGCAATAATCACAGCTATAAAATACATATGTATTTGGCTAAAGACTGGAAAAGAATAGACAAAAATGAAAAGCTTATTTGTTGATGAAATTATGGTCAATTAAAAATTTTTTAATGTTTAATTAGTTTTACTCTTTAGAAAAAGTTGAACTAGATTGAAAAATGAGATGTTTGAGAAGAATGTTTGAATCACTTGGGTTGTTTTTATTTTTGAGATACGACACTAGGATACCTTTCGTCATGGTTTTTGTCTTAATACTTTACTTATTTTTTTAATTTTAGCCTTCAGAGATAGAAATGGAGTCTCAGATACATCTCTATGGGCACACAGAAGAGATAACCAGCTTGTTTGTCTGCAAACCATACAGTATAATGATAAGTGTGAGCAGAGATGGAACCTGCATCATATGGGATTTGAACAGGTACAGAAATCTCCAACTCTAAAATAGCTATTTTTAATGTTTCAGTTCTCACTGTGAGAAATAGATGCACTAAAATAATATCTTTATATCATAATAGCTTTAAGCATGAAACACAGACTTTACCTTTGTAATCTTATTGAACTAAACAATCAGTTAGGAATATAGTCAGGAATGCCTTATAAATAGTAGATACATATACACCGAGAAAAAGAATTATACAAATAAGAGAATATAATTATATGTAATGATCATATGCAAATTCATGTCTTTGGTGTTTCAGGTTGTGCTACGTACAAAGTCTGGCGGGACACAAAAGCCCTGTCACAGCCGTCTCTGCCAGTGAGACTACAGGTGACATTGCCACCGTGTGTGACTCAGGTGAGCTGGCCCCAAAACCAAAGCACAGGGTGGCTGCACTCACAGTGCATTCAGCCAGCTGGTTACATCATAGGTGCAACGGTTGCATTCCATCTCTCAGGTCCCTGCCAGATCTGTATACTTAGGTGATAGCATGTATGTGTGTTAAGACTCCACACTCCCAATGCAGGGGTCATGGGCTCGATCCCTAGTCAGGGAACTAAGATCCACCATGCCGCACAGCGAGGCCAAAAAAAAAACCCAGTAAGGTTGAAGATTGAGTTCATCAATTTAGGCATCTACTTATGCAAAAGTTAGTATTGTCATAATTTAACTTTTTTTCTGATATATGTAAGATTGCATTTGAGCACATGTAAGTTAAGCAAATTACTGTTACATAATTATCTGAATTTCCTTTGGTTTTGTTTTTCCATCCTTTTTTGCTTCTGCTTTTTAACTACTGACTTTGCTACCTCCCTCCTGACTAAATGAAAAGCATCAGCAGATGATCAGCTTCCTACATGTGTCTTGTAGTTCCTGTGAGAGAGTAGTAATAAAATAATAATGGAAGTATAATTTGCCCAAAATTTACATGACAAAGATATATCTCCTAATCAAAGGTCTGGCTTTTAGTTTTTGTTTTTTCATGTATACATATTTAAAAACTTGATGCATCCAGTGGGAAAGAACTGTTGAAAAGCTCATAAATTTTCTGTTTGCATTTCCACTAATTGAAAGGATCCTTTGAAAAACTGTTTCTTTTTGTCCACTCAGTACAGATATCTTTGACACATCTACAGTGGGTGGTCTTTTATCCTTTGCTTGCATTTTTCATATTGTTTGTTTTTTCCTGACACCAAATATGTGGTCTTTCCAGACACTAAACAGTTCTCCAATTCTATGACACCAACTGGGTGTCCAACAGTGCAATTCAATTCTGACACTAACTAGTTGAAGTTAGCAAATTTGGGAGTCCCAAGACCCCCCACCAGGTTTGATAATTCTCTCGAATGACTCACAAAACTCAGTAAAACACTGTGCTTACTACTATGGTTCATTACAAAGGATAGAAGTGAACAGCCAGAAGAAAAGGTAGGTAGGGTGAGGTCACAGGGTCTGTCCACCCTCCTGGCACGTCAGTGTGCTCATCAACTTGGAAACTCTCCTCCCCCTGTTGTTTAGGAGTTTTTCTAAGGTTCCATTCTGTAGGCACGGTAGATTCAATCATTGGCCAGTAGGAACTGAGCTCAACCTCCAGCCCCTCTCCCTTCCCTGGAAGTGGGAGGTGCTGTAAGTTCTAACTCGGGGTTGGTTTTTCGTGTGGGCAGTTCCCATCCTGAAGCTGTCTGGGCCTCCCCCCAGGAGTCATCTCATTAGCATAAAAAAGACAGTAAATTAACAAGGGTTTTAGGAGCTCTATGCCAGGGACCTGGGACAAAGTCCGAATATTTATTTTTGTACTATACCACGATAAAGCTCTTGTTTTTACAAAACACTCATTCATGCTTGTATTCAGGAAAAGTAACATCTTCAGTCATGCTTCAAGATTTCAGATGTGAAGTATTTGCCAGTCTTCACCCCTAGTCATAAAATAATGTCATGAAAACATTTTTATTTCCTAATCAGCATAACTAAGGGGAAAGATCTTAAATAGTTGACTTTGGTAATATAAGTGTGGGCAGATGATTGATGACTTTGCTGATTGTTCTTCCTTGATTTGTACATTAGTGGCTTTTAGTATGTCACATCAAGAGGGAATTTGGGGGAATCATATAATGATTATTTATATAGAGTTCTCTACTTTCTTGTTTTGGCAACATTTGGAAGTTAGGACTGATCCCAAGGGAACCGAATTTTGTAAAGTTAATTACTTTCCTGCTGCCAGTAGTGATTTATTATATCTGTGATATTATATTAGCTAGTCATATGGGGACAAGAAACCAGATTACTTTTGCTTACAATTACCAGCTCACTAGTAGGGTGTTCAGGTGCCCCTAGGTAGTGCGCACAATAGAATAGAGTAATGGCTAGAACTTTCTTTCCACTTTGAACAAAAAGGCCTTCTCAACTTGTTTGAGGCCTCTCAGTGCATATAGAAGGGGACTCATAAAGAGCATGTGGCATATAGAGAGCATAATAAGAATAATGATTCTTTAAAAGAGAGGACAAATTTATGTTTAGTGATCCAGAATATATTTCATTCTCCTATTCTTATAGTCCAGGAAGGGAAGAAAGTTATCAGATGTAGCCTACCAAAAGTCTTGACACTTCAGTGAGAATCATCCAAGTAACTTTAAAATCAAAATTTAAGAGAAATAAATATATATGCATGTGTATGTATATGTATATATAATATATGTATATGTGTATGTATACACATATATAATCTCAAAAATTTCTGTATTGGGGCTGAAGATAACACTGGCAAACTCACTCCTCCTGATCCTAATTTCCCAGGGCTTATTATGGGATGTGGTTGTTATAGTGATAAGATGTAAAATTTATTAAACTATGTAAATATTATAGTAGATGGTTTCTGTATTTTTTTAAAATCATTCTGCCACTATATCAAAATATATGCATTTCAACTAGGGTTCATAGCCTTTTCCTGTGTTGCCAGTGGTACTCTGAAGTTAATATAATATTCTAAGATTCAGAGTAGGGGGTAGTTCTCCAATGTCTTTTAATTTTGATGAAGATGTATAGGAAGAATAAAGATTTTTTCAGGAATGCCCAACTTTCTGACTTCTAGTTGATATGTTAAATTATACATGAAAGCAATCCGGTATTGGGTAAGGGCCTCGATTTTTTTTTAAATATATATTTATAATCTTAGGCAGATGAGTGGTTACTTGGTTTTGTGGTAGACCAAGTTTCTGGGCAATCTGCTAGGGTAATTCTTTGCCTATTAAGTTCCATACCATACTTCAGAGTTGAGGACCACATTTAGATTTTTTATTTTGAAGAACTAAGCCATGCAGTAGCTGTGTCTTACAGTTACCAACCCCTAAATCAATATCTTTTATGGATATGTATCCAATGACTTTAATAAGCCTTCTGACCTTACTAGTACACATCTGGTTACTTTATATATTTTTTAAAATCTTTATTAGATATTAAATTCAAAAGAAAGAGTGAAATCTCTACTTACGTAAAAGATGAATTTATCATCTACAATTGTATTTCTTTAGCATATTGAGTCTCCTATATCTTTTTTTTTTTTTTTTTTTTTTTTGGCTGTGTTGGATCTTTGTTGCTGCACGCGGGCTTTCTCTACTTGCAGTGAGCAGGGGCTACTCTTCATTGCGGTGCGCGGGCTTCTCATTACGGTGGCTTCTCTTGTCGCAGCACACGGGCTCTAGGCGCGTGGGCTTCAGTAGTTGTGGCACGTGGGATCAGCAGTTGTGGCTCGCAGGCTCTAGAGCGCAGGCTTAGTAGTTGTGGCACACGGGTAGCTGCTCGGCGGCATGTGGGATCTCCCCGGACCAGGGATCGAACCCGTGTCCCCTGCATTGGCAGGCGGATTCTTAACCACTGAGCCACCAGGGAAGTCCCAGAGTCTCCTATATCTTGATGCTTTATTTGGATAATCTCTCCTAATCGATATTCTACAATGGGAAGTAGACCACTGGGCATTTTTTAATCTTTGTGTGTGTATATGTGTGTGTATATGTGTGTGATAAAATATATTTAACATAAAAGCTGCCATTTAAACCATTTTAAAGAATACAATTCAGTGGCATTATTACGTTCACAATGTTGTGCAACCATCACCACTGTCCATTTCAAAAACTTTTTCATCACCCTGAACAGAAACTCTGTAACCGTAACTCCCACTCTTCCCTCCCCAACAGATCCTGGTAACCTCTATTCGACTTTCTATCTCTGTGAATTTGCCTATTCTAGATATTTTATATAAGTGGAATCATACAATATTTGTCCTTTTGTGTCTGGGTTATTTCACTTAGCATACCACTTTCAAGGTTTATCCGTGTTGGTGCCTGTATCAGAACTTCATTACTTTTTGTGGCTAAACAATATTCCATTGTATAGATATACCACATTTTTGTTTATCCATTCATCTCTTGATAAACATTTGGGTTGTTCCCACCTTTTGGCTATTGTGAATGATACTGCAACACACTAGGCATTTCGGTTGGTGACATTTGGAGGTCTTTCGCATACCTTTAGGTAAAGAAGTATTTCCAATATTTATTTCTTTGCTATAAAATCTTTTCATTTCCTTAATAAAGAGAGAAACACATTCTCTGCTTTTCTGTTAGTTCTAATGGAGAGATAAAATTAAGTGTAGTAACACACTATGTCGTCCAAACTTTATCATGCCACTTAAACTCTGTCTTATCAGTATGAGAATATTTCTCCAAAAAACGCTGGACACATCACCATGAGGCCCCAAACCACAGCCTGAGTTTATAGAGGATATTAAAGCAATTAGTGCCTCCTCCACCCCCTGGAAAACTACAAAAAGTTTGGTTACTCATGGTCTTTGAAGGGAAAAAAAATTTGTTTAATAAGACATTGATTTGTAAGAGTCAATCTTAGACATTCTGAAGAATTAGCTTTCTTTTTTTTTTTTAAGAATTAGTTTTTAACTCAGCTTTTACTGTAACATTTTTTTTCTTCAGAAGTCCCGGAAGTCACTTCTTATAGTTTCACAGAATATTTTCTTCTCTTTTTGGAGATTGTTTAGCTTTCTAGGTACTTTCAAATTCAGATTTGGCAGTTTGTATGCTGAAATATCATGACTACAGAAAGATTCATGGTTAATTTACATTGTTGCTCTACCTTGTAGCTTAATTTTTTATTTTCATTTTTTTCACTGGTCATCATCTCTAGATAAATATGCCAACTCTGTGTGACTTAATGCAGTAGTTCCGTTTATACCGTCCTCAGTCGTGAGTTGCCTATAAACTTCATCACTAAAACAAACAAGCTAGGCCCTCAGGGATGCCCCTCTGGGGCCCAGTGTAGGGGGCTCTGTGACACCCACAGCCTGGTAACCTGCGGGTGACTGTGGCGTTTTAGCTGGCGGGGGCAGTGACCTCAGACTCTGGACAGTGAACGGGGACCTCGTTGGACATGTCCACTGCAGAGAGATCATTTGTTCCGTGGCTTTCTCTAACCAGCCTGAGGGGATATCTATCAACGTGATTGCTGGGGGATTAGAAAATGGAATTGTAAGGTAAGAGGAGTTTTTTATTTCTTTGTGTACTTTTGTTTATGAGGGCACAGCAGTTTCAAAAATTGGTTTTTATTATCTAAACATAATAATATTTAATATTTAGAGATTTAAAATCACCTTCAGATATTGGTTCTTCAGTTCTTTGTTTTATTTATAAATGGTAAAGATAGCTTTAGTACATTTTTGAAATTTTATATTGTTTGTCAAATATGAAAGAGGAACAAATATGAAAATATACAGTTAGGTTTCCTTTCTCCCCACCCACCTGGGCAAACTGCCCAGAAGTAACTACTGTTAATCGTTTATTGTGTTTCCTTCCAGATGATTTTTAACAAGTAAACACGTAGGTTCAATTTTTAGGGAAGGGAACGTTAGTTTGCATAATTAGATGATGACTTTTTTCTTCCTCTAGGTTATGGAGTACTTGGGACCTAAAGCCTGTGCGGGAAATTACATTTCCTAAATCAAATAAGCCTATTGTAAGGTAAAACCTCCCTCACCTCTTCTTTTCTTCATAACATACTCTGTGCCTGTTTTGTTGGAGAGACAGTAAAGCACACAGAGGTACAGAAGTGCGTAATGAGAGTCATTATAAACAGCCGGCCATTTATCGAAGCCCAGGATGTCCGGGGCCCGGTGGCAAGAGGAGGCAAAGTGCTTGTCTTCATGGAGCTCAGAATCTGGGTCAGGAGCTCACAGCCCCGCAGGCAGGCATGCTGGGCTCGCGCCAGGGAAGGCCTCTTGAACTGCAGAAGTGATGGATTTTTTCCCTTTCCTTATGGAAAATCCCATAATGGTGATTGATGGCTACAGGAGTGTGCTTGACAGGACTGCTAAACAACCAGTTACCCTTTGCTCTGTCAACAAATTTGACTTTAAAAACTCAATTGGAAGGAAGTGATTCAAATTCTACCTTATTAAAATAAACTTATTTTTAACCCACTAAATGTAAAGTTTAATGAACCTAAATTAATTATGTATTAATGTTACATTTTTTACCCTTTCCCCTTTCAGGGAAATAAAATACCTCCATAAAATAATCACCATTTATTTCTATAGAGAGAAAGTGTAGTACTGCTGTATTTTTCGAAGTTTCCTATACCCAAGTATTTGTTGTTTAAGTAATCAGGCTAAACAAGAAGGGAAAAGGAAATATGCAAAAAAGGAACAGAACGTACCGAACCTTTTGGTCCTGGTTTTAGTCTGTATCACTTGGTTAGAAGGAGCTTCACAAACATGCCAGCAGAGCAAGTAAACTATATTAGAATTACAGTCAAACCAATGAGTTGTAGGCTGTCATTTTGTTTGTCTCTGTGCTCCAGTAAAGATATCTTAACCCCCTTACACTGATTTCCATATGATCACCAATATGCTGATACACTTTTCAGAGACACAATACACAAATGGGATTTTGTTTTCACAGCCTTACATTTTCCTGCGATGGCCACCATTTGTACACCGCAAACAGTGATGGGACCGTGATCGCCTGGTGTCGGAAGGACCAGCAGCGCCTGAAACAGCCAATGTTCTATTCCTTCCTCAGCAGCTATGCAGCTGGATGAGTGAGGAGAACCTCGCATTCTGCAAGGCACTTTAACTCCAAGCTAGATTTGCTGACTTCGCCAGTTACAGGAGGTCATACCCGAAGAAATGGATGACCAAACAAACCATCCAAGTAATGATAAAGTCTATTCATCGGCACAAAATTCTGCAGCCTCACAAGGTCCTGAGAGGAAAGTTTTGTTTAGTAATAACCTGGAGGGTGTGTCAGTATGCACTAACCAACAAGGTTGAAGTCTGGCACAGTAAATTAAAATCATATTCTTAAAGTTTTTTTTCCATAGAGGATTCTAAAGAAAAGATGAGCGTCTCTCTATTTCTGTTTTCTATTACTTTCTATTTTCTATTACTCCAAAAAAGCCAGTGGAATTTAAATTGGTTAGCTGTTTGTATAAAATGTTCTAAAGATTATATTTTAAAAGTTTTCTGCCAAGATAACACACCCACTCCACTATCCCCAAAAAAGGAAAGATAAGGATAAAGAATTCAGGACTTAATCATTGCTTTCTTTGAGAAGTATGAAATTCAGTAGGTGCCTCTGCACCAAACATTTTTTGGAATATCTGAATATTTGAATCTCAGTGTTAGGCAGTTTTTGCCTGTTGCCCTCTTAGCTCAAAGTAGAACCAGACTTTTTGACAGTCACAAACAACAACACAAGTATCTTTGATTTTCAGACACATTCTGTTTCTTCATAAAAATCCTACTTAAAATCCATAACACTAGATATGGAATATCCTTAGTTGAGTCACTAAGATTTAAACACAATGATAATTCTTTTAATATCTGCCATTTACAGAGCATTGAATACTTAACAATTTGCAATAGAAAGCCTCCATTTCAGAAAAAGTTTGCACAGATATTAATAATGCAGTCCAGTTAAGGCATTTAATCTAATATGCAGGAGGAGTTTTCTTCCCCAAAACAGAATTACAAAAGAAAAGGACACAGCTTACTTCGTTTTAAACAGGAGGCAGAATAATTCTTTTAGGAAGCAGTTTCCACTGTTTCTACTAACCTATACCACTTGAGAATTCTAGGAACAATAGAAAAATCTGTGTACTCCACAGCAAACTTACACATGATAAAGACAGAATTCCTAAAAATCCTGGAATAGTCTATCATGATATTATGGCTCTATTTTTACTTGGGGTGCTGCTTTATTGGCTTTGAAAACACTGTAAAATAAGCTCAGTAATGTTACCATGAGATAAAACGATGTATTCCTGCCTAAGAATTACTTGCGTGTTTGTTATGGAAATTTAATTCATATGGTGTTTACAGAACTACTTTTGTAACTTCCAGACTTTCTAAAACATTCCGCTTAAAAACTGTATAAAATACAATTGCAAAGTCTCTGCTGTCAAGGTAAATACAAGAGGAAGCAAGTGGCTACGTATGCTTGTAACCTTCAGTTGCATACATAGGTAAGAACACTTCACGGCTGCACTGAGATCATGGTTTGCACAGACCACCTATTAATTCTGAGGTCCAAATAGGTGCAGAGATGAGACTATTCCTATTCACGTTGAAGTGATTTGCTTTGTTTAAAAAAAAAAAATCGCAGCTATTGTCTAACTTTCATTTTTCTACTGAGAACTTTACATTAGTCCCTTATTAGAATAAGGTTGCTACTCAGTCTTTTTTTTTTTTAAGGCTGAATTTCATCATTTATCTAAAGAGAAAATATGCAAAATGACTGGTCTTGTTAAGAGTGCAATATTATATTTTTATGTAAAAATAAAAATGAAATAGGGGGGATTATTTATTCAGCATGAAACTTAATATGTATATGTTTGAAGCACTTCATAATATGCATGTTGTAACAAATATTTCTGTAAACTATCACAAGCTCTGTTACCTTTGTACACACTGCCACTTCAGAGTGGGGATAAATTTCATAAAAATAGACTGAGGACCTATTCTCATTGCAGTTTAAATATTATGACCGGATCTCAAATTGGTGGCTGTTTTTGGTAACCCATATAGTTTCTCTCTTTAGCTCCCCTATAAATTTATGTCACTAGAAAAGGATAACTTTCATTTCTTAATTATGGTCTTTGTGAGAACTTGTATATTTCAATCTTTACTGCCTTTAAATGGAGTTTAGACAGAAGTCCTAAGGTCAAACCACTCATTTTTAAAAAGAAAAGACTATCTGTCCCTCCCCCCTCCCCACCCCCAATAGCAGATCTGCACTGAGCCCCTACTTGTACCAGGTGCCACACTGAGCACTGAGGTCCAGTTTGTTCCCTGCACTGCCAGGGCAACATGCTGTCCGTAACACAGCGTGCGTCGTTACAAAACGTGGTAAGTGCTGTGAAGGAAGAGTGGAGGGTCCTCTGAGAGAATACAACCAAAGAATTCAGTCTAAATCAGGAGCATCCAGGAAAGTCAAATTGTTGCCGCTGTCTAATGGATGAAGAGAAATTTGACAGGTGCAGATGGGAGCAGATGTGTTCCAGGCAGTACACGTGCAAAGACCTGAGGCAGGAGCGTCAGTGAACAGAGGCTCAGTGAGGGAAACACCTCAGCTCCTCTGGTGGGCCTTGCAGAAGGTGGGTGAATTCAACCACCAGCACTCCAGGAACTCAGAATTACTCTTTTTTTCTGCTTTGCATCTGCGGTGTTGGAAGGATTCTCAAGACGAGGGCACACCTGCTTCTAGGTGTCTGTTCCCAAAAGAACTCAGGAGCAGCATCTATCAGTGTTAAGCCTGCCAACCTGAATGTCCCCACTTTACCTGCACATCTCAGCTTGACTCTTCCTTTCAGCAACGTTCACTGATTGCCAATCACGTGCAAGCCCAATACTAGGTGACGGGGGAGGGGAGGGGAGGAGTGGGGAATTCTTTCCAGCCCTCCAGACCTCGTTCCTGGTGATCTGCTTCTCACTCTTCTGGATGACCTGTTAATGTTTTGAATCAAAGACAGAAGAGCTACAAGGGGTTCCGGTTCAAGATGGTGACACAGGAGGACCCCGAGCTCACCCGCATCCCGCGGACACCCTGGATCTACAGCTACACACAGAACAATTTCCTCTGAAAGAAATCCAGGAACTAGCGAAGCAACTCTTAGAATCTGGTGAACAAAACCCACATCAGAACGGGTAGGAGAGGCCGAGACACGCGCTCACCTTAAACCCCACTCCTGGCACAGCGACCCACAGTCAGGGGTGGGCTGGGGGACTGACGGCTCCCAGCTTCTCCCTCAGTGAGGCTTTGACCTCCACATCGGGCACCCCAACTTTTAAGACCTACACCTGAGAGATGAACCCCCCAAAACCACCTAGCTTGGAAAGCCAGTGCGCCTGCGTCCCCGAGACCCACGAGGCTATAGCATCTGAGAAGCAGACCTTCAAGGGCTCTCCAGGACTCATCAGGCTAACGCCCCAGGGCCCAGCACCGAGGCTGGGACTGAACTGTGCCCAGTGTTTCTGTGTTAAGAGGCCTGTTGCCTATCTTGAAAGCTTCAGCCTGAGGGGTGGGCATTTAACACATTTCTGGAGGCCACTGAAATACGCCCCAAGGACGGCCAAGGCGGCAGGCACCATCTTTGTGCGCCCCCTCTCCTTTCCTGGGGTTGCGGGGATCTCCCAGAAAGGGGGGTGTGCACGTCTGGGGCTCCGGATTTGGTGCTGCCTGCCAGGGGGTGCCCTCTGACCACCTGGCTCTGGTGGCCAACCAGGCTTACGTTCCCAGGTCCCACAGAACTGTAACAAGGGGAAAACAGTTCTTAACCAGCTACCACCCAGGCCAGAGCCCAGAGGCAGCAAACTCCCCGGTCTTTCCGTGAAAGAGACTGTGAGCTTATCTTGATAGCTGCGGTGGGGGTGGGGGGGGTGGGGGGGGGGTGGGGGGGGTGGGGGGGGTGGGGCCGGGGTGCGACTAATTAAACACACATCCTGAGGCTGATGGCAGCCCTCTCCAGAGATGGGAGCCAGTGGGTGTCACATTCGTGCTCTCCCTCTTCCCCGCCAGGTCTCCAGTGTCTCAGAGAAGGGAGCCTGTGGCATCTCTAGCATTGCCACCCAGAGGCCATATCCCTTGAAAGCCTGGCTCTGGTGGCCAGCAGGGCTTGTGCTCACGGGTTCAATGGGATGGTAGCAAAGAAACAATTAACTAACACCCCAGGGCTCAGTGCAGAGGGAGCAGACAGAAACGCCCATCCTCCGGTCTTCCCCAAAGAGAGGTCTATTTGTGTACTTTAAAAGCTGCTGCCTGAGGGTCCAGCTTCCAATCAGCCTTCAGAAAAAAGCCTTTAGTCTCCTAGGCCTTCGCTGACTTCCAAAGAGCAGACTCAAGCAGTTACTGCTCAGAACAATAGACTCGAGGGAAGCCTAGTTCCTCCTGAAGGGAAATGCACAACAATTTGATGCAGACCGTTTGAGCTGTTCTACAGAAACGACGGCCCCCAACCCATAGACTCCAGACTAGTTGGAACCGGAAGGTTGAGATTCCGGAAACATCACCCTATTACTTCACCACCAGCCAATCCAAAGAAGGTCCACGAGCTGCTCACGCACCCTACGACCCTCTCCCCTAACACTGTCTTTAAAAACCCTGGCCTGAAAGCCATCGGGGAGTTTGGGTCTTCTGAGCACGAGTTCCCCTTCTCTTTGCTTGGCCCTGCAATAAACCTTTCTCTGCTCGAAACTCTGACATTTCGGTTTGGTCTCCCTGTGCACAGGGCACACGACCTTGGGTTCAGCAGCAATTTCTGACAAGCCAGCCAGGAGCCTGTGCCCGTGGCAGGTCGACCTTGACTGGGGGCAGCCCCTTCCCTGGGTCCCCAGGAGCTACTGGGGCTCATTTTGCTCCAGGGAACTCTGAGAAGAGGCATTCTGACCTACCATCAGCCTTCTGTTTCATCCGGGGGTAAGTCGCTCTGGCTCGTGCAGGCTGGGAATTACCCTGCTTCATCCAGGCTCATGCCCTTTCGAGAAATGAGCCAATCTGGGCTGTTCTCTTTTGGGAGCGGGGCCATTCTGGTCTTGAGGTCTGCATCTGGGAGGGGGGATGGAATTGTTAGGCTACAATTCCATAGTCTGATCTTTTGTCTGTGCGACTGTGTTTGTTGTTTGTATTTCTGTGTATCAGTACTTGCATTTTCAACAAAATGGGAAATACTAACTTCACCCCTGTCTGCCTGAGTCCTGGAGGCTGATCGGGACCCTGGTCACTAAAGGCTTCAGTGAAATAATGTGTGTCCCTCTTCCTGGTTTTGACCCTCGTTAGGGGGTCCTGGCTTTGACAACCCAAAGGGGCCCTGGTTATGACTTTTGTTAGAGGGTCCTGGCAACTTGAATTATTTGTAGAGGGGCGCCAGTTTGGTGTACGTGAACAACCTGAGTGTGCACTTTTAAATTATCAGTTGGAAGAACTTACTTACCAACTCTCTAGAGAAGGAAATTTTCAGTGGGCTGAGAGCAGCCGAATCTGTGTCTCCACCAACACTTATTATAGAGCTCTTGGTAGGTGAAGGCAAATTCTCAGCCGAGATCCAAGGGTGTGGGCACCAGACATCAGTCCCCTCGGACAGCCCATTAGGGTGCATTCTGAGTCATCAGAAACTCTGTGGCTCTACTCCAAATGACAAAAATATCCACTTATTTCCTTTTGTAATACTGTCTGGCCGCAATAACAACTAGGTGACCAGGGAAAATGGCCAGAGAATGGCTCATTAAATCACAGCACCATGCTCCAACTGGACTTACTCCGTGAGAAAAGAGAAATGAGGTGAGACTCCCTATGTACAGTGCTTTCTGGCCCTTTACCAGAGCAGAGGCTGCAGAAGAAATGCAGACTTAAGGCTGCTCAGCAATTTAACTCGGGGGGAAGACCTCGCTCCCCGTTTTGAAAGGATCCCCTGAAGACCCCTTAGATTTTCCTTTGCCCCTAGTGCTCCAAATACTCACTGCAAACTTCAAAAGATTGCTGTAGGGACCTATCACCCCAACCTACCAGCTGGTTTTCAATAACTAAGATGTGGCAGGAGAAGAAAAAGATGATGAAGAAGCAAGGCGCCTTGCTTGCAGTAGCGCTGCAGACCACCCCAGGTACCCGGGAGGAGAGAATAAGAAGACTCCAAAGGTGAGTGCCCCTGCCCCCAACATGGGACTTGGGACACACAGGCCACCAGCAAAGCTGGGACCTAGTCAGTGCACTTACTGCAAGAAAGTGGGAAGGCCCCGACCAACCACAGAGGGGGAAGGCCTGAGCTAAACCCCCTTCCTTTCAGCTCCTGCTAACTGAAGAAGCAGCCTGGGGGCTCCCCAACTGGCCCCTGAAAACACCACCCCCCATCTCCCCCAAGGAGCCCCAGTTACCCCAGAAGTCGGGGGAGAGCCAACTGAGTTTTTGGTAGATACCAGAGCCACATTCTCAGTGCGGACAACCTGAAGGGGCTCCCTCTCCAAGACATCAAAGGGGTGTCAGGAAAGGAAGACACAAGGAAATCTTGCCCTGAAAATTCCCCAGACGAGCCTCATTTGACAAGATAAAACTGGCTTTGCACACAGGCATACAAACAACACCAGGAGCTAGGGCAGGGCTGAACAAGATTTATCTCCTATACATCTGCTCCTTCAGGACTGGGAGAGGTGGCTGTTTTATCTGATGCATAGAAACCAACACAGGGAGTCCAGGAACATGAAGAAACAGGAATATGCTCCAAACAAAAGAACAAGATAAAACCTCAGAAAAATACCTTGATGAAACAGAGATAAGTGTCTTACCTGAAAATAGTCATAAAGATGCTCACCGAGGGCAGGAGAACAATGCACTGATGAAATAAAAATTCACATTTTAAGGCAAGACAAGAAAAATTTAAACATAAAACGATTTCTCTGCCCGTTTGGGCTTCCTCCCCGCCCCCCGCCCCCAGCGTGCATTGTGCATCTGCGTTATGTGTTACCCAGGCCTCCCCCATGGCCTCCTCCTGGCACCAGCCACGTAACTCCTTAGAAGATAGCGTTCGTTTCTCAATCCTGTAAGGGGTCACAGTGACCCACCACTCACCTTTTACGTGCAGACATCTTTGGTGAACTTTATGTATAATTTATCATTTCCCTTAAAGATAGTGATTGGTGCAGAGCAGACTGGTCAGATGATGCGGCGAGATACTGGGCTGCACCTAATGGAAGTTCTTAGCTTAATTATTTACTTATGATCTCATTAATGTCACTAGCTATATTACTTGTATTCTGCCTAGTTTACACGCTTATTGTTTCTTGTGTTACCAAATGTGTGACTGAGCCTCAGATAAAATTAATGCTGATAAAGCAACTTGCAACAATTGACCAGATATATAGTTCTATAAGAACAATGATTGTAATAGTGTACTCTAGATAGGGGAAGAAGCAACAAGAGGGAATGATTTCCTGGCCCATAACAGACTGGTGAGACAGCTGGTCCAGAGGCTTTTGGCTACTGTTAACACAACCTAGTCCAGTAATAGCACAGGAAGTGGCCTATCAATAAAATCCTTGCCTGGCCTGGGAATGAGCATCCCAAGCACCGTGGAACACATTGGTCATGAAATGCCTCCCAAACCTTGGCCAAAATTAAGACCAAAAGGGAAGGGACTGTAAAATAAAGAATATAGCTTACCGTCCAGTTCTACGAGAATCAAGCCATTAGCCACTGCAGTCATTGACCTACAATACACTTTGAAAGGAGTTCAGGGTGAAGATCAGGATGAGGCACTCTGTGCTCTGGGAAAACTGACAGAACTGGCCCTACGATAGATATTTTCAGGGGAAATTTTGTATGAACCCGGATTCTTGTATCTTTCCATACTTAGAAAAATACTAAAACCATTAACTAAGATGTCTGTTCCTCATGGCTAACAGCAAGCTTCTACTGAGACGTGTGCTTGGTTTCATGCACCCTTCACCAAAATCACATAGATACTGAACCTCCCCGACCCTCCACCGCTTTGGAACAGTTCTCAGAGCTCTCTGAGAGACTGTCTCCCAGATTATGATCTGCAGTTTGGCTTGCAAAAAATTTTCCATTTCTTTCTTAGATTGACTATTGATTTTTTGTTGTTGTTGACATTTACAAGAACGATGCATGAACAAAGTGAGAATTTCAACAAAAAAAGAAAGAAAATATCAGAAAGTACCAAACAGTAATCACAGAGCTGAAGAATATAATAACTGAACTGAAAACTATAATAAAGGGGTTCAACAACAGACTAGATGAAGTACAAGAAAGGATCAGTGAATCAAAGACAGGAAGGGCAGTGGAACTCATCCAATCAGAGCAGCTAAAAGAAAAAAAAGAATGAAAAAGAGTAAAGAGAGCTCAAGGGACTTGTGGGAAAGCGTTAAGCAGACCAACATTTGCATCACAGGGATCCCAGAAGGAGAAGAGAGAGACAGGCGGGTAAAAGACTTATTTGGAGAAATAATGGCTGAAAACTTCTGCGACCTGGGGAAGAAAACAGAAGTCCATATCCAGAAGGCCCAGAGAGTTCCAAATAAAATGAACCCAAAGGAACCCACACCAAGATACATTATAATAACATTGCCAAAAGTTAAGGAAGGGTTACAAGGCAATATTTAGAAAAGTGAGTAGGGAGGAAAGAAATTCAATAGCTTAACATTTGGAGACTGAAACAACTCGAGGTTTTGAATTATCCATGTTACCCTTACTTTGCTGATTATCCTTCAACTATTTCCAGTTTGTCCCAAATTGGGGGCAAAATATCCCCATTTATTTCCAACCTGTCCAATCCTTGGGCAGCTCTGTTATTTTTCAATATACTCAGGATAACACTCTATATACTGTGAAGCCAAAGCATTTCAAAATGTTAACAGGCTTAAAACCTTGCAGGAGCAGTTGGGGTGGGGAGGAGGGAAGATGGGGGATAAAACAAAACAAAGAATTGCCATTTGAAATAACAATTCCAGATTGAGATCAAAGGGAAACAAAAGAGGTTTCAGGTTTAGCACAAACTGGTATTTTGGAGTATCACACAAAGAGTAGCAACACACACGGTATTTATCAGCTTTTCCCCCCGGGTTATGTCCAATTTTAAACTCCACAATTTAAAAAGCAGCTACAAAAAAATAAAAATAAAAAGCAGCTACATTTGTCAATACAAAATATACACACTTGACTGTACACTGAGTTGGGAAGGAGGTGCCACTAATTTTATTGTGTTATATGAGCTGAACAGAAAAATACATCCTGCCACTTTGGGGATGCTGGGTTGCAACTCAGCTATTTGAGAGAAACTAAATAATACAATGTGTCCTTTGAGGCCAAAGTGACTAGAAGATCATTTGAGTCTGGGCTGCAATATTCTTGCTCAAGTGCTGAGCTTGTTTTTTCTCTCATGACCAAAGTTAATGAGAGATGAGTTTAGAAAAGAGTGTTTTGTGGCAAAGTTTGGCTGATTTCCAAAGTAAATTAAACTCATCTTACCAAAATTTCTGAAGGCTGATCACAATAAGTCATTCGTTCATTCTCAGATCTTAATTTTATTAAAAGAGCTTTAAAAATCATTAGAATCCTGTTTCAAGCATTAAGATAAAAGACCATCTTTTCTGAGATTTTAGGAAAAAACTAAACTGTAATTTTCATACTTATTGATATGACCTAAACACAAATGGTTACTTAGCTAATATCATTATGTGCTTTCTATAGATAATATTGTACATACAGTTTTATTACAGCTAAGTAAAATCAACTCGTGTACTCCTAGTTAGATAAGAATTACACATCTGCTTTATATTTGATGATGGTCTGGAGAACACAGTTGTGAGGTCTGATGCCTCTCAGCCTGTAGCTGAGACTGAAAGAACACCTTTCTAGCCTGTGCATCTTTATACACAAGCACTGTTCTTTGGTCCTCAGTACAGGCATCATTTGCATCATTGCAACTTCAGTCCAGCTGCGTTAGATTCATGTGCTTTATACCAGTGCTCACTTAGTGAGCCATCCTCTTCCCCACTGCTTTATGTTAGACTGGTGGTCTCTTTCCTACTGCATTTTCCTGAATTTTAAATCTTTCAGTTATTACAGTTGACTGTTCTGAATATACTCAGTGTTGAGAAATCTTTCTCCTATGAACATACATGAGTTTTGAAAACATCCAAAAGTCATTCCGAACTGAATCTGATAAATAAAATATTTGATAACTGTTTTAGTCAAAAACAAAGTACAATTACAAGGTATAAAAAAAAAGTGTGTGATTCTGCAGGTAATTCTGAAAGGAATTTTTAAATGTTTTGAGCAATTTACAGTATCATTGGAATAGGGTAGATTAGGTATATACTGGGAAAGAAGGATGGATGGATAGATGGAGGAATGGAGGGATGGTTGGGTGGGTGAATGGGTAAGTGGATGGGTGGGTGGACAGATACAGTATGTCTCATTTGTTTGTTTCTTTCCTTGTTTTTAAGAAAACGTTCTAACTCAAAAGAAACGACTAAAAGTCCTAGGTTACCTTTCCTTATCTTTGGATAATGTCTTTTTACAGAACCTGAAGCCCACACTTGGGTTATCTTCACTTACACACTTTCCTAAGTTTCTTCTTTGCTAAGAAACTCCCTACCTTGCAGTGAACTTATTTGACCATCTTTAACCTCTTTCTTGTCCTCTGTTTCAGTAGATCCATGTTTATCTCAGGATAATTATTACACAAATATAAAAATAGGATAAGAATGACAGAGTCGTATACACATGTCCATTCAGGGATCACAATAGCTCCTTATAGATCCACCAAAAAAGGCTCATTTAGACCCCTGTTTAAGACCAAAAAATTTGGTTATCACTCAGAGATGAATTGTGCCAGAAGCAATCAGTCTCTTTTAATCTGGTAATCCTTGTGTTTTCTTTGTGCAACAGATCACTCCATATCAGACAATATTTTGCAGTCTTTATTTATCACTCTATCACTGATCCTTGAAAACTTTTTATCCAGGAAAAATGTTCAAAAGGCAAGGCTTTTTGTAATTTTCCTCCTAAGTGGGGCCAGTCATACACCAAACCGCCTTTGCCAAATCCTTAAAAATACTTAAAATTAAGCAGATTAATAAGCACATGGTTTTTCTTGATGTCCCATTAAACATGGAGTCCCATTTCACATCTCTTAAGCCTCTACAACATACCAGACGCAAACATTTATAAGATGGGCTCTTAAAGAACTCATAGTATAGTGGAAAGAGGTATGGTTTTGTTTTTTTTTTTTTGATACAATGAAGTACATTTTATAATAGAGGTTTTATAGATCAGACCGACTAAAATGGAAAGTGGGGAAGCCAACAGGTCAGGTTTCCCAAAGATATTAGTGATTTAGCCGAATCTTGAAGAAAACAGAAATTTACTAGATTTGGGCCAGGGTAGAAGGAAACCAGAGTTGCCGAGACTCAAAGGTGTAAGAAAGCAAGAAGTAGAAGCAGTCCATGTGTCAGGGACAGAAGGTAAAAGTGAAGGGATGAGGGGAAATTAAACCAAAAAGATAGGCCAAGAACTCCTGCTCCTATCCATTCTGGGGAAACTGGGATCAGACTCACCCTTCCATCATAAACAACTGGAAACTGGAGATACTATGTGAAACAAGGATTTTCAAACAGTGAGAAACAGGCAGCACAGGTCTGCCATCCCTGAGAAAAAGGCTGCAAACTAAGTGAATCCTGTCATTGCCTCAGCTTTCTGCCTGGGGGCACTTAACAAACCAAGGTGCAAAAGGGGATCCTAAGAAGAATACACAAGAATACATCTTGAGATGAGGATCAGAGATTAGAGTTTGGGGAGGCTGAGAAACTGGAATTTGTGGCACAGAGTTCCATCAGAAGGTTGCTGCCCAGACAAAGAGAACTAGGTCCCCGGTTGTGGAGCCCCTGGAGGCTCTGGCTGAATGCTGTCATTTGTACAGAAGATAAAATGCCTTAGGTCTGAGCAAAGAATGTCCAAGGAGCTGTAAGCTGAACAATTCCCAGAGCTCCCGGGGGGTTGGGATACATTTGAGTTCCAACCAATCAGAGAGGAAGAGTTCATTGAACATACAGGCACCCAGCTGAGACCTCAGAAGAGTCATACCATAGTAGGAAGGCTAAACTAGTCCTAGAATAAATAAATATCCGAACTATCAAACTGTTCCATAAGGAACTTAACTGCCTGCCAGGACAAAGTCCCTGCTCTTTAAGTCAACAAAATCTAGGCACACAACAACATATATTTACAATGTCTAGCATCTAATTTAAAAATTACTAGATATAGGAAGAAATAAGAAAATGTGACCCAAAACAGTAGAAAACTTATTTCAAAGAAAGAGACCAAGAAAAGAAAGAAAGAATGGAATTCACAGAGAAGCATAAAATAGCTATTATAAATATGCTCAATATGCTCAAGGATTTAAAGAAAAACAAATCTAATGAGAAAAAATGGAAGATTAGAAAAACGAAATGCAACTTCTAGAGATAAGCATACAATATCTGAAATTTTAAGAATTTAGGTTTTATGTGACTTATATTTATTTTTTTCCAGTTTTATTGGGATACAATTGACAACAAACAACCCAATCAAAAAATGGGCAGAAGAACTAAATAGACATTTCTCTAAAGAAGACATACAGACGGCCAACAAGCACATGAAAAGATGCTCAACATTGCTAATTATTAGAGGAATGAAGATCAAAACCACAGTGAGGTATCATCTCACACCAGTCAGAATGGCCATCATCAAAAAGTCTACAAATAACAAATGCTGGAGAGGGTGAAGAGAAAAGGGAACCCTCCTACACCATTGGTGGGAATGTAAATTGGTGCAGCCACTATGGAGAACAGAATGGAGGATCCTCAAAAAAATAAAAATAGAACTACCATATGATCCAGCAATCCCACTCCTGGGCATATATCCGAAGAAAACAAAAACACTAATTTGAAAAGATACAAGCACCCCAGTGTTCACAGCGGTATTGTTTACAATAGCCAAGATATGGAAGCAACCTAAGTGTCAATCAACAGATAAATGGATAAAGAGGATGTGGTATATATATACAATAGAATACTACTCAACCATAAAAAGTATAACATTTTGCCATTTGTAACAACATGTATAGACCTGGAGGGTATTTAGTGAAATAAATCAGATAGAGAAAAACAAATACTATATGTTAACACTTATATGTGGAATCTAAAAAATAAAACAAATGAATGAATATAACAAAACAAACAGACTCACAGATATAGAGAACAAACTAGCGGTTACCAGTGGGGAGAGAAAATGGGAGAGGGGCAAGATAAGGGTATGGGATTAAGAGATACAAACTACTACTTATAAAATAAATCAACTACAAGGATATATTGTACAGCACAGGGAATATAGCCAATATTTATAATAAATTTAAATGGAGTGTAATCTATAAAAATTTTGAATCACTATGTTGTACACCTGAGACTAATATAATATTGTAAATTAACTATACTTCAATTATAAAAAAAGAGAGACAGGATAAAAGGAATGCACAATAATAGGACAAATAGAAAACAAACAAATAGCAAGATTGTAGATTTAAACCCAACCACATGATAATTACATAAGAAGTAAATGACCCAAACACTCCAATTAAAAGGCCCAGTTTGGCAGGAGGAATAAAAAAGCAAGATCCAAATCTATGCTGTCTGCAAGAATAGAGAATCCCACTTTAAGAATAAAGATACAGATAAGTTAAATGTAAAAGGATGGAAAAAGATACATCATGCAAACACCGATCTAAGAAATCTGCAGAGGCTATATCGGTATCAGACAAAGCTATCAGAACGGGGGGCAAAGGAAGGAAAATGGATGTCCAGGGTCTGGAGCCGGTGTCAGGTGATTGCTGCTAATGAAATAAAATTTAAATTTTAAGGCAGGACAAGAAAATTTAAACACAAAATTGTCTCGTTCTGTCCCTTTATGCCTCCTTCCTCCCTCCCTAATGTGCAGTGTGCATTTTTGTTACACATTAACCAGACTTTCTCAAAGATGAGAGTGCCTGCTGGGCCACAGGTCATTTTTCTCCCCCTCTTTCTTCTAATTTTATCAATGTAAAAGAATAGCCTTCTTTCCCAACGCTAGGGGGTCATGGTGACTTGCTGCTTTGTATGGGCTTACCTGGACTGTATTATCCTTGGGGAACTTTATGTAAAATATCAATATGTCATTTTGATATACAATCTTTTGTCTCGAAAATGTGTATGACTGCGCCTCTGACTTCTAACAGTTGGAACAGTTCTCAGAGCTTTCTGAGAGTGTGTCTCCTGGGTTATAATCCTCAGTTTGGCTCGAATAAAATTCCCTTTTTTTCTCTTTAGTTTGATTGTTAATTGAATTTTCGTCAACACAGCAGTCTTGGGTGATGGACAGAGATAGACAGAATCAGAATCACCTAGAGGGCTTAAAACACCAATTGCTGGGCCCCAGCCCCAGAGTTTCTGATTCAGTAGGTCTGGGATGGGTCCTGAGAATGTGCATTTCTAGCAAGTTCCCAGCTGATGCTGCTGGTCTAGGGATTCACTCTGGAGCCACGGGCTCAAACTGACCCTCTTCTTTCTCTTTAAAATGGACATAATTCTACTTTAAGGGGTATTGTAATAAATTAGAAAGATAAAATAAGTGAGTGAGGAATCTGAAAGGGTAGAAACTGATTTCCCTTACAATTGCCTGATTGGGATTGATTGAGATGGGAGGTGGGATAAGAATGACACTGAGGATTCTGCCTTAGCCAACCAACTGGGGAGTGGTGCCTCTGAGTCAGGAAGTACAGGAGAAACAGATTTGGGAGTGGAAATAATGAGCCCAATTTTGGATTTGTTGAATTTTAAATGCAGTTCTCATATATCTTTCTCACTTTTTTAAAAAAGGTCAGTGTAGTGGGTATTTACTGGCTGAGGCACTTTACCATAGTTTAACTCTGTGTCTTTAAATGGGCACTTCCAAGCTGTGACAAAAACCTGTGTGAGATGTTTGCTAGCCCCAGGTGAGGCTTTCTGAGCTCCACATTTGCACTCTATCAGACACTTGGAGCCTCGGAAGGTGAACAATTTGTCTGGGGCAAATGTCAAAGCAACGGGGATCAGAGATCCAAGAAACAAGTGATCCTCTAAGAAACAAGCCATTCCTCCAACAAGGAATGGCTGCTGATGGTGGATGAGGACGGCGAACGCAGGTTTTCAAGAAATATTTCCTCATTGTCAACCACGATTTTCTGCTGTTCCTATAAAGGAATTAACAGCGGCCTCCTTTTCCTACCAATCTTGCTAACACTGCTGTAAGTGTAACGTAGCTTCCCTATTCCAAAGGTTTTGTATTATTTTACCAGGAGCTGTAACATGGACGGCGCTTAAGCTGTTTTTCCCTAAAGGAAAAGGATTATAATAACCGAGAGCTTTTTAGTATCTCGATCGCAAAACGCTTACAGTTCAGAAGGAACGAGGAGTCGCCAAGGCTTTCCCCGTGGAAACAGCTTCTGCCCTCCACGAACACTAGGAATGTGCTCCCGCCTTCCCGGTCGCAGCCAGGGAGGAGAGCTCGCGGCTCGTTCCCACTCCCAACGCCTTGGGCTGGCGTGGCCATCCCTACATTTCCAGTTACTTAGCAACGTCCCGATAAATGGAGACAATGCCCTGTGAATCTTTACGGATATTAAGCATTTCTCCTTTCACTGCCCCCCTTGGGGGGTGGGGTGGGGTATACTGTGTATTCTTTGGTGATGGATGGCAACCGGCCGCGCCTAGCCGGGTTGGTCCACGTAGCTAACCCGCTGGCAAACAAGAAGATGCCAGAGGCCGAGGTCCCCGAACCCCGCGAGGACCACGGCCCCAACACCCCACCGTCCCCCCTCATCTCCCCTCCTCCAGCCCCTGGGCGATGCGCGTCCCAGGCGGAGAGCTGGGCCGGGCGGGGGTCGCGGAGCCAGGCGCTGGGTCGGGGATGGAAGTGCTGGGAGTGCGCGGAGCCCCGGTGCTGGAGCCCCGGTGACGCACCAGTGACGTCGACGGCGGCGGGCGGGATTTCCCGGCCCCTCCCGGGCGCCCGGCGAGACCCTGCTGCGGAGTGGGCGCTACCAGAGTGGACGCGACAAGGCGGGGGTCGGCGACACGCGCTCTGCACGCGCCGGACCCGGACGCACGCCTGGAGCCCGGCACGGGGGGTGCCGAGCAAACAAAGTACTTGGCAGCTGGGTGACTGCACTCGCCAGCGGGTCACGGGCTCGCCCACCAGCACCCCGCGCTCGGCCTCACGTGGTCTTTCCCCTGCCCGGGCCTGGAGGCACGGGGCGGGGCGGGGCGGGGCTGGTGACGCGACGCGGAGACCCCGGGGGCGGCGCGCGGCGCGAGGCGCGCGTTTCCACCGTGAGCCCGTCCGCGTCCAGGCGCGGGAGCCCGAGCGCCGAGCCGGAGCCGGAGCCGGAGCCACCCCCAGCCTTGCTCCCGGATTGAGGGGCGATGCCGTTCGGTCTGGCCACCCCCCGCGAGCACCGCTCCGGAGACAAAGCCCGCGCGTGAGCGGCGCCCTCGGCCCGGGTAAGTGCCGGCTGGGGCGTGTCGGTGGGGAACGAGAGGCACCGTCCTTGCTCCGGCGAGCTCGGGGCGAGCCAGAGACAAAAGGGAAACTCGGGCGGGACGGTCTCTGGAACTGGAGAGACGGTTCTGGTGCCTGCGTTTTCCTGCAGCTGTCAGCGGAAGCTCGCGAAACGAATACCTGTGATCATCTTGGCCGCCCGCGGCGAAACCGGCCTGCGCGGCGCCCGCACAGGTGGGCATCGTCGGCGGCCCGGCGCCGGCGCGTGCGGGGGCTCCTCGAAGCCAGGACCCTCCGCCGAGCCCTTGGGAAACCCGAGCGCAGGTTTGGACAGACAGCTCGGACCGTCTGAGGGGTCTCCTGGGGGTCGGGGTCGCCCGATCTCTCCGGCTCGTGGCGGGGGAGGCTTCTGGGGACCCCTTTTTCGTATCTAGGTCACGGCCGTTCGCTCTTGCCTTGGCAGGGGCGTCCCCCGTTGAGGAGCGCCATAATGGGAGGGATGGAGTGGCTAGTTGGTCATTTTATTTGGGGAAATGCTTTGGGCCTGAAGAAGCCCTCTTGATTCCCCAGCACCCGGGACACCTGCCTCGGGAACAGTTCGGGTGGCGACAGTGGACGGAGGGGCGACGGTTTGTCCCTCCCTTATGGCGTCTGTCCCGGAGTCTGGTGCTGAAATGGGCTGCGCTCGCAGCGCGCGCACCCAACGGCATTGCGGGAGCTTTGGTTTAATTTTTTTAATTACCTTAGAAATAAAAACAAGAGGATGGGATGGGGCGGTGGACAGAGGTGTGACTAGAGAAGACTTCTTAATTTAAAAACAAGGAGTACTTATTTCTGTGTATCTTGAGCTAGGGTGTTAGGAAATGCAGAAATGGTAAAGTTTGATCAAGTGATAAAGTGGATCCTGGACACGGGTTCTCCCACCCTCTTCTCAGCTCCCCACCGGCGCCTGTTTTCTTCTCTCTCTGTTGCCTCCCAGGACTGTAAAAGGCTGGCATAGGGCCGGCTGGGCTGCGCTGGTGTTTCCCATTAAACCGTGTGAGTCTCATCATCTGCTCAGGAGTCCTCACTGTGGTGCTTCCTTCTCATGGTGCGACAGGAAAATTCAGTGGCAAATGCCTCAAAGAGGCAGGGAGGGGACCCGGGCCCTTTGGCTGGCTTCTTGATCCTTTGGGGAAATCCTTTTCCTGGTTTCTGCATGCTGGGGGGAAGGAGGCACCCGCCATCTGATCTGGCCCCGTTCCCTACTGGGGGAACAGCTGAGGTGATAAATGGAAAGCCTTTTTCAATCCTGAGAAACAAGACACGGTATACTGTAAACTGTGAATTATTTTTGAAGTGTGGGGTTGGCTGCATTATCAGTCGTGATGAGACATGGATATAGCCGGGCATAACTAGTAGGCGTTAATGTAAGGTGTATTGTGATGCTTTGCTAGTTAATGAGTAGCCGCACCATGGGGTTATTAGGCTGAAATGACTATTTAGGACAATGGGCTTCCTGTTTTCTCCTCCGCCCACACATGGCTCCTATCCTTCAGCCTCCTTAACATAAAATTGTTCAGAGGAAGCCTCTAGAAGATGTTTGGGCAGCTGAGAAAAAAAGCAGTGCAAAAGGGTCATTCCCAGTAGTGCAATGATTGGCCGGGCAATCGCCTTTGCCGTTTCTCGTGCAAGTTGATGGTGGAGAAACGCGGAAAAAGCTTTTCCTGTATTCATCTTACAGTTTTTAAAGCCAAAATGACAGTCCCTGAAGCCCTCCAAATCTCAGTACGTTCTTCGAAATGGTGGAACATCAGGTGGGAACTGGACACTGTCCTCTTGTCCCCTGGTTCCCTGGGAAGCTAGTGCCTGGCAGCTGCCTCAGGAGGATGGGGCTGAGCTTACCGGTGATTGTGAATAATGTCGTCTTTCTCACACACACACACACTGACTCACCACATAGCTACTCCTTACTGAGGAAAGCAGCCAAATGGCTGAGAAAAGACTGAAGTGTACTAGACGAATCCTTCTCATTTATTTATAGCCACATATCACTGTCACATTTTTCTTACCTTGTCTGATTTTTTGTTCTAGTTGAAGAAGGGAGAATGCCTAATAATGCAATGCATGTTAGTAGATTGACCTTTTTTCTTCATGGAATTTTGAAACAGTGTCTTTAAGGTATTACCTGATTTGTTCTCAGAACACCTTTATGAGAATTTACTATCAATATTATCTAATCTTGCAGATTATTCCTGGTTTGTTTTTTTTTTTCACTCTAGACATATTCAGGCTTCCAGAGGAGTATTATTCAGGTAGAGAAATTGTTCATCATTTTTCTTAAGCCAGAAACTGAAATTTAACTTCTTTCATGCACCAAAAATACTACCAAAATATCCTTTCAGCAGTAGCCAGCAAAGGAATTTTAATTGAAAATCGGAGAAGCTGAATGAGTGTCAGAAAAGAAAAACAGGGAGATCAATTATAGTATAGAAATTAATGTAATACCACTGAAAGGTTTTAACTAGCTGGTTGAAGCCACATGAAGAATAAACCAAATATCTTTTTAAAAATGATCAGAAGTGAAAACATGCAAATGAAATTTCCATTTAGGGAAGGAAGTAGAGGCAAGAAGTACTGCTGGAAGAAGAAAAATTACTGCAGAGAAAACAATGGGTACTTAAAAAGAGCTCCATCCAACAAGCTAGCTGGAGCATTCCAAATCACTTTAATTGTCAAGGAGCTTTTGTTAGGTCAAATGGCAGCTGGTGTGCAATCAGTTTTTCTGGTGGAACTTGGCAAACAAAATGGCAGGACCTGGGACTTCCCTGGTGACTCAGTGGTTAAGAATATGCCTGCCAATGCAGGGACACAGGTTCGAGCCCTGGTCTGGGAAGATCCCACATGCCGTGGAGCAACTAAGCCCGTGTGCCACAACTACTGAGCTTGCGCTCTAGAGCCCGCGAGCCACAACTACTGAGCCCACGTGCCTAGAGCCCGTGCTCCACAACAAGAGAAGCCACCGCAGTGAGAAGCCTGCGCACCACAATGAAGAGTAGCCTCCGCTCACCGCAACTAGAGAAAGACTGTAGGCAGCAACAAAGACCCAACGCAGCCAAAAATAAAATGTAAATTAATTAATTAATTAATTTTTTAAAAAGTCAGGTCCTGTGCAGATGGGGGAGTGCGGGGTGTGTTGAGGATATGGTGCTTCTGGAAGGGGCCCTGGGTGTGGAGAAGCTAACTCTGTCCCTGAAGCCCTGAGGTTCCCAGGTATCTGCAAGTGAGTCACCGGTGGCCCAGCCTAGGAGGACCAGCCAGCAGAGGGAGCAGCGGGCAGCGGGGTGGAGGGAGGGCCAGGCTTCACCTGGATGCCCCTTGTGGATGAGCCCATTTAATCCTCCCAGCGTACCTGGAAGCTTTCTCTTCAGCAAAACAAAAAAAACCCAACAGTGTCCGTAGTGTCCTTTTTATCCAGGGGTATTCGGGCAGGGTACTTGTGGTGGGTGGTGACTTTTTTAACTAACCAAGGAAACGCACATACCAGTGGGAGGCGAGCGATTGAGACGCGTGGAAGAGACCCACCCCCAGGGACTGCACTTGTGCTCCCTTCCCAAAGAAGAAGATTTGTTCCTCACACTTAGAGTTCTCAAACCATTTCTCCCTGGGCAGCTGGGTTGACTCTCTAGTGGGACATCTGCTGTGAGGCTGAGGAAGTAGGTAGAGGAGACAGAAGATAGAAGAAATGCTTTAAACACCCCTCTGGGGCCCAGGTCACCCTCTCTGCCCCATCAAACGCATGCACGACGCGGAGCAATGGCCCTCCGCCCAGGAACTGGCGTGAGCTGCGCTTTCTGCTTTTCTCATTCGTCCCTGTGCTTCCTCCTGGTGCTCCTGTGTAACTTGCCGCTCTGGGGCCTTCTCTGCCACCCCCTGCCCAAGGTCGCCACCAAAGGAAGAGGGGCAGGACGATAGCAACAGGAAGAAGGAAAACATTTAAAATTGTTTCCAAAATTCTTATTAGAACACCTTTACAACTGCAGCAAAAGGGGTTACCGTGAAACATGCATGTGTCCCCATAGCGCCACCACCCGAATTCAACCGTAATTACTTCTTCCGGTGTTTTATCACACAAATATGTAAAATTGAGAGATTTTCGCCAAACAGTACACGAGTATAAAGGTCCAAGTAGGAGAAACGGAATTAGAAAACAGGAAGGAAAGAGCAAGGGAATATTGAGAGGGGGTAGAAAGCAGAGCAAGGTAGGGGATTGCTGAGGACAGTCTGTTACAAGTAGGTGATTTTCCACGATGGCCCCTCGGACTCTGTGGCTCAGGTTCTGGACGCTGTTGGAGAGGCAAAGACAGGGATGGCAGACAGTGGGTGGTGTCAGGACCCTCACATCCTGGAGGGACCCCCTTTTTATCTGTGGGACCCACTATCACAGTGGCCTCTACCTTCCCGTCTTTCCTTACCTGTATGAGGGTCCAGGCATATCCAAGAATTGGAATCATCCTCCGGCGTGTTTTTCCAGCCTAATTTGGGCAGGCATCTGTCCTGTTGCTCTGTAGTACCTGCTGTGCATACCCTTTATGGAAACTGTAGGAGAGGAAAAAAACTTCTCCTCTACCTTCTTATGTTCTGTGCCTGGGGCCTGGGAATTAAACTGAGGACAGGCAAGAATAACAAGAGAAAAGAGCCAGGTTAACAGGGGAAAAGGTTTATTATGCATGTGCACAGGACCTTCACAGGAAAGAAGAGCACACCCAAAGAATCGGTTAGGCTTGAGAGCGTATGTACCATTTTAACAAAGGGACATGGGTTGTGGGAAAGTGACAAGACAAAGAAAAAGGGCTTGGAGCTTCCAGGGGTGGTAAATTTTGGGAAGGTAAGTATGTGGCGAAAACTAATGGCAGATAAGGGTTATTTTATTTGTGTAGGGTTATTTTATTTGTGTAGGTTTATTTGTGCAGGCCCATCTGGGTGGTGTCTTTCTCCAGTGATACTGGTTGTTTTTCTCCTCCTGGGTGATGGGAGGGGAAAACACCTTCACGAAGGGAAATTTACATCCTGCTTTTAGGTAGGAAGGGGGAGGCCAGAGATTTCCTCCTGTGTCTGCTGTTTTCTAATTGCCTTCAGCTCAAAATAATCCTTATGCCAAGGAGGCACATTTTGGGGTGGTATGTTCTGATCCCCTTCAGAATTTCCAGCAAAGTCGAGAGCCCGAAACTGGTGGCCTGCTAAACCAGTGTGAGTAATCCCTCTTTGCTTTTAGTCTCTGTTCCTCAATCTTGGGAAAAATCTGTTTTCTCTGTGCCCCAGTTGACTTCACTAACAACCCAGGGTCTCCAACTGGTCTGTAGATGCTTATTTAGCCCCTGACACCTGTGGGACCACACGGACAAGGGAGGGTCGCATCTTGGTTAAGGAGACAGATTACTTAAGTGTGTAAGTGTGTGTTTGATGGTATATATGGGGGAAGCAGATGTTGCAGGGATGTAGAGACACAGTCAGGCTTCTGAAGCTTTAAGGGCTGTGTGGCCAGGAAGTGATGATGGAACTTGAGTGGAGATTTCCAAAGCGTTGAACCTCAAGGGAAGTAACACAGGGAAGCTGACGGTGATAGCAGTCTCCAAATTCTTTCTGGAGCAAGGTGAGGCGTAGATACATAAATCGGCCTTCATCGGCATCCCGTATTCTCTTCTTCAGCTGAATTTTAACTAACAGGGACAGGGTCACTGGAGTCTTCTGCTGACTTAGATCTTTGGGTACTCGGGTGACCCCACTACCCTGTCCCTGTCTCTGAGTGGCTTTGCCTCATCTCCCTTGCAGGCGGGGTTTGGTGTTTCAGCTCCGCTCGGTCGGTCTTGTAGAATCGTGTCTTCTTCTGGCTGTTTCCCACAGACCTTTCTGTGCTCCGTCCGTCTGTCCACATTGCAGCGAGTGTGACCACTGCCACCACTCTGCCATCTCTCCATGTCCTCAGAACTGCTAAGAGGAGGTTAGAGAAAAGCACAGTGTGTCTTGCACGGGGCGGGGTGGGGGTGGGGTCAAAGTGCTCTGAACTCCCCAGTTTCTCTCCAAACCCTCTCCTTGTGCTAGAATCTGTTTTAGTAAATAGCGTCTGAAATAAGTTGATCGTTGGCCTGGACCCAGGCGCGTTTTCTTTGTCATGGGATTTGTCACCACGGGGTTCTGCCAATCCTCACCGTGACCAGCCTTCCCAGGGTGGTCAGCCGTTCTCTGCTTCTCCTGTGCGTTACTGCTGCAAACCACGTTCAGCAAGCTCGGGTCTTCAGCAGGCCCTGGAAAGCTGAGTCCCATTTTTGAATCCAGACAAACGAGAAAGTGCTCTCTAAGCAAGAGCGACCAGCCTGTGTGAAGGCTCAGAGTTAGGAAAATGCAGTGAGGAGAGTGGAAAAGGCAGATCGGAGCCCGGTTATGAAGGCGCATGAGTGGCATACGGAAGAGTCTTTTGTAGGAGGAATGGGGATCCAGGGCAGGTGTTAAGCAGATGCAGGATTTAGCAGGTCCCAGCGTCGGCGCCCTGTGCCTGCTGTGCAGGGTGAGTCAGAGGAGCGAGCGGGAGCTGGAGGGCAGGGGGAGCTGGGAGGTGCATCCAGGTGAGCAGAAATCTGGCTGGAGACAGAGCCAGAGCTGCTGGTACCCAGGTGAAGCCAGGGGGTGGGTGACACTGCCCACTTGGTGGGGTGGTCCGAGGGAAACCAAGTAGGGAGGCTTCAGAGAGCAGATGTGAAGTTTGGGGCAAAACAGAAATGATTCTGTAGAATGCATACTCTTTCTACTGCAAGTTCTCCTGTTTTGAAGTCCCTTAAAAGGGACCCCCCGCCTGCAGTCCCTGAGGCTGCTCAGCCCGCCAGTCTCTGCGAAGCAACAGCAAACCGCCGCCACCCCGCTTCCCTGGATGACTCATTCTTTCTGCGTTCAAGCAGTTGCAGCTCTGCTTCTTGTTTATGATTCCTTTGTCCCCCTAACGTTCCGCACTTGATCCGACGCTGCTCACGCCATCTCTCGCCAGTCGCTGACGTCGGGGATTACGGTTTCTTAGCCTTCCGTGAGAACGTGTCTCTGTCCAAGGGTGAGTCTCTGTTTTCTGTGTTTCCCGTACCTCCTGGTCCCCCTCTACCCACCCCCAAGGTCTGGTGGCCCGAGGCAGGAGCTCTGGGCCCTGGCCCAGCTTCACAGTAACCATGGCAACTCACCTAAACCACCCACAGATTGGCCCATGGCCCCAGGCTAGCTCGGGCTCCCTCAGGTTGTTAGGTGTTAGCTGTGAAACACGCCCCGTGGTGGGGTTTGCTCTCTTTCTTTCTTCCTTTCTTTTTTTTTTAAACAGTCCTCACTCTATCCTGCTGTTTTTCCTCACTGCACCTTCTACGTGGGAGGGATACAGCAGTGGAAAAGGCAGGCAGTGGACGGGGAAAGAAAAAACTCCCTGCCCTCGTATATGTCTTAGTAGAGACATCACACCATAATAATAAGTCAGAAAATCGAAAGTAATTTAAGCAAATAAATAAGCATTTAACAGTATAATCAGTGCTTGGGAGAAAAATAAAACGAGGAAGGGAGATAGGGAATGCCAGGGAAGGGTGTTAACGAATTTAAAATGGGCTGCTCATGGAAGGATTACTATGTGGATCCAAGATGAAGGTGAGGAGGTAAATGAACTTACCTGATCTGTGTGGTGCCAGTGAAAATGGAAGCAGCTGGAAACGTGGGAGACCCACGGGTTATTGATGCTCAGCGGCCTTCCTTGACAGAACAGGGCTTCGTTCCCCTCCTTCCACACTCCCACCGCACAAGGAAGCTGCATTTCCCAAAAGGAGCGTTTGGTAGTGTCGACTGAAAAAAAATGCACAACGTGAGAGTTGAGAATTATGTTTTATTCGATGGATTTACTGAAGACTTAAGCCCAGGACACAGCCTCTCAGATCACGCTGAGGAACTGCTCTGAAAAGGTAAGGGAGGACCAAGGCTCTACAGGAGTTGGAACATCAAAAGATTACTGTGAATTAAAGAAAACCAGGCATCTCAACTTAATGAATTTAGCAGTTTTCTTTGTATGGGCAGATGCAAGAGTCTGGGCTCATTGAAATCATTCCTTTGATATGCGCCGTAACTCTCTAGGGTCAGTATCCTGCTTTTCTCCATCCTGAAACCCTTCAGGGTGCACAGCTGGGGGTGACTGCAGTGGCTCATGGCTTGATGGTCGCAGCATCCTTTGTTTACTGATATGGCAGGTGACATTCTTCATCCCCAGCAGTATAACTCGGGGCAGAGGCAGAGACTCTCAGCAAAATAACGCACAGCACAGAGATGTCTCTCACTCCAGAATAGCCTGTTCTGTGGACACCCCACCCATCCAGGGACGACCAATGGGCCAAGCAGCTCCTGATGTACCAGGCTCCAGGTAGAGCCTGGTACCGGGGAGTTTGACCCTTCCCAGAGCCCTCCAGAGGGTGCCCTGAGAGGCTGGATCAGAGACCTGCACGTCTTGAAGATCTGGGGGCTCGCTAGAGTAGGGAGGCCACCCTCAGGTCCACTCTTCTGTGGGCCTGGATGGGTTAGGAGACACAGCTCTGTAAGAAGGGTTTCGTATGTTCTGGATGCATGGCCTGCCTCGTTCACAGTAAGTTTGCTTAATGACGAGCTTCACTGGCTGTTCCTTCCATTTTAACACACCTGTTTAGGGGACCATTTATTTGTAGCACAGTCTGTCTGTAAAATTCAGGGTAGATCCATCCGTGGTTTCCAAACCTGGCTGCGTAACAACATTGCTTTGGGTAGTTTTCAGAAATACTTTCTTGCCTCACCCCTGGACATTCTGATTCAGCAGGTCTGGGCTAGAGCCTGGGACTGTGTCTTGAGTCTTACAAACCACGGAACCAGGTGATTTCTGTGGGTCTTTCTTCCTCGTGTCTGATCACCCCCAACCTGCCCAAGTGTCGTGGAGCCTGTTTCCCATGCTGGTCCCTCCCGCCCACCTGCAGCCCTGAGACGTGACTCCCGGCAAACGCCACCTGGCTGCCACGCGTGCTGGAGCCCAGGTCTCCCTTCCAGGATGAACGCATGCATCTGTCGTCCCTGCATTTCATGCGAGAGCCTCCTCGATGGGGAAACCAGCTACTCTCCCTGAATAACTGTCCCCGCGCAGAGCACGATGACCTTGGGACACAGACATTCCCTCCACAGCTCCCCTCCCGCAGGGAGCAGCACCCCGTGGTCTGCAGCACCCCGCAGGTCGCACCCTTGTTTGCTGTGGAGTCAGGAGGGACCCTTGGTTGTTGATGAGATGTGTGAAGGCTGCTGCGTGCCATGTACCGGGGGTCGGGACGCAGAGGTGAGGAGAAGGCATCCCAGCTCTTGAGGAATTTGCGATCTAGTGAGACAGGCGGATGATTATAACACCACAGGGAACTAAGAACAGGTCCCCCCGATCACAAATCTAGCCTGGGTCATGGAAGGCTTCCAGAAGGGTCTCAGGATTTGGCCAGGCGAAAGGGTTGGGGCAGAGCCAGTGAGTGGTGGAGGCTTTCCAGGCTGAGGGTTTCTGCTTGAGTAAATAATAGTAATAGTAGTAGCAAACGTTTATTGAGTGCTTACTCTTATACATGGCAGACTCTAAGTGCCTTCTATTATACTACGTATTTATTCCTTGATAACTGTAGTGTTAGGAAAAATAATCCCCCCCCCAAAGTTGGCCACACTCAAATACCTAGAACCTATGAATCTGTTAGCTTAAGGGTAGAAGCGATTTTGCAGATATGAGTAAGAATCTTGAGGTGGGGGAATTAGCGTGGATTATTTGGTGGGCCCAATGTAATCACAAGGATCTTTATAAGAGGAGGGTAGGAGTGTCTGAGAGAGTGAAGGTGTCATGGTGCTGGCTTTGAAGGTAGAGGAAGGCCACAAGCAGGGAATGGAGGTGGCCTCTGGAAGCTGGAAAAGGCCAGGGAATGTTACCAAACTCAGCTCAGCTGCTCACCACTCAAAAACCAATAATCGAGAGGCAAGTGTTGGTGAAAAGGAAAGTTGTTTTAATCAGAAAAGCCAGCGATCTGGGGAGAAGGACTCGTGTCCGAGACCAACTCCGAAGCTTCTGCTCAGCATGACAATTCTTGAAAAGGGGAAACAATCTCAGTTAATCATTAAGGTAGGAGGTCAGATTCTTCGTCTTTTTTTTTTTTTTAAGGTTTAATTTCATTTATATTTGGCTGTGTTGGGTCTTCGTTGCTGCGCGCAGGCTTTCTCTAGTTGCGGCGAGCAGGGGCTACTCTTCGTTGTGGTGTGCAGGCTTCTCATTGCGGTGGCTTCTCGTTGCGGAGCATGGACTCTAGGCACGCGGTCTTCAGTAGTTGCAGCACGTGGGCTCAGTAGTTGTGGCTCACGGGCTCTAGAGCACAGGCTCAGTAGTTGTGGCGCATGGGCTTAGTTGCTCTGCAGCATGTGGGATCTTCCCAGACCAGGGCTCGAACCCGTGTCCCCTGCATTGGCAGGCGGATTCTTATCCACTGAGCCACCAGGGAAGTCCCCTCGTCATTTTTCCATTGCTAGCAGACTGCTGACTTCTGATCTTCCTTTGGATGCTGTCTTGCCTGCCTGGTTCACCTGCACATTTGCTAAGGGGGAAGCTGGGGGTACAGAGTCAGTCATTCTTTAACTACTTAATTCTTCATTCTCACGCCTTTTAATCCAGGAAAGGAATCAACAGGTTAGGTAAGGCATTGTGTATGTTCAGTAGAGCAGAACTCAGGAGGCAGGTTAAATGTTACCGAGTGATCTCATTTCTATAAGGTTTGAGGGGAACAGAAATGGGCAAACAGGAAAGGGACAAAAGAGCTGCTTATAGAAACATTCTCCCCCAGAGCCTCCCCCAGCAGCCCTCCTGATGCTGTGGAGTTCCAGACTCCAGCCCTGTAAAATCATAAATTTGTGTTGCTTTAAGCCATGAGTTTGTGGTAATTCATTGCAGCAGCGATAGGAAACAAATACAGCCATTACTTTTTCCATCTTGCCACTGAAGAAACCAAGAGGTTAAGTAACCCGCCCCAAATTGCATAGCAAGTAAGAAGTAAATCCAGGATCCAAAATTCATCTGTCTGGCCTCAGATCCTGCGGTTACTTGTTCACTTTCATTTCTCTCCTGCCTGGCAGAGGTTAAAGAGCATCATGGCCCCTGGAGGTTGGCAGGAGATAGCTTTTCTCCGCTATCTGATGGTTTTTTTACACTCCTCCTTGGCTGAGTGGTTAAGGAGAGACTCGGGTTAAGCACAGCATCCTTATGCATTTAAAATTCTCCTGTCTTCAAACATCTGTTCCTACCTCGTAATTCCTTTGTTCATTCATTCTTAACTCATTTTCTCTCTCTTATAAAGCATCCCCTATCCCTGTATCTTTGACTGAAATAAGCGGTGAGAGGAATTTTAAGGCAGGGTTATAGGTTTTTGTTGTTTTAGTGTTGAGCACAGTGAGCATTCCTTGAAACCACAACTCCAGATACATATGCTTCACTTATACTCCAGGTATTTTACAGGCTGGGCTTAGATTTTCCAAGGAGCAATAGCTAACATTTCGGAATTTACTAAAAGCATTCATGTCCCCTGTCCACTTGATCTTTTCAGAAATGCTGGGGGGATGTTTATCCCCATGTTTCAATGAGGAAACTAAGGCTCAAAGAAGTTCAATGTGGGGAATTCCCTGGCAGTCCAGTGGTTAGCACTCCGCACTTTCACTGCTGAGGGTGCAGGTTCAATACCTGGTCAGGGAACTAAGATCCCACAAGCTGTGCGGCGCAGCCAAACTAAAAAAAAAAAAAGTTCAGTGTGGCTGGGATGGAAGCTCTGGGCCTCCACACTTTCTCTATTGTATTCTTTTGCCTCTTAAAGGAAAAAAATTGACCCAAAACATCCTTACAAGGAAATAGGATGCCAGATTCCAGGTCAGATGTGCCCCTTTCAAGTGTAGAAGTAAGATGCTGGGGTATCCACACCATCCCCTCTCGGTGTTTCTGGGGCCCCGCCCTGCTGGAGGGGATGCATCAGATCCCTGGGCCTTTGCCATGAGAGTGTCACGTGGGGTAGTTTAGTTGAGACTCACTAGTATCTCAGGGCACAGGCGGGAGTCCTGATAAGGACCCATAGTGACATGCAGGTTGCTGCAGGCCTGGGCTCCCAGTGGGACGAGGACAAAGGCCTCAGGTCTGCTTCTCAGTGCTCACTGCTCTCCTTACACATGGGCCCCCCAGGCCCCTCAGTGGTCCTGTCCTGCTCACCGCCCCTCTGCCAACACAGGGGTCCCAGGGACAAGTCAGTCCTGGCCTTTCTCTGTTCTCTTTCTAGGTGCCTTTGGGGGCCTCCCATAGATGAGAGACCCCTTCATACGAATCAAGAGTTCGGCACCCAAAATTTCTTCCTGAGGAGGGCTCTCAGAATTTACTTTGGAAGTGAAAAGCAGGATACCTCTGTCTTTCCCTTTCTGCTTTAACAATCCTAGTTCCCCTGGAGGCAACATGGATGCCCCTGGCTGGCTGAGAAGGGCTAGGTACAGGGAAGCCCGGAGAAAAAGCACAGACCAAAGTGGCAGGATATTCTCTCTCTACACCGAAGTCTGGACTCACCTGTTCAGGGAAAGGAAGGACCCTCAGTGTCCCCCAGATGGAGGTGAGAGAAAAGGTCCTTGGCTTGCTACCTGGGCTGTGTGGTGATGCCGGATGCTCAACCACTAACTGGCTGGTTAAAGGAAGTTAAGGAGATTAAGTTACTTGCCCTCTGCCAGCCTTCAGCTTCCTCAAGGTGGTACCCAGAATTACTGCAAGAGGTCTCTGAATCCAGGTCTGCACCAGGAACCCTGGGTGCTGTGCTTTTGTATAAAGCTCATTTGCAAGTGTACATAGACGCCTCTGGGATCAATTAAGACAAAAATGAATTTAAGTGTACTGCTGATCTCTTTAGATCATTTTATATCTTCTGAGTCAGTAGATATCAAAAGTACAGCCATAAGGGAAGCTGCATTTTTATTATTATTATTATTTTAGAAGGGACCTTATGCTTGAAACCATTGGAACCATGGTCTGCGAAATCCCTTCCATTTCTAATACTCTGTGGTTCATGAACAATGTCATGTTATGGTAAATTCTCTAAATATACCAGAAATGTAGTTGCTGTCGACTTCTTCCACATTGCTCTCTGGCTTCAGAGCAGGAAGCCTTTGTAAGCAGCCGTACTCCTTCCACAGGGCATTGAGTGGAGACTTTCCAGGGGATGGGTCTTCCCTGTGTAGGTGTAGAGGGCCATTCTGAGACTAGCTGTTGGTCCCTCACCGTCCTTGGCAAAGTGGAGACTAGTTAGTGGCCAGTGAGACTAACTGTGTCATCATAGGACAGCTCTGTCCCCGGCAGCCCTCTCAGGTTTGGAGTCTCCTTCCACCCCCAGGTGATCCTCTTCTTGGACCAGAGCTTCATTTTATCTGCTTCTCAGACTTGGATACTGGTCTTTGCATCCTTCTCTATTTACTTACAGAGACTTTGGGTGTGAGCCGGACCACGTGTACCTTTTTCTTGCTTTTTATATCCTTTTCTCATTCGACTTTTCCCATCTCAGGTGCCTCTTCACAACAGCTAGTTGACTGCTGGTTAAAAGGAGAAACAGCCAGAGCTAGCCTCCCTGGCAAACTGTCTTGCTCAGAGATGGCTCAGAGCTTTCCCAGCATGGTCCAGCCGTATGGTACAGGAGGAGCTTTTTCTCCGTAGGGGTGCTGGCACAGGTCAGATCAGCCCAGCATCTCCTGTGGGCTGTGGCTTCTTTGGCTGCCAGGAAGAGGTGGAATATATCCCTGCTTGCTTCCAGCCCCAGCCGCCTATCACCACGGCCACCTCTCCTACTTAGGGACAATTCACCATGAACAACTGCTTTCCTGGGATCATCAGTGGGCTGTTGACACGTTAACGAAAAACTGGTGTCAGACTCTGCATCTTTTTTCTTGGAAAATACCCAGATTATTTTTAGGCTTATTTAATGAGTCCTGTTTTGTTTTTTTTTGTTTGTTTTTTTCCTCCACTGCTGCTAACATATGTTCCTCCATGCATAGTTCACTTGAGCCACACAAATCTTTCTGTCTGCAAAGTATGAATAACCACCTTGGAGAAATCCCGTTAATTCACGTAACAAAGGATCAGCCATGTTAGTGGATAGCAGCCTTCAATGTCAGTTCTTCTTCTTCTTTTAAAGACAACTGCCTTTGAGTCGTCATTTGGTCTTACAGGTTCTTCTCCTCTAGAAGGAAAACTACATTACTGTGTTCTTCTTTCTTTCTTTTTTTCCAAGATCAAGCCATTAAGTTGTTAACCTAATCTCTAAAAAATCTAACTAGACAAGGTCTAATATTCTACGAATGTGCTGAGTTGTCCTATGGGTTTTGTTCCCACCTAAGGCATTTTACTTGATTCTCATCTTTTGGGGGTAAGAGTATCATCTTACAAAGGGGAAGACAAATGCAGAGAGACAGAAACTTGCTTGAAGTCATACAAGTCACAAATAGCAGGATGAGAATAGGATAGGCTACCCTTCCTGTCTGAAAAAACACTCTTTTTCTGATTGTTTAAGCTTCTTCTCCAGAATAAGCATCGGGAACATTCTAACTACTTCCCTTGAAGGGGGAATTCTCTAATTTGGTTCTGGCAGCTTGTTATGCAGCCCAGGTGTTCACACAAAGATGCAAAGCGTGTGAACGCGGCCCCGCCCCTGCACGAGACGCTCTTCATCAACACAGCCTGCCGACCCTCTTCATGAGGTCTTCTGCGCCCTCTCAGGGTTTATTTTAAATTCTTACATGATGTGTTCACAAGAAGGAAGTTTTCTTGTCAGTAAAGTGCCTTCTTGGGGTTAGCTGAGAATTCATCCACACATCCCCACTCTTAGAAGAATTAGAAAAAAGTAAATTACGCCGGATGTGTCAACAGTCGTAAGTCAGAAGCCACTTGAGAGCCCAGCAGCGCCTCCTGGGTGCGTGAGCATCTGTCCCCCCAGGGGTGTGGGTTCCTAGAGGCTTCCAGTGGACAGAGCAGTGGATAAGTGGCTGCGACACTGTTTCAGAGTTCCTCTCCCCTAGGGTGCTGGGCCGCGCTTCCTAAGTGCTTCTGAGCTACGCCCACACCCCGCAGTGTGGCCATCACACAGCCCTTGTCTATGGCACGCAGAGCTGCCAGAGGCTTTGAACTGCCGTCCCGGGCTATGTTGACCAGCAATTTACAAACCCCTGGCTCTTGCTCGAATTACAAGGATGAACAAAACACCCGGCTTTGGCTGCTCTGCCTTGACGGGGCTGCCGCTGTGTGATTGCACTGCAGGGGTCTCTGCTGGTCTTGACTGACCATAGGCTGCCGTCCTCAACAGCAAAGCTAAGGACTTACGATACTTTGCAGGTGTGTATCTGACAGCTTGAAGATGCTGATGATTCGAGGATCTTTCTGAAACAGCGTCACAGGAGAATTCTTAAATGTCTTGAGTGAAGAGTAACAGCCTCTTTCATGAGCTTGTGTTTGGTGTATGTGAAGTTACAACACATGGAGGCTTCCAATATCTTACTATTTTTGATAGTATATTAGATTGATAATATATTTGATAGTATGTTATTGTCGTCCTATTTAAAAAGAAAGGGAAGAGGGAATTCGCTGGCGGTCCAGTGGTTAAGACTCCATTCTTCCACTGCAGGGGGCATGGGTTCAATCCCTCGTCAGGGAACTAAGATCCCACGTGCCGTGCCATGCGGCCAAAAAAATTTTTTTTTAATAAAAAAAAATAGAAAGAGAAGAGTGAACATGAAGAATATATATAATCTATACCAAGTTTCTTCCTGGTATGTACCCTAGAGAAAGTCTCTCTCAAGAGATATATTTACGACATTACGGTACAAATATTACAATATTCGCACAATATGGTACAAAAATAACAAAATATTGTAAATCACCAGCTCTACATCTACAGGAAGAAGGGTAAAGAGAGGGTAAATATACATATATATGTATATATACATATATATGTGTATATATATGTATATGTGTATATATATATGGCAGTAAACGGGATAAATCTCAGAAAAATAGTTCAAGAGGATACATAAATATTTTTAAATAGGAAAATAATTGTATTGTTTAGAAACACATACATATATTTTTTTAAACTATAAAGACATGTGTAGGAATAAAAAACCAAATTCAGAAGAGTGGGCACACAATTAGGGAGAAGTACCCAGGGAATTTTGACCGTATATTTTTGATTTATTTCATAGGCTGGGTGGGAAATAGTCCAGGGTGTCCATTGTATGATTCTCTAAATTGTATTATATGTCTGGAATATTCCATAATAAAAAGCAGGTGGGAAATCTACCCAACGCTTTGCTCAGGAGCATAGGGGAAAAAATAATGAACAGATTATTAGATCATAGCAGATATTTATGTAAAGCATAGTACGTATTTAGTTTTTGGCTGTTTCCATGCACAGTGGGCCTTAGCTGCCCAGGGACCGTCTCCTGGTCACACAGCCACGAGGAGAGCAGATCACAACCATGCCCTGGCAACCTGGGGACAGAACCCAGGAACCAGCGGCCAGACTGATGTCTATACAGATAGGTGGACGAGTGGAGATGGGTCCCTAATACAGCCGTCGAGCACCCAGTCCTAGTTTAAGAAAACTCCGGGTCTGTTCCAGACAACAGAAAGCAGTTCTGGAGTCTTAAGCTAAAGGAAGATTTATTGTAAAGTTATGGGCAAGTTCACAGAATCAACAGGAATGAGCTGGCTCGGAGGCCGGGGCTGGGGAACCATTGGCAAGTTCTCCACGACCTGTGAACAAGCCACCACTGCTGGCGGTCACCACCCCTGTGAAGAGCATCTCAGCGTCCTTTTGTCCACAGGCCTTGTTAGGAGCGTGCTGGGGCCAGGCTGGTCATTTGGCCAAGCTGTTGCAGGGGCACTGAAACCTGCTCCAACACAGAGCTTTGGGATTCATTCTGTCCTTACGATTCCATGGATTTTTGCAGATGTGGTCGCCATGATCTTAAAGAAGCTAAACAAATATTCCCATTATCTCATTGCACTCTAGCCTTCTACCAGTCTGAAATTCCTCCACCAAATATTGATTTTTTTTTTTTTTTGGCCATGCCCTGCGGCTTGTGGGATCTTAGTTCCCCGAGCAGGGGTTGAACCCGCGCCCTCAGCAGTGGAAGCGCAGAGTCCCAACCACTGGACTGCCAGGGAATTCCCTAAATATTGTTTTTTAAAGGAGTCATAATACTGGAGCAAATATATGCATGTTTTTCATGGAATTAAGTCAAAGAATGTAAACAAAAATCTTAATTATCTTACTGAAATAACTTAATTAACTTACAGGTGATTTTAACTTTATATTTTCCTGTGGAGTTTGGATATTTTTGTAATGAGCACATAATTAGGAAAAAAAAAAAAAAAAGGTTCATTCCATTTGGAAACAAATCTACCCTTCAAAAGAATTATCGAGACCTGGAACCTTTGCACCTGATGTTATTTCAACCTAGGCCACCATCATTTCGGCTCCCATGGTATTGACTCAGAGAAAAGAGCTGACGCTTGGTATTTTAGTTTGGTTGGTTTTTGGTTTTGCATTCGGTTCGATTAAGTAAATAGCTACTCAGTGGTAATCCCTTTGCTCGATGTCCTGAGGGTATAAAAATGAACCTAACACACTCCCTGCCCTCAAAAAAGCCGGCAGTCTAGAAAGGAAGAAATTATTTGAATGCAAGATTACACGGACTAATGTGGAAGGCTAGAAGTGTCACAGTAACAGAGGGGAGAGCTTGGCCCCAGGGGCCGAGATGATAAGCCAGCTCAAGGAGCTTTTTTTGAGAGGGTGGTAGCATCTGAATGGTACCTTAAAGATGGGTAGAAGCACCTTGTAAGAGGAGGAGTTGGGATGGTGAATAAATAAAACACCGGAGGCAAAAGCATGACTGGAAAATTTCTAGGCACCTGAGACTAAACTCAGCCAGCCAACTCTTAAGGTTGGATTGGAATTATTTAATTTTGAATATTATATGGGGACAGTTTGGTACCAGTTTTTTTGAAGTCTCTTGTATTTGACAGTTCGGAAGACTCAACCCAGCCGTGACGTTAAATGTGGTTAAAAAAATAAATGTGGGCTTCCCTGGTGGTGCAGTGGTTGAGAATCCGCCTGCCAATGCAGGGGACACGGGTTCGATCCCTGGTCGGGGAAGATCCCACAGGCTGCAGAGCAACTAAGCCCGTGCGCCACAAGTACTGAGCCTGTGCTCTAGAGCCCGCGAGCCACAACTACTGAGCCCGCATGCCACAACTACTGAGGCCACGTGCCTAGAGTCTATGCTCCGCAACAAGAGAAGCCACCGCAATGAGAAGCCCGGGCACCGTGACGAAGAGTAGCCCCCACTCGCTGCAATTAGAGAAAGCCCGCGTGCAGCAACGAAGACCCAGTGCAGCCAAAAATAAAAAAATAAGTAAAATTAAAAAATATATATATATGTATAGAAACGTAATGGCTTTATCTGGGCCTCTGCTTTTTCTTGCCTCACATCAACATCTGCCTCACTCATCACCTCTCCGTAAAGTAAGTGCCGATTGTGTTCAAAAAGGGATTGCATGGCAGCCTCTCGTCCTGCTCGGTTCTGTGGGTTCCATGGAGTCATTACCTCGAGGGACCTCTGGCCGCTGGAGGGTCTGGCACAAAGATTCCAAGGAAGTAAGCCTTCAGAGAGGCAGCCTGGTAATAAATGGCTCATGAACTACAGAGAGCTGGCTGAGGTGCTGAGGCCAGACGCCCTTAACCAGGTGGGGCTCGTGTGGAAGCCCCAGAATCAAGGGAGGCTGAGGATACAGAACACAAAAGTGAAGGGAAACAGCAGAAGGGGAGGCTGGGCTTGCAGTGGGGGAGCCGTCATTAACCGGGGCCCCCGTCTAGTGCCAGGAGTCAGGATGAAGGGGGCTGGGGTGACTCTCAATCCACAAACTCAGCTGTAGGGGGAAAAGGTGGTTCTTCTAATTTGCCTATAACTCAGCTTCCTCTGAAGTGTCTGTCCCATAGCCAGCAAGGAACTTTTTGTCCCAGCCTGGACCCTGGGGTTGCCTCAGGGCTCCCCCAGAATTTACGTAGAGCCAGGGTGTTGGGAGAGGTGCCTCTCCGGTCCTCAAGGCATCTGTCCACCGGGTGACCAATGAGACACGGTAGCTGGGATGAGCCCTTGAGACCGGTGGCTTTTGGTGGTCTTGTGTCCCACACTCCTCAGGGCTGCCCGTGACCCTCTCTGCCGCAGGGCATCAGGTGGCCATTCTGTGCTTGGGTCTTACCAACCCTTCATGCTCCCCCTAAGAAGGCTTTGCAGCCCCCCTACCACCCAGCAACCCTGGTCCCGGGGGCAACTCCACTCTTCCTCCTGCTTCTGGCCAAGACATTTTCCCCGCTGCGTGCTGAGTTCTTTATTTCTCACCTCCGAGGCGTAGGCTTTTGGAAACAAAAGCCAGAAGGACTTTCAGCAGCAATGTCTGCTTTTTAACCTACCACACCCATCCCTCCGTGCAAGGGCAGGTGTAGATGGATGTCTCAAAATGCCTTCCAATTACACGTGTTTGAAGGTAAGAGATTTGGGTTTTCTTTCAGACTTCACTCTACTATGGGTGGTCTAGCTTTCCTCCCTAAGGATATTAACACATAGAAGGCTTGCAGTGAAAATTTAAGGAGACCCTGGATCTCTGCAGTGTCACTCTTGCAGGATCCTGAGATGGAGTGCCTCCTTAAATTCTGCACTCTGGGATGCCTTACTAGTCTCCTGATAGTCCAGGCCCTGCACACAAGCATTGGAAAGGGTGCGAAGGTCAAAAGAATGAGAAGACAAGCCACAGACTGGGAGAAAACATTTGCAAAATATATCTGATAAAGGACTGGTATCCAAAATACATGAAGAACTTTTAAAACTCAACAATAAGAAAACAACCCTATTAAAAATGGGTAAGAGTTCTGAACAGGCATCTCACCAAAAAAAGATACACGGATGACAAATAAGCACGTGAGAAGATGCTCCCCAACATATGTCATCAGGGAAATGCAAATTAAAACAACGAGATACACACGCCTCTTGGAATGGCCAAAATCCAAAACACTGAAAACACCAAATGCTGCTGAGGATGTGGAACAGCAGGAACTCTCATCACTGCTGGTGGGAATGCAACATGAAGAGACACTTGGGAAGACAGTTCAGCAGTTTCAGACCAAACCAAACTTACTCGTACCATACAATCTAGCAATAGTGCTCCTTGGTATTTACCCAAAGAAGTTAAAAACATATAACCACACAAAAACCTGCACACTAATGTTTATAACAGCTTTATTCATAACTCCCAAAACTTGGAAGCAACCAAGATGTCCTTCAGTGGGTAAATGGATAAACTGGGGTACATCCGTACAATGGTATATTATTCAGCACTAAAGAGAAATGAACTATCGAGCCATGAAAAGACATGGAAGAATCTTTTTTTAAGTTGTTCAAGTATAGTTGATTTACAGTGTTGTGTTAATTGCTGCTCTACAGCAAAGTGATTCCGTTTTTTATGTATATATATACACAGACACATTCTTTTTCATATTCTTTTCTGTTATGGTTTATCACAGGATATTGAATATAGTTCCCTGTGCTATATAGGAGGACCTTGTTGTTTATCCATCGTATATATAATATAATAGCTTGCATCTGCTAATCGCAAACTCCCAATCCATCCCTTCCCCCCCCCCCCCCCCTTGGCAACAAGTCTGCTCTCTCTGTGAGTCTGACTCTGTTTTGTAGATAGGTTCATCTGTGTCATATTTTAGATTCCACATATAAGTGATATCATGTGGTATCAATATTTGTCTTTCTCTTTCTGACTTAACTTCGCTTAGTATGATAATCTCTAGTTGCATCCATGTTGCTGCAAATGGCATTATTTCATTCTTTTTTTGTGGCTGAGTAGTATTCCATTGTATATATGTATCACATCTTCTTTATCCATTCATCTGTCAATGGACACTTAGATTGTTTCCATGTCTTGGCTATTGTAAATAGTGCTGCAGTGAACATAGGGATGCATGTATCTTTTTGAATTATAGTTTTGTCTGGGTATATGCCCAGGAGTGGGATTGCAGGATCATTTGGCAACTCTATTTTTAGTTTTTTGAGGAACCTCCATACTGTTTTCCACAGTGGCTGCACCAGTTTACGTTCCCACCAGCAGTGTAGGAGGGTTCCCTTTTCTCCACACCCTCTCCAGCATTTGTTATTTGTAGACTTTAATGATGGCCATTTTGACCGATGTGAGGTGGTACTTCATTGTAGTTTTGATTTGCATTTCTCTAGTAATTAGCAATCTTGAGCATCTTTTCGTGTGCCTGTTGGCCATCTGTAAGACATGGAGGATTCTTAAATGCATTTTACTAAATAAAAGAAGCCAGTGTGAAAAGTTCATATACTATAGGATTCCAACTATATGACATTCTGAAAAAGGCAAAGTTATGGAGACAGTAAAAAGATAAGTGGTTGCCAGGGATTAGGTAGAGCACTGAGGAATTTTTTTAATAGACTATTTTTTTAGAGCAGTTTTAGGTTCACAGCAGAATTGAGCGCAAGGTACAGAATTCCCAGGTACCCCGACATACATACAGCCTCCCCACTAATCAGCATCCTCCACAAATGAGGCACAGTTGTTACAAGTGATGAACATACATTGACACATCATCATCACCCAAAGCCCACAGTTGACATTTGGGTTTATTCTTGGTGGTGTACGTTCTATGCGTTTGGACAAATCCTCAGAAGATTTTTAGGGCAGTGAGACTATTCTATATGATACTGTGATGGTGGATACATGTCATTATACATTTGTCCAAACCCCTCCTGGGAGCTACTTTCAAGGTCAGTTCTTCCCCAGGTTCAAGAAAGTCAGCAATGTTTTACAGGCTTTTCCCAAGAGCTGCAATTTACTAACAGTTCTCCTCTTCTGGTGTTCAGGAGCCTGTTTGTAAATAGCACCCTTGACCAAGACAAATAACAGGTTGCTAAAGGTGAGAGGAAAACTGTGATGGAGCCAAAGACAACAAAGAAATCTTATTTGATGTGTTTTACTCCTAAAATCTCATAGGAAGTAAAAATCTGAGAAATAATTGACACACACACGTGCGCGCATGCCCACACAATGTAAAGTAACATCCGGATGCTTTGTAACAAAATCATCTTATTTTTTTAAAAAAGATGAATTCTCCAGGAATGTGAAAATTAATGGTTTGCCCTAAGAATGCTAATAGAAAATTCATTCTTGAATAGTGCTAGGAGCGGACATATGACAGCAGTTATCCTTTTCTTGATCAAAAATTACATGGAAGACTCAAAAGTATCACCTTTTCTGTCAGTCACTTCCCACTTGGAAAAGTAGCTTTTCTGTTGAAATAATGTCATGTCAAAATGAGATTCGACGTAGTCTGACGTATATCACGCTCTCTTTCAAAGGACTTGCCTGGGCCCCATGACCCCGCTCTTCTTTCTGATTTCTCCTTTTTAGAGTGGGAATGTCTATCCTATGCCTGTCACTGTGGCATTTTGGAAGCAGATAACTTGTCTGGTTTCACAGGTTCACATCTGGAGATGAATTTTTGCCTCTAGATGAATCATAAGTCTTACCCATACCTGATGTAGATGATATTTAGATGAGAATTTGGACTTCAAGTTGATGCTGGAATAGATTAAGACTTTTGGCCTGTTGAGATGGGGTGAATTTATCTTTCATGTAAGAAGGACATCAATTTTGGGGGATCCAGGGGGTGGAATGTTATGGGCTGAATTGTGTCTCCCACCAAATTCAGAATGACTTTATTTGGAGATAGACCTTTAAAGAGGTAATTAATCGGGTCCTGTGGCGTTTTTATAAAATGAAGAAATTAGGGCACTGTCACACACAGAGGGAAGACCATCTGAGAACACAGCAAGAAGGCAGCCATCTGCAGGCCAAGGAGAGAGTCTTCAGAAGAAACCAACCCTGCCAGGAGGCTCTAAGCGAAAACCCATTTTCTTGCCTTTTCCAGCCTCTAGAGGCTGCACGCATTCCTTGAGGCATGGCCCCCTCCCATCTTCAAAGCCAGCAGTGTAGCATCTTCAGATCTCTGGCTGTGACACCAACTCTTCTGCATCAACTCAGCTTCCTTCAGCATCATGGTCCAGCTTGACTAACTTGAATATGTAACCCAGCAGGCAGAAAAAAGTTGGCTTCATACTCTGTGAGGGCTGATGTAAAAGCAGCAGAGCACTATTAGATTTTTTAATGCTTGTTCCTCTCGATTAAGACTTTGGACTCCATTTGCAATGCCAAAGAAATACTTAGGGAGTGTCTGGGGTGGAGGATCACAGGGAAGATGGATCTCTTTTTTATTCTGCGCCAACTTGTCAAATGCCCTTTAATATCACAGCTGGTCTGCCAACCTTCTCTAATTTTCTTGGCCTTAGTAGGGACCAGATAAGGGCAGTCACTGGGTGACTGGCGACCAGCAGGCTCCAGCATTGTTCAGACTTAGTGTGCTCTTCCTAAGGATCCTTTGTCTCTCAAGTCCACTCCAGTACACGCCATGCTGAATGCTTCTTACCCCTGTACCTGGTTAGCATCAGTGTGATTAGATGTTATTAGATCAGGCAGATGCTATCAGGCAGTCAAGATGTAAACTGAGTAATTGAGACTCAGATTGTAAAATGCATCAAGCTTGACTATCACTGTATTTAATTTGCAAAGTGGCTCAAACAGGAGCGGGGATGGCCATGCCCCTGACCAGGGGACCAAGGGGACCGTGTTCCCACCACAGACACGGAGCCAGAGTGGTCTGTATGTGTGACAACACATGATTCTCTGCCACTCCCCTCAGGGGTTGGGACTTTCAACTCCATCCCAGGATGACTGGGAAAGAGCAAAGTTTGTCAAGTGAGGTTAAAACACCACTTTGTGCTTCCATCTGTACATAGAGGAAGTCTGCAGCCTTTGCCGCCGCAGCAGTTATGACTCTTTGGGTGAATTAGTATCTCCCTCCCTTTTAGAGCCTTTGTTTCGAAGCGAATGTGACCTGCATTACTGGGTGGGGTGGAGGGGGACACTCCAAAATGTGAACTCAGTGTGTGAAATCTTTGTGACAATTCCAAACCCTTTCTCCTAAAGCTGGGAAAGAGGGACCCTAGATGACCACTCTGAATGCCAGGAGAACCTGTCCCCAGTTTTCCTGCCAGAAGCAGTGTCACTTGTGGGATTTCAGCGTGACAAAGTTCTACATGTAGCTCCGTTCACCTATGGGGATTGGACCAGAGAGGAAATCTGCGTGAAGACAGGACCAGAAATTGTGGCTCCAGCCCAAGGCATGGCTATTAATTCAGGGCTATTGTTGGGCTCTCTCTCGAATGAGGTGATTTTTTCCTGGGGACACGTGGGGCTCAGCAGGCCCACCCCACCAGTCTGTGCCCAGAAGTGTTAAACCCAAACGTGAACACAGCTTCCCAAGGTGGAATCCTTGCTATAATTGATGCAAGGATTGTATTGTATTGGGTTTTCCAAATAGAATTTAAGTTAGTACTTTTTAAAAGAAATTTTTGTCAAAGTACAGTTGATTTACAAGGTTGTGTTAATTTCCACTGTACAGCAAAGTGACTCAGTTATACAGATATATATTCTTTTTCATATTATTTTCCATTATGGTTTATCACAGGATATTGAATATAATTCCCTGTGCTATACAGTAGGACCTTGTTCTTTATCCATTCTATATATAACAGTTTGCATCTGCTAATCCCAAACTCCCAATCCTTCCCTCCCCCCCCCTTGGCAACCACAAGTCTGTTCTCTAAGTCTGTGAGTCTGTTTCTGTTTTGTAGATAAGTTCATTTGTGTCATATTTTAGATTCCACATGTAAGTGATATCATATGGTATTTGTCTTTCTCTTTCTGACTTACTTCGCTTAGTATGATAATCTCTAGGTTCATTCATGTTGTTGCAAATGGTATTATGTCATTCTTTTTTATGGCTGAGTAATATTCCATTGTATATATGTACCACATCTTCTTTATCCATTCATCTGTCGATGGACATTTAGGTTGTTTCCATGTCTTGGCTGTTGTGAATAGTGCTGCTGTGAACATAGGGGTGCGTGTATCTTTTTGAATTGTAGTTTTGTCTGGATATATTCCCAGGAGTGGGATTGCTGGCTCATATGGCAACTCTATTTTTAGTTTTTTGAGGAACCTCCATACTGTTTTCCACAGTGGCTGCACCAATTTACATTCCCACCAACAGTGCAAGAGGGTTCTCTCTTCTCCACACCCTCTCCAACATTTATCATTTGTAGACTTTTTAGCGATGGCCATTCTGACTGGTGTGAGGTAGTACCTCATTGTAGTTTTGATTTGCATTTCTCTAATAATTAGTGACTATGAGCATCTTTTCATATGCCTACTGGCCATCTGTATGTCTTCTTTAGAGAAATGTCTATTTAGGTCTTCTGCCCATTTTTCGATTAGGTTGTTTGGCTTTTTTGTTATTGAGTTGTATGAGCTGTTTGTGTATTTTGGAAATTGAGCCCTTGTCAGTTACATCCTTTGCAAATATTTTCTCTCATTCCGTAGGTTGTCTTTTCATTTTGTTTATGGTTTCCTTTGCTGTGCAAAAGCTTAAGTTTGATTAGGTCCCATTTGTTTATTTTTGCTTTTATTTCTATCGCCTTGGGAGACTGACCTAAGAAAACATTGGTACGATTTATGTCAGAGAATGTTTTGCCTATGTTCTCTTCTAGGAATTTTATGGTATCATGTCTCATATTTAAGTCTTTCAGCCATTTTGAGTTTATTTCTGTGCATGGTGAGAGGGTGTGTTCTAACTTCATTGATTTACGTGCAGCTGTCCAACTTTCCCAGCACCACTTGCCGAAGAGACTGTCTTTTCCCCACTGTATATTCTTGCCTCCTTTATTAAAGATTAATTGACTGTAGGTGTGTAAGTTCATTTCTGGTCTCTGTATTCTGTTCCGTTGATCCATATGTCTGTTTTTGTGCCAATACCATGCTGTTTTGATTACTGTAGCTTTGTAGTATTGTCTGAAGTCTGGGAGGGTTATGCCTCCTGCCCCCTGCATTGGAAGTGCTGAGTCTTAACCACTGGACTGCCAGGGAAGTCCCATCCTGCTTTGTTCTTTTTCCTCAGTATTGCTTTGGCAATTCTGGGTCTTTTATGGTTCCATATAAATTTTAGGATTATTTGTTCTAGTTCTGTGAAAAAATGTCATGGGTAATTTAATAGGGATCGCATTAAATCTGTAGATTGCTCTGGGTAGTATGGCCATTTTAGCAACATGAATTCTTCCAATCCTAGAGCATGGGATATCTTTCCATTTCTTTGAATCATCTTCAGTTTCCTTTATTAATGTTTTATAGTTCTCAGCATTAAGTTAGTACTTTTGTTTCAAGACTTAAAAGTATTTTCAAGGCCACAGTGTTTCCCTAGCAGTCTACAGACCTCTGTTGAAACACTGTATTGGTTAGGGAGATGCACAGCTGCTGTGACAGAGAGCCCCAGAAAGACGGTGACATAAAATGCACGGAAATATTTCTCTCCATCACCTCCGAGCCCAGAGGCAAGCAGCGCAGGTGGACAGGGCAGCTCAGCTGTAAGTGCATTTCAGAGATACAGGCTCCTTACACGTTGTTTCTCTGTCCTGCCCCGGGACTGTAGTTCTTAGTCTCTCCTGAGCATCCCAACCCCGTGAAGGGCTGGTTAAACCACCTCCCACTCCCAGCGTCTTTACTCAGCAGGTCCAAGTGGGGCTTGAGAATTTGCATTCCCGACAAGCTCCCAGGTGATGCTGGTGCTGCTGGCCCAGGGACGGCGCTTGGGGAACCACTGCCCGAGGCCCTGTGCTTGCCTGCCCTGGCTGATCGCAGACATGTCCACGGTCCAGATTATGGGGTGGGGAACGAGTGTGGAGGCATACACACACAGTTTGTTCAGGCCCAGGCAGGAAGTGGCGCTCTGCATTTCCACCCAGTTTCCACTGGTGAGAAGACTCACAAGGCCCCACCTACCTGCAAGAGATGCTGGGGCAAGTCTAGTTCGTTGGCCATGTCGATGAAAATAATCAATAAACAATCTATAATAGGCATAGAAAAGAGTTTGATTGGAGCCAAACTGAAGACTAGCCTGGAAGACAGCATCTCAGATAATTCTGAGGAACTGCTCCAGAGAAGCATGGTTTTCAGCACAGTTTTATATCTTGTCAGAACAAAGAACATTAAACAAGTCGGGGATACATTCCTTCAAGCTTTCAGAAAAAACAGACCAGCGCATACACAGTGAGTCAGCATGGCCTTGGCACCTGGGAAGGCAGTCTTATCATCGAAGGAGTCCCAGCATTGGTGTCCCAGGAAGGGAGGCATTTAATCTTTATTTTTAACATGGGCATTCTTTACTTCTGGTCAGTGTGCCCTTTTCTTTAAAGCAGATGTGCAGTGTAGGTTTGATAGGCCACAAACAGGCTGTTTCAGTTAATATAAAATTGAAGTTAACGCATGGGGACTCCTGGTGGAGGACCTGCTGGACCCCCCTTGGCTTCTCCAGTTAGGACCCCAATGGGCCCCCTCAGTTGGCTAAGACCAACCAGCAGTCGAGATCCCATGCCACTTGGAAAACCACATACTTGAAAACAGAGAATGAAGTGGGTTTTGAGAGCATTAATAGGAAAGTGAAAAACAAGGGAATAGGCCAAAAAGGGTTTTCTTTTTTTAAATTTATTTTATTGAAGTATAGTTGATTTACAATGTTGTGTTAATTGCTGCTGTACAGCAAAATGATTTACGTATACATGTATATGTTCTTTTCCATTATGGTTTATCACAGCGTATTGAACATAGTTTCCTGTGCTATACAGTAGGACCTTGTTGTTTCTCCATCCTATAGATAATAGTTTGCATCTGCTAATCCCAAACTCCCAATCCATCCCTCCCGCAACCCTCCCCCTTGGCAACCACAAGTCTGTTCTGTATGTCTGTGAGTCTGTTTCTGCTTTGTAGAAAAGTTCATTTGTGTAATATTTTAAATACCGCATGTAAGTGATCTCATGGGATTTGTCTTTCTCTTTCTGACTTATTTCACTTAGTATGGTAATCTCTAGGTCCATCCATGTTGCTGCACGTGGCATTATTTCATTCTTTTTTGTGGCTGAGAAGTATTCCATTGTATATGTACCACATCTTTTTTGTTTTGTTTTGTTTTTTTGGCCATGCTGTGCAGCATGTGGGATCTTAGCTCCCCAACCAGGGATCGAACATGCACCCACCGCATTGGAAGCTCGGAGTCTTAACCACTGGACGGCCAGGGAAGTCCTACCACATCTTCTTTATCCATTCATCTGTCGATGGACATTTAGATTGTTTCCATGTCTTGGCTATTGTAACTAGTGCTTCAGTGAACATTGGGGTGCGTGTATCTTTTCAAATTATAGTTCAAAAAGAGTTTTCTAATAGCAGAGGATGAGAAAACAAAACAGGGAAGGAGATGAGAATAAAACTCCATAAAAGTCTAACAATTTGGGGGGATGGGAAGCATCCAGATGCAACAAATTACTGTGACAGGAAGAAACAATCACTTTGGAAACAGCAGGCATGGGTGTTTGTGAAGCCATACAACAGGCCCAAACGACCTCAAACCAAAGCGCATTTGGATGCCCCTCTAGCTGGGGGAGTAAACAGCACTGTCAGTCCATTCCTGTCTGGCCTTTGTTTTTGGTCCAAGTTCACTAGGATCCTGGGAGATGGATGCTCTAGGGCAGGATGCTAGGAGCCCCCGGGGGAGGGAGCCCATTGTTCCAGAGTCAGCCTTTCTGGGGGAGGGAGTTGGCGGGGCTAATTGTCTCTCCATGGAGAGTCCCCTGCTTTAAAGCCATCTAATCAAATCATCTCTTCTAAATGTCCTCTGGTTGGAATCAGGTTATTCCTAGTATGTGTGAGAATAATAAGCATTAACATGTTAACCAGAATTGTCTCTGGCAAAATGCATTATAGGGCTTCCCTGGTGGCGCAGTGGTTAAGAATCCGCCTGCCGATGCAGGGGACACGGGTTCGAGCCCTGGTCTGGGAAGATCCCACATGCCACGGAGCAAATAAGCCCGTGCGCCACAACTACTGAGCCTGCGCTCCAGAGCCCGCGAGCCACAACTCCTGAAGCCCGGGCGCCTAGAGCACGTGCTCCGCAACAAGAGAAGCCACCGCAATGAGAAGCCCGCGCACCGCAACGAAGAGTGGCCCCCGCTCGCCGCAACTAGAGAAAGCCCGCGCGCAGCAGCGAAGACCCAAGCAGCCAAAAATAAATAAATAAAATAAATAAATTTTTAAAAAATGCATTATAATCTGTCTTTATTTTCTTTGCTGTAATTTTCTCTATACTCACATTTTTCTACAATGGACATATCTCTTCATAAGAAGAAAGAAAACATCTAAACTGTTCCTGTTTGGCAGAAGTCTGGCTGGAGTGGGGAGGGCGAGCGGGGGTGGGGGAGGGCAGCGTGCAGGTACGGGAGGCCCCAGGTGGCCTGTGGCCTCCAGATGTTCCCCTGTGCCCTTTGTCAGATCGGGGCCTTCTCTTTCTGCCTCTAGCTCACCGTCTCCCCTGCGGTCTGATACAGGAGAGACAGCTGCTGAACTTGAGGGCAGGGCACGGAGGGAGCTGGGGCTGTCTGGGAGACGCCTGGCTTCTGCCACAACTGGTGACCCATCTCTGGTTGTGCTTCCAGGTGAGCCTCAAAGCGGGAGCCCTGACTCAGCCTCTCATCTGACGACTGTCAGCTGCCGCTGCCGCCAGCCCGTCCCCTGCCCAGGCCTGTCTCTGTGCCATCTCTCAGCAGGTGAGGAGGTAACGTACCCTGTCCAAGAGCAGGGTCTCTCTGGAGAGCAGGTGTCTCTGCCAGCAGTGCGTGTGTGGGCCTGGGGTGACGCTGGGCTGTCAGGCTCCTTGATGGGTGGCCAGGTCCTCACACCATCACTTTCTTCTTCTAGCAGTTGTCATCATCCCAGATGTAGGGCCCTCATGAAGCCTGTTTTACCCCCCTCCTCACATTATCCCTCATGCTAGTGGATGTGCCCCCTCCTGGGGGAGCATTAGGAGGAGAACCAAGCCATCTCCATGGGTTGCTGGCCTTGGCTGGGAAATCAAGCTGTGTGCTATCCCCACTAGGAACAGAGATGTCACTCAGGCAAGCACCCTTGTTCAGCACCTCGCTGTGACAAAGGGGGTGAGGGTCAACCCACACTCCCACCCAGCCTACCTTGCAGTCTAAGCTGCTTGGTCCCTTTAGGCCTAGAGGGCTATGCTCACTGGCAACAGCTGTTTTTCAGGCATTTCCCAGAGAGACAGACTGCAGCACTCTTGCCAACCGACACATATCAAGGGCTTGTGGAGATAAGTCGTGTTAGGGAGGATGGCTGAAAAGGCACGATGACATCCACTCATCCAGAAATTCTAAACACTGTATCCCGAGTCAGGTCAGATCGGCAGCACTGGGGATTGAACCACCTTGCACTGCCCCGCCCCCGACTCTGAGTTTACCCAGTTACACACCACAGGATGCAGCCCGTCACAACCTCCCTGGGAAAGCTGTCTGTGTGGGTGCATCCCGTGTGCCCGAGGAGAACGATGTCTGACCACCGAGGTGACAGAGCCAGTCACCTGAGTAGTTGGCTCGTTTTCCCTTCCTCTGCCTTGTCTTCTAAAAAGCCAAGGGTCAAGTTAGTGGTCCACCGGTAGCCAGTATTCATGTTCAGCTTCATTCCATCTCCATTCTTCCCTACCTCCACGTTTCTTCTTGGGTCAAGGGGGGTGTACATGCACACATACATATATGGAGAGAGACATCCATGTGTTCACGTAGAGGTATGGTGTCTGGGTAGTCTTGTTACCCAACCAGACTTAGGTCCACTCTCCCGCCCACAGTAAAGCCAATCTGCTGACACCGGGTGGTGGTGAAGGAAAGTGCAGCGTTTTTTGCAGGGCGTCAACCAAGGAGTCCAGGGCAGCTAGTGCTCAAAACACCGGAACTCCCTGATGGGTTTCAGGAAAGCATTTTAAAGGCTGAGTGAGAGAGGGGAGTCCCAGGGTATGTGATCAGCTCATACACAATTCTCTGATTGACGGACGGTGAGGTCACAGGACAGTGTCACATTATCAAACCTCAGGCCCCAGTAGGTCTGGGGGCTTCATGCTCATGGTCGTCAGGTAGTTAATTTCTTCCATTTGGTGGGGGTTTTAGGATCTACAAAACACCTCAGGAATGTGCATCAGATACTGTTATCTAGGTGCTTCAGAGAGGAGTTAAAGTGGAGGATATAGGGGAGGGGTCTGTCCCGGGAAGGCCCCATAGGGTCCTTCTCAGTTACAGTCTTGAAAGGGCAGAGACGTGGAACCTAAGAGGTGCCTGACCAGGTAGGGGAGGGAGGCCCTCAGAGACCTTCCCATGGGGTCATATCTTTAAAAGGCTCAGTTGCCTTTAGCTCCATTTGACAAAAGCCATTTCCTTCTCCACGGCCAACTATGTCCCTGGGTTATCTTGCCTACCACAGGGGGTGGGGGAATCCTCCCTGCCATTTTATGCCCAAGTTAGGCTGGGTTAGGATCACTCGAGGGGTGAGTGTGTCCTGGGAGAGCAGGCTAGCCCAAGTGCATGAGTAAAGGCCTCTTAGTGCCCTGAAGGCCCCGCCAGGCTGAGGAGGGGTGACCAGCCCGGGCAGCATCGCAGAAATGCTTCCTTCCACTTCCATTAAAGATCTCTGCAAAATTAAGTTCTTTAACCTCCTTGAAAATTCGAAAAATAAAGGGGTAGGACCTGGACCTCTGAGGTCCCTTCCAATATTAACGTTTGGTGATTCAGAGCCTTGCTACTCAAATTGTGGTCCCCGGACCAGCAGCAACTGGGGGCTTGTTAGAAATGCAAAATCTTGGACCAAACCCCAACTCATTTAATCAAAAAATCTGCATTTAACCAGATCCCCAGGGATTCATATGCCCATTAAAATTTGTAAAGGACTGATTAAAGAGTCCTGAAGGTACACGAACACCTTCCAAAGTGATCTGATGGACATACAGGAACAACGGAGTGGAAACGATTTACAGCCAGCCGTGGTTCTCCACCTCTGGGACGTGCCAGAACCACCTCGGGAGGTTGTGAAATACGGGTTCTGGTCTGCGACGCCACAGTCTGGGTTCTGGGTATGCATGCTTGAGAAACCTTACCGGCCACTTGGAGAAAGAACAGAAACATGCACGTGTGAAGTGGTTTATAAGTCACTGACGGCAACAAGAGTGACATCCTATAAATGGGGTCAGCGAGCCCAGGGGCAGCAGAGCAGGGGGGTGAGGTGGGCAGACTTGTCATCCCTGTACTGGGGACAGTGCTTTGCATCCTTATTTTTAGCATCTCCACGTTTAGTTACTTAGGGGGCCCTTCTATGTGCATCTGTAGTTAACCTCTCCACCTCCTTCCTGAGCAAGAGTGGAAATGGGGGGAAAGGGAGGGTTTTATGTTGTGTTGTTGTTGTTTGTTTTGAGATGATGAGAAAGACATAAATGTATTTTTATGTGCTGAGAAAGAAGGCACCCAGAGACACTGATGTTACAGGAGAAAGAGGGGTGAGTGGCAGGGCAGAGCCCCAAGGAGGGGACAGGTCCACCACAGGTGAGGTATCAGGCTTGGGTAAGGAGATGCTTTCAGCTGCAAGTGACAGATGGCCCAAGAAATGTGGCCTAGACTGTGAGGAATATATTCTGTCAGTATCAGGGGCCCAAAGTGGAGTGTCCGGGATCCATGCATCTCAGGGCTCTGGATCTGTTTCTCCATGAGTCTCCTGCCTTTGCCCTGGGTCCATTCCCCAACATCACTATGGCAACTCTCAGTGAAGCCAGCCAAAGACTGGGGCTTCTCCTGGCGGGCTTTGACTAGGAAGAAAAACCTTTCCTACAAGTGCCCTGCAGATTTCCCCGCATGTCGCCTTGATTAGGACGGGCTCATGTGCTCTCGTCCTTCTGCAAGGGAGGTGGGAAACAGGCGTGTGGCGTCATGGGCCCCTGGAGCAGAAGGTGGGCTCTGCTCTCAGGGGCAGCAGGGAAGGGGGCAGCCGTGGGGAGGGCCCGCAGCGGGTCCTGATGCAGAGGCACGGATGGAGGGCAGGATGCGTGTGGACGCCGAGCAACCGTAAGAGGTGGAGCTGGAGTCAAGGAGGTTCTGCCCGAACGGCTTTTCCTCTCTTCCGTGGACGCGGAGGTCGCCTTCCAAGGGCGAGAGGACAGAGCTGGTGAGGAGGTGATGGAGATTGAAGTGGTCAGGAGGGCAAAGGGAGGGGTGATGGGCATGGGCTGAGGTCGCCAGGCTGCCTTGAGGACCCGCTCAGGCTGGCCTCTCATGTCTGTGGGCACCAGTCCCCAGCTTTTGGGGGCGTTTCTCCAGCAGCCCTTCCGAGGGGGCTGGGAGGGGAAGGAGTTAGATTGAAAGTGCTGGGTTTTGGGGACAGAGGGAAGAAGGCAAGTCTTGGGAGAGTGATGACGATGCGGGGCTGTGGTCTGGCGGACACTGTGGAGGCCCCGGGGCTTTGAGGCTGAGGAGGAGGAAGGGGGTGAGGACACCGGGGCCCGGGAGCGGAGCCCTCCTGGCTGTGGGCGGACGCGGTCTGGAGGGGGACCCGGTGGGGAGAGCGGGGAGGCGGAGGGGCCCACGGAGGGGACGCCGGAGGGAGAAGACGCGCGGCGCCAGGTGCTGGGGCCACCCCACCTGCTTGTTTTATCTCTCGGACACGAAACGGAAAAGGCTCGTTGTCCGATATTAAGCATTTGGCCAGACTTCTCGCTCTGTGTTGAAGAGAGGGTTGGAAATGTGCCCTTTCTCTGTGACCCGGGGAAGGATGAGAAAGCGGCGGAGGGGGGTCAGGGCCAGTCCCGGGGCCGCGGGGAGGGAGAGGGCGGTTCCAGGGGGGCGGACGGGGATCCGGTTCTGCTGTAACGGTTTTCTATACGCTCACACCCACCCTCACTCACACACACACTAACACACACCCTCACACACACTCTCACACACACCCTAACTCACACACACACTCCCACCCTCACTCACACACACACACACACTCACACCCACCCTCACACACACACTAACACACCCTCACTCACACACACTGTCACACACCCACCCTCACACCCACACACACACACCCACCCTCACTCACACACTAACACACACCCTCACTCACGCACACTGTCACACACCCATCCTCACACCCACACACGCACTAACACCCACCCTCACTTATACACACTCACACAAACACACACCCACACACTCACACACCCACATGCAGTTCAGAGCCCGCTCCCCTCCTCTGCCCTTCCCCCACATCTTCCTTTCTTCACTCCTGCTGACCCCGGGCTCAGCTTCCTCTCACGAGGCCGCCCTGGTCCCTGCCACCCCTCCACTTCCCCAACTCCTGAAGCCCCCAAGTCAGTGATGAGGGAAGCGAGGGGTGGATTCAGGAACGGGGCTGGACGATCTGAATCTGAGGACAGTGATCTCAGGGTCCTTTTTCACTTGTCGGTCAGGCTGAGGAGGCTTGGGAAATAGCCTGCATCTTCTCCCTCCTTTTGTGTGGACACAGGGACACGTACACACACACGTGCACAGAGGGACCGCCCCGCGCACACAGGCCGGCAGAGGGCATGCCCATCAGGCACGTGGGCACACAGGGACACAGCCCTGAACACACATGCAGAATTGCACGCGCATCTCGGTAGAGTGCGGGGGTGGGAGGCTGCCCCCCCGGGTTTCAAAATCCTCAACTACTCATGCTTCTCCTTCCCTTCCTGGGAAATAAAAGTTCCCAGCCAAGGTAGGAACACACACCTGTTACACTCTGGTTTTGGTGGCTGCTCTGTCTTAGAAGAAGAAAGTTTTATTTTTCGAACATTGCCTGTGGACAGATGAAGTTGCCATCAGGCCTCATCTGGGCCACAGAGTCAGTGTGAATGAGAAAAGCCAGAGTGTGGCCTGCCCACCACGGGACCGGCCTAGCCTCCTGCCGCCTCGCTGTGCGCTGCTGAAAACCCCCAGCTCTCGGGCTAGCCCGAGTAGACCTCCTCTGGGTACTTTCTCGTTAGATGCGGTAACGGTAATCTACGGCATGTGCTTTGCTGTGGAGCAGTTAGCATCACAGGGGTCTTCAGGCAGAATGACATGTTGGGTCAGGAAGAATTTCTTCCCCCTTCTAGAAAAACAAATCTATGCTTGGGATAGGTGTGTATGTGTGTGTATATATTCTTGTTTAAAAACGAACTCCCAACATAAAGTCTGTAAACGTTTTGGAACGACAGCAAATTAAAATGAATAATAAAGCGGGACTTCCCTGGTGGTCCAGTGGTTAAGACTCCCTGCTTCCACTGCAGGGGGCGTGGGTTGGATCCCTGGTCAGGGAACTAAGATCCAACATGCTGCATGGCGTGGCCAAATAAATAAATTAATTAAAAGAAAAGAATAATAAAGCAAGCTCATTCAGGGGAAACTTGCACTTTGCAGTGTAGCCGGCTAGAGGACACCATGTGAGACAGTGGAAAGAACCCTCAGCTAGGCTGCAACACTTTGCGTTTGCGTTCTGGGTCCACAGATTTTGGCTGTGGGACCTTTGACTCTTGGCTTCATTTCTCGTGAGTTTTGCACTTTCTTTACTTGTAAAACAAAACTCAGTCTATTTTGCCAACTTTCAGGGCTGCTAGAGGAGTGAGTGAACAAATGTATATGAAAATGATTTATTACTAACAAAGCACTGTACAAATATCAAGGTATTACTTATGGCCGTGGGGGTGCTAAGGTGACTCTGGGACCATCTGTTATCTTCTACTTCCTCACGCTGGGGCTGAGAAAGTCTGACAAACAGGAGCCTGATGGCTTGCTCCCATCACTCGGATGAAGCCCTCCTTCCTCTTATCCCAGGAGGGTCTTCTCCCATGGCTCCCTGGCCTGGAAAGAGAAGCTGCAGGGGATAGGAGGCGAGAAAGCTGAGGGGGGTTCTGCCTGACTTTTGGAAAAGCAGCTCTTTCAACCCCTTAACTTTGGTTGTTTCAGGGGCAGCAGAATGAAAGAAGTCATGTCCAGTAACAGCACTGCCAGCATCTCCCAAGCCAGGAAGGCTGTGGAGCAGCTAAAGATGGAGGCCTGCATGGACAGAGTGAAGGTAAGCTCGCACAAGCCGGCCTGGCCCTCTGACCAGCGCTCAGCTCTAAACAGTGCCCCCCCGTGCTCAAAGCAGCCTCATGAGAGCAAGTGCGTCGCCCCATAGAGCATCCAGCCAACACTGGCGGCTGTAACATTGACACACGAGCATTTGCTGCAGAGTTCTGAGCGTGCCTGAGCATCCAAGGGATGCAGGATACACAGTGTGTGTGAATTCCGTGAGGAGTCGCCAAAAATAGACCCATATTCATCTCAGCTCTCTTTAGCTCCGTTGTCATGCCAGTAAGCGAGAGAGAGTTGAACCGTGAGACCCGTCATAGTTTTCCTGCCTGATCCAGTGACTTTGAGGTTAAACAACATCGGGTATTTTGACAGGGGCGCTGTCAGGAGTGCAGCATCGAACCATATGCACGGCGTTTGTCATACGCTCCTTTGAGGAGGAAAGGGAAGAAAGATGCCAGCCGCCTCCCACCACATTCATTTCTCTGAGGAGTGTAGTTGTCTGCACGCTGGGGGAGCTGACGTGAGATGAAGCCAGATCTTTTCCAGGTGCCACTTTGAAGCGAGCAGGAGGCCAGGCGGAGCAAGTGTCTCTGAGATGCCGCTTAGTTAGGTTCATTGACTGTAATACACCTGGAAGCCCATCGGGAATCTGACAGCAGGAAACACGAGTCCAATGTGTCTGTGGCCTTCTGGGACCCAACACAGGGCTCTCACCCAGGCACTGGGATTCAAATAAGACAGAATCCATGGGGCACTGGGGGACCCCTAAAGCCTTCTGTTGGCAGAGCAAGCAGTCCCGTCCCCAGGCTCCCACCCCCAAGAGCTGTGGCCAGATAACACCAGCTCCTGCTTCCATCAGGATGGTTATCCCCCTTCCCTGGGGACCTCCAGGTACGAGCTGTCCAAGGAGGCAGTAAGCAAGCGCAGTAAACGACACAGTGTATATACCACGCAAGAAGGGGATGCAGGATGATACGCATCGGTCTAAGCGGACCGGCTATATGTGCACGTACTGATACCAACTACAAGTTAGACCTCAGTCCTTGATCCCTAGGCTAGAAGAGGAAGCAAGAAAAGAAACAGTTCTTAAAGAAGGGGAGCCCCAGTGGCGTAGGAGTGGGTCTAAGGAGGTGCACTGTAGACAGCCAGCAGGCTACCTGTTCAAGGATAGAGCAGACCTTTGCTGAGAGGACGAGAATGCGGTGGGATTCGCTCTTTGGACAAAGATGCCTGAGCAGCTGCTCTGGCCTCAACGCAGTCCTGGGATATAAACACGAATGGAATGTTCCCGTCATGTTGCTCAGAGAGGACTCCCGGGAGTCGTGAGCTGGGAGCGGGTTGTGAGGTGACACGGGGGAGGAGGGACGGCTAGTGTGAGCTGACTGTGGCTCATCGCGAGCGCTTGGACTTGACGGAAGAGCTGGTAGTTGTGCTGCGAGGGCAGCTGGGGGATGCTGTGTGCACAGGTACAGTGCATGAAAATGACTGGGTGTGCGCCGAGGCTACGTATGGGATGACTGACAACAGTCGATAAAGTTGTCAGAGGCCGAGGGCAGCGGAAGCTGTAGAGGTACCCGGGAGAGGCCTCGAGGGGAAGAGAGCGGAGGCAGGATGGAGAGGCCAGCGCGCGAGAAACTCAGCAGAACTTAGAGGGTAAGTGTGGGAGCCGCCAGGAAGAGAGAAGCTAGACCCCAACTGTCAGGTCCATGGCCTGAGGACTGGAAAGATGGTGGGTACCGGTTTTGGCGATAGGACAGTCATCTTGCTGGGGAGTTTTACTTTGGCAAGGAAGATACACTCGGTGATAACAGATCTCACCTGAGACCATCACCACCCAGGAGTCATGGTGGGGACCACGGGTCCCCACGAGGGAGGGCCCTTCAGGAGTCACTAAAGGCACATGCACAGTCTCCAAAAGAGGCGGGAGAGATCATAAGGCAACTCAGAGTCTAGTTCGTTACTCGGGTGGCTTCAAGGGATGGGCAGTCCCGTTCTTGCAGTGAGTGGGTTATGGAAATGCGGCTCCTTGATCCCGGGAGAAGCCGCCCAGGGGGATCTGCGGCCTCTGTGGTAATTCCAGGGCCAGTGACAGCCGTGTCAGATTTGGTTCAGAGCTGGCAGAGTGTCGTCACAGCAGAGATGATCCAGGGCTGCCTGAGGACAGAGGTGGCCCTGAGGAACCGCATGCCGGCCGTAGCTTCACAGTCACGTGTGGTTTTTTGGCTTGGGTTTTGCTCACACAATCTTGAACTTTTTGTTTGTTTGTTTGAAATTGTGGTAAGATACATATAACATGTAATTTACCAGTTTAGCCATTTTTAAGTGCACAGTTAACTAGCATTGCGTACATCCACAGTATTGTGCGGCCACCCATTTCCAGAGCTTTTTCCTTATCCCCCAAAACAGAAACTCTACCCATTAAGCTCTAACTCCCCGTCCCCCCTCCCTAGCTCCAGCAACCTCTCTTCTACTTTCTGTCTCTATGAATTTGACTATTCGAGGTACCTCATTGATGTACATGGAATCCTGCAGTATTTGTCTGAATTTTGTGTATGGCTTATTTCACTTGGCATATGCCTTCAGGGTTTGTCCAGTGTAGCATGTGTCAGGATTTCATTCCTTTGTAAGGCTGAATAGTATTTCATTATGTGCATGTACCACGTTTTATTTACCCATTCATCTGTTGATGGACATTTGGATTGTTTCCACCTTTTGGCTATTGTGAAGAGCGCTGCTGTGAACATGAGCATGCAAGTGTTTGGGTCCCTGCTTTCAGTTCTTTGGGGTATATGCCCAGAAGTGGCATTGCTGGATCATATGGTAATTCTGTGTTCAACTTTTTTGAGGAACCACCATACCGGTTTCCATGGTAGCCATACCTTTTTACATCCTCCCCACCCACCAAGCAATGCACAAGAGTTTCAGTTACTCCACGTCCTCGCCAATACTTATTTTCCTTTTTTTTAAATAATAGCCATCCTCATGGGTGTTAAGCTCACACTTTATTTGATATTGTTGTTTTTAAGATTTTTTTTTGATGTGGACCATTTTTAAAGTCTTTATTGAAGTTGTTACAATATGGCTTCTGTTTTATGTTTTGGTTTTTTGGCCGCAAGGCATGTGGGATCCTATTAACTCCCCGGCCAGGGATCAAATTCGCACCCCCTGCATTGGAAGGCAAAGTCGTAACCACTGGACCGCCACGGGAGTCCCTCACACTTGATTTTAATCACTAGACGCCCCTTGCTTCAGGGCACAGGATGGCTTTGGGGAAAAATCTACTTGATGCAACTCTTTGGCGGAAAAAAAAAAAAGTGTGTATTGATATCAATTAGCCAGACAATAAAAACAGAATGTGGAAAGAAAGAGACTCCATCAAGGGTACTCCAGATTGACCTTGATAAGGACCTTGAGGAGGGTGGAAATAGGAACAGCGTCACCAGGGAGAAGAAGTGGCCTTTCTAGGGTGGGTGAGAGTTTACTGCAGGAGGGGAAGAAGGAAAAAGGGAGCCTGGGGGTAAATGACCGAGGAAGCTGTGTGGAAGGAGGAGAGGAGCAGTACCTAGAATTCACTGACCTCATACAAACAGTGAGGGGAACGCCAGGTCCAGATGAAGGGGAAAAAGGACAGGCTGACTGCATGGTGAGGATGTAGAAAAAGCGAGTGTGCCGTGCCTTCCATGGGGCCCGGAGAGAGGGAAGAACAAGGGGAAACAGCTGGAGGTCCCACAGAGCCGGCTCCCAGGTGGAAGCATGACAGAGGGGGACCCAGAGGACAGCCTGGGCAGGACACGTATCGGGCATGAAACCAGAGAGGAGCCCCATGGCTTGTACGGTGTGTTGCCGACTGCAGAGCCCACCTCCGGGCTTCGTAGTTTGCTCTGCTTGGAAGAGCATCTCATGGGGAAGGAAGGATGGAAACGATGGCGTTTGCAGCTCAGGAGAATAAAGGAGAGGTCTGTTAAGGGGAGAGAAGGGAAAAACTACCACATTAAGCAGTTGTTTGGGTTGCAAATATAAGAAAAAGTATTCGTGTGAACTCAGAGAGGTTTGGGCAGGTCATGGAGGAAAAATGTAGCAATATCCACTATCTTCCTGTCTGTCCCCCGCACACATCATCTGCATAAAAGCACTAGTGTCAACATAGACTTTGTTCCAGATTTTGCAGGACGTAGAAGAGAGGCTTCACCATATAGCCCACAGCCAGCCCTCAAACCCACACACCGCTGCGTTAAGAGACCCTCCCCACACACACCCTCAGCAACCTTCTTGCCTCTCCTTACTGTTACCAAATTGGGTCCAGCTGCTTGCCACTCATAAATCAATACTGGAGAGAGAGAGAGAGACAAACGTTGGTAGAAAGGAAAGTTGCTTTTAATCAGAATGCCGGCAGTCTGGGGACACGGTGGATTCAGTGTCCCCCCAAAACCACCTCCAAAGATTCTGCTCAGCCATGAAAGGTTTTAAAGGGAAATAATAATCTCAGTGAACCATTGAGATAGGGGGTCCGAGTCCTCGCCATCTCCCACTGTGTGCGGGCGTGTGTGCAGGCTTGTTGATTCCTCGTGATCTTTCTTTGGATGCTGTCTTGTTCACACCGTTTGTTGGTGAGATTACTGAAGGGGAAGCTAGGGAAGAGATCTGGTCATCTGTTAATTACTTATTCTTCATTTCTACTTCTTTGATCTATGGAAAGAACCAACAGATTAGGCAAGGTATTGTGTGGTCAAACGATGTGAAAGGGGTGCTAGGGCCAGAGATGAGTAGAGCATGGGGGGCACCTGGTGTAAGGTTAGTGACAAGACAAAGGGGGCCGCTGTAGAGAGCTCTTTCCTGCCAAAAGGTGCTTATACTACCTTCATTCCTTTAATGTTTATTGACTGCCTTCCCCAACTCAGTCCTCTCCCCCAGCATCCATGTGACTCTTCTCCATCCTACCTCAAAGCTCACCGGGGCATTTCCCAACAAAGCTGGGTGTTCCTTTTTGCGAACCTGTATCAGCTGCTTAAAAAAAAATGTAAATGTGTTCCATGCATCGTAAGCACAGGGAGGATTCAGCATAGAACCTGTATGGCCTCCCCAAAAGCAGAAAGCTTAGCAAATAGTACTCAGGATCCTAAAAAATAAATAAAGAGCACAGGGGCTTCCCTGCTGGCACAGTAGTTAAGAATCTGCCTGCCAGTGCAGGGGACACGGGTTCGAGCCCTGGTCTGGGGAGATCCCACATGCCGTGGAGCAACTAAGCCCGTGTGCCACAACTACTGAGCCTGCACTCTGGAGCCCATGAGCCACAACTACTGAGCCCGCGTGCCACAACTACTGAAGCCCACGCGCCTAGAGCCTGTGTTCCGCAACAAGAGAAGCCACCGCAATGAGAAGCCCGCGCACTGCAACGAAGAGTAGTCCCCGCTCGCCGCAACTAGAGAAAGCCCGCGCGCAGCAACGAAGACCCAATGCAGCAATCAATCAATCAATAAATGGCGAGCACATAAAAGATGACTTGGAAACTGTTTTGGTCCCTTGGAAAAGGACACCCATAACCTTATTCTTACTCTCACCCTTTAGAGGTTCAAGCAATATAAAGTTCTATTGGGAAAGCACATATATGACATGGATCATCAAATAGGGAAAATTTGTTGAGAAATTATGGCAGATGTGAGCTGAGCAAAGTATAAGATTCTTTTTTTTTTTTTTTTTTTTTATTTATGGCTGTGTTGGGTCTTCGTTACATTTTGTTGATGAAAGTTCAATTAACAACCAAGCTAAGAAGGAAAAAAGAGGAATTTTATTTGAGCCAAACTGAGGGTTGTAACCAGGGAGACAGACTCTCAGAAGCTCTGAGAACTGTTTCACCTGTTAGAAGTTAAAGGCACAGTCATACATTTTCGAGGCAAAGTATCATACGTCAAAATGACATACTGATATTTTACGTATAGTTCACCAAGGATACATAGTCCAGGTAAACAGGTAGAAAGGGAGCAGCAAGTCACCATGACCCCCTACAGCCCTGGGAGAGAACTCTCTTCTTTTAAGAAGTTACATTGCTAACGTCAGAAGAAAGGGAAAAAAATTGATCTTTACGGTTGAGCAGGCATTCCCACCTTTGAGGACCTTTGCTTAAACGTGTAATGCAAATGCACACTGCACATTAGGGAGGGAGGGAGGAGGCATAAACGGACAGAGAGAGAGGATTTCATGTTTAATTTTTCTTGTCCTGCCTTAAAGTATAAATTTTATTTCATCAATTTATTACTTTTTGCAATCTGGCTTCTCGCTGAACGGTATATTGTGATTATATATCCAGGTCAGTAAATACTCTCCTAAAATGTCATTTTAATATCTTCATCTGATGTGCAGTTATTTAACTGGTCTCCTATCCTTGGGTATTTCCATTCTTTCCAATTTTTTCAGTATAATTTCCTTTTTTTAATTGAACTATAATTGAGTTATAATATTGTGTTAATTTCAGATGTACAGCAAAGTGATTCAGTTACATATATATTTAAATATATATAATTATATTTATATATATTTAGATTATTTTCCATTATAGGTTATTACAAGATACCTAATATAGTTCCCTGTGCTATACAGTAAATCCTTGTTGCTTATCTATTTTATGTACAGTAGTGTGTATTTGTTAATCCCATACTCCTAATTTATCGCTCCCTATTCCTTTACCCTTTGGTAACCATACATTTGTTTTCTATGTCTGTGAGTCTGTTTCTGTTTTGCACATAGAGTCATATGTGTTATTTTTTAGATTCCACATATAAGTGATATCATATAATATTTGTCTTTCTCTCTCTTACTAGGTGTGATAATCTCTAAGTCCATCCATGTTGCTGCAAATGACATTATTTCATTCTTTTTAATGGCTGAATAACATTCCATTGTATATATATACCACATCTTCTTAAGCTAATCATCTATTCACGGGCACTTGGGTTGTTTCCATGTCTTGGGTATTGTAAATAGTGCTGCTATGAATGTTGGGGTGCGTGTATCTTTTCGAATCAGTTTTCATCTTTTCTGGATATATGCCTAGGAGTGGGATTGCTAGATCATATGGTAACTCTATTTTTAGTTTTTTAAGGAACCTCCATACTGTTTTCCATAGTGGCTGCACCAATTTACATTCCCACCAACAGTGTAGGAGGGTTCCCATTTATCCACACTCGCTCTAGCATTTATTGTTTGTGAACTTTTTGATGATGGCCATTCTGACCAGTGTGAGGTGATGCCTCATTGTGGTTTCGATTTGCATTTCTCTAATAATTAGCAATGTTGAGCATCTTTTCATGTGCCTCCTGGCCATCTGTATGTCTTCTTTGAAGAAATATCTATTTAGGTCTTCTGCCCATTTTTTGATTGGGTTGTTTGTTTTTTCCATATTGAGTTGTATGAGCCCTTTATATATTTTGGATATTAACCCCTAGTTGGTTGCATTGTTTGCAAATATTTTCTCCCATTCTGTAGGTTGTCTTTTCGTTTTGTTGATGGTTTCCTTTGCTGTGGGAAAGCTTTTAAATTTTATTAGGTCGCATGTGTTTATTTTTGCTTTTATTTCTTTTGCCTTGGGAGATGTCTAAGAATGTTCTCTTCTAGGAGTTTTATGGTGTCATGTCTTATATTTAAGTCTTTAAACCATTTTGAGTTTATTTTTGTATATGGTGTGAGGGAGTGTTCCAATTTCATTGATTTACATGTAGCTGTCCAGCTTTCCCAACACCACTTTTTGAAGAGACTCTTTTCTCCACTGTATATTCTTGCCCCCTTTGTCATACATTAATTGACCATAGGTGTGTGTGCTTATTTCTGAGCTCTCTATTCTGTTCCATTCATCTGTCTGTATGTTTTTGCACCAGTACCATGCTGTTTTGATTACCGTAGCTTTGTAGTAGTTTCTGAAGTCTGGAAGGGTTATGACTCCAGCTTTCTTCTTTTTCCTGAGGATTGCTTTGGCAATTCTGGGTCTTTTGTGGTTGCATATAAATTTTAGAATTATTTGTTCTAGTTCTGTGAAAAATGTCTTGGGTATTTTGATAGGGATTGCATTAAATCTGTAGATTGCTTTGGATAGTATGGCCATTTTAACAATATTAATTCTTCCAATCCACGAGCATGGGGTATCTTTCCATTTCTTTAAATCATCTTCAATTTCCTTTATCAGTGTTTTATAGTTTTCAGCATATAGATCTTTCACCTCCTCATTTAAGTTTATTCCTAGGTATTTTTTTATGTGATTTTAAATGGGACTGTTTTTTACTTTCTCTTTCTAATATTTCATTGTTAGTGTAAAGAAATGCAGCAGATTTCTGAATATTGATCGTGTATCATGCTACCTTGCTGAATTCATTTATTCTAATAATTTTGTGTGGAGACTTTAAGGTTCTCTATATAGAGTATCATGTCATCTGCAAGTAGTGGCAGCTTTACCTCTTCCCTTCCAATGTGGATACCTTTAATTTCTTTTTCTTGTCTGATTGCTGTGGCTAGGACTTCCAGTACTATGTTGAATAGAAGTGAGAATTTAATGGGAAGGCTTTCAGCTTTTTACTATTGAGTATTACATTGGTTATGGGTTTGTCATAAATGGTTTTTATTATGTCAAGATATTGTTCCCTCTGTACCCACTTTGGTGAAAGTTTTTATCATGAATGGATGTTGAATTTCATCAAATGCTTTTTCTGAGTCTGTTGAGATGATCATGTGGTTTTTGTCTTTCCTTTTGTTAATGTGGTGTATCACGCTGATCACCTTGTTCCTACCCCTGGCCCAACTTTCTGTTGTACTTATCTTTTTTGTATTGATTAGTAAGCGTTTCTTGCATATTATATATTACAAATAGTTTTCCCAGTTTGTTGTTTGTCTTTTAATTTAGTCTTTGATTATTTTTGATGTACCAGTGTTTAAAATTTTTAATATGAAAACTATCAATATTTCCTTGTGGACTCCTTTGCTTTATACATAAGCCTTTCCATGATGAAATTAGATCAACACTCACCTATATTTTTTCTGTTTATTTCAGTTTTTACATTTAACTGTCTAATCCATCAAAATCTGTTATGTCATTTACATAAGAATCAATATAAGAATTTTTTCAAAGTTTTTAAAAAATTTAAACCAGTTCATAATTAACAACCCGTAATTCCCCCTCTTGATCTGAAATGTGGTAACTGATTCTGCTCTCCCACTTTTGAGCAGATACTGACTCTTCAGAGTATTTCTGTTCCTACTTCTGGTCTCTCATCCCTGTTTCCGTTACTGGATCTCTATCTGCCATATTCACGCTAGTGGTCTCTAGTTTTATCCCTAGCCTGCTTTGCTTTTAAACCTTCAGGGTCTTCTTGGGTAAACTCATCTACTCCTGTGACTTTTTAATATATGTGTCTCCAGCCCAACCCCCTGAACTTTTATTCTGTATATCTAGGTGCCTACTGGTCACTCCCCCAGACCGTTAAAATCAGCACATCCAAAACTGACCTTTTTTTATTTCATCCTGTTCTTTTTGTGTATTCTCTCCCTCATTTCTTTATACCACCATCTACCTGGTCTCTCAAACCAGAAACTCTTTCATCCCACATAGCTAATATATTTCCATATCCTACCAGTTTAGCTCCCTGAACATTTCTGAGATCTCTCCCCTCACCTCCATCCTCACGGTCACATTTATTGTCTGACCAACTGCAGAAGCTGTAGGTGGTTGATCTGCCTCTAGTCTTGCCCCTTCAGATCTGTCCTTCCCCTTTCTCTAAATTAGTCTAGTATAAAAATCTGACTTTGAATCCCTCTATTTAAAACTGGATAAAATAGGAGCTCCTTAGCATGACCTACAAGACTCTTGATTCAGTCCACTCATGGTGTCCGAGGAACTATTAATACCCCTCCAGGCTCATCTCTTTGTACTCCCTTCCACATGTCTACACTCACACTTCTTCCAGCAATTTCTTAAATATGCCCTGCTGTAACATGCTCTTTTGCCTTCTCACATGATAGTCTCTTCATCTGGAAGATTTCTTTCACCTCTGCCTGGAAAATATATATTCATTTATATATATGCCATATATATGCCAGTTTAGAAGGGAAAAACAGACACTGGTCTGTGAGCCTTGGCATTCCACCCGCCTGGCTTTTCACAAAGGTGGTCTGCTTGCCCTAAAGTGGGAATTGGCCAAAAACCGAAGATTTCCACCATGGGGTTGGACGAACTGGGGAAATTATGAAACATCTTTAGAGGGAAAGCGCTAAAGAATAACTTACCTGAACTAGGACTTTCCACCGCCTCCGGTCTCATCACCCACTCAAAGAACTGAATGAGGATGTTCCAGCCACACTGTAAAGAGAATATTCAAATATTGCTTCAGCAAACAATGAAGGGGGTCAAAGAGAACCTCCCCATACTGTTCTTGCACAAATAGCAGACTTGGATTAGAACTGCCCTCTTTCTAAGTATAAAAGAAAAAAAAAAGAAACATTGGACCTATGCAAATATTCTGCCAAGGTATCAAGGACCAGACTCTAGCGTATGAAAGGCTAATGGAGCACTCACTTAGGAAGAAGTCTTCTTCCAAAAAACCAAAGAACATTTTAGGTGACTGCTTTATAGTCTCCAAAAAATGTAAAGCAAACATAGAATCTATGAAACAAGAGCTCAAGGGAGAGATAAAATAATGAGTTGAAAGGGAGGTAGAAAAGCTAAGGAAAGAATTTGAGAGGGGGTGGGGAACACCATTAGAAGGAGCAAAGAGTCTTTCTTTGTCTGGCTTATTACTCCACTTAGTATGGTAATCTGTAGGTCCATCCATGTTGCTGCAAATGGCATTGTTTCATTCTTTTTTATGGCTGAGCAGTAATCCATTGTATATATGTACCACATCTTTAGCCATTCATCTGTCAATGGACATTTAGGTTGCTTCCATGTCTTGGCTATTGTAAACAGTGCTGCGATGAACATTGGGGTACATGTATCTTTTCAAATTATGATATCGCTTATTTGTGGAATCTTAAAAAAATGATACAGATAAACTTATATACAAAACAGAAATAGGCCCACAGACATAGAAAACAAACTTATGGTTACCAAAGGGGAAAGGAGCGGGGGAGGGATAAATTAGGGGTTTGGGATTAACAGATACACACTACTATATATAAAATAGATAACCAACAAGGACCTACTGTATAGTACAGGGAACTATACTCAATATTTTGTAGTAACCTGTAAGGGAAAAGAATCTGAAAAAAAAAACAGATATAAATGTATGTATAACTGAATTACATTGGTGTACACCTGAAACTAACACAACATTATAAATCAACTATACTTAAATAAAAAAATAAAATAAAAAGAAGGAGCAAAGAGTATAACACATGCTACAGAAAACCAAATTAATGACATGGAGGGCAGGCTTAAGAAACTCGCACAGGAAGCAAAAGAAAAAGACAAAGAGTCAGATCAAAGCAGCTAGAGAGAGGATGACAGAAATGAAGACTGACAACAGCATTCCAACATTTGGATACTGATGTTCCCAGCGGAGAGAAGAAATGGAATAGAAAATACTCCTAAGGATAGAATATTAAAAGGTTTCATTGGGGCTTCCCTGGTGGCACAGTGGTTGAGAATCTGCCTGTCGGTGCAGGGGACACGGGTTCGAGCCCTGGTCTGGGAGGATCCTGCATGCCGCGGAGCGACTGGGCCCGTGAGCCACAACTACTGAGCCTGCGCATCTGGAGCCTGTGCTCCGCAACAGGAGAGGCCGCAATAGTGAGGGGCCCGCGCACCGCGATGAAGAGTGGCCCCCTCGCACAGAAACGAAGACCCAACACAACCATAAATAGATGAATAAATAAATACATTAATTTTTTTTAAAAAAAGGTTTCATTAAACAGAGGAAGATTTGAACCTGCAGATCCAAACAGCTCATCATAGTCCAGTGAAAGAATGCGATAGAAAATGATCAACCATGAAACGCATATACAGCTGAGGTTACTTAACCTCAAAAGAAAGAGCACATCAAGTATACAGGCAGGGGAAGCGATCATTTAGGACAAGTGCACCTGACTTAACACGTGTCAGATGCTTGAATCCTCACGCCAGACCTCCGATGTTGGTGCTACTGGTACCCCAGACAGGAAAACCGAGGCCCATAGTTGTTATGTGATGAACTGAGGATACCAACCCAGATCCTTGATTGTCATTGCACTACATTGCCCACCGCCCCCCCCCAAAGGGTGGAAATATCAGTCTGGACAACATTGCACCTCAGTTCAGAAGATGCCAGCCTAAAATTCTGTAAAAATTCTAAAATTCTACAAAGAATTTGCCACCCAACCAAGTGGTCACATGTGTCCTAGGAACATAAATATATTCTCAATTAGGCAGAAAGTTAAATATAATGCAAATACATGCTTCTTTTCTTTAGCAAAATTATTTCATTTTGTACAGTTGCATTTCACTAAAGGAGATAACAGATGTGCATATTTTGTGATCATTTACATGTGGTGATATTTATTAGGACTGTAAGAAAGTTTCTGACGAAGTTCCCACTAGATCAGGAATTCCTTCGAGTGGGGGCTGATTGTCATCTTGTCTTGGGATCCCACACACTACTTGGGTCGTAGCAGGTCACACTGAAGGATGGAGTGGCTTACAACAGCCCAAATCAATAGCAGAGAATCAGGGTCAGGTGAGGCCATCCGTGTATCATAGGCTTCATTCCTACCAAAAAGGGGTAGGAAATCTGCAACTACACTGGCTCAGACATCACAAAGAAACAACACAACACCTGCAGGCATGCTTTTTGATCAGGGCTATGAAACAAAGGCCCTGCTTTGGGGCGGGTGTCCACTCTTGCCTTGTGAGGTCTCTAACTTTGTGCTGAGCTGCTAGGACCGCTTCAGTGTCATCTGCGCTACAGATCTTCTGGGCAAGGATCCTTCAGCTGAAAGCTCAGCTTCTTAAAGGAACTGGACTTGCAGGGTGAGCCTTCTGAAGAGCCTGTGCCCAGCCCAGTGAAGAGCTCTTCAGGACATCAAAAGCCCCATGTTCATTGGTGAGGCAACAGCTAAGGTCCACTCGGCCTCAGTATCCCTTTTGACTGCACTGGTCACTGCTACTGGATGCCCAAATGTCTGGTCATTCTTGATTTGTTTCTTCAAGATACCGAAGCCTTTTTCCACCAAGCTTCAGAGTCTCCTCCATGTAAGCCTTTGGTGGAGTCCTTCCAGCTGTATCTTTGGGCTCCCGCTTGCATTTTATGGGTTCTGACAGTAGCAACAAGCCCTACCACAGGAGAGATGGGACTAAAATATCAGCATTTGGTGTTAAAAACCTTTTTCATCACCTCACACCCATCGGGATGGCTACTATCACCAAAACAGAAAAAAACAAGTGTTGATGAGGATGTGGAGAAATTGGAACCTTTGTGCACTATTGCCAGGAATGTAAATGGTCCAGCCACTGTGAAAAGCAGTATGGCAGTTCCTCAAAAAAAATTTTTTTAAAGAATTACTTATAGGGTCTATCAACTCCACTTCTGAATATACATCCCAAATAACTGAAATCAGGCTGTTTGAGAGAGATTTGTACACCCAGTTCATAGCAGCATTATTCAGAAACGCTAAAAGGTAGAAGCAACCTAAGTATCCATCAGCAGATTAATGGATAAACAAACTGTATACAGGCATACCTTGGAGACACTGCGGGTTTGATTCAGGTCACCGCAATAAAGCCAATATCGCAACAAAGTGAGTCACACAAATTTTTTGGTTTCCCAGTGCATATAAAAGTTATGGTTAGGGCTTCCCTGGTGGCGCAGTGGTTGAGAATCTGCCTGCCAATGCAGGGGACACGGGTTCGGGCCCTGGTCTGGGAAGATCCCACATGCCACGGAGCAGCTGGGCCCGTGAGCCACAATTACTGAGCCTGCGCGTCTGGAGCCTGTGCTCCGCAACAAGACAGGCCGCGATAGAGGCCCGCGCACCACGATGAAGAGTGGCCCCCGCTTGCCACAACTGGAGAAAGCCCTCGCACAGAAACGAAGACCCAACACAGCCATAAATAATAAATTAAAAAAAAAAAAAGTTATGGTTACACTATACTGTAGTCTATTAAGTGTGCAATAATATCACTATGTCTAAAAGAAATGTCACATACCTTAATTTTAAAATACTTTATTGCTAAAAATTGCTAACCATCATCTGACAATGCATGGTTGTCATAAATCTTCAATTTATTAAAAAAATGCAATATCTATGAAATGCAATAAAGTGAAGCACAATAAACAAGATATGTCTGTATATCCACACAGCAGAATATTATTCAACTTGGAAAAGGGAGTAATTCTATCACTGTTTTTGAAAAAAGCAAACTTAAAATTATTGTAAATTTCAATTAGATAAATAAATGTAAGGGTATCCAGGAAGTTAAAAAAAAAGTGTATATATTTGAGATATGTAGAATATTTCTACTAAGTATTAAAGTTTATTATAAAATCATAGTACTTAAAGATTTATGATACTCCTTTAGGAATAGACAAATCAGTGGAAAAGAATAGGAAGTCCCTAAATAGACCCAAGTGTATTGGGAATTTGAAATACAATCCAGATGGCATCTCAAAGCAGTAGAGAACAGAGTATTAATAAGTGTTGCTGGAAATGGCTTGCACTTTGGAAAACAAAGCTGCATACACCACTAATTTTATCCAGATAAATATCAGATGGATTGTATTCATCTGCTAGGGCTGCCATAACAGAATACCACAGACTGTGTGGCTTAAACGATAGAAATTTGTGTTCTCACAGTTGTGGAGGCTCCAAGTCCAAGGTTAAGGTGCCGGCAGGGTTGTCTGGTGAGGCCTCTTTCCTTCGGTTGCAGACAGCTGCCTTCACACTGTGTCCTCACACGGCCTTTCCTCTGTGCTCATGTCAAGAGAGAGCCTTCTAGATTCTCTTCCTCTTCGTATAAACACACGCAATCCTACTGGATTGGGGTCCCACCCTTATGACCTCAGCTAGCCTGAATTACAGTCATCCCTTGGTATCCCCAGTAAGGGACTGGTTCCAGGACCCTCCTCAGTTACCAAAATTCAAGGATGCTCAAGTCCCTTATATAAAATGGTGTAGTATTTGCATATAACCTACACACATCCTCCCATATACTTTAAATCATCTCTAGATTACTTATAATACTTAATACAATGGAAATGCTATATAAACAGTTGTAAATACAACATAAATGCTGTGTAAATAGTTGCTGGTGTGCAGCAAATTCAAGTTTTGCTTGTTGGAACTTTCTGGATTTTTTTTTTTTTTGAACTTTTTCCATCCGTGTTTGGTTGAATCCGCTGACACAGAACCCATGAATACAGAGGACCGACTGTATCTCTGTGAAGGCCTTCCGAATACAGTTACGTCCGGGGTGTTGTCCTTAAAAAGAAAAGTCAGCTATTTTACCAGCAAAGATGGGTTTATTTGGGAATAGTACTTAATAGACTTGCAATTCAGGACAAGCATGCTACAGCAAAAACTATAGGCAAGTCCAACAAACAAAGGAGAGGAATGTTATTTTATAGAGAAAAAGGAAGACGCTGGGAGGGGTTGTTTTGAATGGAAGTCCTTTGGAGAGAAGTGAGAGTTCAGGGTGACAATAGTTTCTCATTGGCCGAGTTTGCTGGGGTAGTTGATTTCTTGTAGGAGATGTCCTGTTGGGGCTTGTAATTGAGGGGTCTTTTCCTGTTGCTGATTCTTCTGTTGGGGTTTGAAATTGACAGTGCTTCCAGTAATCGCCTTGAGTGGTACTTCATGACTTCATGAGAGCTCCCCCTGCTGGCCGCCTCGCTCCATTTTAATGAGGCTTCCCTTTATTAATTTTTACGGGGGTATGGCTTCACCCTCTGAGTTTGGGGAAACACATTTCAGTTCATAACTTCAATCAGAGATTTAAGTATAACAAATAGAACCATAAAAATACTAGGAAAATAGGAGCAAGTATTTTTATAATGTGAGTTTGGGAAGGCCAAGCATGTTACAAAATCCACAGTTCATTAAGTAAAAGTTTTGACTGGATTTTTAAAAAAATTCTATATGGTAAAAATCTCCCAATTAACAAATTAAGAAAAATATTTGCTACCTGAATAACAAAAGGTTAATTTCTTTAAATTTAATTTCTCTGAAAAATCAATAAGATAAAAAAGAGCCCCCTTTTCTTAAAAAAAAATGCACAAACAGCATGAATAGGCAATGTAAAAAGGAGAGATGTAAAGGGTCAAATATGTGAAGAGACATTTACCTTCAAAAGTAATATAAGAATTGTGCCTCCGAAAAACACTGAGATCCATTTGAAAAAACAACAACAACAACTGAGATCCAGGCTATTGATGTTTTTAATTTTTGCTGAAATCCAGTGTCATCCATCAACTGTTAAAGGAAGTGAGAAGTTGTTTTGATAGCTGGAGTGGAAACTGGTACCATCTTCCCAAAGGGTAGTTTGGAATATGTGTCAAAATATTTATTGTTCACACTCTGACTCAGCATTCTCACTTCTAGGAATTTACCCGAAGGAGAATCTCATAAATAATAAAGGACAGTAAGAATTTCATCAGAGCACTGTTATAATGTCAAAAAATTGTATTTTTGTCCATCAATAGGGATTGGTTAAATAGTGTCGATGGAAAATTAATCAGTCGATCTAAGAAAGAAATGGAAATTTTTATTGGAACCAAATTGAGGATTATAACCCGGGAAGAGCATCTCAGAAAGCTCTGAGAACTGTTCCACCCTTTACAGGTCAAAGCAGAGTTATATAAGTTTTTTGAGACAGAGGGCTGTACATCCAATGATGGATTATTGACAGTTTGCATAATACGGATCTGCAGGTACAAAGTGGTGGGTCATGTGACCCCTTACAAGATCAAGAAGGAACGTAATCTTTTAAGGTGTTGCCTTGTTGATGCTAGGAGAATGTTGCACTTGATGGTTGCGAGGTGTTTCTGCGGAAGGGGAGGTTTGCGTGATGCATAATGCACATACACAGTGCACAGTGCAGGGAGAGAGGCGGCCAAATGGCAGAGAAAATTTTTTATGTCTCAGTTTTTCTTGTCTTGCCATAAAATATGAATTTTATTTCACATAAGTTATATATAGACAGACAGTGTTATACTATAGCATCATTAAATGATGTACATCTGTGTGTACTGAGTGAAGAGCATATTGCAGAACAGCCTGTGAGATTGTATGTACAAAGACGGAAAGTAAGATGTCTGCAAAGATGTTCACCAAAATGTTCCCTCCAATGGCAGGGTTTCCGTTGATTTTTATTTCCGTCTTTCTACGTTTGGAGTAATTTTACAAACAAATAACGATTATTATTGTAATAAAGGCAACAAAGTGTCACCACCACCACCCACCCCCCCCCCCGGGAAATCAATTACTCCCTCCTCTGAAGGGGGCGGGGGGGGGTGCCACGTGAGGTGACCACATAGTGCAGGAAACAGAAACAGGGACTCCTGTTCTTTCCACGCAGGATCTCACCACCGCACCATCAGCCTAAGCCACTTGTATTTCAAACCCAGGAGTGGTTTTTTTTTTTTTTTTTTTTTTTTACTACTGTCAATTAAGTTAAATAAATTCAGTTATCTGCACGTGCATTATTCATTTCGTGTACAGTCTCTGTCTTCCTCCCTATTCCTTAGGTATTAACAGCCAAATGCAAAATCTGACCATATTTTTAAGTAAACACACGGCATAGAAATCATAAACGATATTCCAAATTTAAGTGTGAATTCGCCTGGGATTGTCTTTGTACTAATGGTTCTCTCCAACAGCCTGGATAACCCAGAGCTGTTTGGTGGAGCCAAATGGTAAGTGTCCGGAAATTTGCCGACACAGCCATTTGGGCATCAATGTTGTGACTCTTGCTTCACATTTGTTTGTTTGTTTTTTAAATAAATTTATTTATTTATTTATTTTTGGCTGCGTTGGGTCTTCGTTGCTACGCGCGGGCTTTCTCTAGTTGCGGCGAGCGGGGGCTACTCTTCGTTGCGGTGTGCGGGCTTATTGCGGTGGCTTCTCTTGTTGCAGAGCACGGGCTCTAGGCACATGGGCTTCAGTAGTTGTGGCTCGTGGGCTCTAGAGGGCAGGCTCAGTAGTTGTGGCGCATGGGCTTAGTTGCTCCACGGCATGTGGGATCTTCCCGGGCCAGGGCTCGAACCCATGTCCCCTGCGTTGGCAGGTGGATTCTTAACCACTACGCCACCAGGGGAGTCCCTCACATTAGTATTTGAACCGGGGCTCTTTCCTCATAATTCTTCTAACAGATACGTGTTTAACACATATTATTCTTATGTTTTTCTAGCACTTCCTAAGAGTTGTGGCCGTGCTGCCAGTTTGTGAATTCTTTGGAAAGAACAAAATGTGTTTTTTATGGTTTTATTTTTCCAGAAGATAAAACATGCACTATTAAGTTTCTGAAGCCAAAGCACAAAATTCTGAAGCCAAAGTCAGTAGTTGTTCAAACAAAAGAAGAGTGAGGCTCAAATATCATGGTATTCCCTGCGAACAAGTGAGAAAGGGCAAAATTGGGGAGATCATCATGTTCTGATAGGTCATAGATGGACGATTAAAAGGGTCTGGTGAAATCCAGGAAACGGATGTAATTAAGATGATAGATGATATTAAGGTGGAAAGAATGGCATTTCTAAAAGAAAATAAATATAAATTATGTCACATGACCCGCCAAAAGTCTAGAGGCAGTGCTAATAGATTTTGCTTTTTCAATAGGTTTCGTCTGAACTCTGTAGCAACCCTTTCTCACTCCAGCTTCTGCTAGTTTAACAATTTAGGTTTAACCCTTTTGTTCATTTTCCCTTCCTCTGCCAGAAGCATTTATAACCCTCACCCAGACCTTTAGAAATTCAATGATTCAGATGATAACTTTCTACGATCAAATTTAGAAATAAAATTTAAAAAGGGGGATACGAATGAGCACTTCTAGAACAGGTATCAGATAAAAGGAAAGGAATCTTTGAATTAAATCAGAGAGTAGAATGTGAGAGTAGAACAAGAACGTGAAGGACTTCCCTGGTGGCGCAGTGGTTAGGAATCCGCCTGCCAATGCAGGGGACACGGGTTCGAGCCCTGGTCTGGGAAGATCCCACATGCTGCGGAGCAACTAAGCCCATGCGCCACAACTACTGAGCCCACGTGCCACAGCTACTGAAGCCCGCATGCCTAGAGCCCGTGCTCCGCAACAAGAGAAGCCACTGCAATGAGAAGCCCACGTGCAGCAAGGAAGAGTAGCCCCCGCTCGACGCAACTAGAGAAAAGCCTGCGTGCAGCAACGAAGATGCAATGCAGCCAAAAATAAATAAATAAATTTATTAAAAAAAAAAAAAAAGAACGTGAAGAGTGCATCCCACTTCAAGCGGACGTTTTGGGTGGAGGTACCACAGGCATCAAATTGCCCTGATCATTTATGAGAAATGACTTCATGTCTATGGCTGAAACACCCTTCCCACCCTACCAGAAAGTAGCCAAGTGAATAATGGAACAATAACACACTGTATGTATAATAGCATCTGTTATATCATTTACCCACAAACCACCAGGTATTGCTATTCCCGTTTACAGGAGTGGAAACTGAGTGCCCGGATGACACAGCTCAGCAGTGCTGAGTGCAGCTCTGTCAGGGACATTGCTTTTTGACTCACAACCCCATGCTTCCTCTCTAAGAGATGCTGTTGCTTTCTAGAATCCCTAGAGCTAGAACCCGCTTGTTATGTTCATCTTTCACCCCTGCGTCAGCCCCAGAAACCTCTTGAGTGACTCAGTAGTTTCTGTCACCAAATAAATTACTCTTTTGGCAAACTTGCAAAATGACTGAATTATGGCTTCCTTTGTGGGAAATTGAGATATATCAAAGCTAAGAGGTGGTCAGAGTCATACAGGACACATAGCAACCTGTTGGAAGTGTTTGGTTAAGTCAAGGTCCAGGGTCAGTCATTCTAAACAAGCTGAGAGCTTTGCGGTTCTGGTGGTGAAGACCATGTAATGACAAGCTCTTACTTAGATTAACTTGGAGATATTAAAACTCTCTTTCAAGCATCTTAGAATTACCTCTTAATGTGCAATCAACTTTTGATGTGGAAAAAAACCTTTATGCTGGTGATAGGAAACAGCAGCTAATCCTCTATTCTGGACATTTGACTTTAGAATTCAGAGAGGGACTCTCTTATATTATTCGTTTATTCACACGTATCTCCCAACCCCTCTGGTTTCCTCTAGGAATAACCTTACTCCCAACTAGATGCTATTTGTGGCCTAGAACCCAATGATTGAGAATTATCTGTATTGATCTGGGTCAATACAAAATAGTTGCTGGGAACCAGTGGAAGCCAAATGTCTGCTATAACAGAATACCATAGACTAGGTAGCTCAAACAGCAGAAATTCATTTTGCACAGCTCTGTAGGCTGGGAAGTCTGAGACCAGGGTGCCAGCATGGTCAGGTTCTGGTGAGGGCTCTCTTCCTGACTTACAGATGGCCACCTTCTTGCTATGACCTCACATGGAAGGGAGAAAGAGAGAGAGATTCTCTCTCATGTCTCTCATAAGGGCACTAATCCTGTTACCGACCAGGGTTCTTAGCCTCCTTAATCAATAGAAATTGATCAGAGGCCAGACAAGAAATTCAGGCAAGGCTTTATTGGGGGCCCTGCTGCAGCTGGGGGGTGGGGGTGAGAACAAATAATAGGTTCTCTTGCTTGCTCACTCCCCAAGGTGGGGTGAACTGGTTCCTTATATGAGGTGAGGGTAGGGGCAGGTCCAGGGGTCGGGCTGGAGGGGTGGCTTAGGTGTTTTGCCCACCCCTTTGGTGATTTTGTGTGCAGAGGGCATGTGCAGTACCCTGCTTTTCCTCCTGACACCCTTTTTTTTTGCTCCTGGCTCTGCAGAAGTGGCGGTTGGGTTTTTGGTCTTTTTGTATCTTTTAGTCCATAATTTTCCCCAACTGCACTTTGTACAGTTATTTTTAGTCCCTTATAGTTTCTCTGTTGCTTGGGGAGACGTTTGTCCAGGTGCAAACATTCAGCAAAGGGTCCCAGGTCCCAGGCCTGTCTCAGTCCCATTCATGAGGGTTCAACCCTCATGACCTAATTACCTACCAAAAGCCCCACCTCCAAATATCATCACATTGGAGACTTAGGCTTCAACATGTGAATTTGGGGGGTGGCGGGAGGACACACACATTCAGCCTATAGCATAATAATTTGGAAGTATCTTGAGAATGCCCTTAAAAACTGTTATGTTTATCTCAAATACTCTCCAGCATTAGAAGAAAGAAAAATTCACAAGGATTCACCCTGTAGTGTTAGCTCAGGACTTAGAGGTGAGGCATAAACCTGTGATGTCTTCAGGATTCTACTAGGGATAAACGGCGTATGATTTCTTCGTTGGAGTGTGTACCAAGTTTGACCTTGTGAAAGATACCATTGCACAATGGGGGCTGCAACCTGGCTGTGCTCTTGACTGTAATCCTGCTTTGTTTTTTTGGGGTGGGGGGAGGAACAGGCAGAGCCATCAAGGATGATTGTAATTGATTCCAAGTAGTATTGTTAAATGGACCAGGATTGCTGAGAAATAGGTGTGAGTCTCTCTACTTTGGATGCAAAGGATAAATGCAGTGGGTGTCACAGCCAGAATAGTAATTATGTCATCTGCCTTGTCCAGGAATGTGATTTAGTAATTGCAACATTTTCTCCCCATCATTGAAGCTTGTAATTATAGTGCAACTAACGGGATTATGTGCTAACTTGGGCTGTTTCAATCACCTCTTTTATTCTGAAATGTAATGGTAAAATTCCACAGTTGTTCCCAGGCTGCTGATTCTTTTCAACATCTATTATCTTGTAACTCTTAACAGAGTTCAATACTAAGGAGAGGAGGTGAAAATGCTCTGGGCATTTCATAACAGAGGCCTTTAGGCAGAGCAGACTTCAGGCTTGATGAGAAAGCATAAACAGTAAGGGAGTTTCACATTTCCAACCAGAATAAAATTTTCCCTTTGAAAGTGAATCGTCTATTTTATGTTTCAAAGATGGCAGATGTTTCTGGGATATGGCGAAGTCTGCAAGCCATATTTTATATGCACTGATTAAGGAAACCCTCCCTTTAAATCTAAGGAGCAGATTTAGGTTAATTAATGCCTGGATACTAAACTGTGTGTTAGGATGTCACCTTTCATGTGGAAGCCTCATTAAGATGTTCATTATGGGACTTCCCTGGTGGCTCAGTGGTTAAGAATCCGCCTGCCAATGCAGGGGACACGGGTTGGAGCCCTGGTCCGGGAAGATCCCACATACCGTAGAGCAACTAACCCCGTGAGCCACAACTACTGAGCCCGCGAGCCACAACTACTGAAGCCTGTGAGCCTAGAGCCTGTGCTGCGCATCAGGAGAAGCCACCGCAAGGAGAAGCCCGCGCACCGCAATGAAGAGTAGCCCCCGCTCACCGCAACTAGAGAAAGCCGGCGCGCAGCAACGAAGACCCAACGCACTCAAAAATAAGTAAATAATTTTTAAAAACCTACATAAATAAATATTTTTAAAAATACCTATAAAGGTGTTCATTACATGTATGTATCTTTTCAGATCCCATTACAACAAACTTCAGGGGTTATCCAAGATACTTTGACTATACAGGAATAAAGGGACCTTAGACACTGCATGAAATAAAGCTGATAGCGAAGGTGGAAAAAGGTGGAAAACTCCCTTTTGTTGTAAGATGACTTACACGCTCGTATACCGTACTGTACAGTGTTCTCAATAATCTGAGTGCATCTAGGAAGCTAATATTGCGTGGAGCCAACCCAGACCTACACATTTGGTCTTAAACTGGGCGCCAATTACTGGGCGCTAATACTGACTTGATTCCAATTTCATTCCTGTTGTACGGGTGCACGGATGGAACTCTGCAATCCAGAGGCGTGCAGTTATAACTAAGCAAACATCTGTGATCCTAAAATAACAACAACAACAACAAAAGGAGGCAATCTAAGAACAGCTTGTTTTCTTGAAAGAAAAATTGTGGCATCAAGTGCAGTGTCACCTTTGGAGGTGACAGAAAAATCCCTAAATTAGACCTGCTTGGAGCTAGCCAGGCCAGACATTAACAACATGGTTTTCAGGGTGTCATAGACACGGGGCTGGGAGGGAAGCAAATACACAGGTGTGAGACCGGAAGGAGACCCAGCCCCATCTCGCCTCCGCGGGCGTCCCCCAACGCCCCATTTTTTTGAACCCTCTCCTCCCATGTCCTGGCCTGATGGTTGGCGATGCAGCGCCCCCTTGCGGTTGCTCCCGGGAAATTACACTCGTCAAATCCACCCACGATGGATGGATGTTGACAAGCATCTGAACATGTAAACTGATCAAGGGGAAGGAAACTGTAATGTTGGGATTGGTTGTTAGCAAGCCAACTTCGGACCAGCTGGATCGTGTTGTTAATAGGTAAACTGAGGCGCACTAAAATTTTTGAAGAGTTTATTTAGGCATGCGTGGAGTCGAATCCGGCAACGCCAAACCAAAGGTAATTAGCGGTCCACCGACAGGCATAGGGCAAGGTGTTTATAGAGAAGATGCTGAAGCAAAGCAACTATTAGGTATAGCTTAAGCGGTTGTCTTAGGTGGGAAGACCTAGCTGGCTGTTTGTGATTGGTCTTAAGTTTCACTTTCTCAAGTTCTCAGGCTTCTTGGTTTTGGTTAGTTTACTAAGGCTACTAAGGAATTAGAGCCAACTCAGTGTGATAGCATCCTTGTTTAATTCTCTAACGGCGTGTAATGTAGGTCACAGCCTAGAGGGAGGAGTCTCAGGGTGACATTGGCAGTGTCCATCCAGTCACTCCCCAGGGCACGGGGAGAGAAAGCCAGTCCCAGCTGAGGACACTCACCTGTTAGGGTTTCCTTGGCAAGACTGTCCCTGGATTAAACAAATGACCTAAGAAACTTTAGTTGCAAGACTCTTCTCCTACTGGTCACGTGAGTTCCCAGGTAGCTGGTCTACCAGGAGAGTGTGCTGGCCCAGCAGACAAGAACTTTCCAGGCCACCTTACAGTTAAAGTTTTCATGAGCAGTTAATCAGGCAGCTGCTGCAGCATTTAGCTTCTGTGGCCAGACTGCTTAGCCTCAAATTCTGGTCCTCTCTCTTACTAGTTGTATGACCTTGGGCAAATTTCTTAACTTTCATGCATCAGTTTCCTCATCTGTAAAGTGGCTTTAAGAATAGTACTTAGAAGAATTAAATGAGGTCATACATAGGATGGTGCATTTAGCACAGGGCCTGGCACATAATAAGCACTCAGTAAATGTTAGCTATTGTTTTTATTAATGGTTTTATACAGCTGTCTCTTGAACTTGTTTAATATTAGCGTCTGCCACAGGAGATGAGCCATTCTTGGCATGCCAGAAAATAGTGTTTCTGGGTTCAGATGGCTGGGACCAGCCTCTGGATAAAGGAGGCAGGTTGACCAAGGTAACTGCCCCTGTGTGGAAGTGGATGGGGTACTCATCGACACCCCTGTCTCCCTGCCCTTGTTCATGGCCCTGCAGTGGTGTGCAGCTATTTTCCTGTGATGTTTTAGCACATACTGATTATTCTAGTGACTTTATAATTTTTGAGTCTTCTCAATTAGATCTTTAGAGGACAAAAATCCTGCCTTATTTTTTCCCCTATGCCCTCTCCATTAGCTAAAAGATGGACACTCAGTAAATACTTCCCAGATGAGATGATAAGGTTTATAGAGAATTCAGAACAAATGGAAGCATGTCCCAAAAAATGAAATAGATGGGAAAAATGAAAACTAGAAAACTAGAGAGGGGATGTTAAGACATTCTTAAATGAACCATCTGGAAGAGCTCACTGAAGTCACAGCTAAGAGGACAGGTGGCTCTTAGGGGAAGAAAGTCCCAAGACTGCCACACTCTTGCGTGTGCTGGCCTGGGCAGCAGTGTAGACCAGTTCGCAGCGGTTGCCAGAGAAGCCATGGGATGACTTCCGTGGTCACCCTAACAAGGTGGCCACGGAGAAGACCCCATGCCTCTCTGGGCCCTGGGAGAAGCCTGGAATGGAGAGTAGGGGATCGTGACTAAGGCAGTCAGGGGAGAGCACTTGGCTTTGGGTCAGAAGGTGGAAGTAAGCATGCTGTGTGCCGAGCTCCGTCTCTCGGTTCCATGCCCACGTGCTCACTCTGTGGTTCTGGTTCTCTCGTGTGTCCATCACAGCTTTGTGGGCTTCAGAGTCAGCTTCCCTGCTCGTGTGCTCTAGTCCCTTGTGATGGCTTCATAGGCCCCCTGCAGGCCTATATTTGTGGCCTCACCTGGGAGATTCCTGTATGTGTGTCCTGTAAATCACTGCAAACTTCACTCTCATTCAACCCAACATCCATTTATTTAGGATCTAAAATATTGCCGTGGTGCTATTAGAGCCCAAATTATAGACTGTTTAGAGTAAACAGGATCTTGGAGATTTCTAACTCACCCAGTCTTACAAATGAAGAAACTAAAGCTCAGAGAGTTTGAGTTACTTACCCAAGGTCACACAGCCATCTTGGGGGCGGAGATGAATGGGGAAGCCTGATGCTCCATTCCACACTCTCAACAAATGTAGACTTTCTCAGGATTTAGGTTGACTCATCGGCTAAACTTTTAGTTGTTTCATTCAAAGGAAAAATTCATTACATATCTCTACTGGAATTATTTGTAGGATTCCAGGCACTGCTAAAATAGGTAGGTCTGGGCTGGAAATCAGAAGAAGAATTTCTGTAAAATTTTGGGCCAGTTTTTAAAACCTGATGGAAGGTGTATGGCTTGTACATACTGGGGCTTTCAAACATTTTTCATTCACTTGTGGAGTGTTTTTTCATTCACTTGTGGAGTGTTTTTTCATTCTGGAGAAGATTTAGACATTGAATGTACAAAAAGGATTAACTTTGCCTGCTATATACTTACCCTGGCCTGTAGCCTCTAATAAGCACAAGCTAATGGGCAGGATGTTAATTCACAGACCACGCATTTGCCAGACACGTGACACAGACCACGGGCAAAATGAGCTTCCTCTTAGCGAATGCTTCTCGGCACCTGGCCTTCTCCCAGCAACTCCTCCCCTGGAACTCCTGGAGTTGAGCTGGGGGATAGTTTGATCCACAGTTGCCAGGTGTCAGGAGGCTTCAGATAAGCCTGGAAGGGAAATGGAGAGGGTGTTCTGGTCAGGAGCAACTGTCTCCTCAGGGGAGTGGCCATTCCAAGTTCACACGTGCTTGTATGTGCGTCCTATATAATGTGCTTACGATCTGTGTTCTGTCGAGGACGAATAAGTGGCTGTGTTGGTCACGAGAGTGGATTGCAATAAAACAATGACAATAATAATAATAACTACAGTCACACTGGCTTGGCTTGAGCCAGCACTTGGCTTTATCCGTCTAGAAATGGTTTCGCAGAGTAATGGTGAGGCTACTGGCCTGGAGCTTCCACTTATCCCTCAGTTGAGAGTAGGACGAGGCTGTCTGGACCTTCCTGCTGGCTCCTCATTCCTCTCTCGGTATTGATCTACTCTACCACCAGGCGACATCTCTTTGCATTACCTAGCCTACGTTCGTACTGCCCGATGCACAGCAGGCCAATAAATCGAGAGATAAGGTGTTGGGGCATGGAAGAGTGACTTTATTCAGAAAGCCAGCAGACCAAGAAGATGGTGAACTACTGTCCCAAAGAACCATCTTCCCGGAGTGAGAATTCAGGCTTCTTTTATACTAAAGGGGCAGGGGGTGTGGCTGGTAGTTGCAGACTTCTTGATGTAGGAATCTTTTGTTTTTGCACCTGTCCCCATAGGTCAGGTCACGGTGTTCCTATAAACCTCCAACAAGACAACTGTTGTCCTCTGTTCTGCAACTTTTTATCTCTATATGAATGGAAAGGTGTTTTACCTTTAAAGGTCAGAGCTTTGAGAATAGGCTCTCCTGTATATTTCAGGCTCTAGGCAACATTCTTTTACAGAAGGTGCAGAGCCAGCATGACTAAGCACAGGAAACAGAGTACAAGGGTTAGAGCTAAAGGAATAGATCCAATATGGAGTCACGTTTGTTCTTCTCTATTACATTTCCTTGGAAGCATGTTTCAAAACCTGTCTCCTCTGGGTTTGCACAAGTCCACTCTCCAGGCCACGGAATGGCCTTGTCGGTGGTGGTGCACACGACACAGCCTGTCCTCGGGCTTGTCCGCTCTCCAAATGGACACCTCTGCCTCGGACCCACCGTGAACCAGCCTCTAACCCTGCACCTGTGCTGTGTCCCCCCCAGGTCTCCCAGGCAGCAGCGGACCTCCTGGCGTACTGTGAAGCTCACGTGCGGGAGGACCCTCTCATCATTCCAGTGCCTGCGTCAGAAAACCCCTTCCGAGAGAAGAAGTTCTTTTGTACCATCCTCTGACTCCGTTTGCTATGAAAACGTCTCCTTTCCTGTCCGTAAAATCCCTTGTAGAGACCGCGCATGCTCATAGCTTTAGGGAGCTCTGCCCACACCCACCCCCGCCCAACCAGGGTCGCCCAGGCCTGTCTCCTCTTTTCATTGGTTTTCTTCATTGCATTCTATTTCACTTTTTCTTTTCATTTTCATGTTATTTTCATTATTAGAAAAGGAAATAGGCATTTTTGTAGCCAAATAACAAATGTGCCAAGTAAAAATAAGTATGGGTTTAAGGACTTAAATTTTTTTAACATCAATTCCCAAGTTTACATAGGTCAAGTGTATACATTTCAGTGGATAATTTATTGAGAAGTGGATAATTTATTGAGAAAACAATCCCCCATTCGTGATCATTCAGTGTCAAATTAGATCATTTTGACCAACTGAAGTATATGGGTAAAGTTTCCATCTCTCTTCCTGGAGAAAGCCGTTCTGGAAGTTCTCTATTTCCTGCTTTTCTGTCATCCTATTTAAAGAAGAAATAACCCACATCATCGGATGGTTTTCTAAACGTGGGTCATCCTGGGGCCTTGTGGCCCAGCCCCTGAGGGAGGGTCCAGACCCCTGTTTCCCACTGATTGTCATTGATCCCTTTGGAGGTGGTCCTTCTACGAATGTAGGTGTTGGGTGGATATTGGAGTGAGCTTAACTGTAAATGTCACACCATTACCTCTGTTTATGTGCGCCAGCCCGGCGGGCCAGGGGCACATGTCTTCTCTCCAAATGCCACCTCATCCTGCTCCCTCCTATTCTGGCTCCTGCTCTGCATGGGCTGCATTAATAAGGGCCTGTTCTGGGGAATTCCCTGGCAGTCCAGAGGTTAGGACTCTGTGTTTCCACTGCAGGGGTCCTGGGTTCGATCCCTGGTTAGGGAACTAAGATCCCACAAGTTGTGTGGCGTGGCCAAAAAATAACAATAATAATAATAACAAAAATAAGGGCCTGTTCTGGGTACAGCACTGGGTCCTGTGGGGTTTCACCAGGGTGGCCCCTGCCGCAGAGGAGTGAGTGAGGGGCAGCAGCTCACCACGTAGCATCCACTGATCAGAGCATTCACACGTATCCACTTATTTAATCCTCCAACAATAAATAAATGCCGTGAGAGTATGTCTGTTCTAAAGAGAGGGAAACTGAGGCACAAAAAGACCATGTAGTTTCCCCAAGGTTATAGATGGTGAGCCGGAAGACTGGGACCTGAGCCCCTGAGCTCCACTGCCTTCCAGGCCTACCTGTTTGTAGGCAGGTAGGTAGACCTGCAGACAACCTGAGCCACATGCCACAAAGCACCGTTGCTGGGGTCCGCTTAGCAGCACACTTCTCTTCCCATCTTCGCCAGGAGCAGGCGTGTTGGGCCCATATTCTGGCAGCTTATGGAAGATGAAACGTGGCTGCTGCCATGGAATGCTAGGCGGCTCTCGATTTTTCTTAGACAGACTTGCAAGCCCCACCTCAAACAAACTCCTACCACCCCGGATGAAGGAAGGGAATAAACCACAGGGGCAGAGAGCACTCTGTCCAAGTATGTCCTGTTCCATTTGTTTGGAAACTGTCTCCCTTCCTGGCTCTGGCAGTGGCTTCACTGTAGGGCAAGCCATTGTGTGCCTGGAACCTGCAAACTGGGGATAATGGTAGTTATTCTTCCTGCCTTTCTGTCTAGGACAGAGGGAGGTGCTACATAGATGAAAGCTCTGATTATCATTTAAAACAAATGTGCTAAATGCCAGGCTATAGTATAGGGAAGAATGCATGACTTCAAAGATCCATGGTTCAGTTGGAGGGATCATGTAAAACCGCCTACAGAGAGGCAAATGTCATTTTCAGATCAATTAATGACTTGCTACCCTCATAAATGGTTTTAGTACATTTTTATTCTTTGCTTCTTCTGTTGAAACCCATTCTTTGTTTCATGAAAGCTCCCTGATAATAACACTGTTGTTAGGAAGCTGTGTGCTCAAACTACAGCAGAATTGTATGCTGTCTGTGATAATAGGACTTCCAATCCTCCTCTGTTTTGGTTTATGACCAGGATCTCTTTATTCTGTGGTCCACATCAACATCATGAACCTGATAAAGCAAAGCACAATCCATAAAAGCACATCAGAGAAGCTGGGAAAGTGGGACAGCATGGAAACTGGCTAAATCAGGTCAAGAAAATAATGTGCTCCTCCTAGTCTTCACCAGACTTTCTCCCCTTTGTTTTCACTTTCAACATCCCTCCATATTCTGCCTCCACTTTTTCCCTCTTTTTCCTTCTCCTCCTCTCTTCCTTGCACCCCTCCATGAGATGCTTTTTGTCCTTTTACTACACCTTTTCCTTCCAAACCTATGGCGTTTTGTGTGGCTTGCCCCTTTTAACGTATCCCTGAACTCATCGCTGCCCTTAAAGGCAAGTTCGTGAACATGCGCTGTGAGACACGCAAACATGTGGATGAGCCCCTCCCCCCCCAGCAATCGCCGGGAGCTGATGAAGCTGCCTATAGCGGGCAGTTGTCATATGGTGTTTCTAGCTTGGCTGTCCAGCACCTGACCCCTTTCCTAAAGGGGGAAATCATGAAATCACCCCTATGTATAAATGTAGGGATGCAGTGCCCCCAGCACAGTGGATGCTGAAGTGGGGAGGTCTTCTCTGTCTCTCAGGTGCATCCCCTTTTCCAGCACCAGACCGGCCAGTGACCCAGGGTGAACTCCTTGGACTCCCATGCTTGGGATTGTGAGCTTGGTGCAAGTGACACAGAAATTAAGCGATGCTGAGATTCGTTTCATGGGACCTGTGGTGGTCCAGGGGTGGCAGTGGTCCAGCAGGGGAAGTGTCTAGGATTGGCAGGCGTGGTGTGTCCACTGGTAGTAATGTCCAGGGATGGCGGAGTCCTGAGCAGACCATTTCTTCTTCGTTTCTTGGCCCCCACCCATCTTCCCAGGCCTCCTTTCTAGTTTTCTGTCAATTCTGTGAGCCGCCAAGCTCCATCCAATAAATTCCTCATTCTTCTGTGAAATAGCTTGGGTTGAATGTACATATCATATGACCTAAAAACTCCACTCCTCTGCCCAACAGAAATGTGTACGTATATTCACCAAAAGAAATGTACTAGAATGTTCACAGAAGCACTGTTCATAATAACCCTGAACTGGAAAGTACCCAAATACCCACGTTGAATGGATAAACTAGGGTATATTTGCACAGTGAAGTCCTACACAGCAAGGAGAAGGGGTGCTCCTGCTGCCACACACACGGCACCATGTAAGTCTCACGAGAGGCGGCAAGTTCGTACTGTATGGTTCCATTTATATCAAGTGTGAAACCCAGCAAAGTTCGCCTCTGCTGTTGCAAGTAGGGATATGAGTTACTCCTGGGGGGATGGTAGCCAGAAGGGCACAAGGGAGATTCTCGGACCTTCTGTTCTTTGATCGGGTTGCTGGTCACCTGGGCGTATCTAGGTTGTGAAAATTCTTTGAGCTGTACCCTTGTGGTTTGTGCCCTTTTCTGTATGGATGTTGTACTTCAATAAAAAGTTGGTTTTGTGCCTAGCAATGGGGAATCCTGTGGTTATTTTTTTTCCTTTTTTTTTTTTTTTTTGGCACTTTGCTCAACTTTTTACTCCTGTTTAGGTATAACATCATTAGTGGGGCATTTAAGTGTATTTAACAACATTCTGAAATACGAAATACTTGTAATCCACAGCTCTCTGGACAGAGAATAGCTCTCAGCACAACGCAGACGGTTGCCTATGAATGGGGCATGTGAGTGCCGTGCGTGGAATCTGTGTCTTTGGGGAGAACAGTGAGGAATCCTCCTGGGATTTCCCACTCGGCTCAGCCTCTGTCAATGAGGCCAGTGACCTACCCTGAGCCTCTCCTGCCTTCCAACCACTGGAATGAATGGCCGGCCACAAAAACCTATTATCAGACACCACCTCTGGGGGAAGGAGCTGCTACAGGCACCAGCTGGCTTTGTGATGATGCATCTTCTGAATGCAACCCGGTCTCCCAAATACACTGAAGCAAACATGGCTCCCTCAACTCTGCTCCCACCTACAGGGGCACTGGGCCCCCTTCCAAACCTCTGATGAGTCCGAGGTCCCCCAGGGCTGTCTCCTCGGCTCTCAGCTCCCAGGTGGCCTCAGCATTCTCCTTCTTGCAGCTCTGAAACGTTGAATCCCAGGGTGATCACAGAGTGGCTTCAGGCTGGGACTCCTGCTACATGAATCCACAGGTCTTACCTTTGATTCTGAGCGCCAGGCCCACGGAACTCAACAGTGAGTCTGAATTGTCAGCAGCCTCCCTCCGAGGGAGCCGCGGGACGGGAGCAAACCAAAGGTCAGAAGGAATTTTGTTCTGATGACTGTTCCAATCTGACATGAAAATAATGATAACAACTAGTGTTTGGGGAATTCCCTGGAGGTCCAGTGGTTAGGACTTAGCACTCTCACTGGTGTGGCCCTGGTTCAATCCCTGGTCAGGGAACTAAGATCCCACAAGATGAGCAACAAGGCCAAAACAACAACAACAAAAAACCACAAAACAACTAGTGTTTTGACCTGAGAAGAACATGGTTGTCATAGATTAGACAGAACTGACCTACACCTCCATCTCCTTCAGCCCTTCAGGGTGGCAGGAAGACACCAGTTTTTATGGAGGACCCAAACGATGCTCTCCACCCCGCCCCATGCTTCAGCTCCATCTCTCGGGGGCACGCCCCTCCGCCCTCCCTGGGACACATAGCCAGAGCAGCAAGGGTGGAGGATAAGTTGGCTGTCTGCCCAGTTTCAGTGTTTCTGGAGGTACGTGTGGGTGAGCTGGTGATAACTCCCACTGGTCAAAACCTGACAACCCATCCAGTTTCTAATAAAACCCTTACACTTGATTCTGCATTAGCTGTAAATAAGTTACTGACTTGTAAGATGTTCAGGCCCGTGCATGGTAGTTAACCAAATGCTGGAGTTATCGTGACCACTTAACCTTTAAAATGGATAAACAACAAGGTCCTACTGGATAGCACAGGGAACTGTACTTCAGTAGCCTATGATAAACCATAATGGAAAAGAATATGAAAAAGAAGGTACAAATATGTATAACTGAGTCACTTTTCTGTACAGCAGAAAGTAACACAACACTGCAAATCAAATATACTTCAATAAAATAAATTTAAAGAAAAAAGAGATTTCCCCAGTGACATAGAGTGGCCTCCGAGGCCCCGCCAGCTCTGGCCCTACGTCTCACCAGAGTCACTTTCACACCTCACTCCCCGCAAAACCCTGTGCTCTGTCCACACTGGCCGTTATTCAAGCCTACCTCACTGGCCCTGTTCCCTGCTGCCACAGGATCTTTGCATCTGCTGCTTCCTTGGCCTAGCACGTTCCTCATTCCTCTCTTGGCCAGGTCGACTTATTTTTCAGATCTCAACTCCAAAGGTGCGAGCCTTCCCTGAACTCTCTGACCAAGTCAAATCTGTTTATAGGTCCTTCCTATGCTGTGAAGCCATCTGTCATTGATGCAGTTTTACATTTGTACAAGTGATCACTCAGTGCCCATCTTCCTCCCTGACTATGCTGTCAACACCACGAGGGCAGAGGTTTTATCCCCGGCACCTAACATATCACCTGGCACATGACGGGCACCCGATAAGTTATTATCCCAATGAATGAGTGCAAGTCACTACCAGTCCCCTTTGTGACCCTGAGCGCTTCTCCTTAGAGGTTCTCATAAGCTGCAAACCAGTGCGGATGAGCTGTCAGAAAACACTGAAATAGTAACTAAGGCAAGGAGCGAGGGAAACGGTTATTTGTTGAGGGCTTACACGTGGATCATTTATTGCAAAGAAAAAAATGTACTCAGCCAAGGAGTTCACGTTCTAATCCTCACAACAATTGTGTTGTAAGATTAATTATCCAAATTCTGAAGATGCATATTCCTCAAATGTAAATGAGGAAGCTAAGTTCAAATTAAGTAACTCGCCCAAGATCAGACAAGTACTAAGTGACTGGATTTGAATCCCAATCAGTCCTCCTGACTTACCACCGCTATAGCGCCTGTAGTTAAATCAAGGAGTCTAAGAGCCAAAAGGTTTTCATATCCCCCCACCCAATATTTTTTTTTAAAAAGCTACTTGGAAGCCAGGGAGAATGCTCTTGACTTTATAGTATGATTATGCTTTCTGGCCATTTAAAAACCACAAAGCACCTGCATGCTATAAACCCACCTTCACGCTGTGCAGCTGAACGCTGGTTTAATTGTAGTAATTCAGGCCAGGGGAGGGCAGCTCCCGGGTAAGTGATGAAAGAACAGCTTGAAGAGGAAAGAAACATTGTCCCGTGAAGCATGAAGGGAACATTAGTCAGCTTAGTTCATGCCTAATGCCCATTGTTTGGAGTTAGGGGGTATTGAAGTGTTTCTGTGACAAAAGTGACCTATTATTACCATGGCCAGGTGTGTGCATAAGTACTAGTTCTCTGACTTTTCCTTCCAAAGCATTTGGAAAATTCTTATCATTTACTTGGAGCTTTTACATTTGTTATATTCTCTCTTTTTGTTTTTAAGTTAAATTAAACTTCATTTAACTCAATTTTACGTAGAAACCAATCCCCAGGCAGAATATAAGAAACCATTGCCCCTGATGAAGTCAGTGCCTTGTAGTTGATGCCACTTGTATAAAACCTGTTTTCTGATCAAATAAGTTATTGTTTCATCTTAGCCCTGCCTGGTCTCTTATACTCAGAAGTACAGATCGGCATCAGCACATCTTGCTGCAGTGAAAATTACATGGGAACAAGAAAATGCAAGAAGAAAGGAGAGGCCCCACTTGGTCAACAAATAATGATTGAGCCAGGAGGTATTTGGGAGACAAAAAAACAAACACACACACACACACACACACACACACACAAAAACAGAGTGCCAAGGAGCCTGGGTCATGGAGTCAGAGGAACTCAGGTTCAAATCCTGGCTCTGCCACTAACTAGCTCGGCCACTGCTCTGAGCTTTCATTTCCTCATCTAGTAAAATGAGTGAGCAACACCTATTTCAGAGGCATTCAGTGGAATAATGTAAGTATTTAGCATTGCCTGGGACATAATGCATGCTCAGTAAATAGGGACTGACTGTATATATCTTTTATTATTGTGGAAACAAAACCGGCTTCAGAATTTAAAATAAGGCTTTGTCATTTACTGTGGAAACAAGACCAGTTTCAGTATTTAAAATAAGACTTTGTCATTTACCAAAGATGCACCAAAGGAAGGAGAGAAGGTAAAACTTACCAGCCAGTAGCTGAGCACCCATCATACTCCAGTACCTTGATACATCAAAATTCCAGGCTTTTCTATACATAAATACAACGTAGGAGGCTCACATTCCAGGAACAGCCTTGTGGAGAAGGGGCCTCGTGGCAGACAGGGAAGGTGGACCTTGTGATAATGACCAATGGAGCAGGTGCTCAAGCCTATAGCTGTAAGTTTGCAAACTTCAGAACTGGTATTTAAAAAGGCAATAACAATATTCATCTGAAGGAGGTCAAAATATTTGCTTGGTAAAACATTCAGGGTCTCTGAGGGACCACAGTATTCACCCAAGGAAGTAAACCATTAAGGGTCTCTCTGATGGCTAGAACTTTCTAACTACGACCAGGTAGTGCTGTCTTTGTGTGGTGAGCTGATTTTTCTCTGTTATCTTCTCCTGGTTTTTACCTCTGACAATTCTGAATGAATACACACTGGACCGAGATGGCAGAGGCTGGACTCCTGCTCTGTGATGCCAGGTCACGCAGGGCATGGAGGAAGGGCTCTTGGAGGCCAGGCTGGGCTGGTGAGGAAGGTCCCCCTGCTGTCCCAGCCGGATGCTGGAGGAGAGATGGCTGGAGAAAGAAACCGGGGGTTCGAATGCCAGGGAGAGTCAGGGGCTTGTCATTTTCCAGGCACAAATTATTTAATTATTGTTACAGACTGAATTGTGTCTCCCTAAAATTCATATGTTGATGTCCTAACCCCCAGTAACTCAGAATGTGACTATATTTGAAGACAGGGTCTTTATCGAGGTAAATCAAATCAAAATGAGGTCTTTAGGGTGGGACCTGATACAATATGTGTGGTGTCCTTATAAGAAGAGATTAGGACACAGACACACACAGAGGGAAGACCGTGTGAGGACACAAGGAGACAGCCACGTGCAAGCCAAGCGGAGACACCTTAGAAGGAACCATTCCTGCCAACACCTTGATCTTGGACTTCTATCCTGCAGAACCGTGAGAAAATAAATGTCTGTTGTTTAAGCCATCCAATCTGTGGTACTTTATTATGGCAGCCCTAGCAAACTAATACCATTTTCTTTTTTTAAGATTTTTTTTTTTGACGTGGACCATTTTTAAAGTCTTTATTGAATCTGCTACAATATTGCTTCTGTTTTATGTTTTGGTTTTTTGGCCCCGAGGCATATGGTATCTTAGCTCCCCGACCAGGGATCAAAACCGCACCCACTGCGTTGGAACGCAAAGTCTTAACTGCTGGATTGCCAGGGAAGTCCCATAACTAATACCATTTTCCATTTTTATTTTTCGGCTTGCAAAATGTTTTATTTATTTAAAAAATTTTTTCCATTTTCAACTTTTTATATAGAGCTTACCAGGTGCCAATCAACCTTCTAAGCACTTTGCAAGTATCACTTTCTAGCTCCTCTTAACAATCCTTAGAGTACTATGATTACGCCCATTTTAGAGATGGCAAAATGAGGTACAAAGAAGTGGAGTGACTGTCTTGTCACCTGAGTAGGAACAGGCAAAGCTGGAACCCAGGAAGTTTCGTGCCAGAGTACATGCTTTAACCACTTTGCTATACTGCCCTTTAGAGTAAGTGGGAAATATTGATAGTCGATACCCAAGGGTTCAAATGAAAATAGTGGGCAGCTGAACAGGGGTCAGAGGATGCAAGTGATGCTGAAGAATCCCAGCAGGTGGTCAGTCATCACGGGGGACAGGAGACATGGGGGCAGGGAACACATATGCCTTCAGATAGCTGGGAGAAAGCCACAGGGCAGATCACAGGGCCAAGCCCCAGTTGTTATGGGTCTGGTTAGTGTAAGATCCGGATTCATGTAATGTCTGGAGAACTAAAATTTGCCAGAAAAGAATTTGGGGTAGAGACCACAGTAGAAGCCTAGTCCTGCAAACTGGGACACACCAGAGGCAACAGAACTCAGGCCTGGGGACCCCAGGCCAGAAGCCTCACGAGCAGAAGAGGTGGTGGACGTGTTCAGAAGAACGTCACAGATTTCAGCCAGGTGACAGGTACTGTTTTCCAAGTCAGCCTCATCAGGACGGAATGGGGATAAAAGTCTACACGTGAGGGCAAGGCTACTTGAGCACAGATTGGAACTGACTGTATGGGACTCAGGAAGCCCAACTCTGGGGACCAGAAAAAGCAGGAGGAGGGAAAAGTAGGAGGAAAACTTTTCCGGGGGCGGCCAACATCCTCTGGGAATGTCCCTTCCTGCCTATGGAGAAAGAGACACCTATTTATATTAATTATCCTGAAGCTTATGGCCGAAGCCGGACTCAACTCCACTAACAGAGAAAGGCTTGGAAAAGGTTTACTGCTGCAAGAAAAAGGATTCCCAGAAGCAAGCAAGGTTGACACCAGAGTATCTTGAAAGAGAAGGAAACAGGATTCCATGTCTTCCAAATGCCGTTATCTTTCTCCATGTTGACATCTGGCATTTTGTAAACATCATACAAGCAGGCTATATTTTTTTTTCTGAAGAGGGGCACTGTTTGAAGAGATGAACTTCTAAGCATCTTGGTTGAAGAGTTCTCCAATACAAAGTATCCTGGGTGCAGAATCTATAATGATTTTGTGATGGTCAACTCTGCATTAATAACACTTTCTTCCTATAATGCAAATGCTGATAAAGTTAAATTAAGATAAACATATTCCACTAATCATGAAAACTAAGAGAAAATAAGTTCCCCCAAATCTACTGAGGATAAATGAAGGACTCATTTAAGAAAACATTGAACTTAAGCTTTGCTAGTAGAATATTTATATTTAAATACACATATGTGATTAATTCATTAGTGATCAGTCAGATATTTATAATATATATTTTTAGCACTCAGATAACAGCAATACATTACCAAGAGTTTATTTGCTCACCAAAGTCTTGACTAACTTGTATATAATTAATGTGAATTATCAGCACACGTTTTACTTCAATACAGCTATTTCCATTTTTTAGAACACGTTTGTTTACTGAACTACTAAATGCTGTAATAAACTATCTTTAGAGCCGTTGCTTTAATTGGGAGAATAGAAATTCCAAAGAAGAAATTCTTTCTAACAGCTAGCCAAAGGAAATGTATATAACAAAAGTAATCAATGCTAGACTTAGAAAAATTCTAATTTTATAATCATCAGTGTCTGCCTCATAAACATTAGACCACACATTTTCTATCAGTTATGAGCTAGTTGTTTTCAGGCACTAATTAATCTAAGTGATTTTTTTAAAATGTACCAATGTATGTGCTGGATCTGGCTGGTACAGTGTTTGAAGTAATGGCAAAAAGGCTCTGGACCATGTGAAATGGGAGAAACACCCAGAGCAGCTCACAATTATTGAGTATTTGCCAGCACAAGTAAGCATATTTAACTCAACTCTCCCAGAATTCTCCATGATGTATTCACTGTTACTACTCCTATCGTACAGATGCGGAAACTGAGCAGGGGTGAGCTGGTAAATGGCAATAAGCAGGTTAGGGAAGGGGGCAGGTACCGATTTGCAGCATTTGCCAATTTCCATGGTGTAAATACTTCCCTCAAGGCTGATGTCAAGTTACCAACATGACATCAACAGGCTTGCAATGTTCCTGAAAATTTAACAATTGGCTGTCATTAGCCAATCAAGTCACGTGCTCAAGTTCACAGGACACAATCAGTAAATGGAAGAGCTGTGATTTGAACCCAGGAAGTCTGACTTCAGACTATGTTCTCAACCACTATGTTAGCTTTTTTTAGAAAGAATAATTCACAAGGGTAAAAAGACAGGAAAAGGACCCCACTGTCCCCAGAGCTGCACCTGAGCCACAGGCACAATCAGGAGTAAATAACTGTCGAACGGCTCTAACTGGAGACTTCAGTAAGAAAAAGTAGATTGTATAATGTAATGAACTCTGAGAGGAAGAAAAATTGACAAATTGGACAGCCCTTAAGTGTGAAGAGATGCTGTATCTTTTGTTTCTATTGTTTCATAAAAATGCCCCATTCCAGAGAGATCCTTAGATGGTGGGGCAGACAATGAAGCTGCCTTTATTTGTGGAGTTGCCACAAATTCCTTTAACCTCTAAGAAATGGAACACAATCAGCAGCGCTCAGCAGACACCTCCCAGGGCAATGTTCTGGAGCTTTCTTCTTGCTGGCCCCCACTCTTCATTCCTGTCAGAGGTTTTATGGAATACCTTGGGAAGCACAAAAGGCATTGTTTCCCCAAATCAGCTTATGAAGGGCATATACAGGCACACCTCAGAGATATTGTGGGTTGGGTCCCAGACCACTGCAATAAAGCGAGTCACACGAATATTGTGGTTTCTCAGTACAAATAAGAGTTATGTTTACACTATACTGTAGTCTATTAAGTGTGCAATAGCATTATGTCTAAAAAAAGTGTACATACCTTAGTAAAAAAATAACGCTGTTGGAAAAATAGCACGGATAGACTTGCTCGACGCAAGATTGCCATAAACCTTCAATTTGTACGAAAAAAAAAAGGCAATATCTGCAAAGCGGAATAACGCGAAACACAACTGAGGTATGCCTATATTCGCCACATTTTTATTTACTATCTACTATGCACTTTGCAGCTTGGCACTCAAACGGCAAAGACAGGTGAGATTCCTTTTCTCTACGAGTTTCAGGCCAAAATGGTTTGTACGCTGTCATGGGCAGGGCTGTTGACGAGGGAGGGGAGTGGGGGGAGGGGGAGGGGTGGGGGTGGGATCAGTGGACTCACGTAGGAGATCAAGATCAAGATCCCCATTTTAAGGAGTTAGGAAGGTGGGATTGTATACCCTGAGATCCAGAAAGAGACTCAGGTTTTGTGACACCTAACTAAGGCTTATACACCTCGGCAGACCCACTTTAAGAAAAGGAGTACCAGCTTACAAATTAGGTACAAGGGCTTGGCACAGACCTTGAAGCTTCAGCTTCATTAGCTTCATGGTCAATGCTCCATTTCTGCTAAGACTTGAAAAATAAGTAGGAATTAGCCAGGCCAAAGAGCTGTAGGAACAGAGAGCTGGCCAAGGACCCGACAAACGCAGAAACGAAAGTCCGGGGTGGGAGGGCGGTCTGGGAGCTCCAGGCAGTTTTGAAGCCCTGGATGAGGAGTTAGAAGTGGCCAACGGGGACCTGAGAGAGGGTGGTGATGAGGGGTCCGGTAAACCGAGGCAGGGAGTGTGAACTTTTCGCGGAGAGCAACAGAGAGCCACAGAGAGTTTGGGGAAGGGGTGTGACAAGGTCTGATTTGCATTTTTGTTGTTGTTTTTCGGATTTGCATTTTGGACCCTCACGGCCACCACAGTAAGGGGAGAGGATTGAAAATCATGTGATTATTCCCCCGCTGACCTGACCTCCATTTTCTCTATCCTCCTCCTAAGTTGATCTTTGTTAACACAGGAGCTGAGTAACCTCGGAGCCGGGCACATGGACCCATGCTGGACCACGTGACCCTCCAGGTGGCCCTGTGCTCACACGTCCTCAAGGAGCTGAGAATACTCTTACCTGGAGGAAGCAGGTGGATGGAAAGTGGAGAGAGAAAGAAGCAAAGTGCCCAGGACCTTCTCCAGGTGTTTCCCATGTTTGGGGAGGGGTGCGGGAGGAGGGCTGCAGCCAGGATGCTCGGTAGGGGATGCGCATGCGCAGGGTCTCCGTAATGCCATTTCCTACCTGCCTGGCGTGCGACCTTCTTCCGGACCTCAGAGGCCGAGGTGGTTTCCGGATGGAGTCGAGTTCTTGCAAATCAAAGACAAACCCCGGAGCAAGGTGGACAGTGAGAGTTGTCTCAAGGGGCTCAGTGGAGATGCCAAAAAAGATCCAAAGGACCTTGAAAGCAAACAGGCGGGAGAAACTGGAAGGTAGGAACTAGTCGTACCCAACATGGGGAACTTTAGAGCCGAGACTCCCTTTGTGTGTGTGTGTGTGTGTGTTAAAAAACACATAACGGGGGCTTCCCTGGTGGCGCAGTGGTTGAGAGTCTGCCTGCCAATGCAGGGGACACGGGTTCGAGCCCTGGTCTGGGAGGATCCCACATGCCGCGGAGCAACTGGGCCCGTGAGCCACAACTACTGAGCCTGCGCGTCTGGAGCCTGTGCTCCGCAGCAAGAGAGGCCACGATAGTGAGGGGCCCGCGCACCGCGATGAAGAGTGGCCACCGCTTGCCGCAACTGGAGAAGGCCCTCGCAGAGACGAAGACCCAACACAGCCATAAATAAATAAATAAATAAATAAATAAAAAATTTTAAAAAAAGCACATAACGTGGGCTTCCCTGGTGGTGTAGTGGTTAAGAATCCGCCTGCCATTGCAGGGGACATGGGTTCAATACCTGGACCGGGAACATCCCACATGCCCTGCGGAGCAACTAAGCCCGTGCACCACAACTACTGAGCCTGTGCTCTGCAACCAGAGAAGCCACCGCAATGAGAAGCCCGCGCACCGCAACGAAGCGTAGCCCCCGCTCGCCGCAACTAGAGAAAGCCCACGCGCAGCAACGAAGACCCAGCGCAGCCAAAAATAAATAAATAATTAATTTTTAAAAAATCATGTAAATTTACCCTCTTCACAGTTTTTAAGTATTCACTGCAGTATGCTATATGCACATTGTTGTACAACAGATCTCTAAAACTCTTTCCTCTTGCAAGACGAAAATTCTATACTCCCGTTTTTCCCTGGCCTCAGCCCCTGGCTGCGTTGAGTCTTCGTTGCTGCATGCGGGCTTTCTCTAGTTGCGGCGAGCGGGGACTACTCTTCCTTGCGGTGCGCGGGCTTCTCATTGCGGTGGCTTCTTTTGTTGTGGAGCACGGGCTCTAGGTGCACGGGCTTCAGTAGTTGTGGCTCGCGGGCTCTAGAGCCCAGGCTCAGTAGTTGTGGCGCACGGGCGTAGTTGGTCCGCGGCATGTGGGATCTTCCTGGACCAGGGCTCGAACCTGTGTCCCCTGCGTTGGCAGGCGTATTCTTAACCACTGCGCCACCAGGGAAGCCCTTTACTTCTGTTTTAAAGCTGGATAATATTACATTATATGGACATATCTCAGGTTGTTTATCCATTCATCCCTCCGTGGACATGAGGTTACTTCTGTCCCCTGGCAATTGTGAAGAGTGCTGCAATGACAAGGGTGTCAAGACTCCTCTTATAAAGACTCTAGGCATCTGTCAGTGGAGTGAGCTGTCAAGATTACTATTAGAGTCAGAACATTATACTGTGGGCACCAGTTCACGTACAAGTGCTGGGGTCCTCCCTTCGGAAAGGGAGTATCCAAGTATCCACCCAATAGGATTGTACCTTTTGTAACCTACTAAGAAATTAAGATTTCCTCTCTAGCATTACATGTACACGCATTTATTTCCCTTACTGTGAGCAACTTGAGAATAGGAACTTTGGGAACTCAGTAATCGTTGAATTGATACATGAATTTCCTAGTTAGTCAATAAAATGGTGGTATTATCCCCATTTTACAAATTAGGAAATGACAGTTTGCAGAGATTAAGGGACTAGGATTGTTACCGACCCGGGTTCTTGGACTCTTTAATCAACAGAAATTGATAAGAGGCCAGTCGAGGAATCCAGGCGAGGCCTTATTGGGACTTGCGCTGCAGCACAAGGGAGGGAAAACAAGAAACAGGTGCCTTTGCTTGTGCTCGGAGGGGGGCAGTCTGGTCCCTTATACGGGGTGAGGGTGGGAGCAGGTCCAGGGCTCGGGCTGGAGGGGTGGCTTAGGTGATTTGCCCACCCCCTTGGTGGTGCTGTGTGCAGGGATCACGCCCAGTGCCCTGCTTTTGCTCCCAGCTCCTCAGAAGTGGCCGTGGGTCTTTGGTCTTTTTGTATCTTGTTTTTCAAAATTTGCTCCAACTGCGCATGCACGCAGTTATTTTTAGCCCCTTATAGTTTCTTTGTATTTTGTTGCTCAAGGAGACGTTTGTCCAGGTGCAAGCACTGCAGCGAAGGGTCGCAGGTCCCAGGTTTTAGGTCCCAGCCTGTCTCAGGACCACTCTACTGGTGAGCTGAGAGCCAGCCTTCAAACACGAGCCCATGGAGGCAGGATGTACCTGAATCAGACGTACAAATCGGTTCTCTCCCATGTGCCCCCTGCAGCGGCCCGGAAATGGACCAAAGAGGGAGAAGGAGCAAGCATGGACCTCACCACTTCTGAGGTGCATGTTATGGTCTGTGTGTTTGCTATTTCAGACTCAGCCAAAGCAAAAAGCCTTCAGAAAGGGTTAACAAAAATCTCCCAGTTCTATTTCCATTTGATGTCTAAGCTCATTGGGGACATCTCATCTGTAAGACAACTTTATTTGTTGAATTTAATGAGTGCCCTTGGTGACTACGGCAACACGTGTGTCAGTGCTTTTCAAACGAGGGTGCTATAGTTTGTTCCAGGATGAGAAGAAGACAATGGGAAGATAGTACCTACACAAATATTCTCAAAGGTTTACACCAGTTGTACTGGACATTTATAAAACTAAAAGCTATTCTGTTCTTACGGTAGCAATATTGCAAAAATGTGTTGAACATTGTTGGTTTAGGCCAATGTATAGAGTGATATATAGAGTAATACAGAATCCCCTAAGTGGTTTAGCAGGCTAATAAGTGAAATTTACCGGCTGAAATTATACAGAGGAAATGTCCAATTCCTGGATAGAGCGCGCAGCAACATACAGTTGTGTGACAGTGCATTTGTGATGCGAAGGAAGGAATTCAGAAGATTTGACGTGGGCCACTGATATGACGTGGGTCCCTCTGTCTTCTCTCAAAGTATTTTCGTAGTTTATTAACCTCCTCTTGGATGATTACAGTGACAGAACAGAGCCTGTAGTTAAGAGCTGGATGAAACATTGAAGAATTATTTAACTGCTCTGAATTCTGTCAAAGCCTCAGAATTGTTCCTCTGATGCTTTATTCCTCAGTCTAGTTAACGCTGTAAAAACTCATCACGAGGAGAGATCTCATCTGGACCCAGCAATCTCCGTTCTAGGAAAGAACCTCCGCTCATGTGCATAAGACAGTAGGCATAACAGTAAGTACAATAAGACTTTAATAGGGAAACACCTTAAAGAGGCAGCACAGCTCAGCCGTTAGGATGAAGACCCTGATGTGACAGATAATCTGGGTTTGAATCCTAGTTCTACCACTTATCTGCTGTGTGACCTTGAATGGGTTACTTAGCCTCTCTGTGTCTCAGTTTCCTCATCTGTAAAATAAGAATGGTAATAATAGTACCTGCTATGAGGATACATGACCGAGAATTTGTAGAGCCCTTAGAACTGTGCCTAGCAGATTGTAAGTATTGTACACATGTCCATCCCATGGGAAAATGCCAAAATAAACTGTGACATAGTCATCCAATGATGCAATCTCATAGTAAACAGCAGCCAAAATGAACAAATTAGGTCCACACATATCACATAAGACAGGTATTAAAAATAGAACGAGCAAGTTATAGAACAATAATTAAAATATGCTGTTTTGGTAAATTTGAAAAGCAAAACAATATTATACATTTTGACACACACAGAGACATAAAGTGTAAAAACATGAGCCAGAGGCTATCCCCCAAATTCACTATGTTGGATAACTCTGAGAAGGGAACAAAACTTCAGCTCTACCTGTGACAAAGTTAGCATCCCCTGGGACAGAGGGTTTCAAATGTGTGCGGGTAGATGGGCTGCTTTGGAGGTGGTCCTGAATCAGAGTGGCTCTGCCTTTATCTGCTGTATGTATTTGCATGCCACTTAAGGTCCCCACCCACAAGAGCGCTGCCTTAGCACCCTGCATTGTGTTTCTCTTTTCACCGTTAGACCCAGGGCCTGCCTCAGTGTCTGACTCTCAGCAGCTCCTTAATTACTTGTTGAATTCAATTTTAAAACAGGACATTTTAATTTTTTTTTGCGGCAAAGTAAGGATTTGTTTGCAGGGCACCAAGCAAGGGAGTGGGAGACAAATCTCAGAGCCACTCCAACTTGGTCTTTGTGTTAGGGGTTTTTTTAAAAGGGGAAAAACGAAGAGGCTGGGGTTAATCATCATCTAGTGACATTTCTTTAATTATTTATTTATTTATTTATTTATTTATTTTTATTATTTTTGGCTGTGTTGGGTCTTTGTTGCTGTGCACGGGCTTTCTCTAGTTGCGGTGAACGGGGGCTACTCTTCGTTGAGGTGCGCAGGCTTCTCATTGCGGTGGCTTCTCTTGTTGCGGAGCACGGGCTCTAGGCGCGTGGGCTTTAGTAGTTGTGGCACACGGGCTTAGTTGCTCTGCGGCATGTGGGATCTTCCCGGACCAGGGCTCGAACCCATGTCCCCTGCATTGGCAGGCGGATTCTTAACCACTGCGCCACCAGGGAAGCCCATCTAGTGACATTTCTGTGACATTTCTTAGTCATAGTTTCAGGAGTCAGGGTGTCTCTGGTTTACGATTCTCAGGCCAGGTGGTCCGTGGCTCGGGGATCAAAGCAGGACATTTTATGTTTTTTTCAATTTTCTTTATTGAAGTATAGTTGATTTACAATGTTGTATTAATTTCTGCTGTACAAAGTGATTCAGTTTTACATATGTATATACTCTTTCTTTTAATATTCTTCTCCATCATGGTTTATCACAGAATATTGAGTATAATTCCCTGTGCTCTACAGTAAGACCTTGTTGTTATCCATTCTTTCTCTCTCTCTCTCTCTCTCTCTCTATATATATATATATATATATATATAAAACAGGACATTTTAGTAAAATGTTGAAACAATTTGAATGTCAAGACATTTATAAATGTGTAGTATGATGAAGTAGAAAGATATGAAAACCCATGCTAAAAGCTGTGAGTTAGCTGTGTGATGGGTTAATCACAAAGGAGGGGGTGGTGGGTTCAAAACAATGAAGGATATCTTCGCACAATGGATTTCCAGTCATGGCAGAGACATGGAATGAAGTGCTGAGAACTAAGCGCCAAGATGATGGACGTGCCATTAAGGCGATTCTGAACCGCAAATGCGTCATCACTTCAAGGTTGTACAATAAACAGAAGGCACAGATTACCTTATGTCTATATGATAAACATAAGGCCCACATTCCACTAGCTCATCCTTCTGGCTTGTCACTCACTCACGGCCACGTTCATCCCTCTTCTTCATCCCCTCGGAGGGGAGGCCTCCAGCACACAGATCCCTTACTTCCTCGCAGTCACACAATCCTTTCTTTTCCTCATTTCTCTGCCTCATCAAATTAGAGTCTGCGATCCATCACTTCAACCCCCCTCTTGCCGATTTCCTAGATTCCCTGACCCTGCCTTCTTTGAGGCCACCTGGCAGAATCCCAACCCTGGATAAACGCAACGATAATCTTTTCGGTGCCCTTCACCCTCAGGCTGCTGATCTGTGGAAGAAACTCATGAAACACGATGTGATGCAGGAAATAACTCTGACGCAGTGGTGGCCTCCAGCTCACCACCACGCAGACCCTCCCAGAGGCCACAGAACAGAAAACCTCACATACCACGTGAAGGAGCTTGCGTGGGTTATCAGATCCACTTAAAAGACACAGGAAGAAGCAAGGGGAAAGACAGAGGGTAGGTTAGCGCCCTGAGAATGGGTTGCAGGCAGGGCAAAAGGAGCACACCACCGGAACCCTGTGTTCTGCACATTTGGTTGTCTTTTTTTTTAATTTTTAACCATTTTTAAAGTCTTTATTGAATTTGTTACAGTATTGCTTCTGTTTTATGTTTTGGTCTTTTTGGCCTCGAGGCATGTGGGATCTTAGCTCCCCGGCCAGGGATCGAACCCGAACCCCTTGCATTGGAAGGCGAAGCCTTAACCACTGGACCTCCAGGGACGTCCCCCCCACATTTGGCTGTCTTGTTTCTCCCTCTGCCACACCATCCTTCCTCGCTGATGATGTGGTTATGAGGGCCAGAGTAGGGGTTGGACGAGAGGAGTCAGCAGGTGAAAGGTGCCTGGAGCCAACATAACCTTCCCTGTCAGAGAGACTCGGGACAGTACACCCAGCCAGTGGAGCTCCCCAATAGCCTGATCCTCCTCTAGGCCTTTTACCTGCATTTGGGGGGCAGAGCATACATGGGGCAGGGTAGGTGACCACAGGTATGGCCAATGTAGGAATGGCATCACCGTCAACCTAGAGGTGGCAGGACTCATGCCTTATGAATATGTAAGGTCTGTTTTGGTGCTCCCAACCCTTCAGTGTATCACTGACACTCTCAGTTGCTTCATCCTTTTTATCTATATTTAGCACCCATGTGCTTCATTTATTCTATCTTTAACATGTCTTAACAGTTGAGTCCTTAAAACATTTTATAGTTTCTCCCTCTGCCTCACAAGCTAATTGCTTGTTATCTATCCCAGTTGCTTTTCTTGTTTGCTATGCAGCAGAATTGAATTTTCTTATATAATACTTTAAGCATCTATATTTCTGGGATGCTCTTCCCTTGCCCTTGCTTCACCAAGCTCGCTTCTTCTTCCTCTGCCAGCCTTTCCTCATGCTTTACACATGGTCATGCCCCCTTGCTAGAGGCTCACAAACACCTTTTCCTTCCTCCGTGGTGACACTGATTGTCCTTTCCTGGACTGGCCGAGCTCCTTGAGGGCAGGAGCCATGTCTGTCTTACACTTTGCTGGATTCAGGCGCATAATAATTGTTAAATGATTGAAAAGGAGTTAAACCTATGAGAAGTGGCCAGGCATATAAACAGGAGGTATTACAAGTAAGTCCCTGTTCTCTTTCCCTGTTAGAGTTTATGTACTATCACTTTCTCATTTCTGGTGTGCATGGGCTGTGCTTGAAAACTCCTGAAACATTTCACCTTTTCTTATGACCTAGAACTTGTACTCAACTCTCATACCGACCCTAGGAGTCGCACCTCCTCTCCGAAGCCTTCCTTAACCTTCCCAAGCTTGGTGTATTCCAACAGCACCTGGGTTTCCTTTTCTCTATAGTGCTGATCACATTTTGTGATTGTTTATTAGCCCATCTATCTACTAGCATTTCCGCTCAGTGCTTGCTACACGGCAGATGCTCGGCTCAGCATTTACGGAGGAGTGTGCAGAGGCAGGCCTAGGCATCAATCCTCCTTTCTCTTGGGCTTCCCCATGATCCTGTTTGCCTTCAGAGGTCCAAGCTCTCCTGAGCTGAAGACACCCTAGGCCAGGGACTTCCCTGGTGGTCCAGTGGGTAAAACTCCGCACTCCCGGTGCAGGGGGCCAGGGTTTGATCTCTGGTTGGGGGACTAGATCCCGCATGCTGCAATTAAGACCCGGCACAGCCTAAATAAATAAATAATTTTTAAAAAAAGTTATATTAAAAAAAATAAAGGCACCCCAGCCCAGCCTTGTCCCTCCAAACTCATGGGCAGCTCAAGAGAAGCCCAAGTTGAGGAGGAGAACAGTGGCCCTTTTCCTCCTCCCGCCCAAGACTCTGCCACCCCCAAAAGCATCCTGGCACGTGTCCTCCAGAAACTCATGTTTTTCCTTGAATCATATCAGAGGTCCTCCTGGAGAGTAAAATGAGGGGTCAGAGGGAAGCCTTTATGTCCTCCCTGAGGCCAGATCAAAAAGAAGAGAATCTGTGTGTGTCCATTAATTCAGGAAGCAGATATTCACAATCAACCTCTTTGTGAATGTCATTCGATAAATGGGTGTTATAGCAGAGAAGTGATTTTCATCATCATCATTTGTCTATTTTTAGACCAAGGAGCTCATCTGACATTGCAGGGGCCTCTGTACTGTGTCAATCTCACTGTCCCACTGTTTACAGCTTTGCAAATGTGGCATGGCTGACACTTTCATGCCACCTTGTCCCTTTGGACCGCACGGACCTCCTTCCTGATCCCTTCACTCAGAGGGTACAAGGGCACTTTACTAGCCTGACCTTGACTGGCCCAGTCCCCTTCCCATGAGGTCTGGGGGCTGTTCTTGCTTCTCTAAGAGGTTGCTTTTTTTTCCCAATTCTCACCTTCCCTGCATCCATACCCTTAGCATGTGGCTTTCACCACTCCCCCTGCTGGAGGTGGCATGTATTTCACCGCACACTGACTGGGCGTGGCCTGTGGGAGGAAGTGACGTCACACCAGTTCTGCGCCTTGACCTTAAAGAGACCTCGCATGTTTTTGCTCAACCCTCCTGTGCTTCTGACTCTGCCATAAAAGGGACAGGTAGTGGCTGTCCCTTCAGCATGGGCCCCAGAGCAAGACAAGCAAGGCAGAGCCACCCCAACCAACTCACAATCTGCAGCTGTCACCCCTGCTGACTTGCAGGTACATGAACAAGAGGGAACACTGAGCTTTGGTGTGATTTCTTACGCAGCCGTTGCTAACTAATACAGCTCTCTACCCTCTGTGTTCCTCTAGCCTTGTAGAAGAAAGGAAACTAACATTTTCTAAGCACCTGCCAAGTGTTTTCACATACAGTATTATATTTAATTTTTCAAATGTCCTATGAGGTAGGCATTCTTTTTCACGTTCTACAGACAAGGCAACTGAGGCTCAGAGAAATTAAGTAACTTATCCGAAGTTATAATTTTAGCAAGTGACAGAATTAGGATTCCAAACCAGGTTTTCAGACTTCATGAGAAACACCACTTGCACTGCCGAATCCTTTATAGAAATCAGATGAGGTCACTGGAGCATCTGATTGCCGTCTCCATGGCAGGTAATTATAGGTTTTGTACCCCAACATGAATTCATCAGGGGAAAGAGATAGTCACCTCATTGTGTATAAACCAGAAGGAAAAACTGTTTTAACATTGTGTAAGATGGGATCTGGCACCGCTGTCACAGAGGAAACTCACCCTAATACTTATGTCAATACGAATAATGATCCCCATGCATAATTAGCTTTTTGGAATTACCTTTTCTTTTTTTTTTTAGATTTTTAAAAATAAATTTATTTATTTAATTCATTTTTGGCTGCATTGGGCCTTCGTTGCGCGCAGGGTTTCTCCAGTTGCGGCGAGCGGGGGCTACTCTTTGTTGTGGTGCGCGGGCTTCTCATTGCAGTGGCTTCTCTTGTTGCGGAGCATGGGCTCTAGGCACACGGGCTTCAGTAGTTGTGGCTCGTGGGCTCAGTAGTTGTGGCTCGTGGGTCTAGAATGCAGGCTCAGTAGTTGTGGCCCATGGGCTTAGTTGCTCTGCGGCATGTGGGATTTTCCCGGACCAGGGCTCAAACCCATGTCCCCTGCATTGGCAGGCAGATTCTTAACCACTGTGCCACCAGGGAAACCCTGGAATTACCCTTTTATCTTTTAAAATCAAAATATCATCCTGTCCTCTGACTCAGAATGGCTCTAAGATATATGCTTGCTGAATTAATGTAGTGTCATTTTGGAAACCTAGTACCATCCTCCCTGCTAGCATTTGAAATTCATTTCTTATAAAATTATCACTCTGCAGTTCACCACAAGGCTTCTCTGTAAAAATTTTGGTCAGAAAGCTTTGAAGTAATTTTAATGGTGTATCTTGGGCAAATATAAAAACAATGTTGATTTTTAACCTAAACAAAACACAGAAGTGTGGGAGAAAAACTTGTTTTTCTTTTTCTTTGATCTCCTAAAAGCAAGATTCCTAACATATCTCAAGGTACCAAATGAACAAGGAGAAACAAGGTGAAAAAATCCGTGCAGAGAAGAGTACAAATGATTCTCTTCCTGTGTGCATAAACCCAAGTCACTCTAAGAGTATTAAGTTATGGAATTTTGTAATTTAAGAAATGTGTACACTAGTCCCCCCTTATACACAGGGCATTATGTTCCAAGACCCCCAATTTCAGCAGCCTGAAACCACAGCTAGTACCAAACCCTGTATATACTATGTTTATTCCTATCCATACATACTTATGGTAAAGTTCAATTCATAAATTAGGCACAGTAAGAGAGATAGAAAATATAAAATAGAACAATTATACCAGTATACTGTCATAAAAGTTATGAGAATGTGGTCTCTCTCTCTCTCTCTTTCAATATCTTACTGTATTGTATTCACCATTCTTCTGCTTGTGATGATGTCAGACGATAAAATGCCTGCATCATGAGATGAATGAAGTGAGCCAGTAGAATTTCCTAGAATAAGGGCATTTTAGGGAGTCTTACAGAGACAGCGGACACTTCTTGTTTGTTGTCAAAGCCATTAGTGACTCTAGCTTTGCCAATTCCAGGATGGCCGAAGGATCCATCTCAACAACCATGACCTCTGTAATGTAGCAGGGCATTGGTCTGGGGTAGATCCTCCAGGACTGAGACCACCAGCCATGAAATTTGCTGTGGTTGATATTGTGGATGGCTTTTAGCACTTCCATTAAGCTGAAGAGGAAATGGAGGAAGTGACAGAGTAATGCAGCTCATTAAGTTAAAAAAAGGCAGAAGACTCAGCCCTCGAAGTTTGAATTCTGGCCAAAGTCCAAACTTTGCAATTTTTTGTCCCCAAATTCCCTTGTAGGGAAACTTGTCCCTGGGTCAAGATGTACCTGAATAATTGGGATCAAGTTGTAAAGTTGAAAAAATACTGAATTAATGTATGTCCAGTCCTTTTGGGGGTTTTGTTGTTGTTGTTTGTTTGCTTGTTTTAAAGCAACTGTTAGAATTAATTTCATTTTCTTAACTTTGTGATATATTTTCCAAGGGTTAAGGTTGCATTAGCCTCATTTTAGTCTAGCTGTCTTCATATTCATGTTTAGAGGAGCGCAGGAAACACATTTATCGGCTTTACCCATATGTCTTCTTATTTAATGTTCAAAACAACTCACTGAAGTATGCCCTCTGAGTCTCATTTCACAGATTAGGAATTTGAGACAAAGAGGTTAAGTATATTCCTTGCTCAAGGTCACATAATTCATAAATGCAAATCTGGGTTTTGAACTCAGCTTTGTCTAATGGGCCTGCAAAGAATTATTCTAATTCTGTTTTCTTTTTTTTTTTTCTTACGAAGTTTTCTGAATTTTAAGTCTTTTGATAATTAGATTCTGCCAGGATGGCCTGAATAATGTGTGCTCTTTCACTTTACCATTCTCAACTTCTAAATGTTTTTCTCTTTGGACATCTCTAGTCTTATCTTTGACAACAAGAATTTTGGTATCAAATGTAATCATTTAAAAATATTTATAATCTCTCCATAGCAAGGTCCCCCAAGATCTATCAAAATTGGACTTGGCTAAAAATTTATGTATACATATAAGAAGTGTGTTCATAGAGCAATGCACGTACTGAAACTGAACTGCTGATATTGATAGAAGTTATTCTGTATTAGGAGGAAGAGAGATGTTCATCTTTTAAAGGTAGAATGACTCAGAAAATACAACACAACTAACATATTTTATAATTGCTCAAATATTATTTCCTCTTTGAGAACTGATAGAGATGTTTCTTTTCATAAAAAGGTACAAAATGAATTTTCCCAAAGTAAAATCTAAATTGAAATCTGTTTTCAGCATACGCCTGGGGCTAAACTAACCTTTATCAGTACTTAGTTGCCTTTTCAAAAAAAAAACAAAAACAAAAAGGCAGAAAGAGACAAGCTTTTTACTGCCACCTACTGGTAGCAAATGCAATCGCCTGCCAAGTGCAAGGAGTAAAGAGTTGGAGGGAGAACCCGAGCTTTGGATGGGGTGACCCTATGTCCACATTTACAGAAATTCCCCAGTGTCCTGGCATCTGTCCAATTTAGCACTTGTTCTGTCCCCTTTTTCTCTCAAAACTCTGATGTGGATGATAAATTATATGGCTATTACTGGCTCTTTCCATACATCATATAAAATACTCAAGTTAGTCTTGGACTCCCACCTAAATGCACATACACTTCTTCATTCTGAGCCCTCCTCCCAGCTCTGATCTTCCTTTTTACTGTCTTCACAACCAAGCTTCGTGACAAAGTAATCCGTATACCATTTCCACTTCATTACTTATTATTCTTCCCTCAGCTCACGGTACACCAACTAGCTTAAAACTGCGAGTTACCTAGCAACATCAAATTAGTAGACACCTTTTTGTCTTTGTCTTAGTTAGTTCAGGCTGCTATAACAAAGTACCATAGATGGGGTGGCTTATAAACAACAGAAATTCATTTCTCATGGTTCTGAAGTGACAGAGTAATGCAGACTACATGAGATCAAGGTGCCAGCATGGTTGGGCTCTGGTGAGAACCGTCTTCCCGGTTGCAGATTGCCAACTTCTTGTTGTAGAAACTGGTAAATGGGAATGACCTAGCTCTCTGGCCTCTTCTTATAAGGGCACTAATCTTATCATGAGGGCTCCACCCTCATGGCCTTACTACCCCCCGAAAGCCCCACCTCCAAATAGCACCACTGTTGGGGGTTAGATTTCAGTATATGAATGTGGGGGACACATTCAGTCTATAAGTGTTTACCTCACTTCATACAGTGACAGCACTGTTCACATTCGCTTGTCCTCCCTCCCCACCTCACCCTTGTCTTCTGTGACACTTTCTCCCGTTTTCCTCCTGTATTCTGACTTCCTCTCAGTGTCCTTTGTAATTTCCTCTTCCTCTGCTTGCACCTATAAGCTTGTGTCTCTGCTACACTATCCCTGGGTAACCACACGCCATGGATTACTACAATTAACTTGGTAAGGATTTCTACATTCATTCACTCAGTCATTCAGAAATATTTATGCAACACCTACAAAGTGCCATGTTTTGGGATATGGCAGTGAACAAAATGGAGGGGGAAAAGCTCCTGCTCTCTGTGGGACAATTAAAAAAAAAAAAGATCGGACAGTATGTTAGAGGGTGATAGTGATGTAGAATAGAATAATGGAGGTTAGGAGTGGTGGGGGGAGGTTGTAATTTTCAGTGGAAAGGATGGGGAAGGGTTCCTTGAGAAGGTAGCAATTTAGCTGACTTGACGCAGGAGAAAAAGTGAGTCATGAAGATATCTGGAGAAAGAGCCAAAGGAGCAAACAGTGCAAAGGTCCTGAGGCAGGAATGTACCTGTCACATTCAGGGGATGGCAAAGAGGCCAATATGGGCCTGGAACAAAGGCAATGAGGTGGAGGGCAATAGGGGATGAGGTTAGAGGACCTGTAGTCCATTATGAGAAGTTTGGTTTCCCTGTGAGTGAACTGATGACCCTTTGCAAGATTTTAGGTTGAGAAATGGGATGGTCTTATTTACGTTTTAACAGAATCACGGTCTTAGGTCAGGTTTCCCGGGAAACAGACTCAAACTCAGGTAGTGTGCAGGAGGTTTACTGGGAACTGCTCTTGGAGACACGTATAAGGGAGTGAGGGAAGCAGGATTGGGCGGAGGAAGAAGTTGAACTGGGATGGAGTTGCAGCAGCGGCCATGGCATGGTTCTTTAGTTACCCCGAATCTTTTCACCCCTATTTAACTCGTCATTGGACGCAGGTTGCCTCAGGAGAGAGAGCTGTACCCTTGGGCAAGGCAGCACCCTTCAGCTAAGAGCAGTTCCCAAAAGGAGATTCAACTGAGAGTCATCGGCAGTCCGCTCTCCATCCAGAAAGGGGGATCTGGGTGGTACACCACTGCGTCCCCTCAGTCTACCCTTTGCATCCCTCAGCTAGACCTGGTCCATTTAGTTCCCGTCTGGACGCATTCTTCCACCTTCTGGTTGGCCCTTGCTTCCGTAGCTTGTCTCAGCGTGCAGATGACACTCCTCTTCTTCCTCTCCTGCTCCTGGTAGATACCCCTCCCCGTCAGCCAGCCCATTCTCCACACAGCAATGTGAGTGATCCTGCTAAAACATAAGTCAGATCGTGCTATACTCCTCCACTCAAAGCCATCAAGTTAGTACTCTCCATTTCAGGGTGAAAGTGAGAATCCTTTTCATGATTTATATCATCTTCTTGCTGGAGACTACATCTCTAACCTCATCCCCTGTTCTTCTCCTCCTTATTCATTCTGTTCCCCTTATACCAGCCTCCATTTTGTAAGACAATTTCGTAGTATCTATTCTCCTATTCTTCTCGGAGAAGCCCTGAACAAGTAGGATAATCAAAATACAAGAGTCAAGGTGCCTCAGACTGAGATGTTAAAAGAGTTCCATCTGGTGGTGGAAAAAAGGCTGTCTTCTGCGAAGATTATCTGCCACATCATTTAAATTAATTCTTAACTTAAAAGAATTCAACTATTGGCTGAAAAAGAAAGAGAAGTCATCATTTAAATAGTACACATTACTTGGACAGTGTGTGCGCTAGGCGAAGGCTGCCAAGTAGTCCTAAAACCCTTGGAAAGAATGTGATTGGTTTTAAAGGTTTCCTAACTATTGGCCCAAAGAAGTGAACTTTATTGTTTAAGTGATTAAGCAAGATGGTTTCCTTGGGGAAGAAAGTGAATGATTGAAGAGCTGCAGGGAAACATTAATGACAAAGAATTAGGAAAAAAAAATCCACAGATTTTTGCATACACAAAATCACACATACTATGCTTTTTTGGCTATTTAAGAGATATTCAAGGGTAATTTTTCCTTCGCTGTTGGCAAATAAGAATTGGACCCTGTTTTAAAAAATGGGCAGAGGATCTGAATAGACATTTTTCCAAAGAAGGCATATAGATGGCCAACAGGTACATGGAAAGGTGATCAACATCACTAATCATAAGGGAAATGCAAATCAAAACCACAATGGGATGTCACCTCATACCTGTTAGAATGCTTTCATCAAAAAGACAAGGAATAACAAGTGTTGGCGAGGACGTGGAGAAAAGGGAACACTTGTGCACTGTTGGTGAGAATGTAAATTGATGCAGCCACTATGGAAAACAGTATAGAGATTCCTCAAAAAATTAAAAATAGAACTATCATATGATCCAGCAATGCCACTTCTGGGTATTTATCCAAACCCTGAGTTGTCAGATGATGGTTAGCAATTTTTAGCAACAAAGTATTTTTTAATTAAGGAATGAATATTGTTTTTTTAGAGATAACGCTATTGCACACTTAACAGACTACAGTATAGTGTAAACATAACTTTTATATGCACTGGGAAACCAAAAAATTCATAGAACTCGCTTTATTGCGATATTTGATTTGCTGCAGTGGTCTGGAACAGAAATCACAACATCTCTGAGGTATGCCTGTATTGATCAGATCTCATGGTTAGAAATATCCTAAAATATGGGAAAAATGAAAATATTGATTATTTGAATTCATAAAAATTTTAAATGTTTTATGTCCAAAAAGTCATAAAATTAAGACAAGAAAAATGAGAAAAATATTTTCAACAAATATAATGGCTTAATATCCTCAATATATAAAGGGCTCTTACAAATAGGTAAGAGGCAAAATACACAGATAATTTACAGAAGAAGAAACAGAAGCACCTAATAAACATAAAAATATTTAATCTCACTAATGAAAAAACGTTTCGCCCCTTGAATTAGAAAAGAATTTTTTTTAAATGCTAAGGTAGGTAGGATGAGATAGAAATGTACTTGTTAAAGGCAGACATACACATTGATACAATGCCAGTATGTACAAAGAGCCTTAGAATAATATTTAAAAAGGAAATCATCTGAAATGGGGGTAAAGTATTATGCGCAGAAGTGCCAGTATTATTTATTATAGTAGAAAAATGGAAACAGCCTATACATCTAATAAGAGGAGAACAGGTAAGAAATTATAGTGTGAACAAATGATTGTACAGTTAAGTTATATTTTCTAAGACTACTAATTAAATGCGAAAATGCTTATGTTCTATGTTAGGTGAAAATAAATGGATATAAGTTTGTATTTACAGTGTGATTGCCAATGTTTTTTAATGGAAAAAAGCAATATATGATTGGTATTTGGTGTGATTTAATTTCTTCTTTATATACTTCTGAATTTTCCAAATTCCTGTTTATAATTATGTATTACTTTTGTAGTCAGAAAAAAAAAAATCCTCCTCAGGGCCTGCAGGATAAAATCTAAATTCCTTAGCATAGCACATGATGATCACCTTCTCACCATTCCCCAGTCCTAACTTTCTTAAGGTCCTACCAGATTGCTTGCATTTCCCTAATTGCCATGTCATCACTGTCTCGGGGTTGTCTTTATTATGTATTTATTTTTGCCTGGGATGCTCTTGAATGCCCTTCCCACCCTCTGGTCCCTTTTATTTCAATCCGGCAGCCACTCCGCGGGGTGGGTCAGATAACTCCTTCTTTGTGCTGCCATCATTCTCTATGATTCCTTTCTCATAGCCCTTCTCACACTTAATTGCAATCAGAGTGACCAACCATCCTTGGTTTGCCTCTCCCTAATTCTAATTCTCTGTTAACTTGTTCACTCCACAGACTGTTTACATTATCTCTGGGTTTTACATTTTTTATTCTTTCCATTATGCGGATTGCGATCTTTACCCACTAACGTTTTTCAGGTGGTAAGAGATAACAAGTAGGTGGAATGACGACTGCTGATCCTATCAACAGCTGATACAGGCAGCTCCCGCTGTGGTGAGAGATGAAGATGCTAAAAAGGCCTGTCAGGTGCCAGTGAAGTTTCCTTCATAGGTTAAATCATCTTGGTAATTGGAAGGAACATTGTGATTAGTTAATATATTCGGATGGTTTTCTTTAGTCCTCCCTTTAGTCCTCCTTGTAATTCTGAACAGTTGTTTAAATACTGCTGTTTAATACTGCAACCTGCCCCATTTCAGTCCCACATCCGCAATTCCCGTACCCTGCTCTACTTTTCGTATTTTCTGTAGCAATTACCATCTTCCATGTGCCAGTAAAATGTATTTCTTTATTATATCTATAGTCTGTAGTCTGCCCCTGCTGCCACCATCACAGGACAAGGACCTTTGTTTTGTTCATCAATTTATCCCAAGCACCTACAAAAATGCCTGGCACATAATAGGAGCGCCGTCAGTATCTGATGAATTAATAGATCTGCCTAAATTGGGGATTATTCCTCTTTTGGGGTTAACTCATTATAAACCTTTAATCACAAAATGAAAATTTTAGGATTTCAAGAGAGGCATTTTAATACTTTTCTTGAGGATAAAAAACAGGACACCCTTAGAGACAACCAATAATTACTTTCTTGACAATTTCTTTACTTGAAATGTAGAAAGCAGGTTAGCATAGTTTCTAAACAAAGAAGAACTTCTAACAGGGAGTATGTAGACATTACGTATTCTCCTTCCTTATTGCAATATGTAAACATTCTGGGAAAAGGGCGCACGGATCTTGGGGACATTTGCTCAGGAGCCACAAAGAGCACAGCCTACTAATTCCATGTTTCCCACAAGAATGACAAATTGTTCTTCATTGTCTTCAGGGTATTCAGGGGCCATGGAGAATACTAGGGGCCCTGAAGACTCCCAAAACTGTTTACAAACAGTATTGTTTCTCGTATTTGCATAACATACTGCCACAGCCGACAGCCGCCTCTAAGATGACCCCCAATCACCCTTGCCTCCTGGTATTCACAACCTTCTGTGGTCCCTCCCACAGTGAATCAGGGCTGGTCTGTGTTGACTGCAGAAGTGACAGTGTGTGTCTTCCAAGCATTCATCGTAAAAGGCATTGCACCATCTCCGCCGGTCTCTTGGGTCTCCAACTCTTGGGGAAGCAAGTCGCCATGGTGTGGGGACTCTAAAGCAGCTCATTGGAGGGACTTCCCTAGTGGTCCAGTGGGTAGGACTCTGAGCTCCCAATGCAGGGGGCCTGGGTTCGATCCCTGGTCGGGGAACTAGATCCTGCATGCATGCTGCATCTCAGAGTTCGCATGCTGCAACTAAGAAGCCCGAATGCCACAACTAAAGATCCCACATGCTGCAACTAAGACCTGCATGCTGCAGCCAAAATAAATAAATAATAAATATTTTTTAAAATAATAAAGCAGCTCACTGGAGAGACCTACTTAGAGAGGAACTTAAAGAGGCGGAAAGGCAGTACCAACTTGCCAGCCATGGAAGTGAGCCACCTAGGAAGTGGATTTTCCAGCACCAGTCAAGACTTCAGATGACTACAGCCCTGGCTGACATCTGCCTGCAACTTTATGGGAGACACTGAACAAAAATTTAGCTCTCCAATTCCTGGCCCACAGAAATTGTGAGACATAATAAATGATTATTGTCGTTTTAAGAGTTTGGGAGTGATTTGTTAGGTAGCAATAGATAACCAATGAATATACAAATCCCTTTAAAGGGGAAAAATTACTTCTGACCCCATATTAATTAAATTATTTTTATTATTTTACTTGAACAGTACAAACATACAGTATTAACTCTTCAGGCTTATAGCTTTTATACAACTTATAAGAAATTTTAAAATTAAATATAATACAGGCCATATTACAAAACAATCAAATAAAAAGTAATTTTAATTTCTGCTGAAATTAAATTGCCACTCGAGGAGACTATGACGGTGCCTAAGACGTCTCCTCCTGGACTGTTCAGTGACTTGAACCAATTACCCTTTTTTCCTTAAGCCTGTTTGAAGTGGATTTTCTGTGGCTTTCAACCAAGACTTTCGCCAACAATCTAGTTAACTTCTGTTTCCACAATTTGGGAAAACTTAAAAAGCAAATAAACGGAACACCACAAGCCAGGCGCTCATTTTCCTCCTCTCCTCCGTCTTAACATCGGTACCTTGACCGTCTCGCCCCTTCACCCACACGGCCTCAACCAGGGCACTCGTGCGTTTGGCCGCAGGCGGGTCCGAGGGGTCAAGTCCTCGGGCCAGTGGGCAGTACTTTATCCTTAAGGAGCGCTGCAGGGGTCCTGCCCACAGGTGCTTCGGAGCCCGCGTCCTCTCGGCCCTCCCGGCTCACGTCCTGTAGCAGGTGTGCGTGCGCCTCGTTCTACTCGCAACTTTCCAGCGCTGGTTGGACACCCGGGCACGTGAAATTTTACCCTCGATTGGACCGTCGCTGTCGTACTCCACAGCTTGATCCCCTGGGCGCGGTCTTACTCATCCTGAGTTGCTAGAGGACAGGACCGGGCAAAGAGCCGGGTACACACTGCACCAGAACTAATATACCCGATGATTCACAGCTGAAGGCAACTAGGCTGCCTCGCCCCGATCTCCGGCGTCCGCAAGATCCCATCTCCCACACAAGGCTAGCATTCGGCATAAGGAAGCTCCTGCGTGATTTTAAAAAGCCTTCCCTTAGATCTCCCTTTCAATCTTGGGCAATCAGCACCTTCCACCTCAGCTGTGTTTCCCTCCCGGGTGGGGGCGGCCGCGAAGCGCGGGGTCGCCCGGCACTACCTCCCTTCGGCCGCCGGGGGGCAGTAGACGTCGAAAAAGGTTGCGCACGCTCTGTGTGGGGCCTCGCGCTCTGCCTCCGCAACCGCCGAGTGACGGAGGCGAGTGCGTGCGGTTATGGGAAGTGTGGTTTTCCAGTCACTGGATCACTGGGGCACTCCCTGCTTGATCCCAGAGCGGGACTTCAGCTCCCGGCTGGCCGACGAGAGCGGGAGGGGACGCGAGGGAAGGGGGCGGGGCGAGCGAGAGAAAAGGTGGGCGGGGCCGGGGGGAGGCCAAGCGGAGGGGGCGGGGCTCCGCCCGGCTAAGCGGCTGCCGCTGGTGGTCTGAGGAAGCCGAGGCGCGGGGCCCGAAGCCGAGAGGAACCTGGACGGCGTCGGGCGCGAGGGCGGGCGTCCCCGGAGTCGTAGCGCGGGAGTCGGCCGCCGGCACTCGGCTTCCCTACTTGCAGGTTCCCTCCGGGGACGCGGGAGAGCCCGGAGCGCGGCGGGGGTGCGAGGTGGAGCAGGCGGGGGCGGCCAATGCGAAACTGGCTGGTGCTGCTGTGCCCGTGTGTGCTCGGGGCCGCGCTGCACCTCTGGCTGCGGCTGCGCTCCCCGCCGCCCGCCCGCGCCTCGGGGGCCGGCCGGGCAGGTGAGGTCCTGGGGCCGGGCGGGGCGGGGCGGGCCGGGCGGCCGCGAGCTGGGGGGAGGTCGGCTCCGAGCCTCCCGGCGGCTTCCTTCGCGGAGCTCCGCCGGGAGTCCCGGGCGGGGGGAGGCCCGACACGACGGTCCGCCGATGAAACAAACGGCCCTTTTCATCCTCGAGGCGTTAATATCGGGCAAACTTGAGGGCGCTTTTCTCGTTTCGCGTCTCGGCCGCTTCTCACCTCCCCGCGTTTCTTAATGGCCACAAAGGCGGTGCCCGCGACTGCAAGCCCTCCGGCTGTCCCCAGGCCTGGCCCGAGTCTCCCGGCGCCTGCCCGCCTGCCCGGGGAGCAAAGCCCCGCGTGTCCTTCAGCCGCAAGCGGCAGCTGCTCACGCCCGGGGTCGGACTACCAGGTTGCTTTCTTCCTCTCCAGGTGTTGGTCTTATTCGGTCAAGACTTTTGAGGTCTTCGGGCCGTGGATCACGTTTGTGCGTGTTTTAAAAGGTGGCTGGGTTTTGCTTTTAAGGAATAACTTTGCTTTGAGAGTATACTGTACTTTGTGTTCTTTGAAAACTGTGATGTAAGTCGGTTGAACAGATCGAGGCATGGCTGCGAGTGGAGTTGTTCCTGGGAACTTGGTTTGCAAAAGCCTGCGAGTGAAATATACACGAAAATATCAGGTTCTTTAATGGTCTTCCCCATGTGCTCTAAAAGTTATTCTCTCGTGGGAAAGAAACCTTTGTTCATGTTCACATCACAGCCTGAGAAATAGAATGCTGTGCCCACAGCCCAGGGGGTTTTCTGTTGTTTTTAATGAATTCCACCGCTCTGAAGACGTCTTCAGGTTTCCCTTTTTTTCTTGTTTTCTTTTTTAAGGGCTTGTCCTAGGACATGTAAAGAAGCCTAGAAGGCTGTTTTAAAGATGAGGTAATAGTCGTTTTTGGTTTTTAACTACGTTGGGAGTTTTTTTCTTACCACTTCTCCCCAAGACAGTTGTTTTCTTATGCAATATTTTTAAGAATTAGAGTTGAATATTTGCAATTCTGAGATGGCTCTGTGCCTTAACTTAGAAGTAGAAAGTACAGGAACTAATTTGGCAATCCTCAAAGCAATCTCACTGTTATAATTGGAGTTCTTTATTCTGGTAACCGTCTCTTAAAATCCTTTTCTATTAGAGAAGCCACAAGTTCTTTGAAAAGGCTGTTTGTGTGACCTGAATGGAATTAAGATACTATTTAAATGATTTAATGAAAGTGCAGTGTTACAGGGCATTTAACTTAACAGGTTAGGATTTTTTTTGTTTGTTTTGTTTTTTAGGGTCTTGTAAATGGAGCTGAGGAAAGAGTGCTATAGATATATAGTGCTCTGTAACACCTGTTGGGTTTTGCTTTTTACAAGTTTCTTTTCTGTATGATGAGTGAGCTCTTCTGGAATTTACTTGTAGAGCATACTTAGGATATTTATGATCTAAATATCTTTTAGGGTCCATAAACAAGCGAAAACCATATGTTCAAGCGGAAAACTTAGTAGGCCTCCCTGACAATTTCTTAGTTTTTTTAAATTTATTTTTTATGTTTTTATACAATTTTAAAAGGTTACTTTCCATTTACAGTTATTACAAAATATTGGCTCTGTTCCCTGTGTTGTACAACACATCCTTGAGCCTATCTTACACCCAGTAGTTTGTCCCTCTCACTCCTCCACCCCTGTATTGCCCCTCCGCCCTCCACTGGTAACCACTAATTTGTTCTTTACATCTGTGAGCCTGCTGCTTTTTTGTTATATTCGCTGGTTTGTTATATCTTTTAGATTCCACGTGTAAGTGATATCATACAGGATTTGTCCTTCTCTGACTTATTTCACTTACCATAATGCCCTCCAAATCCATCCATGTTGCTGCAAATGGCAAAACTTCTTTCTTTTTTAAGGCTGAGTAGTATTTCATCGTGTGTATATATATCACATTTTCTTTATCCATTCATCTGTTGATGGACACTTAGGTTGTTTCCATATCTTGGTAATTGTAAATAATGCTGCTGTGAACATTAGGGTGCATGTATCTTTTTGAATTAGTGTTTTTGGGTTTTTTTAGGTTATATACCTGGGAGTGGAATTGCTGGGCCATATGGTAGTTTTTTGAGGAATCTCCGTACCGTTTTCCACAGTGGCTGCACCAGTTTACATTCTTACCAACAGCATACAAGGATTCCCTTTTCTCCACATCCTCCCCAGTATTTGTGTTCTTTTTGACGATGGCCATTCTGACAGGTGTGAGGTGACGTCTCATTGTGGTTTTGATTTGCATTTCCCTGATGACTAGGGATGTTGAGCATCTTTTCATGTGCCTGTTGGCCATCTGCATTTCCTCTTTGGAAAAGTGTCTGTTCATTTCTTCTGCCCATTTTTTAATCGGGTTGTTTGTTTTTTTGATGTTGAGTTGTATGAGCTGTTTATATATGTTGGATGTTAATCACTCATGAGTCATATCATTTGCAAATATCATCTCCCATTTGGCAGGTTGTCTTCCTGTTTCTATCAGTGGTTTCCTTTGCTGTGCAAAAGCTTTTAAGTTTAATTAGGTCCCATTTGTTTATTTCTGCTTTTATTTCCTTTGTTTTAGGAGATGGATCCAAAAGCGTATTGCTGCGACTTATGTCAAAGAGTGTTCTGCCAATTTTTTCCTCAAAGAGTTTTATAGTATCCAGTCTTACGTTTACGTCTTTAATCCATTTTGAGTTTACTTTTGTATATGGTGTTAGAGAATGTTCTAATTTTATTTTTTTACGTGTAGCAGTGCAGTTTTCCCAGCAGCACTTATTGAAGAGACTGTCTTTTCCCCATTGTCTATTCTTGCTTCCTTTGTCATAGATTAATGGACCATAAGTGTGTGGGTTTATTTCTGGGCTCTCTGTTCTGTTCCATTGACGTATTTGTCTGTTTTTGTGCCAGTACCATACCATTTCGATTACTGTAGCTTTGTAGTGTAGTCTAAAGTCAGGGGGCCTGATTCCTCTAGCTCTGTTCTTCTTCCTCAAGATTGTTTTGTCTATTTGGGGTCTTTTGTGTCATACACATTTTAAAATTATTTGTTCTAGTTCTGGAAGCTTTGTGGCTTCATGTCCAACCCTTTTGCCCTTTGCCTGTGTGCCTGGAGCCAGTCCCACCATGCTCACATTTTCTCCTGTAGTGCTCACAGCTCCCAGCCCCAGTGACATTCCCTTTTCCTGAGTCTGCATGGGGTCTCTTTTGTGCTTCCTTCCCCTCAGGTAGCCAGTCTTCCCCTGGGCCACTCCTGGAGGTGAGGGGGTTACCTCTTCCCAGTGTTTTTTATTCCTGTGGGGCTCACCTAAAAGTATTAAAAGTAACTTTGTAAAAAAATGTTTTTTCTTTTTGAGATAAGTTTTTCCCCCTCCGTTAGTGTTTCAGTGATACCTTATCTGCTGTCCTGTGAGACCAGGCTAGATTAAGGAAACTAGGAAGTAGACCTTGGAAAGGGCAGGGCTATTGGTGAGGAGATCAGTACTAGTTGTGTAAATTAACTTTGACTTTAGATGGATATTGTGCATCTAGTCAAATAATAAATAGAGTATTTAATCTAAGTGAAACCTTGCAGAGTCCTAACTTTCGTTTTGCACTTTTGGTACTTTCAAAACTAAAAACAGTAGAAGCATCTTGATTGCTAAAATTTCCTACAAATTCTTTTCTCATTGTGTTGTCACCAGTTCAAACCAAAAAATTGGAGCATTTTTACATTTTAGCCCTTATCCCTTAAGCCTAGAGTGAGAGAGAAAACCCAAGACTTTGTTAAGTATTCTTCCCTTGAATTTACATTTAAAATTTTGTTTTTGTTCTCTTTTCTCTCCTGCCTCTTTGTCTGTCTTCAGTCTCATTAAGTCGTGGCAGTATTTTTGGAAAGGGAGATTTACCTCCCCTGAATGTTAAAAAACGCCCTCTGACTTGCAGTTGATTCTACAAATATTTGGGAGCCTCCTCTGTGCCAACTCCTGTTGTAGGTGTGGGATTACAGCAGAATCAAGATAAAGTCCCTGCCCTCATGCAGTTTACAGTTTAAAAGGGAAGGCAGAACATAAGAAAATAATTATTAAATATCATAGGGGAGAGCGATAAGTGTGGTGACAAAAATAAAACAGTGTAAGAGGATAGAGAATGATGTGCTGCTGTTTTAAATAGAGAGGTCAGGGGCTTCCCTGGTGGCGCAGTGGTTAAGAATCCACCTGCCAGTCCAGGGCACACGGGTTTGAGCCCTGGTCCGGGAAGATCCCACATGCCGCGGAGCAACTAAGCCCGTGCGCCACAACTACTGAGCCTGCGCTCTAGAGCCCGCGAGCCACAGCTACTGAGCCCACACACCTAGAGCCCGAGCTCCGCAACAAGAGAAGCCACTGCAATGAGAAGCCTGTGCACCGCAATGAAAGAGTAGCCCCCGCTCACTGCAGCTGGAGAAAGCCCGCGCGCAGCAACAAAGACCCAACAGAGCCAAAAATAAATAAATTTATAAATAAATCAGTAGAGAGGTCAGGGGAGGCCGCTCTAAAGAGGCCATAGTTGGGCAGGAACCTGAATGCATGAATGAAGTGTGTCAGTTTTGTTAGTACGTGGTACTATTCTAATGTAGTAGCTCACCTTGAACAGGTGAAACCCAGTCAGGGAGAACAGCTGGTGAAGAGCCAGCAGATCTCCTGTTGTGAAATCCAGCACAACTAGGGGGTGAGGAGAGGAAAATGGAGATGGAGACAGCCATTTGGGCTAGGGAATAAAGATACAGGATATCTCAATGATAACATATTGATTTGGGGTTATGCCTTAGCAGGAATTATTTAATAGTTAATTTAGAAAAATGATGTACCAAAAGAGGCTTCTCTTTCTAGGATATTTTGAAAGAAGGAAACCAAAGAGAAAGGAAAGAAACGGATCCATTCAACAAATGCTTAGAGCAGTAGGTATTTAGTCCCTGCTCTCAAGGTGCTCGCAGTTTGTTAAATGGAAACCGACATGGGGCAAGCAGAAGGTCAAAGACAAATTGAGCTTGCTTTGCAGTTTCGCCTAGGGCTGCCTCGTCCAAAATGATCGCTATATGCTAATCTGGTCTCTGTGCTTCAGTTTCCTTATTTATAAAATGATGACCTCACGGGGTTATTGTGAAGATTCAGTTAATAAAACACCCAGAACAGTGCCGGATTCCTCGTGAGCACTCTGAATTTTAGAGAGGAATGGTAGTGTGGAGGTGGCTGATGTCCTTGCTGGTGAGGTGTTTGGGGAGGTATCTGAAATTGGTGAGAGCACGCTGGTAGTGTGTATAGTGATTGTCCTTATCAGTAGATATGTGGTGAACTTGCATGTTTTCTTCATTTTCAAGATTCCTGCCTGTTTGTGGTTGGTGTCATGTGAGACATGCACATGAGAGTGGAAATTTTAGTGTAATTTTTAAGAATCTTTGGGCTTATTTTGAGCAGTCAGTTTTGGCGTCTTTAATAAACTTTTGGATGTCCACTTTCAGTGCAGAGTCTAGCAGGTTGCCAGACTCTCAGGATATACTACGTATTAAAGAAGAGAAATGGTCATTGCCTTCAGGGAGCTTGTGTGGGGTTTTAATTATTCTTGACAGTATGAAGATTTGTTTATTGCTATATATTTGCCATCTAAAGCAGTGAACATAGGAGGTGCTCAGTTACTTGAAGGAATGAATCAAGAGGAGAAAACTGGGAAAGTATGAATGAGTTTGTCACCTATAGATCGTTCACATTCCATGATTTACATTTTTTTTTATAAAAGTAAAACAAGTTTTTTATAGAAAAATTTTGAAATTATTTTTTAAAAAGGAAAGAAAAATGATCTATACTGGGCAATTTTTTTTTTTTTAATAAATTTATTTATTTTATTTATTTATTTTTGGCTGTGTTGGGTCTTCGTTGCTGTGTGTGGGCTTTCTCTAGTTGTGGCGAGCGGGGGCTACTCTTCATTGTGGTGGGCGGACTTCTCACTGCAGTGGCTTCTCTTGCTGCAGAGCACGGGCTCTAGGCGCTCGGGCTTCAGTAGTTGTGGCTCGCAGGCTCTAGAGTGCAGGCTCCGTAGTTGTGGTGCACGGGCTTAGTTGCTCTGTGGCATGTGGGATCTTCCCAGGCCAGGGCTCGAACCCGTGTCCCCTGCATTGGCAGGAGGATTCTTAACCACTGCGCCACCAGGGAAGTCCAATACTGGGCAATTTTTGAATGTATCAATACATATAAAACATGGTTGGGGGAATTATTTAGTATTAAAAATTTTTTTTTGATATATAATGTACATTCAGAAAAGTGCACATAAATGTGAGCTTGATGTAGTTTCACAAACTGAATCACCCAGCTAATCAGCACCCAAATTAAAAACAGAAAAACTACCAATACCTTAGAAGCTTCCTTTATGCTCCCTTCTTATCGCTGCCAGGAGTGGTACCCATGATCCTGATCTTTAGTGGCAGAGATTTGCCTGCTTTGTACTTTATATAAATGGAACCAAATAGTATGTACGTAGTTCTTATAGCCTGCTTATCTTACTTAATAAGATGTAGAACAGCATTTAATGAAATGTTTAAAACAATTTTAATGGCTGTATAGTATTCTAGCGTATAGATACACCATAATTTATGTGACTGATGCCTTATTTGTGCATTCATGTATTTTGCAGTTTTTCACTGTTAAGAAACAACACTGTGATGAATAGAGGTGTTTTAGTGCATCACTGATTATCTCCTTAGCCTATATTCTTAGCCAAGGACAAAAGTTATACAATTCTGAGGTATTTGATGTATATTGGCAAAATTTCCTGGAGAATACTATACCAACTTACATTCCTATTAGCAGCATAGGAGAGTAGCCATTTCCTTGAAATAACTACCTCTATCAAAACATCAGTCATTTGGATGTTATCATTTAAGAAAATATTTGTCAGTTTGAATGTAGGAGAAAACTGGTGTCTTATTATTGCTGTAATTCAAACTTGACTTTTAGTGAAGTTGAACCGTTTTTTTATAGGTTTGTTGGCTATTTGCATTTCTTTTTCTGTGAATTGTCTTTATTCTTTGTCTCATGTTCACTTCTTAGTTTTTTTGTTGTTGTTTTTGTTTCCTGTTTTCAGACACCAGAATCAAACTAGGTAGCCTGTACTTGCAACATTGAGCAGAGGATGATGAAAGTGTAGGGGGGGAACTGGAAAGCTGGGCAGCATTCTTACACAGCATCCACTTTGAGGAGTTTTTGTTTGTTGGTTGGTTGGTTTGTTTAATCTTGGCTGTGCCACGTGTCTTGCGGGATCACGGTTCCCCAACCAGGGATCGAACCTGGGCCACAGCAGTGAAAGTGGTGAATCCTAACCACTAGACCACCAGGGAACTCCCCACTTTGAGTTTTATACTGTGTGACACACTACTCACAGATCTGTTGGACTGATTTACATTGATGGTATGTGGCAGAAGAAACCAGTCTTTTTAAAAATTGAGATATAATTGACAAATTACATTAGTTTCAGGTGTGCAGCATAATGATTTGATACATGTATATATTCTCTAATGATCACCACAGTATGTATAGTTAACATCTGTCACCACACACAGTTACAAATTTTTTTCCCTGTGATGAGAACTTTTAAGACCCACTCTCTTTAGCAACATTTAAATACAGTACAGTTGTTTTTTTTTTTTTGGTGGCGGGGTCATGCTGTGCGGCTTGCGGGATCTCAGTTCCCCAAACAGGGATTGAACTCGGGCCACGGCAGTGAAAGCCCAGAATCCTAACCACTGGACCTCCAGGGAATTCCCTGCAATACCATATTGTTAACTATTGTCACCATGCTGTACATTACATCCCCATGACTTATTTATTTTATAACTGGAAGTTTGTACCTTTTGACCCCTTTTACCCATTATGCCTACCCTCTACACCCAGCCTCTGGCAAACACCACTGTGTTCTCTGTATTTATGAGTTTGGTGTTTTGTTTGTTTTAGATTCTACATATGAATGAGTTCATATGGTATCAGCCTGTCTTTGTGCGACTTATTTCGCTTAGTGTAATGCCCTCAGGGTCTGTCCATGTGGTTGCAAATGGCAAGATTTCCTTCTTTTTTATGGCTGAATAATATTCCATTGTGTTTAAAGAACACATTTTCTTTATTCATTCATCCATCAGTGGACACTTAGGTTACTGCCATGTCTTGGCTGTTGTAAATAGTGCTGTAGCAAACATCCCCATGTTCACTATCATGCATATCATCCCCATTCATATGTCTTTTCTAGTGAATGTTTCCATTTCCTTCAGGTAAATACCCAGAAGTGGTTTTGCTGGATCATATGGTGGTTCTATTTTTAATTTTTTGAGGAACCTCCATACTGTTTTTCATTTTTTAGTGGCTGCATCAGTTTACTTTCACAGCAACAGTGCATGAGGGTTGCCTTTTCTCCACCTTCTCGCCAACACTTGTTATTTCTTATCTTTTTCATAATAGGCATTCTAAGAGGTGTGGTGATGCTTCATAGTGGTTTTGATTTGCATTTCCCTGATGATTAGTGATTTTGAGCACCTTTTCATGTACCTGATGGCAGTCTACATGTCTTCTTTGGAAAAATGTCTATTCAGATCCTCTGCCCAATTTTAAATGGGATTCTTTGTTTTTTGGTGTTGGGTTTTATGAGTTCTTTATATATCTTGGATATTAATCAGATATATGATTTGTAAATATCTTCTCCTATTTGGTAGGTTGCCTTTTCATTTTGTTGATGGTTTCCTTTGCTGTGCAGAAGCTTTTTAGTTTGATGTAGTCTCACTTACTTATTTTTGCTTTTGTTGCCTTTGCTTTCAGTGTCAAATCTAAAAAAATTATTGCCAAGACCAATGTCAAGGAACTTACTGCCTGTGTTTTCTTATAGGAATTTTATGGTGTCAGGTCTTACATTCAAGTTTTTAATCCATTTTCAGTTGATTTTTGTATATGGCATAAGTTAGTGGTTCAGTTTCATGCTTTTGCACGTGGCTGTCCAGTTTTCCCAACGTCATTTATTTAAGAGATTGTCCTTTCCCTGCTGTATATTCTTGGTTCCTTTGTTGTAAATGGATTGACCATATATGCGTGGGTTTACTTCTGGGTTCTCTATTCTGTTTCGTTGATCTGTTTGTCTGTTTTAATGCCAGTACTGTAGCTTCATAATATGGTTTGAAACCAGGAAGCATGGTGTTTCCCGCTTTGTTCTTCTTTCTCTAGATTGCTTTGGCTTTTCGAGGTCTTTGTGGTTCCATACAAATTTTAGGATTTTTTTTTTTTCTATTTCTGAAAAATGCCATTGGAATTTTGATAGAGATTGCACTGTATCTGTAGATTGCTTTAGCTAGTATGGACATTTTAACAATATTAATTCTTCTGATCAGCAAGCATGGAATATCTTTTGTTTCTGTATTCTCCAATTTATTTCATCAATGTCTTATACTTTTCAGTGTACAGGTCTTTTACCTCCTTGGTTAAATTTATTCCTAGGTGTTTATTCTTTTTGATGTGATTGAAATTGGGAGTTTTATTAATTTCTCTTTCTGATTGTTTATTACTGTGTAGAAATACAGCTGATTTTTGTATATTGATTATGGATCCTGTAACTTTACTGAATTTGTTTATTCTAACAGTTTTTTGGTCGAGGCTTTAAAAACCTATTTTTCAGTATTTCTGGAAGTAGAAGTTCTCTAAAAGGCCAGAATCTGCCATGAACGTCTCTTCTGCAATAAAAAGAGAAGTGCATGTAAAAAGTAACAGTTCAGTAGAGGCAGCTAAGATGCGGATGAGAAGCAGAGAGGATAGGCAGTGGCAGAGAGAGGTGGAATAAGATCAAAAAGTACTTTTCAGCGATAATCCATGAGGTTTTCACATACCACATGGTTATCTTCGTGTCTATTTATTTTTAGAAAAATCTCATGGAGAAGTCTGGGAGAAACTATTAGGATAGCCTTGTAGGTCCAGGTGAAAGGTAAGAATTTGAACTGAAGCTGCGACTAGAATTAATGATAAAGAGAGACATTTGAGAAAAATTTTAAGAAGATTTTGTCATCAAGAAAAGGTTAAATGATGTTTCATGTAATCCATCTCTAAAAGATTTATTTTGATTACCCGTCAAAAATAAGGTAGTGATGTTTGGCATTTAAAGGGATGTTTCAGTTATTTTGAAATTTTACTTTTGTGCAGCAACCTCGTTTTCTCATGAAGTCAGATAAATGAGGCATTTGGGATGCATATAATTTTTGCTCTTCTAATCTTTTAAAGCTTTTTAATCTTTTGAGAAGACATTTTGAAACAGATGAAATAGAGTATCTAAAGACTGTTTTCGGTATCAGCTTTCTCTGATTAGGAAACTGAGGCACAAGGATTTAAGAAACTTCTTACTGATAATGTGCAGCATGTTGGCTGTAGAATCAATGTCAGATATGTCTGGTTACTGCATTTTCCTCACTCCTGTCTATAAAATGTACTTACCGCTAATATTTCTCTGTGAAAAAGTAGGGGGAGGGACTAGGTTGTCATTGCCAATTTTACATAAGCATTTAAATTATCCTCCCTTGAAGAAATATCAACATGTCTTTGTTGTCTTTTGAATGCCTAGATTCTATGGCATATAAAAACATTTCATTTAATACAGTAAAGCTCTCTGGCCTGCAGTAATTTATTTTTGGAAACATTGTGGGATCAGTTTCCACCACGGAAGAAAGAGATGAAATGGGATCCCTAATGAGAACTACATATTAGCTTGTAGCTCTCAAGCTTTGAAACTGGTGATGAAAAACAGGGACAAGGTATCTTTCCCTCTGTCTTTCTCTAAGGACAGTTTTTTGGGGTGGGGGTGGTGTGCATCTTGTGGGATCTCGGTTCCCTGACCAGGGATTGAACCGGGGCCACAGCAGTGAAAGCCTGGAATTCTAACCACTGGGCCACCAGGGAACTCCCTCTAAGGACATATTTTAAAAATGTAATCCTGTCCATTAAATATGATAGTAAAAAATGACTTGTCCCTTGATTTTTTTTTTTTTAACTAGAAACGTTTCCCCTCCGTCATCCTTTGCACTATTCAAGTGATAAATATTTGCTGGCTGTAGAATTTATTGGCATGAATAAGAGTTCTGATTCTTTCCAGCATGGTAGTCCTTCAGCTTCATCTCCCAAACTTAATAACTAATATTCATGTAGGACTTCACCTTTGACAGCACATTTGTTGTTGTTGTTAGTTGCCATTGAATGCCCACTCTGCCTGCTACCAAACCAGAACCTTTATACACATTGTATCATTTAATTTTTACAACAGCTCTATGAGAAGTATTATTACACCCATTTCTACTTAAGGAAACTGAGGCTCAAGGAGTTAAATAACTTTTATAGCTAAAATAAAAAGCCAGCATTTTATAATTGGCTCTTACTGCCTACTATTGTATGGTTTATGCCACATTGACCTTCCAAACTGATTCTTATCAGAAACATCTTACTTGTTTTGAAGAATTTACATATATACTTGGGTGAGCACGAATACATACATAGGTGTGGAAGCAAAAAGACTCTGCACCAAAATGTTAGTAGTGGTTATCTCTGGATGGTGAGTTTTATGAGTGCTTTAGGTTTTTTATTCTTTGTATTTATTTGTATTTTCTGCAAATATGAACATCTATTTATATTGTAATAAACATTTTTATGTTACATATTGAACTTAACAGTAATTGAGAAATGACATTTCTAATTTACTATTGCTTATTTCTAGATCGGTTGGCCTTACTTCCCCAGTGGAAATCTAGTCATTATGATGTGGTAGTTGGTGTGCTGTCAGCCCGCAATAACCATGAACTTCGCAATGTGATAAGAAGCACCTGGCTGAAGCATTTAGTACAACACCCAGCGTTAAGTCAACGGTACGGTTCTTTTTTTTTTTTTTTTTGCCTGCATTGGGTCTTTATTGCTGCGCGTGGGCTTTCTCCAGTTGCGGTGAGTGGGGGCTGCTCTTCGTTGCAGTGCGCAGGCTTCTCATTGCAGTGGCTTTTCTTGTTGCGGAGCATGGGCTCCAGGTGTGCGGGCTTCAGTAGTTGCAGCTCATGGGCTCAGTAGTTGTTGCACGCAGGCTCAGTAGTTGTGGTGCACGGGCTTAGTTGCTCTGCGGCGTGTGGGATCTTCCCGGACCAGGGCTTGAACCCGTGTCCCCTGCATTGGCAGGCAGATTCTTAACCACTGCACCACCAGGGAAGCCCCAACGGTAGGTTTCTTGAGTTCACACCTTCATGACATATTGAATAAGTGTTCTGAAAAATCTCTTCTTGGAGAGTCAGAGATGTTAATTCAGATATTTGACCTCTTTTCCTCAGAGAAATGACTATTTCATTTTGCTTTTCCTCCACGTAGTTGAGCCCAAAAAGTAAATTTAACCAAGATTTTAAGCCAAAAGAGATATACTTAATTTTTGGTTGTGTGTGATCTGCGGTTTGTATAGTTTGCCATACTCTTTTTCCCGACCACCCTTCCAGGCCTGAGCTTCGGTAGCACATGTTGACATTAGATGGCTCGGTTGTTGGTTAGGAACCCGAGGCCTTAGTCTTCTCAGGGAAAGCAGCCTCTGAAGATTATATGGTGAGGGGCTAGTGGAAGCGAAGCATGGAAGTTTGGACTTCTAGTTATGTGACGATTCTTCTCTGCTTATGCAAAGTCACTGATAAGCAGAGAAGGCCCTCAGGATTGCATTCAGCTGGCACGCTTGTGACTGAGTAGCTATACGAGGGAATCGCAATTGTGAATTTTCTTGTCACCAGTAGTGAACATTTATAGATTTCCTATCTTACTCATAGCAGCTTTCATTCCTTTTCAAGACAGGTTTCTCTAGTTCAGGATCGCAATGATAATAGAACCTATTACCCAGCAAGTGGAAAAAAGGCCTCGGAGTCATCACTACCGTCAGAACCACCTTGAAAACCTGCACTTCCTCTAGCCTTTCCCATCTCAGAAAATAATGACCCATCTCTTGCAGTTGCTGAGATGAAAACTTTGGTGTCTGAGCTGTGAGTGGAGGAGTGAGTCCCCCTTGTGGGGTCTGTAAGGGTCGCTCCAGCACGGCAATGGGAATTACACTGGGAGAGGCATCGGAAGTGAAAGGATCTGTCATACTCACAGGTCCTAGAGACGGAGGCCCGGCACACCACACAGGGGGCCAAATGGGAAGAGGGTCCAAGGAGCGAGCGGTCTCACCGAAGCAGGCGGGGAGCCGAGAGAGAGTGACGACCCGTGGGCAGGTGTCTTTACTTGGGGTCAGGGTGGAGTGTACAAGCAAAAGGCATGAGGGATTTCATTGTTGGGTTTGAATGTCACGAGGTCACTGTCAGGGGAGGGCAAGAAGGGGAACTTGTGGCAGGGACCAGCCTTGTCACCCGAGTGGACCTGGTCATCTGGGTGGGATGCTCCAGCCTGTTTGTGGGGATATTGAGGCGTCAGGAAAATATGAGGTTTTTACAATTTACAGTACAGTGTTATCTTGATCCTTCTTTGTCTCATATGCCACATCGGATCCATTAGCATATCTTCTCGGCGCTACCTTACATTGTATCCAGAATCCAACTTCTCAACACCTTTACCACAACTATCAGAACCACCGTCCTGGTCTAGGCCACCATTACCCCTCACCTAGATTATTGCAGAAGCCTCCGTATCTGAACTTCCTGCTTCCACCTTTGATCCCCTGTGTTTTATTTTCCATACAGTAGCCAGAGTGATCCTTTTAAAATTAGTCAAATTATGTCAATTTTCTGTTCATACTCCTCCACTGACTTCTCTTCTTGCTGAGAGTGAAATCCCAGGTCTTTACTATGGTCTTTGACCTTATCTACATCTGCTTCCCTGCCCTGGCCACCTCACTGTGCTTCAGTACCCTAAATGTGCTCCTGCCTCAGGGCTTTTGCACTTGCTGTTCCCTCTGCCTGTACCATTCCTCCACTGCATGTCCTCATGGCTCACTTCCTCACTTTCTTCAGGTCTCTGTTTAGACATCATAGCACTATTCCAACTCTGTCTTCCCTTACTTGACTTTATTTTTCTTTATAATACATATCACCAACTAGCATGTTTATTATATTTAGTTGTATATTTGTAAATTGTCTTTCCTCACTGGACTATGTTTTATGATCATAGGGGCTTCAGCTTTTTTCATTGATGTATTTCCAGCACCTTGAACCTAACTTGGCACAGAGTAAGACACTCAAAAACTATTGAGGGAATGACTCAGAGCTAAATATAATGAGTAGAATTAACATTCAGGCATTCACCAGTAATTTATTTGTTATCATAGCATTCTTACTTTAAATTTAGTAAGCTTGTTGATTTGTTTTATAAAAATGATGGGATACCTATATAAAAATAGATATTAGCCAGAAACTTCTTCCTGGGGCAGAGTAATTTTGTGGATCTAGTAAAACTATTGAAGATAGCTTAAAAAATTTTTTTTGGTAAATATCTGCAATAATTTAACACATTTATTCATTTCTGTTTATACTTTTATTCTAAATGATAGTTGTTTATAAAAGGTATTCTGCCTTAATTGGCCGTTCGTAAAAGAAAGCATTTGCATTTCTGTGGTTATGGCTTACTTTCAGGTCTTGCATTTCACTGGAGCCAGACTCCACATATATTTCAAGGACGCTATTTAATTAAAAGCCTTTGTAGTGAAGCTGTAAGTTGTCAATTTCACAAGTATTTATTAAGTATTCTCTGTATACAGGTAGTATATACTATGTATGGTAGAATACATAGATAAATACCTATAGCCTGAGTCTTTATGGGGGCTTGGAGTTTAGTAGAAGGAAATAGATGTAATAGTGTAATAAAATGTTATATGTGCTGTGAATTAAATAGATACAAAATAGCTTGGAGTGTTTGGGAAATTCCATACAGTTCTGTGTAGCTGGAGTGCAGAGATTACGGGGTAGGGAGTATATGTGTTTGTGGGTGAGTGTGAGAGAGAGCACTTAGGGAAGGAAAGAGAGGCAGAGAGAGCGAGATTATCATATAAAAAGGAAAGAAGGGAGGACTTATAACTGTTACAACTGTTAGAGGTAGGCAGTGACCAGATTGTGCAGAACAGCGTGTTGAGAGTTCAGGGGGCGGGTGAGACCTATTTAGCTCAGCCCCTTAGCAGTCCTTGCCTAAGTGGTGACCTTTTAAGGAAATACGGTAATTGAATGTAGAACCGAGGAAGAGGACTCTAGGATGGTTGCTAGCTTTCTAACTTGGAGAATAATGAAATCATCAATCAAGACAAAATGTATTGATACTAGATGAGAAGAGCAGGTTTCTTGGGGAAGGAGCTTAGTTGTGATTTGTTGAGTTTGAGGTATTTGCAGGTACCTGTGCTGGTAAATGTTTATTCACTGGCTCTCTGAAGAAAAGCATGCTTATTTGTATGTATATGTTTATTACAAATTTTATTGATATAAAGACTGGAGCACATAATTGACAGATAATAGGTATATAATGCTCTCTATTATAACTTCCATATTGATTCTCAGAATGCGTCATTGTTTGCCAGACTTCTGTATCTATAACCAACCTGTGGCTGCGGTTGACGAGAGTGTAGTTCTGACATGAATATTTCCCTTAAGTTAAAGATTAAGACTGAAGTGACAACTAAGGTATGTGACAGAACTCTACTCTTAGTCAATGAAGTGACTTCTTTGCTGAATCAGATGATAGGTTTTGAACAATGGAAGAGTATTTCCTCAATTTTTTGTACTATTCACAATGGAATGGCTACAAACATGTCACATTTTTAAGTTTGATCTGCAATACTAACATTTTCTCTATCACTTTAAGTCTAGACAATCAACAGAACAATAAATCAAACCCTTATCTGTAGTGCTTGCCAGTTTCCATGCTGTAAGTGTTCCCACCGTGGCCAGTTTCAAGCAACTAATGTGATGTCTCTGAACACAGAGTTGGGGAAGATAGGCAGTGGCACACCATTATAATATCCCCACCATACAGATACAATGGATACATATAACCTCAGAGATGATAGAGAAGTAAGTAAGAAATGATGAATTTGAGCATTTATTTCCTTTGTTTTAGTATAATGTAAGTTTATAAATTTAATTTTTAATAAAAGCTGTGCTTAATAACCAGCTCACAAAATTCTTGAAAATTTTGCAGTTGGCCCTCATGACCCAGTAGCAGGCTGTAGCACACAGCTGTCTGTGGGCCGTCTAGGTGAAGACGTACGATGAATTCATGGATCTTTTCCTTAGAAGTTGGGTCTAAACTAGAGATGCTAATTCAGGAATCATTCCCAGGCTGGTTGAAGCCTTGGGGATAGAAATTGTCCAGGGAGAGCAAGTGGAAAGAGTGAGTCGAGTGAGAAGCGATCCCAGGGCAAAGCCCTGGGGCGATATCCACTCTAATGGATGAGCTGGGCAGGAAGAGCCAGAGAACCCACTGAGCAGGGCCACGTGGAGAAAGAAGAGCGCTTTCTAAGGAGACCTGCATTGTCGAGCCCCAGAGAAGCCAAGTAGGGAAGGGTTGAAGAGTGTCTGTTGACTGAACAGCAGATTGCTAGTTGTATTGGTGGTAGACATCTCGGTGGAAGTGGTGGGTACTGAAGCTACAATTTCTGTTTTATAAAATGAGCGGGAAATGAGAAACCAGAGGCTGCAATTTTAGATGTTCCTTTGTAGGACTTCACTGTAAAGGAAATGATGGGGACAAGGACGGATGGTAGGTGGATAGAAATTAATGTCAGACTTCATTGTATTTATAATGTGTAGGGAAGGAGCCATGGGTTACAGGTGGCTAGTGAAGCAAGGTCTAGGAGAGGAGAGGTCCTCTTCTGGGATAGAAAGACTACTCAAGCAAAAGGAACACTTTGTGAAATAGAAGAAAGCGAGTGAAGGAGATTGCAGGTATAGATGTGTTTTTAGGTGTGGGCATGAGAAGTTGACTTTACCGTAGTTTGCTGTTAAATGGCATGAGCATTTGCTGGTGGCCAGGCCGAACGTACTCACGCTTGCTTTAATGTAGTCCTGCAGTAGAGGGCTTACACATAAGTCACTTGGTAGTTAGCAACTCCTAGTTTGCCTGTTCCCCCTTTTTGCTAGACTAGAAGAATTAAGTTAGTATTAATCCTAATAAATACTTGTGTCTCAAACAAAAAGCTCTGAAATGGGCATGAGGAAACGTGCATGTGCAAGGTGAAGATCAGTAACTGATGTTAATGCCAACACATCTCTCAGTGTGCTTGTGAAGTTCATAATAGGTGCTCATGGCTGTGAGGTGCCTGTGGAAGACAGGGAAGATCCTTATTCCTGCAAAGTACTCAACATCACGAATCCAGGTAAGTCTTCTTTTTCCTCAGCCTAACGACTGCTGTATACACTGGTCTTCCCTTACCCACGGGGGATACATTCCAAGACCCCCCGTGAATGCCTGAAATCCTGCTAGAACCAAGCCCTGTGTATACCGTGTTTTTTCCTGTTCATACATACCGATGATAAAGTTTAATTTATAAATTAGGCACAGTAAGAGATTAATAACAGTAAGTAATAATAAGACAGGACAACTACAACAACATACTATACTAAAATTTATGTGAATATGGTCTCTCTCTCTCAAAATATCTTACTGTACAAATTTAATGCCTTTTCCATTTAACTAAGCACTTTTCCCGCATGTGGTCATAACTTTGGCCGTTTGAAGTGCGACAGCAAAATTAGCACAAATTTCTTTTTCCTTGTTTACAATTTCACAGATAGAATATATCTTCTTGCGGTAGATCTTAGCAATCTCAGCATATGATTTTTTTTTCCTTATGAAGTGGAGAACTTTTACCCGTTCACTTGAAGGAGGTACTTCATGGCTTCTCTTTAGCATATCTGAATTGCCAGCATCACCACTCTTGCGCTTTGGGCCTTTTTTAAGTAAAATAAGGGTGACGTGAACACAAGCACTGTGATGCCTCGAAGGTCGATCTGACAACTGAGGTGGCTACTAAGTGACTCACAGGTGGGATGTGCTGGACAAAGGGATGAGTCACATCCCAGGCAGGACGGAGATGGATGGCGTGAAATTTCATCATGCTGCTCAGGACAGCATGCAGTTGAAAACTTATGAATTATTTCTGGAATTTTCCATTTAATATTTTTGGCCCACAGTTAACTGTGGGTAACTGAAAAGCAAAACTACAGATGGCAGGTGGGGGAGGGGGGATTACTGCACAGGTTTGATGTTGAGGAAGAGCTGTTGAGCTGAATAGTACTGTGGTCTGTTTTTAGCGGACTGAAATCAAACTTGCCTCAAAATGTAGCTTTCATCCTTCCTGACAGACTAACCACTCTGGGCATCTGTGAAGATTCTTCATAGATAGATATGTAATTTTAGGATCCAGGAGAGTTTATTTTTCAGTATGATTCAAACGCATCTGGAAATTCCTTAAGCATAGACAAATCCTGAGTTACTGAAGTTTAAACTTAAGGAAAACTGCTGATTTCACCAGCCTGCTGATTTATAATAGCCTTGATACAAATATTGTGACTCAACTTTCTCTAAGAATTATTGCCTAAGCTTCTGCAAAAGAAACAAAGAGTAAAAAAATTGAAAACACAAGTAATATTTTTTTTATTCCTTACAGTTGAAAATTTGTGTAGTTCTGATGAGGATGAAGAAAGGTGATCCTAATTAGGTTCTCCGTGTTACCAGGGAACCAATTTTAGGAAGTTGATAACTCTATACCTGTATATCTTTATTTATTAGCATTTCCCATTATGTTCACCTGTGGTTCTAAGGGAGATGAAACTTTCCCAAATCTTAAATGTACTGATTATGACTTCAGGTGTTTTAAGATTTGTCACACCTCTATAATTATGTGCACCTTGCCTTTGTAGACAGCAGTAGTGTAATGGTTAAGAGTGTGGGTTCTGGAGTCAGGCCTCCTGGCTTTAAATCTAGGCTGCGTCATTTTCTAGCTATATGACCTTCGAACAGTTATTTACTACTCTGTGCCTCAGTTTCATCATCCGTAAACTGGGGGTAAAAAGTACTTACCTCATAGGGACTGACTTGAGGATGAAATACATTGATACATATGAAATATTTAGAATAGTTCCTGGGACATGTTCAGTATTTAATATTGTTATTTTTAAAGGACCTGCCTTTTTATAAAATTGGGTTGCAATCAGCTTTTTTAATAAATTGGACCATATTTTCAGGTCTGCATTGTAAAGCAGAGGTTTCTTACTTAGGATGTCTATGAATTTAGTTAACAGTGTAAGCAAAATTTTGTGTATGATTGTTTTTTTCTGGGGAGAGGGTGCTTTAGCGTTCACTGGGGTCCCAAAGGGACCATGAACCTAATAAAATATTGTATCACTGATGATGTAAGAGTAGCCTAGAACAAATTATGTTTGAAATCCAAAACCAAGCCAAACCAAATTTTAAGAAACCTTACCTTTAGATTAACCAGACTTTTACTATTTTAAGCGCTATTGTTCATTAATAGTAAAGGAGTGGAGTTTTTCACTAATAGAAAATTTTCATATATATAATACCTAGGTTACCAATTTTTAGAAATAGATATAACTAAATTACAATTGAACCTAATTTTATCTCTTTGATAATTTAAATGGCATTTAGATTTATTTAAATACCTTAAGGTCACCGTGAACATTAATCATCATGATACTCTTGGATGTATAGAAGTTTGATTAATAGCATTATCAAAGCAGCAGGCTATCTTGTGTCCAGGTAGCTTGAAGTTCAAGGTACATTTGTTTTAGATAGAAAATAGTTGTGTTATAATGTGCTTAACCTACTCCCTTTAATGGACATGCTTCACTTTGGATATCCTATTTACTGAGTATATTAAAGAGAAAAACTTTTGTTATTATCCACTATATTTGGAGTCTAGACTCTCTGGCCAGTGCTTGCCCCAGCCCATGACAAAATCTGTATCCTCCTTTTTTCCCTCCTGCTCATTTGTGTAATTGGGAAGGAGCCATCAATTCCATTTAGTCACATTTTATTGAGCATCTTCTAAGTGTAAAATAGCGTTCTAGGAACTCTAAACTAGGGATCCAAATGATCCGCTGGAGTATGGAAAGAAAACAGGATTTCTTTTTATCTGAAAATAAAATGTAATCTTTATTAATATTGAATATATTAACTGACATTAATATGTGTATATTTTGTACATAAATATCACATTAATATGTGTACAAATGTTTTTAGCTGATTGGGTTGTGTGATCTGTAAAGTTGGAAAACCACAGCTCTAAAAAATACAAAGAACTTTGATAGAATAATCTTTTAAAATAAGTTTTTATGTTATTTCTCAAGGTGACACTGATATTCTCAGCCATGTTGGCTGCTTCATGTAATCTATCCTGATTCATTTATGGTAATTGAGAAAATTTTCCAAAAAGGACTGTTTTTGGCTTTGATTAGACAGCTTTGGGGGGATAGAAAAAGCACTGAATTTGAAGTCAATAAATCTGGGTTTGATTCCTGGCTCTGCCACTTTCTGTGACCTTAATCAGATGCATCTCTGGGCCTCATTTTCTTAATCTATAAACTGGAGATAATGTCACAACCACATAGAGTAGTTGTAAAGATTAAATATGATGGGAGATGGCACATAGTAGGTGGTCAGAAATGCTTACTGTGTTTGATGTGCTTGTCCTTTTTTTTTTTTTTTAAGTCAGGAGAAAGTGATATGCTTATCATCTTTTATCGGTACTATAGCAAGAGTTTTTCAGTGTTATTTGAAGTGATTTCAGTTACTTTTGTACTGTGATAATTGCCCGACATCACAAAAATTGCTCAACAAGAAGTAGGATTTTTGGAATTTGCAGAGCAAGACTAAATTTACTCATTATTTATGACTGCAATTAGTACTGTTTTTATTATCCCCATTTATCCAAACTTTCCTAATAGATGCCTTTAAATTTAATATTCCCCTGTAGCGTTTACACATACTGATGCACACGTGTATAAAAAAGTTTATTAAAGTAGTTCTTATAATTAAATATTTTACTTAGATGTGGTTGAAAACTTCATTCTTAAATTTCAAAATGAGTTTTTTCTGGAAGCAGCCATATTTCTGAAGCACTTTAAAAATGTATTGCCATTTGTGAAAGAATTATATAACATATAATTATCTAGATTTTACTATCAAGCCCACTTCATATTAGTAAAATAAAAGGTTGTTTTCATTTGATTATGTAAAACTCCTTTTCTCATTACTTCCTTAGTTTTGAATCAGGAAATTGAGGCGTTCAGTCTTTTGGAAGACACTTCATCAGGGCTCTCTGAGGACCGAGTTGTCAGCGTGAGCTTCCGAGTTCTCTATCCAATCGTTATTACCAGCCTCGGGGTGTTTTATGATGCCAATGATGTGGGTTTCCAAAGGAACATCACCGTCAAGCTTTATCAAGCAGAACAGGAGGTATGCACTGCTTTGTACATGCTTTTCCCCACTTTTCTCTTTCAAAATCATCAGCTTTTCCTCCTGGCAATGAGTAGCTTGGGAGACTTCCACTTTTCTTCCCTTATTGATTAGACACATTATAGTGTAATGTATTACAGTGCTAGTTTGAGGAGAGAATTCCAATGAATAAATGTGTTATACCTAGGAAAGGAGGAGTCGGACCAGATTAGAAATTTCCAACCTAAAATCCCCTAAATCCTAAGGAATTTCAAAAGTTGATAACGAATATTTAAAGTTTGGGACTTACAGGTATAAGCAAGTCTTATTGCCTCTTTCTTCCAACCCTAAAAGTCTATCACCATAATACAGGCTAACAGCTGCTTTAAATCTTTTTTGTAATAAGGGTATAGAGGGAATAAAAGTTTAAAACAGCTAGGGTTACTGTTTCTGATATTTGAGAAAACCTAATTTGTTCACAGAGTGTATCTGAAGGAGTGTAGCAAGGAATTGTATTTGAAAAGATCTGTCCCTGGGTTTTAAACTGAAGAAATCTTGAAAGAATTATACAATGAGCACCCATATATCCACCACCTAAATTCTACAATAGTTAATATTTTGCTGTATTTGCTTTATGACATCTGTAGTCATTCATTGATCTATCTTTTTTTAAAAATGTATTTTAGATTAACTTATAGGCATCAGTACACTTCAACCCTAAACATTTTAGTGTGCATATAATTAAGTAGACTTTAATATTTGTTTATGGTTTAAAAAAATTTACAGAGTGTAAGGTGCATTCAGTTTTTTAAACTGTGTAAACCTGTGTAATCCAAACTCCTATTACCCTACCCCATTACCTAGAGGCAACCACTGTTCTATTTTTTTTTTTTACATGGACTAGTTTTGCCTGTTGTAGGATTTCATGTGTAAATAGAATCATATACTAAGCACTCTCCTGTGTAAGGCTTCTTTCACCCAACATAATGGTTTTGAAACTCATCCATGTTATCGTGTGTATCAGTGAATTTTTCCTTTTCCTTCTTTTAATTGCGACATTGTATTCCAACAATATATGATGTTTATGTGTTCTGTTGATGGGCATCTGGAATGTTTCCAGGGTTTTTCCTCCTTTAGTCTGTTACTGTGATGAATTACATTTATTAACTTTGCAGTGTTAAATCAATTTCCTATTCCTCTTGATCACAACATATTATTCTTTATATATTGCTGGAAATTGTATTTCTTGTGCATGGCATGTAGTTGGGTCTTCCTTTTTATCCTGTCTGGGAGTCTCTGCTTTTTACATGGAGGGTTATTCCATTTATATTTAATGCATTTGTTAAAGTGGTTGGATTTCAGTTTTTCATTTTGCTGTTTGTTTTCTGTTCTACTTTTCTTATTTGTTTCTCTCTCCCTCCGTTTCCTGCCTTCTTTCGGGTTAATAGAGTATTTTTTACAATTCCATTTTAATTTTTCTGTTGTTCTTTTAGCTACAGCTCTTTGTACTATTATTTTGTGGGAGCTTGGTTGACATAAGAATTACAATATATATCTTGAACTTTTCAGTCTTCTTTAAGTTAACGTTGTACCCTTTCATGTAAAATATAAGAACCTTGCCACTATATAATTCCATTTACCATCCCGTCTTCTTTGCTCTAGTTGTCGTATGCCTTATATCTATATGTGCTATAAATCCCACAACACAGTGTTACAATTTTTGCTTTAAACAGCTAACTGTATTAAAGTAATTTAGAGGAAAAAGTCTTTTATATTTGCCCACTTACTTACCATTTCTGGTGCTCTTCATTCCTCCTGAATGTCTCCTTTAGCCCAAATCAAATCCTGTGCCAATTTTTATAGTGCAAGTTGACTGATGATTTTGCTTAGTTTTCATTTTTCTGAAAATGTTTTTAATTTGCCTTTATTCTTCCCCTCCTTTATTTTTGTGGGATATTTTCTGGATATTGAAATTCTGGGTTGACTTTTTTTTCTTTTCAATATTTTGAAGATGTCATTCCAGTGTTTTCTGGCCTCCATTTTTTCTGATGAGACGTCAACCTTCCTTCATATTGTTCCCATGTATGATGTATGTAATACGGGTTTTGTTTTTTCCTGGCTAATTTTAAGATTTTTCTCTTTATATGTATTTGGTTTTAAGCAGTTTGGCTGTGTTGTACCTTGGTGTGGTTTTTCCTTGTTCTGCTCAAGGTTTGCCAGGTTTTTCAATCCATAAATTTATGTCTTTTACCAAATTTGGGAAACTTTCAGCTCTTATTTCTTCAAAAAATTTTTTCCCAGCCCCATTTCTCTCTACTCATTCTGGGATTCCAGTTACATGTATGTTAGACCTTTTGGTACTGTCCCGCAGATCACAAAACTTTTTTTTTTTTCAGTTTTTTCTCTCTCTTTTTCAAATTTGATAATTTCTGTTAATCAGTATTCAAATTTATTGACTCTTCTGTCATATCAAATCTGTTAAGCCTAGCCAGTGAATTTTTTTTTTAGATACTGTACTCTCTAGTTCTAGAATTTCCATTTAATTCTCTTTTGTAATTTATATTTCTCTAAAATTTCCTATTTTTCTAAATTCATTTTGAGCATATTTTCTCTGTGGGCTTGACCTTACTTATAATAAGAGGTTTTTTTTGTTGTTTTTTTAAAACATCTTTATTGAAGTATAATTGCTTTACAATGGTGTGTTAGTTTCTGCTTTATAACAAAGTGAATCAGTTATACATATACATATGTTCCCATATCTCTTCCCTCTTGCATCTCCCTCCCTCCCACCCTCCCTATCCCACCCCTCTAGGTGGTCACAAAGCACCGAGCTGATCTCCCTGTGCTATGCGGCTGCTTCCCACTAGCTATCTATTTTACATTTGGTAGTGTATATATGTCCATGACACTCTCTCACCCTGTCACATCTCACCCCTCCCCCTCCCCATATCCTCAAGTCCATTCTCTAGTAGGTCTATGTCTTATAATAAGAGTTTTAAAATCCTGTCTGCTATTCTAAATTGGAGTCATCTTGGCCTGTCTTCATTGATTATCATTGTTTCTCTTGCACATGGTAACATTTTCCTGTTTTATCTTACATTGAGTAACTTTGGATTATATCCTAGATATTGTGAATAATTCATTATAGGATCTCTGGATCCTGTTATATTCTTTGAGGAGTATTGATTTTTTGTTTGTTTCTTTTAGCAGTCAGTTAAATTAGTTGGGCACAGACTCTAAACTCTGTCTTCCTTGTAGTGAGCAGCAGCTGAAATCTCTAGTCTATTCTTTTGGACTTAGATGGGCTGCTTGGATTCTGCTTTGAATATGTACTTCGTGAGTCAGCCACAGATTAGGACAGAATTTATGTGAAGAATTGAGGATTCTCTCTGTGACCCTTTCCTTTCTGGGGTTTTCTTCCTCACTTGTTAGCTGATGTGTTTGTCTCCACCCTGCCTTCTGATTTGCAAACAGAAAGACTGCAGTTTTTATTTCAGAATTTTAGTTGCCCCCTGAGGTCTGCCTCAGACAAAGAGCCGTTAAAAAAAAAAAGTGGGGGAAGCATACCCAGTGTCTTTCTCATCTCCTTGGTATTGCTTTTCCTCCAGTTTCTGCCTGCTTTGTGTGCATTCCAGTGCCTTCAGCTCTTTCTTTTTTTTTTAATGTTTTGTCTACTGTTCATAATTGTTATCTATAGGAGAATTGGTCTGATATCACTGGAAGCAGAACTCTGTTCATTTTTTTTTAGGCATCTTTTAAAATGTTTTTGTATTTACTTATTTATTTCTTGGCTGTGTCGGGTCTTAGTTGTGGCATACGGGGTCTTAGTTGTGGCATGCAGGCTCTTTGTTGTGGCATGCTGGTTCCAGAGCCTGTGGGCTCAGTAGTTGCAGTGTGTGGGCTCCAGGGTTGTGGGCTCTGTAGTTGTGAACAGGCTCCAGAGCACATGGGCTCTGTAGTTGTGGTGCACAGGCTCTCTACTTGTGGCATGCGGGCTCAGTAGTTGTGGCACGCGAGCTTAGTTGCCCCATGGCATGTGGGATCTTAGTTCCCTGACCAGAGATTGAACCGGCGTCCCCTGCATTGCAAGTTGGATTCTTAACCACTGGACCACAGGGAAGTCCCCCTGTATTATTGTTAATGTTGATTGTTACTAACAGGTACAATGTTAGAGTCACCAATAAACACACAAATCAATGAAGATTAAATTTCTTGTTTGCAGTTTATCCTATTCCTTTATCCTCTAAAGAATTTATGTGGTTTGTAAATGTGCTTAATGACATAAATATAAATATATAAGAGAGGAAACAAATCTTAGTGATGATTCCAGCCATTATGATTCCAGTGAGAAAAGCTTTGTCATGTTACTCAAGTATAGGAGTTCATATATTATTGTGGTTAAAGGTTTCATTGATATCGAAGCTCAAATAGGTAACTGGAATAGCAGTACTCTGAATTCCACTGTCAACCTTATCTAGAAATTAGGATCAATCTTGAATTTTTTTTGATACTTAATTAATTTTCTTAGTATATATAGTCTTTTTTTAAACTATTCATAATGTTTGAGTTGTCACTCAAGTAGTTTGATTCAGATGTATAATATTTTGATCATGTTGATTTAACTTTTAGTTGCCATATTTTTACCCAAGAAGATGTTAATCTTTGTCCTCAAGGAAGGCCTAATCTCAGGTGGATCATAATGGGTTCACAGGTAGTCACGATATAAAAAAATATTACCACAGCATTGCCAAGAGCTGATGTTAATGAAAGAACTACGCTAATTCATTAACCCCCTTCATTCTGAACTTCTGCATGGTCTTGGTGGCTTTAACAGAAGCGTCCCCTGTGGCAAATCGGTGTCTAAGAATAGGTGTGAGAACAAGGAAGTGTTCTTGCCCAAAACAAGAAGGAAGGGCCCAAAGCAAACAATAGACATAATGAGAATCAGTTCTCTTTTTTGTTCCCTTTTTTGTTTTTGTTTGTTCTTCTAAAGGTTCTTTTTGAAGGGGGATTCCTGAGTACCTTTGTTCTATGTAGAAATCTGTGATCTTTAAGTTTATTCTTAACCCTTTGGGGCTAAGCCTAATAAGTCGGCTTAATTTAACACCTTACACTTCCCCTAATGCTCCTCATTTCAAGGTGTCTTTTTTTTTTTAAGGTTATCTGGATTATATTTAGTGTTTTAGAACTTCATGACAACTTTGCTTATCTTCAGTAGCTTTATTTAATAACCATGATTGCACTAGAAAACCCAAATGATGCCTAAACCACAGTAGAACAATGTTAGTGACTGAGAATTAGCTGACCAACATGTAACTTGAAAACTTGCTGCATGTGCCGTGTCTGACATAGGGTATTTCTTCTTGTCTTTTTCCCCCCGATCTGTAGGAGGCCCTCTTCATTGCTCGCTTCAGTCCTCCGAGCTGTGGTGTGCAGGTGAACAAGCTGTGGTACAAGCCCGTGGAGCAGTTCATCTTACCAGAGGTACAGGCTGGAGTACAGAGACTCTGGTCCCAGTGCAGGCTGCTGTCGGCCTGAGGATGTGCTTCCAGAGGCAGACTCTGCATATTCTCCTGCCAGGACAGCCCTCCAGAGTGGTGGATGAGGCTACCAGCGGGGATGTACTAAGCTGTAGCACTCTGCATTCCTCCCTCCAGAGAGCTGCATCATGCCCCAAAGGTTCCAAACCGCACTTTGAAAAGCGTTGCATGTTACCATGGTTTATTTAGTGGAGTAGAGAACTGCATGAGTGCTCTAGTGACAAAGGATAGTAACAGGTGTGGTTGATAGAAAGACCAGGCACAGGTACCATATGAGTAAATCAAATAGTTTGCTTATCTAAAGAATAGGGGAGTGGAGGGAAGTGCAGACAGGATAATGGCAAAGAGATCGGTCACATTTCCAAGATAAATAAAACTTCTCCAAGAAGTGGAAGATGTTTGAAAACATAACTCTTAGGTAGAGACCACCCCGGCTGCCAGGTGCCCTCATCAGCCCTGGAGGTAAGCCCAAATGTGGTTGTATTACACTGTGTATTACACAGTTGGACATGAACAGATTGTTCATCCATCAACCTCAGCCTTTCCAGGCTATTGCAGTCTTGTCTGAGTACATTTCTGAACAGCATGCTTTGGAACCACAGTGTAGGGGTCAGTTTCCCGGTCACCTCTGGCGGTCACTTTAGATGAGCTCTAGTTGACAAGTTCCCCCGGCGACATGAACGCTGAATTAAGATGTGGAAGCTGGATGATTGACCAGCCCTGCTGGCTAACCAGGAAACATCTTCCTACCACCAGGCGTGTGGGTTGCTGTTCACATTTATGTAACAGCAAAGTCACACATTTTATAAGGTGCTGTGGATCTTTGGAGATGAGTACAGGTAGTTAAACTTTGCATGTTAATTCTGTGACTGTCAAAGGGAGCTCCTTTATTTCACCTATGGGAACCTCTGTTTAAAAGCATTTTACAGAAAAGCAAAACTAAAACATACTGGAAAAAATTTTCCAGTTTCTCAGTGTTATAAAAAAGACTGTAGTGAACATCCTTACACTCTGTTTTGTGTACATAACTGGTTATCTTCTTAGGGTGAACTGTTGGTTCAAATTTCTACACATTTTTGAGGCAGATAATTTCTTTCTGGAGGACAGTTTAGCAGTTTGTATCAATTTGAATAATCATCAACATTATATGAGAATGCCTACCTATATGACCTTTTTAAATTTCATATATGAACTTTTTTCCTTGTTAAATGAAGTATGTACCATCAAAGGTGTCTCTTACTCTTAATTAAAAGTAGTGGCTCAACTAAGTAGTATTGGCCAAGTGTTGGATCTCAGTTTTTGAAGGAAGCTACTCTTTGGTTTGTTTACTCATTGACTAAGAAAATATTTATTGAGAACTTAGTATATGCCAAGCACTGGGGCTATTTCAGACATAGTACAAAGATCCCTGCCCTTAAAGCAGCTTATGTCCAAGTGAGGCTAGAAGAGCCAGCACCGATATTCTGCTTAACTTGCTGTGTCCCAGTCACAGCTGTAAGCAGATTTCCTGCACTGATTGGTCTGCTCCTTTAGGATTGAAGCAAGTCATCAATGAGAGTCCCGCCTTTCTACTCAGAACCAGCATGGGCGGAACGTCACTCAGACTTTGTGATTCCCAGGGGCGAGGAGTGGGATTCTGAGGGGACCAGGAGCACTAGCATTGTGTTAGGTGCTCTCCAGGAAGGTCTGGAGCCTGCTGGAGGATTGATTTTCACAGACGGCTCACGCGGGTTGGCACAAATAGGAAAGGAAAGGCTGCCGCGCCTGGAAGGCAGCTGGGGCGGCACGTTCTGGGACAGGTGCCTGAGCAGCCGCCTGTGGGTGAGTTGAGTCCCTGCGCTGCCTGTCGGTGGCTCTGTGACCTGGAGCAAGCTCCTTCGCCTCACTGCGTCCCTTCCCTCCTTTGTAAGAGGCATGCAGTTCAGAGGGTTACGCTAGGGCGTAAATGATTTCCTGGATGGAGAGCGTTTAGAACATGCCGCCCCACGGTGAGCGTTCGGTGAATCAATGTGTGCTGGCCTCTTCACTGCTGGGCCTCCTCTGGACTTGGGGTTCCTGTTCTTCAAAAGCCGTGTCTCTCCCCCGGGCCGTTTGGCCCCAGGGCACACTTAGTAGTGTCTGGAGACAACCCGGTGTGGGGCAGCGCCGGCATCTTGTGGGCAGAGGCCAGGGATGTCCGAACATCCCACATCGTACAGGACACGTCCCCACAGCAGAGAATTATCTGGCCCCAGATGTCAGCGGTGCGCAGGTAGAGAAACTCTAAGAGGAGGGAGTCACAGTGTGGGGCAAGGAGAAAGAAGATAAGCTGTAATATTAACTTCAGGCTAATCACAGTCTTATGGGGCCTGCTCCATTATCTTGGTCAGCCTCGTAGAAAGAATTACAGTTTTTGATGAGTCCACAAAAAACCATTACTTTCCCTTAGAATGTCCTTGTCCTTAGGAAATACATGCTGAAGTCAAGGTGAAATGTATTTTTCAAGTGATTCAACAACAAAGAACAACAGAAAAGTATGTGAGTCTAGAGACAGAGATAAAGCACATGTGGCCAGGGACTTCCCTGGCGGCCCAGTGGTTAAGGCGCCACGCTGCCACTGCAGGGGGTGCAGGTTTGATCCCTGGTCGGGGAACTAAGATCCCGCCTGCTGTGCGGCACGGCCAAAACGTTAAAAAAAAAAAAAAAAAAAAAAGGCACATGTGGCCAAATGTTAATAGTTGGTGAGTCTAGGGGATTTGGGTGGTAATTTCAACTTCTGTAGGTTTGAAGCTTTTCAGAATAAAAATTAGGTTGGGGCAAGGAGCTGCCTTCCTTGCCAGTGTTCAGGATGGTATATATGGCAGTAGGTACTCAGGATGGGAAGGACTCAGCCAAGTCAGGTAGTGGCCGTTTTAGTTATTAAGACTTTTACTGGCTAAAGCCTTGTGATCTTTATTTCCCTTGACGCTTTAAGCTAAACTGGCTTTTGGTTTTTCATTACATCTGAATAACCTTTTTTCCTTTTATAAACACGCAGTTATTTAATAGTGTCTGCATCTGGGGGAGTAGGATTATGGATGATTTTTATTTTCTTCTTTCTGTGTATCTATTTTCTAAATGTTCTGAAATAAATATATATTAGCTTTTATTAAAAGAAAAAATAAACTTTTAAAGATAACATATTCTTTCCTTTTATACAAAATCCTATTTTTGTTGAAAACCTGTTTAATTTTATATAGATACTCATTTTTGCTGCCTTAAGCCTAATTGGGCTTATTTGCACAGAAAAAATGATAGTGATGAATGGGTTTGCCTGCCTATCATCAGCAGAGAATGCCCGAAGAAAAACAGATCGTTGATCCCAGCTGCAGGGGAGAAGTGGTTGATTTGTTCATCATCTTATTCCTTCCACACTTCACAGTCGGCTAGAGTAACGTCAGCAGTATGGCTTGTCAGCTAAGCAGGGCTCTTGCACTGTTTTCGTCGTGTGACTCACTAAAGCATAAATCTCACTGGGGGTCACAAATTTAAATGGAGACTGCTGTGTGTTTCTTTTAAAATATTTATTTCTCTAATTTCATATTTCTCTTAGTGCACCTGAAACCTGAAACTAATTTCAATAAAAAGACTGTTTTCATTCAACCCGAGTCACTAGAGACAGTATTGTTAGCATCATGGGTATTTATATACTTATTTTTTATGAAAGTTGAAATTCTTTTGAGGTAGTCATTTCTCCAATCCACAAGAAATCGTTAACAGTTACAGGCACGAAAGTACTGTGTATGTGTAAGCTACTCTGTTGGTTTGGATGACGAGTTAGAAATAGGACACAGAAGAATGGACAGCATGGGTTGCACATATAGCTCACTTACGTTATGGGTGAGAGGACTTATGAGAGCTCATTTTTCCAACCTATACCGTGCTGTTCTTTCCTACCTTTTAATTTGGTTTTATGATTTTAGCAGGGACTTGCCATAAACAAGCTGTTTCGCATCTGCAGAGATTCCTAGCTTTGTGATTACTTTGTATGAGAGTAGAAAGTAGGCATGTGAGAGAAGTGGGGAGTAGAAATTTAACTGTGACATGGAGCAGGTACGGGGAGGTGGAGAAGGTAGACCTCCTCCCTCCTCTCATAGCAAAACAACTGGTTATCAGTTGAGTGAATAAAAAAGCAGGATCACTTTTTGGGCCAATGAGTTTTTCTGGTAATTACTCAGTTTAGTCAACATTGTTGATGTTATATCACAACCCAGTCAAACAAAATGGAGTTGGGTGCCGGGCAGAGTCAGGTGCCAAGTGTCAGTTGAATGGACTGGACAGAGAATTACTTGATTTGTCATCGTATTTGCCAGATTTGTAGTTTCAAAGTGAAGCTTTTTTGAGGTCACTATAGCTTTTACTTTGGTATGGTTCATTTGGAACTATAATTGCAAAGATTCCCAGTGACCTAACTGCCACCTCCAGGGGACACTTACCTGGAGTCCTTACCCTAGTTGACTGCAGTTTTCTCTTAGCTTATATGATATGCATTCTTCTGGTTCAGCTTAATCTGGCTCAGTCCTTCTTCCCAGTACATAACTTCATTATCTCCTCTTTCGTTTTCCCCTTAAACGTTAATCATTAGGATCTGATACCCAGCCTTCTGTTTATTTTACTCATTCTTCCTAGACAGTTTCATCTATTACCACCTGTTTACTGCAGCCCAGATTTCTTATGAACTCCATACACACTTCAGCCACCTACTGAACTCCTCCACTTGGAATGTCCCCTGGGCGTTCTATGGTGATAGCATCTCCAGCCCACCCATTCTCATCTCCTCCTGTATTTTCAGTGTTGGGTCATAGTATCTCCTTTTTCTCAGGCACCCAAACCAGAATTGTGGGCTTTAATCCTCAATTCTCATATCCAAGCACTCACTAAGTCCTATCAATTCTTTCTCCTAAACTTATTTGGTATCAGTCCTTCCAAACTTTATCACTATTAAAGTTTTAGAAGAAAGTAAAGTACCCCAAGGGGAAGAGGTCGTTGTTGCCAGGAGAAAGACACATGATTAACCCAAAGCAGCCTCACACAGTCAAGGGTCTAGGACTTAGCTTTCGGGTCCTAATGCTGACCTTGCGGAGTGTATAAACCAGAATGTCTATTGATTCATGTTCGATGGGTGTTAGCTCATTAGAGTGGTTTGAATTCTTGTGGCCAATAGCTAGGAACCTCCTTCCTGATATTTCAAGGCACCTAAAAAACAATCTGAACTGTACTTGGTTTGAGCATTGAATTTGATTACAGCAGTGGGAGGTGGGTGTTTTTGAGAGCTGTCTCATTCAGGTAGGATGTGACCAGAGTGCTTTATATCTTCCAATTATTCTGTCTCCCCTTAGACATTGCTACTTGTTGCCAAAATTCTCTCTTAGACCAGCTTTCCTGTAGTGTTTTAAGGGATTGGTTTTACTAATTAAGCTTCAACCTTAGAGCTCTTCCCAGTTATTGGAAACATTGTTTCTTTTACTATAAGAATTTAATTAGTTCAACTCAGAGGGCAGTCTCTTTAAATTTATTTATTTATTTAATTGAGATATAATTGACATACAACATTATATTAGCTTCAGGTATACAATAAAATGATTCAATATATGTATTTGTTGCAAAATGATCAACACAAGTCTAGTTAATATCCATCACCAGACATAGTTACAAATCTTTCTTATGATGAGAACTTTTAAGATCTACTCTCTTAGGGGCTTCCCTGATGGCGCAGTGGTTAAGAATCCGCCTGCCAGTGCAGGGGACACGGGTTCGAGCCCTGGTCTGGGAAGATCCCACATGCCGCGGAGCAGCTGAGCCCACGAGCCACAACTACTGATCCCACGTGCCACAAGTACTAAAGCCCACGTGCCACAACTACTGAAGCCCGCTCCGCAACAAGAGAAGCCACTGCAATGAGAAGCCCGCACACCGCAAAGAAGAGTAGCCCCCCTCTCGCCACAACTAGAGAAAGCCCGCATGCAGCAATGAAGACCCAATGTAGCCAAAAATAAAAATATAAATAAATTTATTAAAAAAGAAAAATCTACTCTCTTAGCAACTTTCAAATATACAATACAGTATTATTAACTACAGTCACCAGGCTGTGCATTACATCCCCAAGACTTATTTTTTTGCAAGTGGAAGTTTGCACCTTTCGATCACCTTCACTCGTTTTAGCCACCTCCCACCACCCACCTCTAGCAACCACCCATCTGTTCTCTGTATCTATGAATTCAGTTCTTTTTGTTTATTTTAGATAAGTGAGATCCTTATGGTATTTGTCTTTTTCTGTCTGACTTATTTCACTTAGTGTAATGCCCTTGGGGTTCATTTGTGTTGTCACAAATGGCAAGATTTCATTCTTTTTAATGGCTAGTAATATTCCATTGTATATAGATACCATATTTTCTTTATCCATTCATTCATTGACAGACGCTTAGGTTGCTTACATGTCTTGGCTATTGTAAATAATGCTGCAGGGAGCATGGGGGTGCATATATCTTTTCGAGTTAGTGTTTTCATTTCCTTTGGATGAGTACCCAGAAGTGGAATTGCTGGATCATATGCTAGTTCTATTTTTAATTTTTTGAGGAACCTCCAAACTTTCTTCTATAGTGGCTGCCTCAGTTTACATTCTCATCAACAGTGCACAAGGGTTCCCTTTTCTACACATCCTCGCCAACACTTGTTATTTCTTGTCTTTTCAGTACTAGCTGTTCTAACATATATGAGGCAGTATCTCATTGTGGTTTTGATTTGCATTTCTCTTATGATTAGTGATGTTGAGCATCTTTTCATGCACCTGTTCACCACCTGTATGTCTTCTTTAGGAAAATGTCTATTCAGATACTCTGCCCATTTTTTAAAACCAGCTTCTTTGGCTTTTTGCTGTTAAGTTGTTTGAGTTCTTTATATATTTTGGATATTAACTCTTTATCAGATACATGATTTTGCAAATATTTTCTCTCTTTTAGCAGGTTGCCTTTTCATTTTGTTGATAGTTTCCCTTGTTTGCTGTAGTCCTACTTGTTTAGTTTTGCTTTTGTTGCCTTTGCTTTTGGTATCAAATCCAAAATATCATACCCCGAGACGGATGTCAAGTATCTTACCACCTATGTTTTCTTACAGGAGTTTCCTGGTGTCAGGTCTTATGTTCAAGTTTTTTAACACATTTGAGTTGATTTTTGTGTATGGCATAATTTAGTGGTCCAGTTTCGTTCATGTTAAGCACGTGGCTGTCCAGTTTTCCCAACACCATTTGTGGAAGAGACTGTCCTTTCCCTGTTGTATATTCTTGGCCCCTTTGTTGTGAATTAATTGACCACATATGCATGGGTTTATTTCGGGGCTTCTGTTCCATTGATCTATGTGTGTGTTTTTTTGCCAACACCATATTGTTTTGATTACTATAGCTTTGTAATATAGTTTGAAATCAGGAAGCATGATGCTTCCCACTTTGTTCTTCTCTCTAGATTGCTTTGGCTGTTTGGGATCTTTAATGATTCCATACAAATTTTAGGATTGTTTGTTCTATTTCCGTGAGAAATGCCATTGGTATTTTGATAGGGATTGCACTGAATCTGTAGATTGCTTTGTGTAATATGGACATTTTAACAAGTTTTAATTCTTCCAATCCATGATCATGGAATATCTTTCCATTTATTTGTGAATGGATAAAGAAGATGTGGCACATATATATAATGGAATATTAATCAGCCATAAAAAGAAACAAAATTGAGTTATTTGTAGTGAGGTGGATGGACCTAGAATCTGTCATACAGAGTGAAGTAAGTCAGAAAGAGAAAAACAAATACTGTATGCTAACATATATATATGGAATCTAAAAAAAAAAAGGTTTTGAAGGACCTAGGGGCAGGACAGGAATAAAGATGCAGACATAGAGAATGGACTAGAGGACACAGGGAGGGGGAAGGGTAAGCTGGGACGAAGTGAGAGAGTGGCATGGACTTACATATACTACCAGATGTAAAATAGATAGCTAGTGGGAAGCAGCCGCATAGCACAGGGAGATCAGCTCGGTGCTTTGTGTCCACCTAGAGGGTGGGATAGGGAGGGTGGGAGGGAGACGCAAGAGGGAGGAGATAGGGTGATATATGTATATGTATAGCTGATTCACTTTGTTATAAAGCAGAAACTAACACACCATTGTAAAGCACTTATACTCCAATAAAGATGTTAAAAATAAATAAAATAAAATTTAAAAAAATTCTGAAAGAACATTCTTAGTATATAAAATATACAGTATTAAGATAATTTATTAAAAGCTTACACAGATTAATAAGAAAAATATAAAACTCAGTAGCTAAATGGCAAAGAAGCATGACAAGGCAACTCCCAGAAGAGACTATAATTCACAAACATCATTAGAAATCAAAAGAAACACCAATTAAATGAGGAACCGTTTCTTTAAATCTACTAAATTAGCTTAACTTCTTTTACTAATATCCCATACTGGGAAGAGGACAATTCAACTGGCATTCTCATAAACTGCTAATGACCCTACAGGTAGAATTTGTTTGTTTGTTTAATTTATTTATTTTATTTATTTATTTTTGGCTGCACTGGGTCTTCGTTGCTGCACGCGGCCTTTCTCTAGTTGCGGCGAGCAGGGGCTACTCTTCGTTGTGGTGCGTGGGCTTTTCATTGCGGTGGCTTCTCTTGTCGCGGAGCACGGGCTCTAGGCACGCGGGCTTCAGTAGTTGTGGCACGTGGGCTCAGTAGTTGTGGCTCGCGGGCTCTAGAGCGCAGGCTCAGTAGTTGTGGCACACGGGCTTAGTTGCTCTGCGGCATGTGGGATCTTCCCGGACCAGGGCTCGAACCCGTGTCCCCTGCATTGGCAGGCGGATTCTTAACCACTGCGCCACCAAGGAAGCCCTAGAATTTGTTTTTGAAAAGCAGTTTGGCAGTGTGTACCAAAATCCATATAAAGTATCTGTATTCCTGTCCCAGTAATTTCACCTCTGGGAATTTATTTTAAATAAAAAACAAAGTATTGGGGAAAAATAAACATTTACACTAAAACACGCCTCACATTATTTTAGTAGCTATTTGGTAGTATCCAGATGGCCAACGGTAGGGAGATGTCTGAGTGAATCAGGATGCATTCACTCAGCAGTATTGCTACAAGTACTTGAAAAAGAGCAGTTGTAACAGCGGCAGTCACATAAGGAAATGCCTTTGATGCAATGGGAAATGACAGCAGCATGTAAAACTGTCTATAAGGTCTTTGTAACTGTTGTTTTAGATGTGCTCTAAGATATACACCAAAATGTTAGCATTGGTGTCTTAGTGGGCAGTAAAAGTTTTAACCAGTGTGTCTTAGAAAAAATAAACTCTTCTCTAGAAACTTACTTAAAACCTAAATGACAGCAATAAAGAAACCGACTCACTGTTCATCTTTCCACAAAAGAGCTTTGAAGGTACAATCGTGTGGGAGAGCCAAGACCTCCAAGGCCTTGTGTCAAGAAATCTCCACAAAGTGACAGTCAATGATGGGGGAGGAGTTCTCAGAGTCATAACAGTAAGTCATTCATTTTTTAAAGGTTGTTTAGCACACCTTAGCATTTTTTAATATGTAAAAGTGTTTTTAAGTTTACTTTTACATTAACTCTTGGAACAATGAATCTTATTATTTTAGAACATATACACTAGAAAATGTTGAGTCACCACAGTAAAGATGAAAAACGCAAATGTTCTATGATTTTGTAACTTCAACCTTAGTAAATATATAGTTTTGCCTTAAGTCTAGTGCATTTTAGAAAGTGCGATGTTTTATTTCTTCATAGTTTTTAAGTTAATGTTCTTTTAAGTTCACTTACTCTATAGTATTCAGAATATTCACTATCTCACCTTGATAGTATGATGTCAGTTACAATACTATAGATAAAAGTATTAGAAAGTAAGGTTGAGTATTCACTTTCATTTATGTTGTTGGGATTTGTGACTTTTATTTTTCATTTACCAAATTTTCTTAAAATTTGAAACAGTTTGACAATAAATTTCTCAAAGTAAGTGTAGGATGAAAAAGAAGGTGTAGGCAAACTTAAAATGGTGAACTTTAAGTAAATAAGTGGTATATGTGCTGATGTCAGAATTGTTCTCCTTGATGCTCTGATCTAATGATTAGGAAAGCACTTGGCATTTAAGGTCACAAGCTTAGTACATTCCATTAAATATTAACCTTATTCACGTAAATTAATCCCTGAATTTGAAATGAAAATCATGTGGTTTGTTATTACACGTTCAGAAACCATTTACTGCACACTTGTGAGCCAGGCACAGTCATGGGCAAAATAGGCCCATTACTGGCCCACAGTGGAATTTATAGTCCAGTGAGGGGAAAAGACACTAGACAGATAGACCCACAAATTCATGTGTAATTACCACCTTAGCCTTGTAGGCCATGTATCAGATTTCATCCTTGATTCTGAAAAGTCCTTTACTTGAGATACAGTGTTTTACGGATTTATAGTTTTTTTTCTTTCCTTATTTTCAAAGCAGGTGCCTTTAATATCTTGCCTCCTTTTCTGTGTATGAAACTTAAAAATATCCAAAACATGCCAGAATTCTGTACTGCTCAGTTGGTTGCACAAAAGGAAATCAGTTTACTTCTGAATTGAGGGCTAGATTTAAATGTAAAGACTCAAGTGATCTGCTCTGGGGGTGAATATGGTTGTGGAGGGCATTGATGGCTTAAACACTCAGCTAACCTAAAAAAAAGTCAGATAACTTAGTAGCCTATTCTAAGAAATCCGTGTAGAGCTGTAAGTTTTCCTAAGTCTTGCTGCCTTGCCAGCAAGTAATCATGTCAGAAAAATTTTAAAGACAAAATAAAAGCCAAGCTGTGACCTTTTAGACAGAAGTTAATAAACATAAAGTACTGTTAAGTACTAAACAAGCCAAAACAGTATAGATTGTACAATTTTAAAAAAAGAGTGTGCAATCTTTTGTAGACGTACAAGGTTGGAATCTGTAGCGCTCACCTTTAGAGATTTCCTCCACATTCAGCTACAAACCATATTCTGAATTGAATGGCGATTTTCCCACCATCACTGCAGGACACTGTCTCTCTACTGGCCTTATTAAAACATTGCTTTGTACAGGGACAGCTCTGCTAGAAGGATCTGTTCAAAGAGGACTAGCCAGGCAGTAAGCCCTCTCGACCACCCATCAAGAAGAAATGCTGTAAACATGTTGAGGCGTGGCTGTGACAGTCCCATCCAGCCCGCAGCAGCTGGATCGCTGGTAGGGTGTTAAGTTGGGGTGGAACACACAGAGGTGAGGCCCCTCACTTTGAGTAAGGGCCTGGGGTAACCTGTGAGGTAGAAGAGGTAAATCTCATAATAACCAGAGATGCTCCACACCTTAGCGGCAGAGGGGACTGTTGATGGCTGTTGGTGCAGTGGGCACCTTCAGCAACATCAGTCATCAGTGCGGCTCGGGCTGAACTGTTTGCTTAGAGGGCTTGTCTCTGCGTGGCAGCTGTCACTTTGAAATGTGCTCGGGTGTATTTGCACTCACGGGCATTTTCAATTTCCACGAAATCAGAGGTGGTTATAATTTTTTTTAAGTGGTGGAGTTTGGATGTAAAATAAAATTGGTCTTGGTAATAGTGTTGGTAGCAAGTTCAAGAATACGTGATTCTATGTAGGCTGGAATGCTGAACACTAATCCGTAGATTACTGTGTGTACCTGATCTTGGACATTGGAATTGGACGACAAAACTAGAATGCTGATGTCATCCTGATAGCGTAAGTCTAGTACATCAGCATCTTAGATGGATTTATGTGCTGTGGCGTCACATTATGAATTGTGCCAAATCAGTTTTCAAATATAAGAAATGTATTCTTAGTAATAAAACTCCAAGCACTTCTATTCTGGTTTCTTTCAGGCTGGGGAGGGTGCCTTGCCTCATGAATTCATGGAAGGTGTGGAGGGAGTTGCAGGTGGCTTTCTTTATACTATTCAGGGTAAGTCAACTGGTTAAAAGTTGAAAAACACACTGAATCTCGCCTACCTCATCTTCATACTTTTGACATCAAAGGTAATCTTTTTTTTTTTTTTTGGTCATTAAAAATAGTAGCTCTATTGCTACATAATTCACATACCGTATACTTTACCCTTTTAAAGTATTTGATTCAATGGCTTTCAATATATTCAGAGTTCTGCAACCCTCTCCACCACCCCAAAAAGAAGTGGCTGTGTTTGTCTTCTTGAGTGATGCTCCTGAAAATATCCACATCAGTGAATTCCTGTATCAGTGATCTCTAAGCAAAGCTATGGTTGCTCTTGGTCACTTGTCCTGATCATCACTTAACGGAGCAAAGGTGCCCAGTAGTGCATCATCTGGCTTCTCAAAGCTCTGCAGATCATGGATTCCTATAAAAGAATTAGGACACAGCTTCCCTGAAGGCACACAGTGACTTGGGGAGAGCAGAGGCCGTATTCTGAGAGGCAGGTCTTCAGGGGTCTTCCTTAATAGTGCAGGGTTGAGGATGGGGCAGACCCCCCTGTTTGAGGCCACTACAGGTAGTTTTAAGATGTGAATGGGCTGTGGCTTTTTTCAATTTCTAGCATCTTTATTTATACAGTGTTTCCTCATAAAGCATTTCTATTCTTACATCACCCCTAAGGGTAGGCTGGAATAGGTACATAGGTTTTACCCACAAACCTGCCATTAAAAATAGAGATTTAATATTTACGGATCCTTAATTTTAGTCCAGAGATTTTTCATAAAACTGTGAGACCACTCTGCTAGGGAAGGTATGGACTTAGCTCACAGAGGCTAATGGCTCAGCCCTGGGGAGGACTCAGATCGGGAGGTCAGGCCAGTTTCGTAAAACAGCTCACACTGGGGGGCCGGGTACAGGTGTTACACACCATCTGACTTCATGTCTAGCGACTTCCTTTCTTTTGCCAGTTAATTCATGTATGTACCATCAAGAGTCTTTAAAAACTTGAGGGGCCCTTGAGACTTCTGGCACTAAACTGTTCTACAGGGAGCAACTACTGTACCCTAAACAACTGTTTGTCTTAAGTTTTCTCTCACTGAGGCTAAAGGATTAAGGTTTGGGTGAGGAAAATTCCTTTCAAACAAGAGAGAAATAACTCAAGTGTTAGGCTAAAGGAATTAAAATGAATAGATTTTTCTTCTCATGGACTGGATATATCTGAAAATCTGACTATAATTTTTTAAAATCTGAGGATCTACGTGCTGTTCAGAAGAATCACAGGGTACACAAATTCTCAGATTTTGTTGGGCATTAGCATCTCTGGCTGGGCCCTACCGCAAGCCTACAGAGTTAAAAATCGTCAGGATTGGAGCTCAGATGCCTGTATTTTAATAAGCTCCCTAGATGGGTTTGATGCCTCCAAAGTTTGAGAGGCCGTAAACCACATGATACTTGTAAATGGCACCTAGACAGATGATCAGATTTAAAACACACACAGAGGGACTTCCCTGGTGGCGCAGTGGTTAAGAATCCACCTGCCAGTGCAGGGGACACGGGTTCGAGCCCTGGTCCAGGAAGATCCCACATGCCGCAGAGCAACTAAGCCCGTGAGCCACAACTACTGAGCCCACGTGCCACAGGTATTGAAGCCCACGCACCTAGAGCCCATGCTCCGCAACAAGAGAAGCCACCGCAATGAGAAGCCCGCACACTGCAATGAAGAGTATCCCCTGCTCGCCACAACTAGAGAAAGCCCGCGCAGCAATGGAAGACCCAACGCAGCCAAAAAAACGCCCCCCACACAGATATATTACTTTATTACTTTATACTCGTATTTTTCAGATATATGCAGAATAAACCAACATGTACAATTTGTTAATGAAAAAGCCTGTATTTCTGCTCTTGTTATCATCCATTCCTATTGCTGCAATTTTATAACACTTTCACTTTCGTTCAAGTGTTAAATTGTGTATATTTATCCTTATCTTTAAAGTGAAAGGACGTTAGAGGAGAGTGTAAGAGTTGAAAGGGACCCGAGGTCATTTAGGCCTGTGTTTTTCAAAGGGTTGTTTGTGGTCCACCTGCATCAAAGTTACAGGAAGTTACAGGTTAGAAATACAGATTCCTGGGCTCTACCCCAGACCCGCTGGATCTTTAGGCTTGGGGCCTAGGAATCTGTGTTTCAGTAAGCATTCTTGAGAACCACAGACTTAGTCCAACTCCTCCTTTTACAGATGAGAATGCTGAGGCCCAGAAACGTGTGACTCGTCCAGTACCTCACCGACAGGGGCAGAGGTAGAAATCAGACACAGGCCCTCGGCCCTCACGCCCAGTCTTGCTGTTCGCAGTCACGGAGAGCGGAGGGCTGGATTACATCTCGGTTTCTCTCCCCCACCCCTCAGCCACTCACTTGTTTAGTTTTCAGAAATTTTCTAATTTGAGACAGCTGAGAAAATCCTGCGCTAGTGATAGGATTGCTGCCTTATTTGAGGACAGTCCCTGCACAGATGTGACAAACAATCCATGAGCTTGTGAGGTGGTAATTAAAATGTCTTCTAAGCACATTGGTCATAAGTTTTATTATAAAATATCATAAATAAACCAAAAACAGAGAGTGCTATAAGAAACACCCATGTACTTGTTGCTCAGAATTAACAGATGTTTGCATTTTGTCATATTTGCTTCCTTTCTTTGTTTTCAGAGAAATAAGGCGTTACAGATACAGTTGAAGCCCCTTCCCTCCCAGTACTTCCTACCCCCTGTTCCTCTCCCTTCCCCTTGGACAGGAGACCGCTGTCCTGAAACTCATGTGTACGCTTCCCATTCTTATTTTTCTACTTTCTACTACATGCATGTGTATACAACTTTTAATAACATACAGTTTTGATTAAAGTATTTTATAATTTATACCTGTGGTATCACATTGTACATATCAATTGGCAAGATACTTTTTCTCACTCAGCATTATTTTTTAGTGCCATTCCTCTTAACATCCAAGATCAGGTTAATTTTTTTTAAAATTTATTTTGAAGTATAGTTGATTTACAATGTTGTTAGTTTCTACTGTACAGCAAACCAATTCAGTTATACATATATATATATATATATACACACACACACACACACACACACACACACACATATACACATTCTTTTTCCCATTCCTTTCCATTATGGTTCATCAGAGGATATTGAATATAGTTCCCTGTGCTGTACAGTAGGGCCTTGTTGTTTATCCATTCTATAGATAATAGTTCACATCTGCTAACTCCAAACTCCCAATCCATCCCTCCCCACTCCCCAGCCCTGGCAACCACAAGTCTGTTTGTTCTCTGTGTCTGTGAATCTGTTTCCGTTCTGTAGATGAGTTCATTTGTGTCATATTTTAGATTCCACATATAAGTGATATGATATCCTATGATATTTGCCTTTCTCTTTCTGATTTACTTAATATGATCATCTCTAGTTCCATCCATGTTGCTGCAAATGGCATTTCATTCTTTTTTATGGCTAATATTCCTCTGTGTGTGTGTGTGTGTGTATACACACACACACACATCTTCTTTATCCATTCATCTGTTGATGGACATTTAGGTCGTTTGCACGTCTTGTCTACTGTAAATAGTGCTGCTATGCAGGTTAATTTTTTTAACTGCTGTATTCCATTATGTGAATATACCACAGTTTAACCATTCTCCTTTTGGTGGGTATTGAGGCTTGTTCAATTTTTTCACTGTCACAAACAGTGCTGCCATAAATACCCTTGTGAATGTGTAAAATAATGTCTCTGGGGATATCTACAAGTGGACTTAGTGAGTCAAACAGTCCGCACAGCTTCAGCCTAACTAGGTACTGCTGAATTGCTCCCCGCAGTGAGTGTATCCCTTTGTTCTCCACCAGCAATGTGTGGGAGTTCCCATTTCCCTACCTCAGAGTTCCTAACAACTGTGCTCTGTTAGGTTACCTTGGGAGGAGGGTTAATGCAATAATGTTACAAGTTCTGGGTCTTAAGTTTGCAATAGCCTTTTTCTTCAGCTCTCTTTTCCTTCTTAGAAGGTGACGCTCTCTTAAAAAATCTTCATTCTCGCCCTCGAAGACTTCTTGATCATATAAGTAATCTCCATGAGGAGGATGCCTTACTGAAGGAGGAAAGCAGCTTCTATGATGATATTGTGTTTGTGGATGTGGTTGACACTTATCGAAATGTTCCTGCAAAATTACTGAACTTCTATAAATGGTAGGTTATAAAAATGTTGGGTAGGTATTGTTTTATTTTTCTTTTGATGTAGAAACAATTTATCAACATCAAACCACTGAGATTTTTTAAAAAAAACAAACAAACCTAAGAGCACTGTGCACCTGGGACGTGATCTGTTGTACCCTGGTTCTTTGTGAGGACTGATCTTCTAAAATGCTGCCGCTTTATTATTTCGATGAGCTGATCCATAATGTGAACGCTATTAATGTATCAAAAACAAGGCGGGCTTCCCTGGTGGCGCAGTGGTTGAGAATCTGCCTGCCAATGCAGGAGACACGGGTTCGAGCCCTGGTCTGGGAAGATCCCACATGCTGCGGAGCAACTGGGCCCGTGAGCCACATCTACTGAGCCTGCGCGTCTGGAGCCTGTGCTCCACAATAAGAGAGGCCGCGATAGTGAGAGGCCCGCACACCGCAATGAAGAGTGGCCCCCACTTGCCACAACTAGAGAAAGCCCTCACACAGAAATGAAGACCCAACACAGCCATAAATAAATAAGTAAGAATTTCCAAAGAGGGAATGAGTGTGACTCAGCAAAAACAAATCCAGGGAGGAGTAGATTCAGAAGCTGGAGGGATTCAAAAAAAAAAAACAAAAAAACAAAAAAACAAACAAGGCAAAAGTTGATTCACTCTGAGTCATTCCTACTTACATAGTTGTCTTGAGCCAACATTAGGTGAAAATCAGTGAGTTTGAAAATGGCCGATCTTCAGGCATTTTCATACCCACCCACCTATATCCCCATTTACACCCAGGTTACTGATCTGAATTCCATTCAGCTGAACATCCACATTATATTTCCTTTCTTTCCTCCAACCCATTTAAAAACTACCTGCCCTAATTCCAGAAGCTTGAATACGATGAAATTCAGCAACCCTTATAGTCTACCATATTGTTAACTTCCCAGACCCTCCAGTATTTCTTGGATCTTGGTTGTAACTCCTACTTTTATTATAATACCACCACCAGTAATAATATAACAGTGACTCTTCTTAATTGAATACATGTAGTTGTTAATGTTACTCTAGGGTCCCATAACTTGCTGTGAGCCCCCTGATACTGTCTACCCTGAGTGTAGAACTGAAACCTTCTCTCTCTTTCTGTCTAGACCAAACCCATAAAGTATATTCACGTCTTTGTCTTTTTTAAAACTTTATCAGGGAACTTGTTGCTCGGTGAGCCCCCGAGTCTGTCCCTTCTTTTCTTCTCTGTTTTGCCCTGAGCAGAATGGGAAATCATCAATCCTTTATGGATATAGTTCCCTGGTCCTGAGGGGTAGACAGTTTAGTTTATGGGCGGTAGTTTCATAGCTGGGGCAAGTCAGTGTAATTCTGGAGTCATCTTGTGGGTAGAGGGCAGATATAAATGTGAGCTGGAAATGTGGGTATGCCTAGAATAACAGGATTAAGTTTGACAGCTGTAGTAAGAGAAAGAACCTTTTAGCTCAAGGTCACCAGTGGGGTTCCTGTTATGGGTCGGCCAAGGCGAGGGCGAGGGTGTATAAGAGGTGAAGTGGGAATGGGGGTCCAGGCAGTGGGAGGTCAGGACTGCCGAGTTCTAGGGCTTTCTATAGGGAGCTGACTCCCAGTTGTGGAAGTTCAATTTGGTCTAATTACTACCTTCAGTTTAAGTTTTGTCTCTTCTACTACTTGCGTATCTCTGTGATCTTGGCCTCTCTCCGTAGTCTCTCTGCCACTGTCTGTTCTGGGCCATCATGTGCACCTGGAACACTGCAGTGACCTTCTGACAGGCTGTACGTCTGGACCTGCTTCCCAGTAGCCCATCCCCCCATCTACCCTCCACATCGTAAATGACATCTTTATTTTTCATTCATCTTTATTCAGGTGATCCATCAGTGACCTCAGTGTCCTTTATCACAAAAGTTTATTTCTAATTAGCAAATATTATGTACGGCCTATGCTATTAACTAGAAATGAACTTTAGAAACGTAGGGTTATGCTTTTTGTTGTGGACCCATTGTTAAATTCACCATTTTGTGGCCTAAATGAAACTTTCTCCAGATTTCTTTAATTCAAATTTCTGTCTTCTGACTGGTTCCCTCGCAAGCTCTGGGTAAAAGAGGTACAGGGATTGGAAATGTGAAATCAAAGAGTCAATTTTGTCTCTAGTTGCCATTATATATTTTTTAATGTCTAGATAAATGAAATCACCCTCTTGTGCCTTCCAGAAGGTCACTTGTAATAGCTGAATTACTGGAAATCGTTTCCAAGGGAAAATGTATTTCAGTGTTGTAACTCAGAGTTTTAAACACCGTAAAATACCTGAGTGTACTATCCATAGCAGCATGGAACACATTCTGTTGTACGACGGCGTTCTGTGTGAGAGGCCAGTTATGGCATCTGTCCCCTCATCTGCGTGGCCCTCTCATTAAGAACGCAAGGGGCAAGGTTCAGATGCTTAATAGGCATGCTGGCCTGACCTGGGCAAGGCCTAAGAAGCATTTGTTTGATTATATATTCTACTTAAGCCAGATCTTTTTTTCATTGTATTCTTTATTCCTTATACCTTTTAAAATTGGCGTGGCACCTCTCTATTATACCCCTTTGTTAATATTAAGTGAGGATTGTAGCTGGCAGCAGCGATGTTCTGTTAGAGCAGATGCTCCCAATATTGGATGGATAAAAGCTGGACAAGCATACAGATAGTACAGGGCCAGTTTTCATTAAGATGTTAGCAGTGTCACCACATTGGTGTTGCTTTGTCTCCTCGTATGGACGCCCTGACTTTCATATCCCCCCCTTTCGCCAACAGGACTGTGGAAACAACCAGCTTTGATCTGTTGCTAAAGACGGATGACGACTGTTACATAGACTTGGAAGCTGTATTTAATAGAATCGCCCTTAAGAATCTGGATGGGCCTAATTTTTGGTGGGGAAAGTAAGTTAAACATTGTTAGGCCACTGGCGTTCATTTCATGTACTGAGCAAATGTTAATTTAGAATGAAATATACAAGTCATTTATCATAAGAAAAATGTGGTTGAGATAGGAAATTTCCCTCTTAGGCCCCTGGGTCACTATATTTTATTAATCTACAATTAAAGGGGAAAAAACTCTCTTAAATGGAAAACCTCAGGCTAATGTAATGGAGGGAAAATGATGTGGCTTTTATCCTCATGCCCTACATATTAAGTGCTACTCAAGTTAGAAGCTGCTGTACATTAGAATAAATTTGTGACACACTTCTGAAACCATTTTCTATGTGTCTTTAGGAATGCAGTAGGGATTGGTGATTTATTTTTCATTTATTTATTTTTAATATATCTACACAAGATGATTCAGAAACTCCACAAGTACAACTTGGAGAGGATTTAACGTATCAGTCTTTTATATAAAACACCACTAATAATTCCTGTCTTTAGACGAAAACAATAATCCCTCATTCTTCTTTCCTTGCTTCTACAGCTTATTCCTTTGTAGTGATCATTAAGGACTCAAGCTTAACTAGTGGTAGGCTATGTGTCAGAGCAACACAAAGAAGCCGACTCATGTTGCGTGTCAGTTTCAGATTGAATTGGGCCGTTGACCGAACCGGGAAGTGGCAGGAGCTGGAGTACCCCAGTCCTGCTTATCCCGCCTTTGCGTGCGGGTCAGGGTATGTCATCACCAGGGACATCGTCCACTGGCTGGCTGGCAACTCGGGGAGACTAAAGACCTACCAGGTAATTAAGGATTTCTGACCTAAGAGTACACTCACCAAACAGGTTTTATCCCACTCAGTATTCCATCATTAAAAGCACAGCCAGCTGCTCTTGGGGAGGGGCATGTGACTCATTCTAGATAGGAGGCAGCCTTCAGAGGTTCGGGATGCACTCCCATCCCATCCCATCCCATCCCATCCATCCCTCACATCTTGGCTCTAAATTCTATTCCTAAATCTTTGAGCCTTCTGTTATGTTTTCAGCCAATATTTAAAGGTATAGTCCCTAAAGGAATGTAAAGATTGATATTCATAAGAAGGAAGACTCAGCAAGCTTAATACTAAGCTTGCTTTTTTGCTGATTCCGAGATGGCAAATAAATAAAACTCTGCCTGGTTCTTAGATCCAGTGCATCTTTCATACCGTTAGTGCTGGAAGTTTAGGGTCCACGAGAAGAGGGGCTGGCTGCTTGGTGTGTATAGTCAGACTTCATTGTGGTGTGTTAATGGCAGGTAGCTTTTACTTCGTGTATCAGTGTTATAATACATCCTCAGCACTGCATATTAGAATAATCACAAAACAAAGAAGTAGAAAGATTACTTACGGGAATGGGTGTGGCATTGTCTTTATAGATGAAACAGCATTTAAATGTTTACATTTTAAACTTTATGGGGCCTGTGCAGGGTGAAGATGTAAGCATGGGCATTTGGATGGCAGCCATAGGACCTAAAAGATACCAGGTAAGCAAGCCTGAGTGGGGCTGGGCTCTGGGTTCTGAGGAGTTCAGCGAGGTTTCTCTATCAAACCTTGGGCAGAACAGTGAGTGGACGGTCTTCTGGCATCATCACTGTGCTCTTGATCTAATTCACAATAATCTGCCTAGATCTCATACAATATTTTTCTGAGTCTAAACCAAAAGGAAATGTTTTGAATGGAAGTTCTCCTACTCACAATGAATTAAGTTTTTATACGTTTGATCAGAAATTCTTTGCAGCTTTAAAACTTAAAAGAATCAGCTGACTTCAGATTCTGGCAGTGAGGTGGCTCCACAGAATGTGACTCCAGCTGCAGGCCCACCTAAGTGCGGGCTACGGTTCCAGATGCTCAGGGGAGACTCTCTCCATCCCACCCGTCCAGGGTCAGGGCGGAGACAGACAGGCCTCCTCTGTTTCCTTTAATACCCCTGGAGGCTCTCGGCCCCCAGGGGCACAGGGCTTTGTAGGAAGGAGTGGTCAGTCTCCTGTCCCCAGGCGTGGCCTGTACAAGGCACACGCTGACTCCAGGCCCTTCTACTCTCCAGTTTCCTCTCCTTTGCCACCAGTTCAGCCATCCTTTAAAAAGACATTTTTTATTATATCCCTCCTTTTTATGTTCTCAAATTGAATGGGATCTGTATTCTGCTATATTGCTGGAAACAGAAGCCAGTCCACGGAGCTGGGAAGTAGGCTGGTGGGTGAAAACTCCGGCTCTGAGTCTGACAAGACTCCATTTCGATCTTTCCTACTCAGCCTACCAGCATGACCTTGAGCAAGTTTCTTCACTCTTAGTTTCTCATTTGTAAAAAGGAAATAATTCCTACCTCACAGGGTTATTGTGAGAAAATATAAAGCACTTGGTATTGTCCCCCGAATATTGTAACCATTCCCTCAATACTTGCTGTTGTTCATAATGTTATTTGGCCACCTCTTCTCCAGTAGCAAATACGAAACTCTGCATTTGTGGTTTCCACACCCTCTCGTCATAGAACTCCCTTCGCAAACTCTTAATGCACACACTGCACTGTTTCTTTATTCCACAGCCGCAGGGTCACCGGTGTGTGCTTTTCCTATCCCCCACAAACTGGGTGGGTTCACACATGCACTTGTCTTTGAAATAACTTCAGCCTCACTGGGATCTGGAAGCTCCTGTATGCACGCTTTCAGCTGTCTTCCAGCAGGGTGTCAGGGCTCCCAAATCAGCTTTTGTTTCGTTTTTCAACAGGACAGCCTGTGGCTGTGTGAGAAGACCTGTGAAACAGGAATGCTGTCTTCCCCTCAGTATTCTCCGCGAGAACTAACACAGCTGTGGAAACTGAAGGAGTTGTGCGGTGATCCTTGTCGGTGTGAAGCAAGAGGATGATGAGGTCAGTTCGCAGTGTTAAAGGTCAGGGTGGGTGAATGATGATCTGAGCGGAAGTCTGAGGAAAGCCCAAGGTTTGGCCGCAGATTATATGGTCTTTCAGGATAGTTCTTGGCTGGCACTTTCACAGGTCACCAATGTGGTATTTCTTAACATTTGCACAAAATTTCCTTTCTAAAAATCAACAGATACTGTAGTGTAAGAAAAAAATTACTTATATATTGGAAGATGATTTGAAAAATACCAAATTGTTTATAGAAGAAAAAAATATTTCCAAGTCCTAGTGCATCATTTCTGTTAGTAATTTATTACCTATCATTTTTGGTTAAAACTTGGCCTAGTTCAGAAATCTTGAGCAGTAAGTGGAAGTTCGAATTTCAACCTAGATTGCAGAATAGCTCTGGATAGCGTAAGGATAATTAAGGGCCAAAAAGAACTCACAGAAGTGATCTGTGATCACGTATGAGCAGTGGTCACTGATACCAAAGTCAGGGGTTTCTGGAAATCATGTCAGATTTTGCGGATCTCTCAGTGAAGTGGGCAACTTACAAAGGAACCAGTGTAACGCTGAGTTTTGGACCTTGGTTTTAAAGTTCATTTATTAAGTGGACTGATTCCACCCAAGTTTCCTTCTGCCATTTAACATAAATCCTGACGATCACAGCTTAGTACTCCTATTTTCTTTAAAGTGCTAAAATTTTGTGAATATAAGTAAAATCAAACACCTCTCAGGGTTTTAACGCCATAGGGAAGGATAGTTCTAAATCCTTGGCATTGAAAGCATCTTGCTTTTCTTCCTTTCATTGCCGAATGTTTACCTAATGTAACTGAATTTCAGTCAGCACTAGTAAGCTTCTGTAGAAGAATGTAGTCTCAGTTTAGGTATAACTGTAGGGAAAAGCATGTAATTAATTTTTGTAAGTACTCAAAAAACAGTGCAACTGAGAAGAGAAATCATAGCATTTGTACTACATAGAGGATGTGCTTCCTTCAGTTTAAGGGACATTTCCCAAAATGACCAACCAAATCATTTTAGTAACCTTTTAAACCAGTGGTGTCAATAGAGGATTCCATTAAAACTGGTCTTATATGAAGACATTAACTGTGTTCAGATTTTCTTAGACTAGTGAGGTTCTATTTAGTATCTAAATCTTCTCATAATGAAATACAGTCATGAACTATGAAATAAATTCTGAAAATTGTTACTAGGTGCAAAGCCTTTATTAGGGCTATTATATACAAGCCTGGAAACGGTCTCTTCCCTATGAAAATTACAGCTGTTTTACACTTAGGGCAACTTGTAAAACCTCATTTTTTTTGGACCGAATTGGCCCAATAAGTCATTTATTTCCAGTGAACCCCAGTCACGATAAACGGTCTAACCTCTGAATTTTATTAGTTGGCTGTTACCATCGCACTAATAGACAGTCTCCATTTTCCACAGAATAAAACTGTAATGACTGTTGATCATTTTCTAGTTCAATCTCTCTGCCCGGCATCTAAAATTAGACAAAGGGGTGGGGGTGATTAAGACATATGTGACAAAACCTCCCCCAACGAAGATGTATGGTTTCCATTTAGAATCAGACCATGTTACGTAGAGACATAGCTTAGTAGCAATTCATACTGTGTGGAACTCAACTTGACTTTGTGTTTTGCTGGGCAACTTACTTTGGGACTTTCGTAGGACAACAGAAGTTCTGACACAGGAACTTTGAGAAGACGTGACAGCAAGCCTTTCACCTTTTGAATTGTCATGGATTCTATCAAGGAAAAGAAAAACCATCAAGTTCTCTCAAAGGACAGTTACCTGTAAAACGAGCTCACGTGACAAGACCACAACTGTAATGACAGCTGTCACTGTCATTTCATACTATCAATGTACCCAGGTAAAATGATCAGGGAATGGCTCACCCACCACGTGGGCCACCAGATCACAGTGTCACCACTTAGGGGGTCGTTTGGGAGGCTGGGGGAAACGGAGCCGATGTTTGACCTAAGTGCCCTTTGATGATGAGTTTTCATACCATTTCAGCGGTGTTTAATATTTCCTCCTTAACCTGAATAAACCAGAAATCATATTCTCAGCACAGAAGAATAAACGTGAGTGAAATCATTAACTTTTTAAACCTTTGTGCTTACTTACTTACTTACGAGTTACTGAGAGAACGCTGGTGTGGGGCTCGGGCGCCATGAGGATGCGTCTCAGTCTCTCTGGCTTTAGTTTCCTCCTCTGTAAAGTGAGGTGTAGACTAATGATCCACAAGCCCCCTTCCGGTGCTCCCAGTCTGTAATCATTGTGGTTTATGTGTGTAATGCGATACACATACAGGGGACCACCAGGCATGGGAATGTAACTTAATGAGGAAAAGCTTCGGTTTGTTCAGAAAACACTACGAACTTCTCTCCAAAGATGGGTGTGGTAAATACTGGATGTCTGATTATGAGCAATACAGTTTCTTTGAAGCTTTAGCTGGAGGTACAGCAATAGTGTGGTGTTCCTACAACGATCACATGTATTCAAACAAATATTTTTCTATCAAAAATAATTTTTGTAAAAGCTGTTTTTATGCAACTTGTGATAATAAATGTTATCTTTATTTTAGAATAAAAACTGGCCCTTTTCTTGTTTATGTATTGAATATAGACACTAAATAGACTACAGTGTCGATTAACATAATCTGCTCTTTTATTTGTGAATATATGATAGATAATCTTGTCATTTCAAAAGATTTAGGTGGACTGGCTTTCCTTGTGCAGAGGGTGGTTAGTGCTGGCTTAACTCTGACTGCTGAGTGAGTTCAGAGAGTATAGGACTCAGATTTGGAATAGCTTGAAGCATAATTATGACATATAATTTCTCTGGATTATTCTTGTCTCTGCTAGTTCCAGCTGAAGGTGAATGAAACTCAGACCGTGAACACCGTGGGAGGTGGGGGAGGAGCCACCAGCCCATCAGCCCGGGACGGCGCTCTCCACAGTCCCTGACCCAGGGGGCTCTGCGCCTTCCCAGGGGAAGCCCAGAAAAGGAAACTTAACACAGCCCTAGCGAGAACATTCTTGAGCACATTCCCACAAGTTGATTTCACGTAAGAGAAGGAAAAATGCAAACACGTCCAAAGCTAACTACTTTTAACAAAAAGTCCTGGTCCTCTCCCACTCGTCTGTCCCCATGCATGCCTTACTGACAGTAGTTAAGTCTGAAAACAGAATAATGAAGCGGGGACCACTCGTTTTAATTCATCATTATGTTAACAGTAGCAACATTACATGGTCACAGGCATAGAAACTGGATTTCTAGTAAGTAAAAATGGAGCAGTACTGGTAAATTGATACTAGATGATGTTTCTGGATCATAAAGGTACTTCTTTTGGGCACAACCAAAGCCTTCCATAAGCAATACCATGATAAGCTTGTTTTATTTGATAAAAATGAATTAAAAAATCAATGTGAATTCACTGCACTGACAGGGAAACAGAAGGGTATTTCACTAGAGTCATTTACGGTAATAGATATTTTATTCCTTCTTCAAATCCTCACTGTGCTAAATTTAGCTGTTTATATTTTAGTATTTAACTGTGAATCAAGTTTAATCTTGAGATTCAGACTGTAATTTTTCTTTTGAGTGACAGTTTAAGGTAAGTTACATTGATCTAATTTGTTGACATAAAAGTATTTTCCAAATAAAATCAGTTCCAATAGCATCAAGGTTTAAAGTTCTGAGGTATTTTTCAAAGAAAACCATTTCAAGTGTGTCCATTAAAACAGCGTCCAAGAGCTGTCTCTGCAGGGGGCTCCTGACTGGTAAGGGATAGAAAGCACCCGAGCCCGGTGGCAGAACATCTCTGGCCTAGGAAAGCCCCCGGGGCAGCAGTGTGAGAACTAACCAGCAGAGGGCCTGGGGGAGGCCCCAAAGGGCTGGCGCTCCCATGCTACTGCCTCTGGCTGAAGAGGTAACTGCAACAAAGCTGTTCTCTAGAGGAGCTGAAAGTTATGCGAGACTTGAACTTTCAGGGGGGAGTGATGTTATTAGCATGGTGTTAGCATCTTAGAACGTAAAAGCTAGTGAAAACCTGTAAGCTGTAAAAGCCCACAACTTCAGAAATGAATGAAATGTTTTACTTCCAGCCACCTCGTGTTGAGGGCCAGCGATTCAGAAGCATAAGCAGAGGAGAGAGAGACTCATTCTTACCTGGCAGTCGTTTCTCTATGACTTTCTGATCAAGTTGATTAGGATGTTTTATCTTCAGTGCTTGAAAGAAAATAGGAAAGAGACGAATTGAGCCCTGCTGTAGGAAGGATTTACATCACATGCACATTACCAGCCATGGCCAAAGGATGCAGCTCTTCATACAACTTGGCTCAAATCCCACTAAAGGAATAGGATGCTTATTGATGTTTAAAATTCCTTCTATTAATACTTCAGTGAATTACTAACAACAACAAAAAAGAGCTGGACCAACATTCTACGGCTTTCCCGTTTCTCCTTAGTACTTCTTTCCTAACGGTTTATCTAGGTTTTCAAGTGTAAGAAAAGCCACGAATTTCCAAATCACAATTCAGTTCACTACTCAAATACTTCCCACATGTGCAACACTGTTAAATGAGTTTAAAGAATGGGAATTGCTAACATGTTCAAAATCAGAATTTAGATATGTTTGAGAGTCATCATTTCTTTAAAAATTGAACTACTCCTCTAGGTACGTACTTAAAAGAAACAATCCCTATTAGGTCATCACTATTTCAGCATCTAAGGACTCGAATACAAATAAGCGGTCTTTGAATGTGGGGTTCTTACTTAGTAGCTGGTTTTTGAGCAAAAATGGTTGTTGCACTTTGAGTTCCCCATCTTCAGGTGCACCATATTCTGTTTAAGGAGAAATGAAAAAGGATGAATGGTAAACCAAAAGGCCACTGTAAGGGGAAAAAAAAATGTACAGGTTAAGTGTCAACCTAGCCTTTTCCTTTCCCAGGATGAACCCAGCAGCAGCTGGATGCGAACCTGGGATCTGCTTCCTTTTATTTGGTTACCGGTTTAGTGTATTTTTTGGAGGGATGGACAGACAGCAACGGCTGCCAAGCCTGGAACCCTCCTGTCTTCTGTGCATCCCATCACTGATCCCTAGAGACAAGAAGAGGCTGTGCCTGCAAATACTTAGAACGCTGACGCGAAGTTTCACCTTTGGTCATAGTTCCCTTTCTTTCTGGGACCTGAGAGAAACTCGACTCACAAACACCTTCGCCAGGTTTCAGCCAGTCGTGCAGTGCTGCTCTGGGCGCCCAGAACCACCGCTGCAAACCAGGTCCCCTGCCAGGAAAAGCAGCCCCCTTCTCCTCTCACTTCTGCCAGGACCGCCAGGGACAAAATGTCTATAAATACCCTCCACGCGTCTGCTTTGTATTCTACATTCTTAGTGGGGAGATAGCCATACCTGCAGGGCTGCTTTAGAGCCTTCCCTGCCCTGCCCAGGAGTGATTTAGAATTCACCTCAAGTGGCCAGGAAATCGAGCCAGGTAATGGAGTCATTTGAAAGCAGTTCCCACGGGCAGCTTCTCTTCCTTAAAGATAATGTTCCAGCCTGAAGTGTTTATGCAGTGAGCTTCTCACATTATTAAATATATAAAAAAGAAAATCGCATAAGAGTGAAATTTGGAATAATAATGAAATCAAAACAAAATGGAAAGTACAGCAGGGACAAAGAGTCCTGAAGTCAGAGCTTCAGTGTCCAAGGAGCCGGGCTGGAGGTCAGGAAGCACCTTGCACACCAGGGGCCAGGACTGGTAAGCCCTCCAAACAGAGCACTCAGGAAAACAACTACACTCAGCTCTCATGAACATTAAAATTACCTGGGGAGCTTAAAAAGTACCAATGCCTAGGTTCCACATTAAATGCTTTTCATTTAAAAAATTCCCTAGGGTATGGCCAGGGTTGAGATGACCTGGAGGCCTTCCTGCCCTTCCTAAATCCTGAAGTAGGAAGTGGGACCCACCTCCTGAAATCGAAAGTTCATTGAGTAAATGCTAAGATGAGAAGAACTTCTGTTTAAGAGCTGCTTTCCCCTCCTCCTGCTAAGAGATGCTGCAGATTTATCTTCTCTAAAGACAACTCTTTAATTAATTATCTGCTCCCAACTAGCTGCTGGAGCCCCTACTGTCCATTTAGATGAGTATAGAAAAGCCCCAGTGGAGAAAAGCAACAACACTGAGGACCTCCTCTGACACCCAAAGGAAACTGTGTCCTAGTGGACAGTCCCCGCGCCGAGCCCCGTGAGGGCCCTGGTGCACAGTACGTACTGAGGCAGAGTGACTGGTATCTAGGATGGGCTGCAAGAAATTCCTCGTTTGGTCTGTTTTTGTCTGGATCTTGATGTCCACCAGCCTTTTTCCATTCGTTTCCGAATGCTTTTCGGTAATCAAGCTCAGCCCCACGCCTTTCCTCTCGTTGAATCTATATGGATGTGAAATAAAAGCAGGTCTGTTAAAGCACTTTTCTAACGAGTGTGTCTTACACCCTGTCCTTTCTCCACCGCCCACCCGTAGAGAATAATTAAACTGAAAGGGACAAGACAATATATTTCTACCTTTCCTTTTGAACGTTAACAGAATCCAGGAGTTTCTTCAAAAAGAAAAGTGGATTTCAGTTTTATCCTTTTCTTCATGGGAGTGTCTGGACTCTGCCTGGGGCCCAAGGTCACAACATGAGGTCCTCGGCCTGGAGGAGCTGACTTACTGAGAGAGTACCCAGTATTCCTCCCCTGCCTCAAATGACAAAAACTGGGCCTGCCAGGGCAGCTAAGCAGCGGTTTTCCCTGCAGGCATCTGAGTGTACCACCACCTCCCGAGGAGCTGGAAAAAACTGCCATTGAGAGGAAATGATACCATTTGGAGGAAACGACATCTGATGCCCTTTACGATCTTCCACTGTAACTTCTCTTTACATTGGGCTGTTTGGTTTCTAGTTTAAGAAACACCTCGTCAGGACACCAGCACTCACCGCACACTTGTTCAGGGTCCTCAGCTGACCAATCCTGGCGACGATGAACTGCCGTGTGGTCTGTGCGTCTTTGCTGCTTTCAGTCAGGGGATTTCTGGCGCAGGACAGCGTATGCAGACTCTGTAACTTATCCAGCTCGTTGAAAAACGACCACTGAAACCCAGCAAAAGAAAACATGAAAATAAACATGTTTCAGGCTAATTTTTCAGATTATTTGGACGAGCAGCAGAAGAGCAAAAGTCCCCAGTTCCACTGGCGGCACGGAATTTCACCAAGCAGCGGGCACCCACGAGGAAGACCACATTTTACAACTGTGCCGTGTAAACTGACAGACGGGCTGGTTAAGTGAATTAATCTAATTTCTTTCTTAATATTTTTGGGTTTGTGTGAGGAGTTTCACTCCAAGGAAGCATTTCTCTTTCAATTTAAAATATTCTTTAATAGCAGGAACCTACAAACCGCATCATGAGAATGGAAATAAGTGATAATGTAAGTACATACATTCTGAAGAAGCTCTTACCTGTGATATCCGATTGTCATTTAGTACAAGGTATTGCAAGGAAGGAAACATTGATGTTTTGCACCCTAGAAGAAGGAGAATTAAGTTACACAGTAGAAGGGAAACAAAGCTGAAGTATGGGGGAGCCGGGGGACGGGTTACTGAATAATCTCATATACCAATTCCAGCGTCTGGAAAATGTATAGAAGAAAGTCCAATGTCAGAAAGGATTAGTTGTTCTAATCTGAAATGTAAAAATGTTAAATTTGATTACATAGAACAATATAAAATGCTATGGGCTATATCAACCAGACTAGATTTGTAAATTTTTTCCTACACCCTAGGTTTTGATCCCATGAGAAATGCTTAGAAACCTTAAAGTCCAATCTAGGGCATGCAAAGCGGACTCTCTGTGCTACATTCTGATGATCCTGCAGTCATCAAACAATTCCTGGGCCTCCTGCTGTGCTAGGTGCTAAATGGGTGTCAGAGAGCAAAGAGACACAGTCTTACTTCCCAAAGTTCAATGAATGAAGACTTTTGATATCAGCACCAGGGCCAAATTATTCATTCTTCAATGATCTAGTACAGATATAGACTACACTGTATGTGGTTCACAAGTCAATTCTCTAAATGAATTCAAATAAAAATTTCCCAAAGGGAATTACTCAATTTGGGAATTCCATCATCATTATCATATTTCCACTGAGAAAGTGTATATAGCATAGGATCCATTCACTAAAAATTTACTAAGAACTATTGTAATAGGCATTTTAGGAGCGGGTTACCTGGGCAGATATGCTATTAGAAACAGCTGGTTTTCATCAATTAATTGATTAGAAGAAAGGTCTAACAACTTGACCGTCTGTAGAACATCAGTCGGCCTGTATGGAAGATAAAATTTTTTCAACATAAATTTAATTTCTTAATTGTTTTCAAAGATACAGCCTTAAAATACCTGCATCTGGTGTTAAGGAGAGGTCAGGGGGTGGGAGGCAAGTATATGATATGAGTATAAAAGAGCACCATAAGGGATGCTAGTGGTAATGGGAATGTTCTGTCTCTCGACTGGACCAGTGTCCTAGTTGTGATACTGACCGTAGCTTTGCAAGACGTTGCCAATGGGGAAACTGGGTGACGGGTACATGTGATCTCTGGGTACTGTTTCTTATAACTGCACGTGAATCTAAAATTACCTCAAAATTAAAAGTTTAATTTTTAAAAAACTACATGTGCCTGTATAATAAATAAAATCATTCTGAACAGTAAATTTTCATTAATTTGAATCCTTTGAGAATTTGCTGTAAATCTGTCCATGTTTAAGTTTGTTTTACATACTAATTTAATGATACCAACACAAGAGGAAGATTACGCAACACATTTAATCTACTTAAGACAACCAGCTTTTTACATACAGTCATCCCTCAGAATCCATGGGGGATTAGTTCCAGGACCCCCATGGACACCAAAACCTGAGGATGCTCAAGTCCCTTACATAAAGTGACATAGTGTTTGCATATAACCTACACACATCCTCCATATATTTTAAATCATCTGTAGAGTACACCTAATACAATGTAAACAGTTCCAGTGCCTGGCAAATTCAAGCTTTGCTTTTAGGAACTTTCTGGAATTTTTTTCCTCAAATATTTTCCATCTGTGGTTGGTTGGATCTGTGGATGCAGAACTTAGGGATATGGAAGGCTGTACTTTGGTACATCGACCTTAAAAAGATAATGCTAATTTAAAATCCATTATTTAATCTTTAGAGCATATCCTAGAGAACTTCCACTTAGAAACAGAAGTTATAAATACATTTATGTAAAACTAATACAATTCATGGCTTCAAAAATATTTAATTCAAGGCTTTCACTCTGATGGGGTTTCCTCAGTTAGAACCTCTTAGTGAAGTTTGAGTTGACATTCTCATTTGTGAAGGCAATGAATAATAAGCATTTCTCTAATTCTTATTTGCAAATCCTCCTAAAACTTAATGTTAGGTATAATTGAGATCATTTATTTATTCAGAGTGACTAAATGATACGCAGCTACTTGTCAGAGAGAGAATGATTATACCTCTTTACCCTTGAAGTTTGGAAAAACTATAATACATAAAAATGCTTTTGAATTAAAAAAAAAAAAAAAGAATGACTAAATGGTGACTGATGCATTGATGTAAAACCCTGGTTACCTTTCTGAAATGACGATACTGTTGGACTCAAGGTACAGTTTCTCAAGGACAGGACACCCGGAGGCACAGCAGAGCACCTGGGGGGAAAGTCAAGTCAGGGTGAGGCAGTGTCGCTGGTCATTTTCCCCATGTGCTTATCACTAGAACCTCCACACGGATGCAGTTCAGCTACTGTTGTAGAAATGAGTGCCTTTGGGACTTCCCCGGCGGTCCAGTGGTTAAGACTCCACGCTTACAGTGCCGGGGGAACAGGCTAGATCCCTATTCAGGGAACTAAGATCCCACATGCCGTGCAGGGCGGCCAAAACATAAAATAAAACAAGGTAAAATTAAAAAGGAAAGAAAAAAATGCCTTTGGACATTTTGTTACAGACTCTATCTCAGGCCGGGAGTGCCAGTGGACGGCTGATAAAATTACGGTGTTAAAGGGCCACGCTTTAATGCCACGGGAGCACACACTTCGGGCACCTGGAACCAACCAGGATAGGTATCAGCCCATCATTCAGGCATATCCTGACCTGTACAAAGTGGAACTGGAGATGGTGACCTAGCACGTTCTCATTATTGGATACAGTTTGTTTAACCAACGGAAGGAAACATGTAAAACGCCTTTCCTTACTTCTCAATGCCAATCTGGGTTTATAAAGGATGTACTAATAGGACAAACTTTCTCAACAACTATTTCTACATTTTCTCACTGGACCTTTACTGCCATCTCCACCTCCAGAGTCTCTCCGCGCCCTTCCTTCCTGTTCTGGAGGGAGCAGCTCTCAAGGAAGGAGCCCTAGGAAGGAAGTCGGGCAGCTGTAGCCACGGACGGCCCAAGTGAACGGCCACTTATCTCTTGGGGAGGTGCCCAGGTGGCACTTCACAGATGAACAGCTTTGCTGGGATGTACTTATCTGCACTTGGTTTGAAAGTGGAGTGTTCTGGGTGTGTGAAGTCAGTTAACCTCTGACAGAACTGAGTAGTACCAGATCTAAGTTCCAAAGGCTGCAGGGCCCAGGACCCACGAGTCCACTTTCAAACCCAGCTGTGTACATGAACAGTGGCTTCTAGGAGCCGAACTGCAAACAAGAAAAGGGTGTGAGAACCTTTCTGAGGCTCGGCCTCGGCCCTGAGAACACTCGTGGGGAAACTCAGGCAGCTAAAAGCTCAGTCCAGAGCTAACTCTAAGGCTTTTCAAAGCTCAGCACGTACTTGGTGCAGACCATCAGGAGAGCCACTGCTCAGGAGACACCAGAACTCGTCAGAGGCACCAAGAGAAACAGGATGGATTCTGAGATACCAAATTCTAACTATGAGGATTTTGTAACTCCTTTCTGTAAGGCCGTTTAAAGAACCCTATTATCTGGATAATAGGATGATTAAACTGAAGCCACCGCTGGGCTTCAATCCCCCATTACACCAAGAATTTAAAACTGCTTATTACTGGGTAACAAACCAAAGAAATATGTTTACCTCCGTCCATGTAATTCCTATCCGGTTAAGGACTAAAACCTTCAGTGCAGCAAACGTTCCAGTTGGAGATGGTGAACGGGAGGGAAATTTTAGTCTGTTTTCACTGTGTAGAAGAAGAGACACGATGAGCTTATGGCGATAGAGGAGGCCCAACTGAGACAGTCACTGAAAGCAATAGTTTGGGATTTGATATGAGGAGTCTGGTTTGTTTCAACCTTAAAATGCGATTATACTAAACACAAAGTGAGTCAAGACTGTCTAATTTTTAATAGTTACAAGATACAACTTGGTATCTGACATGCAGACATGTGTTTATGGGGTTAGGGCCGCGGTGAGGCTGCAGATTTCCTGAAACACAAGGCTCAGGCACTGATTTGTGAGGTCAGCTTCTGGCTTCACAAGCTGCGGCTCTGGACACTGTAAAATTCAGTCCCGCTCTCAAGAGTCTTACTGACGTGCTAGGTTGTGGGCTAGAATTCTGCTTCTAAACAGAGCCTGCTAACGGGATGGATGAAATAAATTACTGCCCTAAAGTTCTCTCGCAAGATCCTAATCTCAGGAGGTACCCCATATCTTTTTTTTTCTCAGAAGGTATCCCATCTTGACAGTCATTGTGAATGAAGATACTATTAAAGCCCTTATTTCCAGAAAAGGTGACGCCATGGGTCAGAGTACACTCTTTGCTCTATTTGGAAGGACAACTAATTTAGGCCTGTCCATCTCCTCCACCGAACCTGCCTGGGCCAGGAGCAACTCACCTGCACGTGTAAAGTCGGCTCAGGTGTGAAAGGGGGAGCCTGGCCGAGCCCTTGGAAAGTTAGGTTCTGAGATTAAAACTAATCAGACACTCAAGAAGGCCTGGAAAATTGTGACATTAGTAAAATACAGAGCTCAGTGAAAATTCCTTATCAGAACTGAATTAAGCAGCACCCCAATGAAATGACTCATTCCTAAAGCAATTAAGTGCTGGAAGGTTGAGAATGTACAAACACCTTTAATCACATCTCCTTCTCCCCACTTAAATATCAAAGTCCCCAGATGGGCCATCTTCTATGGTCAGGCCTATTAAGAAACATGAAGACCTTCCAGCTCAATAGAGTAAGCCACCCCGCCGCGCTGCCCGCATCAAAAGTAAAACACATTACCTATTAATGAATCACCTCAGGTGACCATTTGAAAAACTAGAATCATCAAAGAATATTAAGGAATAAGCTAAACTTAGATAAATTCAACTAAGCCGTCCTCCCCACCTCATTCCCACAGAGAGGCTGACAATTAGGCAACCCCATGTTCATACCTGAGATTAAGGACTTCCAGGTGCTTGAGCTGATCAGCAATATCTACGACTTCATCCCATGATGACAACAGGTTTTTTGACAAATCTATGCTTCTAACATCTAAATGCACATGTTAAGAAACAGTAATATGGAAAGATTCATAAAAGACAGGACAGTAATTACCTCAATTCTGGAACATGAGATCGTTCCCTTTTCACTTTATACCTTCTATTCTGCTTGAAATTTTTTCATGAGCACATATTACTTTTACCCATTTTAATCATCCAGCTGTTCATCCAGAAACTAAAAAGTTCATTGTCACATGCTGCAAACTTGAGACAGACACAATCAAATGAGTGAGAACCAAATGTCGTTAATGCTAAACCATTCTAGCATTATCCAACAAAAAGAGAAAAACCAACAGTGATGGCAATTGTGATCATCGAGCACCTCAGGTGCGCCCATGGGCCTTGCCCTTGGCACTGAGGAGCCCCTGCAGCCTCACACCAAGCACATGCATCTCCTCCTGGAGGGCACCGCTGAGCTCTGTGCTGCAGGAATCCCCAGGTAAGGAGAGGCACCTCCGGGGGCCAACAGGGTTAGCTTGGACACATGTTCAAAAGTGCTAAGAATGGCCTGCAATTCAGAGGGTCTCCTGTGGATTGGACAGAGCGAGTGTGACACCCACCGTCCCTGGTACAGGAATCCAGAGGGGGTAAACCAGTAGAACAGAAAGAGAAAGGCACCTGATGCCAGGGGGGAGTGCTGGCAGTGCCATCAAGAGGCCAAACCCCTGGGCAAGAGACAGAAAGAAGCTTGGAGCGGGACTGGACCAGCTCAAGGAGAATCTCACATGCTACTCTGATACGTGTAGAAGCTGTTCAGTTCATTCCTCTGTTCTGCAAATAACGACTGGGGGCCAGGTGTCTAGCAGTGAACACGCCGATCAGTAAGCACGTGCATCTCTGGTGTGCCAGACACAGACACATATCCGAGTACCAGCGCCGGGCCCGCAGCAAAGGGGGTGTGTGAGGAATTTACACACGTTGCTCACGGAAGACCACCTTCTCTGTAAGGTGATGTGTGAGCAGAGAACTAAAGGAAATGAGGGAATGCCATCCTGGAGAAGAGCATCAGGGCAGAAGGGATGACATAAGCAAAGGCCCGGAGGACGGAACAGGTTTGGCCTACGGCCGGGACGGCAAGCTCCCGTGTGCGCGGGCAGAGGGAGTGGCGGTCTGGAAGGGAGGTGCCCGAGGCCTCGGGGGCCAGGCCAGATCACAAAGGGCCTTGCAGGACCTTTGTTAGTCTCTGCCTGAAAGGGGAGCTACTGGTGTGAGCGGATTTAGGCCTCTAAAAGGTCACTCTGCTGCTGTGCTAAGGAACAGACTGCAGGGAAACGACGACGGAGCAGACAGAGGAGCTGGCGGGTTCCTGAGCAACCCGGGCTCAGACCAGACTGGGCGCTGGAGGGGGCGGGCTCGGGTTTGGTGCCCTGACGGGAAAGCGGAGCTGCTGGGACTTGCCGCTGGATTCAGAGGAGAGAGGTGAGAAAAAAGGAAGAGTTACATTAACTCCAAGGTTTTTGGCCAGTGCCACTGGAGCTGCCCTCTCCCGAGACAGGAAAGACTACAGATGAGCAGGTTGCAGGGGACTTAACGTCCCGGCGTGTTCAGTTCACGAGGACCACGAGACACCCACACAGAGGTATCAGGTACACAGCAGACAGACAGGTCTGAGAGGGGGCGGGTCTGGGCTAGAGGCAGAAGTGCAGGAGCCCGGCATCTGCAGGCCGCACACGTCTCCTCAGGAGCATGTGTAAACAGAGAGGCCGAGGGTCAGGGGTCTGGGCCTGGGGTGCAGCGACCTCTGCAACAGAGACTGAGAAGGACAGGCCGACGCAGGAAAGAGAACCAGGATCAAAGAACAACTACCTGCATCCCGCATGGTCCACTGGGTGCCGGAAGCATTCTCCTTTATCACGGAAGGAAAAAACAGAGGCGCAGAGCAGTCAGTAACCGTGCCGCCTGGTGCAGACAGGTGTGAATTTAAACCCAAATCAGCCTCAATCCAAAGCCCATTTTCTGACAGCCCACCATGCCACAGGGCGTCTTTATGCATAGAACACGGAGAAAGTAGCTTTTAATAAAAATAGTGGCGTCCATCGACAGGGTTGGTTGAAGAGGAAAGCCTTTTAGGCAGGTACCAGTTAGGAAGCTCCACGAGGTGGCAGGAAGAGGGAAAAGAAGGCAGTGGACATGCACAGAAGGGGATGAACCCAACCCGGCCGGCACCCGCTGGCTGTGGGTGAACTAGGGCCAGACAGCTAAGGACCGTTCTGACGGCTTTAAATGCTTGTGTTTTAGGCGGTCCTGCAAGCATCCACACAACCTCCTCCAGTTTGCTGGTGGGTCGCAGGCCTAAGCTATTTACTCTTCGGCTCTTCAGGGAACAGCTTGCCGGCTCCCGACCTAAGGAGACTCTAGAAGAACCCGGGGCGCAGCAGGGACTTGGAAATAACGCCCAGAACCCTGGGGGCAGGATTCTTATGCCCTAAAGATGAGACACAGAGCAGCATGACACGTCCAAGCTCCGGGTCTCACTGCCGGCAGAGTGAAGTTCAGTGGCGGACACGGCAAAGAAAAGCTGGGCTTTTTTCCCCTAGTAGCACAACTACCACCTAAAGGTGCCAAATCAAACAGAAGGAGAAGTTGCTAGACACCAGCTAGACAGAGCATCCTCGGCAGCCACCTGGCCGAAAGCTCCCTCCGAGGGTCTCAAAGCCACCACAGGAGCAGAGGGGCTTGACCCCGACGTGGGCGTCCCCTCCGGTCCCCGCAGCGCGGCCCCTCGTGCCGCCCCGTGTCCCACGGCCGCTCCACCCGAGCCGCGGGCCCTCGTGTGATGGCTGAGCCGGGCGCGTCTCAGGGCTGGCAGTCCAACTCCAGCCGCCCTTTGTTTCCACCACCTCTGCTAACTCTGGGCCATTAAGTTGGTGGGAAAGGGTTCGAGGCCACTCATTCTCCACTCACTCATGCTTTCCATTGTGTAGCCCGAATTATACATATTTCTGCTAGTCTGTACAGAGCACAGAGACCACCCGCATTCTGATACCAACTCCAGACAGGCCAACGGTCGTGAATGTCGTCCCCGCGCGCGTGCACACACACACACACACACACACACACACACGCACACACACACGCACACACACACGCAGTCCAGGGAGGTCCTGGAGCTCTCGTTCCTGTGGGCAGAGGATCTTCCCCACGTTCAGAGCCGCCCGGTGAGGCATCTCTTCCCCAGCGGAGCTCTCCAACCTGACACACTCCCACTGCCTTCAGCCCCAGCTGAGCGAATGACCTCAGAGAGGAATCAGCTTAAAAACGGTGACTGGATTAAACACACCAGGCAATCCTTCAACTTCGGGCAAGAATTCAATCAGCAAGTGCAAGGCATTCGTCACCGAGTCTGCAGATATCGGCGGTGACTTGGTTATCTCACCAAACCTCATTGCCTCACGTCTTGGGGGACGTTCTTCCCCAGCAGAGAGAGCGGTATAAACAAACGAGACGCTGATTCCCCAGCACGCTGCTGACAACTCCAATCAACCAAACAATTCACACGCCCAAACCCCTCTGCGGACCAGATCTTTTCTGTGTTGAAGATGAGCCTTGAACCGCCCGATTCCCAGTCTTCCAAAACCACTTAGGAGGAGGCCAGGCAGATTACAGAATGCGCTGGGCACCTCTGTGGCACTCTGCTCCTTACACGCTCCATTCCACACCCCGAAATGCCCTGACCCGGCTGCCTAACCTGCAGAGGGAACGACCTTTCCTGTCACCACAAAGCAGGTACCGCCAGGGTGGTTAGAAACATTTTGCTAAAGCAAGCTACTCTCATCTGCCATCTCTTCAGTCAAGAAACCTGACTGTAAGCTGCTACCTTTTGCATAAACTATTATGTACAGACTAGGCAGACTTAAGGAATTGGGAGAAGACCTTTTAAAGTCAGAGAAAGTCTATTTCATTCGCCACTGGGGTTTTTTTTTTTAAGGCCAAAAAAATGCATTTATTTGGGGTTTGTTTGGACTGCAGCCCAGGAGACACAGATCCAAGCAGCACTTGAATTGTGTTCCACCAGACTACAAAATGGAGCAAGTTTATTGGGAATTTTTTTAAACTTACCTCCTGTATTTTTAGTTGTGGGAATAAGAGTAATACAGGGCAAAAAAAACACACTCGTAAGAGAAGGTAGAGATAAGAGATGACAAACTTCGGAAAAGCCTGTTTTGAGGTATTATGACAAAACTGCATCCAGCTGCATGAACAGGAACCTTAATAAAGGAAAGAGTTTATCTTCCTCCCTCACAGGAAGGCAGTCGGGGCTGGTGCAGTGGCCCGGGTACCATCCAGGATGCCGGCCCCTCTCACCCCTTCCCTCCCAGTCCGCCCTGGATGGTGTTCTTCCCACAGGTTGGCTGCTGAGCCCTGGGCGTTCTGTCTGCGCTCAAGGCAGGGGAGGGCGGAGGGCAATGGACAAAAGCAGATCCAGCCACGTCTGTCCCCCTTGAAGGAGCCCCAACCAGAAACTCCCATGTGACATCTCCCTGGTCGGGGCAAGTCACACTGCCTCACCTGAAAGCAAAGGGTCTAGGAAGGTAACAGTTTCCCTGGGCAGTGACAACCCCAGGTGAGACCAAGTCCCTGTTAGGAGAACGGACACTGGGTAGGCAACCAGGGTGTCTGGCTCAAGTGTCAAAGCCAGTCAGACCCCAGTGACGAGTTCTCATTGGGAAGGATACTAGGACAAGCTTTGGCAATTCCTCCTTTGTCACCAGGACCATTTACTGCGCAGTTCCTCAAAGAAACTTCCTGCAACTTGTTCAGCTGACTGCATGAAAAACACATAGTTCACATGTATGCATAAACACATACGCTATCCATCGGCCCTTTAAAAAATTGAAAAGCATTTCAGACATATAAAAAGGCACCAGAAATAACAAATTCCAGTAGCCACCACCCAACTTAAGAAATAAAGCATTACTGTAAAAAAAAAAGAAAAAGAAATAAAGCGTTACAAACATGACACACGTATGTGAAGCCCTCTGAGTCCCTTTCCATCACCCCCTCCCCTCCTCCTCCTCTGTTCCACGTAGGGAACCAGGGGCACTGCGTTCGACGTTGACTTAATCTTAAGCATTTCTTAATAGCTTTACTACATATCTCCATGTCCCTAAACAATTACAGTATTTTTGTATATTATGAAATTTGACATAAATGGTGGTATACTGCGTATATCCTCCTGCAACTGACTTTTTCCCTCAATAGTACGTTATTCAGCAGTAAGATGTAGCTATGTGGACACATGCTCCAGAGCACGCACCTTCACACCTTGTAGTTTGTTACTATACGGAGAGACCACAGGTAATTTATTTCCTCCCCTGGGACAGGTAGACTAGCCCCAACAGTGCTGAAGGACACACCCTTGTATAGTTTTTGCGCTCATGTGGGAAAGTCTCTCTAGGGATACAGCCTAGAGAGTGTGAGTGCGTGTCTTCAGCTTTTTTAGATACTCTCAGAAGCCACTTTTTCAGTGTAGAGAAGCTGTGTTGTTCTGTTCATTAAAAGAGCCCATGTGTTACAGAACACAGGGCCTGGAGCCAGACTGCCTGGGTTCCAACCCCGATCCCACCGCTCCTCTGGCCTGGGGTGAGTTAACATCCGTGAGCCTCCGAGTCCACATCTACACACCCACATCCACGGCAGCGTCACTCACTACCGTCATATGTGAGCAAACCAGGTGTCCACTGACCGATGAATAAAGTGTGCTCAATCCATACAATGGAATATTATTCAGCCTTGAAGAGGAAAGAAATTCTGACACATGCTGCAACATTTGTGAACCTGGAGGACATTATGCCGAGTGAACTAGGCCAGTCACAAAAGGACAAACACTGTACGACTGCATTTATATGAGGTACCTAAGTGGGCATCGACTTCACAGAGACAGAAGTAGAACGGTGGTTGCCAGGGGCTGGGTGGGGAGAGACGCGCAGCTGTTACTGAAGGGTCACAGGGTTTCAGTTTGGGAAGATGGAAAGGTTCTGAAGATGGAAGGTGATGATGGTTGCACAGCAGTGGGAATGTACCGAACGCTGCTGAACTATACGCTTAAAAATGGTTAAGATGGTAAATTTCGCATTACGTATATTTTACAATTTTAAAATGCTATGATAATTTTTAAAATTTTATTTATTTATTTATTTTTGGCTGCGTTGGGTCTTCGTTGCTTCACGCGGTCTTTCTCTCGTTGTGGTGAGAGGGGGCTACCCTTTGCGGTGCGCGGGCTTCTCACAGCGGTGGCTTCTCTTGTTGCGGAGCACGGGCTCTAGGCCTGCGGGCTCAGTGGTTGTGACACGTGGGCTCAGTAGTTGTGGCGCGTGGGCTTAGCTGCTCGGCGGCATGTGGGATCTTCCCGGACCAGGGCTCAAACCCATGTCCCCTGCATTGGCAGGCGGATTCTTAACCACTGCGCCACCAGGGAAGTCCATGCTATGATAATTTAGTGAGTCGGTATTTGTGAAACTCTCAGAATACTGCGTGACATACAGTAAGTCACTTTATAAGTATTTATAAAAATAAACATAAAATTGACAACCTTTGGGGGGAATACTAAGACCACCATGCAAGGCATCAGCTATTACAATCACCAGAAACTAGGGGGAAAAGACAGCAGCAATGTTCCAGGGCAGAGGCTCCCAAACTTTCTCAGTTCACAGGGCCCTTCAAAGTGTTTCAGTAATTTTCCAAGGTGCCCCTAGGCCAAAAGAAACACCTCACAGTTTCATTTAGTAAGCAGTTAGGGCCAAACAACTTAATAATTATTTATGTCCTACCAAACTAGTGTCTGTCTAGTGGGCACTGCACAACTTCCCGAACCCTGGAATCAGACTGGACCCTCACCACCTCCTTTTCCCGTTCCATGATGATTTTCAGGAGATACTGGCTTTTCTTTCAGCACAAGAACAGCCAAAAACCCAGCTCTGCAGGGAAATGACACCATGGGAAGGAACAGTAGGAATATCGTGAAACTGAACTAGCTCCAACTAGTAGTTTGCACCGTGTCCGACAGATGTCACTGTTTCCCTCTAAAATTCAAAATATCCTGTGGTGCCCCAGTGAGTTTCCTGCAGGCCCGGGAAACCTTGGTACAAAGCTTAGGGATCCAGGTCTGAATTCAGACACCACTCCAGAGCCACAGCCATCTCCAAGGAGAAACCACACATAATGGTCTTTATTTGGTTTTGATTCCTTTATTATGTCTTTTCTCGGTGCTACAAACTCAAAGCTGGTCAGCTGGAATTAATCAGGAGACAATACAATGGCTGGAAGTAGAGGTTTCCATCCCCAGCAGTGATGCCTACCATGCATGGCAGGATCTCAACCGCTATTCCCAACGGCTCTAACAGCTTAGGTATTACTTTGGAAATGAGGAAACTGAGGCTTAGAAGCCAGAATTAACTAACTCTAACTGCTGTCAGGGCTAGAAAGTGGCTTAGCTGACACCTGAACCCAGCCTGACTGGCTCCAACATTGGGTCCTTCCCAGGAAAGACACTAGCTAATTACTGAACACACTGATACTCAGGCAGTAGAGTCCTTCACCAGAAAATTTCATGAGTTATGCAGCTGCTCATAAACTAGGGGAGGAAAAATCTGTTCGCATCTGTTGTTAATATTCAGAGCCCATGGTGCTCTCTGAAAGAGATTAACCAATGGGGGGGAAAAAGTGCCTCTTTTGGGTAAATAATACTTAAATATTTGCATTTTAAATGGAAAAAATAGGGACTTCTCTGGTGGTCCAGTGGGTAAGACTCCACGCTCCCAATGCAGGGGGCCAGGGTTCGATCCCTGGTCAGGGAACTAGATCCCACATACATGCTGCAACTAAGTCTGTGTGCCGCAACTGAAGGAGCCCGTATGCTGCAAGTAAGACCCGGAGCAGCCAAAATAAATTAATTAATTAAAAAAAAATAAAATAAATGGAAAAAATAAAGCAAAGAACTCTAACCCTATGAAGCACATAGCTCTATAAATCAACAGCAAAAACCATTCACGTTAGTAATCTCTCAGTGGTGCATTAGTCACGACTCTCTTTTGTTCAATTTATATATTCTAAATCCTTAACAATGAATGTATATTGTTTGTAATTAACAGTCAAGTTATTGCTTTTTCAAAAATCTTGATTTATTTTGAGTTTTTTCTTTTTTTTTTTTTTTTTTAAATGCTGGTCATCTGTGCTAAAAAGCAGAGATATCAAGAAATGAATTTACTGGGAGTTCCTTGATGGTCTAGTGATTAGGACTTGGCGCTTTCACTGCCATGGCCCGGATTCAATCCCTGGTTGGGAAACTGAGATCCCGCAAGCCGTGCAGTGTGGCCAAAATTTCAAAAAAAATTAAAAATTTTTTAAAAAAGAAAGAAATGTATTTACTCTTCAACACTATGCCCATGTGCACTTAAATTCTGTATCATGTTAAATCTTAATGACAATAATAACAACAAGAGGAACAAAAAGATAGCAAAGAATTTTACTCTGAACAAAAACCACAGTTCAATTCTTTTACTTTAGAGACAAAGTAAAAGATCGCAGGCCTATGCCAAGCAGTGGCAAATCTACTCTCCAAAGTGGCCACCAGGGGTCATTACTTGGACGCCTCATCCAGGTCAGGGTCAAACACCACGCACTGACCATCGCTGCTAAACCAGTGTAACCTGGGAGGTTCGTGTGCAGTTGTGCGCAGTTCCGTGTGAACATCAGCTTCCGCGCTCTCTGGTGCACGCGGTACCTCAGAGTGAGCAGTGAGCCTGTCTACAGGGCGTCGCTGTGTTCAGAGAGTTGGGGAGGACAGAGGAGTTCAAATGCAGCAGTTTCAAAATGCATTAGGTAGTGCCCCTCAGACTGCTACACAGTCACCTGCGGGTACTTCGTAAAAGCAAGAGCCCATGCATGGTATTCTGATCTAGTAGGTCTGGGATGGGACCCAGGATTCTGCATGTTTCAAAAGGAGCCCAGGTGATGAGGGTGTGCAGCAGAGATGGAAACCACTGGGTTCTAGAAGGTGCCATCATGCTACACGGCACAGGTAACAATGTAGACTTCTGTTTCCATTTTTGACTTATCATCCAGATGTCAACCTTAGTTCCTTAATAATTAGTCAATACAATAGAGTATGGTATAAATATTCATAATGGGCAAATCAGTGTTTTATTTCCAATCTAGGAAAGTCCTGTGCTAAAATAAGGATTTTAATTTCCCTGAACACTCAATCCTTGGATCCCTCTGATCTCAATTTACTGTTTTGCAGAAAAGATAAGACCACTTTGGGAGCAAAGTTCTGAGCACTGACATGCAGTCGGCTGACCTTAAATCCTGCACTTTGATGAAACTGTGAAAGTCGGCTCTACCATTATCACTTCCACTTACCTTTGCTGTTTTACAACAGAGTCAAAACCAATGGTTTCCACAGGTTTATTTCCAATTGTAACAATCTGCTCTTTTCCCTCTTCCTCTGGTTCATCCTCTAACGCATAGCGGTTCTTAATTGCAGTGAGAAAGTCTACTCCAAAATTTACTTTGTTTGGACGAATGAAGGATCCTCCCGTTGGGTGCCTGGGAAAGGAGAGGAACGGAACAGAGAAAATATCATCTATGGGGACCTTTAAATAAGATGACACACACAAAAATCCTTTATAAACTGTCACTCTGCCACAAATATAAAATGCATTTACAAATATATTAGCAAATAAAAGCAATTAAACAATTTTTAAAAAGAAGGAAAAAGAAAGTATCATCCACCATAAGGCAATGTTCTGAAGGTTTTCAAATTTTTCTGTATGCTGAAAAAGTAGAATCAGCATAAAAGGGAGAGTAATATACTAAAAAAAAAATGGGTAATTCATACAATTGATCATAAAGGGTTGTGTGCTGATGCAAGCATGTAAAATCCCAATAGATAAACAGACAAGAAATATGGAACAGATGATTCACAAAAGAGGAAAGAGAAGTATTAAATCCATGGGGGAAAAGTTTTACCTTGCTAATGATTAAGAAATGTAAATTGGGACTTCCCTGGTGGTCCAGTGGTAAAGAATCCACCTTCCAATGCAGGGGACATGGGTTCGATCCCTGGTCGGGGAACTACATGCTGTGCGGCAACTAAGCCCGCGCACCACAACTACTGAGCTCTCGCGCCTCAACAAGAGAACCTGCGTGCGGCAAACTACAGAGCCCACGCACCCTGGAGCCCGCGCGCCACAGCTAGAGAGAGAAAACCCATACGCCACAACTAGAGAGAAGCCCACGCACCGCAACAAAGACCCGACGCAGCCAAAATTAAATAAATAAAATATTTTTAAAAAAATAAATGTAAATTCAAGCAATGAAACTATTTTCAACAAATCGAGCAAAAAATAAAGTCCTAACACTCAAAGACTGAAAGGTTGGGTTAGTTCTTGACTGTATAATCCTACTCCTGGGAATGTGTCAGCAGGCAATAATTTACAAATAAAAACAAAATTGCATTTACAAAGAGTCTATATAATAGCATTTTTTTGGTAATTGAGCAACTCTGGAAACCATAAAAATTCCCAGCTGGACAGGAACTATTAAGTAAACCAGACATATGCAGTCATTAAAATATTGTAGCTATAATACTTAATAAAATTACTTACAGAATAATGCTAAGATTTCTAAAAATTGAACCAAATTGTACATGACACAACTACAGAGGAATCATATCTATGGCTAGACAAAGATCGAATAAGGACACAAAGAAATGAAAACATTTGTGGATAACAGGGTATGTACAAAAATCTTTTAAATGATAACTTGAACTAAATGAAAGTTCAAATATGGGACTAAAATAGAGCATGTGGAAAGAAGTCTATAGAAATATAGGATATTTTATCACAATTTATATTCAGGTTTTATAACAATTTTTAGTAATAATCTCTAGAAGAATTTAATAAAATATTAATCATATTGCTGTATGTAATGACTGTTGTCAGGGTTTCCAAGAGATTCAAAACAGATCTTTAGACACATTATATTTCAGCATTCAGCACTGCATCATGGAAATGATACCTTACTTTCAGGGAAATCTAAGTATGCCTATAAAACAGCTGTAGAGCAGAAGCAAGAAGAACTACAATCCTGCAGCCTGTGGAACAAAAACCACATTCACAGAAAGACAGACAAGATGAAAAGGCAGAGGGCTATGTACCAGATGAAGGAACAAGATAAAACCCCAGAAAAACAACTAAATGAAGTGGAGATAGGCAATCTTCCAGAAAAAGAATTCAGAATAATGATAGTGAAGATGATCCAGGACCTCGGAAAAAGAATGGAGGCAAAGATCGAGAAGATGCAAGAAATGTTTAACAAAGACCTAGAAGAATTAAAGAACAAACAAACAGAGATGAACAATACAATAACTGAAATGAAAACTACACTAGAAGGAATCAATAGCAGAATAACTGAGGCAGAAAAACGGATAAGTGACCTGGAAGACAAAATGGTGGAATTCACTGCTGTGGAACAGAATAAAGAAAAAAGAATGAAAAGAAATGAAGACAGCCTAAGAAACCTCTGGGACAACATTAAACGCAACAACATTCACATTACAGGGGTCCCAGAAGGAGAAGAGAGAGAGAAAGGACCAGAGAAAATATTTGAAGAGATTACAGTCGAAAACTTCCCTAACATGGGAAAGGAAATAGCCACCCAAGTCCAGGAAGCGCAGAGAGTCCCATACAGGATAAACCCAAGGAGAAACACGCCGAGACACACAGTAATCAAACTGGCAAAAATTAAAGACAAAGAAAAATTATTGAAAGCAGCAAGGGAAAAACAACAAATAACATACAAGGGAACTCCCATAAGGTTAACAGCTGATTTCTCAGCAGAAACTCTACAAGTCAGAAGGGAGTGGCATGATATACTTAAAGTGATGAAAGGGAAGAACCTACAACCAAGATTACTCTACCCGGCAAGGACCTCATTCAGAGCTGATGGAGAAATCAAAAGCTTTATAGACAAGCAAAAGCTAAGAGAATTCAGCACCACCAAACCAGCTCTACAACAAATGCTAAAGGAACTTCTCTAAGTCGGAAACACAAGAGAAGAAAAGGATCTACAAAAACAAACCCAAAACAATTACGAAAATGACCATGGGAACATACATATCAATAATTACCTTAAATGTGAATGGATTAAATGCTCCAACCAAAAGACACAGGCTTGCTGAATGGATACAAAAACAAGACCCATATATATGCTGTCTACAAGAGACCCACTTCAGACCTAGGGACACATACAGACTGCAAGTGAGGGGATGGAAAAAGATATTCCATGCAAATGGAAATCAAAAGAAAGCTGGAGTAGCAATACTCGTATCAGATAAAATAGACTTTAAAATAAAGAATGTTACAGGATACAAGGAAGGACACTACATAATGATCAAGGGATCAATCCAAGAAGAAGATATAACAATTATAAATATATATGCACCCAACATAGGAGCACCTCAATACATAAGGCAACTGCTAACAGCTATAAAAGAGGAAATCGACGGTAACACAATAATAGTGGGGGACTTTAACACCTCACACCAATGGGCAGATCATCCAAAATGAAAATAAATAAGGAAACAGAAGCTTTAAATGACACAACAGACCAGATAGATTTAATTGATATTTCTAGAACATTCCATCCCAAAACAGATTACACTTTCTTCTCAAGTGCGCACGGAACATTCTCCAGGATAGATCACATCTTGGGTCACAAATCAAGCCTCAGTAAATTTAAGAAAACTGAAATCGTATCAAGCATCTTTTCTGACCACAACGCTATGAGATTACAAATGAATTACAGGGGAAAAAAAGTAAAAAACACAAACACATGGAGGCTAAACACTATGTTACTAAATAACCAAGAGATCACTGAAGAAATCAAAGAGGTAATCAAAAAATACCTAGAGACAAATGACAATGAAAACACGATGATCCAAAACCTATGGGATGCAGCAAAAGCAGTTCTAAGAGGGAAGTTTATAGCTATACAAGCCTACCTCAAGAAACAAGAAAAATCTCAAATAAACAATCTAACCTCACACCTAAAGGAACTAGAGAAAGAAGAACAAACAAAACCCAAAGTTAGCAGAAGGAAAGAAATCATAAAGATCAGAGCAGAAATAAATGAAATAGAAACTAAGAAAACAATAGCAAAGATCAATAGAACTAAAAGCTGGTTCTTTGAGAAGATAAACAAAATTGATAAACCATTAGCCAGACTCATCAAGAGGGAGAGTACTCAAATCAATAAAATTAGAAATGAAAAAGGAGAAGGTACAACAGACACTGCAGAAATACAAAGCATCCTAAGAGACTACTACAAGCAACTCTATGCCAATAAAATGGACAACCTGGAAGAAATGGACAAATTCTTAGAAAGGTATAACCTTCCAAGACTGAACCAGGAAGAAATAGAAAATATGAACAGACCAATCACAAGTAATGAAATTGAAGCTGTGATTAAAAATCTTCCAAGAAACAAAAGTCCAGGACCAGATGGCTTCACAGGTGAATTCTATCAAACATTTAGAGAAGAGCTAATACCCATCCTTCTCAATCTCTTCCAAAAAACTGCAGAGGAAGGAACACTCCCAAACTCATTCTATGAGGCCACCATCACCCTGATACCAAAATCAGACAAAGATACTACAAAAAAAGAAAATTACAGACCAATATCACTGATGAATATAGATGCAAAAAACCTCAACAAAATACTAGCAAACAGAATCCAACAACACATTAAAAGGATCATACACCACGATCAAGTGGGATTTATCCCAGGGATCCAAGGATTCTTCAATATACGCAAATCAATCAATGTGATACACCATATTAACAAACTGAAAAATAAAAACCATATGATCATCTCAAAAGATGCAGAAAAAGCTTTTGACAAAATTCAACACCCATATATGATAAAAACTCTCCAGAAAGTGGGCATAGAGGGAACCTACCTCAACATAATAAAGGCCATATACGACAAACCCACAGCAAACATCATTCTCAATGGTGAAAAACTGAAAGCATTTCCTCTAAGATCAGGAACGAGACAAGGATGTCCACTCTCACCACTATTATTCAACATAGTTTTGGAAGTCCTAGCCACAGCAATCAGAGAAGAGAAAGAAATAAAAGGAAGACAAATTGGAAAAGAAGAAGTAAAACTGTCACTGTTTGCAGATGACATGATACTATACATAGAGAATCCTAAAGATGCCACCAGAAAACTACTAGAGCTAATCAATGAATTTGGTAAAGTTGCAGGATACAAAATTAATGCACAAAAATCTCTTGCATTCCTATCCACTAATGATGAAAAATCAGAAAGAGAAATCAAGGAAACACTCCCATTTACCACTGCAACAAAAAGAATAAAATACCTAGGAATAAACCTACCTAGGGAGACAAAAGCCCTGTATGCAGAAAACTATAAGACACTGATGAAAGAAATTAAAGATGATACCAACAGATGGAGAGATATACCATGTTCCTGGATTGGAAGAATCAATATTGTGAAAATGACTATACTACCCAAAGCAATCTACAGATTCAATGCAATCCCTATCAAATTACCAATGGCATTTTTTACGGAACTAGAACAAAAATTCTTAAAATTTGTATGGAGACACAAAAGACCCCGAATAGCCAAAGCAGTCTTGAGGGAAAAAAATGGAGCTGGAGGAATCAGACTCCCTGACTTCAGACTATATTACAAAGCTACAGCAACCGAGACAATATGGTACTGGCACAAAAACAGAAACATAGATCAATGGAACATGTTAGAAAGCCCAGAGACAAACCCACGCACCTATGGTCAACTAATCTATGACAAAGGAGGCAAGGATATACAATGGAGAAAAGACAGTCTCTTCAATAAGTGGTGCTGGGAAAACTGGACAGCTACATATATAAAAGAATGAAATTAGAACACTCCCTAACACCATACACAAAAATAAATTCAAAATGGATTCGAGACCTAAATGTAAGACCGGACACTATAAAACTCTTAGAGGAAAACATAGGAAGAACACTCTTTGACATAAATCACAGCAAGATCTTTATTGATCCTCCTCCTAGAGTAATGGAAATAAAAACAAAAATAAACAAATGGGACCTAATGAAACTTCAAAGCTTTTGCACAGCAAAGGAAACCATACACAAGATGAAAAGACAACCCTCAGAATGGGAGAAAATATTTGCAAACGAATCAATGGACAAAGGATTAATCTCCAAAATACATAAACAGCTCATGCAGCTCAATATTAAAGAAACAAACAACCGAATCCAAAAATGGGAAGAAGACCTAAATAGATATTCTCCAAAGAAGACATACAGGTGGCCAAGAAGCACATGAAAAGCTACTCAACATCACTAATTATTAGAGAAATGCAAATCAAAACTACAATGAGGTATCACCTCACACCAGTTAGAATGGGCATCATCAGAAAATCTACAAACAACAAATGCTGGAGAGGGTGTGGAGAAAAGGGGACCTTCTTGCACTGTTGGTGGGAATGTAAATTGATACAGCCACTATGGAGAACAGTATGGAGGTTCCTTAAAAAACTAAAAATAGAATTACCATATGATCCAGCAATCCCACTACTGGGCATATACCCAGAGAAAACCGTAATTCAAAAAGACACATGCACCCCAATGTTCATTGCAGCACTATTTACAATAGCCAGGTCATGGAAGCAATCTAAATGCCCATCAACAGACGAATGGATAAAGAAGTTGTGGTACATATATACAATGGAATATTACTCAGCCATAAAAAGGAACGAAATTGAGTCATTTGTTCAGACGTGGATGGATCTAGAGACTGTCATATAGAGTGAAGTAAGTCAGAAAGAGAAAAACAAATATCGTGTATTAATGCATGTATGTGGAACCTAGAAAAATGGTACAGATGAACCGGTTTGCAGGGCAGAAGTTGAGACAGAGATGTAGAGGACAAATGTATGGACACCAAGGGGGGAAAGCAGCAGGGGGGTGGGGATGGTGGTGTGCTGAATTGGGCGATTGGGATTGACATGTATACACTGATGTGTATAAAATGGATGACTAATAAGAACCTGCTGTTTAAAAAAATAAATAAAATTAAATTTAAAAATTAAAAAAAAAAAACAAAACGAAAAACACCCAGCTATAAATGTTAATATCATTTGATCACGTTACAGAATAAATGATGAAATACATGAATTGCCAAAAATTGTATGATAAACACTATTTTGGCTTACACTCTTTAACTCTTTTAAACAAATGAAACTTCCCGAGAAGTCACCATAATTAAAGAGGATGAAAATAATACTGATGATAAATTTTGTCAATATAAACATATATACATTTTCTTCTGGGAGGTGGGTCCACAGAGATTACCAGATTGTAAAAGGAACCTGGAATCTCGGAAAGTCAGAAGTGATGTCAGGGCAAAAAGAAGGGGCCCGGAGGTCGTGAGAACCCCCAGAGAGGGTGGTGTCCTGGAAAGCAGTGGAGACAGTGGACAACCGTGTCCAGGGCTGTGAAAGCCCGGAAGGTGACAGCTGAGTTTGGCCAGTGAATCTAGTAACCGGAAAGTGACCCTGCTAGAAGCAGCTGGGGTGGGGCTGTGGGACAAGCTCCAGAGAGTGAGAGGAGAGTGGGCTCAGACTCCTCTCATCTGCAGGAGATCCAATGGAAAGGGGAGAGGAGGGATGGAAAGGGGAGAGGAGGGATGGAAAGGGGAGAGGAGGGATGGAAAGGGGAGAGGAGGGATGGAAAGGGGAGAGGAGGGATGGAAAGGGGAGAGGAGGGATGGAAAGGGCAGATGTTTTAAGATGGGAGAAAGTACCAAACTTACATGAGACAAAAATAACCCAATGGAGAGGGGGAAATTGTCGATGCAGGAAATTAAATTCTCCGTTGCAGCAGAATCAGGTCCTGAGTCTGTCTGCTGTGATATCAGAGGATCACTGGCTACCAGAAGCTGCTTAGAAAATATTTCATTTTCTTTTCACACAGAAAAGGCTCGTAGTGTGAAGAACACAGTTCTAACAAACACATTTCTATCACTCAGCTAAAGAGATTAAATGTAGCTAGCCTCATTTTTATAGATATATTTTTTTAATTTTTAATTTTTGGCTGCGTTGGGTCTTTGTTGCTGCGCGCGGGCTTTCTCTAGCTGCAGCGAGCGGGGGTTACTCTTGGTTGTGGTGCGCGGGCTTCTCACTGCGGTAGCTTCTCTTGTTGCAGAGCACGGGCTCTAGGCACACGGGCTTCAGTAGTTGCAGCACACGGGCTTCAGTAGTTGCAGTGCGCGGGCTCTAGAGCGCAGGCTCAGTAGTTGTGGCGCACGGGCTTAGTTGCTCCGCGGCGTGTGGGATCTTCCCGGACCAGGGCTCGAACCCATGTCCCCTGCACTGGCAGGAGGATTCTTAACCACTGCGCCACCAGGGAAGTCCCTAGCCTCTTTTTTCTTTTTTTTAAGAGTTCAAACGGATCTACCCAAGAGATTACCTAGTCTAGGACTTCTCAAACTCAACCTGAAAAGCAGTCAGTCACCTGGAAAGCTTACTGGAACCCACCCCAAGGTGTGCACGCAGTGGGACTGGACTGGGTCCCAGGTTCTGCTGTTTAAAACAATGTGCCAGGGGATTCTGATGCAGGGGGGCCTCGTGTCCCACTTTAAGAAACTCTGATCTAATCCAATCCCATTTCAGTTGGGGATACTGGGGTCACAATCACAGAGGTAGCACAGCCAAGACTTGGATTCCTAACTACCAGTGCACCGTCCTTTCCTGCATTTCTGTCTTTATTCTCCTCACTACCACAAATTTTAGTAGTTATTAGATCCATCAGTAGATATTATTGTTATTTAGTAAAGAAATATGTATCTCAAAAAGAGAAATATATATCTAACTAGATCATAATTTTAAAATATTTTTGATTACTTCAATGTGACTAAGTTTCCTCTGTAATGCAATGTATTTTTTTTTCCTGCTTTTGAAAAGATTATGTTATGTCTCCAAAAAGGACACACAACATAAAAAAAGTCCTGGTCTAGTGTGTATTCCACAGAAGAAGTAGAATCTGAGTTGGACCTTGAAACATGAGTAGGAGCTTGATGAAAAAGTGGTGGTACTTGTCCTACAATAAGCATCAAACATGATCCTACATGAAAATCCCTATGAGAATAGAGAAAGCACAGCAAAAGCAGTACTACTGAAAATAAAACATTTCTAGAACCATAACATGTTAAATAAAATATTATGTTTTAAACAAAGGTGCTTCACCCACAATGTTCGCCGCAGCACTACATTACAATAGCTAAGACATGGAATCAACCTAAATGTCCATCAACAGATGAATGGATAAAGAAGATGCGGTGTGTATGTGTGTGTGTACACACACACACACACAGAGAAATATTACTCAGCCATAAAAAAGAATGAAAATAATGCCATTTGCAGCAACATGGATGGACTTAGAGATTATCACACTAAGTGAAGTAAGCCAGACAGAGACAAATATCAAATGATATCACTTATACACAGAATCTAAAAAAAAATGATACAATGAACTTATTTACAAAACAGAAATAGACCCACAGACATAGAAAACAAACTTATGGTTGGTTACCAATGGGGAAAGGGTGGGCGGAGAAGGATAAATTAGGAGTGTGGAATTAACATATACACACTACTATATATAAGTAGATAAACAACAAGGTCCTGCTGTATGGCACAGGGAAATATACCCAATATTTTGAAATAACCTATAAGGGAAAAGAATCTGAAAAAGATTATATATATATATATAAAACTGAATCGCTTTGCTGTACACCTGAAACTAACACGATACTGTAAATCAACTATACTTTAATAAATATAAAATAAAAATAAACAAAGGTGTTTCTTATGAAGTAAATCACAAAGATGACTTGTAGGTTGTCTCGTTTAATTTTCCATTATGACAGCACACAGTCCAATCTTGTGTCTACTGACAACTAAACCTTATGAATGTTAAACACTTTACATGTACAAGGCTGAATTAAATCCCAAGGTATGTTGTTAGGTGTCGGTAAAATAATTCCAGACAATTTAGAACACTCGTTTATGTACCTCAATCTATCTAAATGTATACAAACAAATGAGTTTTGCATCTAAGAGACTGTTCCTAGAGTCTCACGTTTATGAAACAGGCTTTGGCTTATGAAATAGTGAAATTTGAAATTTTAGTGAAATGAAATTATGAAATTTATGCAATAGTATTAGTTTTCCTTAAAGGAGTAACATTGGGGGGTGGAAATAGAAATAGGAAAATGTATTGTTCAAATATTATGTGACTGAAATGTAAAAATAAGTATGAGAGCACAAATTTTAAAACTAGCACATGTATAATAAATGCAAAAACAACAATGCAAAACAAATACCATGGTTTTCATTTCTGTCCTAAATTTGTAACAGTGGTAATGAACAATTCAAGAAGAGACCTTTGTTGCTGTTTAGTTTGGCTGCAGGCAGAAGAAAGAAGTCAGGAATGGTGTTAGGTGGGTGCAAAGGAGATGCTTGTGCCCTTTACAGATCAAAGGATAACATCAAAGATCAGTCTCCTCTGCAACATTCCTGGCAGGTTTCTCGGAAAAACAAACAGCCCAGCAAATAAAAAATGCTAGCTGAAGGAGTGCCCATCAATAACAGTAAATCTTCAAAGATAAACTAATAATTCAAAGATTCCACTGAGATCTTAGATTATTATCAAGATGCTGCATCTGAACACTGAAATCCTGAACCCTGCCTAAAAGAGAAAAAACTGGGGGAGGGGAGGGAGTGAAGGGGGAGAGTCCAAAATGTTTTCTCTTGTAAGCATTCGGCTTGTTCAAGTTCCTGCCTCCTTCGGCCCACCAATTACATATGCAGCTAGGAAAGTCCACATCCCAACCACGGCTCTTGCAGAAATGAAAGACTCTCACGAAGCACTATAATCAAGATTCAGTCTGCCCAACAGAGTTGTCAGATAAAATTCAGGTGCCCAGTTAAATCTGGATTTCAGATAAACAATCTGAAATTTGTTATATACTTAAAATTCTTCATTATAAGTATGTATGATGCATGTCCCATACTTACACCAATAAATGATTTACTGCTTATCTGAAATCCAAATTTCACCATGCATTTTATATTTTTATTTGCTGAATCTGGCAATACTACTCAAAGGTAAAAGGGTCCCCAACAGATTCCAAAACTCCTATAGTAAGTATCTTTCTTATTGGGGCTTGTTTAGATGCTGGGAAAGACTGGGTCTCTGGGGAGTTTCTAATAAATGTCGTTGACCTTGATATCCTGTTTGTTACAGGCATGCATAGAGCCTTTTCAGCAACACTGCATAACTAACCATTCACCATGAGAGGAGAAATATTCACTCTAATGTACATTGCTGTAATATCTAAAGAATTGACCTGGTGAACTCATTTTCCCAACAGAAAAAAAAAAAAACTCAGTAGATAAGCATCTTTTTGCACACTGCTTCTGAATGTCACAATTTCTGTTTTGCCCTGATTCATGGGAAGCTTCCCAAAATGAAATATGTCTCTTCAGCTTTTACAGAGATTCACCCTGCCTGTATCTATCAGCACATTTAGTGATTTCTTAAAAAATTATCCTATCACTTTATACCATACCAGAATATTTTATTTTCTTTATTTTTATTAATTTTTATTGGAGTATAGTTGCTTTATAATGTTTTGTTAGTTTCTGCTGTGCAGCAAAGTGAATCAGGTATATGTATACATATATCCACTCTTTTTTGGATTTCCTTCCCATTTAGGTCACCACAGAGCACTGAGTAGAGTTCCCTGTGCTATACAGTAGGTTCTCATTAGTTATCTCTTTTATACATAGTAGTGTATAGATGTCAATCCCAATCTCCCAATCCATTCCACCCCCCAGGAGAATATTTTATACTGATGCATTAATGCTCATTTAAGAACCTCAGAACACTTTCCAACAATCTTACGATGCACAGAGGATAAGTAAATCGAGGGGCTTCCGTTTGTTAAGTTAGCCAGTGTTGTGGACACGGTCTGGACACCATGTCCTCTCTGACACCAAATATTAAACTCCATTCATGGTGCTGAAGAAAAGTAAGATTTTAAGATTTCTTGCTCAACAGAAAAGAGAAATCATACAATTACTTAGAAAGGGAATATTTTCAATAAAAGCTAAGGGTAAACTACTGACCCGCACAGTTCTAAGAGTTTAGGGTATACCCTTTAGTTTAGGTTGAAAGAAAAGCACTGGAAATCTAGGGACAAGGCAGAGAGAAATTCAAAGTTCATCACCTTAACTGAACCTCTCAACTCCCCAAAAGACAAGAGACGGAGAACAGAAGCACCTGGGAGAGACACATAACTGGTTCACAGGCATAAATCTGGGATAAACCTGTACACTACTACTGTAAACCGACAGTGTCACAAATATTAATTACGGGTAATTAATATATAACCAGGAGATTGCCATATTTACCTTAGGTTATTTAAGAGATCAGACTGAAACTAAAGAGTGACACGAAGTCCTCTGAACATGGGGGCCTTACAAGGTAATCTGGTCCACCCCCTAAACTTCTTCTGTCAGTGTCACACCAGCTATTCGAGAAAAAAATTTACCTCATTTTTAGAGACCTACACTAAAGAGGAGTTCATTCATAGCCAGGATTTGAGCTTGACTCCAGTGTTTCGTGCTCTACTCATAACCCACTTGGTCACCAATACCTGTCATAGCCATCTCAAAGAGTCAGAGTAACGAACAAATGTGATAACACGGAAACACTGAAAGCTAACTGTGAAGACGGTTCTTCTCTGGGTTAAAGCCCATCTTACATTCTTCTTGAAGGTCGTTGTTAAAACAGAGGTTAGACCTTTGCAAATGTTATTCTATTCTAAACCGAGAAGTCTCATGAGATCAACGTGAGATGAACCGGTTGGGGGAAAATACACAGGAAAGAATGTATGCCCTGAGCCGGGCCTTGAAAACCACCCTGTCTGTCCCCAGGTTCTGACCTCAAGCGGCAGGACCTAACCCTGACCGGCAGGGTGTCACCCCAGCAACCTGGGACGCTGGGGAGACTCAAGAAAGCAGCTCACCAAACACCTCACTCAACACACCCTAATATCCTGCATACACAGCAGAGGCCAGCAGACTAGCCTTCCTAAGACATGTGCGCCAGAGCGCGTAACTACCCTGTTATACTGTGTCTAACATGCTCAGCCACTTGACAGTAACACACGTTTCTGAAGAGGTGGGATCCGAATTTTGCTATCAATATGACAACTTCTGACCCATTTTCCTCCTTTAAAATGGGTTTATCACCTTTTTGCCATTTACCTATTTCACAAGTATAAGATGGGAACATTTATGATCTGACAACTTTAAATTGCTTTGGCTTCATGAAAATAGCATCTAAGCATTAAAAAAAATGTGTACTGTGGTAAAATACATATCGTTATTATGACTTTCCAAGTAAAATTTGAAATATAAAAGAAGACTCCAATGAAGTTACTAAGAGATCTGAATTAGCTTAATAACAAGTACATGTGGTATATTCTGTTTTGTCTGATTTAGAGATTAAAAGATATTGGTATAATCTTTACTAGTTGAAGCCATGTTCGAACTAATACCAATAGAAGCATTAACAACTATAAAGGATAAGGTAATTCCTTTAGTCTAGACTAGTGGTTCTCCAGCACAACAGAGCCAATGCTCCCTTTTATATTGCCCCAAAAACAACGTGAAATGGAATTACTGACCCACACAGGATTTCAAAGTCAACAAAATGTCATTTCACTGAAACAAAAGAAAAGTGATTTATAATAACATAATATGTATTTCAACATGTAAATGCTCAGGCATGACTGTACTAGGAAACACAACAAAGCAAGGAAATGCTTATTCCAAGGGTAAGAACCTGAACACTAAGTCTATGCCCATCAGCACTTCAGGGCAAATCCCAGCTCTGCCAGGACTGACACAAGTCTTCATTTTCCTACTCAGAGTAACCAAGACTGAAAATGTCACCATATGCAGAGACCATGAAGGACACGTAACCATGGACGATTTGGGAGGTGCTGGGGCAGGCTCCACAGGGAACGTTCCCTCACTGGAGGCTTTGTGAGGTCATGGTCCAGGCAGGTAAGGGATCAACAGGCCAAGCTAAGAGATTTCTATTTCCACACCTCTCTAAACACATAAATTGCTCCCTTCATCCTCCATGACCTCTTGACAGATTCTGAGCTGGCCTCATGCCATGTCTGTCACCACCGCTGGCCTCTAGGAACATGCCAATTCTTCTTCTATCCTGACTTCCCAAAACTACAGAATGCTCGACTAGGAAACTTATTTTGCTATTATCTGATTTTGACCTTCATTTTAGAGGTTAGTAAATTTAGTCTGATTTAAGGTCGTAAAAAAGATTGTTAAAAGCAAAGCTAGAGGCCTCTTGATTACCAGGCCAGGAGTGTGTTCACTGTACCACATTTAAAGAATGATAAACTTAATATTAACAGATTCTTCCGAGAAACTGAAACTTCGGGAAAACAAACAACAACAAAAATTTAAAAGACAGACTGCCTGAAATTCCCCTCCATCCTTTCAGAGCTTCACATAGTTTCTCTGAAATCAAGCAGGTAAAAATATTAGTAGATATGCACTATAATGTCTAATTCTTTTCATGATAAGCGCTTTATTTAATTTTTAAAATAAATTTATTTTATTTATTTATTTATTTTTGGCTGCGTTGGGTCTTCGTTGCTGCACGCGGGCTTCCTCTAGTTGCGGCGAGCAGGGGCTACTCCTTGTTGCGGTGTGCGGGCTTCTCATTACAGTGGCTTCTCTTGTTGTGGAGCACGGGCTCTAGGCGCGCGGGCTTCAGTAGTTGTGGCACGCAAGCTCAGTAGTTGTGGCACACAGGCTTAGTTGCTCTACAGCATGTGGGCTCTTCCCAGACCAGGGCTTGAACCCATGTCCCCTGCATTAGCAGGCAGATTCTTAACCACTGCACCATCAGGGAAGCCCAAGAGCTTTTTTTTAAATAGTAGCCTAGCATTCCACTGTCTGGATGTTCTGTATTTTGCTTAATCAACTGCTTCTTATTGGATATCTAAGCTATTCCTCTTCTAGTATTCACTTAGTGGGTAGTAAATAGTTAATGAATCAATGAGAAATGTTTGTATCCATCCAATTAAAAAAAAAACTGTCACAAAACAAAAACACAAAAAAGGACAAAGAAAGCAACCCCACTTGCAAGGTTAAGACTGAGAATTTTAAAAACAAGGAAAAAAACTCTACAAATAGAATTGTCTTTTTAGAATACACCAAATTCTACATTATAACTACCCTAACAGTCAAACATGTCTTCTTCTCCATCCCCCCTTATTCAGCTATTTAATATTCTCCTAGATAACCATGCCAATTCACAATGGAAAATTACCTGCATTTAAAATACACAGTCCCTTCGTGGCTTCCATCATGCTTTCCCCTCTCGGGATTGTCCCATTCTACTCCTAACCAGAGTCCTGGCAGAACAAGAAAAACAAAATGAGCATTAAATTAGGACAGAGGTGATGCTCCATTTTTCTGCAAGCAAATACAGTTTGCAATGGAAACCACAGCACACAGATACCACTGGGGGAGAAAGAAATGTCTTTAGGAAAAGACAAGTTAACCTCAGACTCAGGACTTAATCAGCAAATGCAATAGCAAGTTTGGTTCAAAAAGCCAACAAAAAACACAACTGCAGAAAACAACAGTAGCTAAAATTTACAGACAGAAAGTAGAATGGTGGTTGCCAGGAGCTAAGGGGAGGGGAGAATGGGGAGTTCTTGTTTAATGGGTACAGAGTTTCAGTTTTGCAAAATGAAGAGTCCTGGAGATGGATGGTGGTGATAACTATGACAATGTTACTGTACTTAATATCACTGAACTATACACTTAAAGGTGGTAAAATGGTAAGTTTAATGTATAACTTACCACAATTAAAAAAAAAAAAATATATATATATACACACATATAAGATATCTCTTTCAAAGCACCAGAGAGCTAACAAGGCACTGAAGAATTACAAGGCCAAAATCTGAGAGAAAAGGGAAACCCAGAATTAAATGAAGTCTTAAAGCAAATTTTTCCCCTCAAGGCATCTGCTGATTCTGGAAGAAAAGGCTGAAAAGCTAAAAAGCTGAACAGAGCTTTGGCCAGAGCTTTTGAGGGACTAAGAGGTCAATAATGAAAATTATAGCCTCCCAAGGAAGATGGAGGTTGCAAGAAACTCTCTAGGTTTTGTACTGGAGCTTGAAATGCCTTGATTCTAAGAGTTAAGAAGGAACCAACTCTAAACAGACTAGTCCTTGAAGGGACTGAAGGTCAACTTCAAATAATCTCATTCCTAGACTTGCTTAAGTAATCTGGGATTGCCACGGACCCTCGCCATCTGCCAGAGTTAACTTCAGTCCTCTCTGGAGGAAGCTAACACCATTGCAAAGCTCAAATGATAACTCTTCATAATCAATATCTGGCACTCAAACAAAAACAACCAAGCATAGAAAAAGATAAGCATCTATGACTGAAAACCAAGAAAAACAACAGCCAACAGCAGTAGATCCACTGGGCATCTGCATAATAGAGTTTTACATATGTTTAATATTTTCAGGAAAACAAAAGATAAAATTGAGAACTTCAGCAGAAATATTTTTAAATTTTTTCAAACCCTAAATGGAAATTCTGGAACTGAAAAATTCAATAATTCAAATTATAATTCAATGGATAGTTTTTTTACAATAGATTATACATAATTTTTTTAAAAAACAGGTCAGAGAAAAATATATACAGAACATAGCACAGTAACAAGTGACAAAAAACAGACTAGCATGTAAGAGACACAGAGAATACAACGAAAAGGTCTACCATGTATATAGAACTGGAGCCCCAAAAAGAGAGTAGGGAGAGATTGTGGAAAGAGCAATCTCTGAAGAAATAATGACTGAGACTATTACAAAACTAAAGAAAGCCATCAAGCCACACATTTAAGAAGGTCTAAGAACAATAACAGTACAAATGCAAGACAAACAAAAAACAACCACACACAAAAAAAGAAAACAAAACAAAGCAAAACCAAACTCCACCAGTTGCCATATAACAAAGACAAAGAGAAAAATCTTAAAACAGCTCGGGGTGAGGGAGAGGAAACAGATTATCTCCAAAGGAAAACAACCAGAAATAGTTGACTGACTTCTCCATAGAAACAGTAAAAGCCAGAAAGATCAATGAATAATATCTTCAAAATACTGGGGGGGAAAAAAAAAGTTAAAAACAAACAAACAAACAAAAAAACCCTGGTAATCTGGAACACTGTAACTGGTGAAAATATCCTTCAAAAAAGTAAAGGCAAGCAAGGAGCCCTGAATACCCAAAACAATCTTGAAAAAGAATAACAAAGTCAGAGGGCTTACAATTTCCAATTTCACAACTTGCTACAAAGCTACTGTAATCAAAAAAGTGTGGTACTGTCATAAGGCTCAGATCAAAGGAGTAGAGTTGAGAATCCAGAAATAAGCCCATACATGGTCAGTTGGTTTTTGACAAAAGTGTCAAGTCAACTCAACAGGAAAGGACAGTCTTTTCAACAAATGGTGCTGAGACAACGAGATACCCACATGCAAAAGAATGAATTTGGACACCCAACTCTCATAATAGATAAAAAAAATAACTCAACATAGATGAACAACCTAAATATAAGACCTAACACCATAAGACTCTTAGAAGAAAACTTTATTTCTAAGGATTTATTTCTACTCCTAAAACTTAAGGATAAATCTATAAAACCATGGATTTGGCACTGGATTCTTAGATATGGCACCAAAAGCTCAAGCAACAAAAGAAAAAACAGATAAACTGGACTTCATAAAATTTAAACACTTTTGTACATCAAAGGCCATTAACAGAAATGGGTGAAAAATGTACCACTCCGGTGGGAGATGTTGATGATGGGGGAGGTTATGCGTGTGTGGGGGCAGGAGGTATATGGGAAATCTCTGTACCTTCCACTCAACTTTCTTGTGAACCTAAAGCTATTCTAAAAAACAAAGTCTATTTTTAAAAGGTTAAAATGGTGTGTAATTGATAAAAATATCAAATCACTATGTTGCACACCTGAAACTAATATAATGTTTTAAGTCAACTATACTTCAATAAAAAGATTAAAATGGTAAATTTTGTTACATATATTTTATAACAATTTTAAAATTTTAATGGAAAAAATGGGTAAAATGGCAAATTTTGTTTTATATATATGTAACCACAACTAAAAAAAAAATTTTTTTTAAGGCAACTTCAACAAGGAAATATCAACAAGGGTGATCTTCAAGGAAAAAGAAAATTATCCCAGAAGGAAGCCTGAGGATACAGAGGGGAATGAAGGGCAACAAAATGGTAAATATATGGTAAGTCTAAATTAATACTGATATACGAAACAACAGTAATATCAGCTCTTTGGGTTTAAAATACACATAGATTGGGCTTCTCTGGTGGCTCAGTGGTTAAGAATCCGCCTGCCAATGCAGGGGACACAGGTTCGAGCCCTGGTCCGGGAAGATCCCACATGCTGCAGAGCAACTAAGCCCATGTGCCACAACTACTGAGCCCACGCTCTAGAGCCCGTGAGCCACAACTACTGAGCCTGTGTGCCAGAACTACTGAAGCCCGTGCGCCTAGAGCCCGTGTTCCGCAACAAGAGAAGCCACTGCAATGAGAAGCCCGCGCACCGCAACGAAGAGTTGCCCCCGCTCTCCGCAACTAGAGAAAGCCCACACACAGCAACAAAGACCCAACACAGCCAAAAATAAAATAAAAATTTTTTAAAAATTTAAATAAAACAAAATACACAGATTAAAATATCCAACATATGGATAAGGAAGCAGGTAAGTGGAATTAATGTTCAAGTGTTCTAAGGTCTTTGCATGAGTCCAGGAAGAGGTAAAATTACTAATTTTTATTAGGCTTTTGTAAGTCAAAGACGTATGTTTTAATCTCTAGGGTAACCACTAAATAATAAAAATGTATAAATACCAAATTAATAGAGGGAAATTTTAAACTAATCAATCCAGTGAAAGAAAAAAAGAGCATAGGCAAGACAAATTAGAAAGTAAATAATTAGATGGTAGACATAAACCCAAATTATCAACAATTAAATAAAACGATAATGGACTAAATATTCTAGTTAAAAGAGAGCTTGCAAAAACTGTCCTCGGGATTTTGATAGGGATAGCCACTGAATCTGTAGATTGCTTTGGGTAGTATTGACATTTTAATAATATTAACTCTTCAAATCCATGAGCATGGGATGTCTTTCTATTTATTTATGTCTTCTTTAATTTCTTTCAGCAGTGCGTTATAGTTTTCATTGTACAAGTCTTTTACCTCCTTGGTTAATTCTTAAGTATATCATTATTTTTGATGTGGTGTAAACATACAATGCAATATTATTCAGCTTTAAAAAGGAAGGAAATTTTAACACATGCTACAGCATGTATGAACCCTGAGAACATTATACTAAGTGAAGTCATCCAGTCACAAAAGGACAAATGCTGTATGATTCCACCTATATGAGGTACTTAGAGTAGTCAAATTCATGGAGACAGAAAGTAGAATGTAGTTGCCAGGGACTGGGGGAGGGGAGAATGGGAAACTACTGTTTAATGAGTATGAGGGTTCAGTTCGAGAAGATAAAAAAGGTTTTGGAGATGCATCACTTTGTGATGGTGGTTGCACAATATGAATGTATCTAATGCCACTGAACAGTACACTTAAAAAATGTGAAAAATGTAACTTTTATGTTATATGTATTTTACCACAATAAAAAATAAATAAAAATTTAAAAACTGAAATCAGAGTAGGTTCTCTCAACACAGTGGAATTCAGCTGGAAGTCAATAACACAGAATTCATTAGAAAATCCTCATATATTTAGAAATTAAGGAATATCATTCTAAATTACCTTGCATCAAAAAAGAAAGCACAATGGCAATTAGAAAATATTTTGAACCAAATCATAATAAAAACACTACATGTCAAAATGTGGGGAATGCAGCTAAAAGTTGCATTTTGAGAGAAACTTACAGACTTAAATGTATATGTTAGGTTGAAGATGGAAAACAATCATCTGTCTCAAAATGTTAAGGGGAGAAAAACAAGTTAATTAAACCTACAGAAAGTAAAAGAAAGTAAATAATAAGGAGCGAAAATTAATAGGACAGGAAAATAAGTAAGACAGTTCTCTGCCCCAAAGCATCTTAAAGTTTTCTAATAGGGACAGATGTGTAAACTAACAGTCATTATATAAAGAATCAATCTTGGAGTAAAAGTAAATACAGGTGTTATGGGAGCACAGATAAGAAGACAAGTTAATATTGCTGGGAGTAGTTATGGGAAAGACATACAGAGGTAGTAACACTTGAGGTCAGCCTTGAAGGGAAAATATGCCAGGTGAAGGCATAGTGTGAGATTTCATAATCTGTTTAGAGGACCTCAAAAAATCCTGAGTAGCTAGAGCTAAAAGTGTTGCCCAGAGGTTGCACAGGAGCACGTAGTTCAGGAGAAAAAGACTAAAGGTGTTAAAAGAGATTGCGCCCAACTGTGTCAAAGAGGCTGCAACATGGTAAAAGCTTTAACTTTATCCTGTTTCTCCAGAGAACCCTATTTAATAAGCATGGAGAAAAGAAGACATACAGATGGCCAATAGGCACATAAAAAGATGCTCATCATCTAATTATTAGAGAAATGCAAATCAAAACTACAATGAGGTACCATCTCACACCAGTCACAATGGACATCATTAAAATGTCTACAAATAACAAATGCTGGAGGGGGTGTGGAGAAAAGGGAACACTCTTACACTGTTGGTGGGAATGTAAATTGGTTCAGCCACTATGGAAAACAGTATGGAGGTTCCTCAAAAAACTAAAAATAGAGATACCTTATGACCCAGCAATTCCACTCCTGGGCATATACCCATATAAAACTATAATTCCAAAACATACATGCACCCCAATGTTCACAGCAGCACTATTTACAATAGCTAAGACATGGAAGCAACCTAGATGTCCATCAACAGATGAATGGATAAAGAAGATATGGTACATATATACAATGGACTATTACTCAGCCATTACAAAGAATGAAATAATGCCATTTGCAGCAACATGGATAGACCTAGAAATTATCACACTAAGTGAAGTCAGACAGAGAAAGACAAATACCATATGATATCACTTATATGTGGAATCTAAAATATTGATACGACACAAATGAACATATCTACGAAACAGAAACAGACTCACGAACACAGAGAACAGACTTGTGGTTGCCAAGGCAGGGGGGTAGGGAAAGACTGGGAGTTTGGGATTAGCAGATGCAAACTATTATATATAGAATGGATAAACAACAAAGTCCTACTATATAATACGGGGAACTATATTTCATATCCTGTGATAAACCATAATGGAAAAGAATATGAAAAAGAATATATATATGTATAACTGAATCACTTTGCTGTACAGCAGAAATTAATACAACATTGTAAATCAACTATACTTCAATAAAATTTTTTTTAAAAAGCATGGAGAAACATGACCTCAATTTTAAAGGTAAAAACTGAAGCTTGGGGAAAATATGTGACTTGTTAAAGGGAAAACTCTGTTTCTTCCACTAATCTCACAACACTTCTGACACCAGATGTGTGGGTTTTTCCACACCAAGAGATTCTCCAGTTCTTCGCGGACACGAGGGGGTGCTGCAATTCAACTCAATTCTGACACAGACTGCCTGGAGTTAGTGCAGACCCCTAGGTTAAGGGCTCAGTCCCACAAGACTGCCCCCGCTTGAGACGCTAGTCTCAAGTCCCAGGTTGTCACCTGTACTTCTCACCAACAGCCTATAAATCAGGGGTCTCCACATTCCTTCCTAAAAATTCCTAATATGCTAGAACGGCTCAGAGAACTCAGGGAAACACTTACGCTTACCAGTTTATTATAACAGATATAAATGAAGAAGACAGATGAAGAGGTACATAGGGCAAGGTCTGGAACAGTCCTGCGCGCAGGAGTCTCTCCCTGTGGAGTTTTGGGCACCACTCTCTCAGTATGTAGATGGGCTCACCAACCTGGAAGCTCTCCAAATACATAGTTTAGGGATTTTCATGGAGACTTCAGAGACTTCATCAAGTAGGCATGATTGATTACTAACTCTATCTCCAATTCTCTTCCCTCCCCAGAAGATAGGAATGGGACTGAAAGTTGCAGCCTCTTAATCATGCTGTGGTCTTTCTGGTGACTAGTCCCCAGTCTGATGCTATCTAGGGGATTTCATCAGTCTGGAGATTCCAAGGGCCTTAGATGCTCTTGTGTCAGGAACTGAGGTCAAAGACCAAATATGAGAACGAAAGAGGATTCTGGCATCCCCACACTCAGGAAATTACATGGGTTTTAGGAGCTCTGTGTCAGGAACCTGATGCAGAGACCAATATCTATTTCTTATTGTCACAACTGCCAAAATAACATAGCCAAAAAGAACCAGATCCTGTACTAGCACACACACAATTCTTTTGTGTCCTAATCCACTTTTTATCAAACAAACGCCTTTAGATAAGAAGTAAATACGGTTAATGTTATTCATCATAAAAGCCATCAGAATGAGTTAAGTTGATGGATATTACCAAGAAGAATACACAACACAAGGCCATTCTTCCTCAATACAAAGAACAAGTCACAACTCAAGCTAACACAGGTGGAAAAAGCAAGGCCAGCGTTCAGTTGTGATGAGCTGTGACTCTGATGAAGAATAACTACTGTTTGGCAAGCTATTGCCCAGGAGCCAGTGCATTAAAGACAGAGTAGCAAGCAGAGAAAGCAGTGTAGTACATCTGAGAGAGCAGAGAGGAGTGGTAGCTGGGCAGGACTTCCTCATCAGTTAGCTCCCAAGAGTGTAAGATCCGGCTCTGCCTTCCACATGCCAGGGGTGATAAGACCTTGATTAGCCACAGTCTAGCACATTCAAATGCACGAAAGACTGAAGCAGACACGAGAATATAGGTTTATTAATTTACAATGATAAATAAAACTGTCACACACAAGCCTAAATCTCTTGACTAACGTGAGGACTCCACTCTCTCCTGGGACATCAAGACACGTGAAAAACCAGTTGTAATCAGACCCAACCTCACTGAAATCACAAGATTTAAAAATAATGACTCCAACAGCCCAGCAGTCACACTCCTTGGTATTTACCTAAATGGGTTGAAACTTACGTCTACACAAAAGCCTGCACACAGATGTTCACAGAAACTTTATTCATAACGGCCAAAACTTGGACACATGGACAAATATTCCATCTAGACAATGGAATATTATTTACTGCTAAAAAGAAATGAGCTATCAAGACATGAAAAAACATGGAGGAAACTTCAATGCAGATTACTAAGTGAAAAAAGGCAATGTGAAAAGGCTACATATAGTAGGATTCCAACTATACGAATTTCTGGAAAAGGCAAAACTATGGAGACAGTAAAAAGATCGATGATTACCACAGCTTAGGGGTGGAGAGAGGAATGAATAAGCAGAACACAGGAGATTTCTAAGCCAGTAAAACTATTCCATGTGATATTATAATAGTGGACAAATGTCACTGAACACTTGTCAAAACCCACAGAATGTACAACAGCAAGAGTGAACTCCAATATAAGTGAGGGACTCTGGGTGATGAAGATGTGTCAGTTTAGGCTCATCCACTGTAACAGATGTACTGCTCTGGAGCTGGGTGTTGATAGTGGGGAGGCTGTGCTGTTGTGGGCACTCTCTGTACTTTCTGCTCACTTTTTCTGTGAGCCTAAATTGCTCTAAAAAATGGACTATTTTTAAAAAAATAATAACTCCATATATATGATCAATATATTCTACTCCTGTAAACATACTAACATGAGAAGCCACACCATAACTCAGGAGATTGCTTGGTGAGCATGAAATACAAACTAGACGAGTTCGATAAATGGAATATTTAATGGTGTTTGGTAAAAGTATCTAGACCTGTCTATCTCATAAGGTCAGTAACCTTAACACTGAGATAGAATCATCTCAAGTCCACTGGCTATAACTCCTGGATCCACCTCCACACTAGGGCTGTGCCAGGGATACAGTCCCTTTGTCTTCCCTCTTCGAAGTCTAAGATGGGTGCTGCCAACATCTGCCTTGGCGATTCTTTTGTCCTGACTTCCTGGACTGACCAACTCCTGAGATAACTAACACTTGTTTTTTTTTCTTTAAAGATATATGACTTCACTCAAGTCATCCAAGTGAGAAATTCAGAGAATCTTCCATCTCCATTGAGTGATGTTGCTAATCTGATTCACTGTTGATCTTCACAAAATTACTCTCAGAGAGAGTACCAGCTTAGCACCTCCAAATACTGTCCACAGCTCATAGCTGAAACAAAGTCAAAGTTTCAATCCTCCAACAGCTCGAATCACTTTACTACATGGTTAGTCTAAAAAACCTTGGGGTCTTTGAAATTATGAAGTAGGTTATTTTTAACACTACCCTAGGCAGTCTTAGGAATATTCCAGTGCCTCCTGGAGGTAGGCTCTTCCTGTTAATCTGTAATCTGTAGCTTGAGAATGTCCTTAAAAGATTTACAATAACATACAATTTTTAAAAATTTCAGGGGAGAGGGCTCCAATCAAGATGGCGGAGTAGCAGGATGTGAAACTCACCTCCTCCCACAAATACATCAAAAGTACAACTACAAACAAAACAATTCTCACAAAACACCTACTGAACACAAGTAGAAGACCTCAAACACCTGAAAGGACAAGAAAGATCTCTACGTAACCGGATAAGACGATAGGAAAAAAATAAAAAAGAGGAAGTGGGATGGGACCTGCACCTCTAGGAGGGAGCTGAAAAAAAGGAAAGGTTCCCGCACCCTGGGAAGCCCCATCACTGGAGGGGAGATCAGCCGGGACAGAAAAGGAGCTTCAGAGGCTCAGAGAAGAGTGCAACAACCAGTTTGCGGCAGGCAGACAACAGAGAGACCTACACAGATCGTCTGTGCCACAACCCTGTGTCCCCCAGTCTGAGACGCACATCCGCTGGTACCGGTGGGGGCTGGGTGCTGAAACTCGGGGTGTAGAGGACAAACCCGGGGAGAGGACTGATGTTGGCTGAGTGGAGAGAGCCTGAGGGGCTGGAGTGTGGCACAGCCACAAACGGGAGTGGTTGAGGAAGAAGCCTGGGCCCGCCATAGAAGCATAGCGCCATTGATCAGTGTCGCATGAAGGGACAGCCTCTGGCTCCATGCACAGGCCCCCTGCGGGCTTCGGGAGAGCACACCCCAGCCACTGCCTTGGCCGGCTCCTGCCTGTGCAAGCTCACTGGTCCCAGTGGCCACCCAGGCGGGCTCCCATGCCAACCACCACCTTGGCAGGCCCCAGGAGCAGATGCCCGCAGGTTGCCCATGCACAGAGGTGGACCTGAACCACAGCGGAGCGCCAGGAGTTGCATGACTCAGGAAGCAGAGCTGAAATCTCTCCCTGCAGCTGCATGAGCTGCGGGTTTACACCTCTGGCTTTGTAAATTCAGCGCCTGTGAGACATCTGAACGGACAATGGGTGCTCCCACGGCTGGGACGGGTATGGCCTTAGCAGCTGTGGGCTTTGTGGGTGCGTGAAAACGGGGACTGGGCCAGGACAGGGTCTGAGCTGCCTCTATAGCTCCCACTGCAGGTCCAGGTGCACAACTGCTGTAGTCCTGGGACCTGACTTCAGTGGGTCTGCGCTGGTGGCTTTGTGAAAACAATGCCTGAGAGACACCAGGGCCAATTGCCAGCATACCCAAGGCTGAGGCAGGGCCAAGGGCAATGGCAACAACAGTGTACTTTGTGAGCCTGCACAACAGGTGAAAGGTGACATAACAGAGAAAACTCACCAGTGAAAAGCTCTGGGGAATTCCCTGGTGGTGCAGTGGTTAAGAATCCACTTGCCAGGGGCTTCCCTGGTGGCACACCGTTTAAGGATCTGCCTGCAAATGCAGGGGACAGGGGTTTGAGCCCTGGTCTGGGAAGATCCCACATGCTGTGGAGCAACTAGGCCTGTGCGCCACAACTACTGAGCCTGTGCTCTAGAGCCCGTGCTCCACAACGAGAAGCCACCACAATGAGAAGCCCGCACACCGCAACGAAAAGTAGCCCCCACTCGCCACAACTAGAGAAAGATCGCACACAGCAACGAAGACCCAGCGCAGCCAAAAATAAATAAATAAAATTAATTAATTAATTAATTTTTTTAAAAAAGAAAAGAAAACCTCCAGCAGAGGAATACTCAGTGGCTCCTCTCCCAGTGGGAGCACTCCAATCCCACCTACCTCGCACTGTAGCCCAGAAACACAGCTCAGAAACGGATCTGAGGGCTTCTACTCCAAGAACTAGGGAGTAGACCCTGCCCCTGAAAGGGCAGTGACAACCACAGAGCAAAGAGAAGGCCCCACTCAATATCCAGGGCAGGCTCTGATCACCACAACACCAGTCACACTACCTATCAATAGGATAATGCCAGCATACACTGAGGAAAGAGGTGGCAGACACCCATACTAAAAACAACCCTCACACCATAAATACCAAGCCCATGCAGGCTACACGGAGATGCTCTCACATAAAAATAGCCTCCAAGACTAACAGTCTCCTCTAACAGTCTATTTTTATTATCCACTCGCATCAATGGACAGATCTTCTAGATAAAAAATCAACAAGGCAACAGAGATCCTAAATGATACAATAAAACAGTTAGAGTCAATTGATATTTTGAGGGCATTACATCCAAAAACAAAACAAAGAAAAACAGAATACACATTCTTTTCAAGAACAGAACATTCTCTAGAATTGACCACATACTAGGGCACAAAACAAGCCTCAACAAATGCAAGAGTACAGAAATTATCTCAAGCATCTTCTCTGACCACAATGGCATGAAACTAGAAATCAACCACAGGGAAAGAAATGAAAAAATAAATGATTACATGGAAACTAAACAACATGCTACTAAAAAGCCAATGCATCAACAAGGAAATTTTAAAAATTTAGGACTTCCCTGGTGGTCTAGAGGCTAAGACTCCATGCTCCCAATTCAGGGGGCCTGGGTTCAACCCCTGGTCGGGGAACTAGAGCTCTCATGCCACAACTAAAGAGTCCGCATGCCGGAACTAAAGATCCCGCACGCAGCAACAAAGATCCCACGTGCCGCAACTAAGACCCGGCGCAGCCAAATAAATAAATATATATATTTTAAAACATACTAAAAAAATTTTAAATACCTTGAGACAAACGACAATGAAAACAAAATCATATAAAAATCTATGGGATGCAGCCAAAGCAGTTCTTAGAGGGAAGTTCATAGCAATAGAGGCCTTCCTGAGAAAACAAGAAATATCTAAAATAAACAATCTAAAATACCACCCAAAAAAAATTAGAAAAAGAAAAACAAAACCTGAAGTCAGGAGAAAGAAGGAAATAATAAAGATAAGGAAGGAAATAAATAAAATAGAGATTAAAGAGCAATAGAAAAAAACTCAATAAAACCAAGAGCTTGTTCTTTGAAAAGGTAAACAAAATTGATAAGCCTCTGGCTAGGCTCACCAAAAAGAAAAGAGAGAGAGAACCCAAATTAAACAAATAAAGAAATAAAAAAGGAGAAATCTCAACCAATACCACAGAAATACAAAAAACCATAAGGAATACTATGAACAATTACAGGCCAACAAATTTAACAACCTGGAATAAACGGACAACTTTCTAGAAACATACAGCCCACCAAAACTGAATCAAGAAAAAAATAGATAATTTGAACAGATCGATCACTAGAAGTGAAATAGAATCTGTAGTTCAAAAAAAACTCCCAACAAACAAAAGTCCAGGCCCAGATGGCTTCACAGGAGAATTCTACCAAACATGCAAAGAAAAATTTATACTGATCCTTCTCAAACTCTTCCAAAAGACTGAAAAGGAGGGAATACTCCCAAAGACATTCTATGAAGCCACCATCACCCTGATACCAAAATCAGACAAAGATACCACCACGAAAGAAAATTACAGGCCAATATCTTTGATGAACATAGATGCAAAAATTCTCAACAAAATATTAGCAAACGGAATCCAGCAACACATAAAAAAGATCATACACCATGACCAAGTGGGATTCATCCCAAGTTCACAAGGATGGTTCAACATACACCAATCAATGTAATACACCACATTAACAAAAGTCAAAAAACACATGATCACCTCAATAGGTGCAGAAAAAGCATTGGACAAAATTCAACATCCATTTATGATCAAAACTCTTACCAAAGTGGATATAGGGGGACATATCTCTACATAATAAAAGCCGTTTATGAAAACCCACAGCCATTATAATACTCAACGGTGAAAAGCTGAAAGCCTTCCTGCTAAAATCTGGAACAAGACAAGGATGCCCACTCTCACCACTTCTATTCAACATGGTATTGGAAGTCCTAACCACAGCAATCAGACAAGAAAAAGAAATAAAAGGTATCCAAATTGGAAGTGAGGTAAAATTGTCACTATATGGAAAAATGACATACTGTATATAAAAATCCTAAGGACTCTACACAAAAAATACTAGATCTAATAAATGAATTCAGCAAAGCAGCAGGAAACAAGATTAACATACAGAAATCAGTTGCATTTCTTAACACTAACAATGAAATATCAGAAAGGGAATGTAAACAAGAAATCCCTTTTAAAATGGCACCAAAAAAAAACCTTAGGAATAAACCTCACCAAGGAGGTGAAAGACTTACATGCTGAGAACTATCAATACAAAACATTAATAAAGGAAACTAAAGATGACTCAAAGAAATGGAAAGATATCCCATGCTCTTGTACTGGAAAAATAAACATTGTTAAAATGGCCATACTACCCAAAGCAATCCACAGATTTAATGCAATACCTATCACAATACCCATGACATTTTTCACAGAACTAGAACAAATAATCCTTAAATTTATATGGAACCATAAAAGACCCAGAATTACCAAAGTAATCCTGAGGGAAAAGGAACAAAGCAGGAGGCATAACCCTCCCAGACTTCAGACAATACTACAAAGCTACAGTAATCCAAACGGCATGGTATATGTACAGAAACAGACATACGGATCAATGGAACAGAATAGAGAGCCCAGAAATAAACCTACACACCTATGGATGATTAATCTTCGAAAAGGAGGCAAGAATATACAATGGGGAAAAGACAGCCTTTCCCATCAAGTGGTGTTGGAAAAGTTGGACAGCCGCATGTAAATCAGTGCAGCTAGAAAACATTCTCACTACCATACACAAAAGTAAACACAAAATGGCTTAAAGACTTAAATATAAGACAAGACACCATAAAACTCCTAGAAGAGAACACAGGCAAAACGTTCTCTGACATAACTCATACCAATGTTTTCTTAGGTCAGTCTCCCAAAGCGATAGAAATAAAAGTAAAAATAAACAAATGGGACCTAATCAAACTTATAAGCTTTTGCACAGCAAAGGAAACCATAAACAAAATGAAAAAACAACCCACAGAATGGGAGAAAATATTGCAAATGATGCAACTGACAAGGGCTTAATTTCCAAAATATACAAACAGCTCCTACAATTCAATAACAAAAAAACAAACGACCCAATAGAAAAATGTACAGAAAACCTAAATAGACATTTCTCCAACGAAGACATATAGATGGCCTATAGGCACATGAAAGGATGCTCATCATCGCTAATTATTAGAGAAATTCAAATCAAAACAGCAATGAGGTATCACCTCACACCAGTCAAAATGGCCATAATTAAAAAGTCTACAAATAATAAATGCTGCAGAAGCTGTGGAGAAAAGGGAAACCTCTTACACTGTTGGTGGGAACGTAAACTGGTTCAGCCACTATGGAAAACAGTATGGAGGTTCCTCAAAAACCTAAACATAGAGTTACCATATGACCCAGCAATCCCACTCCTGGGCATATACCCAGACAAAATTATAATTCGAAAAGATACATGCACCCCCTAGGTTCATAGCAGCACTATTCCAAGACATGAAAACAACCTAAATGTCCATCGACAGATGAATGGATAAAGAAGATGTAGTATGTATATATATATATATATGTATATATATATATATACACACACACATATATATATATATACACACACACACATATATATATATAATGGAATATTACTCAGCCATTAAAAAGAATGAAATAATGACATTTGCAGCAACATGGATGAACCTAGAGATTGTCATACTAAGTGAAGTAAGTCAAAAAAAGAAAAATACCATATATCATTTATATGTGGAAGCTACAATATGATACAAATGAACATATCTACAAAACAAAAACAGATTCACAGATGTAGAGAACAGACTTGTGGTTGCCAAGGGGGAGGGGGCTGGGGGAGGGAAGGACTGGGAGTTTGGGATTAGCAGTTGCAAACTGTTGTATATAGGATGGATAAACAACAAGGTCCTACTGTACAGCACAAGGAACTATGTTCAATATCCTATTATAAACCATAATGGAAAAGAATATATATATACATATGTATAACTGAGTCACTTTGCTGTAAAGCAGAAATTAACACAACATTGTAAATCAACTATACTTCAATAAAAAAATTTTTTTTTAATTCAGGGGAAAGGTAACTGGGTACTGAAAGATCACAAGCCACTAACAACAACAAAAAAAGTGTGGGGGGGAATATAAGAAGCATTAAAAGAGAACAGAAGAGAATAATTGAAAAAGTAGCAGTGAAGTATAAAATAGCTTTGAGCATCCTTGCAGCAAGAAGAAAAAGATGCAATTCTCTTTTTCAGTAGTAAAACCACCTCAGTTTTTTCTCTTTCCCTGAGCTAACAGTAATTTGTCAAAAGAATGTATAAGGGGCATCAAGTAAGATAATAAAGAACATATCACACTTGATAGCATCTTTATAACACATTCACTGGTATTTCAGAAGTGCCTACTTCTTAATTCAAGCCTCAGCTGAAGCCCAGGACAAAAAGCTTAGTTTTGTAAAGGCAGTTATACTAAGGGCTCAGATGGATTTTTTTGCTTCCTGGTGATTTCCTGGTGCAACCTAAGTAATAAAAACTTAGCCTTCCTCAAAATGTGACATCAGAATCATCTAGGGAGCACATTTAAAATGACGAGTCCTGGACCATAACTCCAACCTACTGAATTAGAATCTCTGCATGTCCAACCTGAGAATTCATATTTCTAACAAGCACCCCAGGCACGCTTCATCAGACTCCCCCTCCTAGACACGTTACCTCAGCTGGGCTTCTTTCTATCTTTAAATGACAGCAATTCCAAACTGAAGTCACTTATAATAAACTAAACAACAGGTATTCTATTTGGCTATCCCTAGTTCTACAGCACATGGTTGATAAGGGTTATAGTTTAATCTGACAATTAAAGACCGCATTTTCTGGCCTTGAGGGCCAGGAATTACAGATATTTATATTTACTACATTGATGACTATAAATTATCATGCTCTAACAAAAAACAATATATTATGATGATTTTCCTATAGACGGAAATTAAGTATTCTAAGAAAGGAGTATTTTTTTCTAATTCACAGTAATAACAATAGCAAAAACAATAATCTCTAACATTTAAAAGGTTCTTACTTCCTGTCAGGCACAGTTCTAAGTGCTTTATATGTATTAATTCACTGAATCCTCCTAACAATCCTTTGAGGTGGAACACTTTGCAAGCTTGTGGGCTACACAAATACCACTAACTTACAGGAGCAAGAATTCTCTCTGGGGAAGCAACCTCACATCTGTTCAAAGCCTCAAACCAGTACACACTTGAGTACCAAATTTTCTGCATCTATAAGGTATGGAAGAGGTGACCTGGAGCCTAAAACACTTTAACTTAGAAATTACCAAATGCTTATTTCTCCTATAATAAAATCTGCTACAAATTTTAAGAAGGGCTACATTCCAGTAATAAGCTATAAAATACATCTTGAAATAACAAGTGCATTACCTAATTAGTTACACTAGTTTTTTTACTTGAATACTATTATGTGTCTGTCAAAGACAATGACTTTGCTTTTGACAGAATGTTTAAATGTTCTTCTAGACTGCAGTTAGTCAATAGGTTTAGCTGTTTCTTCCATCTACTCCCAGAAAATGAAAACATATCACGTCATCACATTTAAACACATATTCATCTTTCTGTTACCTTTGGTAGGAAGACAAAAGCATGATTCATCCAAAAGCTGTACCAAAACGTTCCAAAAAGAGCACTTTATACATATTTCATGTATCAAATAAATCATGTAAACTCTGATTCTCAATGGTATTATTTCAATAAAGTCTATGAAAAAAAGAACATTAAAAACTTTGGAATAACTACAGCAACAAAACAACACTGACAAAGTACAACTGACAAATGTTATTTTTAAAAATACCTTGGGCCATATAACCTAGCTCATAAATAATGTCAAGAGCCTACAAACAGTACTGTCAAAATGTTACAAAAGTCATAAAATGTTAAATAAACAACTTTCCTCTTTGGGGAGAAAAGAAGTTAACAATAGTAAAGATTAGATATAAATTTTCTTTACATGGGATACCAAGAAACCCATATCTAATGTTAATCAAGAAAAAAGCCAGTGCAGAATTTTTGTGGCATAAACAGCAGATTAAAAGACCTATAACTGCTGTATCAAAACCTCATGGTAACTGCAAACCAAAAATCTACTATACACACACACACACACACACAAAGAAAAAGCAATCCAAACACAACACTAAAGACAGTCATCAAATCACAAGAGAACAAAAGAGGAAGGGAAGAAAAAAGACCTTCAAAAACAAATCCAAAACAATTAACAAGCTGGCAATAAGAACATACATATGGGTAATTACCTTAAATGTAAATGGATTAAATGCTCCAACCAAAAGACACAGACTGGCTGAATGGATATAAAAACAAGACCCATATATATGCTGTCTACAAGAGACCCACTTCAGATCTAGGGACACATACAGACTGAAAGTGAGGGGATGGAAAAAGTTATTCCATGCAAATGGAAATCAAAAGAAGGCTGGAGTAGCAATACTTGTATCAGACAAAATAAACTTTAAAATAAAGACTGTTGGGGCTTCCCTGGTGGCGCAGTGGTTAAGAATCCGCCTGCCAATGCAAGGGACACGGGTTCGAGCCCTGGTCCCGGAAGATCCCACATGCCGCGGAGCAACTAGGCCCGTGAGCCACAATTACTGAGCCTGCGCGTCTGGAGCCTGTGCTCCGCAACAAGAGAGGCTGCGATAGTGAGAGGCCCGTGCACTGCGATGAAGAGTGGCCCCCACTTGCCGCAACTAGAGAAAGCCCTTGCACAGAAACAAAGACCCAACACAGCCATAAATAAATAAATAAATAAAATTTAAAAGAGATAAGCAAAACATTCTCTCTAAAAATAAATAAATAAAAAAATAAAGACTGTTACAAGAGACAAAGAAGGACACTACATAATGATCAAGGGATCAATCCAAGAAGAAGATATAACAATTGTAAATATGTACGCACCGAACATAGGAGCACCTCAATATATAAGGCAAATGCCACCAGCCATAAAAGGAGAAATCGACAGTAACGTGATAATAGTGGTGGACTTTAACACCCCACTTTCATCAATGGACAGACCATCCAGACAGCTAATCAGTAAGAAAACACAGGTCTTAAATGACACATCAGACCAGATGGATTTTTTTGACGTTTACAGAGCATTTCATCCGACAGCAGCAGAATACACATTCTTTTCAAGTGCACATGGGATATTCTCCAGGACAGATCATATGCTGGGCCACAAAGTGAGCCTTGGTATATTTAAGAAAACTGAAATCATTTCAAGCACCTTTTCGGACCACAACAGTAGGAGATTAGAATTCAACTACAAGAAAAAAATTGTAAAAAACAAAAACACATGGAGGCTAAACAATATGCTACTAAACAACCAATGGATCACTGAAGAAATCAAAGAGGAAATCAGAAAATACCTAGAGACAAATGAAAACAAAAACACGACAATCCAAAACCTATGGGATGCAGCAAAACCAGTTCTAAGAGGGAAGTTTGTAGCAATACAATCTTACTTCAGAAAACAATATCCCAAATAAGCAACCTAACATTACACCTAAAGCAACTAGAGAAAGAAGAAACAAAACCTAAAGTTAGTAGAAGTAAAGAAATCATAAAGATCAGAGCAGAAGGACTTCCCTGGTGGCGCAGTGGTTGGGAATCCGCCTGCCAGCACAGGGGACACAGGTTCGAGCCCTGGTCCGTGAAGATCCCACATGCCGCGGAGCAACTAAGCCCATGAGCCACAACTACTGAGCCTGCGCTCCAGAGCCCACGAGCCACAACTACTGAAGCCCACACGCCCTAGAGCCTGTGCTCTGCAACAAGAGAAGCCACTGCAACGAGAGGCCTGCGCACCACAACGAGGAGTGGCCCCCCACTCGCCGCAACGACAGAAACCCTGTGTGCAGCAACGATGACCCAACGCAGTGGGGAAAAAAAAAAAAAGATCAGAGCAGAAATAAATGAAATAGAGATGAAGAAAACAGAAAAAAGATCAATAAAGCTAAAGGCTGAAAAAACAAAAAAACCGAAAAGGTGGTTCTTTGAAAAGGTAAACAAAATCGATAAACCTTTAGTCAGACTCATCGAGAAAAAAAGGGAGAGGGCTCAAATCAATAAAATTAGAAACGAAAAAGGAGAAGTTACAATGGACACCACAGAAATACAAAGGATAAGAGACTACTACAAGCAACAGTATGCCAATAAAATGGACACCCTAGAAGAAATGGATGAATTCTTACAACAGTACGATCTCCCAAGACTGAACCAGGAAGAAATAGAAAATATGAACAGACCTACCACAAGTACTGAAATTGAAACTGTGATTTAAAAAACTCCCAACAAAGACTTCCCTGGCAGCCCAGTGGTTAAGACTCCATGCTTCCACTGCAGGGAGCACGGGTTTGATCCCTGGTTGGAGAACTAAGATCCCTTCTGCTTTGCAGTGTGGCAAAGAAAACCAAAAGAAAACCAAACAAAAAAACTCCCAACAAACAAAAGCCCAGGACCAGATGGCTTCACGGGGGAATTTTATCAAAAATTTAGAGAAGAGTTAACACCTATTCTTCTGAAACTATTTCAAAAACCTGTAGAGGAAGGAACACTCCCAAACTCATCCTATGAGGCCACCATCATCCTGCTACAAAAACCAGACAAAGATACCACAAAAAAAGAAAATTACAAGCCAATATCACTGATGAACACAAACACAAAACTCCTCAACAAAATACTACCACAATACATTGAAAGGATCATACACCATGATCAAGTGGGATTTATCCCAGGGATGCAAGGATTTTTCAATATCTGCAAGTCAATCAATGTGATACACCACATTAACAAACTGAAGAATAAAAACCATATGATCATCTCAATAGATGCAGAAAAAGGTTTTCACAAAATTCAACACAAATTTATAATAAAAACTCTCCAGAAAGTGGGCACACAGGGAACCTACCTTAACATAATAAAGGCCATATATGACAAACCCACAGGTAACAACATACTCAATGGTGAAAAGCTGAAAGCATTTCCTCTAAGATCAGGAACAAGACAACAATTTCCATTCTGCCCACTTTTATTCAATGTAGTTTTGGAAGTCCTAGCCACGGCAATGAGAGAAGAAAAAGAAATAAAAGGAATCCAAATTGGAAAAGAAGAAGTAAAACTGTCATTGTTTGCAGATGACATGATACTATACATAGAAAATCCTAAAGATGCCACCAGAAAACTACTAGAGCTCATCAATGAATGTGGTAAAGTTGAAGGATACAAAACTAATACACAGAAATCTGCTGAAGTTCTATACACTAACAACAAAAGATCACAAAGAGAAATTCAAAAGACAATCCCATTTATCATCGCATCAAAAAGAATAAAATACCTAGGAATAAACCTACCTAAGGAGGGAAAAGACCTGTACTCCAAGAACTTTAAAATGCTGATGAAAGAAATCTAAGATGACACAAACAGATGGATAGATATACCATGTTCTTGGATTGGAAGAATCAATATTGTCAAAATGACTATATTACCCAAAGTAATCTACAGATTCAATGCAATCCCTATCAAATTACCAATGGCATTTTTTGCAGACCTAGAACAATTTTTTAATTTGTATGGAAACAAAAAAGACCTCAAATAGCCAAAGCAATCTTGAAAAAGAAAAACGGAGCTGGACGAATCAGACTCCCTGACTTCAGACTATACTATAAAGCCATAGGAATCAAAAGAGTATGGTACTGGCACAAAGATGGACTCATAGATCAATGGAACAGGTACAAAAGCCCAGAAATAAACCCATACACCTGTGGTCAAGTAATCTACGACAAAGGAGACAAGAATATACAATGGAGAAAAGACAGTCTCTTCAATAAGCAGTGCTGGGAAACCTTAACAGCCACATGTAAAAGAATGAAATTAGAACATTCTCTAACACCATACACAAAAATTACTCAAAATGGATTAAAGACCTAAATGTAAGACGGGATACTATAAAACTCTTAGCGGAAAACATAGGCAGAACACTCTTTGACATAAATTGCAGCAATATATTTTTGGATCCACATCCTAGAGTAATGAAAATAAAAACAAAAATAAACAAACAGGACCTAATTAAACTTAAAAGCTTTTGCACAGCAAAGGAAACCATAAACAAAATGAAAAGGCAACCCACAGAATGGGAGAAAATATATGCAAATGAAGTGACTGACAAGGGATTAATCTCCAAAATATATAAACAGCTGATGCAGCTCAATTAAAAAAAAAAAATTAACCCAATCAAAAACTGGGCAGAAGATCTAAATAAGACATTTCTCCAAAGAAGACATACAGAAGGCCAAAAAGCACATGAAAAGATGTGTGACATTGCTGATTCTTGGAGAAATGCAAATCAAAACTACAATGAGGTATCACCTCATGGTGGTCAGAACGGCCACCATCAAAAAGTCTACAAATAAAAAATGCTGGAGAGGGTGTGGAGAAAAGGGAACCCTCCTACACTGTCAGTGGGAATGCAAATTGGTACAGCCACTATGAAGAACAGTATAAAGGTTCCTTAAAAAACTAAAAATAGGGAATTCTCTGGGCAGTGCAGTGGTTAGGCCTTGGCACTTTCGAACCTGGGGCCCAGGTTCGATCCCTGCTCAGGGAACTAAGATCCTGCAAGCTGCATGGCGCAGCCAAAAAAAAAACTAAAGTAAAAACAGAACTACTATATGATCCAGCAATCCCACTCCTGGGCACATACACAGAGAAAACCATAATTCAAAAAGATACATGCACCCCAATGTTCACTGCAGCACTATTTACAATAGCCAAGACATGGAAACAACCTAAATGTCCATTGACAGAGGAATGGATAAAGCAGGTGTGGTACATATATACAAAGGAATATTACTCATCCATAAAAAAGAATGAAATAATGCAATTTGGAGCAACATGGATGGACCTAGAGATTATCATATGAAGTGAAGTAAGTCAGACACAGAAAGACAAATACCATATGATATCACTTATATGTGGAATCTAAAAAATGATACAAATGAACTTATTTACAGAACAGAAACAGACTCACAGTGAAGTAAGTCAGAAAGAGAAAAACAAATACCGTATGCTAACACATATATATGGAATCTAAAAAAAAAGAGGTTCTTACGAACCTAAGGACAGGACAGGAATAAAGATGCAAACGTAGAGAATGGACTTGAGGACACAGGGAGCAAGAAGGGTAAGCTGGGACAAAGTGAGAGAGTAGCACTGACATATATACACTACCAAATGTAAAATAGCTAGCTAGTGGGAAGCAGCTGCATCGCACAGGGAGATCAGCTCGGTGCTTTCTGACCACCTAGAGGGGTGGGATAGGGAGGGTGGGAAGGAGACGCAAGAGGGAGGGTATATGGGGATATATATATACACATAGCTGATTCACTTTGTTATACAGCAGAAACTAACATAACACTGTAAAGCAATTATACTCCAATAAAGATGTTTAAAAAGAAAAAAAAAAGAAACAGACTCACAGACTCCAAAAACAAACATGGTTACCAAAGGGGGGACTTCCCTGGTGGTGCAGTGGATAGGACTCTATACTCCCAATGCAGGGGGCCCGGGTTCGATCCCTGGTCAGGGAACTAGATCCCACATGCATGCCGCAACTAAGGAGCCTGTGTGCTGCAACTAAGGAGCCCATGAGCCACAACTAAGGACCCCACATGCCACAACTAAGGAGCCCATGTGCTGTAACTAAGGAGCCTGCCTGCTGCAACTAAGACCCCACGCAGCCAAATAAATAAATATTTAAAAACAAAACAAAGCAAACATGGTTACCAAAAGGGAAAGGTGGGGGGGGGGATAAATTAGGGGGCTGTGATTAACATATACACACCACTATATCTAAAACAGATAACCAACAAGGACTTACTGTATAGCACACGGAATTCTACTTAATATTCTGTAAAAACCTATATGGGAAAAGAATCTGAAAAAGAACAGATACATGTATATGTATAACTGAATCACTTTGCTGTCAACTATACTCCAATATACAATATAAATTTTAAAAAAAGGAAAAAGTCTAGCATGGAATTCTGATGGCATAAACAGCAGATTAAAAAACCTACATTTTTGAGGGTCAGGGTGCCTGCAACCTGGAAAAAAAAAAAAAAGAGACCTGTAACTTTGAAGGGCCATATGATGACCCATGTTAAAGAATGTACCTACTCTACCTTGTGACTGATTTTCAAGGACTGTAAACCAAGAGGTTAATAAGGACACAGTTTTTCAATAACCTGGTTTATTTATTGCTTTAAAAGAACTCTATTCACTAATATGACAACATGAACCAAAATTTAAGTGTAAAATTTACATAATATTTTGTATATGTGTTTCTTTTTTAGAGAAGCATAGTGAAGTATTTAGGGATGAAACGCCACTATGTACGTCACTTAATTTAAAATGCTTAAGCAAAAAGTAAAAGAAATGCAGCAAATATGGCAAAATGTTAACAACTGTTAAATTGACATAACAAGCATACACAGGTGTTTCCTATACTAGTCTGTTTACTTTTCTGTACGTTTGACATGTTTTATAATGAGTACCAAAAAAGTACACATAGCCTCCTTAAATCTATTCTACTTCTAGGAATTAATCCTACAAATATAGCTCTGTCCACTAAAAAAGGCCTAGAAACAATGACTAACCCAGTAGCAATAAGCACCCTTAGAGCTCAGATTGAGGCCTCCAGGGTTTCCCTGGTGGCGCAGTGGTTAAGAATCTACCTGCCAATGCAGGGACATGGGTTTGAGCCCTGGTCCGGGAAGACCCCACATGTCACGGAGCAACTAAGCCCGTGCGCCACAACTACTGAGCCTGCGCTCTAGAGCCCGTGAGCCACAACTACTGAGCCCATGTGCCACAACTACTGCAGCCCACGCGCCTAGAGCCCGTGCTCCGCAACAAGAGAAGCCACTGCAACGAGAAGCCCGCGCACCGCAACGAAGAGTAGCCCCTGCTCGCCGCCAACTAGAGAAAGCCCGCGCGCAGCAACGAAGACCCAACACAGCCAAAAATAAAAATAAATAATTTATTTAAAAAAAAAAGATTGAGGCCTCCAAATGCTATTTGCCACTTAAAAAAAAAAATATCAGGCTCTTGGAGAAATGGCTGATTGTGATGTGAGGCAAAACACATGTATGATGAACCTTACACATTTGATAGTTTCCTTATCCTATGAGAAATAAGGAAGCTATCAAAAACCACTGGGTCATATCAAAAGTACTGAGGAGCCAGTTTGAAAGGGTTTCTACTTGCCAAAGATGGGATAATTTGAGCAATCAATAAGAATAATAACAGCAATGGACTGAAATTTATCAAATATGTTTAAACCCATGACTTTATAAAGATTGTTTTTAAGTTCACTAGTCTTCTACTGAATCAACTCATTATTACGAAGACTGATAAATAAAAGGAAAGAATCAAACGTTTATCCTGCCTTTCAGTCACTCAATTATTTTGGAAAGTAAGTAATTAACACGGGGAAGTTTTCCATGATATAATTCGTCCAGCTACTTGTCTCATCCACCAGAAGAATGATGATAAAAGAAAGAAAATTATCAGAATGTCACCACTTTACAAGCCCAAATGAGATAATGGATGTAAGCCATATACACCAACAGCTGCTACCATATAGACCTGACCAGACATTATGCACTTCCTGACTCAAGTATACATCACCTATAGAGTATTCGTACAAAAAATAAAATATCATACCTGCATCTAATCAAGCCTATACGAAACTACCAACTTACAGGGAATGCAGGGGACAGAAAAACGTATTAATGACATCATTGGAATGCAATCAGAAAGATCCAGAATATGGGAAATTTTACAAGACAAACAGCACAATTTTTTCAACAAATAAATTGTAAGGAAGAAAAAAAAGAAATCAATGCGGGAAATCCTGTATCCAACCAACAGGACTGCCAGAAAAAAAAAAAAAGCAGGTAAAATGGAAAGGTCAAATTACCAAAGGTATCTTAGAAGAAAACTTCTCGTAACTGAAGAAACACTATGACCTCAGACTGAGCAGGATTAACCACGAACACACCAAAGACAATGAATGAAGAAACACCCACAGATGGACACAGCTCCTTTCATAATAAGCCCTTTTGTACTGTGTTTTTACTATGGTCACGTTTTATGTTAATAAATACTAAGAGAAAGAAAACACAGCAGCAAGGCTTCCAGAAGATCTGATACTCCCCACGGGGCCCGCATACTCTGCTTTGCAGTGTCTCTGGATGCCCAAGGCGTCAGCCCCTGCTTTCCTGGAGTGAAGCAGATTGGCGGAGTTTCACAGTTTAATGAAGGCTGTCCACTAGGAAGCCCTCTGAGCCTCAGGACCACCCTGGGGAGTGTGCGGAGGGGCTGGGATCAGTGCCGCCCCAAGGGGGCGGTGAGGGAGCTCACTGCTAGCTTAAGAGAAGCGTACAGCCGGCTGTTTACACTGAGGCGATTCTAAGTCCGGCGGCATGAGCGGTCAGAGGAACTGGGCCTCTGGGCCCCCATGCAGGGCTGCTTGCCACCCCTATGCTGCACACGGGGTCTCCCGGGGTCCTCCTTACTCTTCCAGGTTCCAGAGCTCGGGAGAGAGCACGTCTCAGGCCCCTGAGCAGCCTGGTTCCCACCACCCTTCTCGCTCCCCATCTGCCCAGCACTGAAGCTGGACTCTCCCAGGAGGAGAAGGCAAAGACGTCTCCATCTCCCAGCTGCAGACAACTGACTTGCCTCAGCTCCTGCCAAAGGGCAAGCAGAACAAAACCAGCTCCCCAGAGAAAGCAGCCTGGCTGAGCAGGGGGAGAGGGCGTGGGTGGACTGAGGAGCGGGACCCATTAGCTGTGGCTCTGCTTCCATGGGTCTGGGCGCCTCCCGGTCCCCCTCTGAAGTACGGAGGCACACCTGTCAAACGTTCAGATTCTGTGACCTTAGAAACAGATGAACTGAAGCAAAGGAGTGAAGCTCTTATTTGTGAACAGCGACTATCCCCCAAGTGACAGCCAGACGCAGGAAGGGTCACCCAGAGATCGTACCTGGAGCCTGCGGATAGCAGTGGGAGCCACCCCGTTGGACTTAACTGGGGAGCCTGAAGGAGAGGCCTGGGAGGAGCTGAGGATCAGCCTAGGCAGGTGGGACTAAACTGCTTCAGCAAACAGCCCAGCCAGCTCTAGAGGCCCTGCCCAGATCCCCTGCGGGAGTGCCCAGCCCTGCGACCACCTGGGGAACCAACTGGCGAGGGCTGGGAATCCGTGCTCATAGCTCCGCCCACTGCAGCCCTAAAAGAGATAAAACAGAAATCGCTAGCACACAGCAGCAGATCAATCCCCACTACCCTGTTCATTCCTTCCCCTGAACTGACACCTCCCTGAGCACTGTTAACCCTTCACAGCTCCAGATACGCCCTTACTTTGTGTTTCTTCCGCATTTTACTCAGCACAGGGGTTAAGAGGCAGAGCACCTGGGCTAAATTCTGCCTCATCAATTCCTAACCAGGTCTACTTAACCTTTCTGTGCCTCAGTGTCCTCTTCCAGAAGACAGGGATGACGCTGTCCGCCTCACTGGAGGAGAGATCATTCAGGCATTCAACAAACATACTGAACACCTACGAGGCACTTGGAGCGCTAGGCGCGGCCGTTCAGGTGCTTAGCGTACACCAGTAACTAGTCTAAGTGCCTTTAAGCCTTTAGCTCATTTAGTTGTCGCAACAGCCCTGTAACAACATCCAGTGAAGTAACCCCAGGAGTAAGTACTAAATCTGCGTTCAATTTCTCTGCATCTTTGTACCAATCCCACAGGTGATCTCTAAAAGAAATCCAAGAGTAGTACCAACTGAGGTAGAGTAATGGAAAGAATGCCCCATACAATGATATAATTAATGAAGTGTGAATATGCAGTAGTTCCTGCTTTGTAGAATTATAATTTTCAGGGGAAAAAAATGTCTGATAATACATACATGAAGAAAGTATCAAAATCACAGGCAATTTAATAAATGAAAATAATATATACCACTTTAGATTTGCTAAACTATCAATCAATAGCTTCCATCTAAGTTACTGTATTTGTGAGGTGCCACTCCAATCTGCCTTTAGGAACTGGAACGTATTCCCCCAAGCTGCTGGGCGTACTGGCTTTTGGCAGTTAGCACTCAACTGTGGGCCCTCTTTTAGAATTCTCTCCACTGAAAAAAGCACCTTGCCCCAGAACACACCTCTTTCCTAAGGCAACCAGAACCCAGTGATAGGTTATCATACCTCAACTATGAAAGACTCTGAAGGGCCATCCTATCTTCAGGGTTCCCCCATGGGTCAGCTAAAACGCTTATTTAGAATAATCACAGCCCAACTTCTCCCTCCGCCCAATCCACTCCCTTTCATTAGGATCAATCCTAAGAGTACTCCCTAACACACTTTTTGAACAGTAAGCTTCCTAAATGTGAATCTCCATCTCAATCTGCTTCCCAGAACACTGGGGTATTAGAAATTTCCAAGAACTGGACACTGACCCAATACTTTCAGACAGCAACTTGGCAATATGTGTCAAGAATCTTAAAATATTCATATTCTTGAGAAGCAATAGAATAGAAATGGTATGGACTCTAAAGCAGAGATTTAAATCCCAGCTCTTTATAAGAAAGCTTTGAGACCTGAGCCTTGGTCTCCTCATCGATAAAAATGGGACAAATAACATCTACATTTTAGAGTTGTTGTTATAATGTTAGAGTTGTAATAATGTTCTTGTTCAAAGTGGAGAGCATATGTAAAAGCACCTGGTACACAATGTTGCTTAATTAACAATTAAGGTTGTGCATCAACTGACTTTAAATATTGATTGATTGGTTCAAGATGGCGGAGTAGAAGGACGTGCTCTCACTCCCTCTTGTGAGAGCACCAGAATCACAATTAACTGAACAATCATCAACAAGAAGGCACTGGAACTCACCAAAAAAGATACCCCACATCCAAAGACAAAGGAGAAGCCACAATGAGATGGTAGGAGGGGCACAATCACAGTAAAATCAAATCCCATAAACACTGGGTGGGTGACTCACGAACTGGAGAACAATTATACCACAGAAGTCCACCCACCGGAGTGAAGGTTCTGAGCCCCACGTCAGGCTTCCCAACCTGGGGGTCCGGCAACGGGAGGAGGAATTCCTAGAGAATCAGACTTTGAAGGCTAGCGGGACTTGATTGTAGGACTTCGACAGGACTGAGGGAACAGAGACTCCACTCTTGGGGGACACACACAAAGTAGTGCGTGCATCGGGACCCAGGGGAAGGAGCAGTGACCCCACAGGAGACTGAACCAGACCTACCTGCTAGTGTTGGAGGGTCTCCTGCAGAGGCGGTGGGTGGCTGTGTCTCACCGTGAGGACAAGGACACTGGCAGCAGAAGTTCAGGGAAGTACTCCTTGGCGTGAGCCCTCTCAGAGTCCGCCATGAGCCCCACCAAAGAGCCCGGGATGGCTCCAGTGTTGGGTCGCCTCAGGCCAAACAACCAACAGGGAGGGAACCCAGCCCCATCCATCAGCAAACAAGTGGATTAAAGTTTTACTGAGCTCTGCCCACCAGAGCAACAGCCAGCTCTACCTACCACCAGTCGCTCCCATCAGGAAACTTGCACAAGCCTCTTAGACAGCCTCATCCACCAGAGGGCAGACAGCAGAAGCAAGAAGAACTACAATCCTGCAGCCTGTGGAACAAAAACCACATTCACAGAAAGATAGACAACATGAAAAGGCAGAGGGCTATGTACCAGATGAAGGAACAAGATAAAATGCCAGAAAAACAACTAAATGAAGTGGAGATAGGTAACCTCCCAGAAAAAGAATTCAGAATAATGATAGTGAAGGTGATCCAGGACCTTGGAAAAACAATGGAGGCAAAGATCGAGAAGATGCGGGGGGGAGGGGCAAGATGGCGGAAGAGTAAGACGCGGAGATCACTTTCCTCCCCACAGATACATGAGAAATACATCTACACGTGGAACTGCTCCTACAGAACACCCACTGAACGCTGGCAGAAGACGTCAGACCTCCCAAAAGGCAAGAAAATCCCCACGTACTTGGGTAGGGCAAAAGAAAAAAGAAATAACAGAGACAAAAGAATAGGGACGGGACCTGCACCAGTGGGAGGGAGCTGTGAAGGAGGAAAGGTTTCCACACACTAGGAAGCCCCTTCGTGGGCAGAGACTGCGGGTAGCAGAGGGGGGAAGCTTCGGAGCCACGGAGGAGAGCGCAGCCACATTGGTGCGGAGGGCAAAGCGGAGATTCCCGCACAGAGGAGCGGTGCCGACCAGCACTCACCAGCCCGAGAGGCTTGTCTGCTCAGCCGCCGGGGCGGGCGGGGCCTGGGAGCTGGGGCTCGGGCTTCGGTGCTAGCCGGGAGGGAGTCCGGGAAAAAGACTGCAGCTGCCAAAGAGGCAAGAGAATTTTTCTTGCCTCTTTGTTTCGCTGCGCGCAAGGAGAGGGGATTCAGAGCGCCGCCTAAACGAGCTCCAGAGACGGGCACGAGCCGCGGCTATCAGCGCAGATCCCACAGCAACAGGGACGCAGAGGGAAAAACGGAGAGATTCCCGCACAGAGGCTCGGCGCCGAGCAGCACTCACCAGCCCGAGAGGCTTGTCTGCTCACCCGCCGGGGCGGGCGGGGGCTGGGAGCTGAGGCGCGGGCTTCGGTCGGATCCCAGGGAGAGGACTGGGGTTGGCTGCGTGAACACAGCCTGAAGGGTCTAGCGCACCACAACTAGCCGGGAGGGTGCACGAGAAAAAGTCTGCGGCTGCCGAAGAGGCAGGAGACTTTTTCTTGCCTCTTTGTTTCGCGGCGTGCAAGGAGAGGGGATTCAGAGCGCCACTTAAACGAACTCCAGAGACGGGCGCGAGCCGCGGCTATCAGCGCGGACCCCAGAGACGGGCATGAGACGCTAAGGCTGCTGCTGCCGCCACCAAACAGCCTGTGCGCGAGCACAGGTCATTCTCCACACCGCCCCTCCCAGGAGCCTGTGCAGCCCGCCACGGCCAGGCTCCCGTAATCCGGGGACAACTTCCCCGGGAGAGCGCACGGCGCGCCTCAGGCTGCTGCAACGTCACGCCGGCTTCTGCCGCCGCAGGCTCGCCCCGCTTCCTCCGTACCGCTCCCTCCCCCCGGCCTGACTGAGCCAGAGCCCCCGAATCAGCTGCTCCTTTAACCCCGTTCTGTCTGGGCGGGGAACAGACGCCCTCAGGGGACCTACATGCAGAGGCGGGTCCAAATCCAAAGCTGAACCCCGGGAGCTGTACGAACAAAGAAGAGAAAGGGAAATCTCTCCCAGCAGCCTCAGAAGCAGCGGATTAAAGCTCCACAAACAACTTGATGTGCCTGCATCTGTTGAATACCTGAATAGACAACGAATCATCCCAAATTTAGGAGATGGACTTTGGGAGCAGGATATATTAACTTTTCCCCTTTTCCTTTTTTTTGTGAGTGTAGATGTGTATGCTTCTGGGTGAGATTTTGTCTGTATAGCTTTGCTCTCACCGTTAGTCCTAGGGTTAGGTCCGTCCGTTTTTTTTTTGTTTTTTTTTTTTTTTTTTGGCTTAAAAATTTTTTTTTTCCCTAATAAATGTTTTCTTAATAATTTTTTCCTTATTTTCTATTTTTAAAAAAATTTTTAATAAGTTTTTTCACATTTTTTATTTTAAAAAATTAAAAACTTTTTTTTCTTAATAAATTTTTTCTAATTTTTTTCTTATTTTTAGTATAAAAAATTAATAAATCTATTTTTAAAAATTAAAAAAAATTTTTTTCTTAATAAATTTACTCTTAATAATTTTTTTTCTTATTTTTTATTATAATTGCTTTATTTTATTTTATTTTATCCTCTTTTTTTCTTTCTTTCCATTTTTTCTCCCTTTTATTCTGAGCCGTGTGGATGAAAGGCTCTTGGTGCTCCAGCCAGGCATCAGGGCTGTGCCTCTGAGGTGGGAGAGCCAACTTCAGGACACTGGTCCACAAGAGACCTCCCAGCTCCACGTAATACCAAACGGCGAAAATCTCTCACAGATCTCCATCTCAACATCAAGACCCAGCTTCACTCAACGACCAGCAAACTACAGTGCTGGACACCCTATGCCAAACAACTAGCAAGAGAGGAACACAGCCCCATCCATTAACAGAGAGGCTGCCTAAAATCATAATAAGGCCACAGACACCCCAAAACACACCACCAGACGTGGACGAACCCACCAGAAAGACAACATCCAGCCTCATCCACCAGAACACAGGCACTAGTTCCCTCCACCAGGAAACCTACACAACCCACTGAACCAACCTTAGCCACTGGGGACAGATACCAAAAACAACGGGAACTACGAACCTGCAGCCTGTGAAAAGGAGACCCCAAACACAGTAAGATAAGCAAAATGAGAAGACAGAAAAACACACAGCAGATGAAGGAGCAGGGTCAAAACACACCAGACCTAACAAATGAAGAGGAAATAGGTAGTCTACCTGAAAAAGAATTCAGAATAATGATAGTAAGGATGATCCAAAGTCTTGGAAATAGAATAGACAAAATGCAAGAAACATTTAACAAGGACGTAGAAGAACTAAAGAGGAACCAAGAAACGATGACAAGCACAATAAATGAAATTAAAAATACTCTAGATGGGATCAATAGCAGAATAACTGAGGCAGAAGAACGGATAAGTGACCTGGAAGATAAAATGGTGGAAATAACTACTGCAGACCAGAATAAAGAAAAAAGAATGAAAAGAACTGAGGACAATCTCAGAGACCTCTGGGACAACATTAAACGCACCAACATTCGAATCATAGGGGTCCCAGAAGAAGAAGAGAAAAAGAAAGGGACTGAGAAAATATTTGAAGAGATTATAGTTGAAAACTTCCCTAATATGGGAAAGGAAATAGTTAATCAAGTCCTGGAAGCACAGAGAGTCCCATACAGGATAAATCCAAGGAGAAACACACCAAGACACATATTAATCAAACTATCCAAAATTAAATATAAAGGAAACATATTAAAAGCAGCAAGGGAAAAACAACAGATAACACACAAGGGCATCCCCATAAGGTTAACAGCTGATCTTTCAGCAGAAACGCTGCAAGCCAGAAGGGAGTGGCAGGATATACTTAAAGTGATGAAGGAGAAAAACCTACAACCAAGATTACTCTACCCAGCAAAGATCTCATTCAGATTTGATGGAGAAATTAAAACCTTTACAGACAAGCAAAAGCTGAGAGAGTTCAGCACCACCAAACCAGCTTTACAAGAAATGCTAAAGGAACTTCTCTAGGCAAGAAACACAAGAGAAGGAAAACACCTACAATAACAAACCCAAAACATTTAAGAAAATGGGAATAGGAACATACATATCGATAATTACCTTAAATGTAAATGGATTAAATGCTCCCACCAAAAGACACAGACTGGCTGAATGGATACAAAAACAAGACCCATATATATGCTGTCTACAAGAGACCCACTTCAGACCTAGAGACACATACAGACTGAAAGTGAGGGGATGGAAAAAGATATTCCATGCAAATGGAAATCAAAAGAAAGCTGGAGTAGCAATTCTCATATCAGACAAAATAGACTTTAAAATAAAGACAATTACAAAAGACAAAGACGGACACTATATAATGATCAAGGGATCGATCCAAGAGGAAGGTATAACAATTGTAAATATTTATGCACCCAACATAGGAGCACCTCAATACATAAGGCAAATACTAACAGTCATAAAAGGGGAAATCGACAGTAACACAATCATAGTAGGGGACTTTAACACCCCACTTTCACCAATGGACAGATCATCCAAAATGAAAATAAATAAGGAAACACAAGCTTTAAATGATACATTAAACAAGATGGACTTAATTGATATTTATAGGACATTCCACCCAAAAACAACAGAATACACATTTTTCTCAAGTGCTCATGGAACATTCTCCAGGATAGATCATATCTTGGGTCACAAATCAAGCCTTGGTAAATTTAAAAAAATTGAAATCGTATCAAGTATCTTTTCCGACCACAACGCTATGAGACTAGATATCAATTACAGGAAAAGATCTGTAAAAAATACAAACACATGGAGGCTACACAATACACTACTTAATAACGAAGTGATCACTGAAGAAATCAAAGGGGAAATCAAAAAATACCTAGAAACAAATGACAATGGAGACACGACGATCCAAAACCTATGGGATGCAGCAAAAGCAGTTCTAAGAGGGAAGTTTATAGCAATACAAGCCTACCTCAAGAAACAGGAAACATCTTGAATAAACAACCTAACCTTGCACCTAAAGCAATTAGAGAAAGAAGAACAAAAAAACCCCAAAGCTAGCAGAAGGAAAGAAATCATAAAGATCAGATCAGAAATAAATGAAAAAGAAATGAAGGAAACAATAGCAAAAATCAATGAAACTAAAAGCTGGTTCTTTGAGAAGATAAACAAAATTGATAAACCATTAGCCAGACTCATCAAGAGAAAAAAGGAGAAGACTCAAATTAATAGAATTAGAAATGAAAAAGGAGAAGTAACCACTGACACTGCAGAAATACAAACGATCATAAGAGATTACTACAAGCAACTCTATGCTAATAAAATGGACAACCTGGAAGAAATGGACAGATTCTTAGAAATGCACAACCTGCCGAGACTGAACCAGGAAGAAATAGAAAATATGAAAAGACCAATCACAAGCACTGAAATTGAAACTGTGATTAAAAATCTTCCAACACACAAAAGCCCAGGACCAGATGGCTTCACAGGCGAATTCTATCAAACATTTAGAGAAGAGCTAACACCTATCCTTCTCAAACTCTTCCAAAATATTGCAGAGGGAGGAACACTCCCCAACTCATTCTACGAGGCCACCATCACCCTGATACCAAAACCAGGCAAAGATGTCACAAAGAAAGAAAACTACAGGCCAATATCACTGATGAACATAGATGCAAAAATCCTCAACAAAATACTAGCAAACAGAATCCAACAGCACATTAAAAGGATCATACACCATGATCAAGTGGGGTTTATTCCAGGAATGCAAGGATTCTTCAATATACGCAAATCAATCAACGTGATACATCATATTAACAAATTGAAGGAGAAAAACCATATGATCATCTCAATAGATGCAGAGAAAGCTTTCGACAAAATTCAACACCCATTTATGATAAAAGTCCTGCAGAAAGTAGGCATAGAGGGAACTTTCCTCAACATAATAAAGGCCGTATATGACAAACCCACAGCCAACATTGTCCTCAATGGTGAAAAACTGAAACCATTTCCACTAAGATCAGGAACAAGACAAGGTTGCCCACTCTCACCACTATTATTCAACATAGTTTTGGAAGTGTTAGCCACAGCAATCAGAGACGAAAAAGAAATAAAAGGAATCCAAATCGGAAAAGAAGAAGTAAAGCTGTCACTGTTTGCAGATGACATGATACTATACATAGAGAATCCAAAAGATGCTACCAGAAAACTACTAGAGCTAATCAATGAATTTGGTAAAGTAGCAGGATACAAAATTAATGCACAGAAATCTCTTGCATTCCTGTATACTAATGATGAAAAATCTGAAAGTGAAATTAAGAAAACACTCCCGTTTACCATTGCAACAAAAAGAATAAAATACCTAGGAATAAACCTACCTAAGGAGACAAAAGACCTGTATGCACAAAATTATAGGACACTGATGAAAGAAATTAAAGATGATACAAAGAGATGGAGAGATATACCATGTTCTTGGATTGGAAGAATCAACATTGTGAAAATGACTCTGCTACCCAAAGCAATCTACAGATTCAATGCAATCCCTATCAAACTACCACTGGCATTTTTCACAGAACTAGAACAAAAAATTTCACAATTTGTATGGAAACACAAAAGACCCCGAATAGCCAAAGCAATCTTGAGAACGAAAAATGGAGCTGGAGGAATCAGGCTCCCTGACTTCAGACAATATTACAAAGCTACAGTAATCAAGACAGTTTGGTACTGGCACAAAAACAGAAATATAGATCAATGGAACAGGATAGAAAGCCCAGAGATAAGCCCACGCACATATGGTCACCTTATCTTTGATAAAGGAGGCAAGCACATACAGTGGAGAAAAGACAGCCTCTTCAATAAGTGGTGCTGGGAAAATTGGACAGGTACATGTAAAAGTATGAAATTAGAACACTCCCTAACACCATACACAAAAATAAACTCAAAATGGATTAAAGACCTAAGTGTAAGGCCAGAAACTATCAAACTCTTAGAGGAAAACATAGGCAGAACACTGTATGACATAAGTCACAGCAAGATCCTTTTTGACCCAGCTCCTAGAGAAATGGAAATAAAAACACAAATAAACAAATGGGACCTAATGAAACTTAAAAGCTTTTGCACAGCAAAGGAAACCATAAACAAGACGAAAAGACAACCCTCAGAATGGGAGAAAATATTTGCAAATGAAGCAACGGACAAAGGATTAATCTCCAAGATTTACAAGCAGCTCATGCAGCTCAATAACAAAAAAACAAACAACCCAATCCAAAAATGGGCAGAAGACCTAAATAGACATTTCTCCAAAGAAGAGATACAGATTGCCAACAGACACATGAAAGAATGCTCAACATCTTTAATCATTAGAGAAATGCAAATCAAAACTACAATGAGGTATCATCTCACACCGGTCAGAATGGCCATCATCAAAAAATCTAGAAACAATAAATGCTGGAGAGGGTGTGGAGAAAAGGGAACACTCTTGCACTGTTGGTGGGAATGTAAATTGATACAGCCACTATGGAGAACAGTATGGAGGTTCCTTAAAAAACTAAAAATAGAACTACCATATGACCCAGCAATCCCACTACTGGGCATATACCCTGAGAAAACCATAATTCAGAAAGAGTCATGTACCAAAATATTCATTGCAGCTCTGTTTACAATAGCCAGGACATGGAAGCAACCTAGGTGTCCATCATCGGATGAATGGATAAAGAAGATGTGGCACATATATACAATGGAATATTACTCAGCCATAAAAAGAAATGAAATGGAGGTGTTTGTAATGAGGTGGATGGAGTTAGAGTCTGTCATACAGAGTGAAGTAAGTCAGAAAGAGAAAAACAAATACAGTATGCTAACACATATATATGGAATCTAAGGGAAAAAAAAAAAAAAGAGGTCATGAAGAACCTAGTGGCAAGATGGGAATAAAGACACAGACCTACTAGAGAATGGACTTGAGGATATGGGGAGGGGGAGGGGTGAGATGTGACAGGGTGAGAGAGTGTCATGGACATATATACACTACCAAATGTAAAATAGATAACTAGTGGGAAGCAGCCACATAGCACAGGGAGATCAGCTCGGTGCTTTGTGACCACCTAGAGGGGTGGGATAGGGAGGGTAGGAGGGAGGGAGATGCAAGTGGGAAGAGATATGGCAACATATGTATATGTGTAACTGATTCACTTTGTTGTAAAGCAGAAGCTAGCACACCATTGTAAAGCAATTATACTTCAATAAAGATGTTTAAAAAAAAAAAAAAAAAAAAAAAAGATCGAGAAGATGCAAAAAATGCATAGACCGAGAAGACCTAGAAGAAATTAAAAAGACCTAGAATTAAAGAACAAACAAACAGAGATAAACAATACAGTAACTGAAATGTAAAATACACTAGAAGGAATCAATAGCAGAATCACTGAGGCAGAAGAAGGGAGAAGTGACCTGGAAGACAGAATGGTGGAATTCACTGCTGCGGAACAGAATAAAGAAAAAAGAATGAAAAGAAATGAAGACAGCCTAAGAAACCTCTGGGACAACATTAAACGCAACAACATTCGCATTACAGGGGTTCCAGAAGGAGAAGAGAGAGAGAAAGGACCCGAGAAAATATCTGAAGCGATTATAGTCAAAAACTTCCCTAACATGGGAAAGGAAGTGGCCACCCAAGTCCAGGAAGCGCAGAGAGTCCCATACAGGATAAAACTAAGAAGAAACCCGTGAAGACACAAAGTAATCAAATTAGCAAAAATTAAAGACAAAGAAAAAAGATTGAAAGCAGCAAGGGAAAAACAACAAATAACATACAAGGGAACTCCCACGAGGTTAACAAGTGACTTCTCAGCAGAAACTCTACAAGCCAGAAGGGAGTGGCATGACATATTTAAAGTGATGAAAGGGAAGAACCTAAAACCAAGATTACTCTACCCAGCAAGGATCTCATTCAGATTCGATGGACAAAACAAAAGTTTTACAGACAAGCAAAAGCTAAGAGAATTCACCACCACCAAACCAGCTCTACAACAAATACTAAAGGAACTTCTCTAAGTGGGAAACACAGGAGAAGAAAAGGACCTACAAAACAAACCCAAAACAATTAAGAAAATGGTAATAGGAACATAGGTATCGATAATTACCTTAAACGTGAATGGATTAAATGCTCCAACCAAAAGACAAGGGCTCGGTGAATGGATACAAAAACAAAACCCATATATATGCTGTCTACAAGAGACCCACTTCAGACCTAGGGACACATACAGACTGAAAGTGAGGGTATGGAAAAAGATAGTCCATGCAAATGGAAATCAAAACAAAGCTGGAGTAGCAACACTCATAACAGACAAAATAGACTTTAAAATAAAGAATGTTACAAGAGACAAGGAAAGACACTATATAATGCTCAAGGGATCAATCCAAGAAGAAGATATAACAATTATAAATATATATGCACCCAACATAGGAGCACCTCGATACAGAAGGCAACTGTTAACAGCTATAAAAGAGGAAATCAACAGTAACACAATAATAGTGGGAGACTTTAACACCTCACTTACACCAATGGACAGATCATCCAAACAGAAAGTTAAAAAGGAAACACAAGCTTTAAATGGCACAATAGACCAGACAGATTTAATTGATACTTATAGGACATTCCATCCAGAAACAGCAGATTCTCCTTTCTTCTGAAGTGCGCATGGAACATTCTCCAGGACAGATCACATCTTGGGTCACAAATAAAGCCTCAGTAAATTTAAGAAAATTGAAATCATATCAAGCATCTGTTCTGACCACATGCTATGAGATTAGAAATCAATTACAGGGAAAAAGACGTAAAAAACACAAACACATGGAGGCTAAACAATATGTTACTAAATAACCAAGATATCACTGAAGAAATCAAAGAGGAAATCAAAAAATACCTAGAGACAAATGACAGTGAAAACATGATGATCCAAAACCTATGGGATGCAGCAAAAGCAATTCTAAGAGGGAAGTTTATAGGAATACAAGCCTACCTCAAGAAACAAGAAAAATCACAAATAAACAATCTAACTTTACACCTAAAGGAACTAGAGAAAGAAGAACAAACAAAACCCAAAGTTAGCAGAAGGAAAGAAATCATAAAAATCAGATCAGAAATAAATGAAAAAGAAATGAAGGAAACAATAGCAAAAATCAATGAAACTAAAAGCTGGTTCTTTGAGAAGATAAACAAAATGGATAAACCATTAGCCAGACTCATCAAGAGAAAAAGGGAGAAGACTCAAATCAATAGAATTAGAAATGAAAAAGGAGAAGTAACCACTGACACTGCAGAAATACAAACGATCATGAGACACTACTACAAGCAACTCTATGCCAATAAAATGGACAACCTGGAAGAAATGGACAGATTCTTAGAAATGCACAACCTGCCGAGACTGAACCAGGAAGAAACAGAAAATATGAACAGACCAATCACAAGTAATGAAATTGAAACTGTGATTAAAAATCTTCCAACACACAAAAGCCCAGGACCAGATGGCTTCACGGGCAAATTCTATCAAACATATAGAGAAGAGCTAACACCTATCCTTCTCAAACTCTTCCAAAATATTGCAGAGGGAGGAACACTCCCCAACTCATTCTACGAGGCCACCATCACCCTGATACCAAAACCAGACAAAGATGTCACAAAGAAAGAAAACTACAGGCCAATATCACTGATGAACATAGATGCAAAAATTCTCAACAAAATACTAGCAAACAGAATCCAACAGCACATTAAAAGGATCATACACCATGATCAAGTGGGGTTTATTCCAGGAATGCAAGGATTCTTCAATATACGCAAATCAATCAACGTGATACATCATATTAACAAATTGAAGGAGAAAAACGATATGATCATCTCAATAGATGCAGAAAAAGCTTTTGACAAAATTCAACACCCATTTATGATAAAAGCCCTGCAGAAAGTAGGCACAGAGGGAACTTTCCTCAACATAATAAAGGCCATATATGACAAACCCACAGCCAACATTGTCCTCAATGGTGAAAAACTGAAACAATTTCCACTAAGATCAGGAACAAGACAAAGTTGCCCACTCTCACCACTATTATTCAACATAGTTTTGGAAGTGTTAGCCACAGCAATCAAAGAAGAAAAAGAAATAAAAGGAATCCAAATCGGAAAAGAAGAAGTAAAGCTGTCACTGTTTGCAGATGACATGATACTATACATAGAGAATCCTAAAGATGCTACCAGAAAACTACTAGAGCTAATCAATGAATTTGGTAAAGTAGCAGGATACAAAATTAATGCACAGAAATCTCTTGCATTCCTATATACTAATGATGAAAAATCTGAAAGTGAAATTAAGAAAACACTCCCGTTTACCATTGCAACAAAAAGAATAAAATATCTAGGAATAAACCTACCTAAGGAGACAAAAGACCTGAATGCAGAAAATTATAGGACACTGATGAAAGAAATTAAAGATGATACAAAGAGATGGAGAGATATACCATGTTCTTGGATTGGAAGAATCAACATTGTGAAAATGACTCTACTATCCAAAGCAATCTACAGATTCAATGCAATCCCTATCAAACTACCACTGGCATTTTTCACAGAACTAGAACAAAAAATTTCACAATTTGTATGGAAACACAAAAGATCCCGAATAGCCAAAGCAATCTTGAGAACGAAAAATGGAGCTGGAGGAATCAGGCTCCCTGACTTCAGACTATATTACAAAGCTACAGTAATCAAGACAGTTTGGTACTGGCACAGAAACAGAAATATAGATCAATGGAACAGGATAGAAAGCCCAGAGATAAGCCCACGCACATATGGTCACCTTATCTTTGATAAAGGAGGCAAGCACATACAGTGGAGAAAAGACAGCCTCTTCAATAAGTGGTGCTGGGAAAATTGGACAGGTACATGTAAAAGTATGAAATTAGAACACTCCCTGACACCATACACAAAAATAAACTCAAAATGGATTAAAGACCTAAGTGTAAGGCCAGACACTATCAAACTCTTAGAGGAAAACATAGGCAGAACACTCTATGACATAAATCACAGCAAGATCCTTTTTGACCCAGCTCCTAGAGATATGGAAATAAAAACACAAATAAACAAATGGGACCTAATGAAACTTAAAAGCTTTTGCACAGCAAAGGAAACCATAAACAAGACCAAAAGACAACCCTCAGAATGGGAGAAAATATTTGCAAATGAAGCAACTGACAAAGGATTAATCTCCAAGATTTACAAGCAGCTCATGCAGCTCAATAACAAAAAAACAAACAACCCAATCCAAAAATGGGCAGAAGACCTAAACAGACATTTCTCCAAAGAAGATATACAGATTGCCAACAGACACATGAAAGAATGCTCAACATCATTAATCATTAGAGAAATGCAAATCAAAACTACAATGAGGTATCATCTCACACCGGTCAGAACGGCCATCATCAAAAAATCTAGAAACAATAAATGCTGGAGAGGGTGTGGAGAAAAGGGAACACTCTTGCACTGTTGGTGGGAATGTAAATTGATACAGCCACTATGGAGAACAGTATGGAGGTTCCTTAAAAAACTAAATATAGAACTACCATACGACCCAGCAATCCCACTACTGGGCATATACCCTGAGAAAACCATAATTCAGAAAGAGTCATGTACCAAAATATTCACTGCAGCTCTGTTTACAATAGCCAGGACATGGAAGCAACCTAGGTGTCCATCATCGGATGAATGGATAAAGAAGATGTGGCACATATATACAATGGAATATTACTCAGCCATAAAAAGAAACGAAATTGAGTTATCTGTAATGAGGTGGATGGACCTAGAGTCTGTCATACAGAGTGAAGTAAGGCAGAAAGAGAAAAACAAATATCATATGCTAACACATATATATGGAATCTAAAAAAAAAAAAAAAAAAGAAAAATGGTTATGAAGAACCAAGGGGCAGGACAGGAATAAAGACGCAGATGTAGAGAATGGACTTGAGGACACGGGAAGGGGGAAGGGTAAGCTGGGACGAAGTGAGAGAGTGGCATGGACTCATATATACTACTAAATGTAAAATAGAAAGCTAGTGGGAAGCAGCCACATAGCACAGGGAGATCAACTAGGTTATTTGTGACCACCTAGAGGGGTGGGATAGGGAGGGTGGGAGGGAGACGCAAGAGGGAGGAGATATGGGGATATATGTATATGTATAACTGATTCACTTTGTTATAAAGCAGAAACTAACAAAACATTGTAAAGCAATTATACTGCAATAAAGATGTTAAAATATATATATACATATAAATGTAAAAGTAATAAATACTCAAAATTCATAAAATAAATAAGTAAAAAAAAAAAGAAAAGAAATAAGAAAGGAAGGGAAGGGGAAGGAAAGGGGAAAGGAAGCAAGGAAGAGAAGGAGGGAGGGAGGGAGGGAGGAAGGGAGGGAGGAGGAAAGAAAAGAACACATAGATACAGAGAACAGATCAGATTAGTGGTGCCAGAGGTGGAGGATGGGGGGGTAGCTAAAATGGGTGAAAGGGGTCAAAAGGTACAAAGTTCCAGCTATAAAATAAGTAAGTCCTGGAGAGATCTTAAAATTCTCAGAAATGTATAAGTATGTGTGGTGATATATGTGAAGTAGAGTTATTGTGGTGATTATTTTGCAATGTATACAAACACTGAATCATTATGTTGTATACCTGAAACTAATGTTATATGTCAATTATATCTGAATAAAAAAGGAAATACAAGTAAAATGATGCTACAGAAACACAGATAAATATATACCAAATCATAAGTTAAAAACGGTAACACAGAATTGTTTTATATCAATTTAAACTACAACATACACATGGATTAATGATAAGAGAAATTCCACAAATATTACCTTATTTTTGAGCTTAGGATTATGGGAATTCAAGATTTTTAGTTAGTGTCTAAAGTTTACTCAGAAGATATTTTAAGGTTAACTTAATATAAAACAGCAACACTGAATAATTAGATAAGTGTGTAATCAAATAAAGCCATGGATATCACAGGATACTGTCACAGAAATAAAGCAACTGTATATCAGAGGCACATAAAACTGGGTTGTTAGCTTCCTCAAAACTGGTGTTATAAAGCACTACTGAGATGCCTACCTAGAAACAACTACAAAATAAATACACACACACACACACACAAAATCATAAATTACCTGCCATAGGAGGGACAACGTCAGAAAAACGCACTGTTGCATGCTCTCCATTAACTTCGACTCTCCGACCAACGACATCTGATGTCAAAGTGTCATCCATTATAACATTGCCAGAATCCAAAATATAAGGAGATCTAGGAAGAAAACACAACATTGACAAGGACGTAGTAAAACTCTTTAAAACATATTTTTTTTAACTTTACGTAGCTATTCATGAGGTCAACGCTTCTACCCAATTTAGTCTTCACATTTTGGTGAAGGGAAGAACCTAAAGGTTTAGGTACCAGACTCTCAGAATTTGATTTTACTTTACTCTCTAGCTATATTTTGATAATTTAATCCTTTTTTAAAAAAGCTTGCTTAACTCCAGTTAGCTCACATCACATGACTGTGTATTCTATCATTTACTGAAGGGGGTGGGAAGGGAAGGAGAATAGAAGAGAGGGGGATAAAGTTTACAGAGAAAAGGGAAAGGAAACAGGCAACATGGGCATCGTTCTCTCTCCAGGAAGGAGAAACAAATCCACAGATGCAGGAAGGAACACATATAATGAAAAATTCAGGGAATTCCCTTGCGATCCAGTGGTTAGGACTCTGCACTTCCACTGCCAAGAGCTCAGGTTTGATCCCTGGTCGGGGAGCTAAGATTCCACAAGCTGCATGGTGCAGCCAAAAAAAAAAAAAAAAAAAAGAAAAAAAAGGAAAAATAAAATTTCAGAACCCTAGAAACAAGGAGCCTGAGAGAAAAGTATCATCTATCTAGGAATGATCACTAGGTCCAACTCCCACTTCAACAAGTTGGTTTCTTCAACAGATGAAAAAGAATGAGATGGAAGGAAAACAAAGAGATTAAAAGAAACTTACGAGAAATGTAAGCCAACTGAAATGTATAGACTTTATTTGGAAACTAAGTTCTTAAAAACTGTAAATAACTTTCAAAATAAATTATGAGAAAACCGAAAACTTGAATGTTGACTAGATAGTTGATGATATTCAAGAATAATTGTTTCCCATAAGGCTAAGACAAAATCAACTTATTTTGGGAAAAAAAGGGAAAGAATAATTGTTAAATTTTTACCTGTGGTAACGGTATAGTGGTTATGACTTTTTGTAAGACTTTATATTTCACAGAAATACACATTAAATTATTTACAGATTTTTTAAAGCTGTATTTTAGACATACCACACCAGTGGCAGTATAGACAATACACTGAAAGGAAGTTAAAAGCAGAGTGGCCAGTTAGGGAAATAGTGCTGTAATTCGGGTGAAAACAATGACAGCTTGAGCCAAGGCACTCGCCTCCATACATTCATTCAACACATACTAAGCTCTGACCACATGCTGGCTAATGCACGGACCTCACGTCGCACACAGTAAACCCTACATGTGTGACTCCTGCCTCAGAAGCTTACAGTCCAGTGGCAGTTAGACCTGAGAGAAGGGTATGGATTTTAGAGAAAGTTAAGAGCTAGAACAGGGTCTGGAGATTAAATGGATAGAAATGGTAAAATTGAAGACTAGGAAGACAAGATTTTGTCTAGGGTATATGGTGGTGCCAGACACCAACATGAGTAATACAAGAGGAGGTGTAGGCTTGGGAGGGAAGAGAGTTTGTTTGAGGTGCCTACAGAATGTCATGATGGACTTAGGACTCTAGTTCAAAAGACACGTTTTCACTAGAAATGTGTTTTTGGGAGTCAACAGCACAATCTACAACTGATAACCATGACAGTGGATGAGACTGAAAGTGTATTAGGTGCAAAGAAAAGAGGGTGGAAAGAAAAAGAGAGTCACTGACAGAACCCTGGGAAAATATAATATTTAAAAGAGAAAGGGAAGAAACCCCTAAGAAAGAGTCAGAGGAAAACCTGGTTTTCTTTTATCCTTTCTGGCTTTTCCTCCTCTGACTCAGCAAGTGGTATTGGGAAAGTTGGACAGCCCCATGTAATAAATCAATGAAGTTAGAACACACCCTCTCACCATACACAAAAATAAACTCAAAATGGCTTAAAGACTTAAGACATGACACCATAAAACTCCTAGAAGAGATCATACGCAAAACGCTATCTGACATAAATCGTACCAATGTTTTAAGTCAGTCTCCCGATGCAATAGAAATAAAAGCAAAAATAAACAAATGGGACCTAATCAAACTTAGAAGTCTTTGCACAGCAAAGGAAACCATAAACAAAATGAAAAGACAACCTACAGAATGGGAGAAAATATTTGCAAATGATGCGACTGACAAGGGCTTAATTTCCAAAATTTACAAACAGCTCCTACAACTCAACAACAAAAAAACAAACAACCCAATCGAAAAAATGGGCAGAAGACATAAAGAGACATTTCTCCAAAGAAGAAATACAGATGGCCAATAAGCACATGAAGATGCTCAAAGTTGCTAATTATTAGAGAAATGCAAATCAAAACTACAATGTACTATTTCACATGGGTCAGAATGGCCATCATTAAAAAGTCTACAAATAACAAATGCTGGAGAGGGTGTGGAGAAAAAGGAGCCCTCCTACACTGTTGGTGGGAATGTAAGCTGGTACAGCCACTGTGGAAAACAGCATGGAGGTTCCTCAGAAAACTAAAAATAGAATTATCATATGATCCAGCAACCCCACTCCTAGGCATATATCCAGACAAAACTATAATTCAAAAAGACACATGCACCCCTATGTTCATAGCAGCACTATTTACAATAGCCAAGAAAGATATGGAAACAACCTAAATGTCCATCAACAGAGGAATGGATAAAGAAGATGTGGTACATATATACAATGGAACATTACTCAGCCATAAAAAAGAACGAAATAATGTCATCTGCAGCAACATGGATGCAACTAGGGATTATCATACTAAGTGAAGTCAGAAAGAGAAAGATAAATACCATATGATATCATTTATATGTGTAATCTAAAATATGACACAAATGAACCTATCTATGAAACAGAATCAGGGACACAGAGAACAGACTGGTGGCTGCCAAGGTGAAGGGGGTTGGGGGAGGGATGGAGTGGGAGGCTGGGGTTAGCAGATGTAAGGTTTTATATATAGAATGGATAAACAACAAGGTCCTACTTGTATAGCACAGAGAACTATATTCAATATACTATTATAAACCATAATGGAAAAAGATATTAAAAAAATGTATATATATGTATAACTGAATCACTTTGCTGTACAGAAGAAATTAACACATTATTAATCAACTATACTTCAATTTAAAAAAATATTGATTGGGACTTCCCTGGTGGTCCAGTGGTTAAGAATCTGCCTTCCAATGCAGGGGACGCAGGTTTGATCCCTGGTCAGGAAACTAAGATCCCACATGCCACAGGGCAACTAAGCCCATGCACTCTAGAGCCTGCGCACCACAACTAGAGAGCCCACGCGCTCTAGAGCCCGTGCCCCGCAATGAAGAGCCTGCGCACTGCAACTAAGACCTGACGCAGCCAAATAAATAAATATTTTTTTAAATATTGCTTTCAAAAATAAATACAGGCAAGCCTCTGAGATATTGTGTGTTTGGTTCTAGAACACCAAAATAAGGTGACTATCGCAATAAAAAAGGACGGGGGGCTGAATTTTGATGGTTTAAATACTGGAGGACAAAACCACCAACAAAAACAAAAACAAACAAACAAAGATAAACATGGGAGGACAGGGCAGTCAGGAAGGGGCCAACATCTAGATCTAAACTTGCCTGGTAGGGTTGAAAAGCAAAAGGGAAATCAGCCCAGAACCTCAAATTGGTGGGAAAAGTCAAAACAGTTCAGATAAGTTGATGATAAAGTCAATAAGAGGGTGAGGCAGGTGTGAGGAAGACATGTTTTAGTAAGCTTAGACACATGTGGAGTCAGCAGCTAAGAGGTCTGGTCAGTAGGTAGGGCCCTAATCACAAGCCTGTGGTCAGTGGCGAAGTTCTAGCCCCTGAGGAGAAAAACTGGTAAGATCACTGTAGAGCACCATTCCTACAAGAAGTTAAAGTATCAATAGTAGGCCGAATCTTGGTTCCATGAACCAGAGTGCATGGGGGTTATCCAAACCCAGAAACTCACAACCAGGCCCCACAGTCACTGTGAAGCTCTGGGCCAGGGCTCAGCCTAAGGGGACCACCTTGCAGATCAGGCTCACAGCGAGAATATCTTGGTGAGAGAACGGGTCAGTGGTCAACTGGTGATTAGGAAACCAGGTGGCATAAATGGCAGAAGTGAGGAAAGAAGACATTAGGAAGTCGTCCTCGTTTTCCTTTAACATACATAAGTAATTCATGAATTATAAAGTTCCTTCACCTGCTCGATCTTATTTGATCTCTAGTAACAATTTTTTTTTTTTTTAATGAATTTATCTTTGGCTGTCTTGGGTCTTCGTTGCTGCCGCGGGCTTTCTCTAGTTGCAGCGAGCGGGGGCTACTCTTCATTGTGGTGCTCGTGCTTCTCACTGCGGAAGCTTCTCTTGTTGCGGAGTATGGGCTCTAGGGTGCGTGGGCTTCAGTAGTTGTGGCTCGCAGGCTCTAGAGCACAGCCTCAGTAGTTGTGGCACATGGGTTTAGTTGCTCCGCAGCATGTGGGATCTTCTCGGACCAGGGCTCGAACCCACGTCCCCTGCATTGGCAAGCGAATTCTTAACCACTGCGCCACCAGGGAAGCCCAGTAACAATTCTTTTCATTCTCATCTCTATGTCGTGCCCACAGGACCTGAGATCATTAGGTAGAAGGTATCTAAGGTCAGTAATTAATTGGCTCTGCATCATGTTTTTGTTTTGTTGGGGTTTTTTTGGCCCTGCTGCACGGCTTGTGATTTTAGTTCCCCAAACAGGGACTGAACCTAGGCCCTCGGCAGTGAAAGCATGGAGTCCTAACCACTGGACCACCAGGGAAGTCCCTGCATCATGTATTTTTGATGATCCTGTCTAGTCTCTTAACCCTTCTAATAATTGTTTCTTGATACTATGATCTTCTGTGAGGGTCCAGAAACTGGATCCTTGTCTTGGTGACCTATGCCTTGGTTCTCTCTCCCTCTGGCCAGTCCCCCAATAAGTCCCTATATTCTGTTGTTAGACCCACTTGATGTCAGTTACTGGTCCACCCTGGACCTCCATGGCCTGTTGCTAACACCGCCACTTCGATCACCCCCAACCCAAGCCCTCCCTCTCAGTTAGTGTCTAGTCAAACTGTCCTGAAGTCAGGTGCTCACTTAGTTATGAGTGGCATGTCACTGTTCCTTGGTTAGGTGCATCCAGGTGCCAACCGAGCCTTGGTTAAGCCTTTGATTTAAATATATTGGGTTGGTCAAAAAGTGCCTTCAGTTTTTAAGTAAAAATAAAAGACAATTCTCATTTTCACCAAGAACTTTATTGAACAACGTATTCACCCTTTTGTTCCACTACCTTCTGCCATTTTCCAGGCAACTTCATAATTCCATCTTCCCAAAACTTTTTATCTTTTTGAGAAAAGAACTGTTCCAGGTGCCTTTTACAGTCTTCCAGGGAATTGAAATTTTTTTCATTAACAGAATTTTGTAAAGACCTAAATAAATGGAAATCCAAAGGTACAATGACTGGTGAATATGGCGGATGAATCAGAACTTCCCAGCCAAGCCGTAACAGTTTTTGCCTGGTCATCAAAGAAACATGCAGTCTTATGTTATCCTGATGGAAGATTATGCCTTTTCTGTTGACTAATTCTAGATGGTTTTCGTCCAGTGCTGCTTCCAGTTGGTCTAACTGGGAGCAGTACTTGTTGGAATTAATCGTTTGGCTTTCCGGAAGGAGCTCATAATAGAGGACTCCCTTCAATCCCAGCATATACACAACATCATCTTCTTTGGATGAAGGCCAGTCTTTGGTGTGGTTGGTGGTGGTTCATTTCGATTGCCCCACGATCTCTTCCATTCCACGTTGTTGTACAGTATCCACTTTTCATAGCCTGTCATAATCTGTTTTAAAAATGTAATGTTTTCGGGGACTTCCCTGGTGGCTCAGTGGTTGAGAATCCGCCTGCCAATGCAGGGGACACGGGTTCAAGCCCTGGTCCGGGAAGATCCCACATGCCACGGAGCAACTAAGTCCGTGCGCCACAACTACTGAGCTTGTGCTCTAGAGCCCACGAGCCACAACTACTGAGCCTGTGTGCCACAACTACTGAAACCCACGCGCCTAGAGCCTGTGCTCTGCAACAAGAGAAGCCACCACAATGAGAAGCCCACACACCTCAACGAAGAGTAGCCCCTGCTCGCGACAACTAGAGAAAGCCCGTGGGCAGCAGTGAAGACCCAACACAGCCAAAAAATAAATAAATAAATTTATTAAAAAAAAAAAAATGTAACGTTTTCGCAACATTTAAGTAGAGAATCGCATGCGGAAATACGATCAAGGTTTTTTTCCGCTTAACTTACGTGGAGCCCAAACATCAAAGAGATTAATGTAACCAAGCTGGTGCAAATGATCTTCAATGCTTGATTTGGTTTATTTTGAGTATGTTGGCTATCTCCCGCATGGTATAATGTTGATTGTTCTCAATTAATGTCTCGATTTGATCGCTCTCAACTTCAACTGGTCTACCTGACCATGGAGCATCGTTCAACGAGAAATCTCCAGCACGAAACTTCACAAACCACTTCTGACACGTTCCATCAGTCACAGCACCTTCTCCATACACTGCACAAATCTTTTTGTGCGTTTCGGTTGCATTTTTACCTTTCTTGAAATAATAAACCATAATATGCCGAAAATGTTGCTTTTTTTCTTCCATCTTCAATATTAAAATGGACAAACACAAAAATTCACCAATATTTATAAGTCTTTTTTTTAAATGCACACTGATATGACAGCTGTCACATACAATCTAACAAAATTGTTTCGAATGAAGTTAAAGACAACTAAGCGCTACTAGAGCCATCATACAGAAAAAACCAAACGAACTTTTTGGCCAACCCAATACATGTTCACTAATTAATGAAGACAGCCCATTTAATTTTCAAGTGACTCTGCTTGCTGGATAATAGTTCTTTAAAAAGAGATGAAATATACCACCCTACCTATCATTTCCACCCAGATTTTGGTACTGCCCTCTGCAGCTACAGAGAATCAAACTATTCCCTTTTCCAGCTGACATTTAAATATTTGAAGGCCACTATTATGTTATTATTTCTCCTCTCTCCTCTTCCTGTCCCCACCTCCTAAAACCCTTTCCCAGGGTAAACATTCCCAGCTCCACCCTCATGTGAATTCCAAGTTCTCCTCCATAATTCATTTACTGATTCTTTTCTTAAAATACAATACCTAAAACTGAAAACCATGTTCCAAATGTGACTTGACCTGTGTGTGGGTTCAGTGGTTTGAACATCACACATCTAATAATATAGCCTAATATTACATTTCGCTTTTCCCCCTTTTCATGGGAAAGACTGTTGCTTGCTATTAAGATTACAATGAAATAAACTCTGTAGCCATTTTTGAGTTACTATCACTTTCTGATCATAAAATTAAAATGTTTAAATTTCACTATAATTACATTACCCTAAAAAAGTTTTCAAAAGTTTTAAATGCCCTTTCAAATTTCATTAACATGTAAATAGAATTTTATTACAATAGAGATATATAATTTCTGTTCTACTGCTTTTAACATTCTGGAAACATTTTTCTATACAGCGACAGAATCACATTAATCACTTGAATCTTGACATGTAGATACCACAATTGAATCTTTTCTCTATTGTTATGTTTTCATTGTTTACTATCCCAAAGAAAACAGCTAAAAACATCTTTCATTTTTAAATTATTATGTCTTTGAAGTATTTCCTTAGGAAAAATTCTTGAGACAATTATTCCAAGTAAATAAATATGTTTAAGATTCTAGAAAGCCATAACCAAACTGTCCATCCAAAAAAAAAGTTAATTACTGACACTGACACCAAGACAAAATCTACTTGTTTAATTCTTTCTACAAAGTCCTAGGAATTCTCATCAAGAGCTTTCAAATCAGGTCTTCTCTATCCTGTACTTGTATATCTAATGTTTGAGGCAGAAGTTAATACATTATGTTATTATAAATGTAGGACTTTACATTTATATACATGAAACATTCGATAATCCAACATATTATCTTTCCCAGCTGTGTGCTGTGCAATTTTTGTAAAAACAAAGACAAAAAAAGAATATAAGACACTGACCAAAGACAGAAACCCACGGGTAAAACTTTTCAGTTACAAGCCTATCCAGCTCACATTCAAGAATGTCATGGGGCTTCCCTGGTGGCGCAGTGGTTGAGAATCTGCCTGCCAATGCAGGGGACACGGGTTCGAGCCCTGGTCTGGGAGGATCCCACATGCCGCGGAGCGAGTAGGCCCGTGAGCCACAATTGCAGAGCCTGCGCGTCTGGAGCCTGTGCTCCACAACAAGAGAGGCCGCTACAGTGAGAGGCCCGTGCACCGCGATGAAGTGTGGCCCCCACTTGCCGCAACTAGAGAAAGCCCTCGCACAGAAACGAAGACCCAACACAGCCATAAATGAATGAATAAATAAATGAATAAATAAAAATTAAAAAAAAAAAAAAGAATGTCATGAACTTTGTGAAATGTTTCACTGAAATCAAAATACACTGTCAGTCAGGAGATATACTCTTGTCAGTCAAACAAAGGAGGAATGGGGTAAGATAAGGAATACTTTCACTTATTAGCTTATACACTTCTGAGTTGTATGAATGTTTTTGGAACAAGTAATTTTTGTTTTTTCTATTAATGAGGAGGAGGAAAAGAAGGATGATTTTGAAAAGAGGGAGGAACAATGCACTGCTCTCATCGAATTCCCCTGGCTTGCCCGCTGGTCACTTAGAAGCCATCTGGTTATCAAATCAACTGTTGACGCACTGCAGTGCCTGTGTTCAAGTGACCCTTATTTTACTTAAATAAGGCCCTAAAGCACAAGAGTAATGATGCTGGCAATTCAGATATGCCAATGAGAAGCCATAAAGTGCTTCCTTTAAGTGAAGAGTTGAAAGTTCCCCACTTAATAAGGGAAGAACAAAAAAATCATATGCTGAGGTTGCTAAGATCTACAGTAAGAAAAAAACCTATCCATGAAACTGTGAAGAAGGAAATAGAAATTCACACTAGTTTTGATGTCATACTTCAAACTGCAAAAGTTATGGCCACGTGCATAATTGGAAAAGGGATTGAATTTGTACAGTAAGATATTTTAAGACTGAAAAACCACATTCACATAACTTTTATTACTTTTATATGATAATTGTTCTATTTTATTATTAGTTATTGTTAATCTCTTACTGTGCCTAATTTATAATTTATAAAGTTTAGGAAAAAACAGAATAATTAGGGTTTGGTACTATCTGCAGTTTCAGGGATCCACTGGGGGTCTTGGAACATAACCCCCAAAGATAAGGAGGACTACTTATTTTTCTCTCTTTTATGTTTAAAAATGTTTAGGATTTAAAGTTAAAACAAATATATTACTAAAAGATGAAAAAAAGAGAAGAAAAGAAAGAGGGGGCTTCCCTGGTGGCGCAGTGGTTGGGAATCCACCTGCCAATGCAGGGGACACGGGTTCCAGCCCTGGTCTGGGAGGGTCCCACGTGCTGCGGAGCAACTAGGCCCCTGCGCCACAGCTGCTGAGCCTGTGCTCTAGAGCCCACGTGCTGCAACTGCTGAGGCCCGCGCACCTAGAGCCCGTGCTCCACAACGGGAGAGGCCACCGTGGGGAAGGGTGGCCTCTGCTCCCCGCAGCTGGAGGGGGCCCGCGTGCAGCAACGAAGACCCAATGCAGCCAAAAATAAATAAAATAAATAAATTTATTTTAAAAAAACAAAAAGAAGGAAGGAAGGGAAGGAAGGAAGAAAGAAGGAAAGAAAAGAAAGAAATGTATTACTATACCCAAGGAGTAGGCCTTCTTACACTACTTTTTAGTCTAAATCAATCCTAAAGGCTTTTTTTCCTTGTCTTCACGTTTTTTCACAAGTTGATTTTGAGGTTCAACCTTACTGATATTTTCTTAAGAGGTTTGTTCAAGGGTCTAAAAGTCATTGGTTTGGGACTGTTTTTCCATTTTTAGTAATCCCCTTTGCATTTTTCTATGCATATCTTTTTCACCTAATTTTTGAATGGATGATACTTAAAAGTACAAAAAGGAACACAATGAAAGTCTCCCTTCCACTCCAGCCAGTCATTCTCCCTTCCCACTGACAACAGCTTTATTCGTATCTTATAGATACTTCCATACATATTTTATGCATATACAAGCAAATATATTCTTTTCTTTCTTTACACAAATGATGGCATACTATATATGTGATTCTACTCCTTATATTTGCATTCAATAATACATGCTAGAAATTTATCCACAGCCATGTCAGGAGCTTTTAAATATTTTATGGCTGCGTAGGACTTGTATAGACATAACAATTTATATAACTAGTCCTCAAACTGATTGACATTTAGGTTACTCCCAAGTTTTTGCGACTGCAAACAATACTGCAAGGGTTAATCCTGCACATTTATCTTTTACACTTGTGCAAAAATATCTGCAGGAAACATTCTCAAAATGGGCATTGCTAAGTCAAAGGGTACATGCATTTCTAACTTTGATGAGTAATGACAAATGCCCCTTTCTAGTGGCTGAACCAATTTACAATTCCATTAGCTGTGTATAAGCCCCCATATCATCACAACCTTGCCCTTCACAGAATACTAACACACTTTTAGTTACCTGTCAGTCTGATAAGTGAAATACGTATTTTATTTGCATTTCCTTTTATGAAGGAAGCTAAGTAAGCATCTATTCATTTTGATCTCCTTTCCTGTGAACTGCCTGTTCAGAATCCTTTGTCCATTTCCTATTGGTTTATTGATTTTTTTCTTGATTTGTCTTTAAAATCTAAACTGTCTGTTTCCTGTATGGTCTTAATGATGAGATACTACATAATTCTTCAAATAAAATAATCTGAAAAGAATTGAAAGGAGGGACTCTAGCAGATATTTGCACACCCACGTTCACAGCAGTATTATTCACAACCGCCAAAAGGTGGGAACAACTCAAATGTCCATTGATGGATGAATGGATAAACCAATGCAGTATATACACACAATGGATCATTCAGCCTTAAAAAAGAAGGGAATTCTGCCGCATGATACGTGAATGAATCTCAAAAATATTATGCTAAGTGAAATAAGCCAGTCACAAAAGGACAAATATTGGGGAATTCCCTGGTGGCCCAGTGGTTAGGACTCCACGCTTTCACTGCCAAGGGCCCAGGTTCAATCCCCAGTCGGGGAACTAAGATCCCACAAGCCACCTGGCATGGCTCAAAAAAAGAAAAGGACAAATATTGTATGATTCCACTTAAAGAGGTACCTAGAATAGTCAACTTCAGAGAGAAAGCAGAATGGCGGTTGCCAGTGGCTGCAGCGAGGGGAAAACAGGGAGTTGTTTAATGGTGACAGTTTCAGTTTTTGCAAAATTAAGAGAGCTCTGGAGACAGATGGTGCTGATGGTTGACCAATAATATGAACGTACTTAACACTACTAAACTGTAGATTTAAAAATGGTTAAGATGGTATATTTTGGACTTCCCTGGTAGCGCAGTGGATAAGACTCCACACTCCCAATGCAGGGGGCCCAGGTTCCATCCCTGGTCAGGGAACTAGATCCCACATGCATGCCACAACTAAGACCCAGAGCAACCAAAACAAAAAACAAAAAACAAACAAAAAAAGATGGTAAATTTTATATTATCTGTATTTTACTACAATTTAAAAAATAATTTGAAATTTAATTCCCCAAATTTTAGGTTTCATATAACTTCGATTCAGCTTTAACTGGGACACTGAATCTTAAAAGTATGGTAATTCTCCATTTTTCAAAATATGCTTTCCTGATACCCAAGGAAGCAGTTTGATTATATTCAACATTTTATTTGTTTAGGGAGACTCTCAAAAATAGTAGAGTTTCGGGATTCCCTGGTGGCGCAGTGGTTAAGCATCCACCTGCCAATGCAGGGGACCGGATTCGAGCCCTGGGCCAGGAAGATCCCACATGCCGCGGAGCAACTAAACCTGTGCGTGACAACTACTGAGCCTGTGCTCTAGATACTGGGAGCCACAACTACTGAGCCCCTGTGTCACAACTACTGAAGCCTGCACGCCTAGAGCCCGTGCTCTGAAACAAAAGAAGCCACCGCAATGAGAAGCATGTGCCTGCAACGAAGAGTAGCCCCCACTCACCGCAACTAGAGAAAGCCCGCGTGCAACAACGAAGACCCAACACAGCCAAAAATAAATAAATTAATTAAAAAAAAAATAGTAGAGTTTCTTTTCCCACAATATTTCAGGATCTTCTACTTCACCTGTTTCTTCTTCCTTGTTAATGAGTTTCAAACCAAAGTAATATTTCCTCTCATTTTGTTTCTTCCAAGGAATTTAAATGGTCAGGAAAAAAAAAAATTAGATCTTGTCCCTAGAAAGGAATGGGCCTCTAGCAGAACTTAAGATAGTTGAAATCTTCCATCACAACTCTGTCTTATTTTTGTGCCACTTGTTTGTTTGTTTTAATATTTGTTTATTAGCACAGTAACAAATGCAGACTTTAGTCCACAACACAGAACCAATCCAGTGAGCAACTCCTATTCCACACCTTACAGTCAACAGCTTAAGGTATTTTACTACAGGTTTTCACAAGTCCTCATTCAAACCTCTATCTTTTCACAATAAAGTAGATTTGCATATAAAATAAAATACATAAATACTCATTTCCTATATGGTGTCTTATAGCCACGTGTCCATTTTAATAAATGAGATGAAAGTCTCTAAAAGCGGTTAAGTATTGGGACTTCCCTGGCAGTCCGGTGGTTAACACTCTGCGCTTCCACTGCAGGGGGCACGGGTTCGATCCCTGGTCAGGGAACTAAGATCCCACATGCCGCACGGAGCCAGCCAAAAAAAAGCTGTTAAATATCAATGTTCCCTTCCAAGAAGGGAAAACAAGTTCCAATTTTTTAAAACAAAAAACTGTGTAGTCTTGGAAAGACTTTACATAAAAGGCCATGTGGGTAACCTATACAAAATTAAGCTGTTTTAAATTTACAGACAAGAAACTGAACCCAAATGTCTATTCTTCTCTGTACTGCATTTCAGCTAATATTGCAGAACTAACGACAGTTTTAACAGTTGTTATTACCAATTCTATCTACTGTAGCAAGATACCTTAAGTTACAACAAAATCCTAGGAAATAACACTGAATAATATCTGTTATAGAAATACCCTACTCTTTACCAACTCCCACCCTCCCCCACCCCTTCAAAATCATAAGCAGCTCTGTGACAGACAAATAACGTGAAGAGTTGTGAAAACCGGGACTTCCCTCGTGGCCAGTGGGACTCCAATGCAGGGGGCCCCAGTTTGAACCCTTGTCAGGGAACTACGTCCTGCATGCATGCCGCAACTAAAAGTTCGCATGCCACAACTATGAAGTCCGCATGCTGCAACTAAAAGATCCTGCATGTCGCAACTAAGAGTCCGCATGCTGCAACTAAAGATCCCGCATGCCGCAACAAAGATCCTACGTGCCGCAAGTAAGACCCAGCACAGCCTAAATAAATAAATATTTTTTAAAAAAAGAGTTGTGAAAACCCAATTTATGTAGTGTATCTCTTGGCCCACTGTCTGGCCATTCTTTATGTTCTGCTCTGTTGGTCATATACTGAGAAGCAATACTTCCCACCAAGGGGTCGGCAGGATTACAGTCTGTAAGAAGTGAGCAGATAGAAAGGACTTCAGAAACAGCTAGTGCTGGACTCCAATTATCTTTCAATATGTCCAAGCAAATAACTCCTTGGCTGTTAATATTACAATTCTGTGCCACTTTTATAATCTGTATTAGGGGAGCAACAACCTTATTCTCCTTCTTACCAAATGATCTATAGCATGATCCATAGATCTCTTCTACTTCTTTCTCCTTTTGTCATTCATGTTTTCACTCTAATGCCAAAACTCTTGGCTCCAAACAAGTATATGTATATTCCTGATATCCACTATCATTCTCACAAATCTTATACTGGATTGTTTTGAACAAAGACATATATTTCCATTCAAATAATGAGCCTATCCCAAGAAATTTTAGTGATGTTCACAGTACTGCATATATCTTCCTAGCAAGGACCACTGAAACCACAAGTTCAGTTACTGTGCTTCTGCCACAATATCTCTTCCTAAATAAAAATTTGGGGCTATTTCTTCCAGGGCTTTGGTTATCTATCACACTCTCTCTTCCCAACAGCATCTAATTCAATGTTTCATGGGCAACTTTTTCCCTCTCCATAAAATGTTAGCATCCATTCTTCTCAATCAAGTTTTCTTGATTCTTATTGAAAACTATTTTTCCCAGTGCCTCTGAGAGGCAGAATGAAACTGATCATTATCTGGGAAGACAAGAAAGGAGAAGAGAGGTCAGGATCTGAGTTACTATACATGTACTATACATTATATAGTATACACTATATACATGTACTATACATTTAGGAATAAAATGTGGGAGGGAATATATCTCAGTGGTTAAGTCATGACCACCAGAAATTCAGATTGGAGGGGGGTCAAGGTTAATTATCTGGCTTCAATGGATTCAAGAAAACATAGATGACTCTCCCCAAAAGTGGGGAGAGCACAATAATAGACAGTCCAGGTGGATGATTCTCAGAAACCCAAAGCCTGTCTCTAGGAAGGCTGGTCAAAGAAACATAATACAAGTCATGAGACTGGGGATCAGAGGCAACTAATAAGAGCAAAGTGGGACAAGGAAGTTGGAGTGCTAGGCTGATTACCCATACAGAGCCTAAGCAACATGTTCTCTACCTGAGGTCCATAGACTCTCAAGGTATCTCCAAACTGAAGATTTTTCACTAACTTCTAACTGAAATTTAGCATTTCCTAAATGATAAAAATAAGAAAAAAAAATCAGGTGGATTAGCAGCACCGGTGATCACAAGTATTTATGTAACACTACAGCCGTTACAGATATCTCAAAATAAACGTTACGTTCATCACCACTTCAAAATTACAATATTTATTAGACCTGCCACTAGACTGTTATTTAACATATTAATAAAGAAACACACACCATTTAAAAAAAAAAAAAAAAAAAAAGGGACTTCCCTGGTAGTCCAATGGTTAAGACTCCGTGCTTCCACTTCAGGGGCATGGGTTCAATCCCTGGTTGGGGAACTAAGATCCTGCATGCCATGCAGTATGGCCAAAAAAAAAAAGAAGAAAAGAAAAAGAAAAAGAAACTCACATATTATTATACTACAATTTTAAAAGTATTTTGTTAACTTTATTCCACGTAAATGATTTCATTTGAAATCCTGTTTTTCTGTATTTGAAAACATTCTAAGGAGTTCACAGGCTTCATTAGACTGCTAAGAGGTCTCTATTCTAAATAAAGAATCAATTAAGAAAACTGGAGGACATGAGAGGAATTTAGTGGTGAGTCTCCAGCATCAATAACAAAGCATATGATTGAAAATAAATCACAGCACTGTACAAAGTACTTTCATTTTCCTTATCTTAATTGCACAATATTTATTCAAAATTTTAATAATTTCTCAAATATAACTGTGGGTTTTTTTTAAAGGTAAGATTATTTTCTTTTCATAAATTTATTTACTTTATTTTTATTTCTGGTTGCGTTGGGTCTTCGTTGCTGCGCGTGGGCTTTCTCTAGTTGCGGCGCGCGGTCTTCTCATTGCAGTGGCTTCTCTTGTTGCGCAGCACGGGCTCTAGGTGCGCGGGCTTCAGTAGTTGTGGCTCATGGGCTCTAGAGTGCAGGCTCAGTAGTTGTGGCGCACAGGCTTAGCTGCTCCGCGGCATGTGGGATCTTCCAGGACCAGGGTTTGAACCCATGTCCCCTGCATTGGCAGGCAGATTTTTAACCACTGTGCCACCAGGGAAGCCCCTACTGTGTTATTGTTTAAGAGTGGAAGAATCTTAACTTGGGAAAGGCAAGTAAACAAAGAGCAAGAGTTGCCCCTATGCTGCCAAAATGGTTCTCCCTATTTTCTGCGCCTTTCAGCCCAGCATCATCCCCTTTTGGGAAGTGCACTTTCTCTGTCTAGTGGGCTACCATTCCCCCACTACAGGAGTAGACACATGAACCAGGATGGCCAATGTGATGACTCTTCAACCCTGTTTCCTTGCATACAGCAACTGGTCCATGTGTGAAGATCCTAACCCAAACAGAGCCAATCTTTCAGGAAATGACAACGAAAAAAATTAATAAACAGAAACCTCAGTTAAATAGTCAGGAGACCAGAAAGGGGGAGCTCTCATGCCCTGCAACCCTAGAGGAGCCCAATAGGAGGAAAGACTCCTTTTCCTGAAAGTCCACAGCCAATGGAAAACCATGGACACTTTGTTTACTTAGCCCTCCCAACTTCCTTTTCTCTCTATAAAAGCCTTCTCCTACACTTGCCATGTGGAGACTTGCACGTGGCCCACCATGGCTGCAAACCGGAACTGCGATTCTCTGCTGATCCCAAATAAACCCATCTTTGCTGGAGAGATAACTGACAGTCCACTTGTTTTAGGTCAACAACATGGACCCTTGAAGAGAGGTCTTTCTCTTTCCCCAAATCTTAAAACAAAAGGACCACTTAAACCTAGAATAGCTGAGGAACATCTTTGCCACTATGTGTGTTTTTTATTTTCAGAAAAAACTTGTCAAGGCCAGAGAGAAAAGCAGAGTTGACCCAGCTATGCCTAAAGCCTTTCATTAACCCAGTTAACTGAACCATGAAATTCCTTCTTTTGTTTACATCAGTTTGACCTGGGATTCTTTCTCCTGCAACTGAAAGAATTCTGAAAAATAAGTAAGAATTTAGGTCATATTTGTTCCTATTTAATGTTATATGGACATTATATGCAGCCAGTGGTCTGGAGAGAAATTCTACCTCTCCAACTACATGCTAGCTATGGGAGACTGGACAACTTAACCTGTGTCTACGTTTCCCCATCTGTAAAATGTAGATAATATTAAGACCACAGGGCTGTTGTAGGAATTAAATGAGTTACTATACGTAGAATTGTTCAACATATAGTAAACATGTTAGTCATTTAAGATCATAACTCAGACTCCACATATTTTTTTTATGTTGTTTTATTGTGGTAAAAGTCACATAACATAAAACATACTACTTCAACCATATTTAACTGTACAGTTCAGCGGCACTAAGTACATTCACACTGTTGTGCAACTCTCATCATCATCCACATCCCGAATTCTTCACCTTCCTAAACTGAAACTCTATCCCCATTAAACACTAATTCCCCATTTCCCCTCCCCACCCCCCGGCCTCTGGCATCTACCAATGTACTTTCTGAGTCTATGAATTTGACTCTTCTAGGTACCTCGTATAAGTGGTTAGATTCTATACTTAAATAAAAGAAAAAATTCCACAAATCAAAAGAAGTACAAGTTCAAAATAACAGTAGCTGAGACTGAAAACAAGATGGCGGAGTAAAAGAACCTGAGCCCACCTAGTCTCACGAAAACACCAAAATGACAACTAACTGCTGAACAACCATTGACAAAAAAAGACTTGAACCTAACAAAAAAGATATTCTACACCCAAATACAAAGAAGAAGCCACAACGAGACAGTAGGAGGGGAAATTTCAAAATATAATCAAAATCCCATACCTGCCGGGTGGGCGACCCACAGACTAGAAAATAATATATCACAGAGGTTCTCCCACAGGAGTGAGAGTTCTGAACCCCAGGTCAGGCCCTCTAGCCTGGGGGTTGGGCATCAAGAGGAGGAGACCCCATAGCATTTCGCTTTGAAGGCCAGAGGGGCTTTAGTGCAGGAGCTCCACAGGACTGGGGGAAACAGAGACTCCACTCTTGTAAGGCATATACAAGTTTTCACATGCACTGGGACCCAGGGCAAAGCAGTGACTCCAGAGAAGCTTAGGCCAGACCTACCTCTGGGTCTTGCAGGGTCTCCTGGGGATGCGAGGGCGGCTGTGGTTCACTGTGGGGGCAAGGGCACTGGCCACTGATGCCCAGGGAATACTCACCAGCCAGCATGAGCTCTCCCAGAGGTCGCCATTTTCACCCTGAGACCTGGCCCCACCCATAAGTCTGCAGGCTCCAGTGCGGGGACACCTCAGGACAAACAACCAACAAGGTGGGAACACAGCCCCACACATCAGCAGACAGGCTGCCTAAAGTTGACCTGAGCCAACAGCCGCCTATAAACACACCACTTGAGACAGCCCTACCCACCGCAGGGACAAGACCCAGCTCCACCCACCACTGGGCAAGCACAAGTCCCTCCCACCAGGAAGCCTGCACAAGCCCCTGGACCAACTTCACCCACAAGGAGGCAGAACCAAGAAGAATTATGATCCTGCAACCTGAGGAACAGAGACAACAAACACAGAAAGGCAGACAAAATGAGAAAGCAGAGAAATATGTTCCAGACAAAGGAACAAGATAAAACCCCAAAAGAACAACTAAGTGAAGAGGAGAAAGGCAACCTGTGTGAAAAAGAATTCAGAGTACTGATAGTAAAGATGATCCAAGATCTCGGAAAAAGACTGGGGGCACAGACTGAGAGGATACAAGAAATGTTTAATAAATAGCTAAAAACTTTAAAGAACAAACAGAGATGAAGAGTAAAATAACTGAAATGAAAAATACACCAGAGGGAATCAATAGCAGAAAAAAAGAGACAGAAAAACAAGTAAGTGACCTGGAAGACAGATCTCTGGAAATCACTGCCACGGAACAGAACAAAGAAATAAGAATGAGGGACTCCCTTGGTGGTCCAGTGGTTAAGACTCCATGCTCCCAATGCAGGGGGCCCAGGTTCAATCCCTGGTCAGGGAACTAGATCCTGCATGCTGCAACGAAGAGCTGGCATGCCACAACTAAAGACCCCGCATGCAGCAATGAAGATCCCACGTGCTGCAACTGAAAAAAAAAAACACTCCACATGCCACAACTAAAAAGACTTCTCATGCTACAACAAAGATCCCACATGCTGCAACTAAGAACCCGCATGCCGCAACTAAGACCCAGTGCAGCCAAATAAATAAATATTTTTTAAAAAAAGAAAAGGAAAAAGAATGAAAAGAAATGAGGACAGTCTAAGAGACCTCTGGGACAACATTAAATGCACCAACATTCGCACCATAGGAGTACCAGGAGGAGAAGAGAGACAGAAAGGGCCTGAAAAAATATTTGAAGAGGTAATAGCTGAAAAATTCCCTAATGTGGGAAAGGAAACATTCACTCAAGTCCAGGAAATGTGAAGAGTCCCATACAGGATTAACCCAAGGAGGAACACACTGAGACACGTATTAATCAAATTAACAAAAATTAAAGACAAAGAGAAAATATTAAAAGCAACAAGGGAAAAACAACAAATAACATACAAGGGAACCCCTGTAAGGTTATCAGCTGATTTTTCAGCAGAAACTCTGCATGCCAGAAGGGAGTTGCACAATATATTTAAAGTGATAAAAGCGAAAAACCTACAACCAAGAATACTCTACCCAGCAAGGCTCTTGTTCAGGTTTGACAGAGAAATCAAAAGCTTTACAGACAAGCAAAAGCGAGAGAATTCACACAACCAAACCAGCTTTACAACAAACGCTAAAGGAACTTCTCCAGAAGGAAAACAAAATGCCACAACCAGAAACAAGAGAATTACAAATAGGAAAGTTCACCGGTAAAAGCAAACCTACAGAAAAGGTAGAAAATCATCCACACACAAACATGATATCAAAACCAGCAACAGTGAAACGAGAAGAGTACAAATGCAGAATACTGGAAACACATTTGAAATTAAGACACCCACAACTTAAAACAATCTTGTATATGTATAGACTGCTATATCAAAACCTCATGATGGGAATTCACTGGTGGTCCAGCGGTTAGTACTATGCGCTTCCACTGCAGAGGGCCCAGGTTTGATCCCTGGTCAGGGAACTAAGATCCCACAAGCCATGCGGCATGGCCAAAGAAAACCAAAACCAAAACAAAAAAACCTCATGGTAACCACAATCTGAAATTTTACAATAAATACACACAAAGAAGAAAAAGGAGGACTTCCCTGATGGTCCAGTGGTTAAGACTCTGTGATCCACTGCAGGGGGTGTGGGTTCGATCCCTGGTCTGGGAACTAAGATCCCACATGCTGCATGGCACAGGCAAAAAAAAAAATAAAATAAAATAAAGCCATTGCCAAAATTTAAGAAAAAACAAAAAGATTAAGAAAAAGGAATCCAAACACAACTCTAAAGTTAGTCATCAAATCACAAGAGAAGAAAAGAGAAAGAGAAGAAAAAAGACCTACAAAAACAAATCCAAAACAATGAACAAAATGGCAGTAAGAATATACGTATCAATAATCAACTAAAACAAAAAGGGATTAAATGCTCCAACCAAAAGACATAGAGTGGCTGAATGAAGACAAAAACAAGACCCTTATATATGCTGTCTACAAGACACCCACTTCAGACCTAAGGACACATACAAACAAAGTGAGGAGATCGAAAAAGATTTTCCATGCAAATGGAAATCAAAAGAAAGCTGGAGTAGCAATACTCGTATCGGACAAAATAAACTTTAAATTAAAGACTATTACAAGAGACAAAAAAAGACACTACCTAATGATCAACGGGTCAATCTAAGAACAAAATATAACAATTATAAGTATATATGCACCCAACACAGGAGCACCTCAATACATAAGGCAAATGCTAACAGCCATAAAAGGAGAAATCAACCATAACACAATAATAGTCAGGGACTTTAACACCCCACTTACATTAATGGACAGATCATCCAGACAGAAAATCAATAAGGAAACACAGGCCTTAAATGACACATCTGACCAGATGGACTTAAATGATATTTAGAGAGCATTCCATCCCAAAGCAGCAGAATACACATTCAAGTTCACACGGAACATTCTCCAGGATTGATCACATGCTGGGCCACAACGCAAGCCTCGGTAAATTTAAGAAAATTGAAATCATATCAAGCAACTTTTCCAACCACAATGCTATGAGATTAGAAATCAACTACAAGAAAAAAAACAACTGTAAAACACACAAACACACTGAAGCTAAACAATATGCTACTAAACAACCAATGGATCACTGAAGAAATCAAAGAGGAAATCAAAAAATACCTAGAGACAAATGAAAACAAAACCCCAATGATCCAAACCTATGGGATACCTAAAGCAACTAGAGAAAGAAGAAACAAAACCTAAAATTAGTAGAAGGAAAGAAACCCTAAAGATCTGAGCAGAAATAAATGAAACAGGGATAAGGAAAACAATAGAAAAGATAAATGACACTAAAAGCTAGTTCTTTGATAAGATAAACAAAATTGAGACCCTTTAGCCAGACTCATCAGGAAAAAAAGAGAGAGGGCTCAAATCAATAAAATAAGAAACAAAAATGGAAAAATAGGGGCTTCCCTGGCGGCGCAGCAGTTGAGAATCTGCCTGCCAATGCAGGAGACGTGTGTTCGAGCCCTGGTCTGGGAAGATCCCACATGCCGCGGAGCAACTGGGCCCATGAGCCACAACTACTGAGCCTGCGCGTCTGGAGCCTGTGCTCCGCAACAAAAGAGGCCGCAATAATGAGAGGCCCGCACACCGCGATGAAGAGTGGCCCCCGCTTGCCACAACTAGAGAAAGCCCTCGCACAGAAACGAAGACCCAACACAGCCAAAAATTAATTAATTAATTAATTAAAGAAAATGGACAAATAACAGCTGACACCACAGAAATACAAAGGATCATGACAGACTATTACAAGCAACTATATGCCAATAAAATGGACAACTAAGAAGAAATGGACAAATTCTTAGGAAGGTACAATCTTCCAAGACTGAACCAGTAAAAAACAGAAAACATGAACAGACCTATCACAAGTACTGAAATTGAAACTGTGATTTAAAAACTTCCAGGGCTTCCCTGGAAGTGGTTAAGAATCCGCCTGCCAAAGCAGGGGACACAGGTTCAAGCCCTGGTCCAGGAAGATCCCACATGCCTCGGAGCAACTAAGCCCGTGCGCCACAACTACTGAGACTGCGCTCTAGAGCCTGCGAGCCACAACTACTGAGCCCATGTGCCACAACTACTGAAGCCCACGCGCCTAGAGCCTGTGCTCTGCACGCAACGAGAAGTCACTGCAATGAGAAGCCCGCGCGACGCAAAGAAGAGTAGCCCCTGCTCACCGCAACTAGAGAAAGCCCCGCGCGAGCAACGAAGACCCAATGTAGCCAAAATAAATAAATAAATTTTTAAAAAATAAAAATAAAATAAAAACTTCCAACAAACAAAAGTCCAGGGCCAGATGGCTTCACAGGCAAATTCTATCAAACATTTAGAGAAGAGTTAACACCTATCTTCTGAAATTCTTTCAAAAAACTGCAGAGGAAGGAATACTTCCAAACTCATTCTATGAGGCGACCATTACCCTGATACCAAAACCAGACAAAGATACCACAAAAAAAGAAAATTAGAGGTCAACATCACTGATGAATGCTGACGCAAAAATCCTCAACAAAATATTGGCAAACTGAACCCAACAATTCATTAAAAGGATCATACACCATGATCAAGTGGGATTTATCCCAGGGATGCAAGGATTTTTCAACATCCACCAATCAATCAGGGTAATACACCACATTAACAAATTGAAGAATAAAAAACATACGATAGTCTCAATAGACGCAGAAAACTTTTTCACAAAATTCAACACCTATTTATGATGAAAATTCTACAGAAAGTGAGCACAGAGGGAAACTACCTCAACATAATAAAGGCCATATATGACAAACCCACAGCAAACATCATTCTCAATGGTAAAAAACTGAAAGCATTTCCTCTAAGATTAGGAACAACACAAGGATACCCATTCTCTCCACTTTTAGTCAACATAGTTTTCAAAGTCCTAGCCATGGCAATCAGAGAAGAAAAAGAAATAAAAGGAATCCAAATTGGAAAAGAGAAGTAAAACTGTCACTCTTTGCAGATGACGTGATACTATACATAGAAAATCCTAAAGATGCTACCAGAAAACTACCAAAGCTCATCAATGAATTTGGTAAAGTTGCAGGATACAAAATTAATACACAAAGGGACTTCCCTGGTGCTCCAGTGGTTAAGATCCCGCACTTCCACTGCTGGGGGCAAGGGTTCAATCCCTGGTCAGGGAAGCTAAGATCCTGCAGGGTGTACACCACAGCCCAAAAAAAAAAAAAAAAAAGAAACTAACTTAATACACAGAAATCTGTTGTATTTCTACACACTAACAACGAAAGATGAGAAAGAGAAATTAAGGAAGCAATCCAATTTACCATCGCATCAAAAAGAATAAAATACCTAGGAATAAGCCTACTTGAGGAGACAAAAGACCTGTACTACAAAAACTACAAGATGGTGATGAAGAAACTGAAGATGGGGGGGGGGGGGGAAGAAATTAAAGATGACACAAACAGATAAAAAAATATACCATGTTCTTGGATTGGAAGAATCAATATTCTCAAAATGACTACATTACCCAAGGGAATCTACAGATTCAATGCAATTCCTATCAAATTACCAATGGTACCTTTCACAGAACTAGAACAAAAAATTTTGAAATTCATATGGAAACACAAGACTCCGAATAGCCAAAGCAATCCTGAGAAAGAAAAATGGAGCTGGAAGAATCAGGCTCCCTGATTTCAGACTATGCTACAAAGCTACAGTAATCAAAACAGTATGGTACAAGCACAAAGACAGAAATATAGAACAACAGAACAGGATAGAAAGCCCAGAAATAAACCCACAAACCTATGGTCAATTAATCTATTATGACAATATGACAAAGGAGGCAAGAATATACAATGGAGAAAACACAGTCTCTTCAATAAGTGGTACTGGGAAAACTGTACGGCTACATGTAAAACAATGAAACTAGAACATTCTCTAACACCATACACAAAAATAAACTCAAAATGGATTAAAGGCCTAAATATAAGACTGGATACTATAAAACTCTAAGAGGAAAACATAAGCAGAACACTGTGACATAAATGACAGAAGTATCTTTTTGGATCCACCTCCTACAGTAATGAAAATAAAAACAAAAATAAACAAATGGGACCTAATGAAACTTAAAACCTTTTGCACAACAAAGGAAACCATAAACAAAACAAAAAGACAACCCACAGAATGGGAGAAAATATTTGCAAACAAAGCAACCAACAAGGGATTGATCTCCAAAACATATGAACAGCTCATGCAGCTCAGCATCAAAAAAAGGGAACAACCCAATTAAAAACTGGGCAGGAGATCTAAATAGACATTTCTCCAAAGAAGACATACAGATGGCCAAAAAGCACATGAAAAGATGCTCAACATCTCTAATTATTAGAGAAATTCAAATCAAAACTACAATGAGGTTATCACCTCACAGCAATAAGAATGGCCATCATCAAAAAGTCTACAAACAGTAAATGTTGGACAGGGTGTGAAGAGAAGGGAATCCCCCTACACTGTTGGTGGGAATGTAAATTGGTACAGCCACTATAGAGAACAGGATGGAGGTTCCTTAAAAACCTAAAAATAGAGGTATAATACGATCCAGCAATCCCACTCCTGGGCATATACCCGGAGAAAACCATAATTCGAAATGATACACGTATGCCAATGTTCACTGCAGCACTATTTACAACAGCCAAGACATGGACGCAATCTAAATATCCATCGACAGAGAAATGGATAAAGAGGATATGGTACATAAAGACAATGGAATATTACTCAGCCATAAAAAAAAATGAAATAATGCCATTTGCAGCAACATGGATGGACCTATATATCACCATACTAAGTGAAGTCAGACAGAGAAAGACAAATATCACATGATATCACTTACATGTGGAATCTAAAAAAAAAAAAAAAAAAGATACAAATGAACTTACTTACAAAACAGAAACAGACTTACAGACTCTAAATTTAAACAAATTTATGGTTACCAGAGGGGAAGGCAGGGGGAGGGATAAATTGGGAGATTGGGATTAACATATACACACTACTATATATAAAATAGATAATCAACAACGACCTACTGTATAACACAGGGAACACTACTCAATATTCTGTAACAGCTATATGGGAAAAGAATCTGAAAAAGAATAGATATATGTATATGTATAACTAAATCACTTTGCTGTACACCTGAAGCTAATACAACATTGTAAATCAACCATAATATAAAATAAAAAATTAAATCAAAAAGAATGGTAGCTGACATGGGGAAGTTTAAACCCAGTGAGCCTAAACCAAGAGTAGGTACAGATTCAGTTACCATGTTTCCTACTTTGTTTAGCCACCAAGGGATCCAAAAAGATGTGTGACGCACAACAGAAAAGGTGAAAACACTGGCATTTTGTGAATTAATTTTAGAAAAAAGTTTTCCAGCTTTACAGACAAGCAAAAGCTAAGAGAATTCAGCATCACCAAACCAGCTCTACAACAAATGCTAAAGTAACTTCTCTAAGTCGGAAACACAAGAGAAAAAAAAGAACCTACAAACACAAACCCAAAACAACTAAGAAAATGGCAATAGGAACATACATATCGATAATTACCTTAAACGTGAATGGATTAAATGCTCCAATCAGAAGACACAGGCTCGCTGAATGGATACAAAAACAAGACCCATATATATGCTGTCTACAAGAGGCCCACTTCAGACCTAGCGACACATACAGACTGAAAGCAAGGGGCTGGAAAAAGATATTCCATGCAAATGGAAATCAAAAGAAAGCTGGAGTAGCAATACTCATATCAGATAAAATAAACTTTAAAATAAAGAATGTTACAAAAGACAAGGAAGGACACTACGTAATGATCAAGGGATCAATCCAAGAAGAAGATATAACAATTATAAATATATATGCACCCAACATAGGAGCACCTCAATACATAAGGTAACTGCTAACAGCTATAAAAGAGGAAATCGACAGTAACACAATAATAATGGGGGACGTTAACACCTCACACCAATGGACAGATCACCCAAACAGAATATTAATAAGGAAACATAAGCTTTAAATGACACAACAGACCAGACAGATTTAATTGATATTTATAGGACATTCCATCCAAAAACAGCAGATTACACTTTCTTCTCAAGTGCACACAGAACATTCTCCAGGAGAGATCACATCTTGGATCACAAATCAGGCCTCAGTAAATTTAAGAAAGTTGAAATCATATCAAGCATCTGTTCTGACCACAACGCTATGTGATTAAAATTCAATTACAGGGGCAAAAAACGTAAAAAACACAAACACATGGAGGCTAAACAATACATTACTAAACAACCAAGAGATCATTGAAGAAATCAAAGAGGAAATAAAAAAATACTTAGAGACAAATGACAATGGAAACACAACGATCCAAAACCTATGGGATGCTGCAAAAGCAGTTCTAAGAGGGAAGTTTACAGCAATACAAGCCTACGTCAAGAAACAAGAAAAATCTCAAATAAACAATCTAACCTTACACCTAAAGGAACTAGAGAAAGAAGAACAAACAACACCCAAAGTTAGCAGAAAGAAAGAAATCATAAAGATCAGAGCAGAAATAAATGAAATGGAAACAAAGAAAACAATAGCAAAGATCAATAAAACTAAAAGCTGGTTCTTTGAGAAGATAAACAAAATTGATAAACCATTAGCCAAACTCATCAAGAAAAAGAGGGAGAGGACTCAAATCAATAAAATTAGAAATGAAAAAGGAGAAGTTGCAACAGACACTGCAGAAATACAAAGCATCCTAAGAGACTACTACAAGCAACTCTATACCAATAAAATGGACAACCTGGAAGAAATGGACAACTTCCTACAAAGGTATAAACTTCCAAGACTAAACCAGGAAGAAACAGAAAATATGGACAGACAAATCATAAGTAACGAAATTGAAACTGTGATTTAAAATCTTCCAACAAACAACAGTCCAGGACCAGATGGCTTCACAGGTGAATTCTATCAAACATTTAGAGAAGAGCTAACACCCATCCTTCTCAAACTCTTCCAAAAATTGCAGAGGAAGGAACACTCCCAAACTCATTCTATGAGGCCACCATCACCCTGATACCTAAACCAGACAAAGATACTACAAAAAAAGAAAATTACAGACCAATATCACTGATGAATATAGATGCAAAAATCCTCAACAAAAAACTAGCAAACAGAATCCAACAAAACATTAAAAGGATCATACACCATAATCAACTGGGATTTATCCCAGGGATGCAAGGATTCTTCAATATACACAAATCAATCAAGGTGATACACCATATTAACAAATTGAAGGAGAAAAACCATATGACCATCTCAATAGATGCAGAAAAAGCTTTTGACAAAATTCAACACCCATTTATGATAAAAACTCTCTAGAAGATGGGCAGAGAGGGAACCTACCTCAACATAATAAAGGCCATATACGACAAACCCACAGCAAACATCACTCTCAATGGTGAAAAACTGAAAGCATTTCCTCTAACATCAGGAACAAGACAAGGATGTCCACTCTCACCACTATTATTCAACATAGTTTTGGAAGTCCTAGCCATGGCAATCAGAAGAAAAAGAAATAAAAGGAATATAAATTGGAAAAGAAGAAGTTAAACCGTCACTGTTTGCAGATGACATGATACTATACATAGAGAATCCTAACGATGCCACCAGAACACTACTAGAGCTAATCAAAGAATTTGGTAAAGTTGCAGGATACAAAATTAATGCACAGAAATCTCTTGCATTCCTACACACTAATGATGAAAAATCTGAAAGAGAAATTAAGGGAACACTCCCATTTACCACTGCAACAAAAAGAATAAAATACCTAGGAATAAACCTACCTAAGGAGACAAAAGACCTGTATGCAAAAAACTGTATGACACTGATGAAAGAAATTAAAGATGATACCAACAGATGGAGAGATATACCATGTTCTTGGATTGGAAGAATCAATATTGTGAAAATGACTATACTACCCAAAGTAATCTACAGATTCAGTGCAATCCCTATCAAATTACCAATGGCATTTTTTACAAAACTAGAACAAAAAATCTTAAAATTTGTATGGAGACACAAAAGACCCCAAATAGCCAAAGCAGTCTTGAAGGACAAAAATGGAGCTGGAGGAATCAGACTCCATGACTTCAGACTATACTACAAAGCTACAGTCATCAAGACAATATAGTACTGGCACAAAAACAGGAATACAGATCAATGGAAGAGGATAGAAAGCCCAGAGATAAACCCACGCTCCTATGGTCAACTAATTTATGACAAAGGGGGCAAGGATATACAGTGGAGAAAATACAGTCTCTTCAATAAGTGGTGCTGGGAAAACTGGACAGCTACATGTAAAAGAATGAAATTAGAACACTCCCTAACATCATAAACAAAAATAAACAAAATGGATTAGAGACCTAAATGTAAGACCGGACACTATAGAACTCTTAGAGGAAAACATAGGAAGAACACTCTTTGACATAAATCACAGCAAGATCTGTTTTGATCCACCTCCTAGAGTAATGGAAATAAAAACAAAAATAAACAAATGGGACCTAATGAAACTTAAAAGCTTTTGCAAAGCAAAGGCAACTACAAACAAGACGAAAAGATAACCCTAAGAATGGGAGAAAATATTTGTAAATGAATCAACGGACAAAGGATTAATCTCCAAAATATATAAACAGCCCGTGCAGCTCAATACTAAAAAAACAAACAATGTAATCCAAAAATGGGCAGAAGACCTAAATAGACATTTCTCCAAAGAAGACATACAGATGGCCAACAGGCACATGAAAAGCTGCTCAACATCACTAATTATTAGAGAAATGCAAACCAAAACTACAGTGAGGTATCACCTCACACCAGTTAGAATGGGCATCATCAGAAAATCTACAAACAACAAATGCTGGAGAGGGTGTGGAGAAAAGGGAACCCTCTTGCACTGTTGGTGGGAATGTAAACTGATACAGCCACTATGGAGAACAGTATGGAGGTTCCTTAAAAAACTAAAAATAGAATTACCATATGACCCAGCAATCCCACTACTGGGCATATATCCAGAGAAAACCATAATTCAAAAAGACACGTGCACCCCAATGTTCATTGCAGCACTATTTACAATAGCCAGGTCATGGAAGCAACCTAAATGCCTATCGACACACGAATAGATAAAGAAGATGTGGTACATATATACAATGGAATATTACTCAGCCATAAAAAGGAATGAAATTGGGTCATTTGTAGAGACGTGGATGGATACAGAGACTGTCATACAGAGTGAAGTAAGTCAGAAAGAGAAAAACAAATATCGTATATTAACGCATATATGTGGAACCTGGAAAATGGTACAGGTGAACCGGTTTGCAGGGCAGAAATAGAGACACGGTTGTAGAGAACAAACATATGGACACCAAAGGGGGAAAGGGGGAGTGGGATGAACTGGGAGATTGGGATTGACATATATACACTAATATGTATAAAATGGGTAACTAATAAGAACCTGCTGTATAAAAAAATAAAAATGTATTTTGCTTAATCTTTCCTGATATTTGTTCTAAATTGTACCAAAATAATTGGCATGAGGTCTGAATTATCATTCACAGACTGACACCTGTCAAGTAGAAAACTCAACATCAACAGGAAACAGGCTTCACTGAGATTAGGAACTGTAGTCAGTAATCCTGGCTCAGGAACTTACAAGCAGTGAATCCTGACATTCGTTAACCTTTCTCTGTCATGAAGAACATAAGCAAGTAGAAGACATGCACTTATAAGGAAATTAGAGTTTAATTAGAAGAGATAACTAACAGCAAACAATTAAGACCTATAATTAGTAATGTAAGGATCAATTTCAGTGATGAAGAAGAAACAGGTGGGTCAAGAGCGAGGAGGACTCCATGTGGAAACCATTCCCTGGTTAAGCTGACAGCAATGAGCAGCAGAAATTAAGAGAACAAGCTTTCCAGGTAGAGAAATGTAAGAGGGTTTCACTGACGTTTTGGAGGTTCATGATGGGAGACTAAAGAAAGCGAAAATATAAGGGCAAAAAATGTCATTTGCTTTTAAATGACCACCTAAAATGTAACAACTTCTGAGTATTTAATAGCCCAATTTTAAAGAATCCCACCTGCCGTCCTTTTTAAAAAGAAATTTAATTGTCATAAAATACACATTCCATAAAATTTATCCCCTTAACCATTTTTAAGTGTACAGTTCAGTGGCATTAGATACATTCACACTGTTGTGCAATCAATCACCAAAACTTTTCCGTCTTGCAAAACGGAGAGTCTCTACCCATGAAACAACTCCTCATAGCCTCCTCTCCCAGACCCCACCTTCCATTTCTATTAACCTGACTGCTCCAAATATCTCACAGAAGTGGAAGCACACAGCATTTCTCTTTGGTGACCGGCTTATTTCACTTAGCATAATATCCTGCTGTCCTCCATGCACGTCATAGCTAATGTCAAAGCCTGTGTCCAAGTTCTACCACATCCTCAGAGTAGTTCCTTGGCCCTCACACACTGAATTGTCTCATCATTTTAAGCAGCTCCTCCAAAAAGCCTTAGGCTTTCTGAAGAGGCTGTAGACGTGTCTTCTCTCTCAAACACCAATGACTGAAATCCACACCAAACCCACAATTTTTATGATACAACTATATGAAGCAGAAATAATAAAATTAATGAACCAATCAGTGCCTTTTCTCTACACACTTTCAAATACCACCAAATCTTCCCAAATCACTCCTCCACAAATTCATTCCAGCTGCTCCTAATAACCAGCAAACTGTTAAATTCCCTCTTTTCTGGTAGCCTCTACCTATTTTCTGGGCAATATTCATTTCACACTTAATAATGTCTATCATATTATTTTCTAATGGACTCTTTTGCACATTTCCCAGCAAAATGCTAAGGTAGGGAAAGTATCATATACTTTTTAAAAAATAAACTTTGGAGTGTTAAGTATACAGTAAATATTCTATTAAGCTGTATGATAAATTTACTTTAATAAACCAAAAAGGAAAAACATCAAAACCACCAGAAAATAGTAACAACTACTAGTTTTATTGTTGAACGTTTACATCTTATGAAAATAAGTACTGAGATGATCCAGGAAGCCTGTTAAAATCAGTAGCTTACAAGTAAAGACAATATTGTTCTGCAAGGTTAAGATTCTGATTAGATAAATTAAATGGTTAACCACTATAAGAACAGAAGTAACGTATATAGAGTAACATTATCTTCCAAACATGTAGAAGGGAAAAAGTGAAGAAAGAAAACAAGACAAAACCTCAATTCAAAAAAAGGCAAGAAAAGAGAAAGAAAAAGCACAGAAAGTACAAAGTATCAGATGGCAAAAAAAAAAAAAAAAAAGGCCAAATCCATTTTTTCAACAATTATATTATGGAGAGCTTACTAAAAGCCAAATATTGTTTTAGGCACTAGGGATACAGCTGTAAACAAAACACAGAAAAAGAGCGGCTCTCGTGAAACGTCTATCCTAGTGGGGTAAACAGTAATGAACCAGAAAAATGAATAAATCACATGGCACGTCATATGGTAATAAGTACAAGGGCAACGAGTACAATGGAAATGTAAGGGAAGGCTATGTCAGGGAAGACCTCACTGAGAAGGTAATATTCAAAAAAAAAAAAAAAACAGGAGGAAGGGATTAAACCATGTGGACATTTTGACAAAGGAACTGCAACTGTAAACATCCTGAGGTTAGGATGTGCCCGAGGCAACAACATAGAGCAAAGGGGGAGAGTAGCCAGAGATGAGATCAGAGGGAAAGCAAGGGCCAGATCATACAGAACCTTGACGGCCACTCTAAAGAATCTGGATTTTAATCTTAGTGAAATGGGTAGTCCGTGGAGGATTTTTTGAGAGAAGTGAGATAATCTGATTTTTTAAAAAAAAAAGAATCACTCTACATGCGATGGAAAGACTGAAAAAAGAAAAAGCAGACTATTTAAGTGGCTACTGCAGAAATCTAGGTGAGAGATGACTGTAATTTGAATAAGGGAAGGTGCTGAGAAGGGCTTGGGAGTCTGGATAGACTCCGAAGGCCGAGTTCTTGGATCTGTTGATAGATTACATGTGTGGTGAGAAAGAAATGGGTCAAGGATGACGCCGAAGGTTTTACAGGCCTCAACAAATATCTCAGTAATGACAGTGAATGTTAAGTACAATCAGCCTGCCAGTCAAAAGGCAGAGACTGTCCGCTTGGTTTAAAAAAAAAACAAATTCCCCATCAATATGCTAGTTACAAAAGCATACGTAAAGGGACTTCCCTGGTGGCGCAGTGGTTAAGAATCCACCTACCAATGCAGGGGACACGGATTCGAGCCCTGCTCCGGGAAGATCTCACATGCCGCGGAGCAACTAAGCCCCGTGCGTCACAACTACTGAGCCTGTGCTCTAGAGCCCGCGAGCCACAACTACTGAGCCCACGTGCCGCAACTACTGAAGCCCGCGCGCCTAGAGCTCGTGCTCCGCAACAAGAGAAGCCACCGCAATGAGAAGCCCGTGCTCCGCAAAGAGTAGCCCCCGCTCGCTGCAACTAGAGAAAGCCCGCGCGCAGCAACAAAGACCAAACGCAGCCAAAAAAAAAAAAAAAAAAATTTATTTACAAAGAAAACCCTAAAAAGATGAAAACAGTTGAGCCAAGTATCAAATGACAGTGGCCATGGATATATTAACTTAAGACAAAAGAGAAGTCTGTTCTCACCCACAACCTAGAACAGTCCCCGGTTGGTAGTGAGTAATATGTAAAACCTGTAAACGTTCTCCACCTACTTAACGTTATTTCTCCTGCATCACAAATGTTAAAGGATTTGGACGGTCAGGACTGTTTCTCTAACCTGACACCAAGTCGTGGGTCGCCTGTGCCAATTTCACCTCTTGCAGAGTGACAAGTCAGTACGGCTTTTCTGTGAAGTGCAGTGCGGGGCTACCACTCCCGCTCGCCCGCCGCGGGCCCCGGCCCGGGACACCGCTCGCCCCCACGGACGCCTCCTCTGGACCCGGCGCAGCTGGGTTCGCTCAAAGCCCCAGGAAGCAGGCAACGCCCGGCCACCTAGGAAGTTTCTAAAGGCAAAACAGACAGAGAGCCTCGCAGGCGTGCACCGGTCACGAGCCAGCCAGGAACGCACGGCTCCCTCCGCTCCCCAGACCCCGAAGAAGCTCACCTACCTGCGGTCCGCCAGGGTGGTCTGAGCGGCGGCCCCCGTCTCGCGTCTTGCCCCAGGGCAGCTTCCGGCTCTGGGCGGAAGTGCTCCTTTAGGAAGAGAGGAAGTCCCGCCCCCTCGGGAAGGAGCGGCGGCAGCTGGAGCTCAGTGGTAATTATCAGCTAGGGTCTGGGGAGCGGAAGGTGTGGTCAGAGCGCCCAAACCCAGCCGGTCCTGTGCTGCTCAAGCGATTCCCCGAAACCCGGGATGACAGAACGACGCAAGGGACGCGCAGGTTCCAGTTTACTTGTTATCACGGAAGCGAGTTACAAGTCCTGTATGAGATTCAGTTCCACGTTCATTGAGAATCTACCACGTAGGAAGCCTGTGGTGTTCACAGAGAAGAATGTAGGGTTGATTCCACAAAAACTAGGGGAAGAAAATTAACTCGCTGAATCGCAAAGCAGGATGAAAGGAAATGCAGTAATAGAAAAAGCAAATTCCGTAGGCATGTTAATTTCTAAGAGTTTTCTCGTATCTCAAGAGTTGTGAGGATCAAATGAGATGATGCATAAATAAACGTTTAGCTGTGGAGCCTGGTACATGATTAAAGCATATAATACCCATAGTATTGTTATCGTTGGTGAAAATAAAAGAGGCCTTTAACCCAACCAAAGGGAAATTGAATAACACTTCAGGGAGGTAGCCTTCAAGCTGAATGTTAAATTTAAGCAGAATTTCAGCACATAGAGATACCAATTATGAAGCTGTAAAAACTGCTTTTGTTGATTAATGAAACGGCATAGGCTAAAAAAACTTGTTCCAAAAAACAAACTTTCAGAAGCTTTATTGTTTGAAATCATACGAGTAATAATGGAACATCCCAAGTCTGCCTGGCAGAGCTGAGTCCTGGGGATCATTTTGACACTTTGCCAGCCCAGGCATAGTGCTTCAAATAAGAAATTTTCAGATATAACATTCCACATTTATTTTAACTTTATGGTTTTCAAGGGTACATGACCTTGGAGTCGGCTTCACAGCTCAGGCCTGAGCCTGCTTAATTCTTATCTATTAATACACTCCACCAAATCCTATGCTATGTCTGCCTCTTCCTTTTTGTTTTTTTTTCTTCCAGTTAAACTCCCCCAGTTCCTTTGGTGGGTGGTTTTCCTTGTTTCAGCAACTTAATAAATTTTGTTAGACTACAGGTTTGACTCAGATGGCTTTATCAGATGGGCTTTATCACTATTTATTTTGATTAAGCCTCCTGTACTCATGAAGGTTGGAGGACAACTTTGGCCCCAACTTACACAAAAACTGAAGCAGAATAAAGGTAAGTTATTTACTGACATTCAGCTGTGTCCTGAGAAGAGCTGTGCACTTTCTAACTGGAGAGTTTTAAATTATCTTCCGGCAGAGAATGGCCACACTTTTTGAAGATTATTGGCATCCACCAAATTCAGACCAGCCCCACAACAGATATAGGAAGCATGCACCTTCCTTTTCTTTGTAAAATATTTTCCTGTCTCCACTGAGTTGTGACAGTACTTGCCTGGTTTTGCCTAGAGTGAAAGAATGATCCCTCTCTGCCTTCTGTCCTTTTCTCGAGACATTGATCCTGTGCACTGCTGCCTCAACCATGTTATCTCCTTGAAGTGCTTTCTCTGCTAAAGTTTTTCCCTAAAAGAGATCTATATACCCTGTCTCTCATTCCTCACCCTCCTCTCACTTTAATCTTTTTCAACCTGGCCTTCTGGCTTCTCTCTTCCCTCCAGTTCTTCCACAATTATCTTTCAAATATCACCACTGACTTCAGATCACCAAGGTGGTTTCTTAGTCCTCATATCCCTTGATTTCTCTATAGCATAGGCTGATAGGGTTACTTATCCCCCTTTGTTGTAAAGATCATATTTAAAGCACTGTCTCAAAAAAGTGCAAACTTAAAATATCAAATATTTGTAATGCAATTCATTTTAAGTCTCATCATTCATGCATCAGGTAAATAAGTGCCAGCTCTGCACCAAACACTATTTTTAGGCACTGGAGATCTAGCAGAGAAAAAGAGATGTAATGTTCCGGTTCTGGACAAATGTATATCTTAATGGTATGAGACAGATGATATATAAATAAAATGAATAAGATAATTTCAGATTATGTGAGGTGCACTAAAGGAAACAGATGGTTCTGTGATAATATGTTACAAACTGGAAGTAGGAAGTAAGTAAGGGGAGGATAACTTTCAAGGTGACATTTGAACTGACAGCTGCAAGATAAGAAGGATCAAGCAATGTAAAAAAAAGAAAAAAAACTGGAGGAAGATCTTTCTAGTTCTATAGGTAAACAGGAGTGGGAAGCAGGGCTGAGGGAGGATTAAGAGGGTCACTTACGGTGAATTCCCTGGTGGTCTGTGGTTAGGACTTGGCGCTTTCACTGCCAAGGGACCTGGGTTCCATCCCTGGTCGGTGAGCTAAGATCAGCAAGCCGAGTGGCCAAAAAAAAAAAAAAAGAGGGGTCACTTACGAGCTATTGTAGTCATTTCATCTGGGGCACAAAAGGAAATGGTGGCTTAAACCAGAGAGGTTGGAGCAAAACTGGAAGACTGTGGGGTCACCACTGCTGAGAAGTCAAGCTAGATGAGAAGAGAGAACCATTCGCTAGATTTCACAAAATAAATGTCAGTGTCACTGACTAGAGCAGTTTTGGTAGAGTAGCAGCCTCAGGAGCCAGACTGCAGTGAGCTGAAGTGGAAAGGAGGTTGAGGGAGCACAGCTAAATGACTCTTCAAAGAAGAGACCTTCTAATTGCCATACTGATTGAACGTTTTTCAGTCAATATCCTATCGGGTATCTCTACTGCATTACACTTGAATGGTTCACTCCTTCAAACCACATGCTTTCTTTCCAGTGATTATTTTTTGGTTTTGTTTTTCTTTTCTTTTCTTTTTCTTTTCTTTGTTGTGGTCGTTGTCATTGACCGGGAGTTAAAAAATAACTTTGGAAATCTGATGACAGCTATCCACATACATGCAAATTTCGCATATAATTTCAGGGAGTTAATTAATCCTTTGAAGACAGTTAATGGGCCCCAGAGACGTCCATGGATCACAGATTAAGAACCTCCTCTCTTTTCAATTAGCTGGTCTCTTCCTTCGTGGTTTCCTTATTCCTTTAATGGTTCCCTCCTTGATAACTGTCCTTGATGGCTGCTCTTCTTGGGCTACATCCTCTCTCAGTGACTACATCTACTTTCTTGATTTTTGTCACTGGGACCATGACACCTATTTTACTTTTTTTTAAAAATTTATTTATTTTTGGCTGTGTTGGGTCTTCGTTTCTGTGCGAGGGCTTTCTCCAGTTGCAGCGAGTGGGGGCCACTCTTCATTGCGGTGCGCGGGCCTCTCACTATCATGGCCTCTTGTTGCGGAGCACAGGCTCCAGACGCACAGGCTCAGTAGTTGTGGCTCACGGGCCTAGTTGCTCTGCGGCATGTGGGATCTTCCCAGACCAGGGCTCGAACCCGTGTCCCCTGCATTGGCAGGCAGATTCTCAACCACTGTGCCACCAGGGAAGCCTCCCTATTTTACTTTTTAAAAAAAATTTGTTTTATTGAAGTAAGGTCAATTTACAATGTTATGTTAATTTCTGCTGTACAGCAAAGTGATTCAGTTATACATACGCATACATTCTTTTTCATATTCTTTTCCATTATGGTTTATCACAGGATATTTAACATAGTTCCCTGTGCTGTAGGATCTTATTGTTTATCCATTCTCTTTTTTTTTTAAATAAATTTATTCATTTATTTATTTATTTTTGGCTGTGTTGGGTCTTCATTGCTGCACGTGGGGTTTTCTTTAGTTGCAGCAAGTGGGGGCTACTCTTCGTTGCGGTGCGCGGGTCTCTCATTGCGGTGGCTTCTCTTGCTGTGGAGCACAGGGGCTCTAGGCGCGCGGGCTTCAGTAGTTGTGGCACGCGGGCTCAGTAGTTGTGGCTCGTGGGCTCTAGAGCACAGGCTCAGTAGTTGTGGCGCACAGGCTTAGTTGCTCTGTGGCATGTGGGATCTTCCCGGAGCAGGGATCGAACCCGTGTCCCCCGCATTGGCAGGTGGATTCTTAACCACTATGCCACCAGGGAAGTCCTGTTTATCCATTCTATATATAATAGTTTGCATGTGCTAATCCCAGACTCCCAGTCCAGTCCTCCCCCATCCCCCGCCTTTGGCAACCACAAGTCTGTTCTCTACGTCTGTGAATCTGTTTTGTAGAAAAGTTCATTTGTGTCATTTTATATTCCACATATAAGTGATATCATATGGTATTTGTCTTTCTCTTTCTGACTTACTTCACTTAGTATGATAGTCTCTAGGTCCATTCATGTTGCTGCAAATCCATGTTTCATTCTTTTTATGGCTGAGTAGTATTCCATTGTGTATATATACCACATCTTCTTTGTTCATTCATCTGTTGATTGACACTTAGGTTGCTTCCATGTCTTGGCTATTGTAAATAGTGCTGCTATGAACATTGGGTGCATGTATCTTTTTTGTTTGTTTGTTTTGGGTTTTTTTGGCTGCACTGCAGGGCTTACGGGATCTTAGTTCCCTGACCAGGGATTGAACCTGGGCCAAGGCAGTGAAAGTGCTGAGTCTTAACCACTGTTTGCCAGGGAATTCCCAACTATTTTTAGTTTTTTGAGGAACCTCCATACTGTTCTCCATATTGGCTGCACCAATTTACATTCCCACCAACAGTGCAGGAGGGTTCCCCTTTCTCCACACCCTCTCCAGCATTTATTTGTAGACTTTAATGATAGCCGTCCTGACCGGTGTGAGGTGGTACCTGACTGTAGTTTTGATTTGCATTTCTCTAATAATTAGAGATGTTGAACATCTTTTCATGTGCCTGCTGGCCATCTCTGTGCATGATGCCTACTTTAGTACACAAGCCCTTTGGAGTTGTAGGGTAACGTAAAAGAAAATCAAGATCAGTTAAACCCATTCAATTTCCGGAGATTTATTTGATTTCACAGTGTCTTACTGGACACCATAGGAGTTGAGGCTATGAATAATTGTTCATAAGGACATCCTGAAAAAGATTTATATAAGAAAAAAAATCAAAAGCTAATTCTTTTATTGTAACATTTTACAATCTTCTTCCATATCTGTCCTCCTCACAGCTCCATCCCAAGGAGGAGTCAGCCTTCCACGGGGTCTTCACAGTGGCGGAGGTTTATCATACCAAGTTCTCTCCAGCCTTCTTCTAAGGAACTTTTGGTACCTTCTGATGTGCAACTTTTCATCTTGGCATGTGGTTGTGAAGGTTATTTTTATGTGTCAACTTGGCTAGGCCATTGTACCCAGATATTTGGTCAACACCAGTCTCAATGTTGGCTGTGAAGGTATGTTTTAGATGAGATCAACATTTAAATCAGCAGACTTTGAGTCAAGCAGATTGCCCTCCATTATGTGGGTGAGCCTCACCCAACTGGTTGAAGGCCTTAAGTGACAAAGACTAAGGTCCCCCGAGGAAGAGAGAATTCTGTTTTTCCTGAAACACATGGCCATGCAACATTGGGAAAATATCAAGGTTCTTTTCATGAAGTTGAAGTGAGGGATGACTGTTAGGAAGATAAACAACAGCTGCCATAGATTCAATTCAATATCTCCTCAGATCTCTCCAGTGATACTACTTACAGATTATGGTTTGTCTTATTTTATTTTAAGGTGTTCTCTGTTTTTTCTGTTTCCTCTAATTTGAGTTTTTCTATATTTTTCTTGTTTCGTTTTTGCTTTTTTTTTTTTTTTTTTCCCCTTGGTCTTTCTCTGTCATACTGCAGGTATTCTATAAATGTGTGGGAGTTTCTGGTTGTCCATTTGTGTTTAAGACAGAATGAGGCATGAGAAATGCTAAATGTGAGCTAATGGGAGCTCAGCTTATGCAAGCAGGGCTGGCTGGCTGACTGGTAAGTTTCAACGTCATGTGATTGGGAAGGGAGCAGCCATGATGCTCCAGGAAGGCTCCCTGATGCCGGAACAGAAGAATGTAGCTCTTTGACACCAATACCTTTCCTATTTGCTCAAATTCTTCCCAGAAACTCACTTCTACTTCTCTAAAAAGATGTCTTACTCTTTTGCTTGAGGATAAAATATCTGGCAGTGATGATTTAGTTTGCCCATTGGGGTGTAAGGAAGAGGTAGCGTGGGGAGATGTACCCTTCCATTTACAGACTATCAATTAATTTCTGTTTTCATCCACATTTATCTCTCCAGTCCTCTTTGTTGACAAGTATAGAGCTGTTCCAGTTAGTTTCCTATTACCACAAACTTAGTGGCTTAAACAACATATATTTATTATATAGAGTTCTGTAGAAGTCCAACACTTCTCAAGGTATCAGCAGGGCTGTGTTCCCTTCTGGAGACTCCAGGGGAGAATCTGTTTCCTTGTCTTTATAGTTTCTAGAAGCCACCTGCATTCTGTGGCTTGTGGTCCCCTTCCTCCATGTTCAAAGGCAGAAACTGTGGGTTGAGTCCTTCTCATCACACCACTCTGACTTTGGTTCCAATGTCACATCTCATTCTGACTCTCCCCTTCTGCCTCCTTCTCCTTTGAGGAAGCTTGTAGTTACTGATGGGTCCACCTGGATAATGCAGGATAATCTCCCTATTCTGAGATCATCGATTAGCAACCATAATTTCTCTTCAACCTTAATTCCCCTTTCCCATGTAATCTAATCTATTCACCAGCTCTGAGGATGAGGACGTGGACATCGCTGGGGGTCCATTATTCTGCCAAGTACTTTCAGTTCTCCTGAGCCTGCTGGGTCCTGTTTCAGCCACAACCCCTTCTCTACATAGCCTTAGCTCTGGCCATATCCCCACTGCTTACATCAATCAGCAGTCTTTCTGCTTTCTGTATTCCAGACATTTTTTGGAATTTCTCATCCACTAACAAAGCCCTTCCAATTCTCAAGGTTATTTTGATATTTTAGCCTTTTTATTCTTTTTCTTTCCTTTTAGTATTCTCTCAAGAGGGAGAAAAGATAAACACGTACTCAGTCCAGCATCTTGAAAAGGACAAATGTTCTTTTTTCACTCCCTTCTTGCAGGGCTAGCAGAAAATTTAATCTCAGTCAGTGTTAGGGCCTCCTTACCTCTCAACTGCAGGCATCAGACTCCATTGGCAGGTTTATTATTGAAGCCAACAGTGATCCCTCAAAGCCTGGCACTTTTCTGCTTCCCTGTCTCAGGAAGAGGGCGGGAATGTTACTGTCTAGTCCATCCTCCATGAAGTCTTGCTCACCTCCTACAGTACTACCAACAACCATGGGAACTTCTGGCTTTTGTTCCCTTCCCAGGAATCTCTCCTCTCTCCTCTGTTCTGTTTGCCCTTAAAGTCACTGCTCCTTTTCTCTGTGTCTCCCTTCCAGTACACCTAGCCTGATCTCTTCAACAGGCTCAGGAAAATTAATTCAGAAAGGAAGTGTTTTACAAGAGCCTTCTTTTAGCTTTATCATCATAATACTTCCCTGAAGCAAGAAAGTACAAAATGGACTGGGTACCTTTCTGTAACTAAAGATGGAAAAAATAGAGGGAAAAGAACACGAATATATAAAAATTATCTTGCTACTATATATTGTACGTATAGTATACAGATAGTTTTGCCACATTAAATCACTGAACTGTGACTTAATCAATTCATATTGATGAACATTTGTTACTTTTTTTCTATTACAAATAATGCTGCAGGGACTTCCCTGGTGGTTCAGTGGAGATCCCACTTGCCTCCCGGCCAAAAAACCAAAACATAAAACAAAAGCAATATTGTAACAAATTCAATAAAGACTTTAAAAATGGTCCACATCAAAAAAAAATCTTAGAAAAAAACAAATACTGCTGCAATGAATATACTTTTATGTACATTTCTGTACAACTAAGGGAGTATATCTTAAGAATATACTCCCTCTTCAAAATGTAAAACAAAGGTACCATATGACTCATCTAGGTATTTAACTTTCTTAGTTGGCTTGGGCTGCTGTAATAAAATACCACAAATCGAGTGGTTTATACAACAGAAATTTATTTGCTCACAGTACTGGAGGCTGGAAGTCCAAGATTAAGGTGCCAGCTGATTTGATTCCTGGTGAGGGCTCTCTTCCTGGTTTGCAGGTGGCCACCTTCTTACTGTGTCCTCACATGGCGTAAAGAGAGAAAAGGGCTCTCTTGGGTCTTTTTTTTTTGGCCGCACAGCATGTGGGATCCTAATCCCCCAACCAGGGATTGAACCTGCGCCCCCTGCATTGGAAGCGCAGAGTCTCAACCACTGGACCTCCAGGGAAGTCCCCTTGGGTCTCTTCTTGTAAGGAAATTAATCCTATTGGATCAGATTCCCACCCTTATGACCTCATTTAACCTTAATTACTTCCATAAAGATCCATCTCCAAATACAGAGATACTGCAGGTTGAGGCTTCAACATATAAATTTTGGAGGGACACAAACATTCAGTCCATAATATTACCCAAGAGAAATGAAAATATATAGCCACAGAAAAACCTGGACACAAATGTTCATAGCAGCATTATTCATAAAAGCCAAAAAGTAGGAACAATCCAAATGTCCATCAACCGATGACTGGATAAACAAAATGTGGTATTTTCATATAATGGACTATTATTCAGACTTAAAAATTATTGAAGTTATCATATAAGTAGTATGGATGAACCTTGAAAACATTATGCTAAATGAAAGAAGCCAGTCACAAAAGACCATGTAGTATATGATTCCACTTACATGAAACAACCAGAATCGGCAAGTCTATAAATACAGAGAGTAGGTTAGTGACTGCCTCGGGTGGGGGTTAGGGGTGGAGTGGGGGAAATGGGAGTGAGTGCTAATAGTGATGGTGGTTTCTTTCAGGGGAAGCAAAAATGTTATCAAATTAGATTGTGGTGATGATTGCATAACCCCATGAATATACTAAAACCCACTGAATTGTATCCTTTAAAAGAATTATGTGGTGTGTGAGTCAATAAAGCTGTTTCTAAAAAACTATATATAAGTATAAATATATATACATATATATGTGTGTATATATAAGATGAGAAGCAGATTACAGGGAGCTTTGACTGTGAAGCTAAAGTGTTTGTCCTAAAAGGAAATGATTTGTGAATAGAGGCATAAAGTGAAACCAAATTAATTAAGATTAGTTTGGCAGTTCTGTGCAACATGGGCTGAAGGAAGAGAAGGGATTCCAGTAAAACAAGTTAGGTGACATTAATTATCCATATATGCTATGATGATACTCCAAGGCAGGAGGAAATGATTGGTTTGATCTTTTGTTTGTTGCAGCAGTTACTAGCTAAATGATACTCCTGTCTGAGCCATGATGTAACACAGTAAACTGCAATAAATTCTCCCAACAACTTCCTCATTAAAGTGATAGTCATGGGACTTCCCTGGTGGTCCAGTGGTGAAGACTCCATGCGTCCAATGCAGGGGGCGCAGGTTCGATCCCTGGTTGGGGAACTAAGATCCCACAGGCCGTGCAGCGTGGCCAAAAAAATAAAATGAAATAAATTGATAGTCATAGGTGACTTGTGGTCTCAATAAATTGAAAATTTCTCCTAATATTAATGACATTCTTTTGCTGAATCCTCTCCTGGTTTCCTCTGAACTACCAGGAATTATATTCAAAATTTTTCTAAGCCTTATAATAGTGTCTAAAATCATATATTTTATATATCTTTAGTGCTAAGTCATTTAGTGAATGCTGTCATTTTATTTTTGTTCTTCTTCGATCCAGAGCTTTACAAACTTAAATTGGCCAGGTTTCAGGATTCAATAAATTGAACAAACTTAAAAAAAATTACGCTTTCATGTCTGTTATCAAACCACAAATGCATTTTCATAAACCGTATTAGAAAATCTATTAGTTTGCCTCTTAGAATAGCTACTTTGTTTTGTTTCAAAGGGCTTATCATTATTTGTTTCAATAACCTTCTGCTTCATTTTCAGTTTCCTTTAGTTTGACTTTTTGACTTTATCTGTCCACTTTAATAAATCATTTCTTTCTTGTAAAATATGGACAGCTGTTAGAATATAATTTACTAAAGCTAAATCTTTTTAAATTTTTTACTTTTCAAATTTTAACTATTCCCATTTTGCAATTTCTATTATGTGACTTTACAAGTTTTGCTGAGATTTACAAATTACTTTTGTAGCTTACCATTAGTACTGCTTTGCCCATTGAGGTCTAAATAGCTTCCATTATCCACTATACCAATTTTCAATTCTTCAGATATATTTTTCTTTCTGTACAGTAACAAATATAATTCAAAGAAAATAAATGGGTCATTCTCCTCAAGCATAGAGTGCTTTATAAACAATGTGCATGACAAGGCAGGTAGTGCTGCAAATGTTTCCCAGATATCTCTATGACAAGATGCCCATTAAACACTCTACACAATTAACTTTAACTAATGGGTTAATATGGAAATTTGTATTACTGATTTTTGCTTACTGCACGTGCTATTATAATCTTTACCAAGAGTATAGTAAAATTATGCCATACAACTGTAAGGTCCAATATAGTCAATCACATAAAAGCTGAGGTTGCATCATTACAAGATTTAATGAAATATCCAAAGCAAGTGTGCAGTTAGCCAACTGGAGGTGGTGGGAGGTTGAGGAGCCAAATGCCAATTGCATTCTATCTGAGTTCATATTATTGTAGGGTTCGTTATCATGAGTCCTTTTCTGTATTCCATCCACCAAATATCAGCCCTGCATGTATGGCAATAAAGGCTGTTCTAAGTGCCATAGTGAAAATGAAAAGGAAGTGAAAATGGAAAGTAATGGACAGATAAGAGACATCTCAAAGGACAAGTCTATAGGACTTGGGAGGACTGGATAGGAGGCAAGGGTAAGAAATAAAGACACTCCTGGATCACTTTAAGAATGACAATGGTGATACAAGAGGCGGGGGTAGAAGTGGTTTCATTCCATTATTTGGCTTGGTAAAGGGATAGGGAGGGAGGTATAAGTTGGTTTTAAATATGTTGATTTCAAGCTGATAACAGAAAACTCAGATGAACAGTTAAAATATAGGACTTCAATATGAGGAGGTCAGGGTTTTGATACAATGGTAATTATGGACAAAATTGAAAGTAAACAGTCTAAGAATGCTTTCAGAAGGGAAAACATTAAGAATCATTAGAGAATTAGAGGTAGAAGAACCACATTAACATAAAAGCTAACACTTGAAGTTTATGATATCTTTTCACATACATTATATTTAATGGAACCCTTGAGAGGTGGGAGATTAGTTTCAAGTAGATTTATTCATTCACAAGTATTTATTAAGTGCTACTGAGAAGAGGAGGGTAAGTCGCAGTCCTTGCCCTTAATGAGTTTCTAATCCAATGGGAGAAGCAGGCATGTAAACAAGAAATTAGGGGCCCTGATTCCAGCACTAACAATACTGTTTAATAATTGGCTACTTACTTCCCAGTCTCCATTACAGGAAAATCACATAAGGCTAAGAGATAGTGTCTATCACTCTTCTATCTCCAAAGCCTAGCAAAGGATTTAGCTTATAGGCACTCAAGAAGTATTCTAAATGAAATGAATGAAAAACAGAATAGTGTCTCAGCAATGACGAACATTATTTTCTGGCAGAGTATAACGTGTGTGGGGAGAGTAAAATATTAGGAAATATGGTTGAAGTTGTTTGGAGTTCAGATTTTGGAAAGCCTTATATACTCTGCCAAGGAATTTACAGGTGGCAGTATTGAGGATTCAGAGAATTTAAAACATGGGAATGACATAATCAGATTTGCTCTTTGGAAAGACAACTTTGGTTGGAGTGTGAAGGATAGACTGGAGTGGGTAGAGGTTATAGGAGGGAAGCTGTTTAGTACATTATTACAATAGACCAGTGCTTTCTAAACTTTTAAACATATTTAAGTGTGCATTTAAAATGGGAGGCCAACAGTACAGAAGAGCAAAGTGCTCTGACCTGTATTCAAGGTCCTGGCTGTGCTCAGTAAATACCTGAAGAAAAAAACATAAAACAGGTGGTACCTAATAGGTCCTTCACAAATGTACATTTTCTTCCCTCTTTCCTTCCTCTCAGTGTACTGATTAAAACAGAGCCAATGGATAAATCTTGAGGATATAAGGCAGGGAATGAAATAAGGCCCTCAAGAGGCAGAAAGAGAGGGAATCAACAGGCGAGCTTGTTTGGTCTAGGGCAGGAGGACAAACAACTTTTCTTGAGATGAAAGGCAGACCTAAGTAAGCATAGGGGAGGAAGGTTAGAAGAGTTTACATTTAACAGGAGAAGAATGGAGGAGGAGGAGGGAATGCTAGATTGACAAATTTCATTTATTTTTAATTCTTTTGTAAATTTATTTATTTTTGGCTGTGTCGGGTCTTCGTTGCTGTGCGTGGGCTTTCTCTAGTTGCGGCGAACGGGGGCTACTCTTTGTTGCAGTGCGCGGGCTTCTCATTGCAGTGGCTTCTTTTGTTGCGGAGCATGGGCTCTAAGCGCGCGGGCTTCAGTAGTTGTGGTGCATGGGCTTAGGTGCTCCGCAGCATGTGGGATCTTCCAGGAGCAAAGACTGAACCCGTGTCCCCTGCATTGGCAGGCAGAGTGTCAACAACTGCGCCACCAGGGAAGTCCCTAGATTGACACATTTTAAACCTCCATCAGGATTAGATGAAAAATAAAAGGGCTATTGAGGTTTTAATACATTAATTTGCAATGGCTACAGCAGTTGTGAAAACGTTCCCCAGCAGCACTTGGCAACGTGGGAGGAGCAAAGCACGTGGACCGTTGGATTCATGCAGGATTGGGAACTGGCAGGATGAGAGGGGCCTAAGGAAAGGAGGAAAGTGATCCGAGAAAGCTCTTGAAAGGCTCCCTGAAATGAACGACTATAGGTTATAGGTTAAGAAGAGAAGGAAGTCGAGTAAGGAAGTTGACAGAGTGGAATAAGAGAAGAGCTGATGTATTTAAAATCTTGCTGAGGTCTGAAAGTCATTTATAGCAACATAACTAGCCTTCATTCTTTTGATTTTGCCAACAAAGAAAATCAATTTGATTTTCTTCTGTATTAACTATCATGACTACGGTTCAAGTGAAAAGAATAGATTTTTGATGATTTAATACATAACTCTTTTTATAAGTCCCCAAGTCAATGCCAAGCATTTCTGTCACTGAAAGGCAAGATAAAAATGACAAAAGAGGGCTTCCCTGGTGGCACAGTGGATAAGAATCTGCCTGCCAATGCAGGGGGCATGGGTTCGATCCCTGGTCCGGGAAGATCCCACATGCCGCGGAGCAACTAAGCCTGTGTGCCACAACTACTGAGCCTGCGCTCTACAGCCCGCAAGCCACAACTACTGAAGCCCACGCGTGCCTGGAGCCAGAGGCTACTGCAATGAGAAGCCCGCGTACTGCAACGAAGAGTAGCCCCTGCTCGCCGCAACTAGAGAAAGCCCGCGTGCAGCAACAAAGACCCAACACAGCCAAAAATAAATTAAAAAAAAAAAAAATGAGAAAAGAATCATGAGTAGCACCAGGCCAAAATTAATTTGATTTGGTAAGAAATAATCTACTTAAGCAATCGTTATACTTATAGGTAAACAACTTCATTTCTATATAGTTAGCATTAGATCTTTTTTAATATCAAGTTTGTTATAGGTTCATAAAAACAAAGTTCAAATATCCATAGTATAACACAAATATGTATGATTTTCAGAAGAGCTTTCCTTGGATCAATTAAAATGGAAGATTCAAATTATTCTAAAAGTTAGTAAAGGCAATACCCAACTTTTCAAAAAAGATTTAGGTTGAGTGCTTTGGTGAGAATTTCTCATACAAAAATACGGTGGTTTGATCTAAGATAACACACTGTACAACCAATCAAGCAAAATGTAATGCTACTGAGAAGTACAAACTTTCATTTTGGGATGTCAGTGACACTTCTCATACAGAAATCAGGGTCTCTTTTTTCATACCTCTTGTGCCATAAGATGGCTCCAGGGGCTGAGGGCTTAAAATGAAACAAAAGGGATAGTCAGGGTTAAGGCACTATAAAGCTAACTGTGCCTGATAGTGTAGCCTTTGGCTAATTTTCAGTCAGGCACTAGCTCTCAGGTTAACACTTTTCTTTCCTTTAATCATAGAGATTAAAGATGCCTACTTCCTTTTCCATTCAAGCACCAACTGCCTACAGCGGGGTTAACGATGCGGGTGGGAAGGAAAAGGACAGTTCCCCCAGCTTTTGTACTTGTGAGCAAACAGCTCTTTTATGATTTTTACTACTAATGATAAGACAGTATAAAAAGGTTTAAAGGCTCCTTCCTAAAATACTTTTTCCATGTACCTTTTTTCCCCCCACAAATGGAAAGATACTGCTGTACCCAGATACTAATTAGTTTTGAGGCACAAGTTACATTAGAAGGAAAAAGAATTTGGGCTAGTGTGTAAATTTCATTCAGTGGAGACTCCTTGGTTAAATAAACAGCAGAATTTGCTGGGTTGGGAGGAAGGAAAAGAGGCCCAGAATGCTTACTGCTTGTCACTGTCAGCTTTCTCATGGAAGACTTTACTAAGGGAGTTTCCAGGGAGGAGAATGAGCTATTCTAAGCAACGACATTTAGGAAGAAAGAGGAGTTCCTGTGGTGTTTGGGCCAGCTAGCTATAGAAACTGGTCCCAAGTAGTCAATGGCTTGGAAATGGGGTAGATGAATTGTGAACTGCCCGTATAGTACAGTTAGGAAGTATGTGGATAAAAATGCCTGGAGCTGAAGTCTTCTTTATTGACAGAATCAACAGAACATGCATGGCAGAGTTGGCCACAACGTCCCAACACAGCACATTCTGACATTCAAATTAGACTCATTTAAACGTGGCTCCTTTTGATTCCTTCAACTTGGTACTATGATTATCTGTACGCGGGGATTCTATATTCAAACAACCTCACTCACATCACCACTATCACTCAGTTTTTGGAGACTAACAGCTTGGTCCAAATTCTAAAAAAGGTAATAGGCTAAAAGACAAAAAAAAAAAAAAAAAAAAAGTCAACTAGGCTATCAGGCCTAATCAAGAATGGCTTAATATTATTCATTCTCTTCTTTGAACATTTTACTTAAGTGTTTTACTAGAGCTACTAGCTCAGGGTTCCCACCACGTGCATCGATTTGTTCATAGGCTTTAGATTCAAGCTCTTTAAGAGTATTCCGAGTGTATTCAAAAGAACCTACGTTCTCAAGATAATGTACACAGTATTTTTTAACATCTACATTTTCGGTTCTCTGGCGCAAGATATTCTGCACCTGGGTGCTTTCAGGCCTTGACCAAATAGCATGAATAGTAGGGAATGAGAACTTTCCCTCTGTTAGATCTTCACAAAAGCTTTTGTTTTCACTATATTCTTTGGAGTGTAAATTAGCATAATCATCCCTGATTTGGAAAAAGAGCCCAAGTGTATTCAGTAGTGGCTTTAAATCTTCTTTGTAATCAGAGAACAACTGCATGAGACCTACTGCTAATCCAAATAGTCCTCCTGTCTTCTGCAGCACCATTGCTTTATATTCTTCTTCAGTGGGGCAAGTGTAATTATCCCTCCAGTAGATATCCAGGCCTTGTCCCTGATGGAGTTCTAAAAGCTGGCGGGTAAAAAGCTTTACTGCATCTGGGTGATCAAGGGTTAAGACTTTCTCTAGGCCAAGAAAATATACATAATTGGCAGAATTGATGACAGATGGAATTCCATAGATGCTGTGTGCCACTGGAAAGCCACGACGGAGTTTTGAGTTGTCTTCAATATCATCGATGAGTAAACTGGCATTATGCAACATTTCCGTCACTTCAATGATAATCTAACGAGAAATACAATTGAAAAATTTCATTTTATTTGAAATTCAAAAGAGCTTATAAATACTTATTGTATATTAACAGATTATCAAAGTGTCAGGTGCCTTAGTTTTTACAACTAGTTATTATCTAGCGACCTCAATGTAAGATATTGTATGATCATTAAGCTGAATTAAGAGCTAGGAGTATTTTTACATGATATCTATTAATTTCTTGGAGATTAAGAATAAGGTTAGAATTGCCTAAATACCTGTAGCTTGTCTTCTGGAACTCTTAGCCAATGATTAAACGCCTGTGAAAGTTTGGTTCTCACTTGTTTACCTGCATTTAAAGAATAAAATCTGGCAATAAATTAATATTTTTAATTACAAGAAACACATTCAGAAACTTCCTGTGAAACTAATAAAACTTGACAAATCCAGCCCCACCAATCCATTATCTACTGTAGAGCTTGTCTTCCACTGCTGGGCCCTACTACCTCCCTCCGCCAAAACTCATATCCTAAAACGCACAACCTTTTAAAATTAGGGCAGGCAAAAGAGAGTTCTAGGACTCCAGGGACCCATCAGTAAGCTCACTCCTTTCATCTTAACTTATATCAACAGTTTTGGAATGGAATGTGCTTTTTTTTTTTAACATCTTTATTGGAGTATAATTGCTTTACAATGTTGTATTAGTTTCTGCTGTATAACAAAGTGAATCAGCTATATGCATACGTATATCCCCATATTCCCTCCCTCTTGCGTCTCCCTCCCACCGTCCCTATCCCACCCCTCTAGGTGGTCACAAAGCACCGAGCTGATCTCCCTGTGCTATGCGGCTGCTTCCCACTAGCTATCTGTTTCACATTAGGTAGTGTATATATGTCAATGCCACTCTCTCACTTCTTCCCATCTTACCCTTCCCCCTCCCCGTGTCCTTTATTCCTGTCCTGCTCCTAGGTTCTTCACAACCATTTTTTTTTTTTTTAAGAGTCCATATATATGTGTTAGCATACGGCATTTGTTTTCCTCTTTCTGACTTGCTTCACTCTGTATGACAGACTCTAGGTCCATCCACCTCACTACAAATAACTCAATTTCGTTTCTTTTTATGGCTGAGTAATATGGAATGTGCTTTTAGGGAATTATGATCTAATTCATTCCTTTTTTTGAAAAGGGAGCCAGTCTAGTTAGTGGCAGTTAATTAGCACCATCCACTTCAGAGGCTATAGGTATTTTTTTTTTATTGACATGTAGTTGATATTCAATGTTGTGTTAATTTCTGCTGTACAGCAAAGTGATTCAGTTATACATATATATACATTCTCTTTTAAAATATTCTTTTCCATTATGGTTTATCATAGGATACTGAATATGGTTCTCTGTGCTATACAGTAGGACCTCGTTGTTTATCCATTCCATATATAACTATAGGTATTTTTAAGTAAATGTACTTTGCTATTGAATTACCTTATAGAATTACCTCTTAAAATTATCTACCATTCCTTTATACTAAGATTTTAGAGACTGGACAGCTCTGCTTCTTTCCTATCAAAAAGTGAATTACTGCTCCATGAAGTATTCCCTTTTAACATCCTGAATTTAGTCAAAAGTTAATCTCTTTATTTTGACTAGGGCCATTAGTTTTTCAATATTATCTTTTTCTTACACAGAAAGCTCAAGAGAGGTCTTTGGGTAGTAGTCACCATTAGAAGTCGTTTTAGCCCAAATATAAAGGAATGGTAGATAAAAACCACAACCAGTTCATTTAATAAAAATGTTCTTTCTATGAGCTTCCTGCTAAAGCAAATGCACAGTAACACCCTAATTTCAGATTAGGTTTCAGGAAAATAGTTACATAAAGTTTCAGTAAACAAAAACAGTACTTTCTGAGTCCTGTGTTTTCTCTGCACCAATCAGCCAAACAAATGAATACACACACCCTTGTCACATACCCAAATGGAACAAAGTTTCACTTTCTGTGAGAAGTCTAAAAGGGAAGGATCTCTTAGGGTTCTGGAAGCAGTATCCTCTGTCTACTAACCCTTAGAATGTGGTCTGAGTAGCGATTATATCCTTTATCCTTCTGATTTACTTTCCAGTTTGACAAAGGTCAATCTGGGCTATACTGAGAAGGCACAACTGTGCAAAGTAATCCTATCACCTTAAAAAAGAAGTTAAGAAGATGAAGAACAGAGAATCAACGTGCAGGCACATTTTCCCCTTCACTTCAGAATGTATTTAGAAAACAGTACAATAAATGGCTTAACTTACACATACTCAGGTATGGATGTATGTATGTATCTATGTATTTATTTATTTATTTATGGCTGCATTGGGTCTTCGTTGCTTCATGGTCTTTCTCTAGTTGCGGTGAGCGGGGGCTACTGTTCGTTGCGGCGTGTGGGCTTCTCACTGCGGTGGCTTCTCTTGTTGCGGAGCACGGGCTCTAGGTGCAAGGACTTCAGTAGTTGTGGCTTGCGGGCTCTAGAGTGCAGGCTCAGTAGTTGTGGCACATGGGCTTAGTTGCTCCGCGGCATGCGGGATCTTCCCGCACCACGGCTCGAACCCGTGTCCCCTGCATTGGCAGGCGGATTCTTAACCATTGCGCCGCCAGGGAAGTCCCCTCAGGTTTTGTTTTAATATTACAGTAATTACTGTTTCCTCTTTAAGACCTTAACGTTACTGACTCCCTTTCTGCAGGCCCTCTTCTTCCTCCATTTCAAAACTCACCCTCCACCTCCCACTGCAAAGGCCTGGGGACCTACACTTCTACACTAGGGTAAATAAAGAAACATACATAAAAGTCATTCTACTTCACTAATTTCAGAATATCCTAATATCAACAATTATTAATTATTATAACCTCTTATCAGCAAGAGTAACTTTACAATAGAATAAATGGTCTGGCCCATCTTTAAGTCACTTTAGTAACTCTGAAGCTCTCTGTGAAAAATACTTTATGCATAACACAGTTTCCTCTTTCTTTAGGAAACTCTTTTGAGGTTATATTCTATCATGGGTGCAAGAGTATATTTGATTTGAAAAATAAAAAGATGGGATACCTAATGAGAGTCTTAAATATGTTATCTAATGGCCTAAAACATTACTTCCAAATAATGAGGATTAAAAAAAATGTTACAGAAGTAGTTCATTACACAGGTAAGCATTACTGTTAAAATGTAACTACAGGCAGTCCTTGTTCTGCACAGTAGTGGAGCAGAGACACTGGGTGGTGCTAGCTGGACACTTGTCATCACTGGTAACTGGCATGTTTTATGGTAGCCCAGTTCCAACCAGTGTTTGCCAGCGTGTAACAAAATAAGTCCAGCAATAGGTGGGAAGAGTACAGGAGAAATAGTGCTACCTTTCTCAATGGGAGACTCTAAAATAAGTAAAGTTACTGGCTGCTGAATAAATGTCACTCAAAAGCAGTCTCTTGGCTTTTTCTTAAACAGTAGGCAACTTTTCCCTTGCATTCTCTGCTTCTCTCTCTCCTCCATTCTTTTGAAGCATTGACATTAACAAGTATGTCTCCATGAGGGTCTGCCAGAATAGAAATGACACTAATCATGATGGTTTCCAAGGTGGAGGTAGGGAGCGATCACTCTTCTGGCTTCAGACAACAGTACTTATCCTCCCCAGACTCATGAAGAATAGAAATGCCACTGAGGAGTGCTCATCCAGAAAAGTGTGCACTTTAGAACAGAAATGAAAAACTTTTTATTGTGATTGAGTTGAGATCATCACTACAGTTGAGCCACACTATGGGCTAAATAGGTTTCTATGGTTGTCAACTTATCACCTTACTTTTTTTTTGGGGGGGGCCATGCTGCACAGCTTGTGGAATCTTAGTTCCCTGACCAGGGATTGAACCCGGGCCCTCAGCAGTGAAAGTGCAGAGTCCTAACCACCGGACTGCCAGGGAAGTCCCAACTTATCACCTTTTAGTAACTGGTTTATACATGAAGTTTTATTACAAGAAGCCACACTTATCACATGCATGAGTTTTTCCTTGCTACTATCATTTCCCAAAAAAGCTTAAAAAAAAAAAAAAAAAAAAGAGCAAAATAAAACAAGCGCATACATATGATTAGGCAGGTGTTTCTTTAGGAAGCCATGTCCAAGTGACTCATCTTTATATAGGAATAATGTGGGCTATGCTTCCAAGTAATGTGCTTTGGATGCTTTACTATTTGTCTCTTAAAGGAACTAGTAGTATAAGAAATGCAGTGTATGTGATAATGGAAAACCTGAACAGGGAAGTTAAGTGAAGCTTCTTCTTGTTTCACAAATTGGCAGAACATCCCCTAATATCTAAAGAGTAGGGAATAGGAATGTGTGGCATCCATAAAGAATAAAACTTCTAATGAGATACTCAAATGTTTTAAGTGTTTTTATTTTTTTAGTTATGTTATAAAATTGGATATTTTTAAAAGGGTGCCTCAAAAACGTGCCTTTTAAGAACAAAAAGTTGTAAAAGTTTATTATTATTTTCCTCATATGTATCTTCTTACAAAATAGAAAACAGAAACTCTCAAGAGTTGGCAATTCTAACCTTTTCTGTATGCTAATATTTAAATGACCATTACTTTATATAGATGACCCTATATGTACTATAACTAAACTGTTACCTGGTAACTGAAGTAAGTACTTGTAAGGTTCTAGAAGAATTCTTTGGGCTGTTTCTTGGGTCTTCTCCATTGTTTTTTAATTTCAAAGCTGATCTGTAAAAAAGGAGAAACATAAAGATGATGTAGTTAACTAAACTATCTGAGTATCAAAGTGCAAAGGAATTTGTATTTGTATTTCAAGGTGTTTTAGTAAAGGTAAACTTTCAGTTTGGTTTTAAATGAAAATTCTACACCTATGAAATCTTGAAAACATTATGCTAAGTGAAGGAAGATGGTCACAAAAGGTCACATAGTATATGATTCCATTTATATGAAATGTTCAGAACAGGCAAATCTATAGAGACAGAAAGCAGACTAATGATTGCATAGGGCTGGGGTGGGGGAAAGAGAGAGTGACTGCTAATGGGGGTTTCTTTTTAGGGGGGATCAAAATGTTCCAGAATTAGATTGTGGTGCTGGTTGCCCAACCTTGTGAATATAACAAAACACACTGAGTTGAATACTTTGAATGGCTAAACTATATGATATGTAAATTATATCTCTTTTAAAAAAAAAAAAACGCAAAGTCTTCATTTAAGTGCTTATATTGGTCAAGGTGTTCACCTGGATTTTAAGTGGTTTCCTTAGTTACAAAACTTACATTAAAAGCCTCTCCTATTTTATCAACCATAAAAGGCTTAAATTGTTGACATCAACATCAAAAGAAAACCACAGAATTAGATACTTCTATACTTGATTGATCACATAAATTAATAAACATACTTTTTTTCTAAGAGCATTAAAATAAGTATGTTTTATACATTTGACCCTTACAACAACAGTGGGGTTAGGGGCACCAACACCCCCCCTCCGCACACACACACACAGCTGAAAATCTTCTGCAGCCACAGATTCAACCAAGTGCAAATCATGTAATACTGTAGTATGTATTTATTAAAAAAAAATCCATGTATAAGTGGAGCCCAGCAGTTCCCACTCACGTTGTTCAGGGTCAACTGTGTATTTAAAATATAAGGAGAAAATCCTATTCTGCATTTTCTTCACAATCAATCCACTTTAGACATTCTGATTAAGACATGCATTTACTTGAGTGCAATTATATTATTAAAAATATTCCCCTGTAGTGACTTATTATTCTGGATTTTATATTTACTTCAATATTTTCTAGAACATCACTCAGTTTTCCTATAATCCCCCTTTACTACTGAATCTCTACTATTTCTTTGTAAATATCTATTGCTATTTTTGTTTGTCCTCCTATTAGGAGTCTTCATTTCTGTTTTTGTTGTTTTTTCTCTTTTTTGGGGGATGGGAGGGAGTTTTCATTTCTAATTGGCACACTTAAGAAGGTTTCTCACCTTTGTCTACTTTCTTTTGCTTCCTGGGACAATGATTTGGTCTCTAGGATCATGAGCCTAAAAGATTGAAAAGTGTATTTTCTGTAGTCTACTCTTCAGTATCTAGGTGAAACAATCATAAAAAATCAGCACTTCCCAAAGGAAATCTTTTCAGCAATACGAATCCTAAGAGAAACCTTTCATATAGGAAACTTCTACATCTGCCTTGACCAACAATTAATGTTAAGTATGTTGCAAGGGAAAAAAGTTCAGAAAATATTTGGAAATAATCCAAATACCAGTTTAGTAACCTATTACCTATACTGTTTAAAGTTTGACACAGATTATCTTATTCTTAAGAGATTAAAGAAAGAAAAGAAGATGATGCGCAGGAAGAATAATCACTTAGGTTAAAAGATTATTGAACAGAATTAAAAGTAGAATTTTAAAAAAGTATCTCTTATATACTATTCTATTTAAACCAGTTAATAGCCATCTCTTCCCAACTAGGTTGAGAACAAAAATTATGTTTATCTTTTTCACAGCCTCCAGAACACATCTGACTTAATTTAAAAATCAGTAAGACCAACTTTCAATAATTCTCTTTTGTCTCTGTAACAGTAACAACAATACGCTGCTGGACAGATTTTCAGTGCTAATCTGTTTCAATTCTTAGGGCTTAGCTGGTTGATGTTTTGTTCGACTGAAAATATTAGTTACGAACTTTAAAAAATCATTCTTTCCTTTGCTCACTCCGATAAGTTTAAGAATACTCACTTAACAAATAAGTCAATGTTCCTTCCCCAGACAATGTTTGTATGCAAGTATTCTCAACAGTGGGAAAACACAGAAGCATCAATTTTGCTAGGTACTGAAAACTAAAGTTTCCTGTCGTCTAAAGAGTCTAAGGGTTTCTACATTACCATGGCATATACTCTGATTTGGCTCTTTTTCTTTTCTTCTTTTTTAACCCAAAAGACTCCAATTTATAACACCTAGAAATTTCAGCTATCACATACTGGACCCGAGTATAAAGAGGCATTAATGTGTTACATGAACTCTACTAATTTACTTTTTTAAAAGTAATTAATTTTTAAACTATTTTACCGAAGTATAGTTGATTTACAATGTTGTGTCTAATCTACTTTTAGAACGAACCACCACAGGATGCCTCTGTGAGAGTCTGAAACTACTCATTTTCAAAACTGGGAAACTGCCTTACATTTGTTCAAACAACGGATGATGAATATTAATTAACACAAAATCAGATTCTCTCCTCCGTGTGGACTACTGAAGCAATATCCCCCTGGTCCTCTACTCTTCAGCCAGTGACCTTTTCGAAATTCAAATCTGGTCCTATCTCCCTTCTGATTGGCAACCCTCCGAAGTTATCCCATGGCTCTTAGATAAGAACAAAACTCCCTAACATTAGCGTATCAGGTTAGGACAGCCAAGCTCCCGCCCCCCACCCCCGCCCGCCCAGCCGCTCCTCATGCTTTAAAAAGCTCCCTCCTGGAAGAAGGCTTTCCAACGTGATGTTCTTTCTCTCTGGAATGTTCTTTCCGTAGTTAACTCCCGCTAACCCCTCCACTCGCGGCTCGATCCTCACTGCCTCGGGAAAGCCTTCCCTCATCTCCCTAAGGCAAACTCCCTATTTCCAATTCTCTTATCACCACGAAACTCTCCTTCGTGGCACTCACACCTGTTGCAATATCACACTGACTTGTGTGACCATCCTGCCTGTCTCACTAGGCTCAGGCTCACGAAGGCAGGGACCACACCAGGCGGTGGCGTTCAAATGTGGGAAAGACGAAATGAACGAAGGGACGTACGGCGAGTACCTTCCAATGCGTTAGAAGACAAAATCCGGGCACACGCACAGAAAAGTGAAAATATCGTGCAAAGTAATTTTTTAAAAAGGGATGGGTCTGGTTTCAGAATTGCTAGATCGACAAAGTGTAAGCGCGGCTGTGAAGCGCGGAATGCATCCTTCCACTCGAACTCCGGGAGACGATGGATGGGTGTGAAGAAAATTGCCGGAGAGGTACATGAAGGGAATTTAAATAACTTCGAGGCATATTTTCCACAGAGGCTTGGCAAAAGGGCTTCCAACGCCGACTCCGTCTAGCAGAGCCCGCAGGGTCGGTGAGGTTCCTGCTTCCTCTCCGCCCCGAGGCCCCCTTCCGCTCCGCGGGGTCCCCTACCGCTCGTCCCCTTCTCCAGAGAGAGGATGGAAAATTCGGACACAATCCGGTTCAGCATCCGGGTCCTCACCCTCCTTTCTTTCTTTCCTCTCAGCTCCGCCTCCCAACCTCCCCCACCCTCACTCCCCATCCGGGTTCCCCCCAGCCGCCACCACAGCCACTCACGGTTCGAGGATGATATCACAACTTTCACGCCGGGGGTCTGGGAGTAGCAGTACCCAGCATCAACTTCCCACCTTATAGTTCAGAACAAGGCTCCCCCGGATGCCTACATGAATCCCTCCCCTCACTTCACGATAGCACTCTCCACCCTCCTCACCCGCCAGCGACACCGCATTGCTCGGTGCAAGAAAATGCGCCATCCCGCTCACACTGCGCAGGCGTCGTTGCCACCTCCCCTTTGCTTTGTCGCCCCGCCTCCTTTCCCTCCCCCCACTTCCCCGTCTCACGTAGGCGCGGGGCGTTGCGGGTCTTGCAGTTCTCAGGGGCAAGGCCTCGCGCATTGGCCCCAGAGGCTGGACTACATTTCCCGGGGAGCTTTGGGGCGTAACTTTCTGTTTCCATAGAACTGGTGGGAAAATGGCGTCGTTGTTTGTATCGCGGGGACCAATAGGAACAGGGTGTGGGCGGGTTCTAAAGAAGTCTAACCAATCCGAGGTCGTCTAAGAGGCCATCCGGGAAAGAGGTAGGGGTGGGGAAAAAAGTCTAGGGGAGGGGAGAAAGGAGGGAAGGGGGGGGACTTGGGGTGGTGGGGGGGAAGCGATGTTTGCCCGTCAGTCGAGTCCGGAGTGAGGAGCTTAGGCGCCGGAGCGGAGGGAGACTCTTGCGCTTAAGCTTGCAGCCGCCACGGCCACCGCCTGGACCTTTGCCCGGAGGGAGTCGCAGAGGGTCTGTCGCCGCCGTCCTCTACAGGGCAGCGCGACTGGGGGCCCGGACCTCCAGTCCAGGAGGGATTTTTCGTCGTCCCCCCTCCCCCCAGCGAGGGAGCCCGAGCGGCCGCCAAACAAAGGTACCAGTCGCCGCCGCGGGAGGAGGAGGAGCCGGAGCTTCAGCTTCAGCAACCGCTGGACCCGCCGCCCTTCTTCCCCCATCTCTCCCCCGGGCCTGCTGGTTTTGGGGGGGAGCAGGGGAGGGGACTCTGGACGTGCCAGGGTCGGAGCTTGCCTCCGAGGAAGGTAGGGACATTTTCTGGGGCTTTCGCGGTCTCGTAAGGGGGTCTTCGGGGGAGTCACTGGGCCCGGCCGGGGAGCCGGGGAAGATCGCTGGGATGGTGTCCCCCGGCGCCCCAATTCGGGGCCTCGGCCTCCGAGGAACTCTCGCCGCCCCCCTCTCCCCCGCAGTTGCCGAGTCCGAGTCGCCCCCCACCCAGGCGGCCGCACACTTGGCGCTTTAGTGCCCCCCGGCCGCGGTGGGGGGCCCCGACCGGTGGGGGGGCTCTGCCGCCGCCCGGCCCCTCGGCGCTCTCGCCGTCCCCGCGGCCGGCAGACGTGGATCCCGCTCGCACTTGTCGGTGTCCGCCCCGGAGCGGGACGTGGGCTGAGGCTCTGCGGCGGGTCGGTGTAGCCCGCGGCCCTCTGGCCGGTCCGCCGCCCCCGCCGTGCTCCTCGAGGCCCGGCCCGCGCCCGCTCGGACGCGGGGTGCGCAGCCCTTCCGAGGGGGAGCGGCCGGGCCGGCGCGCAGGCCCGCGGGCAGGAGGGCGGTCGACCCCGCGCCGGCCCCCGAGCTTGTAGTGAGTTTCTTCTCTGACAGAAATGGCGTCATTGTCGGAGACGGGAAACTCCGTCGGGTCCCGACAATGGGGACGGGAAGCTGTCGAGCTGTGTAGGTGGTCGGGTTTGCGGGGATGGCGGGGCCAGAGGGGGCCCCGGCTCGGCGTTTGGTGGTTCGGGGACTGACGCCTCCTTCGGCTTCTTGTCGGGGTGCAGGCTTCGCACGGTTCCCTCCGCCTCCGCCGGTGCAGAGGGGTGCCCGTGGTGTTCACGGGGTGTCTTTTGTTTCGCCTCCAGGTGCAGGTGAATCTGGTGTTTTCGAGGGGATCGCGGCCCCAGGATCATCATGAAGGTAAGATCGCCTCCAGAAAGCCAGCCTCGGGAGCTAGAGGATCCAGGAAGTGGGGGATTTGATCGGGGTCGAGTGAGCGACCCCCGAGTTTTGCCGAGGAAGGTGTGTGGGGTGGCTTCGGGCCCGAGCTCGTCCCCGGGGACGACGGGGGTCAGCTGCCATGGATCTCGGTGGGCTTTGCTGTGGACTTGGAGCCGTTTATAGGATATCTCGCTGAGGATGATTTTTTTCCCTCGTATAGAATCTCTCTTTTTGCAGGGAATGAATGATAGGAATAACTGCGTAAATTTAAGTGTTTTAAAAGCAGGTCAAGTAATCTGACTCTAGAAACTGAACCGTACTGTGGTTCTATCGGTTACGCCGATGAAAGAACATCTCATTTATTGTGTGAACAGTACTGTGAATTTTTAGTAGAAGACCTATTAGATTAGCGAAATCAAATATAATCTTAATCGAAAGATTTTTCAGGAAAATGTTTGTGATCTTTAGACAACTCAGAGATAGCAGTTGTTCCTCGGATTTCCGGGGATTCAGGATTATTTGGTATGTTTTCCTCTACTGATCCATTTGGTCTCTAAATTATCAGATGCTCTATTGCATTGTGATAAAACCGACGGGGAAAACCGATGGTCAGGTTCCTCTTAAATGTAAACATGTTAACTGAATGTAGGATGTTGTCTAAAGAGTACAATCTACTTAAATGGTGGAAGAAATTATAGTCATAAAAGGACAGGGTTTTTTTTTCACTTTAGAGAATATGTAATTGAATGCTGTCATATTTTTTAACGCACTTGAGGATGAAAAGCCTTAGATATCTGAAATGTCTAGATTCAACTGGTGGAACTTAGAAACTAGCAGATATTTTTCATCCATTACAAATTCACAAGTGCTTGAAAGGAGTACAGGGTTTTCACAAGGATAGAAATGCAACAGTATGTTAAAATGTGGATGTCATCTACTTTTGATAGTTCCTTTGAATTTTTTTTTTTTAAATTTATTTCTCTTTAGAATCAGGACCTCTTTCATAGTACTGCATTCAGATTAAGATTTGCAATACTTGTGTTTATGGTAGAAAGTGAAAGCTGTGGCCAGTTAAATATTTATCAGTTACACAAAGTAATTAAATTTCATCCAGTTTTTTGGGTTTTTTTGTTTTTTTTTTTTTTAGGTTTTTTTATTCTTGAGTTTGGGGTGCTGTAAACTCCTACCTGAAACAGTTTATATCTGCTGAATTACTATTTCACCTTCATGTAAATGAAAGAACAGTGATGTTTCAGACATGAATCCCTTTTGTTAATCACAGATGCTAGCTACACCTTCTGTGACCTGTATGAATCAGTGACAAGTAAATTTATCAGGGAAAACTATATATCTTCTTTGGTGTTGGACAACAATTTCTTAAGAAAAGTGTTGGGTTGAATAATATGTAATAAGTTCAGAAGCTGATTAATACAGGATTTAGTTTGGAATAAATGTTGTAATCTGTCACAGTTTCCAGTGTAGTGCCTGGCACATCTCGAGCCCTCTGTTAATGTTTGGTTAAAAGAAAATGTAGTAAGTTGAATGTCTTTTAGATTTTAGATTTTCTTACCTTTTCTTTCTTCCTTTCATTTCCTTTTTTTTTTTTTTTCTTCAACTTATCTGTTTAAAAAAATGAAAGTACGTTGGAAGCTTCAGCCCTGAAAGTTTCACGGTATTAGGCAAATGCAAATATTTTGGTATCATTTTAGAACTACTCATTTTAAGGGCTCAGCATTTCCATTATTACTGGCTTATAAAAAAAGTTACTAGTAATGTTAAAAGGAAAGAATTGTTAAAGTAATCTTCTAATTTTATGAAAAAAGAACTTCTGTTATTGTCAGTATAGTAAGTCCTCTCTTTGGGAATCTGCTAGTAATCAGAAGTCCTAAAGATGTAGCTTATTTCTTTCAACTTAATTTTTTATGTTGTGAAAGTTGAGAGGCTGCCCATGATTGGTATTTTGCTTTAACAAAATTGCAATTCAAAAAGTATGTAGTATTGATTATATTAGGCTTAGATTTTCTTGTTTGTGTGTTCCCAGTTTCTATATTGTAATGACAACTGAGCTGTAGAAGGATTTATGCCAATTATCAGATCTTCTCTAACAGATTTGTACTTGTAGCAAGCTTTTAAGTTTGTAGTATGTGTCCTACTAGTCACAATTAAATTTTATTAAGTGATAGTGTATTGAGGTAATTGAAAGTGTGTAGGAGTACACTTTTTTGGTTGTTGCTTTCAAGTCCCAAAACAAGGAAAACTATATGTAGCATTTTAAGTGCTATATGTTTTAGAAGCAATTTTCCTGTCAGAATTTACTTAAGTAAATAAATAAATAAGGCTTCTTTACTGACGAATATACTGTATCTCATGGTATTTTTGCCCAGTGTGTTTTTGAGACATATGACTATAACGTAAAAGCAATTTTGTGCTTTAACATAGATCATGATGTTGGTGTTATGTTCAGTTTACTTTTCATCTTTTTGGTAAACCTTTCAATGTCACTGATAGCACATTATCAGGAAATGATAGATTATTGAAGTTTATAAATAATTCGAAGACTTAATTATGTCAGATACATTTCCTACTTTTTTCTAAAACTTTTTTTTTTTTTTTTTTTTGCTTTTCTGTTGCGCAGATTATTAACATCTCTCATTACACTGCAGTAAATTTTGAAGTGAAAATGGGCTGGATAGAGTAGACATTTCAGAATCTTTAGGGGATAAGTGATTTAGGTGGTTGTACTTAGGATCTGGGGAGATGGGCTTTTTCAGATGTACCATTCTCTCCTCAGTAATCACTGCCTGAGACCACATAAAAACAATGGGTTGATTACAAGTGCCTTTTTAAATGTCCTTTGCTTGTGTGAGTATTCTCAGTCCCTTTCCCCTTCCTCCCCCTACCCCCTTCCTTTTCCCTTTCCTCTCTCTGGATCCCTCTCTCCCTCCCTCTTTCTCTTCTACCTTTCCTTCCTCTCTTCCTCCTTATTCTTTCCTCCCACCCTTTCTCCATCTCCCTTCCTTTCTCCCTCCCCCTTTTATAAGTCATTCATTTAACAACAACCCCTTCCATGTGTCAGGCAGTGTGGCATGAAGGTAAATATGCTCTCAGACCTGCTGTCAAGGAGCTCACAATTTAGTTGAAGACGCAGAAAAATAAAGCAAACAGTGCATGTTGAATTATAAGAGTATTTTTTGCAATATACAGTATTTGTGATAAGTGCAATGGGAGGACATAAGAGGACACTTAAAGCAGAGAGCCATTGAAAGTTCTCTGGTGGAACTGGCATCTAAGCTGAGGGTTAAAGCTTTTGCTAGGCAAGAAGAGTAGAAGACAGTGTTTCAGATAGGGAACAACATATTGGAAAATAAAGGAAAGAACAAGATGAGGTATCTGGAAACTGTAAGTAGTTCACTATGGCTGGATTAACTTAAAGCGTGATGTATTTGGGGTGGGAATAGGAGGGCAGTGATGGGAGACGAAGTTAAGTTAGGGAGTTGAAAATTTTCTGGAAAGCTACATGGAACCGCTGAAGGTAAAGATACTGGTTTGTACTGTAGAGAGATCACTTTGGTAGTATTGTAGTGAATACGTCAGAAGGGAGATCTGAATGAAAGTCTGGAGATTCCAGGTGATAAGTCAAAGTGAGAAATGAATAAGGACCTGAACTAATGTGGTGGGAGTGGAACAGAGGGAATAGATCTGAAATACCTAGGACGTAGAATTCAGGACTAATAACTCACCCTGGGGTGGGAGAAGATGGAGGTTTCTCTCTTGGAGCATGAGATAGATGTTATCGTCATTTGAATCATGCTGTCACTGGAGTAAACATGAATAAGGTTCTGAGTATTTAAGGGACTTGTAGGAGGTCCACATCCAGGTGGACTTACTTTTTTTTTTTTTTTTTTTAAACATCTTTATTGAAGTATAATTGCTTTACAATGGTGTGCTAGCTTCTGCTTTACAACAAAGTGAATCAGTTACACATATACATATGTTGCCATATCTCTTCCCTCTTGCATCTCCCTCCCTCCCACCCTCCCTATCCCACCCCTCTAGGTGGTCACAAAGCACCGAGCTGATCTCCCTGTGCTATGCGGCTGCTTCCCACTAGTTATCTATTTTACATTTGGTAGTGTATATATGTCCATGACACTCTCTCACCCTGTCACATCTCACCCCTCCCCCTCCCCATATCCTCAAGTCCATTCTCTAGTAGGTCTGTGTCTTTATTCCCATCTTGCCACTAGGTTCTTCATGACCTCTTTTTTTTTTTTTTTTCCCTTAGATTCCATATATATGTGTTAGCATACTGTATTTGTTTTTCTCTTTCTGACTTACTTCACTCTGTATGACAGACTGGACTTACAGGTGGACTTACTAATTAAGATGTTAAGGGTAAGAGCAGGTCGAGTGAAGAGAAAGGAGAGGCTTGCTTAATTCAGTGTGAATGTTAACCTGTAGTTAATATTCATAATATTTCAAGGGATTTAGACCCATAATATGGCAAATGTATTTTGTGCTATAAATTTGTGGTCTTTTTGATGAACAGGTAATTTTATGAAATACCGACTTGTTTTCTGTCCAAATTTCTAATCCTTTGCTTATTGTAATTTTAAAAAGTATGCTAGACGAGTACACATTACACTGAAGAGTGTGATTTTGCTAACTTAGCTTGTAAATTCAGTCACTGAAGAGGTATCGTGTGCCTTCTTTGTACCAGACATGGTTGTAGGTATTGAGGATACAGCGGTAAACAAAATAAGAATTCTTGTGGAGTTTACTGTCTACAGTCGACCCTAGAACTGCACTTATATGTGGATTTTTGATAAATACAAATGTGCAGTGTAAATGTATTTTCTCTTTCTTACGATCTCAATATTTTCTCTTCTCTAGCTTACTTTACTGTAAAATACATATAACACTCAAAATATGTGTTAATCGACTTTTTATGTTACTGGTAAGGCTTTAGTTAACATTGGATTAGTAATAGTTCAGTTTGGGGGAAGTCAGAAGTTGTACATGGATTTTCCACTGCATGGGGGTGGTGGTGCCCCTAATTCTTACATTGTTCAAGGGTCGACTGTATTAGGGTAGACAGACACCAAACCAGAAAAAAAGAAGTGATAAGTGGTATGAAGGGAAGTAAAGCAGAATCAGGAGAAGAGGGTAGAGTGACCGAGAGTGTTGCTTTAGATTAGATTGTTTGACCTTGAGATGTTTAAGGAACAGGCAGGTGGCCTTTAGGGCTGGAGTGGGAGGAGATGAGGCTTGAGAGGTCACAAGGGCCAGAACAATGTAGGCCACAATAAGGACTTAGAGTAAAATCTGAGTGTGCTAGGAAGTCACTGCAGAGTCTGGAGCAAGAGAGTGAAGCGGTTGTGTAGAGAATAGGCTGTAGGGAGCAAGAGCGGAAGCAGGGAGATGAGTTGCACGTCAGTGCTGGTGAGAGAGATGGTGGTGGACCAGGTGTGGGAAATGGTTGTATTGAAGGTGGGGACATAGAGTTCCAATGGATTGGGTGTGAGGGAAAGGTTCTGCTTGCTGCTACTTACACATGACTAACCCTCCCATCCCTGGCCCCTTTAAATAAAAATCTTTTTGCTGTGATTAGGTGGTGGATGGGATTCTTGGAACTGAGTATAGCCAAGAAGCCGTTGCCAACTGTTAGCCTTCCCTTACTGGTGAGCAGTGAACACTGAGCTGAGCAGTCCTTTGTTTTTGTTTTTTTGTTTTTGTTTTGAATTTTAGGAATTGAGGTAAAATTCACCCTTTAAAGTGTGCAATTCAGTATTTCTTAGTCTTTTCACAAGATCGTGTATCCATCACCACTGTCTGACTCCAGAACATTCTCACCTTCCCCTAAAGAGTTCTCTCTTCCCTTTACCCCTCCCCTGGCGATCACTAATCTACTTTCTGTCTCCAAGAATTTGCCTCTTCTGGACATTTCCTAGCAGCGGAATCATACAGTATTCCTTTTGTGTCTGACTTCTTTCACCTAGCGTAATATTTTTAAGGTTCATTCATTTTTGTAGCATATGTCAGTATTTCATTCCTTTTTATTGCTGAATAATATTCCATTTTCTGGATGTACCACATTTTGTTAATCCGTTTATTAGTTGTTGAACATGTGGATTGTTTCTCCTTTTTGCCTATTATGAATAATGCTGCTGTGAACATTATTTACAAGCTTTTGTGTGGACATGTATTTTCAGTTTTGGGGGGCGTCCTAGGAGTGGACCTCTCAGTTTTCAGGGTGGTGATACTACCTGTGGTAACCCTGTTGAGAGCTGAGTGTTGGACTTCAGATGTTTTGTGTTGCTGTGGCAAATGGCCACCAAGAAGTTGGACATTTAAAAAATTCACTTGGGGCTTCCCTGGCGGTCCAGTGTTTAAGACTCCGCACTTCAACTGCCAGGGGCACGGGTTCATCCCCACTGCTTCTCAGTGTGGCAAAAGAAAAAATTCGCTCAGCATTTACTGAACGCTTACGTGCGAGTCTCTGATCTAGCCATTTAGGATATATCAGGGAACAGGACAGGTAGAAAGTCCTGGCCCTGTGGATGTTACCTTTTAAGGTGGGGAGGTGGGCAGACAAATCAGAATAAACATAGTAAGTAGATTATCTAATCCGTTAGGTGGTCAGCAGTAGGGAAGTAAGCGGGGAGCTCGGTAAGGAGGATTGGGACTGTGGAGTGGGCAGGTTGTAGCACTAAGTGAGGTGGTCAGGTAGGGTTCATTGAGAAGACATTTGTGCAAATGCGTGACGGAAGGATGTAAGGGAGCGAGTCATGTGGCTTCAGAGGCATCTGGACATGTTCAGTGAAGTGCACAGAGGCCAGGGTGGCTGGAGTGGAGGAAGGAAGGAAGGAAGAGATCGGGAGTGGATGGGGTCAGACAGGTAAGGGGGATGCAGGCTGGGGGTGGAGCAGATCAGATCACATCACCTGGGACCTTGCAGGCTTTTGTGAGGATTTTGGCTTTCACTCTGATAGAAATGGGGAACAGTTGTGGGTTTGGAACAGAGGAGTGATGCAGTCTCATTACAGAGTGGCAGATTTTCATTATATTTTTAAAGGATCACTGACTGCTGTGTTACAAACAGGCTGTAGGCAAGTCTACAGGATAGAACCTGACCAGTTAAGAAGGTGTAGTTATAAGGGATGGTGGCTGGCTGCCACCGTGAGGGAGGTGTGGAATGGTCAGATTCTAGATGTGGTTTGAGGGTAGAGCCAAAAGGAGTTCTTGTCAGATTGAATGCAGAGGAAAGGCAAGGAGGATACCAAGATGTTTTGGCTGAATAACTGGAAAATTGGGATTTTATGATGGAGTTAGGGCTGCGTAATTTTTGGAAGTAAACATTTATATTTAATAAATTTATAAGTATATTTTATATTTGTGAAGCATGCTGACTGGTATATTGCTCTGTGAAATGTGGCTGTAAACAAAATGTAGATATGCTATACAGTGGACCCTTGAACAGCATGGGTTTCAACTGCTTGGGTCCACTTAGACGAGAATTCTTTGCAGTGAATACTACAGTCGTACTACACAGTGTGTGGCTGGCTGAATCCGAGAATGTGGAACTGCAGATACGGAAGGCCAGCTGTAAAGTTATAGCGGGATTTTCAGCTGCGCCCCTAACCCCGGTGTTGTTCAAGAGTCAGCTGGGTTAGCTTTTTAGTAACGGACGTTTAGAAGCATTGGAGCCTTTCATTCTTGTTGAATTGTTTAAAAGCAGGACTGCTACTGCCGCCTTCATTTTGGTGTCACAGAACAAGGATGTTTCTACATTCATGAGACGCATGCACTAGTATTTTGTGTAAGGTGACACCCACAGTCATCTGTGGGTCAAAAAGGATCAAAATCTTTTTGATATTTAAATGTTGCAGATTCTAGAAGGCGTGGATTTTGATAAGGCATGTACTGCAAGTAGAATTATTTAAAATTTGTATTGATTACCTAAGTGCAAAGCATCACTTTTAGCTTGTAACTTAATTTGAATATGAAAGACAAAATATTAAAAAAACAAATGTGTCACTATTTTTCAGTTGGGCCTTCTTTAAACCTAGTGGACATTGAATGAAACATGAGCTATAAATAATGAGCTTTTGTTCCCAAGATGATTGAACTTTTTCATTTATTTACTTTACATCAAAATAAGACAGTATATTTGTTACCTCTTAAACTGCTACTCATTATGTTTAACTTAATTTTAAGAAAGAGCTTTTGTTATAAAAATTATTACATTTCTCTTCTTTTAGGAGTGCAGAAAATCTTGACATTCGAGTTTTCCATGGAAGATAATGTGTTTCTGGAAATCTGATAATTTTCATGCTAAGATTGGAGACAGCATTCAAGTTTGGGGAGGAAAAATGAGTTTTAAAAAGTATGTGAACAGTTTACCAGAAGATAAAAAGATCTGCTAGGGTCAGTTTACAAAGAGAAACCAAACTTCATGTTCACCTTGTATACTAACAGGCATGTTTTAGGCTGGTTAATAGGACTAAAGGGACAAAATAAAAGAGGCAGTAAAGCAAGTTTTAAAACAACACTTGTCTTACTCTGAGGATAATATCCAACTGTGAATAACTAGATGTACTGAGCTTTAGGACAGTTGGAGATAAGTATACAATTCTACTTACTCTGCCTGGTGTGTCTTCCCAGCTTAACATTGGTGCTGGCAGTCAGGTGGTAGAGAGCCTGATTCTCTGGGCCATTATTATGATTTGAAGGAAGAAAATCTTTACAGAAAGTAATGTATCACCTTTAAGTTATAAATTTAGCTATTAATTAAGAGAATAATAATTCCGTACGTAGTCTTTTACTATTCAGATGTGTCAGATTACAGTCCATATGGGACAATGGGATGGATACTTTACCTAGACTTTCCTTATTTAAGCCATTTTTTTCTAATTAATAGATGAATTTTTGGCAGTGTGACTTAACTCTAGGATATCTAAAGTCCTATGTCAAGGTTTTGACAAGTAACAGACTGCTGTCTCCTAATTTGATAATCTTGCAGGGCGTAATTGCTTATGAGAGTATAGTCATTGATAACTGTTTAATAAGTTTCATTTAAAGTCACACTAATTTTTTATCATTTTCTTTAATAGCAGAAATGAAGATAATAAACTGCCAAACCTTTGATCAAATGGTACTTAAAGAAAAAACTCATACTGATAGTCAAAGTTATACTTGAAAATGGCTATAAAAACCACTTTGTTTAGTTAAAGTACTCAGTAAATAGTGTAGCTTAGTGATTAAGAGCATATGGCTGGGAAAGAGAGAGGTCTTGTCGCCACTCCTGTCTTTCTGTGTTCTTTACTTGGCTGTTGACGTTTAGGTAAAGTTATTTATTTTTGAATTGAACGTAAACATCAGTTTCATTTTTTGCAAAGTGGGGTAATAATAGTTACATCACAGGGTTGTGTAAGTACTAAATGAAATTACATTTGACGTACGCTGTGCTCGGCATCGTTCTGAGTGGTCAGTACGTGGTAGCTGCATTATTCTGGTAAAAGCCTGTCATTTCTGTTTTAAATGGATAGAGTGAGGATTCTTTCATCAAGACTGCTTGGGATTGAATTGGGACTCTTGTGCTACCAAGTTGTGGGCAGTTTTCTTAAACTCTTTAGGAGAGCTGGTGTCCTTGTCTAAGATGAGGAATGGTGGTAGCACTTACCTCATGGGGCTGTTGGGATGACTAAGTGTAATAACAAGATCTACTCCATGATAAGTTATTACTTATTATGTAAAATTGTAGCTATTATTATTAGTTCATGGAAAGAATGGGTAAACTCTTGTGAATTTAAATAGGCTTTTGGGGTGATGCAGTGACTCTAGTCTCTTAAAGTTTGATTTGGAAGTTGGGGGAAGAAGTTACAATTTTGCGATTGAGATTAAAGCCTGTTATTGCTGTCTTTATGAAATCCTTAAAAACAGAGTGTTCAGTGGAAGGTGAAAACCAGATTTCTTTATTCTAAGAACTCTTTGCTCCCATTTCAGACCCTTATTTATTCTAGCCCTTCCTGATGCAGAAGCTTCTCTTAGTAAATACAATACTTGTTCTCTCTTCTCATTTGCTGCTGGCTTGCCCAGATGGGATTCTTTGAAGGGAAAAGTAAATTTTACTTCCAAGCCTAGAGGGTGGTTATTGCATTAAGTGAGCCGCAGGAGATCTTCACTTTCTAAGTGGGCATCGACCCCCAGACTTGCTTGTGTGGGGACATTTTTTTTCTTCTCAGGGTCAGATCACTGTTGTGATGTGGCAGTTAGTCAGCTGAAGCTGCTCTAGCGTGGCGAGCCTGTGGGGATGGGGCGAACGCGTGCTGGGGCCCTGCCAAGCCTGCGTCTCTACTCGAGAGTAAAAGGAAAACCGAACAGGCTTGACGACAGACAGCTACTGTCGCTGTCAAAGTTTAAATGAGGCAGCTTGGCTTACACCTATTTGGGAGTTTTTAAAACATTTAGCTTTTTATATTTTCAGTTTTATCTTGGTACGTATAGCTCATCCGAGGTCCCATTTCAATTTTTTTATCTGAATATCCTTGTTGAAAGTTGTTCATTGATTTTTTTTTTTTTGGCTGCACCCCACGGCTTGTGGGATCTTAGTTCCCCGACCAGGGATCGAACCCGGGCCCCCTGCAGTGGAGGCGCGGAGTCCTAGCCACTGGACCACCAGGGAAGTCCCATGTTCAGTGATTTTTAAAAAAAAGTGGTTCAGTGTCAGAGGGCTCTTGACACTTAGTAAGTCACCTAATCTTGCTTTGCCCCAACTTGGAGAAATACTTTTCTAAAGTAGTTCTATTCCTAGCAAAATTAAAGAAGTTTTCTTTTTTTAATTAAAAAAGCAATACAGTTTGCTGTAAATATTGAAAATTACATAAATGTAATGTATACAGTGAATAGTAAAAGTCATTACCTTCCCCAGTCTCACTTCCTGTTGGCAATTTGATTTAAAAGTTTGGGGTGTATTCTTCCATACGTTTTTCCTTGCACATATAAACGGACATCTGAGTATTTTTTGATATGCTTGGTTTTACAAAAATGGGCTTATACTATGCATATTGTTCTGTGGCTGTTTTTACATCTTTCTATATCAGTATATAAGAGATATGTGTCATTCTTTTTTGATGCCTTCAGCAAGGTTTTATTTGCATTTAGTGTGCTATTTTCTCTACCACCAAATGATTTATTTAGGGCACCACTGTGTTTCTTTAGCTTTACGTTATGGCAGATATGTATAGGGCTCGCTTAGCAGTGTTTAGCATTCAGTAGATATTCAGTAAGTATTATTAATGTATTTGAATATCTAGTATACTAGGTGGTGAATAGTCCCAGTCATCTGTAACATTTATAATCGTCTCTCATAACGCTATAGATTATTATTACAGCTACTATTAATGAAATCTGATTGCATGCGATTGCTTTTTTTAAATGTTTATTTATTTATTTATTTATTTATTTATTTATTTATTTATTTATGGCTGCGTTGGGTCTTCGTTGCTGCGCGCGGGTTTTCTCTAGTCGCGGCGAGCGGGAGCTACTCTTCGTTGCGGTGCGTGGGCTTCTCATTGCGGTGGCTTCTCTTGTTGCAGAGCACGGGCTCTAGGTGCACGGGCTTCAGTAGTTGCGGCACACTGGCTCTAGAGCGCAGGCTCAGTAGTTGTGGCTCGCAGGCTCTAGAGTGCAGGCTCAGTAGTTGTGGCGCACAGCCGTAGTTGCTCCGCGGCATGTGGGATCTTCCCGAACCAGGGCTCGAACCCGTGTCCCCTGCATTGGCAGGTGGATTCTTAACCACTGCACCCCCAGGGAAGTCCCGAGATTGCTTTTAAAAGGTAAGCTGTGAGAGGTAGTGAGGGAACATCCTGTGCTATATGGCTGCTTCTAAAGAAGCTAATGTTGTTCTTGGGCTCTTATTAGACAGGTTAATTTGGGACAGACCACTGTAGGCAGTGACCCCAGCAGATGTTTAGAGTCAGAATATGTGGTTTGTAAAGGATTTTGTAATACTACAGTTAGGTTTTTAAATGGCACATTATGTTTGTAAAGTTTCGTAATCATTAATTATTTCTTATAACATCCCTTTGAGGCAGGTCAGCAGCATTTTTCCTCTTTTATGGTTGAAGAAGCAGATGCAAAGATCTTGAGTGATTTGCCCACAGGCACACATTAAACTGATGGCAGCATCTGTTCTCCTGTTAGTAAACTGAACCATGCTGCCTCTGCTAGTTATCAGAGAGTAATAAAGGTGTTGCCATTTAGTGACCTTTTGATGGCTTTATGGAATAGTTTAGAAACCTTTTACCTACTTTTATTGAAAGGAACAGTTTTAAAGCTAGAATTTATTTGCATTATAGTATTAAATATTTTAGGGAAATCTGTCCTATTCTCTTATAAAACAGAAAAAATTATATGAAAATATATTAAAATGAACTGCAGTGGACTTAGTTTTCCTGGGAGAACCTATACTGGCTTGAAAATTAGTATCGTAAATTAGAGGAAAACAGTACAAGGCTTTGAAGATATTTTAAATAGGAGAAAAATGAATCGTCAGGGTATATTTCCGCAAGTAATTTTGAGTTGAAACACTGTGGCTCATAGAGCCAGAAGAGACTTGCAAAGAATATTTGAACCTGTGGATTTAGACCCCAACTGTTCCGCCATGTAACAACATGGAAGGTTATCTAGGCTAAAAAACTTCCTACAATTTTGGTGGCATTCCTTAAGTTATAAGTTTAGTTGTGTGAATCATTCTCTATTTACTTGTTAGGGCTTGATTCTATTATTCCATAAATTGCTGTCATATTTTAAAAGAATATTTTAAAATTCAGGGTTAATTCCTGTGTAATTGTTTTTTAGAAGTCAGGAAACTATTATGTAAGAGTATGCAAGTTGAATTTTGAGGCATTGAATGGGACAGAGGTTTCTTTTTTTTTTTTTAATTTTATTTATTTATTTATTTATTTTTTGGGCTGTGTTGGGTCTTCGTTTCTGTGCGAGGGCTTTCTCTAGTTGCGGCGAGCGGGGGCCACTCTTCATCGCGGTGCGCGGGCCTCTCATTGTCGCGGCCTCTCTTGTTGCGGAGCACAGGCTCCAGATGCGCAGGCTCAGTAGTTGTGGCTCACGGGCTCAGTTGCTGCGCGGCATGTGGAATCTTCCCAGACCAGGGCTCGAACCCGTGTCCCCTGCATTGGCAGGCAGATTCTCAACCACTGCGCCACCAGGGAAGCCGGGACAGAGGTTTTTATAAGCAAATCATGGCTAAATTTTACTGCTTACTACCTATGTTCTTCACAAAACTGTTTAGCAAATTCTTGTAGAATGGTGACAGATTTAGGCTTTATTTGTTTCATATTGCTGCTGTAACAAGTTGCCACATATTTAGTGGCTTAAAACAACACAAACTTTCTATTTTACAGTTCTGGATGTCAGAAGTCTGAAATGGGTCTCACTGAACTGAATTCCTTGTGTGGGCTCTAGAGGAGATTGTTCCTTGCCTTTTCCAGCCTCCAGAGGCTGTGCACATTTCGTTGCTTGTGTTCTCACCTCTGTCTTCAAAGCCAACAGCTTAGTATCTTCAGATCTCTCTGGCCTTGACACTACCTCTTCTGCCTCCCTCTTTCACTTATGTTAGGACCCTTGTGATTTCTTTGGGCCCATCCAAATAATCCAGGATAATCTTCCCATTTCAACGTCAGTTGACTAGTAACCTTAATTCCATGTACAATCTTAATTCCCCCTTGCTGTTTAACAACAATTTCACAGATTCTGGGGATTAGGATACAGATATCTTTGGGGAGGCCATTATTATGCCTACCACAGACTCTTTAGTTCAGCAAAATCTATTTAACCTTTCAGGCTTTTCTGTAAAATGAGATTAATATTACTGTTTACTACAAAGGAATTTAATGAAAATGGCAATTATATGCCCATGCAGACAGACCATGCATAGAATACACTCAGAAATATTAACTGATGCTTTCTGAGTTAGGTGGATGCTTGCGGATAGGTAGTCTCCAAGGTAACCAGTGAGTGGGCTTGGTAAACTCCAGTCTGAATATCTGGAGTTAAGCTTGGCCTCTGGAAGCAGAACAAGATGTCAGTGAATCAAACGCTTTCCAGAGAATGAGGCTTCACTACTGTTGATTACTCTTCATTTGACTCTTATAAAGGCAGGTTTTTGTTTTAGTATTCAGCTTTTCCAGACCTTTGCGTGTTGAGGACAGTGATAATTTATAGCATAGTGTTGAAAAAAATAGATCAGTGCTTAACCGTAATTTGTTTTATGGTTGGAATCTGTTTTAGTCTCAAAGATACAACACATTTTTTAAGCAGTAGGCTTTTCTACTTGCTAGGATTTTTCAAAGAACTACTATGACAATAATTAATGGAGAGGCCTTGAGTAAGTGCAGTTTTAAATCTCAATTGCTTATGATTGATTGTTTTGTATGTGCCAAGTTGGTATTCCTTTTTGAAGTTAAACTTGGAGACTTGCTGTGTTTAATGTGATTTCCTAATTTTTCTTTGTGAGTCTTTCAACTCTCACAACTGTGGTGTTGTGAGGCAAGATTCACAGGGTGAAGCAGTAGATAGTGAAAATGGCTGTTAGAAAACCCTGCCGAAGCGAATTGTAGGGGTAGATATGTCTTCTTTGTTATTTCTATATCCAGGTTAAAATTTGAGTTAGGTAGCTCTAGAATAAATTTAGCAAAACATTTCCGTGTGGTCATTCACTGGGTTACCTTGTAGATAGTATAGATGGAAAGAAATCCACTAATTCTGTTTTATTACAGACCTGTTTCAAGTAAGTAAGTGATTGAAATTTTCTCAGTTCTGTGGTTGGAAAAAGTTGTTTTTTTCTACGTTGCATTATCATGTATTTCTTTGCACACATAACTGCTGATTGAATATGGTTTAAGTTAGAATGTGTCTAAAGATTGAGTTGTAACCAGTCATTTGGTTCTTGTAGCATGACAGGGTCCTCTGACTCTGATTCTAACCCTCTCTCCTTTGTCCTATCACTATAAACATATTTCTAGCAGTGCCCCCATAACACTCTAATGACAGGCAGTAAATACTGGACAACTGTTTATTTGCATCCATGCGTCAGTACACAAAATAAGTTTCACAAAGTTCTGTCTGCCTGAGTTGTAAATTTCTGCTCTCAAAGTTTATGTTTTACATATATCAAATATTTTGTCTAGTGTTTCTTAGAATATAGATATATGAATGATTTGAGTTTGATAGTACATATGGTACTCTCTTCAAATTATCTAACTTTTTAAAAATTAGATCTCAGTACCTCATTTTAATGGAGGTCATAAGTTCAAGCACCACCCTTCATTGTCAGACTTCATCACAGGTGTATTAGAAGCAAAAGAGCCTGTGTTTCAGGATGTGCTGTTGCTTGCCTCATCACCCTGATGGTAGAGAAATAGTGGATTGAAGTTGTTAGGTTTAAATCCTGCTCTGCCCCTTAACTAGTTGCAGACCCTTAGGCAGTTACGGAAAATGGGGAGAATCATATTTATTCTGGATGCGTCACACATTTAAAAAGAAGGCTTCTGCTGCTCCTAAAAGAAGCGTTAGAATCCTTTGCAAACTAATGCTTTAGGCAGCTACCACCCATGGATAAGAACTGTGAATTCAAACTGGTGTGGGCCGGCCTCCTCGCTTGGATCTCTTGACTCATAATCCAGTGTTCCTGTCCATCATACCGCAGAGAACTGCTCTACTTCTAAACCAGCGCCAGGATTCAGATCTCTTCAGATGGCAAGGTTCAGTAGTGATAGGCAGGAAGTGTTTTTGTTTTTTGTTTTTTTTGTGTGAGAAAATAACTCCTTGATGTATTAGTGTCTGGTGTTAATTTTTTGACCGAGGCTGAACTCTCAGGATTTGTTATTGTTATTAGGATATTAAGCTTTTGGATAATTTTAAAAACACAGTGTATCCCCTAGAAAAACACTAAAAGCTTCTTACGTATATGAGCTTGGATTAGGTTCAGACTTTAAGATGGCTCTAGAAAGTACAGTGAGAGACTTATAAGACTGCAGTTTTTAATGAATGAAATGCCTCCGTGTATGGATCGAAGCCGGCTTTTATGGCAAGCATTAACAATGTGGTTTAGTTCCCCATCTCCATGTCCCTCCAGTTATAACTTAAATTGCCTTGATTGCATATTAGCTGTGATTAAGTGTTAATGAAACAAATGTAGGGTCCTAATTAAGCACAATGAAGATCTCAAATAAAGTGAAGCAGTATATTACTAAGCACCAATCTGCTAGACAGGTATCTAACCGGTCTAGCGGATAGGCACAGTGACTGTTCATAATGCAGGTAGTGATTTATGTATGTGTTTAATATGATGTAGTAATTGGCTTTAGATTAATATAAACATATTAATTGAAACAAGGTTTTTTTAATTTTTGGGAAATTCAATGATATTCAAATCTGGGGACTCAAAGTAATAAAAATAGATGGTCAGAGATGAATACACTGGAGGGTAACAAACATGCTGGTGATACACAGCTTTAAAACTTTATTATGGAAATTTAAAGCATACTAAGATGAAGTTCAGCTGATTTTCCCGTACTCATCACCTAGCTTTCGCCGTTGTCCACATTTTGCCATTCTTGTTTTACCTGTTCCACTCTGCTCCTCCTTGTCTCCCCTCCCCGCTCACCATGTAGCATTTTGGAGCAAATTCCAAGTATCATTTCATTGATATCTTTATCTAAAACATAAGCACAATGCTATTGTCTCAGCTAATAATATTAACAATTCCCGAATGCTATCCTATAGTTAGAAATTTTCAAATTTCTCTGTCTCAAAAATACTGATTGGATTATTTACATCAGGATCCAAATAAAGTCCTCATGTTGCAACTGAAGGGTATGTCTCTTAAGCTGAGTCTTTTATTCTGTAAAGTCTCCTCCCTTTTCATGCTATTTATTTGATGAAGGAACCATGTCATTTAACCCATAGAATTTCCCACATTCTGTGTTTGGCTCATTGCATGTTTTTGATTTTGTTTAACCCCTGAAATTCCTGTAAGCTGGTAATTCTAAAGGCTTTGGTTTTATAATTATATCACTCCTACTATATTTGTTAGCTGAAATTCTTCTATGTTTGGTAACTCTACAATACAGAAATGCAGGATAAATGATCGATTATTTTCCCCTTCACTTTGCTGGTTTTTAGATTATGTAATGGGTTGGTGCTCTAGGAACCTCCTAAAACGACCAATGAAGTGTTTTTGCTTTTAGTTGTTTTAGTATCATGGATTTTTATGTACTCTTTGTGTCTTAATCCATTGTGGTTGCTGTTTTTGATATTTTAATTGCCTCATCTTTGGCCATTTGGAGTCCCTTCAAATGGATTCCTGTATTATTTTGAGTATGATCCGCTTAGTTTTTGATAACTTCCTTACTTTCTGGCACAAGAAATCTCAGGTTCATCTTGTACATTTCTTGCCCCAGACCTGGAATCAGATACTTCTTCAAGGAGCCCTGGTTTCCTCAAGAGGGAAATGGTTTTTAGAAATCACAATCAGGGTATTAGGAGTATTAATTGCTACTGGTTTCGTTATTGCTTCTAGGTTTTTTTTCAGTGTTTAGACCGAGGAAATAAGATTGTTTTTTGTTTGTTTGTTTTTATAGGGTTTTTTTTTTAAATTTTTAAATTTATTTTTGGCTGCATTGGGTCTGTTGCTGCGCGTGGGCTTTCTCTAGTTGCAGCGAGCGGGGGCTACTCTTCGTTGCAGTGTGTGGGCTTCTTATTGTGGTGGCCTCGTTGCAGAGCACGGGCTCTAGGCGCATGGGCTTCAGTAGTTGTGGCACGCGGGCTCAGTAGTTGTGGCTCGCGGGCTCTAGAGCACAGGCTCAGTAGTTGTGGTGCACGGGCTTAGTTGCTCCGTGGCCCGTGGGATCTTCCCGGACCAGGGCTCGAACCCATGTCCCCTGCATTGGCAGGCGGATTTTTAACCACTGCGCCACCAGGGAAGCCCCCAAATATCTGTTTTTTAATTTAATTTTTCAAATGGTTAAAACACTTACATGGCTGAAAAGATTTTAAAAAAATACATAAAGTAATATAGTAAAAACACCTTTCATCCCACCTTTTTCCTCCATTTGTTGCATTTCCTTCTTTCTGCACAGATAACCACCACTGTTTCTCGTGTATCATTCCTGTGTTACTTATGCGTAGAAAAGCAAACACAAATTTTCCTTCTTATTCCTCTTTTTTACCTTCAGTTTTTAAATCATACATACTATTTTGCACTTTTCAGTTTTGTCACTTAGCACATCTGGGAAATGTTTCTATACCAGTGCATGGAGAGTGCCCTCATTTGTGTGTTCTTTTAACAGCTTTTTTGAGGTGTAATTTTTGACAGCAAAAAATTAAACCATTATAAGTATAAAAGCCAGTGTTTTTAAAATAAATGTGTAGGGTTGCACATTCATCACCACAATCCAGTTTTGGAAATTTTTATCCCCCCTAGAAAGTTACCTCCTGTCCATCTGCAGTCAGTGCTCACTCCCATCTTTAGCCCCACGCAACCCTAGATCTCCTCATTTGTTTCTGCAGTTCTGTGCTAGTCAGTTTTATGGATGTAATGTAGTTTATTTAACTACTCCCCTATTTTTGGACGTTTGTGTTGTTGTTGACCTTTGGCTTTTACCAACAGTTCTGAGATGAGGTAACTTTGTACATATATTATTTCATACCTATGCAAGAGTATAGGATAAATTTGCAGGAGTAGGGTTACTTGTTTAAAGGGTATATATACCTTTTAGATTTTGATAATTATTGCCAGTTTTTCCCCATGTAGGTTATACAATTTACATCCTCCCCAGCAGCATGATTGCTTATTTTCCCAAACCTTACCAGCCAAGTATGTTACCAGATTTCTGAACTTCTGCCAGTCTGCTAGTGGAAAATGGTATCTTGGAGTAGTTTTATTTGCATGTCTCTTATGAGTGAGTTGAACATCTTTTTATACGTTTAAGAGTCACTCGTATTTATTTTTATGTCAACTGCGTCTTCTTATAATATGTTCATTTTTCTGTTAAGTGGTTAGTCTTTTAAAAAATTATTAATTTCTAGGTGTTCTTTATATATGGCAGGTTAGCTCTTTGTAGCGATATGGATTACAATCCTTTTAGATTACAGTTTGTCATTTGTGTTTCGATTTGCTTGCTTTGTATAGTTTTTGTTTGCTGTGTAGAGTTCTTTATTGCTAAATTTATCAATATTTCCTTTTATAACTTCTGAACTTTGAGTTTCTTTACTATTTAAAGTAAGGCCTGTGTTGAATATCCTTCCTGAGTTTATTTACTATTTAAAGTAAGGCCTATGTTAAATATCCTTCCAAGGTCATTAACTCATCATCACTTTGAATTAAGTTAGAGATTTAGCCAGATCTACTGACTTGCATCTGTGATGAATACCTTTGAACATATGTTATCTCACACATATACAAGCATATCTGTTGAATAAATGTTGGTATATATTCTTGGGGCTGTGGATATACGTGTTTTTAAAATTTTGACAGTTACCATCACATTGAATACATCTTTTTTCCAAGACTATTAAGATATTGCATTGTTAATAACTGGTGAGGAAATTAATGGTGATTTGTGTTCAAGGTGCCAGATTGTTAAACTCCTCCGGTACTACTAGAAAAGCTTTGGTTGAAAATAGAATACTTAGCTGTAAATAAGAATCTTCTTTTTTCATTTTGTGTTGGTCTTCAAGGCACCAGAATTATATTTTAGAAATTCTTGAAAATTTTCCATTATCTCTTAAAATAAAAAAAGTGCCTATTATGCATTCTCCTTCTTGACATCTGCCCTAGAGCAACACTTGTACATGTGCACAAGGAAGCATGTACTAATATGTTTATTGCAGCCTGTTCGTAGTAGTGAAAAACTGGACGCCCCTTATTAGTAGAGGAGATGTTAAACCGTGGTAAATTCCTACAATGATTGTTATCACAAAAGTAATTTGACAGTGTTTAGTGATCAGAAAGATATCCGAAATATTTTTTCCACGAAAAAGCAAAGTTGAAAGGCAGTGTGTTAAAATAGTACCAAGTATGAAAAATGTATTCACAGAAATACTATATCTGGACACATATACATGTATATAAATGGAAAAGTCTGGAAAAAAATCTGGAAGGACATATCCCGAAATGATAAAAGTGATTACCAATGGGAAGTGGTTGGGATTGGGTATGGTAATTTAGGACTAACTTTAATGTTTTATTATTTATACAGGGATAAGATATTCATAGATTGTGTAACTAAAAGCTAATTTTACACATACTTTGGCAGTAAAAGTATGCTGTTTGTGCATATGTCCCTGTAAATGCAGAGAAAGGAGACTGGAAGGATATCCTGAAGAGGTGACAGTAGTTGTATTGATGAGGGATGTGAGAAGAGAAGATGAAGAGAGACAACGCGTACTTTTGTATACATCTGTATTTCTCTATTTTCATAAAGCAAATGAATTCATTAGTAATGTGTATGATGCAAAAAAGACTAAAATCTTTGAGACCAAGAAATCATATGAGGATATGATCTCATTTTGTCAGGCTCATTTAACAGTTCTTTTTTTTTTTTTTTTTTAAAGATTTATTGATTGATTGATTGATTGCTACGTTGGGTCTTCGTTTCTGTGCTAGGGCTTTCTCTAGTTGCGGCAAGCGGGGGCCACTCTACATTGCGGTGCGCGAGCCTCTCACTATCGTGACCTCTCTTGTTGTGGAGCACAGGCTCCAGACGTGCAGGCTCAGTAGTTGTGGCTCACGGGCCTAATTGCTCCGTGGCATGTGGGATCTTCCCAGACCAGGGCTCGAACCCGTGTCCCCTGCATTGGCAAGCAGATTCTCAACCACTGCGCCACCAGGGAAGCCCATTTAACAGTTCTTAATGAAAATACTAGCTGCCAGTTGAATCACTAGGTAGAGAATTAAGATGTATTTTACTAATTTGCTGATTAATTTACTTGATGTGATGCATTTTCATCACTTTAGGGCAAATACAAGAATAAAAATAAGTAGATCTTTTCCCGTATACCATCATGAATACTAGTCATTTCTAAAATCATGCAAGATGGTAAACATAGTCAGAGCTGTTCTCTTCCCCTGTATCCTCATCTGGAATTTTCTCTTGTTCTCCCCTTTGCTTCTACAACCTCTCCTGCAGTCTGGATCTCTCTCTAGTTCAGTTTTCTTAGTTTACCGGCCCAGGATCAGATCTGCTCTTATGAAATGGGGATCGGCAGTGAGAGAAAAAAAAGATAAAATTCTTCTTCATCCCTTTATTCAGTGAGTCACTGCACATAAAGATGTCTCCGGTCAGTCCTTCTGTCTCTATCCCTACCTTATATCTCGTTCTAGATTATGGCAAGAGATTCCTAACTGGTCTCTCTGATTCTGCCTTGTATTCTTCTAGTCTGTTTTCCACATGGCAGCCACAGTGATCTAAGACATACATCAGATTATGTCACTCCTCTGCATAAAATTTTGTAATGGTTCTCCTGTTGCTGTCAGGCCCTGCTTCCCCCTTGGCCATCAGAATGCTTCTCGATATGATCATGAATAATTACAGCCTTCTGTATTGCCACCTTCCCTGTGCACTCCAGTTCTCCAGACTGTATTTCTCATTTCAGGTCGTTAAACATCTTGATTCTTTTTCCTTCACTACCAGCTGTCCTTCCCTGATACCCTGAGACTGATTTATGTCCCCCTTTGTGCTCCGCGTATACAGAACTTGATCACAGTAGTGACCTCTGTGTTGCAATTGCTCACTTGTTTAACTGACTCTTCCACTAGACTTCTTGGAAACAAAGACTAGGCCTTAGGCTGTATCCCCATTTCCTAACTAGTCCCTGTATGTTCTAGGCTTTAGGTCAGATGTGCGAATCAGTGAATGGTTAATCTTATCATGCGCCCAACATCTCAGCTGTTTTCCTCTCTTACCCTTCTTTCTCATGTTCTTTCTCCACCTAGTGATAGAGGGAGTGGAAGAAATAGGGAAAAGGGTAGAGGAAAAAGGAGACTGAAGAAGAATGCAAGGAAAGTTTGCCGCTGGGTTCTTAGTATTCTATGTCTAATTCCCTTTTTTCCCCCCCTCATACTCCAAGGATAAAGTAATTTATTATCATTATTACAAAGAATGGACAGATGCTATTTCAATTTCAGATTTTTGGGCAAGTGATACGGTTTTTAGTTTAAAAACTAAAAAGACAATATGCTGAAGTATTAAGGGAAAGTGTACCGATGTCTGCCATTTACTTGAGATTTCCTGTCTGAGAGTTCCAACATCTGCCATAGCTGAGTCTGGTTCTGATACATGGTCTCCTTCTTCCAACCGTGTTAGCATGCCTTGTAATTTTTTATTGCAGGCTGGACATGTACTGAGTAAAAGGAACTGAGGCCTTTAATATGAGGGTTTATGTTTATCGTCTAGGAGTTAGGCTGTGTTTACTGTTTGTTGTAGCTGTAGGTGTCAGAGGCTAAAATTTCCTTTGGTGTCCTTGTTTCTGTCTTTGCGTTTTCCTAGAGATTTCTTACGTAAGGTCTGGTATATGCAGTTCTTTCACTTGTAATCCGCTGTTACTCTGCAGGAGTTCTACGGATATGATGTCAAGGTGTGGGGGGATGCGAACCACCCTGTAGTTCTATGATCAGGTCTCATTCTTTAGTGCGCTGGTGTCCCTGGGATGTGACCCTCGCAGGTGCTTCTCCTCTTTAGATGAGACAGGAAGGCTTGAGGGGGCTGGCGTTGGGTATTGTACTTCCCCAGGTCAGTTAGGCTCTGGAAAAACCCCAGTAGGTTAGGCTCTGATAGCATAGTTTCTCTTGAGGGCAGGCCTTGTTAAGGAAAACAGAATGCTCCGGGCATATTTCAAAATGGTGAAAAGGTTCTCTCTCTCTCTCTCTCTCTCTCTCTCTCTCTCTCTCTCTCTCGCTCTCGCTCTCGCTCTCGCTCTCGCTCGCTCTCTCGCTCGCTCTCTCTCTCTCTCTCTCTCTCTCTCTCTCTCTCTCTCTCTCTCTCTCTCTCTCTCTCTCTCTCTCTCTCTCTCTCTCGCTGCCAGAGCCTGAGGGGATTTTGCTCCGATCTTCTCTGGGAGAACCTGTGTTCCCATTTCACGAGGGTGGAGACTGCCTTACTACTGCGTCCCCTTGGCGTTTTTAACTCCCGCGCTGTCCACGCCGAGGCTCCAGCACGTCATCCCCTACACCTGACGGGCTCTGGCAGCGCTTCCTGCTCCTGCACTGCTGCTTCTCTCATAAATTGTGGTTTTCCGTATTTGCCTGTTCCTCTCTCCAGTTTGGGGGGCAGTGGTTTGTTCTGTGACCTTAGTTCTGTGCTGGATCTAAGAAGAGTTATTGATGTTCAGTTTGGTTTTTTTTCTTGTTGTGGGGCTGGGAGTGATGACTTCCAATCTCCTTACAGGTTAGGTGGGAAACTGGAAGTCTCTGGCCATTTACTTTAAATATGAATGGTTCACAGCTCGGTAGAGGGGTGGTGGAAAGATGTGTCGTGAAGTAAGTAGAGTGTGGTAGAATGTGTGTGCTCTGACCAACAAAAGGTAAGACAAACAGAGACGTTGTCTGGAAACTGAGGAAGGGCTTTATATTTAAGCAGAACTTTGGCGAATGGAAAAACTTGGGGGAGGGACAGATGGCACTGTGGCCAAAGGCCCTCTGTGCTGGGAGAATTTAAAGTGGTGAAAGCCTGGCATGGCTGGAGCATAGAGCCTATTCCTGCCCGATTCTTACCTCTGAATATTTGATTAGAATTACACTTTACAATACCCATACCTCTCTCGTTCCGTGCTTCAGGGCCAGTGCTTGGAGTTAGAGTGCTCATCTTTTACTTTGGCCTTAACCCTCATTTAAAAAAAAAAAAAAGGCACTCCAGGGGTAATATAATACAATATAAAAAGTCTTTCTTTCAAACTTTTTTTGAGCACAGATTTTGTATAACAACCCAATATGTGTACACCCACAAACAACGGAAACACAAATTTCCCAAAATAATAATTCTGCCATGTTCATTTCACTCTGATATTTTCTGATCTTTTCTATTTCATTTTTTAAAATGCTGGTCAGGACCCATCAAATTACATTTACAATCCGTTAAGAGGTTGTGACTCACAGTTTGAAAACCACTTGTGTAAGGGAAACTTGGTATATCAGTTAGTACTCTCAGAATGAGAGAGAGTACTTTCATCTTCTGCCAGAATTATCCCCAAGTATTTAGTAATTTTTTATTCTATTGTAAATGGTATTGTTTTAAATTTTCAATTTCTCATCGTTCTGTGTATAGGAAAACAATTGATTTACCTATATTTATTATGAATCCTGTGATCTTGCTAAAACCACTTATTATTAGTTCCACAGGTTTTTTTGTAGATTATTATTACTGCTTTAAATGTTTCATAGAATTCACCAGTGAAGCTCTTTGGGCCTCGTTTTTTTTGTGGGAAAGTTTTAAACTGCAGATTCAATTTTTAAAATAGATAGAGGTCTGTTTCCAGTTATCGTTTCTTGTTGAATATGCTGTTGTGGTTCCTGTTTTTCAAGAGATTTGTCCATTTTATCTTATTCGTTGAATTTATTGGCATGGAGTTGTTCATAATACTCCCTTGTTATCCTTTTAATATTTGTATACTCTGTAGTGATATCACTTCCTTCATTCCTGATAATGATAACTTGAACCTTTCCTCTCTTTTTCATGATGTGTCTAGATTAGCAATTTTATTGATCTCAGCAAGTCAGATTTTGTTTATTGATTTTTCTCTATTTTTGTTCTCTATTTCATTGATATTCATGTTAATTTTTATTATTTCCTGTCTTCTACTTACTTCAGGTTTCATTTGTTCTTCCTAGTTTCTTTTTTTTTCTTTAATATTTTTAAAATTTATTTATTTAAGATTTTTATTTTGGCTGTGTCGGGTCTTAGTTGCAGCATGTGGGATCTTTATTGAGGCATGCAGGATCTTTCCTTGCAGCACACAGGCTCTTTGTTGCAGCGCACAGGCTTCTCTCTAGTTGTGGCCTGCGGGGTTTTTCTCTTCTTTAGTTGTGGCGCGCAGGCTCCAGGGTGCGTGGGCTCCGTAGTTGTGATGCGCAGGCTTAGCTGCCCCATGGCATGTGGGAACATAGTTCTCCGACCAGGGATCGAACCTGCGTCCCCCGCATTGGAAGGCAGATTCTTTACCACTGGACCACCAGGGAAGTCCTTCTTCCTAGTTTCTTAAGGTGCAGGTTGAGGTCATTGATTTGAGAACTTCCTTCTTTTTTTATGTACATGTTTAGTGCAATAAATATACGCCTAAGTACTGCTTTAGCAACATCCCACACATTCCGATATGTTGTATTTTTGTTTTCATTCTTTTCAGAATACTTTTTAATTTTCCTTCTGATTTCTTCATTTATCCTTGGGTTATTTTGACATGTGTTACTAAACTTCCAAATATTTGTAGACTTTTCAGAGATCTTTCTGTTACTGATTTCTACATTAATTCCATTGTGGTCATACTTTGTGTAATTTAAATGCTTTCAAACTTATAGATACTTGATTTGGGGCTCAGAATATGTTCTTGGTAAATGTTTTGTGTGCATTTGAAGAGAATGTATATTCTGTTCGTGTTGGGTGGACTGTTATAGATGTAAATCAGGTTGCGTTTGTTGATAGTGTTATTTACCATCAGTGGTTGGGATTTGTTGAGCTTCTTGGATCCCTAGGTTTATAGTTTTCATCTAGTTTGGAAACAATTTGGCTATAATTTCTTCAAAAATTTTATAGTTTTTTCTTCTTCTTCTTTGGGGACTCCAACTGCATGTATGTTAGGCTATTGAAAGTTGTGCTGAACCTTCCTCATGCTCTTCTCATTTTTTGCCGGGGGCAGGGGTTCTTTTTCTTCTTGTTTTATTTTGGATAGTTCCTATTACTGTGTCTTCAAGTTCACTAATCCTTTCCTCATCTAGTGGTTTTTCATCTCAGATATCGTAGTTTTTTTCCTTACTGATTTTTTAAAAGTAATTTTATTTATTTATTTATTTATTTATTGGCTGCGTTGGGTCTTCTTTGCTGCATGCGGGCTTTCTCTCTAGTTGTGATAAGTCGGGGCTACTCTTCGTTGCGGTACTTCTCATTGTGGTGGCTTCTGTTGTTGCAGAGCACGGGCTCTAGGCACGCAGGCTTCAGTAGTTGTGGTGCACGGGCTCAGTAGTTGTGGCTCATAGGCTCTAGAGCACAGGCTCAGCAGTTGTGGTGCACGGGCTTAGCTGCTCCACAGCATGTGGGATCTTCCCGGACCAGGGCTCGAACCCGTGTCCCCTGCATTGGCAGGCGGTTTCTTAACCACTGCACCACCAGGCAAGTCCTGTAGTTTTCATATCTAGAAGTTTGAGTCCTTTAAAAATATTTTCCATGTCTCTATTTGACTTTCTGAACATATGGAATACACTTACAAGTAATTGATGTCCTTAGGTGCTAATTCTAACATTTGTGACAGTTCTGGATCAGTTTTGAGTGATCGATTATTCTCATTATGGATCATGTTTTCCTACCTCTTTGCATGCCTTTTTTTTTTTTCCCACTTCTTAAAACTTCATTTTGAAAAAAAAAAGACAATAAAAGTGACCTCAGAAAAGATAATTTTTAAAAAGTGGCAGCAGATCCAGTGCAGCTAAGTAGTTTGATATATGAATTGTTACCCCTCCTCTTCACTCCAACCCCACCAAAAATCTGGAAATAAATTGAGAGGGATAATGGCTTAACACTAAATCATTCAAATTCAGCCTTTTCCACCTAAAAGTCACAAAATTTTAAATCTGTTCATCAAATAATTTAATCTTTTGATCTTTGATTGGATGCCAGACATTGTGAATTTTGCCATGTTGGGTGCTGGATATTTCTGTAGTCCTATAAATCTTCCTGGGCTTTTTCTTAGTATGTAGTTAAGTTACTTGGAAACAGTTTGATCTTATCAGGTCTTGCTTTTAAAATTTGTTAGACAGGTCAGGAGCTTAGACAAGGGCTAATTATTCTCCACTACTAAGACAAGACCTTCCTGAGTACACTACCCAATGTCCCATAAATTATGAGTCTTTCTAGTCTGGCTGGCGGGAGCAAACGCTTTTTTTTTGGCTCCATGTGAACACCAGGCGCTGTTTTCTCTAATCCTTTCTGATGGTTCTTTCCATGGCCTTGATTGGTTTCCTCACATGCATGTGCTGATAAGTCCTCTGCTGAATTCTTGAAGGGGACCCTTTGCCCATCTCCAGAGTTCTCTTTCTCTGCAGCCTTCTCCTCCCTGGTAGTCTGTTGTATGAATTCTGGCTACTTTGGCCTCTCTAGACTCTTACCCCTGCTTCTTCAAAGGAGTCTTATGGCTTTTGCCTCAGTTCCCTCTTATTGTTCCATGGCCTGATAACGCTCAAGGCAGTAAACTGGGGCAATTATAGGACTCACCTCATTTGTTTTGTTTTTAGGAGAATCTGTCCTGTTTTGCATGATGTTCAGTGACTTGAAAACCATTGTCTAAAGAATTTTATCTGTTTTTTGTTTTAGGCTGGATAGTGAGTCTGGTTGCTTGTTACTCCATTTTGGCTGAAGGAGGAGACTAATCATTTCTTTAGAAGAAAATATCGTTCACATTTAAAAAAAAAATCAATAAATCAAGATTCCAGAAACACAGAAATGGTGCATCAAAATTTATGCCTAGTGTCTGGTGAACAAATGATCAGTTTAGTTCACTATATTCATGGGATTTGGGCTGATAATATTTAAGTTTGTGAATTAGACAGAAGGTCAGGTTGTCATTAAGAGTTTCATTCCTTTATTAATCTATTTATTCCTCTGCTTACTTGTACCTTCTTTTACATTATGTCACTGAGACTGTGGAAGCATTTTGGTTAGTGTCATAAATGTTACTTTAAGATTTCATGCTGATTATAGTTAATAGAAGGTTTGCATTTTTTGGGTAATATTTGAATAGTTATATTACTTGAGGATGCTATAAAACTTAGGTTTGGGGGAACCTTCGGGAAAAAGTGAGTCACTTCTAGATACTGAGTACAATTTATACCTTTTTCTAACGTTAAGCCTTAAAATTTTTGAATGGAATTCTTACAAAATGTCTTGGTATTTCATATTGTCTAAAAGGTTGTTTTAAACTTAATTTAACCCTATTCTTGATGGTAGTGACTGTATTATTGATAAACCTTAGTGCCCCCTTAAATCTGAGGTATAAAATAGAGTAAATACAGTAGTATTTATATGTTGTGTTCTCCGGTTAACCAAATATAATATTTTAACCTTGTGGAAGAAGCATAATTACTTCTTTTTGAAAACCATGGAAATGACAGTAGGGCCAGTTATGCAGAAAATAGGGAAATTTTGGCAAAGTTAAAATAAAAACCAAGTTGAGGTGAAAATGTATATCATTTGCAATTAAATCACTTAATATTTAGTTGAAATAATAGGCCATAATCACATTGTATTTTTAAAGATATGCTATCATATAAGTACAAACAGATGAAAGCCAGTGAAATAAATGTAATGAAATTTCTCTATCAGATCAGTTTATCACATGGCATCTTAAGATGACTTTACAGTGTACTTGGAGAGCAGGCAATGTTAGGCCTTATAGAATTAATGGAGATTCATTTAAAATATAGGATGGATTTCATTTCCTTAGAGTCTAAGTTAATTTTTTTTTTAAGTAATTTATTTATTTATTTATTTTTGGCTGTGTTGGGTCTTCGTTGCTGTGCGCGGGCTTTCTCTAGTTGCAGCGAGCGAGGGCTCCTCTTCGTTGCGGTACGCGGGGGCTTCTCACTGCGATGGCTTCTCTTGTTGCCGAGCACCGGCTCTAGGCATGCGGGCTTCAGAAGTTGCAGCACACGGGCTCAGTAGGTGTGGCTCTCAGGCTCTAGGGTGCAGGCTCAGTAGTTGTGGCTCGTGGGCTCTAGAGCGCAGGCTCAGCAGTTGTGGCTCACGGGCTTAGTTGCTCCAAGGCATGTGGGATCTTCCCGGACCAAGGCTCGGATTCTTAACCACTGCGCCACCAGGGAAGTCCCGTGAGTTAATTTCTTTTTTTTTAGAAAGAAAAGTACAGTCTTGGCAAGAAATCTCATAACTGACAGCCTTTAAGTAAATATTAAATACTAATGTTTAATATTAATAACTTCATAATAAAAATAAACATTTTATTTGGTTTCTGGTTATAAAAAACTCATTATAGAAAATATGGAAAAAATAGAAAAGTAGACAGGAAAAAGATTACCCATAATTCAGTCATTGCAGAGATAACTGCTGTTAACATTTATTATATCCTTTTACGTGTTTACCTCTGTGTGTGAGTGTGTGTGTGTGTATTTAGAGTAGTTGTTAATAATAATTTTTCTTTTAACCATTTTTAACATTGGCTCCTAAATGGGTAGAACAGTTTAATTTATATATTCGTTATGGATAAATTTTAAAATGTTGATAGGTTGTTACCACCTGATAGGCAGCATGGAATAACATTGAGTAGAAATCTGGGTTTAAGCTCTTTTCCTGCCTCTGATTAGTTGTGACCTTAAAACCACTTAAAGTTCTGTCTCTCTTTGTAAAATAAATTACCAGTGGGCAATAATAGTACCTTTCCTATTGCCTACAGAGGTTTTGTTTTTGTTTTTTTGGATAGAAATGATTGTGCCTTGTTTTTCTCTTTCTGACTTAGGACTTCACTCTGTATGACAGTCTCTAGGTCCATCCACGTCTCTACAGATGACCCAAAACAAATATTGTATATTAATGCATATATGTAGAATCTAGAAAAATAGTACAGATGAACTGGTTTGCAAGGCAGAAATAGAGACACAGATGTAGAGAACAAACGTATGGACACCAAGGGGAGAAAGTGCTGTGTGGGGTGGTGGTGGTGGGATGAATTGGGAGATTGGGATTGACATGTATACACTAATATGTATAAAGTAGATAACTAATAAGAACCTGCTGGATAAATAATAAATAAATTTAATTTAATTTTAAAAAATGACTATATTACCCCAAAAAAACCAAAACAAGAACAGCAACAAAAAAGAAGTGAATGTGCCTTGAAAGATGTGGTGTCAAACGTATTATTTTGTAATAATATTAAATAATATCTAAGGTAGTAAATATTTCCATGTCTGGTTAAATCTGATTAATTTCAGAGCTTTCTTGTTCTCTCCCTTTCTCCCATTTTAATTAGGTAACCTTTATGAAAAGCCATTCTGCAGTAGAAATTCTTAGACTTTTTTGGGTCTGTTGAAAGCACAAGCTTTATTGTATTTGTACATATAATCTCTAAAAATTCTGTCTTTAATTGCCGGGTCTTCAGAGACCTACAGAAACACTTTTGTGACCTCCAGGATGACTGTGCCTGTATATAAAGTAGTCTTCATCCATCGTTCACAGCACCTTGGTTCACCTACTTGTGCTTTCAAAGCCTGACACACCCATGGAACTAATTTTTTTTTTATTTTTATTTTTATTTTATTTATTTTATTTTTTATTTTTTTGAACTAATTTTTTTATTGACTAAATTTACAAACTGTTATCCCAGAGTCTACCAAACAGAAGGTTGCCTTTAGCTGGTTGTGTTCTCTGGAGTAATCTAGAGGAAAATATTACCTTCTATGAATTAGAGGCAGCAGTGAGGGATAAAATCAGTGCAGTGCTAAAGTAAGGTCTTGGGTTTACTAGACCATGTAAAACACTTCGTCTGTTGAGGATATGAGTAGGTGAAGTCAAGGCTGTAAACAGTTTCATATGATGTCGCAGTGTTAAGGGCCGACCATTATTAGGCACCATTATGCTTTACGTAGTGATTGTGTTTTTGATGATTTTAATTCCTCCAAATATGCCACTAAATTCTAGTATTTCAGTGTTTGTCTTTATTCCATACTAGATTCCCCCGTTTCCTGAATCATGGTATATATCCCTAGGCCAATATTTTACCCCAAACAGGAAAGTTTTAAAGACCATTTTGGTGCCTGAAAATTATTCCATTATTGATAATATTGATATCTAACAGGATTAGTAATACATTACTTTCTCTTCGTTTGTCTATCTCTAATATTTCTAGCATTTCTCCTTGGTCTTTTAAATGGTGTAAAGAATAGAGTTTTGTTAGATATTACCCAGCCTCCCTAGAGTTGCCAACCACTGAGTTAAATAATAACTCCTGCTCACCTGGCGGCATGCTGTGTAGAGATGCCTTGGTGAGAAGTAGTATGATGGCAAGTCATCCCTTCAGTCTGTAGAGTCTGTGACTTTTTATATTGGGCTCACGTTTGAAACCACTTTGTTTTTTTCTGTTTTTATGTCTTAACATATAAACTAACAACTAGAAGTTACTCAGGGCTTTTTGTAACTTAATTTGAACTTTGAGAGGTCATAACTGTCCTCCTTGAGGTGCTTTCCCAATATCCTTGAAGTAAATTTTGTGTTTGCCAAGGAGCCTGATTTTAGTGGTCATCCTTCATTTGGCAACAGCATACCACTTTCCCTTAATGGACTGACAGTGTAGATGCCCTGCCCTTCACTGGCCAAGGACTGAGCATGTAATTCAAGTTACACTTACTAGATATGTTAAAAAGAATAAGAAAATGGAAATTAAATAATATTAAAATCTTTTCTTTTATTAACGGATCAAGTAAGAATAGTATAAACGTCAGATTTGGTGGGCTTGTCAGTGTTTTTAACCCTGTTATGTGACTGTCAAAGAGCTCATGATTGAAGTAAGAGAGTGTGTCAGGAGTCCTCAAGGCCCCCCCCCCCCGCCAGGTTTGGTAATTGGCTGAGAGAACTCACAGGACTCGGTGTATAGTTGCACTTAGGCTGTGACTTTTTACAACAAAAAGGATACCAAGCGTAATCAGCAAAAGGAAAAGATGCTTGGGGTGAAGTCTTGGGGAAACCAGGTGCAAGCTTCCAGAGTCTTTGCTCAGTAGTCACACAGGGCATGCTTAATTCTTCTAGAAATGAATTGTGACAACATTTCGCAACTGTTGCCAACAGGAAGGCATGTTAGAGACACAGCACCCAGGGTTTTTACTGGGGGCTAGTCACATAGAAGCCCCACACTGGGCACATATCCAAATTCTCCACTCTGGGAATCAAAGCGGATGTTCAGCATAAACTGTATTATTTGTATATACAGTTTAGGCGCAGTGAGCCATTCTTATCAATTAATTGTGGGAACCCTCCCGAAATTCAAGTTCCCATAACTTCCCAGATGCCATCCAAGGGCCAACCTTGCAAGTAGGCCAAAAATAGCAGTCAGCCCTGCTGTGTTAACTCTTTTCTGTAGAGAAGTTTTAGCTTTCACTTTTCTTAGTTTTTACTTTTTGCATTGATAGTTTAATCTCAGATTCTGATTTATTTGCTAGAACCTTCTTAAGCCACTTTTCTATATTATATTATTTTTATTTATTTTTATTTTTAAATTTTTTGGCTGCGCCACGCGGCATATAGAATCTTAGTTGCCTGACCAGGATCGAACCCGCACCCCCTGCATTGGAAGTGTGAAGTCTTAACCTCTGGACCGCCAGGGAAGTCCTGATATTATACTATTTTAAATGAGTCTGCTTTCATTGCATTATTTCATGCTGTGTGTATGTTATCTGTTTTTTTCATAATCACCATCCTGGCATCTCTCACGTCTTTAAATGGTAGCCATAATTCCCCAAATTGCTTTTACTTTGGCCATTCCTACCATAATACCCCATACTATATTGGTCAGGAAACCAAGCAGAGAGTCTGTTAGTTGCTGAATATACCTATTACAAGTTCCTAGAGAAGTAACCTCTAGGTCATTGGTTTTCAAACTGTGGGGTGCATCAGAGTTCTCTGGAAGACTTGTTAAAACACAGATTGCTGATTCCCTCCCCCAGAGTTTATAATTCAGGATGCCTGGAGTGGGGCCTGAGAATTTGAATTTCTAACAAGTTCCCAGGTGACGTTGATGCCGTTGTTCCTGGGGACACACTTTAAAAACCTCTTTTCTAGTTTATAACATAATCCACAAATTCATGTAAACAAGCATAATGTAATCTGTAGAATTTACATGTGTGAGCATACCTAACACAATATGCTGAAAGTGAGTGAACAGGTGATGGCACTATTGTCAACTCCTGTGTGTTGTGCACCTGCTACTTTTCTCTCAGGACGTTCATAGGACACACAGGCTCATGTATATCAACATAAGAAATGGTATTAGAAAAGCCTACTTTATTATCTTTTTTTTAAAATTAATTAATTAAATTTGTTTTTGGCTGCGTTGGGTCTTCGTTGCTGCACGCGGGCTTTCTCTAGTTGTGGCGAGCAGGGGCTACTCTTTGTTGCGGTGCGCGGGCTTTTCATTGCGGTGGCTTCTCTTGTTGCGGAGCACGGGCTCTAGGCATGCGGGCTTCAGTAGTTGTGGCACACAGGCTCAGTAGTTGTGGCTCGCAGGCTCCAGAGCGCAGGCTCAGTAGTTGTGGCGCACGGGCTTAGTTGCTCCGCGGCATGTGGGATCTTCCCAGACCAGGGCTCGAACCCATGTCCCCTGCATTGGCAGGCGGCTTCTTAACCACTGCGCCACCAGGGATGTCCATCTTTTTAAGGGAAATAAAAGATTTCTTATGTTTTGTGTGCTCAGTGAATCTTCCCCACACCACTTGGAATTTATCATGTCACCGGGGTAATCACAGTCCAGTGGATTCTCTCTTTAATATTTTCTTGGGGAAAATGGATTAGCAAGGGAAATGCTAGAATTTAAGGTCTTTATTGGCTTTTCTTTCCAGCTGGGACTGCTTTATGGAAGGGAATGCCATTGAAATATGTTTCTTGACTTCAGTGGAGTCAGAGAATCATAAGTTGGCAGAGTTTATAGCTGGTGGCAAGGTTGGGCATGGTCATCATAAAAGATGGCAAGGCGGGTTTGATAATGAAATTCTGAGAATGTTCTGATCTACCTGGGATCCCTAGGTTGATAAGCAACCTAGTAACTTGCTTGGTATAGTCTTTTTTAAAATCCAGGTTTAATAATGAAAATCTGATGTAAGCTATCCTGTTATAGTGCCTTGAGATTGAGTCTGTTGAAAGAAGGCAAGAGCCTCAGAGCCCATTGAAGAAAGGCAAGATCAAGTACCCTGGAGGGCCTGTTGTATATCCCTGTATGTAGTGTGACCGCCTCCTACCTGCCTTCACTAATGATACCTTGTGTTCATTTACTTTAAATAGCTGTGCTGTGGGGAAGGGGAAATACTCAGTTCTTAAAATGTGGGAGGAACTATTGGATATTGGCTCTAGTGTAATGATAATTTCTGGTGACCCAGAAGACTACCAGTGTGATCTAGCAGTAAGACTAGGTGCATGTGGAGAGTCAGGAGATAGAGTTTTGACCTAAGTATATATCTCTACACCTATTTCTCTACACCTAGAGAAAATTGTTTCTCTAGGTGCTAAGTGAATAGATATCCTCAGCAACTAACAGAATCTCCATTTAGCATGATAGAGTATGGCAGAAGTAGCCAACCAAGTAAAGCCATTTGATGCCGCCATTAAAAACTTGAAAGATGCTGGGATGATGATCAGGAGAAAAACCCAAAACAAAACAAAACAAATCTCTAAAATATTCACACATTAAATATAAGGTATTTAAAAAGTCTCACTTATGTTAATATCACTGTTTATCTTGTGTTGTAGACTAATAACCTGTAATAAAAGAATTCTTTTGATGAGATGTATTGGAAAGTTCTTTCCAGTTTTAGTGATAGTTTTAATACAAATTGAGACTCCATAGGAGGCAAGGACCATATATTATTATGATTTCATTCTTTAAATAAATTTACTGTTTTCCTAGAGCAGTTTCAAGTATCTAACTTTGTATTATAATGAAATATATATACTATGGTTAACAAGAACTTAGATAAATTATTCAATAAGTATTCAGTTCAGTAAGAAAAGAATAGTAGATTAATAGACTAGGAGTTAATTTTTTCGTATTGCAATCTTTCAGAATTGTGGATCAAATTAGTTTTGTGGTTTCTGAGATTTTTTTTTTTTTTTTTTACCATCTTTATTGGAGTATAATTGCTTTACAATGGTGTGTTAGTTTCTGCTTTATAACAAAGTGAATCAGTTATACATATGCATATGTTCCCATTTCTCTTCCCTCTTGCGTCTCCCACCCTCCCACCCTCCCTATCCCACCCCTCTAGGTGGTCACAGAGCACCGAGCTGATCTCCCTGTGCTATGCGGCTGCTTCCCACTAGCTATCTGTTTTACATTTGGTAGTGTATATATGTCTATGCCACTCTCTCACCCTGTCATATCTTACCCCTCCCCCTCCCCATATCCTCAAGTCCATTCTCTAGTAAGTCTGTGTCTTTATTCCCGTCTTGCCACTAGGTTCTTCATGACCTTTTTTTTTTTTTTTCTTAGATTCCATATATATGTGTTAGCATACTGTATTTGTTTTTCTCTTTCTGACTTACTTCACTCTGTATGACAGACTCTAACTCCATCCACCTCACTACAAATACCTCCATTTCATTTCTTTTTATGGCTGAGTAATATTCCATTGTATATATGTGCCACATCTTCTTTATCCATTCATCCGATGATGGACACTTAGGTTGCTGAGATTTTAATTTTAAAGGCTTTGGCAACTCCCCAGCCCCAATCCAAATCATGCTAGCTGGAATATACAGTATTAAATGTGTCCAATTAAGTGTTGTCAGTGTCACAGACCTTGAAGAATTACTTTAAAAAAAATTCTTTTTGACAGCATGGCTGAACTTGGAGGGCATTATGCTAAATCAAATAAGCCAGACAAAGACAAATACTGCATATTATCACTTATAAATGGAATATAAAAAAACAAGTGACTAAATAAATAGATTAATTTAAACTTGTAGGGGGAAAATTCTTTTATCTTTAAACATTGATTTGGTTTTTTTTTGCTCATTTTCTTCAACTAGATAATGACTTTTTGAAGACAGGGAAACTATTTTGTTTTTTGTATATTCTGGGCACCTAACCAGGAACTGCCTACTGGCAGTTCAGTTTTGATTTGGTTTGATTGATTGATTCATTCGTTCATTCATTCACTTAGTATTTTCTTGAGCAGTTATTATTCCTGCCTTTTTTTTTTTTTTTCTTTTGGGCTGTGCCTCCAGGCTTGCGGGAACTTAGCTCCCCGACCAGGGATAAAACTGGGGCCCTGACAGTGAAAGCGCCGAGTCCTAACTGTTGGACTGCCAGGGAATTCCCTATTCCTGCTTTCTTCCTGGTTAATGCTCTGTTTTTTTCTTCTGATTTGGTAAGATACTTCTAAGTTTTGAAAAATATGTGTGGAAGAAGGAGAAAAGTCTGTTGAAAACAGAAACTTTTTTAAGTATAAATATATTTTTAATAAGCTGATAAGAGTGTAGGGCCAGACCTATATAGAAAAGGCTTATAAGTTGATTTTTAAAAATTGAGAACCAGAGGTTGTTTTTTTACTGCTGTCTTTTGATGCTACTAATGCTGTAATAGTGACCTGATGACCTTGAATAGCTTTTTAAATAATCTGGTTTTTCCATGGGAAGGGTAACCAAAATGTACAGAATAATGGTTTCCTCTGTGGAGGAAGCAGGGTCAGTGGTGTTGGGAGTTTTACAGTTGGCAGTAATCTCAAGAATGCTTTATTATGATGTTTCTTTCACATCTTAAACATTCATTACAAATATTTCTGTATTAAATAATAAAGTTTGAATTGCCATAAGAAATCTGTTTTTTTACTTTGTAGGTCCATATTTTATTATTCCTTATTGATCTTCTAGGATTTTGTATATTGTGACAATTTAGCTTAAAATTTTAAACTGGAATTGGTTTAATATTTGTATGAATAGGATCTAAGTCCTAAATATCCCAGGACATTGTGGATGTTCAGTAAATGTTTGTAGAATTGCAATTACATTTTATGTCTTCTTAGATACGTTTCTGATGGGTTTTAATTAAGGCTCTTTTGGTTACAGGTAGTAGAAACCACCTCAGATTATCGAAAGCAGAAAAGAGAATTTATTTTATGGATACTGAATACCCACAAGCAGAAAGTCTAGTCAGGTTTGAGGAGAGATTTAAGTTTTGGAAAGCTAACAGGAACTAAGGCTAGCGGTTCTCTCAGTCACTCAAAGGACACAGTCTCGCATGTGTCCCTTTTTTTCTCTGCATGTCTGTTTGTTCTTTTTATCGCTCTTCCTCTCTCTCGTTACAGGCCGGTTTTCTCTCCTTCTCCCTACGCATGCCAGAAAATGGCTAACACAGGCTGTATCACCTTGCTCTACTAACAATTTGATTAGCATTTCAGCTTTGAATTTTTAGGAGAGAGAACCGCTTTGGCACAGTTTGGATCAGATAGATGGCTGGCGATCTGTATAGTCCACTTCTTGTCAGCAAAGTGTATTGCCGGAACATAGCTCTTTGTTAAGAGAAATAATCTAGTAGTGGGGGCTTGTCACAACTTATTCTTTATGAAACTATGTGGACTTTTTTTCACTGTAAAAATTTGGTCATCTGAGAAGTTATAAAGCGCATTTTAGATTTATCAGCATATGACATTTTATGTATAACAAGGTCACAACTTTATTATATGTTTATATTATATAATTTATTTATGATATATATAAATACATATTATATGTTTATTATATTACTGTTATCAACCCCACTTTACAAATGTGAAGCTAGGCTCAGAGAAGTTAAAGACCATGTCCCAAAGGTCACCTAGCTAGTACATTACAGACGTGGAGTTTGAACCCAGATACTCTGATTCCAGAGCTCATGCTTTTGAATTCTCAATATATAAGATGCCTCCCAATATAAGGTGTGTTTGAAATATAAATAATTTTTACCTTAAGAGAAATCTCATTTAGCAGGGCTTAACTAATGCCTGACTTTTTCAGTTCGGTAAATGATTCCTGAATTCCTCCTATATGTAGGTGCAATTCTAAGACCAGGACATCCAAAGATAAATAAGGATGCTATTTCTGCCTTAAGTTGCTCAATCCAGGAGAGACGACAGATATAAATCACTGAAATGCCGTGTGAAACTTTTACCTTTACAGAATGTTTGTATCCATTTGGGACAAGCAAAGCCAGTATATAGCATGGCAATGAGTATTGTAGCATTGGTTACCAAAGGGGTTAATACATGAGGGCTCTGAAATTAGAGTGAATTCTGTGACTTAGAATATTTATTACCTACATACTCCACGGGTCAATTTCTTTTGGTCACTAGACAAAGAATGGATAGATTTTCAAACGATTGGAGGTTACTGTTTCCTTTTGATGGCTTCTTTCAAGGTCATACTCTTTTTTTTTTCTTTTTGGTGGCATGGCTTGTGAAAGCATGGAGCCCCAACCACTGGACTGCCAGGGAATTCCCAAGGTCATATTCTTGAGAATATAAAACTGAACAGAAGCTTGGTTGGTGGACCACACAGCCATCAAGTGGGAAAATAGCCATAGCTCCATTAGTGGTATAAGGGGTCCAGATCTCTGTGTGAGGCCTAGTCCTCTGGCCACAGGAGGAAATATACATAGGTGGAGTCCTGTGAGCTACAGAGTGATTGGTGGTGGCAAGCTGTGTCTTGCTCATGGGCAGTAGAGCAGGAGCAGAGTCTGAGCAGATTGTGGAACAGGACTTTTATGTTTCTTGGGTGTTGGTCTGTCGTTTCCCACCTGCTTGAAAGAAATGGAGAAAATAAGTATGAGATTGAACCGAATATAAAATTGCCAATATTTGACCTTTTTTTGATTCATGAAAAATAGCAATTTCATGTGGTTTAATCTAATGTTTGCCAAGTGTTTACTCAGGACCTGTCAGTCTCCTAAAGATTCTAAATATGCTACCTAATTTAATTTAAAACTTGCAAGCACCTTGCAAGATCAGTCTACAGAGAAGAAGCCAAAAACCAAACTGGTGGGGTGACATACCCAAAGACAGATAGTTATTAAGTACATGAATTGCAGTCTCTCTGGTTCCAAGGTCTCCAAATTTGCCAGGGTCTCTGGTTCCAAATTTGCCAGGGTCTCAATCTGTACCTTGAGCAGTTCAAGTAGACAGCAACCATTCTGAAATCATGTAACAAATAGGAGATGGCTTGTATCTGGAGAGCCAGTGAACCAAGACCCAAACCGCAAGTCCATATGGCCAGATATAAATCATAACAATGCCAGTTTATGGTTTTTCTTTGTGCTTCTGATTTTTGAACTGGCTGCACCACTAATTTCCAGATTATTAAAGTTTAAATATTATAAATAAGCAAGGTAGGTTCTGAGAATGATGTTATGCTAATGCAGATTCATTTGAATAAGGTTTTTTTTTTTTAAAATAAATTTATTTATTTAGTTAGTTTTGGCTGTGTTGGGTCTTCGTTGCTGCACGCGGGTTTTCTCTAGTTGCGGTGAGCGGGGGCTACTCTTCATTGTGGTGCGCGGGCTTCTCATTGCAGTGGCTTCTCTTGTTGCGGAGCATGGGCTCTAGGCGCGCGGGCTTCAGTAGTTACGGCACACGGGCTTCAGTAGTTGTGGCGCACGGGCTTAGTTGCTCCGTGGCATGTGGGATCTTCCTGGACCAGGGCTCGAACCCGGGTCCCCTGCATTGGCAGGTGGGTTCTTAACCACTGCGCCACCAGGGAAGTCCCTTGAATAAGGTTTTCTGATCTCACTAGCAAGATTACAAATAAGTTTAACCTCTTTTGAGGGCAAAATAAATTGGCTACCTTTGTGTTAAAAGTGCCTTTGCTTTTTTGGCACATAGAATAATGTTTTAAATACAAGAGGCACTTAATAAATGTCTTTCCCAATATACTTCTCTCTTACCTCTTTGCTGATGATGAACATTCTAGTTAAAATGTCTTTTGTGAGTTAAATAAGTTTCCAGGAATATGCAGCCACTCCTCTGTTAATATCTGTGAATATGTAGGTATCTCTCTGGTTAATAGATGTGGGTCTAAAATTTACTTATAAATAATTTGTAGTTCCGTCCCCCAAAGTGACTTAAATTTTAGGAAGAAAACTAAGAAATATGTGTACCATCCAGAGAAGATTTTTGTGTTTAGGGGAAAGGGTTGATTTTTTTTTTTTTTTTTAATATGCAAGAACTTTTATAATCCAGTTTAAAAAAAATTAGTAACTCAGACAGGTAAAGAACATAAATGAGCAATTCATAGAAAAAATATGCACATGCCTAATAAATATACACTATTTTAAAATTATTTTCATGTAATTTCAAATTTACAATACAAAGAATTCATATAATCTATGTATGTATACAGATATATGTACCTGTTCTTATTATCTTCAGACTTTTTAAGAGCAAGCTGAAGACATGATGTCCTGTCATCCCTAAATACTCCAGAATGTAATCCCCAACAAAAAGGACACTATTCTACCTATTCTGCATTCACCCGTCTAAATCAGGAAATCAGCATTGGTATGATACTACCATCCTATTCTCAGGCCCCTTTTAAATTTCACCAACTCTCCTAATGTCTCTTTTTCCTTTCTGACCTATGCTCAATCCAGGAATACACGTTGCATTTGATTATCACGTCTCTTCAGACTGCTTCAGTTTGAAACTCCCAGTTTTCCCTATATTTCATGTCCTTTGGAGTTTTAAGGAATACAGACCTTACATTCTGTAGTTCTAATTTTTCTCATTGTCAAAGTTATTCTTGCCAGGTATACCACAAAAACGATGTGCTTTTGTCCTCAGTGCATCACATCATTCCACCACTGATAATTGAATAGTATTCCAGGAATATGCCAGTATCCTGTTCTTCATCAAACCTTCACTCATCAGTTTAGGATCTATTGAGAACTCCGTGAAATCAGTCACCTTCATGATGGCTGCCGAAAGATGATTCTCTGTTTCCATCATTCCTGCTATATTTATTAACATTTTACTGTTAGGAAGAGCTTTCTTCCTTCTGCATTTTCCTTTTTCTGCATTTATTTATTTATTCATCATTCATTCATGTGTTTGTCAGTATGGACTCAGGGATGCGAGTTTTACTGAATGGGTTATAATTTATTATATAAATTATATAATTTATTATATAAATTACAGTAGAATACACACATCTTGAGTCATTCAGTTTTGACATACACATACATCCCTAACAGGATAACAGGACAACCAATATTTTTTTCTGATGCTCAAACTTTCCCCCCGTTTGGCCAGTAGTAGCCCTTCAAGGTGGCTCCTGTGTCCCTTTGAAATGTCTGCATTATTTTTTGAGCATTTCCTTACTTTCTGGCACAAAATATTTTACATTCTTCTTGTACTTTCCCTGCCCAACTTTGAAATTAGCCATTTCTCCAAGGATTCCTGGTTCCTTTTAATGTAGGATGGGTTTTAGAAATCAGGATATACGCCACTGATATGCTTTTTGTTTTTTTTGTTTTTCAACTTCTGACATTTTCATTTAACACATTGATTCTGTTTCCATGTCAGAGGAATCAAATGCCGCCAGGGAAGTGGTAGAGTGGCTCTTGTTTCCCACTTGGGGAGCCTGAAAATCAAAGAAGTAAGAGTAGTCAGAGTTGAGCTGTCAGTTGTTCTTAGTGGAGAGAGTTAGGAAAATATATGGATGTATATATGCACACACACAGACATACAAATATATATGCATATACACATATACATCTATAACTACGTGTTCATTTTTGTGTGTGTATATATAATACATATGTATATATATAATATCTATGTTGTATGTATGTAATACAGCCATGAATTCATATTTCTAATTCCATTCCAATACCTTAGACTTCTTTTTAGCCTTGCCCCTTCCTTTTAAATTTCTTTGTCAGTGAGAAAAATGGCCCCAACTATCCTCAGGATATTTACTTACTTGATCATTCAGTTTACTTACTTGGCCACCGTAACAAATCTTCCAACCCTGCTGCTCATTTCCTCCATCCCTACTTAGCTCCCAGAATGTTCTCAGCCACAGAGCCTGCCTGTGCTTCCACGTGGCTCCCCCAGCCTCCTCCTCACCACCTTGTATACTCAGCATCTGTCCCTTACCTCCTGTCCCCAGTACTCACCCCTCACTACCCCATGTCCTTAAAGCGACATGAAAAGGAGGAGAGGGAATGGCTCCAGAGAAGATTTTAAAGTTAGATTGCACAGTTTTCTTTATTTCCTCAATGTACTCGTTTTTTGGTATGTCCTAAAAAATTACGTGTTTTAGTTTTAAGCTTAGTTTTAAAATGACATACCCTTTGGTATATAGATGTGTTTTTCATTCATTCATCTGTTGGAATTATCCGCATTATTGTTTTAATGCCTCCTTGGGATTGTCATAAACAAAAAGATTGTTTTCATAGCTTTATTTTCACACTGTGAGTTTAAATACATGTATTTAGTGAGGATTTTAGCATCAAATTTAATATCTTGCGTTCTGATTCTCTTGGCTGCATTGGCACTGCCTTAGTAACCAATTTGAATGCTTACTGTTTTTAAAAACCTACCTCAATAAAATGTCATCTAGCATGTTTTGCTTTTTAAAAAATAGGTCTTGAATAACTGAATATTTCTTAGGCAGTGTCAACATTAGCCACTTGAAGCATTCATTCAACTGTTATCTTTCTGAAACTTGTATATTTGGTGTACTGTAGCCCAAGGCACATTAGAGATTACTGTTGATTCATTTGGGTACTTATATATTTCCATGGCATTTTGGCTTCTTGAAGGATTATTATCCACCAATATCTAATTTAAAAATTGCTTACGCTTTTAGTGTTTCCATGGAATTCAATGGTTTTTAGGTGCCAGTTAGGACATTTGGTAGATTGACTAGAAAAATAATTGTTTAAGCAATGCTGGGATAAGTATGAGGTAATTGTTGCCTTGACAACTGGAAAACTGTTATGTTTGCTAAACAAAGGGATGGTAATATAGTAGTTTAATTTCTTTTTTGGCATGGAGGTGCTATATAAAAACATTTTATTTTAGCCTCTGAGATGGTCTGTATTTTTGACCAAAATCAGAAAAGCAGAACAAAGAGAAGGTAAGAGTTTTGTTTTGGTTTTTTTTCCCCTGGTGATATACATGTACATACACCTAACAGGGTTGGTGTTGGTCAAAGCAATCTTGGTAAACCTGCTGGCATGATTCTTTGTATATCTCTACACTGGATCACAGTACAGTAGCCTCAGAATAGGTGTGTATAGTCTTGATTTTGTCTTTCTACCACACTAAAAGACTGTGATAGACTTTATGGAGCATCCCCACAAACACTTTACCTCTCTTGCTACTAGAATTCAACTTGATTACTTTATTTCTGAATTGAATAGGGGGATAATATTTTAAACACCCCTCCCCCCATATACACATTATACTGGCATCTGTTCTGTTTATGTGGGATCTCTTTGGTGTAGGACTCAAATTTTTTTTAAACTCACAATTGTACCCCAGATTATTGAGTAATAATAACAGCCTTTATTTGGTATTGTATGCTGGGGTCTGTTCTAATAAGCACTTTACATGTAGCAAGCATTTCAGTCTTCATCCCTGTGAGATAGTCACTATTTATTATATCTAGAGGCAAGGTCATCTGGCTACTAAGTGGTAGATTTGAACCTAAGCATCTAATTCAAGAGCCTGTGCTCTTAATTACTGTATTATACTGACTCTCATTAATAGAGTCATTCCAAGTGCACTGGAGAATATAGACAAGTATTAATACGAACGTTCAAAATAACCCATAATCCCAGTCACTACAGATTATAATACTTTGAGTATTATAATTGAGTTGATAATTGTGGGAGTCACATTATGAGTATATAGGGGAGTTACTGTACAGTTCTGTCTTCTTTTTTGTAAGTTTGAAATATTCCTTAGTATACATTTTAAAAAGCAAAGGCTACATGCCAATTGTAAAAAACAAAAAGGAACCTTTTTTTTTTTTAGAAAAAAAACACGAAGACATACTTTGGATAAAATGTTTTTATATACATACCCCTCCTTTCCACTCCCTTTCTCATAGGTTAATCCCTCTTTAACAGTTGTTTTTCTCTTTAATATGTATGTTTTTTCTATATGTATAGTATAACATATATATTTTTATTTCTGCATTTCTAGAAGTAGAAAAAGTATAGTACTTTAAAGACATATACATAGTACCAATTATCCTGTATTATGTTCTCATTAGATTTAATGCTAAAAAATATTGTATTCTGAGGAGTATTGACATTAGTTGAAAAAGTGAGAAAAGTGGTTTAACTTTCTTTTTACACTGACTTACGGTGAGCAATCATTTAAAATGAGGTTTTGCCTTTCCCATTTTAAAAAGGAAAAAAGGAGGAGGTGCCAATTCTGAATTTACATTGGTTTAATGACTTATTTGCCCACACTCAGTGTTTCATAATAGTAATTGTGAATAGTTAAATACTTCTGTACTTTCTAATGCTGGCCCCATTTTCCTGTTGTGGAAACTGAATTTTAGGGAGGTTCAGTAGCCTATGAAGACTCATGTAGTTAGCATAAGGAATAGAGCTGGGATTAGGACCTTGTCTTTTGCTTTCAAAAACTGTGCTATATTAGTCTCACATTACACTAATGATAGAGTGATAATTTATGGTCTGCTAAAATCACATACACAAATATGACCATGTAGGTTGTGAGTTTCATTTGTTTTTTCTGTAGAAATTCATACTTTGGTTAGCATAGTTTCACTTCTAGACAATTACGTGTCTCAGAGTATCCTATTCTGACCATCTTTGTAATAATAACCTTAGTCCTTTGACATAGGCATGTTAAACAAATGTATACAGAATTCAGATTATTTTATTCATATAATGATGAGAAATTAGGGACAGAAAAGTAACTTACCTAAGATGATACCAAAAAAAAAATACAGGCAGAAATTAAGATCAGAACATAGACCTTTGCTTTTCCTATGCTCTTTTTGAGAAATTAACCCTGCTCTAACAATGTATTTAGCAGGTTTTTGTTAGACTTTGGCTTCCCTTTGCAAGTATTTTTGTGACAGACATTTTCTTTATATACCTTGCTGATTCCTTTTCATGTGTTCTAGCTTGAAGGAAGGAAAATATTACCCTTCAAAAATAATAATTTGCCCTCATGATATTTGAGCTAATTATTACTCTTTTCTGTCAACATGGATTTTCATGTTAGTAAGGATGTAGGATGGGGCTTAGTTTTGGGGGAAAAGTTCCCTTTCTCAAATTCAAGATGAATAAGTCTGTTCATTAAGCATGTTTATAGTTTGCTGGGGTTGGAATGTTGCCAGTGTTTGATATTGAATATTAATGAAAAGAAAACATAAATGGGTTTCTGTATACTAGTAGTCTAAATATATTACTATCCTATTCCCCCTGCCCCTTTTTGGTTCAAAATTCTCTATAATAAAAGTACCTAAAAAGCTTATCACTTCTTAAATATTTATTTGTTCCTGAGTAGGCAGAAACATGCACTTTTAGATGATCTCTTTTTCTCTTCTACATTTCAGAATTTCTGGTTCTACATTTCAGAATTTTACTGGCTTATAAGGCAGGAAGTGTTAATGGGAGAGGTTGCAAGTTGTGGAGAGTAATGAACCTTATGGTCATGAAGAGTGCCCCTCCATTTGGGCTTGTCTAGCAGTAACACACAATACCAATTGAACCACAAAGTGGATTGATATCTTTTGGAAATTTTCCTAAAATTTCTGGGTGAAGTGCTGTGAGTCCCTTTCATATTCTTGCTAAAATAAAGCCACTAGCTTGTCTGGAATTTATTCAAAATTTTGACCTGGGAAGATGATATTTTAAGAGGGCTAATCTGTAAAGTAGAAATGCATTTATTAACTTTAGGTGCAAGAGCAGTACAAAGTTATCAAATCGTAGTTAATTAATGATATCAACAGATTTTAAAAGTAATAATGCAGAAATGATTATCTTTCTATGAGGGTACACTTCTGTTATGGCATAAATAAATTGAAATATAGGCATTTTCCTAAGTAGATTTAAGAAATCATATACTTGATATGTTTTGAGGGTTTTTTTTTTTAAATACTGTTCATGAAATACATAGAATGTGAGGCAAATGGCCATTAAGGAGGGTGGCCTGATACTTCTAGTTGTTGCACCCTTGTTTTGGTTTGTGATACCTCCCCACCTTTCAAAAAGTTATTAAAATTGTTTGATATATTTATGGTCACTTTTGTTATAGCATTAGAATTCTTTTTTTGAGATAAATCTCTTCTAGGTGTATTAGCCACAACTATTAGGGATGAATTTATTTTAAGATCCAAATGAAATTGATATATTCATTATTTATTGCTGTATAACAGCATTTTCCACCTTACGGTCTGTGGAATTTCTGCAGGATGTTAATAGATGTTAATTTAAGAAAGGTTCTTTGGGGGCTTCCCTGGTGGCGCAGGGGTTAGGAGTCTGCCTGCTGATGCAGGGGACACGGGTTTGATCCCTGGTCCGGGAGGATTCCACATGCCACGGAGCAACTAAGCCTGTGCGCCACAACTACTGAGCCTGTGCTCTAGAGCCTGTGAGCCACAACTGCTGAAGCCCACATGCCACAACTACTGAAGCCCGTGCGCCTAGAGCCGTGCTCCGCAACAGGAGAAGCCATCGCAATGAGAGGCCTGCGCACCATAGTGAAGAGTAGCCCCCGCTAGCTGCAACTAGAGAAAGCCTGCGTGCAGCAACGAAGACCCAATGCAGCCATAAATAAATAAATAAAATCTATTAAAAAATTTTAAAAAATTAAAAAGGTTCTTTGGACAAATAGATTGGGAAATGATGAGGCAGAGTAGGAATTCATTCAATGAACTGATTTTCCCAAACTCCCAACTCTTTTTCTTTCTGGTGGAGCATCTTGGAATATTAGTATTTCTTGTAAAACACTTTGGGAAAAGTTACTTACATAATCTTTCTTTGGCTATAGAATTGGTTAATATAAGTAGAACTCCTTAGAAATATAGATCCTGTGCAGAAAAGTACCTGATTATAAAAAGAGCAGCTAGATTAGGACTATTAAAAATTAAATCACAAGTGAGGAAACTTAAAATAATATTTATTGTAGACAGGAAGTGAACAGTGAACTCATGCCAAAGCAGTTGAGACATTTTGGCTGATTTTTTACTTCAGATTTTTCAGACTGGATTTCTTCATGTAGTTTTCATCAGTAGTTTGAATGCATATGGGTTTCCCCCACCCCTTTTATGCTGTTCTACCTTAGCATTGTCTAGATAGGGATATAACAAAGCTATTCTGAATTTGGGTGGCTGCCAAGATATAGCCTAAATGTTAAAAGAAATTTTCTTAGACTGAGTTTTAAGGATCTGCCTTTTCTTTCAGTGGTCATTTAATAAAAAATTTTGAATGAATGGGTGGTTGGAGGGGTGGATGGAATGATATACTTGGACCATATGTATTTTATATAGAGAAAAAAGATGGCTTTATCTTTTATAGATGTCCGTTTTAGTACATTTAAATAGGCTTTATGATATGTATTTTACTTTTTTTTTTTAAAGGAACCATTTTGAGATATGTCAGAGCACACGGTTCTTTTTTTTTTTTTTTTTAATTTTATTTATTTATGGCTGTGTTGGGTCTTCGTTTCTGTGCGAGGGCTTTCTCTAGTTGTGGCAAGCGGGGGCCACTCTTCATCACGGTGCGCGGGCCTCTCATTATCGCGGCCTCTCTTGTTGCCGAGCACAGGCTCCAGACGCGCAGGCTCAGTAGCTGTGGCTCACGGGCCCAGTTGCTCCGCGGCATGTGGGATCTTCCCAGACCAGGGCTCGAACCCGTGTCCCCTGCATTGGCAGGCAGATTCTCAACCACTGCGCCACCAGGGAAGCCCTTACTTATTTTTAAGTTAGAGTATTTTATAGATTGTTTTTGTTAACAATACATTCATCTATTACAACTTTTATAGCTGTAACAGGATTAGATCTGCCATTCTGAGGTCTGATTTTGGGAAAGAACTAGGAAGTTTAAATCTAATTATATTTATTTGCATTTTTAGGCCCTTGATGAACCTCCCTACTTGACAGTGGGCACTGATGTGAGTGCTAAATACAGAGGAGCCTTTTGTGAAGCCAAGATCAAGACAGCAAAAAGACTTGTCAAAGTCAAGGTACAGTATATGTAGATTTTCTAGATTATATGTTTAGTATTTGATGCTTAAACTTTTACTGGTAAGTATATTTAAGAATTTTTTTCTTCTGCAAGATGAGTTTTTAGTTTCTAGGAGTAATGATTGTAAAAATACCTGAAAACAAAGCATTACTTGTGATTTTATTCCAATTGGAATGAAGTTAGATGATCACAGTTGGTATTTTGAACGCCATTTCGCTACAGACTTGGTATTGTTTGTATTGTTAGCCTTTCAGAACTGGAAAGGACCTTAGAAGTCATGTAGTTTAATTCCTTAATTTTATTGTAAGAAAAATGAGGCTCAGTAAAGGGTTAGTGATTTCTCCAAGGCCATTATGGCAAATTAGTGGCAGAATGGGAATTACCATAGTACGTCAGTTTTAAGACTCGCCCCCCATTTTAACCATGAAATTGAGATGTGATTTATAATTGATGATGGTAGATCTAGTTGTTGGTTCCTTATCCTCTACTTTTCTTGAAAAATCTTCCTAATAATTGTCAATTATTTATTGAGTGGCAAACTGCAGGAGGGAAGGAGGATGGGGATATGAGAATAACCCGATCTCTATTTTCAAGGGGTTTATAATCCACATTAGCAGATACCCCATAAAATACTGGTTTGAACATCACTGGTTAAACCGGCCATAGAGATTTTGTACCTCAGGGGAGCGTGTCAGAGTCTCTTCGGGAGCTTCTTCCATGCTTGTATGCTTAGGTTCCTTCCTTATGCATGGACATGTTGAAAAAAGCTTCCTGGGTGATTCTAATTTACACTGCCAGTTAAGGACCATTGTGATAAGGCCTTTAAATTAACCATAAGCCTGTAGGATGCTATTCTTAGCCCCCCACCCTATCTTTAGTTTTTGCATGCTTGGTGCGCACGAGCTCTTACAGTGGCCTTTCCTGTTCCCGACTTCGTATAGTGGTGTTCCCTGAGCACTCATTTTTTTCCATTACTACCTTAGAGATGAAGAGAAAGCTTTTTATCAGTTTTCTCACTCTTTCAGACAGAGCTACTGCTAGCACATGTAACACCTTAACATGAATTAGACAAAAATCTCTCCCTGCTGGTAGAGACCCTCCTTAGCAGAGCTTGGCCTACAGATAACATTTTTGTGCTGGTTAGAAATGGTGTTCCTTTGGGCAGGAGGAGTCTTACTCCAGGACCCATGCTTCACTGGATTTTAGCTGTGATTTATAATCTCAGCTGGGTGTCTCTGTAATGAATGAACCAGCAAAATGACACATGGCAGTCCTGCCATTTCTTGCTGTCATTGAAAGGAAGAAAACAGTCTATGCTGCTTCTGCCGATCGCACAGAGTGCCAGCCAGTACCTTGTGCCTTGTGTCTTGTAAGTAGTGGCTATCTAAAATTTGTTGTTAGTTTTTTGGGCTGCTCTAAAAATCTGTTTATAATTCAAAGCTAATGATTTTCTCAACAGATAAGGTAGTGTATTTCTATATCAGTTTAATTAGCTTATGATTCAGAGTTAATACATTTTTCTGGGGAAGAAGAACAACACTTCTTCCCCATCAGTTTTCATTTATTGAGCATTTACTACATGCCAAGCACTATATCAGGTATTGAAACTCTAATATTAAGACTTGGTCTCCATTCTTAAGTGGCTTACAGCCTAGTGAATGACACAGATATCTAAACACATAATTTAAATAAAGCGTAGTAGTGTGTTGTGTGAGACAGAAATACCTGGGATGCTGTGAGTACAGGACATCTCCTTTCATAGCTGGTTTGTGACCCTGTTACCTAAATTGATTACCACACATATCAGATAAGAGCACATTAATGGTTCAATCCCTGTAAGAACTCTTGCTTTGTATAAGGAAAACAACCTTTTCTATACTGAGTACTGGAAGCTATTTTGTTTTTTACCAACTAATTAAATATTTAAACTTGATCCCTTTATTTTAACTTACCTCACATCTGGTTTCCCATTCTCTGATTTCTGTGCTGATACAGAGGGAGAGTACAGTAAAGTTCTGGATCTAGTTGGCCTGAGTTTGCATCTCAGCTCCACCATGGTACTAGTTCTATGATCTTGGACCAGTTACTTACACTTTCTGTTCCTCAGTTTTCTTATCAACAAATAAGAATAATAATCATACCTACCTAATATGGTTGTTGTGAAGATTATATGTTTGATGCTTGAGCCTGATACTTGGCTGTCAGTAAGTGTTTTTTGCTACTGCTTATTATTAAGCGAGGCCTTCACAAAATGGTAGAGTACCTAATAGCCTAAGATCGCCACCTCTTTTTTCCTTATTTTTAGGAAAAGAAATTATACAATTAAACTCACAACTAATAGTATTGAATAAAATATGATATGTAAATCGTCAAGTAAATTAGTCTGGGAAGTTGTCTGTTAAATAATAAATTTTTCAGTTAATCTACTTAGGGACTGAGATATTGTATACACTAGGCGGCTGTTTGTTTAGATTAGTCATAATAAAAATGAATTCATGCATTAACGAGCTTGTGTTGCTTTTTTTTCTTTTTTGGTGGCTAATTAAATTTATAATCTTTAGGTAACATTTAGACATGATTCTTCAACAGTGGAAGTTCAGGATGACCACATAAAGGGCCCACTAAAGGTAATTCATTTATTCATTATTATTTCTAATGCTTCAGTGGGAAACAGTAATTATCTCAGTCTTTTAAAAAATTCATTGGTTACTCTGTTATTGGGTTGATAAATATGTAATTCTCTCTGAATAGACTAATAGAAAAAAAGTAGACTTAGTGTTCAATAAAACCTATATGACAGTAAAACCTGTGTTCAGAAGTGAAATGAACATCAGGGAAAAACTGATTGCTTTTTATTTACTCATCTGTTTTGGTCTCACCATGTTTCATTTATTAAAAGGGTACAATTTCCAGAAATAATAGGTGGTGAACTAGGGATCAAGTGATGTAAGTTCCATGATGATGTGAAAATTGAGAAAACAAAACAAAACAAATCCTCAGAGCTTTTAATTCTTTGAAGCAACTACTGGCATATGACATTGTTAAAGGGTCATCAGGCAGTTATAAGTGATAAACATGTTCGTATATACAGATAGTTTCATTTCTTTGCATTAGTTTTTCTTCATTGGCCAGTGAAATTAGTGCTGCTTTACTTTCCACTAGTGAGCAAGCTAAAGGGAATGTGCGGGTAGCCACTGTGTGCTGTTTGGTCCTATAGAATGTCTGAAATGGACATTGGCCTAGCTGGGTGAATTTTAAGAAATGCTAACAGAATTGAAGAGACATTTGTAGATGCAAGAAAAATCCTTTCCTAATGAAGCTGTACTTTTCAGAGAACTAGATAGATGTGTGTATCTGCCAGTTTTTGTTGGTGGTTTATTTAAAAACTTTTAATTGGATCCCCAGAGCATTAGTACCTTGCATATATAGTAGGCACTATGGAGGACTAAAACTTGTAAGTTTTTTTAATCTTGCCTTGTGAAAATTATTTTCCACCCTTTCTGTTTTATAGGTGCCATTTTTTTCAAACGTATTTATTTCATTTTCGGCTGCGTTGGGTCTTCGTTGCTGCGTGCAGGCTTTCTCTAATTGTGGCGAGTGGGGGCTACTCCTCATTGCAGTGTGCGGGCTTCTCATTGCGGTGGCTTCTTTTGTTGCGGAGCACGGGCTCTAGGCATGCGGGCTTCAGTAGTTGTGGCTCATGAGCTCTAGAGTGCGGGCTCAGTAGTTGTGGCACCCGGGCTTAGTTGCTCTGCGGCATGTGGGATTTTCCCGGACCAGGGCTCGAACCTGTGTCCCTTGCATTGGCAGGCAGATTCTTGACCACTGCGCCACCAGGGAAGTCCCTATAGGTGCCATCTTTAATTTTACGTGCACATGTATATCACTTGTAGGGACAAAAACATGCACATGTATAATTTGATGTTAACCGCCATTTATTTAGCACTTATTAGTATGTGCTAGTACTGTGCCAAGTCCTCTGCATATATTATCTTATGTAATCTTCATAATAGCTCTTTACAGAAGAGGAAACTGTGAAGGGAGGTGGGAGGTAAAGTACTCTGGCCAAAGTCTTACAGCCAGTAATGGCAGCCCAAGTTCTGATGGCCTCACAGCCTGTCACTGAAGCGTTGTGCCCCCTGGATGATCAGAACACACACATCTCCATGCCTTATTTGTGTTTTGCCTCATAAGCACACCAGCGTAGCTCTTCGCTGCCTGACTACCCGGTTCACCTGGCACAGGCTAGCTGGTACCAACTACAAAAAATGTTCAGTGTTGCAAGGGATAGGAGAGACAATTACTTTGTATCCTCAAGCCATCTTTCTCTCCTATTGCTCCAGCCTCTTTGATTGTGGCATAGTTGGTTTATTTTGCTTGTTTGGTTTTTCTTATTTATTAAAATTTTCTTTGTTTTTGATTAGGGCTTAGGACCATTTTGATTTTGATGTATGTAAGTGTATTAAATTTCGGTCTCAAAATTGTTAAAATATTTCTCTTGCCTATGGAGTTTTTTTTTGTATATAGATTTTGAATTGTTCCCTAATGTACTTTGTGGCTTTCCATCAGCTGATAGAAAGTATTAGCATTTATGTTTCTCCTAGAGGAAATAAACTTCCCATAGTGATGGTTATTTGATCTCAATATATTTTCAGTGAGTTCACATGAAAATAATACTAGACCACTTGAGTATTAAATTTAAAAAAATGTACTATGTATTTATTGATAGTAGTCCCTGGTGGTCCAGTTGTTCAGACTCTGCACTTCCACTGCAGGGGTCCTGGGTTCGATCCCTGGTTGGGGAACTAGGATCCCGCATGCTGCACGACGCGGCCAAGAAAAAAAAAAAAAAGAAAGTTCTGTTAATTCTTCAGCATTTCCTTTCCTCTTTTGGGCATTGTGTGGGGCTGACAGTCTCTTCTGTGAACAAGTTTATTTTTGTTATCACTGCAAAGACCATATACATTTTATTTTTAATTGAGGTGTAATTGACATATAACATTATTATTAGTTTCAGGTATACAACATAATAGTTCAATATTTGTATGTATTGCAGAAGGATCACCACATTAAGTCTAGTTAACATCCATCACCATACATGGTTGTAAAAAAATTTTTTTTCTTGTGGCGAGGATTTTAAGACTTACCCTGTACTTTCAGACATGCAATACAGTGTTCTTGACTATAGTCACCATGCTGTACATTACATCTCCATGACTTATTTATTTTATAACTGGAAGTTTGTAGCTTTTGACCCCCTTCATCCCTTTTGTCCACCTGCACTTCCTTCCTAGCTCTGGCAACCACCAATCTGTTCTCTGTGTCTATGAGCTTGGTTTTTTGTTTGTTTTGTTTTTTAGATCCATGTATATGTGATATTGTATGGTATTTGTCTTTTTCTTACTGATTTATTTCACTGAGCATAATGCCCTCAAGGTCCACCCATGTTGTTGCAAATGGCAAGATTTCATTCTTCTTTATGGCTGAATTATACGCACGCGCACTTGCATGCACACACACACACATATCTTTATCCATTCACCCATCGATGGATACTTAGATTGTTTTCATATCTTTGCTATTGTAAATAATGCTGCAGTGAACTTGGGGGTGCATATATCCTTTCAAATCAGTGTTTTCATTTCCTTTGGATAAATACCCGGAAGTGAAATTGCTGGATCATACGGTAGTTCTATTTTTAATTTTTTGAAGACCTTCCATACTGTTTTCCATAGTGGCTGCACCAATTTACATTCCCGCCAGCAGTGCACGAGAGTTTCCTTTTCTCCAACATCCTGACCAACACTTTTACTTCTTGTCTTTTTGATAATAAGCCATTCTCATTAGGTGTCAGGAGATATCTCATTGTGGGTTTGATTTGCATTTCTCTGATGATTAGTGATATTGAGCATTTTTCCATGTACCTGTTTGCCATCTGTATGATTTCTTTGGAAAAATGTCTATTTAGGTCTTCTGCCCATTTTTTAAATTGGACTTTTTGCTTTTTTGATATTAATTTTGGAGCTGTTAATATATTTTGGATATTAACACCTTGTCAGTTGCATCATTTGCAAATATTTCTTCCATTCGGTAGGTTCTCTTTTCGTTTTGTTGATGGTTTCCTTTGCTGTGCAAAAGCTTTTAAGTTTAGTTAATTAAGTCCCATTTGTTTATTTTTGCTTTTATTTCCTTTGCCTTAGGAGACAGATCCAAAAAAACATTGCTACGATTTATGTCAAAGAGTGTTCTGCCTATGTTTTCTTCTAGGAGTTTTATGGTTTCTGGTTTTTAATCCATTTTGAGTTTATTTTTGTATATGGTGTGAGAACCTCTGCCCGTTTCTCAATTGGATTGTTTGATTCTTTTCTAGCTGTTGCATTGTATGAGTTCTTTATATCTTTTGGTTTTTAACCCCTTATCAGATATGTGATTTGCAGATACATTTTCTCCCATTCATTAGGTTGCTTTTTCAAATTTTTGATGATTTCCTTTGCTGTACAGAAGCATTTTAGTTTGATGTACTTATAAAAACCATATAAATTTATAAACTCTATAAATTATCAGCATTTTCTTGATGAGATGAAAATATTTCAAATGATTGTCACTATTGGTACATTATAACTCATAAGGAGAACCTCAAAGTTATTTGTTAATTTTTCCCCAGCCTTCTTCAAAGAAGAGTTGTAATATGGGGCAAAGATAGTCAGTTTCACGGACAGGGACCCCCAGACCTGTGAGGGTTCCCAAGACCCTTTCAGGGAGATTGTAAGGGCAAAACTATTTTCATAGTAATACTTAGATATTATTTGCCTTTTTCACTATGTTGACATTTTCACTGATGGTGCAGAAACAGTGGTGAGTAAAATTGCTGGCACCTTAACACAAATCAAATCAGTAGTGATTTTATTCTTCACCATCATGCACTCAATTAGTTTAAAAAAAGAAAGCCAGTTTTTAGTTTGTTCATTTATCTTCTTAAAGTTTTCCTAACTTTTTTTTTTTAATACTTTAGGTCGGAGCTATTGTGGAAGTGAAGAATCTTGATGGTGCATATCAAGAAGCTGTAATCAATAAATTAACAGATGCGAGTTGGTACACTGTAGGTAAGGGAATACATCTTCTTTTAAAAATATATTTTCAATGATAGTACAAATAAAGCAGATTTTTCTTGATTTACTTCCTCCCCTAGTTGCCGTACGTTATTACTGTTAATGCTTTTTTATCTTTCCAGATCTTTAAAAAATTTATTTCATAAATATGTACATAACATATAGTTTGAAATTAGTGTATATATTATACAATTGGATTTCTAGCGGTTTTCACTTCAGAGTATATCTTAGAGAAATTTTTTTTCATCTTAACCATTTTTAAGTGTGCATTTCAGTAGTGTTCAGTATATTCATGTTGTTGTGCAACAGATAAATTTTTTAAACTGCAATATTATGTTTCATAGCATTGGATGTACCATAGTTTATTTTCTCTTACTGATGATGTTGCCAGTTTTCTTGCTGTTGTAATAAATGCTGGATTGAATGTCTTTTGTACATGGACATTATTCTAATATTTCCCTAGTGTGTACATTGAGAACTAGGCATAGATTGAAGGGAAATGTCCTTTTAAAGCTGTAGTAGGTTATGAAAACCGCTTTTCTAAAAGACTGTTAATTTACACTTCCATAAACAGTATATAAGTGTGGTTGTCGCCCTAACCCTTGTCAAATGTGATGTTAGTAATATTTTAAAATTTGTGCCCATCTGGACACAAAATAGTATCTCAGTTTTGTTTTAATATGCTTCTCCCATGATTAGTAATGAGATTGGACATACTTTCATATGTTTATTGAAAGGAACATTATTTCATTTGTATTTTCTCTCGTTTGAATTGCCAATTTATAGTGTCTTCCCTGTCCACTCCTTTTCCTCTTGGGAAGGTTATCGTTTTCTTATTTTCAGGGTATGAGTTTATATATTTAAATGTATAAAGGGAATGTTAACCTTTGCCACTTCAGTTGCCAGTGTTCTTCTATTGCTTTACTCTTATCTCTGCTATCAGTTTTCAAATCATAGTCAATTTTCCTGTGGTCACCTTTTCCTTTGTCATTTTAGTTTGAGTCTTGTTTAAGAAGGCTTTCCTTCCATCAGTGTTGTAAATTTGTTTTCCAATGTATTCTTCAATTTAAAGTTCTATTTTTTGTTTTACAAAGAGCTTTTTATTTCACCCACAGTTTTTTTGAACATTCTGAAATATGATCAAATACTATTTTTTTCCAAATTGATAACAGAGTAATTATCCCAGTATTATTTATTGAATGGTAAAAATTCTTACTGTTTAATGATCTCAGAGATGAGAGTAAACATCTAGTAAAATGTCTTTGGTGATGTCAGAATTTGATGGAGCTTTCAAATAGTACTGATGAGTTTTGTGGTATGAGAAAAAAAACCTGGTGGAGAGGGAAAATTTGATTTTGAAGCGTAAGGATATATTTGCATTTGTGTAGGTTACAAGACTGTGAGCAGTTCTGTGTAGTTAAGTCTGTTTGATAATTAGACATGATAGTCTTATAAATGTGGCACTTTTATCATTGACTATTTTAGTTACTACATTTTTAAAAAGTACGAAGCGTTATTTATCCAGTCTCATGTGATGTAAAAGCTCACATTATATATAAGAACCTAATTTTGTTTTTTTGGCAAAAACCTCTGTTTATAAAATCAAGGCCTGGTAACTTTATTTAAAATAGAGGTACTCTCTTCCCATGATTTGTGAGGAATGTAGTATATGCTAAAATTATATCATAAAGTATACATCTATTCTGTGTATATATAAACTTACAACAAATTTGCTGGGACATTTTAGTACTTTAAATAAGTAGTTTTCAAGTGAGAGCAAATTAGCCACCCAGGGAACATTTGACAATATCTGGAGACGTTTTTGGTTGTCACAACTGGGAAGGGGGTGCTGCTGGCATCTCGTGGCTGGAGGCCAGGGATGCTGTTAAATATCTCACAGTGCACAGGTCCCCATGACAGTCCCCGTCTGGTCCAAAATGTTAGTAGTGCTGAGGTTGAGAAACACTGCTTTAAATAATAAAAGTAGGGTAATTTTTAGGGGCAGTCTGAATATATAAACTTGTACTGTTATTTTTTGTTTCTTAGGTAGATTTGTCAGTATTTACCAATAGGAAAATTTGCTTTTTCTTTACCATATTGAGAAGGATTAATCAGCATTTAAAAGGTTTCTTTCTGAAATGCTAACTTCTTATTTTCATTTGATGTTTTCTATTCCAGGGAAGATGTTTTCATTACAGGTATATTATTTTTTTTCCCCTAGAAATTGGAAAACATACTCTACACTTGAAGTTGTTTGTTACAAAACTTAAAATGTGTACTGAATTTCAGATCTAATCTTTTAAAACAATAGCTCTGTTTGCACTGAGACAGTTAAATGATAATTTATGTCATTTTGTTAATCTTTGAAAAACCCTTCAGTAGTTGCCATTTCTACCTCTTCTCACAGTTTTTGATGATGGAGATGAGAAGACACTGAGACGGTCTTCACTGTGCCTGAAAGGAGAGAGGCATTTTGCCGAAAGTGAAGTAAGTAATCACTTAACGAATGAACACGTCCTAGTATTTAGTATCAGGGGCAGTAAAGTTTTGCTTTCTCAACTCAGGCAGCTTACTTGTTAATCAGGAAAATTCATTAATACATAACAGCATGAGAGTGTAGTCTGTGAAACCTGTTTAAGGCCTTGTGTTTGAGTACCAGGTTCTCTGTAGGTTTTTTTGTCTTAGAAAAAAAGGTATTTTAACATTTGTCCATGAAGAAAAAAACAACGGGATTGTTTATTATCCTTAGGCAACTTTTTTATAGAGTCCTTTAATTTGTAAATAATTGTAGAAAAGAGATGTCTCATTTGTAATCTACTTGAACCCCATCATCATTAAAGGCTATGTAGATACTGCAAGCCATCCCTAACTACTACTGCTGCCAGCCACTGACATTTACTATAGCCTCTCCTTGAAGAAGGCTTGCCTGACTGCCCTTTCTAAAATAGTCCCTTCCATTCCTCATAACTCTTTAAGGTTGGTTTAGTTTTCTCTATAGCCCAGATCATTCTCACCACCAAAATATGTATATGTGCTGTATTATTTATTGTCTGCCTTCCTCACTAGAATGTGTCTCAGTGGCAGAGATTTTGTATGTCTTCTTCACCACTTTGTTCCCAGTTCCTAGAACAGTGCCTGGCACAGAGTAGGAACTGAATAAACATTAGCTGGATGAATAAATGAAATGTTCATATTTGCCAGGGACTTTGCTTAGTGCTTTACGTATATCCTTGCATTTACAACATTATGAGGGAGATACAATGCTTATCTCCAACTCAGAGTTGATGAAAGTGATGATCAGAACTGGTTCTCAAACCAGCACTTTCTAGCACCAAAATCATGCTCTAAAATTGAAAGATGTTATTAAGTTACCAAGAGTGGAGGGTTCACAAAGTTTTGTAAATCAGTAACTTTGCAATTCAGAATTTTAAAAATGGACATATTTGTTGCAAATAGTGTTATGTTCTCTAGTCCAGCCTGTGAGTATTAATTAATGCACAGTGTGGCCAAACCAAGATTTCTTTTTTCTAGTAACTATTTAGAACAGTGTTTTTGTGGGGAATTTTAATATTCCTTTTAAATTATTAGACTTTATGTTTTTTTGTTATTTTCCCTTCCCGTAAATGATTGAATTCCCATTTCAACTCAGAATTTGGGACAGATTCTCTGTATTATGATTCTGGCCTATCTTTTCAGTCTCATACTCTGCTATTTCCCTGTACTTCTGACTTATAAGACTACTTGGTGTTTCCAGATTATGGCTCATACTTTCTTTTCTTGGTTTCTGCTGAGCCCTGCTCTTTTCAAGGCCATGAGAAATGCTTCCTCCTTCATGACTGTCTTTCATGAGCTCTCTAACCAAATTTGATCTCTATATCCTTTGATACTTTTCCACTTCTCTTATTTTTATTTTATGGTCTTTTTGGTTACTTTTATCATTTTTTCTATAAAATTGTAAGCTGTTTTGGCGGAATAGCCACGTTTTTGTCATCTTGATGGGCTTTCCTTTTCCCAGTAGTGTTTTCTACACAAAAGCCTTCAGTAAATATTTGATGAATTAATTGTGGAAGTTTAAATATAGGAAATAGATATAGCTTTGGACAAGTACAGTGAATTTGGCTTCTTACACTGATGAAGTAACAGAATTCTTTCTGAGTTTATGTAATTCTTAGAAATAATTTCATTTCCCTTAGTTAGAACATGTGATAATTATAGTAGGTTAATGAATATGGGGACTTGAAGACTTGATTTTTTTTCACCTAAGTGAAGGTATATGTCTTATGTATTTAATCCAGAGGAATATCGAAGATACTAATTTTGTATTTGCCAGGAGAATTGTAAGTTGGAATTGTTCATAAGACAGTTGTAGTATAAAGGCTGAAGCAATAAGAGCAAGTAGCTCAATGTATCCTTTTTAACTTCAGGAAGGATCGGTTTTACTGTGTGTGGCTGTATGTGTTGAACTTCATGTTTTGCTAGAGGGTATTGGAATACTGGTGTATTATTCCTTACCCATTGCCATATGCCACATGCTATGCTAGGTACTGGGGGTACATGGGTAAGCTAAGTAGATGTGGAATTTTTCCTTGGGTAACTTCTTTTTGCTTTTGAAGGAGACAAAGCATTAATTAATCAAAAATATAAAAATTTAAGGGTACTAGGCGCTGTGGAGACATGGCCAGGAGTATATTTAATCTACCATCTATGTACATTCTTTTCCTTATTTGATATTTCTGCTATTTTCAAAAAACAGTTTTAATTTTTTGGAAGTTTGCTCAGAGAATTGTTATTATCACTAATAACTTTGGCCTTTGAGTGAAAAGCCACATCACACTTGGCAGTATTTGGGATCACTAATCCCATTAATAAGCTGCATACCTAAACAAAGACTTAAATTCAAGATTTTCACAATAAGAGATCACAATAAGCGGGTCAGTCAGTTTGAATTCCCACACCAAAATCACTGGTCCTAGCAATAACCAGCTTAGTGAGGATGTTGCCTATTTCCTGACATCTGTTGGAGTGTTTGGGTATTTCTATAGAGCATTCATAATTTGAATATTATCCAAAAGTAGTTTTATCAGCTGGTATTCTCTCTGTGCATTTACTACATGCAGTTGAAAACGCTGAAGAAAATTTAGATGAACTCCCAGCTCCGTATTTCCTGCAGCCCATCTTAGGTAACAGGGCTATCGGCGTGTTTCCCCCAGGCCTGTGGAATTTTCTTTGAGCCTTTGATACAGCCAGGAGTCTCTGGCTTTGCTTTGTTGGTTTGAGACAAGACAAAGTCTACCCTCCCCTTACTCTTTTCTGTCATGTGTAATAAAGGTGTTCCTGCTTTCCAGGATTGGGGCCAGGGACAGAGATATTGCTTCCTATTGTTCTAATTCTTTTTTACATACTAGGGAGAGATTGTGGTTTATTTGAGAATTCCTATATGTGATTCCTAGGTAACTCTTCAGAAATCCTGGATATTTTCTTTCCTAAATCAAGTGAAATGACTAGCAGATACTGAAAATAGAAATCACAGTACTTAATAGAAATCTCTGCTTTCAAGAGAGCAGCCTTAATTTTAGGGGAGGGGCATTTAATTCTTTTGTTAGCTTGACAGAAAGTGAAGCCAAATTAATTTATTTTTCCTGTTTACCAAATACAGTACTTTGAAATTTTCACCCTTGGGAAGCATAATTAGGAGTTAATGACAGGTCATTTCTGAAGAGGTTTTGTCTGGCATATTATTGTATTCGGGCCAACTTTTGCCTCCACATATTTTTTAAATGCCCGACTTACAAACTAAATTTGAAAGGTTAGGTTTTCAGCCCTATAAAAGTTACGATTTTTGTCTGTCGTTACTGCCTTTTTCCTATACTGTATTCTTTGTTGTTGGATATCTATATGTACCTTAAATATATTTACATATATTCTAACAAATTATGCAAAATAGATTAATATGCTTCCCCCTTTCATGTTTTAGTTCATCGTTGTTTCAACAAAATTATCTCAGTTTAAAAAATAAAAGTTAAAATTTTTCTTTTAAATATTAACATTAGTTTGTATTTAGATATCTGATCTTTAAGTTGATGGACACTCTTTCATATAACATTCTTGTTTGTAACTTTGAGAAGTCTTTATCCTAAGTAGTTCCTCACCCTCACTTCCACTCTGACAGTTTTCCTGGGCTCTTTAGTTCCCCTTGTGTTCATAAAAGTATCTGCAATAGCAAAGGTTCTGATGGAGGGATAAAAGGAATAGTAACTGTGGAAAATCATTAAGATGCAGAAAAAGTAAGAATATTACCAACATTGATATTCAGAGAATTAGTTGGGATAGCATCTTCAGATTGATACCTTAACTTTTTAGATATATAAACCTTTTCAGGAAATAATGGCACGAAAAATCCAAGAAGTCTCTGATACGGAGAAATGAAGGGATTTCAGAATCCCTTTTTCTTCATTCTGCTTTTAACCAACAACCAATTCCTTCCCTGGAAATCATTATTTTTGAATGGGGTGAGGGACAAAAGGGTTGACATGAATTACCAGTTGATAGCAAGAAAGAAGTGTTCATTTGTTGATTATTATCTTCATACCAAGCACAGTATTGGATGTTGCAGATTAAAAAGGAAGGGAAAATAAAATATTAACTGTAGAAAAACTGATTTTTACATTTTCTTCAAAGAAGGTTTCTTACAGGAAATTCCCAGGCCATCTAGTGGTTAGGTGCTTTCACTGCTGGGGCCCGGGTTTGATCCCCGGTTGGGGAGCTAAGATCCCGCAAGCCGCAAGGGGTGGGGGTGGCAGGGTCAGGGGTCGGGGGAGAAAGGTTTACTGCAGAAAATGTTTACAAAGTCATAATATAGGATATCTGCAGCCCTTTTTTCAAGTAGTTGATGCTTATCCTGGTAATTTCGTTTCTGTTACTTATTAAGAATTCTATCTTGTGGATTGGGATTCCCTATAATGCAAAGAAAAATTTGAGCTGCAGTTGGCCCAACCTAGGGATTAGGTACTTGCACATAGGTTTCTTATCTCTCAAATCTGTTGTTTCCACTGAGTTTTATTTGTTTTGTTTTATATTTTAATCATTCTTAGAAGTCTGTCAATCCTCCAATAGATAATGAAATTATCTGGAGAGAACAACTAAATTTCTTTTCACTTTTTTTTTTCCAGCCATGGGCTCATTCATCTTTATTCTAATATCTTTGAAATGAGAGTTTTCTATCTTTAGGAAAGTTGTATTTTTGTCTCCCTCAGGGGAAGTTTTAAATCTCAAAATCTAAGCATATTCTTAAACTGATTTGGTTTAAAAAGAAAAAAAAGAACTTGCAACGTAATAACTTTTGATGGGTTTATGTTCCTACCCACAGACATTAGACCAGCTCCCACTCACCAACCCTGAACATTTTGGCACTCCAGTCATAGGAAAGAAAACAAATAGAGGAAGAAGATCTAATCATATGTAAGTCCATTTTCATAACTGTTAGTTGAACCTGAATTCATTTCTCCTTCCAGTATTGTTTTAGTAGTTATTAATTTTAAATTGTAACTTGCAAAATGCTAACTGAATGGAAGAGTACTTTCAGACTCTTTGGCATGGGTGCTTGAGGTTCTCCATGCTCAGTCAACTTTAACAGCTATATTATTTATCTGCCTGCCATTTCTCCTTACATGTATCTTGATGTCATTGTCAAAATGGAATTAGTCAATATTTCCTGAATGATACATCCTCTGTTTTCCTGATATCATGTTTTTTATTCATGCTGTTTTTTTCTGTCTTAAATGCCACCCTTCCATGCCACTGGCTCACTCATTCTTCAGTTCTTAACCAGAAATGCTCCCACATTTATGTGAACCATTTTATGCCTCCCCACTCTTTCCTTAAAAACAGACATGTTTTTTTCTCCTCTGAACCCTCTAAATCCTTTGCATTTATCTAATGTCATAGACAATATTTCACCTGTTATTATCATTGTCGTGTTTGTTTTCCCTTCCTAGTAATTTAAATCTTCCTGACAGCTGAACTATCTTATTTTTATGTCTTCTTACAGTTGTGACACATGTTCTACATGTTTAACAAATTACTGTCAATGAAATGTGCTTAGGCTCCAAAAGGCTTTAAATTAAAAAGGATTACAGGATCAAAGAGTCATGAAATTTCAGGTCATCAGAGAGAAAGAAACAATCTTCAAACAGTTCCAGGAAGAAAAAATAATTTATTGCAAAGGAGTGAGAAGCAGAATGGCATCAGACTTCTCAATAGTAACACTAGATGCTAGTGGTCAGTAGAATGCAGAATGGAGGAATGGAAGTTTCTGTTAAAGGGAGGACTTGTTATCTAGTATGATGGAACACTGGGGGGAAATTAAAGATATGATGATAACAAATAGAGAAAAAACCAGTAAAGGCATTTAGTTACTCCCCTCAAAATTATATAAGAAAAGAACACTATATTAGTAGGATGGAGGATAGAGAGGTTGCTTAAATATAAAAGTTAAGTCCTTAAAACAACAGGAAGTCAATACAATAATGTCTAAAATGTATAAATATAGAAATAGCGGTATAGGAATATTACTTAGAGATAAGGTATTAACTGTCAGAGCTGAAAGAGTTAAAAGCAGTTGCCTCCACAGAGCAGAAGAAAATGGGAGAGGATGGGGCAAGAGAATGTAGTTTTTAATTTATTCTGTTGGAGGATAAATTGTTTAAAAACGATTTTGAATATTTTACTCGGATAAAATTTTTAAAAATTTAATGTGCCTGAGCCAAATATTGTCAGAGTAGCTATTAAAAATATTGAATTGAATTATTGAAACTTGTAATGTAAGTGAATGCTTTCATTCAAAGTAATAGAGTCAGGTATTAAATCTAATAGTGGCTAAGCTTTGGAGATAAAAATTGGGTAAGCTCTATCTCTCATATAGCTTAGTTTCAGCCTTACAGCGAACTCACGAAGGTAGGTATTATTTTTATCCCTATTAAAAATTGGGGAAATTGGCCTCAGAGACAGCAACTAATCCAAGGAACACAGGAAGGAAGCGACCAGGACTTGAACTCACCCATGTTCCATAGGCCTTTTCCCATTCAATTGATTGACTCTTTTTTGTTTAGAGTACTACAGTTACTTTCCAAATCAGTTTTAACAGGAAATAAATAATGACTCATTTGAGGGAGGAAATTAAAAGACTAATCCTTGCATTGAAAAAATATTTAATATTACTTATTTTCCTACTAGTGATTTGGGCCATGCATTTCTTTTTCTCACGTAACTCTGAATATTTTAGAAAATGTTTTTCTCAATTAATAGGTGAAAAATGTCTCTCACTTGCAGTGTAACTTGCTGGTGACTTGATTATTTTTAGGATACTGAGGTTGTAACTATTATTTACTCTTCTTCGTATAACTTTGAAAATATGAGTCTTCTAGCCAGAAAGGAAAATAAATGAAAAATGTGTAATGGCATTATTAGTATGAAAGAGTCCTCTTGTGATTACTAGATGTTATTGTGATCTAATATTCTTTTTAATTTTTTCAGAGGGCTATTATATTGCCATAAAATACTCACTGAAGCACTTATAGGTTAAATCTTTTGACATCTCTTTGAAAATTAATAACTTCAATTGTGAATTAAAATTTTATCTACCGTTGATCAGTAGGGTCTTCCCGTAGCTTTATAGTCAACTCTTTTTTTTAATAAATTTATTTATAAATAAATTTATTTATTTACTGTTTTTGGCTGCATTGGGTCTTTGTCTCTGCGCGTGGGCTTTCTCTGGTTGCGGCGAGCGGGGACTACTCTTCGTTGCGGTGCGCGGGCTTCTCATTGCGGTGGCTTCTCGTTGTGGAGCACGGGCTCTAGGTGTGCAGGCTTCAGTAGTTGTGGCAGGCGGGCTCAGTACTTGTGGCTCACAGGCTCTAGAGCGCAGGCTGAGTAGTTGTGGTGCACGGGCTTAGTTGCTCCGCAGCATGTGGGATCTTCCTGGACCAGGGCTTGAACCCGTGTCCCCTGCCTTGGCAGGCAGATTCTTAACCACTGAGCCACCAGGGAAGCCCCTAGTCAACTTAATTAACTATGATTGATGATGTCAGAACAGTGAGGTGTGGGTGTATTTAATGTAAAATTATTTCATTGGCAAAGATTTTCCACTTCTCTAGCTCTTGAGAGTGGAAGTGTGGCTGAGTTAAGAGTGTGAACAGTAGGGACTTCCCTGGTGGTCCAGTGGTTAAGACTCTGTGCTTCCGCTGCAGGGGGCATGGGTTCGATTCCTGGTCGGGGAACTAAGGTCCAGAATGCCGCACGACCCCCCGCCCCCCGAAATAAAAGAGTGTGAACAGTGGAGCAAGATGGCATGGGTTTGACTCCTGCCTCTGCCACTTCTTTGCTGTGTAACCTTGGGCAGGATGCTTAGTCTTTTCATGCCTCAATTTTCTCATCTGTAAAATTGAGATAATAGTATTCCCTGTCTCTCAGGGTTGTTGCAAAGGTGAAATGAATTCTGTCCTTTAAAGGGTTTAAGTAGTAATCACTATGTAAGTACTGAATATCATCATCGTGTATTGAATGAAAAAACTTTAATGAAATACTAGTATGTAACATGATTTTGTTTACATGTAAAAAAATGTTTATATGTGAGTATGTAAAAATTCTGCTTACTAGTGCTTATGTCCGACAGGAAGGACTGTTTTTGGCTATATTTTATGAATTTAAAAACAGTATTCCTGTATTGTGTATTATATACATATTATAGGGAAAACAGTTTTTGAATCAAGAATTCTTTTAATTTTGAAAAAAATTGCATCTAATATTTAGACATATTTTACCGTTCTACAAATGTCATCCAGAAGTGTAAAAAATTTTTTTAAATAAGATAATTTATGGAATATCACATAGAATGGTCTACAAAAAGGACCAAACGGGAATTCCCTGGTGGTCCAGTGGTTAGGGCTCCGTGCTTTCAATGCCGAGGGCCCAGGTTCAGTTCCTCGTCGGGAAACTAAGATCCCACAAGCCGTGCAGTGCGGCTCCCCAGAAAAAAGACCAAAAATTATAGTCTATTAAAATGTCTGCTATGTTCCTTAGCTGAGGTCTCCCTTTCTTGTATATGAGAAGAAAGCATGCAGGTGTCACTGAGTAAGTGTATCTTTGCTTTCTAAAGACTCCAGCAAACATTCTGGGTTAGTGATTTTCCTGTTGAGAATCTGTGAGTAATGAAAGATTTGCTGTTGGGATCGTGTTGTACATGTGCAAAGTATGAAGGCAGGCGAAAGGTTGAGAATTACTAGTGTTGGAAATGAAGCACAGCCCATGTGCAATCTCACTTTGCTTGCTGTTCCTTCCGCCTCACTACTGTGGTCTTTCTCACTGCCAAGAGACGTCATGATGTTCATGCTTAGTGCTTTAAGCCTTGGTGTGTAAGTGCCACAGGCAAGTACCACAGTTTAAAGTGCCCATCTCCTTAAATTACGCTTCCTCAAAGTTCTTTCTCCCCTTCCTTCAGCGTGATTTTCTGCAGCAAAGTCTGGAACCTGGATCTTAAGGTCATTTATCTGACCTTCATTTCCTCTTCCATTACTCAACTCAAAAAGATCTTCATTATGGTTCTCTGATTGCCATTTAAAATTTGTACAAAGATAAATAGGGTTATGTCTTCCCAGGATTCCCCGGACTCCACTGTTGCAATGCTTTATCACTACCTTTGTTTTCTTTTAAGAACTGTTCATCCACATACCAGTTAATCTGCCTCCAGCTATTCCAAAATTATTTTTGATACCTTCCTTTAATTGTTTTATTTATATTCTGCTTTTAATCCTAATATATTCAGATATTTTATTTTTTAAAGATTATCATCCTCTAGCTTAATATTTTAAAGCAAGTTATTGATCCTTTTGATTATGTATAACTTGAGTGAATTTTGCCCTTATAATTTACATTGTATGCAGAGGCTTTCTTTGATTCTACCTAAAGAATAGAATTCTGAAATTATGGAAGTATTTGTGCCCCTCTCCCTCAAAAGTTTTTTCCAATAACCTGGCAAAAGTATATATGCAACTGCTATTTAGGAAAGCAGTCTACTTGCTGTTATCCTTCAGAAAAAGGATAAAGCATAATAAGGCTTATAATGATATTTGTTAGAGATTATTTGTGGGTACAGGTTCTACCCAGTGACAGTGCTAAGATTTACCCAATAAACTAGTGATTTGTACCTGGTATACAGGTCTGCAGACCTTTAAAAAAAATTTTTTTTTGAGACATAATTCACATGTAAAATTCACCCTTTTAAAGTATTCACTGTTCAGTGTTTTTTAGTATATTCACAACATTTTTACAACCAGCACCACTATCTAAGTCCAGAAGTTCTTTTTATTATTCACTGCTTTATTCTGATATGAGAATTTGATTCTAGTTTCCTTCTTGATAAAAATTGGGAAAAAATTAAAACCCTTCTAGTAAGTCTGTACATGTTCTTATGTTCTATATGTTTTAATCTCTAAGAAGCTACACGTTTTCAGTCTTCCTGATACTGACTAATACAGATTTTTTTAAAAAAATATATTTATTTTATTTATTTATTGTTTTTGGCTACATTGGGTCTTCGTTGCTGTGCATGGGCTTTTCTCTGATTGTGGAGAGCGGGCGCTACTCTTTGTTGCGGTGCGCGGGCTTCTCATTGCGGTGGCTTCTCTTGTTGCGGAGCACGGGCTCTAGGCACGTGGGCTTCAGTAGTTGTGGCACGTGGGCTCAGTAGTTGTGGCTCGCGGGCTCTAGAGCGCAGGCTCAGTAGTTGTGGTGCACGGGCTTAGTTGCTCCGCGGCATGTGGGCTCTTCCCAGACCAGGGCTCGAACCCGTGTCCCCTGCATTGGCAGGCGGATTCTTAACCACTGCGCCACCAGGGAAGCCCCTACTAATACAGATTTTTAATTTACTGTACAAAATTTGAAACTGAGTTAGTTGTTTGAAAGAATAAGGATCATTAAAGTCCTAATTGCATTTCAGAGATTGAGCCTCTGCAGTTTCTGGCTCAATTTTATATTTGTACCTCATCATTTGATATTCTTTGGCAAGTGTCTTGTCTAAAGTTCTTCTTACTTGATTTACAATTAATTTACAGTTAATAGTGATGTGTGATCAGCTTTAAGTGTCTAGCTGTTAGTTTGTTTGGTAAACATTCTCATGTAATTAGCTTTGTTTCCAGTGGCATCATCAGACATTATTTCAGAGACAGTATGTTATTTTGTTGTGGCTCTATAAACACATACCTGGTACCAGAGAAGCAACAGTGTCAGAGGGGAATAAACACCAAGCAGACTCTCTGCTTGTTCTATCTTTGCTCCCTTAACATATTTCTGATGCTCATTTATTTTAGTATATCAGTTTATTGAGTACTAGTCTTATGTAAACAATTTCCTGGCTAAACTCCGCTAAAAGGTAAAGTTAAAAGGAGCCTTAGGTATAATGGTATGGTTAATACTGGTTGTATACATTATACTGATTGTATACATTTTGCGATTTCAGGAGAAATAGAAATCAGAAGTACCACAGTAAAAAGAAATAAACCTATTCAGTTCATTTACTTAGTCAACAAATATTTATTGAGCACCTGCACTGTTCAGGTACTTGGGATATATCAGTGAACAAAACTGGCATTTATAAACTCTCCGGGGCACTTCCCTGGCGGTCTAGGAGTTAAGACTCTGCGCTTCCACTGCAGGGGGCATGGGTTTGATATCTGGTTGGGGAACTAAGATCCCACATGCCCTGCGGTGTGGCCAAAAAAACCCCTCTGCCTTTAGAGCTTACATTCTCTCGTATGCGGGGAGATGGACAATACAGAAGAAAACAGAAGAATTAAGTAAATTATGTAGTATGATAGATTTGTAAGTGCTGTGGAAATAATAAGAGTAAGGTTGGGCGGGGGGATTGGGATGGGCAGGTTATAAATTTGAATAAGGTGATCAGAGTAACGTAATTGAGGTGACATTTGAACAGACACTTAGAGGAGGTGAAAAAGTTTCCACATGTCTGCGGATAAAGCATTCTAGGCTGTTTTCTCTGCCAAGGGGAGGAGTAGTTGGTGGAGAAAGTGAGGTCAGGGGATCTTCTGTTTTTTTAAGTGGGAGAAGTAACAGCATTTTCTTAGAAATAACACTCTACTGGTAGGACTCAATCTAGTAGAGGCAGAAAAATTGATACAGGAGAGAGAAGCGAGCATTGCTGGAATAAAGGCTTGAGTAGGTGAGAGGGAGGAGGAAATCTAGTCCACGAGCGGGGAATGGTTTTGGAGTGCGTCTGGACATGATGTGAGGTGGATGGATGTTTTATGTAGCCAGTCAGTTTACATTTTTATATATATAACTTTCTCGTCTGAAGTCTTCACATTTGTTAAGTCTTATGAAAGAAATTAGAATTTTCATTACTGTTGCAGATGACTTTGTTAGCCAAGTAAAGCCCAGTTTTCTCTTTCTATGTTTTACAGATTTGATTAATGTTATTTGTGACATTGTGACTTTCTGTCTTGCTAATGATAATGACATAAAGGGTGTCCATAAAACCCCAGCTGAATGAGTCTTCTGTGACTCCTTTGAAAAAAGCAATAATTATGGTTTTAAGTTTGGTTGTGTTGTCCTTGAGAAGTTCTTCTAATCAAGTAGAAATCAGACTTGTGAAGTCTGTCATTATTATCCCAAGCTTTGTGCCAATTTATAAGGTTTTATGCTCTGCTAATATGAAGGTATGTTGGTTTTTCCTGCTACCTATTACCTACTTTCTAAGTAAGGGTTAAACTGCTTTAAGTGCCATTTGAAGTACAGTAGTTCTACTCAGTAGCAAATTTTGAAGATTTGCTTTTTTTTTTTTTAATTTATTTATTTTATTCATTGTTTTTGGCTGCGTTGGGTCTTCGTTGCTGTGCGTGGGCTTTCTCTAGTTGCGGTGAGCGGGGGCTACTCTTCGTTGCAGTGCACGGGCTTCTCATTGTGGTGGCTTCTCTTGTTGCAGAGCACGGGCTCTAGACACACGGGCTTCAGTAGTTGTGGCACGTGGGCTCAGTAGTTGTGGCGCACGGGCTTAGTTGCTCTGCGGCATGTGGGATCTTCCCGGACCAGGGCTCGAACCCGTGTCCCCTGCGTTGGAAGGTGGATTTTTAACCACTGCACCACCAGGGAAGCCCTGCTTTGTTTTTTTATCAGGGGACAATTTTTGGGTTAATTGAGTGATCACTGAAATTAGATAATGATATTCCCCCCATCACTCTAAAATGTTTAATAGTATTATAATAGGTTTTGCTTCCTTTATATTTACGTTGGAATATATAAATATATATTGGAATACATTGGAATATATAAATATAAAAGGATGACATTTATATTGTTATCCTGTTTTATTTTATAAAAATACCATTTTTATTTTATTATATTTCTCATTCTCGCAGTCTGTTTATTCAGCATTCTTAGCATCATTACTTATTCTGGGCATTTTTTTTTTTTGATTCATAAAGCTCATTTAATTTTTATTGGAGTATAGTTGCTTTACAGTGTTGTGTTTCTACTGTACAGCGAAGTGAATCAGCTATACGTATACATATGTCCCCTCTTTTTTGGATTTCCTTCCCATTTAGGTCACTACAGTTAGGTCACTGGGCATTTTGAGCACAGTTATTAGAATCTGTTTTCTTTACCACTAATTGTGGGCTTTCTGGGAACCAGATTCAGAATTTGTTTTTGTTTTTGTTTTCCTTTTTACTATACTTTCCTCTAACATCAAATGGATGGTTTTGGATAGTTCCTTTTTCTTTTTTCTAACTTACTAGTCCAGTATACAATGTAACTGAAAGGAATTTTTAGCATAATACAAAAGAACCATATTGTGCATCTTATGAATATGTAGTCTGTGTATATTTGTTATTAAAGACGGCAGTGGTGATCTCTTACCAGAGCGTTTCCTCTCCCCAGCCTGACCCCCATTAATAAAGATCTGCCTTCCCCTTTTTAAAATTAGCTTTGGAGGAATTCCCTGGTGGTCCAGTGGTTAGGACTCCGTGCTCTCACTGTGGTGGCCCGGGTTCAATTCCCTGGTTGGGGAACTGAAGATCCCATAAGCCGTGTGGTGTGGCCAAAATAAATAAATAAATAAAATTAGCTTTGTACTGGGAGTGTAAAACTACCATCTCCAGAATTCCTTTAATCTGAGAGGAGGGTCTAGTATATTTTAGTGCAGTACTGGGATGCTTCATATGGAGCCTTTAGCTTTTTGAGAATTTGGGGACCAGTGTTATTCTGTTCTGATCTTTCCCTTAATCTTTTAAAATAGCACTAAATAAATCCAGAAGATTTTTAGGAAAATGGATTGCTTTCCTCTAATGATAACCTTTTTACAATTATTATTATTCTTTAGAAATTTAGAAAATTATTTAAAAATTTAAATTAGCCATTCTGTAGGTTGTAGGAAACGGGGTAAGATTTCTAGAATACCTGTATTCATCAGCTTGGTGTGCTTATTCTTTGTGAAGATAAATAGAAATATTTCATTTTTTTTCTTTCCCTAGACCAGAGGAAGAGTCTTCTTCATCCTCCAGTGATGAAGATGAGGATGATAGGAAACAGACTGATGAGCTGCTAGGAAAAGTTGTATGTGTAGATTACGTTAGTTTGGATAAAAAGAAAGCACTATGGTTTCCTGCATTGGTGAGTAACTTCAGTATGAAAGAGTTTAATTTTCAACTATATAAGTTCATGAAGAAAACAGTTGATTTTCTTACTAGTGTTTTTTCATAGGTACAAAATGGGGAAATGGCTTTAGCATCATTCAGGTCACACAAAATTACTTTGAAAGTTATTTCTGAGTACAAAGAACTCCTGAAGTCATCCGAGAAAGGATGAAAATCATGATAATTTTAGAGGCTAGGTATGTTACACTGCTCAATTTTGGGTGAAAAATTCCTCGTGCAAACTTTTAAAACTTCTAAATCTACCATGCAAAAGGCTGCAAAAGAAGAACAGAATCTTGTTTTCTACTGTCGTCTACAAATGGTATCAAATTTTCATCCTTTTTGGTAAACATTTTGTATTCTTTATCCCGAGTGTTAAGTGTTTGCACAAAATAAGTGCCCAATAACTGTCAACTCTTACAGTTATAATTAAAACTGATGAGGGCAATTATTTTAATAAACTTAAATACTTTATGATACGTTTGTACTTCTGCATATATCCATCTATCCATTACACATTTATTGGATGCCTGTTATGTGTAAGGACTGTGCTAAGGTCTTTATGCTGATTATGAGGTATGTATTATTTATCCTCATTTAGAGATAAGGAAACTGAGTGTTAGGAGGGTTAAGTAACTTGTCAAGCTTTGGGTTAACGGCAAGCTAAAAACTTAAGTGTCAGTGTATTTGATCATTTCTTTTTTCCTAAAGCACTAAGATTCTTTGAAAGAATTTCTTTTGAAAACGTGTTTTAAAAGAGCTTTGTGTGTCTTTTTCTAAAACAAAAGGAACATTAAAATTTGCACTTTAGTATTTTCAGTATTAATTTAAGATTCTCTAATCATAATTTCTAAATAGTTTCCTTGATGATGAGAAAAATATTTAAAGATACACAATACTGAAAGGTTAGTCATCTGCTTAGTCAACGGTTTTATCATTATTTTAAAAATCTTAGCATTAGTGATACATATTATCCTCCCCACAAATTTGAGATCTTTTGGAAAGTGATAAATAATTTTTGTCAACTAGAGTGTGAAATTGTGTTTTGAATCAAACAATCTTGACATAATCACATAAACAGTATTTGCATTTCTATTTTTAAAATTAGTATTTATAAATTGAGTAAATTTTAACAAGTGCTTGGTAACATCATGTTAGAGAACAATTGCATACTTGTAGGAACTATTAATAGCCACCATGTTTTGAGCACTTACCCTGGCCAGGCGCTGTGCTAGCTTGTTCATGTAAGCACATGGTCTCATTTAATCCTAATTGAGGCTGAGACATAAGTGGTATTTACCCCCATTTTAAGGGGAGGAAATCTTAGCTTCCCTGACTCACGCAGTCCTCTTTTTTAGTTTCCTTCACTGTTTCTCCTCTAACCAAGCTTTAAATGTTGTTGTTCAAGGTTCAGAATATATCACATTGTATTCTCTTTAGGGTGATCTCATCCCCTTTTATAGCATTGGTTGCAGAGATAATAAACTGAAATGTCTTAGGGACCAAAGAAAATCACATGCATGGGTGAATGGGATAAAATGTGGATTGTAGTTCCTGTAACAGAATGGAGAGTGAACCCACTTACACGCCATCGTCAGCACTGGCCAAAGCTGTCACGTGTGTGGTTTTCAAAATCCTAAGCTCGTGAGAAAGAAAAAAATGTGTGATTTTGGCTCACAGTTTTAGAGCCCTGATATTTAGACTGTTTACTCCCAAGTTTACAGCTTAGAGTTCAGACCCCTACTCTGAGCTCTGGACCTGGGTATCTATCTATCATTATCTCCACCTGGCTGCCCCTTAGTCACCTCAAAATTTAATAAGCCTAAAGCTAAATTTATTCTCTCCTCCCTTATTCCCAAACATGACCCTTCTCCTTTGTTTCCTCTCTCTGTGAATGACACCATTTGCACGAGGCAGAAGTGTAAGCATCCTTTTCTCTGTCATCTCTCCACTTTCCTAATTATCTCTAATATTTCTTGTTCCTTTCATTTGCCATCAGCACCAGTTTACATCCAGGTCACCATCTCTCACCTGGAAGCTTTGCAGTAGCTTCATCTCTTCCAACTCTTGTCCTTCTCTGGTCCATTTTCTTTATGACAGTCAAAGTAATCTTTTAAAAGGCAATTCTGTTATGACATTATCTTGCTTTGGATCCTTCCCTTGAAGAGTTTAGATTTTATCCTCAGAATTAACATGGCCTACAAGACTGACAAATCTGAACTCTGCTTACCTCACTTATTTAGCCCAGGCAGAAAGTTAGCTACATTGACCTTTTGCTTCCTAGAATGGGCTCCACTGCTTGCTGTGTTAGGCCCTTCGCATAATCTGTTTCCTCTGCTTGCAGCGCAGCCCTGTGGTACACACGTGTACACACATACATCCTTCATCAAGCCAGTTCCTACTCAGCTTTCAAAGCTGAGCTTAAATGTTGTGTCCTCAAGAAACTGGTCCCTGACCACCTAGATAAGGACTTATCACAATAGCAGTTAAATAAATGTGCACTTAACTTGTTTAGTGCTTGTCTTTCCAGCTAGAATACAAGCTCATTGTGGGGAGGAACGGTGACTGACTAGGCCTCTGTGGTCCAGTACGGTACCTTGATGAAATAGTTAATATTTGTAGAGTGACTGGATGAATGAATGAACAGGTATTAAGTACTTACTTCTGGACTTTTTTGAAATGATAGGGAAGTTTTCGTAGATGCTAATGCATGTAAAAGACTTTCATGAGTGAATTATTTCATAATGCCATCAACATTTAAGCAACGCTTAATGCAGTGCAGTTACAATTATGGAAATTGTTAACCTTTTAAAGACTGAACTAGAACTTACCTGTTTCTCACTTCTCTCAAACCTGTGGTGAGAATACATGCCTTTATGTACTATTGTGTCATTTTTCAGAGCTAATGAGACAGTCCTTAAAACAAATCTGTCATACTTAGCCCATTTTTCATTAAAAACTATAACTATACTATTGTTCTTGGTATATATAGTGGGCTATCTCGGGATTAAAATAATAAAAATTTATAGGTGTCTTACGTTAGTATTACCTTTGGGAGGGCATGCTTCATCCTTACTTTAAATAATAGTTGAGATGACTTCAAATAAAATAAATCTTTTGTTTTGTTCATAATAAATCTTATACAGACCCCAGGAAGGTACCCAGTTTAAAATGCTTACTTTTTAGAGTGGGTAGTATTATGGAGAAATTTTAGCATGTGTTAACGTGTATATTTAAATGTAAATAATCAGTAGAACGTCATCTCTGTCTTTTTTAAGATAGAGACTGCTCTGATTAAGGTTCTGATATCTGATCCCATTTTGGTCCCTGCTGTTCTCTTAGCCCTGCTGCAGATCCTTTGTTAGGACTAGCTCTCCCTCTTTTTCCACCCCTGAGCTACTCTCATTCCAGCTTTCTATTTCTGCCTAGACTTGGTCCACAGCTTCAGTCTAGTCATAGCCACAGTTCTGCTCTCAACACAGTGCCTGTGTCAGAAAACAATGTGGATAATCCAGAGAGCTGGAAGGATATAAACTTAAAATTACTTGTGTGTGTTCCCACATGTGTGTATAGCTGTTTACCCTCAAACTAAAATTAGTTTTTAAATTTTAAGCTGAAACTATTTTGAAAAGGATTTAAATAATTGATGCTTATATAACTATCTATAAATGTGCTTTTAGTTATAATAGTTTCACACTTTTTTTAAAAGGTGGTTTGTCCTGATTGTAGTGATGAAATTGCTGTGAAAAAAGACAATATTCTTGTTCGATCTTTCAAAGATGGCAAATTGTAAGTATAATTCACTTGGTATGAAAAATATGCTGTTTTTCCAGATTGGGATGGTAAATTATAAATTAGTTATTTCCAATGACCTTATGCTTTTCCTTCTCATCATACAGAATGTTTCAGAGTATGATCATTTTTCGTATTATCATTAAGTATAGTAGTCTTATGATGTGTCTTTTCTTGTTCATTTGGTCTTTTCTAAACTAGACTCTAAGTGCTGTCTAATTTGTCAGTATTTGCCTGTGTAATAGCTGATGATTTATTGAGGAAAATTCGATATATCTACCACATCTAATACTTGATTGATATTGATATATTTATTGTTTTTGAATGTCTAATTAGGATCTTCTCTCATTTTTAATTATGTCTACATGGGTTAGTGTTACCCTGTTGTGTAACATGTGACTTCTGCAGTAGGGCTGAGGATTAAAATGAGTTACTATAAATGTATGTTAAGTATTAAGAAAGTGACCTTTCATGTAGAACTTTTCTGGAACTGAAAAACTATGTGTTTTTTTCTTTCTTGAAGAATTGTGTGACTAGAAAATCCATGTATTTTATATTTTGCCTTATTGGGTGACTATACTTTAAAAGGATCATCACGCTTTAAGATTGGTGTTCGGGTTTTCAAGTTCTGAAATGTGATTTTTAAAAACAATCTATATGAAACTCACTTTCACAAAATGGAGATAATCAGAGAAATTTGAACATTGAAATTGAATACTGGTTTGATGATATTAAGAAATTACTGTGAATTTTTAAATGTGTGATAATGATATGGTTATATTTTTAAAAGAATTTTCTTTTAAAGGTCCGTAATGAAATATTATAAATTAAATTATGTAATGTCTGGGATTTGCTTCAAAATAATCCAGTTGGGGTGGGAGGTGGTAGGTAGGGATATAAATGAAACAGTGACTCTGAGTTAATGATTATTGTAGTTGGGTAATGGATATGTGGGAGTTCATTGTACTGTTCTGTCTACTTTTGTATATATTTGAAATTTTTAAATAAAAAGTTCAAAAAAGCAGGCTGAAAAATGTATTTGGAATAGTTTTTAGGCTTTTGTGGGTTGGTTGAGACAAACCAAGTGCAGAAAAGATGAATGATGATTTATTAGTGTAAAACAGGAAATATATATGATGTATATGATAGAATGAACCTCTCCCAGTTGCTTGCATCCAACCCCTCCTTATGGTTGCTAAGTTCCATGAAAAACCTTAAATTATATATTAGAAGTTTGCTTGTGAACCTAGAATTCAGTTTAAGAAAAAATTGTTAAAAGAACATTTTACATCATAAAATAGTACATGTTCTTCCAGTCTTAAATTTAGTAATTTCTTGTGCTTATCCTAAGATGATGGCCAATTCTTGCTATTTAACTTATTTTTTATTGGATTGATGCATTCTGCTATCCAAGCATTTTAATTTATTATTTTCAGTGTTTCAGTATTTTTAGTATTGCATTTAGCTAAGTCATCTGATATTTGAGAATACCTTGTTGTTTATAAAACATCTCTTAAGGTGGGGTCCTTCTGTAGATGATTACATATTTTAACATCCTGCCTAGCATTTTATTTGGGACTTGCAACCCTGTATGCAGTCATTTTCATTGTAAATGTCAGTATTCCCATGTTTTCAGTATCTTTCTGTGGTAGGTAATTGGACTCTTAATTAATCTCTGTTGTATTTTTGTGGGTTTTTTCCTTTAAAATTAAAAAAATAATATAGTACTTCAGTACCAAGAAAGGATGTCCATGAAATTACTAGCGACACTGCACCAAAGCCTGATGCTGTATTAAAACAAGGTAAGGATAATCTTGGAACAAATTATAGTTAATTTAAAAGCTGATGGGGAATTCCCTGGCGGTCCAGTGGTTAGGACTCTGGAGCTTTCACTGCTGGGGCCCGGGTTCGATCCCTGGTTGGGGAACTAAGATCCTGCAAGTTGCGTGGCATGGCCAAAAAAAAAAAAAGTAAAAAGCATTTCTGAAGATTAAATATTCTTTTGGTCTTAAAATTTTTTTTAAGTCTTTAAAGTTACATTTGGTTCTATGCGACTTATACTTTTGTAAACCCACGTGCCTTTTGTTATCATAGGTATTCTTTTTCTTTTTTTTAGCTTATAATTGGGACAATAATCTAAAAATGGGAAAGAAAAATATCATCAGCTGTTACTGTAGTCTGGCTTTTGCCTAGTAAATAAAATATTAGTTCCTGAGGATGGTAGAAACAGGAATCAAAGTAATTTTGATTTGGCATTTCTTATAACCATAGTTATATTTTATTAAGGAATACGTGATAATTGCATCTCTTACTTGATTTTTGGCATTATAAATAGCTGTTTATTTTTTCTTTGCCCGTGTTCACTGAATCAAATAATATGCTATGTAGACTGGTTAAAAATCATCACGAATTTATGGTTTAGAATTTATTTCCATGTATTATAAAGTGAGAATAACTGTCTAGCTAATTTTAGTTTAAGCTAATTGTTAATATAATTTTAATTCAGGCTTAACGAAAAATGTAGAGGACATATTTATAGTGTATTTTCAGGTATTGTGTGTTATTACAGTGACTCTGTGCCTGGTATATAATACTGTTTAATAATCTCTTTTTTTTGATAAAACGATTAAAGATTTACCTATCTTAAAGTGTTTTTTACTAGACACTCTTAATTTTCATTTAAAAGAAGAAAACTGCCCCTTTTGTCTTTGTTTGAACCTAAGTCACCTTCAAATGGTAGCAGTTTTGCTATCTATAAAATGGGTGCCTAATGCCTAAGATTGTTAAGATTAAATGAGTTGCTGCATGGAAAAACAGTTCACACAGTGCCTAGCTCATAGCAAACACTTCATAAATGCCAGTGGTGGCAGCACAGTAGTTTTTTATTTCTTTATCCTGTTAGTATTTTTAGACAAATCAGTTGTCTTAATTTCTCCGGTTGATATAGTTTATGGTCTCTTTCCAGCCTTTGATCAGGCACTTGAATTTCACAAAAGTAGAACTATTCCTGCTAACTGGAAGACTGAATTGAAAGAAGATAGTTCTAGCAGTGAAGCAGAGGAAGAAGAGGAGGAGGAAGATGATGAAAAAGCAAAGGAGGATAACAGCAGTGAAGAGGAGGTGAGTAAACATGGTTCATGCCTTTTCAAATGAAGGACACGTGTTTCCTTTGAGTTGGGATTTGGCTAAAGTCATTAATCACTTAAATATTTTTAGCATTAGAAGTATTTCGTAATACAGTTGTACTTGTGATATTCATCGTAATCAAGTAGTTTGCTTGCTTACCTTAAAACAGAAATATGGTCTTGTGAAATTAAAAATATTAAGTATAGTTATCTCAGTAACCTCAAAAATATTTCTTAATCTTCAGTCCATAATGTATGTAAGTGTCAAATCAATATGTTGTACACCTGAAATTAATATAATATTGTATGTCATCTATACTTCAATTAAAAAAATAAAAAGGGAAAAAAGTGTTTCTTAATCTTACTGTGCTTTTTGTTTATCAGATGGTTAAGGAAATCCCTACCTAATATAGGAAAACTCTACTTTCATATGCTTTTTACCATCATGTAGACAGCTGTCACCTCATAGTATGTTTACATCTGCATATTTTATTAAAATACCTAGTAAAGTGTAAAATATGTCTTCCATCTAGTATTAAAGGAATAAATAGCAAAAAAAGTAAAGATTAATATCTCTTTGATTCAGAGAATCTTAAATGACTTTATCTAATACAAGTGGGTAGATAGTTCTAATTAGATCATAAATAAGACATCTGTCAATTTATATGGATCAAGGAGCTAAATTTAGATTTTATTGTAGCTGTTACTTTAGGTCTAGCAATGACCAGTACTGGGAAAAGAGGCTCATAATATTACTAGTGACATTGCACCACTGTGCTCTTTAATGGTTTGTTGGACAACTTGATCAAAGTTATTGGGGGAGTGGTGCAGATAGTGAAGCTGCAATACGTGACCATGAAGTGAATTGTATTTCATGTTTCTAGGAAACAAAGATAAGTTAATGTCAATATGTAATATTTTAGGTAAGCTATGAAATTCTGCCATTTAACTGTAGTAAGCAACTAGTAATGAAATAGGATTGTTTTAGAGTTTATGTTTTATAATATAGTGATCTATGACAGTGTGTAGTGTAAAAGTTTCCCAGGCTTCAGTGTTCTTCCCCACTGCCTTTTATTTAAAATGCTCGGAGCCATCAGTTCCTTGCTTAAAACCTCTGCAGTTGCTTCTTATCACTCTGAAAATCAAGCTTCACTTTTAGAACCTCCCTTTGTAGTCCCACCCCTGCCTTTTTTAATATTACTTCCCTTGGTATACCCTCCTACTTTTTTTGGGGGGTGGGGTGGGGGGGTTGCTGCGTGGTGCATCTTGCGGGATCTTAGTTCCCTGACCAGGGATTGAACCCAGGCCACAGAAGTGAATGTGCTGAGTCCTAACCACTGGACCGCCAGGGAACTAACTCCCTACCCTTCTACTTATGAACATTATGTTGCAGCAACATCGAATTACATAGCTCATTTCTACTCACCTCTGCACAAACCAATACCTCTGCCTACAGTGCCCTCCCCCCGTCAGCCTGACCCAGTCCTGTTCGGTTTTTTAAATCCTACTGACATGTCCCCTCTGTAAAGGGAAACCTTCTGAGAACTATCACCTTCCTCACCTTAGGAAAAGTTAATCACTCGATTTGCTAATCTAAACTACTACTATTCCTTGTAGAAATTTTTGCCTACATATATATGTGTACATACATATGTACATATATTTATTTTCTATTTGTTTTCTCTCCTACTAATCTGTAAGCTCCTCAACGGTAGGGACTCTGTCTTACTTGTACTCTGTCGTAGTGTGTAATGTGTAACAGATGATCAATAAGTATTAGTTATCAAAACTTCTGTCACTTAGATTTATGTTTTACAAATGTTTTTGTAAAAGCAGATCTGGTTTCCAGTTTAAACATTTTTTTTTAAGTTAAATACAAACGTCACTTAAATTTTGTTGCAACAGGAATACGTTTGACAGTTTACGTAAGTCAAATATCGTACCTTGGGGGCATTTAAGATAATATCTAGAAAACAGATTTCCTTAGACTTACATCTGACTACCTTACCACAATCCAGTGTATGTGGACCATGTTTAAGTTGAGAAATACAGATTTATCCTGAGCAAACTAATAATTGTCGTTGATTCTTCTCTTCCCAATTAGCAAGCATAATAGTTTATCAACATGAGTTTTTGTTGTTTTAACTTCCTTCCTTTTTTCTGCTAGCTTATAAAATAAAGAGGCAAATCTCACTCAAACAGTGGCTTTAGGCTCATGATTTTTAAAACGAAAATGATTTATTTAGACTACCAGTTGAAAAGTATGCTCCTGACTTTTACTATTAGGACTACATTTGTTTCAGCCAGAGTAACTGTAAAGCCTAGGTGTATATTTTGAATCACTTCCTCTGCAGTTACTCCTGATCATGTTCTGTAATGGCAGGTGCCATCGCTTTTTTCTCTTTTATTTGACTCAGCACCTTGCATAGTGCCTACACTTACTGGTGCTCATTAAATGTTTGTTGAATGGCTTGATAGTCACTGAATTGATGAGTTCCTCCATCTCACCTACTACCCTGCTCCTTGCAGGTTGCTTCAGGACCAGCTCCCTACTGCCACAGCCCCTGGCCACAGCAGCAAGAAGCTAGTCCCTCCCTTGTAATTGATAAATCGGGGAACTCTTTTATTACTTGAAGATTTCCCTAAGTCTGAATCTTCAGGTATTGTAGATCAAGTTTGTTCCCCACTTTACTGATTTTATAAGCTCGAAGCACTATACAGTGGGGCCGTATATGATGAAGGATAATTGTAGTTGCAGTTAATGGGACCCACACTTGTTTAGTTCCTTGAGGAGCAATAATAGAGTTAGTTTTGATGGTGAACCCTGACCCAATTTAATATAAGTGAGAGTAGGTCTTCTTGAGCCTATGACCCTGATGAAAGACTAGATCTCTGATCTGGTAAAAAGTTCATGAATCATTTTGCTGGTCTCATTTCTTACATGAGCATTTACATTTGGAATTGTCACTATTGAGATACCTTTTAGGACATATTTCTCTGTAAAGCATAAAATGTTTAGGCTTTCTGGTTTTGAATAGCTTAGTGTTAAGAAATAATTTTAATTTGGTAAAAAGCCTTTGAAATATTCTAGTATTAGTCTTTGCTGTTGGTAGGAAATTACTTGTGTTAGTAAAATGCTTAACTGAGGAAGGAAAATAATATTCTGTTCTTCTGTGACTAAAATTAGGAAGAAATAGAACCATTTCCAGAGGAAAGGGAGAACTTTCTTCAACAGTTGTACAAATTTATGGAAGATAGAGGTGAGTGTTTTTTCTTTTATTCATCATTAATGTAGGTATCAGATAATTAATATCTTAACATAAGAATTCTGTTTATTAAGCTGCATGTCACTGGTAATCATGGCTATCTTTTTGATTTCCAATCACCAGCATCCTAGTATACTGTCTGTCACATAGGAAGTGGAATGTGGAATTGGACAGTATTTTGATGGATATATGGCCATGGACCCATAAATTACTGTATTCTGTCCTGTCTGTCCCCCCACTCATTTATGGAAACCCCCCCCCCAAAGAACTCTTACACTAGGAAACAGTAGCAGAATGGGAATGAGAGTACCATTTTACTTGAGCCTACATACATGCCTGTAGAAAAGCCTCTTCTCTAAAATCACTGTTTGCTATTCCCAGCATGTGTGTGTGTTTGTGTATGTGAGTGAGTGAGAGAGAGAGAGAGAGAGAGAGTGAGCACACATTCTAAGATGGGCCTTATAAGTCTTCTTATAACCCAGCTACATAGAACTAAGAACAGAATTAAACCATCCATAGAGAAAGGTGACCAAGTCTCAAGGTGAGCCTGGGCTTAACTTATCGAATCTGCTTTTGTGGTTTAAGAAATACGAGCACTGGGGGAAAGAGGAATGGGTACCTAACAATAACTTTTAATTTGCAGTGATGACGTAGTCCACCGGTAACTATGGCCCTGTTAATCTCTTGCTTATCTGCTGTTCAGAGTATAGTTTCTCCTTTCCTGGGAAGATGCTAGAAAAGGAGTGGTGAGAGGCAGAAAGCTTTCTAGCTTAAGGAGAAGGACAAAATGAATGAATAATACTTGAAAGTGCTACTGTGCTCTGTGAATTAATGTTTTTTTAATCCAGTTTTGTATTGTTGATGAGTAGAAACTGGCTTGGTCTTCTTTTTGCTCTCATAAATCATAGTGGCTACTACAATGTGGGTATCTTTTTATTCTTCAACATAAAATGTCCTTGATTCCTATATTATTTATTTGTATGAATGGAGGCTTGGCCTAAGAAGGCAGGCTATTTCTTAAGCTTTTTTGTGTAAGATAAATAAAAAAGTGAAGAAAATGAATAAAATCTAATACTAGAAAAGAGTGAAAAATGTGATTATGCCAGTCATATGTTTTTTGGAAAGGGCAGTAAGTTTTGTATCTCTATCCTGTTTTCTCTACCACATCCTAACAGTTTGATAGTTTTAGTGTCCTTCTACATTTTCATTTTTCACATGTTAGAATAAACAACACTATAGCTTTATTCTAGAATTATTCTTTAGAATAGTAGAAAATTAGTAAAATACAAAGGAAGTATCATAAAGATAACTCTCATTGTGACGTGGTTGCCCATCAATTATCTCAAGACTTTTTTCAGTTCTACCAAACCTTGTTACCCTGATTTTGTTGGTATTCTATTTTGCTTCATTTAGTATTTATTCTTTTGCTCATCAGGGGAATGAAAGTTGAATGAAATCATATAAATAAGGTTTCAAAAATCTGATATAGGAAAAAAAATTTTTAATGAAATGGGTTCAAGTACTAGATATCATGTTTTTGTTTAACAAGGGATTTTTTTCCCTCATATATACACACTTTGCACTATGTATATTTGGTGGTAATGTTTGAATCTTTTCAAAGTTTAAGTTAAAAATGTAGCATGGTTCTAATATATTTCGTGTTTCCTTTAATAGGCACACCCATTAACAAGCGACCTGTACTTGGATATCGAAATTTGAATCTCTTTAAGTTATTCAGACTTGTACACAAACTTGGAGGATTTGATAATGTAAGTATTACGATCAAAAGTGAAACATGTTTTTCATACGTGTTTTCTCATCTAAAAATTATCTAAAATTGTCTATTAATAAAAACCTAAGAATAAAAGGAAAAGAAAATGGAGAGTACAAGTTAGAAACAGCTAGCTTCCTCAGTCCAAATTTAAATTTAATTAAAGATTTTAAAAAATGAGCTTTCTGATTTACTGTTAAATTTGTCAAACTTTCATAAACTACCTGAGTTATAACACAACCATATTAGTGGAAATTCTTTCTTTCTCTGTCTCTTTTCCATTAGACTATAAGGGATCTGTCTTAATACTCTTTATGTCCTTAATCTCTACCACTGTGCCTTATATATGTAGAAAACATATTATTTGCATATATATGCAGAAGATCTTTGTTGAACTGAAGAAATTATCTTAAGGTTGCCATGATGTATGGTGCGCATCCAGTTAAGACTATTCTGGAGGAAAAAAAAGTATTCTGCATTACTAAGATTCATAAAATTGCTTTGATTTATTAGCTTATATATTTTATGGGAAATCATATTTTATCTCTGTCTTTTCATTAAGATTTTGATTTAGGAATGTGGATGTTTTCTTATTTATTATATATAGCAGGGTTTCTTTAAAAGTCAAATGGGGACTGCTTGGCAGTCCAGTGGTTAAGACTCCGTGCTTCCATTGCAGGGGGCGCCGGTTCGATCCCTGGTTGGGGAAGTGGGATCCTGCGTGCTGTGCTGCGCGGCCAAAAAAAAAAGAAAAGTCAGATGGCCTAGTATTTCAACATTTGTAATTCTCTGAGATTTGTTAGAATACCAAAACTTACTTTAAAACATTGTTGTAAACCAGGTTTTTGATTTAGAATTTATCAAGATTGATATTTTTCATTCCTTGAGACTGGAACCAACAAATATAGGAATATTTGTGTGTATACACACACACACACACACACATATATACATATATATATAGTATTTATCAAACTTTTATCACAGTCCCACCTTTTAATTTGGGAGTTTTCATTTCACTTTGTCTGTTAGATTGAAAGCGGAGCTGTTTGGAAACAAGTCTACCAAGATCTTGGAATCCCTGTCTTAAATTCAGCGGCAGGATACAATGTTAAATGTGCTTATAAAAAGTAAGTAGGTGTACTTGATATAGCTATATTCAATATTTTACCTAGAAAGCAGGATGGAATTTACCATATAACTGAGGCTAGTAATTTCTTCTAAGAAGAAATCAAGAGTTTTACTAGAGTAATCACTCTATAATAGCGTTTTCTAGAGTATATTCCATGAATACTAGATCTGTGAGAGTGTCTGTGAAGAAAGTTTTTGTGGCCAAGTAAATTTGGAAAGTATGTGTAGAAGTTAAAATGCCAAAGTTTTAAAGTCAAATAAACCCAGGTTCGAGTCCTGGTTCTGCCGGTTATTTGCTTTTTGTGCCCTTGGACCATTTATTTGTTCTCTCAAGCCTCAATTTCCTCTTTTTTTTAATGAGATGATACTGTTTGCCTCATAGGATTACTGTGATGAGTTAATGAAATTTTACATGCACTCAGAGGTCCAGTGCCTGGCATATAAGAAGTGCTCAACAAATAGATGCTATTACTAATTCTTCTAATAGCTACTGTTGTTACAATTACTACATTTAAGAGGATGACTGTCTTTTCACTTTTAGCATCTTTTTTTAATGAATTTATTTTTCTTTGAAAAATGTTTCTGTTTGAGTAAAAAAGATTGGGAAGAACTAAACTAGAATAAATTTGAATATTAACATAGCTCAATATCTGAGCACTTAAACAGGAGAAATGAACACATATTTTAAGAACTACAACTTTACAATAACATTTCAAAATGTTTTCCCAAATGTAACTTCTTTTCATATTTCCAGATACTTATATGGTTTTGAGGAGTACTGTAGGTCGGCCAATATTGAATTTCAGATGGCATTGCCAGAGAAAGTTGTTAACAAGCCTTGTAAGGAGTGTGAAAATGTAAAAGACATAAAAGTTAAGGAAGAAAATGAACCAGAAATCAAAGAAATAAAGATTGAAGAGGAGGAGAATGTAATACCAAAAGAAGAAAAGCCTACTGAAGAGGGTATTGAAAGAAAGGAAAATATTCAGCCCTCTCTGGTAAATAGGATACTGTTGATAGTCCTTTGCCTTCTTTGGTGCATTTTCTACATCCTCTGTAAAGATTACATAGTTAATTTATTATATAATTTTATACTTTATTGTTCATGCACTTTCTTCATTAAGTGCTATTTTTGTGTTTAAAATAGCTGTTAACTATTTTTGCCTAGTGTTTTCGGAGTTTCTTAAAATAACTTTCTCAATATTAGTATTCGTTGGTACCTCCTTTTGCTAACAATTAGATAATGGAATTAGGTTGACAATTTTTACTTTTGTTGGTATAGTTCCTCTGATCTTTTTCTAGGCAAGTAAAAAGAATTTATCAGAATCTATACCTACACAGTCTGATCAGGAAAAAGAGGTTAATGTGAAAAAAACAGAAGAAAATGAAAATCTGGAAGATAAAGATGATGAGACAACTGGGATAGATGAATCCCTCAGCATAAAGGTAGAAGCTGAAGAAGAAAAAGCAAAATCTGGGTAAGAAATTTGTTTTTGGTTAAGATGCATTTTGGCTGAATGAATTCTTGTAATTTGCTCTTTGTATGTGTGTGTGTATGTATGAATCTAAATTTGACAAAATAAATGAGTGATTTAAATTTGCATTTATTATGTAAATAGTATTTGCCTCCTTCAGAGACCCTACTAATGCAAATTTGTAGCAAAAGATCATATTTTTGATCCATTATTCTTGCTCTCATCATGGAAATTTATGAAATTTCGAGCTAGAGAAACGCAATTCTTACTGCCTTAACCTCTGCTGGATAACCAGATAATATAAATTTGGGAAGATGGCCTTCTCCAGTGTTTTGTAGATGGTATGTTGGCTCTAGATTCTGAGAATTGTAACCATTTTTTAAGCAAAAAATAAGAATGGAAAAGTGCTAGTAATTAGTTTTTAAAAAGCCAGAATTGTTTTGTTGTGTTTTATGTGATAGTAGCATTTACTTGTTTTGGTCAGTTTGGGATAATGAATTATTTAGCAGTGTAATCTCTGTACTGACAGTGGACCCCTGGATTTTATAGGTGATCTTTGGCATCTGATTTTGTGTCTGAGGTTTAAAAAACCTAAATATTCCCATTGTTAGTGGTTCTTTTAAATAAGTACAACCAAATATTTTTTTGATCATTTTCGTATTTTTCTGAAATTTGGCCACAGCATGCAGACAAGCAGGGAAGAGAAAAAACCATGCTTAGATAAATATAGTAAAAGGTGTTTATTATACTTTGTAATATATATATCTGTGTGTACAAATGTGTATTTCAAGTACTCCTTACTGATATTGGAAATTATTTCAACTATTAAGAAACTTAGTAAGTATTCAGCTCTTTGCCTAAAATCTCTGCTCATTTTAGTGTTCTTCTGAAATTTTGGCCACAACATGCAAATATACATGAAAAAACGAAACAAAACTGGGTTTAGATGAATATAGTATAAGTGTTTGTTCATTTTACGTGGCTATATTTCCGTGTGTGTTAAATGTATATTTGAAGTACTCTTGCTGCTACTTGGAGACTGTTTTAACTATTAAGAAATTTAGTAAGGATTCAGCTTTTTGCTGAATTTTTAAATACGTAGACATTTCCAGAGCATCTACTGTGTGGAAAGCCCTGTGATTAGCCTGTATTTTCTCTTTGTTACTAATAGTTATCTTAAATTTTCAAGGTGGAACTTCAGCTTATTTTATGGTATAAACTATATTTTGCAGAGTTTTAAAAAATCTTTCAACTATATGGCCTTTTTATTTACCACAGATATTTATAAATGTATCATACAACAAACTGAAATTTTCCTGTTGTGACTGCTTTAGAAGCGTTATGGGTTCTTCAGAAGCTTTACAGGTTAGAAATGTCCAAAACTGATCTCTGAATTTTATTAGATAAGTGCAATAGAAACTTTTATAATTATAAAGAATTAATGTATAAGTATTTTTCTAGTATATAAACTTTCTCGAAGTAATTAGCTGCTACCAAGAACTTTCAGTGTCCTTCCCTCATAGCCCGGGTATGGGAGAGTAAATCATTTAATTTATGTAAAATGTCTGGTTCAGTGCCTGGCCCATAATAGGTACTAATAAACCGAAGTAGTTTTTTTGTTTTTAATTTGTTCCATTGTAAATAAGGATTATGACATCAAACTTGGGAAATTTGATATTTCTTTGTGAGTTCGGATGAAAAGTTCCTGGTTGATACATTTGGTTTCCCAAACTGTAGTTCTCTAAAAGCTAACTAATGAGGCGTGCGTGCGTGTGTGTGTGTGTGTGTGTGTGTGTGTGTGTTTTGTGTTTGTGTGTATGTGTGTGTAATATATACATCAACTTAATTTTTTTAGCCTGTGTACTGGCTGCATTTTATACTTTGAAAGGCTCTCTTTCTTGGCATTCTGTGTTCTGTTTAGTTTAGTGCATTTACCTCTGATTTTACCACTAAGAGGAGGAGGAGGAGAATATTTGCTTTGGCTGATAACCAGTAATTGTGTTGTTTGCTTCTCTATAATTCAGTGTATTATTTGAGTGATTCCTATTTGCTTTGCGTCTGAGGTTGACATTAAATGAGAATTTTTAATTTTTAATTTTTGACTGCTTTTTAAAATTAATACAGAATATTAGGTTTTTATTCCAGATTAAATAAAAGATTGTCCTGGCTGCCACTTTAAGTCAGGTTGTGCTTGCTGTCATTGGCATTTACCAGTTGTGCTCAGTGCGTTATATAATGTAAGATACAGTTTAGACTTAGTGTTCGTTTTAACAATTTTAGACTTTTAATCTCTCATATATCTTTTATCTCTTTTATGATGATTCTGAGGTGCATGATAAATCTCTTTGGTACATAATCAATCTCTGTTGTAGCCACCAGAATACACTTCCTTTTCTCCCTGATGTGCAGGGATATACTTTTATGATTTAAACAAGTAGTGTTCTTTCAAAAAAAAGTCTTAACTGTTTTAATTTTATATATGTATACTGCATATATAGTATATATAAATCATTTACTTAAAGTTGTTAATAATAGTTTATCATCTGTAACGCCCTTTCTGATAATTTCTTAGATATTTTAGCCTTACTAATAAGTTTTTCTTCATTATAGAAATGTTAATATATTTTCAGTAACAGAGTTCATATTTTTTATCTCAGATTACAGCTGGATTCATTTAATTTTTTAAGTACCTATTTATTTGACTGTAAATGAGTCTTTAAAATAGGAATAATTCTCAAGGATCTTTGTAGACTTTGTGGTGTGTTTCAGAGAAAATTGGCTCATTTGGTACTTTAGCATATAAGAATATAAAACTCAAGTTACCAGTGGAGGAAGACTTTTTATATAAATATTAATAGCCATTAACTTTTAAAGCTTAATTACTTAAGTTGTCTTGTGGTTCTGTTTTATGACGTTTATTCATTTGTCAGCTGTAAAGTGATGGATTCTTTTTGAGAGAAAACTGTTGTAATAAGTATAGACATAGTGCAGAGCAAATTAAAACTAAATATAGTCCAGAATTTCCTATTGAAATTTATTTTTTTTTGTAAATCTAGTGCCTGGAAGGATTTATAATTTAAGATTTTCTCCCATTTGTTGAATACAGATTTGTGGCTAATATAAAATGAATGCTCAGCGTTAGAAGGTGCCTGATATTGAGAAGACCAGAATGGTTTGCATTGCTGCTTCTAGAATGCAAATGACTTTTAGTTTCATATTATTTGGAATTGGCCTCTCATATACCTATTTCTTCAGACCTTTAAAGTTGAGAGAATTGGTAGGAGAGGACTTGCAGTAAATATGTGTTAGAGAGAGCAGAAATTGTGTTGAAGTTTAGAAGAATAGAAAGAAAAAACCTGATGTGATACTAATATGAAGTTAGTAGGATATGCCTGTGAAAGGTAAAGTAATATTTCATTTAGTATAACTTTTGAAAATTTAGTTGGAATTATTTTAAAGTTACTAAGACTAGCCATTTGGCTAGTAAAAAGTTTTGTTTAAACATCCTGAGGTTGGACATATTTGAATGAAAAATAATTTTTAGTCAGAAAATGGCTATAAGGTGCGATGATTTTTGTTTTTGTCAACTGAGATGTAAAACACTTTTACAATAAAACATGAGAAAAATGTTACATTCGACCTTACTAGTTTCTTGCTATTCAACACAACTTCTATTCTTCTGGCTGTTGGACATTTTCTTTTAATGCACTTACTTTTCCGTTTTCATTTTCTCTGAATGTATCTTTCTATAACCATCCATGGTCATCCTACACAGTTTTAGTTTTTAATATTAAATTGAAACTCAGAGAATATCATACACTTGGAACCTGCTGTTCCCGGAACAATCACAGCCACGATTTTTATCATTTTATGTGGTTTGGAACTGAAAAGCTTATGAAGTGTCTTTTATTAACTGCAATTTTTTAAACCTTTCAAGAGATGAAACGAATAAAGAGGAAGATGAAGATGATGAAGAAGCAGAAGAGGAGGAGGAGGAGGAGGAAGAGGATGAAGAGGATGACGACAACAATGAAGAAGAGGAGTTTGAGTGCTATCCACCAGGCATGAAAGTCCAAGTGCGGTATGGACGAGGGAAAAATCAAAAAATGTATGAAGCTAGTATTAAAGATTCTGATGTCGAAGGTGGAGAGGTCCTTTACTTGGTGCATTACTGCGGATGGAATGTGAGGTAACTTGAGTTTTAGCTAGTGATTACTACCTAAAAACACTTGTAAAATAATTTCCTATTTTAATATTTAACGAATTACAGATTTATTAGTATTCTAATTGAGGGCACAGTATACCACACAAAAAACATGTAGTTTTGGCAAGTAAGTGCCTCGCTCAGTGACTTCTTACTTGTTGTTTTCAGTAGTTCAAAGGTATCCTTAGTGTCTGGAAAACTGAAGTCTATGTAGCTGATTTTTATGTTATGCATGTAGATTAATAGAGGCAACATTATGAGTGAAATGATAGAAAAATTTCTTTAAAAGGTAAAAGGGCTTTGAGCTTCTTGATGTCTACAAGCCAGTTATCAGGCTTCTTGCTCTCTTGCATTTTCAGCCACCTTGCTGCAGTAACCTCTTCTTTGTAATCTTCGTAGATCATGTTTCTTTCCTTTAGTAGGCAGGGATTTTAAAGTTGTGATTTCTTAGGAAGCTTTAGCTACTTCAAGAAAGCCTTATCTCCTCATTAACAGCTCTTGCATTACAGCCTTGTTCACAAGCCTCGGAAATTAATTTCTATGTTTGAAACAGTATCGTTGAAATGTTATGAGCAAGTCCGCTTGACTGAAATAGAGTGCACGGTCCGACTGCTACTCACCTAGGGAACTGAAAGGCGAGACTGAACTTTCTTCTTGTACAAGTTTGCTTTGGTTTATCCAAAGAAATTTTATGTTTGAATTTTATCCAAAGTTGGCAAGCCAGTTTTGGGATCTGAGCATTTTGATATCTTTTAAGAAAAACCTTGTTTATTTTGGAATGTTTGATATATTTGAAGTAGCCTGTGATAGAGTTGTAGCCCTTGAAAAGGTAACCATCGAAGTTTTCAGTGGTAGTTTCACGGTGTGCCTAGTGTCTTCTTCAAGGAGGAATACAGTTCTCATGCTTTATATTTAAATTGTATTCTGTGGTTTGGGAAGTTTTTAAGAAAGCATCATTGCAAATTCTCTGTTTCTTAAAAAAAATACACTCTCTGTTTCTTAAAAGTACAATTTTTGTTGTCCTTCTGCAACAGTAGGAAGCTCTAGAGGCATTATCTTCTGATTACCTTTCTTAATTTGAGAGAAGTACAATTCTGATCCATTCTGAAGCTTGGAAGAAAATAGCAACTTAAGTTATAAGGAAATGTTTAGGAGTTTTTGTTTGGGACTTTTTCTTTATTATTTCTACCAAGAAGGTTAACAAAGTTTTGGATTTTAAGAATGCCTATCATCAGTATTGTCCTGATGAAACATAAGCTTTCCAGATACCTCTTTCAACATCGTGTGTAATTTTATCCTTTTGGCTGTTGGCTCTTGCGCTGCCCCTGTGGTGCATGATTTTCCTCACCTGAAGGGCTGACTATTAATGATCATGTTCAAAGGAAGATACTTGAGATCTCAGATAGAGCTGTTATCAGAATATTTTCCTGTTGTTGATGTTTAATCATTTTGATTTTACTAAATGATCTTATTAAATATAAACGTAGAGGGAGTTCCACTTTGGCGTAGGATGTAAATGTAAATGTTGAATATGTTAGTTTAAAGTTAGGAAGGAAAAATTGAATCAGCAAAAATTAATAATTACTAAGTAATGCCCACAAGATGGATAATCTGAGCTACATCATCTTTTACCTCTTTTTTCCAGTTCTTTTCTTCTAGTTATTTTGCTAGTTTATATAATGAGGCAGTTTTCCTAGTGGCCTTTATAAAATGCTTTAAATTCTGTGACGAATGGATAGAATTTAGGCGTTCTCAAGTTTCACTGTAATGAGGGCTTGATTATTTTCTGTTAATTATCTCATTAAACAGAAGGGGCTTTGTAGATATAAGAATTGAGACATTCATAAAATTATTCTGCAATTAAGATGCAACTTCGTTTTGTTAAGAAAAAGATTTACTAAAGGAAAGCGTAATCCTATCCTAGGAGCACTTGGATTTTAGAGGGTGAAAAGAATGTTCAGCACTTGAGCTTTGAAATTGTTAGGGGGTTGGGTAGGGTAAGGGAGGATTTTAAATTGAGCCATTCAAGTTTTTGATAATATAGAAAAGAAAAACAAGACCTAGTTCAACAAGACATGCTTGTGTTAACGAGAAGGATGCCATCTACTTCTGACGACTCACACGTTTGTATGGTATGAACGTTCAAAAGAAGAAAACTTACCATCTTGATGAAGACCTGTAGGGTGGATCTCTACAGACTCCAGCATCATAGAGAAAACAATTGTACTTCAGTAGATGAAGCAGTTAATTTTCTTGTAGTCAACATAACAGTATTCCTATTTCTCTCTGGATTAATAACCAAAGAGTCTGTCTTATTGATGAATAAGCAATAATTATGATTTTTTTGCTGCTCCTTCATGTCTGAAGCTAATCTAATGAGGACCTCAACAAATCCTCATCAGCTCTACAACTGTTTTCCTATTATTTTGGGGATCTTCAGCTTGATCTCTGAATTTACACTTGAGATGTGCAATTAGAAATGAAGATTTATGCGTGAAGTTTCATAAAAATAGTTTTATCTTCATTGGCAGTCATTTATTACAACAGCATTTTGGAAATTTTGTATGGAGATGTTTGAGTTTTGTTTGATCTGAAACATTTTCCATCAAGCAGGTTTTTCTTAAAGAAAATAAGAATATCTTTCTTAGTTAGAAGAATACTGTTTTTCTTGTAATTTCTACATTTTTCCTTTTTTTCTAAAGTGCTGTCTAAACTTTTACATTTTCATTTATACCCCTATTTCACAACTGAAAATCTTAATTTTTTTGTTACACAAGATAGCATTTGGGCCAATTCTGTTTTACTACTACAATGAGAAAAAAAGACATTTTTACATACTTACATCACATTTATGGGAAATAGCCAGAATTCTGGATCCTAAACCACATAATGACTTATAAATGGTACAGTATTGCTACAGAATTTTTCAGATATGGTGGCCATATGTAAAACTATTGTCTAATGCTATAGCATTTACTAGTTCACCACATGCTTTTTTACAGAATTTTTTAAAACTCATCTAAAAATAGCATTCAATATAGAAAAATGAGAAAGTACATAAAAGATAGGATCACTACTAATACTGCTGTGTGTTCTCTTTTAGTCTTTTAAAAAATATATCTCCATACATTTAAAAAATTATAGTCATACTTCAGTAATTTTTAATTGTAGGCTCTCTGTTATATTTGTTTTAATTTCTCTTAGTGATGTTAATATTTTATAGATGTTTTTAGTATCATTAGCTAATTGATCCTTTTCACTCCCAAGTTTCTAGGTCATGCCATAAAACATGAGATTGATGTTTGAAAATGAAGTTACACTTTGAAATTCACTGGCCGTAAACTTGAGTGTGTTGGATTTATCCTTGTTCAGTAAAACAACCAAGTGTGTTGGAACTATCTAGGCTACTTGGCCTGGGATTTAAAATACATCAGTATTTGATTATGTATCGATGCTGATTTATTTTTCTCCATGCATTTCTACTTTGGCTTTCCATAATCAAGGAGTTGGGAGTTTGATTAGAGAATTTTTTTTAATATTGATGATTCCCAACTGCATTAAATGATACCCTTAAGTAAAAGAAAAAGAAAAGAGACACTAAAATTTCAACTGTAAAGCTCTTAAGTAACTAACAGCAGTTAGTCCTAGTCCATATTACAAGTTATAGAAAACTGAAAGTAAGATGAATTATACTTAAGTATATTATTATATGAAGTGAAAATGTATTTCATTTTAAAAATACCTTATTTTTCTAAGCAAATTGGCTCCTCCTTGGAGGGAGTGGGTGGAGTGGGAACTAGTAAAAAGCTTTCACAAACAAATGGGTTTAATCCCATTTTTTATGAACATTCAGCTGCTTTTTATCAAATATCTTCCTTTATTTGGCGAACATAAGTTCAACCGCTATAAGCCAAATACTGTGCTTGGCACTAAAGGTACAAAGAAATAGTCCCTAGCAAGGAATTCATTGTCCAGGTGAGGGGAGAGCCTCTCCAGCATGTATAGCCCCCGTCTCCCCGCTGCCCTCATCCTCTCCTTGTGTTGCTCGCATTCTTCAGTCATTTGTCAGAATCTTTTTTTTTTCACCCCCATGTTCTTCTGTTGCTCTTGCGTTGTTGCTTTGTAGTACCTGCTTGACAAAACCACAAGAACGCTGATGAAATCTAACACTCCTCCTACTCGCTGCCTGCACCTGGGCAGCTGATCCTGTCTGGAGGAAAGCAGACAACCACAATGAGTGCTCTTATTTTAAATTCGTGACTGTGAACCTCAAGTGGGCGCTGTATGTCCTCCTTCCATGCCCTTTCTACTTTCTCAGACTATTTCATTTTTTTGAGGGAGTAATTTTTAATTATTAGTACAGTTTTTATTGGTATAATTCACATGCAGTATTATATTAGTTTCAGGTATGCAACATAATGATTTGATATTTGTATGTATTGCAGAATGATCACCACAATAGATCTAATTAACATCCATCACCATACATAGTTACAGAAAAAATTTTTTTCATACTGTTTCTTATCTCCTCAAATCCCCGGCAACTCTTCCCCCATCCTCACTTTCAGCTGGTGACCTCATTGAAAAATTGAAATAAGAGAATTTCTACAGAATTCCACTACATCACCTTCTTACCTACATCTGCTGCCATGTTTTCTGCCTTCTCATCTTTAGCCTTAGGTGAACAAGCATGCTACTATCTAAAACCCATCTTCCAACTGCCATACCTTCTTGCCTAAATCAGAGATATGGTCCCAGAAATTCTCCCCTTTTTTCTCATTTTCTCGCTCTGTTCTAAACCATTCCCATCCACATACAGACCTGCAGTTATTTCTCTCATCTCAGAGAAAACTCATTTGAGCTTCCCCCTACTGTGCTGTTTCTTTGCTCCACTTCCATCCAGCAAAAATAGTTAGAGTTATTTACACGTGTTATCCAGTTTGTCTCCTGTTGTTTTTGTGTAAACCCAACCCAGTAAGGCTTTCGCCTCCACCACACCTCCAGAACGGTCACTAGGGACCCCATCTAGCTGAATTCCATACCTTATTTCTTGACCTCTTGTTACTTGCCTTACCTTAGTGCCTGACCCAGCTGATTGCTCCTTTTGTGGTACTTTTCACGTGGGTTCCGGCTGCTGCAGCTGCAACTACTTTTCTGGTTTATTTTCCTTTTCTACTTTTCCCAAATTGAAAACCACCCCTCAGTCATTCTGTCATTTCTTATCTTTATGTGTTTTCTCCCTTCTAATTGTTCCCTTCTTTTATTCTTCTGGTATCCGTTTTAACTTATTTTACGTTCTGTTCCTGATTTTCCAGTCCTGATTTGAGTCACTTTTTCTGATATTGAATTTTTCTGAATTATTTTTTGGAGCCAAAGGGATTTGACCTCCTGGAATATAACTTGCATGTAGGACTGTGGGTAAATTTTTTTCCGTTGTTTAAGCTTTTTATATTGGGACCACATTACATTACGGAAGTGCATTTAATTTTAAAACATGAAAAAAAACCCCTCAGTTTTCATATTCGTTCCGTTAATATCCCTTACCACATCTAGAATGTTCTGTACATGCCTGGCATATGGTAACTATTAAACGAATATTGAACTAGATTTGACCTCCTGGCAACAAAATGGACGTAGAGCAGAAATGAAAATCTAAAAAAAGGGGACTTGTATATAAAAGTGATACCTATGGAATATAGAGACTAGTGGGGAATTGGGACAGATGTGGCTTAGTTTTCTCACTGGAACCTCTTCTGTATTATTTTACGTATGGTAACTCTTTGCTTAACTTTTTGAGGAACAAACTGTTTTTCACAGAGGCTACACCATTTTACATTCTTACCAGCATTGTATTAGGGTTCCAATTTCTCCATATCCTTGCCAACACTGGTCATTTTCTGTTTTTAAAAAAGTGTTTATTTATAGCTAATCTAGTGGGTATCTCACTGTTGTTTTGATTTGCATTTCCTTAGTAACTAGTGATGTTGAACATCTTTTCATGTACTTAATTTTATATGATCATTTGTATATCTTTTTTGGGGAAATGTCTATTCACACCCTTTGCCCATTTTTGAATTGGTGGTCTTTTGTTGTTGTTAAAGAGTTGTAGGAGTTCTTCATATATTCTGTATACTAGTCCCTTATCAGAGATGTCATTTGCAAATATTTTCTCCCATTCTGTGAACCCACAGAATTGTCTTGTCACCCTTAATAGTGTCTTTTTAATTTTGATAAAGTCCAATTTATCTATTTTTTCTTTGTTGCTCATGCTTTTTGTGTTGTATCCTAGAAAACATTGCCAAATCCAGTGTTATGAAAATTTCCCCATTTTCTTATAAGAATTTTATAGTTTTAACTCTAATATTTAGGGTTTTGGTCCATCTTGAGTTAATTTTTATATATGATTATGGTAGTCAATTTTTTAAATGACCTCTTTGGGTAATATACAGAGCCCAACTCCTAATTAGCAGCCAAAATGGGATGGAGAGTAAGAGACTTGAATGAATGTGATTGGAAGTGCTCGTGTCCTGTGACCTTTCTTCGGGTCCCTGTCTCCTTTTGTTCCTTTGAAGAATTTTGTGTCACTTTTTCAGCTTAATTTCCCTGTTCCTTGCCTGCCATACTTTCATTGTACATGCCTTTGGACTTAGGAATATTGATAAGAGTACAAAGTTGTTCTACTCATATGCTTTGAAATAATTATTCTGGTAATGATAGAAAGGAAAGCAAGGTACTCTATCTAGGAAATTGTCTGCTTTATTTTTATAGTTGAAAGTTAAAGAACTATAAATGAAGGCCATTTGACAATGGTTTCCAAGGAAATATCTGTCGGCCTGTTTTAAGGGGAGAAAGGGAACATTGCCCATATCTCTTTCACCAAGTCTTCCTATTCTCTTTGCACACTCTGCCTCCTCCTGTGTGCCATTCTTCTTTTCTTGATACCTCACTGCCATCTCCAAACTCTTGTCTCCATAAACCCTTATGTCACAGTCTCCTAGCCTATTTACTTCTGTTTATGCTATAAAGCATTAAAATTAAAAACTACTAGGGAAGTCAAAGGACTGTATGTTACTGCTCATGGGAAAAATTCTTTTTCAGCATGCAAATGCTTTGTATCAGGCAGTCCTACATGTAGAGAAATTTAAACGAAAGCTTATAAGCAATGAATAAGGTGAACATAAAAATAAATTTTTACTTAAAAAATGACTTTCGAGTTGATTAGTTTTTCAGTGCAAGTGAAAATAAAAATTTCCTTTGTGAAAAGATTAATAAACTCGTATATTTTTGCACTCAAATGGCCTCTCTCTCTTTCCTTCTTCCTTTTTTCCTTTCTCTCTCTCTTGCTCTCTCTCTGAGTGTTTACTTAACTGGGCCTGTTCCATTCAGTATTTTTTGTAGATTGACAGGTGCATTTAATGTAAAGCATTAACTTGGACCTATTCCATTTCATAGTTTTGTAGATTGGCAGTTACATCAGTATGTTTGTCTAAATGTGCACAAACATACTGATCCCCTAAGCTTATCAAATATTAATGAAACAAACTTTGGGGATACTTTTAGAAGTCAGTATCTGCATCACAAAATACAGTGAGTGCCAGAGTTGTTAACCATTTGCAGTGGTCTTTATAAGCCTGATACAACGCTCTGTGATGTGTTCTTAACATTATATATTGATAGTACCTCTGCCTGAAGACCTATACCTTTGTTTCATTTTACAGAGTTAAATTCTCTAGGAAAACAGATCTATATAATTACAGTACATTTCTCTTGGGCTATTTGTGTCAAATCTTTAATATGATGATGCTATAATATTCACGTTTTTATCATTCTACTATTATATTCTTTATTACAATGAACACCATTCCTGTTTCTTTGATGTGGATTTAACAGTGTTGTATGGAGTGGAAATATGAAATGTTAATAGCATGCTTAGAATTTTATTTTTTCAATAATATGATGCTTTTATCTTTATCTTTGTTTTATCCTAAGTACGTGACTAAAAGCGTTAAATTGTAGTCAGTAGGTCTCTATAAATTTTGCTTTAGATATTCTCTCACATTAAAAATAAATATGTAAATTGAGATTATCATAGAAAATTCATAAAGTAGGTAAATATTGATTAAATTGCTTATAAAGTTTATAATTGATAATAACTAGTGCTGCTCTTCATCATGACTTGGTCTTTTTTTTCTATTACAATGTCCTATTTTTTCCCTCATATTTTCTTACTCAATTAAGGCGGAAAGAATTCCTTTCCATGCTAAAGAGGGCCTAAATTTCCACTTTAGATGTGAGGTTTTTAAAAGCTAAGTTAGTTTTATGACATATATTAAGTTTTTTGCCTATAGATAGGCAGGATATAAAATACGTATTGTTCAGCAATTATGAAATGAGTCTCTCCATTACAGAAAACAAAATACAAATGATGTTAATATTTCGCTTATATTAACGGTTAGTTATTAGATTTTATCTTTTATAATCTGTATGCATATTTTAAATAATGAGTTTTTAAGTATTTTGTCAGTTCAGTTTTGCTGATGAAGTTATTTGTACAGTATCCTTATTCTGCATGTAATTATTGTGTGGGTTTATATTAATACATGGCTGATAATATTTCTTTGAAAGTGGTTTAGTTAGGTTTAAGCAGAACCAAAATCTGAACTGATGTGGGCACAGTAACCATTTTGGTATCTTATGTCTGGTTGACTAATGTTCTTTTCCATTTTTATTGTTGCTAAATGATTTCTTAGAGAATTTGCCAACACATCCAAAAAAAAGTCAAAACGTTTTCTTTTTAGAACTCTGTTTTTCTCTGGTGAGAGCAAGTATGCTATGGTCTCTGAATGGTTCCTTTTAGCTTTGTATAAATATTTTAATTCAACACATTAAAATTTCAGATATTGATGTAGCTACTTTTTTCGAATGGTTCAGAAGGTTGGTACTGTTACTTATGCAATGACTGATTAGTGTTGTCCTCTCTGTTACATTGTAAACTCCTTGATAAGGAGCTGTGGTGCGTTTATTACCCAGTGCCTAGCGCAGAGCCTGTCACATGATAGGTACCTCAGAAGTATTTGTCGAATGAATAAGCCCTTGTGTAGACTTTTAGTCTGAGAGTTTCATATAATTTTTTAATTTGGGGGATCATCTGTTCTACCTTCTTCATTTTATGTAGGTCAGGGAACAGACCGCTAGAAGTTAAATGAGTTGTTCATGCATCTGTTCATTCATGTTTATTCCGTTAGTTGAATGTTAGATGATCTCAATAGACTATTCTCAAATAAGTCAGTATATTCTTTGAAAACATTTTCCTTAGTACTTTAAATATCAGATAAGATACTTGTCTAGACTCCATGCATTAATTACAATGAATTTATTGATAACTGAATTGAAAAAGTATGGTCTAATCATTAACAGACTTAGTCTTCATTTTCAAACTCAGTGTTTGTTAATATTTGTTCCAATATTTGTTTTTCTTTGTTTTTTGATGTTTGTTTTTAAATGGAAGCATTTAGTAATCTTCTTTTCCTTGTGCCCTGGCAAACTATATTTCCTTTTGTCACAAACAGGCCAATTACTCTCTTCTGTTCATAATTTCTAAATTTAAAGTCCAACTAAAGGTAGTGTAGTTTATATCAATAATCCAAACTTCCTTGTTTTCCTCAGACATTCTCATAAAACTCTATTGCTTGGATTAAAGTTGCAGGTCATTTTGTTTGTAGGCCAACCACTTAGCTTAAATTTCTCTCCTAGTTTTCAAGCTACATTATCACAGAACATGAGAGCTGACAGCAACAGGCCTGCTAGCCTTGGGGAGAAATCTAGGTATTTAACAATAATATGGTTTCTTTGAATACCTGTTGCCCTAAATAGCTGTTCGTAGTTCCTGCACGGTAGAGAGACCTCATCAGAATATGCGTTCTAATGTCTTGATTCCCTTTGTGGTACTTAAAGCCGAATCAAGAATATTGGAGAGCCACTGTGAGGGAAAGACAGCATGTCCATGTATTTGGGAATGTTTGAGAAAAGGAAGGAAGCATTTTAAAACCAAAAAATTTATATTTGACTTAGTTTTTTAAATTCTTGTATTCTTTAAGAATGTATTTTGAGGGATGAATGGATACCGTACTTGGTATGGTGCCCTAAGGAGAAATGAGAAATATTTCGTGGTCTTCTATTTCTTAGCTGCAATTTTCTGCTGTTTGCCACTTCCCTGTAATTTCAATTTCTATGATGTCCAAGATATTTGAATTTGAACTAAATTTTCCCATTTTCTATCTTCTTTGACTGTTTTCTTATGCCTAAAGTAAATGTGCTGTAATCTCTTTTTAATGTACATTAAATAGACTATATAATAAGTTTAAGTTTATATAGAATAAACAGAATCAGTGGCAGCTTTTTCTGTAGTTCTGAACTAAATTCCCTTCATTCAAGTCTTTATTCTTGGTATTCGATAGGGAATCAGAGATCTTAACCCACTAATATTACTTAATTTAAATTAACAAGCACTAGTAAAATAAAAATTAAATTGGCCTAACTCTTTCTTATATAATTTAGTGTCAGTAGGAAATGTTGCCTTTCGAGGTATATCGTTTTGCTTTTTTCCCTCGTGAATTCATGTTTGTCTCCTTCCTGGTCTTTGAAAGTATTCTGTAAAGAAAATAGAACTCGTGGACTTCCTTGGTGGTCCAGTGGTTAAGACGCCAGGCTTCCAGTGCAGGGGGCGCGTGTTTGATCCCTGGTCAGGGAACTAGAATCCCACATGCCTTGCAGCCAAAAAAAAAAAAAGAAAAGAAAAGAGAATAGAACTCCTGATTAATACTCTAATCAGTAATTACATAAAGGTAAAGAACATTTCCTATTTTTAACATATATACAAGGATCAGTTATAGCTATCAGTTTATTTTCTGATCATTGTTTTTTTTTTTTTCCTTGTAAGATTAATCAGGCAACTAAAGTGCTACTTGGAACCTCATTACATTTTGAAATATTTCTGTTAATGTTTACATCACTGGTCTCAACCTCTGTTTGGTTAAAGGCATTTGTAATTTGAAAAAGCTACCTTAACCAAAATTCTCACATTGTTTTCGCCCGTTCTCCCTCCTCGTGGATTGGTTCATACTGTGCATTCTTTTTTTTTTTTTTTTTTTTTTTAAATCTTTATTCTACCAAATACTGAATTGATTTTGATGGATACAAGCTGTTTTTTTTTTTTTTTTTTTTTTTTAAATTTATTTATTTATTTATGGCTGTGTTTGGGTCTTCGTTTCTGTGCGAGGGCTTTCTCCAGTTGTGGCAAGTGGGGGCCACTCTTCATCGCAGTGCGCGGGCCTCTCAGTATCGCGGCCTCTCTTGTTGCGGAGCACAGGCTCCAGACGCGCAGGCTCAGTAATTGTGACTCACGGGCCCAGCCGCTCCGCGGCATGTGGGATCTTCCCGGACCAGGGCTCGAACCCGTGTCCCCTGCATTGGCAGGCGGACTCTCAACCACTGCGCCACCAGGGAAGCCCCATACTGTGCATTCTTAATGAGGTTTTTTCAGTTGCTGGTCTGGACTCTTCTGTATGCTTACTCTGAGCAGGACCTGGCCTGCCTAGTAGTAATCATTCTAGTATTACACTGTTGAACAGGCAGTCCATTTCCGCTTCTTCTCTAACTCCCCACATAGTGGTCTTTGGCAAGCCTGTAGCTTGCAAGGTGAGTTCGCTTCCATGGTTTGAGTTTCTCAATCTGTGAAATAAATTCTTGATAGATTTTTAAGGCATGTTCTAGTTCTGAAGGATATTAATTATAATAACAACAACGTTGTGTTATTACCTTTTATGAAAAGACAGCATAAATCTAGCTGAAAAAAGAAAAAAAATCTAAAAGAATAGTATTAGAACAAGGGAATGCCTGAACAAACAAAAAACACTGAGAAAGGAGAATAGAAAGAGGCAAATAATAAAGGAGACACAATATAATATTAGCTAATACTTATAGAACCATACATTACCGTGTAATTGCTCTAGTAGGAAACATATCTAAAGAATTTCCCAAGGAATCTCCTAAAACCATACAGAATATTCAGTAGTTTTCAGACAAGATTGTTCTGTAGAATAGTAAGACCCTTGAGTTTAATTACTGCTGTTCAAGTATTTTAGAAGCGTATATAGTTTGTTTCATCTAATTCCAGAATCTTTCTTTTTTGCTTCCTGCCTGGCTCAACACTCTTCCCACCCGCAAACTCACTAAAGTTCTCCTGATAACCCGTCCTCTTATATACCATCCTTAGTTTATGTTTGGGTGGAGGAGAAAATGATCATCATATAGTATCTGTACTCTAGTGGAGCTTAGGCAGTGAGCATCAGCCTGTACCATGTGGAGTAACCACTCTTTTATTTAGGTATATGTTCCTTATACCTTGTTCCTAAGAGAATTTAAGCAAAATACATTACCTCTAACTCATAAAGAAATCTTTCTCTGTCACAGTGAACATCGTAACTATGGAGACAGTAACTATTTTTTGCTTGTTTGGTGCTCCATCAAAGCTACAATATCTTGGTGGTATTCTTGCATTGAAAGCTACTGTTTCACCCGAATTTGAAATATAATAATTCATGTCAAAAATCCAAGTGGAATTGAATAGTAATCTTATTGGTAGTCAAAATGTCTGGTATTACAAAATTAATTGTACAACAGGTAGTCTTTGGTTACGAAAGGTAAAAAACTCATATCTTCGTTTAGCTTATGCTGATGTTATGTGTAACCATCATGAACTGTTTTTAGTTTATCTCATAGGAAGATAGAAAGCTTGTTTTGTTTTTTCTTAAAGTACATAGCATTGATTTCCATAACTATATTCAAGTAAGAGCAACTTCTAGAAGTTCATATTCAACTTTGTAGAGGGCATATATATTTTCTGTTCATTCTTCACCTTCACTCTAATTTTGGAAGGAACTAAACTGCTTTCTTGTCAAGCATCATGCAATTTTGAGTATTAATGGGAAAATTAAAATTACTATAAATGTACAGGTAGGTGCTAGTGTTGCCAGTATAAACACCAGAGGAGTGTGTTTAGTAGGAGAATAATATTTGACTTAAACTGTTTCATATATTTGATCCTCCATATGTGAGATGCAGTCTTATTTTTTATTTTATCTTTTTAATGTGGTCTTTATACAGAACGAACGAAGTCTGAGGTTGAGAACGTCTTGACCAGGGCCACATAACTAGTCAGCAAGGATGTGTAAAGACTTTTCTAGAACTCATTCCATTCTTTCCTCGTCCTCTCCAGTTATCACTGTGGCCCTCAGCAGCTTCCAGCAGACGCTGCCGTAACCATTGTGGGGCTGAGCCCTCAGCTTTGCCGCAGCCCGTGGTTTGCACCAGCAGTGTAGCTCTGCCTGGGACTTGCTACAGATACAACTAGGCCTAGCTAGAGCAAGAATGTAATTTATTAGTAAGCTAATGACCCAGGTCATTTGCTTCCTGACTTAAGGTCTTTATTACTTCACTTAATACCTCTGGTAATGAGGACATTTTAATTTAAAAGCTCATTTTCAGTTGTTCATTTTCTTGAGTTAAAAACGTCAGTGAGTTTTCCCATTTTCCAGAATAAATGTAGATAACTTTAAAACATAAAAAGAGGTTAATTTGTTTTTAATGTTTCTTCTTTCTGGCTGAGTTTTTACAAAAATAAACTGTCTTTTTTTCCCCCCGTTTAAACAAATAGATTTATTGCAGTCAGTAGTGACTTGCACTCTGTAAAATTATGCAGACTGCCAGCACTGAGTGGAGAGGCCATCACGACTGTTGGCCCTCGGCTGCCTGCACACGTAGGAAGTGTCTCAGCACTGGAGGCTTGGCAGAGCTGTGCTTCCCCTTACAGCTTCCTGACGCGGTTAGGAAAAATGGGCTACTTGCTGCTTACGAACACAACAAAGTAGACAAGAAAAGTACAGGAAATGCTGGGATTTCTCTTAATAGCTGTTGCACAGATTCGGCTTCTCACGGGCGCAGCAGAGCAAGGAGTGCTAGTCCAGGAGTCAAGAGGTCTTGCTGAGTCTTAGCTCAGCCGACAGCTGACAGTGTGTCCTTCGATAGGTTACTTCATCTCGCTCTTTGAGCCGTGGTGACTTTATTTCTTGAACCAGGAAGTTGAACTAGATGGCCTCCAAGGCCCTTTGCAGTTCTGAAATGTTCTGATTCTATTTACGAGTTTCTCTTTAAGATGGCATGGTTCCTTCTGTGGTATGTGTTTTATATTTATGTTAATTTCCTTCAATTTTAGATATGATGAATGGATTAAAGCAGATAAAATAGTACGACCTGCTGATAAAAATGTGCCAAAGATAAAACATCGCAAGAAAATAAAGGTAAGTGCTTATTTTGCTGTATTATAGATCTTAATTAAGGAACTTGGCCTCCAAAATGAGTATTAAGTGTGTGTGCATTAGTGTTAGTAGAGTTGGAAATACTCTCTTGAAATAGCAGATTTATCAAATGCTAGATTTGCGTACAATTAAGATTGTCAGCTTATGGAAAGGCATTTTGAAAACAGTACTAAATGATCTTTGAGGCTTTTTCAGTTCCAACATTGTATAAGTCCACTCAGCCAGATTTCACTTACCCATTTCAACTGTTTCCTACACCTCTGGTCTCCAACTAGGAGTCATTAAGTTGTGTGGCTGGGAGCCCTGGGGTTACTGTAATAGCTGTAAACCATTAGAGGAAGAGAAGGAGGTGTCTGAAGGCAGAGGAGAGCCTATCTGAAGCTCTTCTTTTTTCTTCATCTTTCTCTGACTATATAGGTAGTGCCTTAGAATGTGTTCACAAGACCCTATTAGGCAAACTCTACATAGATACCGTGGGGAATCTATTAATGAGCTTGTATGGAAATTAAGGTTACTTTTATGTATGATAGAATTACGCTTATTCATTCTAAGACTAAATCTTTCTAATGTTTTATTAGAAAGTAGAACCATTAACTAGGTTTTAGAATATTTTTTAATCATTGTAATGGCTCTTTAATACTTTGAATGGTATATATAGTTGAAGTGTTTAATAGTTCTCCTGAAATTCAATTTTCATATTAAAAGTGAGGAGCTATTTACTTTCTGGCTAAATGATACCCTAGTGGCCCTAAATACTGAAAGGTTTCCCCTAGAGTGATTATTCTTTTCTCACTGTGAAACTGGGTCCATATTTTTAAAGTTTTGGTATAGCAACTCAGTAGCTACAACTAAGGACACTCTTGGTCTTTATTGGAAGTCATGCTACATTTAGCATTGCTCTAAGCTACTAGAAGAGCTGTGTGTGTGTGGCACTAAAAAGCCAGTTTCCTTACACAGAGCAAGTTTTAGAAGTAGTGTTTCTCAGGTAGAAGATAGGGTAGGGGTAGGAGAAGCAATGTTAGAATATTACACTTGGGGAATTTTTTCTAAATATTTATTTAGTTCTCAATTTAGTTCTCGGCCCCTTCCAGGCATTTAAAATTCTTGGTCATAAGGGAAGAGGCATGTGAATTTTGAAAAAGCTTCCTAGAAAATATTTAGTATTGTATACCCATCACTCGATCTCGTCTGACTGTGAGAACCACTATTTTCAAGGCTGTCCTCTGATAGGCGTTAAAAGCCATATTTGAAATTTGCATGGGGTAGACTATTTCTGCCTTCATAATGCATGGTGTATTATGATCTCTGGTATAAAGTGATGAAAAGGCTGGCAAGAATAGGAAAATGAGAACAGCACTAATCATTGAGAGGTTTTGGTAGTCTTCCTACACAAAAGCCGCCTCAGTGCATCCAGAGAATTCAGCCCAGGTGCTCTAAGTCAGTGGATCTCACACTTGAGCATGTGTTACAGTCACCTGAAGGACTTGTTGAAACTCAGATTGCTTGGCCCCATCCCCAGCGTTTCTGATTCACTAGATCTGAGACTGGTTCAAGGAGTTTTCACTTCTAACAAATTCCCAGAAGATGCTAATGTCGCTGGGCCAGAGTCCACACTTAGAGAACCACTACCCTAAACAGAATAACTTCTCCTCTATGTATCCAGAATGATACTAATTATGTACCATCTTTGGGATGAATTGTGAAAATAGCCACTCACGTTCTATATTCTCACTATATAACAGGACTTCAGAATTGTTTACTTCTACGTAGTGCTCTACATTATCATTTAGAAGCTGGTCTAAATTATTTTTCCTATAAATTTTTTTAAAAAAATAAATTTATTTATTTATTTATTTATCTTTGGCTGCATTGGGTCTTCTTTGCTGTGCGTGGGCTTTCTCTAGTTGCCGTGAGCGGGGGCTACTCTTTGTTGCGGTGCGTGGGCTTCTCATTGCGGTGGCTTCTCTTGTTGTGGAACACTGGCTCTAGGCCCGCAGGCTTCAGTAGTTGTGGCACGAGAGCTCAGTAGTTGTGGCTCACGGGCTCTAGAGCGCAGGCTCAGTAGTTGTGGCGCATGGGTTTAGTTGCTCCGCGGCATGTGGGATCTTCCCGGACCAGGGCTCAAACCCGTGTCCCCTGCATTGGCAGGTGGGTTCTTAACCACTGTGCCACCAGGGAAGTCCTATAAATTATTTTTAAAACAAATTTAAAAAATAGTTTCCAAGAAATATATTAACCTCTGCTCATCTATTTGTAAATAGAGAATTTCAGAAAATTTCTCATTTTTTCCTGAAACATTATCAGTGATACAGGAAGGTTGCCCCACTGACTTGACTTTATAGCAAGTCATTTGTTTGTTACTTCCAGCTGTCAACTGAATGAAGGTACTTGAAGTTGTGTCATTCCCAACTCTCATTTTATATTGAGAATCTTACTGGTTTTAGAACTACCAGCTTGAAATTATGTTTCTGTTTTTTTTTTAGTGAATATTTGATTTAAGCCTATTGTGATTTAATTTTTACAGAATTTGTAACACCAATTTTTAGCAGTATGGAAGTTTGCTAGTCTTAATTGCCTATCTGATTGCTAATTTATTTCCACTATTAAAATACAAATATTAGACAAAAACTTATTTCTCATCCTGTAGTATTTGTTAAATAACTTTGAAAAAACATTTCTGACTGTTTTGTGGGCCTTTTTGTATTCTTTCTTTTTATGTTTTTTAATAATAGTCTGTAACGTTGAGTTAAAAATGAGTTTTAACATTGTTACTGATAAATGCCTCATGATGTATTATGGCTAACATGGGATACCTTTATTTTTTCTTAACCTAGAATAAATTAGACAAAGATGAAAAGTATTCTCCTAAGAACTGTAAACTTCGGCGCTTGTCAAAACCACCATTTCAGACAAATCCATCTCCTGAAATGGTATCCAAATTGGATCTTACTGATGCCAAAAACTCTGATACAGCTCATATTAAATCCATAGAAATCACTTCTATCCTTAATGGACTTCAAGGTAAGCATAGCAAGCATCCTGTTGCATGCAAGTATTTGTTTTAATTATTTATTTATTTATTTATTTATTTATTTTTAAATTTTTATTTATTTATTTATTTATTTATGGCTGTGTTGGGTCCCCGTTTCTGTGCGAGGGCTTTCTCTAGTTGCGGCGAGCGGGGGCCACTCTTCATCGCGGTGCGCGGGCCTCTCACCGTTGCGGCCTCTCTTGTTGCGGAGCACAGGCTCCAGACATGCAGGCTCAGTAGTTGTGGCTCACGGGCCTAGTTGCTCCGCGACATGTGGGATCTTCCCAGACCAGGGCTCGAACCCGTGTCCCCTGCATTGGCAGGCAGATTCTCAACCACTGCGCCACCAGGGAAGCCCTGTTTTAATTTTTATAAACCAAATTCTGTAAAGGTAATTCAGTGACATTATCAAATTCTCTTTTTTTAATTGAACCAGAATTTTGTTGACTCTCTTATTACTTGAAATAAAATCAGCCATTGATTGAGGCTTGGAAATATTTCTGTTATTAGTAGATCTGAGGGCACCATTAGATTTTAGTTAAAATTTAATATTCAACCTCTAGTACTATTACTGTGTTTTTTCAGGTACCATCCTTTCTGTAGCCATGTAAAAAACATAGTTTGTATTATGCAATATCAGACTATAAAATTATACTGAACTTTTTGTAAAGAATACCAAACTTTGCTTATCTTGATTATAGTTATTATGATCTCTTTTATGATGTCCTGATTGCTTAATGTTTAAGGCAGAATGAAGTTTAACAAATAGTAAAAGTGATGAGTACTCGAGGGGAAGATTTTTGTAAATCTGACTGGCAGGGAAGAGAGAATCTGATCTATCAAATGAAGTAAAAGAATGTATCGCCATAAAACTACTTTACATTTCTTAAAAAAAAAAACAAACTTTACATTTCTTATAACTTAAGAGAGTTTGGATTTTTATTGATTTTGAATATAATGGAAATTGTTTTTGTCTCTTATTTCAGATGGATATTTATATTATTTGTAAATATCTAAATATTCTAAAGTTCATTTTTCATAATTTTCTACTATATCAGATATACAGAACAGTATATGGAAATATATGTATAATTTAAAGAATAATGATACGAATATTGTATGTCTACCACAGTGGTGAACAAGTAGTATTTACTTAAAATAGTTATGTCTCCCTGAAAAGTAATTAATATTCTGACTTAATCATTCTTTTACTTTTCTTTAGAATTATATTAAAACTATATATATTCCTAAAGAGGATATTATTTAGTTTTCTTAAAACCGTGGCGAGCGTAAACCTAGCTATGTAAAAAAGGCAGTATTTCCACTTAGATGAAGGCTCCCTGAGAATGTTATCTGAATAGACTCTCTAGGTCATATTAAGCTTCTTTGTGAGTCTACAAAAGCCTCTGGAAGGGAATTCAGTGGGGCAAGGTAATGAGGCCTTTCTGGGAGACATCGGGGCTCCCCACAAGAACATCTGACGTAGTCTCAGAGGATGACCAAAAGGAATAAGTTCAGTGGGAGTAGGAAGGTCCTCTGTATTTTCTGATTCTAGGCTTCCCAAATATACCCCTAGCTTTCAGGTGTAGGTCAAAACAAAATGTTTCTGCCGGGTAAAATGACGTCATTATCCGTCATTATCCGATTCAGGTAATGGCACACAAGACATTGAGGGGAGAGCTGGAATTTCATCACCAAATGGTGGAAACAAGCTAAAATACATACAAAGAATCTAGTTGATGGCAGGAGGCATCTTGGTGATGATAGCCCTCCATATGACTTCCTTTGGAAATACACTGCGTGGTCTGGACTGGTTTCCTTCTACATCTGATGCACAGTTCTCTTCCTGGGAACTTTTTAGAGCTCTCTCTTCAAAGTGGTCCCTAGAATTTCTTTGTTTTGGATATCTGATGTTTTTTTTTTAACCTTCTTCGGTATACTCATTGTGGTGGAGCACATTCTCTAGTAAATTTTAAGAACAAGTGACTAAGAGGGAAGGTACATTTTTAGAGACTGTCCATATCTGAAAATATCTTTATTCATGGTTTAGCGGGGTTGGACGTTTTTCCTTAATTATTTTATTGACATTGTTCCACTGTTTTTTTTTGCTTACAGTGTTATTTCTGTGAAGTCCAGAGCTCTTCTAGTTTCTGATTCTTTGTATGTGACTTGTTTTATTGCTTGTTTTTGCCTTTCCCTTTTTCTGGAATCTTGAATCTTTGTTTCTAATGTCCTAAAATTTCACAGAGATTATACCTTGTGTGGATGTATTTTTATCCGCTGTGGTGTGTACTAAGTTGTTTCATTCTAGAAACTTGTGTCTTTCTGTTCTAGATAGTTTTCATGAATTATTTTGTTGATTTCCTCCTCTGCATTTCACTGTTCTCTCTCTCTCTCTCTCTCTGTCTCTCGACCTGCCATTATATTGCTATTGAACCTTCTGCAGTATACTCTAATATTCTTATCTTTTGGTGGGGACATATCACTTATTCTTTTGTCTTTTTCCTCTAATTTCTTAGAAATTTTCTCAACTTTATCTTTTAATCCTTTTACTGTTTAATTTACTGCTATAATGCTTATTGACAGCTGTAATGTTTTTAATTTGCAAGAACTCTGTTTTCTGCATGCTTTGTACAATTCTGTTCTTGTACAATATCTTATGTTTCTGATTTTATTCTTTTTTTTTTTTTTTTTTTTTACTGAAGTATAGTTGATTTACAATGTTGTGTTAGTTTCCGAGTACAACAAAGTGGTTCAGTTATACATATATATACATATTCTTTTCCATTATGGTTTATTACAGGATTTTGAATATAGTTCCCTGTGCTATACAGGACCTTGTTGTCTATTTTATATATAGTAGTTTGTATCTGCTAATCCCAAACTCCTAACTTATCCCTCCCCACCCCCTTTCCCCTTTGGTAATCATAAGCTTATTTTCTATGTCTGTGAAATCTGTTTCTGTTTCATAAATAAATTTATTTGTGTAATATTTTAGATTCCACATATAAGTGATATCATATGGTATCAATATCTGTCTTTCTCTTTCTGACTTACTTTGCTTAGTATGATAATCTCTAGGTCTCTCCATGTTGCTGCAAATGGCATTATTTCATTCTTTTTTTATGGCTGGGTAGCATTCCATTGTATATATGTACCACATCTTCTTTATCCAGTCATCTGTCAGTGGACATTTAGGTTGCTTCCATGTCTTGGCTGTTATAAATAGTGCTGCTATGAACATTGGGGTGCATGTATCTTTTCAAATTATAGTTTTCTCTGGATGTATTCTCAGGAGTGGGACTGCTGGATCATATGGCAACTCTGTTTTTAGTCTTTTTAAGGAACCTCCATACTGTTTTCCACAGTGGCTGGACCAAGTTACATTCCCACTAACAGTGTAGGAGGGTTCCCTTTTCTCCACACCCTCTCCAGCATTTGTTATTTGTAGACTCTTTTTTTTCTTCTTTTTTAAAAAATTTTATTTATTTATTTATTTATTTATTTATTTATTTTTGGCGGTGTTGGGTCTTGGTTTCTGTTTGAGGGCTTTCTCTAGTTGTGGCGAGTGGGGGCCACTCTTCATTGCGGTGCGCGGGCCTCTCACTGTCGCGGCCTCTCTTGTTGCGGAACACAAGCTCCAGACGCGCACGCTCAGTAGTTGTGGCTCACGGGCCTAGTTGCTCTGCGGCATGTGGGATCTTCCCAGACCAGGGCTCAAACCCGTGTCCCCTGCATTGTCAGGCAGACTCTCAACCACTGCGCCACCAGGGAAGCCCTGTAGACTTTTTAATGATGGCCATTCTGACTGCTGTGAGGTGGTACCACATTGTAGTTTTGATTTGCATTTCTCTAATAATTAGGGATGTTGAGCATCTCTTCGTGTGCCTATTGGCCATCTGTATGTCTTTTTTGGAGAAATGTCTGTTTAGGTCTTCTGCCCATTTTTCAGTAGGGTTGTTTGTTTTTTTTATTATTGAGTTGTATGAGCTATTTGTATATTTTGGAAATTAAGCCCTCATCCGTTGCATCATTTGCAGATACTTTCTCCCAGTCCATAGGTTGTCTTTTCGTTTTGTTTGTGGTTTCCTTTGCTGTGCAAAAGCTTGTAAGTTTGCTTAGGTCCATTTGTTTATTTTTGCTTTTATTTCTGTTGCCTTGGGAGATGAACCTAAGAAAACACTGGTACAATTTATGTCAGAGAATGTTTTGCCTATGTTCTCTTCTAGGAGTTTTATGGTGTCATGTCTTATACTTAAGTCTTTAAGCCGTTTTGAGTTTATTTTTGTGTATGGAGTGAGGGTGTGTTCTAACTTCATTGATTCACTTGCGGCTGTCCAAGTTCCCAACACCACTTGTATAGAAAGTGTGGCAGAACGGAGTAGAGGTATTAATAAGAGAGAAAATCCTCACTGCTTATACGTATCAACGAATGGTATATTATTAAGAGATAATGATAGTAACTGTCAGAGGAAATAGTTACAACATTTTGGAGGCTGGGGAGGGAAGAAAAGAGCTTTTGGTGTTTTATTATGAGTCTAAATTTGTTTTAACCGTGTATGTGTATTGCTTGAATAATTTTAAAAGTTCAGTTATTTAGGAACACATTGAAAAGATTAAATGTTTTTAACCATCTTAACTGTATCAATTATTTTTTACTTTTAGCAAATTTAGCTAAAGAATATACATGGACTTCTCAGTAGAGTGTAGCATAGTTAAAAGATTCTAAATTCTGGAGTCAGACGACTTAGATTTAGATTTGATCTTGACTTATTTTAGCTCTTTGGGGTGGTTTACTTAGCCTCTCTAAATCCTAGTCTCCGAAACTATAAAATGGGGCTAATAACACGCTCATAGGGTTATGGCGAGATTGAATGAGATGATCTGTGCAGAGCATTTCAAGGTACCTGACATGTAACAGTTTCTCAATAAATGGTATGTTAAAATCGTAATAAAAGCTATTATTTTTTAATGGTTAATTGAATTTATTTACTAAAATGAACATTTAAGAAATAAATTCTGTAGATACGTTTATATAAAGTCTAAGTTACTTAATTGTGTTGTTCTTTGAAGCATCTACCATGGAAATACATTGTTCACAAAATCTTTGAATGATCATTGCTACATTAAAAATGAAGGTTACGCTTTTATAAGAATATAGACTTTGGAGTTAGAACAACCTGGGACTACATCCTAACTCCCCTATTTTGTGCTCATAAATTTGTAGAAAATTCTTCCTTTTTTATAATCAGCTTTATTGAGGTATAATTTACAAACAATAAGAGTCATGACTTTTATGTTTACAATTTGATGAGTTTTGGCAGAAGTATTCAGTAGTGTCACTACCAGTATAGTCATGATACGGAACATTTCCATCATTGGGTGAATGTCTTCACTTTCTGAAGCTCAGTTTCCTCACTTGTAAAACGAGGATAAAACCTAGCAACCTGGGGTAGTTATAAACGTAGGAGCTAATCCATGTTTATATTAGCTGGCACAGAGAAGACATTGCTGGTGTTCTGATCACACTCATTGTCTTCTTCTTTTCTAGCTTCTGAAAGTTCTGCTGAAGACAGTGAGCAAGAGGATGAGACAGGCGTTCAAGACTTAGATAACAACGGCAAAGAAGAATCTAAGGTTGATCATTTGACCCCCACCAGAAATGATCTTATTTCAAAAGAGGAACAGAACAATTCATCTTTGCTAGAAGAAAAAGTCCATGCAGATTTGGTAATAGCCAAATCCATGTCGAAATCTCCAGAAAGATTAAGAAAAGATACAGAAGGATTATCCGAAGATACTGATTATGAGGAAGAAGATGAAGTCACAAAAAAGAGGAAGGATGTCAAGAAGGACACCGCAGATAAATCTTCAAAGCCACCGGTAAAACGTGGTAAGAGGAGGTATTGCAATACCGAGGAGTGTTTAAAAACCGGGTCACCTGGCAAAAAGGAAGAGAAGGCCAAGAACAAAGACTCCCTCTGCATGGAAAACAGTAGCAGCAGCACTTCAGATGAAGATGAAGAGGAAAAATCAAAAGCAAAGACGACACCAACTAAGAAATACAACGGTTTGGAGGAGAAAAGAAAGTCTCTGCGGACAACTGGTTTCTATTCAGGATTTTCAGAAGTTGCCGAAAAAAGGATAAAACTTTTAAATAACTCTGATGAAAGACTTCAGAACAGCAGAGCTAAAGATCGAAAAGATGTCTGGTCAAGTATTCAGGGACAGTGGCCTAAGAAAACGCTGAAGGAGCTCTTCTCCGACTCCGACACCGAGGCTGCGGCCTCCCCGCCGCATCCTGCCCCGGAGGAGGGGCCGGTGGAGGGGTCCCTGCAGACCGTGGCCGAGGAGGAGAGCTGCTCCCCCGGTGCGGAGCTGGCCGCCCCGCCGCCGCCCGGTGCCGACGGCAAGCCCGCCGAGGAAAAGCCGGCGGAGGTCAGTGACAAAAAATCGGAATTTCCCAGTAGTGGCAGTAACTCAGTGCTCAATACCCCTCCCACGACACCCGAGTCGCCTTCCTCAGTCACCGTGACGGAGGCCAGTCGGCAGCCGTCTTCTGTAACCGTGTCGGAGCCGCTGGCCCCAAACCAAGAAGAAGTCCGCAGTATCAAGAGTGAGACTGATAGCACGATCGAAGTGGACAGCGTGGCCGGGGAGCTCCAGGACCTCCAGTCGGAAGGGAACGGCTCGCCCGCAGGCTTCGACGCCAGCGTGAGCTCCAGCAGCAGTAATCAGCCCGACGCGGAGCATCCCGAGAAAGGTGAGGCGCAGGGCTCCGCTGCCTTACGGGTTTATAGCATCTCTCGTTACGAGGGTGAGGTGTTCACACGGAGTACTTGTGTGAACGTGGCAGGAACGGAAATTTGGGAGGTAATTTGTGGTGAGGAAGAGTGGAGCGTGTTTAAAAGCTTGGGAAGACTTGAGTGTCCTCTGCTCCAGCCGCCCGTGCCGTTTCACAGCGGACCAGACACGTGCTAGAAACTGCACCCGGGCCCACATCCAGACCTACCTGAGAACTCACGATGCACTGAGTGACTGTATGGCGTGAGCGGCTTAAGTATACTTGTGTAACATTGTTTTTGCACTTGCCGTGTGCAGTTTCTCACAAACATTTTGATTTACTGACAGACCCCTCCACCCTTAACCAAACACTGCGTGTGGGGGGTTGGAGCAGCCAGCTCTGCAGGCACTGCTTTCCTCAGACAACCGTGTCAAACTGATTTTCAAGCCTTTGTAAAGGAATTTGATGCTTTCTTAGATGCAGAGCTTCCAAATTGAAGGACCAGTGTCTCTGTTAATAACCTATAGTAATACTCTTGATTTTTCCGTGAAGTTGAAATTAGTACTTCCCGAAAGTATTAGTGCCTTTTTGATGGTGCCGTAGCTGTACTTCTGTCATCATTTTACTTATGAACCACTTCACTCAGGTGCCTTTAAATTAATATGCTCTAGGCTGACACTTGGCTTTGAAACACACTTTTCCAGTATAAAGATACAGCACTAGGGTATGTATTTTATATAACATACCAGATTTTATTATGCTAACTTCAGGTTTTTAGCTAAACTTAAAAAAGAGATATGATCCAGACCAAATTAGTTAGTTCCAAGTTTTCTCACACAAACCTTTTTTTTTCCTTTTTCTAGTTTCCTTGAGATATAATTGACATAACATTATCACACAAATCTTGACTTAAAACATTAAAAAAAATTAAGTAAAAAATATAGTTGCAATAATTTTTTTTTGTTTTTTGTACATTCACACACACAGCTACTGTGATTATGTTTGTGTGCCGTACTATCTCATGGAACTGAATTATCCAGGCATAAATAGAGTAATTCTCAAAATGAAAGAAGCATTTATCACAGATGATTAGAGAGGCTTTCAACTATAATATGATAAACTTTTTTTTTTCTTATAAATTTATTTATTTATTTTTGGCTGCGTTGGGTCTTCTTCGTTGCTGCGCACGGGCTTTCTCTAGTTGCGGTGAGCGGGGGCTACTCTTCGTTGCGGTGCGCGGGCTTCTCATTGTGGTGGCTTCTCTTGTTACTGAGCACAGTCTCCAGGTGTGCGGGCTTCAGTAGTTGTGACACGCAGGCTTCTCTCTACTTGTGGCAGGCGGGCTCCAGAGTGCTCAGGCTCATTGGTTGCAACTCATGGGCTCTCTAGTTGTGGCACGTGGGCTCCAGGGTGCATGGGCTCTGTAGCTGTGGTGCACCGGCTTAGTTGCCCTGCGGCACGTGGGATCTTAGTTCCCTTACCAGGGATTGAACCCGCGTCCCCTGCATTGGAAGGCGGATTCTTAACCACTGGACCGCCAGGGAAGTCCCAGAATTCACTTGATTTTAAAAGTAAAAATGTAAGGGACTTCCCTGGCGGTCCAGTGGTTAAGCCTCCGTGCTTCCACTGCAGGAGCATGGGTTCGATCCCTGGTCAGGGAATTAAGATCCTGCATGCCTCCCGGCCCGGCCATTAAAAAAAAAAAAGTAAAAACGTAAGTTTTACAATTTAGATTTAAGATTGCCTTCCAGTTTAGCCTACAGTAAGCTTTTTATTTCTTGTAGCTGAAAGTTTCAGAATTAAACTCTTGGAGAGAAATCTGGCAATTGTTTTTAAGATTCTGTACTTTAATATAGATAATATCTAAATCACTTTCTTTATGTTTCACTTTGTTATATTAAAAGAGCATTAGGAAAAGTTATCTATTAGATGTAACCCATAAAAAAAAAAGAAAGCTGAGAAGTTGCAAACAAAACATTTAATAGCCTGTTCCATTTTTTTTTACCAACGAAGCCATGTCTTGTATATTCATGGTTGATTTTACCATTGTAACAGGACTAAGAAACATTTTTTTTTAAAAACAAACATGGCATAATTTTATCGTGGTATTAATTATATTGTGTCATTATAGTATCTGACTTTGGAATGGAATAGAGATAAGACTTTATTAATCTCAGGAAAAAGATTACTGTATAGTCTGAGAAACAATGCATATAATTAGGAAGATATAGAATCACAGCAGATGCTGAGGATCAGATTAGTAGCTGAGAAACTATAGTTTGGAGTAGTGATTGATCATTGAAGGCTGGGCATCGGGGAAGGTAGGACTTGGGCTTGTCCTTGAAGAACGGGAGACATTTATAATATTTTGGAATAACTTCCTGCCAAGAAGATGGAACGTTTCTTAGAACTACTATGCTAGATTTGTAAATGGTATACGTGTTAACCATTGCCCTGGGAGCTAAGTTATTGTTGTTGTAAATTTATAATAAATTGTCTTTATAATAAATTTGTTATTATAAGTAAGTGTGAATTACTACTAAAATGTATTCCATTAATATTATATCATTAAAATTTTCATTAATATCATTATAATACATATAATTACTATTTTAACCTGTAATTAAATCTTAATATTTTGGTTTTATTGAATTTTAACAAATTTCAGCTTTTGTTTTCAGCATATACCTTTTTTTGAATTACTAGACTCATAAACTCCCAGTACTATATTGAGAACTGTATTCAGTTTATATCTGATTTTTCTAAGAAGGATGTGCATACTTTGTTTGCTTTTTAAAAAACTCTAATTATGGGTAATAATTCAGCTCATTAATGACGATTTATTTTAAAAATTGTAGTAATTTCTATGACAAATTATAAATCTCATAAAGAACATGTATAGTCTCAGAATTGGTCTATTCTTCTAGAATGTGGAATTAATTTATACCTGGGGCAAGCTTGATTTTATTTTGTGTTACTTAATAATTTCTTTCCCATCAAAGCCTGTACAGGTCAGAAAAGAGTGAAAGAAGCTCAGGGAGGAGGAAGTTCATCAAAAAAGCAGAAACGAAGCCATAAAGCAACAGTGGTAAACAACAAAAAGAAGGGCAAAGGCAGTAAGTGTGAAATCTCTAAATTTTTTAAATATAAAGATAATGGTGGATATGTTTTTTCCCCATTAAGAAAAGAGTATTCAGGATACGGGACAGTTAATATTTTGATTTCGTCTCTAACCACCCCCGCCACCCCCCCAAATCACACAGAAGTCTTTTGATCCTAGGTAAATTCTAGGATTGAGCAGTTTATTATTCAGCAGTGGTACTGATTGCTGATGAATAATCAGGTAATCTTTTAAAAAATAGTAGCCAATATAATATAAACATCAGCATCTTCGTTAGTTTTATGTTCAACAGTTCTTTTGCCATTGTATATATTACATACTATGAAATGCTTGAATTATATATTATTTTTATTACAAGGAAATTGATTGCTTTGTAGTTCTTCCAGGCAAAATCAGCCTGGAAGAGAACAATCAAGATAGCTTTAGAGCTGTAAATCCAGTAACTCCCGTGCACTACCTTTATCTTCGGTATCCTAAACTATGTATCTAAGAGCAGCTGTAAGACTACTCTGGTTAAATATGTTGTAACTCATGACTTTAGCAATGATTCTGTTTATCAGCCTACAGGAATATATATACTGTATTTCTCCTGAGAGCTGCACATTTTATCTCTCTTTTGTAGACAAAGTAAGAAGCAGAAAATATGTAAAGAATTTCTTTTCAGGTGTCCCACACTGACCTCCTGCTGCTCTTCCAGGAGACTCCTGCCACCTCCACTGCCTGACCTTTGCTATCGGCCGGCTTGGCTGCACTTCAGTGCAGAAAAGGGTTATGCGGCCAGTTCCCCGAGGTTCTGCTGAGCCCATATGACTTCCAGGCGGTGAATATGGCATCCTTTGGGGCCCCGGGCGGCTGTGTTCAGCAAGGCCATGAAAGCCAAGCTGAGGCAGACCACTGCATCAGAGTGGGCCCAAGCCTTGGGTGGCTTAGCTAGGAGTTGCCAGGGGTTCCAGAGCAGCAGTGGGAGGACTGGGAAGGGATTCTTTAAACGTACGTATAAAAGAGTGGTGGAGGTTCTTTATTCCCAAAACACCACAGTGGGAGGAGTTGCTGTGTGTCTTTCCTATCTGGAACACTTCTCAGGCTTCTAGAGCTTAACTATACTTTTTTTTTTGGTTGTTAAATGAAGAATCAGGAAATGAAAATCGATAAATTTGATGCCAAATTGATCACTTATTTGGAGTAACTGACAGGATATTCAGAGTGCTTTTTATTACACTCTGATGTTTTTATCTTCAAGACTTTTAAATGACATTCTCTTAAGAGGGCTCATCTTCAGTAAGTCAATTAACATTCATAGCAGTTGACCGCATATTCTCCCATTTTAATTATTGGGCTTACATCTTGTTAAATCAGAATGAGGAAACAGTTCTCTGAGAATAATTTAGTAAAGTGAATTAACTCTCATAGAATCTACAATAATGCTTTGTATTCAGAAAGAGGTAATTTATGGAAATACCAGTCCCATAACCTGTTCACATGTCAAGGTGTTAAGCATTTCCATTCTAGTCCTGAGGCTTTAATCAGCAATGGCAGATGTAACATAATTATTACATAGACGTCTGAATTTTTTTATAAATTACTGAATATATTTACCAGGGTAAAACTGATGGTTTATTTTAGTCAACAAGCTATGATGTAGGAGTTTCTTAAGGAATCATTGTATGTATCAAAGTTCAGAGTTTATTCCCAAAGAATTCTTTATTAAATATGATGATTGTGCATCACTGTTTGTGGCCAAAGGAGTAGGAAAGTGTGACATGTACACAATCTGTACACAGTTTAAAATATGAAAGTTAAGAGGTTTCCATTATGAGTCATTTTAAAAGATGCTGTATTCTGCTTTATATATATTAACATAATAGAGTTAAAAGCCATTTAAATAATTACTGTATATTTGATAGTCTACCAGGTATAATGAAAGATTAGTTTGAGTGTTTTTTAAAAATATGTTATTGGCAATTCAGGTAAGAAGAGTTTTTGGTTTTGTTTTCCTTAACTGAGATACTGCTGTGTTTGTACTTAATAGTTTTCCAGGTTTTTAGGCAGGGTCTGTAAAGCAAGTTGTTTACTGTAGTAATAAATTCAAATGGTTAACTTTAAATTGTCCACTAAAATCTGTGACAGATTCTTTGTTACTTTTCTATTTACTAATGCTTTTCTTTTTCTTTTTCTTTTTTTTTTGTTTTCAGCGAATAGTAGTGATAGTGAAGAGCTTTCTGCTGGTGAAAGTGTAACTAAGGCTCAGCCCGTCAAATCTGTTTCCAGTGGAATGAAGGCTCATGGTACCAAATCTCCTGCCAGGACGCAGTCTCCAGGAAAATGTGGAAAGAATGGTGATAAGGATCCTGACCTCAAGGAACCTAGTAATCGATTACCCAAAGTTTACAAATGGAGTTTTCAGATGTGTAAGTGACATACATTAAATCAGCAGTTAAGCGGCAGAAACTGCATCCTAGTAATTCTTGATGCCAGTAATTCTGGAAGAGTGGCTGTAACCAGACTGAGAGACATAATAACCATTCACTGCAGTGTAGCTTATTTGGATCTTGATTTGAACAGAAAATTGCTGAAAGATAACTTGTAAGGCATTTGAGGCACACGTCAGCGTTGATGAGGTATTTCTGCTGTGTCAGCAGTTTGCTGTAAAAGCCTGGTGTTGAGGTGGGGAGTGGGTGGAGGATAAGTGAGGCAGCGTCTGCCACGAATCGCTGGTCACTGCAGCTGCGTGATGGGCGCGCGCTGCTCCGTTATCCTGCTCCTCACCCTTCTGTATCCATGAGAAATAGCCGTGAAAGATGTTTTCTGAAAAAGAGACTACCGCAGTTTCTCACGCAGGGAAAGAGTCTTAGGGGACTGAAAGTGCTTTAGAGCGTGTGAAAGCTTTTCTCCAACCTAAAAGTATTAGAAGAATCTAAAAAAGAACAAAAAGAAGGGACTTCCCTGGCGGTCCAGTGGTGGAGACCCCGCGCTTCCCCTGCAGGGGGCGTGGGTTCCATCCCTGGCTGGGGAAGTTCCACGCACCATGCGCCGCGGCCAAAAAAAGTTGATGGGACGTGCATTAAGAGATAAACTTTAAAAAAAGAACAAAAAGCGGACGAAAGACAAAAATTTATCCACAGTCCTGACATTCAAAAAAATGCAAATTAATGTACTGTGGTGATACGGTACATGAATGCGGGATTTTTCTTTTTTGGTAAATGTGGAATTTTTAACCTCTGCGTTTAAGTCATAAGATCTTTAATTCTACACACTCATTCATTCAAAAACTACCGTGCATGTGTTAGTGCCGAGCATTGCTCTAGGCTAGGGAAAAAAAATCTTCGGCAAACAAATGTTTACAAGCCTATTTTTAGTTTATCTGTCTTCCTCATTTTACAGCCACACTATATGTTCTCTCTTATATATTAAAATTGTGTTCACAAATGCATATTAATGAAAGTTTTAAATTTACAGCGGACCTGGAGAATATGACAAGTGCTGAGCGTATCACAATTCTTCAAGAAAAACTGCAAGAAATCAGAAAACATTATCTGTCATTAAAATCTGAAGTAGCTTCCATTGATCGGAGGAGAAAGCGTTTAAAGAAGAAAGAGAGAGAAAGTAAGTGTTTTTACCTTACTTTACTTAAACATAAAGCAGTTTGCGACTGTGCAGTTGGGCTCACGTGAGTTGTTTGTGTATCTTCAGGCAAGCTCTTTAATCCCTCTAGCTTATTTTCCTCATCTATAAAGTGGGAAAATTTATCTAAAGAAACAGTTATCTCAAACCATAATATTCACTTTCACGGAGCTTACAGTCTGCTTTTCCGCCAAAACTAATAATATTTCAGACTGTGAAGAGACTAGAGCAATGTTAAGGCAGTGATTGGGTGGGTTGCATTAGATTACCAATGGCTGGGACATTTTCTTTGAGACCCAAATGACCAGAGGAAGTGAGGGAGGTTAAAATCTGAGGGAAGGGCGTTGTCTTAGTTTTCCGGGGCTGCCGAAACAAAGCTCAGGTCTACCTCGGAGATGCTGTGGGTTCTTTTCCAGACTACCACAGTAAAGCAAATATCACAATAAAATGAGTCACATGAATATTTTGGTTTCCCAGTGCATATGAAAGTTATGTTTACACTATACTGTAGTCTGTTAAGTGTGCAACAGCATCATGTCGAAAAAAAGAAACGATGTACGTACCTCAGTTAAAAATACTTTATTGTTAAAAATGCTAACCATGATCTGAGCCGTCATTGTGATCTTTTTGCTGGTGGAGGGTCCTGCCTCGATGTTGATGCTGCTGACGGATCCGGGTGGTGGTTGCTGAAGCCTGGGGTGGCCGTGGCAGTTTCTTAAAATAAGACAACAAGGAAGTTTGCTGCATCAAGTGACTCTTCCTTCCATAAGCAATTTCTCTGCAATGCTGTTTGAAAGCATTTTACCCTCAGTGGAACTTCTTTCCAGATTTGAGTCAGTGCTCTCAAACCCTGCTGCTGCTCCGTTAACTAAGTTTATGTAATATTCTGAATCCTTTGTTGTCATTTCAACAGTCAGATAAGTTCACTGTCTTATATGGGCATGGTTCATGGCATCCCAAAGCAATTACGATAGTAACATCAAAGATCTGTGCTCACAGATCACCATAACGAATATAACATAATAATAATGAAAAAGTTTGAAATACTGTGAGAATTACCAAAATGTGACACAGAGACACAAAGTGAGCAAATACTGTTGGAAAAAATGCTGCAGTAGACTTCTGGATGCAGGGTTGCCACAAACCTTCAATTTGTAAAAAACACAGTATCTTTGAAGGGCAATAAAGCAAAGCATAATACAATGAAGTAGCCTGTATCACAGGCACAGTTATCTTGGGAAACTCTTTGACTGTGTGTTTGGAGAACTAGCTACTTTCAGTTCTGAGAATAGGTCCCAAGGAAGAATATGTGGTCGCAAAGAAGTTTGTTATGGTAATATTTATAATAGCAGATAGAAATCATTAACTTGTATTCTCCAATAATATATGGCATTGGTGAAAAATAAGTAGACGTTTAAATTTTTATTTATAATGCTCAAAGTATTCATTCGATGTCGGTAACAGCAAAAGACTAGGAATTAGATTAGTTACAATTCATAAATATAGTGGAACACTATTCAGCTTTGAAAAGAAAAAGAGGTAAATCTATATATGTACTGATAAGGAAACATCTCCTCAGATTGTTAAGTGTAAAAACCAAGAGTCAGACTCTATACTGTGCTTCCACTTGTGTTTTTAAAAGCGAAGTTACTAGTGTTTTCTTTTTAAATGCGCATATCATATCTCTAGATTCTACGGAAAAAATTCCTCTAGAGCCGCGGTTGCAAACATTTTCTGTAGAGACAGATAGTAAATATTTTGGGCTTTGTGGGCCTTATAGTCTCTTTAGAACTACTTGACCTTATGAAATCTGCCATAGGCAAGATGTAAAGAAACGGGCATAGCTGTGTTCCAATAAAATTTTCTTAACAAAAACAGGCAGGCCAGATTTGGCCGTGGGGCAATAATTTGCCAGTCCCTGTTGTGGAGTTTTAAAGATTGTGAAGCAGCTGGTAACAGTGGGGAGGGGAATTTGGAGGGTTAGGAGGGTCTTGGATGAGAGGGAGATTAGCTCTTCCACCTTATATCCCAGCACTGAATGATTTCGTTTACTTTGTGCATGTATTCCTTAAAAAATAAGTTTTCAAACACTGATTTATAACAATGAGAGAATTTCTTTGAGGAAAATAACTGATGTGTCATTTGCTTTATAAACCAAGTGGAGGAAAATGCAGTAGTTATGATGTGATGTGTGGTAGCAGTTATTTTTCCCAACTTTAAGAAGCAATTAGCTTTCCCTTCTCATCACCATTTAATTTCATAAGGAACTCCAGAAGCAGAAACATACGGGAATTGGGAGGGGGAAGAAGATGTGGGATGGATTACAGATTTTTCCTGTTGAATTCAAAGATCTTTTTGACATTTGTTTCATTATTACGGAAGTCTGTCTTCTGTCTTATTTCCATGTCTCTGTAGACTGAGAGCACCGATCATTCTCCTCTTTGATTCACGCAAGAGCGTTCCCTGGCCTGTCCTTTGTCGTTGCTTCTCCTGTGATTTGGCAGTGCCTCGTTACTTGAGATGCACTAGGTTTTCCTTTCTTTACATTATGGTCTTGTAAGAAGTGACTGCTCTCGTAGTAAGCTAAATGATTTTGGAGAACACAGCAGAATTTTAGTTTAGAGGACGAGTGCTTTACTTCCTTCTGCTGTTGTATATGCGTGTTATTAAGCTGTTGGTTTCCCTTCGCCTTAGGCGCTGCTACATCCTCGTCATCGTCTTCACCTTCGTCCAGCTCCATAACGGCTGCTGTTATGTTAACATTAGCTGAACCGTCAATGTCCAGCACGTCACAGAATGGAATGTCCGTTGAGTGCAGGTGACAGCAGGACCTGCTAAAGCACTTTGCACTTAATGGCTGTTGAGAGCCACGTCTTTTTTTATACTGCACAGTGGCACAAAAAAAAAAATCAGACAAGCACTATTTTATATTTAAAAATTGTTTCTTGACAAGCTGACTTGGCACTTAAGTGCACTTTTTTTATGAAGAAAAAGTACAATGAACTGCTTTTCCTCAAGCAATAATTGTTTCCAACTTGTCTGGGAATTGTGTGTCTGGTAACTTGAAGGCCTTCCACTGTGGCAAATGGAGGCTTTTCACTGCCTGTAGAGACAATACAGTAAGCGTAGTCATTGGGCGGCCACAACATGTTAAGATAACTTACTGTATATGTATTCCCTTGTATTTTGTTAAAGCTGGAACATTTGATATTTTTCCATTTATTTATGAAAAAATATGAACCTATTTTCATTTGTACAAGCTAATTGTTTTTTAAAGCAAGTCACCTTAGGGTGGCTTTAATTGTATAACTCAAGCACATGTAATAAATTCAGAACCTGCAGTTAACAGGATATTAGACATCAATCCTGATAACCAAATATTAAAGATTCTCTTTAAAAAAGACTGAACATGTTTACAGGTTTGAATTAGGCTAAAAGGTCTTGCAGTGGCTTTTCACGCCCCTTCAAATTGGAATGGAACTACTGTACTTTGCCATTTTTCTATAAATCAGTATTTTTTTTTAATTTTGATATAATACATTGTGTGAAAAAAGAAAATGGCTAATAAACTGTATTAAATCTTAAACAATGTGTAAAGATTGTACTTAGCCAGTTCAAAGTGTATATTTATTCATAATGAATTATAACAGTTATATTTTTGTGTTTTCTTGTAAATGTTTCTTTTTCCTTAAATACAGATAATTCATTTGTATTGCTTATTTTATTATGAGCTACAACAAGAGGACTTCAGGAACAAGTAAACTTTATCGGTATGGTTCAAGGCTGTTGCTATGAACTGTCTCAAAAGGATGGCTGTTATTTTAAGTATAAATAGCTAATCGGGGTGGTAGGCCTATAAAAATTAAATGCCTTGTATAAAATCCAAAATGAACGCAAAATTGTTTTCACTTGTATTGACTTTATGTTGTATGGTTCCAATCTCTGTTCTGTTTGGCACTTGTATTTAATTCTACACCTTTGTAAGAACATTTGTATATTGCGGATGTGTTCATTCAAGCTATTTAATACCTGGCACTGTTAATACACAGTACTTTACTGTACAGACTGTTTTACTGTTTTAATTGTAGTTCTGTGTACTTTTTTTGGACGGGGCTGGCATGTTTTATTTGTTTTCTGGCAATACGACGTGAGAATTTCGAAGCGTTTTGTTGTAGATGCTAACGTGTCAGAATCCTTTACATTCAACTTTTCTAAGAAAAGCATTTTCAGTCTTGCAGTGTGTGCTTACAGTAACTAATTTTGTTGAAAATGGTTTCAAGTTATTCAGATTTGTACAGGACTGTAAAGATTTGTTGACAGCAAAACATTGAAGAAAAGCTTATAGAATAAAAGCTATAAAGTATATATTAGGATCTGCAAACAATGAAGAATTATGTAATATATTGTACAAATGTAAGCAAAGGCTCTGAAATAAAATGCCATAGTTTGTGAATCCTTGATTTTGTTTCTAAAAGATTAAGTAATTTTAGTTCATTTCTGTCTCTGATGCCTGACCGAAACACATATCTCCAGCATGTATTATCAGAAAGGGTAAAATTGACATCCAAAAAAGGGAATATTCTGCCTATAGGAATTAAAAGTCCATTAGCCAGATTTATGTACAGGATTTGTTAGGCATTCTTATATCTTTGCATACACAATTTAGCTTGAGTCTGAAGATGAATACTTCTGACTTGGAGGTTTGTCTAAAGAAGAAAACCAAGATTTTTTTAATGCTTGAAACCATTACTAGCGGCTTTTTTTTCCCCCCTTTTATTTCTTTTCTTTTCTTTTTTCTTTTTTTGGTCTTTTAATGTAATTGGACCTTTGTGGCTCTCTTACACTTTCAGTGCACTCTACCCCACTGCACTTTGGAATCATCTGGGTATTGTTAAAACAGTAGTCAATACTCCAGCCCCACCCTCAGTCATATTTAATTGGTCTGGGATGGTACCTGGATGCTGGTCTTTTTTTAAAGGTGGCCAGTGATCTTAATACTCATCTGGGTTGAGAACCAACCACTGTATCACTCCAAACCTTTAAAATCAATAATTAGGTTTTCTGCCCCGTTTAATGAACTTCCCACCAAGAGAAAATTTTTTCTTTAAAACAAAAAGGAAACTTTTTAAGGCTTAAAAAAGCCCAAATGTGTATTTCTGATGCACCTTTTTGATGACCCTTTATTTTCACAGAAATCAGTTTAACGTTTAAGGGATGAGTTTTAAAATCTATAGAACAGTGCTTCTCAAAATGAGGTCCTAGAATACTGGTCCCTGGAAATGCTCTGGGAATTTATTACCAAACATATTTTGGAAATGCTATATATAGCACATCCCCTTCTTAGAGTTTCAGTGTTCGCATGTTAAAAACTTCAAGAAGTTTTTTTAAGGAAGGTTTTTCATTTAACTTACTGCTTTTAGACTTACCTGATCATGAAACCCTGTTTTTCAAGGAATTCCCAATATCACCTACTTGTTGGGTTACAGAAACAGTGCTCTAAAGGAGAGTGATTCCAAACTTTGTTGGAGTTGAGGTTTATACCCTTGGGCTTTTCTGCCTATTTCTCCCTTCCTCCCAGCTTCTCTGGAGAGTTTGAGAATTTCATGGCATTACTAGAATTTGACTTAAGTCTTTCCCTGGTCCCCTAAACTACATTTTATCAAACTAGTTTACAATCTCTGATAAAATTAAGATGGTACGTTTTTTTACAGTGTTCTCCAAAGCCTTTTTTTAATTCCTACTGAAATAACCTGAGGGTGAGGTCTTGTTAATTTTAATAACCTGGGAAGGTTGGGGACGGTGGACCAGATTCCAGAAACCCCTAACATTTTTTACAAAATGTATTTGTATTTTTTTAAATGAAAAGAGCCCCTATAAGTTTAAGAAACTCTTCAAAGGGGTTAGTGATCTCTAAATGGTTGGAAAGCAGTTCTTAAGAACAGTGGGAATCATTTTTAAACTATCTCCAACCACAGTCTCTTTCATACTTATCACCTTTTCCTCTAGAAGTGTGTGCTGCCTTTCATTCTTTGTGAGTCCATTTCTTCACCTTTCGTTTTAATTTTAACCTGCTATTTAGGGATTTTTGTCTAATGTCATATGATGGGTTTTGTATGTGTAAGATGTAAATCCCACGGAGGAATAGTTTCATGGTTTAGTTGTGGAAGTAATAGATATATAAGAGATCATAAAATTAAGCACTAAATTGTATGGGCAGGGAAAACACATGCATTAGAGTTTAAAGAGGGCAGTGTATGAGCACGCAAGGAATGTGATGACTGATGTGATGGTGACATAGAGGAGATGGCAAACCTTAGCATTTAACTGAGATTCATCCGGAAATGGAATGCATAGGCTAGAGTGGAGAAAGGCCAGATTCAATGACATTGCGGTGTTCCAGAGAGGAAGTGATTCTTGGAATAATGGTAGGGAGAGTGAGGAAGGAATCTGATTGGAAGACATGCTGAAAGAAAAATGAGTAGAATGTCTTCATTGGATGGTATAGGATAGATGGAGATGCTAGAGTTGCAAACATGGACAGTTGAGTTTTTCTCATCTTTGTGTGATACACAAGCCAAAATAAGGGACTCAAAACCAGTGCCAAGCAGTTGAATATTGTTTTTCCATCACATTATCTGATGTGGACTGTAAAAAATCACATATATTCCCAGTGACTTCTATTAAGCAGCTCTCCAAAATTAGCAAATCTGTTCCCATAGATTCAAAGTCAAGTTTGATTTTACCACCAAAACTACTGATTCAGTGATTTATCTAATGATAATCTAATATTTTTTATTGCTTAAAAGTCAATTTACCACATATTCACTAGGTACGGTGAATGGGGATACAGAGCACAGGCTGAATAAGACAACCATTTACATCTAGAGAGACTGTTATATCTCTACTGTAAATAGCTGGGAAATTTTCCTAAGTGAGCTGGGCCTTGAAGGATGGGTACAATTTTGCAGGTGAAAATGAGGGGTAAAGAGCGGGGCGACTGTGGGGGAAGGAATAAAAAGAATAAGAAGGAATGACAAAAGGTGAAGGAATGAAGAGGTGGTGGAAAAAAGCGGGCTTTGGGAAGGTAGGCCAAGAAAACAGCATAGTTTTGAGAGCCGAGAGCCCCTTTTCTTGGTAGAATAGAGCGGAGCAGGTTACAGCTGTGGTCTCTATTTGTTTTTAACTTTATTTTGAAATAATGTCAAATTTCAGAAAAGTTGCAAGAGCAGTACAAAGGAGTCCCATGTATCCTTCAACCGGTTCACCAGTTGTTAATACCGTGTGACATACATCCCTGTAACTTCATTTTCCGACAAACCTCCCTCCTTCCTCTTCGACAACTCAGGGGTTTTCCTAAGTGTTTTCCCTTTGCTTGGACTGACACCCCAGTCCCAGCCTGGCTGATTCTTACTCGTACTTAAGGCCTCAACTACCCTCGGAAGACTTACCCCCCAAGACTAGGTCTCAGACAGAGGTACAAACTGGTCCGGAAGCCTGGGCTCGCCTCCGCTCCCCCGCCCGCCGCCCCCGCCCCATGCCCGCCGCCTCCGCCCCCGCCCCCATGCCCGCCGCCTCCGCCCCCGCCCCCATGCCCGCCGCCTCCGCCCGCCGTCTCCGCCCCCCAGGGCGTCCGCCGAGACTCCCGGGGCGGAAGGGGCGTGGCTCCGAGAGCTGAGTGGCCGGGACCCGGAAGTGCGGGCTCACGTGCTGCCGCGCTCTCGGAGGCCTCGGATAAGAATGGCCCTGGAACAGAAGAACAAACGGAAGAAAAAGCGGAGTGCGCGGGAGGGGTGAGTGGCGCGTGGCTCGTCTGCCTGGGCCGGAGTATGCGTTCGGGAGCTCGGGGCGCGAGGGGTGGGGCGTGGCGTCGTGTCGCTGAGTCTCTGATGTCCGTGTCTAGAGAGAACCCGGAGGACGGCGCTTGTGGGAATCTGGCAGACTATGAGGTTGGACAAGTCGCCAGTAGTTTATTCCACGGCAAGCGGCCCTCCAGAGGCAGCACGGGTCGGCTGGCTTCCCTCTTCGGCTCTTTGGAGCCTCAGCTTCAACCCATGTATGTGCCTGTGCCTGAAGTAAGTCACTGCGTTCTACCCCGAATGGCCCCTTAGAACAACTTTAGAAGCAAGCAACCTACCTTGCCGGGCATGCTTTCTAAAGTGGGGCAGATAAGGATCAATTTTAAGTAACCTTTCATTACTGGACATACCAGTGAGAGAGAAAAGATGCTACTTTAGAAAGACCACTAAATTATTAAGAAGGATGAGGTCTGAAACATACCTTCAAACTTTTAAAAGGAAACCACCAAAAAAAGGAAACGGGATGAGGAGGAAGAAAGTTCATCCCAAATCCAAAGACCGCTTTTGCAAGAACCTGCGAAAAAAATGAAACCGAAGAAGAAACTTTCTGATGCAGACCGAAAGTTGGCAAACAGGTTGGTAAAATTTCTCTCCTAGTTGATGTTAAAGAAATTAGATGGTAAAGAAATTGACATTCTTATACCAGCAATGTTCATTTTAATTTTTTTTCTCACTTTATAGTTATAATTTTAAAATTTTTATTATGGAAAGTCACATACATATTGAAAAGGATAAGGAACCCCATGTACCCAGCATAAGCAGTTATTAATACTTGGCAAATCTTGTTTCATCTTTACCCTATTCATTTCCCCCTCATTATTTGGAAACAAACCTAAGACTTAAGTTTCATCTATAAATATTTCAGCATGTATGGAAAAGATGAGTTTGGTTTTCTTAAACTTATTCAGTCAGAGATCAAATTTCCCCCATTAGTTTAATTTTTTTTTAAAAACAGTTTATTTGAATTGAGATCCATATAGCAGTACCATTATAGGTTCCTAGTTTAACTTTCCTCAGCCTGTCAGGCCACTCTCTTCATGCCCTTTATCTCTCTTTTCTCTCTTGGCAGGTGATCTTGTTACCTATTCTGAGAATTTTTTTTTTTTTTTTGGCTGCGCCAGGGAGCTTGCGGGATCTTAGTTCCCTGACCAGGGATTGAACCTGGGCCCCCAGCAGTGAAAGCCTGGAATCCTAACCACTGGACTGCCAGGGAATTCCCCTGAGAGTTATTTTTTTAATTGCTAAGGGTTGTGAGCTACTACTTCTGGTTCTCTTACTGCCTGTAACCATGCACATCTTTAATTTCTTCCCCTTTCAGAGAAGGGTGTCTTCCTCCTCGTCCAAGATTAATTCAGTCACCTGTGCTGTTTATATATACCACATACCTCTTCTGCCTCCTTAGGGTTTATGTCATCAGAGATATAGATATATAGATATCCTTCTTTTTTCTTTCCTGTGTCTTTGATCTGTCCTATCAAGATTCTCATCTTAAGAAAAGAAATCCAGCAAAACCCCATCTGTAGTCATGTGTCCCTGTTTGCTCTATCCCCTCAAACCTTCCCTTCATCGTCAAGCTTTTAGAAAAAGATGTCTATACTTGCGCTGTCTTCCTTTTCTTGATCTGTTTTCTCTTCCACGAACTTGCACTCTGGTTGTTTGTTTGTTGTGTTTGTTTTTATGTGACATGACCATACTTCTGAAACAGTGCTCAGGGAAGCCATCCTGACCGAGGTGCCATATTTAGTAGGCAGTACAGCCTTTGTCTGAGTCCTCGCTTTTACATGTCACGTGGTTGCTTTTCTTCTCGAAGCTGTTGGATTCTTTGATAGCAGCCTCTTCTCATCCTCCTCTTGTCTTTCTGCTCCTTCTCAGTGGTATTGTGGGCACTTTCCTTCTGACTGTTCCTTAAATGTTGATTTCCCTCGGGATTTTGTTCTTGGTCATCTTCTCATGACCTTTTTCACACCCTTCATTCTGGGCAGTCTCCCAGTCCTCGTGGCTCCACCATTCTCATCTCTCTTTCTTGATCTATAAACCTGTATATCTGTTTGTTTACTGGCATCTCTAGCTCTATATTCATATACACCTCAAATTCAGGATGCTTCAAACCGAGCTCATTATCCTCATCAAACCTGTTCCTCTGCATGAGTGGTACCATCAGCCTTCCTGTTGCCTGAGCCTGTGACTTCGGAGTCATCTTAGACTCTTTATTTTCCCTGCATATCTAATCAGTTGCCAAGTCCTAATGATGCTGTCTCTTATCTCTTTTAATCTGCTTCCCCTTTCCACCCTCTCCCTTGCTCTGGTGGGTCTGTTGTCTTCTGAGATGCCTGCAGTTGTAACTGTCTCCTTACTGGTCTCCCTTATCCAGCCTTGTCCCTTTCATAATTGTCTTCTGCTCTGCTGCCCGAATGATCTCTTTTAGGCACTTTCAAAGTCTTCAGGGGCTCCCCATCCTCTGTGGGATAAAAATCTAAGCACTTTTGCATAACAGGCATGGTCCTCCTTGACATACTGTCTCATTTCCTTTCACTCCTACTAGGTACTTTATATACCATAGTGAACAAAAAACTAGACATTGACCCTCTCCTTACTGGAGCTTGTGGTCTAGTGGAGGGATGAAACGGTCAACATTTACTGAGGAGTGACCATGTGCTATACACTGCCTTTCCTCCTCTGAGAGCCTTTCTTTTTTTTTTTTTTGTTTTTAATTTTTATTTATTATTTATTTATTTTTGGCTGTGTTGGGTCTTTGTTTCTGTGCGAGGGCTTTTTCTAGTTGTGGCAAGCGGGGGCCACTCTTCATCGCGGTGCGCGGGCCTCTCACTATCGCGGCCTCTCCCGTTGCGGAGCACAGGCTCCAGACGCGCAGGCTCAGTAATTGTGGCTCACGGGCTTAGCTGCTCCGCGGCACGTGGGATCTTCCCAGACCAGGGCTCGAACCCGTGTCCCCTGCATTGGCAGGCAGATTCTCAACCACTGTGCCACCAGGGAAGCCCTGAGAGCCTTTCTTGTTTCTTTTATGTTTCTACACCATGTATTATACATGTTACCATTTTATGGTGAACCTTGCCTATCGCTCCAGAGACTGGACTACTGAAAGGCCTCTAATAGTCTCTTTTATCTTTGTACCCCCAGAGGCTAGAACTGAGTAGTAAATATTTATTGAATGAATGAATGAATGAATGAGTTTTATGACTCCTACTACCCATTCTCTCCCCTCACTCCTAAGTTCCTGTTCCATTTCTCTTTTTGGACTGGTGCACTTGGGTAAGTACTTTACAATATTGGCGGAATTTACTTTTGACAAGCAGTCCTTTAAATATTGCAGTAGGAAATCTGATCTCTCCTCTTCGCCAGATTGCTTTTACAAAGTTAAGTACTTTGCCGGTATATTAATCTTCATAGACCCCCTGGGAGTGCTGCAGTAACCCTAGAATTCTAGAGCAGAGAATGGAATTAGGCATTGGTAGAGTGTAAACTAAATCCCCAAGAGCTTTAAGTGAGCCAACTTTTGTTTAAATGAACTTTTGTTGCTCTGCTTATTACCTGGCAGTTTTAACCTATCTTCAGAAATTGACCTTAACTTTTTCTAACTCTTGAGTTTCCTAAAGATACCAGTCATTTTTTGATAATGCTGTTTAAATGTAGATGTATTTGTGAATGGTAAGTTGATATATAGGAAGGCCAGAAGTAGATGGGAAGTGTTTCTAATCAATGCGCTTTGTCAAATACTAGACCTGACTTCCATGACTTTTTTTTTTTTTTTTGACTTAAAAAGAGAAAATGCTTTAGCAAGTGCTGATTTAGAAGAAGAAATTCACCAGAAACAAGGGAAGAAAAGGAAAAATTCTCAGTCTGGTGTTAAAATTGCCGATAAAGAAGTACTTGATGATGTAGATCAGACAGTTGTAAATCAAAGAAAGAAAATTCAAACCAACCAAGAAGAGAGATTAAAGAATGAGAGAACTGTGTTTGTTGGGAATTTGCCTGTCACCTGTAATAAGAAGGTGAGTGTGTAGTCTGTATATTGTTAACATGCAGAGAAATTAATAATTCATGATTTTGTTTACTGTCACTTTATTAAATAAGTCATTAATATATAACTTCATTATAAATGACTACGTACATCATTCTATAGATTGATTCCAGTACCCACCTGCTCCTTTCCATTCCCGAAGTCACTGCCCTAATTCAGGCTTTTGCAAATCTTGTCTGAACTATTGCAGTGGTCTATCTGGTTTTTTCCTCCAGCTCCATCGTCTCTTATATGCCACTAGAACGGAAGCGCCATACGTGCAGGGATGTTTATCTCTTTTCTTCACTGCTCTATCCCTAGCACTTGAAACAGTGCCTGGTGTGTAGTAGAGGCTTGTTGAATATTTGTCGTGTAAATGAATGCATACATCCTAAGTTTCTTACGTTATGTGGGGTTCACTAAACCAAGACGTGCCCTTTACTTTCTGTGTGTTTATGTGATAGTCACCCTGGTGGCAATCCCTTCAGTCAAAATCCTGCTTATCTTTTGAAGAACAATTTCAATTCCACTTTCTTAAAAACAGAACAGTGCTAGAAAGTTACTTCCTGGTTTTTCCCTTTCCCCCTTGCCTTTTTGTCCCCTAGCATTTGATGTGTGATTATTTTGTAGAACATAACCCATTTTACTTTCTAGTGTAGTTTTGGTTATTTATCTTCCTCAAGGGAAGGGAGTGTTTGTGGTGCTTTACACATTTAATAAGTTATTTTTGGATTAAAATTGCTTATAGAAATTATTGTGCAAGCAGTAAAACATATACATTCTTCACATCCTGAGCCAGTCATAAGAATAATGTATAAAATTCAACCTAAGACTTTTCTTCAATCTGATAGTCTTAATTCCAGACAGTTGGGGAATTTCCCATGGTGACATAAGGATCCTTAAAATCCATTTCTGGTTTAAATAAGCCAGTGTGAAAAGATGAGAGAATTTATGGAATATATAATCTTAGTTTACCTATAGTAAAGATTATAAAAGATTGAAAGAAAAAATATTGTGTACCTTATAGATACTAACATGAACTTGAATTGTGTTTTCTTTTTATATAAGTTCCAGTAAAAGTTTTTTGTCTTCTAACTGAATAGTTACCTACTTTTCCTGAAATATTCTGAAAACATGGCAGGAAAAGATTATCAGACCATTTTACTTGATTCCTTTTTGTGGTATTTATTTGATGTTCTGAAAGTGGACTGAAATATATATATATGTGTATATATATATGTTTTTTTTATTTTAGAAGCTGAAGTCATTTTTTAAAGAGTACGGACAGATAGAATCTGTACGATTTCGTTCTCTGGTATGTGTTCTGCCCCCTTAAAATTGCATAATCTTAAAATGTTTTGCATTTAAATCCGACTTATTCATGTGTTGGTTTTAGTAAGATGGAGGAGCCCTTGACTTTAACCTTTAGAATCAACCGGCTCAAATCTAGCCCCAAAGAAGAATCACACTTAGTATCGATTGCTGACTCTTGGACTTTGTTAGCTAATTTAATGAGTTCAAATAGTAAAATGCTGTCCTTACTAAGTGTACTTTGGAGGGTGGATAGGTGACTTTTGTTTGTGTGTCAATTGAGTAGGTGGAAACGTTCACACCTGTTGAGTAGCATTTCTGGAATCATAGGTGTTCATGTGAGGGGTTTGCATGACGCTGCAGAGCAGTACTTATGCTCTGACATAGAAAGAAAAAGTATGTTTTAATCAATTTAATGTTAAAACTATGGAAATAAATGGTATCTGATTTCACCAACTGAGCACTCTGTAGACCAGTTATAGCCATGTTCCTTGGAGCATGAATGAGCATCATTCATATGTGTTTTAATGTAATTAATATGTATGAGTATAGTATAGGAGATGTTTGTTCCTTGTTTCCAACTGCTCTTTCCCAACGTGATTGTCTAAAATGGGGTTTCTCAACCTTGATACTATTGACATTTGGTGCTGGTTAGTTCTTAGCTGTTGGAGGCTGCCCTGTGCGATGTAGGATCCCTGGCCTCCGCCTGCTAGGTAGCATCCTCCCCACCCCAGCTGTAACAGCCAAATATATTCCCAGACATTGTCAAGTGTCCCCAGCGGGCAAAACCGCCCACTTCTCTGAAAGTAGACATTTCCCAAGGTTTTGGTGCAGTCTCCATAATTCCTATCATGGTGTTTGTTCCTCACGCTTATCACGTGTGTATTTTGTCTGCCCTTTTGAGTCCCGTTTCCTCATATCAGATCCTTGCCTGACACATCCACTTGGGTGTCCTGCCCATTTTCAGCGCGTCTGTGCTTTACCTCTGTCAGTCCCGCACCCCAGCCTATGCCACCTGCTGATTTTCTGTGATATTTAGTGCCTGTTTTTCAGCTGTGGTTTCTTCCCAAGAGGAGTCATTCCTTTCTTTTTCCATTGTTCCACTTCAGTGTTCACTAGCTCTTGCCAGAAGAGTTGCAGAGGCCTTTTACGGGTCCTGCTTTCAGTCCGCCTCAGATGCATCCATCGCACCACCGTCAGCTTTATCTTCCTAAAGCACTTCCTCCTGGACCTCCTGCCCAGAATTCCTCCCCTCCACCTCCCCTCCCGTGAATATTATACACACCACCACCCCTGCCTTGGCCTGGAGTTCCCTCTGGGGGGCCTGCCCTGATGCTTCCCTGTCCCTGGATTATCGGTACGTCAGGTGACCCTGCTGTGCGCCCTCCAGCACCGCGTACGTCACTGTAGCCCTTACGACACCGCGCTCTCATTGTTACGCTGCTCCTGTCCCACCAGACTGTGGGCTGTGACTACAAACACCCTGTTTGTGTGGCTCCTCCTTGGGTCACTAGCACCTGCGCCTGGTGCACATCAAATATGTATGGCGTTCCCTAGACGCTTTTCGTTTTTCTCGCTGTCGGTGTCCTTGGTTCTTTGCCTGACAGCCTTCACAGGGTGGCCCTGGGGCCCTGCGTTCTTCTACGTGGGACTGTCCTGCAACCCGGGAGCTGCCCTCGTTGCCGATCACATGCTTGCGCTTTCCCACCCTTGTCCTTTTGCTCAGTTCATGTTTTTTTTTTAAATTGAGGTCAGATTGGTATATAACATTGTTAGTTTCAGGTGTTCAACATAACAGTTCAGTCTTTGTTTATCATGCAGTTGACCCCCTTCACCCATTTCACCCACTTTCAACCCCCTTCTCCTCTGGTGACCACCAGTCTGTCCTCCGTATCTCTGAGTTTTGTTTTGTTTGTTTGTTTTCGGCTGCGCCGCTTGCTGGATCTTAGTTCCCTGACCAGGGATCGAACCCAGGCGCTCGGCGGTGAGAGCTCGGAGTCCTAACCACTGGACCGCCAGGGAATTCCCTGTTGTGTTTTTTTTGATTGCACATATAAGTGACATCATACAGCATCTGTCGTTGACTTACTTCACTTAGCATAATACCCTCAGCATCTATCCATGTTGTCGCAAATGGCAAGATTTCCTTCTTCTTTATGGCTGAGTAGTATTTCACTGTATATATATTCTTTTTGTACTTTATTGCCTTATATTTATTCATTCGTATCTTTAATAAAGGAACACAGGTCCTTGAGAGCTCCTAGAAGGCATCCAATAGATGTGTTTTGATGACCAGCATTCCCATGTCAGTAATTCACGTGGGCATTTCTCATGTGTCGTACTGTTTTCCTGTCTGTATTTTGAGAGTTTGACTGTACGTTAGTTTGAGCAGGACAGACTGAGAAGAAATAGTTCAAGTTTCTTAGTTTTACTATATAAACTATTGAATGACTAAAAGAAAAAAGTCTTCCAGAGGAGATTTATAGTAACTGCCCTAAATGGGGTTGGCATTTATAGACACCCCTGGACTTGTGAACTTGCAGTCTGTATCCTTTTACCTTTGTGTTCTCTGTACTTGGTGGTATTTGCCACACATTGCTGACAGTCACAGTTGCTGACTTGAATTTCCACCTCTCTGTAAAGTTTTCCCTACCTGCCCCCTTCACTCTTAGGTGTGACCCTTATATGACTGACAGTAACGTGACTCTGAATATAAAGGAGATTCCCTTATTTGTCCAATTACAGATACTGAAGTAGTATCTTCTTATATTATTTATCAACTTAGTTAGACATATTTAAAATCATATAGCATACACAATATTAATTTAGAAGTGTCCCTTTTTTCCATGCTGATTTTATAAAACAATTTTCCTTAACACTCTTCACGTGTGTCTTCAATATCATTGTGTGCTTACAACCAGAGACCCCTTCAAGTCATTTGTAACTTCCACCTGGTTTGAGAGTCACTGCCTGTGAAATCTGAATGTGGCACTATCATTGGAAATGTTTGTCCTCAGCCACCAGGTCCTGTTCATACAACATTAGGACAGTTGTTTCTGATTCAGTGTTTCCTTAGAATGTTTTTAATCACATCATATCAGACTTAGATATTTAGAATTCAATTAATTAAAATATAGTTATTTTGAAATAATATTTTAAACAATGATTTTTCTTTAATCCTTTTTTTTTTCTCTTAAAAGATTCCAGCAGAGGGAATTTTGTCCAAAAAGTTGGCAGCAATAAAGTAAGTTTATAATTAGAGAAAGGGAGTAGTCATAAATTCTCTTCCATTTTGGTTAAAATTGAGATCATTTCTTAACCTCATAGATGTTTGTATTTGGATAAAACATCATGTTTTATTGTTTTCTTATGTCTGTAATAACATATAAATTTGTCAGATGTTCGTCTTCAAGCCTCAACGTAAATTGTAGAGTCAAGGATAAGAATTGCAAAATAACTTAAAATGTGCCATGAGAAATGAGAAATTTCAAGGACGTTTAATCAGGCATAGTGTTTGAAGAGAATAAGAAAGTTTTGCACCTAAAAATTCTATTGTAAATCATAAGTATCATATTTCATCAATTCTAAGGCGACGTTTCCCATACCTTAACATTTTTAAAATCAAAATGCATCTTAAAATCAGAGGTGCCTCATGGTTGCTATGGCTGGCCAGGTTTTTCCGGGGAAGTTGTATGGGTCACACTATAAGATGGAGAGATAAATGGGGAAACCTACAGATTAAACAGGAGTCAGAAGACTTTTCAAGTTGAAAACTGGACAAGACCAAAGTATGTCTAGGAGTAGACACTTGGGTGATAAAACCACATAGACACGCAGGGAAGTGGTTCCTATAATAATTCCCTAAGCTGTACATGTCTGTGTAGTTTTTATTTTACAGTAAAAAGGAAAAAGCACGTTGTCTTTCCCATCTGTGTGTGCCTTAGATACAGAGCTGCAGCTAAGGTGATGTTGGGTTGGCCAAAAGGTTCATTCGAGTTTTCCCGTAAGGTGTCACTTGAACGAACTGTTTGGCCAGCCCAGTAGTTGTAGTGTGGTGGGTTGCCCGGGGGCGCCTGCTGGTCTCTCACAGTGATGACTGGTAAGGAGGCCTGGGTCACGTGTATCAGCCCATATCTGTGTAAGTTGTGTGTTATTTTTTTGAGTTCTTACTAAATATTTATTAAAAGAGATGAAACTCCCCCCAGAAATTCTTGTCATATGTGTTGAGAGTAGAAAACAAGCTATATTTATTTCAGTGACTTTGAGATTGACAAATTTTACATTGTCTTTTTTTTCTTCTTTTCTTTTTTTTTTTTGGTGTAGACGTAAAATTCATCCTGATCAGAAAAATATTAACGCTTATGTTGTGTTTAAGGACGAGAGCGCTGCTACAAAGGCACTGGCAAGGTAACTTCACCTCTTTGAGGTTGGGACAGAATTATTGTAATTTAAGTGTGTATGAGTCCATGCTTTATTCTTTGGTTTCACTTCAGAGCAAATATCCCAGGAACTCAGCACTTGTTTTTAACAACAATTTTCCCTTCGTATTTATACCAGAAATGGGGCCCAAATTGCAGATGGATTTCGTGTTAGAGTGGATCTTGCATCTGAGACCTCATCTGTGAGTAGTTCTTCTGAGCTTGTGCTGGGAGAGCAGTGGGGCAGCAGGGAGCATGCAGGAAGCACAGAGGAGACAGCCTTTGCCCTCTGTGGTCTCAGCTAATGCCCTCTAAGTCAGCATCGGCTTCAAGAAAGTGGTTCCCACCCGTACGTTAGATCCAGTAGTCCTAGAGAGAGAGGCCAGAAGTTACGATAGAGAGCATCGGGGCCAGCACCTTATTTTACAGACTGAGGTCTAAAGTTAAATCAGTCATTAAGCAGTTTTTGAGTCCGTCCTCTGTGTCAGGCATTCGGTGCTGAGATACAGTCTCAGTTCTCTAGGAGTTCACAGGATAAAGGTAAAGAAGAGCAGACGGTTTTATGATAAATACTGTCATAAACGCACAGGATGCTTTGTCAGCTCAGGAATGGAGCACTTGATTTGGGGGGTTGCCAGCAAGAAGGGGCCAAGGAGGGTTTCCAGGAGAACAGGTGTTCTGTCAGTCTTGCAAGATAAGTCTGTTATCCAGGCAGAAACACGCGTTGAACAGTGAATGGTGGGGGCCAAAACCTAATTTGCGGAGGGAGTGGCGAGAGCCTGATGCGGTTACTAGTGGCTGGAGTGTGAGGAGGGGCGGGGTAAGAGTAGCTGTTGGAGAAGTAGGTGGAGGCCAGTCATGAAGACCCTGGCCTGCCATGGGGAGGAGTCTGGGTTTTGTCCAAAGCTGTTCCTCAAGGTCTCTCGAAACGGATGAAGCGTGAGTTGCAAGAACTCACCGCAGAAACAGAGTGCGTTACTGTCGGCGTCAGGGTGACTCGTTGAGAAATGACAGAGGCCTGGCTGACAACCCTGGCTTTGATTGTGGACCTGGCACGGGGTCCGCAAACTGGCCTGAGGGCCCAATCTGTTCGCGGCCCGTTTCTGTTAATAAAGTTTTACTGTCACCCAACGACACCCACTAGTTATGTGTTATTTTGCTGAAACAGTAGAGGCAAGTAGGTACAGCAGAGACCACGTGGCCCACAAAGCCTAAAATATTTGCTTTCTGGCCCTTTCCAGAAAAAGTTTGCCCACCCCCAGTAGAGCAGGCCTTCCTTGAGCACTGCCGTGGGCCAGTGCCAGCTGCGAACAGAAGCACTTCCTGCTCCGGTGCTCGCGGCTCGCTTACACTCCAGCGGGGAAGGCGGGGAAGGAAGGCGGAAGAAAGGGAATCAAACAGGGGCCGGGAGGGTGGGGAAATCAGGAGATGGAGCCCCGTGGGTGTGCGGGGTGAGGACAAGGGTGGACTTCAGGGTGACTTCCGCTTTCTGCTCCATGAGTGAGTTTTATTAACCCTCTTTGTGTTTCAGAGGGACAAGAGATCTGTATTTGTGGGGAATCTCCCATACGGTAAGTTTGTTTAAACACATAAAGTACCTGTTTATCACTGAAGTAATGCAAATAACATCTGAGTTGGTAGCATAATGTTTTGCTTTAAGACTACCTTTAAGAAGCGCAGGGTGTAACTTGACTAATTACCTTGAGGCTATGCTTACCCTTGGTATATTATGAAACATCGCCAGCTTCCTAAGGCGATTCCAAGTCCTCACTTCCACTGGGGTTGCATCTGTTTTTAGAAGCTGAAGAATCTGCGGTTGAGAAACACTTTCTGGACTGTGGGAACACTGTGGCTGTAAGGGTCGTGCGGGATCCGGTTACAGGAGCCAGCAGAGGCTTCGGCTACGTGCTCTTTGAGGTAGGGAGGCTGACGTATCGTCGCTGTCCTTGAAGTGTGCCCGGAGAGGCTGTCACTGCTGTCCCATCCTTCAGACGTAACTCTCACTGTCACCTTCAAAATTCCACCTTAAGAAAACTACATTCATAACCCGCCACAGTATAACAGACTCCTGTTCCTATAATTGCATCCAACCAAGAGATGTTCTAGTTATTTCTCCACATTAATGTTGTTAAATAATGTTTTAGATACTGGATAGTAAAGGTATTAAATCTCTGAATCTCCACCTTCTGTAAAATGGAGAGAAGAACTGATCGTGCACTCAGGTAGAAGAGAATGTTAGTCTCTGTACAAAATTGGTTATATTTAGTTCACTAAGTATTAGCCAGTGTCTCATGCCTAAAATCATCAGAATACACATGCGGCCCTACGGCACTTATGTTTTCTTCCCTTCACAACAGCCCATCCATGTACTTCCTTTCAGTTTTTACCTGTGCCGCCTTTTTTATGGTCAAACTTAATATTTGTGAACATAAGATTCTGCAATCTGCTTTATGTTGTTTTCTGTCGTGTAAGTATGTTCCACTGAGCGTGTATACTGTCTTTTCCCTAGTGTGTCCCAAATGTTGCATGTTTGCAGTGTTCTCTCTTTTTCTCTCTAGTAATGAGATCAGAGTGGTTATGTTTTTTCCTTCAAATGTTTGCCTCCATTTTTGGATTACTTCTTTAGGAAAGCTCCCCAATGGGTTAACACTAACCAGGTCAAGACATCTGACCATCTTTAAGGCTCTGAGTATGTATGACCAGACGGCTTTGAAGAAACGTCACAGCCTGCCATCATGACTGTGATGTAGTTATCTCACTGTTTCTCTGCTCTGTCTTCTGACTATTGATAAGTTTGTAAAGTCCTTTAACAAACATGTCATGAATATTCAGGGTGGTTAGCATTTAGTGGCTCTCTATTAGAATAAAAGAATGATAGAATTTTGGACCTAAAGGGAACCCTACAAGGCATCTAGTCCAACATCTCAAGGACTGTAATAGAGAGTTCTCTGCTCTCAAATCAACTAATACAGCAGGGCTTTTTCAGGAAGAGCCTTGTGAAGAGGAGGTTTATTGGTTTAAAAGACACTATAGGACTGACCTCGTTAATTGAAACTTCATTTTACATTGAGAAAAATGAAGCCTCTTGGATTGTGACTTATCTGATTATTTGACAGGGCAGCTTGAGTGCTTCCTGGGGAGAAACTCATGAGAGGGAGCATGATTAAAACTACAAGAACAGCTGCTTGTAGTTCAATACTTCGGATTGGACTTCTTGGCTGTGGAAATGAGAGGGGTTTCTGCATGCAAGCTTGAAAGTTGTTCTAATCCAGAAAAGTCACCATTTTACTCGTTTCTTTGCACATGAGTTTCTGGTGAAAATTTAATATTTTGATTTTTATTGCAGAATACAGATGCTGTTCATCTTGCTCTGAAATTAAATAACTCTGAACTGATGGGAAGAAAACTCAGAGTCATGCGTTCTGTCCATAAAGAAAAATTAAAACAAAATTCAAACCCTAGTTTGAAGAATGTCAGTAAACCTAAGCAGGGACTTAATTTTACTTCAAAAAATGCACAACATTCTAAAAGTTTGTTTATTGGAGAAAAAGCTGTTCTCATGAAGAAGAAAAAGAAAGGACAGAAGAAAAGTGGACGAACTAAGAAACAGAAAAAACAGAAGTAGCTATCCGAAGCCTTTTTTTTTGTTTTCCTCACTGACTACTGGTAATAAAATGTGGTAAATCCATGTATTGAATTTCAGGATTTTTTTACATATTGTGAAACATGGACACTTTTTCAGTTATTCACATTGTAGTAGTACCTTTGAATCATTTGTTTTAAGGTGTAGGCAGATCACTCACCATGTTAATACTGCTGATGGTATGAGAGATGATTTTAGATGTAGGGTGAACATTTAGAATTTTAGTGGTTATGTATTATTTTACCATATGTTGGAAATACATAATTAACACTTCAGAGAGTTATTTTAAGAATTACTTGGGATGAGACTAAATTTAAAAGTGAGTAAATTTAAAGAAAAATGAAGTAACATTAATACTGATTGTATCTAGACAAAGTATCTAAATAATTAAAGTGGGAATACTGATTGATCTAAGGTCAAATCATAATCCCTAAGAAGTAAGGTTTTGAGGTCTGGTATATAATAGCCACTCATTTTTCTTCCTTCCTCTTGCACTTAGGATAAGTGGAGTTCTGGGTTTTAATCTTATTTCATCAACCTAATAACTACCCAACAGGGATTTTGTATAAAATGTTGCTCTGATTTCTTATTCTTAATTGGTGATTAGACTGGTTATTAAAGTTCTTGGTAAATTGGCTATAAAGCAGATTTTTACTTTTACTTCTATTTTTTAATTTGAAAAATATTCTCCCAGGAAAACTTGTGATTCTTTTTTTTTTTAATATAAATTTATTTATTATTTTTGGCTGCGCTGGGTCTTTATTGCTGTGCGCGGGCTTTCTCTAGTTGTGGCGAACAGGGGTTACTCTTGTGGTGCGTGGGCTTCTCATTGCGGTGGCTTCTCTTGTTGCGGAGCATGGGCTCTAGGCGTGCGGGCTTCAGTAGTTGTGGCTCGCAGGCTCTACAGTGCAGGCTCAGTAGTTATGGCACACGGGCTTCAGTAGTTGTGGCTCGTGGGCTCTAGAGCACAGGCTCAGTAGTTATGGCACACGGGCTTCAGTAATTGTGGCTCGCGGGCTGTAGAGCGCAGGCTCAGTAGTTGTGGCGCACGGGCTTAGTTGCTCCGCAGCATGTGGGATCTTCCTGGACCAGGGCTCGAACCCGTGTCCCCTGAATTGGCAGGCGGATTCTTAACCACTACGCCACCAGGGAAACCAAAACTTGTGATTCTTAACGTCACTCAGTAGAATGAAACAATATTTTTAAAAAATTGTGTTTAAAGGAAACATTTGCTGAAAAAGTATGGTAATGAAGTCACCAAGTGTAAAGTTCAACAAAGGGAAGGAATACCACTGCATTTTCTTGGGACTTAACCTCGTGGTATATAGCTGGTGCCCCCCCCCCCACAAACCTTGCCGAGCTGGGCCTGTATCCAGGAGGGAGGAGTGGTGGTAAACCAGGGGCCTGATCTGAGGTAGGCAGATCTGTGATACACGCATCTTATTACTTAAGAGAACTGGGGGATACTGAGTTATTGGTGATTATTTTGAAAATCCTGTCTTTTGGGCGTAGCACAGGGAAAACCTACTGGATCTTTAAAATGTAGCTCTGTGGAAAGCAGAAAGAGCTCCGTTTTCCTGTATCCAAGGACTGGATATTTTATGCTTAGTATCTTCTATGGTGCTTAGAATCTTGTTTTTCATAAGTAGGGTTCCGTAAATACTTCTCACTTGATAGCTCTTGAATGTTTTTGCATATATTTCCAGTTAAATTTATATAAAGATGCTTTATCTGTAGACTACATAGACTATCTCTATAGACTATAATTTCACTGTATGTATTTTCTTTATAGTGTATATTTTCTTTATATGCTTTTTAGTGTATATAAATAGATATAATTTTAGTGTCCTTAACATAGAGTGTTGGTCTTTAGGTTTTCATGTAAAGAGCCCTGGAGTGGGGTGTAAGGACATCTGATTCTTGACCCATCTCTCTGGCTGTGCATGCATGACCTTGGACAAGCCTCTCAACCTCTTTATCTAAATATCCTGATTGGTGAAATAAGGGGCTTGCACTAGATCCGTGGTTTCCCTCTTTTTTGACTGTGATCTGCAGTAGCTTTAATTTTACCCTGTGATCAGTACAAACATTGGTATATTTAACTGACATACAAGTTTCACAAGACAGTACCAGTCCTTACTACATGTGTTGCCATCTGATATTTTTTATGCTATTTTATTTAAAACACTGGTGATGGTCCACTAAGGTCATTCCACAACCCATTAATGATTCCACTCACAAGCAACATGCCTCAGGGATTTCCAGGCTGTTTCTGTTTCAGGATTCTATGCTTATAGGTATTTTACAAATGTAAAAAAAAAAAAAAGTATTAACTGTAGGGTGGTTGAGAGATTCAAAGGCACGGGTGTTGCACTAACTGTGCTTTGTATAAATGTGTTGCCTGGTTTATTGGACTCATAGCAGTGGCCTCACATCTACATGGCATTTACTCTGTACAACACAGGGATACAGAAGAACAGCATGTTCTTTGTTCAGAGTCATAATTTAATGGACACAGTCTCAAATTTCCAAGAGGCCTCATGTCATCTGTGTGGCCTTGTGAGGGTCTGTCCCAACACCCCTGAGGCTCAGGACATACCTGTGTCAGTTGAGGTGCACTTTTTGGGATAGGAAGAATCTGTATGCGTGCAGGATATAAGGAAAAGCTTTTTTTTCCTGTTGTGTGCAATCCTCTGATCTCAATCATTTGCTTTGCTTTGGTGCATATGCCCCTTCACACCCCACCGCAGTCCTGGCAATGCACATGTACCTTTGATCTAATTTCCAGTCTTTTATAGGGTCTCAGGTCCAGGCAGAAGGGCTTTCCTAGGCTTTTGGACTAGGTTAGGAGCTCCAGCTACATGTTTCCGTAAGTACCCTTGCAATAACTTCTGACACCAACTACCCCAGAGTTGAGCCAAACTAAATAGGTTAAGTGGACAGTCCCCTACAAGACTGCCCTCATGCACCAGTCACACATGTGGGGGAGGGGTGGTGTCTCCAGGCCACTCTTCTGACCAGCCAGCTACTAATTTGGAGGTTCCTACTACTCTCTCAGGTTCAATAACTCACTGTAAGGACTCAGAACTCAAGAACATGCTATACTTACGATTAGTTTTATTATAGCAAAAGGATATAAATCCAAACCAGCCAGGGGGCTTCCCGGGTGGCGCAGTGGTTAAGAATCCGCCTGCCAATGCAGGGGACACGGTTCGAGCCCTGGTCTGGGAAGATCCCACATGCTGCAGAGCAACTGAGCCCGTGTGCCACAACTACTGAGCCTGCTGTGCCACAGCTACTGAGCCTGCACTCTAGAGCCCCCGAGCCACAACAACTGAAGCCCACACGCCTAGAGCCCGTGCTCCCTAACAAGAGAAGCCACCGCAGTGAGAAGCCCACGCACCGCAACTAGAGAAAGCCTGCGCACAGCAACGAAGACCCAACACAGCCAAAAAAAAAAAAAAAAAACCCAGCCAGGGACTTCCTTGGCGGTCCAGTGGTTAGGACTCAGTGCGTTCACTGCCAAGGGCCTGGGTTCCATCCCTGATCGGGGAACTGAGATCCTACAAGTCCCGTGGGGCAAAAAACAAAAAACAACCAGCCAAAGGGAAAGACGAGGGGCACAGGGAGAGGTCTGGGAGAGTCCCAAATTCAAAGCTTCTGTTCCCTCCCTGTGGAGACCGAAACTTCCCCCTCCTAGCGCACGGCACACTGATGTGTAACTACACAGAGCAGTGCCAACCTGGGAAGCTTACATGCTTCTGTGTTCAGAGCTTTTATTTGGGCTTCACTGTGTAGGTCATGAAGTTGAACTCCCTGAAGTTGATCTCCAGCCTCCTTTCCCTCTTATCCCAAGAAATAGGGCTGATAGAACCTGGATCAAAGTCCCAACCCTCTAATCACAACCCTGGTTCTTCAGGTCTGGCCAGACCCCATTATGAACCATCTCCTTAGCCTAAACTGTCAGGATCCACTACGAATAACACATGCCTATCACTCCAAGGTTTTAAGAGGATCCCGCCTCTGCCTCTTTAAACTACATACATAATGTTTTCAGTGGCTATGACAACTTGACAACTCAACGTTTTCTATTTTTTTCCCTCAATCTCTTACCCGTTACACTTTTCCAGGAATCGCTCCATTTAATTTTCTTCCACTCCTGAGGCTATACTGTAACATTTTGAAATCGTATCACTACAGTATGGTCCTTGGGGCACAATGGATTGTGACTGAACTTGAAAAGCAAATTCAATTAAAATCAAACAAGAGTCACGGGTTACCTGCATTCTATAAAAAGATGAAGAATTTGTGGTCAGCGACCTTCCTTCTTTGACACAGGGAGGTCAGCTACACACGCTTTGGAGTGTGCGCACGACCGCCACGTGCCGCCCTGGTTACATCACGCTCAGCGGCTCTTAAGGGAGTGCGCGGCCCCCCGCAAAATCCCGACTCCTACGCGAACAGCGGCAGCGGCGGCAGCAGCGGCGGCGCCCAAGCCCCTGCGCAGGCGCAGAAGCAGCGCGGGAGCCTCCGCTCAGGCACTGCCGCGGACATCCCCGAGGGCCTCGGCCACAGGGGCCGGAAGTGACGCATGCCCCGCCTTGCCGCGTCCCTCGCGGCGGGCTTCGGGACTGAGCGGCGCAGTCCGCTCCGAGGGTTCTGAGGCAACGGCTGCTTTGCGGGCCCCGCCGCCGCCGATCCCACTCCTCGTTGGAGAGAAGATGGTGGGCCGGAACAGCGCCATCGCCGCCGGCGTGTGCGGGGCCCTTTTCATCGGGTACTGCATTTACTTCGACCGCAAGAGACGGAGTGACCCCAACTTCAAGAACAGGCTGCGGGAACGTGAGTGGGTCCCCTGTCCCCTGGGCCTGATGCCTCCCCACCCCACCCCGGCGTCCCCATCCCCTCCTGCCCCTCGCCAGGCCGCCGCGTGCTGGGCGACCGCTTGGTGCTGCCGGGTGTGGGGCGGCGAGCGAACAAGCCAGAGAAAGGTGATGGCGCTGGCCGCGCGCTCCCAGGGCTGCTCCCGGCCCTTGTGCCCCGCACGAGTCCCTCCATTTTGGAGGAGCGAGCTTTCCCATTTTGTTTTCCCCAAACACTTTCGCTGTGTAGATGCATATTCGTTTGTATTATGATTTAGGGCGGGGGTTGTGGTCCTTTTTGCTGTTGATCTTTCTAAACCTCTATTTCTAGCTCGAAAGTCGCGGGGTTTTTTTGTATTTTACGAATTTGCGCTTGAGACCAAATCTGCAAATCCAGCTCGGTATCGTTCTCAAACGATAAGGTTGCATTCTTAAACCCTCTTGGTAGCTTCGTTCTAAAGGCTTCCAAGATATGAGTGAATGCTATAGAGATTGCAGGGGAGTCCAAAGGGCTTTGCTTCTTCTGTGGCTCAGTCTTATTTCATACCTGCGACATCTTTTAAGAGATTTACAAGAGGGGAATCGTGTCACCAAAACCTTTGTGATCTTTGAATTTCGGAGGTATGCTCGTTTGCAGCAATAGAAGGGCAAATTTGTTGCATTAAAAAATAACTTTTGTAACTTACCTAGGTCGCTCAGTCAAAACAGTTCCTAAAATTAGAATTTATATGTAAGTTATTAAAGCCCAGGAAGTACGAAGAAGTGATTATCCTATTTAATGATTTACCGCTTAATTAAGCTAAAATAAGGCATTTCACGTGTTCTATAGTCACACGTGGCTAGTGACTACCTTACTGGAAAAAGTGCTCTTATACCATCTACAATATGATATCTGATACCATCTGCAATATGTCTCAGGAAGAAAGGGATATGGAGATAATTTATTTTATTTATGGTTAGGTGGAGTAATGGAAATAGTGCTGTTTTGGATTCAGACACTGAGTTTTCCTGGCCCAGGTTAGTCACAGATTAGCAGCATAATCTTGGGCTGAGTCTTAATTTTCTTAACTTGCAAAATCAGGTAATGCCTCTAGTTGGTTTTGTGAAGATTAAAATGTTTGAGGTGCCTACCACCATTCCTGACATGGAGAAGGCCCTGTAAATGCTGGCTGTAAGTGTAACTGTTGGAATTTAGATAATTTTCCTGTAGTTTCAGAAATAGCTGGGGGGTGATGGCGTGGATGCAGAGCTCTGTAAAGAATGGATTAACCTTTTTTTCCTCTGGAAACACTACAGTCCTATTGTTAAACCTTGAGAAAATGAATTTTTGGTTGAAGAAATCATGAAACTATCGTTTTGAACAAATTGAGAAATCTGTTATTTTCAGAATTTCTTTTCCATCATTCTTAATTCATAAATTTTTTTTCTAGTTTCAGCAGTATCCTGGTGACTTAAGTGGTCAGGCTTGAATTAGTAGCTGAATAACCCTTGGGCAATGGATTTCAACCTTTAGTTTTCCTCTGTTGTAAAATAGTATAATGTAGAGTTTAGTACAGTACCCCTGGCACATGGTAATGGATGAACGCTAAAGGTTGTTTATGAATATAATTATTTGATATTTTCTTTACCAAGTAAACCTTATTCAGAGTAATTTTGCAGTCTGTTTAAAGTCTGTATGGTTGACCGATTTTAAGAACTTGAGGGCGTTTTGTATTTGTGGAGCGAAATTGATTTCAGTTTAGTTTAATTTTATGTTTTTCTAGCCTAATGCCTAATAGACTATTTACATCTGTAATAAAAGGGCAGCGTTTTTCAAATCAGTGTTTCTGGGGTTTTGTTTTGTGTTTTTTTTTTTTTTAAGGAAAAGAGACTTAAAATGTTTAAAATAGGTTTGAGGTTAGATCTGGAATTCTGATTTATTCAGTTTTTTTTTAACCTTCCATTAGTAAGAGCAGATTACCAGAACTCCTACAGCATAATTTATATCTAAACAATCACTAATAAATGAAAATTAATCTACAAATTATAGTGCCAGCTACAGATGTTTTTCATTATACAGCACTGTGTAAAATGATTCATCATTTTAAGATATATTGAGTAATCTTCTCATTTAAATGAATGCTTTAAGAATGATTTAGATTTGGGGCTTTTTGTAAGTTCATATTTTATGTGTTTTTTTTAGTCTGTTTTAACTTGTTATGTTTACACAGTAGCACTTTGGCCGGATTTCTAGCAAATATTGAGTCGATTTGCTGATTGAATGTGTAACTCCTTGGTTTTTCAGTGTGTTCTGTGTCCTCTTGTCACACAGATCCTATTTGGTACTGTCCCTGAAAATAAGTTAATGTAACAAGTTAATTGTCTTATAAAAGTAAAGCCAGAATTTTAATCTTATAGCTGTAAATTTATACAAGTTAATTGTCTTACAAATTAAAGCCACAATTTTAATCTTAACAGCTATAAATTTAAAGCAACTAAGCGATCTTAAAATTTGGTTCAAACATTCAACAACAATCATACGTTCTTCTCCACTCCATTTAAAAAAAAAAACCTATAAGATTGGAAACTAAGTTTCCTTCTACTGTTTCATTATCATTTTTGTCATTTTCCATAATTCTGACTTAGCATATTGTATTTTTCTCTGTTTATTCCACAAACTTTCCAGGTTTACTTCTGAGGTGCTGTAACATGGCGATGATAATAGGGTTATTATGAGGATAAAATAAACTAATTAATAACATTTAGAATAGTGTCTGGCATGTAACATCTAAAACAAGTGCTTACCCTTAACATCCAAGTGTTCCATGTCCAGTTCCTCTGTGAAGTCTTTCTCTTCTAGTTGTAGTACCTTCTCAGCACTAGGCTGTACCGTGATACTTAGTAATTAATTAGTTAATATAGTCTAGTTATCAGTCATTATTTTCTGCCTAAAGAGGGCTGAACGAAACCCTTAGTTAAGCAAATTAGGGGTAGAATATGTTATGCGTTCTGTTTCCCCATAGTTGCCCAGTGATGAACACCTAGCAAAGGTAGCTGGTGGGGAAAATAGGCAGTCTTCAAATTAATATGTAAGATAGCTTTAACCTATTTTTTTTGGTTGAAAGTGCTAAGACAGTTTTTAAGCCTTAGAGTTGTAGCACTTTATGTAATCTGGAGGCTAGAGTTGTCCAGAGACACTGGTGTGGCTAAACCTAGTAAGTGTAGATAAGAAAAGGTTCCCTGACTGTAGTAAATTAACCATCTGTCTGCACTTAGGCAAACAGGTCACTGCCTCTTTAGTCATGTATTGAAATTTGGATTTATAGAATGCTTTAAGGTTTTAAGAGGACATTTGCACTGTCTCAATACACTGAATGCTTATATCTCAGGATACCAACCAGGCACTGTTTAAAAATACATTAACTCATTTAATCCTCATATCAACTCTGAAGCAGGTATTGTTCATAAACCAGTTGTTACGTACAGAGAAGGAGAGACACCGGTTAACTGTAACTTGCCCAAGGTCACACTGCTAGTCAGTGGAAGATCTGGGATATAAAGGAAGCCCGAGCTTCCTTGTGCCAACACTCTTTCACACAGGGTGTACAACTAAACAACAAGTTAAAATACTGTTAGTGTCCTATTATTGATTTGGTCTTAAGGGTTGACTAACAGATTTAAACAACATCACTTACTCCTAAGATGTGTAGTATTGCTATTTCATATCAAAAAACAAACAAAGCAAAACAACTTACAGACTTTAGGCAGAGGGTTTTTTTTTCTTAACTAGCTGGCAGTAGTTGAATTAAGAATCATTTCTGAGTGCTACCCTTCTTCCCTCTTATTTTTGCCAAATGCATAAAAGCTATCCTTTTTTTTTTAAAGAAAACTGTCAAATGCTGGGGGTTTTGTTTTCTGTTTCTGTTGTTGTTTTGTTTTTTTCCCTATTTAAGAATGCCAGGTAGTTTTCAAAAGTCAGTAAAGACAGAATCTGTTATATTTCAGCAATAAAGCTCCGAAACAACAGTGGCTTGAGTCTTGTTCGTGTTTCGTGCCCTGTGTAGGTTGAAGGTGGGAGGAGAGGCTTGCTTTGCTTATGATAATTACTCAAGAGACCCAGCTGCTGGAACTGTCTCCATCTGTAAACTGCTGACTGATCCTGGTGCCCGAGAGGGAAGGAAAGTGCTCCTGCCCAGAAATGTCCTATTGTCCATAGCTCATTGACCAGAACTATTTTTATGACCCTGACCAATCACAAGAAGAGAGCTTGAGTCAGGCATGTTTTGCAAATAGAATGAATGACTGCCACAGCATTTAGACTTCCTTTGATTCCCATTTTAATAATGATGAAATGAAAATATTATCTTTCTTGCAGGAAGAAAGAAACAGAAGCTTGCCAAGGAGAGAGCTGGACTTTCCAAGGTAATAATCTCTTTTAGAGAAACAGTTATTTTACAGTCTACTTCAAATGTGTATTTTGAGAATGCTAATTGGTATCAGACATTGATTTTCTGTTTTAAAATATAATTTGTTGTTTTTAAGAGTACTTATTAACTCTGTTCAACTGCAGATTTTCCAGTCCTTCCTTATTTTCCCTTTGTCGGCCATCATAGCTCATAACTTACTTTGCGAGCAATATTTAAGGGGTGGTAAGATGATAGGCCCCAGAAGACATTTATACTAAAAAGTTCAAACTTTCTCACTTAGCTGCTCCAAAATAATAAAATAAAACATTTATTATTACTTTAATTTTCCTTCCTACAAACTTTCTGTAAAAGAGCCACGTTATTCATTTTGAAAATTACATAAGATTATTCACACCCACTGATCCAGAATCCCACCACCTGTCAAATTTTTACCTTGTAATACGTAAATGTAGACATAAATCTTCTTATTCATTTTTTTCTTTTCATAGATCCTGTGTTCATGATTATTTTTAATGATTACATAGGTTTATCTGCTTTATAAAAAAATGTGTGACGTGTGTAAGTAAATTAAGAAAGTAAATGTTAATCATTGTGCATACAGCTTTTCTTTTTTATTGAAATTGGTTCCATTGTCTGCATGCCCAGCACTTGGACCTACTGGATCAGTAGTGGTTCTTTTTAAAGCAAGTTGAAGCAATGAAAAAATTAAATCAATAAATGTTACATTTGAGTAATTTAACACAGCTGACTGACTGGATGTGATAATAGTGAGGCGAAACTTGGAGGTGACCACTTTGTTTTCCCATTATCTCCAAACTACCTTTCTGAAATACGTAATATCTTCATTATGTTTTCAGTAGCCTTTTCTTTCTAAGGATATAGGAAAATGGATATATTGCAGGCATACCTCAGAGATACTGCAGGTTTGGTTCCAGACCACTGCAGAAAAGGGACGTCAGTAAAGCGAGTCACATGAATTTTTTTTTTTTGGTTTCCCGGTGCATATAAAAGTTGTGTTTACATTATACTGTATTAAGTGTGCGTAGCATCATGTCTAAAATAACTGTACATACCTTAATTAAAAAATAATGCTGTTGGAAAAATGGCACCGATAGACTCGCTTGACACAGGGAACAGCACAGTATATGAGAAGTGTAATGAAGTGAAGCACAATAAAATGAGATATGCCTGTATAGCCATGTGCATCAGTGTGTGTTTTTAGATTCAGGTATAATCATATTCTTGCCATATGCTGGGGTAGTCAATGAAAGATGCCTCCACTTTTAGAAATTTAAATTTTTTCACCTATGTTGGTAATAAGAGCATATATAATAATAATCAAGAACTAAAAACTTCCATTAATAGAAGTTTAGGTTTTTAAAATCAAAAGGGACTTTTTAAATACTTGTTTTACATTTTTTAAAAAGATAATGCATATAGCTGGTGGCTATAATCACCATACCATAATCATTACCATAATCATTCAATCTGGTAATATGTAACAAACTATAAAACAAAAACGCAGAAATGCAAAATTATTTAAATAAGGCTGTTTGTTTGTAATAGCAAAAAAATTAGAAGCAGCTCACATGCCCAACAGATAGATCATTATTATGCAGTCATATATTCCTCAATGGTATGTTCTATTGCTATTTAAAAATAGCTAATCTTACAGATGCGTGTAAAATCTATACAAGACAGTGTTGGATGAAGAGAACAAATTGATTATAGTTATATAAAAATCTATAATAATGACCATCAAAAAATAGTGTAAATTGTAAAGTGCATATTTTATGGTAAAGATAAGTGTACTCTTTACTTTTTACTTTGGGTTTGATTCACAGTTTTCTAAGAACAAATACCGGTTTGATCAAAAAGTATTTTTTCTTGCATTTATTTGAATGTAGATACTAACCTCTAATCCTTGCGAGTGTTGTTGAAGAGTGAATTTCTTTTTGTCAGTTTTCATAATGAGCTATTCAGTTTTTTTTAGTGGCATGATTTTTTGTATTGTTTATATCCCTGGAGTAATTTTGGTATCAGTTACTAGATATTCTATTTCTAAACAGTTACCTGACCTTAAAGATGCTGAAGCCGTTCAGAAATTCTTCCTCGAAGAAATACAGCTTGGTGAAGAGTTACTAGCTCAAGGTAATTAATATTCATTAAAAGACTAGGAAACAAGATACAATTCTTCACACTAATATAAACTTATGGTGATGAGGGGCTCTTTTAATGTAGTGTGGCTATTTTTTTAGAAGATACTGTAAACATTTCAAGACAAGTTTTTAGGCATTTAATAATATGAGACATTTAATTTAATAATATGAGGACAATAAGTAATCTTTACAAATGAGGTTGCTTTTAAGTACTTTAAAGAATACAGTCATAGTGTAATATATAAATAGTAACTGAAAGAATATCTGGGAGTGTAATTCCCTCAACTCCATCTAATCTTCAGGTCTTTTCTAGTACTTATAGGAAGGAATGGCTAATATAATAAGTCCCAGAGAAGGTTAATTTATCTGATCAGAAGTATTTATAAATATTTCTACTGTCAAGTTAACTTTTATCTCAAAGTAGCTTTGAAGTAGTTGCTGTCATTAATAAAAATAGTATCAAGTGTCAACTTGTTTTCCTTATTCTCACTGTTATAATAGATTTAGATAGTATTGAATACATGATGCAGGTCATTTGTGGGGGTTTTTTTTTCTTTTTTTTATGGGGAGAGATTAAAGATTTACGATGGTGATATTACTTTTTATCATGTCTCCCATTTCATAAGAAATAATTCTTGAAGGAGGTAAGGGAGGCAGTAATTGTTTTTTATTTGAATGGTATAGTAAGCTGCTAATATTTATAAATTAAAATGGAAATGTCTTGTTAAGAAGTAATTGACTTTTTTCGCAATATAAGAAAAATATGAAGTTTAATCATAGGGCAAGGTAAAGCACTTAAATCCTCATAAGGATCATTTGAGAGGCTATGATTATATTACTTTAATATCTGAAAAGAAAAATAAGCATGTATAATAATATGTGTCTAAGGATAGAGCGTATCTTTGGGTTAGATTGGAGATCCATGTACTGTGGGCATCTGTCTATTTGTCTTGAGCCTTTAGATCCAGATGGAAAAGAAACGTTAACTCGTGGTGGTGGGGGGATGGGGGGGTGTCAAGGAAGGATAGGGAAGAGTTGTTCTTTTTCCCAAGCTTGTGTTGTTCCCGTTTCAGCCCAGCACACCCAGAGGGGTACCTCACTCAGCTGCCAAGCTGCCTTTTCTTCTGGTGGAATCTACCAACCCAGCCCGAGGTAGAAGACTCAGGTGGTTAGAATTTGGGAAAAGTAAGCCATGAGAAAGCATAAGCAGCTTAGGCAGTGAGCTTCATTGCTTGGCAAGGCCTCCTTCGTCCAGGGGTCTTCCGTAAGCATAGTCGATTAGCTGAGCAAGATCTCATCTCAGGATATGTGAATGGGATCGAAGCTGCAAGGGCAGAGAGGAAACGGTTTGTTTCTCTTGCACAGAATTGCTGTGGTTCATGAGTGGTTTCCAGTGTGTTTAGAAGTTTTAGGAGGTGTCTCAGAGGATCCCCTGTGTTCTACACATACCACTCTGGTATAGCCACTCTATTTCCGTTTAATAATCAGAATTCATATCCTCAGACAACAGTGTGATCCCATCTATTGCCTGTAAGTTCAGTGGCATGAAGATTCAGTGGCCATGTGGCATCTTAATTTCCAAGTCAGTGGAGCCATTGTGTCCCCGATGGAAGTCCCGTCCTATGTGGAAGACCTAAGTCTTACATTTTCCATTTTTAATGCTTCTTTGTAGAGTTAATGCTTTCTTCAGTTTGAATACTTCAAGTGAAAATGCTAGGTAGCAGGCAGTTCGTTCTCATTTACCAGTCTTTAGTCCCTTATTTGGTCACATTCTTACTCAGGGGTTGGAAAACTTTGTTTACTGGTTTATTTTATTTGTTTTGTTTTTTTTAAGTTTAATTTAATTTTAATTTTTTTGGTTTATTATAAATGATACTACTCAGCAGCAGCCAGATGGAAGAGATGCATAGGGTTAAGGGGTGGGGAACTTTCATGCCTTCTCTGGAGGTGCCACCCTCCTAGTAGTTTGATGTATTCAGCAACCCAGAAGCTCAGGAAATAATTTCTTGACATAATCAGAATTTGTTCAGTTTCACAGAAAGAGTTACAAATGGCACAGTCCCTACATTAAATTGCTAACAAACTAAGATTAAAAATGAGTGAGTAGGAGAACCAATGAAGAAGTCTACAACAGAAAATGAGTTAGCTACCAATCAGGGAAACGTTCTCACGTCTCCTTCAGGCTGCACCTTGAACTCCCTGAGAGGGGGCCTAGGCACTGGGGAGGGGAGAGCATTCTGCTCGACACAGCGGTGTTTCATACCAAATGGCGACTTCCGTCTTGTAACACTTGGCTTGTTCTTCCTGTGCTGTGTCATAAAGGGATTATATGATGCTTTCAGTGCTGTTGGTATTATAAAACATACCACTTGATATCTGGCTGTCAGGTCAGCAAAAGTTGTAGCAGCATCACCTGTGAAGGAAACTCAAGATGGCAAGTTGACTGCAATTGAGGTCCTGTAAATGTATGAATGTATCCAGGCTTGTTTGGCATTGTTTGCTGTTGGATCCGCAGAGAGGATGACTGCCAGTGATGACTAGGTTCAGAAGAGATTAAAGGCCTTTAGGGTGTCTGCTTACATGTGGTGATATTCATATAGTATAAGGGATTAGTTTAAAGCGAAATTGGGCCTGTCTGCCTCAGTCCCCCAATCTTCCAGTTCTCTTTTCTCATAGAAAATATTGTTTCATTGTTAGCAATTTCTTACGTATTCTTAGTATATAAATAGTAATAAACTTGGACATTTCTTTTTTTTTTAACTTGGACATTTCTGTACCTTATTTTCCCCCCTTTGTATGTGTGTTGGAGTCCCTTCAATATCAGTACATATAATCTGACTCATCCTTGTTAATGGCTTCTTAATCAGTTATACGAGTGTACTGTATTTTCTAGGTTTTACTTGCACAATGTTTTTGGTCATTATCACTTGGAGATACAGTGAAGACTTTAGGGTTGAATTTTGGACAAAGGCAAAGGCTTTTCCAGTCTCATGTTATGTTTATGTAAATCTTCCAGGTGAATATGAGAAGGGTGTGGACCATCTGACAAATGCAATTGCTGTGTGTGGACAGCCACAGCAGTTACTGCAAGTGTTGCAGCAAACTCTTCCACCACCAGTGTTCCAGATGCTTCTGACTAAGCTCCCAACAATTAGTCAGGTAAAGATTTGAAATGTTATGAAATAAGTGAGTAGAATCTGAGAGTTAAATGTTTAGGGACATTGGCATTTTACAAAGGAGCCTAGTGAACATGATGACATCATGAAACTCTCCTCCATGTAATGAAAATAGTACAGGAGATGTCAGTGCTTGACATTTTCTTCCCTAAGAGAAAAGCATCCAAATGAGGGGGCATAAAATCTAGTGATTGTGCCCAAGAGGTCGATTAGGAAATATGTCTCTTAGTGTTAAATCTCAGGCCTTAGTATTCAAATCATCAAATTCAGGCCACTCCCAGCTACTTTCTGAACCTAGCTTTCTGCCTCTTGTGTGAAACCACGCATTCAGTTAAGGGGCCTGGCAGAGGACAGAGGAGCCAAGATGGCATAGCTTGGAAATCAGATCAGAAAGGGCTATGGGTTCCCTCTGATCTCACTTGTCTGAAGGCCCCAGTGTCTCTGCTTCTACTGAGGTGGGCTTCAAGTTTGGAGCTATTCAATTACATCCCATTTAAATAAGAGATTAAGCTTAACTTAAGAGTTAATTAAAATGCATTCCATTCAATTTAAATCCTTCTCAAGGAGCCTGAATGAATCTACTTTTTGGAATATCATGTCTATTAAATGAATTTTCATCGTTGATATAATTAAAAGTTAGTAAAATGACTGGTTAATTCTTTAAACTCATCTTTACAATTCTTTAAACTCACCTTAACTCATCTAGATTGGAAAGGGACTGAAAAGAAAGAGGTCCTAAAGATTTAAGGGAATGGACCTTGAGTCTGTCATACAGAGTGTAGTAAGTCAGAACGAGAAAACCAAATACTGTATACTAACACATATATATGGAATCTTAAAAAAAAATGGTTCTGATGAACCTAGGGGCAGAACAGGAATAAAGACACAGACGTAGAGAATGGACTTGAGGACACGGGAGGGGGAAGGGTAAGCTGGGACGAAGTGAGAGAGTAACATTGACATATATACACTACCAAATGTAAAATAGATAGCTAGTGGGAAGCAGCTGCATAGCACAGGGAGATCAGGTCAGTGCTTTGTGATGACCTAGAGGGTGGGAGGGAGGAGATACGGGGATATATGTGATATATGTATACATACAGCTGATTCACTTTGTTATACAGCAGAAACTAACAAAACATTGTAAAGCAGTTGTACTCCATTGAAGATGTTTTTAAAAAAAAAGGATTTAAGGGAAAGGGTTGGAAAACCAAGGAGTTTTAATCTTTTTTATTTTAGACTAACGTGGTTCCCAGTCAATTGTCAGAATCCTCTGTCTAAGATTATCTGTCTTTTGAAAGACAGCATAGCATAGTGCTTTTGGAAAATTGACCTGAGCGTGATGTCTTTGTATAATGACTGTGACCATTTACAGGCAGAAAAGGGAAATGTTTGGAGGATAGAATGATCACTACAGCACTAATTGGTATTTGTTCCTGTGGGAGTGAAAAGAAATCTTAAATCCTTTTTGGTTTTAGTTACAAAATTGACTAACATGTAACACGATATAATGTTATGGTTCCTTTGTTGACTTGAATTTTGAGATGGGACTGACAATGATCATTATTTTCTCAGATAAAAACAACGTATGAAGTGTTAAATGTTGATATCTCAGTATGGGTAAACCTCAGCAAGATTTGATTCAGAGATTTGATACAAAGAGCATTTTATGTTGAACTTAGAATCCTGATTAAATGCTTATCATACTTCTAAAAATTAAAAATTCTTTTCTCTTTCAGAGAATTGTAAGTGCTCAGAGCTTGGCTGAAGATGATGTGGAATGAGAAATAAATGTCAACATAATAATCTCAATTAAAAAATATTTTTAAAATCTTAACTTGGAAGATGATCAGCTCTGGGGGAGTAAGGGCAAATAAGCTTGTTATGGACTGTCCTACACTGAAATCTACCAAAGTTAATTTTTACTTTGTGTAGATCCATTTGTCTGTTTTATTTATTTTTCTCAGTGAAAAGTGTATTTTGATAGGTTTTCATTTTATAAATACACTCAGTTACCGAAATATGGATTTTGTTTATTCCTAAAACGTGCAATTAGAATGTACATATATAACATCACGTTACTTACATTAAAAATACCCAATGCTCAGTTTTGAAAGATAGGCCAAAAAAAGTGTAGAAGAAAACTGAAGAATGCACTTTTTTCTTTTAAGCTAGTGCAGTTCGCTGTACATCAGATGATTGGATGGAAACTTGATTGTGTATTAAAACTGAGCATTAAAATCTTTAAGAGATTCTTTCCATTTAATCTCTTAAATATGTCTAATGTGCTGCTGTGCTATAATAACTTCACTCCCACCGTTGATTAAATCAGTGGGCCTAATGTGTTCCGGATATTTATCTCCTTGTATTTTAGATATGTGTAGTTGCAAATAGCACCAGGAATTAGATCTGTGTACACCCTTAATCTAGCTGAGTAAGCTTCGCCAGTTAATGTCTGCCTGCATTTGTAAAATGAGGGAATTGGTCTGCTGATTCAGCTTCTAATTCCTTTGGTTCTGTTTAGCATTTTCAAATCCCTTTTTCTGAGGGATATATCTGTTTGGGCAACTAGCCCTTGCATTTTTTAATACTCTGAATTTTGCATGCTTGCCTGACTTAGTATTTCTGAATTGATTTTTTTTTTTAAGGTATAACTTGTGTTGATTTTCACTGAAATCATGGTTCTGTCACTACTTTTGTAAATTAATCTGAAATTTAACCTTCAAGGTAACTGGGACAGTATGCTTGTAAAAGTGTGTGTTCCCCTTTGCTTTTATCGTCAGTGTACCTCCTGAATCCCCTTCCAGCCTGATTCACTTATCTTGTTATGGGAATAAGGTATAACTTTGTGGCTGAAGACTTGCAAAGAATGAAGATAATGGGACCTTTTATTCTCAAAATAGTGACATTATCTGCAGCCACAGATTCAGTATCAGACCTGAGAATAAAGATCCTTGGTACTTAGCGGTGTCTGTTGAGCATTTCTCGTACCGGTTGCCTTTATTCTGTCTGAATGTAGAGAGACCTTTTCTGTGTATTGGACATTTTATTTTGTTTTTCTTAAAAACTTTAACTGCAGGGTTTTGTGGTGGTTGGGATGTAGTGGGAAGAGTTTGGAGTGTGGTTCTAGTTTCTGCCTCTTGGATAGCTGCCAGCCTTGGGCAAGTCCACATGACATCTCAACTCCAGTATTCTAATCTGTAAAATAAGAACATCAGACTAGGTCCCTTGCACATTAAAGGACTCTTCCTCAGGAACCTTCCAGGTTTGTGATCCTGAACCATAAACAGTGTGCTTTTTTCAGTGACAAGCCTGCATGCTTTTTGGGGAGTGAGGTGGAGTGGGGTGACCAGTTCAAACATGTGTTGGTAGGTTCATTTTCCTAGTAGGATCCCAAATCCAAAATAGTATAGTGGTGATTGGTCAGTGATTGACCGTGTAGCTAGGAAACACTCTTCTGTCCTGCATCTTCCCAGATGGGATGGACTTGGGGCAGTCAGAGGGACTGTAGGTGGGGAAAGAGCAAGGGGCAGACAGCTTGGCAAGAGAGGAATGGACCCAGGAAAACTTAAGGACTGGCTGGAGGAGTGTGAGGGGTCAACTTAGGTTTATTTTAGGAGGAAATGAAGACTATGTGCCCTTGTGAACTGTAGTGCACCCCAAGCTGGGTATCACTTGGCTTTCTGAGAAATAATCAGCGTTAATGCTTATTGAAGGTAGTGATATCCTTACTTTAGAGCTGATTATGCCAAGTACATCTTATTTGAGTGACAGCTTTGGTGCTTTAAAATTAGGTACCACTTTTTTTTGTTTTTTTTTTTAGGTACCACTTTTGAAGGCTAGTAGCTATGTTGTGTTAAAAACAACAACCAATACCAAAAAAGTTTTTTCCGTCTAGACACGTAATTGCTGAACACTGTTTACTATCTAAAGTTTTACACGGTGATGGAACCAGGCGGTGGGGATGCTGGCTGAATGGTGCTCAACCCAAGATTTAAGTAGAGTGATAATAGCTTGGTTGTTCCCATGTGCTAATGTTGCAGCACACTTAGGTCTTTGGAAATGGAAATGTTAGTGCACATTGGCATGCTTCCTTGGGTAGAGATCTATTGTTTTGGTTCTACAATTTGTGCTTAAATTCTTCAACTCTTATTTGGTTGGTCTTTATGTTTTCTAACTGCTAAAAACTTCTTGGAACTTCTCGCACTGTGCATCCATTCTTTTCCTGAGTTCTTGGATCATCTTTACAGTCGTTACTTGAGCTCCTACCAGTAGATTGGCTATCTCCACTTTCCTACTAAATTTATATCTAAATTCACCATATCTGTATCTAAATTCACCAGTTCCACAGCTGTGAAAACTCCAGGCCTTGCCTTCGTTTCTGATTCTCGGAGTCGCTGGCACCCTCATGGTCCCTCGTGCCTCTGGCTTCCGGGTCTGCGTGTGCTGTCTCTGCATCAGCCTCTATCAACCCATACGTAGTAGCTTAGTTACGTTTCTCGACCTGGGAGAAGTGGCTATCTGTGGGAGATGTCCTGTGTGTCCCAGTACAGGACCAGGGTAGGTTCTGAGCTGTGTTTGCAATCAGTAGTTCCCGGCCGCTGCGGTCTGCCCCCTGGTGGCCGAGGCTGGTCTAGAGGTTTGTGCGCGCTTCCTGCCGGTGCCCGGAAGGGGAGGGGCTGGTGCCCGCCCGCTGCTGGGCGGGCTGGGTCTAGGCCTAGGCCTAGGGGCGTGTGTGGAGGTGGCCCTGGGCTCCAGTCGAGGCGGCCTGTCAGCTCATGGGTGGGGCTGGGTGCCCGCCCTGTGGGTGGTTTGGCCTGAGGCGCCCCGGCGCTGGAGCCTGCAGGCTGTTGGGTGGGACCAGGTCTCCGGGACCAAGGACCCAAAATGTCTGCCAGCAGCATTTATGACCCCAGAGAGAGCCGCAGACGCCCGCCGCCTCCCCAGGAGACCCTCCAAGACCCGCAGGTAGGTCGGGCTCAGGCTGCTCTGCAGTCATGCCGTTGTCACGCGAGGGAGCTTGCGTGCGCCCTCTCGGAGCGGAGTCTCCTCTTCCTTCCCCCTGTCCTGTGGGGCTCCTGCGATCGAGTCGCACCGGTCTTCACAGCCAAATGCCGGGGGCTCCTCCCGATGCCAGACCCCCCCGGCTGCGGAGCCTGGCGTGGGGCTCCGCGCTCACGCCGGGGCGAGGCTCTGCGATGTAAGTGTCCTCTAGCTGGGGTCGCGCGCTCAGGTGGTGTGGGACTTGATGGTGGCGAGAGGGCGTCCCTCCGACCTTCTCGTGCTTTGTTCTTTATGTCTTTGGGTGTAGACTGTCTTCTGGTAGCTGCTAGTCGTTTTAATCGACGGTTGTTCAGCAGTTGGTTGTCATTTTGTTGTGCTCGTGAGAGGTGAGCTCTGGTTCTCCGCCGTCGTCTCCACAGTTTGTACTCCAAGAGCACTTAAAACGGGGGCTTACCTGGCAGTATCAGCGCTGTTCTGTTAGATAAATAGAACTTAGGTTCACACCTCACTTCTGTAAAGTGTGTAAAACCTGGCACAGTGTGTGTGGTGGGCAGTCGGTAAACATTTGAGTCCTCTTCCTCCTCAGTAAACTTGGTGGTTTCTCACGTTGCCTGCCTTTCTGACCTTGTTGACTCAGCCTATGGACCAGAGTGTGTGTGAATGTCAACGCAGAAGAGATTTTTCAGAAAATTGGTATATCGTGCAGATACACAAAATTTCCTTTCTTGTAACGTAAAAAATGCAGTTTTATTATTGCTTGTGCCTCAGCTGCTTAAGTGATATTAAAGGGCTTGGAGAAAATTTTGGCTTGGTGTATGTTTGCAGAAGTGAATTCTGCTGAATTTGATGATTCAACGTAGAATCAAGTTTCTTGGTTACCATCCCTTTGAGAAAGTTGACAGCTCTGCAGCTTCTCCCCAGGAAAATGCACACTTGCCTTTGACTTAAGGGGGATTACAGATCCCAGGTTAAGAACCCCTGCTTTAGTGTCAACAGGTGAGGATTCTGTAGTAGTGTTTTCCCAACCTTAGATGTATCAGAATCATCTGATTCCGACGGAAGCCTTGTTAAAGCAGATTGCTGGGCCTGACACGTTGCTGGCCAGCAGGTCTGGGCCAGGAACACGTATCAGTCAGCATTTCTAGCAAGTTCCCTGGTTTTGGTGACGTTGCTGGTCTCGGGTCATGAATGTGACGCAGACGGTGACGCTCAGTGGTGAAGTGGAAAATGTGAATAGGAAATCCTTATTAGAGAACACCAGCTGTGATAAGGTCACAGATGATGTACTGTATGTAGCATTCTAAAAGTGAGACATGTGCTTAAAAAAACCTGCCGACTGTAGCGGAATGTAATTATTTGGGAGCTCCCAGTACAGACCATCAGTTATCAGACTTTATGTTCAAGATAGGCCAGGCCATTAAAAAAATGCATTTTAGGAATTTTTTTCAGAAAATAACCCATCGACTAGACAGGTCAACTAAACAGAAATCACATTCCCTAAGCGTGTAAGTTGTGAGTTTTTAAGTTTTTACTCCACATTTATGTCTTTGAGTGAATCAAATGGATTCTCTCCCTTTTTAGATTCAGGTTTTCTGGAACATCGTATATATATATATATATATATATATATATATATATATATATGTACACACACACACACACACACACATATATATATAAAATGTTTATATAAAATGTTTATATAGATTGTTTAAATACTAATTATACTATGTATTTAAATTACATAATAACTTGTATAATATAATTTTGGGGGTGCTAAATCCTTGTTTAATTTCCACTAATATTGATAAGGGAGTCAAGTACTTTGACATAATACTGACAAAGAAGCTAGAGGTGGGGAGTGAAGGGGAGAAAACGGGGACGAGAGGCTGTGGTGAAGCTGGAGCTGGATCTGAGAAATGGAGTGGTGCCTGGCACTCAGCATGCGTCTCCGTGTGTCGTGTGCCCGCGTGTGCTCTGCACGTTCAGAGAGAGAGCCAGAACAACTGCATCCCCCTGGAAGTTCACCGAAGTCCTCAAATCCAGGTACCGCTGCCTTTTATCACATAAGAAAGTAGACTGAGCTGGCCTTTCAGTTTGTTCCTTGGTTGAGTGGGCATCTTTGAAGTTATAAAACCAGCGCCTGTCTCAGTTGAGCCAGAGTAATACACCAGACTAGTCCCCAGAGAGCCTGAACATACTGACTCAGTGACCTCTGGACGGTGTTCACATCACACATGCAATTGCTCCTGCTACTCACCATCTGAAGAGGACAACTTTGGTTGTCAGCAGAGACTGATTCTTTTCTAGACCTCTTTTTTTTTTTTTTTTTTTTTTTGTGGCCACAGTGCTTGGCTTGTGGGATCTTAGTTTCCTGACCAGGGATTGAACTTGCACCCTCGGCAGTGAAAGTGCAGAATCCTAACCACTGGACTGCTATGGAATTCCTCATTGACCAATTTTATCCATACCCCATTCCCAGAGAGCACTGCAGCGGTTTATAAAAGCTTCCTTTGCAATTCCCTGTATTGATTAGGACCCTAGTAGCAAGTATAGACACCCAACTTGAATAAGCTTGAGAAATAGTGGCATTTGTTAGCTCCTCAGGAAGACCTTTACGATTAGCACGAGGATCTCCACACCAGGACAGCTCCTTCCATCTCCGCTTCTCACTGGGCTTGTGTCATTTCTACAAACGGACTTAAAGAGGAGGCTGGAGCTCTGGGCCCTGGCCGCTCCAGGCACATGTGCATGATGACAGTCACACTTCCTGAGCTCTAGAATGTATTAACTCGCGTCTCCTTACAGTCTTACAGGTGTGCCCGATGTTGCATGGTAAGTGGAAGATTCAGGATTTATTGAAGTAAAAATTGTGTATGTATATTAAATTAAATATATAAGATGTACAGTGTGACATTTGATGTCTGTAGCCCTTGTGAAATAGTTACCACCGTCCAGCTAGTTAACATCTCCATCACCTCACATAGTTCCCTTTTCTTGTGTGAGTGCTGAGAATACTTAAGACCTACCCCCTGCAAATTTCAGGTAAATATTAACTACAGTCACCATGAGATATGTTAGATCTCTGGAACTTATTCATCTTATAACTGAAAGTTTGTACCCTTTGACCAACACCTCCCCTTTTCCCCTGTCCCCCAGCCCCTGGTAACCACCATTCTATTCTGTATTTCTATGAGTTTTGATTTTTTTCAGATTCCACATATAAGTGAGATCATGCAGTATTTGTCTTTCTGTGTCTGGCTTATTTCTCTTAGTCTAATGTTCCAAGTTCATCCATGTTGTTGGAAATGGCAGAATTTCCTTTTGTAAAGGTGTGTATCACATTTATCCATTCATCCACTGACAGACACTTAGGTTATTCCCGTGTCTTGGCTCTTGTGAATAATGCGGCAATGAACATGAGGGTGCAGATACCTTTTTAAGATAGTGATTTCATTTCCTTTGGGCTTAATACCTAGAAGTGGAATTGCTTGATCATGTAGTACTATTTTTAATTTTTTGAGGCATTTCCATACCGTTTTCCATGTGGCTGCACCAGTTTACATTCCCACTAACGGTGCACAAGGGTTCCCCTTTCTTCATGTCCTCGCCAACACTTGTTATCTCTTGTCTTCTTGATGAAAGCCATTCTAACAGGTGTGATACTCATTGTGGCTTTGATTCACATTTCCCAGATAACTAGTGATGTTGAGTGCTTTTTCATATACTTGTTGGCCATTTGGTTATCTTTTTTAGAAAAAAATGCCTGTCTAAGCCCTTTGCCTATTTTTAAGCTGGGTTATTGTTATTTTGCTATTGAGTTGTATGAATTTCCTTATATTTTGGGGGTATTAACCCCATATGAGACATATGGTTTGCAAATATTTTCTTCCATTCCGTTGGTTGCCTTTTTCATTTTGTTCCGTTGCTATGCAGAAGCTTTTGGTTTGATGTAGTCCTATTTATTTATTTTTTTATTTTGTTGTTTGTACATTTGGTTCAAATTAAAAAAAAAAAAAATCATCACCAAGACTGATGTTGAGGGGCTTCTCCCCTAATTTTACTTCTAGGAGTTTTACAGTTTCCAGTCTACATTTAAGTCTTTAATCCATTTTGAGTTGATTTTTGCATATGGTATACGGTAAGGGTCCAGTTTCATTCTTTACATGTAGATATCCAGTTTTCCTCACACCATTTATTGAAGAGACTGATCCTGTGTATTCTCAGCACCTTTGTTGAAGATTAGTTCACTGTAAGATTCAGGACTTGAATTAGGAAGGGCGACTTGCACTGTACTTGGCTACCTTACCTATTTGATAGGGTAAAGGAGGAGGACTGGGGTGTTTCTGTTTCTGTTTCTGTTTTTAAAGAATGGGGGTACTTTTCACCAAAGGTGAGAGATATGATGAGCAAACAGGACCAAATGGCCACTATATCATTGAAGTTGCACTTGGAATGGATGCCTGTTTCTTGTGAGAATACAGAGCCTGAGGAGTTGAAAGCACAAAACATCACTGAAATCTTACATCTTTTTTAAAAAACGAGTGCTTTCTGCTTTATAATTTTGCAATGTCTGAGATAAAAATCTCTGCCATCTCCCAAGTTACTGACATAAAGCTAATGCTTTGGGAAGGTTGCCATGACTTCTGAGCTCCTGTCACAGACTGGACCAGATAAGTGGGAACAGAGTTTGGAGAGCAGATCATCTTGGGGGTGTGGGATGAAGTTGGGCGAGAGCCAGAGACCATGGGGACTGGGGCTCAGGGCTGGGAGTGAGCCTCTGCCGGGACTTGCTCCTCTCTTGGCGTCTCTTTCCTGGAGATTCTCCCCAGTTTCTCCCACTTTCCTGGGCGACTTCGTTCTCTGTGGCTGAGTGGCGCCTGTACCCGATGACCCCCTCCTGAGCTCAGGCGGGTATGGCTGCCTGCTTGCTCAGCATCATGTGGATGTCCACAGTCACCTCAGATGACATGTGCAGAGCTGACTTCATTCCACTGAACCTGCTCCTGCTGAACTGCCCTCTGCCTGGCTGTTTCCTGCTCACCACATTCCATCAGTGACCAAACCTGCCCCTCCTCTTTTTTTTTTTTAAACTTATTTATTTATTTTTGGCTGTGTTGGGTCTTGGTTGCTGTGCACGGGCTTTCTCTAGTTGCGGCGAGTGGGGGCTACTCTTCACTGCGGTGTGCGGGCTTCTCATTGCGGTGGCTTCTCTTGTTGCGTAGCACGGGCTCTAGGTGCGCGGGCTTCAGTAGTTGTGGCTCACGGGCTTAGTTGCTCAGCGGCATGTGGGATCTTCCCGCACCAGGGCTTGAACCTGTGTCCCCTGCATTGGTAGGCGGATTCTTAACCACTGCGCCACCAGGGAAGTCTTGCCTCTCTTCTTACTATGTCCCTAATCCATTCACTTCTCTTGACCTCACTGTCACTCTCTTGAGTCATTTATCTATATAGTTACTGTACAGCCTCATCCCCTCTGATCCATCCTGCTGCCTAAGGAATTATTGGGAAACATTTTGTCCCTCATGTAACATCCAAGCCCCTTATAATCTGACCTGAGTAATTAACTCTCTAACGTCATTCATCACATGTCCTCCTCCCCTCCCAAACACGCAGAAACAGAAGTTCTGGTCAAACTGAACTAACTTCCCCCAGAAGTACCTTCCTTTGCAGCTAGGATCCTATCTATTGCCTCAGGGCTTTTGCACATGATATGTGCCCGGTGCTAACCGCCAAGGATCTCTGGATAAACAAAAGAGTCCCTGCCCTCACTGACTTTACCATCAGGTTGAGAGAGAATTAGTGAAGGCTTCCTAGGTGCAGGGGTAGGTGCCCTTTGTTGGAGATTCTGTAGAACCCTGGGATATTCTTAACCGTGGCATTTACCAAGATTACTGTAATTTCTTGGTAACTTGGCCCTCTTTCCTACTAGACCACTCCTAATCCTAAGGACGTATGTCTTACCGACCATTGGATTTCCCAGCATAAAGCATACTTAAATGCTTAGTAAATATTTAATGGATGAATGGAGATTCAAATGGGCAGAAGTTGGTTGGGAATTTTTCACAATGAAATTAATATAAAAGATTCTTTGACATTACACATGCAGGGTAAGTGGAAGGAAAAAAGCATATGATTGTGAGGAGTGATGAAGTCTATTTTAAAAGCTGCTTACTAAGTCACTGGGTTAGAAATAACACAGTTTGAGAATAGAAGGGAACATATCTATTTAGTTTTCCTCATATTTCTTGACAGCCTCCTGGCTTAACAAAAGGCCAAAAAAAATTTTAAAGCAAATCTGGCAGCCATTGAAGTAGCATTTATAAGATTAAAAAAAGCAACTCAGAGTCATTCCAAACTGTTCATCCTTTCATTGAAAGCTTGTCAAATGTGGGGTGAATTATGTGTAGTTATCACTTAAATCTGTCATTCTGTGGACAGTCCATACTGTGCCCAGTGCCTTTGAAAGGACAGGAGTGTTTCGTTTTGTTTTTTACCTATCCTTTGAGCAGGGAGAACTTTACATAGCAGTCCAGGGAACTTGGAAGGCTGGGAATCTAACCTGTATACTTTCACAGATGACTCATTTTGAAATTCACTTTATATTCAGGAAAAATGCTAGCTAAAATGACCATGCCCTCACTAAACGTTTGTGATGAAAGACAAGACTTTCCAAATTTTCTTTAATTTCCTAGGTACTACATTAGACATTCAGCAAGCTCCATTTAAATAATATTACTACTTATAGTAATATTTTGAGTGACTGTAGTCTCAGTCATAGGTATTGTGGTTTGTCATGTACTGGCTGTCTGATGGTAGGTCCTTTAATTTCTTGGGTACTTCATTACTTAGGAATACTTTCTGAGTCTTGGGTCCTCATCAGTAAAATGGACAAAAAGTGAAATGACGTATTATAATCATTTGCTTATATGCTTTCTTCGCTGATAGACCAGGAGTTTTCTTGACATAAGAGCTAGATCTCATTTTCATTTGGATCCTGAGTATCTACTCTGGCTTGTCAATAGGCAGATAGTAAATATTTATTGAACTGAAGTCAAAGAGGATGGACTCGTTAATTTGACCTGAATTAAAATATTCTAGCACCTGACAAAATTAGAGATGGCTTTCCTTTCTGGGCTAGGCCTTGCACTGATTCTTTTAATTAAATAGAAGTTTCAGGATGGGATGAGAGGTCAGCGTAAATGTTTTTACTACTCTTTTATTTTATCAAAGACAATGCCAAGCAAAATTCAGATATTTCTGTTAATGCTTTCAGGTCTCCGTTAAACTTGAGATTTCTTCCTAATGCTCTTGCACCCAAATATTCCTTGATTTTGAGAATAGGCACAGGTGTTTATCTGAGGCTCACACTAAATTTGCATGGAGTGGAAGAGGTGGAAGGGGAGGTGTCCTGACGCCTAATTTCCTCGCAGAGAAATTGTTGGCCCATAGTCCTTACATTTGGGCCTGTGAGAGGGGGTGTATTTCTCTTGATGGTCAGTAGAAACACAAATTGCCCAGCCAGTATGCTTTCTAAATAAAGGACTTTGAACTGGAAATTTGCAGGATTTACATGCTCTTTCTTCTGCCACATGCAACTTCTCTCCTGCAGAAGGTTATACAGATCTTACTGTACTTGCTTAAGAAAATAGACAGAATTAATATTCTACCTGTTTCCTATGAAAAAGGAAAGATCATTCCCTGTGAAACCTCGAGGTGATGGGGTTAGCTGTCAGGATGCACGCAGGGAGGTGGGGAAGCTGAGAGCACCGAGTCATCTCGGGGCGGGGGGCAGGGAGGTGCGTGCGTGGCGGGGTTGTCACTCAGTTGCATTGATTCCTCCTCATCTGGGATGCGCCACAGGCCTCGGCAACCTAGATAGCGCATCTTCAGGTTACGTCTTATGTCTCGTCTTCTCTGTGCATCTCACGTTCATCATACCTGCTGAGAGAGGCTCTGGATTGTCCTATATTGGAGAGTCACACAGAGACACCTCAGAGGCCATTGACCTCTCGTGTCGCCTCATCCACGGTGGCCTTGAGCTTGGTCAAATCAGAACAGCTTGGGCTGGCAAGGCTGGTTTCCATTCTACATTTCTGGGCAAGCCAGTCCTTTTATGCAGAAGATCTGCCTAAAGCTACTCTCCAAGGGAGGCTATCTGCTAGGAGGACACCTAAAGCTCATGGGTTCCTTTTCAGGGCTGACAACGTGCCTCAAGTCTGATCTCTTTTAAGAGATATTTAGAATATTCTGCCTTCCTAAGATTTTGCTTCAGAGAAGTAAATAATGGCTGAAAGTAAATGGTACTCCATCTCTGTTGGAGTTCTGGCCTAATCTTACAAGTCTTTTGACTGATTTTAAGAATCATCAGTAATCAAGTGTTCCCTTATTTTAGCTTATCTAATGCTCTCTTTAAATACTAAGTTTTGTAACATAAAAAATATAAACCTGCATTTGTGTAATGTTCTTAACGCTCTAGATGTTTTATCATTGAATTCTCAAAGCTAAAAGGAAGGTAGGCTATTACCAGAGGATATTAACTGAGGCATGGAACTGTGACAGGAGTTGTTCTGAATCACCCGAATTAACGATAGAAATGAGTTCAGGCTCATCTTCCTGGTTTGTACCCGAGCCATCTCAACCATAGGTCATGCTACATCATGATGCTTTGAGGACAGTAAGTTAATAAATATCCTATCTTAACAGGATGCACAGTTAAAAACTTATTTGGTGGTTTTCTCTGGTAGGATGTAAGCTTTAGGACAGCAGTGTTTTTGTTTTTTGTTTTGTTTTGTTTGTTTGTTTTTTACGATTTTTGTTCATTGCTGTATCCCCAGTGCCTAGAATGGTTTCTGGCACAAGATGGACACCTCATTAAAAGCTGGGTTCCCAGGGGTACTAACCAATATGAAATAGTTCTCATAGTCAAGGTGACATCTCCTCAATTATACTTTACCCTGTTACCTCAGCTATCATCTCCCAAAGCCAAGATATTCAAGTTAACTTCAGCATGAGTTAAGATATGTGATAAAAATGATTCAGCATGAGTTAAGATATGTGATAAAAATGACTCCAGGAAGGACTTCCCTGGTGGCGCATTGGTTAAGAATCCGCCTGCCAATGCAGGGGACACGGGTTCGAGCCCTGGTCTGGGAAGATCCCACATGCCGCGGAGCAACTAAGCCCGTGCGCCACAACTACTGAGCCTGCGCTCTAGAGCCCGCGAGCCACAACTACTGAGCCCACGTGCCACAACTACTGAAGCCCACGCGCCTAGAGACTGTGCTCCACAACAAAGAGAAGCCACCCCTCACCGCAACTACAGAAAGCCTGTGCGCAGCAACGAAGACCCAACTACAGCCAAAAGTAAATAAATAAATTTATTAAAAAAATTGATTCCAGGAAACATCTAAGCCAGCCCTGCAAACATCAGCTCTAGAGCCACAGTATGCCTGGAAGGCTCCTATCGTAAACAATATTTACTCTGACTTGTTTAAAATAGTTTATGATTAAAAGTTTTTAGTTTATTCCATGCTGAATAGCATTTTCCAGATACCCTACAGTGAAAAGAATGAGCTCTCAAGTCTAGAAAAAGCATCTCCCTTAACCAATTGTCAAAGGAGTCTGGGGTGCTTTAATTATAGATAATACTCTTCATATACGGAGCTATTGCACCTTGCTGTCCCGGCGGCACGCACGAGTTTTTCTCAAGGATGGACTTGTCAACCACAGATTACTCTTTCAAGCATCTGTAAGCTGGTCATGTTCTGTGCCATGGTGGTGTGTCACCATGACCTCATCTGAAGATGATTTAACGCCGCCAGCTTGCTCCACGGGGGAAATTCCATCTCCATCGCATAGGGGTCACGGCAGCTGAGTTATTGGACACCTGACCAGTCTTTGTGAGAAGCAAATATCAGCAAAGTGTGTGTCCAGTAGTATTTTTACAAAAGCCTCTTCCTGCCTTCTCCCTACACCCACCGAGTCCTGCACTGCCATTGGCTGAGTGATCCCGGCCGCTCACGGGCTCATCTGTCAGGCAGAGGAAGACGCCCGCTCCATCAAGTCAGGAGGAGGGCGGAGAGGACCACGTGTGCTCTCCCCGCTGCTCAGCTTCCCAGCCGGGGCGGGGGCGTTGGACAAGTGATAGAACGCCTCCTGTGAGACGTGCGGGTGCTGAGCGATGCTCGCTGCTGAGCCACGCTGGACGGGACCGCAGCCCCGTGAGAATCCCGTCAGGTTAGAAGCGGAGGCGAAGGAGAGCTCTGGTGCCACCTGGTGGCCGCGTCCCCGCTAGCGGCCCGAGCGCCTGGCCGCGCCCTGTCCCCGGGCTCCGTGGTCCTCCGGGGGCACTCGCCACCCGCTAGCCGGCGACCTGGAGCAGACAGCCCGCAGCCTCCGGGCTCCGGCCCTCGGTTTCCCCTTGCAGGGAAATGTGATTCTGTAATGTATACCGATCACTAATAGCGAAGTGAAAATGCTAGGACACAGAGAGGGAAAAAAAAGTTCAGCCTGGAAAATGTACCAGCATGGCATTTTGTCAAGGCTTGTTTTAGGTCCCCATAAATTAAAATTTTATATGGGAACATGCCAAGTGAGAGAATGTAATTCAGAAAAATAGTTGGAAGGACTGCTGACTTGTCAAAGAAGAGGCATAATTCCAGGTTAATCTTGCTTCAAAGCAGCATATGGATCTTTTATAATAAAGGCAAAGAATAAAATTAATGCATATATGGGGAGTCTAGAAAAATGGTACAGGTGAACCTATTTGCAGGGCAGGAATAGAAACGCAGACGTAGAGAATGGATGTGTGGTCACGGGGGGCAGGGGAGGGTGGGATGAATTGGGAGATTAGGTTTGACATAAATACGCTACCATGTGTAAAATAGATGGCTGGTGGGAAGCTGCTGTAGAGCACAGGGAGCTCAGCTCAGTGCTCTGTGATGACCGAGATGGGGGTGGGAGGGAGGGAGGTCCAAGAGGGAGGGAATATATGTATACATATAGGTGATTCACTTCATTGTTCAGCAGAAACTAACACAACATTGTACAGCAATTATACTCCAATTAAAAAAAAAAAGGAGAAAAATGAGGCAGAGGGTTTCTTTAACTCCTTAACCTCCCAATTCTGTATGATCACCATGCAAAAAACAAACAAAAACTTTAGAATCAGAGTCCTGGGCTTGAGTCCCAGATCTGCCACTTACCAGGGACTTTACCTTCTTTGAGGCTCAGTTGCAAAGAGGAGATAGTATCTTCTCAAAAGGAGAATTAAAACTCCGGCCACACTTACCGTCTACTGTGCCCATACTGTTACCTTTCCCCCTATTCCTATGGATTAGCTGTCCATGCTTCTCTCTGATATCCATCCCCTTTGGACCACTCATGGACATTGCCCAGCAGTTCTTCCTCCCTTAGGCATCCTCAGTTTCCCCCTCTCTACCAGATAACTTGATTGGCACGCAGACATGGTATAATTTCTCCCATGTTAAAAAGATCTACTGGCTCCTCATCCCTGCAGCTAGCTCCCCATTTCTCTTCTCACATTTATATCGTAGAAAAATGTCTCTGAAGTGCTGTCCATACTCACTGTCTCTGCTTCTCCCATTCTGTCGTGACCCACCGTATCAGACTTTTTGCTGCTTTTGCCAAGGAAACCAGTGGCCTCCTCATGCTGAATTCTGGTGTCAGTTCTCAGTCTTTATCTTCTGCGGTTTATTAGCAGTATTTGACATGATCATTCCCTTCTCCTGGAAACCCTCTGTCCTCTTGGCTTCAGGACACTACACTCTCTTAAGTTTTTTCCTGCACTGGCCATTTCCCAGTCTCTGGGGCTCAGTCCTTGTGTGTCTTTTCCAGCTGTGCTCACCCCTAACTGATTTCATCCAGTCGCAAGGCTGAAAATACTATCTGTATATTCTGAATGCTCCCAAGTAGCATCACCAGTCTGGATTTGACCCCTGAACTTCTGGCTTCCGACTTGACATCGATGCTTGCTTGTCTCAGAGACCTCTCAAACGTAACATGTCCACATTGAACTTCTGACCCTCCCTTCCAGGCCTGTTCTCTTTGGGGTCATCTGCATCCTTGTCAATAGTTTCTTCAGCCTTCTGGATGCTCAGGCCAAACATCTTGGAGCCATGCTTGACCCCTCTGTTTCTCTCACACCTCACATCCCGTCTCTTTCTTCCTAGTGTATCCTGAATCCATCATTTCTCACCCTGTCTGCTATCACTGTGGTCCTGCCCTACTGTATTTTTCTCCAAAGCCCATATGTATACTATATTTTTTTTTCTTATTTATCTATTTAATGCCAGTTTCCTCCACAAAAATGCAAGCTCCATGAGGGCTGCTTCCCCTCTCACCCTAGTTTTGTTCATTGCTGTATCCCCAGGGCTTCAAACTGTGTCCTAATTGGTCCTCAACAAATACTGGCAAATGAATGAATGAATGAAGCAATTGGCAGATAGCAGGTGTTTAATAAATGGATAAATGGTAGCTATTATTTTACATTATCTTTCTTAGGTATCTAATATGAATAGGAAATTAAAAGAACAAAATGCACTGTGAAGGAGCCATCAGATACATCCAGAGATGGGATATTGTACTGGACCAGTTTCTTTCAAATAGTCAGTATCTTTAAGAAGGGAGCTGGTGGGGCAGGGGACTGTCCTGGATGAAAATACATTTAAGAGATGGAATTCCCTGGCGGTCCAGTGGTTAGGACTCTGTGCTTTCACTGCCGAGGGCCCAGGTTCAATCCCTGGTCGGGGAACTAGGATCCCACAAGCCTTGCATTTGTAGCACAACCAAAAAGAAAGAAAGAAAAAATACATTTAAGAGATAAAACACCAAATATACTGTGTGGTCCTTGATTGAGCAAAAGAACTTTAAAAGAAAATTTTGTACTATTTGGGGACGATGTTGAAAATTACATTAATTGTATTAGCTGTTTTAATACATAGTTGTGATTATGTATTATAAGCATTTCATTTTTATATAAATATATCCATATATATGAAATTTAATTTTTAGGGGTGAAATGTGATGTTTATAATTTACTTTAAAATACAAAAAGAGAAATACATGAAGCAAAGCTGGCAAAATGTTAATTGTGAAATCGAAGCAATGCACACGTGGGTGTTTGTTACACTATTCTTTCTGTATGTTTGAAAATTTTAATAGAAAAGTTACACAAAGCATGCTGTGAGCTTTAGTGAGAAACTGGTTGCAGCAGACTTCGATGGTGCTATTGCTTCAAAGCGATCCGGGGGCCGGGAACTGCTGGCGAGAGCCCCACGGCTCTGGAGGACTCGTCTTACCTCCCAGGGCCGTGCAAAGGAGCATCCCAGCAGCTTGGCAGGCTCCGCCCCGCCTCCATGCGGCTTCCAAAGTCGAAGGGCCGGCCTGAAAAGCCAGCTGCTGCTCGGAGACAGGCAGCTCTCAGTCAGCTCAGCTGTTGTAGCAAAAGGCCTTTGGTGCCGGGCCAAGCCCAGAGTCGGGAGCAACTCCGACACCGTGTCTCTGGTTTCTAGTAGCGCAGATTTATGACTTTTGGATTTGGAAGGGGAAAAGATTCCTTAAATTCAAGTCAAAAGCTTGCTAGAACCACCCTCCTAAGCGAAACAGAAACAGACGAAAAACTTTCCCTCCGTGCAGGTTTTTTTTTTTTTTTTTTAGCCCCGAGGCTTGAGGGATCTCAGTGCCCCCAGCAGGGTTAGAACCCACGACCCCTGCAGTGGAAGCGCAGAGCCCTAACCACTGGACCGCCAGGGAATTTCGATCCTTCTGTGCAGCTTAAATGGGATAACTCCAGGTGGTGTCGGGTTTTGTGTGACCGTACATTTGAAGGTGCTCTGGGATGGTGTTTTTCCCTGTCTTCAAAGTAAACTTGGGGAATAGTCCATTTTCTCATCATCTCTAGGTTATGGGATTTGGGGGTCATATTTTTTTCTTATTTATACTTTGCTGTATTTTTCAAAATTTCTGCCATCACCACATACTCTTCTCCCAGTAAGCTTTTTGGTCTCTACCTGCAGTATCTGCTGGACCCGTTCTGCTGTGACTAACAAATCCAGATCAAACTGAAGCACACCGGGAATTTGTGGCTTCACAGGCAGGGGTGGGTCTTGGGTACCGCTGGGCCTGGGTGGGGGTCTTTCTCTCTCTTCATCCCGCAGGTCTCCCTCTCGAGTTGGCTCCAATCTCAGGCAGATGCTTCCCTTGTGGTCACAACACAGCTTTAGACTTGCCTCTTTCCAACGTCAAGTCTAGTGGGAAAAATTTCTGGCCCATGATTCCTGGCGAAATGTTCTTTGCGTCTCCTTGGCTCATGTACCCACCTAAAAACCAATGCTGGGGCAAGAAGGATAGAGCAACTGATCAGTTCCTGTCCCCTGAGATGGAGGTAGGACCAAGCACATGGGCTAGGAGAAGGAAAGGTCATTTCCTAGAGGCAATGTGGTGTCCAGTTAGCAAAATGAGGGAATAAATGAATCATAACCAGAAAATCACACATACTTCGTCTTCCTACTCCCAGAAAGGATTTACAATAATGCAGGAAGGAGGACACTTAGGCTAAGGAAACCTGCTCTAACTGAACCTAAAATTTAGCTCTGAGGTTCCTGGCAACCAAGGCAAAAGGGAAAGGCTAACTCATCAGAACGAAAGAGTAAGTTAGGATCAACAGCCCTGAAGATAAAACTTTCCTAAGAATCCAATGCTCAGTTAAGCTGTCCTCTTGCGCTGTCTTCTCTCTCCATTTCCAATGTTTCTTACTGTTTCACTTTTTGTCTCTCTTGGGCAATCTCCACCTTTTTTCTCATGCCGCTGAGATGAGTCCTTGTCCCCTGTCTCTGCCTAGAGCCACCATATGGTCTGTTGACCTTTCTTCATATGTCTGTTGAATTGGAAACCATAAGGACCTCCAGGGACTTAGACTAGTGCTGTGATAACATTTCCTTATGCTCCTGAAGGGAGGGGTTAACCTTAAAACTAAAGGCTAAAAATCCACTGCCCTCGGAGGGTCAGCCCGGAGTTTAGTCCAGTTTCTCTTTTCGAGTCATCTGCCCTCCTTGGACTCTTGGAAAAGGGATACGCTGGATCGGATGCCAACATCCCCGTGTAACTCTGCATAGTGCTTTACGCGGTGGGAAAGTAGAATTCTCCTACTGAACCCCATTTCACAATGTCTTCTGCATCAAAATGGTTTTCAGAGATTTTCTGCCCAGACCACGCAGTTTCTCACAGATCCTAAGCGTTTCACACTCCATTCTTCTTCCTGTGTTGACAGCCGGAGGAAGCACATCTGCTCCGGGGCAGGCGTGGTGCTGGCGTCCCCTGCCCTGTTCTCCCAGGGCAGCCAGCAGCTGCAGATGTGCAGAGGGGCCGGCCCTGTGGGAGCCTTGCTGACAAACACCGCGGGTGCTCTGGGGAAAGAAGAGGTTGACCCCTGTTTCCCACTCCTAGGCTTCAAGTTTACAAAGTAGCTACAGGCAACTGAGGGATCCCAAATATGGGGGAGAGAGGGGCACCTTTTGGCCTTACTCCTGCTTGGGGTCTTTTGTTTCCTAGATTTGTTCTATTTGCACCTTTTTAATTGCCAGCATTTTTTTCTCCCCCCTGGAAAAGGCAGACAGGGGAACAATTTGACTGCGGCAAGGGAATGATTTGTAACTGTTCCTCTATAATCTGTCAAGTCTCTCTTTTGTGTTATTCTTTTTTTTAAAAATTAATTAATTAATTAATTAATTATTTTTGGCTCCTTGGGTCTTCATTGCTGCGTGCGGGCTTTCTCTAGTTGCGGTGAGCGGGGGCTACTCTTCGTTGCAGTGCGCAGGCTTCTCATTGCGGTGGCTTCTCTTGTTGCGGAGCACGGGCTCTAGGCGCGTGGGCTTCAGTAGTTGTGGCCCGTGGGCTCAGTAGTTGTGGCTCACGAGTTCTAGAGCGGAGGCTCAGTAGTTGTGGTGCACGGGCTTAGTTGCTCCGCACCAGGGCTCAAACCCGTGTCCCTTGCACTGGCAGGCGGATTCTAAACCAGTGTGCCACCAGGGAAGTCCCTGAGTTATAGTCTGGATTTAGTATTTAACTTGGAGTTGTATGGTCTGTGGAGCATCTGTTCATTTTACTTCACAGAACATATGTGACGGGGCAACAGCCACGTTCATCTCCAAGCGGAGAACCATTGCTCAGAATTGGTCGTAATTATTTCAGCTTTTTTTTTTGTTTTTTTCAACCCCAAACTCCCAATCCATCCCTGTCCCTCCCTGCCCCCCTTGGCAACCACAAGTCTGTTCTCTGTGTCTGTGAGTCTGTTTCTGTTTTGTATATAAGTTCATTTGTGCCATATTTTAGATTCCACATGTAAGTGATATCATATGGTATTTGTCTTTCTCTTTCTGACTTAACTTCACTTAGTATGATAATCTCTAGTTGTATCCATGTTGCTGCAAATGGCATTATTTCATTCTTTTTTATGGCTGAGTAATATTCCATTGTATATATGTACCACATCTTCTTTATCCATTCATCTGTCGATGGACATTTAGATTGCTTCCATGTCTTGGCTATTGTGAATAGTGCTACTATGAACACTTGGGTGCATGTACCTTTCTGAATCATAGCTTTGTCCAGGCATATGCCCAGGGGTGGGATTGCTGGATTATATGGGAACTTTATTTTTAGTTTTCTGAGGAACCTCCATACTGTTTTCTGCAGTGTATTTCAGCCTTTTGTTGGGGACAGGATATGACCTAATAAGGCTATGCCTAGGTTGTGTGTTGTGGTAGAAGGACATCCCTACCATACAGAACTTTTTCTCTGCTGCCCTGTCCCTTCATTCTCTCCCAGGTGGACCAAGGGGCAGGCCACAATGGCTTTCTTTCAAGACAGAAGCCCCACTAAGTCACTAATGTTATCTAGTTAGAAGCCTTATTTTATTTTTTATTTTTTATTTTTTTTAAAGTTTTTTTTTTTTATTGATTGATTGATTGATTGCTTGATTGCTATGTTGGGTCTTCGTTTCTGTGCTAGGGCCCTCTCTAGTTGCGGCAAGCGGGGGCCACTCTTCATCGCGGTGCGCGGGCCTCTCACCATCGCGGCCTCTCTTGTTGCGGAGCACAGGCTCCAGACGCGCAGGCTCAGTAGTTGTGGCTCACGGGTCTAGCTGCTCCGCGGCACGTGGGATCCCCCCAGACCAGGGCGCGAACCCATGTCCCCTGCATTGGCAGGCAGGCTCTCAACCACTGCGCCACCAGGGAAGCCCCAGAAGACTTATTTTAAAAATTGGATTGCAAAGTAGAGTGTATCTCGTATGATTAAACATGGTTTTTTCCTCCCAGTGGTTTTTATGAGTCTATTACAAATGGACAGATTTCGCTTTAAACAAAAGGTCTTTTATTACACTGACCATGTATAAACACCGATTAAAGGTTTTTTCCTGAGAAGGGTTGTTTAGAAACACCAACACAGAAGAATCCTGAGTGATTTTACTGATGGCGGAACCATTGGCAGTTTTATGGTGAAAGAAAATAATTTAGCAGCTAAAGCAAGTTTGTGCCTCGCCTAACAAGGGGTCATTTACGAAACTGCTGCATCTGTGTCTCCACCCTGGACTTTCTGTCAGTAGAGAGGTTGTAACAATTACACTGAATTCAGGAGACTTCCTTTAAACAAGCAAAGGTTTCTAGTTGACAACAGGAGTGTAAACGTGACTCCAGTTAGTGAATTTGCTAACAGAGCTTTCCTAGCTGTGATTTTAGCTGTGAGCAGCTGAGAGAGTGAAATTTCTCCTTTGTCTTCCCACTTACTCATCTCCAATTAAATTTCTTACAATCAGTTCACAGGCTTTTAGGGATTATCAGCTAATTTTTAAACCTTGACTAAAATTCTTCAAACAGTATACTTAAGCCCCACAGGTTAGGATGGTGCCCCAGAAAGTTAGTTTATAACCACGATAATGGGTCATATTCCCTGCACTGCCTTCTGGGGGTGGTGCATGTGGGAAAAACACACTGATAGTCTAAACTTTGGATTTTTGAGGGGAGGAAACAGGGTTTTGTTCTAGCACTTTGCATTCATTACAGGGCTACTAGGAGAGGACAAGAGAGAGGCAGATCTCTGTGCAAGGTCATGGCCACTCTGGACCAACAGCTCAAAGGGTGTGTGTGGTGATTAATTTTATGTGTCAGTTGGAAGGTGTTTTTGGATGAGATTAGCATTTAAATTGGTGAACTTTGAGTAAAGCAGATTGCCCTCCCTAATGTGGGTGGGCCTCATCCAATCAGTTAAAGGCCTGGATAGAACAAAAAGACCTGACTCCCTAAGCTGGAGGAAATGTCCAGCTGATGGCCTTTGAAATTCATCTGCACCATTAGCTCTCTTGGGTCTTCAGCCTGTCAGCCCACACTGCAGATCTGGGACTTGCCAGCCTCCATAATTGCAGGAGCCAGTTTCTTATAATAAATTTATTTCTATACATAGCCTATTGGTTCTGTTTCTCTGGAGAACCCTGATTAATACAGTAGGTCCTGCTGAGGCTGGCTCATTTGTGCAAGATTGCAGACTTCCTGTCAATGGGATCTGCGGCAATCTTCCTTAAAACCCGGAGACCAAAAAACACACACCTCCTGCCTGTCTCAGAAGCATCTTCTTGGTGTGCTTGGGTGCCATCTAGTGCCCAATTTAGGTACTGCAAAGTCTAGCCTTCCCTCTACTCACTGTTTCCATCCCCATCATCACAGATTTAATTCCCCGAGCACATGTTAGTAGACCTCCATACTCATACATCTTTCCCTCTTTTATTCACTCAACAAACATTTAGTGAAGGCTTCCTTGCGCACAAGGCTTTGCAGCAAGCGGTCTCTCTCCTTCACGGAGCTCACAGCTAAGCTGGAGACACGGAATAAAAGCAGATGATTGTAATCACGTATGCTCAGGGCCAAGCAAGAAACGTGAACAAGGAGCTAAGGGATGAACAAGGAAGATTTGAGGGTGAGCACTATGGGATGGAGTGTTTTCCTCTGCTCCAGGCACAGTGTTGGCTCTGGACAGAGGGGGTCACGGCCACTTCCCTCCAGCAGCTTTGGGCCTCCTGGGCCCATTCACCTCCCCTGCTTGCTTCCTTCCTTCCCAACGCATGCATCCTACAGTGAGCATAGCTGTGCCGGCCAATGGCAGGAACTCAGCTACACTGTCTCCTTCAGTCTCCTTACTTTATGCTTGAGGCACGGCGGCCGCAGAGAGGCACGTAGCCCCGAAGTGAGGACAGTGGGCTTTGGAGGTAGACTGTCTAGGAGCAGACCCAAGCTCTGGAGAGCTTGCCTTCATTTGCTCGTGGGTTAAATGCAAAGAATAGTATTGCCTGTGTAGGGTTATGTTAGGGGAATTCAATGTGATAACATGCATGACTAGTCTGAGTTTTTCGTTGCAAACACCAAAAATCAAACCTGGCCAACTTAAGTAGAAAATGTGGTTTCTTGGGGAAATGTCAGATAGCTCACAGAAATGGAAGTGGACTTAGAAGTGTTTCTATTAAGTTCTATTCTCTCTCTCTCGGCTCTTTTTGTTTTTTTTTTAATTGAAGTATAGTTGATTTACAATGTTGTGTTAGTTTCAGGTGTATAGTAAAGTGATTCAGTTATACATATATATATATACGCACACATATATGTGTATATATATATGTGTGCGTATATATATATATATATATATATATATATATATATATATTCTTTTTCAAATTCTTTTCCATTAGAGGTTTTTACAAGATACTGAGTAGAGTTCCCTGTGCTATACAGTAAGTCCTTGTTGGTAATCTATTTTAAATATAGTCATGTGCATATGTTATAATCCCAAACTCCTAATTTACTGACCCCCCTCCCTGCCCCCTCCCTCGCTATCCCCTTTGGTAACCATAAGTTTGCTTTCTATGTTTGAGTCTATTTCTGTTTTGTAAATAAGTGCATTTGTATCATTTTTTTAGATCCCACATATAAGTGATAGCATATGATATTTGTCCTTCTTTGCCTGACTCACTTCACTTAGTATGATCATCTCCAGGTCCATCCGTGTTGCTGCAAACGGCATTATGTCATTCTTATGTATGGCTGAGTAATATTCCATCTCTCAGCTCTTACACTTGTACCAGCTTTGTTCCGGTCTCTCTCTGCAGAAAGACTGTCTGTTCCACAGTCTCCGTGGAGGATGGCAGGGCTGCTCACAGCTCCAAGTTCACACACTGTACGTTGGTCCTCTAGGGAGAAACCACACCTCTCAGCAAATCAGATTCATGGGCAGGGATCCTGAGCAGCCCGGCTCAGATCAGGTGTGGGTTCTGGGTGCACCCGGACGCTCCCTCCTGTGAGGCTGGGCAGAAGGCAGGGCCGGGGAGGAGAGCCCACAGGGGCTGCCCTGGTGCCGGTCAGTGCTGCGGGAGTGTGGAGCCCCCCTCAGTGCCGGTGACGGTCCCCTTGGACTGGCTCTGGGAGTCCATCCTGAGATGAGGGAGCTGACAGTCGCAGAGGGTCCACTCTGCTTCCCGGGGTGGGTGGTGGGGAATCAGTGGACCTGAGTCTTCCTGCAAGTCCCCCCTTTGCCCATCAGGACCTTCTGCTGGGCCACACGGTCCTGCCCTCATGTCATCTTCCTCAGTGCCTGGCCTCAGAGCCCTGGCCCCCAGGGAGCTGCTCTGCCTCGCCCCTCACGGTGACCTTCCTGCTGATGTGCGACTCTTGTTACAGGCAGGCCTGGCCTCGGCCCTGTTTGGATTTGGTGTCTCATAAACAAAGCACACTTGGACGCTGTCCTTCAGGCACCGGGGTGATTTCCTTGCATCTGCCAGAGTGTGGCAGTGGTTCTTTAAAGATCAGGGCCCTGCACTCCTAAGCACCCTGCAATGCCAGTGGGGGAGCTCTTGGGAAGGGGGGGGGGAATATCCCTCAGGAACCAGGCTGTGGGGCTGGGATGAGGGCTGGACCCAGGGTGGGCGACCCCTCTCTCCTCTCCCTGGCGGGGTCTCTGCCTCCTGCCCCTACTCAGACCTCCCGAGGTCACCCTCCCTCCCTCACACGGCCCCTTCCCGCTCCCGTGTGGAGCTCACATGTGCTGAGTGAGTGTCCTGAGGCTGGAGCAGTGCTCCTTCAGGCCAGACATGTTGGCACTGCTTTATTGGAGAAGCCACCTTAAGCCCATGGTAAGGACCACGTATTGAGCACCAACTATATGCTGGGTGCTGTGCTGGGTGCTTTCCGTACGATTACATTCCCTCCAATATCCTGGGCACTTGGTGGGTGCTTTTGTCTCCATTTTACAGATGGGACGATCGTCGCAGAGTATGGGGGTCGTTGAGGCCAGACAGGCGTGAGCAGCAGATCGAGGTCCACCCGGCCCCGGGCTCTCCCCACTCCTTGACCTGCTGCTGGACAATCCCAGATAAATTCAGGCATCATTGGACGGCCCCCCGCAGGGGCTTATGGTGGGTGGGGTATGGTCACCTCTTCTGAGATCCGCCCCCGCCCCACAGGCGGGAGGGCTTGCCTGCCGCCTCCAGAGTCTCAGGCCTAACGAGGGGCCGGTACCCGCCTCACCCATCCCTTCCCTACGCAGCCTGCTCTATGCTAGACGCTGAGGCTCCCGCCAGGAAGATGCTGCCGTGTGATGACCTCCGGTCGGGGGCGGCCGGGGGACGCGGTCGGTGTGTCCACACACTCAGGCTCGTCCTGGGGATGGGCCCGTCTCTTGCAGGCAGCTGAGAGCTGGAGCTGACTGCCAGTCTGCCAGCCGCTAATGACTGCTAGAAACCAGATGCTTTAGAGTGGGATATATCTTTGTCTCACTCTTCATTTTATTCCATGATAAGATGACTTTTCAGTGAATTCATTGGGAACCCTGACTTTGGGAGAGCCAGGTGCCTGGACAGGATCTGGGCTTGGCCCCAGGTGGGTCTGGGCCACGGAGAGAAGAGCCACTACGCCTCACCCAGGGCAGGCAGCTGAACCAAGCTCTGCTTATACATGGCAGAAAGAGCGAGCGCTCAATCCCTCCTCCTTTTAAACTGGTCCCCGGGCCACATGCATTGGAATGCTTCGGTTGCCACATTGCTCTTCCTAGACGGGGACCCGTGATTTCCCAAGAGCCAGGAGGAGGTGGCCCTGCTCACTGCTGCTTTGCTCCGGAGGGTCTGCCCTGCTGCGTGTGGTTGCTTCTGTGTGGGAGGATTGGGGCTGCGTGGTCTCCACCTGCACATTCCACTTGGGAAGGTCAGGGTGCCTCAGTCGGCCCGCCCTGCTGGCTTCTGGTCAAGGAGGAGCTGTGTGGCCGTGGTGACGACCACAGCCAGTGGGACTGGTTCTTCTGCTGAGCTCCCCCTCTGCTCAGCTGAGCGGAAGTGATGCACCAATTGCCCAGGGTCACTACCATCACGGCTGCTGTAGGCATTTGGACCAGTGGGCTGATGCCCTGCAGGGGCCCAAGCCGGCACCGTGTGAGGGAGTTGAAGGTGGCTGCGGGTTTTGCCTGCAAGTCATGGATCATTTGGGAGCCTCAGGCAAGAATCCCAGCCGGGCTGCCCGGTGACACAGAGCCTGCCTCACACTCCCCTTCCTGCTGAGAGGCAGGGGCTGCTGTGGGATCAGGACGGAGTGTGGCACCTCGTCCTGCTCTCTGCTTGGAGGGACCTTGGTCTCACTGTTCTGGGCATTGGGGGTGGGCAGTGGTTATGAGGGAGTGGAGGATTTTTTTTAAATCTATTTTTTAATGGCAGATGACCAAGCGAAGGTGCTTTCCCATTGAGAGGCTGGGTCGATGGGGGGTGGGGGGTGGGGGGGTGCAGTGGAGGCCTTGGGGTGAATTCTCAGAGCTCAGCCGCTGTTCCTGGTTATCTGAGTGGTGCGTGTGAGTGAGGGGTGGAGGCAGAGAGAGGCAGGGTGACAGCATCAGGGACCCGGGCCCTGGTCTCCATAGCAACTGCTTCTGAGGGGGTGAGCCTGCTGCGTCCTGGTTCCCAGTCTTGACCTGGAAACCTAGCTGTGCTTTGGTGACACGTGATAGAGGGCGAGGGGCCCCAAGGGTCTATTCTCCCTCCTCCTCCCTGTGATCATCAAGGTGGGCACCTGGGCTCTGGGTGAGGTGTGTGGGTGATCCGTGGGGATGGTGGGGGAGTCCCAGTCCCAGCAGGGGTGAAGCTGGCCACCAGCTCTGGGACCAGGGTGGGAATGAGCTGGGGCCGGGCAGGGTTTGTGGGAACAGCAGGAATTAGGATAGGAATCCTGATGGAAGGGCCAGGCATGGAACATCAGGTGAGGGGATGTGTTCCAGATTTTTATTAACACTAAACCAGTTCCTTTCCTCTTGGGGCTCACAGGTCAGTAAAGCTGAGGGACATTCCCAGAGGGCAAGGCAAAGGGGAGCTTTTGCAGGGGAGCAGAGTTGAGCTCGGAGGCATGGGAAAGCTGTCCCACGAGGAAGTGGCCAGATGCCCACTGCTTTCGGTCCTCAGCCCTGGCTGGGGCCACCCGTGTGGACCCATCCTGGAAATCGCCCAGGACGTCCTACCTAGACGACATTTCCTACAGGCAGCAGAGGTTAGAGAGGGAGCTCTGACCGGCTCTGAAGACCTTGGTTCTGTGGGACCTTGTATCTCACTCTTGACCTCAGTTTCCTCATCTGTAAAATGGGACTTTCTAATTCGCAGGGTTGTTATGAGGTTTCAACAATGTATATTAGGGACTTCCCTGGTGGTCCAATGGTTAAGACTCTACGCTTGCACTGTAGGGGCACGGGTTCAATCCCTGGTCGGGGAACTAAGATCCCGCAAGCCGCGCGGCCCCCCAAAAAACAAACAAACCAACAAACAAAAAACCAAACAATGTATATGAAAGTACTCCAGATGTTGGAGCACATTGTGGAAATATAAGGGCTGACTTCCCATTCAGCAGGTTAAACTTTACACTGTTTTTTTTTGATCTCCCCGTCCAAGGGGGACGTCACCGTGCCCCAGCCCAGGCCTGTTACCCGCAGATGACAAGACTGAGGTCAGGGAGGTAGCTGTCCTCCCCGAGAGGCCCCAGCGGCAGGCAGAGTGGGGCTGGAGCCCTGGCTTCCTGCCTGTGGTGTACGGGGCATCTCCACCCAGGTGATGATGGGCTTTGAGAGGCCAGAGTGTCCCTTGTCCTGTCAAGGGGCCAGCGTGGGTGGTGGAATCGAATGACAAATCCGGCCTTCAATGTGGGAAACTTCCGGGTCATGGGACCCCCTGCCCTTAGCAAGGTTGCGTGTGTCCTCAGATCCAGAGCCTGGGTCTGGGGCGGCTGGGGTGACAGCTCTGCCACCTCCTCGTGCAAATCAGAGGCTTGCTCCCTCAGACAGCGGATCCTCTATAAATGAATAACATGCACCCAGCTTTCCCCGCCGGGACCACGTAAACCTTCTCATTCTTGCCGTATCACTGGCTCTCATGACAGCTCAAGATGTTTCTCTGCTTCTGAGTATCCCTTTTGTTAAAAGACATTGGAGCCCTACAGACGTGTTAACCGGCGGCCCCGCTGGCACCCCCGGCCTCTCCGTTTCCCCAGCTCAGCTTCTGCCTCTTTGCTGCTCCCACAAGTCTTTCCACATCATTCATTTTGACATTTAAAAGTTTCCAAGCTTGTTCTGAAATGGCACAAACACTGCCTTTGTTATTTGCCGGGCTCTGGAATGCTGAGAATCCCAGGACTGGGGGAAGGGCGGGCCTGCCTGCCAGGTCAGGACGCAGGGGGCCCGGAGCCTTTGCTGGGAGGTGGGCTTCGGGGTCCAAGAATGTGGGGCAGGGTCATGGCTGCTCCCGCCTTCTGCAGGGTCCCACCGGCCGGATGCTGCTCGCCTTTCAGGTTTCTTTCCTTCTCACCATGCCAGGCCCTCGTTTTTTTCTTCCCGAGGATCCCAGAATCACTCCCAGTGTTCCATTTCTTCAGGAAAGTCACTCATGTTTACCGAGTGGCATGATGTCCTCACCTTCTACCTGGTTCCTGCTCATAACAGGCCCTCCAGTTTTCAGGAGAGGATGTCAGAGAAAACAAACCCAGGCATGTTTGGGTTTCCAGTCATGCAGGTGTTTTCTGATGGTTCTTAAGCAGGTCTGAATGTGAGGGCCATGTTTATAAGACTTCATGTCCAGTTTGCTTTGGCCAGAGGGGCTCATTTCCCAAGCACATGGCCTCTTACACCGATTGGCTAGTTTGTGGACGTGCGGAGGGTCCCGGGGTGCACGAGGGGGTGGGCGAGCCTGGGCTCCGATGGGATCTGGAATCTGGAAGGCCATGTGCAAGCCGGCCTGCTGCCTTCCCGGGTCTATGTGCCAGCAGCACACGATGCTCCTTATAAAAGGGGCACCCCTTGGAGTTTCCAAGACTATGAACGAAAGGCAAGCACTGCTGTACCTCTCATCTTCACGTGGAACAAATAGTGCTTTCCAGTTCTGCTTTAGACGGCGCAGAAATCAGCAAGACACACTTCTGGCTTTTACTAGTTGTTCCCAGGCTTTTGGGTCCCTGGGCTAGAAAAAATGATGACAACATGGAAGGCATAGGTAACCAAGTTTTATTTTTGACTGCTGAACACATGAAACAAAACAAGACAGAACTACATCCACAATCACAATCAGTCTGACTTCCTAAAGCACACTTTATGCCTAAAAAGTAGTAGGAAGGGAATACAATCAGAGTGGAAGACAGCTCTTGCCAAGAAAGGACAAATTTCACACTGACATTTTCATGTGGACCAATGAAAACTCTACCGAAGCTGGGTGTCAGTTAGTGGACCAGCATTTCTGAATCGGAGCTCCTCAAAGTTTAAATGCATGCACCAATCTCTGGGCCCTTGTTAAAATGCAGATTCTTATTCATTTAAGTCGGGATAGGGCTTAGGAGTCTCCTTTTGATAAGTTCCCAGGTGAGGCCAAGCTCCCAGTTCCAGGTTTTGAATAGCAAGATTCTGCCCTGTACTGTGCCCCAAATAATCTTGAGGTTCTGTCATGCCTGCAAAGGACAAAATCAGGGAAAATGGTTATTTTGTGTCACGTAAATAAAAACATCACTTAACTAGATTCTCTGCTATCGCGTGGCCTTGGCCATGGCTGTCAGAGACCACCGACCGCTGTCCTGCCAGGGGTTCAGTGCAGTGATGGGCGAGGACCTTTGTAGCCCTCACACCTGTGAGAATAACGGCTACTGGACTGGGCCGCTGTCCAGGCCCAGCACCAGCGCCACCACAAGTGACCGGGGGTTTCAAGCCTGGCTTCCTGGGCTCCGCTGACCCCACCAGCCACCTGCCCCTCGCCGCCCCCCAACCCACAGTGAGACATGCATTTGACATTGTCACCCTGCACATCTGTTTATATGGCTGAAGTCAGGTTTTACGTAACAATACTTAGCCTTGTTGCATGTGACACACTCTAATTTAAAAGAAAAAATCTAATCGGTAATATGTGGAATCTAAAAAAAGGATACAAATGAACTTATTTACAAAAACATAGAAAACAAACTTATGGTTACCAAAGGGGAGGCGGGAGAGGGATAAATTAGGAATTTGGAATTAACATATACACACTATATAAAATAGATAACCAACAAGGACCTACTGTGTAGCACAGGGAACCATACTCAGTATCTTGTAATAACCTATAATGGAAAAGAATCTAAAAAAAGAATGGATATATGTATATATATAACTGAGTCATTTTGCTATACACCTGAAACGAATACAACATTGTAAATCAACTGTATTTCAAATTTATCTCTTTATTTTTGGCTGTGTTGGGTCTTCGTTGCTGCACGCAGGCTTTCTCTAGGTGTGGCGAGCGGGGGCTACTCTTCGTTGCGGTGCGCGGGCTTCTCATTGCGGTGGCTTCTCTTGTTATGGAACATGGGCTCTAGGCGCACGGGCTTCAGTAGTTGTGGCATGTAGGCTCAGTAGTTGTGGCTCGCGGGCTCTAGAGCACAGGCTCAGTAGTTGTGGCACACGGGCTTAGTTGCTCCGCGGCATGTAGGATCTTCCCTGACCAGGGCTCGAACCCGTGTCCCCGGCATTGGCAGGCGGATTCTTAACCACTGCACCACCAGGGAAGTCCAAATCAACTGTATTTCAATAAAAATTTTTTAAAAATCTAAAATGCTGGTTCTGATCCACTAAATTGATTTCAGGGTCTACCATTAGGTCGTGACCCAGGGTTTGACAAATACACGGGCGCCTTGAAAGCCTTTTCTCAAATTGACAATATGTGACTCTTTGATCTGTTGTGGAGTAAGGCACAGGTCTTCTCTAATGTAAGAAAACCTAATTTAGGAAATACCCACTTAAAATTATGATTTCTTCAAATTCTACCCTGTAAGCTCTTTTAAAAAATTGTTTCTTATTCCTTTTCTTAATTTAATTTTTATTTTATATTGGAGTCTAGTTGATTTACAGTGTTGTGTTAGTTTCAGGTGTCCAGCAAAGTGATTCAGTTATACATATACACATATCCACTCTTTTTCAGATCCTCTTCCCATACAGGTTATTGCAGAGTATTGAGGAGAGTTCCCTGTGCTCTACAGCAGGTCCTTGTGATTGTCTGTGTCATGTATAGTAGTGTGTGTATGTTAATCCCAACCTCCTAATTTATCACCCACTCCCCCACTGCTGCATTCCCCCTTTGGTAACCATAAATTTGTTTTCAAAGTCTCCCAGTCTGTTTCTGTTTTGTAAATAAGTTCATTTGTATCATTTTTTTTTTTAGATTCCCCATATAAGTGATATCATATGATATTTGTCTTTCTCTGTCTGACTTACTTTGCTTAATATGATAATCTCTAGGTCCATCCATGTTACTGCAAATGGCGTTATTTCATTCCTACCCTGTAAGCTCTTAGTGAAGGGATTTTTGTCATCTATTTCTTTGGTAGATCTCAGAGCATCTAAGAAAATAGATGAATGAAAGAACTAGCATATTTACAGATACTTAAGTCCTCGGATGGAAGATTTCAGGACTAATAGGTTTTAAAAAGTGTTATCGGTAGGTGTGGTCCGAGGAGCTATGAACAACAAAATGTTTTTGAAATTAAAATGTATAGCAACGGAACAATATGATCGATTTATAAAGGACTTTTGAATATATCAATAATAGAGGTAATGATAATGTTGATACTTACTGAGTCATTATATGCCTGCTCTGGTAAACATTTTTGTTCATAAGATTACATAGTCTATTTAGAAACTGCCCTTAAAAAAAAAAACAAACAGAATGTGGCTCTGGGGAGATGAGGTTTATCGCACTGGGCTGGGTGATCTTGCTGTTTCCTAGGGACGGGAAGAAGCTTTCAGAGGGTCTTGTCTAGAGATTTGGAAACTTTTAACTGGGGAAGTTTACGCAGAGGAACGTAGGGCGGGGCACCGTGGGGAGTGGAAAGCTGGGGCTGCTGTCAGGCCTCCTCCATCCCATGATCCCAGACGGCCACCCCCAGTGGCCACTTCAGCTCTAACGGAGACTGACTTGGACCCAGTCTGACCCAGTTTCAAATTCTGGGGAGGGGAATCAGGTTGGCTCACCAGGAGCAGGTGTCCGTCTCTGTGCAGTCAATCATCATCCGGGTCTGCAGTCATGAAGTACAGAGTGTTAGGGCCTCAGCTCTGCTGGCGGGGTGGACCATCCTGAGAGTCGTGGTCTGGGCAGGTGCCTCAAAAGTGGCTATGACGGGGACTTCCCTGGCGGGCCAGTGGCTAAGACTCCGTGCTGCCAATGCAGGGGGCGCGCGTTCGATCCCTGGTCAGGGAACTAAGATCCCACAGGCTGTGTGGCGTGGCTAAAAGATTAAAAAAAAGAAAAAAGTGGTCATGACACTGTGGAACCCTTTGTTCACGTAAGGTCTTACCTAACAGCCAACTATGAAAGATGAATAAAGGCTGAGTTGCTCTGGTAAAGGAGATGGTGGCCAAAGTCCCACCAAACCGGCATCCCTCCCCTGGGGCTGAGGAGTGGAGTTTTGAAAACCGTGGCTCTAGCTCTGTCCCCTGTTTTTACAGAAACGTGAGGCTAGAGCATGAGGTTACCTCCTCAGAGGTACACAGCAGCCTAGTGTTAGGGCTTGACGAGCATCCGGCGCCTGGACTCCTGGGGGAATGTTCTCCCTGAGCCTGGCTCCCTCGGCTCCTCGGTTCCGGGTACCAAATACACAACTGCTGGCAAAGTCTCCTGTTTCAGTAAAATGTCTCTCTTTAGAAAGAAAACCACTTGTGGAGTTCCAAGGCGAATTGATTTTGATTTGCAGAGTTAAAAAAAAGAATGCAACTACAGTTAAGTGAAATGCCAGAAGACTTGTGTCCCTGGCTGGAAGTTTAGCTTGAGGGATGCTGGCCAGGCTTCCCCAGGTGTGCTCACCTTGCCTAGTCTCGCCCAGCACCCTTCGGCCCTCAGCTCTCCTTTGAACATAGACAAGGGTCTGATGGCCCAGACAGGCTTGCTCTGGTCACTGACCACTTCTCTGGTTGGACATGTACTTCTGTGCCTCCCGTGGGACCATGACTTTTGTCCTGATGCCCCCCAGTGATGCAAGTGTGTGTGGGCAGAGGCTAAATGAAACAGGAACCTGATGAACTTGGTCGCCATATCCATTGGGGTGATTAAGGGTACACTTGGGTAGCTATCTCCCCCACCTCCTTGCAGGCCGATCTAGGGAAAGGTGTTTGGCTACATGGCTGAGAGGCGAGAGGCTGGCCCCTGGCAATCAGCAGGGTGCCCTTTGCAGAGCCCCATTGCTCCTCTCTCCACGGGGTCAGCGCGGGCTGTCCGGAGGCTCTGCCCTGCACCTGCACGCACAAGCCACTTGATGGCACTGTTAGAACTGGAGAAAAGAGGCTGCTTCCCCTGAAACCGTTTTCCCGCATTCTAATCCTCTCCAAACTGTCATTTCCACCCACCTCCTTCAAAACAGGACAGAAGAAAATCATTTCATAGCCTGTTGCCTCTGCTCTGCACCGCCCCCCCTGCACCCCATCCATCCCTGACTGCCTGCAAAGATGAGTACTCCCTCTGCCCTCTTTCCCGCCCTCAGGGTCCCATCCTTCCATCCTCTTTTCGGATCTTTGTCATTCTGTGTGTTGTGGAGGCCTCTAGGGTTCCAGGCAGTCTACGGAAGGAGAAAGGGCCATGAAAAACTTATAAGGACCTGGGGAACTAAAAGAGAAAGCAGAAGTGCCTGCAGTCCTTCTGGCCGCATGACCTGTGTTCTAGGAGAAAGAAGAAACTAGTGCTGCGTGCACAGAGGCTGCGTGGAGAGGGGTCACTGGGAGAAGGTGCTGGGGAGGGAGAGAGGGAGAGGGGAGGAATGTGTGGAGCGCAGGCAACGGGCTCTGGGCGGCGGAATCTTGGCATCAGGTTGCGCCGCCGCTTAAAGGCTTTCTGTTCTTGGCTTCCCAGCTGCCGCTGTGTCAGAATCCCCCTCCACCGTGTGGTCCTGAGCGACCCTCGCCTTCACCCACTGGTTTTGGCCTCTGGTTCCCAGTTCTTGCTGCCACTTCCTCTTCCTGGGAGATGTGAGCGGGGAGCAGACCAGGAGCTGGAGACGAGACAGCATAGCCGTCACCGGCCCTGGCACCCTGACCTCAGGTCTCCTAGGCTGCCCAACACCACCCCAGCCCGCCTTCCTCCAGAGGAAGGAGAAAAACGGCATCGCTTGGGAGGAATTTGCCGTGAGAAAAGCCTTTTCCCCTAACAATGACCAAGAAATACTGTCTCGACTGATATTCTGGAGGTAACGCTGCCCTTTTGGCGGAGTCATTTGGAGGCTTATTCAACCACGCAAACGCCCATGACACATGGTTCCCAGACTCCAGGCCCACATGGCACAGGCCATGGAGGCGTGCTGGCCACACCCCTCCCCTTGGCCAACCCTGACCTTGAGCAGGGACTCGGGCCAGCGCGCCCAGTCTGCCTGCAGGTGGGAGGTCTCTCTGCTGACTCAGGCCCAGACTGGGGCAGGTGCCTGCCTTCAAGCCCATGAGTAATACCCTGCTTGCCATCTTCAAAGGGCCTTCCCAGGATTAACCAATTAGTCACCCCCAGGAAAGCCACAGAGCAAGGTATTATCATCCTCATTAAGGCCGGGGTGGCGGAGGGAGGCAAGTGGACGCCCCGCCCCCGGGCCAGTGAGAGTCTGGATTTGGGTGCAGGCGGGCAGTGGCTCAGGGTGTCCCAGGGTGATGTCCCTCCACGGTGCAGGGGAGGCTGGAGCTTCTCACTGGGCAGCTTCACCCACCCAGGGGCTAGGGGCGGGGATTGGAGTCTCAGGCCAACGTGAGTAGATGCAGACAGTTTGACATGGGCTCAGCCACGCGGCTCTACCATCTGCTCTGAGCGATTCAGAAAGTGATGCTGATGGGCCTCCCATCACTGTGCCCCCCACCCCTGAGCCATCCAGATATTTGTGAAATGTGCCTCCAAACGCTTTCCTTTTTGTGTCTGCGTGGGGATTTCGAATGACTAAAAATGATAAAGCACAGGTCACTAAAGCACCTTGCAAATCAAAAGTGGGATGTGAACGCCTAGAACAGCAGGGGCCCCATGTCCCTCCAGGTCACTCCGCCCCTTGGGTTTGTCCTCTTTCAGGTGCACAACGCAGAAGGTGAGTTTTAGGCGGTAAGTCTGTGTCCTGGTGACAGACTGAGGACCTAAGCACCTTCTGGAAGCCAGACAGCAGAGCAATCCTTTCGGTCAACCCTGTCTGCAGCTGCTTTTTATAAACTTGGCATAAATATGTGCTTGGGAAAGCCAGGGCAGCGTATCTGGAAAATATTTTCTACCATTTGAAAACACACACACACACACACACACACACACACACACACACACAGACACACGCTTGGGAAGGAAAAAAAAAACACAACAGAAATTGTGCATAATACAGAGTGGCTTCACTTGTGGTTTTTTCCATTACTTCCTCAGTTCATTTTTCTGCTGCCAATTTTAGAAGGCCATAAGTCATAGTTGTTGTTAAACTTTGTCAGTTAAAATGTGACTCTAAGAACAAGTCATATGATACATTGGAGCCAAATGGGCTTTTGGAGAGCATGGTGGTGGGATGCAGCCCACGCGAGCCCGTCCTGGCATCTGGGGTCTTCTCTGCTGTGTTATGCTTCGTCACGCCCACAAGGCAGCAGAGTAACTTCTGCCTTGGCTCCAAACGGCCACCTATAAGAGGGAAGGAGGCTTTTCAACGCTTACTTTATGTGACCCGGGAACAGAATGTGGTCATATTGAAGGGTGATTTGTTACCAGTTCCTCACTTTTCTTTCCCCTAGAAATGGCTGGATCCATTTTCTCATAAACTTCAACCCAGCAGACTCAAAGTTAGAGGCAAAGGAGAGGAATTGGCCATTGGAGGCTGGGACTGCCCAGTGCCCCCTCCCATCTCCTTGGAGGAGCTGCAGACCCCGGGGTGGTGACAGTCTGGTGGGTGCCTCTGTGCCACACAGAGGTGGGTTGCCCTGGGGTTTCCCCACCTGGCATCACCGCTGGGCTGGGAGCCTTCAAGGGCTGGGCCCTGTGTTTCCCCAGAAGTCCTGGTTTGAAGGCAAAGCCAGGGAAGCAAACAGCGCTTACAGATGCTTGTGTGTAGAACCAGGATAAAAGACACAGCAGCGGATCAGCCTTCAGAGGTCCCCTGCCTCACGCGGTCCCCATTTTTTGCATGTCCTCCTGTCCCTTTTTCTTTCCCTCAGTCAGTCTCACCGTCACTGAATCCGCCTTGGGGTCTCGGAGGAGAGCAGGGGAAGCCAGGCTGCAGAGCGGGGAGGCTTTCTCAGTGGCCAGGCCCCGAAACTTTGAGCCTGTGGGTCATCTTTGTGGGGCTCAACTGGAACTGGGACCATTGCTCTGAAAACCAGATCATTGCTTTCATCCATGAGCCCATCAGGGACTTTACGGGCAGGACTGACGGGTCTGATTCCAGGCTCTGCCCCTGAATTGCCAGGATGCCTTTAGGATAAAGCGCAGCTCTCCCGGGTCCTGAGTGTCCATCCATCCCAAGGGTGTTGGCCCCCATCTGCCGCCCGGGGGTCCGTGCCCTGCCCACGCTGCACAGAACCTTGACAGGAAGGGCAGAGCTGCCCCAGGCCCGGCAGCCGGGCCCCCTGGCCGTGGAGGCTCAGTGTGGGCTGGCTGGTGCCGCTGGTTTCAAAATGAACCCAGCTGTGTCACAGCTGGCACACTCGGAGTTGCCATGCGTCTCTCCTGGGCCTTCTCTCCTCCTTTCAGGCGGGAGTTTTTGGTTCATTCATTCATTCCTTCACTCATCCGACAAATACACACGGCAGGGCTGCTGTGCTCGCGGCTCTGTGCTGGTCCCACACACGCCGGTGAGAAGGCGCGTCCTTGTCCTCGTGGAGTTTTTATCCTAGTGGGGCAGATAGACAGACAGACAGACACAGGCCAGCTCGCCCCGCAGTGCCATTTGCGCATGATGCCAGCTACAGCCCTGAAGGAAAGGGACAGAGGGCTAAGAGAGCCACCCGGGAAAGATGGCTTAGTCTGGGGCAGAGGGTGGGATGCCCTCGGATCCGCTGCGTACCCGCCAGAGCCTCCCCTGTGGAACGGGCGCAGTGCCACTGCTCGTGGGGTAAAATAGCATGTGTGAAAAGCACTCCGACACGCGCTGGCTGCTCCCGTAACTCCCTCCTGGGTCCCTAAGTTATCAGTCACCGGATCCATTTTCTGCCTCCTCCTTCAGATAAACTGAGTTCATCATCCAGCCTGGCCTGGACAAACAGGGAGACCCATTCCAAGAGCAGCTTGCCTTCATGACATTTCTGGGGACCTGCCCCCCCAGGTCCTTCTACACCCCCTGTCGCTGAATCTGGTTTTCCCGCTGACGGCCCGTAAAGAGCATGGGTGGGGACCAAGTTCCTCTCTGCACCCCAGGTGTACTGCCGCCCGGAGCCCGCCTTGCCCTCTGGTCCCGGCTTCTCAATGCTCTGTCTACGGAGAAATATTTAAAAGACTCAGGAAATGAACTCACTTTTTTTTTTTGTCCTCCCCCTCCTTTTCCAAAACAGTGCAGCCTTCCTGGAAGAAAGCAAACAAAACAATGTGACTATTTTAAAAATTATTGGAAACCCCGTTCTGAACGCTATGGCTTTGAACGGCTCCCCTGGGTGGATGTGTCGCCTTGGGTTCCCTTTGCTCCTCACCCCACGGTATGTATGTGGCGAGAAGGTAGGGCAGCTGAGCGCCTTAAAGGAGGAGGAGCTGATGGGGCCCGAGGAACACCCCTGCCCCGAACGACCGTGTGCGCCTCACACACACAGACGCGGAGGGGAGCGCACACGTGTGTGTGGCCCGTGTGCGCTGGCCGGACGGCCCAGTGGTCTGACCGCCTCCACAGTGTGGACGGCTTCTGCCAGGCATGGGGGTGACTATCTTGGGTTTCTAGGTGTTCACGGTGTTGTTAGAAATAACATCGTGGGCTGTGTGGGGATTGAAGTTGAAGTCTTTTCATTTCGGCCATCTGGGCAGAATGCTTTTCCTTTGATGAGGAAAAGAGTCTTTCCTGTGTTTCAGCTGGCACGCTGCCTCCCAGTTGAGGTGACGGCAGACGCTGCACGGCCCTGTCTTTGCAGGAGGAGGCGGCTCTGCCAGGCTGTCAGGCTCTCGGGCGGAGAGAAGGCCTTTCAGCTGCTCAGGTGCCCACTTGAGGGGCCCCGGGGCCAGCCACCTCGCCGTGGTCAGCGGTGTAGCTGGCTCAGCTCAGGTTTCCTGTTGTCAGGCAGTGACAGCCATGTGTTACAGACACCCTTGGGAGACATGTCTCTGCTTTCATAACACTGAAGGATTTTTTTTCTGACTCATCTTCAGAAGATCCCCCTCCCCGCCGCCCCCCTCATTTGAAAATAAATATAATTAGTAACAGGCAGACATACTGTATATAGCCAGCCCTTCCTATCCGGGAGAGTTATAATTAAATGTACATGCTGTCTGTTGTTCACCGTCTGCTAAATGCCTTGCCACCCGCTTTAGGGAAGCAGCAGCCCCTGGGTGGAGGCTGCAGGGAGAGAGATCTGGGGGCGCTGAGTCCAACGTCCAGTCGGAAGTGAAGGCCGGACTGTTGGCTGAACGGCAGGTGTGTTCCTTGTCCCCTCGTACTGCCCACCCCTTGGCCTTTCTCCATCATCAACCTCAAGCTGCTCTGGGAAATGCTTGGTCAGTGCTGGGGGCCGTCCCCTCTGGGGGCGGGGGGCAGAGAGATGGTTGCCAAGTATGGTTGTCATGGCAACGTGGTGGCCGCTGCATCTGCAGCCGATGAGGGGCACCTGAGTGCCTGCAGGTTGAGATCTGTCCTCCCCAGGCCAGGGGCCAAGACCGAGTTCCTCTGTTCCCGGCTCCTGGCCCGAGAGGCTGGCACCGAGGCCTCAGCCCCACCCCACGTGGCCAGAGCTCGGGCAGGTCATCCCCAGGTAACCCTTGGCTCTCCTTCCTGACAACAGGGCAGGCTGGGCACTCGGTGGCCAATGTCCAGGCCCACGGAGAGCTCATATTCTGCTGAAATCAGTAGGTCAGGCGGCCCCAGGAATGCACACGCACCTCGTGGGCTTATTCTGGGACCACAGTGTGGCCAGTAGGCTTGGTGACACAGGCCTGGTGACACAGGAGAGGCTGCGCACCTCCCATCCCTCAGGCAGGCAAGGCGGTGACCGGATGATGAGTTGGCAGCGGCCCTCCCGGGCCTGGACCGAATACAGCAACGTCATCTGAACCACAGGCACCTTTACCCAAGTTGCTCAGAGTGTTTTCCAAGCAAACAGTAGTTTCACAACACCGTGAGAAGTAGGTGGGGTGACAGAGCATTCTTTGTCCCTGTCTTGTAGAAGGGGAAATGGCGAGGCTTGCCTGGCCTGGTGGTGAGGCCAAGAAGGGGAGAAGGGTGCTATCCTCCCTAGGGCTCTGGGGCGTGGGCGGCCTGGAGGGAGGGGGCCGCCCCTCAGAGGAGGAGGCCCGGGGTGGAGGAGGCTCAGGGCTTCTCCTCAGCACTGACGGGCCTTGGCGGCCACACCGGGAACCCAGTCGCAGCCCTGTGGTCTGAGGTGTTGACACTGGCCGTTGGTGACCCCAGGAAGTGTCAGTGTGCTGTACCAAGCCCAGTCTGCTCGAAGTTACTGGGCTCTCAGAGGTGGTGATTAAGTACTTTTTGAGCAGCCTGTGCTGGCTCAGGAATGGCTCCAGGTGCCAGGGATACGGTGGTGAATGAGGCAGACATGGCCCCTGGCTTATGGGGCTCACAGGAGACAGATAATCAACACATCAGATGAAAAGGAAAATAAAAATGCATGACGTAACAGAGATGGGCTGGAGGGGAGGCTGGGAGGGGAGGACCGACTTTAGATAGGGGAGCAGAGCAGTCTACATAAGCTAATCCCAAATGATGGGGAAGAGCCAGACCTGGGACGAGCATTCCAGAGGGAGGGGGCAGCCGGGCAGAGCCCCGACAGGGAAATGAGGGTGGCCTGTTCAAAGGTTAGGGAGAAAGACACTGCAAGAGGCGACGCTGGGAGTAAGCAGGCCGTTGGCCAGGGGACCGGGCAAGGGGAAGGAGTACGTGAGCCCGGATTTCTTGGAGAGGCAGTGCTGACATACGATTCTGATGGACAGGGCACAGGGCATGAAGGAGGGAGGAATTAAGGATGACTTCTGGGTGTTTGCTGGAGCTGGAGCGTGGAGCCATGGATTGAGATGGGGAGGACTTAGGAAGAGCACACGGAGAGGGGAAACGAAGAGGATGGTCTTGGACGTGGGGCGTTTGAGATGCCACCTTCTAGCTGGCTGCAAGTGGGGCTTGGGTATTGGCGTTTCTAAACTCTCCCTCTGAGATCATGGAGAAGAAAGATGGACGGTTCTTCTGCAGCTGGTTTTGAATTTACTGGAGCCTTCCAGTGCCCACGCCCCACATATATATATATATATATATTTTGTGTGTGTGTGTGTGGGGGGGGCCCACACTGCACGTGGCATGCGGGATCTTAGTTCCCCGACCAGGGATCGAACCCGGGCCCCCTGCAGTGGAAGCATGGAGTCTTAACCACTGGACCGCCAGGGAAGTCCCTCACACCCCGTATTTTTCAAGGAGGATCAGATTCCTACTTTCTGAGCTGGGGGAGGTCTCTCCTACTGCTGGGGAAGGAGACCAGCCAAGACGGGTGTGTGTGATGTGGTGAACAGCCTTCTGCAGACCCAGCCTGCTTGTCCCTTCCTGCCCAGCCCACTTCTGTTCACGGCCACATCCTTGGTCATTTGTCCTTGGGCATCATAATTAGGCTGATGTTATTACCTGTGGGTGAGGAAGGACCCGAGTCTTGCCTCTCTTTTGGTTGATAAAATGGAATGGTGAAAGGCTAGCAATTTCTTCTAAGAAGAGGCATTTGAAGAACATGGACCCATGTGAGCAGCAAGGGTCATTGACCAGGAGGGCAGGATTCTTTGTGCAACTTCAAAGCATGTAGCTTCGAAGAACTTGTTCATTCTTCTCTCATAGTATAAATTGTAAGCTACAAAAAGACTTTTTTCAGAGAAAACAGCCTAAGGCCCTGTTGGGCCCCAATACTGTATCTCATGGCAGGGTCAACTCATAGCCAGTAGTGCCATGGAAGTTCCAATTCTGGGTCTGCAAGGAATTATTTTGGAGCAAAGAATATATTATGATGTTTACATCTATGGGGATCTCCTGGCATCTTATCATAATGCTCTACAGTGTGGCATGGAGTTTATATTTTGGATTTTACCCTGGAAATTTACTTGCTGATATACTAAAAACATTGAAGTGGATTCAGGGATATCAGTTCTCATATCCCAAGAGCTCCTTGGGTAAAAACGAAAAGTTCACCCATTAGGATCAATTTTTCAACCGGACAGAAGGACTGTCACTGGTGCGGTGCTTTCACACTAACAAAGTGCTTTCACGGCCATTTTCTCACTCGATTCTCCCCACAACTCACATGCGGATACAGATGCAGCAGCTCAGAGAAGTTGAGCTATTCACCTAAAGTCACACAGCAAAGGGAGAGCTGAGAATCAGCCCCAGTCCTCCGGCCTCTACCTCCCCAAGGCCCTGCCATTGCACCTTTTGTGGCAGCGGGCCAGGGCGGTTCTGGCACCTGGACCGATCGTGTGACAGTGAGTTTGGTAAGCCAGACTGGGAGGTGTTTGAAATTCCCTGAGCTGGCCCTGGGAACTAGTTCTTCCTTCCAGAGGGCTGTGTTGCAACGTGACCAAGAAGGTTGAGACTGAAGGCCATTAGTTCACCCACGTGAGTCAAGGTCACTCATCACCTCAGGAAGCACGTGGACCTGCGATGTTCAGGAGGGAGATGCCCTGCTCCCGAGCGAAGGCATGGTGTGGCCTGGCACTTTTCCACGTGGCGGGGAGAAGGGAAGCTTCCAGAAGGGAGTGTGTTTAAGGCAGCCAGGCCCGGGAGCCCAGAGCCCCGAGGACCCTGGCCGTGCCTGAACCAGCCCTTCTTCCGAGAAAGGGACCAGATACTAAGTGGGGTTCACACCCAAGACCTGGGGCAGGGGTGCCAGTTACAGGAGCTGGCTGACTGCCACCATTGGCTGAGGTCTTTTGGATCCTGTGATGGATGTGACTGGAGGGTCCCCTGGGGAAATCGGACCAACTGTGAGCTACCGGAGTGTCCTCGCAGGGAAGACCTCTCTTCCCAGTTGAGCAGGCCGTGCTTGCTTTCCTTTTGTGAGGAGTCCACAGCGTGCCACCTATGCTGGCGTTCATGAAAGCCCTGTGCCTCAGGGGTTGGGGGGTGGGGACAGAGCCCCGTACACTGTGGCAAATGTTCCGGGCAGTGGGCGTCTGTATCTTTTTTTGGCCAAGGGATCTTAGCTCCCCGACCAGGAATCGAACCCACGCCCCCTGCCGTGGAAGCTCGGAGTCCTAACCACTGGACCGCCAGGGCAGTCGCGGGCGCCTGTATTTGATGAGCTGGGACAGTGCCGGGGCCTTCTGCCTCACGCCTGTGACCTGGCCCTCCGTCATGGCTTCCTTTTGGGCTCTCCTGCTCAGGGACCAGAGCTGAAACATCCTTGCAGGTCATCACTCAGGCCTCGGCTCGGTGTCCCTTCTTCAGAGAGGCTTCCCTGATATGAACACCCCATGCCCCCAACGATCTCGATGCTCTCCATGGCACTTACCACCACCAGAACCTGGTTTCTTTGTTTGTTTGCTTCTGACATCTCTTCTTACCAAAAGGTGAGCTCCATCAGGGATGGGACTGTGCCTGGTTTACCTCCCATCACATCCCCTACACCTGGCAAAGCCTGGCACTGGGAACGTACGGTACCTATCCCCCCGAATGAATGAATGAATGAATGAATGCAACCAGGTCGCTGACACGGAGGTAGGTGGGCGGGGGCGGGGTGGGTTCATATGATCAGGCGCCCAGCAAGCGCCCTCGAGGATGCTCTGGGCACCAGCACCGGGCAACCTGTGCGCTCCTGGACCCCTGCAAGGCTGCCCCTGGGGCTGAGCTGGAGGTGCCTCCCAAGGGCACGGCCACTCCCTGATGGATGAGTGGATTGTGCAGAGGAGTAAATAGGGACTGGCCAGAGGTCAGGGGTCATTCAGCCTCAGAAACTGCATGTGTCAAAGAATCAAGGCGCCCAGGAATGTGATTTTCGTTGATGTAAACCTGCCGCAATGGACCACACCTGCTTCTCAGCCGAGGGACGTGGGAAGGAGCAAGACACGGTGCTGGAGGAGCTGGTCATAGTAGAAGCATGCCCTTCCTCTGACTCAGAGCGGGTGCCCTGCTATTGCCTCAGGACTTTGGGGACGTCGGTCCAGGGCTCCTTGCCCTTCCTCGTCGGCACTTGGCAAATCACATGTTCCGACAAGTACCCGCTTTGGGGATGGGACAGCCTCTCTTTTGCCCAAAACTTTCCTTTGAACTCAAGATGTACAAAAAAACCTTTCCAAGAGGAAAATAATGCGATCAGAACTGAGGAGACTATCTCATTTGGACACCCAAGTCCTTAGCTCTGCCCGGAGGGTTTCTGTCATCTGCTCCTCTGGTGCCTGCATCACACCCAGCCTTTGGGCTCCCAGCCTGGTGCAGCATCCAGGGTCTCCTCCTTCCCAGGAGGCAAGCACATGTCCCGAATCTTCTTCCTTTCCTCTCCCTGCCCCCAGTTATCCTGCCGAGAGGATGTGGCAGTTGAACAGTGAGCTTCTGGAGCCTGAAGACCCTGATTTGATCCCCCAAACTCTTGAGGCAGAGAAAGCAGGACTCCTGAGAAGCACAGCTAGAGAGTGACTCGCTGAAGGGCTGGGATTCGCCTGGTGCCAGGAGACACGCTCAGCCCCCTCCCTTCAAGTCCTTTCTCTTGCCCAAGCGCTGCTGGTGGGGAGGTATGAGCTCCTCTTCTCAGGCAGTGGGAGGGGCTACCTTGCTCCACTCTGGACCACATCCCTTCTCTCTCACAGCGCCCCTGTCTGGCAGATGCTGCACTTGCCTTGCAATTTGTCCTGCAGGGTGACCCCAGGGTGGGGGGACCTGCGTCTGTACAGAGCCTGCACCATGCTCTGCAGAGGCGGGTGTGTGATGGATGGGGCCCAAATGTGGACCCGACACCCACTCCTGTCCTCAGCGAGTGATGGTTTAAAAGCCAGTAGCCATGGCGATCCACTTTGGATTCAACCTACATACCAAGGCTTTTGTAAGTCTCCCCTTGGTCAGATGAGCAGTTTGATGCCTTGGTTCTTTAAAATACTGGAAATGTTTATTTCGCCTTGCTTCTTGTTCTTTCAAGCTTGAGATTTCTCTGCACATCCAAGTCTTCAAAATGCCTTCAAATTTGTCTCCAGAGGCATTTTTACTTTGCTCTGCGCGATGGGAGATGCTTCTCCTTTGGGAGGTTGAAGCTTGTGTTCTGCTCTCGAGTTTGGTGATGTTTGGAAGAATAGATACCAAGACAGAGAGCCTTTTTCTCAGATGAGCAGAAATTTATGTTATATTTTCGTAGATTTTGATTATTCTAAGTAGGGGTAGCCGAAGTCTACATGGTGTTCGATATGCAGTGGTTTTTTTTTTTTTTTAAACATCTTTATTGAAGTATAATTGCTTTACAATAGTGTGTTAGTTTCTGCTTTATAACAAAGTGAATCAGTTATACATATACATATGTTCCCATATCTCTTCCCTCTTGCATCTCCCTCCCTCCCACCCTCCCTATCCCACCCCTCTAGGTGGTCACAAAGCACCGAGCTGATCTCCCTGTGCTATGCGGCTGCTTCCCACTAGCTATCTATTTTACGTTTGGTAGTGTATATATGTCCATGACACTCTCTCACCCTGTCACATCTCACCCCTCCCCCTCCCCATATCCTCAAGTCCATTCTCTAGTAGGTCTGTGTCTTTATTCCCGTCTTGCCACTAGGTTCTTCATGACCTTTTTTTTTTTTTTTTCCCTTGGATTCCATATATATGTGTTAGCATACTGTATTTCTTTTTCTCTTTCTGACTTACTTCACTCTGTATGACAGACTCTAACTCCATCCACCTCATTACAAATACCTCCATTTCATTTCTTTTTATGGCTGAGTAATATTCCATTGCATATATGTGCCACATCTTCTTTATCCATTCATCCGATGATGGACACCTAGGTTGCTTCCATGTCCTGGCTATTGTAAACAGAGCTGCAATGAATATTTTGGTACATGACTCTTTCTGAATTATGGTTTTCTCAGGGTATATGCCCAGTAGTGGGATTGCTGGGTCGTATGGTAGTTCTATTTTTAGTTTTTTAAGGAACCTCCATACTGTTCTCCATAGTGGCTGTATCAATTTACATTCCCACCAACAGTGCAAGAGTGTTCCCTTTTCTCCACACCCTCTCCAGCATTTATTGTTTCTAGATTTTTTGATGATGGCCATTCTGACCGGTGTGAGATGATACCTCATTGTAGTTTTGATTTGAATTTCTCTAATGATTAATGATGTTGAGCATTCTTTCATGTGTCTGTTGGCAATCTGTATCTCTTCTTTGGAGAAATGTCTATTTAGGTCTTCTGCCCATTTTTGGATTGGGTTGTTTGTTTTTTTGCTATTGAGCTGCATGAGCTGCTTGTAAATCTTGGAGATTAATCCTTTGTCAGTTGCTTCATTTGCAAATATTTTCTCCCATTCTGAGGGTTGTCTTTTGGTCTTGTTTATGGTTTCCTTTGCTGTGCAAAAGCTTTTAAGTTTCATTAGGTCCCATTTGTTTATTTGTGTTTTTATTTCCATTTCTCTAGGAGCTGGGTCAAAAAGGATCTTGCTGTGATTTATGTCATAGAGTGTTCTGCCTATGTTTTCCTCTAAGAGTTTGATAGTGTCTGGCCTTACACTTAGGTCTTTAATCCATTTTGAGTTTATTTTTGTGTATGGTGTCAGGGAGTGTTCTAATTTCATACTTTTACATGTACCTATCCAATTTTCCCAGCACCACTTATTGAAGAGGCTGTCTTTTCTCCACTGTATATGCTTGCCTCCTTTATCAAAGATAAGGTGACCATATGTGCGTGGGCTTATCTCTGGGCTTTCTATCCTGTTCCATTGATCTATATTTCTGTTTTTGTGCCAGTACCAAACTGTCTTGATTACTGTAGCTTTGTAATATAGTCTGAAGTCAGGGAGCCTGATTCCTCCAGCTCCATTTTTCGTTCTCAAGATTGCTTTGGCTATTCGGGGTCTTTTGTGTTTCCATACAAATTGTGAAATTTTTTGTTCTAGTTCTGTGAAAAATGCCAGTGGTAGTTTGATAGGGATTGCATTGAATCTGTAGATTGCTTTGGGTAGCAGAGTCATTTTCACAATGTTGACTCTTCCAATCCAAGTACATGGTATATCTCTCCATCTATTTGTATCATCTTTAATTTCTTTCATCAGTGTCTTATAATTTTCTGCGTACAGGTCTTTTGTCTCCTTAGGTAGGTTAATTCCTAGATATTTTATTCTTTTTGTTGCAATGGTAAACCAGAGTGTTTTCTTAATTTCACTTTCAGATTTTTCATCATTAGTATTTAGGAATGCAAGAGATTTCTGTGCATTAATTTTGTATCCTGCTACTTTACCAAATTCATTGATTAGCTCTAGTAGTTTTCTGGTAGCATCTTTAGGATTCTCTATGTATAGTATCATGTCATCTGCAAACAGTGACAGCTTTACTTCTTCTTTTCCGATTTGGATTCCTTTTATTTCTTTTTCTTCTCTGATTGCTGTGGCTAACACTTCCAAAACTATGTTGAATAATAGTGGTGAGAGTGGGCAACCTTGTCTTGTTCCTGATCTTAGTGGAAATGGTTTCAGTTTTTCACCATTGAGGACAATGTTGGCTGTGGGTTTGTCATATATGGCCTTTATTATGTTGAGGAAAGTTCCCTCTATGCCTACTTTCTGCAGGGCTTTTATCATAAATGGGTGTTGAATTTTGTCGAAAGCTTTCTCTGCATCTATTGAGATGATCATATGGTTTTTCTCCTTCAGTTTGTTAATATGATGTATCACGTTGATTGATTTGCGTATATTGAAGAATCCTTGCATTCCTGGAATAAACCCCACTTGATCATGGTGTATAATCCTTTTAATGTGCTGTTGGATTCTGTTTGCTAGTATTTTGTTGAGGATTTTTGCATCTATGTTCATCAGTGATATTGGCCTGTAGTTTTCTTTCTTTGTGACATCTTTGTCTGGTTTTGGTATCAGGGTGATGGTGGCCTCGTAGAATGAGTTTGGGAGTGTTCCTCCCTCTGCAATATTTTGGAAGAGTTTGAGAAGGATAGGTGTTAGCTCTTCTCTAAATGTTTGATAGAATTCGCCTGTGAAGCCATCTGGTCCTGGGCTTTTGTGTGTTGGAAGAATTTTAATCACAGTTTCAATTTCAGTGCTTGTGATTGGTCTGTTCATATTTTCTATTTCTTCCTGGTTCAGTCTCAGCAGGTTGTGCATTTCTAAGAATGTGTCCATTTCTTCCAGGTTGTCCATTTTATTGGCATAGAGTTGCTTGTAGTAATCTCTCATGATCGTTTGTATTTCTGCAGTGTCAGTGGTTACTTCTCCTTTTTCATTTCTAATTCTATTAATTTGAGTCTTCTCCCTTTTTCTCTTGATGAGTCTGGCTAATGGTTTATCAATTTTGTTTATCTTCTCAAAGAACCAGCTTTTAGTTTCATTGATTTTTGCTATTGTTTCCTTCATTTCTTTTTCATTTATTTCTGATCTGATCTTTATGATTTCTTTCCTTCTGCTAGCTTTGGGGTTTTTTTGTTCTTCTTTCTCTAATTGCTTTAGGTGCAAGGTTAGGTTGTTTATTCAAGATGTTTCCTGTTTCTTGAGGTAGGCTTGTATTGCTATAAACTTCCCTCTTAGAACTGCTTTTGCTGCATCCCATAGGTTTTGGATCGTCGTGTCTCCATTGTCATTTGTTTCTAGGTATTTTTTGATTTCCCTTTTGATTTCTTCAGTGATCACTTCGTTATTAAGTAGTGTATTGTGTAGCCTCCATGTGTTTGTATTTTTTACAGATCTTTTCCTGTAATTGATATCTAGTCTCATAGCGTTGTGGTCGGAAAAGATACTTGATACGATTTCAATTTTTTTACATTTACCAAGGCTTGATTTGTGACCCAAGATATGATCTATCCTGGAGAATGTTCCATGAGCACTTGAGAAAAATGTGTATTCTGTTGTTTTTGGGTGGACTGTCCTATAAATATCAATTAAGTCCATCTTGTTTAATGTATCATTTAAAGCTTGTGTTTCCTTATTTATTTTCGTTTTGGATGATCTGTCCATTGGTGAAAGTGGGGTGTTAAAGTCCCCTACTATGATTGTGTTACTGTCGATTTCCCCTTTTATGGCTGTTAGTATTTGCCTTATGTATTGAGGTGCTCCTATATTGGGTGCATAAATATTTACAATTGTTATACCTTCCTCTTGGATCGATCCCTTGATCATTATATAGTGTCCGTCTTTGTCTCTTGTAATAGTCTTTATTTTAAAGTCTATTTTGTCTGATATGAGAATGGCTACTCCAGCTTTCTTTTGATTTCCATTTGCATGGAATATCTCTTTCCATCCCCTCACTTTCAGTCTGTATGTGTCTCTAGGTCTGAAGTGGGTCTCTTGTAGACAGCATATATACAGGTCTTGTTTTTGTATCCATTCAGCCAGTCTGTGTCTTTTGGTGGGAGCATTTAATCCATTTACATTTAAGGTAATTATCGATATGTATGTTCCTATTCCCATTTTCTTAAATGTTTTGGGTTTGTTATTGTAGGTGTTTTCCTTCTCTTGTGTTTCTTGCCTAGAGAAGTTCCTTTAGCATTTGTTGTAAAGCTGGTTTGGTGGTGCTGAACTCTCTCAGCTTTTGCTTGTCTGTAAAGGTTTTAATTTCTCCATCAAATCTGAATGAGATCCTTGCTGGGTAGAGTAATCTTGGTTGTAGGTTTTTCTCCTTCATCACTTTAAGTATATCCTGCCACTCCCTTCTGGCTTGCAGAGTTTCTGCTGAAAGATCAGCTGTTAACCTTATGGGGATTCCCTTGTGTGTTATTTGTTGTTTTTCCCTTGCTGCTTTTAATATGTTTTCTTTATATTTAATTTTTGATAGTTTGATTAATATGTGTCTTGGTGTGTTTCTCCTTGGATTTATCCTGTATGGGACTCTCTGTGCTTCCAGGACTTGATTAACTATTTCCTTTCCCATATTAGGGAAGTTTTCAACTATAATCTCTTCAAATATTTTCTCAGTCCCTTTCTTTTTCTCTTCTTCTTCTGGGACCCCTATAATTCAAATGTTGGTGCGTTTAATGTTGTCCCAGAGGTCTCTGAGACTGTCCTCAGTTCTTTTCATTCTTTTTTCTTTATTCTGCTCTGCAGTAGTTATTTCCACCATTTTATCTTCCAGGTCACTTATCCGTTCTTCTGCCTCAGTTATTCTGCTATTGATCCCATCTAGAGTATTTTTAATTTCATTTATTGTGTTTTTCATCGTTGCTTGGTTCCTCTTTAGTTCTTCTACGTCCTTGTTAAATGTTTCTTGCATTTTGTCTATTCTATTTCCAAGATTTTGGATCATCCTTACTATCATTATTCTGAATTCTTTTTCAGGTAGACTACCTATTTCCTCTTCATTTGTTAGTCTGGTGTGTTTTTACCTTGCTCCTTCATCTGCTGTGTGTTTTTCTGTCTTCTCATTTTGCTTATCTTACTGTGTTTGGGGTCTCCTTTTCACAGGCTGCAGGTTCGTAGTTCCCGTTGTTTTTGGTATCTGTCCCCAGTGCCTAAGGTTGGTTCAGTGGGTTGTGTAGGTTTCCTGGTGGAGGGAACTAGTGCCTGTGTTCTGGTGGATGAGGCTGGATCTTGTCTTTCTGGTGGGTACGTCCACGTCTGGTGGTGTGTTTTGGGGTGTCTGTGGCCTTATTATGATTTTAGGCAGCCTCTCTGTTAATGGATGGGGCTGTGTTCCTGTCTTGCTAGTTGTTTGGCATAGGGTGTCCAGCACTGTAGCTTGCTGGTCGTTGAGTGAAGCTGGGTCTTGATGTTGAGATGGAGATCTGTGAGAGATTTTTGCCGTTTGGTATTACGTGGAGCTGGGAGGTCTCTTGTGGACCAGTGTCCTGAAGTTGGCTCTCCCACCTCAGAGGCACAGCCCTGATGCCTGGCTGGAGCACCAAGAGCCTTTTGGGAGGTCTGAGGTCTTCTGCCAGCATTCAGTGGGTGTTCTGTAGGAGCAGTTCCACGTGTAGATGTATTTCTCATGTATCTGTGGGAAGGAAGGTGATCTCCGCGTCTTACTCTTCCGCCATCTTGCCCCTCCCCTGCAGTGGTTTTAAAACCCACTGGAACCTATTGTCTTTATGGTTTTAAAGAATCTTAGTAAAATAATTCAGTGTTGCCAGATCCAAGAGGAGTTTTACCCTATGGCATTTGGTGTATCATGAATGTATGGGCATACGCTATGGAGAGGTATGAGCATATTATACTTAGAATTAGTTTATCTTTCTAAAGATTCTCTTACCTGGTCACTTTAAAGTGTAACCTAATTACCTAGATAACTTTTTCATTAAGCCCATTTTTTATAAAGAAGAACAACATATAGTTCTCGATTTCTTGTACCCCTTTGTTTCAACTTACCAAGTGATGTCTGCCCTCATGCATCTGTCTCTTGTTCTCTCCAGGAACTGAGAACAAGCTGCCCTTTCCTATTTCTGGCCGCCCATCTGCATGTATGCCTGCATCCTGGCCCCAAGGCCACCCCTCACTCCCTCCGGCTCTCTCGTGTCCCAGGGAAGTCAATTCCGTGGCCCTGTAGGACTTTGATTTTCCTTCTCTTCACCCTTAGCTGCACTAACTCAGGACTCATCTACACTCTTGTTTTCACTTTCTCACAACTCCCCTACCAGCCCATGGAAAACACGCTTGCTAAGGTCACTCGTCTGTGCTCTCTTCCACACTCACATTTCCAGGTGCACGAGGGGCACCTGGATAGGACGGTCCCACGGACATCTCAAATCCAAGGTGGCCAGGAATGAACGCACCATCCTCCTAAGTCTGCTTATCTCCCGGTATTTCCCACATCAGTCAGGGACGCTACAACTCATCCAGGGGCGCAAGGCAGGAAACCTGGACATCATCCTCGACTCTGCTGCACCTCCCCTATTCTAGTCTCATGGTTGAGTTTACTTTCTTACTCATGTCACCTGAGTCAGTCCTCCCTTCAGCAGCTCGGCAGCCCCACCTGGGTCCACATCTCTCTTGCCTGGACTATGGCAATAGCTGATCTGTTAGTCTCTTTGCTTCTCTGAAACTCTCTCCAGACTGTGAGTAGAGTGACCATTGATAGTGGGAATCTGACCATGAGCTCCTGTTTTCTTTTCCCCCATTATAGTTTATTATGGGATATTGAATATAGTTCCCTGTGGCTATACAGTAGGACCTTGTTGTTTATCCATCCTATATATAACAGTTTGCATCTGCTAATACCAAACTCCCAATCCAACCCTCCCCCACCCCCCTCCTCCTTGGCAACCACAAGTCTGTTCTTTATGTCTGTGAGTCTGTTTCTGTTGCATGGATAAGTTCATTTGTGTCATATTTTAGATTCCACATATAAATGATATCGTATGCTATTTGTCTTTCTCTTTCTGACTTACTTCGCTTAGTATGATAATCTCTAGGTCTATCCATGTTACTGCAAATGGCAGTATTTCATCCTTTTTTATGGCTGAGTAATATTCCATTGTACATATGTACCACATCTTCTTTATGCACTCCTGTTGAAATGCTTCCATGACTGCTGATGAGTTGTGGGTCACATCCAAGCTCTTAGCCTAGCATGCAAAGCTGATGCCATGACCTGGACCCTGTTTATATCTCTGGCCTCATTTCCTGTCACTCTGGGACCTAGAAGTACTGAGCAACTTGTGTTCTCCGGCATCTGCGTGCTGGTCATGCCCATGGCCTTGATAGGTATGGTTGCCTTTGCCAGGGATAACTCCCAATTTCTCAACTGCCTGGCAAACTCTATTCATCCTGCAAAATCCTCACTCAGTGTCACCACAGCTTCCTCCAAGGACAGCTTCCTCCCTAAGGCAGAATCAGTCACACTCCTCTGAACTGCACAGAGACCTCTCTCATTTTCCCCGTGACTCTGTTGTCATTACCCCCTTTCTTGCTGCTCTCATCTCTGGGGCTGTAACCATCCTGAGGGCAGGGACTGTTTCTGTACACCCCAGTTTCTAGCACGACGTATAGCATGTAGATTCTCAATAAACGTGTTGAATTGAGACCTCAAATATTCTAGGAAATTACAAAGAAAAATCCTTGGTCCTGGTCCTTAGGCCTCTTGACGGCTAATAATATTCAAAGGGAAACACCTTGCAGGGCCCCAAGAGACATTACAGAACTCTTCTCCCCCTTTCTGGGGTGGTGGACTGCTCTCACATTTCCTTTTTCGGTCAGAAGACCTGAACTTGATTTGGCTTTGTCATTCTCTGACTCTGAACCTCTCTGAGCTTCAGTTTGCTGAAGGAGACAAGGATTTGATAGGATAACGCAGCCAAGAGCCTTCTGTGAACCTCGGGGGCCGCTGCAGAGATCTCTTCATGCCATCAGCACCTGGGCCCACATCTTAGCTGGGAGCACAGGGGTGTTGTGTGCCCCTGGCCTGTGGGCAGGGCTGTTTATAAAGGCCGATGCACTGGCCAGGATGTGGCTTCAGCTGGCAATGGTTAAGCACATTAGCAGCTGTGTTTCTTTATGGGGGCGCTGGCTGAGGAAGGTAATAGCGCTGTTTTGGGTTGTCTAAGGTTAGACAGTATGATGGAGCCGCAAAGTGGAGGCCGTGGAGTGGACTCTGTTTTGACTCAGTGCATTTGTCAGCAACTCCTGGGTGAGAGTGGGAGGTGGGGCCTGGGTGGGAGCGGCTGGTGGGGATTTGGTGGGAGTAGGTGGGGATGGGGGTTGGAGTATGGGTGGGAGGTAGAGACTGGGTGGGGCCCCTGTAGGGCAGGCAGGTGTCCTTTCCGTGCTGCTCCAGGTGCAGGCGGGCGTCACACGTGGGGAAGCCCAGTCACCGGTCACGGCCGTCAGCCATGACACAAGCCCACCCTGACATGGCATGGCGCCTAGGTGTGCAGCTCCGATTGTACCTGGGCAGCATTTGAAGGACATGCCCATCAGTGAGGGGTCTCGGGCCCAGCTGTTGGCCTCCATAGTACCTGTCAGGGCTGGGGTGGTCCTGAGTAACACCTGGATGGACTTGATCTTGATCTTGATCAGTGTGTGTAATCCTGGCATTAGCCACCGGGTCGGCCATTGCTACACTTCCTTAGTCCTCCACATTTTTGCCCCCAGGAAGATCCCTAGAAACTAGTCATACAAGATGCCATGTGTTTCGTGCCAAATTCCTCGGCAGATACTTGCCTCTTGCACATTAGGCAACCACAGGCAGCAGCCCCCTTCCGCCCCTCATCCTCACCTAGTGGGGTTTCTCTGGTGGCCACAGCCTTCCTCCCTGACCGGCTCTCTCTCTACGAGCTAGACTTTGCTTTTCTGCCCATCCCTACGCACCTTCACCCACTCACTCCTGCCCCAGTGCTACTGAGCACCCACTAAGCCAGCTGCCCTGCTCAGCCCAGGTAGAGAAACAGGACGGGCTCAGTCCTGCCCTCCAGAGCTTGTGAGAACCAGCCGCAGGGAGTGAGCTAAGGGCTCTGAGAACAGCTCCTGGGGCCCACGGTTATCAGTACAGGGTTGCTCAGCGCCTTTCAGGGAGAAAATGCAGCAGCATCTATAAATATGAAATACTTGTTATACTTAGGAACATACTTAGCACCGTCGAGAATCTTCCAGGACAGGTGCTATCTTGATGTGAAACTCTTGGTGCCCTTAGGTGCCTCATCACCTAATGACAGTCCACACATACAAATGCAAACATTAGTTTTTTTGGTTAAAACGTGGCTCAGTGAAAAATTTTTGTAGATGAGCTGTGTGTACAAGCAGAACTTTCTTTCGAAACCCTCTTTGGGCAGCCGTGTGACACAGGAATCCCAGGATAAAGGTGAAATGCAGAATGGGAACCTACTCCAGGTGCACCTCTCACAATGCACCTCACCTTTGCATATCAATGCATGGATTACAGACGCTTCCTTTTCTCAGAACTAGTCGGTGCCCTGTTACACACACAGGTGGACAAACAGCCAGTGAGCTTTCAAATTCCCTGCAACATGAGAGCAGAGGACTCAGGCCTTCAGAACGCCAGAGGCCAGTCCTAATGTAGCGATTTCTTTACGCTTTCCCTGAACGCAAGTGATTCTGTTTGGTAACTGGCCCTGCCTTCAGAAGTGGGCCTGGCCTGCACTAGCCAGCCAAATTTTGAAATTCTACTGGGAGCTAGTCATTATAAAAAGCCTGGAACTTGGAGAGGAAGAAAGGTGGCTTTGATGGTTATTGATGAGCTCACCAGGTATGGATGGAACTTTCAAACAGGCCAAATGAAATACCAGGCCCTGAGCTTAGGGCCTCACGCTGTTGCTGCCACGAGGAGCAGGTGGGAAAGCTCCGGGAGTATCAGATGTGTCAAGCACAGGTGAGCAGGTAACCGGATCCCCGCAGGGGCCCCCAGGCGGCAGGGGCACCGTGTGTGATTCGTCGAGGGAAGTGGTGTCGTGGGTCAAAGCTGCATCCCTCTTACCTGTAAGCAGTGGGGCTCATAGGTTAACCCAAGCCTGTTCCTGCAGGACTGACATTGCCTGGTTCCAGTAGATGGAAGTTGATGCAAATCACTGCCATTTCTTCTGCAGCAATAATTAACCCGCAGGAACCTTGCAGGAGTAGGTAGTTTCAGGAGAATGGTGTGGAGATGTTGGAGGGAGATTAGCATTTTTCAGCTCTCACAGTGGTTTGCACCACATTTCAGCGTGTGTGTGCGCGGTTCCAACTCATTACCATAAAAGAACCTCATAAATTAAATCGCTAGGCAGGGAAAATCGACTTTGTTTACACAGAAGGCCTGGGATGCTAGTCTGTTTTGAGGAACTGTGGGAGGCTTGGTCCCCACCTGGGTGTCCTCAGTTTCCGGATCTGTTAGGGGAGAGCTTTGGCCTCACTGGCCTCTAGAATTTGTCCAGCCCAGGGACCTACGATCCTATTCACTTGAATGAATCAGAGGCCTGTTCAGAGCCTGAGGAAGCGTCTAGCCCATCTGCCTGAGCTGCAGCCAACGGATGACCTGTGACCTTCATTTCCAATTGCTTGGAGGACAGCACTGCTTCCTCAGGCCCTGTGCACGTGAGCAAGCTGTCCCATGATTACAGGTGGTGGGATTATTTTGGGGGGATTGTGTGGCCCAGTGAACTGATTACTTGCAGAGAGTGGACCCTCTGTTTTGGTCATTTTGATCACAGCACTTAGCACAAGGTACTCAAGACCCAAGAACCATTTGTGGAAAGAGAGAGGAAAGAACAGAGGGAAGAAAACTTCCCCAGAAATCCTGCCGCCTTCAGCTCAAGTCACGTTCTCTGTAGCTTACTCTTATTTCCATCAAGCATTTAGACACATCTTTAATTGGTTCTTAACACTTCTCAAGAATTTCAATGAGAGAAATCCAGTCTGTTATCCGCATTTCATTGATCAGGCCATGCAGGCACAGAACAGGGACGGCTGGTCTCCCATGGCAGTGGTGTCTGGATGAGAGCTTGGTTTACTCACGTGCCCTTCCCCTTCCTGGAGGGTGTGCTTGGAAGGGGTCAGTTAGGCCAGTCATCAGTGCCCAGAGTCCCTGGTCAGGCTTCTAGAAATCTAGCATTGACTCTGGTTTCCAGAATGATAAAGTTTGCATTTCCTTTTGGGGGTCCTCTTGGTGTGAGTGTGGTGAGCATACATCAAAGTGCCTAAAAACACAAAGAGAGATGCCAGGCATAATTATTATCTTTTTAGCTACTTTGAAGTTGAGTTTCACAGGAAAGAGTATTAAGTTATTTCGTTTGCATTTAAGCCTATGTTTAACCATGGAATGAAAGGCTGGCTTCCCTTTACAGGGATTTCAAGTTGTAGAGGTCAGCTGGTGCTATGGACTGCATGTATGTGTCCTCCAAAATTCATATATTGAAACCTAACCCCCCAATGTGAGGGTAGTAGGAGGTGCGGCCTTTGGGAGGTGATTAGGTCGAGAGGGTGGAGCCCCCATGAATGATATTAGTGCCCTTATAAAAGAGACCCCGGAAGCTCCCTCATCCCTTCTCACTGTGAGGACACAGTGAGAAGGTTGCTCTCTGTGAACATGGAAGCGGGCCCTTACCAGACACTGAACCTGCTGGTGCCTTGATCTTGGACTTCCAGCCTCTAGTACTCTGAGAAATAAATGTTTGTTGTTAATAAACCACAGAGTTTATGGTGCTTTTGTTATAGTAGCATGAATAGACTAAGACACACCCCTAGGAAACTGATACAGTATTCCCAGGGGATGTAGTTTAAACAGATTCTCACAGAGACCTTTAATGTGTGTGTGTGGGTATATCAGATAAGTGTGTGGCAGTGGCATCTCTGTGTTTAAGTGAAGACATCCTTTGTCATCCTCTAAGCAGTCTGAGGAAGGAATCAAATAGAGAACTTCAAGCTCCTGGTTCTATTTTGTGCCTCAGAATGCTTGAAGGCCTTCCCAGCTGTTCTGTGTTTGGGTTTGGCTTTCAGGCCTGAACATGGAGGTGGGGAGGGTGGCTGGAGCTAGTCCTGGGTTTCTTTGAGCCTCTCAAAAAACGTTCTGAGTGCATAAGAAACCATCTCTGTACTACCTGCAAGAGTAGCCATGCTGCTGAAGAACGGTGGCAAACCATGAATTAAGAAGGCGGATTCTGAGCTCAAAATTACATCCCCCCACCAGCATATACAGTTAACTAATATTTGACAAGAAAGCCAAGAACACCCAATGGAGAAAGGATAGTCTCTTCCACAGTGATGTTGAGAAAACTGGATAAACACATGTAGAAAAATGAAATTGGACCCCTATCTTATACCACTTACAAAAATTTACTCAAAATGGATCAAAAAGACTTAAATGTAACCTGATACTGTAAAACTCCTAAAAGAAAACGTAGCGAAGAAGCTCCTTGAACTTGGCATTGGCAGTGATTTTTTTGGATATGACACCAAAGCACAAGAAACAAAAACAAAAATCAACAAGTGGGACTACATCAAACTTAAAAGCATCTGCACGGCAAAAGAAAAAATCAACAAAATGAAAAGGCAACATATAGAATGGGAGAAATATTTGCAAACCCTGTACCTGATAAAAGGTTAATATCCAAAATAACAAAAACTCCCAAACAATTAGATTAAAAATGGGCAGAGGAACTAAATAGACAGTTTTCCAAAGAAGACATCCAAATGGCCAACAGGTACCCGAAAAGATGCTCAACATCACTAATCATTGGGGAAATGCAAATCAAAACCACAGTGAGCTATCACCTCACACTGTTAGAATGGCTTTCATCAAGAAGACAAGAGATAACAAGCGTTGGTAAGGGTGTGGAGAAAAGGGAACCCCTGTGCACTGTTGGTGGGGATGTAAATTGCTTTAGCCACAATGGAAAACTATAGAAGTTCCTCAAAAAGTTAAAAAATAGAACTACCATATGACCCAGCAAATTCATTTCTGGGTATATACCCAAGGGAAATGAAATGAAAACAGGATATTGAAGAGAGATGAGCACTCCCATGGGCATTGCAGCATTATTCGCAATAGTTAAGATATGGAAACAACCTAGGTGTCCACCAACAGATGAATGGGTAAGAAGATGTGGTGTATATATACAGAATGGAATATTACTCAGCTATGAGAAAGAAGGACATCCTGCCATTTGGGACAACATGGATGGACCTTGGGGACATTAGGCTGAGTGAGTCAGACAGAGAGAAACAAATATTATGTATCACTTATATGTGGAATCTAAAAAAACCAAATGCATACAAATAGTAAAACGGTGGTTTCCAGGGGTTGGGGTGTGGGGAATTGGAGAGTTATTTAAGGGTACAAACTTGCAGCTAGCAGATAAATGAGCTCTGGAGATCTAAAGCACAGTATAGTGAATATAGACAGCAATATCGGCTGTATTATATTCATCAAACTTGCTAAGAGACTAGATCTTAATTATTCCCACCACAAAAAAGCAATGATAATTATGGGACAAGACAGAAGTGCTAACTATCGGTACAGTGGCAATCATGTTACAATATATAAACATCTCAAGTCAACATATTATACACCTTTTGTATCAATCTTTTTCAGATTCAGCACATAAGCGAGACTTCGTGATATTTGTCTTTCTCTATCTGATTTACTTAGAATTGTAATCTCCAGGTCCATCCATGTTGCTGCAAATGGCATTAAAAAATGTTACAAATGAACTTATTTACGAGACAGAAACATACAGATTTAGAGAAAGAATTTGTGGTTACCAGAGGGGAAGGGTCGGGGAGAGGGATAGACTGGGAGTTTGGGATTGACATGTACACACTGCTATATTTAAAATAGAAAACCAACAAGGACCCACTGTAAAAAAAACCAAAACAAAACATGTGGTACACCTTAAACTTACAGTGTTATATTTCAAATATATTTCAAACAAACAAACAAATAAATGGAGGCTTCTGCACACTTGACTTCCAGCCTTGAAAGTGTAGGAAGCCAGGGTCTCATTCTCCCCCTGAACTGTGATCCTGGTGGTTCACCAGGAGCTCAGCTCCCTGGCTGTCCCCCCGTCCCCAGAGACGTCGCCTGCCATGGTGGGCTTCTCATATTGCCCTGCCTCAGCCTTCTGGTACCCTCAGTAGACAGGTCTTGGCTTGGTGACAGGAGCAGTAGGAAGACAATCATTCTAAGGTGGAAGAATTTCATTGAACACACAACAAATGTTTGTTCTGCGTCTGCCCAGTGCCAGACACAGTGTGATAATGCTTTTACATCTATTCCATTTCATCCTTTTGACAATCCTGTGGGATTGGAGTTCCCGTCTCCATATACGAGATGAGGAAACCGAGGCTCAGAGGGCCAAAGGACACACAACTGGAGAGGGGCTGAGGTGGCTCCAGAATATCCATCCTTTGATGCCAAGGGTAGTTAATACAGATCACCTGAAGTTACGGCCATGTTCAGGTCCTCAAATGTGTGATCTGCTTCCCTTTTCTTTGAAATCTGCATCGTGGACTATATCCCTGTGTCCTCGAGGGTGGAGTCTGCTGCTCTGAGAGGAGTTGGGAGGGTCTGACCCCATTGGAGCCTGGGGTGGGGTTCCAGGGACAGCTGCCAGGTTTAGCAAATAAAAATGCAAGATGCTCGGTTACATTTGAATTGAATTTCAGATAAACTGAATACTTTTTTAGTCTATGTCCCATGCAATATTTGGGATATACTTATGCTAAAAAAGTATTCTGGTTATCTAAAATTCAGATTTAACGGGGGGTCCTGTAACTAGCTAATCCTAGTTTCAGGTGAAGCTTGTAGCTGATGTAATGCTGAAGGAGGCCTCCGTCTGCAGAGGCTGGGACTGGATTCAGCGTCGCTCTTTAGCTCTGCTAGTTCTCCAGAGCTCATTCTGAAATCAGCCTCACCATCTACAGCTGAAGTTTCAAACTGGCGACTTGGGCAGAATCTAACCAGCCGTGTTTTGTTTGGCTGGCATGATGTTAATAAAAATAATTTAGTCAGTTTTTAAAAATCAGGAGCTCTCACATACAAATCTAAATTTCCAACATTCTTAAAAAAAAAAATCAGATCAGCCACGCTGAGCCATGGAGACCACATGGCGGCAGTCGTCTGGAGCTAAGTGCCAGCACCTCTCCTAGGCAGAGCTTGCACTCGCCAGTTTGTCCTGTTCTCATGGTTCCCTGTGGTTATATCCATCCCACGTACTCGCTCCTACCTGTCTAGCCCCTGCAGGCATTGCGTTTTTGATTCCTGATCTATACTATACACCAGAAAGTCTCCTTCTTCTTTCAATGACAGCAGAAAACACCAAGAGTCTTCAATGCACTGGCTCCACCCATTTCTCCCATTTTATTGCGTCTCCCTCCCTGAACCCTTCCTCGATGAAGGAAGGCTCATGCACTGGTTGCCGGTTACCTCCTCTCCCCATGGCTCATGCCGTCCCTTCCCCCAAAGAATGCCAGCCTGACCCCTCAAGGCCAACCCATGGGCATGGCTTCCTTCAAGATGGCGCCAGAAAGCCCTCCCCCACCCCTGAAGCCCTCTGAAGCAAACTCAGAATCACATTGCCATTTGGCTGAATTTCTTTTTTTTTTCTCTTCCATTATGGTTTATTACACGATATTGAATATGGTTACCTGTGCTATACAGTAGGACCTTGTTGTTTATCCATTCTATATATAATAGTTTGCATCTGCTAATCCCAAACTCCCAGTCTTTCCCTATGCCACCCCCCCTCCCCCTTGGCAACCACGAGTCTGTTCTCTATGTCTGCGAGTCTGTTTCTGTTTCGTAGGTAATGAACACTTGTGTCACATGTTAGATTCCACATATAAGTGATATCATATGGTCTTTGTCTGACTTACTTCACTTGGTATGATAAGCTCTAGGTCCATCCATGTTGCTGCAAATGGCATTATGTCATTCTTTTTTCTTGTGGCTGAGTAGTATTCCATTGTATATATGTACCACATCTTTTTTTTTTTTTTAACATTTTTTTAAACATCTTTATTGGAATATAATTGCTTTACAATGGTGTGTTAGTTTCTGCTTTATAACAGTGAGTCAGCTATATATACACGTATATCCCCATATCTCCTCCCTCTTGCGTCTCCCTCCCACCGTCCCTATCCCACCCCTCTAGGTGGTCACAAAGCACCGAGCTGATCTCCCTGTGCTATGCAGCTGCTTCTCACTAGCTATCTGTTTTACATTTGGTAGTGTATATATGTCCATGCCACTTTCTCACTTCGTCCCAGCTTACCCTTCCCCCTCCCCGTGTCCTCAAGTCCATTCTCTACATCTGCGTCTTTATTCCTGTCCTGCCCCTTGGTTCTTCAGAAGCTTTTTTTTTTTTTAGATTCCATATATATGTGTTAGTGTACAGTATTTGTTTTTGTCTTTCTGACTTACTTCACTCTGTATGACAGACTCTAGGTCCATCCACCTCACTACAAATAACTCAATTTCGTTTCTTTTTGTGGCTGAGTAATATTCCATTGTATATATGTGCCACATCTTCTTTATCCATTCATCTGTCGATGGAAACTTAGGTTGCTTCCATGTCCTGGCTATGGTAAATAGAGCTGCAGTGAACATTTTGGTACATGACTCTTTTTGAATTATGGTTTTCTCAGGGTATATGCCCAGTAGTGGGATTGCTGGGTCATATGGTAGTTCTATTTTTAGCTTTTTAAGGAACCTTCATACTGTTCTCCATAGTGGCTGTATCAATTTACATTCCCACCAACAGTGCAAGAGGGTTCCCTTTTCTCCTCACCCTCTCCAACATTTATTGTTTGTAGATTTTTTGATGATGGCCATTCTGACTGGTGTGAGGTGATACCTCATTGTAGTTTTGATTTGCATTTCTCTAATGATTAGTGATGTTGAGCATCCTTTCATGTGTTTGTTGGCAATCTGTATATCTTCTTTGGAGGAATGTCTATTTAGGTCTTTTGCCCGTTTTTGGATTGGGTTGTTTGTTTTTTTAATATTGAGCTGCATGAGCTGCTTGTAAATTTTGGAGATTAATCCTTTGTCAGTTGCTTCATTTGCAAATATTTTCTCCCATTCTGAGGGTTGTCTTTTCGTCTTGTTTATGGTTTCCTTTGCTGTGCAAAAGCTTTTAAGTTTCATTAGGTCCCATTTGTTTATTTGTGTTTTTATTTCCATTTCTCTAGGAGCTGGGTCAAAAAGGATCTTGCTGTGATTTATGTCATAGACCGTTCTGCCTATGTTTTCCTCTAAAAGTTTGATAGTATCTGGTCTTACATTTAGGTCTTTAATCCATTTTGAGTTTATTTTTGTGTATGGTGTTAGGGAGTGTTCTAATTTCATTATTTTACATGTAGCTGTCCAGTTTTCCCAGCACCAATTATTGAAGAGGCTGTCTTTTCTCCGTTGTATACTCTTGCCTCCTTTATCAAAAATAAGGTGACCATATGTGTGTGGGTTTACCTCTGGGTTTTCTATCCTGTTCCATTGATCTATATTTCTGTTTTTGTGCTAGTACCATACTGTCTTGTTGACTGTAGCTTTGTAATATAGTCTGAAGTCCGGGAGCCTGATTCCTCCAGCTCCGTTTTTCTTTCTCATGATTGCTTTGGCTATTCGGGGTCTTTGTGTTTCCATACACATTGTGAAATTTTTTGTTCTAGTTCTGTGAAAAATGCCAGTGGTAGTTTGATAGGGATTGCATTGAATCTGTAGATTGTTTTGGGTAGTATAGTCATTTTCACAATGTTGATTCTTCCAGTCCAAGAACATGGTATATCTCTCCATCTGTTTGTATCATCTTTAATTTCTTTCATCAGTGTCTTATAGTTTTCTGCATACAGGTCTTTTGTCTCCTTAGGTAGGTTTATTCCTAGGTATTTTATTCTTTTTGTTGCAATGGTAAATGGGAGTGTTTCCTTAATTTCTCTTTCAGATTTGTCATCATTAGTGTATAGGAATGCAAGAGATTTCTGTGCATTAATTTTGTATCCTGCAACTTTACCAAATTCATTGATTAGCTCTAGTAGTTTTCTGGTAGCATCTTTAGGATTCTCTTTGTATAGTATCATGTCATCTGCAAACAGTGACAGCTTTACTTCTTCTTTTCCGATTTGGATTCCTTTTATTTCTTTTTCTTCTCTGATTGCTGTGGCTAAAACTTCCAAAACTATGTTGAATAATAGTGGTGAGAGTGGACAACCTTGTCTTGTTCCTGATCTTAGTGGAAATGGTTTCAGTTTTTCACCATTGAGAATGATGTTGGCTGTGGGTTTGTCATATATGGCCTTTATTATGTTGAGGTAAGTTCCCTCTATGCCTACTTTCTGGAGGGTTTTTATCATAAATGGGTGTTGAATTTTGTCGAAAGCTTTTTCTGCATCTATTGAGAGGATCATATGGTTTTTCTCCTTCAATTTTTTAATATGGTTTATCACATTGATTGATTTGCGTATACTGAAGAATCCTTGCATTCCTGGGATAAACCTCACTTGATGATGGTGTATAATCCTTTTAATGTGCTGTTGGATTCTGTTTGCTAGTATTTTGTTGAGGATTTTTGCATCTATGTTCATCAGTGATATTGGCCTGTAGTTTTCTTTCTTTGTGACATCTTTGTCTGGTTTTGGTATCAGGGTGATGGTGGCCTCGTAGAATGAGTTTGGGAGTGTTCTTCCCTCTGCTATATTTCGGAAGAATTTGAGAAGGATAGGTGTTAGCTCTTCTCTAAATGTTTGATAGGATTTGCCTGAGAAGCCATCTGGTTCTGGGCTTTTGTTTGCTGGAAGGTTTTTAATCACAGTCTCAATTTCAGTGCTTGTGATTGGTCTGTTTCTATTTTCTATTTCTTCCTGGTTTAGTCTCTGAAGGTTGTGCTTTTCTAAGAATGTGTCCATTTCTTCCAGGTTGTCCATTTTATTGGCATATAGTTGCTTGTAGTAATCTCTCATGATCCTTTATATTTCTGCAGTGTCAGTTGTTACTTCTCCTTTTTCATTTCTAATTCTATTGATTTGAGCCTTCTCCCTTTTTTTCTTGATGAGTCTGGCTAATGGTTTATCAATTTTGTTTATCTTCTCAAAGAACCAGCTTTTAGTTTTATTGATCTTTGCTATTATTTTCTTCTTTTTCATTTATTTCTGATCTGATCTCTATGATTTCTTTCCTTATGCTAACTTTGGGGGTTTTTTGTTCTTCTTTCTCTAATTGCTTTAGGTGTAAGGTTAGGTTCTTTATTTGAGATGTTTCTTGTTTCTTGAGGTAGGATTGTATTGCTATAAACTTCCCTCTTAGAACTGCTTTTGCTGCATCCCATAGCTTTTAGGTCGTCGTGTTTACATTGCCATTTGTTTCTAGGTATTTATTGATTTCCTCTTTGATTTCTTCAGTGATCTCTTGGTTATTTAGTAGTGTATTGTTTAGCCTCCATGTGTTTGTATTTTTTACAGATTTTTTCCTGTAATAGCACTGTGGTCGGAAAAGATACTTGATAGGATTTCAATTTTCTTAAATTTACCAAGGCTTGATTTGTGACCCAAGATATGATCTATCCTGGAGAATGTTCCATGAGCACTGGAGAAGAAAGTGTATTCTGTTGTTTTTGGATGGAATGTCCTATAAATATCAATTAAGTCCATCTTGTTTAATGTACCATTTAAAGCTTGTGTTTCCTTATTTATTTTCATTTTGGATGATCTGTCCATTGGTGAAAGTGGGGTGTTAAAGTCCCCTACTATGATTGTGTTACTGTCAATTTCCCCTTTTATGGCTGTTAACATTTGTCTTATGTATTGAGGTGCTCCTATGTTGGGTGCATAAATATTTACAATTGTTATATCTTCTTCTTGGATTGATCCCTTGATCATTATGTAGTGTCCTTCTTTGTCTCTTGTAATAGTCTTTATTTTAAAGTCTATTTTGTCTGTTATGAGAATTGCTATTCCAGCTTTCTTTTGATTTCCATTTGCATGGAATATCTTTTTCCACCCCCTCACTTTCAGTCTGTATGTGTCCCTAGGTCTGAAGTGGGTCTCTTGTAGACAGCATATATACAGGTCTTGTTTTTGTATCCATTCAGCCAGTCTGTGTCTTTTGGTTGGAACATTTAATCCATTTACATTTAAGGTAGTTATCGATATGTAAGTTCCTATTACCAGTTTCTTAATTGTTTTGGGTTTGTTATTGTAGGTCTTTTCCTTCTCTTGTGTTTCCTGTCTAGAGAAGTTCCTTTAGCATTTGTTTAAAGCTGGTTTGGTGGTGCTGAATTCTCTTAGCTTTTGCTGATCTGTAAAGGTTTTAATTTCTCCATCAAATCTGAATGAGATCCTCGCTAGGTAGAGTAATCTTGGTTGTAGATTTTTCCCTTTCATCCCTTTGTGTATATCATGCCACTCCCTTCTGGCTTGCAGAGTTTCTGCTGAAAGATCAGCTGTTAGCCTTATGGGGATTCCCTTGTATGTTATTTGTTGTTTTTCCCCTGCTGCTTTTAATATTTTTTCTTTGTATTTTATTTTTGATAGTTTGATTAATCTGTGTCTTGGCATGTTTCTCCTTGGATTTATCCTGTATGGGACTCTCTGTGCTTCCTAGACTTGATTGACTATTTCCTGTCTCATATTAGGGAAGTTTTCAACTATAATCTCTTCAAATATTTTCTCAGTCCCTTTCTTTTTCTCTTCTTCTTCTGGGACCCCTATAATTCGAATGTTGGTGTATTTAATGTTCTCCCAGAGGTCTCTGAGACTGTCCTCAATTCTTTTCAATCTTTTTTCTTTATTCTGCTCTGCGGTAGTTATTTCCACTATTTTATCTTCTAGGTCACTTATCTGTTCTTCTGCCTCAGTTATTCTGCTATTGATTCCTTCTAGAGAATTTTTAATTTCATTTATTGTGTTGTTCATCATCGTTTGTTTGCTCTTTAGTTCTTCTAGGTCCTTGTTAAACGTTTCTTGAATTTTCTCCATTCTATTTCCAAGATTGTGGATCATCCTTACTATCATTACTCTGAGTTCTTTTTCACGTAGACTGCCTGTTTCCTCTTCATTTGTTTGGTCTGATGGGTTTTTACCTTGCTCCTTCATCGGCTGTGTGTTTCTCTGTCTTCTCATTTTCCTTAACTTACTGTGTTTGGGGTCTCCTTTTCATAGGCTGCAGGTTCGTAGTTCCTGTTGTTTTTGTTGTCTGCCCCCAGTGGCTAAGCTTGGTTCAGTGGGTTGTGTAGACTTCCTGGTGGAGGGGACTAGTGCCTGTGTTCTGATGGATGACGCTGGATCTTGTCTTTCTGGTGGGCAGGACCACGTCCGTTGGTGTGTTTTGGGGTGTCTGTGACCTTATTATGATTTTAGGCAGCCTCTCTGCTAATGGGTGGGGTTGTGTTGCTGTCTTGCTAGTTGTTTGGCATAGGGTGTCCAGCACTGTAGTGGAACTGGGCCTTAGCGTTGAGATGGAGATCTCTGGGAGAGCTTTCGCCATTTGATATTACATGGAGCCAGGAGGTCTGTGTTGGACCAATTTCCTGAACTCAGCTCTCCCACCTCAGAGGCACAGGCCTGACACCCGGCCGGAACACCAAGACCCTGTCAGCCACATGGCTCGAAACTCCAGAACTCCACACTCCAGAGGCCCTCCTTTCCATGTGCTGCCTTTCCCCTTCTGCGCAGGTCCTCTATGTACCACATCTTTATCCATTCATCTGTTGATGGACATTTAGGTTGTTTCCATGTCTTGGCTATTGTAAATAGTGCTGCTATGAATATTGGGGCCCATGTGTCTTTTCGAATTAGAGTTTTCTCCGGATATATGCCCAGGAGTAGGATTGCTGGATCATATGGCAACCCTATTTTTAGTTTTTTGAGGAACTTTCATACTGTTTTCCATCGTGGCTGCACCAATTTACATTCCCGCCAACAGTGTAGGAGGGTTCCCTTTTCTCCACACCCTCGCTTGGCTGAATTCCTTCATCGTACAGATTAAGAAATGGAAACTGTGACTCTCGAGGATTGTGCACAACTAAAACTGTGTAAAACTGTGAGTAGAACTCAGGCAACTGGGAAGCGGGACTTTCTCACCGAACCACGTGCTCTTCCTGCAGATCCAGCCTCAGTGATCTCAACGTTTCCAGCACCATGTGCTTAATGAATTTTCTCTGACTGATTGATTGGTTGATTACTGAAACACTCAGTGCTCCTGGCAAAACAATTCTCATTCTGTGGAACACATTATCTTGATGCACGGCAGCCTCTAGAGCTTAGATTGGGGGAGCTCAGGGTAATCTACAGATCAATTAGCGATGTCTTGGAGCCACTGGACCTGCGATAAGGATCTAAGAACAGTGCTGGTTGTTGGCATGTGGAAAGGGGCGGGGGGCACCGTGTTGTAGGGGATTTCAGGTTTGTTTCCTAATCTAAAGCAGGGGTGGGCAAATTACTGCCTGAAGGCCAAAATCTTGCCCACTGCCTGTTTTTATAAATAAAGTTTTATTAGGACATAACTGTACTCACTCATGTACGTATGGTCTATGGATGCTCTCATGCTGCATTGGCAGGGTTGAGTAGTTGCAACAGAAAACGTATGGCCTGCCCATCCGAAAATATTTACTACCTGGCTCTTTAGAGAAAGTTTTCTGACCCCGGATGTAAACCATTCAGGAGCCCATCAGGTTGGTTGTTATTATTCCCACTTGCTTGCCCCCCTCAACCCCGATCTCACCACCAACAGTATTGGGTGGGGATGGAATCCAACTATTCGATTCCAAAACCCATCGTCCTTTGACCAGATGCCCACAGGACAAAGTCAAAATTCCCTACCATGGATCAAATCCACTTGTCCAGCTCTTCCCTCCTGTGAGTCCCTCAGGCCAAAGACTTTGAACCCCTTGCTGGTTTCCAAACATGCCATGCATTTACGTACGTGTTGGTCTCTTTGTGAATGACATCTCCTTTTCACCAAATCCCCGGTCCTCCTTCCTAAGTCCTGATGCATCTAAAATCTTACCTCCTCGGTGGAAGTGTCTCTGACTTTGTCCGACAGGTGAATAAGAATGAAAGCCAATATTACTGAGTATTTTCTTCAAGCAGTGATCTAGGCTGGCCACTTTATTGTATGTTCTATTTAATCGTTTTATGACAACCCTCTGAGGCAGGCACTGATAGTCTCCTTTTCAAGAGGCATGAACAGGTTGAGAGAGATTGAATAACTTGGCAATGGTCCCAGTGCTAACAAGGTTCGGTCCCAGGGCTAACAAGATTGGGACCCAGGGCTTTGCCCGGGTCTGCCTGGTGTTTGGGTTGAGCTGTTACCATGAGCCTCCACGTAGCATCCCCTTTCGGCGCCCACTGCTCCTCCAGACCTGGCTGTATAGCATGTGCTCAGCCTGGTGTGACAGTGTCTCCCAGAGGCTGGGAACTCCTGGACGACAATGAATGTGTCCCCTTACAGTTGTGACCTGACACATGAAGTGACTCAGTAAATGTTTGCTGAGGGAATGATGGCATCTTTTTTTTTTTTTTGGCCGAGCCATTTGGCATGTGGGATGTGGGATCTTAGTTCCCCCACCAGGGATCGAACCCGTGTCCCCTGGAGTGGAAGCACGGAGTCTTAACCACTGGACAACCAGGGAAGTCCCATTAAATTTTTTTTTTTGACAGCGTCTTGACTTTTTCACACCAACCTTGAACCTCTTCTCATTGTTCTGTCCATAGTATTTCAATAGCATTTAGCAGCTGGGGGGAGACAAGAGTTTCCCGAATTCCTTCCCGTGGATGCCACCATCTCTCTGCCTCTGTGTGGATCATGCGCAGTGGACAGCCCCGGCCTGTTCCCCACTCAGCTTTTGGATTTTTACTTTGGTCCCTTGGTACCCACTCCTTTCTTAGCATTTCAAAAAGGTTCTTACGTTTCATCCATAATTGAGTAAAGGTTTGCAGCTGTGAATAAAAGATTGATTACAAGTAACAACAGCAAAAATAACTCCTTCTTTCAGTCTGCCTTCCTCCAGAAAAGTCCCCTAACTTCGAACAGAGAGTGCAGGCAGTCTGTGATGTGAATCCACAGCATCTAATGGGTTTACTCAGATTCCAGAAAGGGAAACGTGGTTATTTATCATTACAGTAAGTCCCCTACGTACAAATGAGTTCCCTTCCGAGAGTGCATTTGTAAGTCCAGTTTGCTCCTAAGTCCAACAAAGTTAGCTTAGGTACCCACCTAACACAATCGGCTATGTAGTACTGTACTGTAACAGGTTTATAATACTTTTCACACAAATAATACATTAAAAAGAAAGAAACACAGAAAATAAAGACAACTTTTTTTTAAATTAATTAATTATTTATTTATTTTTGGCTGCATTGGGTCTTCGTTGCTGCGTGCGGGCTTTCTCTAGTTGTGGCAAGCGGGGGCCACTCTTTGTTGCGGTGTGCGGGCTTCTCATTGCGGTGGCTTCTCTTGTTGCAGAGCACAGGCTCTAGGCGCGTGGGCTTCAGTAGTTGCGGCTCACGGGCTCAGTAGTTGCGGCTCGCGGGCTCTAGAGCGCAGGCTCAGTAGTTGTGGCACACGGGCTTAGTTGCTCCGCGGCATGTGGGATCTTCCTGGACCAGGGCTCGAACGTGTGTCCCCTGTATTGGCAGGCGGATTCTTAACCACTGCGCCACTTGGGAAGTCCCCAAAGAAAACATTTTTAATCTTACAGTACAGTCCCTTGAAAAGTACAGTAGTCCAGTACAACAGCTGGCATACAGGGGCTGGTATCGAGTGAACAGGCAAGAAGAGTTACTGACTGGAGGAGGGAGAGGAGGTGGGAGATGGTAGAGCTAAACGATCATCAGCAATAGGAGATGGAGGGCAAGCTGCAATTTCACTCCTGCCTGATGTGGATGGAATGCGTGTTCGCATCTTTGAAAGCACGCAACTTGAAGGTTCGTGTGTAGGGCACTTACTCTACTAGATAAATAACAACAACGCAACAACAACAGGAACATCTCGACTCTTTTTCTGAGGTTGGCATACTTCATTTTGCGTTTTATGTGACGGGGTTTAGATAGGGCACAGTCCCCACCCTCCCGTGGCCCCCAGCCAACTGGGAAATGCCACGGCCCACTGCAGCCAACCGTGATGAGGGAGGTGATCTCAGATGAAGGGTCCCTCACAGCCTCGGGGTGGGAGGCACAGGGGAGACCCCCAGGAGAGGGGAGAGGGAAGGTCCCTCTTGAGCGTTAGCTGGAGCTTGGTGCAGTGCTCAGACCAACACTGCTGTGTCCAGAACAAGTGATGGCGCGGGGAGGAATCGGACTTAGGTCTCTGCTGGCTCTGAGTGGGGGGGTTACCTCTGAGGCACACCCACATGTTTCAGGTCCCTGCTGAGAGCATCTGAAGACCACAGAGAGGTGTGACCATCATTCCAGCCCTCCCCCAGTCCCTGCTTCCTTCTCTCACATCCCTTCTCTTCGCCCAACTCACTGGCTTAATTAGGGAAGAGCATTCCTTCCTGCAACTAAACAAATGAAAGGGATAAAGAATCTACTGGCCTCTGTTGAATTTTAATGGAGGCGCCAAACAATAGTTACCTAAGGGATGTGTCTGAGCAGCCTGATGGAAAGATGTGGAGTTATCTACCAGCTTGACAAATGATCTGTCCCACCAGGATTTCTGGAGAAGAATCGGCTCTTTGCTGCAGGAACCATCTCAGCTGGGCTTTGCCTGCCCAAGTCTCCTCCTGGGTGCGGGGAGGGACCAGAAGGTTCAAGGTAGAGTTGGGGTCCCGACTGCAGGTTCAGGGCGGGCCACATGACAGTCAGCTTTGCCACCATCAACACCAGCCCTGCTACAACCGTGCGAGGAGCCAGGGAGCTCATTTTTCATCTTGCTTGCTGATACTTTGCTGTGAGACCAGAGGCAAGGGGGCGCTCATCCAGGGCTATGTAGCCCCGTCTCTCTTGCAGTATGTGAGGACAAAGCAGCTTGGTGCACATGACCGTGTTTTGAAGGGTGTATAGATCCTTCTCCTCTTGTTCCAGAAGAAAGGCAAAGGATGTAATGACCCGGCTCTGGGCTGGGTCCCAGCTGATGCATCATCCTGTGTCTGGCCTCTCTCTGGGGGCTGCTCCTCGGTTTTGAGAGGGGACTAAGCATTTCTTGTTCAGGATTCCTGGTCCCAGTGATAACATGGCCTGTGAATTATGGACGCAGCAGCAAATGTTTTTAATCTTCCGTGAAACAAAATCAGCATGTTCTGCACCAGGTTTCGAGGCCGTCGAGGGAGGAGGTGAACAGCTGCTGGGATCTGGCTAGCTTGTGCTGACGTCAGTGTGAGTCTGTCAAGGCCAAGGGCTCTGCGCAGGAAGCTTCAAAGTGATACCGAAAACAAATTTGCATTTTTTCCTTTCACAGGAACTCAGCGATGCTCCGTTCCACTGAGATGTTTTCACCAGCCTTTGCAACCAGCATGTTGAATAAACCTGGCTCGCGGTGTACTGGGCATGCAACTTCAGGGTTTGTTTGCTGCTGCCCCTTTGAAATGTGTTCAGTGGGATTAACGTTCCCTGGCCCGGGATGAAAACGCTGGCAGGCGCTGCCTTTTCTGCTCCTCTTAGGAAATAGTCTGTCCTAAGGTCGCTTTAAATGGAAAACAGTCTCAATTTGGAATTTGAATGTCCAGGCCAAGATATTAGTCAAAACTCTCAACTTTGACATTCCATTCTTCTCCCCGCTCCAGCTTAGCTTGCTTAGGGCTGGAGCCTTGCGTGGGAAAGGGGGATTCTCTGCTGGACTTCTGTGCCCTCTCCCGCTCCTCCCCAAGGTGGGAGCTGGGGTTCGGGGCGAGTGGGAGGTGTAGGATAGCTCTTACTTAAGTGGGTGTGGTGGGAGCCCGCTATGGTTTAAGCTGACCTTTCTCCTGGTGGGCTCTTCTAAGGCTCTGTGTGTCTTTGACCCAGGGGGAGGTGTCCCTCTTCTGGGTGGTCACTTGGGACTTTTCCCTTAGGGTTTACCTCCAACTTCTCGCGGCTGGGGTCTCTGCCCCTCCAGGCAGAGATGATGAGTTTGGATGAGGCCATCCTGCTTCCCTCCCTGTGTGGCCCACATCTGGCTCTAACTTTCATGCATTGCCTGCCCTGACAAATTCCGGGATGGAGGGTGACCCCAACTCAGACGCTTGCATCTGGCGTCACCACCCAAGCAGGAGTCACCCTGCATCTTAATTAGTGCCCTGTGGATGCTGTAACAAATAACCACAAACTTGGTGGCTTAAAAGAAAAGAAATGTCCTCTTCCACAGTTCTGAGGATGGAAGTCTGAAATCAGTTTACTGGGCTGAAATCCAGTGTCAGGAAGGCTGAGCTCACTCTGGAGGCTCTGGGGGGAGAATCTGCTCTTTGCCTCTCTGGGCTTCTGGTGGCTGCCAGCGTTCCTTGGCTTGTGGCCCCGTCGCTCTTATCTCTGTGTCTCTGGTTACACGGCCTTCTCTGTGTGCACTTAAGTCTCCCTCTATCTCCCTCTTACAAGGATACGTGTAATTGCATTTAGGGCTCATCTGGATAATACAGGATCACCTCCCTGTCTCAAGAGCCTTAACTTAATCACACCTGCAAAGACTCTTTTTCCAAATAAGGTCACATTTACAGGTTCCAGGAATTAGACTTGACATCTATGGGCCTTTATTCAGCCCACTGCAGCCTGACCGCCCCACCCCTCCTCTGGAAATCCTCCAGCCAGGATTTCCTGGCTGGGAAAGGGCCCCAGCCTTTTCTGCCCTCAGCGAGAGGGAGTCACATGGTAAGATGGCCAAGTAGCTTCGTGGAAACCCCCAACGTGTTTCAGATGAGGGGGCAGGCCCTCACCTGCCCAAGAAGCACAGCTTTCTCCAAAGATACTCTTTTCAGAAAATCCTCTCTTTAGAATCCCATCTCTTAGACTTCCCTGGTGGCTCAGTGGTTGAGAATCCGCCTGCCAATGCAGGGGACACGGGTTCGAGCCCTGCCCCGGGAAGATCCCGCATGCCGCAGAGCAACTAAGCCCGCGTGCTACAACTACTGAGCCTGCGCTCTGGAGCCCGTGAGCCACAACTACTGAGCCCATGTGCCACAACTGCTGAAGCCCGAGTGTCTAGAGCCCGTGCTCTGCAACAAGAGAAGCCACAGGAATGAGAAGCCCGCGCACCACAACGAAGAGTATCCCCCGTTCGTCGCAACTAGAGAAAGCCCGCGTGCAGCAATGAAGACCCAACGCAGCCAAAAATATAAATAAATAAATAAATAAATAAATAAATAAAATCCCATCTCTCAACATGCTGACTCGTTATATTCTCCAGGTGGGAGAGGAGGCTGGCAGGTTGCGGACCTCGAGCATTTCCTGTGAACATGTCTTGTTTTGGAATTTCATGGTGAAAGTAGCTTGGCCCCCAAAGTGTCACTTTTAACATTCTGTTACCTCTGTGGCGGAATAATTAGTGGTTGATGCTGCCCGGGACTGTGGCCTTCAAGGTTGTCCCTGCAAAAGAGGCCACAGGGGCTGGAATCGCCTGACAAGACTGGCATGGACACCTCCACCTGTGGGGAGCACGGGGCCCCGTTTGCGAGTTCACACTTGCAGGGCAGACCATGACCAGCTCTCGAACAGTCCAAGGACTTGCCAGTGGGAAGTGCAGAGATGCCGGGGCTACATCGTGGCTGTGGAACTTTGGTGACAAATGACACAGGCCACTTCCGTCTTTGGGCTTCCAACTTGCAACTGTCGTGCTGATCTAGAAATTTCCTATTCTGTGGGTGAGCAGCTTGTCATTTGATAAGGGTTTCATGTTTGTGTGAACTAAGCTGAGACAGACAAGCTGGGCCAGAAGGAAAATGTACTCCTCAGCTCTCAGAAAGTGGGTCCAGCTTTTAGGGGAGACAGTGGGACAGATTTGTTCAGAAGGTTCTGGAATGTTCAGGTCATAAATCCTTTTATGGCCTTCTTCCACCTTAGTAGTGAGGACAAGTAGCCTGCCTCTTGGCTGCTAGAATAGGGGATGGAAAATCAGAAGACCTGGGCTAAATTCCTAAAGATTTGGGTCGGCTGGTAACATGAAACCCATTGGTTCACAGAGCTACCTGGGAGAATTGCAGTTTATAGAAGAAGCTGACAGATACCCCTAAAGATATTGTTTAAAAAGACAAAGTCACCAAAGGCCGAGCTTGCTCAGGGATGGATCAGTGTGCCTTGATTTTTTTTTTTTTTTTTTAAATTACTGAACATTTCTTTCCCCCTCTCCTCTCCTTTTGCCACCGCAAAACCCCTACCAATGACGGTAGAAAGTTTGCGTTTTCTCATATTCTCTCCCAACTCACTTTATTCTCAATTCTCAGAGACTCAGATGAGGGTCTGTTCTGAGTGGGCCCATCTCTCTTATTTGGAGGATCCTGGGGGGAAACTGAGGAAGATTTGGGGGCAGCCTTGGTAGCCAGGCTTTCTCCAGTGTGATGAGACCTATGACCTGGTGCCTTAGTCTGTTTGGGCAGCCAGAACAAGGTACCACAGGCTGGGTGGCTTAAACAACAGAAATTCATTTTCTCACAACTCTGGTGGCTGGAAGTCTGAGATCAAGGGTTTGGCAGGGCTGGTTCCTTCTGAGACCTCTCTCCTTGGCTTGTAGACATCTGTCTCCTTCCCCTGTCCTCACATGGTCTTCCCTCTGTGTGTGTCTGTGCCCTAACTTCTTCTTCTTCTTTTTTTTTTTTTAAATTGGAGTATAGTTGCTTCACAATGTTGTCTTATTTTCTGCTGTACAACCAAGTGAATCAGCTATATGTATACCTGTATCCCCTCCCTCCCCCCATTCCCCCCATCCCACCCGTCTAGGTTGTCACAGAACACCAAGCTGAGCTCCCTGCACTATACAGCAGGTTCCCACTAGCTGTCTGTTTTACACTGGTAGTGTATATATGTCAATTCTCATCTCCCAATTCATCCCACCCTCTCCTAATCTCTTCTTATAAGAACACCATAATATTGGATGAGGGCGCACCTTAATGACCTCATTTAACCTAAATGACCTCTTTAAAGACCCTATTTCCAAATACAATTATTTTCTGACCTACTGGGCATTAGGACTTCAACATATCAATTTTGGGGGACACAATTCAGCTCATAACACTTGGGAACCCCTGATCTGAACTCAGCCCCTCTGGACCAGACTGGGATTGAATTCCCAGGGAAGAAGTGGGTGAGGGCATACTTGCCTATTCACAGCCCCGTTCCTACCCACAGCAGAATTCCACAGCTTTCTTCCGAGCTGCTCCTCACACCAGCCCTCAGCCCTCAGCCCTCAGTTCAGCCCTCAGGGACAGAGCTCTCCCTGTCTCTGAGCATCCTTCTTTGCTCCTTTTAGACCCACCTCTGTGGAAACCATAAGAGGCCGCCTCCTTCCTAGGCAGAGGGAATCTCTCCAATACCTGCCAATAGTCGCAATCAAGTTAAACATAAATCAAATATAAGGGCTGAACTAGGGGAAAAGGAGACACAATGGGGCATTGGACAGGGGAGTGAGAAGGAAAGTTTAGGGCTGACTACACATGGGCATGTGACCCTCTGTGCAGTAATTTTAGTGCCTGTTTATAATATACCGCTGTAGCCCTCGTGACCCGTAGCCACCTGGTCCCAGCAGGCAGTGTGGTACACTGGGGGCAGTCAGACCTGCTTTGACTCGTCTCTGCCATTTACTAGTTGTGTGGCCTTGGCCAGTTTACCTAATCTTCTCGGGCCTCAATTTCATCATATATGAATGAGGAAGGAATGTTTGCCTCATAGCGTTGCTGGGACGATTACTTGAAACCAAGCATATAAAGTACTTGAAACCTGGTGGTATGCACTGAATTGGGTCCATCCAAATTCGTATGTTGAAGCCGTAACTCCAGTACCCCCGAATGTAACTGTATTTGGAGATGGAGCTTTTAAAGAGGTGACTGAGGTAAAATGAGGTCATTTGGCTGGGCCCTAATCCAGTATGAATGGTGTCCTTATAAGAGGCGGAGATCAGCACACAGACACACACAGAGCGAAACCATGTGAAGACACAGGGAGAAGACGGCCATCTACCAGCCAAGGAGAGAGGCCTCAGAAGGAATCAACCATGCTGACCCCTTGATCTCAGACTTTCAGCCTCCAGAATTGTGAGAAAATAAATGTCTGTTGTTTAAGCCACCCAGTCTGTGGTACTTTGTTGTTGCAGCTGTAGCAGACTAATATACCTGGTGTATAGACCGCTTTCTTCCTTTTCTTCTGGCCCTTGGTCCCCACTGCCCCCAGCCGGAGCAGTCTTGGACTAGTCCTGTCTGCTTTGCCTGTACAATTTGCAAACTATAGATAGGTTGCACACGGACAAAGGCTCAACCTAGAACAAAAGACACAGACCAAGGGGAAACAAAGGACTGTGTTAGAAAAACATCTGGCACCTTAAACAAAAAGCACCTTAAAAATCACCTAAAAATTGTCACCTTCAAAAAAAGATGAAAGCCGACTCTTAGTTGTGGTCACTTTCTTGGGTTTTTCAGAAGTTCCCTGCTGAGCCCCTTTCCCCGTAGTTCTCGGGACCTGGGGTCCATGTGCACTAATTCAGAGAAAAGCTTTGCAATATTGAGTCTCCTAATCCAGGGACAAGACCCCTGTCTTCATTTGTTTAGTTCTTTAATATCTTTCAATAAAGGCTTAGAATTTTCTTCCCTAAAGACGTGCACATCTTTGGTTATTTGGTACTTCTAAGTATTTTATTTTTTCATACTTTTGGAATGTTTAAAAACTACTTTTTATTTTTGTTGCTGGTGTGTAAACATTGCAACTGGTTTTTATGTTTAGATTTTGTGTTCAGGAGTCTTGTTATACTCTTATTAATTCTAGTAGCTTAAATGTAAATTATTTAGGGAGATTCCTCTGTAGAAACCATATCGTCTGCAAATAATAACAGTTTGTTTCTTCCTTTCTAAGCCTCTTGCCTTTCATTTCTCTTTCTTACCTCATTGTGTTGTCTAAGACTTCCCATGCAATGTTGAAAGGAAGTGGAGTTATCAGGCATTCTTGTCATATTCGTAGTCTCAAGCGAAAACCTTCAACATTTTAGTTTCTCGTGTTTGCGGTAGGCTTTTGGTAGGTTAAGGAAGTCCCTTCTATTCCTAGTTTGCTGAGAGTATGTTTATTTTAAAATCATGAACAGATATTGAAGTTTAGTTAATACCTTTTCTACATCTATAGAGATAATCACGATTTTTCCTCCTTTGATTTGCTAATATAGTGAACTACATTAATTTGTTTTCTAAAGTTAAACCAAACTTGCATTTTTAATTTAAATCCATTGTAGTTATTCTGTATTAGAATTTTCATACATTGTTAGATTTAATTCACTAATTTTACAAAAGGATTTTAAATCTAAATTCATGAGCAAGTTTGGCCTGTGATTTGGAGATTTTCTATTTGCCCTTGCAGATGTGCTCACTGCCAAGTGGGGCTGGCTGATGTAAAGGTATGAGCATCTTCAGTGTACTCTCTGGTTCACAGTTGGGCTGGGTGAATGGGGAGCCCTGGCAGGAGGCTGGTGGGAGGGAAGAAAGTGAGGTCACCTCAGGCTGGCTGTACCCTTTGATAGAAGGCCCTGTCAAAGTGGCCCAGTCTACTTCACTCTCTGTCCTTTTGGATTCTGGTAACTTCTCTCATCCCTGTTTCCTATCCCAGGTACAAGATCCTTTGCTGTTCCCCTTCAACCACACGTTGTAAATAAATCCTCCCCAAATCATCTTATTTCCCGCTGGGACTTTCATTGATGCAGCCTATAACTTTCCTTTCTTGTAATATTATTACTGGGTTTTCTAATCAGGACTGTGATAGCTTAATAAAAGGAGTTGGGGACTGCTCCTTCTTTATCTATACTCTGGAATAGTATTGGTTCCTTGGTAGAACAAGTCAAAACTTTGGTAGAACTTGCTAGTAAAACCATCTGGACCTAGTGTTTTCATTGTGAGAAGAGTTTTACCTACTGAATTCGATTTCATGAGTGGTTATTGAACTATTAATACTCCCCCCCCCCTTTTTTTTCCCTAGAGTCAGTTTTGGTAGGTTTGAAATGCATTCATTTGCAAACTTCCTGGCATTTATTTTTTGCACTGTCTTCTTCTTAACCTTTTTCTTTTTCTATACATTATACTTAAGTCACTTTTTAAAAAAATAATGAACTTTACTTTTTTTTAGAGCAGGTTTAGGTTCACAGCAGAATTGAACAGAAAGTGCAGAGGGTTCCTATATACCTGCTGTCCCCGCACGGGATCAGCCTCCCCTGCTATCAACATCCCTCACCACAGCGGTACGTTTGTTATGGTTGATGAACCTGCCTTGGCGTCACTGTCACCCAAAGTCTGTAGTTTACATTTGGTTTCACTCTTGATGTTGTGCATTCTATGTGTTTTGACAAATGCAGAATGACATGTATCCACCATTATAGTATCCCACAGAGTATTTTCACTGCCCTAAAAAGCCTCTATGTTCTGCCTATTCATTACCACACCCCTGCCCTGCCCAAGCCCCAGCAACTTAATCACTTTTCATTCTTAATAATTTTTATCAGTATCCTTTCTTCTTTTAATTGATCAATCTTATCATAAATTTGTCAATTTCATTAGTCTTTATAAGACCCACCTATCAGCTTTTAAAATCCTAATTGTATATTTGTTTTCTTTCTTTTTTTTTGAATTTCATGTATTTATTTTTTATACAGCAGGTTCTTATTATCTATTTTATACATATTAGTGTATATATGTCAATCCCAATCTCCTAATTCATCCCCCCCATATATTTGTTTTCTATTTCATTAATTTCTCCCCTTTATTACTTTTTCTTTCAATTTATTAGGGGTTATTTTTTTGTCTTTTTCCTAACTAAGTTGAAAACTGACTTCACATAGCACTTGAGGCTATAAATTTCTACTAACTGCACTGTAGTTGTATCTCACAAATTTTTATATATGGTATTTATCTTATAGTTTGACTGGAAATATTTCCTAATCTCCATTTTGATTTCTGTTTTGATCTATGAGTTATTTAGAAGTATATTTCTTAACTTCTAAATATTTTAAGTTTTCTATTCATCCTTTTATTATCGATTTCTAACTTTATTGCATTCTAGTTAAAAAATATGGTTTGTAAAATATTAATCTTTTGAAATTTGTTGAAACTGGCTCTATAGATGAGTATGTGGTTTATTTTCATAAATGTTTGTATGTGCTTGAAAAATTGTGTAATAGATAGTTGTTAGATAGAGGTTTTCTTTACAGATCTCTCAGATCAAGCTTGTCAATTGTGACGTTAAAATATGCTTTATGTTTTCTGACTTTTCACTTGTTTATTCTATGAAAGGATGTGCTAAACTTTCCTACTGTGATGGTGGTTTTGTCTCTTTCTTCTTGTAGTGTTTCCTTTATATATTTTGTGTCTACGTTGTTAGGTAGGTACAAATTTAGAATTGCACCTTTTATCATTATGTACTGATTCTATCCCTAGCAATTTTTTTTTTGCCTTAAAGTCTATTTTAATTCATATTAATATATTAATACATAAGCTTCTTTTTTTTAGGCATGCCTGGAATATTGCATTCTATCTTTCTATTTTCATTCTCTCTGTATTATTATATTTTAGTTGTATCTCTCATAAACATCATAAGGCTGAATTCAGTTTCTAATGCTCAACCTGACAATCTTTGTCTTTTAACTGGAGCATTTAGTTTGTTTGCATTTATTGTAATTACTTATAATTTTGGATTTATTTTTATCATCTTTGGTAATTCCTGTTTGTCCTGAACTTTTAAAAATTTATTTCCATTTTTCTTGACTTTTTTTTTAATTGAATGAATATTTTTTCTTATTCCATTTGCTTCCATATACAGGTTTGGATGTTATATTTCTTATTTCTATTATTTTAGTAGTTAACCTTAAATTTTTAACATGTGAAGTTAATTACTATCTTTTCCTTCTTCCTGAATAATGTGAAACCTTAGAACACCTGAATTCCCATCATTCTCTCCAGATGTATGTGCTATTATTGTCATGTATTCTAGTTCTGACATGTTTTATTTTAATTGCACAAATTGAACATAATTATTGTTTTACACCATCAATTTTTATTTAGATTTACCCACATATTTACATTTTTGTCTGTTCATTTATTCTTGCATTCAGATCTTCCTCTTCTGGGATCATTTTACTTCTTTCTGAAGTGAGTGAAAGTCTGCTTGGTTTGAGTTGTCTAAAAATGCTCTTTTTCCCTCTCCTTCTTGAAAAATATTTCCCATTTGGTTGGGCATACAAACAGGAGTGGGTTAAATTTCTTTTCCTCTGTTGAGAGGGGAATGGCGTTTGGAAACAAATGCTCTTGATCATTTGGAATTTTCTAGGTCAGCATTTAAATGTCTGTTTCCTACACAACTCATAAATACATTTTCCCCACTTTTTTCATACATAACTGAAATACTGATTGAAAATTTTTTTTTCAAAAATATTTTTTCACAATTTTGCAAAAATGCAATCCTGCATTTTATGAAGTTGAATTTTCAGATCCTGCTTATCAATTTATGACAAGGCTTTACTTATCTTCTCTGTTTGTAGCTTGTTATTTCCCTTTTAAAGGTTTATGAACAGAAGTTATTAATTTTAGAGGGGAGTGGCCAAGATGGCAGGGTGGGAACACCCCAAGCTCATCTCCTCCCACGGGCACACCAAAATTACAACTGTTTACAGAGCAACTATTGATGAGAATGACCTGAAGACTAGCAGAAAATATTTTCCACAATTAAAAATATAAAGAAGGAACCATAGCAAGAGGGGTAGGAGATGCAGTACAATCGAGACCCACGCCCTGTGTGGGAGACCCACGCCCTGTGTGGGTGACCCACGAATGGGAGGATAATCACAATTGCAGAGGTTCTCCCCAAGGAGCAAGAGGCCTGAGCCCCACATCAGGGTCCCCAGCCCAGGGGTTCTGCACTGGGAAGACAGGCCCCCAGACATCTGGCTTTAAAGGCTAGGGGAGCATGTGTACAGGAGAGTTGGAGGGCCGTGGGAAACAGAAACTCACTCTTAAAGGGCACATGTAAAATCTCTCACACTCCAAGACCCAGCACAGAGACAGTAATTTGAAATGAGCCTGGGTCAGACCACGTTGCTGATCTTGGAGAACCTTCTGTAGAGTCAGGAGGCAACTAGGACTCCCCTGGGGGACATAGATGCTGGCAGCAGCCATTTTTGGGAGCTTGTTCTACCACAAAGACACTGGTGCTGGCAAGCACTGTTTTGGAGTCCTCCCTCTAGCCTATTAGCACTGGAGGCTTACCTTTCCACCAGCTGCGTAACACCAATTCTGGGACCCCTTAGGTCAAGTGGTCAGCTATGTGGGAACTCAGCCCCACCCATCAGTAGGCTCATGCCCCGGCCCTGCTCACCAGTGGCTGTCACCAGCCCAGGACCCCCCCCCCCAGGCCCTGCCCACCAGTGAGCTGGCACTTGTACTGAGATCTCCAGGCTCTACAGCCAGCCACCCTGGGACCCAGTCCTATCCACCAGCAGTCTGGCACCAGTCTCAGACCCCCCGGACCCCACAGCCAATTGCTCTGGGACCCAGCCCTGCCCATCAGTGGGCCAAAACCAGCAGTGGGCCAACACCAGCAGTGGGACTCCCTGGGCCACAGAGCCAACTGCACTGGGGCCTGGTCCCACCTGCCCTGCAGCAGTCTTTGCATGAAGCAGGGCCTGGCAGCCAAATGGGCCAGGGTCAGCCCCAGCTATCAGTGCACCCACAGTAGTCAGCTTGCCACAAAAGAAGGGCTCACACGGCCCACATTGAGGGCACCCCTAAAGCATGTAGCTCCAGTGACCAGAGGGGAGCACGCTGCTGGGCCCCATAGTACATCTCCTACGTAAAGCCACTTCTCTAAGATCGGGAAACATAACCAGCGTACCTACCACATAGAGATAAAAACAGAGAATCGGGCAAAATGAGGAGACAGAGGAATATGTTCCAAATGAAGGAACAAGATAAAACCCAAGAAGAACTGATAAAGAGTTCAAGGTAATGATCATAAAGATGCTCAACAAACTTGGGAGAAGAATGGATGAACACAGTGAGAAGTTTAACAGAGGGTTAGAAAATATGAAGAAGAACCAGACAGAGCTGAAGAATACAATAAAGGAAATAAAAAATACATTAGGAAGAATCAACAGTGGATTAGGTGACACAGAGGAACAGATTAATGAACTGGAAGACAGAGTGGTGGAAATCACCCAAGCTCAACAGAAAAAAGAAAGAAGAATTTTAAAAAATGAGGATAGTTTAAGAGACCTCTGGGACAACATCAAGCATACTAACATTCACATTATAAGGGTCCCAGGAGAAGAGAGAGAAAGGGGCAGAGAAATTATTTGAAGGCATAATAGCTGAAAACTTCCCTAATCTGGGAAAGGAAATAGACATCCACGCCCAGGAAGCAGAGAGAGTCCTGATCAAGATGAACCCAAAGAGGTACACATCAAGAAACATAATAATTAAAACGACAACAATTTAAGATTAAAGAGAGGGGACTTCCCTGGTGGCGCAGTGGTTAAGAATCTGCCTGCCAATGCAGGGGACACAGGTTCGAGCCCTGGTCCGGGAAGATCCCACATGCCACAGAGCAACTAAGGCCATGCGCCACAACTACTGAGCCTGCACTCTAGAGCCCGTGAGACACAACTACTGAGCCCATGTGCCACAACTACTGAAGCCCGCGTGCCTAGAGCCCGTGCTCCACAACAAGAGAAGCCACCACAATGAGAAACCCACGCACCGCAACGAAGAGTAGCCCCTGCTCGCCGCAACTAGAGAAAGCCCACGCTCAGCAACGAAGACCCAATGCAGCCAAAAATAAAATAAATACATTCATAAAAAAATATAAGATAAAGAGAGACTCTTTTCTTTCAAGGAAAAAACAACTGGTTACATACAAGGGAACTCCCATAAGACTGTAAGCTGACATTTCAGCAGAAACTTTGCAGGGCAGAAGGGAGTGGCACGATATATTCAGAATGATGAAAGGGGGACTTCCCTGGTGGCGCAGTGGTTAAGAATCCCTCTGGTCTGGGAAGATACCACGTGCTGCTGAGCAGCTAAGCCCATGAGCCACAACTACTGAGCCTGCACTCTAGAGCCTGAGAGTCACAACTACTGAGCCCATGTGCCACAACTACTGAAGCCTGTGCGCCTAGAGCCTGTGCTCCGCAACAAGAGAAGCCACCACAATGAGAAGCCCGCACACCACAACGAAGAGTAGCCCCCGCTCACCACAACTAGAGAAAGCCTGTGCACAGCAATGAAGACCCAACACAGCCAAAAATAAAAAATATAATAAAAAATAAATTAAAAAATCAAAATGATGAAAGGAAAAAAGGTGCAACCAAGAATACCCTACCTGGCAAGGCTATCATTCAGATTTGAAGGAGAGAGAAAGAGTTCTACAGACAAGCATAAACTAAAAGAGTTCAGCACCTCTAAACTGGCTTTACGAGAAATGTTAAAGAGACTTCTCTAAGCAGAAAAGAAAAGACCACAACTAGATATATGAAAATTATGAAAGGAAGAATCTGATTGGTAAAGGCAAATATACAGTAAGTGTAGTAGATCAACCACTTAGAAAGCTAGTAGGAAGGTTAAAAGACAAAAGTAGTAAAAATCATCTCTATCTACAATAAGTAGTTAAGGGGATACACAAAAGAAAAAGATGTAAAGTATGATGTCAAAAACATTAAACATGGGGGGCGAGTAAAAATGCAGAGTTGTTAGAATGCATTCCAATTTAACAGATTAACAAATTATCAACTTAAAATAATCATATACATGCTGCTATACACATACCTCACGGTAACCACAAACTAAAAACTATAATACATACACAAAAAGAGAAAGGAATCCAAGTGTAACACAAAAGATAGTCATCAAATCAGGAGAGAAGAGAGGAAAAAAAAAGCAGAAGAAAGGAACAAAAAAGAACTACAAAAACAACCAGAAAACAATTAACAAAAATATTATAATTTTTGCTTTCAACCATCAGCATGTTTTAAAGAACTCAGTAAGAGAAAAACAGTCTAGTTTATTTACCCAGATATTTACCATTTCCGTTGCTCTTCCTTTATTTTTGATATTCCAAGTTTCAGATATTTCCCTATATCTGAAAAATTTATTTACTTATTCAGTGTCTTCGGGTCCCCATCCTTAGAGAGGATTGGAGGCATCTATGAAGCAGGCAGAGCTTCCCTCGACCCCAGGGGCCCTGCTGTTCTGCCCTCTGCAGCCCTCTGTCCTGCCACCCCTTCCTTCTACATGCTGTTCTTCACAAGCAAGCCCTCCCGCTGGACTTTTGCTCCTTGATATTCAGAGACAGTCATTACCTTGTGTAGGTTCATTTGCATTTAAACCCTATGTTTAACCGTGGAATGAAAGGCTGGCTTCCCTTTAAAAGAATTTCAGTTCTTAGAGGTCAGCTGGTGCTATGGACTGCATGCTTGTGTCTCCCCAATTCATGTGCTGAAGGCTTAACCCCCCAGTGTGATGGTATTAGGAGGCGGGGGTTTAGGGGGGTGATTAGGTTATGAGGGTGGAGCCCCCATGGCGGGATTAGTGTCGTTATAAGAAATGTCCTTTTCTCACTAGAGAGATGTCTCACTCCACCATGTAGAGACACAGGGAGAAGTTGGCCGACTACAAGCCAGGAGGAGAGCCCTCACCAGAACCTGACCATGCTGGCACCTTGATCTTGGACTTCCAGCCTCCAGAACTATGAGAAATAAATATTTGTTGTGTAAGCCCCTCGGTCTTTGGTATTCTGCATGGCCATGCTGACTGAGACAGAGGCATGGTCGTTTTGAGCCAGAGGAGGACTTTCCTGTGGCCACTGACCCCAGGTACCCACAGGCTTATCCTTGTCTTAGTGCACACATCTGTGTTAGTCTGCTCACTGCCTTAACAAAGTACCACAGATAGTGGCTTAAACAACAGAAATTAATTTTCTCACAGTTTGGGAGGTCAGAAGTCCGAGATCAAGGTGTCTGCAGGTTTGGTTTCTTCTGGGGCCTCTCTCCTTGGCTGGCGGATGGCCATCTTCTCTCTGTGTCTTCATGTGGTCTTCCCTCTGTGGTTTCTGTGTCCAAATCTCCTCATCCTTTAAGGACACTGCTCGTAATACATTAGGGCCGACTCTCATGACCTTATTTTAAGTTAATTATGTCTTTCAAGACCCTAACTCCAAATACAGTCATATTCGGAGGTGCTGGGGATTAGGACTTCAACATATGCGTTTTGGGGGGACATGATTCAGCCCCAAACAACTTCTTTAAATGCTGAATGGAGAAACTGAGGCGCAAGACTTGATATCTAAGAAGCTTGTAAACAATATTTGTTGGATTGAAAGCATGAGAATAAAGGGATGGTGGTGGATTGGGTTGGAGTGTGTGCATGTATGCATGCATGTGTGTGCCTGTGTTTGTGTGTGCATGTGTGTGTGTATGTATATCTCTGTGTGTGTGTGTGTGTGTGTGCGTGTGGTTTCTCTCCTAACTAATATAGTGGAATTGAGTTGGCACCCAGCTTGTGGGAGACTCCCTTGAGGTATGTTGTTTGGAGACATATTTTAAAACATACTTTCATTTGCTTACAATTTCCTTTTAAAATAATTGTTGAAAATATTAGCATCAAAATAGGGTAAAACCTGATGTGATCAATTTAATCTTTACACCAATCACAAACTATTTATTACTGTTACTTTTATTTTATTTTTTTCTTTTGAAGGTAATTTTAATAATATTCATTAAAATTCTTCAGTATTTACATACCCTGTAATCTAGCAATTCTATTTCTAGGAATTTATCCTAAGGAAATAATTAAATAAGTACACAAAAATATACATACAAAGATGTTTATCCAACTTGGTCATGGTGTATAATCTTTTTTATATATTTATGGATTCAATTTGCTAATATCTTGTTAAAGATTCTTCATGTATGTTCATGAACAATGTTGGCTTGTAGTTTTCCTTTCTTATAATGTCTGATTTTAGTATTAAGGTAATGCTGCCATCATAGATCGAGTTAGCAAGTGTTTCCTCTGCTTCTATTTTTTGGAAGAAATTATGGAAAACTGGTATCATTTCTTACTTAAATATTTGATAAAATTCCCCAGTGAAGCTATTTGGGCCTGGCACTTTCCTTTTTAAAGGTTATTAATTATTAACTCAATTCCTTTAATAGATCTATTAATAGTCATATATTCATAAAATTATTTCTCCTTGTGTGAGTTTTGGTAGTTTGCACCTTTCAAGGAATTGGTCAATTTCATTTATATTATCAGAATTGTGGGTGAAGAGTTATTTTTTCGGATCCCTTTCTTATCCTTTTAATATCCATAAGATCAGTAATAATAACTCATCTTTTATTTCTTATGTTGTTAATTTGTGTCCTCTCTCTTCCTCCCTCCCTTTCTCCCTCCCTCCCTTCTTCCTTCTGTCTCTCTGAGATCAATTTTATTGATCGCAAAGAACCAGCTTTTTAAAAAAAATTTTTTTTTTTTTAATACAGCAGGTTCTTATTAGTTATCTATTTTATACATATTAGTGTATACATGTCAATCCCAATCTCCCAATTCATCCCACCACCACCACCCCCCCACCCCACTTTCCCCACTTGGTGTCCATACATTTGTTCTCTACATCTGTGTCTCTATTTCTGCCTTGCAAACGGGTTCATCTGTACCATTTTTCTAGATTCCACATATATGCGTTAATATATGATATTTGTTTTTCTCTTTCTGACTTACTTCACTCTGTATGACAGTCTCTAGGTCCATCCACATCTCCACAAATGACCCAATTTCATTCGTTTTTATGGGTGAGTAATATTGTATATATGTACCACATATTTATCCGTTCATCTATCGATGGGCATTTAGGTTGCTTCCATGTCCTGGCTATTGTAAATAGTGCTGCAATGAACATTGGGGTGCATGTGTCTTTTTGGATTATGGTTTTCTCTGGGTATATGCCCAGTAGTGGGATTGCTGGGTCATATGGTAACTCTATTTTTAGTTTTTTAAGGAACCTCCATACTGTTCTTCATAGTGGCTGTATCAATTTACATTCCCACCAACAAGAGGGTTGTGCGAGAGGGTTCCCTTTTCTCCACACCCTCTCCAGCATTTGTTGTTTGTAGATTTTCTGATGATGCCCATTCTAACTGGTGTGAGGTGATACCTCATTGTAGTTTTGATTTGCCTTTCTCTAATAATTAGTGATGTTGAGCAGCTTTTCATGTGCCTGTTGGCCATCTGTATGTCTTCTTTGGTGAAATGTCTGTTTAGGTCTTCTGCCCATTTTTTGACTGAATTCTTTGTTTTTTTAATATTGAGCTTCATGAGCTGTTTATATATTTTGCAGATGAGTCCTTTGTCCATTGATTCACTTGCAAATATTCTCTCCCATTCTGAAGGTTGTCTTTTTGTCTTGTTTATAGTTTCCTTTGCTGTGCAAAAGCTTTTAAGTTTCAGTAGGTCCCATTTGTTTGTTTTTGTTTTTATTTCCATTACTTTAGGAGGTGGGTCAAAAAAGATCCTGCTGTGATTTATGTCAAAGAGTGTTCTTCCTATGCTCTCCTCTAAGAGTTTTATAGTGTCTGGTCTTACATTTAGGTCTTTAATCCATTTTGAGTTTATTTTTATGTATGGTGTTAGGGAGTGTTCTAATTTCATTCTTTTACATGTAGCTGTCTAGTTTTCCCAGCACCACTTATTGAAGAGACTGTCTTTTCTCCATTGTATATCCTTGCCTCCTTTGTCATAGATTAGTTGACCATAGGTGTGTGGGTTTAACTCTGGGCTTTCTAGCCTATTCCATTGATGTATAGTTCTGTTTTTGTGCCACTACCATATTGTCTTGATTACTGTAGCTTTGTAGTATAGTCTGAAGTCAGGGAGTCTGATTGCTCCAGCTCCATTTTTTTCCCTCAAGATTGCTTTGGCTATTCGGGGTCCTTTGTGTCTCCATACAAATTTTAAGAGTTTTTGTTCTAGTTCTATAAAAAATGCCATTGGTAATTTGATAGGGATTGCACTGAATCTGTAGATTGCTTTGGGTAGTACAGTCATTTTCACAATATTGATTCTTCCAATCCACGAACATGGTATATATATTCTCTCCATCTGTTTGTGTCATCTTTGATTTCTTTCATCAGTGTCTTATAGTTTTCTGAGTACAGGTCTTTCACCTCCTTAGGTAGGTTTATTCCTAGGTATTTTACTCTTTTTGTTGCAATGGTGAATGGTATTGTTTCCTTAATTTCTTTTTCTGCTCTTTTGTTTCAGTGTATAAGAATGCAAGAGATTTCTCTGCATTAATTTTGTATCCTGAAGCTTTAACAGATTCATTGATTAGCCCTAGTAGTTTTTTGGTGGCATCTTTAGGATTCTCTATGTATAGTATCATGTCATCTGCAAACAGTGACAGTTTTACTTCTTCTTTTCCAGTTTGTCTTCCTTTTATTTCTTTTTCTTCTCTGATTGCTGTGGCTAGAACTTCCAAAACTATGTTGAATAATAGTGGTGAGACTGGACATCCTTGTCTTGTTCCTGATGTTAGAGGAAATGCTTTCAGTTTTTCACCATTGAGAATGATGTTTGCTGTGGGTTTGTCATATATGGCCTTTATTATGTTGAGGTAGGTTCCCTCTGTGCCCACTTTCTGGAGAGTTTTTATCATAAATCGGTGTTGAATTTTGTCAAAAGCTTTTTCTGCATCTCTATTGAGATGATGATATGATTTTTATTCTTCAGTTTATTAATATGGTGTATCACATTGATTGATTTGCATATACTGAAGAATCCTTGCATCCCTGGGATAAATCCCACTTGATATGGTGTATGATCCTTTTAATGTGTTGTTGCATTCTGTTTGCTAGTACCTTGTTGAGGATTTTTGCATCTATATTCATCTGTGATATTGGTCTGTAATTTTCTTTTTTCGTAGTATCTTTGTCTGGTTTTGGTGTCAGGGTGATGGTGGCCTCATAGAATGAGTTTGGGAGTGTTCTGTCCTCTGCAATTTTTTGGAAGAGTTTGAGAAGGATGGGTGTTAGCTCTTCTCTAAATGTTTGATAGAATTCACCTGTGAAGCCATCTGGTCCTGGACTTTTGTTTGTTGGAAGGTTTTTTTTTTTTTTTTTTTTTTTTTTTTAATTAATTTATTTATTTTTGGCTGCGTTGGGTCTTCGTTTCTGTGCGAGGGCTTTCTCTAGTTACGGCGAGCGGGGGCCACTCTTCATCGCGGTGCGCAGGCCTCTCACTATCGTGGCCTCTCTTGTTGCGGAGCACAGGCTCCAGACGCGCAGGCTCAGTAGTTGTGGCTCACGGGCCCAGTTGCTCCGCGGCATGTGGGATCTTCCCAGACCAGGGCTCGAACCCGTGTCCCCTGCATTGGCAGGCGGATTCTCAACCACTGCACCACCAGGGAAGCCCTGTTGGAAGGTTTTTTATCACAGTTTCAATTTCATTACTTGTGATTGGTCTGTTCATATTTTCTGTTTCTTCCTAGTTCCGTCTTGGAAGGTTTTACCTTTCTAAGAATTTGTCCATTTCTTCCAGGTTGTCCATTTTATTGGCATAGAGTTGCTTGTAGTAGTCTCTTAGGATGCTTTGTATTTCTGCAGTGTTTGTTGTAACTTCTCCTTTTTCATTTCTAATTTTATTGATTTGAGTCCTCTCCCTCTTTTCTTGATGAGTCTGGCTAAAGGTTTATCAATTTTGTTTATCTTCTTAAAGGACCATCTTTTAGTTTTATTGATCTTTGCTATTGTTTTCTTTGTTTCTATTTCATTTATTTCTGCTCTGATCTTTATGATTTCTTTCCTTCTGCTAACTTAGGGTTTTGTTTGTTCTTCTTTCTCTAGTTCCTTTAGGTGTAAGGTTAGATTGTTTATATGAGATTTTTCTTGTTTATTGAAGTAGGCTTGTATTGCTATAAACTTCCCTCTTAGAACTTTTGCTGCATCCCATAGGTTTTGGATCATCGTGTTTTCATTGTCATTTGTCTCTAGGTTTTTTGATTTCCTCTTTGATTTCTTCAGTGATCTCTTGGTTATTTAGTAACGTATTGTTTAGCCTCCATGTGTTTGTGTTTTTACGTTTTTTTCCCTGTATTGATTTCTAATCTCATAGCGTTGTGTTCGGAAAAGATGCATGATGTGATTTCTATTTTCTTAAATTTACCGAGGCTTGATTTGTGACCCAAGATGTGATCTCTCCTGGAGAATGTTCCATGTGCATTTGAGAAAAAAGGGTAATCTGCTGTTTTTGGATGGAATATCCTATAAATATCAATTAAATATATCTGGTCTATTGTGTCATTTAAAGCTTGTGTTTCCTTATTAATTTTCTGTCTGGATGATCTGTCCATTGGTCTAAGTGAGGTGTTAAAGTCCCCCACTATTATTGTGTTACTGTCGATTTCCTCTTTTATAGCTGTTAGCATTTGCCTTATGTACTGAGGTGCTCCTGTGTTGGGTGCATATATGTTTATAATTGTTATATCTTCTTCTTGGATTGATCCCTTGATCATTATGTAGTGTCCTTCCTTGTCTCTTGTAACATTCTTTATTTTAAAGTCTATTTTATCTGGTATGAGTATTGTTACTCCAGCTTTCTTTTGGTTTCCATTTGCATGGAATATGTTTTTCCATCCCCTCACTTTCAGTCTGTATGTGTCCCTAGGTCTGAAGTGGGTCTCTTGTAAACAGCATATATATAGTTATTGTTTTTGTATCCATTCAGCAAGCCTGTGTCTTTTGGTTGGAGCATTTAATCCATTCACGTTTAAGGTAATTGTCGATATGTATTTTCCTGTTACCATTTTCTTAATTGTTTTGGGTTTGGTTTTTTTTTATAGTTTTTTATTTATTTATTTATCTATTTATTTTTATTTTTTATTTTTGGTTGTGTTGAGTCTTCATTTCTGTGCGAGGGCTTTCTCTAGTTGTGGCAAGTGGGGGCCACTCTTCATCATGGTGCGCGGGCCTCTCGCTATCACGGCCTCTCTTGTTGCGGAGCACAGGCTCCAGACACGCAGGCTCAGTAATTGTGGCTCACGGGCGTAGTTGCTCCGTGGCATGTGGGATCTTCCCAGACCAGGGCTCGAACCCGTGTCCCCTGCATTGGCAGGCAGATTCTCAACCACTGCACCACCAGGGAAGCCCTGGGTTTGTTTTTGTAGGTCCTTTTCTTCTCTTGGGTTTCCCACTTAGAGAAGTTCCTTTAGCATTTGTTGTAGAGCTGGTTTGGTGGTGCTGAATTTTCTTAGCTTTTGCTTGTCTGTAAAGCTTTTGATTTCTCCTTCAAATCTGAATGAGATCCTTGCTGGGTAGAGTAATCTTGGTTGTAGGTTCTTCCCTTTCATCCCTTTAAGTATATCATGCCACTCCCTTCTGGCTTGTAGAGTTTCTGCTGAGAAATCAGCTGTTAACCTTATGGGAGTTCCCTTGTATGTTATTTGTCGTTTTTCCCTTGCTGCTTTCAATAATTTTTCTTTGTCTTTAATTTTTGCCAATTTGATTACTGTGTGTCTCTGCGTGTTTCTCCTTGGGTTTATCCTTCCTGGGACTCTCTGCACTTCCTGGACTTGGGTGTCTATTTCCTTTCCCATGTTAGGGAAGTTTTCGACAATAATATCTTCAAATATTTTCTCGGGTCCTTTCTCTCTGTCCTCTTTCTGGGACCCCTATAATGCGAATGTTGTTGCATTTAATGTTGTCCCAGTGGTCTCTTAGGCTGTCTTCATTTCCTTTCATTCTTTTTTCTTTATTCTGTTCCGCAGCAGTGAATTCCACCATTCTGTCTTTCAGGTCACTTATCCGTTCTTCTGCCTCAGTTATTCTGTTATTGATTCCTTCTAGTGTATTTTTCAGTTCAGTTATTGTATTGTTCATCTCTGTTTGTTTGTTCTTTAATTGTTTTAGGTGTTTGTTCTTTAATTCTTCTAGGCCTTTGTTAAAATTTCTTGCATCTTCTTGATCTTTGCCTCCCTTCTTTTTCTAGGATCTGGATCATCTTCACTTTCATTATTCTGAATTCTTTTTCTGGAAGGTTGCCTATCTCCACTTCATTTAGTTGTTTTTCTGGGGGTTTATCTTGTTCCTTCATCTGGTACATAGTCCTCTGCCTTTTCATTTTGTGTATCTTTCTGTGAATGTGGTTTTCATTCCACAGGCTGCAGGATTGTAGTTTTCTTGCTTCTGCTATTACTGTTTTTTTTAAAATGTATCAGTTGAATAGGATGTTAGAGGAATAGTATATTGGACGTACCATTAAATAGGCTTTGGAATAGTCCTTCTTTAGGGTTGGTTATCATAATCAGATCTCTACTGAAAAACTGTATTTTGAAACTCAAGTTAGACAGTCATTAATGGATTCATTTTCCTACAATTCATATAAAATAATCAGTAGACTTTATTGAAAATAATTTCTTTCATTTCCCAAAAGACCTGTTTTCCTTTATACTTGTGTATTGAGCACTTATTATGCACTAAGTACTGTGACATGGTCTCACCCTCGAGAAACTCAGTTTCATGGGGCAGACAGGCAAGTAAGCTGGTGATGATGACCCATTGTGAGGAGGGCCATGGCCATCCCAGGATGAGACACTGTGAGAATGCAAAGGAGGGTCGCTTCTTTCAGACCAGGGAGGTCAGAGGCAGCTTGGTAGAGAAGGACAGATGGGAACTGGAGGGCAGTGGAGGGCGGGGAAAGGGTGTGGTTTTAGGGGGAAGGAACTGAGGAAAAGGCAGGAGAGGTGGGCAGGGCCGGCCTCACGTACAACGTTGTACCTGACAGTTTTTCAGCAGGGCCATTGGCTGTTTCGGCCCACTCTGTGTCTGCCCCATTCTTCTGTAAATAGTGTCACCACTCCCAGGTGCAGGGGCGACCTGAGCATCCAGACCTGACCACTCAACATATTCTGACTTCCTAAACCCAGTAAGGGCTGAGCATGTTGACGCAAACTGGTTCTATGAGACCCAACCCAAGACTTTTACTGGAGTGTCTTTCCTCTGGGCTGCTCAGGGAGAATGTGAAATCACCTGTGGCCGTTCTCCTCCCTCAGGGTGGGGTGGGGGGACCTGCCTAAGAATGACATCAAATGACAAAAGCAGAGCAGGGCCTCGAAGGAGGCAGGCACCTGAGAGCCCTGTCAGAGCCCAGGGCCCAGCTGCAATTCCAGTCCATTCCCAGAGTTCTCAGGGGTGGAGAATTCGTTCATTTCCTTATTATTTTTTGCTTAAGCTCTGTGCCGCCAAGAGCTCTGATGAACATGCCCATCCTCAGGTGACCACTGGGTCTCAGAGAGTCAGCCCAAGGGCCTGGAAACAAGCATTTTGTTGGACCAATTGCAGAACGGAGGACATAAGTGAAAAAGCAAAGGCTTTGGAGTAAGACAGGTTTGAAACTTGGCCTTGGCGCTTCAAGAGGTGTGTGATGTTTGGCATATTTCTTTAATACCCTGAGCCTTCCTTCGGGTTTTATCATTTATACCACACGATGCTCCAGTTAGGCAGAAAACAAATGTCTATTGAAGACACCTCCATGGAATATAGGAAAGTTGGAAATATGTGCACATAACCTTCAAGCAAAATCATTGGAGCCTTCGGCCTCTGGCTTGAATGGTGGCGGGTGTGTTACACTAGGAGGAACGTGACCCCTGGGGAGGTGAAGTGGCTTCTCTAAGGTGGAACAAACTTCTGAAGAGCCGGGTGGAGGAGGTGGAGATAGGGGTCCTACAGCTTTGGGCGCCATCATCCTGACCAAGCGCATCTCCTCAGAGCAGCCGGTGAAGCACCTGGGAGACTCCCAGAGAGCCTGACGCTAAGGTTTCTGATAGGAGTCCTGGGAAGCCTTCTCTGCATTTAAGAACACTGTCGAGGGTGAAAGTTCCGTGTGGGCTGAAAGAAAAATGCCTTTCTCATGGTGCCTACCGGCTTTCAGAAGTGAGAGAGGGGGAGAGTGGGAGGGGGTGAGAGGAGGAGGGGAGAGGGGGAAGGAAAGGGATAGGGAGGGGAAAAGGGGAGGGGAGTGGAGGGGGGAGAGGGGGAGGAAAAGGGAGAGGGAGGGGGAGTGATGGGGGAGGGGGAGGGGAAGGGGAGGGGGAAAGGGGGAGGGGAGAGGGGAAGGAAAGAGGAGGGGGAGGGGAGGAGGAGGGGGAGGAAGTAGGGGAGGGGACGGGGAGGAGGGGGAGGAAGAAGGGGAGGGGTCGGGGAGGGGAGGGGGGAGGGATGGGGAGTGAAACAGCCAGAGCTCGCTCCGCGCTGGGCAGACACTTCCGAGGCTGACTGTGAAAAAAGGCCACAGGTGGAAGCCGTGGCTGAGGAGGAGGGTGTGTGGGAGGAAAGATCAGGGTGTCTGGGGTTAGCGGCTGCTGCGAAAATACCCTGCAGCCGGCCCCCGGTGACTGACGGCCCCAAGTCAGTGTTCCCGATTTAACAGCGGCCACCCCTCCTGCCCCTTTTCCTGCAACGCCCCAAAGAGCCCTCTGGCCTTGGCCGCTTCCCGCAGATGAGCAGAGAGGCTGGGAGGTGGTGTGCGCAAGGACAATAGGAACAAAGGCCGCTTTCAGCCAGTGTTTGCATCTATGCTCATCGTCTAAGGGAATTAAAAACAAACCTACCCAGTTGTTTGAGAGTTACGCTGCATGACTAAGGCAGTGATTTACAGACGGGGATGAAACTTCACTGATGGGTTCCAGTGACTTCCGCGGACCAAGAAAGGAAGACTTGTTCCTGAGGTCCCTGGACGACGTTGGGAAGGGCCGGTGAGCCCGTAAATCAGTGACCGCCCAGGGGCGCGGGCTGCAGGAGCACTGGACCCTGGAGGGAAGCTGGCTCTGGAGGAGTCAAGGGGCCTGGTGGCCGGGAGCTGCTGTGGGACCTCCTTAGCCAGCCTCCCTGCCCAGAGAGTCAAATTAGCCTAGGGGCTGCAAACATCCAGCTGCTGTTGATACCGGCCAGGGTTCTTGGCTTGGCTGAGGGGTGGAGCAAAAACAAGTAACAGGTTCCTCTGCTTGCTCCCTCCCTGAGGGGTGCAGCCAGCTTGGGGAGAGGGTAGGGGTGTTTCCAGGGATGGGGCTGGAGGGGTGGCTTAGGAGTTTTGCCCACCCCATAGGTGGTGTGTGCAGGGGGCGTGTGCAGTACCCTGCTTTTGCTCCGGACACCCTGTTTTTGCTCCCAGCTCTGCAGAAGTGGCAGTTGAGATTTTTGGTCTTTTGTATCTTTTTGTCCATAATTTGCCCCAACTGCGCATACACATAGTTATTTTTAGTGCCATATAGTTTCTTTGTATTTCGTTGCTTGCAGAGAGAGGTGTGTCCAGGTGCAAGCATTGCAGCCCTGCAGCAAAGGATCCCAGGTCCCAGCCGGTCTCCGCTTGAATCTTCATCCTGGCCTTCCATGACACAACCAAAACAATGTGCTTTCCATCTGCATCCTGGGGGTGCCCCGCGTGAGGAATTTGTTCCTGATATTCAGCTGACATCCTACTTTTCTCTCCATTTCATTCGCATTACACCTACGGAACTACTACCCCCGGGGCCCAGCTGAATATTTGTCTTTGGGTCCAGCTCCTTCTCCCATGCGTGGTACCCACCCGGCTCTGCCAGTGTGATCCCCCAAGGCCGTCACTTGCTTTTCTAGCTCATTAATCATCTTTGTTGCTTTCCTCTGGAATTTTCTCTGAGTTGTTCACTAGTTTCCTGGACAGAGGAACACAGCACAGCTGCTACTTTCACAGGCATAGTAGAGAAGAGGGCTCTTCTGTCTGGTCACAAAATAGTCCCTCGCCTCCAAATCACGTCCTGGGTGACTGCACCTGGGGCTGAGCGGAAATGCTCTCAGCTTCCGGGGAAGTCTGTGTCAGCCGTGCCTGTCTGGGATTCTTTCCAAGCCAAGGTTTTACATTTTTTTCAGTATTAAAAGGGCTTCATTATGAAAAGGAGGTCTCTCACCTTATAAAGCAGGCCCAGGACAGGGACAAAGGAAACACTGTTGAGAGGAGGCCAAGGGCATTTGCAGGGATGGTGCTCGTTCTGTGGGAGGAACACACGCTGACCTCTTCCAAGTCGGGGCCCCAGGGCTAGAACCATGGGGCCAGGGAATCAGGGGATGGAGAGAACATAGGGCCTCCCTCATTTTCTTTTCTTTTTTCTTTTTTCTTTTGGCTGTGCGGCCTAGCTTGCCGGATCTTAGTTCCCCGACCAGGGATCGAACCTGGGCCCCAGCAGTGACAGCGCCGAGTCCTAACCACTGGACCACCAGGGAAGTCCCAGGGCCTCCCTCATTTGACACGTGAAACAACAGAGGTTGGGGTTATTTACCCTTAGAGCCGGTATAATAAAGTAATCAGGGCCTTAGAGACAGAGTAACTTGGTGTCACCAGCTATGAGATCCTGGCAAGTCCTTTGACTTTGTTGGGCCTTAAGGACTTATCAGTAAAGATGGGATAATGATGATGGTGATGGTGATAATGGTGATGATGGTGATAAATCCAATGGAAAGGTGGTGTCCACTCCCGTCTGTCCCTGGCTTGTGGTGGTCTCAAGTGTGCCCATCTGGCCCCAGAGAACAAGAGTGAGAGCTCCTGCTCCATCGTCCCTGGGGGTGCAGGGTTCCACTAGGGCTTACAGATGTCTGTGGGCTGTTGTGGGGTGGCTGAGCAATTTGACCCTGAGGAGGGGGAGTGGACGTACCGGCAGGAAGTTGATCATGCTCCCGGGAGGGTAGGGGATCTCACAGCGCATCCTGGTGGGGCTCCTACTTGAACCAGCTGCCTTCCCTTCTCAGTGCTGGGCTGGGCTCTCCAGTCCTGCCCGACCACTAGGACACACCTCAGACCCTGTCCTCGTGCTGTTCCTTGCCCCCTGGCACTGCCTTCAGAACTTCCGGGGTCCCCAACCGTCTGTGGTCCCTCAGACCTGGAGACTGACTCCCCTCTCCCCATCCTAGCTCCCTCCCTTTTCCAGTCCCCGCAACAAAAGCATGCTGTATGGTGCCCCCTGCCCACCAAAGTGGCACCTACACCCTAGGAGCGTAAAAACGTGTTTATTTTCTTGGAGGATGAGAAAGCCCTGGTGCACAGCAAGGCCAGGGAAGGGAGAGTGTTTTCATTCCTTCCAAATGCCTCCCCTTCTCCAAGGAGAGACAGAAGGGCTTCTGGCTAAGGGCTTGTATGTGCCAAACGGACCTCACATGGTTTTTGTGAGAATCAACTGAGATAATATATGTAAAAATGCCTCTTAAGCACAAAAATGTGATATAAGTATCAGTTGCTGTTATTTCTTAAGTATGAAAACACTTGAAAGTAACCTAGAGCCCTAGTTCCCGCGGCCAACCTGGCATTTATCAGGCATTTGTAGGGCTGGTCACAAAAGAACTGGGACTTTTTTGGAGGGGTGGTAAAAGAGGAAGAGTGCCATTTTTTTCAAAGTGTATGCTGTAGGTCTCTGCTGGTCTCATGGTGGGATTTGCCTGGGCGTGGGATGCACATCATTGGTCTCAACACTATTTTATGAGACTGACGATAGTCCTGAATAATGGAAGGTTGTCTAAACATTGCTTTTGTACTTAATGTAATTGTGTTGCTTCGCATAAAGGGGGCTTTTTATAATACTGGGAAAATTTTGCTATTTAGAGGTGTAGATGTTTTTTATGGCATTGTTTACAGTGGAATTGTATAGGGTAGAAAAGAAGACTTGTGCTCCTATTAATATCTGTCTTAAATTCATCTCTATTTTCTCCTCTCTGTGATTTTTAAGGACTTGTCTGCAAAATCTGACTCTGGTATCACAACCAGCGATTTCAGAGTCAGGCTCAACTGGCTTCTCCCAAAGACGCCCTTTGATAGTTTGCTTCTCCTTGGGCATTATGGGCTCAGTGTCTAGACTGGGGATTCATGGTGGCTTTTCCCCACCACATACTCCATACTCCAACCTGCCTGCCCCCACCCAAGCCCAATTCTCACAGCCATTCCTTGGATAAATATGCTCTGTCTCTACAGCGGACTCTTTATCCCCTCAATGTCCAAGGAAACTGATTCACCACACTGAGGTTTCTGTCTGGGAACTGCTTCCAGACAACCCAAGCCATGTCCTAGCCTGTGTGTGGGGTCTGGGTTTGGGCCTGGTTTTGCTTTGTTTGCTTCATTTGTTTTCCTGTTCTTCCTTTGTTTTGCTTCAGTCCATCTCCCTCTGGGATGCAGTCCCCTGCCTCTTTCTGTCCCATTATGTCATACAATTCCGTGCCCAGCCTCAGGTTTACTCTGAGAGAAATTCTTGTTGGTCATTGCCATGGGAAGCTTCTCAAATTCAGTGCTAGGTGTTCAGACACATGTAACTCTTCTCTGAGTCAAGTATGCTCAGGCCAAAGGGCGAATCTGTGGGCGTAAATATGAATAAACCAGGGGCAGCTGGATTTCCAGTCATTTGGCTTCCTGTCTCAGGTTAGTGGTATTCAACAATCTTGGTGGCATTTTTAGGGGCTTTGATGGTTGAAGGAGAAGCATTTCTTTCCATTTCGGAAAATAACTACTCAGTGCAGTCTGGAATTAATTTTTCCTGTCCAATTATTTTCAATCAAATGGCATTGTGAAGAAGCCACTGTGAACTTGTTTAATAACTCTTCTGTTGTGTTTCTGTGTTGTTTTTCAATGTTCAGAGAAGGCTTTCATCCCTTTAAGGAGTCCTGACAAGAATTTTCAGAGGATTAACAGGGACCAGGTTGTAAATTGGAGACGGACCATCCATCATGGAGGAGGGGCTGTTGACAGATTTAGAAACCCTCCTGTAAAGAGGGAGACACTGTGTGTTCCATTTTATGGAGTCAGGGTCTTATATCCAGTGAAGACTTCTTGATAAATAGTAGAGCAGCTGAGAATTCAGATAGTTAGGAGTAGGGGGAGATAGAGCAAGATATTCACAGGTCAACAGAAGAACGTTTAGGAGACAATTCTTTCAACAGACAGCTGGTAACAGGCTTGGGAAGACTAGCTCAGCACTGAGAATACATCTCAGGCAATGTGGCAGTACCTAGCCTCAAAATTCTTTTGATTCTTTTCCCAGTAGGAGATAGAGTCTATGTCCCTCCTCTTGACAGACTTGAGACTACTTTGACCAGGAAAGTATGGAGGAAGTGACACCGTACAACTTCTGAAGCTGGGTCACAAAAGGCAATGCAGCTCTGTTTTGTTTGCTGGGACAATGCCCTTGCATCTCTGTAACCAAGTAAGAAGTCTGACTGTCTTGTGGCTGCCATGCTGCCAAGCCACATGGAGAGGCCACACGTAGACCTCTGGTCTGCAGTCCTGGTCTTTGAGTTAGCCGAGCCCAGGTGCCAGATACATGAGTGAAGCGTTCAGATGATTTTAAACCCTGGTTGTCAAGTCACCCTCAGCCTTTGAGTCTTCCCTGTTGAGGCCCCAGACACTGTAGAGCATAGACAAGCCACCCTCTCTGTGCTCTATCCAAATTCCAACCCACAGAATCCATGTGCATAATAAGATAGTTCCGCGAACCCACTAAGTTTTGGGGTAATTTGTTAATGCAGCAATAGAAACTGTAACAGGCAACCTGTAAATGGAGGAAAAATAAAGCAGATTAAGGGGTTAGAGAGTATGGTAGTTATGGTTGGGGGCAGTTATTTTAGATAGGGTGTCAGTAGACGTCTCTGAGGAGCTGACATTTAAGCACAGAGTGGAATGATGTGGGCGTGCAGGCTCACATATAGGGGGAACAGATCCTTGTCCTAGGGAACAGCAAGTGCAAAGGCCCTGAGTTGGGAATGAGATTACCCAAGGGATAGCACGATGGCCTAAGAGAGCTAAGAGAGTGAGGTGGGAGTAATAGGAAATGAGAGGGAGCCACACGTGGGGCTCTGTTGGCCATGATGAAAGGTTTAGGTTTTATGGTAAGCCAGCGTGAGGTTTTGAACAGGGAACTATTCTCTACGCTCACTCCCTCATTGATTTTATCCAGTCTCTTGACTTCAAATAGCTTCTATATGCTAATGATTTCTAAATACATATTTCTAACCCAGACCTCAGTTCCTTTTTAAAAATTTTTTTAAATTTAATTTTTTGTTTTATATTAGAGTATCGTTGATTTACGGTGTTGTGTTAGTTTCAGGTGTACAGCTAAGTGATTCAGTTATACATATACATATATCCATTCTTTTTCAGATCGTTTTCCCATATAGGTTATTACAGAATATTGAGTAGAGTTCCCTGTGTTATACAGTGGGTCCTTGTTGATTATCTATTTTATATATAGTAGTGTATATATGTTTATCCAAAACTCCTAATTTATCCCTTCCCTCCACGTTTCCCCTTTGGTAACCATAAGTTTGTTTTTGAAGTCTGTTTCTGTTTCGTAAATAAATTCATTTGTATCTTTTTTTTTTTTTTGAGATTCCACATGTAAGTGATATCATATGATATTTATATTTCTCTGTCTGACTTACTTCACTTAGTACAACAATCTCTAGATCTGTCCATGTTGCTGCAAATGGCACTATTTCATTCTTTTTTATGGCTGAGTAATAGTCCATTGTATATATGTACCACATCTTCTTTATTCACTCTTCTGTCAATGGACATTTAGGTTGTTTCCATGTCTTGGCTATTCTAATAGTGATGCAATGAACATTGGGGTGCATGTATCTTTTCAAATTATGTTTTTCTCCAGATATATGCCCAGGAGTGGGATTGCTGGATCATATGGCACTTCTACTTTTAGTTTTTTAGGGAACCTCCATACTGTTCTCCAGACCTCAGTTCTGAATTCCAGATTCTTTATATGGCTACCTGCTCAGCTCTCCACATGGATTATTAATAGATATTTAAAATGTCATATGTACACACTATTAGCTTATTCCCTGCCCCAAACCTCCTCCTCCCACAGTCAGTATCATCAAATGGCAACTCCATCCTTCTAGTTTCTCAGGTCATCCTTGATTCCCTTCTTTCTCTCACATCCCTGTCAGATCCATCAGTAAATCCTGTTGGTTCTGCCTCCTGTCAGTTCTCCCTGCTTCCGTCTTCACCTCCTTTCCATCTATTCTCCTGGCACAAAGTGCGGCTGTTGAAAAATCTGATGACAATCTGATTTTCTTTCCCTGTTAGTAGCTTGGTCTTTTGCCCGGATGTCCAAGGGATTTTATATATATTTTTTAAAGTCTAGAAATTTGACCAGAATATGTTTTGGTATTACTTGTTCTGCATTGATTTTGACTTTATATATGTAGTTTCAAATTTTTGACATTTAATTTCAGAAAAGTGCTCTTGAATTATAGTTTTTAGTTTTGGTTCTGTTCCTTGCTTTGGTTGTCTGTTTTAGGGACTCCTATTATGCAGTGTTGGATCTTCTTTGCCTATCTCTATATTTGTTACTTTCATATCAGTCTCCATTCTTTTCTTCATGTCTTTTTTTTAAATTTTTATTGGAGTATAGTTGATTTACAGTGTTGTGTTAGTTTCAGGTGTACAGCAAAGTGAATCAGTTATACATATACATATATACGCACTCTTTTTTTTTTTTAGATTCTTTTCCTATATAGGCCATTACAGAGTATTGAGTAGAGTAGCCTGTGCTATACAGCGGGTTCTAATTAGTTATCTGTTTTATATATAGTAGTGTGTATATTTCAATCCCAATCTCCCAATTTATCCCTCCCCTCCCCTTTATCCCCTGGTAACCATAAGTTTGTTTTCTACATCTGTGACTCTACTTCTGTTTTGTAAATAAGTTCATTTGTACCCTTTTTTTTTTTTTAAGATTCCACATATAAGCGGTATCATATGATACTTGTCTTTCTGTGTATGACTTACTTCACTCAGTATGACATCTCTAGGTCCATCCATGTTGCAGCAAATGGCATTATTTTGTTCTTTTCTATGGCTGAGTAATATTCCATTGTATATATGTACCACATCTTCTTTATCCATTCCTCTGTTGATGGACATTTAGGTTGCTTCCATGTCCTGGCTATTGTAAATAGTGCTGCAGTGAACACTGGGGCGCATGTATCTTTTCAAATTACGGTTTTCTCGAGGTATATGCCCAGGAGTGGGATTGCTGGGTCATATGGTAGTTGTATTTTTAGTTTTTCAAGGAACTTCCATACTGTTCTCCATAGAGGCTGTACCAATTTACATTCCCACCAACAGTGTAGGAGGGTTCCCTTTTCTCCACACCCTCTCCAGCATTTATTGCTTGTAGATTTTTTGATGATGGCCATTGTGACCAGTGTGAGGTGATATCTCATTGAAGTTTTGATTTGCATTTCTCTAATAATTAGTGATGTGAGCCTCTTTTAATGCTTTTTGGCCATCTCTTCATTTCTTTTGATTTAACTTTTTTCCTTTAAATTTTATGTTTTTCTTAAGTCATTATCTGCTGGACTTATGCACTCTTAATACTACTATAATCTGTTTCTACTCAAAACAATTCTGACCACATGTGTAAGTTTTCCACACCAAACAATTCTCCAGTTCTCTGTGGACATCAACCACGTGTCTTACAGCTTAACTCATTCTGACACTAACCACCTGGAGTTAGTGCAGACCCCACAGGTTAAGGGCTCAGTCCCACAAGACTGCGTCCCACTTCAGATGTCAATCATGAGTAGTGGGTCACCAGATTACCCACACTTCTGTCTGATTTGGCTACAAATTGGGGATTCCCCTGAGCACCTCCTCAGATTCAATAATTTGCTATAATGATTCATGGAACCAAGGGAAACACTGAACAGCCAGATGAAGAGTTACATAGGGCAAGGTCTGGAAGAGTCCCAAGTGTAGGAGCTTCTGTCTTTGAGGAGTTTGTGGTACACCACCCTCCTGGAACATGGATGTTTTCACCAACCTGGAAGCTCTTCGAACCCTTTTGTTTAGGTTTTTATGGAGGTTCCATTGCATAAGCATGATTGATTAAGTCATCAGCCATTGGTGATTAACTCAATCCCAGTCCTTCTCCCTTCGCCTGAGGTCAAGGAGTGGGGCTGAAAGTTTCAACCCTCTTATCATATGGTTGTTTCCCCTGGTAACCAACCCCCAACCCGAAGTTATCTAGGGGTCCACCACGAGTCACCTCATTAGCATAAATTGGAGTACGGTTGAAAGGGTCTCATTATGAATAACATCCCCTCTCACCCCTATCACTTGGGGAATTACAAAGGTTTTAGGAGCTCTGTGCCTGGGACTGGGGATGAATACCAAATGTATATTTCTTATTATATCACAACATCACTACCCCATCTCCTTTTAAATTTAATCTAATTTCTGACATGATTTTAAAAAATTCCTAATACGTTCCTGAATTCTATCATTTTACTTCTGAGGTTTTTTAGCTCTGATTTATGTTGCTCTTTTAGGTGTTTTGGACATAAGTTGTAGATTTCACTTATTTTGTGAAAATGTCTTTCTGGCATGTTTTATGGTCTGTCTATAAGGGTGTGAGTCTATGACTTTTATCTTTTTTCCTAAATAACTTTGCATGCTTTTTTTGGTTGTTGTTGGACTTTTTATATGAAATTATAAAAAGTTCAACAAGTAATACCAAAACATACGTCTGGTAGACATAGTTCCACTTGGCTTGTCTAACTTCATTGCTCTAGAGTTTCCTCTTCTGTTTGCATGTAGTGTTCAAGAATCTGTTGGGTTACTTTCTGAGGTCTCCAGGCTCTGTTCCCCTTACCATTTATTTATTTATATATATATATATATATATATATATATATATATATATATATATATATATAGCCGTGCTGCGCGACTTGCAGGGTCCCAGCTCCCCGACCAGGGATTGAACCCTGGCCACGGCAGTGAAAGCCCAGAATCCTAACCACTAGGCCACCAGGGAACTCCCCTCCCCTGACCCTTTTTCGATAGCCCTTCCATTTGTCCCCTTTCTTTGTCCCAGACAGCTCTAGCCCTTTCAGACCTTTACTGCAACACCCTTGAACTCGCCCATTACTTGAGTGGGGAAAACCCTTCCAGTTTCAGCTGCTGTTCTCAAATTGGCTCTCTCAGCTCCCCATTGAGTACCTGTTGGGTATTTGGGGAGTTTCAGGTTTGTCAGATACCTGATTCTCTCCTTTGTTTCCTCCTGTATAGATGTTAATCCTACTCAGGTCTTGTAGCTGTTGGTAGTTTGTCCCTACCCACTTGTATTTGGGAGATCATGGGGATGCTTTGTCTGTTAGTTTTGTGGTACATATTGTCCATGAATTTTTGTTTTTGCTATTCTGTACTACCTATACTATCTTTTTTTTTTTTTTTGGCTGCACCATGCAGCATGTGGAACTTCCCTGACCAGGGATAGAACCCGCGCCCCCTGCAGTGGAAGTGTGGTGTCTTAACCACTGGACCACCAAGGAGGTCCTACCTATACTATCTTTTTTCAGGGTGAAATTTAGAAAAATTCAAAAATTATGCTATAGGGATCATCCCAGAACCTTCTGAAGTCTATATTCAATACATTATTCAGAATGGTACTATTAAGATGTACATCAGAGCATGTCACCATGATCTTTGATAAAAGCGCTTTTGTGGCTCTCCATGTCCGTAGAGCAAAAGCCTAAGTCCTTACATTGGCTTATAAGGTGCTACGTAGTCTGATTTTTCTTGACCTGACTTCCCTGTTACCTCTCTGAACTCATATCATACTACTCACCTCCTTGCTTATTATACTATAGCCACACTGACCTCCTTACTGTTTCTGAAGTTTGGCAGGAATGGTTCTACTTCTGGGTCTTTACACTCGGTATTCCCATTGGTCTTTATTCAAATATCACTGTCTCATAGAAAGCTTCCCTGGCTGTCCTATCTAAAATTGCAACCCCTCCCAACATGACCTATCCCCTTTCACATTTCCTGCTTAATTTTTTTCTTAACACTTAACCCCACATACTTTATTAATTTTCTTATCACCACATGTTTTATTTATTAATTTACCTATTAATTTAAAGAATGTCAACTAGAATGTAAATGCTATGGAGGTAGATATTTCTGCTCAAAACTAAATTTTTCTTGAACGAGGGAATATATTTCAAAAATCCCTCTGTGGAGAATGGCAATGTGTAGGGTGACAGAATTCAAAGGGAGAGACCAATCAGGGAGATATTACTGTTATCCAGGCAAGAGACTGTGGTGGAAGCAGGGATATATAGCTGGATTTGTGATCTATTTTCAATGTAGAACAGGCCTACTTGCTAACTATCAACTTAGGTTGTTAGATGTTGTCTAATTTTTTGATTGATGAACTGTTGTAACATGTGTGTATGAAAATGACTTCATGACAGGCTGATCACAGCTCCTGGTCCTGATAAATTCTCAGTTAGTATTTCACTGAATAATCTGCCAGGTGTGGCTAGGGGAAGTTCAAGAGTACCCAAGGGAAAAGATGTTTTGGAGATGGCAGACAGGAAAGGTGTTTCAGTAAAATTTGCTGCATAATAGATCAGCCTAAGGCTCAGGGACTTAACACAACAAGGATTTATTATTTTTCATGATTTTATGGGTGAGCTAGGAAGTTTCTCTGCTGATTTTGCCTGGGCTCACTCATGTGGCTTCATTTAGCCAGAGGCTCAGCTGGGCTGGAAGGTCATCTCCGGATGGCCTCAGTCACCTGTCTGGCAGCTGGTGCTGGCAGTCAAGTTGGGGGACCTCATGTCTCCTATGGCCTCTCCTCATCTTAGGCTAGACCAGCTTCCTTACATGGTGGTCCCAGGGCAGCATTTCAAGAGGGCAAATGTGGAAGCTGTAAGGACTCGCCTTGGAAGTCACACATTGTTACTTCTGCTAAATGCTACTGCCTAGAGCAAGACCAGATTCAAGGGAGAAGGGAAATAGACTTTAACTCTTTCTTGTTGGGAGGAGCAACCAAGTCATTGCCAAGGGGCATGCTTGCCAAGACAGGAAGAATTTGCGGCCATATTTTGCAGTTGTCCACAGAAAGAAACCAGCATTCCTTGAGTGTTAACTGTGTTCCAGGAACTTTGTAGGTAAGACACACACGTGATTCTGCTTAATCCCCACAGCGATCCTGGGAGGAAGGCCACTGGAAAAATGGAGGCCCCGGGACAATATATAGCTTCTCCAAGGACCTAGAACCAGCAAGAAGGAGGCTGGCATGCAAGTCCAGATTTGCCTGACCCTAAAAGCCTGTTTCTTTCCTCTTCCTCTTTAATGTTGATTCTGGCCGTCCATCTGCAGTGTACAGAAGAGGGATTCAGTTGACTCTGTCAAGCAGTTTTTTTTCTCCTCTGCCCTCCCTCTCTCTTGAGCAGATTTAATGAATTCCTCACCTTCTTTGAGGATTTTTTTTTTTTTTTGTCATATGCTTTACAGTTAACGTTTACTGAGTAGTTGCTATACATGGACCATAGTTTTGCTCCTGGTGGACCTGATTTCTAGGCACAGTGTTCCCAGCTGAGCTGGCTGCTCTGGGTTGCTGGGTTGGTCAACGGTTCACTGTCCTACCAGACTGACCCTCCGGTTCCTGGAGTTGTCAGAGGATTTTCTTTGCTGCAGATTCCTGCCCCACTGGAGGCAGCTCTAAGCAGGCAACCAGAAGCCAGGAGCCTGGCTGCGCTCCCTGGATGTCCTGGGGAGTCCTTCACCAGGTAGTGCCCTGGATGTCCTGGGGAGTCCTTCACCAGGTAGTGCCCTGGAGAGCCTGGGGCAGTCTCCCCGCTGCCTCCGTTTCCTGTTTTCCCAGGGGAAAGGCGAGCAATGGTGTCTCCTTTCAGGGTAAGAGATGAAGGAGCATTTAACCACACGCTGCTCTGCTGGTTCACGCGGGTCCAGGTGCCTGGTTCTGGTCTGGGTACCAGGCTCTGCTCTGGGAGGAGGTTGCTGGTTGATGAAAGCACGTTCAGACAGTAGGGTTGTTTTTTTTTTTTTAATTTTTAAATTTTATTGGAGTATAGTTGATTTATAATGTTGTGTTAGTTTCAGGTGTACAGCAAAGTGATTCAGTTATACATGTATATATATTCATTCTTCTTAAGATTATTTTCTCATATAGGTTTTTTTTTTTTTTGGCCACGCCATATGGCACGTGGAATCTTAGTTCCCTGACCAGGGATCGAACCCGTGCCCCCTGCATTTGGATTGCAGAGTCCCAACCACTGGACTGCCAGGGACATCCCCCAGACAGTAGGTTTTGCATCTTCTACCTACTACTTACCTTGGAATGGCCTGTAATATTTTCAAAGCACGGTCCCATAAGAACCTTGCAACATTCCTGGAGGAAAGCAGGCAGGTGATAAAGTTTACATTTCAGACATGAGAAACAGGAGGCTGTTACCTGACTCTTTGGGGCCACCCTGTTAGACCTGGGACTCAAGCCCACTTTATTTTTTTTATTTTTTATTTTTGGCCGCGCCGTTCTGCATGCGGGATCCTCATTCCCTGACCAGGGATTGAACCCATGGCCCCTGCGTTGGGAGCACGGATTCTGAACCACTGGACCACCAGGGAAGTCCTCAAGCCCACTTTAGGCCCCACTTTTCTGCCCTCGTACTTGGCTGCCTCTCGAGGACCAGGTGGGAGGATGTGGGCATTCTGGAAGAGTCTAGGGACATGGGAGGAACAGGTATCTGGCCTGTGACTGTCTCCAGTACCTACCAGTCACTACCTGAAAGCCAGCAGCTATGATGTAACTACAGCATTGTTCGGTGATGGCTGCCTTTGCTCTGTGGGTGGGACCGCAGTGCCGGCTGGAGGGGGAATCCCACTGGTGACAACACAGCATCCTTTTGAGCTGACGCGGCAGCAGATGCCGCAGACCAACTCCAAGCCTGACAGCATCTCTGCGAAGTTTGTGAAGGGACAGCGGACGTCAGAGCCCTCCTGTAAATCACCTTCACAAAGGTTCTCTGTGGTTGATTCACTGATGACTCATTTATAATCTAGTTTCAACATTGTGAGTCAAAATGCACCACTTTCATTAAAAATAACATTCACTGGGGTCTAACGGCTTTCTTTTTTCTGTTTTTTACTGTACCATGTGGTTTCTGGATGGGAAGCTGTCATATAGCAGGTGAGGGGTTTAGAGGGACCGGAACATAATGGCACATGCCTTCCCAGGCTCCAACTACTCAAGAATTGACTGACAAAGTATCGGATACCTGCTGTGTGTCTTGCAGCCTTCCAAGCTCTGAGTGTGTGCATGTCGGTGTGAGCCAGTGTGGGCGTGTGTGTGCTGAGTGCACGAGTGATCTGTGAAAGACAGGGTGTCTGCCCTCCAGGAGATTCTAGTCCAGAGTATCAGGGCCACTTGGGACGCTTGTTAAAAATGCAGATTCCTGGGCTTCATTACACACCTCTGAGGGTGGGACCTTGACAGATTCCTGGAGATTTTTAGGCCCGGTAAAGTTGAGAGCCTTGACGTTGGGTGAGAGAGATGAGAACTCCCTGTGGGCAGCCCTCTGCGTGAATGAGGAGAGAGGGGAGAGAGATGGGCTGGCTGGAGGAGGGGAGGTGAGAGAGGAAAAGGCCAGGACGGGGGTGAGGTGGGCAGCACCAAGGGTGAAGCGGGCCCCCAGAGTCCCCGTGGGGACTGCACTAAAACCCCCTGCTTTATTTGAGGCACCCACAGTCTTTCTGGTTTGGGGACCCAAGCTTGGGCATCCCCTATTTCCTTGGTGAAAGAAAATAAAACCCCCAAACGGCTTAGTGGGCATTCTGTGCACCTTAATGATGCTGGAAACTTCATTGGGAAAGACCCTGATAAGATACAGTTGAGTCTGACCTGGATGACAGTCCAGAGGACCCCCCTGTCCCCCCACCGGAGGTCTCAGCTGCTCTTGGGAAATCACCATTTTATCTCTGCCATTTGTATCTTTCTTCACCAATTTTTGTTGTTGTTGTTCTGCAGTTTCATTTCATGAAGACTTTTCCCTCCAAGCCCAGGGGGAAGTGTGACCTGACCATCTGGGTCACCATCCCCATCACTCCCTCCTCTGATGGGTCTCATGTCCAAGGGCTTCTGGTACCCAGGCTCTCTTAACGATGGAAATAGGTGTGAGATTGGGAGTAAGGCTCAGAGTGGCTCAGAGTGGGAAGCTGGACGTTTCATCCCAGATGGCCTGGCCGTTATGGGGGAGGAACACGGTCATTCCGCCTCTACAGTTTGACCTGGTCCCCCTGCCCCATCCTCCTGGTCCTTCCATTCTCAGTGGTGCAAACGCCCAGCCCCTTACTGGGGCATCACCACTGTCCTCACCTCTTTGCCTCAATGCCTCTCATTGTCCCTCTCCCCAGCCTATGCCCGAGCCCTCTGTCTGTGGCTCCCCGTGCCTGCTGTGGCCTGAGGCCTGAACTCACTCTTCCCCAGCTTCCCTCGTCTGTTGTGATTCAACCCACTTCTTTTTTTTTTTTTTTAATTAATTTATTTACTTTTGGCTGCCTTGGGTCTTCGTTGCTGTGTGTGGGCTTTCTCTAGTTGGCGCGAGCGGGGGCTACTCTTCGCTGTGGTGCGCGGGCTTCTCATTGCGGTGACTTCTCTTGTTGTGGAGCACGGGCTCTAGGCACGTGGGCTTCAGTAGTTGTGGCACGTGGGCTCAGTAGTTGTGGCTCATGGGCTCTAGAGCGCAGGCTCAGTAGTTGTGGCGCATGGGCTTAGTTGCTCTGTGGCATGTGGGATCTTTCCGGACCAGGGCTCGAACCCGTGTCCCTGCATTGGCAGGCGGATTCTTAACCACTGCGCCACCAGGGATGTCCCCTCAGCCCACTTCTACTTGCTTCCATCTGCTTCCACACCAAGGGACCTGCCAGGAAGCTTCCCCAGCACCTGTCCACCTGGCTGCCATTCCTGCTGGGTTTCCCCCTCTCCCTGGAAGGTAATTGAGACTGTAGGATGGAACTTTGATGGCTTAGGAAGGGATCTGATCAATTACCTGCCGTTTCCTATGTCCTCGCTCACCTCTCCTCATCTGTCAGCTGCATCTTGAGGCAAATGGCCACAGGTAAAGGAGAGGGTCTTGATCCCTGAGGCTCCATATTTCAGTGCTTATCAGGAGCATCACCTGACCCATTACCTGTCACCTGGCCCATCTTCAGTAAGAAGCTTACTTCAGCAGAATGAATTATCGGGGTCTTTGCTGTTGGCTTGGGAAGGGGGCTTTGTTAAGAAAAGAGAGGCAGGCAGCATAGAGTGTTGGCTAAGACTGCAGAATCTGGAGTCAGAATGCTTGGGTTCAGGTCCAGGCTCTGCTTCTGTGTGGCGCCACCTGTTGGAGGAGGATTGGGATACATCTGGAGCCAAATCAACCACCTGAGCATTGCTCATCATTGGCGAGGGGTCTGCCCTAGAGATGCCACACAGATGATACTGGTCCATCTTGCCCTTGCCTTGAATCTAGGCTTAGTGCCTTGTCACACACCCTTGCCTCTCCCATCCCCCATGCCCTGACACACACACACACACACACACACAACCCTGACTTACAAAGTATTTTTAAAGAAATTGGAAAAAATTTAAAATAGTGCTAAAATACACATAATGTAAAACTTAGTGTAATAGTGTGACACTAACAGTGTTAAGTACATCCACATTGTGCTGCAACCATCTTCACCCTCCATCTCCAGAACTCTTTTCTATCTTGCAAAACTGAAACTCTGTGTACCCATTAAACAATGACTCCCCATTCTTCCCCCACCCCCGCTTTAACCCCTGGCAACCACCATTCTACTTGCTGTTTCTATGGATTTGAATATTCTAGGTACCTCATATAAGTGGAATCATACAATATTTGTCCTGCTGTGACTGGCTCATTTCACTTAGCATAATGTTCTTAAGCTTCATCCATGTTGTAGCATGGGTTAGAATTTCTTTTTTTAAGACTGAATAATATTCCAGCGTATGGATAGACCACATTTTGTTTACCTATTCATCCATGGATGGACACTTGGGTTGCTTCCACCTTTTGGCCATTGTGAATAAAGTGCTGTGAATGTGGGTGTGCAAATATCTCTTTTAGACTCTGTTTCCCATTCTCTTGGGTATGTACCAGTGGAATTGCTGGATCATATGGTGATCCTATGTTCAATTTTTTGAGAAGTTGTCATACTGATTTCCATAACAGTGATACCATTTCACATTCCCACCAAAAGTGAGCAAGGGTTCCAATTGCCCCACATTTTGATAGGATTTGTAGACTTTTACTGAAATATTTTAGTATTGGAGTTTGATGGGAGGTGGTTACATTCCATATTATATGACAAATGTTTCAAAAAATGTTTTTTTATTTTTTTAATTTTTATTTATTTATTTATTTTTTAACATCTTTATTGGAGTGTAATTGTTTTACAATGTTGTGTTAGTTTCTGCTGTATAACAAAGTGAATCAGCTATATGTATACATATATCCCCATATCTCCTCCCTCTTGCGTCTCCCTCCCACCCTCCCTATCCCACCCCTCTAGGTGGTCACAAAGCACCAGCTGATCTCCCTGTGCTATGCGGCTGCTTCCCACTAGCTACCTGTTTTACGTTTGGTAGTGTATGTATGTCCATGCCACTCTCTCACTTCATCCCAGCTTACCCTTCTCCCTCCCCGTGTCCTCAAGTCCATTCTCTATGTCTGCATCTTTATTCCTGTCCTGCCCCTAGGGTCTTCAGAACCATTAAAAAGTGTTCTTTTTTTAAATTAATTTTTATTGGAGTATAGTTGATTTACAATGTTGTGTTAGTTTCAGGTGTACAGCAAAGTGAATCAATTATACATAAACATATATCCACTCTTTTTTTAATTCTTTTCCCTTATAGGCCATTACAGAGTATTGAGTAGAGTTCCCTGTGCTATACAGCAGGTTCTTATTAGTTATCTATTTTATATATAGTAGTCTAAAAATGTTCTTTAAGCATCTCTCTCTTTCCCTGGGACTCTATTTCCGGAGGCAGGTGGCTCCTCTTCCACTGCTCTTTTCCGCACCAATCGGAACTCCTCCTAGTCTTATCATTCTTTTAATTATTTATTGTTCCAAGTATTTTTTTTTCTGGCTTAAAAAAAAAAAAGACTTTTTTTTAGAGCAGTTTTAGGTTCATAGCAAAACTGAAGAATGTACAGCGCTTCCTCTGCCCCCTGCCTCTGCACATACGCAGCCTCCCCCATTGTCAACATCCCCACCGGAGTGGTACGTTTGTTACAGCTGATGAGCCTATATCCCCTCACCACAATCCCCCAAAGTCCATAGTTTACGCTGGGATTCACTCATGGTGTAAATTCTGTAGGTTTGGACAAATATAAAATGACATGTATCCATCATTAAAATATCATACAGAGTATTTTCATGGCCCTAAATAGTCCTCTGTGCGGGCTTCCCTGGTGGTGCAGTGGTTAAGAATCCGCCTGCCAATGCAGGGGACACGGGTTCAAGCCCTGATCCGGGAAGATCCCACATGCCGCGGAGCAACTAAGCCCGTGCGCCACAACTACTGAGCCTGCGTGCCGCCACTGCTGAAGCCCATGTGCCTAGAGCCCGTGCTCCGCAACAAGAGAAGCCACTGCAATGAGAAGCCCGTGCACCACAATGAAGAGTAGCCCCTGCTCGCCACAACTAGAGAAAACCCACGGGCAGCAACAAAGACCCAATGCAGCCAAAAAAAAAAAAAAAAGTCCTCTGTGCAAAAGTGCTTTTTGATTAGGTATTTGCTCATGTGATTCAACATTAAAACAGTCAAAATCTCCCTCCCAGACAGTCCCATAGCCACCCAGTTCCATTCCCCAGAGACCACCCGTGTGTTACTTTCTTGAATACATATTTGGGGATATTTTATACACATAATATAGGAGAGAAAATTGATGAGGGGTAAAGTGAAGCATGAAATATAAAAGTAATAGCAGGTTGGCACCAAAAACAGAACTGAAAGTACACATACAGGGAAAAATCAGATAGGTTTGCTTAACGCCAGCTGAGCTCATGAGATATAATGTAAAGCAACCACCTGGTTCTTTGCATGATTTGGATCACAGAAGAACAAGGTAGGCTGCACACATCTGGAAGAAAAGCAGTTTGCATCAGAGCCATCACCAAGGTAGGGCCATGGCACTAAATGGGGCTGGGGTGGTCCAGGATCCCTAAATGAGATCTTGAGTAGAATTCTGGGCAGACTCAGCGGAAGGGGTGGAGAAGATGGGAGGGTTGGTGTTTGGATAAATGTAGAAATCCAAGTGTGCATATTTGACTCCTGTGGGGTATTGTGGTTGTCAGTCAGTTGTCAAGGTGGACATATTGGCTTTAGAAGTGTCATGTGCTTCCTTGCTTTACTTCCCTGCCTCTTGGTCCCGTTTAGGGGATGGGTTCTGGCCAGGGCAGGAGTGGTTCCCTCTTTTGGTAGTGCTTGCAAATATCTGTTCCTCTCTTCTTCTCTGGGGCATGGCCCGTCCCTCCATCAGGTGGAGGGAGTGATACTGCCATGCGCAGAGTGTACTTTATTCCAGCGAAGCCAGCGTGTACTCAGGAAGAGCCCCGTCCTTAACCTCTGTACTCTACTGCCTTCTCTTGGTTGCTTCTACACATCGTATCAACCATTAAAGAATACGTATTTATTCTTTAGTCCACCATTGAGGATACTTTTTAAAAAATGCCCTCAAAATGCCAGATTCAACGAAACTGCTGGGTCGACGGCTCCATTCATGGAGTCGGACAGTGGCGTGAACCTGTGTCCTGGACCCTCTTAGGTCTATTGAGAGACACCTCTCTCCTCTTCACAGGGACCACTCACATAGTCATAAATCACATTAGCAGATGGAATGCCAGTTCCTGGTAGGTATCGAGAAGCACCGGTAGCCTATTCTAATTTAGGACTGAACAACATTTTGCAACTCTGAATTGACATGTTATTACCTAAAATCTTCACTAAATATTGACCCCAGCTGTAGGGCAGCAGGGTCCTGAGTTGCCATGCGGTGTGACTGGCTCACAGCATCTCATCCCCTCCACCCCACTCCCACCTTCTGCTCCAGTCCCAGCCTCCTCTCTGCATCCCTCACCACCAGTCAGATGAGACACATCTTATTGTAGATCGTCATCATTATCACATCTGTGATGAACAGCAGTCAAAACCCAAATAGAATTTCTCAGATCTTCCCTCTGGTTAAAAAAAAAATTCTAACGGTATTTCAAGGTCAGGGCTAATAGTACAAAAGAACTGTATTCATTAATGTATATGCGTGTATTGAATGTACGTGTTCTGACTTTCAAATTTAATGAAATGGGTAAAACTGTGAATCGATAAATATGCTTTTCATGAATTCAGGCTTCTGGCAAAAGTATTTAAAGGGTAGAAACATTGAAGATTGTTCTTTTGGCACGTGAAGGACAGAATAATTAATCCCGTTGGGGGCAGGGTATTGGGGTGTGTGTGTGTGTGTGTGTGTGTGTGTGTGTGTTTTCTAGACTACTAGAGAGTATTTCTGAAGCTGAAATCGTGGGAGAGAACGTCTTCCTCAGCATCTTCGGAGGACATTGAGTTGATTTGGCTTCATAACACGCTTTCATGAGTCTTGGTCCCATTGTGAAGTTTTGCAGGTCTGTTTCAAGCCCTCGGTGACATCTTTCTGCAACCTCTGTAGAACCGGGGGACAAAGGTTGACATGGCTCTGTATTTCCTCTTAATTAAGTACCAATCAAAAGTTGTCAGCAAAGTTATAAAACCGATACATGTAGGATTCCAGAAAGATATTTAAGTGACATTTGGCAAGGCTGGTTAATTTGTTACACAAAGACCAGGATCCCCTTTTAATCTTCCCATGAAAACCTGTGTACTTGGAGATTCAAAGTCACGTGAATCTTTGCCTGGCGGAAATGTAAATGTTTTGAGAAGGCTATGTCTTTGCAAGTTTGAGCCGTTGCAGACACCGAGGGACCCGTGGATGAAGGATGGAGGATGCAGGCTGATGCTCTGGGCAATTTCTAACTCTGACAAGACACAGATCCCTCTCTCCCTTCCCTGCGCCCACATGTCCTGTCAACTTCAGTACACACCCGGCTTCTGGGGACCATGGAGAGAACCTTCCCTTCTCCCTGATTCAGGCCCATTATGATACGGGACTGGGGACTAGAGGAGACCCCCAATTTAAACCCAGACCACGGTTTATACCATTCCTATTCCTTCATCCTTTTCAGGTGGGGAGGGGGAGAGGGGGAGCTGATCTCAGGCCGCTTTGTGAGTTTTAAACTCTGTGTGTCTGACCCAAATGGGCAGCCAGGAAGCATCCTCAGAACAGAGCCCTGCAGCCATCAGATGCCTGAGACTAAGAAGGAGGAAAAGAATGCAGAAAACTGAAAGTAAGTGGGGCTGCCGGGTGTTGGGTGTGAATGCGACCTGGCTGAATCCCTGTTCACCAAAATGGAGCAGAAAGAGGGCTTGCTTATAACTGAATCGCTGTGCTGTGCACCCGAGACTAACGCAGCATTGTAAATCAACTGTGCTCCACTCGAAAAAAGAAGAGAAAAAAAGAGGCCTTCCTGCCTTTCTTTTTTTTTAAAGCAGTTTTGCATATACTTATATCCACTCTTTTTCAGATTCTTTTCCCATATAGGTCATTACAGAGTATTGAGTCGAGTTCCCTGTGCTATACAGTAGGTCCTTATTAGTTATCTATTTTCCATATAGCTGTGTGTATATGTCAATCTCAGTATCCCAATTTCTCCCTCCCCCTCCTTTCCCCCTGGTAACCATAAGTTTGTTTTCTACACCTGTGAGTCCATTTCTGTTTTGTAAATAAGTTCATTTGCACCGTTTTTTTAAGATTCCACATGTAAGTGATATCATATGGTATTTGTCTTTTTCTGACTTACTTCACTCAGTATGATTATCTCTAGGTCCATCTGTGTTGCTGCAGTTGGCATTACTTTGTTCTTTTTCATGGCTGAGTAATAGCCCATTGTGTGCATGTACTGCATCTTCCTTGTCTGCCTTTCTTGTTCCTGTTCTTCAGTCCAGCTGGTCCCCCTGAGGACCCGCTGATGGCAGCAGGTTGAGATTCTACCCGCGGCCGCCGTTGTTCGCAGCCGCGTAGACGCACCCTGCGGGAGTGGTGGGGCTGCTGAATGAACGCCTGGGCTTGGTGTCAAGATACCAGGTCCAGCTCGGCTTCTTCTTAGTTCTGTGGACTTTGGCAAACTGTTTCTCCTCTCCCAGGGCTCATTGTCACACGGGGGCCGTCCATGTCACCGAGGTGCGGAGAGGTTCAAGTGAGGATGGTGACTGGTAACTGAAGACCACGTGCACGTGTGAGGTTGGCTCTGAGGCTTCAGGCTGAGAGTTGAGTAGGACCAGGTCTGGTCTGGAAATGTGAAAGTCTAGATAATCACAGACTTTTAGTAAGTTAGAGCTGGCTGGGAATGGAGCAAATAGTTACTCCAAGTCTTCCAGTGGACAGATAAGGAAACTGAGTCTGAGGGCAAGGAAATTACTTGAAGGGTTTTCTTAGGCCATTTGAACAGCCTCAGGAGACCCTGGAGAGACTCTGTACTCCATAGCGGGGCCACATCCCGCCCAGTGAGATGGCTCTAGGGCTCCGGGGAGTCTCAAAAATTCCCAGACAAGGAGCACTTTGCCAGGCCAAGGCCATGGACGATCTTGCTTGTTCAAATAGTAGAGATGATGATCTGAAAGACAGAGGTAGAACTGACCCTACATGAGGAACAGAGGCCAAGGGCGTGGGCCAAGGGTGAGATCCAGAGGGTTCTTTTTTTATTTTTTAATTAAAAAAAATTTTTTTTTAAATTTTATTTGAGTATACTTGATTTACAATGTTGTGTTAGTTTTAGATGTACAGCAAAGTGATTCAGTTATGCATGTTATTCATTCTTTTTCACATTCTTTTCTCATACAGGTTATCACAGAATATTGAGTAGAGTTCCCTGTGCTATACAGTAGGTCCTTGTTGGTTATCTATCTTATATATAGTAGTGTGTCTATGTTAATCCCAAGCTCCTGATTTATCCCTCCCCCTGCCCACATTTCCCCTTTGGTAACCATAAATTTGTTTTAGATATCTGGAAGTCTGTTTCTGTTTTGTAAATAAGTTCAAATCTTTATAAAATTAGATTCCACAGATGAGTGATACCATATGATATTTGTCTTTCTCTGTCTGACTTACTTCACTTAGTATGATCATCTTTAGGTTCATTCATGTTGCTGCAAATGACATTACAGTATTTAATTCTTTTTTATGGCTGAGTAATATTCCATTGTATATATGTACCACATCTTCTTTATCCATTCCCATTAACAGAGGGTTCTACTGTTCCCATTCACTGTGTAAAGTCCCTTGACCTTAGGAGCACAGGTAAGCTCAATCACGTCTTCCACGTCCCAGAGAATCAAACACGCCTGTTAACTGCGGCCCCTCTTGGGTGGGTAGGGCCAGGAGGAAGCCGTGACTCACAGCCCCTGCCTGGAGGGTTCTTTCTCCACAGCAAATTGCTGTGATGAAGAATCATAGGTGTGGACGAGACTAACGTTAAAGGCTACAACTTTACAAGGCATGAATAAAGGCTGATGCATGACACCAACTAACAAAATAAGGGGCAGTGCAAGCTCTTGACCTCACCCAGAGAGGCCTTGACTTGTTCCATGGGGCCAGGGCTGCTCTTTGCTCAGGATGGAGAAGGCAGAACGTGGGAGACAGCAGCAAAGGAGAAACCCAGGCGCCAGCCCAGGAGAACAGAGAGGCCTCTTCTTTCCAAAGATTTGCCTACCGGCAGGCCCTGGGCTCTCTTTGCTTTGAGACAACTGATGCCTGCAAGTCCAATCACGCAGGGACAATGCGGGAGGGACAGCTGTGTCCTTGCTGCCTCTGGAATGTTGGAAACAGCTGCCTCGGGACGGGAAACAATCTCCCACTCTTTCCCATTTCCCACCTCCCTCACCCCACAAACCTGCCAGGCCTGTGATCCTCTCTAGCAAGAAATCTGTGCTTGTACTGTGTTCCTTGACATTGATGACACTGTGAAACCTACAGGATGAATGGCAGTAGGGCATGGGTTCTAGTGGCTTTACTGGGAGAAAACAATTTCTCCCTTCATTTCTCTAGTCCACTGGATGTAGTGTAGGGTCTGATGCAAGAGATGGGGAAATGCCTGTGAAACAGGCCGCAGGTGAGGAGCAGGGCTGCAGGACCGGGGCTCTAGGCCCATCGTGCAGGGGAGGAAAAAGAGGAGTGAACATCACTTACACATTTGCTGGGAACATGGGGACCCAGGAGATTCAGTGCAGAGGGTTCTGCGGTCTGTTCCAAAGCACATACTGTTAAGGGGATGGTTGTGCTCTTTCTAGAAGCAGGCTGCACACGGGCTGGTAAGGATTTGGACCTGCTGTAGAGCTTTTCCCGAAGGACTGCCTGCAGCTCCCGCCGGTCGGGGCGGGGGGACCCCCTTGATCCTCTGAACTGAGTCAGTTTGGGGAGCTGAGTCAGAGGGAATGGCATCGCTCACGCTGGAGTGCGGCCAGGGCACGAGGGGGACTTTTCTAAAAATAAGCCATTCATGTTGGGACGCCGTGCTTCTGTCTCCATAGAGACCTGGCACTTAGTGCCAGGCTGACTCCTGTGGTGCCCTGTGCGGGTCGAGACCAGGAGTGAATCAGGGAAAGAAGGTTCTCTGGCCTCTTTTTCTGCCAGGTTGGGTGCGATGGATGGAACCAGTGCTTGGTGATGAGTCTCCCCATTGTAGGCCTGGACCTTGGCCAGATTTGGGGGTTGTGTCAGGAAGAGCCCGGAAGAAGCAGGAGCTGCGCAGCCGGAGCCAGTGGTGTCCGTGGGGTCCACTCCCCCAAGGGGCTGTGTCTCTGGGCCCTTCACTGGCTCCCCGCTCCCAGAAGCCAGGCTGACCTGTGGCACACGCCCCTCCGAACGCTGACACTCCTTTTCAGCTGTCAGTGGGGGTGAGGGACGTGAGCAGTTTTACGCAAGATGAAAAAAAACTGTATTCTTAGTTTTTAAATGAAAAATTAAGGTGTACTCATTATTTTTTTTAAAAAAACAAATATTAAAAAAAAAGTAGAGAGAAGAAATGAGGGACTTCCCTGGCAGTCTAGTGGTTAAGAGTCGGTGCTTCCAGTGCAGGAGGTGTGGGTTCGATCCCTGGTTGGCGAACTAAGATCCCACCTGCCGCGTGGCATGGCCAAAAAATAAAAATAAAAAAAAAATAAGAAAGAAGGAATGAAGAGATCACCTATTATCTCCCTCCTTCCGAGGAAATGGATGTATTTTTCTACACAGATATGTACATTTAATTGAATCTATTTTCCTTTTATAAGAATGGGATGAAATCAACCTTTTCCAGCTGATTTACTTACTTAGTCATATATCATAACAACTTTCCAGAGCCGTAATTACACATTTATGTAACCATTTTAATAGCTGCATATAGAAGAAGCATAATTTAACCTAGGGGTCAGCAAACTTTCTGGAAAGGACTGGAGAGTAAATATTTTTTGTTTTGTGGGCCAGATGGTCTCTGTTGCAGCTACTCAACTCTGCAGCTAGAGCTCCAAAGTGGTCAAAGATAATATGTAAAATGTGTAAATGAACAGGTGTGGCTATGTTCCAATAAAACTTTATTGACAAAAACAGGTCCTGGGCTTGTTTTGTCGCATGCGCGCGCGCGCGCACACACACACACACACACATGCAGATGGAGGGGCAGCGACTTAGTCTGGGGCTAGTTCCAGTGTCCACATGCTGACACAGGGCCATGTTCTTAAGGGAAGTGGCCCGTTGGAGAGTGGATTCCATGCGTGCCCTCTTGCTCACATCACGGACAACTTCAGTGGCCTGAATTCAGCAGCCGTTCCCATGACCCCAGGCTGCGTGTGGGGAAGGAGGATGTGGGCATAGGAGAGAGAGTGGTTAGGAGGGTCCTCCAGTGCTCCAAGGGAGAGGTGATGGGGGTGGGGCAGGAGATGCTGAAGATGCTGAAGCCATCCTGGGTGACATCAGGCGTGAGGGGGAAGAATCTGGTTAAGGATGACTGGTGTGATTTGTCCTGAATAGGAGAGTCATGTACCAAAGTGAGGAATGGGGGTGTCTGAGTCTGAAGCTCTGGGGTAAGGTTGGAGCTGGAGATACAAATTTGAGGATCATCAGGAAGACGTGACATTTAAGACGTCAGAGTAAGAGCACTTGGCCCCAGCGTTGGTCCCCTGAGTCTAGAAGACTCTTTTGAGGGCTTTTGCTACAAAGGAAAGCAGATGCAACATCGCTAATCATCAGGGAAATGCAAATCAAAACCACAATGAGATATTACCTCGTACCTGTCAGAACGGCAATCATCAAAAAAGTCTGCAAATAACAAATGTTGGCGAGGATGTGGAGAAAAGGGAACCCTCCTACACTGTTGGTGGGAATGTAAGTTGGTGTAGCCACTGTGGAAAACCGTATGGAGGGTTCTCAAAAAACTAAAAATAGAACTACCATATGATCCAGCAATTCCACTGCTGGGTATATATATCTGAGAAAAAAGATTTGAAAAGATACATGCACCCCAATGTTCATAGCAGCATTATTTACAATGCGCAAGACATGTAAGCAACCGAAGTGCCCATCAACAGACAACTGGATTAAGAAGATGTGGTATAGATATACAATGGAATATTACTCAGCCATAAAGAAAGAATGAAATACCACCATTTTCAGCAATGTGGATGGATCCAGAGAATATTATGCTTGGTGAAATGTCAGGCAGAGAAAGACAAGTACTCTATGTTATCACTTATATGTGGAATCTAAAAAATAAAACAAATGACAGGACTTCCCTGGTGGTCCAGTGGTTAAGGCTCTGCGCTTCCAATGCAGGGGGCACAGGTTCGATCCCTGGTTGGGGAACTAAGATCTCACATGCCGTGCAGCGCGGCCAAAAAAAGGAAAAGAAAAAGAAAAAAAAAGAAGAATGGATATAACAAAACAGAAACAGACTCACAGATATAGAGAACAAAGTAGTGGTTACCAGTGGGGAGAGGGAAGCGGGGAAGGGCAAAATAGGGGTTGGGGATTAAGAGGTACAAACTACTACATATAAAATAAGAAGCAAGGATATATTGTACAGCACAGGGAAATATAGCCATTAGTTTGTAATAACTTTAATGGAGTATAATCTATAAAAATACTGAATCACTATGTTGTACACCTGAAACTAATATAATATTGTCTATCAACACTTCAATTGAAAAAAAAGAAAAGCGGGGAAAAGGAAAGCAGAGGTCCCAGGCCCCGCCCACCTGCCCAGGACTCAGCTGGATGCACTGCCTCTCTCGAGGGGCCTGGAACACCCCTCGGTGCTCCACCCACACTCACCATTTTCCCCATCTCTGCACTTTCCACCCCATTTTCTGATTGCTCCTGGAATGCCTGCATTCTGCATCCTCCACTGCCCAAGGGCTCTGAGAGAGACCAGTACTCAGGATGCTGAGCCAGCAGAGATCACAGCCACGGAGGGGCTCCGTGAGCACAATTTGAACAAATGAATGCCAAGTCCTCCTGGATTATTTTTGTTCACATGGCATTGGTTTTAGGACCCATTTTGGAAAATCGGTCCTGGCGTGCTCCCATCTCTCCACAGACCAATGTTGGTTTTGTCCCGTGATTATTCAATGCTATAATCTGGAGACATGCCACCAGGAACTTCAGACGGGGGCAGACCCTGTGAACTGTGTAACCTTGAGCAAGCTACGTAACCTCCACGACCCTTGGTTTTTCCATTAATCAAAGAGCTGCTGTTTCTCTGCCTAATGGCTGCGGATGTGGTACCTCCAGCTCAGTTCTGAAGCAGAAACATGGGTGTGTGGATTCACGGCTCTGTGTGGGCTCCAAATTAAAGGCACCATCAATGGGCTTCTCCAAGAAGACCTGGTCTGTATGCGTGTAAAGAGGGGGCAGATTTAGTCACTCGATACTCTTTATTCAGAACTGTGAATTAAAAAAAAATTTTTAATGAAAAATACTTTTAAATTGTGGCAAAATACACATAACATAAAATTTACCATCTTAGCCATTTCTAGGTGTACAATCCAGCGGCATTAAGTCCACCCACATTGTGCCACCATCGTCATCATCATTTCCAGAACTTTTTCATCATCCCCAACTGAACCAAACTGTGTCCCCATTAAACACTAACTCCCTATTCCTCCCCTTTACCCCCTCAGCCCCTGGTGACCACCATTCTACTTTCTGTCTTTACAAATCTGACTCCTCTAGGGACCTCATATAAGTGGACTCAGACATATTTGTTCTTCTGTTGACTGGCTTACTTCATGTAGCATAATGCCCTCAATATTCATCCATGTTGTAGCCTGTGTCAGAATTTTCCTCCTTTTAAAGGCAGAATAATATTTCATTGTATGGACATGCCATAGTTATTTTATCCATTCATCTGTTGATGGACACTTGGGTTGCTTCCACCCCTTGGCTAATGTGGATAATGCTGCTATGAATATGGGTGTGCGATCAGAACTCTGAATTGTATAGCATGGCTTGACTCACATGCATTCCCTCAGCATCCTCAGCTTTCTTGGTCTGGTTGTTTGATTCATCTAAGGGTACAAGAAACCTGGAGTCATCTGGGCTGTTGCTCCAGCACGGTCTATGTTTTTAACTTTTTTTTTTTTTTTTTTTTTAACAATTCCACGAGGCTTTTGTTGAGGCAGTTAAACATTAGATAACTTAAGGTTTTATGGTTTGAGAGTTAAGGGTATTTTAAAATTTTTTTTCCTAGAGACTCATCTGTTTTATCTCCACTTGACTTTTTAAAAATGCTGGAACAGTTTTTTGATTGAACATGAAGCTTTTCTTTTCTTTTTTTTTTCCTTGACGTTTATACGACCGACGGTGGAAAAATAAGACCCTTGCTTATTAACAGTATGAATCAATCTCTTTCCCTCCTGGGAAATTGAAAACAATTTTGGAGAAGAGAGTAAACTTCAGATTTTCCTGTGATATGAATTAGGTCGACCTTTCCTCGGGGTAAGATTTAAGAGGGACCTACCCGGGCTCGACAGACAGTGATGGAGCCGGTGTCACCAGATTTCACACTCTGTTTCCATTGCTCTTTCCAGCTGGAAACGCCTTACTCTCAACACTAGAACAGCCTCTTACAGCCTCTCCAGGGAAAGCAAAGCCAGAGATGGTCACTGTGTTAGCAAAGGTCACCCAGGGAGATATCTCAGCCCAGAGCCCTTCATGGCGCTACAGTGCACACCTGCTCCAATAGCAAATTTTCGAAGGCAGTGGTGGTTTACTGTTTGGTTCTTTCTTCCTTTTTTCTTTGTATGTGGCAGATGTGTTTGGGGAAATTCCCCCTAAGACTGGCGAATGGTTAACACATCCTTTGACGGTTTCACACGTTCCCCCTCTGGAGCTGGTGGGGCCCGGGAGTTTCCAGCCTGTCTGATCTGGAGTCACTGGCCGGGGCACGATGTTCACGGCTGGAGTCGCATCTGGTAGCATCTGGTACTTGCCCAGGAGTGGGACACAAAGAATAAACAAAGCAAAGAGACCGTGCTGGAAACTGGACTGCAGAGCTGAGAAGATACTTAGAAAAGTGGCCTCAGGCCAGCTCCTACTCTCACCAAATATGCCAGGTATGCAGGGCCCGGAGGAAGGGGACAAAACGGAGGAAAGAAGGGAAAAGCACAGTGCGTCACCAGCGGCACCCTCCCAGCTCCTCTAGCCGTCCAAACAAAGCAAAAGAACACTCCTCGCCCCAAATAAAAGTGGATCCGAACTGAAAAACAACTGCTACAACATTTGCATGTATATCGGGCAGGTATCTCCCCAAACAAATCTCTTAAGCTTTTTAGCATCCCATTTTGGGGTGAGAACTATTAAGCACCTACAGGGAGGGAACAGAGCGGAGATAGAAACCTCCAGTTGCCAGGGAACTGCTTGGAGCTGGGGATTCTTTCCCAGTTTGAGATGAAGATCAAGACAAAGGACAAAAGGTCGAAGGGGACATGGGGAGTGGGGGGGAGGGAAGGAGAACAAAACAAAAACAGGAAGTGGCCGGCTCAGGGATTTTCCATGGGAAGGCTGGGAAGCATGCCCGGATATAAAGAGAAAAAGGAAGAAAAAGGGCACCTCTGAATCTTCTGGAAGCCATTTGAGATGTTGGGAAACTGGGTTCTCAGCAGGCACCAGCTTGATGGAAGCATGGCCAAGGATCAAGATAACAGATGTGAAGCCAGGGTCCCTAGACTCAGCGCTGGCTTATCCTTGGCATGGCACGAGGTCTCAGGCTGCCTTTGTTCTCCTCTTCTAAGGAGACTTCATCACCTCCTGTGTCCCTTAGAATTGTTCCTGTGCGTCCTAATGCTGAAGTGTGAAAAGGGTCTAAAATAACCCAGAAGCACGTCCCCACCTCTAAGCAAGGATCCCCAAAGGGTATTTCTGATGTATATGGACATCCAGTGCTTAGAACTGTTGTCATACAGATGGAAAAACATATGTGTTACCTGCCTGTCACTATTAGGACTCAATGACTCAGTCCTCTTGCTACCAGAATTTGGAAGGGGCTGTGCGAGGCTGGGGAAGGCTGTCTGCTGTCCTTTTTCAGCTTGAATTCTGCCCCTCCCTCCCTCTCCTAATCAGGGCAGAAGCAGACTTCCCTAGAGCTTTTTTCTGTCTCTCTCTCCATCTCTGCCTTCTCAGAAGTCAATGGGTGAGGGTCTGTGGGGCAGGGGAGTGACCGGTACTGGGTGAGGGTACAACAGAGGAAATATCCCTTGTTGCTGTTTTGTAAATCTCATCTTCTGTACAAGAGCAGAGGATGTCCTGGATCCCAAGCCTATCCTCTGGGCAGTGGCCCTCGAAGGGCCTGACTTAGTGCTCCATAGGAGATGCTCGATACATGCTTCTTGATTTGAATTGAAGAGGGTTTTGGCCAACAAAAAGAGGGGAGAAAAAAAAAATCTCCAGTTCCTGCCTGGATTTGTTTTGTCTTGAGATCTTGTTTTAGTTCCTAGTTGATCAAGAAAGTCAGAATTTTATGAGACGACTGTGTCAGCGGGTGTTTAACACCCTATATGCAAATGAGCCAGTAAAGTAGATTGTAGGCAGCCACCAGAGGTCAAAGGTCACTCTCCAAGCCCAACAGTTATTTTGCTCAAGATAAATGAGTGGAGCAGGACTGCAGGAAATGAGTTGCAGCAACCTCAATTCATGTGTGAAAGTTTCCAATTAGGAATTCAGAGGACTTGTTTTTTAATGAAAAAGTGAAACAGATTCCTTTTATGTGTTTCCCCACTTCCTTCATGGTCCCCAGCTAAGAGCTGGATCCAGCTGCAGGACTATGGCTGTCGTTTGGTTCACGACCAGAAGCAGAATCTGAAGTAAGGGGAAGGTCATTGATCGGGGGCCTCTAGTTTGGGGGTGGGGGGGTTGGGGCGGGTGTCACACTACTGCCTGGGCCAAATCCGGCCCACAGCCTGTCTTTGTCAATAAAGTTTTATTGGAACTCAGCTTTGCCCATTTATTGGTGGACTATCTGAGATTGCTTTTCACGGTACAAGGGCAGTGTTGAGTAGCTGGGACAGGGACCATACAGTCTGCAGAGCCAAAATATTTACTTTCTGTAAAGCAAGTTTACAACCCATGTTCTAGTTCATTGGTTCTTTTTTTTCCCCCCAGTTCATTTGTTCTTAACTTTTGTTGTGCAGTGGGATCCCTTTGGAAATATGATGAAAGCTCTGTAATCCCCTTTTAGAAAAATACATGACCTCTTGGTTAAGAATGCCTGTATGTAACTCTACTAGACCCTTCTACAGAGCCTGGGACCGTTGGAGTACATTCTGGACCCCTCACAGGAGTAGTTTCTGAGGGTATGAAGGACATTTTCTGCCCAGTTGTGATAAAGCAAAAAGAACCTTGAATTGCAGGTCAGGAGACGCAAGTTCTTTTCTGGCCTCTGTCACCCATAAGCTGTGTGACCTTAGGCAAGTCACTTCCCTTCTCTGTGCCTTGGTCCCCTCGTGTGTCAAATGAGAGGTCCAGAATAGATGATTTCGTGAAGATCTTTCTGGCTTTAGTTGCTATGGTCTTCAAGGGTCTGGAATTTCTGGGGGTTGAGATTCACATATTTTCAAATCATCTGAATCTCCTTGGCCACCCAGCTGGGTCTGTGTTCGTTAATTTGGTTAATTCCAAGCACTGAAACCTGGGATTTGATAACCCCACAGGATATTTGGTACCTGTGGGAGAAAACTCTGCCACGCTTCGGTCTCCATCCCGACTCTGGTCAGCCATCCTGATAAATCGAGTTGCCATACAGGGGCTGCTTAAGAGGGCACGGGTAGGCCCAGTTCAGCCCATCAGAACTCAGGGGAAACAACTCAGAGACCAAGGCCTCCTGGCAGAGTGCTCCACAGTAACACCTTCTACCAGCATGAGGACACGAAATTTATCTTGGACAGATATAGCCTGTCAGGGACATAGACAGTTTTTGCATTTGTCTTACTTTTGGTTTTAAAATGAAAACAATACATAATTTTCTCTGATCATAAAAATGCTTCAAGTTTCTTATAAACAATTTTAAGAAATACAGAGAATATGGAGAAGGTAAAAATCACCTTGAAATCCACCTCTGCAGAGATGAGCACCGCTAACAACTTGGTAAACGTTTCAGGTGTCTCTTTTAGGCTCCCACACCGTCAACACGTCCATAAATGGGCTACACACATTTTGTCTCCTATTCTTATCCAAATGATCCATGCGAATATTGTTCTATGGCTTTGGATGTAGATTTCCAACATTATTTTTAACAGTTGCATAGTAGTTTATTAAATGTACTATAGTTCACTGGCTCAGTCACATCTAGGTTGTTTCAAATTTTTTGTTTGTTTGTTTTTTGTATTTACTTACCACACTGTGATGACTTTCTTTGTACTTACATTTATGTGCATTTTCCTGGTTGTTCAGCTGAGGATAAATTCCTAGTCTCCAAATTAAGGAGTCAAAGTTACTCATTAATAATTGTAATGCACAGGACCAAACCGCCTCCAGAAAATGTGTAACACTCCACACCCACCAACAGTATAGGGCAGTACCTATTTCCCACTCTCTGGCCACTGTTAATATTTAAAGTTTTAGTCAATCTGATAGGTTAAAACTGATGTAGTATTGTCCTGTTAATTTGCGTTTCCTAGATCGCTTTACATTTTTTTTTTTTTTTGGCTGTGATGTGTGGTGTTCAGGATCTTAGTTCCCCGACCAGGGATCTAACCCATGCCCCCTGCAGTGGAAGCTGGGAGTCCTAACCACTGGACCACCAGGGAACTTCCAAGATGGCTTTACTTTTGAATGGCATTGTCTATGATTACATAGAGGCAAAAATAATGACTTCAAATTAGGTTCTCCTTACTACACGAGTACCTAACACTGGCACGAAAGCAGACTTATTATTCAGAGGGGCCAGGAGCCCAGCACAGGAGCGTTTGATGCTCTTTGAGGATGATACTCTTTCACTGATTGATTTATTCATAGACTCACTGGTGACTACTCTCGGGTACTTGCTGAATGGCATCTAGAAGGCCACATGGTTCCGAAGGTCACCAAGGGGCTTGGATGACAGGGATGACTTTGTACCATTCTTGCAAGCCTACCTGCATACAGAGAGCCGCCTCCCCATGTTCTGTCGGTGGGTCTGCTCTATGCTGCATCCCTATCTCAGCTCCCTGGGTCTTGAATGGATCTGCCCAATTCTCTCCCTCCCAGGATCGGAAGATGACAGCTCCGCGTTGGCCAACGCAACCAAGAAAGTCGTTAGAACGACATCAGAAATGCCTAGTGCTGTCTGGGACCTAGTGCAAGGGTGGATCCGAGAGGAGGGGACAGCCACTGGGGACGGTGGAAGAGAACGAGTGCCTGGCCTGGCAGCTCCGTCCAGCAGCCTCTGCTGGGGCCTCGCGATGCCCAGCCGGGGCCGGAGGCGGCTGCAGGAGAGCTGTTACTTCTAGGGCTGCTGCTCCGTGGTTTCCTGCCTGGCTGAATGGCCGTTGCTCGCTGGTGATGATTCATGGCATTTGGAAAGTGTGGCTGTGTTCTGAACAGGGAAGTGAAAAATAACCCGGCAAGGGCAGCACAGGACAGGAGAGGGGCCGCCACAAGATGTGAAGCTTTACTTTGGAAAGTGCAGGGGGCAGGGGAGCCGCAGGGAAATGGGTTGCGGCGGTTCGGCCCTGCTTGCCCTTCTCTGGGGGCCTCCGCTTCTCCGAGTGTCGGTCACCAAGCTGCCCCTCAGAAGCGGCTGCCGCTCTTGGCCAAGTGGCTGAGGGTAGAAGGAAGTGGACGGGTGATTCAGTGAGTGTCGGCTTCCTCTCTGACTCAGGATTGGATCCGTTTTTTTCAGGTGGTGCCAGGGGGCCCTGGGCCGCTTTAGCTAGAGTCTTTGAACTTGGAGTCAAAACTGAGGCTCTGACCCCTGTGATTGCTTGCCCTACTCTGGCCCTTTGGGATGAGTAAGGGGATTAGGCTGGACTCTGGGCCTCCCTCCGAGTTGGGTGAGCCCTTCTGACTTGAGGCCTTCCTGTGGTTTCAGCTGAGAGAGACCGGTAAGGTGGGGAGCCCAAGCCTCTCCTGGGTCTGTTCCCACCTCGGGGGCTTCCTCGGATTTGGGGGTCACATTTGGGGGAGCATCTGGGTTCTGAGGGGCTCGGCCTTGGCAGGTGTCAGACTTGTTGAACTAGGTCTCCTGGAGTCCCTCTGTCCCTTAGCCAATGACGGGCTAATGAGTACGTTAGCTGGGCTCCAGCACAGGAGCAGGAGTCATGATGATTCCAGAGCACTGTTTCCCAAGGGTCCGTCCTTAGTGTGCTGCCTACACGCCATCACCACTGTCACCTGAATCCTGTTCTAAGAAACGCTTCAATTATCCGGATAATGACCTCTGCCTGAGAGTATACAAGCCTGAAAGTAGTGACTTGATAAAGACTTTGAAATTCTCTCAAAGTTGCTGCAGGCGTTCTGTATTTCAATGTCCTAAACAACCTTGTATAACCTTGGATAATGGTCTCTTCCTCCCTCCATCCCCTCCTCTTCCCATGGCCAAAGCAGAGGTCGGCCGGTCTCACTCAGGCAGGGTGGCCAGAATCCAATCCCTGGTGAGTTTCACGGGGATGCTATTATTAGCCACAGGCAAGAGAAATGCAACCCAAACCACTCGGGGCTTCCAAAAGGGGCTCTGAGGACGCCTGCAACAGGACCCGACCCTGCCAGGCATTCTCTCTCATCTCGTACTGAATCTTCCACTGAATATTGATTCCAATATCTTTGATAAGCTTTCTCTGCATGGCAGGGAGTGTACACGACGGCAGCTTCTGTTTATCGCACCTCCCAGCTTCACCGCTAGAGAGGGGCTGAGAGTTCAAAAGTCCCAGAGAGGCCCTGATGGCCTTCACTGCGGTCAGGTGACCGCCCCGGCTCGATCTCTGTGGCCAGGGGAGATCTCTGAGCAGGTAGCTACTCACATTTGAATGCTATATGATCAGTGCAGGGGAGGCAATATTTTCCAAAGAAGGTAAACAAACACTAGGCCCACGAACCCCAGGCACTGAAGGCTCGGGTCCTTGGCTGCCTCCTCCCTGCTCCCCGGGGCTGCGGTGAGGGGCCTGGCCTGGGGGAGGAGGTGCCTCTTCAGCCCTCAGAGCCCATCATTTTATTGCTTGAAAATCCATAAAAGGTGGGGGGTTTCCTCAAGTACATCTTTTGGGGGGATACACGTCTGGGGATGCAGCTGTGTGATCTTCTGAGGAGACAGCCTTGCAGGCTCAAAGCAGAGTGAGGCAGAACAAAGGAAGCATTCTGAGAAGCATGGCAAAAATGAAACCAAATAAAAACCCCATAAAAATCCCTACTAGGGCAGAGGAAATACCAACTGAAGGCTTCTGAGCCGCAGATTTGGTAATAAAGATTCAAGGATAGGCCATTCCGCTGTGATCCTGTTTGGGCTGGAGGGAGGCTGTGCTGGAAAACAATAAAAGGGAGTCGTCCGAGCAGGGGAGGGCCGTTGGGGTGTGTAGCTGTGTGGTGCGTTCTTGCAATTCAGGAAGTGACCGATGACCAGGGTTCACGGGGAGCCTGACAGACGCAGGCCACAGGAACTGGTTCAAAGTCTGTGCACAGCGGCCGCAATCAGATGACGGGCAGCTGGCCTGCCCCCTGCTGGCTGTGATTGATTGTCCAGGGAACTCTGGCCTCCACTGGGTCACAAAAATACCCGTTTGGAAATCTCTCTGAAGACCGATTAAGTAAACAGTCGCGGTGCAGATAATAATAATTGAGTGACGTCTCTGGCATGCTTGCAGTCGGGAGAAGTGTGCGCTGATAATGACGCGGACAGGAATCTTGCCTTTCTTTCTGTTCCTCTAAATTTGGCTTCCTGGCTTATGGTCACAGTTTTGGGCGCAGAGAGCGTTTGCAGGGGATGGAGTTGAGGATGTGGCGACTTTCACTCTCATTTCACATCCCAGGGATAGTGTACCACCTGTCACCGCACCGCAGCTGGCTGTGGCCTGTGGCAGGTGGCCCTCCTTCCCACCCCAGCTAACCTGACATGCTGCTCGTGGAGGGCTTTCCATTTGGTTTGTGGCCCGGGGCCGCTGGGACCCACAGCAGGGGTATCTCCCCAGGTCTCCCAGGAGCGGTGGGCTGAGCGTGATGAAAAGTCTGGTTTTCATCTGGGAGCATCTGTGTGCACGCTGGTTCCGTTCTGTTTTGGCCAAGAGCTGGTCAGGCTCCCCTGGGCAGGGAATAGGGCCTCTTTGCCACTTTGCTTCTCTAATGATCTCTGAGACCCCTTTGTAGATGGAGGTGAGAGTTGGCTGCCGGCTCTGGACTCAGCTATGCTTCTGGACTCCGTATGGTTTACGTCTGATCAGCCCTCTGGGCTCTGGCGGCAGTTTTGATGTTTGTTCATCCCATTCATTCATCGTGGATCCATCCACTTACTCACTCACTAGGGCTGTCATTTAGTCATTCAGCCACAATGAGACTGTATCTTCTTATCTTTTGTCCCTGCTGTCTGGCACAATGCCAAGCCCGTGGTAGGGGCTCTACCCGTTTGCTAATTTCCTTTCCTGCCTCACTTTTGTGGATGTCCTAACACCCAGGACCTCAGAATGTGACTGTATTTGGATACAGGGTCTTTAAAGAGGGAATTAAGTTAAAATTAGGTCATTTTCAGCTAAAAATGAGGCTCTAATCCAATCTGGCTGGTGTCTGTATAAGAAGAAGAGATTAAGACCCAGATACACACAGCAGGAAGACCATGTGTAGATACAGGGAGAAGACAGCCGTCTACAAGCCAAGGAGAGAGGCCTGGAACAGATCCTTCCTTCACGGCCCTCAGAAGGAACCAACCCTGCTGACACCTTGATCTTGGACTTCCAGCCTCCAGCACTGGGAGGACATAAATGCCTGTTGTTTAAGCTACTGGGCTGTGATACTTTGTTACGGCAGCCCCAGCAAACTGATACAACTGTTCAACACATTCCCTGCACACAGGACCACCTGCAAGGTGTTCTAGGAGGGTCTGGAGACAAAGCAGGGAAGTACATACAGGGAAAGAGGAACAGCCAGGGGCCCATCCTCTCTTCACATTTTGTCCTCCCAAACCCCTCTCTACTCAGCTTCTCCTTACCTCTACCCCCAACAGAAAGTGGAAACAGAGGGGGAAATGAAACAGAAGGCTCCCCAGCAGATGCCATCCTACAGAAGCTCTGGAATAGAATGAAACCCTTTCACACAGAATCAGAAGCACGTTTTTTTGTTTATTTGCTTGTGTGTCTTTTACACAATAAAGTTTATTTCAGTCTTATATGAAAGAAGTCTAGCAGTAGATAGCCTAGGACTGCTTTAGCGGTTCTACATCCATCAGTGTTCCAGGCCCCTTTCTATTCTTAGAATTTGGCATCCATCATGAAGACCACCTCATGGTCCAAAATGGCTGCTTTAGCTCTAGCCATCATATCTTCATTCCAAGCCACAGAAGGATGAAGCAGGTAAATAAGTCATCTTAGCTGAGCACTCATCCAAGAAGTGTTTTCCATATATATGTGCAGAACCGCATTTTTTGTTTGTTTTGTGTTTTCTGGCTGCGTCTCTCCCCCCAGTCCTTATTTGGTGCGTGTGTGTGTATGCACATGGCCAGCCCGAGTATGTATGTGCGTCTGAGGAAGATTGGGGAAAGGGTCCTCAGCTGTTGTGGATACAGTGTGACCGTGCAGCTGGCAGGGCCTTCCCCAGGGTGCTTGCCATCCCCAGCTTTATGGCACACGGTGGCTGGAAAGGGCCACAGTCAAACCTTTCTCGGGATCATGAATTACATCCCTTGTTGCCCTTTGTGACTACAGATGATGCCTATGTCGTGTGTCCACACAACTGCTACAGGAGGACTGTCCTTTGGTTTATGGCCCTGGCCAGTGGCCGTGGGGCTGTGACCTCTTTGTCTCCAGGAATCAGGAGCTCATGTCATCGTGGAATAATCTTGGGATCTCTGGGGACATCTCTGAGCCTTCAGACCTGCTGGGCCGGGACTTCCCTGGTGGTCCAGTGGTAAAGAATCCACCTTACAATGCAGGGGATGTGGGTTCGATCCCTGGTCAGGGAACTAAGATCCCACATGCCGCGGGGCAACTGAGCCCGCGTTCCACAACTACTGAGCCCGCGTGCCTCAACTAGGGCCTGTGTGCCACAAACCACAGAGCCCACGCGCCCTGGAGCCTGCGCTCCACAACTAGAGAAGAGAAAACCCGCACGCCGCAACTAGAGAGAAGCCCGTGCACCACAACGAAGAGCCCACGCGGCAACTAAGACCCGATGCAGCCAAAAATAAATAAATAAATAATAAATCTTTAAAAAGAAACCAAAAAACCTGCTGGGCCTATTAAGAAGCTCGGTCCATTTGCACATGTGCCCAGTATGTAAGTCTTGATATTTCTCGTTCTTCCATGGTGTCTACCATTTTTCGATCAAAGATATTTTGCACCACACAACTCAGTAATAATCCTGTCCCCTCATGGGACCCTTTTGCAATGCTCCCTTAGCTCATTGATTTTAAAGGGAACTGGGATTCCAGGAGCTCAGTGTTGACCAACGGGTCCCGTGTTGCGTAGTGCTGGGTCCCCAGAGGACTTTGGCAAAGATTTTACCGCCCATGTGGTTGCAATCAACTTCTGTGTAGATGCTGGGGGAGTGAAGTTTGCAACATGGTCACTTGTACTGATCGTGGTGTTTCTGAAGCGTGGTGCCATTTCTTCATTTAACGTTGATGTGCAAACAAGCTTCCTTTCTTTTCTGCGTACAGACAAACATCTTCCAGGATGGTCTGAGGGCTGGACCAGCAAGACTGTCCCACTTCCTCCTGCAGTGCTCTCCTTCCTTGGTTGGCCCTCCATTCCTGCCCTCTTGCTTCCTGCTTCTCACCAAGCATCTACTTGATGAGACCTTAGGTGTGCCCAACTCCAGAGGTTACCTGCATTTTACTTTAATTTAAAAAAAAATTTTTGGCTGTGCCATGCGGCTTGTGGGATCTTAGTTCCCTGACCAGGGATCCAACCCAGGCCCACGGCAGTGAAAGCGCCCAGTCCTAACCTCTGGACCGCCAAGGAATTCCTGACCTGCATTTTAAATGCGTGATGAACACCTAAGCTTTCAAAACCCAGAGAAGGATCTTCCAGTGCTTGAATGGAGCCGGGGGTTTCTATCTGGACTGGTTGGGCAGATGGTCTACTTTGCTTATTTGAATAACAAGCCAGTGGTGGTGGTCAGTCTCGCTCTAAGCGCAGTGGCACCCCCTTTCTTGGTGTGTATCTGGTGTGATGCAGGTGACTTTTCCTTCTCCAGCCAAGGCTTCGGTGTCACTCAAGGGTATTTATTATGTGTCTTGCCGCAAGTGGAGACTGATTTGGGCTTCGGTGCCATCTCTCTGCCACTTCCCCCTCGCCCCAGAGCTATATTTATTAGGTAGCAGACAAAAAAAGACAGCTCTATATGCTTTCAAACCCACACCCTCTCCTCCCATGCTTTGTTTTCATAAATGTTGGTTCCTCCAGAGAACCGAACAGAGCCCACAACCCTCACATGCTTTTCAATAACCCCATGACTAGAGTCCGCTCGAGCCAATGAGGAGGAAGCAGTGACCCCGAGATAGGAGGCTTTATTCGGCATGACTCATCCTTGGAGACATCCAGCCCACTTGGCCTGTGTTGTTAAGTGCCTGGTTCTGTAAATATTGACAGTTAAGAAACCATCCCGAGAGCTACCAAGCAATAATCTGGAAGGTAATGCAGATGAATATGCCCTGTGATTAGGCAATGCGCGACATTTGCTAGGATTCAGCCACTGATAAATATCACCACACTATCTCTCTTCCTAACAGTGGCCCCTTTGCTGGTGTGTGACTCACAGTTGATATATTTTGGGGTCTGATTCAGCAAGGAAAGTTTGGTCTGCCACAACAGAGAATGACATCCAAGGCCACTTCGGTTTCTAGGATACTGGTTTCTTAACAAGTGTGGCTTTGCCAAGAAGGAAAAGCTCAAAAAGAGTCTCCGTCTTTGAGAAGCTGAAGCGGGTATGAAGAGATGAAGAGCAGAAAGGTGCTTTTCATCATTCAGAGTCCGTGTGTTAAAACTTGCTTGTCCCACGGACGCATTTCTGGTATATTTCACCTACGGGTGCCCGTGGCTCCCCAAGGGGTGACCTCTGTTCAAGCCAACACTTTTAGGCGTGTCGGCGCTGCCCTCAGAGAAGGGACGAGGATGCCCACACAGAAACTGGATTTACCTCTTGCTCCCCCTTACTAACGACTTAAAATAAATGGATCATTACCTGAACGTCTACTGACGCTTTCTGAGGCCTTCGGCTCTTTGGTTTATCGAGCTTTATTACTGTGTAGGAACTACCCATTTGAATCTCAGTCCTTTTGAATGGCCCTTGTTTATTTCCTACATTTGTTCCGGGCTGAGGGCCTGTCCTGCCAAATCAGAAAGGAGCTTTTCAATAGGCGGGATTTGAAGACAGGCCTTTGGCAGACCAGTATGCTGGCTAAAAGTGTGGCCCTTGGCCGAGGGCATGCGTACACACACACACACACGCGCGTACACACACACACACACACCCCACACGTGCAAGGCTGCAGCCCTCTGCACAGTCACTTGGCATTTACTCTGCGTTGCCCTGTAAAGAGAGCAGAGCTCCGCTTTTACTGACTGCATCAAGAGGCAGCACAGCCCTGAGAAGGGAGCATGCTTTGGGGCCGGCATGCATTGAAGCATGCATTACCTTGATGTAAGCCATCTCTTAACCACTAACTGGCTGTGTGACTTTGGGCAAGTGTCTTAACTACTCTGAGCCTCAGAGTCCTTATTTGTAAAATGAGGATACTAAAACCTACCTTGCAGGGCTAGTATGAGTCGAGATGGGATAATGCATGTAACACACCTGGCTCATAGAAACTGCTCCGTCCACTGTAGCTAATATTGTCTTTAGCACCAAGCCACTATGACAACTGCTGCTGCTGACAGTTTTGGATTGTTCTGGATTCAAGTTATTAAGGGCTTACTCTAAGTCTGAAGTTTTATATGCATTGTATCCGCCCCTCAAGGGGGCATTACTATCCTCAATTTACAGAAGAATAGCCCGAGACTCAGGAGAGCAGCTAGCCAGAATAGGAGCCAGGCATCTCTGGCTGTGGGGAGCAGGCACTGGCCACGACCTGTGCCATCTTTTCATGGACACTGGAGGTCACGAGTGTGTGTGTGTGTGTGTGTGTGTTTAGCGGAGGCTGGCAACTTGCTGTGTCAGGAGGACTCTAGGGCACCTACTTCATCTTTGCCCCATTACATGAGCACAGACTGGTCTGTGTGCTCGTAGCCAAACAGCTTCGCAAAGCCCTTGCTTAACCACCTGGCAGTGGCTGACTGTTCTGTCCTTTTGTTCAGGTAGATCACATACCTGCCGAGTTACGGAGCAGTGTTCCAGAACCTGCTGCTCGTCCAAATTTTTAATGCAGTGTCCAAGGGCGGGTGACAGGAATCCCAGCTGTCGGGGTGTGTGTGTGTGTGTGTGTGTGTGTGTGTGTGTGGTGGGGGGGGGCGTGTCTAGGGTGCTTGAGGAGTGGAAAGGAAGCTAAGGTGGACGGTCACCTTGCTCTGTCTTGGTGGCCAGAAGGAAACAGACGGTTCAAGTTCCTCCTCCAACCCACCTTTCTGTCCAGGAAACATTTTACCTGAGACGATGAGATTTCAAATTATGCCCTCGCAGGACTGCATTATTAAGGGTGCATCTCTGGCACCAGGACCGTACGGCATGTTTGGAATAAAAGAGAGGCAATCAGTAAGGCAACATGCAGACCACGAATGAGAGAAAATTCCCCTGCTGTGGCCCAAAATGAAGAAGGTGTGTTTCCCGAAGTGGAAGCGAGAGGTGGAGAAAAGGATCCTTGTGATGACGTTGAATGGAGAGCCTGCTTATACGTAATAAAAGAGAACTTCTAGACACAAACACTTCAGCTGGGTGAAACCTATGTTTCTTGTTCCTCTCTCAGAGGTGAGAGAGGCCCCCTGAGGCCCCCAAGGAGGGGCCCCGTGGCATCACTTCTGCTTACCTGGGTCCCTAAATGTCCCAGGAGGTGGGAGGGTGCTTCCCCGAGGGCCCAGAGGTCACCCAGCAAGGCCAGGGCCAGGAGTGTTCCCAGAGGGAGCGTCAGTGAGTCTCAGAGGCTTCCTCCGAAGGTCTGGTGCTCCTGAGAGAAGGAAGGAGCAGCAGAGTTGAGGCAGACCAGCTTGTGCTGCCTGGAGATCAGATCTCGTTCCTGCCTGAGAGGTCTCTGCTCCGGTGAGTCAGCAGGAGAGCAAGCATCCTCTCTCAGCAGTGGCCAGTGGAGGCAAGACTAGGCAGGCAGGTTGGACCGACTTTGAAGAGATGCCTGGGATGCTTTGGATTGGCTGGATCTGCTTCCGGTCCTCCTAAACCCTTTGGGTCCAGGAGCCTCTTCCTTGGTGCTCCAAAGAGCCGACAGACTCTCCAGCTGGTTCCCACCTCTGGAGGGTGCCACGAAGACTAAGCCAGTGTAAGACACTGGCAACATCTGGCACACGGGACGTGTTGAATCCATGTCATCTAATGTTATTGTCACTTATTGCGTCAGAATCTGTTTTGTGTTTACACGTTAGAAGTCTGTTCTCCTTCAAACCAAATGGTTCTTTCTGGCAGACATGCTCCACCCCATCCTCCTCACCTCCCAGAAAGTTTGGGCTCCTTTTTGCTTTCTTTGTGTTCCAGATTCATTTCTCTCATTCATTCCCTTGCTCATTCATCCGTCCTCCCAACACTAATGCTAAAGAGATCTGTGCGCTGGGCCTGTGCCCTTGTGGAAGTGCCGTCACCTGCTTGTGACACTCCCATGCACCCCTCCCACCCCCCAGATACACACACGAAAGGGTCTTTAGTCTTTCTGGTTCCACGGCTAATTTCTGAATAGATAGATGCACGTGACCTCCATTTTTTTGTGCGTGTATTTTTTCAGTGCCAATAGACTTTTTCACAGGAACTCAGCGCCTGCAGAGAGCATTTGGAGGCTCTGATTTAGAAAGCACTCCCTGTTCCAAGGTCCTCTGAGGCCTTTGCTCTCCAGACCAGAGAAGGGAGGAGGGAGGAGCCACCATAAGCCTGATGGAGAAAATCAGGCCCACGTGTAACCTGGGGCCTGCTCCCTACCCTACCCTGCCTGGAACCATGCTTCCTGATGTGAGGTCTGGGACAGATTTCTGCTTTTCAAGAGCTGCCTGGGTAAAGAATGAGAGTCAGGTTACTTTAGAAACCAAGTAGTCTTTTTTATTTTCCTCTGTTGCATCAGAATCTGCATTTTATTTTCTATTTATTTATTTTTTATTTTATTATTACTATTTTTAAAATTGAAGTATAGTTAACTTACAGTGTTGTAGAAACCAAGCCGTCTTGCTGAGGCTACATGACAATTACAAGCCACCCAGAGAATTGCCCGTTCCACCAACACTCACCATGTGACTGTGGGCACGACCCTGCAGTGGAGTGGCCCCAGTGGCCCTTTTGGAAGCAATGCCCCCCTCCAAAGCAATTTAAAGGGGAAATAAAAGGATAGCAGGGTCAGGCTACAAATGCTTATTTACCTAGCCTTGGAACGCTTATTCGAGATAGTTCTGTGTCAACATGGGGGCAGCTGTTGCTGTCTTGGGTTAGGATAGGAAAAACAACTGGGAGGGGAGAGGGCGAGGGCGGGGGCGGGGGCGGGGGCGGGGGCGGGGGGCTGCTGGAGAAATCCTTGCACAGCAGCGGGGGGCTGGGCCTCGGGATGCAGCCGCAGCAGCGCATGCTCTCCAGGATTCTATTTCAGGCTGACTGGAGGCAAGAATGTGTTCTTTGCCATAGGAAGAATGTTCCCTCAGACAGAACTGCTAATCGAGCGAGATGAAGGGAGGAATGTACAGCCGGTGATGGCTGCTGCTGCTTTTCCAGCCGTCTTTCCCCTCCTTGCCCCAAGTCCCATGGATTTGGGGCCGGCTAATTGAGACGGCGGCTGAAGATCCACCCCGCAACCCGCCGAACCCCACAGCCTTCATTCTGGAGAATGTGGGAACTTGCTGAGCCTGCGAGCTCCGTTGCACAACTCAGCGATTTTCCAGAGCTACCCTATGTCATCTGTCTCCTTGACATAGAGAGGGAAGGAGGGAGGAAGACGACAAGGCTGTGGACGGGCCAAAGAGACAGAGGAGGGAAAGAAGGGGAAAATGGGGAGAGAAGTATCTTGCTGACGTCAAAGAAGACCACACTCCCCAACCTCAACCGCCCACTCCCTCTAATTTACTAGAAACCAAACAGCCTGTTTTGAAACCTGTAGCCTGCAGTCTGTTATTTTGTTTTGTTTCTGTTTTTGTGTGTGTGTGTGCGCTATTCTCCCTGGACCCAAAGGGCCATTCATTGCTGGGAGTTTGAAAGCTACCTGATTTCCTGAAACGGAGGGGATTTCCATGAGTAATAATTCAGCCCGTGCTGGTGCAGGGCGCTGGAGCTCAAGTAAACTGACCCAGCTGCTCGCCGGCTGCTGGAAGAGTGCCGGGGAGGGGACGGCATCTGCAGTTGGGGCCGCTGCGGGCGCGGTCACGTGGCCCGGCCGGCGTCCGCGGAGCTGGCTCAGGCTCGCCCCTCGCCCCGCGCGCGCCCTCGGCCCCGCCCCCGCGCGCCCCCGCGCGCCCCCGAGCCCCGGCCCCGCCCCTGCGCTCGCCCGAGACCCCTGCGCGCGCGCGCGCGCGCCCCACGTGGGCCCTCTGCTCTGCCCGCAGGCGCGCGCCTCGCAGCCCGCGCTGCCTTCTCGGGCCGCGCCGGCTCGAAGGCGGAAGGCAATTCCCCGGCTGGTGTAGCAACCTGTTTCGTGGGAAATGCGGGACAACCGGGGTTGGCGGGGGCGGCCCTGTGTCCTAAGCTCCCCCCAGAGAGTCGCCTTTTTGGTACGTTGGCTCGGTTGATTGTGCTTCCCAGAAGGTTCCCCCAGTTCTGTTGTCTGGACAGCCAGGGCCTATTTACAAATAAAATCGGAGCTGGCAGCGGTAACCTGCATGTAACCCGAGCCTAAAGAAATACCGTTTCCACTACCCAGATGGTAGGGTTCAATCTGTGTTCTGGCCAAGGCCGCACAAGTTAATTTTTAATCCTAGTAAAAAAATAATAAACACGGCATTAGCAACTAAATGTTTATCAATTTGCAGTTCATTTCCAGCCAGATCATTTCACTCCTGCATGTTTTTACTGTTAGCTGATGCACTGGAGTGCTTTTCATGAAACCATATGTGACTATTTAAATTCTAGCCTCTATAGCATTTATACGGTGCTTTTCACCTTAATTAGATAATGTTATTTGGCTGTTTCAGCCGTGGCCCTCAAATATCGCATTTTAATGATAAAGAAACTGCAGTAAAGAAAGGTTAAATGATTTGGTGGGGATCACCCCACAGTTAAGGAATGATACCAGGAAGGGATCCCCTGAATGGGAAGATGTCTCATCAAGGGGGCAAAAGCAACCAGAGCACAGAAAGAGGAGGACGGAAACTTGCAAGCGTCCAGCCGCTCATCCAGCCAAGCCTTTCTGCAAATGCCCTGGCTGGTTTTGTCTTCTTAGCGGAATTAGCAAGACCATTTGGTGGCGTCATCTACTGTTTATCCCCCGACTATTATAGCCAGAAACAATGATTCAGCGACGACAAATGGAGTGATGGCTATACTGTGAATCACACAGGCACTGAACTCTCTTCCCAGCCTCCCAGTTCTCCTTCATTTGAGTATATAATAGAAATCTTGATATTGCCACGTGGTTCAGGGTGGATCTAAAGTGGCTGCTTGGAGAAAGGGAGAGAAGGAAGAGTTTGCAGAGGCAGCGGCATACAACGGACTAAGTCAGACCTACGTTCCATCTTTTTCTCCTTGGGAGAATAACTCACTTTCTTGAAGCCTCTGTTTTCTTCCCTGTGAAAATGAGGGGCTAGCAGGATACCCTCGGAGGGCTGGCACGCACATAAGGGGCATTATGTATTCAGGGCTCGGCATCGTGCTTGGCGTCTAGCAGACGCTAGTAGAAATGCTCTCGTTAAGAAGAGTAGTCTTGGCAGGGTTGGCAGGCAGTGGGTTGAAGATACCATATATGCAACTCCAGATATGAGGCAATGCCCCATTTCCCAATGAGCAAGTTACAAAAGTTGTGTGTGTGTGTGTGTGTGTGTGTGTGTGTGTGTTTTTCTTGGCTGGCTTGAGTATGTACACTTGTAATGATACAAGTGGAATAGTCAAATTTCTAGTTATAAAATTTAATTTCTTGATTTAATTATATGCCTATTTAAAATTATATGCATAAACATACTTATTTAGAATGTTGCCTTTTTTTTTTACTCATTATCCACATTCTTCATCATCACCTGTCTTCGTCATCACTCGAGCCCTCTTTTGAGTGATCTCACTCCGTCTTCCAGAACACACCATCTTGCTTCTGCCCGAGTATTTTTGAGTGTATATGTTGCAGTCTCTGGAAATGTTATCTCAAGCTCAGTATCTATTTGTGATAAAGCTGACTTCTTCTTGTCCTGCTTTAAAAAGGGCCCTTAATGGGGTTGTGGCTATGTAAGGAAGTGTTCATGCACGTTAACGATGAAATGAAGGGGTGAAATGACATGAGGTCTGGGATTTTCTTTGGGACAGTTCAGCAAGGAGAAAAAGATAAAAGACAGAAAAAGGACCAGTGAGGCAGATATGGAACAAACTGGGTAATTAGTAATCTGGGCAATGGGTATATGGAGCTTCATTTTACTATATGCTCTTCTTTTGATATATTGAAAACTTTTCAGAATAAAAATTTTAAAAAATGAGCTTTAAAAGACTTGCTTACAGTATCTAATACTTGCAACTAGAGGTTGACCTTCAAGAATAACTACAAAAACTTCTAAATTTCTTTGATTAACAAAAATACAACTTCTTCTAGGGAACCTCTATGAACATCCCAGACTTGTATTGATTGAATGCCTTTCAAGGTATTTTGTTATTCAAAATAAAGAAGTCAAGTGAGCACTGTATACTATGAGGAACTTCTGACAGACACAAATGTAAGGCGACATCTTACATTTGCCCATACGTGTTATTTTCCTCAATGCTTTGTTGGTCTGAGTGGACAGGGGTTGGTAATGACCCCAAATGGAAAACTCCCATAAGTGATAGGAGTGTCCTTTGTCAAAAATACCCATTACCTAGTGCCCTCGTTGGCATCTGAGCTACAAGGCCCAGGATAGCAGGGAACATACAGTCCTGGAGGCGGGCCTGGTGGCATCTGCCTGGGGATGGGGTGTCTGGGATGATGTAAAAGGAGAGAGGCAACACTTTCCTCATTGGGCAATGTTTATCCCCTGGGGAGAGGGCACAGAGCCGCGGTCCACACAGCCAAAGTGAGAGGGCGCTTGGGTAATTGTCTAGCATGCTCTAAGTCAGGCAAGACTGTTTAGGCCTAAGAGTCCTAAATTACCACAGTCTGAAGGAATGGGAAAACTGTTCAACATTTATGTTCGTTTTATAGCCATGGCTTTTCCAGAGGAGGAAAGAAAAAGCGATTATTTTAAAAACATTTTTGAAGAATAGGATGCTTTCCATAAACCGTAGTAGACTCTTTGCCAATGAGGATTACAATGAAAAATATCTACTCGGCCTGTGTGGGAAGTCTGGAATTCTCTGGAATTCTTTGATTTTATTGTCTTTTCCCCTGAGGATGCATTGTGCTAGGCCACAGTAGACCCGTCATAATCGTTGAGAGATTTACTTCTGACACTTTTCGGTAGCGCCTTGTTCACACTCAACGTTTCACAAGACAGAGAATTTTTAATATTTTGAAGGAATCCTCCCTCAGACATAAAAATCACAGCATCATGGCCTTAACAGTGTGTATCCCAACATTTCAGTGCTGGCAGATTTATTGGAATGCAGAAAAACAAAATAAGATCAACAAAACACCAGCACTCTCAAACCGAGAGCAGGTTCCTTTTGGACGATGTGTGTTTTTTTTGATGAGCTAAGTGTTGATTCTAACCCAAAAAGACCAAAAAGTGTGAGGTTAGATAAGTGGCTGCTAGATTCATTATTGCCATGTGGATTCTGTGAAGTCCTCTTAGAGTCACTGGGTGTAGCTGCAGAATAAAGTTTTTGTTGTTCATCTTCGCTCTGATTGGGCAGTTACCGAGAGCAGGACCTGCACCACCTTCCAGAAGCCCTCTGGTAGCTTCAGGTCTATGCCCAGAGGGTAGACGCTTCTAGCAATGGAGCTCAGGATGGATTCTGCAGGCAATGCTTGAGCAATGCCAAGTGGCCCCCAGCCAGGGTAGAAGTTAAACCAGGAGATGGCTATCAAGGGCAGTTGTTAGGTTTGGCCCATCTGTCTCGAGCTGCTGTGCTGAGCAGGAAAGAGAGACGTTTGTTTGTGGATTTAGCTCATCGTTCTACAGTGCACTCTGTAATCTGAGTCTTTCTATTTGCTCAAGAGAAAAACAAGTCTGACTTGCATACCATGGAGGATTTAGATTGGATGGTTTACATCTTTCACCCAGGTTCCTTGGAGCCCTCTCCTCACAGTTTTCTACATTTATTTCCCAGCAATCTGGACAGCAGCCTCATTTGGTGGTTTGGGATGTAGTTAACATTTTCCAATAGATGTGCCGCACATCTTGGGATGAATATAATCGTTTCCCATGAACTGTGATGATTTCTTCCACTACTTTTGCCCCCTCCCGCCCGTGTGTGTGTGTGTATGTGTGTATGTGTGTGTGTGTTTGCACGAATAATAGTATGGCTGTACCAGGGAGCAGTGATCTGACCGCAAAACAGTTTCTGTTGGGTTTTCTTCAGGGTGGTTATCCTGCCCTCTGGTCAGTGGATAAATGGCGTTTGGATAGGATGTGGCACAGATACTTTAACCGTCCAGCTTAATGTATAACTAGTATGTTTTTCTTCTGTGTCAGCAGTTGGCAACACGATCGTGTAAATAAGGATTCTGGTGAGTAAATGGATGTCTGTGGAGCGAGGGGAGGGCAGGGCTGGCAGAGGCAGTTTTGAAATCCATGCCAGTGGGTGCTGCAAGTGATAAGATCATTTGAGTAACCTGTAAGACCTGTGGATTCACGGGTTTCAAAAACAGGAAAGTCTCTTGTTCAAAAACCCTCTAAAGCAACATGTGGGCTCAGAAAAGAAGCTGGCTTGTGGTTTGGTGATTGTAGTTCCTTATTGATATAATGGCCAGTGACGCAAGGCCTCCTGGGATTGCAGTGCTGTGACCGCAGGCGACAGTTACCCTGACGGGGTTCTGAAACAGGCCCGGGGCTTTCTGGACGGATGAGAAGTCTAAAAATTTCCCTTTTCATTTCCTCTCTTGTGTGACTTTGTCATTTAAAAAAAAAACAAAAAACTGGTAATTGAGAAGGGAATTTTGCCCCGCCTCTTCAGGAGTTTATCTTGACTGGGTAGCTTCCCTCCCACTCCCCAAAAATCCCACCCTGAAAACCCCACGCTAAAAAAATATCGTCTATTCTTGCAGATTTTTCAGTGGGTCTGTGTTTGATCAATCTGCTTTGAGGCCAGCTTCGTAATAAGCAGACCTTTAAAAAATGGTATGATTTGGAGAAAACCAATCTGAAACCTCTCCATATCCTGGGCCTTCTGGGAATTTCAAGCCCCAGGTAAATGCTACGTTGCTCTGGAAACCAAACCCTCTCCCAAACACTGGGAGGCTCAGTTGGACAGGTGCTCCCAGGACCCATGCTCGTGTTCTAAAATAAATGCAAACAGGTGCCATTCCTTTGGGACACAGCTAACTGACCGCCGCACAGAAAATTCTGTTGGCTAGATGTGTGGGGCTGTGTTGCCCCAGAAAACATTCTGCATTAGAAACAAACTTCAGGACTTCCCTGGCGGGCCAGTGGTTAGGACTCCGCGCTTCCACTGCCGAGGGCCCGTGTTCGATCCCTGGTCGGGGAACTGAGATTCCACAAGCCACGTGGCACAGCCAAAAAAACAAAAAACGTTAGCATGGGGCTTCTGCTCTCCTGGCTGCCCTGGAGGGGATTCGGGCGTGACACTTTAGCCCGCTGAACCTGCCTTTAGGTGGCTGCTTCCTGTGTTCTGCCTGCAGTGGGGAGAGAGGGCAACCCAGGGGAACCCACCTCCACACTCCAATTCCTCTCAGAGTCCTTGTGGATTCTGGGTAGGCATGTATGTAGGTATATATATGTCTGCGTGTGTGCATGCATGTATGTGTGTTACCTATGTTTTTGGGCTCAGCCTGCAAATTCCTTTTTTCTTTTCTTAAGATTTTTTTGATGCGGACCATTTTTAAAGTCTTTAGTGAATTTGTTACCTTATTGCTTCTGTTTTATGTTTTGGTTTTTTGGCCACGAGACATGTGGGATCTTAGTTTCCCCGACCAGGGTTCGAATCCGCACCTCCTGCATTGGAAGGCAAAATCTTAACCACTGGACCGCCAGGGAAGTCCCCCAGATTCCTTTTATTTTTCGGTGAATTCCAAGGAGATAACATTTGGAAGAAGTGTATGCTTCAGTGCTCCAACAAATTACCAGTCAAGTATTTGCCAGTTCTCACCAAATGAACCCATCTTGCGGATCCCTCTGTCTTGGCCCTGATGATCTGCCTGGGATCATTGCACAGCAGACTTTTCTGCCCTCTGTCTCTCTTTCTGTCTCTCTCTGGTAAGCCCAATAAATCTGCCCCAGCCACGTCACTGAGGCCACAGGGAAATGTGATCCTGCCACGTGTGGGAGCTCACGAGAACTGCCAAAATCTTAAGGTTACAGTGAGAGTAAGAACCACTTTCTGGGTTATGCATGTGTGCATGGGCACCGTGTGTGTACTATGTGTGTATTTGTGTGCTGTGGATCTACATGAGCGCTGGGCATATGTGTGAGTGTGCGTGTGTATCATCTGTGTGCGTATGCACACACATGTGCATGTCTACTGTGTGTGTGACACGTGGAATGTCACAGACCCCTTGGGACAGTGATGGGAGGATGCTGGTGTACGTGAGCCTGCTTGGGAAGAGCAGTCACTTCAGTGCAAAGTGCTTTTCTTCTGGTTTGCTGCCCTTTCTCCCGTCAGCAATATGCACGGCATTTGCAGAAACCTTAAAGACAAGTAAAGGGTCTATGACATTTCTCCTGCCTGCCTGCCTCTCAAATGAGTTCTTTTTAAGTATCTTTTTTCTTCAGCCTCAGGAAAAGGGAGAGAGTTTTGGAATTCAGAAGCTGGATCAAGGATTCAATAGCACGCTGTTCTTTTTCATTGTGTGTATCGTGTGTATGTTTCCTGTGCATCCAGAAGACAGGAGAAGAAAAAAAGGGAAAACAGGGAATCAGATGGGAAAGATAGTCTGAATTTGTAAAGTAAAACTTCTATCCCTCTACCCAGGACTCTGCCCTAATTTCCTGTCTCTAACCTCCGTGTCAGTGCTGACCCATTTCTGGCTATTTTTATTTGTTTCCTTGAAAATGCTCCCTGTGTGATTAGAGCTGACTCTTTGCCAACTTTGTTCTTATCCTCCCTGCCATCTGAGTCCAAAAGTGCAGCCCTTCCCACCTCACTCCCAATAATTATGGGTGAGTTCAGAGTCAAAGAACGGCAGGGTTTTATTGGCAATGTGACAAAGGAGTGACTCCTTTCCTTGCCATGAGACACAGAGACAAGCATCTGCTACCTGCGTGCAGAGCTTTGCACCCGTGGCATCACCTTTCGTCTGGTTTTCCTCGCTGAAGCGCGCAGGCTCCCCTGGGGACAACAATTCCATCTCCATCATCCCTGAGGGCACATGGATGCTGGGACACTCACCCCAGGCACTTATCTCCGATTACAGCCTGAGTCAGCAGGGGAACCAGGAAGTGGACTCAGGGTCCGGCGTGGTATGGAAAGTTGGGTCTATTTACCTTTCTTTTAAAGCAAACTTTGGTTTACTCTTTAATAAGTTACCATGAAGGATATAGTGCTGGAGAAATTTGACTTGGCACCCAAATCTAAGTCACATATTGATAAAGGAGGAGAGGGAACAGGGAGTCTTTTGCGTTTTCCCAGCTTTATCATTAACCCAAAGTTTGGAAATATATTTGCTTTTAGAAGTGTCACTTTCCAAGTTTTCAAGAAGGTGTTAATTCTCTACTGATGAGGGTTTTTGGCCTCTTTAGCGGAAACCCGTGATAACCGGGGTTGCCCATGGTGCTGTGGAAACCCTGGAGGGACTATGTGACCAAATGAAGACTGACCTTGACTTCAGACAGGTTAACGTCCCAGCTCTGTCACTTACTGTGCAAATCCTTTCATTTCTTTGGCCTCCATCTACTCATCTGTAAAATCCTCTCTCCCTCGGAAGGTTGTTACAAGATTCAAAAAAGAGACAGGGACTTCCCTGGTGGCGCAGTGGTTAAGAATCCACCTGCCAATGCAGGGGACACGGGTTCAATTCCTGGTCTGGGAAGATCCCACGTGCCGCGGAGCAACTAAGCCCGTGCGCCACAACTACTGAGCCTGCGCTCTAGAGCCCTCGAACCACAACTACTGAGCCCGCGTGCCACAACTACTGAAGCCCGTGCATCTAAAGCCCGTGCATCTAGAGCCTGTGCTCCGCAACGAGAAGCCACGGCAATGAGAAGCCCGCGCACCGCAACGAAGAGTAGCCCCCGCTCGCCACAACTAGAGAAAGCCCGTGAGCAGCAACGAAGACCCAGCGCAGCCAAAAACACACAAAAAACAACAACAACAAAAAAAGAGAGACATACATGAAGGGCCGAATGGGAGAGTGGAAGGTGGTATACACGTTTAGTCTACAAGATGTCAGTTAAGTCTTAAGTCATTTTACTGGGTGGAAAAAAACTTCTGTTTTCTCTTTCCAGAAGTTTCTGCAGGAAGTCACCCGTCCACGGTAGAAAAATGTAATTTCATCATCCGTGCTTTTCCTACTTGTTTCCACTCGAGTGGATGGAGCCGCCCTGCAGAGCAAAAGAATGTTGTTGCCTCACTGCTGATAGGGACGCAGATCCTGAGAGTGGCCAGGGGTGAAGGTTTCCTCTCCTATTTGCCGACAGCACTTCCTCATTAAATGCAGCCATCTGCAAAAAAGGAGAGAAAAAAAATAGAACACTCAAGAAGGGAAAGGAGGCACCAAGGACCCTTCTCAGATGTCTGTGGTGATCTTTGGGGAGGAGTTATTTCTTTGTTGGCCCAAAGGGCCTGGCATAACTTCTTTTCTGGAGTTCTAACAGGTCTCTCTCCCCATGGTTCCTGTAGTAGAGACTTAGCACCTTTTGTGAGAAGAGCATCAGGAAAAAAGGAGAGAAGGGGGTCACCTAGGAGATGAGGGTGCAGGGTGGGCAGGACTCGGGTGTGACCATGAGGGGTGCGCTGTCTCTAGAGCTTTCTTTTTTCTTTCTTGGCTGCACCAGGAGGCTTGTGGTATCTTAGTTCCCCGACCAGGGATCGACCCCAGGCCCACAGCAGTGAAAGCGCTGAGTCCTAACCCTTGGACCGCCAGGGAAGTCCCTGTCTCTAGAGTTTTCTGCTTGAAAAATTTTTACGGGTTGGTCACCAGTCATTCTACACAATATCAGTGATAAAATACTCCTTTCATTGGGCGGCTGCTCCTTCTGGGCTCTCAGTGTGCACTGGGTGAGTGGGTAGAAAGCAGACAGTGTGACCAGAGCTCAAAGGAACTGAGACATTTCTTTCCCCTAAAAGGGGCTGGAGGAGCCAACCGCTCAGGCACCCTTGGGTGTCAAAGAGTAACGAGAGAGGGAGAGAGAGGTGTCCACAGCCTGGAGAGACATGCCCAGCTGGTTCTCCTCTCTCCCAGACCAGTCCCCGGGGCAGGGCCTGGGAGTGGAGCCCATGATGGGTGGGCTGGGGACGGGGGGCATACTTCGGAGAGAATCTGGTAACAGACCTTCCAGCAAAGCAGACAGCCCTGGAGGGTGAGGGTGTGGCAGAGAACGCAGCATTCCTGCGTGCAAGGACTCCCTCCCCTTCCATCCCCTCCTGCCCTGCTCTGCTTCTGCCAGCTCTGCTGGAAACAGCTCTAAAGACTCCTGCTTACACCCAGCAGGGTGGGCTCATTTAACCACCATAACCACCTGGCGAAGAGCACGGAATCATGCCCATTTAACAGATGAGGAAACTGAGGCTCAGAAAGGGACAGGAACCTCCCACGGGGAAACAGTGTTGTCTGGGAATGCTTGGTCCTGGGTCTGTCATCTCGTGGCCTCCCTGCCTTCAAAGGCTGAGAGTAATCATTTCTTCCCAGGGCTTTGCGCTGGGTGGAAGATCGTTTTGGGGGGCATACATGGAGCTCCCCTTAAGCTTAGTGGGCCAAACTTACTGCAGTGCAGCAAAACGGAAAGGTGTCACCTTTGAGAGTCCTTGAAGGGCGCAGTGCCAAACAAACAGGCAGCCCCGCAACGAGCAGGCGCTGTTTCCAGAGCGGCTGGTTTTCCATCCGTGGCAGGTCTAGTGATTTTTAGAGAGCAGTTTGCTTTGAAGGTGGCCCTGGAGGCACATGTTCTCTATGGGATGCCTGGAATTCTTGATCAGAGGCAGCTTTGACCGTGGACACCTGCTGGCTGAAGAGCCTCCTTGGGCTTTTTTGGTCCAGAGAATTTGAGAGAGACTCTAACCTCCATCCCAAAGCTCAGGGTTCTCATCTCTGCCCACCAACTTCTCAAGCAAAGAGGAAGCCTCAGAAAATGGGGGAAGCATCTTAAGTGGAGTCCAGCTAATGTGACAGAAACTGGGGTGATGCAGGAGCCCTTGCTGCGACTCTTCATGGCCCATCTACCGGGTTCCTTGAGCCACAGTCACCTGAGGGGCCACCCTGCTCCCAGGACCCTGAGCAGCATCGGGTTAGCCTGAAGGATGGGCCAGCCGGAGGCTTCACCCAGAGCTCAGGGCGGGTCCAAGGGGAGGAAACCAGGAGCCCACGTGCCCTAGGCCTCGGGGGATCCAGGTGCTGGCAGGGGTCTGCCTTCGTGTCCTGCATCCCTTAGAGATTGAACTCTTCCGAATTCAAGAGAGAAATCTGGAATTAGAGAAGGAAGACCTGGCCTGTCCGGGTTATTTATGGGTCCCTGGATCTGCCTTTGTTCTGCAGAGCGGTGCGCATGAAAGGCTGGCCGGGCAGGGAGCAGTGCCCATCAGTAACTTGCACAGGAAATTGGAAATTGGAAACCGAGGGTCTACCCTACTCCACCTCTGACTCATGCTTAAACAAACCCAACACCCGCCCTGACCTTTGCTCCCTCCATGTGGGGCAGGCCGGACCTGCCTGCGGCTTCCTCTCCCCACCAGGTCCAGGGCTCCTGAAAGCCCAGCCTTTGGGCCGCTTCCTGTGCGAGAGAATCCTTCAGGTCCAAATAAATGCCGTGGATGCAGCTCATGATTTTTTTTTTTTTTTCTTCTGTCTTCCACAAAGCGAATTCTTAAATTTTTTTTCCTCTTTAAATTTTCATCCATTATATTCATCAACGCAGAGAGATGGAATATTTGGCAAAATTATTTTAAGTAGCACTCCAACCTGTGATCGTAATTTTAAATCAAGGAATTTACCGAGCAGCTGTGGGAAGAACAAAGGGCCTGGGAGTGATTTAGGGCCTGAGGGAGGGGAGTCCGCATGGCCGTTGGCAGAAGAAGCTGGGGGTGTGGTGGGGCAGGTTGTGTGCCCACCCAGGGGGAGTCGGCCTTCTTAGCCCTGCCGTTGATCTCCGTGGGGCGACGCTGTAGTTTCCACCTGCTGAACACACCACACACGGCGCTGAAAACTGTATCCATGGAGCCGAGGATTGAGATTCTGTTTAAAATGATGGCTGAGAACTTCGGCTCAGGAGTGGGACAGACCTGGCCTTGAATCCTGGCTCTGCCACTCACCAGCCTCAGTTGAGTCATCTGTAAAATGGGTATGATCACAGTAATCACATCTTAAGGATCTGGAGCAATTACTAGCACGTATTAAGTTTGTTTGGCCAGGTTTCTAGCATATAGTAAGTGTTCAAAATGCTATTATTACTGCCAGTTGGCAGAAATGGACCATTATGTGCTCTCTCTTTACAACTGACTCATTCAACAAACATCTAATGAGCACCTCTTATGTTCCAGGTGCAGGGCTGGGAGTTGTAGGGATACAAACATGTAAAGCATAGGAATTCCTGCTATTAGATAAATAAACGTACCCCTTTGAGTTAAAAAAGTAATAATGACTCCCAAGAACATTTTATTAATTTACAAAGAGCTTTTCTTAGCAGAGGGTCTATTAGAAATGATTTGAAAAATGTATAGAATTTTAAAAAAGGAAACTGTCTTATTTCTAATTGTTTTTGAATTTATTGCTTTTCAGTAGAACTATTACCTAAATTAACTTAATTTCTTAAAATAAGCCGTTCTTCATACCTGAGAACTTCAGTCAGCTGATTGCAGATAATCAGACCTATTGCCAAACAATCTGGTTTGTCTAAGTGCCTTTCAAATAGTGACACATGGATACTCAGAAAAAATATCATTTGTCATAAAGATATCATTATCCAGTTCTGCTAAATTACAATTTTAAGAATTAGAAGTTAGCTAGTCCAATCTCTCATCCTTTTAGCAGAGTTTTTTTTTTGTTTTTTTTTTTTGTTTTTTTGGTCGTGCCGTGCGGCATGTAGCATCTTAGTTCCCTGACCAGGAATCGAATCCATGCCCCCTGCAGTGGAAGCGTGGAGCCCTAACCGGTGGACCACCGGGGAATTCCCATAGCAGAGTTTCTGATAGAGAATAGCTGGGCTTCTGCTCCAACTCTGCTAGGAATAGAGAGCTCACTACAAAAGGTAGGTACCTGCAGGGTTGAACAGCTCTAAGTGTTCCAAATGCCCTAATTAATGGGAGATGAATTTAGGTGAATTTGCATATAGCACATGGAAAGCACCAATGGCCTTTTTGTTGTTTTTCCTTTTATCTTGCCTTCCATCTCTGTAGTTCGGTCTTGCTTTGACTGGCTGTCCATCTTTCTCCTTTCGTGCTGAGCTGCCGCCTGCCCTCTGCCCTGAGGGAAACAACAATGGCCCTGGTCACCGTTGGGTGGCCAAGCATCCCAGGTCTTGGAAGTTGAGAGCCAGCATTCAGTTCATGGGCTCCTCGCCCTGTTCTCTGGGGTGGCTCAACGAGGTCCTGCTTTCTTGGAAAACAACAGTGAACTTTGTTCAGCCAAAGCCTTATTTCCCAAACTCTGATATTTGCTCGCTGGCCCTCCTCCCTCCAGCTGTTCCCAACTGCTGACCACTTCTTATGCACCCTGCTAGCTGCTTCCGCTGTTCCAGCATTTCTTGGAAGCCAGCCACTAGGGCCAAAGCAGATGCAGCACCGGGCTGTTGCTTGTGGCCTTGGCTTGTGGTCTGAACCCACCACTGGGCCATTGGGAAAGAGCGGCTGTGCGCCTAACTTGGAAATCATTGGGCTAAAGGCAGGATGAACAGAGCAGCTCCGCAAAAACCTATGGTTGCTTTATTTTTTCTTCCCACTTGTGGTTGCTTGTAGAATAGTTAGAATTAAAAAAAAAAAGGCAAGCAAGCAAGTAAAAAGAGAAAAGTGATAAAAGGCAAAGGTTTATTTTTGGAGCTCTTGAATTCCGAAACTGTCTCTCTCACTTCTTCTAACTCAGCTTTTGTTCTCCTGGGGATTGAAGTCTCTGATCTCTCACGAGACTCTGGGTGCAGAGGCCCTTCTGGTATTCTGGGTCTTGGAACCCTTTCAATGAGGTCCTCCCTTGATTTCTGGTCCCTTTTGTTCTTCTGCCTTCCAGCATTTTTACTCCCCAAGTCTGATATCGGCTGAGGGGGGGCTACTGAGTGACGCTGGAGAAAGCCGTGCCTCTGGGGTGACGGGTTCCCTGAATTCTGAGCACCTCACCCAGAGGTCTTAAACCCTATGGACCTCCTCTGGAACAGAAAATGGGTTTTGTTTGACTGAAATGATATTTAAAATAATTTGATTTCGTTATCAACAATTAAGAAACAGGGAACACAAGAAAATCCAGATATTTCACTGCAGTTAAATCCCCTACACACGAACCTTCAAGTTGCGAACTTTCAAAGATGCTAACGTGCGTTCCATCAACGTCAGGTGCAAGTGAAATTGCAGCTTGCCCTCCATCTCCTATTGCTGACAATCCTTCAGCTCTACCATCTCCCACCTCCTCTCCCCCGGCTCCAGTCAGTAACTCTTCTTGCCCGTTCACTCGATGCCAGCCCCTGTATGCCAGCTGTTGTCCTGTACTACTGTACTTTTCAAGGGACTGTACTGTAAGATTACACATGTTTTCTTCATTTTTTGTGTTTCTTTTTTATGTATTATTTGTGTGAGAAGTATTATAAACCTGTTACAGTACAGTCCTATCTAGCCGACTGTGTTAGTTGGGTACCTAGGCTAACTTTGTTGGACTCACGAACAAATTGGACTTATGAACATGCTCTCAGAACGGAACTCGTTCGTACATAGGGGACCTGCTGTATTCTTGAAAAGGTGGAGAGCGGGCTGGACTGGATCTTTCCTCACTCTGGCACTGAGAGGCAGCTGCCCCTCTGACGTGTGGCACACATGGTCCACTTTGCCAGCATCTCTGCAACAACAGTGAGGGTCTTCCTGTACACAGATACTGAGTATGAGACGCTCTGGGTCAATGGGCTTCTCTCCGCCCACCCCACTCCCCGACCAATGTACCTCATTCCTGGAGGACCTGCCTCATTCTTCTGGGCATTTGAATTTTCCATCCTTGCTCACTGGACTTTTCTCAGCAACCCTTTCTCCTTTCTTTAATAGACTTCTAGCCCACCACATTCTTCTTTCCTTCCCCCTCCCTCCCTCCTTTCTTCCTCCATCCCTTCCTCCTCACTTCCTACCTCTTCCCTCCATCCTCTCTCCCTCTCATCACTTTTTATTTAAACTGTAAAATAAAACATACCTTCAGAAAAGTGTTCAAAGCAAAGATGGATAGCTCAATGATTTATTTATAGTCAACACCAGTGTCATTGCCATCAGATCAACAAATATAACTGTACCACACTCTGGAAGGTCTCCCCACTCCCTCTTCTTGGCCTCCACCCCTCCCTCTCTGCCACAGGTAACCACTATTGTGACTTTCATGGTAAAACATCCTTGATTTTTCTTTATCGTTTTACCGTCAAAATACATGTCCTTAAAAGCGAAAGCTTAGTTTTGCCTGTTTTTACAACTTCATATGAACGTAACTACAGAGTATGTATTCTGTCAGGCATGATGCCTTTCACTCATTATACGTGTGAAATTCAGCTGTGCTGTTGTGTGTAGCCTTAGTCTATACATTTCTTCCCTTGATAGTATTACCTTTTATAAATGTGACACAGTGTGTTTATCTGTCTAGTCTTGATGGACATTTGGGTTGTTCCCAGTTCAGGGCTAGTGCAAAGAGTGCTGCTGGGATCATTCTTGTGCTTGTACACTGGTGCATGCGTGCCTGCATTTCTGAGGGTATTACCTGCAAGCCTGGGGTTTTCGTGGTGGAAAGGTTTTAAATTAGGGATTCAATTTTCTTTGGATATGCAACTGGGTGGGCCCTGGACTCCAGTCCCTGATCCTCTAGCCATATGATGCTGTGAAAAGCGCTACTTACCCTCTCGGCCTCTTTGCTGCCTGATCTGGTGCTGGGTAACCATCCAGAGGAAGAGCAGCTTCAGACTCTAGCTTCCGGTCTCCTCTGCCTCCATTTACCCCAGTTCCTGGCTTGCTAATTCTTCACTGTGGTGTGAACTATCTAATGCCCCTAGAAAGATGATTTTTGTATTTTGTGTAACTTGTATGTTTGTCCTCATTGGGACGATTGGGAGAAAATTGCCTAGTCTGCCGTGGTCCTCCACCTCTAATTTCTCTTTATATCAACCTTTTTTCTTATCTTTTTCTTTCACATCTCAGGGAAAGAAATGTCCCCTCTTCTCGAAAGCAAGCCCTTACTTGTGTGATTTCTCTCCATACTTGTCTAGAATGGTAAAGCGTCTTCACTCTCTCCCTTCGTACTAGGCCTTTCCCTATTCACATGGCCAACTATCCTCTACACAAACAAACAAAAACGTGCCAAACCTAAACTTAAACCCTACGATTCTTTCCAATCACCAGCCCATATGGTACTATTTTTGGTGACAGTTCTTGCTAGGACAATTCATCAGCTCCTTTTTTTCCCATAGTAACACCGACAATCTGCTCAAATTAGTGTTCCCATCTTCCCCCCGCCCCCTGCTTTGGGTGGAATGGTCTTTTCTTTTTTTTTTTTTTATTTAATTTTTTATCGAAGTCTAGTTGATTTACAATGTTGTGTCAATCTCGGCTGTACAGCAAAGTGACTCAATTAAACACATATAGACATTCTTTTTTTCATATTCTTTTCCATTATGGTTTATCACAGTATATTGAATATAGTTCCTTGTGCTATACAGTAGGATCTTGTTTATCCATCCTATATATAATAGCTTACGTTAGTGTCTCCATCTTGATTGATGGCTTGATTTAACGTCAAATGTCTGCTAAGATAGGTGAAATAATCATAGGCCTCTAGAGCCACCATAGCCTCTGTCTGTTGCTGCCCTCACAAGTGCAGGGAAGTTTAAGTAATTGTCTAATGGCTTAAATGGCATTGGCTGGAAAGGTCTCCACATCCCATCACTTCTTTTTTATTTTTTGCTTAATTTATCCAGATAATTGCTTCAACTCTTCATTTCTCCTGATCTTTGTTGAATAGCCTATTGGGTCCAGACAGTCATCTGTTCCTACTCCCCTGCCCTCATTTCTCTCTTTGACCTTTTTTCTTCCTTCTCGGCCTTATAGGTGGGCGAGGCTGGCTGTAGTTGTCCTGAAAATCAGCCCTCAGCTGGGAAGTGGTCCTTTTCTGAGAGTGCATCAGGCCCAATACACCGGTCTGCCAGGGTGGACATGCCGAGCACTGGTCTCCCTCTTGGCCTGTCAGATACAGCTGAATACATTTGGCTGAAGCTCCAGCAAGTTGGTTATTCATTTTCTGCTTTCAGTTGAGTGTAGACTGCCTGTTTAAAACTGGGTTCACTTGCATCCTTGTTCCCTTGGCTGGTGGTGTCTTTTCTTCTTCCCTACTCTTCCCCATTAGGTAAGTTCTTCACGGGTAGGATAAATGGAGATGAAGTGAGGTATGGGCACATATGATAGAATTCCCATAGAATAACTGAGGAGCATCTAAGAACAGAGTTTTCTGGTCATGGGCAGTGTAGTAGGCTGAATAATAGCCCAGAAGATATCAGGTCCTAATCCCTGTAAATGTAACCTATAAATGTTATTTTATTTGGAAAAAAGGGCTTTGCAGATGTGATTAAGGATCTTCAGATGGAGAGATTATTCTGGATCATCCTGGTGATTCCTAAATGCTATCACAGTTGTCCTTGTAAGAGAAATGCAGAGGGAGATTTCACACACACACACACACACACACACACACACACACACACACGAAGGCTTTGTAAAGATGGAAGCAAAGAGTGCTGTGACTATAAGCCAAAGAATGCCAGCATCCATTGGAAGCTGGAAGAGGCAAGGAATGGGTTCTATTCTGGAATCCACAGGGAGTATGATCCTGTTGACGCCTTGATTTTGGCCCAATGATACTGATTTTGCACCTCTGGACTCCAGAACCGTAAGAGAATAAATTTAATAGTTTCAAGCTACCAAGTGTCTGGTAATGTGTTACAACAGCCAAAGGAAACTAATGTAGCCAGTAATCATGATGGCAGAGGTTAATCACCATAAGATCATTCCTAAGCTGGAAGCCCCCAACCCACAAACCCACATCTGGGGTACTTCAAATGCCGTTTCGTACTTAGCCGACAAACATTTATTGAGCAATGTTTTGATCGGTGTTCGGCTGCAGAGCACAGATGCCATTCTAGTAGTTCAAGGAGAAAGAAATTTATTATAAGGCATTAAATGGCTAGGAGGATGGTTGGGAGGACAGGTTCTAGGCTGAGCTCTCAGGGATGAGTCCACTGAAAGACACTGCTCCTGCCACCACCGGGAAGCTTGCTGCTCACCTGCAAAGCCGTCCTTCAGCTGCTACATCATCTGCGCCACCAAAATGAATGCCTTGTGCCACGTTTCTCTCCCCACTGGACCTAGTTCCAAATTTAAGTCTTGTGTGACTGCCTGTTACCCGAGGCAAAGTGATTCATATATATATATGTATTCTTTTTCAGATTCTTTTCCCTTATATATATGTTTCCCTTATATATGTATTCCTTTGCAGATTCTTCTCCCTTAGAGGTTACTACAAAATATTGAGTAGAGTTCCCTGTGCTATACAGTAGGTCCCTGTTGGTTATCTATTTTATATATCGTAGTGTGTATCTGCTACTCCCAAACTCCTAATTTATCTCTCCCTCCACCTCTCCCCCAGTCCTCGGTTTCTAACACAAGCGACCTACTGCTCTAAGCAAATAGGACAGAGTCTTTGCACTCAAGGACCTTATTTTCTCATGAGTGTAAATAGCAAGTTCATCAGCAGAGACACTAATTTCACATGCAGGTACGTGCTATACAGAAGGTTAAGAAGAGTAATGAGGCAATGGCTGGGGGGAGTGTTGGTTGCTTTAATTAGAATGGTCAGAAAAGGCCTCTTGATGTGACATTTTTGTTAAGTTCTGAATGACGAAGAGGCAACCATGCAAAAATCTGTGGCGGGGGAGGGGAATGGTGTTTCAAGAGGAAGGAACAGCAAGTGCAAAGGCCTGGAGATAAGAATCCCTCGGCAGGGTCAAGGGAGAGAAATAAGACACATGTAGCTGGACTGGGGTGGATGGATGGAGAGAGGAGAGAAAGGGGGCAAAGGGCTGGGTGGGCACCAGATCCTGGGGACCTTACAGGAGTTTGGATTTTATTCTGGTTACAACAAGACGTCACTGGAAGACTTTAAGCAGGGAAGTTGTAGTAAGTTGAAGAGTGCCCTCAAAAATTCATGTCCGCTAGGAACCTCAGAATGTGACCTTCTTTGAAAACAGGGTCTTTGCAGGTAGAATTACGGGAAGGATTAAGATGAGCTCATCCTGGATTAGGGTGGGCCCTAAATCCAATGAGAGTGTCCTTAGGAGGGACAGAAAAGGACACACAGGGTCACACAGAGACAAGGCAGTGGGAAGATGGAGGCAAAGATTGCAGTGATGTGCTACAAGCCGAGAACTCGAAGGTCTGCTAGCAACCACAGAAGCTGGGAGAGAGGCCTGGGACAGTCTCTCCTTCAGAGTCTCTAGAAGGAACCAATCCTGCCAACATCTTGATTTTGGACCTCTGGTCTCCTCAACTGTGAGAAAATAAATTTCTGGTTTTTTGTTTTGTTTTTTTATATGTTTATTTTTAGCTGCATTGGGTCTTCGTTGCTGTGTGTGGTCTTTCTCTAGTTGCAGCGAGCGGGGGCTACTCTTCGTTGTGGTGCGCTGGCTTCTCATTGTGGTGGCTTCTCTTGCTGCGGAGCACGGGCTCTAGGCGCACAGGCTTCAGTAGTTGTGGTACATGGGCTCAGTAGTTGTGGCTCGCGGGCTCTAGAGCGCAGGCTCAGTAGTTGTGGCACACGGGCTTAGTTGCTCCACGGCATGTGGGATCTTCCCGGACCAGGGCTCGAACCCATGTCCCCTGCATTAGCAGGTAGATTCTTTACCACTGCGCCACCAGGGAAGCCCAAATTTCTGTTATTTTAAGCCACCTAGTTTGTGGTAGGTTTTTCATGGCAGCTACAAGAAACTAATAGAGGAGTGATGTACTGTAATTAATGCAATGGAAGATCACTCTGGCAGCTGACTGTCTGACTGGATGTCACAGTGGTCCAGGTCAGAGATGATGTAGCTTGGACGAGGGTAATGTCTGGGTAGATGGTGAGAAGCTTTCAGTTACAGGATATATTAGAGAAACTCTATAGGTTTTACTCTTGGATTAGATGTTAGGGGAGGGCTGGGAGACGAGAAGGAGGAGTTAATGTGACTCTCAGGTTCGTGGCCCGTACAACCAGTATGGTTTATTGAGATGAGGAAGCTTGGGGATCTGAGTTGGGATTGAGACTTAGGCTTTGGTCATGCTGAGCTTGAGATGCCTATTTGAAACTTAAGTGGAGATGCTGAGTGAGGTGATTGGACTTTACCAGTCTAGGGCTTTAGGGAGAGATGGGCACAGGGATAAAATTGGGAAGTCATCAGCGTATAGATGATATTTAAAGTCTTGGGATTAGAAGGAAGGGAGAAGAGCTGATGTCAGAACTTTGGGGCATTCAAAGATTATTTTGAGATCTGGCAGAGACAAAGGAGCCTGAGAAGGTGGGGAGTGTGGTAGGAGAAACATCGGATGTAGGTGGGATTGTAGAAGTCTCCTGAAGAAGGTGTTTCTAGGAGGGAGTGATTGGCCATGAATGCTGTAGAGAGTTTGGGCAAGAGGAAGACAGCATTGAGCATGACTGTGGGGGTGATGGAGGTCTCTGGTACCCTATTTCAGGAAGGAAGGGGAGACGAGAGCTTGACCACGGCAGCTGGAGGAGAGAAGCAGGGGTCGGGGGTCAAGGAGGTGGTAATGGTAAGTCTGTACAACTCTCTGGAGAAGTTTTTCTCTGAAAGGAAGCAAGGAAAGGGGTCAGGTGCTGGAGGGGGATGTGGGATCAGGGAGCATGGGGGTTTTGGCGGGAGAGGTGCCCTTGAGGAGATGGGGGAAGATTCAGGGGATGAGTGGTGGTGTTGGCCGTTGACAGTCAGGGGCACTCTTCCAGCTGGATTTCGGAAGGTAAGGCAGAGTGTGTGCATGCGGCTGTCCCAGCTGGTGGAGAGAGCTGGTGGCTGGTAGAAGGGGTGGTGGAAATTGGGCTCAGAACCCAGTGGTGACAGCTGGAGCCCCTGCCGCAGGATTCTTGTGGGAAGGCACCCCTGTCTCAGAGATGGATTGTTCAGTTCACATCAGCAACGTCTATGTGGCCGGAACCCAGGCCTCTGTGTCAAAGAATTTAAAAAAAAAATCCCTTCTCCCTTGAGGATCTAGATAGAACCACTGCTCTCCTTTCTTCCCTTCAGCCCCTGTCCCCTTCCCTCGGGAACTGTGCAGGGGCAGAGAGTTTTTCTGTCCCAAGAGTCGGATTATATTGCCCATCTCTAGAATAATCTTGCTTCTCCTTTTCAAAATCAAGCTAATGAAGTTATTCTTCTTTTTGTTCTCTTTGTCTGAGACCATGGGAACCTTACTCTGCACCTGTCTTTTTCACTGGAGCTCCCTCCGACCTCTTTAGGGGCCGAGCCCTTTCTCTTTCCTCTTGCCCCAGCCTGCCTATGGGGCTTCTCGCATGGAGCTGGGGTTCTGACACTTTAATTTTTCCCTAAAAAAGGGGAAAAGCCTCCGTAAATTGAACCTTAGCTAACTAATAATACAGTTTGGTTTGCTGTCCTTTCATCTGCTAGGGTTTTTTTTTTTTTTTTTTTTTGAGTCTTCTGTAGACCACTAGTCCCGTGAAATATTCTGCCCCCCAAAAGAATTTCGTGGTCAAACCAGTTTTGGACATCTTGCATATTAAATGTTCAGAGAAATCCTGCAGTTCAAAATTTACATAATTCTGTTTTATCCAACATTTCTCATACTTACTTGGCCACGAAATGGTTTTCTGCAGAATACATATTAGGAAATTTCTACCTATGAAGCCTTCAATGTACTGGAAAAGGTAGTCATCCCTGCTTAATATCTGGATCCAATGGAACCTTTAAAAAATATTTCTCAGTCATTGTACAAATAATCTGTAGAAGTAAGAGTGAAAAACAACTCTACTAGAAATTTAGACACTAGAATTGAACACAAAAAGTCTACATATTTCTTCCATATTTTCCTGATGTTGAATGTAATACCCTTTGAATGCAACTAATTGCCTCTCGGCTGCCATGCATGAGTCTGGAACATTGTCCTGTAAACACTGACTCAGACTTCAAACATATCTGTAGTAAGTTCTAGCTTGTCATTGCTTCTGCATCTTCTTCTTGCACTTGCATCGTCAAAACATGAGGAAAAAAAATTGAAACCTTCAATATCACGTGATTTTGAGGAAGAGAGGATGGCCATCTTCTTTGCTTCATAATTGCAAAGAATTTTCATTTTTAGATTTATAAACCAATTAAGATGATCAGTCTAACAAGTTTCTCTATTTCCTTCCAGTCATCTTTGTGTACACTTCTGCCTTCAGCATTTCTCCATGCAAGTAAATTTTCAGTGCATAGACATCATAAAAGATGAAAGAACACTCCCAAACATCCTTTTAGCAAATGAAATGGTCCAGGTTCCTGTGACAAAATATTGCATGATCAAGTCTTTCTCCTTTGAATGGCTGATTGAATGGGAATATTGCCATATTTCCTTCTGGTCCATAAAAATATATAATTCACCCATCAAATTTTGAGTTTGAGAAAATTCGTCACAGATATTGTTATCTAAAGACTTATCGTCTGAGGTTTCATGCATATTATCAATTTCATCATTGTCATTAGAGCACAGAGACCTGCTGCCTCTGCCTTCATCTTCTGATTCATCTAAGAGTTGTGAAACATCTTCCTTTATTTTTTTTTCTTTGCCATTATAAACAAAAAGTAGAAAAAGTCTCAATTTTCAACTGTGTTCAATGCAAGCTACAAAGATGGTATGTCCAGTCTTCTTTTGTACCTTCTTAAAGATGATGCCATACATTTGGCAATGCAATAGGAAAACTGAGAATGATGCAGTTGTGATGATTTATCTCACTATTGCATTATCCTCTTAATCTAGGTCATTCCATCATTCTTCTTCTACTTCTTTTTCTCATATTGTTCAGAATAATTATGAGTAACGGTGAAGTAGCAAACATGTTTCAAGATATGGGAAAAATAAGCACCCTAAGATCCCCAAATATAACTTAGATGTATAAAAGGGTCCAATGGATGCTATGATCATTACAATATAGGATTAATCTTAATCTTTTAAGAAAAATAAGTAATTCTTTTTTCCTTTGGAAAACCCCTAATAAAGAATAAAAATTAGGTAATACCAATCCTTACAAAAAAAATAGAACTGCTCAAAAAAGAAACTCAAAAGTTAAAATTGGGTCTAACACAGAGGAGCCAGGGTGGGCACCAGCCTGACCAGGATGGCTTGCGTGTGGGGAGGGGTGGAGGGGAGCTGCAGCCCTACCCCTAGCCCATGGGGCAAAGCCAGCAAGTCAAGCTGTGAGGTCACATGAGCCACAGCATGGCTGGCAAGACACTGGCTGGGAGTCACCATCTGAGACCCTGAGGGGCTGTGGGGAGCCCAGACCTAGTACAAGAATGCAGAGCCTCTCAAAGATTTAAATCCCTGGGTCTCCAAGCTTTTATCTTCCAGGCCCCATCAGGGAAAGAGTGAGAGGAAGCCAACACTTAGGAGACTTAGCTCTGATGTGTGTGGCCAAGATTAGCCACTGCTGGGATGTGGGCGCTATAGGGGCAGGGCATTGGGTTGGGGGTCCCGAGAGAGGACCTTGTTGTTGTTTCCAAAAATTTTTTTAAATTTTTGGCTGTGGTGGGTCTTTGTTGCTGCACGCGGGATTTCTCTAGTTGCGGTGAGCGGGGGCTACTCTTCATTGCGGTGTGCAGGCTTCTCACTGTGGTAGCTTCTCTTGTTGTGGAGCTCGGGCTCTAGGCATGTGGGCTTCAGTAGTTGTGGCACGTGGACTCAGTAGTTGTGGCTCGCAGGCTCTAGAGCGCAGGCTCAGTAGTTGTGGCGCACGGGCTTTGTTGCTCCGTGGCATGTGGGATCTTCCCGGACCAGGGCTCGAACCCGTGTCCCCTGCATTGGCAGGCGGATTCTTAACCACTGTGCCACCAGGGAAGCCCCCCCCCCAGAGAGGACTTTGGTTAGTCCTATTAAGATTCCTCTCACCCGTCCCCCTTGGGCACAGGAAGGTGGAAAGTGAAGAATAATATCACACCCTCCTCACGCTTCAAGGCTCAGCCCCTGTTCTAGCCTTGAAGCCATCCAGACCCTCCAGCTCCTAGTAAGGGCCGCCTCACAGTGGGGAGGCCCTTCTGGGATAAAGCCAGGTCAGCACAGCTGCCTACCCCCTAAGCCCCTGGAAACCACACAGACCCGCTTCTGCTGCCTCCAATACCAAAGAGGCAGTGACCAAAGACACCCTCCGTCAGGCAGGGCCAGCACTCTCCAGAAGCCCTCGGGCCCTGGCACGGTCCTTGGGCCCCATTAGGAGCCTGCACGTGGGTATGGAGGGCACGGACATTGCTGTGCTCTTGCACGCAGGGTGTGGGCCCATGTGGTCTGTGCACATGTGGGCCATTGTCTTGCCTCAAGGAGCTGACTTATTACTTGGGGAGATGCAGCCCCATGAAAGAAAAATTCATAATACAGTAAATGATGTTGGGAGAGATGAACCCTTCTCTTCTTGTTCCTCTCAAACCCATCTGGGGTTTCTGAAAGGTCCCGTTGGCTCCTTGCTGATATCTTCACTGGGCAGGGGATGGGGAGAGGGTAGAGGGGGCACCTAGGAGGGAACTTTCCCATCTACTTCCCAAGTGTTTCTAAGCTGTGCTCATGTGGATTCCCTTCTGCCTACTGTTAACCCACAATTTCCTTTTGGGTAGATAAATAACGATTCTTTGTCACCACCCAATATTCCCTGTCCCCTCCTCACCCCCTGGGCTCTCACATAAACCTGAACCTGGAGGAGTTCAGCTGTTGATGTGAAGGCCACCCTTTGGTATTCTAAGAGAAAGCTTCTAGTTCTCAATACCACAGCCTGGCTTTTGCAAATCAAGAGCACTTTGGTTTTCAGAGTTTTGTTTCAGCTAGAGGTGGACAAAGTCTCCTTGAGAGCTGGAGAACCAAGAACTTGAACTTGGAGCGCACAGTGTGGGGAAAGCCATCCTGCCCCTAGGGCATGGGGGAGGGGCCGGCAGGCCACCGCCAGGGGCGGGGAAGGTGAGCTCGGGTGGTCCTAGGGGTCACCACTCATCACAGACTTCACAGATGTGTTGTGTCTACTGTGACAGAGATCTGAGAGGTAGCCTTTGGAGGAAGGGGAAACTTCTTCTGAATCTGAAAATGAGCTGGTGAAGGGAAGAACAGGAAACAGTCACCTCTTAATGCCTTAGAATACTGTCCCACTGTCCTCATGCAACATTCGAGAGCCATGGGATTTCAGGGAGAGATCGTGGTTGGCGAGTGGGAAGGTTACAGAGGGGGATGCACTTGCACTGGGGTTTGAAGTAGAGCTGAGCAGGCAGGTTAGAGGGAGAGGAATGTCTGGGTGGGGTTATGACGTGAATAAAGGGGTTTGGCAGAGATGCTCACGGAGTGAATGAGGATGTTGAGGGAAGAGATGCTCACGGAGTGAGCGAGGATGCTGACCCTTTGTGTTGGGAGGACACAAGAGGAGCTAGGAAAGGTGGTCTGGGCGGGTTGCGGAGTCCCTGAAGGCCAGGCTAGAGACGAGGTCACTGGAGCGGGTGGTGGAGGAGGGCAGCATTGCAGAGGGGAGGCCCTTCTAGGATGAGCCCAAGTCAACACAGGGCCTCGCACAGTGGATGTCAGTGGACATGGGAGAGGGGAGGCCTGACCGAGGGGACTCTCTGAGGGCGAACGGGCGGGACTCTAGGGCTGTGAGAGACACTAACGTGGCTGTGAGCGGACTGGGGAGGCCGGAGGGGAACCGTCGGTGGGACCTTCGGGTGCTGATACCCAGGGGCAGCCGGTGTCAGGCCGCTGGAGGACAGCTGAGCAGTCAGGGCCATGGTGCGTGTCCAGGAGCCATCTTCACAGAGGTGACCCTGCCCCGGGGTGAGGCTGGGGGAGGAAGGCACCTAGGCAGGAGACCAGAGCAGCCTGGGAAAGCCCACGGTGGGCGTCACCTCACACGCACACGAAACGTTTTTCAGATTTGAAGTGGTTGGTGTGCACGGCTCTGAACTTGTGGAACGGGCTGGTGATTTCTCATTGTTCTGTGATGTTGGTTTCAGTTTTGTAATGAGTGTTTATGAAAAAAACTGGCACAGTGAACATCCCGGGGGCCAAATCTCTCTCTCAGGGTTGTCTATTGATCTTGAACTCCGAGTGTCTCCCCCTCTCCCGCCCTGACACCCGCACCTGGGCCTCCCTGACCTCTAGGAGGGTCGCACACCCGGCTGGAGATTTTCCACGCAGCTCGGGTGATTTACATTTCTGGTATCACAGACTTATGAACGAGTGCTCTGGGGATGGTGATTTTTGGGGGTGCACCCCCCCAGCAACGGTTGTGTTTCTGGGCTGATGAGTCAAGATGTCTGGGTGGGTGGGTAATGAGATGATGTCTTTTTTCTTTGGCATGAGATCTCTTCCAAGTAAATGAATAGGCTGCTTTCAGAAACACTGCAGTGGGAGGAATGGGCGCACATGTGTTTGCTCTGGGCTCTGGGGTTCTTGTGCATCCCCGCCATCATTTTCATGCACTCCCCTCCAGCAACCCCTCCACACTAATTGTGAGAACGATGAAAACCATCGGCCAGAGACTCACCACACTTCCTCCCTTGAGTGCTTCCGACAGCCAGCAAAAATCAATAAATTAGGATAAAGAAAATGACATTTGGCTTTGTCTGGGCTCTCCCATCAGTGTGCTACTGTCGCCTTGGTGTTGAATGGAAATTCTGTTTCCTCCCCCCTCTAAACTTACAGACTGTGTTTCCTGCTTTCCTGTTAGTGTCTACTCTCACTCAGACACTTCTGACACTTACTGATCGACTTATTTTTTAAACCACAGTTTTTGAGAAGTTGAACACACACACACACACACACACACACATACACATACTCACAGGGAAAAAAAAACATACAAAACGACAAACCCTGTTTAAGAGCTGACTAAGCACTAAGGCTGGCCCTCCAAAAGCAAGGGGCCATGACAAAAATTCTCAGTTTAGCTGACTTACACAGCTTGAATTTTTAATAGTTCACAACTCTATGTAAGCTGTTAGCACTTTGTTTTCTAGAGGATGGATATCTCACATGGTTCTTCCATCAAGACACATCATCATCTCCATTTGAGAGAAAAGCAAACACTCCTGTTGCAGGAAAGACAGGTCCAGTGGCCGAGTGGGTTGGTCCCCAAATCAGGCAGCACGGAGCCAGGCATCTGGGCGCGGCTTTGGATGCTGAAGGGCTGGGCCAGGGCCTTTGGCCTCGTCTTTCTGTCTGCCCTGACGGTCACTAAATGTCCAGAGCAGGAGAACAAAACATTTTTGAGGAGGTCATCTTGGGTACAAATTCCAAGACTATTGTTAACACTGTCCTGGCACAAGTGAGAAGTTTTCTCCCAGTGGAATATTTGATTTAAGATAAAGCAGTGCAGCCCGAAGTTGGCCGTGAGGTGGGGACCCATACAACCAGCCTCACTTCTCAACAGGAACCTTGGTTTCTGCTTCTGGGCCTCAGGATTTGCTCAACAAGCCCCGCACACTTTGAGGGCTCTGGATGAGATTTCTCTGTGAGGTGCTGATCCCAGGAATGAGCTGACAGGTTTGTAAAGAGGTCACTGGTACCCACTGCATTTTGTGCTGTGTTTGCTCAGAGGAAAGAGTGCACACTTGTTAGATAATGAGGAGTGATTCTTGCCCACCAGTGAGGCCAACTCCAGAGAGCTTCTGGACCTTGAGAACGCATATGGTCAGCGTTCACCAGTGGACTGGGGACCCTGCTGTCCCCGGCAGACAAGGCCAGGGCCCGCCTTCTAGGGGCCTACTGCCTAGGGCAAGGCTGTGGACATTTTCTGCAAAGGGCCAGATAGTAAATATTTCCTGCTTTGAGGTTCATATGAACTTGGTCATTGTAGTGTGAAAGTAGCCACAGGTGAACGGCATGCTGTGTTCCAATAAAGCTTTATTTACAAAAATGTGCTGGCTGGGTCTGGCCCATTTGTAAACTGCCCAGATTTTTCCTAGGAGTTTCTGAAGGGCAGGAACAAGTTCTTTTTTTTTTTTTTTTCCTTTCTTTTTGTAATGTTATTGAAGTATAGTTGATTTACAATGTTGTGTTAATTTCTGCTGTACAGCAAAGTGACTCAGTTATACATATATATATTCTTGTTCATACTCTTTTCCATTATGGTTTATCACAGGATATTGAATATAGTTCCCTGTGCTATACTGTAGGACCTTGTTGTTTATCCATCCTATAGATAATAGTTTGCATCTGCTAACCCCAAACTCCCAATCCATCCCTCTCCCCCCCCCCCCCCTTGGCAACCACAAGTCTGAGGAACAAGTTCTTATTCATGTTTGTCTCCCTAGTGACTAACGTGGGGCCTGATTCATGGTGGGCCTTCAGGGGTGTAAGCTGAATAATACGCCGTGAAGATCTTCCAAGGAAAATGCTGTGGGTCTCTAGGTATATTTATAATTCCCACCTTGAGCTGCACTTGGAGTCATGATACTAGATTGTTTAACATAAAGGACCCTAACCTGCTATATAGCACAGGGAACTCTACTGAAAACTCTGTAGTGGCCTATATGGAAAAGAATCTAAAAAAAAAAAAAAAGTTGATATCTCTATATGTATAACTGAATCACTTCGCTGTACAACTGAAACTAACATAACATTGTAAATCAACTATACTCCAATAAAAATTAAAAAAAAAATAAAGGACCCTAGTATATCTCACACACACACACACACACCCACACACACACACGTAGGTATCTTACAAGTAACCTCTCAGGTATATGGGCAGTTTATATTCCAATTCTGTTGTCCTTCCAACTCCCTCCCTTCCTTACCCCTCTCTCTTTCTCCCTCTTTTCCTCTTCTCCCTTCTGTCATCTCTTTCCCTAAATATTTATTATGCATCTTCTTTGTACCAGGCACTATGCTAGGCTCTAGAAAACATATAGTAACCAAGACATAACATCTGCCTGCAGGGAAATTATAGTCCAGTAGCTGAACCCAAAGAAAGAAAAAATAAAGGCAGAATTTCATGTAATAAAACACAAATATAAAATAGGACTTATCAATAAAACCCAAAGTTGGATTCTTTGGGAAAGTAATAAAATTGATTTTTTAAAAAACCCCTAAAATTTTAGCAAGATTGAGCAAGAGAAAAAAAAAAAAAAGAAAGAAAAGGTAAAAATAATCCATGTCAGGCATGATAAGGAGACATCACAACAGAGCCCACCTTCATTAAGGATCATAAGAAGAGATTATGAACAATTTTATGCCCATACATTTGAAAATTTAGATAAACGGGTAAATTCCTAAAAAATACAATTTATCAAAACTGACATACTGTATAGCACAGGGAACTATACTCAGTATTTTGTAACAACCTATAAGGGAAAAGAATCTGAAAAAGGATATATATATATATATATATATATATATATATAAAATATATATGAATCACTATGCACTTCAGCTGAAACTAACATATTGTAAATCAACTATACTTCAATGAAAAAAACTTACAAAAGAAAAAAATATGAATCTTAACTAGTCCAATAATTATTAAATAGATTGAATCCTTAATTTAAAATCTTTCCACAAAGAAAACCCTAGACTCGGAGGTAATACCCTCAGAAATGCATGCACGAATGCACTAGTTTATAAACACAGTGTATAAGAATGATCACAGCAGCACTATTTGCACTAGCCTTAAACTGGGAACAACCCAAATGTCCATCACGAGCAGAGCAGATGAGGAGAAAACAAAGCCGTGAAACATTGGCCCGCTTGCCCTGAAGCAGGGTACAGAGATAGTGGTTCTGTGGTGCTGGAAAAGGTTTTCATTGGAGAAATGCTGCTGACTGGGGAGCCTTGAGAGAGAGAGGAGATTCCTGCTGGTGGGTTTGTTGGGAGGGTGGGGAGGGAGCAGGGTGGGCAGGGACACTTGAGCCGGAGATGACACGATGTATTTGGGAATGACAGGCACTTAACATAGCTGGAGATTAGGAGCAAGGGCAGGGCGAGGCTGGAGGTGATTCTTGATGGGCCAGGGAGAACCACTGAAGGGTTTAAGCTGGGAAGTAGTAGGACCAGAGCTTCCTGTTTTAGAGGGACACTCTGGTGGCTTTACTGAGGCTGGATGAAAACCAAGCCAGGAGGGAGGATTGGAGAGACATACAAGGTCAGACAAGAGGGGCTGAGGCCAGGGATGGTGTAGTTGCAGCAGAGGGTAGAGAGGAGGGGGTGGAAACAAAAACGTTACTAAGGTTGAATCTATATGACTTGGAGACATTCAGGGGTGAGGGAGAGAGGGAGGGGTCCAGGACAGCCTCAGGTTTCGGTGGACCGGTGGCTAGGGATCCCATCCTCTGGGGAGGGGTGGGGGAAGAGGAGGAGTTAGGTTTGGGGCCTGTTGAGTGTGAGAACCCATTGTCCAGTAGGAAGCTGGGCATTTGGATGTGGGGCTCAGAGGTGAAATCTGCGCTGGACAGATCGGCCATGAAAAGCAGTAGGTGATGCGAGTGGAGGGAGAAATCTCTGGCCAGCACCCACGTATCCGACAGTCGTGGGCTGTGGTGGGAAGGTTCCTATTGGGAAGAAAGCACAGGTCCTTCCTTTGAGGTTGTCTGCATGTGCTGGGGCAGAAATTGTCACCCTGGCCGAGGGAGGGCTCCAGGGGAATGGAGAGCCCCTGGATGGGGGGACCCACGGACAGAAGGAAAACATGCCCTTCGATGCTAGGTGTCTCCCGCCTCCAGCGTTGATCTCCGTTAACTGGACCTCTCTCCAGGCTTCTTGCTTCCTTAAACAATAAGGAATTAGGGCCATCGGGTTCCTGATATTGAAACAAAGTGTGCTTTTTGTATCATTGGCCCCATAAGGATTGCAAAGCTTCAGAATGACTTTTCTTGTCTGGGAATGGCACAGCTCATGGGGACTCTTTTCCTTCAAACTCAGAAACTTGACAGTTTCTATAGTTGTGTCAGCCTCAGGTTTGAAAACCGTTCTGCACAGGCGCAGTCCTGTGTGGTTTTCGGTTTACAGGACAGAGGCAGGAACATGTGTCTATTGTTTCGGTGAACTTTATGATCAAAGTCTATGTAATTGATCGTAGGTATTTTGAAGGCAAAGAGGAGGTAAGTCCCCATTTGGGGGACAGAAAACTAAGCTAAACGGACAGTTTAAAAACAGAAAGAAAGTAACCCAAGGAGACTAGATCAGACAACTTTGGAAAAATATAATGCAGGGGCAACCTTTGTTTAAATAAATCTTACTGAGGAACCCAGTAACTAACACAGGTCAGTGCTGAGCTGCTCGGGACCCTGGAGCCCACACCTGTAGCTCTCCCATCCCCTTTTCCCACCACCCCCTGCTCCCCAGGCTCTACGCCGGGATGATCGCTAGCAGGTCACCATGGTCTGTGTCTGTCCTGCTCAATTTGCCCAGTACCCATGGGGTGGCGTATCCGGGCTCATCACTTGCATCTCTCAGGCGAGGAGACCTGACACACAGCCCGTTCATCTGCCTGCTGCTCCCGTCTGACCCTTATGTCACAGAGAGGCCACTGGCTCTTTTTTGTTTCCAAGAAATATTCCAGCCCATGTAGTTTTTCACCTGGGGCTTGGTCCCAAGGCCTCTGGCTTGAGTCGACCTGACATCCTGTGTCAGAAGGGGACAGTCGGCTCTGGCTTTGAGAGGAAGGAAGCCTAGAGGTGTGTGTATGGTCTGCGTGTGTGTGGGTGCTGGGTCCCCTTGGGGCCCCAGGCTCCACGTCCACGCACTTCCTTGGGTGCAAGGGAAAGAGGACAGAGGTGGGTGGGGAGTAGGGGCCCCAGGGGCCCAGATCTGGAGGAATTGCCGAGCCGTTAACTCTGAAAGTCTTCGAGGGAGTGGGTGATTAGCACGCAAAGGGCACCCATAATTCATATCAATAAACCTTACAAAGGCATGACCACTCTGGAATTTGCTTTTTAACCCAGTAAGGTAGATTCAGGAACTCAGCAACATGAGGATGTTCATTCAGAGGTCAAGGTCTGGCTGAACCACTCCAGGTCACCTCAGCTAGCTCTGTGGCTGGTCACCACTTCCTGCTGACAAGTGTTCACGGGGCACTTAAGGGCGGCCACGCATTGTCGTGTTCAGACCTCAGATCCATCCCTAAACTGACATGGAGGGCAAGCAGGGCAATCACAGCTAGTAAGCACCCGCGGGCACTCAGGGCGTGCTGGGCACTGTTCTAGCGCGTTCAGTGCCTCATCTCATTTCATCCTCACAGCACCCCCGAGAGGCAGAGGCTGTGGTTACACCAGAGGCTGGATAAAAGCAATGGTGAGCATTGATTTATTGGTATGGGCTCATCATGTCATAGGTTCTGGTTTAAGACCCTGACCTGCACTGGTCCTGGGTGAGCTCTGGATGAATGGGAGGATCTGAGAGAGTGGGGACCATGGCAGCGGCAAGCAACAGGGGTGAGAGCTGAGCAGGAAAGAGGCTTCAGGTGTTAGGGCCAGGGTGGAGCCCAGCAGAGAGCAGAACAGCTGGGGGGTGAGCCCAGGCTGGCCAGGCCCAGAGCGCAAGGCAGCAGCTGTGGTTCCTGGGGACCTGGAGCAGGGAAGCTCTCACCCACCCCCAGCAGCTATACTTTGCATCCCTGTACAGAAATGCTACAGGTTTCCCGTTGAAGTTGGGAAAAGTGTGGGTTTATTAGGTCGTTTCCTAACCCCAGGAAAACTCAATTACAGATCTGTGAAGCACATTCTCTCTCTCTCCTGGTGAATTTGATGGGGCTAAGGCAGGCAGAGAACAGGAGGACCACCATGCAAAAAGCTGTGTTCAGAATCATCCCTCCCGACCTCACTCGTCGCTCGGCCCCAAAGGATGAGAGAAGCCGGACAAGCACGAGGCTTAGGGAAGCCAGAGATGTTCTCGGGGTTATCTTGTGGTTTTGGCATTTTCAGGTTAAGGTTCTTGGGTTCATCTCCCTTGTTTATATACTTTCCTATGTAGGGAAGTGATCCTGTTAGGTTTTTTCAGGGATCAGAAGGAATCGAGCTTCCAGTTGGTGAACAGAAAATGTGGCTGCAAAAGGAATGAAGGATGCTCTAGATTCCAGCTTCCAAGCTGGCCAGTCCAGCTCCTTGTTTGGGACTCAGGCCTGGGGCAGGACGCAGCCTAGGTGTCCCTTGAGCCAGTGCCTAGATGTCAATCGGCCAAAAGACATAGCTCCTGAGGAAGGAGGCTGATGAGCAAGCAGGTGACCGCATGAGTCTGTGACAACTCACTTTGCCATGAAGACTGGGAGAAAGTCACTTCCCTCAAAGGCGCATCGGCAAGCTGTCTGCCGTCTGCATCCCAGGCGATGCCGCCGAGAAGCGCAAAGGATACAGGCGAGGGAATTCGCAGTGTGTCTTTTCATACTAGGTCTTGATCAACATTGCATGAAGGTGAGGAGAGAGAAGGCAGAGCTGCCCAGGTAAATCAGAGGGAGGTTGTGCAGGACGGCAGGGCACGGAGGGAGCTTCCCCACAGGGTGCCTGGAACCTGGGAAGGTGGGAGAGGAGCGTGGCCAGAGCCAGCGGGCTCCCGGGGGAGATAGAGTAAGGGTGCGCAGGGGTCTAGTGGGGAAGGGCAGGCAGGCGCTCAGGTTGGGGGAAGCTTGGGCTGCCCCACAGTGGGACTTAGGAACCAGCAACAGGATGCAAGGAAGGACAGAGGGGACGGGGGCCTCTTTTCCCCTGAGAAGGAACAATGGTCATTCTTCTACTGGAGGCTGACCTTCCCTAAGAGAGGAAAGGCCTCCTAGGCGAGGGGAGGGAGCGGTTTAAGGAAAGGGAAGAAAGGGGCCCCAGACGCCTGTGCTGTGACCCAGGCAAGCAAGAGGCCTTTGGAACGGACTTGGAATTTGATATGCCCCGTCTCCAGCACGAAAGAGCCAGACCAGCTCCCGCTGATGGCTTTACCTGAGTGTGACTTCACGACTTTACGAGGCGCCACTGACTCAGCCTCCACCCCATCCACCCCCGCTCCGTGGCCTCCAAGGACCCCAAGCTGCAGGCCTGGATGGGTCGCCGCGAAGCTGCCCAGGGCAAGGGTCTCACATGCCGCGTCGTACGGTTCTTCTGTGAGACTTACCATCTATGCACATGGGAAGAAGGATTTCCCAGAAAAAATAAAGGAAGCTGGCCAATGTAATCAACTCACACAAACCCCTCCTCTTTCCAAATATGCCCCTATCTCCAAAACAATCAAAACGGCCCCATTAAATAACACTTGTTCAGTACAAAGGAAGTACAGCATGATGGGATTACAAACCGGTTCCAAGGAAAACATTCCCAATTGTTAGGCATGCAACAATGGACAAAAAAGCTGAATGGCATTTCCATGTGAGGACTGTCGTGCTTGAGAGCAAGCCCTTGAGAGCACTTGAGTACCCAGTCTGGGGGTCACCTGGCGGCTCTCCCACGGTCGATGCCCCCAGGGAGGCCATCCCTCCCCTGCATTGTGTCCAGAAGGGGTGGAACATGGCTGGGGCTTGGCACTCCTCACAGGCAAGAACTCACATGTCCACTGCCTGCACGCAATGACTCGGACATTTTCAGCCATATCTGCCTCTGGTCTCAGCCCTCGGTCCCCTCAGTCGGGGCAGGCCCTTTGCCGACAGCGGCTGGTGGCACTGAGGACTTCAGCTGACAGCAAGGAGGAGATGGTCGTCAGGGGCTAAAAGCAGCTGAGATGGGGGAGTCTTAATTTGTCACCAAAAGAAGGGTTTGGGGGACGTTAGTGACAGCAGTCTCCTCCCCTCTTATGGGCTGAATTGTGGACCCTCAAATTCATATGTTGTAGCTCCAAGCCCTGGCGTGACTGTATTTGGAGACAGGGCTTTTATAGAGGTCATTAAGGGTGGGGCCCTGATCCCATAGGGTTAGTGTCCCTAGACAAGAGACATCAGAGAGTGCTCTTCCTGTCTCTCTCACTCCCACTCTCCCCATGTGAGGACGCAGCAGGAAGGCAGCCCTCTGCAAGCCAGGAATTGAACCCTCACCAGGAAGCTGATCTTGGACTTCCAGAACTGTGAGAAATAAGTGTTGGTTAAGCTGCCCAGTATTTTGTTATGACAGCCCACGCTAAGACATCATCCAAAGGGAAATCTGAAAGACAAAAGGCACCAGGAAGTCTGGGAGCAAATGGACCCTAAAGGCCATCTCAGGCATCCGCCCATCCAGCTGATGAGGGCTGCCCTCCCAAGACGCCACCGAGTCTTCACCCAGGGACCAGGCCTGTGAACTCGCTCCTGTGCCTGTGTGTCAGCTTCTGTGTTTCCTTTATTGATGCAGAAAAGCAGAACCCCAAGAAGAGTAGACCCTTCTTTCAGTCTTCACTGTGTCTGTTGGTGTGTACTCCTCACCTTCGGGCAAAAGGTTGGTGTGACCATCGCAGGCCATGTCACATGGGGCCCTGTGAATCTTCAGGCAGGCGGTAAACAGCAGGGAGAGATAAATTCTTAATAAACAGAGTCTCATTTTTATGCTAATGCGCCTGCTGACAAAGAAGGAGAGAGCTAGAACTGCAAGATATTTATGACGGAGGGAAGCTGTTTGGAAACAGACGTTTTATGAGGCTCCCGCGAGGCACCAGCTGCTCTCTTAACATTTCTATTTCAGGGCTTTATGTAGGAAAGTGATGGCTCTATAAATAGCAGGGCAAACAAATTTGCGGGGGGGGGGTGGTGGTCACTGTGTGGGGAGGCTGGGGCCCAGAGCCCTGGGGGACCTTGAGACCCTGTCACCCAGCTTTTGGGGGCTTCTCAGGCTTGACACCTCCCTTCTTGGTGATCTTTGAGGAGTTCCAAATTCTTCTCCTTTTTGCAATACCTCCATGCCTGCCTCTGGACTACTTCCTATGTTTTTTTAACTTTTAAAATGTTTTTCTTTACTTTGTGTTTTGAAAGAAATTCATCCCTCAGAAAAGTTGCAAGATTATCCTGATAAGTGAAGTAAGTCAGACAGAGAAAGACAAATATCATATGATATTACTTATATGTGGATTCTAAAAAATGATACAAATAACTTATTTACAAAACAGAAATAGACTTGGAGACATAGAAAACGAAGTTGTGGTTACCAAAGGGGATAGCGGTGTTGGGGGGATAAATTAGGAGTTTGGAATTAACAGATACACACTACTGTATATAAAATAGATAAACAACAAGGTCCTGCTGTAGAGCACAGGGAACTCTACTCAATATTTTGTAATAACCTATAAGGGAAAAGAATCTGACAGAGCATATATATGTGTGTGTGTGTGTGCGTGTGCGTGTGCCTGTGTGTATATATATATATGTGTATATATATATATATACACACATACTGGATCACTTTGCTGTACGCATGAAACTAACGTAACATTGTAAATCAACTCTACCTCAATTTTGAAAAAGTTGCAAGAATACTACAAGGAGCACCTGTACGCCTTTCACACTGATTTACAAGTTCACATTGTACTTCCTCCCTCCCTATGAATGTGTATTATTTGTATTTTTTGCTGAGCCATTTGGGATTATGTTGCAGACAACAGTGTTCTTCAGGAAGCGAGTATCTCCTAAGAAGAAGGATTTTCTCTTGTGTTACCACAATACGATGATCAATTTCACTACTGGGATCTAATATGAAGTCCACATTCACATCTTACCAGCTGTCCCAATAATCTTGTTATAACATCCACCGCTCCCCGCATGTATGATCTTGTCCAGAATCATTCGTCGCATTTCCTTGTCCTGTCTCGTTTAGTCTCCTTTAATCCCCAAGGATTCTATAGCCATTCTTTGATTTTCACAGCACTGATATTTGGTAGTGAGGATCTGAATAGGGAAGCAGCATGACCACGGGTGCAAAAGAATAAGGGGTTTATCAGAGGATTTGTTTATTGCACCATCATGGGAGAAGCCAGGAGGTGAAACCCTGGAAGGGGACATTTGGGGGATCAGAGGAAGGTGCTAACTTGGGGCCACTCGGAGGAGCTGGGAGGATGTGGATGGAGGGTGGTACTCTGATGGGGCTTTGGGGCACGAGGTCTCTGTGGTTGAGCAGGGCGGGCAGCTGGGGAAGGGAGGGGACACAGCAGGGGAGAACGAGGACAACACGTCTGTCCCCATGGCACCCACCGGAGAAGCTGGTGCCTCCTCACAGAGCTGCATCCGCGCCTGGTCCAGACTTGGAGAAGCTGAAAGGAGATTCCGCAGCCACCCACGGCATGGAGGTGGCCCGGCGACAGACCGCGGGAGCCTCTGTGAGCCCTCCGAGCGCCGCGGCGGCGGCTCCACGTCCGCCATCCGGATTCTGTGCACATTCTCCGTCCACCCGCGCAGCCACGCTTCCTCTGCACACACTTCTCCCGTGAAAGTGCGTCTGATGAACGTAGGACAGGTGAGCGTGCCTGCCAGCTGTCCTTCGGTGTCAGCCCCCTCACCAGGCTGAGTCCCAGCCCTGTGCCCTGTCGCTGCCCTTTTCGTGTTTACCTCCCCATCACGTTCCCTGGTCTTGGCTTCTCGTCCTTGTGAGATGAGAGGCATCCCTGGGAGGACAGGGCCCAGTCCGTCCTGTTTACAGCTCAGGAGCCAGTCCAGCAGCTGGCACAGAGTCTTGACTCACAAAATAGCTGGACAGATGAAGGGATGAACTGGTGGCTCTGCTTTTCTGGAAACCAGGCTGCGCGGGTGATGACTTGTATGGTTAGGGTCTTGCGTTGAGCAGTGGCTTGGTGGATGGGCCATAGCAGATGGGACCCACCCACCATTTCCAGTGGTGACTTTGTTATGGGACAGAACTGCTATAATTAGGGCAGGATTCAATTCCACAGCCCGGAAAATTCAATATAACAGTGGCTGAAACAAGATAGGCGTTTATTTCTCTCTCACATAAACTGCATCCGGAGGGAAGTGTCCATGGCATCCTTGGGGTCCCAGGCTCCCCTGACTCCCTACCCCACCCTCCCCAGGGAGTGGCCTTCTTCCTTCTGGTCCCCGATGGCTACACCCACTGTCAGGCAGCAGGAAGGACAACAGGACAGAAAAGAGACCGAAAGTGCAGCCACGGGCCACCTCTGCTTACACCCCACAAACTAGCACTTACTCACGGGGCCGAGGAGCGGCAAAGAGGCCAGAGCGTGATCTTATTCTGGGCAGCCGCGTGCCCAGGTTAAAATGCTGCTGCCGTGGAAGAAAAAAGAGTGGTCTTTCAGGCCCCCAGCCGTCTTCGCCACAGTTGTGTTTGGGGGAAGGCCCTGTGTCTTGTTTTTCACTGTTTCACATGCAGGATGGGCCCCGTCTCTGCCAGGATGCTCATCTTTAGCTTCTCCTAGGAGCGGGGCAAGCTGACGGCTGTGTGTCATGATTGGATTGCTTGTGTTGAATGGCATGAGGGTGTCCACAATGCAAATACAAAAGTGCAGGGAGTAGGCCGTCCTTCAGTGCATTGGGACAAGCCCCCCAAACAAAAAAACCACCCAAAGCCCAAGGGCAGTTTATTAGAATAGAGAAAGGAGGTGGGTTGTGTGCCTTCGTACATTGGGGCCGTGGTTTCTTAGGGTGGCTCACTGGCCGTTTTTGCTGCAGTGTGATTGAAAGAGTGTGTTTACTGTAGGGTGGGAATTTTAAATCTCCTTTTAAAAGCATGATTCTCCTGGGAGCATGTCAGAGGCAGGGAAACTGCTCCCCAGAGAGCAGTTTCATAAGGACTCTAGCTGAGTTTATTTTGTTTTATTAAAGTATGCCCAGCTGAACATTTCCTCCTGTTCTCATGCCTTTGGACTTAGAGGGCAGAAAGTGAATTGGCCTCTGAACAATACAGCGGGCAGGATGTGAACCAGGGATACCCGCTTGCTCTGTTCAGAGGGTGAATCACCCTGATTCCAAGCAGTCCCTTTGGGGTGGGCAGGGGTAGGGGAGGGAGAAGCAAGTGCTTGTGGTAAAGGAAGTGTGTGGTTGTCTCAGCCAAATGGCACTTGAACATGAACTGCTGGTATTTATTCAAGTCGATTTCCCCACGTCCTCTATCCTGGGACCTGGACTATTCCCATTATAGCCGTCACTTCTAGTCTGTGGAATCTGACCCGCACGGGATGTGTGCCATTGTACTGGGTGTTACAGGGCTAGGGTTCATCTATTTAGCTGCGTCAATGTCCCTCTAAGCCCTTACGCTATTTGGCAGTTCAGAGAGGCAAACGCAGGAATGCATATGTGTCAATCAACGGAGTGAAGGAAGCGCAAATCAGCCGTGACTGCGTTTATTGAGTGCGTACTATGTGCTAGGTCCTGAATGGACAGGATCCCAGGACATCCTTTGAGGACAACCATGATTGTTATCTCACTTTGGAGCAGAGGACAAGGAGGCTGTAGCAGCTGAGGAGCTTGCCTCCAGGTCTGCCTGTGATGGGGTTTGGGGTTCCGGGTGGGACACTCAAGTGGGGAAGCAGCCCAGCCCTTTAAGGCTGCCCAGGGGCACCTGTGCAGGAGAGAGAAGGGCTCTCTCACGGTGGGTGCTGCACGGGCTGTGATGCAGAGCGACATCCCTCACGGGACCCCCTCCCTCCACAAACAGACCAGCCAGGCAGCCTCTTTGCCACTATAGCAGCAGCCTCTGTGGTTGACAAAGGTCCTCCAGCTTATCTGGCCCCTGGTTTCCTGCGATATTAATGTTTACGCTAAGACAATAACAGCGCTTTAGCTTTGGGTTAGAATGAAGAGCTTACCTCCTTCAAGCATGAGATCTCCCCTCCTGAACTTTTGCCTCTGAGTCCACACCAACAGTTTAGCCCTTAATCATTTCCATCTGTCGGTTTCCACACATCTGCTGGTTTATCAAGCTCTGGAGGGCAGGCACCAAGTATTTAAAATCCTCTGCCTGGCCCAGTGCTAATGTAGCCGAGAACAACAAATTCTTAAAGACTGATCGATAGATATAATAATAAAAAGGTTCCTTCCTCACCTTGTTGGTGTCTTTCGCAAAGCAACGTTTTTACTCCGTTAGTAATTCATTTTTTTCTCCTATGTCTAGTGGGAGAGAGATCTCAAAGTGTTTAGGGTTTATCGTTCTGCTGAGCTATGCGTGGGCCAGTGCGTTTCCTACTGCACAAGTCCGTGCATCTTCTGTTCTAGGGGACAGACTCAAGCAGACAGAGATTGCGCTAAAGTAGCACCACAGAGACCCCACCCTTCCCCTAAATCAGCAGTCCCCAACCTTTTTGGCACCAGGGACCGGTTTTGTGGAAGACAGTTCTTCCAGGGACGGGGGTGCGGGGGATGGTTCAGGTGGCAATGTGAGCGATGGGGAGTGATGGGGAGTGGCATCTTCACTCCCTCACCCGCGGCTCACCTCCTGCTATGCGGCCTGGTTCCTAACAGCCCAGGGGTTGGGGACCCCTGCCCGAAATGCAATCCAGGGAATTCTCCTCCACCAAATAATGATTGTCACATCTCCATGCGTGAAGTAGTTGGCAGTTTTTACACCAAGTAGTCCTTTGTTTCTTCCCCACATGTCTTCCAGCTGTTTTCCTACGGCACTGACTCTGTGCCTGGGGCAATACTGAAAGTGTATAAGTCACGATCCCTGCCCTCAAGGAGCTTACGAGACAGTTGGGAATTGAGACCAAAAAAATAATAGAGAACCACGAATATGACACAGCCTCAAGACCTAAGTTTCAGACTGTGGTTTGGAATCCATTGGTGGATGGGCTGTAAAATGAGTTTAAGGGATCACAGTCAGCATTCAAAAAAAGGAAATGACTAAAATAGTAAAGATTAGAGTGTCTATGACATAGTACGAATGAGAATTGTTTTGTAAAAATTTGGTTCTGGTTTACACAGAAATATAATGTTTCTTACCATAGGTCTTGGTCACATGTGTTTGAACACTTCCGACAAGCCAGGTGTGAGGTGAGTAGGGTCTGGCCTGTGAAGGAATGCCACGTGAAAGGCAGCAGTTCTTAACTTGTGTTTGCGTCATGGACCCTTGAGAACCATTTGACAACGATTGCAAGTCCTAGAAAACGTACATATGGCTGACATTTTGCCTGTGATCTCAGTAGGTCCACAGACCTTTGCTAGATCCCTTTGATCTGGAGCTTAAAGCCAGGAGGGAGGGAGGGGGGAGAGGTTGGGGTCTATGTTTCCCAAGGCCCTGAATTTCTGATGAGGAGAGAAGATCATCCATTCATGGGAGGTCAACAAAGGCTTCCAAGGAGAAGTAGCTCACGATCCAATTCATATTTTAGGAAGATTGTTCTGGAATCATTAGAGGCCAGACGTCCAACTTGGAGGCTTTGTAATAATTATTTGAGAGATGGTAGAGGCAGATACGTAGGAAGGCATATGGCCTGAGAAGTTTTGAGGGTTTAAAAAAAAAGAAATCACTGGACTTGGTGTTGGATACAGGGGAAAAAAGGGAAAAGAAAGAGTCTAGGGTGGCCCCTGGGTTTCTAGTTTTAAGCAGACAACGATGCTCATCACCGCGTCGGGAATAAATAGAGAAAGAAAAGTAAGTTTGGGGAAGAGTATGAGTTTAGTTTTTTGTGGTTAAGGAAAATGCCCGGGTATATATCCGGGAATCCCAACATTCTTTCTGTGGAAATGAAGAGCAAGTGCCAATGAGGTGCGCCTTGGGGTGGGGCTGAGGGCTGGCGGAGATGGAAGAGGGGGCTTTGTACTTCGTTTGGGTAGCTGTGTGGCTTGGTGGAACAGTCTGGAGATCCTGGGACAACAGGAGTGTTGTGAAGACTCTGAAATCCCCACTCACTGTGGAAATAGAAGGAGAGGCACAGCGGGTGAACTGGAGTGGGAGCAAAACGGTGCTTGGAATGAAGCTAGGGCCTCGGGAGGTAAGGGGGGCTGTGTGTGTGTGTGTGTGTGTGTGTGTGTGTGTGTGTGTGTGTGTGTGTGGCAGTGTCCAGCCCCATCTGGAACTTGAGTTGGGGGGTGTGCCCAGTCCCACTCTGTAAGCACCTGTGAGGAAGAAGGGCCCTAACCCTAACACCGCATTCCCAGCTCATGTCCCCACTGTGTTCTTCTGTGCCTCTGGCCTGTTTCTGATCTCCCAGCCCCTGAGCTTCTGCTGGGTCCTGTTGATGGCTTGGCACTGAACCCTCAAGCCTCGTCCTCGGTGCTGCCCACTCAATCCTGACCTCTGCTGACCTCCGCCCCCATTCATCCACCATTTGCCCTTGAACCCTGGACTGAACTTCTGCCAGCCTGTCTGGACCACTGTCCTGTCTCATCCAGTCCTGTGGCCTGATTTCTGCTGAATTCCATTGAGGCCGCCGGTGGGAAACATACCGGAGACCAGGATGCCCAAGTCACTTCCAGGCCTGGGTACCAGAACCAACCATGTTTGTTTCTGCTACAGAAGAAGATAGTGTCATTAGGAACTTCATGTTTGTTCACTCCCGATGCGTGCTGCTGGGAATCTGGGTTAGAGTCAAATCTGTATTTGATGATGTGGGCGAACTCCTTGACTGTTTGTTTCTAGAATTGCTAAATATTTCCAGATGTCAGTACAACATGTATGCCACGATGCTGTGATTGGCGCAGTCCGTGCTGAAAAAAATTTTTTTCAAATAAGCAAAATGCATAAGATGAAATTAAATCTCCCTGTCTGTCTGGAAGCCACCATAAAGATCCTGCATTATTTACCAACCACAAGAGCTTTTCCTTGGCTGGGGCATGTGATCCTCCTAGCCCTTTTTCCAGCTGCTCAAACACACTTTGGCAGAGTTACTCCTAGCTGCAAATACCAGGATTACCCTATTCCCGTTCAGCGGTTCAGTGACTTGGCTCCCAGAGAAAAAGCAAAGGCAATTTCAGAATTCTGCTAACTCCCCAGATGGAACTAAATAATGGTCCCGACCTCATGGGGTTGTTGTGAAGATGAAAGGAGATGTGTAGAAAGCATCTAGTACAGCGCCGGGCACCTAGGGAGGTCTTGGTCAAGGTCATCTTTTTTCCTTAGGAGGCCATGTGATTCCCTACGGATTATCACATCAGCTGGGCCCTCTGGGGTGGGTTTGTCTGCAGTTGAGAAATTGATCGAGAGTCTCCAGGAGGCTATGTAAGAAAAGAAATGGGTAGAAAGAACAGCAGTTAAGGAAGACCTAAGTTTGAATCCTAGCTTTGCTTCTTCCTCTCTGAGTTTTGCTGAGTCTCAATGTTTTCATTTGTCAATGGGAAGAATGCCTTTCTCAGCGGGCCGTTGGGAAGACCAAGTAAGAACAAGGGCTAATGGTAAATTATCAAGCAGCAATTATTATTATTACTGTGACCTCCCTCACTTCTTTTTTTAAAATAATTAATTAATTAATTAATTTTTCGCTGCGTTAGGTCTTCGTTGCTGCTCGTGGGCTTTCTGTAGTTGCGGCGAGCAGGGGCTACTCTTCTTTGCCGTGAGCAGGCTACTCATTGCGGTGGCTTCTCTTGTGGAGCACGGGCTCTAGGTGCGCAGGCTTCCGTAGTTGTGGCACGTGGGCTCAGTAGTTGTGGCGCACGTGCATAGTTGCTCCGTGGCATGTGGGATCTTCCTGGACCAGGGCTCGAACCCGTGTCCCCTGCATTGGCAGGCTGATTCTTAACCACTGCGCCACCAGGGAAGTCCCCTCCCTCGCTTCTTGTAGTGAGTTTTCAGGAGGGCATCGCATTCTCAGATATCTTCTTGGGTGTTACAAAATTGCTTTACTGTAGGTCCTGACCTACATTCATTCATTCATTCATTTATTCATACATACATACATTCATTCATTCATCCAACAAATATTTGTTGAGTACCTGCTATGTTCTGTGTGCTAGAAATACCACAGTCAGCGAATGAAACTCTTGCCTTTATGGATATCATATCCTAGTGAGAGGAGACAGACGGTCACATAAACTTAAACATATGGGAGGTACAGATACCTGTGCAGGTGGTCAATGACAGGTTCATTAGGGAGATTCAGGGTCTGACTTCGCCAAGCTCAGGGAGCCAGCGACCTAGGAAATCCATGATCTTTATGCCTACTCAGACTTTTCCTAGCTGGGCTGATTTGCTGGTGCTCACACTTGAGGTCCTTCCCCCGGTCCTGTTGGGCCTTTACCTCCCAGGCCCAGCAAGCTCTGTTGCTCTGTGGCTCCTCAACGTCCACTTTGCTCCCCTTCTGCATGAAGGACACTTCTGGAGCTTTTATAAGAACATCCAGCTTCTCTTGATAACCTGGGAAGCTAAATAGTGCTTCTGGCTGTGAGGAGGACATAGCAGAGGGTTCTGATTCTCCATCCCAGACCCAGACACTGCCTTCACGTCTCGCTCAGGCATCCCTCAGACTTGTCAGGTGCCTTCACCCTGTTGTGTCTTGGTTAACACTGTTCTGTTAGCCTAGCATCTCTCTTCTCCACCTCTAAATTCTATCCATCTGCCCAGGTTCCTCTCAGATAATCCCTCTGTTCCAGAGAATGCGAGCTACCCCCAATATCCATTCTCCTCTGATTCTGGTGGTCATAGAACCCCTGAGGTTGAACGGGGCACACAGCTAAACGTGCAGTGCTTCCCAGACTTCCTGAAACTCGATGTAGCTCCTTGACCAGGAACTGGCTCCTTCCCACCTGTCTTGCTGGCAGGAACGTGAACTTGGTATTAGGACTCCGTATCTTGGCAGAGCAACAAGAGGGAAGGTGCCTGGGTCCTTGACATGGTACGGCTGCTCCATCAGCCTTGGGATATTGATGTTCAAGCAATAATCTGAGAAAAAACTAAAGTTCTCTCTTTCTTTTTTAAAAGCTAGTTATTTTTTTGTTTTAATTTTTTATTTTATATTGTAATATAGTTGATTTACAATGTTGTGTTAGTTTCAGGTGTACAGCAAAGTGAATCAGTTATACATATACATATTGATATATCCATTCTTTATCAGATTCTTTTCCCATGTAGGTTATTACAGAATATTGAGTAGAGTTCCCTGTGCTATACAGTAGGTCCTTGTTGATTACCTATTTTATATATAGTAGTGTGTATATGTTAATCCCAAACTCCTAATTTATCCCACGCCCACGCTTCCCCTTTGGTAACCATAAATTTGTTTTCAAAATCCAAAAAAAAAAAAAAAGAAGAAGTAGATGTGAGACTCTAGTTGCCTTTTATCAAGCTAGATATCAGAGAAATTTTTAAAAATATATAAAGTAAGGCAACTCTTTTCAGTACAAGTTTTTGTTTTGGAAAATACACTTATTTTCATTACGTTTTTAAAAAGCTAGTTATTTTGGTTTTCTTTAGAGAACCAACTCTGATATCCTAAAGACTCATCCTGAGGAGGATGAGTCCCTACCTGCCTTTTCCTATATATCCTGAACATGTGTGCTTTCACCTCCACTAGAGCCATACTTTGGCTCTGTTTGGAAACCAGAGATTTGTATGAGCTTATGGTTCCTTGACAATGCGAGCCCTGAGGGAACTTGAACCTGTCTTGTTAAATGTGTACCCCTCCCAGTATCCACCACAGCACTTTGCCTTTATCCTTCATGTACTTAATGAATGTCTGCTCAGTGAAGTTTTGGTGAATGAGGAATGATTCTCTGCTTCTTCTGGACTAAAAATATGCTTTCTCTAAATCATCTCTGTCCAATAGAAATATAACGCAAGCCACATATGTAATTTCAAATTTCCTTGTAGCTGCATATAAAGAAAATGCAAAAGCAAACTGGTGAAATTCATTTTAGTTATATGTTTCATTTAATCCTATATATTCACATGTTGTCATTTTCATAAGTAATCGATATAAAACATATTACCAAGAATGTTTTTACATTCTTGTTTTCCATGCTAAGCTTTTGGAATCTGGTGTGTAATTTGCATTTTCAGCCCATCTCGGTTGGGACCAGCCATGTTTTAAGTGCTCAATGGCCACCTGTGATAAGTGGCTTCTGTCCTGGACGGCACAGCTCTGGGGGGCCCTGAGCCACCCTGGACATGTCGGGGAGACTTGGATGGGCTGGAAGAGCACAGAGGGGATACTGAGAGGCAGAAACGAGGCTTCATAGAGCTTGCCCAGCCCGGGGCTCTGTGATACACTAAGACTCAGAGAGTCTTAGTAACTGTTGAGTGACTTCAATGTGGAAAGATTATTGTGGGAAGAGAAAGAACCACTGACAAAATGAAAGAAGAGGTGGAGTCAGGACTGGGGGGGGACTTTGAGAGGAGCACTGGGGGCCATCAAAGGCTTCCGGTAGAAGCCGAGCTCTGCCATATCTAACAATGTATTAAAATGAGGCCCAACCTTGTCCAAGAGACATTATGGCACGGGGATGGATTTTCCACCACTGCTGCCTGTGTGACCCTGGCTAATCCATTTCAATTCTCTGAGCCTCAGTTTCCTCAGGAAACCCCCCCCAGAAGCAGCAATCTGTGGGCCTAGAACAATCTCTTCAAGGGAGCTGGATTCCCAGTAGCATGGTAATGAGAAGCTCCACAGACGATCTCTGACGAGTTCTAGGGCCACCAGCCATGGCAGGCTCCATGGATGCCCCATAGGAGGAATTTTTTTCTTGGGTCTTTGAAGCAACAGGTGGTTTCCAACCAAGGGATCTGGCCGAGGAAGGGTTGATTCTGCAGAAAGGGAAAATTCAGAGACTGAACAAGGGAGGGGCAGCCCTCACACAGGGGGAAGGGCGCGGGCAGTTGTGGAACACAGGAGGCAGGAGAGAGACCTTGCCTTTCCTCTTACTCCTCAGTTTCCTTCGTGGGGCTCTGCCATCTATGAGGAATTCTGAGTACACGGGGCATGAAATACCTCAGCAGCCCAGGCTTGGCCTATACAAGGGAGAAATGAAGAATCATGGCCCTCATACAGATCATTTGAGGGGGAAGCAAAATCATCCCCAAGAACCCCCTTTAAGACCTCAGCTTTCCTGTATCTTGGCCTTCATTTATCCAGGTAATAACCTCGGCTTTCTATATTTAACTTCCCACACATAGATCTGGTCATAAAGGATGTGGGATGCGGCCAATTTGGAACTGATTTTAGGAGGGGGAACAGGTCTGATGTCCCAAAGCTCAAGGTTCCAGTCGCTGGAATATTCCAGGGAATAACGGAAATCGTGGTCACAGTGATGGTTTGAGAACATTTGCGTGCCTGATTCACCAGAGAATCTTAGAGACTTATGACTTTGTACTTGGGATGCTGCCAGTCTTTCTGGAAGGGCTGTGCTTTGGGATGAAAGCAGCTGAGGAAATAAAAGTGTTAGGTCAGGACCAACAGCCTGATGCAAAATTCCCAGGCCAGCGTTGTGAATAAGTCGGCCAACCCCCAGGCCAAGTGTATCCTTGATGGAAAACTCATTAATTCTCAAGGAGGAAGTATGTCATTGGATGGAGTTCCTTCTTGTCTCCCCAGCTTGTAGAAACAGCTGGACTTGTAAAATTTTTCCACATAGAATGCTGGTCCTTTAAGACCCAGCCTTGGCCACATGTGTCTCAGTGTTTCCTGGAAGTGATGCTTTCCTTGGATGGCCCCATCAGGGATGAACGAGGGGGTTTCTGCTGTGCATCTGGAGTGGCTCTTGGTACAAGCAAGGTGCTCCACAGATGAGTGCGAGGAGAAGGCATTTGTGATGCTCACCTCTGAGCAATTAGGGGAAAGAGGCCCTTGACTCCTCCCACTTCCTCCTGCCTGCATTCTCCAGGCCTGGTTTGCCCACAGGGCACCGAAGCCCACCTTTCTTGCCAGAGTCTTAGTACTGTTTTCCTTAGTGCTGTTTTGCTTAGTACTGTTTTTCTCACAAAAGAGAGAAAATCCAACAGACCTGATAAACATATTCATTCTAGAGTGTTAAGGATTTAACGCTTCACCCTGGTCCGGAGCAGCCTGGGCTAAAGCTTCAGAGCTTAACCAGCTGGGTCTGAATCGGGATTCTGCCCCCTACTAGCCGTGAGGCCGTGGGCAATTTACTTTGCTTCTCTGAGCCTTAGTTTTCTCTTTCATCTGAAAAACAAAAATGCTGTTCCTTGTGTTTATCATCGTTTCAAGTAGAGGTTCTTAACCTGAGTCCAAAGATGAGCTCCAAGAAACGTCCACAAATATTCTATATGCCTGGTACACTTTTATTTTTGCATATGTGAATTTTCCTTCAGAAAACGTTCGTTAGATTCTCAAAATGGCATTTGACACTTGCTCCCCTCTTCCCCCAAAAAAGCACCACCAGATTAAAGATGACAGCTGTAAATGATACATAAAAAAATTTTTACTTAAACGTTTAAAAAGCAAAAAAAAAAAAATGCTAATGATTTTTATAGCTACTTCCAGGGTTCATAGGATTAAATGAAATGATGGACAGTAAGCTCTTAGCACAATGGTAGGCATGCTGCAAGCGCCCCAGTGCTGGATGCTGGGGTAAGATTTTGAAACGTAGAGACATAATTTTCTCTTTTGCCTTCCAGAGTATATAACCTTTTTTTTTTTTTTTTTTTTGGCTGCGTTGGGTCTTTGCTGCTGTGCGCGGGGCTTTCTCTAGTTGGGGCAAGCGGGGGCTACTCTTCGTTGCGGTGCGCGGGCTTCTCACTGCGGTGGCTTCTCTTGTTGCGGAGCACGGGCTCTAGGCTTGCGGGCTTCAGTAGTTGTGGCACGCGGGCTCAGTAGTTGTGGTGCACCAGCTCAGTTGCTCCGCGGCATGTGGGATCCTCCTGGACCAGGGCTCGAACTCGTGTCCCCTGCATTGGCAGGCGGATTCCCAACCACTGCGGCACCAGGGAAGCCCCTGTCATAGGCAATTTTAAACAAAATCTGTGATAAAATAGTCCTCCCCACAAAAAATAATTTTGTTTTTCTAAGTTCTAAACTATCGGTACAGTTACTGTTGAGTTTCAGTAAAATATATGTTAATGTTTTAGCATATTTTTACTGCTTATCCTTTAATGAACACTGTATTCTCTGTGGAAAGTGCTTTGGAGATCTCCCAGGTATGTCTTTGGCCTCCCAACACATGCTTATCCAGCTACACATTTCATTTCAAGAGTAAATGCATAATGATCTGGAACCATCCATGCTCTCTTTGGGTGCTGTTCGTGTCTCCAATTTATTGTAAAGGAATTTACAATAAATTCCTTTTTAAAAAAAAATGGTATATCAATTTAATGGATTATTATGCAATTATCGACAAGAATAAAGTAGATCTCTAGATACTGATATAAAACAATCTCCAATACATAGTGTTAAATGAAATAAGCAATATACAGAACATTTAAAAATATTTTTAAAAGTTATGTGGCTGTTTATGTATGTGTAAAGAATGATAGTACGGTGATTGTAAAGATAAGGACGTATGCTTGAACTACTTCAGTTCTGTCGTTTTATGTGACTACTTGAAGATTTTGTTTATGTTAAAAATTGAGCACAGTGAAGCAGAGTGTGAATTGCGAGGTGTAATATTTTTGTTTGGTAAGTGAGAATTTTAGTTCATACATGAAATATTTTACTGAATCTGAATAATATTTCGAATGCTGACATTTCTTTTTCTTTCTGCATTGTTTTGTTCATTTTAAAGCTAAAGAATGCATCAAGAGGGTAATGGCTATTACTGATTATTATGTGATTCTTAGATGAATAATTTTGTGGTATAGAGAAAGGCGTTTTAAAAAATGATTTGCGCTGGGTGTCTGTTACATTGTATGCCACCGATTTTTAATCAGAACTTGCAAATGCTTTTCCGGTATTATTTTTATTTTATCCTTACAAGATTTGCTCAGAGGAGCAATTTAATCAACATTTGTAAATCGGTCACCTTTGAGGCCATTCCAACAGGAGCACCCACCGTATTAATCCTACCGACCTCCTACTCATTCCCTTTTCTAACAACAATAAGCTTCCTACTTAACTGTTCCTGCAACTCCTAGGGAAAAAACCCTTTTATTCTAGAGATGAAAGGATAAACATAACGTGCGTTTGAGGCAGCATCTCAGGACGGTGAAGGAGCGTCATGGATGGGAAGCCGTCCCTGTTTTGGTGAAGGGAGAATTTGCAGAGCTCAGGATGGAATTTCAGAACCGGAAGTAGAACGCTGAACTCCTTCTTGGTGGGAAAAGGGAGTGGAAAGAGGAGACCAGGAATCAAGGCTCTGAGGCCCTCTCTCAGGTTTCCCTGTGATGGATCCTGTTTTCCTGCAAGTGGGCGGGGCTGTGCTTGGCCACTCTGTTGCACAGGAAAGCAGCACACTTCACACGACTCACTGGTAGGTCCTGATTCAGCCCCTCCCCTTGGTGACTCATGCATCCTAGAATTATCAAGGACCTCTCCCCACCTCCACCTGGGACTTCATCAGTGGAGGCATCCTCCTGCAGCAAAGTGTCCCAGCTGATGGACTGAGGCATGTACCAGATGGATTTTAGCTGAGCCGATATAGTGTGACTCGCCCACCTCCTTGAGCAGCCCGGGGCCCTGGGCTGTGAGATCAGCTTCGAACAGCAGCTTCCCAATCTCCGCCGGGCCACATAGATGCATTCTGCACGTGTGCTGTCTTGTGCAAAAGGTCACGAAGCACTGCCTCAGGGGCAAAGACAATGCTATTCCTGGCTGTTTGGAAAGAAATGGATCTGTTATGTGCAGAAAAGAAAAAGGTGGTTTGACCTGTTTCATTACCTGATGAAAATTACCTGGTGGTGCTATTGCTTCCAGATTAATTGGAGTGTTTTGCAATTCGGCATCCTGTGGGGAATGCTGGGCTCGCTGAAAACGCATCCCCCTTGTGTCGGGAAGCTCAGCAATTGTTCTCCAGCTTGGGTCGCTGTATTTTTTTTTTTTTTTTTTTTTTTTTCTGTTTCCACCCACAGCCTCTCAAGGCTTTGGGAAGTGCTCAGAGTTACAGCAATGCTGGACACATGGCCGTTTTTTTTCTTCCCGAAACAAAGGGAAGGCGTTGGGTCTTTGGTGCCCTGTGATGCATGCCATCTAAGAGATAGCATAATAAGATGATTTGGGCCCCTGTTTCTGGAAAGATGGGTACCACCTGTGTCTGAGGGTGATGGTGACAGTTTACAGCACTTGTCAAATTGTGACATAGGAGTGAAACACAAGTGAATAATTCTTTTTGGGGGATTTGCAGCTGTTGATTAAACCATCCAGACTTCATTCACAGTCGGTTGAGATTTCATATTCTCTTTCCATGTGTAATGAATGAAGTGCATTCAGCCAACAAATATTTATTGAATGTCTTCTGTATCAGGCACAGGGCTATGTGCTGAACATGCTTTACTCAATAAGACAGTGAGAAAAGCTGTTATAGAGGCCAAAGGAAATCCTGTAAACAAAAGCTGAAGGTGTTTTGAAGTTATCTGAAGGTGGTTATTGAAAGGAAAATGTGTAATAGTGTCTGTCTTCCAGGTTTGTAGGTATGTCTGGCTTAGTTCTCTCTAAACTCATGGGCCCTCTCTAACATTTGCAGAGTCCAGGGCAGGGGTACAAATCGAAACCAACGTTTGTCCAAATATTGAGGAATATAAATCAAGCCTACGAATAGTTACATAAAATCTGCTTTTTCCTCTTCCTTTAAAAAAATATACAGAAAGACAAAATTGAAAAGCTGTAATGTTTCCATGACCAAAAGTTGGCAGCATCAAAGATGACCGAATTGGGACTTCCCTGGTGGCGCAGTGGTTAAGAATCCACCTGCATATGCAGGGGACACGGGTTCGAGCCCTGGTCTGGGAAGATCCCACATGCTGCGGAGCAACTAAGCCCGTGCGCCACAACTACAGAGCTTGCACTCTAGAGCCTGCGAGCCACAACTACTGAGCCCACGTGTCACAACTACGGAAGCCCGCACACCTAGAGCCCGTGCTCCGCAACAAGAGAAGCCACCGCGATGAGAAGCCCGCGCACCGCAACGAAGAGCAGCCCCCGCTCGCCACAACTAGAGAAAGCCCCCGCGCAGCAACGAAGACCCAACGCAGCCAAAAATAAATAAATAAATATATATATTTAAAAAAAGAAAGATGACTGAATTAATTACTCTTGCACGTGTTTAAATGTTCTTTTGTTTCATTTGAATGAGTAACAAAATGAAGACACACATAATTTATAATTATTTTACATTTATTTCCTTAATTTTTTGCCTTCATTTCAACATGATCACAAATCTTGTCATTATAGTGAACATTTTCACATCATTTTGTTCTATGGACAGCAATGAGCTAGAGGATTTAAAAAACGTAAGTGTATTTAAAATATGCAAATTTTGAATATATTTTCATCAAAAATGTGAAAGAACACATAAAATATTTAAAATAATATTTTCACATACATTTTCAAAGAAAGTTATTTTTCTCCTAAGTTATGAAATTAAAAATTGAAAAGCAAAATAGAAATTGTAATTCATAACATGTAAAAAATGTTAAAACCAAATTTCTTAAATAAAACTGAATTTTAAATGTCATTTTCTGAAAGTTAAATCTTATTAAATATCCTTGTAAACTATACTTCGCATTGCTAGCATTCAACTCTCACCTAGTTGCTAATACAAAGGATCCATGTTCTGCATCAGACATGTTACATTTAGACCTACATAGACACCAGCTGAAGGGTGGTGGGGATTGTGAGCTATTGCACCGTGTTCCTCAGCTGCCATGTGTGATCCTTGCGAATACCATGTTCATTCTTGAGCATCTCCGGGAACAGGAATGGGAACAGGAATTGGAATAGGAAGAGAAGCAAGGAAACAGATGAGTAGGTCTACTGGGAAATGATAATTTCTGATGCAAGAGTCTGTTCAGTCACACCAGCCGAGGGGAAAGAGTTGACATGTTAATCTGTCTTTGCTCTCACCTGTCTGCATCTGTGGCTCAAACCCTCTCTGTGCTCTGAAATACCATCCTGTCTCATGTCAGCAGCCACAGTGCAACCCACAGGCCCTCATGGCACTTGGAAGCAGAGGGTTTCTGTTTTCTTCCCAGGGACATAGGGCAGAGAAGTGATGGAGAAGCGGTTTCCTGGGGCCTGAGCACTGTTAGTTACAGGAGTGGATGTTTAGGGTCATGAGTGAGGCTTTGTCAGCACGACGCGCGGATCCCAAGTGACTGAAGGGCCCAGGTGAGCGTTTTTTTTTTTGTATTTATGAGTGTGGAGCTGTCTAAGCCACAGGGCTCAGAGCAGAGTCCCTGAGTCTCCTGGTAGTGCCAATTGCTCATATGGGACAAGATCTATCGACATTTTCCCACTCAGGGGTGACTCTTCTTACCTTCTGCTGGCTGCTCTATCCCAGCTCTGCCCAGCCCACTTCCGGGTGGGCTCTGGGCATGGCCTGCTCCACGGTTCATTTCTGTCCTGGCCAGCTCTTAGAGAGCTGGCACTGAACTAAAGGCTGTGCATTTGGCCCTGAAGAAGAGCATCCTTTTGTAGCTGGCAGAAAGTTGCAATATGCACAGGCCTCGTAGAGAGGCACACTCATTTCTCCAGGAAGCCGCTGTCTTGATGCCGTCTCAAGGCCGGCTGTAGTATGTGGGCTCTCTGGCTGCAGCAGAATATCTATTCTCACCTCATCTCCAGGCTGGCACTGACCAGTGGTGTGAGTGAGGGGTGCACTGATTCCCAGGGGCGCTTTGGTGGTGAAATTTACAGATACGATTACAGTGCTGTGTCTTCATCTGGCTGGCTGCTGATTTCAAAGCGGAACTGGAATATTCTGCACTGCATGTGAAAAAGAAGTGATGTTTCATTGAAATACAGGGGAATAATAATGGGAATGATAGTGGTAACCAACAGCATTTATCAGGTGTCTTTGCTGTAGGTCCTGCAGAGAAGGGAATGCAGGTTAACCAGTCAGCCAGGTCTACAGTGAGATAGTGACAGGCCAGGTATATTTACAACCACCAAGCCCTCTTTTTGCTCTCAGCTGGCCCCTTAGCCCCCGTTCCCCCTGAGAAACCTGCTCAGTGGTGTTTCATCCTGACTTCATCTGAGGCATGTCTGACCTTGCCTTTGCCCTCTGTGTTCCTGACCCCATTTCCTAGCTGCCGTGTCTTCCTTCCCCCAGCACCTGAGTTCTGTTATTTTATTGCCCACCTGATAACTTCACCTGGACTTCTGATTCCTCCTCCGCTGACCGTGGTTGTCCCAGTAGCTTCCCCTCCCCTCCCGGCCCCCCCCCCGCCAAGGATATAAGGCAAAAGATATGGAGAAGAGGTTTGAACTTCTTCCTGGGGGTCTGACAGATGGAGACAGCCATTCTCGCCTAGAATGAGCATACAAGCAAAATTTCAAAACAAAATGAATGCATGAGTCCGTGGTAAGGTCCACACAACATTTGGGGGGCATGTTCACATAACCGAGGGTCCAAGAATTCCACAGCCAGCCCCTGCAGGGTGAGGTGAGGGCTGGTCCCACTTGCTCTCTGATCACCTTGGCAAAGTCTTCCAATTTGGAAAGACTCCAAGGCTCTCACAATGAAAACATGTGACTGTAATACCTCCTGCTATTCATTTGTCTCCTCTGTAAATTGAGCTTCACGCCTGGTGAAATTAGGTATGTCTAACACCACATTCAGACTCTATTTAAGTTGTGCTGTAATACAGTGGTTCTCGAGGAGACCCCATTTCTCTGGTTTCATCGATGTTTTGGTTGGACTTTATTTTTAAAGTGCCTTAGCCAAAAGCGTCTTCTCACAGAAACAGCAGGTCCATTTCAATTCAATATTTCACTTTGGACAACTGCTGGACTCCGTTTAACACCCCATGCTGGAACTTGGTCTCCCCGGGACCCACGTGCTTCACACCCATTAGCATCCGAGGGTGCCATGGTAGACAGATTGAGGCCAAGGGGAAGGTGGATCCCTATGGCTGCACTGCAGGGCAGCCAGCTCTGCAGACCAGAAAGCCGGTGCCTGCAAACGGTTGTAAATGGTGCTTTGCAAGCCATATGCTGCCTGAGACTGTATTTGCATTGCGATACGCGGCATCTTGTTATCAAACACGGCAAGACACAACACTCGTGGGTGGGAGATAGCAGCCCCAGTGAGCGCCAGAGTTTCCTGTGTCCACCTGATGTTGCCCGGGTGTTTAGTCTGGCAAAAACTCAGACCGGAGAGTCATTTTGGGGAAACGTGACAATATCTTGTGTCGTGGTGGTTTCAGAATGTAAGGAGGCTCTCTTTGCACTCCAAAGCAGAAAAATATTTGGACTTCTGCTGCCTGGCTAGATTATTCCTCCAGGAACTGGTGGAGGCCTTCAGCCCAAGCCCAGTTTAGCTTCAAGGGCTTCTCTGGTGAAGGGTCTTACAAAGCTGAAGTCCTGGGGTGGGGTTGGGGGCAGCTTTGAGACCCATCTGTGAAAAGATGTGGCCAAGACAGTGCAGGAGAGGCTAACCTGGAGCCCAGGGGTGCCTGGTGGCCTGCTTCCCTCGGGGGCTGGCTGGGCATCTGGCAGGGTCCTGACCGCCGGATGCACAGTCGCGTTGGATCGGCAGTGGGTATCACTTAGCATCGTTGCTCTACCTGAATCATTGTTCTGTGACTCTGGGGTGCTCTCTCCTGTTACAGGCTCAGTAGAGCTAAAGTCCTAGTTCAGGTTAGCCTGTGGCACAGGTGAGACAGAAAAGCCCTTTCTCTGGCTGGAAGGCAGCCACTCCCACCCAAGCCTGGGAAGCCAGAGAGGCAGAGGGGGAGACCCTTTTCCTGTGGCCTGGCTGTACCCACCTCCAAATCACATGGATTAGGTAGGTAGGAGATCTGTACGGTCAGTCAGAAGGTAAGCGCAGGCTTGTTCTTCTGGAAGACCTGAGTTTAAGTCTCATGTCCCAGTTTTTTTGCTTGCTGTGCTGTGCAGCCTGGGGAAAATTACTTAACCTCTCTGAGCCTCAGGTTCCTTATCCCTAAAATGGACAGCTGATATAAGAAGTAGTCTGGCTCATCATAGGAGCTGAGTGAATGGTGGTTGCTTTCCCTCCTTCTCCGCCTTTGAGTTGGCCGAGGCCCATGGGCAACACGGTCCCTCCATCTCTCAAGTGCGTTCCTGTTCATCACAGACCCACACCAGGAGGGGAGGATCTTCAGCTACCATGTAATTCACAAGGACAGCACTGCCTCTCTTTGAGGACAGGCGTGGCTCAGGCGTCCACTTGTCACCTGATTCTCTCTTTGCCAGCCCAGCTCAGAGTCCGTAGCCTCTCTCAGTGGTTGGCGACCTGGAGTGCCCGTGACCTCACCCCCTCACAGGGGGCCGGCTCATCCACGGGCAGCAGAGCTGGGTTTTCTGTCGGTCTGCACGGCACTTGGCTTTGTCAGTACGTGTCATCGTATCCTTCTCCCCTCCCCTGAACCCCCATGCCTGCCCGGGGGTAGAAAGAAGGAGAGCTTCCAGTCTCCCTGACCTCAGTTAAAATCTCAGCTCTGCTAGTTATTAGCTGTGCAGTGGCAGGCATGTCCCTGAATTCCCAAGTCCCAGTATCCTGATCTGTAAAGCAGGGATATTAATTCCTTCTTGGCAGGAATGTGTTGTAAATATCAAAGGCAGTGAAGTATCTGGCATATGGGAGGCATTCGATAATAATATCCTTGTTATTCAGAGCAATGTTCTCATGCCCTTAAATCATTTTCTTTAAATAATTAGAACAGTGGTTCTCAAACTGTGGCCCCTGGGCCAGTAGTAGCATCAGCATCACCTGGAACGTGTCAGAGATGCACATTCTCAGGAGCTGCCTAGGGGCGGGGGACCCACGATCTGTTTTCACAAGCCCCCCAGGGGATTCTGATGCACAACAGAGTTGGAGAGCCTCTGAATTAGAATATCTTTCAAAACCTCTCATCGTTCAAAGTCATTTGTTTGGCCTGCTTGATTATGCTCACTGTTTCCTGGATGTGGTTTGGGAGGGGTTACAACTCGACGGCCATTGAGACTGGGTTACTACTTCCGAGCTGGGATGGGTAACGCCTGCCTGGATGCAAGAGAAGGGCTCCAGAATCCTTGAGCCCCATACTCCTCTTGGTGTAGATAAGAGTCTTTGATTAAGGGATCAACATCTGGGCCTTGCTTTTCATCCCCCCAACACACACACACACACACACACACACACACACAGAGACACACACACACACACACACACACACACACACACAGGGAGGGCTGCTTTTCCTTCGCTGGGTAGCAGAAGTGTGCAGACCCTGTGCTGATCTGTTCTCTTTGAGCCCGAGCAAAGCTACTTCCTCTCATCTTGGTTCTAGTTGCTGTGGAAGGGACGGCCAGAGCGTTGTGGATAGGTGGTTACCCAGGTATGCTGTGAGGTGTATTCCATGCGTGGATGCCTCCAGCGTGGCCAGACCAACGCTTTGCCTGAGCACAGACCGCACTATTAGTACCGTATGGAGGCTGTAATCGTAGGGGAAACCTGATGCCTTGGTGTTGCCGTGTTCCGTCAAGCCATCTTCCAAAAGATGTGCCGATTTCTTTCATGTGGTTTGTTACCATCCTGCTCACGGAATTATTGAATGAGGGGCATATCCAGGCAACTGACATAAATAGCACTTGACTTTGAGGTCTATGCCCAGCTGCCCTTCCTGAGGGCCTACTGGGTGCCAGTCACTTCACCAGAAGCGTGAAGTGTTTAGAGTCTGGGATGGCCTCTGTTCTGAGAACAAGATATTTCAAACAGCTACCCGGAGTTTTTCAAATATCCAGGTATTTGGTGTCATAAATGAACTTGGTCTCAGTGTGAGTCCTTAACGTTTCACCCCTCTTTTTGGAGCTATTGTGATTTTGGAACGAGGCAGATCTGGGTGTGATTTCAGCTCTGCCACTCACTAGCTGTGTGACCTGGGGAAAGTTACTTAACGTCTCTGAGCCTCAGTTCCCTTATCTCTCCAATGGAGATAAGAATCCTTGCAGAGCTGTTGGGAAGATTACAAGAGATCTATAATACGGTGCCTGGCACATGGTAGATGATCCATAAGCTGTAGCTGTTATTGTGGGGTTTGCCTCTGGGCAAAGCACTGGAAAGATAATATATCTCATCCCACGGAAAAATAACTTTGAAGTAACTGTTTCAAAATTTTAATGGAAGAAAGATGATAAAAGATTTCAGAACTAGAAAGCAGAGGTCCTTCCAGCAATGTTTGGGCTTCTTATTTCTTCATTCATCACAACATACCCCCCAGTAAGTCCCATAGGGCACTCCTTCCGGACACCAGGTGAGGGATGTGTGCCCGCAACTGGGCCCTTGAGCCACCTTCCAGCCTGTCAGCTGACTGCGGAACCCACTCAAGATGCCGAGCTGGGCTGCCGTTTCCTCCAGGAAACGTTCGCCTGGAACTGATAATGCCAGGAGCTTTGGCCAGGCTGAGTCAAGAGTTCTAAGAACTGGTTCTTGACTTTTCACTGTGATCTCATAGGTCAGGTCGTTCGAACCCTTTGGGGTGGATAGAGTTGTCCAGATGAAAAGACATGTGAGACAATGTCCAGAGAGTTCCACGGGCTTTGCAGGAGAAAGGCATTGGAACAGGGTGACTCTGCCTCAGGCTGAGGGCTCAGACGCAGGCCTGGCCCAGGGTGGGTGTTTGTAATTCCCGAGGGCACTCAGCAACTCAGGTGCTTTGAATGCAGAGTTAGGAATTAGGTGAAATCGAATGGGCTATTCTTAAATATTAAGCAGAGCGGCAGAATAAACTTGTAAAACCTTTTAGATTCTTTTCATCAGGGTGACCATTTTTTCTTTCCTTGACACTTTTTTTGGCCTGATTTTTATCGTGGTAAAATAAACTTAACATAAAATTGACTTTTTAAACCATTTTAAAGTGCACAGTTCAGTGGCACTAAGTACATTCACATTGTCGGGCAGCCATCACCACCATCTACCCACAGAACTTGATCGTCTTCCCAAACTGAGACTCTGTCCCCATTAAATATTAATTCCCTTCCCCCTTTCTCCCAACCCCTGGTAAACACCATTTATTCTACCAAAACTTTTGTAAAGACCAAAGGAGGCTTCTGGAAGAGAGTAGAGTGTGCTTCCAACAATCCCTTCCCTCAACAAGACATTGAAGAACTCTGTCTTCTTAATATAGGACCTTTGACCCGTCAGATGTAGCAGCAAAACAAAGGCTTGAACATGTGCGGAAATATTTTGCCCCTTGGAGTAATCGTGCGTGCCTTTATTTTGCCTTTGCTGAAAAGAGCAATATAACGTTTAGAAAAGAACACTTGCAAAGAAGAAAGACTTGGAACCAACCACCGTCTTCCTGAGTTGTTGACAGCTGTTATTCAGTGGAAGCCTCAGTGGAAACAAAGAAATATTGCAGCATTGTTTTAACACGAACATTTGAAGTGGCTTCCTTCCAAAGCTTGGCTGATTTAGGTACCTGGGATCTGAGGCCAGAGCCTCCTGTGCCGTCTTAACTTTTCCCCTATAGCGATTGTTGATGCAGCTGTGGAAGAGTCTGGTGTGTGTCCTGAATCTGCAATTGCTTCCTTTGCTTGGAGTCAGATGTTTTTAAGCAATGTCACTGTGTCTTCCTGATGCGTTGCCCTCTCCATTTCTAGGTTATCTCTGTATCGAGGAAAAGCAGGTTTTTCACTGTTGAGAAGATTCTCCAGGCTTTCTCAGAATCCTAGTGGCAGGGGTGGCCAACGTCTCAATTTTAGTGAAAAACCACTGAAATATGAAGATAGGAGGAATCTGGGGGCATTTAAGAGAAATTGAAAAAGTTACCCCCCAAGAAGGAGTGTACCTCGACATCATCAGTTTTCTTTTTTAAAAAAATGGGCGACAGTCTCTAGGTTCATCCATGTTGCTGCAAATGACATTATTTCGTTCTTTTTAATGGCTGAGTAGTATTCCATTGTCTATATGTACCACATCTTCTTTATCTGTTCCTCTGTCGATGGACACTTAGGTTGCTTCCATGTCCTGGCTATTGTAAATAGTGCTGCAGTGAACATTGGGGTGCATGTATCTTTTTGAATTATGGTTTTCTCCGGATAGTACAGCAGAAACTAACACAACATTTTAAATCAATGATACTCCAATAAAAAATCTTTAAAAAAAGAAAATTGGCCATGTGCAGTTGGCCTGTTTAGAGCCCTCCATGCCGTGTCGCAGACCTGCTCACCTGGCCTGGCTGCTGACTGACCGTATGCCCCAGTGAGTCATTTCATGGCTCATTGTTTTCCCACCAATAATGGGCTAATAACGCCTGCCCTGGTTGTACGACTCAAATAAGAAAACATGTGAAAGTGATGTGAAATCATAATGCGCTTTCCAAGTGAAATGCGACCAGCCTTTTGGTGAGCCTCATGCCAGCTGGTTGGGGCAGAGCCTCCCAACAGGGTTCCCAGCAGTCAGAGGTACGTATGGGGATGCTGACTCTGGCTGTGACTCATCTCTTGCAAATATTATCATTTCCCCAGCGGGCTGTGACAAATGACAAACCTGACTGGAGAAGTTCTGTTTGGGAGGGCCCACTGGCATTAAGAAGAGCTCAGATGGGTCCTGGGCGAGGGCTCCCGTAACACACTCACTTGAGTCATCCCGGCTCAAATGTCACTTCCTCCAGGAAGGCTTCCCTGAGTTCCAGGCACCTGGCCTGACCACACTGCATTGGGATTGCTCGTTTCATTGTCTCCCCTGCAGACCATAGATTCCATCGATCTCCATTGTATCACCAGTTCCTAGAACACTGATTGTTCTCTGACAGCCCCGCTCAGCTGCTCCTTAGCTGTGTGACCTCAGTTTTCCGATCTGGTGAATGGGAATTGAAGTTGCCCTCATGAGATTGGAGTGAGGACCGACAGAGCCCATGGAACAGAGGCACGCTGCCTGAGAGGGGCTCAGATAGGGGGCCTGTCTTATCCGAGTCGTGGAGGCAGCCTCCTGGAGGAACTGATGTCACTGAGTTGGTGTTCCTTCTCGGATTCTGGACTTATTCCTGCCACCATATTTGTTCTTTGCCAGCCCTTCCACTGCAGCTTCATCACGTAAATCCTTGATCACAGTCATGTGCCCAAACCATGCAACCTTGGGACTGAATTTTTTGAACCCATGTTCACTTATGTCACCAAATTGAGCAACAGGGTTTATAACTTTCCTTTTTGGGACAAGGACACTTGACCAATGGTTTTCAATGCAGAATTTGGGATGTGTGAGCAGCATGTAATTTTAAGTCTGAGAAAGCGTGTCTACACAGAGAGTTTTGTCGTGTTATGAGTTCCTATCAGGACACCCCTGAGGTTCCCTGTGAGAAAGTGTCAGGCCAGCCCAAATTGGCCTCATCTCAGAAGGCATGGGGACTTCAGGTCTGCACTGGGGACTTAGGAGCCCAGGACATATGATAGGGGAGAGGGGCTGCTGCCTGGGTGGGGGTCCAAAGCAAGAGAAGGCCACAGAGCGAGGGAAATTCTGAAACACTGAGAGGAGGCTTGGGGGAGATTGTGGATCTAGGGAAGGTTTGGGGACGGGACTGGGCAAGGGGCAGGGGAGGGATCTGGAGGTGTCACTTGGAGCCACGGTGTGTGTGAGGTCTGAGGGCGGCAGGGGCAGAACCACGGTCCCCAAGAGGCCACAGGGAGACCCCAGCGTGGGCAGAGGTCATCAGGAGCTGTGCGAGGGTGTGGCCACAGGATCCTTGAAAGCCATTAGCCCTCTCCCGATGCCCAAATCCCTTATATTTATTTATTTATTTAGTGTTGATTTTTAAAAAAAATTTTTTATTGGAGTCTAGTTGATTTACAATGTTGTATTAGTTTCAGGTGTACAGCAAAGTGAATCAGTTATACAGATACATATATCCACTCTCTCTTTTTTTAGATTCTTTTCCCATATAGGCCATTAGAGAGTACTGAGTAGATTTCCCTGTGCTATACAGTAGGTCCTTGTTGATTATCTGTTTTGTTTATAGTAGTGTGTATATGTCAATACCAATCTCCCAATTTATCCCTTCCCCCCCTTATCCCGAGAGAGCGCGGATATTTCTCCACACTAGGAAATTCTCCAGTGGGTGCCGGGACCCGTCCCGCTGTCCCGAATCCCTTTTAAAATGGCCCAACCTTTGCATCCACCCATGTTACCACCTCCCAGATCAAGACAGAGAATATCTCCCCTGTCCCAGCAAGTTTCTTCATACTCCTTTGCAGGGAACAGCCCTTCTATCCGCCCTAAGGTCCCCACTTTTCTGATTTCCACCACCTTTGATTAGTTTCGCCTGTTTTTGAGATCTGTAGAAATGGAATGGTATAGTCGTCGCTCTTTTGTGTTCAGCGGCTGCATCTCCTCAGAGGAAGTAGCTCTTCCTTGCATTGAGCCTCCTCTGGCTGTACCACCCGCATCTGAGCTCACTTCCCAGGGAGCCTCCTCCCCGGCACCCCTCCCCAAGCCCTGCTTCCCGCGGGACCCCTCAGTCCTTGCCCTCCGAGGATGGAATGTGGCGGCCACAGCGACAGGGCTCCCCTGACGGCTGTGTCTCCTCCTGTCCTCAGAGGAAGTGCCAAGAGCAAGAAGAGCTGGCTTTTCTTACCCCCCCAGAAGGGGAAGGTCAGGGCCTGGAAGAGGCAGGCTGGCAATGAACTTGAATACAAGCTCTATGACCTTGAGAAAATCATTCGACCTTCCTGGGCCCGAGTTTCCTCCTTCCCAAAATGAAGGGGTGGTTTGGATTAGATGCTCTTTCAGGTTCCTTTTGGTCCACAGTCTGTGGCCCCGAGTCATCCCTGCTTGGGACCATTGGTGCATCATCATCTTGTATGTGGTTCCCAAGTGAAGCATCTCAGCTGAGTGAGTGAGTGTGTTTATCCCGCCTTGAAGTTCAACATTCCTGCAGACCTAATTTATTTTCTACCCTGGGTTTGAAAAAAGACCTTTCAACAGCGGGGATTCTAGACTGGTGGAGGGCCGACCTCCCTGCATGGATTGACAAGGGGCTTTTTAAATTCCGTCTGACCTCGGGTGCCTGCCCCTACCCACAGGCAAAGGGCTATCTGGTGGTGTGCTCTCTATAGAAGGTACCAGAAATGGATGAAAGGACAATTCTGTTTGGAGAGTATTTTGATGTCTTGGTTCAGTAGTTTTAGAACATCTTCAGACTCTGAAAAATCAGTATTTTTGGATTCAGTTTCAAATGGGGCCCTCGGGTCCCATGGTGAGGAGGTAGGCTGTCTAATGGCATCTCGACCATCGGTGGCCAGCTGTGGGCCAGCCCCTGGCTGCCATGGCTCAGAGTTCACGGTCTATAAACCGGGGGAACAACCCCTGCTTTATCTTGCAGGGTTGTCCTGAGCATCAGCTAAAACACAGCCCAGAGAAAAGACATCGTTACAATGCATCTGGTGTAGTTGAGTAAACCTGGAGTTTGGTCAAAGGTTCAGCCCGGTGGTGAATTAATTCTGGCTTTTGTTTCCTGGTTCCATGCGAGCCTAGCGCTTTTAGAGGGTTCTTTCAATCCCTCTCCATCGCTGCCCTCCCTCACCTTTTCTTTTTCTCTGCTCTTCTTCTTTTCTTCCGAGCACCTCCCTTTTCTCTCACCCCTGCTGCTGGGGGGAGGAGCCTTCTACCTAACAAGCACCGCTTTCTCTCTGCCCTCCTGCACCCATGGCTCCCTCGCAGGAAATCCCCTCTGGTCCAGCCCAGGGATCTGACCCAGGCCTGCCTCTTGGTGCCAGTGTGGGGCTGCCCCAGAGGTCATGCGTGTTCCTGGCTTGTATCACTCCCAGCTGGCTTGGGATGTTAGAGCCATGGTGTCTGATGGCTAGATGGGGCTTCGATTTCTTCATGCTGAGGCCCAGACAGAGCAAGCCACCTGCCCCAGGCCCCCAGACAGCATGTCTCTGATTTAGCTTTGCATTAGCTCCTTAAGCCTGTGGTCTCTGCTCACTCCACACTCGTTTATGTGGGTTTGCTTTGTTTGAAACTCTTTGAGAATCTGGACTAAGCCTCACACAGCTACTCAATTTTTTGATCAGATTGAACAGTTAATAAATATTTGTTTCATTTAATAGAAGTCTGAAAAAATAGATGTGTCGTGGAACATGCTCTAGCATGTAAATTATTTGGGACCAGGCCTAGCCTGTGGCCATAGGGCATGGAACCCCCAATAACGCCACCGCCCCTTTTTGGTAGTACTATCAGCCATTTTGTGTAGCAGAGAAGGTCAAGGCCAAAAGTGAAGAGAAGGCAGACAGCTTCATCTCTATCCTCCGGCTTCTTCCTTTGTCTCCTGTGCTCCGAACATCCTCGAAACATTACCTGCAAGTCACTGGAGCTTTAAATCAGAATGCCAACCTGCTCTTCAATCCCATTTACCTTGCTGGCCCCCGAGGGATGGAACGTGCTGTTTTTACAGTGGGCGACATCCTCCCTAACACATCTTCTGTGCGTGACTTCACCCATGCAGCATCCCTTGCACCGATGACAAGTTCACGGATAATAGAGGCTTGGCTCTTTACCCCTTCATGAAGTCATTTGGTTCCCAGCTTTCAAAACTCAGAATCAAAACATAACCAAAGCACGAGGGAACATTTTCTGAGTTTAGCATGACCCCCGGGCTCTTGGTGAATGTGTGGAGCCCGACAGCCGCCAAGGAACCTCACTGTGCCGGATCATCAGCTAAAACCGAAACCGAAAGCATTTCTGTTGAGCAGTAGGGCTGTGGGTAGCATCTTCTTTTCAGTGACACTGAATGCAAAGGGACTCGTTTCTATTTCCAGTGTGGGATGGTGTCTGCGTTTCTCGGCTGTGTCTGGGTGAGACGGTCAGCTCAGTTCAGCACCCCTCTGGGCTGGCTCAGAAGATGATGCTTTGGGTCCCTCGGTTCCCAGCAGTGCTGGGAAGCTGCACTCAACCACCGGACTCATTCATAAGTCGAGACCAGTCAACTCCACCTTTATGGATCCACATTAGACACGGGGCTGCTCATTTGCTTAAAATAGAGATACAAGTTCCAGACGAGGCGGAGGAACGTGCCAAGGGTTATTTCGCAACCTCCTTTGAAAGGTCTGGAGTTGCCTTTCAAGTGATAGAGACATAATTTATAAGTGTTCCCCCCAAACTAGTTTCCCAAAATAGTGGGGCTATTTCACGGTCAAGGTTGCCTCACCACCAAGGTCCACGGAGGTTCAGGACATGGGGCTTTCCCCTGCAGAGGCGGGATCTTACAAATTCCGTGACCTTGTTTCCATGAACACGGATAACACTGAACATTCCAGGCAAAGCTGGGCTCTCCGTCTCCCCTTCTGCTTGTCTTTGTCGGTGGACATATGGCAGGTCACAGGCAGTGGGAAAGAGAAAGGAGCCCTTGTCTCAGTCAGGACCCACCCACCCTGCCCTTGGTTGGGGCCACTGACCCTCAGTGGAGGGCTCCTTGCACTCACTGAGGTGTGTGGCCCAAACCAAGGGTAGTCAGTCCTGTGCAGGTTCCATCATCCCACTTACACTCCCCTTAGCCCGTCCCTTTCAGGGCCCCATGTCCCGCATCACAACCCCCTAGGCTATGGGGCCTCTTGTCAAGTCCCTGAGCAGCGCTGATGACCCCACTCCCCTCCCCAGAGCTGTCGAGTCTGGGAGAGCTGAGGATGTTGGACCTGCTGCTGGTCCAGCCTCCCTCTGCTTCTCATCAAGGCCTCACCTGGTCTCCTCACCTCCTTTTGTTTTGACCAATGTGATCCTCTTGGAATACTTGCCATCCCATGGGTTCTTAGTCCCTTCAGGCTGTAATTTATAAGAAATTACAGTAGACTGGGTGGCTTAAACAACAGAAATTTATATTGCACAGTTCTGGAGGTTGGGAAATCCAAGATCAAGATGCCAGCAGATTCAGTGTCTGATGAGGAACCATTTGCTGGCTCACAGATGACTGTCTTCTTGCTGTTTTCTCTTAGGGCAGAGAGAGGAAGCAAACCCCTGTGTCTCTTCTTATAAGGACACTAATCTCATTCATGAGGGCTCCATCCTCATGACCTAATCACCCCCCAAAGGCCCCACCTCCAAATACCATCACAATGGGTGTTAGGGTTTCAGCATATGAACTTTGTAGAGGACACAAACATTCAGTCCATAACATCATGGGGCAGGTGCATGGGTGTGGAGTCCTTTGTCAGAGAGTGAGGGCAGTTAGGGGCGCAGAATGGCTAGCAGATCACCAGGGCTTGCCTTCAGGAGAGGCTGTTTGTCTCTGAAGCATGAGAGGGTAGCCGAGGACACCAGTTCAGTCAAGAGATAGCTAAATACAATCCCAAAGGGTATTACCTATCCAATTGCCTGTTTTGAGGGCTGGCCTAATGCTGGCCCAGGCTTGGGTATGTGTGTGTGTCTGTCTTGGGGGTACCTAGTGGGTAATCTTTGGTCTGTTCCATGATCATCCTTGGGTCAGAGGATTCCCAGAAGTCTGATCCGGTTACTGGACTAGTCTAGGTGTTCATCTGTGCATTCCTTCCCATGTTCAAAAGACATTTATTAAAAAATTGCTGTGTGCTAGGCTCTTGGGAAACAAGATAAAAATAAACGTGGTTGCAGCCTTCGTATAACTCATAGTCTTAAAGAGACTAGACGTAAGGAAACGGATGTGTATTGGCTAGCTCTTGCTGTGTAACAAATAACTACAAAAATCCCAGCAGCACACAACAATAACTATTTATATTCATGGATTTGTGGGTCAACTGGGGTGACTCAGGTTCAGGCTGTAGGTCTGTGGGCATTGGCTGGGCTGATTCCTTTCCATGGTTGTTCATCCCAGGTCCCAGCCTAAGGGGCAGCAATGACCTGGCAGTAGACTCTTCTTCTGATGATGACAGAGATACAAGTGAGCAAGTGGAAACATGCAAGACTCTCAAGGCCCAGGCTTGGGCCTGCCGCTTGGTCCTTCTGTCCAAATGCTCATGGCCAGTGCAAGTCACATGGCCAAGCCTAAAGCCAAGGGGTGGGGAAGAGCACTCTTCCATGGCTGGGCTACGGGCACAGGAAGGGAAGAACGGGGCTGATAATGCAGTCCAGTACCACGTGGGCAATGACCACAGGTACAGACTGCTGTGGGACCATGAAGGAACCTTGGGGGGGGGCGGCTGGTGGCAGTGGTTGGAGCACTAGGACAGGCCAGCAGGAGGCCACAGGTCAGTGCAGGCATTAACTATGTTAAGTTTCTTGGGCTGGGGAAAGCAGGCTCCCCATGCAGGGTCTGTGTAGGTGCTGGTTTCTGGCTTTGGGACCTCTGTGTGCCTATGGCTATGCTAACTCCTGCATCCAGGGGGTGCCTGGGGACCACCATGACCGCATTCTTCACGGCCTTGGCCTGCTGCATGGAGGGGAGCCCTGGCTTGTCCTGCTCTTGCTCAGAAAAGGGCAGGCCCTTCTCCCTGGCCCAGGCCAGCCCACCGTCTAAGCCTTGGGCATAGCCCAGGGCAGGGCAGGGCAAGGCCGGCCATGTATTCAGGGAGGAATTTCTCCCCCAAGTCCTTTGCCAGCATCGGGCCCCTCTGATCGTGGCCCAGGAGGCTGCCCTGTCCTCCGCACCTCTCCTCAGCATTCTAGCAACTCAACTGTTGCTCTGCCAGCATCCTCATCCAGGCCATGACCATCTCTGTCCTAACTGTTGCGAGAGTATCCTCACTGGTCCCTCTGCTTCCGTGCTTGCCCTTCCTCTCTCTCTCCTCCATGCAGCATCCAAAGGAACTTCCTAAAGTGTAACTCAGAACCTGACTTTCTCCCCTTAACACTTTCCAGGGCTTCTGACCACACTGAGGGAATCCTCCTCCTCAGGGCGGCCTCTGAGCAGCCAAGACTATTTTCAAAACACCGCTAAGGCATCATGTGCCTTTTTTACTCTCCCTTTCTCATGAGTGTACAGTGGAGTTTGCCTCAGGCTTCGTGATGGCGCAACAGACTGAATTCAGAAGCAGAAATGAGAATTGAGCTCTAACGCTGGATGAAAGCTAGACATAGAAAGATGTAAAATAAAGCCACTCTTCTTACTAACTTTTTGTTTTTCAGGGAAATAGTCATCTTTTATAAAAATATGGTAGTTATGTAAGTATGTAGTAAGTTGATTATCATTATTTTTAAGTGAATTCATAAATATTAAATTTTTTTCAGTTTAGTTTCTAAGACAGTAAATGTTGAAAGACACAGTGCACATAAGCAAAAGCTCTTCGGGGCACTCGATGATAGAGATGTTTAAGGGTGTAAAGAGTTCCTGAGACCAAAAAGTGTGAGAGCCATAGGTATAACTATTTCTTAAACTTATTTGATCCAGAATCCCCCTCTCTCACCCCATTTAGGTCGGGTAGCAGCCCTCAGCATCTGTTGGCCGTGGTGTTCCATTTGGGAAGCACTGGAGTCGATGGTCTGTTATGGGGCAGGAGCGGGGGAACATCGTAGTAGATAATTTGGAACTCGGAGTCAGTTCACCTGAGTTCAGATCGTGGCTCTGTCACTTAGTAGCTGTGTGACTTAACCTTCTGGGCCACCGTCTGCTCATCTGTGTGATGATGATGATGATAATGGTACTACTGCTAGTATTACCTTCCCTTTAGGTCTGTCGAGAAGATCATAGGTAATCATGCGTGCAGGGCACCAGATACATAGCAAGCACCCAGTACCTTAGTACTTGCTAATAATACTACTATATAATAATATTACTACTAGAGTTGTATTTTAATTAACAATAATAAAGTAATGATAATAAAAGAATATTAAATAAATAATATGGTAAATAACAAATATATTATGAATAATAATTATATTACAAATAATAATAAATTCATAATAAACGAAACATTGACTCAAAGTCTCTAAGACACGGAGGAAGAATTTACCCTGAAAGTGAGTAAAGAGGAAGACAGTGGTATTTAGGAGAAAGAGCTTCTCCGGGGTGTGGCCTTGAATTCCCATCTGAAGAGGCTGGGGGTGGGTTTTCCCAGCTGGGCCAGTGGTTGGCCATGAGGGGGCCACACCTTAGCCAGTCTTGGTTTAAGTGGGATGCAAACAGAGTGATTTTTCCACCCTTGCTTGCCTAGCCCAAGCCTGCAGGGGCACAAGAGTGTGTGACGGGCCTTGGCCTTCCCAGACAGAACTCTGGCGGCTACATCTGAAAAGCCAAACACAACGGAAATGCCCCCTCTGTCCTGGACTGAGCAGATCTGCTGCTTCTCCCTTTGTGGCTGCTCCCTGCTGTCTGCTTCTGAGTAACTAACTGTTTCTTTGGCTGATGGAGTGAAACAAGAGACGTGTTTGACCTTGGTGTATTTATAGCCAGGAAGTAGGAAAGAATCATGAGTAAAACAAGAGCAGGGAAACCATATGAGGTCCCCTGGGGAACAGTTGAGTTTGTGAGTGTGTGTGTGTGTGTGTGTGTGAACAGAGTTTGGTCAAAGGCTTGATTAGAAGGAAGCCTGCTTGGCTAGGTCAAGTGAAAGACCAGCATCTCTTTCCTGATCCGAACTTAGTTTCACCATCTGTAAGATGGGACCAGTGCTTGTTCCGTGATGCTCCTCTCGGGCACACAGGGGTGGAAGTGACATAACTATAAACCGTTGTCAACATGAATTGCTCTAGAAGACATTTGTTTTCTTTCCAACCCAATAAGAAAAACCACAGAACTGCTGGCTGTGGTGGGGGGCGGGAAATATGTCAAAACATCAGCAGTTCAACTATCTGTGGCATCCCAAGCCTTCTTTCAAGTTTCTCTTGTCATGATGTGGTAACAGCCGAGAACAATCAGCCCAAGGGGATAAGGAGTTTCAATCCGTTCGGCACAAAATGTCCTTGGCTCTCCCTGTGCTTCTCAGACGGAAGCCTCTCCGAGGCCTTGGGAGCCCCAGCCGGGGGCAGCTCTGGGTTAGGGGTGGGCGGTGCTGGTACTGGCAGGGTTGAGCTTTCAGGATGGAGCTGGATGAGCGAGGAACTGAAGAGAGGAAGGAACATGTCCCATGAGGGCTGCAGAACAGGGCTGCGTCCCCGCCCTCAGGAGGCTGGTCAGCACGTCTGGGCCCGGCACCCTCTGATCTTCCTTGAAAGCCACGTGCCCTCTTGCAGCAGTGAAATGGGGGTAGCATCTGCATTAGATGATGTCTCAATGCTGAGGTAATCCAGCTTGGCTGTAGAGGTACCACTTGGCCTGGAGGGACAGTGCCCATGTACTTTGTTGCACAAGCTGGGATGCTTTGTTGAGAGTCAAAGGAGGTGCTCTTGGGACTTCCCCGGTGGTCCAGTGGTTAAGACTCTGCGCTTCCAATGCTGGGGGCGTGGGTTCGATCCCTGGTCAGGGAACTAAGATCCCACATGCTGCGAGGCATGGCTAAAAAATAAAAAAATAAAAAATAAAAAAAGGCGGTGCCATTAATAATTACTCTGGGTAACAGGAATAAACTGAAACGGTCTGGGTAAAGGGAACACGTGGTCACCCACCTAGAGGTCGTGAGAGGCAAGTAGCTTATCCCGTGGCTTTCCCATGGAAAGGCGGCCACACACTCCCCGAAGGTTAGAGAAAGAGCCCCAATGATTCTGCCTGAGGAGGGGTTGGCCAGTGGGGGGGGTCTTGGGTTTTTCCCAAGACAACAGAAGGATGAACGGGAGGTCTGGTTTGGAGACCCAAACTGGAGTCAACACAATCCCTCACATTTTCCCAGGGTTTCATACTTTTCAAAAACTCTTTCACAAGATCCACAATTTGTTGGGAAAATCCCACCCAACAGGGCCAGGGTGGATGGCGCGTCTTATCATTGGAGGGGTGAGGAACTTGAAGAGTGGTTGGGCCCAAAGCCCTCGGCCCTCGAGGGGCGAATTCGTTTCCCAGTACCCGCCGAGGGGATGTTCTCTCCACTACGCTGCCCACCAGGACAGTGGCTAAGGTCCGAGTGTCTTATAATGCATTTCTACCCGACTGATAACCTTTTTTGAGAGAGTGCACAAAATCAGAAGGGACAAACCCCTGCTGTGCTTGGAGCAGAGAAACCCTTCCGGCTGGAGAGGGGAGACTGGGAGCCTGTCTGGATGTCGGTCTCTCAGTGTCCTCGTGCTTTTGCAATAGCAGCTGGGCCCAGGGCCTGTCACTGGTAAGGGCCCAGGGCCTGTCACTGGTAAGGGCCCAGGGCCTGTCACTGGTAAGAGCCCAGGCCAACGGGACGGGGGCAGCGGGGTGAAGGATGCCTCCAACTATGGAGCCCTCCAGGGAGAGGGACTTACCACCCCTGCGATTTCAGGGAAAGGCAGAAAGTCGGAGCTGAAAGTGGCCTGAGGACCGTCTCTTCCAGCTCCTTTATCTAAAAACTGAGGAACCAAATGCCTGGAGTAGGAGGAGGAGGTCAAGGATGTCTATTTCATGCCAAGCATCTCACCTGCACGGATCTCAGTTCATTTGCAAAACCTTCTGAAATAGGAAGTCTCATCTGAGATGAACTCTTGCCCAAACTAGTAAGTGGGGAGGCAGGATTTGAACTCAGGCCTCAGCCTGACTCCGAACCCCTCGCTGTTTGTACCACGCGACCCCGCCGTGCCCTGAGGCTCTTCGTCTGGAAGAGGTCAGGCCAAGCTGAAGGTACACTGACCCCGGTGTAGGTCTTTTTAGGTCAACTCTCACTGTAAATATTTTCCCTTTGATTTTGCAGTCCTCAGCAGTTACTTACCAGGGCTGCAAAGAGAAGATAAGCTGGTGGGAGAGGACCCACCCGTCCCGCCCGAGTGAACCATGGCGGTTTCGGAAAGACTCCCAGGCTGTCAAACGCAATTACCCCCAGAGGTGAACATTCTGGAGATGTGACCAGGGTTCATTGATCTGTGATCTCAGAAAAACCAGATTAGCCAGAGGCAAATCGAACCCAGAGATGAGGTGGTAGGACATTGTGGCAGGTCCTGAAAGCCCACCCTGCCCCAGCAGAGGCCCCCGATGGCCTCTGGGGAGGTAGGCAGTGGTGGGGTTGCACTGATAGGACAGCGGCAGCAGATTTAGCAGCCCGCTTCCTTGCAGAGACAGTGCCAGGCAAGGCGGCATCCAGCTTGGGGCTGGGGGAGTGGAGGGGAGGCAGGTGGATGGGCCACTGGGCAGGTGCCCTCAAGGCTCACTCTTGTGTGGCCACCTCTGATCTGCTGTCTCTGGAGATGCTGGAGAATCCAGAGAAGTAGCAGTGGGAACTATATTCCCAAGAAGACCGTGGGTCCCCCAAGAAGGAAACAACACTGCCTCACGTGGGGCTGGTGGTCTCTCTAGAGAGAGCCTGGGTCCACCAGGATGGGGCAATTGTACAAGTGGTGAAGGGTTCAGGGGACCGTCCTTGAGGCAAGAGTCAGCACTTGAAGTCCTGGCACGCTCCCCCTCGGCCGGCATTCAGGGCCCGGTATTTGTAGAGTCTTTTGCCGTATTTCTTGGCCCAGCACTTACCATATCCTTGAGAAACAGGCCAACACAGGTGGGTCTCTACCCACCAGGCCAATGTTTGGAGTTCTGATCCACACAGAGGCAAACAAACCAGGTTCCTGAGTCACCACCAGCCCTCCTGCCTCAGGGCCGCTGCCAGGTGGGTCCCCCCGACAGGACAGTCCTGTCCATCTCCATCTGTGACATCCTGCTCACCATCCAAGGCTCAGCTGAAAGTGTCTCTTCTGCCCTGGCCCCTGTATTTTCACCTTTAACCTTTTAAAATGATGAACACTTCAAACACTCCCCAAAGTAGAGAGCAGAGCGTGATGTACCCACTCAGGCATCATCCAGAATTGAGATTTCACCACACTTGCGTTACATCTCTCTCTTTCTCTCTCTCTCTCTGAATTTTTAAAAGCATCATGTCATTTCCCTTCCACGTGCTAGATTTTTTTTTTTTAAATATATCTGAGATAATCAGGGAAATTTGAAGATGGACTTAGTATTCAGTTTTTTGTTGTTGTTGTTGTTGTTTTTTAAATTTTATTTATTTATTTATTTATGGCTGTGTTGGGTCTCCGTTTCTGTGCGAGGGCTTTCTCTAGTTGCGGCAAGCGGAGGCCACTTTTCATTGCGGTGCGCGGGCCTCTCACTATCGCGGCCTCTCTTGTTGCGGAGCACAGGCTCCAGACGCGCAGGCTCAGCAATTGTGGCTCACGGGCCTAGTTGCTCCGCGGCATGTAGGATCTTCCCAGACCAGGGCTCGAACCCGTGTCGCCTGCATTGGCAGGCAGATTCTCAACCACTGCGCCACCAGGGAAGCCCCCACGTGCTAGATTTTTGCATCTCTAAAAAAGACGGGCATTTCAGATGTAATGATATGATGCTTATAGATCTAAAAATTACCAATAACTCCTTGCTCTCACCCAATACCCAATCCAGATTGAAATTTCTCCAATTGTCCCAATTTTTTCTAACAGTCGATTCTTTTGAATCAAGTCTGTCGTTCGAATTCGTTGAGTGTTTGAAGGAATGGGGCCAGTTGTTCTGCAGAACCTCCCAGGCCTGGCTTCTGCCTCTCTCTCCCCGACTGGTGTGCTCATCTTACAGCCCTTATTATAGGTGCCCTCAGTTGTGTCCACAGCTGAACTGGCCTCTTTGCTCCTTCTGCATCATGAGCTTTTTGAGGGCAGGTATGACATATCTTCTTCATCTTTGTGTTCCTCGTGGTTCCCAAGGTAGTGCATTGTGCATAATAAGGGTTCTATTGATTCTCGAAAACATGGAGGAATCATGGAGTGAATTTTTTTCTCTTTGCCAACTTAAAACTTAAAGTCTTGAGATTTTGAACCTCCCCCCCAACCCCCATGGCTGGGGGATGACTGGTTGGATCCAGAGATATTTGTGCACAGAGCAAAGGGTAGACCAGATGACCTTTAAGACCCAGGATGACTCTACAATTCTGGCTGCTGTTTGGCTTTGTCCTCCAACTTTGTTCTGGGATTTATCAATATTCTCATGGTGAGATTCCACAAGCTGGCATGAGCTGAGGAGGCAAATTAGGACATGCTTTCCTGCCACCACTTTTTATAGCTTGGCAAGGGGCAGAAAGGGTGTCCTCCCCTTCCTGTGTTGCTGTGTCATGTAGTGAGGTTGCTTGGAGCCAAGGGCCTGGCATGTTGGGGTGGTGACCCCTCCCGCCCCTTGCCCTGCTTTCTGACCCAACTCTCTGATCTCACAACCTCTGACTTGTTTATTTCTAGAGATGTCATTTATATACCATATTGCAAGCGAATGAGAAAATCCGGCTTGGATTGTGGAATTTAACTTTATGATTTAGTTGTTCAACAAGCTTTTTTGAGAATCTACCACGTGCCAGGCCCTGTCTTCCTAGGTTCTGGGGGTCCAAGCGTGGTCCAGATCCACTTTGTTGGGAAGGAGTTCACTGTTTAATGAAAGAGACAGGCCATCAGTGCCATGGTAGAAGGGAGCCCAGGCACCATGGAAGAGAGAGAAAGATGCCCATCTCAGACTGGAGGGCTTTCTGGAAGAGGTAGCTTCTATGCTAAGTCTTGAAAGACACATAGGAATTTTCTGGAAGAAAGGGAAGGGAAAGAGGGAAGAACACTGCAGATGTATGCCAAGGAGAGAGAATAGCATGTAGAATGGGAAATTGCATTTACTGTGTATTTTCAGAGACACTGTGTAATTCACATTTCACAAATAATTTTTTTTTCAAAAGGCCTCAGGGAGGTTAAATGATTTATCCAAGGTGGGGGGAGAGGAATTAGAATTATGATCACAGATTCTCTGAGAAGCATTTCAGCACCGTGACTTTATTCCTTGACCATGTAACACCCACCCCTCTATAAAGGAACTAAAAAACAAAACAAAAACAAAAACCCTCATTTGTGCCAGTCATGGAAGGACTGGGCCGGGAGTGTTCAGGGAGTACACAGTTGCTGCATTTGGGAAAAAAGGGTTAGGCCTGGCCCACATGTGGGCAGGATCACCCATGGCCCCTTCACAGCATCCCCGTGGCGTTTCCAGAGACTGGAAACCCTGTCTCAGAGAATAGAAAAGTTCCTCTTCCTAAAGTTAATGCAGACTGTTTAATATTGGCTTACTGACATACTAGAAACACCAGACTACTGACCAGATAAAATTATTTGATGGTTTATATATTTTAAAAAATCTATGGTTTATTATATATACATGAAATATATATATATATATATATATATATATATAAAATGGATACATTTGGTTATATATACATATGATTAATCCAGCCACGATCCTGAGGAAGACCAAGATTTTTCTTCTCCACCTCAGATGATTTTTAAAAATCTCTAAAAAAATTAGAAGTGTTCCCCTACAAGAGATCCATGACCTCTTTTAAAACCCCTTGACCGTGAAGTATTTGGCACTCAAGTGATCACTATAGCAGTAGGCACTTCACTTCGAAGACTTTCTTAATTAGAGGAAATAAGGAAACGAAAAATGACCCAGCACCTACTGCATCTCAGACATTATTCTAGAAACTTCCACACACCATTCTATTTAATTTTCATTAACTCTGTCAGGTACGTTCATTATTAGCCCAGTTTTTAACACGTGAGGGAACCAATATTCTGAGAGGTTAAATAACTTGTCAGTGTCACAGAATAAGGAGCAAAACCAGAATTCTGACCCCAAAGTCTACTCTCTCCTCAGCACCATGATTATATTTCATACATGAGAGGTGGTGCCTAAGATTTAGTTCTCACGTCAGACTCTCTGGGTTTGAACCCAGGCTCCAGGAATTACTTACTCTGGACAAGTTACTGAGCTCCTTTTGCCTGGGCTTTCCTAGTTGTAAATTGGGTAATAATGCAACTTTTTCATAAGAAGGACTCAGGAGTCAATCCAGGTAAAAGGCTCAAAACAGTGCTTGGCACCGAAGTGAATGTTAACTAATATTATAGGGACTTTTGCTTGAAATCAAGCTTACCTTTCACCTTGGCTTGTCTTACTTGGGGTGAGGACAGCATGTTGGCATATCTTTGAGGGCAGCACAGTTGGCCTGGACTGAGCAGTTAGGAAAGCAATGGACTGGCCAGGACTGGGCTTCTCCTTGTACAGCCAGGAAGAATTGACCAGTGTGTAGGGGGTCCCAGAAACCCTGAGGAGTTGGGTGGCCTCTGCTAGACTGGACCCATTTGGTAGGACAGGGGTGGGAAAGCAGAGGGTTTTGGAGACAAAGCCTCCTGAAAATAATTGAAAGTTGAAAATCTCTCTGAATTCAGTGATGCCACACTTTCCCAAAGGCCATTCCAGGGGATTCAGAGTGTGGCAAACCTCTACCTGCTGGGGCAGGTCAAACCTGACCCCAGAGTGTGCAAAACAAAGCTCATGTCAAAAGCTGACTTGCCTGGGAATTGGTGGCAAGAGTGGAATCTTGTCTGCTGGGGCATGGAGGTGACAGTGTTGCCCAGTGAGGACAGACCAGGGACCTGGAGTCTGGTTTGGCTGAAAGAGCCAGGCAGGGTCCACAGGGCAAGCCGACAAAGGACCAGGGTGGTGGCCAGTCAGTGTAGTGAGGGCAGGTTCGGGCAGGGAAGCAGGTGGCACTGGGCATGAAGGAGGATGAGCTGAGCCACATTGCGAGGGCTTAGGGAGGACAGGCCCCTGGGCCCAGGGAGAAGTTGAGTCCAAGGCAAAGCCAAGGAGGAGCAAACAAGGGCAGGTCTAGACCATGGCCCACGTCAGACGAGGCTGGTGCTGGTGGGTGAGGATGGGGCTCCAGGCCAGAGAGGGGCCAGCTGCGGCTATTGCAACATGGCATGAAAGGGGCCCTGTGCTCGGGGCAGAGTCTGGGCCCGCACCCAGCTCCACCACTTGGTAGAGGTACACTTGGGGCAGTTTCCTTCAGCCCAGTGGAGCCTCAGTTTTCCCATGTATTAAGTGGGGATTCAGTAAGTCCCCTACATATGAACCTTCAAGTTGTGCACTTTCAGAGATGCGAACATGCACTCGCATGTCCAGTCACATAAGTCAGTTCACACGTCTGGCGTACGTCGTCATGTGCGTGCGTCCTCTACAAGTGATTGTGCTTTTGTGTACTTTACTACAGTACTGTGGAGAGTACGGCAGTACAGTATCTTTATTTCTTGCCTGTTCACTCAGTGCCAGCCCCTGTATGCCAGCTGTTGTACTGGACTACTGCACTTTTCAAGGGACTGTACTATAAGATTAAAAATGTTTTATTGTTTGTGTTTGTTTTTTTATGTATTATTTTGTGTGAAAAGTATTATAAACCTATTAAAGTACAGTCCTAGATAGCCGATTGTGTTAGTTGGGTACTTAGGCTAACTTTGTTGGACTTACGAACAAATTGGACTTAACAAACGCGCTCTTGGAACGGAACCTGTTCGTAGGTAGGAGACTTACTATAATACTATTTGCTTTATGGGGCAAAGTACAGACACTAAAGAAACAATGCTTGTGCAGGTGCTCAAGGAACAGGACGGCGTGGTCTGGGGAGGGCCCCATCGCAGCCCCTCCCCACACCCTAGTTATTCCTACCTTCTCCCTTCACCTCCCCGAGTCTTGTTCGTCCCCGTCTGTTAAAAGGGAGATAAAAACAACAACTTCATCTCATCGTGCCTGTGAAGGTTCTCGGTGCCAGAACGTTAGAGGAATTGAGTCTGAGGCAGAGTGAGTGCCCCCTGGGGGCCGGAGGACCCAGCAGGGGAGCTAGACCCTCCGGGGTGCTGAGCCGGGCACCGCAGCCAGGCCGGGAGCCCCGTGCCCTGGAGAAGGGCGCTGCCGTCGTGTAGCCGTGAATGGCAGGGCCCGGTGTCCTGCCCGCTGACGAGGCAAGGCCACTCTGTGCCAGAGCCGGATTTCATCTTGAGCAGGTCAAAGTCTGCGTGTCTTATGTAGGGTTTCACCTTCCATCAAGTCTTCTCCACACTGCAATACAATCGTCTCCATCGTGGGATCAGGCAGCAGGCCCATCTCCTCTGGGTGACACCTGTGGGGCGGACCCAAGTGTCCCTCAGAGTCCCCCCAGGCCTTCCTGCTCCTCGGACACCATGGCAGTTAGGGGGACGCGTAATGGTGATATATGCTGAACCCCGTCAGCCCGGGAGGCCGGTGGCTTTAATGGCTATCTTGGAGGTGGCATTCCATTAGCTGTGATTGAACTTAATTTTAATGGCAGGATGACTACTGTTTCATCATTCTCTCCCATGCCTGAAGGTCAGTGGGAAAACGTTCTATCCTCCAGGAATGACACTCCAAAATCCCTGTACCACCGTGCCAATCTTGGTTAATGCTAAAATACTGAGCGGTACAGGTACCCTTCTGCACAAACAGGTTTGTTTGTCCACATGGGACTCTCGGGTCAGTGACCCTGGAGCCAGGTGGCACAGGACTGAATGGTGACTCCACCACTCGCTGGCTGTGTGGCCTTGGGCAACTTTCTTAACCTCTCTGTGCCTCAGTTTCCTCCTCTGTTAGGTTGGGTGATGACAGTATGTGTTTCCCAGTATGTGTTTCCCAGGGTTTTTGTGAGGATTTCACGATATGATGGGTGTAAAATTGTTCAAACATTGCCTGAAACATGGAAATTTCCATGAAGCTCCTCTTATCTCTAGGGAAAGGAATAGAATAAGCAGCCATTTACAAAACACATTCAAACCCACAATTGAACAGACAGTGGAGCTAAGGTGAGGAGTTTAGGGAGGAGTAGGTGAGTGTGGAAAAGCAGATCGGGGTTGATTGGAAAGGCGTGGGAATGGCAGCCTCATGGGTTTCAACCATGTCCTGAATGATATACCCTTGAGTGGAGAGTTTCTGAACATTTCCCGAGAGGCAGAGACAATGGGAAAGTTATATTTTTGGAGGATCTTGACCGACAGTGGGAATGGAAAGAAATCAATATATACGAAGGCCGTTAGGAAGGCAGGCCCTGCAGGACCTTGGGGCTCCTTGGATGTGGGGTAAGGGGGCAGGACAGGTCTAGGGTGACTTTGGGGCATTGTCGCCAGCATGAGAGGAGCTGGGCTGGAGGGAGGAAGATTATGGGTTTTCAGACGGCAGGAGGACATGGCCTCTGAGGGTCCCCTTGGGAGCTGGGTCGGGGTGGGGATGTAGATTTGCGAGTCAGCTGCTGACATGGGACGGGTTTCTTAGCTCATGGGAGAGGAGAGAGAGAGGGGAAAGCATAGAGGACTGAGGACAGGCCCAGGGAATATTTGCGGGCTCAGAGACTGATAAAGGAAAGAGCAGAGTGGGAAGAGGACCAGAGGAAGGAATAATCTGGGGTGTGTGCTGGTGGGAGTCGAGGTGAAGGTCAGATGCTGCAGAGAGGCCAAGGGTGGGGTGAGGAAGGGCAAGTGCTGCTTTAACAGCCGCTGGGCAGCTCGTCTGGGTGCCGAGTTTTGGGGAGAGGTGGAGGCCGGCAGGAAGGACACCCGCAGAGAGTGGGGCAAGTCAGCAGTGGGATTCAGTTTTAAATGAGAAGATACTGTCTTCCTCCAAGGGAAAAACAGCGGCATGCCTGGCAGTGAAGGAGTCCCGTTCTTCTATTCACTGGGCTGCCTTCTGGAGCCCAGACCAGAAAACAGTGACAAGATGGAGAGGTCAGGCCTCTTGACCGTGCAATTTTGAGCACTCTGACCCCAGATTCCCCATCTGTGAAAGGGGGGCATTTGGACCGGATGGTGCCTGGGGTCTCCTCTGCCCTCTCAGCCCATGAGCCCCATCACCAAGTCGTTCCTGTGCTAGGCTGACCTTTGAGGACTGAGTCTTGATCATCAGAGACCCTGATCATTGGCATTGCAGCTCCCCCCATCATGTGTGGCTTGTGTAACTCTCACTGTGATGAGACTAACTGATGATTACATAAACATTTATAGATTGTGGACTACTTATGCACATGTTCACGTGTGAGCTAGGTATCATCCTTTTTTTTTTTAACCACTACAAAGCAAGGCTTTGTTGTATTCCTCAATGACTGAACTTAAGAATGTGATGCAGTGCAACTAGAGATGATCATACTAAGTGAAGTAAGTCAGAAAGAGAAAGACAAATACCATATGATATCACTTATATGTGGAAGCTACAATAGGACACAAATGAACTTATCTATGAAGCAGAGAGAGAGTCACGGACATAGAGAACAGACTGGTGGTTGCCAACGGGGAGGGGGATGGGGGAGGGATGGAGTGGGAGTCTGGGATTAGCAGACATAAGCTTTTATATATAGCATGGATAAACAGCAAGGTCCTACTGTATAGCAGAAAGAACTATATTCAATATCCTGTGATAAACCATAATGGAAAAGAATATATAAAAAAAGAATGTATATATATACATATATATATATATAACTGAATTACTTTGCTGTACAGCAGAAACTAACACAACATTGTAAATCAACTATACTCCAATAAAAAAAATTAAAATAAAAAAGAATGTGATGGGGAATATGTTAATAGCACAGATTAAATTTAAAAGGGTATGGCCTAAGGGTCCATTCCATTGTGAACAGAGCAAAACGTTTTTTAAGTTAGAAAATTCTGCCAGTGTTGAAAAGTTATTCCATAAAGCAAAGTCACGTTATTCAAAAATGAGTATACAGCATGCATCTTTGTTTTTTTATCGTCTTGTTTATACAGCCAAAAAATTCAAGTTTCAGTAGCTTGACCAAGCTGACACATCCAGGCAGTGGCAGAGCTGGAATTTGAACCCAGACACTTACACTCTAAGTTCAATACTTTTTCCATCATGACATAATATTTTAAAATTTAAGTGGATTAAAATAAAATGTTTGGGTCATGTGAAGAATTTTGTGTAACTCCTTGAAATGTTTAACAAAATTGGTACGGCCAAATTTGAGCTGGTTGTGGAGGCAGTTGACTTCTCCAGTGTGGAAACAGTTGGTTTTAACCTTTTTTCCTATTTGCAGATGGGGAGATTGCAGTGGCTCCAGATCAGCTTTATGCTGCTGCTTCCGGATCTGACGCTGACTTGAATGGTGGCCGTGGTGACTTACGTGTCCCCAGCTCACAGCTGGCTAGGGCCAGTGGATGACGGTGGATCCCAACAGTAGCAGGCTCTGGCTTGTGGTCCCACTTGCACAAATTCTGGAGCCCCAGCCCTCCGTTTCTCTGGAAGGTAAGGGTCCCAAGAGGACTCAGACATTCTCCTTGGTGGGACATAATTTTGCATGCATGCTAGCTGTCAGTCTGGAGTCCTTTGCTATTCTGGCTGGGCCTCTGTGGTGCCGTTGGGCTCCTGTCCTGCTGGGGTGGGTTGGCTTTGATGTGACCTTGAGATTAGCCACTGCCATGCTGACGTCTCTCTTCCTGTCTTCCTGGTGTTGACCTCATCTCCTCTGTGGTCCAATGAAAAGAGGGGGCAGCCGCCTCCACCCAAGTCTAAGAGCTCAGACCCAGCTACCAAACAGAGGTCATTCTTATTCTTCCTTCAGGATTACAATCCCAAGTTTCATTCATTCCATTTCTTTCAATGTCCCCTGTGACCCAGGAACTTAGGTCAGAGTCCCAGGGGATGTGCTGAAGACAGTACATGTGAAAGCATCCAGCATTACACCCTAAATTCTCCCTCTCTCCTGACAACTGGCCACTGTCTCTGTATTCAGCCCAAGCACTTTAATAGATGGGGAAGATGGGGGTGAGGATTGTTCGGGTGCGGCCTTTGCACCCTCTTTGTGGTGTTCTTTGCTTTATTGTAGAATTGAGCGTTAGCCCGGTTATTCGGGAGTGAGACAGAAGTCTCCTCCGCTCTGCTCAACAGGCTTGTGTGTCACTTGACACATACTTGATACCCGGTGTGCTGTTACAAAACAAACCCCTAGGGATATGGGAGTAGAGATGTGTAGAGGTCACATGGTTCTTGGTGAAACAGATGTCAGCTGTAGCTCCGGAATTTCTTCTGATAAAACTCCCCCCTTGTAGACGACATACATTAAGGGCGTCTGGGAGAGCCTCATGCGCCCAGCTCTTGGCACATGGGAAGCATTGGATAGACATGGGTTGAACAAATAAACAACTGAGAAATGATGGTTCCACGTCCTCTGCTCTGCTCAGAGAAATCTGGGGAGGGAGTCGCACCGGGGGGCTCATGCTTTCAGAGGGACCCGGATGAACTGTAGCATGGGGGGGGTGAATCACAAGGGCTTTAAAATCATGACAAGGGAGGAGTGGATGGAGGAGCTTAGAGCGATGACCCTGCAGGGCGCGGACTCACAGGCGCATCACAGTCTGCAGACCATCAGCGGACCCTCTTGGGCCAGAGGGATCCAGTTGCCCTCCAGGTGCCGAGGGTCTGTGGTGTGGGAGGGACTTCCGGTCTCTGGGGTTGGGACTTCCGGTCTGTGGTGGGTGGGAGGGGCTTCTGGGCAGACACATCTTGAAGAAGGACGTCAGGGCTGCCCAAGGCCCATCATGGTGCCCGGCGCGGAGGTGAGCTCCGCATCCCAGGAATTGGGGTGGAGGTGGGAGGATGAGGACCTCTCCTGGAGAGGTGCAGTCCTCTGGTCCGTGGACCCCGCTCTGAGAAGTCCTGTGGAGGCTGCCATGCCTGCTGCTTCCCTGCCGTGCCCCTGCTTGATGCCCAGGCGAGCGGAAGTCCAGGCTGCAGCTCCCTGTCCGTTTCCAGAACCCCACTGTGTCCCCCACTTCAGGCCAGATCAGCACTTGGCCCTGACAGCACCAGGCAGGGGATAAATCTGTTCCATCCATCAGGAACAGAACAAATGCATTCTCCCCGGCCCGGGAACTGGAGCTTCCCCAGACCGAATCAGCTGGTTTACGTGAACGGAACTGAGGCCGGTGGGCACTGGACGTTTTGTGGAGCCACTGGCGTCTGTCCCCTCCTGAGGCCTCACACCCCTCAGTGCTTTTCCTTGCAGTCCAACATAGTGGAACGAGCATGTTCTTTCCTGGGGCAGCTGCTCTGCTAACTTCCAACATGTTGTGCTCTGAGCTCAGAAAATCAGAGGAATCAAAGGGAGAAGCTGCAAGTGCTCAGCCCGCAGGGACAGGCGGCTTTGGAGACTCCAGTTTGCTTTTTTCTTTCTGTGTGCGTCAGATGTGCCGTCTCATCTTGCAGCGCCCTGGCCAGCTCTTGCTCTTCCACAAGGCAAGGGGAAGCAAAGCTGTGGCCAGGGGCCCCTCCGGCTGGGAAAATGTTTAAAATGGGGGTGACAGGCAGCCGTCCCAGGTGCTCCGAGAGAAATGCAGATAACTAAACCAAACATGAGAGCAGTTGCACGTGTCATCCTGACAAGATGTAAGTCAGGTCGGGTCTGGGTCCAGCTGTAGCCCTGAAGGCTAGAGAGGGAATATTCTGGGCGTGGGAGCCTTCTGTTTCTTCAGCTGCAGCAGGAACTTACTGTTTGTTGTTGGAGTCGGTTCTGGATACCCTGACTCAGTGGCCACGTTCGCTGCAAAGCAGGCATTGCTCCTCTTGTTGATTTCATAGCAGATGGTGGGGGGGGGGGCCCTCTGTTGATTTCAGCTTTTACAAATTGGCAAGAGAGTCCATCCACGTGGGGCCTCCTCATGGGTCTTCTGGAAACCCCTGGCTGTCCATTCATCCTTGACCTTGCTCTGTTCCTCCAAAGTCAGATTTAGCCTTTGAAAAATACTCGGCAAATTCGAAAACGATAGGTTTAACAGGAGCCTGAGGCATTGGTGGGGAAAGCTTAATTTAGTTTCCTTTTATTTTTGGACAGATAATTCATTTTCTTGGTTCATAAATCAAAACTATAAAAAGCCCGGCTCCTACCTTTGCTCCCATCAACCCCAACACAGGCGAACACTTATATTAGTTTCTGGGGTGTCTTTAACAAATACAAGCAAACGTGTGTCTGTATTTATATATTAAAAAACATATGTATATATATTTTTTCCTTTTTATTTCCCCCTTTCACAGAAAATAAAATGCAAATGGCTCATAAAAGAATGGAAGGAGCCTCAATCTCACTTATGTTAAGAGAAATGCAAATTAAAATGACACTGAAATACCAGAGGGGCAGAACTGACAAAAGTTAGCATTCTATGCAAATTGTTTCGGACTCTGCTCTTTTCACCTAATTGTATATCTTGGAGATCTTTCAAATTGGTGCATACAGAGTGTATTCACTCATTTTTACAGCTTTATAGTATCCTATTTATGGACACACCATAAATTTATTTAACTAGTTTCCTATTGATGGACCCTTGGGTTGCATATAACCTTTTGCTACTACGAACAGTGCCAACCAGGACACTTCCTGTATGTACCGGTAGGTCTGTAGGATAAATTCTGGCAAGGAGGATTGTTGGGTCAAAGGGTAAGTGTGTTTATAATATTTATAAGGTTTTCCAGATACCTTCAATGGGGTTGTGCAATATATACAACCACTAGCAATCAGTGAAGACCCTCCTTCCCCACAACCTTGCCACGTAGGCATTTCATTGCAGTTTTAATTTGCACTTCCCTTATTTTAAAGTGAAATTGAGCACCATTTGGTTCTTTTAAGAGCCATTTGCATTTCCTTTTCTATGAGTTGCCTCTGCATATCCTTTGCCCATCTGAACAAAAATTGTAATATTGGCTTGATCCTTTTTTCTTAATAATTTCTGGGAGTTCTTGATATGTTAAGGGAAGAGTAGCTCTCTGTGATAGGAGTTGCAAATATTTACCCCACATTGTTGTTTTTTTGATTTTGCTTATGCTGTGTGTGTGTGTGTGTCTAAGTGAAAAAAATTTTTAGGTGATAGAATATAGTAATCTTTTTCGGGGGTATGGATTCTGGATAAAAGAAAGGCTTTCCATACTCCAAGGTTCTAGAGTATGTTTTCTTCTGGTACTTTTATGGTTTTGTTTTTTTTATGTTTGTATCTTTGATCCATTGGGAGCTGATGCTGTGGAATGATCTTAGAACATGGAGAGAGGCATGGAGAGCCATCACTCATCTGTTCCCTTGGAGACGGAAGGCAAAATGGAATTAGCAGGTGGCCTGTGATGACCCAGTGAGAGACAGTTACCACAGTGGGCTCTGTCTTGGTTGTAGTCTGAGGAGGAGTGGACACCCCAATGCCTTTGCAATCTCCCAGAGAGTTTATTCAGCCAAGGATTTGGGGGTTCATCTGAGACTGAGGGACCTTTTAGGGAACAAAGTTTAGTTTCTTCTTCACCTTTACCGATTACAAATAAGAGGAAAGGAAGAAGCTGTTATCAGTAACTATGCATTATGCTTGCTTTCATCTGTATGTCATTTTATTCCATTCTCTGAACAATCCTCCAAAGCATTCTCTCTGCTTTTACGGGTAAAGAGATGGAGGCTCAGACAGGCAGTTGACTCATTCAGTGAGTAAGTAGCTGATGCAGGGTCCAGGGAGGAGGATGGAGGGGTGGAGCTCTGGATGGTTCTCTCTCTTTCTTTAATGAAAGCAGCTCTGCCTTCACCTTGTTTGCTTATGGGTATCCCATTAAGCTTTGATTTGAAGAACGGATCTACTGCAAGAGTTTGCATTCTCCAGATGGGGCCATTTTTTAATGCTTCTTGTCCTCAGCAATGGGTTCTGGCTTGGGAGTGCCACCCCACTCCTACTTCCCCTGCCCCTACTTCCATGCCCATGACTGTTGCCCCCCTTTGCCTAGTGAATCTGAGGGGTCCCAGCCCACTGAGCGGCATTACCAGGGGTTGAGAGCTCAGAGGAGACTCAGGGTCGGGAGGTAGCAATGGCAGCTGCGAAGATGATTCCTCAACCAGCTCAGCCCAGCTCTGGGACTCCTCCAACCCACTGCCACCACCGGCTTCATGCTGGAAGGCCCGGCAGCACAGTAGAGCTGATGTGTTTTTCAAGTGCTAGAATGGGGAAAAACTGCTGCCAGCCACTCTCTCCCCACTCCCTCCCTCCTCACACCACAACAAAAGGATTCTCCAACCAACACCGCCAGTTATGAAGTGTCTTTGGTAAGAATTAGAAACTCAGGGATTACTCAAAACCAAGCCGAGGGACTTTTAAAGGTACTTGAGCTCATTATATCCTTTTACAGATTGAATTTCCTTCTGTATTTAATGACTAATAGTCCTTGGTGCTTCTAGCATCATCTTACTCAACTGTGTTTAAGAATACTAGAAACAGAAACATTTCTAACAGCGTCATCATTATTATCCTTCTACTTCCAAGCTAGGTGGACTCTATCATGGATGGCTGAAGTCAGCACCATCATTCTTATCACCATTACTAATAAAATAATACTGAGTTAAACCATCAGCTTTATAGAAGGAGCTCAATGAACTACGCCTGATACCAAACTTGAGAAAACTCAATTTTAGAGAGAGGATGCAAATAAAACTACAATGAGGCATCACCTCACACCGGTCAGAATGGCTATCATCAAAAAGTCTACAAATAATAAATGCTGGAGAGGGTGTAGAGAAAAAGGAGCTCCCCTACACTGTTGGTGGGAATGTAAATTGGTGCAGCCACTATGGAAAACAGTATGGAGGTTCCTCAGAAAACTAAAACTAGAGTTACTATATGATCCTGCAATCCCACTCCTGGGCATATATTCAGAGAAAACTATAATTTAAAAAGTTACATGCACCCCAATGTTCATAACAGCACTATTTACAATAGCCATGGAAAAGACATGGAAACCTCCTAAATGTCCATCGACAGATGAATGGATAAAGAAGATGTGGTATATATACACAATGGAATACTACTCAGCCACTAAAAATGAATGAAATAATGCCATTTGCAGCAACATGGATGGACCTAGAGATGATCATCCTAAGTGAAGTGAGTCAGACAGAGAAAGACAAATACCATGTGATATCACTTATATGTGGAGTCTTGAAAAAAAGATACAAATGATCTTATTTACAAAACAGAAATAGACCCACAGACATAGAAAACAAACTTATGGTTACCAAAGGGGAAAGGGTGGGACGCGATAAACTAGGAGTTTGGGATTAACATATACACACTTCTGTATATAAAACAGATAACCAACAAGGACCTACTGCGTTGCATAGGGAACTATACTCAATATTTTGTAATAACCTATGAGGGAAAAAATATATATGTGTATATCTATAAACATATACATTGTAAATCAATTATACTTCAATAAAATTTTAAAGAGAGAGAGGAAAAACAGCCATCTAGAGAGAGGAGGCCATTTATTCCACATTCCTTGCAAAGGTGAAGGCATATCCTAGGAAAACAGTGTACTCTGCTCCCCCTGGCATTTGTGGGCAGTTCCAGCTTGTGAGGATCTTGTGTCCTGACCAGAATTCCATGGCAGGATGGCTGCATTTCATGATCAGTCCCTGCGCTCTGTCGGGGCAGGCATGTGTGTTCAGAACTGAGCGTCCGCAGTTTTACACCCTTGTACGCTTGTCGTGGACCAGGGAGTGTAGGAACCTTCCACCAGGCTTGATGGGAACAGGCTTAAAATTTTGGGGACAGTGGTGCAAAAATGAGCAACGATGTGTCATCTGGGGTCCATAGCCGGGGAAGATTTTTATTTTTTCTATTTAACAGACACCTGGATAATGGTAGCATGTCGGTGGCCCTGTCTTAAGTCAGGCTCCCAGAAGCTCTCGTTCCGAGATGAGAATTTGTGTGCAGGGGATGGTTCAAGGAAGTGCTTCTAGGAGAAACGTGGTGGCTGCTTGGAAGTGCCAGCATCCTGAAGGGGTGGCTGGACCCCAACTCAGGGCCACAGTTCTTCATGCCTCTTCCTTGGAGAGGTCACGTGGTGGCTTCAGTTCCGCTAGGAGCCCTGGGTCCTCCTTCTCTTCACCTACCGCTTCTGATTATGGATAAAAGGGGAAGCGAAAGAGTGATAAGTAAGGTTAAGTGATGGTGCCAACTGCTAGGAATGCTGTGATTCTCCTTCCCTGGGGACAATTCCTCTGGGCTAGGTGGGCCCCGACGAACCCACCATGCTCAGGTTGGAACAGGGTCAACCCACCCATCGGCTTTCCCTTCATGTGTTCAGCCCTCAAATATTTTCCAACAAAACACTAAATATGGACATTTTTCTACTTTGTCATCTCCTATGCATTTTTTAAGAAAATGTAACTCTTAAGGCTTTGAATCTTTGTACTAAGTTCCTCTAACTGTGCGTTTCAAAAAGCTTTTCTTTTGAGCTTAAAGATAATATTTACAACACGTTTGTCCCTTGGCTGGCTGTGTCTGCGACTGTGTAGACACATCTCCTCTGCACAGTAGAGAGTTGCCAGAATGCGATTAGTTTTACTGGTCTACCCAGGGTTTACCATCCAGTGTTAGCTTGTGGAAGCCTTGACCGAAGAATCTGTCTTTCAAAGGGCACATTCATGCAGCCATCACCAGAAACTTCAATGGGAGGAAAAGCAGGCAGGCATACGAAACGACCCCCTGAAACAGCTTGCATTGGCATGCATTTTCAGATGATGGATTCTAAGTCCTCATAGCAGTAACTTCCCCTTTTTTTACATTGTCATTCCTCCTACAAACATGCCCACGGGCTGTTATGCAACACGCATATCCAGTAAATATACTAAATAAGCAATAAACGTGAGGGTTCAATTGCTATCTGCTTTGTGCTACCTGCAACGTTCTAGAAGTGTTCACACATTTCCTGTGTACTGTACCACGTCTGAAAAATGCCCCTCTCCCAGTAGCTTTGAAAGATTTTGACTTCGAAAGTTTGATTGCTATGTCCTAAGCCACACGTTCATCCCTGGGTTGCTGTCCTCACGGACCACCTGTGCGGGAGAAGGATGTTAGCCAGTGACTCTTCTAGAACGCACCACCAGGAGTCTGAAGTTGCTATCCTTTCTTCCCTCTGTCTTCATTGTCATCATGACCCATCACTAACCTCATCTTGCCCTCTTCCTGTTTCTCTTAACATTTTTGCAGTGTGCTAACCTTGGATTTTAATTAGGCCCAATTCACTGGACTGGCCATGGTGATGTACGCGTTTTGACGAAAGCACACCCACCTGCATGGTTAATCCAGGGCATCTGGCTGAAAACCAACAAGCAAGTCACTGCCAAACCTGAGCCTTGCTTGCCTGGGAAAGCAGCAGAAACACATTCTCTTTTTTATTTCCACAAAATGTACATCCCCAAAGCACACAGAGAAGCACATGCTCAGACAAATGTCATTGTTTACTCAAGATGCCCTACAAAGGCTGAAAGAGGAAGGAGAGGACATTTGACCTCTCGAAGATTCCTCCAGATTGGACAAAGCCAATCTGGAGGAATCTTCGAAGGAGGAAGAGTCTAAGAATTGGGGCGGAGGCCACAGTGAGAAGACTCTTCTTGGTGTTTTTAGGCAAGTTCTGATCCTTAACATTCCCTGTTGGAGCCTGCCATGCACTCATTTCTTCTCCATCTTCCACCATAGCTTGTCCTGGGAGAGAAAGAAACTGGCCAAGATAGCCATCTTCAGGGAGTTCTCTGGGGAAGGGAGGGAAAGAGTGAGTGGATGGATGGTATAGACTCAGGGGATGTTTGTGTGCAGCCAGATTGGAGAGCCCTCTCAATTCATCCCTCCCACCCCCAATTTCTACTCCTTACACTGTGCCACACAGAATATACAGCCCAGCTTGGGAGCAGTGTCTTAGACGACTGAAGAGTTAAATTATTTTGAAAGACTTCCAAAGGAGACTCTGCGCTCTCCCAGTATGAGAGTGACTCACTAAAGGAAATCATTACTTATATCCAATTAGTTTCTTTACAAATGCTTATTAATTTCATTTCCTAGGCAATCTTCACTTTCTGTGTCAACTAGAACAGTCACAGGTAATTCCTTTTTAGGAATCCACTACAAATTTGTCCCCATGGCCCAATGTAGACTTGAAACCATCATTCTCTTTCTGCCTCTGTCTCTTCTCTCTCTCTCTTTCTTTCTGTCATCTTCCACTTCACTTTGGCTTGTCATCTAATTCCATCCTACCCCACATAACCTCAGAAACTGCAGATGAAAACTTTCCATTTTAATTCTGATACTACAAGGCTATTTTGCAACTCTGAATTTTTAGTTCTAAAAATGGTACATTCTCCTAGATGTTTGATGCTTTTTTTGTCTAAGGGGCCAAGATGGCTGCAAATATCGTACAAATAGACCAATTAACTCTGCATTTCTTCCAAAGTCACGGTAATAGTGAAAAACTATTTTAATGGATAGAACCCATTATCACTTAAGGCCATAAAATTACATCTTTGAAAAAAATAATAAATCAGATAGCTTCATACTAGTATGGCTACTTTTTCCTGCTTTTTAAGGCATCTTCTAGTATTACCAGAATCTTCTGAGAACAAAAGTATTAAACGATGAAATTCATCATGACACCTTTTTACAGCAGCTTTTCCTCATCACCACCTGTCACAAGGCCCTTGTAATTTCAAGGATTATAGGAGCGACTTTCTCTAGATCTTTTTCATTATTATGTTTCTAGCATTTGATTTATACCAAGATCTAGACTTCACCAGTGATGCCGATGAGTGTTTCTTTTTTTTCCATGTAATTTATTTTATTTTTATTTTTTTATTAAAATTTTTTTTAACTTTTTATTTTATATTGGAGTGTAGTTGATTAACAATGTCTTGTTAGTTTCAGGGGTACAGCAAAGTGATTCAGTGAGTGTTTCTGTTGATATGAGGAAGATAATTTCCTTTCCACTGACACCAGCTCTAAATCTGTCCAGTCCTCTTTTTTTGTTCAGCTGCTTGGTGCATTGTGCAAGTTACCTGGTTAACAGATGTTTGCTTTTTGGTGACTTGCTTGCTCCTTACTGGTACAGCCCCTGATGGAGCCTGTTTTCCCCTCCCCTCCCCATGTACAAGGGACTTGAGCACTTGTAGTTGATAAACCCTATCAAATATATTTGCATAAATTCTTCTTTCTGTCTTTCAAGCTACAAGGCCTAGATTTTTCCACGTGTTTGCTTTGTTTTAATGAACTCGACCACACATCGTATAGAATGCTGCCTGCTTGCTTTTGAGTGGTACTGGGTCCTCAGGGCCTGCATACACAACCAACCAGATAATTTGTAGGACCCAGGGAAAAATAGAACCGCAGGGATCCTTGCTCAATAGTTATTAAAAGTTTCAAGTTGGTGACATCAAATCATTGGACCAAGAGCTCACCCCCATGAAATCTGTTATTCCTACATAAATAACTTCTTATGACTAGCCCTAGGCATGATCTGTGACTTAACCTTAGTTTGTTTCTTTGCTGTTTTTAACTTGCAAACTAAGTAAGATTAGTCTGTATCTCTCAGTGCTTTGAGAATCTTCCACTGACCTTGGGTTTATATTGTTGCTATCAAGTCTGCTGTCAAGCTAACTGTTGTTTCTTTGAAAGTATTCCCCCCCCCCCATTGATTCTGCCTTTTGCAGTTTTTCCTTACAAGGTGTCTAGTTTTGTGTATCTTGCTTTGACCCCATTTTGCTTCCTGAATCTGATTTTCATCCTGTTTTAGAAACTTCTCAGCCACTACCTTTTAAAATGTTGCTTCTTGCCCTGTTTTTTTTTTTCTTTCTGGAGATCCAATGTGATACATGCTAGAACTTTTCATGTCTTTAACTTCTTTTTCATTTTTAAAACCACTTTGTCTTTTTGTGTTGCAGTCTAGGTAATCTCCTTCCAAACTGTTACCTGGATCACTAATTCTCTCTTTGACTGTTTCGTCTGATCTTTAAACCCATTCATTGAGTTTTTGTTTTTAATGATATACATTTCATTTCTAGAAGTTATATTTGGTCCTTTTTCAAATATGTCTGGTCTTCTTTTAAAGAGTCTGATTATTTTCTCATAATTTTGACTTCCCCTTTTACATTTTAATTACATATTTAATTATTTATAGTCTCTTTCTGATAGTTTCATTATCTGATGTCTCAGGGTCCCTGGGATTCAATACCCATGCTGCCCGTTGTGTGTGTTGACTCTGGTTCTTAGTGGACCCTTGGTCACATCTCCTAAAGCATTCTGTAGTTTTTGATCGTGAGCTTCTATTTCAAAGAATGTTCACTCTTGGTACCTTGTGTGCCAGAGGTTGAGGATCTGTTTCTATAGAGTTTTTCATTTGCTTTAGCAAACACCCCTGTGATGGTATTGAGATTGGGACTCTTCTTATGTTATTTAATTGGCATGGGGTTCCTAGACCACACAGATGAGTAAATTTAAATGCAAACCTGTGTGAAGTATAGCCTGTGGTTACAAAACTCAAGGTGACTTTTTTCCCTGCCAGAGCTCCCGCTACCCAAGCAGCCAAACTATCAGCACCTGCTCTGGTGTTCAGCCTGCTCTGGTCTCAGGGATTTCCTTTACTGATCTCAGCTGCACTCTTAAAACCATGTTTGTTATTTTTGTAGGCATATCTAGGTATTTTGTGGCCGGAGGTTTTTTAGATTCTCCTTCATGATATTGCCACAAATGATAGTTCCTGTCATTCTGAATTTCTGAGCTCAGAAAAAGCATTCTCATTATGATTACATATTTTGAGATCTCTCTAGAAGTTAGAAACATCTTATGAAGCAGGCCAGGAGCCCTGACCAAATCCATGGCAGTTCTGTTGTACTAATCAGAAAGTACTCCATATTTTTATATGTGGCTTTTATTTAGATGAGATTTTGGTTTTGTTCTGCAAAGAAAACAGCTAATGTACTTACTCTTTGCTAAAAATGACTGGAGTGCACAATGGCTGGATTTATTTAGTACCAAAATGTGAGATGTTTTAAAAAATCCTAGAAATTTGAGGACACTGGGAAGGTTGCTCAGCACTGAAAGGAAAACAGAAGGAGGAAGGCATTTCAGTTCCCTGTGCCATGCATGCTGTCTAGTTTCGAATAATGCAAGGATTTCTCTCTGCTGTTCCTTCCTTTTGCCGTTGAATTTTCTGCTCCTTAAATTTCTGCTTTACCAGAAAATGAGAAAGTCTTCACCCAAAGAAGCACCGGAGAAGTGAAGACAGATTACTGTAAAAGGTTTCATGGCTGAGTCAGCTGGGAGGGCAGCTGGTCATCATTTCCTGTCTCACCCTGCAGAAGGGAGCTACCCAGAAAAGGGATGTCTAAGCTAGAAGGACTCTAGTTGGCTCCTGTACCTCTCCAGGGTCTGCAAGGCTCACTGCATGGAATGTTCTGATATCCAGACAGGGAAAATATAGACCTGTGCACCAGGAAGGAAGGTCATTCATTCATTCATTCATTGCTCTTCTCATTAGAGTAAAGTGAGGGCTATGTGGGGAATTTAGGCAGGAAACTTCCAATATGACTAGATATATTTACTTAACTTTTTTGTTGTTTTTTTTCCTACTATTTTTTTTAAAAATTGTTTTATTGAACTACAGTTGATTTTTTTGGTTGTGTTTTGGATTGAAAACCTTATTTACTCTGAACGCAAGGCACTCAATAATGTTCACTGATTTTGTTGTTGTTATTATTATTCTGTGAACATCTTTTTAGAAAAAACATGGTGCAGTGGCATGGCCTTTGCCAATGAGGGAATTCTGGGCCCATTTGTTCATTCGTTTTTGTTTTTTTTTTTCTTTTGTTCAAATAACATTTATCCAGCATTAAGTTATGTAGGGCTTTGTACTAGGTGCTGTGGGTCTGAAAAAGTAAACTATAAATAGCCCCTGCCCTTAGGAATCCCACAGTCCAATGCCTTGTGGGGAGGCCAGCTCAGAAAGAAAGAAAATGCTAAATGTGACCCAATTAATCTTCAAATGATCTAATTAAAGAATCACAATGAATAGTTCCATAACTTTTTTATTGTGATAAAGTAGACATAACATAAAATTTACCATTTACCATTTTAGCCATTTTTCAGTGTTATTAAGGACATTCACATTGTTGTGCAACCATCACCACCATCTCTAGAACTTCGTCATCTTCCCAGACTGAGACTCTGTACCCATTAGATGACAACTCCCCATTCCTACCCTGGCAACCACCATTCTACTTTCTGTCTCTATGAACTGGACTCCTTTAGGTACCTCCTATAAGTGGAATCATGCCATATTTGTCCTCTTGTGTCTGGTTCATCCATTACTTTTTTAATCGAAGGAAATCTGCTTTACAGAAACATCTTGGCCTTGTCCCTGACTGATTCACTACTTGGCTAGGCCCGGGGTAAGATAGTCAACTTTTCCTAATGCCCTCCGCTCTGCAATAGCTCAGCTGTTTTAGAATCTTTTTTTGGAAGAGTCCATCACAGTGTGTGATATTAATCAATTCAAGTCTGCTGACATTATTGTAGTACTAAAGAGGCTGCTACTCCCTGGAAATACCTCACAGCCTCCCTCCGTGGGTGGTGATGTGGTGAGGTCAGAAGCACGTAGGTGGGCCCGTGCCTTGGCTCTGCAGAAAGCCCGCTGGTGGCCCAGGCTGCACGTTTCACAGGGCTTCACCTGTGAGCATGCAGAGAGCCCTGCTATTCCCTCAGCCCAGCTGCCTGCCAGAAACTCAGGCCCTGCGGACTCCCCTCCAGACGTGGGCTCTGAGCCGGCCTGTCTAACAGCTTTCCTCTGGGGCCAATCAGACACTCGCCAAAGGGACGCCATCTCACCGACTGCTTTTGAGTCACTTGTTACATTTGAGATCTGTTGTGTGTTGGGAGCCCTCACTGGGGTTAGGGAAAGACCTGATGTTAGGAGGAGGACTGGGTCAAGTTTCTTGCTGTATTTCTGGGGCACTTGTTTATGCAGTGAAATGTGTAATGTACAGTGGGTGTGGTCTGCTGAGCAGGAGTCAGCTCTGGGCAGGCATCTCATTGCCATGAAAAACAGAGCTCATTTTCTTGCGGTCCACTTCTTCCCTTTCATATTCTTTTCCATCATGGTTTATCACAGGATATTGAATGTAGCTCCCTGGGCTCTACGGTAGGACCTTGTCGTTTGTCTGCTCATCCCAAACTCCCAATCCAGCCCTCCCCTGATGGGGTCCGTTTCTTATTCCACCAGAATATTAAGTTCCACAAGGGCTGGTCTGATCACTGCTGTATCCTCAGCACAGAAGACAGCCTGGCACAAAGTGTGAATATCTCCTACAGATCCTGTTGTCAGGATATTGACTACATCAACATACAGAAAATAATGTCGTTAGAAACCAGAAAATGATACCCCTGATAAGAGCATTCATGCTACTTCATCAAGAAATATTCCCACCTATTCTGGCTCTTTCAAAAACTAGAATAGGAAAAAAATTCTTTTTCTTTAAAAATTTTTAAGTAGTTGTTTTATCCTAAAATAATACCACCGATTACCTTTCTTCGTAGCAGATTTCATAGTCTTATAGATGCATCAATGAAATATGTAGAATTGAAAAAGGAAATCAATCGCTTGAGATTTCAGGGTGTTTGTATCTGTCGGTTCTCTAGTATAGTTAAATGCTAATATTACCACGGAAAACTGACGCAACTTTTGTGAAGCAATTGCTGTAACAGGGCCTCTGTGTAACATTTCCTCGTATAGGATTTTGAAAAAAAACCCAAAAACCTTAGGTCTTGGAAAATATTAGAAAAGTGCCTCTCTGCAGGCTAACCACATCAGCACACGGCTTTCATTCCCCAGTGGGCTGAGACTGGCTTTGACTGGGCAGTTCCTCATCTGTCTGTCGGGTGTGGGCCTCTCTTCTGTTTTCTGACCACGGCCCAGCCCTCCTGTCTTCACAGAAGCCATGCTGTGGGAGGTGGTTTGGTCCTCACTCCCTTCCTGGACCCTCACTCAGATGTGAAGCCCATCACCAGCACAGTCTTCTCCCGGATGAGGCATTGGGAAGCTTTGCGGTCCAGCAGAGCAGGGATTAATGAACAGCTCAAGGATGAATGCTCCTCTCAAGGTGCCCCCCCCAAAGTCACCTGGGACCACTCGCATCCTCTCTCCTTGCTTCTTTCCCCTTATTTGGAGGGTTATCAGTACACATCCCTTTTTAATTTACAGGGACCATCTCTGTACAAATTAGTCCAAGACCACACCTATGACTGAAGCAACAGTCAATGTTCCTCGAAGATTATGGCTTTCCAGTTACCCGAAGCTCATTAAGAGAACCCCTTGCTTGACAACAGATCTTTCCGGGGCACCCACCATGTTCCAGAGAGCCCTTTGAGATCTAAGTGGTGCAGTGGTATACAAACCCAGACTTTGTCTCTGTTCCTAAGGAGCCTACACCTGGCAAATGAATGAATGGCAGGCCAGTATTTCTACATGCCTTGTGCTAACAGAGTAAAAAAGATGGACCACAGTGTATTGGAGTGGCTAAAAAAAATTTTTTTTTTTAGGTCAGATCCAGTTCTATCAATCACTATGACGTGGTCAAATCTACAAAACACTGGGAGCCTTGTAGGGGATAGAACATCTAAAATACAGAGTATTTTACAGCTCCTGTCCTGTTCCCCACCTCCAGCACCCTTTGGATTAGACAGCCACTTCCTTGGGTTCTTGGGGGGCTCATCACATCCCTCCATCAGCAGAGTGACTAGACAAAGGACGGGGGTGTGAGTTGGGGTAGGAGAGGTGGTGCACAAGAAGACTGCCACCCGCCAGGCCCACGCAGCGGTGGCTTGGTTGGAATGTGGTGGGTTTCGTGTTTGGGTACGCAGGGCGCGTCCTGAGCTGGTTGCTGGGAGGGGGGTTGGTGGTAAATCCTTCCCCGGCAGAGAGATGAACTGCTGGAAATGGGAAGCCATTGCCACCTTCACATCGTCTTCTGAGGAGGCATCGCACGGCCAGGAGTGCTAGCCGCACTGTTGTTTCTCCACTCAGCTTCCATCCCAGGGCCCCAGTCTGGGCTGGGTAAGGCCCTAGGAGATTTACAGTTTTGTTTGGGGGGGCATTTCAGCATGGAAGTAAGGGCACGGGCTTTGAAGGCTAATGGCCCTGGTGTCCTGGCCCTACCCTTTATCCTTTGTAATCTGATAGTGTCTGACACTACCTTTTAGTTGTTGCATTACTTTGGGGAACATTGCAGAGGTAACAAATAAACCCTCAGGTTTCAGGGCCTTAACACTGATATTTACATACTGTTCAGGGCAGTGGGCGACTCCCCTCAGGTGCTGTTTTGAGAAGCTGGGCTTCTTCCAGCTATGGCTCTCCCATCCCCAGGACCTTGGAGACCTCTGCACGGAGGTAGAAGGTGTGGGAGAGGGTACATCTCACCACATTAGCCTGAAATCGCTTCCACTCATACTTCGTTGAGCTGGAGGCCTGCGAAAGGTAATCCCGGTGAGGTTTCTATAGTGGGGATGGGAGAGCATGGGAGCTTCTGGACACTTACTTTCTCTATCACAATGATGGGGTAAACTTTCAAAGCCTCAATTTTCTCATCTGTAAAACAGAGACTATCTCCAAGAGCTCTTGTGAAGATCAGAGCTAATGTCTGTGATGGGACTAGTGTAGCACCTGACACAACCCTTGGCCATGGTTACAGCTAGTGGGAGAGGGGCTCTGTCTCATGGCGGGAGCAAGGGTGATCCAGTCTAGTCCCTGCCCGGCTACTGGGAATGCTTTGTCCACGCCTGGGCTTCTGCCGAAGGTTTCATAATGATTATTAGGCAACGTGCCTCTGTATGATAATTATTATGTAAATGCAAGTATATGTCATCATGATTATTATGTAATATGGATTATGTATTGTGCTTATTATGTAAATGCAAATGAACATCTCACTCTAACATATGTCTCATGGACTAATATTCCTGGGGCACTGACACCAGCTTTAAAATATTTTCCCATTGTCTGCTACCATTTGAAAGGCTTTTGTCATCAAAGTAACAGGTCATTGCAAAAATTGCCAACACACAGACAGCTCTAACGTGGGGCTTCAAAGCCTCCTCCCCACGCTGGGTGTCCCTTCCCCCGCCAGCCCAACTTGGATAAGCAACCATCTTTAATGGTTTGGGTAAATCCTTTCAGAAATACTGTTTGTTTATTTACAAGCATGTATAAATCCTTTCTTTTTACCCAAAAGCCAAATCATGCTGCAACTCTGCCCGAACTCATTCCCATTAACAGCCACATGGTACTCCATCGTGGCCACAGTTTATTCAACCAGAGATGAGAGATTTAGTGGTAAGTAAAACGGTGTCAGACTCTTCTTTTCTCTGTGTCAGCTGGCTAACTCCCCAAGTTTCCTCCCCGTTAAATTGCAGTCCCCCCTACCCTTCTCCCCACCTCGCCCCTTCTCTCCAAAATCATAATCTCAGGGACTTCCCTGGTGGCGCAGTGGTTAAGAATCCGCCTGCCAATGCAGGGGACACGGGTTCAATCCCTGGTCCGGGGAGATGCCACATGCCGCGGAGCAACTAAGCCCGTGTGCCACAACTACTGAGCCTGTGCTCTAGAGCCCGTGAGCCACAACTACTGAGCCCACGTGCCACAACTACTGAAGCCCGCGTGCCTAGAGCCCGTGCTCCACAACAAGAGCAGCCACCGCAACGAGAAGCCCGTGCACCACAACGAGGAGTAGCCCCCGCTCACCACAACTAGAGAAAGCCCGCGCGCAGCAACGAAGATCCAATGCAGCCAAAAATAAATAAATAAATAAGTAAATTCATTAAAATAAAAAAAAAAATCATAATCTCATATGGGTGTATCCAGAGTCCTCGTGCTTCCTACTGGGCAACCTTCACCGTCCCAGGAAATGGACAGCCTGGTTCCAAAGCTCCTGCTTATTTTGTCAGAGATGAGGCCGTGGGGGAACAAGGTGTCAAAAGCCTGGAGGAACCCCTTCCCTGCGCCTGTAGCCTCAGGCTCTTTCGAAATAGCAAAGCAGAACCTCCTACACTGTTGGTGGGAATGTAAATTGGTGCAGCCATCACGGAAAACAGTACGGAGGTTCCTCAAAAAACTAAAAATAGAGTTGCCATATGATCCAGCAATCCCACTCCTGGGCATATATCCAGAGAAAAACATGGTCCAAAAGGATACATGCACCCCCAATGTTCACTGCAGCTCTACTTACGATAGCCAAGACATGGAAGCAACCTAAATGTCCATCGACATATGAATGGATAAAGAAGATGTGGTGTATATATATGCAGTGGAATACTACTCAGCCATAAAAAAGAATGAAATAATGTCATTTGCAGCAACATGGATGGACCTAGAGATTATCATATTAAGCGAAGTACACCAGAGAAAGACAAATATCCTATGATGTCACTTATATGTGGAATCTAAAAAAATGATACACATGAACTTATTTACAAAACAGAAATAGACTCACAGATATAGAAAACAAAATTATGGTTGCCAAAGGGGATAGCGGGGGCCAGTGGCAGGGGGTAGATAAATTGGGAGTTTGGGATCAACATATACACAACTACTATACATAAAATAGGTAAACAACAAAGACCTACTGCATAGTACAGGGAACTCTATTCAATATCTTGTAATAACCTATAATGGAAAAGAATCTGAAAAGAATGTATATATATAACTGAATCACTCTGCTGCACGCTTGAAACTAATACAATTGTAAATTAGCTATACCTCAATGAAAAAAATAAAATTCTCATTGGAATAATTTGAAAAAAAAAATAGTAAAGCAGTCTGTTTTACCTCCAGGGCACTGGGGACACTTGCTTCAAGTTCAGGGATTTGGGCCTAGAGATGGTAGATCAGAAAAGGAATTCCTGTCTATTGCTCAGTCCGTTTGAATGAAGACTTCCTAAGGTAGTGAGAAAACCAAGTGGTTCTTGCAACTTTGCTGAGGTCCCAGATGGGCAGTAAGGCCACGGGGAACTCAGAGATCTTGGTGGTTCTGTATTCTGTAAGGCTGTGAAAATGATTATGTGTGCCATATGACGGGCCCAAGCCATGGGAACCCATCTGACTTCAGCCCTAGAATATATTTTCCAAGTTTTAGCTGTCTGTGGGCCACCTTCTGATTTCCTTTTTTGAATCTTTGCATACCACCTTTACCAATTTATTCAGTATTTATGTATTTGAAGAATTGCACTTATAAATTTACAGTCGATTTTAAATCTACCTTAATCCTAAGGAATATCTCAGAGTTACAGATTGGTTAAGTTATATTTTTTCTAACACACATCACAATAAATACAACTCTTAAAAAATTATTCATCTATGTACCAACTAAAATCATCGCCTATGCTGCACTTTAGCAATTGCTGCCCTAGTGACTACCACATCTCTTCAAGGGAGACGTTATCCCTTTGAACCATGTAAGAGATGGCCCTTTATAGATCTTTAGAACATGTAGAATTTATGTTATAAGACAACAACCGCAGTTTATTCTCCTGCACCAGCACAGGATGATTTTTTGGCCACAGTGATCCTCATGGAATGCTTTTCTCTTTTTCTGGAAAGAAAATAAATGCCTCCATTCTCAATGACCACTGAGGATAAGTAGTCAAGATTGAGGAAACACTAAGGGACCCTTGCTGTAGCAGATGTGGGGATCTTTTTGTTACTTCACATGCACTGGGCCAGGCTCGCATTAGTGCTATTTTTAGACTTTCGGGTTGACTTGCTGAATTTGGCCTCCTTTTCAACAGATCATATTAATGACCTGCAGATGGGTCCATAATTGATTCCTTTCCATCACAATTATTTCACATGCAGGCAAATGTACTCAGTGTCTCCTTGGTGAATCGTTATGTAGTTTCTAAAACCTCTGCTAGGTCTGGGAACAGGTTTTCTCTTTGGCTTGGACATCAGAGGATAGACTATTCTAGAAGGATTTACTGAAGCGCTTGGATGCACATTCAGCGTCCTTGGCAGTTACACTGAGAATTCGGAGATCTTGGTGGCCATGCATTCAGTTACATGGAGTTGCTGATATTTATTATCTTGGTGTTTGGAGTAAAGAGCTGCATTACTGGATGATATTTAGAAACATTACCTCCACACATTAGCATCTACTCACAAGCTCCATTATTCCAGGAGTAGCCAACCCTTTCCCCTCTCTTGGCCACATCTTGAAGGATAGCCATATGTCTGGGACGCCAAAGGCATTTTAATTTTACGTTGCACAGACTTTCCCTTAAGAGGCTCTCGTTTTCCCTTTGGCCCCCATGTGAAATCTGGGACCAGTTTCCTCAGTGTGACAAGTACTAGTGGGGACTTAATATAAAACAACGGGAACATGAGTTTGCATACACAGCAATGCGAGGCACTGTCCGTCCAGACCTCAGGGAGCCACAGATGTTGCTGACATCCTTATAAAGAATTGCAGCCATCCTTACATGGCAGAGGAAGTGACCAAGTCAGCTGGGCATTTACTCACTTACCTGATGCAGAGGATCAAATGGAGTGATGAAAAGAGAAGACAAAACTTTAGCCATGTTCATACTGCAAACAAAGATCTGCCCATTTCCTAGTGAGTTACTCACTTACTCAAGTTGAGTAAATCTAAATCTTGCCAGTCAGACAGCTGGCATTTATCCATGTTCTCTCCAGCTTGCTGCATTATCCAGGGAGCCAGTTTTTCCCTCTGCAGCAAGAGTCTCACTGTCACCCAGGATGCATGTGGCCACATCCTTTCCACATCAGATGCTTTGTACCGGGACACAATGTAATATATGAGTTTATCCAGATCAAAGTGTAATTTGAAAGCTGAAGTTTCTGCATAAAATATTGTAACTTCATTTTCAGGTCAGACCAGTTTTACTATTATTATCTGCCCTTTGGGTTATTTGAGCTTCTATTCATCAATAAGATTACAGAAAGTTAGCTTTTTTTAAAAAAGATTAAGGTATAATTGACATACAACATTATATTCGTTTCAGATATAATACATAACTGATTTGGTATTTGTTATGTATTTCATTCAAATATATAATGATTTGATACTTGTGTATATTGTGTAACGATCACCACAATAAGTCTAGTTAACATCCGTCACCAGACATAGTTACAGATTTTTTTTTCTTGGGATGAGAACTTTCGAGATCTACCCTCTCAGCAACTTCCAAATATTCAATATAGTGTTATTAACTATAGTTGCCACACTGTACATTACAACCCCAAGACTTATTTATTTTACAGCTGGAAGTTTGTATCTTTTAATTCCCTTCACCCAAGACTTACCTTTATGATTTCCATGTATGGAGTTCAACAACAACATCAAACTCAGGGAATTTTGGCTTTTGGAGTTAAGAACTCATGTTCCCAAATACGTTCTGGGATATCCCTTCAGAAAGGACCAAACCTCAGCTGCTTTACAATTCACTTGATCTCTTACCACATCTCCAAACCGACAGATTGGACAAAGCCCATTAGTAATGAATCTCGCTGGCTTTGAGTTGAATAGATACATGGGAAATGGTGTCTGAGGTTGTTCTGGTCTGGGGGACAGGTCATCCTTGCTGGGGGACAGTTCAGCCTGGCTGCTTCTTGGGGATGGTGCAGATGACATGCATGGAAGAGCCAGCCACTCTCCCTGCTTCTTCCTTGTGGCTTCCAAGCCCACTTCTGATGGTCTTGACTATTATAGAACCTTTTACCTAAGGAAATGCAGGGTCCACACCAAGAAACAAACAGTGATTTTCATTCATCCTGAATTAAATTATTGCGGTGCCCAACACTTAAGTATCAAGTGACTTTTGGATAGATGGCTATCAGAAAACCCTGTTTACTCATCTTAATTCACTCCAGGCACCACCATCTCTAAAGTCCTACAACAAGACTAGGAAGTCACTCAAGTTCTCATCATCTCTAGATGACGACATTTAATAGGCTAATATTTTGTGCTTTAGTCTAGTTAGGGGATTTCCAATCTCTGCTGATAAAGGAATGTATTCTTCTTCTGGCACGTGATTTTGAGAGTTTACTGGCTTGAGAATGATAGTTGACCTGGGTTGGCACTAGTTAGGAGGAAAGAGGTGACGTGACAGTGGGGATGGAGTTTCATGACATTTATAAATGTTGAATGATACGCTCAATTCCTGTCAATTATCCTTAAAAGATTTTTTAAAGCTCACAATTGGCTTCCTTTTATTTGAAATGGAAAGGGCGTCCCTCTTTCTTCCACACCCATCCTTCCTTCCATCAGCTGTTGGAATTGAGTTTCTTAACTAACAAGGTGACTTGATGGTCCCCCCTCCCATGACATCAAATTTTGATTAAAGAATGTCTCATGCTGACCAAAGGTCTCCACCCCCAGATGAACCTCACTGTCTGGGCAGGCCATTTCCTTTGTCATATGGGGGATAAAGAAGCTTAAGAATGGAGGAGGGAAATGCCCAAGGCCTCAGGGTTTGTGGACGCTTCCCTGGAAGGGGCTTTGCAGATGAGCGTCAGCATTGGTGTGTCTGAATAACTAACACCTTCCACCCATGTGAGCTCTTATTTTTCAAATATATGTAGATGGTTATAATTAGCAAAACGCACATTTGTTTATTTGAAAGCATACCTAAATTCATTATATACTTTGGTCATTATGTATTTTCTTAATCAAGAAATATTAAACATACAACCACTATTCTGCCACATTTGGGGGGTTTAGAAAGGGTTCCCAGATTAGAGAATACAGACCTGCTAAGAAAGAGACCAACCAAGGCCAATAACATGATGACCCTTTAAACATCAGGCCCAGTGGAAGAGAGGCCTGCATCCTGGGTGGGGCTGCAGAGCAAAAGGACACAAATAAGGATGAGCTTATATCTAATGACACCTGCAAACAGCCCACTCATCGAGGTCAGTGGCTTGGCATCATGTTTATGAAATTCCCACTTAATTTTTTGATTTTTTAAATTAAACCATTTTAAAATTGAAGTACAGTTAATTTACAATGTTGCGTTAGTTTCACATGTGCAGCAAAGTGATTCCATTATACATATATATATACATATTCTTTTTCAGATTCTTTTCCATTATAGGTCATTAAAAGATACTGAATATAGTTCCCTGGGCTATACAGTAGGTCCTTGTTGTTTATCTATTTTATATACAGTAGTGTGTATCTGTTAATCCCAAACTCCTAATTTATCTCCCCATACCCCAACAGTATTTCCTTTGGTATTTGTTGATTTTTAAAATGAGTTTTTACCTAAATTCATTGTCATGTTGTGTACACCCAGTCTGAGTGTGGATATTAGGCCAATAGAAATGGAGGCACTGACTTATTTTGTGCCCCTGGCTTTCTGGGGGGAAAAGAGTGATATTACGTAGTGCGATGGCAGGAAGGGACCCCCCCATGGCCCTTCTCTGGACCAGGGAGGAGGCCCTATTGGGGTCTGGGCACCCCTACATGTTTCCCAGGGGGGTGAGGCCCTCACAGCACCCTCTCGCCTGTCACCTGGGACCCTCCCTCTCTGGCATGTAGTTTCATGTTCCATTTTCTCTGCTTTGTGCATCCAGGGCCGTGTCTGCCTGGATCCAGCACGGGACATATTTGTTGAATGAATAAATCAGTGCGTGGATGAATGCATGAATGGCTGGGTGTGACTTCGACTTTACAATTTAGAGATTGAAAACATTTGAAGGGGATTTCAGAAGTCCAGATCACTATTTATGAAATATGCCTTTCATTTCTTTCTTTCTTTTTCTTTTTCTTTTTTTTGCCCGCATGGATTTCTAGAAGGGCAGACTGTTAAATGAAAAATCCTGTTTTTCCCCTTGATAATAGAGACAACACACGCTCATTGTAAAAAAAATTAATTGCATAAAAGGGAGAAGGGAAAAGCTGACCGTCCAACATAATCACACTGCCTAGAGCACGTGTTTCTACACTTTGTTAGGTGTGTCCCGTGCAGTCTCCACGGAGCCCCCAGACCTTCTCCGCCCTTCTTTGCCCTGCTGTGTGCCCAGGAGGCTGGCCCATCATGGCAGAACCCAGGCTCCTTTGCACACCCCACCCTGGCATCCTGTTATAGTCGGCCAGTAGGAGGCAGAGAAGTCAGGACACTGCTCCTTTCCTACGATTCCCCAGGGGTCTTCCGTCCTTGCTGATTTCACATTCTACTACCGGCCCCTCCGGCGAGGGGCCCAGGACATGCCGTCCCCCTCCTCGTTCTTCAGGCACTTGGGGCCATAAGGACTTCCTAGCAGGGCTCGTCTGGGTGTCACCCTCCGGCGGCTCACTTAACTCTGCCCACAGCTCTTGATGAGGTCCCTTCACTACAGCTCACGGGATGCATCCTGCTTCCTGCCGGGACCCAGACTGAAACAACACGCACCTATAGTTACATAAATGGTGCCATACTATCCATTCTATCTTTCTACCTGCTTTTTTAAAGTTAATACTCGCTTAGAGGAATCTTTTAATGCCAGTAGATATAATTACATTTCCTCATGACTTGACTTGATAAGATTTTCCATAGGGTTTAATTGAAGCCCACAAAGATTTATTGAGCGCCTACCCTGTGCAAGATATAGTCCCTGAAGCAGCTGCATAGCACAGGGAGATCAGCTTGGTGCTTTGCGAACACCTAGAGGGGTGGGATAAGGAGGGTGGGAGGGAGACACAAGAGGGAGGGGATATGGGGATATACGTATGCATATAGCTGATTCACTTTGTTATACAGCAGAAACTAACAACACTGTAGAGCAATAATATTCCAATAAAGATGTTAAAAAAAAAAAAAAAGATATAGTCCCTGCCTTTGAAGGGCGTACAGTGCTATGTGGGCTTTAAGACAGATGTGGAAATAACTGGGCAGAAAATAAGAGGTGTCATAAAGGCGATAAGTAAGAGCTTTAAGAGTTCCAAGGAGACGGATTGTGGGGCATTAGAAAGACTTCCTGGAGGAGGGAGCATCTAGGATATGCCAGGGGGTAAAGACTTAAACCAAAGGGAGCTGGGAGCCTGGCAGACATCTCGGGCAGAGAGGATAGCAAGAGCCAATGCCTTAAGCTGAGAACTTATGGGATTTTTTTGAGCAGTAAAGAGTCTGGTCGAGCTGAGCAGAATGGAATGTTCTCGCAGGGCATTTTACTCATCTCCCCTTTAAAGCAGTTGTCTGGAATAATATCATTTTTCTGTCTCCCCTCTGGATTATAAATTCCTTGAGGCCAGGGATGGTTCCTTCACATCCTTTTATAAACATCACACGTAGCACAGGGGAGGGATTCCAATGAAAGTTTGTTGAGTGGATTTGAATGGACATCCTATGACAGGAATGGAAATTCGCTGTCAGATCATGGTGGGTCTTGAGGGCCAGGCTGAGTGGTTTGTGGGAAATTCTCTGGACCTGACTCCTTGTGTTCATGTGCTCTCTCTCCTTTAGGTTTAAGTGGAATCACAGATATAAAAATGCTTTGTGGACAGGACACGATCTTCTGAGATGATGGGTCCCATTTTCTCATCTTCGTTCTCCTAACCGTGGGTCAGGGTAGGAAGCCCAGCCCCTCCTCATGGCAATGAGTTGGGAAAAAAATCTCAGATGCTTGTGGCTTCCTGGCTGATGTTAACTGGGGAAACGGACGGCAACTGGTTCTGCAGAATCAGGTCGGTCTTTGGAACAGAGAACAAAACAAGAGCTGAGTTTGGCTCTTCTCCCAATATTAAACGTTCAGAGAGTCGCTCTTTTCCTGCCACCCCACGCCCTTCTCCTCTGGCCAACCAGAGAGCCGCACCTTCTGCCCCAGAGCACGTCCTTTCTTGCTCATCCTCCACATCCTGCCTGTTTTCTTCTGCTTGGTGGCCGAGGGCATCAACTGCGGGGTAAGGGAATAGGACAGAGTTTGGGATACTTGTACAGCGCTTGTGTACTTCGTGACAACGTGTAGGTGATGGTGTTTTAGCAGCAACGCCACCAGTAACAACACAGAGGCAAAATGGACACAGCTGGGTGTGAACGTGAACTCCACCATGCACTGACCATGGGTGACTTTGCTACTAGGCAGTTTAGAATATCTGCCCTTGTAGAGTTGTGCAAATGAGGGAGAGACAGGGCAAGTGGAAGCATATACCTTGGTACAGGGACCATATTTTATCCTTTTTCTCCCTCCACGCAAGTACTCTATTAGTTTATTCCAAACTTCCGAAGGAAATACATGTATATTTCTTTGTGAGTGATTATCTATTAATGTCACATGCAGTGCAAATTCTGGCAGAAGTGTGTAGCGTTTTTCATCCCCCGTCCTAAAAAAAAGAAAAGAAAAAAAATTTTTTTAAATCAAAAAGAAAGATGAACCTCTGGCTTCCATTTCTAAAGCCAGTTGTCCTGTTAGCTCATGAATCACGAAATGCACGATGTGTACACAAATGACCCCCTGCCTGAAGTTATATAGGACGCTTTTCAGAGAGGAGAGGTGCTTCGAGGGAAACCCATTTGCACTGATGGGACCTCAGGGTGTCCTGTTACATTGGTCTTATAGACATCCAGGCAAACCTGTTGACTGGTGAAAATACAGATTCTAAATACTGTTTACTCAGGAATAATTTGTCATTCCTTTCCCAGCTCAAATAACCATAAACTCTTACAAAGTGCTTTATAAACACTCATTGGAGTATTACAAAAATCCTTTGAGCACCACATGATTATCTTCATTTGGCAGTTGAGTAAACTGAGTCACAAAAGTTGAAAGAGCTACTCAAAGCTGTGCCAGGAGCAAAGGCAGGGCTGGGCCAGAGCTCAGACTTCCTGGCTCCTGGTCTGCTGAGCGGTTTCCCGGGATGTGCTGGGATGGGGCACGCCCAGGCTCCTGACCACCCAAGGTCCTGCAGTGCCACTGGCTCCCGCCCCTCCCCGTTGGCAACTCTTTACTCAAGCCCATTGCCTGGGATTGGCTGAGGTCCCCTGAGCTCCCGAGACACCACCGTCCAAGGGGCAAAAGGTTCCACTTTGAAAAGGCAGTCAGAACACGCACCCAACAGCACCCAGACCCTTTCCTCCCCAGCAGCCTGGTCTCACCTATGCTCTAATCCTGCTTCCCAGGGCCCACAGATGGAGAGGCAGAACAGTAAGATGTTGGTTTTCTGCTCTTCCATGTACTGATCGGCTGAAAAGGGCCAGCATTAGCTGGGTCTGGTAAACTTTCACCGGTTTTTAGCTGCCTTGCGCTGGAACCCACTTTCTCATATTTGGGTTCCACCATCGACCCGGGAAACAGAAAACGCTGGCTACTTGTTCTCCTAGACCCCTGGCAGCAGGGTACCGGCACAGGAACCAAGCCTGCCTGGGACCCTGAGTGAGAAATGGGGAGAGCACAGGCTCTTTGTAGATTTCCCTGGGGGTGGGGGGGGTGTGGAGGTCCAAGCCTCCAGCATCTGTCAGCGGTGGTGCTGAGATGCCAACAGGACCGTCAGGGTCCTGAGGAGTCTCCTTTGTCACCAGATTGCCGCCGTGTCTGACCTTGACCACCAGGTGACTCGCTGGTGTACTTTGCCTCCTGCTCATTTCTGGAAACTTCTGGATAGATTTGTGAGTTACCAGTGATCCTGCAATGAATTCCTTTCCTGATGAAGTTAACTAGCGTCGAGAGTTTTGTCTGTTTGTCTCTTAATGGGTATAAGACGGGGCGTGAGCGAGGTTTCCCTTTTTCTTTCTCCCTCATCGTAGTATTGAAAGATGAGTTCCAGGATCTGGGATTTGACTACTGATAAAGCAGAGACAGTAAGTATGCCGTGATATAGATGAGCTTAAAGGTGAGGAGTTCATTCTCCGACAGCCCTGATCCCACATCAACACAGTCAGTTGGAACACTGCCGTCATGTCCCGTTGTGACCACTCTTCCCTTCATCTCCGTGAGCAGCATCGTCGCTGGCGTTACTGTCCCAGGCCCTGTAATCATCACAGTCATGACCAAGACGGCATCCGCCTGCGCTCCCCTCCTGTCTCCCCTAGGCTCCTCTCAACAGGCTGCTCCCCATCCAGGGTCCCATCCAAGCTTGGCAGCAGTGAGTGGAGAGGGAAGATCACGACTGCCCCAGAGCCCTGCATGCTTTTGTCTTTCACACTATTTGGGGATGGTGGTGCTGTCCAGGGCATCTGGAAATCTTAGGAAGCAGTGTTTTTACCTATGGCAGTGCCAGTGGGCAAAATGCCTCTTATAAACTCTTAGAGGAAGATAATATAACAAAATCTAATATTTGTTGAGTGTTTATTATGCAAAATCTTCCTAATATCCCTTTGAGGAAGGTGTTATTATTATCCCTAAATTAAATATGAGGGAACTGAAGCACAGAGAGGTTAAATGACTCTCCCAGGGTCACCCAGTTCCAGGTCGTGAAGACCGTCTGGTGCTCTTTGCCAACGGCTACGGTACCTTGTGTAGGTGCCTGCGTGCTCCTGCCTGGCTTCCAAAGCTAACTCATCTCAATTCCATGGAAAGATTATTAAAAAATATAGCTTTCCAGGGTCCACACCCAGAGTTTAATTCAGTAAATCTTGGGAGGATGAGGGTGGAGGCTTGGAGACTGAATTGCAAACAAGCATCCGGAATGATTCTGAGGGAATCTGTCCGTGGACAGGTATTTGGGAGCCATCGACTGATACAAGTGCACAGGCAGCCTCTCCCCTTTCTATGCACTTGGCAGAGAGCGTCTACTGGTCTCTGTGCTCTTTCCTGACTTGGTCCCGGAATCCTTCTCAGTGCAGGTAGTGACCATCAACCATTTGGAGGTGGCATCAAGACAAAACCAATTTGTCATCCTCAGCCCTGAGTATCCAGTAAGGGAACTGAAGAAGTTGAGTCTTATGCCAGGCCACTAACTCAACAAAGAAGGAAAATCATGGGATGTTTCTGTGCCTCGGGTTCCTTTCTACTGTGTCAGGGGGTGATGGTTAGAGAATTTTTATTTTTTAGCCTGAAGAGGGTGGATTCTTATCTCTAAATTGCTCTATTAGTTAAGGTAAAGCAAGCTATTTTAACATTTTATGACATTTTATAACATATTATAACTGTCACTGAAACTGTTCCAAGTTCAATTTTTTTTTTTTTAGCCATCCATGTGATACCAGCTTCTGCCTCATGAATTGGAATAGCTTGCACATGTTAGGATGACTCTAAACACCAAATCAGTTGTGTTCAGTCGGTGGCAGGACATGGGGAAGGGGTTCTGTTCCATCCAGGCCTTCAGAATCCAGGCTGATGGAGCCTCAGCCATCCTCAAGATGTGGCTTCCAAGATCAATCACCTAGGTATTCACATCCAGGAGACTGACGGTAAAAGACAAAAGACAATGGAGAGACGCCCACTGGTCAGAAGTCACATTGGCCTGAATACATTCCATTGGCCACAACCCAGTCACGTGGCTTTACTTAACTGCAAGGGAGGCTGGGAAATCCAGTCCAGCTTGCCCAGGAGGAAGGGGAGCCGGGTTAGGTGAGCAGCTAGCCAAAGTTCCCCTGTGAGCCAGGAGGGGCTGTGGGCACCCCAGGAGGGAGCAATGGAGCACCACGGCATCCAGAGTGGGTGCAGCTTGGGCCAGTGGTATCTCATTTTGTAACTCTTGAGTCGTTCCCCTATTGAGCAGTTAAAATACATTCAAGGGGACAATTTTCAAATTTTAAATAGTAAAATAACAAGAACAATGAGTACTTTAGAATTTTCTCCATCATCTTAACAGTCTCATGTCTTTTTTTATTTTGAGTTCTTTGTATTTATGATTTTAGAAATGCCTGTCTGGCTCATCTCATAGTTTTGTTCGTTAGTGTTTGTCTCCCAACCTGCTTCCTTGATCTCTAAGGGATTGGACTTCTTCTTTTTTTTTTTTCTTTGGTTGCACCGCGCAGCTTGCAGGACCTTAGTTCCCCGACCAGGGATTGAACCCAGGCCCTTGGCAGTAAAAGCGTGGAGTCCCGACCACTGAACTGCCAGGGACTTCCCCTTGATCTCTAAGGGAAATCTTCCTGAATCTGTCTCTGGCCTTCTCCATCTTCTGAGGTGAAGACTGGGGGGATAAATTAAAGTTTCTGGCCTCTGAGTAAGAATGGTGGCCTGGGTCCTTTGTCTCAGAAGTAAGCATCCCTGGTCATTAAAGTGAAGGCTCTGGGATCAGACCTCAGCACCGCACCCTCCAGCGGGGGTCCTTCCAAATGCATTCACCTCCTTACGCCTCGTTGTCCCAATTTACACAGGAGGATAATAATACCAACCTCACGGGACTGTAATGAGAAGTAGGGGAGGTGGCGCCCGATGTACAGGAAGCATGAAAACTGATCTGTGCTGTTATTATTATGTTTAATGCCAGAGGCCATGAGCCACCCTCTGGATCTGTGTTGTGTGGGTAGAATTTACATCGATGGCTCAGAATCATTTACACTCAGAAAAAAGCTGTGGTCCGGGGCGCCCTCCCACCAGCCCACCACAGAACGCGCCCTTGAAACAAACCCTGCACGTTCTCCAGCCCTCACCCAGCCGTGACTCAGTTTCCCCACCAATTAAAGGGGGCAACAAAGGCAGTTCTAAACTTTTTGGTAAGACACGTTGAGAACCTTGGAATAAAGATGGTGTTTAGTATGAGTTCAAAGCATCATGTGATGATTTTATTGCCCCTTTTATTCCTGAGACCTTTCTGTTTGCTTGGCTTACAAACCCAAGCCAGAGCCATAAAATCACTTTTATGTGAGCGCCTTTCACACACATTGTGGACCAGCTGCACCTTTCAGATAACGTGGAAGGTGCTCAGGAGGACGGGGTGGAGCCGTCAGAACAAGGACACCAGCTGAATGGGAGCCACTACTACACACTGTCACCGAGACTGTCGGTGGTCGAGCTTTTTTAGCCGTCCACATGGCCAGCTTCCGCCCCATGGAGTGGATTAGCTGACACGTGTTTGATCTGTCAGTTAGGATGGCCCAAACACCAAATCAATTGTGTTTCTCGACCCATTGTCCTTTCTTGTGGGGTCAGAGTCTATATCTCATCACTACTCTTTCTAGAGTCCCGTGACCTGAAACCACAGGATTAAAAGATCTCAAGTTGGAAAAGACCCTAGAGGTTGGTCGGCGGGTGTAACCGTTCACCCAAGGTGGGAGTCCCTTTCACGGCATCCCAGGCAAGTGGTGGCACAGTCTTTGCTGGGCAAACATGGGACCCACCCTCCCTGTGTTGGGAGACTTCCCATCTATCGTTGGATGGATCTGGTTGTAAAATGCTCTTCCTTAAGGCAAACAGACATGTTGGCTGTTCTCAGGTGAGTCCAGGATGGACTGGTTTCCCGTCTGGCCACGGTAGACACAGGAAAGGCTGAGAAAGATTTTAAGCCCCTGGGCAGGAACAAAAGAAGTGCAGGATCCAAGGGGCAGTTCCAGTCAGGTTCTTCCTGTACTCGGTTTACAATCCACGGCAAGTGGCAGCGCATTTACATGAGCCAATGCCTAGGGTTAATTTATAGGGATGGAATCTTCAGGGGCAGTGTCTTCGTTGCTGTTCTGATTCTGAGCCTCCCACTTTTAGTCTAGGTAGGGAACGGCAGGCCCCCACGTTGTGCGAGAACAAGGGAAGCCCCTTCAGCATCTATCCACACCAGCAGGAGTTTAAAGTGAATGATCTAGTTCTCAAATCCACTGCGTCAATCACTTCTTCGGTTGCCATTCAACAAAACCCCATTGTGTAAACAGCCCTGCCGGATTTAAGGGAATTCAGATCCTTATGCTTGAGAAACTTACAAACTCCTTAGGGAGACGGGAAATTTTACCTGGACAGGATCACTGTACACCTCACCCCCAGGAAGTCCCATCTCAGGATATTAGAGAAGAACAGTGGTTGTTGAGGTCTCTATTCCTCTTCTCTCCTTTAGTCTTTGGGTGTCATACACACATACACACACAAACCAGAACAACTTCCTTTTGCCTGGCAGCTCCCTCACCCCCGCAGACAAAGAGAGTGAGGGGAGATGTGAGCAGACTTTGGGGCACAAGACAGGCAGCCTGACACTGAGGGGGGTCCAGCCAGGGAGAGCTGGTTCTGAGGTGAGATAGTGGCAAACCACCTGGGTCTGGTGGTTGGATGCTTTGTAGGGAGCCCATGATAAACGCTCTGTAAGTTGCTATGGAATAAATGAATAAGTGAATGAGTGTGAATGTATCTGGAACCCACCCGATGTCTATACATGGTCCCAAAGTCCAGTAATAACTCAACTCCATTCTCATCCTTCAGTGCAGAATGCTTTTGCCTAGGTGGTTCAGTGAAGGGGACTTTTTTTTTTTTTTTGGCTGTGCTGGGTCTTCGTTTCTGTGCGAGGGCTTTCTCTAATTTCTCTAATTGCGGTGAGCGGGGGCCACTCTTCATCGTGGTGCGCGGGCCTCTCACTGTCGCGGCCTCTCTTGTCACGGAGCACAAGCTCCAGATGCGCAGGCTCAGTAGTTGTGGCTCACGGGCCCAGTTGCTCCACGGCATGCGGGATCCTCTCAGACCAGGGCTCGAACCCGTGTCCCCTGCATTGGCAGGCAGATTCTCAACCACTGCGCCACCAGGGAAACCCGAAGGGGACTTTTAAAACCACAGTATTTTAGAGACAACTCTTGCCATCTGTCAGCCCTGGGTATAACATCAGACCCTTTTCCCAAAAGAGATTTTAGAGAGCAGAAGATTCTAGAACCAAGGTCTTGTGGGATTCTCTCTCTTATAATCTCTCAACAAAGATAGGCAGAGGAATTTATTTTTATCCATTTAAATCGATCGGTGTCCAAGAAAATCCAGCAGTGAGTGTGCTAATGTTTGGGTAGTTCCTTTGAACGTGAGCCCAAAGCACTTGGGGAAAATGTTCTATTCATAGTGTCCAAGTGAGGCAAGCGGACATCAAGAATTATTGTTCCATTTAACAGATGGAAAATCTGAGGCCCTCATTCATGGAGCAAGTCGAGAACACAGCTCAGGAGAGAAGCCATCTCTCTCTGCCCGGTACCAGTAGCTGAGTTACCATACGAATGTCTGCTGTCACATGCTCTTGGGACATGCCTTCCTGAAGTCAACTTTCCCTGGTCTGTGCCCCTCCAGGAGCCAGATGGAGGGGGTGGGTCCAAAGACACCTATACCATCGCCCTTGTCTTTCTAAATGTCTGGGATGGGAGGAGGGGCGGGTGTCCCTCCACTGGGCATTGCTCCAACACTGCCCAGAACCTCTTGACCATCCACGTTTATCACACACTCTTCATCTTTGCTGTCATCCTTGGGGCCACCAACTCATACCTCACCTTACCCAGTGAGTCCTGCACCCAGCTCACTCTTCCCACCCGGTCTCCTGGTTGATAGCAATTCAACTCTGGCTCTACATGAGACTTAGCCTTTAAAAAAATACACATGCTTGTGTGCTGCACCCAGACATTTTTTTGGTGGTGATGATGGGGTATCTGGGACTTGTCTGTGCAAAGCAAGGGTTTTGCCCCCTGTGTCCTCCTGTTTCCTGGCCCAGGCCTGCTGTGAAAGCACTCATGGGCGCCAGGACCTGGTGCCACAACCTGGCTGCAAGAAACAGGCTGACGCTGCTTTTCTCCAGGGCAGCAAACAGAGGCCAGGAGAGGCCTCTCGGTGTGGGCCTCCTGGACGCCCTGGCTTTCTCTGATTGCGGGGTGCCTGGGCTCCTTTTCTTCTCCCCAAAGAGGCCCAAAGAAGAAGTCATACAGAGGACAAGCTAGGCTGTGAGAGGCCGGAGCAAAAAAGCCAATAAAACCGGCTTTATTTATAATGTTCCCGTGTTTGTTATTTTGTTATCCCTACTCTGTTTCCTCTGAGCAATGTAACAAGGAAAAGGATTTAAAAAAAAAAAAAAATCCCCCTGCTGTAAGTATGCATGAACTTATGGCCTCACTCTGCCCCCTCGCCTCCTCTTTCCCCACCAGGATGGCCTGTGAATTCCTCTCCCAAACTGAGTGTTTTCCATCCTAACTTTTATGGCATTTCTCTCAATTAATGGTTAACGTAGTCCTTTTCTCCCCCCGCCTGCACTATCAAAGAGTGCTTGGAATAACTATTAACTCTCTGGTTAACAGAAAGAAACATGTTAATCATCTACAAGCCCTTGGGCAGGAAAATTATTCTTTGTAGCCTCCCAACGGCAGGAGAGTCTCTTGTTCGCCAGCAGCTGACCTTCAACCACACCTGGGTCTGGAAGCTTGCAAAACCCCGACGGTAATCGTGTTACAAGGGCTTATGAGTAAGCCAAGTCATAAACCCCTGAGTGGGGGGGGGGCGGGAATGACGCTGGTGCGCCACCATCCAGGGAGGGCGCCTTTCAATCCAGCTACCCTCCTTCCAGGACCCTATAAAGAGACCACGCTGCACCTCTTTAAAAAAAAAATTGTTTTGCACGTGAGGGCTAATCAGTTCCTTGTTGTACATCCTTTGTTGCTGGGAGACTCGGAGTGGGTGTACAGGCTGTTCTTCCTTGGAGCCATAGTTCAAAAGTGCTCCTGACCCAAACACACACGTGTTGTAATCCTGCCTTCCCTTGTGTGGCGCTGGGGGGCAACTAGGAAGCGTAGATCCCCAAGCCAGACCCAGATGTTGGGAGGGTGGACCTCCTTCTGAAGTTAGGTGGGCGGTGCCTTTGCGGGGGGGCGGGGGGAGGAGCAGGAGGGGGAACCGAGGGATGCTCTGGGGCGCCCCCTCCTCACCCCTAAGAGAAGGGCGGGGGCAGATGAGACCAGCTCAACATTTGGAGCGTGACGTGTGCCCAAGGGGTAGAGAGCCATCTTGGAGAAAGCGCCCCCTTCATTCATTCACAACGCCGGCGTCTGTTGCACAGAGGGGAGGCCAGGGGGAAAGGAAGGCTGCTCTCCACATCCTTGCTGAGTTTGGCTTGCTTTTCTCCCTTGCGACACCCCGCCCCCTCTCCTTAAATAAGACCTGGGAGCAGGGGAGAGGCCGTTCTGCCCAGAGAGGACGCAGGCACCGCCAGACTTCTTAGAAGAGACGCAGTCGGGGTCTTGGCCAGCGCGCGCTGTGGGCCACATGGTCCTGTGCGCTCCTGGTTCCTGTCAGCGCTGCGCTCCCAGCCCCGCCCGCCTAGGCCTCCTGCCCGGCCGGCCTCGAGGCTGCCCCCTGCGCCTGCCCCGCTCCGATCCAAACATTTCCACATTAGGCGGCTTCGCCGCCGGGCTCCCCGCCTCCAGCGGTGACCTCGGGTGACCTCCGCGCCGGGCTCCGTGCCAAGCCCCCCATCACAGGTGCACTCGCTGTTTTCTGGGTCACCCTTGTGATCGGGTGTCCAGGCACTTGGCAGAATTTAGCGAACGTTCCTCGGTGCTTTGCATCATCTTGACGCTGTTTGCACAGACACCCTTGGGGACGCGTGAGAGGAGCCGGTGCCTCTCATTCACGCACTGGTTATAGCGCCCAGCGAGGCGTGCTGACCCCTCCAGCGGGTTGGATGACCTGACCTCCCGGTGCATCCCTAGCCCTCTCCCTCTCAGCTGGTCTGACTTCTCTTTTGGACTCAATCGGAGCAGAAGTGAGTGATGCATCCTTCTACACACACCCACAGCGAGCGTTGTGCAGCCATATATGGTAGCCACCGGCGTGCGTAGCTCTGGAGCCGTGGAAACAGGGCTGCTCCTAATTGAGATGTGCTGTGATTTTAAGTCACACACCGGATCTCGAGGACTTATGTGACAAGAGAACGTAACGTATCACACATGTTGAAATGATCACATTTTGGAAAAAGTGGGTTAAATAAAATAACGTTTTTAAAATGAATTGTACCTGTTTCTTGTCACCTCTGTTAATGTGGCTACTAAAAAATGCCACACATAAGACTCGCATTATATTGGGCTTGGACTGCACTGTTCTCCACCATCCCGCTGTGGATGGTTCCTTCCATGCTTAACTGATAGCCTGCATTTCCCTGACAGCTGGGTGGCCGCAGGCTCTGTACCTACTCCTCCCTTCCTGTCTGTCCCCTCCTTCCTGCCTTCCTGCAGAACTTCTAGCCATAGCCCTGGATGCAGGCCTAGAGGCTCCTACCCGGGTGGCCTCTCGATGGGACGGCCGCCGGCTGCACGGCCATCCCTGCCCCTGTATTCTCAGTCTGCTCGGCTGTCACACTAGGCCCTGCTCTCCTCCAGGGCAGCCTCTGTGCCCAGGGTCCCTGGCAAACAGCACGTGAACACACGTGTGTGTGTTCAACCAAAGGTTGGTGAGCGGCCCTAAGGGGCGGAGCAGTCAAGAATCCAGCTGGATTTATTCTTCCATTCTGAGGAGGCAAAAACTGGTTAGCCTAAGTCACAATGCTTTGGTTGCAGCTCTTAGCATTTGAAGGAAAGTGCCAACCAAGGCCGGCCTTCAGACCTGCTTGGTGCTCTTCAAAAGACATTTTTTAGAAATTCTTACCTTACTAAGAGTGCAAGCATGTTAAATCAAGTAAAAATCAGGTGTCGCGATTTCATTTATTCTATGTGAAATGTTTATGGGAAGTCAAAATGTTATGAGGTGGAAATGTCACCTTCAGAGACTGCCCTGTCTAATATGGTACATGGGAACTTGAAACGTGGCTGGTCTACATTCAGATGTGCCGTATATACAACAGACCCATGGACTTTGAAGACTTAGTATGGAAAAAAAAGATCTCACTAATAATTTTTATATTTAGCTGAAATTTTTTATATTTAATGATGAGATAATATTTTTGGTCAGTTGAGTTATGACAATGAATCTTACCTGTTTCTTTTTTTAAACGTGGCTACTGGAAATTAAAAATGACACCTGTGGCTCCCATGATATTTCTGTGGGACAGTGCAGCTTGAAGGGAATGAGACTTGGTTTACTTTGAGACACTTAGAGATGTATGTGAGCATCTCGGCCAGGTTTATCACAGCTTAGGAGCCTGAGAACTTTTGACTCGGAGACTTCCAGCCATGCCACAAAACAGGCATCCAGTGTTGGTTTGAATTTTGGTTCCTCCAGCCAGATGTTGCCTGGAAGGACCCACCCTGATTTATCCTCTGCCGAAACGGCCCCCCCAGCCCTCTGGGAAACTCCCAGGTTCCGCAGAGACTTGCCAGGTAATAATTACAGGTGTGCAGAGACCCTCCTACTTTATGCACTTAGTCATAATTATTTACCTTTACCAGGCACCAGAGGTGTGATGGGAGATTAGTTGAACAGAGAGAAACCTCGGCAAGCGGATCACCTTGAAGTTGACCTGTCAGCCAGATTTCACAGCACTTGCTGTACCAGCCTGAGGGTACAGGAAAGACAACTGCAAATTGTGTCTCCGGGCCACGGTCCAAATCCTTGCTGCTCTCTTCCAGGTTCTGAAAGACAGATTAGAGGCATCTGTAGAGCAGGGGAATTTTTTTTTCCCGGGAAAGTTTTCCACCTGAATTAGCTTTCATGACACCTTCAAGCTGTCTCTAAGATTCTGGTCTTTTAACACCCTCCCCCCACCCCGTACATTCACACATATGTATATGTAAACATTAAAATCCACATCAGAATGTGGATTTTGTTTTTTTTTTGAGTCCCCTGGAGTCATGGTATATGAGTCATCTTCTCCCCTTCCCAGGCCCCCTGGAGCAGGGACCCCTGGCTTGACAGCAGTGGGAAAAATCCTGGTAAATCAGGTGTTTCTGTCCATTTGCATAAACTGGGCACCTTGCCTGCCCACCCCACGTGCTGAATACTGCTGGGAAGGAGAGAAGACACATTTATTAAAGCGGAGGGAAAATTAGGGCCTTTTCATTAAGGTTTCATTAAGATTTTGGAGGTTGGATCAGCTGGCCGGGTGCATGACCAATTTTCTTGGCTCCTTGCAAGCAGCAAAGTGTTTGAAGAATAATGGAGCCCATAGTCCTATAAGTAAAAACCCATTTATCTTGGGAATTTTAAACAAGTGCTGGCAATGGAAATTTTCCGATGAGATGCACTTCTTCTCGCCTGAATGTCTTGAATGCCTGCTGGATTTGCCTCCCTGCTAAGATACTCGCACTTGCAAATCTGTGCTTTTCAAGGTGAGGAGATGAAAATAAAAAAGATTGTGAGATGTATTTTGGGGGGGGCCAAAAACAGGAAGCAAATTGGAACCGCAGCTTGTGGGACAAGGATGCCGGGTTTGGGGAGGATGTTTGCTTATTTGGATTGAGAGCAAGCGTCCCATCCCACCCACTGCTAGGAGCTCTGTACTTGGTTAACGTCCCATGGAAACCAAGGTTCTCTTTGGGACTCAGCGGGACTGGCTTATTTTTCTCAGCTTAAATTGTTTTTATATGGTTACCCTCAGTACTCCTTTCTGTTTTGGAATATTTTCATATTTTTATTGAAAAAAAATTCCCAGAACATCTTGATTTTGAAAAGGCACATTCAGCCAAATAAGGTGCCAAGAGCATAAACAAGGTTGCCTCAGTATTTCATGCATCAACAGCCAATGTTCCCAGTATGTGCAGAAAAGTTTGAGAACAAGAAAGGAAGGAAAAGGCTCAGTCCTTGCTCCCTAGAAGTGTTTAAGCACCTCCCAGTTCCCTCTTTTGACCTCTCTTAATGACTTTCACTTCTGTGGCTTTGAAGGGAGAGAACTCAGGTTGGAGTAGAGGATGATGTTAGGTGCGCTGATTATGGAATGAGGCATTTTCAGGATGCGCCTGGGGAGGACGTGGAACGAATGGGGGATGGAGAGTTTGTCTGTGAGGGTTGGTCCAGCGAGCTTGGGTGAGTGGAGTCTGCACGCATCCCTTTGTGGTCCCCCTACAGCCCACAGAGCTGTGTTGGTACCATCTCAAAGGAGGGACACTGGGGGACATTCTAGGAAGTTCTTCATCAACTTTGGAAGTTGCAGACTCTGAAGTCATTGAACATAATTTTGCATCTAGAGAATCTGAAAGATGTTGCTCATAGTAAGCCACGTGGCATGGGCTCATGGCTTGGGCGCCATCTTGGAGTCCTCATTTGTCTGCGTTTCCCACACCCATCCGGTCACTGAACCTCATCGCTCTCCCCTGAGTTGTCTCTATCTACTCTCCCTTTCCAGCCCCATTGTTAAAACCCTTCAGCAGCTCCCCTTTGTACTTAGAGTAAAATCCAAACCTGGAGTAAAGCGCTGCGTGAGCTGGCCCCGGCCCCTCCTCTCCAGCCCCATCTTGCTCCTGCTTTTCTATGCTCATACCACCCCTGCCACGCTGTGTTCAGTTCCTTGAATACTGGCCAAACTTTCTGCTGCCTCAGGACCTTTGCACACACTCTTGCTGCTGCCAGGGACACTGTTTTCTGAATCTTCCCATGGCTCCTTCATTTCCTTGAGGTCTCAGCTGGAGTGTACCCTTCTTGCGGTGGCAGGGGACAGTTTCTACTCACCCCACCCTGGAGGGCTGGCAAAAAGCTCTGTACACACAGAACCAGTTATAACCAAGCGGTTTGGGATTTCTCGGTGAAAGGAGCTCTATGGCTTCAAGATGTTCCTGTTAAACTCTCCAAGGTGGGAAACCTTACAGCAGTACTGCTTGGCAGTTCTTTTTTGGTGACCGTGCAGTTTTGTGTCCATTTGGGCGGAGGGCTGGGAAGGAGCAACCGAGCTGCCGGTGAGCGAGGGGCGTGCCAGGCGATGGGCGTGTGGCAGCCCTGGTCCAGCCTGGCCGGCAGCGCACGCACACTCACAGTGGCTCCAGTCTTGTCCTAAAGCTCTGACTGGCCTCTGGTTTGTTATTGGAAGTTGCCCTGATGATTCCCTTTAAATAGATCCTAAGCAAACCTCACGATTTGTTTTTCTTGAAATAGTCCTGAGAGGTGCTTTCCAAGAAACAAGGGAAAAAATGAATTCACAGTGGTGACTTTGATTCTGGAGAAGGCTGTCTGAGCGGAGGGGAATGAGTGGTTCATGACCAACGGCAAAGCCTTTCCTTGTGGCCCAGTGTGTGCGACGGGGAAGAAATGGGCCACAGCCTGGGAAGGAGGCATGGGATGTGGGCATGCTTTGCAGCTGCTCCTGCAGCATCCTTGGGTAGCCCTTCTGGGAGCCCCTGGGGTAGGGGCTGGGAGGGGGGGTGCATTCGTTTCCTAGGGCTGCTGTAGCAAAATACCATAAACTGGGTGGCTTAAAAACACAGAACTGTATTCTCTCACATTTCTAAAGGCTGGAAGTCTGAAATCAGTGTGTCACGGGACCATGCTTCTTCCATAAGCTCTAGGGGAGGAGACTTCCTTGCCTCTTCCAGCTTCCAGTGGTGGCCGGCAATCCTTGGCATTACTTGGCTTGCAGCTGCATCACTCCAATCTCTGCCTTCTTCGTCACATGACCTTCTTTCCTCTGTCTCTGTGTGCAAATGTCACTCTCCTTATGTGGACACAAGTCATTAGGTTTAGGGCCCATCCAATCCAGTAGGACCTTGTCTTAACTTGATTACATCTGCAGAGACCCTATTTCCAAATAGGGCCCCATTCCCAGGTACCGGGGTTCGGACATTGGCATATCTTTTGGGGGGGGACACATTCAACCCACCATAGAAGGGGTCCCCTTGCTCCTAGGCAGGTGGTCACAGCACACGTACATGTCACAGACGTTCGGAGCTGATGAGAAAACATCACCTCCAGTTTGAGTAAGATGTGATTTCACAGTATAGAATGTGTACCTTGTAAAAACATCTTGAGGTTTGCAGTAAGAGATTGCTGAAATTTAGGAAAACTTCTTCATTCACAGATTTGCAAATATGTGTTACCTAGGTCACCACGACGGGCTGAATAATGGACCCTCAAAGATGTCCATGAATCCCTGGAATCTCTGAATGTTCCTTTACATGGTGAAAGGGAATTTGCCGATGTTAAGTTAAGATTAAGTTAAAGATTTTGAAGTGAGGAGATTACCCTGGATTATCCGAGTTGGTCCAGTGTCATCACAAGGGTCCTTATGAGAGGGAAGCAGGTGGGCCAGAGTCAGAGAAGGAGATGTGACCATAGGAGCAGAGGTCAGAAATGGAGGAATCTGAGGATGCTACATTGCCAGCCTCGGAGATAGAGGAAGGGGCCAGGAGGGGCCGGGAGCCAGGTAATGTGGATGGCCTCCGGAAAGGCAAGGAGATAGATTCTGCCCTTGGCATTCCTTGGCTTGCAGCTGCATCACTCCAATCTCTGCCTTCTTTGTCACATGACCTTCTTTCCTCTGTCTCTGTGTAGATAGAGACCCCAGAAGGAAACAGCCTTGCTGGCACCCCCATCCTAGCCCCGTGAGACTGATTTTTCACTTCTGATGAATACATTTATCTTGTTTTAAGCCACTGGGTTTGTGGTAATTTGTAACAGCAGCCATAGAAAACTACCACAGGCACATAGCCCAGTTCAGTGTCTTGTATTAATTTAACAAGCTATCCATCTGTCTGCTGTTTCTACTGACTAACATCTAGAATAGTATGTTGCATGTGGAAGACACTTAGGAACTATTTGTTGGATGAGTACATTGAGAGCTGATTATATCATATACTCAGTAGGATGCTAGACCCGGGATACATGACTGCCTTTATACATGTGAGTACAGAGGTGAAGTGGATATTAAACAAATACTGGTACAAATAAAGCATACATAGATTGTGTGGTGAGAGCTATGACAGAGAGCACCAGGGAATGATGACAGAGAGAGCGAGGGGACCTAACTTGGATCCTGGGGGTCAGGCAGAGCCGCCTGGGTGCACGGTTGAAATGAGGGCCGAACATACCGTCTCTCGATTCCAGTTTCAAAGACGGAAACTTTCTCCGCACCGAGAGGTGACCTGACTGGAGCTCTCCTGGTGTCCATCATTTTTGTAATGCTGTGAGGTTGTTGTTTGTTCATGGAAGGACGGTGGAGTAGGCTAAGCCTGGCTCCGAGCTCGAGGGGGTGATACATTTCCATCTTCATTCTGGGGCTGATGCAGTGAGCGCCCTTTGATCCATTTCCTGGCCTCCCAGGAAATGACATTTGCTCTCCGGCTGATGTACGGTGGCCTCATCGGCACTCTGCAGGGATGGGAACCAAGTGAGGATGACGAGGATGGGAGGAAGGGCCGCTGCCCCATCTCCACCGCCTTCCTGGGTCTCAGGCATGCCTTGATTGGGCTGCTGGAGCTGCAGGCACTTTCTGAAGTGGAGCTGGGGCCCAGGGGTAGATGAACGCTCATTGGGCACCTCTGCACCAGGGAAGGGGACAGAGCTGGGGAGATGACACCGAACAAGGCAGAATCCCTACACCCAAGCATTGGTGATATGGCAGAGAGGTGAGTGCAAACGCACAGAATACGAACCCTGGAGGGTTATCGTAGAAGCATGAAGTGAGACACAGCAAACTCTGCCCGAGCACCTCAGGGGGACACAGTGGGGGGGTGGGGGGCGGGGTCTGGAAGGAGGGCAGCAGCTACCATTTCTTGAGCGTGTCCTATGTGGTTAGAAGCTGGACACACAGGGACTTCCCTGGTGGTCCGGTGGTTAGGACTCTGTGCTTCCACTCTGGGGGGCGGGGGCGGGGCACGTGTTCGACCCCTCGTCGGGGAACCAAGATCCCACATGTCGTGCAGCCAAAAAAAAAAAGTACAAAAGAGAAGCTGGATACACAACATCCCTCCATCCTCAAAACAACATCATACCATCACTATCATCACCCCCCTCTTTTCAGATGCATCTCGGAGGCACAATCACTACTCATGCAATCTCAACAGCTGCTAAGGTCTCAGCACCATCTACTTACATTCACACCCAGGCTCTTCCCACAACGTGGATGGTACGTTTGTGGGAAAGATAGTGATCGGGGCTCCTCCTCGGGCCCCCACCCAACTTATCCACACCTAACGTTTCCTGGAGGTGTGTTTCCTGGCTCAGAAGGGAGCCAAGCCCTGGCAAGCTCAGAACTGGCCCTGAGTGCAGTTGGGTGCCTGGGATCACAGGACCTAGACTGTCCGTTTTAGGCAACACCCAGCAAAGCTTCCAAGGTTAAGCCAGCCCCTGCTGACCACAGGGAGCTCACCCCCTTCCTCTGCTGTAAGGCCAGACACGTGCTCTCCGGATGTGCTCCTGGAACCCTCCATTGGGAGCAAAGCTACTTGAGCATGGCAGCAGGAGGGCCTGGGGTGCCAGAAGATTCTGCAGGCTGCCGCTTGCCACCTGCCAACCAGGAACCCCGAGCTCCCCTTCGCCTACCCTCCCCGTCCTGCCTTGTCAAATGGGAACTTGTAGGAATGGCTGGCACCTCAGCAACCTTGGAGAAAACACCGTAGTCAAACAAAGGCTCTCGGAGCTTGGGCGCAGAGAGAAGAGTTACTTAGCCCCTGGCTACCGCCTCTTGGCAGCAGTTCACGCTCAAGCTTTGACAGGGGAGACCAACACCTTCCTCCTGAAGCCCCTCCCATACCCTTCTGGTGAATCATTCCCCCGGGGCACCCATTGGAGGGAAGACCTTGGCCCTAAGGGCAGATGGCAGCTGGGAAGTAAAGGGCTGGGGGTCTGCTTTGGAGCTAGGCTAAGGAATGTGGGCTGGGCACCACCCCCAGCCTGTACTTCATCAGCCCGAAAAACCTTCCTCTACCACCAGGCAGGAAGTTCCCCGAGGAGGCAGAGGGGAAGGAGGTTGTGTGCAGGAAGGGCCAGAAGGCACCAGCCTCTTCCCATTTGACTAGGGAAGCGAGGCCCAGGCAGGAGCTCCCCTGGCCTTTGTTTAAGCTCCCTTCGGTTGCTGGGTTGGTCCAGAGCGGCCCATGTGGCCTCTCTCCTCACTGCCCTGCATCCCGTGGTAGACCAGCTTACCTGAGTACCAGACTGCAGCCAGTATGACGAAGCTGAGGTGGAGGTACTCACCCCTGGGCCCCAGGAGGAATCCTCAGGAGTTGGTGTTACTGCGGCTGCTCCAGAGTTAGCAGAACTGGATGTGCCGAGCGCTCGGTTTTGGTCTTGCTTGTGACTGTCTGGAACCTTGGGCGCAATGTGTGTGTGTGTGAGGGTGTGGGATGGCAGGGAGCAGGAGGTGCTGGGCAGGCAACAGATCGACCCCAGAACTTCCTAGAACTTACCACCCCCTCTGACATCAGTCGTCTACCTGCTTGTCCCCTGTGAAGGACAGCAAGCTCCGTGAGGAGAGAGGCCAAAGTCTTATTTTTCTTTGGATTCCCCAGCTCCTGCCATACCCCAGATATCCATAAATACTGTTGACTGCACGGTGGATGGTTTACAATGAAGTTGTTGAGCAGAGCGGTGATGGAGACCCTGCACTAGCTCGCATCGCCTCCCGTGGCATGGAGAGTATAGGAGTGCCGATAACCAGTCTGGAGGTCAGCCAGGTCAACAGGGTGTGGAGGTCTACTGGGTTAGATTTTCCTATTTTCCTCTGAAACAGCAATAATAATAGCAGCGAATTACCCCATGCCAGGCCCTGCACTGGCTTTTTGCACATGCGCTTTCTTTCTCTCTCTCTCTTTTTTTTTTTTTACTTTTACTTTTAATTAATTAATTTATTTTTGGCACATGCTCTTTCTTTTTTAAATTTTTATTTATTTATTTATTTTTGGACATGAACTTTCTTTTTTTAAATTTTAATTTTTTGCACATGCTCTTTTTTTATTTTAATTTGTATTTATTTAGTTTTGTGCATGCGCTTTCTTTTTTTAAAGATTTTGATTAATTTGTTTATTGCACATGTTCTTTCTAATCCTTATAAAGACATTGCAGGGTAGGTGCTATTGAAGGATGGGGGGAGAACTAGCAGAGAGGGCAGGGTCCCAGCTGGAGGGAAGAGTGAATTCCAAGGCCCCGAAGCACAGGTGTGCCCAGTGTGCTCTAGGCGTAGCAGGGTCAGTGCTGCAGGGTCGGGGGGTCAGGGGGAGATGAGATGAAGTGACAGTAGTCGGTGTGTGGGGACAGATCACCGTGTGCCCTGGAGGCTGTCCCGAGGACTTTGCTGTTCTCCGAGGGAGGTGGGAGCTGCAGCAGGGTTTGGAGCAGCGAAGTGACCCAATCCAGTTGAGGTTTTAACAGTGTCCTTCTGGCTATTGGACTGAGACCACACGGAGGGGACAAGGCTGGAGGCAAGGAGCCTGATTAGGAGGCTGTGGAAATAACCCGTGGGGAGGGGGATGGTGGCTTGCATCGGGGCTGAAGCAGGGTCAGGCTCTGGATATTCTCAACAGGGAGCCGGTAGGACCTCCTGACAGATGGGATCTAAGGTGTCAGAGAAAGAGTTGTCCTGAGCAACTGGGAAAATGAAGCTGCTGTTCCCTGATTTGGGGTGATTGGGGAAAGCGGGTCTGAGAGAGAAAATCAGGAGCTCTCTTTTGGACAGGTTACGCTGGAGATGCCAATCAGACATTCAAGACGGTTGGAGCTCTGAGTCTGGGATTGAGGGGGGAGATCTGGGCTGGAGATAAGACTTTGGTATCATCAGTGGAAGAAAGGTGTTGACAGTCAGGACCCTGGAGGAGATCAAGGCAGGAGGAAAACCCGGCAGGTGCGCTGCAACCAGGAGAAGAAGGAGGTGAGGAAGGAGGGGGCGGGGGCGGGGGAGAGGAGCTATTTCAGGAGGAAGGGGTGACCAGCTGGCTCAGATGACGCCAGGAGGTCACATAAGATGAGCACTGAGATTCAGCCCGGCTCCGTGCAGGCTGAATCTCACGGTAGACCCAACATACCGTGCACTGCCTGGTCCCTCAGAACTTGACGGATGATGGAGGCTAAAAACTAAAAAAAAAAAAAAATTGCAAGCCCCAGCCCACAGTCTGGTTACTTAACATTGGGTTTCCCTAAACCACCCCTGTGCTCCCCAGGCCCTGCAGGACTCCCTTCAAATTCTTGAACTGACGGGCTTCCCGCCCCGAAGCGGGTGCCTTCCTGAGAGTGGAATGGAAAAGGAATTATTCCAGAGGCTGTTATATCATAATTGCCCTAGAGGACCTTCAAGGAAGACTTTTGCAAACCTCCCCCTTTTTTAAAGAGAACCGTGACTCTCTAATTCCTCTGTTTTATAATTTAGGGTTTACAGATAGTGTGTGGAGTTTACCTGCCCTGGGATTTGACCTATATTAGAACATCACTGCACAGCCCAGCGCATGGTACTGGAGGAGAAATCCCCAAAGAAGGTGGCCTGAACAAGGGCGGGTTCGGTGGAAGTGACCACCGGAGAGGAGGGATTCTGGGCCAGCCTTGGCTCTGGATTGGCCACGTGATCTTAGGTACATCATGGATCACATTTTGTTCATCTGTTAAATGGGAAGAACTCTGATTCCCACTACACTTACTTCACAGAGAAAGGACCCAGTTAATATATTGCCAAAGCATTTTGTAAAGTGGAAAACCCACGTAAATGCTGTTGAATGCTGAGCTCTGTGCCTGGCACGTAGTAGGGTGCAATCACTGGAAGCTATTCTCAACTATTCTTGTGCATTTTATGTGAAACTCTGAAAAGCGCGATAAATCTGAAACACGCTGGGGAGGGGTGATGGGTGGTGAGGGGTGGTGAGCACATCTTACGAGTCTGGACTTGTCCACCACTGGGAGACTTGCTATTGGTCCAGCTCCTATTCTACAGAGGAAGGGCCTAGGATGCCCACAAATGTGGATTTCTCCCTTGCTTACCGGCATAGCTCCAATTAAGGTTTCTACTTCACTGGTCCTTTCATCAAGGATGCTATGGGAACTCACTGCTGCTCCAGTGAAACAAAGCATCAACATTGCCATCACCACCAGCATCATTGTGGCCATCAGGATGGTTGGCAAGGCAACGGGTTGGCACCACTAACGGGCAGCACCATTAGTCCTCTTGATGCCTTTTCATGATGGACAGTTCGGGAACCAAAAGCATCCACCTTGAGAAGCTCACTTCATCAGATCTGCCTCAGGCTGCACCCCCTTCACCCCTTTCCCACCTGTAGTAGTGTGTGGGGTGATGCCTGCCTCCGAAGGAAATACAGATGACATTCCTAGGTGTTCCGAAGCTTTGTGTGAACGTCAGTGTTCCCTTTGTTTTTGGCTACTGCCCTTTCTCCCTGCCCTTTAGGTCCTGTGCACTTGTAGATTTTTCCTTTTCTGCCCAGCTTTGGACCATTCATTTGCTTTTGTTCCGGGAGAGGTGTGTCCTCTTGCTACTCACCTCCCTGCTCAATTAGAGATGACTTCTTACCCCCCATATCCACGCTCACCTTCTTCCACGATAACCGAAAGTGGGCTGGGCACACAGCTGTCTAGTTAAAAACCCCACTTCCTAGGATCCCTTGCATCATGATAGGGTCATAGGATTAATTCCTGTAAATAGAGTTTGTGCTAAAGCAGCGTGTGCAACTTCTGGGCCTTTCAGGGGAGAGGTTTGTGCCTCTCATTCTTCTACCCACCACTTCCTTCCCGCTTGTTGAAATGTGGACCTAGTGGTGAACCATCTTGGACTCAATGGATGAGGGCAACATCCTTGAGATGACAGAGCCACAAGATGGAAGGCACCCGTGTCTTGGCATAAGAACTCTGGACTGCTTTACACTTACACCGATGTGTGAGAGAGACACGAAGTTCTAGCTTATTTAAACCCTATTATTTTGAGAGTTTGATGAACCTACCTTCTCTTTGACTGACGCAGTGGATTGTAGGTTCCCTGGGGACAGAAAGCATGGTTTGCTCACTATTGGGTCCCTGGGGCTGGCACTAGGGCCTGGCATATAGTATATGCTCAATAAATAGTTGTTGAAAGTATGAAGGAGTTGTTGTTCTATTCCAGCATCCTGACTTCTGCTTTCCAAAGACTGGGAAGCTCTTGACCCATTGCTCACTTGGACGACAATGGCCTCTCTCATGGGCCAAGTATGGAACGTCCCCAGGAAATGAAAAGTCAGAGAAGAGCCCCCGTCCAGCTGAAGGACTCTTTGGGAGTGTGAACCTCTAATCAAGCTAGAAGATGTCACCTTCCTTTCTGCTGAGGATTCATGTGACTCCTCACTCCCTGGGGTCCACATGACTTCTCAGCTCCATAGAGATGATGCCTCATCCACGCGGGAGGCCCATTTGACAGAGAGTTCCGGCAGAGGTAGGAGGCCCATCAGGTACACCTGGAGCTGTGAGGATCGAAGCATCCACTAGGGCCTTATAGATTTTTCAAAGCTCTGACCTTCCCAGGGGACAGCAATCCAGAGTTCTGGCCTCTCTCGGCCTGAGGTTCTATTTGATCCACTGATTGAGTGTGGTCACTCATTGCCTGTCCTGCAGGATTTTCCTGCCTCGAGCCTTTACTTCTGACTGGGCCAGCCCATGAACACCAGCCATATATCCCGATGCCCAGATTAGAGGGACCACGAGTAACCTTTTCAGCCTCTGCAGACTAACCCAGCCTATGGTGATAGTGCTTTAACCACAGGGACGTGCAATCCTGTCCCCTGTGCATGAATCCTGCCCCTGCCCCCACCATCCCACACTTAATCTGTCAGATCTTGCTTCCATGTCACTTCCTTGCCTTATCAGGAATGGGTCTCCCTCCAAAGTGCTTTCAAGCATCCTTGCTACTCTGTTTCCTTCGTTAGACAGTGAGCTCCAGTGACCAGGTCTGTGTCCTGGTCACTTACCTTGGTGCCTGGCTTCTGGGAGTTTCTCACTAAACATTTCTTGAACAAAGGAGGAGACACATAAGTGTCTTTCTCGCCTAGTAGGACCTTAACGCTACCCTTGTTATGTGGCCCCAGCCCTTATTACTGGTGAAAAATACTTTTAGACTCTTGATGATTTCCTTGTTTGCTGGTCCATCCCCTAATCCAGCCCTCTGGTCTCTCTGCTGATTCCCAGCACCATAGCGCAGCTCCTTGCCCTAAATTCATACCCTCATGGCTGTCACGCTGCCAGGAGTCTCCACGCTGGCCAATCCCATCACCCGGAGTCCTGACTCTTCCGTGCAATTCCCGGCCCAGCCTGCCTCCTCCTAGGTACATGCTGTTTCTATCTGAGGAATACGAGAGGGAGCATGTTACTGAGGATGAGAGTAAGGCCAGACTGTGACATTCCCAGCAGGTCTGAGTCTCTGGGCGCGTAACACCGCCCTCCATCCTAGACAGATGACGGGTGACTTTTATTTTTAATTAAACTTTTCATTTTGAGATTATTGTAGATTCACATGCAGTTGTAAGAAATAATACGGAGAGATCTGTGTGCCTTGTACTCAGCTTCCCCCATTGGTAACACCTACGCAATTATCATACAATATCACAACCAGGATATTGACACTCAGACAGTCAAGACAGGGAATGTTTCCATCACTGCGAATGTCTCTCATGTTGGTCTTTTATAGCCACACCTACTTCCTTTTGTAAAAAAATTATTTTATTTTTTATTGAAGTATAGTTGATTTACAATGTTGTGTTAGTTTCAGGTATATGGTAAAGAGATTCAGTTATATATATATATGTATATACACATTCTTTTTCAGATTCTTTTCCCATATAGGTTATTACAAAATACTGAGTAGAGTTCCCTGTGCTATACAGTAGGTCCTTGTTGCTTATCTATTTTATGTAGAATAGTGTGTATCTATTAATCCCAGACTCCTAATTTATCCCTCCCCCCTACTTTCCCCTGTGGTAACCACAGGTTTGTTTTCTATGTCTGTGGGTCTATTTCTGTTTTGTATATAAGTTCCTTTGTATCATTTTTTCTTTTAGATTCCACATATAAGCAATACTCCTTTTACTCACACCCAGCCACCCCCCATCTTTAACTCCCAACAACTGCTAACCTGCTCTCCCCATCTATGATTTTGTCATTTCAGGAATTTTATTAAAAATGAGCCATATGGCGTGTAACCTTGACTTTTTCACTCAGCATAATTATCTGGAGATTCAACCAAGTTGCTCCGTGTATCAACAGTTTGTTCCTTTTGATTGGGAGTTTGGGGCTAGCAGATGCAAACTAGCATATGTAGGATGGATAAAGAACAAGGTCCTACTGTATAGCACAGGGGACTATATTCAATATCCTGTGATAAACCATAATGGGAAAGCATATGAAAAAGAATATATGTATGTATAACTGAATCACTTTGCTGTACAGCAGAAATTAACACAACACTGTAAATCAACTTATACTTCAGTAAAATATATATAAAAAGATAGTTTTTCCTTTTTTTTGCTGAGTGGTATGCCATGATACAGATGTACCACAGTCTGTTAAACCAGTCACCTTGACATCTGGATGTTTCCAGTTTGGGATGATTACAAATGAAGCTGCTATAAACATTCATGTACAGGTTTTTGCGTGAAGATAAGTTTTCATTTCTCTGGGATAAATGCCCTTTCCTCATCCAGCTGAGCATTTGGGCTCTTTTTTCTTGCCATTGGTCAGCATGTCCAGTGAATGCAAACTAATATTACTATTAGCTAAAGGAAAACATAATTGAGAAGGGCAATCTGTTGTCCCTAAATTGTATCATCTGTTCCAAACTAAAGATGAGTGATATTTGTATTACCTTTTGTTTGTAGGTATCCACACCTCTTCTCCCCCTCTTAAGGATAAACAAAAATCAGCTGTGTGACCATCATACATACATCACATTTATTAAGCTGTCTCCCTAACAAGTTAGCTAAACTCTTGGGAACGAAGAGTCATGCCTCAGACATCGTGGGCCCCATGACATCTCATTCATTGGACGCTTCCATATTTTCACGTGTTTACACTCCAACATAAAGTAATAATGTAATAGTGCTCTCATCTGCAAAATTAAAGATCCTGGCACATTACGCATGGGTCATGCTTTGGGCTGTCTTTCTACAGAGTTGATGGATTTGCATGGATCTGGCCCTTCTATCTCATTCCATCCTGCTGGGGACCAGTGGCTCATCTTCGAGGCAGATGGCCAGGGTTAAGGGTGGAATCTGAGGCCATGAGATGGAGTGAAATTAACTGCTCCCTTCACATGGGGATTGAACCCCTGACCGTCACCTCATTAGCATGGCACTCCAACACAGCAATTCCCAACCTCAATTTTATATCACCCCAGGGTGTTTCCACTTATCTCAAGAGGGAGCTGTGGAATTCCCCAAACAAAATTAATTTTAGTTCGCTTTCATTTAGACATTAAATATGGACTATGCAGGCAGTACTTTGCAGGAGTGCAGGAGAATGGCTGATGTTAAAAAATGAAGCCACCATGATGCACTGGTACCCAAACACCCCGAAACACCTTCTGTAACCCACTGAGCCAGTCTGGGGAGGCAAGCGTCTGTACGTTAGTAGCAGGCGTGGACGGCTTTTAAATTATGGGGGGAAAACAGCCCACTCCTACCAAACATCTGCATTTCATAGGGACTGTTTCATGGGGTCAGCTGGGCGCACTCTGACTTTGCCTGGGCCTGATGGGCCCAGCTCAGCTCCCGTCCAGCCAGGCTCTCCTTTTTTCTTCCTAGAGTCTGTGATGTTTTGCACAGTCATAGGAATTTGCTACAGGAACAATTTGTGATTTATTAAGATAATAAATTGGGCTTTGTTGTCGAGGCTTCTTCCTGGGTCAGGACACAAGATTTATCACTCCCATGCCCGCTCGGGGAGCATGTGGTTCAAAGGGTTCCAGTGCCTTCTGGCCACTGGCTTATTTTGGAGGCGAGCAGGTGCTTTGCAGGGCAGGCCGGCAGCCTAAGTGTAATGCAGGGGAAGGAACAGTGGGAATCAGTTATTTGATAAACATCTTCAAAACTCTTCATGGTAGTTTACTGATAACAGCCATGGGTATTTATTAAAGGATAATACGTATAGCTCCTTATATTCGTGGTGCATTTTGTAACTTCTAAAAGACTTTCACATACCTTATCTTATTTGTTTATCCTTTACACACCTGTCAAGAATTACTGTGCTTATATTGTTGATGTGCAAACAGATTCAGAAAAACTGAGTGACTTGCCCAAGGTCACACAGCTCGTAAATCTTGGATGTAAGACCAGCTCCCATGGCGTCTCATATCGTGTATCCTTTTCACTATATTACTCTCAGTTTATCATCAACATCCATTTGCTTTTGGCAAGAAAGGGTCTAGTATCTCCATTTTGCAAGAAGAACAAATTGACACAAAGATGTACTTAAATTTTGGGGCTCTGCCTCTCTTTTTCTGATGGCATTATGTCCCTTTCTTGTTGAAGGGCAAGGAATTCTTTTGTAGACTAATTTCTGCTCTCAGAGTCCAGAATCTCCACGGTCACTGTCACTACCATGATGGTCATTTGGCTCCAGTGTGGCCTCTGCATCCAACGGGGGCTTAACACTGGCTACTTTGGGGCTGGGAGGAGGAAGCAATTGGACAGTTCCTTTGCATCTACTTAAAACTGCTCTTTCAACTCCATGATCTCAAGACCCTGCTGGCAAAACACTCTCCTTCCCAGTCCTTCAAGGATGGGCTTTTTGTTCTAGATCTTTCCGAACAAAGTCTCATTCTGTGAAATTCTTCTAATCCAGTGAGCTTGGAGCACACTTTCCCAATTGGGCCCTTAGACACACGGCTTCCCCCCAAATGATTAATTTCTCCAAGGCACATTCTCTTCCCCACCCAGAAGAGAGTTTGACCTCCTCTGCACACCTCTCCATTCATTGTCTAGACTTTGATTGGAACTTATGTTGTAGTAGGAAACTGTCATTTTTATTTATTTTTTAAAAAATAAATGTATTTATTTATTTATTTTTAAAATAAATGTATTTATTTATTTTTGGCTGCGTTGCGTCTTCGTTGCTGCGCACGGGCTTTCCCTAGTTGTGGCGAGCGGGGGCTACTGTTCATTGTGGTGCTCATGCCCCTCATTGCGGTGGCTTCTGTTGTTGCGGAGCACAGGCTTTAGGTGCGCAGGCTTCAGTAGTTGTGGCTCGTGGGCTCAGTAGTTGTGGCTCGCGGACTCTAGAGCACAGGCTCAGTGGTTGTGGTGCACGGGCTTAGTTGCTCCGCAGCATGTGGGATCTTCCCGGACCAGGGTTCGAACCCGTGTCCCCTGCATTGGCAGGCGGAATCTTAACCACTGCACCACCAGGGAAGTCCCCAAAACTGTCGTTTTTAAACTGCCCAGTATCTACATCCTCTTCCTTGAAGGAATTCACCGTGGGGCACAGAGCAGCCTGGGCAAAAGCATAGGACTAAGCTTGGCCCAACCTGAGTGAGTGCGAGATGACCCCACTAGGATGCCAGCTGTGTGAAGGCAGACAGTTTTGTCTTTGGGGTTCATGCCTGAATCTGCTGTTCTAGAACAGTGCCAGCCTCCTCCTAGATTATTTATTCAGTGAATAAGCTAACAATGCAAAGATGATGAGATTAGAACTGAGAGTGGCCAGAAGAGTGGTGGGGACAGCCCAGTAATCACAGCTGTGTCCATTGATGGCATAAGTTTGTCTCTACTTCCTGGATCCCTTGGTTGTAGACCATTTACTAAGCCTGGTCCTTTAACCTCCCCAACAATTCCATTTTCTGCTTAAGTTATCCAGAGTTGGTTTCTAAGGCATGCAACCTAGAAACCTGATGGCTATTAATTGGATAGGGTTGATTAACCATGTATATACATTTTATCTAACTTAGACTGTAAACTTATGGAAGGTACCATATCTCATTGTCCTGTAGAACGGTGCCTTGCAAATAATGACAAGGCATGTTTGCAGATGATGATGAGGAAGCTCTAATATCATTTTCAAGGCCAGGCATCTGAGAGGTTGGGTGTTCAAGGACTGTCTTCTCTATGTGCACATGCGTGCACATTTACACACTCACACACGCGTGCATTCTCATTTCTGAGACACCATTTGCAAGAGGCCATTTGGGTAATGCAGTGGGCCCACTGAATCCGGAAGAAATTCAAGGCCATGGGCCAGCTACACCACAGAAACCCCACACTCAGCCAAACGTTGTCATTGGCAAACCAAACCTGAAAGCTGTCACCAAATTCTGGTCCCTGGCAGTCCCAATGCAACAATGTGCTGAGAGACAAAAGAAGTAGAAACCGAAGTGGAGATAGCCAACATGTCTTATCGGGCAACTGGCAGATTGCACAGAGGGTCAGCACAGACACCGGCAGAGAAGAACATTCTCCTGGCAGGACTCCGTCTCCAAATTAGGCACCACTTCAGAGAACCTCAGCCTCATACCTTATGGGATTTATTTTTTTAAAAGATCTAACATTTGTTCTTAGTTATTCTTAATAAATAACTAAGTGTAGCACCATTTATTCACTCACTCACTTATTCATTAATTTTTTCCTTCATTCAATGAAACCTTTGTCATCTATGTGCTGGGCCCTTTCTCTGGCCCCAATTGATGATAAGAACTCTGGAAAGCAGGTAAACCCTTCTCACCTTTGCATACAAAAGATGAAGAAACCCAATTAGATAGAGCCATCTCTCGCGGCTCATTGATATCAGAACTTAGACTAAGACACATTCTAATTCTTTTTTTAAATTGAAATATAGTTGATTTACAATGTCGTTTTAGTTTCTGGTGTACAGCAAAGTGATTCAATTTTATATATACGTATTCTCTTTCATATTCTTTTCCATTATGGTTTATTGCAGGATATTGCATATAGTTCCCTGCGTTATACTGTAGAACCTTGTTGTTTATTTTATATATAGTATTGTGTATATGTTTATCCCAAACTCCTAATTTATCTAATTTATCCCTCTTCCTCCTTCCCCCTTTGGTAACCATAAGTTTGTGTTTTATGTCTGTGAGTCTGTTTCTGTTTTGTAAGTAAGTTTATTTGTATCCTTTTTTTTTAGATTCCACATATAAGTGATATCATATGATATTCGTCTTTCTCAGTCTGACTTAGTTCACTTAGTATGATGATCTCTAAGTCCATCCATGTTGCTGCAAATGGTATTATTTCGTTCTTTTTTATGGCTGAGTAGTATTCTATTGTGTACATATGTACCCCATCAGATATTCTAACTCTTAATTCTGAGCAGTAGCTCCTGCACAAGTAATTATTGGGAAATACTGACTAGGAAAAGTACTCTTACCTGGCAGATAGTGTTATTTTAGTTTGTAACTCTCGAGATACTACTATGGAAGTGTGCAGTGATTTTGCAGGATGGCTTTGAGTTACCTCATGGTGTTACCAATCATTCCAAAATTCTCCAAAAAAATCAATTTTAGTTGGAATTGCATAATATATCATTTAGCTGGATTTCCCCCAGGTAGGGGTGTGAAGCTGTGGTAGAGGACATTGTCTCAGCATCATGGGCAGGCAGGTAGGGCCCACGGCTACAAATTTCCAGGCTCTGGGTCTGAACAAAGTAGGGGCTTGATAACTTGGGGTGGACAGAGCTTGGAACTACCATTAGGACAGCTTATCCCATAGAAAAAGAGAAACTTGGGTAAAAAAAGTGGGGTTATCCCAAGTGGGAAGAGTTACCAGAGATGCTACCAGGTTGAAGGATGGTTTTCCCAATTTGAATGATCATCAGAATCCCTTGGGGTTCTTTTTACAACTACAGATTCCAAGACCCCTCTCCTTAAAGATTTTATTCAGTGGATCTAGGTTGAGGCCAAGGAATCGGCATTTTTAGCCAGACCCCCAGCTATTTTTTTCCTAATCAGGAAAGATTTAGGTAAAGTCTGGGTTTGAAGGTGTCGCCTCTCAAAGTGAAGAAGCAGCTTGACAAAGCCAGGTCTCAGTGGGGGTGGGGGTCTGCCCCCAAAAGGCACAAACCACAACCAAGCCTTTTAGAAAATGGGAATTGGCAAAAAGCAGCTGTAGTCCATATTTCATGATGACTTCCAGAAAACAGCCGAGTCTGCACATCCCTCTTCATACGTAGGATGAGCGGTCTGTGTGCTCCAGGCCATCACGGCACCCACATTATTATCCAGGTGCCCCAGTGAGCCATTCCCTATGAATTCCCCATCACCCAGAGTCCCAGCTAGGGTTTCCCGTGGACTCTCCCTTCTCGGGGACTGACAGTCTGCAAGGGCTGCTGCCTGCCCTCCATCCCTTTTTCATTAAAGTCCCAGCTCTACCGACCTCCTCTGGATCAAATGACTACATTTCCCTGTCTTGGGTCCTCCTGGGGACCTGGCTCTGGGTCTCCTGTGGGGAAGTCAGAGGCATGAGCTTGTCTGGGATGACAGAAGCTGCGTCTGCATCTTCATCCCGACCACACCCCCCAGCAGCTAATCCCTCTGTAGGTGTGAGGACCACTAACCTCGAAAATTCCCAGGTTTGCTGCTGAACAGTGTGGCCAAGAAGGGAACTGGCTGCTTTTGCAAGCAGCCAAGCCCAGATAATCCCAGAAGTAAACAATGAAATAGCTGAAATCCTTTAGAGTGATAACAAAGCAGCTACCGTTTATTCAGCTCATCCTCTGCTGTCTTTTTTTTTTCTTTATAAATTTATTCATTTATTTACTTTTGGCTGTGTTGGGTCTTCGTTGCTGTGCGCAGGCTCTCTCTAGTTGCGGCGAGCGGGGGCTACTCTTCATTGCGGTGCGGGCTTCTCATCATTGCGGTGCGGGCTTCTCATTGTGGTGGCTCTTCTTGCTGCGGAGCACGGGCTCTAGGTGCGCGGGCTTCAGTAGTTGTGGCTTGCAGACTCAGTAGCTGTGGCTCGCGGGCTTAGTTGCTCCGTGGCATGTGAGATCTTCCTGGAGCAGGGCTCGAACCCGTGTCCCCTGCATTGGCAGGTGGATTCTTTACCACTGCACCACCAGGGAAGTCCATCTCTGCTGTCCTTTTCACACACATTATTTCATTTGTATCTCAGAGCAATCCTTTGAGGTGGTTGTTATTATACCCATTTTATAGATGAGGACAAACTCAGCATAGTTAAGTAACTTGCCACTGTCACACAGCTAGCTAGTAAATAAACTTTTTAAGATTGAAGTAGAATGGACATAAAGAAAGCTGTAGTGTGCTACTTAATGGATTATCACAAATGTGAACTCACCTGTGCAACCATCACCCAAAACAAGAGTTAGAATATTACCAGCATCAGAGAAATCCCTCCACGCCCTCTCCAATAATCACCTCTTCCCCGATGGCAACCATTTTTGTCACCAAAGATTAGATTGCTTGTCTGTTGATTTTGTAAAAATGGAATTGTACATCATGCATTCTTTTTATCTGGATTCCCCCCACCCCAACTCAGTATTATGTTGGTAAAGTTGATCTAATGTTGTTAAGGATGCAAGTAGTTTTCTCATTTTTAATGCTGTAAAAATTTCCTTAGTATACATCTACCACAATTTATTTATACATTCATCTGCTGCTGGTCATTGGGTAGATTTTAATTTGGGCCTATTACAAATAATGCTGCTTGGAACATTCTTGTATACGTATTTTGGTGTATACATTTCTGTGTGGTATATACCAAGGAATGGAATTGCTGGGTCATAGTGTGTGCATATGTTCAGCTTTAGTAGATACTGATAGTTTTGCAATGTGGCTGTACCAGTTCATACTCCTAACAAATACTGGGCTGGCCAAAAAGTTCGTTTGAGTTTTTCCCTAACATCTTTCCAGAAAAACCTGAACGAACTTTTTGGCCAACCCCTAATAGCTATGAGATTTTTTTGGGGGGGTGGGGTGGGGAATCTACATTCTCACCAACACTTGATATTGTTGGTCTTTTTTATTTTTGCCATTCTGATGAGTGTATTTTACCTTGCGTTTCCCTGATGAGTAATATAATTGAATACATTTTCAAATGTTATTGGTCATTTGGATATCTACTGGCCTGTTTGGGTCTTTTTCCCGTTTTTCTATTGGGTTGTGTGTCTTTCTTGGTGATACGTAGGAGTTTTCTGTATTTTCTGGATATGAGTTCTTTGTCAGTCGTATGAATTACAATTATCTTCTTCTCTGTGGCTCCCCTTCTCACTCTTAATTTTTTTGATGAAAAGAAGATCCAAATTTTAATGTAGTCTAATTTATCGATGTTTTCTTTTTTGGATTCTGCTTTTTGTTTCTGTTGTATAAAAATAGAGACTACATGACTACATATGTAGAAAATACAAAACAGTTTGTGGAAAAACTGTCAGAATTAATAAGTAAATCAAGCAAGGTTGACTTTTTTTATTGAACAACTTTGTTTTATTTACTTACTAATTCTGACAGTTTTTCTACAAACTATTTTTTCATGTAATCATGTAGTCTATAAATGATGTCAATTTTCTTTTCTTTTCTTTCCAATTCTTAAAATTTTATTTCTTTGCCTTGCTTTATTGCAAAGGCTAGGACCCCCAGTTCAATAATGAATAGAAATGAAGACAGGGATCCTCCTTCTTTTATTCTCAATACTGGGAAAAGGTATCAATATTTGAACATTAAGTATGATATTTACTAGAGATATTTTTGTAGCTTGTCCATTCTATTAAGATATCACCTTTCTATTCCTAGTTTCTTAAGAGAGTTCTTTTTTCCTTTTACTGTCACTGAGATTAATTTTAGCAAATGATTTTTTCAGAATCTATTGAGTTGATCAATGATTTTCTTCCTTATTCTGTTACTATAGTAAATTATATTAATTGATTTTTGAACATTGAGATAATCTTGCATTCCTGAAATAAAACCTATCTTGTTTGTGATGTATTATCTTTTTCATACATTGTTGAAGCCAATTTGATAATATTTTGTTTAGTATTAGCATTCATGTTCAGGAGAAAGAAATGGCCTGTCATTTTCTTTCCCAGTCAGACTTTGATATTGAGTTGATATTGCTCTCAAAAATGAGTTGAGAGGTCACTTGTTTTCTATTCTTTGAAAGAGTTTGTGTAAGATGAATGTCATTTTGTCCTTAAGTATTTGGAAGAATTCACTGGTGAAGCCATCTGGTCCTGGAGTTTTCTTTGTAGAAAGATTTTTTATTATGGATTTCATTTATTTAGAAGATATAAGACTATAAATTGGTTCAGAACAGCCTCTTATTTAATAGCTGTAGGCTATAGTGTGATGTCTTCTTTTTCATTCCTGATATTGATTATTTGTTCCTCATCCTTTTTTAAAGAAATTAGTCTTGTCAGGAGCTTATCAATTTCATTAGTCTTTTTAAAAGACGATTTTTGGCTTTGTTGTTTTTCTTTGTTGCATTAGTGTTTTCTACTTCATTCATTCCTGCTGTTGACTATTTCCATCCTTGTATTATCTTAGGGTTTAATTTGTTGTTCTTTTAGTAAAATCTTAAGATAGGAACTTGGTTCATTGTTTCTTCATCCTTTCTTCTTCTCTAATGATGCATTTAAGGCTACAGATTTCTCTTAAGTGTGCTTTGGGTGCATCCCATAAGTTTTGATGTTTTAGTTTTACAGTAAGTCCCCTACATATGAACGAGTTCCATTCTGAGAGCATGTTCGTAAGTCCAACAAAGTTAGCCTAGGTACCCAGCTAACACTCGGCTATATGGTACTGTACTGTAATAGATTTATAATACTTTTCACCCAAATAATACATAAAAAACAAACACAAAAAATAAAGAAAACATTTGTAATCTTACAGTACAGTACCTTGAAAGGTACAGTAGTACAGTACAACAGCTGGCATACTGGGGCATGTTCACATCTTTGAAAGTTAGCAACTTGAAGGTTCGTATGTAGGGGACTTACTGTATTATCTTTTCATTAAAATATTTTCTAATTTCCATCGTGATTTCTACGTTGATTCATGGGTTATTTAGAAATGTATTGCTTTGTTTTACATCACATTGATCTAATCAAGGACTGAGCTCTTTAAAGATGATTTGGACTTTCTGCAGGCTGACCTCTTTCTGGATCATGCTTTTTTGGGGACTTTCAACTGAAAGTCTGAGGTATTTAACTTGGCTCTCCCCGCTTGCTGGACCCTGAATTCCTTTTTTGTGACCCCAGCCCCATAGACTCCTAGAAGCTCTGCTCAACTTCTCAGCCACTGCTTGGGAATTGACAAGTGCCGAGGAGAAAAGCAGCTGGGACTCCTCTCTCGGCTCATGCTTTCTTTCTGAGATTTTTAGCTCCTTAGTTTCTCACTGCCCTGATGATTTTTTGATGGCTTCAACTAGATTGAAAAAATACATCTTGTCGATGTTTTCCAGTGTTTTCGGCAGGAGGGTATTCTGTGACGAGTCAGTCTGCCGTTACCACCAGGGAAGATGCCCTAGAGGCAGGATTTGGGTGCAGGTCCCTGCGCGCCCAGACCCAGAGCTGAAGCTGCCTCCCGGCAGGTGGAGCAGCTGGGGGAGGGGAAACACAGAGTTCAAAGGCAATGTCAAGCCATCCTTGCTGCTCTCCTTGATCTTCCTCATTATTATTGATCTAGTCCTTTGGATTAAGCATTGCCATTTATCTAACCTCAGTTTTAAAATGTGCTAAATACAAATTTTCTAATGTCTTAATAGAATTCATCTTTCTTGGTTACTCACTTTCTAATGTTTGTTCACAGGGCCTCTGGGGCCCCTGCTACCTCTTTGCCAAGTTCATCCTTTCCTGGTCTGAAACCAGTATGGGAGGGAAGCAAAAGTAGAATCAAATTGTCCTGGAATTCTTTACCTCCCTCAGTAGACTTGGCTGGTCCCTGAATGGAATCTCCTGCACAGGTTCACAAGGAGCTGTTCTTAAGACTCTCCCACAGCGGTTTCTTTTCTGTCGATCTGAATGCCATGACCAGCTACATCTCCGTTTTTCTTTGGCTGCCAGGAAGCCCAGAGTGTAGAGTGAAATTTATGGTTCAACGCTAGCAGCTACATCAGTGCCCTGAGACTGAATGTGTCTTTTCCTCCCTGGCTGGACTTTCCCCTCTTATTTCTTTCTTCCCCTTGCTCTGAATTTTCTTTATTTCTCTATATTTATCCTGTGATTGTTTCTTCCTGTGTGTCTTTATATGAAACTTGAGTCACTTCAATTCTGCCAATCTCTTCTGTCAAACTTGGAGTTTTTATTTGTGTTTAAAAATGTTCAAGTCTGGAGACATTTGATAGACAGTAGAATGGATCTTGGAGATACAAAGATATGGACAGTATTGCAATTTCTAGAATTTATGGTAAAATTGAATTTTCGTGACTCTTTGCCATATGTATTTTAAGAGTTTTCATAACTCTGTATCTCTTGATTTATGGGAAAGACACTTTTCAAAATTAAAATTAATAGACAGTGTTCTCTGATTAGCCAGGAGTAAAGGTAGATGGATGAATCTGGCCCTCCTGCCCACCAAGCATGAAAACTTGAAGAGCAATTTTTCAAGTGCATGGACAAATTAAAGAATTTACAGGGACTTCCCTGGTGGTCCAGTGGTCAAGACGCTGTGCTTCCAATGCAGGGAGCATGGGTTCGATCCCTGGTTGGGGAACTAAGATCCCACATGCCTCGCAGCCAAAAAACTAAAACACAAAACAGAAGCAATATTGTAACGAATTCAATAAAGACTTTATAAATGGTCCACGTCAAAAAGAAAAATCTTAAAAAACAAAAAAGAATTTACACATCAAAACCAGAAACTATAATGTTATTACTCATTTTTGCAATAGACCAGTATGGAAATACTATGTGTTTTTCCTTTTTTCCAAAAAGTATATTCATGTAACTAAAATGTAATTAATGTAATTATAGGTATTAATCCATTACATTTGTTCGGGACTAGAATATTTACTGTATTTTTAAATTTTTCTGATTGGCATAACCATCTGCAGAAAGGTCAGAAAAAGACTCTCCACTTTTCTTTTCTAACCATTATTATTGTTGTTGCACTTATGATTATGAATAAAAATAATGTTGTCATATAGGAGCAGGGGTGATGCAGTGTCCTGCCTGGGGGTCAGTCCACGAGGCCTGCCACCAGGTACCCCGTACGGGCTGAAGAAATAGCTGCTAACCTGTGTTCTGGCATCTTGATGCTCCGTCTCTGCATTCTGTGTCCTGCATTCTGCTTTCTCAAGGATAAGGCAGTTCTCTGCACGTGGTTCCTCAGGCTGATGCTTTAAAATTTCATCTGCCTTGGCCTTTGTTATCGAGTTCAGTGTCCTAGCAAGTCCACCCAGGGCCTGGCCAGGGCAGGCTCTGTGTAAGATGCTTTCCGTGTGTCATCTCCCAGCCAAGGAGCTCCACTCAGCTGCCTGGGGTGCACGCTCAGTCCAACCCCTTCTTACTGTGTGGTCTTAAAGCAGGTCACTTCACGTCTCGGTGCCTCTCTCGGTCAAACCCAGGTAATAATATTTCCCAAATAGAGAAAGGGTTTTCTTTGTGCCCTGTGAGCTCCTCAGATGGAGTGCGGCACGGAAGGGCCCCGTGCGGCCTCGGGATGGGGTGTCGCCGCCGTGCGATTAGGTAACGTGAGATGCTGCTCACGTCTGGACGCAATGTGAGGCTGTCACAAAGCTCCGGGAACTCTCGGTGACACGGAAACCCTGCCGTAAACCGGGATTGCCTTACACTCTCATAAAGCACACCAGAAAAGAGCAGCAGTGCTGCCTAACCCAGTACTCAATTAACACTCTCATCTGATTTCTTCTGCCGGGTACAAGACGGGTAAGTAAGACATGACCCAGTTACAGGTGACAGGAGCAAAACCAACACTCCCAGCCCACTGAGCTGGGGGAAGGGCAGCTTTGCCTGCAAAAGGCAGCAGCTCCCCAGGAGGAAGCAGGCCAGACTGGGCAGGGCTGGGCCTTTCGCTGTGCAGAGAGGGGCAAAAATCAACAGCGATCGGATGCTGAGTTCCTACTAGGTGCCAAGAACTATGCTAGGTATGTCCTTCTCCTCTGAAACCGCCAGACAGCTGTATGAAATCCTATCAATATTCTAAAGACAAAAACAAACAAAAAACCATCCAGTCAACGTTATACATTTTTCATCATAATGGAAGCTTACCCATTTGGGTCCATAATCCCAAGCCTGAAATTTTGGCCTGGGGCCTCCTCACGGATCCTGAGCCTTTAAGACCACACAGCCTGGGTCTGCAGACTGCAGAGGGGAGGCTTTCTTTTCTCATTCTGATGCAGACCTCCAGAAGTGGCCCTGCAGCCACACGCAGCCTCCCTCCTCCCGGGGTCTTGGCTAGGTCTCCCTGAGCCTGACAAACTTTTACCCAGAACCCTCTGATCCGGGTTTGACTAATGAAATCCAAATCCCCGTGGGTTCACTCATCTGGCTGCTGTGTTGCAGGCAGTCAAAGGCAGAGTCTTGGTTGTGTTTTCTTTTGAGCTGCTTATAAACTTGGGTGGGGGGAGGGTTGGGGGAAGGGGTCGTAAGGGACCCTGGAATCAGAGAAGATGAAGGAGATTATCTTCTTGGCTTGGGGTACTCTGGGCACCTTAAGGCAAGGATGGTGTGCTTGGAGAGAGGGGAACAGATTGCTGAAGGATTGCCCTTGGGGAGAGAAGAGGGAGGGTCCCTGGGACGGGCTCTAGTGTCACAGCCCCTGTGGCCCTCTAGAGGCAGGGGCTCCCAGAGGTTCCAGGTAAGAAGACATCTCCCCTGCCTGGTGAGGAATTTATCGTGTCAAGTGCTGGGAAACATGCTTAGTTGAACTGACACTCTACTGCTGAGTGTGTGTGTGTGTGCGTGTGTGATCTGTTGTTATGGAAACCATGGAGAGAAGAGAAGCAAAACCCTTTAGATGGGAGCTGTGTTCCCCTGGAGTCTGTGTGCTCCGTGCTGATTGGCTGGGCCCTCCAGAAGAGGTTGCATATTATTCGGGAAGCTGTTGTTGCCCAGAGAGCCCTGGGCTGACTTGCCCCCTCGGGAGCTGATGTTTAGGGAAGAGTGGAAGCAGCTGGTTTATGGAAGCATCAAACAACGTGAGCTGTGGAATCCTCCAAATCCCAAATGTGTCTGGCCAAGCACCCTTTCTTCTAGATTTCAAACTCCTCTGCGTTTCAAAAACAATTTCATTTAAATGGCTTATTCCTCTTACTCCTAACCCTTGGGAAGCTACAACTTGCAGGCAATAAAGAGGGCTCCCCGAGATTCATTCAGTAAGTGTGTTGTGAGCCAGACACGGGGCTGACACTTGCACGCCATCGGGGGTGTGGTAGACCAGAAGTCAGACGTCTGATTCCCTGCAAAGAAGCACAATATGCAGATGCGGGGCTCTGCAATCCACTGGCCTAGGTCTCGAGGCAGATGATTTTGCCACTTTCTATTTCTTACTGAGCCAGCATTGTTTGTTACTTGGGATACATCATTGACATGCGGGGCCTGGGAAGTGTGTCGGTTTATCTTAACATCTCTGAGGAAGCCATGGGGCCTCCTTCCGTAAATCCTTCTTGAATGGATGCTTGCATGAATGAATGGGCTCGTTGTGTTGGTCACGAGCAAATTCAGTAGTTTCCCGCCACCCCGCCACTTCCACAAGGCGCCTCTGGAGATTCCTTGCAAAGAACGTGGTGCTGGACATATGCTTATAATGTTTCCCTCTGTCATCCTGTGTCTTGTGCAGACTCTAGGAGCTCTGTGAGCGGGGGCGGGGGGCGGGGGGAAGAAAAACACTCAGAGAAAAACCCACTGTAGGAAGATTCTGCTGCCTCCAGACATTAGGAGAACCGCTGGTCTAATTCATTCGCCACGGTGACTGTTTCATCCGCAGGACTGGCGCTGCCTCTATGGCTCAGTCTGTGAAGCCTCCCTTTCAAGTAGACCGGCTGCTTGGCGTTCCCGACTGACAATGTGGAGGGCAGATGTGGTATCCTCTTGGAACACACTTGTTGGCGAGCCACGAAATCCAAAGGCAAACCCCACAAAATCTAACCAACGTCTTCTTGTTTTCAGATTTCCAGATCTGAGTACCCATCTGGTTCCTTCGTTAGGATCCTAAGACATCTGGGGACCAGCTATGGAAGGAACTTGCTGATGTTGAGTGCCTGTTAGATGTTTGCATTGTGCTAAGCCCTTTCCCATATGTTATCTCAGAGAATCCCTCACAAAACCCTGCCAGAGTGGAATTACTATTCCCATTATACAAATGAGAAAACAGAAGCTCAGAGAGGCTGAGTTCCTTGCCCAAGGTCACATAGATGGGAAGTGGTAGTTCCTGAATTTGGATCAAGACAGTGACACCCTCAAGGGATGGTTTGGGAGGGTTTCCGTCCAGCCATCATCATCAACAGCTGCTGACCCCGCACACCTCTCCCTCCCGCCCTCACCAAATAAACACACAATCTAAGTAAAAGGAGCATGCAGGGGACAGAATCAAAGTTTGATATATGTTGCCCTGCCTGCCACCTCCCTTTCAATGGGATTGCTCCCCAAGCCCTGCCTACCCTGACATCCTGGAGTCCACACTGAATCTAGATTTGTCTGGCTCCAAAACCATCTTCTTCCCAGCACAACTAGGATGCCTGTTCTCTTGGATTCCTACCAGGAAGACCTTTATTTTCTGGAAAACCTTACCCGGAAGAGCCAATCAATCAGTGGAGGATTCTCCTAATGGAGCCCGGTTCCAGCATTTCACCAGCCCGCCCGAAGTCACCGGCATGTGAAATGCCCTACGCCTTCCAGGGTACCTGATTCATTGTATCTGGCAGGAAAGCATCACTGGCGTGAGGAGGCACTGGGCTAATGGTGTGGATTGGAATTTCAGTTTACTCTGAAACATCCACTGGCCAAGGTCCAGTTCATTTTAGGTTCCAACTAATTTTATTTCAGCCTCTAAACGTAGAGACCAGAGGTATTTAATGTGGCTGTCCTGACACAGGCCACTCCAACCCATCCTGGATGTGTGAAATGGACCCACGGTTGAGGTCAGCCACGGTCTTGTATTCCAGAAGGAAATTAGTTTTCAGAGATTAAGTGTTCACAAGCCAACATCTTGTCACGGACCAGCTGGAAAATAGAGAAACAAGCTAAGATTCCAGGATTTCAGAATCGTAAACAGGTATAAATATTTCTACCATCTCCCCTCCTTCCTTCAAGAAGGTTCTACCTAATACTGCTAATGACAGACATTCGTAGCTCTCTTTATAAATTGCACAACATACGTACACACGGAACTCTGCTTCGACCCACAAGTATCATTGTTCCATTTTATAGATGAGGAATTGGAGGCACCAGGAGGATGAGGGCCAGTAAGTCATGGACATGACAGGCTCAGATCTGCAGATGTCACACCCAGCACTCTTTCCATCAGATCCAAAGTTATTTCTTTCACTCCCCAGGTTCTCCCTAAAGGGACAAAGAGTGGATGTGATTTTTTGAGGAGCCTTGTTAGTTTCACGGGCCTGGAAATTTGCCTCTGCCTGACCAGACCTGGTGCTTCAGAGTTTAGCTTGATGCTCAGACACCACCCCTCGATCCAGGAATGGGCGTAGCCTCTAGAGAAGAGGTGGCTTCTTCTGGGGACTCATATGCCAGGTCATCTGAAGATGCCTGGTCGGCGTTATGCAGTGGGGTGGAGCAAGGTTGGAGAAGAGAGAGCCGGTGCCTGGGCTGAGCGATGATCTCTGTCAGCATCATTTAAGGATGCAATTACCAGTATCCTCAAGCATCCATCGGTCCAATGGGAGTCCGAGAAGGTGGCAGTGTGTGAGGTGACATTAGGGCCAGCGGAAAGTCTTCCAGACCAGATGGCTTTCTGCCGAGGCTGTCTTGGGACTGCAGCTGTGGGCTACTTGGAGCACCCTCCCAGGACCGTGAGGCATATCAATGCAGCCAGGGAACTTCCTAAGCCACCCCGTGGGCTGCTCTCAGTGTGGACCCACTCCTGGCAGGGGCCTCTCCAGGGCTGGTGGCTGGGACTCCCAGGACAGCAGCTGAATCAGGCTGCGTGCCGGCTGGAGCAGGGTTCGTCCCCTCTCTGCAAGCTGCTTTTTGCCCAGGCAGAGACAGGGTGCCCTCTGCCATCCTGGGGGTTGGCTGCAGGGAGTCACCTGTAGGCCAGGTAAGCAGTGGTCCCAGGTGCAGACACTACCTGGCACCCCAAGTATGTGGGAGGCCCCCGATTCCTGCACTTCTTGGTGCTCGGGCAGAGGCCCCTGGAGGCCCGCTCCTTGGCCTACCTTTCACCCCAGGAGCTCTGCTCCTGAGACAAGCACCCCTTCCTCCTTCCAGCCCATGGGGTACTCTTCTGATTTCAAAGCCCTTTCACTGCCAATGCTCCACGTACAATGGGTGCTCAAGTGCTCAGCAAATAAGCGACCCAGTAACTCAGATCACAGCCATACAATTCTGTGGGATGGGTATGATTATCCGCATTTTTCTGAGGAGGAGGACATGCTCCTGGTTGACGGCCTGCAAGTTGCAGAGATGGGAATCAAACTAAGATTTCTGCTTGCTGATCAGATTGCTTCCCCCTCCCCGCCCTGCCCACGTATGAGGCATCAGCTCCAGTGACTGTTGGCTCTACAAGGACCCAGATGCATTCCTGGCCATCTTGCCCCTGACATGCCTCAAGTCAAGATACACAGCAGATTCTGAGAGGCTTGTGAAACAGCTCCGGGGAATGGCTGCGATTCCAGGGAACCCTCCTGGTGTGTTCCGTGTGGGTAGAGGCTGGCTCAGCTCATTGGGGCCGGGCCAGAAGGTCATCTGCGGAAGGAAGGGGTGACTGGCCGCAGGCTGGTGGAGGCCCACGGGGGAGGCCTGGGAAACGCCCCTGGGCGTTCCCTAGAACTGCTCCAGGGGCCTGAGGCCGGCTCTCAGGAAGTGCCCTCCTCTTCAGAGTGGGGTTCTGGACCAGCGTCCCTCCCTTGCTCCTTGCCGGCCCTTCCCCCTGGTCCTCCCAGAGCCAGCTCAGCCCCGAGCACACCGCATCCTCTGGGGAGGCAGCCCCACCCAGCCCGGCCTTCCGGTCCTCCCAAGACACCATGTGCATCGGGGTCCCCTACACGCTTGCACGTGGGGTTGGTCAAGTGTGCTTCTTCCTGGCGTGGTTTCCTCTTCTGTTTGCAGTTGGAAACCCTGACCACGCAAGTGACTGCCACAGCCCACTGCAAGGGGCACTTCCTTGCACAGTGGGGCTGGGGACAGGGTTTGGGGGTGGCTGTGCTTTTCCAGCACTTGTGAGGTTCATTCTGGTGGAGTAAGAAGGTCTTGCCAGGTCCTCTGAGACCTGGAGAGAAGGTCTCTCCTGGGAGGGAAGCCAGCTTAGAAACCTGGCCTGTCTCACTCACCTGTCTTTCCCCTCTGCCAAAGGGAGGCTTTGGGCATCCTTAGATCCTCTTTCTTTGCTTTGCAAGGTGTCCTGTCATTATCCAGCTTGGTGTCCAGATCAAACACACAGTCCCTGGAGTCAGAAGTGTTCCCAGCGTGGGTCAGACTAAGTGGTCAAAGCCCAGCAGCATCACTTACGAGGTTTGTCACCTCGGGCGTGTTCTTTAACCTGCCTTGGTTTCCTCATTGTAAAATGGGGGTAAGGACAGCACTTAGCTTGTCGGATTGTTACGAGGATTAAATGAGTTAACGCACGTGAAGCTCTTAAAACACAGCCTGGCGCCACTTGCTCTCACTGCTGTCCACTTGGCTTTTGTTTCAATTGGTGTCCACTGTGCATGACTGTTGGACATTTGAGGTCGTCAGATTCCCAAGAGCCAGGCAGGCTGATTCACCTGCGGTGTGTGTGTATGGTGCCTTTTCTTCTTTCTGGAACTGAGTGACGTCCCCCAGGTTTGTCCACTCGGAGCGAATGCAGCATCTTAACCCCCTACCCCCAGGAGAGAGGCATTTAGCAAACAGAAAAGAATTCCCGAGACCCTCGAGGCCACAAAGCCACATGTGGTTTGCACTGGCAGGAATGGGTGTGGTCACTTGCTGTTTGTCACAGGGCCAAGTCGTGGGTCCCTGCAGCCATCCCGTTTGCTGCCCAGGTGGAAGGTCGGCATGCCTAGCACCCTGCGAGGAAAGTTTCCCTGGGGAGACCCAGAGCTCCCTGGCTTTCCCGCCTTTTAGGCACCCTGTGTGACCACTGCGGGTGAGTCAGTCCCCGGAGCCCACCACTCAGCTGTCCCTGGCCACTCGTGCAGGCCAGGGTGGGCTGTCCTGTAGAGAACAACCAAACCTGCCCATGTGCCAGGCCAGTGCTGGGGAAAGCCAGGTGACTTGAATGACGTCAGGCAGCCAGGCAATCGAAAGATACCAAGAGCAACACCATGGACACAGCCCTCCGGTGCTCAGCTATAAAACGTGGGCCGGGTTATATGCCGTCAGCATTGCATTCAAGCAAAGAGGTTGGAAAGCTGCGGCCCTGGCACACGTCCCTCCCCCGATGCCTGCGTGGCAGTGGCCACCTCTTGGAGGGTCACCAGCGCCGAGCGTCTCTCCACGACGCGGGCGCCTCCCTTCTGGGCACTCCGGCCCCCGCTGTGAACGCAGAGCCCTCAGATATGCTCGCTGCTGGTCCAGGGGTGTGAAAGGCGCAGGGGAGGGACAGGCTTCAGGCGACACGGGTGCTGCGGCTGCAGCTGTGCCGTCTGTCGGGGCCGTGTGCTCGGGACACGCGCGCTGAACCGAGGCCGCATCGTGCCTGCTGCTGGGCCAGGCAGACCTCTCTCATCCAAGTTCACGCAGGTCGTCCCTTCGCCCTCTGGCCTCATGGCGATTGTGTGAGAAGCCTGAGAGGTCACAAAGGGTCCTGGCCTGTAAATGACCTCTTAAGAAGGCCATCTTGATGATGACATCAATGCCAGGCGTAATGACATGGAAGGTGACAGCGATAGCAACGACCGTGATCAGGGTCCTCCAGAGCACCAGCGGTCGTGTGCTTCACAGCACCATGGTCTCATCCCAGCGTCCCCGCGATGCCAGGTCCCAACCGCTCACCTTCCCTCTGCAGTCGAGGAAACTGAGGCTCAGCTGAGCTGAGCGTCTTGTCGGAGCCATGACGTGAGCGTCTGAGCTCTGATTCAAACCCAGGCTTGTCTGAGGCCTCAGCTCCACCATGACGGCGGGGGCGGGGGCGGTCTCCTTTCTCCCCCGGCACTCAGGGTTCTGACAACAATCACATTTCCAGGTGACTCGCACGAAGGTGGCTCTGCTAGCTGTTTAATGGGGGAACAGGCTCCATCGCCTGGCATCTCCTGTCTCAGGAGTTGGAATTACAGGTTCCCTTCACTTTGACACTGGGCCGCTTTCCCGTTCCTGCTGGCTTTCCTCCTTAGAGAAGAACCATCTTTCACCCCCCATAGCTGCTATTTTTCAAACATCAGTTTTAATTTGGGGCACCCTCTCTCTGAGAGATTGCAAAAATTAAATCGTTTTTAAGCAACCGAACAACACTTGTGGGGTTTGTAACAAACTTGTGAAATTTGCGGAACTTGGCGGTGGAGGTCCTCTCGGCCGATTTCCCTGGGGCCCTGAGGACCTTCACATTGGCTCTCAATTCTCTCTGGTTTAGGGTCGATCTTGCCAACTGGGGCCCTGCCGTTGCATCTTGGACCAAATTCTGAGAATATTGAGGGGCTGGGGGCAACCCCCAGTCTGGGTGTCCAGCTCTGACTTTCCTCTGTCATTGTGGGCAGGTCAAGAAGACATTGGTGGGCAGGGGGCCCTTCACAGAGGGGGTCACAGGGCCAGGCTGAGGAGGGGGACACAAATGAGTAGGCAACCTCCCCGTGTGAACGTGCACGCTCTCCCCTCCAATCAGATGACTCCAGGGTCCCCTGAAGGGTGGGACCACATTCTATTTTATGCCAGTTTCCTCTCCTCTGCAGAAGGCCCTCTCCACTCAGGGAAAAAAGCAGCAAGACAATTTCCATGCATCAGCTGTCACCGGCTTGTATTGTCACGGTCTAAGCTGAGCATGCCAGGCTGCATGTGTTTCTGGCTCCTCCAAATTCTTAGCTGGAAACTCAGCTTCACGTGGTCAGGACACGGACGGTGTGAGGCCAGCAGGATGAACTGAACTTTATAACTCACCCTTCGCTGCTGGGCAGGGCCTCTGACATAACAGGGAGCCCTCTCTCTCTGCAGGAGGACTTACGGGAACAAGGGGCTAGGTGGGCTTGTCCTGGGGATTTAGAAGGCGATACCCCTGTATTTATCTAGAGCACCTGGAATCTGGGTGCTAACCCTGTCTCCACCCTTTACCGGCCATGGACATCGTACGGTTTCCTCATCTGTATAGCGGGGCAAGTATTAACATCACAGAACTGTCATGAAGATTAAATACACGTGATGTGCTTAGAACCATGCCTGGCAGTATATGTGTTTTATATCAATTACATTATTATGAATGAGAAACTGTCTCATGCTCGGTGAGGCTCACAAAGGATACTACAGACCACCCTCCCAGAACTGTGGCCCTCAAAGATGTCCCCAGCCTCATCCCCAGAACCTGGGAAGGTGTTAGGTTACACGGTGAAGGAGAATGAAGGTTGCGGAGGGAATTAAGGATGCTCATCTGCTGACTTTAAGACACGGAGCTCATCCTGGATTCTCCAAGTGGACCCCGTGTAATCACAAGGATCCTTGAAAGTGGAAGATGGGGGGCAGAAGAGGAGAGTCAGAGGAGATGTGAAAGATCGGGAGAAAGGTACCAAGAGATACCTCCAAAAGCTGGAAGGGGATGGACACATATGCTCTCCTGGAGCTTCCAGAAGGTCCGCAGCCCTGCTGTCCCTCGGTTTTAGTGTAATGAGACTCGTGTCAGACTTCTATCCTATAGAATGGTAAGGTGATAAACGTGTGTTATTTAAGCCACCAAGTTCGTGGTCATTAGTTACAGCAGTGGTAGGAGACTAATCCACATGGTTGTCTCTTGTGTGTCCCGTGGGCTGCCTCTGTGAATGATCCCAGATGCTGTGCTGTGCCCAGCCACCCTCCACCGCCACCCCAGTCCTCCCACAAAGCCATTCTGAGGAGGGTGCATGTCGTGATAAACCCCTCCAAGAATCCGTGATGCTTTGCGTAATCTGACCCCTTCTGGAGCTGCTTGGGGCCACTCAGGGATTTTCTTCCACCCACAAAACCTTTAGGTCCCATTAGGATGAGGAGGCAGCTGGCATTTGTGACAATAGAAGTACCGTGTCACAGTTGGGGTGCTTCTGTGGCTTACACAGCTCCCAAGCAGTTCAGGGGTCGTACCACGTTCTTGGACTAAAAATGCTGAAGGCCGGGCTTGCGTTTCCCAAACGACTTTAAGTTGTTCCCCAACGACTTTCCCAAATGACTTTCCCACCTCTTTAAGAAAACTGTCAACAACGACAAAAACATTAGCGCAACATGGATTCTTGCATGAATCCACTGCCTTTCCATATCATCAGAGGCCGATGTTCTGGAAAGACTTCCTCCTTCCACAGAGGAAGCTGAGGTCTCCCACTGGCGCTGGATGGCGAGGCCAGTTGGGCTGCCCCCGGCCCCGCCGGGCGGCGTCTTCAGAAGCTCCCGATGCCCCTCCCTGGACCTGCTTTCCCAAACGAGTTGAGGATTTATAACTTCTTTCATGGCAACATCTGGCCCATTTCCACCAAGTCCTTCTTTTTAAAAAAATCTTTCATCCAAAGTCATTTCGGTTCAATTCCGGGTCTTTATTTCTTTTTCCCCCTCCTTGTTCTTTTTTTGGCTTTTGGAGACAGTGGAAGAGAAGAGTCAGGCCACTCCCACAGCTAACGACTCGGGTTAGGAGTCACGCTGGCGGGGACCCGACTTCTTCATTTCTTCTTTGGCCACAGAGCCGCCCCTGCCAACCGCCGGGCCCCCATTGTTGTCATTGCTGATTTTTTTTTTTTTTTTGAAGTTCTTGTTGGTTTTGTAAATTCGCTAGCTCTGTGTTTTTTCGACTTGGCTTCCTAGCCCACAAGCAAAACCAGGGCAAAGAGAGCAAAGAGAGGCTGGCAGGAGACGGGGCCACGCTTAGCAAGGCCACTGTGCTCCTCACGGGAGGGGTGCCGGCCAAGACGCATCTGAAAACTTCTCCTGGCCTCAGGGTTTAAAATACCCACACTTCCTGCTCCTCAGAGAGGGTATGCACAGAATGCGAGTGACTCACCAGCGGTGGTTTTCAGATGTGTCTGTCATAAGGAGGTAGCATCAAAAGCCCATCCTGTTTCAGATGTTATTTTTTCCACTCTCAGCTATGCAGCGCTAGAAAAGCTGAAGGCCTAGAACCAGTGTTTGTTTTGAGTGCAGAAAGCGAAGGGCAAAGTCATTGCGCCGCAGCAAGTAAAAACCCAACCCTTAAGCAAAAAAAAACCCAAAAAAACAACAACCAACATGTACACAGTGTAGAGATTGTGTTTCAAAGCCCTTGTTTGCGAAAAGTTTAATTGTATTTCAACTCAAGCCAAACTGTCAAAACATGGGAAGGGGACGTGCCTGCTTTGAAAACGCGTTAGCCGGCTTATGGAAAAGCCCGTGATTGATATCCAAGGCGAAACCAGAGCTGGGGAGGGTGGAGGCGGAGGACGGCAGTTGAGAACAGCTCTGATGTACTTCCCTATCGACCACGTGCAGTTTCACAGATCTCGGTTCCTGAAGTGGGGAATTGGAGAGAACAAAGGGGAAGCACAAAGCACTCCGTGAACGGAGAGGGTTTAAAATATCAGGCCCGGTGCCTTGTGAATTGTCATTTACGTAAGGGGGAGACCTGGTAGAGAGCCTCTCAACCTCCGTCGCAGTTTATAAATAACAGCAGGCTGCACGTTCTTCTTGAGAACCTTCTTCCTCCTCTTCTGCTCTGCCTTCAGGGCTGAGGATCTCCTGGGGGTCTCCCTCCTCTCCCGGCAGACCATTCCCATCTGCCTGGTTTTCAGGCCGCTTCTCTCCTTCCAGACTCCCCTCGGCCACCTCCTCCAGAAGATGACCCTGGGGGTTGAGACATTGCCCTACTCTTTCTGCCTCTCCTTCACGGATCTTCTAGAACTTTCTAGTTTCCAGTGCAGAGATTCTGAATCTTCTCCTTATGATGTCTGAGAGTTCTCTATGTTTGTAAACCATTCTCAAATAAAATTAAACTTGAGCTAAATGAAGATTAAGGCTGTAAGCCATCTAACGCATATTGGAGCAGGGCCAGAGCCGGCATCAAAGCAGACTACGGCAGGAGTGGAGGTACCCAAAGGGCTTCTTTGGTCAAGCCACTGGCCTCTGGGCACACCGGGTTCATCTGCAGGCCCTGTGGCCTGGGACCATCTCTGTCATCTTCCCCTTGAATGCTGATATTTCCAAACAAGCCTAGGCACCTATCGTGTGGATGCCTTTAGGTGTGAGAAGTCTCTCTTCTTTATCCTGGTGATGCAAGACAGCCATCCCTCTCTTGCCCCTGGTTTTGCTGCCCTCTCCCAAATGGAAAACATTCCATACAACCCACTCTTGGGGAGAGTGGACTTTTCGGCTTTGTGGTCTGGGACTCTCTGTGGACCTCAGAAAAGAGTTGCCAGATTAAAAAACAAAACAAAACAAAACAGGACGTCGAGTTACCTGTGAATTTCAGATCAACAAAGAATCATTTTTGTAATGCAACTATATCCTACATGTTATATTTTTAAAAGTATGTCCCATGCAACATTTGGGACAGACTTAACGCTAAAAGCTGTGCGCTGTGTGTGTGAAGTTCACAGTTAACTGGGTGCCCTGTATTCTTGTTTGCTAACTCAGGCAGCCTCCTGGAGCCCCTTCTGTTCTAAATGGACATGGGCTCCACAAGCCATGAGAGGGAGCCAGTTCTAATCGGGATCAGAGGCTGGCAGGGCTGTGTTCTCCCCACAGGGGCTCAATATGTACAAGAAGAGCTGATGGCATTGGGAGGAGACAACTGGCACCAGGCCCATAGGCCACGTCTGAACAGTAGGGTCGTCCCTTCGACAACCTCCAAATGACTACAGAGCCAGCAGAAGCCACCACGCAGCGCACATAATGATAGCTTTCTCCTTTCTCATTCCACACGGTTTGGATTCTTTTTTAAAAAAAGTTGCTTTTGGGAAGCAGCAGGGGGTGCGAGGAGACTCAGAAGCTGGCCGCCAATGGAAAACAGGAAAGGAGCGCCTCTCATGAAATGCAGCCAGCTCCCCACTCCATCTGCAGCACTAGGAACCCAGCTGACGAGGGAGGCTGTTCCCTCACTGGCTGGCGCTGTGGGCAGGTGGCCTGGACAGCCCCGATGGGGCAGCACTCAGGGCGCCTCGAAGAGGAGGGTCGGCGTGTAGTCAAGCCCTCTTGCCACAAGACGTCTGCACCCTCAGACCCCTACCAGGTTCCTTCCTCCCCCCGACAAAAGCCGACGCTGGGGCTCCGGGCCGGGTGCTCAGATACACAGAGTTTTGCATGAGCTTGGAGCCACTCAGAACCATCTTCCGTTTCTTGCATCATAGACAGAAAAGTCCCCTTTCAGTTTCTCCAAGAAATGCTCTCAGTACCAGGCGTCCACTCTTGAGCGCCATTGCTGGAGTCTGCATTTCCAAGATCTTTGTGCGATTGTATACACATTAGGACCCAGCCATGCTGCATACAGGTCGGCAGGCTCATGTTCTACAGATCCCAGAGAAGGCTCAGAGATGGTGAACAGTTGGCTCATGGTCACACAGCAAGTCACTTATTCCTACAATACATGAGTGTTAAGCGCAGTGGAGGTGTTAGAGAAACAAAGGTGAAAAAGTTATTGTTCCTGGTAAAATTGTAAGGAAGGCAGATACCTCTGGACCCAATAGGAATACAGCGGGGAAAGGTACAGGATAGCGGCGTGAGGTACAGGGTAGCGGCGTGAGAGACGAATAAATCACACCATGGGGAGGGAGAGAGTCATTTTGCTGGGGTTGAGGGAGGGCAGGGGGGCACAGGAGTGTGGTCAGACATCGCACTAGGGTTACAGGCCAAAGTGCGGGTTTCTGGTGCTGAGGCTAAGTGTCCGGGTCGTGCTGTGAGATATCAGGCCAATCGTGGTGATCCAAGGCCCAGCTGGCCTGGGACACAATCGTGGTGTAGACAGAGAAGCAGAGGATTAGCTGTCAGGAGAGCTGAGCCTAGTGTGGCTCCTGACATTAGCAAAATGTGGGCAGGTCGTCTTACCTCTCAGGGCCCTCTCCTGGGTTTCTCGTCGGAAACCTCTCATTTGGGGGGCTGGATTGGATGATTTCTAAGATCTCTTTTAGCGCTAACATTCCAGAATTCACCGTGAAGCCCTCGACCCCGTCCATCACATTGACTCAACCGGGCTCAGCGTGGTCCATGGCGATGATGGTTCAATGACTCAGCTGATATTTACTGAGCACCTACTATGTGCTGGGCTGCGGTAGTGTCGAAGCACCGCTGACACAGGCTACAGCCATCAAGCTTCAGAAAGCACTCTTCTTCGGGCTCAGGTCTTGTTGGTCTCTGCACGCGAGCTCACCATCACTTCTGCTCACCGGGTGAGCACAAAGCGATCGCTGGGAGGTTGCAGACGTGAAGCCTCAGCCAGCTCTCGCTTTGATCTTAGCAGAGTTGCATTCTGCAGCTCTGGTGCTCTCTGCATCTGCTGTGGGCGTGGGAACAGACCTTTAAACGCATCGGTGTAAGCAGGACCCTGCCGAAGAGACGTTTCCAAAGCCTGTGGTCAGGGACCTAGGGCAACACCAGCAGGGCCAGACGGCGATTCACTGCGGGTGGGCGAGTGGAAGTACACGTAAGCACCCAGAAGCGGTCGTTTCAAGGGGCGCGCTGGGGAAAATCTGGGGGTCAGGAAAGAGTGGTTGAAATCGGCATTCCTCTGCTGATATTTGATGCAAGAGACTCAAAGGAGAATTTAGGCCTTTAGGGAAAGGCACTAATTAGACCCGGGGCCCAGGGAAGGAGCAGGGGGTGGCAGGGACACCAGTGGCAATGATGAGGCTGTACCTTCCAGTAGGGGCGGGGCTGGGAATTTCACTCCCTTCTTTGGTGCATTAAAATGCTAGATCATCGCTCAGTTCCTCGTGGTTAGAAGAGACAGCTGGGAGACTGTGCATCCCGTTAGCCCAGACAGTCCGATCCCCACTGTGGTCCAGAATAACTGTGAAGAGTTCCCCCTTTTATTCTCAAAAGCACGCTTGTTTGAACAATATATTATAGGGTCACTCTTGCAGAGCTGAACCAAATGACTATTTTGAAAGCTCAAGCGACTAGCTTCGGGGAGATGAGGGTCTGAAAGAATAATGCCCAGTTTCCGGCCCCATTCAATGCAGCAATTTCTTTCCAAGAAACTCAGAGTGCTTCTCGGTTAGGACAATTTGTCATCAGGTCTTGCTGCTTCCTGATGCCAGGTTCACACTAATGCTCTGGACCTTAGAACAAAGATTTTTCAAACCCAAGATAACCCAGGAGCACTTTGGAAGCTGTTTCTGATTTTGCTTCTCCAGCCACTGCCCCCTCCACCCCTCCTTAAGCATCTGTCCACTCCACTCCTTATCTGGTGATCTTGGTGCCCTGAAGAATACCATTAGGGAAGTGCTGCCTAGAATCATTGCGTTCACAGGGAGGTCAGGGGGCCCTCAGGAGGTAGCCTGACCTGGTGAAGAGGACACGGACCCTAGAGCTCCAGTCCTGCTACATTGGCTGGGTGACGGAAAGCCTAGGTGTCTCATGTGTCAAATGGGCATAAGGTTGGTGAGAGGACTAAACAAAGAAAAGAATGACTAATGGTAAAACTTAAGATATGGCGATACGTTAGTTAGTGGCTGGAGCTGTTTGTGGGCCTGAGACCTTCCTAAAGCACTGAAAGTCATCTCTGTGTGCACTTTCTACACTGCTGATGAGGGTGGCTATGATTCTGTAAGTTAAAAGTCACTGGCTGTGTGTACATATATACAGTGGAATATTACTCAGCCATAAAAAAGAACGAAATAATGCCATTCGCAGCAACATGGATGGACCTAGAGATTGTCATACTGAGTGAAGTGAGTCAGACAAAGACAAATATCATATGATATCACTTATATGTGGCATCTAAAAAAAGGGTACAAATGAACTTATCTACAAAACGGAAATAGAGTTATGGATGTAGAAAACAAACTTATGGTTACCAGGGATCAGGGGTGGGAGGGGTAAATTGGGAGATCGGGATTCACAGATAAACACTACTATATATAAAACAGATAACTAATAAGGACCTGCTGTATAGCACAGGGAACTCTACTCAATATTCTGTAATAACCTGTATGGGAAAAGAATCTAAAAAAGATTGTATATGTATATATATACACATATATATGTATATGTGTATGCATATACGTATATATATGTATATGTATATATATATAAATGATTCACTTTGCTGTATAGCAGAAACTAACACAGCATTGTAAATCAACTATATGCCAATAAAAATATTTTAAAAAGTCACTGGTCACAGGATCTGGGAACCCCAGAGCCCTGAATCTGCCCATGTGTCAAGTGAGTGGATTTCAGCACTTTTCTCCTTTCCTGTGTCCACAGAAGTGAACTGGCCTGGAGACAGGGATGTGTTGATGCTAATGGGAAGCCCTTTGGTGAGGGGGAGGGGTGCTGTCTGGTGCCCTAGGGATACAGCAGCCACCAAAGCCTCTCCCTGCCCTCATGGAGCTTACACTCTGGAAGGAGAGATAGAGAATCAGGTAATGTGCTGAGTGTGTGAAGAGGAGTGAAGCCAAATTAGAAGACTGGGAGACGGGGCTGCTACTTTCGATGGGATCATTGGGGGAGCCTCTCAGAGGGGCAGGCATCGGAATAAGCCATGTGATGGGTTGTGGGAAGCATCTTCCAAGGTCAAGGCGCCGAGGCACCAGCTAATCAGTGCCTGAGGAAGAGTCAAGGCCAGATGTGCAGGTGGGGCAACAGTGGTGGGACGGGAGGCCAGGAGATGGGCTGTCTCCTATGCCAGAGTAAGGACTTTTCGGGGGGTTTTGTGGGTTTTTTCTAATTATGATGAGAAGCCTTCAGAAGTTTTGGTCAGAGGAGTGATGCAATCTGATGACATCTAAAATGGATCCCTCTAGCAGCTGGATGAAGACTGGATGGTGGCAGGACAAGAGTGAAGGCGTCTTAGGACGTTATTGCAGCAGTTGGGATGAGAAGCAGTGGTGAGCTGGGCCCAGTGATAGCAGCAGAGGTGGCGAGAAGGGATTTGGTTCTGGCTCTCTTGTGAGAATAGAGCTTATAGGGGTTTGTTGCTGGGTTGGATGTGGAGAGTGAGAAAAAGAGGGGAGTCACTAATGATGCCAAGTGTTTCAGCCCTGGCCACGTGGCAATTCCATTTATGGAGGTGGGGAGCATTGGGGAGGATTAGGATGGAGGGAAAATCAAGACTTTGGTTTTGAATATTTTGCCTTTGAGATGCTAACTAGATACCATGTGGAGATGTTGAGTAGCACTTGTATATATTTTATGACAGGTGTGCTATTTAAAATATTCAACAGTTCCTCAAAAAACTAAACATAGAATGACCATATGATCCAGCAGTTCTACTTCTGGACATGTACCCAAAAGAATTGAAAACAGGGTCTCAAACAGCTATCTGTACACGCATGTTCGCGGCAGCACTCTTCACCATAGCCAAGGGCTGGAAGCAACACAAGTGTCCATTGATGGATGAATAGATACACAAAATGTGATACATCCATACAATGCAATATCATTCAGCCTTAGAAAGGAAGGGAATTCCGACACCTGCTACAAGGATGCACCTTGAGGACATTATGCCACGTGAAACAAGCCAGTCACAAAAGGACCCATATTGTATGATTCCACTTATATGGGGTACCTAGAGGAGTCAAATTTAGAGACAGAAAGTAGGATGGGAGGTTGGGAGAGAGGGGAATGAGGGGTTAATTTTTAGTGGGCACAGAGCTTCAGATTGGGAGGATGAGAAAGATCTGGAAAGGGATGATGGTAATGGTTGCACAAGAACGTGAATGTACTTAATGCCCGTTAAAAATGGTTAAAATGGTAAATGTTACATACATTTTACCACAATAAAAAGTCAACAACCACCGTGGCAGGGGTGCTGGCCAGTCAGATGGGTGCTTGTCGTAAAGGACAAGGTCAACTGTAGCAAGTGCACCACCAAGAGCAGCCCTGGATAGCGAGTATATAGCTCAAGGCAGTGGCCCAGGTCCCTGTGCTACCCTGAAGTTAAAGCCAGGACACTGGTCACACCACCCGGGGAGAGAGTGCAGGCGGAGGGGGTGCTAAGAGGTAAAGGAGGCACTTTAACCTCCCCATGACCAATGCTCAAACACAGGAAGCTCTAAAAACGAAGCAGCTGGATGCCACTCTCCTCCAAGTGGACATGTCCGCGACCAAGTGCATCGATTTACACTCCGCGTGCTGCCCCTCCAGCTAAACACACAAACATTCTTCCTTCCATCCTCTTTGCTGTCTGCATACACTTAGTTGCCAGGTTGGCTGTCTCTCCCCTTGGTCTCCACCATGCCAGTCCCAAGGCCACCACCCCATGGAGGCTCTTTACTTCTTCCTGGAATGAAGCCACTGTGTCCTATTGCCTCCTGGCCTGGGGAGACCAGCAGCAAGGGCGCTGGTGGAGGTGAGGTCAATCAGAACCACAGTCCTGAGGGTCGGTACCCAGGGAGGACCGTGACGGGCCGTGGAGTGCAGTTCTGGAGATCTCGACCCCACAGGTAAAGCTGGGCTGAGGACAGATCCAAGGGTGTACAGGGCCAGGGCAGGAAGAGGCATCGGCACTGCCCCAGGGCTAGTGGGTCAGGGAGTGTGTGTTTCTGTCCCAAAGAATTCTAAAATTCAGGACATGGCAGCTGATGCCTCTGCGCTGGTCTCCCTTCCTCCCATCCACCCATCCCTGATTCATTTTCCCAAAGCTTGGCTCTGAGAGGGGCCGTCCCCACATTGAGCCTTGGGCAAATCTTCAAAGCTTCTCGCTGTACAGTTGACATTGAGATGTCTCACCCCAACGTTTGCAACCCTCTGTATTTTGCACTTGGCCTGCCTTTCAGATCAACATCCTCTCCACACTTGAGGCCCACAACTGTTCCCCCAAATGAACTTCTGCTCACCGCAGAGTCCTGAGTGTTCCACATCTCTGCTAAAGCTTCGCTTTCAGCTGGAATACTTGATTTCCTTTATCCCTTTTATCAACAGTTGCCAACTCCTATTCTCAGAGGTGGCTTTACCAGGAGGTTAATAAAGTTTAACCTCAGGGCCCCTCACTTGCACCATCCCTCCCTCGGACCTGGAGACGCCATAATAATCGGTTCACATGGGCATGTACTTTGTAAGGTTTGCAGTAGCAAGATAAGTAGGTTAAGACTTTTGTCTCTTTCCAACCCAACTTTGCCTCTACACCCCTCACTAGTTTCTCGTGGTGTTGAAGTGGCTTTGAGCATTTTTGGGATCTGGCTAAGGGAAAATTACATTGGGGGGATATTGAATTTGGACTGAGTGAGATGTTTATGCAGTTTGCCATCTCTTCAGTGTATACCAAGTGATCCCTAGCTGTTCTGGCAAAGAAGTTGTTTCCAGGGTTACTCCTCTCAGCCCCCGTGCTGGCTTGTAGGGCATTGACACGTGAAGGTACAGGGCCTGGGGTCACATCACCATGTAAATCCTGTGGCCTCTGGGTCCAGAACCAGGTCCATGGGGAAGCAGAAGCAGAGTTTGCAATGTGTGGGGCCGGAATCTGATCTGTGGAGAGTTCTTTCAGTCATCAGATGTGTAAAATCGTAAGGAGAAAGTTCTGTTTTCATTGACACCTAAACAAAATGGAAGTCCTCTCCTGTTAGGAAAATGCCCTGTAATGCGGCAAAATACTATTATGAGTGCATAGAGGTGAGTTATGGAGGCCAGGAGGACCTCAGGGAGCCTGTGGCTGATCAAGACCCGGCTGGCTGTGGAGCCCTTAGACGATTGTGGTGGTGTGGTTGTGATCGTGCAGGTCTCCGAGTTGGAACACACCATCCACATTGTGTATATATACGTATGTGTCTGTGCTATGCAACCTATATATACCTATGTCTGCCATATGTATAAGTGAGGATCTGTATACCTAATGGATGTATAATGAATTACGTTCCACAACACTGAAGGAACGTGTTGTAGAAACATGGGAACCAAAGGAAGCCGGATGGTTCGATTGGCACAGAAGCTGTAGAATTTGGGATTCTTGGTTCAAATCCATCGGCAGGCAGGGTTCAGGTACCATTCTATCATCCCTCGGTGTCAGGAAGGGGCTAACAAGTGAGGGCAAGAGGGAGTCCCTCTCGTTGACTGCCCACACATGACAGCCCTCCACCTGCCCCAGGTGAGCAGTGAGCGTGGAAGAGGGGGATGAGGTCTGCTCAGAGCTCTGTGAACAGGTCATGGACCGGGGCACACTGAAAGGAGCGAGAAGCAGGCAGCACCCCAGTACACTCGAAGACAGCCCTACTGGCACATTCAAGAGCATCTCACCCACCTGAGGGCTAAAGTAAGTCAGGAAACCACGGGCAGTGGGTGGAGCCATAGGAGCAGGGACACAGCCCCGCCCGGGCTCCAGAATCTCAAGCCTCTCCTAGGAGGTAGGGGAAGACTGGAATGATTTTAGCTTTTGAAAACTGTCAATCCGCCCAAGTGCTGGTTTGGCTGACAGGCTGGAAAATTCCTAGGGTTACAATTCAAATAAGAATAATAGCGTTGGAATCATGAGTATAGTTTTTTTACTTAAATTATGTTCCCAGATCTCTGTGAAGTCAATCCAAAACATAACTAATACTGTTGTTTTTTGTTGTTGTTGTTGTTGTTTTACTATGGCGGATAAGTTTTCCTTGTAAGGATACACACACACACACACACACACACACACACACACGAGTGCACACATGATACAATATATACACATGTATTTGCCATGAAGAAGTAATTGGAGAGATGGAAGACATCCCCAAGTTGGTGGTAAATGTCAAGTGAAGGAAGCTGGTGGCTGCGCTCCAGGTATGGGGAGCCTCTGAGCAGCCCTCATGGCAGTGCCCTGGCCTGGGGAACGTGCAGGGACCTCAGCCCCATATCGCCGCTGCCTTAGCCTTATAAGCCCAGCACACCTCCTCCCTCCCCTGTCCTCCAAGTTAGAAGTCAAGTTCCAGTCCTGTAATGCCATTCACTCTCTCTCTGTCTCTCTTTCTCTCTTACTCATCCTCCCAGACCTGCATCCTGCCTTCCACCTGGTTTTGAAAAACGGGTACCCAGCATTTACACCTGCTTCTCATTTGGAAGGAAGGAAGGGACATGGGAGAGAAGTCTCTTAAGATCTGGGATGCTCATGGAATCGGAGCAGAGCTTCAAAAGACTGACATGGATGAGGCCGGAAGAGAGAGAACATTTGGGGGGCTGAGCGGCTGGGGCATCGCAATCTCCGGGGGCCCTGGGGAGTGAAAGGGAGTTTGCTTTTGGGGGTGATTGCCTTTCACGGGCAGTCGCCGCTCTCTCTGTGCTGCTCCGTGCAGCCCTGGGCACAGAGCTGGCTGTGGTTGTGTTTCTGGTTACGCTAATGCATGGCGCTCTGGACGGGACTCAGGGTGAACCTCAGGAAGCAGGACGCCGGGGCCCAGTGACGCTGGAGTGCCATCTGGGGCCTTCGTGTCCCGGAGCAGTCTCTCCCTGGGTCTGAGATTCCTCATCTGAGCCTGGACAAACTTCTTCTCTTTTTGCTCTGTTTTTGGCTAGCTTCAGCCTCGGTAGATCTGAATCCAAAGTGGGTCCCCTCCCCGCAGCCTGACTCCTCAGCCATCCAAGCAAGAGCTGAAAAGTGGTGGTGGGGAGCGTCCCCACAGGAGAACACGGAATTATGGTTAGATGTGCTCTTTGGAATATGGTTTGCAAAACGCTTACATCCCTGCCGTTGGAGTGCCCCCAAACCAGCTGGAAGGGAGTACAAGCTCAGTGCCTCATCAGAAAGAACCGTCTTACTAGCTCAAAGGATGATCCAAAAAAACAAGCAAAACCACCACCATCCCTATAGAGCCCTTCTCCTCAAATCATCTTTCAGCCAGAACCCTCCCCAGCTGGGTGCCTGGAGGTCCCTCACCTGGTCCACCCCCAGGTCTCAGCCTCTTTCTACTCCTTGTGGTTGACGTGGCAAGTCCCCTTCTCCTGGGTCATCCCAGTCTCCAGAGACCGGCCAAGCACCAGGGCAGTCACCTTTGTGATACAGAACTTCCTGCCACCGATGACGAGGCTGAGAAGTTCCAGGGGGAGGGGGGCTGAGGGCCCGCCCATCTCCCAAGGATGCAGCCGGGATGAGTGAACTGTGCCATCCAGCCCAGAAGGGCCCTTTCCAGGGATGCAGACTGAGACTTTGCGGCAGCTCCTGGCACGGCTGAATTAATTCATCGCCCTTCCCAGTGGCGCCTGAAGAAGATGGAGCCTCAGAGGTTACCTTCCAATCCGAAATCTAAAATTATTTTAGAAGATAGTTAAAATATTCTACCTGTTTACAGCACATATGTTCCATCAGCGGCCACACTGAGTTTAGCACCCAGATCACAAGATTCGTTAGTTGCAAAAGAAAGGTGGTCACGGTTAATCCCTCCACGTGCGACTCACACATTGCGGAAGTGATTGGGGGATCCTGGGGGTGAAAAATTGCCATTATGGTCCAATGCCAAAAGAAGGAAAGGAAAACATAAAGGGAGGAGAGAAGGAAAGAAAATGACTGGAATGAGGTCACCAACATTTTCTGATCACCTGCTACGTGCTAGTGCGTGTCACTCATTTTTGTACCATATTTAGTTCACACAGCCTCTCTCGGGGGTGGAACTACTCTGCTCATTTTACAAACCAGATGAGGAAATAGATGCAGAAGGGGTTGTGTCTCAAGGTCACCCAGCAGAGCCCCGCCCCTCAGGACTAGCAGAGGGGAGGAAGGAAAGAGGCAGACAGGAAAGATGGAAGGAAGAGAACAGCCTAGAGGCATTTGCTGGAAACCTTTCAGAGAAGCAATCGTGCTCCAACCTGGGGACCATCCTCAGATCCACATACCGTCTAGAGCGGGTGCTGCTTGTGGTCGGGGCCGCATGTGAGGGGCGGTCCTGCTGAATGTTTTGAGGTTGTGGACCTTCACCCACAGCACCAACCTTCTGTTTGCTGTGCATTTCCTGCTGCTTTGTCTTCCAGGTTCCCTCTGCCATGGAAGACGCTTTTCTGCTAATTCTGTCTAGGACTGAATGCAAGAGAGGTTTAGAACCTTCCAGAAAACGATCTTTTTGTGTACAGATGGAGAGAGTAGGAGAAGAAGCTTTGGAATCAGACAGACTCGGGTCCTGGCCCTGCTGCTGACTGTGTGACTTTGGGCAAGTTACTTAACTTCTCCAAGCCTCAGTTTTCTCAATCACAAAATGGGGAGAATAATAGTGTCTCCCTCCCAGGGCTGTTTTAAGGACAAAATGAGGTCATGTATGTCAAACATTTAGCACCAAATTTGGCATATATTAAACGCTCAATGTCCATTGACTTGTATTATTTTTAGTATGTCCCAATGAAACGGCCTTGATCTAAGGAGTGTCCCATCGATAAAAGTTTCTACAAAAGCAGCCCGGGTTTGGGATTATTTGGTCAAATGCGCCATGATCTGCTGAGGTGGGTGTGGGGCCCTGTCCTTGGCCAGTTTCCACAGAAAATGTCTGGGGGGCGGGGTGGTGAGGGGTAAGAGCGGGTTTGGGGGAAGCAGGGGGGCGGGCCCAAGAGGAAGCTGTATTTAGGTGGCACTGCCTGACGGTGCTGACGACACAAATGGATTGTAGGCAACCTCACCTGGAGCTCCGCTTTTCCTGCAAATGGGTGCTTTGCCTCCCTGCCCAAGATGGTGCCTCACATCCTACAGAGATACATTTGGTTTGGATCTCAAACTCTTTGGGGGCTTCAAAAAGGTCTGGAAAGAGTAAATGCCTTAAGCCATTGCCACCTCCATCAGAGAGCTGACATGTAGCTGCCCAACCCCCAGCCCCCCGCCCCGTCCTAGACAGCATTTTACACGGCAGTTGGCGGGAGGAAAGGGTTGAAGAGAGAGTCTGCAAAAGGGACTATTTAACCGATAGGAGCACAAATTCTGCCCGTTTGATAACTTTTCCCAGAGTAACCCCACAGGCCAAGCGTGAGGGTCTCCCCTACCCCCTCCATAGGCCTCAGTGTGTTCTTCTCGTTGGTTATAGTTACGATAGAGAGAAATTATTTGCTACTCAGCGGCTTTGGGGTAGAGAGAGAAAGTGTATGTGGTGTGAAGGATGTGAAAATGGAGGCCCTGAAGTTGTGGGTCATGTTTTGTGGTTAATTCCCTCCACATATATAAATAGTGGGCAAATGTTTATAAACAGGAACTCTTCGTTTCAGTGACGAAAGCTCTGCCCCGGCCCACTCTGCTTGCGTACACGTGCGTGCACACACACACACACACACCCCCTTGTTTTTCTCTCTCATACACACAGCTGCATGGAGCACGGAGCTGGAAAAGGTGTTGAGAATCAGGAATCAGGCTCCCCTTCCTACCCTCGCCAAACTTTCTCTCACTAACACCCATCCACCTGGATAACACGCTTGAGAACTGAGCGGAAGGGGCAGCCCAGAGTTGAGGCAGAAAATCCCACGGGAAGCACAGGGAAACGAAGATTTCTGGAAGAAAGGGGTGGATGGACCGGGAGGTTGAACTGGGGCAATACCTCCTGGGTGCAGTGGCCCTTCCCCACCCTGCGTTTGAGTCCCCTGGGGTGGGAGGGACACTGGGTTGCTCTCACCTGGGCAGCGTCAACATTGAATTGGGGGAAGCCAAGTGGGTTCAGAGTTGGATTTGAGAACTTTTTATTTCTCCTCTACAGAGAGAGAAACCACTGCTGAGCGCCTTTCTTGCCTTTTTCTCCAGGCGCCCTCAGCTTTCCTTACTTTACTTTGTCCTTCCCCGCTTTCTTTGCAGGAAGACAACCTTCCAAACCCAAAATACACGGTACTGATGTTCCCGCTCCAATAGGTTCCTTCCCAGAGCAAGGATTCCTAACCTAGAACCAGCAACCCTTTGAAACAATGTTAGTGTTTCTGAGTGGGCTGCATGCATTTTGTAGGGCCCACTACTTTCATTTCTGTTCATAGCGAAAAAGGTTTATTTCACAAGGCAGCACTAATTTTGTAAAATATGATAACTTCCAAATTATTTTTGGAAGTATAATTGATTTACAATACTATATTAGTTTCAGGCATACAACATAGTGATTTGATATTCTTATATATTATGAAATGATCATCACTATCAGTCTAGTTACCATCTGTCATCATACAAGCTTATTACAGTGTTATTGACTGTATTCCCTATGCTGTACATTACATCCCTGGGATTTATTTATTTTATAACTGGAAGTTTGTACCACTTAATCCCCTTCACCTATTTTGCCCATCCCCCCCCCACTCCCTTCCCCTGTTCATTCAGCTATTCATCTGTTGATGGACACTTAGATTGCTTTTGTATCTTGGCTACTGTAGATACAGTTGCTATGAACATTGGGGTGCGTATTTCTTTTCAAATTAGTGTTTTCATTTTCTTCAGATAAATACCCACAAGTGGAATTCTGGATTGTATGATAGTTCTATCTTTAGTTTTCTGAGGAACCTCCGTACTGTTTTCCACAGTGCCTGCACCAATTTACATTCCCACCAACAGTGCACAAGGGTTCCCTTTTCCACACATCCTCACCAACACTTGTTATTTCTTGTCGTTTTTGAAATAGCATTCTGACAAGTGTGAGGTGATATCTCATCATGGTTTTGATTTGCCTTTCCCTGATGATTAGTGATGTTGAGTATCTTTTCATGTGCTTGTTGGCCATCTGTATGTCTTCTTTGGAAAAATGTCTGTTCTGGTCCTCTGCCCATTTTTAATCAGATTTTTTTTTTATATTGAGTTGTATGAATTCTTTATCTATTTTGGATATTAACCCCTTAATGGACATATCACTTGCAAATATCTTCTCCCATTCAGTAGGCTGATTTTTCGCTTTATTGTTGGTTTCCTTCACTGTGCAAAAGCCTTTTAGTTTGATGTAGTCCCATTTATTTATTTTTGCTTTTGTTGCCCTTGCCTGAAAAGACAGATCCACAAATATATTGCTAAGACTGATGTTGAAGAGTGTACTGCCCATGTTTTCTTCTAGGAGTTTCATAGTTTCAGATCTTACAAGTCTTTAATCCACGTAGAGTTTATTTTTGTTTATGGTGTAAGAAAGTGGTCTAGCTTTATTCTTTCACATGTAGTGCCTAGTTTTCCCAACACCATTTATTGAAGAGACTGTCTTTTCCCCACTGTATATTCTTGCTTCCTTTGCTGTAGGTTAATTGACCATATAAGTGTGGGTTTATTTCTGGGCTCTCTATTCTGTTCCATTGATCTATGTGTCTGTTTTTGTGCCAGTAGCATACTGTTTTGATTACTATAACTTTGTCCTATACTTTGAAACCAGGGAATGTGATTCCTCCAGCTTTGTTCTTCTTTCTCAAGATTGCTTTGGCTATCCATGTCTTTTGTAGATCCATACAAACTTTAGGATTATTTGTTCTTGTTCTGTGAAAAATGCCATTGGTTATTTTGATAAGGAATACACTGAATCTGTAGATTGCCTAGGGGAGTATCGTCATTTTAACAATATTCATTCTTCCTATCCATGAGCCTGAGTTATCTGCTCATCTGTTTGTGTTGTCTTCCATTTTTTTCATCAAGATCAGGGTTCAGGTCTTTCGTCTCCTTGGTCAAATATATTCCTAGATATTTTATTCCTTTTGACGCAATTGTAAATGAGATTGTTTACTTAATTTCTCTTTCTGATACTTCAGAGTCCCCTCTGAGGTCTATAGCTGGTTGTCTGCGCCTCGTGGATTTTGGGCGAGTATTGGGAGGTAAAATCAGAAGCCATAGGGAATTGGGAGGGAGTCTTTAGGAAGCAGGGTGAGGCCTACCGTTCATTTAGGAGAGGCACTCTGGGGATGGGTTCCAAGCTTCACCCTCCAACATCTGCTGAGATGATCCAACAAGCTCTGTCTGGACCCCAGAGAGGAACCCCAAGGAAGGTCTAGAAAGCAGGCAGCTGTCCCTTGATATTAACATCCAGGTCAATGAGCAGCCTTTTGTCACGGGGTCACTTGGAGTCAGAATTGTCCCAGACTGCGTCTAGACTGAGTTCAGGTAAATAACCAGAAGAGGAGCCCTCTCGATCTCCTTGCTCACCCCCAGTCCCCTTGCTTTCCTCCTATGTGGCTTTTTTATTCCTGGTTTAGACCAGAAATAGATACTGTGTTTGCCAGTCAATTTGTGAAAATAACAGAACCATTATCCCTCACAGAGTAACTCCTTACAACATGAGTCAATTTTTTTCCCTATAAATTGTCTGTTGACAATTTTTTCTTGTGTCTGTAAAGTGCTTTGAGCTCCTCAGAAGAAAGGAGCTACACAGACACAAGATGTTATTATTTTTGTCATTATTATTATTTCATAACACAGGACCCCGTTACAACAGCTGTAAGTATGGAAAGCAATTATTTTGTTTGCTTTGGTTACGTCTAGGTCTTACGATAGCAGATGTGACATCCAGAAAACCAAGTCACGGGAGGAAAAGAAAAGCAATATGTGTTTGTATGCTTCCTGTCATCTGAGGGTTTTATAGCCTTCACAGGCATGAATTCATTAATCCCCTGGGGATATAAAGAGATGAACACTATTGTGCCAGTTTTAAAGACAGGGAGAAGCTGGCAGATCCGGAGTTACCAGAAGAAAGAACCCGAACCTGAAGAACTCATTTGAAACCTCTTTTGCGATGTGCTGAAAATTCCCCTTCTGGTCACACCGCAGGATCATTGAAAACCGACATACTCTGCCGGCCAGCAGCTGTTGGAGGGGCGGGCGTGATGGTGTCCCTTCTGACCCCTTCTGTGCGGAGGACTTCCTTCCACACTCTCCCCTAGACACACTGACCTTGGTGCTGCTGGACACAGAGTAGGTACCACATGGCTGGGTTAATTATATCACACAGAAATGTGCCAGGACTAAACAAGATAACACTGCCTGACTAACCCAATGGGTACGTACCATCTTGTAAGCTGTGAGAAAGTTCATGCCTCTCAAGGTTGGGTCAGGAGTTCTTGGGCAGTCTTGGATCTTTCTCTGGACACAGTGCTGCTCATCTAGTCGTGCCAGGATTTGTGACTAGTGGGCCACCATATTCACGCATTCATTCACAGCATTATATCAGGGAAATGTGACGTACTGGGAAAACCGTGGATTTGGGAGTCGTGTAGACCTTGGTTTAATCCTTAAGTCACTTCTTACTAGCTATGCGATTTGGGGCAAAGCGTTTTTCAAGCCTGCTTCCCCACTGACAGCGTGGGAACAATAATATCTTCCTTGTAGGGGTGTTGTGAAAGTTATTGCTAATATATGTATAGCATCAGCCATAGTAGGGGAGGTGGCTGGGGGCTGATCATTTGTTCAGTGATGTCATGTCAGTAGCTTGAAATTGACCATGGCAAGAGTATTTCCTCCATGGAAATCAGCAGATTCTACAAAGCAGGGCTTTATTTTCCCCCAAGAGCCTATTTATCAACACACCCCTGCATAGTAGGCACTCAATAAATGTAGCTATGATTAGTAAACTCAGGTAAAACCCATGTTGATTCAAGATGTAGAAATAGAATACATCCATTACAGGGAACACAGAATCAGTGCTTGTTTTACAAGTGATATCGCATCTGCCCCGAATTGATCCCACAGAAAGATGAATGTGTGGCCTCTTTTGGTACATGGAGCTTGTCATTTAGATCTATTGCTTTTGCTTATTGAACTTGGGAGCATATTTTTGTGTTGCTTCCAGTAACTCAAATTATCATTTGGCTTATAAGAATGCACTGGCTAAAACCCAAACCGACAGAAAAAAAAAAGAGTTTGGGAAATAGTTTTCATTATTTCCAAGCTGGAGAAACAGCTTGTCAATCAACAAACATCCAACATTGTGCTTGATACTACAACTGATCCAAGAAATATGCAACAGGATTCTTGACTTCATGAAGCCCACAACCCGCATGGGGTGGTGAGAAAGACCGCACATGTATTTGAAGTAATATAAAAAAATGAATAACTTTTGCAAACACATTATGTGCCACAATATGCTTCCATATAGGAGAAATTCAGGCACAGGGAAATAAAGTCCATTTTTTTCAGGTGACAGAACTAGGAAGAAACAAAGCTGGGATTTGAATTCAGACTGTAGGGCCAAGAATCTTTCCAGAAATAACTAGGGAACAAGTGATGATATTCTATGCCGAAATAAAATTGGGCCAAATTTTGTATGTAGATAATTAGAGAATGGACAAACTATAATTAGAAGCTAATTATGTGGTCACAAACAGCAAACGCAAGAAGATCAATTGAAATGGAGCAGGAATCACATGGAGATTCCTGATGGGGAAAGCTTACAGAAAAAGGAGATCTGTACAAGTTCACAGATAGTCACACATTTTTGTAATATTTTGCTAAACAACAAACACAACCAAGTCTGCATATGTTTGCCCCAAAGGCAGTAAACCGTCTGATGAGACCGCCATGACCAAGACGGAAGGGCTGAGTCCCACAGGAGAGGGTACAGAACATAATGGAGAAGGCCTTTCCTCTGCTGAATCTACAAAAAAAAATGGTTCTAAAGAACCTAGGGGCAGGACAGGAATAAAGACGCAGACGTAGGGAATGGACTTGAGGACACGGGGAGGGGGAAGGGTAAGCTGGGACGAAGTGAGAGAGTGGCATGGACATATATACACTACCAAATGTAAAACAGATAGCTAGTGGGAAGCAGCTGCATAGCACAGGGAGATCAGCTCGGTGCTTTGTGTCCACCTAGAGGGGTGGGATAGGGAGACGCAAGAGGGAGGGGATATGGGGATATACGTATGCGTATAGCTGATTCACTTTGTTATACAGCAGCAACTAACACAACAATGTAAAGCAATTATACTCCAATAAAGACGCTAAAAATATATATATATATATTAGGGAGAAGTCAGTCCAACCAATATTTTGGCATTACAGACCCAGTCTATTTTTCTTATTACACAAATCTTTCTTGCTTTTCTCCCTTTTCCTCCCCTTCCTTCTTGGTCTTAAACAAACAAACAAACAAAAAGCACTGATGGGCTATTCTGACTGTAGCCAGCCCAAACACAACTCCAAATAATAAATATTGGGGTAATGATGGAAGAGCCATTGCTTGGCTGGAGGGAAGAAATGCTTCATTTCATATATCATTTACTACTGTGCTAGGCAGCAAAGCCACAAAGCCAGGAAAGATTTAGAAAGTTAGGAAGGGAGGGGGGAAAACTCCAACAACATCACGATTCCATCTCCATTATCTTGTAAAGTTTACTGATGCACAACAAAGAGGCCATTTATGATGGCACCCTTGACGGTTCTGATTTACACAAGGAAAGAAGAAATGGTGCTCGACAGTGTTTCAGTGGCATTTTTTATTGGTCACAGGCTTGGCTGGAAGTGTAGTGATCTCTCTCTGTGACCCAAAGCTGGGTTTTCTAGAGCCCACTTTGGAGTGGGAAGTAAATATCTCACACATGGGCTGTGGATGTCCGAAGTGGCCCCTGAGATGACTTGGGACCTCCATGGCAGAAAAGTAATAGAAACTTACCAGCCAGCTTTGGTAGCCACTATCCATCCCTGAGCGGTGACCAAGCTGGAGGAAGGAGATGCTGCAGCCGTAGAGGTGGGGAGGGCAGCTCCTTTTTCTCACCTGATCAGCAAAGCTCAAGAATCCCTGTACATCTCTGCCATCCGCATCCCTCCCCTCAGAGCCCCAGCTCCGCTCCCTCCCCTTCCCCCCATGTCACAAGTCCTCACAGGTGACCCAGAAGTCACACCCACGCTGTCTGCGTCCTGGAGTCTTCTCTGCAGAGTCCGACCCTCCATGGGACAGCTCCCTGACAGCCTGGCGTCCCAGCCCTGCCCCGCCCGGCACAGAGGCCTGAGGTTTGCAAACCAGCTTGGCGGGCACGCGGAGACAGGGCGCACCTGACAGCCCTACCGTGACCGCCTCACTCCTGAGAGGCTGGTGGCCTCAGGCATGGCCAGTGCACTTCGGGGGTGGATGGGATGGAATATTGGTTTCTTGTCCCAAAGAGGAAGTGAGGAAAGCTGGTCCCAGGGCAGGTCGCGAGGGCAGGTCACACCCGCTTCTCCCGGCCCCTGAGCACAGCCTCTCACCTCGGGGGGTGTGCTTCAAAGCAGGTTCCAAGGGGCGGCTCCCCAGGAATCCTCCAGGCTTCCTCCCCCGCCCTCACCTCCAGACAGGCCTCAGAGCAGCCACCAGGGCCCCCAGGACCCCCATTTCAGGAAGGTCTCTTTGGTCTCTTTCTCCCAGTAGCTCCTGAGGCTGCCAGGAAGTCTCCGAGCAAAATCTTGTTGTCTGAGTCCTGCAGACCCCTGGCTGGTGACCTATCCAATGAAATCACCTCCCCTAACTCTTGCTGACAATTCAGCTGCAAACGTTCCTTTTTCTACCCCTCCCCTCCAGCCTCTCTTGCCTCTTCTAGCCCTTCTCCTAAGGAACCCAATGCACCCTGCAGGAGGTCTCAGCAGAAGGCCTTTTCTTTGGAGGACTTGAAACCTGTGTGCCCCCCGACAAGTTCCTTGAGACCTCAATTTCTCCTCTGTAAACTGGGGAGGGTCTCATGTCTGTCCAGTGGTAAACGGTGAACAACGAGCTCTCAGAGACACCAACCAAGCGAAAAAGAAACTTCTGATGTTCTAGCATTTTCCAGTTTCCATGGTGTAAATGCTTCCATCATGGCCAATTTCTTTTTTAAAAAATAATTTTTATTGAAATATAGTTGACTTACAATGTTGGGTTAGTTTTAGGAGTACAGCAAAGTGATTCAGTTATGTATATATATATTCTTTTTTTTTTCATTCTCTCCCATTATAGGCTATTACAAGATAACCTGTGTTCCCTGTGCTATACAGTAAGTCCTTGTTGATTATCTTTAAATATAGTAATGTGTATATGTTAATCCCAAACTCCTAATTTATCCCTCCTCCTGCCATTCCTCTTTGGTAACCATAAATTTGTTTTCTATGTCTGAGAGTCTATTTTTGTTTTGAAAATAAGTTCATTTGTATCATTTTTAAAGATTCCACATGTAAGTGATACCTTACGATGTTTGTCTTTGTCTGACTTACTTCACTTAGCATGATCATCTCTAGGTCCATCCATGTTGCTGCAAGGCATTATTTCCTTCTTTTTAATGGTTGAGTAATATTCCATTGTGTATATATACCAGATCTTCTTTATCCATTCATCTGTTGATGGACACTTAGGTTGCTTCCAAGTCTTGGCTATTGTAAATAGTGCTGCAATGAACATTGGGGTACATGTATCTTTTTGAATTATGGTTTTCTTTGGATATATGCCCAGGAGTGGGGTTACAGGATCATATGGTAGCTCTATTTTTAGGTGTTTAAAGAACCTCCGTACTGTTCTCCATAGTGGCTGTACAAAGCCATCACGGCCAGTTTCAAGCTAGTACCATGATGTCGCTGAACGTGCGGGTGGGAGGCGATGCAACAGTGGGCTTTGTGAGCTGGCTGCTGTGCAGCCCTGAGCCTGTCCCATTAGGTCGTTGGATGCTTTAACTAGGTGATACACAGACAGTGTTTGGTCCACTGCTTGTCACACAGTAGGCGTACTTAGAGAGCTGCGGCTCACATCAGCCAGGGCTCTCAGCTTCCGGTCTGTCTCCTTGCCCCGCAGAAGGCAGGTAATAGCGAATGATCTTTCAAAAAAAATGAGCCTCTCTTTTCCGGCTTCTGATAAATTGCTCTGAGCAACTTCTTGGAAATAACCCAGGGCCAGTGCCTCTGTCTCAGGGCAGCCCTGGAAAGGGAATCATTCGAGGCATGTCCCTCCCTGCCCCCGGGACAGCCGAATCTCTGCCTTGACAGAGATTCAGCTCAGCTGCCTCGGCTCTTGTGCCAATATTTAACCCGCAAAACCCCCTTTTACTTTGAGCAAGTTCCTGATGTGTTTTTTTCCTTTCCTAAGCAACAGCTCTGCTGCTGGCCACATCCAACAAAGGAACAAAGTCACATTGTTCAAAGCAAACAACTCCAGTATCACTTGGAACAGATAAACAATCACACTCCCAGACCTCAATCTCCAAACCCAGCTGGACAAAGCAGAGTGAAAGGCTCAAGGCCGCAAGGCAGCAAAGCACACCTTTATCTGCTTCCAAAAGGCCTTTATCAAGTGCAGTTTTTATGTGGGTTTCTTTCCCCCCTGACTGTTACTAATATCCTTTTAGAAACTTTGAAAATAGCATGTCTTTCCTTACCGATGGGTTCTGTTCCAGGTGACTTCGATTGATTTTTTTTCCTCGCCACCCCCTGCGTTTTGAGGAGGACAAAAAGGGTTTCTCTTGCTTCTCTGTTGGCTTTTGAAGGTCCCCATAGTGAGACTATCATTTCACCTTTTAAAACTCAGTCTCCCCATCTTTTGGACTAGATGATCATTTTAGATTTGTCTACCATTAGCTGTCCTATGATTCTGTGAGCGATCGCCCTTTTCTGGTCCCCTGCCCCCAGGGAGCAGGGCTGATTGACAGGAGGATTTTACCACGTAGAAATGCACTGGGTGCAATTTACTACTTGTAGACGTGCATGATGACAGACAGCTCACAGCCCTCTGGGTTCTCGCTGCTGGGCACTCAGGGAACCTTTGAGAGAACTGCTCCTGCAGGTCACTGGGCTACCTATGGGTCAGGAATCTACAGAATGCAGCCACCCTGCAAAGGTGGACAGCTGGAGGGGTATATCCCACCAAGTAGCAGGGCTTGGCTTGAAAATGAAACCCTTAGCCAGCCCTGAATATGTGGCGTTGCCTCTTGTGCACACTAAAAAAGAAGAAGAAGAAGAAAAAAAAAAGACTGATTACATGGCAAGCACCTAGTTAGGAATTATTCACAGACGCCCTGGAGACTGCTAACCAGGGTACAACGGGAGAGCATCAGGGAAGCAGAAGGGATGAGTCACCGTGAGAGCCTGACCCAGACAGAGAACCCCACCTGGAGGAACAGGAGGGGCAGGTCCTTAGAGCCCCCAAGCAAGAGAAGCTGAGTCTTGGGAAAGGAACAAGATTTCTCCAGTGGAGAACAGGGAGGGAGGGGGTTCCAGGGGGAGGGAACAGCTTGGGCAAAGGGTCAGAGACATGAAGTGCCCACAAAGCCATGTGGGCATGGCCTTGGCCTGGCATGTGCCCACATTCCCAGGACAGAGGGTGAAAGAACTCATTCTTCAGAGTTCATCTCTTTTAGCAAAAAATTATTTGCTAAGTGCTTTCTGGGGTCCTGGGGCTATGATGAGGGTTGAGGCCAACACAGAAGGAGCATAAGATGCCTCTACCTGGCGCACAAGATTCCTCCCCTTTATCATCGTCAAGGTTCTGCACAAGTCCGTGCTTTAAAGGCCACCATGGCCTGATGGGAGCGTGCCCCCCTCGGACCCTCAGTGCAATTATCGTCTCTATAATTAATCTTTACTCTTAATCCTGACTTGCTATATCTCTTCCACTGTTGTCTTGGACTGGTTTTTACATTTTAAAGTACTATTTAGTGGTATATATATATACACATATACATACAATGGAATACTACTCAGCCATAAAAAAGAATGAAATAATGCCATTTGCAGCAACATGGATGGACCTAGAGATTATCACACAAAGTGAAATAAGTCAGACAGAGAAAGACAAATACAATATGACATCACTTATATGTGGAATCTCAAATATGATACAAATGAACTTATTTTCAAAACAGAAACAGACTCAGAGACATAGAAAACAAACTTATGGTTACCAAAGGGGAATGGCAGGAGGAGGGATAAATTAGGAGTTTGGGAGTAGCAGATACAAACTACTGTATATAAAATAGATAAGCAACAAGGTCCTGTGGTGTAGCACTGGGAACTATATTCAATATCCTGTAATAAACCATCATGGAAAAGAATACGAAAAAGAATATGTGTGTAACTGAATCACTTTGCTGTACAGCAGAGACTAACACAACATTGTAAATCAACTATATTTCTATAAAAATAAAAATTAAGAAAAAGAACTCTTCAAAAAAAATAAAGTACTTTTAGTTCTCAACTCATTTTTAAGTTGACTTAGTTGGAGTTTAATTTACATACAATAAGATGCACAGGATTGACGTGTATACAGTTTGATGACAATGTGTACATGTCACCACCGCCCCAACGGCATAAAAGACCCCTCCACCCTGGAAAGTTCCGCTGTGATCCTCTTCCTTTACCACCACCCACCACCCACCCAGACAGCCCAGCCAACCACTGATCTGACTTCTATTATCATAGCTTCCTCTTCCTCTTCTAGAGCATCCTATGAATGGAATCAAACAGTAGATCGTTTTTGATGTCTGGCTTCTTTTGCTCAACATAGCTTTGTTGAGAGTCATCAATGCTGAGCGTTATCACTAGTTGGTTAATTTTTATGGCTGAGTGGTAGTGTACCACATGGATACAATAATTTCGCTTTTTCATTCCTTCCCCTGTTGATGGACATTTGGGGTGTTTTCTCTGTGCATCTTTTGGTCTTACCTTTCCAACTAGATTGTGAGTTGAAGGGCAGAGATGTGTCTCGCGTACTCTGTCCCCACCCTGAAAGCACCTCCTCCGGGGTCATGTCAGCCTGGTTCCTCCAACGTGTTGGTTAATTGAATTATATTGGTGGATAAGATGTGGTCCCTGCCTGTTAAGACCTTGTCACCTAATTATAGAGGCAGCTACAAACATAAAATCAATTATTCCAAGACAACACATTTATTCCTTCATTCAGCAAGTATTTTTTTTTTTTAATGAGTTTGGTCTTTTATTTATTTTTTTTAATTAATTAATTTATTTATTCATGTATTTATTTATTTTTGGCTGCGTTGGGTCTTCGTTGCTGTGCGCAGGCTTTCTCTAGTTGCGACGAGCAGGGGCTACTCTTCGTTTTGGTGCGCAGGCTTCTCGCTGCGGTGGCTTCTCTTGTTGCAGAGCACGGGCTCTATGTGCACGGGCTTTAGCAGTTGTAGCTCACGGGCTCTAGAGCGCGGGCTCAGTAGCTGTGGCGCACGGGCTTAGTTGCTCCGCAGCACGCGGGATCTTCCCGGACCAGGGCTCGAACCCGTGTCCCCTGCATTGGCAGGCGGATTCTTAACCACTACGCCACCGGGGAAGCCCCCATTCAGCAAGTACTTATTTCAGAGAAGGCAGAAGACATGCCGATGAAGATCTAAGACACAGGGCAGAACGAGAAAGGTGGTATGAAAGAAATTCAGCAGAAGAGTCCTGGAAACTCTGAGAGCGAAGCGGTGCCTTTTGCTGAGAAGCTCAGGGAAACCCTCAAGGAGGAAGAGCAGATGCTCAGACCTCAGAAGACTGGACACGGGGAGGCCACGATGGGGCAGCAGTAGAAAGTCCAGCAGAGGCAGAGCTGGAAACGCAGGGGGAGGAAAGGGAAGGCATTCCCAGCAGCAGAAGGAACATGACCGGGAAAGCAGGACAGGCCTGGACCATAGAGGGCCTTGAATGCCGAGCTTAGAAACCCATGAGCAAGCTCAAACACACAGCACGTGCCCATCAGACACTTTTGTGATGATAGGGATGCTTTAACAACAATTCAGCATCTGTGTTCTGCAAGGCAAGACCGCCACCATCTCTGAATGATTACGTCAGTGTTACAGGGGAACAACAGAAACAGAAAGGGGGTAAGAAATTGACTAGGTCACCCCAAAGGTGAATATCAGGGTCACAATCCAACCCCAAGCAGCAGGTGGTCAATGCTTGGGAGGAGCCAACAGCCCAAAGGGTAAAGGTCAGAGAGAGCCTTGTTTTGGTGAAAGTCAAAGAAACAAGAGTTTGGTTGTTTGTTCTTAAGGGATGGGAATGCAGTGAAATTATTATTATCAATAGCACTACATGATACTTTGAGAACTTTATACTTTTCAAATAATTTCATATTCATTATTCATTAGATCCTCATGGTAATCCTGACAGGTCAGCATGTAAGGTATTATTATATCACTATTATTCTAGATTTTTCAGGGAAAGAAACCAAGACCCGAAGGGGTTAAGAACGTCTCCACATAATGGAAAAGAATATGAAAAAGAGTATATATATATCTGAATATATATATACATCTGAATATATATATATATATCTGAATCACTTTGCTGTATGCCAGAAACTAACACAACATTGTAAATCAACTATACACAAAATTAAAAAAAGAAAAAAAAAAAGAATGTCTCTAAAAGAACTTTAGCTAATTAGCCAGGACTCAAATCGGCATCTCTTGAACGAATTTCTGCAACCAGTTATAGGAAAAGGAGAAGGAAGGATTCTGTCGGATAGAAGTGTCTTAAAGACCAGTGTTTCCAAACCAAATCAGCCGGTCTAAAGCTCCCTACCATTCCACGCCCAACACACTGCTGGCCTACGGTGGTCTGAGAAGGGACTTATCGCAAGTCAGGACAGGGATCTGATTCAGACTTTCTACTATGACTACGTGGGAGTCAGATTTTTCTTCTGTAACAAGAGGCGGTTGAAGGTGTAGATCACCAAGCTTTCTGCCAGTGTAGACATTTCTCTGATCATTAGGGCCACAGTCAGAAAGTGAGTCGTCTGCACTAAGAACTGGGAGGGACCCCAAAGTCGTTTCTGCAAGGGTGTGGGACTTGCAGGTCTGGGCTGCCCACTCACTACCCCAGGCCTAAAGCTTCTTTCGCTGCCTGATGTTTACAGCCTTGGCTGGGTCCTGCACAGACAGGCCCGTGCAGGCTGTGTACTGTGACCTGGGCCTGGCTGAGAACAAAGAGGAATTCAAGAGGGGAAGAACCGGAGGAGTTCACCTGTGTTGTCATTTTGCCTCGGTTAAATCCTGAATAACCAGGGACCAGAGAGAGAGGGTCAGTGACCCACGGTGAGAAACCATCACCGTAAACGGAGCTTCTGGAGGGGCCAGGGCCCACACTGCGGATGGCTTTCCCAGACTCCACAGCCTAACTTGGAATCTCCCAAAGTGTGTTTGCTTCTGTGTGCACATGACCACTACGAGAGTCTGCTAAACCATGTGAATGAATCATCTCCTGCTCCCTGCATGGATCGCCACTTGCTGCCACCTTAATCCATGACAACCCAACGTCCGTCAGGCCAGTCAGCTCAACCGCCCAATACTTGATGCCCCCAATGGAAACAATCATCTTCCTCCCTTGGCATCCTCACTTTCCTCTTGAAATGTACACACGTTGTGAAGGGACTCTAGAAATAAATCTTTCCTCAATGAAATTCTCTCTGCACATGCATTAATTTCCCCAGCCAGGCAGCCAGCAAACAGTGACCGCCCCTGGTCATCGCTGAGAAGATAAAGGATTATTAAAGGAGGGACCAGCTGCTTGCCAATTACAGCATTTAGGTCGAGAGTACAAAGAGGCCGGTCTGCCATTGCCTTCTGCCTGGTAGGAAGATGCTAACAGCAATCTTCAGCTCTAATTACTGTCTGGTCCATTTTCTCCTGGACCAAGTGTGCATAAGTTCTAAGCCTGGAAGTCGAAGAGAAATGGAATCTTACCCGTAAACATGACCTTTCAATCACTTGGAAAAGGCACCCTCTCTCTCATAAACACTGCAGCCTCGCTTCGAGCAATCTGGAGCTCTGAGCTGTGGAGAGTTGCCGTAAGTAGGAAGGAACTTTAGCTCTGGAATTCAATTAACTGTCAGCACTGCTGTTTGAGTTCGGATGAGTCACTCCTCTTCAGCACACGGGCACGGGGGCTGTGAGCCGCCGAGATTAATGGTGATTGATAAGTGCTGGAGGACCAGGACTGGACGCCTACCAGAATCCTTCCCTCACCCACACGCGTTTTTACATGAAAATAGCATAAAGAAATAGTGGGAGAGAACGTGTGAGTACATGGGAGATGCTGTCAAGAATTTGCTTATATCCTTTTCTATTTGTAAGTTTCACCAGCTTCTATACTTGCAAAGAGCTGGGACTGTGCCGTATATTTCCTCTCTCTCAGTTCACGTCCAAATTAATGCTTAACGGGGGAAGAAAGGATGCTATCTGGTACCCCACACACATCTCATAGCTGAGGGGAAGTAACTTGCCAATGAGAGAAAGGGCCAGGACTCAGTCCCAGAAAGGCTGCCGAGAACACCTGCCCTAACCACTGGCCCACGCTGCCTCTCGAAGGGTAGGGTGCACCGTTCTCTGTTTCACACGTAAAGTAAAATGTGGTCCTGAAAAAGGTAAAGGCATGTTTCCCGTTCTATGCAATAATGTGTATATGCAATCTACGTACAATATACAATTCATACAATACACAATAGTTCATACAATATACAATAGGCAAAACATGCCTGGCCCTTTTCCTCGGCCACTCGAATGGTTCAGGCCACGGCCGATTGGTCTGGTCAGTGATGTTCTTTGTCAGTTTCCCCCAGCTCCACGATGCATCTTCCAGAATCCTCTGCCCCTCGTTTCAGTTTTGTGTTTGCAGATGCAATTTAAGAAACAGTTCAAAGGGGAAAGGAATACTTTGGTGAAGGACGGGAAAATTAACAAAACACTGGTTAAACTTAAAATTCCTTCAAGACTCGACGATGAACATTAAAACATAAGCATAGACAATAAAGGTGAATTTGTCCACCATGCTTAGAAGGAACAGGTTGGGAATGTCACATGCCTGTGAGAACCAAGTCACGGTGGCCACGCAGGCAGATGTACAGCATTCAGGGGGCCGAAAGGATGAAATAAGATACTCTGAACACATGAGAAGTGCCTGCTGTGAAAGCACTGGCCCTTTTGGTCACACATTTTATAAACTTCAGGTAGATAAGAGACGACAGTGAGAAGAATGGCCTCAGCGTGGTACCCTCACGCAAATTAGAATTTGGGTATGGCTGCTCGAAGGGGCAGAAATTTTAGGTTGGGTCCATTTTATACCAGAACTCCCCAAGGCGTCACTGTATCGCTGGGTTTTGCTTTCTTCGCCTTTGTCTTTGCTATCTCTCCCTGTTTCCCTACAAAACCAAACATACTTGCTCTCCCAGCTTCACAAAGAGAAAAACGATTCCAAGAGGAAATCACTTCACAGCAAGTGAGCCCTGGGAAGAATTCAAGAGTGAGGAGCTCTTGTAATGAGATTAAGGGAAAAATGCTTTTGTGCATCCAACTCAGACCCGTCCTCAATGCACGAAAGGAGCCAAAACAAACACCGGCGTTGTTTTGGGAAGGAAAAGGTTAACAAGCTATGAAAACAAAATTAGAGATATTTTCAAAGCATGACCCTCGGCAGGATAAGCAGAACGCAGTCTGCAGTGTGGCAGCATCTCCCCTCCTGTCTGACGTTTCTCCTGCAGCTTGGGGGGTTGGGGGTGGCGGGGTAGCCATGGCTGTGATGCTCTGAACAGACCACAAGGATGCTTCACTGTCCGTGGCGGATGGGCCGCATCCATCGGGCAGAGGCATGAAAGCCTGGGTCCCGGGTAAAAAGGCACACGGCTCCTTGGTCCCTTCTTAGAAATGAGCTTAGAAAAAATTCTTTGTGGATCATGCAGACCTTGGAGCTCAAGCTTTCATCAACCCTCTGGCAAAAGCACGAGTCTGCACATGGAAATCCTGAGCTTGTGTCCAGACTTGGGTCTCAAGATGGCCCCGAGGACAAGACCCGTGCCTCAGTTTCCACATTCGGTCAATTAATATTTTATCAGGCACTCACTGTGTACCGGGCTGAGGGCTTCCGGCTGTGGATATAAGGTTGAAAGGCCCCCATCCTTGTCATTAAGGGACACACAGTGTGGTGAGGAAACAGATACAAATGGATAGTTATCATTGTAGTATATGAAGCATATATAGCTAATTTTATCAAATGGAATGGTTTTGATTGGTTTCCAACTACAGCAGTAATGGGGGTAATGCCAGTAGACGTTTGATACTCAAGTGGAACGGTGTGTGTGTGTGTGTGTGTGTGTGTCTCTGTGTGTGTATGTGTGTGGTCAGATGCCCATCACCCTCTGTAGGTAGTACCCGTGGTTCTTTAGGAGCCTGCAAACCCACTTCCCTGTTCTAAGCTGGCTTCCGATGATGGAGGCTGTCACCCGGAATCACAGTGGAGCTACTGGGATGATGTGTGAAAGGGCCAAAATGATGTAATAGAAGTGCTTCCTTGCACTCTTCATCCAAAAAAGACTGCCAGTGCCCACAAGGGCCCGGAAGGCCTTTGTTTAATTCAATGCACAGAGATCCCAGCACTAATCATAAACTCTGTTGGTGATAACGATGAGAGCTTTTACATACAGAATCCAAAGCCCAAGACAGAAACAGATGACAGTGTCGAGGTGTCTGCATGGGTTCCATGACAAGGCACCCGGTTTTCTCCAACAAGACTGAAAATCTTCCTTGTCATGTTAAAATCTCAGCTCTGCCTTGCCAGGAAGGACTCACCTGGGCATTTTACATGAAATCCCTGAACTTTGCTCAGATTGGGACGGTGTGGCTTCTTCTCAACGTCTCCATGATTATTTTCTACGCCAAACTTCACAGCCATGGCTGGTGATCCCTAAGATCTGAACTGATGAGATTCATTTCCATGCATCACAAAGTAGAAATACCAAAAGGCACACAGGGCAGCTCAGGTTCCAGGAGGAAAGGCAGTGACTTATCTAAAATGAGAGCTTCAATCATTGCCTGACAGCCCTGTCCTTTTTCTAAGACTTGTAGTACTTAGCCAAGAAATTTGGTAACACTTGATAGTAAATTTGCGGTGGAGGCAGATAGAAGAACAATTCTGCTGTTCCTTTCTGCAGAATTCAGGGGAAGAAGGACCAATAATTCCTTTGGGCCCTCTGGTGAACTTCTGGTTAAGTGTTAGTTCCCAAGAACTTTTGTTAACCCGATGTGAAGTGAATCAGGCTTTTTATTTCCAGATCTGTACACAAGATTTGGATTCTCCCTTCAGATAAAGTACTTGTTTCCAATTCATTGGAGTCCTCAGACATAGGTTTCTTTGAATGCATTCAGCTCGTGATCATCTGGAAAAAAATTACTCACCCCAGGCCAGCTTCCTCTCATGTTCTGGGTTACTTCCCTCCTCTTTTCCTGCCCACCCAGGTCCGGAATTTCTATCGTATCGACAACTATGGCACTTCATCCATATGGTGTCTTATGGGAAACAAGAAGTTTCTTACCTGTTTTTGTTCCCCTGATGAATGAAGCTTATACCTGAAATCTTAAAAGACATACTTATTTATAGATGTCCTAAAATACTTCCCACATTCAAAATACATCCAAAGGCCTTCTTGGCATCTCTGCGAGGCTAACAGACGTCCCAAACTCAACAGGTCTGAAACCCAGCTCCTCGCCCCCCCAGCCAAGCCTCCTGCGCCCGAACCTGACACATCTCAGCTGGGCGGGAGGCTGGGGGGAGGGACTCTTCTAGCAGTTCAGGTCCCAGACCTCGGAGCCATCCTTGACTTCTCTCCTCGATACCCAGCGTTCGAACGGTCAGAAGACCCCTGAAAATGTATTTCCTGGAAAAACATCCAGGGTCTGGCCACCCCTGTTGTCACCCCGAGCCAACACCATCTCACCATGGATTCTGCTGGACCCCTACACTCTACCCTCAACATGCCAGCCAGAGCGCCCCTTGGAAAATATAAGATGGGTGCTGCGACACCTGCTCAGAACCCTGCAGAGGCTTCCGGCTCATTCAGGGAGGGGCCGAAATCATCACACCCGCCTCCATTCTCTCCCAAACCGTGTCTCTGAACTCACTCACTCCACTTTAGCCACCCCGGCCTCCTTGCTGTTCCTCCAACAGGCCAGAAACAGCCCCACTGTAGGGCCTCTGCCCTACCCAGTCTTTCTGTCTGGAACTCTCTCCCCCCTGGAGCTCTGGCTGAGTCCTTCACTGAGCGCTGGCTCTGATCCCCCCTGCCCGGTGGGCCCACCCTGACCTCTGCTGAACTCACCTGCATCACCAGCGCCATCCTGCCTTGCCCCAGCATCCCTGGTCCTTCCTCTCCCGCTCTGGTTTTTATCTGTGTTCTTCGGGATTTCTTTTTTCCATAGCACCGCCCCCCCTCACCTCCCACGAGGTCCAGGATCTTGATTTTATTTACTGATGTATCCTGAGCAGCTCCAGGACTGGTGCCTGCCTTGGTAGGTACTCAATAAATCTTTGTCGACTGAATGGGTGACTCGGGGGCTTGGTGAACGGTGTTGGAAAGAGCAGGGCTTTGAAACCAGGTGGACCAAGGTTGACGTCCTGCCACTTACTAGCTATGGGACCTTGGGCACATCACTTTAACTTTTTGAGCCAGTTATATAAAATCATGACTATAAAGGCATCTCAGATAGGGCCTGATGTATATAAACACTCCATAAATGGTAGTTATGATATTGTTATTACTGTTGTATATGCCGATACCTGCTGTGACCCGGCAGTAACCTCAGGGAATAATCTATTTAAGTGTCCCCCACCGCCCCAAGTAGGACCATAAACCCAGGACTGGGAGGATGATCTTTGGCTCCTGCCCGGCATCCCTCCTGCCCAGCCCTGCTGTCCCTCTGTTTAGGAAGAGGGAGGTGGTGAGAACGAACGTAATTGCCGCAGCAATAATGGGCTCGGTGACATCGAACTCCAACCCATACCACTTAGACTGCAGCTCTGAGAGCAGGTCAGTGGCTGCAGACAGAGTCAGGATCCAACCTCTCCATCCCCCTCCAGCTGGTCCAAACTGGCTTCATCATCATCATCCTTATCATCATCTCCAGGAGACAGCAAGTCGGACACAATGGGGGTCCAGTCTCAGCTCTGCTGCTTGTTCGACAAGTGGCTTTGGGCGTGTACCTCCCTGAACCTCACTTTTCTCATCTGTAAAGTGGGATAATAATTCCCTCCTCAATGGAATCTATGTGAGAATTCAATAAAATTCAGGGTGCCTTGCACTCACTAGGGGTTTGCCATGTCATAGAAGGGCCTGATGGTGTGAGAAGACAGTCCTGCCCATGAGAAAACCAGTACTCTGAGCATTTTTCAGAAGAAAATTGCTAAGTAATTGAATAGGCCTTGTCTGGAGGTGGTGAGGTAACTGTCCCTAGAGGTATTCAAGAAGAGATTGGACCACCATGTAATAGACTGGATAACCAGACTCTTACTTAGGCCTCTTCCCGTCTAAGGTCTGTGATGGCAGTGAAGTTGCCCTCCTCAACCACTGCTCCCACAATAAACTTGACCAGAGCTTGGTCTTCTCACAGTTTCTTCCGCCCTGGAATAGTCACTGTGGGATGAAGGCACAGAACAAGGGCGATGCTCAAAGTATAAATACGATGGACCTAGTAAATCCATATTATAGTTACAAGGTTAAATAGAGCAATCTTGAATAGGCAAGTGTAATAAAGTGTGTTTGGGGGAGACATCCAACACCTTCCTGCTTTATTTAGGGAAAACAGGCCTAGAGAGGCACTCTGAATGATGGAAAGGTATGGGCATAGAAAAGAAGATGGGGCAAATGCCTTCCATTTTGGAAAGTGTGAGAGTTTTGGAGATGCTTCACGACAGCTGAATATGCAGGGGTTAAAAAAAAAATGCATCTATACTAAGAATACTTCAGAAATACAGAAAGCCTAGGCCCAAACTCACACTGCTGTTATCGTGATGCTTCCCTGCAATTCTTTGCATCCCCACCTCCCCCCCCATCCAAAGTGGTCCATAACTGGAGTGTGTTGCCATAGCAACAGGCTCAGTAGGGGAGCCACTCAGCAGTACCCAGTAATTCACATCCGCGCTTGTGTCTATCCCTCTCTCTCCTCTCTCTTTTTATCTGTAAATGGAAAGCAGCTCATGAGTGATGTCACCTTGAAGCTGACAGTTCCTAGAGAAAAGGAAGAGGAGACTTTCGTTGAGGGGGATATTCCCCCCGCCACACAGAGTTCTTTTTCCCTCTCCACAGGTGGCACGCCCTCACATGGGGATGGAAGCAGCTGCCTCACAGCTGGAAGTACGTGGAGCCCCCAAGGATGCCTGGGAACCAGCCATGGCATCTGACCTTTGCTGCAGGAGAGGCTCTTCTTAGGAGGCTAAGGAATTGGCCCGCAGGCTTTTACAACCTCCCTTTGACTTCAGGCGGGGTCGGACAGGTGGAGGTGAGAGCAAGCCCTCCCCGTCCCCACTGCTGTGTCCACACCCTTTACTTGATGCCCTTGACTGCTTGCTCTTGCCTCTCACCTTGATCTTTTTCTTTCCTTCCTTGTTTTTAAATTTTCTTCCTGCCTTTCATACCAAGGCCCAAAGTAATAGAGGACTGAGCCGGCCGGGTCTAGGATGGGGCCGTTCAAGGTTGACTTGGGGGATGCCAGTTGCGGAGCGATTGTTCAGCCCCTTGCTCCTCCTTCCTCTCTGTTTTTGCTGAATTCTGTGAGGTCACAAGCAACAGTTGGGGTCAACCCATCCACCTCTTCTTCACCACTTTTCCTTCCTGTAAGGTTAACCATCCACTCATTCTGGTCTGTGCCTGATGGAACACGAGAGAGGCACCCAGCATCTCTTAAACAGCTGATCCCTATAGAAGAAGTTCTTTTAACATGCCTCCTCTCCCAAAATCTGAGTGTGATGGGGTCATTGTGACGGCCTGTTTTATAGGGAAATCATTTGTTGGTGTGGTCTAGAGCTTGGGTGATTTCATGTCTCTATTGCTTTGCTGTCCCCATTCTTGCTTTGAAAAAAATCATATCTCTTTACTTCTTAAATAAGCTATGTAAGTGCTGTTAGCAAAGTTTAAAATATTCCAAAGACTTTATTGTGAAAAGTCTCCCTCCCACTCCTGTCCCCCGGACACCCGTTCCTCTTCCAAGAGCTAACCAATATGACCGGTCTGTATCAGGGCTACTTAATGTGTTCGCAAGCAAATGTGTTTGTGTATTTTATTTTCTCTTTCCTTTTAATGTTGATGCCTAAAAAGTAGGGTTTCAGGATTTAAAAAACTGAACATATCTTGACCTGTTTTGTAGCCAATTTACTTTCTTGATGAAGTCACTACTTTGTTCAAGTATCTGTTTATGGACTAAGTGAGTAAATTCTTGTGTAATCACAGACTTTTTTTTTAATTTTAAGAATCACCTTTCTCCCTGTCACTTCCCAGGAGGACAGAGAAGGGGCACAGAGAACCGGGTCGCATTTGTTCCTTTCTGCCGGGCAAGAGGCAGGTGTGCAGGACTATTTATCAGGTGGAGATGGAGGGAATGGTGGGACAATGGCCATTGCAAGCCTCGAGCCGGTCACTTGGGAGAATCAGGATTCGTCTGACAAGTTCCAGTGGCAGGGAGAGTTCTGGCTGCCTTTCCGGGAGAAGCTGGGGCCTTTGCAGTCTTGTCTTCCTTCATGAAGGACAGATCTGATAGGAGATGGACCAACATCTCCCGGCTGCACTTGGAACGCGGGTGGGGAGGGAGGAGAGGATCGTCCAAACTGCTTCTTCGGCTGTAACTGGCTCTGTTCATATTCCAGTCAAAGCTGCTCAAAATGGCTCATGTGGGCAGACGGGGCCTGAGTCAGCCCATCAATAACATCCATCGAGCGCTCCCTGGATAGAGTGCGGAGCGCAGAGCTGTGGAACCGGAAACAAGAAATATACGGTTCAGTCCCTCCCCTGAGGAGCTGAGAATCTTAGGGAAACAGGAAAGACAGATATGCCTGAAAAAAGACTCAAAAGCCCATGAACACAAACACAGAAACCAGGACAAATGAACGCATGGGGGCTGTTGATAGTGTCTGTGGTCCAAGCCAGGCCTGGGACAAGCTTCCTCCTGTGGATTCTCTTTTGGAAAAGGGAGCAAAGACCCTCTGACACATTCCCACCTGTCCAAGCGACGGGGACCGTCACGAAGGAAGAGGATTTAGGCTTTGCAGGAACAGGCCTGGGATGGAATCTCTCTGCCTGGCTAGATGTATTACCTTGACCTGTTTCTAAACCTATCTGAGGTCAACCTCCTCATTCGTAATTTGGGGGCAATCCCACATCTTAAAATTGTGGTGAGATCAGAGGATGCAAAGTGCCTGCCCAGTGCTAGCATAGGATGGGCACTCAGTGGCTGGCAGTATTCATCATTATTCTAGAGATCGTTCTAGAATCGCACCCTCTGGGTATCCATATGGAAAAGCATCTTGCTCTTCTCTTACTTCCCTCTTAGTGGATGGGTCTCTTCCTTTCTTCCTAGTCTCACCTCAACCCATCTGCTGGTCTTCGGTCGACAGGGCTGCCCACCCGTCGGGCCAGGCCTGGTGAGATCGGCCCACATGGATGGGACCCAGTGTCGGCACCACTGGACCAAGCCAAGCAGGAGGCATGTTCTGTCCCTGGAGCCGCCGGGCCGTGGGAGAGAGCTGGGATGAGACACCAGGAGATGGAGCCAAGATCAGCTGGAAGGGCCGCTGGCGGGTGGGACTGGGGAATGGGGAGGACGCAGGGCCAGGAAGGCAAGAAATGACCGTGCCATTTAAAGGGGGGCCATTCTGGGAATTCCCTGGCTTTCCAGGGGTTAAGACTCCATGCTTTCACCGCCCAGGGCCCAGGTTCGATCCCTGGTTGAGGAACTGAGACCCCACCTGTCTCGTGGTGCCACCAAAAAAAAAAAAGTGAGGCCACTCTATTTAAAAACAGAAGTCACTGCAGGCTCTTCAATAGCTTGGTGTATCTTTGAATTAATGTCGGAAAACTAGGATGAAGTTGCTTTGCTAATTTTGCTACCACTGCCACGACTGTCACCTGGCCCGGCCTCCTCGCCCCTCCCCTGAGTTACTCAGCAGACTCTTAACTGGCCTTCCGTCTTCACCCCTGCAGCCTAGTCTCAGCTCCATGGCTGGAGTGACCTGCGTGGACGTGAGTAGGACCTTATCCACGTCCCCTCCCTCAGAGGAAAAGCCTCAGTCTTTACAAGAGCCCACGAGGCCCTTGACCAGCTGGATCCGGTCACCACGCCTGCATCACCTACTTTCCACTCCCAGCCCTTCCCCACCCTCCCCTCCAGCCCCCAGCCGCCTCCTGGCTGGTCCTCGGACACTCCGGACGCTCTCCTGGCCGGGGCTGTACACGGCTGCCCTGTGGCCAGGCACAGCCCCGAGGTCCCCCTGAGGTCCACACGGCTCACTTGTTCCCTCCTTAAGTCTTTGTTCCACCTTTAGCAACAAGCCCGCTCTGATCGCCACGTTCCATCCCACCCCGACCCCTGAACCCCCATTCCCTTTATTCTGCTCCATTTCTCTCCATGGCAGTTATCACCTTTTAACAAAGGATTTTATTTACTTAAAAAAAAAAAAAGGTTACTCCTTTGTGTGTCTTCCTTTCTAGAATATAAGCCCCATAGGGCAGGGATTTCGGTTTATTTTGTTCACTGACGTATCCCAGGCACCTTGAACTTGGCACTTAAGAGGCACTTGATAAATATTTGTTGAATGAATATTATTTTATTTCTACTACTGTTACCACTACCACTGAGACTAGTTTGATTACCTACCATGTGCCAGGCTCTGTGTGGGCGATTTCATATATTAGTTCAGACCCAACGTTCTCAGGCAACGATTATCCTCATTTTACACATGTGGAAACTGAGGATCTGGGAAGTTTGGCCCCTTGACCCAGACGACTGAGCCGGAAAGTGGCTAAGACGGGCCCTGAAGCCAGGTCAGCCGGGTCTCAGGGCCTGTGTCCCTCTGGTGCATCATCTCTGTGTCAGGGTTGCCCGCAAGGAAGTCACGTGAGGAGGCACCACCCACATCAGGCGATGAGGGGCCCTAGTGTACCGCACAGCAAACCCAGCGGGGCATTGCCAAGGCCAAGGTCATGGCAGAGCCCCTGCGGCACCGCTGCCATGACCCTGCCAGAGCCCCCTCCCTCGCTGGGACCCCAGAAGGCGCCTCCCACCCGGGCTTCCTGCCCATGTGTGGGTTCCCCCGAGGACACCTCTGCACAGCAGTCACAATGATATCTCACCCCGCGACCCAAACCCTCACTGTCCTTCGTAAAGCCTGCTAACGACTGGGGTCCTAGCCTGTTCTGAGCGTACATATACTGAGAGCCCTTCCGGCTCCTACTAGCTTCCCCCATCCTGGCTCTTTCTCATACACTCTGGGCTCACTTCTGCCCCGAGGCCTTTGACCAGCCGCCTTCCCTCTGGATTGCTGCTCCCCAGACCTTGCAGAACCAGCTCCTTCTCCCCCCAGGCTTAAAGATCACCTCCTCCGAGAGGCCTTCCTTGACTGCCTGGCACCCTCTCCTACCTGTCTGGTTCTCTTCGGGGCAGTTAGCACCAGGCACTCTTCCCTGGCTGACAGGCGTGATTACTGATTTCTTCTCGGTTCTCTGCCCCCTAGACTGGGAGCCCCCCGGCAGCAGGCACTTCCTGCCCTCTGCTGTCTCTCCAAGCTCGGGGCAGTGGGTGCTCATGAAAGAAGGCTTCCCAACTTGAGGAACTACGGCCCGGGCCCTCTGGGCCCAGGGGGAGAGCTGGGTTCCCAGGGAGGTTGTTTTTGGTGGCCTGGAACTGGGACAGCATTGTCTCCACCGTGTCCTGTGAAGCATCTGAGGGCACAGGCCAAGAAGCTGGATTTCCACAAGGAGGCCTGGAAATGAGAGAGAAAGCCTGGGCGATCAGGAACCAGAAAGATGTGGGGAGGAGCCAGCCAGGGTGGAGGGGAGAGCAGAGCGAGAGGACCACCCCCAGCGTGGCCCTGGGCTTGGGGCGTCACGTCCGAGTCAGGGTCCCTTCCCGTCCCAGCGCCCCTCAACACACATGTACCTTCCGCTGTGTCGCAGGCATACAGAGAACGTTTTTCCGTTGGCAGTTTGAAATGACCATCTACAAAGCTAATCTTCTAACTTGTGATTGTTGATTCTAATTCCCAATCTAGTGCTTAAATACTTTTGTGAGTTCTAACGAATCCCACAGATGCGTATAGACACAAACAGACCCGTTCTTGCATGTATTCACAGGTGAGGATGCCAGAAAGAACGATGGTGAGATTTTCATTATTTGTCACCAGTCAAGGCCGCTGGTCCGGGTCACTGTAAAAGCATGACTCAGCACCAGGGAAACACCACTAGTCTCTCCTAGCTGCTCTGGTTCTTTCTGTTTTTTCTCCTCCTGCTGGTCTTACTGCATTCCCCTTTGATGGTGAAAGAATCGGATCAATGCGGGCGTCAGAGCATTTGTCTGGCTGGGCCTTTGTCACCGCCAGTGTCACAGCTGATGTGGGTCTGATGTGAAATGCTGGAGGGTGACCAGTGCCTCCTTTGTTTCTAGTGATTCCTTTTGTTTCGTCTTCACATTTTTGGATGTTGGGTTTTGAACATCAGGAACAGTGTACAACGAGGACGGGTCTTCCCTCGAGGGAGATCTTGGCTCCGAGAGTGTTTTGGAAATGGTGAAGCGCACGCATTGTAAGGAGTTTTACGGGTGGTGGTCATTCCTCCTGGCAGTTGCCTGGCCCTGCTCGACCCATTTCTTCTCCGAGTTGCAAAGGTCCCAGGCATGGCTGACTACTATCTGCGCCAGGGCCTGCATGTCTCCAGGAGAGGCAGGTCTGCAGCTTCCCCTGCCCTTGCTGGGAAGAAGCCCCTGAGCGCCCGAAGCTGGCACAGGGCTCTCGGGGGCCTGTGGCTTGGTGAGCCTGTACCTAAGGAAGGCTGCCCCGGAGGAAGCAGACATGCCTCAGTTTATCCTGAGTGACCCGTCCTCAGCTCAGAAGCCCACGCTCTCTGGTCTGCAGGAGGCCCCAGGTCCCAGCGCTGGATGGGATTCCCTACCTCTAAGGTACAGCCAGCTAACCCACAAGTTTCCATACGTAGCCTGAAGTGTGTGTGGCTTAAAACATAGCTGCAGCGTGTTCCCTGAGAGTCGGGCCCACTGTTTCTGGCTTCAAGTGTGTCCTGAAGACCCCTCCTCTTTCCTGGGGCCAGGTAGGGCACGGTTGTCGTGGACTGTTATGCAGGGTGTGAAATAAACATCTCTGGGGGTGCCGTGGACCAGGACCATGGCCCTGCCCTACTGTACGTGGGAGATCTGGGCAGGAATCGCCACCAGACACTGTTCTCCTTAATCGCAGGTCATACCTACACATCAGAATTCTCCCAAAGAATCAAGTCTTACTGTCTCCATCACTTTTCTTGAGCCCGACTCAATTGGGGCCTCCCTCAGGTCACCTTGCCTTCCATGTGGCTTTGCACATAGGTGATGTATAATAGATGCACACAAACTGGGCAAAATCCAGGCAGCCGAAGCCAGCCTGAGACTTTTGCTGGAGCCACTTCACTTGCCTGATGTAAACTGCGGCTGATTCGACACAGACACAAAGGTGATCTGTGACTTAGGAAACGGCCTGGTCCAGCATGACAAGGTGGAGGGCCGGGAGTGTGTTTCCCAGTCTGTCCACTCTTATCAGCCAAAGGGTGTTTCTAGAACAGGCAGGGGAGGGCATGTCAGGGGTTGAATAGACCGCTTTTATTCTTTTCAATTGATACTTCCTGCAGTTTTACGTTATCTCATGCAGTTAGAAGGGGATGTAGATAATATACATGTTTGCCTTTTCCTGATTACATACAGTATCGCTTGGCGAAAAATCTACACTGGCCACAAGGATATATTCTCGCTAAAATATTAGAGACTTTTCTCATTATCTTTAAAAACGAAAAACAACTCCCTCCCCCAGCCTTTCCACTGTTATCGCACAGAAAGTGATGTGAGCATGCTTACTACTGCCATACAAGCCACAGTTTGCAGAATTCAGTGCTCCAGATTTGGGCCACAAGTAAACAGCATCCCTGCATGGGTCATTCTCTGGTGTGCTTGCAGGCCTCTTTCTCACTGGAGTGGTGGATGGCTGGGTGAGCCCATGGATCGCAGCTGTTCAGTGGGTCCACGTGGCCCTGAGACCACGTGCGTTTTGGGCCATCTGGAAGGCTAAGCTTGATTTTTGTGAGGATCCGGAATTTGGAGCCCGTTGCAGGGACCTCTCTGAGTCCAGACCGTGCGGCAAAGATCACCTGCCTCTGGGGAGGGGGGGGTGTCTCATCCCTTCTCTCAATGTTCAATCCATTAAGAAGAGATTTCTGGTGCTTCCAGCCAGGGCTTGTGTCCTGCCAGGTTCTAGGGAGGACCCAGGGGAAAGGTGGAAGGCAGCTTCGGCACCGAAAGAGCTCACACACTAGGTGGAAAGCAAGGCATATCGCAGCCACACACACATTAGAGAAGCAACACTTAGATAACCGATCACATGCAATGATGCACTTCTGTGGCCTGGTCCTGTCTCTGCCCGTGTCGAACGTAGGGAAGCTGAGCCCTCGGGCCAGCAGTGCAGAATTTGAGAGACCAGCCCCGTGACCGGCAGAGTCGGTAAGCACTTTCCCTCCTCAGAACGCTGAAGGCATCTTCCACCCCCACTATTCGTTGGACCGTGCCATGGGTTGCCACGGGCGATTGGTTATTTTTTAAGTTTCTCTGCCACCGCTCTCACTGGATTATGGCATCATCAGATGCGTTGGAGATGTCCTCTACCCAAATGGGGAAACTGAGGCAATGGGCGAAGTCTGTGACTCACCCAAGGCCACCAGGTTCCCCTTTCATCCAGGGGCTGGAGAAGCCAGCCCTGAGCTAAAGGAAGAGTAGTCAGACTCTGATGCCATAGCAGGGGCCCCAACACCTCGGGGAGGAGACTGAGGAACCCCTTCAGCTGGGCCTCTAGAGCTCCATGGCCCCTCTCTACAGACAAGTGATGAAGGCATTCCTTTCCCTTCAGATCCTGTCCCAGCTTTATCACAAACAGGCCGATGCAAGTGCTGTGTGTGACCTCAGCACAGATTTATGTGGCAAGAAAGAACATTCCTGGCTTTAACAGACGCCTTCTTGAGTAAATAGAAAAGGCCCGGGAAGCAGACTAAGAATCAGTGCCCAGCGTGCAGCCACAGGATAGTCCTGCTGGCCTTCTGGGTTGGCCTTTTTTGGGGGGAGGAGCCAGGGCCCGGAAGGGTTTTGAGTGTCCCGGTGGTGTCACTTGGGCCCCCCTCAGAGGTGGCCCCAGGGCCTGCAGAGGACGCTGGAGACTTGGGTTATAGGCCCACCACCGCCACTCGTTAGCTCCATGGCCCTGGCCAGTCAACCTGAACGGCCAGTCAAATGACAGCAGCTGTCCCTGTGGCCTCTGGGATGGTGGGAGCGTCACACACGCAGGATGCCTCACACACAAGGCTGGGGGGGGGCTCTTCCACTCTCCATCTTCTGGTGGAAGGCCTCACTGCACCAGTAGAACAAGAGAAAAACGATGAACCTGTTGACCAATCCTAGAGGTGTCTGGGGGGCAGGAGTTTAAATATGATGGCCCAGAGACCCACGCACGCGGGTGTCACCGGATCCACCGTGTGACGGCCGGGAGCAGGAACGTGCAAGTTTCATGCACGTCCAAACGTTAGTGCAAACCCCTGAGTCTCGAAAAACCTTCAACACTGGTTTCCCAAATGGCAAGTTTTCTAATCCCTCCTGCTAGAAACAGCCTCACCTGAATCAGTCCTCAAACGCTCCAAACCCATCTGGCTGGAGCTAAGGAAGACAATTATGAAGATGGCCACTATCTTTCCCTCCCCCCACACACAGCCCATCCTAAAGCCCGGGGGAGAGCTGTCTGCGGGAGACGGCGGTGAGAGCGCAGTGTGGGTTCGGGGGTGCAGGGTGCTGTGGCTGCCCGTGCCTCGCCAGGGTCCTCTTTACACCCCTCCCTGCTTCAGGCTTGAGCTCCAGATAATACAGAAAAATCCCGTGCCCGTTAAAGCAGCAGCAGTACTTTGGAGCCGGCATCTTCAGCTGGAGCGTTTTATTCCGGTGACCATCCTAGCATCCTTTGCTTCGTAAGCAAACAGACCCTGGATTCCACAATTCGGAACCTTATCTGAATTTCTGGTCCTTGACTTTCCCTAACATACAGAGGCTTCTCTCCAGCTAGAAGACTGGTGATGAGTTTCACTTGTCTGTCTACAAAGAGAAATGTTTTAAATGCTTTCTACTAATGGCTGTGAAGTCTTGTGATGACCAAAGGCGAAGGCGGAATCTCTCTGTACAATGATTTGTAGTGCAGGCTTAATGCCTGTACGTAATTATTTTTACCATGCAGGGGAAGCGAGAAATTAAATTGGGCTTCTTTAATGAGGGGGAAAAACTAGCACCAGAACTGAAAGAGCACAGGAGGACTTGAGCTGGTAACCTGTTTGCAAATACTTGCCTTGCTTCAGGCCTCAGTGGCTACTGAAAAGGCATTTACCCCCAGACCCACACGTACACCCGTGCAGATCTGTTTTTGCTTTCTCCTGGTTTCTCAGGAAAGAAAAAACCCCTAGGATCCTCCTTTTCTGTCTGCCTGACAAACCCGATAGGAAACCTACATTCATCTGTAAGTGAGGGTAACGGTTTTTCTGCTGTTTCACGCATGCTATGTCAAACCCATGGATCCTGAAGTATGCGGAGGCCCTGGGGCAAGTGATTTCACCTCTGCAGGGCCTGGTACCTGCCGGCCACGTGGAGATGCTGGAGGGGGCGTCCAGGAGCCCTCTGCTTCCCCCGAGTAAAAAGTCTGTTCCTCCTTATACTCGCCCTTCTCCACTTTCGGACTGTCCGTGAGAAGGCTGGACCTCTGAAAACCAGGCCCAGGGAGTCAGATTTCTCCTCCGAGGTGGGAAGGGCAGGTTCAGACATCCCAGCCAGAGACTGGCTTTCCCAGCAGCAGCCGGGGAGGTAAGCCGAGTCCCCAGGGTCGGGAGGCCATGGGGTGTCACACACACTATGACACTAGGCCTCTCTTGTGCCAAAATGGACACGGAGCCGTCTGTCTCAGGGCCGCTTCTCAAAACTCACCAGTGAGCGTCTTCCTTCATTCGAGTCCGCTCAGAGCACAGAGATGTGGCCCGGCCAGGCCCTGCACGGGGTATCAGCTGCACAGCTCTGAGGCACCAGTTAAGGGTAGGGGACAACAAAAAACTCGAGGTTCAGCTCTCGAACCCAAGCGGCCCATTCCTTTCCTGATTCTTAAGCAACTGGCGTTTGTCTTTGGATCACTTCTGCCCGCCAATCAGCTTTCACTGGCTCTGTCCCCGACCTGAAGCCAAAGTGTGTCTCTTGCTAGTCTCCAGCTCCCGACCTCCTGGGCTCTGGTGTTCTCTTGAACCCCAAGCCCATGGGGACTGTTTGGACGGGAGCTCCCCCCTCCTCACTCCAGCTCTCCGTGGCCATGTCCTCATCAGGGGTGACAGCCGGCCGGGAGGTCCAGGGCAGCAACGAGGTGCAGGGATTCTGCCCACCGGGATGGGCGAGGGTAACTGCCCTCTGAGGGGGCTGGAGCTTCCCTGCCTCAGGAACTCCCCTAAAAAGGCAATGATTCCTAGCTCCCCCCTCCCAGCGAGCCTTATACTTCCCGAGAAAGGCAGCCCGGCCCTGGTAAAAGCAGGAGGCAAGGAGCAAAGACTGCTGGGATCCTGCTGCGACTCCTCCCTGCATGACCTTGGGCTGTTTCCTCCCCGACACCTCCGTTTCCATCCTTGGACAGAGGAGGTGATCACGCATATTCCCGAAAGGCCAACGCCCCTTTCAGAGGGCCCGTGTGGTCCATCGGAAGGAAACGGTCAGCCGTTTTACAGCGAGGCCGCCGCAGGCCGGTGAGAACAGCGCCTGCCGTGGCCTTGCCTTCTCCCAACTAAAGGGGCCAGGAAATGGCTGAGTCAGCCCCTGCTGCAGCAGCTTCTAGAACCAGAAGAGGCCCTTCCCAGCATCCTGCTGCACATGGGGGTGGGGAGGTCAGACTGTGCAGCGAGGGCAGCGGGCAACCAAGACCCCACTTCTATGTGAACTGCCAGCTCCCTGCCTGGAGACCTGTCGATGGTCACAATGTGTCACCTCCCAGGAGATGTTCCACTTTCCGAGCAGGTGAGAAGTGAACCTGGTTAAAAATAGCAGACTGGACCCTTCACAGAGTCCCCTTGCAAAGCAAAACTACGGGTGCTCCTCCAAGTGGCAAAAAGGACCGCCCCTGGCCCTCGGGTTCCCTCCAGGATTTCGGGGCCCGGGGTCCCACTGCACCAAAACCCCCAGTGCCCTCCTGTGCGACATCCCGGCACAGCCTGGCCCGAGGGTCACCGCTCGGCTGCGTGCCAGCCACCAGCAGAGTCCTTCAGCCGTGGCCACGGGCCATCTCTTGCTCACTGGGTTCACCTTGGTGACCAGGGGCCACTGTGACCGTCCACACCCTCTCCCCACCTTCCTGGTCCCTTTAGTGCTTGGCGGACCGGGGTTTCTGGAGCTTTCTCAGAACTGTGGACACGTTCCCAGTGGAAATCGTGACATTTTCCGTTTCACATGACGCACTGCACAATGCCTCAGGAAAAGAGAGAGAGAGAGAGAAGGCAAGCAAGGCCTGGGAGCCAGCCCCTCTCTGTCAACAGCCGGGCCAGGTCCTCTCTGTTTATCCTGGAGTCACCTCCCCGGGGCTCGACAGCCAGGGCTCCGTGTTTTCTCCTGCAGCCGGGGGCCCGAGACTAGGTTAACTGCCTTTTCTCTCCGCTCATATGGCACATCTGGATCAAGGCGTGCCTCTCTACTTTGTTGTGTTTTTTTTAAAACTTTACTTTCGACTGCCATGGTAACTGCTGCATGTCTGGCAAAGGGAAAGAGGAAAAAAAAAAAAAAAAAAAGCTCGGGGAGAAGAAAAGGAGCTCTCAGCGCAGGGCTGGCGGCCGTCCAGGGTAATCATGCTGCAGAGCTGAAATGAGGCCTCTGGCGGACAGCCAAGTTACAAAGAACAAAGCTGTCAGTTCTAATGTTGGCGGCAAAGCCTGTTTGGCACCCTTATATGGTTTCCCAGAACTCCCTGCCCTGGCGGCCGTCCATTCCCTTCAGGGCAGCAAACAGGATTAGCCCAGCTCTGAGTTGTTTTTCTTTCCTCTCCTCCAACTGTTCCAATGACATCATCCCCGCTGCATTCATTTGCCAGCAGGGTGGTTTTTCTCTCTCTCTCTCTCCCCCTCCTTCCCTCCCTCCCTCCCTCCCTCTCTCCCTCCATCTCTCTCTCACACACACCCCTCCACTCCCACTTCCTTCCTGTAGCCCCCCTTCACCGCCCCCCGCCCCAGCTTGCTTGAAACGCAATGTTTGAGGCCATGCTTCTTGTCCGGCATCTCTGTGAAATGCACAAACGCCCCGGTGCTTGTCCATTTCGCTGAATCAAGCCAGACGTTGTATTTTATTTTTATAACTGAATTCCTGTGAGATAAAAATCTCATTTTCCTTAGCAGGCTGTAATCAGCACTTGCAGGGCTGTGGTTTCCAACTGCCCCATCTCGTGCTTCCTTACGAAGCTCCGCTGAGAAATGAACTTGGCGGCCATTCAGGTTTAAAGGGCCTGCGGCCGGTCATACGTGGCTGGTTCTCACACACGCACACGCGTGCACACACACACACAATGTGCACACAAAGACCATTGCACGCGCGCGCACACACACACACGCCCACGGCTACACAGACAAAGGGCATGGAGATACCCACCCCGACACAGACGGACACACAATCAGCACCCAGGGTCATTCTTTCCCTTTGGAGAATGAGAATAGGTGAATAAGTAGAAGCCAAAAGCTGCTTCCGAAAAGGCTGGTTTCAACACAGCAGGCAGGCAAGCGTTATGCAACTAATGTCTGAGTTCATGAAAGGAATCGAGGTTCGCTGACTGCACAAATGTTCCCCCGCCCGGGCTCCCACAACCCCACCTCACTGTGATTCATGAACTAGTTTTCAGATTCATGAATCACTCGGGAGCCAGCAAGAGAAAATGAGTAGTATTGATCTCATTTCAATTGAAATGGGCTCATTATGGCCATGCAGGGTGCGGATAGCTTTCCCCCGCCAGGCGTGAGCAACCTCCAGGGCTTCAGGGAGGCGCCCCAGACGCGAGCCAACCTCCAGGGCTGCAGGGAGGCGCCCCTACCTGCGGGCAGGGCGGGGATGCTCGGGGACAGGCAGGCTTCTGCAGAGGGTTCCCTCTCTTCTGATTATTAAATGGGCAGGATAAGATCTACTGGTAGAGGAACTGTGGCTGGACTCCTCTGTCCCCCTTGGGCAGGTCTGTGCCCTTTGTTGGGTGTTCCTCAACTTTTTTTTTTTCTTTCACTTTTAGTGAAATCTTTTAAGAGGCATCTCAGTGCAGATTCTTTTCTGGATTTCTGGTGCCTTCTCAAGGACTACCTAAAATAGAAATTCACCGTTACTAGGTGAATTCAAGTTCAAATCCAACTCGGATGTCTTGGGGTTTCCTTCTTTGTTTGTTTTAAGACGAACATGTAGCTTTTACCTTTTCCAGCCCCTTGCACTTTCTTCAGCAAAGAAGGCCTGGGGAATAGGGGCCCTCTAGATTCGGGGCAATCTCATTTATGTAAGGAAAGACTATCCTCCCACTGGATGATTGTTATCACATGGATAGGGGGCTCTGGGATTTCTGAAAGCCATTCTTGTCCTTCCCAAATGAAGTGAGGGTTCTCTCACTGACTGTCCAGGAGGTGAGCACTGAGCCAGGGTCTGGTGGCATCACAGACAGGGACCTTCAGTCCCCGGGCAGGTTTATCGAGTGCTGTCCACCAAGGAACCACGCCTCTCCCACTGCCTCTCCTCGGTCCCCTTGAGTTCCAACTCAACCATCACCCCCCTTGACCACATCCCCCAGCCCAGCCCAGTGCATCAGACTCATCCTTATGGCTGGGGAATCTTTCCCTTCCTCTCTGGAACGCTGCAGTTTGGGCTGTCATGTGTAAGCAGATCATGATCGGTAATTGACTTTGATTTGCAGCTTTGAAATGGGATTTTGTGTGTTTCTGCCCCCAGGTCTCCCCCAACCACCCTTACCCTCCCAGCCCTGGGAGATTTCAAACAACCAATTGGACATATGCTTTTCAGAAACCTCTCAAAAGCTGGCAGCCATCCACAGAACAAGATTCAATCCTAATCTGCATAATTTTGGATCCAACAGTTTGGAAATGAGATTCTCACCCATTGACTTCAGACTCACAGTCACGCCATTAGGTGCATTTAACTTGGCAGGGATTCCACACTGTGATCTTGCCGCCTTTTATTCCTGCAGTGCCCAGAGAAACTGGGAGCAGCCGCAAGAAGGGCAAAGAAGATGCGTCTGCGTGAATTTCAATAAGCAATTGGTTCAGAGGCGAGAAGAGCTGCTTTGCGTTCCGTGAGGTCCATGTGAAGGTGCCTTTCAGCTCTTAACTTGTATTCTTGGGCTGAACCTTGCAGCCAACTGGAGTCCCAGGGCCTCACGGGTTAAAATCACTCCCACGAATGTGCCGGAAGGCCTCAGAGCATGCGGGGATAGTGGGTTAGCTCATGTTTCGCATTAACTCGTTGGCTTTTTTTTTTTTCCATTGCAGCCTCACATTCTCTGATAAACCTGAGTTGCTAGGAAAGCTTTATGTAACACCCACTGGCCTCGGCTTCTCAGAGCAGCAAGTGTTCTGTTTCCAGAGTTCCCCATAAACCTGGCAGCACATCAAAACCTCTGTTTCATAACAGACCAGAAATAGGATTTTCTAATAACATTCCAAGGACTGGACTGATCGTGCAGGGGTCTGGACTTTTATGAATTGTTAATGGTTAACTAAACAGAGACCCCCAGGACGCCCAATCTGCTATCGCTGGGGTCGAGGAGGGAAGGGAAGTCGGAAGAGTGTGGGTTCTACACCCATCATCTGTTGGTTAGTGACCTGTGGCCCCTTTCAGAGAATTTGCTAAATAATCTCAAACATATTGAGGATCTTACTCAGGTTTTAAAAAAAGAAAAGGAAAAAAACCAAACAAGCAAACGACCTTCCTTCATTCATGGAGAATGTGGTTTCCTTTTATTTTGTTGCCAGACGCGCTGACAGTTACAGGTTTAACCCCTAGCTTTCCTTGGGGAGAGGTCAGCTCTCTTCAGGGGACACACCTAGTGTAAGGGATCCCGTTATCTTCGTGCAAGAGACAAACCACACATTTAAACCTCAACCCTGTGAATTGTGGGCTGATGATAGAGTGATCGCAGAGGGAAGCAAGGGAGCTGGGAGGTGGCCTCGCCCTCCTTCCTCACGCCCATGTGTTACCTCCCCAGCAGGCTACCCCCGCCTAGTCCGGTCCTGGTTTAGATTATGACAGGGATGGGAGTTCCCTCCAAAAGGACATTTGCAGCCTATTTAGATGTCCCTCGGGGTTCCAGCTACTATCCCTTTGTTCCATTTCATCATCTGTGCCTTCCTTCTGGTTCCGTCTGGACCGTCCTTATCCTGCCCTCCGAGTACCGCTAGCACTTGGACATCACTTCAAAACCAAAGAAGCCCTAGGTACGGTGGGACTGTTGAGGGCAGGGCTCAGGGTCAGCCAGACTCACGTTTGATGAGAACCTGGGGTGATTCATGGCACAGCTGCCTCCAGCGATAAGGAGCTGCCGTAAGAAGACGCTGCTCTGTGGGTTCCCCGCAGACCCTCCCGCATCCCCGCCATCTCCCTCAGTTCCTCCCCGGGTCGGCTGCCTGTACTCACCTGACCACTCCAGAGGAACCTGTGCTGCGCTGCCCCTTCCTCTTGAGCCCTACACTCCGCCCTCCTGTGTTTTAAGCTTAACTGCCATCTTTCTCTCCCGGACCTCCTCAAACAATCCCTGCGTTGTTCGCCCCCTCTGCCTTCTCATTTGGGAACATTGGCCCCCAGATGTACGAACTCCGGGCTTGCCAGGACAATCCTCACTTGGTTATATCCTCCTCTACCATTGACATAATTTCTCCAGCCTCTCTGGTGTTTGCAACTCTTTCCCATTTAGCTTCATCAGAGTTTAATTGACCTGCTATTTACCCTTTCTACTGGATCATTAGTAAAAATAATAAAAAAAAAAAGCCCCCTCTCCCATTGTGGCTGTCCCTGTGCCAAGCAGGGCCCTAGGAAAGCCCCCAAACATCCCCTGAGCCCACCCCCCCAGCCCTCATCCCGAAATGGTTCCACAGAAACCACAGTCAAAAGGGGCTTCCCTCCCAGGCTGAGATTTAGTATCCCTGAGATCCATTTAGTGTCTGGACACCTGGTTGCTATGGAGATGGTTGTCATAAAGACACACCGATATGTGGAGAGATATAAAACCGAGCCCGTGGTACACGATCCGGCACGTTAGCTCAGAGAAATGGCAAGCTGCTTATCACCTCTCTTTGTTGACACAGGGCCTTTGCCTTTCAAACTCATCCTGGGCGACCTTCTCAGAACCAGGCCGACGCAAATCCATTTCAGTTAATATTTCGTAAGGGATGATCAAGGGCTTCATCAGATGCCAGATGCCCCGTCTTCCTGTCCCAAGCTGAATCAGCCCAGAAGAAGAGGACATTCTTCTCTGGCACGGTTTGTTCTTTGCTGTCATTGATCCATCAGCACAGCCAAGCAGGCAGAGTGAAAACACTGACCCTGATGATGCTCCAGGATCAGGTGGCTGGGGATGAGTAACAGGTGTGAGCAGGGAGGGCTTGGATGCATGGCCCTGTCTGGAGGGGCAGAAACTGGAGGGGCCCCTAAAGACCAATCCAGGACATAGTGGAGGTCTGTGTCTGTCGCCTGCCAGTGCAGCAGGACGGGGTAATTCAGCAAGAGACACGTATAAGGTGTGTAGGAGCGACCGCTAGCCACCTTCACCTCCACGTCATCTAAATTCTCAAAACCTGCGCTCAGTGATCACTAGCTAAAGGTTCATTTCTCCCTTGGTCTGGTCTCTGTGCAGGAACCGCTAAGGCATCTCCCTCCATTCTCTTGACTGGGCTGCTCTCGCAGCGTAAAGGGGCGGGCACAATTCACAAAGTAGCTGGAGTCCTTCTGAAATTTGTTTGGGGTAGGGGGCAAAAGAACGATTTGGTGTTGATATTTTTAGCTCTGCCATCCCGGAGGAGGAAAATGCCTGGAAAAAACCCAGCTCTGGCGGTGGCAACATTGTGAATGCAGACCAGGCCTGCTTCCATGCTGGTTCCCAGCAGTGAGGCTGCTTTAACACCTGAGACCCAAGTTACCTTCTGTGCTCTTTCTGCTTTTGGGAGATGTCTGAATTCTAGAAAATGGGTCATTACTGAGTCCTTGACTTGGTCTTGGATCTTCAGCAATCCCCTTGATTGCCCAATGCAATTGTTGTTTTTTACTGGGGGATGTATTTCTGTTTCTATTTAATACCAGACAGCATTTTAAACTCCTTTTGCTCGACTCAGTTCTCTCGTACTGCCACTGAGAAAGGAGGTAAAGATGAGACCCAGACTAATACGTACGACTCTGAGCATAGTGAATGCATTTATCATGCACGATATTAGTACGAGATGGGGTGTAATGTTAAGACACCTGTTCTTAGTACCCCCTGTATACTGGATGGCATTAGAAATAATTGCCACTAGGAAACAATCTTCCGGTTACCAAAGGGGAAGGGGTGGCGGAGGGAATAAATTAGGAGTATGGGATTAACAGATACACACGACTATATATAAAACAGATAAACAACAAGGACCTACTGTATAGCATGGGGAACTATATTCAATATCTTGTAATAACCTATAATGGAAAAGAGTCTGAAAAAGAATATATATATATATATATATATATATATATATATATATATCTCCACTAAATACCCTAGGATGTGTGTTACTGCAACCTCTCCTTTGCATATCTCTAAATTCTAAACCTCTCATTTGCATATCTCTAAATTCAATTTCTCTCAATTCTCCCTTAACTCCTCCTTTTCAATAGTTTACTGACAACATCTTCATTATTTCCCAATGGTCCTTACCCCTTATCTTTATTTTCCTTGTTTAAGATACTTTTTAAAGAGCCATTTAAAAGCTCAGAGAATGTAGAGCCGTCTAGCTTTCGCCTCTCTCCTCATTCATGAAATGGGCCTACTTTTTCTTTTTCCACACTCCTCCCCCTGAACAAAGGAAAGAAAAAAAAAAGGAAAAAAGCAAACTGTTTAAAAAAGCACACCCTATTCCCCTTAGTTCCTTTGGCTGTCATTAAATCGTTCTGCCTTTTTCTTTCTTTCTTTCTTTCCTTTTCTTCTTTCTTTCTTTCTTTCTCCCGCCCTCATGTTTTTCCTGAAAACTTTAACCTAATCCTGGTGTCCTTTCTCGTTTTCTTCCCCCTGTGTCTCCATTTCTTGAACAAGTTCAAGAGGGAGTTGCTCTTTTGATTTCTTTCCCCCCTGGCCCAGCTGAAAGGACATGGAGCACTTCTTTTTTTTTTTTGCTATTTTTTATCCTGTTTTCATGGGGCCTGCAGTCTTGGCCCTGCAATTATGGCGTCTTTCATGTTATCTTTCTCCCAAGGCGACAGCTTACATCCTGGCAAAGGACACAATACAGTGTGTGTCTTTACTTAGCTTTTATACCTTTTGTTTCAGAATGCAGGATTTCCTTATGGTTTGTTTGGGCTTTTCAAAAAGCTTATTTACTGATCCAGAGAGGTGCCAGACTCACACCCTGAAGAATACAGGCAAAGTTTATATGGGCCTGAAAATACGCCATCATATCCAGGCCCATTTGATGTTTGGAGCCAACTTAGAGGCTGATTTAATTGCTGTGTCTTCTGACCTGTTGTTTGCCAAAAAAGTGGCTGTTAAAACAGGCCAAAACCTCAGCTCACATGAGCCTCTTGTGTAGAGAGAACAGGGCTAGAAATTCAGACCAGGGTAATGGCTGGACTGGGAAGAATGATGATCACATTTTAAATTATGACCTTGTTTACATGCTGGTAGTTGATTCTAATCATTTGTTTGTTTAAATTAAGCTCCCTTGCCTTCAGGAAAAGTTGGAATTTAAAAAATTTATCCAACTATATTTAAACCTCACATTGGTATATTTTATCCCAAGGCCCTATCTTTATACGATATTTTCAATACAATACAATATTTTCAAAAACGAACACTTAAGTCGAGACGTGAGGGCTTTGGGGGAGAGAGAATATGTAATCTTCCTGCTAGAACCGCAAAGAGGACCCTATGGCATGAGCATATTGCAGGTTTGCTCAATGCTCTCTCGTCAATATAGGTCGCCATGTTTGTTTTCCTGGAGGCCACTGTGATGTCATTGCCCAAGGAGCACTGTGTATTCATGGAGAATACACACACACGTGCACTGACAACAATGGGCAGGACTGTTTTCCTGCATTCATCATGGAGCCACGGGGCAGGCCCTTGGGAAGATGAAACAGTAGTGAGGTCTCCATGGTATGGACCCAGGCTTTGTTTCAAGAGCAGCTTGGATCTTGGTGACTCAAGAGGATATAAAAGGCTAGATCCAATTAACTTTTCCAAGAAGCCTGACTCTGTGCTCTAGATCCGTACTCGATTCTTACTCCTGTATATTCAGACAGTGTCTCCAGAGGTTTCTCGTAAAACTTCTCCTTAAAATATCACACCCTGGACTCCCCTGGTGGCGCAATCGTTAAGAATCTGCCTGCGAATGCAGGGGACATGGGTTCGAGCCCCGGTCCGGGAAGATCCCACGTGCCGCGGAGCAACTAAGCCCGTGTGCCACAGCTACCGATCCTGCGTGCCACAACTACTGAAGCCTGTGTGCCTAGAGCCTGTGCTCCGCAACAAGAGAAGCCATCGCAATGTGAAGCCCGCTCACCGCAATGAAGAGTAGCCCCCGCTTGCCGCAACTAGAGGAAGCCCGTGCACAGCAACGAAGACCCAACGCAACCAAAAATAAATAAATTAATAAATTAATTTAAAAAATATATATATATATATTTGATTTTTTTCCCGGGTGCCCAAAGGACAACACTCCTCTACTAAAGCATTCTCCCTTCTGTTATATTGTAACTGTCTGTGGACAAACTAAATGGTAGTAAGCTCCTTGGGAGCAAGGATTGTGTAGTTTTCCTCCCTATCATGACTTATGTTAAACACTGCTCTGTCCAGAATTTATGATTTTACATTTTGACGTGTCTGTCCATATGTCTCTCTGGAACCACAGATGGAAAGCTCTTTGGACGCGTGGACTTTGTCTTGTTTATATCCCCAGGGCTGGACAGATTATCTGTAACACTGAAGGTGTCCTAACACCCGTGGCATGGTGGAAGTTGTCCAACCTGCAGACAGGAGTGCCAAATGTCCACACAGCCTTCTCAACACTTTCTCTTATACACACCTTCCTTGCTGTCTCCACTATTCCCTTCTTACTTCTTTAAAAAAAAATTTTTTTTTTCGCCGTGCTGAGCAGCTTGTGGGATCTTAGCTCCCCAACAAGGGATCGAACCCGGGCCCTTGGCAGTGAAAGCGCCGAGTCCTAACCACTGGACCGCCAGGGCATTCCCCTTACCTCTATTTAGTCTGCTGAAATCTGGCTTCCCCCTTGCCTGACACTTCTTCATTGTAACTGTTCTTACTCCAAATACTTGGACCTCCTAAATGCCTGTATTCCAAAGGGCATTTGTCAGGACACACCTTATTCTGTCCTCCTGGAATATTTGACACTGGTGATGGCCCCTTACCTTGAAACTCCCTCCTCGCCTTGGCATCCGTGGTGTGACATTCTTCTGCTTTTCTTCCTTTCACAGACCCTGTGTGTCCAGTTGATATTAGTGCCCCAGCCTCCTAGGCCCCTCCTCATCTTCAGCTGCACGTGCGCCCTCAGCAACCCTAAGCCAACCATGCTGCCCACAGCCATCTCTATTTAAATCAACCCCCAGAGATTCATCTCCAGCAGAGACCTCTTCACGGTGCTTTGAATACGCATTGCCCAAAACATACGCGACCTCTCCTCATGGATAACCTACAGCCCCTTTCGATTCAGTATATCACCTTCCCACCCAAATCTGTCCCCACCCTCAACTCCTTCTCATCCTTATATCCTGAGAGTGTCTGTAGCAGTTTTGCTCATCCCTTTGCCGCCCGTTCATCTTCCCATTGCCACTGGGCACACCTTTCTAAAATATACGATCTAAGAGATGCGATCATGTCGTCCCATCCAAGTCTCCAGGTGCACACAGGCTGAGCCCAGCACCAGACACACAAGGCCCTCCGAGCTCGGGCGCTGGGTTCCAGCTTTCCTAAACTCATTACAGTTCCCCCAGGCCTCCAGCCTTCACACATGCTAGCCCCTCCTGGACCACCTGATAGTCTCCACTGATTCTTGAAGACTCATGTCAGCTGCCTCTCCATCCATGAAGCCTTTCCCGACCTTCTCCAGCAGACCTGATAACTCCTTCTTTTCTGCTTCCCATCACCTTCGGACATTGCTCCCTTGCAGTGCTTCTTACATTGTTTTGCAACCCTTTGGTTTCCTGTCCTTCTTTTCAACTAGGCAATGAACCCCTCAAAGGGACAGTCCTCTTCAGTTCCCATGAGTCACCTTCTGTCACTCATCTCTCCTTAACGATCAGGAGTATTCTGAGGCATGTGGCCAAAGGAAAGAGGAGCATCCAGAGCCCTGGAACCCTGTTTCTCTGGATGTTCTTCGCTGTTACCTGGTCCATTGGAGTGAGAAAGCGAATTCAGCTGAAGTCATCATCAGGTCCCTCGCTGTTGGTTTTGGAGTTGCTTGAAAAGAAAAATGTAGCCTTCTGCGGAAAATGCTTTAAAAATATCCTCCCAATTATTAGGCTGGAATCTCCTTTATCCTTCCTACATGCTGAATTGGAGGCAAGAGATGAGGAACCCAGAGAATAAGCTCCTCCAAATGCCTTCTTATTCACACCTACAGAGACCCAAGTCCGAATCTTTAAAGGCCGGCCCATCAACTCACCCAAGGCCCCGTTCCTCCCTGTGCTCTTGCCATGGTGCTCAGCCACCACGGTGGCCACGTTCCTTGTCTGAGGATTCCCAGAACCCTATCCGTATTTCCCGTTTTATTCTGATCGCCATGTAAGAGCAGGTGTGACTGTCTCCATTGTACACATGTGGAACCTGGAAATGACCTGCCTACAGCAGGACAAAGGCGGTGTCCAGGAAGCAAAGGAAATGGAGATCCAACAGGGAGCAGGTCATCTGCAAAGCGTGAGTTTTGTGTCATACGGTAGGGCTGCCCCAGGTGACGATGCTGCTTATTGACCAGATACAATGAAGAAGTCTGTAGTGTGTGCTGGGCTTTGCCCGTGCCTGGGCACTGGCCCCACGTGGCTTAACTTTCCAGAAGGGCTGCTCCAGCTCCATTTAATAACAAGTGTTTAGGCCGGACAAAGAATCCAGTGTAGGCCTGGGAAGACACCACTGCTGCCTTATGCTAAGACACGACCCACCCTCTTTTTGGTATGATCAAAGAAATGTATAATACGTTCTCCCTGGTTTTCAAAGATTCCCAGTGCATTTTTCTAATCCGGCAGCTGTTTCCATTATAAATATTTTCTTCTTGATTCATCATTTTCAAACGTAGCCTTGTGGGTTTAAGGGCCGATAAGAGAGAAATCGGGTTAGGGGAGGGTGGGGAAGACTTCTCCAGATGAGCAGCTCTGCTGGACATCTTGAATTAAAATGATCTTCGTGAACTAAATGGTACCTGAGTTTTAGTCAAGTGAAAAGCTGGGCAGTTGACTGTGATTGTAAACCATCGGTGTTCTATGCTTTAAATGCACTGAAACAGATTTTTTTCCAATAACCTAGGGAACATATGCAAATTGAAGTTATGTTATTTAGTCTGAAGAAGTGAGAGCTGACTGAATAATTGGTCTACAAGCATATATTAAGCATCCTGTTGGGGTTACATATCATGATTTACCACTAAATGGTACACACAATTAAAATGGACTTAAGGTGTGCAGGAACTATGTAAACTAGGTAATAAAAGAGCGAAAATCCTAAAATAGCTAATGCTTAGTGGATTTTTAGAGATTTATTTTGGAGGTAGGAGAAAATATGAGGGAAACATAAAGACATTGAAAGCTTCCTCGTGGTTGTCCATTTGTAGTGTAGGGTCTGTACTACAGAGCAAATGTTCCCAGACTGTGGTCTTGGGAAATTTTTTGTTATTTGCTTCTTTTAAGATGCTGCCCTGCCCTGCGCCTGGCTGCAGAGTCTGACGTGGGTTCTTGATCTGCTCAGAAGGCCCACAATCTAATTTCCTGGTCTGTACCCTGAAGAAACCAGTAGAAATTAAGCAGTGATGGATTATCCCACCATGTAACACCTTTCCTAGAGAAGATGATGCTGGCTGGGGCCCTGAGGTATTAAACACAGTGAGTGATGGTGAACCGCAGTGAGGTGCCTGCGAGATTCTGTGTTGTCCTGGTGACCTAGTTCATGCCCTCGATATGCACATGAAAGTGGCAGCACCCTTCTGAAGGGCCAGACGATTTGGCCTTTATTTTTGTGCCACTATGTAAGTTGTTCTCAACTCTGGAATCACTTGGGGAGCTTTGAAATAATACCTATGCCCGGGCATCCCGTCCCTGACCAATGAAATCAACTTCTCTTGGGAGGAGAGCTGGCCATGGTGCTTCTTTAAAAGCTCCCCAGATGATCTTAACGTGCAGCCTGGGTTGAGAACCGCTGGATCAGTGGCCATGATTCTGGCAGAAGAATAGTTCTGTGCCAAGGTTTGGGCAATTTTTTCATAACATTAAGAAGCCCTACTCTGTGCAGATTCTATGGCTGGGCTCTGGCGATGCATCAGTGCATACAGCACAGGCACCTTTGCACTCTAATGAGGGGTTCAGACAGATACAGGATATTTCCATACCAGCTGGACGTGCTCTGAGCCACGTGTGGGGAGCCCGGGGACTCTGCAATCTGGGAGAGCAGTGACAAGTTTCCTGCAAAGGTGGGAGCCTGAGTGGTTTGTATTATGAGTGGGGCTTGGGCAAACAGAGAGTAGGGGGAGATGGGACATTTCAGCAGGAAGGACAATGTGCAGATGTGAAGCAGTGTGAGTTGTCAGGGGACTTGGAATGTCAGCTCCAGGAGAGCGGGGTTTCTGGGTCTCCTCTGCCCTTTCCTGAGAGCCTTGACCTGAGCTGAGCAGCATCTGGTGCATAATAAATATTAGTGGAACGAATGAATGAGCATCACCTTCTCAGGGGCATGGAGGATGCCGGGAGATGGGTCTGGAAGAGCAGCAGGGACCCCGTCATGGATGGAATTCTGCACCGTGTTCATTAGACTTTACGCATAAGCCAGTCCTTCTCAGTGGGTTCAAGAATGAGGATCCATACTGAGTGAGGGGGAAAAAAATCCTCTCAGACATTCCCACAGTCGTAGTAGTACTTTTAGTACCATTGATTGAGAAAATGCATATAGACTAAGACATTAATACAAATTTTGTGATTTTTTAAATGAATTTTATTTGTGATCATAACAGAAACACACAAGTATATTTCTCCTTGAAATTGAAAGGTAAGAAATGTTTACCTTTCTTTATTTTTCCAAAGGAAATCATGACCGTTGGAGCTCCTTCTAGCAAAGGTAGAGGGGAAAGCCCTTCTACGTCAATAGTCTGGCTTAGAACTTGTGAAGAACTCCAGGTATGGTGTGGTCTGGCCTGCTCTGGTCCCATCTCCTGGGGGTCCACAGAAATGTCTGTCCCTCATGGCGGTCTTCTACCCTCTCTGCAAGTCTTGCCACAGAACCTCAAGATCAGGGTTTTGAGGGTCCAGCCTCCCCCAGAACTCACATCACCATGGCCCATCCTAGGTCCTCAAAGTTCTAAGACACACGTATCTGTTACCTTTGGTCTTGCAAATCCCTGGCCCTTTTCCCAGTCTGTGTGCTTCCCCTGCCCCATTCTACATCCCCTCCCCGCCTCCACCAAAAAACGGCACAGACCATTTTCTCTGCATTCTTCTTTCCCATTGGAACTCAATGGCTAATTTGGAAACCTGGGTGGTTCAGAGCCTAGCAGTGTATCTACCTTTTCTCAGGCTAGAAGAGTTCAGTCTTTCATTGCCCAGAGGTGGATTCCAGACTTTTACTAATAAGATTTGCTAACTTACTGAATGCCCTGGTCCCTTTTTTAAGGCATTTTATCCTCATCTCCACCCAGTGAGGTAGATACTGTTATTTTCTCGGTCTTACGGAAAGGAGCAGAGAGATTAGGGAAGTATGTGGTAAAATCAGTAGAATTTGATGCTTCTGTCTATGGAGAGCCATTAGCAGAGCTGGGGATGCAGGGGAAGAGCTTTACGCCTTATTAGTAACTTTATGGTCTTAAACCTTCCATATTTGTTCTTTCAATTCATATTTCTCTCATACTACATTTCCTACAACAACTTATAAATCATTCATCAGTAATTAACCAAACTACTAACTAATCGATTAAATCGGACCCAGCCAAAGAGATAAAACTTCGACACTGACTGTGAAAAATGGTTCATCTCAGCTACATTCTTTTCCAAGTCCTTCACCATGACCATGATTCATTAGACTCAGGCTTTAAATCAGCCTTGGGAATGCAAGGAGAACAATCTATGAAGCCGGACGTGTGCTTCATGCAGGCCCAGTGTACTGGGTGTGCTATGGCCTGGCTCCAGGGACCTGCTTCTGAGATGGCTCTGTGGTCACTGGGTTTCCAGGTAAACATAGCGTCTCTCTCATCCTTTGTTAAGTGCTGCTCTTACCCCACAGCTGAGCCGAGGCCGTGGTGTGACCCGAATACATCCAAAGTTACTTTTAAAATGAAAGCCTTTGCAATAAAATAAAATAAAATAAAATAAAACAAGAAACAAAACAAAATAAAATAAAAGGCTTTAATTGTTCATCTGAAAAGTATTTCTATGATTCCATTAATCAGTCACTCAGGAGATCATTATTTTCCTTCTCAGTGCAAAACGCTGTGCTATAAGTGACCTTAAAAGAAAATAGAAGGGGTATGGTAGGCATCTTTGAGCAAAAAAAAAGAAGCATAATGTGTGACAAATATGAGTGCACCCATAGGAACACTCATGAATGTGATACTTGACCTGAGAGCCATCCTGGGGCACTTTGGAGGTGAGGTTGCCACAGGTACAAGCTGAGTGGTCCCTGCCCTCAGGGAGGGCATATTTTACCCGGATTGTCCCAGGTCTCAGTGTCTTCACAGTTATAGTAGTAACCGCAGCCTCCCTGCCCTCACTGACCTGCTGCAGGCCCCAGGGCATCCCATCAAGTGATCCCCACACATTGCCCCTCCCCTGTGGCCCCGGGAGGCTCTGGCAGGGGTTTCATATGTGTTCATGCACTCAGCTTGGCCTCTGAGGAAGTCCCATGATGCTGGCAGCTGGCCCCCGGCCCCCCTTCACACAACCAGGCATAAAAAGCATCACGATTAAGCTCTGCAAAACCTGGAGAACAGCCTCATGCATTTAGCACAAAATCTCCAAGATTTGAAGATGTTGAAATGAGTGCCTCCTGATTGAAAAGAGCAAAAGCCCCAAAGAGAAGGTCTTCCTGGGACCTGAAAACCCCCTGTCCTCTTGCATACCCTCACAGGGCTTCCTCTTCAAGGTTTCAACAGTTCAGTCTTGCTCCAAGGCCCAGTAGGGGCTTGGGTGAAATATAATGCTGTCACACTGGCAGGGAAGGGGTGCTGTCTGTGTCCCGGGACCCAGAAGCCATGGGACCAGTAATGGCATCATGCTGCCCCAAAATGGTGCAAAACACTGTGCTATAAGTGACCTTAAAAGAAAATAGAAGGGGTATGGTAGGCATCACATACATCCATTCCATTGACCAGTGCACGGGAAGCACTTACACATTGTGTACGGCAGGGTCACTAGCCCACTTCTGGGGTCCACATCATATGGTGAGGCCTCCATTCTGTTCCAGCCTTGTTGATGCCCTTCTCCTTAGCGGGGCTGGTCAGCCCTAGACACAGGAGTGGAACGAAAGATGTTGGCCCTTAGTAGCATCCTCTTCCCTTCTCTCCCTCACACTTGACTCTTTGTGTGCTCCCTCCCTCAAGACCACAGTATTCTCTTGCAACTCAGACTCTTCACGGCCCCCCGGACACCCAACTGTGTGTCCAGACCCTGACCAGACCAACCCTTTTGCGTTACCCCATCACAACACAGCAGTCTGCTCACTGCTGAGAAAGAAGCTTGATCACCGACTCCGCTTCCGATTCCTTTCTCCGCAATATAATCAGCGAAGGTCCAACACAACTGAAAGTGCCATCCTGCCCAGGGTGTTTTGAGCAGTAACAGAGAATTGCTAAAGTGACACTGCCCACATCTGGACCCCTGGCATCGATTTTCTGTTTGTCTTTTCACCTCTAGGGTCTGGCATACAATTCAGACTTCAGCATAAGAAGCTTGTCATATTTTGGGCTATTTTCATATAGGTTATTTCTGTCTCTCCATCTAGATTTTAAATTCTAAATCCATCATGTCCTAGCACAGGGCTAAAACATTGGTTCACTCCCAGGAATGACTCCCTAATGTCCATGAAGTCAGGAAGGGAAACAGGCTCATAAAATACTTGGAAGTTTCAGTGGGGAGGACCTTAAAGGATCTAGTTCAGCTGCCTCATCCTATAGCTGAGAAATCTGCGTTCAGAGAAGCATGAACACATGAGACAGTGAATCACTTATTCATCCGAGAACAAATATTTATTCAACGTCTAATCTGGTTGCTGCGATAGGAATATAAAAATGAATCAGTCATGGACCTTGTTCTCTAGGAACTTTGGGTTTGATGTGTGAAGGAGATAAGATATGAGTGAACATCAATAACTATACTACGTGATAAGAAGCTGTAGCACCATTAAGGTGTTCAATGGAGTATAACCAAGTGTTAATAATGAATAGGGTTGATCCAGCAATCCCACTGCTGGGCATCTGGAAAAAAATTCTCATTCAAAAAGATACATGCACCCCTACGTTCATAGCAGCACTATTTACAATAGCCAAGACATGGAAACAACCTAAATGTCCATTGACAGAGGAATGGATAAACATGATGTGGTTCATATATACAATGGAATACTACTCAGCCATAAAAAAGAATGAAATAATGCCATTTGCAGCAACATAGATGGACTTAGAGATTATCATACTAAGTGAAGTAAACCAGACAGAGAAAGATGAATACCATATGATATCACTAATATGTGGAATCTAAAATATGACACAAGTGAACCTACCTACAAAACAGAAACAGACTCATAGACACAGAGAACAAACTTGTGGTTGCCAAGGTGGGGGGGTGGGGAGGGATGGATAGGGAGTTTGGGGTTAGCAGATGCAAACAGTTATATATAGAATGGATAAACAACAAGGTCCTACTGTATAGCACAGAGAACTATATTCAATATCCTGTGATAAACCACAATGAAAAAGAATATAAAAAAAGAATGTATACGTATGTATAACTGAATCACTTTAAGGTACAGCAGAAACTAACACAACATTGTAAATCAACTATTCATCAATAATAATTTAAAAAAAGAATAGGGTGCACATTAAATGCTGTGAGTGACTGAGAAGGGAAGAGCTGAGGCCAGGTGGCAATACAGAGGAAATTTCCTAGTAGATCTGTGTCAAACATCTGGTCAAAGCTAAAGGATGAAGCCAAATAATGCTCTGCTCTTTGCTTGGTCGGTAAAGGCTCATAGACTTGATTCAGCCCCATGTTTACGAAGAGTGTACTGTGTGCCCTGTCATGACTAATAAAGAGACGGGGAAGGAAGCTGAAAGAGCAAATGTACCAAATTGCCACATTGGAACCATCCAGCTAGCCTTCATTGCAGCACTATTTACAATAGCCAGGACATGGAACCAACCTAAATGTCCATCGACAGATGAATGGATAAAGAAGATGCGGATGGACCTAGAGTCTGTCATACAGAGTGAAGTAAGTCAGAAAGAGAAAAACGAATACCATATGCTAACACATACATATGGAATCTAAAAAAAAAAAAAAAATGGTACTGATGAACCTAGTTGCAGGGCAGGAATAAAGAGGTAGACATAGAGAATGGACTTGATGACATGGGGTGGGAGGTCAAAGTTGGGGCGAAGTGAGAGTAGCACCGACATATATACACTACCGAACGTAAAATAGTTGGCTGGTGGGAAACAGCACAGCACAGGGAGATCGGCTCGGTGCTTTGCGATGACCTGGAGGAGTGGGGTAGGGAGGGTGGGAGGGAGGCTCAAGAGGGAGGGGATATGGGGACATGTGTATGCACATGGCTGATTAGCTTTGCTGTGCAACAGAAACTAACACAGTATTGTGAAGCAATTATACCCCAATAAAGATCTATTAAAAAAATAATAATTTTAAAAAGATAGCAACTTAAAAGAGAGGAAAGGAAGCTTTGTTTCTTTTAATATCGTCTCTTTCTACCTAGTAATTCTTATTTTTCAACTGTAAGTTGAGTTTTTCTCCTTGCCTTATTCCTATTAAATTCATGCTTGAGAAGTATGCCAGGTCAATACAAATAACCTTTAAAGGCACAGCCCTGGTCTCAAGAGATGAAAAGTGCCTGTACTCAGTGCTTTGTAAAGACTTGCCTGGATAATCTGAGAGAAGGCCATCAGTGATGAGCAGGGCCAGGTTCATTCGCGACTCACTCAACTCTTGTCCTTGGTGCTGTTGGGACGGCAAAAAGTAGTCAAAGCCACAGTCCTTACCTTTAAAGAGATGACTATCTAAGGGAGAGAAAATGTCCAAGCTTGAAACTCACAGAGAAAATTGACTCCTATATGCAAGACAGTATGGTTTGTATCATACACACACACACTCACACACACAGAGTCTTGGGATCAGGGGTGTGTTTTGTTGCCCCACAGCTTCACCCAGCTTCTCATCCAACCTGAAAGCTTTTCCTCTGCCTCAGAAGATGAAGGGTCGTGGCTCTTTAAAGGCCGCCGTGCCACCTGACCCCTCCCCTGTCCCTCCCCTGAGACCTCCGGCTCTCTGCCATCGCTTCTCTATTTTGGACCTTCAATCCTGTCTCTTCCTTGGCTCCTTTTCTATGTCCTTCAAACATGCTAATGACTCCCTGCTCTAAAAATCCTTCTCAAATGACTACTCCGTGTCACACCTTCCCTTCACCATCAATTTCATTTTTTAAGAAGGCTACCCTCACCGCCTCCACTGTCCCATTTTCCACCTCTTCCTCTACCTCTACAGTTCAGCTTCTGCCATGACCACCCTACTGAATGGCTCTCTCACACTCATGGCTGCTCTTGGGATGTAGATGATCCCCAAGTTTTGGTCTTGGGACTTGCTATTCACTTCCTGTGGGTGATTCTTTCTACGCCCTGGCTGATGATTCCCAGATGTGGCTTCCGGTCCTGACCCACATCCTGTGATACAGAGACCATATTTCCAATGACCCACTAAGCAACCAGTCTACCTTGCCATCCCATGAAAACCTTGAAACTCAACATGCCCCAAATGGACTCATCCCCTTCCTCCTCTCAGCCTGCTCCTCCCCTAATCTGAGTGATAGTTTATGAAATCATCAGGCATCTAGGCATCTACCAGGCAGCCTACAAGCTAGAACCTCAGGATTATATTAGATGCCTCCTTCTCCTTCATATCTCATATTCAACTGCTTCCTAATCATCTCTTAAATCTGTTCCCTCTTGTCATTTTACCCCTGGTCCTTTCAGTCCAGCAGACCCATCCACATACTTTGTCCTGGCTGCCCCCAAAAGCTGTGAACAATTACTATTTTAGGCAAGAATCCCAGATCTGTCCTTATTGTTCTCTACTCTCTGCTTCCCGATTTCTGCTTTGTGCTCCCAAACTTGATTTTCCATTTCTGTGGCCACTCTGGCTTCACTGGTTTTAGATGTCCATGTGATTTTCCACAGTGGTTCTCCACCCGGCTTCCACTTCTGGTTTCAGGTATAAAGTCACACCCTTTGTCTCTCGGAGAAACATCCTGGTCCATTCCTACTCCTGTGAGCCCCACTGGTCAAGCCAACCTCAAGGCTCCTACCTCTGTGTTTCCATAGTTATGTTATTCTTTATGTGCCTGTTCCTTTCACTGGACTTGAAGTTCCTTGAGGACAAGTACTGGCTATTATCTAATTGCCTTTGAATTTCATTACAGGCACAGGATAGGATTATTAAAATGGAAAGAGTGTGGTGTATACAGGAAACATTTAAGAATGATTCAAGGCAATACATGTCCTGTAGAAATACAGAGAGAGGGAGGGGCTGCTGTGGACTGAGTCAGTACAGGAAGCTGGATTCCAAGCTGAACACAGACACTGTAATTATATGCCCTAAAAACAGGAAAGCGCTGGTTACTCTGATGAAGTCTATCTTTTAACTCCTCCTAGTGCCCTGAATTCTCCACTTACTCTGTTACCTTTTCTTAACCCAGCTGGGATGACTACTGCCTGTATCACCAAGAAGAGCTGCCCAGGATGTCATGAGAGGCATGGTCCAGCCAACAAGAAGCCATTGGCCAACAGCCTCCCTGCTGTGTTAGGGCCAGGAGTTTGGGAGGCCCTCTTCTCTGTTTTCTTGGACCAAAGGGACCTTGGAGCTTCTCTTGGCCCCAGAGTAGCTCCGGAATCAGAAGTGTTCATCATTCCTACGAAGACACATCCAGGGAGTGTTTGATCATGAGTTCTCCCTAGAGCCAACTCTCCAGCCAAATGTGAACAGCCCTTGTATAATCCTGGCTAACGCTCAAGGCCTTAGGTTTTTCCAAAGAAGTATCCTGGGCCTTCTCATTGGTTTCTCCATTTATTGTTTCCTGTCAAGCTATCATGTGATTGGAATACTGCTGTCCTTAAGGCTGTGTCCCTTTGGTACCATGAGCTCAAGTTATTCTCCCTGTCCTCCTGGCCTCACCTGTAGCCAACCCCCTCAACTGAGAGATCCCTGGACTGCACGGCAGCATCAGCCTGGATTGTGGTTTTTCCTAAGATGCTCCTCTAAGCTGTTCATCATAGCTGTTCTGTGAAGAGGACTGTTTGGATCTGGCTCATACTGAAGGGAACACCAGTCCATAAGAAGGAGTTGGATCACGCCACCTTCCCAGTTGAGTTTTGGCAGCCAGGCCCTTCTTATTCTCCCCTCTCTGGTCCCTTCTTCCTTTTGGCCACTCACTCTTGCCTCACTGCTCTCCCAGCTGCTGAAGGCCCCAGATGTTCCAGAGGAGCTGCTAGATGTTGGCCAACCACACCATGAGCGGGCTTACAAAATGGTGTCCGAGGGCAAGCAAGTCTTGACCCCTGACCCTCTTCTGCATGGGTTTGTCCCTTCGAAGACACGTGTGTCCCCCGGATTTCACTGACTTCTTAAGCTTGCCACTCAATGGTCTTATTCGTGGTCCTCGTGTAAGTCATCCCAAAACCCCTCTTCCGGTTTCCTGGGTTCCTGGAAAGCCTGGGTGAACTCTGTGAAAAAGTAATTTGGGCATTTCGTAGCATATGAATACACATGTTCAGAGCCCAAAATCCAAGTCGTAATAGGTTGGTTTCCAAACCTAAAAGAAGACCCTTCAAAAAGAAAGAAAGAAAACCATGGAACAAATACATAAATAAAAGAAAACATCCTAAGGTTCTCAAAAGCTTCTGTGTATCTCTTGATGCACATCCATGTAACTGCCTTCTCTTCTTGCCCGATCCAACCTTGTCTCCAGACACAGATAGATGATAGACGGAGAGAGAGATCCAAGGAAAAAAATGTCCAATATCACTCTCTTTAAAGTGGCTCATCATCTTATGGAGAAGAGCCTAGCTTTTCCACACACGTAGAACTCACTAAGCAAAGGCCTGGAATTTGTACCATCTCTGTGGATATAATCACCTTGTGTCAATCATGGGATACATCAATCCCCTGGCAAATGTTTCCAGGTATAATGTAATTAATGTAGCACTGGGCTTGCTGATTTTTTTTTTTTTTTTTTTTTGGCCACGCCGCGCAGCTTGCAGGATCTTAGTTCCCCGACGAGGGATGGAACCTGGGTCCCCAGCAGCAGAAGCGTGGAGTCCTAACCACTGGACAGCCAGGGAATTCCCATCTGATATATTTTTTAAACCAATCCAGGCTGGGTCACGTTGAAGAATGCTTGTTCCTTTTCAGCAGTCGGGCCATAGGGCCCATCCTGATTCATCCTCTCCAGGCCCCGGGCTTTGAGCTGCCTGCCTAGTCTGGAGGGGGCCAGAGGATCATTCTCCCTTCCGATTCTGTGCTGCTCAGCCCACCCTTCACTCCCTCTTCCTTCCATGCTGCCTTCTAGCTGCGTCAGAGAGGGGTTCCCCTGAGAATCAGCCTTAGGTCATTTGTACATGACTGGGCCTGCCCATCTTGACAAAGCACTTTCTACAAACCACGTGAGGGAGGCAAAAATAACAATAATAAATAAGGCCTCTGAGGCCTCCATTAACCTCTGCCGATGCCGCCTCCGTGTCAGCTCTTACATGTTCATAGTGTCACCTAGAATCCCTGACGGGGCCACGCCAGCTTTCCCACATTCCCTCCCACACAGCAGCGCTGATGGGCGTCCCTCCCTGACAGCCCATCTGTCCTGTTCCGCGTGGCTGGGTCTGTTTCTCTCAGAAGTGCTCGGAGCCGAGCTGACCTTATTCTCATGACCGTGGCCTTGAGAGTTTCCAAATCCTATGCTTCCCTCTGGTCTTTGCTGCAAACCACGAAGTTGGCTGTTTGGTGATGAGCCGCTTTGCAAGCTTGCCTTTGGGTCAGAAATCAGGGCTCTGATTTCTAAAGTCTCTGGGTTGGGTCTGTCTTGGGAAACCTCCACCCGCCAGGGCCCCAGGGCTCAGCCTTCCCAAGGAGTGTCTGCAGAGCTGAATGGACCTCTCTCTCTTCCAACCTGCCCTTGTTCTTGCTGAGCTCAACTCTCAGGGCTTATTGTGACATTGTCCTATCACTATGGCCTTGCCCTGAATAGCCAGGGTGATAAATGCACACCAGAAACTCACCTATAAATGGTGGCAAAGTCTTCCTCTCGGCGAGGACTGTCATCTTAGTGAGCTGAGCACGGGCCAAGCCAACCTAGACCTTGTTTGCAGTCTCTGGTCCGAACCACCACTCCATTCGGAGTGTAATTTCATTATGCAGCTTCTGGACCTGATCGAGATCTCAAGTCTATCTTGAAGTGTAAATGGGGCAGGGGGTCCCTCTGCCCCTCTGGAACACCACTCGCTTCTCACATGGTTCCTCAGCTTCTGGGTTCAGGGGTCCCCAAAGCATTTCTTCTCTCATTTTATTAAGCGTGCATCAGCCAGTGTTTGGTCACCTAGCATGAGCCTGACCCGGGCCAGGTGCCGAGCCTCCCACCGTGGTTAAGCTTACTGGCCCTGGGGGCCTACGTACCTGATAGGAAGCCGTGGGCTGTGGACAAAGTGCTGGGGGGTCCCTGCGGAGGAGCTGGGAGACGTTTGATGTGGGTTTTAAAGCAGGACGAGGAGTTTAACACTGAGGGGGCAGCAGCGGTCCAGCCAGAAGGAAGTGCAGGAGCTCCCGAGGGGGCCCCGGGGGCTCTGGCGTGGGCAGGGTGTGGCATGGAGGTCCCTGTGTCCAGCTCGTGAATGACAGGCCTGGCCTGTGGTGAGGACGTCTGAGGCCACCGGTAGGTCCCCATGTGCTTGTCAAGGAAGTCAGACGTTGTCCTAGAGATGACAGAGTCACTGAAGGTGTTTAAGCAGAGTTGGGCCAGAAGTGTGGAGTGAAGAGTCCAAGCCTGGGGCAGGGAGACAAGTCATGATGGTCCTGGTCAGAGAAGGTGGGGAGGCTGGCTTTGAGGCCGTGGGTAAGAAGGTGACATTTCTGGGATAGAATCAACCAAATCTAGTCATCTGCTGAGTAGAGAGAGAGAAAATGAGGGAAGCATTGAGGCTCACCCTGAGATTTTGAACTTGAGAGGCTGGATCCAGGAGCGGAGGCAGGATGAGGGCAGAGCGGGGGATGATGGGGTCGGAGCGAGACTATAACGTCCTTGGCAATGTGGTGCCGGTGGCGAGGAGGCGGGAGGCAGAGGAGCCCTTCCTGAGGTCTGAGGGTGAGGAGAAGCAGGGAGATGCTGGCAATGCCAGAGGTCTTTTCCAAAGTGGGGGAAAAAGCATATTTGTGAGGAGAGGGGAAGATGCAGTAGAGAACGGGCTGCCCTTCACTGGGTGGGTGCCATGAGCAGGCCTACCCCTCCCACTGAACACGCATAGCGTGTTTCCAGCCTCATGAGTAGGGGTAATTATGCCCATTCTCCAGATGAAGAAACTGAGCCCAACTGTTGGTCCAGCCACTATGGAAAACAGGATGGAGGTTCCTCAGAAAACTAAAAATAGAATTACCGTACGATCCAGCAATCCCACTCCTGGCCATATACCCGGACAAAACTATAATTCAAAAAGATACACGCACCCCTATATTCATAGCAGCACTATTCACAATAGCCAAGTCATGGAAACAACCTAAATGTCCATCGACAGATGAATGGATAAAGATGCGGTACATATATACAATGGAATATTACTCAGCCATAGAAAAGAATGAAATAATGCCATTTGCAGCAACATGGATGCAACTAGAGATTATCATACTAAGTGAAGTAAGTTAGAAGGAGAAAGACAAATACCATATGATATCACTTATATGTGGAATCTAAAATATGGCACAAATGAACCTATCTATGAAACAGAAACAGACTCACAGACATAGAGAACAGACTTGTGGTTGCCAAGGGGGAGGGGGGAAGGAGAGGGATAGACTGGGAGTTTGGGGTTAGTAGATGCAAACTATTTAGAATGGGTAAACAACAAGGTCCTACTGTACAGCACAGGGAACTATATTCAGTATCCAGTGATAAACCATAATGGAAAAGAATATTAAAAAAAGAACGTATATATGTGTATAACTGAGTCACTTTGCTGTACAGCAGAACTTAACACAACATTGTACATCAACTATACTTCAATTAAAAAAAATTAAAAAAGAAAAAAAGAAAAGAAACTGAGCCCAACTGAGGGATTCTACGGGGGATGGGGGCTCACTGAGCCGCTGAAGTGGAAGGAGGGAGAGGTGGGGAAGGGAAAAAACTGAGATCAGAGGGGAGCTAATAGAATGGGGTGGGGCAGGCATTTGAGGGGCTGAGGAAGGTCGGAAGTTTAGGCTTGGGATCTGGAACAATCAGAACTGTTCCAGATCCCAAGACCAGGCACAAGGACTGGGGGTTCGATGGTTCGTTCACAGGAGCGCGATGGTTACCCGGGAAGAACCAGCTGCAAAAAGCCCTCTGGGGATGGTGGCCAAGGTGACAGTGAGGCAGGTGTCTGCCTCTTCTTTCCTGCTCTTCCTCTTCTCCTCATATATTCAGAGGTGTGTGTGTGCTCCCAACCCACTGTGTTTGGGAGTCAGTCTTGCTTTCTGCCTGCCTGTCTTTTTGAAGCATCTATGAACCGCAAATAGACACAGCCCACATTTCGCCTCAAAGATTTACTCCTTGTTTGCTCCCAGTTCCCAAGTTGAACTCTAAGCTGCTGTTGAATTTATCTGAGGTAACGAGGGATGGGGACAGCCTTGCATAATTGGAATCTGAAGAGAAGCCAAAAGCTCATTTTAGCCAAAATTCCTGCATCCTTTCCCACCAAGTCTTTATGCCCACGTTGCCAGCAAATAGCAAATTGACTAGTCTGAGTTTGACTAGTTCTTTATGCAGCATCTCTGACCTTGCATGGTGACTGGGCGTTCCAGTCGGTCCAATGCACCACTTGTCAGGTCCTTCAAGATGTGGACATTTTGTGCTTGGGGTGGCCATCCTAACAGATCACAGTAAATCAAAGCTTTGCATCTGCTGCTCACATATCTTTCTGCTGACGTTGGAAAACATACCCTCAATCAACAACGAACTAGTGAAATTACTGAATGGATAAACAGATTAATGAATGAATGAATTTCTAAGCCATGTGAATGACATTTCTGGACAGTTCATCCAATGTGAGAGGCAACTATTATACAGACTTCTGTGAAGAAGCATGATCTTATTACTCTCAAGTTTTCTTCTATTTACTACTATCTGATCATCAAAGACCCAAACGTATTCTAATACGTGAGATGTTTTGGAAGATTAACCGGAACCAAGGTGAAATTTACCAGGGATTATATATAAAGTTATACATCTCAGTTTTTATTTTTTAAAAATAAATACCCTCCCAAGTACAGAATTATAGAATGGGAATAATAACATGTAGAATCACAGAGTGAAAGCAGACTATCGGACAATCATGCAATTTATCCATAAGGAAAATTAAGCCCAGTGAGATTCCAAGACTTGCTTAAAGTCTTGGCAAAGAGTGTTTGTTCATTACCAAAATCCATTAGAAGAATCTTGAATTCAAATGAACTTAACCTTACAAACAGAGAAACCTCATAGAAACTAGTTGGAAGAGGTTCAGTGGGAACTTGTGGAAACCGACAAGTCATTGGTTAATTTCTCGGACTCTGTTTCCATGGGGCCCTTATGGACTCCTCTCTGCTTCCGGAAGCCTCCTTCATGCCCTCTGCAGCCTGGTTTCCCTTCTTGCCCATAGCCATCCCAAAAGGCAGAGTCACTTCCACGTCTCCACGACCTTCCAAAGGCTCCTCACAGCTAAGTGACCTGGGGGGGTCTCCTAGGTCCAGGGGTAGAGGGTGGGGCTATCCCTTGTGAATCTGGCAGAGGCTGATTCCCTAAGAAGAGGGTAAGGTTGGGAGGGCAAGACTAGCCACTGTAGTGCCCCCAGGATGGAACACACAGGTCAGAGCCTAGCTAGCTGACTCTGGGCCAGCATTCCGTCAATGACTGGAAGGGTTGGGTGGACCCAAACACAACTGTAGGTGAAAGTGGCAGTGCACTGAAGGTGAAGGCAATCATAAGCAAGAAAGGAGGTGCTAGTCTTGCTCTCTTCTCCCCTGCTCAAGTACCATCCAAAGGTGCATGGCTGACACATTTTTAAGAATAATCCAGAGACAATTTAGAGCACAGCCAGACAAAAAAGTGACATTGATGGTGAAGAGATTCAAAATTACATTACAGAAGACATGATCGGAGGACTTGGCATATTTAACCTGGAGAAAGAGACTTAAAGGAGATGTCCTTCTTTTGTCCGCATATTTGAAGGGCTGGCTTCATTCTTTAAGGGATTCTATGTTTGCATATGTCTGCAGAGGTTCAGAACAAGTACCAATGGGGAAAAACTAAAAGGAGGTAGACTTGGGTTTAAAATCAAGGTCAGCATTCTTTCCACTAGAGTTATCTAGAAATAGACTGCCCTGTCATATTTCAGAAGTGATGGGATGATCACTTGTAAGGAAAGCTGTAGAGCTGATATATGAATTAAGAGATGTCGAAACTCTATTCCAGTTCTGGAATTCTATGACCCTGCTGCAGGTTCTTCTGGTTGGCTGGGTTGAGTGCTGTCACAGGAGCGAAGGCCACTGTGTGTAGCCAGTTGGGTCAGAGGTACGAGCAGATGCCACATGCCTCACTGTTGGGAATCAGCAAGTTGCCCTGATCTCACATTGGATTCCTTCTGTCCTGGACCTTCTCAGGTCTGGTTTGAGACAAGCCTCCTTTGGCTAAGATGCTGTGGATCATTCAAGCCTCCCTACCGTCTGCAGGAGTGGCCAGTGGGGCTGCAGTTTGACAGTTGAATGCCCAAGATATGAAACTGGCATCAAGAAGGTGCCTTAGACATAGCTCGTTTGGTTGCAAAGGCCAGCAGCCCGTTCAAAGTAGCTCCGATTTTACAAAGAATAAGGGAAATGTGTTGAGGGATGCATTTTAAGGATATAAAGAGGTTTTCTAGAAACTCAGGAAAAGCTGAACAGCACGAGCAAGGAAGGGCAGGACTTAAAGATGGTGGGGTGATCTTTCCCCTATGACTCTTCACTCAAAATCCTTCAGAGGCCTCTGATTGCTGACCAGTTGATAAATTGTCTGGTTGAATCCCCTCTCCATCACCAGACTAATAATGTGTAGTCTGCAGGGCCTGATTATCCAGGGGCTGTACTTAGAGTAAGGTAAGCTAGAAGGAGAAATTGGGCTTGGGAAAATGAACCAAATCATCCAATACAGAGATGACCAACGGTCCTAGGTAAGCACTAAAACGTGTACTCAACCAGTCCATATGAATTTGGGGTTGTTTATACCTTTACAGTTTTAACTCCTTTCTTCTTCCTCCACTGTGCCTTTCTCTGCATTTCTACAAACTTATATTGTTCCCCCTTGAGTCAACAATCCCCCCGAAACTAGATCGGTACGCCTGGTAAGCCAGGTGCCTGTTCCAAAGAGCTTAGGCAAGGAGATGGAATATCCAGCTTTGATTACTCATCCTAATGAGCTCACTCATTAGTATATGTAACAAATAATTACTGAGTGCTTAATTGTGAGCATAGCTGTCGACTAGAAACAAAGAGGTATAATCTATGGTTTATACCCTCAGGCAGCTTGCAGTCTATCTGGGAAACCAAGACATACACCCTTAAGCAAATAAATACAATTTAAGGTAATTCCTATTATCTCAGCGCTATGTGGATTTTAACCAGTCTCGTGCTAAAAGGAACCAGGTCCAGCTCATTCAGCGTGGTGCTAAGCAGAATCCAGCGTCTCCATTCAGCACTGAGAATCCCTCTCTCTCTGAAGCACTTAACTGCAGAAACTTTGACGTCCTCTGCAATTGATTATGCTGAATCCAATTAATCAACATGCAGAATAAAGACGGAGCTCCAAGGATAAACAACAAGGTCCTACCGTATAGCACAGGGAGCTATATTCAATATCCTGTGATAAACCATAATGGAAAAGAATATGAAAATGAATGTATATATATGTATAACTGAATCACTGCTGTACAGCAGAAATTAACACGTTGTAAATCAACTATACTTCAGTAAAGTTTTTAAGAATTATTTTTAATTTTTAATCATTGTTTAACCATTGAAATTCTAACATCAGAAAGATAAATATATTTCACTTCTGGAATGCTTGTACCAAAGGAAATAGCTCTAATTAAATGTACTGTTTATTTTTTCCACAAAGAATGTGTAATTTTCAGTGAATTATTACTTAGAATCAACTATAGCTATTAAGACTAATTACTTGTGGCAGCCAGAAATAGAGAACCCAATCTTTCATAGTATTAGAAATGTTCTCTCCTTGTTGAAAAGTTTTCCTGTTGGATTATTATTTTTATCACAGATGAAGATGTAAATTAGTATCCAAAAAACCCCACAATCTGCAGTACTTTACGAGACATCAAGTTTGGGAAACTAACATTAAAATCCCACAGAGTTCCATTTCTTTAAATTACGAAGTATATGTATTTATAGAAAGGAGCATCACACACGTTTTATTGAAAATAAAGATGGCCAGATCTTTTCGTGGGAAAAGCTAACTCTATGCTGTTTCTGAAAGAAGTGTTTAAAGATAAAGGCCTCTGCCCACCCCCAGAATAAAGTCTCCTGCTTTCTTCTCTGAATCTTCTAAATAATACCAAAATCTTCCTTTGAGTTTTTTTTAAAAAAAGGAAAGATAAATGTAATGTTGCAAAATCTTGATTGAATCTGTTGAATTTGGGCGATACATATAGGGGGGACTCGTGTGTGTGAAATTTTGAGAGAGAGTTAGAGAGAGAGAGAGAGAGAAGTCCTCTTGCCGAATAAGATCGGCACCTTCCCATCCTCCGACTCCTTTCTTTATCCAGGCAGTTGTCAACAGTAGCTGTACTTACCGTTTTGCTATTCACATCCATCTTCATTTTTTAAACGTTTTTTAACCCTTCATTAGTTGGTGTATTTCTTAACACTGAATCTTTATTTTATTTATTTATTTCGCCACGCCACGCAGCATGAGGGATCTTAGTTCCCCTACCAGGGAATTGAACCCACACCCTCTGCAGTGGAAGTGTGGAGTCTTAACCACTGGACCACCAAGGAAGTCCCTCATCTTCATTTTTTTACCCCAGGGATTTCTCTTACTTTCTTGGAATTCAGATGATGAATTTAAAAGGATGTTATAGGTTTTCAGCATTTCTAGGTACTTTGTAGTAGGAGAGATTTCAGGTAGTTCAATGCCTAACCCTATTTTTGGAAATGGAGGTTTTTGGCTGGGCTTTTGACATAGTTTTAATTGATTTTTAATATACAGGGAGGCAGTCTATAAAGTGACTATCTCCTTATCAAATATTAGCTTACAGATACATGTCATTGGTGCCCAAACAGTATAAGTGAATAACAATAACTCCTATCCTCCCGCTAAGAAAAAAAAATAATTCAAAGTATGTTTCCTACTTTAATAATCTTTGTATAAACAGGCTAACAGAGTGGGGTTTTGTTTTGTTTTTTTTTGGCATTACAAAATATTTTGCTCCAATTTTACCTCAAGAGCAGTGAGTGTACAGCACTTAGCTAAGTCAAGAGGACAAGAGCATCTTAAAGTATATAGAGTCTAAGAGGTTACAATGCATTATCTCATTTAACTCTCACAACAACCAAACAACACGGCATCTGGTACTGCCATCCTGCATTCACTGATGGAGAGAATGATGCCCAGGAAGGTGAAGGAACGTAGCAAGCCTTACACACTAATTGCCAGGGCCAGGATTTGAGCCTCTGCGGTTACACCATCCCATAGCATTTGTCCTCCAAAAGGCGAGGCTGTCTTCTCATAATGGTTATTAGTGTATTCATTTCCCAGGCGTAAAGCAGCTGAGCCTTAAAAGAAAAAAAGAAGGTATCAATAGCTTCAAAAATCCGAAGAAGAGAGTGGAGGGAGTGGACACTCTGTTTTAGACCAAAAAAAAAGTGGTAGTTGGTGGTGGAAAGATTAAATATGAAAGAAAAAAAAAATCACCTTCTCCAGGTTTAGGGAGGCGGTCTGTATCTGTATCTCCTCCTGTGCTCTTAGGAAAACATACCGCACACGTATTCTTCAGACAAACATGAGCACTCCTAATGGAAGCTCCTCTGTGGCTGGCGGGCTGTCCCGTTTCTGCACTGTCATTTTCATCCAAACAGTTAAATCTGGAGCCGGGTAGATATTAGTGGCTGGGTCAAAAAGACAGTTTTGCTATGAACTATTTATACTTAATTGACCTCTGTGTGTGTCTGTGTAGTTTTGCCAAGCATTTTAATAGTTTTCATTGAGTATTCTTTATTCTTTTTTGGGAAAAAAGCTATTCAGGGTGGGAATGGGAGTAGGACAGGGCATGAAATGCTGTGTCCCCTAAAGACTTTGGGCACTCTTCCCAAAGCAGAGGCAGAAGGGAGCACTGACCTCTGACTTGCAAATAATTTGAGATATTTTTCTTGTAGTTCACCACTGTTATTCTTTGGCTTTTAGACTCTCTGATTTAAATTCCAGTTCAGTCCTGATATAGTAGAACAATCAAGTATAATGTTTTTATTTGCGACTTAATCTAATAGCACATTTATTTGAATAATTCTTATCCAATACTTCAAAAAGTCTTTACTTTTATCATTAACAAGTAAAATATAGGCTATTGTCCAAAAATAGAAAGTACAAAAAATATAAAGAAACAAAACCACTTATATTCTATGATACCGAAAAAAAAAGTTTATTAATTTTAAGGTGTCTCACCTCTGCTCACAACCCTCAAATGAATTTTCATTCAGAGTAAAAAGCCAAAGTTGGTTGGTTTCTTTAATAGACTTAATTAATTAATAGACTTCATTTCTTTGTCCATGGTCACATAGCTGGCAAGTGGCAGAGTCAGACTTCAAATGGCAGTCCTGAGCCTATGCCTTTGATTATCCAGCTTTACTGTTTCTCAAATATATATTTGATAGATAATTTCTTTTGTAGTTTATACTCAAGTCACTCTAGACAATCACATAATTTGCAATATTTTTCCTTTTTTGATATTTTTACTTAATTTTATTTATTATTTTCTCGGTATGCCTTATAATGGAAATTTCTAGGAAAATGTTTAATAGTAAGGAGAGTAATAAACATCCTTATTGGTTTTTTTAACAGTATCATCTTTATTATTTTATTCTTAACTATGATGTTAGGTATATGTTTGTTATTTGCTTTTGCTGGGAATGAATGTTGAATTTTACCAAATGCTTTTTTAGTATCTGTTGAGATTATTTTTCTTCTCAAACCATTTTGTGTGGTAGATTGTATTATTAGTTTCTTCACATTGAACCATCCCTGCATTCCCGAAATAAAATCTCCTTGGTATGATATATTATTCTTCTAATATATTGCTGGATTTGATTTGCTAAAACAATTTAAGGTTTTTTATCTGTATTTATAAATGAGATTGGTGTGTAGCTGCCTTTTTTGTTCTGGGTTCCCGAGGTTTGGTAACAAGATTACACAAAGTTATAAACTGATTTGGAAAGCTTTATATATTTTGTTGTGTTCTGCAATGATTTATTTAGTATGAGAATTAATTTTTTTGTAAGTTTGAAAAAAGTTACCCATAAACTATACACCCATTTGAGCTTTCTGACTTTCTTGAACGTAGCTCTTGAGCAACTTGTTTAATATCTTCTATTGCTATTGATTCATTAGGGCATTTTTTAATTAATTTAATTTATGTTTTCTGGGAAAATTCAACTACATGCTGCCTATAAGAGGCGTACTAACTTGTAACAATTAGAAGACTGGCCCAATTCACCAGATCAACACAAAGTAAAAAGAAAATATATATCCCCAAATCAATACCAATCAAATTAAAATTCAAGGCTGGAAGAATTCATGGGCCACAGAACATGATATTCTGTTGATGAAGGACATCATCTTCTGGAATGAAATGGGTAACAGACATACATTTTAAGTCCTAAGTAACATAGCCATGACTTATATAAAACAAAACTTGTTCAAAGTATAAGTATGAATTGACAGAAAAAAAGTGATAGGAAACTTTAAGACATCTAACTCATTTCTTAACAGATTAAGTGGCAAAACATAAATGGGATAAGGAGGTTGAATACTTTTCTCATGTCTTCAGGTGAAGAGTAGACTGGTTGAGATGTCCTGTCTCCTGTTCTGTCTCCCAAGGGTCCAGCGAGCATTCACCTGATGCAGCTCACATCTACCAACCTGGGCTCCTCTGCCGGCTTCCCTAACTTGTTGACCCCATGGCGTACGTGAGAACTTCATCCGCAGCACTGCTATCAGGTGGCCTCCTTCTTGTCCCCATCCAGAGTCCTTCATCACCATCAGTCTCCCCTCTTCCCTAAGCAATTTCCAGCCATTTCTCTGGAAACAAAAATCTCTCAATGTTATGGGGAGAGAGCTAGGAAGATAGAGTTGGGAGGGTAGTTTGCAGGCTTCCTCAAAGAAGAAAACCCACTCAAAGGGGGCCAGAGACCCCTTTTTCCGACTGGTACAGTTTGGGGGTGACTGAACCAGAAGGAGACAAAGTCAACCATCGTCCTACCTTTTCTGGAAGCCACTTGACTCAGTGTCAGGAAATGAGAGAGGGGAGGCTCGTCTCCTTTTTAAATCAATTCTATCTCATTTTTAATGGAAATCCCTCCTAATTTCCCCGACACGAGATGAAGAAGGTGGCTGAAACCTACAAGATAACGTCCCCTCCGGCAAAGCTAATCAGGGCTTGGGAAGAGCAGTAAAGGATCAGAAAGGTTGTCAAGGACCTTCTCCCTTGCTGCCGTCAAGGCTCCTTACCGGGTTCCCAAAAGCTTCAGCAGCGGCCAAGGCTGCCACTCCTGGGAGAGCTCAGCCCTCTGCTAAGGAGGATTATGCCAAGAAAAAACCTCTACTCCCTTCCCAGACGAGGAGTTCCAGGTGGAGGGAGAAGGGGGAGAACAGAAAGGGAGAGGGCCTGTAAGTACAATAATTAACATGGGATGGTGTCATCCTTCCAGATGACTATTTCAAGGCTGCTGTCCAAACTGCAGGAAAAAAGGGAGGAGCAATTTCAATCCAGTAGAAGATCTTTCTCTGGTTCTCTTGTTTACAGCAAGTAGGTGTGTTACATAAGGGCCTGGCTCAATACTAGCCTCCTTTAGGAATCGGCTTTCTGGATCATTTAATTAAAGTACCAATATTACGATGAAAGACTCAGCAGATATGTGTGCCGTGCCGAGTACTGCTGGTGGTCGGCCTAGAACTAGTGAAGGCACAGGAGTGTCTGCCCCCAGCTCGCACGGGAGTCTGGCTCTACATCTGCTTGGGAACTTGGGGGCAGTGTCAGGTGAGCTGGAAAGCCTGAGTGGGAGCTCCAGGCTGAGCTCCTGGGGACTGAACCCCATGCCCTTGACATGTGCCTGTATTTGGGTGCCTGTGAAACTACCCTGGATGCCCAAGCAACACAGGGGAGCTTCCCGGGGTCAATGATGCATCGCACCTGCCAAGATGGACGTGCCACTTCCTCAGCCCACCTGTTCTCAGCCTCCAGGTGGGTCGGCTTTCCCAGGACTTACTCTGTGCACTTTTACTTCTCTGAATCCACTGGGTACAGGTGTCCATCCTCAGCGCTCCTGTAACCTGGATGATATCTGTGATTCTGGAACTAACGGCACTAAGATATCTTTTGAAAGAGACATACGTATCTATATTTCTATCTTCTTATAGTGTGTGCTTATATCCCCAAGCACGAATGTGAACCTATCTCCTTTCTGAAGGCTGCCTGGTGGTGGAGTACCCACCGCACCTGTATTCACAGACCACCCCACTTGTGTGGGTATCGTTCTTATAAAGCCCAGGCTCCAACAGTCTGTGGGTACTGGGAGTCCCCTTAACAGTAACGGCCCGGATTTCACAGGCTCTGATGGCTCCCCCAACACAGCGAGCACAGGATCTAAGTCCCCTGCCCCACTCTCCAAGAATCTGTGTCTCACAGGTGCCAACAGCCCTGCCCTTGTTCTGCTGGCTCCCCCCCCCAACTCCACTGATGGCCACAGTCTGCACCCCAAACAGAGAACACCTGGGTCCTCCGCAAGCACCCAGACACCCACAGAATGGAGGTAACAGCCCTCTCCTCCATCCTGGGTGACTCTGTCTCTCCCCCGAAGCAAAATGTTCCCGTCCCCTACTCACCGAGCATCCCCCCAAGCCCGAATCAGCTCCTACAGCTCGGCCTGTGGACCTTCTGGCCTGAAACTGAACACAGATTTACAAACCTAGGCTGGAAACAATTTTGGAGACAGATACCACCGCGGCCTCCTCACGTCAGCTTCTCGCCCGGCTACCTGTGCCTTCATCATCCTTCGGACGAAACCCCATGCAGAATGAAACTGCATGAAGCCACGCATGAGTTCACCGGTCAAGAGGGGATCCTAGCTCATCATGTCCAGATTAGGACCCAGGTAGTCCGAAAAATCCTTGGAGGGTAGGACCAAAACAAGCAGGCCCTCAGTTAAGTGAAGGAGGAGAAATATTCCTTTGGTGCATCTTCTTTCCTTGCATTTTGGGGCAGCTCCTTCAGGGACTATCATCAGGTTATCTCTTTAGTTCTGGAAATATGTGCATGTCAATGAATCCAGAATATTGGATTGATATTCCGTGTAGAAATGATCAGCAAAGAGGTGTCCATTCTGTTCTTCTAGCGATCTATAGAGTCAGGTCAGATCTTATTAAATTTATCAGCCAGATGATAGAGATAAAGGGTCTTTGATAATATGCGTCATGAAAATTCTAAAAAAAAATATGAAAGAGTTTTGCGAGCTATGACTGGTCCATGAACTTGGCAAGGGAAGGGGACCCTCTCCAGACAAGTCCCTGGGTTACCTGAAAAGAGACTGGCCTCTGGACTCTTATCCTGGCACTTCCCTTCCCTTCTGAGGGGTCTTGAGCAATTCACTTCACTCCCCTGGGTTTCCATTTTCTCATCTATAAACTGAAAAATCTTGATGGATTATTGCAAAAAATTGAAGAAGATTGAATAGGCACTCCATAATGGTAGCTCTTGGAGCCATTATTTGGTCTGGGAATATTTTCTGGAGAAGAACTATAGGAGCCATATGCTTATCACCATCTCCACGTCTGTCTTTGAAAGAAGACTTTCTCTCTCTTTCTTTCATGTACATATGTGCGCACACACGTGTGCACGCATGCACGAACACAAACACGCACACTTGGGTAAGACCATGGACTCTAGACCCAGACTGCCAGGCTTTGAGGCCTGGTCCCGCACACTCTCTCTCATGACCTCGGTCACTTTACCTAACTTCTGAATGTCCCTTTTCCTCATCTGTTAAATGGGGACTATTGTAGTTGATATGATAAGTAAATGAGTGAATATATTTAAACCATGAGAACAATGCCTAACACATAAAACAGTGTACATTGGTTTATTATTATTATTATTATTATTACTATCTATTATTCATTATTCCCCTGGCTGGGGGAGAGGGGGAGAACTCTAATTGTGTGAAATCTGAATTTCAGTTTTCACCTTCACCACTGACCTCTGTTCTGTAACCTTGTACACACTTCTTTCTTCTATGTACCCGTCTGCTTTTCATTCCAGAACAGCAGGCACAAGTGGGTCTGCTGGACACCTGTAACCTAATTACCTCTCAGGTCACACAAGGCTCACCTCTGCTAGCCGCTCAGCAAACCTTTTCCCAAAGAGATTATCCTCAAGCAGCTCAGAAACAGTCTCTCTGCCTCAGGTGGTCCCACAGAAGGAGAGGACCCCTCTATACAAGAGACCTGTCTATCAGAGTCAGCAAAGGAAGGGGGCGAGTGAACTTTCATGTTGCTGACACCCAGCCACCCGGGCAGAGTATCCCCACGTGAGGAGAGCTGGGTCTGCTTGACCAAGGAAGACGAGCTACGACCCACAGCAAGGGTGGATCAGACTGACCTCCCGCCTACCCAGTCCATCAGCAATCCATGAGCAACCGCGCCAGCGATGCTGGTCCCATCGCATGTCCACTTAGCAGGGCTCTTGGCAGGACACAAACACCAAGAGACACAGCCACCCAGGCCCCCTGGAAGGGTGGACCATTTTAATGGCAGCTGGGTGGCATGGACAGCGGTGACAGGTGGTGTGGGGCTGAGCCCCATGGGCAGACAGGAGGGAGTACTCTGGGGCCAGAGACAGTGGGGATGACAGGAAAGGCTGGTGGGTTGGACCTCCTCTCACCTTCATCTCTTCTCTGGGAGACCTGCCAAAGAAAGCAGAAAGAGAAATGCGTTTCCTTTGAGTTCTCTAAAGCAAGCGTTCTCCAGAAAAGAGAATTGATGAGACTGGTTAAAGTGGATTAACTATCTGATGTCCATCCACAGAGGTGTCTACTAATGGAAAGCTGAATCCATGGGACCGATTAATATTTATGAACAGTTGAACTAGGCAGAGGGGAAAAGGCTTTTATATTGGACAAGAAAGGGAAAGGTTGTATACTATAGATACTATAGAGTGGATTTGTTTGAATAAAGTTTCTGTTCTGATCACTGGGCAATCTTATAGAACAGGAATGTAGGACAGAGAAATCAAATCTGTATCTAGAAGTTATCAACTTTCCGCACAAGAATGTTGTTGGTGCCTATTTTTGTGGACCATTCCATCTTAAAAAATCAGACTTAAAAGTCTGATTTTGTGCAGCCAGTTGTGGTAGAAAAGGAACTCCGAAGGGTAAGCAAGTTTCCTACCAAAAAATCCAAGTTATTAAAACTACAATTAAGACCTGGAAAGAGTTACTGATTTTACTCCTTTCAATGAAAGGAAATTTACACGCAGGAGAGGAATTACAGATAGGGGCAAGTTCTGAGACAGGAACTCTAATTACAGCAGGGCAAGATGAGTCTGCTTCGGGAACTTTCTGAAAGGTTAAATAGGAAAGCTGAGGGTCAAAATCATACTGTGATGAGAATAAATAGAGAAAATGGGTTTGCAAAGAACTAAGCTGGGTAATCACGAAAGAAAAGACAAGGACAAAGAAGAAAACCTGAAGACCCAAGTAAACAGCAGAAACTCAGCCCTTAAAAGATGCTGAACGTAGTATATAAAACACTCAGAAGGTGTGGAATGATAAGTCCGAAGCCCAAACTCAATTACCATCATCACGCAAACGAACAACAGAATGCTTAGCAAACATAAACGACTTCGCAGAAACAGACTCACAGACGTAGAGAACAGACCTGTGGTTGCCGGGCAGGGGGGTGGGGAGGGATGGACTGGGAGTTTGGGATTAGCAGATGCAAAGGATTATATATAGGATGGATAAACAACAAGGTCCTACTGTAGAGCACAGGGAACTATATTCAATATCCTGCGATACACCATAATGGAAATGAATATTAAAAAAGAAAGTATATATATCTATATATAGATATATAGACATATCTATCTCTGAATCACTTTGCTGTACAGCAGGAATTAACACAACATTGTCAATCAACTATATTTCAATAAAATGAATTAAAAAAATAAATAAATAAATGACTTCGCATGTGACTAATACTACTTCTCTCAGGTAGCTTGCTCTGTAGAGCAAAGGCTGATAATCACCCCATCTCAAGGGTTTTCAGCCCGTTTAAGTGAGCCCTACGAGTAGGAGACACAGCCATGATTATTGACCATTGTTATCTTTCAAGGAGAAGCAAACTGACGTTAAGCATTAGAGTTTGTTAGCACTCTCCGTTGCAGATGACAAAATGCTGGGAGGAATTCTCCTGAGGACATAGAGCAATGCTTGCAAATGTGTGCAGGTAAGTGTTGCCTATCTGATCACTCTGGACCGGGAAATGCTTCTTAGCAGATCGTGGCATGAATTCTTTTTCCAAGTTGAAAACACGAATATTACTGTTACCAGCTCAGAGCAGGGAGACAGCAGGCACCGCGGGCGAGACAGGCACGGCAACTCTTACAGGAAGAAATAGAAATCATCTAGCAACACACATTTACTGAAGAGTGCTAGGCGTCAGGAGCAATGGTATCACGACGGCTGATAAAGACTTTCAGAAGTATGTCTTCCGTGAATTCACACATTTCCAAGAGGCGGATATTGTTAGCCGTCTTCATTCATGGGCAAAAATGAGATTCAGAGAGGTTAATTGAACTGGAGATCTCCTGATTTCTAGTTTTAGATCCTTCCTGTGTACTTTCTGGGTTTAAATTATGGCTGCATCACTTCTTAGCCGAGTTAGTTGAAGAAGTTATCTAGCCTCTGTATTGTCAGTTGTGACTGGAAATACTAATCTCGACCGCATAAGATGGTTGTAGGACTCAATGAGAGAACGTGTATAGAAATGCCAGACATGGTGCCTGGCACATATTAGGTGCTCAGCAAAGGTTGGTGTCTCTCCCTTCCCTTTACTGATGCACACTGGTGAATGGAGCCGGCTGTCCAGCCTGGATGGTGCAACACAGCAGAAACAGCATAGAGCGATGCCCCAGGGAGATGCAAGATGGCCCACCGACCAGGGACCAGGGTCCGGCATGAGTCCCCAGGCTTGGGGGGTGGGGGGCTGTGTAGGTCTGGGAGGTACAGGGACTGGAGCAGAGCCTCCAAGGAGGAAAGGGATTTGCGTGGGTGGAGAGATGGGCGAGGGTTGAGCAGGCAGAGAACAAAAGCACCAAGGCAGGAAGGTGGTGGATGTGTGTGAAGGACACGGAGTTGCTAACCAGTTGGCTGAACAGTGAGCTAAGGCTGGGGAGGAGAGGTGGCTGAGGCTCCCGTGTGGGCATCTTCCACGCTCGAGGATTTCAACTCAATCCTACAAGAGAAGGGGAACTAGTAAAGGTCTGTCAACTTGGAGTCGTCTATAAAGATTAATCCGGTGCCAGTGTGTAGAATGGACTGTCAGGGAAAAGGTGAAAAAAAACAAGGAATTTTTCTATTTTATACACACACACAGCCTTTTTTATTACAAAATATTTATAATCTACTTAATCCCCTTCTAAATGGCTTGGGCATTCATTTGCCTCTTGCAATCGATTACAGAGGTTTCAAACAGCTGTGTTTTTGCTTTTGTGACATATTATGGTCATATCTAAAAGTCATCTGATGTTAAATCAAGAATAAAACTTTCAATTTTATCATTGCTCCTATGGTAAAATAGAATCTACTTTAAGGCAATTCACTTTGTCATAAACTTTCCAGGAATAAAACTTGATAGAAAGCAGAAACTCGCTGCATATGACAATAATTAACTCTATACTCAACAAGTATAAAAGAATAACCGTAGGGATAGGTAATTTAGAAGGGAAAAAAAAACAGACTTAAACGTGTCAAGAAATCATACTGAAGTTTGCTACCCATGATCTACTGAGATATGAGATTATGTTATTTGAGAAAAAGCAAAATCCAGTAAATACCCAAATTAGGAAATGAATTGTATTTTCAAAATACAGCCTGGAAGTCCAAGATCAAGGTGTCAGCAGGTTCGATTTCTCCCAGGGCCTCTCTCCTTGGCTTGCAGACAGCCGCCTTCTCACTGTATCCTCATGTGGCCTATCTTCTAGTGCATGGGCATCTCTGGTCTCTCTCTGTCCCTCTTCCTTTAAGGACAAACCTATCGGATTAGGGCCCCATCCTTATGACCTTATTTAACATTAATCGTCTCCTGAAAGGCCCCATCTCCACACACAGTCACGTTCTGAGGTTCTGGGGGTTAGGACGACGGCTGCAGCATGGTTGTCCGCACAGCTGGAGATACAACAGGGGAGCAGGAAGGATCTGTTAATGATGTGTACGTGCTGGGCCTTGCCCACAGCCCAAGCTCAGGGTCAAGGGCACTCAGGAGCCGGAAGCCCAGCACCCGGCTCCTGCAAGTGTAAATAAGCATTCCTCTGAACCCTGGTGGCTTCCTTGGAGGTATTTTGGGAAAGGGAATTGAGTATTCCCTCTGCCCCAGCTCCCTGTTGCCAAAAAAGCATGTGATGGAAAAACCCACCTGGGCTGCGGACAGCGTGAGGGTGGGCGAGCTCTCTCCGACTGCGAGCTGATTTACATTGTGGTTGGTTCCTGCAGTGACGGAGCTTCTCCTCGGCGATTGGTATGATCCGGAGGTTGGCGTCGTTAGGGAGAGGTTTCCATGATGACTTCAGAAAATAGAAAATGACTGTAAACAAGATGGTATTCGGCTGTTTTTAATTTTATTCAGCTCATGATATCCCGGTCAAATGAAAACCTTGACATTTGGGGCAGGAAGCACGTGGCAGGTGGGAGTGGGTACACTCCAGGCAGGGCTGCAACACCGAGTGAAAGTCCCTCAGGGTGGCCCAGGAGGGAGGCACACGGGAGGGATCTTCAGAAATCAACCATGGTGACTTCCTCTTCCCGACACAGTTCTCTCCTCCGTAAACACCCTCCTTTGCTAGTTGATAAAGAGACAGGAACAGAGGCTCGGGGCACGGGGAGTGGACTCCACGGGAACAGACACCAGTGGCGGCAGCAGCCTTCTGGGTGGAGCAAAGTGCACTGTCCCTGCTCTGGGGCCCTGGGTCGTGATGTCAGAGGGACCCAAGGCCTTGACGTCTCTGAGGCCAGGCCGTCCTGCTCAGGCAAAGCTCCAAGCAGTTCTCCAGATGGTTCAGGAAAAGGCAAGGAGCTTTCCCGAGTTGCTCCATACCTGGCCTGAAAAAGCAGTCCTCCGCAACTTGAACGGCAAAGAATTTAGAGTCTTGGTCCCTAATCTACGCTCAAGTTGAAAGAGCTTTGAGCATCACATGTATCCCACTGGAATCCTGTCCTCTATTTGAAAAACAGTGAAGTGAAAAATGCGTAACAGAGAAATCGTAGAACCGTGCCGTGGCTGAGAGGATGGGTTTGGGTCACGTGACCTGGGTCTAAATCCAGGCTCTGACACACACCTGTGACCTTGGACGAGGGAAGGAACCTGTCTGTGAGTGATGAAAGCGGCTACCTCCTGGTGATGTCGTGAGAAACACACACAAGGTCCTGGAACAGTGACAGGCACGTGGGACAAAGAGAGCTTGTGATCGCGATGACTGAACAAAGGTTCTTTTGGAAATCTCACTGGGTTAGGGGAGAGGGTGTGGGAGGAGAGAAAGAGAGAGAGAGAGGCTGTGTACACCTACGTAGGAATGGTACCAAGCGAGGGACAGGCAAACCGGTTCTTAAGAAACATTGCTGTAAACACTATGCAATATTAAACATCCCTTTCCAAGTGTGGGCCCATGGCGTAGTTGACAGACAACACGTTGTTTTCCTCTCTCAATAGAATAGGTTCTACTTCCCTCTCTCTGAGACTCTACGGTCTGGAAAAATCCAGGAAACACCTTTTCAGGCCCTGCCTGGTCTCACCTTCCTCTTTTCTCCATCCTGAAAACTGTCCCTGGCTTAGAGCAATCAGCCACCTGCCCCAGCTCCTCCGGGTCAGTCTTGCCATCAGCAGAAATCTTTCCTCTGCCCAGCAGGGGCCTCAAAACTTCTTGGAGTTTGGGCCTTCGAGAAGTCCTCTGGTGTGTGTCTTACAAAGATACTTGCAGATTTGAAAGAGATGTCCCTTCCTGACTCGGGAAAGGGAGGCTTGAAATGAAGGTCGGCAGGAAGGAGGGAGCTAGAAAGTATAAGGAAGAGAAAAGAAGGAAGGAAAAGAGGATGGGAGGGAAAGACAGAGAGAGAGGAAGAAAAGAAGAGAAGCTACATTTTCAAAGTTTGCTGCTAAGGAAGAAAAAACAAAAAAGCAGGGAAGTGAGCCTTTTCATGAAAGAGATGTAAAAATACGTGGTGGTGTGATGAATTGGGCAATTGGGATTGACATGTATACACTGATGTGTATAAAATTGATGACTAATAAGAACCTGCTGTATTTTTTTAAAAAAATGAACATTCGCAAGAACCAGGATAAATTGAATATGCAGAAAAAGAGACAACTAGAATGTTCCATGCAGCAGGACAGCACATTGTAAACCTGATATGATTACCACAATGTTAAAACCAAATAAAAACCGAGGCAGGAAAAAAATGACTTGACAGAAATATTTCCAAAGTGTCAGCAGCGGTGGTCTTTGGGAGGTTGGGGGGAATTTCATTCTTCTTTTTATATAACACAAAGAATGACTAGATAGATTTCAAAGAGATAACTGGCTGCATCGATTGCCTTCCACCTGGTTATATTTCTACCACTGCACTGATCACTTACCGAAAGTATGTTTCTTATCTCTCACATCCCCCCAAACTAGAAAGTCTCTAAGAGCAAACACCATGTCTTATTCATGGTTGAACCCCCAGGATCTACCATAGTCCCTGGAACAGGGTAAGATGTCCATCAATACTGCCTCATTGAAGCTGACCCTCCTAACGAAACCTTCTCGTGGTTCCCCTCTGAATCTAGTCCAACCCCCTAGCCTGACTCTCCAGGACACCCAAAGGCTGGTTGGAACGTGCCTTGGCCGCGTTATCTCCCCCTGCGCCCCGCCCGGCCCCAGGGCCGCTGTGCTGAGAACTCCCCGCCCCCAAGTGTCCCTCCTTTTCTGGCCATGCCCAAAGCACCCTCCCATCTTCCGGTGTCCTAATTTAATCCTGTTTCTCCTGCAAGTACCAGCTCCCACCCCAGCTGCTCTTGAAGCCTGCCCACCACCATACTCAGTGAGGGCCACACTCCTTCGATGTTTCTGGAACTTCTGTGCACGTGTCTTACTTCCCTAATTCAACTTAAAAACAGCCCCAAGCCCTGTGGTTCGCAGGCCCTGAGACCACCTGCAACACCCACCCACCAGTGTCTCGTACGTAGACCCTCGCAGTGAGAGCCGCTGATGGAGGAATGCTGGCTGGGATGAGGGGACGGTGCTGGGTGTCCCCGTTTGCGGTACTGAGAAACGGGTCCATTTCTCACACAGGCTGCTTTGAGGGAGGCCCCTGAACCTAAAAGGGAGAGGTTAGGTCCCCTCAGCCCTTTCCTGGCTGCCCTGCCCCTGCGTCCTTATTTCCTGCCACAGGACACAGATGGGGGGATGACCAGAGGCCCTGCCACACCTCGAAGAAGGACAAGGACAGGCCCTGGTAAACAAAGGACCCCACGCGCTTCAGCCAGCATTCCGGTCCTCAGAACTACTCACCACACAGCCTCGGGAAACTCCAGCGTCTGCTGAATCTGTAGGCCAACTGCTAACGTCCACCAGAAAGCATTAGGAACAAAAAGATCGGGTTTGTTTTCCTTTTAATTATAAACTTCCAATGACTCCACCGTGAATAGCATCCAAGACATTCTAGACCTTACAATGTTTTTATCCAAATCTGCCTCTCATTAATCAGATACCATCCAAAGCCAGCCTGTACCTTTTGCTCATGTAGAAAGCAGTGGAAAATCCCTCACTAAATGCGTAAATAAATTCATCCACTTGAGATGGCTGTACATTTCATCTTACGTGTTCTTCGGATTTACTAATCAGTGAGGTCGTGGGCATCCAAGAGTGACTTTACCCCATCCTGTTTGGACAGAATGACTGGTGTCCCAGGGCCGTGGCTTGAGCCAGCACCAAAGAATGCAGAGCACCTGGCAGGAGAACAAACCCCCTCCGGCCTCAAGGGCCCGTGGTGACATCACTGACTCACCTCTTCTCGGTGTCTCTCCTCCCTCCGCGGAGGTGATGTCAACAGTGGCCCTTCCCGGCCTGGAAGACGGAACTTGCCATGTGGAGGAGAGTTGGCCGAGGACAGGTAAATGGGACTTTTTTGGAGTGAACTGAGGGAAGCTGGGCTTGCAGCTGGGCTCAGAGCAGGAAGCAGGGTGGGCATATGGCGTGAGCTCCCCAGGGCCTCTGAGCTGCTTGGAAGGCAGTGGGTTCTCAGTTCTAGAACCTGGGCCTGCAGTCGTCCCCACTGTATGCAGATCAGGGCCAGTTCCTCACCCTCCGCCTTCGAGTGTTACAAAAATGGGGCATGGCCTCCGCTTAACTAGAGAGAGGCCTGGGCTGTGGCTCATTCTAACTCATATGAGAAGCTGCAGCTCTTCTGCTGGGGCCCGGACCACCTGTCTCCCAGGTGCTGAGCCTTCCCTGTGTCTATCGGGACAGACTCAAAGCCAAGGGACCTAAGAGAGCAAACTTGAGATTTTAAAACTGGACGGTGGTGAGGATGAACCTCCGCAGGACTGCCTCTTCCCCCCGCTCCCACTGGCCTCTCTCACCCCCAACAGGCAGCTTTTATCTTCCTGAAATGTCCAAGCTGTTTGTCACCCCCTGAGAGTACCTTGCCCACCGAGCTTCTGGACTGGGGGCTGAGTGGCAGGAAATTAAAGGGACGAAAAGAACCAGATTCCTAATCTTACTTCCCTGAGCAGAGACATGGAATCTCTGTGTGTATGTGAATGGGACACGCATACTCAGTTATTTACTGTTAAAATTGCTAAGAGCAAAATCACTGCGGGAGGAATTGCACTCGCTGGGGTTTCTTTCATCAGAGATACCTAATCTGGAGCCAGCCCTCTGTGCCCTGACCCTCAGCCCACTCTCTTCTCCACATCCCCCAAGATCTGTTTTGTGGCTCCTGGAGAAGGAAGAAATGTTTGCAACTTAATCTACCTGGTACCCTTCCAGAATTCTGCAGCTGTCCACTTGGAACGGGAAGGAAGCCCCGCTGAATGCCATGAAGCCCTCCTGTGCCACCCGGATACTCCTGTGAGGGCGGCCACCATGAAGGTGTTGTCACCCATTTGTCAAGGGCCAACAGCGTGCAGGGCAGAACGGACAGACTGGATGTATTGCCCACCCCATGGGCTGACAGTCAAAACGCCTTAGGTGTCCCTGGGGACATTTCCAATTCAGTTGACATTTTAAAGGAAAAAAAATACTCCCAGACAACCATCTCCTGTTCTTCTTCTCCTCCTTTCTCTCTCTTTGATAATGGAACCAACCCTTGAAGATGTCGGTAGGGCTGCTTGGGGACAAAGGCCACAGACCCCACGTCTATACCGCAGGGCTGGGTTCGTCCTTGAAACTGTGTCAACTGGAGATCCCATTGTAGCCAGACCTCTCTTCGCTTCCAGGCAAGGCCTGTAAAGGTCTCTGGCTTTCTCCTGGATCCCGGGTCGTTCTAGGTCGATCCGACCCAGGCTGAAGACAGGTTGAGTCTTTCCCTCAACAGCCTTGGGGAAACCTGCCCTTTTCCACTGGGAAACGGGAGCTACAGAGACCTGCCTACCCCTGGGATCCTACCCGGTGCCTGGCATCCCGCAGGTTGGCCTGGGCACCTCCCAGCCTGGTCTAACCCTGAGTGAGCTGGCACTGGCTGACCAGCCTAGCCTCAGCTAGCATCCTTGTTGGGCTTGGCCTCTGTCAAGGAGGCAGGAGCCTGAGGAACCAGAAGGTTAGGCAACAGCTTTCTAAGGGCAAATTCCTGTCCAGCGCCTGGTATCTGGGTTCTGAGCCAAGCATGGGCGGCTCTGTTTCTGCTGATTCCTGGTGATGATTGCATGCTGCTTACTGGTTCTCTAGGCCAGGGGTCCCCAACCCCTGGGCCGTGGACCAGTACCGGTCCATGGCCTGTTAGGAACTGGGCTGCATAGCAGGCGAGAGAGCAAAGCTTCATCTTCCGCTTCCCATCACTCCCCATCACTCGCATTACTGCCTGAGCCATCCCCCCCCGCCCCCCTGCCACCCCCAAGCCCGTCCGTGGAAAAATTGTCTTCCACGAAACCCACCCCTGGTGCCGAAAAGGTTGGGGACCGCTGCTCTAGGCTTACCTGGATATTCCTTCCCAGAAGAAGGCTGTCAGTCAAGGGGCCTGAGAGCTGCTGGCCCAGATTAGGTATCATATGCAAACACTCCCATTCTCAGAAGATACTAAAGCCCTTCAGAGCCAAACCGGAGTTCTGTTAGCCTTTCCTCTGGGCCCAGCTTAGTTGTCTCGGCCAGGTGTTGTTTAGACACCTCCAATAAGCAAGTGCTTGACATCAGGGTAGCCTAAGTGTCAGAGGGGCAGGGCACGGGGTAAGGTTTGAGGCCGGGACTTCTAATGAGCAGACAAGAGCCTTCTCTGTGACCCCGACAGCTTTGCTCAGTTTCACCCTGCCCCCCCATTTCTCAGCTCACCCCCTGAGAGTTGTGCCTGATGATTTTTACACGTGGGTTAGAAATGTATGAAAGACAGTCTGAATCTCTTGCCCTCTTCTCTCAGCAAAGCTGATAGCAGAGGCCGAAGCAAGTTGCTGTTATTCTAGCTGCGTGAGCTAAGGAAAGCCTGCGCCGGTCCCAGTTTTTACCTGGGATTCTAGAACCTGCCAGGGACAAACCCAGCACAATCAGTAGCACACCCTTTGGCTCTCATGAGTGACAGCGGGACAGTGGGTCATCCTGTGTACAGAGGACATTAGGCTCCTTCCAGCTGTGTCGTTTCAGGATGCGCAGAGAGCCTGGCGAGGCTGCAGACGTGGGGGGATGACGAAGGGAAGTGGCTTGTCTGCGCTCCCTCGGTGACTCAGTAGCAGGACGACTTAAGAGGATCCAGGAGCTTTGAGTAACTGGCTACTCACCCCTGACCCCGCCTTGCTGACGGGAGGAGAAAGGACAGGAACCAGTTGGTCAACAGCACTCGGTGGGATGCCAAGATGTGAACAAACTGTGGGAAGGAGACTGAGACAGAAAATAACTGGAAGACACAAGGAATCCCTAAAAGTATGTTGGTTGAGGAGAGAGTGCCCTCGTGCCCACACATGTCAAGTGGCTTTAGAAGACTTACAAAGGGGCGGGCCCGTGTGGAGCTGGGTACCCGAAGTGGATGGTGATGATGGGGTATGAGCGCCCACGGGGACGACGGGAGGGGGAAGGAGTGACGGCAGGAGAATCCGGGTGACTTGGGGAGACACGGGGCCCTCCTGGCGCTGTGCGCACGGAAGGCCCCTAGACGGACACCTCCAGCCCTAGCCCGGGGTGACTTAGCGAGGTGATGCTGAGCTGGCTTCTGGAAGAGGAAGTCTGACCAGGAGGAAGGCGGAACACAGGCTGGCTGGGGCCCAGCGTGAACGCGGGGGGTGTGAAGACAAGCCCGCCTGGGGCAGAGGGGCTGGGGTTGTGGGGGGAGGACTGACAGACATGGAAGAAAAAGAAACAAAGAATGTCTGCCCGGCATCCTCATTGTTTTGGTTTTACGGGAAACATGGTGAAACTCTTTCTTACAAGTGGCGATTATAGACGATGGGGGTGGGAGAGAAACCACAGTGTTGTTTTTTTTTTAGGATCGAAAAACTGTTCTCCCCAAACTAAACAAAGTTAGATTGAGAAATGCAACGTGGTACCTTGGGGACCCGGTGCTGCCCTGATGCTCCCCGCAGGCGCCGGCCTCAGACTCTCCGGGCCGCCTGGGGAGGAGAGGGGACACTTGGACTTTTCAAGATCCAAACAGTTATGGCTCTCTTTTGGCAAAATAGTCTCTGTCGCCTCCTGTAATGACACTTGAGTCCTTTGGGGTAGCACCTTTTGCGGCCTCAGCAGCACAGGGGAGTGGATGCCCCTCCTCCCCGCCCCTGACCTGCCCAGGGATCAGACCCCTCCTAAGAGCCGGTGACAGCGGTGCGGTCCCCCTGCATTTACTGCCCCTGGGGTAGTGGCTGCTGTGTGACCTACAAGGTGATCTCCCTGGGATGCCAGAGCTGTAGCATCATGAAAGAAACATAGGGATCCCCAAAGGACAAGACTAAACACTGCCTTCAAAACGGGTCAGGAGGAAAAGTGGGTGCTGGGGGCCTCTTCAGTGATTTGATTCAATGAAGCCATTCATTTCAAAGCTGCCCTTTTTTTAAAAAAAAAAAAAAAACCAAAAAGGTGGGAGTCACTGAACCTTCTTCAGCAAACTGCAGTGATTTTTAAGTGAATAAAAAAAGTCAGCAGCCCTACCCACATGCTCGTCTGTCAGAAACGATGCATCTATGGTGGGAAATAGCCTGCAGCCCGGAAAACAACTCACTGCAGCAGCGCAAGTGCTTGTTGTGGGCTCACACTTTTATTGACGTGAAACTCTTGCTGTCAACCATCTGATTTTTGTTAACTCCTGGGTCTGAATCTGGTCAGGTCCTGCTCCTGCACACCCCTTTAATTAGCATGATATCTCGGATTATTTTTCAATTGAAGTGGCCTGGCTTCTGTGTCTTATCTGTGCAGCTAGAGGTCTTAGGGGTGAGATTTTATCTGGGGCTCTGCCCTGGCCCCTCTCTCCCAGGACCCTGCAGGGGGCTGAGGATCGAAGCCTCCCGTGGAAATCTGGGTCCAGAGTGTGGGACAGGGAGTCCTGAGGGCTGGGGGGCTCCTGCTTCCCACTCTGGAACTTGGGAGTTGCCGTAGGGTGGGCGAGAACCCAGGCCCCGCTGCTGCTGGCCGTGCAGAGCGGGGACAGTTCCCATCCTCAGCGGGAGGGCTTCGCCGTCTCACACAAGGGTCAGGGGCTGCCTACGGGGCTTGAACCTTTCAACTGTGGGAAGGAGGTGTCCAGGCTTGGATCCTGGCTTCGGCAGTCCGTGCTCGTGACGCTAGTCTCTGCTGGGTGAGGGCTGCATCCCAGCACAAGTGTAACTTTTTCCACGGAGCCTAGGTCTCACCGGAGCATCTCCTCCCACCCCGCCCCACCAAGCCAAATGGAGCAGTGACATAGGGCAACGTGCCTCGCAGCTTCTTAAAGACCGGGGCCAAGCCCACGTAAAGTCTTCCAGTTGTTCACCTTCACAGAGGCAAGTGGTTTATTTCAAATTCCATTTTGTTCATTGGTAGCTTTTCCTGAACAGTCTCCAAAAGCGGCTCTGCAAAAGCGACTTACAGAGTGGCTGACCAGTGCGCTGGTCGCCAGAAAGGATCACGTGTGTAAGAACTGCCAAACAGACAGAAGACAACTGTTCTCAGCGAGGCAAGGGGCGCGGGGCTGAGGACCAGGAGTCGGGAGGCGTGTAGCTGCTACTAGCGAGAAGTTGCATAAAGGGACTTCTCAACTGTCTCTCCTTTCCCAAGGCTAAACAGTAGCTTCTACCCTGAATCTCGGTCACGGTCATCATCTGTCAGAGTGGCCAGCATTAGACACTCAGTGAGTGTGGATCAGGTTAAGAATTGCTTGAAAGTGAAAAGAGGAATTATTTAACAAATGGTGTTGGAACCATTGGCTAGCCATTTGGAAAAATAAATTAAACTTGAGCTGATTCTTACCTTACTCTTTACTCCCAGGAAATTCCCTATGGATAAAAACCTTAAAGATAAAATTTGAAACCACAGATTTAAAAAAATCATGGGTGTGTTTATTGATCATCTCTGTATGGGGAAGTCCTTTTTAGCGAGAAAGCCATAGATTTAAAAGTCATAAATTTCATACCATAAAAGAATACATACTTTTGTGTGGCAAAGCTACCTTTAAAAAAATGACAAAACAGGGAAAATATTTGCAAAGTATATGAGAGACATAATTTCTTTAAATTACAAAGAGCTAGTACAAATAGAGAAAAAGCAGAATAATGCAATAAAAAATTGGCAAAGAATATGAATGGACGGTTTATAGAAAAAGTAATACAAACGTCTGATAAGCACTTTCACCAGAAACTAAAAGACACAGCTCCAAGGGATAACAGGATGCCATTTTTCACCTAATTGTCAAAGACTGTAAAGTTTTATAATAATTAGTGCCTGTGAAGAAGATCTGTGGACAAACAGGCATTTGCAAATATTTATGTGAGAACTGTCAACTGGTGGTCATTTTGCCAATATTAAGATTCTTCCAAGAGCAATTTAGCAATATCAATCATAATATTTAATGTCCATAATCTTTGATCCAGGAACTTCACTGCCTGAATTTAGCCTTACAACTACATTGGCAAAATTAGCCTAGACATATAGGACAAGGATGTCCGTGACAGCATTGTTTGGAAGAGCAGAAAAGCTGGACTCTGACTAAATGTCATTGAGACTGGCTAGAAAATGGAACTCTAAGAAGCAGTTTTTTAAAACGTTAAAAGTTGGTTGGTAGATCTTGATATAGAGGCCCTCTGATTTTTTAATAAGCAGGGAAAGAAGGCAAGGCTCTGGGTAACGTATTTAGGGATATCTTAAGTTTTTAAATTGTGCGCCTTACTAGCTAAAACTTTTGAACACAATGTCCAACATATTTGTTGCTTGATTTATACGTATATGAACAGATACAAAAATAGCATAAAAGGAGTGAATTAAAGCAAAGAAATATAAGCTCTAATATTTTTTCTGCCATCCTGAATTGTTTCAGGGACCCCCTTAGGTGTGTGCACTTAGAATGGAGTGAGTATATCATGTGGCAATTTAAAAATATATCTTCTAATTCTTTGACCCTCCTTGCATTGGGAGGTGTGGTCTATGCCTCGTTCCCTTCAAACAGGACAGGCTTTTGTGATTGTTTTGGCCACCAGGGTACGGCAGAAATGACAGTATGTGATTCTGAGTCTAGATGATGGAACACTGGTGAGTAGTTAGTTTTTAGTTTTCTGGGATGCAAAACCAAAAGAAGGGAAAGGAATGGCCAGCCCTGATGCTGATACTTGTGTAGTGCTTTAGACTTTGTTTAGACAGCACTTCCGCTGCTATGAATAGTAGTTGCAGAAATGATGAACACAGCTAAGACAGACATGCGCTACTTGGAGAATTAGAACTAGGAGAGGCCAGATAATATTTGCTGTTGTATGAGGAGTAAAATTATAGTGTTCCATGTGATTAATCATTGCAGAGACTCATATCATTGCCAGTATCCATTTATGCCATTTGCTAGGAAAAACTGGGACCTGATGCCTTCCTTCTCCAGCCCGCCCTCCCTCCCTTCCTTCCTTTTCTTAATATTTTTAACCACCTGCTACATGCCAGACACTGTAAGATTAATATCTCACATTTATATGTACACCCACCTATTATTTCCACATATCTCTGATTTTTCACTGTAACCAGGGATTTACTTCTAGTTATAAAGGATGGTTTACCTTAGATTTCTTGCCATAAAGCTCTTCCCCTTTATATGACTTCATATGTTCTACACTTGGCTTAAAAGTCACATTTTATTAAATCTTTCTAAAGACCTGCCCAAAATGCAGTTAACTAACAAGATGACTACTTCACTCCTCAATCTGTGGTCCATTGAGATGATAGATGGACAGATCGATGGATGAAAGGATGATGGGTGGATGGGTGAATAGATGATGGAGGGATGGAGGGATGGGTGGGTGAATAGGTGAATAGATGGACGGATAGATAGATAGATGAATAGTTCCTCACTCTCTCACACTTGGAAGAGGAAGGGAAGAAGTCAGGGTAAAATAGTGGTTTCAGCACTATGTCTCATTGTCCTAGTATCCACTTCAAATTGGAGGGAACTGTCAAACCAATCATCCAGAAAAAAAACAAGAGCTGTCTCAACTTTGTCATTCAAATAAATGTCCATTTTGACTATTGTCTCTTTTTAAAGAACATGGAGCTCATGACATTTTGCATCATGGCTAGCATACCATGGCCATTTAGTAGATGTTATAGGCTAAATTGCGCACCACCCCACCGCCAAATTTATATATCGAAGTCTTAACCCTCAGTACCTCAGAATATGACTGTATTTGAAGATGAAGTTTCAAAAGAGGTAATTAAGTTAAAATGAGTTCATTTGGGTGGGCCCTAAACCAATATGACTAGTGTCTTCATAAGAAGAGGAAATTAGGACACAGACCCACACAGACGGAAGACCATGTAGAGACACAGGGAGGAGACGGCCGTCTACAAGCCAAGGAGAGAAGCTTCAGAAGGAACCAACCCTGCCGACACCTTGATTTTAAACTTCTGGTCTCTAGAATTGTAAGTAAATTTCTGCTGTTTAAGCTGCTTAGTCTGTGGTACTTTTTAATAGGAGCCCTAACAAGCTAATACAGTAGATATTTTTTTAAATCAACTTTGGTTCAGTCTGTCTAAACACAAGGACAGTGTCAGCAATAAATACTTACATTCACGTGGGCAGGCAGCATGGTGTGGTGTTTCTACACTTGCCTGGTCTGGGCCAGGGTTCAACGTGCTCCATCACTTACTAGCAACGTGGCCTTGGAAAAATGACCTAATCTCTTTGTGCCTCCGTTTACATAAATGTAAACTAGGGTAATAGGACATATCTCACAAAGCTGTTATGAGAATGAAATGAATTCGTGTTTTAAAGCACTTAGAATAGCGCTTAACACATTGTGATTGATAAACAAATATGAAATAAAGAGGTTGGAAAGGATGATGGAATCTGGTTTATAAAATTCTTTTAAATTCTAACACTTTTTTTAAAGCCCCTTTTTTTTAAATAAAAAGTTTGTTTTATTTTATTATTTATCAATTTTTTTTCGGCAGCACCCTGTGGCCTGTGGGATCTTAGTTCCCCGCCCAGAGATCCAACCTGCACCCCCTGCATTGGAAGCACAGAGTCTTAAGTGCTGGACCACCAGGGAAGTCCCTCTAACACATTTTTAAAATTCTAACAATAGAGGCTTCTAGATACAGAGAGGAAATAGCTCTTAACAGCATTCCAAGTTTTCAGCTATATGTGGAGTTTGGGTTTATGTTAGGATGAATGTCTACCATCAATGAACATGCTCTGTAGAGGACAATGGTAACTCCCAGGCACCTTGACAGCTGTGATTGTGAACCATTTCCGGTGAGTATTTTAACACTTGCTAAATATTTGAAAATTTCTGGCTTTCCCACCAACATTCATTGCAACGGGAACTATGAAACAGGGAGTCCAACATTTCTGCTGAAAAGGTTCACAGGTGCTATTTGCACATGACTTACTGCAAAACTGTAGTAAACACTACTTCATTTCTATTGGTAAACCTTTAACTCAAGATAAACTTACTGACTGCAAAGCGTATCACATGATTGTTCTGTGCGTGACAGCTAATATAAACGGTCAGGGTAGCGGAGGCCTCCCAGGGTCCAGGGACCAGTGTGTGGATCTTTCTGGAAGGCCAGTCAGCCACAATGTGCTCTGCGTCCCAAACTGCACAGGAGGAAACAGGCCAAAGTGGTAAATCAGGAGCACAGCACAGTTGAATGTGACGGTGTTTGGTGACTAACTGCTCCCAACCCAATGAGTTTTAATACTCATTACAGTTTCTGCCAGGAAATCCTGAGGGACTGGCAACTGTCTAGATTACATTTTTGACCAATAGAATCTGAAACAGAAATGGCCAGTCATGGAAACGTATCTTATAAACCAACTGGGAAAAGAAGAAAGCGTCTCCAATCGGGAGAGAGCACCTGAGACAGATTTCTAAGGATGTCACTTCTCTGTGATCAAACACTGCCTTTGATACATTGAGAACAGTTTTATGAGCATAAAAATCACTGAAGGAGACTTGAAATATTTTTCTCTCATGTCAGTTCAATCCACAGAGCTAGTAAAATTTTCACAACTTGAGGGCACTGAAGAAATATATTATCTGAATATAAGCATTTGAATAACTGATAACCAGCCTCATACAACAGACAGGGGTGAGGGTGGGTAGGTTGATAATACTTTAGATGTTTTTTATTTACACAGAACTGAGTCATTGCATCACCTCACTTATCCAGAAAATACTTTAGAAACAAGGGATTTTTAAAAATTAAAACAAAACTTGAAAAATACTTTTCTTATACATATACTTTGCTCATAGGAGAAATAGCCTTTAGGCCTGGACTCAAAAAGTAAAGTTTATTGTACACATAGCCCTAATCAGTGTTATCTTCTCACTTTCATGCCCAGAGTGCTTTAGAAATAGAAAATTAGAAATAGAGAGAGGGCTTCCTGTAAACATACATGCTAGTGAGAAGTAACTGCTGACACCCTAAAGAAGAGGGGAAATAGAAAAGAGTAAAAAGCGGACTGAAGAATTCTAAAAGGCCCAATAGCCTGCCCGCGCATATCCCTAGCTCTCTCAATTGCCTAAGCACACAATTTTATTATATAATAACATTAGAATTGGTTCTCATTATGATGACTTCAAGACCAAGAAAAGAAAAAAAGATGTTAAATAAAGTCTCCCAGACTCTTTCAGAAAGCAGGAGAGTTTGAATTACATTTTAGAAAGTTTTCTACCCAAAATGTCTTCCCTTCCTTTCTTCCTTCCTTCCTTCTTCCTTCCCTCCCTTTTTTCTTTCTTTCTTTTTTTTTTTTAATAAATTTATTTTATTTTATTTATTTATTTTTGGCTGTGTTGGGTCTTCGTTGCTGCGCGTGGGCTTTCTCTAGTTACAGCGAGCGGGGGCTACTCTTCATTGTGGTGCGCGGGCTTCTCATTGCAGTGGCTTCTCTTGTTGCGGAGCACAGGCTCCAGGAGTGCAGGCTTCAGTAGTTGTGGCACGCGGGCTCAGTAGTTGTGACTCGCAGGCTCTAGAGTGCAGGCTCAGTAGTTGTGGTGCACGGGCCTAGTTGCTCTGTGGCATGTGGATCGTCCCGGCCCAGGGATCGAATGTGTGTCCCCTGCATTGGCAGGCGGATTCCCAACCACTGCGCCACCAGGGAAGTCCTTTCTTTCTTTCTTTCTTCCTTCCTTCCTTCCTTCCTTCCTTTCTTTCTTTCTTTCTCTTTTTCTTTTTTTGGTGCTTTGAAGGACAAGCTCTCAATGGCCTAGAACTCCACTCTCCAGAACAGCTACTTTCTCAAAGAGAGCTGGGATTTTATGGTAGTTGTACCATATACAGATGTGCGATCGTTACATATTATGTGATTAGTATTAGTTCATATCCTTTAAGAGTTGTCTCATAGTTTTTCCATTTCTGGACAGTTGAACTACTGTTAAAGATACTGTTCCTGCAAAGAAACAAAACAAAACAAAACAGAATAATGAATGGAGGGGATACATCAGAATGAACATTACATTGCCAGGGCAGTGGGAGGAGAAAAGAGGGTTTCCTTAAGGGACAAACAAAATTTCACTATCCTGTTGATTTTTTGCTTTTAGCTCAGTTCACAGACAGACCTCCAAAACTGCTCATTGCCACGAAATTTTTTCTTTCAACTGATGAAAAACTGAAAGAAAAATCTAAGTCTCCTACCCATATGATATATAAGAAATGTTGACACATTCATATTTTCCTAAGGAAAAAAAGTTCAGCTGCAGCATCTCTGAAAGCAAGCCTTATCAGTTGCATCCTCCTTTCTTCTCACACACAATACAGACACGTGTACACACGCACACACCTTGTGTTAGGAACATTGTCGTGTAGGGAATGTATAAAAACTGTAAGAACTGCCCTTTACTGAGAGCTTCCTATCAGCCAGGCAACACTTAGCTATCATTTATCCGCACCCCTGTGAGGAAACTGAGGCTCGAGGAATTTAGGTAAATTTCCTGAAAAACATGAAACTCGCGAACAACAGAGATGGGATTTGACCCGAGGTCGCTCATTAACCACTGGGCCATGCTATCTCCCAGTGAGGTTTATATGTCTATCTCTGTCAGTGACTCGCTCATCTTCCCAAGGGGCAGGGAAGGGATGAGAAAAATAGCCACTTTGAATGGAAAGACCTGGGATATGCAATGAAATCGCTGGGCACGCTGGTGCTGTTTGCTAACTGTCACCCGGTCTCTCTGAGTGACTCGGTGAAACCCACATGCCAGGGCCTGGGAAAGGTCATGTGATGCGGGAAGAAGGCACATCCCGGGCAGCTTCTGCAGCAGAAAACGACCTGCTTGGATGCTTCTCTGTTCACCGAGAGCTCTCTGCAGCAGTGGGCAAAATGTTTACAGTCAGGGGACTTCCCTGGCGGTCCAGTGGTTAAGACTCCCTGCTCCCAACGCAGGGGGCATGGGGTCGATCCCTCGTAGGGGAACTAAGATCCCGCATGGCACGGCCAAAAAATAAAAAAAAAGCAAACAAACGTGTTTAGAGTCAGGCCCATCCTTTCCAGTGGGGGCACCTTGTAAACAAACTATATGTGACCTTGGCCATGTGCCCTGAACCCAGGCCACCAGCGTCACACAGCAGCCTGCCCGGGCTCCGTCCTCCATGACGTCAGGACAGAGCAAGTCTTGAGGGGCCAGCTGTGCAGAGATTGGGCCGAAGGATCCCAGAGCCCCTGCTTTGCCCTATTTGGAGGTACTTAGGAAATGCAACTGGAAAATGGAAATGTGCAAATCGGAGAGAGATGGGGAGAGAGAGAAAGGGAAAGGAGAGAGGATTGACTTTGGAAATTATCAGCCTGTCAACATAACATATGCAGAAATACAGCAACCATTGATCAAAATATCAAGCTGTCAGCACTTAAACAGAATGCTAAGAAAGTCTTGAGCTGTACAACTATATAACCAAGCCTCCTGCACTAAGAACACTTCCTTCAGAGACGAAACAGCAGGAGGTGAAGCACCCATGAGGTCATGACGGGAACCTGTGAAAGCTTTACCTCCACGCTTTGCGAGACTGGGCTGAGCAGCTGGTCCGGGTCTTAGACGCCTGGGCAAGGCTTAGACTCCTTGGCAGTTTGCCTGGGCAAATTCACCCAGCCTTTAGGAATGTCTCACCCTCAGCGATATGTGGCATTCCCAAGTACCCAGAACAGGATCTTCTCGCTTTTGTCGTCCAGACACGATGGGCATGAATTCATCCCAGGCCAGCACATAGCAAGTGCTCAATAAACATCGGCTGAGTGAATTACACATGCTCTGTAAATATCTGCTCATTGATTGAGTCATTAAAGCATGAATACATAGCATTTAATCATAATTCTCCACTTCACTACATTAAAGCCAAGACATGTTGTCCACATTTCTGATGGGGGGAAAGGTTTGTCATTTTAAAAGAATGTACAGGGAACTCCCTGGTGGTCCAGTGGTTAGGACTCAGCACTTTCACTGCCGTGGCCCAAGTTCAATCCCTGGTCGGGGAACTAAGATCCCGTAAGCCCTGCAGCATGGCAAAAAAAAAAAAAAGGGGGGGAATGTACATGAATATCAGAACCTTAAAATTAATATTTCTGACATTAAAAGCAATACAGGCTCATTGTAGAAAAATCTTTAAATACTGCAAAATGTAAATAACCAGAAACAATCACCTGTAATCTCATAATCCTGCCACTTAGAGATAATGAGTTAACATTTTGGTATAGTTCTTTCCAATTTTTTTTTCTGTATATATACATAGACATATGTACATATTTAAAATTATAACTATGTGGAATATTCGGTTGTGAATCTGCCTTTTTCACTCAATAGATTGGGCGTTTTCCTTTCTCAACAACTATCTCTGAAAATACGAATTTTAAATATCTACACAGCATTCCATCATATGAATGGACTAGGACTTATTTAACCATTTTCTTATTTTTGTACGTTGAGTTTGTTTCCAACTTTTCCTATATTATAGGCAATGCTTCAGTAAACATGCTTATTCATCAATCACTTCTGATTACACACTTCTGATTATTTTCTTAAGATAAATAACTAGAAGTAGAATTACTAGGGCAAGGGACATAAGTACTTTTACAGCTCTTGTTACATATTTCTTAAAATATTTTTAAAAATTCTTTTTAAAACACGAAAGGGTTAATATCTAAAGGAAGTTATGGAGAAAATGACAGGGTTTTGGTTTTTAGTTTGTTTGTTTTTGCCTTATTGCTTCATTCCCTTTAGCTCACGCCAGTCTAAGTATTTGTCATCTTTAGAGTTTAGAATCCATCCTACTTATCCCCCTGTGTCTCAGACGCACTCATCTGAGAGATTCCTCTATTATCTAGGGCCTGTGTTGCCTTGCCCACATTTGTGGGCCTGTGACCTGTGGTTCAAGGGCACTCTGATAGACCCTATGCAGAACCAAGTTGATTTCAAAGCTAGACACACACTAAAATCAAAGGCCTATTGTCTTAAAAAAGCAAATAAAAATATACAAGAAACGTTGATTCCATTGAATCAAAAATCATAGATTACTTCCTGACTGTATTTCTACCCCGTTCTTTTCTTCCCAGCCTTCCAGCAAGCTTCAGGAATATCAAGGGGATTTTAGTCACAGAAAAAGTTGTTGATTCCAAAAACACAACAATGGTCATTTCCGAATATGGCGTTTGCTTTATGCAGTTATAACTTGAAGTTAGGGTTGTTTCAACTTTTTTTTTTACAGTAATAAATTAAGTTTGCTGTTTACATTTAAAAGGCACCTAGGATTTCTAATTGCATTTAAGGCAGCTTTTGCTTCTCTTTTTTTCCTAAAAATGTACTTTGCAATAAGCATGAAATATACTCATGCTAATCATAAATGTACTCTTCCTTTCCTTTTTAGGTAAGATGAATTTTGATTATTATAATGGATATATTTTCCAAAAGTGCTTCTCATTATACTTTCTCATGTCCTACTTTCTCCCGTTTTACTTTTTAAAAAATCTTTGTCTTGTATATTATACAAAATCTATTCTGAAAAACTTATGCAAAATAATTTAATGTTATAGACCAAGAGAGTCACCAAATATAGTCCCACATTTCAGGACCTTAGATATATACACACTCCTGCTGATAAATCATAAAGCAAAGGAAAAAACTGGATTTAGCTGGGACCTTGGGTTATTAACCATAATTCCCTCATTTGGATAAGGAAATTACAGTCCAAAGAAGTAAAAAGGTTGGTTACTGAGTCTTTGGGTTTGTCATTTAATCAAAGATATGGAATAGGAAAAATCATAAACATAATAACTAACTTCTTTACAGCCCTTTACAGTTTATAAAACACTTTCACATTCAACACTAAAGGGTACCTCAATTCCGGGGTTTTAGCAAATGAAACCCCCCATTAGAAACCCTCCTGGAGGGAATGTTCTATTTCCCCCCAGGAGACCCATGTGGTTGATTTTACATCTGGTATTATTTCATTTAGTGATTGTTGCTGGTGATAGCACCCTTCACCTAGAGCCTCAGAAGGCATTTAAGATGAACTCATACACAAAAGAGTAGGTTATCATTTGGGGTGGGCTGATTTTAAATGGAGGGTAACACACCTTGCCCTGAAAGTTAAGAAACTGTGGCCACATCTGAGTGGCAGAATCACAATATCAGCAGGATTTTCAGATTGAATAAAAAGGGTGTTACTGGTCACATCTGCCACTTAGGGCTCCAGGGACCAAATCAGATCTCAAAGAAACCCAAGGTCGTGTCTTTCAATGTCTAAGAGTGGATTCCTCCAATGAAGGCACTGGACCTGATTTCTTTGCCGGGTACATATTAATGGAAGATGATGGTAATTACTTAGGTGACAGCATAAAATAATGCTAATCGCTCATCTGATATACATTCTCCCATTAGTTCATTCATATTTCAACATGTATGGAGCACTTCTGGTGTTCAGGCACAGAAGGAGGGCTGCAGAGGAGAACAGGCATGGCTCCTGCCCTCAGAGCGCCCCCAGTCTGGGGGAGGGGGGCACATACATGCAGCCACATCTAGAAGAGCCTCTCAGATCCTTGGGGAGCTGCACCTCCTTTTGGGAAGATGGCATCGTTCGTTATGACTATTTGAGACAGATCTACAGCGACCTTTTCATGCGTGGAGTGGGTTTTATAGCGTCATGCACTTACTCTTCAGCCAGTGTATTAGGTTCCTAGGGCTGCCGTTACCAAATTACACCACCACCAAATTACCAAATTTGGTAATTTGAGCCACTGGGTGGCTCAAAGCGACAGAAATTTATTCTCACAGTTCTGGATTCTAGAAGTCCTAAATCAAGGTGTCAACCGGGCTGTGCTCTCTCCGAAAGCTCTAGGGGAGAACCTGCCCCATGCCTTTCTCTTAGCTTCTGGTGTTGCTGGCAACCCTTGGTGTTTTGGGTTTGTGGACACATCACCCCAATCCTGTCTCCAATGTCACATGGTGCTCTCCCCGTGTCTCTTCCCCTCTCATAAGGACACCAGTCACACTGGATTAGGCCCATCCTAATTATGTATCACCTCACCTTCACTCAACTGCATCTACAGGGACTCTATTTCCAAATAAGGTGACATTCACAGGTCCCAAGTTTTAGGACTTCAACACGCCTTTTAAAGGGACACAGTTCTACCCACAACACAGGGGTCTGCTACATCCATACCCTTTTCCCAGCAGAGACGGTAAGGTGCACCAGTTATCCCCCTTCAGATGGCAGGCTGCAGTTTTCTATGTCTGGGCTTGACAAGAAACCGGAAAAGCCTGGGTGTCTGGGCTCCAGGGTGGGCCACAGATGGTTAAAACATGGTGAAATGTGTTTTCGGGGGTAAGAGGACAGAAGAGCCTGAAGTAGACCTTCAAATAAATGACATTTCATGCGTCCCTCTCCCTTTCATCTTTATGTGTCCACAGCACATTATCCTTCATACTAATGTCTTTTTCTCCTTGTTCCAGCGAAGTGGCAAAGAGCATAAAAGGGCTGAGCTCCCGCTGTAAATTAGGTGCCACTCAGCGCCCCCCCATCCATTTGGACCACTCACTGCTCATTCTCAGCCACGGGGGTTGTGACCATGGCCCTGATGGATCCTGTTTTGCTTCCCTTAATTGAGTCTGAATGGCCTACCTGTGAAAGCTTTTATTTAGGCAGCAGAGTGCACATCTAAGTTCCATTTCAATCATTTGCATTGGAAGTGTTTTCCCCAAATGGATACACGGTTACCGTAAAGAATCCAGTTTGGCCTGTAGCGCTGTGCCGTTGGCATCTGTTGGAAGCTTGGTAAATCATAATCCCAGCTGGCAGAGCCCCAAATAGCCAGCCCTCTGTGCCTCTCACCTGTGCTGCAGACCTTCCACAGAGGCAAGAGCACAGGCAGGACCTCCTTCAGTCCAGCTCTTTCTTCACGCAGGGGCTTTTCTGCTGATGCTATGTGATGTTTTGCAGGACCCAACATCATAAATGGGAAATTGTGGTGGACCCAACCCCTTCAGAGAGGATACGAGAAGAAAAGCACTATCTTCCCCAGGCAAAACGTGTTGGTCCCAACAGGAGCTAAAGTCTTCCTGGAAAAGGAGGGTTCTGCAGAAGAGGCTTTCCTGTGGCTGGTTACCCCCAGGGGAGAGACAGGAAGGTTTCTGCGCAAAACTTTAGGAAGAATGTCTTTTCTTTCCACTGGAAATCGTTTCTAAGCTTCTTACGGTAAGCGGAACTTTGTTGGGTGTTACAAAAACACGTTCGTGATGGTCCCAACTACCTATTATGAGTTTCAAGGACAAGACAAGCATGTAAGGGCATTCAGGCAACTCGAGAAATATGTTTGAAAATCTTTAGATTGTTTACAGGCAAAAGGAAATGGATATAATTCATAAGAGATCCTTTGGGGAGGAATGGCCATCCTCCTTCCAATTAGAAAAAGTTTCATGAAGGAATTTTTTAAAAATCTCTATATCCTGGGAGTTCCCTGGTGGTCTAGTGGTTAGGATTCAGCGCTTTCACTGCTGTGTCCTGGGTTCAATCCCTGGTCAGGGAACTGAGATCCCACAAGCCGTGCGGTGCAGCCAAAAAAAAAAAAAAGAAATCAAAAAACAACAAAAAAAAACAAAATGAAACTCTCTATCCTAATTAATCTGGTAAGAAATTAAGTGTATGGTCAAGACTCTCAGTTGCAAGTGACCAAAATACAACTCAAATAAAGGGCAAAGTTCATGTCCACAGAAAAATTTAGGAGTAGACTTTCAGGTATAACTGGTCCCAGACTTTCACACAAGGTCTTCAGGAGCTTGTCTTGAGGCTTCAGCTTTGCCTTCCCCTCTCCTGATTTCATTCTCATTCCTATTTTCTGACAAGCTATCCACCAGAAGCTCTAGGCTAACTTTCTCTTGATTTAACTACCCAAGAAGAGAGTTTCTCTTTCCCAGTCCTTCTAGCATAACTCCAGGGGCTGACAATCTTTGCTCTGATAGGCTCAGCTTATAACATACACTCATTCCTCAGCGTGGTTAACATTCTCATTGGCCAGACTGGGACCACCCGCCCATCCTGGGGCCCAAGGGGAGAGTAAGCCCCACCAGGACGACAGGAACTGAGAGTCAGGGCGGGTGTTTCCCGAAAAGAAAACTCGGGTTCTAGCATCACAGGAAGAAACGGATGTTGAGGAGGCGAAAGCAACAGATGCCCGTGACACTATATCAAAATAATGTAAATTATTGTGGAATTCTGACCAAGAACTACAAAATCAACCTCGGCTTTTAACGTAACTTTAAAAGAGGTCAACTTGCAGTTTCTTTCATAGAATTTCTGATTACTTTGCCACCAGTAGCCAACTCAGCAATAAATTCTTTGTTTCTCTTGCAAATCACAGTTGTCCAGTAACATTTCCTGTAATTTCTGAATCCTTCATTCAGGCATAAAGGTGACCAACAGATGTAGATGAAAAACAAAATAAACAAAAGAAAAGAAAAAAGGTTAGAGTGAAACTTTTCTGTTTTCACATCATAGGTTCAGCAGGAAAATCCATTTTGGCTGAGTTATTTTTTGAACAGAGAGCAGACTGAAAAGGAAGAAATAAAACTGTTCCTCTTTGGAGATATGAATGTCTATGTAGAAAATCCCAAGGAATATTCAAATAAAATTCCTAAAACTAATAAGTGAATTCCATAAACTTGCAGGATACGAAATCAACATACAAAAATCAATCACATTTCTACTATTAACAATAAACATTTGAAACCAAAACTAAAATATAATACCATTTACAATCATTCTAAAGAAAAGGAAATACTTAACTATAAATTGAACAAAATACGTACAGAACCTGTATGCTGAAGATTACAAAGAGCTGATGAAGAAATCAAAGAAGACCTAAATAAATTAATAGACATACAGTGCTCATGGGCTGGAAGACTCCACATACTAATGATGTCAATTCTCCCTAAATTGATCTACAGGGTTAATGCAGTTTCTATCAAAATCACAGTAAGGTTTTTTGTAGACACAGACAAGCTTATTCTTAAATTTATATGGAAAGGCACAGGACCTAGAATAGCTAAACAATCATCTTGAAAAAGAAGAATAAATGGTGAGGCATCACTTTACCTGATATTAATGTCTACTGTACATCAGTGGGGTATTAGTGGACAGATGGACACATAGATCAATAAAACAGAACAGAGCACAAACATGCCCAACTGATTTTCAACCAAAGTGCAAAAGCAATTCAATAAAGGGATGATAGATTTTTCATCTGGAGCAACTGGATATCCATAGGCAAAAAAATGAACCTCCACTACCATATATAAAATAGATAAACAACAAGGACCCACTGTGTAGCTCAGGGAACTCTACTCAATACTCTGTAATAAGCTATATGGGTAAAGAATCTGAAAAAGAATGAATATATGTATATGTATAACTGAATCACTTTGTTGCACACCTGAAACTAACACAACATTGTAAATCAACTAGACTCCAATAAAATTTTTTTAAAAATCCTATCATACCTCTGATCTACTTGAAGACAATCAGTGACTACTATATACTGACATTTTTGTTCCCCCAAAATGCAAATGTTGAAGCCTAATCCCCGATATGATGGTATTTGGAGGTGTGGCTTCGGGGACGTGATTATATCATGAGGGTGAACCCAGAGAGTTCTCTTGCCCCTTCCTTCATGTAAGGACAAAGTGAACCCTTACCAGACACTAAATCTTCAGGTGCTTTGATCCTGAACTTCCCAGCCTCCAGAATTGTGACAAATAAATTCTTGTTGTTTATTTAAACAAACAAACAAACAAACAAGAAAAACCTTCAACCTTAACCTCACACCCGAGGCAAAAATTGACCCCAAATGAGTCATGAACTTAAATGTAAAGCATAAATCTTTAACACTTCTAGAAAAAAAACACAGAAAAATATGTTTGAGGGCTAAGGCTAGGCAAAGAGTTCTTAGATTTGATACAAAAAGCATGGTCTATGAAAAGAAAACTTGATATGTTGGACCTCAAATAAACGAGTGGCTTAAACAGAAAAGATTTCTCTAACATGAAAGTGTTGTGGACAGGTTAGCGGTCCAAGATTGGTCCAGCAGCTCCATGTTCATGAGGAACCTAGTCTCTCTGCTCCATTCTCTTGGCAAATGATTTCCATCTGCAAGGTGGAGAGATGGCCAATGGAATTTCTGCCATTAGGTCTGAGTTCTAGACGGCAATAGAGGGAAAACAAAGGAAGGCAAAATGTTCCCCATCCCATTCAAATCAGCTTCCTTTAAGCAGCCTCCTGCAAAGTCACACAAAACACTTCTGCTTATATCTCATTGGTCAGAACTTAGTTACTTGGCTACACTCAGCAAGTGAAGCTAGGAAATAAGGTCTTCTACTTCTGATGTCTGTATCAGTAAGGTACTTGTAGTTTATTACTGGAACCCCCAAATGATGAATGGCTCAAACATGATATAAGTTTATTTCTCACTCACAGAAAGTCCAAAATGATGTTCTTGATTGGCAGGTGGTTCTCCCCCAAGCAGTGATTGAGGGACCTAAGTTTCTTCTGTCTTGTGCCTCTGTCATTTTCAACACCTGTCTGCCAAGATCTTCTTACTTGTCTGCATCAAGCTGTAGAAGGGGAAAGAGCATGGAGAACTGGCAAGAGAAATTTCTGAGGGCCAGAACCGGAAGTGACACACACCACTTCCACTCACTAACAATACAAGCAACATGGCTGTGTATAAATAACTGCCAGGGAGGCTGGAAAGTGGTGCCCAAGAAGGCATGGGTTGGTGACCAGTGACTAGGGCAATGAGCCCAGCTAAAAATGACAGTTCTGTTACCAAGAAAGAGAAGAGGATGGACATTGGGAGGCAGGTAGCAGTTTCTGTCATTGCAGAAACTGTCATTGCAGGGACCAAGGAGACCGGTTGCATTGAAGGGCTCGTAGCAAATACTGATCATCTTCTAGCAATGAGATGCCATGCTCTAGAACCCCAAGCTGACATAGTCCTACCACAGATTTTGCTTTGGGATGCCTCGCCACAAATATCTCAAGGAGTTTTCAGCCCAAAAAATGTTCTTAAAATTAAATTACTATATTGCAATTAAGCAATTTAATTTTAATTTATTATTTTATTTTCTTAATGTTATAGAAGGCTTTTTAATGGTCTAGATGTGCTCCATAATCTGATGTTAAGGCTTTACAGAACCTCAACCAGATTGGAGTATATAGAAAACAACAGAGAAACATACTAGTAGTGACTTAACATTACCGCAAACCCAACTGAAGAATTCCTGGTTGTGAACATATAATGTGTTCATTCTGAGATACTACTTTTGTGTTCCCAATTTCTGTTTCCACTGTACGTTTATTAATTTCTTTGTTTTTAATCTTGAGTTTTGTTCAATTTATAGAATATACCACTTTGCAAGAGAGAAAATATGGATGAATCCACATGTGAGCTCAATGCTTACAACCATTATATATATTTATATAATACATAAATATATAAATATATATTATATATATATATTTATATATTATATAAATATATATAGATATATATATCACCAAATAACCAACATCTGGGAGATTCTAGAAGGGTTTAGTCGTTCTGATATAAATGCAGAGACCTGAAAGGATCATTAAAAATATGATGGGAGAGGGAATTCTCTGGCGGTCCAGTGGTTAAGACTCCACACTTCCAATGCAGGGTGCGCAGGTTCTATCCCTGGTCAGGGAACTAAGATCCCACATGCCACATGGCACGGCCAAAAAAAAAAAAAAAAAATGAAGGGAGAGAAAGAACAAACATAATTGACACTGGGAAGAGACTGAGTAGATCTGAATATTTACAAATCAACCAAAACTAGTATTAATTTAACAGAGAGGCTGAGGGCACCATTTTTGATTACATCACACCTAGACTTAAATTCAAGTTTAGCTACTTAAAAACTATGGAAACTTCACCAAGTCTCTTAATCTCTCTGAGTTTCAGTTTCCCCACCTATAAAAAAAGGATGATAATATCAACCTCATAGAGATAAGTGTGTACAAAGTGCCTAGCTCAATCAGTGTCTGGGTCAGAGTACGGAAAGCCCTGGAAATACAGCAGTTATTATTAATCATCAGTGGGTCAGCACCCCTAGCCCTGCCTTGTGCTTGATTTTAGGTGCAGCTGGGTGACTAAAAAGGTAGATCATCTGTGAAGATCATTGCTTTCACAAAACTCAGACAAATAGCACACACAACATAGTCAAGAAATCCCCTGCCACATATATAACTAAGAGGAAATTCTAGGACACTGTTTACAAGCTCCCTGGGGGTTCAGAGGAAAGAGACCAGTGATCATGGGTGGACCTGGGGCTACGTGGATGGGGACGTGGCCTGAGCTTTGAAAGCTGAATTTGGCTGGGACAGGTAGTGAGGGGATAGCTAAGGTGACTGTGCCTGGGACACAGTATTCCCCTAAACTATGGAATGAATGGAAGTGTGTGAACAAAAGACAAAGACAGCAAACGCAGTTCTTGGGAGGGTGGAGAGAGTCCTTCACTGTTGCCTTTGGTGGGCATTGTTGCCAGAATGCAGGAGTCCACCTGATAGGGGCCTTAAAACCTAGGGAAGCAGTTCGGGTTGAAGTCACATGTAGATGGTGAACAAAAGCAATGAAATGGATGAGGCCTCTGAGGGCTCAGCAGAAACAGAAAAAACGAGAAAAAAAGTCTTGGGCCACGTATACATGAAAATATTCCAGGAATACCTATTATAAATTCATGAACCTAAACAAAATCAGTTGTCATTACTAGGGGGTGCATTATGACTTTCGTAATTCCTGGAAATGCTGTGGGCATTTTTGCCTTTGTGGGCCCCTTCCTCCATTACCAAAAAAAAAACCATTAAAAAATTATATCCTACAACTGCAGTGGTACAAAGATAAATATAATCTAGACTGAATTAATTATTCTACATCCACTATTGTTATATTATTTTCTCCCTTCTGATTTTAAAAGAAAGTAAGATTATAGCACAGGGAACTCTAGCCAATATTCTATAATAACCTATATGGGAGAAGAATCTGAAAAAGAATGGATATATGTATATGTATAACTGAATCACTTTGCTGTATACCTTAAACTAACACAACATTGTAAACCAACTAGACCCCAGGACATCCCTGGTGGCACAGTGGTTAAGAATCCGCCTGCCAATGCAGGGGACGCGGGTTCGAGCCCTGGTCCGGGAAGATCCCACGTGCCACGAAGTAACTAAGCCCGTGCGCCACAACTACTGAGCCTGTGCTCTAGAGCCCAAGAGCCACAACTACTGAGCCCGTGTGCCACAACTACCGAAGCCCGTGCACCTAGAGCCCGTGCTCCACAACAAGAGAAGCCACCGCAGTGAGAAGCCCGTGCACCGCAACGAAGAGTAGCCCCCGCTCGCCACAACTGGAGAAAGCCCATGCACAGCAACAAAGACCCAACGCAGCCAAAAATAAATTAATTAATTAATTAAAAAAAAATAATAACCAACTAGACTCCAATATAAAATAAAAAATAAAATTAAAAAAAGAAATTAAGATTAAAATATTTTCGTGGATCCCTAAAAGTGTCATGAAACCTATTGTGCCTAATGGTGTGAATAATCCAAACTAATGGGCAATTTTTAAAAAAATCATGCACAGTTGACTTCAGAAAATGTGTGTGTGGCTTTAAGGGGAGGTTGGCCTCTTTTTTTTTTTTTTAAGTTAAGTTTAAGTTTTTAAGTTAAGTTAAGCTATTATTTCAATTAACCTTGATTCTCATAGGTACATAGCCTTTTTTCCATTGAAATCGCCCTGCACTAAACTGTATGGCTGCAGGGATTCAGGGTGAGGTTGAACCAACAGTTACCATACTTTATCATGTTTGAGACAGAAACTTTATTTTGTAAATGCATATTGTGGGGTTCGTCCTCTCAGAGAATATGATTTCCTCGTTAAAAGGCATCTTGTACATCCCAAGAGCAGTTGTTTTCAGAAGAGTTGTGTGTGGTTTTGGTGTTTGGGGGCTTAATTCTTAAGACTGTTTTCTGAATAAAGTAAAATTTAGACCTTAAAAATGTCCCCCATCAAAAAAAAAAAATTGGAAACTTGAAAAGTGTTCAGTTTAACTATGAACAATTTCAAGTCTCAAATGAAGAAAAGGATGGATAACAAGTCAGGCGATCTTAAAGGGTTTACTTCACTGTAGCAGAGATTCCAGGAAGAGCAGCAAGGGCTCTGACGCAAAGGGACAGAGATGAGGAAGTACTTGAATGTGGCAGTTCAAGGCAGTGCTACCACGTTTATTGAGAATCTACTGTGTGCTGAGTACTGAAACCTCCGGCCTGGAGGAAAGTGGTTGGTGGGGAGTGAGCAGAGAACAGATAGAACACACATGCATGGGGACTTCTTAAGTTCTTAACTTCTTTAAGTTCAGCAGGTCCAGGATATGACTTTAAGAGCCAAAAGTGAGAAGAAAATTCAAGGAGAGATAGTGGTAGATGACTCAGAATGGATTAGAGATAAGAGTTTCTTAGAGATGGTCAAAATGAGGTCATTGGCAGCTTGGGTGATAACTGCTTCCTGGAGTGGTGGGTGTGGAGGGATGCTGAGTAGCAGCGGTTGTTCCTCAAGTAAGATCCTGAAGTCACAGGAGGTAGAGGGAGGAGGAAGGAGGTAGAGAACTGGTTGGTTTTAGAACAAGCGCCTGCCTCAGCCTTGTCTGGAAATACCTGGCATGACAAAAGCCAGTGTTGATGGGGCTGTGCTGTGTGCCTGACACTGTTCAAGGTACTTTTCATGTCATTTAATCCTCCTATCAACCTCTGCAGAAAGTACTGTTTTTATACCCATTTCACAGGTAAGGAAATTGAGGCACAGAGAGTTTAAGTAACTTGCCTAGGATCACACAGCTGGTAAAAGTGGCAGAACCGGAACGAGAGCCCTGGCTCTCTGCCTCCAGGCCCCGCACTCCTAACCGCTAGGTGATATTTACCCATACCGAGTGGTCTCTGGACATATCAGTAAATCTCACATTCATTTGTCACTTGGTTTTGTTGCTGTTGCTATTATATCAATTTACAGAAGCAAGCGAAGTACCGAAAAGCAATTTGCCTGTGTTCACATAGTAATATGGCAACAGAGAGAGAACTGGCACCCACCGCGAAGCATGAGTTATTCTCCCATGACTTAAACCTCAGAGTGGCTGGAGACAGGGATCTGGAGTTCTTAGCACTGTGTGAAGTGGAGCCAGGCAGCCAAGGGGAAGCTGGGACTCTGCATCCGTTAAAAAGAACAAACATTTAGCTAGTCTCCAGCGCATACCTATCTCGGCATTCCCGATGCCCCGCGAAGAGGAAAGCTTGACTTGAGAAGAAATGACTTTGTTTTCTCTCTCTGGGTATTTAGAAAATGCTGGAGTTTCAAAGCTTTTCCCCATTAGGCCCAGGTAGTCTCCCCTCCTTTTTCGAGATGGATGGAAAGCTCATTCCGAACCAATAACATACTACCTAACATTATTTTTAAAGTATATATTTTAATAATATACTAATAATATATAATAATTATATATAATAATATAGTAATGTACTAATAATGTATGCATATATATTTTATATACATATGTATACATATATATACACACACACACACACACATTGGGCACTTGGTTTTTTTGTTTTTTGTTTTTTTTTTTAATTTTTTTAAATTTATTTATTTTATTTTATTATTATTATTATTTTTAATGCTATTCTTGTCTGCTTACATTCTTTTTATGTATGTACGTATGTATGTATGTATGGCTGTGTTGGGTCTTCGTTTCTGTGCGAGGGCTTTCTCTAGTTGCGGCGAGCGGGGGCCACTCTGCATCGCGGTGCGCGGGCCTCTCACTATCGCGGCCTCTCTTGTTGCGGAGCACAGGCTCCAGACGCGCAGGCTCAGTAATTGTGGCTCACGGGCCCAGTTGCTCCGCGGCATGTGGGATCTTCCCAGACCAGGGCTCGAACCCGCGTCCCCTGCATTGGCAGGCAGATTCTCAACCACTGCGCCACCAGGGAAGCCCGGGCACTTGGTTTTTGCTTTGAGTTCCTAAGAGGAAAAACACAACCTAAGCATAAAGGGCTGTAATTTCCTTCTTTTTTATTCTAAGTTAATGACATTGCTTTATCAGCTTGGAGTGTGTGTAACTGACCTATTGGCCTTTCTGTGTCCAGTAATGAGAATACGTGCTTTGGAAATGTGTGTACATGGACAAAGAGGAAACTGGAAGGGTAATTGTCATAATGATTGGGTAATAAAATTAGGCCCTGATTTTTGTGACTACAGTCATTGCTGCTTCTACAATTGCCGCAGCATAAGGAAAATGGTGGTGAAACATCCATCAGAGAAGTTGAAAGGAGACAGTTATTATCTGTCGAAGAAAAATCGTGGTGTCAGCTTTGGCTACGTTATGGATGCCACAGTTGAGGATTAAAAGAGGTATACATGTCTACCTTTCCAATACCATCTGTGGGCATCTTTAAAAAGTATGTGTTGGTTGCATTTTTTAAGACCTAATACTATGTAAGTATTCTAGAGGAACTTACTATTTTTTTTTTTTTTACAATCCTGTAAATTACAGACTTTATAAAGTGTTTTTCTTTTTTAAATAATTCTGAATGATCACCTCCTAATTTATCTCTTCTAAGGGATACAGCATTCCATATAGAATGTTTTTAAAGCTCAGTAACAGACATGAATGTTTATTAGCAATAAGAGATGATTACTGTGGAGAATTAACATGGAAAATCAAGTATTCCTTTCCATTGTTTTGGAAATGACATTGGGCAGGGAGGGACTGCTGTAAAACCTCAAGGCTGTGCCTTTACCTATCTCATCTCCTCATGGGGTCTTGGTCTGAAACTCAGGCTGCCTGGGTTTGCTCCTTGAGGTTACTCTATGTCACTGCAGCTCAAAAATGCGCTGAGCTCATGTGCGGTTAAGATGAGAATTTACCACAGTCATTTTCCCTTCTGACCTACCTATTATAAAACAGTCTACAGTGATTTGCAAACTTTGTTTTCTTTCAGGAAGGCACAATAAGCTGCACATCTCCTGGGCTCCACTTGGGGGGGGGGCGGTGGAAGGGAGGGAGCGGGCGTGGAATCCTGGCCTCAGAGGTGGGCTGTGAGGTGGTGCCGTCCTGCATGCACCATCCCAAGGGGCGGTCCAGGTACATTGCAGGCAGTCCTAGAAGTAAGAACATCCTTCATGCTTAGTAAGATCTTAGGTTGTAATGGCTGCCTTGAGCCTCCAGACATTTTTTGTAAAGCTCCCGGTCCTGAAGCACTCTTTCCACCTCTGCTGCCATATGTTTTTCCAGCTGGACCTCTCTACCAGTCTTCCACTCTCCAGAAAGTTCTCATTCATTCAACCCAAGGGTAGCTCAGTGGCTTTTCTGAGGACAGCTGGAAGGGTCAGCAGGAGTCCTGGCCACAAGGAAACATCAAGCTACCTGAGCTTGTAGATGAACGTCTCAAATTGGGCGTCTGTGCCCTCAGATGCTGTGCTTTCCTTACTCAGTTTAAATTTGGAGAAATGTAAATAAACATATTTAAATATGTGAAACTGTATAAGAAAAACATTCTTATTAGCATGCACTTTCTGTGATTCAGAGCTCCTCACCAAACCCAACAGCAGGGAAATTAAAGCAGTTTTTGCTGGAAGACTAGAATCCACCCACTTATTTACTCTGATTAGCCAGTGACCTCCGGACCCTGTTTTCCATTGTTCATCTTCTATTCACCTGGGGCACTGGGGATGTTTTTGCTTTTCCAGATGCTGTTTTTCAGATTGGTTGATACAATGTTTGGAGTTACAACTCTCTGATACCCTTTGGAGTTCTGGCTGATGGGCCAAGGTTCACTTTTCCTAATTCTAACCAAGTAGTTTGTTCTTTGTGATTCAGACTTGGTTGCTGCGCTGTTGGTTATTTTTCCTTCGAGTGAATTTAGAATTCAGTTCCTCATCCTCAAAAGCCCTAACTGGAAAGGAAACCGGTCACACATTCTCTGTGGCAAACTCTCCTTGGAAAACCCTCACGAGGAATTGGGCTGTATGTACAAAGCTCTTACTTTATTGACATATTTATATTTGATTTACAGTAGAAACTGAGCCCACTTCCATATTTTAATAGTGTCCTCGTTACTTGCTAGTAAGTCTTCAGCTACACTTCCCACTACCCCTCACCCCTAACTCATTGCCCCTTCTCTGCACTACCGTTTTTTCCAGCCAACCCTCTGCTGGTACTTGTGTACTTTGAAATCTTTTCACACTACAGAATCTGCAGGGGCAAAAATGATGCCTTGGATAATGCAGAGAGGTCTTAGAACAACCCACACTAGCAGCAGAAAATCCAAAATTCTGACAGTATTAGTCTGGGGAGACCAATTATATTCAGGGATCGCTATGAAACTGTGCAATCTGAATCAGTAAAGTATTTTTCAAAAGCAGGCAAGAGAAAGCAATATTATGAGGAAATCACACTGATTTTCACTTTCTTTCTGGTTTGTTGGTTTCACGAAATGCTTAAACAAGAATATAATTACAATATTTCTAAACCGATTGTGTAACTGCTCTGAAGCTTAACAATATACCTCCCAACCCTCACGATAATAGAGGTGGCATATATCTGGTAGGTTACCCATTAAACGACTGTGACAGATCGTATTTCTGGTTAATTGTTAGTTCCTGATGACCTTAGGCTTTGCCTGTGTGTTTAATAACACCATCTGCTGTCTAGGGCAGCCACACTACCTTTTAACATGAGGATTACTGTTCTTACTTCGTAAACAGAAGTGCTCAATCGGAGGTGTTGAAGTTCTACCACAGAATTATTTAAATCATACTACCCATGGAAAGCTTAAAAAAAGAAACTGACTTTCTTGCCTACGCTAGCTCTATCGGCTTCACCTAAAATGTCATAATTTATATACCATAATAAAAGCATAAAAAAGATTTACAGGTTGTTTTCTTGGTCTGCAAAACGAAGTATTTTAAAAGAGCTCTGACTCTGTTATGCCTGTCCTGTTTGTCTTTTTCTAGGCTAGTTTCTCACTGCATATCTCTGGGAAATGTCCCAATAAAAGACACAATTAAAAAAGAATTCTCACAAGGTGGAATGAGATGACTTTTTTTTTTTTTAACTTTTTTTTTTGGCTGTGTTGGGTCTTCGTTGCTGCGCGCAGGGTTTCTCTAGTTGCGGTGATCAGGAGTTACTCTCCGTTGTGGCGGACGGGCTTAGTTGCTCCGCGGCATGTGGGATCTTCCCGGACCAGGACTTGAATCCGTGTCCCCTGCATTGGCAGGCGGATTCTTAACCACTGCGCCACCAGGGAAGTCCCTTTTTTTTTTTTTTAACCATCACCCAAGATCATGCCTCTCTGTTCTGGGGCATGTTGAGAATCCTGCTGGTGTTCAAGAAATAGGAAAACATCTACTACCATGTGGTCTATGGTAAGGCAAATATGGACGGGGTTTTCAGTGGGCTCCCTTTGTTTGGGACTCATACATAGTAGCGCCTGAGAAATGAATTCTTGTTGGTCAGAGTGAGGGGTGAGGAGGGGCAGAGCGTTTAATTTAACCAGGCCCATGCTCTACAGTATCTAATTTAGTGCAATTCTCCAATCCTTGAATCAGAACTGCCTAAAAATAGAGGCTCTAGGGAACGGGAGGACTGGCTTGCATCTAACTTGTATCTCCTGCCTGCGGAGGGGGGAAGCCGCACCTTTTTGAGGCAGGAGAAGGAAACCCCCCCATTGACTTGGTTCATTCATTTATTTGCCCCTTAATCCATTCCCAGACTTGGTCCAAAAAGGAACTGAGGGGAATGGAAATTACTGTTTAATTTTACTAGGGAAATGCGAGCTCCTTAAAGGTGAAAACTTTTTCACAGTCACTGTAATTTTTCATTCCTTAACATGGCGACACTTTAGGAATCAGGAGCGAGCTTTGCAGAATAAAGCATTCTAAGTAGTGGGTGTCTGATTTTTGAACTGACTTTTGTTACGAACTGTGGCAAGGTTCAGAGGATTGATCATTATAAGCCCAGCACTCACACAACCCACAACTTTTGTTAAAGTATGGATACTTCACAGTATGTTTTTTTTTTTTTAATTACTTGGAAGAGGAGAGGTTGGCCTGAACATTCACCACGTGAAAATAATCAAGAAGTCATCTGCCAACAGAAAACAACTTCAAAAGTACAGAATGTAGAATTCTGAGCCTAAACCACTTGACAGTATCCCAAAAAGGCATGTCCTGACATGTTTTCAGTGTAAGAGGGCTTCAGCATTCCAAGCTTTTAAAAGAATGTCTCCTGTTACAGCTAAAAGGGGCTGCTTATCCTTTTCCACACTCTGAATTCATGGAATCTGGAAGTCTGATTCTGTAGCACTCATTTTAAAATAAATTGAGTCATCTTTATATGAAAAGTAAAGAACTTGGTTCTTTTTCGTTCTTGAAGAATAGTTCGTTTTGAAATGAAAGAACATCTACACATACATGCTTCCCACCACCCCCATTTTTGAAATACATAGAACTGAAGAAACGTCATTAAGTTTTCATAATCATACCCAAATAAATGAAAGTCATATAGAAAGTCACGAATGTAACATTTCACTATAGTTAACTAAGTCCCAACAAATTTCAAAACATCAGAATTCCTAGAACTTACTCTCACAGTATCCTTCATAAATTCAGTATATAGTCAGCAAAGAAGCCACATAGCTATTAATCAGTGGAATCCTGGGTGAGAACGCAAAAAACCTCAAAACAACTTTCCACATCCTGCTGACCTGTTCAGCCAAATGCCTGTCAGTGTATTGAACTGTTTTTTTTTTTTCTTCTTCTCTTTTCTTCAGCTGTGGCCCTCTTGAGTAATCTGAAAGGCCTGTGGATAGTATATTGTCTTTGCCCATCATATATATATGTATGTGTGTATGTGTATATATATATAAAATAAGGCAGTCTCTTGTGGAAAGAAATGTTTTCCATAAGCCTTGAGACACTTTAGTTGGGCATATTAATGCTGATACAGATGTTTTTGCCCTGGCTAACTTAAACTAAGTATAGACTGTGGTTTAGACACTCCTAGCCTGGGATCTGAGCCCAAACCAAGCAGCCATCATGTTCTCAGATGATGTGATGATCTGGTAGCCATTTAACCTCACAACTTTATTTGACAGCACAATGCCCCCAAATAATGGGCAGGCACTTGCAGTCGTTTTTCTGCATTGTTTTGTGGTCCCATATGTGTCAGAAGAACGCTGGGCTTGGGTTTGCCATGTTCTCCTTGTTTCCATTACCCCCACCCACCATATGAAGGGTCAGAGCAGAAATGGCATCGAGTTCAACATGCCCTCTTCCGCTCAAGAAAGACATGGGCCCAGAGTGCCCCACTGATCCGCCTCAGGTCACATGCCAGCTGCTTGAAGAGAACCTATGGTCCCACAGCCATCTCCTGTACAGATATGTACATGTATGTAAAACAGAACCTGTGAAGGAAATAGAAATAGGAGGTAGCCCACCAGTGGGCTAAAGAAAGAACTGCAGTTTGGGAAACCTGAATTCTAGCTGTTGTTCTACTGTACATTTCTTTGTCTCAAGGCAAGTTCCTTACTGTGCTGGTACCTCAGTTTACCAAATTAATAAAGTAAACAGACACTGATGTCTTCTTAGTCATCGTTAAGAATAATGAATTGGAGGACTTCCCGGCAGTCCAGTGGTTACGACTTCTTCGCCTTCCAATGCAGAGGGGTGTGGGTTCAATCCCTGGTCGGGGAGCTAAGATCCCACATGCCTCACGGCCAAAACACCAAAACACAAAACAGAAGCAATACTGTAACAGATTCAATAAAGACTTTAAAAATGGTCCACATCAAAAAAAAGAAAATCTTAAAAAAAAAAAAAGATGAATTGCTCTGCTAATGCAAATATAGGTAGATAGATAAGATAGATAGATAGATAGACCGAAAGAATAAAACCAGTCTGAAAAATGTTCACAATCTAGCTACTTCTTAAATGCTAAGAGTTAAAAACTCCTAGGAAGTTCACATGTGTTAATTCCCAGGCATGTTTCAGAACCAACTTTATCACTCAGGAATTTGCTTGAAGACCTGAGGCTTGCTAACGAGCCCATCAAAGTTCATTTGTATTTGCATTTCAGCTGTCTGTGACAAGCTTTTTAGTAAACACACTATATCTAGGCAGTCACTTTAGGAAATCTATTTTTCTATTTCTGTCCACCAGTGGTCTTTTTCTAGGGCTCAAACCTAGGCTATCTGCTCCCATGTATTTGGTTTCCTTCTTCCCGGTATGAACTTCAATTCTGAGTGTGAATCTTAATTCTCTCCACGGTTTTGCACTCCCCTTGGCAAAGACGTAGTACCATGTGGGCCCAGGAACGGATGTGCCAATGCATACAGACATTCACTCCAATTAATAAATTACAGCCCACAATTAGTCTTTTAAACTTTCCTTCCTTTTTTCCTTCTGCAGGGAGTTCTCTGTATCTTCTTTGCACATAAAACCAAAAAACAAAGTTTGGAGAAAAGTTTATTGTTACTGTTTGGATCTTTATATATCATTGGACTATCACCTATACACATAACTATTTTAAATGACATTACTTTGTGTGTGTTTGCTAAAGCACATTAGACCACAGCAAGTCAGTCACCAGCACAGATTATCGAAACCCCATTGGTAAAGGCCAAATTCTCCTGCTGATGGGCATTCTTTCGCAAAATACATTTGCACCTTGTCAAGAGAAAGTCAATCTAGTTCATATTGGCTAACTTCTATCTCATAAGAAATACAAACAATAACAGTGAAAGCTTATGTGAATAAATTATGATCATTGTGCTTCCTACAGCCCCTTCACAACGATGAAATTCTATGAAATATCTGACTCCATGGTTTTTTCTTTTCAGTGCCTTGTAGCCACGGTGTATTTACCTGCCTGAGTGCAAAGTAGCCAGAACTGGAGGCCTACAGTAGGAATTAAATGATTTCATGAGACTTTTCTCTTTGTTTGCAAGGAAATAGGGCATAAAGAATTGGAGGTACAGTATTCCAATTTGGTGAGTGACCAAACCATTTCCTCACTCAACTAAATCCCAGAACTGAATTTTGTATCCAAACACCTAAGATCAATTTTTAATCTACGGTTCATAAATTCTAAGTTCCACCAGTGCAAAATGGTTTGCCATTTAAGAAGTCCCATACGAGGCATGGCGCGGTGGCATCTCTCAACTCTACCATATCCCTCTATCTGTTTTCTTTGGATCACCTGTCCTATGAACTATACTAGAATGTTCTTGTTTCCTATAAATACAGATATAGATAGGCAAATCTTAACACTCTTTTTGTTAACACTCACAAATGTTAACATTCTTCTTCTAGACCTCTAAACTGTGATCACATGTTTTATTAAAATGCAAAATGTAAACAGAATGTTCTAGACTATATTGTTAGACAAAAATACTCATACTTGGATTTCAGTTCTGGTACTCACCTTTCATGTTACAATAGGCAAATCACTTAATCTTTCACTGCCTTAGGTTTTTAGCTTCTGAAAAAGGATGACAACAAAATTTATGCTCGAAACAACTTTTCTGAATGTCCATACGAAAGCAATAATAAACGCAAAGCTATCCCATCATGCTTGACCTTTTAGAACTGTACCATCTTCTATTTTTTTCAGTTCCCTTACTACTGAATGTGTAGTAGGAAAGTTACCTTTTTAAGTAAGCAAGCTAATGAGAGAAAATTTACCATTTTATTTTTTTCAAACATTATCCAAGGGGTTAGTTCGTTATTTTGTCAGGGTCTTCCTACTGATATCGTTTAAAGGATTTTAGGGAGTGTCTTAAATATAAGTTAAACCCGCATCCAGATATTACTCCAGAAAAGTGCATTTCATCATGCTCTTTCCAAAAAGTCAATAGGAGGGTTCTGGCATCAAATGGCTGTTGAATTCCTTCCAGTTCTCCTCCAAATTTCCTTGCAGACTGAGCGAGTGTGTGACCTCCATCTCTCCTTTGTCTGTATTTTTCACTTAGCTCTTTAAATTCTGACACAGTTAGTAGCTAACCTACCTCAAGGCCCCAAATTTTACTCTCAATGGGGACCTGTACCTATGTTCACACATAGGCTGGGGACGAACAGCTTCTGTGTATGACATGTGGATGATTAAGAGCTCCTGTGATTTTATTTGGCCTGATTCTTAGACCCTCCGCAGAGAGTTTATCTCCTCCACATGCAAAAGTCTTTTTAATATCTGAATGCTTTCTGCACACAGGGTGGGTAGGCTACAGGGAGAGGTCAAACAGAGGGAAAGTATTTCTAAAATAGCATATTTGCAATTTGAAAACCAGTAGGATTGTCTCGTAAAATGCTATTGCTTAGAAGGAAGGCGCTCATATCTGTTCCAGAAGGTTCCTGTATGTCACGACTCTCCATAGTATGTGTGGATGTGTTCATATAAACAAATATGTTCAAATATGTATTTATAACTTTTTCAACGTGGAAAGCCCTGAATATCACACATGCTCCTCCAGTCTTACTTACTCTTCCAGAAGTCTTACTTCTGGCCAAGTACAGGGAGTCTAGGATGGTAGCCACAGAAATCCGGATGACATGTGGCTGCATTTTTTTTCTCCTCCAAATATGCCAGGGTCAGAGTTTAAGAAGCTTCAGTATGGTTGCAACATCGTGCTATTAATAGAAACTGCACTCTGAAGAATGAAGGCTGTGATTCCGCACGTGGATATAGGGTGACGCGTAGGAACTCAGTAGTCCCTAGAAATACCACGTCCTGGACAGCACCCACACACTGCTGGGGGCACGGGGTCGCAGCCCTCCCAGAGCTGCGTGTCCTCGGGGCAGAGTTCCATCAAGGTCCTCTGCTAAGAACCATTTCTTTACGCTGCCCTGCCGAATGCCAGTACGGGGCTGTGGTGTGTTAACAAGAGCATCGCAACTGGAGTCAGCTCGGGGGACCACATTCAGATTTTAGATGTTTAATGCTCACACAGGGGAAACCCATGTAAATCTCAGGGAGGGGGTCAGATTTGTTCCACCCATTGAGCTACTGCTTAGAACTGCTCCCTTTGGTTTACCTTCCAATCACTTCCCTTATGCCAGCTTTTGAGAATATCATACTGAATGGCTTTCCTTTTGCTTGTAAACTGAGATTTTCTTTTTTCTTTTTTTTTCCCAATCTTAAGAAATTCGAGCTGGAAAAGACTGTTTCTTCTTCTAGTCTCAGCAGGAGTGTTCCCCACAGAATATTTCTTAAGACAAATTGCAGCATTTCAGTGTTCTGGTTAAAAGCCAACTTCAATCCACTGCCCCACCAACACTTCACGGGGCATCTGCCTGCCTGTCCGTGTATGAACGTGTAGGAGCACACTGCAGCCAACCCGGTGACATTGACTCGGAGCGGCAAAGAGGATCATAATTCCCTTTTGAGAGGACCCGGAGCCTTTTAAGCAAGAGGGCAGAGTCTACGTGACTAAAACATACCAACTTCCTCTTTCATAAGTCATCACATGATGAACTACAATTACAATTCCTGCCTTGTCTCTGCGAATTGCAGACGCATTGCCTCACCCTAGAAACCCTGCTCCTGTGTGCGGAGCAGGCGGCTCTAACCGCTGCAGCAGCCGCTTTGGAAGGGATCCAACTCCAGTCTGTGCCGGGAGGGAGGGCGGTGGGTGGGAGACGAAAACAAAGCTCTGTTTACTTAGCATACATCGATAAAGCTGCTTCGGAGCTACATGAAAGGCCAGGCAGCATGAAAGACTTTTGATACAATATAAGGAATTGCTGCTCTGGATCCAGGGCCAGCCTTAACCCCCTTGACCCCGGATCCTTTTATGGCAGAAGAAACCAGAACTAAAACAGCCTTTCCATTTTCTAGCGGGCATTTCGTTAGGGAAGTTACAACAACTGAGTTTCGACATTGAACTGGTAGTGTAAAATAAAAAGGAAATGCTCTTCACTTGGAGAAGAAAAGCTCTGCTCTACAAAAATCCTTACTTAGTACCTCTCGAGGCAGAATTTGGATCTCGGTGTTTCTATTTGGGAGGGAGCCATCGGCTTTCCCACGAGGGTATTACGGTGCCTGCTCGCAGGTAAATGAGTAAAACTAGGCCGTGGCTCTAACCCCGAGTTGTTTTCTTTTAATATTTCCATCCCTGCCTAGGGGGGCCATTTCTTGGGGGTGTTGAGATGGCTCATCTCTTGCAGCACAGAGACTGGGCCTCATCCCCTCTGGGCAGTGGCCTAGTAGGTGAAGTCACACGCTAGAATGAGTGGTTCAGGGTCTCCAAGGAGAGTGACAGGTCCTGCGAGAGAGGCTCAACAACAAGGACCAGGTGTGGCCAAATCCACTGGCACCAGCTGCTGGGGACCGGGGTCCCATTCTCCCAGCTAGGAGAGGGTGGGGCAGGATTGTAATTGCAGGGCAATATCCGGGAACAGATGGGGAGACCTCTAGGGCAGGCGCACCTTCTCTGGAAATCCCCACGAGAAGTCGTGCAGGCTTCGCCTGCAAAAACATTTTGGTGCGGCATTACATTTTCTGTGCCATTTTCGAACAGGTTTTTTCATGTGCTTAAAGCAGCTCCCTCCGCTGTTTCTCTAGAAGTGTTCTTCCTCTTCCTTGTGGTTAATCCTTTGAGGCACCCTAGCATTTTCAACAGCAGCAACTAGAAAGAAACGTCAGCAGGATTTCTTTCCTCTCTCCCCACCTACCAATCCAGTTGTAGAAAAGATAATATAATTAGTACCCTGTTCTTCCCACACTTAACCAGCTCTTTCCAGTCTCAGGGAGAGATGTGGGCCTGTTTTCCAACAAAGGAAGCTCCGGAGGCCGCCCTTCCAGAGCTGAAGTGTAAAAGTCCCAACCAAGAGTGACTAAGCTCGCGTGTATTAGTTAAGACTAACGACCAGCCAAAAGTGATTTACCATAACACACGCCAGCTCCTCCTCCCGATAAAAGTGTGAAACTCAAGTGCTCACTTCACTTGGGCACCGTGTACGGCTGCCAACGGTGGCAGAGCGCGGCGGGCCTGGCCGGCTCCGCGGCCACACCTCGACTTCGCGCCAGGCGGCTCTGCACCCACCCAAGCCCAGCCTGGGCTGCGCGGTGGGCGCGAGGCCGTCCCTGCCCCACCGCCGGGCCGAGGAAGCCCGCGAACAGCCGGGCCCCGCGCCCCCCGCCGGCCAGCCAGCGGCTCAGCCCCACGGCGGGCGCGGACCGCACCGCAGCTCGTGCCCGCGCCCCGCGCCGCCTCGAGTCCGAGGTTGGCCCTGGGGGCGGGGCCCGGAGCCCCAGAGTCGCGGGCGGGGGGGCGGAGCCTGCGCGGTGACGCGGACGCGCGGGCCGCTGACCCTGGATCCCTGGAATGTGCATTCGTTCAATGAGGCCGCCAGTGCCAGCGGCGCCGAGTCACGTCCGCGCGGAGCGTGCGCACTCGGAGACGGCGGCGCACGCGGCCCGCGGCCCCGCGCCCACGTCACGCGCCCGCCGCGCGGACCTGAGCCGGGCAGCAGGGTCCTTCGCGCGGCAGGGTGGGCCGAAGACCGAGGGGGAGACTTGGTGTTTGCGAGGGCCCCATCGCGCGGCGTTCCCGCTCCCGCTCCCTCCCGGAAGGGCCCCGGGAAACGGCGGGCGGACGCGGTCCTGGGCTTGCGAGCACACACCTTCCTCTTAGGAAAACTTCAGGGGACCGGCGGCGCCTGTGTCCTTCCCAAGACACATGCGAGTGTAAAAGCACTTACCGAAGAGTTCAAATAAATAAAGCTCTGTAAAAAATGTGAACCACGCTTGATTTAAAAGCACCTATGCGCGAGAGATTACGGACAAAACCAAGTTACAAAGTGGCCTGTTTTTCAAAACATGAGTTTTAGCACGGTTTGTCCCAAACGGACCTGAAGGGGGGGGGGGGAACTCGGCCCGAAGAGTCGAGGTAGCCGAGCGGGTGGAGGAAGGCAAGCCGTGCCAGCCACGCGTTCACGTCGGGGACACGGGCCGCGGCGCGGGCGGGCGGGCAGGCGGGCGCCGCAGAGCCGGCTCTCCCGGCAGCGCTCAATCTCCGGCGGGGGGAGGGGGAGGGCGCGGGGGAGGGCGGGCGCGCGCGCGAGGGGAGGGGGCCCGCGCAGGCGCCTTGCGAGGCTGTCGAAGAATCAAGTCTGTAGAAGTGGAGCGGCCGCGGCGGCAGCAGCAGCAGCGACGGCGGCGGCGGAGCTGAGGCCGGTTGCGCGCTGACGCGGGCGCTGGAGAGCGGCGACGCCAGGAGCTGTGAGAGAGCAGCGGAGCGACCCGTGGCCCGCGCCGCGCCCGAGCTCCGCGCCGCCCGGCCGCCGCCGCCACCCCGGCGCGGCATGCCCCGCCGCTCGGGCTGAGCCTGCCCCGGCGGCCGCCCCCCGCCCCCCGCCCCCCCGGCCTCCCCGCCCCCCGCCCCGCACTTCGAGCCGGCCGCCGCCGCGACCTGCTGCGCTCCCCCGCGCCCGCGCGGCCCGTCTTCGCCCCGGTCTGGAGGCCCGCCGCGGCCCCGGCCGAGCCCCAGCCGCCGCGCCCGCCGCGCCGCGCCGCCCCGCCGTCCGCCCGCGCCCGCGCAGGCCGGGGGGACGTGCTGCCGCGGCTGCAGCCCCTCGCCCCGCGCCCGCCGCCCCTCGTGCACCGGGGGCGCTGCGCGGGCGCCGAGCCTTCGCGGGCTTTGCCGCCGCCGCCTCTGTGGCCGCCGCCGGTGGTGGGAGAGACGCGGGGTTGGGGGGGGAGGAGGGCGCGCGTGGTGCCGGCGGGGAGCGGCGGCGCCCCCCCCCTCCTCCTCCTCCGCCTCCTCCTCCTCCGGCGCCGCGGGCTCCTCGGACATGGCTGCGGCGGTGGCGGTGGCGGCCGCGTCCCGGCGGCAGTCGTGCTACCTGTGTGACCTGCCCCGCATGCCCTGGGCCATGATCTGGGACTTCACCGAGCCCGTGTGCCGTGGCTGCGTCAACTACGAGGGCGCCGACCGCGTCGAGTTCGTCATCGAGACGGCGCGGCAGCTCAAGCGGGCGCACGGCTGCTTCCCGGAGGGCCGCTCCCCGCCCGGCGCCGCGGCCCCGGCCGCCGCCAAGCCGCCGCCGCTCTCGGCCAAGGACCTCCTTCTGCAGCAGCAGCAGCAACAGCCGCCGCCGCCGCTCGGCCACGGCGGCCCCGAGGCCGCCCCGCGCGCCCCGCAGGCCCTGGAGCGTTACCCCCTGGCGGCCGCCGCGGCCGAGCGGCCTCCGCGCCTGGGCTCTGACTTCGGCGGCAGCCGCCCGGCCGCGAGCCTGGCCCAGCCGCCGACGCCGCAGCCGCCTCCCGTGAACGGCATCCTGGTGCCCAACGGCTTCTCCAAGCTGGAGGAGCCGCCCGAGCTGAACCGCCAGAGCCCGAACCCGCGGCGCGGCCACGCCGTGCCGCCCACTCTGGTGCCGCTCATGAACGGCTCGGCCACGCCGCTGCCCGCCGCGCTCGGCCTAGGCGGCCGCGCCGCCGCCTCGCTGGCCGCCGTGTCCGGGGCCGCGGCCGCCGGCCTGGGCTCGGCGCAGCCCGCCGAACTGGGCGCCCACAAGCGGCCGGCGTCCGTGTCGAGCGGCGCGGCCGCGGAGCACGAGCAGCGCGAGGCGGCGGCCAAGGAGAAGCAGCCGCCGGCGGGCTCGCATCGCGGCCCGGCCGACAGCCTGTCCTCGGGGGCCGGGGCGGCCGAGCTGGGCACCGAGGGCGCGGGCAAAGGCCGCGGGCCCGGCGAGCAGGACTGGGTCAACCGGCCCAAGACCGTGCGAGACACGCTGCTGGCGCTGCACCAGCACGGCCACTCGGGGCCCTTCGAGAGCAAGTTTAAGAAGGAGCCGGCCCTGACTGCAGGCAGGTTGTTGGGTTTCGAGGCCAACGGGGCCAACGGGTCTAAAGCAGGTAGGGGCGGCTGTGGAGTGAGGGGATCTAGGGGCAAGCCGGGGACGGAGAGCCGAGGAGGGGTGCTCTTCCCATTCGCCGTTCTCCCCCGGCCCAGAAACAACAAACACCCAACTTCCTGATCTGCCCGAGGCGGAACCAGTGCTTAGTGGCAACGTGTTCCTGTGCTGAAGCAGCATAACAGAGATGAGTCAGACGGGCTGATAGGCAGCGACACAGGGCTTTCCTTTCCCAGCACATTCCTGGCTGCGAGCAGGAGGGCACCAGTCACCTTTTAACCTGTGTGTGCGTGGCGCGGGGGGGACGTTAATCGTCAGGTGCACAGTGCAGTCTGGGGACAGGCAGGCCTGTGGGAAAACAGGCAGCGCTGTCGGGGCCATTTTCTGTGGCTTTTTTTTTTTTTTTTTTAACTGTTAGGTTGCCTCAGAGCCCCGTCCGTCTAAGTGGTTTAAGTTGCACGTGCTCTTTAAACTCCCGTGAGTTTTTATGGACCAGCTTTTAGAGAAGAGAAGTTCTTCGGGGAGTTTTGTTATGTGTTAGGAAAAAAAAGATCGTTTTTAGCGCACGTTCATTTACGTCCCTTTTTTTCCCTCTTATGTCTTTGTTCTTCCAGTTGCAAGAACTGCAAGGAAAAGGAAGCCTTCTCCAGAACCAGAAGGTGAAGTCGGGCCCCCTAAGATCAATGGAGAGGCACAGCCGTGGCTGTCCACGTCCACAGAAGGGCTGAAGATCCCCATTACTCCTACATCCTCTTTTGTGTCTCCACCGCCCCCCACTGCCTCACCTCATTCCAACCGGACCACACCGCCTGAAGCGGCCCAGAACGGCCAGTCCCCCATGGCAGCCCTAATCTTGGTAGCAGACAATGCGGGGGGCAGTCATGCCTCAAAAGATGCCAGCCAGGTGCACTCCACCACCAGGAGGAACAGCGGGAGCCCACCCTCTCCGTCCTCTGTGAACCAAAGAAGGCTGGGCCCCCGAGAGGTGGGCGGCCAGGGGGCAGGCAGCACAGGAGGACTGGAGCCCGTGCACCCCGCCAGCCTCCCGGACTCCTCGCTGGCGGCCAGCGCCCCGCTGTGCTGCACCCTCTGCCACGAGCGGCTGGAGGACACCCACTTCGTGCAGTGCCCGTCCGTCCCCTCGCACAAGTTCTGCTTCCCTTGCTCCAGACAAAGCATCAAACAGCAGGGAGCCAGTGGAGAGGTCTATTGTCCCAGTGGGGAAAAATGCCCCCTTGTGGGCTCCAATGTCCCCTGGGCCTTCATGCAAGGGGAAATTGCAACCATCCTTGCTGGAGATGTGAAAGTGAAAAAAGAGAGAGACTCGTGACTTTCCGGTTTCAGAAAAACCCAATGATTACCCTTAACTAAAACTGCTTGAATTGTGTATATATCTCCACATATATATATATCCAAGACAAGGGAAATGTAGACTTCATAAACATGGCTGTATAATTTTGATTTTTTTGAATACATTGTGTTTCTATTTTTTTTTTCTTTTTTTGACGACAAAAGGTATGTACTTATAAAAGCATTTTCTTCTTTTGTTAACGTTATTAGCATATCTTTGTGCTTTATTATCCTGGTGACAGTTACCGTTCAATGTAGGCTGTGACTTGCGCTGCTTTTTTAGAGCACTTGGCAAATCAGAAACGCTTCTAGCTGTATTTGTATGCACTTATTTTAAAAAGAAAAAAAAAAAGCCAAATACATTTTCTGACGTTGTAAGATTGCCTTACTGTCTGTTATTCCTTATTGCTGGCCCCTTTCTCAGGCTGGAGGCCAAGTGGTGGAGACGGAAAGGAAATGAGCGAAAGGGGCACTGTTGTGAAGTGGGCATGCCACTGGGAAATGTCACCAAGTTTCCCCCCAAACGTTGTCCTTTGAGACTAACAGGAAATCGATTTTGAATCTTTATCGATTTTGGATTTTGTTCTTAAAGTTCAGTTGTTGGGCTGTTGATGACTGCCTGAGAGTTGCTGCTGAGAGATTTTCAGGACTGGGCGGGGGTGGGCGGGGGGCGATTTTTTTGTTTGTTTTAAGGCAAAGTTGACCACTGTTCACGGCCCATGTGATCAGTTGTAAGATTACAGTGCTGCAGGCTAGTCGGTTGCATAATACACAGTCCAGTGACTCGAGGCAGTGGTAACGGATGGTGGTGAGGACGAGATGGCACTGCCATCTTTGCGTGGAGCCTGGCTCTGCAGCCCCACTTGATCTTTCGAAACACCCTGGAGCGCTCTTGTCTGTCGTTGGCTGTGGTCGTTTTCCTTTGAAGAGAGTCGAAAGAGAAGTCCAGGTGAACTTGGAGATTGTGGGATTGGTTTCGTTTCTGTTTTGCGTTTTGTTGTTTTATCATTTATCTGTAGTCCCATTGCTGTTGATGTGATCACCTACACTCTGTTTGTAGTGAGTGCTAAATACAGTATGGTACAATGGCAGTAACAGCGCAGGGTCCTGCCAGGACTGCCCGTGGGCATATCAGTGACAGCCCAAATGGGGGTGGAGGAAACCTGTAATTTCCTTCTTACATGTGTGTGAAATACCACGTGAATAATACTGCTCTTCTGGACAAAAATGATAAACTAGTGAAAATTAAAGAAAGGGTTTTACATAATAGACAGGCCCCACCTCTCAAACTTTTTTTAGAAATGTTTTGTAAACTAATTTCTTTTGATTACTATTTTGCATCAGTAAAATGAGTTTTTTTAAACCAATAAATCATCAGTTATTAGAAATAGTTGTCTCACAGTGATACTGGTTTTTGTTCTGTGCTGTTATGATTTAACATTGACAGGAACACTACTTTAAATCCTTTCATGTTCAGGTGTTTGTAACTTGGCCCTCTAATTAGGCTGGATCATGGCTTCCAGGTCTGCTACAACTTCTGTGTATCGTTCCCAACCGAGCTTTTATTTTAATTTGAAAATATAGATTGTTACCCACTTTGGATCCTTCTTCAGTTGTGTTTTTGTCTTTCATTTTTAAATTGCTCAAATATTTTTTAATGGTCGGGTTATTAGCACTTGAAAATCAGATACTGCACCAAATACAGTATTTTTTTCATGGTGTTTTTAATGAGCGCACCTATTAATGCTGTGCAAATTCATGTTACCCGTCATTGTTATATTGCAAACAGACTTGCATGATTAACCAGTTTGTTGTTACACTTTTTTTTTTTAAATTGGAGTATCTATGACTCAGAGCAGACCGGTTTCTCTTATGTAAATGCACACATGCAGAAACACAGTCAATTTTACATGCCCATAAAGACATTTGTAAAGAATTCAACTTACTATGGTCTGTTGTATAAATGCATATCTAGGCACTTTATTATAAACTGGAATTTGACCTCATAGATGTTACAAGTTGATCAGTCATTTGACCTAATTTGTGGTAGCTATCTGTATGTTTTGCATTCTCAATACAGATAAGCTTTCCAAAAAGATTAGTAAAGAACCATCCTGCTGTTTTGAATAAGTCTATCCAGCTGTGGAAAAGACAACCTATGGTATCTCTGTGCTGCTTTTCAAGAGGGAGAATTTAAACAGCTTTAAAGGGCTGTGTGTTGAGTTTACTCCTATTAAAAAATAAGAGTCCGACTGGCCCTTGGGTGGCCTTCGTTAGAAGGCTTGCAGCTGGAAAGTGTTGATATGGGTTATATCTCTGGCATTCTCGTAAGTTAAAAAGTTAACACTGGGACATGGGTTTGATCCTTTGTTGTACCTGATGACAGTGCAGAGATTCTCCACAGCTGGATAAAGATGTCAGAAAGCTACTTACTGTACATGGGCAGTATCAGATTTCAAATCCTAATATTTCAGCTGTGCTTTTAATACTCAAAATATTAGGGGATGGGGTGTTGAAGCTTTCACTTTTTTGCTTTAACAATTTATAGAATTTAACAGATGTACTGTCTTTCATGTGGCCTCACATTAAAAGTTATGAGAACGTACACATGGTTTACAACTTTTACTAGATACCTTTCCTTGGCCACCAAGTATTTTAAAAGTGTGCCACCTTTTAACCTTTATTTTTTTAAGTTGAAGGTGATACTTTTTCTATATATGATGAAACTCATGTCAACTGAAGTGAGTGTAATCTCAGATATCAACATTATTCTATTTTAAAATCATGCTATGGAAATATCACCTGCATTCTGTCATTTGTCAGATTTACAGTACCTTTTTATTTTTTCTTTAACTTTTAGCATTAAATAAAAATAAAATTGGGAGCACTGAACATTTTCTGAGGCCTTTTTTAATTGTTGAAAGTAAGCTTAGAGTGGCTGTTTTAATCACTAGTGGCAATGAGACCAAAGGATGTGTGGGTTTGGGGTTGAGGTTTGACTGGAACGGCAGGAGAATAGCAGGAGATAAAAGACATGGAACAAAAAGGCAACTGATGGAAGGAAGAAAAAAGTGCTAGGGACTGGGGAAAGGGCAACTGGGTAGGGGAAGCAGATAACGGGAAGAGCTGAACAAAGTACAGCCAGAAAGCACTTGTTTACTTTTCAACTTGCAGTCCAGCCAGCCATTCTGCAATAGTAGATTGGAAGGGGAAGATAGTGACAACATTGAAAAGACTGTCAAGACACGGAGCTGCTCTTTGGAAAGCCGTGGAATAAAACAGCCATGTTGGGCCAGAGGAAATGCACTGAAGACAAAAGAGAAAAAAAAAAAAAAAAAGCCTACCTTTTGGAAAGCTTTGGAATAAAAGTCAGAGCCAAAGCCATGTGTGAGCTTTGTTGAAGCCCTGAAACCTTAAATTTATAAACGCAGATAAAAGGTGGAATGCACTGAGATCCTTTTTCAAACTCCTGTCTGCTATCACGTAGGAAGAAATTTCCTGGATGTTTGCAGCTTTTTCTCTTCTTGTTGATCAGTGGCTTGGCAGACTTCTCTACGAAAGGAACTTGTGAAACTTATCGTTTTAAGATAAAGGTACACATAGACTTACTAGGTGTTTTAAGTTAAACAGCAACAGTTTATGCGCAGTTGAGTGTATTTTCGTTAGAGGTGGCCCAGTAACTTGGGGAGCCCATCACTATATATAGTTTAATTTTTTAATTAGCCTGTTTAAGGCAGTTTTCAGGAAACAGTGTCCTTAGTAAGTTATTTATAGATGATAATACACGTGATGTTTCATTTAATAATTAGCTTAAAAGAAATGTTAAACTCTTAGTCTTCTTAAAGATGCTAAATTTTATTTTTAGTGAAATTTTAGTGCAGCTTGCAGAAGTCATTTTTAAAATTTCAAAGTAAACTTTAATGATTGCATTCAGTTTTCAGTTAAAAAACCCAAACAAACTAGACCCTTGATGTGGCAGATGTCTTTGTTTATTCCCCAAAGCTGGGAAAAAGTTGAAGGGGAAAACATGGAGCTCCTTTTTAATTCCTAGACTTTTAAGTCCCTCCTTACTCAAAGTTGTTTTGCATTTGATTTATAGATGGTTTTATTTGGTTAGTGAAGAGTAAAATGTTTCTCTTCCTGATTCCAAAGTGTATACGTGGAATCATTCAGAAAAATGTTCAGTCGTGTGTAGGCCACTGGAAGTACTGAGTCACCCTCATTTGCTTGCCTTTTCTTCATAGGGAACAGTGAGAAGACACGCCTTTCCTCTGTCACAGACCAAGGGCAGAGGCACCAATGAATGGAATACAGATTTACCTACTTCATCATCTGGGGTTCTAGAAATGGAGTGCGTGTGCGTGTGCGTGCGCGCACGCGCGCGCACACACACACACACACACACACACACACACACACACACACACGTGCAGTTTAACTCCTTCAGTGCCACTGGTTAGGCCTCTGACAGCAATAGTATTGATTACAATACAATTGGTTACAACTAAATAAAAATTATGGGTGTGACTTCCCAGATTGTCAACTACCTAGATGCCTTGTTGCTGTTTCTGTTGACAGCCTGCATTTTCCTCAGAAGTTAGGAACCCCTCACAGTAATTTAAAAGGCACAAAGATACAAAAAGTCAATTTGTAAATTACTTACGAGGTTGGAAGATAGAAAATGACTGGATTTACGGATTATCTGTGGATTTCTCTATTAATCCCCAGATAAAACCATAATTAGGGATATCCACACTATCCTAATTTACCATTAACAAAATCATTTATACTCAATTTAACAGTGAAATTTGTTTTAACTCATCAGTCTGTTAACTTGCTCCTTCCCCATGTCCATACAACTTAAAATGCTTGATTTTAAAATACCTTTGTTAATTTGAGGTGTAACTTACTGTTTTTTTAAATTATAGAATATGAAATCTACATCTGCACTGGTCTTTATCACAACATAAGGGGCTGAGCAGCACAAAACAATCCATGCAAGCCACAGGAAAAGTATTTTAGGGCAAAAAGTATACCATAGGCAAATCATTTAGCCATTGGGTCTTAAAGCTGGTCTTTTAATCTGAAAAACGATGGAGTAAAGTTTCCTTAATAGAACCCCATCTTATTAGAATGGTATAAACAGTTTCTACTATAATACAATCTTAAACATTGCTTTGAAAAAAATGTAGAATAGCCGTTTAAAACTAAAAATCATAGTATAGCAAGTCTTCCGTGCACGTAAAGTTTATCACAAAAGTCAGCCTTGAAAATCCTCTAGGAGATGAATTTTCTCCTAGGTCAGATGAGGTCTGAAGACTAGACTACGGGATTCCTAGTTTCACTTGCAAGCGTCAATGCACTGGTTGATCTCATCCTTTGAGCTTTAGAAGCTGTATTGCATAATCTAAAGAACCTCTTCCAGCAACTCAGCAGAAGCCCTTGATGCTCAGATAAGACATCCTATATAGAGTAATATGTCACATTTCAATATTTCTAAATATAGTTTATATTTTGGGGAAAATGAACCATTATATAATCTGTAGATTTCATCACTTAACCACTTTTACTTAGCAAAATTGCCATTTCACTCTTGGTATCATTACCAGCAGGTAACATTCAGATGCCCATGAGGGGACGGGCATCTTCCACAACAAATGAGTCATGTTTTGTTGTGCAGGTGCTCAGGTAGCAACCTTAGCAGATAAATATTTAGGTCACTGTATATTTCTCTGCCATTTAGAAAACAGCTTTCTTGTGACAGTGCAAGTAGAATATTTTGCACTGTAAATGTGGCTACCTCGCCAGGAAAAACAAAAATCCTGAAACAACATTTCCCCGGAGCTAAAGGCCTAAATGTATTTTAATGTATGGAAAGATTTTTTGTAACTCATTATTTTTAAGCTCAAAATTACTGAGCTTTATTTTCTTTTATCATAGGATTTTAAAATATTAACCATACAAGTAAGAGTTGTGCAGAGAAGTGAAACGTAGGAGTAGGCATTGTCTAGGACTGAATAAATCAGCATTTCTTTACACACAGCCTTGGCCTTGGGCCTTTCATGTTCTCCGCAGCCTGAGAGAGCTGCAAAGCAGAAAAAGGCTGCTGTGCGCCTTAACCCGGGCTCCGGCCTCCTACCCCATGTTGTTATTTCCGGCCTCCAAATAGCAATTCGATTAGCCTTTTTTTGGTGATAAAAGATAAAGATTTATTGTACCCCATATGCAACTGAAATCAGAATTTCACAGGAGGGTCACAGTCATTAGGGAAGTTTTGGAATACTCTTAACAAGCAACATATGGACTGTTGCTGTTATTATTTAACACCTATTAAGTAGGCACATCATTCTAGGCTTTGAACAGCTGAGAGGCCACAGCCCCCAGCTTCCTTGGAGCCTAGAGTCAAGGCCGCAGGTAGGTAGTGTGTTTGCTTGACGAAGGGCACATACTAACAAGAGTTAACCACGAACTGGTTTCCTTCCAGGAGTTTGGAAAGTACAGTCAGAGCTAAATTCTTACATGGAGAACTGAGTCTCTTCCTAGAACTTACATCCAGAACTTTGGTAGGATTCTGATACAGGAACACGATCCTATGGTCAAAGCGCTTTCATTACGCCCAGCATGAAACCATCACACACGAAAAGGGGCCGCGGGACACCATTATCTTCATACGAATCAACAGACCGGTTGAAAACATGGGGCCTAGGTCAGCATTGTCAAATTGTAGCTTTTTCTTTTTTTACTTTTTATTGTTGCTCAGCATGGCGTTTTTTAAAAAGGAAGAAAACAGCCGCCAGCTCTGCCAATCCCTGTTTACTCGACGGGAAGGAAAGGGGAGGAGGCTCCCTGACTCTCCAGCCGCCTGCGTAAAGGCCTTCGACCACGAGGAGACCTTGCTGTGGTTTCCAGCGCGGAACCCTGGCTCACGCCGCGCCCGTATTTATGGATTCTAGAACTTTTCCCCGGGCCGCTCCGGCCAGCGCTGCGCCAGCTCCCCGCGCCGCGATCTGCGCACGTGGAGCCGCGCGACCCCGCGGCGGGCCGGGCCGGGCCGGGCCGGGGGCGGGGGCGGGGCCGGGGAGGGGCGGGGCCTGGCCCGGAAGCGGCGGCGGCGGCGCGCCCGACCCGCGCCCACTCGGCCGACTAGCGGCCAGGTCAGACCCAGCGCACCCTGGCCCAGCGAGTCAGGTCCGCCAGCACGCCAGCTGCCGCGGCTATAATTAGAGGGGAGCCTGGGCCCGGCCGAGCCTGATCCCCCGCGCCCCCCGCCGGCGTTCCCGGGAGGAATGTGCGGGCGCGAGTGCCCCGTGCGTCGCCGCCACCGCGCTCCCGGGACGGTCACCGCGTGGTGGACCAAATAAAGTAAAAGACCTGGCTTCTGCTGGGCGAGGAGCCAGCAGGACCCGGGAGCCAGCTCAGGGGTGGGGCGAGCCTTCGGCTGCCCAGAAAAGATCAAACGCGCGTCAGCAACAGCCGTGCCTGCCGCCTGCAAGGGTCCCTGGCGCGGGCCCGGCTGTACTAGGTGGATTGTCTTAAGTGGGAGATGGCGCATGACTATAGCTGCCCCAAATGTCACTCCCTTTTTGGAAATCATGATGCTGCTTTTTTTTTTTTTTTTTTTTTTTTAAAGACTGTGGCTATAATAAGGCAAATGTTCCATGCTGGTGGAGTAAACACTCATGCTTAAGGGGCATCTGTCTTAGCAGAAAGCACTCTGGTAACACCGTGCATGTTAATAAAAATGTATGGGGTTGGCCAGAAAGTTCGTTTGGGTTTTTCCAGCAGATGGTACGGGAAAAACCCGAACGAACTTTTTGGCCAATCCCAATATTTATTAAGCAAACCTCAGGACGTGCTCCTATGGGTACTACCAAGTCAAATAAAGTACTGTAACAGCTGACTGCTTGAAAGGGAGTTGCCTTTTCAGAGAGGAAACTTTTCAGTTAGAAAAAGTTTTTCTCTCGTCATAGTACTTACTATTGAGGTCTTGAAGTGCCACCCAATTAATTAACTTCTAATTTTTGTTAATTATTGAATTTAATACTCTGCAGTAATATCTCCAAAAATAATAATAACAGTCATGACCCCTGTCCTTTTAACAAAATGACGTTTATGACCAGTCTTGGAGCGCAAGCCTAGGAAGTTCACTGTGGTCTAAGAGTTGTATAACAGTTTCAGTCATTGTTTAAAAAGTGATTGCAGTACATTGACCGGAAGCTAAAAAAAAAATAAAGCTTTGCTCCAGGCTTAAGAATACCTAGACGCAACCCTACTAAAAGACTTCCTTCATCAACATATTTTTCTTTCCAGATAACAGGCACAAAGACACATTTTAGAAGCTTGAGGTGGAAATCATACAAAACAGTCCACTCCTTATGTATTTTATCGAGGAACCTGGAAGCCTTTTCAGGTTGAAATTCGATTCCTAGGAGGTTATTCTTGCTCGAGCCTGTTTGTCTTGATACAGCAGCACCGTCGTCAGCACTGCTCTGCTCCTTCACAAAGATCGCTAAGAGGGAACTCTGCTGAGAGCTGCAAATTCAAGTTTTTATGAAAACACACCTCAGAATTGTCCAGTTCTTTCCCAGATACACAAAAACACTGGAATAAAGGTCAGGAAGTCTCCAGATATTCTTGGGCTTTGTGTGATCATTTCACGTAATTCAATTAATGTTGTGTTTCTATTTCGCAATTATTGAGAGAAAACATTACCATGTACTTACCTCAGAAGGGGCTAAGGAATTAAACTGGACAATCTCTCTGATAGCATTTTGGTTCTTCATCTATCAGCCGGACATGAGAAAGCACTGGGTGTATGAGATACGCATTAGGTGCTTGGCGCAGTGAATGTGTACCACTAAAAATATAGACTCCCAGTTATTACATGAAAGGGGGTCATGGCAAACAGCATTGAAATGATGGTGAGAAGGGGCTCCCCCTGCTGTCATCATAGAAGACACATCGTCTCCCAGGCCACAGTCCTGTACCTGGGACACCCATTGGATGTAAAGCTTAGTATCAGATGATTTGTGAAGTTATCATCACCTTGGGGGATATATCATTCTACTGAAAAGAAAATGAAATAAAATTATAGACCACACATAAAGGAAATGAATATTTTCTTTAAAGGGTTCTATGCTCAGATTCATTTACTGAAGGGTCAACCTACCTGAAAACCACCAAAATCGTTTACCTCAGTCCATTTATGGCTTTAAAAGCAAGAATGGTATTTGTGTGACTCGTGGCAGGTGGGCAGGTGGCGGGCCTGGGGGTTAGGGGGCGAGGGGAGGGCTGGGGGAGTGAGGATACGATGGAGCCTATTGTGTTCTTTTAAAATAATCAATCAATAAATATGATGGGGTCTTCCCTGGTGGCTCAGTGGTTAAGAATCCGCCTGCCAATGCAGGGGACACGGGTTCGAGCCCTGGTCCAGGAAGGTCCCACATGCCACGGAGCAACTAAGCCCGTGCGCCACAACTACAGAGCCTGCACGCTAGAGCCCTCAAGCCACAACTACTGAGCCTGCGCTCTAGAGCCCACGAGCCACAACTACTGAGTCCACGTGCCACAACTACTGAAACCCGCGCACCTAGAGCCCGTGCTCCGCAACAAGAGAAGCCACCTCAATGAGAAGCCCGCGCACCGCAACGAAGACCCAACTCAGGCAGAAATAAATAAATAAATAGATTAATTAGTTAAAAAAAAAACTCTCCTTGGGATGGTCACATAATAAACATAGAGTCTAATTATCCCCAAACAGGAAGCGTCAGAGGGAGGGGAGAGTGACCAGCTCAGCCCCTCATCCCTCAGCTGACACCTGAGACCTCACCACTCAGGTCTTCCCCATGGGTCCTCTATGGATGGAATCCCTCTGAGAGACCTTCTTTAAATGCCTATTTACACCATCCCCCAAACTCCAGGGTTCTCTATCCAAGCCCCCACTCCATGGAACCCTCCCCCATCACCCCTGATGGGAACGGATTTCCGGCCTTTGTCCCTTCTTGTGCCTGCAAACTCTGCCCTTCAGGCTTCCATTGCAAGTCTGCAGGGCTCCCGTCTGCCTAGCTTCTGCCAGCCCCGTCCATCCTTGGCCCTGAGGGAGAGGACAAAGGAAGGCCACCGTGTTCTAGGGGCCAGAGAGAGAGATTGGCTTGGAGACGTCTGAGTATGCTTCGGTTCTGGTTATGTTTCTCTAGCAGCAAGGGTTAAGGCCAGTTTTACCCTAAGTTAACTAAATGTGTATATCACTCACCACACCACAGGTATGGAGGGATTACTAATACTTACAGTGTAGAATTGTGCGCATGATCATGTGCTGTAAGCTCTAAAGTAACACAAAAATGCCGACTTTCACTGTTTAACTTGGGATTTCCCTACCCATAGAAGCTTTACCTGAGTCATGAAGTCAGGGACTTACTTCCCCTTACATATAATTTATAAAAATATCAAGACTGAGACCAGTTTCTGGACAGCTCCACTGATTAACTTTTCTCTGACCATCTGTCAAGTGTTTATCCAAGAGTGTTCTCCCAAATCCCAAGCTCGTCCTAAGGATGCAGCCTTTTCTAGAAGCAAGTTCTCCTAGCTTTGGTGCAGTTACAAGTCACTGGGTCACATTTGTACTCTGCCTCGCGGAAATGCTGTGTTTGGGTGTGCCGTGAGGTCCTCGGTGGGAGCCAGGAGGTCAAAGGCGACAGGAGAAATGCAAACTCTTTTCGGCAAGGCTGGGAGGGCCTGTGAGTGAGCTGCCCTTCCGTCTGGTCACCACAGGAAGGCCACAAGAAACAGAGAAGTCTGCGTTCAGACACCTAAGGAGGCTAACTCCTGTGGGCAGATCTGACAAGAGACTGGAGTACCCCGGTACTAAACTATAAGGTGCTGTGAAGGGGGCGTGTTAAACTAAGTGTCTTATTTCATTGTGGGCTAAAGATTTCATGTGGGATCGTTCATATGGGAGCTGCTGCCCAGCCGCTCTGGTTACCCTGAGCCATAATGAACGTATTTATAAGTCATCACGGCAGCTTTGGGGAGGCATGGTCACTCTACAGGGAGAGAGGGGGAAGGGGTGAGGGCTGCACAGAGGAGGAGACACTGGCACTCCTCTGCCCTGGGCCCTGGGTCCCACCACGAAGGCTCGACCCCGTCGACCCCAGTCCCCCAAAATATCCAGGCATGAAGAACTTCTGGGTGCCTCTCCCAGCCCCAGGATCACCTAGTACCACTGAGTTCCCATGTGACTCCCTGAGTCTCCTTCCCTGCCCTGTCTTAGGACCACTGCCCCTAGGGAAGGCTTCTAGATGACTCCACGGTCCCTAGGTCACAGCGCTCAGCTACTCCCTCCCTTTCTTGGCCCGTGTTGGCCAAGTCCATGGGACCGGGCTCTGCCTTGGTCTTACCCTTAAGTTCTACTTGGTTGTCCTGCCCCTCACCCTAGGCCTCCTCTAGGACTGGAGATTTGTTTTAAGCCCGAGTGCAGTGGTAAGGACGCTGCTTCTTGCCTGGTTTCCTCCCCAACATCTCCTGAATGATGGCTTTCTGCTCCAGGCTCCCTGTCATCATGCTGTCCTCACCTGCTGAGACTCTGTTACCTTATGGGGCTCCATGGTGCCAACCACTTGCTAGATGGTGCCTGAGACTTTCAGAGCCTAAAGGCTCCCTGCCATCATTTCCCAAATCAGACTTTGCCACCATATCAGTTGAACCAGTGCTCGTCCCACCCTAGTGAACAAGTCTTATGTCATTGTATTAGGGTTTTTCAGAGAAACAGAATATATATCCTATTGCTTCTGTGATATATACGGTAGATGATAGATAGATAGATTTTAATAAATTGGCTCACACAGTTGTGGGTACTGGCAAGTCCAAAATCTTAGAGCAGGCCAGCAGGCTGGAATTTCATGAAAGGGTTGATGTTGCAGTCTTGAGTCTGAAATCTGCAGGCAGAAACCCAGGCAGAGTTTCTTTGTTGTTGTCTTGGGAATTCCTGCTTCAGGAAACCTCAGTCTTTGCTCTTAAGGCCTTCAACTGATTAGATGAGGCCCACCCACAGTATGAAGGGCAATCTGCTTGACTCAAAGTCTACTGATTTAAATGTTAATCATATCCAAAAAGTACCTCCACAGCAACATCTAGACTGGGAGAACCTGTGGGTGACCTACCTTTCGCTTGACCAAACAATTGGGTACCATGGCCTAGCCAAGCTGACACATAAAGTAATCATCATGGTCACTTTCTAAGTTTTCTTTTCCTTCTCCTCTGGCTGCCCCAGGCTGTGATGCTTCTATCAGTGATGATGCTTTCAAATACAAAGTCACAAAAAATCTATTCAAACAGGCTTAACCTATAAAGGGAACTTTTTGGCTCTTGGAACTGAAAAATCCACAGGCAGGCCACCCTGAGGTCTGACTCACTTCAGGTTTGTACCTCATCTCTCCCTGGTTCTCTTGGCTCCACCTTCCCTGTGTTGATGTTATATTCAGGCAGGCCTCTCTCAAGATTATAAGATTGCTTCTTATTCCCATCCAAGAGGAAAGAGAGCTTCACATCCCTCCCACAGCAGGGGGGAAAGAGCACCAAGCTTCTCTCCGATTGGGTAGGTCCTGACATCATCATGTGGCCACAGGAATAGCCTGCTCTGATTGGCTTAGGTCTACTCACACCCTAACCAAACCCAGGGCAAGGGGATCGGATTGCCCTGAATGGCATCTAGTTAGGGGTCTTCCTTGGAGCCAGGGGTAGGATCAATCCCAGCAAAACAAGTGGCCACTATGCAGTGGCCAAGGGGTGGTCTGGATGCTGGACGATAACCTTAGTTCTCCGCATCAGCCTCCAAAGCAGGGCAGCTGCACTGCCCAAATCCAGGGCACATGCAGCGCTGCAGCCTATGGGAATGGTGCCCACTGGGACTGAGTGGTCTCAGCCTGTGGGGTCACAGGCAGCATCCCTGGTCCCAAGAGAGGACAGCTGCCTGGAAGGAGGCGTGCTCCCCTTGGATGTCAGGGCAGAGTTAGTCCAGCATGGAGAGATGGGTGGTGGCCGATAGGCTGGCAGATGTGCGCTCACTTCAGACTTCCTTGTTCCTAAACTGTTTGCCTCCCTGCTGTTGACGGAGTGATCACAGGACTGAACTCCTAGCAGCCAGCTTTACAACTGTCAACGCATGGGCAGAGCTGTGATGCCACTGAGGGGAGTAATTCACGCTGCTCTGGTTGGGATGGCTTGGCAGGGACAAAGAATGCAGGAGGAAGGGGTCCGGAAGATGTGTTGGGGCAGCCCCGGTGAGGGGGTTGTCTCTGAGATTCCAATCTGGAATTTGTTTTTATTATTTAAAAAAAAAAAAGAAAAAAAAATAATAAAGATTCGGCAAGAATGAATATATATATGCATAACTGATTCACGTTGCTATATACCTGAAACTAACATGACATTGTAAGTCCATTGCACTCCAATAAAAATTAAAAAAAGATTCTGCTTTTGGCCAAAAAAAAAAGAAAGAAAGAAAGAGAAAGAAAGAATAATAAAGTAAGATTCTGCTTTTGGCAAAAAAAGAAAGAAAGAAAAAATAATAAAGATTCTGCTATTGGCAAAAAAAAGAAAAAAACAGTGAAGTGTCAGGACTTATATCTTAACAAGGTGTAAACGCCTCTTCCACCCCTCCCTCTGTCTGTGCTGCCACTGCAGTTAGTGGCACCAGCTTGTCACCCAGGGTGCTGGGGTGGAGACGCTGCATCTTGTTGGAAAGCACATGGTTCTCTGTGCACAGACTCGTCTTCCCCCAGGGGGGAGGGGTGCACCCTGGTCAGCCTAGCGCAGCCATGGACCCTCAGCCTCCCCGCCAGCCACCGGACGGCGAGGATCTTCCACTGTCTGAGCCGACACGTGTCAACATTGCGCTGAAGAGACCAGCACGCTGGACCTGGAATTACAGGAGGAAAATCAGCGGAGTTTTTCCATTGCCCGAATACAATTCTGGGTTAGGGAGAGAGGCGTTTGGGGCAAAACACCATTGGAATTGAACAAGGATGCTATCACATAAACAGGCATATCGTTCTAAGTTGTGCAGGAAAAAAAATTATTCTCCTGAATACTAACATGATACTTTATGATGGACAAAGCCTTTTGCTTCTCTCAGATCACTGAACCCTCATAACAGGTGAGAAAACAAAAGCCTTAGAAACCCTCCTACTGAACAGAAAACTGAGGCAGAAAAGTCAAGAGACTTGCTTCAAGTAATATAGTTACTAAGTGAAGCCTCTACCTAAATCCAGATCTGCTAACTCTAAATCCCCACCACTTTTTTTCAATATTTAAGAGTAACGCTTTGGGGGGCCCTATCAGTATAGGGACTATTAGTTAAGATGCACCTGGGAATGGATTATACAAGTCCTCCCAACCCCCATTTACCCACTGGTTTATTCTCATGCTTCATGCTTAGCTGGCTAATACAGAGTCACATGTTCCTGTTGTCTTTATCCTCCTGGTTTAATCAGGAAAGCGAGCCAGGAGAGCTGCAATGATTAGCCTGGGATCATTAGAAGAGGAAAGAATTTATATTCACAGTGACTGTATTTCTAGTCCATTGATTAGGCGATTTTGCTTTTATGAATCAATCGCGGTGATTGCTATGCTGAATAAAATATGGAATTGCTATCACAAAGGAAACATAAATTACTAGCTTTCAAATACAGACTATCTATGCCTGCAGCTAGGTTTCCTACGGAATATGTATTTCCTCCTCCTGATTTCTGTCTTGGTTTTCTCAAGGGGTGTCCTTAGAGGTTCCTTAGCCCTGTTGTGAATGTAGCAATGTGCTCCAACAATAGGGTGTCCTGACGGGTGACATTATTACTTAAGGTCCCTTGACAGCCCCGTGGTGGATGCAGAGCGGGGTTCAAAGTCAACACAGAGCACTTTAGGGGCAGTGCCACTGCCATGTGCACCTTCACTCTGCATCTCCCATACAGAACGCAAGATGATTTTTAGAAATATACACGCTCACCTTGGGAGGTGCTAATAACAAATGCACCAAAAATCTCATCTCTTATGAATGCGTTACATTTTTTTTCCCCTTAGGGTATACAGAGGTCTTTTCAAAAATTGCGCATTTCACACTGATTAATCTCGGTGGATTGCCTCTTGCTACGGCAAATATGATAATGTCCAACAATTGTAATTAACAATCATGGAACTTTATGCCATAAGAAGATGTTTTAAAAGCTAAATAATCACTTTTAAGAGGACACTAGAAAATTGAAGAGGGCAGAATAGGGATGGAAGAAAGAGGAGAAAACAGAGAAAAACAGCAATGAACGAAGTGCTTAGGGGACAGAAACGTTGAAAGGCCCGAGTTTAGGCTTTCAGAACAAAGAAGGAGGCATTTGGCTTCAATACTGTGGGATCTGATGGATCCTAGAGACCAGAAGTTTCATGAATTAATTCATTTGACAAACATTTATTGTATGCATCCTATATGTTAAGGCACTGAGGATTTTAGATTGTTATGTTTTTAAGATCTGGCAGTCTTGTCGCCTACAGGAAAAGGACCTGAAGCAGAGAGAGATCTGATGAACATGAAGCGAAAGGAGAAAGAGAAGACCAAAGAAAAAGCAGAACTGGAAGAAAGTAGCAACAGCAGACAATGCAAACAAACCCCCACCCCCACCCCTTGCAAGCCCTGATTTTTCCCAGATAAGATACGTGTAACATTTCTTAACGCTTTCCTAATTTTCCTTAGGAAAGTCAGGCAGTCCTAGGCACGAACATGTTGCACAATTTCTGTAAGTCCTGCCCTCTAGCAGGTACTGAGAGAAACAGGATTAAGAGGAGTAAGAGTCAGACCCTGTTCTCAAACAACTTAGAATCTATTTGGAAATTTCAAGCACATTAAATTATGGATCTGATCTAAGATGGCGTTCAAGCAGGTCAAGAGTGGCCTGATGCACACCTTGGCTGCATGCTTCAAAGAAGTGAGTGGGCCGAGCGGGGTGGAAGGGAGAAGGATGGGCTCCAGGAGGCACACCAGAGGGGGAGACAAGACATCAGACTGAACAGATGGTCGCATATTTGGGGACCAAGAAGAATCTGTGGCTCCTGTAACTGAAGGACAATTACTGGGGGTAATGGGACATGAAGTTTGACTAAATAGCATCAGGAGGGATTTCCAAGGGCCCAGAAATTCATGCACGGGGAGGCGCAGGGGTCCCGGGGTGGTCCGTGATGACGGCGGTGCGTGGGGAGCGGCCCAAGCAGAGGTGTTTGTGAAGGATGGAACTGCGGGTGGGGCACGTGCAGTGAAGGCTGCTGACAGGCCATCAGAGTCCGAGGAACTGGACCAGGATGGCAGCACAGAGGAACTAGTCGGCAAGCCATTGCAACGAAGGAGTCCATCAGGTTTAGAGACTGCTCTGATTCAGGGCATGGATGAGAAGAGGGCGCCTCCACGCCTGCACATATGGTCCAGTTACATGAACGGGAGCAGGACTCATCTTGGGAGAAGACGATAAATGCCCAGATAAGTAAATTAAAATGACTTGATGTCAAGGTGGGGCGTGCCTCCGGGCAAAAAGAAGAAGGCCGCCCCCCTATCCGCCAGCCCCCAGGGTTAGGCAAGGATGGGAATAGGTGATGCAAACCACATGCGATAGGAGGTGGGCCTGGCTGCCTGCCGAGGTGCCAGATGGGACGGAGCAGAGCTGAACCAGGGCGTTCTGGGCGCTCAGGAAATGTTCTCAGTCCTTCTCCGTGAGAATCTCTGGTTGTATGTGTGCTGCACGAGCACCACGTGTTCATTCCTTCCTCGTTCAACGTGCGCTATTTAAACACTCACGTGTACCAGGCACCGTGCTGGGTGCCACAGCAGAAAGGGGTAAGCCCAGGTCGAGGCCCTCGGGAAGCTCACCGTCTACGGGGAAGGCATAGATAAACACAGAACGGAGCAATAAATCTGAGGAAAGCATTCGAGACAGCTATACAGGGAATTCACTCACAGATGCTGTGTTGAATTGGGATTAAAGAGGGTAAAATTTCAGAGTTCCTTAGAAGACTTCAGGAATTCGCTGCAGGAGCAGAGGGTAGCGTGACTCAGGGATACAAGTCTGTGTCTCGAAGTTCAACATAGAAGAGGAGAGGGCTGTGGTCACTGCGGCCTGGGGAAGGTAAGCAGTGTAGACCCTGGGAGGCTAACATGCAGAGAACATGCTTTTTAAATCGGAGGACCAAATCAAGCCAAAGAAAACAGGCTCATTTTTATCTCTACCAATTAGGATACTTCTAAATGCCATTTCCTGGGTGTGTACAAATGTCATGAAATTCGGGGTTTCTTTTCATCAGTGTATGGCATAGACAGGGGTAAGCTCAAATCTCACCTCCAAGGTCACACCTTCGGGTCTAGGCAGCGTTCTCTGCCCCTTGCATGGAGGAGAGGCAGGCTCGTGGTGGAGACTTGGCTTTGAATCCGCCATTCAGATAGATGTTCCTGATGTAGGTCCAACGGGGTTGCCGGACACTCAGAGCAGGGAGAGGAGTCGGGAGCCAGGAACCCTCGCCTGCGGGGCCAGTCCTTAGGTCTGTACACACTGTGACTTTTCATCCCTGAGCCTGTCTGACTAACCCCCGTCCCCCCCCCCCCCCGGGAGATCCCTGAGTCCCAGATGCATTGCACTAGGCCTTAGGGTGAGAGGTATGAGAAAAGGAAGTTTAGCAAGGTCAGTAACCACTTAGGTTTGGACATCCAAAAGTCTGGGTTCAAATTCAGCCTCCACAATGTAATTAGCTATGAATCTTGGACAAGTTATTTCCTAAGGCTCTGTTCCCTTGTGCAGACTGGGCATAAGGATGGCATCGGTCTCATAGGATGTTTGTGCATATTGAATGAAATGGTCTATTTCAAATGCTTAGTGCTGTATCTCTACCTGGTACGTGCTCAACGTGTGGTCCTCGGTATCAGAATGTGCCTGTACCCGTGTTCTGGGCCAACGCTAGGGGTAAACGGGGCTGCCTGTACCCTTCTTTGCTTTTCTCTCCTAGCAACCCAACTCAAATACCAGCTACTGAAATACTACACCTCATTAATAGACAGCTTCATCTCTGAGATACCTCCACCGAGCAGCATCGACCCCACTTTGGCCCTTACTGTTTTGTTTTCCTGCTAATTTTCTGGTGAATCCGACAACTGGAACGAGAGTGTCACCTGCCTCCACCCCACCCACTGGGAGATGGACATGCAGGCAGCTGGGGAGCTGGAGTCATGGCAGCCCGGAGGTAAATCCTGCCCAAGAAGCCCTGTAGGAGAGCCCTCAAAAGAAAGAGGCTCTTTGCCAAAGGAGATTTTATTTTGCAGTTTCCAAAAGGTAAGGGAACCATTCCAACAATTTTTTTTTTTTTTTTTTTTTTGCTTACAGGCTCAGAATTTAAACACAGGACACTGAATGGCCAGAACCTTGGCCCACCCCATGAATGCCCGGGGAATGTTGCCAGCACCAGGAGTTCGAGCTTCTGCCCAGTAGGCTTGTAACCTGAACTTTCTATTTCCAAAATCCCGGTTCTTAGTAGCCAGCACACATTTTGAGCCACAAAATTCTGAGAATTATTGCACTTGTCAGCTGCTAAGTCACATGCCCTTCAGCCTAGTCCCTTCTACTGGTGTTAATTGTACTTCTGTTAGAGCCTATGAATTTCACTGTCACATAAAAATTGGCGTCTCTTTTAATACCACCCAAGGCTTTGCCATACTCACCCAGAAATATACCGTCAGGCCTGTCAGAATCCATCAATTCTCAGGATCCCTCAGGATCTCCAAATACAATGGCTGATAGCAAATTAATGGATCATCCCATTTAGCTTCATTAAAGAACTGACCCCATGATGAAAATTTAGTTTAATTAGGATAATGTCTCATATTTAAAGAGTGCCTCAAAGCCAAGAAGCCCACAGATTTTCTCTCTTAATTTTCCAAGCAGTACTACATGTCACTTAGAGCCAACTTTAGTGAACAGGTATGTTTGTCCCCATTTTATGGATGAGAAGAGCTTGCCGCACGTTAAGTAAAAGGACCATTACAGAGTTAGGAGCTAGGGATGTGAACCCGGACTCGGGATTCGCACTTCAAGATTGACTTTATTTGCTTAATGTATGTCTGTGAACTATCAGCGGCACAAAAACACATATGGAATCACTTTTTATTTTTGAGTACATGTTTAATGAATAGGGGATCCTGAGTACATGGCGAGGCTGTAAATAGATGTCAGTAGTGGAACGCAGGGGTGGACAAATATAGAATGTAGCTTGTGCTCAGCAATGCTGCCCTTCAACCCCCCATCCCCGGGCTGGTATGTTAACTACTGGTCTGTTTGGAAGCTTTTTTTTTTTTTTTTTTAGGTTCAGTTGCATGATAGTACAAAGAGCCTTGTGTTACCATCTCAACACTACTATTTATACCCTGTGACCCATTAAGCACTGGTTCCTTGGTTGGGGTTCTCCCAATATCTTGAGAGAAAAAAAAAAAAAAGAGGGAAAAAATAGCCTGACTGGAAAAAAAAAAAAAAAAGGGAGCTCTCATTTAACAATACTTGAGTCAAGAATTTGGAAACATGACCCCAGCCAAAGCCTTCAGAGGCCTGGTATCAAATGTTGTTATTTTTGGGTGGCTGGAAAATCAGGCTGCTTGAGGAACGGACAAGGTGCCCCAGTGACTGCGCAGGAAGTGGGAGCGGGGCGGGTGGGAATGCGCCAGAAGAGGACCTCACGGGCCCTCGGTCCACCTCCCTCCCAGCGGAGGGAGGCGCGACGTCCACGTTTCCGTCCACGTTTCCCAAAGGCAGCTCGGCGCTCTCTTCCTCCCAAATACCCTGGGAAACGAACCTCAGCGATGAGGTCCCCACCAGGGGATTTATTTTTCCCTAAACGCAGTGTTTCCCGTGAAAGCGAACGGCCTCCCCCTTCAGGGAAAGATGCCCGCTGGAGATATTTTTATGCTCTGTCTGCAGTGGGTGAAAGGGAATCCTGGTTTAAGAAATCACCAGTAATGCCCTCCAGCCCCGCGGAGCTGGATCGACGTCAGAGCGGAGGCACAGCCCGTGTTTGGGAACATGGCTCACTCGCCCTTTCCGCCGGGTCTCCCTTCCAACTCAGTCTGTCCCAGCACACGCACGCGCACACGCATGCAAGCACACAAACACAGATGCGCACATGCACACACGTGCAAGCGCGCACACACGCATTGCACACACACGTGCAACCGCACATACACGCATGTGCACACGCACACTGGCGCATATGCATGAGGACAAGCACACATACACGCATGGGCGCGCACACACACACACACACACGCGCCAGCACACACTCATACGCACAGGCACATACACAAGCACACATATACCCAGCTTAGGGGCCAGCTGGTTATCTGCTGTGTCATGGACGTTTAGTACATATTCAAAAATTCTTCTGGGGGAGCCTGAGGGGGCTGTGTGTGATACTGCTCTGTGAAACCAGCTAAGAAGGACATCAAAGTAAACTTTCCTGAGCCTACACTGGAGTGAGAGGCAGGAAGCCTAAACTCTATTCTTGCATTATTCACGTGCCCTCAGCGTTACCGTCCATGAAAAGGTCTTTAAAATATTTAGACTTGATTCCTCCTTGTAAGAAAATCAATGTTTAACTGCTTATGAACCCTGTAAAAGATAAGATTGTCTATTTGGGGCATAAGGGTCAGGATTTCATGCCTCCAAGCCCGCTTCTGTGCACCCACCAGCCCATCCCATAGGAAGTCTACTTGTGCCTTCATGTAGCTCAAATGCCAATTTCTTCACACACAGTATATATGGGAGCTGTCCCACCTCTGACCGTTCAATGCTTGAGCTGGGACCGGATGGGTGGTAGCAGTTAGCGGGTTACAAGACAGCTGATGGATGAGTGGGGATGAGGGAACAATTGCTACGAGCCAGATACAGTGCATTCTAGAAAGGGAAACAAAGCATTAGATCCTGTGGGAGAAATTAAGGGAAAGTGGTGAGAGATGGGTTGGAAAAGAACATTTCCCATGTTCTTGTAAGCCAAATTGAGGGGTTTGACTTTAATTTGAAGACAACGGGAAGTTGTGATTTTAAGTAGAAAGGTGAGTCTAGGTTGCTTGTGTCCAAAGTAATATAACTGACATTGTGGCCCATGAGTATTTGTAAATGAGTAGATGAATGTTGATCATGAGAAAACTGTTGCAGAGGGTGCTGATAACTGCTGCTACAGTGTCAGTTCATGTTATATTTTTCCATTTGGAAGTTGTTGTGGACTGAATGTTTGTGTCCCCCCCTCTGGCGGAAAAAAAAAAGTTCATATGTTGAAGCCCTAACCCTCAATATGATGGAATTTGTAGGAGATTAGGTTTAGATGAGGTCATGAGGGTGAGACCCCAACGATAGGATTAGTGTCATAAGACAGAGGAAGTGAGACCAAAGATGCCCCTCCCTCCCTGGCTCCCTCCTTCTCCCTTTCTCTCTCTCTCTCTCTCTGTGCCATGTGAGGACCCAGTGAGAAGGCAGCATCTGCAAGCCAGGAATTTGGGCCTCACGAGGAACCAAACCAAGATCTTTTCCTTCCAGCCTCCAGAACTGTGAGAAAGAAATGTCTGTTCTGCTCTGTGGTATTTTTTTTTAATGCGTTAAAAACCATTCGGTTTTATTAATTAACATGTATTAGGTTCACAAATAGTCTAAGTAAAACCTTTCACAATCCATATTGATCTTTTTACTGTCTCTATAGTTTTGCCTTTTCGAGAATGTCACATAGTCAGACTATGTCTTCTCACTGCTTGATAGCTCATTTCTTTTTAGCCCTAAATAATGTTCCATTGTCAGGATGTACCACAGTTTGTTTATCCATTCACCTACTGAAAGATGCCTTGGATGCTTCCAAGTTTCAGCAATTATGAATAAAGCTGCTATAAACATCTTTGTGCAGGTTTTAGAGTGGAAATCATTTTTCAGCCTCTTTTGATGAATATAATACCAAGGAGTGTGATTGTTAGATCATATGATAAGAGATGTGGTATTTTGTTATAGCTGCCTGAGCAGACTAATACATAAGCCATCCAAAATGTGTTAATATAAATAAACGCTATTTTCTTGTTGAGAACTTAATTCCTCATCAAAATAGGCATAGTATGGTTAGACATGAACCTGAAGACCTGTGTGTTGCTCATTCGGCTACAAAGAATCATTCTCATCTCTCTTTAATACATTGGGCAATTTTTTTTTGCCAGCCTCCCAGAACTTTCAGTAGAGGCATGAATCTACAGATCTCTGGTGCAGAATGATCAAACAGTTTTCAATACATCCTAGGAATAACGTTATGGGTCTTAAGACGAATCAATGTGAATTTCATTCACAACAATTTTCAGCAAGTAATATGCTTTTCTTCTATCATAACTCAAAGCATGGGTTTTCTTAGGCTTTGACGTACCATCACTTGGGTTCAGAGTGTAGTGTAGGTTGACTAATAGCCATATTCCATTCCTCCAGAGAGCAATGTCCGTTTGTCTTTATAGTGGTGCTAGGTGTACCACAATTATCAATATATGTCAACACAATTTTCAGGAGAGTTTATCTCTCTGCCCCAGATATTTTCTCTCCCGTGCTAGGTTATTCAGTTTCCTTAGGAATTTTGTTTTGGACTTGGCTCTTCTGACTGATTCTTAGCGGTCTCTGTATAGTGTGGAGACTACAGCTCTTAGATATAAGAGATTGGTACCTTATAAATTGTTTCTTCATACACTATAGGAAAAAAAAAAGCACAACTCACTGTTTTTATCTCCATCTAGAATAAATGTACTTGAACTCTTTCTGCACATGCCCCAAAAATATAAAGCATGTTAGATGGTCCGCCCTCCGTGTGCACATGTTCCTCATCCGCTGATTCAACCAACCACGGATCGTGAACCGTAACTGAATCCTCGCATGTGGAGGACCGACTGTGGGACTTGAGCATCCGCGGACTTTGGAATCCGCCGCGGATCCTGGAACCAATCTTCCGTGGATTCCGAGGTATGGCTGTGACCTATAAACTATGCTTTCGGTATGTGTAATTCCCTACGGAGGGAAGACATAAAGCTTCATCCAAGCCCCTCCCCCCAATGACATCTAATGCCAAGGGTTGACTTCTACCCAATGCAACAGAAAGTCAGACGGTTCAAAGGAAGGAAAGATCACAGGTACCCTCTGTAACACCTGTGTGACGAGGAGCTATGCTCAGGGCTGTGTCTGGGGATTCTGGACACTCAGGTGAGACTATGTGTCTCAACCTCTAACTCCCAATTTAGACACTCCTGCCACTTCTTGATACCAGTAAGGTCTGGAGCCACACCCAAGAAGCGTAGAGCCTTGGTCAAAACTCCAGAATCCTTTTTCTTCCTGAAGTATCCTTTCGGAACATGTGTATTGTCTCAAATTTAATTTACTTCAGTAGAGGGAAGGCCGACCCGAGCAAAATTCAAGCTCCCCTCTCAAACAACAGCCCACCTCCGTGCAATCCGCAAGAATCCTTTCAGCCTCCTTAGAGGGCAGTGGTGGAGGTCACTGGATTTCCGGCCCCTGGCATGTTCCCATGCCTTTGAACGCCTTCCTCTGCTAAGTGTTGAGCGAGGCATCCACAGATTCAGGTGGCAAAGCACAGGAAGAGGTTTGGTTTTCTGAGCCTGAGGGCAGGGTATATCCCACTCAGATGCCGCCACCAGGAAGGCAGCCCTTCCAAACTCGTTTGCTTAAGTCCGGGATGTCCACTATTACGGGACGTTCCCACACCCCTCATCTCCTGACCGCTCCTCTGCGGAAGCTCACGTCCACTTGGTCCTCCGTCGTCTCCCCTTCCCTTTCTGTCCCCTCCACGAAGCCTCCCAGAGGGGACTTGCCACTCCCACGGGTGCTCACTGTCTCATCACTGTCTCGTGTGCCAGTCACACATCCTTCCGGGTGATATTGGTAAAATAAGCTAAAATAGTTCGTGAAAGCTAAATAACAACTGCCAACCCTTAATCTTTTTTTTTTTTTTTCTAATTGAAGTATAGTTTATTTACAATGTCTGTTAGTTTCAGGTGTACAGCACAGTGATTCAAATATCTACATATTCTTTTTCAGATTCTTTCCCCTTAGAGGTTATTACAAAATATTGAGTATACTTCCCTGTGCTATGTAGTCGGTCCTTGTTGGTTATCTATTTTATATATATAGTAGTGTGTATCTGTTAATACCAACCTCCTAATTTATCCCTCCCCCGACCCCCCTTTCCCCTTTGGTAACCATAAGTTTGTCTTCTATGTCTTTGGGTTTATTTCTGTTTTGTAAATAAGTTCATTTGTATCTTTTTTTTAAGATTCCACATATAAATGATATCATATGATATTTGTCTTTGTATGACTTACTTCACTCAGTATGATCATCTCTAGGTCCATTCATGTGGCTGCAAATGGCATTATTTCATTCTTTTTTATGGCTGAGTAATATTCCATTGTGTATATGTACCACATCTTCTTTATCCTTTCATCTGGGGATGGACATTTAGGTTGCTTCCATGTGTTGCCATTGTGAATAGTGCTGCTATGAACACTGGGGTGCATGTATCTTTTCAAATTATAGTTTTCTCTGGATATATGCCCAAGAGTGGGATTGCATGATCATATGGTAATGCTATTTTTAGTTTTTTAAGGAACCTCCATACTGTTCTCCATAGTGGCTGTACCCCCTTTATCTTATTATAATGACACTGGTAAAAAAACTGGGCTTGCTCTCCTAGAGTCCTGGAGGCCAGTGCTTCTCAACCTTCCGTGCCTGTGAATCACTCGGGGAACTTGCTAAAATCCACATTCTGAGTCAGTAGGTCACTCCCGGGGCCTGAGCATCTGCATTTCACACAAGCTTCCAGGCAATCCGAGGACCACCCTTTCAGTGGGAAAGGATAGACCTCAAGCTCCTTGAGGGCCCGTGTCATGTCTGATGTGACTTTGTGTCCTCAGTGTGTAGTCAGGTAGGTGGCACACGGTGGATTTTCAGTTGGAAGGGAGGAAGGGGGGTGAGAAGATAGACAGGAGATTAGGAGCTGTCCATTGGGTAGGTCTTTCCTGTTCTTGACAATCTTGGGTAAGTCTTTCACGTCCTTGATATTAAACCCAAGACAGGCTCAGGTGAAGCAGATGTGAACAAAGGCTAATGAGTCTTTTTAAAGAGGATCTCATCCCAGCCTCTCCTGAGGGTTCCTTCCTAGCTATTCTCAGATGGTCTCATGATCCTCAAGGCTTACCTCCAGTTTGACACATCCCTGTGAGAATGTCAGAGTCCTCTCAAAGGCCTGGGAGCTAGGACTCACTGCGTTATGAGACACAGTTACTGCAGAAAGGAAGGGTTCTCATCATATGCTGCTTTTATTTTTTTTTAACATCTTTATTGGAGTATAATTGCTTTACAATGGTGTGTTAGTTTCTGCTGTATAACACAGTGAATCAGCTATACATGTACATATATCCCCATATCCCCTCCCTCTTGAGCCTCCCTCCCACCCTCCCTATCCCACCCCTCTAGGTGGTCACAAAGCACTGAGCTGATCTCCCTGTGCTATGTGGCTGCTTCCCACTAGCTATCTATTTTACATTTGATAGTATATATAAGTCCATGCCACTCTCTCACTTCGTCCCAGCTTACCCTTCCCCCTCCCCATGTCCTCAAGTCCATTCTCTACATCTGCGTCTTCATTCCTGTCCTACCCATTTGTTCTTCATAACTATTTTTCTTTTTTTTTTTAGATTCCATATATATGTGTTAGCGTACGGTATTTGTTTTTCTCTTTCTGACTTACTTCACTCTGTATGACAGACTCTAGGTCCATTCACGTCACTACCAATAATTCAATTTCGTTTCTTTTTATGGCTGAGTACTATTCCATTGTATATATGTGCCATATCTTCTTTATCCATTCATCTCTCGATGGACACTTAGGCTGCTTCCGTGTCCCGGCTATTGTAAATAGTGCTGCAATGAACATGGTGGTACATGACTCTTTTTGAATTATGGTTTTCTCAGGGTACATGCCCAGTAGTGGGATTGTTGGGTTGAATGGTAGTTCTATTTTTAGTTTTTTAAGGAACCTCCATACTGTTCTCCATAGTGGCTGTATCCATTTACATTCTCACCAACAGTGCAAGAGGGTTCCCTTTTCTCCACACCCTCTCCCATACGCTGCTTTTATCTTGAGCTCGTGGACCACGTGGGGTGGCTCCATGTCCTAGGGAGCATTTGATGGACAGTGTTTCCTTTGGAAAGTGATAGAATTTTTGTTTGCAGAGTTTGTATCAAAGCCTCAAAGCCGTTGGTTTATTTCATCTCTTGCTCCTCCCAATGTCTAAGACAACGTCTGAAGTGCTTTATCTCTAACCTGCATCTTGCCAACAGCAAGCAGACCCACGGAGAGCCTCTGCAGTCACACCAGCTTTCATCTCAAACAGTGTACAGAGCCAGTGGGATAGGGACACCACGCCGATGATTAGGCTATGGGCCTCTTCACCAATTCATCATTATTATTTTTAGACAAAATGCATTCTAAATCAATATTTTAAAATATGAAATTAACCTAATCCCCAACCATTTTAAAAATAGATGGGAAGTTAGGGTTAGCATATGTAAGCTATTGTATATAGAATGGATAAAGAACAAGGTCCTACTGTATAGCATGGGGGAACTCTATTCAATATCCTATGATAAACCATAATGGAAAAGAATATTAAAAAAAGAATGTGTATATATATGTATAACTGAATCACTTTGCTGTACAGTAGAAATTAACACAACATTGTAAATCAACTATACTTCAATACAAAAACAAAATTTTAAAATATAAAAGACATACGAAAAACAAACAAAAAATAGAAAAGAATGAAAAGGAAAAATCACGCTAATATATTAACATTCACTATGTTAAACACAACTACTATTAGCGTTTAGTTGTATTTTCTGTCCTTTTTTTTCCTGTGACTGTTTTCATATCTATACTAATTTTTACATTATTCTGACATGTGATATGTGTAATTTTATATGCAACTTTTTTTCATTTAACGCTGTATCTAAGTATTTTCCATGTTATTATAGACTTCATCACTACCATTTTCATTCCTGCATAATATTTCCTTGAATGGCTATACCAACAATATAGTCAGTTACTAATGCAGTGAAATGTATTAGGCATTTAAGTTGTTTTGAAGGCTTTATAAATATAATTGAGCTAAACATACAGTTTATCAAGTGGCTATTGGCACATGGCATATATTGTGTTTAGATTATCTAATGAGCTTGAAATCCATAGCAGATGTATGGATCCAGGATTTTTAAAGAGGTGCATAACGGGGTGGGGAGGGCGACACAATAAAGGCATCCAACAAAGGGTCTCTAGGAAACAAACAGGGAACAGACACGGCCTGTCAGCCTCTGCCATGGAGAGGGGGTGTGGAAGCAGTGGGGCTGGTTGCAGAGGGAGTTGGAGTCCCAGAGGGCAGGATAGGAGACCGTTCCCCTAGTCGTGGTCCTATGACCACAGCAAGTGCCTTGTATCCCCGCCTGCTCATCTAAATCCGGGAATGGTGCCTACCTCAGAGGACTGTGGTGAGGACTGAATGAAATACACGAAAGCACTTAGCAAGATGCTTGTCCAACTGTGAGCACACAATACAGTTTAGAAAACACAGTGGTGGTGGTGTCAGCAATCAGAGGGTTGGGGGAGCTGCCCACTCCTGTCTGCCAGGCCTGGGGCTCATATACCATGTGTCTGAGTATTTAAACCTATGAATCAAGCTAACAGACTTTTTAAAAAAGTTTTATCCTTTCACCTTAATATACCTTCACACAAAAACAGAAAAATACATGTAAAGCTACGGTTTTTCTATGACTAAAAACTAGTAAAATATTAAAGAGAGGGGAATCTGGTCATGTGTAAGCCTGTCTGGGATGTTGTTTGGATGAATAGTAAGAATAAGCACATATAAATTCACAGACTGTATTTATTTAATAACATTCATTGTCTTGGGACTTCCCTGGTGGCGCAGTGGTTAAGAATCCTCCTGCCAATGCAGGGGACACGGGTTTGAGCCCTGGTCCAGGAGGATCCCACTTGCCGCGGAGCAACTAAGCCCGTGCGCCACAACTACTGAGCCTGCGCTCTAGAGCCCACGAGCCACAACTACTGAGCCCGAGCGCCTAGAGCCCGTGCTCTGCAACAGGAGAAGCCACCGCAATGAGAAGCCGGCGCACCGCAACGAAGAGTAGCCCCCGCTCGCCGCAACTAGAGAAAGCCCGCGCGCAGCAACGAAGACCCAATGCAGCCAAAAATAAATAAATAAAAAATAAATTTATTAAAAAAAAAAAAATTCATTGTCTTGCTTTCGTTTCAGCAGAATCGTTGACTGGATTCTCATAATCAAGATTTTCACATAATCTGTGTTCCACTGATGGCACTAACTGAACAGATTAAAAATAAATGTAATTGTATTAAAATATACGAAATTTGAATATAGTTCAATCAATATGTAAATTAGTGTTAACGTAAGAAGCTGAAATTTAATTATCTTAGACGTTTTCAAAAAAGTTATTTTTCTTGCAAAATATTCAAAATTACCCATTTTAACCAAAATGCAAAAATACATTTTAGTTAGTAAATATCAAAATTTAAAATAAAATTATTTACATAGATCTGAAGGTTTGGAAATTGTTTTGAAGATTTAATTGCATCTTATGCATTTTTGTATAAAAATAAAACTACTTGCAACTGTAGCAAAGTCTATTTTTATTTTATATATCACATATGTTATATCCAGAACTATATCTATATCCAAAAGTAAGAGGAGTAGGAGTTACGTAATATTGCAGAATGTTAGCCAAAATAGATGCACAACTGTTGCACATACTGTGTGTAATTTTTTAGTACCTTCCGGAATCCTGAGTTGGAATGAGAAAGGAAACAAGAAAATGGACTCTTGGCACTATTGCAAATAATTCTTCATTATGCAAGAATTCATTCCATCCTTGCTATATGAGAGGAAGAACTTAACAAGGTAATGAATTTGTCTTTTCTCTTATCTCAGCACTTCTGCCGCTCGAATCCTCTCTACACTCCAAGTAGTGGTCATTTCTGAAGTCAGCCGTGGTGCACACACATCTTCTGGGTACTCGGGTGCAGGGCCTTTGGTTTCAAGGACAAGAGATGTGAAAGAGGTGTTCCTGCGGCCTGAGCAGTGTTGGTCACCAGAGTGGATGTTTAGGATTACAGGTTGCTGTGTTTGCCCGGAGCACTGGGCCTCAGGGGATGGGGTACCATGTGTATTTTAATGTGTGTGTGTGTGTGTGTGTGTGTGTGTGTGTCTGAGGGGCCCTTTAAAGTCTGGGGCCTGGGCCAGAGCCTCTCTTGACCATCTATAAAGGCAAGTCGGCAATAAAGAAACAAGCAATGTTATAGCCACACATTTATTGGGATGAATTTTCTGCAGTGTGCAAATCCTTCTTGAAAATACCGTTATCCACATCTCTTCCCACATTGACTTTGAATCTATTCTAGAGCATTTGTCAATGCCTTACCCATCCTAGATGGCTTGACTTTTAGAGATTGGACCTGTGTCAGTTTGTTAGAGAAAGTATAGGAGAGAAGGCCCCTCGTTTCCTACCACCAGGGCCAGTTCCAGAATTGGACAGCCAGCCCTGAAACATAGCTGCCCATCTGGAAAGAAGGCCTTGGGACACAGGGCAGAGGGGCCAAAGCCCAGAGGAGGGGGGATAGGTCAGCTGATCCAAATGCAACTCAGAGCTACCACTGTGTTCATTAAGAAACTCTTTGAATCTCACTCCTTTTTTCATTATCTCTGAAGCTCAGTTGAGCTTTACTTCCTACCAGAAGCTTCCAGCCGTTTATCGGGGGAACACGACTCTAAGGAAATGAGGGGGAAGTGTGTGTGAATGTGAAGTGGTTATTTTTGCAGCCTGGGGTGTGATATAATGATATCACTGTTTGCAGAGCTGGGACTCTGGGCCCTGGGGCAGGGTAGGACAGCAGCCTGACCTGGCCAGCAGAGATGGCCAGAAGCCACAGCGCCAGGCCCAGCCCTACAAGCCAGGAGGAGGGGCCAGCGGTCCACTTAGCTAGGAAAAGGCAAAAGGTAACACACTAGGCTTTGAAACCTTTCAGTACAATATTCACCTTTTTCTTTAGAAGTTGTTTATACACTTAGCACCTGCTTATCTTTGATTTCCAAATACGCTACACTATATTTTTATAGGGCCCCTCTCTACCCTGGGTTTAGTCCACTCTTTAAATATCATATGCATCAGGAAAACCATCCTGCTAAGTGCTTGGAGACAAGAGAACGAGGAGCTTCACCAAGGCCTGAAAACGCTGGCTGCCCCAGAGAGGATGAATGGGCTACTCTGATCTCAGCCTTGTTGGGGGCTTTGGGTGAAACACATGGGCATCGGGGAGCATGAGGGTTTTTAAGCAGGGAGGGGATCAGATGGGAGCTTCGTTTAGGAAGATAAATCCGACAGCAGAGTGTACAGCAGATTAAAGTCGAAAAGGTAGGAGATAAAGAGGCCTGTTGGAATTACGGGGGCATCTTGGCCTGGAGAGAGCGAGGATCTGAGCTAAGAGAAAAAACAGGACACTAGCCAAGGACTCCTGGGTCTACTTGTAGGGATCCGCACCGGCTTCAAGACCCAATGATCTTTCTACTCCTGCCCACGCGTTTATGTTCAAGGTACGTAAATTCCAAGCGTGTCTGTCACCCGAAGGTGTGGGCTGTGTGGACAGAATCAGCAGGACTTGGGTCTCAGGTTGGGACACTTGGTACCATCAGGGGTCGCAGAGAGATTGCAGGAAGAACATAGCTCTGATGTTGGCTGAAGGCCTAGGTGAGTCTCATAAACACAGGAAAGAACACCAGAAAATTCTAGCGGACTAAAGAATAAGAAAAGGAAAGTCAATATGTACATGACAGTGCCAAAGACTGGGTGACAGGACAACAGAAATACTGGGACAGGTTTGAGAGCCCGGACTGCATGAGACCTTGCTCTGCCACTTGGGAGATGAGGCCCTGGGCAGAGATGTTTGGTGAATTTGTGTGTTTCCTGGGCATCTTAGTCTGAGGCTGCAGTGTGCATGCAGGACAATTATTGGGGTGCGCTCTTGGGACCACCTTCTGTTGGGGAGTAAAGGAAGCAGAACTGGGGAAAGAGGAATTGAACTGGGTAGCAGGTGCAGCAGATGTGTCACACAACCTCATGGGCGCTCTGGAGCTGGCGTGGCCCTTCGGACTTGGCCCCAACGAGGCTAGAAGGCTGGGTCTTTGTGTCCTACATGTCCAATCACTGGATGTGGGAGGGAACGGGTGGGTGGCCTGGTGCCTCCCATCAGGCCGGGGCAGTTCCTGGAGAGTCTCAGCTCTGAGCCCTCCGCAGCCAACCCTTCTGGCAGCTGGGGGAATGAGAATGGTGTGCCATGGGGTCTACTGCTGGGGATTTGCCTTGTCTGTTTGGAGGCTCTTTGGGTAGAGGCTGGCTGAGGGAATGCTATCACCTAGAGCTCCGAGCTCCTCCAGGCCAAGAGGCGGTGCAAGTCCAGCAGTGGAGGGGCCAAAGAATGACAAGGCCAGTGAATCCAAGGGGGACAGGGGTCCAGCCTGACTACTGAGAAGTAGTTGAGGGCAGGGGTAAGGGTGAGGGGTCTGGAGTCCGGCATCTTGGTCTTCAGTCTGCCGCTTACCAGCAGTGTGATCTTGGGCACATTACTTCATCTCTTTGCCCCTCAGAGTGTGCAAAATAGTACTTACCTCATAGGTTGTTGTGTGGCTAAATGAGATAATGCGGGCAGACCACTCAGTGCTGGCCCATAATAAGTAGGGCTCTATAGAGGGTGGCAGCCAATGTCATTATTGTTGTTAACAATTTCACCAAACTCGGAGAAAGGCCTTAGACAAATATTGGGAGCCAGAGTCCCCATCCAAAAGGTCAAAGAGTTAGGGAAATCAGATCAAACACAGAAGCGAGAGGTGTGTGTTTGTGAAGGGTGGGAAGTCTCAACAAATACCCAAGAGAGGGCTATTGCCTCTTGACTTTTATGTGTTCTCAACTATAGGATATACGGCAGAACCAGCCCTATTACAAAGCCAAGAGTAAAACAGAACCCATTTCTGGGGAGAAAGTTGCTATCTTCTTCATTTTACCCTATTCCTTCACGTACATCTAATGGCAAACTAATGCTTCCCACTGTGTTCCCTTTACCCTGAATTCCAAGTCCTGGCTTTGCCACCTCCCGCCTGTATGGCCTTGCAAAAGTCACACAACCTCTCTGACCTTCAGTTTCTTCATCTATGAAATAAGATGAATAATACCTGATCTCATTTGCTGTTGTGAGATCCAGATGAGATATTATACTTGGATGTAGTTTGCAAACTGTAAAACACAATATATCTGTCACTCTTGTGGGGATTATTCTGCTGACTGCTTTTTCTTTTTTTTTTTGATATGATGGTTATAGCCAATAGAGGCTGGAGAGGACAGCCACAGGTTAATGAACATGAAAGAGTGAGAAATCCCTGGTGAAAATAATGATCTAAGTAATTCTAAGTAATAGCTTTCCTATCTGAGTGAAGATGATACTGTCTTCTGTCCCTTCATATATTAAGGGCCTTTTTTGTGTCCCAGACTCTGTCCAGGGCCCTTCAGATCTAGGGAGATATAAGATATGCTGCATTCCTTCAAGGTGTCCATGACATCTCTTTGGTCATGTGTGTTAAATTCGTTTTCCATTGGTAGCAAAGGATTTGCACACGTTCTCCCACACTCCATCCTCCAATCCCTAAATCACCTAGATAAAGCCCTCGTGGGAACATGCGGATCCTGCCAGGTGTATGTCATCCTGAGTTATAGCCGTGCTGGGTGAGGCAGCAACGTTTGGCTACACACCTCACTTCTGGGGTGGTGATACCCAAATGTGACACACACCAACACATGTTTAAGGTCTTAATTAAATGGGAGTTGGGGAGTGGGGTCTTCTGATGAACAGGAATTTGAACGTTTAATGAATTTTAATTTATCAACCTTTCTTTTATGAGTAATACTTTTATTATTACTATCATTATTTTGGTCTAGTTTATTGTTTTTTTAAAAAATTTTTTATTGAAGTATAGTTGATTTACAATGTTGTGTTAGTTTCTGGTATACAGCAAAGTGATTCAGTTTTATATATATATATGTATATATATATATATTCTTTTTCATATTCTTTTCCATTATGGTTTATTACAGGATATTGAATATAGTTCCCTGTGTTGTTGTTTATCTATTTTATATATAGTGGTGTGTATCTGCTAATCCCAAATTCCTAATTTATCCCTCCCCACCCCCTTTCCCCTTTGGTAACTCTAAATTTGTTTTCTATGTCTATGAGTCTATTTCTGTTTTGTAGCTAAGTTCATTTGTATCATAATTAAGATTCCACATATAAGTGATATCATACGATATTTGTCTTTGTCTGACTTACTTCACTCAGTATGATTATCTCTAGGTCCATTCATGTTGCTGCAAATGGCATTATTTCATTCTTTTTTATGGCTGAGTAATATTCCATTGTGTATAGGTACCACATCTTCTTTACCCTTTCATCTGTGGATGGACATTTAGGTTGCTTCCATGTGTTGCCATTGTGAATCGTGCTGCTATGAACACTGGGGTGCATGTACTTTTCTTTTCTTTCTTTTTTTTTTTTGGCCACACTGTGTGGCATGTGGGATCTTAGTTCCCTAACCAGGGATCGAACCCGTGCCCCCTGCAATGGCAGTGTGGGGTCTTAACCACTGGACCGCCAAGGAAGTCCTTGCATGTATCTTTTCAAATTAGAGTTTTCTGGTCTAATTTTTTAAAATCTTTCCCTGCTCCATGGTCAGAAAGTTTAAAAGGTTTTCTTTTGACATTTAAATCTGAAATGTAACTAGAGTTGATTTCTATGTGTTGTGTGACTTAGGGATCTAATGTCTTTTTTCTTCATATGCATATATTTTTTTAAAGTAGAGGACGTTTCCAAGATGATAGGAAATGTGAATGTTAAGAAAAAGGAAAAAAACAAACAAACAGAACTGGGTTAGAGATTATAGGCGGTTAAGAAGAAAAGACTAGTCTTCAGAATTTATTGAGGTTAAGAAGAAAAGGCTATCCTCAGCATTTATTAAATCCAAGGGGTAACCATGGGTGTTTCCCCTGCTCCCCTGTCCCTTTGGCATGTGTCAGTTTGGGCTTAATTCAACATCTATATTGATTGGATGAGTCCATGAGCTAGGTTGGGTCATGGTGGTGAAGAAGAGCACTTTTATAAAAGCCATACTATTAATTTGTTCACTTACCTTAAAAATACCTATTGAGCATCTGGAACTGATATACAAAAAGGAATAAGGATAATCTCCGTCCTCAAGGAGCTCATTGTCTGAATAAAAACACAGTGTGGTCTTCAGTGTAGTATCATAAATGGATGCGAACACCTTATGTTCATTAAACCTTAACAGTTAACAAAGTACAGCCGTCCCTCGGTATCTGTGAGAGATTGGTTCCAGGACCCCTCACGGGTACCCAAATCCAAGGATGCTTAAGACTCTTAGTGGGTCCATAAAAACCACAAATTCCACATCCACGGATACGGAGGGCCAACTGTACTCTGTATATGCTTTCCAACTAGTATTCGTGACCCCCTTTTATACGTTTAATTGAGATTCACAGAGGCTCAGGGACTCGAAGGAAACACAGCTAGTTAGTACAGGGCCACAAGTAGAATCTAGATTTTTCTCTTAGTCTGGTGTTTTTTTTCAACTCTGCCATCTCTTAATTTCAATTTTCTAATGGAGTTTATTACACAATTCTGCTAAATCTCTTTCTATCTTTCCATCTGTCAGTCTCTATCCTTCCATCTACCAGTTTATCTGTCCACGTATCTACCTTTGTCTATACATTCATCTGTGTATGCATTCATCTGCTAATCTGCCGACCAATCTGAGTAGACAGAGTGGGTGATGGGAAGAGTATTGGAGAAGGATTGAGGCTTCCTGCCTTCAGCCAGTTCCCAAGCTCCTTTCCAGCCAATTGCCTAACATCAAGCAAGTTACTTCATCCCTTTGCAACTCATTTTCCACATCTGTAAAATGAGGGATGTGGACTAAATGCTTTTTCAAGTGTGGTCTGGTTCTAATGTGATTGCTACTAACTTGATTTTTCAAAGTATTGTCTCATTTAATACTGTTTTATTCACTATTAGATAATTGACTTCACATGTGTGCACCTTTTGTCTATGATTTGGGGCAGATTTCTCGCTGAGCCTCAACGTTTCCTGAGAACTAAGTGGCCCAAGAAAGGGGAATAATAAGAATAATCTTGCAGGACTGTTGTGATAATTAAATGGGATATGTATGTATGTCAGTTAGGAAAGTTTTTTAAAAAATTTATTTTATTGAAGTATAGTTGATTTACAATGTTGTGTTAATTTCTGCTGTACAGCAAAGTGATTCAGTTTTATATACATATATATATAAAACTGTATATACAGTTATATATATATTATTTTTCATATTCTTTTCCATTATGGTTTATTATAGGATATTGAATACAGTTCCCTGTGCTGTACAGTAGGACCTTGTTGTTTATCCATCCTATGTACAATAATTCACATCTACCAATCCCAAACTCCCACTCCATCCTTCCCCCCCCCACCCCTCCTTGACACTGCAAGTCTGTTCTCCATGTCTGTCTGTCTCCAGATACACGCCCAGGAGTTGTTACAAAGGAAGAGTGAATGTGCATCTGCTCGAAACTTTTTCATCCTCATTTTTACAATCCAGGAATTTCAAAATACTTAGGGAGTGTTAGGTCATCCGCAGACCTTTTTCTCTTTGTTACTCACCCACAGTCCGACAGTCTGCTCTGAATCTCTGCGAGGTGTCTCACCCATACCTGCAGCCCAGGAGTGAGTGACTCAGCCTGTTGGATAAACCCTTTTTCCTCAGTACGACATGTCAACTTTATTTCATTGCTGTGGCATGTTTCGTGCCCTGTGGCTGATAAGCAAGACAGCTGAGGCAGGAAACAAAAGCAAATTCCCTCCTTCTGAGTCAAAGCAGGAGGTCTGCCAATCTAGACCTAGGAGACAGGCTCTTACACCTTGCTCAGACCTCCGGGGAAGTTGTTTTTCTCTTCCTCAAGCTCCCTCCCTTCCTTCACCTCTTACCCCCAAGAAAAGAAGCCATAACGTGGGAGCTCTTTTTACCTGAAAAATAAATCCAGGGGCAGGATCTTTCATGTTGAGTTTATCAAAAAAGAGAATGCTTATGTCATTGACTTATCTAAAATCGAATATTGGTTTCTGCAAGGTTTGATGTGTCTGGTGTTTGTGGAACTGGGTTACACATTAGGATTCTCTGACTACAGCACAGCTGGATTGTCTGTGCAGATGTGGAAGTTTGTGGTCATGAAGACACCACGATATAATGAACGGAAAAGGCAGGGATTTGACATTTCTGAGCCCCATTTTCCTTATCTGGAAATGGGGATAAAAAATAACTCCTTTTGGGGTTTTTGTGAGAATTAAATGAGAGTATATGTAAGGCACATGTAAAAATATAGCCTTGATCTAGACGAAGGTAATTCTCCCCATGGACTTTCTATGTAACCCTCACCACATTACTGGTTTCTGCCTTAATTGTCCCAAATGACAAAATATCAAAAAATGATATTTGCCACAGAATCATGTTTTCAAAACCTTGAACTAGTAAAGTATAAATTGGTCCAACTTTTCTAGAGGCAATTTAGCATTATCTATCAAAAATTAAAATCACAAACAACCTACCAATCTCACAACAGGACACTGGGTAGGTAAATTATTATAAATCTATAAAGAGGAATACCATCTAGGCAGCCGTTAAAAATCATGTTGTAGAAGAACAGTTATTCTTATGGGAACTATTCATTCTGTATCACTAAGTGAAATATGCGAACAGTAAAATAGGATACACTGTTTGATATTTTTTAATAAATAAGAAAGTCACATATACACATGGAAAAAAATACTGGAAGGTACCAAGCAAAACATTAATCATAGTTTTCTATGGTTGGAATCCAAGTGATTTTTGTTGTTTTTCTTTGTGCTTTTCTCTGTTTTACAAGTTTTCTTTTCTGAGTATACTTTATTTCTTCAATTAGAAAAAAATGTTTTTAAAATATGGCTACAAAATGAATCTGGTTTTCAAATGAGCATTATTGTTTAATCCATGATCTCTACCTTTAAAATGCTTTAGAATGACTTAGAAAAGAATTTATAAATGTGTGCTCAGGAAGAAGGCTGAGAGGAAATACATCAAAAAGTGAACAATATTATCTCTCTGTGGTAGTTTATGAGTGATTTTATTTTTCATCTTGCAATTTTCTGTATTCTCAAAATATCTAGAATCCGCATGTATTACTTTTAGAAATAGGAAAAATGCTTTTAAAATATCTGTTGAATACTTATTGTTTATTAAAAGTCATGTTTTCTTACTGCCTCCTGTGAGAGCTGGTTGATGTGAGCTTTTCTCTTAGCTGAATTTCGTTTACCTTGCGGTAAATAAATTGGCTCAGAGGAAGCCCATGATTCTGTTTCATGATGTCTAATTTGAACAAAATCTAATTTCTTTTCTTTCAAAAACCTTTCATTCATAGTTCGGGGTGATTTTAATTTGTGCTATCAAGTTATTCAAAGCTCAAGTTCTAAGATGCCGGAGGGCAGACGGTTCTCAAGCACAGCCAGCTGAATCGGAGGAAAGCCTGAAAATCTTCTGGGCGATTCTGGCCTCGAAGGATTGTCAGCCTGATTCCAGATCAAAGGGGCTCGGATAAATGCATTAACTTTAGATTCCTGCTCCCTGAGCCTCAGACCCACTGGATGCTTGCCCATCTGGGCTGAGCCCCGTTGGCGGGATGTGTCTTGGGGTCACATCTCAAGCACAGATCTCCATGTCTGGTCAAACAGTCAGAGTGTGTTTACCAACATGAGTGGTATTTTCAAGGTCAATGCTGGGTTTCTAGCAAAAGAAAAAAATAATCGATATTCAAGCTAGAAAATAGGGAAAAAAACAAACGAAGCTGTAGGTCTGTTTTGAAGCTCTCCGTCCAGCAAATAATTTTAGGGATGCCTACAAGTGGATGACTTTGGGACCAGATTACATTTTCCCCATCTTTTTTTCTCTTAAAGGGTAAGAGTTATTTGTCTGTTGGAAACAGCTCTTATCGGCAAATGTGGACAATGCTGACGTGTTCTTAGCATAAATGCCATCACAGAGGAGAAAGTGAACAATGAAACAAACAGCAATGCATTTCTTTCAGTTAGTGACACCCCAAGCAACACAGTGGCTCAGGCCAGAAATCTGGGAGTCATCCTTGCCTTCTCGCTCTCTCTCACCCCCTCCTCCAGTTCCAAACCCTCACCACCCGTTTCTCCTGAGCACCCCTTCTCCAGCTGCCACTGGTGTCCTGGCCTGGTCCTGGTGGCTTCCCAGTGGCCCCTGGACCCATGGGCAGACTCACCGGGCCCAGCTCCCAGAGAGGTCCTCATGGCATGCAAACCTGACTACTTCATTCCCCCTTAAAATCCACTCCTTCTGGGCCAAAACCTGAGCCCCTTGACCTGGCATTTGGGGACCTTATCTCTTTAGCCACCTCTACCCCTCCAGCTCAAACCTGAGCTTCCTGCCATTTCCTGACCCTCCACAGGGCAGGGGTCTTTCCTTCCAAACACAAATTCAAAGATAAAATTAAGGATTTTAAAATGTTGACAGCAGGGCCTTAAACTCCAAGCCCAGGGCCTGTGTGACTACTCAGGTCACCTGCCCATGAGGCCGGCCCTGCCCCGCGGGGTGCTTGCCCCGCAGTTTCCTCTCGCCTGTGGCGTTTGGCCTGGAACTTCCTGCCCGTTCTCTGTTTCCATCATCCCCCTCCTCCTCCTTGTTCTTTAAGACTCACTTGGCTTGGGTATCCGTGCCAAGAAATCCCTCCAAACTTCCCTTCGTACAACCCTGGACTCCCAAGCTGGGGTGGGTCCTTCTCCTTGGAGCTCCTTTTAGACAGTGGTTCCCCGAAGCTGGGCCCTAATCACTCACTGTATGAGCACCTGGGGCGGTTCTGACAATGAATCTGACCTCAGGGGAGGGGCCCGGGAATCTGCAAAGCTCTCAAGTAGGTCTGTGCACCCCATACTGAGGTTTGAGGACGAACACCTCTGGCCCCAGGGTCTGTGTTCAGTTCCTCTGTTTCCTGAACATCTGACACAACGCCTGGCACCTCAGGGTGTGCTCTGGCCTCCGGAGGAGCTCCAGAAGCGGGAGAGATGCTCTCTCCACAGATGTGAATGAGAGGGTCTCATTTCCTCTGGTTGGGAGCCCTCCTGGGGGGCCCCAGGCTGGCGGCAGGCCAAGGAGACTGCAAGGCCCCAAACTGCTAGCATTTCCTTCCGGGTCTCCTCCTTGTCCTCTCACAGAGAGGTGTCATAGAGAAATGAGCTAAACCCCGGGTCCTTGCCACTGGCTTGCATCAGGCCCAGAGCCAAAGGCAGCAGCGAACTTGGCCGTGGCTGAGTTTACCCCAGTCCCGGTGCCAGCGTCGGGAGTATCCATCACAGAAGTCCAGGGACATGTGCCCCAGGCCTGACAGCTCCCATCCAGCATCCCCAGCCCTGGGCTCACAGAGCAACGCCCAGGATGCTGTAAAGATATGGGTGATGGGCCCTCTCCAGCCTCAGGCCCAAAGCAGGGCATTTCTTTGCAGGGAGGGGAAGATGCCACCTGGGGGTGGGAGGGTAGGCAAAGGAAGGGCAGTCGGCCTGAAATCTTCCACCGCTGCTCACTCCCGTCTTCCCTGCGGGGTGGAGGGGGCAGCCGGTGCAGCTCAGGGACCACCTGTGCGTCCTCCATGCTGGGCTCACCCTCGGCTCAGCCCGGACGTCTCAGCTGGCCACACTCCCAAGACCAGCCCGGGGCCCTCCTAGATCAACGAGCCCCCCCCAACCAGCAGGCCACCTCCGGTCCTGGGGTCTCCCCATCACCCTCCCTCACAGCGTCTGGGGCACCCCGAGCCCTAGCCTCCTGTGGTCCTATGTCAGGCGTATCTACCCCAAGCAGGAAGACCGCCTCACAAAGACTTGGCCCTCTCTCTCCTGTTTTGATTAGATACAGAGTGTTTTTGCTTTGTTTAAAAAAATATTTTCGGTTTCTTTTATGGCGGTTTCAAACAGTAGCTCTTTCTAATTAGGGGCATAGTCAAATTTGGATCCCATGCCAGCTAAACCAGGCAACATTTCGAGGCATCAGGGAGCTGTTCCAGAGAGGGGAGCCCTGCAGTGCCCACAGCAGGAGGGGGAGAGGTCCCCCCATGGACCACTCCGTAATCGTCTGGGAGCCAGGTGTCCGGTGGTCTGCGTGTGGCTGCCCGAGTAATCGGATGTCTCACGGATCACAAGGTAATTGGGGCCACTTCTATATCAAGTGCTTCAGCCACATACAATTTCTCACTCTTCCCCAGACATTTTCCTTCATCATTATCATCATCATCACCCAGTATTAACAGCTTAAATCTATCGAGTGCTTAATACGTGCAAGGCATGGTGTGAAGGTTGTCCTTAAAGAGTTTCATTATATCCCATCACAACCCTGAAGTGTTGCAGTTATTAGCCCCATTTATGGATGGGATGATGAAGGCTTGGAGGTGCAGGTCACCTGTCCAATGTCATACAGATATTAGGATTCAAAGGCACATTGCGCTCTGGCCATAGTGAACTTTTGCCCACACGGTTGCCTCATGGATCACTTCCTTTTTTAGGGCCTCCCCAGCCAGCAGGCAGGGATGCTCAGTATCATCTTTTTTTAGCCCTCCATAGCAATCACCACAGGCATTTTACATTTCTGTCTACCTGTGCTATAATAAAAAAAAATAGATATCTTTTTGTCTTTGTCCCCGGTTCATGGCACAGAGTTCTTAAAACCTTTAGAATTTCCTAAGTGATAAGAGTGTTATTCATAACACTTTGACCACAGCTGAGTTTATATTAATCAGATGGCCCACAGGGGTTCCCAGAGGAACCAAACACGTGGTTAGAGGGTTGGAACTTTCAGCCACACCCCACCTCACCTTCAACTCCAGGGAGGGGAGAGGGGCTGGGGATTGAGTTCAATCCCCAATCATGCCTACTTAATGAAACTGCCATAAAAATCCCTGAATTACAGGGTTGAGGAGTTTCCGAGCTGGGGACCACACTCAAGTGCCAGGAGGGTGGTGTACCCCAATTCAATGGGGACAGAGGATGCTGTGCTGGGGACCCTTCTGGTTCTTGTTCCGTGTAGCTCTTCACTAACTGTTCATTTCTATCCTTTATAATAAACAGTAATCAGAAGTCTAGCACTTTCTTGAGTTCTGTGAGTCCTTGTAGTATATTACTGAACATGAAGGCAGGTCATGGGAACCACTGAATTTGCAGTCAGCTGGGGACCGCATTTGCAGTGGGTGTCTGAAATGGGAGCAGTCCAGTGGCACTGAGCCCTTGACCTGGGGGTGGGGGTCTGTACTAACTACGGGCAGTTAGTGTCAGAATTGGATTGAATTGTAGGACACCCAGTTGGTGTCGGAGAATTGAAGAACTGGTTGGTTGGTGTTGGAAAAACTGTCGTCGTACCACCCTCCTCACCCGTGAACTTCCAGGTCTGCGGAGGGACTGCACAGCACAGAGCCTGGCACGTTGCACGTACTCACCACGTCCCACCCCTTAATCTGCAACTTCAGGCTCTCAACCTCCAGGTTTAGCTCCCGAAACCTCTCTTTATCTTCAGTTAGTTAATGAAACTGATATTCACCGGGTTAGTTTCAGTGAGCTTGGCCTTCAAATGAGGGGTGTTAGTAAGTTTCAGGACACAATGCCTAAGGTCACATTGATACCCGGTGACAGGGCAAGGACTGGGCATCCCAGTCTCGCAACTGGGACATCTCTCTCTGCCTCACTGTATTTCAACTTTCCAAAGCGTCCTTATTCGATGCCACAACAATCCTATAGGACCAACGCAAAATCGAGTCACCGTGAAGCTTTAGGACACAATGAAAATGGTTTCCGGCTCTGCGTCACGCCCATTCTACTCTCCAAATTGGCCTTTTCTCCATCAGGCCATATAACTGACCTTAGCATCTCAGCTTTTCCCCACCCACCGAATATTGGGAATCATAGGCCTCTCCGTCTGAAAACCTCTCTCCTCTGAAGACGAGAGAGCTGAGGGCAGGTCGGGAGGGAGATGACTCCAGAAAGGTTCCATGCTGTCAGCAGCTTCCATGGCAGAGATGATTCACTGGGGCCCGGCCCATTCCTGATCACGGAGGCCAACTGGGCATCTGTCATCGTCTCCCTCCTCTCCCAGAAACGGCTTCTTCAAAAGGGTCTGCAGCCGCCCCGCGGGGAGGCCTGTTCAGAGCCTCTAGGGTTGTTGGAAGGTGGAGGGAGGAGGGGAGCGGGTGGGGAGGAGACCTGGAGAGCTGCCACCCGAGTGAGGCCGGTGACAGGAAGAACCTATCCATCTTGCGTGCAGCGCCAAATATGGTGCTGGGGCTCAGTAGGTAATAAACAATGGTCACATAGCTGGCTCGACAAGGAGAGACATGACAGAGGAGAGCGAAGGGAAGGCCTGATGTCACCGTGTGCGGTCCTGGCTGAGCAGGCCGGCTCACCCCAGGGTGCTGGAATCCCATATTTGTCCTTGTTGAGCCCACATGTGCTTTGTTCTTGACAGATGTGCCCAAAGCGAGAAGGGGGAAACTGAGGCCACGGAGCACGTTGAAATGGGTTCCTGGCGCTGCCCCCTGGGCCAGTAGACTTTCCGAGGGCCTGGTGTGGATTGAGACCCTGTCTCGCAGTCTCCGCTCGTTTTTTTTTTTTTTTTTAAAGGAATTCCTTTATTTTTATTTTTTATTTATTTATTATTTATTTTTGGCTGTGTTGGGTCTTCGTTTCTGTGCGAGGGCTTTCTCTAGTTGCGGCGAGTGGGGGCCACTCTACATCGCGGTGCGCGGGCCTCTCACTGTCGCGGCCTCTCTTGTTGCGGAGCGCAGGCTCAGTAGTTGTGGCTCACGGGCCCAGTTGCTCCACGACATGTGGGATCTTCCCAGACCAGGGCTCGAACCCGTGTCCCCTGCATTGGCAGGCAGATTCTCAACCACTGTGCCACCAGGGAAGCCCTCCGCTCGCTTTTGGCAGCAGCAGCCAGGCTCTCAGTGACATGAGAGCGGATGTCATTGCTGGAAATACAGGAAGTCCCCTACATACGAACTTTCAAGTTGCGAACTTTCAAAGATTCGAACCTACATTCGCATGTCCTATCATGTCAGTTAGTTCACGTGTCTGGCGTACGTGGTCACGTGCGTGCATCCTCTGCAAGTGGTTGTGCTTTTGTGTACGTCACTGTACAGTACTGTATGGAGTACGGTAGTACAGTATCTTCATTTCAAACCCAGGATGTCTGGAAGCAAGCGTAAAAGCAGCGGTGATGTAGCTGGTACTGCTAAGAAGTGCCAGCAGTTGTCCTGTACTACTGTACTTTTCAAGGTACTCTACTGTAAGATTAAAAATGTTTTCTTTATTTTTTGTTTGTTTTTTATGTATTATTTGTCTGAAAAGTATTATAAACCTATTATAGTACAGTACTATCTAGCTGATTGTGTTAGTTGGGTACCTAGGCTAACTTTGTTGGACTTACGAACGCATTCTCGGAACGGAACTCATTCGTATGTAGGGGACTTACGGTAGCCAGAGCTGTTAAGTGTTCACTGTGAATGGTTTAAGCACATGTTATAAAATTTTGAGGGCTTCCCTGGTGGCGCAGTTGTTGAGAATCTGCCTGCTAATGCAGGGGACACGGGTTCGAGCCCTGGTCTGGGAGGATCCCACATGCCGCGGAGCAACTAGGCCCGTGAGCCACAACTACTGAGCCTGCGCGTCTGGAGCCTGTGCTCCGCAACAAGAGAGGCCACGATAGTGAGAGGCCCGCGCACCGCGATGAAGAGTGGCCCCCGCTTGCCGCAACTAGAGAAAGCCCTCGCGCAGAAACGAAGACCCAACACAGCCAAAAATAAATTAATTAATTAATTAAAAAAAAATTTTTTTTTTGAGTTTTAGATATTCCAGGACAGCTGTTTGTAGAGGTCTGGGGAACCCACAGACACCTAAGGCTGGCCCAGGTGACCAGTGCCCCCGCCTAAAAATCTAAGAGCAGGGCATGGTGTTTCCCATCAGGGCCGAAGGGTTGGCATACCTGTAAGGGCAGCGGGGCCAGGGCCACCTCTGGTGGTGTCTTCCTGCACACCAGGGTCCTGCATCAGCTTCATAAACAAGGGGGACCTTGTCCTTCTGCCTGTGCCTGTGTGTGTTTGGCTTTTTTTTATTATTTTTTTAATTTTTATTTTATATTGGAGTATAGTTGATTTACATGTTGTGTTAGTTTCAGGTGTACAGTTATACATATATTCGGCTTTTCTTAATACAGTCATGAGATGTATCTGGAGCTTGTGTCTTACATGACCACAGAGAGGAATAGCTGATGAAGGAGGTAAGATCACGCTGTGGTGAGAAGAACACAGGATTTTGAGCCGGAAAGACCTGCCTTTGCATCCCAGCTGTGCCCATCCACACCTGTGAACCCTTTGAGTGTCCAACCTACACACCAAGCTTCCATTTATCCATAAGACAGGGTGATCTCTCCCACTTTGCAGGGTTTGCATGAGAGTCAGAAATAGCCCTCCAGAAGGCCAGTTCTCAATAAATTGTAATTGTAGTTGCTACTGAAACGCATATGTGTTCTTGTAAACTTAAATGACAAGTTACCTATAGGTTGTTAATGGCTAGAAGAAACTCTCCTTCCTCCTGTACATTTTTGTGGTTCAGAACTCTTTCCAGCAAGCTGTGGCTTTAAAAATGCAGATGCCTTCTGCAGAGGAGAAAAAGCTTTCCGAGGAAAGCCAAGGGACCTCCTGTTCTGATTAGCACGACTCCGTCTGCACTCTAAGGCCTGCTCTCGCCCATCACAGAATGCTGAGCAGGGATCTGGATCAGAACGGCTTGGAATCGCGACTGTGGGCCCGCCTGACCGTGAGACTGGGGTACACTACTGTCACCTTCCTGCTGGTCATCCTCAGGGAAAATGCACTTCAGGTTTCAGAGGAAGCTGCAGGGGTGGTCAGCAGCCCGAGGAGTGGGAGCCAGAGGTGGGGACTGGAGAAGACTCAGGTCCTGGGCTGCCCTGGAGGTGGCAAGCTTTCCGTGCTGCTGATGGCAACGTGGCCGCCACACTTGGTGAACCAAGGCACGACCACCATATGCATTTCATGCCCTCATGTCGATTGGACCCATTCCTTTTTTTATTTTATTTTATTTATTTATTTATTTATTTATTTTTGGCTGTGTTGGGTCTTCGTTTCTGTGCGAGGGCTTCCTCTAGTTGCGGCGAGCGGGGGCCACTCTTCATCGCGGTGCGCGGGCCTCTCACTATCGCGGCCTCTCTTGTTGCGGAGCACAGGCTCCAGACGCGCAGGCTCAGTAGTTGTGGCTCGCGGGCCTAGTCGCTCCACGGCATGTGGGATGTTCCCAGACCAGGGCTCGAACCCGTGTCCCCTGTATTGGCAGGCAGATTCTCAACCACTGCGCCACCAGGGAAGCCCTGGACCCATTCCCGTTTGCTCGCCACCATCACTGTCTAAAATGGAAAATTAGGAGATCCACATGCATTTGCTTCATATTGTCCAGGATGGAAAACCCTGATCCTTCGTCCCAGAAGAAAAATATCTGGGAGGCCATCAGATATTAAGCCTTAAATGTCATGGAGAGATAATGTCCCAGAGCCGTATGAGCTCTGATGGGCCAAAACGGGGAGGTAAATGAGCTAAAACTGGGAAACGAATTAGGACATCTAAACAGATAGGCAAGTCATTATTAACACAATAATAGGATTAAACCTAAAACACGACTTACTAGTTTTAGTTGTGAGTTTGCAATTCATATTTCTCCCACAGTGGAGCTACATGAAGAATAGTAGATTAAATAAAGAAAGAATAATGGAAGAATGTGACAATTGTCATTTATCACCTATGAAGATCCACGTTTTCACTCTGTGGCAACAAAATCAATGATCTAAACATTAACAAGTAGAACACATTATAAACAGTTATACACTATTATCTCCGTAAAGTCATTACAACAGAAATAAAAACAGTTTTTTATTTTAACTATTAATATTCATCAAATGTTAATGAAAATACCTAACAAATAATTATGAAAAACACATTGCTTAAGTAACAAAGATGAAAGAGATGATCATCGCTGTGAATACTTAATCTGAAAAATAAAGAACATACCATTAATAGACTTAATTATGTCATTAAATATTTAATTTTACTTTCACTACTAAATTTTGTTTGCATTTTTCATATTTTAAATGTAAAAAGCTCCTTAATAAGATTTGTCATTACGGCAACAGCAAAGGCCAGAACATTTAAGTTTGACTTACTGTCTTCATCAAATTGGTCAAACATCATTTTATTTATCATTAAATGAACAACCCTCCTTGCAGTTTACTACACGTTATGCTTTATTCAAAAGGGGTTTAATAATTGATTCTGGGTTATACCCACAAAAATAATGTTTCCTAATGTCGAAGAAAATTCATTGCTTTCCTTTTACATTTTATTTTTTTCAGTGAGTGTCACACAATGCCCCACATTTCCTACTGTTTGTGTAGGAGAATATAGATCGGAGTCTGCCTTGCTTGCTTATAGAATAGGTCCTTTGACACCATTCACAATTAGATCATTCATTTCCTGAGAGTTGATCCCATCACTTATAACTCCTAATTCTGGGTAAATCTCATTTCACAGGTTTAAGGTCACAGCTAGTAAGTTAGTTTCCTGGTATTGGTGAATGGCACTCAAAACTCTCGGCCTCCAAATATCATATGATATCGTTTATATGTGGAATCTAAAAAAAAAGGCACAAATGAACTTATTTACAAAACAGAAGTAGAGTCACAGATGTAGAGAATAAACTTATGGTTACCCAGGGGAAAAGGTGGGAGAGGGATAAACTGGGAGATTGGGACTGACATATACACACTACTACATATAAAATAGATAACTAATAAGGACCTGCTGTATAGCACAGGGAACTCTACTCAATACTCTGTAATGGCCTATAAGGGAAAAGACTCTAAAAAAGAGTGGATATATGTACATGTATAACTGATTCACTGTGCTGTACCCCTGAAACTAACACAACATTGTCAATCAACTATACTCCAATAAAACTTTTTTAAAAATTAAAATAAAATTTAAAACAATAAATAAAAGCATAAAAAAAGAAATAACAAAACTCTCAGCCTCACCTTAGCACTCAGCGAGAGCTTCATCCGTCTCCAGCGCCCCATGCAGGGCCTGGCTGGATCACTCAGTGGGCACAGCCAGATAAGTACACACAGCACAAGGACACAGCTCCCATGGCTCACGAGAGCCAGTGGCATGCATCCGTCCCCATCCCCGTTCAACGACATCACACTGGCATCTGGAAATCAGCTATGAAGCATCTACACCAAAGACACTGGCAAATGATACAAATCGGGGCTCTGCTGCACACCAGAGAGCCCGTTGTTAAACACTTACCAGCACACCACTGCATACACCTACAGCGACCAGGACATGACACCCCACTTCTCTCCCACCGTCGTCTCCTGCCCCTTCACTACCCGGGTCTTGATGACCCGAAGCCCAGTTGGAGGAGTAGAGATGCTCTGCGGTTGCCAGCAGGCCAGGGTACCAAGTGCCCACCTGGGCTTCGAGCATCTCTGTGCAGTGGGGCAGGTGAAGCTTTCTCCCCCTGCCGTCTGCATCTCCTGACCAGCTCCTATTCCCGGTCAGGCAGCTGAGGCAGTGGGGTAAAAGCCCACGCCCAGCTTTTCCTTTGCTGCCAGAATATAAAGAGCTCTTTGTGGGGAGAGGAAGGCCCCTCCTCTCACGAACATCTCCTGATGGAGTCACTGCCCAGGAGCCTCTCAACCTGGGCTCTAGGGCTGAGAAGGAAGCTGGAACCAGGGGCAAGTGCCCAGCCGTCCCAGCTGGGCCAGGATGAGGGCTTTCCCGGGATAGAAGGACATTCAGAGCTAAAACCCAGGATGGTCCAGGGCAGCCCTGGGAGGTGGATCCCCTTCGGGGCATCTCCTAGCATCATTCTCTGTGAGGCTCAGAGCAGCCCTGGGTGGGGTCTGGAGAGGCAGATCCACTGGAAGACAGATGTCTGTTTGGAAAGGCCTCTTCCTCCTCTGACAGCAGCTGGAAAGAATAGGAACAGAGAGAAGAAACCAGAAGTTCCCAGGAGAAATCCAGTGTTTCCGTCCTTGGGCATAAATGAGGGGTCTGGAGTTCTGCCTTTGATCCATTTAGGAACTCAATTACATAACCTCCGGGACTTTGGGGTGGCCTGAGCCCCCAGAGCCTGGGAGAGGCCTGTGGAAATGCAGGCCCAGCCTCTTTCCTCCTGACTGCCAGGCCTGTGCAGGCTCATTGCTATTCCAGGCCTGTAAGGCCTCTCCATGTTTCCCAGTCACCAGACACACGCTTTTCTGGGTTTTCCTTTCCTACTCAGCTGGCAGTGCCTGACTCGCATCCGGATGGGGGGCAGCAGGGTGGCGTGTCATCCTGTGGACACCAGACAGGCCCATCCTGCCCCCCGTGGCCACCCTGGCCTGTGATTCCTTCCCTGGGACACGCTGGCCCTCTTTAGATGAGAGGTTGGAGTAGATGCTCAAATTGCCACTTTCACAGAAGGAACAACGACCAGAATAATGATGGGGCGACTCTCCCTGCCTCCTCACACTTAAACTTGCCCTAGAATGGAGCCATTCTCCATAATCTCCCGGTTTTCCCACCTCTGCAGGGAGTTGGGGTCAGGAGGCCCAAGGGGTGCTGGTTTAATGGTGGTGCTGAGGTGCGCACCTCACTCCTGAGGGGCTCTGCCCACACAGGGGACAGTCAGGCACAGGCTAACCCCAAACTCCCAATCCACCCCTCTCCCACCCCCTCTCGCCCGTGGCAACCACAAGTCTGTTCTCTATGTCTGTGAGTCTGTTTCTGTTTTGTAGATAAGTTTTTTTGTGTCCTATTCTAGATTCCACATATAAGTGATACCATAAGATATTTGTCTTTCTCTGTCTGACTTCATTTAGTATGATAAGCTCTAGGTCCATCCATGTTGCTGCAAATGGTATTATTTCATTCTTTTCATGGCTGCATAGTATTCCATTTTGTGTGTGTGTGTGTGTGTGTGTGTGTGTGTGTGTGTGTGTGTGTGTGTGTGACATCTTCTTTATCCATTCATCTGTCGATGGACATTTAGGTTACTTCCATGTCTTGGCTATTGTGATAAAGGACACATTTAAATTTCCTTTTCTAAATACCTTACCATGTAGTTCATGACCATCAAAAGAAGGGCTCTTTTTTCTTTTTTTTAATTTGTTTTCTTTTTAATTTTAATTTTATTGGAGTACAGTTGATGTACAATGTTGTATTAGTGTCAGGTGTACAGCAAATTGATTCAGTTATACATATACATGTATATATATTCATTCTTTTTTAGAGTCTTTTCTCAAGAAGGGCTCTTTCTGATTGACTGAGTCTTAGTATCATTCTGCGCTAGGAAAACACCCAGCTATTAGCTTGAACTGAATCGGTGAAAGAAGGCCGATTCCTGTCCTTAAAGTCTTGTTTCTACTCTAGTGGTTTCCCACCATGTGAAGAAATGTACCATTCTAGTTTCTTCATTCACAGAGGCCTCGAGAAGATTAGATACTCAGGGGCAGACTGATAGACCCAAGCTGGGCAAGGAACAGGAAGTGAGCTACCCCCATGGACATCTGTTCTGTGCTAAACCTGCCACGGGGCTTTACCTTATTTAACCCTAAAAACAATTGTGTGACCTAACTAATAGCATTCCCATTTCGCAATGGAGGCAAACCCAGAAAGGTTAAGAAACTGTCTCAGAAAGGAACACTCAGGAAGGGATACAGATGTGCCTTGAACTGCGTTTGTCTGATTTCACTGGCCCAGAGACTGAGGTTGTTAGATGGAAATTCTCCTTCATCTTAATCACAGGAGGGCCACGGTTCAACGGCAGAGAGAAGTATTTGAGGTTGACTATCTGTTCAAAATGTGTGTGTGTGTGTGTGTGTGTGTGTGTGTGTAATTATTGCTCCCACAGTGAGACATGGCCAGTGGTTAGAATCAGTGCCTGAGCCAAACAGACCTATTTTCCATTCTTCTTTGTGTTCTTTCTTTGTTTTCTTCCTATGTATAAAGGAAAATTCTAGAGCCTCACTGTCTAATACAATAGCCATCAGCCACATGTGGCTACTGAGCCCTTGAGACATGGCTCATTGAGGTGTAACTGTAAAATGCACACCAGATTTCAAAGACTTGGTATGAAAAAGGGAATATAAGAGATCTCATTAATAATTTCCAAATTGATTTTATTGAAGTGATAATAGTTTGGCTATATTGGGGTTAAATAAATTAGATTAAAATTTGTGTTATCTGTTTCTTTTTACCTTTTTCATGGGGCTACTAGAGAATTTTAAGTTACGTTTGTGGCTCGAATCTTATTTCTATTGGAGAGAGCCGGTGTCTGCAGCACTGCGCTTGTAAGTCCTGGGATAAAAGATGGATGACTTGTTAAAACTCTCCTCAGCCGGAGAAAACGCTTTCATCCTATGAATACCCACACTGAAACAAAGTGAGGTTGGTTGTGTATAAACACAGCTTGGGCCTCTGCCGCCCTGGCCCACTGGGATGTGCTCAGGATACCGGCTGGGGCAGCTCACGTCTTGTCCAGCTGCACCCAGAGCCCCTGACACTCTGAAATGTCTCTGCCTTAAACAGCACTATCGTTTCTTCCCGGAGCAAAGTGCTTCGTCATTCCTCTCTGGGAGGAAGGTAGGGGATGAAACTGTGACCCAGAAAAATAGCCTGATCTCACCAAGGTCGTTACTGAAGGTCACGACCAAGCCAAGCAGAGCATGCCGTCTACTTCGGCGTTTACCGCCCTGAGCAGCCTGCAGATGCTTTTCTGGTCGATGATCTTAACTGCAGGAAAGCAGGTTCAATACCCAGGCTTGGGGGGAAAGGGATGACAGTGTCTGAGAGCCCCGACCCCTCCCCTGCTTGTAGCATTCCACAGTCTCTGGGCTGAATGACTTTTTTCTCTCCTCTCAGAGATGGAAAGTGCTGGAGTATTCCCCTTTGATGATTTAAAAGTGTTGTGTGCCTTTTCCTCTTTCCTCTTTATATCCAGCCCTCTCCTTTCTCTGGGCTGCTTTTACACCCGTTTCCATAGCAACCACCTCTATTGCATCCCTGACTGTGAAGAGAAATCTTGCAGATGTTAGTAGGGATCCAACACCTTCCAGGAGCTATTTTGACTCCCTGTCTCCTTCTCTCCCCACACTAATTTTCTTGCCTTTCTTCTCCTGACAGCTGCCCCTTCCTCCAAGTACCTACAAGCCCTTGGGGATGGCTCCCCTCCTCCATGTGAGCCTGAGGATAAGCGGGGAGAAGGCTGGTGCTGGAAGAGAAGGCAGAAATCTCTAGGTCTTATTATAAATCTTAATTCTTCATGTGGCTTCGACACAACATGCTAAACATAAAAGCTCTCGGGGGTGGAATCAAAGGCACTGAGGCCCTGAGACCAGTGGGGTTAGGCTCTCCAATCGCTGTTGGACAAGCGTCCTTACCTGAAGGCTGGCGGAATACACAGAGGCTGCCTTGGCCATCTTTACTACAAACCCCACCCAGCTCTCTCTCCAGTCCCCACTCACCTCTACCCCAGCCTCATGACAAGCTCATGACCGTACCTGTGCCCTTGAAAGTCTTCATTCTGTGTATTCCCCCCAGAGAGACCAGCCTCCGTTCCTTATTGGTTTGGAGGACAGGGCAGACATGCAAATACAACACACACACACACACACACACACACTTATCAGGGCTTTGAAGACCCCCAACGACTGAATCACCCACCTCCCTCCCAGGGCCAGGCTCAGCTGGCCATCTGGGAAGGCAAGGGGAATGGGTCTCCATCAGTGACCTCTCGAAACCGTTTGAAGATTCTTTGCCCACCATTCCTCCTTGGAACTGGACATTTTTCTTTTGATTACACAAGCCTGACAGCCTGATCATAATAAACATGTAACTGAAGAGAACCTATTCCTTTCCAGCAGCATTATTTATTCACCTAAAGCAAAGGCTGAGCTATATTTAGCATCTGATGTCAGTGGGTTGTTTGGATTCTTGGAAATTGGCAGGAAGCCACCTCTCACATGATATATGAAATCACTGATAAATGCTTCTTTTCACCAAAAGAAAAACAGCTTAATAGATGCGGCCTTTTTCTGCTTTCCCCTCCCCTCCCTCCGTCTCCTCCACCATCCTCCCGCCCGCCCTCTCTTCGTCTGGGATTTGTCTTTCTGCGGCACAGCTCGGCAGAGCCTGTGAAGTGGAAATGAGTTGCTCGGTATCACAGATCAAAATGAGGCTGTTGGGATGCTCAGGATGGTTTTTTCCTCTCCTAGATCCTGGAAGGCTGCCAAAGCGCCAGTGAATCAGACACAGACGCACAAAAAGGCAAATCTATACAGCCGTGGCTTTATGGGGCCGAGTATTTATGGCGGAGCACAGCTCTGGGTTGCTGTTTTGCAGGCGAAAATGGGAAGTAGACAGTGATTCAGGATTGCCATTAAGTGTGAAAACAGTCCCGGTACAGATTGTGTGTAATAAACCAAATAGAGGGAGAAGCTGTAAGAAGCTCTGGATTTGCCACCCTAGATCAGCCTTGGGCCCCATCAAGTTCAAGCTCTTGATTTGTGTGGTGGTTAATAATACCTGGAGCTCAGAACAAATCTTTCTGCCTTCCCTCTATCTTCTCTGCCACGCACTGGGTCTATCATACAAAGCTGGTGGAGGCGTTGGACGGGGTTGTGCATGTGAAATTAAATTAATTCTCGCCCTCCTGCAGAGATCAGTTTATATGGCCTGAAGCACAGGATTTAATTACCCTTATCTTAGCTCCTGTAAGAACCAACATCACTATTGATCATGGATTCACCCAGCCCCTCTCACCATCAGCTGTAACGTTTAACTCAGGACCCGCAGCCAGAGCCAGGTGGATAGTCTGACGGGCCGTCGGAAACAGGGAAGCGGCACCTCCAGCAGTGGTTTATTTACATTTCTTTGTCCTGAGCTCCATCCAGTGACCCCGTGTTCTGACACTGGAAGGTATTGTGAAGACAAGAGAAGGGCTTGTTTTCAGCCCTCTAGCATCTTGGGTCCCTTCGTTAAGTTCCCCTCTATCATGTGCTCTGTCAAGCAGTCCTGGCTGGGTGATATCGACCATGGGCGTGTGAGGGACTTGGAGAGTTTCAAAAAACCCACAGCAACAGTGCCTTCAGCTGGCCCTTCTCCCACACCCACACATGCATGCAACGCTCCTCTTCAGCCTGGGTGAGAGAGAGAAACAAGAAGGAAAGAGGAGGAAGTGTGAGCAAGCGAAATCCGCGCTCTTTGTGTCGCTGTCTTCACATCTTACTAGGCAGGGGAATCGGTGGATGGAGGGATGAATAGACAGATAAACAAACGGGCAGATGAACGGATGGACCCGTTCCTCCATCAGTAAGAAAACCCACAAAATAAACACTGGTTGTAGTTTGAAGCTGTTTTCCATTCAGTCCTTCAATTAGCATTCGTTGGGGGCTCCATAATAAGAACTGCAGGTGAGTGAAAGTCTTTGTTTTCACCGGGATAATTTTTTAATTCTTAAAATGAGGGGTGCGGGACCCAGATGACCTGTCAGCTCCCTTCCAGACTCTGAAATGTTAAGGTTCTGTAACTGTGTGGTTCTGTGACTTTATGAGTCACCTGGGGTGAATTAACTCTTTTCTGAGAGGTAGCTGGCCTCCTCTCCCCCGAGGTGAGGTGAATGAGCTCTGTCTCAGACACAGATGCTTCTGGAACACTCCCTGCAGGGGCGACTGCCACTCATCTGGGCCCTGAAGGAACCAGTAAAAACCCTTACTCGGGTTGCTGTTTTGCAGGCGAAAATGGGAAGTAGATAGTGATTCAGGATTGCCATTAAGTGTGAAAACAGTCCCGGTACAGATTGTGTGTAATAAACCAAATAGAGGGAGAAGCTGTAAGAAGCTCTGGATTTGCCACCCTAGATCAGCCTTGGGCCCCATCAAGTTCAAGCTCTTGTAGGGCCACATCGTGTTTATAATGACGATGATGATTTCTGTTTTACGCAAGGAGTTGTTCTTTTGGCCTGAGCTGCTTGAGAAGCTGACTACTGTTTCTATCAGCCCCAGATCTCACATAGAATAGTACCATGGCCTCTAGCAGAGTGACACACGACAGTGACAGTAACCCACTCGCCCATCTCTGGACGCTGGCCAGGGTTTTCCTAGCACTGGGCTGAAGCCATGGTCTGTTTTGTCATAGTACCTTGGATGGGGATTAGTAAGACCAGATGCAAGTCAAGACAGAGAGAGACTGAGACAGTTTAAAGACTTGATTATACTCACGGTTCCTTGGGGAGAACACAAGACACCATGCAGGGTCACATGGGGAAGCACCAGGTCAGTCAAGAGGCGGAGGGAGCTGGGGGGACCTGTGGGCAAGAACCTTTATGTGGTTTCCATGGCAAGGAATGGGTGAGGTAGGGCAATCAAGCTTAGATTTGACCAGCCGTGTTTGAAAGTGGCACCCTGTGAGATTCATGTTCACGGTGACTGTTAGAGTATATAGTTTAAAGCTATCTGAGGACTCCTAATGTTTATGGGTGTATTAGTCAGTGTGCTCCAGAGAAACAGAACCAGTAGTGTGTGCACATGTGTGTGTGTGTGTGTGTGTGTGTGTGTACAGAGAGAGAAAAAGGAAGAGAGAGAAAGATTGATTTTTAAGGAATTGGTTCATGCAATTTTGGAGCTTGGCAAGTCCAAAATCTGCAGGGTAGGAGACCCACAGAAGAGCCAGTGCTGCAGTTCAAGTCCACAGGCTGTCTGCTGGCACAATTCCCTCTTCCTTGGGGGCCATCAGTCTTTTGTTCTATTCAGGCCTTTGACTGATTGGGTGAGACCCACCCACATTACGGAGGGCAATCTGCTTTACTCAAAGTCCAATGATTTAAATGTTAATCTCATCCAAGAACACCCTCATAGAAACATCCAGAATAATGTCTGACGAAATATCTGGGTACTGTGGTCCAGCCAATTTGACACATAGAACTGGCCATCACAATGAGAGTCACAGTTTGCTCAGGGGTACCTAGTATGCCCTCAGGTGGCTATTAAAGCATCACTTTACAGAAATGTATTTAAAGTTAATACACAATCATTGACTCCATAGAGGCAGGATATCTGAGGTGTCCTCACCTTCCCAACCTTCACCCAGGTAACTTCACAAGCACCTCCGGAAAGCACCTCATAGCTTACAAAACACATTCACTCCCAGCCTCTCCTTGATTCTCACAATGGCCCACGAGGTCAGCATTTCTGTCTCCATATCAGAGTCGAGGGAACGTGAGTGGAGAGGTGAGGTGACATGACCTACTCAGGTCAGACAGCTCACACGTGGAGAAAGCCAGGCTGGACTCCAGCTTCCGGTTCCAGATGACAGGACCTGGGTTTCAGTAGCAACTACTATGTGCCAGGCCCCACTCTGGATGCTTCCATGCATTAATTGCTCAGTGCTCTGAGCAACTTGGTGATAGAGCCATCACTCTTGGCCCAGGCAGGGAGGCTGAGGCCCGCTCACTGCATCTCGTGGGGCGGGCTGGGGTCTGAAGCCAGGCTGGGGTCCGCAATCCTAATCGTCCCCTCTTCCACCTGCCCCCCCCCCATCCGGGGCTAGTGCTACTCTCCCCTCCTGGTCCCCCAGCCAATGCACTGCTACACCCCGCCCCCCCAGTCTATCCCTGGAAACTATTAATAATGATCTTGGTGGGCAGAGTACCTGAAAGCAGTAAGAGAAGGTTGCATAAAGATTTGGAAGGAAATACAGAGAAATCCCCAAAGTGGGACAAGCTATCAAAAGGATCGCATCACTTCTCAAAACATCCTATGTAGGATTGGTCCTGGGTGCCCTAGCTCATCAAGAGGGGCCCCGGGGCCTTGCTTCTCTCTGCAGCTTGCTTATCTCCCAGCAGGATCCCCTTTGCTCTGTCCCCGTATTACTTACTGGGCCCCGGTCCCGTCTTCCCCATGATCTACCAAATGTGGGCAAACACATTCCTTCAATAAACTTGTACTGGTGCCAGGCACTGTGCTGAGGACCAAGAGGTGAGGGATGAGGAGGAATGTGGGTCCTGCCCTCAAGGCACTCACAACCCGACGGAGAGGCAGACCTGCCAACAGGCGTACCGACCTGATGGCAGGGAAGCTGGCCCAGTCGCCGCATCGGGCCAAGTACCCTGGACCCACAGCACAAGGCGTCACCAGCTCTGCCCACGGGATGCCTGCAGCTTTGTCTGGAGGGGAGGGTTGACCTGGAGCTGAGCGGACAAGTCCACAGATGGATGAATGAGGGGAAGGGCAACCAGGTGGAGAGAACAGTGTGTGCAAAGACCCAGAGGCCCGAGAGCATTGAGTTCTGCTCAGCTGGCATATATAACATATGTTGTCACGGCCAGGAAGGCACAAAAGTCGGGTGGGAGAGATCGTCAGCAGCCTGGTGTCCCACCAAGGATGAGCTGGGATTTGTCCCCCTTGAAATAGCCTGCCTGAGCCTTATGCAAGCCCACTGGTACTCCTGAAGCTCTGTGAGCCACGTGTGAAGGGCTCTGATACGCTCCGGGTAGCTGTTAAGTCCTGGGAAGGAGCCTCAGGGCGTGCAGAGAGGGCTGGATGTTGGTTCCTGACCTCAAGGCACACATAGGCTAGGTGAGGAGTAAGAAACATGAAACATGACAGGCTATGGGCGGGAAGACTAATTAAGCGTCAGGCAGTATGGCCTCCATCGTGAGTGTGGTGAGAGGTGGTGAAGAAACGGGAGAGATGCTTCCACGGGCAGATTATAAATCAGGAAAAGCCATTGCTTCCTGCTGCGAAACTGGGTACAACCCTGTCCCTTGACCTTTCCAGGAGCCTCTGTCCTTTTGCTTAGAGGATTCTCCAAGCACAGCCTTACCAGTCCTCATCAGCGTGGGGACTTTTTTCTTTTTTGGTCTGTACCCGTCCGCTTCCCCTTATCCAAGTGGGATTTTGCATCCTCAGCTGGACTTCATCTGAGCCTCACTGTGTTTAGATCTGGGTTTCAGATCCTCTTACTTTGCAGGGTTTCCTAAAACCACCCCAACTCCTCCGCTTAACACAGCCTGGAGCATAAAGGTATTCTAATACATGCTTGAATAGTGGAGATTTCCATGTGAGGCTTCTGTTACAAGTGGTCCTATTTCTGCGGGAGCCGGTCATCTGTTACGCAGCCCTGTGCGTGCACTTGTCTGTGGCTGGTAGAGAGTTCCTTGGTCTGCAACTCAGTGTTCCTAGGGCTGTTGCTTCAGAGCAAAGCAGTGCCTTTGCGTGTATCTATTACAGAGACATTAACCACACGTGTGGCCCATCTTCTCCCTTACGCCGCGCAGCCAAGGTGATTGAAACGCGACATTTTAAACCCAAAAGCAAATTACAGCAAGGAATCGGTGTGAAATTACTATCCTCTGCTTGGAGTTCCTTTTTAAAAGTCAGGCAGCAGAGCCCAGGATAAAAGTTGGCCTGTCAGACAAGCCCATTCAAGCTTGCAATTCCGCTGTCATTTGCCCGACGGGCTTGTGATAAAGAACAAGGATAAAAAAATCTGCCAAAAATAGTGCCACTGAGAAACCAACACCCAGGCAAACTCAGGAGCCGACGCCGCCTCAGCTCTGCCTTCCGGTAGGACGGTGGCACCAAGGACTTGTTCTTACAGGGATGTCGTGAGACCCCATCTCAGCACCAAGGAGACGTGGAGAGGAAGGGCTGCAAAGAGCTCCAACTGTGAATCCCCGAAGAATGGGAAGGGAGAACAAAGTTTACATTGAAAATCTTGACTTTCCAAATAGCATGTTGAGGCAGACTCACACAGACAGGTTTGCTGCCGGTCTGGGACTCGCCTGGGGCGGCTGCAGCCTGGAGATTCATCTAGAAAGAATATAACGCTGAGCTTCCTTCTATCTGTACTTCTTCTGGGGCTTCAGTTCCCAGAGTGGTACCCTAGGGGCCTGAAGGAATGAGGTGCCCCCTGAGTAGCCGGGAGCGATGGGGCTCAGGCAAATGGTCCAACCCGCGTGCTCTGGAAACGTTCACGACCGCGTGGTAGCAGGCGTTCTGGATCGCCGGGGACGCACAGCTCCTGCTCGGCCTGGGCTCTGTCACCGGCTCTTGGTGGGGAGGTGGCAGGCTGACTTCCGGGCTCTGTGGCCCTGCTCTTGGGGGTGAGACAGGAGGACACCCTACCTGCTAGGTGACTGAGTTTAACGCCCTTGGAGGTGAGGTCACGCCCATATACAGCATCAGATTTTGCTGTTTCAGCTAATGTTTATTGTGTCTCTGGGAGTGAGATGCTTCCTTGGAACTCCCTAACTGCCCTGACAGGTAGGTCTCAGCTCCAGTTTACAGGTGAGACCACTGAGACTCAGAAAGGTTCACTAATGCGCCCCAGTCCACACTGCTAGGAAGTGGTTGGTCCAGGAGTCAGATCCAGGTCTTTGGGACCCAAGTCCAGCGCTTTCCATCAGAGACATCCACCCAGCCTGCTTCAGAGGTGGCAGCTCCCACACAAACGGGGACCGTCGTGTGGTCCGCCTTCACCTCCAGGGTGGGTGTAGCATCTCTGGATGGACACTTTGTCCCCATCTTCTTGTCTTGATGTCCCATCACCCATTTGCCATGTGGAAGCACTGACCAGATTATAAAGTAGCTGCAGGGAATTCCCTGGTGGTCCAGTAGTTAGAACTCAGCGCTTCTACTGCAGGGGGTGTGGGTTCGATCCTTGGTCGGGGAACTAAGATCCCACAAGCCTCGTGGCCAAAATTAAAAATTAAAAAAGTGAAATAGCCACAAATAACGGGCAATCATAAAACCTGATTTGTGCCTGGTTGATAAAGACCCCCAGAGGAAACAACCACAGGAGCTGTGAGGAGTCCAAAGTGGTAAACCTTTCCCAGGAAGGACCCCCTCCAGGAGCCATGGCTTCAGAGCAATCTATTTTCTAACAGGCACCGAAGAACAGCAGTCATCATCACGGGTATCATTGCCATCATCCTCGGCACTAAATACTAGACTTCACATCTTGTGGGTGGTCCTGATCCCTGGGACGTTAGAGAGTTCACAGGGGCCAGGCTGTCCCCACTCCTGCTGTCTGTCCTGTGTGTCACTCACAACTGCCTCTTGCAAACAGAGCATTCCCTGGGGAGGTTTCCCCGGGGACACTTTTCTTTGGCATCCTTAAACAGCTGTCACACTGTCCCAGTTGTTTTTCAAGAAGGAGGTCTCCAGAGTTTCATTGAGGCAGACTTGAACTTGACCCTGCCATGTTGATTTGTTCCCTTTCATCTCTCCCTGGGAAATGGGTGCCAAAGCCTGGGTGCCCATGGGTGGATCCTGGCAGCCTCTCAGCCTTGGCAGCCCATCACCTGTTGTTTCCTACCCAGAATATGCGTTTGGACGTGTAAGGATTTCAGCAGTTCCTGCAAAGGCAAACTTCTCTGGAGGAACCTGAGATTTCTTCAGCACAGACCAGCTTCACACCCCACGGAGCAGTCTTTCAGCAAAGCGTTTAAAGAGGGGGCACATACGTAACGCCTTAGGTAGGGTAGGTGAGGGAGGCCACCATTTAGCACTTGATCTTGAACTTTGTATTTGCCAAGGGCTTTTAAGTCATTTCCATTAGCTATTACTCCTGAACGCCCTTAGGAGGTAGGTAGGAACTGGTGTCCTCCTTTTGAGAATAAGGACATGGGGAGGGAAGTATCCCCAGGGACACATCCATGGAGTGAGAAGGGTCAGAGGCCTTGGTGGGGAAGCGTTCCCCTCAGCCTCCATCCCCGGCCCCGTGTGCTTCCAGCAAGCCACTGGGGAGGATCTTTCTGGAGCGTGGCTTTCGTCCAGGAATCGTCCAACATGTTAGCTTTCTAAGGGCCAGGTTGAGGTCTTGGTCACTGTCATGTGGCGTGTGAGGGGCAGCCTCAGAGAGGTAAGTGCCGTGCAGTAAATCACAGAAGGTTGAACAAACTGCTCTGCACAGAGAAAGCAGGCTCTCGTTCCCCAGCCACTCCCGCGCAGCTTTGAAGCAAGATATATTTTTAAACACAAGGCTCGTACAGAAAATTTCCCTCGCATGTCCCCATAGCCTACTAATGGGGCAACTGCTGGCAGCCGATACCACCAGCCCGTGCTCAGGGCTGTGTTCTCAATTTTTCTTTCTATTCTTGTCCCCTGGCGTACGATAGCGTTGCTGTCCTGGGACACTGCCGGCGACGGACGAAAAAGGCTGCAGTCGGTTCTTGCCTGCTCTCAATTTCAAGACTCTCTGATTTCGTTCAGACGCTGGGCCTGTAGGTCTGTGTCCATTTACCGAGTGCGTAACTTTTATTTTATTTTTTTTATTCTTCAGGCAGATTCCATAAAACTGCCCGATGCTTCCCAGAAGGCTGGGGTCCCCCTGCGTCACCCTGGGCTGAGAAGGGGCTGAAGTCAGAAAGCCAGCTGCCCCCCAGTGCCTGAGAAAGCAGCCTCTGTGCTCCTGCAGGATTTCACAGCAGGATCAAGTGCCTCTTGTCCCTCCTTTGCAAAATGAAAATAGCCATTTCGGGTCAACTTTGCTTCTTCCCATTGCTCTGATTAGGATTTCTTTCCTTAGCAAGAGAAAAGAAAGTCACCTTACAAGTCCTAATTAGGAGTCCTCTACTTAATTTATTCAGGATATCCTCCTGAAGTGTCCTGGTATGTCCCCGAATATTATTATCGTTGTTGTTGTTGTTTTAAAGGAGCCATTTCTAGCCAGAGGCTGGAGGAGGTGCCCTTTGTCTGTCTCTGGGCTCTGTGGTCCTGGCCCTCACCGAGGGAACCATGCCTGCACTGCTGTGTTTATCTGAGTTATGTAATATAAACAGCTTCAAGGAGATGGGCTCCTCCACTTTTGTTTTTAAACTCCGACTTCACTTGCCCTCTGCAGAGCTTGGCACTTGGGTGGTTTCCTCCAGCCTTCTCTGTTTTGCTGCTAGAAAACAAAACAGCCTGCCCTTGACCCTGCCCTAGGACCAGCCCTTTCCTCCCCAGACCCAGCGATGAAATGAGCCACTGCTGATGCTGACTGCATCTTCAAAGGCTCGGCCTCGGCCAGGGGCAGAGGGGGCGTCCAAACTGAGCAGAGACGAAGCGGTCGTGAGTGAGACTTTGTCTGTAGCTTCTTCACTGATTCCTGGTTCCCCCAAGTCAGGAGTCTCCCTAGAACATCTGAAACATAATTCCACTTAGCATATGGATTCAAACCCGACTTTTCAGGAACACAGCTGATGTGTAAAACACACGTGACTGTAGTTAGGAGGAAAGTTCAAAAGTCATTGCAGACATCAGTTCCACATTATTTTACTATTCGCATCCCCTTAAATCAAATATTTGCAAAGTGTTTCATTGCTCATTAGACCAGGCTCATGGTTTATCCCCCTAATGATGCCACACAGTGGAGAAAGCCTGCAGTCTTCTCGCTGAGTTTGGCTTGGCAAAATGGCATGCAAGGCACAGTTGGATTACAATATATTTTTAGTAACAGGTTTCCTAAGACAACTCTCTAAGGTTGAGTCACTGATTCCTTTATTTATACAGTTGTCCTAATGCAGAGAACCAATATTTTCAGAATAGTTATTAACTCTCAAATTTCTTATGGTGAGATTCCCCCTCCATCTATACAATTTCATTTTGCCATATTCCATCTTTCTCTCTAATCAGCCCAACACACATGCTTGCCATCTGTCTATCGGGGGTCACCAAGCTTGGGGTGAGAAGGATGCCCTTTCCATAACTGTGAGTTTTGGAGGCAGGACTAAAAGACAGAAAGCATAGAGGTTTGGAGAATCAAGTGCTCAGGGCGTGGAGGTAGGGAAGGGGGAGCCCGATGGCAGGAATGGCCTGGAATAGAGCAAGAAAAGCCAGGCACACATCCCTCCCCACTGGATTCCCAGAAAACTACCAGAGAGAAAGAAAGGAAAGAAAGGAGAGGAGGGAGAGAGGGGAAGGAAGGAAGGAAGGAAGGAAGAAGGAGGGAGAGAGGGAGGGAAGGAGGGAGGGAAAGAAAGAAGGAAGGAAGGAAAGAAGGAAGGAAGGAGAGAAAGAGAGAGAGAGGGAAAGAAAGAAGGAAAGAAAGAAAGAAGGAAAGAAAGAAAGAAAGAAAGAAAGAAGAAAGAAAGAAAGAAAGAAAGAAAGAAAGAAAAAGAAAGAAAGAAAGAAAGAAAAAAAAAAGAAAGAAAGAAAGAAGAAGAAAGAAAGCAGGAAAAGAAGAGACATTATAGCAATGGGTGGGGGGCTGGGGGCTAGAACTGGAGATTTTTGCATCGAGAAATTCCTTCCAGTTCTACCCATTGAAGCCCAGCCAGGGCCTCTGACAAAGCCACACAGCATCCTCTTGTCTCCTCAAGCCTTTCAGAATTTCTCTGCATTTTTCCAGCAACAGCTGCCAACTCTGGCCCAGCCTCTCATCTGCCAACTCGCAACCCTACCCGCCCATCTCCCTGTACATTTCTCTCCTTCAAGGTCAAGTCCCAGCACACCTCAACTTTTCAGGGCTCTCCCGTGCAGTGAGAGCCTCGGCCCGCTGCGTCCCGGCGGGGTGGGTGGTGAGGGGGTGAGGCTGGAGGAAATCTGCTGGGGCCTAGGCTTTCTCACACATGTTTCAGATGTGCAGGGGTGTGATGGTAAACAGCATCCTTGTCGCTGCCAGAGCCGGCCTTTCCACCCGAAGTCCTGTTCCCATCACCCTAGGGGTTCCAGTAATAGGGCGTAAAGCAAACAAAGAAAAACAGTAATCTGGGGTTCCAATTGCATTTTTTGTTTTTAGAAAATGTTAATGATAGGTTATGTGATTACCCTAGGTTTGGCTCTGCCCACTCTGTATTAAGCACATCTGGTATTTAGTAACAATATAAGTAGCAGGAGTTTTTTTGGCACTTGAAAATAAGCTCATCCAATGTTGCCATGCAGTTTGGAAACTCATCAGAAAGGCCAGCCAAACTTGTGGAGATACAAGACTTTTTTTGTAGGCTGGGCAGCTGGCCAGGACAGCTAAAAAATGTGAATTGGCTCAGAACTGCTGCCACGCAAACACTTCTGGAAATTTCTGTGCTTGGGCCCTGCCAAATCCATTATGCACAACACGAATTACAAGAGCTTCTATCTCTCCAAGCAGTTGCTTTTTGAGGTTAATTCTCCTATGCACTTATGAAACATATACACACAACCAAAATGAGAAAAACAGCCCCACCCCCCCGCCAAGTCCACTATCATTAAAGAAAAAAATTCTTTCCATCAGAGCTGCCAAGCTCACAACTTTTCCTGAATTAGGAGAAATAGCCTCAAACTTCGGTTTGAATTACATTAAATCTAACACGTGGGAGGCAACGGCGCTTCCTGGAAATTCTAGAAAGGAAGGATGTCTCACATCATGGAAACAGCCTAATATCTCCGTAGGAAAAGCAATGCAACAAAAGAACTTGGAAGGGGAAAAACATATACACCTTACATTCGGCATGTCCAGTAATTGGGATTTGGGCCTGAATTGGGATTTGAATCAGTCTGCGAAGCAAACCTGTGCGTAGAGTGTGCCTCTTCTGTGTGGAGGTTGCAGCCCTGCCTGCAGGTGTCTGGGTCTGCCTCGTGGTCCTGCAGGCCTGTCAGTCATCTGGCAGGATTTGAAGCGGAGGGTGGGCCCAGGAGGGCAGGCCACAGCGGGCCAGGGGGAAAGCAAGCAGGAGAGAAGCAGCCAACCTTTCAAGTCACATCCTGGGTCTGCCCGGGCTTCCCTCCCTTCCAAAGCTTAAAAAGGTTTGCATCACTTCTTTTCTGATTCCAAACGGAGACTTGCCTCTTGCTTGTGATTCAAGGTACTAGATTACTCAGACTCTGCCCAGGATTGTTTATAAGGGCCTGGAACGCTACTCTTATTCTCCAGAATCGCTGGGATGACATTATTCATAGGACACAGATAATAGCTACTATGAGATAATCATATTAGCACATAATGACACAGGAAGTACAGCTAAATCCTCCTGATTCCCACTGGGTCCAATGCTTTCTTGATACACAGCCCTTTTCATGAGAACTGTAAAGTCGCCGGAGGTCTTTTTTGTCTTAGATAACGGCGTCGATTTTAATAGGTCGAAACTCTAAGGTGTTCTAGCTAAGAGCTGATGGTCTCCACCATGTCATTTACACAGTGAATGAGTAATTACATCACTGCACTAGTCTGTGCCTCTGTTTCCCTCTCTGTGTCTACTGTGGCCATTCTCCCAGGACAGGGGAAAGGTCGTGAGATTTGGCATCAGTCTCTGCCTTGGATTCCTGTCACTTTGTGACCTTCCTCAGGCGGCAATCTCCTGAATCTCGGTATAGCATCCTCACTTGTAAAATGGGGCCAGTCCCATCTTGCCCCTAGCTCGGTGGTGAAGGACCAAATATGATAACAATGACACAACTGCTTCACAAACTGTAGAGCAGCTTACAAATGTGGGTTGTTAATAGTACATTTCCAGTCCTAATTGTAGACATTTGATCACTTAAATTACCAGGAACGTGATATAGAGAGTGGAGGGAGGGGTCCTAGCAGTGCCCATGCATGCACAATGGAACCCGGGGATTTATTGGGGTCGGCAATGAGAAGGGATGCTCGCTTTCTGCAGCTGATGTAGGACGACCTTTCTCAGTATAACCCTTCATTAAATTGTGTCCCCTGCTTCCGCTTCCGCTTCCTCTCCCTCTCCCTCTCTCTCCCTCCCGTCCTCTCACTTTTCTTTCTTTTAGGAATCAGTTGGTAGCAATCACTCTTAATGTGCCGTTGGACTAGATTGACCTAAGATTGAAGGTGAAGTTGCCAGTGCTAATCAGATTTCCTTTCCCATGGTGAACTGCATCCCAGAACCGTCGTTCACACGAAGCAGTTAAACAGGTTTGGGCTTTTCACAAAAAAAAGAAAAAAAAGTGCTGGGGCCCCAAGAAAGGACTCTTGGCCTCATTTCTATCTGGCTCACATTGTCTGTCCTGTTCTTTCTTAAATTTGGATTACAGGACACATTTTTCTCAGTTTCCTTTTCTCATGTTCCTGGATCGTTGTTGTAGAATTGTAGGAAACACAGAGTCAGGGGAGTCAGCCAGAAAGGATCTCTCCCTTCCCGGGAAGGTCTGGGACTCCACCTCGGACACCACGTGTGCGCGGTGCCTGCCTTCCCACGGCCTCCCGCCTCCTCTCCCCCGTGACGGTCGTTGTTTTCTTCGTGATGGCCATCACTGGGGGATCTTAAATCCTGATTAGTTCAAGGGCTTTTTTCCTTTCTCAGTTTGAAGACAGTCCCCCTCCCCGCTCCCCGGGAAGCCGGGCCCCACCCGGTCCCTGTGCTCTGGGGCTGCCCAGGAAAGATCCAGAGCTTGTGAATCAGAGTGAGTGCAGCCACAGTGGAAGCGTGGACAGAAAGGAGCACAGAAGGCCACTGATCGGCCACTGCAGAGGGAGAGGATGGAGGCTGGGGCTGGGGGAGGGGAGGGAGGCCACTGCCACGCTGGGCACTGCCACGCCGGGCAAAGACAGTGCCACCAGGCAGGCGCACAGCTCACTCACAGCACAAGGGCGGCTTTGCCTGTCCAGCGCCCCAGAAGCCAGGTACTGTCTACCTGTTCAAACCAGCAGGCACCGAAGTTAGTGAGGTCACCAGGATGCCCATGGAATTTTCTGGAATCAGAATCAGACTGTGAAGCATTCCCCTGACATTGTAACACCCAGCCAGTCACTCCTGTCTTTACCTTTTAGGTTCACCTCTGTGAATCATAATCATAAATATTCATGGAGCATCCTTCCTTTCTTGGCATGTCAATGTGAACTATCTTCATTCTCGTGGGAACCCTATCACCGTTTTGCTGTGAGGTAGGCAACATAATTATCCCTAATTTTCAACTGAGCGGATGAAAGCTTGGGTGGGCAAAGTGGCCTGGCCAAGCTCACAAACTGTAGTAAGTGGGGGGCTGCTATGTGGGGCATCCTGTAAAGTCACCACATGATCACTGCCCGGGGCTTTGCACTGTTCACTTCTCACCCCCATCCTGTTTCATTAATATTATTTTTGCATTGGATGTCAAAATGGGCTCCATACAGGGTTACACACAGAAACGAATATTCTCAGTTCCTCCTACCCGTGAGCTCAGCTGTGTGCTGTGCTATGTCACCAGCCTTGTCCCCCCAAGGTGTATGGTGAGTCCTCAGAGCAGGTCTGGGATGCCCTCCACCTGGCCAGGCTTCCTCTCACTCCCCTGCCTCATTCCACTCACTAGGCATCATCACCACTGCAAGAAAAGTCCGCACTAACGAAGTTAATATTAGAAAGGATCACTGAAATGTAATCTTTCAGGTCAAATCCATGGATAAGTGATGAATGGACAAACCATTCCATCTGACTTTTTTTTAATTCATTTTTTTGTTGAAGTATAGTTGACTTATAGTGTTGTGTTCATCTCTGCTGTGCAGTAAAGTGACTCAGTTATACCCATATATACATTCCTTTTCATATTCTTTTCCAAATTATGGTTTATCACAGGATATTGAATATAGTTCCTTGTGCTATAAGTAGGACCTTGTTGCTTTTCCATCCTATACGTAATAGTTTGCATCTGCTAACCCCAAACTCCCAATCCACCCCTCCCCCAACCCCCTCCCCTTGGCAACCACAAGTCTGTTCTCTATGCCATCTGACAGTTTTATTTATTTATTTTATTCATTTATTTTTGGCTGCATTGGGTCCTCGTTGTTGTGTGCGGGTTTTCTCTAGTTGCGGCGAGCAGGGGCTACTCTTTGTTGCGGTGAACGGGCTTCTCATTGCGGTGGCTTCTCTTGCTGCGGAGCACAGGCTCTAGGTGTGCGGGCTTCAGTAGTTGTGGCACATGGACTCAGTAGTTGTGGCTCGCGGGCTCTAGAGCGCAGGCTCAGTAGTTGTGGCGCACGGGCTTAGTTGCTCCACAGCATGTGGGATCTTCCTGGACCAGGGCTCGAACCCATGTCCCCTGTATTGGCAAGCGGATTCTTTTTTTTTTTTTCACTATTTCTTTTTTTTTTTTTTTAATATCTTTATTGGAGTATAATTGCTTTACAATGGTGTGTTAGTTTCTGCTTTATAACAAAGTGAATCAGTTATACACATACATATGTTCCCATATCTCTTCCCTCTTGCGTCTCCCTCCCTCCCACCCTCCCTTTCCCACCCATCTAGGTGGTCACAAACCACCGAGCTGATCTCCCTGTGCTATGCGGCTGCTTCCCACTAGCGATCTATTTTACGTTTGGTAGTGTATATATGTCCATGCAACTCTCTCACTTTGTCCCAGCTTACCCTTCCCCCTCCCCATATCCTCAAGTCCATTCTCTACTAAGTCTGTGTCTTTATTCCCGTCTTACCCCTAGGTTCTTCATGACATTTTATTTTTTACTTAGATTCCATATATATGTGTTAGCATACGGTGTTTGTTTTTCTCTTTCTGACTTACTTCACTCTGTATGACAGACTCTAACTCCATCCACCTCACTACAAATACCTCCATTTCGTTTCTTTTTATGGCTGAGTAATATTCCATTGTATATATGTGCCACATTTTCTTTATCCATTCATCTGTTGATGGACACTTAGGTTGCTTCCATGTCCTGGCTATTGTAAATAGAGCTGCAATGAACATTTTGGTACATGACTCTTTCTGAATTATGGTTTTCTCAGGGTATATGCCCAGTAGTGGGATTGCTGGGTCGTATGGTAGTTTTATCTGTAGATTTTTAAGGAACCTCCATACTGTTCTCCATAGTGGCTGTATCAATTTACATTCCCACCAACAGTGCAAGAGGGTTCCCTTTTCTCCACACCCTCTCCAGCATTTATTGTTTCTAGATTTTTTTGATGATGGCCATTCTGACCGGTGTGAGATGATATCTCATTGTAGTTTTGATTTGGCAGGCGGATTCTTAACCACTGCGCCACCAGGGAAGCACCCCCCATCTGACAGTTTTAAAGTGAAGATTATTTTCCAGAGCAGATGCCACTTTTGTATATTTGCTATGTGCTGAGTACCTACTATGTGCCTACTGTGTTCCTATTAATCCAGGCACTGCCTCAAAGTGTCTACATGCTTAGGGGGTGAACGGGCACCCATGGAAATCCTGGCGTTCCAGAGAAATCTTTTCCTGTGATTTGGCACAGAACCCACCTCTTCCTCTCCAAGGTGACAGCTCGGGCCGTGAGAGAAATCTAAAATGCTCTGGAAGGAGAAGGGGAAGCTGGGACGAAGTGAGAGAGTGGCATGGACTCCCAAATGTGAAATAGATAGCTAGTGGGAAGCAGCCGCATAGCACAGGGAGATCAGCCCGGTGCTTTGTGACCACCTAGAGGGGTGGGATAGGGAGGGTGGGAGGGAGACGCAGGAGGGAGGGGATATGGGGATATATGTATACGTATAGCTGATTCACTTCGTTATACAACAGAAACTAACACAACATTGTAAAGCAATTATACTCCAATAAAGATGAAAAGAAGATGCCTTCTTGGAATAGTTATCTGATGTTTCTAAATGTGATTGCTAATGGTGCTAAAAGGATCTTCCTATAAGCAATTGGTTGAGCTACTGTGTGTATGAGACAAGGACAGACAGGGAGAGAAGATACAGCTGTCACTATTGTTTCTAAATGACAAGACTGCTTTTATTACCACGGTATAATTACGAGCGTTACATATCACCTCTACATCTTATTTATGTAATGCTCCAAGAAGTTAAAAAAAATTTTTTTTTTTTTTTTTTTTACAAATCTTAGGTTTTACAGATACTTAACTAAATTCTCTTGAGTAGTAACCCCTTCCTAGATCATAAGTGCATTCATTTTTTATTGCTGTGGAACAAATTACCACAAATTTAGCAGCTTAAAGCCACATCCATTTATGACTTCACAGCTACCACAAGTTAGCTGTGTCCTCTGCCCAGGGTCTCAGGAGCCTGTCATCAGCCTGTCACCTGGAGCTGGGGTCCCAGCCAGGCTCAGCATCTTCGGCCAAGTTCACAGGGCAGAATTCATTTCCGTGAAGGTGTAGATCTCCTGGCAGTTTTTCTTCAACGCCAGCAAGGGAGAGAGAGAACATGCTGCTTTGAGTCTCTGACCTCTAGACCTTCTTTTAAAGGGCTCATCTGATTAGGTCAGACCCACCCACGATAATCTCTCTTTCGATTAACTTACAGCAACTGATTAGAGATCTTAATTACATCTGCAAAATCCCTTCACCTTTGCCACATAACATAATGAAATCACAGGAATGATATCCTATGATCTTTGCTGGATCCTATTGGCTGGAAGCAAATTAAGGCCCTGCTAACCCTCAAGAGGGGGAGATTACACAAGAGCAAGGGGCCTTGGAGGTCATCTTACAATCTGCCTTCGACAATAAGCTACTTCAGAATAGGGAGGTTGTCTTATATATTTTGATCTGTCATTATGCTTAGCAGAGCATTGGGCAAACAATAGAAAAATAATTCATGGACACTGAGAATTTAGTGATTGGCAATAAATTAATATTTTTAAGACACAAAGTTTCTTCCAGAGCACACTCTGAAAAAAAGGTGTTGTTTTTTTTTTTCCTCCATAGGTCTTCATGGATTGAGGTGGAAGGAAGTGTGGATAGGTCACAATCCAAAGAGTCTGCGGCTGAAAGGAAAGAAAAACGAGCTGGGAAAGCCAGGTTCCATTCCAGCTCCTCCTCTAAAAGCTGTGTGAGCTTTCCCCACCTGGAAAGTGGGGGAAATAGTACCCGCCTTTCCTTGCGGGGTTGCTGAACAGGCAAAATGACGATGGGCCGAAAAGGCTTTGAAAGAACAAACTGTGGGTACAAAGGTTTTATTGTCCTGATGCAGATTGCTAAGGAGATGGTGATTAATAATACACCGCTATCGCAAAAGGAGGACGTGTGATCACATAACCAACGGGTTTTTTTTTTTTTTCAATGATAAGCAGGGAGGCACTCTCAAGAGACAGTCCAAGCGTCTCCCATAAACTGGGGGATGCCCTTTCTGGGCACACGTTAGAAAGAACCCCTTCTGAACTTCCTTCAAAGTTTTACCCTGAAGTTGAGCTCTAGATCAATAACCTCTTCTGCATGGATGGACCTAGAGATGATCACACGAAGTGAAGTAAGTCAGACAGAGAAAGACAAATACCATATGATATCACTTATATGTGGAAGCTTAAAAAAAGGATACAAATGAACTTATCTACAAAACAGAAACAGACTCAGAGATTTCGAAAACAAACTTATGGTTACCAAAGGGGAAAGGTGGGCGGCGGGAGGGATAAATTAGGAGGTTGGGATTAACATATACACACTATTATATGTAAAATAGGTAACCAACAAGGACCTACTGTAGAGCACAAGGAACTCTACTCAATATTCTGTAATAACCTATATGCGAAAAAGAATCTGAAAAAGAATGGATATATATATATGTATAACTGAATCACTTTGCTGGACACCTGAAACTAACATCATTGTAAATCAGCTATACTCCAATGTAAAATAAAAATTAAATTAAAAAAAATCTCTTCTGCAGCATCCACAGCCAACTTCCATTATCCCCTGGTCCCCTGTGTGTCTGTACCAGGCACACTAAGGAAGGGAGATAGATCCTGGGGAGTCTGGGGCCAGCCCGAGCCGTGCAGCTGCACAGAACACATGCTGATACAGTCCAGGCTGGGGAGACAGCTTTGCAGAGCGAGGGCCCGCTGAGCAGGCTTCCCTCCTGCAAGGAAAGAGTTGACTGCTAATGTGTTAAGATCCGATTAATGTAGGAAATAAACATGTAATAAATAATAACAGTGTAATAATTGTGGTTGTCACTGCAATGGTTCTATCTGTTGAAAATATGAGATCTAGAGGATGGGTTTTTTTAGGCTAATCTTGCCCTTATTTAAAAGAAACTGACAGACGTACTTTATAAAATTGAAGATAATTTTAAAAGAGTTGAAGAACACCTACTCGTTTTCCTGGTTTAACCACTGCTTTATTCTTTTGACCAAGAAAGGACAAGTACGTTTGGTTTTGTTTTTTTAAAAGAACTGATATTTAGATTCTACCCTCCATGTCTCCCGTCCCCTCCTGAGTTTCCCCAAGTCAAGCGTTACAGACACACAAGACCATGCCTGGATTCTAAACTCTCCGGGAAACTACATGACTTAACCTCCATCCAGGGCTGTAGTCATATACACGGAAAAGCAAACAAGCATTTTTAATGATCTGGAAGCCAGCTCATTTTATGATTTGCACACCTCAGAGCGTTCAGTTAATGGAAACGTCCCAACAGCACTATCTCTGTGGGATGGTGCTGAATCATCAGAAAGAACCTGAGAGAACCCAGACCGTTACTTCGCCTGTGTTCCTGTGGCCAGTTGCACACGCATTCTAGGACGTGAAGCAGTCTGAGTAAACCACCTTGCTTTTGAGTCACACACTTCAGACATTTTTGTACCCGAGATGCTTAAAGCACAACTTCTACCTGACACGGGGCCATCGCCAAACATGGCAAAGTTAGAAACAGGAAGCGAAATCTCTTGGAATAACTGCCTGGTCTGGACTCTGGACTCTCTTGGAATTTTCAAGTGAGGAGATCTTGTCGTCTTCGCAAGATGTTGACAAACTGATACTATATTTTTAGCATGCCTTGAATGGAAAACATGAAAGATATGTGAACAATATATTTCCAAATATGTCACATATTTATAAAACATAGTAAATGCATGACAGATTGAGTAGGATATGTGGAAAAAAATAACAGCTGTGGTACACCCGATTTCTTAGCAAATTCATACACAACAAATGACATTCACATCCCATGTTTTGTAAAAATCTATTTTTTAAGCATTTTAGAAAAGGATGTAGGGAATGAAAACAAAAGTTTGCAAGAGAAAAAGCACAAGGCGGCTGTGAATTTAAGTGACATGTCATGTAATGATCGTGTATAAAACTAGCTCCGAGTAGGTTACCCATTTTCCTCAGCATGCCATCTTTTGATGGAAATGACATGAAATGAAGCATTAAAAGTGATCTGCATTTTAAGGTGGGCTAAAATGTCCTATATGAGGGAAAGCGTATGGAAAGTTTCAAAATATAAAACGATTTGTGGGCCAGTGTTGTTAAGATTTACCTGGATGGAGTGGAATTGGTGTCAATGATCATAGTTTGTGGTACCAAAGATGAGATTGGGTTCTGGATTGAGAAAAGTCTGACCAGGAACACTTGGATTTGTGTCAAAGAAGGGGCCAAAGGGATCCACGGTAAGTTCTAAAGCAGGGAATGAGCCTGAGAAGCAGTGTTTTTAAGGGGATAGTTTTAGCAGCTGTGAGTACAGTGGTGACGAAACAACCTCTAAGGTTAATAGTATGAATTCCTTATATTGATAACACAGATATTTGTGATTTACAAATAAGTTTTCTCGTTTTCGAATCCATAATCTTATCTGAGCTGTGTAGCAACCCTGGGAGACATGCAAAAAAGGTTTTATCATCTGCATTTTCCTCCCAAAGAAACCAAGAGTCTGTGACTTCAGGGTCACGGTTAGGAAGAGAAGGAGTGGTCCTAACAACGAGGAAATTTGTTCATTTAGGATCGTATCTGGGAGAAACGGGCTTACAGATATTTTTTTCCTTCCTCTTCTTTTCACTTTTGTTTTCTTCCAGAGTTTCTACAATGAGCAAATATTATTTTATAATGGTAAAATGGCATCAAATGTTACAATTTTTAATATTCATATTAAAATCCCCAGTCTCATGTCTTCCAGTCTACTCTCTTCTCTCAGCTCCCTACTTGAGGACTTTCCTGTGCCATCTGACTCCTCCTCGCAGGCAGGAAGAATTGGAGAACGCACTGCTCGATTCCTAGGCTGGGCTGCTCTAAGTCAATGTAGAACAGACCAGGCTGTGAGTCTGGAGAACTAAATTTGCATCCTATTTTCTACAATGCTGGGAAGTTCCCTCCTATCTGTGTGCCCTAGTTTCCTGTTCTGTATCCTTTCTGCCAGATAGGAAGGGTTTCAAGATTTTGAAGCAAACATTGCCTTATCAAAGAAAGGTGGTGCTAAAATTACATTCTCATGGGAGACTGTTAAAATGTTGAAATACTGCAGTTGAGTCTTCTCCTTAGCCTTGGCCTCACTGAAAGGAGACTTCGGGTAGTGGGAGGGTGGAGAGGGCAGAGTGGACGGGCATGGGAAAGGATGGAGAATGGGGCGGATCAGTTGAGTTGAAATTGACCTCATCAGCAGGCATCCCGAGCTTCCCCTGGTCCTTCCCTTGTGAGCAGTGATCTAAAGGGACATTCCTGACTAATGGACATGCCACAGAAACTCATGCAAGGGGACCATCTGATTTAGTGTCACGGATAATAATAGACCGGACCCCTTCATTGACCTTGGGCAAGCAACTTAGCCTCTCAATTTCCCACTTTCTCTAATTGTAAATAAATGATCTCACTGGGAAGTGAAGGATAATTGAGATCAAATTCCTGAAGGATTTTTAACTCCTTAGAATTCATCAGTTTTAACCTTGGAGGAGCTGCTGGACCCTTTTGAGAAGCTAATGAAAGGTGGGAGCCCTTCTCCCACAAAAATATGTGTATCCATCAACTTTTCATATAAATTCATGTGGTTTATAGACTCCCTGAAGTGTAAGCTTCATTTAGGTAGGAAGAAAACTCCACTACCTTAGAAGGAAAGTGTTTTAAACATGTAAAAGATGAATAATATGTCATTTTTATCACGTCACTGCCATCCTAGTGGACTTGATTCATGCGTCTAATGTGCTGTGTCATCATCATTATTTTCATCTCATTATTATTAAAACTAACTCTATCTCCATTGGCGTTCATCCTTCCCTCTCACCCGCACCCCGATTTTTTATTATCATTTACACTCTGAAAGTCTTGGAACCAAGGATGTTTTCGCTGTAAGACCACATTGGTTCCTTCCATCTAAGTATAACCTAGAAAAGAAAGAAGAATATGCATAATTGAAGTGAGTTTTTAAAATGGGTTCTTCATCACTCTCGGACAGTTAAAATTGCCATCCCTGAGAGAGAGAAAATGCAAAGTGCCCCCTCAGCACATTATAGAGGACGCTTGACATAAGCGTTCAATCCAAGACTGATTTAAATTTGCATAATTCTTCCTCTTATTATTGATTCTAAAATAATTGGAAAGCAGTGGTCTTGAAGATAGAAGTTTTTCAAAAGCAATATTTTACACAGAGGTTTAAAAGGAATCAGTCCCTTTATTCAATAATGAAAAAAATCATTATTTTCACATTCCCACCTAATGTCTTCTGTTTTCTTCCATCCTCATTTGGCTCAGCTGGGAATTAGGCATATTCCTTAGTTATGCTTTAAAAGAAACTAGTATTATGAAATAGTAGCATCTTTTGTCGACAACTGTCCTTATTCCACAAAAAGACACCTGAGTGTGTTTAGATGCTCCTTAGATTTGTATCGGACCTTCCTTTCTTTTCCTTCCCCATTTTTGGCACAATGTATAGGTTTTGAGCGCACCAGAATCTGAAGTTCTCTCTCTCTCTGTGTATACATATTTTTTCCTTTACTATCTTCTATAAAAGGCGCTTGCTATCGATTGCAGCTGACTGAGCCGCTTGAGTTGATATCCAAGCAACGCTAACCTAGATAGGGATTAGCATTACATCAGCCGTCAGGCGAGGGAGCCTGGCAGCGGGCCAGCCTGTGAAAACGGAACGCGTTTGCGTCACTGTTCCCTTGGTAATGCTTCTTGGAGCTTTGTCAGCTGTCGTCCCCTGAGGTTGTTTCCTTAATATGTCAACAGACATTCCTGAATCTTTCATGCTGAATAGCTCTTTTCCTTTTCCAAAAACACTTAGGTTACCAAGCAGCTGGTGCCTCCTGTTGCTGGCATCTTCCAAAATGTAATTTCTTTCATGAAATAGGGGTTTTGTTCCGTTCCAAACATCCGAGGGGATTTAAGGAGGTTTCGATTTCTGCTTCTGCACGTTAGGGGACCTATTTTTGAAGAAACAGGGCAGCCAGTTTAGTGCAGAGAGCTGCTTCTCTGCTTTTATCATCCCTGGGAAAAGCCCTTATTCTCTCACCAGCTTATCCAAACCCTCCAGTTATCCTGTAACCTTGTGACACTTCATAGAGCAAAATGGCTGGTTGAAAGACCCGGCTGGAATTTGCCCCCATTTATGATTTGCTCTCTGATCTTGCTTTAAGAAAGTCGGCGAGACAGAAGAACACGTGGTCAGTGACCGTGAGCATCCCCTGCATACCCAGAGCCATGGATAAGAAAGATTTGTCAACCGTTGCCCATGTGATATCTCTTTCCTCGTTTTCCCCACGTCTTTATTTGCTGGTAACTTGATCTCCACTTTCATCTTGGAATATTTTACTTTGAAGAGTACCATAGCCAAGTGGGTTAAGGGAGCCTCGAGCTAATATCCCTTCCTTCTCTCTCACCGGACGTAAACAGAGCTCCTTGAAGTTCAGTTATTTCCCGCTGCACAATAGCCCTCCGGATTGTTATGCAGTGGCTAGAGCAGTTAATCAAACAAAGTCAACAGTTGGAACATCGTAAATTTGGAGAGAAGTCATTTGGTTGGTGCAGGGGGAGGGTGTTATTAAATTCACTTAATCATGAGTGACAACGAGGGAGTATTTGGGGAAAAAGCCATTTCCGCCTGTGTGAACATCAGTCTCCACTGTGGAGGGGTACCAGCTTCTGGGGGAGGTCACAAGTCTTGTCCTTTGGAAATGCACTTAAGAGCCCTGAGAGTTCTGTGGCCCCGGAATCTGCCTCTGGGATGGGGCTGTGGAGAGCACCACTTCCTCCTCGGCCAGATGATGAAATAATCCCCCTTCTATTCTGTAATTCCCGTGCCCTCGGTCCCCGGCCTCCTGGGAGCTCTGCCATCACCCGCACTGAAGAAGGTCCCCGCTGGTTCACAGGAGGAGAATGGAAATGGGGTTGCCCAGAAGGCGAGAGATTTAGAATCACTGGGTCTTAGCACTGAAAGGAATTTGTAGAGACTTAGCCAAACCCAAACTCCTCATTCATTTTAGGAATGAGAAATCCGAAATCCAGAGAAGGTGAATGTGTTTGCTGGTGTGGCCAAGGTGGTGCCGGGCCTGGGAGGAGAACCGGTCTCTCTGCCCTGGCCTGTGCCCTTCTCAGTATAGCTGCCTGCGGTTCTCCAAGGGCAGGACCGGGGCGGGGGGGTGTGGGGGGTGGAGGCAGACCCTGGTCCTCTTTGCCGTGTTCGGTGCCCTGTCCAGTGGAGTGTGAAGCTCGAGGGCCATTGAGGCTATGGGCAGCGTGGACATGAGCGTAAGGATGGAGTTCAGCTCCAGGGGGGTCACCCGGACCCACCTCTCTTCTCCTCACTTCACTGGGTACCCACAGGAGAGCTTTCCTGCTGCGCTCCACCTGGACCAGACGGCGCCCACCATCCCCAGTCTGCACTTGTCCCCTGGCAGGACTGGAGAGGCAGCAAGAGAAGCCCAGTGGTCACTGCGGGGCCAGAGGCAGGATGGTGCTGGGACAGCCTTGAACTAGACTCTCACTCCCTTTCCCTTGGGAACCAAGGGGGAAAATAACATAGACACATACAAGGCAGTGGAAAGAGGTGTGTTAACCCTCACCCAGGGCCTGTATATCCAGAATCAGTTTTTCTCATCCTTCACTTCTTCCCTTTCCCAAAACTCCACACGTCCCCTGTGGGCTGAGATAGTGCGTAGCTGAGTGAGCTTGGTGACTACGATTCAGAGCAAGGATTTTGGGGTCCCACCTCCCGAGTTTCAATCCAGGCTCTGCCGCTTGAGAGCATGTGATCTTGGGCAGGATTTTATCCTCTCTAAGCCTCAGTTTCCACCTCTGGAAAATGGACATAATACCAGTTAGTTTAAGGAATATCGTAAGGATTAAATAAGAGGAAGTCTGCAGTGGGTTTGGCCAAGTGCCCAGCACAAAAGTGATGGGTACACCTCAGTGGCTACTGTTATCATCACTTAGAGAACTTCTATAAGCACAAGCCTTTTCAGTTATCAGGTGGCAATGCATCAGTCATCAATGTCTGGGCTTGGTGAACAGGTAGGGCAGCTGCAGACAAGGAGACGGGCTGCTGGAAACCACACAGGTGACCTACACCTTGATGGGGCTGCATAGCAACATAAATCCCATATAGAGGGTGGAGCCAGTCTGTCCTATCTGGCAAGCCCTAAATTCTGCTTTCGATGGCCTACAGCCCTAGCTGGGGGCACCCGGCTCCACCAGGCCGTCCAACCGTGGACACGGCTGCAGGGAAAAGAGAGAAAAGAATCACAGAAGTCAGAAGGGTGAGCATTCTCATGGCTCACTGCAGTGCAGAGAGGGCTTGACTGGTGTCTGAGGAGTGCAGGACCTCGTGTTCTTCACTATCACCTTATTCGAGATGAAAACGCATTCTTAGGACTAAAGGACTTGTCTCAGATTGAAGAGTGAGTAACTGTTGAGAGTTAGGCCTGGACTTGCCTCTCTTTCCTTGCACGTTCCTCCTGCTAACACACTCACGTGTGTGCACACACACAGACACACATATGTGCACACAGGGTGAGTGACCAACAGGCAGGACGTGGGCCAGGGGGACCCAGCTTTTGCCCTGACGGTGCCAGGTCTGTGCTCTGCTGGCTGCAGCTCCCGGGGGGTCATTAGTGTCTGCAGAGGTGAGGTCCGAACCCACTGCACCAAGGATCCTCTAAACCGACCCCATATCCAGAGCTATCGTTTCCCCCAAATGGACTGGGGCTGAGAGACCGGGCACAGGAAAAACTGGAATGTCCCCATTTTTGTTCCCCAGTGTCTCTCTAGCCACCATGACAACGGAGAGGGGGCTGATGGGAAAATCAATCTTTCTCCCTCCAGCTTTGGAATGAGTCATTTGGCAAATGGCTTCATGTGGAAATTACAAACCTCTCAGGTCACCTATGGAAACCCTGGTCTTCAGAAACCACAGCGAGGTTTCTGTTTGTTTTTGGTTGGTTTTTGCTGTTCTCCTCACTTCCGCAGCAGGAGCGATACGGGGGAATCACAAACCACACACAGGCTACACATATTCATTCCACCTGCCGATGGATACGCTTCATTCAGCCTGGGAGACCCTGGATGTCCGTTTTCCGTTTGCCATTACGGTTTCCCTCTGGCATTACCACTTGGGTCCCTGTTGCACTAACTTGGCTAGGCCACTCCCAGGGTGAGCTGGGCTGCCACAGTCCTCTGAGGGGCACCCCTGCATTCCCTGTGGCACCAAGGGAAAGCCTTTACTTGAGACATGTTTCGACGGGGGAGGTTTTCTTGCTTCATGTTCCCTACAGATTTTAGGGGTTTCTTTTACTCCTTTGGGGATAAAAATCATTACAAGAAAAACTTTTCACGCCTATGGCATCTATGCTCTTTTCGTGGTTGGTCCACTGAAATTTTTTTTTGGAAACAAGAAAGTAGCTAACGATTTTTAAACATTTTTTTGGCTGCGTTGGGTCTTCGTTGCTGTGCGCGGGCTTTCTCTAGTTGCGGCGAGCGGGGGCTACTCTTCGTTGCAGTGCGTGGGTTTCTCATTGTGGTGGCTTCTCTTGTTGTGGAGCATAGGCTGTAGGCATACGGGCTTCAGTAGTTGTGGCGCACGGGCTTCAGTAGTTGTGGCGCACGGGCTTAGTTACTCTGTGGCATGTGGGATCTTCCCAGGCCAGGGATGGAACCCATGTCCCTTGCACTGGCAGGCGGATTCTTAACCACTGCGCCACCAGGGAAGTCCCAGCTCACGATTTTTAATAGCCAGCTTCTATCCCAGTGTCTACCACATGAACAAATTCAGTCACTCAGGAAGTATTTTTGAGCATCTTCCGCGATCCAGGCACTGTTGAGTTTACTGAGGATACAGCTTTGAACCACACAGATACATTCCTTCTCTTCAGGAAGCTTACATCCCAGTAATGACTAAAAGAAACTTCACAGATATGCTATAAACCAAAACTAGAATTCAGGCTGATACATGAAGCCACACTTGAACTTGATGGCCTACCTTTATTCATATATTTTCAAATATTGTTATCAAGTCATTTATTTGGTGATCTGAATTTGAGGATTGAGGCTGCATTTCTTTTCAGAAACCTCAAACTCATCTCCTGATTTTACTGATTGTTGCTCTATACAGACATCCACCAGGCAGCCTGCAAACAGGGGCGGTGTCACAGCAAATCTAGGACTCTGTGAATTCTCCTCTGGTGATAACAAGGGTCTGGCTCTAGGGCTGGAAAGGAACCTCCCAACCTATGAAAAAAATTGGGTTTTGCTGAAGGCTTATCTTGGAAAAGGACTGATAAGTAGATATCATTTAAATGGTTCATGTTTCTTTAGAGACATAGAAAACACCTATTTAAATAAACTGCTGATTTTGTACATCTGCCCTTTGCTGATGTTAATTGGCAGCTCATCCACTTATTCATTTATTGAATGCCAGGCACTGTGCTCGGTGATACAAACACAAAGTTTAACAAGACATGGCCCCTGCCTCCTGGAGCTTATAATCCTGTAAGAAAAGCAGACGTGGAGACAATCAAGTAGCTGGAGTAGGTGCTGTATTTGAGGTGAGGGCAGTGATGGGGTCCACCCAGCAAGAGCACGGCAGAGGGAGGGGCTCCAAAAGAGGACACCTGAACTGTGTCTTCCATATGAGTTAAAAGATATCTAAGTATTTCATAAGAGCCGGTGCCTTTTCTCCATCCTTTTCTCTCTGACATTTATCTATAGTGGCTGTAAGGAATTTGGCCACGTTATCCACCAACCAATAAACTACTCCATCAGCCCTTCGATGGAGTAAGCTGATTAGTATTCTATTTCATGCAATCAGAGATTAAATTCCAAATTCACTGGCACCGAAGATGAAACAGCTAATTATATATAGTAATTGCATTTAAAATCCATGCCTCCGAATGACTGATGAAATCTTCTCTTTTAAATGCTCCTGAAATTCAGTGCGCCCAGCAGCCAACTGTGGAGAAGGGGAAGTAAGTTTTTAGTCTTGTAGCATGGGCATGGCATCATGCTCTTTCACGCATGTGCTTTCCCTAAATTCAGCCTGTGCATTTAAAAGAATGCTTTCGTCCAAGAGGAAGAAGTAAAATTGTCTGTTTGCAGATGACATGATATTATATACAGAAAACCCTGAAGACTCTGCCAAAAATTGTTAGAACTATAATAAACAAATTCAGTAAAGTTGCAGGATACAAAATCAATATACAACAATCTCTCAGAAAGAGAAATTAAAAGACAATCCCACTGACAATAGTATCAAAAAGGATATGATACATATGAATAAATTTAGCCAAGGAAGTGAAAGATCTATAGACTGAAAACTGTAAAACATTGATGAAAGAAATTGAGGAAGAAACAAATAAATGGATTGGAAGAATTAATATTGTTTCAGTGTTCATACTACCCAAGCAATCTACAGATTCCATGCAATCCCTATCAAAATTCCAACGGTATTTTTCACAGAAATAGAACAAACAATCCTAAAATTTGTATGGAACCACAAAAGACCCTGAATAGTCAAAGCAATCTTGAGAAAGAAGAACAGAGCTGGAGGCACCCCACTTCCTGACTTCAAACTACAGTTGACCCTTGAACAACGCACAAGGGTTAGGGGTGCCGACCCCTTACACAGTCACAAATCTGCATATAACTTTACAGTCGGCCCTCCTCTACATCCACAGTTCAGCAACCTCGGATTCTACCAACCGGGGATCGGATTGTGTAGTACTGCGATACATATCTATTTTTAAAATCTGTATATAAGTGGACTCATGCAATTCAGAACTGTGTTGTTCAAGGGTCACCAGTATATTACAAACTATAGTAATCAAAACAGTATTGTACTGGCATTAAAAACAGACACATAGATCAATGGAACAGAATAGATAGCTCAGAAATAAACCCAGGCATATATGGTCAATTAATTTTTGAGAAAAAAACCAAGAATATACAATGGGGAAAAGACAGCCTCTTGAATACATGGTGCTGTAAAAACTGGATATTCTCATGCAAAAGAATGACACTGGACTCCTATTTACACCATACACAATAATCAACTCAAAATGGATTAAAGACTTAAATATAAGACCCCAAACCGTAAAACTTCTAGAATAAAATATAGAGAAAAAGCTGGTTAACATCAGTCTTGGGTATGAGTTTTTTGATTTGACACCAAAAGCAAAGGCAACAAAAGCAAAAATAAACAAGTGGGACTATATCAAACTGAAAAGCTTCTGCACAGCTTTTTCATCAACAGAATGAAAAGGCACCTATGGGATGGAAGAAAATATTTGCAAACCATATATCCAATAAGGAGTTAATATCCAAAATATACAAGGAAGTCACACAATTCAATAGCAGAAAAACAAATAACCCAATTTTTAAAATGGGAAAAGTACCCAATCAGACATTTTTCCAGAGAAGATATTCACATGGCCAACATGTACATGAAAACATGCTCAAATCACTAATCATCAAGGAAATGCAAATCAAAACCACAATGAGATATCACTTCACACTTGTTAAGATATCTATTATCGAAAAGACAAACGATAGCAAATGCTGGTGAGAATGTGGAGTAAAGGGAACCCTCATGCACTGCTGGTGTAAACTGGTACATCTGCTATCAAAAACAGTATGGAGATTTCTCAAGAAATTAAAAAGAGAACTACCATCTGATCCAGCAATCCCACTTCTGGATATATATCCAAAGGAAACAAAATCATTATTTCAAAGAGGTATCTGTATAACACCCATTTTCATTGCGGCATTATTCACAATAGCCAAGGTATATAAACAACCTACGTGTCTTTCAATGGATGAGTGGATAAAGAAAATGTGGTATACATACACACACCATGGAATATTATTCAGCCTTAAAAAGGAAGAAAATCCTGCCGTTTGCAACAACATGGACGGACCTTGAGGGCCTGATGCTAAGTGAGGTAAGCCAGATAGAGAGAGACAAATACTGCATAAGATCACTTATACGTGGAATCTAAAGAAGAAGAAGAAGAAAAAAGCACTGATTGCATAGAAACGAGAGTAGAATGGTGGTTGCCAGGACTGGGGGCAAGGGAAATGGGGAGAGGATGATAAAAAGGCAACATTTCGGTTGTAAGATGAATAAAAATTTGAGGATCTACTGTATAGTATGGTGACTATAGTTGATAAAACTGTATTGTATAATAGAAATTTGCTAAGAAAGTACAATTTAAGTGTTCTCACCAAAAAAAAAAAGTAAATATGTGAGGTGATAGGTGTGTTAATTCAATTGTGGAATCCTTGTGGAATCCTTTCACAAAGTATATCAAATCATCATGTGGGGTACACTTTAAATACATGACAATTTTATTTATCAGTATACCTCAATAAAGCTAAACAAACCTTCTATCACTTTTGTTACCTTCTATCTCTGCCTCCCAGACATTTATCTGATTGAATTAAATTTTAAAAAGATATGTATGGGTGGGGTATGTATACGTATCTTTCAGGAAAGAAAAATAGTGAGGCAGAGGGAAAAAAACACTGAAGTATTAGAAATAGTAAGATAGGGACTTCCTTGGCGGTCCAGTGGTTAAGAGTCCTCGCTTCCAATGAAGAGGGTGCAGGTTCGATCCCTGGTCGGGGAATTAAGATCCTACATGCCATGCAGAATGGCCAAAAAAAAAAAAAAAAAGAACAGAACAAAAATAGTAAGATAACCTATATCTAATTAACATGTATTATTGTAGTAGGCATAGATTATAGCAAGATGACACGAACTGATAATATTTGTGTAATTGTGTAATAACTTGATAGCCAATTTTTGTTAATATATTAAGTTTCTTATGTAATAGCGGTTTACAACTTAAACATCTATAATTTATAGCATTTTAAATCCTTTAAATATATATTTAAAACTCTGGGGTGTTCTTATTCATAATTTTAGTTGCTAGTTATTAAAATGTATTCAGTTGTGTATTAGAATGTATTCATAGAATCCATGCTTCATTATAAACACCTGGGGAGGGGAAGGGACATAGAATGTACCCAGAACCTGTGCTTCTGTTGGGGAACTCAACTTGGGATGTGACAGTGTGTTTGGAGGACATTCAGTTTAGTTTTCTCCCAACTTGATGGCTAGTTGAGGCTTTTGGACTTGTTTCAGTTGGATGGAAAACGGAGGAAGTTATGTCAGATGAATCATTTCCCTGTGTGTGGCTTTACAGAATCACTTCCCCTGAATAATTAATAAAAGACTGACAGGAAGAAGGTCCCTGGAATAACTAGCAGGCAGTTTCAGAAGAGGAATTTTATTTTGCTCAGTCAAACTGAGCACCTAGGTTTTGCCATTTGAGGATTTTTGACAGGGACGGAGGCAGCCTTAGAGCATCTGCAGAGCTGCTCTGAGTTAGAACAGGGCATGTGGATTCCCGGAGCAGCACCCCATCCTCTTACCATAAAGACCCCTGGAAATCGACCATGACCTTGGGAAGAGCCTTGCCCGACGCTCAGAGAGCCTCTCCAGAATCGCCTGTTCCACACACTGGTTTCGGCATTTTGTGGCTCTGACTCGCATCTTCATAACGAGATAATGTTTCCAGTTTCTAGGCAAATAAGTCAGGCAGTGCACATTCAGGTGGCATAAGGATATTTTGCTGTTTTTACGTAAGATGGTGCAAAAAGTTTTCAGGGGCTATACCAGGAAGCTTAAGACCCGTTTGGTCAAAAGACACTCAGAGCTCACACTACATTGAATTGCCCAGAACCCTGCAAACACACGTGGGGACGAGAAACACATGTGCTTTCCGGGTCAAAATGCTGCCCTGACTGTAGTCGCTCTGTCTCCTTACTGTGGTTTTCATATTTTTGCTTTTCCACTAATTTTACTCCTTCTTGCCATTATACTTCCATATCTGTTTTACTTTAGCCGAAGAACATGTGCTGATTTTTAGTAGGCATGCTGATATCCGTTGCAACTTTATTAATAATCTTGATAATATTATTAATATGAAAAACATAACTCAGGCACTGATTAGGTGGGCTGCCTCCTGCCGGTCATTTAAATGCTTTGAACTCAGTTTCGCCAACTGGAAAAGGAAGGCATTGGGTTAGACTCTTTCTGGTTCTTCCAGTGTTTACACGCTGTGGTTCTGAAGGGCCCAGATGGGCTTGGGGCAGGACTGTTCACAGTTTGATGAGGAGATAACCAAGGGATCCCTGGATATCACTCCAGAGACTCTGCCTCTCCCGTTCCATGCATCCTTCCTCTCCTCTCTCCCTGGAAATAATCTGCCTTGCAGCCTGTGTGTAAGGAGGGGAACAGTATGGGAGATGCTTTGGGGACATGGAGTGTCCCATTTCTCCCAGGCCGCCAGGTGAGAGATGTGGGCTTTTCAGGTGCTCTGGACCACCTCAGGTGATGTGGATCCATCCCTGCTTGGGGCAGTTTCCTTCTCCTAACCTGGGACCGACCGCACTGCCCCCAGCCTTGCAGTGTTCATCAACTTTTTTCACCGTTGTTGGAAAAGTCGCTATTTTGAGTCTATAGAACTGTAACTGAGTGTTACACAGTTTCCATGGTTAATTTCACGTACAGTGGATTGTTCGAGCTCATCTCTGTCGGGATTTTCGTTTTGCCTCTGGGAAGTAAGGGGCCCAGCTGCCTCCTGCAAGGCCCCTGGGGGCTGGGGTCCTGGGGAAATGCTGCTTGTTTGCCCTCTGAGGGGACAGCATATACCTTCCGGGCAGGAGCCCAGATGACTATTTCAGATGAAAGCCCAGGTGCCTTAGCCACGCCCCGTCACCCCATAGCTGCTCATTTGGTGCTAATAGGGGACCCACCTCTCCAGGGGGAGTGGGCACCCTTGAACTGATTGTCTGTAGCAGGACACGAGTGCCAAGTATTATTATAGTAAGAAGAGAGTAAGAAGAGAGCTAGCATTAGCGTTTTTAAGCCCTAGGGATACTTGAAAACCAGAGACTCTAAGAGGTGCTGGTAATGGCTGCCTGAGAGCGGGGAAGCTTGTTTCTGCACTATCCCCACGCCACCAGCATTTAACTCATCACTGTACAGAGTCATTTGGATGACATCAGTTCTGGAAGGGGGCTGGAGATCTGGAAGGGGTGGTAATTTAAAAAAAAAAAAAAAAAGTCCTTTTCTATGTGTTTATTTAATCAACAAATATCTGAGTGTCAGGATTTGCTCCTGGCAGGGGGTCGGGCCCCCTGTCACACAGCAGGCAGCCTCCGGGAAAGGAGGGACAATTCCAAGGGTGCGGGTTATACCCGAGCCGACAGGAAGCAGCAGGGTCCCGGGGCACATAGATGCGCACAAGTGCTGGGGATTCTCAGAGCCCTGGCACAGGGCCTGGCTCCCTATAGACCCCCCCAAAATGTTTGTGGGATAAGTGGATAAGTGAATAAAACAGTCAGAAAATCCACATGGGGGTGGGGAGATAAATCTAGTCAAGTTAGAAGTTGCAAAGCCCAGGAGAAATCACCGTGTGCCAGGGTGTGTGGCCTCAGATGGACAGCACAGTGGTGGCAAAAGTCCCAGGTACGGATCTGGCTTGTTCACGAGAATCTAGGGGACAGAAAGACAGGGAGACAGAAGCAGGGCAGGGCCCTGGGAAATGAACGGACCCCAGGAGCTCCTCCGAGCAGCAGTGCTGACCCCTCTGGGCACTGGCGAAGGGAACTTGTTCTCTCTCTCAGTCCACACACATGCCACACCCTGTAGACCCCGGCTTCTCTCCTTAGGCAGGTGCCTCCCAGCTTCCCCAGCAGCAGATTTTCTGACTCATCCTTCCATCTCTATCCTTGCTGTATGTTTTATAAATAAGTTTTCATTTAATCCTTTGATCCATGATTTGGTGGTTGGCATTGGCCCAGGTTTTCAGATGAGGAACCTAGGCTCAGAGAGGTTAAGTAGCTTGCCTGAAGTCACACAGCCAGCAAAGGTGAGAGCTAGGAGATGGATCCAGGCCTATCTGACTTCAAAGCCTGAATTTGTTTTCCTCATCAAGGCATTTCACAGATTCATAGAATCTTCCAGTTGGGAGGGATCTGGGAGGTCACATAGATGAACACTCTGAATAATGCAGGAATCCTTTCCCAGCATTCTCCGTAAGTTGCTTATGGGAAATTGCAAACAAATTCAAAAAGAAAGCGGATGGGAAGGAGGGAAGAAGGGAGAAATAGAAAAAGAGAGGGAGGGAGAGAGAAAACAAAAGTTCAGCTTCAATGAACATATTTAGAATTTTACAGACAGGAAAACCTGTCTATAGCAAGAAGCTATTTTAATTTCAGCATACCTGAACATCTTGTATTTTAGGTTTAGTGTTGTTCTTTTTTTTTTTTAATTGAAGTATAGTTGATTTACAATGTTGTGTTAGTTTCTGGTGTACAGCAAAGTGATTCAGTTATACATACATATATTCTTTTTCATTATGGTGTATTACAGGATACTGAATATGGTTCCCTGTGCTATACAGTAGGTCCTTGTTGTTTACCTATTTTATATATAGTAGTGTGTATCTGTTAATTCCAAACTCTTAATTTATCCCCCCACTCTCCTTCCCCCTTGACAACCACAAGTCTCCTCTCTACGTCTGTGAGTCTGTTTTTGTTTCATATGTAAGTTCATTTGTGTCATATTTTAGGTTCCTCATATAAGAGATATCATATGATTCTGACTTACTTCACTTAGTATGATCATCTCTAGGTCCATCCCTGTTGCTGCAAATGGCATTATTTCATTCTTTTTTATGGCTGAGTAATATTCCATTGTATATATGTACCACATCTTCTTTATCCATTCCTCTGTTGATGGACATTTAGGTTGCTTCCATGTCTTGGCTATTGTAAATAATGCCGCTATGAACACTTGGGTTCTTATACCTTTCTGAATTATAGTTTTGTCTGTGTATATGCCCAGGAGTGGGATTGCTGGATGATATGGTAACTCTATTTTTATTTTTTATTTATTGTTTTTATATCTTTATTGGAGTATAATTGCTTTACAATGTTGTGTTAGCTTCTGCTGTCCAACAAAGTGAATCAGCTATATGTATACATATATCCCCATATCTCCTCCCTCTTGATCCTCCCTCCCACCCTCCCTATCCCACCCCTCTAGGTCGTCACAAAGCACCGAGCTGATCTCCCTGTGCTATGCGGCTGCTTCCCACTAGCTATCTATTTTACATTTGGTAGTGTATATATGTCAATGCCACTCTCTCACTTCATCCCAGCTTACCCTTCCCCCTCCCCGTGTCCTCAAGTCCATTCTCTACGTCTGTGTCTTTATTCCTGCCCTGCCACTAGGTTCATCAGTACCGGTTTTTTAGATTCCATATAGGTCACTCTATTTTTAGTTTTTTAAGGAACCTCCATACTGTTCTCCATCGTGGCTCTACCAGTTTACATTCCCACCAGCAGTGCAGGAGGGTTCCCTTTTCTCCACACCCTCTCCAGCATTTGTTATTTGTAGACTTTTTAACAATGGCCATTCTGACTGGTGTGAGGTGGTACTTAACTGTAGTTTTGATTTGAATTTCTCCAGTAATTAATGATAATGAGCATCTTTTCATGTGTAGTGTTGTTCGTATATGGAGTTACATGTGGAGATGGGCCCCATTGCCTTCTCAGGTTGAAAGTCTCCGAAGCCCTCTTCCCTCTAAGATGTGCTCTTTTCTTCCCATGCAAGACTTTGCCTCCTCTTATTAAAGGTCCTAATTTGCTGTCCTCATAATGAAGCTTCTCCACCACCTCCCCCATTTGACCCAACATCAGTATCAGCATGGGGGGCACCCACCTGGCCAGCCCAGGCTTCCTGAGTGAAACTAAACCAGGGAGAAGTTAGAAAACAAGCTGCAGGCACCCCCAACCGGCTTAGGAAAGGGCTGGTGGATCCAGGACCTCAGGAAGACAGAAACTCCAACAGCCTGGAGTTGAAATGTGGCCCAGATACTTGACTTGGTTACTTCCTGAGGTTATTTGGGGCGAGATAGCTCTCAGACCTAGAAGAGCAGCAACTCTGTCTAAATCTTCTGGTTTCTAGAAATAAGAGCTTTTGTCCTGTTCACCGTGAACCTCTCTGGAGCCCCAGGGGGGTGAAGGGGTGATTGTGCAGCCTACAGACAGCACCGCTGTCCCCCAAAGAGCTGACAAGGCTGTGACAGGTTCAGAGCTACTGCCCAGCAGCTCCTAATGCCTGGAGGTGTCCTAAACAGCAGAGGGAATCTAAGAGCCCAGTAAGGCAGTCCTCCTGCCCTCAGGTTGAGTCTAGACTTGGGTCCAATCAGAAGAGGTTTCGGGCTAAGGTATATGAAAATAAGTGTAAGGGTAACAGGGATTTAAAAAGGAAGAAAATTGAGTGGATACAGGTAGTTGGAGGGAGCTTCTGGGAGGGGAGATGCTCATAAGGACTTGAACCTGGAATGGATTTGGGTGGAGAGCGGGAAGGTGAGAAGGACATTGGAGAGGGCTGGGGAAAAGATGAGGGAGGGAGAGGCAGAAAGATGCAAAAGAATGCGCTTTACCTTTGCCACGGCTCTCAAAGTGATTTTATATGTTGTCTCCTGCGATTTTCACCCCAACTCGTCCCTAACTGACATGTTTAGGAAGACAAGTTCCTGGGGCACAGCTGGTTGGAGTGAGGGTAGGGGGCATCTCACCCCACGTGGGCCATTAAGTCCCTTCCATTGGACTCTGGGTTTGGAAACCAAGAGTGGTTCATATGAGTTTCTTTCTGGTGGCTGAAGCTGTAAGAGGTTAAGTTTGAAAGACCGGAAAAGTTGAGGCTGCTGGTCTGAAGGGGGGGAGAGAGAGGGAGTGAGGAAGAAGCAGGGGTGCACGGATGGGGGGAGGGGGGCAGGGATGATGGATAAAGAAGAGCTGGTCAGTGTTCACACCTGAGACCAAGCCACCTTCCCACACTTGGGCTCTGTAAGACATCCCATAATTCTTAGACCGAAGTCCCATTTTTACTTAGTCCTGCAGAGTTTCGTTCCTTTCAATAAAAACTTTCCTGACTGGACCTTCCTACACTGTTGGTGGGAATGTAAATTGGTGCAGCCACTATAGAAAACAGTATGGAGGTTCCTTAAGAAACTAAAAATAGAGCTACTATATGATCCAGCAATCCCACTTCTGGGCATATATCCAGAGAAAACCATCATTCGAAAAGATACATGTGGGGCTTCCCTGGTGGCGCAGTGGTTAAGAATCCGCCTGCCAATTCAGGGGACACGGGTTTGAGCCCTGGTCCGGGAAGATCCCACATGCCGCGGAGCAACTAAGCCTGTGCACCACAACTACTGAGCCTGCACTCTAGAGCCCGCGAGCCACAACTACTGAAGCCCACGTGCCACAACTACTGAAGCCCACATGCCTAGAGCCCGTGCTGTGTAACAAGAGAAACCAATGGAATGAGAAGCCTGCGCACGGCAACAAAGAGTAGCCCTCACTCGCCACAACTAGAGAAAGCCCATGCGCAGCAATGAAGACCCAACGCAGCCAAAAATAAATAAATAAAATAAATAACTTTATTTTTTTAAAAAAAGATACATGCACCCCAATGTTCATAACAGCACTATTCACAATAGCCAAGACGTGGAAGCAACCTAAATGTGCATTGACAGATGAATGGATAAAAAAGATGTGGTATATACATACAATGGGATATTACTCAGCCATCAAAAAGAACAAAATAATGCCATTTGCAGCAACATGGATGGACCTAGAGATTATCATACTCAGTGAAGTAAGTCAGAGAAAGACAAATACGATATCACTTATATGTGGAATCTAAAATATGACACAAATGAACTTATCTACGAAAAGAAACAGACTCAAAGACATAGAGAACAGACTTGTGGTTGCCAAGTGGGTGGGGGGAGGGAAGGATTGGGAGTTTGGGATTAGCAGATGCAAACTATTACATATAGAATGGATAAACAACAAGGTCCTACTGTATAGCACAGGGAACTATATTTAATATCCTGTGATAAACCATAATGGAAAAGAATATGAAAAAGAATATATATATGTAAAACTGAATCACTTTGCTGTACAGCAGAAACTAACACAACATCGTAAATCAACTATACTTTAACAAAATAAATTTTAAAACAACCTTCCTAACTGATATACATACGTATCCCATTTAATTATCACAACAGTCCTGCAAGGTTAGTCTTATTATTCCCCTTTCTTGGACCACTTAGGTCTCAGGAAACATTGAGGCTCAGTGAGAAATCTGCCCCAAATCATCAGCTAGTAAGTCATTGAAACTTGACTCAAGTTCAGATCTGATTTCAAACTGCAGTATCTTCAACCGCTCCCCCATAGCACGCCCATATTAGTTTGCTAGGGCTGGCGTAACAAAGTACCTCACCCTGGGTGGCTTACACTACAGGAACTGATTGTCTCATGGCTGTGGAAACTTGAAGTCTGAGATCAAGGTCAGGCAGGGCCTAAAGAGAATTCTTCCTGCCTCGTCTAGCTTCTGGTGAGTCGAGGAATTCTCGCCTTGTAGCTGTGGCATTTCATCTCTCTCTCTCTCTCTCTCTCTCTGTCATCATGCGGCCTTTGGCCCACTGTGTCTGTCTTGGTGGGTGTTTCTTCTCCTCTTACAAGGACACCAGTCGCACTGATCAAGGGCACACCTACAATATCATGACCTCATCTTACCCTGATTACATCTGCACAGACCCTATTTCCAAAGAAGATCACATTTGCAGGTACTGGGGGTCAGGACCACAACATATCTTTTTCTGGGAGGATACAGTTTAACCCATGCACTCCTCCAGAGTATGAAATCTAATGATGCAGGAACCGAAGGTAGAAGATGCGGTGATGTACCCAGGCTGCTCAGCCCTCTGGCGGGGAGAGAGCCCTCTCTCTTTTTCATGTTATGACTGGATTGAGTAAAGCTATCTTGTAGGCATAGGAGAAAGCTCACAGATAACAATGTAATTTGGGAGGGGCTGGTGAAAACCTGATATTTAAATCTTTGACGTGTTTGCTAAAATGGAGCATAAAGCAGTGAAAAAGTCTGTGGGGACAGGGGTGAGGGAAAAGGAGGAGCCAGCGATCAAATCACTGCCACCCATCTGGGTGGTGGTTCATTTTATTCCATTGTTAAACACGTTCACGTGTGCAGTCTGCACAATGAAGGGTCAGTCACCTGACAAGCTTCCAATGAGTGCTCACCATTGTAAGTGTGTGTTTGTATGGTCGGATGCCCGGTTGACATTTTTTTAATCCTGTCTTCTGTTGTATGTCTTTGGATAATCCTGAAAGATAATTTTGCTTTACAGTCTTTCAAGAACCAAGATTTTGGCCTGTTTCTTTTGAACATCAGTCGTCAATTTTTCAGACGAATATCCTTTGGGAAGAACCAGAATTAGCTAAGCAAGGGAAGGAAAAATGTATAGGAAAAAGGTAACTAATTATACAAAACGTAATATGATAATTCAGGTCACCTCTGGAAATTCCCAGCAAGCAATTATCTTCAAAATATACTTCACAGGGACTTCCCTGGTGGTCCAGTGGTTAAGACTCCAGACTCCCAGTGCAGGGGGTACGGGTTTGATCCCTGGTCAGGGAACTAGGATCCCACCCGCCCTGTGGGGCCACCAAAAAAAAAAAAAAATATATATATATATATATATATATATACACACACACACACACATACATACATATATATACACATACATATATACATATATACATATTTACATATATACATATACACACTATACACACATACATATATATACACATACATACATATATACACATACATATATACACATACATATATATACACATACATACGCATACATACATGTATACACAATACATGCATACATATATACACATATCTATATATACACATAAATATATACACATACATACATATATACACATACATACGTATATATACACATACATATATATATATATATATATATATATATACACACATACACATACATACTTCATATTCTAATCAACAGGCCTTTGTTAAGTCTCCATCACCTTCAGGTTCTCCAATGTCCCTTTAGTCTTAAGAAAACAATAGGACAACCAGGAAATGGCAGAGGAAGGTAGGTGGGAACATGGACTGCTAATCAGCCAGGTGTAGGAGACCTATATTTGTAGGGCACATAATCTAGGGACCCCCAGAAAGAGAAGGTGTGCATTGCTGTAACATTCTGGCTTGAGCATGAATCTTCAGCAATCAGTCACTCAAAACAAAATATCTTCCCAGTTCTCCAATTTTCTCTGCCCTTACATCTCTGACACTAATGCCCTCCAGAGAATGAAGGTCATCCTCCTTTCATCCTCCCTCATAGCCCAGGGCTTCATTGCACCCTCACGGACCCCAGACCCCCTCCCCCGCTACACTTAGGGTGTTCAAAGCTCCCACCGTCCACCCTGATGGATAAGAGCTGAGCTCAGTCGTGGTTGGTACGTTCGCATGTTACACTTTCAGACATGTGATGAAATGGTTATTAATGTAAATGATTTTCTCTTCATATTTTGAGGACAGTTAGTATCGTCTTGAGTCAATGAGCACGTTTGGAATTCACCACATGTTGAATGGGCATCAGCCTGTCCATCTGAGCTCTGATTCCTGGATCCCCTTCCTCTCTCCCATGACCTTAGTCCTAGGTTCGCCTCAGGACCCAGCAAGACCACCTCCTCTTCCCTCTGAACGTTCCCCAAATTGTCACAGCCTCAAATAGGCCCCTCTGAAGTCTTGATGGTGCCTCCTGTGTGGCCCTCTCTTTCCTCTCAAAACTACACAGACAGGGAGTGCTTGCCAGGGGTCCCCACTGAGCCTGGGTGCCTCACTGGGTCCCGTAAACTACCAGCTTTGTTCAGAGATGCTGACCACAGATACCAACCCCAAAGGTGCGACAGGAAGAGTCGGCCCTTACCCTCCTTCCCTGAATCAAGGTGCACCAGCATTTTAAAGCCAGTCCTGGGTAGTCCCTGTCCTCAGCTTACAGACATACCCACCCCCAAGCCTGCTCATATGACCGCAAGAATTGAAAGAGCATTTTAAAACCCTGAAAGGGGACAAACATGAAAAGAAACTAAGCTTTTCATTACTTCCCATAAGCAAGCTGCACATTGAACATTCAAAATACTGATCTTGCTTGACTTACGATGGGGTCACGTCCCTATAAACCCACTGGAAATTGAAAATACTGCAAGTAGAAAATGTATTTACACACCTAACCCACCAAACATCATGGATTAGCCCAGCTCACCTTAAACGTGCTCGGAACACTTACATTAGCCTGCAAAATCGTCAAACACAAAGCCTATTTCATAATAAAGTGTTGAATAGCTCATGCAATTTATTGAATACTGTACTGAGAGTGAAAAACAGAGTGGCTGTCTGGGGACAGAATGGTTTTAAGTGTGTCAGTTGTGAACCCGCGTGATGGCGGAGCTGACTGGGAGCTGTGGCTCCCTGCCGGGCATCACCAGAGAGAATGGAGGATCGTGCCGCAAATCGCTAGCCTGGGGAGAGATCACAATTCAAAACGGAAGTACGGTTTCTATTGAATGCATATCGCTTTTTTTTTTTTCTTTTGTTGGCTGCACTGCGCAGCTTGCAGGATCTTAGTTGCTCGACCAGGGATCGAAGCCATGCCCCCTGCAGTGGAATCGTAGAGTCTTAACCACTGGACCACCAGGGAAGTCCTGCATATCGCTTTTGAACCATCATGAAGTCGAAAAATCATTCCGTCGAACCATCATAAGTAGGGGACTATTTCCTCCACTCTTGGTCCTAAGACAATATTTATTTAGATTTCCGCGATTAAGGCAAAGGAGAAAACTAAGAACACCACAGACCAATTTTTTAAGAGATGTACCTCATTACAGTGCACACATGTCATGGTCACATAAGTGAGTCTCTCTCTAAATATAAGATAATGTATATTAATATAAAGTATATATACAAATTTATAATATGTATCTTATATTTCATAATATATATTATATTTAATATATATCTTACTTATTTATATATCTTATAATATATAATTAAAATATAATTAGAATACATAGAAGTATATATCATGTATTTATATATATTATGATATATTTAATATTTAGAGAATATTTTTCTCTCTTATTCCTTTTCCTCACCCTCATGGATGTTTGGTCCACCACTGCCAGCCAGCGAGGTAAGAGAGACATTTCTGTTTTCCATGGTAGTTTGAACTTGAATTCTTGCAAGACCTTTGAACCTGCTTCTCCAGAATTCCCCTAAGTCCCTCAATTAAACTGGATAATTGCAAGCTGGTTGTACAGAGGGTCTTAATGATTTAAAACAAAACAAGACATTCCCTACTTGGCCATGCCATTTGAAGGACATCTTCTTGACCTTCCTTCGCTGGCCTGGGGCAGGCGTCGGGTGAGCCTAATACAAGCCCCGCAAGAGATGATCCATATTTGGCGTCTGCACAGATGGGCTGGCCAGGGGCCTGCCACACGAGGGTGTTTTGAGGAGTTACTCGTTAGCGGATACAAAGGACTATAGAAACCCAAATTGTTTCTGAAAATGTTAACAATAAGATGTTTCTCAAAAGGGCCTCAGTCCCTCCTGTATTTTCCAGGAATTCCAACTCAAGCAGCTTTACACAGCCATTATCACTTAATTACCAATATAAATCTCACTAGTAACTTCCATAACTTTCTTTGCAAATGAATATGCACACCTCCTAAATCATTCCCTCCTTTTCGCTCTCTCTCTGGCTGGAGTGGAAAGAAACTCCACAGCAGCTGTGATTTGCAGAGGCTTCTGGTCTCCCATTGTCACCCCAGGCTGGCCTGTACCTGGGGCATGGCACTGCTGAGGCTATGGAATTGTACCTGGTTCCCACTCAGCATCCCTCCTGGCATCGCGGGGGCAGGCACGTGGCAGAAACCTGGCTGCATCTGCTTGAAAGGTTCACAAACCATAGTGAACTTTTTAGTAATCTCAGGCCAAGTTTCCAGTATGTAATGAAAACTGAAACCCGGTTTTGGGTTTCCTTACCAAATTCACACAGAGCTTGTCATGACAAGGGACTAAGTGTGAGGTGGCAAGGACAAGCAGTGCTGAGGCACAGCTAGGACACACAGCATTCAGTTCTATTTCTAGCTCAGCCACGACTTGCTGTGTGGCCTGAGGCCAGTCACCTACCCTCACTCCATTTTTTAAATTTTAAATAAAATTGAAACAAAATCTATTACATTTATTTAGGCTCCCTGTCTGCATTCTGAAGTCTTGCTCTTATTTCCTTCTAGGCTTCAACTTTTGATTTCAGGCACATTTATCCTTACAACTTATGGAGAATACTGGAAAAGGGATTCCTGCATTATTTAGAGGGTTTATCTAAATGACCTCCCAGATCCCTCCCACCTCGGAGGTTCTGTGAGTCTATGAAATGCCTTGGTGAAGGAGAACAAACCCAGGCTTTGAAGTCAGACAGATCTGGGTCCATCTCCTAGCTCTCACACTGGCTGTGTGACTTCTGGCAAGCTACATAACCTCTCTGAACCTAGGTTTCTCATCTGAAAACTTGGGCCAAAGTCAGGAAGATTGTCAGGAAGATTAAATACTAAAGTACTTTTAAGACATGGAACAGAGTGCCTGGCAAAATGCAGGTGGCAAGGTTTGCTTTTCTTTATTCATACAAGTCTCTGATTGGGTCAAAAATGTAGGTCATATTTGAATATTGCTTTTCTCTTCCCTTCCAGGGCCCTACTTCAGAAAGAGAAAGAAAGAAGGAAATAAACAGTGACTCGCAGAGGCCCTTCTGAAAGCATCAACCATCTATTGAATGTTCTTTCCATTCAAAAACTAGGTTATTAATTATTCATTGCCATTGGAACAGAAAATAAGAACAGGCTTCACTGCTTATGACCCAGAACTTGACCATTGTTTGATTTCCATCATTTCTCGGTATCTATGTAATGTATCCCAAATGTGAGATTTGCAGCGTTGAGAGTCAAACAAACTTTAGACTGAATGACTGTTCATAATATTTAGGAAATGCCCTGGAATGACCGTTCACTTGACTTTCATTTCCACTCCAGGCAGCGCATTTCTGGGGGATTATTTCACTGCATGGGTGGCCCGAGTCCTTTGGCCTTCAGCCCTATGGCTCATTCCACCGCTCTGGGCAAGCAATAACCACTCAAAAATGCGAGTCTTTCTTCCATGCCCCAGTGGCATGAGTAACATCATTAACTCTTGGGGCTGAGGTTTGGGATGACGTCAAAATCTTCCACCCCTCTGTGTCAGCTGTCAAAATACCAGCGTAACAAAGTGTTGGCAGAGTTTGTTTTCACGCCAGCAATGTGGTTGCCTGCCCTAATAAACAATCCTTGGGATATTTTTTCCAAAAGATTCTATTTCAGCAGGATTGCGGGTTTCAAAATGGAAGCGAAATACTCCCTACGTCTAGTTCCAGTGAGAAGAAATGTGCAAGAAGGCACTGAAACTCTACAGACAAGGGGAAACGCAGCTGACGTGTCCCCAGGAGGGACAGGACAGGAAGAGCACAGCTCTGTGGTCTGCTGTTTCACATGCTCCTCTATAGATGAGCTTTCTAAAGTGTAAAAACGTTGCAGGGCACTCTGTAAGAGGAGACACGGAAACACATTTCCTCTGGGCCCCGGGCCAGCGCTTGGGCGGACCGAGGCGGGCGCACGTGCACTGTGGATGCCGCGCGCCATCTGGTGGCCAGAGGCTGACATCGAGGGCACCACCCGGGCTTTTACCCCATTGATCTGCAGTAATTTCACAGAAGGAAGAGTACCGTGGACTTCTAAGTTCTGTTGGGAGGTGATCATCGGGGGTCCCGGAGGAAGACACTAAGAGCCAGCTGTTCTAAATTCCTTTCCTTATTCTACAGCGGGATGCTCGAGGCCGCAGGATCTCCTCGAAACAGAGATAACTGATCCTTCCTTTAGGACAACACCAGCAGCACTCAGCTCTGGGCCATCCAGCCTTTCTTGTTCTCCTTTCCATGTCATGATCGCACAGACTTGGGCACAAGAGTCTCCCTCTTGCCCCTGCCTGGAACACACTTAGGTTCTCTTCTCCAGGCTTCAGAATCCTACACTTCCCAAGTCTCGCTTCACGGCACCTCTACATTCTCAGAATATCTGCTTCATTTTTTGCTCACACTAGTGTTTCCAAAGCGAGTTCCAAGAATACTGGTTTTATTATTTAGAACTGTATCTTTTCAGCAACAGTGTAGGAGGGTTCCCTTTGTTGCCCACCCTCTCCAGCATTTACTGTTTGTAGACTTTTTGATGATAGCCATTCTGACAGGTATGAGGTGATACTTCATTGTATCGATAGTTTTGATTTGCATTTCTCTAATAATTAGTGATGTTGAGGATCTTTTCACGTGCTCTTTGGCCATCTGTATGTCTTCTTTGGGAAAATGTCTGTTTCGATCCTTAAAAAACTAAATACAGAACTACCATATGATCCATCAATCCCATTCCTGGGCATATATCTGGAGAAAAACCATAATTCGAAAAGATACATGCACCACAGTGTTCATTTCAGCACTATTTACAATAGCCAAGACATGGAAATAGCCTAAATGTCCATTGACAGAGGAATGGATAAAGAAGATGTGGTACATATATACAATGGAATACTACTCAGCCATAAAAAAGAATGAAATAATGCCATTTGCAGCAACAGGGATGGACCTAGAGATTATCATACTAAGTGAAATAAGTCAGACAGAAAGAGACAAATATCATGATATCACTTATATGTGGAATCTAATAAAAAATGATACAAATGAACTTATTTACAAAACAAAACAAAAGAACTGTATCTTAAAAAAAAGGCACTCCGAGTTTGAGAAACTCTGGGTGACACAAAATTAAAACAGGTATTACCGTAGGACATCTCAAGAGCTTTGACGTACTGACATTGTAGGGAGCATTTAAGAAGGAACTATGGTTTGTTATAGTTTCTAAACTTGACATTGAAAATTTCCCCCCATCTCCACCTTCAAGTGCGTCTTGAAGATAATGCATTTGATTAAACAACTTTAGCAAGAAATTAGTCTATCCTACTCCTTTGACGCATGATTAGATAGCCATATCTTAAAAGTGAAAGACGTCTGTGGTAGTCTGTTTCAGCTGCCATAACAAAGTACCACACACTGGGTGGCTCAAACAGCAGAAATTTATTTTCTTGCAATTTCTTCTAAGGCTTCTCTCCTTGGTTTGTAGAAGGCTGTCTTCTCCCTGTATGTTCACATGGTCTTCCCTCTGTATGTGTCTGTGTCCTAATCTCCTTTTCTTATAGGGACACCAGCCATATTGGACTAGGGCCCACACTAATGACCTCATTTCAATTACCTCTTTAAAGACTCTATCTCCAAATACAGTCCTATTCTGAGGTACTGGGGCAGGGGGGCGGTTAGGACTTCAACATACGAATTTTGAGGAGGACACAGTTCAACTCATAAGACCATCTTGTTTCTGTATCTGTTAGAGAAAATTTGTGCTTCAGCGGGGAACTGCATTCTTTAGAGCAGGGTCAGCGAACTACAGCCAGTGGGCCGGATATGGCCTGTCACCTGGGTTTATAAATAAAGTTTTATTGGCACAAAGCTACACTCATTCCTTGATGGATTATCTGTGGTTACTTTCTTGCTTCACAGTAGAGTTGAATAGTCGTAACAAAGACCACATGGCTTGCAAAACCTGAAATATTTACTATCTAGCCCTTTATAGAAAAAGTTTGCCAACTACTTGAGCACACCCCTCAGGGTTATCTGACTCTCTGGGGGCTCTGCACCTTTTGTTACCTTTGAGCTATTCTACAGCTTATTAAGTTGTAGATAATGGAGAGAAATGCAAAATAATCCTTGCCCTTCGACACAAGGAAGCCAGCTTTTCCTCCATTTGCTCATTCTTTTCAACCTCCCTCTTCCGCAAATGTGCCTGTTCTTTGGATTCTCTTTTGAACTCGTTGTGATATCTTAACAGTTCCCTCACTGATCATGACTTAAAATCTTTAACACATGTTCATTCTATATTTGGATAAGAATCATAATTTTCCCTTTTCGAAAATTTTCCTTTAACATATCAATGTTATTATTCTTGGGTGTGATCATAGCATTGGGATTATAAAGAACAATGTTTTTGTTCTCAAAAGATACACACTGAAGCATTTAGGGTGGAGTATCATGCCTACAGTTTACTTTCCAATGGTTTGGCATGTGTGTGTGTGTGTACATTCTCACACATATTATCTATCTATATCTATACATATGTATGAAGAGAAAAAGAAAGAGAAAGCATGTATAATAAAATATAAACAACCAGTGAATCTAGGTGAAAGTCATACGATGTCCTTGAATGGTGTATCACTCATTCAACTTTTCTGTACGTTTGACAATTTTCAAAATGAAAAACAAAATTGAAAGGATAAATTTATATCATATTCCCAGCTAAGCGTATAGCCGGCCCATGTCCTATACTTCTGGATGCTTCTCAGCACTTCTGAGAGTGGCCAATTACAGACACTTGTTAGCCATCTGACTCTTAGCAGTGGGTCCCACAAATAAGAATAAGTAAATGGAACATCGATATTTCTCTTGTCATATGGCTCCATTTTTTTTTTAAAGCGTTCTTAATGGTACCATGTGAAGGGGATAAGGTAGAATTTTTTTTAACTAGATTTCTCATACTCCCAAAGAGTACTTTTAAAAGGAATGAATCTTTTAAGATGAACCCAGGATCTCAGGACCACTTAGAGTATGTTTATGTTCAGACTTGGGGTACTACTTTGGGGGGGTAGGCATTGAGGTTCGTATCTCTCAACTACTGTACAATTATTGCATCCTCTCCCCACAGCTTGACATCATGGTCTTCATATGGTTAGGGACCCCATGAATTGCAGTTGTCTGCTGCTTGAGTTGGGACTGTAAGATTTCAAGCTTTTAGCATCCTTCAAGGTATGATGGAAAGGTAACATAGAGGGAAGAAAGCAACCTGAATGCTCAGATGCTGTGTCATTTAGTGTGAAGGTTTGGGATTGAAATTTTCTGCCTGGGGGAAGCAGAAAAAAATGAGTTTTTACAGAATGCTGCTGTTTCTAAATCTAAAAGGCACACTAAAAATAGCTAAAGGGACTGAGCTGCCCAGAGCCTTCTTGAGTTGCCCGGTGGGAGTTCCTGCTTCCAGAATCTGTCCTTCAAAGCTGCTGCTCCAAATAGCCCCCAGAGCTGGCGTGCGCTGGGCGCTCTCCTGGGCTGCCTTTCATCCGGTCACAAGGAAGCAGGAGCTGGAGTGGACCGAGATGCTCCTTAATTGAAGGAAACCCTGGAGGAAGAGACTTTCTCCCTCTGACAGAGGCTGATGGTTCCTGAGAGAGAGGAGACTGCCACGTGGGTGGAGACCCGGCCATTCTGAAATCAACCAAGAGCACATGGGCTTTGGCCATGGCTAACACAAACTCTAAAGCAAAATGCCTTTTTTCCATCCTCACTGATATCACACTCATTAAGACCTTGATTTTTTTCTTACCTGGGCTAGTGCCATAGCCTCTGATCTGGGCCTTCTGTCTCCAATTTTGCCCACCCCAAAGCATTCTACTTATGGACTACAAGATCATTTTTCTGTAGCCCAATTCAGTTCAGGTTGTTCTATTTTTAATTTCATTTGGCTTTTAACAAATCAAACAGCCAATTAACCAAGCAGGCAAAAAACAAAAAACAACAACAACAAAAACCAAATCCTTCAGTGGTTCAATGTCTTTTACTGAATTAACCTAATACCCTTAACCAGCCCTGTCTTTCTAACTGTATCAGCCATCTCTTCTTTGTCTACTCCACCAAAATCTTCAGAGAGAGAGGAGGCATTGTCCTATCTACATTGGGATGGCAGGGACTGTGTCATCTTCATTTTTCTAAACCCCTATAGTATTTAGTGTAGTGTCATACCTGAAAAGGGAGTTCAAGAAATAGCCTTTGGGGTATATGCTCAAAAGAATTGAAAGCAGGGACTCAAAAAAATGGTACAAATGAACCTACTTACAAAACAGAGATAAAGTCACAGATGTAGAAAATATACTTAGGGTTACCAAGGGGGAAAGGGGAGGGGGGAGGGATAAATTGGGAGATTGGGATTGACCTATACACACTATTGATACTATATATAACATAGATAACTAATAAGGACCTCCTGTATAGCACAGGGAACTCTATTCAATACTCTATAATGACCTATATGCGAAAAGAATCTAAAAAAGAGTAAGTATATGTATATGTATAACTGATTCACTTTGATGTACACCTGAAACTAACACAACATTGTAAATCAACTATACGCCAGTAAAAATTAATTAAAAAAAAAAAGAAAGCAGGGACTCAAAGAGACATTTGTACACCCGTGTTCATAGCAGCATTATTCACAATAGCCAAGGGGTGGAAGCAACCCAAGTGTCCATCAATGGATGAATGGATACACAAAGTGTGCTATATCCATACAAAGGAATATTATTCAGGCTTAAGAAGGAAGGAAATTCTGACACATGTTACAGTAGGGATGAAGCTGGAGGACACTGTGCAAAGTGAAATAATCCAATCAGAAAAGGACAAACACTGTATGATTCCGCTTATATGGGATACTTAGAAAGGTCACATTCATAGAGACACACATAGCATGCTGGTTCCCGGGGCTGGAGGAGGGGAATGGGGAGTTATTGTTTAACAGGGGCAGAGTTTCAGTTTTGCAAGATGGTTGCCCAACAGTGTGAATGTACTTAATGCCACTGAACTGAACACTTAAAAATAGTGAAGATGATAGGTTTTATGTTATGTGTCTTTTACACCAATTTTAAAAAAGAAAGAAATAGGCCTGGAATGTTGAATTAAGGCGTTTGTGGATGATTTCCACTGTACCTTTGCAGTCCCGCTCTCTCAACATAATGGTTAGACTTTTAAAACATGCAAATCACAGCCTTCAACATCCCCTTCTCCCCTCAAAAAGCCCTACAGTGGTTTCCCACCAAGAATCAAGTCTGAGATTCTTTTTTTTTTTTTTTTTAATTACAAATCCATATACTCTTTTTTTTTTTAAATAAATTTATTTATTTTTATTTTATTATTTATTTTTGGCTGTGTTGGGTCTTCGTTTCTGTGCAAGGGCTTTCTCCAGTTGCGGCGAGCGGGGGCCACTCCTCATCGTGGTGCGCGGGCCTCTCACTATCGTGGCCTCTCTTGTTGCGGAGCACAGGCTCCAGACGCGCAGGCTCAGTAGTTGTGGCTCACGGGCCCAGCCGCTCCGCGGCATGTGGGACCTTCCCGGACCGGGGCACGAACCCGTGTCCCCTGCATTGGCAGGCGGATTCCTAACCACTGCGCCACCAGAGAAGCCCAAGTCTGAGATTCTTAACCTTGTCTATTGGCCCACTTGGCTGGCCTCATCTCTCCCCACCACCCCCCATTCTTTCATCCTTCACACCCTTGTCCCTGCTCCCTCCTCTCTCAGGGTTTCCCCTGGGGAACTGGTTAATTCCCCTCGTTCTTTAGGTATCAGCTGACATATTTTTTAAGAAGGAAGTCAGTCCTAGCCCAGACCAGACTGGGGCCTCTGGTTGCAGGCTCTCAGCACGCTCTTGCTTCTCTTGCATAGTACTTATCCTAACAGTTATTAATTATTTATAAAGATTTTTGGATCATAAGCTCCCTGGGGACAGGGCTACTCGCTGCCCTCCACACCATGCCTGGCACATAGCAGGCACTATGAACGAGCTGGATGAACAAGCCCGATTTCATGTCCTTACTGATGTGGACTCTTTCTGCCACTCCCATCTGCAGGGGTGTGACAAAAGACCCCAGGCAATGTAAATTCATTTGCGTACAGCCATCTGTGGTTCCTAATGTAAGCAATACCAAGCTCCACCATAGTCCATAACCAATGGGAACCCGTATTCACAGAGAACTGTGGGCACGGGCTAAACTCATGGTCCCGCCCACTCACAGGGACATTAAGTTTCCATCATGTCAGCTCTAGATACAAAAAGAAGTTGTCCAAACACTAGATTTAATGGTAGTTTGCCGATACCTAGATTTTCAAGTTGAAAGCAAACAAGGTCAAGGATTTTCTTTTTTTTAACGTCTTTATTGGAGTCTAATTGCTTTACAATGGTGTGTTAGTTTCTGTTTTATCCTGAGAAAACCATAATTCAAAAAGAGTCATGTACCACAATGTTCACTGCAGCTCTATTTATGATAGCCAGGACATGGAAGCAACCTAAGTGTCCATCGAGAGATGAATGGATAAAGGATTATTTCTCTATCTCCTCTGTACTTTGTCCTTTTTTAACACTTTGGCTCATAACTCTCCTTTCCCCACCCCCCCCAACTCCACCTGCCCCCAAAGTCTTCTTCCTCTTGGATCTGGCCTCCTGAAGTTACAATGTTCACACTTTTTCAGTTCTCACCATCTGCTGCTGGATAAGGGGTGGAATGCTCTGGGGTGTGTGTGTGTGTGTGTGTGTGTGTGTGTGTGTGTGTAGGAGAGAGCAAGAAGAAGTCTTTTCCAAAGTCTGTTCATCTGTTCTCTTGGTAGAGGACCTTAAAAAACAATTCAACCTTTTACGGTGAAAAGATCAGCCTCCTCCTAGCACATCTCCTGTATGTTCTTAGGCTGAGTGGCTGTCTGCTTCCTTCTAGCCCCTTCTTTTACCTTAGCCTGGGGAGGTGCTGGAACAGGGAAAGTGGGAGGGAGATAAACCTGCCTTGTTATGCTGATTTTTATAAACTATACAGTTTATAAATACATCTTTTTTTTAAAAAAATCACTTTTGACTCAAACTCACGATTTTATTTATTTATTTTTCTTTTATTTTATTTTTGGCGACGTTGAGTCTTCGTTGCTGCGCGCGGGCTTTCTCTAGTTGCAGCGAGCGGGGGTTACTCTTCGTTGCAGTGCGCGGGCTTCTCATTGCGGTGGCTTCTCTTGTTGCGGAGCACGGGCTCTAGGCGCACAGGTTTCAGTAGTTGTGGCTCGAGGGCTCTAGAGCGCAGGCTCAGTAGTTGTGGCGCAAGGGCTTAGTTGTTCCGCGGCATGTGGGACCTTCCCCGACCGGGGCTCGAACCCGTATACCCTGCATTGGCAGGAGGATTCTTAACCACTGTGCCACCAGCGAAGCCCCTATAAATACATCTTGATTGACTGACTACTTGATTGCAAAAAATGAAATAGTTAAAGAGTACCTACCTCCTATAGACTCAGAAACATTGAAATATTTATTAGCCAACGAGAACAACACTGAACTTAACTAAAACTGCCCATCATTAGAAAGATATGAGATCTCCAACTTAAAAATACAACAGTCTTTAAAATGAACTTGAAACACTCAGCAAATACGTCTTTTCTTTTTTACTTTAACATTGCATTTAATAAACAATGTTTTCAGACATACTTACATGTTTGGAAACTCGTGTGTATTAGTCAGGATTCTCCAGAGAAACAGAACCAATAGGTTATGTTTATAGATATAGAGAGAAAGAGATTTATTTTAAGGAATTGGCTCAGGCAATTATGGAGGCTGACAAGTTCAAGTCTGCAGGGTGGGCTGGCAGGCTGGAGACCCCAGAGAGCCAACGGTGCAAATGAAGTCTGAAGGCCATCTGTTGCAGTGTTTCCTCTTGCTTAGGGAGACTGGGGTTTTTTGGTTGTTCTATTCAGCCGTCAACTGTGGTCCACCCACATTAGAGAAGGCAATGTGCTTTACTCAAAGTTCACTAATATACTCTTAATCTCAACCCCAAACACCCTCTAAGTTGACCCATAAAATGAATCGTCTCTTGTATGCACACATTTACAAAGAGAGAGAACCCGGTAGAGAACACATATAAGTGAGGGAAAAAAGTAGGTGCCAGCCTGCGCAAGAACTAGAACCAAGCCTGAAAACTGCACTGCAGAGGTGAGTGACACCAATGGCATCTGCTCTGAGGGGCATAAACCACTCCTGCCTTAGCTAAGCAGGAAAACTATCAACCACACAATATCCCTGCACAAAACCTTGGAAACTGTCTCAAGAGCTCACCGTCAGAGCCTTGTCACACTCCTAAATGAGGAATCAGCAATATCTATTTACTGCTCTCTGGCTCTAAACCCAGGTACAAACATTTAAATCCATGTGCCAAACCTTCTTTAAGGACTTCTACTTATCCTGCAGGGAAAGGAAATTCCCAGTATTCCAGGAAAAGCTCCTTGAGTAGCTGCTATTATTGGTGAGAATTTGATTGGCCTGATAGGTCCAAGTCTGGCTAAAAGAAGCAGGTAAAATATGATGGAAAGAGCTTTCTGTAGAGTTCGCTTAGCAGTGGGCTAGCAAAATAAAGACAGCCACTAATGGATTTCACCTCCTTCTTTATTGCAATTGCAGCCGTGCAAGGCCCCTCCAGTGCTCTTACACTGGCGACAGCTCCCTGGGCTTCAACCTCTCCTGCAGTGGTGGGCTGCTCGCTATGGAATCACAATTCGTCATTTAACAGGAATCCTCGTTGTGACTGAATATATTGCCATTGCTTCCCTGGGCCGGAAGCAGCAGAGAGAGATTCTGACAGTGACAGAAGGCCTGAGAATTCTGATTTTGCCTCAGAAACAGACCGGATGAGCAGGCTTTGTCCTGCACTCCCTGCCTGCCAAAGTCTTGCAGATCTGACTCAACTGAGGCCCGTGGATTGAAGCATCTCGTGGGTCATTCTACAACCACTGCATCGGAGAAGCACACTCACGCGGGACCCCTTTTGTTTGCGGAAAAATCAACAAGGAAAGGAAAGATGGGAGTAAGAGTGATTTTTTTTTTCTTTTTAAAAGCTCTTAGATTGTTTTTAAAGATATACTGGTGGAAGATTTGGTGGCTTTCATGGCAGTTTCCTTGGGATCTCAGGCGAGACACGGACCCGGTTCGCCCAGAATAGGCATGTCCCTCCTGGGGACCGCAGTCACACCCCTTCCCTCTTCGTACTTAGGCAAGTGAATCGCTCAGCACCCCGTACCTCTCTTTCTGGGCATCTCCAAAATGAGCGAGGCCATCTCGAGTGGAAATGAGACAGTATCTATCCATAATAGGGTAATTTGCTGAGGGTTGAAAGGATGGCTACTCCCCAAATATTTTTTCCCCTTCCTCCCCTAATTCCTGTGAACATCTATAATGAGAGTGGGGATGCAGGAGCAAGGGCGGCACTTCTCAACCGTCTTGTGAAGCTTTTAAAAAAATTCAGATGCTTGTGCCCTGCACTTGGAGTTTCTGCTTTCATTGGTCTGGGGTGAGGCCCAGACATTCTGTGTAAACACGCTGCTCCCAGGAATGAAAGATTCCCGGTGATTCTACTGGGTACCAAGATGCGAACCACCGGGTTAGGCCGACACAAGTAAAGATTTTTTTCCTAGAAAGGCAGAGCTAACATGCACGTATTCATCAGATGCTTGTGACAGTCCTAACAAACTTCACCTTGATCAGTCACTTGACTTTGAGTTGAGGAAAAGGGAAAGGGGCAGTGGATGTCTAGAACCAATTGTGCAGCCTTCTCCTTTTGTGTTGGGCCAGCCAGGACTAGCGGGGCTTGGCCCAGGGAACGTGAGTTTCAAGGCAGGAATGATGGCAGCGATTGGTCAGAAAGAGTTTCCTCAGCTTGGAAAGAGTAAGATGCTCAAAACGAACGGAGCTAATAATACTAAATAATATACAACTGGTAGGAGTTCTTATCAGGGAGGGATACTTGGCTGCAAGTACAGAAAATCCAACAAAAGAAGCTTAAGCAAATAGGGGCCAATTTTTCTCCTAGAATAGTAAGTCCAGAAATGGATACTTTTGTCGGCTGAGCAGCTCCCAGGAGCCCAGGCTTCTTCTCAGTCTCCTTCCCTGCTACCTTTAATGCAGAGTTTGTCCTCTGGTCCTTTGTCTCGTGGGTTGGAGAGAGCTGCTGGAGGTCCAGAGAACACACTGTGTTCAGGCAGGAAGGGGTAGAAGAAGGCTGAGGCAGTGGTGGTCTCTCTCCTTTCATCACAAAGCAAGAGCTTTCCCAGACATACCCTAACCGACACCCGCTTAAGTCTCATTGCCCAGGACTGGGACACAGGGCCAGCCCCCATCCCCTAACTGTAAGGAAGGTTGGGTGTTGTGAGCATGGGACATTGCCTCAAGGGTTAACATACCGACATCCTGAAGGAAACCAGAGTTTTGTGGGCAAAGGAGAAGGGAGGATGGATACCGGGTTAGTAACTAATGGTGGCTGACATTGACTCCCCACAGGGAATTTGAGTTTTCTAGATGTTGCCCTTCACATAAACCTATTACCGATACTGTGATGGCAATTTTGTCCGTGGAGATTCTCTGAAGGGCTTTCAGGGGAGACATCACAAGGCAAGAATCTCAGGACCTTATCAGGCAGCTCCCTCCCATTCTTTATTTTTTTTATTTTTATTTTTTTTGCTGCTCTATGGACTTTTATTTGAAATGATTGAAAAGATGAGAAAAAATATGAGCCCTTGAGGAACATTAGTGGCAGAAACTTTTTTTTCCCACATCTTTATTGGAGTATAATTGCTTTACAATGTTGTGTTAGTTTCTGCTGTATAACAAAGTGAATCAGCTATATGTATACATATATACCCATATCCCCTCGCTCTTGAGCCTCCCTCCCACCCTCCCTATCCCACCCCTCTAGGTCGTCACAAAGCACCGAGCTGATCTCCCTGTGCTATGCGGCTGCTTCCCACTAGCAATCTATTTTACATTAGGTAGCGTATATATGTCAGTGCTACTCTCTCACTTCGTCCCAGCTTACCCTTCCCCACCCCCCATGTCCTCAAGTCCGTTCTTAGACCCTCAGAGGCTCACTGAAGACTCCAGCTGAAATCTTGCTCTGCAATTGCTATTCTCTTTCTGTAGCTGACTTCCACTTTGCACCAAGTTGAAAGGATGGAAAAAGCACACTGCATTGACAATAGCACCATCTTCTGTCCAAAGAAATGTCAGCTTCTCAACAGATCAGAGTTTTGGGTTATGCCACAGCCCATTCATTCCAGAGCATATAGTCATGTAAGATGCATGCACTTAAGAAGAACTCTTGCAGTGGGTTTTGAGCCCTGGGTACCCATCTTTTTAAAAAATTTATTTTACTGAGGTATAGTTGATTTACAATGTTGTGTTAATTTCTGCTGTACAGCACAGTGATTCAGTTATACATATATATATGTATATGTATACATATATATGTTCTTTTTCATATTCTTTTCCATTATGGTTTATCACAGGATATTGAGTATAGTTCCCTGTGCTATACAGTAGGACCTTGTTGTTTTTCCATCCTATATATACTAGTTTGCATCTGCTAACCCCAAACTCCCAATCCATGCCCACACCCCCCTCCCCCTTGACAAATACAAGTCTCTCCTCTAAGTCTGTGAGTCTGTTTCTGTTTTGCAGATAGGTTCATTTGTGTCATATTTTAGATTCCACATATAAGTGATATCATATGATATTTGTCTTTCTCTGTCTGACTCACTTCACTTAGTATGATCATCTCAAGGTCCATCCATGTTGCGGCAAATGGCATTATTTAATTCTTTGTTATGGCTGAGTAATACTCCATTGTATATATATATGTACCACATCTTCTTTATCCATTCATCTGTCGATGGACACTTAGGTTGTTTCCATGTCTTGGCTGCTGTAAATAGTGCTGCAGTGAACACTGGGGTGCATGTATATTTTCGAATGATGGTTTTCTCCAGATATATGCCCAGGAGTGGGATTGCAGGATCATACGGCAGCTCTATTTTTCGTTTTTTGAGGAGCCTCCACAATGTTTCCCGTGGTGGTTGCACCCTGTGTACCTATCTGAAGTCAGCATGTTCGTCATTTCTTATTTTCTGTGGATATCTATTCATCCTGTCGTGGTGCTCTTGCCCACTGCTTCCCTGGCAGCACCATGAAAAACCAAATTAAATATCTGCAGGGCTCTCAACAGTTACAAACAGTGAGTTCATGCAAACACTCCTAAAGGAAGGAGACATGTGAGAGAACATTCATCTGGATCCTTTTCCCTCACTTACACATCCTTTTCCCCAGTCACTCTTGCTCTACTCTCCATTACCTTTACTGAGAGGGAAGCAGTATCCATTTTAAGTTGGGAAAGTGAGAAGGGATTAAAATTCAGAGGTGCTTCCCAGCAATCACATTTATGGGTGCTCTATTTCAGATGGGAAGGGAATCAAGGATATCCATCTTCCAAGATCTCTTGGAAAGATGTAAAATATATGGTGTAGACAACCAATGCCCATACATGTGAGTTATTCATAGGTTGGAACCAGTGTTGTGAGCACCTAAGCGGATAGACAGTTGGTCAGCTGTGAGAGCCAGAGGCGGAGGATGGAGCGCATCCCCTGAAATGGGTCCTCAGAGGCCACTTCCGGACACTCACATCCACAAGGCAAAGCACAGGCAGAGTTTCTTCCTCAGAACCACACACATGTGTTGCCTGAGGAAGCAGCACGGGGCAGGCTTGGGGTCTAAGTGATGCCAGAGAGTGTTGAATGAATACATGAATGTATGGGCTAGAGTGTAGTTGCTGAACAGAAGATAGGGCAACTCTAACACGTGCCCATACTGGCACCTGTTTTTGAGGTTAAAATAACAACTAGTCTGGTACAGCTACTAGGGAGAACAGTATGGAGGTTCCTTAAAAAACTAAAAATAGAGCTACCATATGATCCTGCAATCCCACTCCTGGGCATATATCTGGAGAAAACCATCATTCGAAAAGATACATGCACCCCAACGTTCATTGCGGCACTATTCACAGTAGACAGGACATGGAAGCAACCTAAATGTCCATTGGCGGATGAATGGATAAAGATGAGGTAGATATATACAATGGAATATTACTCAGCCACGAAAAAGAATGAAATAATGCCATTTGCAGCAAGATGGATGGACCTAGAGATGATCATACTAAGTGAAGTAAGCCAAAGACAAATATCATATGATATCAATTATATGTGGAATCTAAAAAAAATGATACAAATGAACTTATATACAAAACCGAAATAGACTCACAGATATAGAAAACAAACTTATGGTTACCAAAGGGGAAAGGGGGGAGAGGGATAAATTAGGAGTTTGGGATTAACAGATACACACTACTATATGTAACATAGATAACCAACAAGGACCTACTGTATAGCATAGGGAACTATACTTAATATTTTGTGATAACTTATAAGGGAAAAAAATCTGAAAAAGAATGTATATGTATGTATATGTATAACTGAATCACTTTGCTGTACACATGAAACTAACACAACATTGTAAATCAACTATACGTTAAAAAAATTGTCATAAACCCTAATTCATTTATGGATAAAACAGGAAACTTGCAAAGGGTAGGGAAGCAAACCCTTGTAAACCCTATTCACATATCACTTCCAATGCAACCCGTCATCTTCGTGAGGGGTCTCACACGGGGTCTCCTCTGTGTCTCAAAGCAGTGTATTGTTGCATGTTGAACCAGGCGACAAGGACTTCAGCTTTCAAATGCTCATGTTTCAAGAGTCATTATGTCCCTGGAAATTTTCTGACTGATCAATTTATAACACTCTCACTATAAAATACTGAATTCTTGTTCACCCAGTTTCAAGCACTTTTTGAGTAGCTACCATGCTTCTGGTACTGTGTTTGGAGTGTAGGCTACAAAATGAATTAAAAACAAAATCCTAATCTGCAAGGAGTTCATAAACTGTGGCGGAAACACACATATTCATTCATTTCTTCCTACAACAATCATTTACTGAGTGCCTACTGTCTGCTAGACCCTGGGAGTGCAGATTATGTAGGCGGTAAACCTGATAGTAACTGTAGACTCCTCTTTCTTGATGGTTTGGAGGTAATGTAGCAGAGTGCACAGCTTTGAGTCAGACAGCTCTGCTGCTTTTTTGTTGTGTGACACCGAGACAAGTTACTTATCCTCTCCTATTCTCAGTTTCCTCATCCATAAAATGAGAAAAATAATAGCACTTCATTTATGAGTTGTTTTGAGGATTCAGTGCAGTAGTATAAAGATATTACCATGTCTTCTTTATAAGTATGATAAGTAACTGTTAGCCATTGTTATTATCACAACTGAAAGTTTGGGGACGACAGAAGAAGTATGATTAGGTGCACTCTGAGGGGTTTCTCAGAGATGCCTTGTAGTTTGGGTCTTCATTGAGGAGTAGAAGATAAGCATTTCTTGAGCATGATATAACAAGAAGGGCAGGTACTGGGATTCATGTGATAAAAGATATAACTCCATAACCCCTGCCTAGCCCTCAAATTGCTCTTGGGAGGGGAGGGGGCAGAGAAGTAAACCTGCAGTTATAACAGCGTGACAAATGCTGTGTTAGGGATACGCTAGGACGTTTGGGGAATTTGGAAGAGGGTGACCTCACTTAGGTGGGGTGGGTGTTGGTGGTGGGAGCGAGGTATTAAGAAATGACTTTCTGGAGAGATGACATTTGACCATGTGTCTTGAACAAGTGGAGTAGAGGTAAGAAGGGCTTTCCAGAAGATGAAAGGGCTTTTGAAAAGACAAAGTGTTTTGTCTTTAGGGACTTCAAAATCCAGGTGTATATGGGGCATGAGGACGATGGGGCTGGAGAAGTAGGCAGGACCACCTCAAGGGGCATCTGGGATGTCACGCTAAGAAATTCAGCCATCATTTGGGGGCTATGGATAGTCGTGGTTTAATTTTAGCAAGATCATCCTGGTAGTAATACGGCATGTGTATTGGGGTGGGGAGTGAATCAGGCAGGAAGTTATTGCTGTTATCTTAGTAAGAAATGAGGAAAGTCTAAAACTAAGGTGTTAGTGGGGGACAGAGAGGTGGGGACACTAAAAAATTTAGGAAGTTTCATGGATAGATTTCAGGAATCAAAGAAGAGAGTGGGAAGTCTATTTGTAACTGAGCAAGACCCTATGGGGCCTTCCTAGAACAAACCACACCTACCCCAACGTCCTCTGCCTGCCTCTTGTCTGTAAAAAAACTTTAGCCTCCTAGGCCTTCCCCGAGTTGCAAAGAGTAAATTTAATCAGAGAAGTGAGAAAATGCAGAAAGAAAGAAAAGCAGTCAAGCAAGACAAAATAATAATAGTCTAGCCATTAAACAAAGTCAAGGACTTTTAGTTCCTCCTCAAGGGCTATAGATAATATTCTGAGCCATAGTCTTTGAGCTGTTTTGCAGCTACTGAAACCCCCATCAGGTGGGAGAAGTTAACTGTAGGCTGCCCACAAGCACATAAACCCCAGACCAGTCGGGAGCAGAAGGCTGATGATGTTGACTCCCGATTACCAATCAGAAGAGTGTCCACAAGCTGATCACACACCCCACAACGCCCCTCCCTCACTCTGTCTTTAAAAACTTTTCCCTGAAAGCCTTTAGAGAGTTCGGACCTTTTAAGCACTAGCTACCTGGACTCCTTACTTGACGCCTTGCAGTAAATGCTGCACTTTCCTTCACCACGACCCTGTGTCAGTAGATTGACTGCTGCACGCAGGCAAGGGGACCCAAGGTTGGTTTGGTAACATATTGGCTCCCATGTTTTTTGACTTGGGCAACTCAGTGAGTGACAGCCATTCCCCTAAATAGGAAATACCTGGGAAGAAGTATATTGGTGGTAGTGGGGTGCAGTAATGATGATGGCGGAATGAAGGTAGTGAGGTGACCTTCATAAAAGTGGAGATTGAGAATGATGCCCTGAGTGATATCCAATGGAGACATCTGGTAGGCAGTAGGTAGATAAGTTTGCAGTTTGGGAGAGAGATCTGTGCAGGAGATCTAGATTTTTTTCATCATTAGCATGTAAATCATAGTTGAATCTATAGTTTTAATGAAGTTATTCAGGGAAAATTTAGAGTGAGAACAACAGGCAGGGATCTGAAGCTGTAATTCTGGAAACATCCATATGAACAGGTCAGGAAGAGAAAGAGGATTCTTCCCCAAAGAGATGGAGAAGGAACAGCTGGGGAAACAGGAAAAAGAAAAAAACAGGAAGAAGCTATATGATGAAAACTAGAGGAAGACAGAGTTTCAAGAAAAGGAAATCCTCAACAGCCGTTTGGTGTTTTCAATCTTTGAAATTTTAGCCATTCTGATGGATGTGAAGTGGTATTTCTTTGAGGGTTTAATTTGCATTTCTCTAAGGAATAATGATACACCTTTTCAGATGCTTACATTTGCATATCTTCAGTTGTTAAGTGTCTGCTCAAGACATTTGCACATTTTTGTTTGATAGATATATGAAGAATATATATTGAGGGAAACTGATGTTTATTGGCACATTAAATGTTGAAGGCAATGGATATTTACTGACACATTCTACGTAGGCTTACAACTGAACCCTTTATGCATCTGTCAATGGAAAACTGAATGACCCTGAAATACGGAAAAAAAATCGTGCATATATGATGTCAGATAACTGTAAATAACTTTAAATTATATAAAACCAAAAATCTAAAAATTAAATAATTTTAAATTCATAAAATAAACTTAAATAACTTTAAATTACACTTGATCCATTATGTTTATTACACGTCAAGCTCTTTGAAGGTGAGATTGTGACTTCTCCATGGACTAAGGGAGAGATCTCTATGGTTGAAGGCAAAGTGAAAACCCACGTCACTGATTCAGTTCGCCTAGGATTGAGCTAGAAACCAAACCAGTACCGTGCATGCTAAGGTGAGGTTTCTGTTTCTGTACTTAGCAGTAGATGCTGTCAGATACACAGAACATTCAGACACATGGACTATTTGGGGGACCACATGTGGGAGCATAAGCATTGTGTGTGAAGGGCTGCGTGCAAGAGTCCGCTTGGGCATTTGACTGCCAGCGTCGTGGTGGGTATCTCGTTTTCAGCCCTATCCCTGGCTCATAGCTATAGTACTTTTCAGGGCCTCTATCTCATTCTTGGGTTTTCGTTATTTATTTTTTAAGCAGATGTCGGGAACCCATTTCGGACCCACTGTGTCAGTCTCTGTGTGGGTGGTGCCAGGCTGCACCTTTTTGAAAATGAGCTTCTAGGTGATGGTGAGTACACCTTCCTGGTGTACCTCTGGCCCATCATCACAGGCACGCCTGAATGATTTAAAGCCCTCGGGCAGGCCAATCTCCAATTAGGAATCGATGGAGTTGGTATAGATACGACATTAACGTTTAACGAGGGCCTCTTTTCCTCTTAACAAAAGTAAGGGGCAGAAGCGAGAGTATCAGATCCGAGGCAGCTCTGGTGAGACCTGCCCAAAGCTCGCCTAGTGGGACTAGGGCGGGGCTGCAAGCCCCCTACCTGCGGGCGCGCGCCCGGGCCCACCGTGCACGCGCACGCACTAGCGCACGCCGGCGCCTTCCCGTGGGCGCTCGGGGTCGGCGGCGGGCGGGGCAAATGGAGTGGGTGCTGGCGGATGCACTGCTCTCGCAGAGCCGGGACCCCCGGGTCCTGCTTGGGGCGCTGTGCTGCGAGGAGGCGTCCGCGGAGCGCGTGGAGACGCTGCGCTTTCTTCTGCAGCGACTGGAGGACGAGGAGGCGCGCGGCGGCGGCGGCGCGGGCGCGCTCCCGGAGGCGGCGCGCGAGGTCGCCGCCGGGTACCTGGTGCCGCTGCTGCGGGGCCTGCGCGGGCGTCCAGTGGGCGGCGCGGACACCGGCCCAGCGGCCCGCCAGCGCCGGCGCGTGATGAGAGCGGCGGGCGCGGCCCTGCACTCGTGCGCCCGCCTCGCCGGGGGCCCGCATTTGGCGGCCGCGCTGGCCGAGGAGGCGCTGCGCGACCTGCTCGCCGCGGGCCCCGCGCCCGGCCTCGAGGGGGCCGTCGAGGCGGCCGTGGAGGTGCTGGCGGCCGTGGGGCCCTGCCTGCGGCCCCGCGAGGACGCGCCGCTGCTGGAGCGGGTGGCGCGGGCCGCCCTCGCCCTGGCGCTAGGGGGGGACGAGGCGGGGCCCGCCGAGGGTGCGGCGGCGCTGGTGGCCGGGCGGCTGCTGCCGGCCCTGGGCCGGTGCGGCGGGGCGGCGCTGCGGGCCGTGTGGGGCGGCCTGGTCGCCCCCGGGGCGCCCGAGGGGCCGGGCCGCGTCGGGCCGAAGCTGCTGGTGCTGAGCGCCCTGGCGGAGAAGCTGCTGCCCGAGCCCGGCGCGGAGCGCGCCACGGCGGCGCGCGACGCGGGCCCGGACGCCCGGCGCTGCTGGCGCTTCTGGAGGACGGTGCAGGCGGGGCTGACCCGGGCCGAGGACGCCCTGACGCGCAAGCGGGCGCGCTACCTGCTGCAGCGGGCGGTGGAGGTGTCGGCGGAGTTGGGGGCCGACTGCGCGTGCGCCCCCCAGGAAGGAACCGGTACTTGCTTCTTTGCCCCCGGGCCCATCCCTACTTGGCTTTATTGGGAGGGAGGCCCCCTGCTTCCGACAGTCAGCTCCTGGGGTCGTCTCCGAGATACGTACTGAATTGGGTTATTCTCATGGTCCCCATAAAACCTGAAAAACCTTGGGAACCTCATGTCGAGGGTGTTTTCTGAACTGACACAGATCACTGCAGTCGAGAAGAGTCTGCATCTCCTCACCTTTCTGACTCAGAGCAGGTGGAATACTGCATCCGTGGAATCATTTAGGAACGAGCCCAGGCAGGATTTTACAGACCAAATTTGCACTATATCGTGGTAGGTCCGTTCTAACAGAAGAGTTAGCGCCCATCAAATTGAAAGGAAAATTATTTTGCCTTTCACTGAGCGAAAATTATTGAAAGGAAAAAGTTATTTTTCCTTTCCTTTTCACAATTCACTGAGCGATGAATTGAGTCTCGAGAGTTAGTTTCCATGACACAATTCTATCACATTCTTTTGAAATTTCCCTTGGTAGTTCTCTTAGCAGGATTTATTAATATTTGTTAAGCATATGGGCCTTAAGTCGACCTTTGGAGAGTATTTTTTTGAAATTGATTTAGTTGAATGAGGTTTTAATTTTTTTACATTTTGAGCCTGTGCTTCCTACCACTTTATTGCAGAACAAGAGTAGATGAAATAGCAAGGCCTCCCTTCAATTTGGTATGTTCTTATTGATTGATTTGTTCACTGAAATTATGTGAAAGTACACTTGTCATCTTAAATTAATTCTGAGCTATCAAAGTCAAAAATGGATTGACTGATTCAAAACTGCCTCAATAGATAGAAAATGTCTACTTTTTCAACTGGAGCTGCCTACTTATTTATACTGGTAAAGGATTTTTGTTTGGCTGAAGTTGTGAGTAGATTAGATTTTTATATAAGCTTAAAACATCAGGTAGTAAATATTTTAACAGTCCACAAGTTGGTGATCATCCAATGAGAGTTGTCACTGGAAAACATTTTTTAAATTACCAAAGTTAAACACTCATTTATTTTAAAGAGTCAGTCATTCTGCAGTTTTAAAGATAAGCAGTGGTCTTATGCTTGTGCCCCCCCCATTTCCTTCATTTCAGAGGGCAGCCACTTTTACCTCCTTTAGCTGATTATTTTGGTATTTACCCCCATATCTTGAAATGATCTAGTAATGTCATAAAGTCCAATGTCATAGTTGTAATTTTGGTTAAATGTGAGTTCAACAAAATTATGACTATGAAAATACTGTTCACAGGTGAGCTATGTATATATGATAGGTTTTTTTTTTTTTCCCTTCCTGCAGGTTTTTCCTAGAGTAATGTCATTTATGTTTGGTTGTCTCCATACTTATCACTCATTCAGCCCCAGATTCTTAGTTAATTGTCTAAATCTTTCCTGTACAAAGTCAGATATCAGGCATTATAAATTTTCCTGAAGAAGTGTCTCCTAGAGTCCTCTTACAAGCTCGGTCTGGTGCACAGCTGGCATTCTTAGATCTGCCTTCACTGTCATCTGGGGGATTCCCTTCACCTGATTCTTTGTTGGAGCTCTTGTTTCCTGGAGTTCATCCTCTTTTTTGGTTGACTCATTTGTTTTGGTGTAGTGTGTTTTCTAATAGTTCCCTGAGATAAAATTTTTTAAGACCTTGCATATCTGATCATCAAAGGATCCTTTATGTCTGATATGTTTTCATTGCTCTCATTTCTGTCACTTTTTTATAGTTCCCATCTCCTGAAAATCCCCAACTGTTCATGCATGTTGTCTACCTTTTCCATTAGATCCTTTAACATATCATAGTTATGTACAAGTTCTGTACTTGGACCATATCTGAGTTTGGTTTTGTTTGCTGTTTTATCTCTTGGCAATGGGATCACTTTTTTCAGCAGAGACTGAAATATTTATGCCTTTGAGATAGGCACTCCTCTCTGTTAGACTATTTGGGTTGAGTCACTCTGGTGAGCTGGCTTTGGATTTTGTTGGTGGTGGATTGTTGCCTCCTAATGTTTAGTGTGAAGCCTATAAGGTTTTTCTCAGTGTTCTAGTTTTTCTCAAGCCCTCGATGCCGACTCCACGGATGGAGAGCTTCCTCCATGCCTTTGTCCTTCCCTCAAGGGTAGACTGCTGATGTTTGTTACCTGGTGCAAAGCTTGAGATGGGGAAGGAGGGAACTTTTCATTTCTCCTACAACAGCCTCTCCTTAGGCCCCATGTGCCCGATCCTCAGGGTTCAAACTTTTTAGCCATCTCTGCTCCCTCTCCAGTGGCACATAACCTCTGCCTCCCACTTAATGAAGGGTTACGAGTTTCCTTAACTTCTCCTGTGGCGGCTGCATTCTGCTTGTATCTGTGGTGGGTCTTGGGTGCTGATATTCTGCCCTTCCTCCACAGCAGCAGACCTGCTTCATATGAGTGCCGGACACATAAGAGGCTTTTCTCGTGTCAGTGCAGGGTCGAGGGGAGAGCAAGTTTTTAGCCATCCCCAGGGGCAGCCAACTTTGCCTGGTATGAGAGCAAGGACAAGGGTGGGATTGTGGGAGGGTTTCCTCCGGGGGCCGACAGCTTTGGCCTCCTGTCAGGGAAGGGTCCAGGGTGCAGGCAGGCGTCTTTAGTTGACCACCACCTTGTACTCCTGCAGGGCATGGATGGGCTGCCCTTTCATGCCTCGGTGGGCCCTGCATGCCCACGCCTCCAGGGTCCCCTCCCTTGCCCACAGTCTTTCTTGAACACATGGGGGAGGCCTTGAGGAAAAGAGCTGGTGAGTGGGTGTGGACTCCCTTGGGGTTCCCAGAGTTTCTAAGTTGTCCACACTTGGCCTTTAAAAACTTGCCAATTTTTATTTTATTTTTTAACTGCAGTTCGTGTGTCCTGTTTTATTCTTGGAGAGGCTTTTTGCCCTTTGGAATTCAGAGAGCAATGCAACCTCAGCTCTCTGATGGACCCCCCAAAAGTTTAGGGTTTGGTTGATAATCCAGCCTCTTTCTTCTCTTTGTTGGTGTGGCAGTAATGTTTTCTTGTGGCTTTCTTGGAAGCCAAGACCAAGCGTATCTAGACACTTTTATTTTGCCCTCACATTCAACTGATGGTTTGATTGGGGTGGAACTCTGGCTTGGAAAACATTTCTGTTCAAAATTTTAAAGGCATCCATCTGATGTCTTAGGAGCTCGAGCTTCCATTGTTACTGTTGAGAAGTCTGAAACAATTTGAATCGTGTTTATTAGTGTGTGATCTGTTTCTTCTCCATGGATGATTATAGAGACTGTGTCCCCAGCTTTCTGCCATTTCAGTTTTGAGGGCCTGTTTACATCCTGGTGTAGGGCACTCGGGCCTATTCAATCTGGAAATCATGTCCTTCGGTTCTGAGAACTGCTCTTGTATTGCTTTGATTTCCTCCCTTCCTTTTTTGCTTTCTGTTCTCTTTTTGGTTATTGAACCTCCTGGACTGGCCTTTAACAAATCTCTTCTCTCCTGTTTTCTGTGGTTTTGTCTTTTTGCTCCACTTCCTGGGTGATTTCCTCAACTTTATTTCCAGTCCTTTCTTTGAGTTTCTTCTTTTTGCTATCAGATTTTTATTCTCATGAGATCTTTTTTGTTCTTGGAGTGCCCCCTTTTTAATAGTATCCTGTGTTTATATCATAACTACACTATCTTATCTTCCTTTAAAATATTAGTGAAAGTTTTTTCTTTTTTAGGTTTTCTTTTTCCTGTGTAGTTTTGTTTTCTCCAGATTTCCTTGTTTATTTGTTTTGGTCTTGATCTTTAGTGTAGAGGTTTCCCTAGATGTCTCGTGAGCCTTAGACACCTGCTTATATGTAAGAATGTGGGACGAAAAGTCAAGTTTAAAGCTCTAAACACATGAGTGGTGCTTGTTGACTGTGCACTTCGCTGTAAGGTGATCTGGCCAGGGCATTTTGTTAGGTAATCTCTGGTGAAAGTATTTTCAGGTCTTTCCTCTTGGGGTGGCCACACGCCATGGAGAAGGTCCTCTGGGACCTGAGAGGCCAAGACAGTGATGGGGGCAGGTGGAAGGGGGTCTCAGCATCCAGGGTGCATACATGTTCACTTCCCATTTTCATGTGGCACTCACCCTGACCTCAGCCGTGTCCAGTGCCCCTCAATCTGGAGACCCACTCTTTTACCTTCCCCAGAGAATAAATCCCAGTCTTTTTCCTGTTCAGAACACAGGAAAGGGCATCTGGGGATGTGTTTCTTAAACACATTAAACAAATCCTGTTTAGTTTAGCCTTGATTTTCACCTCTACTTACTGAAGTATTTTTTGCTGCCAATTCCTTAGGCTTGGGGGGATTTTGTAGTGTGAATCAGACTTTTTTCTTTGCTTTCCTTGTGCCAACTTAATAGTCACTTTTCTTGATTCTGCTTGCTTTTCATCTGATTTGTGGATCCTAATTTCATTGCTGTTGTCTGCTCCCCTGTTTTCTCCATTCTTGGGTTTTTGCCTTTGAAAAATCTCTTACTGTTATAGTGAGATTCTTAGGGAGAGAAAGTAGAGTACATGTGTTCAAATCTGTCACCCTTACCCAGAGTTCCAAGGTAGTAACCTTAATTTTTTTTGAAAAAACCTCCATTTGAGATTCTTGTTTGCCCAAGCCTCCTACGTAGGCTCTAATCCAGGGGCACCCTCCATTGTTAGAGAAAACAACATTTGGTAATAGTAGCATAATTTTAAGAACTGTTATCATTTAGAAGCTTATGAAATTTTGTAATCTAGGAACTAAATCTAGGAACTAATTTTCTTTTTAAACCGTATCAGGCCCAAGTCTGTTTTGGTGGTCTGAGAAGAAAAAAGATGAGCTTCTAAAGTTTTGGGAAAACTATATTTTAATTATGGAAACTCTTGAAGGAAATCAGGTAAGTGTTTTCATATTTTAACAAATCCTATGTAGATGCAGTTTTGGGGTTTTTTCCCCCAAACATTCTGTAAAAGCAATACAAAAAGGCCAACTTGGATATAGCATAATGGAGTCCAAGCGTACTTTTTTTTCTGGCATAGGTGCAATTTAAGATTGAATATAAACTCAGGAAATTAAAGAATACTTTCAGTTGACTTAAGTTATCATTCAAAGAATTCAGTCTTATTTGATCTTCCCTTGACATTTACTTCTGAAATGTTTACCAGTTTTTAGTTTCTTGATGTTATGAATAATCTCCTAAGAAATACACACTAAGGGAAATGTTACTTAAAGTCTGAGGTAAATTGTTATTAAGTAAATAATGACCCTATAATGGCCCTTTGATTTTGTAGATTTCCTTCCTCCCTTCCCTCCTCCCTTCCCTCCTCCCTTCCCTCCTCCCTCCCACCCTCGTCCCTCCCCCTCCTCCCTCCCCCCTCGTCCCTTCCTCCTCTCTCCCTCCCTTGTCCTTCCCTCCTCCCTCCTGCCCTCCTCCCTCCCCCTCCCTCCCCCTCTCTCCCTCCCTCGTCCCTTCCTCATCTCTCCCTCCCTTGTCCTTCCCTCCTCCCTCCCACCCTCCTCCCTCCCCTCCCTCCCTCCCTCCCTCCCTCTCTTCCTCCCTTCCTCTCTCGCTTACATCTTTGCATTCTTGGTCCTGAGAATGGAAACTTGAAAAACCATTTGCAGTTGACTTTGAGTTCATTTTTGTAGGATCTTAGAGTTTTTAAGTTGAGAAGAATCTCTTAAGATTACCTACTCTAGTGCAGTGTTCTCAAACTTTAACTGGAATCACCCAGATGGCTTATGAAAGTGTCCGGCCCACAGAGTTTCTGATTCAGTAGGTCTGTGGTGGGGCCTGAGAATTCAGATATTTTACATGTTCCTAGGAGATCCATAAGCTGCCATCTGGGCACCACACTTGGAGAACCCCTGTTGTAGGGGTTCCCAGTCCGTAGCTGCAGGGCCCGCCATCGTGGAGCCACTGGGAGGTGTCAGTCCAGATGCATTGTTTGTGGACTAAAATAATTACTCATATGTACTAAATATATGTCGATACAAGGATGAGCAATAAAGGAAAAGCATTTCTAAACACATATAAACTGTTATGGTTTTCCTGAATCAGTATATCCTCAAGACCCTCACTATTTAGAAACTGTGATTTACCTTTAGTTTGTAAGGGTATGTAAATTAGATGCTGGTATCTGTAGCAGAGTCTAAGAACGAAGAGCATTGAACTCTGAACTGACTCTACTTCTAAATGTGTGGCCTTGAACAACGTGAGTAACTAGAGAAAGCATTGCAGTATTTTTTCCTCTTTGTAATATATTGGTATACAGGCCCTGCCTATTTTCCAGGGTGGTGAGGAGGAACAGAGTGACTGTTGTATAAATAGATGAAAAGTCTTTTGAGTTTTGAACGGTGAATTTTCATTTCCTGTGGCTTTTTGCTTTTGTTTTTTCAGATACATGTTATAAAGCCAGTTTTACCAAAGCTAAACAATCTGTTTGAATATGCAGTGTCAGAGGAAAATGGTAACAGTTACTTTTATTTCGCTTTTTTATAACACTTATGGTTTTTCCCCTTAATTTTATAATTAACTTTTATTCATTGTAGAGCATGTTATAGGAATATATGAATTTACTGCTACCAAGAGACAGCTGCTAACATTCCAGATACATACCTTGTGGATTGATTGTTGATAATGTTTTTTTCTCACTCAGCAGTATAACCAAATGCATTCACCTATGTCCTTAAATAGTCTTTGAGAATTTAATTTTAAATGGCTGCAGAGTTTTCTATAATTTAGAGGTATGGTAATTTATAAACTTCTGATTATAGAAAATTTCAGACATTCACGGAAGGGGAAGAGTTTGTATGATGAGCCCCACCACCCAGCTTTAGCAGTGATCAACTTGTGCCAGTCTCTGTCTTACATCATATGTGGCCTCTCCTGCTCCCTCCCCATCAAATGATTTTGAAGCACATTCCTAGACAGCATATCATTTCATCTGTAATTTTTTTCAGTATATATCCTTAAAAGATAAGGACTCTTTGGTAATGTTTTGATCATGGTGTATTATTCATTTTTAATAAGAGCTCTTTGGTATTATATATTTTAAGTGCTTTCCATCCTTATTCTCTTAATATATCTATTTCATTGTTAGAGTTATTTTCTTGAGGTTTTAGCTATTGTTCTGTAGGTTGGACTTCTTAGGAAGAGAAAATTCCAAGATGCTATTTTAAATATGGTTTTTAAGTCCTTTATCAGTTCTATATTATGAGAGCTTTTTAGGAGAAATAAAATGAAGCTGGAGCTTCCTAAAATTATTTTATGAAATTAAGTTTAGATCAACGAGACAGCTAAATGCAAGCTAATGGTGTTTTGTATTCATATGAATGATAAAATGCTACATTATCATGTTTGCACATGAGAAATAACCTGGGTAAATGGGTTTTAGTGCCTACTTTAGATAATTACAACTTTAATAGTTTGACCCCTTAGGAATTGAGCTTTATTCAGCTGATTGCTATGGTTGTTTTCTGATACACTGGGATTTTTCACAGACCATAAGAATCTGTAGTCCCACCTGGGTCTAGAATTTAATTGAATCCTGTTGTGACTTCACTTATGCATTTACTATTAAAATGAGTCTCTTATTACCACGTTTTGCCCACAGCTCTTGGCAAACCAAATCAAATAGCAGTGACAGATTTTGAAAAATCACCACTGCCAAAGGATTGAACAAGCATCTTGGTGTAAATTACAAAAAAAAAAAAAAAAAAAGGACTGATTTATTTATAGAATGCCATGAGTTAAAAATGCTGAGGTTTTTTCTAATAGTGTTAAAGGATATTTCAAAAAAGTTAAAGTATGTCCAAGGTACATACTCCATTTTTTGTTTCTCACTCATTTGTATATTTACTTAGTAGATGTTTATTTAGTGTCCAATACATGCTAAGCGCTGGGATAAAGTGGTGAGACAGATGTACTGTTTTTCACTTGATTTTTGTCTGTTTTCCAGGAAAAAATAGCTTTGATTATAAGTTCTAGACAGGCAACAAACAAGAGGCAGAAATGGAGTTATCTAGTGAGTGAGGCCACACCTTGGAGAGGGCAGCTAGGAAAGACCTGCCTGAAGAGTGACACGGAAGTTGAGGAGACAGCTCTGGGTGCAGAAGCCCTGAGATGGGAACAGCTCAGTGGGGTGGAGGACCAGACCAGTCAGCCACAGCACAGTGGCGTGGGAAGGCGGGGTAAGGTTGGAGTAGTTGTCAGAAGCAGTTCATGCCTCGCTTGTTTTTTAGTCTGAGTTTTGAGAAGCCACACAGGGGTTTTAAATAGAGCAGGGACAGTTTCAGGTTTCTGTATGAAAAATGGATTGAAGTAAGGTGAGAGAAGAATTGGTTGAAATCACCCCAAACCTAAAGTTTCAACTTGCATGGGGTCATATTTAATTTTTGTACGCTGTAGCCGCTATGACATTCGCTTGCAGTCTTTCTAAATGAATCTCTCTGAAAATGGAATACCAAATACTGAAGTTATTTTGGTTATTCAGTAATTAAACACCCTCAGATGCGATTAAAAAGAGACTCACTTTTGTGGTGTTGTAATGAAGTTAATGTGTTTATTTTTGAATATATAGTCTACATGGGGCAACATAATGTGAGACTCTTAAGTCAACATTTGGTGTTTATTTCCACAGGATGTTGGCTCTTTCACCCATCCTGGCATCTGTGTATTTATAAAAGAATGTTTGAAAGTGAAAATAAAATCCTGACCAAAGAAGGCGTTACCCATTTTTTGGAGCTGTATGAAACAAGGGTTCTTCCATTTTCAGCAGAATTTTCTGAGGTAATGACAGCCTTTCTCTTTCCTTTTTCCCTTTGTCAAGAGATGAGGGGCGAAGGTGTTTGTTTTATCCTATGTGATCTTCAAAAATATATACTAGGGCTTGAAAATCGCAAGTAACATTTTAGAGATTTGCATACAACAAATCCTATTTCTCTAAACTTAGCTATCGTACTGGGAGAACGCTTTCTGTAATGTAGTTTGTCGATAGGCTGCCTGCATCATTACCAGTGGTTCTTTGGTATCAATATTCTGAACAAAAGTCAGCAGCATGAAAACTGGTATAGAAGCGTGTTAGTGATACTGTTTCCACAGTTCTGAATCACTGAATTATCACTCTTTGTTTAGTGATGCTACACCCCCAGTTCTGAGTCAATGAATTACTGTCTACTGTACCTGAGCAGAGGTTGCCTTTAGAGCTATATTATTAGCATCTGTGCTTCCATTTATCAGAAATCACACAAAGCAAAGAGATTGTGAAAACTACAGCTGTGATTTAAAGTTTTATATTATGGTGCCACATGAGTCAGGTGAACACTGACGTAGGTATAGTAATTTACCTCTCGTTTAGAGGTAACTGAAGTAAACGTTCCTAATTGTCCAACTACATGTATAGTGTTTTAATATGCATCATTTTTCTACATTCTCCTAGCCTTCTTGCACTTCCTGGAAGCTTGCTTTTGTCTAGTGATATTTTTGAAGATATACTTTTCCCCCTTTGTCTTCCAGGAATAGGGGCTTGAATTTTCTCTTGAGTATCTTTTTGTTTTTCCTTTGTTACTACCTTTATTTTCCACCATGTGTCCCTTCTTTGGATTCTTTTCTTCCTTCTTAGCACAACATGTACTCTCCTCTCAGTATTCCATATGTTTTTATCAGGTGGGAAAATTCGGTATTTATTTTGTCGTTCTGGTGGAATTAAGGTATCCTCCAAGACTATCATACACCAACCTACAGCATGAGAGATCAGCTTTGCTTGTAACAACTCTTCTGGTGCCCTGTGTAGGATGTGCAGTTACAGCAAGCTGACTGTTGAAAATTACAGTTACAACTTAACATCAAATACTTTTTTCCTTTTTTTTTTTAGTTTATTATTGGGCCATTAATGGATGCACTTTCAGAGAGCTCTCTATACAGCAGGTAAACAAACATTGTTATTTAGCAGCAATGCAGTTATATGTATTTGGTATATAAATTCAATGTGATTATGAAATATGACCAGATTGTTTAATGAATTTGGTACATAAATATACGTTGCCTTGTAGATATTCAGCTTTTTCTAACCATGGCATCCCTTCTGTGTTTGTTATTCTTCTTGCCTTTCTTCCAGTAGTTGCATCAGGTGCTTCTCTTTTTCTTTTCTTTCCTACTTTTAACCCATCCCTTCTTGGGCTTTTGGGAAGGATATCTTACACAGCTACTTCTTTTCCCTTACTCCTGATTTCTTCCCTCTTGGAAATTGTAGTGGCTTTGGCTAACCAACACTTGACACTTTTTTTTTTCCTTTTTCTTTTAACTTTTGATCTTGACTTATAGAAAAGTTGTGAGAATAATACAAAGAATTCTCATTTATCTTTTATCCACATTCCCTAAATGATACTGTTTAACCATATTTGCTTAATCGTCGTCTCTCTCCCTGTGTGTGTGTATGTATGTGTGTGTGTATACCTCTGTTTCTTAGCTCTGTCTGCTGAGCAGACTTACCATCTATATTTCAGTGTCTGTCTGTCTGTGCATCCATCCATATTAAAAACCATCAGTTCACACCAGCACATCCATTTCTAGTCTACTACCACAGGGTTCATTCTAACTTTCCCCTTTCCATATCTGATGGTGGAGGCCATTCTCCGTGACATATTGCTTATTTGACACCATTACCCTTTGTCAAGGTTGATACTGGGAAGAGTTTGCCAGTATTGTGCCTTTTCCTCATTTTTTGAGCATTACCTGTACTCTTGAATTATATCTTCAAAAATTTCCCTTGCTTTTGAAATTATGTTGTCTAATTTTGAAAACTAAGTTTATTTATACTTGCAAGTCTTTTGTTTGGTATATCTCTAATAGAAAAAAACTCTCACCACCAACTTCTTTAAAATTTTTAAGTTAGTCTGTGCTAAGTTATATTAATATTTAGTCCTATTTAATATCGAAAGAGCATAGCAATGCTAGATTTGCCAATTATTTTTGATTTTCAAATAATCATTACTGTTGAATAGTTTTCTGAAGCAATTAGACGACTGGAAAGCAGTAAAACCAACTTGGTGCTTTCTGAGAGTTGACAAACACATTTATTACGAAATGCCTTCAGTTCCCTAGCACCCTAATGTGTTCAATTAACAGATAATGTCCCTGGCCGAAGCATATAGCAAAAGAAAAAAATGTGACTTTAGTAGATGTTAACAATTAAATGCTCTTGCAAAAGTTACTTATTACTAACATATGTCTTTCTGTGAATGTTATTTCTTTTATTTAATACTTAAAGATTTAAAATCATTGGATTAGGTGTTGGGAACAATAAAATATAATTTTAAATTATCATTTTTAGACTTTTTTTAAAACGATACTATTTGGCAAGATTCATGTATGTGTGTCAGAGAAAGTATCATAAAAAAGAAATCCATGCCTGCTTAGTATAGCACATTACTAACTCACGTCTGTTTTCCTAGAAGATCCCTGATGTTTTTATCAGAAGGATCCTCAAGATTTTACTGAAAAATAAAATGCAGGTTTAGAAGAAGATGGTTTTATTGTTTTATTGTTGAAAGACATTTGGGCCATATTCCATTTAGTTTCAGTATACTTATTTGTAAATAGATTTAAAATATTTGTTTTTTTTCCCCTTTGTCTGTAGGTCCCCAGGCCAGCTGATAGGAAGTGGTTCTCCATTGGGATTGAAATTACAGAAGTTCTTAGTCACTTACATTTCTCTTCTTCCAGAAGAAATAAAGAGTATGTGTCAGCAAAGAGTTTCTTTTTATTAGCTTAAATTTTTAGTATGTTGGTTGTAAGCACCAACCTATGACTATTATAATCAGTATTATCAAAATAGTTCCTTTTTCCAGAATATGCAAATTTTGTCAGAATTATACACACGTCCATTGAAACTGAGTACACAATTTTACTTTTGTATATAACATGATACCAGTATTGGTATCCGTAGCATGGAAGCAGTTTTGGAATGTGTGCTGCAGTTTGCTGTGCTTTCCAATTGTCTCTATTCAGTTTCAAAAATTAGCGAAAAAATAGGTCGAAGAAAGAAAGAACCTGGGCTTAGGAAAAAGTTATAAACAGAATATCTATTGTGGCAAAGTTGTCCCTTTATAGATATTGACTCAGAAAGATAAGAAAGAAAAAAATGCTTTTTGTAAGACCTTGTATCCTAGAAATATCCCACTTCTTCAGGTTGGAGATGTATTTTTCTTTCTGATGAGCTATGTTGGTAAGCAAAGCACAAAACCAGTGTTATTTTTGCTTGAGTAGCAGGGCCCACTCTTCTTTCCGAGTCTTTTTTTCATTCTGGGCTTTGTGACTTAGAAAGTGACCCTGGCTATGAAATATATATACTTTTTCTTTTGTATTTAATCTGTATATAGGGTGAACGATGACCAGTGGCACTGTGTATTGAAAAGTCAGGGAAGAAAGAGAAAAGATGGTCACCTGTATATCACAACTTTAGATTTATAGAAAATGGATTGTTTTGATTACTTTTTTAAAAAGTTAAACTGGAGAAGATAACTGTCAGAGCCATTCTTTAGTTTGCTAGAATTTGGAAGTTTACAGTCTGGGGATTAATTTGCCGACCACATTGGCACATCTCACGTCCACAGCTCAGTGTGAGTGACACGACGGTGATCAGTGCCCCCTAGAGTTTGAGCGCCTAGAGTTTGTGGCCGTGTGACCCTGTCAGTGTGGTGAGTGAATAAGCAATAGAGGCTTGGCTGTTGCCATCCTCCTTGTGTCATGAGAGAGCTATGAGGCAGAAGATGGGAACTTAATTAGTCCAACAGGAGGGAGGGCAGGTAGAATGTTTATTTACAGTTTTTACTTTGTAGTTTTTTCTGTCAACAATATCCTAAGCATATCTAGTTCTGGGCTAGGCACTTTGGGAGATATAAAATACATGTAATACCCTTTCAGGAGCGCCCAGGGATTTCTTAAAAGTCATTCTAAGTGATGATCTGAGGAAACAGACATTTTTATTAACTACATGACTTGAAGATCCTTAAGATATCACATATTAGCAGAGAAAGCGGGATAGAGCACCATCCTTTTGTATCTCAAAATACTTAAATTAATTACAGTGATTAGGTCCAGGGTAGGTACGAAATAACCTGTGAGAAAGATCTAATATTACTGTTTGCAGATACCAGAGGCCAGCTACCATTGGTACTTCTTATCCTGTGTTTCTTTAATATCTCCAACAGATGAATGGTTTCCAACAGTAAAAAATTTACCTTTTACCTTAACTATTAAATATATAGCTACATGGTTGTCAGAATTTCTACAATACACTAGAATACTTACCTTACTAAAAAGGAATGAAATTGAAATGACATTGATTTTTTTTTTTTTGTTCCCAACAGCTTTATTGAGATATAATTCACACACCGTAAAATTCACCCTTTTAAATTGTTCAGTTCAGTGGTTTTTAGTATATTCACAAAGTTATACAACTATCACCACTAATTCCAGAATATTTTCATCATCCCCAGAAGAAACTCCTTGCCCATAAGTAATCAAGTCTCATTTTCCTTTCCCCTGGCTCCTGTCAGCCACTAATTTACTTTCTGTCTCTCTAGATTTGCCTCTTCTAAACATTTCATATAAATGGAATCATATAATATGTGGCCTTTTATTTTATGTCTGGCTTCTTTTGCTTAGCATAATGTTTTTAAGATTCACCTATGTTGTAACATTTATCAATATTCCATTCCTTTTTGTAGCTGAATAATATTCCACTGTGTAGATACTTCACATTCTGTTTATCCATTCATCAGTTGATAGATGTTTGGATTGTTTCCACTTTTAACTATTATGAATAACTCCTATGAATATTCACATACAGGTTTTTATATGAATGTAATCTTTCACTTCTCTTAATTGTATACCTAGGAGTAGAATTATTAGGTCAAATAGTAACTCTATGTTTAACTTTTAAAGGAGCCACCAAACTGTTTTCCACACTGGCTGCACCATTTTACATTTCCACCAAGAATGTCTGAGAGTGCATGTCTCCACATCCTTGTTAACACTTGTTATTGTCTGTCCTTTTGACTATAGCCATCCTAATGGGTGTGAAGTTGTATCTCATTATGGTTTTTGATTTGCATCTCCCTACATAAAGTCCGATGATGTTGAGCATCTTTTCATGTGCTTGTTGGCAACAATGACGTCTTAAAACTTTTTCTTTCAGGTAGTTTCCTGTTAAAGTTTATTCAAAAGATGACAAGCCGACATTGGTGTGCTATTCCCATTTTGTTTCTATGTAAGGCTTTGGCAAATATCCCAAGATGTAAAGCCCTGGGTATAGAAGGGCTTCTTGCCCTGAGGTAATGTACTCTGAGTATGTTCACATATATGTGTCGTACCTTTCCATTAGTAAATTTTGTTTTTCCTTCTGCTTTAATCCATAGTGAGTGGTTTTAGTTAATATTGGCATCAGGATTTTTCGCTCTTAATTTTATACAATAAAAAAGTAAAAAAATTTATTCATATAGTTGAACTTATTTTGTTTTATGAATTACTAATTTAAATATATGCCATAATACATACTATTGGATTATGGTCACTTTAAAAATAAGGCCAGTAAGTTGTTTTTATTACATTGATATGTAGGAAACTAGAGATAAAATAACAAATATTAATATTGATTACAAAGTATTTCAAAAAAATGTAAAATTCTTACTTTGAAATTGTCTTTTTTTCTTTAATAAATTTATTTATTTATTTATTTTTGGCTGCGTTAGGTCTTAGGTCTTCATTGCTTAGGTCTTCATTGCTGCACACGGGCTTTCTCTAGTTGCGGCGAGCAGGGGCTACTCTTTTTTGCGGTGCGTGGGCTTCTCATTGCGGTGGCTTCTCTTGCTGCGGCGCGTGGATTCTAGGCACGTGACCTTCAGTAGTTGTGGCACGCAGGCTCAGTAGTTGTGGCACGCAGGCTCAGTAGTTGTGGCTCGCGGGCTCTAGAGCACAGGCTCAGCAGTTGTGGCGCACGGGCTTAGTTGCTCCGCGGCATGTGGGATATTCCCGGACCAGGGATTGAACCCGTGTCCCCTGCATTGGCAGGCGGATTCTTAACCACTGCACCACCAGGGAAGTCCTTATCTTGTTGTTTTTAAAAGAAGATTTGTTTCATATTAAAATTGAGCTCCACTAGAGGCCTTAATTATTTAATGGCTTTGAAATTCTCCTGGCAGTGACTGCGTTAGAAAGTATAGATATATTAAGTTGTCAGTTATTACAAACTATCAGAATTGTCCTGAGACCATGGAAGTGCATGTGTTTTCTCCAATGTCAGGGACGTTCTTCAGTGCACCATGATCACACATCAGATCCTGCTGCGAGGGGCAGCGCAGTGCTATCTCCTTCAGACGGCCATGAATCTGGTAGACGTGGTGAGTTTATCTTTCTTCCTAATGTTAACTCCAGTTTCCTAGTCTTTCTTGGTGAGCGGGTGTTCATAAAAGAGTTAACACAGCAGGCCTGTGATGCTGTCGTTAGAAAGCCCTGCTTATAAGGTTGGCCCCGGGCTGGCATCTGGGAACTTGGATTTCAGGAGGGTTCCCACCATCCTACCTACTGTGCCTGCAGTACTCATACAAACAGTGTGGTCTCTACTGAACACCTGCTTTCCTTCCCGGGGTCTGGAATTGTAGGTGCGATGCAGGGGGTGTCTGTGTGACCAGCTCCCAGTAAAAACCCTGGGTGCTGGGTCTCTAAGGAGCTCCCCTGGTAGGCATTTTACACGTCGGCGGGGTAGCTGGGTGACCGTACCGGGAGAGGACTCTTGGAAGCTTTCACCTGGTTTCCTCTGTATTTTTTGTGCACGTCTTCCAGGAAATTGACATTCAAGGAAAACCTTTATTCTATGTTTTTCACAGAGCTCCAGTAACACTACTGCTGAGAACAGGGGTCAGCAAACTTTTTTGTGAAGGGCTGGATTAGTATATATTTTAGGCTTTTTGAGTCATACGGTCTCTGTCACAACTACTCAAGAGCAGCCATAGACCGTTTATAAACAAATGGGCAGGGCTGTGTTCCAGTAAAACTTTACTTACAAAACAGGCTGTGAGTGGTTTTGCCGACCCCCAACTTAGAGCAAGGTATCTTAACTGAAGATGCGTAACCTTCAGGGAATGAAAAGACCCGGGTGGTTTTCTTAAGGCGGGGTCATTTTTGCGGCGTTGAGAAGTAAGATTCACTTTTAAGTAATCAGTAATTTCTTATAGGCTGTTTCTGTTTTTGCTTTTAGATCTGTGACTGTTTTACCTCTAAGATAGCAACCTCGATTTTAAGGAAACTAGATTTATAAAGTGATCTTTCATTTTCTATAATGGTCGTATATAATTGCATATAATTGCGCGTTTGTAATCAATGTCTTCCTATTAAAAGTTGAATAATGTTTTCTTTTTAAAAAGTAGCTTTCGATTTGCCTAACAGTATTCTACTGTAAGTAGTCTGCTAGACTGCTTTTGCAGTGATTTTGATTCAGTGATGTTTGATTCAAACATTTTTAAATGAGTAATTTTTTAAAACTGCCCTGCCCCCCCCCCAGGAGAAAGTGTCCCTCTCTGATGTCTCATCTCTTGTCATGTCAGTGAGACAAGAGGAGTCCTTCGGACGAGGAACTTCATTGTGGACAGAGGTGAGCCTGAAAATAATTTACTGATAAGGTCTTTGAAAACTTTGTGAAAAATTGTTATATAATTGAATTCATTACTAGCCTTTTATGTAAAATATGATTGCTTTGCTATCTAGCACCAGAGGTTTTTAAAACTTGTTTATTTGCTTTGAGTGGATGTAACCAGTAACGCTGCTGAGGTTCCTATGGAGAAATGGGGGGGGCAGGAAGGATCTGGAATAGAGAAGGACCGGTTTGGGGGGGGCAGTGTTAGTGGGCAGATCCCGATTCTGGATGAGATGTACTGGGAGTAACGACGTTAGACTCAAAACCAGTAACACAACCCTCCTATTTGTCGTCTTCTGTCGGTTCTTGGCACTTTCATCTACTCAGGCTCCCCAGCCTGACGTGTAGGTGATCCATAATTCTTCCCAACTTTTTGCATCTCATTCACCATGAAACCATAAGTGTCTTGCCTTCTTCTCCAGCCGCCGCTCGTGGAGACCTTCCCCTGCGCTGACTGCTTTCTCACCGAGCCCTCTCTGCTCACCCCACGTGCGGGGCCGTGAGGTCCTGCTGTGGTCCGAGGGGCTGCCCTTCTCTGCGGGTTCCTCAGTCGTCCGTGCCCTCCTCCTTTTTGTTTTAAACTGTGGGACTCAATCCATACTGCTGGTAGCTCTTATCCAGAATCCTAATCTGTGTCCTCTCTAGATTATATATTTTTTGAGGGCAGGAACCTTTTTTTGTTTTAAATTTTGTCTTTCTCCAGTGCCTAAGAGATCACTGAGGCTAGAGATGTGATTATTTCCTTTAGAAAGCAATTCCAGCTAGGTACGCCTGGAGAGAAACAAGAGAAATCAGCTTGGATTATGTTAAAATAATTCAGGCGTAAAATAATGAGGGCATAGAGTAAGGTAATGGCAGATAATAAAATGGCAGGTAATTTTTTTGTTGAAAAAATCCACCTGTAAGTGGACCTGCACAGTGTAAACCCGTGTTGTTAAGGATCAACTGTATTTTTTTTTTAACATCTTTATTGGAGTATAATTGCTTTACAATGTTGTATTAGTTTCTGCTGTATAACAAAGTGAATCAGCTGTATGCATACGTATATCCCCATATACCCTCCTTCTTGTGTCTCCTTCCCACCCTCCCTATCCCACCCCTCTAGGTGGTCACAAAGCACCAAGCTGATCTCCCTGTGCTATGCGGCTGCTTCCCACTAGCTATCTATTTTACATTTGGTAGTGTATATATGTCAGTGTTACTCTCTCACTTCGTCCTAGCTTACCCTTCCCCCTCCCCGTGTCCTCGAGTCCATTCTCTACATCTGCATCTTTATTCCTGTCCTGCCCCTAGGTTCATCAGAACCATGTTTTTTAGATTCCATATATATGTGTTAGCATATGGTATTTGTTTTTTTCTTTCTGACTTACTTCACTCTCTATGACGGACTCTGGGTCCATCCACCTCACTATAAATAACTCAGTTCCTTTTTTTTTATGGCTGAGTAATATTCCATTGTATATATGTGCCACATGTTCTTTATCCATTCATCTGTCGATGGACACTTAGGTTGCTTCCATGTCCTGGCTATTGTATATAGTGCTGCAATGAACACTGTGGTACATGACTCTTTGAATTATGGTTTTCTCAGGGTATATGCCCAGTAGTGGGATTGCTGGGTTGTATGGTAATTCTATTTTTAGTTTTTTAAGGAACCTGCATACCGTTCTCCATAGTGGCTGTATCAATTTACATTCCCACCAACAGTGCAGTGGGTTCCCTTTTCTCCACACCCTCTCCAGCATTTGTTGTTTGTAGATTTTTTGATGATGGCCATTCTGACCGGTGTGAGGTGATACCTCATCATAGTTTTGATTTGCATTTCCCTAATGATGAGTGATGTTGAGCATCTTTTCATGTGTTTGTTGGCAATCTGTATATCTTCTTTGGAGAAATGTCTATTTATGTCTTCTGCCCATTTTTGGATTGGGTTGTTTATTTTTTTGATATTGAGCTGCATGAGCTGCTTGTATATTAATCCTTTGTCAGTTGCTTTGATTGCAAATATTTTCTCCCATTCTGAGGGTTGTCTTTTCATCTTGTTTATGGTTTCCTTTGCTGTGCAAAAGCTTTTAAGTTTCATTTGGTCCCATTTGTTTATTTTTGTTTCTATTTCCATTTCTCTAGGAGGTGGGTCAAAAAGGATCTTGCTGTGATGTATGTCACAGAGTGTTCTGCCTATGTTTTCCTCTAAGAGTTTTAAAGTGTCTGGCCTTACATTTGTGTGTGTGTGTTTTTTTAAACCTAACTCTTTTTGTTTGTTTGTTTTTGGTTGTGTTGGATCTTCGTTGCTGCGCGTGGGCTTTCTCTAGTTGCGTCAAGAGGGAGCTACTCTTTGTTGTGGTGAGCGGGCTTCTCATTGTGGTGGCTTCTCTTATTGCGGATCACGGGCTCTAGGTGCCCGGGCTTCAGTGGTTGTGGCTTGCGGGCTCTAGAGCGCAGGATCAATAGTTGTGGCACACAGGCTTAGTTGCTCTGCGGCATGTGGGATCTTCCCAGACCAGGGATCGAACCCGTGTCCCCTGCATTGGCAGGCGGATTCTTAACCACTGCACCACCAGGGAAGTCCTGGCCTTACATTTGGATCAACTGTATTTTAAAATGCACATATCATAGAAAATAAACTTGCAAGGAGGGTAGGAACTTTCATTATAACTTAGATCTCAAATTCTACGTTCTCTCATAAATAAATCCTTGTTTTAGTGTATGAAGCTGGAATAAATTTTAATTTAAGACTGTAATTTGTTTTGCATAATGAGTTATTTTTCGTAGAGATGTTCGTTAGAACACCTTATCAAAATGTGCATTTTATATTAGGTCCTTTAAAAATTCTTGCCTGTTAATGAAGTTTATAAGTTCTTTGAAGAGGTTAGAAAACACACACACACACACACACGTATGTGTATATACACACATACATGCGAACACTTTTCTGTCTGAGCTATCTGTGGAACTCAATCATGACAATAAATGTTCTGTTACTTTGTTGTGTTCAGTCCTTTAAATTCAGTTTATTGTGGAGGAAAGAAAATTGGCTTAGGGAAGTTAGAAACCCTTTGTTCAGTTAAGCTTTTAAAATAAGTAATAACTGTTTTCTTTTCTAGCTCTGTGATTGGCTGCGTGTCAATGAAAGCTGTTTTAGGCGACCCTCAACTTGTAGCTCCATTGGACTTCAGGAGACATCCTCTTTAAATGCTTATGTAAAGAACCTAGTCCAAGAGTATATTAAGTCACCTGCCTGGGAAGGTAAGTCTGAAATCATTTTTATGGACTGATATATCCAAAACATTTTCAAAGAGCTTTTTAGTAGTTTTTCAGATGGAGATTCAGGCTTAACCAAATATATGCCAATTTATGGATGTCAGACTTGTATTTCAGCCAAATAATGTGAATAAACAGAATGTAAAAATACTGTTTCCTAACTTGTACTTTATCTGTTCGAGAACTTGAGATTTTAAACTATTTTAAACGTTTTAAGACGTTGCCTGGGTAGGACTCGGACACAAATACATTTATTAATTTATTCTACAATTACTGAATCTTTGTTGGCTCCATCTGCCGATGTGTTTTTGGAGCCTCGGTAGTGGAAATATTTGTAGATAAATCTGTTCATCTTTTGTTTGTTTTCAAAGCATTACATTTAGTGTGAACTGATTATGACAAGTAATTTTAGAGAAAAATTATGTTTGTTAGTTTCTTCTTTTTACCAGATACTTAGCAAAGATCAATGTTGCATCTTCTTTAGGGAAATGTGTTAAGACTGCGTGAGAGAACAACCATTAGCAGATTCATTAATTAGGTTTCATTTTACGTTTCTAATGCTTCCTCATCATTAAAGTCATTAGTGATAATTGGGGTAAATTGCATCTTTGAATTTAACATGTCTTAAATTTCCTAGCTTTGTCTCAGACCAAGTCGTTTTCATCTCCCGATTTCTCTAATCTGATCATGGAATAGGTCTTAAATGATTAGATAATTATCCTTCCAAAATACATGAGTTTATCTGTTTGTTCTTCTTAGAACATTTCTCTTTTATGTTTTATTCTCTGTGTTGTCTAGTAAATTTTCTGTACTGTTATTTGCGAGATTCTTTTCTTAGGCCTATAAAAGTAAATAAATTTTAGTCCCTACTACAGTAAACATAGATTCAACTCCCTGAAGTATCTATAGAACTTGTCTTATAATTCAGTGCATAACAGCATCAGGTCTGATTAAATAATTCAAAATTGGATAAAATAAGATCTTTAGAGTTTCTTCCTTAACATTTCTAGAACTTAAAACATACTGTTTATATAATATGCTATTTTAAGTTTTTAAAAAATTGATCTCAAGTGCAAAGGAGATGTGTGTGTGTGTGTGTAATATTTTTGACTCTTAATGCCCTTGGCTAAGTGCCTTTATAAAATTTTAGTTTAGTTATCAATTACTGGGCAGTTTTCAGAACAAGGTAATAAATTCCAAAGCAAACATTATTTAACTTGAGTTTTTGAGCATAAAATACATATAACATTCAATTTTGTTTTTATATAAAGACTCATCAGCTCAAACGTTTTTGATCAGATTCTACACCTAAAGTAGCTTTTTTCTTTGGGTTTGACATGGTCAGTACAGATAGATTTTACACTAATTATTCAGCAACCATAAATCAAGTGTTTTCTAAGTGCCAGACACTGGAGTTACAGAAATAAAAGATATGTCCCCCACCCTCAGAGAGAGCATGGTCTAGCAAGGGAGTTGATAAGTAAGCAGATAATCTTAGCGCAATGCCTTGAAAGCCATAGGCACTGGGATGGGGAACCCGGGTGAGCAATACTGATCCAGAACAGGTAGACCTGTGGGGGTCAGGAGAGGTCACCAGATGAGGTGACAGCTAACGAGTGGATAGAAATTAAGGTGGAAAGGGAGAAGGCGTATCCTGCAAGGCTTGGATGAACTTGCATCCAGGGAACTGAAAGTAGGTAGGCATCCATCTGTTTCTGTCTGTCTATAGCATGGAGCCCAGGTAGGAATGGTTAAGAGATAAGGATGGATATATGTTAGGTAGATATATATGTACCATACCATATATGTGATATATAGCAAAACAAAGCAACAACAACTAAACCACACAAAACCAGCATCATCAACAAGCAAAAATGTTGGAGAGCTTTCAGAGAAGGCTTTCTGAAATAGAGAAAGTGAGATATAGTTTGGAAGCAGCAATAAAAGCTTGTCAAAACTTGGACATGTTAAGATCAACCAAAAAGTGAAATATATTTGAAGAAATTTATACTTAAATTAGAGTCCATCAGAAAGGACATTTTGAGTAAAGATTTTGTAGTTAAATGATGTGCCTACTTAAAATGTAACCAAGCTGAAGATACGTAATAATCCCAAAGTAGTATGCTGCAGCTGTGTAACAAATTTTAGAAACAGCTTTACTGAGGTATGATTGGCATACATTAAATTGCACATATTTAAACTATTTAGTGTAATGGGTTTGACCTCTGTGTATGCTCACGAAACCATCAGGATAACAAGATAATGAACACGTCCATCACCCCCCGAAGTGTTTTCACACCTCTTTGTATTATAATCCCCGTCTCCCACTTCTGCCTGTCTCTCTCCATCCCCAGACCAACCCTGGTATGCTTTCTGACACTGTAGATTACTTTGCATTTTCTAGAATTACACTCAGTTTTTAGAATTCGTGGTAGCAAGATTTGAGTGATAATTTAGGGGTAAATTAAGGTGATTGAAGATAGCCAGTGACCTTTTGTTTCTTTAAGACCATTGTTGCTTACTTTCACTTTTCTAGCCTTAGAGAGATAAAGGGGGGAGCGTGTATAAAGGATTCTCTGCCAGTGGTTCTCCGAGAAGGATTTCCAGACAGGCAACATCACCATCACCTGGAAACATTTTAGAAATGTGAATTCTCAAACTCTATCCCACACCTGCTGAATCAGAAACTCTGAGTGTAGGGCTCACCCTCTGGGTTTTAACAAGCCCTCTGGGGGACTTCTAATACATGCTGAGGTTTGCGACCCACTGTTCTGTAGTCTGGATTTCCCTAGTGTGGTGGTAGAGGACTTGGCAGAAATCTCTGCAGGAGTGTCCTCCACGGCGCAGGTCAGGCACTCTAATGTTATCAGCCTGGTCCTGTGGCTCTCCTTGAAATAAGAAATCATTAAAAATCCACTAAACTTCTGATTTATAACCTTCCCTTTCAGTATCCGAAGTGAAAAATTGTTTAGGACTTCAAAAAGTGGCATTGTGATTGGAAACATTTCATTCTCACATAGCACCCCTACCTGACCCCTGCCTCCTACAAGGTCAAAAGGTATCTGATTATATGATTGCTAGAAATTATAGGCAACTGAATACTGAATTGGCATTTGATTTCATTTTAGTTTTCATTAATGAGTTTTTATATGTAAATGTGGGATATAAAGCTAATGTGAGTAAAAATGTTTCAGAGAAGAAGTTTCAATAATTCACTTTTATAAACACCTATCAACTTAACCTATTTTGGAGAGCACCAACTTTTAGATTTTCTAAAAAATACAGATTTCTTACTGATAACTAAATGATATTTATAACATTTTAAAGAATAAAGTTTATCCTTTTGTTGCATTATTAAACTAAGTTACCCTCCATACAAGTATGTTTTTAGTGTTGTCTGTCTTCTGTACTATTCTAACAAATCTGTATCAAAATATATTAAATTACTCCCCAAATATATTAGAATATTTTAAAATATGTTTTAAGTATCTGAACTGCTGGGCTGGAAAACTAGACCCCTTAACTAAATTTTTCTTGGGAGTTGAGATGAAGAGTATAATCTTACAATAGAATGAAAATGAAATGTTCTATCTATGATTTATTTTACTTTAACTGGCTTTCAGTGATAGGTAAATAATTTTATCAGTTAACCAAGTTCTGTCTTCCAAAAGTTGTTCTAGGAACTCTGCATATATTATTTAATTTTTATAATAAACCCAAGGAAAGTCATAGGTTTATTTAGTTTGATTTCATAGAAGATGACCTAAGCTTTCTGAGAGAACATTCGGCTGTCCCAGACTCCCACAGCTAACAAACAGTAGCACTGGGGTTTGAACACAGGTCTAAGAAGCAAAGCCTTTGTGTCTGTATCCATTCCATCCCCTTTCTGGTTCCATTTTAGGGAACTCTCACCTCTCAACTGAGATGCCAGAATTGCCTCTTAACCGGTCACCTTGCATCTACTCTTGCTTCCTCTAAAATCTCTTTTCCACATTGTACCTAGAGAAATCTTTTTAAAATACAAACTTTGATCTTACACATGTCTCCTCCACTTCATTATACACATTCACTTTGACCTTTAGTGTCTTCCTCTTGCCTTTGGGATGAAGACAGAAACCCGTTACATGCCTACGAAATCCCTGGTCTCTCCCGCCTGGTCCTGTAACTTCATCTTTGGTGCTCCCCCCTATTGTGTACCCCAGCCCTTTCCTGGAATATGGTGTGCTCTCCCCTGCTGGAGGCCCTTGACATGTACTTCCTTCCGCCTGGAAAGGTCATGTCTCCCTTCACCTACCTCATTCTTTCCCAGCTTTTATACCCAGCTCAACTGTCATTGCTTCAGAGTGACTTTGTCTTACTTCCCAGTATACACTCTCCTTGCACCATTTAGAGCACTCACTACGGTTATCATTTTACATTTCTCTGCATATTCTTTGATATCTCTTTTCTCCTGCACGGTAAATATCGTGAGGACAGGAACCATTGTGTCTGCAGCACTGAGGCCAGTGCATGGCATGTAGTCGGCACGCAGAGATGTCTTTGTGTTCACAGTTAAGTATGTAACAATGAGCTGTGCTGTGGGGTGTTCTACTATATTTCTTCTCAGCTGTATTTCTCTAATACGGATAAAACATAATCATTTAGCTGTGTTATTTTTGAAACATCATCTTGGAAGAATTTTGTTAATGCTTTGCAAACCTTAACTATTGTTATTTAAGGAGGAGAAAACTGCTGTATGCCTGATTGGCTTGAAGCCAAGCTTGTTGCTATGATGGTCTTGCTGGCCATAGATGTGGAAGGAATGAAGAGTCAGTATAGGTAAGTGTTTCTAAACTTGAAAAGAAAACTTTCTTTAAAAAAGGCTAATCAGATTTATGGTACATATTCAGACTTTTAAATGATTGGTATGGAATTGATCACAGTGTATTAAAGGAAAGAACTAGAACATTGGCAGTATACTTTTAAAATGTTTAAAATTAACAATAAGTTCATAGGATTAGAGGTTTAAACTAGAGAAGGTCAAAAAAAAAAAACTATATACACGAATCACAGGTTTTGTGTAAGAATATTAGAAGAATGGGTTGTAAGGTCCTAGCATAAGATTAGGTAAAGACATTTACTAGATTTTACCCTTTTGTAAAATGTGTTATTTTTTAAAAGGTAATAAAGATAAAACAATCTCATTTATATTTTGAGAAACGTGAGCAGATTGTCACCAGATTATAATTGTTGCAAAAAGCAGCTTCATTAGGTAGTGTATTTATTTGCATGATAATACAGTTAATTTGATTAACATCAAATCTCTTTTCTTGACAATGTTTTAGTACTAAAGTTAGTGATAACAGTTTTTCACAAATCTTTAGTTCTTTATATATTTTTTTGTTAACATGTCTCATTTCCTTGACTGGCATATATTTGTTTTGTTTTTTGGTTTTTTGAAATATGGAAGCGGGGTCTCAACATTTTAATTTGCCAGTAAATTGGATATAGGATTTCATTCATACTGTGCCCAGAGTTGAGAACATGTGTTGCTCCCTGTGCCTTCTTCTCCAGTGAATCGCTGAACTCACTGAAAAAGCACAAACAGAAAGGTCCATCCTAATAGGTTCTAGGTGTTTGGATCATCCCTAAGAGTAGTTCTGTCCAATGGAATCATTAGCTAACCAGTTCCACGACTGTAGATGGAAAACAATTTCTTTATGCTTTTGAAATGCTTGATTTGGGCGTGTCTTTTAATGTCTAGTGAAAAGCGGAGGACACAGAATGTATTAAGGATATTCTTAGATCCTCTCCTGGATGCCCTTGTGAAGTTTGGTACAAATGCCTACATGCCCTTGCTGAAAACTGACAGATGCCTGCAGTTGCTGTTGAAGTTACTGCACACTTGCTTGTTGAAAGGTTCCAGTACCCAAGATGGTGAGGATCATTAGTTTCTGTTGGTGTTTTGCTGGATATATCGTTGGTACTCAGAATGAGAGGAAATTCCTGACCTTTTAACTTCATGCATTCAACAAATATTTACTGAGTATCTCCTGGTGGTGCTGGGGATGCAGAGGCAAAGTAGCAAACTGCCCTCACCAAGCTGACATTTTAATGTTTACATTTGTTGCTCACTGTTGATTTTAGAATGTGATTTCATTTGCTTTTGCTTTTTTTTTCCCCAATGGGCTCTCACTGATTTCCAGACTATTGAAAATGATCACTATTTCATACATGTTTTAAGCCAAGATCCATTTCTAATTGCCACTGTGCTGCTGGATGTTGCAGAAAGTAAACTAAAGCATGAGAATAGCAATAATTTTATAATTATTTGTTTTTAAATATGTTCACCCCTCAGCACCTCTAAGTAGAAAATACTTCATCCAGGAAGTACAGTGGTGGTAATGGAAGCATTGAGCACTTTCTTCGTTCCTTAAGCTAAGATTTATGTAAAACAGTAGTTGAAAACCCATGGACATCAGATATGAGAATATCGATGGGTAAGCCTTGATTCCCAATATTTCTGACCAGTTTCATTTGGAATTTTAGAAATTTTCTATTTAGAAAAGAGTATTCTAGAGAAGCATTGGTATTAGGTTAAACCTGAGGATAATATGAAAGTTTAGATTTTAATATAGGCTTGTGAAATATTAAAGCTTGTTTCCAAGTTCTGGTATTTTTGGTAATGGTAGCAGAACCGAATGCTGTACACATAACAGTAACTTTTTATAAGACTTCTAACTCCTTTAAGGGCATAAATTTGGGTTCATTTGACATGTCTTGACTGTTGAAAGCACTAGACTCAGTGCCTTCAAGTGCAGGACTGGGTTACGGGTACCTTTTGGGAAATTGTGGTGATATTTGATACACACAAGAACGTGTGATGGTTATATGTCATTATGATGCATAATAATTAAACAAACACCCATGAACGCACCACCATGGCATTTGTTGCTAAGAATGAATTTACCTATGACTCCTCAATCCCTGCCTTTTGCCTCCTTATTTTGACTTTTATCTGTATCACTTCCATGCACTTAAAAAATAGTTTTACCACATAAATCGATACTCCTCAGCAATATGTTGTCTCATTTTCCTGCTTTTGAGCTTTATAGAAATGTTACTTTACTGTAAGAAGTCTTCTGTAACTTTTTCACTTAGCAGGTTTCTAAGAATCATCCATGCATGTCCTTTCTTACACTTCTGCATTTTCCCTGTTGTGTTACCTTCCATTGTGTGATGACACCACAGTTACGCGTTCTTCTATTGCTGGACACTGGATTGCATTTCGTCTACTACTATTATGTACAGTGCTGCCTTGAACACTTGTCTACGTGTCTCTTCTAGGCCTGTGTCTCTCCAGGGCACGTGCGTGCCCCTGGGGCCAAAGTGACTGGTTCTTAGAGTATGTGCATATTCAGCTTTTAAGATAATGCAAAATTGTTTTTCTAAGTAGTTGTGTACACATTTTATGTTCTCATCTGCAGAATGTAAGTTCCCATTGCTCCTCATGCATCTCTCATTATACTACAAGTAAGAGCCAAAGAAATCAGTGTGTAATTTTGATAGTAGTTGATTTCCAGATAACTGGTAAACCATAATAAGCTTAATTAACTTTATGTTTTTTTAATTGAAGTATAGTTGTTCACACTGTTGTGTTAATTTCTGCTGTACGGTAAAGTGATTCAGTTATACATATATTTACTTTTTGTTAATATTCTTTTCCATTATGGTTTATCATAGGATATTGAATATAGTTCTCTGTGCTATACAGTAGGACCTTGTTGTTTATCCGTTCTATATATAATAGCTTACATCTGCTAATTTAGATCTATTTAACTAGCTTTAAATAGATCTAAATCCTGAAAGGATTTCTTTGATGGGGGAAGAGGAAAATAGTTTTTCCGTTTTATAAATGAGTAAATAATCTAGGATTAACTAATAGTACAAGGGTCAATGAACACATAATGGTAAAGTCAGAAATAACTAGGTACAGTCAGCCGTCTGTATTTATGAATTCAACCAACCATGGACTGAAAATATTCAGGGGAAAGATTCCAGAAAGTTCCAAAAAGCAAAACTTGAATTTGCCGTGCTCCAGCAACTATTTACATTGTATTTACAGCTATTTATATAGTATATACAAGGATACTTGGCTAAGCCTGGGTCTGCTGCGGAAGGGAAGACGTGTAAAATTAAAACATACTCCTGGGAAATGCAAACACCTTTTCACCTACTTATGAGCAATAATGGCTTACGTGGGAAAACCCATTTTACTTAAAACTCCCCCAAAGATGTCCTAAAATGTTCAAAATAAACTAAAGCCTAATTCATAACTTTGGTTAAATGGTCTCTGCTGCTTCTGTCAGCTTAAAGCTCTAAATAAATGATGTTCCAGTGGTTATTTTTTTTAATTCAGAATAACTGTACAATGTTTATTTTAATATTTGAGGAAACGTACTTACAGTTACACTATAACTCTCCCTTTGTTGCATTGGATTATATGGGTCAAAGTAACTGGCCTAATCACACTTCTTCTGTCCTAACTACTTGCTGAATGTGTCACAATATCCACATATAATATATTGGGTTGGCCAAAAATTTCGTTCGGTTTTTGCCATACCATCTTATGGAAAAACCGAAACGAACTTTTGGCCAACCCAATATATATGGATATATCCACATATAATATCCACATGTAATCCTTGTTGCTGTCACTTTTTTCCTGAGTTGCTTTTGTTTTCTGGCCTTGATCTTTTGTGTCTCTTTGAACTTTTCTTCCTCAGGTAGCTTTTATTTTTTAAAAATTGTGGTAAAATATACATAACAAAATTTACACTTTAACCGTTTTTTTTTCTTTAACATCATTATTGGAGTATAATTGCTTTACGGTGTTGTGTTAGTTTCTGCTGTATAACAAAGTGAATCAGCTGTATGCATATGTATATCCCCATATTCCCTCCCTCTTGCTTCTTCCTCTGACCCTCCTTATCCCACCCCCTAGGTGGTAGCGCAGCACTGAGCTGATCTCCCTGTGCTGTGCAGCTGCTTCCTACTAACTATCTGTTTTACATTTGGTAGTGTATATATGTCAATGTTACTCTCTCACTTCGTCCCAGCTTACCCTTCCCCCTCCCCGTGTCCTCAAGCCCATTCTCTACATCTCCATCTTTATTCCTGTCCTGCCCCTAGGTTCATCAGAACCATTTTTTTTTTTTTAGATTCCATCTATATGTATTAGCATACAATATTTGTTTTTCTCTTTCTGACTTATTTCACTCTCTATGACAGACTCTAGGTCCATCCACCTCACTACAAATAACTCAATTTCGTTTCCTTTTATGGCTGAGTAATATTCCATTGTATATATGTGCCACATCTTCTTTACCCATTCATCTGTCGATGGACACTTAGGTTGCTTCCATGTCCTGGATATTGTAAATAGTGCTGCAATGAACATTGTGGTACATGACTCTTTTTGAATTATGGTTTTCTCAGGGTATATGCCCAGTAGTGGGATTGCTGGGTCATATGGTAGTTCTATTTTTAATTTTTAAGGGACCTCCATACTGTTCTCCATAGTGGCTGTATCAATTTACATTCCCACCAACAGTGCAAGAGGGTTCCGTTTTCTCCATACCCTCTCCAGCATTTATTGTTTGTAGATTTTTTGATGATGGCCATTCTGACTGGTATGAGGTGATAACCTCATTGTAGTTTTGATTTGCATTTCTCTAATGATTAGTGATGTTGAGCATCTTTTCATGTGTTTGTTGGCAATCTGTGTATCTTCTCTGGAGGAATGTCTGTTTAGGTCTTCTGCTCATTTTTGGATTGGGTTGTTTGTTTTTTTGTTATTGAGCTGCATGAGTTGCTTGTATATTTTGGAGATTAATCCTTTGTCAGTTGCTTCATTTGAAAATATTTTCTCCCGTTCTGAGGGTTGTCTTTTCATCTTGTTTATGGTTTCCTTTGCTGTGCAAAAGCTTTTAAGTTTCCTTAGGTCCCATTTGTTTATTTTTGTTTTTATTTCCATTTCTCTAGGAGATGGGTCAAAAAGGATCTTGCTGTGATGTATGTCATAGAGCGTTCTGCCTGTGCTTTCCTCTAAGAGTTTTATAGTGTCTGGCCTTACATTTAGGTCTTTAATCCATTTTGAGTTTATTTTTGTGTATGGTGTTAGGAAGTGTTCTAATCTCATTCTTTTAAATGTAGCTGTCCAGTTTTCCCAGCACCACTTATTGAAGAGGCTGTCTTTTCTCCATTGTATACTCTTGCCTCCTTTATCAAAGATAAGGTGACCATATGTGTGTGGGTTTACCTCTGGGTTTTCTATCCTGTTCCATTGATCTGTATTTCTGTTTTTGTGCCAGTACCATATTATCCTGATTACTGTAGCTTTGTAGTATAGTCTGAAGTCTGGGAGCCTGATTCCTCCAGCTCTGTTTTTCTTTCTCAAGATTGCTTTGGCTATTCAGGGTCTTTTGTGTTTCCATACAAATTGTGCAATTTTTTTGTTTGAGTTCTGTGAAAAATGCCATTGGTATTTTGATAGGGATTGCACTGAATCTGTAGATTGCTTTGGATGGTATAGTCATTTTCACAATGTTGATTCTTCCAATCCAAGAACAGGGTATATCTCTCCATCTGTTTGTGTCATCTTTAATTTTTTTCATCAGTGTTTTATAGTTTTCTGCATACAGGTCTTTTGTCTCCTTAGATAGGTTTATTCCTAGGTATTTTATTCTTTTTGTTGCAGTGGTAAGTGGGAGTGTCTGTACTAGACACGATTAAATTATACACTTTTAATGGGTGAATTGTAAGATGTGATTTATAGCTCAATAATTTATTGACCATATTTATGTGGATCTATTTCTGGATTCTTTTGATCTGTATTTTTATCCCTTTGCCAATGCTGTACTGTTTTGGTTACTGTAGATTTACAGTAAGTCTTTAAATGGGTATTGTGATTCTTTCAAATTTATTCTTCTTTGTCAAAAATATTTCTAGCTATTCTAGCTCCTTTGCCTTTCAATATAAACTTTATAATCAGCTTGTTTGCATTTACCAAAAAAAAACAATCCTGCTGGAATTGATTGGCATTGCATTAAATCTACAGATCAATTTTTTCAGAATTGCTTTCTTTATTATATTGAGACTTTTAATTCATGAATATGGTAAGTCTCTTGATTTATTTAGGCTGTCTTTTATTTCTTTCATCAGAGTTTTTTAGCTTTCAGCATATAGATCCTATGCAGGTTTTGTTAGATTTATATCTTTTGGAGGAAGATTATTGTAAATGATATATTTAAAAATTTTTTGGTTTTCAATTGTGCATTGCTAGTATACAGAAATGTGATTGATTTTTGTGTGTTGACCTTGTATCCTGTAACCTTGCTGAAGCACTTATTAGTGGTAGCAGTTTTTTTAATAGGTCCTTGGGATTTTTTGGTAGACAGTGATGTCATTTGTGAATGAGGACAGTTATATTTCTGGAGTTGTCCATAGTGTTCCCTTATCCTTTAAATGCCTGCAGGATCTGGGGTCTGAAGTAATTCCTTTTTAACTCCTGATAGTGGTAGTGGTAGTACTCTCTCTCTGTCTCTCTAAGACTGGCTAGTGGTTTATCAATTTTATTGACCTTTTCAAAGAACCAACTTTTGGTTTCATTGAATTTTCTCTGTTGATTTTTCTCTTTTCAATTTCATTGATTTCTGGGTTTTTATGTTTACATCTTTGTGCTTGCTTTTGGTTTATTTTGCCTTTTTATTGACATTTAGGTGGAAGCTTAGATTATTGATTTTAGATCTCTCTTCTCTTTTAAAATGACATCTAATGCTATGAATTTTCTTAAGTTTTGTTGTTAACTGCATCCCACAAATTTTGGTATGTTGTATTTTCAGTTAAGAATATTTTCTGATTTTTTTTTTGAGACTTTCTCTTTTACCCGTGAATTATTTGGAAATGTATTTAGAGATTTTCCTGTTGTCTTTCTGTTATTGCTTTTTAATTTAATTCTGTTCTAGTCAAAAGAGCATACTTTGTACAATTTCAACTTTAAAAAAATTGTTAAGGTTTATTTAATGATCTAGGTATGGTTTATTTTGGTGACTATTCCACGTACACTTGAAAAGAGTATGTGTTCTGCTGTTGTTGGGGGGAGTGTTCTATAAATGTCAATTGTATTCAAGAGCTTCATGGTGTTTTTCAGTTTTGTATTCTTGCTGATTTTAGGATTGTTGAACCCAACTATAATTATGGACTTATCTCTTACTCTAGGGATTATGATGTACATACTTTTTACAGTCAGCTTAGAATTAATATTTTACCACTTAAAATTAACATAGAAATGTTACTACCTTATAGGTCCCTTAACCTCCTCTCCCCCATTTATTACAGATATCTTACATTTACTCTTGTTGAAAACCCTACTGGACAATGTTATGTTTTTTTCTGTCAACCATCAGACACATTTTAAAGACTCAAGAGAATGGTCTGTTGTATTTACTAAGATATTTACAGTTTCTTTTGCTCTTTCTTCCCTGACGTTCCATGTTCTCTTGTGGCATTGTATACCGTTTGTTCGAAAAATGTCTTTTAATATTTCTTCTGTAGCAAGTTTCTTGGCAATGAATTCTCATAGTTTCCCTTCATCTGAGAAAGTCTTTATTTTGCCTGCTGAATAATATTTTTGTTGGATATAAAATTCTGGTTTGATAGGTCTTTTCTTTCAGCAATTTAAAAGTGTTCCATTTGCTTCTGGCCTCCATGGTTTCTCAATAGAACTCTGTAGTCATTCACATTGTTTTTCCCCCAGGTAATAAGTTGTTTCTCTGTGCTTTCAAGATTGTTTCTTTGTTTTCGGTTGTCAGCAGTTTGGCTATACCGTGTCAGATTGCATATTTTATTGATTTGTTTTCAAGTTCACCGATTCTTTTCTCTTGCATCTCCTTTCTATTAATCCCATCCAGTGAGTTTTTAAATTTTCAGTTATTGTACTTTCAGTGAAAAAATCTCTGTTTGGTTTTTGTGTATATCTTCTATTTCTTTCCTGAGACTTTTCTGGTTTTCCATTTGTTTTAAGAGTATGTGTTGATTGATTGTTGAAGCATTTTTTAATAGCCGCTTTAAAGTCTTGGTCAGGTTATTCTAATATCACCATCATCTTGGTGATTTCATTTGTAGATTCTTTTCCCATGTGAGATAGGGAATAGCTCACGCTTCACATACCCAGTTATTTTTGATTGTATCCTAGATATTTTGAATATTGTGTTGTGAGACCCTGGATCTTGGTCAGATCCTGTGGACAATGTTGATATTTTTGTGTAGCAGACAGTCAGCCTGGCTTGGTTTAGGCCTCAATTCCTGATGTTCTGGCTTTTGTGGGTGCTGGTTCCACTGTCAGTTTTGTTTTCATGTCCTTTGCAGTGCTATCTTGACCTGTGCCCCATGTGTTCCATCTGGTGGTCAGGCTGGGACCTGTGCACTTGTCTGTTAGTTCCGTTCTGAAAGTCTTTGACGTGCTGAATAGTGTCACATCCAGGCCTAGCAGCTCAGGGGTGAGCCCAGCACTTCATAAGCCACTTGCTGGGGCCATTTTCCTGAGCGCCTCCCTCTCTGGAATCTCCTAAGTACTCACCATCCGGTTCCCTGAGATTCTCCTTTTTCATTCCCTGACCAGAAGGTGGGCGCCCAGTCTGCTGCCCACTTTCTTGACTGCTTCTCCATCTGGGTCCAGTCTGTAGGAAGACAGGAGCAAAGTCACCGCTGTTCAGGGTTACCTCTTTCTGAATCCATCTGCTGCTTTTTGCCTTTCAGAGTCTTCAAATGGCTGTTTCGAATATTCCGTCCAGGTTTTGTAGCTGAATTCAGTGAGAGAGTGCAGTGTGTCTTTGTTGCATCTTATCCAGAACTAAAATGCCTAAATGATTTTTAAGATTAATTGTAGATTTCCCCATGGTATTAATGACTATTGTATTGTTAGAATTCATTTTTGGTAAGTGATTCATGTATATGCTTAACATAGGTGAGCTTTTACTAGACTGTCGGGTGTACTTTGTACCAAATAAACTTATTTCTATCATTTTAGTTGCGCCTACAGATGAGGTGTGTACTCTTCTTCAGAACTTTGTCATGTCTACCACAGAGAGCATTTCGGAATTTATTCTCAGAAGACTTACTATGAAGGAACTAAGTAGTGTAAGTATGTATTGGAGTAACTTTTCAGTGTTTTCACCAATATTTTGAGTGATTACTGACTGGCAGGCACTGTATTAAGTTGAAAATTAACGTGATAGTTTCTCAAAAAGCGGCCTTTGGGAGCAGAAAAAAATATAAGCTTTGGAGTCTCCTAGTTCCAGTTCAGTCTGTATAACTGACCTTGGGAAAGTTGTAGCTTTTCTGAGCCTCAGTTTCCTCATCTGCAAAGTGGAGATAATACATCTGCTTATTAGGGCTTAGAGAATGTCAAATGGTAAAACACATTTGAAGTACTTAGCATATTGAATGCATAATTTGGTCCCAGTATCCGGAGATTCTGACTTGGCAGATGTGGGATGGGATCAGGTATCAGTACACACATATTTTTTAAGCTCTGTACGTGATCCTGAAATGCAGTTAGAGCTGGGAACGATTGATCTGAGGTAAAGAAGGTGCTCTGTGAACGTAGCTATCTTCTCTGTCTCTACTGTCCACACACTTTGTTCTTTCTAGGACATCTGAAAAAAACAAAGTTTTCTCCCTTTCTTCAAGAATATTTTGAAAATATCAATTTTATAGAAATGCCTATTACTAATTTTGGGGGTGTTTGAAATCTCTAGGGACAAATGTTGAAGCAATTACAATCATTAGATTGTCAATAGAGTGAGAAAACATACTTATTTTAACAACTTTTATTAGAATATCCAATTAAGGACATTTGTTTGATAGCTGATAAGCAAGTGTGAAAATATAAAAAGACAAGTTTTATACCGAAAGACTTGAGTTATTGTGATAAGAAGGCAAAGAAAAAATCCTCTGGAGGGGAGAGTGTTTCTCTTTTGCATTTCTCGTAAACAATTGTTAATAGTAGTTTTGCTACACCTACATTTCCAAGAAGGCATTTAATTAAGACGTAACTTTTCTTGTTTTGTTCCAATATCGCTTTATTGTTATCAGTATTACTTTCCCGTTTTATTGTGGACGTTTTCAGACATACACAAAAGTGTAGTGAACCCCCATGTACCCGTTATATAACATAAATGTTTTCGTTTGTTTGGAATTTGAAGCTAAAATTTGCTTTAAAAAGGGAAAGGTTAATGTGATTTTATCCTTCAGATGGAAAGATTTTAAAAAGTAAACTCATTGTATAATAGTTTAAAATTATTTTGAAAAATCCACTCCTTAATACATTAGGTATTAGAATTCCCAATTAAGCACATTTGTTTGGTAGCTTATTAGAGTTTAATAAAAATCTCTTCCCGCATTTTCCTTCCCCTCAGCAGCGTGATGGTCAGTATCTAACAAGTGGCTCTTGGGGGGAAAGCCCTGATTTGTAGTGTTTATCAGTTTCCGTGGTTGATTTCAAGCTACCCGCACGGGGCCGTGAATCAGGGAGAGAAGAACCGTCCCCCTCACTTCACAGAGGAAACAGCAGCCTCGGCCAGCGTCACCCCCGATTCAGACTGCCCTGTGTCTGCCTCACCCACCCCTGAATCCATCCTCCCCGCCTTTCCTCCCTTTACAGGAGAGGAAGGCGGTCTGAATCTCATCCTCTCCCATTTGCTCAGCGACTTTACCCTGTTGATCAGCCTCTCTTTCTCGTATTTCTCACCTCTCCTTTCCTCCTGGATTCTCTCCGTGAGCGTTGAAACAGCTTTAAAGGTCCCTCATCTAACAAGAACCCGCTCAATTCCGCGTTCCTTCTGGTACCCTGTTTCCTTCCCTTTGTGAGCTGGTCTGTAAACAAACCCCTCAGCTCCTCTGAGTAGAAGTGGCTCCTTTGTCCTGCACCTGGCGATGCTTTTCAGACCATGTTTTTCTTGACCCCCTCCGCCCCAGTGGACACTGTTGACGCCTCTGCCTTGAAACGCTGGCGTTTATGACATCATCTTCCTGTTGTTTCCCATCCCTCTGGCCGTTACTCCCAGGAATGTCCATTCTCTGCTTCGTAGCCTTGGAAGTCAGCATTTTTCAGGTTGGCCCGGGCCCCTCCTTTTCTCATTCTCTCCTGTCTAGGGGACCTCATCGGCATCCCCAGCTTTAGTTATGCCAGGGCCCCTCACACTCGTTTCTACCTCAGACTGACCTTCTGAGGTGAGCACCCATTCAGCCAGTTGCCATTTGACAACTCCGGTTGAATTTCCCCCATATACACTATTTAAAACTGAACTCCGTATCGTTCCTGCAGGAGGTTATCCGCCTTCCCCCGCCCCAGGTTCCCTTCTCGGTGGATGTACATGATCCAGCCAGTTTCTTCAAGCCTAAAACTTGGGAATCCTGGCAGCTTTATCCCTCACTCTCACCCCCTGTGTTCAGTCTTGGCACCAAGCCCTGGCATTGTTTCCTTCTCTCTGCATTGTATCCTAGCGCTCGGCAGAGCGCCTGGCATCTAAGCGTTGCTCAGTAAAAACTGATAAACTGATGAATTCTGTGCTTCCTGTGTGCCACGGAAGCCTGAGGGTAGAGTAATTGGCACAGCGATAATAAGCAAGGCTACCATTCAGGGCCAGTCCCTTCAGAATGCTTTCTCTCACTTAATTCTTTCAACAAAAACCCTGTGATGGAGAGATACTACCCTCCCCATTTTACGGGTAAGGAATCTGAGGCCCAAAGAGGTTAGGTCACTTGCAGTAGGTCACAGAGCTGGTGATGATAGAGCTGGACCGAACCCAGTCTGCCTGTGTCTGTGAGTCGAGAAGCCCTGCCTTTAATTCTGTCCCCTTCCCTGCCCCCCATCCAGCTTACTAGCTCTGATATGCTGGTAAGTTGTTTAACCTCTCTGAACTTAGTCTTAGGAAAGTGGGACAGTGACCATTCCTTGTGAGAATGGAGTATTACAACTGCCTGAAGCAAAGGAAGTGGCAGTGGCAGTTGCTACACTTGTTATTGTGATTATTTATGATGTGTTAGCCTGGGATGCAAGAATTGGTAGAACATAGTTTCTGCCTTCCAGGGTCTCATAATCAAGGTGGGGAGCCAGCTGAGTAAGTCATGCTGAATGCAGAGTCACCGTCTAAGCACAGAGGAGGACGTGCTTAGCTCTGCCTGGGGAGTTGATGGAAGGCTTCTTGGAAGAGATGACTTCTCCTCTCATCAGTGTCGTCTTTCAGTACTTTTAGATAAACTAATTTATTTCCTGCCTAAACTTCCATAGCTTTGTGAAAATCATGAACCTTGCTTGTTAAGTGTTTTATTGTTTCTCTTAGGTTTCAGATCTGGATCGTTGCCATTTGTACCTGATGGTATTAACTGAACTTATAAATCTCCACTTGAAGGTTGGATGGAAAAGAGGCAACCCTATTTGGAGAGTTATTTCTCCTTTGAAAAACGCATCCATTCGGCATCTTCAAGAGATGGACCGTGGGCAGGTAATCCTCTTTGCTTCAAGGCTTGTAATTATGTTGAGTAAGGCATACGCAGAATACATATTGGACTATTAGACAATATTTTGATACATAAAAAGCATCTGCTGAAATTTAATTTTGAAAATAATATCCCTTGTTCATAATATTTGATGAAGATTGGGACTCCTATCATAATATTAGGTACATAACAAAGGTGTGGTGACTGCAATCGTAAAATCATTTAGATACAGATAGTGGATTTTCACTAGGTCTTTTGCCTGGGTACCAGTAAGGGACATGTTAATGTGTCCAGATTCACCAGTCCAGTGTCCAGAGCCTCCATGCTTGGATTTCTACCCCATTTTCTAGCCCAGTTGTTCACAGCGTCTCCCTTTCCTTTCCACAGAGCCCCCTATGCTGCAGTCACGCTAGGCCACCATAGGGAGCTTCACAGATCACAAGCACGTGCTATATCCTGCCTCATCGGGGCTTTCATTGTGTCTGGTCCTTCCACTGAGAGCGCCCTCCCCTCAACATAGGCTTGTCAGTATCTGGTGCATCCTTTTCGTCCCAGCTCAAGTTACATTTTCTCTTAAATGAAATTTGATCAGTGTCTCATTCTTTTCTTCATTTATCTGTTGCTCTTTATGCCTCCATTTTTGTGGGTTTTTTTCCATCTTACTTGTTTTTGGAATAATTTATGTGTATATGTCTTCTCCACTAGATTTTAGTACCTAGAGGCATTTCTGAAACATGATATAATAAGGCACAGTGGTTACGAGCACAGGCTGTGGAGTTAGACTTCCTGGTTGTGAATCCTGGCTTTATCTTTGCTAGCTGTGTGACCTTGGGGAACTTACTTAACCTCTCTGTGCTTCATTTACTGCACCTGCGAAATAAGGGTTATAAGGCTGATGTGAGAATTAAAGCAAGCTCATGCATGGTAAACCTTTAGAACAGTACCTGGCACATAGAAAGTCCTCAGTAAATGTTAGCTGTTTTCACTTAACATACATGGTAAGGGTTTTAAAAATTTGAGCTGAATCATAGTCTAGTCTGGGCTGCTAATTAAAATAGCTACTTGATTGCTTTAATAATCTAATTTTTAAAGTAGTTTTCAAGAACTGTATTAAAAGAAAATTATAAGGAGGACTGATTAATATTTCAGCATCCTGTCTACTGCATATTAGTGTATTAGTGTTACAAAAGGACATTGTGAGTTTTGAATGTAGATCAGAATTGTGAACCATACCACAGTGATTTTTAAAGATTGGCTTACTTTCTTTACTAATTCACTGAATTACTTTAAGGTTAATAGGGACTGTATTGGCTCAAAAGTAGCCCTAAATTTTATTTCCTATATTGGCAGTGTTGCTAAGTAAAATTTATCTGCAGAGATCCTTGATTTTCTGTGATGGTGGTGAGGGAAGGTATGAAATAAGTAGTAGAAGGTTCCTTTCTGTAGAGATGTCACTGGTGGGCGGTATTTGGGAGAACTGCTTTGGTCTCTCAGGGAAGTATTTTCCCTATCTAGGTTCTTACCGGCACTCCTGGCTTCTTGGTTGAGATTATTGACTTTCTCTCTGTAAGAACAAAGCCAGGCTGTCTTGGTTTCCTCGTTTCTGCTCCTACCTGTAGAGTTCCAAGTGCTTTACATGAAATAACTGATTTATTTAATCTTCACAATAATCCTGTGAAGTAGATTCTGTTACTGTTCCCATCTTACAGATGAGTAAACCAAGGTGTAGTGTGTCCACAGTCAGCTGGTGGTAAGTGCAGAGCCAGGGTCCAGACCTAGGCCATGTGGTTCGAGTCCGGCTCTTAACTGCTGTGCTGTGTCACCAAAAGCAGCATACAGCTGACTGAAGGGGTTGTTTGTATATATGCCAGGAGTCTTTTTTTTTTTTTTTTTAAGTCTACTTTAGCCAAACAGTTGAAATAAGACTCACCCATAGGAACGTTGTATCCAGATTGTCTTTTAGTCTGAATTGCTGAATTTTTATTGCCACTTTGTTTGTTTGCCACCAATCTGTACAGAAATGGTAAACTGAGTGACGTATATTGGATTTCCTTTTATTTCCTCTGACATTCAGTAGCAGGCACGAAGAGGGAAAGGAGGGCATGAGATTCCCATAGACTGGGAGCTCAGGTCCTTATTGGTTAGGATTTGCTTATGTTCAATAAAAGATTGTCCCATTTCCTCCCCAGGAACCGACACTGGGTAGACAGATTCAGAGAGTTGTTAGTATGGCTGCCTTGGCCATGGTGTGTGAGGCCATTGACCAGAAGCCAGAGCTACAGCTGGACTCTCGGGATGCGGGAGCCACGGAAAGGTTCCTCTCCTCTCTCCAGCTCAATCAGACGCTGCAGAAGCCCCACACAGAGGAGGACAGCAGGTGTGTTCACCCCTTGGAGAGCAGCATATACATGAAAGGCATCTTTTTTGCTAATGTTTAAAAATCTATTTTTGTTTGAGTCATTGAGATAATTAGTGATTGTTCAACCTTACGTGAAGGGTTATGGAAGCTTCAAGATGAGGCTTCATTCAGGATGATAATATATTATCAAATTATTCATCCCTATTACTGGAAACCCATTAACTTTTCTGCATTTAGTTTTCAGTGAATCATTTAAAGTGAGTGCAAGTACCTACTTTCAGTGTAGTTAGGAAATTGAGGTTTATGCGGTTTCCTTGTTTTTTGGTAGACAGGATATTTAATAATGACTGTTTAATTTCTCCCCTTGTAAGGATAGTGTACTACTACATGCAAAAGAAATTGAGACAGACTTAAAGAAGGATGGGGTAGTGACTTTATTTTTTGTCTCAGTTTTTTTGAAGAGTCATCATCTTCCCAAGGATGGGGGAAAATAGTTGCACAATATATTCATGATCAGTGGGTCTGCCTCTCTTTCTTGTTGAAAAAATATCACACCCTTATACCAGCCTCAGAGGATGAAATTCTGGAACCCATTCTACCTGCTGTTCAAATGCCAATAAGGACTTTGCAGTCCGCACTAGAAGCCCTCACAATTCTTCCTTCTGATCAAGTTTTACCTGTGTTCCACTGCATGAAAATTTTGGTTCCCAAGGTAAGATACAGTGAGACCTGAATTGAAGAATAACCATAAGAACAGACCATCAGTTTCTGAAATTGTGATAATTATGTATTTCTTTCTTTTTTTTTTTTTCCCTACCAGCTTCTGACCTCCTCTGAATCTCTCTGCATAGTCTCTTTTGACATGGCTTGGAAAATCATAGCTTCTTTAAGCAACACTCAGCTGATATTCTGGTCTAATTTAAAAGCTTTTGTTCAGTTTGTTTTTGATCCCAAAGTTCTTACCATTGCTGCAAAAATCAAGGGCCAGGCATATTTCAAAATCAAAGAGGTAACTTTTTTAAAAATTGGGATTAAAAAACACGTAACATAAGATGTAGCATCTTAACCATTTTTAAGTGTACTGTTCAGTAGTGTTAACTATATTTACATAATTGTGACAGACCCCCCAGAACTTTTTCATCTTGTGGAACTGAAGCTCTGTCCCCATTAAGCATCTCCCCTTTCCCCACCACCCCCCCGCCGCCTTCCAGCCCCTGGCAAGCACCGTTCTACTTTCTGTTTCTCTGAATCTGATGATTTTAGAAAAAAGAGGGAACTTTTTGTTTTCATTTTAATTTGTGTGACCTGTAGCACATGAAGAAGAAGAGAGTTATATTTGTAATTACATATTAGATTTGTTGTTATTTATTTATTCAGTCAGTAAATATTTTGAACCTTCTTCAGTGTCAAGAGTAAGAACAAGAAAATCTGTTAGATATAAAGAAGTAGGTGCACAGTGGTAGCCCATGAACCACATCTGCCTTACAAACGTATTTGGTTCATATAATCAAATTAAGATTTTTTGAATTAGTTGCCAGCTTTTAAGAATTGGGAAATTTGCATGAAAACCTGTATTTCCTCTTCTCTTGGAAAATTGGATGATCTGGCAGTACTGGTCATCTCTACATGACAGCAGTGGCCTGGCAGTGAAGTCCCTGGCCCATCCAGGTGGGACACACCCTTTCTGTTGCTCCATTCCAGACGGTGGCTTGATTACTCCTGGACCCTGAGGGCAAACGTCATGTGCCATTTGTCAGTGCATCTGTGCTGTTGCTTTTCTTGTTCAAGGAAATATTTCTCTGAATATAACCTATCCAAAGGTCTTTCTGGTTTCTGGAGGCATTTGTGTTTACAGTCACTGATACGTAGTAGGGAACATACAGTGATGGAATTACATCATGCCTCAGATTCACATACACTCCTTATCCAAAGGGGAAGATGGAAAATAAATCCATTTATTACCCTGCTGTCTCTGCGTCCTTTCCTGACCCACGGTACACACTTAGAGAGTGGGGCCTCTTTTGTTTTGAGGAAAGGGAGGCCCCTGGCAAGTGCAAAGAAAACTGAAAATGTCAAGGATGAGGCGTTTTTTCTCCCTTTCATTCTATCACTCTGGGCAGTTGTTCCTCTGGGATAGTTCTGGGTGAATATCAGTATCAGTAAAATTTTATTTATTTTTAGTATTAAGAAATGAAAAATGAGCATTCTGTGATTGGTTAGCATCTTGCAAACAGTAAAGAATTTTTAATTTTTTAGACTCTATTTATGGTTATGTTGAAACTACCATTTGAAGGCATTCAAGTAACAGTTTTTAGCAACATGAATTTTTTTTTTTTTGAAAAAACTTAATTGGTCAAAGGATAAAGTAACTATTGTTATTTCATTCCAGATTATGTACAGGATAATTGAAATGTCTACTATAAAAACTGGAGTCTTCAATATATTGATAAGTTATTGCTGCAAATCTTGGATAGTTTCTGCTTCAAATGTGTCTTTATCTACTGCTAAAAATTACAGCGAACTTGTCTATGAGGCGTGTATATTTGGAACAGTGTTTCGGCGTGATCAAAGGTAAAAGAGGCCATTATTTCAGCGTCACATAACTTACATTAAGTGTCTATTTGGGTAGAATTGGGTCTTTATTTTAAGGCTTTCAGTTAGAAGAATATTGATTAATTTTTAATTTGGGACTTTAATTTTTTTCTTCTAAAACTTGTTGTTCTTTGTCACATGTGTTTTATGGAAAGACTTATTCAGGATGTACAGACCTTCATAGAAAATCTTGGGCATGAGTGTGCAGCGAACATGGTTATTGAAAAGTAAGTATGGTGGGTCCTCCGTATCTTGATATAAATGTGGCATTCAAAATATAACATCATGTGAGAAACATTCTGTATAAGATATTTCATGAGGCTTCCAAATTGTGTTAGAAATTATATTGCCTTGCTAATATATTTTCTTCAGATCTGTCACTATTTACTGAAATATGATAAACTTAAAAAAAATTTAGTGCGAAGTCCAGCATAAATAAGGAAATAACTGTGGGAACATGCAATCCCTATCCCTCTTCTTTATTTGGGTGGAGGGGTGATCATCAGCGCACATAGTTTATTTTTTTTTTTGGCTAAAATCCACTATTTAACAAGTCACTATGCTCACGCAAAGATAAAATTACTGTTAGAATAGGCCCTAAAGTTTTGATGTCTGGGATAAGCCTATTCTTATCTAACGGCTGAAATAATTTTTTTGGAGCTTTTTTAAAAGTTTTTATTTTCTCACATAATTTTCAAAACTTTGTGCATAGGTGTTTATAAAGAAGATAATAAATTGTGTTGTCATGATTCACTTTGATTTTAGAGTTTGTTTAGGAAAACAAATGACAATTGTGTACAGTTACCACAAAGTGTTTATTATTCTAAGAGTCATAGCTATGTTTTAAATCTGCCTCTCTTCATTAAATATATACATTTTTCATTGTTGATTATTTTAATTAATTTTTTGTTTTCTTGGCTGGTTATAGTATAACAATAAGTAAAATTTTTTTAGTTGACGTTTCCAGAATACTTTGATCTCTACTAGATAGATATTGTTAAATTAAAATGACATTTATTCACATTATAATAGTTTTAATGAACTTGGAAATACTTAATTAACAATTTCAGTGAATTTATTTTTCCCCATTTGGATACTGAAAATGCTGGGATGCTCAGCACTCACAGTGAGTGCTTTCTGAGTTTGCCCTTCACTTAGAGACGTGCACTTAGAGTGCACAGTGATGACAGCATCGAGGTGTTGATGTGTGTTCTTGCCCCTGAGCAGGAGGTGTCAGTGGTCCTCTTCCAGGAACAGTGTCATGAGCTGTGATCTGTTCTGTCCACAGATAAGATACTACTGTGACAGTATCAGTAGTGTGTGCGTTGTTTTTCCAGAAGTCTGGGTGAATTTGTGCTCATTCAGACTTTGTGTACAGGATCTCCTGTTGATGTATTTGTTTGTTATCTTCCACTGTCTATCCTGATTTAAAATGCGTTGTCATTAAATATGAAGCTACTTAATTTTAGAAAACTTTGGAAGGTTTTGATATTTTGAAATTAATATCTAATGTATTTTTTAATTTTGAAAATGTATTAACATAATCTATCATTTTATATTTTTTAGTACTAAAAGAGAGGACCACTATGTGAGAATTTGTGCTGTCAAATTCCTGTGTTTATTAGATGGCTCAAATATGTCTCATAAGTTGTTTATGGAAGATCTTGCAATCAAGCTATTAGAAAAAGTAAATATGCTTTATTTTACCTTAAAGTATCTTAACTTAGCAGTTCAAGCACTAGCAGTGATGTAACAGAAGTAAACCTGGCAGTTGGCTGAATTTAGACAGTACAGACCATTAAAGCCGGGGAGAGCGCTGCTAATGTAGAAGGACTGCGTGCTGCTGTTGCCTTGTGTCTGGTGATGGCATTGCACTGTCCATTTACTGAGGTGCCCCTGTCTTAGTGGTGTTTGTATCAAATTGCAGATCCCATTATTCCAAACTTACACAATCAAGGGGCATTATATTCCCTTGCTAATACATTTTCTTCAGATCTGTCACTATTTACTAAAATACGATAAACTTAAAAAAATTTTTAGTGCAAAGTCCACCCCTGTGACCCTATGTCACCCCCTTAACTGGGCACAAGGAAAGAGAAGTATATTTTCAAGTACTTTTTTTTACTATGTAAATTTGTATGGTTCCTTTTCTCATTTTAAAAGCAGATACGTTTAGACTTCCTGGTGGTCCAGTGGTTAAGACTCCACGCTTCCAATGCAGGGGGCATGGGTTCGATCCCTGGTCAGGGAACTAAGATCCCACATGCTGCACGGCATGGCCCAGAAATAAAAATTAATTAATTAATTAATTAATTAATTAAGAATAATAAAACTTTTTTTTTTTTTTTTTAAAGATAAGTTAAACTTGGAAAAAATATCATAAGAAAGTGCTTTCTTATCCTTCTGCCTTTTGGAGTATAACAGGCTCCTATGCCCAGTTTATACGTTTTAAACTTGAAGTTGTCATTGATTTTGTTTTCATTAATCACAAATTCAGTAGGTAATTTAATATTGGTCCCACCCTCCCCCCCCCAAGGATGAAATGGTGTCCAAGTCAAGAACTCGATACTACGTGAATTCTCAACAACATCGAGTGAAAAACCGAATATGGCAGACTCTCCTTGTACTTCTACCCAGATTCGATCAGGTATAACATTTATTACATTCGTGCACTTAAGCATCATGTTTTCATATGAATAAACTATGTCGTAGAAACTGTCATGTGCTACTTTAAAATTGAGAAAGTCATCTGCTTAAAATTTATACTTTAGTTCTTAAAATTGAAGTTTATTCAGAAGTTTTTTTACTAGAATACTAAGGCAATTAGGTGTTGTAGAAATAAATTGGAAACTGATTTACATGGCCCCATTTAATATATTTTTCCCCCTCAGTATTTTATTGTAATATTTTAACCGTTTCAAGTCTCATGTGCCACGATAAAACTTCAAGCTGTTTTTTTAATAGTGACTGTTTCTTAATTAAAATTAGTAACCATTTTCAAAGTTGATAAGGAATAGATTTTAATTTTTCCCACCACAGAAAAGAAATCACTATGTGACATGATAGAGGCTAGTGCTGCTAAGGTGGTAGTCATACTGCAATATATAAATGTATCATCACATCAACGTGTTGTACACCTAAACTTATACATTATATGTCAGTGATATCTCCATAAAAATAAATTTTTTAAAATTAATAACCATAACAGTTTAATTTGTGTGCTTTATTTTTCTCAGAATTTCTTGAATAGAATTATTGACAAGATTTTCCAGGCTGGTTTCATCAGTAATCAAGCATCCATAAAATATTTTATAGAATGGATTATCATATTGATTCTTCATAAATTCCCTCAATTTCTTCCGAAGTTCTGGGACTGTTTTTCTTATGTAAGTAAAGGAGATTTTTCATAATTTTTTTTAATGAAGAAAAGATCTTAGCTCTGCTGGGAGATTGTTTTACTTTAATAGTTTTCTGGCTGTCAGTTGCCCTGCTTCTAACGTACTGACATCCTAAATTGTGTTTTGCAGGATTTGAATTAATTTAGGAGACAGAAAGCCCTGGCATTTATCTTGAGTACAGCATAATTTTTATTTGAGAGTTCTTCTATTCCAACAAAACAAAGATGGAAAAGGCTTCTGTTATTAAGAAGTAAGGGAAATAGGTGCCTTCTATATTTTTATTTACCAAGCAATGTCCTTGTTTGATCTTAGAGATAAGAATGATGAGGAATTGGGGACTTCCCTGGTAGTCCAGTGGTTAAGACTCCGTGCTTCCAATGCAGGGGCGCAGGTTCGATCCCTGGTCGGGGAACGAAGATCCCATATGCTGCAGGGTGCAGCCAAAAAAGTAAAAAAAACAACAAAAAAAAAGAATGATGAGGAATTAAATGCATTCCTTACATTTTAAAGAATTTCTTAGTAGGGAAATTTCAAATATATCCAAAGCAGAGAGAGTAGAAGGGAACCCCTACCACCCAGCCAAAAGCAAGTGTCAGTTCGTTTCCATTCTTACCTCCTCTGTACCCTCACGCACACCTCTGACACCCCATCCCCAACATTCTTATATCTTGAAAATCATTTTTAAGGCATCGATACTAAGATTAGTGATAGAGTCTGCAGTTGCGGGCTTCCTGACAAATAGCAAGTTGTTTCTAAACATCAGTTCTAAATACTTGCCTCGAGTATTTTCTGCTGGTTCCCAAGTTCACCCTTCCCTTTCTCGGTAAATGACCTTGCCTTCTGTGTGTGAAAAGTATCTCTTTCTGTTTCTCCCTTTCTGTTTCAGGGGGAGAAACTTGTTCTGTCTTCCTCATCTGTATCGTGTGTCCTTATGTGCATTTCCTTCTGGGACTTTACCCTGAGTTCTTCACTCTTATTCTGTTGACTTTTCCTCCATCTGGCCGTCATCCTAGTGTCTTCTTTTCCTTCTATTAAACTTCGAGAGTGAGTATCTTTGCCTTTCTCTCTTGCTCTTCTTAAACCACTGGGCTCTGCCGCATCTTCAGAAGTCACACGTTGAGGGCTTCACGTGCAGCCACAAACAGCCTAGTCTTCGTCTTCATCTTCCTTACTGCCATGCAGCCTTTCTCGTTGACTGTTGCTTTTTCTCCAGCTGACCGTGCACTGTGGTGATCCCTTCTCCAGTCCCTTGTCCTTCTCTTTCTAAACTCCCTTTGCTTTGTACACCCTGTCTCTGCTGGTTCCCTGCATCCCAGCCACCTCCTAGGCCCTCTCACATAATCACTTCAAACTGCATCCTGTATAACACGAAATTGACTAGCGTGTCTTTGCCTGAAATCCCTGACACACACACACACGCATGCACGCACGCATCATGGTCCTTCGCTGTCCCAGGCTCCTCTCCTGAAACCTGGGTGTTACGATAAGCATGGCGGCATCACCTTCACGATGATCCTGAAAAGTAGTTCGGAATGTTTACATTTTACTTAGTGAAAAAACTGAAGTCCAGAGAGATTAAGTAACTTGTCACACCACTAAGAAACGACAAAGCTCTAATTCAAACGTCTGTTTCATTTCAGAAGCCACGTTCGTCTTCACTGTTCCAGGGTTCCTCTCCTGTCTCTTCCTTCTCTTCATGTCCGTAGAATTAAGAAACATACTTTGACATTTTTTCCTTGCATTGCTTCTCAGACTTGTTGCTTTATCAATCTTGCTTGATTTGTCTGCTCTCAAGCGGGTGGGCGCTGCCTCAGAAATTCTCACGGAAGGCCCCTGGCTCTGGTGTGCTTCCAGCCTCCCTGACTCTCCTGTCCCTGGTCAAGCCGCCAATTCCGTCCCGTTTTTCCACTCTGCTCAGTCTCTCATTTTCCATAAAGAGCTCTCAGAGCTGGTATATTCTCTTCACATCTTTTCCTCGTGGACATCAGTCAGGGTTTTTCACTGTAAGCAAGTAAAACGTTTGCGGATTGAATCAAAGGGATGGAAAACAGCGGAGATGGGGGAAGTGAGGTAGCTTACACAATGCCCAGAAAGCTGCAGAATCCAGCTTGGAAAATAGGCAGGAACATGGTGGGGCTCAGTGGTTTCCAGAACTGTAGCCACAGGTGTGCCGTAGAGCAGGTCCACCAGGGCCATTGCTTCACCCCACTGGACGCCTGGTGCCTTCGCGGCAGTGCTGCAGCCTTGGCCAGCTGTCCGCCTGCCGCCTCTGCCGCCTGCACGGAGTGGGTTCTCTGTGGGCTCTGCCTCTCTGGGTAATGGGTCCTCAACCCAGCATTCAGGGCAGGCGTCTCTGGGTCCAGGTCACGTGACTTCTCTTAGCTGCAAGGAGGCTGGGAAAATGAATGTCTGGCATTTCCAGCTTCTCACAAGACCTATAAGGTGAAGAATTCCCTGAACTTGGAAGGGGATTCAGAATAGATACCCCAGAACAGGCAGTGTCCACTACACCCTTTTCCTCCATATATTTGAGGCAGGTGACCTTAGCTTTTATGTTTCCGAGAAAATAGCAGTCATCGCATAGGAATACCTTTACCTTCCCAAGAGCAGTCACGCAAATAAATATATAGGGTTGGCCGAAAAGTTCATTCAGGTTTTGTCATAACATCGTCTGGAAAAACCCGAACGAACTTTTCGGCCAACCCAATACCTTGTCCACATCCACCCAAGACTGCTTCCCTTCTTTATCATCAAGGACCTGAATCTGCTGTTGAGGTAATTCCTGTGCTTGTTCTCTGGCTTCTCTTCCTGTCTGCCTTCTCGGGAACCTTAGCCCTCAGTCTCTCTCCTATACCTAGTCTCCCCTTCTTAACCAGATGGTTTCTCATCTGTTGTTACGGGTATTTACACTGAGCTGCCCCTGTGGAGGACGCCTATAATCACCTATCTCCCTACCCTGTCAGAGCCAGACTTGCTGAAAGAAGTGTCTGTATGCCACAGTTTCGGGGTTTTCATGTTCTCCTTGCCCACAGTTCAATCCAGCGGACCCACCTCCAGCTCGGTCACTTCTCCGACGACCCTTTGCCAGGGTCGGTGGTCAGCCTCCTCCTGCGTCTCCTCATCCATGCATGCTGCAGACGACCTCCTTGTTCCTGGTTCAGTAGCACACTTCCCTGGTTCCTCCTGCCCCTCTGTTTCCTCTTTTCCGTGTCCTTTCTGGGCATTTCCTTTCCTCCCCAGCTGTTAAATCTTAGTGCTTCTCAAGGCTGGACTGCCTTCTTTCCTTAATTTCTCCTTGTTTTATAGTCAGTTTTATCTGGGTCATGGATTCACTTATTATCTGATGTGAATGACCCAATAATGTATATCTCTCTTCCAGACATCTTCCCCTAAGCGCTCCATCAGGCTGACTGCAGCCACACCCGGCCTGGCCATGTTTGATGGAGCACAGCCATGTCCGTTCATATATCAGTACATGTCGTTCATGGCTGTGTTTGAGCTAAAAGGACAGAGTCGAGTGTTCGCAACAGACTGTATGGACCTCACAGCTGTATTTTTATTCACTGTTTGGTCCTTTACAGAAAGCTTTGCTGACCCCTGCTGCGGACATCCTTCTTGAATGTTTATAAATCATCTAAAACTTGGATGTCTGACACCAGGTGCCTTATTTTTGCCCCAAACTTGATCTTTTTCTACGATTGTAAACAGCACCACCGTCTATACAGCTGCACAAAGCAGGGAACTCAGCGCTTTTCCTGACTCTGGACCAGATCCTGTCGGTCTTACCTCCCGAGTGTTTCTCAGTCACCATCTCCCGTCTCTGCGTTTGGCCTTGGTCCAGGCTGCATCGTCCACTGCACTGCTCCCCTCGGTGGACCACCTGCGTCCCCTCTTCCTCCCTTTCAGTCTGCTCTCCACACCGAGGCCAGAGCAGGTTCTTCAAAATGAAAACGTGATCAGGTCGTCCACTTTCTTAAAACGCTGCTCTCAGAACAAAGACCAAAGTCTTGAGTGGCCTGCAGGTCTCACGTGGTCTGTGCCCCCCTCCCCGTCCAGTCCGCGTGCCCCACGTCCCCACCTCTGCACTCGAGTCATGGATGCATGGATGGGCTGAGTTTTCTGTTGCTGGAACATTCCAAAGGCCAGGGGTGTGAACAACACTCTGCTATTTTTCCAGCTTCTGGATTGACTGGACCGGGCTGGGCTGTTGTGCATGTGGTGTCCACTGGGCTGGGACCTGCAAACGACTTCTTCGGCCACGTGCTGGTCACCTTGGCTGCAGTAGTGGGGACAGCCGAGGCGCCGGGCACCACTGATTCTGCACTTCTCTCTGTGGTTGCTCAGGGTTCCAAGGACGGGCATTCCAGGAGGACGCGTCTTGGCGTACCCGCGCTTAGCCAGCCTCTGATCGCGTCCTGCTGCCCGTCGGCCAGAGCAGGTGGCGTGACCGAGCCCCCAGCTGGGCGGGGCTGCATTAGGGCCTGATTACCGGACAGCTTGCCTCATCGGGGACGCCCCCACGTGGCCGAGGACCGCTCTGACCTTTTCTGTTCTTCCTCCTCTTTGCCTGCGTAGCTGCTTCTCTTCCTTCAGATTGCAGTTCTCTACCTCCCTGAGTAGTTTAGATCCCCTTAGTGTGGGTTTTTGTAGCACATAGATAGTTCTTTGTATAATGGGAATTTTAATTTATTGTCTGGTTTGATTTTTTCTTTCCATTAGACCGTAAGCTCCAGGAAGGCAGGAATCTTATCTATTTTTGTTTTCTCTGTTTCTGCCACAGTAACTGGTCCATGGAAGACAGTCAATAACTACAAGTTACAGAAAGGAATTAATCATCTGATGCGCCTTTTGGAACAGTTTCTGAACTGTGGTGTCTAGTCTCTTTCCAGTATACCTGGCGTCCGTCAGTTTTTTATCATTAAAATAATGTGTAATTCCAAGTCACTATCATTGGGAAGGTTTCCGAATTCCAGTTGAACACTCTTACAAGTAGCGTTTCATTGAGGCTTTTTTGAAGCAGCTGCAGGGCCCCATTTAAGCTCTGCCGCTCCCCTCCGCACGGGGGCCTTTGCCTCCCACTTGCCTGCCTTTGTTCGTCTTGCTCTCCTTCACCTGTTCCTCCTCCTTGCTGTTCCCCTGCCCACCCCCTTTCTCCAGCCAGCCCTTCTCTCCCTGCCGTGAGCTCGCCCCGGTCCCCACCAGTCACTCCTCGCCTGAGTGGGTAGCGGGCGTACGTCTGCTGAGTGTCGTGTGTGCGGGCGTTTGGCTCTGGGACGTTCCTGTCCTTTCTCGCTTTTCCTCCTCTAACCCCACCCAGGCCGTGGCTGCGTCGGGGAGTAGCCAGCCTCACGGCCCGGGCCCCAGGCGTCCGGCCCGGTGCCTTGATGTGCACGGGCTCGTGGCAGCCTTGAATGACTGTTTCGTGTATCTGATTTATTTTCAGGGTGAAGAAAACCTTAAAACAAGCATTTGTACATTTTTATCAGCTTTGTCGCATTTGGACATCATTACTGAAAATATTCCAGAAAAGGTGAGTTTATATTGTTTTTAAGAAGAGTTCAGACTTGACTATCAAAATAGAATTTATCCATTTGTACTAATTGTTTTCATGTAGAGTAGTCCTTGTGTGTTTTGCAATTTCTCCCCTTCCCTTCCGCTCCCCTCCTAATGGCACACGCACTTAGACACAAATGCAGAATAAGGTGTTACCCACGGGCACACACACACTGAGATAACGCCTGAGCACATGTTAAATCTCTAGACAAATTATGGGCAACTTTTAATGATAGGATGCTTAACTTTATACAAGTATTTATGTAAGATTATTTAAATAAGACTTCCCTTATTGCATTTAACTGTTCCTTGGCTGGCAGAGTTATTTAACAAATGCTAGTACAAAGAAACTCATGGTCAGAGTATTAAAAGCCATTGTGTTATTGAAGGTTTATATAAAATGACTGTCATTATTCAGAGTGTGAAAGCCAGTTCTTCATCTTTCTCAGGTTTAAAGCATCTTCCCTAGATAAGTAGAGATCTTAGCTAATTCTGGTTAATCACTATGGCAACTGCGGAGAATTCAGGAAAACCTGCCGGCAAAGATTTAGAGCAAGATTCTATATTATTGGATCTACATAGAATGTACTTATATGTTATAAACTCTGGGAGAAACTTAACACAGTTGACCCTCGGTCAACACAGGAGTTGGGAGTACCGACCCTCTGCACAGTGGGAAATCCACACGTAACTTTACAGTCACCGTAATACAAGGTTCCTCATCTGTATCTGTGGATTCAACCACCCGAGAATCATGTAGCACTGTAGTACGTCTTTAGTGAAAAAAATCCACATATAAGTGGACCTGCACAGTTCAAACCCCTGTTGTTCAATGGTCAGCTGTCTGAAATAAATGTTGTTTAGTGTTGAAAGTGAGGTAAAAATATTGGGGGGATAGGTTTCCTAGAATTTTTCAAAGTGCTGTCTTTAAGCACAGTAACAATCAGATTTCGTTGTTAACCTACTTCATCAATCCTAAAAACAGGGCTTTCTCCCCACCACATTTTAACCTCAAAAACCATGATAATATCTTAAAATTGATGGTGTGTTACAGCGTCTGTCAGCCAGATGGCAGTGTGTTAGTTACAGTTATGTGAAAACTTGTGTTAACACCTTCTGGTAAGAGTTAAGAAAGCTCTAGCATCAGATAATACCAGTTGTTATCTTTGTTTTAAATATGTGCAGGGAAGAGATTTGCTTGCAATCTGTTGAGAGAAGTAAGATAGACAAGAAACTGTACTATTGCAGGGCTCTCAGCGTGGTGCAGCCCAGTAACATTTACACATGAGCCGTTTGGTAGGAGCATTAAGGTAGCTCCTGATATACTGTATTAAAAGTTTGAGCCCATCTGGTTTCCACATTAATACATGTCACTTCCTTTGCCTTTCAATATCTGTTGAACTGTGTGGTTTTAGAAATCAGGGATTATCACTGCATAAAATCTCCTGGCTGTGAAGGTGAAAAACTCTGTGAATTCACAGGAAAAGACTGCAGGGAAGTTTAAACTCTTATTATTTTTCTCCCCACTTCTTAATTTTCCTGCCACCACTCAGTGCTGTGTGGGTCCAAGGTCACCATTAGGGAAAACAGAGTAAGTAGTTCAGACCAGGGGGGGGAAACAGCACTTCATGAGATACCTTGCTCAAGTTCACTTAATATTTCTAACTTTTTCAGCCCATGGTAAGGTAATAAGTGATGGAGACTTCTTAAAACACTGGTCATACAAAGGTTAGCATGAAGGTACTTCATTCAGATTAACCTAAGTACTGGAGTATGGGGGGAAACATGTGTGGCAGCATGGTAAATAAAAACTAAAGAGCTGGGAAGATACTTTCCTTCTTGAGGAAATTACTCCTGCCATTGTGTCTGTCTGAGAATGACAATGCAAAACCAGTGAAGTAAGATTTTACTTTGTAGCATTTTTGTCACCTGTACACCTTGTTCTTGGTCATACAGCCAAGGGTAAAATGGTCCATGTTTACATCTGAAGAATGTTTCTCCTTTTCAGAAACTAATTCTGAAGCAAGCCCTTATTATCGTACTGCACTGGTGTTTTAATCACAATTTTAGCATTCGACTGTATGCCTTAGTTGCTCTGAAGAAAATCTGGAGCATGTGTAAGACGTTGCACATTGAAGAACTTGATGCTTTGACTTCCATTATTGAATCCAGTCTGAATCAAGTGGAAAACATGCATGGAGCAGGGTAAGCAGGCCTTGTCCCCTTACCCCTCGGTCCAGCATTGTGTGCAGAGAGGGCATAGAGGGTGCCCAGCTTCAGCAGCTTCTGTTGAGCCCATCACGCTGCAGGGCACAGAGCTCAGATTAGGCAGCATGTAAGCAGCTCACTATTTGATGTGCAGTTTAATTACAGTTGTAAGTGCTGTCAGCTCCGTCATTGACCTTTTTTTTTTTTTCTTTCTCTTTTTGCTCTTTAATCCTTGATCTTTAATTTAGGGACCTCTAGATGCTTCTCTTCAGCGTAGCCAAATGTTTTCATCCTCTGTTGTCAAAGAACTGCTGAGAAGCAGCATGACTTGACTCTAAAGCCGTGCTCATGAGCCCTCAGATGTCCCGGTTAAAGCTGGAAGCTCTTGCCTTTTTCTTTTCTAAGAGAACTTCTCTATCCCCCAAACAAAATCCTACTCAGATGCTCAATATCAAACAGATACAACACCGCTGCTGTGATGGAGTAGGTCGGGGTGCACGACTCAGAGCAAAACCCAGGGGGATGGGAGCTCGGACGCATATTGGGGTGTTGTCCTTTGAAGAGACCCTTGAAAGCCAAGGGGCAGAGAAGACAGGTGCATAAGGAGGGGCCAGTCTCTCATCTCAGGTCTCCTCTTCTCACCCCACTGATGTTGAGGCCCAGCCGGCAGGGAACTGGGAACTGGGCTGGGAACTCGGGGGTGAAGAAGGTACGTTGGCCGGAGCAGGAGAATGATCTTGCCGGGAAGGCGTCTTGAAATTGCTGCTTAGCTTTTGGGTTGTTGGTCATGAATTTAAACTGAAACCTGCTGGTGGCCATGTTTTTTTTTATTCCTACCTCTTTTGCCTTCTAAAACTTAACAAATTTTTGGTTTTTGTTGTTTGTGACTGTGTATCTAAGTATGTAAAACCTATTACTTTCATTTGGCTTATGAAAGTTGGTACAGTTTGGCTGCGTGTCATGAATCTTCAGGGTAGAAAACGTGACTTATGTGGACTTCCCTGGCAGTCCCAAGGTTAAGACTCCGCGCTTCCACTGCAGTGGGCGTGGGTTTGATCTCTGGTCGGGGAACTGAGATCCCACATGCTGCGCAGTGAAGCCAAAAAAAAAAAGTAACTTACGTAACGATTTTCTCTCCTGAAAAAAAAAAAAAAAAGCATTTATGGCCAGAGAGACATAAGGATCCCAGCCTAGATTTCTTACATGGTTCCCTTTTAGAATTTTTTCCCCAAGCATGTGAGTTGTACCTGCGGCAGCTGTTCCTGTGAGATTTTCCCATCGTTTTCTGTTGACTGATGACTGTCTCTTTGATGGAGTGGAGACCTGAGTTTCATTCTTGTTGAGTCATTGTTTGATGTAGGACTGTGAGAGAGTTATTTAATTTCTTTGTCTGTCTTTGAGTTTCATTTCAAAATGTCAGATTTAGGGTCATCTTTTAAAGGATGTTGATCTTGGAGATAGGGGTTATAAGTCTTGGGATAAAATTCACAAGATTTTCCATTCATTCTAAATTCTGCAGTACCTCTTTAAGAGAGCTACTTGGGTTTCCCCCTTACCAGAGTGGGTTCACTAGTCTGTACCCCACTTGTATCTTTAACACCTAGGAACGCGAAGAAGAATTGGCAACGGATCCAGGAGCATTTCTTTTTTGCAACGTTCCACCCACTGAAGGATTACTGTCTGGAGGTGAGCAGAGAATATCATTTGCGAACTCTCTTCTGTATCTTTAGTCCCGGTGCTTCCTTTCTGCCGCGGTGGTTGAAGGTATAATGAGGTTAACTGTCCCTACAGCACCGCCTTCATGTCGTAAAGTGCTCCGTGTCATTTTGTCACTTGGTGCAGATGGCTGCTTGCGCTTCACTCTTCAGCAGTGAAAATTGGCTAGTCATTTTCACTTTCTGTTTCTCAGGCAGTGTCTGGCTTGTAAACACTGGAAGGGGGAATATTTAACTCTGAACAGAAATCTGTTCTGACATTAAAAGGAAATGAGTGAGAACATTTGTGCAGGTGAGATCTGTTGTAACGAAGCCCATTGTTATGAAAGAGCGAAAAGATCTACTCTTTTAAGTGCCTATTTTAGGTTCTGGATGACTGGAATTGTATAGCAAATGATCCACCATCTCACTGATCGTAACAGAATGTGCTTATATAATTTCTTTAAACTTATTACAGTTAGCATGTGAATTAATTAACTTAATATATAGATTATTAAAATTTGTACATATGATATTACTTTCTCCCTTTTTCGACTACAATTATAGTGTTCTGCCTTGGAATTTAAAACATGTGATCTAGGAACTTGGAAGTATCAGAAACTTTAGCTACTGTGCATAAGCAGTTTTTTTTGTTGTTGGGTTGTGTGTGTGTGTGGATTACTAATAAGCTGGCCTTTAAAAAAAATACAGATCTATATATTGTGAGATAGTTATCATAGAACATTATTGTGTACTTTGTTGCTTCATTGCAAAAATTATTTAGGATTTTTCAAACATTTTAACGTGCTCTGTTCTGTGTCCTTTAGCGCCCAGAATGCTTTGTTTGACATCTTTCTGAGGACTCTTAATAACTCTCTAGTGCTAAGTCAGCCTTTTCTATTCAGTTCTCCAGCAGGAGTAAGTCCCTTGCTTCCCCTTTTCCTTCATCCTGACTTTGACTGCCTCACCCTCATATGTTTTATATATTTTATTCTCTATTAATTATACGAACCATAACTGTACATGTCAATAAAATAATGGCGCACAAGACTCTGTTTCTCTATACATTTGGAGCTATACTTGGTACCTACTTAATAAACAGCTTGCATTCATTATGCCAGTTTCAATTTGCACAAATACTGCTAATAAAGAGAAAACCATATGCATTCTAAGAACTTTTATGAAGACTTGGACATTGTTATAAGTTTATTACTTTATTTTAAAATTGCCTACTGTGCTTCTGCTTCCTGTGTGCCTTTTCACATTTGAGGATTATCTGGATCTCAGTTTTCTTGTCATCGGTAAGAAAAGGGAAGGAGGATTGTTATGTAATGACTGAATAACTGCTGTTCACAGTGGTGTCACACTGTGCAGTTTACAGATCACTTTCATGTGCTCTTTTAACCGATTTTACCCTCATTTTACCAATGAGGAAGTTGAAGCTGAGAAAGGCTAATGGCTTGTCTAACGTCACACAGCTAAGATACAGTCGAGGCAAAATCTAGATTCTAAATTTGTATATTGGCAGCGAGAGTAAAGATCTGGCATCACAAGAATTTGAACTTGGTTGCTCATGGAGGTGTCTGGTGGTCAGTAAACAGCACTTATCCAGATGTTGTCCAACATTAATGCTGATTAATTCCAAAACACTTCTTGCTTGTATTAAGAGCATGGTGTATATTATGTTACACACAGTTAGAAATACTGGAGTGGAAGATCTGCCGCTCTCAAGGATTTCCTAAATTAATCCCTTAATTTCTTAGAGAAGATAAGAAATATAGATAGACAATTGTTACAGGATATAAATGAAAGTATGTAATTTGATCAGATGTGATAGTTTGGGAGAACACATCAGTGATAATAAGTTGTACTTTAAACATGTTATCGTGTATTTCTTTGTTATTTTTAAGGGAAAAAAATTTAGATTTTTACAATTCTCCTTTCAGACCATATTTTACATCCTTCCACGCCTTTCCGGCCTTGTTGAGGACGAATGGATTGCCATTGGTAAATTTACCAGGTTCACTGACATTCCTTTAGATGCAGGATTTCAGTGGTACCTTTCTCCAACTCAACTTTGTGAACTAAAACCAGGTGACTGGTCCCAGCAGGACATAGGTAAGAAAAACTTTTGTTTTGCGTTTTCTCCCTGTTGCCTTGGTCAGGCTCATTGATTCACGTTACTTAGAATAGGTGGTTGATAGTGTCACTTTTTCACTGATGTGGTGAATTCTGCTCCTTCACTTAGAGGAAAGAGAGAGTGTGGTGTCACTCTGACTAGTACTTTCAGTTGACGTTGGCTTTGCTCTTAATAGCCAAAGAGAGCTTGATGTGCTTTACTATATAAAGCTAAAGGCTTCTGTCTTCTTTGAAGTATTGTTAATTAATATTCATTGCTCTTCTACTATATATTTCTGAAAAAATATAGATATTAAAAAAGGGCCAAATGAAGAAATCTCTTTTCTTGTCCTGTTGGGGAGTAAAGCGGAGCTCTGCATTCCCGGCTCGGTCTGGCTGAACATTACTCATCTCTTACCCATCTTTTCCCTGAGGCTCCAGCCCTCCTTTCACATGCCCCCGCCCCCATCCTCTGTTGCTTCTCCTCCTCCTCCTTCCCTTCACAATCCAGCTGCCCCAGAAAACCAGGGATCAAGTCCCCCGCCCATTTTTAACGTCACAACTAACCTGAAGAGATGTGTAGTAGTGATCTGCATTCTCAGCATTTCTGTCACTCACATTTTGTCCTCCTTCTGGCTTCTCCAGCCCATAAGCATCATTAAAACTTCTTTCAGAAAAGCAGAAATTGTCTTTGTCTACTTCTTTACAAAATCTAAATAGACGCTCTTTTCTTACCATACCTGACCTTATGTGGCATTTATTTGCTCATTTCTTGCTATCCTGATTTTTCTCCTCAGTCTGACTTTTCTCACTCTCCTTTGAGTTCCCCTCCCTTGTCCCTTATATTTTTAGTTCTCTCAAATTTTAGTGTTTTCAGGAATCCCTTGGACATCATGTTAAAAGTGCAGATTCTTGGGTCCCACCCTTAGATTTTTGTCTGGAGGAGAGTTCTAGGAAAGTACATTTTTTTTATCAAATACTCTAGATGGTTCATTTTAAGACTATCACCTTAAATTTATTTACTCGGTCAACAAAGATTTACTGATTGCCCCCAGTGTGCTGAACAGAAGACAAAGGCCCTGCCCTCAGGGCACTTACATTCCTACTGGGGGACAACCCTAAACAAACAGATAAGATGTCAGGTAGTAAAAAGTACTATGGAGAAAATAAAGCAGGGTAAAGAGTGTGAGAGAGGATTAAAAAGACCTTTTTAAGGAGTTGACATTGAGCAGAGGCGTACATGAAGTGAGAGCAAGTCAGGCAAAGCCTGGGGAAGAGCAGATGTGGATTTGGGGGCAAAAGACAGTGACAAGAGCCTTTTCCAGGTGGAGGGGCCAGGCTGACTGGGAGGAGAGGAGAGGGGGGCAAGCACATCTGGACATCTTACCTGAGCTCTGCCACGCAGGGAGTAGAGCAGAGAAGTGGGGAGTTACCGGATGGGGAAAAGGCTACACAGGTCTTTCTGTTTGTTTTGTTTTTGGTAAAGAGAGGGATATTGCAACAGGGTTTCTCTGCTGAGACGTGAATGCTAGGGTCCCCTAAATGCTTTCATTGGCCTGGTTTTCTTCTCATTCTGTTTGCTCTCCCTGCACATTTTTATTAATTTCCACAACTGGAAACCACCACCCATGTAACTGCAACTTTCAGATCTTTATCTCCGGCCAGCCTCTTTCCTGAGCCTTCGGGACGCTCCCACCAGCTCATCTATAAGCTCTTTCAACTCGGTATCCAAATCCACGTTACCTTTCTGCCCAGACGCGCCTCCTCTAACCCCCTTCCTATTAGCGGTCTCACAGGAGTCTTTCTTCTGCTGTCCCTCTAGCCACATCCGTCCGTTACCAGATCTGGGCGGGCGATTCCGCTCTTCCTCTTCAGCCCCTCTTGCAGAGATTGTTTTTGTCTTTGCTGGGCTAGTGTAAAAGCCTCTCAGTGGTTTTCCCTCCCCAACTGATCCTCCACATCGTTTTTAAGAGGGGGTCTTTCTGCAACACAAAACCAGTACTGTTACCCCCCTTCTTAAAACCCTGTACTGCCTCCTGTCTGTAGAATAAATTCTTTATCATTTTATACACAAAGCCCTAAGGACCTGGCCTGAATCACGCCCCTCCCTCCACTGCAGGCTGTGAGCGACGCCAAGGCAGCCAAGGCCCGCGGCTGCCTGAGTCCTTGTCCTTCACGTGTCCACGGTCTGCCCCGCCCTTCCCACGCGCTCTCCTTTGCAGACTCTCATACTCCCTTCCCTTGAGCCCTCCTGCGTCTTGCTCTTTTGCCCCTCCCTCCCCCAGACATTAGCAACTCCTGTCTGTGTGAGCACACCCTCAGTACAGTACCGCGTCGTGGTTCCGTGCGTGTCTCTTCCCCCCCCCAGTAACCTAAGTGCCCCCATTTGCTCAGTCAGGTTTGGAGTGGGAAGGAGAGCCTGGAAGGAGAGTCTCAGTCCTGAACTAGAGATCACAACGCGCGTTAGGCAGGTCAATGACATCCGTGTACTCATCGGGGTAGCCAGGAGATAACTGCTCCAAAGAACAGTCCTCGTTTTTAGAAAAGGTCCCCCGAGTACTTGGAAAATAATTTAAGATAAAGACTATTTATGTTGTTTTCCGGCGTATAATATTTCTGCAGGAAATTCTAATCTAATAACACCATTGTGTGTAAGATATGCCATTATTTTATGTAACTCTAAGAAAAAAATGCTACCAAACCCATGATACCCTTACGGATTCTAAGATGCTTCCCAATTTGGGGTATGCTAAAATGGAAAAAATGTGCATCTTTGATTTTCATGAAATGTTGTCATATTTTGGCTAGCAGGGTAGAATCTGAACATTTTAAACTGTTACTGAAAATGACAATTGTATCTGAATCCAAGTAAAGTTCTTTAGTCAATGAATCTCATTCTAAACTATCATTTTAAGCTCTTAAAAAAGTATATACGCATGTAAATCAATAGAGAGGGAGATTTGTATTTTCTTTTTCTTTCCCAGGTTCTAACTCAGGCGAAGCAGATAACGAGTCAGAGTGGACTGATGTTCAGAAGAAGATTATCCCATGGAGAAACAGTGTTCCCGACTTAGACCTGGAGCTGGTATTTCAGGATCGTGCGGCCAAACTTGGAAAGTCCCTCAGCAGACTGATTGTCGTGGCCTCACTCATTGACAAACCAACCAACTTAGGAGGTAAAATTAGAGTTTCCACTGGGCTTGCTTAACATCTTCTGACCCTGAAAATCTGTAATTGACCCAGTGCCATTTGTGGCCTCTCTTCCACATTTCCCCCTCTCCGGGAGCTTCAGAGGAATGCCTGGGACCTAGAGAACTTGGCCTTAGACTGGCGGCAGTAACCCCGGCTTGTCCTGTGCAGGGCTGTGCCGGACCTGTGAGGTGTTCGGGGCCTCGGCGCTCGTGGTCGGCAACCTTCAGTGCATCAGAGACAAGCAGTTTCAGCACCTCAGCGTTTCAGCCGAACAGTGGCTTCCTTTGGTGGAGGTGGGCGCGAAGTGATTTATTATTAAAATTTTCATTTGCTAGACTCTTTCGTAGTACTCGGTCTTCACGTTATCAACCCTTTTGCAGTAGTCCAGCCTTTAATAGCTTAAAAATAATACTGAAAAGTAAAATACAGCCCACTCTGTTCTCCTGTTCTTATTATCTTTCACACTGTTGTATTTTTAGAAATCAATAATGTAGAATTCTTTTCAGTAAAATGTGTCCTGTTATAAGTCACTCTTGTTTGATAAATTTGAGATGTTGGGAGCGTTCTTTTTTATAGTATATAATTCTGTTCTTTTCCTTTTAACAAATTTCAGTTTCATAAAAGTTGTATTTTCTTTAACTGATTTTATCCCCAGGAGGGCTATAAATGCATGATTTAATATTCTGCTCTTTAAACGAATATTAAGGTAAAACCACCTCAGCTGATCGATTATCTGCAACAGAAAAAAGCAGAAGGTTACACCATCGTGGGTGTGGAACAGACTGTGAAAAGTTTAGACCTAACCCAGTACTGCTTCCCTGAGAAGTCTCTACTCTTGTTGGGGTAAGAACACTGTCTTGAGTCTCTGTCTAGAAAACGTTTCAGAAGGTTTACAGTTTTACCTGGACCCTTGATCATACACCTGTACCTGGCTTTTGACTTGCAAGGTTTATGGAGAGCCCCCCTAGTTTTCATTTTATTTCACCCGTTGGGGATGGTCAGGTGAACACAGAATTGACCCATAAACCTTCTTGTTACACTCTTCTTTATTTTCCTGGTACCATAGACTTGTGTCATTTTGTTAACCTGTCTCTTCCAGTAACATCCAGGTTATCTGAGAAAAAAAATGTTTATCATAAGAAAACTAACCTTTCTTCTCTCATTTTTCTGAATCAGAAATGAACGGGAAGGAATTCCAGCAAATCTGATCCAGCAGTTGGACGTGTGTGTGGAAATTCCTCAGCAGGGCATCATCCGCTCCCTCAACGTCCACGTGAGTGGAGCTCTGCTCATCTGGGAGTACACCAGGCAGCAGCTGCTGAAGCAGGGGGGCCCCGGGTCCTGAAGCTTGTGCCTTGCCTGAGACGAGTTATCAAGTTATCGAGTTATCTATCGGTGCTGTTGAAACATTGTTTTAAAACTATTTGGACTGATGAGATAGATTCTGAAATCTCTTGGGATAATTTGCATTTCTTTATTTGCAGTTTAATGCCAAAACTTTGTCACGTGCCTTAACTATATTGCTGTTTGTTGTCCCCTTTAATAAACCTTTTTTAAAGCTAAGTTGTATTGCTTCTTTAATAAAATATTTTAAGCAATTGTGGAAATAAAACAATGTATTTTAAAAAGATCATTACTTTCCTAGAAACTAGTATTGTCAGAAATGTAGATCGTGGTGGGAGGAAGGCAGAATTAAGGCAGCTCTGATGATCTGTGAATACCACACCCTTGTCAAGCACAAGCACAGGGGCGGGGGTGGAAGCAACGTTTCAGCCTGAGGAGGAGTCATTGGCCTCTCTCTGCTGATTTGTATCTCCTCCTGCGCAGGGAGGAAACATGCTTGGCCAGGTGCCAAACCGGCTTCCCTATGAAGTTCATAATTTATTTTTAAAGCCATAAACGAGGCCATAATCGTTCATATGAAGTTTTTAGGAAATTTTCATATGCCATCTTCGCTCAGGGTTCATAGTGATTAGAAATAGTCTATCTTCTGACGGTTGTCAACGTGGACCCAAAGGAGGTGACTTAACCCTTGCACATCGTTACCAGTAGTGAGAATGGAACCCACGAGGGTTGATTTACTGTTTCTGTTCTGAGGTTTTTTTGTTTGATATTAGGATCACTTTATTATTTAATGTAACTATCACCATCCAGCAATGCACTTCACTCATGTCTAGGTCCTTTTTTAATAATAATTTTCAGAGTTTGTTACCTGTATGTATTTTTTTCTTCTGTAGCTTCATTAAAATAATTTTTGTTTTGCAGGAGAGCTGCAAAGATAGTACATCATTTCCATATGCCCTTCACCCAGATGCCTCTAATAGGATCTTACATAACCATGGACATTTATCAAAACTAAGAAATTAACATTGATAACGGTGCTGTTCACTAAGCAGACCACAATCCTGATCTGTATGCAGATTTCCCGTTTCCCACTAGTAACACTTCTTCTGTTCCAGGAGCACTGGCTTTGGCCTCCAGGATGCTGCTCCTTGGTCTCCTCCAGTCTCTGACAGATTCTCAGTCTTTCCTTTTCTTTCATGACCCTGACACTTTTGAATAGTACCGGTCAGGTATTTTGTAAATGTCTCATAATTTGGGTTTGTCTGGTGTTTTCTCCTATCAGACTGAGGTCATGGTTTTCAAGGAAGGATTAAGTGCTCTTCTCATCACCTCTCAGCATGACTTTACTACCTCGATCTTTTGTTTAAGGCAGTGTTTGTCATGTTCTCCTCTGTAAAGTTGCCATTTTTCACTTCCACGGTCTGTTAGAAGCAAGTCACTAAGCCTAGCCTGCACTCAAGGGGAGGGAAAATGAACTTCCCCTCTTGGAGGGAGGAGTATCAGAGGATTCAGAGGCAACTGTTAAAACTACCACAGTATTGGGCTTCCCTGGTGGCGCAGTGGTTGAGAGTCTGCCTGCCGATGCAGGGTGATGCGGGTTCGAGCCCTGGTCTGGGAAGATCCCATGTGCCGCGGAGCGACTAGGCCCGTGAGCCACAACTGCTGAGCCTGCGCGTCTGGAGCCTGTGCTCCGCAACGAGAGACCATGCTGGAGAGAGCCCTGCGCACCGCGATGAAGAGTGGCCCCCGCTCACCACAACGAGAAAGCCCTCGCACAAAGACCTAACACAGCCAAAAATACATAATTTTTTAAAAAAAACTACCACAGTATTTAATAAACATTTTGGGAGAGATACTTGGAGGCTATGCTAATAAGCTGTTACTCTTGAACTTTTCTCTTTTAATGATTTTATCATTCATTAGTGGATGTCCTTTATTACTTGGAATTCCTCTGTAAGGAAGTCTTGTCCTTTCGTCAGTCATCTGTTTATGGCAGGGTGGATGGTTGGCTCTTGCGTCCTTTGGCATGCTCCCATTCTTTTTTTTTTTTAAGTACTTCCTTACATTCTTACATTATATACACAATGCTCCAGGCTCATCTTTACTCTCTCTATACCAGTTCTAGAGCCAGACATTTCACCAAGGATCATTGGTTCCAGTTATTGGTGAATACTATTAGAAATCGAGGTCTGGGTGCTGGATGTGCTCATTGCTCCTGGACTTGTCACTGCAGGTCCTCTCAGTGGACAGAGCTAGGGGACCTGGGTGTCCACCAGCCCATGTGTGTACAAGTACTACGTCCAGATATGTTCACATACACAGGAATTCTTCCCGCTATCTCTGACACCAATCCAACACCACAAGGTTCGTTCTAACATGCACCTCTTGCTTATTTTTAACTGCTTTTTCTAACACAAACCTGGTTCTCATTATTGTAGTTTCAGAATTGCTGCACCACACCCCTGTGAAAGTTAGCGATTTGCGTAGTTCTTTTTGTCTTCAGTCTTACAGAATCCAGTCAGAACACCATTTTTCAAAGTTATGTGGGTCAGCCCCTTTCTTATCCATTCCTTTCAGTGAGTTTGTCATATTTATAATAGTTAGATTCATTTATCATTCTTTGTTCCAAACTAGAATTCCTCCAAAATCCTGGTTGATTTTATTTTTATTTATTTACTTATTTTGAGATGGATGGGACTAGTATTTTCTTTCTTTTTTTCTTTAGGCTGTGTGGGCTCTTCGTTGCTGCAGACGCACGGGCTTCTCTAGTTGCGGCCCACAGGCTCTAGAGCGCGTGGGCTCAGTAGTTGTGGCATGCGGGCTTAGCTGCAGTACGTGGGATCTTAGTTCCCCGACCAGGGATCGAACCCGGGCCCCCTGCATTGGAAGCGCAGAGTCTTAACCACTGGACCACCAGGGAAGTCCCCCTGGTTGATTTGATTTTAATGTGCACACAAAGTCACTCTCTACAGTGTACAGTCCTGTGGGTTTTGACAAGTGCATACATGGATGCACCACCACAGTGCCATAGAAAACAGCTTCCGCCTAAAACTTCCTTTGTGTAACCCTTTCAGAGTCAACCCCTTTCCCCACCAGCAGTGAATGCCTGTTTCTGTTGCTCTGCATCTTCATCAGCACTTGGTACTATCAACTTTTTTTAATTTAAGGCACTCTAACAGGTGTGTAGTGATAGGTCATCATGGTTTTAATTTACTCTACAAATAATATGGAGCATCTTTTCATAATATTATTTCTAACACTATGAATAGAGTTGTGAAAATATTCACGTAATTTGCCTATTTTTTAAACTTGGGATATTTTTAAAATAAGAGTTTGTTATTCTGGATACAAGTTCTTTAATGAGATATGTGATTTGCAATATTTTCTCCCAGTTTTAATTTATCTTTTCATTCTCTTAATTGTATCTTTCACAGAGCAGAAATTTTTAATACTGATAAAGTCCAACTTAGCTTTTTTTTTTTTTCCTCTTATGGATTGTGCTTTTGAGGTCATCATCTAAAAATTCACTTCCAGGGCTTCCCTGGTGGCACAGTGGTTAAGAATCCACCTGCCAACACAGGAGACACGAGTTTGATCCCTAGTCCGGGAAGATCCCAGATGCCGCGGAGCAACTAAGCCCAGGCGCCACAGCTACTGAGCCTGCGCTCTAGAGCCCGCAAGCCACAACTACTGAAGCCTGTGTGCCTACAGCCCGTGCTCTGCAACAAGAGAAGCCACTGCAGTGAGAAGCCCACGCACCACAAAGAAGATCCAATGCAGCCAAAAATAAAATAAATAAAACAAATTTTTAAAAAATTTTAAAAGTTACAAAAATTCACTTCCAAACCCCAAATCATGCAGAATTTCTCCATATTTTCTTCTGGAAGTTATATAGTTTTATATTTTACATTTAAGTCTATGATCCATTTCGAGTTTTTTTTTTTTTTTTTAATAAGGTGCAGTTTATGTCAAGGTTCATTCTGTTGTGCATGGACATCCAATTTTTCCAGCACCATTTGCTGAAAGGATTATCCTTTACGGACTTGCCTTTTCACCTTGTCCAAACTCAGTTGACTCTAACTGTGTGGGTATATTTCTGGGCTCTGTTCTGTTCTACTGAACTATGTGTCTATCCTTCTCCCAATACCATACTATCTTAATCACCGTAGCTTTACAATAAGCATTAAAATCATATAATATGAATCTTCCAATTTTGTTCTTTTCAGAATTGTTTTGGCTATCTTAGGTCCTTTGACTTTCCATACAAATTTTAGAATCAGCTTGTCAATATCTACCAAAAATCTTGAGATTTTGATTGGGGTTGTTTTGAACCCATAGAACAAACTTAGTAAATGAACAACACTGAGTCCTCTAATCCATGAACACTGTACGTCCCCCCAATTAAGCTGATCTCTGATTTCAAGTGTTTTGTAGTTCTCAGGATATAGGTCCTGCACATACTGTTAGATTTATATCTAAGTATTCCTTTAATTTTTAGTTTTTTTAGTGCTATTGTAAATGGCATATTTTAAATTTTATTTTAGCTTCCAGTTGTTCATTGCTGGTATACACAAATATGATTTTCTTTTGTATATTGACCTTGTTTCCTGCCACCTTTCTAAGATTCACTTATTAATTCTAGGTGCTCTTTTTGTCGATTCTTTGGGATTTTCTACAGAGATAATCATATTGCCCATGAATAGAGCCAGTTTTATTTGTTCCTTCCCATTTGTGTGCTTTTTTTCTTTTGAGGTAGCTAGGAATCCAGTACTATGTTGAATAGGAGAAGTGAGGATCCTTCCCTTGTTACTGATTTGAGGGAAAAAGCATTCATTGTCTAATCATTAACTATATTAGCTGTAGGGTTTTTTGTAGATGGTCTATTATTTTACCTGTATATTTTAAGTTGAACCTTCTCCCATTCCTCATTTTTTTCTGTCTGTATTAAAATGCTAACTCCCAGGACGATGGCAAATCTTATTTTTTTCAGTGTATATCCATATCTCTATCAATAATAGTATTTGCCTACTACCCATCCTCCAAAAACAAAAAAGGTACACATGTTTTCATAATAAGCTTTAAATTTGTTTTTTTCTTAAAATATGTGTTTTTTATTCAATTAAGCATATTTCATACCATTTTATTTCAAGTCTGTCTTTTGAAAAATGGAATCTTGTTACTTGACCATTTAAATTAAGAGTTGTATATATGGAACAAGCACTGGTGTTTGCCATCATTCAGATTACTGTTGTCCCACAGAGCATTTCTGAATGTCCAGAAAAAATAATTTCAACCTTTCTGAAATGTTCAGGAACAGCCTAGGACTTTGCGGCCGTTTTCAGAGGCTGGAACTCTCCTGCTTCAAATTTTTCTTTGAATTTTAAGTAGTCTCTTCTTTTATCAAAATATTTTATCTGTTGAGAAAAAAGGGTCTGCGATAAGGGCAAGCTATGCAGCTTAAACAAAAGCACAGATTTAAATGTAACTAATTATTCAATATAAATCATATAAGTGGCCTAAGTAATTTATATTTTAGAACCATTTTGAATCAGTGTATCTTATGTATAAGAGTCTCTAAAGAGAGTATAGGCCAGTGAGTCCTAACCCTTTTTGGGTTACTGACCGTGTTGAGAATTTGAGTACCCTGTGCACCTTCTCAAGAAGTATATCTGTATTTACACATGTGAAATGTACTATGCAAGTTCAGAGTCCATAGGACTCTCAGGTCATAAGACTTCATGATTTAAAGACATTGTACAAGTTTTTCCCGTCAACTGTAAGTTCAACAAGTTCTGTAATTCACTAGCCATCATATTTGTATTAAGTTTATCTTATCCAGAAACATACATTTAAGGAGATAGACACATAGTTAAAAATTATATTCATGAACTATGAATAAGTAAACTAATGGTAAAACTTTAATACACTAAGTATTTCATTTTATTATTTCTGTTTACATCCTCCTCTTGCCATAGGGAATTTGGAGTATCTTAAAGCCCCATATCCTGAAACAGTAAAATCACAGAAGTAGAAAATCAAGGCCAACCACCAAATCCTCATAGCATCTGCATCTGAGCTGCTTTGCAGACAAGACAAAGGCATGATACCACACACGTTTTCACTGTCAGAACAGAAAAGCTTTTCTTAGGATTTAATTCTTAAATATTTCAGTAGAGCCCAAGTTAACAATGTAAAACTGTGCCTGCCCTGTCTCAAGCTGGGATAAGAGACTCAGATAAAGCCAGCTACAAAGTTAACGTTCCTCTCTGCAGGACACACCGCAGCCAGACACTGTCCTAAGAGACCCCTTTGAGTGACTACTGCTTTTTTTTTTTTTTTTTTTTTGGCTGTGTTGGGTCTTCGTTGCTGCGCGCGGGCTTTCTCTAGTTGCGGCGAGCGGGGACTACTCTTCATTGTGGTGCGTGGGCTTCTCATTGCAGTGGCTTCTCTTGCTGCGGAACATGGGCTCTAGGCGTGTGGGCTTCAGTAGTTGTGGCACATGGGCTCAGTAGTTGTGGCGCACGGGCTTAGTTGCTCCGCGGCATGTGGGATCTTCCTGGACCAGGGCTCCCCTGCATTGGCAGGTGGATTCTTAACCACTGCGCCACCAGGGAAGTCCCTACTGCTTTCTTATGCACCAAGAAACTTTGTTCTCTAAAATCGAACTATCAGAAATTTGCTCTTTGAAGTTCTTTCGGTAAGAATGAAACACCCCACTTTTGCCTGCGGGATCTGATAGGCACTTTGACAAAAAGCAGCAGTCTTGATTTCCAACTCAGCTGCAGGACTTCACATAAGGATTTCTGAGCATGACGACATGGCAGCATTTATCTTTGTGGAAAATAAGACCCTGGGTCCACTTCTCAGTCCAGAGGTGACGACCTGCTTATACACAGCCCTGCTTTGCTCTGAGCCTATCAAAGCACCACTTCATTTCAGTTTCACCTGAACTCCACCCTTCCCCAAACCCTCTGACAGCTCCTTTCCCTTGGTTGGTGAGACGCCCACAGCAGCGCCGGTGCGTGGGGCTCCCTGGTTACAGCACGTTATTAAATCTCACTGTCAGACTCCACACCCCTGGTGTCCTTAGGCTGACTGAGCTGGGACGGGTGTTGTATGTAAGGGGCACCAGACGAAGAAGTGCACAATGCTCTTAACGTTTCTGTGGCAAATCAATAGATCTCTGCATCTCTTGTCACATCTCCGACTGCCTAAATGACAATGCCATTTAATGGTCCTACTTACACTTCAGTCCCAACTTGTCCGGAACTCAGCTCCTCTCCAGACATGTTTCTCCTCCCATCACCTATTTCAGTGACTGCATCACTATCCAACCAAATGCTCTGATCTCTTTCCCCCTCTCGATCGCGACAGTACAGGCCCACGTCATTTCTCACTTGGATTGTTGTAATAGCTCTTTAACTGGTTTCTCTATCTTCCTTCATCCATCCATCACACCACTGCCAAGAATAATCTTTTTGAAATTCCAATTTGATCATGGCACTGCTTGTTTAAAGGTCTTTCAAGGTATCCCTATTGCCTTCAAGGTCAACATCCAAACTCCTCAGTAAGACAAATCAGGTCGTCCATGGCTTAATCTCTGCCCATCTGTCTATCTTCTGGGTTTACCACCAGACCCTGAAATGCAACCCGTCCAGAGCTACCCCATTTCCTGAATGTGCTGATTTCTCATGCATCTTGCTTCCATGCCTATGCATATACTGTACTCTCTGCTTGAAAAGCTCTGCTCCATAGTCTTTTCCACTCAACTAACAGTTGAGGACCCTCGACATGCGGCACCTCAAAGAGGCTAATGTCCAAAAGGCTAATAAATCAACAAGCGTTTCTTGAGAAGCACTGTGTATGTATAATGCTAGTGTCTTCTAAGCCATTAGATGAGATGCAAGATAGTAGCATGAATGCCAAAATACTGGAATTTCTGAGACATTTCAAAGGTTCACAGGGAAAAGACAGGATCTGAAATTGATGTTAGGATCAAATATCTTGGCTGTCCAGTTGCTCTATTTGTGGAAGACTGCGTTGGATGATGCTACAATGACAGACCTGATCCCTGCTCCTTCCTAAGTTACGAACCAATAGGAAACTTTAAATTGGGCCACTATACAAGGCCGACTGATGAGTGCTATAAAAGGGATAAGCAAAGGGGCAGAGAAGAGTAATTTGGTTTTGTGACAGCACAGTTTTATGGCATATTTATTATGTAAGAAATTTTTATTTTTAGTGTTTTATCATAGAAGTATTCATTGTGAATCTCTATTTGGTGGTTTTATTTTTATCTTTATTCTCTGGCTGTGACTTCAGCTAAGTAAAAGAATACAAACTTTGCAATCTACTTTCAAATCCCCTCTCTACTACTTTGCTGGTTAGCCGATCTTGAACAAATTATTTCACCTTTCTGAGCCTTAGTTTCTATTATGTAAAAGAGATACAATAGTACCTCACAAGACTGAATGAAAATTAAAGCTAATGAAAACACAATTTCTCACACAGAATGCACTCAGAGAGTACTCCCATCACTTCTCCCTCTGTCTCCTTCCCCACCTTCTCACACAAATCTCTGTAAATATCTTTCGCTTTTATTCTATGGCCACCGGGTATGACTCCTGAGAGCACGGGTGAAAAGGGAGCAAAGGCCTGAGGGCGCAGGCTGGGAAAGGGAGCTCGGTTTACAGACTAAGAATAGTCTGCAGGGCTTCCCTGGTGGCGCAGTGGTTGAGAATCTGCCTGCTAATGCAGGGGACACGGGTTCGAGCCCTGGTCTGGGAAGATCCCACATGCTGCGGAGCAACTGGGCCCGTGAGCCACAACTACTGAGCCTGCGCGTCTGGAGCCTGTGCTCCGCCACAAGAGAGGCCGCGACAGTGAGAGGCCCGCGCACCGCGATGAAGAGTGACCCCCGCTTGCCGCAACTAGAGAAAGCCCTCGCACAGAAACGAAGACCCAACACAGCCAAAAATAAATAAATAAATAAATAAATAAATAAATAAATAAATAAAATTAAAAAAAAAAAGAATAGTCTGCAGAAGACAACGGTTTTCCACAGGAGCGTGGCTGTCACTGTCAGAGGCGGCAGCAGTTTTTTTGATTGCTTTGCTCTACTGCTCCCTTCTTTGCTGGAGTCATCTATAACTTTGTAGGTTGCTGTCAGTTTCTCTAACAGTGTTCACGTCATAACTCTTGGGTGGTTCAGTATCCATGTGGTTGATCCTCCCAGTACCCTGGCCTCTCAGGTCCTTGACCTCTTTCTTCAATGATCTTGTCCTCCAACCTACCTTACTGCCAGGATCAAAGCCTAGTCCTCGTCCTTACCAACAGATACAGCCCTGCCCTCATCTCAATTCCGAGCATCCCATTCTCCAGCCCCAAGAGTGAGAAAGCAAGTTATTTCAATGCTCTGGGCTTCAGCTGCCTCCTCTGGAAATTGACGGCAACACCGCCCATCTCAAAGGGTACTGATTTTGGGTGGGCAACTGGGAATGCTTTATTTCTGAGAGCAGCTCTAGGCCAATGAATTTGCCAACTCTTGCCCAAGATTAAATACTATCCCTTCAGAAGGTCCGGGAGAAATCTACCAATTTAGAAGGTTGGAATTTTTTGGTTAGTGTGCGTATGTTTTGCTTCTCAATCACCTTTAAAGTGTCAGGTGACATTTTCCACAGGTGTGCCTGCTATGTACATAAAACAAGCCTGGATTACGAGACAAGGTTTTCTCTGCTGCTCACGGAAACTGCTCATTTGACACGCCTCAAACAGTGCCTCATTTCATAGCCCACCACTCACCGTAAGCTCTATGTATTTTGACAGCAAACAGAAACACGTCCCAGTGTGACTTACCCACTGTTGGGGACAACTTGATTCAAATGAGCTTCTTAACTTCTTGCACTGAGAGGCGTCCTCTGTGTTCTCATCTAAACACTTCCAGTACTCATCCCGGGCTCCCCAGCAAGCCTGCCTTTCTTTCATAGATGGGGCTGCCATTCCTAGTGGGCTCAAGCTGTCAACCAAAATATGTGATATTAACAAGGAACTTGTAATTCGAGAGAAGGTAAGCCAAAGAAAAAATACTGTTGTTCCCTCCAAACCCCTCTTTTTTTAAAGTTACGCCTCCGGATTTTAACGATGCGACTGAAACTAATCAGTTCTATTACATGAACGGTATCCTAAGAGCACTCGCTTTTGACGCTTATCCCTTACACCATGTAATTTGCTCCACTGCTGGAGTGGCAGCTTGGTCTCAGAAAGCCGGAGTTAGAATTATGGCTCTCACACGGTCTGTCACTTAAGACACTTCATTTATTCTCTCGAGCCTGTTTCCCCATCGGTAAAACAGGGGAGCGGTGCCCATTTTACGAGGTTGCTGTTCGAACCAAAGTGCTATACAAATAAATGCACGAGGGCAAAATCACCAGGCAGGACAAGGAGTGCTGCTCCGTCTTGCAGAAGAGGAGCCCGAGGCTCGCGGAAATTCAGCGACCTCCGGGGTCCATACCCTCCCCGGCGCGCCCCGCCAGCCCCGCCAGCAAGCCCACCTCTCCGCCCGCCCAGAACCAGGCTCCCTTCGGCGCCGACGGGAGGAGAGTCACGCAGCCCAACGACCGAGAAAGAAGGGCGCGGGGCCGAGGACTGGCGCCGCACTGTCGCCTCGCCCGCTTGAGCCCAAGCGGCGTAGACCCCCCACCCCCCAAAGGAAAGAATTCACGCGGCGAATGCGCTGGCCTTGGAATGATCCTTACGGGCTACCGTTCGCTGTTCCAGGAGGGCGGGACTTCCTGTTCCGTTCTCTTACCTGTCCCAGGGATTTCCGGGCCTGCTCGGGCGAGGGAGGCGGGTCCTGGGGCTGTGGAGATGGACAGTGAGTGGGATCCGGTCACTCCTCAGAGCGGCCTTGGCATTGTAAACGTCTCGGTGCCTCTCTCCCTGCAGTTTTTCGTGATTTTAACGAACTGTGCTTCTTTCATGAATCTAAATTTCTGCATATATCTCGCCAAGCGCCGTCTTAAAGCTTAACGTGCGAGCCCTGCCGGAAACGGCGGCTTTGTGTGGAAGTTGGCACCTGAGATGAGAGCGGGACGAAGCGTTAAAGGGCCGCGAAGACTTAACTCCTCGCTTTTTAAATTAAAAGAAAAAAAAAAGAAAAAGGAACCGTCCCAGAAAGAGGCGGGTGACGCCCCAGGACACATGGCAAATAAGTGACTGAGCTGAGAACCCAGGGCACCAAGCTCCCAGTTTCCCGATTCAGATTTGATCCTGTTACATTTACCAACATTATCACCTTTCCCTTGCTTGAACCCTTGCGGCTTTCTTCTGTAGATGGACAAGATCCTTTTAGTTGGTATTTGGAGACATCTAGTGAAAGAATATGAAAGCCAAGTTCCAGTCGGCTGAGATCTGATAGTTCGTGGGATTAAAATGTGAGCCTGATTAGAGTTTACAGCTAAGATCCTTGGCCTTGGATCTGAAAGTTGCCGGAGGTAATACGAATTGGTCAGGAGAGTGGGTAAAATTAATACCTGTATTATTGTTTTAATCTTACTTGTGGCTTTGTTTACTCCCTAAACGCCGAGGTGTGTTTTAAAAGGAATGAAAAGCGCTGCTGCAGATATTTTGAAAGATGCCCTTTTTAATATTTTAGTGAATATCTCAGCAGAATCTTTATTTGAAAGCACGTGTGTAGACACAGGTCAGTCGTCCAGTTCTCTTAAAGATCCCATCTTCTCCATCATCTAGTCCTGTTGAATTCTAAGTGCTTATAAAACTCACAAGCAGTTTACAGCTCTGCACTCAGTGCTGGTATTTAATCCTTTACAAATAAACATACGCAGATTTTCAGGTTGGCTGTGTGAAGCCTAAGTACCACCAAACACATGTTCTACAATATGGGAAGTATTTCTGTAATAGTTAATGGAGTCTAATAAGTGGATTGCTTTAGCTTTACCAGGGCCACCAATTCTTTTATACTGTGTCTATCAAGGGCAGTTTATGTAAAGATAGTATCTTTTAAGTATGACTAATGAGATACAAAAAGGATGGAAGGAATCTTGAATGACTTATGAGTTGAAAAAAAATATATTTAAAGTTTAAAATTTTTATGCACTTAATGATAAATATATATATAATATATAAAGGGAATCTTGACAAAATTATAAAGAAAAAAATATATGGCCATAGTGGGTGATTTTAACAAGCCTTTCCCAGTCATTGTTAAGACAAACAAAAGAAAAATCAGTAAGGGTATAGAAAATTTGAATAACATGATGTACAAACTTGACCTAATGAATATACACAGAAAAACACAACCAAAATCAGAACATGTTTTTTGGAATGCAAACATGACATTACCAAAATCAACCGCATACTTAGCTGTAAAGCAACTCTGAACGAATTTTAAAGATTGAAATCATTCCGCACGTGTTTTTTGAGCACAGTGCTGTTAAGCTAGAAATCAATAAAGAACTATAAAAAACAAGTCCATATAACCCATAGCCAAAGAGTCATAATGGTAATGAGAAAATGTTTTGAGCTGAATAATAAAATACAATAGCAACACCTGTGGAATAAAGTTAACGTATAGTACGTAGAGGGAAGTTTATAGCCTTAAGTAAGTACATTAGAAAAGAGGCTGAAAGGTCTTTAGCTAAACATTCCGTTTCAAGAAGTTAGAAAAAGGAGAGCAAAATTAAGGAAAGTGGAAGGAGGGACATAATGCTGAAAGCAGAAATGAATGAAATGGGAAATGAAAGTAGTGGTGTGCCAGACACTGCCTGTCCTGGCTCAGGAGAGCCAACTGTGCACACCTCTTCCCAATTCCATGGTCAATAGTATCAATCTGGTAGCTTGAAATTGCCCCGATGGGAATCTTCACACTGGAAATCAGCCAGCAAGGTAGTGTTTTGTTTCATTATGTTCAGAGCCAATTAACTAGCACACCACTGCATACAGTAGATTTTAAAAATCCAGAAGTTGATTTTTTTTTTTTTGGAAAAGACTAATAAAATTGACAAATATTTAACAGTATTGAGCAATAAAAGGAGAGGTGTTAACAACCTATGTCAATAACGAAAACTATACTTTAGAAATCAAAACAGAACATCTTGTAAACAATTTGATGCAAATAAAATGTAGATGATTGTACAAATCTCAAGAAAAACAACTAGCTGACTAAAGAGAAGAAAATATGAATAGTCCCAAACCATTAAAAATTTGAATCAGTAGTAATGAAGGTTCACACACAAATTCCAGGTCAATGGCTTCACCAGTAAGTTCCTCCAAACTTTGAAATAATTCCATTTTTATTGTATGAGGCTACCATAACTTTTGTACTAATTACAAAATCCCCAAACCTTGAAACATCAAACTCTTTGGAACTCATTTGGTGAAAAATGTGACTTAGTGTCACGATAGTCATTATTTATATATCACTTAGTTGACTATATGTTTTGCTGTAGGAATATTGATATTTTTGATTATAGGTACTGTCCCAGTTCTTGCTACATAGTATATGTTGTATGTTCCATGGTACCTTTCCAGTATCCAAAAAAGTCTGTATTCCAGAACACATCTGTCTCCAAGTATTTCAGATAAATTTTGTGGACCTGTATGGAAGAATGATTTTATGACTTTAGGATTGAGAATAATTTTTATTTTAGCCATAAAGGAAAAGATCAATAAATTCAACTACATTAAAATTAAGGACTTTTGTTTACCAAATAACACCATGAAGTGAGTGGAGAAGTCACAATATGGGAGAAGAAGTTTGCAAAGCATATAACAAGGAATTAGTACCCAGAATATGTAAAAAACAGCTACATCGGACTTCCCTGGTGGCGCAGTGGTTAAGAATCCACCTACCAATGAAGAGGACATGGGTTCGATCCCTGGTCCGGGAAGATCCCACATGCCACGGAGCAACTAAGCCTGTGTGCCACAACTACTGAGCCTGCGCTCTAGAGCCCGCGAGCCACAACTACAACTACTGAAGCCCGCGCACCTAGAGCCCATACTCCGCAACAAGAGAAGCCACCACAATGAGAAGCCCACGCACCGCAATGAAGAGTAGTCCCTGCTCGCAGCAACTAGAGAAAGACTGCGTGCAGCAATTAAGACCCAAAGCAGCCAAAAATAAATTAATAAAAAAAAAATTAATTCTAAAAAAAACCCACCTACAAATCAATAAGAAACAGACAGATGACCTAATATTAAAAATAGGCAAAAGGCTTAAGTAGGCACAACACCAAAGAGGAAATACAAATGACCAATAGAAAATATGCACATCTATATTAGCAACCACAGAAATGAACATGAAAATCACAATGCCATACTAGTAGACACCCACCAGACCAAAGAATAATTAAGCCTGACAATAACAAGTTTTAAGAAGGATGAAGCAAAGAGAATCCTCATACTCTAATGGCAGTATAAATTGATACAGTCACTTTGGAAAGCTGTGACTTCAGTAAAGTTGAAGATACACATTCGCTATGACTCAGCAATTCTATTCAGAATCTCTTGTATATGTGCAAGTTTGTAATAGCTAAAAACAACATACAATCCAACATATCAACAATAGAATGGATAAATTATGATGTGGTCATCAGGTGAAATATAATGCACCAATGAAAATGAACAACAACTATAACCATTTATAATACGATGAATCTCAGTATTGAGTGAAAGAAGCAAGTCAATCAAAGAATAGATACCATGTGTTTCCACTTACATAAAGTTCAGAAATGCAAAACTCTACTGTTAAGGATACATACATTAAATAGTAAAACTATTAAGAAAAGAGAACTGGGATGTGACCAGGGAGGGCTTCTGAGGGGCTGACAATGTTCTGTTTCTGAAACTGGGTGTTTGTTTTATAATTATTCTTTAAGTAAACTGTACAAGTAAATCTTATACACTCTTCTGTGAATAAGAATGAATATATGTCACATATATGCATGATATGTGTCATAATTTTTAAGTAAAGTAGAGTAGTTGGCCTGAGAAAGGTCATCTTTAGTACATTTGATTCACAGAAAGGTGAAAATCATGGTCATTCAGAATATTTATAGTGTGATTACTAAGTTTTTAATGGATTTACCATCTTATGTGGCCTTCAAGGTCAAAAGTCAGTAGTCTCTAGTGCTGTCACTTGGGCAGCTAAGCAATTCCTACTGGTCAGTAGTAGGCCTAGGGCAGAGATAAGGAAAGTATTACCAAAGAGATTCAATGAATTGCAATAATGCCCCTTCCCCCACCCGCTTACTCTCAAGGAGCTCTGTGGTCTAGCCAACAGAGCAAAAACAACTAGAAGAGAGAAATTTTGAGGTGTAGATATGGTTAAAAAAAAAAAATTTTATATATATATATATATATATGTATGTATGTATATATATGTTAATAACAACAGCAATAATGCAGGATAAGAGTTGGAGAGGCCAAATTCACCTTACAAAATTTGGAAGACTATGGGCAAGTAAAAGAATGTGGGTGCCATGAGATGATTTCAGATGTGCTGTTTTGATACAGAGAGGGTGTAATCTCCAACCTATGTTTGGAGGAGAGAGGAGGTGAAGAGAAGTCCGTGTGAAGAGGTGGAAGACATGTCGTGTTACCATCGAGCGAAGTTTCATGTGGGTGTTCTCCGGTCTGCACTAAGTCGCTCCCCAAACCAATGGTGGGCAGGGCCAGACAGACCCAGTAGCACTGAAAACGTATGTGTTGTTTTTCTGTTGCTGCCCACAGACTTTTTTATTTATAATCTGTACTGTTTTACAAAGCAGTCATCACAGACACCTACTCAGGGACACAAACAAGAAAGATTCCTTTGACTTCAGTGTTGCTGCAGAGATCCTTCTGAATTTCTTTTAGATCTCTATGCTGACTCCTTGCTCTTTTTCCTCCTATTAACTATAGGTACGCTCCAAGATGTTGCCTTTTTTTCTCTCTTTTTCTTTTCTTTGCATTCTGTTTTCCATGGTGAGCTGATTCACCCCCGGAGCTTCCGTTAACACTTCTTTCAAAAAGACTTGGAAGTCTATGTTTTAGTCCTAATGGAACCTTTGTGCCCATTTTCTCTTTCCAAGTCCCTTGACGGCTATCTCCATTTGTTTGTCCTTCCATCACTCCAATAAGTTCAAAACCGGAACTCATAGTATTCTTTCTCCAGGAAAGCTTCACTTTCTAAGCTGTTCCCTTTCATCGGATCTACCAGTCCTTCAGCTGCCAGATGGGAACCTTTGATCCTTCTTTCATGCTTCTTGCTCTGTACATAGCTTGCACAGTGCCAGGCACTGTGGTCAGCCTTGGGGATATAAAGATGAATAAGGATAGATCTTGGTCCTTGAGAAGCTCAGTCTTATGGAGGACATAGGCCATACTCTCCTCTAATAAAGAGTAATAAGACCTATGAGAGAGGCACGCACCAAATGCAGGGGGGGCCCAGCAGGAGTTAAATCAAGAAGGGAAACACAGGCAGTATTAGAGGCAGCAAAGTTCAGTGGATAAGAGTGTAGGTTCAGAACCAGACTGGGCTTGAATCCTACCCCCCTCCCCCGCCAGTGATGTCAAGCTGTGTGACCTTGGACAGGTTCCTGAACTTTTACATACATGGGTTTCCTTAACTGAAAATGTGGATGATTGTAGTATCTACTTAGGTTTCTTGTGAAAGTTAAATGGAATAATCCAAGCAAAGCACTTAGAACAGCACATACAAAGATTTCATTCATTCACTCAACAAATATTTATTGAGAACTTACTCTGTGCCAGGCACTGTTTTAGGGGCTTGGGAGACATCAGAGAACAATATAGATGAAAATTGCTGCTCTATGGAATGTGAAATCTAGCAGGGAGACAATAAGCAATAACCATAAACAATAAATTCTATATATAGTATGTTAGATAAGTGTCATAGGAAAAAGAAAAACATAAATGTTAGTTATTAGTATTACTATATTTTAGAGGTCACTTGATCTTGGACTTAGAAGTCCTTTAAAGGGAATAATACTATGTTTCATCAAATCTAAGATGCATTAATTATAATTTGCCCCATTGTTTTATGTACCCCTAAGAAAGGAAAAAGCGCTGCCAATTAAACTATAACACAATGCTTTTTCATTACTTAATATTCTTATCTTAAACTTATTTAGACATATTTAGGCATGAATTAAAAAAAAATCATATCACAGTAATACATAAAGAAGAAGGAAAATAAAAGCAGCAATTGATTAAGGTATTCATGAAACTTCATTACATTTCGAGTTCCATTCCTCAGAATCACTTTTTGATTCGGTCACCAATGTCTGTGTTTTTCCACCAATCTTATCATCTATGGCATTAGGCACTTTGAGCAAGTCCTCTTACCATATCTTCTCCCCTCCCCTCCTCTTGTCTTTCCAGATCCACTAAAGAGCTAGAAGCCATTGGTGCTGAACAATTCAGCCAACTTTGTAATTAGGTACAAGGAGCTTACTCTTCACTCCTATTTTGGGAATGTTGCTTAAACACATCAGAATGACCCTGCACCACCTGTCTCCTTAACATTTTGATTCTTAGAGGTTAAGAGTGCCCCCTTCTGATCTCCTAGGTTGTCTTCTAGGCCACGGACACTCACTCTGCAAGTGTGGAATGCTAGTGCTTTCGATGTGTATGCACACACAGGCAGTGACAGCTATGTTATGACTGGGGTCTGGCGACAGTTGGGTGCCATCCCCTGTACGATGTGTCCGAGTGTCCGAGGTGTGAAAATGCAGGAACAAGAATGGAGGTGTTAGAGTCAATGAAATACTACGTTATTAACTAGTCTATTTTCCTTTTTCCGAGTATTTACTCCTTGTCAGGCACTGGGCTAAACATTTTACACTTAGGATCTCATTTAATCTTTCTCACTTAATAGTAGAGCGCCATTGAGGTAGGCACTCTATTATTCCCATTTTATAGAGCTGCATGATCCAATAGAAATATAAGGCAAGCCACATATGTAATTTAAAATTTTCTAGTAGCCACATTAAAAAAAGTAAAATAGAAGCAGGTGAAATGAATTATAATAATATATTTCTTTTAACCCAATATATTTAAAATATTATCATTTTATCCTATAATCAACCTAAAATATTTGATTTTCCTTTTTTCATACTAACTCTTCTAAATCCAGTATGTATTTTAACTTAAAACATGTTAATCTGGACTCATCACATTTCAAGTCCTCAGTGGCCACATGTAGGTAGCAGCTATCATATTAGACAATGTAGTTATAGATGACAAGAGAATTCAAATTGTCCAAGACACGCATAAAATATGTGGCCGAGTGGATTCTCCAACTGAGATGTAGATATAGCTATGTGACTAATTCTTGACATGCGAGTAAAAGTATTTTCTTACAACTAAGGAAACTTTCCTAAAAAGATAACTGGTGTGATCCATAACGTAAATTTGGGCATAGAAGGAGCCTGACGGGGCCTCTTCATAGAGCAGAGCTGTCATGCCAACACTGGGCAGCCTACCTCTGGACTTTTGCATGAGAGATACTTAAACTCCTATCTTGCTGAAGGCATGACTCTAAGTCTTTGTTACTTGAGGTGCAGAAATAAAAAGAACTTGATACAATCTTCCTGAAAGACAAACAAAATAAGAATAAAATGGAATATAAGAGAAAGAAAGAAAATTACTGGATTAGTCCTTTAAATCCAACATCCTACTAATAGTTCAAGAAAGAGAGAAAAGAGAGGGGAGGAAATTTCCCAGAACCAAAGGACACAAGACTCTAGATTGAAAAGGCTCACCGTGTGCCCAGCAAAAGGTGTGGATGAGACTCAAATTGAGGCATGTTGTGAAAGTTCAGAACACCAGAGATGCCCCTGGAAACTTCTATTAAGCTAAATAAAGACTACTTACAAATTACTAGCAATCGGAATGGCTTTGTCTTTCTTAAGTGGCATCAGAGCCAAATGACAACAAATCAAATACCTTCAAGATTCTGAGGGAAAATTATTTGCAGCTTAGAATTCGAGAGCCAGCTAAACTATCAATCAAATGTGAGGGCAGGATAGAGACATTTTCAGATTTTCGAAAACCTCTCATATACTTTCCTGTAACAGGCTATGGAGAATACCTTCCACCAAAACAAGAAATCAAAAGACATGGCACAGGATCCAGGAAAGAGGATCTCTGGCACAAAGGGAAATCTCACAATGAAATCTTTGCAGAGAGCAACCAATAGGTATCGTAGCAGAAGGAAGGAAGGAAAGTGTTCTCAGGAAATAAACACACACAACTGTTAATGTGCATATGGCAGAAACATTGGCACATTTGAGAAAAAAATTAACAATAGGTAGGTAGAATTTCAGACTCCCCAAAAGGGCTAGTATCAAGCCTCAGTAAAAAGGAAGGAGAAAAAAGAAAAGAAATATGTAAATAGTATATTACTTGGCTCAGCAATTAGCAAGGTTGGCATAGTCACAATAATGTAAATACTAACTATTCATTTAAAAATCATAATAGGGACTTCCCTGGTGGTCCAGTGGTTGAGACTTCGCCTTCCACTGCCGGGGGCATGGGTTCAATCCCTGGCCGGGGAACTAAGATCTCACATGCCTCAGGGCCAAAAAACCAAAACATAAAACAGAAGCAATATTGTAACAAATTCAATAAAGGCTTTAAAAATGGTCCACATCAAAAAGTCTTAAAACAAAAAAATCATAATAAAATTAAGTTAGGGGGATGGAGGGAATACAAGCTGGGATGGCGAGGGGGATATAGAGAGCTAACAGAATAAAGGCTTAGTGTGGAGTAGCCAAATTGCCTTACTTCACATCACAGCTCTCTTCTTACTGGTTGTATGATGTTAGGTAAGTTATTCGATTTCTTATCTCTGAGTTTCCTCATCTGTAAAATGAGGATAATAATACCACTTACCTCAGTTGTTGTTTTTTGTTTTTTTTTTGTTTTTTGGCTGCACCACTCAGCTTGCGGGATCTTAGTTCCCCGACCAGGGATTGAACCTGGGCCCTCAGCAGTGAAAGCGCGGAGTCCTAACCACTGGACTGCCAGGGAATTCAACCTCAGTTACTGTAAGTATAAAATGAGTGTGTGTTTGTGTGTATGTATATAGTTTAAGTATATAAAATGTACTGGTAGGGCTTCCCTGGTGGTGCAGTGGTTAAGAATCCGTCTGCCAATGCAGGGGACACGGGTTCGATCCCTGGTCTGGGAAGATCCCACATGCCGCGGAGCAACTAAGCCCTTGCGCCACAACTACTGAGCCTGCGCTCTAGAGCCCGCGAGCCACAACTACTGAGCCCACGTGCCACATCTACTGAAGCCCACACACCTAGAGCCCGTGCTCCGCAACAAGAGAAGCCACTGCAGTGAGAAGCCTGTGCTCTGCAACGAAGAGTAACCCCCGCTCGCCGCAACTAGAGAAAGCCCATGCGCAGCAATGAAGACCCAACGCAGCCAAACATGAATAAATAAATAAATAAATAAATAAATAAATATTTCTTTAAAAAAAAAAAGAAACTCTCTTGTGGTGTGTAGAGGAGAGAAGACAGTATTAGCTATTACGATTATTTGCACATCTAAAGCTTGTTTTTCTGGCAAAAACAACCACCGCTATTAACAAATATGAACATAAAAGGCCGTCACCACCAAGAACAGTTCAGTTAGCAATAACTATTTGGTCTTTCTTAGATGATGCTCTTTCACCCTATTAAAATTCAAAGTGTTTCTTTGATATAGACCAATGGGTTTCCATGGGAACCTGCTTTATTACCTAGGCAACTAAGGGCTCATGCTGGTACTGTAGATTATTTAAAAATTTTCAGGAAATTCAGGTCTACTTAGCTTCTTGGCTAGGTTGAAACTCTATTTCATTATTCCCCTGTGCCAGACTTGAAACTTTCCAGTTAGCCTCAATAAACACAAACAATAATGAAGTTTCTAATTGATCTTGTGAATTCTACAATTCTTTATATTAACCAGGTAGATATTAAAGGAGTTACAGTTGACCAAAGGTTTTATGAAGGATGTATTTGATAAAATCCATACTTTCTTAGAAGATTGAAGACCAATCAATTCAAGGTTGAGATTCAAGTGTCTGGGACGGGAAAGATTTTGCAGTTTAAAAGAATGCACAGTAAACTTCAATAGCTTCATCTCAGAGGGCTGGTGAAAGGTTTAAGAAAGATAATGAGTGTGAATCATGTGTACTGAGATAAGCAATCAATAATATCTGCTCTTGAGAACTGTGTACTAGATGCTGCTATACGTGACTGTTACATGGTTGGATAAGCACAGCCCAAAGAATCTGAGTAATCAACCTGGAGGAAGGTCACTTTCAGAGTTGTGACTAGGGTTATAACTTTTATATATTTTGTAGTTGAATTAGAGAAGCGTAATCAAGGATGCTTATCAAACCTGCATAGGGTCTGGGGATGGAGGAGATAGCTCATAGTTTTAATGAAAGACTCAAGGATATCAATAGGTTGGGATGATGGGCTGGCATAAAGAAGATTTAATCACGCTACTCTCCCGCTTAATCATTTCTAGTGGCTTTCTATCGCTGACCAGCAAATGCCCTGATATCCCAGCATGGCACTGAAGACCCTCACATTAGGACTTAGCCTGTTTTCTGACCTTATTATCTCCTACCACTCCCTACAGATGCCCATCTCTTTATCTTAGCTGTTTGCTGTTCCCAGATCTTGCCTCTAACATTCTGCCTCTCTTCCTGCTCTTCCAGTCATCTGAACTGCCCAGTCACCCACCTGATTCTGAAAACCCTATTCATCCTATCAGGCCCAGCTCAGAAAGTTATTTTCTTCATGAAGTAGTTCGCAATCCCTCCAGATCCAAACAGCACAAAGTCTGCCCCTGAGAGTCAATGGTCTCACGCTGCCTTATATCAGAGGTCCTGGTGACCTTGATCAGTCCTCTTATTAATTTCAAAGTTTCTTAAAGGCAGGAGCTGGTTCAGTTTTGCAGATTCCATTTTTAAAGTATTTATGGGACAAAGAAATAAATGGTAAGTGTGAAATCCTGTTTGTGTCCAAAACAAAACAATTTCAAGGGAATAGGACAGAATGAACATCTAACTAAATCTTAGGGGTCTAGTTGACTGTAAGTAAAATAAGTACAATTACTGTGGGCACTAAAAGCTAATGTAAACATAGGCTACACTCTCCAGATGAGTGAACAACTGTTGTGTTACGAGATGGGAGGCAATTATCATCCTATATGGCCTCTGATTATTGAATGCTCAGAGAATTGCTACACGATGTGCTTATGGTGGGAAGGGCTTCACCTGCAGGGCGGTGAATTATCGTTTACCTTGCCAATAACAGCATATTCCTCACCCTGGGACCTGATTAAATCTCTCCACATTCTCAGCCCTACAGAGACGAAGAAGCTTGAATCCTATGTCTCTGGCCGTGGCTGGAATGGGGACACACTGGCCAAAAAGGAACGGGTTTATCTTATGGTGGGAAATAAGGGACAGGATGAGAATCATGAATCAGCATGGGAGCCCAAGAAGGATGACCACTGCGGGAGTTAGGCTGAAAACCTGCGTGTCAAGCCAAGAGCCGTGAGGGGGGTGATCACTGGAGAAAGGGGAGGGGCAGCCTGCAGAGTGGAGCAGCCCTTTCGCTGAAGGATCAGAGGGTCGGATGGGAGAGGCGTCTATGTCTGGGCAGTTTGTGCTTCTGTAATCATTTCTGTTTTGGTCCACCTCATTACTTCTTAGAGTATTTTGAAAGAGTAAGGAAAGCCCTTCTGGTTTCCAGCTCTGCATGTAGGGAGCTTAGAATTTGCCACTCCATCCTAACAAGTAAAAAGCTGAATAGACTAAAAAATCAACTCTTCTAGGACAGAGGGCAAACCACTGCCCCCAAGACTGGAGAGACAGACAGATGAACACAGAGAAAACTTACCAGAGCAGAGACAAACAAACAGAAACTACGTGGGAACCAGTGGCAAGGTCGGAAAGCCGGAACTGTAATTGACAAATGCTGGAGGCTCAGTGTGGATGACTCTGAGAGTTAAAAACTCCAGGGGGGCCCGGTCATAGGGGGCCTCCACAATTGTGAAACTTACCTCCAGGAGCTCAACCAGGTTCCCACAGTAAATATCGGAGAAAAATCCCCTCATGCTTCTAGCAGGGGGAGGGGAAAAGGAGCCGTTTTGAAATATGCTGGAGTGCTCTGTTCTTCTTAACAAAGCCTTCCATCAGGAGAAACTAGTTAACCAGAGCCGAACCTGCTGGGGGTGTTATCAGACCCTAAGAGACCTGGGGAAGGGAAATCCCCAACTCCAGACAGCAATAGCCTTCCACGTGGGAAAAGGGCAATACCCAACTCTAGCCCACTCCAGCCATCCTCTCCCACCTAAGAGAGGAGGAAAAAAATAAGACTCATTTGAGAAGTCTACAGTCCAGAGCACAGGCTCACTGAAAGAGACCTAATCATAGGACTATAGAATGGTTCCCCTCCCCTTATACCTTACCGCGTTACTAAAGACCTACTTAACAGCAGTTCCTTTTAGCTGGTACAGCATGTCCGGTTATCAAGAAAAAATTTACAAGGCATACCAAAAGGCAAAAATACATAACTTGAAGAGACAGAGCAAGCATCAGAAGCAGGCATGACAGGGATGTTGGAATTTTCAGACCAGGAATTTATTACAACTATAATTCATGTGTTAAGGGGTAAAAGAGACAGCAGGCAAGGACAGATGGGCAATGTAAGCGGGGAGAGATGGAAATCCTAAGAAAGAACCAAAAAGAAATGCTAGAGATAAAAAAAACTGTCATAGAAATGAAGAATGCCTTTGATGGGCTTCTTAGTAGACTAGATACAGTTGAGGAGCGAATCTCTGAGCTGGAGGATGTATCAATAGAAACCTCCCTAACTGAAAAGCAAAGAAACAAAGACTGGAAAAACAGAACAGAATATGCAAGGACAGTGAGACAACACTTACAGGTAACACACCCAAAATGGGAATACCCAGAAGGAGAAGAAAGGGAGAAAGAAACAGAAGAAATATTTGAAACAATAATGGCTGATAATTTCTACCAAATTAATGTCAGACACCAAAACACAACTCCAGGAAGCTCAGAGAACACGATAATATAAATAAATGGAAAAACAAAAACAAAATGACTCAGGCATATCGTTTTCAAACTATAGAAAATCAAAGATAGGGAAAAAATCCTGAAAGAATCCTGTATCTACAGAGAAACAAAGATGAGAATTACAGGTGGCTTCTGCTCAGAAACCAGGCAGGCAATAGAAGGAGTGAAATGGACTTCCCTGGTGGCACAGTGGTTAGGAATCCACCTGCCAATGCAGGGGACATGGGTTCGAGCCCTGGTCCGGGAAGATCCCACATGCCGCGGAGCAACTAAGCCCATGCACCACAACTACTGAGCCTGCACTCTAGAGCCTGCGAGCCACAACTACTGAGCCGCGAGCCACAACTACTGAAGCCCGTGCGCCTAGCCCGTGCTCCGCAACAAGAGAAGCCACCGCAATGAGAAGCCCGTGCACCACAATGAAGAGTAGCCCCTGCTCGCCGCAACTAGAGAAAGCCTGCGTGCAGCAACGAATACACAACACAGCCATAAAATAAAAATAAATAAATAAATTTTTTTAAAAAGGAGTGAAACATTTAAAGTGTTGAGAGAAAACCCCCACCAATCTAGAATTCCTCATCCCACAAAATTATCCTTCAAAAATGGAGAAATAAACAAACAAAAATCACGGAAATTTGTTGCCAGTAGACCTGCCTTGCAAGCAATGTTTAAACAAATTCTTTAGAGAGAATAAAAAATAGGTCAGAAACTTGGATCTACATAAAGAAAGGAAGAGCTTTGAAAAAGGAATAAGTAAAGGTAAAATTAAAACTTTTATTTTTCTTACTTCTAACTGACTTAGTGGATAACAGTTTATTAAGAATGATAATAGCAACAATGTATGCGATTATGCATGCTTATGCATCTTTTACATATGTGTGTGTATGTATGCTTATATATAAATAAAATGAATGACAGCAATGATAACAAGGGATGGGGGAAATTAGGATTATTTTGTTATTATAAGGTACTCACACTACACGTGACGTGGTATAGTGTTATTTGAAAGTGGTTGGATTAGTTGTAAATGTATATTGCAAACTCTAGGGCAATAACAGTTAAAAAACAACAGTTAAAAAAATAAGTATAATTTATATGTTAAGAAAGGAGAGGAAATAGAATCATATAAAGTGCTCAATATTAAAACCACAAAAGGCAGAAAAACAGTGAAAGAAAAAAATAAGAACAAAGAACAAGGGCAGCTGCATAGTAGAAGAGACGTGAGCATCCCCTTAAGCTGAGCCCTGCACCAGCCTGGCACCCAGTCCAGGCAGACCCTCACCTGCAGCAGGGCTGCTCAGCTGAGCCAGGCCTGTCAGCCACAGCGCAATCCCTGCAGACCCATGAGCCTAGGCACACACATGCATGTTTAAGCCACTGAGATCCAGGTGGACTTTTAATGCGGCATCATTGTGGCACTATCTGACTAAGAAAAAGAGCCTAGCTGCCCTGTGTCACATTCTCTCAGGGGTGTATGGGGTGACTTAGTGGCCGGTCACTGAAGCGAATTCTAAGTAACAGGCTCCATGAGTTCAGTGGATGGCAGATGGCTCTTTCCAGATTCTGACTTTGAATTTCAAAAAGGCCTTTCTGGAGATGATGTGCTTTGCCTCAAAACAGTGACTCCATAGTGTTTCCCAGTGACCAAGGTAGTGAGCTAATAGCTGTAGACACGTACCCAGAGCAGATCTAAAGAATCTTTTCTGCTTCCCCACTCCCGGGGGTGCTCAGAGGCCTGGTGTAGACTGGATAGAAACTGCAAGCCACTGAATATAATGACTGCTGCTTTTTCTTGCTGTTGCTGTACAGCTAGAACTGTATCAAATATTGAATTTAATTAATAGAACCTCAAAAGTAATGCACTAAAGCAAAACATCATAGATGCTGAAGAAATCACTTTAGTTTCTAGTTGTTAGTATTAATTGTTTAGAACAATTCCCAGATTCATACATGAGAGTGACAGACTACTACAGATGAAAGAGTAAATATGTTCTTTAGTATACACAGAATTTTTAGAATCGATTTCTTCATCATAAGTGAAGTATAAAATAACCTGGCAACAGCCTAAAAGAGTCTTAGGATTCCCTATGGTTGAGTTGTTTGGAAATATGTAGTGTTTCCTGCAAACATCTATTATTAATTCTAATGTTAATAAAATCGTGTAGTATACACTTACGAGTTCCCATAAAAGTTAAAAGAGTTTCTATTTTTAGTTGACTTATCCGCTTGCTGACTTTTCATCAGAAATCCACACGGAACTCTCTCTGCCAGACCTTGGCCGGGGAACTGAAGTGCCCTCCTTATTGATTCTTTGCTTGCTTGATTGACCTCGTCACATCTCTGTTGAAAGCAGCCACTCTTGATTCCATTAGCTGATTTTATGAGCATGGCACCCATGTACAGTCCCAGATGGGATTCTAGGACCAGCCTGCCTCCACCTCCTCTGACAGCGTGTGATCACCCCTGGCTCTGCTCTTTGTAAATTTTTAGACAGATGTCTGCTACCTGCTCCCTCCTAGAGTTCCATCATGGTGCTTTGTGAGGATGGGACACCTCCCCAATGGTACTTTTGGCCTAAGCTCTTTTTAGTTACAGTTTATGCATCAGTCAGGAAAAGGTGGGTATTTGAAAGGATTAATACTCATGATTGTGCCCTACGTGTCTCTCTAGCATTATCTTCTGCCATAAATATTGCTCTTTCCTCTGTTTTTAGTACTCCTCTCCCACTTTATTTACCTTGAAAATGCTCACTTAAGTGGTACGTCATCTATAAAGTCTTCCTGGGCTCTTTCTTTCCTAGGCCATTAGTCAGTTCCAGTCTCACCCCATCTGTCCTTGGATATATGACCATCGTAGTACTTACCACATTCTATTTGCTGTCTCTATCCATAGCCCATGCTTTAAAAAAAATTGTGGTAAAATAAATGTAGCATAAAAATTGCAACTTTAACCATATAAATCAGTGTCATTAATTACATTCAGACTGCTATGTAACCATTGTCACTATGTATTTCCAAAACTTTTCACTCCAAACAGAAACTCTATACCCATTAAGCAATAACTCCCCATTTCCTTCTCTCCCTCCTGGGCCCTGGTAACCTCTAATATACTTTCTAAGCCTATGACAGTAAGTTTGTGGAGTACCTAATATTCTAGGTACATTGTAAAAGTGGAATCATGCAGTATTTGTCCTTTTGTGACCAGCTTATTTCACTTAGCTTAATATTTCCCAGATTTATCCATGTTGTAGCATGCATCAGAACTTCATACGTTTTATGGCTGAATAATATTCCAGTGTATGTCTATATTTTATTTTGTTTATTCATTCATCTTTTGATGGACACTTGGGTTGTTTCTACCTTTTGGCTGTTGTGAATAATGTTGTAGTGAACATTGTACAAATGTTCAAATATCTGTGTACAAATATCTGTTCACATTCCTGTTTTTGATTCTTTGGGGTCTATACCTAGGAGTGGAATTGCTGGGTCATATGGTAATTCTATGTTTAGCTTTTTGGGGAACTGGGAAACTTTTCCACAGCAGTTGTACCATTTTACATTCCCACCAGCAATGTATAAGAGTTCCAATTTTCCCACATCCTCACAAACACTTCTTGTTTTCTGTTTAAAAATACTTATATATATATATATATATAACAGGGCCCCACCAACCAATCAAAAATGGGAGTGAGGCAGCTCTTTAGGTTTTTCAGATCAAAACTTGACTGTTCCCGAATTCAGGCAAAGGTTGGGATTTGACATTTCAGTTGCAGTTGTAAGTTTTTTAATATCCAAGTAAAAGGTCATAAATAATTCAATATTTATTGAGCACCCACCATGTAGGAGGCATGTCCTAGAAACTAAGAGTATAAAGCGAAATTAAATACTCACTTTACCCACTCATTTATTCAACAGAGAGGCATTGGGGCAAACCAAAATTTTAATTAAAAAAAAAAATATATATATATATAAACATTGCCATCCTAGTAGGTATGAAGTGGTATCTTATTGTGGTTTTGACTTGCTTTTCCCTAATGATTAGTGATGTCGAGCATCTTCTTCTGTGCTTATTGGCCGTTTGCATATCTTCATTAGAGAAATGTTTATTCAAGTTCTTTGCTTATTTTTAATGGGTTGTTTGTCTTTTTATTGTTGAGCATTAGAAGTTTTTATATTCTGATTATTCAACCCTTATCAGTTATATGATTTTCAAATATTTTCTCCCATTCTGTAGATTGTATTTTTTACTTTCTTGATAATGTACTTTGATGTACAAAATTTTTAATTTTGATGAAGTTCAACTTACTATATTTTCTTTTGTTTCTCATGCTTCTGGTATCATTGCCAAAGTCAAGTCATGAAGATTTACTCCTATCTTATCTTCTAAGAGTTTTAAGAGTTTTTTGCTCTTTTATTTAGGTCTCTGATCCATTCTGAGTTAATTTTTGTATATGGCATAAGGTAGGGTTTGAACTCCATTCTTTTGCATGTGGAGATCCAGTTGTCCCAGCACTATTTGTTAAAGAGATTGATCTTTCCTCATTGGGTATACTTGGCATCCTTGTCAAAAATCAATTGACCATAGATATATGGGTTTATTTCTGAATCTCATTTCTATTCCATTAGTCTATTTGTTAATCCTCATGCCAGTACCACACCATTTTAATTACTATAGCTTTGAAGTAAGTTTTGAAATCAGGAGGTGTGAGTCCTCTGATTTTGTTCTTCTTTTTCAAGATTGTTTTGGCTATTTGAGTCTCTCGAAATTCCATACGAATTTGAAGATCAGTTTTTCCTATTCTGCAAAAATGGCTGTTGGAATTTTGATAGGGATTGGCTTGAATCTGTATATCACTTTGGATAGTACTGATATCTTAAACAATGCTAAGTCTTCCAATTCATGAACATAGGATATCTTTCCATTTATTTAGGGCTCTTTAATTTTTTTTTTTTTTTTTGGCAATGTTTGTAGTTTTCAGTGTACAAATCTTTCACCTCCTTGGTAAAAGTTATTCCTAGGTATTTTATTCTTTTTGGTTCTATTGTAAATGGAAGTTTTTTTCTTTCTAAATTTCTCTCTTGGATTGTTTATTGCATATACACAGAACACAATTGATTTTTGTGTGTTGATCTTGTACACTGCAACTTTGTTGAATTAGTTTATTAGCTAATAAATAATAAATAGCTAATAAACTGTCTCTATTTTATTTATTTCCACTCTAATCTTCATTATTCCTTCCTTCTATTAGCTTTGGGTTTAGTTTGCTCTTCTTTTTATTGTTCCCCAAGGTGTAAAGTTAGATTTTGAGATTTGAGATCTTTTTTCTTTTTTAAATGTATGCATGTGCAGCTATTAATTTTCTTCTGCATACTGCCTTTGCTGTATCCCATATGTTTTGTTTTGATTTTTCTCTCAGTATTTGCTAATTTTCTTTATGATTTCTCCTTCAATCTGTTGGTTGATTGGGAATATGTTGTTTAATTTTCACAAATTCGTGAGTTTTCCAGTTTCCTTCTGTTATTGATTTCTAGTTTCATTCCACTGTGATTGGAAAGGATAGTTTGTATGATTTCAATCTTTTAAATTTATGGAGACTTGTTTTGTGACCTACATGTGGTCTATCTTGGAGAATGGACCATGTGCATTGGAGAAGAACATATATTCTGCTATTGTTAGGTGGAGGACTGTATCTGGAGATAGGACAAAAAACCTACCATTGACTTTAATTAGAAAGAAATAACAGAGGGGAACTTATGGGCATAATGGTATTTGTAGAAAACTTCCAGCCTACAGAGCTTTCATGATAATTGAAATCTTTCAAAGTCCCAGGAGACTTTTCTTTCAGAAGGGCCCTAGACAAGATCACTCAGCAGGGAAGCTTGTCCTAAGACCTCTTCCCTTTGTGCAGTCTCCCCACAAACAGGGCCTGGGGGACGGGACAACCTGCTCGGCCTCTCCCAGCCATATGGCCTTGTGCAAGTCCCTTGATAATTACTTAACAGAGCCATAGAACATTCTGCAGATTGTAAGTTACTTTCACAAACATATCCTTGACAACTCTGGGGACCAGGTTTCATTGCATTTTATGTATTATGATTGATTTTAGCAGTTGACATTTAAGAAGCAGGTGGCCCTCTACTGTCCCTGGCCTCAAAACCTTTTCATTCCTCTTATACTCAGAAGTCCTGGACAAATGTTTTTTAAATGATCTCTTGGCATCTAAAGTTCTAACAGCATTTGTCCTGTATGGGAAAAGATGGCAGAACATGGCTTATTCTCTTAATTTCTGAGAAACACCAAGTGAAAATACTCTGCAACAGATAAAACCTAGAATTCACTAGAATTTCATCTTACTAAATGGTTATTGGTAAGAGAGAGCAAAGGATCTGACAGAGAATTCAGAAAAGTAGTTGAGACTGCTAAACAGTAACTCAGCACCTTCTCTCTGCTTAAAAAAAAGACAGGAAATTAAATGCTATCAGAAAATATAAGAAAATCTAGACAAAAGTAACACGTTAAACTTTTGATGCAATAACGCTCTCAGGAAAGTCAGATCTGGGGGGCAGCTAAATGTCCAAATGTACTTTGGACTTTAAATTGGTGCTAATGGTAAGATTTGGTTTTAAAAAGTTAAGATTTGGAGAAAAACACCAGGTCCCTAAATGATGATTGCATGGGATAAGGGGTTAAAGACAGTCACTAGGTTGTAGTTGGATAAGTATACGTCTAACTCTAAATGGTATCATTAAAAAAATTAGTGATTATTATGTAGTGATTAGTTTGCATGAATGATTTACTTAAACAAAATTTTAAACAAAATAGAAATAGCCTAATTGATTGGAAAGATGTGCTAATTATATGCCCACAGTAAATGTGGCAAATGCATGCATGCACACACACTCACACATGAGGTCCCTGAGGAAATCCAACATCTGGTGCAGTACCATTCAGCAGGGCTATCTACAAAGTATAGACATTTGCAAAATCCTTGAAAAGTGCTAGGCTACCAGCATCCCCACAAGGCTGCCTGCTCTGCACCCTCCAGATTATAAAGGAAAGTACGTCATAAATGCAGTTTTCTCACTATGGGGATAAAACCGGGTAACAGGGAGAGTGAGGGAACACTGGCTGAATAAGTACATCTACTCGGTGTAACTGAATTTACAGTTCCCATAAATGGAGGTGTCACAAGAGGGTGGTCAGGGGCATAAAAACCATCAAACTCTAGTCCCTGATACATAGGTTTATGTTGAAAAAGAACACCATAGTGATATACTAACAGCTTTTCTTTATTTATACCCAAATTTCCCCTTCACAGGTACTGCTGTATGTGGGCATAAGCAGGGCCCTTTAACCCTTGTCTCTTCCTAGCCTCTGAGATTCCCCACGTTGTCAGCATAGCATAGATTCCTAACAAACTGAAAGCTTTAGGGGGCCAGCAGGTCTTGTTTCCAATGGGGAATAAACACTGGGGACTCCTGAAATTTCCATCTGGAGGTTTTTAAGTCCCTCTATTTTTTTTCTTATGGCAGAGAGCCTCTTCTGTGGGGTGCCTGTCACCCTCAGAGGGGAAGAGCCTGGGGGCTCCCTCCAGCCCTTCTTGGTGAGATTGCCGGGCATGGGGTTCCCTCTGGGCTCACTCTCCTGTGTCAGAGGCCACTGCTATTACTGCTACTGCTGCTTTGGGTACAAATGCACTTCTTGCTGGCTTGTGGTTTGATGGGTATTTCCCATTTTTTTACAGGAAACCTATTCTTTTTTCAATAAGAGAAAAAATGCACAATTTTTTGTTTGAGTTAAAATTTACAATACATAATACATTACATTACATACAAATCTCATTTGTTATGATTCTAGTAACTCCACATTTTTGGATAATTTAGAGATTTACCTTAGCTGAAGCTTACCACTATTTTAACTCAAGAAAATGACTTTCTCAAGATTTTGACAATGCTGAATACATGAAAAAGTATGTAAGGGAAAATATTATTCTTTAAAAAACTTTTAAATGTATTTTAAGCACTGTGAAAAAGTTTTAAACCCTCTTTATTTATATATCATGGGTGTATTTCTTATGAATCAGTCTCATCCATTCTTTAAAGCAGTTTGACCAAGGAGTCCTGCTAGGCCATAAGGAGCGCAGATTAAGAAGTGTGAGTACCAGAAAGTAAAAACAAACAAACCCCCAAATAAGAGTCCAACTTTTTTCTTTGAACATTCCAGTTTTCTCCCACGTATTATTCAGAGTGCTTGGATTCAAGCAACAGCAGTGGCTTCTTGCTGTCTTAATCAGAGAAACATTTTTTGGAAGCCTCTTAGGAACCGTACGTGTCTGAAGGATCTGTTTGGAAAAGGGAGGAATGCAAACCTCCATGGTGGGAGGAGGCTGGAGCCACAGCAGGACGCTGGGGGCCTGGCCGGTCAGCATGGCCTTCCTGGGCTGTTCCGTGGGGTCTGGTTAAGTCCTGGGAGACTGGCCCCCTGGCCAAGTCCAGTTCACACCCTCCCCTTCTCCCCCGGACGCTGGGGTCTGAAATGGAGACTCTGTTCCCTTCAGCTTCTGCAACAACAGCAAGATGGTATTTCCAACAGAGATCAGATGCTGGGCAGCCAAAACCAAGCCAACAACCCCACAGATGTCCTTTCTACTGGTAAGATTTTGGCAAAAGAATTTTAAATCATTTTGTGAGGCAACAATTTATTCATTAAACCACTTGACTGAGATATATCAATAACTCACGTACCATAAAATTCACCCATTTGAAGTGTACAATTTATCAAATGTTAGCATATTTGTAGGATTGTGCAACTACCACTACATTCTAATTTTAGAACAAATCATTTATATTCAAAATTGAAGATAAAGAACTCCATGTTACACATCGTTGCCTAGATTCGGAAACACCTCTGTTCTGTAAGGAGGTAGGTCACTGACCACAGCTTCCTGCCTCTGGAGTCTCTTTACCCTTGTCAGCCCAAGTAAGGAGGAGCTCAGGGTCTGCACAGCGGGTGGGTTCCTAGAGACAGCGCTGACTCAGTGTGGCAGGGGGGCGCTGGCTGATCACTTTGTATCCTCTGGCCCCAAACGTCCACATTCTGAGAGGGGCGGGCTGGAGCAGCAGGGACCCCATAGCCTCTTTGTACCTTCCATCTTCATTTTACTTTTATTCCTTAAAGGAGCAAAATAGAGAAATCCTTTAACTGCTTTCCAGACTGGCCTCTAGGGGGCAGACAGTCCCCCAGGGGGGGCAAAAATGCAGCCTGTTTCCCAAAGCCACCCCCAAGGTTCCATCAGGAGGAACCCCTTCCTGAGATTTTCTGTTCATGGGTCCTTCCTGGTTTGCCATAGCTCCTCCCAATTCTCGGAATCTACATGGTAGGGATAGAGGGGGTCAGAGGAGTTGCGGTTTGTATTCTTGGAAAGAAATCTCTTACATCCTCCAACCCTCACCCCAACTCACGTTTATAATGTCCTGAAAGGGGCATTAACCTCTCCTGCAAGTTTTAACCTTTCTATTTCACATACCTTCATAGTCTTTTTTGTAATTGGAGTAAAACATACATAACATAAAAAGTTACCATTTGGAGCATTTCTAAGTGCACAGCTCAGAGGCAGGAAGTACATGGACACTGTTGTGCAACCATCACCACCCCTGACCTCCAGAACTCTTTTATCTTATAGAACTGAAACTCTGTACCCACTGAACAGTAACTCCTCATTCCCAGCCCCCAGTAACCAGCATCCTACTTTGTCTCTGTGAGTTCCACTACTCCAGGTACCTCGTATTAGTGGAATCAGCTAATATCTGTCCTCTGTGACCGGCTTATTTCACTTAGTATAGTGTCTTCAAGGTTCCTCCGTGTTGTAGCCTGGGTCAGAATTTCATTCCTTTCTAAGGTTGAATACTATTCCATTTTATGTATTTACCACGTGTTGTGTATCCATCCATCCATCCATGGACACCTGGGTTGCTTCCACCCCTTGGCTACTGTAAATAATGCTGCTCTGATTATAGGTGTACAAATATCTCTTTGAGTTCCTACTCTCAATTCTTTTGGGTCTTCATAGTCTTTTATGCCCATGGGAGAAGAAGGTAAATCTGCTCTCGTGTAGGGTTTCCCAATTTTTCAGGTTATGGCTTACAAAGGAAATATTTGTTTGGCACCTTGGGGTAACTCGAGAGGTTGGGAGCCCAGACAGTCGTGGAGGTGATGGGCTCGGGCTCCACTGCGGGGCTCCTGGCATACACGGGACACGTGGGCAGGGGAGCCCTCTGATCTGGACGACTACACTCCCCAGGTTACAACCCCCCGTAGCAAGTGGTGCATGGTGTGCCAATGCTCTAGGGATGGGTGGCGGGGCAAAGTGTCCTAAAGAGGTTGTCATCTCCTCTCCATTCACACGCCCTCTTAGAGAACACAGCCCTTTGTGGCCAGAGGATGAGAGACATTGGACCTCAGAGCGCCTGGCCACAGCTGCCTGGAACAGTGACGTACACGTTACATCAAATTCCCTCTAGAGCCAGAGCAGGTCAGGGCACCTAAGGCAGAAGTCAGGTGTGGGAGCTGAGCTGGAAGACCAGATCAGTTTAGGGACTGAGGCTGCCATTCTGAGGCCTGAGTGTAAGGGAGCCAGGGAACCGGGCTGCACAGGAAAGGGAGACGGAGCAACCCCAGAGCTGCACCGAGGACGGCATCCGAGGAGAGGAGACAGGATGGGGCAGGAAGACGGGAGGGGAACGCTGCCCGGAGACCTTTCCTTCGAGGCCGCCTCTGTGTCCTGCATTTCTCTTTTGTGAAAGTCAACTCTGTCTGCAATAAGAACTTTCTTCCCTTGAGACGGTTGAATGGCTTTCTGTGCCTTGAAGGTGCAGGAGAGTGGGGCTCGCTGGGAGAAAAGTATAAGGTGAGGAAACCGGAAAGTCAGATCTAGCCTAGTGGGAAAGGTACACAGAGTTGCCACCAAGACAGCACCAAATGCTTCTTTTTTAAATTGTTTATTAATCTGTTTGGTTAAACAGGTAATGGAAACTGAGAATAATAATTTGCTTAAAAAGTTCAGGTCACAAATGCCCTTTCCCCTAGGAAACGAAAGACTCCATGGTTACAGAGCACACCACTGGGTTATGACACCGTTTCAAAATAAGGTTTCCAATTCGTTATGTAACAATGTAAACTTCAAAAATAGTAAACTCTAACCCCCTGGTCCCTCTTTACAGATCTATCACAGATAGAATTTTCTGGCAGACCTAAATTGTGGAAGTAAACAGCCTGGTGCTTAAAAGTTTCATAAAAAGGTTTGCAGATTCAGTAAATCTTGCGGTCTTGGTCAGGAAGTAAAAGCAACCAGCGATTCATCTTCTGCGGAGTCTACCTTTTATGCACACCGTGACCTGTGTTCTACTCCATTGGTCATCAGCTTTGCCACTTTTGTACACACACACACACACATATGTATAGTCTTTTATTTGTTTCTAAAGATTTCTACATCTAAATGGTAAGACGGCACCAGTGACCTATAATGTCACCTCACTTCACATAGGTAAAGACAAAAATTCTGTAGAAGGCACTGTAATTTCTCTTCCATGATCTTACACAGACACGCGAGAGCAAGCCAGCTGGGGCTGGGACTTGACCTTCCCTTTCTGTTCCCTGGCTCGGGGCTGTCCTCCTCCAATCGCCACCCCCAGTTAGCCATAGTCAATGGTTTTCCACGTCCATTATCCTTTTCTGCTCCAGCTCTTCACGCCCCATCCACCCAGCCATCCAACAAGCCGTTTATCCAAATTAACTCAGAGTCATCTTTTGGTTCATTGAAATCCCTTCAAATGAAGAGTACAGCTCTGGTATAAAACAAAGTATGACCTACCATAGCTGAAAAATAATCACAGTGTGCAATGTAATTTTCAGTTGGGAAGCGTCAAAACATCTGCCCTGCCTTGTCAAGAACATCTGTCCTCCCAAACAATCTAGGCAAGGATCATCTTAAGCTGCTTTACATTCATTTAAAAAGAGCGGAGAGGTTCTTTTCTCTCCCGTATTTAACTGGTACCCTTAAGTGAAAGGTCTGATGTGAAAAAAAGTGCAAGCAAGTTGGACATGCCAATAAATACCGTATAACTTACCGCAGATTACCAAAACTGTACAGGTATGTACACCTCACCAAACTGAGGTTCCCCCTGCGGGGAAGAGATTCCAAATCACCCAGGCGAGCGTCGCCACAGAGTTCTCGGGCGGACCATCAGCGGGCGAAGGAGGGCCGTGCCCTTCCGCTCTTGTTCTGAGGTCCCGAGCCCAGGTCCGCGCCGCCCTCGGCCGCCTCCTCCTTCTTCCTCACTTTGAGGCGGGTGAGCAGCTTAATCAACCAGACGTCCCACTCCTCGGGCAGGAGCAGGAGGAGGAAGCCCAGGCCGATGATGACCATGGCGACGACCCGGACCCCGTTGAAGACGATCTTACTGGTGTAGCGATCGACAACTGCAGGGGATGGAGAGCGTGGGTTACCGGGGGGCGATCGTGCCAGGCCATCAGGAGGGGGGGCGGCCCCGGCCAGGCCAGGGCCTGGGGCGCCCCTTTCCGCGGGGCCGAAGCTGTTCTCCCTTGACCAGGCGGGCAGGGGCTGCCTCCCAGAAATCCCCCGTTAACTTTACAAACCCTGTCTGCTGTGAGGCCTTGCGCTGTGTTTCACTTTCCCCAATTGACCTGGTACCTTAGTTCCGACACTGATTTGTGCGAGAGACAAAACGAAACACCAGGGGCAGTTGCGGATGCGCGTGTGTATTAATATATACATCCACCAAAGTTAATCGTGGCCACCTCCGGGTTGGCAGGATAATTAAAACGTTACTGCTTTCTTTATATTCTTGGCACTTTTCACATTTGCTACAGTGACATACTTTATTTTTATAATTTAAGAGCATTATATATATAATATATGTTGCGAAGACCAAACTTGACCTGGTTCTTTGAAGATAATAAACACAAACTTTTGTTCCACCCCAGGATATTATTAGTGTGAGGCTCTAATGCCACCTGTGTCACCACCGATGATGAAAGCTTATTAAAGGCCCAAGAAGCTCATTCCTGACCCACATCAGGTGAGGGAACAAAATGAGAACAGGATTCATGTCAGTTCGTACAAATCTAGATCATCATTCTCTTCGTAACTAAAGATCAAAAGCGTTTCAAATGTTGGTTTTCTTTTCTTTCTTTGCTTTCTTTTTCTCTTTTCCTAACTAAATCAAACAAAGAAAATTTGAAGCCTGCCTCTCCACAAGGGAGAATTAGATTGCTTTTTTTAAACGCATTTTGTGAAATAGAGTTTTCTGACTTGCAAGTGCAGCTTCTGAAGCCTGACGTGCTGGACCACTGCTCCCCCCCAGCTTGCCCGCCGCATGAGGGGGCTGCTCTGTCACCCCCCCTCATGTCCCTCCACATCCTCCTGCACCGCCCCCTACCCTTGCACCTGACTCTCACCTCTGTCTGGAGGGTGGGTAGAGAGGTAAAAGTTAAACCTGAAAACAGCACTTTGTTAGTAGCCCTTTTGTGGAATTAAAGTGCCGCTTTTATCTCACTCTAATTCAGAAGCAGTTTGATTTTTAATATTGGCAGAATGGCCTGTTAATTCACAGATGGGGAGAGTCACTTAGCAAGCCATACGAGCTGCACTAGAGAGGGCGTCAGGGAAAGTCAGAAAGCCCAGCAAGGGCTCTGCTCTGACAGGTCGGGTAACAGCCGACGACTCCTCGGCGTCTCTCCTCCCCTGGAGAACTGAATGTAATTCCTCCCCCTGACACGTTACGGACCCTCTTACGTTGCAGGTAAGTAGTAAGAGGATTCTGATTAACCTCTCACGCACCCGGCTGTATGATATGGTCAAAGTAGCTTCTATACCAGGGCCGCCTGGAATATGCCTCCTTGAAATAAGAACACTGTGGGACTATAAAGACACACCAAGATGCAGCGGGGGTAAGTTGATGTGTTATTTTTCAGAAGCCTGTAGTGTGTGGAAACTGACAAGCTGGACCACTTTTTTACCAGTTCTCGAGGAGCTCAGGGGCTTTCCTGCCTTTGGAAGTTCTGCCTCATAGGTCATCTCATGTGGTTCTCGTATCAACCAAGGTGATGACGTGGGGACGACCTTCACTTTTAGGGGACAAGCAAAGGCCCAGAGAGGTGATGCGTGGGGACCGCCATCCTCCCTCTGGGCAGGGATGGTGCTGGGCCCAAGGAGTCTGGGGCCAGGGTGAGGCATATACAGAACGTGTGGAATGGGACAGCAGGAAGAGGTTTAGGAAGTTGAGTGCGGCTTTGCCTATGCTTCCAGGCTTGCTAACGCCAGACTGAACAGGATAAGGGGTTGCCATCCCCTGGGGGCCTAATCCTCCAATGGCCCAGAAGTGGGAGGGTCGGGAGATGGCTTTGGCGGGAGCTGTGCGAAGCCCAAGGGGGTGAATGCTCTGGGGAGAAGTGATTCACAAACAGGTTCTACAGGGAGGGCGGGTGTGAGGGGGGGGCATTCTGGGAGGAAAATCCGAAATTCATAGCAGAAGGAGCCAGGAAAAGGAAGGAGCTGAGGGGCAGGTGATGGCAGGCTTTGGAAGAGCTGCCAGCTGAGTGTGTCGGCGAGTCCCCAGTGAAAGAAAGAGCCAGGTGCTGAGCAGCTGGGGGAAGGGCTCTCTTCTGGGACTCGGGGAACAGTGTTTACGCTTCTGCAGTTTGCAGACATGCCTCTACCTCAGGCCTGCCATAACCTGAGCTAGCGGTCTCTTCTAGAAAGCCACTTAACAAAAACTAGAAATTTTCTCTGCTACATATTTGTCTATACTTATCAATAGTATTCGTGATATTCATCTGATCCCCACGCCAGTTTGAATCGAGATGGCTTTAGACTTTCTGTATCTCGGTGTGGTAGGTGAAAATCAAGCCGCCCTGGAGAAAATACTGCATGTGTCACAGACATCAATGTTTTACCGAAGTGCTTTCTTTCTACAGAGAAGGTTAAACATGCCTGCTATACCAGACACAGCAAGAATATATGTGAGTATGTGTGCGCACATGTGTGTTTGTGAGTGTGTGTTTGCGTGTGTGTGATTACAAGCAGATACAGAAAGCCATATAGGTTTACCTGCATTCACAGGTACACTGAGGACGATTCCAAGAGACATCAGAGTGGGATATGTAACAGCAATTCCAAAATTTAATACAATATTGAATGCTGAAATACAGAATTAAAAAAAAACAGGTGTTATTCACGACTGGCCCTGGACTTTCCCCTGGTCCGTCGGACCCCAGCTTCTCTGATGAGGCTGGAGTCGTAGGTGTTTTGCCCTCTACTCTGACTCAGTGAATTCGGGGTTCCTGCAAGGGCTCCAGAACTGGGGGATTAGGGCCAAACATCCTGCTGACTCAGCTCTCCTCTCTTCCCTGAGCTTTGAAGAAGGGAAAAGAAATTTGGAAAAGGTAACCAGCGAGCAGGCACTAGAAAAGAGGATTGGGGCCCTCCTGTGTATCCTACTAACTTTGCTTTTCTCTGTTGCTGCCAATGATTCTGGGATGACTCTGAATAGGAGCTCTGGAATGTACGTTTTTATTTTTATTTTTAAATTTATTTTAATTTAGTTTTTTTTCGTTTTGAATTTTTTTTATTGTGGTAAAATACATATAGCATAAAGTTTATTAGCCTAATCGTTTTTAAGTGGTATGTACAGTTTTTGATGGAAATGGGGTGAGGCATCTCCTTGGTTGCTTTCCTGCTTAGGACCAGCCTTGTATCAACTAATGGTGATGATGATGATGATCAAGCAATGGTGATGATGACACCATTAATGATAATGATAATGATAATTGATAGTATTTACCGAACATTATCAGGCAGTGTTCTAAGAGCTCTCTGCACGCACTAATTTGCTAACCTCTTACCAGCCCTATATAAGGAATGTTCTATTATTAGTAGATAACACGCAGCATACTGGGCTACTAGCTCACTATTCAGAGCACCAAATGACCATGGCCACTAGTGCAGCGACTGTAGTCCCGGAATTAGAATCCAGTGTCATCATTTCAAAGGCTTTCCTTTTCGCGGCACAATGACCTAGAAAAGCGCGAGGAACTTAAGGATAATAACAGACTCGTTTTTCTCCTTCAGGACACGGGTTTCCAAAGACTCCCCTTGAGCTGCCCAGATGCCGCTCTGTCAGTCCCCGCTCTCTGGTGATCCTGACAGGGTGATCGCCACTTACTCAATAAGAGGACTGAAAATCCACAAAGGTTTCCCCATGGAATGTCATCGAAAGAGCTCCAGTATTCCACTTTGGTAAAGTAGAGGATGACAGGAATACAGGTGATGAAGAGGATGTTAAACACACCCAAAATGGACAGAAATAAGGCGGCTTCTCCAAACTTAGCACTGCCCAGGAGGAGCTTGAACAGGACCTGACGGAGAGAGCACAGGAGGAGGGGTGATGGCTCACCTAGGACTCCAACTTGCCACGGAGAAGCGAGTGCACTTGGTAAGCTGGGGCTGGACCACGGGACCGACAGCCATGTGACGGGTAAATGCTACCTCGTATGGCCTTCAGTGAGGGGCGGTGGGCTTTACCTATGCCCAGTAGCAACACGATGGAGAGTTACTCTCCAGGTACACAGAGAGCAACTCCAGAAACCATAGGTTGTCACACTAGGCTTGATTCCTCTGGGCTGTATTGACGACACCACATCCCCTCTTCAGAGCACTGAAGGTGAGGAAGCCACATAAATTAGAAGCCACATAAATGAGAAGCCACTTAAATTAGAAGTATCTGCCGTGATTACACATTCCTCTCGGGGGCCCCTAACATTAATCTCTGACCTTGAACAACACAGTTTGAAAACCACTGCCCCAAGCAAAAGGGGCAAAGACATTTCCTATCAATCAAAGGGAGAGGGATTATAAGACTCCCAGCTTTCTCTGCTCCAGCTCACCACCCCTGTTCCAGACATGGCATGGGTTTCAGCGGAGCACACCCGACTTTGGTTTCGTGCACCTGTTCCTGTTTGTACATATCTCAGATTCATGAAAAGCCAGGAGAGGGACAAAGGTGACTGGAGAGGCCGGGAAGCCGAGCTCCCAGAGGCAGTAGGCCCCCGTCCAGCCCCCATGTTTACTGAGCCGTCCACAGTTAGGGACCTGATGGTCCAATTTCAGTCTCTGCCTTGTTGTCCTTCCTACTTTCCTCCTTCTTCCTCTTCCAGCCATTTCACATCTCTTTCAGGTTATCTCTGGGCATTTCTGGGCAGGAAGCACGGAAAGGGAAATACCGTCAATTGCTTTCACCCTTCCACCTACCGGCCTCTCTGGATAAAGTTCAGGCAGTGGAGGAGATGGAAATGTAAGTCTAAATCAGAATATTTGTGTTCATCGTGGATTGCGTTTCTATCCGCTCTCGGCTTCCCATTAGCATGCGGCTCATTGAAGAGAGCAGACTGTGGCCTCCCAATATTTTCTGCATTTGGACCATGGCTCTGGAGTCACAGAATGGGGCTAGACTATCACATCCTCTGAGTGAGATGTGTCTCAGAGGAGGAAGATGGCCTGTGTGTGGTGGGCAGTGAGGGCAGGGAGCTGATGAAGGGTGAGACGGTACAGACGTTTCACTTTCCAAAAGTGTGTTCCTCCCAGTGCTGGAAAAAAGTTCCTTTTCTTAGAACTTTCTACAGTCCTTTATGTTCTCTGTCCGACCGTCTGGATCCACAAAGGGCCAGTAAGTCTCGAAGCTAAAATCTCATTTCTCACTGAATCCTCCAGTTCAATTTCCCAACCTGGAAACCACAAAATACTTGGATTCTTGACTTCGGATCCAAAGAGAAGGGCAAGTGAGGGGAGAGAGTGGCCGAGAGGCATGATGGAGCAGGGGAGAGAGTGAGGGATGAGTGTGGGGATAAAAATTGTTCTCTCGAGACTTGCAGTTGGCCACGCCTCCCAGCAGTTCCCAACATTTTTGTCAAAAATATTTGATAATTCCCCATATGATAGTAGTTGTGCTTTTATTCATTCAGTCTACCGGCAACGCTTGAAATGCATATGGATTCATGTTGAATACTGGTGGCCTCAAAAACCAGGTGATAAAAGATTTCAAAGCTGTACCAGATATTAAAATTTTCATGTCCAATCTGGTGGGAAAGTATCTGATCAAACACTGAGCCAGCCAGTTAGGGCCCCTGATCCTTCTCCAGTCCTTGCCAAACAAGGAAGTCACCAATCGGACTCAGCCAATCCATGGTTCCACCCGTTTTATCCCAAACGCTGCAAATGTACAGCCATTGATGGAAAGGTCTAGAAAGCCAGGGCTGAGAGCTGCTGTGCGTCTCAGCATGGCGAGGCTTCGTGTGCCCGGCGCCCCTGGAAAACAACTGCTCATCTTCAGGCCCAGGCTCCATCAAAGGTCCCCCCAAAGCAACAGGCCAGCCACGCCGAGGCCTGCCCTTCCCTCCCGGGAGGGCCCAGAGAGCCTGCTCGCCGCGCCTACCTTGTAGAGGGCGGACATGGATGCCGAGCCCACCACCAGGGCTATGCCGATGACAGAGTGGCTGTGGAAGCCATCCGCGTAGGTCATCATCACGATCCCAGCGATGGCGAGGATGGCGGCCACGATCTGGATGGAAGGAAGACACGGTGGTCAGGGCAGCGGTGGGGAATCGGAGGGGCCCCCTACGTGCCAAGGGGTAGGCATGTTCATGGGGATGCGATGGCGGGGAGGCTCCTTTTCAGTCCTTCTTTGGGGACCAAGCAAAGGCTGCTTTCCTGTCTAAATATTTGCCCCTGCTTGCAAGGGGGCACTCGGCAAAGCCCGGAATGACCCAGGAACTGGCAACGGTTGGCAGCAAGGAGTGGCACCGTGGCTCGGCATCACGTGGGAGGGGGGCAGCCACGTGATTCCCGGGCACCCGAGAGGAGGTGGTCATAATCCCAATGACAGGCTATTTGGTCGTGACAAGGCCTGGTCGTGACCACCTCTTAGTTCCCTCGCAACCTTCCGTTAGCACCTCATAGGGTCCTGCTTTTATGTATCTCAGATCTCAACAGAGAAGGCACAGTGACGACCAAAGGCCTTGGCCCCATTTTACACGCCAGCAGTAGGACCTTCTGAGGGAGCGTGTGTCACGGGCCAATCAGGGCTACAAACAGTGTCCTAACCCTGGCGCTGCAGTTCCTTTCCTTGGCTGCTGCAGGGCCTGACCTCCACGGTCCACCACCTCCAATCCTATTCTCATCCACATACGAACTTCTCAGGTGGAGTGGACGCTCCAGGGACACATACACATTCCTGTTGTGCAAAGTCAAACTGTCAGAGCGCACAGGAGATCAACTAACTTGGGATAGCATTTCCCAAAGGAGAAATGCATGAGCACCCAGAATAAGTACAAGTTCTAATCAGAGGTGGTCGTGGAGCTGCAGAAACGTTGCTGGGTGGCAAGTGGTAAGGGGCCGCTGTAGGCAGAACCCGGGGAGGGCAGGACAAACGTGCGCAGCACAAGTTTTGACCACTGGATCTACTGGGAGTTTCTCTCTCTTACGGATTGCTCAAAATTCCCTCCGCTCTCTGTAGCAATATCGAGTAGCTGACATTTACTGAGTGGTCACAGGATACATGTTTTCTGTGTATCTTCTCATTTAATCCTCAAACTAGGTAGACATTATCATTCATTTCATTTTATAGGCATGGACACTTAGGCTCAGAGAGGTTCAGCAACTTGCCCAAAGTCACAGAGCTGGTGTGTGGCAAAGCAGGGACACACATTTCAGGTCTAATTGCAAAGTCAGTGTTTTTATATATATATACACACACATATATATATAAACATATATACACACACACATATATATATAAACATATATATACACACACATATATATATAAACATATATATACACACACATATATATATAAACAGAAAGTAGGATTCACATAATCAGCCGCTGCCAATTCTACTCTGAGATCTAAAGTGAGGCTTCCTGCATGGCTGAAGCATATGTTTAGGTTAGTGAGAGGTAAAGTGGTTGGGTCTCAGCAGCTTGCGTTGTGCATTCCTCATGCAGTATTTTCATATAAAGACACATCCACCCACACACAGAGGCCCTTAAGAGAGCAGGAGATCATCATTTCCTAGAGAAGCGCCATCCCTGCTCTGTCTACTTGCTCTTTCTGGTTTAGTGATTCACCTTTCTCTCTCATTATCACATAATGCACATATTTTATATTCAAATGCTACACGTACTGCGTACGACTCTTCATTAAGAGAAAGAAACAGAGGCACAAGACAGTAAGTGACTTTTTTCCCTCCAGGAGAACAAGGGGCTAATGAAAAAGCAGGCAGGGCAAGGGGTGTGGGTTCTGCTCCAGAGGACACGCACGGTGCAAAGATGCTGCACCCAGCAGTTGGACCGGGCTAGGCAGTCAGGTAAACAGAGAGAGGGAACTAATTAGAAAAAGAAGGGAAGGAGAGAGAGAGAGAAAGAGGGAAGAATACAGCTACATTTCAGATGATGTGGTGCATCTCCAAAGGTACTTGAGTCTTTCCAAACATAAAGATGACGTTTGAGGGAATGAAGGAGAACAAGAGTTATTTTTCCCTGAAGATTTACAAGGCAGATTCTGGACCTCCTTACTCTCTTTTCTCTATTGATTAAATCACAAACAGCTAAAACCTTCTGCCTGAGCTGTGCTGTGCAGAAGAGCTGAGGGAAGAGGCAAGAAATAGAGAGCGTGGGTGGCCACCGGCTTCCTGGCCAACCTTTGCCAAGTCCAGGCCGGTGGGTTCATTCCGACAGGTGGCACCGGGGACAGCGCTCCCCCCGTTCACGCCTCCAGAGCTTCTCCTCTTGGGGGTCCCCGCCACACGTCACAGGCTTGACCCACCTGATTACAGGGCTCACTCTCTGGGCATCAACAGTCCCCCTGGAACCCCCGACCCTGAGCCTGAGGCCCTGACCGCCGTGCTGGAGGGGAAGCTGGTGCTGACCTCGCGCCCAGTACCCCTAAGAGCAGAGCAGAGTTGAAACATACCCTGCGGGTCTGGGGGGCAGAGCCTGAGCGTCCTTCCCCAAGCCTGCCATTCCCTTGAAGATGCCAGATCTCTTTAAAAAATAAATGCAGAGTTTACATTTTCACCCTAACATGTCTGGTTTCTTGGTTTACATTTGGAAATGTTCCCTGCCTGTTTCCTGCACTCAGATGAACTCTCCAGGAAGGCCGGTCCTGCGTGTCCTGTGATTTCACGTGGTCCTCACGTTCTAGATCCGGGCCCCCCTGGGGGAGAACGGCGAGTCTCAGGATGGGATCAAGTGAATTTCCCTCCTTCCCCCCACCTCTCCTTTCTCACACTTTCCTGTTGCCCCCAACCCCAATGAACAAGAACTTGGGGATCCAGACAGATGGGTGACAGTGGCCTGAGACCAACAGGGGTGACAGCCACTATCTCTACTTCGGCTGGGGAAAATTTGCCCGGAGAAGAGGAAGAAACATGGGCATGGGGGACGCTGAGGCCAGCGTGCTGCCGTTTAACCTCTTAACGGGGGCCTTGCCCGTGTGGTTATAACCTGCCCGGCCCCCAGGGCTCTGGATTCAGGGCCCCAGCAACCCACCGATGCCCCCGGACCCCCCATGGTGCACTGCTCCCCATCAGATGTCAGGCCGAGAGGGAAGGTGTAGCCCTCAGTGGCGTCGGCCCGCCTCTCAGACCAGCGCCACTCCCCGCTCCTGCTAAAGGTGTGACGGGCTGCACATTCTCTGCCAGACAGAGCCCCGTCTGCGATGCATTTCAGATTTGCACAGTTTGGGGCAGTTTAAAAAAAGGGAAAGGACAGGCTAATTTTTAAATATACCTCCCCCTAACATTTCCCCTCCCGACCCCTGTGCTGCCCTCATCGACTCCAAGAGAGTCCGGAGGAATTTCCAGATGCTCTAGTTCACCCCTCTCGTGTCGGAGGCTGGAAAGGGGTCTGAGCCGTGAACCCCCCGCCCCGGGTTCCCCTACGCTCTGTGTGCCCTGTGCCCTCCCCCAGGCTGTGCTCGGGTGGCAGGGGACAGCTGCCCAAACAGAAGTTGGAGTGGGGATCAGCGGTTGGGGTTACCGTTCAGGGATGGCCCCGGGTGAAAGGCCGCCAGCGTGTAACTGTGGAAGACGTCAGCTGGGATCTTACTGAGACGGGAACTGCTCTTGGAAAAAGTTCAGGCTCCCCAGGACCGTGTGCTGCGGTTGGATGCCACCCAGATGATCCCCTAGCGTGTCTTCTCGCTCCTTCTCCAGTCCTCCTGGTGTGAACGCTCTAGCTGGCTCTGAAGAGCTGAGAGTCCCATCTGCCACCTCCTCTGACGTGCGGGCTGCGGGTGGTGCAGCTGGTCAACCCCTCCTTCATCCAGCTGCGGACCACAGCCGGGCGGGCTTGGGCCTGGGAGAGGCCACACCTCCTGCCCCCAGAATTCTACTTGCTCTCATTCTCCTGCTGCTTCTGCTATACCAAACCGCCTCCCTAAATAGTTGCCAGCCTCTGACACTGTCAACCAAGGAACTGGGCAGGTCCGTCAAATGCCTCTTATTGAGAAGGAATAAGAAGAAGAATAACACTGAAAAAAGATGACATGTATTGGGTTTCATGTGTCGGGCGTGCACACCTTATTTTATTCTTACAACTGTTCTCTGAGTGCTAACATTCTATTTTAACATCGGGTAATTAAGGCTCAGAGATGTTAAGTAACTAGCTCAAGGTCCAACAGCTCATGAGAGTGGACCCAAACCCTCATCGCTCGACTCTAGGTTAGAGGACCCATTATGACCCCAAGCCTGGAAGACACGTGAAACGCACATCTAAGTACAGAGTCAAGGGGTGATATGGGGGCCAACGTGGGCTCCTCTCATACACTCGCCTCTGATGCCATATGTGGCCACGATCTCCCCAGCATTCAAAGATAAACATTTTCTTCTCCCTGGTCTGTCTGCATGACTCGGCCCTGTTGATGTTTTCTAGCAACCACAGCCCTTGCGATTTGAGTCACTGCCTTAATAACTCAGGCCCTCTATGTCACCTGTTCCACAAACATCTGTCCTCTACATCTGTGTGACTCTCAGGCCAGTATGCTCAGCCCTCCAGGATGGAAAAGAGAGTCAGTTCCCTTCAATCTCTCGCAATGACCCAGTAGAAGGTGCCAGCTAACCCAGCAGTCCGAGGGAAGTCTCAGAGAACCTGTGTACTGGTTAGGTCTTATCTTGGGCTCAAATCTCCATCTGTTTCTCAAGGGGGACCTTTCAGTCACACCGGCCAGCTGCTGACATCTTAACAGATTTTACTAGCTCTCTGAACTCTTGAAGATGAGAAGAGGGCGCTCCACCTTGACTTGGAGCGGGATGACCTTAGAGGACAGGTCACTTACTTCTAAGAGGAGTGATGATTATCAGAGAGACCCACAACCGCGTGGTGCTTTACAGGTTACGAAGTTCCATCACCGACACCGGCTCCTGGATCTTCATTTCAGCGCTGGCCTCGTGCCAAAGGCTTCAACACGAAAATCTGTTCAGTCTACAGTGGTCGGCACAGCCCAAGCTGAGCAAGTGGCCAGGATGGCAGGACTGAATCACAGCTCAGGGATGTTAGCGGAAACCCTCTTACCCATGAATAGCAACGAGGAAAAGATCTGGGTGTGCCACTCTGTTCTCTGTGAGTCCAAGTGGGTTTCAGTGTTTTCACACCTCCTTCTTTTAACCTCAAAAACTTTCTGTTTTCTTCTGCTTAGATGCAGAATGAACCTTGAAGCCTCTTTTCACAGTAGCAGTCTTATCCGGAATTCGTTTTGGACATCAGAATCACGCCAAAAAGTGCTCCATGCATTCCCCTGGCTTTTGACATCACAATAAAGCCACAGTGGGTCCTAGGACATCCGAATCTTCAGCGTCCAGGCAGACAGGCGATTGGACCGATTGCCTCTGGCCGTACCTCATTTCTAGTGGAGGTGTATTCGATGGTTTATTGGCTCAAAGTGTTTCTAGGTGGTAGCACAGTGAGCTGAGTTCTTATTCCAAAATTAACATGAAGCCTCAAAACACATTTTCCCCCTACAGCAAGCTAAAATCCGACTCAGCAGTTGACTAACGTCCCCACTGCTGTTTGAGAAACTAGGTGGGCGTGAATCCACCGTGAAGGTGATGCACTGCTCCCAGGACAATTAGCCAAGGACACAAGCAGAGGGCCTGGAGTCTGCCCCTTGCTGGGTTCCCAGCAGGGTCCACTCTAAAGCAGAGGTCCCCAACCCCCGGGCCGTGGACCGGTACCGGTCCGCGGCCTGTTAGGAACCGGGCCGCAGAGCAGGCGGTGAGCGGCGGACGGGCGAGCGAGCGAAGCTTCATCTGTATTTACAGCCGCTCCGCATCGCTCCCCATCACTCGCATTACCACCTGAACCATTCCCACCCTCCCACCTCCCCACCCCCGTCCGTGGAAAAATTGTCTTCCACGAAACCCGTCCCTGGTGCCAAAAAGGTTGGGGACTGCTGCTCTAAAGGGGCTGCCCTTCAAAAGGATTCTGAGCTTCGTGGGCTTCCTACACGGCCTCAGGGTGCAGGAAGGAGTAAGCGAGGCGCCCTGACTACAGGACTACTAGCTGCCTGGTCGAATCCTTTTTGTCCTTGTTTGTGACAAGGTGATGGTGGGGCAGTGGCAGATCCTGGCCAGCAGAGGGAGACAAGCAGAAGCCGGCAGGATTCTGTCAAGGCTAAATGTCACCTGTTCCTTTTATCTATATTTTGGCTCATGCTTGATAGCGCACTTGTCACATTTCACACAACTGTTCTGAAATGTGACTAGCTAAATCTGACTTGATTTTAAGGGAATTTCCGCAGTCTCAGATGTAACAACCAGAGGTAATTCAGGGGTATCATTTCATTCTCCCTTGCTCTGGGGTTGAAGGGAGTGAAACCGTCCCTCCAAAGTTTGGACTTAGCATAAGTGTGTCCGGCCCACTTGGGCATTGAACCCACGGTCCAGACAAAGGGCCGCCAAGACCGCACGTCCGTGTGGATGCAGAAGGACCTTTGGCTTTCAGATACCTCCTAAGCAGACAGTGGCAGTGTTAGCAGAGGGCTCCAGGCCGCGGGACCCCTGAAAGGCGGGGTGAGCACATCACTCCTCCCAGGGGGGGTCCCCGAGCAGCACACACTTTAGGGAATGCTTGTTGAAATGCTTGAAATGAAAGGTGCTTTAATGATCGCTTGTCTAGAATGGTTCGCAAGCAAGAAGGTTTGCAAGGCACCCCGAGAGCCGGGCTCCTTTTCTGCTGCAAATCAGAAGGAAAGTGGTTAGCAGCTTACGCTTAACGGCCCAGCACATAGAGCTAAGCAAGCCGATGGGCAGGTTTTGGTTGGCATGACTGAGTGAGGGAGGAAGACAGAGAATAAGGAACTTACCCTCACTCCCATGAACCTGTCCCTGAGAACGATCCATGAGAGCAAGAACACAAAAGCTTTGTTGCAGCAGAACAATACAGAGACATCCGTAGTGTTTATTTTCTTTATTGCGTGTAAGTACAGGTAGTTCGTGAGTGTCCAAAGAACACCAAAGGGTGCTGCCTTGGTAAAAAACACCTTCAAAGTCAAGCCATTGTCTCCAAAAAATCGACAGCATTCCCTAAAACAAGGAAAGAGAGTCAGTGTTATTATATTCTTGGGTTGAGACAGACCATTTTTTCCCCCCTCTACCCAGTTTAGTTATTTATTTATTTTTAGCAGATGCAGGACGGGGTGGGGTCCTTTTATTTATTATTATGTTTTAGCAACATCTTTCTATCAAAGCCCTTCAACCTATGCTTCAGTCCATGGAAGAAAGCGTCGCACAAGGATCTGCTGTCATGGATTATTCCTTCTGTCCGTGTTGGCTCTGGAATGGATGGTGCTGGCAGAAGGTAATGTTGGGACCATCTGATCTGAAGAAGCCCCAATTCCACGGTGACTGCCTAAGGGATTCTGCCACTTGGTTAGTAAGAGAAGGACATCCCTAGATCTTTTCTTCTCAGGAGGCTGGATATTGAAGAGAACTCACTGAAACTTATTTTTAACAAATTTGCCCCCAAATGAAATTGTCTGTGATCAGGCAGTGGCAGTCATTTTCTGGGCCCATCTAATATATTTTGGCTATGATATCAGTGGTGCTAACTGTCTACACATTTTCTCCACGAGGCCCTTTCTAGAGTTTGTCATTTCACCGAGTGGAAGGGCCTGTCCCCACGCCATCTGAGAGGTTAGCACAGAAGGAATGAGTAGGTCAAAGAGCTCAGCATCTTAAGAGAGGAGGAGGTGAGGAAATGCCTGTAGAAGAAAGTTTTCCAACGCCGTCATTACAGATTCTAGGGGAAGGATCATTGATATCTGAAAAGCTGCTTAAGAAAAAGACAGCCGGGCTTCCCTGGTGGTGCAGTGGTTAAGAATCCACCTGCCAATGCAGGGGACACAGGTTCGAGCCCTGGTCCGGGAAGATCCCACATGCCGCGGAGCAACTAAGCCCGTGCGCCACAACTACTGAGCCCGCGAGCCACAACTACTGAAGCCCGCGCGCCTAGAGCCCGTGCTCCACAAGAGAAGCCACCACAGTGAGAAGCCCGCGCACCGCAACGAAGAGTAGCCCCCGCTCGCAGCAACTAGAGAAAGCCCGCGTGCAGCAACAAAGACCCAACGCACTCAAAAATAAAATAAATAATATAAATAAATTTTTAAAAGAAAAGAAAATGAAAGCCAACCTTGCCCAGGCAGAAGAAGATGGGAAGAGGAGGCTGTGGGCAGAGGGTGTGGAGAGAAGGCTGAGGGACTGGCTCTACAGACAGCTGCCCGCTGCCCTGGGTGGGAGTGGAGAGCATCGTGCTGCTGGGCCCCACGAGCCCGGCCAAGGACAGGGACGAGTGAGGACATGCTGCCCCGCAGCCATCACTCTCCAGGCTCACGACAGGGCCCAGGGTGGCCCACGTACCAGCGAGTGAGCAGTCAGGGAGAGAAAAGATGGAACGAGAATGAGGCAAATGCGCTAAGGTGGGGAAGAGCCGCAAGCCCATGCCACTCAGCATGAAAATGCAGCAGTCATGGAGGAAAATGGAAAACAAGAGTCAAAGGGGACTTGATGCGATTTTAAATTTAATCTTGTTTGCTCTTTTCATCAATCTAAAATGCAATCTGCCTTTGTTCATTGCTCCACTGTGGGATATCCATAGAAGAAACAGAAAACTCATCACCGTTTGCTGAACCCAGAGTCTTACGTAGCTTCTAAACCAGCAGCAGGTAAATATAAAACATTCAATCACTAAATTTACCATGAAACCAATTCAACTGAATTGATTCCATTTTGGCTTTCTATGAATGGAACTTTCATCTAACTGACATGTTGATATTTCTGTTTGCCGTGTAATTTTCATACAATAGTTCAGCTGCATTTTCCATGGGTCTTTCTGCAGTCCCTATTTACAGGGCAGTCTTCTTTCCCCCAGGGACGGTGACCAGGGGCAGCTTCCTTCATGTTTGTGATTATGGCGGCTATAAAGTGATGCCGATCCCTTGAGAATGATCAACAGGAAATGCAAGTATTCTTTCTTGTCATTAATGTCAACCTATTTTAACCAAACTTAGAGGTTGTTATCCTGCTTAAGGGAACATAAAACAAGGACGATTTCCAAGTTTCCCCTGACTATTATAAAAAATGATTCATGTTGTTGCAGGGGCCATACAAAGTCAACTGGACACCTTATGTCCTCTCTGAGAATCTACGTTTGATTCATCCAATGTGTGATGGTTGTAGAAGTGATGGGTGGGGTACAGACACAGCTGGGTAGTGAACGGCCCAAGCTGTTGACCAGAAGTGGGGAGGAGAGTGGGGATCCATCCTGGAGATGGAAAAGGCAAGACTTCTGGGCCCAGCAGAGCTCTGTTGGCCCTTTGAGGACTCACGGTCAGGGGATTACAGGCCAGGTGGGTAGATCTTGGTTCTAATGAGACCAAGATGATTGACCCCTGAGCCAGTGAGCCTAGTGCTGTTTTAAGACCAAAGACTGTGCACTAATCCATGTCAGCTGGCTTGGGTATATGGCCCATATATACCCTTGATGGCAAGGGGACCCAAGAGAGATGATAAGCACAAATCCACCTCTTCTTGGTGTACCAAGAATAGAGGACAGTAGATACTCTCTTGACTGATTTCCACTTGGCTGATGCGACAGCCTAATGCCTTTCATTGCTGGCACAATAAAGGCCTGAGGCTGGCAGGTTACTGCCCAGCATGCCCAAGCCCTGCGGTTCCTACTGACTGAATCATGTGTTGGCCAAGATTTCAATGTCTTTGTTTCCAGTCCTGCTTGTGTAAATTGTTCTTGGTTGTTTCAAGCTCGTAATTCAATTAAATATTTCCTAAACCAATGAAGTATGACTGAGAAAAGAAAGTTGTGCTTTTCCTATGAAATCTAAATGGAGAGCTTCAAGGAAGACTTAATAAAAGCAAGTCACTAAAATATTGCTACCGAATTAGGTGTGAATGAAACACTGTGAAAGATAGGGAAAACCATAAAAATCTATAAGTTCTACGCTCATATTATTTAACAAAGACCTATGTTCTTGGTGCTCTTTAAAGAACTCTGACTGGGATAGGCTGGCTTGCCATTTAATTCAAATCAACAAGCACCTGTTTATCACTTGTTATAGTCACAATTCTAGACACTGTAGCTGATACAAAGCAAGTAAATAGTCCCTCCTCTTGAAAAAATTATGGCAAAATTGGGAAGATAAGACTGATTCCTCAATAGGAAGTAATGCAAGTTTAAATAAAATCTCCTATTAGGTGGTGTGGAATATAATAATGCTATAGAATTCCTATCAAGTGGAGAGAGTTGGATTGATTGGAAAAGGTCTCATAAAAGATAAGATTTTGAGTTAAACCTTTAAGGATAGCTAGGATTTATACAGTCGGGGTTGGGGAAGATATAATATCCTTAGAGAGAGAAGGAATTGTACCCATGACACAAGAACAAATGGCTATAAAAATGGAAATAATATTGCAAATTAAATACAGAATAGCCAAATTTTAAAAATTAATAGAAGAGTTAGAATATACAGTCAAGATAAACTCGAGGAGGGGGAGAGAGTGAAAGTGAGAGCGAGACAGATGGAAAGAAAAGCTAATATGAGAAGGTCAAGCCAGAAGGTCCAATATTGAACTTAAAAAGAAACACCAGAAAGAGAAAATGAAAAAATGAAATGGAGGAAATTACAAAATAAATAATTCAAGAAAGTTTTTTAGAACTATAGGACATGAGTCTTCATAATGAAAGGACTCACCAAGTACCAAGCAAAATGAAGAACCACGACAAGGCATATACTTGTGGCAAAAAGGGATAAAGATAAGACTTAAGGCTCCCAAGAGAAATAAAACAAAATTGGGAGAATTGGGAGTGACTGAGAGGGAGTGGGTGTGGAACAGGAGTTACCATTTTTTAATGATAATTGTTTTATTATTCATTTGCTTTTCCAACGTATGTGCAAGTATTAAAGTGCTAAAAATAAAAATTATTTTAAAACACGAGAGGTCAAGTTGCTGTGATTGAAACTGCAAAGTGAGTGCCCTGAGATAGCTTTGAGGGCCATAGATAGAGGGAAACCCTACTAGTTACAGATAAGGATGCTGTAGCTCAGACAGATTAAATGATGCGCTCACGTTCAAGTTCAATCAGATAGTGGTGGAGCCAGACCTGCAGCCTGTGCTCACTCCTCAATGAACACTCCCCATGATCCCCTCTCTCTTCTGGATCCTTTCCATCACCATTTCAACATGTCTAGGCCCTGCCAACCTTAAAATACGCCCCCAAAGCAAGAGCAAGCACCTTCAGCCCCTTTTCCTCTCTCTTCCCCTCTTTCAGAGGCAAGACTTTAGAACCGTCATCTGCATTCATGTCCCCATGACCACCTCTCTCACTCTTCAGCTCTCTCTGATCCAGTGTCCGCTCCCACCACTCACCCAAACTCCTAGACTGATTACCAATGACCTCCCAGTTGCTAAATCCCATGGGTACTTTCCCGTCTTACTTTTGGGAGCCTTTAACATTGCTGACTGTTCCTCCTTTAACCAACCTTCTTGGCTTCCAATTCAGCACACTCCCCCGGGTTTCCTCCTACCTCTCCACACCCTCCCAAGGCTTCCTTGGTATTTTCCTAGGGCTCTCTTCTAGTTCCCCCTCTTTTGACCCTACAAACAGTCACTGAGCAGTCTAATCTACTGTCAAGAGTTTCAAAGCCCAGCCAGTGACTCTGTAGTCAGGATGCTTCTCCTATCTGGTGCCATCTGCATCCTGGACATTCCCAGACACCAAAAATTCAGCCTCCCCAAATGAACTCCCCATATTCCCCTCAATCACCATAAGGTACCACGATTCATATTTCTTCTACTGGCTAGATACTTTGGAATCATTCTTAACGTCTCCTTTTTCCTCTTCACATCTCATTCATCAACAAGGCTTACAGGTTACTTCTCCTAAGTATCTCATTGCCATGACCACCACCTGGCCCATGCCTCTGTCTCCTCTCACTTGGACTACGGTCACTGGAATCTGAGCTTCTCTCCACGGTTGCCTCTCCTCCAATTCAATCCATTCCATACTCCATGCTGCAGTCAGAGAGATCCTCCTCTTCCCTCACTTTCCCTTAGGATGAGGGTCAAGCTCCCCACAGGCTTACCAGGTCCTTTCTGACCTGGCCTCTGCCCATCCTGTAGCCTTTATCCATCACTTCTCCACCCCTACTCTGAATTTAAGCCACCTTGAACTCATTTCAGTCACTTGGATTCAGTGTTCTTTCTTTCTCCGCTCTGGGTCTCATCGGATCCTCTATTCCCCTGAAACACTCTTCCTCCTTCTTTAGTTGGTTTCTTTCCGACCACTGGGTATCAGCTCATATACCCCCTTCAGTGAAGTGCCCTGATATGTGCTCCCCGAATGCCCTGGACGCCCCATCATACGTATAGGACCCTTTATTGTAACTGCTTATTTAATCATCTGACTTCACTAGAACGTAAGCTCCATGGGGCCATTATATTTCTGCTTCATCTTATATCCCCCGAGCTTGGCTCATGATATGTGTTAACAAATAATTTATTTTTACAGAATGAATGTGCTTATTCCTTTACGGGGGACCACTGGTTTTCAAACAATGATGCACAAACCATCAGTCTTAGAAATCTCAGGGAACTTTTAAAAATACGAATTGCTTCGATTCAACTCTAGACATATTCAATCATACTTTCCTGTGAGGGGCCTAGGATTCTGTAGAGAATGGCGCAGTTTATATGAGGGTGACATTCCTGACAGCATTCCATAATTCAGCATTTACACATCTTGATTTGTTTTCCCACAGTAGCACCATGTTTCTAGTTGCCAGCTCATGTTAACACTGACACCTGGCATTTATAGTTCCCTTGGCCTCTCCGAGCTGACACTGTGATTCTTGTTTAACTTTTAAAATCTCGAGGGAGTCACATTATTTGAAATTTTATGCATAAATGAAACATTAGTCATACCTGTATTTTGTTACTGCAAATTTGCATTAAAATGCGACTGCACTGTATTTTAAAGAATTTCCAAATGATTCTCAAGTGCAGCTAAGTTTGGATCCAAAAGTTCATGCTGTCTCTCTCTCTCTCTCACTGTTTGCTTTATTTCTTTAAAAAAAATTTAAAAATCATAGTAAAATCCACATAACATAAAAGTTACCATCTTAAACATTTTTAACCATACAGTTCAGTGGTGTTAAAAACATTCACAATGCTGTGTAACCAATCTCTAGAATTCTTTTCATCTTGCAAAACTGAAACTTAGTACTCTAAATTAAACAACAATTCCCCACTCTTCCCTCCCTACAGCTGCTGGCAACTGCCACTCTACTTTGTCTCTATGAATCTGTCTACTGCAGGCACCTCATATAAGTGGGATCATACAGTATTTGTCCTTTTGTGACTGGCTTACTTCACTTAGCATAATGCCCTCAAGGTTCATCCATATTGTGTCATGTGTCAAAATTTCCTTCCATTTAAGGCTGAATAATATTCCGTTGTATATTTCACATTTTGTGTACCCACTCATCCACTGATGGACATGTGGGTTGCTTCTACCTCTTGACTATTGTGAATAATGCTGCTATGGACATGGATATACAAATACCTCTCTGAGACCCTGATTTCAATTCTTTTGTACATATACCTGGAAGTGGAATTACTAGATCATATGATAATTCTATGTTTAATTTTTTGAGGAATCATCACACTGTTTTGCATAGTGGTCGTACCATTTTACATTCCACCAAAAGTGCACAAGGGTTCCAATTTTTTTACATCCTCATCAACACTTATTATTTTCTGGGTTTTTTAAATTTAAATTTAAATTTTAGCCATCGTAATGGATGTAAGGTGATATCTCATTGTGGTTTTGATTTGCATTTCTGTCATGATTAGTGATGTTGAGCATCTTTTCATGAGCTTGTTGGACATTTATATATCATCTTTGAAGAATGTCTATTCAAGTCCTTTACTTATTTTTTCAGTGTTTCTTTTTATTGCTGTTGTTGAGTTATAGGAGTTCTTCATATATTCTGGATATTAACCTCTTATCAGATATATGATTTGCAAATATTTTTCCCATTCCATAGGTTGCCTTTTCACTCTGTTGATTGTGTCCTTTGATGCACAAGAGTTTTACATTTTGATGTAATCCAATTTATCTATTTTTACTTTTGTTGCCTGTGTTTTTGGTGTCTTATCCAAGAGATCATTTCCAAATACAATGCCATAAAGCCCCTATGCTTTCTCCTAAGAGTTTTATAGTGTTATCTCTTACATTTAGATATTTGATTCATCTTGAGTTAATTTTTGTGTATGTTGTAAAGTTAGGATCCAACTTCCTTCTTTTGCATGTGGATATCCAGTTTTCCTAGCGCTATTTGTAGAAAGGCTGTCCCTTCCCCCATTGAATGGTCTTGGCACCCTTGTCAACATCATTTGACCACATATGTGAGGGTTTATTTCTGGGTTCTCTATTCTGTTCCATTGGTCTATATGTCTTCATGCCAGTACCACACTTCACACCAGTTTTAATTACTGTAACTTTATAATAAGTTTTGTAATCAGGAAGTGTGAGACCTCTAATTTTGTTCTCTTTTTTTCAAGATCATTTTGGCTATTTGGTATCCCTTGAGATTCTATATGAATTTTAGGATGGATTTTCCTATTTCTGAAAAAAATGTTGTTGGGATTTTGATAGGGATTGCATTAACTTTGTAGATAGCTTTGGGTATTATTGATATCTTATCAACATTAAGTCTTCCCATCCACGAACACTGGATGTCTTTCTATTTGTTTGCGTCTTTAATTTCTTTCAGGAATGTTTTGTAGTTTTCCATATACAAGTCTTTCACCTCCTTAGATAAGTTTACTCCTAAGTATTTTATTCTTTTTGATCATATTGTAAATGGAATTATTTTACTTTTTTCTTTTTTAAAAATTGGAGTATAACACATATGTCTTTATGTGCACAAAGATTAAAATGTACAGTTTAATTTTTGTAAAGTAAAATCATACGTGTAACACCATCTCTTCCAAGATATAGAATATATATCAACACTCCAGAAGCTTCCTCTGTGCCCTTTCCTAGTCATTATTTGTCCCATTAAATATAATCAGTATGGAGAGTTCTGTCTCCATGGTTTATTTTTTCCTTTATAAAGATGGAACTGTACATCATGTACTCTTTTGTGTCTGGTTTCTTTTACTCAGTGACTCAGGGTCATTGGAATAATTCAATCTGCCAATGTTTTGGACCCCCACCAACCCTGTCCACAGCTTGTACTGAAATAAGCTTGCAATAATGTTAGTATATATTGATGGTGATAGAATATGTTATCCTATTTCAGGGACACACACACACACACACACACACACAGAGTCAAAGATAAAAAATATATAGATTTAGGTAGATAGATTGAAAAAGAGAGACTGAATAATGTATGAAATAAAAAATATAATTGAACTGAATGACTAATTTGGGCTTCCCTTTGGCTGCAAATACAAACTGTACTTATTCAAAATAAAAATCATGACTGGAAATATTAGCATTGCAAAAATTAGAACCGTAATCACAGTGATACCCTTTGATCTCCTTCCTTTCATAGGTCTTAAGGCGTACAGTCAGTTAAGACAAAATGTCATTTAATGGGACTTCCCTGGCGGTCCAGTGGTTAAGACTCCGCGCTTCCACTGCAGGGGGCGCAGGTTCGATCCCGGTCAGGGAACTAAGATCCTGCAAGCCGCGCGGCCAAAAAGAAAAAAAAGAAAAAACATGAAATGTCATTTAAGTACATTTGGATACGCAAAAGAAAGTTAAACGTGTGGGTTCTGGCTCAGAAGACGTTAAAAGGAATAAGAAAATGGGAGAAGTAAAAGAATGTAATGGAAGAAATGAAAATAGTTTCTGAAGAAGCAAAATAGTAAATCAACAGGGCAGTAATTGGGGGTTTGGGGAAAGGCAGAGGCACAGAGACACAGGATAAATTCCCAAAGTATTGCTCGGTAACAGACTGAGATGATCCTTCCCGTCTTTTCCCCAGAGATGTGTTTACAAAGGTGTGATCACTGTGTCACGTTAGCCCATATCGTGCTTTTTAACTGATGACATCTCCTAAGAATGTTCCCTTGATGTTACATGGTTTTCTACTTACTGGATTATTTTTTGTTTCATCTATGTAGCTCTGGGGCAGTGAGATTCCACGTGGATACCTGCATGGATATTCTGTGATAGTCTGCATAGAACTGGGGCTGGTGGATTACATTGTGAGAGTCTCAGCTATTCCCCTATTATTGGACACTATATTACACCCATTTTTTCCTATTATAATAAAAAGGTGACAAATATCTTCATTCTTATAGTTTTCTGTACACTTTAGAAAAATTTCCTGAAGAATAACTGCATTCATAATAGAATGTTAGGGGGTTTAATGATGACCCAAGCGTTACTTTAAAATTCACTACCGACTCCCATGATTAGGGCATATCTGATACCTAACTGTATTATAAAGAAAACAGGTGTCTTGGAGAGAATTAGCTTCCAGCCCCTGGGGGGTGTATTTGGATGCTCATTTAGCATCCAGGGGGTAGTTCTTTAGACTTCAGCACATATTGAAGGACTTTATTGGAAGGTAGATGGCAGAAAGGCCTAGAAGCACAGCATATTTATACAGCCCTGTGCCACTTGGCATCTTCATTCAGAGTGCCAACGAGCAGGTTGTAAGGCGGTTGTAAAAGTTATCACTCCAGCGTTAGCAGGGGGTTGGACTCCATAGTCTTGAATGCTTTTCATCTTTGAGATTCTGCGATTAGGAAATAAAACCTTTCTAAAGGGCAAAAGTCAGAGTGGCATCCAGTTACACTGGGGTAAATGTTTATACCGCCCCCCTTTTTGCGTTTGCACTTATTTAGAGCTTTAGGTTGACAGAAGAAGCAGAGACCAGTTAAGCAAAGTTATGAATCAGGCTTTAGTTTATTTTGAACATTTTAAGACATCTTTGGGGGAGTTTTAAGTAAAATGGGTTTTCCCACGTAAGCCACTCTTGTTCGTAAGTAGGTGAAAATGTGTTTGTATTTCCCATGAATATGTTTTAATGTTACACATCTTCCCTTCCCCAGCAGACCCAGGCTTAGCCAAGTATCCTTGTATCTTAAAATCAAGTTGTAAAGACTTGCTTAAACAATCTAAAAGATTAACTTTTACAGCACAGCAAAAATACTGAATCATTTTATTAGCTTGGTTTCCTACACTGTAGGTTTTCTGAGCAACTAGCAGAGTGATCTGTTAGTTGTGAGTCCAAAAATTGTGTCTGTCTGAAACTGCATGCATCTCTATCTATCATTTATCTATCTATCTATCTATCCATCCATCTATCTATCCATTATCTATCATTCATCTGGCCTCTATCTATCTATCTGTCTATCTATCTATCTATCTATCTTGTTATTGGTCTGTTCCTAAAACATATACCTGAGACACTTAGAAGCAGAAAAAGATAGGTCTTCCATGATGTTAGTGGAGATGACCTTTTTGGAAAGGGATCCGAGAGAAGTGAAGGGCATTCATAGTGTACCAAGAATTCTGTTCCCTGAGATTTTCCCCCAGGAATGGTCGAGCCTTAACCGTGTCTCAGAGAAGCACAGATTGCACACGTGTCCCACTAACTAGGAATCCCACAGCCTGCTCCACAGGAATCTGTTCGCTGTTTGGGGCTCAGCTGGTTCTGCACGCGTAATCAAACAGCAGAAACGTCTGAACAGTGCAGAGAGAGTGCCTGCTCCCTGATCATTGTCCTGCCCATAGGGCTCCTGGCTAACCTGCCGGTCACTGTGAAGTACTTCTGTGTTCCATCCAAAGGTGAAGATCAAAGCAGCAAAGACAGGGATGACCAACAGCTTCCATTTATACGTGGAGACTCAAACGCCAGCTGAAGTCCTTTGGCCACTTAAGAAGGGTGGGCCCCCAGAACTGCTGTGCATTTCGTCCCAATCTGAAACAGCCGCTTGGTATCAGAAACCATTCTTCCTGTTCTAGGGAGTTCTTTCAAATATCTGCCGCTCAGAATAAAGCTGCTCTGGGAACCTTGGCTCGTGGTCCGCTTAACCCAATGAGATTGGACACGAGGTTTCCTGTAGCAGAAGACATCACAGGACCATTTGTTGCAAGATGGGATTCCTCTCCTGTGCAGGTAGGAGACAAGCTGGAGATGGGCTCTAATGAGAGTTGTTAGCCCTGAGATGGGACTGGTGCTTCAGGAAGAGTCCATCTACTGCGTTAATGAAGCACGTTCTGCTATAAAGCAGAGGGACAGAGCACCCGGCACTTGATCAATGGGTCCCAGGAAATAACAGCTGCTGAGCTTTTGCATCTATTTTGCTGCCTTTCAGCAAGGACTCGTTTTGAGTTTCACTAAGCTGTCAAGAGTTGAACCAGGAATACATTTTTACAACACATGACCCAATAGCATTTTTATCACAGTGGAGAAGTCATGTCAGATCTGTGGACCTTTCTTTCCTTGGCCATCTAAAGAAAGCTAGAGCTCAGACTTCGTAAGGATAGGGTAATATGGGATCTGATGGTGCCCACCAGAGTCCTGGAACCGGAACCCACAGCTACAGCACACGCCTGCATTCACCTGCTGGCTGGACTGGCTTTCTTCCCAGTGGGTGGCTATTTGTTGGGGCTTTGGAGTGGGAGAAAGGGGCCTATTTAGCTCACTGCGAGGAAGAACTCTCTAATAATTGTTCAACAAGAGAAGAGCCTTGTTCAACAACCGAGCCTGTGTGCTCGCTTTCGTTCTCCCACACCACCTTTCAGGGACCTGGGATTCTATCCATGCAGCAAGATGACCAGCAGAAATTCCAAAAATCTGGTTGAATTTCCTGAAGACCTTGAGTAAGCAGCCCTCCCTCTCTGTCCCAGCCCGTCTCCCATCTTTGCAATGGAAAGTCCAAGGCTTGAGACTGAGGCCTGGACCAATGACCGGGGTGCTCTCTGCTTCTGTCACAATGAAAGGCAATGGCATTTGGTCAGTGGCCAGAATGGCAATCTTCAAAGCCCAAGCTTTGAAGGGAGTAATGCAATGTACAGTGAGCGATTTCATACAGCTGTTTCATAGATCCACCCACAGATAGGCAACAATGGTATAATGGGATAGTTAAATTATGCTATGGGGATTCCAAAAGACTTTTAGCTTGACTTTAGTCCCTTTGTCATTCATGTTGTATCTTCCGCTGTCCTGGGCCTTTCTCAGAGGAGAATGAACAATACTTGTCCTGATGGTCTGTCCTCTAAAGCTGGCCACAGGAAATCAGAGCTGCTGTCACAAGAGCCAGGCAGGACTGCAGAGCACGGAGGTGGGGTCCTGCCTCGTTAGGAATCAGGGCAGTTCTCATGGGCTTCAGAACTTTGAAGACACCCCTCCACTGCTATCCCCTCCACAGAGCTACCAGACATCTCCTCCACCAGGGCTTCCTCTTCGACCTCCCTCTCCTGCCAGCACCCTGCAAATCTGCCCCTGCAATATTCTGTGTCAGCTCCCTCACATCCCCCCCGAGTTTTCTAATTCCTGTTTGCATCCATGTCTCTTCCAGTTGACTACTGGTCTCTTCCTGGATGAAGGAGTCTTAGTCACCTTTGTACCTGCCAGGACCTAGGAGAGCATCTCACTGTCCTAGGTGAATAACTGACCACAAATCGGCTCTTGGTATCTAGGCATATTTGGCAACACCAGCATGTTTATCCTGTAGAAAGTTTAGCAAGTGGATATCGTAAAACTGGACTACCCAGGCTGGCAGGGATGTGGGACACCCGACTTCCTTGTTTACACATAGGGAAGCTCAGGCACAGAGGAGAAGAGCTCTGTCCAGGGTTGCAGAGCTAGTTAGTGGCAGGGCTGAGTGTAGAACTAGGGGCTCCCAATTCACTTCTCCACTCTCCGGATTTATTTTGGTGAAACCTTAGTGGTGTCTGATGTGCCAGGTAAAGTGGAATATCTTTATCACGGAGAGAGTAGGTGCTCTCCCACTTGACCGGCCAGGACAGGATGAGAAAACCAAGCACAGCCTGTTGCAATGGTTCCCTTGCCACTTCATGCTCAGTGATTGTGGAAGGGGCCTGTGTGGAGTGCTGACCATAAAGAATCTGCTTCCCTGGATTTTGCAGAAATGGTCATGTGGATTTAGGGTATATTCCCTGCAACTAATTATACAGATGTGTGGGCAATGCTCTTTGCTATTTTCAGGAGCTGTGCCCAAACTATTTAAAACCATGGGCATACTTTGTCTTCAGAAAGAAAAATTCAGGGAAGTTATCCTAAAGGCTCTACCTCTGGCTTATCAATGGATTTTTGCTTTTAAAAAACAGCTTCCTTCATACTGAAGAGATGTAAAGATTTGTGTAACTCAGTGTCAGATGAACAGTCTGTGTTCTCCTGACCTTGAACCTGGAGTAAAACAAAGACGCCACAAACTCAACAGGGGCTAAAAAAATCAGGGTTGTTAACTCAGGAGAACAATTTTACAAAAGTTGAAATGAAATTTTGTTGTATTTCAAGGACAGAAGTGTTTATGGACAAGGCCAATTCCATAATGTGCCATTTGGGATGGAATTGATTTATAGTAGCTGTAAAGCTTTTCAAGGCTGGAGACTGGTGTGTGGTTATGTGTCTGCTGATTTTTTTTTTTAAATAAATTTATTTGTTTTTATTTATTTATTTTTGGCTGTGTTGGGTCTTTGTTGCTAGGTGTGGGCTTTTCTCTAGTTGCAGAGAGCAGGGGCTCCTCTTCATTGCGGTGCACGGGCTTCTCATTGCGGTGGCTTCTCTTGTTGCAGAGCATGGGCTCTAGGCGCGTGGGCTTCAGTAGTTGTGGCTCGTGGGCTCTAGAGGGCAGGCTCAGTAGTTGTGGCATGCAGGCTCAGTAGTTGTGGCTCACGGGCTTCAGTAGTTGTGGCTCGTGGGCTCTAGAGTGCAGGCTCAATAGTTGTGGCATGCAGGCTCAGTAGTTGTGGCACGCAGGCTCAGTAGTTGTGGCACATGGGCTTAGTTGCTCCACAGCATGTGGGATCTTCCCGGACCAGGGCTCAAACCCGTGTCCCCTGCACTGGCAGGCAGGTTCCCAACCCCTGTGCCCCCAGGGAAGCCCTGCCCACTGATGTTTGAAGGCAGTTTCCCTGTGTGTCCTTCACACACAGCCAGGACTGCTTTCATCCAAACCACCAGCAGTGACTTCTTCAGAGCTGCATGGATTCCATGGCACATACCAACAGCTCCTTTTAAAAATAAATTAGATTGGACCCTAGGAACTGTCTAGATACATACTGCTTGGTCCTGACTACTGACTGCAGACAACATTGTACACCCTTGAAAAAGATTCTGGTGATTTCCTGAGATTCAAGGACTAAAAAATGGCTGAGAGAGAGAGCTGCCCTTGCTTTGGGGTGTTCCCTAGCTCAGAGAAAACTGCAGGGTACACCTGAGTTCCTGCTGTCGTTTCCTCCCATCCTAGACTCTGGCCTGCGCCCCAGGAGCTGTCGTTCTCAGGGGTCCTGTTTACTCCCTGAGGCTCCTGATGGGCCTTCCTATTTCCCATCTCACCACAATTCCCATTTATGGTTCCCTTCTGTTCGCTCAGAATCTACAAACACCTAGTACAGCCAGCTCTGGTTGTGAGACAGGCTGTCTGTGCTTTCTAGGAAAGTGGAGGTTTCCAAAGTAAAGTGACCCCCATCTGCCTGGGGACAGTAGAAGTGTCTGGAGGCAAGATGTTGCCCGAGTGTCCTTTTTGGGAAACTGATAATGAGTCGTAGGAGTCTTAGGCCTAAAAATCAACTAGCTGTATGTCTCCAGGCCTCAGTTTTCTCATCTGTGAAATGGAGGACCCATTCAAGATCCATTTACAGTCAATAATCTATGAATATGTGATTCATATTCTAGTAGCTTAAAATTCGAAGTAACACCCTGGAGCAGAGGCCCGGGCCCGGCCCAGTTATATATGTATAACTGAATCCCTTTACTGTACAGCACAAACGAACACAACATTGTAAATCAACTAGACTTCAATTAAAAAAAAACCCAAAAAACACCAGCCCAATGGGGGCCTGCGTCCCACACTGCAAACTTGCAGGGCTCTTTCCCATCTAAGGCAGGGCATTTGGGAGTGTCAGGGTTCTAAGTCTACTCTAGCCTCCCAGAAGGCTCCACCAAGCGTCACAATTGTTTTCATCATTTCTTGGTAGCATTTCAGAAAGCAGATGATTTAGGCAGTCAGAATCTTCCCTGAGCATGTTCCCTATGAAAGCCCTGAATGGAGATCCCACTGGCCTGCAGAGGGCCACAGCTCAGAAGCCAGATGGCTTCCCTGCTGTCCTCAGTAGACCTGGAAGGGATCAATTGCCTCAACCATTGCTCTGCTTGTCATGGTTCTAAATGTTCCAAGTGGTCAAAACTCAGCACAAAAGGCCGTAGACAGGCATCAGAACAACACTTACAGGGATGGATAAATCAAGCCCTCACAAATCTCTGCCCACTTCATCCCGAGACAGAAACACAAGCCACCAGCCCTGCAGCCAAGCCCAGACATGTGCAACTCAAGATTGGTGAGCTATGGTGTCCCTGGAGCCAGGACAGCTGGGCATCACCCTCTGCCACTCTCCACCTCATGTTCCCCTGTAACTCTCATCCCATCTCAGAGCCCAGGGCTCTTTTTCTGTCCTCCACGCATCAAGGACCTCCACCAGCTCGTGGATGCTTTTTTGCCTTTTGCCTTTACACGTATTTGGAAAGTACCAGGTCCAACTGTAGTTGTTTTTGCTTTCCGAATGCAAGAACACCCTGACTGTGATGAACACAAATTGTGGTGGTTTCTCTAATCACAAAAATCCCTCTAAGTGGCCAGCTCTGTGCTAACCCTCGTTTTTTGGGGAAACTGCAACTCCTCCTGGTGCACCCCGACTCCCCGCCAGCTCCAGCCAAGGTCCTCATGGTGTGGTCCAGGGACCAGCCCCGTCAGCATCGCCTGGGAGCTTGTCAGGAACACAGACTCTCCGACTTCACCCCAGACCTTCTTCTCGACGTCAGAATCTGCATTTGAACAAGCTCTCCGGGCGATCTGTGTGCACACGAGCACTTGAGAGGCGCTCCGCCAGCCATCGGGATTGAATGGCAGGTGCTGCCTAGTGCCCTCTGGCCACGGTGATTAGTGTGCGTGTGTGTGGTGCGGAGGGTCAGGCATGTGACCCAAGCTGGGCTCCAGGCCGTCACCCACAACAGCTACAGTCATCAGCCCTTGGCTTTGTCAAACCCCTGGTGGAGAAGAGTCTATTCTTCCTAAGTGGAACATCTGAAGTTGAAGACCATATCTTGATGTTTCTCCCATCAACTTGGTCTGCATATTGACTGGAAGTTCTGGTGACAAAGGCCCCCCAGGATCCCAGGGAGGGTGGTCCTCTCCCATGGAAGCTTAACACATCATCACTGGGTACCCGCTAATTAGCCTTTCAAGGTTCTGGGCACCATGTCTAACTTAAAGAATTGCGCTCATCATACATACACTTTCTCTTTCTCCATTCTGCCTCTGAGTTCTCTCACTGGGATGCGTGTAATTCTCCGGGCAAACAACTGGGGCAGCCAGAGGCTTCTGATGACCTCCGTAGGGAACAATCGCATTTGAAATGAGTACCACCACAGTTACGGTCATCCTTTAGGCTTTGGTTCCTACCGCCTTGACCAGGGGGCAGCATGGGTCAGTGTATAAGACAGTAACTTTTGAAGCCCGAGAGACAAAGATTAAACACTGCTTTACTACTTGAACTGGTGGGGTTGTAAACAACTTGTGGAATCTTTGGGATCCTTAAGTTCTTCATCAGGAAGATGGGCATTTTAATAGCAGCCTTGGGGCTTCCCTGGTGGCGCAGTGGTTGAGAGTCTGCCTGCCAATGCAGGGGACACGGGTTCGAGCCCTGGTCTGGGAAGATCCCACATGCCGCGGAGCGACTAGGCCCGTGAGCCACAGCTACTGAGCCTGCGCGTCTGGAGCCTGTGCTCCGCAACAAGAGAGGCCGCGATAGTGAGAGGCCTGCGCACCGCGATGAAGAGTGGCCCCCACTTGCCGCAATTAGAGAAAGCCCTCGCACAGAAACGAAGACCCAACACAGCCATAAATAAATAAATAAATAAATAAATAAATAAAAAAAATTCTTTAAAAAAAAAAAAAAAAAAATAGCAGCCTTGGAGGACCAAGGTTAAACGAGATAAAACGAGTTTAGCAATCACCAAAGTGGCTGCCATTGTAGGAACACCTTATATATTATCCTCACCACCCTTCCCATTCCTTCCTTTTAAAAGGACAGACTTCAATTTAAGGAAAATACTTTGAGGCTTGAGTCTAATCTTTCATGGTGCCAACAGAACAGACTAAAAATGTCCTTAGCATTTTGTACCAAATCACAGTAGACACAGGGATTAGTCGGACTGCATTTCTGAAACTTTTATTAATAGTTGCTACACTGCAAGAGTCGTAAGGGTTTTTTTTTTTTTGAAAAGTACTAAATGTATAATGATTGTTATTTTGAGCATTTAATTAAAGTTCTACCAAGTTCTAGATGGTATTCAACCATCTCAGCTTCCTAAGGCTGTGGGTTTTACTGCCGTTCTTGTTTTCACAGGTGCAGTGCTCTGGCTTGGGAGACGGGGAGTCTACAATGTGGTATAGACCCTGCCCTTGAACATCTGGGTAACACAAAGGCTTGCCCTATACCAACCTCAACATGGAGACAACTGTCTTTCAACCCAAAGTCAATGCAGATGAAGGAAAGGGAATTTAAGCTTAGAGTCAAAGTAAATGATCCCATTCAGATACTGAAGTCTCACATCCTTGGGCAAAAGTTTTTACTACACTGCGGCGGCCCTTCATTGATGCTGAGCACGCAGACAGGCAACAAAAAATGTGGTTAAAGGCACAGGCTCTAGAGCCGGACTGCCTGAGTCCAAATACTGGGTAGGATAGTTACCTGGGCCAGTTACACAGCCTCTCTGTGCTTCAGCTTCATCATCTGTAAAATGCGAATAATAATAATATCCACCTCATACAGCTGTTAAATGAACTGCTTTGTATAAGCTGCCTAGATTAGTGCCTGTACAAAGTAAGCACTCAATGAACATTAGCTCTTATTACTATTATTTTTATTATTATTGTTAGTGATTTTAGGTACATAAATCCCTCCTTAAGAAGGCTCACCAGGCAACATATCCCAGTAGAGCATGGATTTGGGTGTTAGGCAGACCTGGAGCCAAAACTTCATTCTATGTTATTAGCTACGTGCTTTATGTAAGTTATTTAACCTCTGTGAATCTGTTTCCTTATATCCAATATGGGTGGAAGGCAGAATTTTCAGAATTATTGCACAGGTAAAATAAGAGAGTATGCGAAAAAGTGCAGAGTCTGGCTGGTGCTTCATGAATATTAGTTACTTTTTCTACTAATGCAAAATTCACTACTTTTGCTGAAGTCCGCAGCTCTTTGGAGAGCTCTGAGTGAATGTTCTCTTTTCATCCTGATGTATGATCTAGCTTCATAAAACTACTACATAGTGGTCCTAATTCTACCTCTTAAAACCAATTTCATACCTTTCCTATTTATATGGACAATCAAATATTTGGAAGCTCCTTTTCTCCAGACTAATTATCCCCGATTTCTATCACATCTCGTGGGACTTGATTTGGGGTCTTCTTGCCACCCTCATGGCCACTCATCCCTGTCTCTCTTAAAATGTGGCCCCATACAACATTACTAGTATAAGCTGATCACTGCAGAAAAGGACAAAACTGTCAGTTCCTAAATTCAAATGATTGTAGTTTATTATGTAACCCAGATTAAATCAGAATTTTTTGATGGCTTCATCACGCAAATGACTCATGTTACACTTATAATCCACTGACGTCCTTTTCACAGGTGTGGCTGTCACGTTGCCCCTCCCCGCCATCCAGCCTGCTCCTGTAGTCTGTGGAGCCATGTGGACACTACACTTATTCCTATTACATTTCTTATTGTATCTGGCCCTGCTTTCTAGCCAGCCAGATCTTTTTGGATCCTGGTTTTAACATACGACAGCATTATCCCTCCTACAATTTGGGTCATTTACAATTTTGACAAATGTAACTTTCATGATTTTACCAAAGTCATTGCTAAAAATATCTACCAGACTAAGCCCAGTTAGAGGTCCTGAGAAATTTCCCTTGGGGTTGACACTGATATTTGACACACATCGTTGGGGGCCGTTATTCTAGCACCTACATGCCTCGCTTTCAACCCTTGTTTCTCCACTCCAGCTTCTTATAAGATGAGGTCGGATGCTTTGCTGAAGTTCGTCTATATAGGGTCTACCATATACTCTTGAGCTACCACTAAGGAATTCTCACCATGAAAGGAAATAGTGCTCAACTGACATGACATATCCTTGGAGAACGTCAGCTGTCCCCCTAGTGATCATCACTTATGTTAATTTTTTTAGTTGTTTTTTTTTTAGTTGAATGAAAGATTCTTTAATTCTATAGTGCTTTATAATTTTCAAAAGTTTCACACATATGATTTCATATAGTCTCATAATAACCCTTCCCTCTCCCCACTGGTAACCACTAGTTTGTTCTCTACATCTATGAGCCTGCTTCTTTTTTGTTTTATTCACTAGTTTGTTGTATTTTTTAGATTCCACATGTAAGTGAACATACAGTATTTGTCCTTCTCTGTCTGACTTATTTCACTTAGCATAATGCCCTCCAAGTCCATCCGTGTTGCTGCAAATGGCATTATTTCACTCTTTTTTATGGCTGAGTAGTATTCCATTGTATATATGTACCACATCTTCTTTATTAGTTGCTTCCATACCTTGGCAATTGTTAATAATGCTGCGATGAACACCACTTGTGTTAACTTAAAGGCTCACAAAGCATCCCGTAAGTAATCCAGCCTAGCACTCGGCCTGGGATCAAACCTTGCATGCAAGCTGGAATTTGTGGAATTTTTCTTCTTCCCTCGCCCATCTCTATTCTTCTGCTCTCCTTTCTCCTCAAAGACCAGGAGCTGGGAGTCAGTGTTCTCACTTGCTAGTTCCTTTGACACCTTGGAAAGCCACCATCTGGATCAAGTGACCTGGACCCCTGCATTTAGAGAAGCCAGGCACACTCTAACCCCCTCCTCCTCTTTCTGGGCCTTTGGTGGCCTCTAATTTTTCCTCCTATTCTTTTGAATTCTTTAACACAGGAGACAGAGTTACAGTGAAAGGCTTTCTGCCTTCTCTTCTACATTTTCCCACATTCCCCAAGCCACTAGAACAGAACCAGGAACGTAGAAGCAGCTCAACGAACATTTGTTAGGTGTACGAATTCTATCTGAAACTGAACCAATGGTTCCAGTAACAGCTCACGGGGGAGAGGGGTGGTGATGAAGAGTTCAAGGTAAACATTTATGTGGAACACGAACAGAAGCAGAGGGAGGGGCGGACGTGTGCCCTACAGCAAACAGCTGTTTTGTGCACAAACGTACAAGTCAGACACACCAAGCTATGAATTCTTATCACTTCCTAGCTGTGTGATCTTGGGAAAGTTAATTTCCCTCTCTGAGCCTCATATCTGTCCTCTATCAAATGGGGATAATAATACCTATCAAAAGAGTTATGATCAATATTTCATCAGATATTGCATCTAAAGCTTCCTGACTTGTAGTAAATGCTCCAAAAGTGGTATCTGTACTGAAATCTGTTCTTGATTTCAATCACCATCATCCTCCTAATAATGAGTGTGTTCTTAAAAATTCTGGGTTCTGAAGGTGCCCATTCTCTTGCTGTAGTGCCCGGGCACCACACTTTTTACCACCCATCAACACTTCTACTGCAGAGTGTCTGCACATCATTGCTGGTAGAGTCGTGAGGCTTGATCCTCCCTGGTAGGCTGGATTCGTCTGCCTTCAAAGATTTCTACCCTTTCAAGCAGTCCAGAATTTGCCTGTGTTTCCACGGTGCCTCACATTATGGAATCCTTTTACTCTCAACATTATTAGGGTCTATCTTAGGGACAACTGGTCCAATCCAATTTCCTTTTGGCCCGCAGTGCTATTTTGTATTTGCCAGTGCTTTCAACGAAGCTTCAAGTAGACCTAAACTCTTGGCTACTAACTAGCCCTGAATTGCACAATTGTTCATTGTTTGTTATTTATGAGAAAATGACAGTAATTAGTAGAAAATATCGTCCTTTGTGTTTTAAGAATATTTGCTGGATAAAGCATAAGGAAGTGAGACCGTCTGTTCAAAATAGTTCCTGCCAAATCAAGCCTTGCCTTATGGTCACGTGCACTTGGGTGTGGGCCAGCCTGATGGGAGAGGGCCGTGGAGTCAGTCCTCCAACAGAAGGCCCCTGGAAGGCTCTGTTCTAAACCATGGAAAGGGGTTCTCCTCTGGGTCAGACCCAGGTCAAGGGCAGGAGTGGGAGAAACCACCGGGTTCACCCACCTGGATCATGAATTAAAGGCCCAGTAGGGGCCCGCAGTGTGTTGTCAGGCTCATGGACCAGATGAGCATCTGAGGCTGCAGTCCTGGTTAACATCAGGCACTGTGTGTCAGTGTGGCGGGTCCTCTGAACATTTTTTTCCTCCAGAATCGAGCACAGCAGAAACTGTCTGGTGAAGAATTTAGGATCATTTCTCTCCTGTAGAGAGTGCCTGTGTGCATCCAGGCACAACAATGTCCAAAGGTGTTGGGAGGCGCCTTCGTTCCGCCTGGCAGCTCACTGCACAGGGCTGTGAGGCCGGGATCCTCCTCTCCCCCCTGCACCAGGGGAAACGGACGCTTTGGAAGAGGACAGATCGCTTAGCTCAGCTGCAGTCAGCAGTCCCAGCTCACTCCTTGCTCCCCGGGCAGGGCTGCGGCTCTGACAGTAATTTGACATGATGCATAATAGATGAGCAAGTGGTTGGTTGGGGGCTTCACAATGCGCTGGAATCCTGAGACAAAGTACACAGAAGTCTTCAGACAAGCTGGATACGATTGATTCCCAGGGGCTGACAACATAGGGCGTCTCTTTCCAAGTGAAAGGCTGAGCCATTTTGAAGGTCACCTTGGAGGCGTGGGTTATTTTACCACTTATCTTGGACCCGTTTCCGGTTCAAGAGAAACCCTGAGCTGCCTTTGTTTACATATACTTATTCTATGATGTGTGCCTGCAGATCGTATTTTAAACTACCAGCTATTTTTTTGGCTGTTGTTCTGAGGCTTTAAAAAAGTCTGTTTTAACACCTCATTAAATCTCTGTTTTTCCAGAGATTGATGTAGATTGACTTTATGTCCGTTCTCTTCTCTGCCAACTATGGACAAAGAGGAAAGAAAAGCCTCAGACCACGTGTATTTTTCTGCAAGGGCTGCCGTAACGAAGTACCACAGGCTGGGCGGCTGAGACAACAGACATTTATGTCCTCACAGTTCTGGAGGCCAGAAGTCTGAGATCAAGGTATCAGCAGGGCTGGTTCCTTCTGAGGCCTCTCTCCTTGGCTGGCAGACGGCCGTCTTCTCCCCCTACCTTCACATGGTCTCCCTCTGTGTATGTCTGTGTCCTAATCTCTTCTTCTTATAAGGACACCAGTCAGACTGGATTAGGGCCCATCCTAATGACCTCATTTTATTTATTGATTGATTGGAGTATAATTGCTTTACAGTCTTGTGTTAGTTTCTGTTGTACAACGAAGTGAATCAGCTACATGTATACCTGCATCCCCTCCCTCTTGGACCTCCCCGCCCACCCCCTCAATGACCTCATTTTGATTTAATCACACCTTTAAAGGCCATGTCTCCAAAAAAAAAAAAAGTCACATTCTGAGGTACTGGAGGTTAGGATTTCAGCATACGTATTTCAGGGGTATACAACTCAGCCCACAGAACTCAGGTAAGGACCCAGCAGGCTGGGAAGGCACTTTGCCCTCCCCACTGTGGCCCTGCTGACCGATGCCTTCAGGAGGACATCCGGCCCTGACCACAGTTGCTATGCAGAATCTGCAGGCACTTCATCCTGGTGTCCCAAGCGACCCAGCCGTCGCAGACAGGATGAGGATGCTGTCAGCAAGGCAGCATCTGGACGCGCTGTTGGGCTCAAACCCTGCCTGTGACACCTGACAAGCTACTCAACCTCTCTGAGCCTCTCCATCTTTAAAGGGGAAATGGTAGTAATACTTACCTCCTAGGATGACTGTGCAGCAGAAAGGAGATGAAGTACGTACGTGTGCTCGGCGCCGGGTGAGGGCTCAGAAGTGGGGCTATGATAATAACATGCAAAGCAAAGGGACTGTCCTGGCACGGGGAGAGTCAGCCAGGCTGCCTAGGGCCCAGCGACCCTGCTCCCCGTCTGTCTTTAATTCAGTGCCACCGAACCATCATCCTGTCCCACCCCAGACCCCTCTTGGAAAGCAGAAGGCTCAAAGAATACTGTGCTGTGACTTCCTGGCCTCAGGTCATCCTTTGTTATTCTTTTGTCTGCTGGCTTCCAATAAACAGACTGGCAAAGTGTGTTTCAGTTATAGGGTGAATTCATTTAATGATGAAATCTCAGTAGAAAGGTTAAAACACACCATTAGCTACTCTCATTGTGAATACGCTCCAGCATCTGAAAGTAGGTGGTGAACAGGAGCAAGAAGATAAAAAGTGCGCGCTGTCTAGGAGGGAGTCCATTTGGTACCCAAAGCGATTCAGTGAGCATCCTCATTTTGGGTGAAGCCTTGAGCTGAAAATGAAGCAGGAACCATCTCCGTTAAAAGTACAGGGGATGGAAGCAAATGAGGACTCTTTGCCGTTGAAATGCTAATATGTTTTATGAAGGAAAGTGGCCCCTGGTGGATAAAGGTGGGGCTCTTCCTGCCCCTGGTGTCAGGATCAGAGGCCAGCGAGGAGAAGGCCTCTCCAGCCACAAGAACCACCGAGCCAGTTAACGGGCCTGGTGCCACTGCTGGACACCATCATTTATTAACAGAGCGGGGTGAACTGGGTAACGGTACCCGACGTGCCAGGGAATCCAGGAAAGTCTAACTCACATGCTGTGAAATGCACACACATCGCTTATGTATATGTTTAACTGATTCACTTTGCTGTACAGCTGAAACTAACACAACCCTGTAAATCAACTGTACTCCAATAAAAATTTAAAAAAAAACAAAAAAAATCACTTATTTACATAATGGAGCAAAGTCAACTTCTGATAACACAGCTGTAAATGGGACCAATTCCCAGGTTAGCATTTTTCGTCTTTTTTGTTCTCAACCGGGAGACAGCCTTTGGCCATATAAATATATTATATACATTATATATATATAATATATATAACCTATAATGTATATAATATATATAATATATATATTTTATATATATATATATATATATATTTTTTTTTTTTCCTGTTCTAGACCTAGCCTGTAAGGGAAGCCAACCCCCAGACCCACTGCTCGAGTAGCCTGGCCATTTCCCCAACATCCTGCCCGCTTGCACTTCCATGCTGGGCTCCTGGCGTTGCTTTCCAGGGGCTCTGCTCCCCATCCTGCTCTGTCTGCGGTCTCTGGGCACCCCACGACCACTCTGCTGGGACCTGCTGGCCCTGCCTGCCCGCCTGACTCTCAGGTCCCCAGTCTAGGGAGGGGCTTGAAAGTTGGAAGCCCCCTGCTCCTCTCCTCTCTGCCTTCCCATCTCTGTTTTTAAAAACCACATGAGTCCACGCAAGCCTTGCGTAAAGTTATCTTAGGAGAAAGACACCCGAACGACAACATTCCAGCTTTGGTCCTCTCTCTTCCTAAATGATGCAGTGTCCTCCTTCTAGAGTTAGGAACTCCTTTCTCAGCCATTCCCGCTCTCATTCTGCAGTGTCTTTTGCCTCCCAGAAAACCAATTTAAAACCATAAATCTTGTTCGTTCTAATTCCTAGCCAGAGTCTACCACTGCCTTTTTCAGAAGGCCACGGTCACTTGATGATGATGAAAAGAACAAGAGAAATCCACAGTGAAGGAGCTACGGGGGGATGAGAGGGAGCCCCCTTCATTGTTCCTTCTTTAGAAAAAGTGAGATCAGCATTTAATGAGACTTCAGGCTAGAACACAAACCCATTCCAAAGCTGGTAGTTTAGAAGAGTATCAAAGGGCCCTAAGTGTAGATACTCTTTTCCCACCTACGCAGGACTGATGTAAATCCGGCTGAGAGGTCCTGTGTGTCTGGGTATAAGGGACCAGCCCTTTTCCTAGATATTTTGGTTAGAGCACAAAGTGCTTGCCTCCACGTTCAATGTCTCACCCAAACTTCTCTTCTCCTTACAAAATCACAGCAAGACAAAACGTGGCTGTTGGGTGAGCTGCCTTCTCTCTAAAGCTCCTTAATCAGAAAATAATATCTGACAAATGTGCTTCAAGCAGCCTCCAAACCATATGGGAAGGAGTCCTGTCTCCGCCTTGCTGCCTCTGCTGCCCACTGGCCCCTGTCCACGACCCTCATCCACAGGGACCGGACGTTCCTCCTCCAGAGGTCAAGCCCCTGGGACACAGGGTCCTTCTTCTTCTGTTTTCCGCTACACTACCTCACCCAGCCCTGCCTGCAGTACAGAAACCGATGGGTGTTATTAAAACGACACTGAATCCCTGTGTCTTTGAGAGCTATCTACCAAACAGATAGATTTGGGTTACATGGCACATGTCAGGCAACGCAGATCAACTTAACTTGGCTGAAAATCTCTTCCAAGCATCCCTAGTTTTATATCCAAGCTCCTCCTTTGACCAGATCATATGGAGGGTCTATTCGTCCTGCTGGTTCCTCTTTTGCCACCATCTCCTCCAAACCACATAAGAGGCATTCTTTTTTCTTTTTTTTTTTTTGAGTGGGTTTCTTTTTATTTGAATAGGTTCTTACAAAATATGTATTGTTGTTTTGCATGAATGCATTTTTAAAATAATTTTATATTTTTATTTTTTTAAACATCTTTAATGGAATATAATTGCTTTACAGTGTTGTGTTAGTTTCTGCTGTATAACAAAGTGAATCAGCTATACATATACATATATCCCCATATCCCCTCCCTCTTGCGTCTCCCTCCCACCTTTCCTATCCCACCCCTCTAGGTGGTCACAAAGCACCGAGCTGACCTCCTGTGCTATGCGGCTGCTTCCCACTAGCTATCTATTTTACATTTGGTAGTGTATATATGTCCATGCCACTCTGTCACTTCGTCCCAGCTTACCCTTCCCCCTCCCCGTGTCCTCAAGTCCATTCTCTACATCTGCATCTTCATTCCTGTCCTGCCTCTAGGTTCATCAGAACCATTTTTTTTTTTTAAGATTCCATATATATGTGTTAGTGTACAGTATTTGTTTTTCTCTTTCTGCCTTACTGCACTCTGTATGACAGACTCTAGGTCCATCCACCTCACTACAAATAACTCAACTTCGTTTCTTTTTATGGCTGAGTAATATTCCACTGTATATACGTGTCACATCTTCTTTATCCATTCATCTGTCGATGGACACTTAGTTTGCTTCCATGTCCTGGCTATTGTAAATAGTGCTGCAGTGAACATTGTGGTACATGACTCTTTTTGAATTATGGTTTTCTCCGGGTATAAGAGGCATCCTTTTTAATCCCTCAATCGTCAAGAAAGCAGGTGGCTTTCTCTTTGGGTCCTCAGTCCTGGGAGTACGGGTCCAAATTACTCTCCCATAGCTTTCTTTTTCTTTCTTTTCTTATTATTTAAATTTTATTGCAGTATAGTTGATTTACAATGTTGTGTTAGTTTACAACGTTGTGTTAATTTCTGCTGTACAGAAAAGTGATTCAATTATACATATATATATATATATATACATTCTTTTTCAGATTCTTTTCCATTATGGTTATCCCAGGATATTGAGTATAGTTCCCTGTGCCCTACAGAGGACCGTGCTGTTTATTCCTGTAGCTCTGTGGCCTTGGCTTAGTACTGTCTGCAGATCTGCCAACAAGGTCCCGGAAGCTCTTCTGCTGGAGGCCCCGACGTCCTTGCCAGCAATCCGGAGTTGCTCCTCGGTTCCTGCGCATCTCCTCCCAGACTCTTCTCTGCCGGCACCGCTCCCACCTCAGAGAATTCCATCTGGGTAGGCTCCCACCTCCGCTCCTCTCTGCTCTCAGACCCTTTTAGCCTTAAGGATCACTGCTCTTAGAGGCCATCTGGGCTGACCTGCCTCTTGTCCCACCCTCTTTCACCTCCAGCAGCCCCAGTCTGGAGCTCCAGAAGCTCAGAGACCCCTCCAGGAACGGAGGGCAAGGCCAATCCACTATTGCACAGCTCCAAGACTCAGACATTCTTTCTTTATTGAGTGTCTGTGTAGCAACAATGCAGTGTTAACAATCACAGCTGACGGACATGGGAGCCACAGTCTATGAAGTGGTGGAACAGGATATGAACTCAAGAAATTAGGCTCCAGGATTAGCAGATACACACTACTGTATATAAAGTAGATAAACAACAAGGTCCTACTGTGTAGCACAAGGAACTATGTCCAGCATCCTGTGATAAACCATCATGGAAAAGAATCTGAATATATATGTATATGTTTATACATAGATAGATAGATCACTTTGCTGTGCACCAGAAACTAACACAACATTGTAAATCATCCATACGTCAATAAAAAAATTGAAAAAATTTAAAAAGAACCTCCTACACTGTTGGTGGGAATGTAAGTTGGTGTGGCCACTTTGGAGAACAATATGGAGGTTCCTTAAAAAACTAAAAATAGAGCTACCATATGGTCTAGCAATCCCAGTCTTGGGTAGATATCCAGAGAAAACCATAATTCGAAAAGATACATGCACCCCAATGTTCACTGCAGTACTATTTACAATAGTTAAGACATGGAAGCAACCTAAGTGTCCATCAACAGAGGAATGGATAAAGAAGATGTGGTACATATAGACAATGGAATATTACTCAGCCATAAAAAAGAATGAAATAATGCCATTTGCAGAAACATGGATGGAACCAGAGATTATCATACTAAGTGAAGAAAGCCAGACAGAGAAAGACAAATATCATATGATATCACTTATATGTGGCATCTAAAAAATGATACAAATGAACTTATTTACAAAACAGAAACAGACTCACAGACATAAAACACAAACTTATGGTTACCAAAGGGGAGGGGGGAAGAGGGAAAAATTTGGCGTGTGGGATTAAAATATACACACTACTGTATATAAAATAAATAACCAACAAGGACCTACTGTATAGTACAGGGAACTCTACTCAATATCTTATAATAACCTACAATGGAAGAGAATGTAAAAAAATATATGTATTTATATATACATATAACCTGAATCACTTTACTGTATACCTGAAACTAACACAACATTGTAAATCAACTTTATTTCAATAAAAATTTTTAAAAAAGAACTACCATATGACCCAGCAAAAAAAAAAAAAAAAAAAAGAAAGAAAGAAAGAAAAGAAACTAGGCTCCACTATATTCATAACCATCACAAGCAATGTCCAGTCTTCTTGGAAACTTCTAATTTTGCCCTCCAAAGCGATTTAAAAAAAAGTGAAATTCTGACCACCCTGGTACATGACAGTGCCTCAACATATTTGAAAACACTGAAGAGATACCCTTCTCCCAGCCTCTAGTGCAGAATTCCCAGTGCTCTTGTTCTGGACACTTTAGCATCTGCTACACACGTGCTAGGACCCACTCCCCGTATTCACAGCATAGGCCACGTAGGGCCATGCCGAACAGAATCAGCACACACTTTGAGATCTGGGGCTTTTGTTGGGAATCCTATTTTGGATCTAAAGATGGAACTTAGTGCCAGGGTTAACACCCTGTTCACTAGCTGGTCCTTTTCAGAAAGTTTGCCAGCCCTGCCTGAGGTCCAAGAGCTTTGGCTGCTTCATGAGACTAATTCCCTAGGACGGCGGGGAAAGTGGGGGACAGACAGCATCTATCTTTACAAGAACTGAGGTTTTACTTCTGCCGAAGATGCCCGTCTGCAACCATCAGGGCCTCGTTGGCACCCTAAATCTCATCAGCATTCTCACGCGCCAGCACTTTTGGGGTACAGATTTCTAATATATTTAGTTGGGTTAATTATGGTGACTCAGTCAGATTGGAACATTCAACGGCTGAAGCCAAGGAGCCTAAGTTGGGAATGGGTTGGCCAGAGACCACTTGCAAAGCGAGGGACCCGAGAAAATCTGATTTAGCAAGTGCAGTGGGACCTAGGACTCTGCATGTTAACAAGTTCCCAAGTGATTTGCTGTAGGGGGGACCACGCATCATGTTTTGAGAACCTCCCATTTTCTTAAACAACAAGCTCCCCCAAATAGCAGAGGCTGCTATGGACTTTCCAGAAGCGGTTGAGCCTGAAGGGGCCTTTCTCTGGCAAATGAAAGCAGGACTGTCATCACTTTCTCAATAATGAGAAATGACCCTCTTTTTGCCTGGGTCACCCCTGGAGCCTAGTGACTTTGTCAGCACCTCCAGATTCTATTTGGGGAGGGATTCCTGGCAGCTGGAAGGGGAAGCTGTAGCAGCTGGCAGGGAAGGGCAATGCCAGAGAACTATCTGCCACTTAGCACTTGTGCAGCTGGGCTGGGATGACTCAGTTTACCCCAGCGGAAAGATGGGCTGGGTCCACAATGGCGGAACACCTCTGGGCAGCCACAGCCTTTACTGTCTGCCCCCTTTGCAAGAGCCGTAGCTCTTCCTAGAGCTGGGGAAGCTGGTGGCCCTAGGGGTGGAGGGAACCCAGCCAGGGAGAGCAGACTGGCTGGTGGCTTGGGGAGCTTGGGGTGGGCGGGGGGAAGAACCGGCCATTCCCACAGGAGCAGAGGAATCCGCAGTGAAAGAACTCCCGTGGGGAGTGTGCAGGCTGGGCCCCAGCTCTGGCTGTGTGGCTCGGGTGGTCACTGAACTGACTTGGATTTTATTTCCCCATCATTAAAACTGGGAATGGGACTAGATATACGGTCTCTAAAGTAACATGCTAGGAAAGGCTGACAAGGTCACACAGAGCTCTGCGAGCCCTCCTCTGCCTACAGCCTCACGCCAGCCTCCCACCAAAGCTTGAATAAAACCTGAGCTCCTCCCCACAGGTATCAAGGCCACGTATTTCGCTCACCCCGGCTCCACGCTCCCCAATCACACTGTACTGCTTTGGTCCTTCTCACTTTCACACTTCTCATCAGCCCAGAGTCTGGAGAAAAATAATTTTCTCCAGAGGACCCGCATCACGTGAAACTGCATGAATGTGTGTACTATATATGCCTGTACATATCTTTACATACATCATGTATAGAAGCATGTGTACACATGCCAGCACATACATGTGTGCATGTGTGTTTGGGTGTGGTGTGTGTGTGCACGCCTGTGCATGTACATATGCACGTGCGTGCATGTGTGTGCTCATGTGTGCACGTGTGTATATGCATGTGCGTGCATGTGTATGCTCATGGCTGTGTATATGCATGTGCATGTGTGTGCTCATGTGCGCACGTGTGTATATGCATGTGCGTGCATGTGTATGCTCGTGTGTGTATGCATGTGCGTGCATGTGTATGCTCATGTGTGCGTGTGTGTATATGCATGTGTGTGCATGTGTATGCTCATGTGTGTATATGCATGTGTGCATGTGTATATGCATATGCGTGCATATGTATACTCATGCACGCATGTGTATATGCATGTGCGTGCATGTGTATGCTCGTGTGTGCACGTGTGTATATGCATGTGTGTGCATGTGTATGCTCATGTGTGTATATGCATGTGTGCATGTGTATATGCATATGCGTGCATATGTATACTCGTGCACGCATGTGTATGTGCATGTGCGTGCATGTGTATGCTCGTGTGTGTATATGCATGTGTGTGCATGTGTATGCTCGTGTGTGCGTGTGTGTATATGCATGTGTGTGCATGTGTATGCTCGTGTGTATATGCATGTGCGTGCATGTGTATGCTCGTGTGTGTATATGCATGTGTGTGCATGTGTATGCTCGTGTGTGTATATGCATGTGTGTGCATGTGTATGCTCGTGTGTGTATATGCATGTGTGTGCATGTGTATGCTCATGTGTGTATATGCATGTGCGTGCATGTGTATGCTCGTGTGTGTATATGCATGTGTGTGCATGTGTATGCTCGTGTGTGCGTGTGTGTATATGCATGTGTGTGCATGTGTATGCTCGTGTGTGTATATGCATGTGCGTGCATGTGTATGCTCGTGTGTGTATATGCATGTGCGTGCATGTGTATGCTCGTGTGTGTATATGCATGTGCGTGCATGTGTATGCTCGTGTGTGTATATGCATGTGTGTGCATGTGTATGCTCATGTGTGTATATGCATGTGCGTGCATGTGTATGCTCGTGTGTGCGTGTGTATACGCATACGCATGCATGTGTACACTCATGTGCGTGCACATATGTGTTTACTGTCTGCCACCTTCCCAAGAACACACGCCCCACGAGGACAGACACTGGGTCTTGATGGCTGTGCTATCACCAGCGACTAGGACAGGGCTTGGTACATCTTAAATAATCAATGTTTGTTGAAAGAACAAATAAGTTAGGTGTCAATGATAACTCAATAAAACTGGGGGGCAAAAAAGAACAAGTAAGTGGTTGAATAAATCAGTGACTACAAAATAAAGCAGAAAAGAAACAAGGCGGGTGTTAGGAATCTCCTCCCATTTTGCAGATGAGGCTGCCGGCCAAAAGAAGGACTAACTGATTTGCTCAAGATTACAGAGAAGCCAGCAATGATCAGGGGAAAGAAAAGCCCCAACCCAGGCTCCTCCGTCTCTTCCTTCTTCTCCAGCCATGGTAGGTGGGCGCTTGGACCAAGCTCTGGATCTAGGGGTGGTATAAGGCCCACTATGGGGGATACGGTACTGCACTGAATGGGGCATTTTATAAAAAGGGATCACTTTCAAGTTCATGCTCAGTTACCTCTTCTTCCCTGAGCAGATACTGACGGGGTCCCCAACAACCACATGTGCCCCAGTTACACCCGCTCACATGGACCCTCCCAGCCATGGCATCCTGGAGGCTGGATTTCGTTACCTCCTGCTGGACAGTGTATGGTGATAGATTTTGTAAAGACCTACCTCCCTCCTCCCCGATGATGTCAGAGGAGGCAGCATCCTCCTTGTTAGAATGGCTCTGGTCTTTCTCCTTTTCCTCTTAAGCAACTGAGAAATTGCTATTTTAAGTCCCCGGTGTTCAGAGCCCGGCACGCGGGAGAGACACCCCGAAGCTGCCCCGACAGTTCCGAGTGGGCCCCTCTGTGCTTCCCACCTGCCTTCACCATAGATGCCGGTGGCGAGCGGCCAGCTGTCGGCCTTTGTGGGCACCAAGTGTTATTTATAACAAGGCCCTCACTGGAGTCCACTAACATCCAAGGCAAGATTTGTCCTCATTTTTCATTTAATTCAACTATAATTCCTACCTATTATTCTGCATGATACTTTTCTTTTTTGGTTTCCTCCAGGCCTGCAGGCCATTATAAAGCAGAAACAGAGGCACAGAAAGTGACCCATCTCGAGAAAGAATCTGCCAGAGGGAGAGCTGTCATGACGTGGCCTGGGACTCATTCCACCCGGCCCTCCGTGCACTCCCACTGTGTTTTTAACGATCTCCCATCTCAGGTTAGGGTTTGGGTTAGGGTTAGGGCTCTCCCATCTCAGGCACTGGGCTAGGCCCTAATGATGTATTTAGATCGATGGACATGGGTCCTGCCTTCACGGAGGTGTCCACTGAGTTGGTTAGAAAGCACGTACTGTGCTGTCAGATTCTATGTGTAACATGCTTCAGGCAAAGTAGAGACAGGCCCACAAAGATGCTGGGAAGCTGCTGGCACCGCCCTCCAGGGCCCCATCGTCCACTGTCCCTCCCACCCCAAGGCTCTGCTCTTGAGCACTTGCAGATTCTGCTGGCATGTCTCATGGTGGACGAGAAAAGACAGGCCTGGAGGGCTTAGCTCAAGTCCAAGGCCATGTCGTGCCTGAGAACCTGGAATATATGCTGTGTTTCAGTGTTTCTGAAATAGAAGAGACTTAGACTGCCTGTGTGAGGACTGTTCCTGATTTCTGTTGTAAAAAATATTCCACTTCATCGGCCGTGACGAGGAGTAAGAAAATGCCAGATCAGTGACCGTGACCAGGTCTCCCAGTAGCCACCTCCCCCAGCGTTGCCTCGGGGATGAGTAAGCGTGGGCTCTGGGCTGAGACCACCAAGCTCAGCTTCCCACTCTTCATTTTATAGACATGTGTCTTGGGCAGGTGAGTGATGAAAGCTGCCAGTGCCTCAGCGTTACATGGAAAATGAAGACAATCAAGGCACTGATTCCATGGGGCTCTTAGTAGGTTTACATTATTTAGTAGAAGCACAGTCCTTAGAAGAGTACCTAGCACATAACAAATGCTAAATAAGTGTTAGTTATCATTATTATCTTTTGTGTGTATATATCTATATCTGTATCTATCGTATTGCAGTGTGCATCAATGATGTTTCAGCCATCAGAGTTGAGTTGACTTGATCAGAGAACATACCATAAAGCAGAAAAGAAAAGCCAAACTGACTGAGATTAAGACATGAGTAACCTCTGTGTGTGTGGTGCACCCATGTATGCATGTATGTATGTGTATGTAAGTATACTGACATACACATACTCATATATATTTGAGTAGTGTATATACCTGTCCATCTAACTGTCCATTGGTCTGTCCCTCTATCCATCCATCCATCCTTTCATCTACCTACCACCTACGTCTATCTATGTATTTCTGTATCTAGGTACCTATGTGCGTGTGTACATATGTATACATTTATTTAGCTTACATAGGAGTTTTAAACACCCCTCTGTCTCTGCAACATTGAAAAGAGCATCTGTGTCCCCTTAACTAGGAATGACGTAAAATGAGAAATGTAGGGAAATGCAATTGGAATCTTACTGAACTAATGAGAGGTGAAATGCACAATTCTCAGTCTGCAGCATTGAAGAGTAAAGTCTGTGGGGACAAGACAGACACCAACTGGAAGCAAAGCCACCAGTCAGGGAGTTCCTCCCCCATGAATGCCGTCTGCACCACCACACCTTCCTCGGCTCGGACGGCTCTTCCCCGTTGGTGTGGAGATGTGCAGAGCAGGGCATCACCGATGGCCAGCACGGAGCACCTGGGTCTCTCGCCCAGGGCTCCACCTGGGCTTGTTCCTACACTTCTCCCCTCTCCCGAAATGACTGCCTAGTTATCTCACTTGGCAGTTGATTTTGTGCTGTCTCTTGTGAAGTTTCCTGGGTTTCTTTTTAACGTGTTATGTGTACTTGTTTTCCTAAATAGATCATAATTTCCCTGGGAGCACCAGACCATGTCTTTTTCGTATCTATTCCCATTTCCCTGATGCCTCCACCCATGCCTCTATGTGTCATAGCACACACTAAGCCTTTATTAAGACTTTTGCCTCTTTGAACGCCCAGAAACTCCAACAAGGTACCTTTAATTAGAAACAGTAGTCCCCTGAGGACTATCAAAATTTTACTGCCAACAAGCCTAGGAGTTGAGCTGTATCATAAGTTACTTATTTCATCTCTCTTTTAAGTGGACTTCAATGTATATGAATAACTTTTTAACCAAAATGCTATGTCCTAGAGTACGACCTATTCTATACACAAATGTTACTAAACAGTATGTGATAAGAAAGAGAGGCTCAAAATCCCTCTGACTGGTCAGTCTTAACTTTTCCTAGACTTGGGTGCCTCCAGGCACTGTTTCCTGACACCCCTGGGCTCAGGGACTTCCCAGACTGCTCTCTACTTCCCCCATACCTCTAACTGCTCTAGATGTCATTTCATGAGTTTGCCATCCTTCACCAAGGTTCCATGTGTTCCTTCAACTATCCCCCAGACCCATTCCTACCTGATTCCAGACCCTCACACTTTGTGCGTGGATTACTGCAGTGACCCTTCTGAAAGACTTCCCAGCCACTCCAAGCCTTCCCGTGACCTGTCCCGAAATCCTGTATCATTTATGATCTGTATCACATAATTGATGATTCGTTTACACCTGTGTTGGCCCTTCTGGGCATCACTGATAAAGGATGAGTCTAAGGAATCCATCGCTGACACTCTGAAGTCTCATAGGCAACAGCCTACGTAAAGGGTAGAAAAAATAAGTAAAGGCACAGCAGAAGTCTGATGCCTGGCTTTGGAAATGAGTCAAATAAAAATCAATGCATTGATCCTACTCCTGGGCATATATTTGGGAAAGATGAAAACTCTAATTCAAAAAGAAACATGCACCCCAATGTACATAGCAGCACTATTTACAATAGCCAAGACTTGAAAACCTAAATGTCTACCAACAGATGAATGGATAAAGAAGATGCGGTACATATATATAATGGAATACTACTCAGTCATAAAAAAGAATGAAACACTGCCATTTGCAGCAACATGGATGGACCTAGAGAATATTATGCTTAGTGAAATAAGTCAGAGAAAGACAAATATATGATATCACTTATATGTGGAATCTAAAAAAAATGATACAAATGAACTTATTTATAAAACAGTCTATGAAATAGACTCACAGATGTAGAAAACAAACTTGCAATTTACCAAAGGGGAAAGAGTTGGGGGGGGGTATAAATTAGGAATTTGGGAATAACAGATACACACCACTATATATAAAACAGATAAACAACAAGGACCTACTGTATAGCACAGGGAACTATACTCAATATCCTGTAATAACCCATAATGGAAAGCACACTATGTGTGTGTGTGTGTGTGTGTGTGTGTGTGTGTGTATAGGAAACCGAATCACTTTGCTGTACACCTGAAACCTTGTAGATTAACTATACTTCGATCTAAAAAAATCAGTGCATTGAAGGAGGGAGTTTCATCTACAGAAAAACAGACAGGACAGCTAGAGTGAGTCAATACTGGTAGATCTCTGGAACACAGGAGGTGTCAGATGATAACATAATGGTTACATGATTAAATAATGGAGGGAAGAGGCCAAGGGAAGAGCACAGAGTCACTTCAAGCCGTGTGGTCTAGACTCAATCCCTTCTTGTTAATAAATCCCAGGGCTGCGGCTATCCTGTGAGGACTTCAAAGTCCATCTAATACTTCTGGTACTGTGCTGAAGCAGTGGTCACCATTATAACAGGGGAGGAGGATGGGAAAACATGTGGGATTTAAGAAAGATTTGATACTGCTTTCACACATCTTTACAAAGAGCAATAAAGCTCTGATTAAGTCATAAGACACAGACTCTCAGGGGTGGAAGAGATCTTAAGAGCACCAAGGCCAACCTCACATCCACCTCCTGACTTCCTTCACAGCCAATCTGAAGATGGTTGCATTGGCCAATGCTCGCACCCCACCCTCTGCCTACCCTCCAGCCCACTCTGTCTCAGGACAGCTTCACATGCAGGGGAGGACCACAAATGAGGAGGTCACAGGTAGAACAGTGCTCCAACAACTATGTACGCAAAGGTAGGGCTGAAGATGCCCTTGACGTGCTACTTCTTAACCTTCCTGGTCCTGCAGTCTACAGCTGATATGAGTTGTTCTGCTTCTAAAAGCCCTTATGTTCTATTTCCCATCTTCTTGTAAAAGTTTCATTAATAGTGATAAACTGCTCTTTTATCATCCTGCTGACCATCTTCTGGCAAGTATACAGAGTTTTAGCATATTCCAATAGGAATATATAGTCACGTGATTTTCGACAAGGGTGCCAAGACCGTTCCATGGGGGAAATGAGTCTCTTCGACAAGCAGTGATGGGAAACAACATGCAAAAGAATGAATTTGTATCCTTACCTTACACTGTATACAAAAATTAACTCAAAAAGGATCAAAGATCTAAACATAAGACCTAAAACTATACAACTCTTAGAAGAAAACACAGAGGAAAAGCCTCATGACACTGGATTTGACAACGATTCCTTGGATGTGACACCAAAAGCACAGGCAACAAACGCAAACGTAGATAAACTGGATTACATCAAAGTTTAAAACTTCATGCAACAAAAAACACAATCAACAGAGTGAAAAGACAACCTATGAAATGGGAAAAAATATTTGTAGATCATTTATCTGATAGTGGGTTAATATCCAGAATATATTAACAAAATTCCTACAGCTCAACAGCAACAAAAAGACCAAATAACCTGATTAAAAAATAGGCAAACGACTTGAACAGATATTTCTCCAAAGATGATATAAGATGGCCAACAAGCGGGACTTCCCTGGTGGTCCAACGGTTAAGACTTTGCGCTCCCAATGCAGGGGGCCCAGGTTCCATCCCTGGTCAGGGAACTAGATCCCGCATGCAGCAATGAAGATCCCATGTGCCGCAACTAAGACCTGGTGCAGCCAAATAAATAAATAAATATTTTTTTTAAAAAGATGGCCAACAAGCATATGAAAAGATGTTCAAAATCACTAATCATTAGGGAAATGCAAACCAAAACCACAGTGAGATATCACCTTACATCCATTACAATGGCTAACATAAAAAAAAAAAAAAAGCAGAAAATAACAAGTGTTGATGAGGATGTGAAGAAATTAGAATCCTTGTGTACTTTTGGTGGAATGGAAAATGGTGTGGCCCCCATGATGCAAAACAGTATGATGGTTCCTCAAAAAATTAAAAGTAGAATCATCATATGAGTCAGCAAACCCACTTCTGGGTATATATGCAAAAGAACTGAAACACCATCTCAAAGAGGTATTTGTACACCCATGTTCATAGCAGCATTATTCACAATAGTCAAGACGTGGAAGCAATCCAAGTGTACATTAATGGATGAATAGATAAACGAAATGTGGCATCAACACAAAATGGAATATTATTCAACCTCGAAAAAGGAAGGAGATTCTGACAGAGGATACAACGTGATGAATCTGGAGGACATAACATTAATGAAGCATAGTGCTAAGAGGCATAATAAGTGACATAATAAGTGAAATGTCAGTCACAAAAAGACAAATACTGTACAAGGTCTCTAGAATAATCAGATACATAGAAACAGAGAGGAGAATGGTGGTTCCCAGGGCCTTGGGGAAGAGAGGAAATGGGATGCTGTTGCTTAATGGGGACAGAGTTTCAGTTTGGGAAGAGGAGAAAGTTCTGGAGCCAGATGGAGGTGATGGTGGCACAACAGTGTCAAGCACTTAATGCCACTAAATTGTACAATTAAAAATGGTTAAGATGGTAAACTTGATGTCATGTGTATTTTGCTACAATTAAAAAAAATCAACACAACATTGTAAATCAACTATACTCCAATGTAAATAAAAATAAAGAAACATAACATACAAAGGAATTACATTAGACTTCTTGTCAGAAACTATGCAAGCCAGAAGATAATGGAGAGACATCTTTTAGATACTGAAAGAAAAAAATAACCGTCACCATAAAATTCTATATCCAGTAAAAATATCTTTCAAACTTAAAGGCTAAATAAAAACATTTTCCAAAAGAAAAAAGAAAAAAAATCAAACGCCTATTCTCTGCCAGGCAGTATTCTAGGTTCTGGGATATGGCAGTGAGCAAACCAAACATACATCCTAGAAGAGAGAGGACACAAGCAAACACACGTGTAAATAAAGAGTGGCCCAGATGCTCCTAAGTACTGTTGAGAAAAAGAGAGCAGGGTGGGTGAGAGAGAAAGAGAGAGAGAGCACGCTGAATTGTAGGGTCAGGAAAAGCCTCACTGAAGGGGGGGAGGAGCATTTGAGACCTGACTGAGCTCTGCAGATACAGGGGGAGAGACTTCTAGACAGAAGGGAAACAAAGGGCAGATACTCAGAAGCAGGAGGCAGAGGGCAGGGCTTGGATGCCCTGGACTGTTCAGAGGTCAGGGAAGAGGCAGGAACCAGTAAAGCAGGTGGGAAGGAAGAGCCAGGGTGGCAGGGGCCAGCACAGAGAATGAGGTGTCCCAGGAGCCAGGCAAAGAAAGTGTTTCCAGAAGGGAGGCGTGACCACGTGAGAGGTTAAGTAAGACCGGAACTGAGAATGACCCTGGACTTGGCACATATGACTCTGATAAGGGCTTCTTGGTGGTAGTGAGGGTTTAAGAGGGAAAAGGAGCCAAAGAGGAAAGACTACTCTGCTGGTGAGTTTCGCTGTATTCAGAGAGATTAACGAGGTGGCCCTGGGGCAAAGGTGTTTTTTAAATTCTTGGAGCTACCCTATTACAGTTAGCTGATGGGAATGATACACCAAGAGGTGAATGCTGATGAGCAGGAGAGAGCGAGGACAGCTGCTGGCGTGATGTCCTTCTGGAGACAAAGCGGAAGGTCCCCGGCTCTCAGAGATGAGCATGGCAGATGGTACTCAGGATATTAATCCTTTGTCAGTAATCTGTGTTGCTAATATCTTCTCTCAATGTAAGGTGCCTTTTCCTGAAAGGTATTCTTAATTTTCATGTAGTCGACCTGACCAATCTTCACTTCATCACCAAGCCCCTGGGTCCCCCAGGGCTGTCAGGATGGAAGCTCCCAATCTCGGGGTGGGGCACGTGTCCCCAAGGTTAAGGCTGGGTCCAAGGCTCACCTAGGGCTCCCCCCGCACCCCTGCCCAGTGACAGAGCCCAGAACAGAGAAGTAAGCGGGATACATTTTACTTAAGGTTTCACAAGGGAGGTGGAAGAGAGGATTTATTTTGCATGTGAAACACTATTCTTTATAAGAATTAAAATTCTCATTAGAAATGTCTCTTTTCCTTTAAAATTCTCCCAGCTCTCTTGGATATTCTTCTTTAAAAATTTTTCTTTAAGCACGTCTGCTTCTTACTCTCATCAGAACTGAATCTATCCCTAGCCCCCCGATTTTCCCTCTGTGCCTCTGCACGTCTCTCCCTTTCTCAGACAGGGCATCTCTGGTCTCCACAGCAGCCAGCGCAGTGAGCCGTGTTACCAGGGTCAAACATTTGAGTTACTGTACATAGCAACTCTTTTCTTTCATCAGCAGTCTTGTGTGCGCGTGTTTGATCCCATTAGCAAGGTAACCAAACGCAGAGCCCCATGGCAACGGGCACACCTGCTCCGTAACCCAGAATGGCAACAACCTGGACACGTAAGCAGCCTGCTCTTGTTCCAAGGCCAAACCCATTAGTCAAATAGCTGTTTGCCTAATAAAAACTCAGCTCTGTCTGGCTAACAATGTTAGAACACAAACAGTCCGGTTTCCCTAAAGCAGATGGTGTTCCAGGAACCCCCAGCTGGGGGCTGGTTAGGGGGGAGTGAGAAGGAGGGGACCAGACCCCTGGTACCTGCCCTGAGGCCACAACCACAACCTCATTCTGGAACCAGCGACATGTCACCCTGAAGCTGCTGCAGGTCACAGTTTACCCACAGGAAACACGCTGATGGGATAGGCAGGAGAGAGGCTTCATTTGGTACACTCGGGTCCTGATTCTGCTGAAATCAGATGCCAGAGGACCTCTCGAGGACCAGGAAGGGGAATAATGAGGAAAGCTCTCCTGGAAGGAAGTGGAGCTGTGTCCTTCTCCTGTAAGAAGAGCCAGACACGAAAGCTGCCAGCACAGCCATCACCACCATTTCTCGAGTGCCAACCCTGTGCCAGGCACTGGGCTAGGACTTTTATATGCACTCTTTTTTTTAACATTTCAGTTTGAACTAATTTTAGACTTAGAGAAAAGTTGCAAAAATAGTACAAAGAGTTTCCTTATATGCCTTACCAGGCTTTCCCAAATGTTAACATCTTATATAACTATAGTACATGCACTCTTTATTAATGCGTTTATTCTCAAATTATTTCGTAGAGTCATTGCAAACAACACGGTAAGGTCAGTCTTATCAGCCCCGTCACACAGGTGAGAAAACTAAGGCTCGGAAGAATAAATACCTTACCCAGATACACACAGAGTCAGTGTCACAGCAGGTCTGTGCCTGTACTAGCCCATTATGGGATGCCTTGGGAGTTGAGGTTATGTCTTAGTCATCATTTTGCCCTCCATCCAGCACTCAACACAGAGCTTGGCACATAGTGAATATTAAGTAATTATCTGTTGACCACCAAGAGCCTTCTCTGTACCTTGCCAGGTAATAGTCCTGGGGGTGACTTAGAGGGTGGAGAGATGTCAATCTCGTGACGATATAAGGGCATAGGATTTCTTGCCTACAAACCCAGATGTGAGTCTTCAACCTGCTGACGACAGGACACTAATTAAGTCTTTTAGTTTTTCTCCGTTTCCTTATCCATGTATCTCCTTCAGGGGAGGTGCAAGAGTATCCCCAAACAATGTCCTACCAGCAGGACCATCAAGGGGATTCCAGGCCTGCCATATCCCCTTGTCCTGCCCAGAAGAGGGTGAGTGAGGGAGACAAGCCGGATGGTGTCCCTGCAGCAAACCCTGGTTGGCACTGTGTTAGCCAAAACCGGACTTGATAAAATTATTTTCCTCTTTAAGAGAAAAAGAATTTCAGTCCATAAACTTTCTGCTTTTCTTCATTTGGCTTTATGTAAAAAAAAAAAAAGTTGTCCATATTGAAGTATTGATTTTTAACTTCTTCCCTCTAATGGGCACTGTGCTGTGTATACTTGGGGCTACAACTGCGGGAGGCGAGCACAGAGAAGTCCAGCCAAGCGTCTCCTTCCTGCCGCTCCTGGATAATTAATGACCCCGGCGGATAGGAAGTGAGGGAGAAAGGAGGGACTAAGGTTTGCCGGCTTCTCCCACGAGCCACGCGCTCACCTGTGAAATGGCTCATCGCATCTAATCCTCATATTAGTCTTACTATTGAGACGTTAATTAATGAATTTTTATTGCAGTATAGTTGATTTACAGCGTTGTGTAAAGTTCTGCTGTACAGCAAAGTGACTCAGTTATACACATATATACATTCTTTTTTCAGATCCTTTTCCATTATGGTTTATCACAGGATACTGAATACAGTTCCCTGTGCTATCCAGTAGGACCTTGTTGTTTATCCATCGTTTTTTTTTTTTTTTAATTGGGGTATAGTTATTTTACAATGTTGTGTTAGTTTCTACTGTACAGCAAAGTGGAATTCCCTGTGCCATACAGCAGGTTCTCATCAGTTATCTATTTTATACATATCATATCAGTGTATACATGTCAATCCCAATCTCCCAATTCATCCCACCCCCCCGCTTCCCCCCTTGGTGTCCATATGTTTGTTCTCTACATCTGTGTCTCTGTTTCTGCCTTGCAAACCGGTTCATCTGTACCATTTTTCTAGATTCCACATATATGCGTTAATACACGATATTTGTTTTTCTCTTTCTGACTTACGTCATTCTGTATGACAGTCTCTAGGTCCATCCATGTCTCTACAAATGACCCAGTTTCGTTCCTTGTTTATCCATTCTATATGTAATAGTTTACATCTGCTAACCCCGCCTCCCACTCCATCCCTCCCCCAACCCCCTCCCCCTTGGCAACCACAAGTCTGTTCTCTATGTCTGTGAGTCTGTTTCTGTTTCATAGGTTCATCTGTGTCATATTTTAGATTCCACATGTAAGTGACATCATATGGTATTTGTCTTTTTTTGACTTCATTTATAATGATAACCGCTAGTTCCATCCATGTTGCTGCAGATTAGCCTTACTATGTTAAGATTATGTGTTTTCCCATCTCAACAGGTGAAAAGATGAGGCTAGAAAAGTTACGCCAATTGCCCATGGCACTCAGATATTGGAATTCTCTATCCCAAGCTCCAACACCAGAATTTTATTCTAGCTAGCCTAGACTAGTTAGCCTTCACCATTCAGAACAGTAAAAGAAGGTCACTGGAATCAAAGACCAAAACTTCCCTCTGGCGGGCTCTCTGGGACCCCAAGCAGACTCCCAAGTGACTTTGACCTTCATTCCAGATGGTTATCACTGCATTCATTTCTGAATTCCAAAGGAAAACTTCACTCCTTCGGTCTAAACTGGTAGAGTTTTTTTTCTTTAAGTGAGAACATATGAAAGAAGAACAGAGGGGGCATATTTCCACTTCTGAGTTCTACACAGCAGCCTTTCACAAACTGTGGAATCACCTGAGGCAGTATAACCTTTATGATAAACTCAGCACTTGGGGTCTCCTCTGGGCAGAGGAAATGAGAATGTGTGGACACGAAGCCTTGGAATCGGCATTTTAACCCGTTCTTTGGGTGATTCCTCAACACACTAAACTCTGAGAACTGCTGAGACACAGTAACCAGTACTAAAGAGCCTGATGTACAGAAGAGAGATTATTCAATTATCACACCAACTAATTGCAAGAAATGCTTCAAAAAGATGCACAAGCCTGTTCATTTTCTTCTTATATAAAGTAAAGTGCCCCCCAATGTTTTCATCTTTTCGTTCCCCTCTTTTTCCTTTCCCCTATCCTGAGATCCCCCCCCCCCCCCTCCTTTCTCTCGCCTTTTTTTTTCTTGATGCTGCGATGGGGGGGCTCCTTCCCTCCCCGCCCTTGCCTGAACATTTTGGCTGCTGGGTCTCCGTAGCTTGCACATGTGCTTTCACTAGTTGCAGTGAGCAGGGGCTACTCTACGTTGCGGTGCACCGTGCTTCTCATTGTGGTGGCTTCTCTTTTTGTGGAGCACGGGCTCTAGGCACACAGGCTTCAGTAGTTGTGGAGCACAGGCTTCAGTAGTTGTGGGTCACGGGCTCAGTAGTTGTGGCACACGGGCTTAGTTGCTCCGCGGCGTGTGGGATCTTCCCGGACCGGGGATTGAACCTGTGTTCCCTGCATTGGCAGGCGGATTCTTAACCACTGTGCCACCAGGGAAGCCCCTCCTTGGCAAACTTTTTCTTCAGGAGTAGCTCAAAATACCACAGTTCAGTGTCTGTCAAAATTCACTCTCAACTAAAGGGGCCTGAATTCATGTGATTTCTCTGTGATCTCACTGGGTAAGGGCATCAACATCAAAACAAAGATATCACTGAATACAGCAGTCTGACTAATAGAGACACAACCACCAGAGGATAAAAATAGCAAAACGCTGCCTAGACAAGGGTGCTAGCATCAATCAGGAGATGGCTTCTTGATGCTGAAGCAGCCCTGCCCTGGAGGAGCCTGAGCATCCCCAGCCTGCAGCTGGAAAAAGCACCCTAGAACTGTACTTAGCAGCCCAGGTATGCGTGTGGCAGCTAACCCTCTTTCATTCTCTCTTATTATTGCCGGTTTCAATTAGCTAATGGGAGGTGGGAAGCGATTAGCTTGCTACTAAAAGGCAGTGATAATGCTTTTGTTTAGGGTTTATGCAGTATTTTGGAGGAAGAAGTAGAATGTAGGGGATGAGGTCTTTTAAAATGAAGATTGAACACAACAGTAGGAATCAGAATCTCCAGGGGGATGGACTCTTAGAGGTCATCATGTCCTACAGGAAAGTGCTAGAATTCTCCTTTTTCAGGTTGAGGATCTGAAGGCAGGTCTCAGGCTCTCCTGAAGTCTTGCTTTGTCCAGGATAAATATTCTCAATCATTCTTTATATGAAATGGCTTTTAGTCTCCCCACTCCCACTCCTAAATTACCCCATACACCTTCCTCTGAACACAATAATTTATCAAAACCCTTCTAAGAGTGTGGACACATTACCCCACATGGTCCCATTAGTGCAGAATGCAGGGTGACTCATCTCCACCAGTCAGGATGGTGTCGTTTAATTAACCCAGACAAGAATGACATTAGCTTCTTAAGTAGCTGTCTGATGCTGTTGGCTTGCCTTGATCTGGACATGAACTAAAAGTAAGACTTGTAAGCACAGGTGCAACAAGCCACAGGGGCAATCTACACTGAACATTTGAAATTAGCCTCTTGGGACTTCCCAGGTGGCGCAGTGGATAAGACTCCGCGCCCCCAATGCAGAGGGCCTGGGTTCGATTCCTGGTCAGGGAACTAGATCCCACGTGCATGCTGCAACTAAAAGTTCGCATGCCACAACTAAGGAGCCTGTGAGACGCAACTAAGGAGCCCACCTGCCGCAACTAAGACCCAGCGCAACCAAATAGATAAATAAATATTTTTTAAAAGAAAGTTAAAAAAAATGAAATTAGTCTCTTAAACTCAAATAGATGATGTATTAAACGTAATGTGTGTTAAATCTCCCCTTGCTGGTTTAGGCTGATCATTTCCATCTTGTCAACATCTTTTTGAATCCTGATAGGACCATCCACTCTTTAACCCATTAGTTCAGTTTGGTTTCATCTACATTATGTGATTTTAAAAATGCATCCTGTTTCTCCAAGGCATTCTCACACCTTTATGATTGCAGTCTCTGTAGTTACAAAGCTGCATAGGAAAGCAAAAATCATCCTAACATGAAATTATTCTCTAGTGAACCAACTCTAATGCAGTGTAAAAGTATTTCCTACTCAAATTATCTTTCCCCATTCAACACGAGCATCTATGTTCATCCTTTGTTTCGACATCTTTGTCCATCTTCTTTTGCTGAGTGCAAATACAGGGCAATTCGTTGCAAAGTATATGGCAAATCTTGCCAAAAAAAAAAAAAAAAACAACCCAAAACAAACCAGTAATCCATGGCACTGATGCTGGAGAACAGATCAAGTCATATACAAAACCACTGACCAATGGAGGTCAGGGGATTTAGAAGAGTTACCAACTAAAGAAGAGACATTTAACAAGGGTGATGACTTCAAAGAAGGTTTAAAAGAGAATGGTCTAAATATGAAAGTATTTAAAGGAGACTTGGAAAAAAACGGATAAAGCCCTTGTAAAAATATTTCTCTTTAGAATCATGCAGTAAAAGTCACACAGTGAAGGATGGTATTTTGTGCTTTCATACAATTTTGGCATAAAAATTATAGCCCCAACTCACTCACCTCATTAAAAAAAATTCTTCAGTAAGGTATAAGTTACATACAACACAATGAATTATTTTAACGTGTAAAAATCCATGAGTTTTGATACATTTATACAATCATGATACTATTACTACTATCAAGGTAGGACATTCCCATCACCCCTAAAGGTTACTTGACTCACTCTTCATTCATTCTAAGAATTCACTGTTGCATTTATAAACTAAATTTTTAAAAGGCTTATTTCTTAATTTTTAGTTTCATTTTCAGAAAAGTTCCCAACCAAGTATTTTTTTCTACTTTTAATTTTGACATTTAAAAAATAGATAGACCTTATTTTTTAGAGCAGTTTTAGGTTTACAGAAAAATTTACACAGAGAGTGCCTATATACTCTACCCCCTCATTACTAATATCTTGCATTGGAGGTACATTTGTCACAATTGATGAACCAATATTGATACATTATTATTAACTAAAGTCTATCATTTAAATTAGGGTTCACGCTTTGTGTTGTACAGTTTTTCATTTTTGGTTTTGGTTTTTACAAATGCATAATGTCATGCATCCATAATGTCATTACATCCATAATGTAATGCATCCATTACAGTATCATACAAAATAGTTTCACTGCTCTAAAATTCCCCTGTGCGTCATCTGTTTGTCTCTTCCCTTCCCCCCTCCATCACCGATCTGTTTTTTACTTTATGTATGGTTCTTGCCTTTCCCAGGCGTCATATAGTTGGAATCATGGTATACAGCCTTTTTAGATTGGTTTCTTTCACTTAGCAGTATGCATTTAAGGTTCCTTCAAGGACATCTTGGTTGCTTCCATATTTTGGCAATTATGAATAAAGCTGTTACAAACATCGCTGTGAAGGCTGTTGTGTGGACATAAGTTTTCATCTTACGGGTAAATACCAAAGAGCGCAATTGCCAGATCATATGGTAAGAGTATGTTTGATTTTTTAAGAAACCACCAAACTGCTTTCCAAAGTGGCTGTCCTATTTTGCATTTTCACCAGCAATGAATGAGAGTTCCTGTACCTCAGTGTCCTCATCAGCATTTGGTGTTGTCGGTGTTTTGAATTTTAGCCATTCTAATAGGTGTATAGCGGTATCCTATCGTTGTTTTGATTTGCAATTCCATGATGATATGACGTTGAGCATCTTTTCATACACTTATTTGCCATCTGTATACCTTCTTTAGTGAGGTGTCTGTTCATGTATTTTGCCCACTTTTAAATTGTATTTTCCTACTATTTTTTCCTTCTTTTTTGATTTATTTTTTATTGTGGTAATAAAATATCCATGGCATAAAATTTGCCATCTTAACTATTTTTAAGTATACAGTTCAGCCATCCATCTCTATAGTTCTTTCATCCTGTAAAACTAAAACTCTGTGCCCATTAAATAATAACTTCCCATTTCCCCCTTTCCTAGACTCTGGCAACCAACATTTTACCTTCTGTCTCTGTGATTTTGACTACACTAAGTACCTAATACACGTGGAATCATACTGTATTTGTCTTTTGTGATTGGCTTATTTCACTTAGAATAATGTCCTCAAGGTTCATCCATGTTGTAAAATATGTCAGAATTTCTTTCCTTTTAAGGCTGAAAAATATTCCATTGTATGTATAAACCACATTTTGCCTATCCATTCATTCATCAAGAGACATTTGGATTGCTTCCACTTCTTGGCTATTGTGAATAATACTGCTGTGAAAATAGGCGTTCATGTCTCTTTCAGATCCTACTTTCAATTCGATTTTGGTGTACATACCCAGAAGTAAAATTGATGGATGATACAGTAATTTTATTTTTAAGGAACCAGCATACCGTTTTCCACAGTGGCTGTACCATTTCATTCCCAGCAACAATGCACAAGGGTTCCATTTTCTCCACATCCTCATCAACACTTGTTATTTTCTGTTCTGTTTTGTTTTGTTTTTTTAGAGTAGCTGTCCTAATAGGTGTAAGGTGGTCCCATTGTTAAGTTTTAAAGATGTTTTGCAAATATTTTCTTCCAGCCTGTGGCTTGCCTTTTCATTCCCTTAACAGGATCTTTCACAAAGGACAAGTTTAATTAGTTATGAAATTTTAAAATACATTATGTAAAACAATGTTATCATAGGATAACAAAGCCCTCTACTACATATGCGCATCTTAGTTCCTGACAAAACTATTGAATAGGACAGTTCAAAGATGTTAAACATTGGATACCTCCCTCCAGGTTGACAATAATCAGAAGAAGCTGACAAAGATTTCACAGCTAATTTGGCATAATTTTTTAATAAACGAACCATCTGGCTTCTGCATTTCTATATTCAGTGCTCACGAACTGTTTAATAATTCATTCATGAGTTTTACTATGAATCCATGTTATTTGGTGGAGAGTATTTTTTCCCACCATTTGGAAAACTGAGAAATGATCCTCCAATATCCTTCCTTTTCTTATAATATCTTTCCCAGTCATGTTTGAATGCTTTTTTCATTATCCTGGGATAGTATTAACTTGGGCCTGAAGACTTGAAGATATTTAGAGTGGCTAAGTGTACTTCTTCAATCTTGCCTCCTTTTGTAGATTTTAACCCCTTCTTAGTAAAGTCTGTGCTTCATTTTCCTTCCTCCATTTGAAGGTTATCCTTCTTGGATTAGAGAAGATGGCAATGCTTCTCTCCAATGGCTTGGTACCCAAAGAGCGAAGCCCACATCTGCACCACTAGCGGCCTCTGGAACAAAGAGGCCAAGGCCTGGTGGAAGCATTCTTGGCTGATTTAGCAGCTGGCTGGAGGCTGAAGTGAACTCCAAAATGAGTTTTGAGAACAGAGGAGAGTGTGAACACTACTCAAGGATACAAAAAGTTAGTGCCCATTTTGGCTTTGAAGGAGACAAGAGCATAAAGGGGACGACAATCAGCCCATGAGAACAAGGTCGAGCCAAGCACAATGCTCCCAGGTCAGTAAGCAAAAAACCAGCACAAAACAAAACACCCCAAGACACCCCCCAGACAACCAAGGCGAATCTTGGCATAAGTCAATGAACCCAGATAGCTACACGGGAGCGAACAACCTGTACAAGCAGGGCTTAAAGGTTCCACATGTAAAAGCAGTAGGGTCAAACAGGAAAGCAATTCGACTTTCTGTCTGTTGCCAAGGAGCAACCCTGCCATCTTCCTCTGGCAGTGGTTGTGTTAGCCTTTTGTGTTATGTTTTCGCTGCAAATATCCAAAAATGTCCTTGTTCCTGGCATCTTTCACAAGGCTTAGCTCATCCTGGGGGTTATTCTTGCCCTTCCTTGCCATTCAGCCTTGGGTACGTGCCTCTCCTATTTTCTGTACATATCAACACTTTTAAAAAACTCTGAACTCATCAGAGAGCAACCTGGATGGTCCATACTGGTGTTCTTGGTGCCCCTCACTTTTAAAATTTGTTTAATTAAAAAAAATTATGTATTTCTCTTTGACTAGATAATGCAGTAAACTATTTTCTCTGTTCCAATCCCACTAATAGGTGACCACAGTTTTTAATTTATTGCTTATCCTTCCTTTAATGCATATTCAAAAAAAAATACCAATAACTATTCATTTTTCCTTCTTTTTATTAAAAAAATACAAATGCTAGTATACTTTTCTTTTTCATGAACAATATTTCTTGGAGATCTTTCCTTATCACTGCATATGCAGCTGCTATTTACTTATTCATTTGCTAAAGCTTTGAGATTTCTATTTACATTGACCAGTTTTCACTAGGAATTGTATACAAAGTGTCAAAAGCACATGTCTTGGGTGATGAAAATGTAAGAGATGAAAATTTGAGGTAAAATATAGGGTAATCAAATGCTATTCAAAAAGCATCAAAAGATTCTTATAACCTAAATTTCTTCAGATTATTCAAACAATAATATACCATAAGCTAATATCCAACCTCAACCATAGTAATGGTATTTCTTGGTGCAGTGGATCCTGTATGACACGGAGTCTTGGATAATGGGGCTTCATAAAGTCATATCCTGAGCCTGACATAGTGGGAACGTCTATCTTTTTTTTTTTTTTCCCGGAAGATGCTGGTGGTAATTTGTTTTATTTATTTTTTTAAATTAAGTTTTATTGGAATATAGTTGCTTTACAATGTTGTGTTAGTTTCTGCTGTACAGCAAAGTGAATCAGCTATATGTATACCTATGTCCCCTCTTTTTTGGATTTCCTTCCCATTTAGGTCACCACAGAGCATTGAGTAGAGTTCCCTCTGCTATACAGTAGGTTCTCATTAGTCATCTATTTTATACATAGTAGTGTATATGTGTTAGTCATCTATTTTATATATAGTAGTGCATATGTGTTAGTCATCTATTTTATACATAGTAGTGTATATGTGTTAGTCATCTATTTTATACATATTAGTGTATATGTGTCAATCCCAATCTCCCAGTTCATCCCACCACCCCCCCACCTTGGTATCTATATGTTTGTTCTCTACGTCTGTGTCTCTATTTCTGCTTTACAAATAAGTTCATCTGTATCATTTTTCTAAATTCCACATATAAGTGATATTTTACGATATTTGTTTTTCTCTTTCTGACTTACTTCACTCTGTATGACAGTCTCTAGGTCTAGCTACATCTCTGCAAATGGCACAATTTCGGGGAACGTTCATCTTTATTAACCACAGACTGCTTTTCCCTCTTTGTATTGGCTAGCTCTTGCTGCATAACAAATTTTCCCCAAATTTAACAGCTTAAAGAAAAATGCATTTATCATTTTACAATTACTGAGAGACAGGAATTCGTGAGTGGTTTAGCAGGTGTCGCATGTAGTTGCTGTCAAGGTGTCAGCAGGGGCTGGCAGCAGGCCTCAATCCCTCACTAAGGGGTCTTCGCTATAGGCTACCTGAGTGTTCTCACAGCAGGGCAGCAGGCCTCCCCCAGAGCAAACAATCCAAGAGAAAGCAAGGAAGAGGCCACGATGTCTCTGATGACCTAGTCACCCACCATCACATCCACCATATTTCATTCATTAGAAGACTCATTACATCCAGCCCATACTTAAGGGGAGGAAAATTAACCTATACCATGTGAAGGGAGGAACATCAAAGAATTTGGGGGTATATTCTGAAACAACCATGCACTCCATGCTTCCTTGTCTCTAGTAGCCTTTTACTTTTTACCTTCGTTTTTTTAAAGCAAAAAACTAATTTTTTTTCAGTTAGTTTTTCTTGAGTACATTTCTTTGATTATTTAGGTTAACTAGAATATACCCATGATTAATCTCTTGGCTATAGTCATGAGATGAGTTTAATATTCTGGGCATCCAGTTATCATCACTGGGAAACTAATGTTCTAGACTATGGTCTGAAAGACAGGAGACATGATGGCATTTGAGGTAACAGGCTTTGGTTTCTACCTGTAGGGTCCTTCTTTTTTCCTGACTGACCAGCAGTTGATATTTCCTTTATTGCTGTAAAATCAGTCATGTGGTGGCAGTAATAGCTACACAGACTAGCCTGCATATAAGGTAGGAAGATAAGACCCTGACAATAGTAAGCATTAGAACCTGTTTTCTGACTACCATTCAACATTGACCCAAAAACCTGGAGCCAAGCCATAAAACATACAGTGAGCATCCTTATATATGCAGGTGTCAATAGGATAAATTTCTCAAAGTGGAATCGGTGGGTTAATGGGCATTTAAAACTTTTATAGACATTGTCACATTGACCTCCAAAACTATTGTACCAATTTATCCTCCCTCCGCAGGATGTGAGAAGGTCAAATTCTGCTTGCCTTCACTTACACTGGGTATCATTAAACTGCTTGATCTTTGCAGTATAAGAGTCATAGCAGTTCTCACCATGTTGGCAGACAGAAGTAGGGCTAATATCTGTGAAAACTATAAAAATAAGTGTCATGTTCATTCAGCATTCGTGATGGTATTTTATGGAACGTGCAAGAGTTGAGGATGGGAACTGAGGTCAGAAAGGTGGTAGATAGTTCAAAATGGGGTGGTAAGTGGTTTTAGCTGACACTGGCCGAAAGCATCCTCTCTTTATTTACAGCTGAATAGCATCCACTATAAGCCTGTACCATAATCTCTTTAGCCAGTCTCCCACTGATGAATATTTGGGGAGAAATATTTAGCCAATTACAAACAATGCTGCAATGCTGCTTTGTTTATACTTCATGATCCGGGCTTTCTTGTACATCTTGTAATGTAAATTCCTAGAAGGTAAGTCCTAGTCAAAGTGGATATATTTGTGATTTTGATAGGTACTACTATACAAACTGCCCTATGTAAGGTTTACTAATTTGCACCCCACCAGCAATGTACTAAAGTACTTGTTTCTCACAATCTTGCCAACACAGCATATTATCAAACCTTTTTGTTTTTGTCTTTGTTTTGTCAGTAACACAGGTAAAAAAAATTACCAGTTTTAATTTGCATTTCTCTCATAATGAGTAAGATTAAGCATTTCTTCATACATGTATAAGCTGTTTTCATTTCCTTTCCTATGAACTACTTGTCACATCTTTTGCACGTTTTTCTATTGAGTTGTTGGTCATTTTTATATTGATTTGTAAGAGCTCTTTATTTATTAGAGAGCTTAACCCTTTGTTTATTATATGAATTGCAAACATTTTCCCCAGTTTATCAGTCTGTTTTTCTCACTTTGCTTATGGTGATTATTATTTTTTTGCCAAGCAGTAGTCTTTAAACTTTTTTAAAAATGTAGTTTAATTTATAATTTATTAATCTTTTTTTTGATGATTTCTAGGCTTTGAATCACAGTGAGAAAGGTAATAAAAGAAAAGTAGTAACAGGATTACCTCATGTTTTATCTAGCACTCATAAAATTTTAGGTTTTACAATTAAATTCCATTTGGAATTTCTCTAGGCTTTGAGTAGTCAAATTAATTTTTTCCTAGATGTCTTCCCAGTTGTCCCAACATCACTTACTAAGTAGTTCATCTTTCCTTTGCTTACATGAGACAGCACACTTAACATATACTAAAGTTCTTCTTTATGTATTTAGATCTACTTGTGGACGTTCTGTTACATTTGATCAGTCTTCTGTTTAATCGTGTGCCAGCATCACACTGCTTTAATTCCTCCAAAACATGGCCTCCTACCATGTTTTAACCTCTAGAACAGTGAGTTCCCCTTACTGCTTTTCTTTCTCAGGGTTTTCTTGTCCATTTCCTAAGACAAACTTTTCGGTATTTTAATTGGGATACCATTACACTCAGAAATGAATGGAGGGAGGACTGACATTTTTATGTTGTTGAGTCTCCAGAATTTTGAAGCCTTCTTCATAGAGGTCCTATAAAATTTTGTTATGTTTATTACTAGGGATTTCAAATTGTTTTGGTGGAACTTGTAAATGGGCTGCTTTCTTCCATATAGTTTCCATCTGGTGATTATTCCCATTATTAGCCTAGAGGGCCAAAGGGTCAAACTCAAATGATCTCTTATTTTAAGATCTCTCCACGCCCACAAATATGTGCTTCCCTTTCATAAACTTTAGGATGCCACGGTCACTTTCTCTTGTGTCCCTGTAATCTTCACTCACTAAGTTGTTTTTCCTTATTGGTCAAATAACACCATTCCTCGTTATTTCCTTTACCTCTTGAGCAATGAAATTACTCTAAAGAAGGTCAAAGGTTTATGAGAGGACCAAAGTTTAGCTCAACGAGGCATCCAGCAGTGGTCAAGAATAACCCATCGCTCTTGCATGTTCCGGTTGGAATTCGCTGGCATTGTCATCTCTACAAAGCAGGATTCATCTCTGGCCTCCCTCTGCTGGGGACCATGGCCCAGCTATTCTGCTCTCTGCCTCTGCTTCTGTCTCAACCAAACGCTCTCTCTACCAACTGCCACATATTACATCTCTTTTTCATCAAGAGTTCCATCCATTTCTTCTTCTATTTGGAATAATTATTTCAAAAATTATCTTCAAAAACATGCTTCTTAGAATGCTAGTACATGCGTTACATACAGTAGAGAAAGGGCTTGATAATTCGCTGTGTTGGGAGACAGCCCGTGTTGTATGTCACGTGTAAGGTCCCAGTGCATGTTAACACTTTAAGGACCGAGAATTTCTGGAGTACACATTATGCATTTCGCAAGTGGATTTGCCCACGGAAGCTTAATTAACACCCTGCACTCCTCACATTCGGGGAACACATTTTGGGGGACGCAGCCTCACGACAAGAAGCACCCAGGTCTGCCTGAGTCCCTCTGCTGGGCACACCTGTGACAGCAATTATCTACCTGGGCTAAAGTGTCAAGGTCACTTATGAACTGTAAGCCGGTCAGAGGAGCCGCGATTCTTGAATCTTGTTTTCTGTATAGCATTTCCCTGTGTGATTTTCTTTGAACCAGAAGAAAGTATTTCTCTGCTAAACATCCCCACACCAAAAACTAACTAGCCAACCAATCAACCAAACCAATCAACTGACTAACCAACCAACTAACCAACCTATCGAACAACAAAGTTAAAAACCATTGTTATGGGACTTCCCTGGTGGTCCAGTGATTAGCACTCGGCACTTTTACTGCAGGGGCCTCAGGTTCGATCCCTGATCGGGGAACCAAGAATCCCACATGCCTCACAGCACGACCAAAAAAAAAAAAGAGAGAGAGAGAGAGAGAGAGAGAGATTTGCCAAAGCTTAAATGGAAATAAAGATTACTATTAAAAAAAAAAGCCATTGTTCTGTCTCCCCCTTCCTCTACCCCCGTCCTTCTCTCTTTCCAGCAAGCAGCACCCAGTATGCTCGTGCCCTTAGCCTTGGAACTGCTTAGTACCTGCGCTCCATCCCATCTGGTTCCACACCTTGGTCTGCTGCCCCATGAACTCTGCCAGGTCTTGGACTCGGCTGTGGTTTTCCCTTCTTCGAGACCACCACATCCTGCCATGTCTGTCGCCTCTCTGGTGCCCCCCCAGCTCCTGGGACAGCGCACAGTCTGGCCTTATCACTCACCTGTACCATCTGACCTGAGCACACGTGGCAGCCAGCAAAGGCTCCCAGTTCTCAGAGCTCTCGGTCCACAGAGCCACAAGGACACTATGCTCTGTCATCCTGGCCGCTTCTGGGAGCAGTTTCCTAGTCACGCTTTAACCCATCACACGGCTGTTTTTGTCTTACGTGTGGCTTTAGTTAATGAGAGTTTTTCTGGCAGCTCAGTGCATAAGAGGACGTGACTTGAGTTATAAATTCCTGTGTTGGCAAGGGCCTGTAATACTGCAGTCCTTACATTATTTGCATAAAAATAATCCACATCTTTAGCAGGGGAAAAATCAGTACAGAAAAAGGTAGCAAGGAGATACCTGGACGGTAAACACATCATGTGTCTGTTCTTGTAATTCAGCAGTTCCAGAGTAGTTTTACCCTGTGTGAATCAGTTATTATCACTTTTATTAGCCTTCTCTACCCGGGGTGATATTATTTTCTGCTTTACTGATAAAGGTGCTAATTCTCAAAGAAAGAAGATGGCGGCGGAAATCTGGGGTGAAGCTGGAGCATAATCTGACCTGGAGATGCCCCAGGTGCCCAGATGGGCTGGGAGGTGGTCTGGCCACACTCACCGGCTTCAGGAGGATAGCAGGGCTCTGATGTCTCCCCCAGGTCAGGGGACAGAGGTGCCTTGAGGCCCTGCTGCTTCCCTGATAGAATCCTCCTCCAGAGCCATGTCCCCTGTCACCTCTCCCCAAGCCTCCGGCCTGCGTTTTGTAGCCCAGACACACCTTTTTCTGACAGAGGGAGGCCACCACCCTCCCCCATGCCCCACATTGGCTTTAGATGTTGTGTATTCTCCAAAGGTGGTGGCAACAAAGCTTCCACTCCATGCACTCTTCCTCCGGGGATCTCACCGTCCTCCAGCTGAGGGGTGGGATCTATGTTCCCTTTGAAACTGGGTGGGCTTGTGACAGAAAAAGTACAGTGAAAAGGTCACTGTGACTTCTGGGGCTAAGTCCTAAAAGGAATGAGATCCCTTTTCCCTGGGACACTCACTGTTGGGACTCTGAGTCATCATGAAAACAGTCTGACTTTCCTGGGCTGCCATGTTGTGAGGAAGCCCAGGTCACCCAAAGAGGCCAGATGTAGGTGCTCAGGTTGACAGCCCCAGCAGAGGTAGCAGGTGACAGCCAGCATCAACCACCAGACCTGGAGGGGAGACCCCCGGAGGATTATAGCCCCAGCTACCGAGTTACCCACCCAGCAAATCTTCCCAGTGGAGGCTTCTGACATCATGGAGCAGGGAAAACCCATGCCTCGTGCCCTGTCAGAATTCCTCACCCAAGACCATAATGAAAGGGGTGCTGATGCCATGAAGTTTGGGGGTAGCTTGTTAAACAGCAACAGTAACTGGAACAGATGTAAAATCTCAAACCTCACAGCTGGTTAAAATGTCTGCAAGACGTTTAAGACCCTGAATACACAAATCCTCTAAATTCCTCTGTTCTGGGATGCAATGAGCGTGTAGTTTTAAAAGAATGTGAAATTCTAGCCAGTAAAAAGGCCACATTGAACTTACATGAGGCTGGGTGTTTACTCTGGCTTTAATCAGACAGTTAAAGGGGCATCCACTGAACTGGAGTGTCTTAATTTCAGACCTAATTTCCAAAGAGTGGCCGATAATCAAACACTTCTTTATCTAAAATTGTTTCATCATTAAAGAGCTCTTTCAGAATGCGGTCAGTTTATCATTCTGGCTGGGAAGGGAACGGCTTGCTGTAAGGATAGAGGGTGTCTCCCAGAGCTGCCCCCTAGCAAAGCGCCTTCCGAGAGCTGGTCTCAGCATCTGCTCTGCCAGTGAATATGAGGGTGATGATACTGACAATGCCCACGTGATTATTTCTTCCTCCCCCTCCTGCCCTCCCTCCTACCAACATCCATCCGTTCTGTGTCTGCTCTGTGCCAGACCCTGAGCTAGGTGCTAGAGATACACAGGGGAGACCCTCTCCTTGTGTTTAGAGGCTGCCATTTTCTGTCCAGGTACACTTTTACAATTTTTATTATATTGAGAATAAAAATAAAACCCCATGGAAGCTCTTGGGTAGTGAGGATGCCCGAGTGCACGTTGTGGAGGAAGTAGGTTTTCAGATGGACGGCAGCTCTATGGGTTGGGGTAGAAGGGTGGGGACTGTACTGATTAGCATATTGGCTGCTGTGTCTACCCCCCTAATCTGGAAGCAGAGCACAACAGAAGTTCAGTTCTGAGTCATGGTGTTGGAAGACAGGGGGTATTTTACCACTTGGTGATTCTCCTATTTGCTTCGCCAAAAGTGTACGCACATCATGCTGTTTCTACCCTTGGCATTTCAAAAAGGACCACAGGATATGGGTCCCATTCCATCCAGGTTGAAGAAGATGAAGGCTGATTTTGAGCACGGACACTGGCGACGTGGAGATCACTGGTGGTTTTGCCATGATCCATTTTCACCGAGTGGTGGGGATGAAAAGGAGTGTGTTCAAGAAAGAACCCAGGAAGAAAAAAACGGAGACAGCAAGTAGAGACAGCTCTTTTGAGGAGCCTTTTGTTCTGCTTTAACCTCAGTTACTTAAAATCTCATCACACTTGGGAACCAGAGGCTCTGCCATCTTTGGGAACCTGGGAATCCCATGTGGGCAGCCAGTGGAGAAGAGAAGAGAAGAGGAGGGTGGGCGATGCCTGCCTGGTGCTAATCTGCCTTGCTTGACACCCCCAAGTGGTCTCTGGGAGGAAGTCACTTGGCCCAACATAGAAGCCAAGGGAGGCTGGGAGATATAGTCCCTGGCTGGACACCCCCTCTTGGCGATAACCCGACAATGTGGTAGGAAAAGTAGGGATCTCGTCATGGATTTCCCCATCTCTGCTGCAGGATGATTCCAAAGTTCTCCACGGTGCCAGCACACTACGGAATGCCAGGGGCTTGGCTCCCCCCCGAGAGCTGGGGGCTTGCCCAGGAAGCTTACACGGCTCCGTCCCTCCTCTCCAGGGAAGATCTACAAAGCCTCACAAGTCCCCCAAAAGGATTCTGTAAAATGCATGTGTGCACATGCCTCTCAGGCCACCTTGTCAATTCCCTCTTCTCCCTACATGGGAGAAAACATCTTCACCAAGAGACAAGGGCTCTCTCTGAGCTGGACTTAAACATACCAACTTCGATCTAACTTTCATAAAACCAAACACTTGAAACATAACCAATAAAGCATTGAAAAGACCCAATCCCCCCAACTTTCATCCATAATAAAATATTAACAAGCCGGTCTCCATCCTGCGGGTGGAGCATCTAAAGCCCGTCACTGAAAAAATTCACTTCCATTTCCCACCCCCCTGCAGAGAAACAAACAGCAAAATATTCCACATAATGGTTCTAATATGTTCCTGCAAGGAGGGAGCTTTAGTTTCCAGTGCTTTTAATTTAGTTTATGTTATAAATTAATAATGTATGTATGGTAGAGAGTAACTCATTAAACGTAAGTGTCACGGAGTCAGGCACTTAGATAAGAAAAGCGAGAAAGGATCTAAGCACATAAATCACTTTGTTTCCTCTCTACTTGAAGTAGAAAACAGCTGAGGAGGTAAATGTAATGACTATGATTCTATTTTAAAATATCCAGGAAGCACGAGAATAGAATTTGCATAAACATCGAAAAGGCAATCAGATTTGTCGTCTTTTGTAACAAACTCAACTAGATGGTATGGGGTGTGGCCATCAAACCAATATGCAGTTTCAATGACAGAGAGCTTGCCAGGGCCAGGTTCACGGGCTCTGAGGCACAGGAGACCCACCAACAGCTGGGGTCTCTCTTAGAACATGACGGCCCAGGCTGGGAAATGCATCTGAAGGTTCTCAGGGACCCTCAGCTGGAGACCCGCCCCCTGCCCCTCGCCAAGCTTTCAGGTCCAGACCTGGGTGATGGGTGGAGGGGAAGATTGGCCTGAGGGAGCCTGGTCTGCTCTGGCTCATGCTTGAAGTAGATAACACATGTTTTGGGAGTTCACTGGTGATCCAGTGGTTAGGACTCCGTGCTTTCACTGCCGAGGGCCCAGGTTCAATCCCTCGTCAGGGAACTAAGATCCCATAATGTGTGGCACGGCCAAAAAAAAAAAAAACGTGATTTGGTGAATGGAGGACTGACTCTCTGAAGCACTCAGCATGGACACTGGCTGTATAAGAGAATGTGATTTGATTTTGCTTTAAAAATCAGGCATAACACATGGCAGAGGGGGTGGGGGAGGGATGGAGTGGGAGTTTGGGGTTAGCAGATGTAAGCTTTTATATATAGGATGGATAAACAACAAGGTCCTAGTGTATAGCACAGAGACCTGTATTCAATATCCTATGATAAAACATAATAGAAAAGAATATAAAAAAAAATGTAAAAAAAATTTAGAACCACAAAAGAAAAGAAAAAATCAGGCATAACAATTTCTAGTGATTGCTCTCCCCATAGGCTCCCAACTCCTTAGCTGAGGAAGGCCTATGTGGAATGTAATATAATGAAATAAGGTAGGAGAGAATGCGAGTACCAAAAAGCCCCTTTGCTCTGTGGCTCAGTTAGAAATGCAATTGCTCAGAGAAATATGTATGTGTAGTAAGGCTGTTAAGGCAGAGTACGCAAATTAACAATCACCACCATAGGGATAATTGTTTCAGCAGTGGGGGGGGCGCCATGACCACTGTTAATTCAGTGTCAACCAACAGCCAAGTTCAGACAAGTACCCCAAATCTTGCAGCCAGCCTGCGGAAATAGGCAGTACTGGCCCATCGTTAAATATCAGATCACTGAAGTGAAAGAAAACTTTGGAGTTGTGCAGATTTGTAAGCAGTAGGTTTGGGAACCTGAATCAACTGGACTCCAATGCCTGGGGTCCCTTCCCTCCACCATGTGGTCTCGCTCCTCTCTGCATCCTTGGTGTCTGGTGCGAGCATCACACTAGTAGGTGTGCAAATGCTGTATGGGGCAGGAAACGGGGTGAAGGCTGTGGAAGCCATTATAATGGCTGTTCCCATGTCAGGGGTGACCACTCCAATTTAGCTCTGAGTTGTATACAATCAAGGCTAGAGTGGTGCCCGTGGAAGAAAAATGTCACGATAAGGCGTGTCTGCTTTAACATTCTGCACTGTACTAGCATTTCCACTCCCTTTTTCTTTTTTAGCTTTCAAAAAACCAAAAAGAACATCAAGAGCTTGACAGGACATTGCTTTCTAGACGTATGAATCACCTCGCATTTCTGTCTTGCTTTCAGCTCATTCTAGAATGACACATGGCATGTACCACATGAGTTCTCTGCCCTTTTCCTGGCAAACTTGTCTCAAAGCTCACTTCTGCCAAGAAATGCCCCCCTTCCCAACAGCCCAAAGTAATGACAAGGCATGAAGCTGCCCTCTCTACTGTGGACTCCACACCAGTTACATGACTTATCTGAATCTTCATGAGGAGAAAGACTCAGTCATGCATGGTTGGAATGTTCTCCATCACCATCATCACCATCACCACCTTCACCATCACCATCACCATCATCATTACTATCACCATCATCACCTTCATCATCACCATCATCGCCATCATCATCACCATTACCACCATCACCATGACCACCATCACCATCATCATCACCATCACCATCATCACCATCATCAGATTCATCACCATCACCATCATCATCACCATCACCACCTTCATCATCACCATCACCATCATCATTACTATCACCATCATCACCATCATCAGATTCATCACCATCACCATCATCATCACCATCACCACCTTCATCATCACCATCACCATCATCATTACTATCACCATCATCACCATCATCAGATTCATCACCATCACCATCATCATCACCATCACCATCATCTTATGACCTGCAAAGAGCCGGAGCCAGGGTTTGTGTGAGTCTGGGGATTCACATTTGGAGTCAACCAAAGACGGGTAGCAAACCTCTGGACCAAGCAAGGTTTGGGGCTTTACAGCCACTATCATATTTAATTCTGTTCAGTTCAAACACAAGATCTCTGCAGAAACTGGGAAAGCCCGGAAGAAGGGAAATGCCAATTGCAACACTCAGATGTAGGTATTAGGGTCTCCATTTTATGGATAAGGAGTGAGGCTTAGAGCTTTTAATGACTAAGCTATGGCAATACAGCCAAATGAAGGCAAAGCTGGGTTTCAAACATGAGCTGACTGATGGCAAGCCTGCCTTCTTATCATTTGATCACAGTGCCCCAAGCAAGGGCTAGTAGCATTCTCCCCTGTCGTCTATCCTGCCCAGGCACCACCTCCATGTTCCTTCCTGTGAGGAAGAGTTTTGGCCATTTCTTCCCTGCTAGCATTTCTGGAGAGGTCTGGGATTGAAGCGAACAAAGGTCTCACACCCTTTCTCTGAGCATCTGTGGCCTCTTTAGTATGGATTAGATTAGCATGGATGATTTGGATTAGAGAGTTGTCAAAGTCCCCTTTTCATCTTTGGGATCTCTATGCAGATATCTTCTTCCTAAATGTAGTAAGATTTTAAAATTCCAATGCGCCTATGAGCTGACTTGCTAGTCTTGATTCTCTGATTAGGAAGCACATGGAAAGTAAAAAATGGCTCAACGTGAGCTGGTGGGATGGGCGGGGTCTGTGCCTCCTGGTCACATCAGTGGCACCCCCTCTTCCTGTAGCCCATACGCATCTGCACAAGCCTCTCTGCACCTTCCCACACGCCACGCACAGGAGCCCTTTTCCATCGCCTGACCTGTGCAATGTTAACTGCCCCTCAGGACCCGCTGGCCGAAGGATCCCCCTCTGGGATCTGGGGATCCCCTGCTCTCCACCTCTTATGCCACTGCAACACCAATCCTGCAAAGGTTCACAGGGACCATGGTGATTTGTGCTAAATCTGTTACTAAATCTCTTGTTAATAAGCCCAGCCTAGGGTAACTTGACCCTCAAAGAGCCATAATCACCCTGATATGGCAATTATTTAAGTTGCTGGCATTCTTCAAGCCCACCATCAGGAGCATTGGAACCGACCTTTGGCAAAATTTCAATGAAACTGCATGGGGAAACCACACGGCTGCAGCTGAATTAGACCTGCTCCGAAACTACAAGCGTAAATTAGCATAACCTCCTTTAAGTGCTGCACTGCAGAGACCCATCCTTGATATCTGTTCAAGGATGGACAGAGAGCTCAGGTAACTGGGGGTTGAACGGTGGCTGAAGTACATGAGAACAGAGGAGACTGGGAGTTAATACGACATTTCCTATTTGCCTGAGTGAAAGCTGAAGAGTCACTCGTAGAATGTTCTGGACTCATCTTTGTGGGTGTCCGGCTGTCACTGAACTTCCCTGGGATGAGGCCAGCAGCTGTTGAACTGAGATGTGGAGGTGGGACGGGGGTGACACCCACGGGGAAACTACAAATACCATGATGACAGGACAGAGCAGCGGGGACCTGGCGTAAATGTGCGAGGTCAGCGTCACCACCTAGGGCACAGGACTGATGCTCTGTGTTTCGTTTCTCCACTGACGCATCCTTGAATATTTCAAATGCTGTCTTAAGACAGGCAGAGACTATCTAAGCCTTTGTCAGCCACCCTCATCTCATTTCTGCCTTTGCTGACACTGGGACCCATTATGATGTCTTATGACGTCCTACTTAGATTCAGAGCATTGACTATGGGCCGTCCTGTGGCTGTACCACAGGTTCTAATACCCTGATGGCTATGTGTATGTGTGTATGTGTGTTTGTGTGTGTGTATGTGTATGTACGTGTCTGTGTTTAGGGGGAAGGTGCTTTGCCTCAATAGCAAATCTGACCAAAATCTCCTGGTATGAAGATATGTTTTTAAACGTTTTATTTTATTTGAAGTATAGTTGATTTATAATGCCGTGTTAGTTTCAGGTATACAGCACAGTGATTCAGTTATATACACACACACACACACACACACACACACACGTATATTTTCTCTTTCAGATTCTTTTCCCTTATAGGCTATTTTAAAATATTGAGTATAGTTCCCTGTGCTATACAGTATAGGTCCTTGTTAGTTATCTATTTTTTATACAGTAGTTTGTATCTGTTAATTCCAACCTCCTAATTTATCCCTTTCTCCCCGTTCCCCTTGAAGATGTTTATGCATAATTACCATTATTTACCACCAAACAGAAAACACGGGCCCAATGAACAACTGCGGTTCCCAAATATTTTGCCCATTTCTCTTAAACCAGTTACAAAAACAAGCAACAACAACATCAACTACAAGGGCTCTGGATGCAGCTTGTTGCTCCTCAGGTGGCTGATTCTTGGAAATAAGACAGGAAACAAGAAGGCTACAAGTTAGGAGCAAGGGAAAAGGCAAAGAGACGGCTGAGCCCAGGAAATGCCTCTGTCCCTGGGCCTGGAGTTGGTGGCCACACAGGGCTCTTGGACCCCATGGAGGCCATGCTGGTGAGACCTCCTGGCCACTGGACTCCCGTATCCTGGGCTCTAAGTGGGGCTTAACCCTTGGGCTCTGGACATCTCAAGGGCAGGGTCCTGTAGCGCATGTTCAGAGTTGACAGTCATGAGTGTACATTACCGTGGGAATGAATGAATGAGTGAGTAACGGGGGCTAACCCAGGCTTTTGGGTGTGGACGGGGTGAGGAGATGTTGGTATAACCACAAGCGCCTTCAGAAAGACAGACAGACAGGTCCCCAGCCTGACATCAACGTTTCTCTGCCCAGCACCTCTACTCCAGCCCTGCCCCATCTTTCTTCACAGCACTCGGCACCCTCTGACCTATTGTATTTTAGTTGTTTGCTGTTTGTCTCCCCACTAAAAGGTAAGCTCCATGAAGGCAGGAATTTTCATTTGCTTGGGTCACTGCTGTTTCCCTAGCACCTAAAACAGTGCCTGAGGGACTTCCCTGGTGGCACAGTGGTTAAGAATCCACCTGCCAATGCAGGGGACACGGGTTCGAGCCTTGGTCACATGCCGCAGAGCAACTAAGCCCGTGCGCCACAACTACTGAGCCTGCGCTCTAGAGCCCGCGAGCCACAACTACTGAGACCGTGTGCCACAACTACTGAAGCCCGCGCGCCTAGAGCCCGTGCTCCTCAACAAGAGAAGCCACCGCAATGAGAAGTCCGCGCACCGCAACGAAGAGTAGCCCCGCTCGCCGCAACTAGAGAAAAACCGCACACAGCAGCGAAGACCCAGCACAGCCATAAATAAATAAATTTGTTTACTTAAAAAATAATTAAAAAATAAAACAATGCCTGACACACAGAAAACCCTTGGCAGATTCTGTGGAATGAGTGAAGGGCTATCTCTATCTTCTTAGAATGGAGGGTCCCTGTGGACTTGTTTACAGAGTGCCCTCACCCTCTGCAGAAGAACTGCTGATGGCAGCAACGGGCCAGAGCACGTCCAGGGCTCAGGGGAGAAAAAGCAAGCAAGGGGCCCCATCAGCTCACATCAGGTAGGAGGCCTGACAGTGCCAGGAGGGCAGGGCGTGCTGGGGCATCGCTATTTAGGGCGGCCTCGGCCACGCGTTCATATTCACATCGGGCCTGAAAAACATGTACCAGTGTTTCCCAGAAAGGAGATTTCCCCCGCCAATTTCCAGAACGCCTGAGTTGAGTGAGAAAATAACCACTGAAATGCTTTTCACCAACACAGGAGTTTGCTTTCAACTGAAGAAGTAGCTGACAATTCAAAGCAAGAGACCTGGCTTTGTAATACTTCAAGGTCTACACTCAAAACAAAGAAACAAACAAAAAACCAAAATACTGAGTCATTCTACCTCTGAAGTGAAACGGGCACATGTTCTGTAACCAGTTATGTGATTAGCACTCTCCTACTTTTGAAAGCAGCTCTGATTATATCAGTCCTGGATTCAAAAACCTTCAGAGGCTCCCACTGCCTGGGGAATAAAGCCCCAGCCCCTTAAGCCAGCACCCACAGGGCTCCCCATCCTGGCCGCTGTTTAGTCCCACCCTCCACTTGGTCCTGTCCTCAAATCCAAGCTGCAGCCCAGCAAGTCTGCCCCACTCTCGCCCGCCATTACACCCCATTCTGTTTTTCATACGGGTCTCTCTCCCACTTGGATGTGAGCTCCTAAGATCGGGAACCACATCTGTGTCACTCACACGTGCCCACATGCCCCTGCGAATGACAAGTGCCATCTGCCATACCAGTAAACAAAGGATGTTGCAGCCATCAAGCCATCACATTACAGCCACCCCGACGGTGAGCCCTGAGGGAACTCAGGATGGAAACAGGATGCCCACCACCAAGCCCTCAGCTGCTGCAGCCTCCTCCAACCCTACACCCTGAGAGGACTCAGGATGGGAAAACTGGGCCAGAATCTTGGACACAGGATACTGGCCCCAGATAGCTGAGGTGCATAACAAAGGGATGATTTCTGTGAGCGCAGACTCTTGCATCTTCCCATACATAGAAAAGCGCTAAATTCCTTAACTTTGAGATATCTGGTTTTCTTTAATTAACAGTAATCTTCTGATGTTCCGACTACCAGTTTTTGTTGCAAAAACTCCTCAATATCCTGGCTCCCCCCTTACCTCTTCGGAACAGTCCCTCAGAACCATCTGAGAGGCTGTGTCCCGGGCTGAAGTCCTCAGAATGTCCACTGAATAAAACCTAACTCCCAACTTCTAGGTTGTGCATTTTTTTCAGTCGACACCTCGACACACAGACATCGAGCCCACACCTGTTCTACGGGCCCGGCCTCCACATGCCCTCCGTTCCGTCCTCAACAGAGGGATGGCGGCACTGCTGAAGGTCCAGTCTGATGGCTTCTCTGCCTCCCACCGCCTGCCCACACTCGCACCAGAAGCCAACCTTCTCTGCATATGCATGTAGGAGTCAGGGGGTCTGCCCTCCCGCTCCTCTGCGGCTCCCCACCCGCTTTGCACCCCCGATCAGAGCTTCCCATGTGCCGTGCTCTCTCAGCCTCTGTGCCATCCCCACACTACTCTGCCTGCCTGGGATTCAGCGCCTACAGGACCACCTGCTTGTCTTCCAAGAGACTGCTCCTTGGTCATTTCCTCTAAGAAACCTTTCCGCCTGTCCCAGGACCCACGCACCTGGGCCTCTCCCCTGGGCCCCCTGCACACACCCTCACCTTGTCTGGCTATCTGACTCCCTTGCCGGGCTGTGGTATCCTTGAGGACAAGGACCAGTTATGATTCTATCCCTGAGAAGATGTGCAATAAACATTTCCAGAAGGACCAAACCTCCAGATTGTGACCGCTCTGCTCCGCTCCTTAGACTTTGAAAGTTACAGCGGTGAGACCCCTTATGGATCCCGCGTAAGTCTGTGCCGCGACGAACGCACACCCGGCCCTTGGGGGACTGAAGACAAACGAGTGGCATCAAAACTGCCCTTTCTTGGCTCAGAACGTCTGTGGGCGTTTCTGAAGCGGAATCAACTGGCTAGCTTCCAGAAGCCTGGACCTACAAAAGACTGAGGGAAACATCTGTCACCACTGTATCGTTCGTTCCCTTCTCTGGCAGCCGCAGGAGAGCAGAAGCTTCTAGTGTTTGCTCATGAAAAGAGGTCACTACTGGGAGAAGTTCCTGGAAGGCCTTCTGACAAGCCTGCAAGTGCCCCAGATCTGCTCTGGCTGATTTCTGCTGGCCGTGGCAGCCCTGGGATCCGAGACGCTGTCCTCCTGTCCCAGGGTCAGAGGGGCTGGGAGGCTGTGTGTCATCACACCTGCCCTTGACAGTCTCTCCAGGGCCATGAACCTGACACGGCCTCCCCCGCGTGCCTCCCTCTGGTGCCTGGCTTTGCACAGACTCCTGGGAGCTGAACCCCCTTTCAGGTCACGCCTACAGTTTCTGCAGCGCCCACACGCATCTCTGTGGCCAGAGCCCTCCCTGGGTCCTGGACACTACTGCTTCCTCAGGGCATCCCTGAGACTGGCTGTCAGTGAGAAACAGGGAAGGTGAGGGAGGGGTGTTGATGGTCTGAGGAAAGAGAGGAGCTCGCTTTACTCCTGGAAGTCTGGGGGTGGTGTCACTGGGGAGACCACAGGCTTGAGGCTGAAAACCCAGGACAGCTGGGCTTGAGAGGCTTTCACATCCACACTCTAATTCCTGACAACAGTGCCCCATCACAGGAAGCCCTGATCATTCCAGAATGCCCTGTGCAGCCAACAGACCTGCAAGCTGATTTCTGCAAGGTGTAATACCTGCATGACCCTGCAGGGGTTGGCCACTCCGTGTAAGACCCACCCCTGCAGTTTAAACAGGCCACCATGAGGCGGCCGATGAACGGAGCAGGGGCTGCATCGGACCCCGCGGAGAATATCACGATAGGGTTCCTGGCATATTTATGGCGTTTCACAGCCCTTAGGGCACTTGCACGTACGGGGTCTCATACGATCACACGACAACCTTTTGTGCTGGGCGGTGCATGTGTCATCACCCTCCGTTTACAAACGAGCATCTGAGGTTCCCGGAGCTTAAAAGACTTGCCCATGGAGCCTCCCCTCCCTTGCAAGTGGCATCGGACTAGGACTCAAACTTCAGGCCCTGGGGCCTGAAGCCAGTCACTCGCCAGTTGCACGTGGTACGGTGAGTCCTGCTTCCTACTTGCTTGGGCAGATCGGCAACCTTTTAAAAACCGTGCAGCTGAGACTCAACAACTCCAGGGCCTTTACAGTCCAAGCCCAGCCCGTGGGTCAGCAGAACTAGCATCTCCTGGAAGCTCGTTAGGAAAGCGGAACCTTGGGTCCACACAGACCTACGGCATCATCGTCGGCTCTGCAACAAGATCTCAGAGACGCCTAGGGTTTGAGGAGCTCTGTGTGAGGCACCATGTGCTTTCCTCCTTGTGCCTTGGCTGACTCTTCTAGCTTCACGTTGGGGAAGTAGCCTCGGCGGGGAGGGCTCAGAGAAAAGAAACTTCTACCTGATTGCTTCTTGAAAACCACAAGAAAAGCTGGCTTATTGGGCCAGCTTCCCTCTCTGAAAACGGTCTCTACCTTTTCCCTTTTCTCCCCAGCTCCCTGCTGCAACACTTTCACCCAAAGACGTATCTCCTCAGTTGACTCTCCATCTTCTCCATTCATTTTGATACAAGCACAAACATGGAAGATGTGATTTCAGTTTGCCTTGACTTCTGGGACTCCTAAAATCTGTTTAAAGAACTCCCAATTCCGTAGGGGATTAAGAGGTACAAATTACTGATACCAAGCAGGACCCTGTGGGGCTCCTGGGCACAAAAGCCTTCCTGTGTGCCCCCCATTTGTTTATTACAGGAAATAGGCTTCATTTAGCCTCCAAGACCTTCCCTGAGTTCCAAAGGGCAGGTTCAAACAGAGGCTAATCAGGGAAGGGAGGGGATGCAGAGACAAGGGAGGAACAGTCAACAAACAATAGCGCAGCCTTGGGGCAGGGTCCTGGCTCCCCCTCAAGGGATACACAGAACAGTATCTTTGAGCTGTTTTGCAGACATTGAAACCCTCACCAGGTGGAAGAAGTTAACTGTTTGCTGCCCAGAAGCACGTAGACCCCAGACTGGTTGGAACCAGAAGGCTGATGACGCAAACTCCCGCTTCCCTCACCACCAACCAATCGGAAGAATGTCCACGAGCTGATCACACCCTCTTTGAACCATTGCTATAAAACTCCTCACTACTCTCTCCAGGTCGGGACATACAGTTTTGAGGGCATTAGCCTGCTGTGGCCCCCTCTGCCTGGCAAAGCAATAAAGCTCTTCTTTTCTACTTCACCCAAAATTCTGTCTCTGAGATTCAGTTCGGTGTCGGGGTACAGACGCCTGATTCGGCTTCACTACCAGGTATAAAACAAGCTACAAGGATATATGGTACAATACAGGGAATATAGCCAATGTTTTATAATAACTATAAATGGAGTATACCCTTTAAAAATGGTGGGTCACTATATTGTACACCTGTAACTTACATAATATTGTACATCGACTATACTTCAATTAACACAAAAAAACGCAGCCAAAAAAAAAAAAAGAACTCCCAGTTTGAGTTGTGACACAGTCATGACTTCCTAAGTAAAGTCGTGATGTTAACATTTTTCTCTCCCTTTTTTGAGAAAGAATGTTCCTTCACTCCTCCAGTGGTGTGCATGGCTTAACCGACCTACCCAATAATTGGTTGCTAAATTAGCAGCTCTGTTTAGCCACAGGGAGAATACAGTTTACAATCAGAAAGATTTTTTAAGTGGTGAGCTAAGCTTTATTACAGAAATTGGGTAAGGTTTTAACTGGCTTCTCTAATCAAGTTATGGTTTTGCCCGCTGCCCTCCACTGTTCTCCAGTTGACACGCCAGTCACCATCATTCTCTCATGATTCTTCCCAGATACTTTTTACAGGAAGACAATAAGCTTCCTTATCAAGGAAATCAAGGAAGTCAAGGTGTGATGTCTTTCTATGTTTAATCTGCTTCAATGACCTTTCATTTTTCCCTCCCTTGACCTTTTACCCAACTTCGTTGGTAAAAGAGCTTCGTTCCTCCTGTGTTGTTTTCAGCACAATTGGTTAATGGTGCCAGGCCTGCCCTAAGTGGCCAGCAATGCTAGTCTTGCCCCAAGGTAAGTGTCATGTTGAGGATACATCTTTAGGGCAGTAGAGGGTACTGCTCCTCAGGGGAGGCCCTCTTTGAGCTGCCATGTTTGAAGGAAGCAGGGAAAGACCATTTCATCATCTCCCCTCCAGTAATTCTCCATCAAGAAAGGGCACATAAGCTCACTTTACGAGAGGCAGCATCATAGTATTCTACTCCGTTTAAAGAAAGGCAAACTCCTAATTACAAACTGAATACACTCAGGGCTACTTTACTGTTAAATACATCATTTACTGAATACTTGCTTTTCCCTGTGACTAAAAGCAGGCCATTATTTCTCTCCTGCCTTTGGGACAATCTGGGGCCCTGTCAAAGTTTCTAAACTGATTTGTTTCAGTCTGCTTTTAGCTGCTGTTCAGAGCAATTTCTGGCTGGTCCATGAAGCCACTGGTTTAAGCCAACGCTGGCAATGCCCCAGGCCTGGGCTCCGGTTCCAGGCTCCAGGCTGCCGCACGCTTTGAGAATCCCCTCTGAGTCCCTTCCACCACGGGGACCTGTGACTCTGGTCTTGTGACTCAATGTGAGCTCCATCGGTGCTCCTTCTTCTAGAATGACTGCTCTGAATTACAACTTGGTCTTTTAAAGGAGCCGGTCCAAATTCCCTCTGAGCATTACACCTCCAAGTCTAACTTTACAGTGACAAAATGGTAGAATCTCAGTAAAAATTCTGATCGGAGTGTAACCTCCATTCCCAAACCTCCTTGCTCCTTGGACCCAATGACGTTTTTAGCTAGCTTGCAACTTCTAAGGGTAACTTTTCAGAATGGGGCTGAAGTCTGAAGCAGATGGTAAATGGGATGTGGTGATTGTATGGGGGGGCGGTGTTTGGTGGGGTGGCGGTAAAGTGGGGAAGAAGGCGGTAGTGAAAGAGTAATACAGCCCTCAGCTTTCAAATTTTTTCCCACCTCTGGGGCTGACGAAAGATACATTCCCAGGGCCTATCTGGTCACCTTGGCCAGCATTCTTTCCCTGGGTTTTTTTTTTCTGAGTAGATCTGATTTGGGCCAACAGTGGGTCCTTGACGTAGCCACAGAAGACCTCAGCTTTGGTTGACCATGAGATCCAGGGACTGGCACAGATGAGACCCCCAAGGCCAACACTGACCATCCAACTCCCAAGGAGGCTGGGGGAGCCCTGCTGTACGTTGTGGCAGAGGGCTGGCATCAGGGTTTCTGACCTCTTTTAAAGGGAGGTCATATCAATGAGGAAATACAGTGAGATCATATCAACGAGAAAATACAGTCAACAGAGCTCAAAGAGTACCTTGACTTTGACAGCCCCATGGGTCTGCCAGATATTCAGACCCATGCAACCACATAACCGAAGGAGGAAAAGGCTTCGGTTGGAGAGGAAAGGAGTAATCTTCACCACGAACATTGCCACGTGGGAAGGTAAGTTACAGGAAGCAGTCGAGCCACCTGGCTCCATGGACCTGTCCCCAGCCCAGTCTGAGGAGGGATAAAAGAGCTACAGAGTTTTCCCATTTCTACCCTTTCTGGGGACCTACCACAGCGCACCTCTGGAAGATGCTGCCTTCTCCTGTCTAACATAAAGGAGTTCCTAGCGTTGAGGGGCTCGAGGCAGAGGAAAGGTGTTCACCACTCTGAGGGGAGAGAACGCCAAGCCTGGAACCTCACTAAGACAGCAGGTGACACGGTGACCTCTCACCACGGTGCCCACCGGCCCCTCCCAGTGCCCGCCACTAGGGCAGCCCGGTAGCATCAGCGCTCGGGAGAGCAGCCCAGTGCCGGGCCGGCATCCTGGCATCCCGGAGGCACCTACCTGTATCTCTGCTTCACCGACTGCTTCTCTGCCGACTTGCAGACGTGTCCCGCGTAGTACAACGGGAAGAATAAAAAGTTCCAGTTGGTGGCAAACCACGTCAGGGTGAAGGGAGCATCGAACTTCCTGAAGGTCAGCTTGGCGAGCTGGGTGGCACCGGCCCAGGAGGAGCACACACACAGCACCACTGCCACGCCCCAGAAGATCTTCTTGAGCTGCGCCTGGGAACATCTCCAGCAGCGAGGGCTCGGTCTCCCGCCGGGGTCGGTCCCCACCGGCGCCTGGGCCTCTGCCGGGCCCGGGGGGTCCCGGGGGCGCTCCTCCCCTGGGGGAAGAGAGGGGCACGGTTAACCGGGGCCTCCACACGTTCACCGTGGCCAGGATGAACAGGAGCAAGAGGGCAACCAACTGTCATTGTCATGGCCAGCCACCCGGGGGAGGGGAGGGGGGATGGGGATGGGGGCCTGCAGGCAGCTTCCTGAAACAAAACTTAAAGGCATTTTCAGTGGTTTCTTTATCCTCTAGAATCTTGACCCATGGTCTGGCAGCATCAGAACCATCCCCCAAGCCTGCTGGCAATGCAGAATCTCAGGAACCCTGGCATCAGAATCTTTACTTCAAGAGGTGCTCTCTGGGCCCATCTGGAGAAGTGGAAGCATTTCTCCAGAACACACAGAGTGGCTGAAATAGTTCACCAAGTGTCAGCTCACACGGAGTGATGGGCTACCCGGCCTGAGCAGCGCTAGGGGCTGGGGATTCCCCCCCCCCCCGAGGAGGTCATAGGCCTTGACCTCTAAAAGCTCCCAGGACATTGAGAGAAGCTCCTCCCTGCCTGTTACTTAAGGGCAGGGATGCCAAGAGTCTCATCTTCTTTTGCATGTAGAGCCAAAAAAGATCTGTCTCTCTTATTTCTCTATTTGCTCTTACTGACTTCCAGCTGATGGCCGTCAGTCCCACTTTGAAGCGTTACTTAAAAACCACAGCCTCTGGCAGCTGGTGCTGTGAAAGGCCTCAGACGCTCCATTTAGGAACTGTGTGACTTCTGGAAACCAGGCTACAGGCCACAGCACGGCTGTGCAGCAGCATTCTTCCCACAGACCATGAGAAGGTGGAAAAGGCGTTATTTTCCACTGTTTGGTTTTCATTCATGATTGTGTGCAGGTCAGTCAGCTGGAAATTTAAACAGAGCTGTAACTTGTATAAGGTGTGACCATGGATGGATGTGAATTTCCAGGGGACAGCCTACTTGCCTTTTATATGTTCAGCCAGGCACTTAGCTGAATGAGGGCACACATTATAGGGGTACAGGAGATGGGTACAAAATACACTGGCGTCAAATGTACTCTATGGACTTTGTTTAAACTTAGCAGTAACTTAAATAGCTCTAATACCATGAAACCAAGTTTTGTACATCATACTGTCTGAAATATAATAATTCTCTGAGGCAAAATCCTGATTCAAGGTAGCCTATTATATAGGGGTTAGCTAATCCTATCATTAATTGCCAGGTCTGGCTGTATCTCTTTTTTTTTTTTTGGCCTCACCTCGTGGCTTGTGGGATCTTAGTTCCCCGACCAGGGATCGAACCCGCGCCTTTGGCAGTGAAAGCACTGAGTCCCAACCACCAGACCACCAGGGAATTCCCTGGTTGTATCTCTTTTAGCCAAAGGTCATCCTAAGCCTTCGTGGCTGGTCAAGGAGAGATAATGTCTTTACTGACCCCAAATCCTTGACCCCATCTGTACTGTGCTTCTTTACCTGCTTTATTAATATTTAATCTCCCTCTCTCTCTTTCTTTTCATGTGTGTGTATATCTGAGTCAGAAAGCCCTTGGAAAACCAAATGGCTGACCACCTCTGAACTTCCAACAAGTTGTCTGTTTCTGGCATGGGCTGCAGGGCAGGGAGAAGCAGACGGGGCAAAAGCAAGGCAGATTCCTCCCCTTTTGTTTGATGCCCTCCCACCAGGACATCTTGATTTTGTTCACAGTGAATCCCTACAACTTACGGCAAATTCATTTTCAGACAGAAGCATGCACGTTTCAATTCATACACTGGTTCTCTGACATTTGGGGTGAGCCTCTGCAACCCTTCACTACTGGGATAATTTTCAAGCAGTGTTGCAGGTTGGCAGATTCCTTGACTACCAGCATCAACTATCAGAAAGTCCTACTGAAAAGATAATTACGGAGATGAAAAAAAAGTCCACCTAGAAAGGAAGTGCAGTTTCACGGTACTAACTGGCCATTTAAGAAGGGAGTCTGGAGGAGGTTGAAAAAAATTCAGGCTCACAGCATGTTTTTTCATCTAGTTTTGCATTATGGCAGATTAAGTTTTAAGTTTTAAAACTTAAAGGATGAAGCGAAGACTGATGCTATGCTGCTGTTACAATGAAAGAGAAAAATCATCAAATCATGTAAGATTGTACTGTTAAAATGCTTTTACAGATTTGGATTAAAGAAGTTATTCTCTAACTTTGTAACCTCTCTGGCTAATTTGACCAGGGGAATACTGATAATACACAAACAAAATAAAGACATTTTGTGCTCTATTATTTAAAAATAAGATAGAACGATGTTTCCCAAAGTGTAATGCAGTTAACAGGTATTATAAGAAAAAAAGGATCCCACAATCAGAAAAGTTTGGGAAACACTAGGTAAGTCAGACAGGTTCCTTTGCTGTAGGAGTATTCAGGGCTAATGGATGTGGTGGATTTCCAAAAGGCAGCTAGAGAATGTGTGCTTCCCATATTATCTAAATGTAACACCTGTGATAGGACTGGGGTCCCTTGGAACACACTTTGGGAAACACTGGAATAGACCCATAAAGAATCAGAGGTATCCAAACCTAATTCATTGCAAACTTTCCGTTTCACCACACTGAGTCTCTTATAGTAATAATCACTTAGCAATTTCAATACCCGCTCATCCCTAATAATTCTTTTAAACTAGACCTACTTCATGTAAACTAAAAATATTCTTTATAGAATCTTTAGAAAAGTACTGCATAGCATAAATAAAAAGCAATGAACTGTATACTAATCTAATCTTAGTACCCAGAGATATCGCTGGACATTTTGCTGCACTTTCCCCAGTCTTTTGTATCTTTGCACGACACACACACACTCACACAGCAAAACTGGGATCATACTGTATTTTCGGCCAGCAGTCATTTAACCTGATGCATAAGAGCATGGACTTTATAAATCTCACAGGGCTCTGTATAGTACGACGCATCCTAGGAGCATTTCAATCCGCTAGGAAGTTGCCATGACGTCTCCATCTGCCATGTGCCAAGAACTCTGGGCGGTCAATAAATAAATTTAAAACATGATTACGTCCTGCTCTTCAGGAACTTACAGTCTATCTGGGAGTGACAAAATGGATCTATGAAAGAATTACAGAACAACTACAAATGGAGAGATTTGACTGAAACACAAATTCTGAAGACAGGGCAACCAGTGTGCGCTGTGACCACAGCAGGAAGAGTCGGAGAAAGCAGAAGCTTGGCCTGGGCCTTGCAGCATAGAAAGGCTGAGGAACAAGAGAAGCAAAGTTCAGGGTCAGGAACACACCTGGTCTGCCCCAGGAGCGGTGAGGAAGGTGGTGAGATCTGAAATCCACCGTTTCCTTGCCCCACTGTGACGCTCAATCTTGCTTTGGTCAGACACGCGGTAGGAGAAATTGCCAGGCTGGTGGAAGGGACTTCAGCAAATTCAGATTTTGGAATTTACATTCTCTAGGAAGTAAATATACATTATACATGCCCCAGTGTCCATAACAAACAGATAAAATTAGTTGAAGCATAGGTATAGAATGACATAATGAATTTGGTTAGCAGACGCGTTTATTCTCCGCGATTTGAAACGCAACAAATGCATCCCACCCTACCATTCTCAAGGTCATTTTCAACAAGCTCTCCAACTGATGCTCAGATTTCAGAGAGAAGGAATTACACTGGGGGCGGGGCGGGGGGGGGAATACCCGCTCTCAAAAGCCTCTCATATCTTCCCGTGCAAGAAACTTTGGTTTACTTTCTCTCCCCTCCTAAATTAACAAGTCGAGGGATTCCTCTGTGCTTGGTATCTCTCTTGTATCACCCCTGAAAGAGGCAGTACACAGTGCCTCGAAGAAATCAGTACTGAATGAGCCTCAGGCTGTGTCCTGTCCCAGCTCCTTTGACTATTATCACACAACTAGAAATACTGTTTATGTCACCCTCACTCACTAACATCCCCTCCCCATTAACAACCCCTTTACTTATGATCTTGAACTTTCCACCCTAACCTTGCACTTGAGCCAAGAGTTCTGGGCTCAGTGCAAAGTAGATTATATTCTCTGGCCCAATGGTGGTGCTGACAGATGCAGTCACTGTTGCCTCTAAACGCTTTGTTTACTCCACTTAATTCACTCAGAAGCGCTGGGGGACAGGCAGGCTCTTCCCAGTTCTATTACCAGAGCTGCTTCCACTGAGCATTTTGGAGAAAGGAGTGTGTGTGTGTGTGTGTGTGTGTATAAGGGGAGTGTTCTCCAGTATACAATGTATACTCCACGGCGTGCCAAGATATAACCATACCTGTGCGTGAACTTCCATCCTGAGCTCTGTTCAGAGTCAGGCAATTTACTGAAACCATATATTAGTCCTACCTGCAGAATCACACCTGATACTTCTCTCCTACCAGGAATTTATAAAACATACTCACTCTTCAGTCAAGCAGTACCTAGAGGCAATGTCTGCTCAGTGGAAGGAAACTCTAGGTCCTAATGGGTGAGTTGGAGGTCTGGTTTAGCCACTAACTCATTCTGGGACCCAGGCAAGTCCTCTGTCTCATGAGCTGTCCATTGCTTTCTGCTGAGCAAATGATGAACTGGGGGCTTTTTAAGTTTATTTAGTGAAAGCCATTTCTCCAATGAGAAAGCTAGAACAGTTGGAAAATCACTCACTCTCAACTTCAAGTTCCCATAAAATGGCTCTTGCAAACTTCCAAGAGAACACAAATGTTTCTTTTTTGAGGTCCCCTGAGAATAAGTAGACCCTTGGTGACGCTCTCTGAAGAAGTGTCCAGGAAGTTTTGCACTTAGAAAGTGCAAGAGTCATGTCTTAGGGATGAGGGACCCAGCGCTGGGCTCAAAGACCACCCACTGGCTGGCCTGGTCCCAGCCTCCTGAAAGCAGAGAGATAGCATCGTGTAGACAGCAGGAGAAGACACCTCCCAATGACACCTCCATCAGTAAGATCTATACAGTTAATTTTTCAAAGCTTTTTTGAGGCTTAATTTTCATAACCATAAAATTCACTTGTTTCAGGAGCGCAATTCATGATCCTCAGTAAATCTACAGAATTGTGAAACTATATCACCACCATCCAGTCTTAGAATATTTCCATCACCTCAAAATGGGTCCTCATGCACATCTGTAGTTGCTCCCCATTCTCCCCCTCAACCCCAGCCAACCACAAATCTGCTTGCCATCTCCACAGATTTCCCTCCTTTGTATATTTCATATGAATTTGTAAACTTTCACATCTGACTTCTTTCACTTAGCATAATGTATTTGGGGTTCCTCCGTGGCATACATAGCATGCGTCAGGAGTTCATTCTTTTTACGTCCGGGTAGTAGTCTATAAGAATATTCCATATTTTGTTTTTGTTTTTTTTTTAAACTTATTTATTTATTTTTGGCTGCGTTGGGTCTTCATTGCTGCGCACGGGCTTTCTCTAGTTGCGGCAAGCTGGGGCTACTCTTCGTTGCGGTGCGAGGGCTTCTCATCACGGTGGCTTCTCTTGTTGCGGAGCACGGGCTCTAGGCGTGAGGGCTTCAGTAGTTGTGGCACGTGGGCTCAGTAGTTGTGGCTCGCGGGCTCTAGAGCGCAGGCTCCATAGTTGTGGCGCACGGGCTTCGTTGCTCCGCGGTATGTGGGATCTTCCCGGACCAGGGATCGAACCCGTGTCCCCTGCATTGGCAGGCGGATTCTTAACCACTGCGCCACCAGGGAAGGCCCATATTTTGTTTATCCAGTTATCAGTTGATGGACAGGGGTCTAGTGTCCAGTTTTTTGGCTACTGTGAATAATGCTGCTATGAACTCTCACATATAAGTCTTTGTGTGGATATGTTTTCATTTCTCTTGGGTGGACTAGTTAAATTTTTAGGCCACTCAGCCAACAAACATTTATTGCCACCTACTGTGGGGCAGAAGGCAGACACCCCCTTCCCTAGGAGAGCTGGCTCAACCTGAGTGGAGGGGCTTACAGTGTCCACGTCATAGATGGTTCTGTGTCTCCAAATCCAATCCAAACAAACACAGTTGACGGCTGCTCTGGGAATACAGCCACCACCCTTTTATTTTTCTGGATTGCCCAGGGGAAGAGGGCTTGATGAACAATTTTCCCATTTGTTGATCACTGATGCATATACCCGTTCAAGGCCCAGCCACCCAACTAAATAGCTTTTATAAAATCAGGAGCTTGGAAGAAAGCTTTTGTTTATGGCCATTTGCAAGTGTAATTCATCTCCCAAAAATGCAGTTCGGGTTTTGTTCATCTCATCTACTCATTAAATACTTGCTCAGTGAATTTACGGGTGATTGTTTTTTCTCAGGCAGTGGTTGGGAGGAAAGGGAAGAAAAGGCTGTCACGTGTATCAGGCCACCACGGGCCCTGGGTGTCCCCAAAGCAATCCTGATTTTACATATCCTGACCAATGATGCCCACCTGCAGTTGCCAGATCATTTGTTTGGATTCTCGGACTTTGGGTCAGAAAATGTTCCCACTATTCATACATGCTGAGGCCTCAGCCGTGCTCCTGACTGGCACTTGTCCCTGGGAAAAGATAGAATCCACAGATAATTAAACTTGACTCTGAGTAAGGGAGAAGAAGGAGGGCACAGGGAAGTAAAAGACAAGTGACAGTTATTTTTTAATTTTTTTAGGCCGTGCCACGTGGCTTGCCAGTATCTTAGTTCCCCAACCAGGGAATTGAACCTGGGCCCACAGCAGTGAAAGCACCAAGTATTAACCACTGGATGGCCAGGGAATCCCCCAAGTGCCAGTTAAACACACAGCATATATGCCATGTCCTCTGCCAGGAGATTATATACCTTTTTTTAAAAACCTGTCTTAATGTTGGAGTGTGACTATCCTTGCTTTGCGGATGGGACAGCTGAGGGTCTGACAGTTACTCTCCCAAGGTCACAGACTAGTGAGGGGCTGAATGCAGTTCCAAGCATCTGTCTGACTCCAAAGCATCCAGAGGAATGCAGAGCATCCTTAGTCTTCCCTTTGGAAGTTGATCAGGGCCATGGTGCTGAACACCCCAGTCAGAACTGCCCATCACTAAAGAGGAACTTCAAGATTCCAAGAGGACAGACTCTGTTTTTAAATTTGGAACATCCTGAGTATGTATGGAACTCTGGGCTGGGACTCACCACCATGGAATGAGGGCTGTTATGAGCTGAGTGTCTGTGTCCTCCCTCAGTTTATATGCTACGACTGTAACCTCCGGTATGGCTGTATTTGCAGATGGAGCCTCTAAGGACATAATGAAGGTTAAATGAGGTCATGAGGGTGGGGCCCTGATCTGATAGGGTTGGTGGCCTTATATTCTCTTGTCTTCTCTTTGTGCACACAGAGGGGAGGCATGTGAGGGCACAGCAAGGAGGTGGCCATCTACAAACCAGGAAGAGAGTCCCCACCAGAAACCAAATTTGCCCACACCTTGATCTTGGACTTCCAGCCTGCAGAACCGTGAGAAAATAAATGTCTGTTAAGTCATCCAAGCTACGGTACTTTGTCATGGCAACCTGAGCAGACTGACCTGAGGGTATTACAGAGGGGACTGTGGTGTGTTTGTGAAGGTGTGAGGCACGGACCAAGAGCTGTCACTGTGCTGGACAGGATGTGGTGACAAGCTGTGGATGACTATTTACTGTGATAACCTCTTAGGAGAAGAAATAATTGCCATATCATAGCCAAGAGAAGACTAGAAAGACATGCAATGTGGTATCCTAGGATCGGATCCTAGAACAGAAAAAGGACATTAAGTTAAAAACTAAAGAAACCCAAATAAAGTACGAACTTTAGTTAATAATAATGCGTCAGTATTGGTTCATTAATTGTGACAAATGTACCATACTAATAGAAGATGTTAATAATAGAAGAAACTGGATGTGAAGTATTTAATAACTCTCTGCAGTGTCTCTGCAACTTTTCTGTAAATCTAAACTATTCTAAAATAAAAGATATATTTTAAAAAAAAAGAAAGAAAGAACTGCCGCAGATGACTAGATTAGAAATATCAGGTGCTACCTTATATTTGTCTGCCTTCTCTGAATTGCTTAAGTCTTTGTTGTGATTCCTGGAGATCAGTGTGTAGAGATAGAAGAAAACATGGCAGCTGCAAAGTTGTTTTTAAAAACCCAAATTCTTTCCCTGGTGTGGATACAGAATTGGGAGGTGAATGAAGGCTGCTTTTTGGCGGGTGGAGTGGGATGACGGGAGGTTTGTCCGAGATTCTCCGGAAGTTCCACCCGGCTGCAGAGCTAGTCTGAATCAGGCCTAGATCCGGTCCACTCTCCTGCCATCACCATCACTCTAGTGAACAGACACTTGTACCGGCCTTTCTGCCCCACTCCTCACATCCTTAGAAGTCCCCGAATAACTCCCAATGTCCAAATCACAGTGCCTCTTGCAGTGGATTTAAGACAATTCTGGAATGTTCACAGCCCAAGGCGCATGTGACTTGTGAGAACGTGACTGGATATGGGTAAGCTTGAAATAATGCCCTTTGCGCCTTGCGGGAGGGAAGAGGCCACTTGGGAGGGGAGCAAGGGCCTGTTTGGACCCGTGGTCTGAAGACACCTGGGCTGGAGGGGATCAGTTTTAATCCCCGTGCCTGCCAGTCGTGGCCTGTTCAGCCTCCCGAAGTCTCACCGTTTCCACCGCCCGCCCGGGCACATGACACCTCTGTACACAGCAGGCGCTCACCAGGGACAGATCAGGGGATATTCCAGCGCTGCTGGTGACCCGCACACGAACACAGACACGAGCACACCCCCCTCTTCTCTGCCATTTCTCTTTATCAGAGGATGCCCTCACATCCATGTGGTGGGAGTCTGGCTGCCATGTCTCACGGGGAGAGCGGGGTTCAGGAGGGCAGACTGCATGCAGCACGGCCCCCCAGGAAGCAAGGGGTGCGTGGAGCCTTCCCCCCTGGACGGGAGCAGGGGAACAAGGGTGATATTTTCACTGGTGGCCTGGGTGGTAACACAACTCATCTTGATGCACAAAGCAGTGTCTTCTAAAACATCCCATTCTCGGGATGTGGAGCCGTGTAACGTACATCTGTAAGGCAGGACTGAGCTTGCGTGGTCAAGGACCCAAGTGGACTTGGCCTTAAGGTATGACAGGTGTCCTCCTCGGCTTCACTCGTCCCCGAGGGGAGGCCCTCTGCGTGGGCTGAGGGTGATGGGCTGAGCTCATGCTGGGCAGAGAGGCTTTCCTGTGGAAACGCCTGGGCCAGCCCCAGGCAAAGCTGAGAAGTTGCATGCTCCTTTTTGGGGTCTTTCTAGACCTCTTTTTGTACCCCCCATCATCGGGGGGTGCTGTCTGGAGTGCCGTGCTTTCCTGCTGCTGAAGATTCACAGAATCTAAGTGCTCACCTAGCTGGTCTTTCCTCCTCCTGCTCCAATGCCAAATCCTACCCCTGAAACACACACACACACGCACACACACGCATATGCACACATGCACACGCACACACATACACACAAGCACATATATACACACACACATACACACAAGCACACAGGCACATATATACACACACGCACACACATAGACACATGCACATACATACATACACAAGCACACACATACACACACCTACACACACACATGCACACACACGCGTATGCACACATGCACACGCACACACATATACACAAGCACATATATACACACACATACACACAAGCACACAGGCACATATATACACACACGCACACACATACACATGCGCATACATACACAAGCACACACATACACACACCTACACACACACACACGCACACACACGCATATGCACACATGCACACGCACACACATATACACAAGCACATATATACACACACATACACACAAGCACACAGGCACATATATACACACATGCACACACATAGACACATGCGCATACATACATACACACACCTACACACATACACATGCACACACACACGTGCACACACACGCATATGCACACATGCACACGCACACACATATACACAAGCACATATATACACACACATACACACAAGCACACAGGCACATATATACACACACGCACACACATACACATGCGCATACATACACAAGCACACACATACACACCTACACACACACACGCACACACACGCATATGCACACATGCACACGCACACACATATACACAAGCACATATATACACACACATACACACAAGCACACAGGCACATATATACACACATGCACACACATAGACACATGTGCATACATACATACACACACCTACACACATACACATGCACACACACACGTGCACACACACGCATATGCACACATGCACACGCACACACATATACACAAGCACATATATACACACACATACACACAAGCACACAGGCACATATATACACACACGCACACACACAGACACATGCGCATACATACATACACAAGCACACACATACACACACCTACACACATACACATGCACACACACGCGTGCACACACACGCCAAACTTCTGACTTGTCCTGGGTCTAATTCCCTCAGAGCTCTGCTCTCTGGTTAGAGCTAGGAAAGGGTTTAATCAAATAAACCAAGCTCTGGTAATGAGTAAGCTACTTACTAGACTCACAGACTGTTCCTGCTGAAAGAGCCAATGGAAGATCTACTCTAATCCCCTTTCTTTTCAGAAAACAGAGGCCTGGGCTCCAGGAGGTGAGGAGACACGTCCGATACATGAATCAGCTAGTGGCGGAGCAGGACACAAAAAGTGCCCTGCCCCCAGGCGGGGTTCTTCCCCTACACGCTCCCCCCAAGTGACACGGTGTCTTAACCAGTGAGAACGGGTCACTCGCCTAAAAGGCTTTTAAGAATTACATCTCTTCTTGCCTCTCCCATACAGCTCCTGCGAACACTGTCCCACCTCTGCGAGCCTTCCATCCTTCACTCGAATCCCCATCCATCACTTCTGGGAGATGGTGCCACTTCACACATGACAAAGAAGATGCAGGTCCTCGGCTTCCCTCCCCGGCAGCCCACATTTCTCTGCGTCTTTGCCCTCCTCTCTTCCCTTCTCCTTTGCTGGGCTAACCACCCTTTCTCTGGTTGGTTCTGCTCTCCCAGGGCCCCCCTCCCCCTCCCCCTCCCCTCCCCCTCCCCCTCCCCCGCCTCCGGCTGCGTCAATCACATTCTCCTGGGGCCACCACAGACCCGTCCCGGCACCAGCCTCCTTCCTCTGGCTTCCAGAACTGCCTGCTCTCCCCAAGTCCCTCCCCTGCCCCCTAAACAGAGCATAACTCCCCCCACCTCTCTCCCTGCTGGACACCTTTACCCGCTTTTCTTCTCCTTCCCCAAACACTCACCCTTGCCATCTGGCTGGGGGACCAGCACCCACTTAAAACTGTTTCTACACCACCACATCCTTTGGCCATACCTGATGCTCCACCACGCTTCCTCTTTCTTGGCTTTCTTCCTGGGGTCTCCACGATGCCCTAGGATCTGGAGTCTGCCTCCTCTTCTGCCTCCTGTCTCCCTGGCATCTGTGGCCAGCAGGCTTCTGGGCAAGCCTGTACACCTCCACGGGGCCACCTCCCACCTGAGCTGTCACTCGGCCGCCACCACCTCTTTCTCCCGGGTCCTTGTCTCCTACATGCCACACCTGCCCTCGAAGGAACCGCCAAAGCCTCACCTTCAACTTGTCTCAACTGGACGTCCCCTGTCTCCCTTGCTGTGACTGCCAATGGCATCTTAATCTTTCTCATTTATTTTAATTTTATTTTTTTTGGCTGCGCCGTGCGGCTTGTGGGATCCTAGTTCCCCGACCAGGGATTGAACCCGCGCCCCCTGCCGTGGAAGCGTAGAGTTCTAACCACCAGACAGCCAGGGAATTCCCTACTCTCATGATCAAGAGGGATATATTGTAACTGTCACTTCCATACCAAAAAACTGATTCCCAGAGAGCTCTAATCATTAAACCAAAGTTACCTGGTTCAGCAGGAGTGGCGGGCCCCAAACCCAGTCCTTCTAACTCCAAAGCCCTCATTCTTTCCACAGTTCTACACGTGGCCGGCCTCTTGCGGGAATTTACTGTCTTGTTCTCAACCATTAATTCCAGTGCATGTAATTTTACTGAACATGAATTAGCTGGTTGTGAATATAGATGATCCAAGTAAATACTCTACTAAAGATGTGTTCCTGATCAATATTCAGGGTCTGAGTCCAGTGGGAACGCCAGGAAAGGAACATGAAAACAAGATGTGCCGTCAGACAGGACAGACGCCACCACCCTGGCTGGAAGTCCCTTTTCAAGCCACGACTCCTACCTGAGGCCCAGCTGCGGACTCCTCATGCTTTCTGGCCAGACCTGTGCACACGCCATTCCCTCTGCCCGAAAATGCCGCCTCTCCCCTCCTTGCCTGACAAGTTTTCTCACTTCCATTGCAATGCCTCTACCTCAGAAGCTCAGGCCTCCTCAGATTACCCAGCTATCAGTGTCCCTGTAATACTCTGTCCCCAGCTCTGAACCACAACTTACTACCTTGCACTGGATAATTTATTTATCTGTATGTCTCTTTCCCATTGGACTGAAACTCCCTTAAGAGAATGAAGCTAGCGCTGCTCCTCTTTGCATTTCCAGGGCTTAACGGAGTAGACAAAGGACGCAGAGCAGGGTCGGAGGAGGTATTTGTTGGGTAAATGAAGTCATCTCATCCACCTTCCTGTGTCTGAGTTCCACTAAGCGCTGTATTTTCTATTTTGGTTTTATATGTACCACATGCTGGTGCCTTCTTGCCTCCCCTTAGAAGACACACCGCACAAGCTAATAAATATTCCTTGCTGGCTGTGTTCCGTTCCTGAAGCCTGCCTGCCATCCACACAGAAACAGCCACAGTATGGGGACCACCTTATTCTGTGCATCCGAGGCAAAACAAAATGATTCAACACTTCCAAAACAAGCACGCAGGATGCAAATGGTTTCAAAAAATAGACCCAAAGCCAAATTGAACACAAATACCAAGGGAAAAAAAGCAGGCAGAGAGAAAGAGCTATATGAAAGTCTAGGCATACCCAGGGCAGGTTTAATCAGCCTTGCCCTGCAGACTCTTGCTGACACACACATAGGTATCCTAAACCAAAAGGCCATTGGAGACTTTCTAGTATCACTGGAACGCTGCTTCTAGATACTTCTAGACGCTTGTAGATACTTCTAGATACCCCACACACGCACTCTTTTGAGAACAGGCAAGAAGGTTTGCTGAAGGTGCGAGACAGTCTGTGACTGGAGGATTGCCAGGTATTTATTAAGCACCTACTGTGTGCCAGGCCATGTGCTAGGTATTGTCACCTACCTACCTTCCTCACTGCACTCATTCCCCAAATTCTGCTGAGGTAGGTTGTTAGTTCTCTTCTACAGCTGAGGAAACCGAGGCTCAGTGTTTATGACTTATATACATCAAACTGCATAAGGGGAGTCTTGATCCCCGGATCTGTCCGATTCTTAGTTTAATACACTTTCCACTATCCACAGACATTTACATGCAAATGTTGGTTTAAAAACCAAGCTCATGGGGCTTCTTTGGTGGCGCAGTGGTTGAGAGTCTGCCTGCCAATGCAGGGGACGCGGGTTCGAGCCCTGGTCTGGGAGGATCCCACATGCCGCGGAGCAACTAAGCCCGTGAGCCATAACTACTGAGCCTGCGCGTCTGGAGCCTGTGCTCCGCAACGGGAGAGGCCGCGACAGTGAGAGGCCTGCGCACCGCGATGAAGAGTGGCCCCCACTCACCGCAACTGGAGAAAGCCCTCGCACAGAAACGAAGACCCAACACAGCCAAAAATAAATAAATAAATAAATAAATTTAAAAACCAAGCTCGTGGACTTCCCTGGTGGCACAGTGGTTAAGAATCCGCCTGCCAATGCAGGGGACACGGGTTTGATCCCTGGTCCGGGAAGATCCCACATGCTGCGGAGCAACTAAGCCCGTGAACCACAACTTTTGAGCCTGTGCTCTAGAGACCGTGCGCCACAACTACTGAGCCTACGTGCCACAACTACTGAAGCCTGCGCGCCTAGAGCCCGTACTCCGCAACAAGAGAAGCCACCGCAATGAGAAGCCCGCGCACCGCAACTAAGAGTAGCCCCCGCTCGCCACAACTAGAGAAAGCCCGCGCGCAGCAACAAAGACCCAACCCAGCCAAAAATAAATAAATAAATTTATTTTAAAAAAAACCAAGCTCGTGGTTTGCCATGATTTTCCCTGTGAACAGGAGGCTAAGCTCACCCGGCAGTAGCCCTGAGGAACTTGGGGGAGGGTATCCCCATTTTCACCCCCTGAAGGCAAACCCCAGGCCTGGCTAGAGGGAAGCACCTGTGCCTGGCGTGTCACCCCCTGACCCCTGCAGCACGTGAGGTCACAGTGCCCAGCCTCGGAGGCCCGCCATACATGCCCAGCCTGACTGCGAGTGCTCCTGGGACGTGTCCTGCCCAAGGTGGGCTGGGGGCTGCCCGGGGAAGGTACCCGCTGCTGAAGAGCACAGCTGACCTGGCTGACTTAAACAGTGCGGGCAGAGCAACTTGCCAGGAAGACCCCATGAACGAGCAGACACTTCCAGTTTCCCCAAGGGAAGCGAATATCCAACCCTTCCCCTTCCCAACTTGCGCATATATCTAGGCAAGGTCCCTGAGAAGGCTTGAAAATGCAATGCCTCACCCCGACCCCAGAGTCAGCACACGCACTGAATTCAGGTGTAGCTCACTGATACCAACTCTTTCCTAAGACTGGGATATGGGGGGAGGGAGGAGACAGCCACTCGAAGGGAAAAAAAAAATCAACCGCCTAAAGGTAGGAAATGAGAAATAGGTAAGTAGTTGCAGGTTAGTGCAAAGTGATGTTCTGAAAAGCATGTATCCAACAGCGCGGGATTCCATTCCTGCTTCCCCACCTACTAGCTGTGGGTCTTGCACAAGTCCATCCACCTTTCTGGGCCTGAGTCCTCATCTCTAGGATGGGGGGTAATGGTACCAGGACAGCTACTGGCGGACTTCTGTGGGCCCGCCGAGTGCGGAGCCCACAACTGCCCTGCTAGCCTCCGTCTTCCTCTCACTGGTTCTCAGCCTCATTGTAACAAACGTGAGCTCGCGAGGGGACACAGGGTCCTCGGAGACCATCACACAGAGGTCCCAGCTCCAGGGTGCCGTCCCAGGGACACAGCAGAAGCCGGGCTCACTCTCAGAGCCCACGGGCTCCTGTCTGACTGGGCTCCTTAGTTCAGGAAAAGTGAGGGCCTGGAACTGAGGGGTCTGCTTTCCTCTCCCTGCTGCCGGTCCCTTCCCAGCCCCCCACCTGGCCAACCTGGCCAGCTCTAGGGAGACTCAGCCACTTCACCTCTGCCTCCTGGGAGGAGGAGTCCGGGGCTGAGGCTGTCTCTCTCTGCTCCCCTCTCCAGCCATGGGAAAGCAAGGTCCTCTGTACTCCTGCCCGATGCCCGCTGGGTCTGAGTAAGGCACAGCTCTCCGGGCCGCCGGGGCCGGGGGGCTCTTCCTTCTCCTGGGCTCTGCCTCAAGCCCCCGGACTGGGGGGAAAGAAGACGTTTCCAGGCTGCTGGTGGCTTTTCGCTCACCTGCTGGCCGTGCCACGGAGCGGGGCATCACTTGGCTGGTGGGCTGCGGAAGGCTCAGAGCGAGGCGGGGGGGGGGGGGGGGGGGGATGTCTCAGCCTGCGGCAGCCAACCCTCTCCCGCCTCCGGCAGCTGAGCAACGCCTCTGGTCAGCCTGGGGGCGTGGGGGGGGGCGGCGGTGGGATGCTCCAGACCCAGGGGACTCAGGACAGGCCTGGAAGGAGCCGAGGAGCCCGGGAGAGAGGCAGCCGGGTGGGCAGCCCGCAGCATCTCGGGGCAGCCGGGCGGCCGAGTCGTCAGCCCCGCAGGCGCGCGGCGCTGCCCGGGGGCCACAGGTAACAGGGTGCCGGGCTCCCGCTCCAGGCCCCGCCGCCCCGGGCCGTTACCTTCCACTTTGGTGAGGGTCAGGACCGGACTGTTGCAGGCGCTGAGCGGGGCCACCCGGGCCGAGTGCTTCTTCATGATGAGCCTTCCGCCTGCAGGAGCGCCGCCGCCGATCGCCTACATGCTGGGGCCGGCTGGAGCGCGCCTCGCGGGCCCGGGGGCCTCCTCCGGGGAGGAGCGCGAGCGGCTGGCCGCCCCGGCCCTGCCTTCCCGGGCTGCCGTCTCCGCGCGGGGCTCACTGCGGCGGCCGCCCCGCGGAGCGCATCTTCTCCGGCCGCGCAGCCACTCCGCACCCGCGAGCACAGCCTCCCGCTCCGAGGTTGCCGCAAACTCCAACGTCACGTACAAGTGCGCTCCCCGATCCCACCCCGCGGGCTCACCTGCTCCGCCCCCGCCCCGGGCCGCCCAGCCCCGCAGCCCGGCTTCCTCCCTCGGAGCCCGGCCCCGGGTGCAGCCTCCGGTCCGGGCAGCGGGCCGGCCCGCAGCTCCACAGCCGCCCCTGCCCTTTCCTGGGACCATCGCAGGGGAGGGAGGCCCTGCAAACTTAGCCTCGGCGCTTCACAAGTTTAAACGGGGAGTTGTTCGACTTCGGACGGAGAGTTGCCTCCTCCCTGCGCAAATTCCTGAATTATTGGTTTACGGGAAGACTCAGAAAAGAGCGAAGCTTCCCGCGGCTGGCATTAACTTCTTTGAATGAGTCTAGGGCACATTTTCTGCCTGACCCCGGTGGACAGCTCTTTTTTCTTTTGGAGACGATGCCAAGTCCAGAGAAGCAGGGCAGCCACAAGAAAACCAAGGCTTGAGATTTCTGCCCCTGCCCCAGTCCGGAGAGGCCAAACTCCCTGGGAAGCGGGGAAAGCTTCATTTCCGCCCAGATCCCAGGTTCGTGCTGCAGCTTTTGCCTCTGCAGGCACTGGTCTCACTGCTCCCACTCAGACCCACCTGTAAGCCACTGACCAATGATGCTTGATAAAAAGCAATGACATACCTCTTGCATCACTAGCTGGGCGATCCCTGAGTGACTCCCTGGTACCCAGGGCGTTTATCCCATGATAATGCACCATCAAAAACACCCTGCCATCATCTCTGCAGGTAGGATGCACAGGACTTGTGTGGCCCCCAAACTCCCAAGGGTTTTATGGGCATCACATTCACGCATGCGCAGCCATCAGTTATCCGTTTTGGTCTCAGTCTCCACTGGGAATCTGAAGGCTCCGTAGTGACTCAAGGTGGGTTTCGTTGTTATTGTTAAGTCCTTACCCAGAGTTTCGGAACCCCCCCCCACCCACTCTACCTGGTTTCCTGTCTCAAAGTTGATGGTCTACTCTGTGACGGCATCCTCAGCACCCATAAGGGTAACTCAGTGGCATGGCAGAGGCGGAGAATGACCTCAGAGCTACAGGGTTTCCCTAGCCTGGCACCTACCAGCTGTCTCTGGTGACATCCACCTGCATGCTCCCAGGTCTGTGGTAGAAGTGGTTCCTACAAGCTGCTCTTGTAGGGTTCTTGTTATCACCTGCCCTCTTGAACAGCCGTGATGAATAGAATGGCTCCTGGGTCTCCAAAAAGCCAGGGCTTCCCAGGGTTGCTGCCTCATCATTATAGCCAAGGAAAGGTTTTTAAGGTCTCCTCAGAGCCCTCTAGTGGTGGCCTCCACACTGTGCGCCTCTCACAGGGAGCTTGTCCCCAGATCCCGAGATGACATTACAGTAAGTCACTAAGCCATTCCCTTCCTCGTAAATATTAAGCACAAATAAGCTTAAAGCAAAAAAAACCAAAAACAAACAAACAAAAAAACAAACCTCTTCTATAATATTCTTATGTGTTATTTCATCAAGTTCATCAATCAACATTTACTACATACACAGTAACTAAAATAAGTATCACATCATAACAGTACCCATTTTTTGAGCACTATGTATCAAGTACTGTGCTAAGAGTTTTACATAAATCATTTCATCTTCTACTCACAAAAGCTCTGTAAAAATCATTGTTACCTTGTTTTACAGATGTGGAAACTGAGGCTAGGAGAGGTTAACTAAAATGTCCCAGGTCAACAGGCTGAGCAGGAATTTAAATCCAAGTCTGAACGAATCAAAAGCCTGCACTTACCACTGCTCTGCTATTCTCTTACATTATAAATGTAAAATGCAAAAATTCCACGTAACTATTCCAACTGAGGTGGGAGACACAAGTAATCCATAATCCATTTCCATTCATTTGAATGTGGTTTTGGAAAAGTTCATCATGCTCACGCTTGTCTGAACTGTCCACACTCATTCTACTGCACAGGTCACAACCAAACTGTCCAATAAATATCTGTCTGATTGTTTTTTAGGTATCTACTTTCTATTTATCGCAATGTTATGTACAAGCCAAATAGGTAATTAAATATTATCAATATTAAATACCCCTGTCATTAATTTCACTCATTAACTGTTACCTAAACCTTTTTTCCCCCTGCAGGATACCCCAGGACCTTATGATACCTGAGAGGTCATCACCTCTTCATGGCTGTCAATTTCTGCTTACCAAAGAGGCGGTACCAACTCTCAATTTCCTCCCCTTAATTTTAAGTACTCAGTGCTGTTCTTTTTTTCTATATTCAACTCGATCAGCCTTGGGTGCTCCCTCAAGTTGTGTTCCAAACAAACAAACAAAAAAAGTACTCTCCCTCCTGAAATAAAAAACAAACTTCCTCCACTCCATTTTAAATCAGGAGTCCCTGCTGATTTCCATACGAGTACTGATACCCCTCAGCATACATCTTTTTTGGGAGTAGGTGTGATGCGGAGGCATATTTAAAAACTTACATCCATAAAGTTATTCTAGAAAGTTAACTGTGTACTGGTGCATGAGTACACACTAGTATTTTGAGAATTCCAACAATTTAAAACTCTATGCTGGAGTTAGGCTATAATGATCTAACTCAGGGATATCTAGAAAATCACCAAGTTCCCCACTTAACACCTGAATCTCAAATTACCAAAAAAAAAAAAAAAAAAAGGTGCTAATAATTCTTTCAACAAAGAGAGAGACATGATCCCTGAAATATCAATGGAAACAACTTTGTATAAGTAATATCCAGGCCAGAGGATGGAGCATTTGACCTCTGACCTCCATTTCTCTTTGGAGGGTATGAGTGTGAGCTAATAACTGAAGGATATCACTGGGCATCCACCTGTCTTAAATTTAGTATTACAGGGATTTATCTGAAAGGAGATCTGGGGTGACTTTTCAGGTCATATTCATTACCAGATCTTCCTTGTCATCTTCTGAAAACGTATGGTACAGTGGTTCGCCCATCAAAGCCAAGCCTTTCCTTAGCTCTACAGGAGACAGCAGCTGTTCTGATAGAAGCCTGTTCTTTGTCACTAACCCCACTCCCTTGTTTGTTTTTCTCTTTTCATCAGTGCAGTTGAGGAGGGGGGATATTTAATGGCAGTTTGTGGCTGCCTGGTATGGTGTGCTCATAAAGACAAGATGGTCTTTGTGTCCTTAGTATTACAGCCCGATCACTGAAAGTTCACTGAATAGATACGAGGGTAACAAGGCTTGGATGCAGAACTTACATACCACAAGCCTGAGTGTTACACTCCCTGGCCTGCCCCCAACAGCGTCTCTACCGTCGCCCCACTTCCCACTTGCAAACCAGAGAGGAAGAAGTAAAAAGAGGGGGCCCAGAGAAGGAAGGAGGTGAAACAGCCAGTTTTTCCTACCACCAAGTGGCTCTATTTCAATTGCAACCCAGCGGTGGGCATCCACCCATGACCCTTTAGGAAGAAAAAGGCAGATAAGCCTGGGGTGAATCACCAGGAAGGGGTTGCTATGCAGGGCCTGGCTGATTCCTCAAATTCTGGACGCTCACCATGCTTCCTCCTGGCACTGGGCTCCCAGCTCTGGGCTTACACTCAGGCTCCAGCCTCCCTAAGTAACTCGTGTTGCCCAAATAACCTGTTCTGCCTTCCTGAGCAGACTCGTACTTCTGCCATCCATGGGGGTCACTGGCCTATTCTTTCCTCTGTGCTGGTATATGAATACCTAGAGTCCAACTGTACTATTCCAAGAAGGCATCCAATCTCTTTGGTGGGGTTAAGTGGTACTTATGATTCTCTTGAGGCCAAGACAGCATGGAAAATGTCTTGAACAACAGCCAAGAGCTTGAGTTTGAACTCCAGCCTTGCCAATTGGAGTGGCCAACCTTGAGTGGTCACTCAGCCTATTTTGGCCTCAGTTTCCTAATTTGGGCCCGAGAGGGTTTTCAAACTGTGTTTCCTGGTCTCTATGCAAAGCAATTCTACTTTTGCCTGTCGGGGTTCCATGTTAGATTTGGTTTATAAAAATGTTGTCACTGTAAAAAGAAAGTTCTGAAAACCATTGACTCTATAGTTTCCAAGATCCTGTTTGGCTTTAAAATTTGGGGTGTGTGAAATTATCTTCTTAGATAAGACAATTGTCACTGCCTCCAAAGATCTTAAAAGGATCTTATTCTTTGTGAATATCTCCACTTAGTTAAGTAGACTCTTGCTTTAAGTGGTTTTCTCACTTTCTGGACAAAGCTAGAAACACATTCACATTTGTCAAAATTCATAAAGTTGTATAGTAAAAAGGATGAATTTTACTGTTTGTAAATTATATATCATTTTTAAAATTGGGAAAATATGTTTTACATATACAAACATATATATAACTGATTTCAATATTTAATAAAATATACCTTTTACCATGTTTTGGCTATTCTATTCTATTCTTTTTCTATTCATTTTGTTCTATTCTTTTGTGTTCTTTCATTGCAAAAAAATTGCCAATTGTGATCAACTTAGTTGGTTTTATACCTTACTCATGGGTCATAATCCATGTGACTTGAAAAATATTGTTAACAATAATATTCTTTGTATGTGAAGATCTTTACTTAATCGGTTCAAAATAAATAATAAAAATTTAAAATCCAGCTAAGGTTTTCAACAGCCAGAAAGCAGACCACTTCAATTAATTCACTCTGAAATATTAACACTGTTTCATCGTCCTCCTACAGTATTAAGTAGTAAGAGTTATAAATTATTTTTGTGGTTACCACCATTTAAAAATAATCACTTAAAGTAGTTCCAGGAACCAGAAATGGACTTTTACCCAAATAAGTCAGTCTGCAGCATTCAGGAGCTTTCAGAGTGGAGCAAACATTGGTATTTCCAACAGGAGAGAAAGTCTAATGATGAAAAGAAATTAACTCTCATGCACTGGGCAGCTCATTGCCCTGATCTGGCAGGAATAATTGATAACCTTTTTCCATAACTTCAAGTGCAAGTGCAGGAAACAAGAGGGTGGCCTTCCCCATCTTCACATCTCCCTTCTCTTCTTCAGCAATGTGTATGACCAGGATAAACTCAGACTCATTGTGGTTCCATAGGATTTCTCCTCTTTCTCTAAGGAGGAATGTCAAGGTTGGATAACTCCAGGCAGGACATCAAGAGGCCGGATCACTGGATGTCACCAGTGGGCTTCCAGACACATCCTGTTCAGGCACCTCCAAGCCTGCCCCATGGTGACTAGACAACAGCTGGCCCTGTGGTCATGCCGGGCCCAGAGCTGGGATCATGATGAACGATGGGGGAGGAACAGGATGTCCGGTCGTTTCCTTTGTGGATCCTAGGCTGTCCTGTGCTCAGGGAGAGCAGCACAGCTCAGGGCGCTCCTAGGTGGACGCCTGGATTAGCCTGGGGCTCCCTCTCCTGGGACTTCAGAGACCTAGCTAGGTGCCAACACAGTTGAAGGGTGTAGAGGGACCACACAGTGTCTGGTCCCCGGTAGGTACTCAAGAAACGATTGTTCTCTTCCACCTTGGGAAATGGACATGCCAGCTGCCACGAACTCCTTCCAACACCCTCAGTCAGTACAGAAAGGGGCACTGCTTACAAATGGTTTCATTAGGGCAAGTTGTTCCATCTCTCCAGGCTCAGCCATTTCATCCTTAAAATGGAGATAATAATAGTAGATACCTTATGGTGTTGTTGTGAAGAGTGAAGGAATTGATACCATGGTAAGTGATTACAATAGTATGTGGCGGATGGCAAGCACTCAGAACACATCAGGCACTATTTTCAGTCTCTCCCGCTAGGTTCTTTAATGGGGAGGGGCCATCTCTGTTTTGTTGTATCTCCAGGGCCGAACACAGTGTATGGCTTATGTAGTAAGTGCTCAAAGCAGGAAGGAAGGCAGGAAGGAAACAAGAGAGAAAGGAAGGGAGGGAGGGATGGAGGAAGGAGGGAAGGAAGGAAAGATGGGAGGGAGGAAGGAAGGAAGGCAGGAAGGAAAAAAGGGAGAGAGGGAGGGAAGGAGGAGGGAGGAGAGAGGGAAGAAGGGACGAGGGAGGGATGGAGGAGGGAGGGAGGGAGGGGGAAATTCACAGGACCCAGAGTTCAGAGTCTTCTAGAATTGTCGGCTTCACCCTCCTCCAGGACTGTGCCTTCTGCCCGCGTGGTACCAGGGGTGACTAACCGCGCTGGCTGATTCCCCTGTGCCCAGGGCTCTCTGGCCCTCACTGGCTTCATCTCAGAGCAAGTGCTTTAGAGACCGGGACAGTGGACTCCAGGTGAGGAACCAGATCCGATGGCATTTAGCTCAGAAATAGCTGCCTGCCGTGTTCCGGATGATTCATCAACCACAGCTGGCCTCCTGTCCGGCCCCTCTGCGGGGTGGGAACGAGGATACTGACCTACATCACATCCCTGTCAACCGCCGGGGCAGACTCCCTTGGCTGGTGTTTGTTTCCAAGGGTGACACAAAGGGACTGGCCTTCTGACTCAGCTTGAAAAGAGGAAAGATGTATGGGTTTGGGAAGGAGCCACTCCACTCTTGAGTTACTAAGCGCAGGGCAGGTCACACCCACAGGCAAGGATGCCGTTCCACGAGGACCATTCAAGCTGGGCGGACAGAAGTTCAGAAGTTCTGATTTCTGAGATGGGGGCCTGCTCTGACTCAGAACGCCATTTGCATTTGTCCGAGACAGTGATCACCTCTGCCATGCCCTACAGTTACTTGTATACTCTTTTCAGCTTCCTGCTGGGCTGTAAACCCTGTGAGGCAGGGACCTTGCCCACGAACAGGGCCTACGTAAGCATCATGGAGGGAAGGAATGAAAAATCACCAGGGCAGAAAGAGCTGGAACTTGCCAGTGGTGGAGACAGACAGGAAGCTGACTCCAGAGAAGGAGATTCAGCCAGATTGCAAGAGGCAGGTTCTGTCAGCATGGGTGTCCTGAAGCAGCCCCTGCAGGAATCAGGGAAGTCCTGCCCCTTCGTCCAAGGAGCTCCAGGCAGCACAGCTTCCTGTGTGCTCTTCACGCCACCGCTGACCCCCGCTGGCTTCTCTCCTCTCCTGAGGACCTGGCTCTCCCCCTCGGTTCCTCGTTTAGGCTGGTGGGTCCAGGAAACAGCTCAGGCCCCCTGGATCCTGGCCCCTCCATACATCCTAGAAGTACCAGAAGCCTCCAAAGATCATGGAGTCTGTGTTTCCCTAGAAGGCTGGTGCAAGGGGGTGGTCGCTGAGCATCACACACAGGAGCCTGAGAGCAACCCAACACACCCGCTGCTCGCCTCCCCACGTCTTCCCAGTGCCAGCAGCTGCTACACGCCCCCCACCTGCCCCTTCCTCTACCCCCCGGCTCCAGGCCCACCATCCTCCTTGCCAAGCAAACCGTCCTGGGAAGTGTCTTCTGTTGACCTGACCCTGGAATTCCTGTGCCTAAAATCCTCCTCCTTGCTAGACTGGTTTCCCTGAAGTCCTGGTCTGGCTCTTTTTTTCCCTGAGGACAAACTTTCCTCTGGCTATTGGTGCCCTCTGCTTCCACCCAAAGAACAAAGCACATTGCTCCCAGCAGAAGGTTTCACTCTTGGCCAAGCTGCTGTCTTCAGAAGCCCTCAGGCCCTGCCCTGGCTTCTGGCTGTTTTCTGCCACCTCAGACTCTGGTTGCAGAGAGAGGGGGGCCCTGGTGGAGGCCAGGAAAGCCAGGTTCTTGGCGGGGGAGGTACCGGAGTGTGGCTCTAGCATTCCTGCTCTCTGCAACTCACGCTTACCAATCACTTCGCTGAAAGGCTTCAATGAAGCGCATATTCTGTTCCTGGGGGTGTGCTCCCTGCTCGGTGACAATGAAGGTGAGGTCTGACCAGTGACACCCCACGCATGACATGCTGAGGCCACACCTCAGAGCACAGCTGACCGAGTCTAGTGAAACTCTGTGAGCTCCCTGCGTGAAAGTGACAACTGTGCTTGTCAGAGATGATTACCAAATGATCCACTGGCCCAAAAGTATAAAGTGCTCCAAAGAAACAATTGTGTCTTCCCCAAAAGCACTGAGAATGGCCCTTTTCTCCCTTGTTTTGCATAAGATATCTATTGACCTGTACTGGGCATATGGGGGCCTGGTTGCAGTGGTCACCAGAAGACATGCAGGTGCAGGACAAAGGGAGAAAGATGTTCCACAATTTAATCAGATACAAGGAACACACCTCTTTTTTTTTTTTTTTTTTGCAAAAGCAAACAAACCAAAATCCTGCTTAAGGCCAAGTCTGTTCTTTGCTTGGGGGCTGAAAGAGAAGGTCCCACCAATTTTGGACAAAAGCAAGACGAGGCCAGAGGTCTGGAGGTTACATCCTGCTCCTGACTGAGGCAGTTAGTTACGTCTTCCCACCCAAATGATTGGCTGATGTAGAACAAGGGGACAAGCCCCAAGGTTTCCCTAAAGCTCTACTGGGATTTGGAGGGTTAAATGCATGCATGATTGTTCCTAAAATTATCTTGCTGGTATTAGAGTATTTCTGTCTTGTGGATTCCAGAACTATGTTCCAATGAATAACTCCTGGTCACTTTGACAAAGGTGAGCTTCTCAGTGCTTCAAGGGCACATCTGAGGCAATGGATTAGGGACCGGCCCAGAGCACTCGTTGGTGAGACCACTAGGCTTGGTTTAAGGTTCGCCATAGCACGTCAACACAAGTATGATTTTCTAGCCAATGGGAACGTTTTGAAATTATCTAGACAAAATTTGTTCTTGGATTTTTGTCAGTCCCCACTTTGCTTTTAAGATGATTGTCTTTGGAAGTTTCGTGTACTTTGGAAGTTTCGATGGGAGCAAAAATATACTCTTTCTGAAAGTTGGCAGAATCTATTGAAATTCCTACAAAATAAAAGTTTTTACAGCTTATTACCCACTATTTCCATTTTTAGGAATTTCCCCCAAGAAATCATCTGATGTGAATAGAGATATATTACAAAGATGTTCATCCAAGTTTTCTTCTTAATAAGTAAAAAGTTGGAAACAACCTAAATGTTCAACCACAGGGAAATGGGAAATAAAGTATGGTGTACTTACACAAAAGAGTTTAACACAGCTGATGAAACAAGTTGTTCAATAACACAGGGAAAGTTCTAGAGAAAAAACAAACTACACATTTTATCCAATGTGATCTTTACATACACTACATAGTTCCTTCATCTGTAGACCATGTCATTCATATATATATATATAATAATATATATGTTATATATATAACATGTTATACATATAATATATATATGATTATATATATTCAGGAAAAAACTAAATAGGCTACCACTTTTTCCCCATTCTTTTCTAACCACCACAAATAAAAACAGTGATTCATTCACTTTCTCCGTGACACTTCTCTAAAGGAGAAGGTTGTTCAGTAGAGGACGGGATTGAGACCAATCTTGATGCTTAAGAATAGTTTAAAGGGTCTAAAAATGTGTCTCTTGTAAACATACAAACGTTAATAATAACAGGAAAAGTCTTCATGTACAGGAGTGCATAAAATAATGGTGTGGTTGGTTTTTCTTTTAAAATATTTAGACAATTTCTATTCTTTTTTTATAGAAAATCTTTTTACATCCGTGCTTTTAAAGCCATTGTTCCTCTGTCTTTGCAGAAGTGTCTATTATAATATCAAAAATAAACATACAGTTCTGTTCTCTGTATTTTAAATATTTTGCTTTCTCACATCCTTTTTATATCCTTGCTGTATAAATTTTCAGAACATGCTAGTAATGAGCAAAGAGAAGGCAGGAATGAGAAAGGTGCTTTAATAACAGCATTGACTTCTTCCTGCAGGAGGGAAGGAATGCAGACCTTGAAAGCTCTTGAGTTGGTGAGAGGCACTGGTGCCCCTCCTACCTGGGTGGAGATCTCCTGGGCTCAGCAATGACCAGTTGCCTTGACCTGACTGCTTCTGCCTTTGCGCCAGTCTCAGTGAAATCTTTCCCTGTCCTCTGTCTCCTTCATCTTTTCATTCCTGCTTCAATGTAGCTTTAGATTTTGCCCTTGAGTGTACATGAGTGAAAAGGCTAATGGGTCAGCATCTGTCTTAGACAGGAGGATGGCCATCGCCTTGCATCCTGGCTGGGCTCCTTGCTGCCCCATCACCTCAGTTTCAGGGCACGGGGTAGAAATTATTATAAGACATTATTTTATTAATGGATTTGTGTATACCCATTACATATTGTTTATTAATACAAATACTTCTCAGCTTGGATTTATTTGGTCTGATCCATTCTCTCTACTTCCTGAAAGCTCAAATGTACAAAGTGTGACACAATTCACTCTCCCCTCCTTCTCTCAAGCTTGATTTCTTTCCTTGATGCTGTCTAAAACATGCCCCTTTCCATCTCCACCTCACCCCTCCTTTAAGCCCATTCTTCTTGTAAAACTATAAAAATGGAAACAAAAAACCAGACCATCAAAAGGAAACCATCATGCAAAACTATAATCCAAAAAGATACGTGCACCCCAATGTTCATAGCAGCAGTATTCACAATAGCCAAGACATGGAAACAACCTAAATGTCCATCAAAAGATGAATGGATAAAGAAGATATGGTACATGTATACAATGGAATACTACTCAGCCATAAAAAAGAATGAAATAATGCCATTTGCAGCAACATGGATGGGCCTAGAAATTATCACACTAAGTGAAGCAAGTCAGAAAGAGAAAGTCAAATGCCATATGATATCACTTATATGTGGAATCTAAAATAGGACACAAATGAACTCATCTACAAAACAGACTCACAGACATAGAGAACAGACCTGTGGTTGCCAAGGGGGAGGGGGGTGGGGGAGGGATGGAGTGGGAGTTTTGGATTAGCAGATGCACGCTATTATTCTCTATAGAATGGATAAACAACAAGGTCCTACCGTACAGCACAGGGAACTGTATTCAATATCCTGTGAGAAACCATAATGGAAAAGAATATGAAAAAGAATATATATATATATATATATATATATATATATAGCTGAATCACTTTGCTGGATACCTGACACTAACACAACATTGTAAATCAACTATACTTCAATAAAAAAACTTTTTTTTAATTAAAAAAAATAAATAATTTAAAAAGGAAACTGTCATGGACACTTGCATTCAAGTCTTGAATTCCCTGCTTTTGGCGGTGAGAACCAAGCCTGGTACAGCTCCGTGAGGGGCCCAACTTATGGGAAACATGAGAGCAACTTATTGATTTTTGTTTTAACCTTGACTGCTTATTTAAAGTGAGCTGGCATCAAACGCTCTATTGATAGCAGTATTCTAATTTGGGATGAGTAGCAGCCTAAAACATCTAAGACATGATGACTATGCTTGAAAATCCGTCCCCGGCAGTGGCATTCTCAGAATTTAAGGCACACTTCACCCGTGGCCCTGGAAGCATTATTTGGTTCATTCATGAGATGGGAAAAATAAACCACAGAGGGTTCAATCCAACTATCCTTGGAGCTAATTGAAGATAACAAACAAAAAAAACCAAAACCAAAACCAAAAAGATAACTTAAGGTGTTAGCCTAAACTGGAATAAAAAAGTCACTTTCATTGCAAAGTATTTATCCACAACCCTGCCCAGAAATGATATAGGTAAACATAATTTGTCTCCACCCAGATACATATTTATAGGAAACCTCTCTATGAATCTGAATGGTCGTGACAGAATCAAGCTGGGATTTGGAAAGCATGTGCCTAATCCGATTCACAGCTGGGGCCTCTTTTGGATTTTTGGCAAAAGTTCAGTCCTGCTTGGGCTTTGGGTATGGCTTACAGATGACACCCTGTGCCCAGTGCAAGTGGTTAAGAGCACGGACCTTCTGAGGTAGAAAGGGTTTTGGAAATCATCTAGTGCATCACTCTTAATTTGGGCCAGGAAGGAACAGAACTAACAGGAATGCAGAGAAACAAAAGACTATGGCTATTCTGGGAACACTAAATAGAGGCAACCTAAATATACCTCCAGAAGTGCACAAGGGCCAAAATGAGGAGGTCTGTCTTGCAGCTGCTGCTGCTAGGAAGCTGAGAGTATTTTAGATCGATGGGACCCACCTGCATTTCAGAGACTCTTCTGGAGGTAAAATAAAGACGTTATTCTTCCTTGGACTTCAATTTTAAACTTTGGACGAGATTCAGGAAAATTCTAATGCCTTTAAAGTGACTCGTTTTTAGGAAAGGAAGTTGTGCCTCTAGGAAAAAAAAAATTCAATCTTAAGAAAAAAAAGACAATATGAGTGCTTCCTAGCTCCACACGGAAGTTCTCTGGGAGACGGGGGTTTCACAAGGTGAAATTAGGTGAATTAGAGCATCTGGTTTTGTCAGAAAGGAAGACATAGGAAAAATAGCAAACTCATATGCTTCTCACCATCAAGAAACTGAAAAGATAACAAATAGAATGGGAGAAAATATTCCCAGACCACATATCTGATTAGGGATTTTTATCCAAAATATATAAAGAACTCTGATGACTCAATAATAAAAAGACAACTCAATTTAAAAATAGGTAAAGGTGATTTAAAAATGGGCCAAATACCTCACCAATGGATACCTCACCAAAGAAGATGTACAGATGGCAAATAAGCAGATGAAGAGATGCTCCATATCATATGTCATCAGGGAAGTACAAATTAAGACATCGATGAAATACCCTTATACATCCATTAGAATGGCCAAAATCTGAAACACTGACAACACCAAATACTGGCGAGGATGAGGAGCAACAGAAACTCTGATATATTGTTGGTGGAAGTGCAAAATGGTACAACCACTTTGGGAGACAGTTTGGCAGTTTCTTTCAAAACGGAACCTACTCTTACCATATGACCTGGCCATCGTGCTCCTTGGTATTTACTGAAAGAAGCTGAAAACTTATGCCCACACAAAAACCTGCACACGGATGTTTACAGCAGCTACGTTCATAATTGCCAAAACCTGGAACCAACCAAGATGTCCTTCAGTAGGTGAATGGGTCAATAAACTGGTCTATCCAGACAATGGAATATTACTAAGTGAAAGAATCTGATGTGAAAAGGCTATACATTATAGGATTCCAACAATATGATATTATGGAAAAGGCAAAACTATGGAGACAGTAAAAAGATCAGTGGTTGCCAGAGAGGGGGTGTGGTAGAAGGGGGGCAAAATGAATATGCAGAATACAGAGGAATTTTAGGGCAGTGAAAATACCCTGTATGATCTTATAATGATGGAGAGATGTCCTTACCCATTTGTCCAGCACCAAGAGCGAACCCTAAGGCAAACTATGGACTTTGAGTGATTATGATGTGTCAGTGTATGTTCATTCTTGGTAAAACATGTACCACTTTGGTAAGTGATGTTGATAATGGAGGCTATTTATGTGTCAGGGTCGGGGGTGTGTGAGAAATCTGTGTACCTTTCTCTCAATTCTGTTATAAACCTGAAACTGCTCCAAAACAATTCAATCTTTAAAAAATGAAAAAGAAAGAAGGGCAGAAGATCTGAATATCCATTTCTCCAAAAAAGATATACAAATGGCCAACGAACATACATGAAAAGATGCACAACATCAACAGACCTCAGGGAAATGCAAATCAAAACCACAAGGAGATATGACTTCACACCCATTCGGATGGCGAGAACCAAAAAGTCAGACAATAACAAGGGTTGGAGAGGATGTGGAGGAATTGAGAGGAAAACCTCATACACTCTGGTAGAATTGTAAAATGTGCAGACACTTTTAGAAAACAATCAGTCAGTTCCTCAAAAGGTTCAACATAGAGTTATTATTATTACCCAGAAATCCCACCTCTAGGTATGTACCCAAGAGAATGAAAACACGTGTCCATACAATGACATGTACATGCATGTTCATAGCGACATTGTTCATAACAGCCCCACATGGAAACATCCTAAATGGCCATCAACTGATGAACTGAATACAGAAAACTTGGGTGTATCCACAGAAAGGAATAGTATTCAACCGTAAAAAGGAATGAAGCGCTGATACATTCTATAACATCAATAAGCCTGAAAACATCATGCTAGGTAAAAGACTACATCTTGTATGATCCCATTTATATGAAATGTCCAGAACAAGCAAATTTATAGAGACAAAAAGTAGACTAGTGGTTCCTAGGGGGCTGGGGTGGGGGGAGAATTGGGGGGACTGCTAATGGGTAAGAAGTTTCTTTTGGGGGTGATAAAAATGTTCTAAAATTAAAGGTGGTGATGGTTACATAATTCTGTGAATATACTAAAAATCACTGAATTGCACACTTTAGGTGAATTGTGTGGTTTGTGAGTTACATCTCAATAAAACTTACTGAAAAAACTTAAAATCTTTAAAACTGCTTCTTCAAATCTAATATAAAAGTTTATTCTGAACTATAGTCACACATATCTATTGGTATCTATTATTAAATAGTAAGGTTTTTTCACAAAAATATCAATCGTAGTTTACTGTGTTTGGTGGCATTGCGAGGTGACGTTGAAAATCATTTCTCTTGTTCCATTTTTTGGGACTGATTTTTCTTAAGCAAATATGTACTAAAAATGTTGTCATAAAAACAAACAAAAGATTGGTCAGGTTTTAAAACTGGCTACATACAGTCTTCAGACCAAATGTTCAATATATCTACTCACTACCCGTATACTCCTTAGGCCTTTGACATTCTTTGTTTTTTTAAAATATTTTTTTAGTTTAATTAATTAATCAATTTGGCTGCACTGTGGCTTAGTTGCGGCACACGAGATCTTCATTTTGGCATGCAGGATCTTTTTTTAGTTGCGGCATGTGAACTCTTGGTTGCGGCATGCGTGCAGGATCTAGTTCCCCAACCAGGGATTGAACCTGGGTCCCCTGCATTGGGAGAGCGGAGCCTTACCCACTGGACCACCAGGGAAGTCCCAGGCCTTTGACATCGTTAAGCGTTTGTCCTCAGAGCCCATTAAATCACTAGAGATGATTATAATCCGTACCTAAATATTTCACCTCCTGCCTCTGTGAAGCGGGCCGGCCCCTATCTTCCTGGCATGGTGGTGGGGAGGACTGAGTGGGACCCTGCATCAATCAGAACTGCCCAGCAGTGCAGCAATGTGGCCTGGAGCCAACCACTTCATCCACTCATTGGCTGGGCAAGGTCGCCAGGTGCTGGCCTGGTTCCCCATGTGACTCTTTCAACTCTGTCCCTCAGCAAAGTACAAGCCGCCCACATCATGGGTGTCAAGGGTGCTTACAAATGGCCCAAAAATGCAAGAGTTAAGTCTAGGAATGCCAAGGGCTGCTGTAGATTTCCAACAAAAGTTCTCTCGTCAGTGCTTATCCCAGACTTAATTTTTCCCCTTTTCTATGTATGTTTTCCCTAAATGCCAAAATAGGGAAAATAATGCCAAAAAATAGGGACTCATTCTTCCCTTTTTTCTACAGTCCATGATTTTCTACAGTATAATTACTTTTTTTTCTTTCTAGGAAATCAGAATATCTACCCCCTTCACAAAGGCAATCAAACTAGGCTGGACACGTGCCTTCTACCAACCAAGCAGGAGGCTTCCCAAGGGAACTAGTTTATCAAAGCCACTCGGGACAAGGTTATACTGACCAAGCATAGAGAAAACACCTTACAGTGAGTCTTGTATGTTTCTCTTTTTCAAAATCCTTGAAGGCCACACACAGTCCAATCCAGATGATTTACTCTATATCCTGGGAAGTGCTAAACCAGCTCTCCAAAAATAAAAGCCCTGATGTGCAGCATTTGCCAACTGCCCTGATGTAAATACTGATGATACGGTCCATTTCAGGCTATCAATATGATGTCACTGAACTTGAAACTGGGAGATGTGTACAATTGCCTCTTGTGAACTGGCATAAGCCCGCTTCAGCATACCACTAGGTGTATTTAAGAACACATGAAGGATAATAAAATTTTAGGCCACCCAGGTCAGTGATTACAGCACCACGGTCTGAGTACGTATCAGTAAGAGGGGTTAGTGAATCAACTAAAGCATACTTCTTCAATCTTAACTGCCCATTATGGTCCTCGGACTCTGAGGCTCACATGACCCCAGTTATCCATCACATTTTAACCCGCCCTGGGCTGGCTGGCTGCAACGGCGAAGACAGGGGAAGCCCAGTCCTTTGACAGCTATATCGAAACCCAGTCTATCGTAGCTTCAACGTTCTTTCCGATGTGGCTTTTCATTAAATTCTGCTGACTCTCACGAATATATTTTAAACTGTCTTGTCCCTCCTCTGTCTCCACTCTCATTCATTTTCCAAAGCGCCCTGGCCGGCACGGTTGCTGGTTTCTTAACTGGTCCCCTGGCATTGAGTCCTAGCCTCTCATGGCCGCTTGCTGTCACCAGAGGGGTCTTTCGGAAACGTTAAGCGCTCCAGGCTCGGATGATCCATCCCAACCATCACCCACCTGCCTTCTCCCTGCAGACATGCTCAGCTTCCCTGCGCACCTTTCCTTCCTGTCCGTTGCTTTCTACTCCTTTGAGCTCAGCTTCAGTGTCACTTCTACCAGGATGCCTCCGCTGGCCCTCAGCCCTCTGGTCCATGTCTCACACACACACTCGTGGTGGTCGGCCGCCTTCTGCAGCATCCGTCACCCTTTCCCCAAATAGGCCGCCATGCACGGATTCTTCGAGCCTCGGCTCTTCCTGATCTGAGTGAGCTCCGGGAGGGCAGGCGTCTGTCCAGCCTCATCTCTAGGGCTTGGATGATGCAGGGCACAGGGGGAGCTGCTCAGTCACTGGCATGAGGACAGATGTGAGGCGCTGAGAAAGGACTCTGAACTTGTCCACTTAACCCCCCTGATTGCTCTCCATCGTCTACAGCAGGAGTTTGCAACTCTGGCTGCTCACTGGATCCCGTGAAAATACAGATGCTCAGACTCCTATCTCGGACCAACCAAATCATCTCAGGGAGGGAGGGATGAGGCCTGCCTCGGCATCTGCATTCCTGAAGAGCATCCCAGGTGACCCTGCTGCAGAATGAGGACAGAGGACCACGCACCTAGAGGATAAACCCCTACAACACCTCAGCCCTCCCCAGACTCCACACCCACCTCTCACATCCCTGACTTCTAGAACCAGCTGTATGACCTTGGAGATGCCTTTCTTCCACCTCCACCGCCCTCTGGATGGAAAACTCCTCCTCCGCACTTTTGAAGACCCAGATCAGATGCTCTCTTCTCTGAGAAGCCCTTCCTGATGCTTCCAGGTAGAGCTGCTCTCTTGCATGCTTCCAGCAGCACTGTGTTGCACGTGCAGGTCCCAAAGTGTGTTCCTTGGAACTCTAGCTTCTAGGGGTGGGGACTACGGGAGACGTTAAGGGCTGCACAACACATACCCACCAACCCCCACCCCCCGCCAGAAGATCCACAGTGTACCTTAGCTTATTAAAGGCTCTGAGAAGATCTGCAATAAAAACAATGAACACAAAACAAAAACCCGCTGAAATTGATTTAACCCACTGTCTCTCACACTTATTTGATCACGGGCCCATTTTCCTCAGCCCAACACTTAGGAATATTCCTCAGGAGTTACTGTAATTATTTGTTTAAACATAGTTCTCTTCCGGACTGGTCTCTGAGCTCCTGGAAGACAGGGGTCATGTCTATTTAGCTTTCCATCTTTGCTACTTGGCAAACTTTGAGCATTAGCATGCGTTTCTTGAACAAATTGTTGAATACTTTGTTACCTCTCGTGACTTTTCTCTGAAAATCTCAACTCTCAGGATTTCCGGCATTTGCTTTTTCAAAATATTTGCTCAGAAGGGGGATGCTGAGTTTCTGCTCCGTTCCTACAAAGACCAACTCCACGGCAATTTAGAAACTGGAGTGTAATTCTTGCCTATTCCATCCAACTGTCATGAATGTTTTATTCTCTTATCCATCACAGTTTCCCGGGAACAGTTTCATCTTTTAAAAGAAATACATAATCCTGGTAATCAACAGGAAAATGAGCAAAACGCCTTCCCAGGAACTCATTTCTTACTTCAGCAAAAGATGTTACTCAATACATTAGAACACTGATTGAGGGCTCTTCTATTTCCTTTCTTTTTCCTTTGAAAGGAAAAGATATTTCCTTTCTTTTTCCTCTGAAATCGCTCAGCTGCCAGAGTTGATACTCACTAGGTTAACCATCTACTAAAAATCTCTCCAGTGCCTCTGGGGTGTGAGTTGGTATCCATGTGTCAATACATCTTCCTGTGTTTATATTTACAGTGTGTTACAGGTGAGGGGAAAAACCTGGAGGGCATTTCTAACAGCTCAATGCTAATGATGATCACGGTGTGTACAGGATATCAGAGAAGTAAATCTACCTTAATCTTGTTAAGAATAAAGAATGTGGGTGTCGTTCAGCTGCCTTGTGTTTTTCTGGTTGGTCTTTCATCACAACAGATGTGTTATTACTGCAAATACGCTCCCATTACAACCTGATGTTGGTTCTTTTAAAACTTCTGTTCTCTGGAATCAGTGATATTGAGTCAAGGTCAATGAAGGTTCGGAAGCATCTCTGCAGCTGCTCTTGAACAAGGACTGCAGTGTTGTCTGGGGGAGGCACGTGGCCTGATTTCACAGCCTGGAGTCTGCAGAGATGTCACCCTCCGCCCTGGGGTTCTTCATGGGCAAGAGAATGTCCTACATTTCTCCCTGCACCCACCTGCCAGCCTACACCAGGCTGTTGCTCATTCACTCCTTTGTTCCTTGATTCAATGAATGTTTACTGAGTACTTACTTGTCGACTGAAAAGAAATATGTACAACCTGAAAGTTGAGAGCTATGTCTTATTCAGCAGACGTTCTGTGGACTTGAGCCCGGGACACGGCATCTCAGAGAACTCTGGGAAACTGTTCGGAAGAGGCAAAGTGTGTGGGGGCAGGGAGCACCCAGGATACAGAGGAGTTTTTGCAACAAAGACCAAGTAGCAGAAACCTCAAAAGATTACTGTTAATAAAAGAAAACCAGATAGCTTAAGTTAAAGAATTTAGTGGTTTTAGTGCTTTTCTCTGTATGGGCAGATGCAAGAGTCTGGGTTCACTGAAATCACTCCTTTGATGGGCACCTCAGCTACCTGGGGCCAGCATCCTGTGCTTTCTCATCCTGAGTCCCCTCAGGGTGCGCCGTCAGGGGTGACTGCAGCAGCTGACTGCTAGATGGGGGAGCATCCTGTTTCCATCCTGGGTTCCCCCAGGGCTCACAGTCAGGGCGGCTGTAATGTAATGGCTTGATGGCTGCAACATCCTTTGTTTACTGATACGGCAGGCAGGATTTTAGTTTACACAGCAGGCACTGTGCCGGTGGCTGGAGCTTGACAAAGACTGTCCTTGACCAAAGTCCAGCCCAGCTCCCCTGAGCCCACTTCTCAATCGGGCCCATAGAGACTACAACAAACACTAACATACTTTAAAAAAAAAATTTTTTTTATTGAAGTATAGTTGATATACAATGTTGTGTTAATTTCTGCTGTACAGCAAAGTGACTCAGTCATACATATATATATTATTTTTCATATTCTTTTTTTTTAAAGATTTTTTTGATGTGGACCATTTGTAAAGTCTTTCTTGAATTTCTTACAATATTGCTTCTGTTTTACGTTTTGGTTTTTTTGGCCGCGAGGCATGTGGGATCTTAGCTCCCTGACCAGGGATTGAATCCACACCCCCTGCATTAGAAGGCGAAGTCTTAACCACTGGACCGCCAGGGAAGTCCCCTCTTTTTCATATTCTTTTCCAGTGAGGTTTATCACAGGATATTGAGTATAGTTCCCTGTGTATACTTTCTAACAGCTCCAAGGCACATCCCTGGGATGACGCCCCTTCCCTTAAAGAGCCTGTCTGTGAAAACTCAAGGCTGCCCAAAGAATTTACTGTTTGTTCCAGCCAACCCCTGATGATACCCTGTCTCCTGGTCTCTGTGGGAGGGTAGGAGTCAGATTTCAATAAGTGCCAGGTAACGAACCCAGATGGGTTTCTTAGGAACCACCCCCGTCCTGCATTTTCTAATTGTTCACTTCCCTGCCTCTACTGTCCACTGTCCTTGACGCTGCTGAGTCCCACACCCACCCCTTTCCAGTCACCTCTGTGTGAACTAAGAATGCCACCTGCCATATCAGTAAACAAAGGATGTTGCAGCCATCAAGCCATCACATTACAGCCACCCCGACGGTGAGCCCTGAGGGAACTCAGGATGGAAACAGGATGCCCACCACCAAGCCCTCAGCTGCTGCAGCCTCCTCCAACCCTACGCCCTGAGAGGACTCAGGATGGGAAAGCACAGGATACTGGCCCCAGGTAGCTGAGGTGCATATCAAAGGGATGATTTCAGTGAGCCCGGACTTTGCATCTTCCCATACATAGTAAAGTGCTAAATTCCGTAACTTGAGATTTCTGGTTTTCTTTTATTAACAGTAATCTTTTGATGTTCCGACTACCTGGTCTTTTGTTGCAAAAATTCCTATATATCCTGGCTCCCCCCCTTGCCTCTTCGGAAGAGTTTCTCAGCATTATCTGAGATGCTGTGTCCCGGGCTTAAAGTCCTCAGAATGTCTGCCGAATAGAACGTAACTCTGAACTTTTAGGTTGTGCTTTTTTTTTTCAGTCGACATCTGTACCATCAGAGTGGAGCTCAGTGCTTTCCGCTACCATCAGCGGTCACTGAATAAAACCCGTTTTACTGCTTTTACTGACATCCAGCTGTGTTCATCTTGGACAAGATCAAGCACCTGCCCTCACGGGGCTTACACTTCAGTGGGAGACAGTGAAGAAGCAGAGCAGGAAGTGGGGTGACGTGCTAGGTCTGTGGGGGTCAGGGAGGCTCCCTTTGAGAATGTGAAAACTTAGCTGAAACCTGAAGGAAGAATAAGCTAAGAGCTGGGAGAAGAACATTGCAGCCAAAGGAGACATGAGAAAAGGAGGTGCATGTCCCAAGAACAGAGCAAGCAAGACGTGCGTCAAGAGGTGAGGCTGAAAGAGCAGGTAGGGACCCAACCCACCTGGTCTTGAGGCCTCGATACCTCCGGATTATTAAAATCTTCCTTTATTTCCTTCTGCACCTGGCCAGGGTCATGGTGGGGAGCCAAAAGTGCGGGAAACCAGGTGGAATAAAGTCAAATTTGAATCAAGACATTGTACTGTGGCAATGGGATGGAAATAAGGCAAGAGATAAATTTCTGGTGCAATAGTCAGGATCGTTGCATGCCTGGGGGAGGCTGGAGTGAAAGGGGTGCTGGGATGGCTTGTGAGTTCTTTGACAAAGACTGTCTTAGCAACTGCTCCCTGGAAGGCCTGGCCAGGACAGCCGCGGGGCAGAGAAAGCAGCAGACAGCAGAAGGGTTCTGACCTCACGTGCCCTCTGGTCGCTCCGTCCCTTTCCACCAGTCCACTTGCTTGTGGTTGGTCTTCCTTGCCTTTCTCAGAGCCACGTGCAGTTTTAAGAGGCAGGAATGCTGAACTGTTGTTTTATCCCCTGCTCAGAGAGGAGTGTCTCCAGCTCACTGAAAGGTTGGCAGGAAGGATGCTTACAAGGCTCCAGGCATATGAGCTCTTTCCAAACATACAGACATTTTTGTTTTTTGTTTTTTTTTTGGCTGCGACGTGAGGCACGTGGGATCTTAGTTCCCCGACCAGGGATCGAACCCGCCCCCCTCTGCATTGAAAGCACGGAGTTGTAACCACTGGACCGCCAGAGAAGTCCCTCTTGTCTGTCTTTCTAACTGCTCTTCTGCAGAACTGGGTATGGTAGGAAACAGGGAAATGGGTTGAAAATCACCAGGATTGGAACATTCTGGGACCAAGGATGCACATAGACAAGTCACCTCCTATCACAGAGAGAGTCTGGAGATGCCCAGGGCTTCTTATGTAAGTGCTCACGTCTGTTCCTTAGCCCTTAAGGGGTCCTGCTGACCCTCTGTGTATCCAGGAGCTGCTCATCCTCACTTCCTGTGTCTGGGATCTGCTCTCTTCCCCACCTGAGTCACTTCCTGACAACCCTGTGTTTGTATGGGCGAGCCTGGGTGGTTCTCCGTTTACCTAGGAGGTTGGAAGCTTTAGGTAGAGCATCTGATTTAAAAATCTTCTTTCACACAAGGTGGGATCAGCGGGTAATAACTGGGGCCCCTGCAGAGGTGCTGATGGAAAGTGACAAGAGCCCCAGAATTAAGAACCTAAGGAACTACCGTCAATTTTCCCCTCCCGATAGGAGAGTTGCTATGTGTATCAGACCAATTTCCCTCCTTGGAGAGCCAAGAGGGCTGGGCATACAGGGGAGGGTAGGAAAGCTGGGGTAGCTAAGATGAGGAAGGAGGGTTCAGAGCCAGGCCAGAGAGCCAAGGGAAAGGGAAGAGGCTCCATAGCCCCGAGCGTTTTTCAAGGGCCAGGCTCATGACTGGCCTCCTGCCATGGTGCCCCATCATCATCGTGATAATAATAGAGATTATGACCTTGCAAAAGGGTGCCGTGAGGATTAGGTGAGGCGTGCTCACGAAGAGCCTAGCCCAGCACTTTGCACCCAGTGAGTCACTATTTCCACGGTTATTGACAATAATTGCTGAAATGGCGGATTCACTGGATGCGAGTTGTGTCAACAGAACAGAATATTCGAGATCAGGCTGATGCGGAAGAATTATGCATTTACCTTGTGCTCCGATAATCCCTCTTCTAGCAGTCAATCTCAAGAGAGGTACCTAAAGACATCTGTACAGGGTATTAGTTGCAGCACTATTTTTAACAGCAAAGGACTGGAAAGAACACAAATGTTCACCAAGAGGGGATGGAGAGTAAACCAGGGCATGATCACGTGACAGAGTCTTAAGCAGCTAAAGAAAGCAACAAGCACTCCCAGTGCAGTGACTGGGGTCTCTGGATACAACTGGAATATCAATAACGGTAATAACTATAATGGATTCAAACACACCAAATGCGTTTGAAACCATGAGTTTGTAAAAATACTTGGGAAAAAAGTCTCGATTACTTTTGAAGGATGGAAGCCATCCTGCCCTCCACACACACCTGAGCTCCTGGCCATGGCTCCTTGCTGTCTAGAATCCACGGACAGCCTTTCAGACCACTGCCTTATCCAGACTTCCCTTCTAGCCGACGTATATACAGCCGCCATTTCTTCCAAGACACAGGATGACTTAACTAGGCTTGTAGAGCGGCCCTCATTAACCACTTCCTCCTGCCCCTGTCTCCTTGTCTTCACCCAAGGGTGAAGAAATGTTTCTTCCTGCCTGTTGTGCACCAGAGGAAGTGAAGATGGTTTTTAAGAATGAAAAATAATTAATTGTCCTCCTTCTAAACAAGGCGAGGGGAAAAAAAATAGCTAATATTGTTCTTTTTGATCCAAATGAAGAGGATTTTCCCAGGGTAGATACTACCGGAGCTTCCTTGATTAGAGATTTGAATAAAATAATACATGGAAGTTGAGAGGCACAGAAATGAAAAAGTTTATTGGACAGGTTAACTATGGTGACATCTCCACTTGAGATACAGAACCTGTAGGCTTGTTTCTGAGCCCAAGACAATTCTGAAATTCACAAGAGATCGAAAAACAAAAAATACAGGGTGGTGAGCGGTAATAAAATGAACCTTCAAATCTGCTGGTCCATCAGCAGATAATAGGATCTTTCAGTCCCCACTGGGACTGAAATCTTTGTTGGAAAAGGACCTCAGCCTTCTCTCCCTCATTCCCTGCCTGACGCTCCCTGACAGCAAAAGCTTTTCCCCTGTGGCTCAGGTGAGAACGTTGTTCTTGGTGGGCAGGCATCAGGGCTGTTCCCTCAATCAGACTGACAGGTTATCAAGGATGACATTTCCTACAAACGTTTTCCAAGACTGCCTGTTCAAAAAGGGGATCTCATACCCTCCTGTTGTGGATATTTTGGGTTTTCTTCAGCGATGGGGCTTCCCTGGGACCTCTGGCTGGGAGGTATGAGTTTTTGCATCCACACAGACGCTCATGTACATGCACACGGTGGAGTGGAATCTATTTCAGCACCTGGTACCTGGCCTCAGGCAGGTCGCTGATGCTCTGAATCTCAGCTTCCTCGTGTGCAAAATGGGGACCAAAACCACCTCTCTCCTAGAGACCCTGGGCAGTTAAATAAGATGATGTCTGTACATAGAGAACAGACTTGTGGTTGCCAAGGGGGGCGGGGTGGGGGGGGTAGATTGGGAGCTTAGGATTAGCAGATGCAAACAAGCTATTATATAGAGAATGGATAAACAACAAGGTCCTACTGTACAGCACAGGGAACTACATCCAGTATCCTGTGATAAACCATAATGGAAAAGAATATGAAAAAGAATGTATATCTGTGTATAAATGAATCACTTTGCTGTACAGCAGAAATTAACACAACACTGTAGATCAACCATACTTCAATAAAATAAATGTTTAAAAATGGTGTCTGTAACACATCAACACAATGTCTGGCACATAGTAGGTGCTCAATAAACAGCAGCTATTATAATCATTATGCATCCAAAATGGCTAAAACTACTGTTTTTTTAATCCACTGATGCAAGGTCAGGTTGTCATAAGCTAACAGGAGAAGGTGGGATGGGGGGTACTGGGAGTGCTAGGGACTCCATCTCCATTGGGTCTTGTTAGAGGTCTTGTCTGCTTGCCCTTGGCGTGAGCACGGGGCGAGCAGGGGCCCCAGGAGCCTCCCTTGATTGGTCCCACATTCTTGTCACAGATGTGCAGTGAAGTAGCAGAGCTGGTGGCCACATGGAGGCCGCCAGCACAGGGACAAGGCATCCGTGGCACCATGGCAACGGCAGCACAGGAGCTTCACATGGTTGCCCAGGTTGGACCTGCACCAGGCGAGGATGCATGGGGGTTGCGCCTGCCCAGGCTCTGCTGGCCAAGCCACCCCTACAACCCCAGCCCAGGTCTTGGTCTAATTACCCAGGGAGCCCTCTGCTACTTGGCAGGAAGGGTCCAGATGCCTGCAGCAGCTGTGAGAACAGGAGGGAAGCCTCCCCTTCTTCAGCGCCCAGGGGCACCTTGCCCAGTGTCCAGGGCAAAAAAAAAACCACTCACAAGCCCATCTTCTCACTCTTAGGTCTGATGAATCTGTCAGGGCGAAGAGGAAGCCCTTGCTTCCCACGGAGAAAGTCCCAATGGCCTAGCGGGTGGCTGTACGGCCCCTGAAGGCAGACGCTGTGGTCAGAATGACCCTCGGTCAAGGCAAAATGTATTTAAAAATCCCACACCTTATCCTCAAAGTTCCCAAGGACTTTGCATTCTCCTCCTCAGGATGACTACTTTTGGAGTAATATCAAATATTCCACCCTCCCCAAATCTGGCCCTGGGGTAAGCAATGCTTTTGTTTCCCCACCCGTGGCTTTCCACTCTGTGACCCGAGGGGCTGTGTGTCCCCCAGGTTGGGAAATGTGGATTTAACAGTGTGAGAAGGAGAAGGGCAAAGGGTTGAAGGGCAAAGACCCTGCAGCCAGGCTGCCCGGCTGAGATTCCGGTTCCCCCCTCCTTACTGCTCTGTGACTCGGGGTCCGTCACTTAACATTTCTGTGCCTCTCGTTCCTCATCTGTGATCCTGGGATGACAGCAAGAGTATCTACCTTATAGGACTTTTGTAAGGACTAACGAGTCAATATACATAAAGTACTGAGAACCATGCCTGGCAAGTAATGATATCATGAAAGTGTTTGATATTTTCATGATTCTCGTTCACGAGCTTTTAAGTGGGAAGCAGAAGATCATAGTTTCTATTCCAGCCCCTCCACTAGCTCTCGATGTAAGGCTGGACTGGGAAATCCACTCCTTGGTAAGCTAGCTATCAGAACCCTTAGGAAATGGGACACAGGCACTACAAAAGCACAAAAAAAATGATTGGGGAAATGGGAATAAGGTCTCCAATCTAGTTAACACTCTGGTACCTATATGACTCAACTACAGGCAGGTAAAATGCTACCACTGGGGCAGCTGGATGGAGGGCACTCGGGACGTCTTCATCCCATTTTCACGACATCCTATGAGTCTAAGCGATTTCAAAAGTGATCGTTAAAAAAATGATAGGTAGCTTCTTGGGGCTGTGACACTGACCACACTGCAAGGCATCCTGAGATTTCAGGTCAGGAGCTAGTTAGAAGGGCAGGTGGCCGCTTGAAATCTAGGAAGCAGTATGGCTCAAGGCTGGAGGTCAGGAAAGGTCAGGACACAGAAATCCATGCAGGCCACCGTCAGGTGCAAACCTGTGCTCACGCAGAGATGACCCAGACACTCCTGATCGCTTTGCACTGGGGAGAGACGGGCATCAGTCAGGGGGTGCTGAGGCCTTCCTCACGGGCCAGAGCTGGCGCCAGAGGTTCCTGCTCTGCCTCAGCTCTGTAAGGAATGGCGTTCAGTGTCCTCTCATCCAAATGCAATGACGTGAGGAACACGAGTGGCCTGGGTTTGTTTGAGAAGAACCAGACCAGACAAGAGCTCTGTGTCATTTTGTTGTCTTGCTTGGCAGGGCTGTCTGCTCTGCAGATAGGACGTAAGTGCCAGGAGATTTCACAGGAGCAAACAGGGCTGGAGAGAAGGCAGAGGAGCCTGGGTAGGGAGGGCCCGGCGCTCACCAGGCCAGTGTTTACAGAAGGCAGGAGTGAGGCACTCTTACTCTGGGGCTTTCATACTCCCACACCTCCCGCCCCGCCTCTCCCATGCCCTCCGCCATCTAAACATTTGGAATTCACTCAGACCTGGCCCACGGCTGGGGTTGAATTGTGTCCCCCCAAAAGACGTGTTGAAATCCTAACCCTCAGCACCTCAACATGTGACTTGATTTATGGTACAACCACTATGGAGAACAATATGGAGGTTCCTTAAAAAACTAAAAATAGAGCTACCATATGATCCAGCAATCCCACTCCTGGGCATATATCCGGAGAAAACTCTAATTTGAAAAGACACATGCACCCCAGTGTTCACAGCAGTACTATTTACAATAGCCAAGACATGGAAACAACCTAAATGTCCATCAACAGAGGAATGGATAAAGAAGATGTGGCACACATATACAATAGAATATGACTCAGCTATCAAAAAGAATGAAATAATGCCATTTGCAGCAACATGGATAGACCTAAAGATTATCATACTAAGTGAAGTAAGTCAGAGAGAGAAAGACAAATATATGATATCACTTATCTGTGGAATCTAAAAAGATAATACAAATGAGCTTACTTACAGAACAGAAACTGACTCACAGACTTCAAAAACAAACTTCTGGTTACCAAAGGGGAAAGGTGTTGGGGAAGGGATAAATTAGGAGTTTGGGGTTAACAGATACACACCATTATATATAAAATAGATAATCAACAAGGACCTACTGTATAGCACAGGGAACTCTACTCAATATTCTGTTATAACCTACATGGGAAAAGAATCTGGAAAAGAACGGATATATGTATATGTATAACTGAATCACTTTACAGTACACCTGAAATTAATGCAACATTGTAAATCAACTGTACTCCAACATGAAATAAAAATTAAATTAAAAACAAAAAAAAAAACGTGACTTGATTTAGAAATAGGGTCCTTGCAGGTACAATTAGTTAAGATGCAGTCATACTGGAGTCAGGAGCCCCTAATCCAATAATCCTGGCGTCTTCATAAGATGAGGAGGAGAGACACAGAGACACACACAGGAGGGAGACAGCCAGGTGATTCGATTGAGGCAGAGACTAGAGTTTCACGGCCGCAAGTCAAGGAGCACCTGGAGCCGCCAGAAGCTGGCAGACGCAAGAAAGGATCCTCCCCTAGAGACTATGCAGAGAGCGTGGCCCTGAGAACACCTTGATTTCTGACTTCCGGCCTCCAAAATTGTGAGAGAAAAAATTTCTCTTGTTTTAAGCCACCAGGTCTGTGCTATTTGTTACAGCAGCCCTAGGAAATGAATACATCCATGTTCTGTAGTCTATACATCAAAGTGGGCATAAGCACAGCTGGGTGTTTTGAGCCTGTGTTTCTCAGATTAAGGCTGGCAGACCATCAATGTCCAAATCATCTAGAGAGTGTATTCTGAATGCAGATTCCTGGGACCAGCCCTGCTGCACAGAATCAGAATCCCTGAGGGTCCAGCCCTGGTATAGACATGCATTATAGGCTTTCCAGGTGATTTTTACCTACATACATCGTAGTCTGAGAATCCCTTGCTGTGTCCAGGTGCCCCCGAGACCAAGTAAACAGGACCTCTGAGACTTGGGCTGGGGCATTGGGTACTCTTCAGAGGTCACTTGGTGATCCCACGCGCAGCCACGTTTGGGCGGCGTGCAATAGAGTCCCCTGGAAGGCTTGCTGCAATCTGGATTCCTGGGCCCCAGCCCTGGGGTTTCTGACTCAGGATGTCTGGAGGGAGGCCTGGGAATGGGTGTTTCTACCAAGCTCCCAGGAGATACTGAGGCTGCTGGTTCGAGGACCACCCTTTGAGAACCACTGCACAGAATGTGGCTTCTCGCGGCCGTGAGGTACTTAACCTACTTACATTATCACAGGATGTACGGACGCGTCTCTGAAGTGAGCTAAGCATGAATTTGCAAATTAAGTTTCTTAATTGTACTCTTGGTGTCACCCAACAAGGACCAGTTTGGCTTGCCAAGATCCTGAGAGGGTGACTGTGCCCGTGGCAGGGCCACGTCACAGTGACTTGGGAGGAAAGGAAATGATGCTTTACTGCAATTTAAGTACTTGCTGTAAATGCACTTCCTTGAACACTCCCTGGATGCCTCTGTACGTGCTGTGGATCCTGCCACTATAAAGCTGGATTCTGGGGCTCCTAGGAGCCAGGACACACACAGGGCTGCAGCGAGAGGGTGAAGGACGCCATGGGAGACGGAGCTTTCGCCTCTGTGCCCAGGAAGGGGTGGGCACCTGGGCAGGGTCCGCTGTCTACTTGGGGCTGGACTTGGGTTGGAATGGGTGCTCCCTACCCTGGGGTCTGCCTGCCAGTGGGTGGCCTAACCACCACGGAGCCCCCTAAGGACCACCAGCCAAAATGCATGAGCTGCAGTGCCTGAAGTTTCACCTTTGTGCCGGTCCCTGGGCTTCAGCCCCTACTCGGAAGGCGGCATGGTGAGGGAGAAACAGCTTTGTTTTGGGCATCAGTTAGATTAAGCTTGAGCCCAAGCAACTTCCCTTCCCAGCACGTGATTCATCCTCTGGGATCCACAATGTGCTCCTCTGTGATGGGGGCAGGCTACTTGCCTCTCAAGGCTCTGGTGAGGATGAAATGAGATGGGGATGCATGTGATGTCCCCAGCACAGGGCCCGACGCACAGGGGGCCTCATGTCTGCCTAGAGACATTTTAAAGAACTGGTTCACGTGATTGTGAAGCCTGGCCCGTCCAAAATCTTCAGGCCAGGCCAGCAGACTGGAGACCCAGGGTAGAGCTGATGCTACAGTTTGAATCTAAAGGCAGCCTGGAGGCAGAATGCCCACTTGCTTGGGGGAGGTCAATTGTTTTCTCTTAAGACCTTCAGCTGATTTGATGGGGTCCACACACATTATGGAGGGAAATCTGCTTTTTCCCCAGTCTACTGATTTAAATATTAATCTCACCTAAAAAAAACGCTTTCACTATATGGAGATTCCTTAAAAAAACTAAAAACAGAGTTACCATATGATCCAGCCATCCTACTCTTGGGCATGTATCTGGAGAAAACTTAATTCGAAAAGATACATGCACCTCAGTGTTCATAGCAGCACTATTCACAATAGCAAAGACATGCAAACGACCTAAATGCCCATCGACAGGTGACTGGATAAAGAAGATGTGGTACATATATACAATGGAATACTAATCAGCCATAAAAAAGAATGAACTAATGCCATTTACAGCAACTTGGATGGGCCTAGCATACTTAGTGAAGTAAGTCAGACAGAGAAAGACAAATACCATATGTTATCACTTATACGTGGAATCTAAAAAAAGGATACAAATGAACTTATTTACAAAACAGAAATAGACTCACAGACATAGGAAACAAACTTATGGTTACTAAAGGGGAAAGCAGGGGGAGGGATAAATTAGGAGTTTGGGATGAAAATATGCACGCTACTATATATAAAATAAGTAAACAATAAGGACCTACTGTATAGCACAGGGAACTATATTCAATGTCTGGCAATAACCTATAATGGAAAATAATCTGAAAAAGAATATATATGTGTATATATGTAACATATGTATAACTGAATCATTTTGCTGTACACCTGAAACTAACACAACATTGTAAATAAATTATATTTCAATAAGTTTTTTTTATAAAAAGTACCTTCACAGCAACATATAGGCTGGTGTTTCACCAAATAGCTGGGTACTATGCCTAGCCAAGTGGACACATAAATTAACCGTCACAGAGACTGAGGGCAGGGCTGGAGAAGACACATAAAGGCTGATGACATAAAGTGATGTTCACTCAGGGATAACATGCTTCACCTTCATTGCTGGGCATCTGGGGGCTCTGCATCCATCCTCTGGACCAGAGAGTGGCAGCCTCTGAGCATGGACTCCCTGTGGAACAGGTGGGTGGCTGCCTCCCACGGTGGGACTGTCAGCCCCGTGGTTAACAAGGCATCTGGGAGCAGGAAGGACGCCCCTGTCCAGGGCATTATTCTCAGACAGTCACAGCCAGGACCACTTGCGAACCCACCGGAGCTTCCAGGCAGAGGCCAGTAGCCCTTTGGCGGCCCAATGCTATAGAGCCACAGAATGTCAGCGCCCAGAGGCCCTGATGGGAAAACTGGGGAGCAGGGGACAGCTTTTCCAAGGTGATGTCACTAACTGGTTACAGAGCTGGTGTGAGAGCCCAGGCCCCGTGACTACAGCTCCTATACCAGCTGCAGCCACAGGTGGGGAGCCCCCCAAAGGCAGCCACACCTCCTGGGGGAGGGCCTCCCCTGCGACCTGTCTACATGGGCATCCGTACCAGCTCTAGCTGGTGGTCCACGATAGATACCTGACCAAAGCCAGGCCAATCAAATTCCCTCTCGGTGGGACTAGAACATGGGCCGAGACACACAGACTGGGAGTCTTGGGGCCGCGTTCCTGAAGGCGGCCGTGCACTGCCACCATGCTGCGGGTCATGCGTCACAGCGGTCCCGTCCTCCGCCGCCTGGCCCGTCTGTCCCCTAATTCTGTGGATTCCGGGGAAACACCTCAGGTCCTCTTCCAGAATTTCCTTTGTGCTTAGGGCAGCCGGAAGCCCAGCCCACGCCCCGATGCTGCGTGTGCAGGTGTGGTACCCACAGCCCTGGCCCCTGAGCCACTGGAGGCAGGTGGGCAGACGTGTGCCTCCTCCGTGTGGACGAACCCTGAGTCCCTCAGAGGCAGGGGTGGGGCGTTTGGCTGGGTGTCTGCTCCAGCCCCGAGTCATCTGGTTGGAGGGCATCCCCAGGGGGCGGGTCAAGCTCCTGAGACCCCAGAGGCTCCCCCTGCAGCCGTCCCAGCCTTACCACGTACCGGGAATGGTAAATCGCAGCCCTGAACCCTCCCCCTGCATTTCCTGGCAGGCAGTCAGCAGCAGAATCGCAGATGCTGTGTTCCGCAGGCCAAGAGCCATTAACAGCCACTGCGGTAAATAACGGTGACCCTCCGGCCAGCTGTCCTGTCTTGTCCACTTGGAATGCCTATGGCCGGAATGGCACCAACACTTCCAGGATGGGCTGAGCCACAGCCCGGCACCTCTGCCTCATTCATTACGGGAAATGAGGATGCAGGGCTCTGGAAGTCCCTGGAGAAGTGACTGCAGCCTGGCTGGGCTGTGTGGGGTGACCTGGAGGGAGCCCTGAGGGAGCATCTTGGCCACCATCGGTTCTCTGAGAAGCTCGATGACACGAAGCTGCAGCAAATCTTTAGATCATCTGAAAGTCATATTCTGGCCCTAAGGTGCAGGGTTCTGGTGCTGTGACTTCAGGACAACCTGAGGGTAGTTCAGCTGCATCAGAGGTTCTGGACTCCAAACAGCTATGCGGACCAGGGTCTGGCTCGCCATTTGCTTTGGTCGGTGCAGTTTCATCAGACACAGCCATACCTTCTTGCTTAGGTATTGTCAATGGCTTCTCTGGGCTGCAAGTGCAGAGCTGAGTTGCTGTGACTGGGGACCACATGGCCCACAAAGCCTAATATATTGACTATCTGACGCTTTCCAGAAGTTTGCTGTCCTCTGGACTAGGGGACAGAACATGGGCTGGGCAGTGGGTCAGCTCCTTCAGGGAACCTTAGCCAAATTAGCCTCACCACGGCCCCAGCTTTCTCATCTGTATAATGGGATCACGATATCCACTTCACCAAGTCATATGTGGGGGGATTAGACGATGTGATTTCCTGGCACAAGGGACATTTTCAATAGTCATCTTTCCCTCTGCTTGCTACGAAATGGGGCTGCTGATGGCGGCCCGACCCGCTTCAAAAGTGTTTATTAGTTTATCATGGATGTGAAAGCACTCTGAAAAGTTAAAAGTGTTCTGTAGTTGTAAGACCCCATTACAAGTATTATTCTTGAGATGAGAAGTCTGGAGCTGCACGCCAAGGTGGATGTAAATAGTTCTGTGTTGATTAACATGTCAGTGAGAAACCTGCCCAGCCACGGATGTGAACTCAAAGCCCTTTGTATTACTTGTTCCCTTGCATCCTCACGGGGTTTCCTGGAGGCGGCCTGCCTTCCCACCAGGGCTCCAGCCCTTGTGAGCTGTGAGACCATGGGCATTTCCTTCGCCTCTCCGAGCCTCCGTTTCTCACTTGAAAAACAGTGATGTCAATCACACTTTTCTCAGAGAAGTGCAGTAAGGACATAATAAGATGTAATGACACACAAAGAACTCCAGACAGGAAGTTCTAAAATGTTAGTTATTATTTTCATTGTCATTCTAGCCACAGTTGCAGCGAATAGCTGGCAGAGTGGGATTGATCTGCACGGGGCCTGAGATGGCGGGAGAGAATGATGAAGAATCCTCCATCCACAAAGGTATGTGGTCCTGACGCGGCCCTTGCAGTGGGTCCGACCCCGGGGGACAGGCGCCATCTCTCCATCCCTGGGTGGACCCCTGAGCGACCTGGGACCCTAAGTGATCCTCCCACACACTAGGGGCGGCCAACACCAGTAAGAGGAGGTGAAAAAGCCTTTACAATCCTGCCCCCATGGAACTGGAGTGGGGAGCCAGGCAGGTTTTAAGTTTTTGCTGGTCATCGGGGATATTTCTTACTCCCCTGAAAGCAACACTGAAGAACCGCAAATTCAGACGGGAACCTCAAGGAGGATTTTTCAGCTTTATAAAAAGACCATAAGATGCCTCGGTGTGAGCCAAGAGGCCTTCCCTCATCCAAAATTGTTCAAGGGTCCCTGATTTGAGTGCCACTGACATGATGCTCTGTCTGATCAAGGTCAGAGGGGCTTCCCCTGCCCCCTCCTGTCTTGGAGGGACACAGAAACTCAGGAGCTGCGGCCCCAGGACCACCCAATCCCCCCTTCAGATTCCCAGGGCTCCCCCAGCCTGTCCTGCCTGACACGTCCCTGGAGAGAAGCCGCCACCCGCGTGGGACAGGCAGTCACACAGCCCCCCTCAAGACAGAGCTGCCCTCCCTGCCAGGACAACACGTGGGCATGGAGACAGACTTTCCTATTTCCTCTTTTATTAAAACCGAGGCTTCCTCATGGCATGATCGTGATGGACACACATCATTTCACATTTGTCAAAACCCACGGAATGTACACCACCAAGAGTGAACCTAAGGTAAGCCATGGCTTTGGGCTATGATGTTTTTTTTGAGGGATGATGGGGAGCAGGGGGTATCTAGGAACTTTCTGTAACTTCTTCTTAATTTTGCTGTGAGCCTAAAACTGCTCCAAAAAATAAAGCCTACTGTTTTTTTAAAAAAAAATCGAAGCTAGAGACAAGTTGACCACAAAATGAAACCAGCAACCCCCCACCAGGAGGCCGTCCTAGTCGAAGGGAGGATTCTTTCTTCATCTCCGCTACCCGGGATGGGCCAGCAGGAGCGAGGCAACCCTGCACTCTGCTGAACGAGAAGGAAAAACGACAATTGGAAAAGCCTGGGCATCTGTATTTAAAGTCTGACCGCGTAAGCCGCATGAACCAGGGTTCTAATCACTGGGCCTGGGGTGACAGAGGTAGTGAGAGGCTCAGCTGTCACTCACAGCCTGGGGGAGGGGGACAAGAAGAGGGGAGGGGAGGGGGGAGAAAGATGGGAGGAGGGACGGGTAAAGAGAAACAGAGGAGGGGGAACAGAGAGGAAAATTTCTACCAGTGAGATCCCTTCTCTACCGTTTCTCCTGCATTTTAATCAGACTTTTGTGTGTGTGTGGCGTTTTTTTTTCTTTTGGTCGCATTGGGTCTTCATTGTTGCGTGCGGGCTCTCTCTAGTTGCAGGGAGCAGGGGGCTACTCTTTGTTGAGGTGCGTGGCCTTCAGTAGTTGCAGCTCGCAGGCTCAGTAGTTGTGGCTCACGGGCTCTAGAGCGCAGGCTCAGTAGTTGTGGCGCACGGGCTTAGTTGCTCCGCGGCATGTGGGATCTTCCCGGACCAGGGCTCGAACCTGTGTCCCCTGCATTGGTGGCAGATTCTTAACCACTGCGCCACCAGGGAAGCCCTTTTTTGGCATTATTAGGGAGAGATTATTTTTTTTCCCCCTCTTTCTTTTTGAGGAGGAATATTACTTTGATTTTTGAAACGGAGAGGAGAAAGCTGACAGTCTCTGAATAAGTTCTTTCCCCCTGGGCACTGAGCAAAGGGAAGAAGATAAATGATTCTGAGGACACTGGACGGCAAAAGAGAACCCTCTCAGGAGGAAGGCCTGGCAGAGCTGGAGGACAATCAGAGTTCAGTTCAGAGGTGGCTCGGGAGAGAAAGGGCCTTGCCAAGTCTGGTCAATGCATTTAAAAGCATGACCAGCTCTTTGATGGGGCGCAGACAAATCTGTTTGGTTCGTGGTCTCCTCCCCTCTAGAAAGAATTTCCTCTGGGAAATCTGTCAAGATGAGAGAGTTTCCTATGGAATGGACAGAGGCTCCAGGCTGCCCTTCCTCTTGGCATCGCAAGTGCATCCCTCTCACCGGCCCATTTGCTTTCCTTCCCCATCCCTCCATCACCAGCACGGTCAGCATCCTGTTCCCCTGCCCCCCGCCGCCCAAACACTCTCCCCCTCACCCCCTCTGCCTCAGCAGAGCAGACCCTGTCCTGCAGGACATCTCCTCCTGTCTTGCCTGGTCCTCCTTTCCATCCTGCCTGCAATCACTCCTGTGCCACCCACCACACTGCTCTTCTCCACTTTCCCCCGAACACCAGCATCCAGCAGATAAGAGGTGTGTTGCACTCCCAACACCCGTTGGTGTGTAGGCGAGAAGGAATATATTAGTATCAGCATCCAGCTATATGCAGCAATCTGTGGTAGAAATATCGAATACTGCCAGAAAAAAAAAAAAAAACAACTGATGAAAGTTCAAAATGTCGTGAGGCCTTAGAAATAAGACAGTCTTTTGGGGCAAAGCATCCAAAGCAAACTGCAAGGCAGAGAGATACTCCCCAAGGGGCAAAGCTGTCTGCAAACAGCTACGGCAGCTGTGATGGGGACCTGAAGTTTACAGACGCGCAGCATGAGACCTAGGTCACTGTTCTGATTACCACCTACCTTTTCAGTGTTAACACACGCAGCATTATATGGAAATCCAAGAGAAGTAGCACACGGGACACCTCACTCTTAATTAGGAGAAACACGGCCATAGTAAGCCACCTTCACACGTCGGGTTCCCAAGAGAATTATGCCACGGGAACCTCAGGCCAGCAGACCTGGCTTGTTACATAGGGCTTTGCTCCTTATCTCCTGCTATCCTCCCAGCAAGCTGCACAGAGCCGTCATGATTCCTGTGACTTTCCTGCTCTCACGTCCCTGGTCCCTTTTTCTAAGGCCTTGAGGTATGAAGGCTTCAGTAGCTGGAAAGGGCAAGTAAAGAGGAACCCCACGTGAGGTGGTCTTTTCCCCTAAGGTCCAGGGCAGGCAGAGGTGGCCTCAGCCACTTATTCCGAGCATCCTTTTCCTGGATCCATCTCAGCTTTGCTGGCCTTTGGTGGGAGTTGGGGGAAGGGGTTGAGGGGGGAGAGCAGAGGAGTGCCAGGTGAGGGGCGCGAGGAGAAGGCGGCCCTGTCCCACAGGATAGACAACCTTCCACCAAAAAGGACACGACTCAAGAGCGTGTCGCCCAGGTTCCCCTTCTGACACTCTCTCCTCCTGGTGAAGATTCCTGCTCTGAGCCCAGAAGCCTGGCTGTGTTCCTGAAATCCCTGGGTACCCCTCCCCTCTTGGGGGTGCGGTGAGTTGGCAGCAGGGGTGAGAGGGGGTGGGTAGGAGAAAACACCCTGAGCACCCACGGGAGGGAGGGCAGGTGCCAGCACTCCCAAGCGACTCTCACTCTGGCGGGTGGCATTTCACTTGAGTCTACACCTCGGGCCAGGCTGGTCCCCAGGAGCTCTGAGGGCTCCTGGGTTGCCGCTGAGTAGGGTTTCAAAGCTTGCCTTCCAGGAATGACAAACCCTGCCCTCAGGGAAAATAAAGTAACGAGGCAGGTGGGAGCCCCAGACAGCAGGGACAATTAGACAAGGATGGCACTGGGACAGACAGAGCACAGGCATTGCACACACAAGTCCAGGGCGGCAGGGGCTGGGGGGATGCTGGGCTCAGGTACTGATCAGAGCGGAGGTGTTAGCCTGCTACTACTCGTAGGCAGTAAGTGGGTGCGGACAGAGGAGGGCACACATCAAAGCCTCGGCTCAACGGCAGGTCCAGGCACTTTCCTGGCGGTTCAGTGGTTAAGACTCCACGCTTCCACTGCAGGGGATGCAGGTTCCATCCCTGGTCAGGGAACTAAGATTCCTGCATGCTGCGGGGTGTGGCCAAAAAAAAAAAAAAAAAAACCCCAGCAAGTCCAGAAAGGATACACAGGGGTCACAGACCAGGAGTTTATGTACAAACCAACGTGTCTGGGTTTGATGGGAGAGCCAGTGATAGTCACTCTAAGTTCCCAGGAAGAGGCAGAATTTGCCAAATGATGGGCAACAGGGTAGCGTAGCATTAAGAGCTCCACCTCTGGAGAAAGACAGCCTCTAAATTTACTATCAGTTTGATCTTGGACAAGTTACTTAACACCTCTATCCCTGTTTCTCCATTTGTAAAATCGCGATAAAAACGCTACCTGTCTTGAAGGGCTGCTGTGAGATACTGAATGAATAATCCTCAGCCCAATGGCTGGCACAGAGCAAACAATAAGAAAATAATTGAACAGAAGCTGGTGATTCTTCTTGCCGATCGTAGACTAGATGGTAGAAGTGGGAGGTGAATGTCAAGCGCAAGGTCTGGGGCCTGGACCACTGGGGCTGCAGAAATGGAGAGAAGCAAGGAGGGCGGGAGCCACGAGAGATGGAGGAGTAACCTGGAGTTTGACAGAGATAAATGCTGATCCACACACAGAAAGAATGCCCGTTTGTATATGTCACAGATGTATTTCAGCTTCGATGTATATACCACATAAACTTGGGTTAAAGTTTTATCACTGAGCAGGGAACAGCTGCAGAGAGACCTGGTGAAAAATTCTCCTTAACAAGGAGCTAAGTGCGTCTTGATGTTCTTGGTTGGCTGGGACAGGGGAGAAGATTTGGGAATTATTATAAGGAAGATGACCATATGCCCTGGTCTTCCTGGGACAGTCCTGGTCTACGCTATTGTCCTGGTGAATATTTTTTTTATTTTATATTGGAGTACAGTTGATTTACAATGTTGTGTTAATTTCAGGTGTACAGCAAAGTAATTCAGTTATGCATATACACATATCTATTCTTTTTCCAATTGCCCTGGTGAATATTGATGGTGTCTCCTTTGCTCTCTCCTGCATCCCGGTTTGGATGACCCATGTTTAATCTAACTCTAAAGGGAAAGACTACACGTGAAGCCCCCATGCTCGCTCTGGGAAGGATGGAGCTGTGAGCTTCACCGCTGGAGTTGGGGTACCAGCCTCCAAAGCTGCTGTCCCTCCGACTGCCAAAGCTGGAAACAGTCTTGTCCCCAGCAATTCCAATCATCAGTGACTGCTGTCAGGTCTCTCCGACTTCCTTTCAAAGTACGGGCCTGGGTCCTTCGTGGTTTCTGTGTTTGTGTTGGTCTGTCTACTCCAGAACCGTAGGCAGTGGGCAGAGGGGCAGGGGTCATATTTTCAAAGTTGTTATGTATGGGCCTGCTATATATTTCAATTCTAAAAGATAATCATGTTTGCTTAATGAGGATCCTGAGTTTCCATGGCAATTCTCCTTAGCCCATATGGCATGAGGCTGGGCCCTTGATACAGAAATAGAAGGCTTTATCCTTGAATCTAACTCCTGGTTGATAACAGTGATCTTGGAATTCCTGAGACCCATCCTGGTCTAGAATTTTAAGAGAAATCAGTCCAGACAACAGGGTACACCCTTGTCACCTCATGCCCATTTTGGCCATGACCCTGTATGGTGATTACTGTTAACCTCTCCAACCAGACTGTGAGGGCAGATATGTGACTGACTAAAGGAACGAAGGAAGGAAGGAATCAGAGGTCTACAAAGTCAATTCTAGAAGGAAAATTCTAGAACTGGACCAAAATCTGATTAGATGGAAAAGAAGGTCATCAAAGGGGTGAGATGACGCATAGGGAGAAATGATGGTCCTAGTTGGTAAAGCATATCGGACAATTCCTAAGGTAATGTCATCTTAATGCTTTATTTCTAAAACTTTCTTCTCTCTGTAGATCTCATGGTTCTTCAGTATTGGAAGTACCAGCAGTTCTTTTTATTGGTTGTTTTCCTTGGCAGGGAAGAAGGTTTTTCTGAGACACTGAGACATGCAGGAACCGGGTTCAAGTCTCAGTAGCAGTGCTGGGTTAGGGAGTGTGTACTTTTCAAAGGCATCAGATATATACTGCAAAATTATCTTTCAGAGAGGTTGTACCAATCTGTAACGGCACAGACGGCATAAAATTGACAATTTCACACATTCTCAACAACGATGAGCAATACTATTCTTTTTAATCTTTTCCAATCCAGTATGAAAACACGCAATCTCTGTTTCTGTTATATTTCTTTGACTTATTGTTAATTTAAAATATATTTTAATGTGTTCATTTGGGTTGCTCTTTACCTTATTTTAAATAATATTTTTCATATATTAAGGACAGAAACTTTTTATTGTATAAGTTAGAAGTCATTTTTCCAATTTGTTGTTTACCTTTTAATTTTCCTCATGGTATTCTTCACCAAACAGAAGTTTAAATTTTTAGGTAGATACATTTATCAATATCATTTTTATTGTTTCTACATTTGATATCATGCTTAGAAAAGTCTTACTTCCCGCAAGAATACACAAATATAAAGCTATTTTCTTATAGTAATTTTAGGTTCTCATTTTCACATTTAAAAATTATTCCACCCTCATTCTTTTATTTATTTATTTTTTTGGAGGTGGTATGAAATAGAGCTCTCGTTCATCTCTGAATAATCCATCCTTTTCTCACCATTTTTTTCAGTAATTGTTAGCATTTACTTAATTCTTACATGTTCATGAATCCCTTTACTTTCTATTCTTTTCTATTAAAATATATATGTTCAGACAGTTCCACAATATTTTAATTGCTGTATTTTATAAAGGATATTTTAAAATCTATTAAGGCAAATATCCCCTTAGTATTTTCCCCTCTCCAAAGTTTCCTGATTATCTTCTGTTTTTGCTATCAAGTGAATTTTGATATTTTTCAGGCTCCTACCTAAAAAAATCCAGTGATAATCTATAAATTAAACACTACTTAAATCAGACTAACTTAGGTAAGCACAGCCATCTTTATAACATGGAATTTGCCAATGCAAGGATGAGAGAACTTTCTATTTACTCATGTTTTCTTTTATGGTTCTTAGATGTCTTGTTCTTTTATCGTCATAGATCTTACACTCCTCTTGCTAAGTTTATTTTAAACCCTTTACATTTGTGTCTACTTTGAACAGGATTTAAAATTAATGTATTTCTTACTGGTTATTTTTAGTAGGTAGGAGAGCATTGATTTTTTTCACATTCCTTATGTCATCAGCTATATTACTACACTACCTATTATGCTAATAGATTTTAGTTGATTCCCTTGGGTTCCAGGTAGAGAGTCATTATCACCCACAAATGGTAGTCTTTCAGCTTCCTCTCCAACGCATAGCTCTTACTTCTGTTTTATTTCTGCACTGGCCAGAGGTTTCAGGACAACAGTAAATAAGGACGATCCTAGTGGGCGTCCTTGGCTGCTTTTTCTTCCCCATAGGGTCCCAGTGTGGGCCTTGGGTCTGAGACACACACATTTTCATTGGATGGAAGAAGTATCTGTTAATTCCTAGTTTAATGAGAACTGTTTTAGTTAAAATTGGGAATCAGTTCTTATACTGAAAACTTTTTAAGCATCTAACAAGAGAATACCATGGATTGTCACTGTTGATACATTAATATAACCATCATGAATAGCTTTCCTAATTATCAAATGATTCCTGCATTTTTGGATTAGCCCTACTCGTTCATGGTACATTACCCTTTTTATTGTACTGCTGGGTTGGATTTGCCAGTCTTTTATTTAGGATTTCTACATCTATCTTTTCCTTTAAATTTTTTTGAAGTATAGTTGATTTACAATGTTGTGTTAATTTCTGCTGTACAGCAAAGTGCTTCAGTTATACATATATATTTTCATTTTCATATTCTTTTCCATTATGGTTTATCACACAGTATTGAGTACAGTTCCCTGTGCGTCACAGTAAGTCCTTGTTTATCCATCCTATATATAAAATATTGGGCTGGCCAAAAAATTCGTTCGGGTTTTTCCGTAAGATGTTACGGAAAAACCCGAACGCAGTTTTTGGCCAACCCAATAGTTTGCATCTACTAATCCCAAACTCCCAGTCTTTCCCTCCTCCATCCCCCTCCCCCTTGGCAACCACAAGTCTGTTCTCTATGTCTGTGAGTCTGTTTCTGTTTCATAGATAAGTTCGTGTCATATTTTAGATTCCACATGTAAGTGATATCATATGGTATTTGTCTTTCTCTTTCTGACTTACTTCACTTAGTATGATTATCTCTAGGTTCATCCATGTAGCTGCAAATGGCATTAATTCATGCTGTTTTTAAAAAATAAATTTATCTATTTATTTATTTTTGGCTGCGTTGAGTCCTTGTTGCTGTGCGCGGGCTTTCTCTAGTTTCGGTCAGCGGGGCTACTCTTCGTTGCGGTGCACAGGCTTCTCATTGCAGTGGTTTCCCTTGTTGTGGAGCATGGGCTCTAGGTGCGCAGGCTTCAGTAGTTGTGGCACGCAGGCTCAGTAGTTGTGGCTCACGGGCTCTAGAGCACAGGCTCAGTAGTCGTGGCGCATGGGCTTAGCTGCTCTGTGGCATGTGGGATCGAACCTGTGTCCCCTGCATTGGCAGGTGGATTATTAACCACTGCGCCACCAGGGAAGTCCCACGTCATTCCTTTTTATGGCTGAGTAATATTCCATTGTATATATACCACATCTTCTTTATCCATTCATCTGTCAATGAACATTTAGGTTGTTTCCATGTCTTGGCTATTATAAATAGTGCTGCTATGAACACAGGGGTGCATGTATCTTTTCGAATTACAGTTTTTTTCTGGGTATATGCCCAGTAGTGGGATTGCTGGATCATATGGTAGCTCTATTTTTAGTTTTTTGAGAAATCTCCATACTGTTCTCCATAGTGGCTGTATCAATTTACATTCCCACCAACAGTGTAGCAGGGTTCCCTTGTCTCCACACCCTCTCCAGCATTTATTATTTGTAGACTTTTTAATAATGGCCATTCTGACTGGTGTGAATCGGCATTGGTGGTATAGTGGTGAGCACAGCTGCCTCCCGTGAATGGTGTGAGGTGGTTACCTCATTGCTGTTTACATCTATCTTTCTAACAGGTTTGTTTTATGTTTTCCCTCTCAGGCTAGGCTCATCAGGATTGGTGGTGGCTTAGGTAACTGTGCCCTTTCCACTGTCCCCGTCCATTCTAACCCTGGCATTTCCTGGCCCATGAGAAGGGGCCTTGGTCTACAGCTCAGCTGTCTGGAGGAGAAGAGAAGTGACATTCACTGCAAGCCGGCGCCATTCAGCAGCATTTGCTGCAATTTGGAACCGAGACTGACAGATCCTGCGTGCCCCAGGAAAACTGATTTGGATGAAGCTGGGATTCTAGATCACCTTAGCCACTCAGAAACTGGAGTCCTATTTATTACCATCATCTTTCTGACAGTTATTAACACAGTCAAAATCATTACCAAACTCTGTCCAAGCTAGGCACCTCATTGATATTCACGGATTCATTACAATCAAGAATCTGTCGACTCCTCAAGGTACACGAGCTGCTCAACTGAATGAATACGAAATGCAGACATGCGAATGTTCGATGTTTTCTCGGAGCATCTTCTGGAGCCAGGCAAGCCCCCCAGAGAGCATGTCCCAGGCCAGGTCATTAAAGAGGCTCGCAAACCTCTTCACGCCTCCTGGTTCTCTGCGATCAAGAGTGCCTGTTTGGCTGCAGCCTTTATTAACCAGAAGCCTGTGTCCACTCAAGGGTCCCGCATGAGGCACTGAAACTTTAATTGGTAGAATTCAATCGAAGAGAGAAGCACTTTGTCATCGCCATGGTGACTGATCCTCTGCTGCAGGCGTGGGGACTCCACGATGGAGGCACTCCTGATACAGCAGTGGCTCATGCCCCTTTGTGGGCTGCAGGCTCTCTTGAGCACATGTTGAAAACCATGGCTCCTGCTGCCTGAAAAGCTGTGCACATGAGCATACACACATGTAAACAGCCGACTAAAACGTTCATGGCGTCCTCCAGCCCAGACATGGAACCTGATCAGGGGTCTCTAAATCTGGCTGTGCCTCGGATTCACTGCCTGGAGAACTTCTGAAAACACATAATTTTAGGCCTTACTTCTAAAGAGATGGATGACCACCTCACATGGTGGGAAGATGTGCTCTTGACCCCCTGGTACTCAGGACAAAGCAGGCTGCAGAACGGCATGCAGGCCCAAGGTCCCACGGGTCACTGATGGAGCCCCATGTTAGGACCCCCTGCTGCAGATGCAAAACGGGTGCAGGGGAAAACTCATCGGACAACCCAATTCAGAGAATCACATAAGCTGGTCTGCTCAGGTCTTCTTGGGCTATGAAAGAATCCAAGAAATTTTATAGAACACTATGCTAGCATCTAAGATGTGGTCAATCAACTATGTGGATATGAAGATCTGACCTCTTAAAGTAGACAGAAGGACATGAACGAGGTTTTGGTGGACTGTTAATAAAAAGAAAGGAAATCCTTTAAAACCTTACAATTACGAATTGACTCGGCATAAGAATGAGAAACTAACAATTTTCAAAATCTGTCAATATCGGTGATAGAACTTGCTTCCAATTAAATGACTCCAATTTAAATTCCGATCAGTTACCTTGGATGTTTTGAGTGTGTCTGCGTTTGTAATTGATAAAGCCTAGGGGTCAGCCAGCTATCTGATTCAACCTGGAAGCTAACAAGCAAGCGAACAGCAGTTTTCACTTAGAAAGACAGGGAAATTTATCAAGACCCTTTAAAAGAAGGGGACGAGGCACTAGTCATGACAGAAACCTTTAGTAGACAATCTGTCCCTAAGTAATATTTCTCCCTGAAGTAAAGTTGTCTTAAAGCAAAACCAAACAAAGAAACAAAAACAAGGAAACGAATTCTGCCTGTACTTGCTTATATTGCCCCCTGCTGGATTTCTTCTGTCATTACAGCAGGCAGGGGCCCCTCTAAGTGGTGGATCAGGGCTCTTGGACAGGCTGAAGGAGGCTGGCTTAAAACCTTTAGAATACCAAGCACTAAAAATGCTTATGAGGGCATTCTGTGCCCATGTATTAAATAAATTTTGCTGACATGAAAGGAAGTGTAAGGAAATCTGACAAAGATCTGATTTTTAAAATTTTAGTTCTGATGGGGGCAGCGGGGGGGAAAATGTCCAACATCAAATTTGTTCTCCTTGAATTTGCTTTTGGTGCCCCTGCACGACCATGCTTTGTTTTATGCTTTCTCAGTGAAACCTTGATCGTCCAGAAAATGAAATAAAGTCCATTTACTGCACCCATATTCATTCTCATTGATGGTTTTTACGCTTTTAGTGACAGTACAGTATGACTCTGTGATTTCTGATGGCTTCCTCACTATCTGATATTCCAAGAGAATCCAGGTTCATTTTGTATCTTTCCTACCCAGACCTGGAATCAGCTATTCCTGCAAGAATCCCTGGTTTCTATTAATGAGTGAGACATGCTCATTGCTCGTGGGTTGTACGGAGACAGATATTGGACAACACATCTGTGAAATACCTCATGAGTTCTTACTGAGAGTTCCAAGTCAAGTGCAAGATTCAGGGCTCTTATTTACCATCCCCTGCTGTACCTGATGTCCTTTCTTGCACACACAGAATGTGGGCTTTCGAAGACTACAGGGGATGACAGAATTAAAATACAGCCTATCATAATTACTCACTTGCTTCATCTAATAGTACACACACAACAGTCTCTGAATAACGGTCTGATGCGACCTCCCACGTGATTGCTGAAAATACTCAGGTTTTGAATGTGTTCTTCCCAGCCTTCCCCCTTTTCTTAGTTGGGTTCTACCTGCACTATCAGAGCATCACCCCAACACTCTGAGCTCACCTCAACTTAGATTAACGCTCCACACCAGTCCTTACATCAACGTCTTGCTCGTCATTTGGTTGTCTGAAGCCAGTGTTCTAGAAGGTTCCACAGGAAGTGTTCATGGAAACAATGTGCCCTGAGTTCTTTCATGCTGATAAGAGTTTTTGTCCTTTATACTTGATATAAAGCCCTTGGATCACACTTTTTTTTACTTGAGTAAATAGGTTATTCCATCTTCTTCTGGGATTTCTGTTGAAAAACTGATGATAACCAATTTTTCTTTCCCTCTTACATTATGTATTCTTTTTTTCCTAAGTGCCAAGGGATTTATTTTCTTTGTGTCTAAAATCCAGTTGTTTTATTGATGCAAGACAAAGTCTTGGTGTTGGCCATTCTGGGATCATTCTTCTTAGACACACATCATGCTTTTTTCACATGTAGTTTCAATTTTTCTTTATTTTGGGAAAGTTTTCTTGAATTATAGTTTTCAGTATTTGTTCTGTTCCATCGCTTTGGTTTTTCTCTTAAGGAACTCCTGTTAGCCGTAAGTTTGATCTTTTTTGTCCATCTTTTGTCCATATCTGCAACTTTCAAATTCTTTTCATCTCTTCATTTCTTTTTGATTGTAACATTTTTCTCCTTTTTACCTTCTATTTTTTTTAAGGCATTGTGTTAGGTTTGTTTGTTCCTGTGTTCCTTCTAGATTGATCTTAATCTCTGAAATGACTTTTCCTTTTATTTCTAATTCTTTCCTGAGTTGTGTGTCACCTCCTTTCTGAGTTTGGCTAATTCTGACTTATGTTATTTCTTTCATATCTTATAGAATTTCCCACTATTTTGAAATTCTAGGTGACATTGTTATTCTGTTTGTGAGCATGTCTTTCCATCATGCTTTTATTGTGTAGGGTTTTTATTCTGCTCCTTAGTCTCTTTTTTCTTATAATAACTCTGTATGGGATTTGATTATAATATTTTTCTGTTGTTCATTTTGATGTGAAATTGTTCCCTGAACTTTTTTTAAAATAAATTTATTTACTTTTATTTATTTTATTTATGGCTGCGTTGGGTCTTCGTTGCTGCACGGGCTTTCTCTAGTTGCGGTGCACGGACTTCTCATTGTGGTGGCTCCTCTTGTTGCAGAGCACGGGCTCTAGGTGCGCGGGCCTCAGTAGTTGTGGCTCGCAGACTCTAGAGCACAGGCTCAGTAGTTGTGATGCACGGGCTTAGCTGCTCCATGGCATGGGGGATCTTCCCGGACCAGGGCTCGAACCCGTGTCCCCTGCACTGGCAGGCGGATTCTTTAACCACTGCGCCACCAGGGAAGCCCTGTTCCCTGAACTTTTAGAATGAGATGGGATTTGGAAAAGTTTCTCTAGCTCTACAGGGCTTTGTTTTTGTGTGTAGTTTATATATATGGCAACTTGTCTCTGGGTTGTCCTGGCTCTGTCCCCCTCCTCAGCTGTGCTCTGGAATTTCTCTTTTCTTCCTTCCCGTTTGTCCCCATCGTGTTCAATCTTGACCCCTCCCAGCAGCCCCTCCTTGTGGGTTTCGTCTCAGGAGGGAGCTGAGGGGGGTCATCTCCAGCATCACAGGGGCTCTGGCTCCAGCCCCTTCAGTCTTCCTTGCCCTGGGCCCCCTACACTGACTTGGTATCAGAAAAGGCAAAGCCCCATTCAGTGTTAGGGAGGTTCTTAAAATGGCCTGTTCCTTCCGGAGAATACCTGTTGGCTATTTGGAGTCCTCTTGTTCTCGCATCTTCTTTCTTTCCCTCACAGGTGCCAGGACCAGGCAGGACCTGTGGCTTGTTGATCGTCGGTCTCTACCCCCCTGTATTCTGGGGTCCTGGGATATCTTTTCATTTCATTCTGTTACAAATTCCCATGGGCTTTTGTCTTTGCTATCTAGTTATTTTATTTTATTTATTTTAAAAGTTTAATTTAATTTTTATTTTATATTGGAGTATAGTTGATTTACAGTGTTGTGTTAGTTTCAGGTGTACAGCAAAGTGATTCAGTTATACATATACATATACCCATTCTTTTTCAGATTCTTTTCCCATAGAGGTTATTATAGAATATTGAGCAGAGTTCCCTGTGCTCTACAGTAGGTCCTTGTTGGTTATCTATTTCATATATAGTTGTGTGCATGTGTTAATCCCAAACTCCTAGTTTATCCCTCCCTACCACCTTTCCCCTCTGGTAGCCGTAAGTTTGTTTTCAAAGTCTGTGAGTCTGTTTCTGTTTTGTAAATAAGGTCATTTGTACAATTTTTTTAGATTCCACATATAAGTGATATCATATGATACTTGTCTTTCTCTGACTTACTTCACTTAGTATGATCATCTCTAGGTCCATCCATGTTGCTGCAAATGGCATGGCATTCTTTTTTATGGCTGAGTAGTATTCCATTCTATATATGTACCACATCTTCTTTATCCATTCCTCTGTCAGGGATACAGACAGATAGAAAAACTTACACTGTCACTGCTACCATCTTCCTGGAATCTTCTCCACACCTGGCCAACCTTTAGATAATCACTGGCAGATTTCAATGAGATATATTCTGATGAGATTATCCAACAAGGTAAGATATGGGAGGGGAGAAGGATGAAAAAGAAGGTGAACACGCATTTAAAAAAATAATCTTGGGATCGCAAAGAGGTCTTTAAGTATGCTTAGACAGCACAGAAGTAGACAAAGTTTCGACTCATGGACCTGACAAAAATGTATGAGATGGTGGTATAGCACTGTCTGGAGAAAAAGAGAAGCCCAGAGAATGCCACAGTCACCGGTCCTTCCTACCCCACAGTCTGAAAACCAATAGCATCTTTCCCTCCAACTGGGTCATCACATAAGGCTAGCCCTTAAGAAACTCAAAGAAAATTGGTTGCTTTATTTACAATGAGTTTCCATTCATACATACTCTGCCTCAGGAAGTACAGATAATTACCCCTTACGTCTGAGCAAACTTTAAATGCAGACAATTAGCTGAAACTTGAAAGAATAAATCTCGTTCCCTAGACTTTGTGGTTTTGAGTATTGGGTTTGGGTGAGCAAGATGTTCCAGAGAAAACCTGAATGAACTTCTTGGCCAACCCAATACTATCAGAGGGTGGTTTCACTTCCAGTTCCATAGGCCATAGGAGGGCCAAAGCCCACGGGGTCAGGATGTGTGGGGAAACCTGGAGGCCCTGGAACCTTTCCATGGCAGAGAATCAGCACTAGGCATCTCTCTGGAGAAAGGCATAAAATGCTACCCACACCACGTGCTTACCATTAACCCTGCTAAAAGGATCTGATTTCCAGGTACCATCTGGTCTGCTGGAGATTGGACTGTTCTGGGCAGTTACAATCAATTGCGCATGACCAAGATACAAACTATTGACTTATTTACATTGTAAATGTTTCTTATAGGAACAATGCAATGACTTCTTATAGGAAAATTCAAAACCATGTATAGTCACCCGAAAAGGCTGCTCCTGATTCCACTGATTTTGGCCAGTGACACGAGGCAGCTCACCTTCCTTCTGAAATATCAATCATGAGAACATAGCTCCCAGGGTGTTTCTCAAGGGGAGGAAGAAAAGAGCATATGAAATGTCCTGGAATTCACAGGATCAGGGATGCCTTTTTTTGGTTCTCGGAGGAAGTCATCAGGGACAAGCTGATCGACGGGAGTAAACTGTCAGGGAATTCTCAGCATTAAATTACTGTGTGGAAGCCAGTCAAGCAAATGTCACAGTTACAGGATCACGGCCGCTTGGAATATCTCCTAACAATCGGTAGGCACATTACCGTGCTCGAAAACCATCACTGAGTCCTTAATGATGCATAACAACTAAAAACGTCAATGCTGTAAAGAAAGACTGAGCGTTCGGATTGGACTTTAAGAAAAAAAGGCTCACAGAAGCGTAGGACTTGAAAGTCACTTTGTCCAACTTTCTTTTTTCTTTTCAATTTTTATTGGAGGATGGTTGACTTACAATGTTGTGTTAGTTTCAGGTGTCCATCAAAGTGAATCAGTTATACATATATATGTATATCCATTCTTTTTCAGAGTCTTTTCCTGTATAGGTTATTACGTAATATTGAGGAGAGTTCCCTGTGCTATACAGTAGGTCCTTATTATTTATCTACTTTACATACAGTAGTGTGTATATGTCAATCCCAATCTCCCAATGTATCCCTCCCTGCCATCCCCTGGTAACCATAAGTTTGTTTTTTACATCTGTAAGTCAGAGAGAGAAAGACAAATATCATATGCTGTTGCTTATATATGCAATCTAAAAAAAGGGTACAAATGAACTCATCTACAAAACAGAAACAGAGTCACAGGTGCAAGCATTTCTTAAGTCTGCTTTCTAGTAGCGTGAGCTTATTCTTATGATTATCTACCTTTATTCACTACATATTTGTTGAGGGGTGACCGTGACCAAGCTCTGTGGAAGGTGGTGAGGGATAGAGCGGTGAATAAGGCAGATGTGGTCTTTGAAGTGGCCTGGCTTACGTCTGATGCGGGCAAAGATCACTACGATACGGTGAAGCAAGTGCTAGGATAGAGAGGGGCTGAGGCCACCGCGGGGGCTCCCAGGACGGTGGGGATGGGAGGAAACGATACTCGGCACACGTCTGAAGGGTGAGTAGGATGGAGGGGGAACTAGAGAGGAGTGTTTCAGGCAAGGGCTCACCATGGCCAACGGTCTGGGAATTCCAGAGGATTTAGCAAGTGGTTCACTGGGTGGAACTTGGATACAAAGAGGGGTTTCTTCAAAGAAGAGCTGGCGCCTGTAAAGACCCTCGTGGACCGGTTTGGAATTGATCTGAAAGGCATCGTGGAGCCACCGAAGGACAAACAGAGGTGAGGTGAGCTTCTCATCCCACGGGACCAGCGAGGGGCAGTGCCGGGCCCAGGACCTGGGTGTCCACCTACACCAGATGCAACAGGAGACGCACTGAACACCCGAAAGGCTTTAGAAAGGATGTCACCCAACAGCTTATAATGCTCTGTTATTATTTCGAGTTTTACTTCTTCATTTATTAGAGGCCTTCTTTTGGTAATACATTATCCAGGAAGAAGCCAAGGAGGACACCACCAGCATCTCAAACAAGAGGATGCAGACTGTCATTCTGCCAGGCCCAGCCTCAGTGACTGCCCTGAAAACTGGCTTCTGTGAACCGCATGGCCGCTCCATAATTGAACTGCCACCTTGTGCAAAATGCCCAGTGATAAATTCCACCTGGTCCAATTAATAGCTGCCCCCTCCCTTGTCATCCTTCCCTCTTTGAAGTTTCAGGTCCACCCATCAAGGATTCTGAAGAGCTTACTGTGCAGTGAAACGTTTTGTCGACCCAGGGGAACAGTGATTCCTTGGCAACAACTCCAGGCATAAATCAAACTGCCTCCGGGCAAAACTGATCGGGAAAAGGATGTGAGACAGACAAGGTCAATCTTATTAATCTTATTTTTTAGATAAGGCAAGCCGGCTCAGTAACGCTCCCTGAACCCAAAGCAGAGATAAGGGAGGAATGAGTATGCCAAATTGTTTCCACTGCTGAATTTCTAATATGAACATCTTACTGAGGGCTCACCTCTCATTTTTGAACTTCTGTATGATTTACTAAAGCCTAAATTCTAGAAAGGATGGGGAGAAGCAGTTCAGTGGCGGTAGACTCATTTCGTTCTCACTTACAAGTATTTCTGAGGGCAGTATCTCACTATTCTTTTTTAAAATTTTTTATTTATCTATTTATGTTTTAATTCATTTATCTTTTTATTCATTGAAAAAAGGATGAATTAATATAAAAGGGTGATATAAAAGCTGTATGTCTTATACTCACATGTCCTATATGATATTTCTATAGAATATTACAGAGTGCCTTTACTTGGAGGGTTGTTTTTTTTTAAGGGTAATGTACCTATCTTTGGGGAACATACAGCACTGTTTCAGCAAGAAGAATAACTATGGTTTGCTGTCCATTTGAGGCTCCTACATCTTATACAAGAACCTGAATTAGACCCTGAACTGGAATAGATATCAGAGGTGACATACTACATTTCTCTAAAACTGTCCTAATATCTCAAGGAAGGAAAAATTTGGAACTGTACGTAGCCATGCAGTAACGGATTTTAGTCTTGTGAAACTTTAAAAAATGGCCCCTCTGGGAATTACATAGGGCTGTTATAAGACACAGAGAACCCATCGGACCCTTGGTACATGGCACCGTGCAGAAAAAGGGTTAACACAGCAGGCCTGAGACTGCTCTCCTTAGAAAGACTGGCGTCTGGGGACTCAGATTTCAGAGAAATCACAAACAAGTGGTTTCTACTGAACACCTGCTTTCCTTCTGGGAGTCTGGAATCTTGGTATGTGTCAGGCGAGGGCGCCTACAGGACCAGCCCCCAAGAAAGACCCTGGGCACTGCGTCGCAGGAGATTCCCTGGTGGATGGCATTTCACACGTGTTGTCACGACTTGTCTCTCCAGGTCTTAAGCGTGTCCTGTGTGACTCCACGGAGGGAAGCCTCTCAGAAACTTGCAGCCAGTTCCCCTAGATCTCACACCATGTGTTTTTCCCCTTTGCCGATTTTGCTTTCTATCCTTTTGCTGTAAGAAACCTCAGTCCTGCGTACGACCATATGGTGAGTCCTCCTAGGAAATCGTGGAATCTTGGGGTGGGCTTGGCAACCCCCAACCTAAGGTGCCCAGTTAATTTAATCCTCTCCAAACAAGCTTCGCTGACACCAGCCCATATACTGATGCAGTCTGTCCATTCATTCATTCACTCTTCCATGACTACTAAGTGCCGGATGTCGGGCTGGATGCTGGCAACACAGCTTTCCTGGATATCCGCATGGCCTGTCCCTCCACCCTAGTCTCTGCTCAAACAGAGAGGCCCTCTCTGACCAGCCCTTCTAAAGGGCACTGTGCTCATTCTCTGACTTGGTGGTTCTCACCCTGGCTGCACATCAGAAAATATCACCTCCAGGGTCCATCCCGAAGGTTTTAATCCCCTTGTCCTCAGGCAGGGATCTGGGTATCACCGTTTTCCAAACCTCTCTGGAAGATTCCAGTGTGCAGGCAGGGTTGAGGCTGAGGACCACAGCTCTCTCTCTTTATCCTATTTTATTTTCCTTCATCGTACTTAGTGTTACCTAATAAGTTATAATTATAATTTTAAAAGATTTTGCCTGTCTTCTCCACTAGAAAATACTTTTCGTAAGAGTAGAAATTTGGTCTGAGTTTTTTTTTTCACTGCTATTTCCTTGGTGCCTAGAATGGTACCTGTCGTCCAGTGGATGCTCAGTAAATATTTTTCAAATGAAAGAATAAATTATCCTCTGGTGTGGCATTCAGAGCTCTCTGTGATCTGAAAAAGCCAGCTTATCCTGCCTTTCTCATTCTCTTCTCTCAAATATACTCCATGTATCATGGGCTACATTGGCTCCCCTCATTTTTCATATTCACCCCAGTCTCTCCACACTGGACCCATCTGGGCACATACCCATCCACCTCCTCCACGAGACGGGAGATCTGTCTCCCACGGCTCACTGAGGATGCTGCCTTGCTCAAAGCAGGTGTCCCGCCTGTGGATTGCACTGAATGTGTTCTGGATCCATAAAGTCAATGACATTTCAGAGAAAGGATGATTAAGCCACTGGATTAAGCCACTGGTTTCAATTAAGCCGCTGAAGGAACAGCTTACCAGAAGAGAAGGTTACAGCCGCTATCTTATTCCTAACTTGGAACTCCGACTGATTGCTAAAATGCCTGACATCACTGTCCAATGCCTGCTTTCTTTTCTCCTACATTCAACTCTTGATCAGCTGGGCCAGGTTTGAGACCCTGGTGTAGAAAATGGAAAATGACGAGTCTTCCAAGAGGTCATAGTGGTAGTTCCAACACTAATCCCGTGTCAAATTTTTCTGTGTTTCATGTGCAACAGGGAATCTGAATTCTGAACAGCTGGGGATCCTTTGGTGGAGGATGCTTCCTCAGTATAGCTGGTCCTCCAGAGCATGGAAAACCTTCACTTAGGTCTCCGGATGCCTCTTCAAACGAGTCAAAGGAAAGCTGCCTCAGGAATCTAAGTGACGTTTCACTTCTCTGGGTCTCAAAAATTTATATTGTTTTTCTTGTTGTAGAGTGGATTTAGAGATTTTTATACTTTCAAAAAAATATGACCTTATTCCAAATTATTCCAGCTATTTTGGGGTGAGTTTTCAGTAAATAAAAAAGGAAGTTGCTATAATTCTTTGAAAAGGCACTCCCAGAAAAAAATTGAAAGAGAGAATATCATGCGCAGACTTACTACATTAAAATTCCAGCTTCGTTACTTACTAGCTTTGGACCGTAGACGAGTTACTTAACCATTCTCTGCCACAGTTTACTCATCTGTAAAATGGGCACAATAATAATAGACTACCTCATAGATAGTAAGGAGGGTTAAATGATTACGTACATGTAAAGCACTCCCAACAGTGCCCAGCACAAAGTTAGCACTTAATAGCTGTTGGCTATCACTAGAAATATAGTGTGAAAATTAAAACATAAAAGTTCTAAAAGAAATATGTGTGAATAGTCATATAATATTAGAATGGGATTACCGTTTCCAAGTATGACAAAACAGATTGAAATCATAAACCACCATGAATAAAATTCACAGACAAATGCAAAGAAAAAAATTTGTAGCATAGGATGAGATCCTCAATATGTAAAAAGCTCTAACCTATCAATAATAAAAAAATTAACACCATGATAAAATGGGCAAAAGATTGAAAAACTCAATTCTTAAATGAAAACTATGGTCAAAACATGAAAAAAGTGTCATAAAAAGATAAATATTTACATCACAACATACAATATTTCCTCTATCAAATCAAATTGCAAAGATCAGACAAAACGTTAATTTACAATGTTGTCAAGGGTGCAAGGAAATTGGCGTGCTCACACACTGCTGGTAGGAATTACAACCTCAGATGCCAACTTGGCCATAAGGCCAAAAATTTTTTTAATCTGCATATTCTTAGAGTCAACAAATCCACTTCCAGCTGTCTTAGGAAAATAACTATGGACGTATACCAATGTATACTCATCACAGCACTGCTAAGAGCAAAGAAACAGTTTAAATAAACTAAATATATAACAAAAGGAGATTGTTTAAATTATCAATTTATTAGGCAGCAATTACAAATGGTGTTGAAGCGGGTTATGCTACAATGTGAGATGTTCAAAACATATTTTTCAGTAATGAACGCAATTAAAAGACAGGATTGCACAACAGCAAATTTTTCTTAAAAAGCATATGCAAACAGAAAGAAATACTGGAAAAACAAACAGTGGCGCTCTCTGAGCAATGACGTGGTAGGTGCCTTCTTTCTTTTTGTTTGTCTTAAATGTTCTCTAGTGGGCATGAATTAATTTTGTGATAGGCAAAAAGTTAACAAGACGCACACCCCCAGAGAGAGAGGGAAAGAGAGACAGACAGACAGACAGAGACAGGAAGGCAGGAGGACAGCAGTCCTCTCTGACCCCCACCTTGCTAGATGAAGTAAGTTTCATGCTCCACACGCTCCAAAACCCCTTCCTACTATTTTCCTTCTCACCTCTGTGTTCTGGCAATGTTTGTGATGTTCCCCATCTCAGCTGCTTCTAGGGAAAAAGAACTAGGGGGGCAGCCTCTCCTCCGCCCCACTCCCCCCAGATGATCCACAGTCTAGGATAAACAAGAAAGTTGTTTGCACAAGACAGCCTTATTATTATTACTTATTATTTGCTAAGCATCAACAGTTCTTTATAAAAAGAGACGAGCGATCTGTTCTAAATTAGGCTGACTAATAAGTGCCTGGCTCTCGGCAACATGGCCACCTGCCAAATGCTTTCTAGTCTGGGGTCTATTAAAAGCTCTTCCCCTCCAGACTCCTCTCTCCAATCAGGAGGAAGACGGCATGGTTGAATCTGCTACAGATTCTAGTTGGGAAATGATGTGCCCACCAACACAGGTGCTGATGGATGTTGGGCTGGATCCCTTCTCTCCACAACCATGAGCTTAGACCGATGTGATGTATGACAGTGAAAGTCTTCAACCCTAGTTCCAGCTCTGGTTTGCTTTTGACCTTGGCTTAATTTATGCATTCACATGGTGTCCATAAGTACTCCATGAGGATGTCAAGCAAGGGAATAGCTGCTGCTGAGACAGGGCTGGGGAGGAGGGGGCCTGGGCGGGGGAGGATGGTTCACACGCTTGAAGCCAGATAGGTGGTGGGAGCAGCAAACAGCCTTTCTGACTTTCCTCCCACAGTGGAAAACCAGAAAGATAGATATGCAAATAAGACATGCATGAACCGGTTTGCAAGGCGGAAATAGAGACACAGATGTAGAGAACAGACGTATGGACACCAAGGGGGGAAAGCGGCAGGGATGGTGGTGGTGGTGGGATGAATTGGGAGATTAGGATTGACATGTATACACTAATATGTATAAAATGGATAACTAATAATAACCTGCTGTATAGAAAAATAAATAAAATTAAATTAAAAAATTAAAAAAACAAATGAAAATAAAGAGCGAAGCTGTGAAAAAAAAAAGGACATGAAAATATTCAGTTAACTATTTCCCACAGTTTCTAAAATCTTAAACACATCTTAAAGAGATAATAACATTTTAATCCACTTTTTATTTAAGTATAACACCAACGTTGAAAGATGACAAATCCTAAGCATACACATCAAGAGCTGGAAGGACCCCAGAAATTACCTGCCTGGCCCTCCTTATCTTTATTCCTTCCTTCATCCCGAAATTAACCAATATACAGACTTCTAACCCTAGAGATTCGTTTTGCCTCTTTTTGAACTATATAAACATAACACGGTACAGCATGCTTTTGTCTGTGAGATTTTTTTTCACGTTTCATTTAACCATGTTTCTTCATTTTCATGCTGTGTAGTATTCTAATATATGAATAGACCACAATTTATTTACCCATTAGACTGTTGCTAAACGTTTGGGTGGCTTCCATGTTTCAGCTGTCATGAGTAATGCCTTTTACATAGGTTTTTTGATCCACTTGCGCCTGCATCTCTAGTGGATTAAGCTTCAGAATGGAACTGCTGGGTCACTTGGCATCTTCAACTTTAGTGATACTGTCCCACATTTTTTACAAAGTGACTGTTATCAATTGACACTCCCACCAGCAGTATATGAGTTTCACTTGCTCCACACGTTTGCCAACACTTGGTATTAAGAATCTTTTAAAATTTAAATTAAATTTTAAATACATGGTAAGATACTTAGAGAAAGATAATTTAAATGTGTCCTTTATCACAATAGCCAAGACACGGAAGCAAACTAAATGTCCATCGACAGACGAATGGATAAAGAAGACGTGGTAGATAATATACAATGGAATACTACTCAGCCATAAAAAGAAGGAAATAATGCCATTTGCAGCGAGATGGATGGACCTAGAGATGCTCATACTATGTGAAGTAAGTCAGACAGAGAAAGACAAATATCATATGATATCACTTACATGTGGAATCCAAAAAGAAATGATACTAATGAACTTATTTATAAAACAGACTCACAGACTTTGAAAACAAACTTATTGTTACCAAAAGGGAAAGGTGTGGGGGAGGGGTAAATTAGGAGTTTGGGAGTAACATATACGCACTACTATATGTAAAACAGATAACCAACAAGGACCTACTGTAGAGCACAGGGTACTATACTCAGTATTCCGTAAGAACCTATAAGGGAAAAGAATCTGAAAAATATATATATATGTATAACCGCATCACTTTGCTGTACACCTGAAACTAACACCACCTTGTAAATAGATTATACTCCAATATAAAATAAAAATTAAATTAAATTTTAAAAATTTAAATTATTGAGTGGGTGTGTGTGGATGTGAACTGGTGATCTAGTTGGCAAAATACTCATATTTTTCCAGGTTCTGTGAACCACTCTAGCAAATTAAACCCAAGAGGGGGGTCACTGAAACTTCCAATCTATAGCCAGTCAGTCAGAAACATGGGTGACAACCTGGACTTGTGATTGATGTCTTAAAGTAGGGGGGTTGGGGGACAGTTTTGTAGGACTGAGCCCTTAACCTGTTGGGTATGATGCTTTCTCCAGGTAGATAGTGTCAGAATTGAGTTCATTGCTTGGTGGTGTGTAAAAAAAAACACACTGGATTTGGGTGCAGAATGGCTAGGTGGTATAAGCTGTGTTTTTTCTTTTTTATTATTATTGAGGTATAGTTTACAATGTCGTGTTAGTTGCAGGTGTACGGCACAGTGATTCAGTTATATATAGTTTTATATACATATATATTCTTTTTCAGATTCTTTTCCATTATAGATTATTACAAGATACTGAGTAGAGTTCCCTGTGCTGTACAGTAGGTCCTTGTTGTTTACCTAGTTTATATATAGCAGTGTGTATATGATAAACCCCAACTCCTAATTTATCTCCCCCGCCCCTCCCACTATCCTCTTTGGTAACCCTAGTTTGTTTTCTACGTCTGTGAGTCTTTTTCTCGTAAACTGTGATTTTAATACGCTGTTATCTGAGAGCAATGACGCTGAACAACTTTTCATCTGCTTACTGTTCATTTAGGTAATTTATTTTGTAAAACGCCTGTTCAAGTCTTTTGCCCATTTAAAAAAACCAGGTTGTTTGAATTCTTATCATTAATTTAAAGGATTATTTATATACCTGGGAATTTCTTGTTCAGATGGACACATTGTAAATATATTTTGCAGTTTGTGGTTGGTTTTGCTTAATGGTCATCAAGTTTTTATATTTGGTGACATGAATTTATCACTTTTTTCTTTCATGTTAGTGCTTTTTGTGCCCTTTTTAAAGAAATATTACCTCAAGGTAATAAAGATATTTTTCTGTCCTTTCTTCTAGAGGTTTTATAGTTTTAGCTTTTTCGTTTAAGCCTATGATTCATCTAGAAGTAATTTTTGTTTATGGTGAGAGGTACAGGTCAAAGTTTATTTTTTCTCCCTCATGGGTATTCAGTTGTGTCAGCATCATTTATTGAGAAGACCCTCTTTTTCATATTACTGTGTCATTGGCGTCTTCATGAAAAATCAAGCAGCTTTGGGGGCTGGCTGTATTTATGACCTCTGTGTTCTTTTCTATTATCTATTTGTTTATCCTAATACCAATTCTATACTCTTAATCAGTGTAGCATCATAATTTTTAGAATCTGGTGGTCTAGTTTTCTAAAGTTGTTCTTTGCTGGTCTAGATTTTCTGCTATAAATTTTATAATGTCTGTCAATTTCTAAAAAGTTCTCAAGGACTTTGATTGAGATTTCACCGACTCTATTGAGCAATTCTGGGGAACCGACATCTTAATATTGATGTCATAATATAAACATGATGTTATCTTTCCATTTATTTAGGTCTTCTCTAGTATTTCTCAGCAACGTCTTATGGTTTTCATCAGAAAGTCTTGTACATCTTTTATTTGTTGTATTTATGCCTACGTATTTGGTGGTTTGGGGGTCTGTTGTATTATTATTTTCTTTTAAACTATGACCACTGGATGGAGGTACTGGTATATCATTTTGGTTTTGACTTGTATTTCCCTGATGACCAATGAGGTTGGGCACGTTTTCATGTGTATTAACCAATGGAGCGCCTCTTTTGTAAAGTGCTTGTTGATGTTTTTAGGTCATGTCAACAAAAACGGTCTGCCTTTTTCTTCTTTATTTGCAGGGACTCTTTATATATTCTGAACACAGGCCATTTTTAGGGTATACATGTTGCAAATATCTTCTTCTGCTCTGTTGCTTACCACTTTACTCTCCTGATGAGCAAAAGTACAAACCCACCACTTCACTCCGTGTTCAGCTGCAGAAATATTGATCTCTTCCAATGCTGGAGGAAAACATGTTTGTGTTGAATTCACAGCATTTTACGGACAACTTCAGAGATTTTTTCAAGAGCAACTTTAACCTCTAATTTTTCCCTTGCACACTGCCTTTAGAGCCCGTCCCCTACGTTATGAGTCTACTGAGATGTCCCAGATTTTATGATAAACCAAAAAAGGTGTGAGGTGCAATCCTTGATCTCCAGACTCTCAAAATTTAGGTAAGGAAACAGGTTCCACATTACAGCACCAAGGAACTATGATAATTCCCTGAACATAACCTGTCTTTTCCATACGGTCTTTTCGGAAGTTCTTTCTTTGTCTAGAATGCCCTTTCCACTTGATCTCTACTTATCTTTCAAAATTAAGCTCAAACATCACCTCTTCTTCGTATATTTCCCCACTGAAGTAGGTTCTCAGCTGTGTCTCCGACACTGCTCTTGTTCATTTGCAGTTTTTCTCCAGCTCTCTGCTAAGTCTACCCTGATTCTCATCCCTCATCCCACCATCCAAGGAGTCAGCAGCACCTTCCACCCCGGAGACCCCGAGGATGTGCCTCTCCCCTGACTAGCCTCATCCTGGAGAACTCAATCCACAATGACCGTGGCTTTCAGGGCTGGCCTTTCCAATCTCCTTAGCCAGCTGAAGAGAGAGAGTGAAGGGTAGAACATGGCCCTGCTGTGCATTTGCATCCAACAGTTGGAAATGAAATCACGATGCACCCCAGACACAACTGCTCCCCGAAGAGTAAGTTTCTTGGATCTTCTCGCTTCCTTCCTGACTGCTACTGTGTTTCTGAACACACTTCCTTCCTGACCTTTCTAGACTTGATTCTTCTTTATGATCATGATGCCAATTCATTTTCTCCAGTTTTGCTCTCGCCACTTTGAGGAAACAGCTGGCTGGCACTTGCCCTTTGGCTCTGCTGACTTCTGTTCACCACCTCGCCTCTCTGAGCCCTCCCGGGACCCCAACCTGATGTCAGGCCTGCGGAGTGTGCCCTGGTCCTCTGGATGGAGCAATGGACAGATGGTTCTCGAATGCATGTTGTAAATCACCAGCCATAGCTGACTCATGCCCTGTGAGGACCTCAGCCCTAAATGTATGTGTGTGGGGGGTTATGTATGTATACATGATGTTTAAGTATATTTTTATGTTGACACTTCCAGTGCATTCGTAAGCAACATATAATCTTTCCAGATTTATGCTAAAAAGGAACACTGCCACGCTTACTAATCTCTTCTGCTCTAAACCGGTGTTCAATTTATTCCCTTCAAAGACAACCTAGGGCATCATATTTTTAATACTCTGCTTTTACTATGGTAATACTTATATATCACAACACTTAAGCTATCATCCCCCAAAGGAGGCTTTTAAATCAGTGTATTTATGATATCATCTTACTTTTTTAAAAAAATCTCCTTGTTCTACAATTTTTCTTCTACACAGAGCCAGGAGCATCTGCCCCTTCAGCTGTACCCAAATGACAGGGTTATTCAGTCTTCTTGAATCATACCAGGAGACGGCTTCACATACAAAATATGTCTCAAAGAGTCTCACCATTAGCAGTTACTGGGGGCCCACCAGGAGAGGGGCTGCCCTTGACATTCACAAAGCCAGGAGAGGGCACAGCTCTTCTGTATCAAGATGCACACAATGGCACGACAGAGGCTTTTATAGGAAATGACGTGAAATACGGTGTGCAGAAATACCTTTAAAACCCTGAAGAGTTATGCAAATATAAAACCTGGCTATTATATAGCTTTGAATCACAGAGAAGTATTCAAGGTTGGTAAGCGAGCACAGAACAAGTGATTAATTCCAATCGGGGGCCCTGAGATGGTGTCATGAAGCCTTCAAAGATGAGTAGGCAGCAGTAAAAAGGAACAAAGTATGAATACCCACGACAACTTGGACGATTCTCCCGGGAATTATGCTGAGAGAAAAAAGCCAATCCCAGAAGGTTGCATCTTGTATGGGTCCCTCTATGTAGCATTTTTGAAATGACAAAATTGTAGAGATGGAGGAAGAGGTGAGGGGTCGCCATGGGTTAAGGAAGGGGTGCTGTGGTGGGAACGGGGGGGTGTGCATTTATGCAAGGGCAATGAGGCACCCTTGTGAGGGAGCTGTTATTCTGTATCTTGACTGAGTTGGTGGAACCACGAACTACATACGTGATAAAATGATACAGAACTAAACACACACGTGCATGCGTGCACGCACACACCCACACAAGCACAAGTGAGACTGCTGACACTAAGATCACTGGATTGTATCGATGTCCATCTCCTGGTTGGACTATAGTTTCGCAAGATGTTACCACAGGGGAAACTGGGTAAAGGGTACATGGGGTATCTCTGTGTTACTTCTTAAAACTGCGTGTGAATTTATGGTTACGTCCATTAAAAATTCAGTTAAAGCAGAAAGGTAAGGAGGACTTTAACAGGCAGAGCTGAGTTGAGTGTGGGTGAGGTGGAAAGAGAAGCCTTCAGGGTGGAAGAAGCAGCTTGGGTTGAGATGGGTGAATCTGAAAGCTCTTCCACCTAAAACAATAATAATAAAACCAGTCACAGCAGCAGAAACAAGAGTCCCCATTTACTGAGCATCACATCGGCCAGGCATAAGCTCATCATACACTAACCCCTTGGATGCCACGCAACCCCGAAAAGTGGACACGATGATCCCCATTCAACAGCTGACTTAGAAGCCCAGGGTGACGCAGCCGTATAACTTCAGAGGCCACACTCTGAATCACATCCTTTATGTCCCCAGAGGAGCTAGGGGTTCTGAGTAGCTGGTGTAAGGGGTGCTGTGAGTTATGGGGGAAGATGGAGATGGAGATGGAGATGGGGTGGGTTATATCTCCTTCCTCCACGGATACCAGACACAGTCAAGGGACTGAGGGTGCCCGTCTTGAGTAGACAAAGTCAAGAGCACTCATCTGATTGGTCGGACATTGAAATGTGACAGGTAGTCCTGCAATTAAGATGATGTCGAACTGAGTTAAGTCTGCCCAAATTGGACGTGCAGCTCAAGTGAGAAACAAACCTACATTGTTACTAACTGTTGAGATTTGTGGGTCATTTGTCACTGCAGCATAAACTGGGTGACCTTGACTGACACAAGCAGGATAATAAGAGGGAAGAGAAAGGACCTAAGTGGCCAGGTCAGGTGCGAGGTTGTAAAAGGAAAGCAGTGCTGGTCTCACCACTTGCTATTGTATCCAGGCTGGAAGGCAGGATGGTCATGTGACATAGAAGAGCCATACCAGTTATTTTCTTTCTTTTTTTCCTTTTTTTTTTTTTTTGGTTATTTTCTAAGACATCCCGCCCATCCAAGGCGACATAGAGGAGCCACACTGGGTTATTTTCTGAGATATTCTCCATCCAAATCTCAGTAGAAGGGATAGACTATAAAGTACAATGTCTAGAATCTGGCACTGGGCATTGCCACCTAGACGTCACCAGGGGTTCACTTATGAACCAAAACAGAACTGAGAAAAGTTGAGTACATCTAATACCTGCACACACACACGATCCCCATCACCAGAACTAAGAATCTCGGGATTCACAATTTCTTTAGCTTCATTCTTTCTCTGTAATCCTCTCTGATCTCTGTTTTCATCATCTTTGTTTTCATTATTTTCTCACCTGTAGACTGTGCTGCAGGGTCATGACTCATTTCAACCTCTAGGGAGCAACATGTCCTCAGGTTGGTGGGGGAAGAGGAAGAAGAAAGCCAAGCCTGACTTCCCTATTTACCTTCAAAGATGTGCAAACAGGAGCTGTGGGGAAAGCTCAGCAGGAATACTGGTTGGAAGGCATTTGATTAGTAGTGATAAACTCTGAGTCTTGGACAAAATGCTCTCTTTACTGCCCCATCCAGGATAGCTGGATGGCCTAGAAAGCATTTGGGAACTGTCCAGCAGCTCCACGGGCAGCTTCTAGCTCACTGATGCTCCGTTATTTGTCCCTGTATCTTCAGTGCCTAGTACAGTGGCTGGTATCCAGTAAGCATTCAAAGTTGTTGGTATAAAGAGCACTGAAGACCCTTAACAGGAAAACTACGCGCCCTCTATGACACTGCGTCTCTGCTGCAGGCTCTGTCCCCTGTGACATCATCAAGTCCCAAAAGTCAGACTCATAGATGGCTTCCTGCAGGGGGCACATCAGAGGGACCAGCCCCAAGGGACCAACCATCACTGGGACCCAACAGGTTGCTAAGCTGATTCGATTCACCAAGGCACATGAACGAAGAACTGGTGTCTTAAACCGAATGCTCTTTTAAATCACAGCTGTACAAATACAAGCTGCACACCAGGCTAAGGTAGGCTGACCCCCTTTGACCCAGATTTGGAGGTCCAAAGATAGGCTTTCAGGTTGTCTCTCACATTATCACTTTGCTTTTCCTAATTCCCCTCCACGGATAGAGGGGACGTCACTGCAAACAGCCCTGGACTAGACGTCAATGCTTGGTACTATGTGTGCTAACATGGCACCCACCCAATATGCCCAAGTGGCTCCAAATAGGAGGCCATTTGAAGCCAGATTTTCCAAAATCATTACTGAAATACTGGTACAGCCATTTGTATATTAAAATAGTGCCTCTCATTTCTGATGAGCATGACGTGAGGCATACGACTTGTTAACAGAGAAAGAGGGTACCTGATCCTATGCAAAGGCTCTCTGATGGATCATGACGACCTATGAATGCTTTTGACCAACCTGCAAAATTCTTAATTACTGTAGGCATTAACGTTAAAGTCAAACTTAAACTATCTGAATGATTAATACTTGAATTACTATTAAGCTTTACTAAGCATCTGACATCTCCAGGTTTCTCTTTAAAAATACATTCCATTTACTCTGCACCGAGAAAGTAATCTTTCATCCTCATCCCTGTGGCTCTGACTTGCACCTCAGAGATTATCTAATGAGTAGATGCCAGGCTCACATAGGAAGTAACAGGGCTTCATTTCCCCTTTAGCTCAGCATAGGACACACAAAGGACCCACTCCCCTGCACCAGAGCTTTTGTAACGCTGCTGATAAACATGGGACATTTCTACACCACGGCTGACCCATCACGTTATTCTCAACATCCTCATAACGAATTAGCTACAGGTGGCCGCGAGTCAGATTTTTTCGTGATTAACTTGATTTTTCCATCCCTGGTACCTTCATGACTTTGTGGCAGTTAAGAGATTTTGTTTTCACGAACACTTTGAAATAAAAAATTTCAGGGGGCTTCCCTGGTGGCGCAGTGGTTGAGAGTCTGCCTGCCAATGCAGGGGACACGGGTTCGAGCCCTGGTCTGGGAGGATCCCACATGCCGCGGAGCAACTGGGCCCGTGTGCCACAATTACTGAGCCTGCACGTCTGGAGCCTGTGCTCCGCAACGGGAGAGGCCGCGATAGTGAGAGGCCCGCGCACCGCGATGAAGAGTGGCCCCCGCTTGCCACAACTGGAGAAGGCCCTCGCACAGAAACAAAGAACCAACACGGCCAAAAATAAATAAATAAATAAATAAATTTATTAAAAAAAAAAAAAATTTCAGCACTGTGGGGTTATGAAAAGGGTACTGGATTAGAGTCCAAGGTCTGGGCAGCAGAGGATTTGGGGGGCGGGTAGGTTGTATTACTGTGCACGGTACGCATGCCCCTTCCTACACCCTAGCTCTGCCATGTGGTTTCTGCAGATCCTGTGGGGGGAGCAGATACCCCCCCAGTGCCCTGAGCTCAGTCAGGGGTGCCACAGCTGACGTGTGTGGAGATAACACGTGCCTTGTCCAGGTAGAAGCTTCCAGAGGGGTCCTGAGCTCCTGCCAACTCTGGCTTCTGACCCTTGCAGCCAAGCCCAATCAACACAGTATAATTCAGACAATACACCCAGACCTCCTGGGCTCTGTTTCTGTCACCTTCCTCTAATGAAGAATAAACAGTGTTCACATCTCATTAAAGGAGAAGCAAACTAACACATCTAAAGGGCTCTCAGTCAGAAGAGCTGGTAACAGGTCCTCCAAGCATCAGTGTGTGACCTTGGGCAAGTCATTTGACCTTCAGGAGCCGCAGTTTCCTCAATTTTAAAATGAGACTAAGAATCCTTCTGCTGTTCACACTGATGCTGAGAGGATCACAAAGACAGGAAATATTTTAGGTTTTCTGAGCCACCTCTGGTCTCTGTCCCTAACTCTCCTTCCTCTTGTTTCTTCTCTCCTCCCCCTCTTCCTCCTTTTTTCTTCCTCCTCCCACACTTTGAAACTATAAAACCAGTTCTTATACAAAAACAGGGCTTGGGACAAATTTGGGTCTCTGGCCCTATTTTGCTGAGCCTAGAATGTGAAAGGATCATGAATGGGCAAAAAGGTTGAGATCGGGGTGGTGGAAATTGGGTGATAAACTCATTACACAAAATGTGCGTTCCCAGTCCCCGCCCGGTGTCAGCAGAACTGGGGGACAGAAGTGCATCAGGACGAGCACAGGCCCAGGCATCACCGAATCAGGATGAGATGTTAGTTAGCATCTACAGGGTATCAAGTTTCTGCATAAGGACACAGGAAGTGATGGCTACACATTAGGACTGTTTTATCTTCTAGAAGACTAGATACTCTATCTGAGGGAAAAAAAAAACCCCACAAAAGAAAGAAACAAACCCACAAAAATGTCAACCAGTAATTTCAATAGTTTGGGTATCCCACGTCTTATCACATCCTGGCAGAGTGAAATGGACTCCAGGTTTAAAGGTAGATTAGAGTTCTTTCTGCAGAGCTCACAGTTTTCTGTGGTTTCTTGTTTATTGCATTGAGGTGATACGTGCACAAAAACACTTCAAACTAGAGCTGTCTGGAATCAACATCTGAATTCAACCCACAGAGTTGAAAATCATGCCCAGGGTCCTGGGAGCAGAGGTGAGCCCAACAAAGCAACACTTAGTCTCCATATTTTGAGGAACCCAGAAATTTTAGAGCTTGGAATACATAGATGGAGCCAGGGAAAGATATTAATGAACTTTCTTTTACTGAATTTGCTTTGCTTTTGGTGACAAGAATAAAGACAGGTAATAAAAAAAGCAATCTATCCTGAGATAATTCCAGTAGAGTCTAGATCTCTGTTTACTAAAGACCATCCTCCACAAAATGAGCCAGGACTCCTTGGAAAAATGGCTTGGTTCCAGGGCTGAGGCTGAGAAAGTACAAGATAAACCTGGATTTCTTGTTGCAGTAGAAAGTAAATAACTGATCAATGAATGATTAGAACCTGTCAAAAGGATACAACATCCAGCTTCAAGGCAAACTTCACTGGGGAAACTGGGACAATGTAAGCATTAGAAGAAATAATAATAGGAACAGGTCCACATACAGACGGAGAGAACAAATGTAAGGACACCAAGGGGAGAAAGGAGGGGTGGGATGAATTGGGAGATTGGGATTGACATATATACACTACTATGTACAAAACAGAAAGTAATGAGAACCTACTGTATAGCACAGGGAACTCTACCCAATGCTCTGTGGTGACAAGAGGGGATATATGTATACACATAGCTGATTCATTTTGCTGTACAGCAGAAACTAACACAACATTGTAAAGCAGCTATATTCCAGTAAAAATTTAAAATAAGAATACATGAACCCTTATTGATATAAACAAACAAATAAATAAATTGAGGAGAAGGGAAAGCTTTTCCTTAAAGCAGAAAGCCAGTCAATAAGTGTAGAAGGAATGATGGAATTAAAAAAACAAAATCACTGTTTGGCAAAGACCATCATAATACTAGTTTCAGACATGAATCATAAATGGGAAAAGAGTAATGACAAACACAATATTAATTTAGTCTCCAGGTGTCTTTCCATAACATAGCTATTAATTACAAAGGTAATAAAAAGTAACTTTATACTGGAGAGACCTGTAGATACCACCTTAACTGAGGGACTGACATTAACATCAGCAGCGGTGACATCATGGGCCTCCTGATAGGATGCACTGAGAAGGACACAGTATCACTTCTGTCGTGGTTCTGACAAAAATGCATGGCCTGCATCTGATAAAGAGGAAATATCAGTCAAACCAAGTTGAGAGACATTCTACAAAAACACATGGCCTCAAATAAGCAACCTAACCTTACACCTAAAGCAATTAGAGAAAGAAGAACCAAAAAAAACCCAAAGTTAGCAGAAGGAAAGAAATCATAAAGATCAGATCAGAAATAAATGAAAAAGAAATGACGGAAACAATAGCAAAAATCAATAAAACTAAAAGCTGGTTCTTTGAGGAGATAAACAAAATTGATAAACCATTAGCCAGACTCATCAAGAAAAAAAGGGAGAAGACTCAAATCAACAGAATTTGAAATGAAAAAGGAGAAGTAACAACTGACACTGCAGAAATACAAAGGATCGTGAGAGATTACTACAAGCAACTATATGTCAATAAAATGGACAACCTGGTAGAAATGGACAAATTCTTAGAAAAGCACAACCTTCCAAGACTGAACCAGGAAGAAATAGAAAATATAAACAGACCAATCACAAGCACTGAAATTGAAACTGTGATTAAAAATCTTCCAACAAACAAAAGCCCAGGACCAGATGGCTTCACAGGTGAATGCTATCAAACATTTAGAGAAAAGCTAACACCTATCCTTCTCAAACTCTTCCAAAACATAGCAGAGGGAGGAACATTCCCAAACTCATTCTACGAGGCCACCATCACCCTGATACCAAATCCAGACGAAGATGTCACAAAAAAAGAAAACTACAGGCCAGTATCACTGATGAACATAGATGCAAAAATCCTCAACAAAATACTAGCAAACAGAATCCAACAGCACATTAAAAGGATCATACACCATCATCAAGTGAGGTTTATCCCAGGAATGCAAGGATTCTTCAATATACGCAAATCAATCAATGTGATACACCATATTAACAAATTGAAGGATAAAAACCATATGATCGTCTCAATAGATGCAGAAAAAGCTTTCGACAAAATTCAACACCGATTTATGATAATAACTCTCCAGAAAGTAGGCATAGAGGGAACTTACCTCAACATAATAAAGGTCATATATGACAAACCCACAGCCAACATCATTCTCAATGGTGGAAAACTGAAACCATTTCCTCTAAGATCAGGAACAAGACAAGGTTGCCTGCTCTCACCACTATTATTCAACATAGTTTTGGAAGTTTTAGCCACAGCAATCAGAGAAGAAAAAGAAATAAAAGGAATCCAAATCAGAAAAGAAGAAGTAAAACTGTCACTGTTTGCAGATGACATGCTACTATACATAGAGAATCCTAAATATGCTACCAGAAAACTACTAGAGCTAATCAATGAATTTGGTAAAGTAGCAGGATACAAAATTAATTCACAGAAATCTCTTGCATTCCTATACTCTAACAACAAAAAATCTGAAAGAGAAATTAAGGAAACACTCCCATTTACCATTGCAACAAAAAGAATAAAATACCTAGGAATAAACCTACCTAAGGAAACAAAAGACCTGTATGCAGAAAACTATAAGACACTGATGAAAGATATTAAAGATGATACAAACAGATGGAGAGAGATACCATGCTCTTGGATTGGAAGAATCAACATTATGAAAATGACTATACTACCCAAAACAATCTACAGATTCAATGCAATTCCTATCAAACTTCCAATGGTACTTTTCACAGAACTAGAACAAAAAATTGCACAACTTGTATGGAAACACAAAAGACCCCGAATAGCCAAAGCAATCTTGAGAAAGAAAAACGGAGCTGGAGGAATCAGGCTCCCTGATTTCAGACTATACTACAAAGCTACAGTAATCAAGACAATATGGTACTGGCACAAAAACAGAAATATAGATCAATGGAACAGGATAGAAAACCCAGAGGTAAACCCACGCACATATGGTCACCTTATTTTTGATAAAGGAGGCAAGAGTATACAATGGAGAAAAGACAGCCCCTTCAATAATTGGTGCTGGGAAAACTGGACAGCTACATGTAAAAGAATGAAATTAGAACACGTCCTAACACCATACACGAAAATAAACTCAAAATGGATTAAAGACCTAAATGTAAGGCCAGACACTATCAAACTCTTAGAGGAAAACATAGGCAGAACGCTCTATGACATAAATCACAGCAAGATCCTTTATGACCCACCTCCTAGAGAAATGGAAATAAAACCAAAAATAAACAAATGGGACCTAATGAAACTTAAAAGTTTTTGCACAGCAAAGGAAACCATAAACAAGACAAAAAGATAGCCCTCAGAGTGGGAGAAAATATTTGCAAACGAAGCAACTGACAAAGGATTAACCTCCAAAATATACAGCAACTCATGCAGCTCAATATCAAAAAAACAAACAACCCAATCCAAGAATGGGCAGAAGACCTAAATAGACATTTCTCCAAAGAAGATACACAGATTGCCAACAAACACATGAAAGGATGCTCAACATCACTAATCATTGGAGAAGTGCAAATCAAAACTACAATGAGGTATCACCTCACTCCAGTCAGAATGGCCATCATCAAAAAGTCTACAAACAATAAATGCTGGAGAGGGTGTGAAGAAAAGGGAACCCTCTTGCACTGTTGGTGGGAACGTGAACTGATATAGCCACTATGGAGAACAGTATGGAGGTTCCTTAAAAAACTAAAAACAGAACTACCATATGACCCAGCAATCCCACTACTGGGCATATACCATGAGAAAACCATAATTCAAAAAGAGACATGTACCACAATGTTCATTGCAGCACTATTTACAATAGCCAGGACATGGAAGCAACCTAAGTGTCCATCGACAGATGAATGGATAAAGAAGGTGTGGCACGTATATACAATGGAATATTACTCAGCCATAAAAAGAAACGAAATTGAGTTATTTGTAGTGAGGTGGGTGGACCTAGAGTCTGTCATACAGAGTGAAGTAAGTCAGAAAGAGAAAAACAAATACCATATGCTAACACATATATATGGAATCTAAAAAAGAAAAAGGTTCTCAAGAACCTAGGGGCAGGACAGGAATAAAGACGCAGATGTAGAGAATGGACTTGAGGACACAAGGATGGGAAAGGTAAGCTGGGATGAAGTGAGAGAGTAGCACTGACATATATACATTACCAAATGTAAAATAGATAGCTAGTGGGAAGCGGCTGCATAGCACAGGAGATCAGCTCGGTGCTTTGTGACCACCTAGAGGGGTGGGATAGGGAAGGTGGGAGGGAGACGCAAGAGGGAGGGGATATGGGGATATATGTATACATACAGCTGATTCACTTTGTTATACAGCAGAAACTAACACAGCATTGTAAAGCAATTATACTCCAATAAAGATGTTTAAAAAAAAAAATGGCCTCTCTTGGGATTAACAGATAACACACTACTATATATAAAAGAGATAAACAACAAGGACCTACTGTATAGCACAGTATGTTTTAATAACCTATAATGGAAAAGAATATGTATAACTGAATCACTTTGCTGTACACCTGAAACTAACACAACATTGTAAATCAACTATACTTCAATAAAAAACACAACAAAACAACAAATGGCCTCTTCAAAAATGTCAAGGCCGTGACAAACAAAGACAGAGAAACCGTTTCATCTTAGAGGAGATTAAAGAGATGTGACAGCTAATGCGATATGTGTTCTGAATCAGATGCTGGACCAGACAAAACATTTTTTTCCTTTCCTATGAAGGACACTAATAGGATGGTTGGTGAAACTTGAAGAGGTAGGCAGATTAGGGAATATATTGCATCAGTGTTCCCTGACGTTGATAAAAGTATTAAGATTATATAAGAGAATGTCCTTGTTTTTTTAGGAAATACACTCGAGGTATTCAGAGGTAAAGGATTAGGAGTAATATAACCGTATCTGATTCTCCAATGGTTCGGAAAAGAGGGAGAATAATGAAGCAACTGTGGTAAGTTATTAATATTTCAAGAATCTGAGTATATATGGAAATTATTTTACTATTTTTGTAACTTCTTTTCTAAGTCTCAAATTATCTCAAAATAATTTGACATGTAAAGCGGGGTTAGTAACTAGATCTTGGGTTTACCTTATTCTCCATCATTTGGACTTCAGAAATGGGTTGTAATTTAGGGCAACAAATTGGGGTCCTAAGCCCTGAGACAAAACTGAAAGCGAAGCACAGGGTAAACACGGGAGTAGAACAGTCCCAGGGAAAGGCTTTGGGTTGGCAATCAGAAAGCAGCCAGGAGTTTTGGTCCTCTGAGCAGCCCATATGTAAGTGCATACAGGGACCAGATGACAAAGAGAGACAGAAATGAAAACCACAAATTCCCAAAGCACCACAAGTGGAGGCATCTACATAAACAGACATATGGGCAGCAGTGGGCAAAAGGGGCAGAGATACGAGCAAGTAAAGATGGGATGGGTGGTCAGACTAAGAAGTCCTCCCAAAGGCAGAGAGAAACCTTGCACATCAAGGTCCTTCCAGGAGATTCTGACACGCTTCCTTCCTGGAGCAGAAACCAACCTGAGCTCTTAGTCAACCACAAGCAACAGCAGGAAAGACGAATGTGCTTCTTTGCAGGGAAGGGAAGTCAGGGGACAGAAGCAGAGCCTTTTGCCCTCCTCACATTGATCTGTTCATTTCACAGACTTGATGAATTCTTTTCCACCACATTTTTATATTAACTCAGTACCAATCTCCTCTTTAAAGATCCTTAAAAAAACACACACACACACATCGACACATAGATCACATCTTAAAATTACTCATTTCTAAATACTCTTTTAAAACAAGAGAGCCATGCTTAAAGACACTCCTTCAGCACCATCTTGCGTCTGCATTTACGTAACGAAAAATTTCTCTTCCCAATTCTCCCCCAAATGTCCAAGAAAGGACATTCCTTCTCAGGCCAACCTAAAATTCTGCTAGGTGCTTAAATCTCTTGTTCTGAGGCTGAATTTAAAAAAAAAAAAACAGATTAAAAACAATCAGATCTATATTCTCAATAAACAAGGACATCATTTTCAATGTCAAGTGTACATGAACCCAAGGAGAGATTGATGGTTCTGTACAAAGTAGGATAACAAAACCAAATCAGTCATGACTCACAAATATTTTAACTACCATACAGTATTTTTGCAATTCTCCCCTTAAACTAAGAGTCCGCCATTAAAACGGAACCTCTCCTAAATATGTCAGTTTATAATTAAAGATAAATCAGCCACATTAAATATGTAGTTTTATTCACTCTCCTTTTCTCACATCTAAAGGAGCAAATAAGCAATCTTAAAAAGAAAAGAATTATAAACCTTTCACAGAAATTCAAGTGATTCAAGTGCACATTTTCAAATTTGTTTTTTTCCATACTTAAGCAAAAACTCAGTATATTTCCATCAGCAATGAAGACACATACTATAACCTTCCAAATAACAGTAGAAATCTATTAATGGTATGCAGTGATGTGTTCAAGCTAATTCCTGCTGGTTCGTGAGACTACTGTGTACATCTTTTCCGAAACACACATTTGGCGATGTCACACTGGAAGTTTGAAATCATCTATGGTGGCAGCATTGCCACTATGGAAATTGACAAATGGTACTAAGCAGAGCTCCCCCTCCACTCCGGGAGATCTGGTTGTGAAACATTTACCAGTGCATCAATGCATAAGGTGGGCAAGAGAACACCTGCATCAGCCTGCATGCTTTGGCGAGAAGTATCTTACGTGTCACCATGTGCCATGAACTAATAAAGCCAAGGAAAAGAGAAAGACTTCATTTCAGGGTATATATAATTAAACAGTTAAATATCTTTAATCCCAATGGTACCCTCCAACACTGTATCTACATATATCAGCTCCCTCCTCCTCTATCATCTTTTCTCAACATTAATCTTAAAAGACCATAAATATCAACCTGTAGCAAGTATATTCAGAGCTTTCCCCCAAAATCAAATTTCCTGGAAAGGCAAGCAAAAAGCAAATGTTTAAGGGATCTCCTGAAGGGCTCCGAGGTTTTCACTGGTCCCATCCTAGTTCTTTTGTGTCCTGGCCCTCAGTCCCAGAGCTTACTTTGATGACTATGGCAATTACATCTGCAGCTGGACAGAGAGGATACATGTGGGAACCAGGAGAGGCTTATAAGACTTCTTTGCTTCCCTGAGAAACTTTATTTTGATATCATTATTCCTGGAACCAGCCATTAAGAAGGCAAGTTATAAACTTCTCCCTAAGACTGGGTAGAATTCCCAAGTAGTACAATGCAAAGGAGTTGTTGTTTAATGCTGGAGAGGGTGTGGAGAAAAGGGAACCCTCCTACACTGTTGGTGGGAATGTAAATTGGTGAGGCCACTGTGGAGAACAGTATGGAGGCTCCTCAAAAAAACTAAAAACAGAATTACCATATGATCCAGCAATCCCACTCCTGGGCATATATCTGGACAAAACTATAATTCAAAAAGATACATGCACCCCAGTGTTCATAGCAGCACTATTCACAATAGCCAAAACATGGAAACAACCTAAATGTCCATCAACAGATGAATGAATGAAGAAGATGTGGTACATATATACAATGGAATACTACTCAGCCATTAAAAAGAGCTAAAAATAATGCCATTTGCAGCAACATGGATGGACCTAGAGATTATCATACTAAGTGAAGTAAGTCAGAAAGAGAACGACAGGTACCATATGATATCACTTATATGTGGAATCTAAAATATGGCACAAATGAACATATCTACGAAACAGAAACAGACTCACTGACATAGAGAACAGACTTGTGGTTGCCAAGGGGGAGAGGGGGTGGGAGAGGGATGGATTGGGAGTTTGGGATTAGCAGATGCAAACTATTATATATAGGATGGATAAACAACAAGGTCCTACTGTATAGCACAGGGAACTATATTCAATATCCTGTGATAAACCATACTGGAAAAGAATATAACAAAAGAAAGGATAGATAGATAGATAGATAGATAGATAGACAGATAGATAGATAGATAGATGAATCACTTTGCTGTACAGAATAAATTAATACAGCGTTGTCAATCAACTTACTACAATAAAATAAATTTTTTTAAAAAAGAATGGATGTTTGAGATTTCTTTTGGAAATAGGGGGTAGAAGATAAATTCTGATATGTGATTTTTCTGAGAGAAGACAGGGAGCAGGGTGTTCTGAGCATTGCTTTAATGGTAAGAATACATTTCTGTGTGTCTCAGCACAGATTTAACCAGGCAGCCACAGCAAGGATGGGAGGAGACCCAAGGTGCTGCAGAAAGGATGGCCTGCATTGAACTCTCCCCGCCCCACTGCAAGGGTGAGTGACTACCAATTCCCCCAGAATCCTGACAGGGGTTCCACAGGACACAGAGAGACAAGGTCAGCCTCCCCCTAAATGTCTCACTATGTCTTGGAAGCCCCATTTTATTGTCTCCTCTATTTTTAAAGAAGAGTCTTTTTTCCCTTTTCTTTTCTTTTTCAAATGTATTTTATTGAAGTATAGTTGATTTATAATGTTGTGTTAATTTCTGCTGTATAGTGAAGTAATTCAGTTATACATACATATATTCCTTTTCAGATTCTTTTATATTACAGTTCATTCCAAGATACTGAATATAGTTCCTTGTGCTATACAGTAGGTCCTTATTGTTTATATATTTTATATATAGTAGTGTGTATCTTTTAATCACAAATTGCTTATTTATCCTTCCCCCTGCTTCTCCCCTTTGGTAACCATGTTTCTCTTCTATGTCTGTGAGTCTGTCTCTATTTTGTAAGTAAGTTCATCTGTAACCTTTTTTTTTTTTTTTAGATTCCACATATAAGTGATATCATATGATATGTGTCTTTCTCTTTCTGACTTACTTCACTTAGTATGATCATCTCTAGGTCCATCCAGGTTGCTGCAATTGGCATTATTTCATTCTTTTTTACGGCTGAGTAGTATTCCTTTGTATGTATGTACCACATCTTCTTTATCCATTCCTCTGTTGATGGACATTTAGGTTGTTTCCATGTCTTGGCTCTTGTAAATAGTGCTGCTATGAACATAGGGGTGGCATGTATCTTTTTGATTTAGCATTTCTCTTAAGGCAGGTCTAGTGGTGATGGATTCCTTCAGCTTTTGTTTGAGAAGTCTTTATCCTTTATTTCTGAAAGATAACTTTGCTGAATAGAGTATTCTTGGTTGCCATTTTTTTTCTTTCAGCCCTTTGAAAATATCATCTTACTCTCTCCTGGAAAATGGGAGACCTTACAGGTCTTCTCAGATTTCTGCTGAGAAATCCGCTGATAGCCTAGTAGGGGTTTCTTTGTACATTATAATCTTTTCTATTACTGCCTTTAGGATTCTCTTTGTCTTTGATTTTTGACAGTTTTATTATAATGTGTCTTAGAAAAGATTGTTTTGGTTTGAAGTAACAGGATGATCTATTAGCTTCATGAACTTGGAATTCCAAACCTGTTCCTGGGTTTGGGAAGCACCCGGCCATTATTTCTTTAAATAAGTGCTCTATCCCCTTTTCCATCTCTTCTCCTTCTGGAACTCCAATGATTTAGTTATTGGTTTTCTTAATGTTGTCTCATAGATCACGTAGGCTTTCTTCCCTCCTCTTCATTCTTCTTTCTCCTCAAACAGGGTTATTTCAAAGCTCCCATTCTCTACCTCACTGCCTGTTTTCTTCTATTTAATCTACTATAATGTTGATTCTTTCTATTGCATTTTTCACTTCATTCACTGAATTCTTCAGCTCCAGAATCTGTTTGGGTCTTTTCTCTAATTACTGTCTCATTGTTAAACTTCTCATTTTGATTGTGTATTGTTTCCCTGATTTCATTGAATTGTCTTTGTGTTTTTGTAGCTCACCGAGTTTCCTTAAAAGAGCTATTTCAAATTCTTTATTGGGTAAATTGCAGACCTGCATGTCTTTGGGTTCGATTACTGGAAGATTACTGTGATCTTTTGGTGATGTCACATTTCCTTGGTTTTTCATGGTCCTTGGAGTTTTGCGTTGTTGTTTTCATTTTGTTGTCTGTGCCACTTGGCTTGCGGGATCTTAGTTCCCCAACCAGGGACTGAACCCAGGCCCTGGGCAGTGAGAGCGCCGAGTCCTAGCCACTGGCCCGCCAGGGAAGTCCCCTTGTTTTCATATTTGGGGTAGCAGTCACTTTGTCTAATTTGTACTAAGTGCCTTCAGGGTAAAATAACTTTTGTCAGCCCTGCTACAGATTCTGAGGCTTTCTCAGACCGCGTATGCATACACCTGCTCCAAGCTTCCCTCTCGTGGTAGAATTCGTAAGCTTGAGGGTCTTCTATCCCTCCTACAATGCACCAGGTGGGCTGCTGATCGCCTTTCCCTTGTCTTCCTGAAGGTGGCACTGCGGCTCAAGTTTGTGGCTTCTCCCTGGCGGGCGGACTCCGCCAGCTTTCTGCCTGGGCTCCAGGTCCAGGAGGGCTCACTCTTGCCGCTGCCCTGCGGCCCTCACACAGGGAGCCGGGCTGCAAAGTGGGGAGGTGTGGGCTTGGCACATGGTGTGCTGGGGGTGCGCACAGGCCAGCTGGGGAGATCTGTGGGTGAGATTCTCCCCGCAGCTCATGAGCTGGCTTCCTGATGGAACCCAGAAGGCTGTCAGCAGGAACCATTTCTTTTATTGCCCTCCAGGAATCTTAAATGCTGCTCTCCCAACGTCCTCCCTCTCCCCAGCCACGGAGCTCCTAATTCAATAGTCTGGATGCTGTGAGAGATAGAAATGAGTCCCTCTGGCAGCATCCTGCCAAACTGGGCGAGCTGGGCTTTACTCACTGGCTCTCCCTTCCTCCCACAGGAGAATCACAGGCTGTCTTGTTTAGCCCTAAGTGTGCTGCCTGGGGAGGGAAGTGATGCTGGCACATTCACGCTGTGTCCAAACTCTTCTTTTTTTTCCCTCCAGTGAGGTGCTGGAACTTCTCCTCTGGAAACCTGGGCTTGCACAAAGGCTCACTCGTCCATAGGTGACCGCCCAAATCAGTGTTCTGTAGGCACTCCTGGACCACAACCCAGAGGGGCCGGAGCTGGTTCACAGTCTCCTGCAGGGACCACAGCCCATAACAAAGCCCATCTGCCCACCACCCAGGGCTCTGGTGGGCGAGATTCGTCCTGGGCCCCTTGCATATGATGCTGGGTCCCACGACTCTCAAACATTTCTGTCTGTGGATGGATGCCAAATTTTGTTGTTGAAGGGGGGGAAATTAGGGGTGTCTTATGCCACAGTCATGCTTGTATCACGCCCTGCTCAAGGGTTGTTTTAAATTTGGAATGACACGAACTCCGTAGTCCAGGCTGGTGGTTCATTGGTCAGGGTCACTTTCTCAACACGCAGTCATATTTGTACCAATTTGATTCTTTTTAAACAATTTTTATTGGAGTATAGTTGATTTACAATGTTGTGTTAGTTTCAGGTGTACAGCAAAGTGAATCGGTTATACATATACATATATCCACTCTTTTTTAGATTCTTTTCCCATATAGGCCATTACAGAGTATTGAGTAGAGTTCCCTGTGCTATACAGTAGGTCCTTATTAGTTATCTATTTTATATATAGTAGTGTGTATGTGTCAGTCCAAATTTCCCAATTTATCCCTCCCCCGCTTTCCCCCTTGGTAACCATAAGTTTGCTTTCTACATCTGTGACTCTCTTTCTGTTCTGTATATAAGTTCATTTGTATCCTTTTTTTAGATTCCACATATAAGTGATATCATATGATATTTGTCTTTCTGTGTCTGGCTCACTTCACTTAGTATGATCATCTCTAGGTCCATCCGTGTTGCTGCAAATGGCATCATTTCACTCTTCTTTTATGGCTGAGCAGTATTCCATTGTCTGTATTACACCAATTTGATTCTTAGTCAACACCATACGCTGGTCACCATGCCTACATTTTTATTTTTTTTGAGATGTATGGTATCCCTAGACGTAACGGATCGTACCCTGAGACTGGCACAGCCATGCCCTTAGTCTCTTTCACTTGAACCATTTTGCTCAAAGGAATATATTTACTAGAGTTCATCTCGATGAATTCAGGTGTTTTACCCAAGGGCACCATGGCTACATCATTGATGTGGGCCTCAGCTCAAGGCTGACTTTTAATTGGCCACTGTCATTTGAAAGCCTACTCAGTCTGACCATTTATCCTTTGCATCATTTCATGGTACATGTCCCTGAACTTCTGGGCACTCTATTCCCTTTCAATCCTGTTTGCAGACAGAGCAGTTCATCCTTTTCTTATCGTTCCTTTCTTGTACTTTGCTAACTACACCCAAGAGCAGTGAAAATTTGCTATTAACACTGTTTTCCCACCTTTTTGCCTAAAGCCACAGACACATTAAGGACATTATCTGCCTTCCAAGTTATTTCAGGTGAGAACTTGACCTAATTTTTCACCACTGCACAACACAGGTTGTCATCCTTTCACCTTCTTACAGTTCCCTCTGTATCCACGTCCCAGAACCAAAGCCAACGTTGTCCATGTCCGGTGCCAGTTAATGGGGGTAGGCAAGGTTACAGCCAAATGTCAGTGGCTAAAAAAAAAACCAAGTTACATGTTTCTGGTGGGTCAGCTGTGACTGGGCTCCGTGTTGACTTCATTCTGTAACCTCGGCTGATGGGACTCCTCTCTCTGAAATGCTGCTGATCTCATGGCTGAGGGAAAGTGACATGGTGGCCCACATGCGTGCTTTCATGGCTTTTGTTCAGAAGTGACACACATCAATCCTGCTCACACTTCACTGGCTAGAGCAGGTCCACGGCCAAGCTGCCGTCAATGAGCGGGGAAGTGGAGTCCTCTCCCAAAGGAAGGACAGTGCATATTTGGAAACAATCATGCAGCCTAGCAGGATGTTTCTGTTAACAAAGAGGGAACAGCCGTTGGGCAAGTAGAATCTGCCCCAGATCGGAGGTTCTTGCCTAGACAGAGAACTGGACTCAGTATTTCAGCTTGGACTTGAATCATTCTAAGAGCTATTACTAAAACTTCCCCAAGTGTAAAGTCTGCTGCTATGGTGTTGGACATCCCATGTTGTACCTACACACCTGTGGCCATGACCCAGCCTGCTGATGCTTGTGAGTAACCGTTACAGAGCCCATCACTCAGAAGACACGGTCCTTGATAACTTTTGCTTATGTACAGCCCTGAAGATCAGGCCACCTCTCCCCCTACCCACAAGCTCTACGATCCTTGGCCTCTGAGGGTGGCCTTGAAGGCCAGATGTAGCTGTGATCAGAGGCAGATGCTCAGATGCAGTGCATTTCTCTCATGAATAATAATGAAACAGAATTGCCAAGGCAACATCAGGGAAGCGTTGAGAAGGGGTGGGAGTGAGAAGTTACCAAGGCAGATGAACGCACATCCTTTCCTGAGTCACCTTTCCATGGACACACGGACAGGCAGGCTGACCTTAATGCACTGCTGTCTCTCTCACATATTAACCAGAAGGCTGGGTTACAAATGTTGCCCAGAAAGCTACATTCATCTTTTGTGCCTTCTCCTCCAACTTCCATGTATTTATAGTGAGTCTAATCTTACATGTATATTTTGTTTCTTTTTATTTTCCCAAAGCACTCGAATGCGTGTATAGAGTGACATGTCACTTTGCACAAGGTGGATTTAGGCAGATAACACTGCCATCAGTGAGTTTCCCAGGCTCTGCCCCGTCCACTCTTCCTTCTCTCCCATGTGTTTGGCTTCTGTTTCAGTTACAAGCAGATAAATCAGCTTGTTGAGCCATCTGTGGGTGTCTCCTGCCAAACACTTTTTCAGAAGTTCAGACTTCAGCTGCTGTGGTTTGGAACCTTCGTGTGGAAAGCCGACAGCTGCTTGAGCAGCGTAACTCCTGGGCGTGTTTACTGGGGTGTGTAATTGCAGACGGAATGAGAGGGGACGTGGAGGGACCTGAAGATGTTATGTCACAGGCAGCAGTCACAGCTGGGGCGACATCTTGGGTTTCGGTGTTTTTCACCCCAGTTTGATTCTCACCTCCCAGGCAACGAAACATGTCGGAGCCCAGGCCCTCACTCACTCACTCATCTTTTATCCACCCTGGGGAGGATGTAAATAATGTTCACAGTCTACAGACTAGGAAATGAGCACATGTGCTGAAAGGCTGGATCTTGCATAAGACTGGATTCTTCTGGATGGAAGAATGGCCTTCCATCCCCTTCCTTGCTCAGACAATCCAAGACACATCCCTAACCTTGCTTTTCTGTCTTCTCCCAAACAAGGAATCAAGATAAGAAACGAACAACAGCAACAATAACGACAAATCTTCCCAAACAAAACTGAGCCAGATAAGAATCTGGGCTGAGATCCTGTTCTCAAGTTTCCAAGAATGCAAGGGCAGATCTGGCTTCAAAACACAAGCTTTTATACACACTACTCTATATAAAATAGATAACCAACAGGGACCTACCGCACAGCACAGGGAACTCTACTCAAAATCTTGTAATAACCTATAATGGAAAAGAATCTAAAAAAAGAATATATATTAATACAACATTATAAACATTATATTAACACAACATTGTAAATCAACTATATTTCCATAAAAAATTTTTTTAAAATAAATAAAAATTAGAAAAAAAACAACTCAAGCTTTTATTCGACAGACAGGGCATCTCTTTTCTGAAGAGCTCCCAGGACATAGAAGCTATGAGGTTCCTCTTTTCCTCCCACACGAAGAAGGGAAGAGTCATAAATTCATTCTACGTAACTATTGGCACTGGTACTTTCTTTTTTTCTTTTCTTTTTCTTTTATATTGGAGTATAGTTGATGTACAATGTTGTGTTAGTTTCAGGTGTACAGCAAAGTGATTCAATTACACGTGCACGCGTATCCGTGCTTTTTCAGATTCGGTACTGATGCTTTCTGAAGGGCTGGAAGCTGGACCCAGAAACTTCCACGGCAGTTACGTGTGGCCTGGCAGGCCCGCACTCCTCCGGTGAAAAGCCACGTGGGGTTCAGGCATTCTCCTCTCTGTTGAGTAGGACGGGCCTCCTCCAATCTATGCTTTAGGCTTCTTGAATCCGAGGCAGAAAATGCACTTGGCCAATTTTAAGCTTATCTAGGTATTGCCACAACAAAAATCAAATGCTTTGCCCAGAGTTAATCGACTCTGCAGGATGAAGAACGTCTGCCATGGTTTGACCGACGGGCCTTCCAATACGTTTCTGGAAGGATGTGGAAAGACAACGGGCCCTGACTCGTTTGCTAAATTTTATCACAGTGCTTCCGCCTCCAACCACTGCGCCTGAGAATCCTTGGGCACAAAATGACCTGGAGGATGGCTCTAAGGATCTTCCTGGGCTCAGGAAAATAACCAACACTTACTGAGTACTTACCGTGTGCCAGGAACCATCCGAAGCTTATACTGTCGTACTTAATCCTCACAACAACCCAGATAATCTCAGAGTAATTCTGCTAAGGACAGAACATGTGTGCTAACTTCCCAAATTAACAATAATTTGTAGAGACTAACAACAGACATAGTAGGTGAGAAAGTGGCACGACCGTGACATCAGCCAGGTGAGGGTCTATTGTAATGTCCGTGCCATCCAGCTCTCAGATGCACTGAGGCCAAACCATGACGGCATGTTTCTTGTACACAGGCAATCAACAGGAAGTATTCATTGAATAAGAATATTTACTGAGTGAGAAAGGGAGGCTGTCTGTCCACATGGAGCTCAGAGCATGCAAAGGAAGGCACACCCAACTGCTGAATGAATGACCACTGCAGGGAGGTGCTGGGAAGTACAGAGGCTGAGACTGTCCCAAGGGTACCTGGCTGCCTCGGTGGCTCAGGGATGGATGTCTTCTCTGAGCCCTGCCAGGGGAAGAGGAGTTAGCTTACCTGGGATGGAAAGGTTAGACTAAAAAGCATTCCCAGCAGAGGGCAAGGCATGGGTGGAGACCTTCTGATGGGAAGTTGCCCATGTTCTGGGGACTAAAAGAAGACCCAAGAGGTTGAAGTATAGTTGGTGAAAGGAAGAGGGATAAGAGGGGAGGCTAATGAGACTGGTCACCACCAAAGAAGAGCTCTAGAAAACTCTCTGAGGATATGTAACAAAGGGCATGAATAACAGAGTGGCTTAGCTCGGGTCCCTGCCCCATCCTGGCAGTGCCCTTTCTGGCAGAAGTTACATGTTCTGAGGGAAGAAACACATCCATAATCCAAGGCACCAATTTTGGGCTCCCTGGAAAGACTGCATTTGACTTTGAGTTCATCGTGTCAGGCGGAGATAAAAGGACCACCCCCTCCTTCCCCCCCTTCCTTCTTGTCTTCCTCCCACAGAGCAGAAATGTGCATATGTGTGTCCACACTTTCACTCTATTTATTTCCAAGTTAGAGCACCAAGTTGTTCCCGGACTCTTTGGATTCATTATAACGACAAACAGATTTAGGGAAGATTCTGAACATTTCCTTGAAATATATAGAGAGGGATTGACCAAAATCTCCCAGGGATTCCAAAGGGGAGAACTCACCAATCCTCTTTAATTATCTATCTATTAGGCGACACCAGCTTCCTGGGAGCCCTTTTACTTTTCAGAGTGGGTTTCACACAAAAATACCCCTTGAGGAACAACATACAGAAAATGAGAGGGTACTGTGGGTGCATATACATAATGATATCCATTGTAACTGTTATTGGAGATGTTGCAGCACAGGCGGAGGGGCTGCTTTCTTTGAGGGGTGCTGCAGGAAGAAGTCAAGTATCTGAGAAGGTCTGGTTCTTTCCAGGAAGGTTTTATTCGGAACTGTGACCCAAAGGTAATTGTTGTTCAGGGAAAGCTAGCGTGCGATGGTGGTGATAATGCCATTCACTTGTTCTCATTTTGTTTCTTTCTCTTCTTTTGAGTGTTATTTAGCTGTCATGTTTTATGAACAACACGAAACCTAGTTTATATTTACTTAATTAAGAAATAAGGTCCACACACCCAATCATTTAGAATACACTGGGTCTTCATGTCCTACGACTGGTGTGTATTACAGAAAGCAACTGTCCTTCAAAGCACACTGACACTCTAAGAACTTTCTTTGTATTAACTCTGTTAATAGAGTTGTAGGATGCTCTGGGCTGTGAACTTAGTGACTATTTCTAAATCAGGTTTGTGATAACAAATTCACATCAACTCAAAGGTGCAAAACGTTTCCATTTTACATTCCGCTCGGATGTTTTCCTATTCGTTCCTTTGGTCATCCAACAGTTACTGGACATCAGCTTTGTTCCACACACGAGGACTAAATCTACTCCCTCATTACACGGTATCAAAGTATCCTCTGATTACAAGAGTGATAGCTAATACTTCCTGAGTATTCGTGACGTACCAAGCACATTTCTAAGTGCTTTACACCCATGAACTCCTTCGTCCTCACCACCTCCCTATAAGAGTTACTGCTACTATTCCCATTTCACAGATGAGAAGACTGAAGCGCAGAGAAGTTGAACGACCTGCCAAATTCCTCCAGTGAGTAAGTGGCAGATCTATCACTGGCCTCCAGGCAGCTGGGCTCCAGGGAAGCCCTTATCAACTTATGACACCTTGCTGCCCTTCAGAATACTGATTCCCACGTTCTGACACATCAAATCCTCTCTCATTTAAATAAAGTGTGCCTAAGAAATTCATATGGTCTCCAAATCACTAGTACGGACTTATAAGGAGTGCAAGTCACCTGCAGAATAACACACGTCAAGTCACATCACTTCTCTTGGCTTTGAGTCCATCAGTCTTAACTAATTCACACTCTGTTCCCTTTTCACGCCTGCCCTCCCCTCATCCAGCTTGGACCACGTGGCTCGTCATCATATGTACGTGTTCTTAGATACAGTCCCACCTTCATACTCACCAAGCAAAAGCCCCAATCTGGTTAATCACACAGCACAGGGCCATACTGGCTGGTCTGCTTGAAGTGAATGACCATTAACTTCATGTGGGCCCTTGGTGCTTTCCTGCAATCTTGCTAGAGTTTCCTAAGCTTAGATGGTTTGCTCCCTTCTCTGGGGGTAATTTCAGGTTCAGCAGTAAAATTCATGGAAAATGATAGCAACCTGAAAAGGGCAGCACCACTGACAATTTAGGCCTTTCAGGAATGAAGGTTTAAGATATGCCATCAGATAAAACACCCCAACCAGCCAAGTACCTGGCTGAGGGTAAAGGTCATGACGTACAGTGTGAGAGGGAAGTTGTAACACCAACAATGGCCTTCTGACCAGTTAGTGTAGCAGGTAAACAGGCATATTTCTTCCCTGTCCCTTTCATGTATGTATGGAGATACATACGGGTACATAAATGTGTAGGTATGTATATCCACGTAGATAGATAGAGTGAAAGAGCTCTTCACCCTCCTGCCATTTTAAGCCATCACTTGCCAAACCTGCCCCTTTAGATAAAAATCTACTTCCACAATTGCCACTGGAGCCACCAGAGTCCCTGATGTTGCCGAAAATGTGGCCTCTGTGCACCTGTGTCAGATCAACTCTCAGAGACAGAGTTTTCGGTGAAGTAGAAAAGAATAGCTTTATTGCTTTGTCAGGCGAAGGGGGACACAGGGAGCTCATGCCCTAAAAACTGTGTGTCCCAACCCCGGGGGATTTGGTGAGGAGTTTTTATAGCAACAGTCCAAGGGTGGGCCTGCTGATAAGATCAGGGCATGTGCAGGGCCTGCACTCCTTTAATCTGGTCTCAGGTAATCTCTTGATGAGCTTCTCTGGTTCCTCTAATCTGGCCTCAGGCAGCTTCTCTGGAATGAAGAATGCTGACATCCTCCACTGGGTTTTAGTTTTATAAAGAGCTCAAAGATATTGTTACATGTATCCCTTCATGGGGAACCAGGACCCTGCCCCAAGGCTGCACTATTGTTTCTTGACTGCTCTTCCCTTGTTTCTGCATCTCCTCCCTTCTCTGATTAGCAACTGTTTGAATCTGCCCTTGGGACTCAGGGAAGGTCACGGAGGCTGGAGTCTATTCCCTACAAACAAGAAACAGGGGACACGGAAAAGGCATCTGTGCCCAGGAGCCCCACAGGGTCCCATTCGGTTTCACCAGCAAGCCTCCCTGAGGCTCCATCACCCCCAACTCCCATGCTGCCATGAGATTCAGAAACGGATGAAATAGAGAGGCATTTGGAAATTAGTGGCCCTCAAACCCTGGGGCTCTGGATCAGTGCACAGTTCCTCTAAGGGTTAGGTAGTGCTGTCCTCAGAAACGACCATCAGTTACATGCTGTTTCTATGGAAACTACTAACACAATCAGGCATCAACTGAGAATTGCCTGTAGCACCCAAACAGCCTCTCTGATAGCAGGGCATCTTTCCTCTGATGCAGAGCAGGCTTAAGAAACTTAGCCATGAGCACTTGGTGCTTCTACCATTTGAGGCCCAGCTTCAAATCACTGCATGAAGCATGGACTTAGAGGATTTAAAAGGCAAATCAATTTCCTACCACTTCCAGTTGGATTCTGAAGCTGAGTATCATTTAGCTGGCCTCCCTCCAAAAATGGAGGCAGAGGAGGGATGAGCATAGACTCCTTCATTTGTCTTAAAAATAATAGGCTTCTAGGGGGCTTCCCTGGTGGCGCAGTGGTTAAGAATCCACATGCCAATGCAGGGGACACGGGTTCGAGCCCTGGTCTGGGAAGATCCCACATGCTGCGGAGCAACTAAGCCCGTGTGCCACAACTACTGAGCCCACGAGCCACAACTACTGCAGCCCACGTGCCACAACTACTGAGCCCACGCACCACAACTACTGAAGCCCGCGAGCCACAACTACTGAGCCCACGGGCCTAGCGCCCATGCTCTGCAACAAGAGAAGCCACTGCAGTGAGATGCCTGCGCACCGCAATGAAGAGTAGCCCCCGCTCGCCGCAACTAGAGAAAGCCCGCACGCAGCAGCAAAGACCCAACGCAGCCAAAAAATAAATTAATTAATTAATTAAAAAAATAATAATAGGCTTCTAATACTTCTCTCAAGTGGAAGTTGCTGCTATTAACAGACAGAACCAAATTCTGGGCAAAGACTCAGCTCCGAGAGGCAAAGGCAAGTTCCCACTGCAGGAAATGAGACAGAGGAGACCCCAGCTTGACCAGTCCTCCTGGGAGTCTGATCTGACAGCTGAAGGCACATGACTGCAGGTCTGTGCAAAGGAAACTCTGCTGCCGCGCCCGCCTGCCACCTGGGTGGTCCACTGCTTGCACAGAGCTGGTGGAGAGTGAGCGCCGGCCTTAGCTAACGTGTTTGCATCTGGCAAACACATCCCTCAGCTGCAGATACCTCCTCCAGCAGCGTTCCACTTTTTCTTGCCCTCCTCAGCCTGTTTTGATCATCTTGTTACCACGTGCACAGGGGACCTGGCCAGTACAGAGGGATGAGTCTTTACTCCTGCTCAGAGCACATTTAAGAGGCTGGCATTTCTTTCTTCCTCAGCTGGACGAGTTCTCCCTCTTGAGCCAGGTGGAAGGTGTGCTGGCGAGGCCCAGGGCTGGAGAAGGGAGAGCAGACTTCCCACCCTTGTCCCAGGAGTCGGGGAGGCAGATCTGAAAGCCTGACAGCCGCAGTGATGAGGAAAAGGCCTGGGGAACTGGTGGTTGGAGATAAAACCATGGTCCCGGCAACTCACAATGTTTCTCTTTCTAAGTCCTTAACCAGCCCAATACAGGACCCCCCAAATCATTCCCACTGATGTTTAAGCAAAGCAGGAGATTGCCACCAGGTCGGCGCCGAGATGAAGTCAGGTTGGGATGGATTTGGCTCTGGCCTCAGAGGACCCGTGACCGCCCATCATGGCTTGCTGCAGGAGCTGGGCTCGCTAGGTCATTTCATTGACCTCATAATAATGTGAGCTCACGTCTTATGCCACTGAAATTTCTGGACCCCGCAGATGGTGAATCTTGACTGTATTAATTTGTTTTCATTTTAATTTTTCATTCATTGGATTTTCTGAAACAGGAGCACACTTAGCTAAACTCTCATTCATCAAGAGAAATGGTCAATGTTGGAAGTAAAAAGTTATGTTCATGGAGAGCTGCAGGAAACGGACTCTCATTAAGGTGTGGTCAAGCCAAAAAACCCAAAAGGTTATACCTAGAGTTCTTAAACGTTTATGTTAAATTTACACACCCACCAAAGGAGGACATGGTCTATTTTCTTCACAGCACTCACAGCAGACTTATATATTACGATATATAAACCTTATTCTAAAACAACAACAATGAAAAGAGATGTCTATAAAAGCCAATTTTCCATCCTCAAGTCCTGAATCTTCCGAGACCTGAAAATGTAACTGTCAAACCAGAAGCCTATTTCTTTTAAAAAGAAGCACATTTTATCAGCAGATCTCATATCCCTTTCACATTCTCCCTTCCCACACTCACGACTGCGAGCCCTTGGATCATATAATCAACCCTTTCAAAGACACACACCAAGTGTGCTACTATCCCTCCTCTCATCATAGACATGCTCCATGTTTCTGTTGTTTTCAGGTTACTTGAGGCAACTGGCATTGTTTTTCATTGTCTTCTTTTTAAGTTATTCTAAAATAAAATGAAGTAAAATTTTACAAAAATAAAGGCTTCAGCGTTTTGATACTGAATCTTCTAATATCCTACTCTGGCTTTGAGTGTCTGCTTCCCAAACTGTCAGGGATAAATGCACCAGGATCCCCTAAGAGGAGAAGAAACTTTGGTAATAAATAATCCATGTCCCCAGATACTACAATGCCTAAACTATACATGATTTACCCTGGGATTTGTTTGGACACGGTATTTTAAGACAGTTAAGTCAAACAATTTTCATGTTTTAACTTGATTTAAGAGCACACATGAAAATCCTATGGAATTAATTATGTAAAATGAATAGAATTAGCCACAGCACCAATATGACACAGAAAGATATTACATGTGATTAAGTGTGTCAGGGTGAGCCATGGGTCCCTGGGGGAGTATTTGCAGTTTTGTTATGTGACACAACCTGCTGGGGGAAAACATGTAGGACTTACTTATAATCTTGGAGCAGAATCATGACAACTTTACTGAATCGTGGAATATAATAGCTGTAAAAGATCTTAGAAGAACTTTCTAAAACCCCGATAAATAAATGAAAATTAAAACAAGACACTTTTTTTTGATCTGTTGAATGTTATACTAACCTCTGAATAAAGCCCTTCTTAGTCTAACATTTGGAGCTCCAAACCCCAACAATTTCCCAGTAAAAAGTCCCACCCAACAACAGAGCACCAGAGTATTAATACATGATGGAGACACTGAAAGAAATGAAGGGAGAAACAGACAATTCAACAATAATAGTTGAAGACCTCAATACCCCACTTTTAATAATAGATACAAAAACCAGGCAAACGAAAACAAGGAAGCAGAAGAATTGAACTCTGAAAACCAGCTACACCTAAGACATCTATAGGATGTCCAACAGTAACACAATACACATTCTTCTCAAGTACACATGGAACATTTCCAGGACAGACCACATGCTAGGCTATAAAATAAATCTTAACAAAGTTTAAAGTATTGAAACAATACAAAGTATATTCTCTAAACACAATGGAATGAAATTATAAATCAGAAATCAATAACAAAAAATGAATTGGGGAAACTCACAAATAAATGGAAGTTAAAACACTTCTATATAACCATAAGTCAAAGAAGCAATCAAAAGGGAAATTAGAAAATACTTTGAGATGAATGAAAATTTTGTAAGACGTAACTTACAAAACTGTACAGGATACAGCTAAAGCAGTGTCTACAAGGAAGTTTATAGCTGTAAATGCCTTTGTTAAGGAAGAAGACAGATATCAAATCAGTAACCTAACCTTCCACCATAAGACAGTGGGAAGAGCTGAACAAAGTAAACCTAAAACAAGAAGAAGGAAGGGAATAAAAAAGATGAGAGTGAAATTTAATGATATACAGAACAAAAAAAGTTAGAGAAAAATCAATGAAACCAAAAGCAATTTCTTTGAAGAGGCCAACAAAACTGACAAACATTTAGCTAGATTGTCCAAGAAGAAAAGGAGAGAAAACTCAGTTAGTAGAATCAGAAATGAAAGAAGGCACATTACAAATAAACTTACAGGAAAAAAAAATCATAAAATATACTATGAACAGTTGTATGTCAATAAATTAGGTAACTTAGATGAAATGGAAAAATTCCTAGAAAGACAAAAACTACTGAAACTGACTTAAGAAGAAATAGACTATCTGAATAGAACTATAATGAATAAAGAGACTGAATAAGTAAAAACAAAAAAACCTAAAAACTATCCAAAAAGAAAAGCTCAGGCCCAAATTGCTTAACTGCTGAATTCTACTAAATACAATTATTCACAAATTCTTCCAAAAAAAGAAGGGGAGGAACACTTCCCAACTCATTCCATGAGGCCAGCATTACCCCCTCATACTAAAACAGGACAAATACATCACAAGAAAACTACAGACGAATACTTCTAGTGAAAATGAGTGCAAAAGAGTCAACAAAATACTAGGAAATGAAATTCACCAATATATACAAACAGCATTATATACCATTGCTAAGTGGGATTTAGTCTGGGAATGCAAGGTTAGTTTAATATCAAAAGTAATTACTATAATATACCACATCAATGGAATAAAAAACAAAAACCACACGATCATCTCAATAGGTGAAAAAAAATTCACAAAATCTAATACTCTTTCATGATAAAAGCACTCAGTAAACTAGAAATACAAGGGAACTTCATCATCCTCATAAAGGCACCCATGAAATTCCATAGCTAACATCATATTTAATGGTGAAAAAAATGGATGCTTTCTTGCTATGATCAGAAACAGGACAAAGATACAGATCACTCACCACTTCTAGTTAACATCACACTGGAGGTTTTAGCCAAGGCAATTAGGTAAGAAAAAGAAACAAAAGGCATCCATACTGGGGAAGGAAGAGGTAAAACTATCTCTATTCACAGATGATTTGAGCTTGTCTACAGAAAATCCTGAGAAATACACCAAAAAATATGGATAATTTAGATAAATAAATTTAGAGATACTCCATGATTGTGGTTAAGAAGACTCAATATTGTCAACATGTCATTCTTCCCAACAATATATATAGCTTTCATGCAATCCAAATCAAAATCACAGCAAAATTGTTTTGTAGATATGGACAAACTGATTCTAAAGTTTTTATAAAGAGGCAAAAGAGGCAGTATAGCCAACACAATACTGAAGGAAAAAAACAAAGTTGGAGGTCTGACACTAATTGACTTCAAGACGTACTATAAAGCTACAGTAATCAAGGTAGTATGGTACTGACAAAAGAATAAATGGATAAATGGAACAGAATAGAGAGCCCAGAAATAGACCCATAAATATCGTCACTAATTTTTTATAAAGGCAAAGGCAATAAAGTGGAGCAAAGATAGGTTTTTCAACAAACGGTGCTGGAACAACTGGACATCCACATGCAAGAAAATGAATCTAGACACAGACCCTACATCCTTCACAAAAATAAACTCAAAATGAATCATAGACCTAAATGTAAAATGCAAAACTATAACACTCCTAGAAGGTAATATACTAGAAAACTTACATGACTTGATTATGGCAATGACTTTTTAGTTACAACACCGACGGCACAATCCATGAAAAATATAGTCAATAAGCTGGACTTCATTAAAATTTAAAATTTCTCTGTTAAAGACAATGTCAAGAGAATTAGAAGACAATCCAAGGACTGAGAAAAAATATTTGCAAACGACATATCTGATAACGGACTGTTATCCCAAATATACAAAAGCCTCTTAAAACTCCACAATAAGAAAACAAGCAAAAATGATTTAAAAATGATTAAAAAATGGGTCAAAGACCTTAACAGACATCTCACCGAAGAAGATATACAGATGGCAGAGAAACATGTGAAAAGATGCTCCACATCATATGTCATCAGGGAAATGCAAATTAAAACAACAAGGAGATGCCACTGCACACCTATCAGAACTGCCAAAATCTGGAACACTGACAAAACCAAGAGGTGGCAAGCATGCGGAACAACAGGAACTCTCAGTATCTGCTGGTAGGAATACAAAATAGTACAGCCACTTTTTTTTTAAGGGCATTGAGAATATTCCATATAATATTATAATTGATAGATATATGTCTTTATACATTTGTCCAAACCCATAGAACATACAACACCAAGCGTGAACCCTAATATAAACTATGGACTTTGGGTGATTATGATTTGCCAATATAGGTTCATCAATTGTAACAAAGGCACCATTCTGGTGAGGGATGTTAATAATGGGAGAGGACTGTGCGTGTGGTGGTGGGGCAGGGGTTATATGGGAAATCCCTGAACCTAACTCTCACTTTTATTGGGAACCTACAACTGCTCTAAAAAAATTAAGTCCTTAAAAATAAACTATTAGATCTAATAAATTAGTTCAGCAGTTTTGCAGGATATAAGCCCTATACATAAAAATCTTTTTTTGCACTTGTAATAAATAATCAGAAAATGAAATTAAGAAAACACATCCTTTTGCAATAGCACAAAAAATACTCAGTAATAAATTTAACAAAATACATCCAAAAGTTATACTCTGAAAACTACAAAACATTGTTGAAAGAAACTCAAGAACATCTAAATAGAAAGACATCCCACGTTCCTGGATCACAAATCTTAGTATCGTTAAACGGCAATATTCCCTAAATGGATCTACGTATTCAATGTAATGCCTATAGTAATCCCTGCTGACCTCTTTACAGATATTGACAAACTGATTATAAAATTCAGATTGAATAGCAGGAACCCAAATGCTCAAAATAATCTTCAAAAAGAAGAACAAAATTTTAAAAGTCAGACTTCCTGATTTCAGAGGTTACTACAAAGAAACTATCACCAAGACATCATGGTAATGGCATTACAATAAACATATCAATCAAGGGAATAGAATCAATGGGACTTCCCTGGTGGTCCAGTGGTTAAGACTCCGCGCTTCCAATGCAGGGGGCACTGGTTCGATCCCTGGTCGGGGAACTGAGATCCCACATGTCGCCCAGGGTGGCCAAAAAAAAAAAAAAGAAAAAAGGAATAGAATTGGGAGTCCAGACATAAACCCATACATCTATGATTAACTGCTTTTCAACAAGTGTGCCAAAACCATCCAACAGAGAAAGAACAGTCTTTTCAACAAAAGGTACCAGGATAACTGGATATCCACATGAAAAAGGATGACAATGGACCCTTACCTCACACCATATATGATATTAAATCAAAATGGATCAAAGACCAAAATATAAGAGCTAAAACAATAAAACTTTTAGAAGAAAACATAGGAATAAATCTTCATGACTGAATCTGGCAAAGGATTCTTAGATTTGACACCAAAAGCATGAGCAGCAAAAGAAAAAACATAAATTGGATGAAACTTGAAAACATTATGCTAAGTGAAAGAAGTCACTCATAAAACATCACTTATTACTTGATTCCATTTAAATGAAACTTCCACAACAGTCAAATCTATAGAGACAGAAAATAGATTAGTGGTTGCTTAGTGCTGGTAGATAGAGTGGGGAAGAGGGTAAGGCTAAAGGGTGCAGTGTTCTTTCTGAGGTCATGAAAATGTTCTAAAATGGACTGTAGTGATGGTTGCATATATCTGTGAATGTACTAAAAACTACTGCATTGTACACTTGAATGGCAAATTGTGTATGTGAATTATATTTCAAAAAACTGTTAAAAAAAACAGATGTTTCAAGAAACAGAAGAAAATTTTAAAAATTAATTGTGATCAGTGTGCTCAAAGAGATTTAATAAACTGGGGATTCATAATATCTGTTAAATAAGAATATAGTATAATAAAAGAGAATGAACAAAAATGTTTTTAAAAATAAATAAAATGAATCAATAACGTGGAGAATAAATTAATACTTAGCATCTTGAGCAAAACACAAGGGAAAGAAAACATAAAAAATAATAATAATAAAAGAGATACATGAATCAATTCAGGAGACCCAATTTTGAACTAATAGGGGTCAGAGAGTGAAAGAACAGAGGAAATAGAGGGGAGAAAGAAAAAAGAAGAACATTTTCCCCAGAGCTAAAGTACACGGCCTTTCAGAGTAACAGGCTCACTGAATTCCTAGCACAAAGAATTCAAAGAAATAAACAAAACAAAACTCAAAAGACAAAACCTGTTAACCTTATAAATGTAAGGAGAAAGATCCTAAAAAGCTGCCACAGAGATTAAAAAAAAAACAAAAAAAAGTCGCTTCAGAAGGAGAAATATCATCCTGGAATCTACAGTACTGAACGACAGACGAAAAATGGACAAATTCCTTCAAAGTCTGAAGAAAAATTATTTTCTAACCTAAATTCTATATCCAAATATTTGTTAATGTAAAATAAAAATATATATTTTTTTAGACAAGAAAAATCTATGTTTTCTTTCTGGCATCTGAGACCTGATCCTCTGCAGCTTTGCTTTGATCGGTCTCCATGTGGGTCTGTTCACTACTTAGGGTGCACTTCCAATCTGAGAACTCCTCTGTCTTCAACTCTGGACAACTCTCAGCTATTTTCTCTTTAAATATTGTTCCTCTGTTATTCCCTTTATTCTATTCTTCTGGAACTTCTGTTATAATTGAATGGTGAATTTTTTCCTCGATCTGTTCTCCTTGTCTTTTAACTACTATTTCTAGTTTTTAAAAAATTGTTTTTTCTCTTTTTGTTGCTTTTCAGATGAATTCCTCAGTACTACCTTCATATTACTAATCATCTTCAGTTGTATCTAGTCGAGAGAACTTCTCATCTATAGCATATACCTATCGCAATGACAGAATTTTTCTTTTCTAAAATTTATAATTAGATATCTACCTGTTCTTATTTTCTCTCTTCCTATTTTCCCTATAATTCCTTGGGCTTTTAATTTATTTTTTAAATAAATTTGTTTATTTTGTTTATTTATTTTTGGCTGCATTGGGTCTTCTCGCTGAGCGTGGGCTTTCTCTAGTTGCAGCGAGTGGCCTTCTCATTGTGGTGGCTTCTCTTGTTGCAGAGCACGGGCTCTAGGTGCAAGGGCTTCAGTAGTTGTGGCATGCGGGCTTCAGTAGTTGTGGCATGCGGGCTTCAGTAGTTGTGGCACGCGGGCTTCAGTAGTTGTGGCACATGGGCTTCAGTAGTTGTGGCACATGGGCTTAGTTGCTCTGTGGCATGTGGGATCTTCCTGGACCAGGGCTCGAACCTATGTCCCCTGGATTGGCAGGCAGATTCTTAACCACTGTGCCACCAGGGAAGCCCCCAGAAAGGTTTTTTATGATGTCAAAACATCATAAAGAAAACAGAAACATGATTAATATAGGAAGTGTTTCAAAGCATGAACTCACAGATCTGTCCTGGCCAAAATTCTGTTTCTCGAATAATCAGCCTTAGATTATCTATTGTTCCTTCAATTTGAAAGATGGGTGTCCAATTCATTTATAGTTCCCCTTTCTTCTTTCAATGTATATATGTGTGTGTATATATATGTACATAAATTATTTATACATATATATAAATAATGGTTTCTTTATTAATTTTAAATAATATACCCACACTTAACATTTGATCCCGTCAGTTTTCAGTACCTCTGATTTCCTGATTCCTACTATGTAGGATGAGGACATTCAAGTCCCCATCCTTTGCTTCCTCTTTCCCACCCCCCTCTGTCAGACAACACTTGTACTATTAACATGTCAAGTCTAGTGACATTTACATTCTGACCTGCAAGTACAACCATGCCTTTCTAGCTCTTTGTACACACTGATGCTAAAAGCTGAGAATAAAAAAAGAGAAAAATCTATTGCAGCAATAACAACATTATGATTCAGTTCATGGCCAAAGAAGTGCTTAACGTTTTCAAAATATGTAGAAGCATATTTTTATAATCTTAGCAGACAGAAGTATTTCTTAGACAAGAAACATGTATTGATAAACCACAAATGAAAGTATTCATAAATGTGAATGTATACAAATAAAAAAGACCCTATAAACAAAGTACAAATAAAACCCACAAAACCTCACAATACAAAAAATTATTTTGCAATGCAGATAATTGACAAAGGACTTATCCAGACTATATAAAGAATTACAAATCAATACAGAAAAGACAACTTAATTGAAAAGCAAACACAGCAATTTGCCAAAGAGGACATCCAAATGGCCAATAAGCATATGAAAATACGGTCACCCTCACTAGTAAGGAAGGAATTGCTAATTAAATCTATAAAATACCATCTATTTCATAAGCATCAGATTGGCAAAATATCCAGTCTTCAATACCAAATATTAGTAAGGATATAGAATAATCCACTATATTCAGCCTTATACTCCTTTTACACATTTCCAGTGTAAACTCAGATAGGTTTAAACACTTTGGAGATATTAATTGTTAGATATTATCTAGCTTGATAATTAGATAGTAAGATATTGGTCATTGGGAATACATTTTTAAAGCTGAATATGCACCTAACTTCTGACCTCAGAATCTCATTTTGTGGTACACATCCTGGAGCAACTTTTACACGTGCACAAAACAAACAAACAAAAACAACAACAAAAATATACCAATGTTTTCTGCAGTGCTGTTTTGAGTAGCACAATACTGGAAATAGCTTAAATGTCTACCAACAGGAAAAAGATAAAGCATTATTCAGCTGCAATGGAGTAGAATACCATGTGGCAGATAAAAACATATCTATGTGTCAACATAAATAAATATAAAAAATAATGTTAGTTAAACAAGTAGGTGGCTGAATGCTAGTACAGTTCTTACATACATTTGAAAACATACCTAATGATGGTATATAATCTTTATACATCTATAGATATGTTGTAAAGCATAAAACTATGCATAAAAATGATAAACACTCAACTTGCCATAGCGATTGTCTCTAAAGTTGTAGGAAGGTCTCAATTCTATCTTTAATGCTCTATTTCTTTAAAAAAAAAAAAAGAAAATGGCACAATCGTAGGTGTTAAGTAAGCTGGGTGGTGCAGTCCTGTAGATTTATTCTGCTGTTGTCTACTCTTCTCTGTGGGTTGTTCTAGGCATAGAGCTAGTGGTCACGAGTGCAAGTTTGAAGCTGTACTGCCTGGTTGGGAATCCCGGCTCTTGCACTTAATAGCTGTGTGATCTTAGGTGAGTTACTTAAGCTCTCTGTTCTCCAGTTTCTTCACTTGTGAAACAAGGATAATAATAGTACCTACTTCAGAGGACCTGTGTGATATTAGATGAGTTAATGTATCAAAATCACTTAGCCTAGGAACAAGCATATAGTGAACCCTAAATAGACATCAGCTATTATTAGAAGATTTGAAATACATTAAAATGTTGATTAAAAAACACAAGTTGTAGAATGATAAATAAAATCTGATTCTATTTATGCAAGCTTTATTGTTTATAAAGGTATACCTCGAAGGTAAATATAGGAAAACATAAACCCAGGTTATATACCTTTCTGCATGTTGGTTACCACTGGAGAGGGAGAGGGGAATGAGATCCCCCTCATTCATCCATCCATCAATAAGCACTTCAACCATCTGTAATAACAGCAAACACACACAAAGTGCTTCCTAACCAGGCAGGCGCTATTTACATGCTTTATATATGTGGACTGCTGAAATCTCATAGCGACTCTGAAGCACAAAGAAGGTTAAGTGATTCGTCGAAGGTCACTCATGAGTAAAGATTTTGCATTGTAGAAAACTGACAAAGGATTTACTAGTATTCAGAATATACAAAGAATTATATATCAGGATTCGAACCAGTCTGGCTCCAGAGTCTACGTTCCTAATCTCCATATGCTTCTCAAATAAATAAACGTTTCATTTATAAAAACAGATGATATTTTGACAGATGAATGGATAAAGATGTGATATATATACACAATGGAATACCACTCAGTTATAAAAAAGAATGAAATAATGCCATTTGCAACAACATGGATGGACCTACAGATGATCATACTAAGTGAAGTGAGTCAGACAGAGAAAGACAAATACCATATGATATCAATTATATGTGGAATCTAAAAAGATGATATAAATGACCTTTACAGAAATAGACTCTCAGACATAGAAAAAAAACTTATGGTTACCATAGCAGATAGTGGAGGCAGGGAGGGGGAGAGTGATAATTTAGGAGTTTGGGATTAACATATGCACACTACTATGTATAAAATAGATAAACAACAAGGACCTACTGTATAGCACAGGAAACTATATTCAATGTCTTGTAATAACCTATAATGGAAAAGAATCTGAAAAAGAATATATGTGTATGTGTATATATACATATGTATATATATATATATATATATATATATATATATATATATAACTGAATCACTTTTCTGTACACCTGAAGCTAACATAACATTGTAAATTAATTACACTTCAATAAAAAATTGTTGAAAAAAATTAAAAAGTAGGGACTTCCCTGGCGGTCCAGTGGTTAAGACTCCGCCTTCCAAGGCAGGGGGTGCGAGTTCGACCCCTGGTCAGGGAACTAAGATCCCACATTGCCGGTGTGGCCAAAAAAATAAAAAATAAAATAAAATAAAAAATAAAACATATGATATTTACCATCCATATAGCCAGCAAAGAATTAGGAATTAGAATTTATGAAGAGCTCTGACAAATTCATAGGAAAATGATAAAAAAAACTCAATTGACAAAAACAGGCAAAGGAAATGTACAGGAAATGCAGAGATGAGGAAACAGAAAAGTGTTAAGAATCCAAGAAATGCAAATTAAAATAATAATGAAATATAAATGTATATCCATCAAACTGGTCGAAAATTGAAAATCTGATGACAGCAAGTGTCAATCTTGTAGAACAGAAGGAACTCTCATACATCCAGTAGGTGTGTAAATCTGTGTGGCTACTTTGGAGAACAATTTGGCAATTATCTAGAAAAGTCAAAGGTACATAGTCCTTTCAGCAGGACAATTCCCCATCTAGCTCCATTTGATACAAAATCTCACAAGAAGACAAGGACAAGAATATTCATTGCAACTTTCCTGCTAACAGGGAAAACACTAAAAACATTCCAAATAGCTACCAACAAGACTAGGAAAAGTATGATATATTCATAGACTTATGTACTATACAATTGTTAAAACAAATTAATTTGAGTTGCAAGTTCATAAATATTAAAAAACAATGTTGAAAGCAGAATAGAGCAAATGTCATAATGATATGCAGAGAATAGCACAAACTACATAAAGTCTGAAAACCAACAAAATAATTTTATATAGTTTGTGGTTATATTTATCTACTGATGACACAAAACAGTGGTTCTCAAAGGGTCTCTGAGACCTTTCCAAGGGATTCTGTGATGTCAAAACTATTTTCATAACAATACTGAGATTCTTTTCAATCTTATTCCATCATGAAGGTACAACAGAGTTTTCTAGAGGCACACGACATGTGACATCACAATAACTGAATGTAGAAATAGATATCAGATCCAGTTGCCTTTTATTAAGCCAGACATAAAGAAATTTGCAAAATATAAAACAATGTCACTTTTCCTTTACTTTGGAAAATGTAGCTATTTTTCATTAAAATGTTAATTACACTAATGTGTAATGAGTTTACCATTTTAAATAAATTAATAAATATTTCTAAAACTTCTCAGTCTTTGTTTCAAATGCTGTAAATCTGGAGAGTGACATTCCACATAAAGAAAAATATATTGGGGTCCTCAATAAATTTCAAGAATGCAAAAGCATTCTGAGACCAAAATGTTTGAGCACTGCTAGTATAAAAGCACATGTGGGAAAGATGACTATCAAGTTCAAGGTTCCAGTTACTCCCTGGAAGGGAGGAAGAGACAGAATGATGGGGTCTGGGCGTGGGGACTGGACAGGGGAGTACAAATCTGCAACATTTTTTTTCTTAAAAAACTGAAGCAAGGTACAGCAACACAGAGTTCAACAGAGCTGGATGGTGGTTACATTGTCTTTTGTACCTTTTGTATTTGAAATAGTTCAGAATAAAAATAAATACAGTTGTAAGCATATTATTTAGAGGGATGGAAGTAATTACCAGAAATGCTAATAACCAAAATAGTTAAGAAGTTTCCAATCGGGCTTGAGACTAGAGGTGGGCGGGCAAAGTGGAAGATGCCAGCTCTTCACAGCAGCTCTTTTGTAACATTTCATCTGTTACGATGTACACCCACTGCACTTTCATAAAAATAGAATCATCCCAACAAATAAGAAAAAAAGGAAAAAATTATGTGAACTATGCAAAACATAGAGATGAGAATAAAATCTGGAAGGAAATGAAGTCAAATAAAAAAACAATTGTATTAGAATGTTGGGATTATGGATAAATTTTCTTTTCTTTCATTTCCATATATTTTGTAATGCATGTGTTGCTCATACAATAGCGGATTATTTTAAAATTAGCAATGTATCAAAAAAGACACATAATATTTTTTTTTTTTCTCCTGGGGAAGAAACTGATTGTGGCTGTCACATCGTTTTTGTTTTTGTTTTTTTATTCCTTTGGTTCTTTTTACATCAGTAGCTACCAATCTTTTTTACCTTAAAGACTATTATCACAGGTAGATTCTTTTTTTATCTTGTAACTATAGGAGCCTCTCTTTAGAGACGCAATTAAGTTCATGAAATAATACAAAATTGGTACCATGTCATCAGTGTGTTAACCATGACAACGTCTCTTTCAGTGTTCTCTTACAACCATACTAAATCAAATATTAATTTTGATATAAATGACTTGATAATGATCCAGATCAGAGGTCCAAGTGGACTATTTACTGTGCTTTTTATTACGTACCATTTCCTCTCACTCTGTCAGTCTAACAGTTATTTGCTGGATAAAAGCAGAATCCCTGGAGTCTGGCAGTGAGAGAGGGGAATTTACCAGGCAGGAATTGGCCTGGCTCTATATTCACGGGCTGGACCGAAGCAGTCAAGGTGGACACGCATGTCCGTAAAGATGATGGCTTGAGCCCAGAGGGCACTGACCGGCACCCCTTCCCGTGCATCATGAGAAGCAGTGACCAAGGAAGGGTCTAGGAGGTTTTGCTTTGTCTTTAATATGGAGCATCTAAAGAACGACTTCCAGGGTATGAGATAAACTAAGGGAAGGCAGTTTCACGGAAGTCTCCCCAAAAGGTGGCGACAAAGGCTTTATTTGGGCAAAGTTGAAAGGACCATGCCTATGCTGTGGCCAGGTTAGATGAAAAAATGAAGAAAAGAATTTCTATATATGGAATCATAAGTAAATACTTTCTGAGGAAAAACGAACATTCAGCGGGTGATCAAGGGGTGTATCAGTTTCCTAGGACTGTCAAGACAAATTACCACTAATTAGGTAGCTTAAAATAACAGAAACTATTCTCTTAAGTTCAGGAGGTGAAAAGTCCAAAATCCAGGTGTCAGCAAAGTTGGTTCCTTCTGGAGGTTCCGAGGGAGAATCTGTTCCACCCTCTCTGAGCTTCGATTGTTGCCAGCATTCCTTGGCTTATAGCTGCATCACTTCAATCTCTGCCTCCTTTGTCCCCTGATCTTTTTCTCTGTGTCCTCTTTTCCTATAAGGACACTAGTAGTCATTGGACATACGGTCCACACTAAATGCAGGATGATTTCATCTCAAGATCCTTAATTAACTATATCTGCAGAGATGGTATTTCCAAATAAGATCACATTCTGAGATTCCAAGTAGACATGAGTTTGGGGGTATAGTATTCAATCTACTCTAAGAAGCCAGGCAAAATAAAAGTGTTAAAGGCACATGCGCACTGAATCCAATTCTTGTCACGACTGAAGGGAAACTGATGAAAGATAGGCCATTTGAGAGAACTCTGTTTTAACAACACTCACCGCACAGAAAGTCCTTTAACTCCTCCAAAGCAAAAAAAAAAAAAAAAATATTTCTGCTTTGTTCAGTCTACTCATCATCCCATCCAAGGATCTACTCATCAATATGATTACTGAACACCTGTATGTTTTTGCACTGTGCTGGGTACGATGTACTTATACTGGAAACTGAGGCTTCACAGGACTCATTTAGCTGTAACAGAATATAACCTCATTCACCTTCAGGTAAGCTGTAATGCTGCTTTGGTTTGCAAACAAAACTTCTGCTATAAAATGGGCACAGGACTGGAACAGCATTTACCAGAATAACTGTAAAACATGCTACAGTTCTGCTACTGTCATTTAAATCTGCTGTGTGTGTGTGTGTGTGTGTGTGTGTGTGTGTGTATGTAGACAGATGATAGATAGATAGATAGATAGATAGATAGATAGATAGATAGATAGATAGATAGATAGACAGACTGGATGGATAGCTCAATATATGCTTTCAAATCTCATTTTCTCTTCCTGGACAAGCAAGATTACATTGCACCTTCAGTCTCCTTTGCAGTTAAGCTGGGATCATGTTACTGGATTCTGGCCAGTGAAATTAGGTGACAGGGATGTATGCCATTTCAAGGTCGGGAAAAATATTCTTCTTTCCCTTCCGTGGAGACCATGTGCCAAAGGTCTTCAGTTCAAGATGGAAGCAGCATGGATCCCTAAAGAACATGGAGGAGAAAGACCAGATAGACCCACTGGATTCACATCAGACAGTGATAAGAGTAAGAAACCAACCTTTAATGCAGTAAGCCACTGAGAATTTGGGGTTATTTATTACAGAAGTTGTGGTACTTTCCCGTGGGTACCTGCAGGCACTTTCTCCTTCCCACCTGCTACCTGATGATGCTTGCTAATCAACCTGCTTGCTTTCACCATCCGAAATTATCTTGCTTTTATACTAGCTTATTCTTTTATTATTTGTCTCTTCTCCTTAGAATGCAAGCTCTGAGTGTGGGAACATTAGCTTTTTTCTTTCCCGCTAAATACCTAGTGCTAAAACATGGTAGGTTCCCAATAAAATTTTGTTAAATGAGTGAATAAATGAACAAACAAACAAAATTTCCTTCTCTTCATCCAAAGAACTGGTCACCAAGTTTTACCAACTGTATTTCTTAAATATCTCTCACACGTGTTTCCTTCCTCTCCATCATCTGTGACCACGTTAGTTCCAGCCCTCACTTTTTCTTGCTTAGGTGAGAAAACAGCCTTCTGGTCTACCTATGGCTGCCCTAACTCTCTATCCTCCCTTCTCTACATCACCACCAGATGGACTGAAACACAAAACTAGTCATGTCACTGCTCCGCTTAGAGCCTTCCCATGACTCCCCATGGTCTATACTAGGCAAGATCTGATGCCCTGAACGTGGTATAAAAGGCCCTCTGAAAAATGGTTCTGATGAACCTAGTGGCAGGACAGGAATAAAGATGCAGACGTAGAGAAAGGACTTGAGGACATGGGCGGGGGGCGGGGAAGCTGGGATGAAATGAGACAGTAGCACTGACATATATACACTTCCAAATGTAAAATAGATAGCTAGTGGGAAGCAGCCACATAGCACAGGAGATCAGCTCGGTGCCTTGTGACCACCTAGAGGGGTGGGATAGGGAGGGTGGGAGGGAGAGGCAAGAGGGAAGGGATATGGGGATATATGTATATATATAACTGATTCACTTTGTTGTACAGCAGAAACTAACACAACATTGTAAAGCAATTATACTCCAATAAAGATGTAAAAAAAAAAAAAAGTCCTCTGTGACCTGGGCCTGTTCTTGTTCTCAGCAACCTCCTGCACCACTTCCTACGTCACCCTCTCTGCACCAGTTAAATCGGACGATCTGCATTACTCAAATATTCCATGCTTCTTTTTTTAAACATTAACTTTTTACTTTAGAATAGTTTCAATTTACAGAAAAGTTGAAAAGATAGTACAGATATATCTGTATATCTGCACATAGGCATCACATAGTTTCTCCAATTATTAACATCTTACATTACTTTGATACATTTATCACAATTAATGAATATTGATATATTATTAACTAACATCCATACATTATTCAGGTTTCCTTCGTTTTACCTAATGTCCTTTTTCTGCTTCAGGATCCCATCCAGAATTAGTTACATTAGTTAGTTAGTACAATTAGTTTTCATGTCTCCTTAGACACCTCTTGGCTGTAATAGTTTCTCAGGCTTTCCTAGGTTTTGATGATCTTAAGATGTACTTGGCCAGGTGTTAACATAAAGTGTCTCTCAGTTGGGATCTGTCTGATGTTTTTCTCATGATTAGACTGGGGTTATGGGTTTTGGGAAGGAAGACCACAGAGATAAAGTGCCTTTCTCATCACATCTTATCAAGGGGACATGCTACCAACATGACTTACTGTGATATTGACCCTAATCACTTGGCTAAGGTCGTGTTTGTCCAGTTTCTCTACTGTAAAGTTACTACTCCACTCTCCTCTCCTCCTTAACTCTCCTCTTTAGAAGGACATCACTATGGACATCACTAAGACACCTCCTTAAGGCAGAGTTGTCTACAAAAATTATCTGGAATTCTTCTCCAAGGGAGATTTGCCTTCTCCCTCATGTATTAATTTATTCAACTGTTTATTTATATCAGTATGAATTCGTGCATATTTATTTTATACTTTGTGTTATAATCAAATACTGCTTTATTTCGTTGTTCACTTGTTGCAACTTTGTCCACTGGAAGCTCTTTCCATGGGTTCCTGTGCCCCTAAGCCATACCCCCATCATTTTGTTAAGCACATCCTTAGTTCATGTTCTTAGCGTGACAAGACATTCCAGGCTCATCTGCATATTCCTGCCCCAGCCCTAAAACCAGCATGTCTCCAGGAAGTCTTGGTTCCTCTTACTGGAGAAGGGTATTGGAAATGAAGACGCGTGCACTGCGCCTACCCAGTGGTCTTTCACCTCCGTGCTTCCTTCGCGGGCCGCCTCTCTCGGAACCCCTACTCCCCGCTCCGTCCCTCTTCCCTGCGAAATAAGTCTTCATTATCTTCAAGGCTCAGTGCAGGTACCTCTTTTAACAGGGAAACCTCTCTGCCTTCCCTCCAAGGTAGAGGGTTGGGTCCTGCTCTGCTGTCACACGAGCCCCTTTTGCACTGCATTGTACTGAAGTCCATTTGTTTGACTCTTCCACTGGCTTAGCTGCCTTTGGGCACAGACTGTGTTTTCAGCTTCTAAGAAAAGAGTGAGACTCAGAAAGGCCCTACCACTAGATATTTCTTTTGGCAAATGCATTCATAAATGCCTGACTAAATATCTTGTGCGCAAAATATTTTGATGTTCTTCATGGACCTTGTTGAGACTAGTGAACAATGTCATCCCTAGAAGCACTTCCCAGAAATGCCTGAGCTAGGAACTAATGAATTTGCTTAATATAAGACTCAAGCCAGGGTGCTGTATTATGGGAGGGAAGCTGGGCATAAAACATACCCTTAGGACAGTATAAATCTGAGGCTAATCACGCTACATGTCACCAGCAACATCTTTCTTTTTTAATTTTTCTGGTAGATAAAAGTTTGAGAAAATGACACTTAACCAAGAATATAAGTCTGAATGGTGTATGAAAGAGCAAGGCCAGTGGTGACCAACAGGTGGTTCCAGACCTGACAGATTCCCAAAGGCAGCATGAGAGTCCTCAAGCTCTTTCCCATAGTTTCAACAACCTGGCAGACAGCATAGCCTAATTACATCATTAAGTGTCTGCATCTGGCCAGGTTATAACACTCTGGGTGGCAGGCCTGGATATCACACTGGTCAATAGTTGTTAAACAGAGTTATGTATGGCTTTGATGGATGAACAATGAGGCAATAACTAGTCACTCAATAAATCCAGTGGGTAGATAAAACTATTTCAAAATGTAGAGAGCCCTTGGGAAGCTTTTCTACTTTTTCATTTCAAATAAAGGATAAAATGTGGGATTAAAGATTCCGCATGAGTGATGGTGGGTACGACCATCTAGAAGACAAGAAGCCTATTTTAGAATCCAACAGCAGAATCCCTTCCTTCACCCTTGCTGTCTGCTTCCTTACATTACTGCCCAGTACCGGAACACATCTTATCAGAGCACCAACTTACGGTGATTTGCCAGCCTCAGAGGTGATCTTAATGTTCAAAGTCCTGGGGATACTGTGGATGGGGCAGTATCTTGTAGGGTCACAAGCTCTGTCTTGGCATCAGAAGACCTGTGCACAAGACCCATTCTGCCTTGCAGGCCAGGTGGCCTGATGTATCCCACGGGCAACCAGAGCCTCAACTTCCTTGCTACAAAAGGAAAGGATGGATAGGGGGTCTTTCCAAAATCTAAATTCTCCATAGCTATGCCTTTATGAGGCTTTCTGAGAACGAGCTGCTCATTTACTGCATCAAGCTTGCATTCCTAGGATCCTGAAGCAGCAACTGAATACTCTGGGGCCATGTGCTAAATGGTACCTCTGAGGAGTGAACTATGAAATGCTTTTCTTAAGCAGGACAAACCTAGGAACAGTGTGGTGAATTTGCAAGGTTCAGGGAGGGTTGGAGACCTGTGCTCAACTTTCGAAGCCATTTCCCAGCCTACGATCTTGGGCTCTTTCTTTCTTCAGAAGAAAGAAAATAACTCACAATAAAAAAAAATTATGTAGCACCAAAAGAATTCCTGCTAATTAGAATCTTCTACAACCTAATGTTCCTGGGCGTTACTAAAAGAGAAAGAATGAACTTCTAAAGAGTAGTCTGAATTCAAGCAAACTTGTAGCAAGCGAATCCTCCTACTGTCAGTTTAGAATACAGATAAAGCACAATCTAAAAGAGAAAAGGAAGGCAGGGAGGGGAAAAAAGAAAGGGAAAGGTATTCTACTGCCAGAATATTTGACTGCTGACTTCAGGAAGAACAAGGTTATAGTAACAGCCTGCTTCTCTGCCCATGGATTTAGCTAGATTTCTAAGTACAAAGAGAGCACTTTGTTACAATGGGAATGGAAATATATCATACTAGAGAATTCACCCAAGGGTAAATAAATAACTACAGAGGAACACGAAATCTCTGAAAGCCAAGAAATAACGAATAGGAACCAAAAACATTTAAAAAATTGGTCAGAATGGTTAACACTACAACAGGATGAAATCCCCTAAGATAACAATAAAGTAACTACTTCTTCAAAACTGGTTTTCCAAACTTCTGCAGGAGATAGAATGGCATGCAAGAGCTTACCCACGTGGCCTCAGGAATCCCTACAACAATCCAGAATCTCATTTTCAACCCTGTTGTCTAACTTGATATCACCAACCTAAACATACATCTTCTTGTTCATGAGCTTCTTGGAGCGATAGTTATGAGGCCACACTGCATCTCAAACTGCCCTTGAATGGACCATCAGAATGTGTCAACTGATTAACCCCTGGCTCTTGGCATTTACGGATTTCACAGTTGTAATTTTAGCCACCCAATCCAGCAGGAGTTCCTAAATGCTTAAGACAGGGGAAATGCATGGCTTTTTTTCCCCCTGAGGCTTGAATTTTAATCACATTTGCTGAGCTATAGATGGGTCTGAAGACATCTTAGTGAGGGAGGAAATATGATGGTTAAGTGCCCACTTGACTAGGCTACGGTACCCAGTTGTTCAGTCAAACACCAGTCTAGATGTTGCTGTGAAGTATTTTTCAGATGTGATTAACTTTTAAATCTGTAGACTCTGAGTCAAGTAGATTGCCCTCCACAATACGGGTGGGTCTCATCCAACCAGTTGAAAGTTTTAGTAGAAAAAAGACTGACCTCCCCTGAGCAAGAAGGAATTCTGCCAGCAGATGGCCTTTGGACTTGAACTACCACTCTTCCCTGGGCTTCCAGCCTGCCAGTCTGCCCTGTAGATTTTGGACTTGTCAGCTTCCATAATCTCATGAGCCAGCTCCTTAAATTAAATCTTTCTGTCTCTGTCTCTCTGTGTCTCTGTCAGTCTCTGTCTCTGTCTCTCTCTCTACACACACACACACACACACAGATACACACACATCCTTACATATGCATATCTTATTCGTTCTGTTTCTCTAGAGGACCCTGACTAATACAGAGCATGACCACACCTCACCCCCTCAATCTTGTAACTAAACAGTTTAGGAAACTACATCTTTCCTGACCATCTTGACCTCTGCCTGAAAACCGTAGTAACAGAGAAGTCACCACCTCATGAATTCTGGAGGAGTTGTCAAGAAAGTTTCCTCTTAGACTTGGTGAAATATGCCTCCCTGTTATTTGGTCTCAATTCCAGTTCTGGCAGACACGTGCCGGGCAGTTCCTCTGGGCCAAATGGAAGCCTGCTCCCACGTGGTCAGGTTGGAACATGAACCAGATGGAAGCTGATTTTGATCTTCTTTCATCTTCAAATATCTAGCTGCTATTCCTTGAATTACCAATGGAATTGATGCGTGCAACTGATCCCTCTCCAGAAAGACAGCATATAATCACTGTAGGTCAATGAGGAAATTATATTAGAAAGAAAAAAAAAATAGAACCTTAAATAAATTTACAGAAAAAAAATTTTAATTTCCCAAATGACACCCTGGACCATATTGCAACATAAGTTCTGTGTCAAGGAAAGGTGAGCTAAAATGAATTTTTGGCAGAGATGCTGTATCACTGCTTCTTATGACTGACCTTATGAACAAACACGGGAAGGCGAGGTAGGGAGGATGGATCTAGAGATCTCTGACCAGATTCAGTGGTGTGTTTGCACCAGTCCCATGGCTGCTGGTATTTCTCTATCTTCCCAGTACCTGGTACAGTAATGCCTGGAGGGAAGGGGCAATGTCGTGGGGTCTTTGCATCCACTATCACACTAAGCTGACCCTTGCACATGGTAAGAAGTGTGGAGGGAAGGAAAGAAAGAAGAAGGAGAAGAGAGAGAATACACAGGAGACAGTCAGCAAAGAGAAATCAGGAGGATCTCTTCCACTACTGTTTCCTGTGTTTCTGGCCACACCCCCCTGAGAGCCATCGGAATGGAGGAGGTGGAGCACAGATGTGTCCTGGCCCTTCACTGTCTTCCTCTGGGAGCTTAAAGTAACGAGAGTAGCAATAACAGCAAAGAGGTTCAAGTACAGTTGATCCTCTTTATTCAGATCCCATGTTTGCAAGTCTTCCAACTTGGTAACATTTTTTTTTGTAACTTTTTTTTTTTTTTTTTTGGCAACTCGCAAATCAAGACTCCAAGTGCTGTCACAGTCACTTGCAGACACGCACAGAAAGGTGAACTCTTTGTGTCCCCAGACTCCCACTGTCCACCCAAGGTCAAACAAGAGCAACCTTTGCTCTTCTTGTTCCAGCTCTCAGACTATAAAGAAATACCCTTCTTGTGCTCTATTTAGTGCCATATTTTTTGCATTTTTGTCGGTGATTTTGCTGTTGAAAATGACCCTCAAGCACAGTACTGACGTTTAGTGTTCCTACATGCAAGAAGGCTGTGACGTGCCCTCTGTGTGAGATAAGCTTCACTCAGGCACAAGTCACAATGCTGTTGGCCACGCGTTCAGGGTTAATGGATCAACCATATGTATTAAATCAGGTGTCATTAAACAGAAATTCACATAAAACAGAGTTATCGCTGTATTTCTCTTAGGAGTGATGCTACAGTTTTCTCTAATGCAGTGCTCATGGTGACTTCATAGAACATAAGTATTGCAAATAATGAGAACTGACTGTGTTATGATTATCTTTCTGATTACTGAGTTTTTTGCCACCTTAATCCTGGCCCCAGTGCTGGAAGCCAATGGGGCAAGAGGTGAGTTTTCACTAACTCAGTGTCCATAGTGATCACGGAACTTAACGACCAGGAATAATGAGAACTGCCTATATTTTCCACTTATTATTTTACATAACCCTCACTGGTAACTCTATAAGGTATGGACTCTTATCACGAAGACTTATTATCACCAAGACTTACGAGTTGAGAAAATGAGGTCTAGTGGGGTTAAGTGACTTGCCCAAGGTAATCACAGAGCCAGTAACTGCAGGGACCAGGAATCAAATCCAGTTAGTCTGACTCCAGAGCCTACACATGGATCCTCTGGGCTACACCGCCTGCCACCCACCTTCCTACCCCTCCTGGGGACAGAGGCAGGTGAGTGGCTGCAGAGACACCAGGCTGGGGTTCCTTAACTGCTATGCCACAGACTCCTTTGGCAGACTGATAAAGCCTATGGACTCCTTTCCGGAATAAAGTTTTTAACCTCTTGAAAGAAAGCACATAGGATTACAAAAGAAATCCATTTTATTGAAATTCACTGATCAAATTACTAAAAAGTTCTAGAGCACAATCATATATGTACTTTATGCATTTATGAATGCATTCAACAATAAGATCTTGCAGAGGTCCCCATAAGTACTCCAATTTTGGAGTATTGATTAATATAAAAAATACCTTCAACTAATATAATGTGATATGAAAATGTTATTTCTATTGGTAACAAAGTCATGGCCGCTGTGCATTCCAATGTAGCGTTTGCAAACATCCAAAATGAAGGAAATACTAAATTTCAGTCTGAATTTGGCAAAATAGATCCTGTCTTCCATCTCCCGCCCAATGCAGGTTCCCTTTTCCCATGAATTCTTTCCACGGATGCCGTGGTTGAGGTTCCCTGCACCAGCCAAAGTCAGATCTGATTGAGGAAGATGGCTAAAAGCCTGCAGTGTATGGAAGTTTTTTTGGCTTAGAAATCATTTTTTATGGACATATTCCTGGGGAATCCATGATTTTAATATAGTAGGTTTTAAACATTTTTATACTTTCATTTTAATGATAATCTTTAAAATAATAATGAAAGCGTATTCAGAGCATCTTAGCGACCACCCGTTAACCAAAAGCTTCAAAGTGCAGCATTCACATCTGAGTTTATGCTCTTGTGGATTCCAAGCTGTCCTACTCCTTCCACAGCTGCTTTATCAGTTTGCTGAGAGCAAGAGAACCAAAGCAAGCATGACACCCAAGAGGACGGTCACACACACGCAGAGGCCAATCCACACCTGCAGCAGCTCCCGTCCCACTCAGGGTAAAAGGCCCCCTCTCCTGGCCCTTATTACTCCCTCTCTGATCTCAGCGTCCACTCCTGCCCCTCCCTCCTTCTGCTACAGCCAAGCTGGCCAGCTTCCTCAGAACCAGGCGTCCTCATGGTCGGGGCTTCGCCCAGCTCTTCCCTCTGCCCACAACACGATGCCCTCACAAAGCCATGTGACTCATTCACCTCCGAAACTTTGCTCAGGCAGCCCCTTGAGTTTATGTAAAGGCACCGCCCTCATCTTCCCAGCACTTCAATCCCCCCTTCCCCTGCTCAATGTTCTCTCTTTCCATAGCACTGACCTTCTAACTTCTTCGTTGCTGCGCTCGGGGCGAGCGGGGGCTACATTGAGCGGCGAGGGCTTCTCATCGCGGTGGCTTCTCTTGCTGCGGAGCACGGGCTCTAGGCGCGCCGGCTTCAGTAGTTGTGGCACACGGGCTCAGCAGTTGTGGCTCGCGGGCTCTAGAGCGCAGGCTCAGTAGTTGTGGCGCACGAGCTTAGTTGCTCCGTAGCAGGTGGGATCTTCCCAGGCCAGGGATCAAACCCATGTCCCCTGCATTGGCAGGCGGATTCTTAACCACTGCGCCACCAGGGAAGTCCCTCACCTTGGTTTCTAATACTATTCTCCAATAAAAGGAACTAGGGCTCCTTGGAGAAATGGCTAATTCTAGGACTAGGGCAGGAAGCATATGAAATGTGCCCTGGAGCGTCTTGTAGTATCAGGAAGGAAGGAAACGGTCAAAACAAAACAATAACAAAAATCCCATCCACAAGACGGAGGTGAGTCAAAGTGACGCAGAGACTACCTGAAGGAACTCCTGATGGACCAAGTGAAACAATTTGGGCAAGCATATAAAGAGTGCTGGATTGTAACCCAAAGGATACAATAAATATCCGAGTCCATTCATAACTGACTGAATAAATAAATAAACAGGGGAGGAGAAACCATTCTGCCTTGAAGAAGAAACCCAAATGATTTACGCAGACACTCAGCCTTCAAGGAGGTGGAACACAGCTCCCCACTACATATGTGAGGGCTAAGCATGGTGATGTCCTTCCAAAGAGGCTGGTACGGAAATGGGGCGAGGGGCAACTCTGCACAGGGGAAACGTGATCAACATTACCTCGGCCAGGTGACCAAGGCCAATATATACAGGGCAAAGTTTTGCTGGTGGCATGTCCTCTTGACATGGTGTGATGGAAATGGCCTGGATGGTCTTCTCCAAACCCACCTCCCCAGTCTAATCATGAGAAAAACATTAGAGAGAGCCCCACTGAGGCGCAGTCTACAAAATACCTGCCTAGTCTTCCTCGAAACTGTGCAGGTCACCAAAAACAAGGAAGGTCCCAGAAACTGTCACAGCCAAGAAGAGTCTTAAGGAGACATGACAACTAAAGGTAATGTGGTGTCTTGGACGGGATCCCGGGACAGAAAAAGGACATTTGAGTAGAACTAAGGAAACATGAATAAAGTATGGACTTAATATTAATAATAAAGTATCTGTACTGGTTCATCATTGTGACTAACATAATACACTAATGTATGATGTTAATCATAGGAGAAACTGGATCTATGAGAACTCTGTATACTACACAATTTTTCTGTAAATCTCAAACTCTTCCAAAATAAAATGCTTATGTAGGTAAGGTGGAGATATGCGAGACTATCTTTTCATGCAGACGTCACTGACAGACAGGCTGAAAACTCTACAGCCAGGAGCCCAACTGGTCCCCAGGCAGAGGCTGGTCCTCCTACAGAAAGAGACAATGCCTGCTTCTCAGCAATTGAAGCAAACTCATTTAAACTGGTTTGCCACCCTTCCACTGCTCTTACCAAGCCTTTAGAAATTTAGGACAGCTTGATGATGACAGCCAGCAGGGCAGATGACGGATACATCAAAATGGGCAATCAGTCAGGGATTATCTCCCCCCAAGATGGGGGATCAGGGGATTGATTCAGGACATTTCAATATATATAGCCGCATGCAGAATATAACCAAGCTATGGTTCTGCCACCTTCCTTGCTAAACTCTTTTCTTTTCCACTGAATGGAAGAAAGATTTCTTCAACTGTAGGACCTAGAGAAAATTGACTACCAGCAGTAATAATATCTTTACTGCATCAGTCATACTCGTGAAAACCTCTGTAAGGCTCAATTCTCTTGAGTGTAAAATGGGGATGGTACCCACCTCATTTATCTGCCACGGTGATTGTGAGAAAAGAGGAACTATTGAGGTAAAGACACCTGGAGTCTTACAAAGCACAAAACAAATGAAAACTTTCAATGGCATGACTGGCAAAAATGATGCCAAGAGCCATTCATTCAATATTGGAAATCCAATTTCCAATACCTGTGGCTTGATAAAGGAACAGAATGTAGTACTGCCTTATCTATATTTTCTGGAGCTTATCCAGAAAGTATTGCTTGTTTAGCAAGTGGTGTTTGAGGAGAGGGATACCACATGCGTTACTGGCTTCCCCGTTTCATTAAGAAAAATGATCATGAATTTAAGATCCCGATATGTCACCAAGCAGGATTCCATCTCTGATGGTGCAAAACCCTTTGAGGTTGGCAGATTTCTGCCTTGCTGATCATCTTGATCCAGCAAGCCAACCGCAGGCATCACCCCAAAGAAAATGGTTTTATCCAGGGCTTTGTCATGTGGCCACACATTTTAGGGTCCAATTCTTCTTATTTTCAAGAAGCCAGCCTCTGCAAGGATCAAATTCTCTGAACTCCTGCCTCTAGGCTTAAGACTTGCTCCTTTTCTTTGCCTCTCCCTAAATTAAAGTATTAGCCCTCAAGGGGAATGTCACTGTCACTGTTAAAACAGTAGCAGTCATCCTCTCTTGATGCCAGTTACAGCAAAAATCGCCCAAGGAAGCAGAGCTCACCCTGAACAAAGAAACTGGCTTCCACGACAACTCCTCATCCATTCTGGCCCGTCCCTCCTCCAGGCTCTGACAAAGGTCTAACTGAGAAGCTTCATTTCTAAGCTCGATAATGTGTTAATTCCCTTTCCACTCTAAAAATCAGAAACAGCTGGATTTTTAAATTTCCATTTGCAGTGAATTCAGACCTTTCTTAGCTTCTGTTCCATTACTGGTTTTGGTCACAGAGGGGCACTCCACAGTTGCTTTTGGACTCTAATCCAGCAATCAGCAGCATCCTCAGACATAATAACAATAGCTTATAAAACCATCTCCTGTTTGACATGGTGAGTGTTCCTGTGTCTTTCTTAAGGATTCTTTATGGCACTTAGTACCGGGTCACGCCCACCAGGATGTCATGAATACATTGTCAATTTCAGATAGGCTTGCTAACCAGCAATATGTCCCCTGCCATGCCTAAAATTGGGAACAAAAGTAGGCTATTTTCACATTAATGACAACACCAAACCTAAATCTAAATCAAAGTGAAAGGCAAAGACTTTTTCTGAGTTAGACTGCACTCCTAATTAACTACATATATGCTTATTACACCAGGAATAGGAAGCTGTTTATTTACCAAAGAAATGAAAGCAGTCCATGTTTTCTACTAAATGCATACATGAATTCCTCCCTGAGTTAGAACCTTTGTCATTCACCGGCAGTGTTCATATTCATTTTAAAATATCCTAATTACATAGAGATCAGACTTCCTGTGATGAAGAGGATGTACTTTGTGATTTTATAAACGAAGGGCTTTCCTAGGAAGAGGGTCCCATTGTGAGTGAGTGCCTGGGGTAATTCTCATTATAAAAGGACTGCTTTAGAAGAGGAATCATATCGTAAATGTTGAACTATTCTCATTCATTTATTCATTCATTTTAATTAATCTTTAACATCTTCTGGGTTTGGTACGGTGATACTGTGAGGAACACAGAGAGATAAAGACACCAACCCTGTCTTTGTGGATTTTAAAGTCTAGAAAGGAAATGTATGCAAATACAAATGCTGTGAGGCAGTACAGATACACAAACAGAGGGATGAAGGCGCGCGGGAGGGGAGCACACGAGGTCCCAGCACCTGCCTGTCAGAGGCAGCCTCCGAGCTGGGCACAGGGGGACAGAGTCTCAGTAGGCAGGAGAGAGACGGGCATTGTGGCAGCCAGAACAGGACAGGCAGTGCAGACAAGAAGCAGAGCAAGCAAAGGAGGGAGAGGAGCAGTGAAGGAACACGGTCACAGCTGCTGTTCTTGCAAAATGTTTAAAGGATGGGTGGGGGCAGGTGAGAGAGGCACACAGGGCAACAAGTCCCAAAACGCATGAAAAAGAAGGCAGAGAAGAGGAAGGCTGTCCAGAATCTCTGCTATGAATGGGCATCCAGAATTGGTGCTAAACCCCTATGTTCACTGCAGCACTGTTTACAAGAGCCAAGACATGGAAGCAACCTAAGTGTCTATGGACAGATGAATGGATAAAGAAGATGTGGTATATATATATACAATGGAATACTACTCAGCCATAAAAAAAGAATGAAATAATGCCATCTGCAGCAACATGGATGCACCTAGAGATTATCAGACTGTCAGGTCAGTCAGACAGAGAAAGACAAATACCATATGACATCACTTATATATGGAATCTAAAATAGGACACAAACGAACCTTATCTATGAAACAGAAACAGACTCACAGACATAGAGAACAGACTTGTGGTTGCCAAGGGGGAGGGGCTTGGGGGAGGGAAGGATTGGGAGTTTGGGATTAGCAGATGCACGCTAGTACATATAGGATGGATAAACAACAAGGTCCTACTGTACAGCACAGAGAACTATATTCAATATCCTGTGATAAAACATAATGGAAAAGCATGTAAAGAAAAAAGAATGTGTGTGTGTGTGTGTGTGTGTGTGTGTGTGTGTGTGTATATATATCTATCTCTGAATCACTGCTGTACAGCTATAGCACAACACTGTAAATCAACTGTACTTCAAAATAAACAAATAAATAAATAAGAATTGGTGTTAAAGTACCCTGGGGTCCACACTCTAAGCCAGTGGGTACATAGGAGGCGGAGTGAAAAAAGTGACATCACCCCAACTTGTGCAGGAACGCAGATCAAGGGGGAACCATGGCTCATGTCTACCCCATCTGTCTTCCCTCCCAGACCTGAGGCCAGGAACTTTAAGTCACATCCAAATCTCTAGTGCCTACTGCAAGGTAATAATGGACTGACAAGGAGACGAAGAGCTGCCATCTTCCATGGACACCAGGCTGAAAGGCTTTGCCTCTATCATAATCCTAGAAAGCAGGCATCACAGGCCCTATTCTACAGACAAGGAATCTACCTGGCATCCAGTAGGCTGATACTTGCTAAATATTTGTCAAATTACTCATCATTCATCATTCAGCAAAACTGGTCATTTACGGACACATCAACAAAAACACGGTCTTTTCCACTATCAGCAGATACTGAGTTTAAATTTTTATTTATTTTTTCCAGCTCTATTGAGATATCACTGACAAAAACTGTATATATTTAAGACGTAGATGTTTCGTCATATGTGTACATTGTGAAATGATTACCACAACCAAGTTAATTAACATTTTTATCACCTCACATAGTTACCTTTGTGTGTGTGTGGAGAACACTTAAGAACTACTCTCCTAGCAAATTTCAAGTATATGATACAGTATTATTAACTATACTCACCACGCTGTAGATCAGATCTGCAGAACTCAGCCTGCAGAACTAAAACTTCATCCCCTCTGACCGACGTCCCCCCATTTCCCACGCCACCCAGCCCCCCTACAACCACCATTCTACTCTCTGCTTTTCCAAGTTCAGCTTTCTTAGATTCTACATATAAGTGATACCACTCAGTCTCTGTCTTCCTGTGATTAGGTGTTTCTTTAAATCCTGCTTCTAAAACTGTCCAATACAATAGCCACTAGCCGTATGGGGCTATTTAAAGTAATTAAGATGAAATGACATTTAAAACTCAGTTTCTCAATAAAACTAGCCACATTTTAAGTGTTCGGTAGTCACATATGACCAGTGACTGCCGAGCTGGGCAGTGCGGATACAGAACACTTTCATTACTGCAGAAAGTTCTTTTAGACAGCACTGCTCTATAACCTCAGACGATTTCCTAGGAGAAAAACTTTCCCAGGTAGAAAGTCCCTGCCCTAGTCAGGCAGACCACCTTCTCTGAAGAGCCCTCCACATTCTACACCCCAGTGACATTGTAGAATTTCAGCAAGCAATTGTTTGGTATCTCTTCTCCATCAGCTATAATATTCATTAAGTGTGGGGGACACAAACCAAAGTCAAACACGATTTCTGCCCTGAAGGAGTTACAGTCTAAAAGAGGAAGAAGAGCTATATGAAATATAATTAGATGTTGTCATAGTTCCAACATACATGACAAACGATTGATATCTGAAATATGGAAACCACCTCCGTCAGAGAATGACTGAATCGTGGCATATTCATAGCACAGAATACCACAGGAGCAGTTTACATGACTGAACCAGAATGACACACATCAACATGGGTAAGTCATACAATCAAAACACGGAGGGGAAAAATTAAATCACGGAACAATATTTCTGCTGTGGTAGAAACATGAATACATTTTAAATAAAATTAATAATAGAATCTATAAAATTTTAAATTAAATTTTAATAAAATAAATATAATATTAATAATAAATAAAATAATAAATTAATAAAATTTAAAGACACAGAGCAATAGCATATGATGTTTGTGGATATACTTATCTACCCAGAACGTTTCTATGTTTCATTAAAGACAGACCTGAAGCAAATAGGAACATGTGAGCAGTTGTGCATCCCAACTGAGACTATTTATTACATTACACAAAATCGAAGAAGGAAGTGAAGGAGCACAGAAAAAGAGAAAAGAAAAGAATCAGTGTTCCGGTGAAGGAAGGAGGGAGCCCGTGCAGAACAGAAGGAGGGGAGAGCCGGTGGATCCAGAGAGGCTTGAAGGGGAGGCGACACGAGGGCTGAATCACTAAAGATAAGTCACGTGGGAACAAACACCGGGACAAAAATGAGGCGTAGGAAGCGGCAATGGTGTTTCGGGAAACCCCGAAGCAGTTTGGTCTGGATGGAAGCGAAGCAGAGAGCTGGGGGGTGGAGACAGACGCTGCACAGGCACGTAGCAGCTGGGTCACTGGAGAGCTTAAATACACCACTAACCATCCAGTCTCTTCCCCTGCAGGCAGTGGGGGGCCACTGAGGCATCTGGGGCTGTAGGATGGCAGGACCGTTACACTAAAGACCATCTGCTGCAGGGTCTTTCTAGAAAGACTGTTGAGAGAGTCCCTCTCTGCTCTTGTGAGCAGTCACAGGAGAGTCTAGCTAACTGGAGAGTCAGAGAGGCCAGAGCCGACCGGCAAGGAAAGCAGAACTGCGCGGCACTGGAGGATGTGCTCAGCGAATTCTTCAGGGCTCCTCTCAAATGTTACTGCCAAGCTGTTCCTGAACGAACCTCCAGATGGTTAGGCCAGGTATGACCTCTCAGCCCCAAATCCCCCCTTCCTCTGCTCCGTGACAGTGAGCGGAATGGATTCATTTCGGTATCTGTCTGTTGCAACGAGCACAAGGTTACACTTTCCCAGTGGAGGATGCTAAGGGAGCCTGCAGGAAGCGGGGACTTCTCTGCCTGATTCCAGGGCGGTGCCAGCGGCCAGCGAGGTGGCCATGAGGACATGGAGGGTCGAGGTGCTCTGTCCCAGGCGTACCCCAGAACTCAAGGTCCCCCTGAAACCTCATGGCACTGGCCCAGCCTGGGGACCTTTCCCGCAGACCGCTCGGTGCAGACCCACCTGTACCAGCGCCCTGACTCCCTGTGTCCACCTGCCCCCATCCAGGAGGTCGGTCTCCCATGGCTCTACCTGCACAGACACTGCGTGCTCCCGGCCTCCCGCCCACCCTGGTGCCCTCACAACCTCTGCACACCATGCAAGCTCCATTCACCTGTGCCTTGCAGGGTTGCTTTTTGCTTGCAGACCACCTCTAGCCCTAGCAAACCAGGAAACTGCTCTGCTGCCCGTGGGGGAGGCTACCAAACCTTTTCCAGTAGGGTGAGCCTTCCAGCCTTGGAGAGGGGGCCTCCATCCAAGTTTGTCCTTCCCTGGGTAGTCTCTCTCAGCCCCAAGGTACCCTGTAGAGCTCTCTTACACCTTATAGTTACTCTTTCATCACAGCTTAATAAGTGTTTACATTAAAATCCTCTGTTGAAATCACTGTGTGGTTTCCATCTCCTGATTGGACCAGACTGATACAGTATCTTTTAAATTGTACTTATATCACAATTGCTATTTTGATTCCATCTGTCTAACTACTAGGCGGTGAGCTCCCTGGGGGCAAGGACCATCTTTTACTCCAGGAACATAACAAAGGGAAGGGGGAAGGTGAGTCCCAGGTGTCAAAAGAGGCACCATAAGGACACGAGTTTTGGCAAAATGCATCCTTGTGCAGCAGTCAGGAGAGAGGGTACCAACGCACTCATTTACCCTGGGAGCAATTTATCCTCCTCTGCTGTTACCTTATTCATCTTCGGATGCAGTGAGCCTCATTCAGCACCTCGTTCATAGCAAATGCTTAATAGAGCTTTGTTGCAAAAAGAGTGCTTTATATGGGATGGAATCATGTCCTTAACTAGTAGTTAAAATAGAGGAATTATGAAAAACATGCCCTGGTTCTTTATATGAAGTCCCAGGGCTTCCCTAGGAACAGACATCCCTGAGAAGCTAAGTAACTGAACAGAAGTGTGGGTCTTGCTCTCTGGATGCTTAACATTTACACGGTGTTCTGTGAGTTTACATGTTAAAAACACACAGCCTTTATATTTCACTGGGAAAAAAAAACCCTGAAGCCCCCAAAGATTAGGGAATAATCATGACCTGGAGAAGGAGAACCACAACCCATAAAAGCAGGAGAACTTAGACATATGACCCTGGGTTGCAGGGTCACCCCATATAGGGTCACATCTCATTCCACCGGTTACCAAGTTTTGACAAGTTTCTTAACGAAGTCAAGCTTCAGTTTCTTCACTTTATGAAAAGGGGATAAGATTACCTGCTTGCTGTCAGTATCAAATGAGAGGATGCAAAGAAGTACCACTCAGCACAGGGCGTGGACCCCCATCAGCCCCTAGTGATGGTGAATCCGTATTAATCACTGTAGAATGGGGCGTCCTCAGACACACTCTACATGTGGATGAACACAATTCAGGGCGCTGAGATGCTCACCACAGGAGCCGAAAGATGCCTTCAGCGGCACTTGCCAGAAAGGGAACGTTTTGATAACCAGTGTGAGTGCTCCAGGGAGCCCACCGAGTCCTCATCCTCCCAGAGGACCTCCCCTGGCTCACTGTTTCTCAGCTGAACTATCCTTCCAAATTCACCCTTGATGAGTTCAGCATTAGAACAGAATGTGTGTGTGTGTGTGTGTGTGTGTGTGTGTGTGTGTGTGTGTTTATCACTGATAAAATGTTCCATCTACTCAAAGATGACAGTAAAATGCCCACAGGTGAAGACAATTCAATTTAGTTAGCTGAAACTCTGTGCAGGCATCCAGAGTAGAGTCCAGATAAGCAAAGCTTCGTTCACCTACCTCGTCTCTCAGGCTATGCTATTCCTAAAGTACCCAGAAAGACGCACTAGAAAAATGTACTACAATGGGGTTTTACCAAGAGGCTGCAGATGTTGGACGTAAGCAGAGGCAGGGGTCCCATCTGTCTCCTGAATCCCAGCCCTGCCTCCTTGCTGGGGAAGGGATGGCGGCCACAGACAGGGCCCCTCCCGTGACTTCTGGACTCTGTGAGGCTGGCGGGCGTGTGAGCAACGGCGTGCCCAGCTGCTTGCTGTTACACGTGTGCTACTCACCAGGGATGAGAAGGGAGGCCTTACGTTCCCCTCTCTTCCGCTGCTGGTGCCCCGAGACTTGTCTAAGCAAAGTCTCCGTTCTCAGGGCATCACAAAGTATTTAAAAGCAACTCAGATATGACTGCCTGGCTGGCTTTATCAGAGACCAAAGCAGCTTCCCCCTTAAAGATCAGCAATCAGTCTTCACACGAGTGGAGGGTCCGGGCACTGACGACAGTTCCTCTCAAATAAACAGCATTCATGTACATGCAGGCTGCCGGTCCAGCCAGGCACAGCTTCATCCTTCTTATCAGGGGCTCCCCGTTCCTATTCCCACAGCTTTCAATCATGCTGTTACCCACTGCCTGATTCTCCCTCCGTCTCCTTCTCGCCAAATCATCCTCTGTTATTAGAAACGCTAGTTGCAAATCCTTACTACACTAACCTGTGTATCTGGCTCTGTCCTGTCGAAAAAAATGTGTACATGGGAATGTTTTAGATATATTTTTAGTATTGAGTTCTACACTATTTTTTATCTCATATTGTCCATTAGTAATGATGATGATAGTGATGATGACGATGATGGTGATGGTGATGATAACGATGATGATGATGACAATCATGGTGATGATGGTGATGATGGTGATGATGATAATGACGGCGATGATGGTGATGATGATGATGATGGTGGTGATAAAGATACAGATGATGGTGATGATGATGGTGGTGATAATGATACAGATGATGATGATGATGATGATGACAGTGATAATGGGTAATATTTATTGGGCATTTATTGTGTGGCTGGTACCGTGCTATGCATATTAGCTTGTTTAATCCTCCCAATGACTCTGTGAGGTAGACCACTCTATTCTTACAAATGTGACATCTGAGGTTTGTAGAGATTAAGAAATCTGCACAAGAGCACATAATTAGAAAGTGAAAGCACAGGGATCCAAACCAAGGTGAGCTGTCTCCAGAGCTGGCTTTCTTCCCATTAGCTTTGAAGTACTTTTATACTTGGAGGATTTTTTAAAGAGCTTGAAGGACCTTAGAAATCACCTCTTTGAAAATCTTCCATTTCAGAGATAAGGAAATTGAGGCCCAGGGAACTGTCTTTTCCAAAGTCACGTGGGAGGTAGTGGTCGAGCCTGGGCTACAACCCAGTCACTTAGTTCCCATGAGGTACTTTTTAATTGATACCAGGAAGACTCTCCAGCCACAATATTTGACTGCATCATGGGAAGAAGAGAAAGAAAGCTAAAGAGGTCTGATGAATTCCCCTTGGGGCTGAGCAGTCTCTTCAAACGAAAGCCAAGAAAGGAGTAAGGCAGATTGTTTCTGTTCTGGATCACAACTTAACCAGTGTCTAGTGGTCTCAGAAAATGGGCCGTGTGCCCATGAGGATTAACTAATCCACACGACATTCTGCTATATTTATAGAGAGGCTGACGAGTATTGTGGTTAAGAGTTTGCACTCCAGAGTTACATCAACCTGAGTGTAAATTCTTACCCTACCTCTTATGACATCTGCCATCTTGGATAACCTTCCTCATCCTCAGTTTTCTCATCTGTAAAATGGGGATATAAGAATACATGCCACAAAATGCTCTTATAAAGTTTCAAAGGTCAGGCCTGGTCCATAGTGAGGGCCCATCAAAGTTTATCTATCATTACTACTAATAGCATTACTACTAACTTCTCCACTGGCCTGTCTCTCACTTAGTCCTGTCTCAGTGGCCTGTCTCTGCAATGGCACTAGGAATAGATGCTGATACCGCGGCAAGATAAACCCACCAGAAGTAGCAAATGTTTCCCATCTGTCAGGGATGTGGCCTTTGACTCCACTTCTCCAAATTCATGGTGACAATTAAATACCCTGCCCCCATGGCCACACAGAAGCACAATTACTTTGTATTTGTCACTCTGGTAACCAGGCAACTGACAGTCTTTTCACACAATAAAAATGTTGCAAATGCTTCACTCTGATTCATTTTAGCAGGCAGCCAGTTGGGCAGCTGAGTCATCTGTACTTCCTGAGAGGTACAATTAGGGACCATGGTTTTTAGCAGAACCACGCATCATTCCCCAGGTATTAGGCTAAGCTGAGAACAGAGGCAGAATCTCCAGTGCACATGAACTCCACATGGACCCGGGGCCTAGGAGTAGAGCTTTTCAGGAGGTGGTGTGTTTTTGAGAATGAACACTGGACCAGACTTCAAAAGACTGGCTCTGCCCCACACCAAGCCATGTGATCCTAGACAAGTCATTTAATGGTCTGGGTCTCCGTTTCCTTACCTGTGAAACAAGGATGTTAAAGTAGAGAACCTCTTGGGACTTCCCTGGCAGTCCAGTGGTTAAGACTCTGTGCTCCCAGTGCAGGGGGCCCAGGTTCGATCCCTGGTCGGGGAACTAAGATCCCACATGCCACATGATGTGGCAAAAAAATAATAATAATAATAAAATAAAAATAAAATAAGCTACCAAAAAAAGTAGAGAACCTCTCAAAGAGCCTCTTAGCCCTCAATCTCTGTGATTAAATAACAACGGCTATTTGCATGGGAAAAACCCATTCCCTTACAAAGAATGCCCTTCAGATTTAAAAGAGATTTTTGATCAACCTATTATAAACAAACCCATGACTTTTAGCTAGTGGGTCGGGGCTTCAAAGCAGGTTCCCCACAAGGCTGAAGACGGGAGATCTTCAAATCCATCACATTTCGTCCTCTTCCAGGGCGGACTCTGGCCTCTACAACCAGTCCGGAAAGACGGATGAAGCTGCGCTCACTCGAGTTAGGTGATAGGATCAACTGTATCCTTTGGACTTTCTTTTTCTTTCCTTTGAAGTTAGTGGCAGGCTTTGATGAGCTAAGAACTCCCCGTGTGAATAGCAAAGGGCGCAGCAGACAAGGCACAGGCATGTCAAACGTGTTCGAATGACGAAGTGTATTAGTGAACACCTCTACAGCATGGGGAGCGAGGCTGTGGGAAATATTCTCGGTGCTTCCACAGGAGCCCAGACAAGCCTCCCTCTCACCTTCCTTCCTGCCTTCTCTTCTCTCCGTTGCCCCAGCCCTACCCCACATGCCCTGTTTTCTAAGAAGCTCTTGCAATCCCCTTGCTATGCCGTCCACCTATCCAGACTCTTGTAAGAAGAGCTGCATAACTGGATTGTCCAAGATGGGCTCCTATACCAAATAAAATAGTATTTACTTATTGTTTTTACAAAGTGATGCAGTAAACAATTCTCGAGGGAAGTGAGTGGAGGAGGGGTCCCTCCTCCTGCCCTCTGCCTTTTGTCCACAGACCAGTCCTTTCCCATTCTTGTCCAAAGAGCACCCTGGCCTCCTGTGTCAGGAAGGTCACTCACCTTCCGGTGAGTGAAATGTCCACTTCCGGTCTTCCACAGACTTTACCAATTCCTTCCTTTACTCTCCTCAGTAGTTCCAGCTCTTACCAGTACAATGAAAGCTTTAGCAATTAGCCATTAAACATTTAAAGGGAAGAGCTGTTGGTTTTCTTCCTATCGGGAGAAGGAACAGATAGACTTTTTTATCTTCTTCAATCTGGTTCCCCAAAAAAAGAATTTGAAGTATTTCGTTAAAACATATAATGCAGTAGTATAATATGAGATAGATATGGTGATTAAAGCAATGAGAAAATAGTAATAATATATTTTTTAAGTAGCTACAGGCAAGGTTTATCCCTCCAAATGCAAGCTGAAAGAAGGTTCCCAGAGGGTTGTAAAATATGGATTACGTTAGTTGCTGAGCTTCCTGGTGGCCAGAGCAAAGGAGAAAGTATAATTAGTTAAAAGATTCATAGAGTCTAAAAGTAAAAAACAAGTCAGCCCAACGTTTCCTTAAAGATATTCTGTTTATAAGGAAGCTGAATGGTGTGGCAAAGTCCATAGCTTTCCGACGGGAGATCACAACCCAAGGATGAAGGAGCAACTGAATACTCTTTGGGTCAAAGTTGGCAACAAAATTCTACCTCTTCAGCTCACTCTAGTGGCTCCCGGAGGAGGATTCCAATGCCATGATAGGGTTCTGTTCCCAAGAAAGAAGGGCACAGCTCTCCAACATGAGTGTAGGGTAAGAGGCAGGACATTTGTCTTCTCTCTTTGAGAGAGCCACATTATTTAACACAACTCAGCTTTTGAAAAAGTAGGGCATCCGAGAGTTCAAGATACTAGGTGTCCAGTTTTACCACATGTAACTGGGTCCACATGCCATGTCACCATTATCACCATCAACATTTCATAATTATTAACAGATGTCAGTGATTGAGCATTTTTCTAGGCATTTAATTAAGTACTTTAATATATTGTGTATATATTATTTGGGTTGAGGAAACAGAAAACTGGATGCTAATTTTCCCACCTTCACATTGCTAGTAAGTAACAGAGCTGAGATCTGAATCTAGGTCAGTCTCCTCCAAACCCTTGGCTTTAAACTCAGTCTTCATTTTTTAATTTAGTTCAGACACCCCTAACACTAAAAATGAAATTTGAGCATGCCCCCCCATGATATGCATATCACTTAAAAATTTATATATGTTAATAAATGAATAATTATGTCCATTGTAAAACTGCTAAAACATATATTTTAAGGCTAAAGATGAAATAAACATTTAAGTTTTCAAAAACTTATTACCAGTACAATATTTCACTGTCACTAACATTGTGAACAACATATTATTTTTTTTTAAGTCTTGGTTTACTACTTTATGACACCATAATCCAAGATCTGATTATAAGTTAAGTTTACTTTGACAGATACTCATCACTAAAATATGGTGATAAAAATGCAGTACATCTTTGTTCTTATTAAATGACATTCATTTTTCAATCTTTCCCACCAACTAGGGAAAGATTTTTGTCATAATTCAACTAGAAAATTTCCATTTTTTCTTGAACTTAGCTGCTAACTAATCACAAGGCAAGATGTTTTTGTATTTTTCATAGTTTCAAAACCTACTGACACTCTTCATTTGGAATATTCTTAAACTGGTTAGAAAATCTGTTACCAAGTTTTTTTTTTTAAAGTATGTAGGCACAAGTTTAACGTGTGAAATATTGTTTTCAACAAAAACATTTACATAATTCCAGACACATTTAAAACATTGAGTTTCATAACCAACAAGGACCTACTGTATAGCACAAGGAACTAAACTCAATATTTTGTAACAACCTATAAGGGAAAAGAATCTGAAAAAGAATATATATATATATATATATATATACACATACATATATATTTCTCTGAATCACTGCACTGTACACTTGAAACTAACGCGACATTGTAAATCAACTATACTTCAATTAAAAATAAAATAAAAAAAATAAAAGAATCCAAAAATAAATAAAACACTGAGTTTCAAAATGCTCCCTAAAGACCACCAGTTCCTTTTAAAATTATATTATTTTCTCACTCAGTGTTAAAACATCACCTTTGCCTTAGAGACAGACGCCTGTGTTTGTTTGCAATATTTGCTTAGCATTGTATTCCGATAGCGGCTCTTGTAACAGAGAAGGCCACAGTTTATATTTTTTGCCTTCTTGTAAAAAAAAAAATGTACAACATCCTTAAGTTCAATAATATTTTTAGTAAGTACTTTGTTGTGACCAAAGACTCTTAGTATGGAACAAAAGATTTCCATAGCGATTCTCAATCTCATTATAAAGTGCAGTGCGAATATACTACTTCAATCCTGTTTTTGTAAAATTAACCAGATCCAGATAACTTGTAGCACTATAAGGGCAATATATTTCGATTTTCCAAATGAGAATGAAAGGGGCCCACTGTCCATTTTGCCTGTACTCCTTTGGTATCAGGAAGTCCTGTGCACCACGGGTGATTCATGACCATCTTGACAAATATATCAAATCAGAAAAAGTTTATAATATTAACAGTATTAGCAAAGCTTAAATTCTTTTTATTTTTCGATTAAAAATATAAATGGAAATTCTAATATCTTCCTAATGCCAATGCTATGATTGGAGACCACTGCTCTAGACCGTGATGTCCTACAGCCACTACAGCCTTACTTTGACAATCAACCAGGCAAAGAGCAGAGCTGAAATTCTCCTGTGAAAATTAAAGGGAGACTTCTGATAAGAATTGGCAGAGTAAATGCCTGTTCAACCTCAATTTCTCTGGAATCACACTTAAATGATAGTAACGGGATAACAAGGGCAAAACTCTCCACAAGGACAGAGAGAACAGGAGAGAAACCCATAACAGTCAAGAGACGGCCATATAATTTTAGAAGCAGAAAAGCAGATGGATAAATGGCAAGTGACTTAGCAGACCAAACAAAGCGTGTGTAGGGAGGGAAGTAAGCCAGGAAGCAAGCATGTTTGAGTGATAGGACCTCTGAAGAGCTCAATCTTTATTAGCACACAGTACTTCTGAAGGCAAGGGTACATACAGATGGCAAAGAAAACAGGGGAATTGGTAGAAACTCTGTATAAGAAGCAGTTAGACCCTAGATCATCGTGCAGCTAGGCAAGACCTCTGGATGCCAAGTTCGGCTTACTCAACTGGAAGTATGGAATTAAGTTCAAGTCTACATATCCAACGGTAAGACCCTGCTCAGCCTCCCTCCCCACTCATTTCCTTAAAAAACAGCAGCCAGATCTGTATTTTTCAGGCAACGAACTGAATGATTGCTTTCTGGAGAAACTGATACAATCAAGAGATAAAATTTCCAGTTACTAACAACTTGCAGTCCTCCAATGACACCACTTGATCCTTAGCTACTAACCCTAAAATGAAGCTCACCACTTGCTAAAGACTACCCTTGCACTTGGAGCTCCCTGTACACAGATTTTGTGTGTTTCTGCTTTAATCTGAATGACCAGCAAGTCATCAAACATGAGAGGACATATTCTGACATAAAAGACAGAGATCAAATCAAACCAACAAAGAAAAGAAATGGGAAGAAACAGAATCAATGGAGGAGCAGAAGAAAGCTTAAAAACTATTTCTATAATTAGAAACCTTCAACACTTGAGAGGTGGGAAGAAACTGAAACAACAATACAAAAGCTCTTTAAAATTAAAATATGATCTCAGGAGGAAAGAAATTAATACAAGAGTTAAAAGATAAATTTGGAGAAATCTTCATAAAAGATAGATATTTGGAAAATGAGATAAAACGTAAAAAGGTTAGATTATAAGATTAATCCAGGAGGTCCAACATCTGAGTAACAGGTGGCCCAAAAGAAGAAAAGAGAGAAAATTACAGGGAGAGAAATTATCAAAGAAATACTACTAAGATTATTTCCCAAATCTGAAAGAACATACATTTCTAGATTGAAAGATTCCACCAAGTGGTCAGCAGAAATAAAATTTTAAAAATCTTACAACCAAGACGTATTATTGAAAGGTGTCAAACTATCAGAGATAAAAGTAATATCCTAAAAGCTGCCAGAGAGAAAATGTAAATCAAAATCAAAGTATGGAGTGTATATATATGTGTGTGTGTGTTTGTGTATAACTGAATCACTCTGCTGTACACTTGAAACCAACACAACATTGTAAATCAACTACACTTCAATTTTAAAAAAATCAAAAGATGGGTGTGTCAGAATAGTTTCAGACATCCCATTAGCAAAAGTGAAATCCAACTAAAACACAATGCACAATGTCTTCAAAATTCAGGCAGAAAATGGTTTGCTACCTAGAATCCCATCCTTAGCGAATCTTTCAGTCAAGAAGAGGTTCACAGAAAGGCATTTTCATACACCCAAGTTCACAAAAATTGTACCAATCTTACACGATTTCTCAAGAAGCTACTAAAGGACGTGGTTCAACAAAATAAGGAAGAAAACAGAAAGGGAAAAATGAGCCCAGGAAACAGGGGATCCAATACAGAAGGAAGGTACAGGGCTTCCCTAGTGGCGCAGTGGTTAAGAATCCACCTGCCAATGCAGGGGACATGGGTCCGCTCCCTGGTCGGGGAAGATCCCACATGCCATGGAGCAACTAAGCCCGTGCGCCACAACTACTGAAGCCCGCATGCAGCAACGAAGACCCAACACAGCCAAAAACATAAAAATAAAATTAAATCTTTAAAGAAAAAAAAAAAAGATGACTCGGACATATGTATATGATAGCCAACCAACACAAAAGCTACTCTAAATACTGATTTAATATCTAGGGGATGCGAGGACTATGAGAGCTAACTCCTTATTTTTTATACTTGGAAATCAAACAGTCATTTTAAAAACTGGGAAAATGTTCAGAATGGAAGTAATTAACAAGACAAAAAGACAAGAGTTGAAGGCGGCCGCCCCTCATAAGTGGGAAACTTGGGGTGGAGAGAAGGTGGGTGAAACATAAGCCTCAAAAAACTCCATGGATTTTTTAAGGTACATGCATTATTTTGATAAGAAATAAAAAGTAAATCAAAAGAAAAGCAATTAGAATATTAAGGCCTATATGAAAGGATAATAGCTAACATATACTGCACACACCTTTGAAGCACTTTTCAGATATTTACTTATTTTCTAAGCCCCACCACCCAATGAGGAAAGCCTTATTATCATAAGACCCATTTTCAGACCAGGATACTAAGGCTTACAGATCCTAAGTGACATGCCCAAGGTTGCCCAGTTAGGAAGCAGTAAAAGTAGAATTTTAACCCACACAGCATGGCTCCAGTGCCTGCATTCTTAACCACTCTGCTATACTGAAATGGAAGATATTTAAAAGGCAGACTGAGAACGTTTGTCTGATAAAAGCCCATCCACCTCTGCAAGGGGTTCCTGCAAGCCGGAGTTTTCTCCGAGAACAGTTCTGGGTCTGTGCCCACACGTAGATGGGTGAGCAGCTGTGGTTCCAATATTCTCTGCCTTATACTTTTATGCATGATTTTAGCTTAGTGAATTATCCAACACAGCCATTTAAAAAAAGGCCTAATAAAGCACCCCCAGAATATCTACAGAAAGGCAGATTACTAAGGGCTGTGCTGAACACACACCCTCATTAACTTACACGAGGTACCAGTAATTGTAAGGAGAATGAGGGGGAAGAAAAACTGTGTGGTCTGAAAAGCACAGCACACCCACACGAAATATTAAGAAAATACAGACAAATCAATCTTCCATATGTCTAAGTTTGGAAGCAGCTGATAGATTCTTCCAATACAGATTCAATCAGGGTGGGACGAACAGAGAAAAGCAAACAATGATTGCGTGATTAATATAATACTTAACTGACATGACACAAAGAATCCTCACGGAGCACAAAGAGAAATGGCATGAAAAGCCTCATTGGGTCGATTTTTCTCTGTAAACCATCCTGAGCGCTGTTTGGTAAATGTTATTATTTCTGAGAGGGAGAGGCTCCTCTGGAATCATGATGTCATATGTCATTGCGGGGTCTTATTGATTTGCTAGGAAAGGGAGCTGGATGAATTCACGGGAATTCTTCCTATCCTTCAAGTGCCTTTGAGTGGGCCTCATACCAGGAGAGCCGTCATCATTAACAGGCTTTCACACCCCATTGTACACTTTTCAAAACATGCGTTGCTCTCCTTGGGTTTTTGCGCAATTCTACAGAGCGGCGGCGGCAGGGACACAGAGAAATGCCCACAATGAGTCTGCCCAGGAGCCCAGGAGAGAGAGTCATGGGGCTTTTTGAACCCCTAACCTCAGGAAAGAGAGCACCACTGCTCGGTCACCAAGCACCCGGGGACCCGCTCTTGATCTAACTTCTCTTGAGGACAACATGGAAGGGGAAGGGCCCGAGCAGAGGCTGGGGGGGGGGACAATGGAGGGTGCATCAGGGCAACAGAGAGGAGCAAGTCAAAGGCCTTGAGTACGGGCACCCCGTTTCCTGAACTGTCACAGTCATGACTCTACAGACAAACCTCCTTCTACTGCACTCTGACTGCATTTCACAGATACTGTGTTTTATACAAATTGAAGGTTTGTGGCAACCCTGCATTGTCAGATGACAGCATTTTTTAGCAATAAAGTATTTTTAATTAAAGTGTGTACACTGTTGAAACGGAATGCTATTGCACACTTAATACACTACAGTAAACAAAACTCCTTTATGCACTGGGAAACCAAAATTTCGTGTGACTCGCTGGATTGCAATATTCACTTTATTGCAATGGTCTGGGATCCAACGCACAATATCTCCAAGGTCCGCCTGTATGGTGTCTTGGTGTCAGGCCACGCAGTCTGATTTCAGCTCAAGAAGTGCTGTCTCCAAATCTAAAGGAAACCCACACATGCTTAGATATTCTACCTCTGGGATTCTTCTACTGGCTTCTAAAATTCCAGTTGAGAGAAATGGGCCCTGTGTATCGCTTATGACTGTGAGGGAACCAGTGGGGGGTTTTCACTTTAATTTGAAACTATGCATATTGGATCCAGACTCTCTTAAATGCTGTTGGTGAAGTGGTTGCTAAAGGAGTTAGTTGGCAAGGATTACTAGCGAGGGAAGTATGAAGTCAGCAATCTTGGAGACAAGAGAGAATACTTTGTGAGCAATTCTACCTGTGAAAAAAAGATAAGTTAAGAAATAGTGTGCATCGAGGCCAAAGTTCTTCAAATTTTACACTCCTGAAGCTTGCTAAGCTTCTATGGAGGTACTGAACAGAATTAGATTCTAGATGTTTGGTAAAATTACTCAATTTGCAAACATTAAATTTGCATGAGGTATATATGATTTATAAATCCAGTTCTGTTCTACATAGAATGATCAGCTTTCCCCTGTACTAGGGCACTTGTTCCCAAATTCAGCTAAGGATCGGGTCGTAAAAAGAACAGAACAGTAGTTCTTTTGGCTTGGTCAGCCTGTTGTCACATTTTTTATCTTAATATCACAAGTTTCATGATGGCAAAAAAGGTGAAGTATACTTTCTGATGGCTGAGCAGTTACAGGTAGAGAGTGGGGAGGGAGATCTGATCTCAGAGGTGAAGGAAGACATAGTTCTGGGGTTTCTTTACTGCTGTGTATGCATTTCTTCATCGGGGACTAAAACTCAGTTCCAGGCAAGGGCAGGGGAAGATGCAAAGTCACCTGGAGGAACCCCACCCCTACCTGCCCCACTCACACCTGTTCCAGGTCACCTCCTCCTCCTTCAGTTCTTGGTTCAGTTCCTGGACTCCCCGGCCCCCAGGTCAGGTGACGTCCCTCTAGCCACTGCCTGCTCTCAGGTACCACAGTTCTCCTTCGTGACCCTTCACGACCACAGCTAAAAATCTCTAACAGTGTAATAAACAGTTGTTAATGTCTCCCTCCCCACTAGAGTAGAAGCTCTTTGTGGGCAGAGAGAAAGACCATCTGTTCATTGCTGAATCCCCAGGTCCTGGGTCAGTGCCTTGCATGCAGTCAGCTCTCAATAAAAATGAATGTGGGTACCTGACAAAGGACTCATATCTAGACTATATAAAGAGCTCTCAAACTGAACACTAAAAACAAGAAAGAAAGAAAACAATCCAATTAGAAAATGGACAAAAGAGATGAATACATACTTCATCAAAGAGGATATCTGAATCCAAGTAAGCACATGAGAAGATGTTCAACATCATTTGTCATTAGGAAAATGCAAAGTAAAACCATGATGAGTATTACTATGTACCTATTAGAACAACTGTTTAAAAAGGTGACTTTACACCAAATGCTGATGAAGACGCAAAGAAATCGGATCACTCACACACTTTGCTGCTGGGAATATAAAATGATACTGTCACTCTGGAATATGGTTGGGTAGTTTCTTAAACAACTAAATACATATTTGCCATATAACCCAACATTTGCATTTCTGCATTTTTCTGAAAGGAAAAAAATCTGTCCACATAAATCTGCCCACCTGTACATTAATGTTCACAGCAGCTTTATTCGTAACAGCCCCAAACTGATAATGACCCAAATGTTCTCAAGTAGGTGAAAGGTCAAATGACCGCGACACAGCCATACCACGGAGCCCTAACTCAGCAAGAAAAAGGAACGAACATGCAACACATAACCACCTGGATGCATCTCCAGCGCATTCTGATGAGTGAAAGAAGCTGATCTCAAAAGGTTATGAAGGCCGTTTGTACAGCATTCCCGAAATGACAGAATTACAGAGATGCAGCAGAGGTCAGTGAGGGTCAGGGGTTAGGGATGGCAGGAGGTGGATATGATTGAATATGACTGTGAAGTGGTAGCACGAGGGAGACCTTTGTGGTGAGGGACTTGTTCTGTACCTTGAGTGTGGTGGTGATTACACAAATCTACACACACACACACACACACACAAAACTGGTAGGATCTGATTAAGGTCTGTGGCTGGTATCAATGTCCATTTCCTGGTTATGATGCAGTACTACAGTTATGCATGATGTTACCAGCATGGGAAACTGGGCAAAGGTTGTACAGGATCTCTCTGTTCTCCTTCTGCATCTTCCTGTACATGTTTAACTATTTCAGATAAAAAGGTAAAAGGAGCTGAGGAGAATGCATGTAGAGAGGGAAACCGCAGGCTCAGAGGGAAAGCAGTATCCCTGGCGAGCAACCGGGGCTTGCGTGCGAGGGTCCACAAAACAGGGCTGTGCAGGACCTGGGTGAAGCAGGAAACTGGCAAGAGCATGAATGCAGATGAGGACACAGGCTTTATCGTCAGACTAAACGTGCTGCCAAGGATGTGCTGAGCTTGGGCTCAACCAGCACGGGCACCAGGACCTCTGGGTAGAGGCGGTCAAAGCCCAAGGGCTCAGGCCAAGTAAGGTGGCCTCATACCTCAGTGCACCTCAGTGTACTTCAAGGGAACATCAATTAACACCTGGAATGATTTTTTAGCAACATCTTTCACATTTAGGAGGGCCCGGGGGCGTGGCAAATTATTTGGACACCCTTAGAGGTGACCCCATCATGGTTTTATAAGGATAAAAAACTTTAAAGCAGGATGAGGGTGAGGACATGATCAAGACCCTAGAAAAGAGGGCCTGGCAGGGACTCAGGAGATGGCTGGGGGCAGAGTAAATAAGCAGGGGCCAAAGGAGCCACATGGGAGTCTGGGGCGAGGAAAACTCAGTCATACTAATCCTCTCTTGACTTAAAATTTTCTATTTTATTCATCCTGGATTTTTTGGTATTAACTTTGATTCTTTAAAATATTGCATCAAAATAGAGTCCATCCTCATTATTTGCAGATTACACATCTGTGAATTTGCCTACTTACTAAAATGTATGTGAAACCTCAAAATCAATACCTGCAAGTTTCAGGGTCATTTGTGGGCACGTGCAGGGGGCAAAAGATTGAAAGCACCAAAGGCTCACGTTCCCAGCTGGGGATGAACAAGGTAACCCTAAAGAAACTTTGTTTCTCAGGTGTCCTCTTTGTGATCTACTCAGTGCCACATTTTTCACATTTTTGTGTTTTGTAATGGTGATTTTGCTGTTCAGGATAGTCCCCAGCATGATCCTAAAGTGCTGTCAGGTGTTCCTAAGCGCAAAAGGCTGCGATGTGCCTTATGGAAAAAATACATGTTAGATAAGCTTTACTCAGGCATGAGTTACAGAGCTGTTGGCTGTGAGTTCAGTGTTAATGAAGAAACGTAATACATTAAATAAGGTGTCATTAAAGAGAAACACACACAAAACGGGATTATGTATTGATGGATAAATGTATTGTGACCAGAGGTTCTCAGGAGCCTAACCCTATATTTCCCCTGGGAACATGGGTCACTATTCACAGACTCACTGTTCACAGCAAATTTATAGAACAGAATTACTGTGAGTAACAAGAATTGACTGTATTATTTATCTTGATTACTGGTACACCAATCTTAGCCCCCATGATGGAGACCCATGGCTTAGGGTTCCCGGACCAAATCTCTCCCAAAATGTTGGGTATCAACATATGCTCTCAATGAAAAGGGACCCTCTTACACTGTTGGTGGGAACGTAAATTGGTGCAGCCACTATGGAGAACAGTATGGAGGTTCCTCAGAAAACTAAAAACAGAGCTGTCAAATGATCCTATAATCCCACTCCTGGGCATATATCCAAACAATGCTACAATTCAGAAAGATACATGCACCCCTATGTTCATAGCAGCACTATTCACAATAGCCAAGACATGGAAACAACCTAAATGTCCATTGACAGATGAATGGATAAAGAAGATGTGGTACATATACACAATGGAATATTACTCATTCTAAAAAAAGAATGAAATAATGCTATTTGCAGCAACATGGATGGACCTAGAGATTATCATACTAAGTGAAGTAAGTTAGAAACAGAACGACAAATATCATAGGATATCACTTATATGCGGAATCTAAAATACGACAGAAATGAACATACCTATGAAACAAAAACAGACTCACAAATATAGAGAACAGACTTGTGGTTGCCAAGGGGGAGGGGAGTAGGGGAGGGATGGAGTGGGAGTTTGGGGTTAGCAGATGCAAACTATTATCTATAGGATGGATAAACAACAAGGTCCTACTGTATAGCACAGGGAACTATATTCAATATCCTGTGATAAACCATAATGGGAAACAATATGATAAAGAATATATATATGTATAACTGACTCACTTTGCTGTATAGCAGAAATTAACAACATTGTAAATCAACTATACTTCAATAAAATTTTTTAAAAACTACGTTCTCCATCATTTCATTAGGCCAAGTAAGATATCTGACATACCCAGGACCATCGACAATGACTATACATTGACAAAAGAAAAAAAAATTAACATAAAAAATGTGGGCAGGACAAGATCTCAGAAGAAAGGATAGCCCTTCTCCAAAAAAGACAGCAATTTTACATTGTTTTAAAGGATATGTTTTTAAAATCTTAAAATGCAGGCAAAATAAAATTTTATTTCAGAATATTACTTTTCATGTTACATTTTTTCTTGACTTCTGTCAGTTTCAATATTTAGAGTGAGGTCATCTTTTTTTAAATTGAGGTATAGCTGATGTACAATATTATACAAGTTTCAGGGGTACAACATAGTGATTCACAATTTTTAAAGGTTATATTCCGTTCATAGTTGCTATAAAATATTGGTATATTCCCCGTGCTCTACAATATATCCTTGTAGCGTACTTATTTTATATACAGCAGTATGTACCTCTTACTCCCATACCCCTTATCTTGTCCCTCCCTCCTTCCCTCTCCCCACTGGTAAGCACTAGTTTGTATCTGCGAGTCTGTTTCTGTTTCATTATATTCACTAGTTTTCTGTATTTTTTAGATTCCACATATAAGCGATAGCATAAAGTGTTTCTCTGTTCTTAAATTTCTCTCCAGCCAGACCTAAAAGAAGACAAGACAGGATTCCCCAGACTGCCTGGGTTCAAATCCTATCTCTGCCACCTTCCAGCTATGTGAGTTTAGGAGAGGGGGAAAAAAATGACTGATCTATGCGATACTTTCTTCACTTTTGAAATGGGGGAAATAATATTACCTATTAGATTTCTCGTGAGGATTAAATTGACTAATGCATAAGAAGATGCTAAGACAATGCTTGGCACAAACTAAGTGCCAGCGAATGCCAGCTCCTATCATTTGATGATAATAATGAGAATTATCATGATTACAGTTGATGGTACAATGTGAAGGGAGCTCCAATTTCCAACTTATTTCAGTATATTACCCCAAATCACAGTCATTACGAAAAAATGTGGTTTCACAAAAGTACGATGATGAAAATATCATTTCACTCCATTTGGAAATTCTGGGCTGAAATAGGCTGAGAATCCACCACCCGCCCTCAGTCTTCGGTCTTGTCCCTTTCCTCCCCTCAGGAGGGTCAGAAAGAATCTTCAAGGGATGCAGGCTTGGGAGCCACAGGCCCTCAGCGGGTAGCATGATGAAAGAGACCAAGGCCAAGTCCCAGCTGGCCGCTGATCTATTCTACTTCTAAGCTGCCCCCCACCTTCCGTCCTGTGGGCCAGGCTGGCCACTCTTGAATCCCTAGAACCCAAGATAGGGTCTGGCATGTAGTGAGTACAAAATAAATACTGGCTGAATCGAGGCTGTGTAATGCCTCCCATGCTCCTTCCAACTGGCGAAGTCCTACCCATCCTTAAAGGTAAATCATATGTTCCTATGAGGCTGCTGTGAGGATTAAATGAAATATATGTGAAGGCAAAGCTGGCAAGGAGCTGGAACTCTCACACACACACACACACACGAGCCCTCCCCGTCCCTGCCAGGAAGCCGAGTTACACGGTAGAAGGCACAGCTGGTGGGGACCAGGTGGGGAGGTGACACTTCGGCTTGCTCTGGGAGCCCACCTACGCCTCACTGGGTCAGCTGAAGTTGATGGTGACAAGACAGCCCCTGCTGCCACTAGATCCCTCACCTGTCAAACTACAGAACAAGACCCTGTCGATGAGATTCCTTCCATCTTCACATTATCCTTCCATTTTAGATGGCGCGGCCCGTGCAGAACCCACGACGACCCACCCACAGGAGCAGGCGGTCCCGATGCATCACCCCCACAAGCAAAGCGTGACGGTCAGCATCTCAGTGCATCAAGTCAAGCTGCTCCTCTCTGCTCTGGTACCTCGCCCAGCCCGCCCATGACAAGACAGCGCATCTAGGCACAGAGCACGAGCTATTTAACATCAGTCCATCTTGGTCAGGTCTCCACAAGATGAATGAGCCTGCTGCGGTCATTTGTCAAAGTCAGGGAGCAAAGACAGGCTGCCAGACATCAGGACACAACGACCTTCTTCCAATCACGCTGCCTGACAGGCTTGGGTTCTGTGTGGCCTGAATAGTTCACCATATGTTTGCTGTTATTATTCCCGTGGGCTTTTTGACTCAAGTTGCTCTTCTAATCATTTGGGGGAGTTAAAAATCTCCTACTGGGCAGGGAGACTTGAAGTCCCTGTGGAATCACTTCCTCCACTTTATAGATGAGAACACTGAGGCTGGAAGGTCAGATCTTCCTGGCACTCAGGGTAGAGCAGGTGAGTCAGGATTCAAACCCAAGTCCTCTGAAACTGCGCCCTGTGATCTTTGCCCTGCATCACACCATCCACTTCGTTTATTTCTTACTCACCACACCACACAGATCGGCCCTCTTCCCTCTACCTCCCGCATGAAGTCAACAGAGGTGATGTTCCATAAACATCACGGATACCACACTCAGTCATGGACAGAACGACGAGGTGAGACCCCAGGAGCTGAGCGGTGACGTAAAGTAATTCACAAACCCACGCTCAGGAGCCCTGGATGCTCCACAGGGTCCCTGATCTCTGTGCAGCTGCAGTCCCTGCATCACTGAGGTTTTGTCCAGGAAGTCTAGCTATTTACAGAGTCATTCTGGGTCTCACTGTCTTGCACTAAAGAATGGCTTTAGGTAATAACCAGGTTCTTTTGAAGACTAATCTATTCTAGCCACAATCTATGCAGAAGACGACCACTCATCCCCTTACATATTTTTTTTAGGAAGGCTTCTTCGCAAAATAAGAAGGCTGCCATCTCTGCATGGATGAAGGAAGCCGTGGTTCCAAATACAAGAGCCACCTCCAATCTCTATGGGAGGGGTCACGCAGATTGACAGTGGCCAAGAAGGAGTGAGGTGTGCTTGGTCCAACCAACCACCGTGCACCCAGCTCCTCTGCTTTGTCCCGGCCCCCTTCCTTCCCCACCTCTCTCCTTCCTCAGAGGTGTACCTTGTTGGTTGGCAGACACCTGCTAGCCTCTAGCCACTGTGATCAGCCTCGCTGGAATCTAGCACCTGAGACATCTCAGCCACCTGCAGAAACAGTGACCGGACGTGTAAACATCCTGCGGGACCCGTGACTTACAGCTGAGAAGGGGACCTAAGGGTCACTATCATTTCTCGTCTCTGAACCTGCATAAAGCACATGTGCAGCCCCTTCCTGCCAACTGAGGTCATCAGAGTCCCTTCTCATTTCCACTGTGAAATGGACAGCATCCACTGACCCAGCCTAAACATCCTGGCTTGACCATCGCAGATCTTGCCTAGTGTTATAAGACCTGTACCTGCATCCAGTGCCTGCAAAACAGTGGGCACTCAGTGATTGAGGAACCAAACTGCTATAGTGAGTGTAAAGCACAGTATAGGCTTGGTGCCATAACTTATGCAGGCAACTGGCCAAAAATGCTTCATGACTGATGATGATATTCATGTGATGTATCAGCACAGAGCAACAGTGCCTGACATATACAATAGGGAGTAGCCCTCAGTAAGTATTATGAATGCAGGCAGGTCATTATTGCAGCAGAAAAAGCAATACACCAGCAGAGACCCTCCTGTGTAGCGTACTTCCCTCTCCCATCAGGGGACAAGAGAACTAGGTGCTCCGGTGCGTCAGGAGGTGAGGGAACTGAAGAAACCTATACTTCTTCAATCTGAGAGCTGTGGTTACAAAGGTCTATCTTCACTGTGAATTTTCTCCTCTAAAGCCAAAACTGCAACTTTGTAATTCCATAGGCATATGGAGGTGGATGATTTGCTCAAACCTCCAATAAAGTTACTTGCAAGGAACAGCTATTGTGGGAAGAGAAAAGAATCCTTGCAACTATGTAGGGCTGCAAAACACAAGCCCAGAGGGATGCCTGGCTCCAGCATGCCAGGTAGAAGCCCAGCTCTCAGACCGGCAGGGAGCAGGTAGACGAGACACAGCTGGGCTAACCACGGGGCATGCACAGGATCCTGTCCGCCAAGCGATATTTGAATGTTATCGCCTTTGCCTTTAACAAGGATGCTTTGAGAAAGGTCTCAGGGAGGTGGCTCCTGTATTTGCTGTAAACCCACTGTCAGATCAATTGTCAAAACGTTACCAGGATCACATCTGGGTGATACCTTGTTTTTCAGATTTAATGCCAACCATACCATGAAATAAGGCACAACATTACACATTATGTTTAAAAAAAATAATTTTCAGTGACATGGCAGTAAAAATAAACTCACAATAGGATATTAATTGAGAAAACAAGAGGTGCATCTTGATATATAGTCTGGAGCTTAAAAAGCTGTCAGAGCACAGCAGAACACTGGTAATTGCTTCATGTCTGATACATGAGAAATCACTACTCTGCTCTATCTCTGCCTTACGTCTGAAATTTTCCATAATTAAAAGTTTAAAAGAACAGAATGAAAAAAATTTGCAATGCAATAAAATGCCAACTGTGTTTAATATTGGGTAGTAGGATTAGTGATGATTTCTGTTTTTTCTTGTTTATATGCAGTTTCAAAATTTTCTACAAGACTATTATATTTTATAAGAAGAAACCAGGCTACTTTAAAAATGTGTGCCATAAAAATAGATTTTGAAGTATTGTTATATTTTTTTTCTTCTTCTCCCTTCCCCTCTCCCCTTCTCCTTCTCTCCTTTTTTTTTTTTTTAAGATAAGAAAAATTACACAACCAAGATATTTTCTTCTTTGCCCCTGGCTCCTTTATGGTAATGACCTGAGCTCTCACAGTTACCTGATTTTCTTCCCTTTCCCATGACTCTGAAGGCCCATCTCTATACCACACACATTGGACGCACTCACCATGGACATGACACACCCATGTCAGTTATCCACGCACACCCCAAAGCCTTTTTGGAATGAGACAGGACTACCATACACAAGGCAGAAGCCGGGATACCCAGGGATAAAAGATGCCACAGCCCTCCTCCATGCCAGCAACCTGTACCCCCAAATGAACATGTGAGCTTGGCCAGGGAGAACCCTCAGTCCTTCATGCGTCTGCTCGAGTTTCTGGCTGACTAACTCCTCGATGGATGGCTTCTGGTTGACCTTCCAACCATCACCCCGCCCATGGCAGCTCAGGAGGAAGAGCCTGGGGCCCTTCCATGGCCGGGCTCTTTCTGGGTCCCATTACTGACACCGAGTCCATCACTAATGGACAGTAATGGTGGCCCCTTCTGGCACCGTGATTTTTGTCAAATGGGAGAGAGAGAAACTTCTGCCTTCATTCTCTGCCAGCACACAATCCTCCAAACGCACAGGGCTGCAACCTGCAAAGGTTATTCTAGCTTCTTAGAGGCGTGTATTGCACAGATATTACATGGTAAGGTTATTTTTACAAGATCCCAACTCACAACCCAGAAGGTCCCATCAGCAGGAGACATCCCCAGTGACGCAGACACAGGCCAGCAGCAACGGCCAGGTAGCTACGATTTCCCAGCAGAGTGCTTTGCTTTTAACATCAAAGTGCCTTCCTTTACCTTCTTCATTTACAGAAATTCTCTCAGTTTTTTAAAGCATTATTTCTCAAACTACGGTTTATGGACCACCTATAGCAGAAGGATAGGGGGCAGGCATCACAATGCAGATTCTTAGGTCCCAGCCCTGACTTCCTGACTCCCAATCTCTGGGAATGGGGCCTGGAAATCTTCATTTCAGCTTTTCTATAAATGATGTGCTTCACATGTTCAAAGCCTCTGCTCTGCAGCCTGGCTCGCCTTCCACGCCTCTGGGCTCTGTCCACAGCTTCTCCAGCCCCTCCTCGTGTCTGTCCTCCTCTCTGAACTTTCTGGCATTTGCATCTTTCAATGCACAGATTAGGATCTGATGACACGGATGTCTCTAACACTAGCTATTTTATGTGGTATGTCTCCTCAAGTATTACAATCTCAAAATAATTAAGCTCTACATCTCTTGTGTGTAGTACAAACCCCTATCTGTGTCATCACATTTATCTGAGACACAGAACAAACTAAACTGTGGCTTCTGAGGAAACTCAGGGGCCTTTGCTGGATGTTCAACCTGTTACTGTCACTGCCCTGTTGCTGGAAAACATAAAGTCAGTGCTCAAAAAATACAGAAAGTAATTCCAGAAATCAAGGAGAGCAAACCAATACGAAACAGCAAATGCATGCATACTTTTTATTAGAACTGAACACTGAGTAAAGGGAGATGGTAGATTAAATAAAAGGACTGAACCCCTCTGAGGCACCCTGATTTTGTGTAAAGAGGAAGAACCCAACATGGTTACAGGGTCACCAATCAAATCAGCTTTATTAGAAACCAAATGGAAATAGATCCTGCAAAGTTATAATCACTTGCCTCTAGAATGCATTTAGCTTTTTCCTGAAAAACTAGCTTTCTAAGAGAAAACTGCCATCAGAGAGGGTCTCTATAATGAGCAAACACACCAAGTCATCAGCAAGGATTTTAGTTTAGCCAGAGGCTTGGAAAAAAATTAAAAATCAGTATGAAGGTGTTAGAGGGATTAAAATGTTTCTTCAGAGTCGACTGTCTAGCCAGGTCTGTTCAGAATTCTGAAAAATGTTGTACCAGCCATCAGTCATGTAATAAAAGGACAGTCTGCACAGGTTTAAAAAAATAAAAAATAAAAAGAGCCAAAGCAAAAACCGCCCATAAAGCCAGTTTGCCTACGTGCATTTGAACCCACCCTCTTTCCGCATCCAGGGGAGGAGGGCCTCCACCCTGCTTCCCCATCCACGTGGCTACAGCGGCCTGGGCTCCATCCCTCTGGGCTTCCCTGTCTGCATTACAACCATGTCCTTCGTCCTCAGTCTCCCTTCTATATCACAAGCTTCTCAACAACAGGAAACACACACTCCAAACAGGAATTTGAATCCTCAACTCCTCCCAAGACCCTGGGATGTAAGAGAAGATCTATAAATGTCTGAGTACTTCCGAAGGTCAGTTTATAATCAGGGTCAATGCCAGCAGGTCCCCTTCTGCAGTGTCAGACTGGACCCCATGATGTGCAAGTTGGAGGGATTGGTGGTCCACCTCACCTGCACCGATGTGGTCCCCCAGGACCATGCTCAGGGGATACAGAGCATCTGTAACTTCTCCTGGTAACTGCTCACTTCTCCATGGCACCGCCCCTCAGCCGGAGGTGCCCCGACTGTGACCCCAAGTCCTACGGCTCTGCTTCTCAACCTGGGACTATCAGGGATGGTCAGTTTCAGCACCAAGAGAAGATATTACTCTAGACTCCACAGGAGACATTGGAGTCACACGTCTCCAATGACAGAGGGGACTGCAGATGTGGCCCCCGTGCCACACAGCTGTATCGTTACCCATGGTGACAATGTCTTTAGGCCCTAATGGACATCCATTCATTGCCAGGGACAAGAATGGTGAGGTCTGGACATGGAGACATGATGAGTCCAAGGTCTGTCTTGCAGTCACAGTGGAGACCAAGGTGTCGGGGCAGCTCATGGGGCAGTGGGGCAGGGTGCTCTGTCACTTTGTGACACACCTGAATCTTACTTCTCTCTTCTCTAAAATAAGGTAACAACAGCTAACCATTTAGCAACGATGCAATTATACCAGGTGTGTAAGTCACCAGGATGCCTTGTTCAATAACCCAAGTAATGCGTTTGAACATAGAAACAAGAAAAAAATGGTTGCTGTCTATCTTGACCTCTCCTGTTACTCTGTTGTGACAACAATGACAATGATGATGATGATGGTGATGACAGTGATGATGATGATGATAATGATGGTGATGATGATAGTGATGATGATGATGATGGTAATGGTGATGATGGTGGTCATGATGATGATAATGGTGATGGTGATGGTGATGGTGATGATAGTGATGATGATGATAATGGTGATGGTGATGATGACGATGATGGTGGTGATGACAGTGATGATGATGGTGATGATAATGATGATGGTGGTGATGGTGATGATGATAGTGATGATGATGGTCATGACAATGGTCATGATGATGATGGTCATGATGACGGTGATGGTGATGATAGTGATGATGATGATAATGGTGATGGTGATGATGACGATGATGGTGGTGATGACAGTGATGATGATGGTGATGATAATGATGATGGTTGTGATGGTGGTGATGGTGATGATGATAGTGATGATGATGATGGTCATGATGATGGTCATGATGATGATGGTCATGATGACGGTGATGGTGATGATAGTGATGATGATGATAATGGTGATGGTGATGATGACAATGATGGTGACAAGCATGATGTCTTGAGCTCACCAAGCTCTGCATGTTTGGCCCGTTTACTCCTCTAAACAACCATGAGATAGTTATTAGCATCACCCACGTTTTCAAGACGAGGAAGCTGAGGTGTAGAGAAGGTCGCACAGCTACAGGTGGGGGAGGTGGAATTCAAACCTGACTGTGCCCTTAATCACTACCTTCATTTTTACCCCCTCCTTGGGAAAAGGGGGAAGTAAAATCATAACAAAGAGCTCACAATGACTGTTTATAACGGGTCAGACATTGTGTAAAATGCTTTTAGACATGTTATGCTGTTTAAGGCTCAGACAAGTCCTTTAAATTTACCAGTATGATCCTGGGGAAGCCGAGGCAGTATCTGAAGCCCAGCAGTCAAATGCCGAAGCTCCTGGGTTTTACCACCCACCACACTGCCTCCACAGCAAATGCTCAGTCACACATTTGGAGCCAGCAATGTTGGCAATTAATGGCCAAACTGCCTTAATACAATGCTTCAAATACCTTCCCAACACGTCTGGAGGCACGGCTGGGAGAAGAGCGATGGCTGTCGGGAGCATCTTGTACTTATGGTCGCTGCTCCCTGAATGCCACTGACTCAGGGTGAGGCTTGTATGGCCAAGGGGCCCCCGCCAAGCCCTTGGGGCCGTGGGAGATATCCATTCCCATCAGGTGACAGACCTGGGACACCCAGGGTTTATGTGGATGTTTGGTCCTTTCCAGGATGGCTCTGTGTCTCTTCTCGTCCAGCTGGTACCCACACCAATGAGGCCTGGTCCAAGACTAACTGTGGCCTCCTTGCTTACAACAAGGGAGCCAGCAGAAGAGACCTGGACATCTTTTGATAACCCTACTCATTATCGTAGGATTTGACCTGAATGATGATTTTTTTTCTCCATTCTTTTATTGCTGTCACCAGATGATACATTAAACTTTTGTTTGCCAATGTCTCTTGGAAGTGGTCTTTCCTCTTTGTAACGATGTTGAGTTTTGGTCAGAGAGAACTCTGACGAGGTGGGTATGGGAAAGGGGCATCTCTTCTCTCTGGGCATCCAATCCTTCCTCCAAACAGCTGACAAGTCTGTGACTGGAGAAGGGGCCGTGGACATCAGTGTTATTCAAACGTGCTCAGCACTCAAATCCTGCACATCAGCTTCAAGTGCCCTGTATCTGGAAGTGCCCTGGATTTAGACATGCTGCCTCTGAACCAGGGTCTAGAGATGAGTGAAGAGAATAACCACAGACATAAAAAGAATAACAAAACCACTCTTGCTGTTTATGTGCCATTGAACAAGCCCAGCTAAAGATTATCAGGCAAGTTTAGGAACTCAATACAGTACAAATCCCTCTTCTTGGGTTAGATTGGGTTAGGGCCCACCCTACTAACCTCATTTGAACTTAATTCCCTCTTTAAAGACCCTCATCTCCAAATACAATCACACTCCGAGGTACTGGGGGTTAGGACTTCAATGTATGAATTTGCGGGAGGGCACAATTTAGCCCGTAACACTGCCCATTGTCCCCGCAAAATTCATGTCTTTCTCACATACAGAAAACTTTCAGTCCCATCCCCAAAGCCCCAAAGTCTTCATCCATTGCAGCATCAACTGAATCGCATCTAAATCTCATCTAAATCAGATTTGGGTGAGACTTGCGGTATGGTTCATCCTAAGGCCACAGGTCTTATCGTTCTTTGTGTCATAGACCCCGGAAGTGTGTAGCTTCTTAGAAAGCTCTTACTGATTGTTCGCCACTAGGCCCTTTCCAACACCCCTAGAGGGTGGCTGGGTTCTAACTATGATGTACACTCAGCAGACAGGAGAAGGAAGAGGCTCTGTGGTGCAGCTGGTCCCCAGGGTCACTGCAAGGCTGGGCCATGCTCGCTGTGGCAGAGGCCACCAGCGTCTGCCCATCACCACCTCTCCCCTCTTCTCACTAACAGGACCCCTGTGTTGGTGAAAGGTAGCAACCTGCTCCACTAGAAATATATTTCCAAGCCTCCTGTAAGGGGAGGGGGGTTCAATGAGATTGGAAGCCCAGAAGAGCTCTATAAGGGGGTCGACCTCGGGGAGCAGAGAGTCCCCTTCCCCTCCCCCACTTCATTGCTCCTGCCTCGAGCACAGATCCCATGACTTGAAAATAGAAGCCAGCCTCAATGAAGGTGGAGCAGGAAAGCAAGAGGGCCCAAGTCTCTCATGGTCTCATGGCACTGATGCCGAAAACTTGGCCTCTGTGCACCAGTGCCCAATCACATCTCAGAGACAAGAGTTTTGGGTGAAGTAGAAGAGAAAAGCTTTATTGTTTTGCCGGGCAAAGGGGGCCACAGTGGGATCCTGCCCCTCAAAACGGTGTGTCCCAACCCAGGAGGATTTGGTGAGTTTTATAGCAATGGTTCAAGGGTAGGGTTGCTGATAAGATTAGAGTGTGTGCAGGGCCTGCACTCCTTTAATCTGGTCTCAGGTAATCTCTTGATGAGCTTCTCTGGTTCCTTTAGTCTGGCCTCAGGGGGTCTTCTCTGGAGTGAAGAATGCTGACATCTTCCATTTGTTGGGGGTTTTAGTTCTATGAAGAGCTCAAAGATATTGTTATGTGTATCCCTTGAGGGGGAACCAGGACCCTGCCCCAAGACTGCACTATTGTTTCTTGACTACTACTCCCTTGTCTCTGCATCCCCTCCCTGTCCTGATTAGCAACTGTTTGAATCTGCCCTTGGGACTCAGGGCCGCTCATGGAGGCTGGAGTCTGTGCCCTACAAACAAGAAGTGGGGCACAAGGAAAGGCTTCTGTGCCCGGGAGCCCCACAGGGTCCCGCTCGGTTTGCACACCACTTCATTAGCTCTGTGTATTTCTGGAACTCACGTTAAGTAACAGAAGACAGATACCTATCTTTTTAAGGGACTAGTTCGGGTCTCTTAACAAAGCCATTAAAGAGAACTTGCCTTCTGACACTAGGCGTGTGCTAGAGTCCACACTCAGGACTTAATTAGTTGTGGCTTTCATGTGACAGTTTGTCTTTGAAGAATCAGGGATGCTGCAGAGAGAAGCCTCACCCAGTTAATCTGCCTCTGTCAAACGTGGGGTGCAGGGACACCAGGAGAGCAGACCGGCAGGAAGGGCACGGGGGAGGAGAAAGGAAGGAGGAAGGGCAACCAGAGAGCAATGCTATGTGTAGGAGGCAGCATTGTTGGGCAGCACCCACAGGCCTTCAAGCCCTATACCTGCCCAGCCTTGAGACCAAAGGAAGAGCTAGAGTCAGCAACAGAGACATCACTGCCTTAAAGGATGGGGGAGCTTACACGTCTGAAGCAAGGCCCTGGGGGGGCACGCCGTGCCAACGTGTGCAGCAGACGGCGGGCAGGGTGTGGCAGCCTTTGCGACCAGGGGGAGAGGGAGGTTACCAGTTATAGGGGAACTGATGTCAGGTTGACTCATCGGTTACCAGGGAAACCAGCAGAGGGGCACGCCCCTCACACCACCCCTCTGATAAGCTATCACGGTGGAGCCATTCCGATCTAGAGGTCAGAACAATAACTGGAGGGGCTGGATGCATTTACTGATTAAGAAGGTCAGTCATGGGAGTGGGGTGTGGGTGAGGCATGGACTGTCCAAGCAGCGGTTGTACAGAGAGTAAGAGCACAGCCATCCTGGGGGGCCTGACCATACAGGCGTCCAGGCCAGCCTTCGAGTCAGGCCTCCTGATGGAGACCACATCACCTCTCTGTGGGCAGTGCCACTGATGACCACACACATGGCTGCCACAAGGAACTCTGTCCTAGTGCAGGAGAGAGTGGGCCACTGAAAACCGGCCCTCCCTACAGCCCCTCTGAATTGACAATGCTCACGGAAGGGAAAACATTCCATGGGAAATCTATCAAAACAGCACAGGAGAGCCACATACACAGCCATCTGAAAACCTGAGAATTGCAGAAAGAAGGGAAAATGTAATAACATTTCCTAAGTTTTCTTTGATTGCAACATGCATACTCTATGTGATGGGTTGAAATGTGTCCCCAAGAAAGATACATCGGGACCTCCCTGGTGGCGCGGTGACTGAGAATCCGCCTGCCAACACAGGGCATACGGGTTCAAGCAATGGTCCAGGAAGATCCCACATGCCACAGAGCAACTAAGCCCATGCACCACAACTACTGAGCCTGCGCTCTAGAGCCTGCAAGCCGCAACTACTGAGCCCGCGTGCCACAACTACTGAAGCCCGCATGCCTAGAGCCTGTGCTACACAACACGAGAAGCCACCGCAATGAGAAGCCCGCACACCGCAACGAAGAGTAGCCCCCGCTTGCTGCAATTAGAGAAAAGACCGCACGCAGCAACAAGTACCCAACGCAGCCATAAATAAATAAATAATATATATATGTATGTGTGTGTGTGTGTGTGTGTGTGTGTGTGTGTGTGTGTGTGTGTATATATATATATATATATATATATATATATATATATATATATATATATATATATATATATATAAAAGATACATTGAGGTCCTAACCCCCAGGACCTCAGAATGTGACCTTATTTGGAGGTAGGGTCATTGTGCAGATGAATTATTGAAGGTAAGGTCATACTGGAGTAGGGTGGGCCCCTAATAAAACATGCCTGGTGTCCTTATGAGAAGACAGCCATGTGAAGACACAGCAACACAGGGAGAACGCCATGGGAAGAAGGGGGCAGGGCTGGAGTGATGCGTCTAGAAGCCAAGACCACCAAGGATTGCTGGCAACCCCTTTAGGGTCTACAAGGGAGGTCTGGCACAGATTCTTCTCAGAGCCTCCAGAAGGAACCAACCCTGCTGACACCTTGATTTCAGTCCTCTAACCACCAGATGAATGAGACAATAAATTTGTGCTATTTTAAGCCACCTTGTTTGCTGTACTTTGTTACAGCAGCCCTAGGGGAAAAAATTCACCCTATATTCCTAAAACTTTCCATTCAGTGGAGAAATTGTAGCTTCAGTTTGGAGGCAAGGTTTTCTCTTTTTTTTTTTCCCCTTTTTAAATCAAAAGACATAATTTGACATTAAAACATCAAAGAACTTAGTTTTTTCTGATGGTAATTAAATCTATCTTAGGCTTCAGAATAAATAAATGCCTTTCAATACTCCAGAGCAGAAAAACTGATGGAGGCATGGGCTGGAGTTTTTCAGACTCACTTAAATCTGCTTTAAAACGATTCTTTTAATGAAAAGTCACCTGCATGTAGTTTCTAGTATAAAATTTCTTCTGATTCGGTTCCATATTGGTCTCAACTCATAAGATGCTGTCACATTAACTAATTAGCATAAACATGATCATTAAAATAAGGTTCCCATATTGTACAGAATGCAGTAATACTGAAGTTCAACATCAAATTTTACATTTCCTTCTTATGTAAACAAAGATTGAGGAAAAGATATTATGAACCCCCAACTGTTAACATTCAGGGTATTCCATTAGTCATATAATCTATCTAAAAAATCATTCTTGGGCTTCCCTGGTAGCACAGAGGTTAAGCATCCGCCTGCCAACGCAGGGGATACGGGTTTGAGCCCTAGTCCGGGAAGATCCCACATGCCACAAAGCAACTAAGCCTGTGCACCACAACTACTGAAGCCCGTGCACCTAGAGCCCGTACTCCACAACAACAGAAGCCTCTGCAGCAAGAGAAGCCACACAATGAGAAGCCCACGCACCGCAACGAAGAGTAGCCCCCGCTCGCCACAACTAGAGAAAGCCCGTGTGCAGCAACGAAGACCCAACATAGCCAAAAATAAATAAATAATTTTTTTAAAAAAATCATTCTTACCTAATAAAATAAAATTAAAACTACATATGGATACACAGAATTCCTTACCAATGATCCTGTTTCCTTTTTTACAGCCTTTAAAGTGGAATAGTATTTCTAAAAGATTACTTAAAATATATGTCTGGGGCAGGGCTCTAATTTTCAGATGAAATGACTCTACAATAGGATTGCCAGATCAAATACAGGATGCTCAACGAAATTTGAATTTCAGATCGACAGTTAATTTTTTTTCAGAATAAGGATGTCCCACGCAATATCTGACACAATTATACGAAGACATGATTTGTTGTTGATCTGAAATTCAAATACACCTGGGTGTCCTATATTTTTATATGCTAAATCTAGCAACCCTACTTTGAAAGTATAGATGGAAAGCTGAGTCACTGCCATAGGTAAATTCCACTGATGGAAAGGAGCTTTTAATCCAGGAAAAGCCAATCTCAGTACCACGTCATACAGAGCTGGAGGTCTGTTGATACTTGTTCATTCAAGGCCGGCATTGATGATTTCTCTCCAAAGAAAACAAAGGAACTAAAATACAATCATGAGTTTCCTTTGCTTTTCTATCAAATTCCTAGAACCACCCCCATAAATCTGTATTTGACCCTCAGCAAAATTAGCATGTGAGAGGAGGAAGGCTCTCTATGACTTAGGAAATACTAAAGTCATTCTTTAAATGGATGACTTCTGGTTCTCTTCTAAGAGTACCAGAGACTGTTTCTCTACTTTTGTTATTTTTTTCAAAGAATCCTTAGAAATTCTTGATGTGGGCAGTCTTGAGGCTATTTAGCCGGCCAAGCAGTGGTACTAAGTGAGCACCCCCATCCAGATTAGGTCTGACAGAGTCCAGATCCATTTCTGTTTATTGAAAACTTCCCCAACTTTTCCTGCTACTGCATAACAAATTACTACAAATTTAAAGGTTTATACATTTATTAGCACAGTTCTATGGGTCAGGAATCTGGGCACAGCTTAATGGGATCTTCTATTGCAACCAAGCTGGGGTCCAGGGCTATGTTCTCATCTGGAGACTCGACTGGGGTAGAATCCACTCCCAAGCTCACTCAGGTTATTGGTAGACTTTATTTCCCTGGGGTTGTAAGAATGAGGGCCCTGGATTCTGGCTGGCTCCTGGCTGGAGGCTGTCCTCACCTCCTAGAGGCCACCTTTAGTTCCTTGTCATGTGGGCTTCTCAACATGGTCACTTGCTTCATCACGTCAACAGGACAGCCTCTCTAGTGTCTGCGAGCAAAACAGAGTTTCATATAATGTAACATAACCACAGGAGTGAGAGCCCATCATGTCTGCCATACTGTACTGGTTAGGAGCAAGGCACAGCTCTCACCCAGACTCAGGGGAGGGGACCAGACGAAGGGATGAGAACCAGGAGGAAGAATGAGTGCTCAGGCCTCAAGCTGTAAGCCTGGGGAGCTGCTTAGACATCTTATTGTGGATTCCAAGTGCAAGTAACAATTCTAAAGAATATGTGTATATCTTTGGTGTCTTGCTTCTCTGAGTCACATATCTGAACAACCACCATTTACTGTCCCTCTAAAATTACCAACTCTTAGAGAACTTCTCTAGTTGCACATTTTCAGAAGGACCACAGACCCAAAGCCTGAATTGGTTTAAAAGGAACCGGGCTATAGGTAAAGATTTTATCAAAAACAATTACTGGAATTACTTTTCTTTAGACCCCAGTGTTCAGAGTCTAACAGCAATAGCAACTTGGTGACATCAGTAAGGCAGAGGGCTGGGGACAATTTTACTGATAAAAATCTTGGTCCAGATCAATTTCCTTCCACTTCCACAAGAGGGTGGTGTATTCTGAGCTCCTCTAATGACGGTGTGGTCTTCCCAATTCTCCACGGCAGGGGTGGGTACCATGTCCTCAGTGGGGAAACATCATGGTCGGGGCAAAGGCAGGACAAGCAATGGTGGCAGCCAGGCTGGGAGGCGCTCGTGAGCACGACACAGGGCGCAACATCAGGACCACGGCATGCTGCTCTCTCCTGCACAGCTGTTTCACTTGTTGGCCCCTCTGTCTGGAACATGTCCTCTGACCCTTGGTACAACTGGCTGGCTTCCCTTGCTGTCCAGGTCTTGACTTGAATTCAGCTCCTTGGAGATGTTTCCCTGAACACATGCGCCAAAGCAGCCCTCTGGTCAGTCTCATCACCCTGATTTGCTCCCTTCACAGCACTGACCTTGGCCCTGGAAGCAATCTCCTCCCTTATTTACGTTGTTATACGTCATTGGACTCACTCCACGTTGCCTCATGCACGATCGGGTCCTTGATGCTGACAACATGCCTGGCACTTAGGAGGCTCCGGTGAGTATTTTTGGATGAATGAACAAGTGGACCAGAGCCTTCATTCCACTCCTGGCCACTTCAGAAAGAAGGGCTGACGGCAGCTTCTAAGGGTCGATGCACCTGTTTCAAGTCACATCCCACATCTGCCTTCTGATGTGGTTTTCTCCTCTGGGAGATGAGAAACATGATTTTCGCCCCTTAACAAAACGTGAAACAGTTCAGAGTGGCCCAAGTGTGGTCCAAGGCAAATCTCTTATTAGCTCACGGGGCTGGAGCCCAGCTTTACTAGATGTGAAAGTGGGGTGCAGTAACTCAGAATGTTAGAAAGTTTTGGTGACACGGATGTGTCCAGGAGGAGTATGATAAGTTTTAACTGCCATATTTATACAGAAAGTGGCCTTGGTTTGTGTTGAACTCTTTAGAAATGATGGCAACTCTTTCAACCTGCTCTGAGTGGGCAAAGCCCTCCTCAGGGTAGGGAAGCCCAGATCTGGGGTACGGGTCCACATGGGTATCAGCCAACCTGATTCCGGGAAGAAATGAGGTTCAAACCCGGAGTATCTCCAGCTGACCTGGACAGCAAACCTTAAGCGCAAAGCTGGGGTAGTAATTGGGTTATAGTAAATGACCGACTACAGCTTTGCAGTAAGGTACTCCAACACAGTTCTAGATTTGTCACTGGCAAGTGGCAAAGTAAGACCTTCACCTCCTGAACCTACAAGGTCAGACAGCTTACAAGGTGCCTGTGTTGGCCTGTGAAACTCTGCACTTTCTCTGATAGGAGCTGACCTGGATTAAAGGGTGCCCAAGCAGCTGGCAGGAGCCCTCGCCATCCCAAAAGGCTCTCCACACTGGGGACAGACAGAGTGGGCAAAGTGAGTCAGGTACGTGAAAGACACCGTTATGAGCTGAGCGGTCCATCACTTAAGATGTGGAGAGAGAAGTCCCAATGATACCAATGGAAGTTTGCAAGAGCAAAAGTGGAGACGGCCACAGAGAGCCCCAAACAGCCATCTGCCTGATGTCTGCCTCTGTACCCCAGGAGGGCTCACAGTTGAGGATTTCGGACAACATCCTCATGGCTGTTGAAAAAGCTTGCAGTTACGCACAAAATTCACTCTTCCAAAATGCTAAGCTATTTTACTATGCAAGTAACAGCTTTCTTTGTTATGAGGCCTGTGAGAGCAGTGTCAATGAATTCATCAGTGCCAGGCCCCCAGATGCCATATTCCTCTTCCAGGGCCTTCTAAGTCATTAGGCTCAACTATGAAAAGGGATGCACTGGAGAGGTCTGAGAACATCCCGAAAATGTGATGTTTAGGTTCTGTCTGAGTCATTGACCATTGTATGCTCAAGGATAAATTCTTATCAACGTTGTCTACTTTAGCAATGAAGGGCTGTGTCACCTGTGAAACGTCAGAAGCAGCAGTTCCTCAAGGAAGAAACTAAACACACACACACACACACACACACACAGGGTAAAATATTAGCATACCGACTCTGACCCTCTGTAGAAACTACCAAAGCACTCAACTCATTTTACTACGAACTCTCTGCCAATAAGTAATTAGCAGCTGCAGGCTCAGTAGGAACTCGATAAACGTGCCGTGTTCCCAGAGATTCATGGACATGAATGATGAACACAGTGTTACTTATATAGGAAGAGGGCTGGAAAGAAAAAACATTAAATTTCCAGCAATGAGGACATGGATAAGCAGTAACACAACCATTTAAAATCTCACTCTGGGGGCTTCCCTGGTGGCGCAGTGGTTGAGAATCCGCCTGCCAATGCAGGGGACACGGGTTCGAGCCCTGGTCTCGGAAGATCCCACAACCATTTAAAATCTCACTCTGGGGGCTTCCCTGGTGGCGCAGTGGTTGAGAGTCTGCCTGCCAATGCAGGGGACACGGGTTCAAGCCCTGGTCTGGGAAGATCCCACATGCCGCGGAGCAACTGGGCCCGTGAGCCACAACTACTGAGCCTGCGCGTCTGGAGCCTGTGCTCCGCAACAAGAGAGGCCGCGATAGTGAGAGGCCCGCGCACCGCGATGAAGAGTGGCCCCCGCTCGCCGCAACTAGAGAAAGCCCTCGCACAGAAACGAAGACCCAACACAGTCAAAAATAAATAAATAAATAAATTTAAAGTCTCTCTCTGGTCCAGGCTAAGACAGCGGTGAGGTGGCATGGAAGACCCGAGGGGCACAGGGCTCCCTTCAGCAGTCTGGCAAGCTGGCCCCGGCACAGGAAGCAGCTGTTCCTCCCAGGCCAGGCGGATGGAGAAAGTGAGTTCTACCCGATGTCAGGGTCGAAGGAACTTACAGCTTATCAAGCAGCCCACTGTACCCGTGCCTTAAGGGGATGCCAGCAGTGGGTCTCTGCTCTGGCCACTTTTCCAAACATGCCTTCCCTCAGGAAACACAGAGTGAACTAGGACCTAACGTGGAATTTATAACAAGGGGAGTCTGCTGGGGCAACGTGAGAAATGATCTAACCTAAGAAGGATCACTGATAACTAGCATCGTCCAACAGCTGAATAGCCTGCGCTGGGAGAAATGACTCCTTTCTCTGCGGGCATCCAAGTCTGAGCCGGAGAGCCATCTGCCAGGCATGCAGAGAGAGAACTTCTGCCCAGCAAGACACCAATGATCTTCAAAGCCCTTTCCAACTCTAAATTCTGGGTTTCAAAGGGACACGGGGTTACCTGCCTGGGGAGAAAAATGGTCCTCTGTATTGGAACATAAAGAAAAAAGAGACAGGTGTTTAATTGCCTCACCTGAAGGTCACAGAGGCACTTCCGTACTCTGTCATCTCCTGGCAAGGTCACGGGTGAGGGGAAAGTAGTAAGAAGGTACGGCTGTTCACATAGGTGAAGGAAGGAGAGCAAGAGGGCATAGCAACAGTGAAGCTGCAGGTACCAATTAGCACATCAAAATACACAGTCTGATATGAGTAGGGGGACCCACACCCAGAAAGACCAGCTGTGATCCCAATTTTAATGATCTTGTGCAGGCACGAGACCCAGAGATGAGTCTGTAGGGATATGAAAATGGGATATGGGAGCAGACATGTGTCTGTACGAAGGGAAGAAATATACGTGCTGCCAACCACAAAATCCTGCACAGAACAGACGATGCCAGGAAAACAAACTGCAAAGGAAGGCTGGTGACGCAGGCCCCCCAATGTGCAGGTCACTCCCGACCAACTAAGTAAGAATGTCTGGGGTGGACCCAGGCATCAGGATTGTTGAAACCCCCAGGTGACTGCAAGGTGCAGGCAGAGGTGGGACGCGTGGATCTAGCCCCGCCACCAACTAAACAACCCAGGTCAAGTCGCCGGACACAAGAAAGATCCATCCGTAGGGTCTCCTTCAGTAATAAACATTCCATCGTTCCACGAAACTTTGAAAGCTTGCAGTTGTTTCTACTCATGTAGTCTTAAAATTTGACTGACACCCATAGTACTTACAGGGAACAAACCACAGAATTCCATTAGTTTCCCAGGGTGACCTGTTACTGAAAAAAATTGTGTCTTTTTCCACCCTTTAATACTGCTGGCTGCAAACCCTCCCTATTTCTGCTCCCCAATGACTTTCCCCCTGGGCCGAGAGGAAATGGAAAGGCCATTGGGGAGAGATTTCCATTATGTGTACTTACTGCATTTTTTTCTTTTCCGCAACAGCTGCAGGCAAAAAGTCCTTAAGTATTTTGAAATATCTGGCTGTCAAAATATTCAATGCTGGAACTGCAGATAAGACTAAGCTGCCTTTTAAAAAAAAAAAAAAACCTAAATAAGTGATAAGTAACTTTGATGCATAACTACTGTTTTGAGGAATAAATTAGGTCATTAGAAAATAATAAGCGTGAGAGTTAGTCGTACATGCAAATGCCATTAAAAACCATTTAACTGGCTGTTCAAATGTGTATTATAATTTTATAATAGCCTCTAGAGATGTCTGGCAAATGGAAAGTAAACCGTGCTCCCTTGGGAAGCAAGGTTTTTTTTTTTTTATTATTTTTGTTCATCTTGGAGGTACCTGATCATATCCATAGTTCAAAAATAAAAAAACAATATAAACAGTTGTTTGAGATGTTTTTCTATTTTCTGCCATGGAAAAAAGGGTAAGGGCTAGGGCAATAGCTCATGTGTTTCTTGAGTCTTCAAAGGTCAAGTAAAACGTGAGCAAATTTGAAAGAACTTGTTTGTATTTTCTTATTTTATATTTTGTAACTTGGAACTAATCTTTAACTCTCTCCCCCTCCAAAAATTGTGGGGTAACTTTGGATTTATGCCCTGGTATAGCTATCAAGGGGTATACGGAAATTGACAATCACAAAGCATTTTGCTTTTATATTTTGTAATTTTAAAAATATTTCCTCCTGTATTATTACATGTAATATATTGTCTCACTCTTGTCTTGAAACTCTCTCTTGACCAAGATTCGTGAAATCTTTAAGTTGGAAAGGACCTCAAATGTCACTTGGTCACACATGCAGGGGTACATCTTACAAAAATCCTTATGATGGTCCTGTCTCCCCTACTGGAACAGGCCTCACAGGTATGAATGGGTTCATTCACTCATTCATTCAACACTTACTACATGCCTATCGTGTGTCCTCTTGCTAGCACTAATGAAACCAGAGTGAGAAAGTCAGGACCATTCAGGAGATTATAGTCTAACCAGGGAGAAAATGGCAATGAAACCAAAATCTATGTTCAGGGCACAAAAGGTTACCAGACCTGAGTCGAGTTGATAAGTGTTATTCAGAGAAGACTTAGGGACCAGGTAGGATGTGTCAGCCAGAAGGATTATTACAAGCCAAAAATCAGAAACATAAAACAGAAGAGGGTCCTCAGCAGGCGGAATTCAGCAGTAGAGATACTGTGCCCATCCTGAACTAGCCTCTAAGAGGCAGCTTCTAGTTCCTCCCTTTGGGATACTGGAGTAACCACGTGGAGATGCTCCATGAAGAGGCCACGTGGAGTGAGAGGTCCTAAAATTGGAAGAGATCCGGTCTCCCCAGCATCCTAGCTGAGCTTCCGGATGTGCTTAGTCCCAGCCGCCACCTGACCACAACCACAAGAGACTCGAGAACTACCAGCAGAAGAACCACCCAGCAGAGCCCAGTCAACCCGTGAGCCACGAACAATGATCAAACGGTGGCTGCGTTCATGCCACGCGGTTTGGATGTGGCTGGTCATGCAGCAATAGATAACTGACATGTTCAGAAAACTTCACACTATATAGTAAGGCTAGAATATAGAGTATCCTGAAAGAAGGAAAGTAATGAGGCTAGAGGGGGACACGCCCAGATCTAGCAGGACCGAGAACACCAGTTAGTGGAATGAAGACACAGTGGTCTCACTTCCGCCTGTCACTCCTAGCTGTGTGTGCTTAATCTTCCTTTATCCTTCAGCCTCCTTTCATTAGTGAACTAGTCCAGCTTAAAACTCCAATTTCACATCTGATACAAAACCATCTCTACCTGCTCAGGAGGCCAGACTGTAGACTTGAAGTCTTGGAGCAGGGATGGGGGCTCTTTTATGCCCCTCCCACCTGACCCTCTGAGCATCTTGGTTCTTCAGGGTAACAACAGGACAGCAGAACAGGCAAAGGCCCCTTCATTTAACTGGGGGCAGCTGTCATCCATTCCTGGTTAGTCACCACAGCTGACAGAAGTGGGTGATGCCCTCCACATGCGAGCTCTGTGGTGGGGCACAGTGTAGGGTCCCTGGGAGCCCTGGAAGCCTCCCCACTGCATATACCCCTGATGGGGAAGTCTAGGCTTCTGCTCCGTCTCTTCCACACTCCATCCCCCAGGCATTTCATCCACAGCTTGCTGCTGGAGTCCCCTCCCTGATGGGCAGCCTCCTTGGTGGGGTACTGGTAAGAGGTCTCAAATCTAGTTACCTTCCGTGGAAAACTCACACATCATCAACTATGTTAATGGTGCATGCAGGCTGCTCCCTGCTGCCCTCTCTCTCTGCCCTGCCACTTCCTTCCGATTCATCTTCCTGCTCAGATGGGCCCAGTGCATAAGCAGATGTCCACTCTCCTCTTCTACTGGCACTTGTCTCCCCTCCTTTGGCCTCCAGAGAGAGGAAGAACCCGAAGGAGGGAAGGGAAGTCTCGACACAAACACCGCCCTTCCCCCAGCCCAATAACAGCTACATCTACAAGGCACAGCCTGATCCTCTTCCTCTAGAACTGGTGTGGGGTTGCGGGAGGTGATGGCAGCAGGGCCACTTCTGCTGCTTCCTTAGTGACACCTGGTTGGTTGCGTGTGGGCAAGCGGGGTGCTCTGGTCCCAATGTTTGCTGACTTTGTTTAAAGTACAGACTCTGCTGCCAATTCCAGGGCAACGCAGAAAGTCATACTCAACTTCTGACTTTTAAACAAACTTAATAGTTTGGGTGGTGGAGATGTACTCTAGGATTTTTAAGCAGAGATGTAACAGGAACAGATGTGGAAGTTTCTTAACATTAGGAAGTTTCTTAGCATTCATGTGAAGGATTAGAGGCTGGGAGACAGTTAGAAATGCCCTTTAGTCGCACACATAAGAGATGGTAAGAGCCTGGACCAAGGCAGCAAGAAGGGGGACAACGGGGTGACCTGAAAATAATGTCATGTACTTCATGCATGTCATCATCATGTGTATACTTTCCATCACAACCTCGCAAACATTACAGAGGTAAGTTCAACCTAAGTCCACAATCAGATGTGCAGGTTGTAGGAGAGGGAGTGATGGTTGACTCCTAGTTTCTGGCCTGGTCGACCAGATAGCTGGTGCGGACATTCATCAAGTGGGGATACAAGGTGGGAGTTACAGGGGGGTAAGAGCTGTTTCAGAGAAAAAGATAAAGGAAGTCCATTCTATCGCTGAACTACCCCAATCAATAGAAAGGCCTTCTTGATTGAACTTAAATCTTTCTTCCTGCAATTCAGAATAGGATACCTGTCTCAGTTAAAAATGAATTCAGTCGCAAATAACAGAAAGCCAGCCAACACTGGCTGAAACAGATATGGTCGATTTTTCTCAGGTAGGAGTAGGACTGGAGATGCACATTCCCAGGCTGGTGTGGCTTTTTATGGATGCCAGCCAAGACCCAGACTGCTTCCACCTTCCCAGCCTGCACCCTCCTCAGGGAGCTTTCATCCTCATGATTGCAAGAGGGCTACTGCACTGTGTCCATATCTCAGCAGGGTGGAGGTGGGAGGGCAAAGGACACAGCATTTTCTCTTAGAAAGGCTTCTTTTTATTTGGTAAGGGACTCCTTTCCCAGGCATTCCCATGGATATTTCACTGCCCAAAACTATGGCAGCCACCCTGAGCTACAAAGGATGCTTAGAGGTTGAGTTGCTTGCCAGTATGGAAAAGAGACAGGTCAGCCAGAAAGGCCCTTCAGTTTTCTGAGACTCCTTCTAGCACCTCTTCCCTGATACTCTCTTCCCCTGACCTAACTTCTGCATGATGCAGGGCAGGGCTCACCGTCTGGTCCCTGCCCCTACCCTATGTTGTCAGAATTTCAGTGTCTTTCTTTAAAAGAGGTTCTAAGTTTTGGAGCTGTGTTCACATGAAGCCTAGCACTGAAGAAATACAATGGGTTTATTATCTATCATGATTGCCTGGAAATGCCATCTTCAGTAATGCAGCTTGGCCCTGCCTTAGCTTTCTCAGCAAGATGTATCTTCCAATTGGCTCACGTTGTTTGCACTTTTTTTTCTTTATGATGTTGCACCTTTCTAATACTGTTCCTGCCTCTCTGACTTGGTTCTGATCCAGGTCCTCTTCCTCCTGCCATTCTGTAAATATCATTGCTCCGAAAAGAGCTATCTTTAGTCGCTGATTTTCTCTCTCATCCTAGCCTGTGAAACTTCATGGATTCCTTATCACCTGTATTTGTGCAGTTGTCACCTCTCTCCTAAATCTCACTCCTGCTGAGACAGATGCCATCAGCCAAGGCAATGCAGGGCATCAATCTCCTCCACAGGGATGACAGTGCCAACAGAGCCATGATAGATGGCCCACCAAGACTGCTCTCCTTTGGAATGCGATTGAAGGACATCTGTGTCTCTCCAATCTATCATTTTAAGGTAACTGTACAGCTCCACGATGATTACTTTTGTGTTGACTTTAACTTCACTCTCAGAGGGTAATCTTATTTCTTTTATCAAAAAGTACTAAGCCTCAGTGAAATCCCAGCCATTATGCCACAGACTCATTTATTCTATTTCTCCCTTAGTTTCAAACTTGAAATCATTCTTAACTCCTCTTTCCCCCATCAAACCTAATATACCTTCAAGCATTATTGATGTTTCCGTCTCACTATTTCTTGTATTTTTCTCTCCTTGGCAATCCTATCATCCCTGACTCTGCTCAGCCCATTACTGTCTCACACCAGGATGCTACCTTAGATTTCAGGCTTCTTGCCCAGGCTCTAGTGTTTCTTACTTTGAACTGATCCTTCACAATCCAACCACAATGTTAATCCTCAAGCTTTTCTTCCATTTTGTTTCACTATTCAAGTGTTGTAATGGCTATCCATCATCACAGGCTAAAGGGCAAAGCCCTCCACTTGGGAGGACCACTGTTTTGGGTGGCATAAAGTCAGTGTTTTCCCCTTATCTTCCTGGAAATCATCCAAAAGCAGCCCCCCAAAATGAGGACAAAACTCCATTTTTGGTGAAATGAAGAGTTAACATCCCCAATTCCAAAAACTGGTGGAAAGTCTACCTCGAATCAATGGCAAATGAACAGGAGTCCACGTGGCAGGAAGAGGAGAGAAGAATCAGAGGCTGAGGATTAAAAAGAGCTGAGAAGGCATCATTCTCAAAGTCAAGAGGCGTTTCCGGAGGTGCAAAACCTAAAGGCTGTGGGTGCTGCAGCAGCGGTGTGGCGTATGGCAGACCCTGGGCCGGGCGTGGAAATGGGGCAGGGTCAAAGGAGAAGACCCAGGAATGAGGCTGCAGTGGGGAAAAGAGACACTTCACTGCGAAAAACCACACTGCTTAGCCCCAGTAGGTAGGGAGAAATAAAATCTAAGTGAATTTAAACATAAATCCCTGGATCACTAGGAGTTCCCAGCTGTCGTGGAGCACAGCTCGTAGCTACTTCACCCCCAGCTTCCCACAAATAACTGTGCTAGGAGAGAGTCACCACTTCAATGACAAGTAATCAAAAAAGGAGGAAAGCCACAGTAAAACCAAGTGGCAGATAAAGGAAAGTTACAGAAAAGAGCTTCCACTGGAGCAGACAGAAAATGTGACCATCTTCCATGCATTTATAAGAACAAAGTGAAGTAAGAACATCTCTTATATCTTTGGAATCAGGAAAGCAGCAGAAGAAAAAACAAAACAAAACAAACCCATGACAAATACATGCAAAATGGTAAGAAACACAAGGAAGAAGAACTACGGCTAAGAGCACAGGTAACGGAGGTTAGAAATGAAAAATCAAGCAAAATGGCAAGAAAATACAGAAGTTAATGTGATTCCCAAGAAAATGATAGATGTGAAAGACAGGCAAAGGACAGCCAACATACATATAATGGTAATCCCTGAAGATGAATGCTGAAATAATGGGCAGAGTAAATACTTAAAGATATACTTTATAAAACAGAAGACTTGAATCTACATGCTGAAAGGTTACAATATGTCCCATGAGAAATTGACACAGAAGAGTCAACTGTAAGACACAGTAGTAAAATTACTACATTTCAAAGAAGGGGGAAAAAACACTCTTTGGATAGTAAGGCAAAAGATATCCAGCCATTTACAACAGAGAACTAGAACTCAGGCTGAACTCAGACTTCTTCACGGAACGTTCAATGCTGGGACCCAGTGGGACCACAACTACACAATTCTCAAAGGAAGAAGGGATAACCCAACCCAACCGAGGTTATGTCCTCATCATCCCTTATTGAGGAAAACACTAGAGGACAAACTTCAAACAATAAAAGATGAAACAGCTGGCACAAGGATTGTTGGTGAGCCTCAAATTTATTTAACTACAAGAGTATAAAACTAAAACAAATGTGGGGAGTTAAAGAAATGGAAGAGAACACCAACGTTGCAGACCATGACAATGTAGAAAATGTATACAAAGCTAGACCCATGCCTCACACTCAACACAGGAAAAATCCCTAATGGATCCAACATTTAAAGGTAGCGTAAATAAATAAATTACTTGGAGAAAGCAGAGGTACCTGCTTCTTTTAAAAAACACTGAGTGAAAGATGCCTTTCTAATAAACACACAACACCTAGAAGCCAAAAAACAAAAACAAAAAAGGACTGATAAATTCGACTATTAAAAAAATGTCTTCAAGGGGCTTCCCTGGTGGCACAGTGGTTAAGAATCCGCCTGCCAATGCAGGGGACACGGGTTCGAGCCCTGGTCTGGGAAGATCCCACACGCCACGGAGCAGTTAAGCCCGTGAGCCACAACTACTGAGCCTGTGCTCGAGAGCCCGAGAGCCACAACTACTGAAGCCTGCGCGCCTAGAGCCCATGCTCCGCAACAAGAGAAGCCACTGCAATGAGAAGCCCGCGCGCCACAACTAGAGAAAGTCTCGCGCAGCAATGAAGACCCAATGCAGCCAAAAATAAATAAATAAAATAAAATTTTTATAAAAGTCTTCATGGCCAAAGCACCAAAATATAGTCAAAAGCAAATGACCAACTGTGAAAATGATTTATTATTTTTATTACAAATTAGTATTTTTTGGGTTTTGGTTCTTTCTTTGGGGGGGAGGAGTGGGAAAGGCCACAAATTAATGGCTTAACCGTTAGCCATTTATTTGCTCGCTTTCCTTGAGTTGGCAATTCAGGCTGGGCTCAGTTAAGCAGTTCTCCTGCTGGTCTCCTCTGGGTTCACTTATACACAATCACAGTCAGCTGGTGGGGGGAATGGCTGGATGGCCAAGGTGACCTCACTCACAGGCCTCATAGCTGGCAGTACCTTGTCATCGCTCAACCTTGAAGAAGCTAGCCCAGTTTCTTTACATGACTCTCTCAAGGCAGCAAGGGATGAGAGAGAAGTTCTCTTGAGGCCTTGCTCAGAATTCAAACAATATCACTTCCGTCCACAATCCAGAGCAAGTCAGAGCAAGTCACAAAACCAGGCCCAATTCAAGGCATGGAAACACAGATGGAAAAAGCTGCATGGAATGTGGAGGTATTTTTAATCCCATCACACATTTGATATATAACTTTAATAATACCTGTATATCAAATTTTAAAAAAGCAATTGACTGAAAGGGCAATAGATACAAAGAAAGAACTCCCAGAAAGGAAATTCAAATAGCTCTTAAATATATAAAAAGATACTTAAACTCAATCATCAAAGGAGAAAAGATTAAATTCCACCAAAGGTTCTATGTTTTACCAGATTGTCAAAAATTAGTTAGATATCACCACTTTGACAGTGGTATGGGGGAAAGGCACTCTCATTCATTTCTAGTAGGAGTGCCAACTGATATAACCTTTATTGAGAACAATTTGGCAGTACCTATCACCACCACCAATGGATACTCTTTGACCAGCAATTTCACTTCTAGGAATACATCTTAGCAGACAGAAACATGGGAACAGAGTGTGTACTGCCTATTCTTTACAGCCTTGTTTGTGTTAACAAAAGATTGTAAATGGTCCAACTGTTCTTCAGTAAGGGCTAGTTAAATAGATTATGGTTCTGCCATACAGCAGAATATGATACAGCTATAAAAACGAACGAGGAGATGAATTACATACAGATGCATGTACCACTGTGTGTGTGTGTGTGTGTGTGTGTGTGTGTGTAAGAGATATAAACACAACCCATTTCTTTGGTAGGCTAAATAAAAACCAGATAACATTAATAGTACTGTACACTCTCTTGTTCGTTTAAAATTTTGAGCTATGTGAGATACAAACTACCATATATAAAATAGACAAACAACAAACTCTTACTGTATAGCACAGGGAACTATATTCAATATCCTGTAATAAACCATAATGGAAAAGAATATGAAAAAGAATATATATATATATATGAATCACTTTGTTATACACCAGAAACTAACACAACACTGTAACTCAACTATACTTCAATAAAAAAATACATAAATTTAAACAAAAAAAATTTTTTGAGCTATGTGAATGTACTACGTATTCAATAAATAACTCATTTTTCAAGTGTTCACTCTGAAATGGAAAGCCATCTCCACTCTGGCTACACGTTTCCTGCCTAGAATTACTTTTCTCCACCCTGCTTTATGGTACACTGGCTTTCACCAGGATGCTCTCATCACTGCCCTCTTAACTTACCTAGAATCTGGCTTCCAAGCTTCTGGGTATCTTTCTCTAAGCTGTGATTTCCTCTCCTTTGTCTATGTGAATGTACCCAGCCTTCCAGATTCATCTCAATGATCCCTGAAGCTTTCTTTGACCACCTCAACCTCAGAGCTCCCTCCTTTATAAACTCCTGAAGCTCTATTGTCTGTTCTGATTCACCCTTAGCACCTACAATCATATTTTCATTCTCTCTTTCTTGTTAGTCGTTTATACACGTCTTTGTTCCCCTACCGCACTGTATCCTCTTGAGGGTGGGACTGTATTCATATAACTTTGTTTCTCCATTAAACCCAGCACAGTACCTTGCATGGAGCAGAATATCAACGATGTTTCCTAGTTTGAGATGGAGATGATCCTAGTGGGCGGGGCCGATAATAGCTCCCGAAGTCCTGGAACCTCTGAATGTTCCATTTTATGGTAAAGATTCTGCACATGTGATTAAATTAAGAATTCTAAGATGAAGAAGCTATGCTAAATGATCTGGGTGAGCCCTGTGTGTCCTTATAAGAGAGGTGGAAGGAGATTAGATACCACGCACAAGACAAGGCAATGTGACCACAGAGGCAGACACTGGAGTAGTGCGACAAGCCAAGGACCGCCAGCAGCCGCCAGAGGCTGGAAGAAGGAGGGAACAGACTTTCCCCTTGAGCCTCCAGACGGAGCACAGCCGTGCCAACACCTTGATTCCAGCCCAGTGAAACGCATGTTGATCTTCTGGCCTCCAGAACTGCGAGAGAATCCATCTCTGTTGTTTTATGCCACCAGGTTTGTGGTCATCTGTTATGGCAGCCACAGGAAATGAACACACCTAGCGCTACCGCTCTGTGGTACCACAGAGGGACAGGTACAGGACAGTCAAGGTAAGAGAGATAGTGAAGCCAGGTGACCTGCTCCAGGTCAGACCCTGAATGAGCACAGACAGGATCAGAACCCAGGTCTCCTGACACGCAGCCCAAGGTTCTCCGTGACTCTGCCTCATCCCCTCAGACTCGTGCAGTGTGTAATCCTAGAGCCCATCCTTCTCCTAGGATTTGGAGATGGAAGCAAGGCCAACTTGTCTGGTGTGATGGAGCTGCCCCTCTTGATTACCCATCCTCTTGGAAATGATGACCTTAACAACCCATGTCTTCCTATACTTTGAGAGTTCACTGTTTTTATGAAACAGGGGATCCCAACCATTCACAATGGGGCATTTTAGAAGTAGCGCCACCGAAGTCCCTGCTCAGATACCCAGGGCATGCCGCAGCATGAAATACCTTATACCTCGTGCTTACGCTAATGGATGCCTTGTCTTTCAGAACTATATTTTTTCAAAGCCCTCAGCTACCATAGCTAGATACACCTGCTCTAAGAGACACGGTGTCACATATTGCCGAGGACAAGGATGTACACTGTACATGAAAAGCATTTCTCTCTGAGAAATCTGCCTCCACTCCCCCTTCTTCCTCCCACCTCAAACTGTCCAGGGAGAAATGTGTCTATCAGAAATCTTTTCTAAAAGGGAACCCTCCTGTACTGTTGGTGGGAATGTAAACTGGTGCAGCCACTATGGAAAACAGTATGGAGGTTCCTCAAAAAAACTAAAAATAGAGTTGCCATATGATCGAGCAATCCCACTCCTGGGCATATATCCAGAGAAAACTATAATTCAAAAAGATACATGCACCCCTATGTTCATAGCAGCGCTATTCACAATAGCCAAGACATGGAAACAACCTGGATGTCCATCGACAGATGAATGGATAAAGAAGATGTGGTACATATATACAATGGAATATTACTCAGCCATAAAAAAGAATGAAATAATGCCATTTGTAGCAACAGGGATGGACCTAAAGATGATCATACTAAGTAACTCAGAAAGAGAAAGACAAATACCATATGGTATCACTTATATGTGGAATCTAAAATAGGACACAAATGAACTTATCTACAAAACAGAAACAGACTCACAGACATAGAGAACAGACTTGTGGTTGCCAGGGGGGTGGGAGTTGGGGGGAGGGAAGGATTGGAAGTTTGGGATTAGCAGATGCAAACTATTTTACAGAAAATGGATAAACAGCAAGGTCCTACTGTACAGCACAGGGAACTATATTCAATATCCTGTGATAAACCATAATGGAAAAGAATACGAAAAAGAATATGTGTGTGTGTGTTTGTATGTGTATACCTGAATCACTATGCTGTACAGCAGAAATTAACACAATATGGTAAATCAACTATATTTCAATAAAATTTTTTAAAAAAGAAATCTTTCCTCTTTCCTCATTTGGGGTTACTATCCTTAGAGCTTACTACTCTAAAAGCTAGGTTTGTTCAGAGTGTCCTTAAAATCAGACACTATTCTAGATACTGAAGATACTGCAGAGAACAAACCAAAGTTACCATTCTAGTGAGGGAAGGCAGACAACAGATAAACAACTAAAAATATGTAACATCAAGGGCAGCGTCCAATGAGGAAAAAATAAGGCAAGGTAAAGGGGTAGAGCATAATAGGGGATGCTCTTTTAGACTTTCTTTTTTCCTAGAAAAACCTGTTTTCTGGGCAGTTTTTGGTTTGAGGTGCCCTTTAACACAAGAAGGGAGGGACAGAAGGAAACATTTCTTGACTGATGTCCGTTTTCCAGCTTATTTTGTCCTTTTCCTCCGTGGAGTGTTCCCTCTGAGGACTGATCAATACAATGGAAATAGACGGCTGGCTTTTGTGTCCAGAAACGCTGCTGCGCACAGGCATTCGTACCTCGAGTGCAGAGGTGTCTGAGAAAACCAACTTGGGACTAACAGACTGTTTCCAACCAGGTCTGACTAGAGACCGCCTCTGCTTCTGAAGAACATCCTTGCTGTGTGCATCTCTGCCTGGGAACTGCGGTGTGCCCTTGGGGTCTTACGGTGCTTCCTTGCCAACATCTGGTTCGGGGCTGCCTCACCACAAGCAGCAGCTTAGGTTCCCTGATGTTGGACATTCTTGGTTCTCATTAAGTTTAGTCAGATTATGAGAAAACAAGCCAGCCATCAGCGGGTCTACAGGGCAGAGTGGGGTAAAGGGAAGAATTTCTGGATGAGGATCACATTCACGCCAATGGAAGGGGCCCTGGAGCCGGGATTTGAGGGCTCTAGTGCTGGTTCCACCACGAGCTGGGTGTCCTCAGGCCAGCTCAGCCAGCTCCTCCCATCGGAGAAAGCATCTAAGCTGGGGCTGTATTTGTATTCAGGCAGGCAAGCCTATCTGGGAAGCACCTTAACTAAATTTCTGCCTCTTCCTAGCCTAGGCTGCAATCGTTCGTCTAAAGTTTCTTCCTTTACACTTTAACTACTGTGATGCCCATCCGAGCTGTTGACTTCGCAAGACATTGACCTCAACTGCAAACCACAGAGGTTAACATGGAAATGGCCCCTTCCTCAGGGGGTGGGGGGACAAACAGAACCAAAGATGGCACAGGAGGAAGAACAAATTTAGAGAGTGATAGACTAAGATTTCTCTTTGTTTGGCTCTTTGCCCTGAGAATATGTCATCTTGCTACTTGTTTACACTTGTTTTCAAGTGACAGATCTTTTCAGATTCTTTTGCCATATAGACTATTACAGAATCTTGAGGATACAAAATTAATACACAGAAATCTGCTGCAATTCTATATATTGACAACGAAAATCAGAAAGAGAAATTAAGGAAACACTCCCATTTACCATCGCATCAAAAAGAATAAAATACCTAGGAATAAACCTACCTAAGGAGGCAAAAGACCTGTACTCCAAAAACTATAAGACGCTGATGAAAGAAACTGAAAATGACACAAACAGATGGAAAGATATACCACGTTCTTGGATTGGAACAATCAATCTTGTCAAAATGACTGTACTATCCAAGGTAATCTACAGACTCAATGCAATTCCTATCAAATTACCAATGGCATTTTTCCACAGAACTAGAACAAAAATTTTTTTACTTTTTATGCAAACACAAAAGACCCCGAATAACCAAAGGAATCCCAAGAAAGAAAAATGGAGCTGGAAGAATCAAGTGGCAGATCTTCATATTCTCTTAGTTTTTTTTTTTTTTTTTACTGCTCAAAGGAGTGTGGACACACACCCCATGGGACACGTTAAAATTCAGGTCACATGAGGCATAGTTGACTAATAAGATAAATTTTCATAGATTAAATATTTTTTTGTGTTGGAACAGACTTTAAATTACTTACCAAAAAACAGAAGTTGGCAGATCTCAAGAAGCATCCAGCTCACGGAAGTGTACTTTTTGGCTAAGTTTTTTATAGTGTTTTTTAAAAGCTTTAATTAGTTGCAAATATTAAAGTTTAAGAGTTTTTACTCACAATGCCATGGACAATCCTGAGAGTCTCAATACCACCCATCTTGCCTGTGTACTCGAAGGATAGCCCAGCCTTCATTGTGGAAGAATAGTTTTGTACCTGCTTCCTATTTCTTCCTACACATCCTCCAAAAAGAAATACACTTACTGCTCATGACGTAACGGAATTGGTCATTTTCCCTCTTCTTGCTGAATCACATTCCAGAGGCATTCTGTGGACCACAGTCTGTGCTCTTATGAATAAGGCTGCGTGAAGCCTGGCTGCCGGGGGCGGGGGAGGGAGGGGGAACAGGGCAGGTAACTGGCTTTTATAGCAGTGCCCTTTCAGCTTGCACATTTCAATGGCGCTCCATCAGTACTGACCTTGAATCACCTTTTCCGGTCTACATCAGAGTTCGCAACATAATCATTAACCAAATGGAAACCTCCTCTTCTTTTTCTAAAATTTTTATTGAAATATAGTTGATTTACAATGTTGTGTTAATTTCTGCTGTACAGCAAAGTGATTCAGTTATACATACATATATTCTTTTTCAGATTCTTTTCCATTATAGGTTATTACAAGATACTGAGTATAGTTCCCTGTGCTATACGGTAGGTCCTTGTTGCTTATCTGTTTTATACATAGTAGTGTGCATATGTTAATCCCACACTCCTAATTTAGACTCCCCAAACCTCTTCTACTTGTATAGGTTTTCAATTATGAACAGAACAACCAAATCCCACTAAGCCTTTGCCTCTCCTATATGTGTGCAAGTATATTAATTCATACTCTGCATATAGGTGGTTTCATCCCAGTGAAAGCAAAATATCTCCAAGGATACATAACCAATAGCAACTGTTCTTCCAATTAGATGCGGTGCATATCATCCAAGTTCCAACAGTGTCCTTTAACTAAGGAATTCTGCCATAGTTCCTTCTGTTCTCTCCACAGTCATAAAAACATAATTTATCACTAGCTTTGCAGCTGGTTTTACAAGCTTCTCGGCAGTGGTACGACTTGTACCTGTTTCTGCCATGAGGAGGCCACTAATGATGGATGCTTCCTTCCTTAGTTTGGATCTCTTCTCTACCATTAGCAACAAAATTCAACCCTCTCGTGGTGGAAAAAATGTATTCTGTGCTTCTCTGGAAAGGACTGATTTACAGCAGGTCAATGGACTTTGCTTGAAACTGACCAACAACAGACTCTAGATGCCTGCCCCAGACCCTGGGTGTCACCAAAGTCAACCCCAAGGACTGGAACCTGCTCTTCCCCAGACGTGAGGTTCAAGTTGTCACACTTCCTACTCAATGTGGAAGCCCTGGCCCAGAAACTAAAGTGAAAACTGGAAACCACAACAGAAATTAGGTAACTGGCTAATATTTACAACTGAATGCCCACATAAGCACCATAGAGCAAAACATAGAATGTAATTAGATTGGTACTTAGCACCTTAGATACATATTTTTAAACAGAATCACTTTTAGGAATAGATGAAGCAAGTGTTCAACCCAGGAAGCTAAAACAAAAACAAACAAATAAAAAACAACTATGGCAGGAACCTCCCCCAAATTAAGGGAAAAATTAAAATTGATGCTGAATTTTTAAAAAATATATGTATCCCAATATTTGTAAAGTTTTATCATGACACACTTGAGCCTAGAGGCAAATGGATTGGTTACCCAACAAATTTCAATTTTTAGCTATTCATCAAGGTTCATCTTTTTACACTTTTCGTTTCATTTGCTTATATAAAGTTATCACCTTAACAGATATACATGGCCCAGCCCATACATATTTGTTCTACATTTGCACTGGGGTCTTCTGCATTCTTTAAATTCAACAGATTATCCTAAAACTATAGTATTTATGTTATTCCTTTATCCATGCTTTTACACTTTGATGAACCAGAGTTGCATCACTTATCCATTTTTTAATATCAGGAATACAACTGAAACATGAAAAATGCAAACATAGTAGAAATAATAACAGGAAAATGACACATAAACATACTAGCCAAATCTACTTTCATTCTGTTAACTAAACATGATTTGTGTTATCGGCTAACCAAGCTTTAAAAAACAAAATAATTAATAATTTAATGAGACCATGGAAAAATCATGTGCAATTTTACTCTTCAAATTGGGAAAATATCTGTGAAAAAGATTATTTCTCCATTTTTCCCTCAGATAACTACCAAATTCCCCTTGGACTACTGATGATTGATAGAGATCTACAGACTCCAAATGAGATCAATAGTCTTCTTGCTTTGTAAGCAAGGTTTGTTTCAAATGTCAAAGAGCATTAGCCACTATGGTCTCCCATTTTCATCACCTGAATTACCTCAGAACAATGTTTGGCTATTTTCTAAAACAAAATTTAGCCTCCATTCTCCTGTCAATGGACATTTGGGTTGTTTCCATATGATGGCTTCTGTGAACAATAGGAAATCCTGCCAACTGTAACTACATGGATGAACTTGGAGGACATTATGCTACGAGAAATAAGCCAGACACAGAAGGACAAATACTATATGATTCCACTTATATGAAGTACCTAAAATAGTACTTATAGAAGCAGAGAATAGAATGGTGGCTGCCTGGAGCTGGCAGGGGAAAGAAATTAGAGGTTGTTAAAGTTCCAGTTATACAACATTAGAAAGTTCTAGAGGTCTGCTGTACAACACAGTATCTACGGTTAACAATACTGTATGGTGCACTTAAAAATTTAAGAGAGTAGATTTCATATTAAGTGTTCTAATCACAAAACAAAACAAAGAGGCACAAGGAAGCTTTTGGGGGTGATGGACTATGTCCAGTACCTTGATAAGGGGATGGTTTCATAGCTATATGCATATATCCAAACCCATCAAATGGTACACGCTAAATGTGTGCAATTTTTTGAATATTAACTATACCTCAATAAAGCTGTCAAAAAAAATCTAGCCTCAAAGGTTAATGATTTGCCATCCCGAGGATAATCAAAAGAAAAGTATTCCTGTGATGCAATTTATCAAGGAAATTCCCTTCAAAGGATTCTAAAAATAGTCTGAGCATTGGCACCACGGATATAATTAGGGGTAGATCTCGACTTGACCACCATGTAGCTATGATAGTCATTTGGGTGTCCAATTTGTAGCGTAATTGGTTTTTTTAAACCCACAAAGCTTTAATTGATTGATTAATTTATTCCACAAAGATGCTGTGAGCACAGACCATGTGTCAAGCACTGTTCCAGCTGCCGGGGTACAAAAATGCACAGCAAAGTGATCCCTGCCTTTCTGGAGGGTCCTTAAATGGGGTTGGTCTAATGGGAGAGATTCACATTAAATAAATAGTTATTCAGCAACAGTTTTTCTATAGTAGCTTTAAAGACACATCTCTTCCCTCTTCCCAGCAAATTCTGTTATGAGATTTTAAAGCTTGTACTTATTCCAGTAACAAAGTTATGATGTTAAGATCACAACAGCTCCGATTAAATAGTTTTCCAGAAAAAGGCCCTGATGTGCTGTGAAGAATAATGAAAACATCAGTAGCATCACGGAGGGACAGAAATACCATAGTTACAAAAATGAGAGAAAGGCGTGCTTCCTGGGACTCGGTACCTTAGCTACATCCATATAAGGTGCCTGGAAAGAGAAGAGCTCATTCCCTTAACTGCTCCAACCACCTACACTAAATGCAGGCACAGTGCGGCAGCCAGTCAAGGGATTCTTATGGTGGCAAGGATTCTTACGGAGGAAAAAGAAAGAAAAAGAAGCTATGGCCTATCCAGTACCCGAGGAACTAGGCATCCTCATGGACACTTAGTGCAAGTGTTGTAAATCTGTACACGCTTTCTGGAAGGCATTCCGCAGTGATAGCATCTTATCGGTAAATATTAACATGCATTCCCTTCAACCCAGTAATTGCGTTTCTAAGTACTTGTCTGATGCAAACACCAAAGACAAATCCACGAGATAAACGTGCAAGGATGGTGATTGCAGAAATTTTAATAATAGTAAAAAAAAAAAAAAACAACTGGAAACGACCTCATTGTCCCTCACCAGGGAGAGGCTTAAATCAACGACAGTCCCCTGCCAACAGGGGAACCGAGGCAATACATCTTCCACAGGAGTGAGGTTTGACTTAGTCGAAATGATCTCTGATTGCTGTTTCCTCGGGTGAGTAGGAAAGGCAGGAGTTGGTTTGTGCTTAGGAACCCTGCTTAGGGATCCTCAGGAAGGGAGACGCAGGCTCGGTGTGGCCGAGCGCACGCGGCAAGGATGCCGGGCCTGAGCCCTGGTGGGGATGGGGGGGAGGGGGTGGGGGGGGCCGGAGTGGGGAGCGGATAGAGCAGCGGGGAAGCAGGATCAGCCCAACCACTTAAATCGTGTTTCATTCCTGATCTCCGTGCAGGCATCTCTGCACCTCTTTGTCTTTTTCTGGGTCTCCTTCTGTCAAGCCCAAACAGTTCAATGGAAATAAGTTCAGTATGCATAGAATGCTCTTTCGCCGTATGGTTGATAGGTACTAGCATTATTGTGTGTGTGTGTGTGTGTGTGTGTGTGTGTGTGTGTATTATTAGGCGAACAAAAAGCAGAACAATGTGCCAATTATGATCCCATTCTAAAAAAATACAGGTGTGAATACATGTATATGAGTGTAAACGCCTATGATAAATGAGTCAGGCTCCCATCAATATATAAACAGTGGTCACCTCTTGGGAGCAGTTTCAGAAAATTGGGCAGGGTAGTTATGTTATGTTATTCCTTGGGCGCACTGCTTAAATGTAATAGAATACTTTGATGGTCTTTAAAATATTTTAAAATATGGAAACAAAGGCCATTGTGGCCTTTGACCTCTGAGCTTTTGGTGATTCCTAGAGCTCCTCAGCTTCTTCTTCTTCCCTGAATGTCATGCTCTGCCTTGCTTCAAAAAATGTTCGGTCCCAAGAGAGTCTAAGTGACGAACCATTCTTCTAAATGGGATTCACGCTGCTTTCTGTAAGCGGTTCTCCCACAAGTGAACCCGCAAGTGTCAGAGCAGGACTGAGCCATGCCTATGATTCAGGCACTCTGACACCTCCCAGCCGTGGCAATGATGCTCCACAACTCTCCGTGACACACGCTTCCCATTATTATTCGATGTTATAAAGACATTTCCAACACAACCTGAGACTTCACCTTGTCTTTGCAAATAGAGATTCCCAAAGTTCCCAACAATACTTCACTGCACTATTATCAAAGCCGATTAGACGTGAAGTAGGATTTACGCACTTAGCTCAGTGTTCCAAGCACTAGCTACCACTTTTGAGATCCTGGTAACTTGAAAGAAACTGACACATCCTAAGAAAGATTGGCAAGAACAGATATGCTTGCCATTCCAAATTCTACAGTCGATAATGGCGAGTGGGTGCTCTGAGCTTCAATAATCTATTAAGAAACCAAACGGATGCTTTTCAGTCCTCATCTTCCTTAAATGTTACATTGCATTTAATGTTATTAACCAGTCCTGCTTCCTTATCACTTTTTCTTTTCCTGGCTTCCGTAAGCCTATATTCTTTTATTTGTTCTCCTTCAGTCTTTCTGACTGCATTTGCCAACATGAGTTCCTTTACCTCGGTATGTCTATACATCCATCGGTCCAGCCACCCATCCATCCATCCATCCATCCATCCATCCATCCATCCTGGTTTTAGCTTTTCTTTCCTCTTTGGCCGCACCTTCCTTAGTTATAATGACCCTTTTGTTGTTTTCTGAAAGCCATTCCCTCTATTAGTATCCCAAAATCCATCTGGGGGGAAATTCTCACTGCCTATCATCTTGACAGAAGGCAATATTCTGAGCATGACTCTCAATGCATCTTCCAACCACCTAAGCTAGAGGCCCAAGATTCTTCAACATCTTACCTCCTGGTACAGCCAGAGGAAGATCCCCTGACCCAGATTCAGCCAATCAGATGTCTGTAAATCTTGAGCAAGTGAAGCAAAGACAGAGGGACCAACTGGAGATCAGATTTATCAGTTGCAGGCCTTCTTCTTAGGTATGGACTTTGCTGTGGTCTCTGCTTCCTAATATCTGGAGACCCAGCATCACTTCCATTTTTCAGGCTTGGCAATTTGATCACCTTTGGTTTATATGAGTCTTCAGTGCTCTTCCAGAAAGTACCTTTTTGCATATGATTAACAGGCTGGATATCTGTTGCTTGTGACCAAGAACACCAACTAATCCATAAGAGCAATGGCAATGATAAACTTCATTTATCTCTAGTCACCTATAGTTTGATAACAAGAGCTGACCCAAACCTCTCTTCCGAATTCTGGAAACTACCTCCAACTAATTAATGGCTGTTCATTACCTGAAGATCACCCAGTCACCCAAGTCAGAAATTTGAATGTCAGCCTCTCCTCATCCCTAGTGACCTAGACTTAGTTGTGATGTTTATTTTCTTTTGCCTAAATTACAGCATTTAAGCTTCCTAACCGGGCAATGCTTTCAGTCCAGTCTCCATGCTGGTTAAGTGGACTTTTCTTAAATGCAAATAGGATCCTATCACTTCCCTTTTCCAAACACTTCAAAGGGTCTTCTTTGCCTCCATCAGAGAACCTCAAACCTGTTCTTCCAAACGTTAGACAACTCCAACAGGGCACTTTAGTGTTAATATAAAATAACTGGTATCTTCAAATTCATAGGAAAAGTCTTAATTTTCATAATAATGGGCAAGCATAAACAGAGAGCTAATCAGACGGGCTGGGTTTATCTCTACTAGGGCAGAGATCTATAGACAGACAGCCCTGGACAATTTTTCTCCTTACCCTTTCTTTTTTTTTTTTTTTTTTTTTAATCAAAAAGGTATATCCCATCTTGAATGTTTAAACCCTCTTTACCCACTCGGTTTACATTCAGATCATTTTGTATCCTGGCTAAAGCCTTTATCAAAGATAATCACTTTCTGAAATGCCCTTCATCTCCTTTTCTAAGGCTAGGTCCTCACATACACGGCCTTCTAATTCACCGAAAGGCTTTTTCTTGCCTCTTACTGCATGAAGGTGGTGTTCTTTATCTTTTTCCCTTTCTATGAAACTTGTGGGAGTGTCTCATTTTGCTGTGGCGGAAGCATTTGGTGCCAAATGTTGTGAACTGCTGGCTTCATGGGGGTAGATGGGAGGAGAGGGAGGGATCGTTCAGTGCTAAGCGGCAGGTCTTGCTATCACAAAAATCTACAACAAGGCTCTGGATGGGGATGAGAAAGGGAAGCACCAAATGCTCCCCTACCCCTTCCTGTCTTGGTCTGAGATGTAGGTTTTGATAATGACAGGCATGGACTATATGACCCATAGATACAGACAAGACAGTAAGTAACCTATAAAAACTTACCGAACCAGGAGAAGCTTACTCCTTTGACCTGAGCTAAAGATGTCACTTTGTCTGCTCCCCTTTTACAAACAATTATCAAAAGGTCAATAACGTTTCCTAAGATGTATCTCTGTCTTCACTAGGCTAACACTAGGGACTGTAGAGAGGACACAGCAACCTAGAAGGAAAGATGTGTAGTAATACTTATCATCCCTTACCTCTTGGTAAGTTGGGGATATTTACCAAGACCAAACACAAAATATATAGGGACTTCCCCGGCAGTCCAGTGGTTAAAACTTCACCTTCCAATGAAGGGGGTGCAGGTTCGATCCCTGGTCAGGGAGCTAAGATCCCACATGCCTCGTGGCCAAAAAAAAACAAGAAACATAAAACAGAAGCAATACTGTAACAAATTCAATAGACTTCAAAAGTGGTCCACATCAAAAAACAATCTTTAAAAGAAGGCAAATACATAATTAATATTCATTTAAAACTTAGAACCAAGTTCTACTTCTCCTCAAAATGCAGAAAGACTCAAGAGAACGTTATTCTAACCAAACAACAACAACGAGTTGGATAATATACAAATTGTACTATTTATTGAGCCCAGCAGACAGCAGAGGTAGCAAGCAAGTAAACTGAATTCCGAAGGGGGACGAGGGCCTCAAAGCTGACATGAAAACACCACCTGTTTCACCTTTTGCACAGCATGGAAGAAAGAGGAGGCTTCCATACAAGTGGGTAAGAAGAAATCACCAAAATGTTTAATGAATTCTTAAAGGAAAAATACAGACTGGTATATCAATTTGGAAGAGCTGGGAGTCTCAGACACAAGGGGAGGTTATTCCCTGAGCCTCCACCAAGTAGCTCTCTAGGAGCATTAGGGGCAGGCAGGAGACAGAGAGAGCCTTTCAGGGCAGCACTGGCTCCTCGGAGGTGACCAGGGGCTACCGGGAGGCAGGCACGAAGCCCCTTGTCCACTTCCCTATCCCTCCTCTCATACAAAGAAAAAGTCTTAAGCCACTGGGCAGCAAACTCTCTTATGCCAGCGCCAAGAAAAACAATCTCTTGCTTCTAGGGTAGAAGTAGGAGCAAAGCCAGCTCACTCTGGGGGTGAAGTAGGAAATCCTCTTGACCCCAGGATACAAGCAAAGATCCACTGCCACTGCCACAGCGGGAGAGAGAGGGTTAAAATGGAACCCCCCCCCGAAAAAACCCAAACCCAGATCAATTCCCAGCTAGATTGGCTCAACTCCCCATACTAATGGCCTGATACAAGAAGATGCGTGCACATTTCTGGGCATCAATAATCTATAACCCAGTCTCTTTTGTTCTTAAACACATAGTATTTAGTATTCAATCAACTATTACTAGATACACAAAAAGCAAGGGAAAAACAACCCTCTATCAAGAAATAAAGCAATCAGTAGAAGCAGATACAAAGACTACCAGATATTGGTTCTGTCAGAGAGGAACTTTGTTTTAATAACTATGATTAAAATGTTAAGGTATCTAATGGAAAAGGTGGGCAAACATGCATGAACAGATAGGAATTTCAGCAGAGAAATCTGCCTGGGAGACAGCTCTTCCAAAGGGGCATTAACATTACAAAGTAAACCTAGAGCTTCCAAGAAGCGTGATGGGATCTCATTTTTCATATGATGCTCGTATTACAATGTATGAAAGATACCTTGATCACTGCAGCAAATATCAGTGCTAGACAAAAGGCTTCCTTATAAAGGACAGGATACAGCCAGATTTTTCATCAAAACATCTTTCATGTCTGTAGGAAGCCACCTTTGCAACAGAATGAAAGCCTATGGCTTTTTTGATCACTTTAAAATTAAGTAAGGAGGGCACCCATGCAGGTGTCACAAAAATAAACAGTCTACATGCCTATAACATTCTGTGTCTTGATCCAGATACGGAAAGCATGAGTATATTCGTTTTGTAAAAATTCATCCATCGAGCTATACACTTAAAACTTACATTCATTTCATTATGGATATTTTACTTCAATGAGAATGTCTTTTTTTTTTTTTTTTTGACTGCGCGGCTTGTGAGATCTTAGTTCCCAGAAGAGAGATCGAACCCGGGCCCTAGGCAGTGAAAGTGCGGAGTCCTAACCACTGGATCACCAGGGAATTCCAGAGAATGTCTTTTTAAAGTAGCTCATTTTCAGTGTAGCACAGGGAACTCTACTTAATGTTCTGTAATCATCTATATAGGAAAAGAATCTGAAAAAGAATAGATACATGTATATGTATAACTGAATCACTTTGCTGTACACCTGAAACTAACACAACACTGTAAATCAACTATACTCCAATATAAGATAAAAAATTAAAAAAAATTTTTTAAACAGCTCATTAAAATATTCCTGGTAAAATTTTAATTTTTATCTTGTCTAATGGTAGTTTTTTTAAAAGCAACTTAAATACATATGGGCTATATAACTCAATAGTATAACCCATCTAGCTGACTACTTATTATCAGGGAAATTATCTGGATTACATGAGTGGCTTTATAAAGACTTCTTTTAAGAATAAGGAAGTCAAGTGCATAGAAAAGATCTAGTAGCAAACGTAATGGAAACACAAGCAGCAAAAATATCTTGGGAAATGAGGATCTGGATATGGATCCCTGAGGCCTTCACTTTTCTCTAAAACTTTACTTAGGGAAGCTCACATGGATAGAGGCCACTTGTGATTCATAGGATAAAATATGTATCCATTCTATAGCCTGGGCACATCTGAACCTGAGGACATACTTCAACTCCTTAGATGAATAATTGATATCCTATATCACCCTTTTTAACATGTAAAGAATAGTATTAAAAGTATGGCTCTAAGTATATTGAGTATATTTTGCAATTTTTTAAAAAAATCACAGGCTTGTTAGCAGCTCTTTGCAGGAAACCACCCTCAGCAGGAAGCCCCTTTTCTTGTCACTTTAGCAAAGCTATATGGTAACTAACTTTTAAACAAGGCACCCCCATGCTCTACTCATCTCCTGCCCAAGCACAGCTTTCAAATCTTTAAATCACACATTACTTTGCCTAACTTGTTGGTTCTTTCTGCAGATTAAAGTGGAAATGAGGAATAAGTAATGAACAGATGGCCAGATCTCTTCCCTAGCTTCCCCTTCAGTAATCTTGCGAACAAACTGTGTCACCAAACTGTGTGATAACATCTAGGGAAAATCACAAGAAGTCAACGAGCCTGCACACACACCTGCACGCAGTGGGGTATGGCGACGACTCTGACCCCCTATCTCAATGATTCACTGAGATGACTTCCCTGTTTCCCTTTAAAAGCTTTCATGGCCGAGCAGAATCTTGGGAGGTAGTTTTGGGGGGTCACTGAGTCCACCACCTCCCCAGATTGCCAACATTCTGATTAAAGGCACTTTTCCTTTCTGTGAGAATTAATTTTGTAAGCGGTGAACAGCAGGACCTGATTCATTCGATAACAGGCGGATAGACTACATGTTTGCAAACTTCCACTTTGCACGTGCAATTTTCTGAAGACCAAAATTCACAGAGAAAACGGTATCCAAAATTATAGCCAACAATAAGTTGGCTGGAATTAACTGAAGCACAGAAATTTAAACAAAGAAAAGCCCTCGAACCTTAGCTTTAGCTGCTGCTTCTATAAAAAAATTTGCAATTAACATGGATAAAACTTTTAAGTGAAACAATTTGTGCTTCACCAACCTCTGTCATCTCCTGGCGGAAAACTAGTAAGTAGTAAAATGATGGTGAGGAACGGCACAAAGGGTCATAGCCAAAGTCCCAATTATTTTTACTATGGCCTCGCCATTACTTAAAGAGCCAAAACCTGTGGTTTTCTTTAGGCACACACTTCTTCAGAACTTCCACCGCACTAAAGCAGTACCTAAATCTGTGAGTTGACTTTGCAAAAAAGAGAAGAAAAGTGGCCTTCCTTTAAAAAGGGGAAAATGAGATCTGCTTCTATTTACAAACATCTAGATGTTCAAAACAAGTGGAACTATGGTTTTAGAGTGATCCTGCTATTCAGGACTTCAGTGGAACCATGACAATGACAACAGCAGAGCCAGAGTTGTAATTTCAAGTTCTGATTCCCATAGGTCCTCGATGGTCACCATCCCCCATAAACAACCTGATCCATCCAGGCACCAACGTCTCTATAGAGACTAGTCCCCTCCCCCCAGTGACCACCTTTTTAAAAGAGACTTTTACGTTGTTATAACACAAACAGCAAAGCACTTGATACATTTTTATACCCATAGACCCTTTTACACACATATACCCTGCCACCCAGATCCCCACATAGAGTATTTGCACCACACCAGAAAGAAGGCTCCCTAATGGCCCTTCCCAGCCCATAAACCCTAAGTGTAACCACTCTTCCAAACTTCATCATCACAGAGTAGTTTTGCCAGCTTTTGAACTTTATATAGATGGAATCATACAGTATGTTGGGATAATTCTCTTTTGCAAAGCTTACCAACTTCAAAGGTACTCAGAGAACCACATAAAAGTACGAGGGTTCTATGAATGGATTGTTCAACGGCCCTTGTCCCAGACTTCTGGCTTCCACAGCTGGCCAGGTGGGAAATTATAACACCGCCTTGCAGTGAGAAAAAAAAAAAAAAAATCAAAAAGCCAATCATAGCTCACTTTCCCGCCAGAAATCAAAGGAAACTCTTGCTGCCCTGGCAGAGAGGGATGAAGACCAAGGACAGCGGGGTCCTTCCCCCTCTGACACTTGAGCAGCTGCTCCCAGGGACGACTCTGTACAGGAGAAACTGGCAATGGTAGAATAAAGCACTTTCTGTCTGGGGTGCAGGAGCTTCCCTTATCAATTGCTCTTAAAGGGGCAACTCCCCAGAGCTGGTCCTCTCAACAACTTCTCAAATTTTCTCCACTTCTATTTTCTCTCTCACCTCCAAGAAGAGCTCCCCACCAGATTTAATCTGTCGGCACCATCTCTGCAGAGCTGCTCACCACAAAGGCTGCAAGGAATTTATTCCAAGCCCTAAAACCGTCTTACAGAGACAATGCAGTGAAAGCCATGTTAAGTCTCCTGGTCACCTATTCTGCTCCCTAAAAAGTGTAACCCCAGGACTGGGTACTCCTGTGGCCCAAAAGGAAATCCTCATTTTCTTTAAGAGCTGCATTAGAAACTGGAACTGCTTTTTCTCTTATTTGCCAAGCTTTGAAATGCAAACACTGAATCTACCATGGTTGATTATAATTAATCATAACATAATTAATCAAAGAAGATTCAGTCAATATATCTTTGATCAAGGTACCAAAAGAAATGAGAAAAAGTAGTGGAATAAAAAGGAACTCTTTTATCCATGTGTTTCCCTTTCCAGTGACTTAGTAGCAGGGCATGAACTCGTACAAACAGATGAAGTGATTCAGACGGGGCTGATTTTCTAGATAGGAGCCAGATTTGTTTAGCCTCCTAATTTTCTTTTTTGACCTCTTAACTCTCATTTACAGAAGAGATGACTTCCTCAGATATTGTGGATAAATCTTAGACTCATTAAAATTCTGTGCTGGTGGGGATTCAGGAGGTAATCTTGCCAAATCCCTTCTTTGAACACAAAAGGTAAGGCCTGGGCAGGCTGGGTAAGGGACCAGATCAATGACACCCAGTTAGTAAATGGCAGAACCAAGCCCAGACTTCAGGTATGCCCTAATGCCTGGCTCGTTTCTTTACCCTTGTGGTAGACTGCATTATCATCCTTTTCTTCACTTCTATATAGGAAGATGAAGGCAAGATGTCAGCCAGGGTTGAAGCTGACGGCAAGATGTCAGCCAGGGCTGGTTCTCATCTGAAGGCTCAACTAGGGAAGGATTTGCTTTTCCACTTGTATGGCTGTTGGGCAGCCTTCAGCTCCTTGTGGTTGTAGGGCTGAGAGCTTCAGGTTTTTTTGCCAGCCAGAGGCCATCCTCAAGTATTCAAGGCCACCTGCAGTTCTCTGTCACACAGGCCTCCCAATATGGCCAATCGTTTCATCAAGGCTGGAGAGAGAAGATCTAAAGCAAGTTTACTGGCAAAATGGAATCTCACGTAACACAACACGATCACAGAAGGGATATCCCATCACCTGTCATATTCTATTGGTTAGAACCAAGTCACAGGGCCCACCCACACTCAAAAAGAGGGAATTACTCAAGGGTTGATCAGAAGCGGGCATCAATGCGTAACACCTTCAAGTTTGTCCGCCATGACACTACAACCCTGGGATTCCCCTCCTGGATGTGTATCCAAAAGAAATGGGTGCCAATGCTCATCCAACACAACTACAAAGATGTTCACAGCGGCTTTATAAGGTACTTGTCACCTCTCCTCCCTCAGCTTAGCACCTTCACACATGCCTCTTCTCATAAAAGCTGTTTGAAATTCAAACCTCACTTTTGCCTACCACTCAATACTCTTCCTGCAACCTTGCAAGCAGACCTGATTCTGAAACCAATCAATCTTTCCCAGCCCCAGCTCAAGGAGCCTTGGTCTTAATACACTGTAGCATTTCTGCTTTCTCTGTTCCATTGCAGATTCCAAAAGGGTCTCCCTTTTTCTTATTCTTAAGGAGAAGATCTTCCCTTTTTTAACAAGGGAACCCCCCCATAACTTATAATAATGCCTCTAATTCTCATGCATTCACCTTGAGGCAGAAGTAATATGATCCCTGAGTGGCTGAAACCGAACAGAACCCTGGGGGGCTCCTGGGCACAAAAGCCTTTCTGTGTCCCCCATTTCTTGATTACAGGAAATAGGCTTCATTCAGCCTCTACAACCTTCTCTGAGTTCCAAGGAGCAGGTTCAAACAGTTGCTAATCAGGGAAGAGAGGCGATGCAGAGACAAGAGAAGAATAGTCAAGAAACAATAGTGCAGGACTTCCAGTGGTTAAGAATCCGCCTGCTAATGCAGGGGACACGGGTTCGATCCCTGGTCCGGGAAGATCCCACATGCCGCAAAGCAACTAAGCCCGTGCACCACAACTACTGAGCCCACATGCCTAGACCCCGTGCTCCGCAACAAGAGAAGCCACCGCAAGGAGAAGCCCAAGCACCTCAACGAAGAGTAGCCCCCGCTCACCGCAACTAGAGAAAGCCCGTGCACAGCAACAAAGACCCAATGCAGCCAAAAAAATTTAAAAATTAAAGGTTTAAAAAAAAACACACTTTATTGAGGTATGATTAACATACAAAAAGCCATACATATTTCATGTATACAAATGGATGAGTTTGGGGATAGGTATACATTGATGAAAACAATCTATGCCACAAACACGTCCAGCTGAAGCGCATGTTTGGGGGAGAGTGATGTGGCCAGACGTGGGGGATGGAGACCAAGGCAGATGCCCCCTGAGGGTCTTGGTCGGTTCGGGCTGCTATCACAGGTGCCACAGACTGAGCGGCAGAAATTCATTTCCCACAGTTCTGGAGGCTGGAAGTCTGACATGAGGGTGCCAGCCCAGTTGGGTTCTGGTGAGAGCCCTCTTCCGGGCTGTAGATGGCCATCTTCTCATTGTGTCCTCACATGGTATAAAGACAGTGACCTAGCTCTCCGCACTCTTCTTAGAAGGGCACTAACCCTATTCATGAAGGCTCCACCTCATGCCCTAATCACCTCCCAAAGGCCCACCTCCTTTTTCCATCACACTGGGGGTTAGGATTTCAAAATATAAATAAATATATATAAATATAAATATATTTATATATTAAAATATATAAAGTATATAAATTAAATATATATATATATAAATATAAATAAAACTACTCAGGAAATATGCATGAGGTAGTATTATTTGGGTGCTTCAGAGAGGACCTACAGCAGAGGATATGGGGGAAGGGTCTGTCCCGGGGAGGCCCCGTAGGGTAGGGTCTTGGTTACAACAGCTCTAACCCTTTAAGGCCTGGGCTATGCTATGCCATTGGCTGAAACAATGACATTTTTATTTCAAAAATGTTCACATTTACCGAAAGGCTGAGAAAACAGTCCAATGAACACACATATATCTATTATTTAGATTCACCAAAAATTACAATTTCGCCACATTCTGTTCATCTGTCATTCAACCTATCTATCTATAATTGATTTTGTTGAACTACTTGAAGTACATGACAAACGTAGCAACACTCTATCCCTAAATACTTCAGTATCTCTTAGGAATAAGGACATTCTCCCATATAACCACGTTAATATTATTAAGCCCAAGAAAAATAACAATATTCCATAAAATAATTTAATAAACTGTAGACATTCAGATTTCCTCCAATTGCCTCCAAAATGTCTTTTATACCTAGGGGTGATACTGTGATTTATAGTAAAAAATACGTATTTGGTTTTCATCCCCATTTCTGGCACTGAGCTCCTAAACCCCTTGGAATTTCCTAAGTGATAAAAACAGGAAACATGTCTTTTGTTATTCATAACAAGCCTCTTTCAACCACACCTGAGTTTATGTTAATGAAGTGACTTTTGGAAAGCCCCTAAGGATGGGGGCTGGTTGCCAGGGGAACCAATTCATTAGAGGGTTCTTACTTTCTGCCCCACCTACCCCCATCTCCAGGAGAGGAGAGGGACCGGAGGGTGACTCAACCACCACTGGCCAGTGATTTAATCAGTCACACCTAGGTAATGGGGCTTCCAAAAACACCCAAGAGGAGGGAGTTTGGAAAGTTCCAGACTGATGGACATAGCATGTGGAGGTGCTGGGAGGGTGGTGCACCCAGAGTGGGCATGGAAGCTCTGTGCCCCTTCCCACCTCCCTTGCCCTATGCATCTTTCCACCAGGGTGTTCTTAAGTTACATCCTTTCATGATAAACAGATGATCTAGTAAGTAAATTGTTTTCCTGAGTTCTGTGAGCCATTTTAGCAACTTAAATGAACCCAAGGAGGGGACTGTAGGAATCTCTACTAGTGATTGGCATCTGAAGTGAGGGGCAGTCTTGAGGGACAGAGCCCTTAACCTGTGGGATCTGATGCCATCTCCAGGTAGACAGTGTCAGAAATGAGTTAAATTGTAGCACACCTAGCTGGTGTCACAGAATTGTTTGGTATGGGAAAAACTGCCACACATTTGGTGACCAGAAATGTCAGAAGTGAGGTACTATTCAGAGAGTATAATGTAAAGGAAAACAATAGTGTGGTTTTTCTTTATTGTTTCCCCCAAAGCAACACAGACACCTCTACACAGAAAATGGGGCAGCCTCAGTACACTGCTAAGGTCTTGGGACAAGAGGTGGAAGCCACTAGAAGATAACTATTATCTTGTCACCTCCTGGCCTTTCATAAAGTGCAAGGTGGCCAAGGGACCCTGGCTGACTAAGCCACCTCCCTCCCCTACAGAAGCCACATCAACCTGAAAACAGTAAAGAAATCCAGGTCCCTAGGTACTGATTCGAGTGACTTTTGGTCACTTGCTGACCATCAGGAAGCATCGGTTCCAAAGACGCACAGCCTCCTCTCCACGCTCAGACTTCCGTGTGTGCAGTTCAAAGAGAAGGTGGGGGCCTAGGAAGGAGGCAAGCAAGACAGGAAAGGAGGAGGGAGCTAGACACTGTCCTCCAACAACTCAACCTCATCCTATATTTTAGCTCAAACTCATCCCTGAGTCTTAGACTCACCCACACATGGGGAAGTGGTTCCAGGATCACCTAACACCAGCCAGAATGGCCATCATCAAAAAGTCTACAAATAATAAGTGCTGGAGAGGGTGTGGAGAAAAAGGAACCCTCATACACTGTTGGTGGAAATGTAAGTTGGTGTAGCCACTATGGAGAACAGCATGGAGGTTCCTTAAGAAACTGAAAACAGAGCTACCATATGATCCAGCAATCCCACTCCTGGGCATATATCCGGAGAAAGCCATAATTCGAAAAGACACATGCACCCCAACGTTCACTGCAGACCATTCACAATAGCCAGGACATGGAAGCAACCTAAATGTTCATGGACAGATGAATGGATAGAGAAGATGTGGTATATTTATACAACAGAATACTACTCAGCCATAAAAAGGAATGAAATAATGCCACTTGCAGCAAAGTGGATGGACCTAGAGATTATCATACTGAGTGAAGTAAGCCAGACAGAGAAAGACAAGTATCGTATGATGTCACTTATATGTGGAATCTTAAAAAAAAATGATGCAGATGAACTTGTATACAGAATGGAGACAGACCCACAGACATAGAGGACAAACTTACGCTTGGATCGGGGGACAGATTAGGAATTTGGAATTAACAGAAACACACTACTATGTATAAAACAGATAGCCGACAAGGACCTACTGTATAGCACATAGAACTATACCCAATGTTTTGTAATAGCCTATAAGGGAAAAGAATCTGAAAAAAATATATATATATATATATGATTGAATCACTTTGCTGGACACCTGAAACTATCACAACATTGTAAATCAACTATATTTCAATAAAATACATATATACATATATCTATATTCAAAGTAACAGGCACGTTAATCAGGATGTTTTGATTTTTATTAACAGAGAAAAGTCGAGATGCCTCTTAGAAAATCACTCCCTTCACGTCTAGAAGAACTGGACAGTGTTATGATTCTTAAGCTGAACAACCAAGAGAACAGCTTTAAAGGAGTATTTCTACGGACATGGGGATTTTCTCTTAAAGGAACTGGAACAACGGCACAAGCAAAAGAGGCAGCAGCACGGGAAAGAACACGTAGAGCTGGAAGTAAATCCCAACTCCCTTGAAATCCAGTCTACTGCTACTTCTGTTAGGACCCTAGTTAGAGGAAGAAAAAAGGTCTCAGGTCTCAGGCTAGCTTTGTTCAGAGCTGGAAAGAAACGGAATGCCTGCGGCAGAAAACATTAGGGAAAAAAACGTGTGGGCTTAGCAGCTTCATCTCATCAACTCAGTCAAAAATCTTTGTTGTTGCATGATTACATGAAAAAGAAAAAATGTTTCATGCCTGGGCTAAAACAAAAGAACAAATGAGAACTCTCACTACAACAGCAGAACTCAAGTTTCCAAAGGAAGAGAAAAAGAACTTCACTGAGGCTCAGACCCTATCCTGACGCTAACTAGCTGTTCATGGTGCCCATAATAAAATATTATGCAATAATGTGTGTACAATAGAGTTTAGTGTAAGGCTGGTCAATGTGCATCCAAAATACCCCAAGATGTTTAGTTAGGGAAGCACCAAAAAGAAACATGTAATCCACCTGTGAGATGGCCCCAAAACAAGGAAAGTATGGGACTTCATGGAGTAGCATATGTCTGTCTTGTCTCCCTGCTCTGTAATTTTCTAGGAAATAGTAACCAGGAAATACGCCATATATTTAGTGTATGTTTATCTTAGAAGTGAAAATATCTACTGCCTATTAGAAGCAGCGAACTATTTGATGTCTGAATGAATGAGTGAGTGAGTGAGTGATTGGAGGGATGGATGGATGGATGAATGGATCAACGAATACGCATTCACAGCAGGTTCCATTGTTTGATCTGTTTCCAAACCACTGACCAATGAACCCTTCCATGAGTAGTGTTTGAAACTTCATGCAGTGATTTTCTGAAGCCCCCGCCTGGCCTACAGGCTTCTCAAGAGGGAGAATTGTGGCAGTGGGGTCTGGTCTGAAAGTGTTCCTCTCTCCACCTTCCAGCCACCACACTGAAACTCTTCCATGTATTCTGAGAGAAACACAAGACACATGCAGGTTACAGATAGAACAAACACAATGACACATGCACCACTACTAGTTTTCCTAGTGTTTTTAGAGTAAATTCGAATTACATAAATTTCATTGACATGGAACTGAAAACACACCGACAGCATAAAATCAGATACACCTACCAAAAATGTTCATGTTAAATATTTAATAAAACCAAATGCTGACTTAAAAGGAAAGAGTTTGGATAAACCCTTGAAATCTGCTGTTCTGGATTATGGCATTTAAATGGTCTTCAAACGATTTCATTCTTTCTCCTAAAAAAATGGTATAGAGGTGGGAAGTTCAAGTCCTTCCTCGGTATCGACTGCTAGCATAACGCACTTGTCAATAAAGAGTGTTTCTTAAACTCTCACACGTGCATGGCATGAGAAGAACACTGCACAAACAAAACGGAACTGTTTCATACCTACGATCATAATTATATTCTTTTTTTTAAGGACAGGACATCTTCATATACGTTCACTGAAAATGAGCACACAATTCCTAAAAAGAAAATTCAGGAAGGAAAGATGGTATTCATTAAGTAGCATCTTTCTTCTGGCCCTTCTGAATAAAACTCTGAGGACATATGCAAGTTTTTATAACACTACATGGGTACAAAGTAGATGATGAAAAAGGAGAAAAATAATTCTCCTAAGAAATTCTTATCTAGTCAAGTACTGTGGGTGATGTGCCGCAGACTGACAAGGAGCAAATGTGAATGTCACAGAAAACACGTATCACAACTGGAAAGCGGTTCTGAGAAGTTACACTGAATATCTCTCTGTCGCAGGGCTCCATAACAGCCTTGAGCCTTCTGGGCTGCAAATCACCTGAGAGGAGCAATTTATTTCCTACCATCTCGAAGGCTGTCATAAATTAAGGCTACCTCCAGCTGCATAAGAGAAAAATGTGCCCACGTCCCAGGCAATTGTTCAAGGGCTTGTCACCATCATTAACCAAAAGAATTGACCGGATTCCTAATTGTCCCAGTCCCTTTCTAGGCTTTGCAATAAGATAAGAAAACAAAACTGGTCTATAACTCTACTGATCAATGCACATTCACCAAAGAATTGAACCAAAAGACATCATGTATTAAAAAAAATCTACTTCAATCCCCTGACACAGGGTAAGGAAATACTCAATGCACCTGGGGTTGTTGGGTGTCCACCTCTTTTTGAAGCTCTCCAGTGATGGAGGCTCCAGGACCTTCTTTATCTCAGCAGTCAGGAAGTGATTTCTCATTTCCAATGAAAAATTCTTTGGTATGTACATCCTTGTTCTGTCCTACGTGGGCCTGAGCAGAAGTGGCTCAGAAATCTTTTTCAGCTAGGAGTCCGCAGTTGCATGGGACAAAACTTAGCTTCCGGTCACTTCACAGGAAGGGGCTGCTGCGTTGCAACAGTGGTTGTCTCCTGGAGCTTGGAGGAGCTACAGCAAGATCTTGACGTTGGAGGGAAATGGTACCCAGCGTGGACTGCAGGAAAACGTCAAGGCTCTCTCTGGGTTGCTTACACACCTGCTTTATTCTTCCCTCTATGTGGACCAGCTTTCTTTGCCTCTCCCTCCACACGAAAGCCAGGCTAGCTCCCTCATAGCTTCTCCTCCACTTAAAAGACCACACCAACTAGACCACAATCTCCTGGTTTTAATCTCAAATTCCAGGAGGGAGATATTGATCAAGTGACTGTGGGTCAAGGGTCCACCCCAATCTAATCTATGGTGTCCAGGAGGAAGGTGATGCTAAGGGCACACCCTGAAGACACCACGGTGCAGGGCAGTTAAGGGGGTTACGGTGAGCTGGGAAGGTGTCCACTCCCACAGGTGTCTACTCCAATTGTTCTCATAAAGACATGTTGTTTGCCTGATTCACCTCTCTCTCCCCCAATATTTAAACCTTGCCTATAGAACACGTTTTTAAATCTCACTGATCCATTTTCTCTTCTTCCCTGTTCATTTCTTCCAAACTGCTTTTAAAGAGAGGTTATCAGAACGAGGCAAAACACTCTGACACGAGACTGACGAGTGTGAGCTCTAGGAGTGAGATTGCTTGTCAGTGTTTTTAGGTGACCAAGCAGTGGGCGTCCCATTTCTTGACTGCGAAAGGCAATCAGAAGTGTTCTATGCAGGATAATTCTGGAAGACCCCACAGAAACGGAGATGCTTAGGAACTGTTTCTGTGTGTGTGTAAATGGCCTTTCGCTAGTACGTTTAACAAATGTTTATCGATTTAGGTGCCAGAGACACTCTGTGATCTGGGGATAGAGTCATCACAGTTCTACGTTCCAAGAGCCACACTGAGGGCTGGCGACATGGCAAAGAGCCCTGTCCTTGCAGAGCTTTCCATCTGTAGGTTTCAGCCACACGATTAAACTAGCCATGACAATCTGTATGGGAAGTGACAGCACCATGGGAGCCCAAGCAAGGACACCTCACCGGATCCAACACGGTCAGGGAGGCTCCCTGGAAGAAGTGACGCTCAGACTGGGCCTTGGATGAGTAAGGTGGCCTTTGTGCATTAATGGCCCTCCTGATGACACCCGTCAAATGACCAGAGCATAATGTCAGTTTCCACTCACAGTACAACTTTATCTTGTACATTTCTGTGACGCTATGTTCCAGTCAAGCTGGATGACCTTCCAGTAACAGCTCATGTACACTGCTGTGCGTATACTGTCCCTTTGCCTGAAATGCCAACCTCCCCTCCACCCACTTCCTGTGGTTTATTACTCCTCCAGCTTCTCACCTGAAACTCACCACTCCAGAGCCAACCTTTATCACACCCTATAATTTCACTGTCCTCTCCCTCCAGTCTGTAAGATTTGAAGGCAAGAACTCCTTTCCCAATACAAATAATTTGTACACTGTCTTGTAGTAATTCATGCACAGTATCAAATGGTATTTTAGACTTTTCTCAATTTTGCATAGAATTAGAAAATATGTCAGACTGAAGTTTATTATTAATTTCGTCTGTGTTTTCCTGCAGATTCAGAAGATTCAATCCTATTAAACTTAAAAAGTAGGCTAAGAAATTTTTAAGAATCTTCTTGTCTTTCTATTCTGGCTTTTCTTTTTTAGAATGTCTTAAAAATACTGAAATTTATTAATAACAGACTACTCCACATTTGCTACTTAAGAAAGAAAAAAAAAGAGCTCTTGTCTCCCATCACTTATCTCTATATTCTGGCACCTGGTACATGCTCAAAAAGTTTGCCAAGTGAATAAATGAAAATAAAGGCGCATTTATGGATGCCAGGCAAAGGGCTAGATGCTAGATATTCATTATTTCATTTCATCCTCATGACCATCCTGAAAAGCAGTTATATTCGCCCCCATTTTGTAGATGAGAAAACAGAGGCTCACAGAGGTGAGCAACTTGCCAGCAGAGACATTGCTGGGATGTGAAGAGAGCTCCCCGTGTGGATTCCATTCCCTCTGCTTCTCCCGACAACACAGAAAAAACTGCGGTGGTCCCCTCCTTCATGAGGGGCTACAATTCAGTCAGTATCCTTATCAACATTCAGTGAAACACTTAACAGAGTTCAATGGCTCATACACATGTGGATTCATTTTTTAATGCAACTCACCTGATTTTTTCCAGCTGCTTAAGGAAAGGAGAAACACTCAACACTGGAGTGTTTTATTTCAGACTAGGCACTTTGTAGAGACTCAGGATAGACTTGTGAAGAACAGTGAGAAATCTCCTTGCCCAAGCCTCTTCCAAAGCCAGGAAGACTAGGCTTTTCCTGGAGGTGAGAATCTGGGACCATTTGCAAAGGGTTTATAACTCCCGGTCAATGATCTGAGTGTACTGGGGAGAAATGTGTTCCCTTCAAAAAGAAGAGTTCTGCATTTTAATCTTCTCAAATCTCAGAAAGCTCTTTACTAAATTGTTAGCACGGATTCATATTCAGGAATAAAACTGATTCTCTGAGACATTAGAAAATGTTATGTTCTATGCCCTCCCCACCCTACCCCGCCCCCCTCCAACTTTTTTCCTTTTGAAATCTTTTCAATCTATAATGCCATCTGCAGCAACATGGATGGACCTAGAGATTATCATACTAAGTGGAGTAAGTCAGACAGAGAAGGACAAATACCATATGATATCACTTACATGTGGACTCTAAAATAGGACACAAATGAACTTATCTACGAAACAGAAACAGATTCACAGACATAGTGAACAGACTTGTGGTTGCCAAGGGGGAGAGGGGGTGGGAGAGGGACGGATTGGGAGTTTGGGATTAGAAGATGCAAACTATTATATATAGGATGGATAAACAACAAGGTCCTACTATATTCAATATCCTATAACAAACCGTAACAGAAACTATATTCAATATCCTATAATAAACTATATTCAGTATCAGGGAACTATATTCAATATCCTATAATAAACCATAATGGAAAAGATTATGAAAATGAATTCCATTCTAGAATAAACTTTTACAACCAAATTATACATCTCTTCCAAGTGGGCCATTTTTGAATTGCTGACCTGACCTTTACTATGTTGGGAGGATCAAACAGAAGTTGCTCACCATGAATTCAATTATGCTATGAGCCACTGTTCCGGTTATCACTGGAAGCCACGTCAGCAGCCTCTACTCACGGTCTGGTCTGAAAGGGCACACAGAAGTAGAAAGATTGTCCTTCTCCATAGACCTCCCCCCTCACCTCACACAAACCCTTCCTAACATCTGAAACCTGGAGGATCCTGAAACATGCGATTTCCTTGTCGCTAGGTGAGCTATTCAATGCCCCTACGTTTTCTCAGCTTGAACAACGAAACCTCCCCCGACATAAACTGGGTTTTGCTCAGTAATCCACAGGCTCTTAACCTTGATTCAAGTCGCCAATGGCAGGCCGGGTGGGATAGGCTGGAGATGGGGTGGTCATTTGGGACTAGCCTACCGTCTACTCTAAAAATGACTTAAAAACTAAACCCATCAGCATTAAAAAAAAAAAAAAACATCATTTGTATCTGCACATCCCAGCACCATGAAGTATGAATAAGCCCACCCAGGAGTCAAGTGTATAGTATAGTCAAGTGTATAGCTCCAAAAGCTACTCGTAGAAAGTTTCTTTACTAGAAAAGTTTGTGAGCTCACTCTTTGAAAACATCCTTTAGGGAAACCTTTTGCTAAGTAACGCATCCCTGCTACCTGTAAACAATGTGTCTGTGGATTTCTGTTTCTCGACAAGGGCACACCTCAGCCATGGGCATCATAAATGCTCTCAAAAACTTTGCTAAGTGAATAAATGAAAATAGAGGAGCATATATAGATGTTCTTTCATCCTGCATGAGAACCTGTGTCTGGGATCTCCAAGACCCACTACTTCAAGCATCCCTGTGCCCAAATGCCGCCAGTCTCCCACTGCATCCAGCGCCTGGGCCTCGCTGTTCACTATCGGGATGGCTCAGTCCTGCTCTCTGCCCCTCCTCTTCCTCTTCACAGCCATCTCCTCCCCAGCTGCTATCTATCCCAGAGGAATAAGAAAGGAAGGGGGAGGCAGAAGAGGTTCCAGCCAGTCATTTCTCTTCTGCTGTGGCACAGGTGGGAGGCGGAAAGGAAATCTCTAGAAAAGCTTTCCAAACTGTTCTGAGTTCTGAAGCACTTTCTACAGGGTATCCATTTATGGTGAGTGGGTGTGGAATCACGTTAGCTGTAGAAGCAACCGGCTCTTTCAGAAAGCTGTTTATTCTAGCCTGGCCCCTCCTGGAAACCCAAGAAGTGGTCCAGGAAGAAGGAAGAGAAGAGAAGGCCCGGAATTCAGAAGGCAGGCCTGCTCAGTTAGCACTACTGCTCTACGGAAGACAGTTCACTTGCAGCAGAAATTTGGGGTGAGGCTAAATGAGGGCTTCTCATCACTCCTACGGGACATCTGGCATTGTCTGGAAACACTTTTGGTTGTCACAACTTGGGGGGGGGGTGTGAACTAGAGGCCAGGGATGCTGCTAAACACCCTCCCATGCTCAGGATCCCCTCTCCCCATAATAAAGGATTATTCAGTACAAAGTGTCAGTAGTGCTGAAGGTGAGAAACCCTGGGCTAAGTCAAAGCCTGCCATCGAGAATTCTGGTCTATTGTGGTTGCCAAGGAGGAAGGGGAGCGGGGGAGGGTTGGATTGGATTGGGAGTTTGGGATTAGCAGATGCAAACTATTATCTATAGAATGGATAAACAACAAGGTCCTACTGTACAGCACAGGGAACTATATTCAATATCCTGTAATAAACCATAATGGAAAAGAATATGAAAAAGAATATAGGTATAACTGAATCACTTTACTATACACCAGAAACTAACACAACATTGTAAATCAACTATACTTCAATTAAAAAAAAAACCAAAACCACACAAAAACATCATGAGGGTTTGCTGTAGGCATGCAAGATTATTTTAATATTAGAAAATCAGTCAACGTAATTCATTATATTTAAATAAACTGAAGACAATTCCAAAAAAAAAGGATTCTGGTGTAGTCTATGGTTCAGAAAGCCAAGGATGGCACTTACCATGGAAGAATAAGGAAAGGGTAAAGCAGTTCCAACCTAACATAAGTCAGCATAAAGAATTAAGTAATAGGGAATTCCCTGGTGGTCCAATGGTTAGGACCCCACGCTTTCACCGCCGAGGGCCCAGGTTCAATCCCTGGTCAGGAAACTAATATCCTGCAAGCCGTGCAGAGCGGCCAAAAAAGAGAATTAAATAATACAGATCACTATGAAGGCACATTCAAAGGTTCTCTCTTCCAGAGGTCGATGTTTCAGGCCGCATCCATTCACTCATTCAACAAATATTAACTGAGCAACTAGCCAGGACATGGAAGCAATCTAAATGTCCATCAACAGAGGAATGGATAAAGAATATGCGGTACATATATACAATGGAATATCACTCGGCCATAAAAAGGAATGAAACTTCGCTATTTGTAGAGACATGGATAGACCTAGAGGCTCTCATACAGAGTGCAGTAAGTCAGAAAGAGAAAAACAAATATCATATATTAATGCATATATGTGGAATTTAGAAAAATGGTACAGATGAACCTATGTGCAAAGCAGAAATAGAGACACAGACGTAGAAAAGAAACGTATGGACACCAAGGGGGTAGGGGGAGGTAGGATGGATTGGGAGATTGGGATTGACGTATGTACACTACTATGTATGAAGTAGATGGCTGATGAGGGCCAACTATATAGCACGGGGGGGGGAAAAAAAAGAAGGTACAATCTGTTTGCAGGACATATATTGAAGTTAACTTTAAAAATGAATTCCAATATACATTAGGTGCAGACAAATACTGTTTGATTCCACTTATACGAGATACCTAGAAGAGTCAAATTCATAGACTTGGAAGGTACACTGGTAGATGCCAGGGGCCGGGGGTGGAGGTGGGGAGGGGGAATAGGGAGTTAGTGTTTAAAGGGAACAGAGTTTCAGTTTAGGAAGGTGAAAAATTCGGGAGATGAATGATGGAGAGAGTTGTACAACAATGTGAATGTACTTAGTGCCACTGAACCGTACAGCTAAATACGGTTCAAGTAATATGTTTTATGTTATGTGATTTTTACCACAATAAAAAAAATTTTTTTTAATATATATTTTTTAAATCCCAACATTAACTGAGCAACTACTGTGGACCACGCGCCTTCTGGGCTCTGGGTACACGCGCAGCTGGGAAGCCAAGGAATCTGCAGGAAAACTGCTCAGGGGTTTGGTTCAAACACAGGCAATGTGGAATCGGAGGACCGTGGCTACTGAGAAGAGGAATTCAACCCTCCCACCTGCTTGTTTGTATCAACAGCTTAATTCTCAGTTGAATGTTACATACAAACCGACCCTCTCAGACCCAGGGGTCTTTAGGATTTTTTAAAACAATTCCTCACAAGAAGTCACTTGTCGAGAGTAAAATCTGTTCAACTCACTGATTGGGCTGAGAATCCCAAACAAAGATCATTTCTGCACTGTTTGCAATTACCTCATTTATCTTCACCACCCCAAACAAAGTCTAAAAATTAAGAGGATAACAGTCAGTTCTTGGTCATTCAAATAATTTCTGCTGCTACAAAGGCAGCTCACTTACACTCTCAACTAGTCCAGACACTCCCACTGTCAACTCCCTCAGTGGGGACACAGAGAAGCCACTTTGCAAGATGACTCAAAGGTGACACAACAATGTCAAGGATGAGGCTTGGAACATCCCATAACTTACTCTGGAGACCCTGAGAAGAATATTTATTTCATAATCATCATCTCTCCCAGTTAGCTGAGTGTGATTATTAACCGACAAACAAAATAACTCACTGATACCAACAGATAGATAAGCCTCTTCATTATTTTTTTCTACTTGGGTAGAAATAGCAAACAGCCAAAGTACTACCCTAAAACGTCTTTGGCTACATTAATAAAACATAAGTTTCTCTAAATTTAAACTTAAAATCCAATTCATTCATCAAAATGTCAGGTGTCACCTAAAGCATCTTAGTAGAAAGGAAATCTCTTGGAATAAAGAAGAATCTTCACAGGAATAGAGGGGGGAGTGAGCTGATTTTCTTCTGATTACAATGACCACTGTACCCTTGTCTGACCCTCTTTATTCTTTCAATGAAGCCTCAGAGAGAGGGTATTTAAGAATACCACCGGTGGTACAAGGGACTCATTTTCCATACGGCCTTCCCCCTGCCTTAATTATAAACTGTGTTTGTACCAAACACAGTCAATCACTGCTGAAAGCTCCCCGCCAACCCCGCAGAGTCACAAGCCTTGGTGAAAATTTGTGTAAAGCTCATGGGGCCAGTTGCAAATATTTAGAATTACAATGATAAACCTTATGATTCCAGGGGCTAGATAGACGACTCTATGAAGGCTGTAATTTGTACAACTGTCTTTAGACAATTCTAATTTCTTACTAAGAAAGCTAAGAAGAGAAATAAGAAACAGACCATTCCTAAAAGAAATTTAGAAAGTGGAAATAGAAACTGAGTGTCCTACCCCTATCTATAAGAGAAATGGTTTCCAATGGGTTTTCATTCTTTTATTCTATACCTGACATTTCTCAGCTGAAAAGAAAACTTGGTCCCTTGTCTCCCTTCCGGGATCCAAAGCCAATTTATCAGCTACAATTTTAGCAGCAAAAGCAGATTACAGGAGAGGCAGATAACCTTTTAAAGGTTGATACAGAGTTAAAGGCAATCACCACCGTCCTTTAAAAACAAGTAACGGCATGAAACAAAACATTAAAATCTTATGTTTCTTCCTGCAAATAACTTAAAAGTAACCAGCTAACTGCTAGCATACCACTGACCTTTGGCTTGGAATCCAGGGTTTTATGAAAAAACTAAAGGGAGACGTATTTTTAGAACTCAATATGACTAATTTACAAAAGCCTGATTTTTTGTTCCTAAGGACCAATGAAATATGTTCCAATTTCAAGCCATGAAGGGTAAAACCATATCTCAGAATCATTAAGCTGTTAGTCTTGATTACAAATGGAACGAAGCAATACTCATTTCTTTGACTGACTGAGGTGGTAAAGGGCTCTCTTTCTGCTTGTCAAACGACAGTGGTGAGGCCACCGAATTGTGGCTTTTACAGTTATAGGTTCTGGAATTTGTTATAGCCAACTTCTCCCTTCCAAAATGAGAGAAAGAAATGTCCACCAAATTAGTCCTGGTCACACAGGTAACGTCTGTATAACTGATCACGGCATTGCCAGAGCCATCCGCTGGGGCCCACGGGCAAAGAAAAGTTTCAGCTGCTCCGCCTGGCACCGACCGTTTATCTCTCAGGGACCAAATGCCAATCGCTAGAATGATCCATATAGAACCTCCACACTGAAGACAGCTAAAGACCTGGGGCAAAGGGAGTGAATGAGATCTAAAATGAAGGCCCCGAGAACTGTCCTCCATCATCGGGGCCAAGGGGACCCAGGGAAGAGTTAAAATCCAGGCGTGCTAAGTCTGTCGTCTCTAACCAAGCCAGCTGAGCCCCGACCCGGGGCGACTGACACGTTCGTATCCACAGAGAAGCCACTCAGTGCAGGACACACTGAGTTCCCAATCTGTCTCCTTATTGTGACATCTCAAGCGCAAGGGGGTAAAGACAGAGAGGCATCTGTGGGAAGGAGAGGAGATTTAAGAAAATGGCTCAGATATTCCCAAAGGTCCCGGAGAACCGTCTCCGGGCCTCTTCCTAAAAGGCGCAAACCCGGGTCAGTGTCTGCGGTCAGGGCAGCGGGGGGAGCGCGGCGGCTGGGCGCGGGGCTGCGCGCGCTCCCCGAGGCTGCCGTGCCATCCGCAGGGGGAGATGCGCCGGCGGACCGGGGAAATGGGGCGAGGGGGTCTTACTTTTGTAGCTCGCCGCCCAGGGCTGGTAGCCGTAGTAGCCGGTGATGCGCAGGATCCGCTCCTCGATGGACGTGAGCCCCACGGGCCCGCTGGTGAGGTCCTCCACCGAGCGCGACCATTTCAGATCCTCCTTAATCGCCTCGTCCACCACCAAGTACTTGAGCTGCCGGAGCTGGGGGCTGATGTCGGACAGTCTCCTGGGGCTGACGTCCGGCGACCTCCTCATGCCACTGAGGCCGCGGGCAGGTGGGCGGGGAGGGAGAGAAGGGCGGTGAGATCGGAGGGCGAGCAGGGCGCAGCCTGGGCCCGTTAGGGGCAGGTGCGGCCGCAGGGCCGGCGCTTCCCCGCTCCCGCCGCTCCCCAGCTCCCTCAGCAGCCTGGGCGTCGGGTCCCGTCTCCGGAGCCCGGCGCCGGGCGCTTCGGGGCAGGGCAGGCTGGGGCGAGTGGAGAGGGAGAGGATGCCCTAAACTTCCCGAGCAGCTGCACCGCGCGCGCCGCCCCCTCCCGAGCCCCAGACCGCCCGGCGTCCCGGCTGCCGAGGGCCCCCGGCCGCCCGCTCGCGCACCCGCACGCGGGGCGCTACTCACATGGCGATGCTTTTGCCCCCGGGTGCGCCGCCGGGAAACTCTCGGATCCCCATAGGCAATGGCAGAGTGGGGCCGGGAGCTCCCAGACTGGAGGCGGAGGGGCCGCGGGCCCGAGCTGCCCGCGGCCGCGGCCCCTGGGAAGGTGGGCGCGAGGCCGGGCGAGGGTCCCCGCGCCGCCCGTGCGCGCCCGCGCCGCGGTCCCCGAGCGCCCCCGCGGTGTGCGGCGGGAGGCGGGCGCGGCGGCTCAGCCCGGCTCCAGCCGGTCCGCGGCGCTCGCTGCAGCCTGCCGGCCGCAGGTCAGTGGGCGCCGCGCCCCTCGCCTGTCGCAGCCGCCGCCGCCGCCGCCCCGGCACACGGCAGGCGCGGGAGCCGCCGAATCCGGGAGAGCGCCGGCCGCGGTGTGCGCTCTCGAAGCACCTGGGCGGGCGGGACGTGCCCGGCCCCCAAGCGCGGGAACCAGGCGGGGGCGCTGCTGCCCCCTTCCCGCCGCCAGCGTGTGGCACGCGGCACCCGCGCTCCGCCCCGCAACCCTGGGGCTAGGGGCGCGCTCCTCCTCCCCTCTCTTAGGACCTATCAGATCATTCTGTTCCTGGTTCAGTAGTTCAGTTCAGTTTCTCTCTCTCTTCTGCCTCCGCATTCTAAAATAATGAGCAAAACTACTTGGGAAGACAGAAACCTGGTTCCAAACCTGGTTCCAAAACCACGCTCAGAATGCCAAATACATAAACGGCATTTCATAGTCAAAGCTGAGACGCAATGTGACTTGATTTATTGCGCTGTGGGCGTACTTCGGTAACGCCTGGCCCTCAGAGAGCTTACGTCCTCGTTGCTGACCTGGTCTACATCAGTTCTCTCTTCTTAGATTTCCATTTTATTTGGCCTCTAATTTTTTTTTTTCTGTCTGCAAGTCATTCTTTCTAGAACACTTAATCATTTTTCATAATGTTATTTTTCTGTTATACAAAATACATATAGGTTCATTGGGGAGAATTTAGAAAATACAGAAATATGTAAAGAAGAAAATACCCATTTTCCAGCCAAAAATGACTACTTTGAATTAAGTAGTCCACAAAGTAGTCCTTCCACTCTTTTTCTTTTTTTTTCAATGTAAAATACCTTTTTCACAAAATCAGGATTAAACTGTACACACTATTTTGGGTACTTGTTTATATTAAAATTATATTGTGTCTAAGCAAACTAGGAATAGAGGGGACTTCCTCATTAATAAAAAGACATCTACAAAAACCTCCATTCATACTGAATGGAAAGAAACTAGAAACTTCCTTACTTAGGTCAGGAGCAAGGCAAGGATGTCTCTCTCACCACTCCTTTTCAATATTCTACTGCAAGTCCTAGCTAATGCAATTAGATAAGAAAAGGAAATTAAAAAGTTTATCTACTGGGGAGAAAGAAATAAAACTATCTTTGTTCACAGATGACATGATCGTCTAAGTAGAAAACCTCGAAGAATCGGCCAAAACTTGACCTGGAACAGATATGAATCATAGCAAGGTTGCAGTATACAACGTAAATGTACAGAAGTCAATCAGCTTCCCATACACCAGCAATAAGCCATTGTAATTTGAAACTGAAAATGTAATACCACCTACATTAGCACATAAAAATGAAGTATTCAGGTATGAATAGAACATAAGAGATACGAGATCTGTATGAGGAAAACTACAAAACTTTGAGGAAAGAAATCAGAGATGAACTAGATAAATGGAGAGATAGTTCAGGTTCATTGGTAGGAAGACTCAATATTTTTAGGATGTAGTTCTTTCCAACTTAATGTATAGATTCAATGTAATCCCAATCAAAACCTCAGCAAGCTATTTTGTGGCTATCAACTAAGTGATTCTAAAGTTTATATGAAGAGGCAAAAGACCCAGAATAGGCAACACAATATTGAAGGAGAAGAACAAAGTTGGAGGACCGACACTACTAGACTTCAAGACTACTATAAAGCTACAGTAAACAATACAGTGTGGTATTGGGGAAATAATAAACAAATAGGTAAATGGAACAGAATAGAGAGCCCAGAAATAGTCACACAAATATAGTCGAGTGATCTTTGACAAATGAGCAAAGTCAATTCATTGGAGAAAGGATAGTATTTTCAATAAATGGTGCTGGAACAACTGGACATCCACTTGCAAAAAAATGATCATAGGCCTAAATATAAAACACAAAACTAGAAAACTCTGGAATATAACATAGGAGGAAATCTAGATAACTTTGGATGTCTTTTTAGATATAAGACCAAAAGTATGTTCCATGATAGAAAAAATTGGTAAGTTGGACTTCATTAGAAGTAAAGACTTCTGCCAAGATCATGAGATGATAAGCCACAGCCTGACAGAAAATACGTGTGAAAGACATATCTGATAAAGGGCTAATATCCAAAGTAAGAACTCTTGAACTCAACTATAAGAAAATGAACAATCCAATTAAAAAATTGGCAAGATAACACAGATATATCACCAAAGATGATATACAGACCATCAAAAAGCATATGAAATGATGTTCAACATCATATGTTGTTAGGGGGTTACAAATTAAAACAATGAGTGAGATACCACTACACACCTACTAGAATGGATACAGTCACAAAACACTGACAACATCAAATGCTGACAAGGATATGGAGCCACAGGAACTCTCATTCATTGCCAGTGGAAATGCAAAATGGTACAGTCACTTTGGAAGACAGTGTTGCAGTTTCTTACACAACCAAATATATTTTTACCACATAATCCACCAATTGCATAACTAGGTATTTATCTACATTGAGTTGAAAACTTAAGTCCACACAAAAACCTGCACACAAATATTTATAGAAGCTTTATTCATAATTGCCAAAATATGGAAACAGCCAATAGGTTCTTCAATAGGTGAATGGATAAAGGGTGGTGCATCCATATAATGATATATTATTCAGTGACAAAAACTAATGAACTATCAAGTCATGAAAAGACATGAGGGGACCTTAAATGTATGCTGCCAAGTGAAAGGAGCCAATCTTAAAGGCTATATAGTATATGATTCCAATTATATGGCATTGTGGAAGAAGCAAAGTTATGGAGACAGTAAAAAAGATCAGTGGTTACCAGGGGTTCCTGGTGTGTGTAGGGATAAGTAGGGGGGGGGGAATGAAACAGTGAGCACAGGGGATTTTTAGAGCAGTGAAACTCTTTTGTATGATACTATAATGGTGGATACATGTCATTTTACATTTGTCAAAATCCATAGATTATACAAAACCAAGAGTAAACCCTAATATAGACTTTGGTTGATAATGATGTGTCAGTGTCGGTTCCCTGATTGTAAGAAACATACCACACTAACGCAGGATGTTGATCATTGGTGGGGAGGCTGTGTGTGTACATGGGGGTGGCAGGAATTTGGGGCCTCTCTTTACTTTCCTCTCGATTTTGCTGTGAACCCGAAATTGCTCTAAGAAACAAAGTCTATTGATTTAAAAATTATATTTTTCAGCTTTCCAGTGTCATAATATTCTTCTAAAAGATTGTTTTACTGGATGCATTTTAACTTTTATGACTGTTACGATCATACAAGCAACAAAACCATTATAAAATAAAGTAACAAGTAATATCAGGTATATAAATTTTAAAAGTTACTATCTTTGTACATATTTTTTAATCCTTTTGTGTGTGTGTGAGAGAGACTTAGGAACAAGGCACTTCTCTCTCCCTCTCCCCACCCCCCGTGTGTTTGTATGTGAAGACTTTCTTCTTTTTTTATTTTTTTAAAGATTTTTTTGATGTGGACCATTTATTTTTAAAGTCTTTATTGAATTTGTTACACTACTGCTTATGTTTTATGTTATGGTTTCTTGGCTGCGAGGCATGTGGGATCTTAGCTCCCCGACCAAGGATGGAACCCGCACCCCCTGCATTGGAAGGTGAAGTCTTAACCACAGGACCACCAAGGAAGTCCCTGAAGACTTTCTTCTTAATCTCTTCTTCTGAGACTTGAAACAACTCTTCTTTTTCCCTTGTACCTGACCTATCTCATCTTAAGCTGGTCTTGGACTGCCATGAACTGGTGTTTCTAGAGCATCCTCAGAGGACCATGTGATGTCAGAATCGCTCAGAAATGTTGTTTAAAATGCTGATCCTGAATTATCACCTCTGAGTGTGGGCATGGAGCTCTCCATGCCACCGATTCCCTGGATGGGCCCTAGGCACGCTCAGAACCACTCATGTAAATAAGAAGTGAAGTTTCATGAACTCAGAATCCTCCACCTTGCTTTTACAGACACAAATACTAACCCCAAGGAAAGATCTGGGCACAGCCAGAAGAAAACGGGGGTCTCTCTTCATTCAATCACCACATTCTGGCTACTGTAACCCTGGGCAAGGTCTCTGACCTTTCTGAGCCTCAGTCCCCTCAACTGTATAAAAAAGATCACCTTGTAAGATTGTTGTGAAGATAAAATGAGTTAATACATGTAAAGTGTTTAGAATAGGGCCTAGCACATGGCCAGGGCCAGCACTTAAAAGATATGAGCTATTATTATTAGCAATGCAGCAAAAGGTTGAATTGATTATATTTTTTTGACTGCCACATCACACTGTTGACTCATATCCAAGTTTATTTCCTAAATTGTCTACATAATTTTTACATGTGCAGTTGCTAAGCCACATCACTCCCCTCTTTTTTTAAAAATAAATAGCATGGAATTTATTTTATTTTTTTAAATTTATTTATTTATTTATTTTTGGCTGCATTGGGTCTTCGTTTTTGTGCACGGGCTTTCTCTAGTTGCAGTGAGCAGGGGCTACTCTTCGTTGCGGTGCGCGGGCTTCTCATTGCGGCGGCTTCTCTTGTTGCGGGGCACAGGCTCTAGGAGCACAGGCTTCAGCAGTTGTGGCACGCGGGCTCAGTAGTTGTGGCGCACGGGCTTAGTTGCTCCACGGCATGTGGGATCTTCCCGGACCAGGGCTCGAACCCGTGTCCCCTGCATTGGATTCTTAACCACTGGGCCACCAGGGAAGCCCCTAGCATGGGATTTAGAGTCAGATAAAATGCCTTAAATACTGGCTTCTCCACTCACCAGCTAGATAACCTTGGGAACCTAATTTAACTCCTCTAAGCTTCATTTTTTCATATCAACTTCAAATAGTTATTACAAAGATTAACTAAGTTCAAGTATATTAAGAATTTAGCACAGTGGAGAGCCTGGGCTTGGTACTCAATAAATAGTAGCAATAGCAATTATTGTCACCTGCTGCGCCACCAACATTATTTACTTTCCAAGTTGTTGCAATGAAACTGGTGATCTGCCAACACCTGGTACATCCTACCTGAATGTAGATGTCTTCCTGATACTTATTTTTATAGATCTGTATTTTTCATTTTTTAAAGCAGTCATGTACTTATATCAAAGCTAACACATTTTATCAAGCTACCCTCATAAATTTGCTATGTTAAGATTCTTTTTTTCAGTTGGCTTCCCTTTGGCTCCTGGGTTAATTTGAAGGAAAGAGGTCAGGGATGGAAATGATTGTGTGCTGGCTTCATTTTGCTTAGTTGGTATTTTATTCGTTTCTGAATGATTTCAGTTCTGAGACTGAAATCTGAGTCTGTATATCTGCACGCTGTGTCAGAAGAAATCCTACTAATTTTTTAACCTGAGTGAGGTTATGTATTTTTCATTTTCTGCCCATAATAAAACCTCAGTTAGTAAGTTCATCAAAATGGGTGGTGCGTTACAAGCCAAGCTAATCAACTGCTGCTTGTTAATAAGGAATATATTCTGCAAATATGTTTCTATAGCTTAATTTTTAAATCAATAAATGAAGTTGGCCTCATTAACTTTTAAATATCACTTTACTAAAAGCATGCTGTTTGACATGAGAAAGATGTATTCTTCACAAAAGATCCAAGTACCTTGAAATACTTATGATATTAAGATATATGTTTATTTTACAATTAATTAAACATTTATTGAGTGTATAGCATGTGCTAGGTTTTGTGATAGAGTCTAGTAATACAAATAAGAGACATTTTCTGCCCTTAATGCACCCACGGTATAATAAACAGACAAACAAGCAAATAAACAAGCAATTGAAATATAGTACAATGCAGGCCAGGACTGATGTAAGCAAATGATTCTATGAAAGCATGGAAGAGGGATTTTTGAGTCAGTGTTGGGAGAAGAGTAGAGAAGGAAATGGAGCATCAGAGAGCAGTTCTCTATTTGCTTTGGCGCTAGGGAATGATGGTGCCACTAGGTACAAGAAGCCTGGGTCTCAGAGTGTCCAGTTGGAGGAAGGCTGTCTTGGAGAGCCACCCAACCAGCAACATCCCTTTTGGACATTTCATGAGCAAAAAGCAAAACTTTAATTGTATTAAAATAAAAATAAACATAAACTTTGTATGTGCACTAACCCATGGACATGTCCGAGTGTCTCTGTCACCGCAGCGTGGAAGAACTGTCTTGACTTGCTTGTCTTGGCAAATACAGTGCACCACCACAGATTCAGTGGTTCTCCTCTCCCCTTTTACTTGGCCCTATATTTCCTCTTAGCTACAGAGTTCTTGCATTTGGCACCTCTGTTTAATCACAGAAAACTAAAAAGAAAAAAAGATTAGCTTCAGGAGAAACATAACCCACTCGTATCTTTCCAAGATTTTTAGGCACTCTGAATGATATAAAGTTGAAAGCTATGCCCTCAAGGAATGGCAAAGCAGTAGGAGACAAGACACCTGCACAAATGACTAAAATAAAAGCTAAAAAGTACAAGGTGCTTAAGTTAGACACAGAGTTCTGTAAGAATTTGGAGGAGCCAGTGATTACTTCCTGTACTGCAAATTAAATGCAAATAAACCCATGGCCCTGATTTTTAAGAAATTATGAATATGCCCCTCCCTCCATTCCTAATTATTTTTCACCTGGACATACACTTTATCTGCTTCAGATTTTAAATTCTTGGCTGATTCCTGCCTGTCACCCAACATATATCAGAATTGTCAACCCCTATCAGTGTATGTGAGCTTTGGGGATTAAACCAATTCCAGTTTTAACCAAGACAGATATTGGTAGGTACAGAAAACTGATTTCAAAAACAGAGCACACAAACAAACATAAGTTCTTTAAGTATTGCATACTTAGTGACTTTGCCCTCTATATGCACGGGTAATCAATGTAAGATTCCTAACAACTAAATAAATTTAAGTTTTCTAGAAAGACTTGAGTAATTAGCTACTTCTGCTGCCTTTTCAGTGAGAAATCTCTTCCGTGGCATCTCTAAGAGGGAGAAATCTAGTCTCTGCTTAAATACCCCCAGTGTCTGGGATCTCGTGACTTCCAAAGAAGCTTTTCCTGCTGATGGATAACTTAAAACCCAGCTCCACTTTTATCAATCTAAGCAGATAAATCACTTTCATTTTGAACTTCAAATAATTACTTCAAATAATTCTTCATTGATTCATTGGTTCTTCAACTCTTTTGTTATTTCTAATACTTCTTCATTGAGAAAGGGTTGTTATATGGAGTTGAAAGAAAAGAATACCTACATAGTAAAAAAACCAAAGGAATGAGAGAAGCTATAGATATTTGTCCACAGCCCCTCTACTCAAGGATAGAGGTGCCTGACCCTGGTGCCTCCTGCTCGTGGCTTTGCCCGTGATTTATGTTTGTTTTTTTATCCAGTAAGTCCTGGGGCGTTACATCCACTCCATGATGATCACTCTGAACCATTTCATACTCTCCAGTGATGCCAAAGCTCTGTTTGAAGCGTTTCCAGTTTCTATCTGCTCAGGCCCACGTGCCCTTCCAGGGGGGTGGAGACTCAAGGGGGAACTGGTGATGGATGCGCTCAACACAGCACAGTTTGTCCTCTGTTACATTGGCCCCTTAATCTCTTTAAGATGCTGCTGCCAAACACTGAAATATCCCCCAGGGGTCTGGGGGGATGTGTAGGAGTGCACAAACACACATCCATATGATTCTGAGTATCACTTTAAGAAATTCACAGACCTGAAGGGGACCTATGAACCTCAAGTTAAGACTCTGAGCCTTACTACAGAGCTGAGTACTGACTCCTCGCATCCAGTTCAAATTACCAAGAACTTACTGAGCACGGACTCTGGTCAAACACAGCACTGGGCGTTAGTCAGACGTGAAGAAAGCACAGTCTCTACACACAAGGACACACCCTCTCAAGCGGAAGTAGACATACACTCAATTTTAATAGAGCAAGTTTTCTTCTATTTTATCAAAGTATAGTTGATTTATAATAGGGTGTTAGTTTTAGGTGTACAGAAAAGTGATTCAGTTATATAGAGAGAGACATTTTTTTCAGATCACCTTCCATTATAGGTTATTACAAGATGTCGAATATAGTTCCCTGTGCTGTATAGGAAATCCTTGTTGCTTGTCTATTTTATGTATAGTAGTTTGTATCTGTTAATCCCATACTCCTAATTTATCCACCTCCCCCCCTTTGGTAAGCAGAAGTTTGTTTTCTATGTCTGTGAGTCTGTTTCTGTTTTGTATATAGATTCATTCATATTATATTTTTAGATTTCACATATAAGTGATATCATATGATATTTGTCTTTGTCTGACTTACTTCACTAAGTATGATATTCTCTGGGTCCATCTGTGTTGCTGCAAATGGAAATATTTCATTCTTTTTTATGGCTGAGTAGTATTCCATTGTATATATGTATTACATCTTCTTAAGCCAATGGTCTATTGAAGGACACTTGGGTTGCTCCCATGTCTTGGCTATTGTGAATAGTGCTACTATGAACATTGGGGCAGATGTATCTTTTCAAATTAGTGTTTTTGTCTTTTCTGGGTATATAGCCAGGAGTGAGATTGCTGGATTATACGGTAGTAATATAGAGCAGTCTCTGATGCATAATGGTGGTTAAATGAGCTTCTAGTGAGACGAGATGGATTGCAGCCGAGTGGACTTCGTTGTGACTATTGAGGGGCTATGTGAAAACATCCTGCAACAGCAAGGCTGTTACGTTCAGTCTTTCATCATCACATCCTTGCCACCCTGGGTAGTTAGGAGACTGGCAAGAATGTCTGGAATGTTTTTCATTGGAGATAGTTTGTCACTGCTGGAGTTGATCGGCACTTGGCTTTGTAATTTTTTTCCATCCTACCAACTGCAGTAAGGCCAGGCAGCTGGTCCAGCTGGCATGGCGTGGGGAGGAAGCTCTTATTCTTGGACACAGGTGTAGGTGGATGAAAGCAAAGTCATGTCCCAGAGAGAAAAGCTTCTGAGTGTCAGAGAAGAGGACCAAAAGGGAGCTTCCGAGGAAGAGAACCGAGGCACGTTTCTGAAGTTAAGATGCGGAGCCATAAGGTCAAAGATTCAAATGTCAGTGGATTTGCACAGAAAAGCAGGAGGGTGTCCGGGCAAATAACAGGAATTATGAGCGTTGCTGTGATGGGCTTTTCCTGTGTCACAGCAGTATGTTCTCAGTGGGCCGAATCCACTTAAATCCAGGGGTTGGATCAGCATTAGGCACACCCCTTTGTCCACGTCTGCTTCCACTTCCTTGCTACCATCATTGATGAGTCATCTTCCAGGCTCCCAAAGATCTATTTTAATAATGATTTCTTTAGAACAGCCGTTGTAACCAACCCTCAGTGATCCAGAGGAGAGGAAATAGATCATGCGTATATGATAGGATTCCCTCATCATTCATTTAAACCAACAGTTTTGATTAATATCTCATCAAATCATTCAACAGAACTGCCAGTCAATAACCAAATTTTGGGCTCTTATCTCTTTTCCTCTTCCCTTGTCTATCTGATAGAAATTTGATGTAGTAAAGATGACCCTTTGATAACTTTAACCAGTGTGTTTCACATTCCTCTCTCTGTAAATGACTATTCTCTGGCAGCCATTTCCCCAGAGCTCTGGGGAAGTGGGTGAGGGCTGACGTTGCCTCAGGAAGGAGGAGAAGAGTGTGCTGTCAGGGACGTCTTACCTAAATAGAGAGAAGAAGGGAAACTCCCACCTGGATTGTGGGAGATGAGCGAGAGAGACCAAATTAGAGCAAAGAAGTTGGAAGTCAAGGTTCCCATTTGTCCCAGAGTTGAGGCTACATCTCCAAGAGCGGGGTCAAGGTGCTGTAAAACTTCTTGGTAAGTCTCGGGGACACCCAGAACATCAGGGCTTGTGGCATGTTTCCCTGGGCAGAAGAAAGACAGGCTGTGGATTCCTAATAGAGGAGATGACCTGCCTTTGGCACTTCTGGCAGCCAGTGAGAAGGTGGGTAGAAGGTATGTGTGCTACTTCCAGACTTAGAAGCTACTTCCAGATAAAGGAGCCAGAGAGAGACAGACAGACAGACAGGGACAGAGACAGAAACAGAGAGTGCATTAGCCCCTTCCCTCCCAATGTTGGCCACATGCCCCACTGATGAGAAGACCACAGTATTGGCACAATCCTAAGGTCTGCCAGACAAAACCACTGTGCAAGGGGCTCCCAATGGTTAGGGGCAAGGCAAGCCAGTGGTCAGTGGCAACAGATGCCATCACTCACCAAAAGGCCAGAGGGACCAGTTGCACTTCAGAAGATACTGGTCCCAGCCCAACTAACTATTTCACAACAGAGACCAGAAGGGATCCAGAGAACCCTGCGTTGATCCAGGACAGTCTCAACTAACTGTCAACGCTAAGATACTTCCTTCGAGGAGAAGGAGAAGGTATACAATTATGAAAGCAATTGTTTTAATACAAAAGGAGACCCTTTAAACTGGAAAAAGACAGATATGTTGTTAATGGGCTGGTTGAAGTTTCCCCACTATCCAGTGAGTTGGAAAAGAGGGTAGATAATTACAAAAGCCAATTTTCTTTGCACCACTGAGGGCAGAGTGGAAAACTCTACTAATCATGAGGGAAAAGACTGCCAGAGACAGTCAGCGAAGAGGAAGGATAACCAAGACAGTGCAGAGGCAGAATAATTAGCTTCTGAATAATTAAGATCTTTTGATGAACAGAACATCCGTTACCCTTATAGAGAAAAAGACTCATTTCCGGAGGGTAAACAAGTTGGCTGGAGACAATCACACCTTAACTGCAGAGCTCGGGTTAGAATTCACAAACATTGAGCCCAATCTTTAATCTCATTAAATATCTTCATACACATTAACTGATTTTTATGTAATGTGTCTTTATGTCCATGGTCTGGATGGAAAGGCTGAGGATCAGTAATCAACTGACGTGAATGATACGAATTGGCACCAGTCAGAAGGTAGGAGAACTTAGTGCTGGGTTTGCATTTCACACTAGGTCATAGACCCTCAGCTCTATGGAACCAGGGCTCAACGGTATTTCTCAGAGTAGCTTTCCTCTAACAATGGCTTGACGTTTGGGTGACTTTGGCTATAGAGCTAACACTGTGAGTAGATCTTATTTTCAGAGTTGATAAAAGGTCGAGGAACTTTGGTAAAGTTGCTGGGAGTTGCACAGAATTGGCAATAGTAATGATTCATCCTGCCCGAGGGCAGCTGTAGAGAAAGATCTGCACATCACACTCTTAGAATGCAAATACCAAGAGCGTGGAGGAGAGGGTCAGGTTCTGGAAGATAACCTTGAGAAGGATTTACAATTAGAACTATCCCAGAGAATTTTCTTAAAGTTGCTTCACAAGCAGAAGCATCACCCAGGGTAGCATCTATTCAAGGCCACAGAGGTCCTGTCATTCTTGGCTCTGACTTCTGAAAAAGGAATAGATAAAAGGGAATTTCAGGGTGGCGCAGTGGTTAAGAATCTGCCTGCCAATGCAAGGGACATGGATTCGAGCCCTGGTCTGGGAAGATCCCACATGCCACGGAGCAACTAAGCCCACGAGCCACAACTACTGAGCCCGTGTGCCACAACTACTGAAGCCCGCGCACCTAGAGCCTGTGCTCCGCAACAAGAGAAGCCACTGTAATGAGAAGCCCGCGCACTGCAATGAAGAGCAGCCCCGCTCGCTGTAACTAGAGAAAGCCCATGCGCAGCAATGAAGAACCAACGCAGCCAAAATAAAGAAATGAATAAATAAATAAATAAAATGAATATTTTTAAAAAAGAGAATTTCAAAGAAGACAACTTCGTCTTCCTGTCTGGGTCCCACCAGCTCTAGCAGCTTTATCACCTGTGACAGTCCTGAGGTCCCAGCTGGAGGACCACACTAGTGCAGCCTTCAATCCTCTTCATGCGCTCCAGCACTTCGCCACAAGGGGCGCTGCTCACTCAGCCACCTCCACCCTCCTGCCATTGTCTGCTGAGCCCACTTGGATTTGGAACATCTAATAAGAGCAAAAGGGGTTCTTGTTATTCTAGACCTTATAGAAGCAAGGAAAAGAAGGATAACTTGAGAATGGTGTAACGTAACTGTTAATCTAAGGATATAAACATACACTAATATATATTTATCCCTGTGCATCGAATTAAAATATTTTAAGTTATAACTCTGTGTCATATGTTATCAGGCACTGATGAAACCGGCAGCCAAGAGTGTCCAGAAAAATGATCCCACCCAAGCCTCCTCCTCTTTGCACGTGCTTCCAGAATCCTTTTCAGAACCCGACTCCAGTCCACGTTTCCTGCTAATCCTCAGGAGTCCACCTCCGTCTGGTCACTCTGGTGTCATTGCCGGTATGCTAATTAATTACAGAGATTTGTGGGAGAATCTGTGCAATGACTGAACGTTTAGACTTTCCAGTACCAAGTCTATGGTTAATTGCATTGCGAGATCCCCATCTATTTCTGTTCCTATATCTGACCCAGTTTTCTGCAACAAGCCTCTCTCCTTCTCTATATGGGAAGCAGTCAAGAAGTCCCATGGCTGACGGTGGAAGAGGAAGAGCTTATGGGTGGCACCTGAAAAACGTCCTCCATTACTTAAAAGCTATTTATACTCTCATTGCAAGACTAAATGCCCCATCCTGGGGCACTGGGACACTGGTGTTATGGAACAAAGTTTGGGTCCACTTGCCCACGCCCAGTAAAGCCAATCTACTGACACAAGGATGTGGTGAAGGAAAATGCAGTGTTCATTGCAGGTATCAAGCAAAGAATCCAGGCAGCTAGTGCTCAAAAGGCCAAAACTCCCTGATGGTTTTCAAGGAAAGGTTTATAAAGACGGGGTGAGGGAGGGGGGCTGTGGGGTGTGTGATCAGCTCATGGACCTTCTTCTGATTGGTTGGGGGTGAGGTAATTGGAAGTCAGCATCATCAACCTTCTGGTTCCAACCGGCTTGGGGCCTACATGCTTGTGGGCAGTTAACTTCTTCCACCTGGTGAGGGTTTCAGTATCTGCAAAATAGCTCAAAGGACATGGCTCAGAATATTATCTATAGCCCTTGAGGAAGAAATAAAGGTCCTTGACTTTGTTTAATGGCTAAACTATTATTAATTTGTCTTGCTTAACTGTTTTCCTTTCCTTCTGTATTTTTTCACCTCTATGATTAAGTTTACTCTTTGCAACTCGGGAAGGCCTAAGAGGCTGAAGTTTCTCTACAGACGAGGGGAAGGACATGGAGGGCATGGGTCTGTTCCGAGAAGGCCCCATAGCATCCTGCTTAGTTACACTGGGACTGATCTTCACATACTGCTTCCCTAGGGTTTTGTTGTTTCATGCCCACTAGGATGAATGTTGTACAGACATCCTATCTTCATTATTGTTACCCACTGCTCTGGAGCCTCAAGTCTGATTTCACCACAAAACAGACATGAAAGCATAATGACTTAAGGTCATATAGAGAGAGAGCCTATACGTATATATAGCATATAGACCCAAATAAGTGCTATTTTCTTTAGTGCCACCCATGAGGGACCCCTTCAATTCAATCCTATTGCTAATGCTCAAAAAATTTTTTGAAATTGTTTGTAGATTCTATAGCACAAACTTTTCAATATCTTCTGTGGTGATGATCTTTATTAATGTAGGTGGCTTCGGATTTGGAAAATAGTCAAAAGTCATTTGGATCAAACTCTGATTAAAATGTGGTTGATTGAGCTAAAGTGAAATCAATTTAGGGTTTTGTTTTTTGTTGTGGGGTTGTTTTTTTTTTTTTTTTTGCCAAATATTCACACATTTGGAGAATTCTCAGGAGACAGAAACCAATCAGTGGGCCATAGCACAGTCTTTTTCTTTTGCACAAAATCTCTCAGATGCTTCAGTTTTTACATGATGATTCTCCTGGACTATTTGATGGTAAAGAGTAAAATCTACATAAACAATGCATTATGTCAAAGAAACAAATGAACATTTAATCATTTAACAATTTTGCCACATATGTTTTCTGGACTCTCCAAGACATTGTCATTTTTCTATTGTTAACTTCATTTTAGTTTTCAGATCATATTCAAAATAATAAACCAAAAATCCTTTGCTTCATCTCTGGGCATTTCCTCAAGAGTTTGTGAAAGTCACATTAAAAGAAATAGGCTCCCTCCCACCCTCCCTATCAAGAGGGAGGAGATATGGCGATATATGTATATATATGGCTGATTCACTTTGTTGTACAGCAGAAACTAACACAACATTGTAAAGCAATTATACTCCAATAAAGATGTTAAAAAAAAAAAAAAAAGGAATAGGCTCATGAAATTATGGAGGCTGGTAACTCCAAAATCTGCAGAGCAGACATCCAGTTTGAGTCTGAAAGCTGGCAGGCTGAAGAATTCTCCCTTACTAGGGGGAGGGTCAGCCTTTTGTTTTACACAGGCCTTCAACTGATTGGACAAGGCTCACCCACATTACAGAGGGCAATCTGGTTTACTCAGTTTACCAATTTAAGTGTTAAACTCATCCAAAATGTTCTCACAGAAACACCCAGAATAATGTTTGATTGAGTATCTGGGCACCTCATGTCCAGTCAAGTTGACACAAAATTAACCATCACAACAATTTATACCCACATTTTGTCACCATTACCCCAAAGAAGGACACAGTCTTTACAGGTGTTGTCCCTAGAGCATCATAGAATGCTCAAGCTTTGTATTTTCACCATATGCAATTCATTATTTTGCAGATAGTACTAGCGGAGTCTCAAGTCACTCAGTTTTTCAGGATGAGAACCTAGTTCTAGAGCCAAGTTTTGAACTCCCATGACAGTATTCTTTCCACAATCTCATCCTGGTATAATTTTCACACAATTAACCTTTTCCTGTGTAGTGGATCTGCATCTTTATTTACTTTTATTGCTTTGGGCATTTCTGTTAAAGTTCATAGGACACTTGAACCAGTGAAAGTTTTGACGTGTGTTACAGTGTAAGAAGGAACACAAGGTTACTTACCTCAAGCAGCATTACATCATCACAACATCTTTCCAAACATCTTCAAACCTCTTATTGCCAATCAAAAACACTCATTTGACACTTTTTACTCTTACGCTTATTTTAATATGCCAGCTGTCTACTTGGCGAATTGACTTAACTTTATCCAAAATGTGATGTGAAGTCTTTGTTCTGATTAACAGCTACTCGTTTGTACCCTGCCATGCAGCAACATGCACTGAAGCTTGCTCCAACTAAAGCACAAGGACTGTCGTGTATGCTACAGTTTTCCATTTGAAGGCAGAGAAAGAGCATGGGACTAAAGGTCAGGAGATGTTGACTCTGGAATTTCACTGCAACTAAACAGCTTTGAGACCTTGATCCAATGATTTTATTTCTTAGACTATCAGTGAAAGGAGATAAATCTTAAGTTATGTATTATCCTTCACTTGTGCAAAAGATAGGCTCACATACATTGTCTCACTCAACTCTCACAAGTTCAGTGTGAAGTGGGTATTATCTCCTATGCTATAAGGTCAATGTTTCCATCAGCAGATCTACAATTCAATGCTGCCATATGTCTCTGCTATGATCTTTCCTTCTCTGCTTCTCGAGTCACAAAGGAGAAGTTGTCTGCTTGTAGCTACTGCTCCTGCCTGCCAAATAACTATTCCAGGATCCATGCACGGTACACACCTGGAAAGATCTTGATCAGATGCTCATCTTGACTGTAGAAAATGAAGAGCACGCAGTAATTAGGATGGACAAAGATATCATAATAAACCTTGCTAACTCTTAAATCATAGAACCATAAAACAGCGGATCCCTAAGCCTGGGGGCAGTCAGGTGACAGTGCTGGGGAGCGTGGTGTATAGTTTTAAGAACTTGAGAAGGTGAAAACCATAATTTCCCTTCTGAAAGGACTGGACATAAGGGAGAAGTACCTCTCTCAATCATCTGACATTCTGACATATGTATCTCCAGCCCAAACTTCTGCAATGGCCATCTTCCCATGAATGTCTAATGGCTATCTCGAGCTTAGCATGTCCAAAAAAATATATCAAACTCCCAATTTTCCCCTCCATCATGAAATTTACTGCTCCTGTAGTCTTTCCCTCTTGATTAACAGTTGATTCATCCTCCCACTGGCTCAGGCCAAAATCCTTGAAGTCATTCTTGAAACCTCTCTTTCCCTCACATCCCACATCCAAACCATCAGCAAGTCACATTAGCGCTACTTTCTTACAACTTCTACTACTAAACCCCCAGCCCTCTCTAAGCCACTATGGCTGCCTTTCTGTATGATTGCAATAATCTACTAATTATTCTCCCTGATTTTACCCTTACCCTCTACTCCTTAGGGTCCATTCCCAACTCAGCATTCAGAATAATCCTATTATAATAAAGTCAGATTATGTTACTCCCCTGCTGGGAAATATCCAATGGTTTTTGCCTCAGAGTAAAAACCAAAGACTTTACAGCCTCCAAGCCTTCTGCTTTCTCTGATCTCATTATTTCCTCTTCTTAGGCGCAGTTGACTGATCAACAGCTACGGGGGCCTCCTTGCTACCCATCGAAAACTCCCGACATCCTCCCAGCCTGAAGCCTCTTATTTACTGTAGCCACATGACTACAACCTTCATGAGAGCAGGGATTTTGTCTGTTGTGTTCACTGATATATCCCCAGCATTTCACATCATGCCCGGTGCAAGACAGGCACTTAATAAAGATTTGCTGAATTAAATTTAATAGATAGCCCAGACCCGGATCATCCCCTCCCCTCCTCAGGGACAGAGACCTCAGTTCTCCCTTGAAAGGCATTTCTGGGATTGGAAACTTCCCAATGTCAAGTTCTGCACCTGGACCTCTGGTGTCTTGTCTGCTTTAGCACAAGTCAAGTCTCAGCCATGAGTGAATGCTGGACATCCTATGCATTTAAATTAAAAAGTCAGTGAAAAATTGATTCTGCTGGAAACAGTTTCTTGACACTGGCTTCAGGCACCCTCAGAAATGCTTCTTTGTGATTTCTTTATGCCTCCTTCTTGCATCCTGCCCCTCCCCGGCAGGAACATTAAACAAATCTGTGGCCTCTGCCTCGGCTACATTTAAATGACAGCGCAGTGCATATCATCTTTTCACCAGCCTGCCACCCAGATGGATCTGTGGCATCATGGAAGATCCTAGTTGAAATCTGACCAAATCCTGCCAGGCAAGTGATGGAAGAGAAAGTCATTGTGTGCCTTTGCCTAGTAATCGGAATAAAAGCAGCTTTAGCAGGATAACAAAAGCATTGGTCCCCTGAAGAGCTCATTGAAATTTGGTGCACGGATGTGGAGTTAGGGTTCTTTGATTGTATTGCTGTTGAAAAAGTATTTGAGAGCAGAAAGCTTCTGCTGTGACCAGAGGCATAGGGTGGAGAGTGGGTAGAGGAGGGTAACTCACAGGTGAAATCATGACCCGACCTCGGTTTAGCGGCACAGGGAGCATGGGGGGCAAAGGCTGTGACCCACACGCACGTCACCATGCCTTTTCAGTGTGGTTCCAATGATAAGTGAAGGCCATGGCTTTCCTATTCAGCCGACATTACTACAGGTATACTCAGCATCACACATCCTCACCAGGTTTAAACACACTTGCTCGACAAATACGTTGTTCCAACGATCTATCTGCTATAACTCTATGGTCAGTTGTTAACTATAGCCAAACAGCATTCTGCTGACTGCCTGAGAAAGAAAAACAACAAAATGATTTCATCTTCCTTGGATGAGGATTGGGAAATCCTTTCTCTTCTTTCTTCTTCTTTTTTATTTTTTATTTTATTTTATTTTTTTTGAGAGCTGAAACAAGAAGGCAGGGCATCACCACATTCGTCCCCGGCTTGGGAGGTGAATGTGGGCGACGCAACCTTTCCACCACTTTATGCAAGTCTGTGAAAGACCAAGAAAGCGCGGCAAGCATTGGTTTTGGGGTTACAAATACATTTCAGTGAGGAAGCAAGTTCACAAATAAGGAATCTGCAGATAATGAGTATGTACATGTGGATAAAGATTGGAGATAATGGAGAAGAAAATAAAATAGGATTACTATTCTTTCTTCTTCTTTTTTAAAAAAATATTTATTTATTTATTTGACTGCATCAGGTCTTAGTTGTGTCTTGCGGGATCTTCGCTGTTGTGCGTGCGGGATCTAGTTCCCTGACCAGGGATCGAACCCGGGCCCCCTGCGTTGGGAGTGTGGAGTCTTAGCCACTGGACCGACAGGGAAGTCCTGTTTCTCTTCTTTCTCACCATGGTGATCTCCATGAGAGTGGGACAGTGACACAGCTTAATGCTCATATGTGTCTCCTAGGAAAATGCTTTTATTGCATTATGAAAGCCTCAAATCTTTGTGCCCTTGAACAATGCAGAGGTTAGGGGTGCTGACCCTTTGTGCAGTTGAAAATCTGTGTATAATCAGCCCTCTATATATGAAGTTCCTCTGTATCAGCAGTTCTGCATCCATGGATTCAACCAACCCCAGGTTGTACAGTACTGTAGTATTTTTAAAATCTGCATATAAGTGGACCCACGTAGTTCAAACCTGTATTGTTCGAGAATCAACTGTATATATATTTTAACCTTGTAAAGCAGGGGTTTAGACAAAAGCAGAGAGTTGTATTTTTTTAGGCAACAAATATTTATTGAACAGCTATAATATGAAAACAATGACAATAAACATTTTATGTACATGGTTATTTCCCTTTGAAGACCTCATTATACACAGGTGTATAGAGAGAGGAAAAATAGTTGTGACCAATTATTTTGGAATTAAGATGTGTGTTTAAAGGGAAAGAAAAGCATGAGTAATCCTGAAATGAGCAGTTAGGGGAAATGTGACTACAGTTCATCCCTATAAGAAGCAGAGAGTTTAAAGCAGTTCATGAAATGAGGTAGTTGAAGAGTATCAAAGAAAATATCAAAGAATAACCGTATACAAAACCCTGAACTTTTATGGAAAATCAACTGAATTTTCCATTAAAATATATGTTAATTATTAAGAAATAGTTGATATCTTACTAAATCATATTCCAAGTGTTCTGCTTGAGTCAAGGATACATTTTTTTTTTCAGAAAATAGATATAAGATTGGATAAAACGAGCAGATTTAGATTTGCACATGTCACTGGTACCATCTGAAAATTTTTTAAATGACAAGAGATCTACAAAAAAAAAAAAAAGCCATTAAGAGGGGTGATAAAAAAGAAAGTGTACCATGAGTAACTCGGAAATGCTGAGAAATTTTAAAAAGATAGAAACCAGATACAATAAGATTGATGAAGAAATATTTAGAGGGACTAGAATCCAAACACGCCCAAGACAGAACTTCTGCATGAGCTCTGGACGTTCTCCCAAGTGGAGTAGCCAAGTCTGCAGAGAGAGTAAGGTCAGTCATTGAGAGCTCCTGGACCATCAGAGAAGCCTTCTCCTTCCTGGCTTGTTCTGAGCGGTGGCCTCAGCAGCCTTTGCCTCAGATCCATTTATGGGCAAGCGCCCTGGAACCAGAGAGACGGGGAGTGGTCCAGGCGGTGACTCCAGAGAGGAGACAGGAATCGCCATACAAAGAAGAGAAGCCATTGGCACACCCTGCTGTCCCTCGCACGCCCACGTGCAGCTGAGCACGAATCATCTCTCTCCTTGTGTGAGCTTTGGTCGATTGTGTCTTTCATGGAATTGGTCCATTTCATCGAAGCTATTAAAATTGTGAGAATACAGTCGTTCATAATAGTCTTTTATTATTTTGTTAATGTCCATGGGATCTGCAGTGGTGGCCCCTCTTTCATGTCTGATATTGAATTTCAGCCTTGCAATTTTTTTTTTAACATCTTTATTGGAGTATAATTGCTTTACAATGTTGTGTTAGTTTCTGCTGTATAACAAAGTGAAGCTATATGTATACATATATCCCCATATTCCCTCCCTCTTGCGTCTCCCTCCCACCCTCCCTATCTCACCCCTCTAGGTGGTCACAAAGCATGGAGCTGACCTCCCTGTGCGATGCAGCCGCTTTCCACTAGCTATCTATTTTACGTTTGGTAGTGTCAATATGTCAATGCTACTCTCACTTCGTCCCAGCTTATCCTTCCCCCTCCCCGTGTCCTCAAGTCTATTCTCTACATCTGCATCTTTATTCCTGTCCTGCCCCTAGGTTCATTGGAACCCTTTTTTTTGTTTTAGATTCCATATATATATGTTAGCACATGGCATTTGTTCTTCTCTTTCTGACTTACTGCACTCTGTATGACAGACTTTAGGCCCATCCACCTCACTACAAATAACTCAATTTCATTTCTTTTTATGGCTGAGTAATATTCCATTGTATATATGTGCCACATCTTCTTTACCCATTCATCTGTCGATGGGCACTTAGGTTGCTTCCATGTCCTGGCTATTGTAAATAGTGCTGCAGTGAACATTGTGGTACATGACTCTTTTTGAATTGTGGTTTTCTCAGGGTATATGCCCAGTAGTGGGATTGCTGGGTCATATGGTAGTTCTATTATTAGTTTTTTAAGGAACCTCCATACTGTTCTCCGTAGTGGCTGTATCAATTTACATTCCCACCAACACTGCAAGAGGGTTCCCTTTTCTCCACACCCTCTCCAGCATTTATTGTTTGTAGATTTTTTGATGGTGGCCATTCTGACCATTGTGAGGTGATACCTCGTTGTGGTTTTGATTTGCATATTTCTGATGATGAGTGATGTTGAGCATCCTTTCATGTGTTTCTTGGCAATCTGTATATCTTCTTTGGAGAAATGTCTATTTAGGTCTTCTGCCCATTTTTGGATTGGGTTGTTTGTTTTTTTGATATTGAGCTGCATGAGCTGCTTGTAAATTTTGGAGATTAATCCTTTGTCAGTTGCTTCATTTGCAAATATTTTCTCCCATTCTGAGGGTTGTCATCTTGTTTATGGTTTCCTTTGTTGTGCAAAAGCTTTTAAGCTTCATTAGGTCCCATTTGTTTATTTTTGTTTTTATTTCCATTTCTCTAGGAGATGGGTCAAAAAGGATCTTGCTGTGATTTATGTCATAGAGCGTTCTGCCTATGTTTTCCTCTTAGAGTTTTATAGTGTCTGGCCTTACATCTAGGTCTTTAATCCATTTTGAGTTTATTTTTGTGTATGGTGTTAGGACGTGTTCTAATTGCATTCTCTTACATGTAGGTGTCCAGTTTTCCCAGCACCACTTATTGAAGAGGCTGTCTTTTCTCCATTGTATACTCTTGCCTCCTTTATCAAAGATAAGGTGACCATAGGTGCGTGGGTTTATCTCTGGGCTTTCTATCCTGTTCCATTGATCTACATTTCTGTTTTGGCTTGCAATTCTTTAAACTGTAATCCACTGTTCTTATACAGAAGCTCTACTGATGTGGTGGAGGGCACTGGGGGAAGGGAAGCATTCTACAATCTTACGATTAGGTCTCAGTCTTTTCATGAGCCTGTGTCCCAGTGCCTGTGACCATCACAAATGTTTCACAGCTTTCTTCTTCCCCTTTAGATGAGAGAGGAAGCTTCCAGGGGAGCTGGAGTTAGGTGTGTCCCTCCCCCTAGTGCGGAGGCTAAAAAGTGCTAGAGTTGGCTATTTCCCTTCCCCTGTTTCAAAGAATAGAGCAGGCTAGGATTGGGTATTTCCCTTTCCCCAGGTAGTTAGCTCTGGCAAAAAAGCTTCCTTTGAAGGGAGGCCTTGTTAAGAACAAACTGTTCTAGCGTATTTCAAAATGGCTACTTTCCTCTCCCCCTGCCAAAAGCAAATGAGGATTTTTCTAAGATCTTCACAGTGAGAACTTGGTGGGGCTCACAAAAGCATGGGGCCCCTTCTAAGACTGGGCCCTTGGAGCTTTGAACGCTCAAGTTTGTCCACACTGAGTCTCCTGCAATTATCAATTAGAGTTTAAGTGTTCCTGCCGGTACTGGCTCCTGGGCAGGCTCCTGGGTTTCTGCTCCTGGTAAGCTGCGATTCTCAGCATACCCTTCTCTCTCCAGATTTCAGGGTCGTCGTTGCCCTGTGACCATGCTTCTTTGAGAGATCTTAGAAGAGTCATCGATTTTCAGTTTGTTCAGCTTTTCCCTTGTTGCAAAAATTGGAGTGATGAACACTTGTTATAAAGATGTTTCAAGACAGCAACTTGTAAGCTGCACTGGGAACAGTGTTCCATTAGTAAATGAAACTTATACCCGTTCTTCAGTTCCTGTAGTGCTTAAGAACACTTGTTATGAAGATGTTTCTAAGAATGCTACTTGCAAGCTGCTTTGAAGACCATGTTTCATCGGTGAATTAAAGTTATACCCATTCTGTAAAGCATGTTGAAAAGTGTTTAAGAACTCTTGTTATAAAGATGTTTCTAAGAATGCTACTTGAAGTTGCATTGAGGAAAATAAAAGAAAGAAAAGAAAAAAATTGGACTGATGCCTTCCAAGCTCTCTACTTGCAGGACTGGACACTACCTGAAAGTGCAGGAAACAGCAAAATGAGCAAGCACTCAAAAGTCACCAAATATATGAAGAAAACAAGGACACAAAAGGGAGGCACAAATAATGAAATTTTAAAAATAACACAAAAACCTGAGTTATTAGGACAATCGAGGAAGATTTAAAGAGATATAATTAATAGTCTCAGAGAGACTCAGAACGGTTTCACATCAAAAAACAAGAACATATTATGTTTTTTTAAATCTTAGAAAAAATATATAAGCATGGATTTAAAAAAATAACCTTAGCACATGATGTGAATTGCCAAATAACAGATACAAAGAGCAAAGTAGTGAACTGGAAAATGCAAGTAGAGATTCTCTCTGAATGCTGGGCAAAACTACCAAAATATAAGCAAATCATAATGGAAAAATTTGGAGACCTGGAGGATAGATGTTGAATGTGAGTTAAGAAAACACAGAGAATTGAAGGGAGGAAATAATTTTTCCCCTCTACGCTCATTGCCTAAGAGGCAAACAGCTATCGATTTTTTAAAATAAAAATTGTATATGTTTAAGGTGTACAGCATGATGACTTGATGTGCATATACATAGTGAAATGATTAGTACAGTCAAGCTAATTAACATGTCTTCACCTAGTTACTGTTATTTATGTGTGAGGAGAGAGCCTGTAATCTATCTTCTCAGCAAATTTCCAGTATTCAATACGGTATTACTAACCAGAGTCAACCATGCTGTACACTGGATCTCCACACTTATTCATCCTATGTAATTGCAACTCTGTACCCTTTGATCAACATTTCCCCATTACTTCCATGGAGAGAAAATAATTTTTAGGAGAGAGAGACCTAAATTAGCATCAAACAGTCTGAAATGTCCTCCATGTTAAGGAAATCAATAACTCTTCTAAGATCCCTCCATCCACCCCCATTTCTCTGCTTTCTTTATAAGATCTCCTCGAAAAACTTGTGCATAGCCACTGACCCAAGTGTCTCACTCCAGCCCTCTCTTTAACACTTTCTATTTTGCTTGTTCTTTTTTCCTGAGCTCTAGATGTTGCAGGCTTCAGCTCTGGGACTTCTTTTTGTATTCACAGTCACCCTTTCAATGGTATGATTCATTCTGATGGCTTTAAACACCACCTGTATGCTGATGACTCCCCAACTTATATCTCCAGGCTGAACCTTTCTCTTGAAACAAAGCTTCATACATCCAACAGCTTATATGACACCTCTACCTAGAGATGAAATAACACATCTGAAATCTGCCTTTGAATCATCTCCTACCCCACACTCCCCTCCAGCTGCCCCCCATCTCAGTTAAGTATTGATTGCTATACACAGAATTAATTTTTCTTTCTAAGACTGGCTTATATATTGACTGCCTGTCTCAGTTGGAGCTACATTCTTCTTTGTTTATAAAAAAGCGCGCGAGAGAAAGCTTTTGTTTTAGAACCTCAGGATTCTAACCAAGGTTAGGCTTAGCGGATTTCTTTAAGACATATACCCACACATGGATCAATGAAGGGTCCGCAAGAATGAGCTGTGATCGTTGGCTTAAGCCAACCTAGGACCCTGAAGCTGTGTGAAGATTCATCTTCCTTCAAAGTGCATGGAGTAGGAGGGACAGAGATGAACCTGCAAAGGAAAATCTAGGTGTTGAGAAGAAGAGAGGTAGAATGGGTGCTGGTAGGCCCTTAATGGGGTAAATCACCCCTACAGAAGGATGGCAGTCAGAAGGGCACCAGACCTCACTGATAACTGTGTGATGGGAGAAATCAATTCAGAGGTCTGAGGAAAAAGACTTTGAACCTAGAATTCTATAACCAGCTAAACTGGTCAAATGTATGGCTGAAAGAATGATGATATTGCAAGTGGAAAGAATAAAGCTTATTGACCACCAATTCTCTCTGAAAAGTTATTGGAAAACATACTCTAATCAAATGAATGTTTTCAAGAAAGAAGGAAGCTGTGAGATACAAGAAATAGTAATAAACAGCCAAAGTTAAGTTAACATAAGTATCAATCATTAGGTAAAAAAAATTAACCACAGGCGATATTAAAATCGCAGATAACATCATAGAAGAAGTAGCAAAAGAAGAGAGGGATGAGGTAAGTTAAATCATGCTACAATGTTTTTCTTTTCATAATAATAGGCAGGATGCAGATGATGATTTATTTAGCTATTGAAAAGATATTACATCTAAATATGTGTGCTTAAAAGGTAAGAGTATTAGAAATAGAAAATATATCTTCCAAACTATTTGTGTGTGGGGGGGAAGTTTTTCATAATTAAATGAAGAACTTTTAAAAGAAAGGAAAGGAACAAAAAATAGATAATAGATAAGAAAATAGAAAAGATAAAATGAGAGGAATAAGTTAAAGCATATCAATGAAACTATATATGAAGAAATTAAAATTTCTTATGAAAATTGGCTTAAAAATCAAACAAAGTCCAGGCATACCCTATTTATCAGAGATATTTCAAAACACTGGCTTCAATGGTATAGTCCTACATCTGTGATGAACTCCCCTTTTCTGTGTAAATTGGCTCTAATATGTTTATGTTGCTTTGAAACAGAATTCCTAATAAGTAGAATGAAGGCATGGCTCCTTTCCCCAACTCCATTGCAAGGCCTTAACCGTAAGAAATATGGCACTTTATTTCATTCATTCATTCATTCATTCATTCAACTAATATTTAATAAGCACCTACTATGTACCAAACACTGGTGTAGGAGCCTAGAACACAATAGTGAACATGATATTGAAAATGCTTATATCAGGATGTGCTACAGTAGACAGGATGGTCAGGGAAGGGCTCTCTGAAAAGAAGATATTTAAATAGAAACCTGACAGAGGTTAGGGAGTAGACATAGATGCTGAAGGCAAAAGAATGATAAAGGCAAAGTTTCTGAGATGGGAACGTGTTTGGCATTTGAAGAACAGAAGCCAGAGTGTCTGGGAGTGAGCCCAGAGTGTCTGGGAGTGAGCCCAGAGTGGGTGGGAGTGAGCCCGTGCTCACTCTGGAGTAAGCAAGGAAAAGTGAAGTGGGAGTGGTGTTGGTAAGGGAACCAGGTGCCATGTCCCACAGGGCCTTGGATTTGGATTGTAGGGTGATGGGAAGCCCTGGAGGGCTTAGAGTAGGAGAGAGCCTTGTCTGATAGATGCTTTTAAGTGATCATTCTACTTGGGGTGTAGAGAATTAACTGGGGTGGGAGTGGGCAGAGGGCAAGCGAGATGGGGAAAAAAGAGACCAGACGGGCTGCTCTTGCAGGATCCAGGCAAGACATGAAAGGTGCTCTCACTAGGACGATTGTGAAGGAAGTGAGAAGTGGGCAGACTCAGGATGGATTCCAAAGACCGAGCTCACAGGATCCGCCATAGATGTGATATTTGAGAGAAAACGAGGATTTGAGAATGACTCCAAGAGTTTTGGCTTAAGTAACTGGCAGAATGCAATTGCCATTTCCTGAGATAGGAGAGACTTGGAGAGAAGCAGTTGGGTAAGAAAAACAAAGAATTATATTTTTCACATGCTAATATTAAATTAGATATCAAAGTGAGATGTCAAAGAGGCTGTTGGATACTCATATTGGAGCTCAGAGGAGAGCAGATTCATGAATGCTCACTTTCTTGTTATTCTTTATATCTCTTTACCTGGCACAATATTATAGACAATCTTTTGTCCCTACTCAACTTCTTTCAAAATAATTTTAAAAATAAAAACGAGTGAATGGTAAGCACACATGGTGTTGTAATATCATAATCTTTAATTTGACGGTAGGATCACAAGTATTTGTCTTACGAGGTTTCATAAATTACACATACGTTGCATTTGTTCTTTTTTGGGTATGAAATATATCATAAGAAAAATGAAAAAAAGGACTGGGAAGTAAAGATATATAATCTCAAGTTCAGAGAACTCTTAAACTTGAATCTAAGAGACTGCAGGGAACTTGGGCAGCAGTTGAACTTGGATGTGGGATCAACTGGTCCATCGTGGGACGTGGGATCAACCTCATGCTGATGGGGTCTGGTATCAGCATGCTCGCATGTAGATGGAACGGCCAGGGGAGAAAGTATGATGCTGTAAAGGAGGCAGGGATGGAACCCACTGCACACTGTTGCAACCGGCCTTGGTGCTGAGCAGAGGCCATTCTCCTCCATCTCAGGAGGGAAGTGTGAGTGGATGGCACCCATGGGGCACATTGAGCAGGTTGGCATTTCCTCCTCAGCACCAGGATAGATCTGCACACATCTTAGGTGGTCCTCAGTTGGGGCTGCACGTTAGAAGAACCTGGAAGCTTAAAAAAAAATACCTAATGCCTAGACCTCACCTCGCATCAGTCAAATCACAACCCCTAGGAACGAGGGCTTTGCATCAGTATTGTTCAGAAGCTTCCCAGGAAATTGGCATGTGGATCCAGCGTTGAGGAAAAGAATTCTAGCCCCTGAAAATGCACTGAGTGAAGAAAACAAGAAAGAAAACTTCTGTAGCTGATGAGCCTTTCATATTTGAAGTAGCAAAGCATTCAATAACCTGGACACAGAAATGCTGTTTGAAAAAATGTCTCGGGCTCCAGCTAAGCTCTGCCCTGGGCTGCCTGTAAATTCTCTCCTCTCTGTCCAGCCTCTACCCCCAAATCTGCTCTCATAAAACTTCATTAGCATTCCCAGAGCACTTTCTTTTGGCAGAATATTTCACCACTTGGAAAGGAAGCACATCCTATTTTACCCACAAGAGGAAAATAAAGCTCGTGGAAAGAGGAGCAAATAAGGCTTCATGCGCAGAATTTGATGGTCAGCGTCAGCACTTGCTTGATTGCCTGAGTTTTTCTCTGACCTTTGAGGCCCACCCTTCTCTTTTCTCTGCAATATCCCTTAGACTCCTGTAACATTTACAACTGGGGCGAGGGAGCCTTGGGAATGTCCACAGTGATGGCTTGTGATTTTTTTTAATTTTATTTTTATTTTTATTTTTAAATTTCTAAAAATAAATTTATTTATTTATTTTTGGTCGCGTTGGGTCTTCTTTGCTGCGCGCAGGCTTTCTCTAGTTGCGGCGAGCAGAGGCTTCTTATTGCAGTGGCTTCTCTTGTTATGGAGTACAGGCTCTAGGCGTGTGGGCTCAGTAGTTGTGGTGCACGGGCTTCGTTGCTCCGCGGTATGTGGGATCTTCCTGGACCAGGGCTCAAACCCGCGCCCCCTGCATTGGCAGGCGGATTCCTAACCACTGCACCGCCAGGGAAGTACCTTATTTTTTTTAATTTAAGCCCCAAACACGCTATGCAAGCATATCTAAGCTGGCACGGGGGCCCGAAGTGTAGCTTCTTGGGTTGAGGCAGAGGGAGGAGCTGGACCCCACCTCCCTCTCTCCAGGGGGCCCTAGAGAGCAAGGTGTGCAGATCTAAACAGTACAACCCCTTATTTGTAGATGAAGAAATGGGGCTGGGAGAGCTGACGCGTCTTGTCCAAGGACAGCCAACCAGTGAATGACCACAGTCAGCAGAGGCTCCTTCTACATCCCCAAACTGCCTTCCTCGTACCTGGAGACACAGTGCACTGCTAGAATAAATCGGTTTAAAAGCTATGATGGGGGCTTCCCTGGTGGCGCAGTGGTTAAGAATCCGCCTGACAATGCAGGCGACACGGGTTCAAGCCCTGGCCCGGGAAGATCCCACATGCCGGGGAGCAACTAAGTCCGTACGCCACAACTACTGAGCCTGTGCTCTAGAGCCCTCGAGCCACAACTACTGAGCCCGCGTGCCACAACTACTGAAGCCCGCGTGCCTAGAGCCCGTGCTCCGTAACAAGAGAAGCCACCGCAATGAGAAGCCAGCGCACTGCAACGAAGAGTAGCCCCCGCTCGCCACAACTAGAGAAAGCCCGCGGCAGCAACGAAGACCCAACGCAGCCAAAAATAAATAAAAAATAAAATAACTCATTAAAATCTATTAAAAAAAAAAAATAGGTGTGGCATGGGCCCCACCCCATCAGAATGAGCTTCTTCTGAGGTTCTGAGCCCATGTGTGCCAACTGTGCGTCAGCCCAGATAAACATACCAATAGACACCTAGAAGTGTATGGTGAGGACATTCTGTGCTCATCCCTGAGTGGGTCTAGCTGGGGAGGGAATGAGAGCTGAACAGGTAATACAGAAGGAAGTGGAGGACTTGCATGGAGTAAGGGATATACTCAACTCCATTCTGTAAGGTCAGGTCATGAAAAGGAGAAGGTGAACTCTGAGAGGGAACCACAAGGTGACATTGTTGAGTGACACACCCACTATACAGCCTTACAACCGCATTGCTAAACCAAGAGTAGAGTGGTCAACCAAAGGAACTGTGTTCCTTTTCTGGTGTAGGGGCTGAATGTCTCTATAACTTCACCTCTCTATTCCTCGCTTGTTCCTCAACACAAAAATTCATTCATTCATGTCACTCAACCAATATTTATTGGGCAGTTACCACGTGCCAGGAGCTGTTCTAGATACCGGAGATACGGTGGTGACAAAAAGACACAGCCCCTGCTGTTGTCATGGAGATGATGGTCTAATTGTCTTGCAACAGCTTTGAAGGGACTACCAGGGGCGTCCCCTGTTGCAGGCGCTACAGGGGCCCTTCACCCTGTAGTTAGGACCGCCTGACGGTCTCCTCTCCTTGTTCCTAATGAACTCAAATTCCCCAACTCAAGAACAGGCTATGTACACCTGCCCCTCCTAATCGGTCAGTCTCCTCATCAGCCTGGATTCCTTTTCCATGGAGAATGTGCTGCTCTCACATTTCCGAGGGATCCAATTGCTTTTGGGCTTTAGTGGTCCACGAACCTGCTCAGCAGCTCCCCTACCCTGAGGTTTCCATAGTGGCCACTTCACTTCCTGAGACAAGGTAATCATGGACTCCTGGTCCTCAAGGGACCTCTTCACTCCCAGGCTCTAGTGGCCCCTGGAAACCATATCGCCAAGCTTAGCCAGGAGAGCCTGCAGACGTAGTTAATGAGATCTCCCCTGCCCATAGCTGACCTTCCCAGCGACCTCCCCTTGCCACCAATGGGATGTGTGTGATGAAAGCATCTCGAGGTGGTCTAGTCAGTCTTCTGCCAGGCTCTGGGGGCACAGTGGTTTCTGCCCCCCCTTCAGCAACCCCTCTGTCATAGTGTGACTTGAGCTATCACTTGGTGCCATCTGGAACTCACAGGCAGAAGGGCCATAGTCATCCCCCTCCCTCATCCTCACAGCATCTACAGACAGGTATGTTTAGACAGATCACGGCTGATGTGCTATGGGACTGTGTTCCAATAGAGACACCCCAGCCCTCGTTGATCTCCTTTTTATCAGGTAGAAGCGAGAGTAACCTTGCACAAGAGAATAAACATCTGAGCTTAGCTACCAGCTATTTAGGTGAGGACTGGAAAACGCCTGCTGCTCTGCACTTCAAGACCTTGGGATCCCTGGTTCCCTAAGGAGATGAGTTCATGTGTAGTCCCTCCAGCTGGGGGAATGTGTAGCCTCTGGTCCCAGCTGGCTTGTTGCCAGGCAATGAAGAGCTAGCTCACATAGCCATTCACAGTTCCGCTGGACTCCACTGAGGGACAAGCAATAAACAAAATAGAAAAAAAGGCATATAGTGGGCTAGAAGGTGATAAGCACTATGGAGGAATGTACATCTTGGGAGACCATTTAGGTTGTGCCAGAATCTCGGGGGAGAGTGTGGAGCTGGATTCCGTTTCATCACTCCTCTGAAATTGTTCTTGCCATGGTAACCAACAATCTCTTCTGATGAAGGTCACCAGAGTGATGACCTTCACTCTGTAGCCCTTTCATATTTGCTCTCTTGACAGCATTCAAGTCTGTGGAATACTCTATTCTTTATATTCCCATAGCTGTCTCAAATTCATGGCTTTTTCCTCACTCTTTCTGTCCCTAGAGTACACTTTCTATTATTATTTGTCATCACCATCCAATTAGACTCCCAAACCAGAAACCTGGGAGTCATGCTGGACACGCCAGATGCAGGGCTAGGCTCTGGGTACATACTTGTCAGTAGAGACCTGGTCCCTTGCATCAAAGAGCTAACAAAGTGTCGAGTTGTTGATGAGCATTATGGGACCTCCAGTAGGAGGAGCTATAAAAATGAATGTTTTCATGAACATTGAAAATATTTTCTATGATGCTGCATTTTACACTGCAATTTAGTCAATTACCACTTATTGAGGGACTTTACACATGTCACTGATACATATATATATTCAAAATATACATGTTGCGATTTTTTTTGGTTATACATTTCGTAATAGTGGTTGTCAATGGGGAAGTGTGGGGGGTCAGAATTACATCATGAGCTTTGTTCAGTACTACACACTTACACATGTGTGCATACACATGTGTTTATACAAAACCATATTGAAGACTACAAATTTGGGGAAAATTCAGAAGTATCTGGGAAGCCTATCGCACATTTACTATTTCCTTATTTACGATTGATCACGTTTCTAACTCTAAAACTGCCTCTGTTTTATGATCCAAAGCCTTATCAAGCAATCATGAAATAAAGAGCATTCTAACTGTGAGGAGGTTTTTCCATTTATTTAGGTCTTACTAATTTCTTTCAAGAATGGTTTATAGTTTTCAGTGTACAAGTCTTGTGTTCTGGTTAAATTTACTTCTAAATATTTTATTCTTTTGATGCTATTGTGAATAGAATTGCTTTCTTGATTTCATTTTCAAATTGTTCATTGCTAGTGTATAGTAATGCAACTGATTTTTGTGTGTTGATCTTATATGCTGCAATTTTGCTGAATTCATGCATTAGCTCTGACAGGTTTTTGGTGGATTCTTTAGAATTTTTTATACACTTCAAATTTTTACTTCCTTTTGATTGATTGATCCTTTTATCTTTCTGAATTTTTTACCTCTGGTAGTGCTTCTTTTCTTGAAGGCTACTTTGTTTGATTGTTAATATAGTCATCTCAGATATCTTCTGGTTGGTGCTTGCATAGTATATTTTTTCCATCTTTTACTTTCTATCTGCCTATGTCTTTATATTTAAAGTACATCTCTTGTAGACAGTATTTAGTTGTATCACACATTTTTATCCAACAAATCCAAGGATTTGTATTCAACAAGTTCTTTTTTTAGTTTGAGCATTTATTCCATTTATACTTAATGCAATTATTGATATGTTGGGTTTCGATCTACCACCTTGCTATTTTATTCTATTTCCCCCTTTTTTTGTCATGCTTTTTTTGGAGGGGAAATCAAGTCCCTTCTAACATTCCATTTTATCTCTCTATTAGTATTTAACTAACTCTTTGTATTACTTTTTATTGATTGCTTGATTTATTTATTGCTCTAGTGATTACAGTTTTTACCCTTAACTTATCACAGTTCAACTTGAAATAATATTAAACCTCTATACATATATTGTAAGAACTTATGCAAAGTATTTCTATTTAACCCCTTCTGTTCTTTGTGTTACTCTTGTCAAATATTTTACTTCTATATATCAACATATGTATTCTATAATACATCATTATTATTTTAGCTTCTAATAGTCAATTGTCTTTAAAGAAATTAAGAGGAAAAAAGCCTTTTATATTTATTCACATATTATTTACTGTATAAGGTGATTTTTTTTTCTTTCATAATTGAGATTTTATTGATTGTTTTGAGGATCAGTACATGGACATTTCAATTTGTACACAATTCTTAACATACATACCAAAAACCTAAAAAATCATGTAGTTGTGATTCTTTTCTGAACAGTTATTCCAGTGACTTTCCAGCTTAAAATTTGGGGGCAAATTTTCCTTCACAGGATATCAAGTACCAATATCTTCAAATATTGATATGCTGTTACATCGTAAGTCCCACTAATTCACAATTTAATATCATATACACTACATACTCAAATTGTCAATCGTTCACAGCACATTAACAGTTACTAGAAGAACTGGACTACCACGACCAAAGATGTTACAGAGTGCACAAAATTCTGCCCAGGAGAGCCAAGATCAAGGGGTGAGTGGTTTGCTTTAGGAAACAATTCTACCCAAAACAACGTGGGAAGAGAAGTAATTTAAAGTGTTTAAGACATTAAATGCACAACTGACTCCAAACTGCCATTTAGTATGCTTTGTATTATAGGATATAAAAGCTACCGCCCATCTATGGAATGTTAAGCTGACACCCAAGACAATCAAAGCCTCCCATATTCAATATCCCACTATTTTCTGGTTGTACCAAAAAATAAACAACCAGCAAATGGTTTCACCTCTTTAAAAAAAGCATTTACACTTAAAAAATGGGATGAGGTGGGATTCCTTCCTTTTTAAAAATGTTTCTAGAGCTACTAAAAAACTTGCATTTACAAAATAGTTGATAAAAATATTCCCCTGGATTGTACAAGAAGGGAAACAGGGACCACTGATAGGACCGGGTGTGTGATATTCATCAGACTTGGCTTCTTTCTCTCCTGCTTCATCAGAAGCTGGGCTCTCTTCGTTTTTAGTTTTTCCGTTTTCTGCAGGTAAGTCTTCTTTAGTCTCCTGGTTAGCCACTTCAGCCTGTTTTCCCTTTGCTCCTCTTTTCCCTTTTGTTTGCACCTTTTTTGTCGGAAGATTTATCCTTTCCTGCCGCCTTTTTTGGCTTCGTTTCCACTTGTGCAGGAGCCGGGTTAGCTGACAACCTCGCCGATCTCCTCTCGGGCTTCTCCTTCGGAGCTGACCTTCCTCCTGGGCATCGCGGCGGCGGGGCGGGCGCGTGCCGGGGGCCCGGGAGCCGCGCCGAGAGCCCGCGAAGCTGGGCTGCCCGGCCCCTGCCGTTCCTCCCGCCGCCCGAGCTGCTGGGAGCCGCGCTCTACGGTGATTTCATTCTTGTTTTAGATCTGGTTTTTTTTGATCTGAATTCCCATGAGACGTCATTTCCTTTTAGCATGAAGGAGTACTTCCTTTAGCATTTGCTTCGGGGTGGATTTGGTGGGAAAGAATTATCTCAGCTTTTGTTTACTGAGAATTTTACTGAGAAATTTCATTTCACCTTAGTTTTTGCAAAATATTTTCACTGGATATAGATTTCTAGGTGGACTGCGTTTTACTTGGAGCACTCTAAAGATGTTTTTCATTCTCTAGTTTTCTCTCCCCTTATGCTTCTGATGAGAATGTGGCTGTGATTTTTATCTTTGATCCGCTGCATGCAATGTGCCATTTTTCTCTGGATCCTCTTGCTACTTTTCACATTTCTTCTCTTCATTTCTATCTGCATAAATTTGGCCCAATGTCAGCCATTTGTATACTCACATATATTTTTGAATCTGTAAATTACATGTGTTTTAGTGTCATGGAAAAAAAAATTTGCAGGATTTTTTTCCTCCTTGTTGCTTTTGAATAGTTTACAAGAGGAGAAGGGGAAAGACACTGACTTAGACAACCATTGCATCATTAATTTTCTCTAGTTGAAGACATCTGAAAATATTATTTATAATTCCTTTTTTTTTTTTTCCGAATTGCTATTTTGTTTTAGGATAGGGCAAGTCATTTACCTGACTTGTGCCTCAATATCTTCCTAATGGTATGATAATGATTATCACCTAAATAAAGTTTAGTGGAGATGAATGTCTGAAATATGTAAAGTGTTTTTGTATATGTGAATAAAACTTTTACATAGAATTGAAAGATATTTTAGCAATTTTGGTCTGCCTATAGATGTAATTACTCATTCTATATTCTGGCCTAAACACAGCAAGTGGGGAAAATGTGAGGAACCATATGTGACAAATACCGCCCATTATGATTCTCACCTCTTCAGACCTCAGGCAGGGAGATGCTGTACAGTCTGTACCAGGCTAGTTCTAAATCCCTTCTCCACACATCCGTCTCCTTTAAAGGTAAAACACAAATGCACTAGTCAGCTATCATTCTTAAAATGGGGCCCTTACTGAATAGACCTCTCATGGCAACATACCTCCTGCAAAGATATAGAAATGAATAAAGCTTTACAAGGCTATGTTTTGCTAAAATATTTTCTACTGCGTGTTTTTCCTGTCATACCTGTAATTGCTGCCCGTAGGAGAAAGAAATATTATGAGCAGCATGGAGAAATTCTGCCCTGCAATAGCAATGGTCATGAATGTTTTTGTAAAGATTGAATCAGGCTTTCAGAGTTACAATACACACGGGTACAGCCAGAATAGTTCAGAAAGAATTATTAATTAAGAATAATTTCTCATGCTTCTGTACAGTATGACTATACTCCTGGTGGGCTGTCAATTCTTCAAAACTTTTTATGTTGATACAATTTTAGCATTTTTTTCACAAGACTTTAATAAATTTATTAAAGATTTTTTTCTGATATTTTTACATTGTACTGTACCTGTTGAGATTATCATATGGTTGTTTTCCTGGACCAATTGAAGTGATGATTTAATAGACTGCCTAATATTAAACTACACTTGAATTCTTTTAATGTACCATTGAATTTTATTTCTTAGCATTTTATTTATGATCACCCTATCTATATTCATAGTAAAATTTATCTCTAGAAGAATTTTCCAAACTGTTTCATAAACAGTTTCACAATGGGTTCCTGAAATCAAATTAAGCTTGGGGAATTCTGTGTGCTGAACCAACCATGGAGATTCAATAGTATACATAAAATATTAAGCACAGTGAAGTGCAATCCCACAAAGACCAGCAGGGAAAGAAAAATTTGCTCAACTTTTCCCCCAATCTTTCATAGATTTTTCTCCGCTTAAATTTTCAGCTTTATCTTGAGCCAATTTTGCTAATTCATATTTTTAAGAATATATTCATTTCCTTGAAAGCTTTTATCTTATTAGAATAAATAATATATCCTTAAACATTTTTAATGATCATTCTCACAGTTACGGCTTCTCTGTTATTCTTATTTATTTATATATTTATTTATTTATTTATTTTATTTTTGGCTGTGTTGGATCTTCGTTGCTGTGTGCAGGCTTTCTCTAGTTGAGATGAGCGGGGGCTACTCTTTGTTGCGGTGCGTGGGCTTCTCATTGTCGTGGCTTCTCTTATTGTGGAGCACGGGCTCTAGGCACGCAGGCTTCAGTAGTTGTGGCACGTGGGCTCAGTAGTTGTGGCGCACAGGCTTAGTTGCTCCACGGCATGTGGGATCTTCCCGGGCCAGGGCTCGAACCCTTGTCCCTTGCATTGGCAGGCAGATTCCCAACCACTGCACCACCAGGGAAGCCCTTCTCTGCTATTCTTAATTCTATTAATTATATTTTTCTTCAGTTAAAATTAAAATTTCCATAACGTTTTCTAAAATATTGATTTTTCACCCAGAATACTAGGTCCTGAATATAGTTTTCAATTTTACTGTTTTTTTTTTAGGCTGCACCCACACTGCCTGCATTGGGAGCACGGAGTCTTAACCACTGGACTGCCAGGGAAGTCCATCAATTTTACTGCTTTTGTTTACAAATGAATTGATTTCTCATCTTATCTTTATTGACAAGTTTTTTCCCTATTATCTTCATGTTAATTATCCTTTTCCAATTATTTTGGATAGTATGGGTGGTTCACTCATTCTGTCATTATCACTCTGTTTGCTTTTTTAAAGAATGAAAGCATTTAAGGCTATAAATTTGTCTATGAGTACAGGCTCTGGCTGCACCAAAATCAATGGTAATAGCTTGAGTATAAATATTAAATTTCACAATTAATAAAAGTGCTCTCTCTCTGTTTTTACAAGCATTTTAGTGTGTTTGTGAGACAGGTTGCACAGGGCTCGCCAGTTAGATGCCATTTTAAAGTGGAAGTTGTCTGCATTCACAATTGATGTTGCCTCTTCTTTGAATGGTTTCCAAAAATGGCAAGGATGCCGTGTTATCATCATTCCTGTGTTTTGGGCTCTCTGAGGGCATCATGGTGGAAGATGCCAACATGAGAGAAACGCACTGCTTCATTCCATCAGGAAATTCAGTCTCATAAAAAATACCCACAACTGGGCTTCCCTGGTGGCGCAGTGGTTGAGAATCTGCCTGCCAACGCAGGGGACATGGGTTCGAGCCCTGGTCCGGGAAGATCCCACATGCCGCGGAGCAACTAGGCCCGTGAGCCACAACTACTGAGCCTGCGCGTCTGGAGCCTGTGCTCCACGACAAGAGAGGCCGCGGTAGTGAGAGGCCCGCGCACCGCGATGAAGAGTGGCCCCCGCTCGCCGCAACTAGAGAAAGCCTTCGCACAGAAATGAAGACCCAACACAGCCAAAAATAAATAAATAAATAAATTAATTAATTATTTAAAAAAATACCCACAACTATATATTTCAGTCATCTATAATATTAAATAGACATGAGCAATAAACTACCAAAGTCTCCAGTTCAATCTCAAAATATATTTCTTTTATTTTTTACATAAAATGAAATAAATGTAGTATTGCTCTTCTTTGCATTTAGGTAGCTGTGATAGTTATTTTATGTCTCAACTTGACTGGACCATGGGGCCCAGATAGTGGTCAGATATTTTTCTGGGTGTTTCTGGGAGGGTATTTTTGGACAAAATTAACATTTAGATTGGGAGACTAAGCAGATTGCCCTCCATAATGGGGGTGGGCCTCATCCAATCAGTTGAAGGTGTTAATAGAAGTAAGACTGACCTCCCTGAGCAAGAAGGAATTCTGCCAGCAGATGGCCTTCAGACTTGAACTGCAGCATCATCTCTTCTTTGGGTCTCCAGCCTGCTCACCCACTCTGCAGATTTTAGACTTGTCACCTCCATAATTGCATGAACCAGTTCCTTAAAATAAATCTCTTATCTATCCATCTACGTATCTATCTTGCTAATCTCCTATTGGTTCTGTTCTTCTGGAGAACTCTGACTAATACAGTAGTGAACAGTTAATCTCTTAGACTTACAGGATTTCAGAGCTGAAAGGAACCTTAGAGATCATCTAGTTCCACAAGTAATCATCAAAGGATTCTAATAAAGCACACCTCAATGCTTGATGCTGTATGAAGCCCTTCATAAATCATCACACAGATCCAGCTCTTGCTGCCAAGTGATTTAAGAAGTAATGCAGGCAGCACTGAAGTACATAAACAACACTGGGAAAATATAAAACCACCACAACATGAGCAACACAAGACTAATTTTATCACTTTCTGCTTTCAAAATATTTAAGTGGCACTCATTTGTTTACAGAAAATATCAAATTCCCTAACATGAAGCTTAAGCCACTAAAGAATTTAACCCCCATATAGCTTATCTAACTCACCCCCTGACCTTTCCCTCTATACATCTGTGTGCAGTGTCCAATGCCCTGGCAGTCCATGGTCTTCCCCAGGTTTTTCCCTTTGTCCCAAACTCCCGTTAATTCTTTATGGCCAAATTCAGAGCCTCCACCCCGCTACGTTGCAGTGCTGTCCTGCCACTCCGAAGCAAAGCATGACTGAGCTACTCTGGTACTTGCCAAACGGTACAGATAGTGTCAAGATGGCATCTCCCCCTTTAGCTTGGGAGCATCTTGAAGTACAGACCACATCTTATTCATCTTCCTACCCCTGTTGCCCAGTGTCAAAGAAAGCTCTGCACATGTTTGTTTAATAAACAGAGAATCTACACATAAACAAACATAAGCCTTTAATCCTTATTGGCTGTTGTTTTAGTAGCAGTGGTTGTGATTGTTGCTTCCTACGTGCCAAGTTTTTGCACAAAACGCCTCTCTCACTGGAGAAGGGCAGACTTGGAGATCAATGAAGGTGGCATCCCTGGCAGTCGATGAAGGCTGGGGTACACTATTTCATGTAAGAATGCACCTCTTTCTAAGGAGAAGGCCCAAAATGAAGACACTTGGGGCAAATCTACAGTGGGTCAAAGTCATCAATTCCTGGTCAGTAGCTACGGGATAAGAAATACTGAAAGGAGCTGGGTTATGTCTTCAGGCGATACAGTGATCTCTGCTTTGGGATATAGCAGACTTTTTAACAAGGTAAAAATGGGTGATGATTATTGATTTTAATTCTAACAATAATACGTGGGAGTTGAGCTATATAGGGTCTTTGCAATAAAAGGTGAAGTGTGGCCTCATGGACAAGACCTGTCACATGATTCCTGCATCACAAAGGATCAGAGGAGACATCCCTTAGCAACGTGATCCCGGACCACAGCCAGTAGAGCAGTCTATGAGGCCACAGGAATACTGAGTGTCTTTAGAAAGGGATCAAGGTGAAGTGATGGGGATTTTGGAGTATCAAATGCTAGCTAACAATGGAATTCTTTTGATGCATTAACAGTTCATTGGGGGTACCATACCCAAGACAAGTAGCAGACCACATGTGTACAGGGAAGGGAATCATGACAGTAAGTGATGGCCCCCAAAAGATGGAGGAGGAAGTGGGCGTCCTGTATGTGGGTTACAGATTGTAATGCACAATCACTGAGGTTATGAGCTCTTGGGAATTCTTGCCAGGCTGTGCAACAGGATGGATAGATCACCCACATATCTGGGTAGGTGCTCAAGATAAGAGAAGCATCATAAACCATCGCAAGGAAGCCAGCTCCTTTAAGTCGCAGGTGCCTTGGCAGAAGGGCTATTCTTTTTTTTGGCCACTCAGTGCCTCTTGTGGGATCTTAGTTCCCTGACCAGGGATCGAACCCAGGCCCTCGGCAGTGAAAGGGCGCAGTCCTAAACACTGGACCGCCAGCTGATTCCCCAGAAGGGCTATTCTTAAACAAATAAAACCACACATGACTATTATTTGCAAGAAAAGGAGATTAAATTCAGATCTTTCACATGGAAGGAATTAGAATAGCTTTGTTTTGAAAAGGAAAGGCTGGTATCACTCCAAATTAGCTACCTAGAGATCATATATTTCCCAGTCAGCTTTCTCTTCTGTTCTCCACCCAAACCCAAAACAAAACAAAAAACTCAAGCCTTTTTTAAATTGAAGTATAGTTAATTTACAATGTTGTGTTAGTTCCAAGCATACAGCAAAGTGATTCAGTTATACATATATATATTTTTTTTTTTTCAGATTCTTTTCCACTATAGATTATTACAAGATATTGAAGATAGTTCCCTGTGCTATACAGTAGGTCCCTGTTGTTTATCTATTTTATATACAGTAGTGTGTATATGTTGATCCCAAACTCAATTTATCTACCCGCCCCCATCCCCTTTGGTAACCATAAGTTTGTTTTCTGTGTCTGTGAGTCTATTTCTGTTTTGTAAGTAAGTTCATTTGTACTATTTTCTGGCTTCCACATGTAAGTGATATCACATGGTATTTGTCTTTCTCTGTCTGACTTAACTTCACTTAGTATGATAATCTCTAGGTCCATCCATGTTGCTACAGATGGCATTATTTCATCTTTTTTATGGCTGAGTAATATTCCACTATGTATATGTACCACACCTTCTTTATCCCTTCCTTTGTTGATGGGCATTTAGGTTGCTTCCACATCTTGGCTATTATAAACAGTGCTGCAATGAACATAGGGGTGCAATTAAATGAGTCTTTAAATCAATTGCTTCACAATTGCTCCTTAATTAGCCATCTGATCAGATTCTCAATCTTTAGCACCAAGAGAATTTTTGTTTTGCTTATTCCAAACCTTGGAATCCCAGAGTTGGGCAGAATAGGGAGAAGATGTAGGCCAGATCAAACTAAGAAATGAAGGGGAAAAACAGCTTCCCCAGATTGCTGTCTTGTTTTCAGGGATTTGGACGGTCAGGCCAACCTCATTGAGATGGAAAGGAAGATGGGGAGCCACATTTAACATGCTCAATGTCTGTGGATAGTTTCAGATGCTTCTGCCTGGCAAGGCGAGTGTAGAGTGCCCTCTTTATGAATAAATTACAGAGCAGTTACCGCCAAGGGAGGGAGTGTTCCCTCTACCATGCTGAGCTCCGCAGGGGCTCAGAAGCCACCCGGCCACAGTGTGGGAGTGGGTCTCAGAGAGCACAGCCTTCCAACCCAACACCATCGGCAATTGCCTGGGTCGGGGAGTCAGTGGGAGGGCTTGATCCCAATACTCACGCTGCAATGCTGCTTTGGTTGCTATCACACAAAGTGATGTAAATTGGCAAATAATCTCTTCTGAGCTTCTGTGCCTTCAGAAATTCCAGTTTTCCCTGCTGCTGGCTTTAGAGCCAAGTTTTCCCTCCGCTTCTTGCAACACTGCTGAGAAACTGAATGGACAAACGGACAGCAGCCAGACCACACGTAAAACAATAAAACTCTGACCCAGAACCTGCAGCAACCTGCCCAGGAAACCAACCCCTGTATCTACAATAACCAGGCTAGGAGGCCAGCTGGCTACCAGGCAGACGTGTTAGGAAGCCAGACTACTGTCTCTAGTCACAGTCGAGGAAGCTAAACAATAACCTCTGTAACAATTGGCCCCAAATGGCCAGGGCTTGATTAATAACAGCTTCCCTAATTTTTGTCCCTGCTTCCAACCAGAGAAATCTAACCAATCAGAAGAAGCCAGATATGCTCCCCTAACCAATCACATTGGACGCTCTAGTTACCCCGCCTCCAGCTTCTCCAGGCCAAGAGCCTCCAGTCACACCTGGAACCTTCCTTTGTTCCACTGTGAAGCTTTCCCTCTCCTCTGTCGGCCCTTCAGCGTCTCCCAGTGATGGTGTCTGACTCCTTCGCTCCAGCAAGCTCTGAATACAAACAGCCTTCACTTTTCCATCCGGTGGGTCTCCATTCATCGCCACCCTGCTGTTCAGACCCAGCAGCTTTAATCTTCAGCCTCCAGCTCTCAGCTCCAGATTTTGCCTTCTTAGCTATTCTCTTGGCATGCTCCTGAGAGTGAACAATAAATAGCTTAATTTGTTTAAAAGGGGGGAGTTAGGGCAAGACGATTGGTTTTGGAAAATTCTTTAGACATATGAGAAGACAAGATAGTATTCTCATCTTTGAAAAACAGTTTTTCTTGTGAGGCATAGCAGCAAGGTATAGGTAGTACAGGTATAGATGTAGATTTTTTTTCTCTATTTGGTATAAAGGATGAGGTGAAGGGGAAAGAATTTTATCCCCTGTTAGGCAATAAGCGAATGAGAAAAGTGGAAAGAAAAGGAAAACCAGTAGCTGACAACTCTAACCACAGGAATAATATTTCTCCTTGAAAATTAGCCACACATCAGCTGACGTGTGTGTGCATTTATAAACTACACACACACACACACACACACACACACACACACACACACACAGATTCTATTTTAACGTCTAGCAATACATCTTTTACTTTTCTTCTCCCTTACCCATAGGCAATCTTATGACCCTTTAATAATTGCATCTAAAATTATTATATGCACCGAAGTGTAAAATTATCAATACTTGAAATATTCTAGATGTTAGAGCGCAGCAAAGGAAACGAAGACAAACGAAAATGATCTAAACCAACACTCTCTTCTTACGCTCTTTATAAAGTAGTAGCTGTATTCACACAGCGCTTACACTAAAATTCCAGAGGGAGCCAGGAGGAAACTTACAAGTAGCTTGTAATTTTGAGTTTCTACATGAGACAACCGTATGGTCTTTCTTACCTAACTCCCCCTATGCTCTGCTCCCACCCAACCCCACCCCCTCCCAGCAATCTTTCACTCATTTCCATCTCTGTTATGTACCTCTTAAACAGTATTCCTTTAAAAAATATTTGTCTTGAAACCTAGAAAATTAAGAATTCAGTGGTTACAGACAAGAGCAAGGAAGTGTCCATATCCCTCTGAGGTGAAACAAACAGGTCCCATGTTTAATTTAGAAGCTCCCTGACACTGGATTGGACCCAATAACGGTTATCAGAAGTCTCTCCACAAACATCTCTTTATTTGTCCCTGTACCGGGTTGCTCTTCTTTCCCTCGTGTGACCCTGTCAGCTCCAGGAGCAGGTCTGAACGCTCAGAAAGCCACGTGTAATCTCAGGTAGTGCATCATTTCCCTTTATGATCGCCCCCTTGCATCTGCTGTATGTCAGTCATTCTGTGAGGTGGGAAGCTTTTACACAGAGTATCCCTGGGGGTGGGGGGGTGCATCTATCCTGGAAACTTGTTTTCTACCTCTTTCTTTAAAAACACGACCTTGCTGTCTTTGAAATACTGATCAAAACGCTCTTCCACGAGGACGTCCCAAACGAATACCCAATGAGCCCTTATTAAAGGGATCCCTCCAGCCTCCCAGCTGCACTGACTGAAATATGCAACTCTCCACTCTTACAATTTCTTCCCTCGACTCTGTTCTCAGCTCCCATGTGGCTTTATCAACTCCGCTTCTCAAGGAACATGGATGTTTCCATCCCTGTGGAAAAGAGAGAGGAAGGCGTTTCCAGAATCCATCTCTCAACCAAAACACTTAATTATGTCCTTCATCGACAGGTACTGTTGCAGCAGGAAGCAAGCTGGGAGCTGCTAAGTGTACCCGTGTTTAGCCAGGTTTCTCTCATTAGTGGGGGAAAGATGGTACTTCCCATCAGCTAAACAGAGCCAGAGAGACTGAGCAGCCCAGGAACGAAAAGCTTGCGAGCGTTTTGTTTTGTTTTTTTAAAGTTAGATTGACATGTCTACTTTTTTTTTGGCTGTGTTGGGTCTTCGTTGCTGCGCACAGGCTTTTCTCTAGTTGCGGCGAGCGGGGGCCACTCTTTGTTGCGGTGCACGGGCTCTAGGCATGCGGGCTTCAGTAGTTGTGGTGCACGGGCTCAGTAGTTGTGGCTCGCGGGCTCTAGAACACAGGCTCAGTAGTTGTGGCGCATGGGCTTAGTTGCTCCACGGCATGTGGGATCTTCCTGGACCAGGGCTCTAACCCGTGTTCCCTGCATTGGCAGGCGGATTCTTAACCATTGCACCACTAGGAAAGCCCCAGCGAGTGTTTTTTATAAACCTTCCACTGGGTCTTCAAAGTACAGCTTAACTCAGTGTAACAGGAACAGAAATGCTGGTTGTTGGTGACTTCTCCCCCATCCCCAACCAGTCTTTCAAAGGAGAACCCATGGTTTCCCTGTTCCCCAACTAAGGTGGGTGAACAGTTTTCCCTGAATAGTGTTAGATGTGGAGATATAGATCTGGAGAAAATGAGAAAGGCTGAATGGTCTGTAAGAGGAAGGTCATCAAGACAGATTCCTGGAGCAAATAATAACAACAACAACAAAAACTTGAAAGGTGTGGAGGGCTGAGAGAGCTTGGCCAAAGTAAAAGGGCAGTGAGAAAACAGTGACGTGACTTGGGAATGTCTGGAGGCAGCAGGCAGCAGGACTTGGGGACAGTCCTTGTGACAAGTGATGCTTTGGGAAAGAGAGATGTCCAAAACAGGTTTTTCATAAGTCTCTCCATGTGTTGTAGGATGTAAACACCCACCTCACCCTCATGCTGTCTACACTTCCCCAGTAAACTTTCAGAAAAGACCTGCATTGTTTTGCAGTGCTTTTGTGGTGTTGGGTTTTGCGTCTTCTGGATGCCGTGCTGTTCAAGGTAGGAGCAAAGGGGCCTGTTTGATGGTTTGGTTTGTTTGGTGGACTGCCAACTGGGAATGGAGGCCAATGTACCCAACCATACCTTGGTTGAAATCCCAGCCTAGAACTGGGTCATCAGAGTGATTTCACCACAACTGCCAAGGTACTGGACCGGTGCTGTGAGGGGCTCAGGGTGTAACAAGCACCATCTGTGATGAACAGAAGTGAAGGAAATTACTCTTGAGTTCAGAATTACTGTTTTGGGGAGAAAGCACCGGGAGTCTATATATATCACATGGAAACCCAACCCTTTGCATGGATCTCCCACTCTCTGATAGGGAAAGCCTAAGAAAGTTTCTCACAAGTTTGCAGGCTGGGAATGAGTATTTGGCTCAAATTCTGGGGAGACACAATTCTGTAGGAAGGGGAGAGATGTCTGACTTCCCTACGGGACAATTGCTGCACTGCCCTGGTGTCATAGGGTCACACGGGTGTAGAACCTACGTGGCTCCATCACGTCACCATAGGAAGAATTTGTAGCTGGGAGTTACTTTAAAAACTTAAACTTCTCCAAAAGCCATATGAATTCTAGAAACTAGCAAAACTAATTTAGATGGATATGGCAATGCCTGTGTTCAGAAAACAAGACCAAATAACACCAGCACCAAAATTGGCATTGGAGACCTGGGAGGGGGCGGGAAGCGCCATATATGTGACTCAGTATGCTGCAAATAGGGACCTAGTAGGTGGTCATAAATGTGTTTCCTAACCCTCATCAGGGCCTCCCCCCACCTGTATCCTGCCCCCCAGTCATCTGGTTTGGATCATATAGGATGCCTCCGATTTGCTTTCAGGTGATGGAAGTGATACGAAAACCTGAACACCACTTAGGACTTGAAACAATCCATATATCCTTGCACTGGGCAGGGTTTTGATGCTGAGAAACGCCTGGTGGCAGTCTGTGCCCATGAGGAGAGAACTCTGTGAAAACCCCATCTTTCTCCTCTAACAGAAGCCTTAGACCCTGGGACCTGGGAAAGACACCCACAGCACCCTGTGGAAAATTCCACGGTGTTTTATTCCCAAGACAGCCATCCAGGGCTGGTATGTGAACTTACATTAGTTCATATTTGTTATATGTGAACATGGTTCGAATATCTTGGATAGGGATGGCATACTCCATACCTTTTTTAAATTATTATTTGTAAACATTTTTTAAATTTTATATTGGAGTATGGTTGATTTACAATGTTGTGTTACTTTCAGGTGTACAGCAAAGTGATTTGGTTATACATATACACATATCTATTCTTTTTTCAGATTCTTTTCCCATATAGGTTTTTACAAAGTGTTGAGTAGAGTTCCCTGTGCTCTACAGTAGGTCCTTGTGGATTACCTATTTTATATACAGTAGTCACACCATACTTTGTGTTATTGAAATTTAGGATTAAAAAAAAATTCACCAGCTTTCCACTTAAGTGGTGGAGTTTACGAGAACAAATGAATAATTTCAAGAGACGGATTGTCTTACCAAGATTTCTTTGGAAAGGGGAATTTGGTTCCCCTCATTTGCTGATGACAAAGCACATGAGCCTGCTGGAAGAGCCAGTCTGCGCTGGGTGGCGCTCTCCCCCCAGCCCCAGCACCCTCACCAAGTGACTGGAAACTTAGGGGAAGAAAACCGCTTCTGCTTGGAAGAGAACGTTGGGGGAGGGGGAGAGGTCTCAAGAGGATTCCCTGGAAGTCCTGTTGGGTGACAGGCAACAGAAATGCTCTTTGCTTCTCATGAAGTATCATGGGTGAGGATCGGTCCTTGGTGATCTTCTCCAGTCTGTTTTGTGTTTTTTTTTCTGGGTGCTTCGCATGGGGAGACTCGCCTCCAGTCTGGACCAGCTCTAAGCTGTTTCCATATGGGTTATGATAATTAAGACTATCAGAGTCATACATTCAAATGTAAACACTCAGTAAGCTTTCTGTCTGTCATGGGGGTTTTTATAGAGACAACACTGGGATTCAGACATGGCAGCAGCCCAGAGAAATCTGTTTATTTTTTGGCATTAGAAGTCTTGTCAAAATGAGGGTTGGATGTGAGTCCCATTGGCAGAGGTGAGACCTGGGGAGGAAACGTACCTCTCTCTGCTTGTCCTAAGCCCCTCCACAGACTCTTTCATGTGCCCCGTGGAGAGAGGGGAGCAGGCAGTCAGGGTCACGGGGACCGAGGTGGGATGCTTCGTGCAGCACGAGGGAAGACTCTCCATTGGGTGCAGCTTCCCACAGTAAGTGTGGCCTTGCCTGGACACTGGGTTTGCCGCTGGTGGCCTCAGAGGACCAGCCCTTGGCTGGAGAGTCAGCACCAACCCCATGAATAGCCCTGCAGCAGTGCAGCCTATAGACGGCTCTCAGGGTCTCTGCCTATGTGGACGTCAGCAAGGGGCCTGAAGGGAGAGATGCATTTAGAGACCTCAATTCCTGCCTCGTGGGACTTTGAGAAGAGGAGGGCTGTCCACGGTGTGTGGGTTAGGCAGGAGGTAGTCAAATGTCAATGAATAATTTATGCATAGGCGGGGATCCCCGAAGAAACCAGGATCACTCAGACTGAGGGGATACTACTTGACCGTTCAAATAAATAATACAACCGCTTCTGCTTCTATAAGGAGGGGACTGTGGATCTGTCATTAGGAGGGCGTTCACTTGGCATTTTGTGGTTGCTGTTGTTATTGGGTTTTGTGGTTATTGTTGCTGTCTGTCGTGATGCTTTTTAGCAGTGATGACAGATTCTCAAGTGAAAGGTCCTCAGTCTCTTACGAATGATGACTTGCCTATTGGACACTTGCTAAGCTTAAGCATGTGACAAGGGACAGAGGCATAGTTTGTAACTGAGGCGTAAAGAGAAGAGAATGGTCAGGTGAGGATAAAATCTGTTACCTAGGTCCTAATAAGAATTTGTACTGTTTGACTCATTAATTAGTGAGTTTCTACTCGTGCCAAGCTGGTAGAGCCGTAGAGATGAACAATGCACCATCTTTGCCTTTGATGGGGGGCAACCTGAACATAAATAATTTCAATGAAATATTAAAAGTGCTAGAACAGAGTTGCATTTGAGAATAGATGTGCAAAAAAAAATTCTTTGCCTTGAGATCTGAGAAGGTTTCACAGAGAAAGTGACAGTTGAACTGCATATTGAAGGGTAGGTGGGGATTTCCTTAAGGAGAATTAAAAAAAGAAAAAGAGGAACACTGGATTACGTACCAACCCTCTTGATAATCCATCTTCTCCCTTGAAGCAGATAATTAAGACTTGGCTTTGAGACTGAAAAGGTTGTATTAGTCAATCAGGAGCGTCTACATGTGCTTCTGGCAGATGCTTTGGGGAAGATGCCAGAAACACTGACAAGGTTCTCATTCAACAATTGTACTGATCATATCTTTTTTTTAACACTTTCTTTTTAATTGAAGTACAGTTGATTTATAATGTTGTGTTAGTTTCAGGTGTACAGCAAAGTGATTCAGTTAAACATATCTATACATTCTTTTTCATGGTTTATTACAGGATATTGAGTATAGTTCCCTGTGCTATACAGTAGGTCCCTGCTGTTTATTTTATATATAGTAGTTTGTATCTGCTAACCCCAGACTCCTAATTTATCCCTCCCCCATCCCCTTTCCCTTCTGGTAACCATAAGTTTGGTTTCTATACAAACCGTAAGTATGCGCCTGTTTCTAAAACATGAACACGTTCTAATGTAAGCTGTACTCCTGCAGAGGTAGGGATATCGGGAAGGGCGCCTTCCACCATCTTTTTTTTTTTTTTTTTTTTTTTAGTTTATTTATTTATTTATTTATTTATGGCTGTGTTGGGTCTTCGTTTCTGTGCGAGGGCTTTCTCTAGTTGTGGCAAGCGGGGGCCACTCTTCATCGCGGTGCGCGGGCCTCTCACTATCGTGGCCTCTCGTTGCGGAGCGCAGGCTCCAGACGCGCAGGCTCAGTAGTTGTGGCTCACGGGCCCAGTTGCTCCGCGGCATGTGGGATCTTCCCAGACCAGCGCTCGAACCCGTGTCCCCTGCGTTAGCAGGCAGACTGTCAACCACTGCGCCACCAGGGAAGCCCCCACCATCTTGATATCACTGTTACAAGGCAAATCAGCCCGTTCTGATATTCTTTTGCCTTATTTACCTAAGAAAGAAGTAAATAGCAATTTTGCATGAAAACTTCCCTCAAACAACCCATCTTACTGTGGAATTTATTATATGCATCCTTACTTCCGCAAAGAACCAAATATATTCTGTAATTCAGAGGAAGGCCTAGTATTCTTAATGTTCTAAGACCCATTTATTAGTAATGAATACATGTGGCTCTCAATTAGGCCATTTATCTATATTATAAAATCTCATCCTTTCAACAACTCTTTAAGACATATATTCTGAATGTGTTCAACCTCATTTGTGATGAAAGAAATGCAAATTGAAACAACAGGGATATATATGTATTTTTTTGCCTATCAATTTGGTAGGAATTTACATATGTATCTGTATATAAATGTATCATGCCTGAGGGACAATAAAGCATGAGGCATGGTTAATAAAGTGAGCGAACACCTTTAAAAAAAAGGACATATATTCTGATCATGTCTTTTGGCTATAAAACAGTTAAGAATAAAACAACAAGGGACTTCCTAGGTGGCGCAGTGGTTAAGACTCTGCGCTCCCAATACAGGGGGTCCGGGTTCAATCCCTGGTCTGGGAACTAGATCCCACATGCATGCCGCAACTAAGAAGACCGCATGCCACAACTAAGGAGCCCATGTGTCGCAACTAAGGAGCTGGTGAGGCACAACTAAGGAGACCTTGAGCCACAACTAAAGAGCCTGCCTGCCGCAACTAAGACCCAACACAACCTAATTAATTAATTAATTTAAAAAAAAATAGCAAGTACGAGGTCCCAAAATCAGATGGTGTAACAGAGCAGGGCCCTAAGGGGCCTTCCCAGGACAGTCTGAGGAATGGGGCAACCATAACTGTCAAAAGTCAAAACATTTCCCATACTGAGCAGGGATCACGTCTGCTCATCCTTGGGTGATCCGCACTCTCTCTTTCTCCGCCCCTGTCACTGTGTGAGAGCACGACTGAGTGCTCTTTGACGTGAGATGTTGATTGGACACTGGGAATTTTAGGGACCTCTGGTTCATGCTTACTGTTTTCCCCACACAGGCAAAGCATAGCACGCTGAGTCTCAGGACTCACAGCCCAAGATTGGACCATCAATCCTGGAAGTCGTACTGCTCTGCCCCAGTGCCCAGATTCCACGTTTCCCGAATCACGTGGAAGATTCCAGAATGAGGACCAGTACTTCTACTGAGCGGCCAACGGAGTCACCGTGAGAGCAGATGTACTAGAGCTGCAGGTGGGTGGTGGGTGCCGGCGAAAGAGGTGAATCTCAAACAGAGCTAAGCAGTTATTACCAACCAAGTGGTCTGTCCCAGATTTCTCCCTTCAACCGGAAAACGAAAAATCTCAGAGAGCATCTTTGTGAGAAAAATGTTCTCTGGAAGAGAAGAAACTCTGGTAGAACATGAACTCTCAAAGGATGTGTGATCCAGGAAACAGGAATCCTGTTACTAAAGTTGTAAACACTTTAGTAAAGTGGCAGGAAGTCCTGTTCCCTCAAAAAATATTCCGCTATGGTGATGGTGTCTGTGGAAATAAGCACGGCTCTATCTGAGCCATGAACTGGAATCCAACGAGCTGGCCCTTTCATAGGTTTTTGGTGATGGCAGTGGACATGAGACCAGGGAGATTCCATTCATCACGGCCACTGCATCATCAATGTGGTCCATGCAGGAGAGATGGGGCATGAGATGGAGCCCGAAGATGGGCTGACTCTCAGATTGGCCAGACTGTGGTCCCTTTTGTCTAAGACCCGGAGCCCATTTACCAACCACTGCTCTGATTCCAAACTTCCGTGAACAAAAATTACCACGGGCTGCTTCAGTAACCGTTTGGCCCATCTGCTACTCTTCCCTCCAGGTGAAGATTATAGTGCTTTTAAGGTAGCAGAGCCTCAGTGCTCAAAATAATAGTTGCTATCCCAACTCATTTCACTGGAACATACCCAAAAGACAGAAACCATTTCAGTTCATCTTACAATTTTTTTCCCCCCTTAGAGAAAGAAGTTCATGAATAAAGATTAAATTCTCTTTTCTCTCAGTCCCCTTAGGAGCTTACAAGAGATAAGACTCAGTCAACACACGATTGTTTGCTGTGAGATACCGTCTTCTCTCTCAGGGAGAGAAAGGTTTGTTTTTCCAATCATTGCCCATAACTAATCAGCACTTTCATAAGTCAAAATACTCTTCTGATACCAGATATGCTGTACAAGTTTTTTCTTTAATTAGCTTTGTTTTCCTTGGCAATCATAAATTGTTTTTCCTATTTTGCAAAAGAAGAATTAAAGGTACTTGGGGGGAAACAGTGATCCCAGGTCAAAGACTGAGGAGAGGTTAAGACAAGTTCATGATCAACAGAGGTAAAAGGGTTCAAATAGGCACCGCTTGGTGGTCAGCGCTTGTGTGGGACTCTCTCGCCTCTAGCGACTAATGATTAAATTAAATCGAGTCTGAGCAAGATAGAAAAGGCCAGTTAGAAGTTGTGAGATTTTGAGTTGCTGACCATTTTCAACTGAAGTTTTCTTCCATACATCTATAATATCCGGAGTTTTCACCTCATTTAGATCTCTGAGTCTGTTTTTTTTTAAATTTTTATTGGGGTATAGTTGATTTACAATGTTATGTTAGTTTCTGCTGTACAGCAAAGTGCATACATATACATATATCCACTTTTTTTAGATTCTTTTCCCATGTAGGTGTGTTAAAGTGTGTTGAGTAGAGTTCCCTGTGCTATACAGTAGGTCCTTATTAGTTACCTATTTTATATATCATAGTGTGGGGACTTCCCTGGTGGCGCAGTGGTTAAGAATCCTCCTGCCAATGCAGGGGACACAGGTTCGAGCCCTGGTCTGGGAAGATCCCACATGCCACGGAGCAACTAAGCCCGCGAGCCACAACTACTGAGCCTGTGTGCCACAACTACTGAGCCTGCGCTTGAGAGCCCAAGAGCCACAACCACTGAGCCTGTGAGCCATAACTACTGAAGCCTGTGCGCGAAGAGCCTGTGCTCCACAACAAGAGAAGCCACTGCAATGAGAAGCCCACGCACCGCAACGAAGAGTAGCCCCCGCTCGCCACAACTAGAGAGAGCCTGCGCGCAGCAACGAAGACCCAACGCAGCCAAAAATAAATAATAAATACATATATATAGTAGTGTGTATATGTCAAGCCCAGTCTACCAATTTATCCCTTCCCCCCTCCCCCCTTGGCAACCATAAGTTTGTTTTCTACATCTGTGACTCTATAATCTGCTTTAATGAAGGTTTAGTTCGCACATCCTTGGGGGTTTTTTAAATCTTTTTTTTCCTTCCAGTTTTATTGGGATATAGTTGACATACAGCACTGTATAAGCTTAAGGTGTACAGCGTAATGAGTTGACTTACACACATCATGAAATGACGATCACAGTAAGTTTAGTGACCATCCATCCTCTCCTATAGATACAAAATAAAAGAAAAAGAAAAAAACCTTTTTCCTTGTGATGAGAACTCTTAAGAGTCCCTCTCTTAACCACTTGCATACATAACGTACAGCGGTGTTCAGTTATCATGCTGTACATTACCTCTCTGTACTGGTTTATCTTATAGGTGGAACTTTGTACCTTTTCACCACCTTGCTGTCTTCATGGGAATGTGAATTTCTGACTTGCTTTAAAATATGTTCTCGACTTAAACTTTCCCATCACCATCTCGCTTACCTCCTTAGAGCCCCAGGAAATAAGGCAAACCTCAGTTAGTCTGTCTGAATTACCCTACAATTCCAGATGAGTGGATCTGAATGAATGAAGCTTTAGGACAATTTGCAAAACTCAGTGGGCTAATAAATCTGTCTCAATCCCAGTCACGGGGCAATCACATCCCACTTCTTCACGTCTCTCCAGCGGCTCCCGTGACCACGCAGAGCTTTGAGTGAACTCAGGGCTGCTCCCCGAAAATGGGCTGACTCTCAGATTTGCCAAACTGTGGCCCCTTTCGTCTAAGACCTGGAGCCCATTTACCAACCACTGCTCTAACTCACTGAGAGAATTACTCTGGCTGTTGTGGTTTTATGATGTCACTGCAGATAACAGGAAATATTATTAACCAGCGTATGGGGTTGGTGTCAAACATCACAGGTTCTGAAGAGCCCATGTACCTGTGGTTGGTACAGGGAAACACATGGAGAGCGAGAACAGGTGTGGAGCCCTGAACCAGCTTTCCCCATTCCTGGAAAGTCATCCAGCCTTAGAAGACACAGGAATTGCCCCCATGATGGAATCTGTCCATCTCCCAGCCCATCTCATGATCACTCTACAGTAGCGCAAAATCTCACTCTTAGACCTTTAGCCTCTACCCTTATATGAAAGGCACCGACCCTGGCAAAGCTACACACGGCCAGGCTTGCCCTTTGGGATGATTAAAGAACCTGGAAAAAGGGAAGGAGAGAACACATTAGGGAGAGAAGCATTTTCAAAGCTGAGGAAGTGAAGGTACCTTTTCTTTGATGCTACGTGTGACAGGAAGACTTGAAAGGAAGAAGGAAAAGGTCAAGGAGGGACTCAGGATTGAGATGCAGAAATGTGCAGGTGATTTCAGATGCTGCCGTGGGTGGCACCCCACCTCTGGGAGCAGCCACCGCGACGGTGGCCCTAAAGAGTGATGTATAGAAGACAGATGTGGCAGGAAGGGCAGCAGAGGTCTGAGAAAAACCCGGGAGGTGTTTTATTTTGGATTTCAATGATTCCGTCTGAGCCTCTTCTAACTTATTGGCCCTGGAGCCAGGGTGGGCGTGGGGCGTTGAAATTTGCATGGCTGAAATAAATTCTCCCAAATCCTACACGTTAGTGTTGAAAGAGCCCCTGGCACATTTCCCTAAAGCAGCCCTAAGTATTTTGTAAGGAGTGTCTCTGACATTCCTGGAGACACAGAGGAACCACCTGGGCAAGCACGGCTATTTTCCGTCCTTCACTGTGGGTATTGTGACCCGTGGCATTGATGGATGGTGGAGGCGGGGCATCGGGGATCCTGACTCACCCGCCATTCATCCCACACCTGGTCGCAGTGTTTCCTCCACGCCAACCACGGACCTGGCCGTGCTCTGTCTCCTCGGGACGATGCACCATCTTGGAAGGAAGTCAGAGCAGACGTGCCCTCTCCAAGGGCAGCAGCGGGCTTTGAAGCCAGTGCAGGTGCTGCTGAGGGGGGGCTGGAGGGCATGAAAGCTGCCCAGCAGAGCCCTCACTCCCACCCCTTCACTGGACACCCTGCAAGCATGGCCCTCCCAGGCCACTTCTTCTGTGGGGTGGAAAACACGACTTTCAGTGTCCTTGTTGGGAGAGCTGCCTAGCAGGGACTCAGGGATGGTTTTCATCTCCTCGGCAGCCAAATCCTTGCCCAAACCAGGAGGCTGGGTGGCCTGCAGAAGGGACAGGAACGGGAGCACCTGTCTTTGGCCTCTCTGTAGGGACGGTGGCTCCTCAGCTAGGATGGTGGGTCCCTGTGCCTGACCCACCCTTTCAGTAGGAATGAGCATCTCTGAACATCTGTGCAGCCGCTACCAACCCCCGACAGGGGCAGGTGGCCTCAGGTGCCTGGAGAAGGTGACACCAGAGAGGGGGAGGACGGAAGGTCTACTGACTGCCCCCTGTTCCTGCCAAGCATCTTATACTGACCATGTCCTTCCTCCCTCCCCCACTCCCTTCCTTCCTTCTACAAATATTCACTGAGCACCTTCCATGTGTGAGGCCCAGACCCATATAGAGCAACCAGGGCCACGGTAATACCCGGTTCTGAGGAACTTGAGTTCACAGAGGCTAACAGTTTTGCTGGTGTCACCTAGGCCTGCAGGTGGAAGGGTTGAAATGTGGACCAAAGACTGACTAACTGCAAAGTCCTTTTCACTCTCTCAGGCTACGTCTTGCTCTGAGAACACATCTGTCATAGCTCTTTTCTTCACAGAGGAATGAAATGGACCAAGCCCGGACACGTCTTATTCTGTGCCATGTCTGCTGGATGGGGTCTACACTCACCTGGCGGTCACGATGTCTCAGTTCCCTTGACAATGCAACCTGGACAAGCCTTCAGACACCTGCATGTGCCATTACCCACCTATTGCTCTCTGCCACACATGAAAAAAGAGCCATAATTGAGTTAGAAAATGCCTTCAGATTATCCTAGTACCAACATCAAGAAGAAAAGTTGCAGAAGCCCAGACAATGGGGCTCATGAACCAAGACTTGACAATATTAGGGAGTAAACTGAAAGCAATAATTCTTGCCCTGGTCTCTGAGAAAGTGGACTGCATGCCCTCACCGCACGCAATTCGGTGATTTCTGCCCTGTCCTGTGAGAGGGCACGCGGTGGCGGAGAGGCAGGGGGTGGTTCAGAGCACAGGATCTGGGGTCAGGCAGCCTGTATTCAAAACTCAGAATCTGCCCCCGTGTGACCTTGAGGCCAAAGGCTCCGAGCCTCAGGTTCATCCTGTAAAATGGAGGTCAGTAACAGTCCCCAGCTTGTGGGCCTGTTAACTAAATCGGTTAATGCACTGAAAGCAGTGTCGGGCAGATAGTAAGCACTCAGCAAGTGCTGCTAATACTGCTACTACCAACGCGGGCTTTCGTTCTAACTAACCCTATCTTTCCCACAGGGATTTGAATACGAGGACACTGACACTGTTACCGAACCAGGCTTGGGTCTGCTTGCCCAAGAAGTAAAGCCAATCTACTGACACCCGGTGGTGGTGAAGGGAAGTGCAGCATCTACTGCAGGCGCCAAGCAAGGAGTCAAGGTAGCCTAGTGCTTAAAAGGCCCGAACAACCCGAGGCTTTCAGGGGAAGGTTTATAAAGACAGGGGGAGGGAGAGGGCTTGTGGGGTGTGTGATCAGCTCGTGGACATTCTTCTGATTGGCTGATGGAGAGGTAATCGGAGGTCAACCTCGTCATCCTTCTGGTTCCAACCGGTCTGGGGTGTATGTGAGCAGCGTACAGTTAACTTCTTCCACCTGGTGAGGGTTTCAGTATCTGCCAAAGAGCTCAAAGGACTTGGCTCAGAATATTATCTATATCCCTTGAGGAGGAATGAAAGGTCCTTGATTTTGTTTAATGGTTAGACTATTATTATTTTGTCTTGCTTGACTGCTTTTCTTTCTTTCTGCATTTTCTCACTTCTCTGATTAAATTTACCTTTGGAACTGGGGGAAGGCCTCAGAGGCTAAAGTTTCTCTACAGACAAGAGGCAGGCAGAGGACATGGAGGGGGTGTGGTTTGTTCTGGGAAGACCCCATAGGATCCTGTCTAGTTACAACACCACCAATCCTAGCAAGTCTTAGAAAACAACCCAGTGTGTCTAAGATGTTCTATTCTACAAAGTGACACTGACCTTTTCCAAAGGGCTTAGGCTAAATTACCAAAGTCACTGCTGCTTTGTAAAGAAAAGTTTTTAATGAATCTTATAATACTTTCATATTTTATATCTGATAATATTTCCATACTTTCTAGGACCCCCTAGACTGTTGGCTGGGCTCTCTCAGCCCCTGGTATCCCACTAAGTCCACAGAAAAAGCAACAGCTACGTTGGAGGTGAGTGCTGGGGGAGAGGGGAAGCTGGCTGAGAATGAAACAATGATGATGATGAATAATTAAATAAAACAACTCTCACTGTCTTCTGTTCAGGCCTAATTTCAGTTTGTGATTCAGAAAGAGACTGAGGATATGAGAGTCAGCAGGTGAGGAAGTAGGCATTGCTCTAGCATCTCAGACCTCATGAGACAGGTCCCCTCATCTCTGTCACCTGTGTCCTTTTAGCTGCCCTGAACGGGCCTTCCCTGACCCAACTCTCTTAGGTCCAATTTCTCAAAACCCCGGTTTCCCCAGTTTTTCTTGGTTTTTTGACTGGATTTCAATAGATGCTTTTTGGTAAACTGGTCCCATTGCCTGATGCCTTTGCTCAATTACCTGATCTGTTTCTTTAGAAAGTACCTTAAAGAGGGACCCCAACACAAGGCATTTAAGGAAGGACTCAGGACACCCGGAAAATATGGATGTTGTGTGGTGTATTAGCCAGGGTCCTCCAGAGGAACAGAACCAATAAGATATAGAGAGATCCAGATAAGATGAGATGGATTACAAGAATTGGCTCACACGATTATAAAGGCTGAGATGTCCCACCATCTGCCGTCCGAAAGCTGGAGACCCAGAAAAGCTGGTGGTGTAGTTCAGTTTGAGTCTGAAGTCCTGAGAACCAGGGGGGGCAATGGTGTGAGTCCCAGTCTGAGCCCCAAGGCCCAAGAGCCAGGAGCCCTGATGTCTGAGGACAGGAGAAGACAGTCATCTCAGCTCAAGAAGCAAGAGAGATACAGTAAGTCCCCTACATACGAATGAGTTGTGTTCCAAGAGCGCTTTTGTAAGTCCAATTTGTTTGTAAGTCCAACAAAGTTAGCCTAGGTACCCAATAACACAATCGGCTATCTAGGACTGTACTGTAATAGGTTTATAATACTTTTCACACAAATAATACATTAAAAAACAAACACAAAAAATTAAAGAAAACATTTTTAATCTTACAGTACAGTACCTTGAAAAGTGCAGTAGTCCAGGACAACAGCTGGCGTACAGGGGCTGGCATCTAGTGAACAGGCAAGAAATAAAGATACTGTACTACTGTACTCTCCACAGTACTGTAGTAAAGTACACAAAAGCACAACCACTTGTAGAGGATGCACGCACGTGACAATGTACACCAGACATGTGAACTAACTTACGTGATCGGACATGCGAACACATGTTCGCATCTTTGAAAGTGTGCAACTTGAAGGTACGTATGTAGGGGACTTACTGTAATTCACCCTTCCTCTGTCTTCTTGTTCTACTGGAGCCTCAATGGATTGGGCTGACACTCCCTCACGTTGGTGAGGGCGATCTTCTTTACTCAGTCTACCCATTCAAACGCTAATCTCCTCTGGAAACACCCTCACAGTCATACCCAGCAATCAGGTTTCACCAGCTATCTGGGCATCCCAACCCAGTCAAGTTGACACATAAAATTAGCCCTCACATAGGTGGTGTGAGCACGGCTTAAACTCTGCAAAAAGACACATGATTGGGTTAGCCATCTGTGCAGTGGCAAATGGCTTGGGGCAGAGATTACTTATTTTCAAACTTCTGCTAAGTAATAAAGGCACAAGCCGCTCCAGAGTACATGGAGCTGAATAAATCACACTGCAGCGAGGAGGGCTGAGCCTGTAAAATAAGCCATCTAATGGTGTGAAGCCGTTGCTGGCCTTGCTGGTTTATTACTGTCTGTGCCAGGAGGCATCCAGGACACATGGCCAGGCTGCCTTTAAGGCAATATAGATTCTGCAGCATGTGATGTGTGGAGAGACACAAAACTTGCTGCCAGACTATGCAGAGCATTAGTGCAGCTCTGGCCAAGCACAGATTTAAACTTCACTGTCCATACGTGATGTGCCCTCATTCTGTCTGCCACGCTGAAAATTACAGCACAAACCAAGGCACAAAATGACAGCTGCCTCCCCGCTTGTCATATTTTATTCAGAAGCTTAATACGTAAGCATGTTATATTCTACTCTAGTTTGGAGCAACTGGAAATTCAAAGATAAGAGTATGAATTAGAATTTTGCATTCCCCTTTGCATTATGTTCAAATTACAACTTTTTTTAAAAGTGAAATACCCTTTAAAATACAAGAAGAAGGATTAAACACCAAATTTGACTATTCTTTCATGTTAAATTGCAAAGTAGGGTTTTCCTACTATTGTCCCTAATATTTGAAATAAATGACAATTTAAAACAGGCCCACCCCTAACTCTTAAGGGAAACAAAGTGCAGAACCCTAAAGCCTGTCACCTATGGCTCTATCTGAACTTCTGTGTTGTGCTCTTGCACAGCCACTAGAGGGCGCACAAGCTAACTAACATGCCTGGTCCCCAGAACTCTGGCACCTTTGAGGATGCTTGCCACTGAATTTAGGACACAATATCCATGCTTCCATTTGGTATCTGTTCTGCAAAAATACTGAATGAACTGGCAACAAACTCAATCATAAGACTGGGAGAGCAGCGTTTCACTGTCAGAGTGTCCTTTGTTCCTGGAAACTCCAGGAACACCAAGAGCAGACAGGAGAGAGCATCTCGATCCTGGTTAAAGAGTTTTAGGGCAAGGGCATCCAGGAATGCACAGACCTCAAGAAGGCCTCAATCAGTTTCCAACCTGCCTTCCTTGGGTGGGGTCAGGGTGTGGGTTCTCTGACGTGGAATCCAGGCAAACCCCCATGGAGAGAGGGGGTGGTATAGAGAGGTGTGTGTGTGTGTGTGTGTGTGTGTGTGTGTGTCTAGGGCCATAGGCAGATTCTCTAATTGTGCAAAATCTTTCCAATGTCTCCTACTAGATCAGGAGCTGGGAAACATCTCCTGAATCCTAATAACCAGAAAGTGTTTTCCAGTGCGGGTAGCAGCAGGAAAGCCTTTTTCATTTTATTTTAACTCAGCTCATAGAAAACACTGTCCACACTCATGTGGTAAAATTGGTAAGTAATTTATTTCTCCCAGGAAGAAAATAGAATGTCCAAGTTACATTATCACTTTCTCATCTGTTTTCTAGTAAGGAGGATCCTTCCTTCCTTAGGCTCAGATTATACTGCAGACTACTTTAGAATTCCCCCAAATGATTTTGAGGCTTGAGAAAGGAGCCCAGAAAATAAAGGTTAAGGGCAGCACACACATTGGAAGGCATTTCTTAATTTAATCATTATTTATTGAGTTTTTACTCTATGCCAGTTGGAAACCATGCCCTCCAAGAGCAGGTAGACTGATAATTCAGTAGTGTGGGAAGTTTTTGGTGTGTGGTAACCACTCAACAAATGTTTATTAAATGAATAAATGAAAGAGTGAGTGAGTGAATAAATGAAAGAGTGAGTGAGTGAATGAATGTTATGATAGAAGAAAGTACAGGGTGCTGAAGAATCATGAAAGGAGGGGTGGAGAGAGGAGGTGTTGGGGGGATTTGGGGAAGAGGAGGCCTGAAGGATGGCTGGAAGGCAGGGGATTTGGGAAGATGAGGTGGCAGTAGGATGGAACATTGTAGGCAAAGGGGGGAGCATGTCCAAAGATGCTGAGTGAGATGTGAAAGATAAATACATTGGAGAAATTGCAGGTAGCTTAGTATGATGGGAACATAGAGATTACAAAGACCTTAATTAAGCATAAAGATTCATTTATAGGTAATTTTGAAATTTGATAAGCATTAATAATAATAACGGCTAACAACCAGGCCCAGTACTAAATGCTTTCTGCATATTAACACACTTAGTCATGACAACAGTATAAGGTAGGTATTCTTATTTCTTATTATCCCCATTTTGCAAGTGAAAAAACTGAGGTGCAGAGTATTTAAGAAACATGCACCAAGTCACATGGATCTAATGCGTTATTAGGAGGTACTGAAATTTTTTTCCAGAAACCCAACAACTTAGAAGGACTATATGATAAAGACTATACTTTTCAATCATACAATCTTTAAAGGCTATAGTCTTTCAAAGCTACCGCTTGGAAAGATTTTCAAAGATGAAGTGAATGGACCACTGGTTTGACCAAGTCTGGTTTTCTTGGTATTTACCTGGAGAAAAATAATACAAGTCATTTCAAACAAAGAAGACATCTACATCATAGGTTAAACCATTATCTGGAGCTCGAATCTTAAATGGGGGAGGTATAACATTACATATAACTTAATTTACTTAATTACAAATACTAATAGCCAATTCAAAAAGTAACAAAACTAAAAATCTTGAAAGTTGAAAGAGCAGAGTTGGGAAAGAGAATAGTTAGATTTAGGGGAAATGCTTACTTTTTACAGAAAGTATTTGCATTAATATAATATAAAATTGGAGTCCAGCTCACATAATTAAAAAAAATAAATTTCCAAATAAGTCAGTATTTAACATTAAAAAATGAAAATATGCAGAAAAAGTGAATATAAATATAAATATATTATCTTAGGGGAAAGAAAGCATAGAGGTAAAGATTAATAAAATTAATGAAAAGTATCTAAATTTTCTATGTTAAAAAAGTGATCATATTTCCAAAGCAGACATAGAGATGACCAATAAATACATGAAAATATGCTCAACATCACTCATCATCGGGGAAATGCAAATCAAAACCACAATGAGATATCGCCTCACGCTATTAGGATGGCTATTATAAAAAAGACCAGAAATAACAAGTGTTGGTGAGGATGTAAAGAAAAGGGAACCCTTGTGCACTGTTGGTGTGAATGTCAATTGGTGCAGCCACTATGGAAAACAGTTCCTCCAAAAAATCAGCAATCCCACTTCTGGGTATATATGAAAAGGAAATAAAATCACTATCTTGAAGAGATATCTGCACCCCCATGTTCATTGCAGTGTTATTCACAATAGCCAATTTATGGAAATAATAAACTAAATGTCTATAGACAGATGAATGAGTTATATATACACACAATGGAATACTATTCAGCCTTAAAAAAAGAAGAAAATCCTGCTATTTGTGACAACATGGATTGACCTGGAAATTATACTATAAGTGAAATAAGCTAGATACAGAAGACAAATACTGGGTGACCTCATTTGTATGTGATATCTACATATAACATAGACTCATAGTAACAGAGTAGAATGGTGGTTTCCAGGGGCTGAGGGAAAGGGGGAAGGGGAATTATTGCTTAATGGAGACAAAGCTTCAATTTTGCAAGATGGAAAGAGCTCTGGCGATGGATGGTGGTGATGGTTGCACAACAATATGAATATGCTTAGTATCACTGAACTGTACACTTTAAAATGGTTAAGATAGTAAATTTCATGTTATGCATATTTTACCACAATAAGAAAAAAATTGGTCCAACTTTACATGTGTGCAAAAAACTGAGAAAGAACATTTGCAACCTGTTTGACATTTTAAAAATTAATAAGAAAAGAAATTGCATCCAAGTGCAGAAAGAAATAGGGCTAAAACAAGAATAGAGCTTTTTTTTTTTAAAAAGAATAATATAAGGAATTAATGATCTGAAAAAATAAACTCACTAGGAATAAAATAAGCTCCGGTTAAAAAATGTTACCCTGTGAAATAGCTGCTTTAATACTTCATTAGTAAGATAGCAAATTGGTTTTAAATTTTTGAAGGAAAATTTGGAATATTTAAAATATTTACACTAAAATATGGAAGGATGCAAAGTATGCTGTCAATATGGGTAATCTGGGTGGAGAGAAAGGAAGGGAGAGGAATGTTGATTCAGGGGAGAAACCAAATAAAAAGAAAAAAAGGCTAAACTAAAATGTGTGTGTGTCCGTGTGTGTGTGTTTGTGTATACATATATGTGTATACAGTCATCCCCTGGTATCCATTGGGGATTGGATCCAGGACCCACCCCCTGGGGATACCAAAATCTGAAGATGTTCAAGTCCCTAAATCCCTTATATAAAATGGCATAGTATTCGCCATTCTCCGAATACTTTAAATCTAGATTGCTAATACAATGTAATACATTGTAAATGCTATATAAAATGTTGGAAATACAATGTAGATAGTTCTGTGTGTGTGTGTGTGTGTGTGTGTGTGTGTGGCAAATTCAAGTTTTGCTTTTTGGAATTTTTTTTTTCAACTATTTTATATCTGTGGTTGGTTGAATCCGGGGATGCAGAACCTGCGGATACATACGTACATATATATTCCTGTGTGTGTGTGTGTGTGTGTGTGTGTGTGTGTGTAAATATAAGAGAGTGGGGAAGAAAGATTGGAATAGCTGGCTAAAAATTTGGAAAGCATCAAGTTTGATTTCTATCTCATATCAAAGACATGTTAAAAAGTTCATCCACATCTTTTTGACCTCAAATTTCATTTCTAAGGAAATTAATCAGACATGCAAAGAATATTTATTGCAAGGATATTTATTTTAGTGTTATCTATCCTAATAAAAAACTAGAAACAAAATAAATGTACAAACGTAAAATATTGTACCTCTAGATAACAGATTACTATGCAACCACTGAAAATCTTGATTAAACATTATTTAAATCCATGAGGAAATGCTGACAACATGATTGTTTAAAATAGAGTTCAAAACTCTACCAGTATTATCCCAGTTTTATTTTAAAAATCTATATATTTAAATATAAGAAAAGAGGGAAGCAAATCTAACAAGATGTTTGTAGTAGTTGTCTATAAGAGGCCAATTCAAAATTATTTTTAAGTTTCTTCTACACATATAACATTCTTTTTTCACAAAACTACAGAGGCTGTGTGCTTTTTTTTTTAATTTTCAAAGAAAACTGAAGGCTAATTATGAAAAAAAGAAAAGGAAGATAAGCGAAGCAGACTTCCTTCAGTCTGCAGAGAAAAATCTCTTCACTGAGGCTTTTTGGTTAAAGGCCCCAAGTATCATGTCCAGGGACTTTGGGACTAAATTATGTCTTGGATTTCATATGGCAGAGAAGCTTCATTTGTTTTTTCTTGGAGTTGAATAATCTCAACTCAAATTTCATCTATTATAACGCCTTGGAATTTCTCATTAAGTAATTATTTTCTCTTCTTCTTAGTCTTTACTAAATTTCAGGCCAACGCCTTGAATCAGCAGCTCCTGTTGCCCTATGGCTTGTACACATCATTCCAGGTTTCTCCATTAAATGGCACTGCCATTTACAATTTTTATTTTTATGTGATGCTCTTTGGAAGGCCCAGAACATTTTGTATAGGAGCAATTAAAAAATAAAGGTCCACATTCCCCCTTGAGTAATAAATCATTCACAGACTGATGTTTTCCTTTTAAATGAGTTCCTTGGCTAGGTTTAGTAGCTCCTATTCAGCTTCTACTTTATGAAAGCTTACTGCATCTGTGTCATAAATGGTGTTTATAATTTATACTGAAGTTATTTCTAGACAGATTTAGGATGGCTTATGATAAAATATGCATGCATTTATTTATATACCCACATACACTCAAGAGAATATGCATTCTCACTGGGGATGATATCACCACCAACGGGATGAAAACTGGTGCTTGGAGGGTTAAAAGATCTTAGATATTATAATAGTTTGTGGCCCTCCAAAGCTCCCCTCTACCCAACAAAGTCTTATTCTTTAGTATTTAATTTCTCTCATTACAAGGAAATTAAATTTAAATAAATATAATCAATAAATATGTAATTAAAATTTAAGTTCAATTTATTTTTTCCCTTTAGTGGGAGCAATAACAGGAAAAGGCTGAGAAACACTGTAATAGAATAATAAGATGAGAGAAGAAAAAATGAAGGCTACGTGACACACTTGGAGATGTAGTACAGTCATAACTGTCAGGCAATGGGACATTAAAAAATGAAGGATAGGAGAGGGACAAAACTATAATGCACCCCATGTTCATAGCAGCACTATTCACAATAGCCCAGACACGGAAACAACCTAAATGTCCATCGACAGATGAATGGATAAGGAAGATGTGGTACATATATACAATGGAATATTACTCAGCCATAAAAAAGAGTGAAATAATGCCATTTGCAGCAACATGGATGCAACTAGACATTATCATACTAAGTGAAGTAAGTCAGAAAGAGAAAGACAAATACCATATGATATCACTTATATATGGAATCTAAAATAGGACACAAATGAACATGTCTAGGAAACAGAAACAGAATCACGGACATAGAGAACAGACTTGTGGTTGCCAAGGGGGAGGGGGATGGAGGAGGGAAAGACTGGGAGTTTGGGATTAGCAGATGCAAACTATGATATATAGGATGGATAAACAACAAGGTCCTACTGTAGAGCACAGGGAACTCTATTCAATATCCTGTGACAAACTGTAACGGAAAACAATATAAAAAAAGAATGTAAAAAAAATACAGAATAGGAGACACAGGTGAGGGTAGAATGCTGTCGTCACCACGTGGAGTTCTGTTTTATTACTAGTTCGCATGTGAACATGGACCTCCTCTCTGACCTGCCCGTAACATCCACTTTCTGTCTGCCTCTATGATGTTTTACCCATTAATTACACAGAGGTGTGAATACCAAGCTGTGATTTCTTACGCGTGCTCTGTCCACAGGATAATATCCTTCATGTACAAACGTGCTCACAGTAATTGCTCTGGATCAAAGTGTTTTTTTGGAATGTCTCTTCTGACATTGCCAGTTGATGAGGTGAACATAGCACATCTTCAGGTGACTCTCTTAATAAAGTAACTGCCGTGTTGCAAAACTGCCCCTGGAACTGTCACACTCTTCTTTCTTTTTTTTTATATAAATTTATTTATTTTATTTATATTTATTTTTGGCTGCGTTGGGTCTTCGTTGCTGCACGGGCTTTCTGTAGTTGTGGCGAGCGGGGGCTACTCTTCGTTGCACTGTGCGGGCTTCTCATTGCAGTGGCTTCTCTTGTTGCAGAGCACGGGCTCTAGGTGAGCAGGCTTCAGTAGTTGTGGCTCGTGGGCTCAGTAGTTGTGGCTCGTGGGCTCAGTAGTTGTGGCTCGTGGGCTCAGTAGTTGTGGCACACGGGCTTAGTTGCTCCGTGGCATGTGGGATCTTCCCGGACCAGGGCTCGAACCCGTGTCCCCTGCATTGGCAGGTGGATTCTTAACCACTGCGCCACCAGGGAAACCCCACATCAATTCTTTTTAACCCTCAGTATTCCCATGAGATGACGTTTTTATTACTGCTTTACAGAGGAGAAAACCGAGGGGTTAAGTACGTTTCTCAAGGTCACAGAGAGAGGAAACTGGACGCCTTGGATTGAAATCCTGATCTGTCCGACTCCAGAGGTCTGTGCTCGGTCTGCCACCCCTAAACCTCATCCCCAGTGTGCTCCGGAGGGGCCGAGCTGATGTAAATAACTCTGCTTCGAGCAATAAAGAATCCCGTGGGCCTACTGCATACACGTAGCTTCAGATCACCTCGGGAAAGTTCAATTTCAGGCGCTGCAAGTGAACCCTGATATCCACACACAACAACCAAACATTAGCTTTCTGGGATTTTAATGTTTACTTTCTCAAAGAAAAGAAAGAAATTTTGAGTGTAAAGAAGTGATCTCTCATTTCTCGCTGGCAAGATGTGCAAATAACCAGCAATGGTGGTCTGTGGCTTCATTTGAACCTTAACACTGATTAAGGCTGAATGGTTATCTTGTCTTTCAACAGAGGAAAGCAAGGGGCCCAGGGCAACTTTTAGGGGTGATAGAAACATTGTGTATTTGGATTATGGTGGTGATTACATGACTCTATATATTTTCTAAATTCATCAAACTTAACGCTTAAAGTAGGTGAATTTTACTGTATGTAAATTATGTCTCAATAAAGCTGCTAAAAATAAAAGCAGAGAAAGCTTGGACTGCTCCACAGATTCGAGTATCGCAGAGAGCTTGTCTCGGTGGCTAGAGAGCATCAGATCAGTAAATTAACTGCATGTGTGTCTTCCATGGTCAGGACTCACAAGCCTGTGTCCGGGCCTCTTTTCTCCAAATCCGGACAAGACGTAGCAGAGGGCAATGTGGCAGAATTTTATCTATTTTGTAGGTCCTCAATAAATGTTGATCACCTCAGTTCTGGTCGTTGCTTTCAAACTCCTGTCGATGAGATTTTACATACTTAAAGGTGTAACAATTATTGTTTTATATTCTGGGATATTAACTAAGGAATCACTTATATTTCCACCCCTTTAGGAAACTTATTTGGGGAATAACAAGTTATTTCTGAGAGGTTGAGAAGGAACCAGTCACAGGTGTGGCTGGGCCAGAAATGACATAAATAATCCCAGAGAAAGCAGCCTCTTTGTGTTTGAGACTGTTTAACCCTCTTTTCATATCTCTTTTCTTTTCTTTTTTTAATTGAGATATTATTGACATATAACATTATATTAGTTTCAGGTGTATAGTATAATGATTCAATATTTGTATGTAGCAAAATGATCACCACAGTAAGTCTAGTTAACATCCATCATCATTGTTACAGGTTTTTTTTCTCGTGATGAGAACTTTTAAGATCAACTCTCTTAACAACTTTCAAATATGCAATAGAGAATTGTTAACTATAGTCACCGGGCTGTACATTACATCCTCAGGACTTATTTATTTTATAACTGGAACTTTGTTCCTTTTGATCCCCTAGATCCATTTCATACCCTCTCCCCCGCCTCTGGCAACCACTAATCTGTTCTCTGTATCTAAGGGTTCAGTTTGGTTTTATCTCACTTTTCTGAATAATAAATTTAAAAGATTATAATGTCTTTATGATATTATAAATCTAAAGGTTAATGGAACATTTTTCCATCCCCAAAAGCTATTTCAGTGGTAAATAAGGCATCAGCACATTCCCAGAGGGGGGTGGACTATTTATGTTTTGATCTCTATCGGTCACTGAGACATAAACTTTTAAAGCAAACTTGTCCAGTTAGAGGTGATACGGCTCCCTCTAGATAACAACCTTTTTCTTCCAAACAACATGGCTGTATAGCAGCATCCGAGGAGTAAATAGACACCTGCATGATGCTCCTTAAATTGCTTGATTTGTCAAAGCAAAAAACCCTTTAAAACATTTAAAAATAAGTAGAGAGAATTCCCTGGCAGCCCAGTGGCTAGAATTCCATGCTCTCACTGCTGAGGACCCAGGTTCGATCCCTGATCAGGGAACTAAAAATCCTACAAGCTGCACAGCATGGCCAAAAAAAAAAAAAAAAGTACACATGTATCTGTGTTGAGAGGGTTGCATATGCAGTTAGGACATGAATTCTTGAAACCACTTCCATCTACATAATGATCTACATAATGAGAATGATTGAAAAGTTTAGGACAAGAAATTTGCTGCAAATGACACAGCCTCTAAGCAGGTGTAAGTAAAGGCAGCACACAAACATGGTTGTGTAACCAAGTGGGACCCTATGAGGCCTCCCTGGGACAGACCGTCCCCCATATCCTCTGCTTTAGCTTCTCTCTGAAGTACCTAGATAACAGTATTTGATGCACATTTCCTGAGTTGTTTTACAGATACTAAAAACACCACCAAATGGAAGAAATTCACTACTCGATGATCAGGAGCCCCCAGACCTACTGGCACCTAAGGACCCCTGTGACACCACCCTGTTACCTCACCATCAACAAATCAAAGAATTGTGCATGAGCTGATCACATACCCTGCAACCCCTCTCCCTCACCTGGCCTTTAAAAATGCTTTGCTGAAACCCTTTGAGGAGTTTGGAGCTTCTGGGGCACGAGCCACCCATTCTCCTTGCTGAGCCCTGCAGTAAACCTTTCTCTGCTCCAAACTCTGATGTTTTGGTATTGTTTGGTCTCACTGTGCATTGGGCGTGCGAACTTGCATTTAGTAACAGTTGGATTCTTGCAGGCTCTGCCTTAAGTTGTGTAAAAATTCACACTAGTGGAGCACGTCCACCCTCGGCTGGGAGTCTGGAAAGGCGAACGCCAGTTTCCAGATCACCAGATCACCATGGGTTTGACTCTCTTGTTTATCCAGACATTGATCTGCTCTTTTTGCAGAAGTGGTCATAAGTATGAAGGTGTTAGGCACAACTAAGGCAAGAAGAGACGTAAAAAAAAAACCCTGAAAATTAAGTTGAGAGGTAAGATATACACATGGAACATTTGAATATTGCTGCGATCAAGCCTAACTTTCCGAAGTCGCTCAGGGTTCTCACCAACACTGGCAGGGCCCAGGCGAGGGCACCAATAGAGGCTACCTACTACTTAGAACCAAGTCAGCAAACTTACCTAAAATACGTTTTCTCATCCTAGTCACCACATCTACCTTCACGGTGATCTGAAGACCAGGCTGGTCCTGAGATGCGCATTGTCCAGGGCTGGAAGGTGATGGGGCAGGGAAAACCCACCCCTTTTTCTTCCCACCTTTGCTTCCCTTCTGCCCTGCAAGGTCCTTACATGTGCGTGTGGACCCCCTGCCTCGGTAACACAGCCAGGTTCCATTCACACCCTCTTGCAGGGGCTTGACCTTGGGGCCTGGGTGCATATCGGGGTATGCACCAGCAATGGAGTGGACTCAGGGTAGAGGCCTATGCAGGTCCCATCACCCCTGTGGGGTTGGGACATTTGGGCAGGGAATTCCCAGCTTTTAAATACGTGGCACATAGTCTAGGGGGGATGGCATGGGGTCCCAGAGGGCAGGCCCCACTGGCCCTGCAGACTCCTCGTTCCATGGGAGAGGCATAGCCAGAGGAGACAGAGTGAAAGGGCCTCTCTACCTTGAGGTCCAGGTTAGGGGTTCCGCTTACCTAGACCTAAAGGTGGTCCCAGAGCTCAACAAGGATGCTGCAGTCTAGCCTATGTAGACCTGGTAAACACAGGGACAAGGGACAAATAGGGAGTTGTACCTAATTCACCAAAGGGTTCCAGAAGGCAGAAGACTAGCAGTCAGAAGTAAGAGCTGGTAACGATCACACACACATGGGCTTTCTTAAATGCTGCACGACACTCCTCCCAGAGGATCAGGGATGAAAAGTGGGTCCAAAGACACCGTTTTAGAAGTAGCAGATGGAGTCCAGCATGATGAAGTTTTTCTACAGAAGCTGGGAAGACACTGAAACCAAAGGTGAAGCATTCTTTCACGTATTGATGTGAGAGATACTCACCAAGGCCCTTCTGTGTGCCTGGCGCTGTCCTGGGTGTAGACGATACCTAGGTGAGCAAGAACTGCAAGATTCCTGTGCTCCTGGTACCTAAATTCCAGTGGGAGATAGACAAGAGCACAGGAATAAGCCAATGCGTTCTTGTTAGTGGCAGATTCCCTGAAGAAAATAAAACAGGGAGACAAGAGCAAATGAGGAGGGCTGGGGTGCGTGTGTGTGTGTGTGTGCGCGTGTGTGTGTAGGGGTGGCTGCTTCAGCTAGAGGATCAGGGATGACCTCAGTGACAAAGTCAAAGTGCTCAGTGACCACCGACGACAGATCCTGCTGATGGAGTGGTCGGGCTCGTGGGCAGATCCGGTCTCCTACGGGGTGATGCTGAGTCTGAGGGGGTACAGAGGTTCCCTTCTGCATGGAAACCCCAGCTGCTCCCTAACCAGTCGCACGTCCTGGGGTAAATCCATGCACCTCTCCCTGCCTCATTAAGGGATTTATGAATTCTTGTTTTGAACCCTAAGTGGGATCAGACACACAAAGTGAAGAAGCCCAGTGGAGACAGCTCTCAATACTAAGTCATAATAATTACCCGTAGTTCAAATAAACCTCGATTGCCCGCCTTTTCTCATCCAGAGTATGGTGAGGCTCAACTCCTGAAATGTGAGCACAGTGGTGAAATAGAGCGCACCTGTTTGTCGGGTGGAGAATGTCCACTGAGGACTGTCAGATGACAGCTGGGGGAGCACAAAGACACAGCCCTGAAGCTCATGGGGGATTTTGCAAGAAAATAGTGTTTGGCTGGCTTAGGGTCCTGAGATTCAGCCCCGGCTCTGCCATGAGCTGGCTGTGTGACCTTAGCTGGGTCTTTTCACCTCCCTGGGCAGTGTTTTTATCACCTTCAGAGTAGAATAATGAACCGGATGCATTCTCATTGAAGTAGCTCAAAGATGACCTTGTTAAAAGTTAGAGAGATCCTGATTCAGTAGGTCTGAGCTGGAGACAGAGAATCTGCGTTTTTACTAAGCACCCAAGTAGTTCTCAGATGGGTGGTTCCCTGAGCCCACTTTGAGTGACACGGAGCTGGATGACAATCTTGGGTCCTGGATAACCCCATTTATGAAAATCTACCCCATGTTTGGCTTGGAGTCTGCTTATATTATAGGATCAGATGACCCCTACATGTGCGCAGGCTTGGGATCAATTTCCCTAACTCCCAAACCTGCTACGACGTTTGCTGGACAGATGAATATATGCCAGCTGCATTGGGCACCTCGAAAGAAGGGCATTGTCCGTCTCAACATGGAAATAGGTAAGTGAGTGTTTGCTACGAACTCTGAGGTCCCCAGAGGACGGGGGAGCTGTGTAAATGCAAATCAGCACTGTGTCGTATATTATAATTTTTAGCAGCTTGGAGGAAAGCAAACCTTGGTGCTTCAGTTGGGCTCCTGGGAAACTGATCTTTCCAGTTGGGGTAGGACCTAACAGTTTCTATCCAGCTCACACTCAAAAACGTTAAATTTTGGCTCTGGGAGCAATGATTTTTGTGAACATGATTACTCTACCTCAAATTCAAATGGTCCTTTTTGTGTGACAACAAAATAAAATATAAAATAAAAACAAAGACATAACACAAGCAGCCAGGCTACCTGGTGTTTCTAGGTTCCGATCTATTGCTAAGTGGTTATGTGACTTGGGCTTTGGGAGATTTCGCTTTTTCCTTTACAGCAGTATCATTTCTTTCTACTAATTTGTGGATCAGGGCAGGTAATGGCTCTGGAACCACACAGGACATGATGGGGCTTTTCACTCCCTTTGTATCATCCTAACTAACAGCATCTCTCCAAACTGCACCTGTGAGGTTGCTCCAAATCTGTCCAATGTTCGAGGATGCTAGGACAGTTTAGGATGGCTGCAAGTGAGGGCGGAGAGTCATTAGAAGAAGAAATGCTGGCCGGAGGCGATTGTGTGGAGGAAGAGGAGCAGAGATTGTGATTATTCTGCCTACAACGGAGGCTATATCATCGGACAAGAGTTTCTGAAATGGATCAAACCACGGGGCATAAAGGAAAAGAAACACTGGAGGCAGACATCAGTGAAATCTCATCAGATGCTGCACGGGACCAGGAGAGCCAAAGATGAGACACATCCAAAGGGCAGAGGAAGTGTGGCCACTGCTGTTATGGACACTCACAAAGTCCTTTCTCTGTTGATCTTGTTGCCTTTCCTTCCATTTGGTTCTTTTCAATTTATTGCTTGTTTCTACTGAAGCTGCCACAGGGGCTGCTCCACACGAGCCCCTCACCCTTTAAGTCCCCAGAATCAACTCTGCCTCTAAGCTGACAATTTCCACATGGAATTTCCTAAATCACTAAGGTCACCTGACGCAGGCTCCCTTTGTGGTCTGTTCTCCACCAGCCTCTCTCTCTGTAATAAACACTCTGGCTTCTACTTGAACCTAACCTTCGCCCTGTCTTCTCCATCTCATCCTCATCACCGTGCCTTTTCCCCATCTTTGGGCTGTAAGGTATCCTTTTTCTACCTCTGCCCGCCATCCCTCCTCCTCTGCATCTGCAGCCTGGCACTGTCTGCCCTGAGTCCCAGAACTGCCTTGCCCCCTCGGGACCACACCTGATGGGCCAGCATCTCCTCAGATTCAATACTGAGCTCATACATGACCTCTCCCACCCTCAAAAACAAGACAAAACAAAACAAAACAAAACCCTAGGCTCTTGTATAGCTCTTTCTTCATTTCCTTTAATCATCCAGACTTCAGACTTCAGAATTGTCTTTGACAACTTCTTATCATCCTTCACATCTAAAAGGCCAACAACTGAGATTTTTGTTTTAAGAGCTTAGCCAGCCATGACTTAAAAGAGTTACACCTCAGATACTCGACAGACTCCGCAAAAAAGGAAAATTTAGGTCTAACTGGGTGACTCATCTTTTCCCCAAGCCAGCACTCGCTGCCTACGGCAATGATTTTCTGCCTATCACAGAAAAGCACAGGGGCTGGTCTCATGCATCCCTCTGTCCACTGGTGTGAGGCTGGTGTAATGCTGTATTTCAGTAACAGCGGGGTGACCCTGCACCTCCTCATGCAGTGTCAGAGAGAGAGTAAGGGCTCTGTGGACAAAGCTCTCACCGGCCACCTGCTGCGCCCCCGGGGTTTCTCCCAGTCTCTGCATCCATTTCTCAGGTCTGTATTTACATGCCTGTTGTTTCTGTCATCTTCAGGGTTTAGATCCAGGGAAAGTCAGCAAACTTTAGTTTCCCATGATGTCCAGAACAATAAAACGATTAAGAAAGTAGAATAATAAATAAAAGTTTAAAAAAACGGAGTCTTTGAAATTTTCAAAATGAATAAAATTTAAAATAAATATTATTTTACATAAAGAAATTCAAAGTCAGTATTATTTCTATAAACAGATTTTTTTTTTTTTTTTGGTCACGCTGCAGCTTGTGGGATCTTAGTTCCCCATCCTAGGATCGAACTCGGTCCCCCTGCCATGGAAGCCCGGAGTCCTAACCACTGGACCACCAGGGAATTCCCTAGAATTTAAAAATAAAGAAGAATGGCAAAACCTCCTAAGCAGAATAGGAAAAATAATAATAATAATAATGAAATAAAAGAAGAAATTTAAAATTTACAAATAAACTTTAAAAGGGCAAAGGCAGAAAATGATAACCAAAAAGGCAAAAATTTTTAAAATTAGGAATCATGGGGGCTTCCCTGGTGGCACAGTGGTTAAGAATCCGCCTGCCAATGCAGGGGACATGGGTTCAAGCCCTGGTCCGGGAAGATCTCACATGCCACGGAGCAACTAATCCTGTGTGCCACAACTACTGAGCCTATGCTGTAGAGCCCGCGAGCCACAACTACTGAAGCCCGCACGTCTAGAGCCCGTGCTCTGCAACAAGAGAAGCCACCGCAATGAGAAGCCCGTGCACTGCAATGAAGAGTAGCCCCCGCTCGCCGCAACTAGAGAAAGCCCATGCGCAGCAAGGAAGACCCAGTGCAGCCAAAACAAACAAACAAATAAATAAAAGATGATGGTCATCTAGGAAGGAAACCTATATACCATATTAAAAAAAAAAAAAATTAGGAATCATGAAGATGAGAAAGATAGATGGTGAAGTTGGATAAGTACAGCATGTACCAACCCAAACACAAACCCAAGGCTATAGAAGATTTATTTAACAAAAAATTCATAGTAAAGAAAATAAGCAGAAAAACCATAAAAATACAAAATCCTTGGAAATGAGTATTTCAAAATGTTTTCTTAAACTAGAAGTTTATCACAAGGAGGGATTCCGGGAGTGGAAAACCTCAGGGGGAAAGCTTCGGGGATGGAGCTGCCTAGCAGACTGTATGTCTACAGCTGGGCTCTTTGCCTCTCCATCATGGGTCCAAATAAGACGTGTTTCTTTACCAAGTGGCTAAAGCACTCAGACTCTGGAGCTGGACGGCCAAGATTCCAATCTCTGCTCTTCCACTTAATAACTATGCTGTCCTTGGCAAATTATTTAGCTCTCTGCGCCTACAGTTCCCCAGATATAACATGGGCTTAATAACAGTACTTATCTCACGGGGGTCCCTGTAAGTATTAAACAGGTAATGTGCTTAGAACAATGCTTGACATTCCGTATGTGCTTTGTAAGTTAGTTGTTACTAGTTATGGGCCTCCAAGAAAATACTTTAAAAAAACCTTTTTATTATGGAAAATTTCAAATATAAGCAGAAGTAGAGAAAAGCAGTATAATGAACCCCATGGGCACATCGCTCAGCGTTGACAGTTATCAACTCACGGCCAATCTGTTCCCCATCAACTCTGTCTGCCCTCCCCTTCGGAGTATTTGGAACCAAATCCGAGATGCTGTATTAGTTCATCTTTCAACATTTCAGTGTATACCTCTAAAAGATATGATTTTTTCAAAAAAAGAGAACCTAACCACAGTGTCATTTTTGCACCGAAAAAATATTAACAATTTCAAAGCAAACACTTGCTAGGTCTTAGAACAGTCAGTGCATGGACCAAGTGCTTGTATGAAGGCCAACACTTAATCCATTGTTATTCCCTTTAGATTTCAGCATGTAAAGCACGTACTCATTGGTATTCATGAACTGAAGCTAAAGTTTTTCCTTGTCCAACAATTTTGTGGTGACTCATATTATACAACGAGAGTAGTTTTGTTGTTTTGAAAGTGAAAAAGAACCAAAGCTTTTTTCTAAACGCTCCAGGAATACATCCTGTGAGGTATGTTTTAAGAAACCATTGACAACAATTACACTTTTTCTCTGGATTCATTCTGTTCTGAGAAAGAGTTGTTGGTATTGCCAATTGAATTCTTGAGAATACCGTAGCACATTGTGTAGTCTACAAGGGGATTCTTTCTTTCTTTCTTTTTCTTTTTTTTTTTTTTTGGCTGCACCGTGCAGCATGTGGGATCTTATTTCCCTAACCAGGGATCGAACCCGTGCCCCCTGCAGCGGAAGCACGGAGTCCTAACCACTGGACCGCCAGGGAAGTCCCCTCTTTCTTTTTCATGTGAAAGACACATTTCGGTTCTAGAAAGTTTATCGTTATCTATTCCATATCCTTCAAAGCATATTATTACTGTGACTCTTGACATTCTTGTATTTCCAAAGAGAGGGAGGACAAAAGGAAAAACGTTGAACCTTCCATAGCACCAATCACGGTAGCATCTACTCTCACACCTGCCCATGCTCCTCCCCAACTTTACGTAATCACCTTAGAAGGCTAGTCAGTAAATGGTAGTGTCTTTGTTCTGCCTTTATTCCTAAGGCAAACCCAATACTGAAGTCTGAACGCCATCTGGCTCTGCATTGTTTTACCGTGTTCACACAGAATTCATTTAGTCTCTTGTTTCTCTGCAGTTCCCAATGTGCTCACAGAGAAAAACTGAAGAGGCAACTTTCAAGAGAGATGTATAACATGGAAAATGATTGAGGTTTTACTTTATCATAATTAGTTCGTTTCTCTAAATTAGACTTTCCTTGATTTGGCCAGAAAGTGAAGTTTGGACGTTAAACCGTGATTTAATCAATTCTCCTGAGAGTTGAGTCAACATTATTTGTCTAGAGGTACAAATAGAGAAATTGAGGTGCAGCCTGCATCCTAAGGGCATTTTGGCAATCTGATCATTATTCATGCACAGTAACACAGTTACGTTAGTATATTATTCCAGTAAATAAATTCTTAGAAGATCAGTAGTTCAGGTGCCCTGGTTAATAATACTAGTGACAGATGCAGTAAAGAGACACCCAACTCAATACAAGTAGCACAAAAGTAAAGCGTAGATGTTATTATTATTATTTTTTTTTATTATTTTTTTTTGGAGGTGATGGATATGTTTATTACCTTCATAGTGGAGATGGTAACATGGATGTACGCACTTGTCCAAACTCATTAAGTTGTATACATTAATACATGAAGGTTTTGTATACAAATTATACCCCAAAAAAGCTGAGAAAACAATACCCTTGAGATCACTCCATAGGGCTTTCTAGAGATATCTCTCACTCCTTTCAATAGCTACAGAGTACACCATTGTGTGGATGTACCACAATTTAGTCAACTAATCTTCTATTGATGGACACTTTGGTTGTACCTACTCTTGCTAGTACAAATACAGCTGCAATGAATAGACTTGTGACATCATCTTTAGCAGTTTTTATCAATATGCCTTTGAGATCAATCCTGAGATATACTATTGCTGAAGAAAGGGTAAAAAACACATATAGTCTTAGAGCATAGATGTTTTTAAAAGGATGTCCAAACGCACATTATATAAATTCATAATAAGAGAACGGTAATTAAGTTCAAGGCTCTGACTGCTAGGACTACATCTGATTACAAGCTGTCATGTATTTCCTGGCTGAACTTTTGCATAATTGCTCTTAATTTCCCCTAATGAACCTGTGGAAATAGAGAATCGTAGTGTGAAATGGCAAAAATAAAACCTTCAAAAATAAAATAAATAATTAATAATAATAAATATAATAATAATAAATGATAAAAATATAATAACAAATAATAAATAAATGTATATAAATAAATTAAATTACTATAATATTAAACAAATATAATAATTAAATAATAATAAATATAATAGCATTAAATAAACATAATTAAATAAGGATAAATACAATATTAAACAAATATAATAAATATAAATAAATAAAATATAATAATAATAATACTTATTATTATTATTATAAAACCTTCAAAAATAAAACCTTGCAATTCAATCCATCTGGTCATCAGTTTTAGCGTCAAGATAATCAGGAGGCTTTGACACTTGGGGAACAGTAGGGGTTCGCATGTGTATTTGATAGGCAGGCAGCCACACTCAGAGGGAAGGGAAATTTAGATCTGGGGCTCCCAATGACCTTCCAGCGGTGCACGGATGACCTTCTGGGGAAACCTCTGCCATTATATTCAAAATGGTATATCTTTGTGAGAAGTATAACTTCTATCAAACTTTCAAGTGATTCATTTACTTCTGGATATTCAAATATGATACCGATAAGAGTGGTCAAGTCTGGAGTAGAGGAGAGGGGCAGGGGTCTGTGTAAACAGAGGTTCCGTTCAGCTGCGGTCGGGACAGAGGTGCAGAGTGCGATGAATTTCCCTGACCTCACTGTCCCTGCCTGAAGCCCTGGGCACCTCCCGGTCACCATGCTGACGAGCACAGCCATCGCAGCCCTGTCTGTGCCCGGCTTTTGTCCTTCACACGGTGCCATTTCCATGCCCTCCAGCCAGTTGTGGCTGCCAGGATGGGCTTGTCTGGGCCCTTTTCTGGATCATAGGAAGCTGTTCTCCCTCCTTCATGGTAAGCCCAACGCACTGGAGACTTCACCTCCCCTGAGAGCAGCCCTGGATCAGTGACTCTTGGGAACTGGTATATAAATACTCCAGCTCACGCACACCTCAGTTGGGCTAATCCTTAGATGCGTGTTTTATACCATTTCCCAGAGTCCCACACACACACCACGGGATTAAGCCCCTAAAGCTCACTGTGGAAGCTGGTTTAATGATGCACGCATATGGGCCATCTTCCCACCCCTGTATCACCTCCCCACTCTCCTAGTGGTCTTCTCCACATCTCCCAAGAAAACTACTTGCACTTGAACCCTAGTCTCAGGGGTTCACTTGTGGGGAAAACTGGACCAAAACCAGCCAAGCCCTGACCTCAGTCTCTCAGCACTAATAACAGCCATCCTATTTTCTGGCCAGTCTTCTCAAAGAAAGAATTTCCTGCAAGAGTTTCTATTAGAGGATACAAACTACTATACATAAAATAGATAAACAACAAGGACCTACTTATAGCACAAGGGAACTATATTCAATTTCCTGTAATAAACCATAATGGAAAAGAATATTAAAAAGAATATATATGTATGTATGTATAACTGAATCACTTTGCTGTACACCCGAAACTAACACAACATTGTCAATCAACTATATTTCAATTAAAAAAAAAAAAAAAGAGTTTCCAGAGGTCTCAACAGGTGCAGAGGGGCAACTAAGGCTCCAACAAGAAGCTACTGAGGCAGATTTGTTTTCCTGAGAGGTCCCTCAATTGTGAACAGCATCGGCGTCCAGACTCCTCCTACACCCTGACTTCTGGGAAGTGCGGTCCCTTTTGGTCTCTTTGCCCCCTCAGAGGTGTCCTTTCCTGAGAGGGTTGGCTGCCCAGGAAGAAGTCAATGTTCCCTGGGTGCTGCTGGCTTTGCCTTCTGACTCAGGTCAATGGACAGCGTGTCTGAGGTTGCCTGGGCTGTGGTCCCCAGATCTCAGAAGACAGTTTCCAGTGACCAGTTCCTCTCTTGTATCGCTGTATCTTTCCACCAAGGCATCTAGGCTTTTCTTTCAGCAAAAACCCAAATCTCCTGCTCCCTGGGCCATAGCTACTTTACCCAGTGGAGGCAACTATGCTCTTGGAGAAAGAGAACCGTGTTGGACACAGAACATCTGGGTTTATGTTCTAATTCCAGCTGTGTGACCTTCTGCAAACCATTCAACCTCTCTACACTCCGGTGAAATGGGCAAAATTAACAAAATGATATCTAACAGGGTTGTGATGGGGATGAAGAGAGATGGATAATGATGACAGTATCTTGTAAATGCGAATTAAACCTAGTGAGAGAGCATTTTTCACCTGTCAGGTTAGCAAATATAGAAATGTCTGATAATACGCTGTGCAGGTGAAGATGGGGAAACAGGAGCTCTCATATGTTGCCAATGGCAATGTAAATTGTTGTCACTTCCCTGAAGGGACATTTGGCAAAAAGCTTTCAAAATTACAGACACATGCCCTTTAGCCTAGCAGTTCCACTCACCAGAATGTGTTCTCCGAGATACTTCATACATGTGCAAAATACCTACACACACACACACACACACACACACATACACAAAAGATGTGAATATTAATCACGTTATTTATGCTAGAAAAATACTGAAACAACCTAAATAGCCATCAAAAGAGAATAGGTTAAAGGAGTCACAGTTCGGTGCAATTCCATGCAATTGGGAAAATAGCAAATCAACGCCATCTATCATGACACAGAGTCATCTATGAAATACATTGATAAATGAAAAAAAAGCCTGATGCAGAACAGTATGTACAGTTGGCAATAATTTGTCTAAAAACAATTACATGTGTGTGCAGACAACACCTCTGGAAAGATACACAGGTGCCCCTGGAGAGGAGAATCATGTGGCTGGAGGACCAGAGAGCTGAGGGCGTCTTATCTTCTTCCAATACTTTTTTTTAATTAATAGGAAAAATAAGTATTTATTTTTATATTATATAATATTTTAAAAACAATAAAACTAGCGCTAATAAAATTTTTTTAAGTTAATTATTTGAAAAAATAGTGGATAAACTAATGGATAATCTCATGACTCAATAAATATCTTTTTTTAATTTATTTTTTATTTTATATTGGACTATAGTGGATTTAAAATGTTGTGTTAGTTTCAGGTGTACAGCAAAGTGATTCAGTTATACATATACATGTATCCATTCTTTTTCAGATTCTTTTCCCATGTAGGTTATTACAGAATATGGAGTATACTGTGCTATACAGTAGGTCCTTGTTGATTATCTATTTTATATATAGTAGTGCATATATGTTAATCTCAAACTCCTAATTTATCCCTCCCCACCTCCTTCCCCTTTGGTAACCATAAGTTTGTTTTTGAAGTCTGTGAGTTTGCTTCTCTTTTGTAAATAAGTTCATTTGTATCTTTTTTTAGATTCCGCGTATAAGTGATATCATATAATATTTGTCTTTCTCTGTCTTACTTACTTCACTTAGTATGATAATCTCTAGGTCCATCCCTGTTGCTGCAAATGGCATTATTTCATCCTTTTTTATGGCTAATACTTTTTTGTACTTCTCAATCTCATGACATGTACAAATATTACCTATCCAAATATTGTTAATAAAAAAACTGGAAGGAAATCCAAGAAAGAGACGATATATGTATACGTATGACTGATTCACTTTGCTGTACAGCAGAAATTGACAGAGAAATGTAAAGCAACTCTACTCCAATTAAAAAAAAATGGAAAATGTGTGCAATATACAAAATTATTAAACCTAAAAATCAATGGGAGTAAAACCTGATAATAGTGCTTGCAAAGCAAAATCCTGCACGTAAGATCCTGGACAAACTTGTGGAAAAGGCTGCCTGGCATCAGGGACAGTTCAGCCTCCACCCCTAGATGGCACCCTGATGCTTGTGCGGTTCAATCCTGAGATCCACTTCCGTCTCATCCCACTGGGTCACAGCCCAGGGGCAGGGGCAACCTGTTTTCCTTTCCTTAGCAGGTGGCCAGCTGGTTGGCATAAGATCAATCATTTTCCCCATTTCCTTACCCTGTGTTCCCTCTCCACATGCAGACACTAGCCTGTTGGGTACGTTTGCAGAGATACACTGATGAGTCCCATAACCAGATGTGTTTTTGTGTACTCCGGCTCTGCCTTTGCACGTATTTGTTTTCCTCACTCCTGCTCTCATTAGGCCATCTGGAAATTGTGTGCCTGTCGTGTGGACAGCACATGTCGCTGCCTTACTTTGTGAAGGATTGTCATCTTGGGCCCTAGTTCTCAAAGGGACACGTAATGGTGCTGACATGTACCTGACTGGGCTTCTTTTTAGATGAAGAGCATCTGCGGAGGCTGTCCCAGAGGTGCCCACTGTCTTAGTCTTTCTGGCTGCTGTAAGAAATTACCATAGACTGGGCTGCTTGGCCACCAATTCATGTCTGACAGTTTTGGAGGCTGGCCGTCCAACATCAGGGAGCTGGCAGATCCAAGATTCTGTGTCCTCACATAGCAGAGAGAGAGGAAACAAGCTCTCCTCTCTCTTATACAAGAGCACTAATCCCATCCTAAGGGCTCCATCCTCATGACCTAATCACCTTGCAAATGCCCCACCTCCTAATACCATCCTATTCAGGGGTCAGGGTTTCAAACTATGAATTTGTAGGGGACGCAAACATGTAGTTCATGACACTCACCCACCAGCCCAGCAGGGGACTCAAAGGAATCTTCAGAGAAAGATCACAGGTGACGCAGCTGTTACTTTGAGCGTGTAAACTGGTGAGGTGATGGCCTGGAGGGTCAAAAAGTGTGGTGTGCTAAGGAGTTCCAGGGGTGTTATAGGCCAGAGTTTCTCAATACTCTCCAACCAATGCTCCTTTTTAACAAATACATTGTAACCTCCTCCTCATTATTCTGAAATGAAATTTATAAATATTACCACCTACACGTAGAATTTCAAGAAAACAAATCATTCTAATTGCAATATAAATTAAACCCACAGGAAAGATGCTTGTAATAAAATCCTGTGTCTTTCCATATGGAAATGCTCAGGTCTGCCCGCACTACAGGACATCGTGGGTGGTGTAGTTGGATGTTTGTACCAACTGTATATGGAATCACCAGGATGCAACAGCTACAAACAAAAACACGATGGGGTATATTATATTAGTGTCGAGAGAGCAGTGACAGAAGCAATGGAATTTTCTGAAACCAGAAATTACTCCTGTTTATGTTCTAGACAAACAAAATACAGTCTTACAGTAACATTCTGGGAGAATTTAAGTCATGGGAAAATACTTTGAGCTTCTACGTAAAAGAAAGTTTTACATATAAAATGGACTTAGATACACATAAATCGGGTTTTCCTGACATAAAGGTCCAGTGGGATATCTGAAAATCATGCAGGAGGTGTGGACAATTCCTTATGGGGTGTGACTCTTGCCCAAGGATATTTAGCATTCCTGGCCCATATCTAAATGCCAATATCCACCTGACTCCCCAATAATCATGACAAACAAGAAATGCTTGCACAAATTTCCAAAACACACTGACAGAGCCAGCCTTCTCTGGGCTCTGTCTGGCCCAAATGATCTCCCCAACTGGATTCCAAGAGTCCTTAACTGTCTACCCTTAGAATCACTAGTCTGAGTTAATATGCTTTCTTCAGAGCATCACTGCAAAACTTACATGTTACCTGGAAATGACGTAGAACAAACAGCTTGGCATGAATTCATGTATTGAACACATTAACTGCTGTATTAGAGCATGCATCCCTGAAGTAATAGAAATTGGGCAGAAATGTTCAGATCTGAGGTGGGAATGGGGAGGAAGTGAGAGACACCCTAATATGAAAGCCCGCAGAGAAGGAGCAGGTCCGGGTGCAATGCTACACAGACAGTTAGCCTCGGGGAATATTAGTGCACCTGTCTTCAAAGTTCTTTGGCCTGTGGGCTCCTGAAAGATATGTAAAATCTATCACCTAGCATATTGTGAGGTTGACAACAAAATTTTTTATCTTAAGTTTATACGGTTGCAAAGATGATAATTTCTGAGTATTGTACATATTGTCATTTTAAGACATAACAGTTACATTTACCTTTTATATTAAATACCAAAGTGGTGTGATACCCTCACCCAATGTCTTCTATTTTATTATAAAAAAATTTAAACATACAGAAAAGGTGAAATAACTTTACATTGAACACCCATATACCTACCACCTAGACTGAACCATGACAGTTTCTGTACTTGACTTATTACATATGTATCCATCTCTCTATCAATCTATCCAACCATCATCCACCTTATTTTTATGCATTTCAAAGTAAGTTGAAGACATCAGACACACCTCAAAAAACTCCAGCATGCATGCTGTATACAATTAGAATGCCATATTTGCTGATAGATTTTTTCTTTTGAGTTAAACTGAAGTAAATAAAATGTACAAATCCTTTAAATATATCACTTGAAACTCAAACCCCTATAAGATACAGTGCATTATCTTCACCTCGGAAAGATCATTTCAATGTCTCCATTCCCTCAAAGTTCTGATTTTTTTCATACAATAGTTTTGCCTATTCTAGAAATTCATACAAATAGAATCATACAGGAAGCACTCTTTCACTCAGCAAATTTCTGACGTTCATCCTATTGTTGCACGTGGCAGCCCATTCCAATTTATGGTAAGCAGTATTCCACAGTGTGAATTTACAACAAATCTCCTGTTTTGTTTTTTTTAATAGGCTCAAAGGGCTAGATTTAGTCAACTAAATTTCTGATCTAAACCCAAAAGAAAAGCTCGCAAAATTTTCCACCATTAGAGCCCTTTAGAGAGTAATATCAATTGTATACAAATACACAGCCACAAGTACTACTTAAAAGAAAACCAATTAAGTCAAAATTTATATACATGCAAAAAGCAATCTTGTTAGATTTTTTCAGGAAATCAAGGGCAAGATCCTCAACTACTTTATATTGTAATATGTTAATAGATCTAACAGTAACAATCATTTAGTGTGCGAAATGCACTCTTATGTAATATTTTGACTACGGTGATATTCCACAAGCTGTCAGCATGGATAGAAAATTTCCATAGTTTTAGAAACCTAGGTCAACATCATATAGATACATTCTACATAATCCAGTCTATTCTGTCGATATCTTAACTCTAGCAGGAATGTGAATTCCATAATACTGTGAAATCAAATAAGAATTTCTAAAATTGTGTCCATCCTGTTGATGGACACAAGCTGACCCTAAATTTCATATAGGATCCTCAATTTCATGTAGAAATTTAAGGGACCCAGAAAAGCCAAGACTACCTTTAAAAAGAACAAATTTGGAGGACTCACACTTCCTGATTTCAAAACTTACTACAAAACTACAGTTACCAAGATTACATGGTGTGGCCTAAGAATAGACACATAGACCATTGCAATAGAATTGAGAGTCAAGAAATATACCCTTACATTTGTGGTCGATTGATTTTTCACAAGGTTGCCAAGACAATTCAATGGGGGAAAGAATAGTCATTCAAGCAAATTATTCTGGGACAAGTGGATATCTACATGCGAAAGAATAACGTTGGACACCTTCCTCACACCATACACAAAAATTAACTCAAAATGGATCACGGACATCATGTAAGAGTTAAAACTATAAAACTCTGACAAGAAATATAGAAGTAAACCTTCATGAACTTGAAACAGGCACAAGTAACCAAAAACAGAAGTAATGAAAGAAAAAAATAGACAAGTTAGACTTTATAAAAATTAAAAACTTTTTTGCAGATGATATCATCAAGAAAGTGAAAGGACAGCTCACAGAATGGGGAAAATATTTGCTAACTATATTTCTGATAAGGGATTTGTATCCAGAATACTTAAAAAACTTATAAAACTCAATAACAAAAGGATAACCCAATTTGCTGTACAGTAGAAATTAATCCAGCATTGCATATCAAGTATACTTCAATTTAAAAATTAATAAATTATAAAAAAGATTAGTATACAAAAAAATGGGTAAAGGGTATCAACAGACATTTCTTCAAAGAAGATATACAAATGGCCAATAAACACATGAAAAAATACTTAGCATCATTAGATATTAGGGAACCACAAATCAAAAGCATAATTTGATATCATTTTGCTCCCTTTAGAAGGCCTATAATTAAAAGACAGACAGTAGTGTTGGCAAGGCTATGGAGAAATCGGAACCTTCATACACTGTTGGTGGAAATGTAAAATGGTGCAGCTGTTGTGAAAAACATTTTGGCAGGTCCTCCCAATGTGAAACATGGAGGAACCGAATGATCCAGCAGTTCCACTCCTAGGTGTATACCCAAAAGAATAAAAAGCATGGTCAAACGATAATGTTCATGGCACACTTATTCCTAATAGCCAAAAAGTGGACACAACCCAAATGTCCATCAGCTGATGAATGGATAAATAAAGTATGGTATATCAAAACAACAGAAGATTATTCAGCCATAAAATGGAATCAAGTACTGATTTATGCTACAACATGGATGAACCTTCAATAAATGATGCTATGTGAAAGAAACAAGTCACAAAAGACCACATGTTATATGATTCCTTTTACACGAAATGTCCAGAATAGGCAAATCTATAGCGACAGAAAGCTGATTAGTGACTGCCTAGGACCAAAAGTGGGGAGGATTGGAGAGGACGATATGGATTGACTGCTCATGGGTACTGAGTTTCTTTTTGGTTGATAAAAACATTCTAAAATTAGATTGCAGCGATGGTTGCAAAACTGTGACCATACTAAAAATCATTGACTGATGTACTTCAGATGGGTGAATTGTATGGTATGTGAATTATACCTCAATAAAGCTGTTAAATATTAAGATAGTACTGTTTGAGAATATTAACATAATAAATGTAACTTGTATTTATTCCCATTATTAGGAACAAATTATTAGGGGTAAATATGTCAAACATTCCATGTTTTAAAACCTTCAGGAACCAGACATCATTAGAATGAGGGTAGATTTGTAAACACAAATATATCTCACAAATTTGGACTTTGGCTGGTTTGTGGATTTGACTAGGAATTGATAGGAATTCAAAAGAAGTATTACGTTTAAAATAACAACACAGAACTAAGTTTTTTCACATAGATTTTTATCATTTTAAATCCATTTTATAGTTTTACTCTGACACATTGATCCTGTAGCAAGCACAAGCATAATTGAGCTTCACTCAAATTTTTCTCTAGGTTATTATCACTTATTATTTGACAGCCTCAAAGCCATCACAATGTCTCTGCTCTGGGAGGATTTGCTCTCCTTACAGACACAGAGCTCTAATGAGATGCCTGCTGCTATTTCTCCTAATTCCTAAAACTATGATAGTGTGATTTATATTTTGTTTTCATCTCCTCTCCACTTGGACCAGATGCAAAATGGAAGTAATTAAAAATGTAGTCAATGAAAATCAGACCAGCAGAATGCCTCATTTTTGCTGAGCTTTGCCTGGTATGCCAATGCAGGTTCATTCTTCAAGCTCTGAGCCAGCCTTGGGCTTAACTCGCTCTTGGAAGTGGCCAATTTCATTCAAGTAAGTGAAGCATGAAGTCATAGCAGAGACTGCTGCAAGACGTGCCCAGAGCCCAGACACAAGAAATATGTGATTGGAATCGACCAGTTTTGTCCCCTAGCTGATGCTGTTTCAGTGGAAGGTCTTAATTCCTTTCCTATCTTGAAGGTCTTCGGGGCACATGGACAAAATTAATTGCCAGTCATTCAGGACTCTCCTCAAAGGATAGATTCCACAGATGCACATTTGACAAAATTGAGTCATACTTTTTTCTAGATTACGAGATGAATCTAACTTTTTTAATGAAAGCCTCAAGGAAGAGCAAATAAGCAGCTTAGAGAGTGATTCCCATGGTAACACTTTCAGGAGAGCAAGGCAATTCTTGCTATCAGAGAAAATTTATTTCTGATGACCTCATTTTAAAGTAAATCCCTATAAGCACGAGTTCTGCCAACCTATAGTGTGCAGAGTTGCACGAAGAATTCCTGAGCTCATGGTTTCTCTTTGTCTACCAGTCTGGCTTCAGGTTAAATAGCATCACATAGCCAGCTCTCCAAGGATGGTCCATAGTCCCCATATGGGCATCTCACCAGTCCAGATGGAATAAGCAGGGCTAGATGGTTCAGGGAGAGCAGGTGGGCTGTGAAAAATGCCTGAATCTATGGCGTGTGCCCCCAAGGGTGTGTGCACGTGTGTACACATGTGCAAGTGTGCCATTCCAGAGTTCTGCATTTGCTGGTCACCTCAATACACTCCTCCTTACCTACCGCTGGTGCAGTACCATCGCTCTCTGGCTGTTCAACCTCTTCCTCCTTTCACTGCCGCGTCCCATCCAGGTCTGACCTAGCCACACTGCATCTTTATATTTTATGTTAGGAAAATAATGTAATCAAAATCCATTGTTACAGCATCCTGAAAAAGTAGTTGCTTTTATTTATTTGTTAAAATATTTATTTATTTATTTGGCTGCACCGGGTCTTAGTTGCAGCACATGGGATCTTCATTGTGGCATGTGGGATCTTTAGTTGTGGCACGTGGGATCTAGTTCCCTGACCAGAAATCGAATCTGGGTCCCCTGCATTGGGAGCACGGAGTCTTAGCCACTGGACCACCAGGGAAGTCCCAAAGGTAGTTGCTTTTAAACTTTGTGACTCCAAAGTCCTGTTTGTTTTTTTTTAAATTCATCCTCCCAACTCCCGATTCCTTTGAAATATGAGTTATCAGTGATCATAATAAGTTCTAGAAGAAGATTTTGTTGAGGACAGTTAGGGATGCAGAGGCAGTAACTTATTTTTCCAATTTCCAGGGCCCAGCCTCTTCTATTGCCAAATACCAAGAGTTACGATGTGATCACTGGCCTGTCGCTCAGTCTCCAAGCCAATTTAGATTTTTATCACGGCAGCACCTTACTTCTAAGTACCAATTTTTGTATCAGCTAGTTATTTCTGTGTAACAAACCACCACCAAAATTAGTGGGTGAAGCAACAAGCATTCTGAGTTCATGGGTCTGTGTGGCAGCTGGGCAGTTCTGATGATCTGGGCTGGGCTCAGCTTGTCTTGGCTGGACTCGCTCCTGTATCTCTGATCAGCTGGTGTCTCAGCTAGAGATGACCGGTCAAGGTGGGCCTCAGCGGGAAAGGCTCATCTGTGGTCCATGTACTCTCATCCTCCAGCAGGTCCACCCAAACTTGTTCACGTGGCAGCCAGCAGAGTTGTGTGAGAGAGATCAGAGCACACAAGACCTTTTGAGATCTAACTTGGAGCTGGGATATCAGTTCTGCTGCATTTAAAAAATTTTTATTTTTATGGAAGTATAGTTGATTTACAATATTATGTTAGTTTCATGTGTACAGCAAAGTGATTCACTTATATATAAGTATTTTTTTCAGATTATTTTCCATTATGGGTTATTATAAGATATTGAATATAGTTCCCTGTGCTATACAATAAATCCTTGTTGCTTATCCATTTTATGTATAGTAGTTTGTATCTGTTAATCCCATACTCCTAATTTGTCCCTCCCCTCCCCTCCTGTCTTCCCCTTTGTTAACCACAGTTTGTTTTCTATGTCTGTGAGTCTGTTTCTGTTTTGTATATAGATTCATTTGTATTAGTTTTTAGATTCCACATATAAGTGATAACATAATGGTATTTGTCTTTCTGTCTGACTTATTTCACTAAGCATAATATTCTCTAGGTCCATCTATGTTGCTACAAATGGCATTACTGTATTTCATTATTTTTTATGGCTGAGTAATATTCCACTGTATATATATACCACATCTTTATCCCTTCCTCTGTTGATGGACATTTAGGCTGCTTCTATGTCTTGGCTATTGTAAATAGTGCTGCTCTGAACATTGAGGTACATGTATCTTTTCTAATAAGAGTTTTCTCCTTATATATGCCCAGGAGTGGGAATCACTGGACCATATGGTAGTTCTATTTTTTGTTTTTTAAGTAACCTCCATGCTGTTTTCCATAGTGGCTGCACTAATTTACATTCCCAACCAACAGTGTAGGAGGCTTCCCTTCTCTCTACACCCTCTTCAGCATTTATCGTTTGTGGATTTTTTGATGACAGCCATTTTGACTGGTGTTAGGTCATATCTCATTGTAGTTTTGATTTGCATTTCTCTAATAATTAGTGATGCACCAGTGGGCCATCTGTATGCCTTCTTTGGAGAAATGTCTATTTAGATCTTCTGCCCATTTTTTGATTGGGTTGCTTGTTTGTTTGTTTGTTTCTTTTGTTATTGAGTTGTATGAGCTGTTTGTACATTTTTTTTATTAACCCCTTGTCAGTCACATCAGTTGTAAATATTTTCTCCCATTCCATAGGTTATCTTTTTGTTTTGTTGATGGTTTCCTTTGCTGTGCAAAAGCTTTTAAGTTGATTAGGTCCCATTTGTCTATTTTTGCAGTTCTGCTGCATTTTCATTGGTCAAAGCAAGAGACAATCCTAGCCCAGAATCAAGATATAGGGAAGGGCTTCCTTGGTAGCACAGTGGTTAAGAATCTGCCTGCCAATGCAGAGGACATGGGTTCGAGCCCTGGTCCGGGAAGATCCCACATGCTGTGAAGCAATTAAGCCCGTGTGCCATAACTACTGAGCCCGCAAGCCACAACTATTGAAGCCCGCACACCTAGAGCCCGTGCTCTGCAACAAGAGAAGCCACCGCAATGAGAAGCCCAAGCACAGCAACAAAAACCCAATGCAGCCAAAAATAAATAAATAAAATTTTAAAAAATGTTTAATCATAATTAAAAAAAGTAAAGGAGGCATACAAATATGATGATTCCTTTATTTCTGGCATGTTGTTCATAAACTGTCAGCTTTGAAGATTTTTTAGTATGCATTTTGAAGGGAGAGGCAGATTAAATATGACTTCAATTGAAAATTAGGAGGAAAAGCTCTATAAGAAAAAAAACAATGAACTTACCTACATCATTCATAAGAGCTCTGTTGGCAAGAAAAGTATATATACAATGGCATTATGTCAAGGACAATATACTGGAATAGGAACTAGCAAAAGTTACATCATTTAATATGACCCTAATGAACTGGAATCAGATTCTAGAATTCAGTCAAAGAGAAGTACCTAGAGATCTAGTGTTTTCTGTTCACAATGGAAAAACAATCTCCAAATAGATCTTGGTTAATATTTATTAAACGTCAGAGTCAGATACCGTTCTAAGAGTTTTACATGTATTAACTCACGTCATTCTTCCAACAACCTTGTGACTCAGAGACTATTATCACCTTCATTTTACAGGTGAGAACACCAGACACAGAAAGACCGGCCAAGATCCCATAGCTAAATGTACCAGGATGCAAACCCAGTGATCTAGATCAAGATTCCAAATGCGGAATCTAGAGTTCACTTTCAGACATGAAAAGTTGCATCTCTAATAATTCACACAGTCATTCACTAGCAGAAGCCTAAGTATTGGAGACTTCGCCCTACATCATTCTTCTCAATATCAGATCTAACCTGTGACTGTGGACAGATGCCCTAAGACATCTTTTCATTTTCAAGACAACTTTAGCCAAGAGTAAACTCTTTTATTTAGAAGACTCACCTCAGGTAAACAAAGCATATTCAGTACAAGGTATCTCCATTCACTGGTTAGGCAGTTTATATTTGATTTAGCGTGGCTGCGAGCACAGCATCGACTCTCAGAGCTCTCATTTCTTGAACAGGTAGGTAATTAGTCTTAAAACATTTGCCTCGTATAATGGAGTATGACTGTTTTCCTTCTGTGATTTTCTGAGTTCTAGACCTTCTCTTTTTTTTTTTTTTAACATCTTTATTGGAGTATAATTGCTTTACAATGGTGTGTTAGCTTCTGCTATATAACACAGTGAATCAGCTATATGTATACATATACCCCATATCCCCTCCCTCTTGCGTCTCCCTCCCACCCTCCTTATCCCACCCCTCTAGGTGGTCACAAAGCACCGAGCTGATCTCCCTGTGCTATGTGGCTGCTTTCCACTAGCTATCTATTTTACATTTGGTAGTGTATATATGTCAATGCTACTCTTTCACTTCGTCCCAGCTTACGTTCCCCCTCCCCGTGTCCTTAAGTCCATTCTCTACATCTGTGTCTAGACCTTCTCTTAACCTCTAAGAAGAGGTCTGGGCTCTGTCACCCCAGGCCAGAATGAGAGGAGTGGAAGAAACCCAGGAGTGATGCCCGACAGAGCTGGTGATGGGGCTCCCAAGAGGAAGTGTCACTGACAGCGCTTTCTTGGTCCCCATGCGAGCTTCACAGAGGAGCAAGAAAGGAAACGCTCCCTCTGCACCTGGTAGTCTAAGACTGGATAGGTTTTATCTGCTAGGGAGAGCAGTAACTCAGCTCGGTGCTACCCTCACTGGGCGGCCTTCCCAGACATCTCTCAGGCTGCCTGAGCGCCCTCCCTCCCTGCCTCCCTCCCTCCTTCCACGCCATCCCATTATGATACTTCCTATGACTGCCCATTGGTTTGTCTAGCCCTCTAATAGGAGCAGTAATTTTTTTTATTTAATAACCTTCGAGGATAGTAATACTGGTGCCTTGCACACTGCACAAAATAGAGTGAGAGCTTAATGAATGAGAATGGAATAGAAAGAAGGAAAGAAGGAGAAAGAAGAAGAAAAATAAGAAGTTGGAATGGGAGCTCTAAGGCATCTTGCCAAAGACTCACTGATCCAGAGACTTCATTCTGGCCTGACATTGACTTGAAGTTCACTTACCAGGGGAAGGCCAGGACCCCTATGCTCTAAACTTGTGAAAATTCTCTCCAGTGTCTGCACTTTGCCAAAGTCAAATGGAATGGCATCCCGCAGAATCACTGTCTGCCTGACCTGTTATGACCTTGCATGTGAAGGGGAACTTTTTTAGGTGGTGCAGATACAAAGGGAGAGTGAGCCCCAGGCAATGTGGCCAGGTAAATATAGAGTGGCACTTTGAAAAATGCAATCTTGGCTGCTCCAAGTGTCTGAAAAGACCTGCCTGTCACTGCCAAGGGCAAAGGATCAGCTTTTTCTGGACTGTATGAGAATTCAAGGACCTATACGGAATTGAAACAGATCATCTGTAACTTATTCCTAGAAAATTATCACAGCTAATTATGGACATGTTGCCTCCCGGCTTAATTTCTCTGCGGTGGCCATAGAACCGTTTTTATCACTGTTTTGCAGCAGCCCTGGAAGCAGGGCTAATACGGTTTTATAGACAAAGAACAGAGAGCCAGTGTTTAGTGCCCCCAAGCATCCCTTCAGATCTCAGGGGAAGAGGCTGTCGCTAGGGGAAAAGAAATAATGCCACATGAAATATGGGCTTTGTCACAAAATGATAGGCCACAGCAAAGAGAGGGCAGAATGTTCTTAATGGCAATAAATTGCCTGGAAGCCGGTAAAGCAAATTCTTCACCTGCCGAAGCTGCTCTGGGCCATCAGGCATCGCTCTGTGAGGCCCCTTTAGGTAAGGGTAGAAAGCGGAAATTGACAGGGAATCATTTCCCTACAATTTACAGCTTTTACCGCCTAGCATATCACGCACCTCTTACCCCAAAAGCCAGGGGAAACCAGTGGCTTAGTTGAAGCCAAGGAGGTGAGCTTCCTCAGTGGCCCCAGTGGACCAGTTGGGCCAGAGGATAAAGAGAACAGCCTGAGTGGAAACTGGATGGTGTCCAAGCATCTTCACCAAGATAGATGAAGCTTGCTTATCATAAAAATTAAAAACATATGCTGCATGCATCGAAGCTTATATCACCGCACTAAATTATGTGCAAAGACATTTGCACAGACTGTGAGATAAAAACACAGCTACGGAAGGCAGGATTTTGTAACAGGGAAGAGCTAAATCGGACTCCATGTTCAGTCTGTATCTTTGACTTTAAGCTTTGCTTTTCGTTGCTTTTGTTATTATAATCATACATAATGGCCTGCCTCAGGGAACCCTGCCCCTCTGCCTGAAAGTTAAACTAAAGAGCCTCTGTTCAGCCCACAGGGAGACACTCTGACCCCATGCACCTGTGGATGGCTGCAAGAAAGAAGAAATTAACACACCCCCTGCCCGAGGCTGGCCATTCCAGGGGATATTTGCAAAATTTATGGCCTTTTTACTTTACTTCCTCATCTCCTCCCCCTCTCTGTGCTATAAAAGAAACTGGCATCCAGACCCCGATAAGATGGTCTTTTTGAGACACTAGTCTGCATCTCCTCAGTCTGCCAGCTTTCCGAATAAAGTCGTATTCCCTACCTCAACACCATGTCTCCGATTCATTGGCCTGTCGTGCGGCTAGCACAGCGAGCTTGGACTTGGTAATAATTTCACTGTGGCACGAGCTCTGGTGTCTGGAGTCCTCACTTCAAATCCATCTGCATCACTCATGATCGGGGTGACACTGGGCCAGTTACTTAACTTCTATGCCTCATGTGAAAAAGAGAGACAATAAGAGTGGTCATTCCTGGGGTTGTTCTGAAGATCAAGTGAATTGATAACACACAAAGTGCTCAGAAACAGGTCCAGCACATAAGAAATGGTTGATAAATAGCTGGTTATGAATGCAGAAAGCACAGGGTAATTTAGGACCTTAGGTGTGCAGAATGGTACAGACGGGGACAGTCAGAGAAGGAAATAGCATTTCCTACAGTCACCCGTGAACAGAGGCCAGGGCCAGCTGTCCAGAGGCGCCCTGGCCTCCCTTGGGCAAGCATAACCAGACTCTGAGGGGCACCAGGGCACTGGGTGTGCTCGGCAAAGCGTCCCTCTTCTTCGCATGAACAGATCGGGCTGTCTGATGTACTGAGTCATAACTTGCTATGACCTGGTTCCTTCCTCCTGGAGAACTTCAAGGAGCTGGTGGGAGGCAAGCCCGAGGATGTCAAAGTTCAGGTGTTTGGGGGCCTAGTGACTGCCCAGAAGGGATGGGGCAGGTACCTGCCAGGTTTCTGACTCTGGACCAAATGTCAAAATTTTTGAGCAGTTTTCCTAAGCACGTGTCAAGTGCTTCCCTCCAGGTGTCAGGCTCCGGGGGACAGCAGTGCTGGAGGTCTGAGGGCCCTCGGGGACACAGTCTGGCTGTGCAGACGAGCCCTTGCCAGGAGCACAGTGAGGCTGATGTGTCCCCGTGGGCACTGCGGGGCTGAAGGAATTCATGTCCCTGCAAGGGGGGGGGGGGGTTGCCGATTGTTTTGTACCTTCCAGAAGGAAAATCAGATGGAACAAGGGAGTTAATGATCCCTCCTGGCAGAGAGGCTGCTTTCATTCAGGGAAAGAGTGTCTGGAAAGGTAGGATAAGGAGCCTGAATAGAATTACAAAGGCATGAACCCTAAGGACATCCATCCATTCACTCACTCAACAAATACTTATTCAGAGCTGACTATTCAAAAGGCACTGGGATAGGTACTCTTGTGGCTCAAATTTTCTTTGGCAAGATCTTCAACGTCTAAAAGCAGTCACCAGTAAAGGCACAGCCAGCAGCCAGAAGTCCTGGAGCGACCAGGGTGATGGTATCTCTGGGAAAGGCTTCTTGGAAGAGGTACTTTGAGACACCGAATTTCCATTTTCTAGGCCTATTACTTGGAAAGAGGTATATATACCAGGTGATTCACTAATAGATCTCAAAGTCTACTCCACATAACCCTATTGACAAGGCAATTTTTTCTGCCACATCTCTGAAGTTTGCTGAACTCCCCCTTGGGAGAGGATCTCAGAAAAGAGGGCAGGGGTTGTCAGCACCGGTTAAGAACTGAATTATCACCAGCTCCTCCTGTGACACAGGATCTTGACTCTCCGGGGAACTCAGTGATCAAGGGCAGGTGACAGCTGTGCTAAGGAGACAGCATTGTTGCTACTGGGCCCACCATCCATCACGGCAAGATGCTGTCATCTGAAAAAAATGCACAGCCTAAAAGTTGAGAATTATGTTTTATTCAGCGGACATTCTGAGGACTTCAAGCTTGGGACACAGCATCTCAGGTAACTCTGAGGGGCTGCTCTGAAGAAGCAAGGGGGGAGCCAGGATATAGAGGAGTTTTTGCAACAAAGCCCAGGTAGTTGGAACATCAAAAGATTATTCTTAATTAAAGAAAAACCAGACATCTCATGTTAATGAATTTAGCACTTTGTATGGGAAGATGTAAGAGTCTGGGCTCATTGAAATCATTCCTTTGATACGCACCTTAACTATCTAAAGCTGGCATCCTGCTTTTCTCCATCCTGAATCCCTTCAGGGTGCACAGTTGGGGGTGACTGCAGTGGCTGAGGGCTTGGCAGTGGGCAGCCTGTTTGTCTCCATCTTGAGTTCCTTTAGGGCTCACTATCCAGGTGGCTGTAAGGTGATGGCTTGATGGCTGCAACAGCCTTTGTTTACTGATACGGCAGGCAATATTTTTCATTCACAATACTTTATCACAGCAATCCCTCTACTGGGCATATACCCAGAGAAATCCATAATTCAAAAAGACACATGAACCCCAATGTTCACTGCAGCACTGTTTACAGTAGTCAGGTCATGGAAGCAACCTAAATGCCCACCGACAGACGAATGGATAAAGAAGATGTGGTACATATATACAATGGAATATTACTCAGCCATAAAAAGGAACAAAATTGGGTCATTTGTAGAGACGTGGATGGATCTAGAGACTGTCATACAGAGTGAAGTAAGTCAGAAAGAGAAAAACAAATATTGTATATTAACGCACATATGTGGAATCTAGAAAAATGGTACAGATGAACCGGTTTGCAAGGCAGAAATAGAGACACAGATGTAGAGAACAAACGTATGGACACCAAGGCGGGGAAAGCGGCAGGGGGGTGGTGATGAATTGGGAGATTGGGATTGACATGTATACACTAATATGTATAAAATGGATGACTAATAAGAACCTGCTGTATAAAATAATAATAATAAAATTAAATTTAAAACAAAGATGTGGCACATATATACAATGAAATATTACTCAGCCGTAAAAAGAAACGAAATTGAGTTATTTGTAGTGAGGTGAATGGACCTAGAGTCTGCCATACAGAGTGAAGTAAGTCAGAAAGAGAAAAACAAATACCGTATGCTAACACATGTATATGGAATCTAAAAAAAATTTGGTTCTGAAGAACCTAGGGGCAGGACAGGAATAAAGATGTGGACGTAGAGAATGGACTTGAGGACACGGGGAGGGGGAAGGGTAAGCTGGGACGAAGTGAGAGAGTGGCATGGACATATATACACTACCAAACGTAAAATAGATAGCTAGTGGGAAGCAGCTGCATAGCACAGGGAGATCAGCTCGGTGCTCTGTGACCACCTAGAGAGGTGGGATAGGGAGGGTGGGAGGGAGACGCAAGAGGGAGGAGATATGGGGATATATGTATATGTATAGCTGATTCACTTTGTTATACAGCAGAAACTAACACAACATTGTAAACCAATTATACTCCAATAAAGATGTTAAAAAAAAATTATATTGTGTTTTTCTTCCCTCTATCTGCTCCCCCCTCCCACTATCAAGTAAGCAGCCAGGCTCTGGAATCTCTTGCCTCAGAGGGGGGCGTGCATTGCAAAGCAAGAGCAGCCTCAAATCAAGGCTCCTCCCGGGTCCCTGGATGTGCCTGAGGAGAGGAGAGGGTGAGGGTGCTTTTGGGAAGCAGGAGGACCTTCACCAGATGCTCTGGTAACAGCTCTGAAAGGGGACATCACCTCTGGGAGAATGACTGAATGATACCCGGGGGAAATCAGATCCAGCTCTGCAGCTCCCACTTTTGCCAAAATCGCTATCTTCTCCAGCCTGGCCAGCAAGTGGCAAAACCTCTGGGTAAGAAGGAACCACGTATGATCATCTCTAGGTCCATCCACGTTGCTGCAAATGGCATTATTTCATTCTTTTTTATGGTTCCAATTTCTCCACATCCTTTCTAACACTTGTTTTCTGGTTTTTGGTAGTAACCGTCCTAATGGGTGTGAGCTACCTCATTGTGGTTTTGATTTGCATTTCCCTGGTGATTAGTGACGTTGAGCATCTTTTCATGTGTTTTTTGGCCATCTGTACGTCTTTGGAGAAATATCTCTTCAAGTCCTTCATACCTTTTTTAATGGGGTTGTTGTTTTTTTGTTGTTTTTGGGTAACATGTTTTTGTTTGATAACTGTCTTGTCCGAAGATTCTTCTTATCAAAAATGCAGATGGCAAATATCACACTATTCTCAAAATCATCCCTCCCTGTCATGCTTCCTTTGGCCCTGGAATAAACCTCAACACCGTGGTCATCTTGTGTCTTTATTTTTAATTAATTTTTTTTTATTGGAATATAGTTGATTTACAATGTTGTGTTAGTTTCTGCTGTACAGCAAAGTGAATCAGCCGTACATATACATATATCCACTCTCTTCCAGACTCCATTCCCATATAGGTCATTACAGAGCACCAAATAGAGTTCCCTGTGCTATACAGTAGGTTCTTATTAGTTACCTTTTATATATAGTAGTGTGTATATGTCAATTCCAATCTCCTAATTTATCCCCCCTTTTCCCCTTTAGTAACCATAAGTTTGTTTTCTACATCTGTGACCCAATTTCTGTTTTGTAAATAGGTTCATTACAAGAGTCCACATATAAGTGATGTCATATGATATTTGTCCTTCTCTGTCTGATTTACCTCACTCAGTATGACAATCTCTAGGTCCATCCATGTTGCTGCAAATGGCATTATTTCATTCTTTTTTATGGCTGCATCATATTCCATTGTATATATGTACCAAATCTTCTTTATCCATTCATCTGTTGATGGACATTTAGGTTGCTTCCATGTCTTGGCTATTGTCAATAGTGCTGCAATGAACATTGGGGTGCATGTATCCTTTCAAATTATGGCTTTCTCCAGACATATGACCAGGAGTGTGATTGCTGGATCATATGGTAGCTCTATTTTTAGCTTTTTAAGGGCCTCTTGTGTCTTAAGATGACTCATTCTCTCAAGCAGCTTGTTTTTGCATCATGTAAATAAACCCCTTCAGAGCCCCAACCACCAGCCTTTTACAACTCTGTCAGACATGGCTGCATCCTCCAAGGGACACCTTTTAGGATTAAAATGGTAGCCCTACTACAACTACATTTTCCAGAAAACAATAAGAACAACACAAACTTTCCTCCCACTGCAAGTATTACCAACGTGTAAGTGCTGGTGCCCACCCGGCTCACGAGCAGTGCTGATGACCAAGGATGCCCTGGCCTTCGGTCTTCCCCACACGGTGGACTGAGCTGGACTGTGTTTGCCAGCATCATCCTTGGTCTCCACTAGGGGGCATCGCAAGGGCTTCTCTGGGAAAGAAGGACTCAGGCCTCAAACCACTGCCTAGCACCCAGTCTTACCTCCTGCCAGCCAGCCAGAAGTAAACAAATAAACAGAATACCTGCTGGCTACAGAGCTGGAAGGGTGAGAGTTGAATAATACCATCTATCTACCTCGACCTTAAGATGAAAAAGCACCTAACTGAGGAGTTTCTATTCCTCCAACAGAGTTCACTGTAATTCTTGTGGATTCTACGTAAAGTAAAAGTAATTATTTTTGTGCAGAAGACATACCACTCAAATATTGTGATTTGAGAGTCATCCCCAACTCCCCATCTCTCTGAAATAGTTACTCAATTTACCTCTCCCGTTCGCCTGAAGACTCCCCTGTTAGTGCTGTCTCCAACACTAAAAAGCATCATAACTTGAGTCAGCACGAGCCTTCCTTCCTCTGGGCAGCTTTCCCTGCCTCCCCAAGCTGGTTTTGGGGCTCACTTTCCGGTCTCATCATTCCCCACGGATACCTCTGTCACCGCACCCTGGAACATGTCACCTCCCCACGCTAGACCTTGTGTTCCTTCAGGGCAGTAACTGGGTTTTATTCACCTTTGATTCAGAGTGCCTGGTTCATAGTAGAACCAAAAGAGGTGCTCAGAAGAATTTGTCCTGGACTTCCCTGTTGGCACAGTGGTTAATAATCCACCTGCCAATGCAGGGGACACGGGTTCCAGCCCTGGTCCGGGAAGATCCCACATGCCGCGGAGCAACTAAGCCCGTGCGCCACAACTACTGAGCCTGCACTCTAGAGCCTGTGAGCCACAACTACTGAGCCCGCGTGCCACAACTACTGAGCCCGCGTGCCACAACTACTGAAGCCCATGCGCCTAGAGCCCGTGCTCTGCAACGAGAAGCCACCGCAATGAGAAGCCCGCGCACCGCAATGAAGAGCAGCCCCCTCTCGCCGCAACTAGAGAAAGCCCACGCGCTGGAATGAAGACCCAACACAGCCATAAATAAATAAGTAAATAAATAAACAAACAAATAAATAAAATTTAAAAAGAATTTGTCCTATGAATGAATGAAAGCAACACTCTCCTGCTAATAACCATTATTACGTCAGCACATCCGACACGTTTACCAATCAGGGGGCTTCTGGACAGAGATGGGGAGATGTGAGTTCTGAGACATCAGGTGAGGGTGGCCACGTGCTCCTTTCGTGGAGGAACCCGTGCTTCCACTTGTAGTGGACGTAGCTGTCCCCCGGGGGCCTTTCCCCGGGCAACGCTTTGGCCTCTGTGCATCTTTAGTGTAGCCTCGTTCCTGCGCACCTGGCACGCGTCCTGTTAAAATGAACGGCTCTGGAACCCGTGGAGTCGTGGGATTAGTTTTTCAGCTGCAGCGGGAGATGAAGGCACGCGGAGGAGACGTGCTCTCTTCGACAGACACTCAGGGTAATTATCAGCAGCCGTAGGTGGAGATGTGTCACATAACCCAATACATGTGACAAGCCTGCCCTTTTTTCAGGTGATGTTGAAGAGTTTTTCCCCAAGCACAGGATATGAGGGATAAAGTGCATTTGTAGTTAAAACAAAAAATGTTGTGGATAAAACCTTTGAGCAATGAACGATGGTCAAAGTCACAGTCATCGAGCTTCTGCTGGATATGAACACACGTGGGTAAAGGAAAGCTTAAGAGATTAGTCGGGGATGGGAGGTAGGTGGGGAGATCCTCAGAATCTCTGAAGGGTACATGTGGGAACTATATACAGTTATTAAATGAAGTATTATAAAAATGCCTCTATGTTTGAGGGTTGGTGAGTGATATGAGACATAAGCATATAAATAAAATTCTGATACCTGTGCGAATTCAGGGAGCTTCTCCTCCTATCTCTAGTATAATTTCACAGCCCTATTATGTTGGGGCCACCCCTGAACAGTGCTCCTGTTGTAGTAACAGTATGGTAACTTACTTTTAAAATTCTTTAGAATAAAGATGTGATATCTGTGCAAATTAGCTCTCATCTGGATCTGAGCTCCTGATCCATCAGCTATAAATCAGAGGTTCCCAGAAATCCCTCCGGGGGTTCAATTAATTTGCTAGAGCAGCTTGCAGAACTCAGGAAGTTCACTTACCATTTACCAGTTTATTAAAAAAGGATATGATGAAGGATCCAGGTGAACATCCAGGTGGAGAGATGCATTGGGCCAGGTATGTGGGCAGGGGTGCGGAGATTACTATGCCCTCTCTGAGTTCGCCATGCTCCCCTCACCTCCACATGTTCACCAACCTGGAAGTTTGCCAAACTCCATACTTCGGGGATTTTTATGGAGCCTTCCTCATGCAGGCATGGTCAATCATTAACTTCTTTTCCAGCCTTTCTTCCCCTTCTGGAGATTGGAGGTGGGGCTGAAAATTTCTAGCTTCTAATGCTGGCTTGGTCCTTCTGGTGACAAACCCCTATCCAGGAGCCCACCTAGAGTCACCTCATTAGAACATAGACACTATCTGGGACTTCCCTGGTGATCCACTGGCTAAGACTCCGACTCTGTGCTACCAATGCACGGGGCCCGAGTTCAATCCCTGGTCAGGGAACTAGATCCCACATGCCACAACTGAGAGTTTGCATGCCGCAACTAAAGGTCCTGTGTGCCACAACTAAGACCCGGCACAGCTAAATAAATAAGTAAATAAATGGGAAAAAAAACAAACATAGACATTATCACCCAGGAAATTCCAAGGGGTTTAGGAACCCTGTGTCAGGAACCCAGGTCAGAGACTAAATATAAGGACAAAAGATGCTCGTAGTGGTTTTATTACTTAGGGTTTTAAGAGCTCTGCGCCAGGAACCAGGGGAAGAGATCAATATATATATTTTCTATTATTTCACAAGAGCCATGAGCTCACTTCATGGAAAACGCTCTCTTTAATCCAACCATTTCTCTCAAAACTGCTTAATTTCCTTCTAGTAGCATTTCTAGATTTGTTTGTTTGTTTGGCATAAAATACCGTACTAAATAATTAGTGAATGTCTTTTGTGGTCATTTGAGGGTGTGAGGGTGGAAGTGGACAACTGCGAGGTGTCTGAAGCCCTTAAAAATCAATCCCTTGGGAATTCCTTGGTGGCTCAGTGGTTAAGAATCTGCCTGCCAATGCAGGGGACACGGGTTCAAGCCCTGGTCTGGGAAGATCCCACATGCCATGGAGCAACTAAGCCTGTGTGCCACAACTACTGAGCCTGCACTCTAGAGCCCACGAGCCACAGCTACTGAGCCCGCGAGCCTAGAACCCGTGTTCCACAACAAGAGAAGCCACCGCAATGAGAAGCCTGCTCACCGCAACAAAGAGTAGCCCACTCTCTCTGCAACTAGAGAAAGCCCGCATGCAGCAACAAAGACCCAATGCAGCCAAAAAAAAAAAAAAAAAACAATCCCTTGTCCTACAGCAGAGATACATGAGTTCTTGTTAAAGAGAAGGGCTCTGAGATCTTAGGCTGTCAGAACCTCACTGAAAGTCACATGCAAAAAAATTTTTTTAAATTAAAAAATTAAAAAAATAGAATCCAGACTTCTTCGACAAATAAGTAACAAGGAAAAAAGAAACATAGGTGAGGCACTTAAAAGAAATCAACTAATTGTAATCAATGAACCAGTCAGATCCAGATTCAAACAAACTGTAAAAAAAAAAATTCATGACGTTTATGAGACAATTGGAGATTTGAATACCAACTGGATATTTGGTGATGTTACTGGTAATATTTTAGATGTGATAATGGTATTGTGGTAATGTTAAAAATGGGTCCTTATCTTTTAGAGATACACACTGACATATTCACAGGTGAAATGATTTACATCAAAGTAACACGAGAGAGGGAAAACGAGTAGGGATACAGATAAACAATAAATAAAATAATAAATACATAAATAAGCATTAAAAAAGTCACATGCACATCCTGACATAATTGTGAAGGGTTGGGATGTGGTTCTGGAAATGGGAACCTTGATGATCCCTCCCTAAACAGGCTCATGAGACACATTTATACGTTGTGAGTACACGACATTTACAGCATTTCATAATGTTGTCTATGTGATGTAAATGTCATTGAAGCTTCATTGGCCTATGTCTCCATCTTCCCTGCATTCTTTAGAATTGTTTCAGTGATGAATCTCCTTAAGTTTAAAGTGTGAGCCGTATCCACCAGGTATTCAGAGTGAACGCTGTGCAGGGGGCCCTCACTGTTGGAGAAGGGGGAGTGGACGGAGGAACTAGTGCTTGCTCTAGGGCAAGGCCGAGAACTCTATCCTGAATCAGTGTGGCCTGGGGCCTCCTGGATATGGCAGACCTGTGCTAGAAAGAAAAATGGGTAGGTCAGAAGGAGTCAATTAGCAATGGAATCATGGAAAAAGGAGAGTCTCAGAGTGGGCAGTGTTCATCCAAGTACTGTCTGTAAGGAGACATTCACCTTCCTGCAGAGAACCCTGATGACACTGAATATTCATCTCATATAACGGCCAGCCTTGCTTTCATTCTTTCCTCGCCAGGCAATCTGCTGATTGTTCGGCTTCTATTGACATTGAAACAACATCTGATATTTTTAAAAATACTACTGTTGTCTTCTGGCCGGAACTAAAGGACTCTAAAGTCACAAAATGGAATGAGCTCAATCTTTGGTCATTGTATGGAAAGTCACCCCTGCCACACACACTGGGCTGTGACGTCAGTATGAATTAAATTCCATTGCGGTAAATTTCTGGCATTTGGGGCTCGCTAGTACAGAAGCTTGCATTATGGGAGCTGATATACCTAGAAACCCCTCATCTTCTTCTTTTTAAAAAAAATTTTTTGGGCTTCCCTGGTGGCGCAGTGGTTAAGAATCTGCCTGCCAATGCAGGGGACACAGGTTCGAGCCCTGGGCCGGGAAGATCCCACATGCCGCAGAGCAACTAAGCCCGTGCGTCACAACTACTGAGCCTGCGCTCTAGAGCCCACGAGCCACAACTACTGAGCCCACGTGCCACAACTACTGAAGCCCGCGGCGCCTAGAGCCCGTGCTCCGCAACAAGAGAAGCCACCGCAATGAGAAGCCCGCGCACCGCAACAAAAGAGTAGCCCCCGCTCGCCACAACTAGAGAAAGCCCGCACACAGCAACGAAGACCCAACACAGCCAAAAATAAATAAATAAAATAAATTAATTTAAAAAAAAAAAAATTGTTTTTGGCCGTCCCACGCAGCATGTGGAATCTTAGTTCCCCGACCAGGGATAGAACCTGCACTACCTGCGTTGGAAACGTGGGGTCTTAACCACCGGACCACCAAGGAAGTCCCTCATCTTCTTAAGCTTAACAACTTCTTCCTCCTCTTTCCCACATCTGATAATTGGGTTGGGAAGGACGGTGGGCCAGGAAAAAAAGAAAAGGAGTCTATTGTCTCATATGACACTGTTGTAAAATAACTGAGACATGATGTATGTGGATGTGGGTCTCCTGCGTGTACTGTAGCTCCTCTCTTCCACATACTGTGTGTTCAGCCAGCCTGTAGAAAATATAAGGCACTCTCAAAATTGGTCTATTAATTTGAAAGCACATTGACATACAAGCCAAAAAATAATGATGTTGTACAATTTCAGCCTGGATAACATCCTTCACAAATCAAGGGTAATTTCTAAAATAACATAGTTACAGGATTTATAGATTTGATTTCACTAGTAGCATACAAGTTACTTACTAAGCAGGTGATAGAATTTCTATTTGATACAGTCCGCTGCATGAAAAGAACAAAGCATAACCTCTGTAGCACTCAGAATAATAGGAGATCATTAACTGTGATATAACCTCTGCAATGAATTCATAATAAATGCAATCAAGCATAATTTTGATAGTTTGAAGAAAATGTTTTTGATAACTAAAAATTATTAATAATTTTCAATAATAAACTTAAATGACTTTTGAAAACAGGAAAAAACACTTAATTAAAAAAAAAGAGAAGCTCATATTATGGTATATTTATACAATGATACTATGTGGCAATTATGAAGAATTAAAAGGAGTCCAAAATGTAGCGTTAGATGAAAACATCAAGGCTATATAATAACAATATTATTAACTTTAAAATATACATCTATCCTTACATACACATGGTAGATCTACATCTATATCTGTACCTATCTATATACGCACACACACACAATTGAAATCTATCCTTACCTATATATATATATATAAACACACAAATATATATCTAATCCTTACATATAATATACATATACATATACAATATATTTTTTTTTAAGTGAATAATGGTATTTCTGGTAAGTGATACTGAGAGAGCCAGGAAGCATGGAGAAAGACTTGGGGTTTTTTTTTCACTGTACACCCTTCTATGGGTTTAGTTTTTAATATATATGCAAATATGCCTTTTTATAAAGTTTTTTGTTGATCAAAGGCAGAGAGTAGGCAAAATTATGAAGATGACAAAATTTAACTTGCTTAGTTTGAGGACCTAAGGGGGTTTAGTAAAATCGTATTTTGTAATAAAAATAGGCTAGAAAGAAAAAAGAAGAAAGCAAGGAAGAGGAGGTGGGCAGGGAAGAGGAACTGAGGGAGGGAAGGAGGGGAGAGGACTGTGGATGTTCCATGACTGAGTGTGTAAACATATTGTGTATAATCTGACACAAGTATAGTCAGTTCCTCTACAGAAACATAGCAAACTCAGTTACCCTCCTTGACATTATGCAGGTTATCAGTAAGACCATTTTAGCGACCCCTATGCTCGTAGTCAGGGGATTAGCACCATGACTTGTGTAGTCAAGGAGACCAAGAAGTTAATAATAATTTTATAATACGTTTTCCTTTTTCTCTCCCTCTTCTAAAACCTTTAAATCCATTAGCATAGTAACATGGATTTAATCCCAACACAATGGAGAAATCTGAAATTGCAGCATGAAAGGTGGTTTAATATTGCCTTCTGGGCAGAGAATTTTTTCTTGATTACAAGCTAGTGATTTAGGATTAAAGTTATAAGATTATTGTTATAGGGCTTTAGAACAAATAAATGTTCTTCTTCAAGACTGAATGTTTTAAAAACATTACACTAGACCACCACTTAGAAGACTGACCTTTGTATCTATCACCAAGAAAGAGAAAATCTCTGGGAAAGCAACTCTCTCGCTCCAAGAAAACTTGAGAACAATTTCATTTGATACTAATAACAATTCAGAACGTATCAGACTGTTTCTGTAAAAATCTACGTCATATGAAACTCTTACCACGTTTGTTCATCTGAGTTTGACATTTCTTGGGGGAACGATCAATATTTGGGAGAACTGTAATAAAATCTTTTTTTTTCAGACAAGTTGAACAAATCCACAAAAGACATGAAAGAAGACAAAATGAGTTCATATAAAGACATGAAGTATCTATTGACAAGCACCATAAATTCACAAAACTAAGGAACTATGATAGGCAAAATACATAGCATGCAAATAACACAGTTTATTAGATTTTTTACCCACAAGACGATGGCCAGCACAAACACAGTTAATGATAAAGTGCTAAAGGAAAACTATGAACGGGAGGTCCAGTATCCTGGTGGCCTGGAATGAAGAATGAAAAGTTTAAGACCCTGATGCAAAGTTGCTAGTTGACTAGCAACTCATGTGCGACTCATGCAACTGATGTGCTCCACATGCCCATGGTATCTCCCCCTTTAGGAAGAATTGTTTCTTGTTCCTACTAGGGCTCAGGTGTGGTGCTCATCACTGGGGCTACAGAAATGCCAGCACTGTCCTTGTCTTCAAGGAACTCCACAGCGAAGTGAGGCAGAGAGACAACTAAGCAATTTCCGTATGGCGTTGCTCTGGTCAGTGTTCGGCAGCAGATTACAGAATCCACTACTGCTACCTTAAGTGGGAGGAGACTTATTTCAGGGCGTTACGTGGTTTACAAAATCGCTGGTGGAAGAACTGACTCTACCTGAGCTTCTGTGGAGAGTGTCCCCTGACATAGTAGGGAGCTGTAAGAGCCAGGAGGCTGTCTGAGGAATTGAGGAATTAGCAGTTGCTGGTTCCAAAAACACTCTACCTCTGCCCTGACCTGCACAGCAGAATGGACACTCTGTACCCTGCTTCCCCACCATGTACATTCTGAAGTCGGGGTTCCCTGCTCTTCATTAAGGCTTAGTGGAACTTCAGTGAGGTCTGAAAAGGATATAACATGAGAGAAAGCTTGGGGAGATGGTGAAAGAAGGGAGCAAAGGAGGAGGAAAAGTAGACATTCCCCCTCGGGGCTTTGGTCAACTGTATGTGTGTGTGTTATGGGGGGGGGGGGTTTAGGGAGGTGAAACTTACGCAGAGGGTGGGAATGGAGGTATTGATGCCTCTGTCCCCACTCAAACTCTGATAAATCATCATCTCTCAAAGTGCCTCTTCACCCGTTGGGGCATGGCCACGTCGCCGTGGGAGTATTACCTGCTGCAGCCACGCTTAGTCCCCACAGAGTATGGACAATGAGATGAGAGCCAGATGTCTGACCGTGATGCCAGTGGTGGCGGGGCCAGGTGACCCCATGGCAGACACTGGCAATGGACCGTCAGGCTCAGGGGCTGGATGGAGGGTGTGACAGAGACTTCGGGACCAGCACTGCAGAAACCAAGATGAGGACAAACCAGCCACTGCTGGCCCTGTGGGATTCTGAACAAGTAGGGAGAGATCAGACAGTGAGGAGCTGAGAACCCAGAGTCTATGCCTCCCCCACAGGCTCCCTTACGACATCCCTTCCGTATGCCTGGCCACCATTTCAGGACCGGAGGCAGGGAATGGGACACGCTATTAGAGAAAGAACATTCTTTTAATGCAAGAAAAATTAGGCACTTATGAGACTATCCCAGTTGTCAGATCAGTCTAAGTTGTAAAACATGAATAAAGTTAAATTTTTATTTATGCTTGGTATGTAGGGCTCAATAGAAAGACTAAAATAGTAGAGGGACTCTGCCCATCTGAATTTCAGCCTTAGTGAAACTATGACCTCACTACAAATATGAAAACACATTTTATCTCGGTGCCTGGTGCCAAGTATAAGGCATTTTAAGGTGCCTCCCACAAGTACGTACGGACCATGAAATATAGTTCATTGTAGGAGTGTATCCTTACTCCCTGGGCTCAACTGCAGAGAATGAGATTGTATTCCTTTGGTACTTCGTGTATGTGTTAGTCCAGGTCCTTTGGGAAGCTGATGCCAGGGTGGGATTAAACACCAATGACTTTATTAGAAGCTATACCTCTGCTATAGCTTCTACTAAAGGGTAAATGAGGAGGTCCAGGAAGGCTGCTGGACCCTGATGCAAATCTGACGCTGAGTATGAGGCAGGAGATAGATGGGCCCCAGGCTGAGGAGCTGGAGTTCGTCCCCTGTGGGCGGATACTCCAAAATAGCAGGAGGGAGGAGAAGCTGAGCCCTGCCCAGATAAGAGATAAAGAGACCACATATTTCTCATTCTCGAGGTCAAGGAGACCTTCCCAACTGCACACGCACAGAAGAGCTCCTGGGAGTTCAAAAAGGGAGGGAGCGTCACTCCATAGGAGGTGATGTCAACCTACCCATAGGCCTCTTCGCTAGAATCCATCTTGGCTAAGAGATGTGTGTGCACCCAGGGGAGGACCCTGAGACAAACCAAATACAGACTCAGAGCCAGGCAAAGCAAGATGATTGGCCAGAGGAAACCCGGAAGAAATGTCCCATATAAGTGATTCAAACTACCACGAGAGCACGACTCTTTCTATGCGTCTGCCCGTATCAGTCTATTCACATGAATTCTTTTTCCTCCTAATAAACACTTTACTTGTTTCACTTCTTTCGCCTCTTTGTGGGAATTAGTCGATGGGCCAGGGGTCTTGTCACTGGCCACTGGTCCCTGGTGGTCTAGTGAGTAGGATTTGGTGCTCTCACTGCCAGGGCCTGACTTCAGTCTCTGGATGGGGAACTGAAATCCTGCTTCAAGCCGCTGCAGGCCTAGGACACTCGAGATCAAGTGAAGGAGAGAGAAGGTCATGGTTAATGGAAGCGTCCATCTCAGATGACTGTGCCCGGTGCCATCTGAGGAAGGTTCAGCGGGACCATCAGGAGGTCCTCAAGCCAAATCAGATGTCAGGATGTCCACTGGCTCCTGGGAATGGCCTGCTTTATTGACCCGGCTTCTCTCAGTCATCGACTGAGCATCATGGCTTCAGGGCGAAGGCAGTGATAGATTTTAGGGCACCACAGCCCGAGCCTTTGCTCAATTAAACTCCCTGTGATTGGAGATCTGTGAAATGCATTCTCACGGCCCATGGTATGTATAATTGCTCTGCCTCAACATATAACAAAAACAATTCCTGCATCATGGCTTTGGCAGGTATGATTATCTTACAAATATGTAGATCTTAAGGTTAATAAAGGAGATACATTTCTTAGGAACACCGTAAGTATTTAAATACACACTCTAATCTTGTTATTTTAATTACTGTATCTGAGCCTGGCCCTTGGAATGTCTCTAATTTACCTTCTTTGGAGTAGTTTATGCCTTCTGTTGCCAATCTTTTTTCAAGTCCAAGGCTGCTTTCTTCAATTTATTTAATAAGCATCTCACATATTTTCTTAACTGTGATTAAGTATACTTCCCACAGTGATAAGCCATGATTTCTCATATAACCATGAGTATTTTTCCTTAAGCCAAGAGGGTAAGAGAAGCAAGGATAACTCTTTGAAATAAATGATCAGGAAATCTCACATTCCTCACCTATAAAATAGGGGAAATAATATCTACCTTATGATATAAAGGGAAGGATTAGCATTGTGTTAGTCACAAGGCGACTCCAAACCACTCCAGGTATTTTAATCAAAAGGGGTTTAATACAAGGAGCAAAGGGCTTACAGAATTGCTGGCAGGACCCTCAGAACAACACCCCAAATAATTGCTAACTCTGCCACTGCCAGGAAGCTGGAGAATTAGGAAGCCAAAGCCCTAACGAGTGACTTCAGGATCACACCACCCTGGCTTCAATCTTTGGACAGATCAGGAAGTTCTACAGGGCTCCCAGGATCACCACAGCCAAATGGGTGCCTCTTGCCCTGCTGTGTTCCTTCTGTTGAACTCTGCTCCAAGTTCACATCTCGTACAGGAAATTATTAATGTTTCAAAGGAAGCTACAATTTCTCTGAGGCTTCACTTAAATGGTTTTGCATTTTCAAATCATACCTTCTAGGAATTTCTAGATGAATGAGCTTTGAGAATCCCACATTGTAATATCAAGACACATCCATTTCGGGGTTTTCAACTCTAGCATGTTACTTTTTAAGTTTTAATTTTGAAGCATTGTAAAAATAGGAAGCACAGAACACCTCAAGCCACAAACATTTGGGGTTTTTTGGAAAATAATTAAATTGAAATTTAAAATTTTGAAGAATTTAAGATTTTAAAGAAGGAATTAGAATAAGAACGCATCATGAGGAAAGTTTCCTACTTAACATCTTGGTTGAAACCATTATATATATATATTCAAAAGTATATTACATTTCCGTATCAACTAATTTTTTCTGTACTTATATAATCAGTTTCAGGGATGAATTTTCCATCTGAACCAGGTTTAAGTAAGAGTGGTATTGTTACAGCAAACTTCTGTTTCCAAAAATAGTGTCATTCCATTGATACATCATTACTGGGAGACTTCCAATAATTTGTTTCCAAGCAGTAGAAAGCCATTTCTTCATGACTGAGAGAACTGGTCACCTCATGTTGGGTTTCAATGTGGAAGTCCCTGGAAGGATTTTCCCTGTTCTTTGGACAGTAGAGGAAAAAAAATTCAGGAGCTCAGGGCTCAAAAAAGGAGACTGGGTTTGTTACACAAACTAAGCCTTCCACACTGGAGACAGTACATGTTTCCTGTGTGTCAGGGAGAGAAGAGATCTTTGGGCACCTTCCTGGTTCCCAGTTTACCAGAGCACAACCACAGATTCAGCTCCATCAGAGGCCTTGTCATCCGGGTTCGAGAACCCACGTGGAGGGATGGGTCTGTCCTTTGCCGTGCCTGGGAGCCTGCTGTCGTTGGTTATGGAGGGTGGGCAGCAGACCTGAGGAGGTGAGGCTAGGTGGCCTGAGCTCTCCATAGGCTAGTGTACCAGGGCCTGCGGAGCCCAGAGGTTTTCTTTTCTTTTATTTTTTTTAATTTTTAATTTTAATTTTTTAAAATATATTTATTTATTTATTTTTTGGCTGTGTTGGGTCTTCGTTGCTGTGCACGGGCTTTCTCTAGTTACAGCGAGCAGGGGCTACTCTTCATTGCGGTGTGTGGGCTTCTCATTGCGGTGGCTTCTCTTGCTGTGGAGCAGGGGCTCTAGGCACTCGGGCTTCAGTAGCTGTGGCACGTGGGCTTCAGTAGTTGTGGCTCGTGGGCTCTAGAGCGCAGGCTCAGTAGTTGTGGCGCACGGGCTTAGTTGCTCTGTGACATGTGGGACCTTCCTGGACCAGGGCTCGAACCCATGTCCCCTGCATTGGCAGGTGGATTCTTAACCACTGTGTCACCAGGGAAGTCCCGAGCCCAGAGGTTTTCTGAGCTGGAGGGCAACATCTTAAAATTTGCATTTTAAGGTTGGGGAATGAGGAGGGACAGGACTCCGAGAAAAGACCTGTTGGAAGGCATCGTCTGGTCTGGAGAACAACAGCCAGAGTAATTGGAGACTCATGGGAAGTTTCCGAGGACAATTTTGGGGTCTTCATCTGCCTAAGACAGGACCACGTCCAGAGGAGCAGCTAGCCCTCCCGTGGGCAGGGGGGTTACCTGTTCAACAGGACTCCAGGTGGGCACACCTGTGAGGCCGTTAGCTTTGTGATCTAGAGCATGGGTCTGCCAGTGTGTGACAAGTCACCGACATGCCAGCCTGTTGTCCCAGGGCAGGATGGCCAGGTGCTCCCTGCACTCTGTCTGGCCTCACAGGCTGTCTGTCTGGTCCTGGAATCAACTCCACCTCTTTGTCAAGAGTAAGACCCTTCCCTTTACACACCTCCAACCTCCTTATCCTCGTGATCTTAGAGTCTATCGAAGATAAAGCAGGAAGCAAACCAGGAGGTGCAGGTGGCTGATGCATCTGTTCAGGGTTTCTACTTCCTTTCACAAATACACAGGACATCTAGGTTGTGCAGTGTGACCTTGGTTCACAGCTGCAGAGCGGCTGCCGGAAGAGTAGTGCACTCACCCGGTCCCCCCGACCCGTCACTGGGGCCTGGAAGAGCCTCTTGTTACTCAGCCAGGCCAGGAGTGCAGACTACTATGCTCCTGACTCACGTGGGCCACCTTCATCATTAAACAAAAGGCCCCTTAGCAGCCAGTGCTCTGTGCCCTTGGCCAGCCCTCCTCCTGCCATCTGCCTTGCTGATACAGGGGAGTGATGAGTTTTGTAGAGAAATGACTCATTCACATATGACTTATTCGAAACAGTAACGGTACAATTTATTAATGAGTATCCAGGACTTATGCTGGTCAGAGCCTGCCTTTAAGGGGCCACTCTGCCTGGAGAGCAGTGCCATATCCAGGCTTTAGGGTGTCCTGCCCAGTGGCTCCTGGGTACCAGGAGTGCCGTGGCAAGGAAGTCAGGAACACGAGGTTTTTATATTCCATGTAATGAAAGATCTTGCTGGGGCCGCAGCAGGGCTGGCACCACTGTAACCGGGGGAGATCCCGTTTGGGCTGCGTGGAGGGCAGAGCTAAGGGCCAAGTGAAGAATCCCACAGGAACCGAGAGCTTCTCCCAGCACCGCTGGACTCCATCTGCTTCCTTCAGCACTGGGATTCAGCTACAAGGAGTAGGTTCTCTGTTCAATTTTAGGGAAAAGCACAGCCTCCGTAGCCAGAGCCTAGAGCAGCTGTTGCATCCCTGGCAACCCTCAAGTGAAGCTTTTGGTCAAGATGACTGTTTCCTTTTCCATTCCGGGCCTCCATTTGTTTTCACAGCAATTTTTTTTTCACTTTATTTAAAAAAAATTTTTTTTTCATTTACAAATTTGTATTTTATTTTTTAATTGAAGTATAGTTGATTTACAGTGTTATGTTAATTTCTGCTGGACAGCAAAGTGATTCAGTTATACACATATATATACATTCTTTTTTTTATATTCTTTTCCATTATGGTTTGTCATAGGATATTGAATATAGTTCTCTGTGCTATACTGTAGGACCTTGTTGTTTATCCATCCTTTATGTAATAGTTTGCATCTGCTAACCCCAACCTCCCACTCCATCCCTCCCCCAAACCCTTCCCCCTTGGCAACCACAAGTCTGTTCTCCACGTCTGTGAGTACGACAGCATTTTACTTTAAATGTCAGAGTAAAACCGGAGAGTGAAAGACTGAGTCAGAATAGCTCATGGGGTGTGAAGAAATGTCATCACCTAAAAAAAAAAAAAAATGAAGCTTGAGTTGCTTTCCTCTACTTAGAGAGGTCAACACAGCATGTGGTTTTTTAGGAAAACCTCCAAGAGCTGGAGGCCCCTGAAGCAGGGGACCTAGGGGGTGAGAATCAGCGCTTCTCAGCGGCAGGCTTTGGTGGGCTGGGGTGCGAGTGGACGGTGAGTAAACCCGGGGTATAACCTGCCAACGGTCTGCGTGCTCATGTGGTTCCCACAGGCTCGGCACCATGTGCTGGTCTTCACACGTGGCAAGATTCCCAGGGCATTTTCCTTTCAGATGTGACATATGTTCACATTTCATAGGACTCAAAATGACTCAGAGAGAAACAGGCCAGCCAGGCAAGAAACATGCATCTCTCTGCTGCAGCCTGGGGGCCCTGGGATGCTCGCAGCTTTCCATGCGGCTGGTGGGACACAGGGACACGAGGAGGGCTGACTCCACACTATGGGTTAAAACCGCAAGGATGAGAGGCCTGCAACCTTGTCTCCATGGAGCGCTCACTCTAAGGAATTTGGAAACTGATTTTTCTTTTGAGGAAGAGACATCTTCATGAACCTTGCAGGAAGGGCCCTTGTGCCACTACATCATCACGTTTTGCTGGTTTATAAGGAGGCCTTATTTCCACCCCTCTCGGCTTCCCTACCTCAGTTGAGACAGCGAGGAATGTTCCTTTCCTTCCTGGATCTTCCGTCTTCGGCCCCAGTCCTCTCCTTTAATGCTGGTCTGCACAAGGGCTGGTCCTGCTTCCCAGGTTCTCGACACTTCAGCTTGTAGCCAGGCCCCTGCTTCTCAGGAATTCTGGATGTGTTTGGCTGGGAATTGAAGTCATGCAGCTCAGATTGGGACTTGAACCCATGGTCTTTTAATTGAGATCACACACCTGGTCTCGGGACTTAATGAAGCACAGGTTCTGGATGTCTCATCACAGAAAGAACTCAGTGAGAGACAAAGTGATAGGTAAGAAGTAGATTTATTTAGAGAGAAATACACTCCACAGACAGAGTGTGGGCCATCTCAGAAGGCGAGAGTGGCACCAGGGTTTGGGGTTGTCAGTTTTTATAGGGGTGGGTAATTTCATAGGCTAAAAAGTGGGAGGAGTATTCCAGCTATTTTGGGGAAGGGGTGGGACTTTCCAGGAACTGGGCCACCACCCACTTTTTGACCTTTATGGTCAGCCTTGGAACTGTCATGGCGCCTGTGGGTGTGTCATTTAGCTTGCTGATGTGTTACAGTGAGTGTATACTGAGGCTCAAGGTCTAGTGGAAGTTGACTCGTCTGTCATCTTGGACCTATTTTGTTCTAATCAGTTTATTTTGTGTCCTCAGGCTATGTCATTCTTTTAAAGGTTGTGCCCTGCCCCGTTCCCTCCTGTTTCAGAATGATCTAGATCATCAATAAACTTTCATTGTCTAACTTAATTTAGCAAAACTTTAAAGTTTTAAGTTACTAAAAATCTGGGGCGACTATTTTGAAGTAGACAGGGCATGAAACATAATTATTCCTAAAGAGTTCACCTAAAAAATCTTATCTCATTTATGTTTAATTTACTTACAAAAATTCCATCATACCAATTTCATTTTCTTGCTGACAAATTTTGTAACAGAGGTAAGATCTTATTTGACTTCTAGTAAACCTAGGTAAAATAAAAGTATACTTAACGTTGATGACTCTAAAGACATGTCTGTATTAACTAAACCAATAAATTTAAGCTAACTTTAATACCAACTATTAATTTAATACTGAATATTTCCCAGATTACATGAACCTGAAATTCATTTGGGTTAGTTTTTAAAAATTTTTACTTATTTATTTATATTTCTGAGAAGTTATGTAAGCACTTAATTTTCTTTAAGCCAACCAAATAGAGCTCTTTTACAAATTAATTTTGGAAATACCATCCAGAGGTATCTAAAACATACACATGGAATATAAACAGACACAACCAGAAATCTTTTAGTTTCATTTTAAAATTTAGTCATGAATCAGGTATTACAATACAAAACTTACTAGTTTAAAAATAACAGTTGGAATAAGTTAAGCTTACTCATTTGAATTTAAAAAGACCTCTTTTCTCTTTTTTTTCTTCTCAGTCTCAGGAATTGGAGCCGGTCTAGATAAGAGTAAGATAAGAGTTCCAGAGAGCCCTGTTAGAACATTTACATCTCAAAGGCATAGGGAGAAAAATGCAAGTTGCTCCTAGAAGGGCTTTTGTTCCCTTAGGGTCAGAATTTTGAGAAGATGGTTTATCAATCTGGTTTTCTCTAACTGCATACACAAAAACCAGTTTTGGAATGTCAAAAGACCCTCATCTTGGCCATTTTTAGGGTGAGATTTCTTTAATTCCAAATCAAGTAAGTACTTGCAAGTGTAAATTCCATAAACCCATCTGGGGTGTTGTCAGAGGTTAGCTGACACCCCTTGTTTCTCTGTTTGGGAAACTGTTACCCATTTAAAGCTGTTTTTTCAGAGTACAATTGCTAACGAAACTGTGTGGTGAGCCAGTGTACTGTTTTTGAGCTTAATTCCTCTAGGTGTCGCCATAGAGTCATTTCAGCTCTTTTTTGTGTTTCTCCCTCACGCAGTCTGACACCACCATGGGCACTCAGAGCGCTGGATGGCCAAACCTGTGTGTATGCCCACAGGTGGATGAGTTTCTTTAAAGCAATAAGTGGTTTTCCCTATGGAGCCACTGCACGGTTATGAGAACTGGCCTCCACCACTCTTGTAAATTTCTTAGTTGCCTGAGAAAGCCGTTACCAGCTGGGAAGAGCTGTGTCCCTTATCTTCGGCGTTAAGAGGTCTCCTATGGTACCTTTACTTTTATTCTGACAAACTCTGTTAAGGCATCCAAACTGAGGAAAGATGCTACCTACCTCATCACCCAGTCACCCAATCCAACCAGCTCAGTGTCTCTCAACTGAGAAAAATCTCCCAATGTCTCCCAGTTGGGGAATACAGGTACCCCTTTTTGAACGTAATCTCAAAGAAAACCTAATCCTCACAGACAGGAGCTTATCCACCACTGGATAAAACTCAAGATTGTCAACCAGTGATGGGTGACCCAAGACCGGGAGAGACTCAGCCAAATTCGTCAGGGCTTGCTGAGAAGGTGAACAGGCATGAGGGCCCTTGCTGGTACCAAGGCTCCAGATCTTTGTAGAGTTCAGGTGGTGGGGAAGATGCTCTGCGTCCCTTCATGGTCACCAAAACTGTTACTGAATTTGAAAACACATGTAAGAGCAGTGAGATTCAGTTTTATTTGGGGACCTTACTGAGGATTATAGCCTGGGAGACAGTCTCTTAGATAGCTCTGAGGAACTGTTCTGCAGAAGTAAGGGAAAACCCAGTATATGTATGAATTTTGGGGCTGGGAAATACATGTAGTCAAGCATAAAAAGATTACTGATAATCACAAAGAACAGATATGTCAAGTTAATGATTTTAGTGCTCTTCTACGTATGGGAAGATGCAAGGATCTAAGGTCATTGAAATTCTTCCTTAGATATGCATCTTAACTATCCAGGGGCCCATTTATCCAAAGCACAGAATGTTTCCTGTCTTTTCTATACTGAATTCCCCTCAGGGTGCAGTGTCAGTGGGCAGTTGGGATGGCTAATGACTTGATCCTTGTAGAACTGGAATGATGGGTGATATTTTTTCTTTACACTAACACACTGTTACTGTGTCTGAGTTCAAGTTCATACTGCTTGCTGTACAACAGGCAAACACATGGAGAGACGAGTTGTTGGGACAAGGAGTAGCGACTTTATTCAGAAAGCCAGCAGACTGAGAAGAAGGTGGACTACTGTCCCAAAGAACCATCTTCCCTGAATTAGGATTCAGGCTTCTTTTATACTAAAAGGGGTCAGCGTGCTGTGGCTGGTTGTTGCAGACTCCTTGGTGCCTGCATCCTTTGTTCTTGCAGCTGTCTGTATATGTCTGGTCACGAGGTTCCTGTAAACCTTCAAGACAGTTGATATTTTCTGTTCTACAACTTTTTATCTCTGTTGAATGGAAAAGTATTTTACTACCTTTAAAGGTCAAGCCTGGGAGGGAGAACATTAAGAAAGGGCTATTATGTATATTTCATGCTCTAGGCAACATTCTTTTATAAAAGGTGCAGAGCCAGCATGACTCAGCACAACAGAGCAGAAAACAGCAACAAAAGTTGGAGCTGAAGGAATAGATCCAATATGGAAATAAGCCTCCGCTTCTGCCCACTCACCCCGCCAAACACAGAGTACCGGCAGAATTAAGACACATCAGTTCTTCAGTGTTGGGAAATAACTCTCCGTGGGCATTTTTATATCCATACACAGTCAGAAGCTTCTGAGCAAAACTTACTGGGATGATTGAATGGCAAACATGCTTTGGAACTGAGATAGGAGAGGCTCTGGGGTCGCCAAGACGTTCATTTTAGACCTATCGTATATTTGAAGTGGCCACGAAGAGGAGGAGGGTTAAAAGGGGATTTAATACTCATTTAAAACTCAAGACATAAAAAGGCTTTTGTTCCTTGTCTATCGGGGAACCAGGGATCTCTGAAATTGATAGCTTAAAAAATTGAATAAGGTTAACATTGCCGTTTTATACATATTTTTATGTCATACGTATATCATGTCACCATAATCAGTAAACTGTTAAAGTGCCAGAAAATTCTGCTACCTTAGTTTCATTCTGATAGGAAGTAGATGGAATTAGTGTGTCATGTAGAAAGCCAAGTTCCTTCACGATTTATAGCCCAGTTTCTCGGACAAACTGTTTAGAGTGATACATTTTTCATTGAGGCCATTGACCAGTACAATGACTGGGTCTATACAGCATGTTTATGCCAAATGCCACTACATCGATTATGTCATTTTAATGCTAGGACCTTTGCAGAAGGCAGTTAGGGACTGGACCTATTACCCACAGTTTTGTAGATCAGAAAACTGATGTGTGGCTCCTAATGACACATGCAGATACTGATAGAACTGGTAATTGAACCCGCTCTCTACAGTGGCAGCCCTGGTCCTTTGCCCCAAATGCTCAAGCCCTGGGCTCTTTGATTTCCCTGTTGTCACTGCCCAATCCCTATGCCCTATTTGTGTTTCTAAAGTGAAATTAAGGGTAAGTCTATCCCCATGCTGTAATTTCTGAAATTGAGTTTGCTAATCTCTTGCACTCCCACCAGCTGTAAATGACAAAATAAAAGCATGTTCAAGGTCCTTGGCACCTCAAATAATGAAAAGCTGTTACTATATTTTGGAAAGAGATTAACCTTGGTCTTTGCATGTTGTTTGAATGGTTAACTGAACCTGCTCTCAACCTCCAAATACTCAAACCCAGAATATTTTGTTTTTACCTCAGTGAAGTGTTCCAGTCTTTATTTTCCGGGAAAGACTAAGAGAAAGTGATTTTTCATGAGTTAATGAACATTAAAAGCCAGTAGTTTTAAAGCCTGGCTAATTATCAGATTTCCTTGGAGGGCTTTTAAAAAAATATAAGTTATTGTGTTTTTTATTATACTGAAATCTCCATATTTATTAAATTAGACTCTCCAGAGGTTGGTAGAAGGGGAGAAATTTGATCTTTTCTACATTCCCTAGCAATTCTGGTGATTATGCATTTGGGGAAAAGTCCGACTTTGAACAGCGCTCCTGAAATGATTATAGCTGTTCTCTGAGATTAAGCCCCTTTACCTTCCTCCATCTCTCATCCCCCTAGAAGACTTCTAGAGATCAAATTATCCCATCGTTCTCATAAATGATAACCTCTTCCCCTTTACTGGTTCCTTCTCAAGCATTTAATGTGTTCAAGTGTCTTCCATCTTTAAAGACAATTAAAAAATCTTTCCTCAACCTTACACCTCCCTCCACTATCTCTTCTTCTCTAGTCTATGTTCTGCTCACTGCCCCCCTGAGATCTCCAAACTCACCATCCCTACCCTTGGCTTTTAACTGAGTGCACCTTTTCAGCTCATACCTTCTTGGGCTTCCTGGCAGCATCACAACTCTTGGCCTCTCCTTCCACTTTGGAACACTCTTTGCTTGGCTCTCATGACAGCACATCTCTCTAGTTGTTCCTTTTTTTTTTTTTTTTCCTTTTCTGGACACGACTTCTCAGAGAATTGGCCATCCCCCTTCCATGTGACCCTGAGAATTATGTTTCTTAAAGAAAGATCGTCAGCCTACCTGGATCAGAATCATGGCAGGTGCTAATGAAAAATCTAGAGTCCCGGACCTACTAAACCAGAATCGCAGGGGAGATGGGTTGAGAATCTCAATTTTTAGCATACATTGTAAGTCTGAACTTCCCAACCAGCAAGCCACAAATGAATTAAACAAGATGTAGATGCTTTCTAGGGGCTGGTGGCAAAGGAAGGCATAGGCTCTGGGCTGGTTGTCCTCCTACATGAATGGCTTCATTCATTTATCCCAGGTTTCTTAGCAATAGAATCATTTCTGTGGATGCCAAGAGGTGACAGAGTTTGGGAAGCAGTGCCCGAAGTAATCTGTATGCACCGTCAAGTTTGAGGACCACTGCCTTGAATGCTGGTGTTCCTTGGGTTCTCCTGTCTGGGCCAGCATCTTTTCTCACTATTCTACTGTCTTGTCCAGGACAATTCCATCCACTTCACAGCTCCAATGCCCATAGCCACAGCTCTGCCTAGATCTCCTGTCTGAGACCTACAACCGCATGCCTAATTGCCTTTTGGCCATTAACTATTAAATGTCCCGAGGATCCCTAAAACCAAGATGCATCAGGCCCAGAATGGAAGACAAATCTCCCCGTGTCCTAAATCAACTTATCTGGACTCTATCCTACCTTCCCATAGTCTCATAAATTGCTTTAATTTTAACAGCTGGATGAAACATCTCCTCCATAGGTTGTAAAGTTATTTATTGCAGGAACTTTATTTCTGCAGTTTTAACCTATCTTGGCACTGTATTATTACTTTTTACATAAGATACTCAATAAAAAATAACTTCCTCCTGAGTTCTTTTTTTTTTTTTTTTTTTAATAGTTGTATAGAAGTAGAGTATAGAAGTATAGTTGATTTACAATGTTGTGTTAGTTTCTGGCGTACAGCAAAGTGATTCAGTTATACATATATATGTATATATATTCTTTTTCATAAATTATTCTATTATTCTGGCAATTGAGATTTTTTAATCTGGAAATTGAGACACGACTATTCATTTTATAGAGTTGGTGAGGAAAAGCTTACAAAGTAACTAGAAAAAAATGCCAAGCACACAGTAGGTGCTCCACAATTATTAGTGTCCTCGCCTAACATTTACCTTATGAGACGGGCATGCACCACTTTTCACAGATGAGAGAACAAAGACATTCAAAAGAACATTCCCAATGCCATTTTGGGCACGGTACCTGGCTTATGGGATCGCTGTGAGAATAAAATGAAATAATATATGTAATTCTCTCAGTGGGGCCTGGTGCAGAGTAAGTGGCTTCTTAAATGTAAGCTCTTTTAAGGGCAAGTATTTGAGGGGCAATATTTTTGTCTTCTGTTCATTGATGTGTCCCAAGTACCTAGAACTGTGCCTGCTGCATTGTAAGAACTGAAGACATATGTGTTGATAAAATAAATGTCGGTTCCCTATCCTCACTTCCACTTTTTTACTCACTATAAACGAAGCATTAAGAAGTTTCTGCTCCCCACGTAGCTTGCCTGTCTTGGGCATATATTTGGCTCACTTTTGCCAGACACTAGAAATAAGGCAGAATTAGCCATGGCTCCTGTTCAATGGCCTGACAAAATCACTTAATAGCAAAATATAAAACATCCATCTGGGAGAAAAAAGAAGATAGAGTGTGACATGTGGCCAAACCATGGAGGGGAAGGGGATAAGAGAAAATATTGGGACTGAACAGCATGACTCACGGGAACAGCTTTGAAACAACAACAGAAGAATCTAGAAATGAATGCCATATTGGTACCTAGCAGGGGGTGGAGTAGAAAAGAGGAGGAAGAGAGAATTAGAAACTGCAGGGACAGAGCTATAACTGGCACCGGCACAGACACTGAGGTGAAGGCTGGCACTAGTGCAGGATGAGGCTATTAGAACACCAGCGGATTGCGGTCAGGACACATGGGCACCGAGCTGGAGCCAACGATGGCAGCAAATAAAACAGGAAGCAAGAGGAAACTGAAGTGGCAGTAAAAGTAAAGTTAGAAGGATGAACATGTAGCCTAAGACCCATTCATTCATGCAGCTAAGCATTCAATAGTAATATGGCAGCAAGTCCTTACTATGTGGCAGGGACTGAGCTAGGCAGGGGACCTGGAACTTCGTTGATGAGACATAGAGTTGAAGGGTTTACATGGCCTGTTCTTTCTCCCTCAGCATCAGGCACATACTTCCCCTAAATACCTAGAAGGAGTAAACAAAAGAAGAAATGACGGTTCTTTGGGGGATGCCAGAGACTAAGCAGTTTCTATAGGAACAGCAGAACCCTGTAATAGGATGGCTCTGTATGGATAACAGGGCTCTCTAGGGGCAGATCTGTTGTGTGGGATGAATCACAGACAAGTGTGTCAAAGCTTCAAAGAAACGGGAGGAGGGTAGGAAATCTGCAATGCATGAGGAAAGGGAACGTGCCACTTGGTAGAGAATTTGATTGCTAACCCTCAACTTTGGAAAAAAAAAACAAAACAATAAAAAAAGCCTTGCTCTCAGAAGGTAAGGCTTGCCTTGCAAGAGAACCTGTCTGTCAAGTTTTTATATCTATATTAATTTATTTGGACAGGAAACACGATGTCTCTGGATCACAGAATAGACCTTTGGTCACAGAGCGCTGCAGCAGGACCAGCTTTCTGTGGGGTGATATACCTGCACGTGCAGGGTTGTACCACAGGAGAGGACCCCCCAAGCTATGAAACTCGGAGTTTATATAGTTGGCTGGCGCATCTGCCCTGCTCTTCCTCTCTGGGCAGGGTGGGTGAGGGTAAGAAGGTTAGAAGGGGAGGGATGGAGGGAAAGAGAGAGAGAAAGGCCTTTGCTTTGCATTGTAAACAGATACTCTCTAGGGAGAGGAAGTTACCCCTCCCCCCTCCCCCCGCCCTGCTTTTTTTTTTCACTCTTTTGAATGTAAGCAAATGTCTCCAGATGAGATAAGACTTTCAATTCCTCCACAGCAATAAACAGGATCTCAGTTCCAAAGCATGTTTGCCATTCAATCATCCTTTAACCCAGGTTGCCAGTAAGGTTTGCTCAGAAGCCTCTGTGTATGGATATGAAAATGCCCACGGAGAGTTATTTCCCAACACTGAAGAACTGACGTGTCTTAATTCTGCTGATGCTGTGTGTATGGTGGGGTGAGTGGGCACAAGTGGAGGCTTATCTCCGTTTGACGGGCAGTCCACAGCCCCTGTTTGGCTTTTTCTGACACCACCTGAGTCGGGGCATGGGGGTGGCTTGTTATAGCCTAGAGAGGGTAGAAGTCTAGGCTCCCTACTCTGTCTTTGCTGCCATGAAATGAGGTGGGATGACAGTTTTTTTCTGTGGTGTGTCTTTCTTGGACCCTGAGTTCCATAGCTGGTATGCTTTCATGGCTCCACTTTTCACTCTTCTCGTGTTTATCTTACACATAATGTGCAGAGTTGAATTAATGGGAGGAGTAGGGAAAGTACCTCTACTCCATCTTTCGAGATGCAGAATTCTAAGTTTACTTTGACTTGCCAAGAGGCTAGATCTTTTTTATTTTTAATTTTATCGAAGTATAGTTGATTTACAACGTTGTGTTAATTTCTGTTGTACAGCAAAGTGATTCATACATATATATATATATGTATATATATATATTCCTTTCCATATTCTTTTCTATTATGGTTTATCACAGGATATGGAATATAGTTCCCTGTGCTGTACAATAGGACCTTGTTGTTTATCCATCCTATATATACTAGTTTGCATCTGCTAATCCCAAACTCCCACTCCTTCCTTCCCCATCCCCCCACCCCCTTGGCAACCACAGGTCTGTTCTCTGTCTGTGAGGTCTGTTTTGTAGATGAGTTCATTTGTGTCCTATTTTAGATTCCATATATAAGTGATATCATATGGTATTTGTCTTTCTCTTTCTGATTTACTTCACTTAGTATGATCATCTCTAGGTCCATCCATGTTGCTGCAAATGGCATTATTTCATTCTTTTTTATGGCTGAGTAATATTCCATTGCATATATGTACCACATCTTCTTTATCCATTCCTCTGTTGATGGACATTTATGTTGCTTCCATGTCTTGGCTATTGTGACTAGTGCTGCTATGAACACAGGGTTGCATGTATCTTTTTGAATTATAGTTTTGTCTGGATATATGAAGAGGCTAGATCTTAATTATTCCCACCACAAAAAAAGAAATGATAATTATGTGATGTGATAGAAGTTCCAACTATCGCTACAATTGCAATCAAATTGCAACATATAAATGTATCAGATCAACACGTTGTACACCTTAAACTTACACAATGTTATATGTCAAACATATTTCAATTAAAAAAAAAAGGTGGAGAAGGGAAGGCAAAGCTGGCAATGAGGGAAATGAAACTTAAATAGTGAGACTGATTGCCCAAGGCCCCCATGGAGCCTGCAAAGAATTCACATTGTCTTAGGAGTCTGCCTCATTTTGAATTAAGTCACTCTTGTCATTGTGAAAGTGTCAGACCTTCTCAGTAGGTGGTGAGACAGCCTAAATTTGAGGATAGAAAGTCACATCAAAGGTTCTGAGGAAGCGAGCTGCTAAATGGATTCCATCCATGTTTAAGAAATCAAACTTATGGTTAATGCGCTATTTAATCAGAAGCCAACACTGAGGACAGATCACGAGGGGAGCGATTCAGTATCTCAAAGCCCTCCGACTGCCTTTAGCATCTCCCTTACATTTAACCTTTCAGCTTACTTATATCCACAGCACAAGCGTATCTTCCACCCAGGCTTTGTCTGCCCATTGGTCCTAAAAGGCCTCTCTGGGTTTTGATAATTCTGATGAGATTTGCCCCCCACTTTAGGCCCCTTTGGCTTGAGTCAGGAGCAGAGTTAAGGGAAGGTGGTCTGACAGCCCCATTTCTACATCTCTGAGCTGCAGAAATAATCTGCAGTGACCAGGCAGTGTTTGGGAGTCCCCTCCGTTGGCCCACAAAGTGGGTTTACAGCGTCCAGGGTTAGCCCCCAGGTCTCCAGAAGCACGAGGAGTGGAGGTTACAGGCTGACCTTATCAAACACCCTATGGCAGATGCCACAGCCATTCCAAGTTCTTGCTCTAGAAAGGAAACAATGTGGTTTTAGAAGCTGACAGATGGAAACATAAGACTTCCTTTCTGCTACATCTGGAGTTCTTTTTTGAAATGTAAGACAGTGACAATAAATGTTCTTTGAATGCTTTACGGAATAGTGTCCCAGCGTTCTGGGGCCAGAGGCAGAGAGGGTGCTGGTGACAGGTAGAGACAGGGTATAGGAATCTCACAGAAGCTGCTGCACTTGGGAAGCAATCATGCTCTCTGTTCCATTGCAGCCACTCAGTCTTAGACTAAATAATAGATTTTGAGCTTCCTGTTATACCAAAGAAAGAGCATACGTTTTTTGCTTTTACCAAAGGAAGACGACTTACACTGAAATAGGTTAATAAACCTACTTTAAGGATATCCCGTGACATTTTGTTTGTTTTCTCCTGGAAAGACTCTTATTGTAAAGAGAAGAATGAATGGTACAGATGTCAGAGAGCTGCTTGGAAAAATCGAATAATGCCTCGCTTGAAGAAAAAAAGGTGACGGTTTTTTAAATTCAGTTTCCAGGAGGCAGTTGAGCTGGAAGATCTAAAAAGTCAAATTCTGCTTCTTCAGCCTCGAGGTGGCCCCATCATCACTGATACAAAAGGGAAGCAGCTCTTAGGCAAAATATTGCTCCGCTGTAAACCATCAGCCCAAGCCAAGGCCACACACATTCTATCTCTGTTGATTAAACTATCTTGTGTTTTTTGGAACATCTTTACCTATACAGCTAAGGACCCTGACTTATCTCACGGAAATACTGTGGGCATTAACGATCATAAAAGGTATGTGAAGTGCTCACCCTAAGGAGACCTAGCTCTGAAGCCATTTTTCAGGTTCTCATACAGCGAACATTCCGTCCTACTACGCAATGCGATGAGACTCTCATTTCGATTGTAATTTGGGTAACAAACAATTCTTCACTTGCTTGTGTTTTTCATCAGCCAAGGGCAAGTCAAGTTCGATAGGGAGGGAGACCCTTGAGGTCCATCAGAAAACTTGACTCTCTTTGCTGATGTCATTAATTGTACTGGGTACCACACATTTCCTTGCTTTTCTGCTTTTGTTTTTGCTTCCTAAATGACAGTTATTTTATAGCTAAAAATTGAATACTTATGAAGTGCTTTGAGATGGTAATGCCTGGAAAATAATTATAGAAAAAAATGTAATATCAGAATGAGGACAATGAAATACTGACGGTGATGGGTACAGAAAACAAACAAACAACAAAAAGCCTCCTACTATCTTCCTGACACCTGTGTGCTCCAACCAGACGTACTTCCCTTCCCCTGTGAGGACTAAGGTCTTTCCAGACCTGGAAGGGTAAAAGTTCCTAGCTCTTTCCCTTCGCAAATAGAAAGTCGAATCCACTCATCTCTATGAAAACTACTCTTACAAAGATTTTCAATTACAGTCTTAACCTGCGTTGACTAAAGAAAAATCTAAAAGTTGCAAGTTATGTTTTATTTGGGGACCTTACTGAGGACTATAGCCCAGGAGACAGCCTCTCAGATCGCTCTGAGGAACTGTTCAAAGAGGGAAGGGAGGAGCCTGGATATCTAGTTTTTGCTGAAAAACAAACAGACAAACATGTAGTTGAACATCAAAAGATGACTGCTGATCACAAAAAACAGACATCTCCAGTTAATGATTTTAGTGCTTTTCTATGTATGGGAAGATGCAAGGGTCTGGGCTCATTGGAATTACTCCTTTGATTTTTAAAAAAATTTTATTTTATATTGAAGTATAGTTGATTAACAATGTTGTGTTCGTTTCAGGTGTACAGCAAAGTGATTCAGTTACACATATACAAGTATCTATTCTTTTTCATGTTCTTTGCCCATTTAGGTTCTTACAGAGCATTGAGTAGAGTTCCCTGTGCTCTACAGTAGGTCCTTATTAGTTATCTATTTTAAATATAATAGTGTGTATATAGGCATCTTAACTATCTAGGGCCAGTATCCTGCTTTTCTCCACCCTGAATCCCCTGACTGTGCACAGTCAGGGGGCAGCTGCAGTGGCTGATAGCTTGATGAAGGGCAACACTTGTTTTGTTTTATAAATTTATTTATTTTATTTATTTATTTTTGGCTGTGTTAGGTCTTCGTTGCTGCATGCGGGCTTTCCCTAGTTGCGGCAAGCAGGGGCTACTCTTCGTTGGGTGCGCAGGCTTCTCATTGCAGTGGCTTCTCTTGTTGCAGAGCACGGGCTCTAGGTGCGTGGGCTCAGTAGTTGTGGCACGTGGGCTCAGTAGTTGTGGCTCGTGGGCTCTAGCGCGCAGGCTCAGTAGTTGTGGCGCATGGGCTTAGTTGCTCCGCGGCATGTGGGATCTTCCCAGAAGGGGGCTGGAACCCATGTCCCCTGCATTGGCAGGCGGATTCTTAACCACTGTGCCACCAGGGAAGTCCCAACATTTGTTATTTACTGGGATGGCAGCAACATTTTTTGTCCACACTTGCCTCTCTTCTCACTTAATTCCTACACCCTTCCAGCAGGGCTTTCTGCTTTCCTGGAGAAGCAACCTTCTTGTGTTTTTGGAAACCGTGAGCATTTGAGGAGCGTCCCCAGCAGCTCTGAGCCAGCAGAGGGGATGGCTCTGAGGCTGTGGCTCTCACACTGTTAGTTTCAGGCTCAAGGTGATTTAACAGACCTTGAATCTGCCCTGGGTGCATTCAGCTCCCAGTAACTCCCTTTCTTATTCAATACTGCCCACAGCCAGTGGGGATGTACACTCAGGCTGGATGTTCCTGAGTGCTGTCCTGGAGAGGAAGATGATTTGAGAAGCTCTGAGCAACGAAGCTGCTGGGAAGCCATCAAAGGCCTGCGTGAACTCGGCAGTGACCCAGCGTGGGGTGTCAGGGGGGCACGCAGCCCCTCACCAGGGAGGTGCGTCTTCTCCCGAGGAGCCCATCTGGCTCCCAATGTGCCTTTATCCCCCAGTAGTTATTGGCACACAGAGTCCACGAAAGGAAGATGAGTGGAATAAATGAAGTTGTGTCTGTCCCCGCCTATTAATAGTAATGCTATTGGTTAGGGATGCCTGAGGCCTTCCCCGGCCACTGAGCCCACAGACGTTTCCCGACCAGAGTCAAGGTTGTGGCTGGACCAGTCCCTGGGATTTTTATTATGACTGCAGGATGCATCTCCACAACAACCATCAGGGAACTCTGAGGATCCAGATTTCTTACTCACAGGTCCTGGAGGATGCACGGCACGCCCGGGGCCTGCACAGTGAGGTCACGGGTAAAGGGAGTGTGGACCTGGGGTTCTGCCGTTGTTAGGATACAAGGGTGGGGTGTCTAGGGTTTCATGGGTTCACTCTTTATTGGCTAATTTAAGACATAAGGGTGGGAATTAGGGTGCGGAAGGGAGAAATGGGGCCACGCAAGTGGTCCGTTATCTGGGTCACCCAGGGCTTCCTGATAGAGGGAAACTTCATGGGTCGGGGGGTGGCCTAATTCCTTATCTGGTTGTTGGGCTGGTAGCTATGTAGCTATGTCACAAGGCTGGCAGGGGCTTATTCAAGATGGATGGCTTTGGAAAGGGACGCCTTGGCCATCAGCAGCTTAATGTCAGTAGTTACGTTACAGAAGCACGGAGAGGACTAGCAAAGCGAGAGGAGACCAGAAAAGAGTTACTGAAAGTTTAAATTTATGTCAAGAAAGAGTAGAGGATGGCCCTAATCAGAGCCTCCCACCGTTCCTTTTCTTTCACCTGAAACACAAAACCTGAATTATTGAAGTAGGCTAGTATAATAATACAAACCCCTCTGCCTTTCTGTGACTGTCCTGCCACCTCTTTGCCCTCAGGCCCGAACTGGGTCCGTTGTAGCTCTTGGACCCCCTGCATGTAGGCTCAGCCATGTTCCAAATTGTGCCCGATACCGGCCCTGGGCGGGGGGAGGAGGAACGACTGGGGCATTGTCCAGCATTCTGTCACTCTTGCTTGCTACTGGCTCTAACTGAGTTCTGACAGCAATGGCACCTGCCATACATTACAGCGACCTTTAAGAAAAGGGAACTTTCCAACACTGTTGGTGGGAATGTAAGCTGGTGCAGCCACTATGGAATACAGTGTGGAGGTTCCTCAAAAAACTAAAAATAGTTGCCATGTGATCCAGCAATCCCACTCCTGGGCATATATTTGGACATAACTCTAATTCAAAAAGATACATGCACCCCTATGTCCATAGCAGCGCTATTTACAATAGCCAAGACAGTGAAGCAACCTAAATGTCATAGACAGATGAATGGATAAAGAAGATGTGGTACATATATACAATGGAATATTACTCAGCCATAAAAAAGAATGAAATAATGCCATTTGTAGCAACATGGATGGACCTAGAGATGATCATACTAAGTGAAGTAAGTCAGACAGAGAAAGACAAATAGCATACGACATTACTTATATGTGGAATCTAAAATAGGACACAAATGAACGCATCTATGAAACAGAAACAGACTCACAGACATAGAGAACAGACTTGTGGTTGCCAAGGGGAAGGGGGGTGGGGGAGGGAAGGATTGGGAGTTTGGGGTTAGCAGATGCAAACTATTATCTATAGGATGGATAAACAACAAGGTCCTACTGTACAGCCCAGGGAACTATATTCAATAACCTGTGATAAACCATAATGGAAAAGAGTATGAAAAAGAATGTATGTGTACAACTGAATCACTTTGCTGTACAACAGAAATTAACACAACATTGTAAATCAACTATACTTCAATTAAAAAAAAAAAATAATTACAGTGATCCTTAAAATCTAGCTTGGTCACTGCTTAATGGGTGGGAATAGGCTTAGTCCCAGTTTTAAGGTCACACTGTCCTAAACTGCAATCATTACACCATGTACCAAGTTGGGAACACCTGCACAGAGGAAAGCTTTCATTATGCAATCGAGCACATGAAAAAAAGGACACTTTTCCCAATAATGCAGCAATTTGAGGCAACAGTGTTTACACAGAGCATGAACAAAGTAACACAGGAGTTTCAGGTAAATTATGCTGATGTCTTTGAGCATCTATGGATTCATTAGAAGGTTAAATACCTCATGGCTAATGGGCTCTGGGTTTCTAGCCACTGCTAAGAAATGGAAATTAAGTGCTGAGTTATATGATAGATGTATATATAATTATATATATAATTATATATAAAAACACTCTCAAAACTCAAGTTTCTTCAACTAAAAATAAATAATATAGATACATAATTTATTTACAGAAGATGTAAGCAGTGGTCTCATCTTCACATGTCAATGACAGCGAGGCTATACATTCGTTACCATGCTACCTCCTGTTGGAAAGTGAGATTCTTAGTCTAAGGGAATTTCCTAGACAGTGGAAATGATCACTTCAAAAGCAAGGCTCTTAAAAACGAATTCTAATCATTTTGTATGGAAATACATTTTCTTTTATCTCCTTAAACAGAGCATATCAAACAGAGTTTAACATTGTTATGAAAATTGTGTAACTGAAATAACATCAATAAAAATACTGTGCCATCCCGGGAACTATTTGCCTCAGCCTGTGAAGGTTTTAGAGGGCAGTTCTTTTCTTCTTCATCTGGGTCTGTCCCTCATGTCAGGCTCCCAGAAGCCTGCTCTCCTTGGTGTACTTACCAGCAGTTAACACGAGGTTCTCAGCCGGGGTGGCAATGCACGCAGATCCACAAACCACACACAGGCGGCCAAGCAAATTTTTATCCATGTGGAAAGTCCATTTTTGCCACAAATATTTATACTTTTACAATCATATCGGCCTGAGCATGTCCTGCCATTTGGCTTAGAATGGATACAACTTGCTGTGAATAACAGAGTTGTTGCGTTCCTGGAGCATCTGACAATTTTCCTAAGTACACTAGAGGGGTCAGGAAGTAAACTCTTCTTCCCGATGCAGAGCACAGGAGGCCAAGGGGATGGTGCAGGCACCGTGGATGCTTTTACAGGAACAGAGAAACTGCTAATTTAAAGCTGCCCAAGCAATTACATGGTCAGTATTTCCAACTTGCGTCTTGAGACAATTTTTTTTTTTTTGTACTCTGCCACCAAAAATTATAACGTGGAAAGTCTAGGAACTATTGGGAAGCAGCACACTCCTTTATTTTCTGTGGGTTGGGAAATCAGAGCAGTAATTTTTTGAGACCTGTGTGCAAAGTAAGTATAAGCTCTGAGGGAAGCCAAGAGGGGGCTTATTTATTAAACGTACTTGACTGCCAGGCTGGGAAAAATACTTAAAATCATTTTTATTTACTTCTGGGTTCATTATTGCATTTTAGAAAGCTGAGGTTGCCTGACAGCACATATTGGATAAGTGAGATGTTTGGAATATTGTCTTCAGCAAACACTCTCATGTTTTGCCTCATACCGAAAGCTTGGATGTACCAAATTTTCATAAAGTAAAACTCTTGGAAAATAATCCATCACTACACGGAAAACTTTACATGTATTAAAGACACAGATCTGAAATCTTACTGGGCACAGCTGAATAAAGTAAATGGTAAATACTGTATTATTTCAATTTCAGCTTTCTAAGGAAGGGTTATTTCTAATTTTGCCCAGGATCTGTTTGACCATGTACGCATTTCTGAAACTACATCCCAAAAGGACTGACTGCCTTCCTGAATTGAGGATATCAGGATTCATCACAGCTCTCCTCAGCATGGAAGATTTAACAACAAATCACCAAATGGATGCATGATGCCACGCAATTGGGAAATTCTGCTCACTGAATTCTGAGTAAGAGATAGATAATCCCATGACCGCCCTCCAATGCATGCTTTTGTCAATTTAAAATGAACTCTTTTCTGGAGCAAATATTAGCTGCTTTTAGTAAGAAGCCAGTGTGCTACTGATAATTTTAAAGGGTGAAAAACGTTTTGCATTGACCATTTCAGTTACCGTGACATCTCAAGATTTGTAAATATCTTATTCATTTCCTAAAAGGCATGTAAGGCTGGTCTGTAGAAAGTATGAGCATGACTGTTTTCCAGACATTCCTAAACATTTTTTCCTGAAGCCACTCATAAATGGAGTTATTTGGGCCAAACTATCTGTCCCATGGGTTTCTTTTTAAGATTCTTTGGGAGACGGCTCCAGTGCCTTGGTCTGTAGTCCCTTTGATTTGGGGGAGGCTAATTCTTACTGTGAGCTACCGTTCTCTCCTCACATTGAGTGTATCTGCTGCTCCAAAATCAACATACCTGCTGGACACGCCTGACTTTCAATTCACACACAATGAAGGACAATGATTTCTGCTGATTCTCTACCCTGAGGGCGTTCTGTGGGATTCTTAAGAACTCAGCCTAGAAGACTCCTGCCCAGGACTTCCATCCTTCAGTTTATACACAGCTCACACTCCAAATCCTTTTTTTTTTTCCCAGAATCTTCTTCTTTAGTGTTCACTTTGACCTTCAACTTCACACTTGCTCACCTCCAACTAGAGGGTTCCAATGACAGTTCTGGCCCAGCCTCGCTGCCCAGCCTCCCACTTCCTCATCCCGCCCCCAGGGGACCCTGCCTCTGTTCTCTGGCTGACACAGCTCCCCCTCCCTCAGGACCCCAGGGCAGCATCTGTCCCTTGGCCAGTGACAAAAAGAAAGTCTGGAGAAGACACTCTCCCTTACATTTCATTTCTGACAGGGAGGCAAAACCTGCTCCCATTTTTGAACCTCATGCTTCATATTAAAAAGAACAAAAACAATGTGAAGGGTATTAAGGTTTAGCATTTAGTTAAGGGTATTCTCTGCAGATTCACAAAAGCTTTGCAAGTGAAGTATTACGTTCTCTTCTCAAATTCCTAACAGTGTCCTGTGTACAGCAAAATGTTGCCTTTATGGTTCCTACAAATGCTTATGTCATTCATAAGCAGCAGTATCTCTGCCGCTTATGAACGACATCCTGATTCAGAATTTTCCCTTTAGGCTCTTCCTCGTTTTCTGTTATTTTGCACTCCCCTCTCAGATTAGAGTCAAGCAGTGGTGACACATCATTGCTTCCTGCATTGAATAAAATGCAATGACACTCCGTGGGTATAATCCACCTTTTCTCCAATTTATATTCTTCAGCATCTTAGCACCATGCCAAGAACCGTGGTCACCGTGAGCTTTCCAAACCCAGTCCTGTCCATGAAGCATGTATCCTCCTAGGGGTCTCCAGCCCACCCATTACCCAATTACCGACCCAGGGAGAGCCATCTCCCACCGTGGATACACAGTCAGCCTGGAATGCAGACACAAATGTGCTTACAGGGCAGGATAACCCAGATCGGAGGGACACGAGGACACGTTTGGAATCAAACACTGGAAAGGATCTGCCGAGGACGGTTCCTCATCACAGGAGCTATGGAGTGAGGCACTGGGGCTACAGAGTGGATGTCATTCCTTCTTATGGGTTTGTCGCTCTCAGACAAGATGGGATTTTATACAATAAGGAAGGGTCCTGTTCTAAGTCAGGGGATCCAATGTTTGAAGGCTAACATCAGTGAGCAGGACAGAGCTGGTAACGGCGTGCCCAGGGCACACAGTGAAGGAGGTGGAGAGGCTTCCGTGGGAGCCGCAAGGAGAGGATGCTCTGCTCAGTTGGCTCACCAGCAGGATGCTGACTTTTACCAACATGTCAAGCATCATCTACTGGGCACGGGAGATTGGGACTTGGTTAGTTGGTCACTGAGCATTCGTCATCACACAGGGTCTAATTTTCTCTTCTAAAATTCCTAATAGTGTCCTGTGTACAGCATTTAAATGTTGCCTTTATGGTTTCTACAAAGGAGTGCATACCTATTATCTATGTGGAGGAAAAATTTTCTTGATATATTACAGCATACAATTGCAACCAACTAACATTTTTATTTATTCAACTTATAAATTAAAAAAACTCTCGGACTAATTTGACAGAATCTGTTCATTTGGAGCGTCTGTGTTCAGGTTCTGTGCTTTAGTACTACGTGATAGCAAATCATAATGCACTTTCAAAACAAAATATCTTAACTTTTTTTTCTTTTCTTTTTTCTTTACAAAATCATATTCTTTGTTACTTGTTCACCTCCAGAGAAATGCTTACAAACATTTTAGACATTCGAGACCATACTACTGCAAGAGGGTAGAAACATTTATTGTAGCAGAATACTAAAGTAATTCACTCATAAGTGTGTTATTCCCCTTATTTTATTGCAGCAACTTTTGATTCTTCAGTATAAAGAGAAATCAAAGGGGAAAATCTCTACAGTCTTGGGTTAAGAAGTGTGCTGGGATCTGGTGACCTAAACCGTATGTACAGGATATAAACATATTTATACTTCATATGTACACAGTTAATGGTTATCTAGTCATTATAAATAGTAGGTTTAACTTAGAGTCTACAAAAATAATGATTTTAGATGGGCACATGCAAACCAGTACACATAAACTTATTTGTAAAACACATCTCTATGCTTTTCTTTTTTGCTTTTAAATATAAATGTTGCCATTTAACCATCAGCTAAATGATTTAAATGCAAATCCCACAGTCCCCAATGAAAAGTATAAAATCTGCTTCTCTCCACAGAGGCACCCTGCTTCAAGTGTTGTTCACCTATTAGTAAAGTCAAGATAATTTTGTCATGTATGAATGACAGGTACAGACCCCATTTTCTCGGATTTAAGACAGTCCTCCAGAGTAAAAGCTTCCTTTGGTCCATTACACAAAAAATATTGCAGACAGTAGATATTTGTGAAAATGTCACCTTGGCTTTTACATACTCATCAAAATGAGCAAAGTGAAGCCTCCTCCCACTGCCCTGAGCCTGCGCTCTGGGACAGCACAGCAAAGCCCTAAGCCTACTGGGTTGCGGCACCGTCGGCAAAGGCCAGTGACTGGGGGTGCACAAAAGGCTCATCCTGTTTCTGGTCCTCCTTCACGCTGGCCGCTTGGTCCGTGATGGAGGAGAAGGACATCTGGTCATGCTCTATGATGTGCACTTGATCCTCTTCCTTGTCTTTCTTCACGTAGAACATTTTTCTGAACTTCTTCAGCTCGTGGAGCTCACAGAAGGTTTCCAGAACCACCAACATGGCAATAAGACCAAGAAGCAGGTAACCTGGGTGAGAGAAATGACAGCGTCTCAGGGCGATCAAGTCACGCATGACGCAACCTATCTGCTGATGAATAAATCCATTGCCACTTCTATAATTTCTAGGGATGTTTTGAATTCCATGGCTCAAAGAGGGATGACCCAGAGAAAAATGGAGAATGACTTAACCTCTTAGACCTAAATAGACATTTCTCCAGAGAAGGCATACAGATGGACAACAGGCATATGAAAAGATGCTCAATATCACTAATTATTAGAGAAATGCAAGTCAACACGACAATGTGGTACCACCTCACACCAGTCAGATGGTCATGATTAAAAAATCTACAGATAACAAATGCTGTAGAGGGTGTGGAGAAAAGGGACCCTCTTACACTGTTGGTGGGAATGTAGATTGGTGCAGCCAGTATGGAAAACAGTATGGAGGTTCCTCAAAAAACTAAAAATAGAGCTACCATAGGATCCTGCAATCCCACTCCTAGGCATATATCCAAAGAAAACTCTAATTTGAAAAGATGCATGCACCCCAATGTTTATAGCAGAACTATTTACAATAGCCAAGACATGGAAGTAACCTAAGTGTCCATCGACAGGTGAATGGATAAAGATGTGGTACATATATACAATGGAATATTACTCAGCTATAAAAAAGAATGAAATAATGCCATTTGCAGCAATAAGGATAGACCCAGAGATTATCAAACTAAGTGAAGTAAGTCAGAAAGAGAAAGACAAATGCCATATGATGTCACTTATATGTGGAATCTTAAATATGACACAAATAAACTTATCTGTGAAACAGAGACAGACTCAAACACAGAGAAAAGACTTCTGGTTGCCAAGGGGGAGGGATGGATTAGGAGTTTGGGATTAGCAGATGTAAACTATTATATTTAAGATGGATAAACAACAAGGTCCTACTGTATAGCACAGGGAACTATATTCAACATCCTGTGTTAAACCATAATGGAAAAGAATATGAAAAAGAATGTATATCTGAATAGCTGACTCACTTTGCTATACAGCAGAAAGTAACACAACATTGTAAATCAACTATACTTCAATAAAATAAATTTAAAAAAAAAAGAATGACTTAACCTTCTACAAACCTGGATGATTCAGAATCACATGGTGTGATTTTGGGAAAAAAAGAAGTTGGGGCCGATGAGGCATTGTTAAAGAGAGATAACACACTGTACTCACCCAAGGGCAACCTCCCCTCCACTGTATAATCAGTGCTTCTCAAAAAGCCAGTGACATTTTGGAAGAGTTTCTGATGTATCAGGAGTGCTTGGAACAAAGCTTGCCATCTTTTTCAGCACTCAATGCTTTTAGCAGTAGAAATTACAGTTTAAGCTAGATGAAAATTCCCTTAAGAATGGACGTGGAGGGACTTCCATGGTGGTGCAGTGGTTAAAAAAACTCCACGCTCCCAATGCAGGGGGCTTGGGTTCAGTCCCTGGTGAGAGAACTAGATCCCACATGCCGCAACCAAGAGTTCGCATGCCACAACTAAGGAGCCCGCCTGCTGCAACTAAGACCCGGCGTAACCAAATAAATAAATAAATATTAAAAAAAAAAAAAAAGGAATGGATGCGGATATTTACAAGGTCTTTGGGTGTGGTTATTTACACTTTCACTGAGAGCCAGTAGCAAACTAGGCTTTCCATTATGTGACTAGTCATTTCTGGGGCACGTGGACCATTCATCAAATAACTCTATCAGTTTCTTACTCCAACATGAAAGATAACCTGTTGCTTCAGGTAAAGTGCTATTCCTTGGAATCCGTGATAGGAAAACGGTAATTTTAAGTCAATTCCAAGGCGTTTAAAATCAGTTTTCAGAAAAAAATTTTTTTCATCAGGGAAAGGAACAAAAACATGAAAATGAAAACTCGAAGAATAACAAAAATCCCAGTTTCATGACCCAAAATGGTAAAACGTTTGAGGAAGATTTTCAGAAAATAAATGAACCAGGGAAGCCAGAATCGGTAGCATAATAGGAACAAGGGCGCTGATTATGTCAAGAATGCAAAGTGACAGTTTTCTAGTATCTTTACAATTTGGTTATTAGGTTTTGGTAATAAGATAGCATATTTTAGAAATAGCAATGACATTATTAGTAGACTAATGACAAATCTCCTCCTTTTCCTTTATCCACTACGTAGTCAAACTCTTGAGTGCTGACAAAAATACCCGTGATGTTTCAGACAAAAGCTGTGGGACTTTAGCCTATCCACAAACTAATATACCTTTGGAACGTTCATTTGCTCCACCTATAGCACATGCACTATTCAGAGTGCCTAAAAAAACCACGATTCACATGGAAACAAGCCTTAAAACGTTCTGTAAGGATTTAGTACTCCATGAAAAATTGAGGAAATTAAACCGTTGGGCAAAATTTATGAGCAAACAATTAGCACAAGAGAAAAGTAGAGCTAGCCACCATAATTAATTACAGAAACAAATTCAACATCTCTTAAGTCATGAAAAACTTAAATTCAGATAAGGAGGTAAACATTTTACCCTAATGCAAGACAAGAAAGTCTTGCATTAGGTAATTCTGGTGATACTGTAAACTCATAAGGCCATTTGGAAAGCACTGGGTCAACATGATCTATGAGTCACCAAAGGGCACGTTCACTTTGGGTCAGCCAGCCCACTTCCTGGAAGGATAACAAAGTAGAAAAACACGTAAACATACAAAAGTATTTACTGCAGTGTTATTTATAATGCCCCCCAACTGGAAGCAATCTAAATATTTGATGGAGGGCTTCCCTGGTGGTGCAGTGGTTAAGAATCTGCCTGCCAATGCAAGGGACACGGGTTCGAGCCCCAGCCCGGGAAGATCCCACATGCTGCGGAGCAACTAAGCCCATGCGCCACAACTACTGAGCCTGAGCTCTAGAGCCCGCTAGCCACAACTACTGAGCCCGCGTGTCACAACTACTGAAGCCTGTGCGCCTAGAGCCCGTGCTCCGCAACAAGAGAAGCCACGACAGTGAGAAGCCCGTGCACCGCAACGAAGAGTAGCCCCCGCTCACCACAACTAGAGAAAGCCCACGCGCAGCAACGAAGACCCAACGCAGCCAAAAATAAATAAATAAATTTATTTTAAAAAATAATAAATAAATAAATATTTGATCAAAGCAGGACTAGATGATGGTATAGGCACCCGATAAAATATTATGCGGATATTAAAGATAAATATGATAACTAGAGGAAATGTGCAATCACGCCTGTAACCATTTGGTAAATATTTATGGAACTTGTATGGTAGCCAGGCACTCTTGAAAGCACCGGGTGTTTATTAGTGAAGCCTTTGTCCTGAGTGAGCATGGTTTCATAGAAAAGCTAAAATACATACAGTTCAACTAATAAGCATTTTGTCATGTTAAGACTACAGGATAGGGCCAGGCCAGAACATCCGGCTGCCTGAGTATGTACTGTGATTTCCTAGAAGACATGGCATGAGCTGAGTCTTGAAAAATTCCTGAGAAGGCAGAAATGAAAACTATACGTACAGGGGATGGTGGTGGTGGGATGAACTGGGAGATTGGGATTGACATATATACACCAATATGTATCAAATAGAGAACCAATAAGAACCTGCTGGATAAAAAAATTAAATTCAATTAAAATCAAAAACAAAAGAAAACTGTACATACAGTATGATGTAATTCTACACATTGTGAAAAGACAGGAAACAGACACACAAAAATAGTTTCTTGCCAGTGGATTTCTAAGTTTTCCATGACATTATATTGAATTTTTAAAAAATTGTTTAAGTTATAAGTCACTGGCCATCTGAATTTTATGCCTATTTTCCACATGTAAAATTCTGAAAGCGGCAAACATATTCTAACTTCTTCAAAAAAGAACCAGATGGACAAATGAGATAAGCAACTGGTTTACGATTTTCCTGGTAAATGAAAGAACATGATGGGTTGTTAACAGGCTACATCCTACTCCTGGTTTTCTTGAGCTTAAAATAGTTAATAAAGTAGAGCAATTTTTTTAAAATCAGAAGTTGATTATCAAGTTATTCTGTGTGGTGCATTCTTATGCTGTCATTTATAGTGTCTATTACATGACTAGTAAGAAACTGATGGGTACTTTTAAGGTGCCTGGGAAAAAATAATTCTCAGTAATAAGATTTTTGCTTAAAGCATTTTGAAAGGAATCATGATGAAATGAAAGCGATGGGAAGGTGGCAAAATGGAAAACTTATCCGTAGAAAGCAGTCAGGGCTCTGATGAGTGGCTCTCCGTGAGTGGGTGAGGGGGAGCTTGGAACTGCCAACAGAGCCCCGGCGGGGACAGGGTCCGTGAACCCCAATACTCACACGTGATCCCAATCTTGTAGAGCTCCCTGAATTTTTGATTATAGCCCTCTCCGGGAACATAATCCCCGAGGCCAATGGTGCTCAGGGAAATGAAGCAAAAGTAAAAGGATTCCAGGAAGTTCCAGTCATCCTCTAGGAGGGAGAACACCGCAGCCGGGATGAAGAAGAAGCAGGACACGGTGACCACACCGAGAAGGACGGCGTGGACAATGGCCACCGCCTGCTTGGAGAAGCCCCAGCGGACGTGGAAGTAGAGGACTGGCCTACGGGTGACATGGATGGTGACACGCTGGACCACCGCCGTCAGGAACAGAAGGGTGAAAGGGATGCCGATGACCGAGTAGATGATGCAGAAGGCCTTGCCCCCGTCGGACAGGGGCACAGTGTGGCCATAACCTGAAAGGGGAAGAGGTGGAAAACACCTGATAAATAACACACGCCCACACGCCTGCCGTCCACCCCTCCTCCCCTCCCACCCAGGAGACGAGCCAGACGAAATTTACGTTGGTGCTTCAAAGGCTCTATCCTGTTACTGCAGGAAGATTCAACACTGGGTGTCACACATTTGGGAAGTCCATCACTCTGGATCAGATCCACCCAGCTCTTTCCGACGCATCCAAGCCTGGTTCCGAGGTCACTGTTAGGCTGAAATAGAAGCTCTGTGTGCGAGGGAGCTAACACTTCATCGTCTTAGGCCATCAGGGAAAATGCACGCATGATAGGATGCCTCTCTGCCAGGAGGGTGTACCTCTCCCCACTCCGCTCCCCCCAACCCTCGCCAGGAGCCTCATTAGGATCCAAAGCCAGTACAGACTTGCTCCAAAACACTAGAACGAGGCAGATGATGGTACAGTGGGAAGATGGGGGGAAGACTCAGTGAGGATACAGACATCAAAAAAGAGGAAGATACACGAAGATTAAAGCACACCAAGTCACAGGGCTGAGTGCTTCTTTTCAAATATTTTGTTCGATGATCTGGTTAAACGGCACATCCAGAAACTGCTAACATTTTTTCCGCCTTGTCATTTCTGTAGGTTCCAAGATGCCATATATTCCACAAAACAGACATAAAAAATCCCCACACGTTAGGGTCAGTGGTCAAAACATATGTCTCTCTGACTTTCCACTAGGTTTCGGTCATTCCCAAATCAAGCCATCAAGAGACTTCATCTGACAAATGCCTGCAAGAGAGAAGCCAACGGACTGTTTTTAAAATCTCACAAGCCCTTCATCCTGAAACGATGCACATGTCTGAACAAGTCTGTCCAGGAAAGAGACAACTAAATGCATTTTTTTGGGTGAAATCAGCTTCTGAAAAAAAACCCTCACTCATGGGGTTATTACTGAAAAGTGGCTTCAAAATCTGATTTCTAAAATATATCCTGCTTAGAAATAACTCTGAAAAACCTTCAGCTTCAGATCTCCTGATTCTCTGCTTTATACCAATTTCCGGGGTGTGGGGGGGGGGGCCCAGGTCTATGCGGTCACCAAGAAGCTGCCCCGGTTACTCCTGTGCCTGGCCTCAGCACGACAGTCAAGGTGGTTAATCCCAGAAGGTTATGAACGAATAGGGAGTCCCAGCAAATCTACTGAAATTGTATGCACTTGAACATCTCCATACCCGTGCATTTTCTGTAAAGAGATGCCAGAGCTCAGACGCTCAGAAGGATTGAGAGAACCACTGTTCTGAGCATCGGGTCCTCCCACACCCACAGCTCCTGGAATGCTTCAGCTGATTCCGGGCATGGTTAAAGAGGGAGACGAGTCAGTCAGGGTTTCCAGAGGGTAACATGAAGGACGGAGAAAGCTTGTAGAATTACGTTCATGCAAAAAAAGGAAGGAGCAGAAATGTGAACGCTTCACTTTTGAGGAAAAACACCTTACAGAGGAACCAGACTTTATGAGTAAAGCAGCCTGTATCACAGAAGACAGGGGCCAATCAGAGCCATGCCAGGCATTAAGGAGGAAGGATATTTTAATGGTCAGAGATCTGCAAACAGAATCTGATAATGGAATCTTATTTAACACAACAAAGCCAACTGGAAAGTGATTCACAAATTTGGTAATGAGCCTCTGACCAAAAGTATCAGGAGACAACAGGGGATCAAGCAGAGACTGTAAGAGATGGATTGACTTTGGCAGGAATTGTGTAGAGAAAACATAAGATTAGCTGAATTTGTTAGACTACGTAAAAGCCTTGAAGCCATGATTTTATTACTGTTTGGTAGCACTGCTATGAATTATCTTCACTAAAAGTGTAACACACCTATTTCACATAGGCCACCTCTTCTGTAGCATCTGTTCCAATAAACTACACGATTTCAGTACTAGTAGAAAAAAAAATTAATTTCTAGTTTTAAAATACTGTAGGCTATAGTTTTTACTCTCCAATGATAATAGCTCTTTTTATTAGAATCTTAACTAAACTTCCATTTACTAAAATGTTATCTCCAAGCCATAGAGATAATCATTACAAGACTCTAGGATGGCTGCCTGCAGTAATGATTTTTTTTTTTTTTGGTCAGTAATGTGTTCCCACTAAGAGATTAAAAATCACTAAAGTGTAGATGCCTCTTGAAAGCCAGTTTCTCCTTCTGATGTTTGCATAAATAATTTTTGTTAGTGGAAAGTACAATGTAAAATTTGTATCTCATCTGCAGTCTCTACACTTTCAGTGCTTTACTGAGTACACAGCAATTCTTTTGCAATAGACAGCTGAATGCACCAGACAGAAACCTTCAGTCCTAGTGAATTGTAATGAAGCAGTGAATAATCTACTGAAGTTCAGTCAACTGACTCCCCAGATAAATCGCAAAGCAAAGCTCATATTTTTATCTCAGAACCACATTAAAATCCTTTACAAACTAGGAAGGATTTAGCAAAATGTTAATACCTTACTTATTTGGTGTTCCTTAAATTTTTCTAAGGCTATGCATGTAATTTTGGGGCCCAAAAGATTGAGCATGGCAAAGTCTACTGGAAAAACGAACTTCAAAAACTTAAGATCCAGGGACGTCCCTGGTGGCGCAGTGGTTAAGAATCCGTCTGCCAATGCAAGGGTCACGGGTTCAATTCCTGGTCCAGGAAGATCTCACATGTCACGGAGCAACTAAGCCCAAGCGCCACAACTACTGAGCCTGCACTCTAGAGCCCACGAGCCACAACTACTGAAGCCCAAGAGCCTAGAGCCCGTGCTCTGCAACAAGAGAAGCCACCGCAATGAGAAGCCCGCGCACCGCAACGAAGAGTAGCCCCCGCTCGCCGCAACTAGAGAAAGCCTGCGCGCAGTAACGAAGACCCAACACAGCCAAAAATAAAATAAATAAAATAAATAAACTTTAAAAAAAACCAACCTGTTTGTGGCCTGTCAAATCTACATTGTACATCTGCTTTAATTTTTAAAGAAAAGGGCACACTGACCAGAAGTAAAGAATGTCCATGCTAAACACAAAGATTAAATGCCTCCCTTCCTGGGATACCAAGGCTGGGACTCCTTTGATGACAAGACTGCCTTCCCAGGTGCCAAGGCCGTGCTGACTCGCTGTGCGCACGTGCTGGTCTGTTTCTTTCAAACCTTGAAGGGATGGACCCCTGGCTTGTTGGATGTTCTTTGTTCTGACAAGATATAAAACTGTGTCAAAAACCATGCTTCTCTGGAGCAGTTCCTCAGAGTCATATGAGAAGCTGGCTTCTGGGCTATAGTCCTCAGATGGCTCAGATAACACTCTTTTCTATTCTTCTTATTGATTGTTTATTGATTTTTTTTCATCGACAGCTACCTAGGCAGCACACTGACCTGTCCTGATCCTCCCCTGGACCTGAGACTTCTGCTTGGCCCAGTCTGTTTCTAATTCACTGTTTTTCTGGGGGTTTTTTGTTTTGTTTTTAAAATATTTATTTATTTGGTTGTGCCAGGTCTTAGGTGTGGCACGCGGGCTCCTTAGATATGGCACACGGGTTCCTTAGTTGCAGCACGCGGGCTCCTTAGGTGTGGCACGCAGGCTCCTCAGTTGCGGCACGCGGGCTCCTTAGGTACGGCACGTGGGCTCCTTAGTTGCAGCACGCGGGCTCCTTAGGTGCGGCACGAGGGCTCCTTAGGTGCAGCATGCATGTGGGATCTAGTTCCCTGACCAGGGATCGAACCCGGGCCCCTGCATTGGGAGCGCAGAGTCTTATTATCCACTGTGCCACCAGGGAAGTCCCTGTTTCTAGTTCACTGCTGCCTTTGCTTTGGGGTTACTCTCAGGATTTCTTTCCACCTCTGTTCCCCTTTGAGCTAATGTAGAAGAAATGTTTGGGTCACCCGGGTCTACCTGGTCCCAATTCCACGAGAACAGGGATGAGAGGGTTTATGCCCCCTCCTGATGAGTGCCATCCACATCAACCTCTTGCAGACGTTACAGCCTGTCACAGAGGGTGTTCTACACCCGTGGGCCGGCATTCTCACCCCGGCTGCTGCTGTCGTGCATGTGGCAGCACCCCGCCCCCGCTCCTTGTGTAGGGGTCAGCACACCTGTGCCAGCCCCCGCTCCCCCCGTGTGCCTGTCACACACAGACCTACCTTCCACCCCGGGACCTCTGACGAAAGAGTTGGAATCCTGATCTAGAGCCTCATTACTGTGCAAAACAGCGCGGCTGAGGAATCACACATCATATTCTAGTCTGTCTTTTTGTGATTTCTTTTTCGTTTCCTCTCTCACCCATGCCTGACCACGTCTTAGAAATTTTTGACAACAGGACGACAATGAGAAGAAAAGCTGAAGGAAGCAACAGAACAAGCGTCCAGTCCTTCCGAAAGCGCCAGTATTTTAAACAAGCCTTTCTGATCGTATTTCCTCCACCTGCCACTTCCCTCAGGTGTGCCTTTGGGTTTGACAGAATTATCCTGCAGCCATCACTTCCCTGAGGTCTAAAGTTCTTAGACTGTAAAGGCTTCCCAGTCATGCACTTTTAGAACAGGGTTTGAAAATTCATGCCGTAGGCATTCCCCCCCCCCTCCCCGGGCATGGATGCTGTGCAGACAATTCCAATTTCTTTTCCCCTAGGAACAGCGGGCACCTTGCCCTGTGGAAGACAGGCTCAAAAGGTAACGGAAAAAGTGCTGGAGGACCAGAAGACGACACACCATTTACTTGACCCTGAATTTCCAATCCCCGCCATGCAGATAATCAGCATAGTTCTTGTTTGTCCCCAAGCCTAAATCCAGGCTAGAACTGGTCCTAAACTCTTGTCTGGTGTAAAGGGGTGGAGGAGCCCTGGATGCCTGCTGGACCAAACCACCCCTCGCTTTACAGAGACTCAAAGCAGTGATGTCCCAAGGTTTTCTGGCAGGAAAGCACAGGTGTCTACTTCACCTTGGTGGAAAAATCTCTATACCTTTTAAAGGCAGAGGTTCCTGGAATAAACTTTTTTTTTCTCTTCCATTTGACTTTAAAGACTCTGATACTCTTGAACACTGAGAACATAGGGAGGAAAGTGCAAACAAAAAAGTCCTTTGCAATACCACACGTGTAAACCACAGGTGGTGCTTAGGGAAACGGGCGAGGAATCTGACATCCTCAATTTGAATCCCGGCTTTGCTTCTTACTAGCTGTGTGACCCTGCAGAACTTTATGCCTTCATTTCCTCATCTGTCAAATATGAATAATACCTCCTACCTCTTGGAGGTGTGATGAAGATTACACCGAAGCATCCGTGTAAAGCAATTGGCACAGATGCCGGTACCTAGGAAGTACAGAGCAAGTAAACTCTTCTACGGATGCTGAAAGAACTAACCGAATTCTCTCGACAATATGTACGCTCTTCCAGACTGGCCACTAGGCATGCTAGTTAGAAGATGTCTGTATTCTCTCCTCTGTTCTCTGCTCACATTTTAATTTTCCCTCCATCCTTCAAGACTCCTCTTCCACACTGATGGGTAAAGCAGTTCCTGGTAACAACGAAACACCTAACAACAGCACTCAGGAGACAATCTGATACACAGGACTTTGTGGCCTCTCTGTAGTTGGGGACAACACTAATGACCCCCATTCCAACAGAAAAATCCAAAGGCTCCCTCTCAATTTCTCACTCCCTTCATTGTAAACGGCCCAGTAAGGCCCCATTCACCACAACCACGTTCTTATGGGTAGATCCCAGGAACTTCCAATGATTAAAGGTAGGTGAGACCCCCTCCCACAAAATTTCTCTACTAGGTGGTGTGTTATATACAAAGAAAAGAGGCACTACATAGCCACACAACCTATTGTTAGCACAGGGAAGTTCAAGTTCTCTCTCCTTTAGGTGCTGCAACAAGCAGTTACTTGAAAGCTTGGGCGGAGGCAGATACCACACTCCTCTAGAAGCCAGATTTCAACCACCTTCTGGTCCAATCAGGTGACAGAATCTTCAGGATCCTTGGTGAAGGGGCAGAGCATTCAAGACGGCTGAGTCCTCGAGCTGGAATGCCATGGTGAAGGATATCCATTTGCGGGGTTCTAAAGGTTTTATACCCCCTCGTGCAAGAGTAGATGAAAAACATCTTTAGTCAACCTACGTAACTTGAATGAAAAACCATCCATCTTACCCATGAAAATACTTGTAGTACTCCTTATGCTAATTCATGGACTCTAGTCTATACTTAGGCCTTGCTGAGACCTCAGGGGAGTGGATTTCTAGTTAGGGTCTCTCAAATGCTAACTAACTTCCCCTGGAGTACACGTTCCTAATCAGGGAACTTCACATGTTAACTCCCTGCCTCTGGACTACAGACTAATTGATAGGAACGCTATCACACCATCGATATGGGAATACACAACACCTCTGTACTTCTCTTAGGGTCTGACGTGACTGACTTTTCCTTCTAGGAAATCTCACTTCTCTCAGCTCTGGGTCATGGCCCAGTCGGCACAGGATCTCCTTCAGGAACACCCGTGAGTGGGTCTTCCACAGGGCGAGGCTCGCCTTGCTGCCTTGGTCCCAGAGCAAAGCCACATGCATCCGTCAAGGACACGTGCCTTGGTTACCGGAAGCCACTGAGATCAGGGCCACGTCACCGCAGCATCGCTTGGCCAAAACTTACTAACCCGATATGCCAGGGAAAACTCAAAAGCAGGCGGGGGAGGTGTGTGGGATGGAGGAGACAAGAATGGGAAGATTCAGCGTGTTGACAGCTGGCTTGTGGGTACACGGAGGATTCATTATGCAACTCCCTCTAATTCTGTCTATATTTGAAAATAACCTAGAAGGACAGACTTAAAAGTTAAGGCTTTGACGTGTGGATGTAAGAACAGTTTTCCATCTACATAACATCAAGGAGGACATTCTAGATTTTTCTTTACTCCTTGAAATCCTGCTTTGGTACAGGGCAGTGCTGGAAGTTAGCACATGAACAGAAGATCAATTAGGACACAGAGGTGTGGCACTCAGAAACATGAAGATACAAATGTGCTTTTTAAACGGTTACAGGGACTTCCCTGGTGGCCCAGTGGCTAAGACTCTGCGCTCCCAATGCAGGGGGCCCGGGTTCGATTCCTGATCAGGGGACTAGATCCCACATGCATGCCACAACTAAGAGTCCACATGCTGCAACTAAGGGTCCGCATGCTGCAACTAAAGTCCTGCGTGCCACAACTAAGACCCAGTGCAGCCAAATAAATAAATGAATGAATAAATAAATAATGGTGGTGGAATTATATATTTAAAAAAAATAAATGGTTAAAAGTCTGTAACAATTCCATAACCTCCTTGAACAGATGGCTTAACACCTCCGGCTGTGCTTTGAGGGCACAAACTCCCAGGCTGTAGGCAGCTCAGACGTGTGTGGGCCGGATGGATGGGGGGATGTCAATTCTGGGGCTTCCTCAGGAGAACTGCCAGGGGGCCCATGCACACCTGCTGTCTGCTCCTAGATGGGGGACACAGTTCTCAGGTCCATCTGCCAGCCTTGGGGCAGGGGGGCAGTTGCAGTAGTGCGGCCCACGGAGCACCTCCTGGTCCTGCCAACCCGTCACTGATGAGCAGCGTTCCAGAAAATGCTATTTCTCTAAGTCTGAAGGAAGTGCAATCCGCTCCGACACAGCTCCCCACAAATGCTGGGCCTGACTTCATCCTCCTGTGAAACTCCCGGGGCAGGGGGACAGGATTCTTGGGGGGCGCCGAGCACTAGAGGGGAACAGAGGATTTGCAGCCAGAACCCAAAGGCAAGGCAGCCCTCCTGGCTCGGCATCGGGGGGAGTGGGAGCCCTGAGGACAGAGCAGGGCAGAGGCAGGGGGGTGAGGGCGGTCCGGGTGGCGGGAGTGCGGGGGGCATGTAAAGGGCCAAGCTCTCCCAGCCACCCCGGAGGCTCAGGTGCCCTCCTCCCAAGGGACCCCCAGATGTGCACCTGGCTCTCCCCGGGGGAAGCTGTGTCTGCCTTAAGGTGATTTCAGCCCTAAGTTCCAACTGATGTTTGCTGAGCCCTGAATGTGTTCCAGGCAGTGGAGTTTGACAACCTCATTTACATTCAGGTGTGAAGTCATTCAACTAGAACCACCTTGCTCAAGAGAAGCCACGCAAAGCTCACTGATCCCCCAGCCTGGGGGGAGGATCCCTCTGTAGCAAAGGCAGACTGAAAAGAAAAAGATTTACGTGAATGGAAACAGAGGCGCAGATGACACATCCACTTATAAAGCTGACACCTTAATAAGGGGATTCGGGTACCACATTCCCAAAGATGAAATACTGGGCTCAAAAGAGTCACTTTGAATAGAGTTTTCTAGCTCACAGATATGCCGGATTTTAAGCGGGGAAAGCAGAAGGAACAGGTCCGTCAGAGGCCTCCCTCACTGGTCCAGCTTTGGTGGGAAGATCTGTGGACCCCAATGCACTTCCTTCTACTGGTTCAATATGACCTCCATCTAAACCACTGTGTTGAAACAGGTCTGTCTCCTCCAGGTCACCAATGGCTTCCATCTTGTGAAATCCCCCAAATAGTTCTATTCTCACGTTTCTCAACTTCTAAGCACCATTTGACCAAGCTGACTGCCCCCTTGAAACAGTTTCTTCCCTTGGCTTCTCCCTCTCATTCGCTGTCTCCCGGCTCACAGGCCCTTTTCAGGGTCCTTCGCTGGTCCTTCCTCCGTGGTGAGTGTGCCAGACTCGAGCCCTCCAGGACTCACCCCTCACACTCTGTCTACACTCACTGCCAACCCCAGACTACAGCCACCTGAAAGCAGAGGGGGATCAGAGTCGAGCCTGCTTGTGACCTAACACATCACATCTTTGAGGCAGCTCTGCCTTGGATGATCGCATCCAGACTCGAGGCTTTAAGTACCATTTTTACGCTTGTGGTTCTTCAACCTGGCTGCACATTAGCTTCACCTGGGGGCTCTTAAATACCTTAGAGATGTCACTTCAATTGGTCTGGGATGAAGTGCAGATGTTGGTATATATTTTTAAGCTCCCCAAGAGACTCCAACATACAGCTAGGATTGAGAACCGCTGATCTATATACTACAGTGATGGCTCCCAAATTTACTTGTCCTCTTTTCTGGGCTTTCAATTTATGCCTAACATCCTATTCAAAATCCTGTCTTGGATGTGATACAGGCATCTCAAAATTAATACGTCCACAAAAGATGTCTCGATGATGACATACTTAGGACCACCTCTGCCCTCATCATCACCCCTCACCCTGAAAACCTCAGCCCAAATCTGCCCCTTCCCTAGCCTAGTCTTCCTCGTTTCAGGTAACAGTACTGGCATCTGGTTCATTCTTCAGGCCAAATACCAAGGTGATTTTTAAAAAATTCTTCTTTCCCTTGTCCGCAACCTCTGATCGATCAGCAAATCCTATTGGTTTCACTTCTAAAATATGTCCTAAAGCAGAGCACTTTTCATCATTCTCCCTGCCGCTGACCCATGGCCCAGGGTTTTTCTCCTGCGTCACTTTCTCAGTCTCCCACTTCCCCTCACGATTCCACTCCCCCAGCCGCTGATGTGTGCCAAAGCTATGAGACACTTGCGTTAGCGCCCTGTAGCTGCCTTGAGAAGCCGACCTGGCGGCTGAAAACAGCAGAAGTGTATCTTCTCCCAGTTCTGGGGGCCAGATGTCTGAAATCAAGAGATGTTGGCAGGGCCGCACTGCCTGCAAAGGCTCTGGGGGAGGATCCTCCGTGCTCTCCCAGCTTCTGGTGGCTCCAGGCCTCCAGGAAGGTGGTTTCCTTGGCTTGTGGCTGCATCACTCCATGTCTACCTCTGCCTCCACCTGGCCTTCCCTCTGCATCGTCTCCTTTTCTATCTCGTACCACGACATCTGTTACAGCATTCAGGGCCCACACGGACGACCTCACCTCGAGATCTTTAACTCAGTTACATCTGCAAGGACTCTCTTTCCAAATAACGTCACAGGATCCAGGGTTAGGGCCTGAACATAAATTGGGGGCGCGCAGGGGGCACCATTCCACCCACTTCAATACTATAAGGTTAGCTTTGCTTTTTTTTTTTTTTAAACAAAACTGCTTCTCAGACAGCTCTGCTATACCCAACAGCGGTACACAAGGCTGACAGATTACAGGGAGCATTTTTTTTTTCTTTTTTTACTTAATTAATAAATTAATTTATGTTTTTGGCTGTGTTGGGTCTTCATGGCTGCGTGCGGTCTTTCTTTAGTTGCAGCGAGCGGGGGCTACTCTTTGTTGCGGTGCGCGGGCTTCTCATTGCGGTGGCTTCTCTTGCTGTGGAGCACGAGCTCTAGGCGCGCGGGCTTCAGTAGTTGTGGCTCACGGGCTCTAGAGCGCAGGCTCAGTAGTTGTGGAGCACGGGCTTAGTTGCTCCATGGCACGTGGGATCTTCCCGGACCAGGGATCAAACCCGTGTCCCCTGCATTGGCAGGCAAATTCTCTTTTTTTTCATATGAATTTTATTTTTTTTTGAATTTTTGAATTTTATTTATTTTATTTACTTTTTACCCAGCAGGTTCTTATTAGTTATCTGTTTTATACATATTGGTGTATATTTGTCAATCTCAATCTCCCAATTCATCCCACCCCGCCACTTTCCCCCCTTGGTGTCCATACATTTGTTCTCTATGGCAGGTGGATTCTTAACCACTGCGCCACCATCTTTGAATAATGAAAATCATATCACGTCACCCCTTGGATTAGAATCCTCTAATGACTTTTCACTGCAAGTACTGGAAATAGAACACAATCTTAAATTCCTTGCTACGGCTTACTGGACTCTGAAGATCTGGCCCCTGACTACTTCTCTGACCTAACTTCCTACTACTACCCCCCTCCCATACTACTCTCTGGAAAACACCGGCCTTTTGTCTCCTCTTCAAAACGTTTGAGCTCTATCACAGGAGTGGCTCCTTTTCTTCATTCAGGTCTCAGACCAATATCACTGCCTCAGAGAGGGCTCCAGGTCACCCTCTAGAAAGTGGTCCCATCCCCTCCATCACTCTGAAGCCACTACCCCATCTCAGTTTCCTGTCTTGCACCAAACACCGCCTTACTTAGTTACATACTAAGATGTCTTGTTGACTGTTCCATGCCTAAGTGCCCAGAAGAGCTGCTTGGTCAGTAGGGTGCACTGAATAACTATATGAATTAGTAGGGTGTCTGTTTAAGAAGCACCGTGAACGCCCCTGAGATGGGTGGCAGTTTTATTGTCAAGACACGTGAACTTCAAAGACTCCTTTGGGATCGTGGCAGCACAGCTGATTCTGTCTTATTATACTTTCCCTCCACAGTCCAAATAGTCTACACTGAGTGCGGCAGGCGGGGAGCAGGTAAACTCAGGTTACGCCGGGTCCGGAGATGGTGTGAGCTGTGGTGTATACGGATTCAGCCACATCACGCCATGCCATAAGGGGGGTGGCGTGGGGCAGTCATGGCCGCTCCTGCCAAGCTGGTCAAAGGCCCCATGGACAGCCCACACCCAGCTGAGAAGTTCAGGTCTCCACCCCTCCTCCTCCCTTCTCTGTCAACAGGGAATGACAGGGTATCACAGTCTGAGGACTCGATCAGGAAAGAGAAGCACAGCAAGGGCGGAAGTGCAATAGCTAAAGGGAACTCACTCCGGGGCAAGTGTCTACTAACAGGAGCTCATCAGAGAAAATCTTATCCTCTAGAAGGAAATGTCAAACTATAAAGTCCTAAGTTGACATGAATTCTATCACCGTACAGTGAGTTGGAGTGGGCCACCCTCTTCCCCTGGACCCCACCCAGACATTTTATTTCAACTGGTACCTACATGCTCCCCAGCTCCCCACCCAGCCCCCAAGAAGTCCCTAATGTATATATACCCCAACTGCCCAGTTCTCCCATCAAACCCAGCCCTCTGTTCCCAACCACCTAGAGGCGAATGTACCGTAACCACCTGTAACCCAGCAAATCTACGAAGGAACCCGAAAGCTCGCCCCTCAAACCAGCTTGGACACTGGCTCCGCTGTCCACCCGCCAGCTGCCTGAGAAGGATCCCCGACTTGCTCTGCCTCACCACCACCGTGCAAGGGCACACCGAGAGCCCCTGACTTTGGGAGAATCGCCCCTGCTCCCTCCTTTTTCTCCGTCATCGCTGCGGTGTTATGGTTGAGGATTTGATCATCCCTCCTCTGTACCCAGAGGAGCTACCAGCTCTTCTCCCGCTCTGCCCATCCCTCGCGCCACCATCTCCCACTGCGAAAGGTTAAGAAGATTCAGACCCCCAGGTGCACGCTTGGTGCCCATCGGGCCAGCCTCACTGCCTGCTCAGGGCTGATCAAAGAGAACCGGGAGATGCTCCCAGAAGAACACACCCTGCCCTTCACGCTTGCACGATTTCACACGCACTGCTCCCTTTCGTCTCTCTGACCTGTCCCCGAGCCCCCGCGGGCCTCAGTCTCTGCTTACGCACCTGCAGCATTGCTGTGACAGCCCCCAAGGCACGTAGCCCCCTTCCCCCTCGCCTGTCCCTACCAGAGGCTGGCAGAGCCACCAGTTCCTGTCCTCGTCACCCCGCAAGCCAGGAGTGACCACACGGGCGTAGCTCGGGATAATCAGCTGTCCCTGGAAATGTGCTGGAGGGAAGCTGGTCTGGGGAACCTTTGTTTCTTCCCGCTTTATCACCAACAGCATGCGGGGAGCAGAGGGGCCATCCTGGGATGCTGAGGGCCCGGCCCGAGGGGAAGAGGCGGCAGGCAGGAAGCTGCACCAAACACCTGCCAGCTAGACCAACGCCTGCAACCGCTCCCAATCAGACGATATAATGTGAGAAAAATCACCCCCCCCACCAGTTTAAGCCACTAGAAATTGGGATTTTTCTTTACCACAGCTGAAAGCAATGTTCATTGGTACAGTCACTTGAATTATGGTGATCATTTACATGCTTCTCTAAGATATGTTTGATTCTTCTAACTCTGAAACCCTAGCACAGGGCCTTGCATATGGCAAGCTGATGAAGGCTATAAAGCCCAGAAAGTGTTGCCTATGAGGAAAGCAGTCCTAAGAGGCTGTTCCAGGCAGACACGAGACGTACCTGACATTTATGCTCAACATTTTCCCAGAAAACCACCTCTTTCGGAACAATTTACAAGGGTACTTTAAGAGATTGAAAATACATATGTAGAGAACAGACTTGTGATTGCCGAGGTGGAAGGTGGATGGGCGAGGGATGCATTGGGAGTCTGGGATTAGCAGAGGCAAACTATTATACACAGGCTGGATAAACAAGGTCCTACTGTATAGCACAGGGAACTATTCAATATCCTGTGATAAACCATAATGGAAAAGAATATGAAAAAGAATGTATACATATATATGTATAACTGAATCCCTTTGCTGCACAGCAGAAATTAACACAACTTTGTAAATCAACTACACTTCAATAAAGTAAATTTAAAAAAAAACAAATGTAAACTGTTGCCAAGTTTCCATCATAGGGATATTAGTTCACTTGATAAAAAAACAACTCTTGGAGCCAATTTATCTTACCATTGACACCTAACTATAATTAATTACTTTCAAGTCTGTTTTGTTTTTCAATGGAGATGAAATGAGAAATATAATGAGTCTGCTGAATTCAAGCTCATCACTAGGTCAAAAGCCAGGCTGGGCTTCCAGTTCCTGAGAGTTCAGCACTGAGAACTCCAATTGCCCCTTTATTACTCACCTGCCTACCTGCAATAAATCAGGCTCAGAGTTAAGCCCACACTGACAGCAATATCGCACAATGACTACTTCTTATGTTTCCTTGCCTTTTCAAAACTACTCATGGTGCCAAAAAAGTTCTATTTTATCAGAGAAGTACATTTCCAATGTATTCAAATGTTAACAAAAATGTTTAACTCTTCAAACAAGTATCATATGGTTTTTTCTCCCTGTTGCTTCCCACGCACCTGGGGTATTTGTCTTTCTATTTGGACAAGAGAATTCTCACCTCAGATCTCTTTTTGGGTATAAAGTTTATAGTTCCCTTTGCAAATCCTCATTGAAAAAATGAGAATAGTGAAGTAATCGCAGGACCCACTCCCTACCCACACCATGCTCAATTTCTAATCAGTTTCTTTCCCATTCACCCCAAAGCCCCAGGTTAGCAGATGCAGAGAGCCAGAATGAGGCAGGGGGAGAGCCCCAGAGGATCTCATCAGGTGAGTGTGACCTGGAGGAAGGAACAAGCATTCAGTACTTTTCAGGAAGGAGTTTTCAGGATAAAAGTCAGGAGTACAAAACTAAAACCCAAACCACAGCCAAGTAAACATGTGAACCAACTTGATAGAGGCTGGTACCTGGGACCTGGGACCTGGGACCCTTTTCTGCAGTGCTTGTGGCTGGCTAAATGTCTCTCCTCCAGCAACAGAATACAAAGAAACTTTAAGGGACTAAAAATAACTGCATGCACAAGCAAATGGGGCAAATTATGGACAACAAGATACAAAAAGACCAAAAACCCAACTGCCACTTCCGAAGAGCCGGGAGCAAAAGCAGGGGGTCAGGAGCAAAAGCGGGGTACTGTTCATGCACCCTGCACAGAACACCACCTAAGTAGTGGGCAGACCACCTAAGCCACGCCTCCGGCCAACCTTTGGACCCGCCCCTATGGACCCGCCCCTACCCTTACCCCATATAAGGGACCAGCTCACCCCACCCTGAGGGAAGCAAGCAAGAGAAACTGTTACTTGTTTTCGCTCCCCTGCTATTGCAGCAGGGGCCCCAATAAAGCCTTGCCTGAATTTCTTGTCTGACGTCTTATCAATTTCTATTGATTAAGGAAGGCCAAGAACCCTGGTCAGTAATGAAACCACAATGCCAAGTTCATGAGATGACTGATTGCCTCCAGGTTGTTTTTTTAAACACTGGACAGCCTAAAGAGCACTGATTCTCCCCCTAGGATATTAATGGGGAAAGGATCAAGTATTTGACACAAACACACAGGGACTGTTCAATGCTTTGGCAGATTCTTCTATTTTAAATATCCTTGGCAAATAAACGAGAAGGAAGCTTGGTGGTGAAAAGGACGGTATCTCTTATGGGAGAGAGAGATTCAACCAGGCAACATAAAAGCTGGAAAATCAACCCCTCTCATAAATGTTGATAGCTCAAAATATCAGGAATGTGCTTTGGTTGTGCTGTTCGGGTCTATATGACACACCTATTATGGATCAAACACTTAGAGATGCTGCAGGTTCTTCAAAGAAACATAGAACCAGCTCCATGCTCCTCTTGTCTTATGAAAAATATAGTTGTGGAAACAAAAAGAGAACATTTTTAAAAAGGCAGAACAGTGTATTATTAGGGGCTAAGTGAGTGGTTAGAAGTGCTCTATATAAAAAAAGAGGTGGGCAAGCACTGTGTGACGTCAGTGTCAGCCCTTTCTTTGATCTGGGTCCTGATTTAGGGTCATATGGATGAAAAACTCAAATCCTATACATTCACCTCTTCTTTTGGTGCCTCAGGACGGGAGCCTAATCGCAAGCCAACAGTCGTGGGTGAATATACACATGGGTGCAAAAATATGAAGACTTTTGAAGACTTTGGTCAGTGGAAACTAATCATCACTGGGCTTATGTTTTGTTTCCCCAAAAAGGGACTGGTATCATTTGTTTTGTGGGCAATTACCTTAGGGAGCAGGAAAACGTATCTGCCGCTTCTGTGGACATACGTGCTACCTCACAGAGCCAGACGTAGGAAGGACAAGCTGCTTGGTAGAATCACATGAATTCTTCCCTTTCTAAAAATATTACTTTCTGGCACAAAACACTTTCCCGAGTGTGGCTCAACTTAGTCACACAGCCCAGCGATGCAGAGCTGGGATATTCAGCACGTCTTGCTTCCCACCAGCTGGGTCCCCAGGGCTCGCACCTGCGCAGTAGGGCGGCTCAGCCACAAAGAGCTCAGAGTGTCCCAGAGAGGAGGCTAGGTGGCTGGCGGTGTCCACGCCCTGCTGCGCTGCTGCCTCCAGAATCCGTCACCACTTCACAACGCTGCACAGCAGAGCTCCTTCTGCAGTGCTTCAGTCCATCTGTCTTAGGAAACATTCTCACTTCTACTAAACCATCATTTCCTGAGTGGATTTCTTTTTTGGAAACATCATTAAATAAAAACACAAGAAGAGAAAACAGTCACTTTTTCTTCTTTTCCTAACCCACGTCTTTGTATGACATCATTGAAGAGAAGCAGTGAGCCCCCTGTTTAGGGAGGGCACAGTGTAGAGTCAGGGGAAGTAGAGGCACATGGGGTCCCCCCCACTTTTAAGCATCTCAGATCTGACACTAACTTGGCTTTGTTTTACTGTTTAAGACAGAAAGAGTGAATATCCAAACCAGCGTTTTATTAACTTTAAAAGTCAACGCTCCTTTTGGATAAACAAAACAAGGACAAGAAATCCATCATGGGGTGGGGGTCACACTTCTCACTGGCGGGGAGGGGAGTGATAACCCTTTATGTTTTTCCACAGCCCAGAACATTCTCTCAAAGATTAATTTCTGTAATTGGCACTGTAATAGGGAAGAACAAATCTGACTCCATATTGGATCTGTTTCTTTTACTTTAACCTTTGTATTCTATTGCTTTTGCTACAAGTTAAGAATGTTGCCTGTGGCCTGAAATATACAGGTTAGCCCAGTCTCAAGGCTGTGACCTTTAAAGGTCTAACACTTTCCCATTCATATAGAGATAAAAAGTTGCAGAACAGAGAATAACATTTGTCTTGTTGGAGGTTTATAGGAACACTGTGGCCTGACCTACATGGACAGATGCAAGAACAAAGGATTCCAACACCAAGAAGTCTGCAACAACCAGCCACACCCCTTCCCCCCTTTAGTATAAAAGAAGCCTGAGTTCTAATTCAGGTAAGATGGTTCTTTGGGACAGCAGTCCACCATCTTCTCGGTCTGCTGGAGATTCCAATAAAATGGCTATTCATTGCCCCAACAACTAGTCTCTCAATTTATTGGCCTTTCGTGCCGTGAGAAGTCTGAGCTTGGACTCAGTAACAGCATGGTAAATAATAAATATAAAATATATTACTTAGTATTCAAACTACATATCCCTCTCCCCACATAGCCATTGAGAAGCTCTGCTCTGAAAGGCCTTAAATGCTGTTTCTAATCAGTCCAATAAATAGAACCATTTAAAATATAAAATGAGGGACTTACCTGGTGGTCCAGTGGTTAAGAATTTGCCTTCCAGTGCCGGGGATGCGGGTTTGATCCCTGGTCGGGGAACTAAGATCCCACATGCCACAAGGCAACTAAGCCCACACACCACAACTACTGAGCCTGCACACTCTAGAGCCCGCGTGCTGCAACTAGAGAGCCTGCGCCACAACTAGAGAGAAGCCTGTGCACCACAGCGAAAGATCCCACATGCTGCAATGAAGATCCCACGTGCTGCAACGAAGCCCCGACACAGCCAAATACATACATACGTACATAAATAGATAAATAAAATAAAATGTAAAATGAGTTTCCTGCTCTTCAAATGACCAAATTGTATTTACTTTTAAATCCAGAGTTTCCCAAAACAATATTACATTCTAACCATTCCACTGTACCAAAAAAGCAGACTTTCCATTGTACTGGTTTTGTACAGGTGAAATCTCATCACTGGTCAGCCCTGGGAAATACACCTCAATCAGAAAGATTCCACTGAAAGCCTGGTAATTCTGTGTTTATGAAAAGATAAACAAGCACTGCCAAATGGAAACTTTAATTTGAATGAGCTGAGGGGCTAGCTTGAAAGAAATGATGGTGAAAACTGAGAGATGGGCAGAAAAACTGGTTAAGTGTATCGGTGAGTTTTTAAGCCCTTTTGTTTCAAATTCTCCTTACATTTTCATCCCACTGAGCAAACAGAAGCCAACAGAAAAGTCTTCCCACAAGAACCCAGCAGCACATCTCCCCACCCGTGAAAATTACCGCCAGCCTTTCTCTTCTGTTCCTGAGGCCAGCTTTCCACCCGGGCAGGAGGTCCCAGCCCCACTCACCTACCAAATACTCAGCCCAGCAGGTCTACCTTCTTTCCACAAGCAATGTTACTCTCCCATCTTAAACGAAGAAGCTAACCCTTCTCCTGATCTTCCACTTCCCTGCCAGCTACTGAACATTTTCCTGCTCCTCTGTGTAGCAAAACTGTAAACCATTATCCACCTCCTACCTCTAATTCCTCTCCTCTCTCTTTTTAATAGACTTTACTTTTTAGAGCAGAACGGTTCACAGCAACATAGAGTAGAAGGTACAGAGAGTCCCATAAACTCCCTGGCTCTACACAGCCACAGCCTGCCCCGTGAGCAGCATCCCCCATCAGAGTGGTACATTTGTTACAACGGATGGACCTACACTGACACATCATTACGGCCCAAAGTCCAGAGTTTACCTTAAGGTTCACTCTCGGTGTTGTACATTCTATGGGTTTTGACAAATATATAATGACATGTATCCATTATTATAGTATCATACAGAATAGTTTCTCCTTGCCCTAAAAATCCTGTGTTCCACCTATTCACCTTTCCCCCATCCCCTGGACACTACTTTTTGCTGTCTCTATAGTTTTGTCTTTTCCAGAATGTCCTATAGTTGGAATGATACAGTATGTAGCCTTTTCAGATTGGCTTCTTTCACTTAGCAACATGTATTTAAGTTTCTTCCATATCTTTTCATGGCTTGATAGCTCATTTCTTTTTAGCGCTGAATAATGTTCCATTGTCTGGAGGTTTCACAGTTTATTTATCCATTTACCCACTGAAGGACACTCTCTCATTGTCTTTTGAATCTTACTCAGGTTGGGCTTTTACCCTCACCAACTCATTGACCTTGCCCTTGCTAAATCCAGTGGCCAGTCTCAGCCTTCACCTATTCACGCCTCCTTGCAACAGCGCTAGCACTGATCACCTGACCTCCAGGCCACGGCAATCACCTGGTTTTCCTATGACATCACTGATCACCTCTGAGTCTCTCTCATTTGTTTCCTCCTCTTTCTGACCTCTAATGTGGGACAGCCCAGACTCACACATCCCACCAGCTACTCAGTATCACCACTTGGCCATCACACAGGCATCTAAACTTAACACGTCCATAGCTGAGCTCCCAACCTGCTTCTACCTGGGTTTATCCCCTCAGCTAGGGGCACCTGCAACTCCACCTCACTGGGACTGAAGCCAAAAGCTCTACAGTCATGCTCATCTCTTCTTGGTCCCTTTCACCCACATCCAATCCATCAGCAAACCCTACAGATGGTTCTGCCATTAAAGAATGTCCGTATTGGACCAATTCTCACCATCCCCCGCTCTACTACTGTGGTCCAAGCCACCAAAATCTCCCTGACGATCACTGATCTGCCCAGCCTCATACACTCTACTCTCCAAACAGTAGCACAGTGACCCTGCGAAAACAAGTCAGATGGTGTCTCTCCTCTGCTTCAAGTCCTCCAATGGTGCTCTGCCTCATTCTGTCACAATAAAACCCAAGTCCTTATTATGGCCCATATGGCCCTACCTGATGTGATGACCCCCATATCTCTCTAATTTCATCTGCTACCACACCCTGCTTTTACTCAGCTCTAGTCACACCAGCCTCCTAGCTCCATGACAGGCTCAGTCCTGACCCAGGGCCTTTGCATGTGCTGTCCCTGCTGCCTGGAATGGTCTTTCCTCAATATCCATTTGGCTGGCTTACTCACCAAGTTCAGGTCTTTATTCAAAAGTGGCCTACTCAGAGAAGCCTCAGCAAGGCCCCTTATATAAAATATCAATGCTCTCCTCAATGCAAACCTTGTATCATCCTTCTCTGTTTTACTTTCTTTTTCCTTAGCACTTATTTTATGTAAAATATTTTATAAATTTGTAAGTTACTTATATTGATTTGTCCTTTCTGGAATGTATATCCCATGGCAGGAATTGTGGTCTACGTTGTTCCCTGATGTCCCTCAGCACCTAACAATGTTCCTGGGACATGGCAGGTGCCCAAAAGGTATTTCATGCAAGTATGAATGAATAAATGAGGGAGTGAATGAATATACTTGACTTGGCAGAAGCAAATTCATAGCTTAATCTTTAACAAAAACCCAAAGTACCGGTTTTGGTGGCTCATTAACATGTTACTAACCAGATCATACGTGAAGTTTCAAAATTTCAAGTAAAAAATATACAGCTGTGATGCTCTCTTGGCTTAAACTTTCCATTTTTATTCAACCATTCAAAAATATGAAAAGTAACAAAAATGTGATGGTCTTGGAGCCGGACTCCAGTTTCCCTTTGGGTAAGGATTGTATTTGCTCCGTTTCTTGCCGTATTTCAAGCCTAGCAGAGGCTGGCTCATGGCAGGAACTCAAAAGGTATCTGTGGCCTGAATGAACACTAAATAAGGCTTTTATTTTACAGTAAAGTGTCATTATTTATTGAGCTATGCTAGGCTGACTACAACCTCAGGGATACTCCCACCCAAGCAGGTATATACGTAAACCATTTATATGGAAAAGATGTCAATTTTTCCATTCAAAAATTGATAATTGCTAGTAACAGAATATTAAAGTGGTTCCTGAAAAAGAACAAAATGTGGGTATTTACCTACTTCAGCTGTTGTGAGAATTCCATTTTTTAAAAAGACTTTTTTGGGAGCAGTTTTGCATTCACAGCAAAACTGAACAGAAGGTACTGAGATTTCCCACAAACCTCCCACCCTGACACATACACAGCCTCCCCCAGGATCAACATCCCCACCAGAAAGCACAGCTGTTACAACTGATGAACCTACACTGATGCCATCATCACCCGGAGTCCAGAGTCTACATGAGCGGTCACTCTTGGTGCTGTACATTCTGTGGGTTTGGACAAATGTATAAATGACATGCATCCATCATTAGAGGGTCATATAGAGTAGTTTCCCTGTCCTAAAAATCATCTGTGCTCTGCATCCACCCCTTCCCCTGCCTCAAGATAATTCAATTTTAAAGACTTGGCGTAAACAATGGATAGATTAAACCAGAGAACTACTTCTATCTAAACACTCTTCCTTTGGAGTTGGGCCAAGGGGTAAAAGCCTTAAGTACCAGTGAGGGTTATGATAAGTCAGTGTAACTTTGGAAAGAAACAATTATTTCTATTTAAAGTGTCCCATCTGAACAAAATGACCACTTCAGACTCAGATGCTCAGGATTTTCTTTCAGCTCTGCATTAAGTAATTCGAACAAAGCAGAAGTACAGGATCTTTAGCAGAGGTTCTCAAAGAAGAAGTGGAAGAACTTTAAGTCACTGTACGCAGGGCACCGAGTGGCCATGACAATTCCATGAGCCCTGCTCCTGCTGAATCCCCTGGCGCTCACACCTGACTCTCTCAAAAACCCCCCAGGACTGTCAGAGCACTGGAGGTTGAGTCCCACACTCCGCTCCCAACTGCTTCCGGTTAAACAGGACATTTACATTCACATCTCTAAGGCTATAGGGGAAACTAAGGGCCGCCCTGCTATCCACAGTTTAATGATGGAAGGAAGCAACGTTAATGAGAGCCTCTTTGAACTGAAAAAGCAATATCAAAGTGCAAATATTCTTACTGACTGCTTGTATTTCTTATTGTATCCTGATCTCATTCATTGTCACTGCTGAACGCTGGTCTTAACAATTTCTTGTACCCAGCAAATACGCAGTAAATGAATGAATGGAACTATCGTTTCGTTGTGTACTGGACTATTCTAACTCCCCCTTCACAGTACTAAAAGCTAAACTGGTTTTCCCATTAATTAGTTCATTAAAAGCGAACTGGTTTTCCCTACCATTAATGAGGCTGGGTGTTTTCTTCGTAAATCATATGCTTCTAGCATCACCTCATTTCAAATTGTTTCCCCACCCTGAAACAAAAACAAACAAAAAAAATATCCCCCAAAAAACAAAACATGGAATTTTAGACACTGGAAACTACCAAAATGTGTCTCCTTTTCAGACTGACCTTAAACACTAAGTAAATTTAATCTTTTACAGGGTATTATTCAAGATTTTAGATAAATCAGCACCACAATTTTGTTCTTCTACAGAGAAGGATCAAATGGGCCTCCAAATTCTGTCTTACAAAATCAGCAGTTTAAGGAATGCAGTAAAGTAAATATTCTCAGATTCAAGAATATTTCTTAATTCCTCAGAAAATCAAACATTAGGTTTAATGAGCCATCAACATTTTCCAAGTATATTATGCTAATCTGGCTTTTTAAAATGTACTGACCTACATGAGAATGCCCTGGGGAAGAGCCCTAAAATACATACTCTAATGGAGTTTTCCTCTTAAAGTGTTAATTTTTGTTACATACTTTTACTGTTTCATACCTGACCACAGGTGCAAATGACAAGTCCATCTATAGGGTAGATTTCTAAGGGTCACAAAATGAACCTGTATTTCTTGTAACCTCCTCTCCACCCCATGTTTCTCAAGGATCCCACAGCTATTTTCATACAATTCACTCATTGGCAATGGATACAATTTTCATTGAAATGACACATGGAATCAAGCCAAAGTTAACAATAACCTAGCCTTTGTATGGGCCAAGGAGGAAGCTCTGATGCAGAGCTACAGGTAGACACTGGACACTGGGAAGACGGGTTTCAAAACATTTCTGAGAATAGAGAGTATGGTCTCCCAACTCATATCTTCAAAGACAAAGGCTGTTTAAAAGATGAGAAGCTTCCAGAAGCTAAGTTCTGAGAGCTGAACTGCAAAGGAACCTGATACGGAAGAAAAGCTGGAGGACAAAGAAAGAAGTTGGCAGGTCAGGACACTGCAACAGTGAATTGCTTCTGGGAAGAGGTACAAACCCAGGATAATCAGAAAGGGTGACGGAGACAACCAAGATTCATATGTGGACAGCAGAAGCACCCAATTAAGTGCAAGACAAAGAAACCACATCCTGCGCGTGGCCTGCAGGAGGTGGTCAGCAAGCAGTAGTAATTACCGGAACCACTGAACCAGATCCCCTGGTGAAGTCTAAGCGGCAAACAGAGGACAAATCATTGCCAGGAGAGCCTGCAGCAGTGTCTCCACTGGATCTCGACAGGGACTGCAGTTAAAAAAAGGATGAGCTCCAGTATTGTAAGATTATGAAAAAAACGGACCCTTGAGGCTTCTCGTCCAGGAATTGACCTTCTCATCCTACCCGGTCAATAGTACTAATAAAACATTCTCCTTGATATAATCAGGTGATTTGCATGTCACAACTTATTAGCTTCAAGTCAGAGCTGAAATTTTTAGGGAAAAAAAGTAGGAAACAGGGCAAGCATGTCCATGTAAAAGTGAATTCATGCATAACATAACATGAGAGGGATTATTAACTTTGGCAGCAGGCTTGAGGGGAATGAAGAGAACATTGCCTGAAGTAAGCAGACAGAGCACATATTAACTGCTGCTGAGCCCGTCAGCAAACGTCCCGTTCCCACTTAGGACACAAAGCTATGCTTTCCTCTTCCAACGAGCACAGCAGCACACAGGTATTGACAGAACCAGGGTCCCAGGGTCATGGCGTCTTGGGCAGACACTGTCTGGTTTGTGGGGCTGGAGGTTAAAGTTGGTTTTCAGGTCCAGGGCCAGGTTGAGCTATGATCCCTCTCCAGGGACTAGGACAGGCTCTGCCCGAATCAGAGGGGATCGAACCAGAAGACAGGCTCAGTCACTAAAGCTTCTGGATGACACACTCTCTCTACCTCTGCCTTTAACGAGAAATGGAGAGTTACCTGCTGGGGAAAAGGCTGAACCCATCGGCCTTTAACGAGACCACACACAGGAACGACCCCGCTGTGTGAGAGTGTGAGGATGCTTCTTTGGGAACATATCGCTAAGATTCTAGCCCAGCCTCATTGCACAGGTGAGGGGAAAAAAGGGGAGGCTGGAAAAACTCAGAAACAAAGGAATCATTTCACTGGGTTCCTGAATGCACACACCTTTTAAAACATGTGAAGTGGACAGATAAAATTGAGTGGCTTTATTGCACTTTTAGGTAGAAGGGAGAGTGGCTTTCAAAACCATCATGTATATGAGCAAGGAGGAATTCAATTAAATTGACTCTTGAGTTAACACGCTGCATACTCTCTTCAACGTACCAGGGCACAGGCTAATTTTTTTCTGCTTTTGAGCTGATAACTGTTGGGCTTAAAACCCTACTCATTAAGGAGAAACATAATGAGGTGGGCCTAATTAAACTTTGTGTCTTCGAGCAATGATTCTCTTCCTCTTACCCAGTAGCTAAACAGACATCAGCTAGCCAGTGTGTGGCACACTCTCGTGGGCATATACCCTGATGTGGTATCCGGTTGGTTGGAAAGGGAAGGAAACACTATGATAATCAGTAACCATCATGCCTTTTAGAATTACGAATTCCCAACACTGGTAGAAATAAAACAGACCGTGGATGGTGCAAAATTCTCCCGGCCAGAGGTAATGCATTTTTTTTTTTTCCTATTCAAGAAAGCTTATTAGAATGGAAGTAAGGGTGACATTATTATAAGAATAACATTTAACCTATTCTAATTTAGTCTTTTGGAAATGCCCGAGCCCTGCCTCTCACCTGCTTCAGGGGAGCTCTGTATCACCTTTCTGCGGGACTCTTACTGCCCTGAGAGTACATCTGACCAAGGAGACCTTGGCGCAGGGGTAGGGTCTAACACTGAAATTCACCAGGGTGGATTCTCAGAGGCTAGATGGCAGATTCTTTTTTCTAAATTAATTTTTATTGGCGTATAGTTGATTTACAACGTTGTGTTTTAGGTGTACAGCAAAGTGAATCAGTTATACAGACATATATCCAACTCTTCTTTAGATTCTTTTCCCATATAGGTCATTAGAGTATTGAGTAGAGTTCCCTGTGCTATACAGTAGGTTCTTATTAGTTACCTATTTTATATATAGTAGCGTGTATATGTCAATCCCAATCTCCCAATTTATCCCTCCCCCAACCCCTTTCCCCCTTGGCAACCATAAGTTTGTTTGGGCAGATTTTTATTTATTTTATTTATTTATTTTTGGCTGCATTGGGTCTTCGTTGTGGTGTGTGGGCTTCTCATTGCAGTGGCTTCTCTTGTTGCCGAGCACGGGCTCTAGGCGCGCGGGCTTCAGTAGTTGTGGCTCACGGGCTCTAGAGCGCAGGCTCAGCAGTTGTGGCTCATGGGCTTAGTTGCTCCATGGCATGTGGGATCTTCCCGGACCAGGGCTCGAACCCGTGTCCCCTGCATTGGCAGGTGGATTCCTAACCACTGCGCCACCAGGGAAGTCCCTTGGGCAGATTTTTAAGAGAATAAAAAATCTGATCAACTTTGCTTTGCTTTTCAACATTTCCACATATTAGAATGTCTCTCAGACTCGCCGAGGAGCTGTGGAAATACCTTGGCTACAGAAACAACTGTGCACATGTGGGTTCAACACGGAACACACTTCTTGAGTTCACGGCTTTCCAATGACGTAGCAAGAAGGAAAAGGAGACTTTGCTAGTGTGATCACGTGTGTGGTTAAAAATAAAAGTCACATCTGATGAGGAAGAAAACAGAATAAGACCGTGAATTTAAAGACGTATACTAAAGGGTGTCTTTGCCTCAAAGCATTTATGAGTTTTCATACAGCTGTTCTGCCATCCCAGCTTCCTTGTGAAGAAAGGACTTGTAATACTGGCTGCCCTTGAAGCAAAAATGAAGGCTAGGAGATTAAAGCGAAGCCAGACATCCTTATGCTGAGTCTGAGCGCTAGGGAATCCTCTTGAATGATTATGAAATGCAAAGAACTGCATGTATAATATGCGTGTTTCTTTTAAAGTCAAGAGCTTGGTCACTCAGGAACGGGGCTGAAGTTGAGATTTTAGTCTGTCCAAAGAGAACTAACTTAGAGCCAACGAGAGGCATACACATGATCTGGGGAATGGCTATTCTACCAACTTTGAATTTTTCAACACTATTTAGAAATGCTCCTTTGTAAGTAAGTGACATACTAACTACGAGAAACACTGATTGCCACAGCCTGGAGAGCTTATTCATCATCCTGTGGCTGAAGCCACGAGAACTTGGGGGGAGGGACCCAGCTCGCCATAGCCTCCCTGCGTCCCCCAGAAACACACCAAAGTCTGGGGTCTGGGCAACCCACAAACGGGTGAGGAGGTGAAGGAGCACAGGCCTGGGGTTGTTTCCGGCCACATACACACCCGGCAAGAACTTACACTCTGATTAACAGGAGCAACGTGGTGATGCACGTTAATCTCATGGGGGTGTGGGCTGTGAAATTCTCGGTATGCCAGGCCACGGTGATCTCCCTCATCCCACTGCCCCAGGGCCTAGGAGTCCCCATTTATGTCCACCTACGAGCTCTGTGTGAGCTCTGCCTGGGGCCCTTCCCCACACCATCCTGCAACTCTCCATCCTCTGGTGGTCCTTTGGGCACTTCTGTCTCTTCTTCAGTGCGAGCTACCTGTGTTTGAATGACTGCAAAAGCCTCAGAGCCATGGTCCCTACCTTTAGCTTCCCCCCTTTTAAGCCAGTCTGCAGGCCGGACTGTTCATCATAGCGCAGGCTCAGGAACCTGCAGTGGCTCCCTATTACCCCCAGAGTCAAGGGCAAACTCCGCTTCCCACATCCGAGGCCCTCGCCCCCACACGTACATCTCTTCAGCAGCTCACCCACAAGTGGCTCTGGGCTGGGTGAGGCTGGCATCCCACGCTCTCTCGAAGGCCAGGCTCGACTCCTCTTTGGGTACCAGTGCTGAGCACACGTGAGGCTTCTCTGAACACCTCAGCCCACCCTGGTCTCCCCCGCAAAATCCTACAGCTGCCCCCAGGGCCTCACACAATTCAGCAGTTAGGTATCTTGTATCCCGTACAGCTGTTTATGTATTAGTTTACCCTCCCCAGCTGCACTGCAGCCTTCTTTTTTTTTTTTTTGGCTGTGCTGGGTCTTCACTGCAGCGCGCGGGCTTCTCTGGTTGTGGCGATCAGGCTCCAGAGCGCGTGGGCTCAGTAGTTGCGGCACGCTAGCTCTCTAGTTTTGGCCCAAAGGCTTAGTTGCCCCGCGGCATGTGGGATCTTAGTTCCCTGACCAGGGATCGAAACGTCATCCCCTGAATTAGACGGTGGATTCTTTTTTTTTTTAATTTTTATAAATGTCTTTATTTTTGGCTGTGTTGGGTCTTCGTTGCTGCGTGCAGGCTTTCTATAGTTGCGGCGAGCGGGGGCTACTGTTCATTGCGGTGCGCAGGTGTCTCATTGCAGTGGCTTCTCTTGTTGTGGAGCATGGTCTCTAGGCACGCGAGCTTCAGTAGTTGTGGCTCACGGGCCCAGTAGTTGTGGCGCACAGGCTTAGTTGCTCTGTGGCATGTGGGATCTTCCCGGACCAGGGCTCGAACCCGCGTCCCCTGCATTGGCAGGCGGATTCCTAACCATTGTGCCACCAGGGAAGTCCTAGATGGTGGACTCTTAACCACTGGACCACCTGGGAAGTCCCTGGACTGCAGGCTTTTTGAAGTCAGTGGTGATCTCTTTCAGCCTTTTGATGTGGCCCCTCATGTTGGGCACAGACTAGATAAGTATTCAGTAAACACTCCCAAGACCTAGGACCATAGGACTTCAGAGGCGGAGGAGGATCTTAGCCCTTTCATTGCACAGAGGAAACAACTGACCTCTAGAGAGATTATCAATGGATTCCTGCCGATGAGGACTCATTCTGGTCCTCAGATCAAGCCTTTCACGCCTCCCATCCCACCACCCTTCACTCAGGCCCCTAGGCTTACTCTTTAAAGTTCCCCAAAGGACACTTTTAGTAACACTGACTTAAGCCTAGGTCTAGTCAATCAGTACATCTGAAAGTTAAAACTTCATCCTAAAAATAATTCGCGATTGTCGCTTTTCACTCATCACACTGTACTCTGTCATATTAATTCAGTCTGATATCACGGAGGACAATCGCACTCCGCAGCTCCAGTCCCCGGGCTAGTGAGAGAAAGCCAGCCCTGCCCGCGGTTAGGAGGGACACTGCCTGGAGGTGCCCTTGCTCTTGGCTGGCCGTGTGGACACTGCAGAGGGCCACACCAGGATGGCAGGAGAAATCCCTAGGACACACGCTCCCCCACCAGCGCTGGGTAGTGACACAGCCCTGCCAGGGAGGGAGATGACCAGCACCGATCAACACAAAAAACGCAGTCGTGGGTGAAGTGAGAGAGGAAATACAGGTGGCAAATATGCCTTTCTAGCCTCCTTCAGATGATCTTTTTAAATAGTAGGCGTTCAGCCAGAGCTGCTAGGAGAACGAATGCAGGCTTAGATCGTGTTCCATAACCCACTAACGGAAGTTTGCATTTTTGTCGCTGTCGTTGTCAATTTCAGTTTTGTCCTTTCCATCTTTAAATATAAGATGCATCGGGGAGGCGGGGCGCACAAGGTGGAAGATTGCTGGTCCCCTTGGCGGGGGTGAGGCTGGGGCTCCGCTCCCCCCGCTGGGCACTGCATCTGCGTCACTGGCCAGTGGCTGTTTTGCTGCCATGGCTCACGTCACAGCACTGGTGGCAGGCAGGTCGTGATGTGGGGGCTTCTCTCCCCGCTCAGAACTTCTCAGTGGGGCATCTGACACCCAGGCAGCTGCGGAATAGCCTCTCCCGCTGCTTTAATTAACTTAACCCACCTAGCACCAGTCTTTAAATAATTGAGCGCCTTGGCAACCGGTGTTCAAACATTTGAAGAATTTTAGTTACAAGAAGGTTTTAACCTTTTAATTCTAGTTTCAAACACTCTGCTTTCCTTCCTGTTACGCACAAGTGGAGGCGACATCAAAAAAACAACATTTGAGAAAAAGAAGAGGATGCTTAGACCATGGACGGCCATGAGCAGGGAGCTATACATATGGGATCATTTCAAGGGGTAATTTGGCAAACTTAAAAAAACAAAATACTCTGAAGAAATGAAAATTACTCAGGTGGTTTTCTGAGTCACATGATAATTTTCCCATCTGTTACACACTGTAAATGTGTTTATTTGAAACTGACAGACTCTGAAAATGTCTAGATCCCTTGTGGGAAAAACAAAAAACTCATGTTTTTCTTATTTACTTCCTAAAACTAGAAGCGACCTAGACTGATTCCTTGGTAACTTTAATGTTAGCTGCTCTTAAAAAAAAGTATACCAAAGATATTTATTTATTGTCTTTCTTTGGACAAAATATAATGTAAATTTTACATTGAACTATATCAAATGCTAAATATACGATTGTTAAACTTAAGAAAATATGAAGTAAACCCTTCTGCCTTTCCCCCCCCCCCAGTTTCCCACACAGCCTTACATAATACTAAAGTAGAAAACGATATGACAGTTTACATGCTCTTTCTTAGCTTGGAGGTTGAAGCACAGAGTTTAAACTATGGTTAAATACATTCATCAAAGTGCAACTCAGCCCAGAGAATTCACATTTTCAATCTGAGTACCTTTCCCTCTTTTCTATTTAAGGACACTCTCTTTCTCCTTCAAGGACAAGTTCAGATATCACCCCTCAAAAGCCTTTAACCTCTGCAGTCAGATAAATGATGCATGTGATGTTACCTGAAATCAAGGCCCGCTGAACAAATGGAAGCAGTTACAGTCTCCCCAGGCCACCACACTGGGGTGAGTGTATGCTTTGTGGAGACCGCTGGACACCCAGTAGGGATCTCAAGTTCAGCAGGCCCACATCTGAGCTCCATCCAACACCCGATCCTTCCCCAGCTTTCCCTCCGTCTCCACACGGCCAGGGGCTCTGACCAAAAACCTAGGGGGGTCCCTCTTGACCACTTTGTCTCACAGATCACATCCAATCCATCAGCAAACCCTGCTGGTTCTATCTGACCACTCTCACCACCTACATCCACCGCCCTTTACTAAAAATCTCCCAGTACTCTCCACTTTGCTGAGAGAACAGCCAGATGCTCTGCAGTGGCCTATGACATCCTCCATCACGGGCCCCACCACTCCCCCTCTCACTGGGATCCAGCCACAGTGGCTTTCCAGCTGCCCCTCCAATATGGGGACCCAGTCCTGGAACACAGTTCCCCAGATGGCTGTGTAATGGCCTCCCACCTCCTTCAGCTCTTTACTCAAATGCCATCTCCTCAGGAAGGCCTCTTTTGGCTTCCTCATCAAAGACCACCCTCCTGGACCCCACCCTGCCCCGAGCACACACTAATACATGCTCCCTAGCTCCTTGGTTCCCTTTGCTGCAGGATGTTTCTCCTTAGGAGATTTATCCCCATGGTATGTACTATGCGTTTAACTTAGTTATCTTGTTTCCTGCATCTCTCCCCCTCCTAGATGGACACATCCAGGAAGGCAAGATCCCCAAGGGCCCAATAAACACTGGCTTAAGAATCCCTTCATCCTTCCTTTAGTTCACCTAGGACCCTTCACAGGGCACTGGGTAGACATGAGGCACTCAGCTACAACTGCTTTTATACTGTGAATAAAAAATATTGCCTGCTATATATCAGTAAACCATGTTGCAGCCATCAAGCCTTCACATTACAGCCGCCCGATCGATCGTGCACCCTGAGACTCAGGATTAGAAGCACAGGATACTGGCCTCAGATAGCCGAGGTACATATCAAAGGAATGAATTCAGTGAGCCCAGACTTTGCATCCTCCCCTACATAGAAAAGCACTAAATTCCTTAACTTGAGAGGTCCGGTTTTCCTTAATTCACAGTAATCTCTTGATGTTCCGACTACCTGGTCTTTGTTGCAAAAACTCCTCTATATCCTGGCTCCCCCCTTTGCCTCTTCAGAGCAGTCCCTCAGAGTTATCTGAGAGGCTGTGTCCCAAGCTTGAAGTCCTCAGAATGTCCGCCGAATAAAACAAAATTCTCAACTTTTAGGCTGTGCAAAATTTTTCAGTCGACAATATGAATAACTTCAAAAGTTATTAAAGCAATTTGGGCCTCTGTTTCTTCATCAAGGCAATGGAATTATATCTAAGGTCTCTTGAAAATGAAGAACATCTTTAGAACCTTCCTCATTTTCCAGAAGAGGAAACAGATTCCCAAGTGTGAAGAAATGTGCCTTAAATCACACTTAATGAGAACCTACTGAGTGCTGGGGATGCGAAGGAAGGCTGAGAATGTGCTCATCCTCAAGACCGCTCTTGGGAGAGGTCAGATAGGAAAACAAATGATGTCAGTACAAGGTGGTAAGTGCTGTAACAGAAGAATGGACTATTCCGACATAAGGTGGTACACAAGGCGTTATGGGAGCCATCAGGCAGAAGGCTCACTGATCAGACTGTGCTTCAGACCAAACAATGAAAACCAGGGTCTGAATAAACCGCAGGAGGCTTCCATAAAGCTGAGTGGAAAGGGGACTGAGGCATCGACTTGATTAAACAGCTTAACTCGGGTCACGGTGCCACCAAAGCAATAACAAGGGCCGGACATGATCATCAGAGCCTCCAACTCTTATTCTCATGTGCAATCTATGGACCACACTCAAGACAAATGAAAACTAGCATTTTTTATTCTGTGTGCTTTTGCTGTCTCTGCTCTGCACCCACTAGCCAGGGTTATACTGACACTGCACGAACTGGGTCTCTGAGTTCCCCGGGAGCTTTCTGCCTAAAGCTCATCACCAGGTATCAATCCAGCCAGGCTTCAGAGGGCAGGCTTCGATTTCACAGAGCCAGTCGACCTGAGCCCGAGTAGCCAATGCAAACAGACTCTGATCTGGGATTGAGCATATGGGAGCCAATTAAAAAACACTGCCCATGTCTAACATAACCCAATTAATCTCTTTAATATAAGAACTGATTGTTAGAGAGGCCGCGATAGTGAGAGGCCCGCGCACCGCGATGAAGAGTGGCCCCCGCTCGCCGCAACTAGAGAAAGCCCTCGCACAGAAACAAAGACCCAACACAGCCAAAAATAAATAAATTAATTTATTTAAAAAAAAAAAAAAGAATTGATTCTGTTTTACTGGTTCAAGAGGAGAAACATGAACACGGCTAGAAAATAACAGACAAGCCCTGCTGGTCTGATTCATGCTCAGGGAGAGAATCACACAGCCCTTTCGGATACAGCCCCTCTATACCTCCAACCCCCCCTTTTTTTTTTTTGCATACCATATCATTTCATTTATATGACATTCTAGAAAAGATACAGCAAAGTAGTCATCAGTTTCTGACTCTGGGTAGAAGAAAGTGACAAGAAAAGAGCATAAAGAAACTTTGTAGGGTGATGGATGTATTCTCTATCTTGATGATGTTGGTGGGAAAATTCATACAGCTGTATACTTAAAAAGGATATATTTTCCCGTACGAAATTACACCTCCATCATCCAGATTTAAAACAAACAATCAAAACAAAGAAACTTATTGGAAAAGAGCAGAGAGACCCATGAGAGTCAAGCAAAAGTATGGCATATTCCTTGAAAACTACAGAATATAGTTTTTATTTGTTGAAAGTGTGGAATAAGAAAGTCGGCAACTCCCCACCCCATTTTCTTCATTTTGACCTCAGGTCAGGGGCACAGCCCTGCCCCGACAGAGAGTGGCCACAAACTCTGAGGGCAAGGAATCCACCGAGAAGGAACAAAGAAAGTCAGAGCATCAACTGAGTGGAGGAGAGAGAAAGAAACATCATGGCGGTGAAGATGACACCTCCGAAGTTGCCCACTTTTCGATAGAGAGACAGCCTTTGTCTCGTGCCAGTAAGAGGCGGTATGATCACACACCAGTCAACGGAGAAGCAAAGCATCTCAGTCTTTCACAGATTTGGCCACAGTTGGGATCGAATGATCACATCTCTTAAGAATAAAATCTACACAGGGCATTCTAACTACGCCAAGGAGAGTGTACAGTGTGGACACCATCTCTGTGTCTGAAGCCAGCTTGTAATAAGTTGACCCACGTGAGTTGGACGTTGGTATGGGTTAAAACGGTTGAGCATTAGCAATTCCACTTGCTCCAAACTTCCAGCACTCTCCTCCTCCAGGACAACAGGTGCTCTGCCCCAACGACGAGCAGTGCCATAAAACTACTTGTCCTGAAAGGCACCAGACTTCTCCCTAGGCTACTGGGATAATTGGAGACTGTATTCTTGACAAGACTTTCAGTTATATCATAAAAGCAACACATACTTTCTTTCAAGATACATTCATTTATAACAGTACAGTATGTCCCAGGTGCCATAAAACAGGCACAGATAACAGCATATTTATAGTCTTGAAAAAAAAAAAACCTTTCAAAATACTGATGTCCTATAGACAGGTATGGGTTTACACATTAAACACTAATATCTACTCTTTGATCATTATTGGAAGGAAATGTTTCTAGAATTTATCACACACATCTCTGTTTTCTTAAACAGAAGCATGTTGAAGTATTGTTCTCGGTATTTCAATTATCAATTCAATATATTTCAATTATGTCAATTACTAGACTGTGTTCTAAAACAAGGATGTCCAATCCAACCCAGGCAAATGAAATTGTTGGCTGCTACAGTAAAGACCTTAAAAATTATGTTTGTGCTCCTATATTTTTTGGGGGAGGGGTGGAGGGGTTATTTGTACAACTAAAAAATAATTACCTGAGTAATTCTGTATTAGTTTGCTGGGGCTGCCATTACAAAGTGACTGGGTGACTTGAACAAAGAAATTTATTTTCTCCCAGTTCTGGAGGCTGGAAGTCCAAGATCAAGGTGTCTGCAGGGTTGGTTTCTTCTGAGGCCTCTCTCCTTGGCTTGCAGACGGCCACCTTCTCACTGGGTCCTCATTTTAACTTAATCACCTCTTCAAAGGTCCTACCTCCAAGTATATAGTCACATGTTGAAGTACTGGGGTGAGGACTTCAACATCTGAATCTGGGGGACAGGAGTCATCCCAAAACAACCCCCTACGCCCAGACACTAGGTAAAACTCAAGTTCTTAATTCAGACACGTCTGGATTCAAATCAAGGCCAGTCACTTCTAGCTCTGTGACCTAGTTAGAGAAGCCACTCAAGCAAAACTTCCGTCCCAGCCTCTGTAAAGTAAGGATAATGACACCTACACCTCATCACTTCCTGGCAATATATGGAAATACTGCCTGGCACACAGTATCATTTTATTTCCCTGGTTTTTAAGGTATGTGTCTTTTCATGACCTTTCTCTTATGTTTGCCTGGAGCTGTGCCTTTCCTTTTTTCATTTTTTAGGGGCTTGAAAACCAGATCATTGAATTTGTTAGAATTAAATGTAAAGGCTCAAAATCAAGACCAAAGGCTCTGCTGTGAATAAACAGTGCAAACGTCTGCGCGTGGGATGTCAGATCTCTCTTCTGGCTGGTAGAGTCTGCTTGTTTGCTTCTGGTGGAATTTCCTTCCTCGTTGTCATTTCTGCTCCAGATATAATACAGTATTTACCGCACATTTTAGATAAGGTAATCCCAACATGAAGTGTAGCTTTGTCACCATTAAAAAAAAAAGAAAAAAAGCAGTGTGTCACAGATTTGACCAAAAACTAGTGACACATCCTATAATAAACAATCATTTGTTCTGGAAGAGGCTATGGGTGGCAGTGCATAATTTAAATGTTGCAAACCACTTAAAAAAACAGCACAAAGAAACCTGAGAAGCTAAACTGTCTTCTAGAAAGTTTTCCAAAAGGAAGTAAGGCACTTAGAACTCCTCTGACTTAGAGTTCCTTCCAAGCATTATTTTAAGGAGGGGTTGGCAAACTTTTTCTACAAAAGGCCACAGTTAATATTTTAGGGCACGTGGGCCTCTAGTTTCTGTCGCAACTCTCAGCTCTGCCATTGGACGTGGAAAGCAACCATAATACAGAAGCAAATGGGTGTGCGGCTGTACAGCAATAAAATTCGTTTATGGATGCTGAAATGTGATTTCCAAAAAACTTTAATGTGTCAGGAAGTACTGTTTTCCTTTTGACTTTTTTCCAGCTATTTGAAGATATAAAAACCATTCTTAGCTTGGGACACACAAAAATAGGTGGTGGGTCAGATTTGACCCTGAAGCCATAGTTCACCCACCCCTATTCTATTCTAAGAGCTCAATAAATATCTGTTGTCGGTGAAAATACACTTCTCCTTCTGAAAATAATCTGAAAGCTAAGGATCCATCAGGCACCTCCCATTACCTTTTCCCACCTTCTTTTTTTGAAAACTGCCAGTGCTGCCGACCTGACTAAAACAAAGGCCATTAGAAAACAAGCCAAATTAAGTTCCTTTTCTGAGCCCTTTAAATAAGAGTCTTAAAACACCTCTTCATAAAGAGGGACAAGGCAGCATTCCTACAAAGGACGGAAACGGGGACTGAGCAATCGTGTGGACCCCATACTCATAAAGCAGCAAAGGTCGAGGCAGCTTTAATCACATATACATACAAAAACTGTATATTTTCCCCATCCACCATCATGATAGAGCCTTGCTTAGGGGGATGAATACTGAAGCAAATATGTAGTAAACTGACATGACAAACTGTTCTTTTTTATTATTATTATTAATCCCAGAAATACAAAATTAGCTTAATTAATATAGTTCAATAATATATTATAGCATATTAAAGATAGAAAGTTAAAAATGACAAAATTATGTCATTAGAGAAAAAAAGCATTTGTCAACAAGCAAAAACTCTTTCATAGTAAAAATGCTCAATAAACACTTAATAGAAGAGGACTTCACCCTGATAAACAGAATATATGCCATTTCATTTTGTTGATTATTTCCTTTGTGTAGAAGCTTTTGAGTTTGATGTAGTCCCACTTTTGTACTCTGGGCTTTGCTACCTGTGATTTTCATGTGAAATCCAAGAAACGTTGCCACGACCAACGTCCAAGAAGTTTTCCTTATGTTTTTTGAGGAGTTTTACAGTTCTAAGTCTGTGTTTAAGTCTTGCTTACAAATGGAATATTAGTTGGCCATAAAAAAGAAGCAAATCTTGCCATTTGCAGCAACATGGATGGACCTAGAAATCATCATATTATGTGAAGCAAGTCAGACAAACATCACTCGATATCACTGGTATGTGGAATCCCATTTAAAAAATGATACAAATGAACTTATTTACAAAACAGAAACAGACTCACAGACCCTGAAAACAAACCCATGGCTACCAAAGGGGAGATGTTGGGGGGAGGGACAAATCAGGAGCCTGGGTTGAACATACCCCTTGGTTCTTCTTTTTCAAAAATTAGCATAGCTATCAGCAAAACCTTTTCACTCCATATAAACTTTTAACACCTTGTGTTAAGTACTGAAATTTATGTACAGAATAGTATATCAAACATATTTGTATATTTAAAAATTATTATAAAGACAACTATCTAAACACCATCTAAATTACAAAATGTAACACACTAGTAACTAAGAAGACACACATGAGACCCTCCAGAATAACACTCTGTGCTGCCATTTTATTAGTAACTACCCTCTAGATGTCTGTAGTAATCATTTTTATACATATCATATTGTTGTTGTTTATGGTTCCCTTATTTTAGGTAAAATTTACACACGGTCAAATGTACAAATCCAAAGTTCAAAATTCAATGTATTTGGATAAATTCATACACCGGTGTCAACTACAGTCCTATCAATAAGCAGATTACTTCCATCACCCCAGAAATTACTTTTGTGCTCATTCCTCATTCAGAATTATCCCCTAGTCCTTACCTCTCTTCCACTGTATATTTCACTAGATGTTAATTTTGTTTATTCTAGAACATCACATAAACGGAATTACAGACTAATACTTTTTTGTATTTGGCTTTTGCTCAGAATATTGTACATGAAATTCATACCTGTTTTTTGGACAAACTGTTCTTAAGAATGAATGAGATTGCTCACCATTTTATATGGCTACTGAGGACAACTTTAATAAAAATTATTTCTTACTCTCCAAGTGTCACCTAGACATTATTTCTTTAATCCTTGAAAAAAAAAAATCACAGTAGAAAAGTTATGTGGGAAATACCCACATGTATAATAACCTTTTATTTTTTTATTTATTTTTTTCCCTCCTTTTATTTTTATACAACCCTGCCCTCTGAAAAGGTAAAAGTGGACTGCAATTTCTCCCATGCTCACGATTTCCATGTAGATGTTGCTGTAGATCTTTTTATAATCAAGAAGTCAAGAGATGTTCAATTATTTGCTGGAAATAATTCAGAGTCCTTGGCAGAGCAAAGAATGAAGAGAACATTGCTGAATTACCAACTTAAGGCTTCTTCCAAACAGACCATGAAGGAAGGCTTTACCCATTTCTTTCCAGAAATGGAAGCTTGTACTTTCTGGGAGAAGATTCTGCGATCAGTGAGTTCATGTTCCTGTGTTACGATGATGACTACCAAGAACCGCATCTTTGTAACGCCCACTGTTACCATTCTGGCCAAGCCAGGGGTTGACTGCACTGATTGACAGGGTGACAATTATCTCAGTGAGTTGCCATCATCTGTGGTAGAAGAGTTTTTAAAAAATTACAGCTGGCCGGGGGTGGGGGGGTGGGGTGGGATGAATTGGGAGATTGGGATTGACATATATACACTAACATGTATAAAATGGGTAACTAATAAGAACCTACTGTATAAAAAAATAGACCAAATAAAATTCAAAAAGAACAAAAAATTACAGCATGTCTAATATCTACCTGAAGAGAAGCATAAACCACGATTCCAATTCATTTGAGTTGCCTGGTACTTTTCCAGAAAATATTTTTCTAGCAATGAAGTACACTAGATTGACCCTAAAAATTACCTGATCCTCTGCCACAAAAGCAGTTAACACATGGAACATCAAACATGTCACAGGATGGGTCAATATAAAACCGAGAAAAGAATTATCTATGATTTAAAATAAAATTGTACATTTTTATTAACATTCTATTTGAATTAATAAATTCTATTCTATCAACGACAAGAATTCACTGATTTGCTAATTTTACAAACCAAGAGGCAAATGTTTTTCATCTAGTTTATCCTTAAGTGCCCCCTTGCACTGATTTCCTAAATGAACTCTTGTTTTGCCTGAATACACACTTTCTTAGGAACTACAATGCAATCCGAATACCAATAATAAGACATCTTTCCCCACCTTTTTTTTTTTTTTTTTTAACAAGAACTGCAGATTTTCCTAGTTGCAAAAAGGGAGGGAGGGAATCTGGGAAAGAACTGTCTGTTCAAGATGTAAACTAGTATTTTTGACATTTAATTAGGTGCATCTGATGTTGAGATTATACAAGAGCTGCGTCAGTGATGGAAAATCCCACCCAGGAGCAGCAAACCTGTTCTTTTCCTCATAATACTGTTCTTACTCCTGTTCCATCTTTGAAGTCCCGTTACTTAGTAAGTATCTAAAAGTTATCATCATTCTCCATAATATTTACCCAACATTGTGACCTAGTTGTAGACCTTCTGCAGCTCAGTGAAACCACTTACTTCTGCAGAGAAGAAATGATTCCCGATTTCGCACAAACATACTCCAAAGGAAAGACAAGGTGAGTTCTAAAGGATCTAAGGAACAGAGTGAGGTAAAGACAGCCAAAGCTGGACTGGTCGGGAGAAAAAAAACTAAAGAGCAGCGTTGGAAAAGTTCAAAAGTAAGATAACAGGTCTGTCTTAAGGCTACTTTTAGAAAGCATCACAATACAGAGTAGAATTCTACTTCTGTTTATTGCAGGGCAGACTCCTGTCAGTTTAGTAATTCACCCCACACTTCTGAATCACCATATTACGTGATACCTGGATAGTATACCGTTACTTATTACCAAATAATTAGCAGAACTGGGTTTAACCCAAGGGGATAATAAAGAAATAAACCCTGGGAGGCGGCGAGAGGGTATGGGGAGAAGGCAGAATCCGAGAAACACAAAGTTGATTCACCTGTAAAGGTGGGGGGATGGGGTACTGCACGTCCCTGGCAGGGAAATCACGAGGCCCAGGTTCCAGGACGACACCGGCAACCAGGAAGCGTGTGACCTTGTGGAAGCCAAGATGGACTGTTCAAAGAACTGACCTCATGGATAGACACGGGACGGCGCGCTGCATGCTCTCTGAGACCACTTTCCAGGGTCCAGATCCCAAAGGATAACACCTCCCCCTCAGGTATATACGTGCCTCACTTAGCCACCGCTGGGACAACTCAGCCTGCTCCATCCAATCTGGCACAGTTTCGGCGCCCTGGAGCGTGGGGCCGGCCTCCTCCCGCCCCCAGGACATCCTCCATCCGAGAACGTCCTGCCGGGTGAGCGGTGCGAGCGAAGTGGCGCTTAGGAGTTGAAGGGTGGCCTCGCACACGGAAAGTTGAAAAAACAAAAAAAAAATGCTGAATCAAGGTGCCCCCATTTTGCCGGTTGACGGGCAATCGGATGCTCCCTTCCCTCATCCCTCCTCCCGCTCCGAAAAGAAACCGGATCGGCCTGTGCGCTCAGAGGTCACCTGCGAAGAACAGAGCGACACGTCACTCGGCTAACCCTAAAACGGCCCCCGCGATAGAAAAGAGCCGAAAACACCACTGCATCATCCGAAGAGAGGCCCCCTCCGGAAGGTGACCCTTTAACGCTTTCTCCTTCGGTTCCGCAGCCTCGGCCGGGCGGGATGGGGGCGGGAGGGAGGTGAGCGCCCTCGGAGCACCGGAGAGTTTCCACCAGCCCCGGCCTCGCCGCGCGCTGGCCAGGACTGTACCGACTCCAAGCGGACGGTCCGGTGTAGGATGTCGCGAACTAAAAACCGCAGCCCGAGGGACCCCTGCAGCCGCCCAGGCCGAAGGGTTAGGGACCACGATCCAAGAGTTCCGGGCGGCCACCCCCGAGTCGCGCTCTGAGGCCGCCTCGCCGGCTTCCGGCGCCGCGGAGCCGGTCCCCAGTGATCAGAGCCGGAGGGGCCCGGGGATGGAAGGAGGAAGGGGGGGTGGGCGGATCAGGGGGCCGATCGGGGATCGGGGCCGGGGGCGCGGGGCGGGCCTCCTACCTGTGGTGGAGAGCACGGTGCTGGCGAAGAAGAGCGCGGAGGTGAAGTCCCAGTTCCAGTTGCCCGAGGCGTTGCTGAGCACCGACACGCCGTAGTTGCTGGCCTCCAGCACCCGGCCCAGGAACTGCTCGAGCTGCGGCTCCGACAGGCACTCGTGCTCCTCCAGGAAGCGCCGCTTCAGCTTGCGCAGCTCCTGGCGCAGCAGGTCCTCGTAGGGCAGCTCCACCGACGAGAAGACCACGGCGCCGAACACCAGGTAGAGCAGGTAGCCGAGCACCAGGAAGCCGAAGCACCAGGCCGAGCGGTGCCGCTCCACCAGGCGCACGCACGAGCTGCCGGCCAGGGACTGCAGCATCTTCTCCGCCGTCCGGCCGCGAGGCCCGCGCCGCAGACCGGCCCGCCGCCCGCCCGCCCGCCCGCCCGCCCGCTCCGGAGAGCTTCTTCGCCCTTCTTTTCCTGTTTCCTTGCAAATAGAAAAAACCCAGATGATGTGGCGCTGACGTGGTGGCCGGTTCAGGTAGCCCGAGACCCGCCCGAGACCGCCGAGCAAACTTGCAGGCTGCGCGGGGGGCTGGGCGCGCGGCCGGGGAGCCTCCGCCCTTGACTCCGCCCCCCGGGCCGCCCGGACCCCGCCCCGCCCCGCCGCGCGGCGCCTGTGGCTCTCCGCCCGGGTTCCCCCTCCCAGCCCGCCCGAGCGCCCGGCAGGCGGGGTAAGAGGGAGTGTGTGCTTGCGTGTGTGTGTGTGTGTATACACACTTCTGGGCTGTTCGCTCCCGCTCCAAGACCCCAGTCCCAGCTACACCGTTTCCCACCTATTTCTTCTTAAAGCCACTATTACAACAAAGAGAGCGCTGGAATACTTTCCATCTTCTCTTACTGGGCGGAGCGGGTTGAGCAATCTGGTGCCAGTGATGATGGTGAAAAGACCGGAATCTCATGGCTGGAAGGCACCTGGAACCTGAAGAGGAAGGCAGAGTTTTGGAAAAGCCACATTTCTTTAGAACGTGAAGAGTGAAGAAAGGTCCCAATATGTCAACTACCAGAAGCAACTGAGCTTTCCCGAGTGGCGTTTCTTTTTAAGGGGACGCCCTTGCTGTGGGCCAGAGTCTAGTTGGTGCACCCTTTTTGCAAAGGCAATTTGAGGGTAGGTTTCAAGAGCCTTGAAAGAGTTTATGTGCTCTGACACTGTGATGTGTCCTAAGAAAAAATAATCAGGGAGACAAGATTTATAGAGAAGGCTGTTCATAAACAATATATATCTATATTATATACGAAATAATGAAGTCAGGAACAATCTAACTATTCCAAAATAGAGGAATGGTTAAATGAATTATGATATCTCTAAAAAAGAATGAAATAATGCCATCTGCAGCAACGTGGATGGACCTAGAGATTATCATACTGAGTGAAGTTGGTCAGATAAAGAAAGACAAATACCAGATGATATTTTTATGTGGAATCTAAAATATGACACAAATGAACTCTTCTATGAAACAGATTCACAGACATAGAGAATAGACTTGTGGTTGCCAAGCGGGAGGGGGTGTCAGGGAGGGATGGATTCAGAGTTTGGGATTAGCAGATGCAAACTATTATATATACGATGGATAAACAACAAGGTCCTACTGTATAGCACAGGGAACTATATTCAGAATCCTGTGATAAACCATAATGGAAAAGAATATGAAAAAGAATGTATATATGTATGACTGAATCCCTTTGCTGTACACCAGAAACTAACACAACATTGTAAATCAACTATACTTCAATAAAATATTGTAAATTAAATAAATAAATTATGGTGTCTCTACAGCATGGTTACCATATTAAAGATGTGTTTAAAGACTACTGAAGCTAAGCGATCTCATGTATAGAGTATATATGGTCTTATGTATAGAATCTCAAATATGTAAAATATTTGCATTTTGTATTGTAAAACAGAACTATCTGCATAATAGATCTACTGCAAATCAAACCAGCTCCTAAGAGTTGTCTTTGGATGATAGTAGAGTGTATAGGTGACATTTATTTCTTTGACATTTTTATATTTTTAAAAATTTTCTAAAGTGGACCTTTTTTTTTGGGGGGGGGGCAGTGCTCTGAAGCTTGTGGGATCTTAGTTCCCTGACCAGGGATTGAACCCGTGACCTCAGCAGTGAAAGCGCAGAGTCCTAACCACTGGACTGCCAGGGAGTTCCCTACAGTGGACCTATTTTTGTCATCCAGAGAAATATTAAAAATAAACAAAACTGAATTCTTTAGTACAATTATTTAGTACAATTCCTATCTGCCTACTTTAAGAAATTCCAAAAAAAAAAAAAAAAAACACCCAACCAAATGAAAATCTTTTTGTGTTCATTTATTTAGAAATTTTCATGGAAATCTTTAACATCCTCATCAGTGGTTTTTTTTTACTTTCAGTAAATGAGCTTACCTCCTCCTTTACTCGGAGGATTGAAGTCATCCCTCTCCTTTACTTGTCTTCACTTCAAAATCTCTTAATCAGTAATCTACTTCTTTCCTTTGCTGTTACCCTGAGGAAAACAGCTCCTGCTTATTTTCAAGGTGAAGTCTTGAAGCCACCACTCCCAGCCCTTCAGCCTCCAGGAATCTTCACCTCCCCAGCCAGTCCTTTACTCTTTTATAACTTGAATCTTGCTGCTCTGCTAGCTCTTTTCTCTCTGCTTCAAAAAATCACCTCGAGTCTACACCATCCCGTAACACGGTCTCTGCCGTGCTCTGTAACCCTTGCCCCTCCTACCGTATCCTTCTTGATCTTTGCCAATGTGACATGTCGGGGGACCTCCATGCTCCCAAGGTCACCTCCGCCTGCGGCACACCCTCATTGTCCTTCTGCCTCTCGTGGTGCCTTTTCTCCCAGTGTCACTGTTTGTTTGTTTGGCCTCAGTGTCTCTGCTCATGTGTTTCAGACAGTCCCTGCCCCAATCTCTATCTGTGATGTACCACATGTACCTGTCCTTCAGGGCCTGCTTAAATGCCATACCTCATCCGCAACACCTCGATGCTCCGGGGGGATGTGATTTCTTCCTCCTCCCAAACCACTGAACTCTTTGAACACTGCATTTTGTGGGGTACATGTGTTAACAACTGCATACACCAGTGTGGTTTTATCATCGTGCACTCAAATATACATATACATATATGGCAGCTTTAACACATGGTTGCAAATTCTTTGACCCTTTTCTCATCAAAAGGTAGGGTTTTGTGTTTCCTACTCCTGAAACTCTGTGGGCTTGTGACTCTTTCAACCAACAGAGGTGACACTAGGTGATTTCAAGGTTGGGTCATAGAAGGCCAGCAGCTTCAGACATCGTTCACTGGAACACCCCTCTCTTGGAGCCCCCAGCCATAACTTAAGATCTCTGATTACCTTGAGGTTTATCAAGGTAAACTGCCATGCTGGAGAGGCTGTGTGTAGGCTTTCCAGGTGACAGTTCCAGTAGAACGAGCCTCCCCACCATCCCCACTGAGGCCCAGGACATGCCAGGTTCAACCCCCCAGATCCGGCCATCCACCTGCTGAACGCCACCCAGGGACCTCTGTCAATGTCCCCTGCAACAGAAGAATCTCCCAGCTGAACTTGGCTTGAATCACGAGCTCTAATAAAGTAGGTGTTGTTTTCAGCCATGAAGTTTGGGGGGAGCTTTTTAAGTAATGATAGAGGACCCAGGACAGCATGCATCTGGACTATGCCTAACTTTAAAACTCATCATTAGATGTTTTCTTCCAATGTGTTTGCTGTTCTTTCCCATATTTCACTTCTCTGGCCGAGGCTCTTGCTCAGTTCCATATAACAGCTAGACCAGGGATACCAAATACTTTTAAATCACCTGCTTTATGGCTGAGTAGTATTCCATTGTATATATGTACCACATCTTCTTTATCCATTCCTCTGCCAGATCGACATTTAGGTTGCTTCCATGTGTTGGCTACTGTAAATAATGCTGCAATGAACATTGGGGTGCATTTGTCTTTTCGAATTATGGTTTTCTCCAGAGTTCAGGGTTAACAGATACACACTACTATATATAAAATAGATAAACAACAAGGACCTACTGTATAGCACAGGAAACTCTACTCAATATTATGTAGTAACCTATATGGGAAAAGAATCTGAAAAAGAATGGCTATATGTATATGTAAAACTGAATCACTTTGCTGTACACCTGAAACTTACATAACATTGTAAATCAACTATACTCTAAAACAAAATAAGAATTAAATTAAAAAAAGCAAAACAAAATAAAATCACCTGTTACTTCAGACTACAGATAGAAACGAAATTATCATACGCATGGTCTGACAGGTCCTTCCCTGCAGGGTGAGATCTGTTGAGTAGAGCCTGGAGGCGGGGCTGGGCTGAGGGATGCAAAATTCCTGTATTTCTGGCTCTTGGAGTTGATGGGTATCACCGTGGTAGAAGTTGGCTGTCTCCTTCCTCGTCCTGGCCCCCTTTGCTGGACAGTTAGCAATCTTAGTGATGGTAGGATTTTTTCCTTCTGTTAAAACCTTTACCCCACGTGGTTTCTATGTACCACACTGCTGAGAAGCTACTTCCCTTCCAGCCTCCTCCTGGGGACCATACAAGTTAGAGCTACCCCACGCCAGTGTGCCAGAGGCCATCCCAAGCATTTCTCAGGAAAAAGAAATGAGAATGTGGAAGAAAGCTCAGAGAAGACTGCAGAGGTTCCCAAGAAGTAGGCAAAGGTGGGAAGGGAGGGGGTTGAAATGAGTGGGAGAGACCGTATGTCACCAGGCTGGGGCTGCTTCCTACATCAGTGTTCTCGTTAATCAACATAATTTGGAAACAGGTGACCAAGCTTTGTGAGAAACAAACCTTGCACTTGGCACAGAACTGGCAAGTTAATCTGACATGGAGCGAATGATGTAAGCGATCATCGCTGTTGTGCTGTATGATAATTAGGCATAAATGGCAAACAGTTCATGTAAATGGGTTTAATTATCTCAACAGGTTGAGATGATGGAACAATTCGTAGAGATGGGAGTTCCATAGGAAAGTCTTTCCCTTGGGATCAAAAAGTGAAATTCACAAACACTGGGTTGGTGAAATCAGGTCAATCAGCGGCAAACACAAAGTGTTAGTGTTTGTCATTCCATTTTGGGATGTATACCCAAAGGGACTGAGAACAGGAATTCAAAGAGGTATTTGTACACCCGTGTTCATAGCAGCATTATTCACTATAGCTAAGACGTGGAAGCAACACGAGTGTCCATCAACGGATGAATGATAAACCAAATGTAGTATATACTGACAACAGAATTTCTTCAGCCTTAAAAAAGGATGAAATTCTGACACATGCTACCATCTGCAAGAACTTTGGAGATGCTACATTACGTGAAATAAACCAATCACTCAAGGACAAACACTGTATAATTCTACTTACATGGGGTACCTAGGGTAGTCAAATTCACAGAGACAGAAAGTAGAAAGAATTGTGGTTGCCAAGGGCTGGAGAAGGGGGAGGGGATGGGGAGTTATTGCTTAATGGGTTCAGAGTTTCGGTGTTGCAAGATGAAAAAGTACTGGAGACGGAGGGTGGTGATGGTGGCACAACAATACAATTGTACTTGATGCCACTGAACTGTACACTAAAAACGGCTAAGATGTTCAGTTTTGTGTTATGTGTGTTTTACCACAATTTTTTAAAAAGTCAGCGTTTTGAGCTGACAGTGGGATACAGGCATTACGAGTGGGCTGAAGTTTCCCCATCCTCCAACTAGCTCCAGGCTGTATCCATGATGAGGGCCCTTGAAGAAGTAGACATCCTTCACTTCCAGAGGGTGTTGGACAGTCCAGGTGGGACACAGCACAAGGGGCCTCAGTGACCTGGCACACACCCAGATGAGATACACCTGGCTAGTGATGGGTCTGGAGGCCCAGCTTGGAGAAATGGCAGGAGTATTCCAGGCATTTGCCCTGATGAAAGAAAATTTAGGATGATCTGATAGCTGCATGCAGAGAAAAAAAAAAATGTGTGAGTTTATCTTGTAAGTCTTCACAGGGCAGAGCTAGGACTAATGGGTGGAAGATATAGGGCATAAGATTTAAAAACCACAGCAAGAGAGAGCATTCTAATCACATGACTTGACTATCAATGGAATGAGCTGCCTCTAGAAAGCTCCCTGCCATGACTGTTCAAGCAGAAGGCAAACAATCACAGATTCGAAAGGTAAAATGGAGAGCCTTTTGTCATTTAAGGTGCTTTCCGAATCTGAGATTTTACGGTTGCACCATTTATAGGGTCAAGGGTATGGGGAGAAAAGAGTGAAGCAAATGAAGCACAAAGTTGCCCTGAGGTGCTTCTGAAAATTGCTGGATGTCTAACCAGGGACTGCCAAGATGCTCCAGCCCTGGAGCCCTTAACTCCCCGGTGGGGTCCATGCCCAGTGTCAGGGAACCCCGACCGAGCAGACCCCCAGCTTCTCTGTCATCTTTGGCAAAGCTTGTTGCTGCCTCCCCCCACCCCTTATTGTGATGGGAGGGGTCCATCCTGGGAGGATGGCAGACCAGGCTCAGCCTCTAGGCAGGCTCAGCATCTGCTGGGAGGGCAGCAAGGGACAGATGACTCCCTTTAGGGTCCTTGTGGCCACACAAGCCTGTGAGAGGCTGTCCACCCTTGGCGCAAGGGATGCTGGTAATTTCCCTGCCCTCATCTCGGTCTCTTAACCAAGCCTCCCAATCTCACTTTCCCTGTGGATGTTAAAACATAATCCATCCCCCTCGCCTCTTATTCAATCGTTATTTAACATGCCCTCCAGGGGTACAAGAGATAAGGAGGGAAAGGACCAGAAAAAAGGACTCTCCTGGAAGTAAGATAATGAAAAACGGAGAAAGTGAAGTTTAAAAAAATTAGAGGAGCTGAAAGAGTCTAACGACATCCAGGGCTCTGGCTGCCACGCGCCTTGGGAAGGTGGCTCCACCCCCAGTAGCGCCCCTCCCTCCCTCCCAACCCTCCCCTCGGGCCCCAGAGCACTCGGGGCGCGGGTGAGTTGGAAGCAGCAGCCCGAGGCCATCTCATCGCTCTTTCCAAAACCAGGTCATATGTCTCAGCAGCTTGGAATGGCTTCTCCCCAGGCTTGGTTAGTCAGTGATTTCAGACCATTACACAGTGTGGGGCTTATGCCCTAATGATAGAAAAGCGAGAGAAAAAAAAAAGAGAGAAGGGCAATATCTTTTTTGTCTCCTGGAGCGTCCAGCCCAGGCTGCTGGCAATCATCAGGGCTGCTGTGTCCCACTCCTACCGAGGTGATACACGCAAGCTGCAAGCTCCTTGGCAGCCTAGGACAAAATCCTTCATAAACTATTGTGTTTGCATGTGACACACAGGTCAGCAGCATGGACACGGGTGCCAGCTGGCATCCATGAAGCTTTCCAGCACAGACGGGCTTCATGCTGAAGGTCTGTGTTTTTACCTTTTCAAGAACCCATCTACTCAGGGAGAAAAATTTCAGATCTGGGCACACTGAGATTCCCTACCTACTCCCACTGAACTCTAGGGCCAGGACTCCAAGTGAAGTCTGTAAACCCTCACCCCATACACGGCTCAGTTTGCTGTATCAGTACCTCCCCTAGATCCTAGAATCTTTAATTCCCTCCATATCACAGGCCACTTCCACATAAACTTTCCTGTATTTCAACACCCCATTCAAATCTTCCTTTCAGGTCTCTTTCTTTAACTATCAAAACACACAAAAACTCATCTCTCTCTCTCTCTCTCTCTCTGAGTTCATGCTACAGGCATTATCTGTGCAAATCACTGGGTTCCTAACACGCACCTCCTTGTATCATTCATTTTATGAGTGCACGCTCTGTCCTCCCACAGGGCTGTACGCTCTTAGGAGGAGTTCCCGTGTCTCTTAGTTCTTCGTACCCTTGATAGCACTCAGCACAATTCTTTCACATGACATATGTACAGTAAATATCTTTGATTGTTTGATTAATAAATAATCACGATTACACTTTCCCCAGGCAGCAGCATATTGTTTAGTGGGAAATATTTTTAGAACGATGGTCAACCACCTTGTGTTTATGCAATAACTATCTGTTATCGCTTTCAATGTGAGGGAACTGGTTCTTAGCACAAGGACTGCCCAAGGGACCCTAGACAGGAAATGAGTTATTTGGGGGTAATTTTGTTCTATTGGATTCTAGGGTTTTCCATATATAAAGAAGACCTTTCAGGTGCTTTTTTAAAATGGAAGGCAAAGATCCTCTAATAGACTTTTAATTTTGAATGTCTGCCCTGCCCATCACCTTTTTTTTTTTAAGTTTAATTTAATTTTTAAATTTTATATTGGGTTATAGTTGATTTACAATGTTGTGTTAGTTTCAGGGGTACAGCAAAGTGATTCAATTATACATATACATATATCCATTCTTTTTCAGATTCTTCTCCCATATAGGTTATTCCAGAATATTGAGTAGAGTTCCCTGTTCCCATCACCTTTAAAAACAAAACCAAACACCCTCTTACAGATTCTAGAAAAAGCAAGACCGTGCTAATGGAAAAGAATCTGAAAAAGAATATATATATATATACACATGTATGTATGTGTGTATATATATATGTGTGTGTGTGTGTATATATATATATAACTGAATCACTTTGCTGTACACCTGAAACATTATAATCAACTATACTTCAATAAAAATTAAAATTAAAATTAAAAAAATTTTAACAAAGGAGCTGTTGAGAAACTTACCTTGTAGAGTTTTAGGGGGGACAAGAATTGTTGCAGTTAAGGAGAAAGAGGCAGAGAAGTGAAATCCATAAGCCGAGAACGTTAATTCAAGTTACTCCATGGAAAGAAAGGAAGCCCACTGATGGGACTATAGGATAGAAGGTGTGTGTGTGGTTGTGTGTGTGGACATGTGTGTTTAAGACGGGAGAGACTTGAACGTGATTGTGTATCGCAGGGAAGGAGCCAAGGGAGAAGTTGAATTAGAAGCAAGAGAAGAGAGAAGACAATTGATAAAGAAGGGTTCCAGGGGACTTCCCTGGTGGTCCAGTGGCTAAGACTCCACGCTCCCAATGCAGGGCACCTGGCTTCAATCCCTGGTCAGGGAACTAGATCCCCAATGCCGCAACTAAGACCCAGCGCGGCCAAATAAATAAATAAATGTTTAAAAAGAAAAAAAAGAAGAAGAAGAATGGTTCCAGAGGAAGTAGGCATGACTGCAATCAGTAGCATAGAAGCAATAGACAAAGGAAGGGAGAAATGTGAATGCCGGGCTGTTCACACATTGATCTATTGCTTCATTTAACAACTAGAGATTGATATTTGCCATGTGACAAGAATTGTGCTAGGCTCAGAGAATATAACAGTGAGCAAAATGATTATGTTTCTTGTCTTCAAGGAACATATTCAGATGAGAGTCAAACACTAACTAAATATGAAGAGTAAGGTGTAGGGAACTCTAAGGCAGGTACCAGGGAAGTCTGTCTGAATATGGAGATCAGAAAGGCTTCCCTGAGTACACACTGAGTCGAGCTGAAAGATGATAGGAATTAACTACTAAAAAAAGAGGTGGGACCCAGGGAGGGGTTGGAACTGGTGGGAAAAGAGGCTAGAAAAGCAGGTGGGGGGACTTCCCTGGTGGCGCAGTGGTTAAGAATCCGCCTGCCAATGCAGGGGACACGGGTTCGAGCCCTGGTTCGGGAAGATCCCACATGCCGTGGAGCAACTAAGCCCGTGTGCCACGACTACTGAGCCTGCACTCTAGAGCCCGCGAGCCACAACTACTGAGCCCGTGCGCCACAACTACCGAAGCCCACGTGCCTAGAGCCCGTGCTCCGCAACAAGAGAAGCCACCGCAATGAGAAGCCCACGCACCGCAACGAGGAGTAGTCCCCGCTCGCCGCAACTAGAGAAAGCCCACGCGCAGCAACAAAGACTCAACGCAGCCAAAAATAAAAATAAATAAAATAAAATAAATTTAAAAAGAAAAGAAAAGAAAATCAGGTGGGGTCAGACCATGCAGGAAATTGTAAGGTCCTAGGAATTCCCTAGGAATCCAGGGAAGAGTTTTCAGCACAAGAATTTACATTTCTAAATGGCCTCTTTGCAGTGCGAAGAATGGGTCTGAGTAGAGCAGCAGTGGATACTGACAGAACCACTGGGTTGGGAGAGGTGTCCCAGGAGGAGAATGATGGCAGCTTACTTCAGTGCATGGCAATACAATAAGGGCAAGGATCACTGTCTGTTCACATTTAGTTAGTCTGATGTTATAACCAGGAAATTAAACTTTGAAGTTGTTAAGAATAACAACTTGAAGAATAATGCTTGACATTATTTTCCTTATTCGTAACTGTGGAAAAATGAGTAGTCTACTTCAAACATGGCCACATTTGACTACAGAGGAAATTGCTTTTCTTTCTGGGGTTTGCAAATCTGGATGTATTTATATTAAGACATTTCATTTCATCTTAGTTTCCTACCGGCTACAATGCAAACAGAACACATAAGGTATTTGCTCTCTTCTATGAGAAAATCCTCCTCCTCACATACTATGATCCCAACGTGCTTTTATTTTAGGGCTTTAAAATCAACCTAATGGGGACTTCCCTGGTGGCACAGTGGTTAAGAATCGGCCTGACAATGCAGGGGACATAGGTTCGAGCTCTGGTCCGGGAAGATCCCACGTGCCACAGAGCAACTAAGCCCGTGCACCACAACTACTGAGCCTGTGTGCTGCACCTACTGAAGCCCTCGCGCCTAGAGCCGGTGCTCTGCAACAAGAGAAGCCACTGCAATGAGAAGCCCACACACTGCAGTGAAGATCCAACGGAGCCAAAAAAAAAATTAAAATTAAATAATTAAAAAAAAATAAAGAATTATGTGAATCACTAAATAAATAAATAAATAAAATCAACCTAATGATTGGAGGTGTAATAGAAGAGTTTTTCTTCTTCTGCCAATGGTATAATTTGTATGATTTTCTAGATTTTAAATATATTTCCATGTACTTGAAACTATAGATGGAAACTAGCATTGGGGATGAAAAGGACAGTTTAAGATTCCATTATAAGGACCTGATATTGCAATTTAAAATGTTATTTCTTGGTTTTTAAGTGGCTCTCGAATTTGAATGTTATTGTTGTATTACCAGTTCTTTTCCCACATGTGGAACACAGCAGTAGTTATGCTGCAACTAGAAAAAAAAACTGGAAGGCAGTGATATGTTATAATCACCAGAAGAAGAGTAACCCAGAAGAGTGCATATGGGGAAAACATAGTATGTAGCACCATCACAGCATCCTTTATACATTAAGATTGGTTTTAGCTATCTAGCTCTAGGAAGTATACCAGAAAAACTCGGGCTTATTCACTCACTCAGTACTTTTTTTGAGAGCTCTTTGTGGTAAGGGCAAGCTTGCAGTGAGATGATGAATTAGAAAAAATAGAATAAAAAGAGAAAACCTCTATGTCCTCAGGGACTTGCCCTGTAGTTCACTTAATGATGAATTTATTAATTTCTTTGCAGTTTTCCATTTCAATTAATTAGCCCAACTATATTCTGTAAGCCCACAGCTGTGCTGGGAATTAAAAGAACAGAAGTAGGACCCAGTCTCTACCTGTGAGAGAAAATGAGAATATAGTCTGGGATATTATATCATTAAGTCCTAGAGGTTTTTTGTTCTTTCTATTCAAGGTTCTCAAATCCATCCCACCTCAAGGGAAGAGATGGTGTCTCATTCACTTTATTTTTCCAGTACCTAACCCTGTGTCTGACACATGGTAAAGATTCAGTAAAGGTATGTTGAAAGAAGAAACACATTTTTTCAAAAATCCAAGGCTACGTCTGGCAAACATCTCATTTCCCAGGCACTCTTCCAGTACTATGCAGAGTTGAAAGTCTCCTCTGGCTTTTGAAGTAACTACTGTTAATAAAAAATTAGAATACCTATCACCAAATGTTAGCAAATATCTGACTGTGATCACCATTATTTATTACCTAAAATGCCTCATTTTCTTGGAAACCGTTTTTAAGTCTGGAAATTATAGAAACCAGAAGAAATATGATTCCAATTCTAATTTAATCTCCTTACTGTCCTCTGATCGCTTAATAGTATGAAAATCTGGTTTGCTTTGGTCACATGCTGCCAGGTTCAGGAAAATATACACCAAGCTTCTGAACATGGGTAAATCTATAAAAAGATTTTCTGCTTCCATGGCCTGTACAGAACTGATATCGATTTTTTAAATGTAGAATTGTTACCTTTAATACAGTTACCACTTTTTTCCATGAATTTAATGGAGCCTGCAAGAGGAGCCAAATGGCTATGTAGAAAGATGTGTATCCTCTTTACGAGTGTGGGTTATGTCTCAGAAGATAAGCAAAGCAACCGCCATGTCTGCCTGCTGATGCCTAAGCATCTTTCGCCAGAAGCAAGCAGGGGGTGGGGACTTAGGAAAGATGGAATGAGTTGGAGCTGACAGTTGGCCCCCTGGGACTAAGACACCAAGAATCTCAGGGCATAAGGTTCACCTATCAACATGTTTGCATTGCTCTGTTTGGCAAACCCAGTCTGAGGGGAGAGAGACAAAGGTACCCCGGGGGATACTGACTGCGGATCACACAGTCAAGGGTGCCTATGAATCCTCCCGTTAATTTCTTATTTCATACTCCCACGGGGCTCTTTTGAAAGGGGTCCATATACTTCTCTCAAGGACAGACATGAAATTTTGTTTTAACTTAATTAATTGTTGAGGAATGAAACAGTTCCACAATCCCTTAGCGAACGCCCTTGGGACTACAATTCAGTCTGTCCTTTTTTTGGATTTTATGTTATATAACATCCCCGACAGGACCTGAGGCAGAACCCAGCAGCAATCAAACACATTAATACTTCTTCACTGAAATGCACGAGCATTTGCACTAAGTGGAATAAAGATTACAAGTAGCCTCATGTTATTTCGGGCCAGATTTTGTCGCCAAATGAATTGTGAAAAACTTTGAGATTTCATACACTTTGGGGCTTTGGAGTTGCAAGTAAGGGATGGGAAAGCACTCAGCCCCTCCCCATCTCTCACATTACCCCAGCCCCCGGCTCCATCCCACCTCACCCCACCCCACTGCTGCTGTGGTCCATGGTTCAGAATATTCTAAAGCACAGTCGTTGGTCTTATGCCTGCTTTGCCGGGAATTTACCGGAATGATGAAGGGGCCTCATCATTTTGCTGTATCCAGGAAGTCCTCATTTGGGATTCAGTTCTTATGGGTCAGGAATATGGGGGACGGTCCCTTTCTCTTCCGTACAAATCTGTTGTGTGGTTTTCTCAAGCATTCAAGTGTATTAAAAAAACAAAGGTCTGGGGGGCTTCCCTGGTGGCGCAGTGGTTGAGAATCTGCCTGCCAATGCAGGGGACACGGGTTCGAGTCCTGGTCTGGGAAGATCCCACATGCCGCGGAGCAACTAGGCCCGTGAGCCACAACTACTGAGCCTGCGCGTCTGGAGCCTGTGCTCCGCAACAAGAGAGGCCGCGATAGTGAGAGGCCCGCGCACCGCGATGAAGAGTGGCCCCCGCTCGCCACAACTAGAGAAAGCCCTCGCACAGAAACGAAGACCCAACACGGCCAAAAATAAATAAATAAATAAATAAATAAATAATAAAAATAAAGGAATTCCTTTAAAAAAAAAAAACCAAAGGTCTGCAGTGAGGTGGTGGTTATCCATCCAAAGGACAGGAAAGGCACAGGGCAGAGGCACCAGCATATGCCAAGGCCCAGGGGTACAAAAACAGAGTGATTTTGAGGGATTGCAAGTAGTTCCAAGGGGCTGGAGCTAAGGATGGACATAGGGACAGGGCACGACTAAGGATGGATGTAAGGTCAGGGCAGAAGAAGAGAGAGGCAATATAGAGAAGGTGGCCTTGGACATCATTAAAAATGAGCCTTTATTGTGAAGAGTGCGAGTGCCCTTGAGGAGTTTTAAGAAGGTGAAGGACATGATGAGATTTGTGTTATTTTGGAAATCGTCCGTTGTATCATTGAGGATGTGCCATGAGATGCATCACAAGAAAGGGCTTCTGGTTCTGCCACTTACAAACTAGGGGACTTTGGGAAAAATTATTAATTCACTGATTTATAATCATGGATGAAAAATTATTTTTAACAGGGTTCCAAATAATTTGTTACTGATTGTATTAGTCAGAGGTTCTCCAGAGAAATACATAATACATAATATTATATAAAATAGAGTATATATATTATGTAATAAGAGTATATATAATATATGTAACAATATAATATATAATAATGAGTATATATAATTATATATAATGAGAGAGAGAGAGAGAGAGAGACTTATTTTAAGGAATTTGCTCACGTGATTGCGCCGGTGGGCAAGTCCAAAATCTGCAGGGTAGGCTGGCAGGCTGGAGACCCAGAGAATAGTTGTTGTTGCGACTTGAGTCCAGAGGGAGTCTTCTGGTAGCATTTCCTCTTCTTTGGGAGACCTCAGTCTGTTTTCTCTTAAGTCCTTCAACTGATTGAATGTGGCCCATCCACATTACGGAGGGAAATCTGCTTTAGCAGAAGTCTACCTATTTAAATGTTAATGTGGTATGTATACAATGGAATATTACTCAGCCATAAAAAAGAAGGAAATAATGCCATTTGCAGCAACATGGATGGACCTAGAGATGATCATACTAAGTGAAGTAAGTCAGAGAGAGAAAGACAAATACCATATGATATTGATTATATGTGGAATCTAAAAAAAAAAAAAAAGATACAAATGAACTTATTTGCAAAACAGAAATAGACTCACAGACATAGAAAACAAACATGGTTACTAAAAGGGAAAAGGGGGGGATAAATTAGGAGTTTGGGATTAACATACACACACCACTGTATATAAAATAGATAACCAACAAGGACCTACTGTATAGCACAGGGAACTATACTCAATATTTTGTAACAACCTAGAAGGGAAAAGAATCTGAAAAAGAATGTGTGTATATATATATGTATATATGTATACATATATGTGTATATGTGTGTGTGTGTGTGTGTGTGTATATATATATATATAACTGAATCACTTTTCTGTACACCTGAAACTAACACAACATTGTAAATCTATTATATTTCAATTAAAAAAAAGAATCAGAAAAAAATGTTAATCTCATATAAAAGAATGCCTACACAGACATCTAATCCAAAATATTTGGGTACCTTAGTCTAGCCAAGTCGACACAAAAAAATTCACCACCACACCAGCAATAGTTGAACTGTCAGAGTTTGCATGCATATTGCTTTTATCAGTAAAAGAGAGGAGATGTCCATCCCCCTCAGCTTTGCGTTTCCAGTACAATTGAATGGGACCACAGCTTGTCGGGAATACCCTTGAGTGTATGCTGGAAAAAGTTGGCTCTAGTATTGGAAAGGTCAAACAAGGAATCTGCACCTTGTATTGCCTTCTGTGGAGATCCTTGTGGGCCTCAGCCCCTTTCTGAGGAATTTCTTACACTTTGGTCAAGATTCTGTATACCAAATGCCCTACTACCCTGGAGAAGTGGATTTGCCTGTGCTGGCATCCCTGGATAGGAAAAGAAGGGGCATCCATACATTGCGTTAACTTCCCGAATCAATCAGATCTCTGTTGGGTGGGTGAGGAGGAGGTGGGATGTGATGTAGAGAAAGAACATGACCATAGTGTGGACAGATGCTGAGTGACACCTGGAAAGACAGTGAAAGGCAAAGAGCATCAGACACTAGGATAAGTAGAAATCAGCAGGGAAGGACAAGGACGGAGGGGCATATGATTACACATGGTCGCGTGGTTGAGTCACTGTAATGATATAGCATCAAGTTGTGAGTAGAGACTGTCTGTGGTTGGAAAGACTTCAAGATAACCTGCTCACCAGCTTGCCTCCTAAATGACCTAATGACCCAGTGTCCACTGTATTCTCACTCCCCAAGTGTCCTTACCCTGAGGTGACCCACGGACTCCCACCTTGAAGTAACCTAAGTACCTCACCACCCCCTTGCATCCTAAAAAAAGGCAAATTCAGAAATAAATGCTGACTTAGTCTCTCTGGCTCACTTATCTCAGCTGCAACATTTGGGATTGTGCCAGGTCATCGTCAAAGGTCTCTTCTGCTGCAACTTTTATTTTGACATGAGATAGCATTGGGACAAAGTGGATGGTTGACACAGCAATGCTCTAAGAATATGAAAGAAAGACAGGTCACCAGTCTGGAGTTGTTATTCCTGGCTGCCCAGACCTCCACCTGATCCTACATTTGACAGAAGCTCATCTGGAGCGTACTGTGGGTGTCAGCTAGTTCAGTCCTTTTGTGTTGCTGTCTCTGCATAAACAATTTTTTCTAAAGACGTGGGTGTTTTTCAACGATAAATACATATTTATTGCAAGGAGATGTAAGATGAGAAAAATAACGTCGTAATCACTCCTACCATCTAGAGACAGCAATTGTTAATAAATTCAAGTATCTCTCTCCTCTTCATGCTCTTTTCATCATGAACATTTTTGCCATGAAATGTTTTATGGAAATTAGATGTTCATAGCTACATAGCATTATGTCATGTGGATATACCAAAATGGAATTAATTCTCTTATTAAAGTTGCCTCATTTCTCAATAATCTAAATAATGCCCCAAAGAATATACTTATATGTAAATCTTTTTTGTAAAGAAAAATATCTATTTCAGAGAGTTATAATTCTTTAGTATGCTAAATATTACACAATAAAGTGTAATAAAATGGAAAGATAATATAAGCAATAGTGAGCCTCTTCGAAATTTTTTCTATAGGAGATTCTCTTTTGTGTGTGTGTATGGTTTTACAATTTTATTTCTAAAGGTCATTTTCAGAGGACAGAATTTTGTGAGTTTTAATACTAAGTGTAGGGACTTCCCTGGTAGCACAGTGGGTAAGACTCCGAGCTCCCAATGCAGGGGGCCGGGGTTTGATCCCTGGTAGGGGAGCTAAGGTCCCACGTGCCGCAACTGAGGAGCCTGCCTGCCGCAATTAAGACCCGGTGCAAGCAAAATAAATAAATAAATAAAAGATGGGTGGTAATTATTTTTAAAAAAATACTAAGTGTACAGGATGTGTCAGTTTACCATATCTTTATGTACATCTCTGATACTTCTTTGGTATGAGCCACTGAAAGCTGAAGTTTGAATATTTATGGGTTTGACACCCACTGCTAAACTGCCACTCCCCCAAAAAGTTGTGTCAATTTATGGTCTCACCAGAAGAGACTATAAAGGCACCCCGTTTCCTTACACCCAAGTCAACATGGAGTATTATCTTTTTTTTTTTAATATTTATTTATTTATTTTGGCTGCTCTGTGTCTTTGTTGCGGCATACGGACGTCTTAGTTGCGGCATGTGGGATCTTAGTTCCCTGACCAGGGATCGAACCTGGACCCCCTGCATTGGGAGTGCAGAGTCTTACGCACCGGACCACCAGGGAAGTCCCGAGTATTATCTTTTTTTCTCTGTGCTTTTGTCAAATTAACATGTGAATGTGACATCTCACCTGAATTTGCATTTCTTTGATAATTAGTGAAATACCCCTCTCTTCATATATTTAATGACCATTTACATTTCTCCTTTCATGAATCATCTCTTCAAATCATTTGCCTATTTTTTTCTATTGGTGTGCTTATCTTTTTTCTGATTGATTTTAAGAGTTCTTTATATATGAAGGAAGTTATTTGTCTGTATAAGGTAAAAACAAACAAACAAACAAACAAACAAAACCCCTGAATTTTCTCTGTTGCTAGCAGGGAAAAAGACTTCCCCCACCTCTTTTCAAGGAACATTTCCTTGGAAATAACTACTATTTTTAAAACCTTCCTCTATGAATTTGACATGTATGTAAATCTTTTCAGAGGCTAAATAAGCCTCTTGCCAGCCTTACAACTCTGCAATGTTTCTCTTTAGAGCCTGGGGTTCTCTTTTTGAAGTGCAAACATTAATGAAGAGAGTGCCTCTAACTCCTAGTCACTGTGGGAGGTTGACCTGGGCTCCTTGCTCTAAATCTCCTGATTGTCATGGAGATACACGGAGATGTTTTATTTTTCCTTCAAATAAAGGCAATTAACTAACAGAGATGACTACCTCAATTACCATGGGTATATTTAACAAATGGTGTGGTCAAGTCCTCTTACAAGAGGGAAGATTACTGTGAATCCTGAGAACCCCTGTGTGATGGGTTGCATCTTCTAGGTTATACACAAAGGTGGGGTTTCTTTCTGTCTTTTTAATCTCATTAGCATATTACCTGTGATGTGCCTGGCAGTCTGTTTTAATGTGAATTCAGTAATAAAACTGCTTTCTTTATTTTGTACATCTGTGGAGATTTCCAGAATAGACTGGAGATTTTACTCTTAATTTTTTTCCCAACAATTATATGTTCCAAGCTGGTTTTGCATTTTGTTTATTTCTGTGATTCTGATGTGTTAATTGATGGGCAGATGTTCTGTATTTGCTCTTCCATCACCATGTGAATTGCCTTCCTCCCCTTTGAAGTCCCAAACCTCTTTTGTGTTTAGCTGAAGATGGTATTTAAGGGGAGGGCTTGGGCCATTTTGGCAAGTTACTCAGTTTTCCTGGGTCTCTCCCATCTATACATGTTATTAAACTTTGTTTGATTTCCTTCTGTTAACCTGTCTCATGTCAAATTAATTCTTAGACCAGCTAGAAGAACTTGGAAGGGTAGAGGAACATTTTTTCCTTCCTGACAACATTAAAGCACATGGTGGATTAGTTTGCTAGGGCTGCCACAGCAAAGTACGACAAACTGGGGGGCTCAAACCACAGAAATTTGTTGTTTTACAGTTCTGGAGGTCAGAAGTCTGAAACCAAGGTGTTGGCAGGGCTAATTCCCTTTGAGGGCTGTGAAGGAAGCGTGTGTTCCAGAAGGATCTCTCTCCTTGGCATGTAGATCTTGATGTCCACAAGGCATCCAGTCCTGTATGACTGTCTGTGTCCAAATTTCCCTCAGTAGTGTTGGATTAGGGTCCACCCTAATGACCTCACTTTAACTTGATTATCTCTGTAAAGACCCTATCTCCAAATCAGGTCATATTCTGAGGTCCTGGCAGTTAGGACTTCAACATATGGATTTGGGGGGAACACAGTTCAATCTATAACACATGGTAAAGTCCTCTATTTGTTATGTCAACAACTGGAGGTGACCGTTGCCAGCAGCACCGAGGTGGAACCTCTCCACAAGCCATTTCCACAACAGACAGTCCTGATGACCAAGGGAAAAAGGTATTTGCAAGCAGAAGACTCAGTGCCGTCCTATCTCATTTTTAAAGAGGCTTCATTTTCACTTGAGGGAATGGCCTTTACTACAGAAACAATCACTTAAATTGTTTCCTTCTTCACCTTGTCTTTCCATATCTGTTAATTAAGAATAAAATCTCACATATGTGGACCCTACACAAAATTTAGAGGAAATTAGAAACCTTTTGTGTTAAAACCCTTAGTAAACCTTTATGGATCCTGAAAAACTGTCACGTTCTAACATGATTAATGTGTAACCTACATGATTGGGTAGATTTTTCTCATTTTGCTAACAGACTGTGCTTGCATCGATTTACCAACATCAGACCAAGGATGAATGGGAAAACAATGCTACTGAGAGTTTTTTCTTCTAAGGGCAGCTGTAAATCCCATAAAGATCTTCCTAGAAATGATAGCTTATGCCAATCGGACTCAACAAAAATGTCATCAATTCTACAGCACTTTGGTGTCTGCCCCATGGCCTAACACGTGAATTATTAGAGAGCTTGTGTGGAGAATTAGTCATGAACATGGACAAAAAAAGAAAAAGCTGTAAGCTGGCAAGCAATCTGAGGGACATTTTTTCTATCTGTAAGAAGGAGGGCATTGGTGGAACTGCTCACAATCTTCCTTCTCATCCTCTTTCTCGTCCACCTGGCCATCCTCCCTGGGCTCATTTGGGACATCTACTTGAAACTGCGCAACTCAGATTGGGACTTGAACCCAAGCGCTGGGACTCAAACCTGGCCAAAACCCAGATTGGGACCTGAACCCACGGTCTTTTAATTGAGATCACACACCTGGTCTCAGGACTCAGGTTCTTGAAATCTTGTCGCAGAAAGAATTCAGTGAGAGACAAAGTGATAGGTAAGAAGTGGATTTATTTAGAGAGAAACACACTCCACAGACAGAGTGTGGGCCGTCTCGGAAGGCGAGAGCGGCACCAGGGTATAGGGTTGTCAGTTTTTATGGGCTGGGTAACTTCATAGGCTAATGAGTGGGAGGATTATTCCAGCTATTTTGGGGAAGGAGTGGGGATTTCTAAGAATTGGGGCACAGCCCCCTTTTTGACCTTTGATGGTTGTCCTCAGAACTGTCATGGCCCTGGTGGGTGTGTTATTTAGCATATGCTAATGTATTACAGTGAGTGTATAAGGAGGCTCAGGTTCTCCTGGAAGTCAAATCTTCCGCCATCTTGGACTTAGCTGGTTCTAACCAGTTTTTGTCTTGTCCTCAGGCTATGCCATTCTTTTAAAGGCTGTGCCCTGCCCCCCTTCCCTCCTGTTTCATACTGACAGCATGAGAAGAGGAAGAAAATGGAAGTTCCCAGAATGGGGGGTGGGGGGAAGGGGAGGGAAAGTAGCTAAGGAATGTAATAGGATGCAATCAAAGGTCTGTGTGACAGAGGAAATTGTGGGCTTATCTTTCTCCAGTGTAAAGGATGAGCATTCAAGCTGGTACAGCTATTTTGAAGTCAGACCTAGGTTGTGTTGACTGAAAAAAAAAAGGCACAACCTAAAAGTTCAGAATTATATTTTATTCAGCAGACCTGTTAAGGACTTAAGCCTAGTAGGCAGCCTCTTGGATAACTCTGAGGGACGGCTCCGAAGAGGTAAGGGAGGACCCAGGATATAGAGGAGTTTTTGCAGCAGAGATCAGGTAGTGGAACATCAAAGGGTTACTGTTAATGAAAGAAAAACAGATATCTCAAGTTAAGGAATTTAGCGCTTTTCTATATATGGGAAGATGCAAGAGTCTGGGCTCATTAAAATCATTCCTTTGATATGTACCCAAACTATCTAGGACCAGTATCTTGTTTTCTCCATCCTGAATACCCTCAGGGTGCATCCTCGCATGTGGGCAGGGGGGATCTTCAGTGGCTGATGGCTTGATGGACCCACATTCTTTGTTTACTGATATGGCAGGTGACATTCTTTGTCCACAGTTAGAATCCTACTCCTTCCACTTACAGGTTCTGAATAGTCACTCAATTTCCCTGAACCTAGGGGTGAACAATGCCCACCGTGCAGAATTCCTGTGTTGATTCCCACATCCCAACACATATGGGAGCAACCAACAAACGCCCGATTTGAACCAATGGTTCATTTCCAGGAAAGTAAGGAAGTAAATGAAATGATTAAACAATTCCCTAAGCTGTGGCAAGATGTCCTCTTGTGCTCTTTTTGGTTGAGTAGACAAAGGGTTTAGTTTTCCTCGGGGATGATATCATGGGAGTGAATGTCACGGCCCAGAGAAGAAAGGGGAGAGTTAAAAGTGATTCAGGGTCTTACAACTGTTATTTGCAAAAGCACTTTTCTGTATTTATAATTTTCAGGAAATGGATTATTAGAAAAACCCAGAAGTAATGGATCGACAGTGAATTAGCTACTTGATTGTTGTCAACAGAGGAAAAAACTATAATACAACTTAATCACTAACCGCAATGTGATTTCTTTAAAGAAGGATCTTGTTTTGCTGGTTCCATGTCTGGAAAAGAAGACTGTGGGTGTAGGAGGTGACTATTGCACACTGTGAATGCTTCTGTGTGGGTGCAGAAAGTGGGGAGGCTGGAAATGAAAATACTGTCATTATTTCTCCTTAAAGGCGAAGCTAAACAGAAGAAGTGGAAGCCATTTGGATGGCTGCGGGTACAGAAAATGCGGTTTAAAAATAAGTTAACATTGCCACTTTAAATCGAAAACAATGCACCCTCCTCAATAGATTGCATTTCGTCTTTGCTTCCAAGTTTACTCTGCATAATATAAGCAATATTTCTCAATGTTTTTCCCTGTAGACAATCTATTGTTGACTTTGCTAATCACTGCGTTGCAGGAGTACTTCATCCTGGTAGCCAGCACCCTGGAGGGGTGATTAATCTTTCTGTCTTAAAAATATCCGGTTCAGAAACATGTGTTGAAGGGCTTCCCTGGTGGCGCAGTGGTTGAGAATCCGCCTGCCAATGCAGGGGACAGGGATTCGAGCCTGGTCTGGGAAGATCCCACATGCTGCGGAGCAGCTAAGCCCGTGCGCCACAACTACTGAGCCTGCGCTCTAGAACCCGCGAGCCACAACTACTGAAGCCTGTGCACCTAGAGCCTGTGCTCCTCAACAAGAGAAGCTACCGCAATGAGAAGCCCGTGCACCACAACGAAGACCCAACACAGCCAAAAACAGAATAAATAAAATAAATAAATGTAAATAAATAAAAATTAAAAAACCCAACAAACCTATAAAAAAAAGAAAGAAAAAAAACACATGTTGGGCTTGTATGTATTCGAAAGACTGCCGTAACGGGGGCTGTGGAGATGCCTGAGACATGATTCATGCCCACTAGGATATCAAACATCTTTCCAGGAGGGGGACGGGATTCCTCACAATGGTGGGGAGAAGGAGTGATTGGAAATGTTTGAGTTAAAATTTGAAGGATGGGTAAATAAGACAGGGAAGTCACTCTAGAAGGACCAAATTGAGCAAAAACAGGAAGTGAACAATGTCCATGGACGGAACAATTTAAGCCACATTGTTAATAAATGATCATCTCCACCTTAGCAAGGGGTCCTGTATAGTGACAAGGCTGGAGGAAGATATTGCGGGATGGGGGCCATTTGTTATGTTCTCAAATCGCAGTCTGGAGCACATCAGACTGGACAGGAGCAGGAGACGGCCAAGCGAAAGCAGACGGACCTTTACCTTCTCTGTGTTCTCCCAACTACTCGGCATTTTTTTTTTAAACAATGCTACTGTATTCAGTTTTAATCTTGTTTTTAAAAAAGCTTAAATCAACCATCCACACAAAATAACAAAACTTCACCTTGTGTGGGTGACTGCCTGTACTGATCAAATAACAAACTGCAGTGAACATGACATGTACAATTACAAGGTGATATGTCAATGTCAAACACTTCCAGTATCCTTCCTGTGTTCCCACATACGGTTGGTCCTGAAGTCTTTTATAGAGAGGAGTCCTGCACTGGCCCAGCTCTGAAACAGACCATGTACAGGAAAGGTCCACTGTGCCCACTCCAGGTCCCAGGTCTCTAGGAGTCCTCTTCTTATTCACAAACTAGGGTAATGTATGTAAGAGTTAAGGGAATGGGACTTCCCTGGTGTGGCAGTGGCTAAGAATCCACCTGCCAATGCAGGGGACACGGGTTCGATCTCTGGTCCAGGAAGATCCCACATGCTGCGGAGCAACTAAGCCTGTGCGCCACAACTACTGAGACCATGTGCTGCAACTACTGAAGCCCGTGCACTTAGAGCCCGTGCTCCGCAACAAGAGAAGCCACTGCAATGAGAAGCCCGCGCACCCCGACAAAGACCCAATGCAGCCAAAAATAAATAAATAAATAAATAAATAGGTAGATAAATTTATATATTTATTAAAAAAATAGGGGAATGTTCTTAGTCAAAGGCTCTTCTGTCCAAGGACAGGAGGGAGGGGATGAGAAGAAGAGCATCCTCGTGGCCTGACTAGAAGACAGAGCTATTGAGTCAGTGGGACGAGATGGGGAGAAGAGGAAATAAATACTGTTAGACTTGTTTTTGTAGAACCAAATTCCTCACTGTTCTACATCACATAGAAAATATGTATTTTCCCAAACCCAGATGTAATGTGTTATTATCACTAAGAACCATTATCTTCTGGTGATTCATTGCCAGCAATATTTATATACTTATGAGCTGGATTAGAAAAATATGGTATCATTTTAGACTTAAGTGAGGATAGTAAGATAGCCCATCAGCCTCTCGTATTTGCTCTATAGGACAATATATTCCACTTTAATTTTCTTTTTATTGTTTCATATTCAGATAGAATAGGTCAATAGCTCAATAAATGTCATTTTCTCATTTGGATAAAATCACAAAATGAGTACAGATTTCAGCCTCCAGGCACAAGAATGCCCTGAATTTCATAGCACGAAGCCCCCAATACTGTCACAGCCAGATGTGACAATATTACGTTCTATTACAAGAAATAATTAACGTCCTCGCTATCCCTTTTCCTTGTAGCGATTTTCTTTAGAATGACCCTTTGGTTTTAAATTTTAGTCTAAGTGGAAATTACTCTCAATGCAGCAATATGAGATTCACAACAAATCCTTACCATTGTCTTGGACAATGAGGGAAAAAGGCCTCGAAGACTTATTGGTCCCGCACTGCCTCATGTCATAGAGAACCTGATACCTGCAGAGAAGGGCCTGGTTCAAGGTCACAAGGAATCATTTTTAGCAGAACCAGAAGCAGAGGTGAAAGAGTAGTCATGCTGATGTGAGCTGAGAGTGAGTGGGACGCAACAGGAGACACAAGTGTGGACAAGTATTTTCAGCATCTTGTCAATGGAGGGGTTGAGGAGTAGAGTGGGGATGGGGGGAGGGGCACGCAGGAGGCGCCATCATTTTTTTTTTTTTTTTTGGCTGCGTTGGGTCTTCGTTGCTGTGCGTGGGCTTTCTCTAGTTGCAGCCAGTGGGGGCTACTCTTCATTGCGGTGCGCAGGCTTCTCATTGCGGTGGCTTCTCTTGTTGCAGAGCGCGGGCTCAGCAGTTGTGGCTCGCGGGCTCAGCAGCTGTGGCTCGCAGGCTCTGTAGTTGTGGCACACGGGCTTAGTTGCTCCCCAGCATGTGGGATCTTCCCGGACCAGGGCTCGAACCTGTGTCCCCTGCATTGGCAGGCGGATTCTTAACCCACTGAGGCGCCATCATCTTTAATGGATGGGAGGTGTTAGGCTCCTTAATGGCCTAGGGAAGAAGGTGACAGAGGGAGGAAATGAAGACCCAGGAGCACAGCACTGAGAGAAGGAAGCTGTCTGCCCAGAACGTTGGAGGACATGGGGTCAGGGAGCTGGGTGGGGAAGCAGTTTGCAGCCAAGGTCAGACGCCAGCACCTTTTGCTTAGAAACAAAGAGACAAATCTCTTGCTGAGCAAACTAGAACTAGAAATAAAACCTGAGGGCACACCAGGTCAGTACTGAAAATAAATAATCAGCAGCCAGGTCCGAGTCTGTGGCCCAAGAGTCAGTTGCAGGGTATTAGGAGGACAGAGGACACTGGGAGCTGCTAGGTGATGCCGAGAGCTGAAGGGGTGAGATGCTGAAAGCCACAGTCCCCAGAAGGACATAAATATAGAGAAACCAAAGCTATCAAGGAGTTCGGGGCTGGGAAGATGGAAATAGCAACAAGGAGACAGCTGCTAGAAGGATCCAACGAATTCTGCCGAACTGTGTTTTCCTTATATGGGACTGGAGTTCGTTTGGGGAGGACCACATTTACTGAGGATTGATATTCCAGAACAACCCATTTTTACCAATGAGGACACGTAAGCACACGGGGGCGTTAAGCTCCTCACCCCAGCTCACGGTGATAGGTGGTGCTGGGGATGAGACCCACACCTGGTCTGACCCCAGAGCCTCCAGTGTCACATGACCTTGCCCCCCAGTCCTACCAAGGTGACTGAACCAGGTTTATTCCATTAAACAGAATTTGCAACAGGAAGGAACAGGGGTGACTAGAACAACATATATACAATCTCAGCTTCCAGAGGCTCGACAAGCCCCAGCATGAACAGTCATGGACATAGGTGATGTTCCGATGAGGGATGCTTCCTCCCTACTCCCAAGTGGACACACCTTGTTTTAAAATACAGGTTTATTATTATTTGGGTATGATAAGCCAATGGATTAGGAGACAGCTGACATTGAAAGGGTAGGTTGTTACTCACAATTCCCAAGAGGAGGGGCACACTATGCCATGGGCAGGGGTGGGGGGCACTTGGGAAAGCACCAGGGTCAGTCACAAGGCAGAGGGAGAGAGGGAACTGAGACAGGAGCTTTTATTGTGGTCTCTTTAAGAAGCAATAGGCAAGACAGGGCCAGCAGGCTCAGGTCTGGCTAGTTTGAATCATTTCAGGGCCCTGAGGCATGGGGACCGTCCCTGGTTGTCTGGTACCTGGCCCTGGGGGGATTAGGGCAGGGGGAGAGTGACCCAGAGTGAGAGCCCAGTACAGGAGATGGTTGGGGTGTGGGCTCTGGATCGCTTGGTTTGTATTTGAAAGGTGTGCTCAAGGGCTAGTTATTTGCCATCTCTAGGAATTAACTAACCCTGGGAGGGGTAGTCCCTCCAGGGTCAGCCTGGACCCAGATGTCAAAACATCAGAAGTACAGAAAATAAAAGGCATGATTCATCCACATCTCCATTGGCATAATACTCCTGGCCTCACCCAGGGAAAGTAAATGACTTGTTTGTTGGGAATTTGGAAGAAAACTGGGCATTATTTTCATCCTTTCCCTCTCAGATGCGTTGCTGACTTCAGAGAGCACATCTTTCTTTCCATGAGTCCTGCGAGAAGCTCAGCCACAGAAGCTTTGCCCAGTGGTGGAGGGCAGCATGGCCCAGAAGTGCCTCTAACTGGAAGGGAAAATAATGTCCACTTCTGTAGCTGAGTATCAGGAAGTCCGCTTGCCTGCAGATCTGAGCTGCATTCACCAAAGCCACTTACTCAGTAAAAACCCACCTGATGTTTGGTTGTATTTCTCCAGTGTTCAGCACTCTGGTGTTTACTATTGTTCCAGGAACTTGTAAGGGTAACAACTGCAATTATATGGAAATAGAATTTGATCCTGAATACCAGTCAGTAAAATGGCTGGGACCCCAAATACCCTTTCTACCTGGCAAAGAAAACTGAGTGGCTCAAAGAATCTGGGCTGTCATTTAACTTCTTCTGCTAAGGTTTTGTTGCCTTTTCTTTATGAATATGTGACATATTCCCTTGGGGGACACACAGCATCCAAAAGGACCCTTTTTGTCACTAGTCACTTAATGACAGAATTCAACTCTCTTGTCCGTTAGGGTGAGTTTCTGACCTAAGACAGTCTAAGAATGATTAGCAATTCCCTGGGTCCTTATTCTTGCTTCAAGAATCTTAATCCCATGACCAACCATAAATCCTGAAGCCTTCTTCATTATTCCTCTCTGGCAGTTTACTACATCTTCTGAAATTGATCTCAATTTGGCATTCCCTGATGTGCCAGAGTCACGAGATGGTAGATTTCTCAATTCAGATGAAAAAGAGGGGGGGAGAAATGGGAGACTGTGGTTCGCTAGTTCATGTACTACATTTTGTTTACCATAAAGCAAGAAATTAACCCAACTTTTGAGACAGATTTATGCACCATAAAATATACATTTAAGTGTACATTTTGATTACTTTTGACATATGTAACCACAGTGTAAACCAAGGTGTAGAATATTTCCATCCCTCTTTACAATAGCCCCTCCCTCACCCTTCACACAGAGGCAACTGCTATTCTGATTTGCGTCACCATAGTTTCATTTCGCTTGTTCTAGAACTTCATATAAATAAAATGAAATAGTGTGTACCCTTTTTTTAAAATTAAATTTATTTTCCTTTCTTTTTTCTTTTCTTTTTTCTTTTCTTTTTGGCTGTGTTGGGTCTTCATTGCCACACGTGGGCTTTCTCTAGTTGCGGTGAGCGGGGGCTACTCTTCGTTGCGGTGCGCGGGCTTCTCATTGTGGTGGCTTCTCTTGTTGCGGAGCACGGGCTCTAGGCACATGGGCTTCAGTAGTTGTGGCACACAGGCTCAGTAGTTGTGGCTCACGGGCTCAGTAGTTGTGGCTCATGGGCTCTAGAGCATAGGCTCAGTAGTTGTGGCACACGGGCTTAGTTGCTCCGTGGCATGTGGGATCTACCCAGACCAGGACTCGAACCCATGTCCCCTGCATTGGCAGGCAGATTCTTAACCACTGCACCATTTTTTTAAAAATGTAATTTATTTTATTTTATTTTTGGCTGGAAATAGTGTGTACACTTTTGTGTAAGACTACTTTCATTAAATTTTTTTAGATTGATTCATGTTATTGCATCTATCAGTGATTTATTCCTTTTTATTTATTTATTTTTTACTATTTATTTATTTGGTTGCGCCGGGTCTTAGTTGCAGCAGGTGGGCTCCTTTAGTTGCAGCAGGAGGGCTGCTTAGTTGTGGCATGTGGGATCTAGTTCCCTGGCCAGGGATCAAACCTGGGCCCCCTACATTGGGAGCGTGGAGTCTTATCCACTGTGCCACCGGGGAAGTCCCTATTCCTTTTTATGGCTGAGTAGTATTTCATTGTGTGGATGTATCATAATTATTTATCCGTTCTCCTGGTGAAGTACAAATGTGTATTCTCTCCTTTTGGCTATAGAGATGCTATGAACATTCATATACAAGTTTTTTTGTGGACATACATATTCATTTCTCTTGGGAAGGAGTTAAAATGATGTTATAGTGTAGGTGTATGTTAACTTTATAAGAAACCGCCAAGGAATTTTAAAAAGTGGTTGTAACATTTCATTTTATTTCCAGCAACCTATCAGCATTCTATTTGTTTCTCATTTTGCCAATATTTGATCTTGTCAATCTTTTAAATTTTTGTCATTCTAGTGTGTACAACATGGTATCTTGTTGGTAGTATTAATTTGAATTTTTCTGAGAACTAATGATATTGAACATCTTTTCTTGAGCTTATTAGAGATTTTTATATCTTCTTTTGTAAGGTGCCTATTCAAGTTTTTAACTCACTTTAAAAAATTTTATTGTTTGTCTTCTTGTTATTGAGTTGTGTAAGTTCTTTATATGTTCTAGACATGAATCCTTTGTTAGGTATATATATATTAAGGATATTTTCTCCTGATGTCTGATTGGCCTTTCCACTGTCTTAGTGGTAGTTTTTAAAGAGTGGAAGTTTTTGTTTTTTGATAAAGTGAAATTTAGAAATTTTCTTTTGTGTTTAGTGTCTTTGTGTCCTAAGAAATTTTTGTCTACTTTAACCTCATAAATGTATTCTCCTATATTTTTTTATGATTATAGCTTTTATATTTAGGGCCATGATTCATCTTGAGTACATTTTTGCATATGGAATGAAGTAGGGATAGAGATTAAATTTTTTGCCATATGGATATCCAATTGATGCCTCACCATTGAATTGATTTGAAACTTTGATTGAAAACAATTATACCAGGCTTCCCTGGTGGCGCAGTGGTTAAGAATCTGCCTCCCAATGCAGGGGACATGGGTTCAAGCCCCGGTCCGGGAAGGTCCCACATGCTGTGGAGCAACTAAGCCCGTGCACCACAACTACTGAGCCTGCGCTCTAGAGCCCACGAGCCACAACTACTGAAGCCCGCGTGCCTAGAGCCCGTGCTCCACAACAAGAGAAGCCTGTGTACTGCCAGGAAGAGTAGCCCCCGCTCACCGCAACTAGAGAAAAACCCACGTGCAGCAACAAAGACCCAACGCAGCCAATAATAAAAAAAGAAATAAAATAAATACATTTATTAAAAAAAATAATTATACCATATATATTTAAATTTCTGGACTCTGTAATCTTTTCCAATGATCTAATCATCTATTTTTATCTGTATCGTAATATCTTAATGTCTGTGGCTTTATGATAATCAAGTCATATAAGTCTTCCAATGTTATTCTTTGTTTCTAAGATTGTTTTGCCTCCTCTAGATTTTTGCATTTCCGTGTAAATTTTAGAATCAGTTTGTCAATTCATGCAAGAAAGCTTGCTGAGATTTTGATTGGGATAGTATCAAGTTCATAAATTAATTCATGAAAAATTTATATATTAACATTATTGAGTCTTCCAATTCATGAAATATGGCATATTTTCTTCTACATATGTTAGAAACCCCATAATATATTTTTATCATTTTGCTTTGCATAGTCAATTAACTTTTAAAGAATTTAAGAAAGAAAACTATAGTCTCTTACCTTTACCCACACGTTCACAACTTTCAAGACATTCCATTTTTCCTCTGGTATCATTTTCCTTCAGCTTTAAGAAGCTTCCTTTAGCATTTCTTGTAATGCATATCTCCTTGTGACAAATTTCTTTAGCTTTTGTTGATCGGAAAACATCTCATTTGGCGGACATGTAGAATACTAGGTTGATTTTTTTCCCCCCAGAACTTCAAAGTACCATTCCATTAATACCCAGTTTCCACTATTTCTGATAAGATGTCTGCTGTATTCTTATTGTTTCCCCTTTACGTAATGTCTTTTTTTTTTTTCTTTTTTTGTCCTGTTGCTTTTAAAGTTTATTTCTTTATCTTTGGTTTTCAGCAGTATGACTGTGATGAACCTAGCTATGGTGCTATTTGTCTTTATTCTACTTGGGTTTCCCTAGGATTTTTGAATCTGTGCATTGCTGTTTTAATAAAATTTTGGGAAAAAAATCAGCCAATCAATATCTCTTGAAATATTTTCTGTGTTCTATTCATTCTCTCTTCTCCTTTTGGTACTCCAAATACTCATAAATTAGACTGCTTGACACCGTTCCACACTCACTAATGCTCTGTTCATTTTTTCCCAGTCTTTTCCTCTCTGTGTTTCGGTTTTGATCATGCTATTGACTTGCCTTCAAGTTTGCTAATCCTTTCCTCTGCTTTGTCCAATATGCCAATGAATTATTGATTTCAGATACTGCGTTTTTCAGTTAGGATTTCCATGATTTTTGTCAGTTTCCAAACATTTCCTGACATTCCATCTCTGCGTCTACTTTATCTGCATTTTCCTGTAGACTTTTAAATATATTCAGCACCATTTAAAGACTTTACCTGCTAATTTAAAACATTTAAAGCATTTGTGGATCTGCTTATATTGATAATTTTTTCTATAGCCCATTGGACACATTTTCCTATTTATGTTTGTAATAATTTTGTGTTGTATAATAGAAATTGTGGATTATGTGTTGTAGAGACTCTATATTCTGTTATTTTCTTATGAGAAGTGTTCACTTATGGTTTAGCAGGCAGTTAAATCACGGATGGTTCACCTTGAACTTGTCAAGGCTCTGTTTTAGGCTTTGTTGGGAGAAATTGATTTTAGTTTTTCCCTAGTCCTAGACCACATCCCCTGGTCCTGGAATGCAGTCCTCATTTCTAAGGCATGTCCTTTCAGGTTCCATAGAAAGCCAAGGATGATACCAAGTCCTGCTTTCCTGGTATTCCAAGCTGTAGTTCCCCTGTGATAGGAATTAACTGAAGTCTCTGCTAACTCAGGCTCTTGGCTCTTGTCTTTCCGCTTGGCTCCTTGAAGTATTGCACTGAGACCAAGCCAAGCAGGACCCCTGTCTTGGGTCCTGTGCTTCAGGAGACCATGGACTTTAGAGCACTTTCCTCAAAATGTTCTAAATCCTCCTCTGGTGCCTGTGACTGGCTGGGGCCAGTCGTGCTACCTTAGAGAGGTACCTCAAGCCTGGCCTGAAACCTGCATGGACCCGGATCCCCATTTCTCTTTTGGGGGCACTCCCTGAATCCCTACCATGCAGTGGGATTGACCAGAGTCCAAAAAGAACTCTAAGGCTTGCAATTATGGAGGCACCCTGGATCCTGCGGCCAGACCCCGGTTCCAGAGGAACAGCCTGTTAAATTGTTAAAATCAGTTTGGGATTTGAAGGAGGAGAATGGAGAAGGAAATAAATCACATCCTCTTCTTAGAAGATTCATTCTGACATCCCAGGGGGTACTGCAATAGTTCTAGGAACACTGAATAGAACCATGTCAGGAGGTCTCTACCAGCCAGGCTTCAACAATAGCCATGAAGAAACTCCTCCATTACCTTTCTAGTCGCAAGTGTGTCCCTTGCTAGGTAGATTATACATATACGCAACGTTATTATTTTTTCTCCTTCTATTAGGTACATCATTCTGGGGACCTGGGGACCTGTAGTTGGGGTCAGAGCCTTCCTGTCTCCTCTCCTGAAGGACCTCCTCCACCCCAAACTTCAATGTCTGCTCAAGGATTGTCTTTCTTAAAAAAAGCTTTTCTTGGTTTTCTCTGTAAAAAAAAAAAAAAAAATCCATCCTGACTTTTTCTTCTCTAATTCCTTTTGCATGTGTTGTCCATCCTACATAGTTAACATGTTACTATATAGCCCTCCTTTTTGTTTTCATCAAGTAGAAGCATTAGCAATAACAGAGAGCACAGACTTGGGTTCCAGACTTCCAAGATTAAAATTCCAGCTGTGCCACTCCCTAGCTGTGTTGCTTTGGCCAATTCACTCAATCTATGTCCCTTTGTTTCATCATCTGGAAAATGGGGATATAATAGTACTTTCCTCAAGGGGTTATTGTGAAGATTAAATGAATTCATACATTGTTCACATCACTAGCCAAAGACCACAAGAAACTCACCTGCAGTCAGATTTGGGTTTATTACTTGGCTCAGCAGTAATAAAGAAGGCAATAAATAAATAATGACAAACAAAGGGAGACACTCACCATGTGAAGCTCTGTGGCACCACACAGCATCTCCAGAAGAGGCTCTCAGGAGAGGCTTGTTAAAGGACCTGAGCTTGTGTTAAGTCATTTTGGAGAGGGTTTAAGAAAGTGAACAATTGCTCTGGATTGAATCCTGTCAGAAAGCAGGGAAAATTCCATGATTGGGTAGCTTGAATTTTTTTATCTAGAAGGTGCAGGAGCAAAGCTAAAGCTGTTAATTGGTGAAGAAGCAGCAGTCATTCCTGTTAGCTGGGAGACAGGAATGTCTGGTTATCTTTGTGATTTGCATTATCCTCTTGTTTTTATGGAGGAGTCTTGGTCTATCTCACCACATCACAGACACAGAGTGACCTCACTTGATGTTATTGCTCTCTGACATTTTTTATAGTTAGCAGATGACACCTTGGTGTCATGGTAGATAATATTTTCCTCGCTTTTGCCATGATGTACCAAGATGAGGTGTGTCTGGCTCAGAGTGCCAGACCAGTTACCAGCTACCAGAGCTACTCTTTTTTTCTTTCTTAAAATATAAGTTTTTAGTACAGAATATGGCACAACATAGCTAATGCTATATATCTCTCCATGTAGTCTGGGATGTATATGCCTGTCTCCCCAGACATGCTATCATGACTGGTAGACAGAGACACACTTCACCCACTCTCCATCTGCCACTGTGGTCACCCCCACGGGTACCACTTCCCAGGAGCCATCATCCCTCCCACAGGATGCAGCATGCCTTCGCTGTGGTCAAGCCACCAACTTTCTCATGGGCGTTTCTACGACTCATCCTTATTAAGTATCAAATCACACAGGGCATTAAGGTAGGCATTGTCTGATGATGATTAGACACACCTCATCTTGGTACATCATGGCAAAAGCGAGGAAAATATTATCTACCATGATAGGATTTTACCTATCTCTGTATTTCCCACACTATTTCCACATTATCTGACAAATCACTGTCTATAGGAGAGAATAAGATAGAATAGAATATGTAAATAAAGATGTTAACCTGCCACAGTCTGCAAAAGTACAGGATTTCCAAACACATCTCTCACATTTCATCTTTATGAAGGGATCAGGAGGTGGTGTGAGCATTACCTTTATAGCCATTTTCCTTTGACGTCGTTACTCTTCTCTCTTAGAAGAAATTCCTTCTTCAGAGGCTCCTATCATGCAGCTAATTCAATTTAAGATTCAGGTTGAGTGCTAAAGGAATATTTCAGTCACAGCTCTACATAGGACTCTGCTTGGCATCCACTGTTACTAGGGACCAAACACATCTAGTAAGACTCTTGGCTTGGGTTACTTTCCATGCTTGTTCCATAGTACTCATGTCTATTTGTGAAAATGGGTACGTTAATGCTCAGAGGGGAAAAAACCAGAATATAAAATTGTACTTACCTATAATGATAACATGTGAAAACAAGGCAACCACATAGATAAAATCCATTAAAGAACATGGAGAAATGGAAAATGTTCACTACTATTAGGTGTATCTGTCTATCTATGCAAAAAATAAGGAGAAAACTGAGTGATTATAAATCTGTAGGAATGGGCATGAATCTAAATATTCTGTTAACAGTGGAGTTTTCCCTGAGGCCCACTCCTCTCAAATCCAGTGCCCTATGTTCCCACAACTCCTTATGCACACGACTGTAGAAATACTGTATTCTATTTAAACTGATTTGCACAAGTTGAACTTAGTTCCATTTTTAGAGGAAAAAAATATTGTATTACAATTTTGTATTATAATGTATTATTTGCATGCCAACCTATGAACTCTTTGGGAGCAGGTCCCATCTCTTATTTATACTGAAACCTGTAGGGTGCGCACATACAGCTGAATGGGTGCTTAAGAGGCATTTGTTACTTAATGATTTAACTAGCTTCTCACATCACTCCACCTGCTGGCCTTAGCCTTGAAGTTCAGGAGCTGCTTTTAAGAGTTCCATAGCTTGATTTATGAGATACACTTGAAAACCTAGTCATACAGTGACAGCTTTGTGACAATAGATTTAAGAAAGGAACGGTGTCAATGACACTGGTAGTTGTCCTTTCCTATAATCTTTAAACATTTTTGCCCACGTGTCTCCTAACATTTTTTGGAAAAACAATGTATTTTTAAGTTGACATCAGAAAAATTTTATTTTAAATTTAAATAGTTGCAAAGTATATTAGAGTTTTAAATATAATTTTAAAATATTTATAGAAATTATAATAAATTATTATTATATTAGATAGTGTTGTACTGGATATATATAAATTTAAAATACTAAAAAATAATTCTTTTAATTATTTCTGAAGGAGTATAAATACCATATATCCACTGAATTCTAATAAATACCAGAACAATTTGATATCCTCCAACATACATAAGTATGTATATGTGTATTTTTTTAAAAAAATTGGTGACCCCAAGATCTGATAAAAATAATTTCTTCTGACTTCAATTATGTTCATAAATATTAATAGGATAATATCAATCAAAATAAAACAATTATATGTTTTGATAACTACTAAGTGGAAAATACAAGTTTTTATTAGAAATGCCTTTTTAATAAGTCGGGTAAAGTTATTTTTAGATTAGTTTATGTTTCCAAAAAAAAAAAAAGATTAGTTTATATTTCCATGGGTGAATATTATAAATTGCTATTGTAAGACAGTGTTCCTCATCAGGTTTATTCCTATTTTCATGTTTTATAGACAAAAATTAAGAAACACATATGCAAGTAGATGGGAATAGAAGGAGTTTCGTTATAACAATATCACTTTTTAAAATGTTCTTCTTCTGTTTTGAATACCTAACGTAACAGTGATCAATCTTTTTATTTCTTTTTTGATGATTAGCTGACAAAGCGATTCGTTGCACCTTTAATATTCTTGAAAACAAAGTATTGGAGACCATCTGACTTGCAAAAGCATTTATTTCTAGTCTTTGGTGTCATTTCCTTTCTTAGTCTCTGGAACTATACCAAAAAGGATTAACCTTAAGTTATTCAATACCTACTAATTACACCTGCCATTCTTTCCCTTGGAGACATTTATTTAACCCAGTCTAGTGGAGAGGTTAAGAAAATTAAAATTTTGTTCATTTCAAAACATCATTGTCATTTTTTAAAAAAGAAATACTCATTATGTGTTTCTAAAAGATTTTCTTCAGAACACTGTTTAAGATTTACCTTATGGAAACTATGGAAAATTTTCACTGTATAACCTAAATGCCAAATCCAATCCCTATTATCAAACAAATCAGCCAAACCAGAATAACATGTGCCAGAAAAATTGTCCTTGATTTTCCAGTTCAAATAAACTTTACTTATATGCATTTCTATGTCCCCCCCTCTTACTTCTGAATTCTAATTCTAAGAGAGAGATAGACAGACAGATAAAAGAGATAAAGACACAGACCTCTGTTGCTGTGAGAGTACAATACCTCTCCCTGCCTTCTTTATTCCTTAGGATGTTCTCTTTGCTTTGCTCTCAAAGACTCTTCTTCAAAAGCAATAAATTCTTCCACAAAGACCACAGGATGGAAGAGATAAAGGCATGCAGATAAAAATAGTCAAATATGTATATGTATAGCTGATTCACTTTGTTAAAAAGCAGAAACTAACACACCATTGTAAAGCAATTATACTCCAATAAAGATGTTAAAAATAAATAAATAAAAATAAAGGGGGAAAAAACCCAAAAAAAACTCTGTGGCTCCACTCAACAACATAGCTGTATTCAAAATATTTATGACATTGGCCCAAATCAATCATTTCTAGTACCATGCTTTGCTCTTAAGGTAAATATGCATAATATGTGAAAAGACTAGAATCCCCACCAGGATAGTTCTGCTTTAATAAAAGAGGCTGTGTGATACCATTATTTTGACTTGTCCCTTTGATTATATCCTAGAGGGTTTTTATTTTTATTTATTGTTTTAAATTTTATGTGGGATCCTAGTTCCCTGACCAGGGATCAAACCTGCATCCCCTGAACTGGAAGTGCAGAGTCTTAACCACTGGACCACCAGGGAAGTCCCTATCCTAGAGGTTTTTACATCCCCCGGGCAATGCACCATAGTAAATTTCAGGGTTGGTTATGGGCGTGTGGTTCTATATTGCAAAGTGGGCAGAGGGCAGTTTTAAAAGCAGGGGTGGTTAAAGAAGACTGGTACTATGCTTTTTAAAGCAGATCACTTTTAGATGGACTACATAAATGGAAGTCACACTGGAAGATGATTTCCAAGACTCCCCCTGGAAAGTCTCCATGAGCCCCTGCAATCACACCTCACCGTGGTGAGAAAGTACTGACCCTCTTAATATCCATTCTTCTCTTCGTTATTACTAACAGAATCCCAATTTCCCTTGGGGTGGCATTGTACACAGCTAAAATATTCACCTGGCTAAAGCACTTTGCATTATGACCCATTTTTGCTGATGAAATCTAAGCTGGGGTGGCTGGGGGTTGGCCCTGTCTTTGGAGCAATTGTTTTTCCGATAAAATGGGACCAACTCAGCTGGCATACCCCCTGGTCTTTCACTTTCCCCTCCTTTATCTTTTTGGAAAGCAGACACACCTTCTGGAGGTGTAGCAGCCATCTTATAACCAGCAGAACAAAGCCACGTGTCCATAAAGGGGAACAGATTAATGGAAGGAGCCTGGATCTGGGTTGACAACCTTGGGAGCTGCTCCAGACCCATGCTGCCTACATCTAGATTTCACTGCATGAGAAAAATAAGCCTTACTTGTCATCTTAAAGTAGGAATAATAACATAACGATTTAACTGTTGTGAGAAAGGCCTTCGTTATCATGTAAAGTGCTCTAGGCAGTGCCTGGCACGTCATATTTCTGTGATATGAGCAATGAAGAAGTCTGGAAAAGTTTTAGTTCTCTGTGCTGGGTGGAGGGGTGAAGGTGGGGAGGGAGCTATCTATTTAAAGATGACATTGCACAAGGTCCTGACGCTTGTGTAGAAATGAGACATCCAAAAATCCTGGAGGTGAGAGCTCTGGGGAGAGGGGCCGGCAGGAACGGGTCTTGAGGTGGGAAAAGTGGCCTCAGGTCCAGGCAACGACAAAAGGCCAGAGTGGCTGCAGCAGAGGAGCAGGGTGGGGTGGGGTGTGTGTCAGGACGTGAGGTCAGAGAGAGTGCCGGGGCCAGTCAGGTAAGGCCGGGAGGGCCTGGGCAAAGAGCTTGGATCTTTTTAAAATATAAGGGAAGCCAACTGAGAGTTGAGAAGAGAAGAGTGACATCATCTGACTTAAGTTTTCAAAAGATCAGTCCGGCTCATAGAGAACAGACTTGTGGTTGCCAAGGGGGAGGGGGCTGGGGGAGGGATGGATCGGGAGTTTGGGGTTAGCAGATGCAAACTATTATATATAGGATGGATAAACAACAAGGTCCTACTGCATAGCACAGGGAACTATATTCAATATCCTGTGATAAACCATAATGGAAACGAATATGAAAAGGAATATATATACATATGTATAACTGAATCACTTTGCTGTACAGCAGAAATTAACACAACATTGTAAATCAACTGTACTTCAACAAAATAAATTTAAAAAAAAGATGAGTCTGGCTGAGGTGTGACATATAGGGGCTGATATATAGGGGGCAAGGGCAGATTCAGGAAATCAGTTAGGGGGCTGCAACAGTAATCCAGGCAAAAATGAGAGTATTTTAGATGAAAGTGGTAGAAATGGAAGTGATAAATTGTGATCGCATTCAGCATGTGTTCTGAAGGCAGGGCCTGGAGGATCTGCAAACGGACTGACTACGTGGTGTGAGGGAAAGGGAGAAATCAAAGAGGACGCCCTAGGCTTTGGCCTGAGCCAATGGGTGGATGATGATCCTTTTAACCAAGATTGGGAACGTTTCAGTCACGATCCAGTTAGGGGAAAGAAATCATACCAGCTATTTTAACACAGGTAATTGAATACAAAAATTTAGTATTAAAAAAAAACAACCCTAAGGGACTTCCCTGGTGGTCCAGTGGTTAAGACTCTGAGCTCCCACTGCAGGGGGCGCAGGTTCGATCCCTGTTCCGGGAACTAAGATCCCCCATGCCGCATGGTGCGGCCAAAAACAAAAAAAAAAAAACCAAAACCAAAACAAACCCAACCCCTAGGCATTAAAGAGCTAAAACAGCAAAATGCACACTAAGGCATCACCGAATTATGCCTGCAGGAAGCAGCTGCCACTCCCGAGGCTGGGAGAACAAGAGAATAGGTTGGAATCGTTATCACTGAGAAGCCTGGAAAAGGGATCCCACGGAGCTGAAAGTAGGATGCGCGGAGTGTGCTGCTTTTTGCTGTTGTCTCTCAGCTTAGATGAAGAGCCCTGAAGAGCTAGGACCCAGGCCCCTGAGAAGGGGGTGCCGGCTGATGGCTGCTGTTGGTTTCTCTAATGAGATCCGGAAAAACCTCAAATTGGAATCACTGCAGGTGTTGCATGAACGGCCCCTGCCAGGTAAAAAAACAAAGCAACCGTGACGGGAACAGGAAGTCCAAAGAAGAGGAAGCAAACCAGAAATAGGAGGCAAACAGGAAGAGTCCCTTCTTCCTCCGGGCTTGACGGCTCCCTCTAGCGCCCCCTACTGGCAGAGCCGCACAAGCGCAGCTAGCGAAGCCGAAATGGGGTTTGTGGAGTCCCAGCCAAACATCACAAAATAAGAGAGAGAAGGGCGGGGTTCAAGCTGAGAGAGAGTTGAACAGCTGACACAGAGAACTTGATTTGGGGGTCCTATTTAGGTAGGAAGAATTCTATTTGATGGATCCATTACGATGCCCCATGGAGGTGTGAGGAGACAATGGTTGTATAATCAGGAGGGCAAGGAGAGGTTGAAGCTGAGATAGAAACTTGAGGGTCAACTACCACCACGCTTGATTTGTATCCATAAACAAAAGGAAGCAATGTAAGGCGTTAAAAAATAGGCCCTCAACATCTAATGCTTTCCGTGCTGAGCTGTACAAAGGCATGCCATATGTCAGTTCAGATAAGTTTTCTTTTTGCTTAAAAATTTGATAGTGTGGGATTTAGCAAAAATAGAACAATCTGGATAAAATATTTCCATCTGGCAAAATAAGTTTAGGGCTTGGTGCAATGGTGGGAACAACTTCTCAATGTCCTCTATTCCAAGATCCTTCTTTTGGTGAGGGTTATATATAAATGATTCCAGAAACATAGCTATCCACTCCATTTGTCTTGATTTAGAGGATGAAAATTTCCTTCCATGGCATTTTTGGGTAAAATATAGCATTACACAAAAATCGAAACATTCATAAATTTCTTGAACTGAACTAAAATGATATGGGATATATTAATGAGATGTTTTCTACTTACATCATCACCATTTGAAAGGACCTTAAAACACTTTGCAAAGGCTCCAAGTAATTAATCATTACAGGAAACCTAGACATTGATAGAAGCAGATATTATAATTCCCCATGATAATTACGGAAGGAGCAAGACATTATGCATCTTCCAGAGGCCCAAGGGTTACCGATTTTAGGATTTAATGATCACACTGGTCTGGTGTTGCAGTGGCCCACCATGAGTTTATAGCATGGAAGATTAAAGAGTGTCCTAGAAAGAACTCATCTACAAAAAGAGAGTTGGCACAAGGACTTCCCTGGTGGTCCAGTGGTTAAGACTCCCCGCTCCCAATGCAGGGGGCCCAGGTTCCATCCCTGGTCGGGGAACTAAGATCCGACATACTGCAACTAAGCCCACGCACCGCAACTACTGAGCCCACGTGCTCTAGAGCCCGTACGCCGCAACTAGAGAAGCCCGCGTGCCTCAACAGAGACCCAGCGCAGACAAAATAAATAAATAAATAAAGTAATTAATTAAAAAAAAAAAAAAGAGAGGGAGAGTTGGCACAGCTCTGCCCAGTATTACAGCCTCGGTCATAGTAGAGGATGGGAGACTGAAAAGTATAGTCTGCCACTAAGCTGTTCTCCACGGATTCATCTCTGAGTTCTAGACAGAGGTGTATGGCAAATAAAACTTAACACTTCCTCACTCCAAACTCTGTAAGACATTTGTCTTATCAACTGAGCATTTATTGCATTTTTTTTCTGCCCAGCGTTCCTTATTCCCCTATTCTGATAGTACTACTTTCTCTTCTTTGTGGAATTGCCTATCTTTCGTGAGAATTGAATGGTGCTCCCAGTCGCAATATCTTATCCTTCAACTGCAGTGATTGACCCAAGGAAAGGTGCCTGACCCAAACTGAACGATATTGTGTCCTTGGTGAGTTTTTATATATGGCTGTTGAAAGAGAGAAGCAGTGTCTTTCCTGCTAAGCTGGAATGATGTAAGCCCGGGTCAGTTGGAGACCATTTCTCATCAAACCCATCACACTTGACCAGGAAGGAAATCTCTTCACAGTAGGAGGGAATGAGGCCGACAGAGAGAGAAATGGAGGGCTTTGAAATGGTCAGAGATGGAGACCAAGGAAGAAGGGAGAGAGTAAGAGTGAGAGGGAGAGAAAGAGGGAGAGAAGCGGGAGTGGATGGGTGGAGAGAGATTGATTCTAATATTGTAAAGCCTGTGAACACTCTGAAACCATATTGTAGATTTTCTGGTTATATACGATCTCATACATTCCCATTTTCTAAAATTCAGAGAGCTGTTTAACAGAGGTTAACATAAAAGTAGAGGAAAGGGATTTTCCTGTAACACCAGAAGTATTTGGCCCTATGGGGCCTCTATAGGATGTGGCCAAGCTCTAGTACCTCAAGTGCTCCGACACATTAACAGCGTCCTCAGAGGGATGCACCCAGAAGAACTCTATGGGGAGAGACCCGTGCTTGAGAATTGGCAACTGTAGAAAGAGTGTTAGCAGCATCAAGAAGCAACACAAGTGGTTCGAAAGGGTGCAGGAAGCTTTGGAGGAAGTGAGCGGTATCGTGCCTTTGGCACACATGGCAGGACTCCTGACATTGACCAGTCACACTCATCCTCACAAGTTTATAATCACTGATGTCCCCAGCTATAGACACGTCACTAAGAGGAGGATGGGCAGGTTTCAAAAGAGAAGAGGACAAAATGATCAGACCCCCTGTGAAAGCTTAAGTGAGAAAACGTCTGAGGCCTCAGAGAAACAGATGGGAGCAGGAGCAGGTCATTTAAGGGCAACAGCGTTTGTGGTGGTCATAGCTGTGAATGTGACCCTGCTTTTACTCTCGGACTGAAAAGTTCTGGGAAGAATGAGTTACACAAAGCTTCACTTTCCCAACTGACAAAAATAATAATAATAATGATGATGATGTCCATGCCAAATTTGAGAGCAATGTGCCCATCTTGAATCATGTGGAGATATAAGACTCACTGAGCTACCGGAATTAACATGAGAACAATAAAGCTAGAAACAGGTGCTAAGCTTGTATCCTTGGGAGGCTTGTCAAACACTGAGCTGGGCCCAAGGTCAGGAGCAGAGTCAACATCTAGAGGGAACAGAACAGTCAGACCATGAGGAATGATCCGAGGACAGAGCTGGCTGGGGCTGGCAGAAGAAGTGAAGTCCCCACTTGTCCAGACAAATTTACTGTAGCAAGGTCACATTAGAGTCCCTCACATGGTGCAAGGGCAAGGGCCTCAACCCAGAATCTGAGTTGAAACAGGTTTACTTCCAAGCCAACTCGTAGAGGAAGAACTCTATAACTCTCTAAGAGTTAGAAGATGATTTCCTAATCTCGTCTTTCTAGTTCTCTAATGAAGCTATAAAGCAAGACTATTTTTCTATTTTTGATAATGAGGATAAAATGAGAGAGGGTGAAAGCACTTTGAAAAGCTGAATGCTTTTAAAAAATAAGAAATCTTTATAAATAAGTCACTAATTAGTGTAGTGGGGCAGCACCCTACTACTTGGGTGAACACTATCTCCCTCCCCTTTCTCCATCTCTTTCCTCTCTCCTCCTGGCCAAGGCACTTTCATTTCTTTGTCACATTATATAAGCAACACATATATAGTTGGCGCATTCACACACACAAGCGTAACACACACACACACACACACACATCATGGCTGACACTCATCTAATCCAGTCTGCACTGGTGTAGGAGTGGCTGCTTGTGGCTGATGTCTGTTCTGATGGACAATGTCCTTGCAGTGCCAGTGGTCAATTTTTAATGTCATCCTCATTTGTATGTATTGTGAGATATAGATATAGATAGATATAGATATAGATATAGATATATGGGGGGTTTTAATTGGAAAAGAGATGGACTATTACTATTAAACTTACTACTACCCCAACATATGCCCCACCCTCAACCTGAGACCTTTTGGTTTGGAGTTGAGGAACAATTTACTGCTCAATTTGTTCTAGAACATCCTAAACAGAAGAAGTATTAAAATAAATAGTGGGGCTGCAAACAGGATTGATATTACTGGTACTCTTTTACAATTTACTAATTGTTGACAGGCATTTAGGCCATTGACAGGAGAACTTTAAGAGAAGCTAGTGATTCGTGGGTAATCTCTCCTCCCCTGGCTGCCCTGATCTTTAAGTGGAAGTTGAAATTTCTTTAGAAATGTATTCTTTCACACTTGCAGAGATGTGTTCTCTTTGTGTTAGAATATGAACTTTTGTAAGATGTAAGGATGAGAATGTTGTATCTTTGCCAACATATAATGCTGATAAAGGATTCGATTTAAGGAGTTTAGTTAATTAAATCATTAACGCATGTGAGAAAACTCGTAATGACTCAAATATTTTGGATCAGGGAATTCAACAGCATTTTACGATGCTTTTAATTAGAGCAGACAATGTGAAAGATGTTTCCGTTTACAACTACCACCATAGTCAGTAAAATAAAATAGATCCTGGTAGTAAGAGCAAGTGTCCCCATGTTGTCATGAAAAAGATAATGGCTCCAAACAGCCAGTTAGTTGTGGAAGTGCTCTTTAAATAACTACCAGTTGTTATTTTCCTTCTGAAACCTTGTTACTCTGAAATGTAAACGAGTAATTAATGATCCAATGAAAGAGAGATTCTTGTCATTACAGAAATTCTCGTTGTAAATGAATTGGGCTTCAGCTAGTGACAGGGAAGATGTTAAGTTTTTAACAAAAATGTAGGGAACTTGATTTTACTTAGAAGAGAAACTGAGTTAATTCTGAATATACGCTGGCTTTGAAAAAAATGATAATAATAGAAGGAAAGATTTAATACCTTAAAACAGTCTGTCAGGGACTTCCCTGGTGGTACAGTGGTTAAGAATCCACCTGCCAATGCAGGGGACACGGGTTCGAGCCCTGGTCCGGGAAGATCCCACATGCCGCAGAGCAACTAAGTCTGTGTACCACAACTACTGAGCCTTCGCTCTAGAGCCCATGAGCCACAACTACTGAGCCCGCGTGCCACAACTACCGAAGCCCGTGCGCCTAGAGCCCATGCTCCACAAGAGAAGCCACCACAATGAGAAACCCGTGCACCACAATGAAGAGTAGCCCCCACTCGCCATAACTAGAGAAAGCCCGCGTGCAGCAATGAAGACCCAACACAGTGAAAAATAAATAAAAAACAAAACAAACAAACAAAAAAAACAGTCTGTCAGCCTGAAAGAAGGAAAAGGAGCCGATCACAGAAATTACATAAATTGACTTAAGAAAAAATAAAAAACCTCACAGACCTAAAATGAGAGATGGAATCAGTAATTGAAAACCTCCCAACAAAGAACAAACCAGGATGAGATGGCTTCATTGGTGAATTCTACCAAACATTTTGAAAAGAATTAATCGCAATCCCTCCAAACTCCTCCAAAAAATGGAAGAGGAGAGTTCTTTCCTAACTGATTCTATGAGGCCAGTATTACCCTAATACCAAAACCAGAAAGAGGTATCACAAGAAAAGAAATTATAGACCAATATCCCTTATGAATACAGATGAAAAATTTCTCAAGAAAATACTAGCAAACTGAACCCAATATCACATTAAAAGGATTATACACGGGGACCAAGTTGGATTCACTGCACCATGAATACAACGGTGGTTCAAAATAGAAAATCAATCAATGTCATAGGCCACATTAATAGAATAGAGTAATAAAACATGTGATCTTCTCAATTAACACAGAAAAAGCATTTGACAAAATCAAACACATTTTCATGATAAAAACATTCAGAAAGCTAGAAGTAGAAGGGGACCTCCTCAAGATGATAAAGAGTGTTTATGAAAAACTCACACCTAACATCATAGTAAATGGTGAAAAACGGAAAGCTTTTCCCCTAAGATCAGGAAGAAGACAAGGATGCCTGCACTCATCACTGCTGTTCAACATTGTAGCGGAAGTTCTAGCTAGAGCAATTAGACAAGAAAAAGAAATAATAGGAAAGGAAGAAAGAAACTATCTCTATTCACATATGATATGATCCTATATTAAAAGATCCCAAATAATCCACAAGGAAGCTACTAGAACAGTAACAATAAACAAATTTAGCATAGTTGCAACTTACAAAATTAACACATCAAAATCAGTTTTGTTTATATACACCTGCAACTAACAAACTGAAAAGAGAATTTAAAAAGCAATTTCATTCATAATAGCATCTAAAAGAATAATATACTCAGGAATAAATTTAACTGAAATTTATTTCATTTAAATTATTTTATTTAAATTTATTTCATTTAAATTTATTTCAGTTTTCACTTATAACCTGAAAACTCCAAAACACTGCTGAATGTAATTAAAGAAAATCTAAATAAATGGAAAGACATCCCATGTTCATGGGTAGGAGGACTTAATATTGTTAAGACGTCAATACTACCCAAAGCAATCTGCCGTTTCAGCTTAATCCCTATCAAAATTCCAACAGAGAAAATAACAAACAAACAAATAAATGTACCTAGTAATTTCTGTTAGTGATAAATGCCATCAAGATAACAGAACCAGGCAATGTGATGGGACTGACTGGAGAAAAGGGTAATTTAAAGTGAATGGTCAGGAAGGGCCTCTGGAGGGTGGTATGGAAGTCAGAGTGATGGGAAGGGGTAAGCCCCACAAATATAAGTGCAGATTCTCAAAGCTGATTTCATTACAACTCTTAGGAAAAACATGGCTTCCATATTGATACAACGTACATAACTGAAAATCACAGTGGATAACAGAAATAAAGATCTAAGACTTTAATTATTAATTCTCTGAGCTTCTTACATTTTCAGTTAATGGGAAGGAGATTGTGTAACTAATTCAAAATAGTAGATAATCTAACAGGCTTTGGAGAGCAGTTAAAATATACACACATGCTCATGTATAAAAAGCACCTGCCATGTTCACATACAAGCACCTTCCCTTTGGCTTGGACTCCATGGTGAGCTGCCAAAGCACCAGATGAACGATGGCAATGATTCAATGGTTATGAATATTCTCCAAAATAAAATTCATATAATGGCCACCAGAGTGGTCTAAAATCTGGAAAGCCTGAGGGTCATGCTTAGTCACAGGGCAGCTAGTCTTTAATTAATTAATTTATTTATTTATGGCTGCATTGGATCTTTGTTGCCGCAGGCGGGCTTTCTTTAGTTGCGGCGAGCAGGGGCTACTCTTCGTTGCGGTGCGCGGGCTTCTCACTGTGGTGGCTTCTCTTGTTGCAGAGTGCAGGCTCTAGGCGCACAGCCTTCAGTAGTTGTGGCATGTGGGCTCAGTAGTTGTAGCTCAAAGGCTCTAGAGTGCAGGCTCAGTAGTTGTGGCGCACGGGCTTAGCTGCTCTGCGGCATGTGGGATCTTCCCACACCAGGGCTCGAAACCGTGTCTCCTGCATTGGCAGGCGGATTCTTAACCACTGCGCCACCAGGGAAGCCCCAGCTGTGCCAGTTTTGAGAATATGGTACTGACAGGCAAAAGTGATGGACATGCCAAGGGGATGAAATTCATTTATACATGCTTGGTCAAAATATTAGAGAGAATTGATCCATTTTAGCAAACACTGCTTCCAAACTGGACGTGCCCCGCTTGGAACCTTGGCACTATGTGTTGTTGAAACAGGCTTTGACCTGAAGTGGCACTGAGTGTAGATAGCTCCGGAATGCAGAAGTCATGCAAACCAGAGCTCTGGGAAGCCCCACCTGCACACAGAAAGCCAGGTATTGTGTACCTACTTCATACTTCATCTCCCAGCGCTGGTTTCATGGCCCAGGACACAATGCTGTCAGGGACAGAGAAATGCTTTGTGCTTCCTTTGGGGCTCAAGTTACCTAGGAAATGGGCAAAATAATTTACTCACGGACATTCTCTCCAGAAATTAAAAAGGAATAATTTCCAAACAGGATTTAAAAGATGGGAGATGTGTTAGGACAGAGAACAGTGGGATTTTACGACAAGCTCTGCAGGTTTCTTTGAAGAAAGATGTTTAATGTGCTATGTATGGTTCATCACCTTCAAATTACCCCTTGTCACAGGCAGGGAAAACAGTTCACATGCATACCCTACTCCAGTCACGGAGACGAAGTGCTGTTCAGAGAAAGTTTCAGATGAGAATCTATGTGCGCTGCTTACATTGAGCTAAATGCTGCTTCCAGAAAGATCTCATATAACAATCTAAGTTTTCAAAATATGTATATTGATGATGATGATTTCTGTAGGACAGGAGTGTGCCTGAGACCAGGAGTAGAAATGAAGATCTGAATATAAGATGCCTAAATACTTGAAAGTTAGAAGTGCTACCTTGATCTACATACCTTCATTAGACCCAGGAGGCCAGGCTCAAATTTAGAATTCTCGGACTCGTGGAATTTTGCTCTAGAAAGTGATGGCACAGGAGAGCTGGCCCCTGGCCCTACTCACCTCCCTTCTCTTCCATCACCAGTTCTGTCCAGAACCAGAGGTGCCTTTCATCCTTGTGTCACTGCCCAGCTTGCTTATTTTCAGCTCCACTTGTATATCAATTTCTCTGCCTAGAAGAGAAGCCAAGGATACTTCATATTTACCACCCAGGAACCTCAAGGAAGAGCAAGGCATCCAAGTAATTGAGTTGAAACAGATTTCCAATAAGGCTAACATTTGACTCTGTTTGATCTAGAGGAAATTTTCCTGTGTTCTGTTTTCTTGCCTTCAATGCAAAAAAAGGATCAGATCACTGTTACTGTCAAATTGTTTTATTATTCATCCCAAATGTGAAAAGGCTTAGATTATTGTGAGAGGTAATAAAATATGGCAGGGACAGAAGATAACGATAGTTCTTAGTGTTAATTATCTTCTGTGTAACTGAACTTTAAATAAACTTATTGGGATTAAAAACAGTTACTTCGGGACTTCCCTGGTGGCGCAGTGGTTAAAAATCCGCCTGCCAGTGCAGGGGACACAGGTTCGAACCCTGGTCCGGGAAGATCCCACATGCCACAGAGCAACTAAGCCCGTGCGCCACAACTACTGAGCCTGTGCTCTAGAGTCTGTGAGCCACAACTACTGAGCCCGTGTGCCACAACTACTGAATCCCGTGTGCCTAGAGCCCGTGCTCTGCAACAAGAGAAGCCACCGCAGTGAGAAGCCTGCGCACTGCAGCGAAGAGTAGCCCCCACTCGCCACAACTAGAGAAAGCCCGTGTGCAGCAACGAAGACCCAACACAGCCAAAAATAAATAAATAAATAAATAAAATTTTAAAAACCCAATTACTTCCCACCCACTTCTTGCTTCATTTACCCCAGCACTATAAAAACCTCAGTGTGATTTTTAATATTCAATGCAGTAGCTTGATATTGTCTCCCTATAGCAAAAATTAAAAGCAAGCTTAAATGAAATATTTTTCTGACATATTTAGAACCAAAACATAATGCATAATTTTGTTTATACAAAGTTTGTGGCAAATCACACATAAGATAATGAAAAGAAAAGAACTAGAATGAAGATTGTACAAATAAAGAGAAAAGATAAATATGAGAGACAGAATCTGACAGACAAATGTAATTCTGGCTTTCCAAATGTGGAGAATTTGGAAAAGATTTCATGCAAGACTTTTAAGGTTGACATTAATCTCTGGGGAAATTTTAGAAAAAATTATTAAATTAACATATTGTGACTCACTAGAAAAAGAAATGTTGTTTCCTGGACTCTTATATGAATCCACTAAACAAGGTGCTCTAAAATAACTGTTTTTGTTGTTGTTGTTGTTTTTGCCATTAGAGTCAGGATAGATTAAAGATGTATCAAGGCGGGCTTCCCTGGTGGCGCAGCGGTTGAGAATCTGACTGCTAATGCAGGGGACACGGGTTCGAGCCCTGGTCTGGGAAGATCCCACATGCCGCGGAGCAACTGGGCCCGTGAGCCACAACTGCTGAGCCTGCGCGTCTGGAGCCTGTGCCCCGCAACGGGAGGGGCCGCGATAGTGAGAGGCCCGCGCACCACGATGAAGAGTGGCCCCCGCTTGCCGCAACTAGAGAAAGCCCTCGCACGAAACGAAGACCCAACACAGCTAAAGATAAATAAATAAATAAATAAATAAAGTAGCTATTAAAAAAAAAAAAAAAGATGTATCAAGGCTATCGTGTGACTTGATATCAAGAAACCATTTGTTAAAAAGTCTTGTGTTTTCCCTGAGGGTAAGAAATTGATAGGTAAGTGGAAGGAAGGATACACCCAGAGTATATCACTTAGATATACCCAGAGTTACAGAAACCTACCAGCAGAGACTTGGTTTAATGGCTCCTTATCAACCTGTAAGAAGTCTCTAGCAAAGCTTCTCCAGACACCTGTCTTGGTCTTATGCCTTTTACCATTTTTATTTTAGACGAAAGACACAGCAAAGTCAAGACATTTGCACATGCGTTCCTGTTTGAATGAATATCTGCTGGGGTAAGTGCTATATTCCATTCAGAATCATCTTAACAAAGAGATCAAAACCAATAAAAGCATATTCAATAGGAATAAAGATTTAGTCCTGCATTTAATATATAAAATCAAGGATACAAATACAAAATGAAGGAGATTTGTCTTGGCAGCGATACATTTTAAGACATCTGGGGACTTCCCTGGTGGCACAGTGGTTAAGAATCCACCTGCCAATTCACGGGACATGAGTTCGAGCCCTGGTCCGGGAAGATCCCACATGCCATGGGGCAACTAAGCCCTCGAGCCACAACTACTGAGCCTGTGAGCCACAACTACTGAAGCCCACGCGCCTAGAGCCCATGCTCCACAACAAGAGAAGCCACCACAATGAGAAGCCCGCGCACCGCAACGAAGAGTAGCCCCCGCTTGCTGCAACTAGAGAAAGCCCCCGTGCAGCAACGAAGACCCAATGCAGCCAAAAGTAAATAATAAATTTATTTTAAAAAATTAAAAGAAATCTGACACTTGTTGACCACAATTTTAAAATGAGTTTAAATTTTATGAGGCAGTTTTTCTCCCTCTCTCCCCACAAAAAGGTAACATTATTTTGGTCTGTGTCCAAGGGACAGAAAGTAAGATTACAGATCAGTATAATCTTAAGCACAATATAAACTGCAAACTCCCTGAATGCTCCCTGTAAGCACCGGAGCTTACAGTTCAACAGGCGTGAGGATGGGGTGGAATCCTTTATCCTAAATACAGCTGTGCTTTTTATTGTATAATTTTCGAATTAAAGTCATCGTGACCAGGTAGGACTTCATCAGTGGTTCTCTTAAGAACTCAATTTCAAGGTCTCTTTATTATTTTTTTTTTCGTTTTTACTGTCACTGTGTCTTTGTGATTTCCACAATTTTACAATGAACTGCTCTAATGTAGTTTACTGAGCATTATGTATAACATCTATAGTCTTAGTCGATATGTTTTGGTAAATTCACAATAAAATGCACTTAAAAGCTTGATTGCTATATAATATAAATATATGATATATAAAAATATAATTTAAATATAAAATAATATTAAAAATTCTAGAATTATGTAAGAGGGAGTGAAAAAGGATAATCTGTATCAGAAACCAAGATTAAGCATACTTCACTCTATTCGTTTTCTCTGGGTTTCCTAACAACCATGGCAAAAGGAAAATCCATAGATTGTATAGATGCTATTATCATTTTAATGAGCACATTAATTTTTCAGGATAGACTGACATTTTAATTTTTGGCACTGAACTCAAAAGAGGAATAAATCACATTAATTTTATTTTAAAGTTTTAAACAATATAAAGGATCATGTGTTTTTATTAGCATGTAATTGACATATATATATATATTAGTTTCAGGTGTACAGCATAATGATTTGATATCAGTAACTATTGTGGAATGATCATCACAGTAAGTCTTGTTAACATCCACCACCATCCATAGTTGCGAAATATTTTTCTTATGTTGAGAACTTTTAAGACCTATTGTCTCAGCAACTTTCAAATACATGATACAGTGTTATTAACTACAGTTACCCTGCTGTACGTTACGTCCCCAGGACTGACTGACTTTGTAGTTGGAAGTGTGTACATTTTGACTCCCTTTACCCATTTCAGCCCACTGGCTACCTCTACCTCTGCAACCCCCAATCTGTTCTTTGTATCTATGAGTTTGTTGTTCTTCGTTTTCTTGGATTCCACATAAAAGTGAGATCATACGGTGTTTGTCTCTCTGTCTAACTTATTTCACTTGCCATAATGCCTTCAAGGTCTATCCATGTTTTCCCAAATGGTAGGATTTTTTACAAATGGCGATGTCTTTTTGAAATGAACTTCACTCACTGTAATCAGCCTGGGCCACTTTATTAGCTGTTGGTGCATGAGGAAGCTCTCTACATTTAGCAGTGCTAAATTCTGGATACAATTCCCTTTGCTGCTTTATATTCTGTCCCCGAAGAGCATTTATCCTCTTTACCATTATTTTTGGTCTAACGATCCATTTTAATTTGGGGATCTTCTTGGAAATTTTATTTTAGAAGGCTGAAGAGGTATTCCATTTAAAAGTTTTATTGTTTTTGTGGTGTGCCTAAAGAATAAGAAACTTATATCAGGGAAAATAAACCTCTCTTTTTTGCTCCCTTACTTCTGGGCACTTTGGGATTTAAAGGCCGCTTTGATCTTCCTGCCATGACCATCACCATCATTTTTATGTTAGCTCTGTGTTTCCCTCTCTGTTTAGGAAGGCATGTTGCCTGGGTATAAGAACTTAATCTTTTTGGTTTTATCCTGAAACCTTCCCTTTTTCGTCCAGATTCATTTTCCTAACTGGCTGGGGAAAGCCACAGGCTCTGTCCTTGAGAAACACAGGGCCATATGCTGTTCATCCGCTCACAGGAAGGGGGAGTGAGCGCCACCCTCGGGGGCTGGGATTCTGGCACCAAGCAGTAGCCAAGAGAAGGCCACCTGCTATGCGAGGAAAAGCTCTGTCTCCATAAAGACTTCAGGGGAAGATCCTGGTAACTGCCTAGTTGGGAGTTGTCCTTGGAGTGAGGGTCATCGGAAATTCTCACTTGCATCTGAAACTGATCAGTATTCTTTCTGCAGTGTCACCTCCCACCATCAAATGAGGCCACAAGTTCACGCATGACCCTGTTTCCTGAAATGTAATCGCTACTGATCTGTTAAGTGATGCTTTTGCAACCATGAAAGAGAGCGATGAAATACACAAATGATTGCTTATTCATTTCACATGCTCTTCGCGCCCTAAATATTGAAACCTTGTTTATTGAATGCCTAGCATAGACTAGTTTCCTGCTACATGGTTGTTTCCTTGGTCACTTTATCCCCGCAGCTGTTGCAATATATCAAGAAAGGCCAACCTGACATGGTTTGAGCAACTTTTCTCATTTCTCTCTCTGGAATATCAGAGCCCTGGCAGTTGGAAGCAACAGAAAGAAGCTAAGCAATCTCGAGTACAAAATACCTCCCAAGGATGGCTTCATTTAAATTTTCCCCTAAGAAAGTCCATTTTGATTGCTGATAATGTTATAATATGTTACAGTTGAAAGAATCAACGAAGTGTCCTTTTCCTTCTGGAGTCTAAAGTATATTGAGATTTTTCAAGTCAGAGCACACTGTGGGATCTTAAAAGTAAGTCATTGCCCTTGCACTGGCTTACTTAATCAGACTGCCTACTCCTAGACTGTAGTCTTCAATTGAGTGGGAAATGAAACTTGGCACCTTCGACAAAAAGAACACCATCAATATACTCATTTGTGTGCCAGGCACTGAAATCAATATTTGCTTGCTAGATTCAGTCCACTGAAAATTATACCTATTTATCCTCTGTTTTCTTATTTCTCCTTCAATTTGATATAAGCTTTTGGAAGAATTAAAATAGCTAGTTTTCTTGCAGTTTCTACTATGTCATCACTAAGAGAGGCTGAACCCCGTGCACAGAGCAGAACCACAGCGTGGTAGGTCAATCCAAACAGCGTGTCAGTCCTTAATCTCCGAGAAAGTCATATGTACTTGCTTTGGTTACAATGTCATCTTCTTGACCCTTCTGGGAAAATTTTAGTTAAGCAATGAACGGTTTATCTAGGATACCTACCATACTATCCAATCTCTAAGAGGATTGCTCAAAAGGAAGGACAAAAGTAAGTCTTCATCTGTTTAATCCCCCAGTTCCAAGCATATAGTGACTTGAAAAGAAACATTTGTGCTTATGCACGCATGTGCACACACACACACACACACACATTCTTCAAGGCTTTGTGGCTGGCTGATTGGAGGCTTAGCTCTGCTGCTACAAACAACCTCCTTGCTAATCACTGTCTCCGTGGTATCCATGTGCAAAAGGTTTTGTTTGCAACTGGGAAGAAGGAAGAGTTTAGTGAACAGCAAATCTCAGGGAGGGGGAGAGGAAAGAGGACGATGCAGGAGCCAAGATCCATGGCACCTGCTGGCCTCTCCCTTTGCACTGAGCTTCAGAAACTATAATCAGGAAGGATGAGCCACAAAGGGAAGCCAACTGTTTTTATGGGAGATTTTTGGAAATTTTCAGAAAACAGTTACAGAGATTGAGGGAGCTGTTTTTTATATAGTTTATTGAAGACTGTGGGCATACACAGAGATGCTTGGGGGTCTATGTAACATAAAGTATGGCACTGAGATGGCATTTCTCCCTACACAGAAGCCAGAAGAGGTCTGGCACCCCAAGGACTGGCCATTTGGCAAGCACCGTGAGATCATTTTCTTGGCCTCTTATAATTGAAACCATGCAGAGGGGCTGTGGTGAGTGGAGAGAGAAAGAGAGAGAGAAGCGATTGATTTTGTATAAGGAACTGGCTCACACAATTATGGAGGCTGACAAGTCCCGAGACCTGCAGTTGGCAAGCTGGAGGCCCAGGAGAGCCGATGGTGTAAGTTCCATTCTGAACGTTGGCAGGCTTGAGACCCAGGAAAGGCCAGCGTTTCAGTTCTAGTTGGAAGGCAGGAAAAAAAACCCTGATGTTCAGATGTCCCAGCTTGAAGGCAGTCAGGCAGGAGAACTTCACTCTTACTCGTGGAGGGTCAGCCCTTTTGTTCTCTTCAGGCCTTCAACTGATTGGATGAGGCCCACCCACATTAGGGAGGGCAGTCTGCTTTACTGTCTACCCATTCAAATGTTAATCTTATCAAAAAACAGGATCACAGACACACCCAGAATAATGTTTGAGCAAATGTCTGAATGCCTTGTGGCCCAGTCACGTTGACACATAAAATTAACCATCACACTGCATATAGAAAGTTGGGGGTCAAGAGGTCTTTTTATGTCTTTAACAGTGTCAGTCTCTTTTCCTCTAGGCTGGCAGGGTTTTTGCCAATACAGATCTCTCAAAATGTGGGTTCTCTATGAAAGTAATTTCAGTAAACTTGCATGTGGCAAAAGGCACAGCCATATACCTTTCAAGATATGCCTCTTTCTAGCCTTAATTATGGGTACGTTTGAGAAATCAGGCTTCTGTGGAACCATGCCCATAATCTTTCTAACAGCCCTTCTGTCCAGCTGAAGGGACCTATAGATGCCATCTTAATCCTTTCAGATGTCTTAACCAAGAGTGTTTCAGGCAGACCCTTGATGTCTTTTTACTCCAAGGCTGTGCCATATTAGTAGGAAGAACTAGTAGACTTTGTCTTTGCCCTGAGGCTCTGTTATAATGACCCCAAGCCTTGACTTTGTGAGAAATTTCTCATTTTGTAACTCTGCCCCACAATTTCTAGACTCCCTAAAATTCTTCTCCGTTCTATTTGCAACTAACCAGTTCTTCCCTGAACATTTTCCTCTTACCTATGGTACTTTACCATGTGCGCCTAGGAGCAACCAAGTCCTGTTCCGATATTCTTCCTTCAAACTTCCTCACCCAAGACTAAAAGTTCCATAGGTACGTTTTCTTTTTTCCAAATTTCCACCAAGTACAGTTGTATCAAATGCTTTCCCACAATGTAATGGGCATTACCATTTATTCAGCCTCCTGGAACCGTTTCCTCGATTTCTGCCACTCACTACCAAAACTCATTCCACAAAATTTTAGGTTCATGTTATGGCAACACCCCAATTTTGGTATGAGTTGGCAATTACCACAATAAGGATGCATTAAAAAAAAATCTCAAAACTCACTGGCTGAAAAAACAATAATTTGTTTTTATAGTTCCAGGTCTGCGGGTTGGCTGCAACTCTGCTGATCTTGGCGGGACTCCAGGCTCCAGGTTCCAAGGGTTCATGTCGGCTCCATGCAGCTCTCATCAGTCTCAGACTAACAGCTACCCAGGGCGTGTGGTCTGTTTTATTGTCTCATTCTCAGACCCAGGCTGAGGGCAGGAGGGTACTTGGGGCATATTCTGCTCATGGCGGGTCAACCAGAGTGCAGGAATGCCAGCCCAAAGACACAACCATATTTTAACCCTCTGTTTGAGCCATGTTCACTAACATCTCATTGAGCAAAGCAAGTCATATGGCAAAACTCAAAGTTAAGGAACAGAGAAGTGCACTCTGCCAACCTGGAAGCCAGGGTGAGTTTGCCAATGGATAATATTACTACAGGTAACTGGAAAGTTGGGACTAATAATTCAATCTACCTCAGTGCTAAAGAGATTTTCTCTGTGTGTGTGAGTCTCTCTCTTTGTGTCTGCCTGTCTTTCTCTGTCTCTCTCTGTCTTTGGAAATATTATGAACTTACAGGTCCTAGACTACTGAATTTCAGTTTCCAGGGTTCCTGAGACATCCCTGTCATTTTGCTTTGTTTAAAGTGTGATTATTCTAGACCAACTTAACTTTCATCAATGCATCACCTGTGGTTTCTCTTCTGCCATATATGTACCTTTTGCAATATATGCGAACCAAAGCCAACACGTTTAATTCTATAACATTAGAAAATAACTTGTCTTCCTTTTTTAATGATTTTTTTTTTTTTTTTTGGCCACACCGTGCAGCATGTGGAATCTTAGTTCCCTGACCAGGGTTTGAACCCGTGCCCCCTGCATTGGGAGCGTGTAGTCTTAACCACTGGACCACCAGGGAAGTCCCAATTTTTCTTTTTTATTGAAGTATACTTGATTTACAATGTTGTGCTAGTTTCTGGTGGACAGCAAAGTGATTCAGTTATATATATATTCTTTTCCATTATGGTTCCAATATAGTTCTCAGTGCTATACAGTAGGACCTTGTTGTTTACCTATTTTATATACAATACTTTGTATCTGTTAATCCCAAACTCCTAATTTATCCTTTCCCACCTTCCCCCATTGGTAACCATAAGTTTGTCTTCTGTGTTTGTGAGTCTATTTCTGTTTTGTTCATTTGTATCTTATTTAGATTCCACATATAAGTGATATCATATGATATTTGTCTTTCTCTTTCTGACTTACTTCATTTAATATGATAATCTCTAGGTTCATCCATGTTGCTGCAAATGGCATTATTCTTTTTTTATGGCTAATATTCCATGGTATATATGTACCACATCTCCTTTATCCATTCATGTGTCAGTGGACATTTAGGTTGCTTTCATGACTTGGCTATTGTAAATAGTGCCACAATGAACACTGGGGTGCATGTATCTTTTCAAATTATAGTTTTCTCCTGATATATGCCCAGGAGTGGGATTGATGGATCATACAGTAATTCTATTTTTAGTTTTTTAAGGAACCTCCATACTGTTCTCCATAGTGGCTGCACCAATATACATTCCCACCAACAGAGTAGGAGGGTTCCCTTTTTTCCACACCCTCTCTAGCATTCATTATTTGTAGACTTTTTGTTGCTGGCCATTCTGACCGGTGTGAGGTGATACCTCATTGTAGTTTTGATTTGCATTTCTCTAATAATTAGCGATATTGAGCACTTTTCATGTGCCTATTTTAGCCACCAAAATTCTAAACAAGTTACAAGTCGCCTTTTTCACCCTGCCAGCACCCATGTTCGTTCCCCAGCCATCGTGTTCCACAGCCTTTCCCAGATGGATCCACAAGTTTCTCTCCAAGAGTCTCAGACCATCCTAACTTCTGAGTCATCTGGGTCCATCCCGTGGGATTTGGAATGATGTCACTCTCACAGACTGGGAACACTGTGGCTCCATTCCACCTGTTAGGATCCTGAGAACCAGGCTTCTGTGTCCCCAGCAATTGATTCCTCTTAGTCACAGCTGTGCCTGCCTCTGCTTCTCTCCATCCAAGATGGCGTAGACTGGGGGGACCGGGACAGAGGGTACTAACTGAAAGGGACACAAGGGAACCTTCTAGGGTGACAGATATGTCCTGGCGTCACAGGCATATCCTATGTAAAAGTCATTAAGCTGGACACTTAAGATACGTTTTACTACATGTAATTTATTCCTTAATAAAGCACTGGAAAAAAAAAAAGGAAAATGAAACAAACCGAAAATCTGCATTATTAATTTCATGAAAAGTAAAAACTTGTATTAAAAAAGAAAATGTAATCATAGGACACTCCCTGTAATCTGGACCTAGCTTGGCTGTGAACAATAATTACACAGTTTTAATAATGGATAAATACATGATATATGGATTCAACCAAAAATCTATATTGGCAGGATGGGCAGAAGGGCAGTGTTTGTGTGTAGCAGAGGATTGGGGGTGAGCAAAGAGAGCTAAATCCTATTATTTTGTAGTAGGAAGTCAATAGATAATGTCTAAAATCAAATAAACAAATAAACAAGAAAAAACAAAACAGAACACAATGGCCTGGACTTGGAGGCTCCCTTACCCACCTGCTCACATTCTACTTGGTTCTATGCAGGTGCCCTTCTAGGCATCCTTTTCCTCCTTGGCTGGCTTAGTACCTCATCTTGATATATGAATTTTTTGACTGGGGCCCCGCTGGCCAGGCTCATTTCCCACCACTTTTCCTCACCAGAGCGGAGGTCCCCTAACCAGCTGCCAGGGATATTTTGCCACAAGCAGACGGACCTAAAAGGATCAAAACTGATATGTATCTGTATCTCAAATATTGGACCCAACAGATTTCCTGACTGTTCTTGAAATTCCCCACACCCACTTCACCCCTGCCCTCTGGGTGGCCAGCCTTCCAGCTCTGCCAGTTTCTCTTTGACAGATCTTGTTTTTCAAGTCCAGTAGGTCCCAAATGGTTGACTCACTGCTTAACAAAGTCATTATTTACCCCGTGAAGGCCATAGTTCTGCTTTCAGCACTTCCTGTCATTTTTTAGAAATGTATTGAATGTCTTAGGCTGTTCTAGCAAAGGATTTTGGATTTTCTAAACATAAGGGGTTTGAAGTCCCTTCTCCCTGGAAAATAGCTAACTGTGGCCCTAGAGCATTCAGGAATAATTTTATAAATGTAGCCTGTGTTATTGGGGTGAATAGTGCTAACTAACATCACTATGGGAATGAAGACAGGCACAGTGGTAAGTGTGGACCCCCGTGGAGGGGAATGATGACAGGAAGGGGAGGAAAACACAGTATTCCTTGGGTGCGATTCAAATGTTATTTTGTGTCCAGAGGGCAAGTGTAGCAGGTGGAATGTTAATAAACCTCAGAACTCCTGTGGTTTCCATTCTTTGATGAGTGGGATGAGAACAAAAACATTAGCCAATTATATTTTCCCTACTGAGTTCAGCACAGCAATGAATCTAGGTAGTGTGGGGCCTGCGGTTCGTATCATGTGGGACGTCTCCTTAAGAAAACACTTACAAAATTAATGGGGCTTCCCTGGTGGCGCAGTGGTTAAGAATCCGCCTGCCAATGTAGGGAACACGGGTTTGAGCCCTGGTCCGGGAAGATTCCACATGCTGCAGAGCAAGTAAGCCTGTGCGCCACAACTACTGAGCCCGGGCACCTAGAGCCCATGCTCCGCAGCAAGAGAAGCCGCCGCAATGAGAAGCCCGCGCACCGCAACAAAAAGTAGCCCCTGCTCGCCCCAACTAGAGAAAGCCCAGCAACAAAGACCCAATGCAGCCAAAATAAATAAATTAATTAATTAAATGAATTAAAAAATTTTTAAACAGCAAAATTAGTTTGAAAGCAGACAAATTCACTGAGCTGTCACAAAATCACACAGAGGCCACATGAGTTATCAGTGCTTGAACTAGTGGTTGGAAACATGCATTTTCAACCAATTTATTTTGGGCCCATTTACCTTGCTCCAAAGATAAAATTAAAATTCATAAAAACATGACCAGAGGCACACACCAAGACACATCTGAAACAAGACGATGCCGAAAGAAGCAAAATACTCTGTGATGAATCTCCCCCAAATTAGCAGGAAGCCCCTAGAAAATTCCAAAATTTGAACAAAGCTACTAAAGCATAAATTATTTGAGGAAAACCGCATAAAAGTTATAAAGGAGTAAAAAATGAATGATTGAAAATATTTCTTTTTCCCAATTAATCATTTTGGGTTTTATTATTTATTTTGGTTTTTTTTTTTTTTCTTTGAGTAAATTCTGTTCTCTGTCCAGTGTTCATTGAGGAGAAAGGGAAGAAATGGCAGAAGCAGGATGGAGAGTTCGAGAAAGGGACGGAGATAGGGGCTGGGGGAGAGACAGAGAGAGACGAGGAAACGCAAAAGGCCGAAGAAAGATGTATACAATTTGGAAAGTGAAGCAAAATTTATGAGAAATTCCACACACATACCAACGTGCACACACAAACTTATTTGATAATAGAAGCCAGGTCTCATGGGGCTACAGATGCATTTTATTTTTTTTAATAAATGTATTTATTTATTTATTTTTGGCTGCTTTGGGTCTTCGTTGCTGCACACAGGCTTCAGTAGTTGTGGCGCACGGGCTTAGTTGCTCTGAGGCATGTATGATCTTCCCAGACCAGGGATCGAACCAGTGTCCCCTGCATTGACAGGCAGATTCTTAACCACTGTGCCACCAGGGAAGTCCCACAGATGGATTTTTCTTTCCATTTTTCACCTGGAATTTAATGGAAACAGCTGTCTGGCCTGTTGGCAGATGCCCTCCTGGCACCTGTCCCACGAAGTTCCTGGGCATGAATTGTTCTCACACAACACAGGCCCAGGGCAGTCGGGGGGCAGCTGCTGACCCCAGTGTGTCCGGCCGTGAAATTGAACAACCAGGAAACTGAACAACCAGAAGCTCGCTGCTGCCCCAGGAGAGCTAGGATTTACTCCTGAAGGTGTCTTCTTGCCCTGCTTTATACACAGCAACTTCCACTGTTAGAAGGATGCTTGCAGAGCACAAATGACAGTGGCAGGACCACGTTTCTATCTCCTAGCGTTTTACAAATAGACTCAGAACTGGCAAAGGGGACTCTGTAAAACATGTGGGGTGGCTGTCCGGATCCCTCTTATCACTGCTGGCCTGGAGGGGGTTCTGCCCTGCAATTTGGAGCTGGAAGGCCTGTTGTGAGTCTGTTGCAGTGATGCAGGTGGGAGACCAGGAGAGCCTCAGCTGCAGCAGTGGCTCTGGGGATATTTCAAGCACATGAAGCGTGAAAAACTAGCAGAGCTTGTGGCAGCAACCAGGTGACAAATTGAAAAAGCTGTTTAAATATTTAGCTTCTCAGATACCTATTGCTGGATGACAAGCCACAGAGAATGGTTTGAAGATGAAGGAACTTGCTGACTTGATACAGATGCTATAAAGAAAGCCCATTTTACAGAAACAGACTCACAGACATAGAAAACAAACTTATGGTTACCAAAGGGGGAAGGCGGGGAGGGATACATTAGGAGTTTGGGATTAGCAGGTACAAACCACTATATATAAAATAGATAAACAGCAAGGTCCTATTGTATAGTACAGGGACTATATTCAATATCCTGTAATAAACCATAATGGAGAAGAATATGAAAGAGAATACATATACATTATATGTATAACTGAATCACTTTTTCTATGCCAGAAATGAACACAACATTGTAAATTGAGTATACTTCAAAAAAAAAAAAAAGAGAAAAGAAAGCCTGTTTTTTGTTTTTGTTCTTTTAATAAATTTATTTATTTATTTATTTATGGCTGTGTTGGGTCTTTGTTGCTGCGCGCGGGCTTTCTCTAGTTGCCGCGAGCGGGGGCTACTCTTCGTTGCGGTGCCTTCTCGTTGCGGAGCCTTCTCGTTGCGGAGCACCGGCTCTAGGCACATGGGCTTCAGTAGTTGTGGCACACGGGCTCTAGAGCGCAGGCTCAGTAGTTGTGGTGCAGGGGCTTAGTTGCTCCACAGCATGTGGGATCTTAGTTCTCTGACCAGGGCTCGAACCCATGTCCCCTAGCATTGGAAGGTGGATTCTTAACCACTGCGCCACAAGGGAAGTCCAAGAAAGCCTGTTTTAAAACACCCACTAAATAATGAGCCATTCCATAGATCAAGAGTCCTTATAGTCTTTAAGATTTTGTTGTTACAATTTTTTAAAAAATGACGCCACCCTTTTCTGAGGATGAAGTTGAAAGGGACGTAGGGAGATTTTGAAAGTTTCATACAGTTAAAAAAGAGAAGACCAAAAAATTCAACGTATGATGAGTTCAAAGCAAAGGCATTTAGATTAGAGTCAAGAAATAAGGGAATTCTCCCCTGCATTTATTTAGCAACACAGGAAATAAGCTGGTTAACTGAAATTTGCAGTTATTGAAACATTTATTAACTTATTATAAAACTTATTAAAACATTTCTCATCACTTCAGGCAAAATATTTTTAAAACCCAGCCTTTGAATAGTTAGATGAGGTATAGTAATCATAATTAATTATTATTTATTATAATATTTAATTAATGCTATTAATTAATTAATTAATTTTGATTACTACTGAGCCAGGACCATGGGGGTGGCAATCAGCTGGTCCTGTGGCCGTGACACTGGGGTGCCCCAGGGCCAGCAAAGAGCGGGCAGTGGTTTACTGCTTAGGTATATGTGCCTAATTGTGAAGTTTTATTTACCTTTTCTTATGTGGTCTTGTAGAAACCACAATAGCAAAAACTAAGTATTATCTTCGCTTTGAGTCAAATAACATGATCATGAAATAGTCTCTGTGCCAGCACACTAGCTAATTAAATTGAAGGAAACTTGTGTATTAGGTAAACGGGCAAAGAGGGACTCACTTCAATCAAAACATGGCGGTCTCTTCTGTTGAGGGAAATGCATGGGCCTTTCAAAAAAATTCTTGGGGGTGATTATTTTATTGCTCAGATGTCTCCCCCGCCTCCTTCCCTTTATTTATAATAAATAAATAATATTTATTTATTTCATTGTTTTCTTTTGGGCTTCAGAGAGAGAACAGGTCTCCTGAAGACTGAGGCCTAGACCCTACGTGGTGCTCCTCTATCCTCTCTCTGAAATTAAGCCACTTCTCTTTCTATCCCGCTCACTTGAGCCACAAGAAGGAGGCCAATATTGCGTGAGTCTCATCCCGAGATGGAGGAAGTAAGGCATCACCACCTGAGGGGCTTCGCCATGGATGTGGTATTAACTGGCAAAATTGGGAACAGAATTCAGTCAGACATTTGAAAGAACATTTGCAAAAGAAGGTTATAAAAACAATTTCTCTGTATATCTTGTGGAAATGATTTCTTTAAAAATTGCATTGGCCATCTGTATTTAGATGAATTGGTCTGAATGTAACAGTTATATTATAAATGGCAATACTTAGTATGCTAATATTATATGGATCATGGAAAAAAATTTTCTCTGAGATAATAAATAAATATAAAAACAGTTTCTCTTTTTCCACCAAGAGCTCTATCCCCTGGGTCTATATTCCTCTGGGACACCAACAGGAGCAGGACCCAATTCACTAGCTCCACTAGGTATGAGTTCCTCGTCCTCCCGTTGGCCAGACCTTGCCTTCCCCAGCAGGAGGTGGATTCTCGGCCTGTCTCACTGGCCTGTCTCGCTCTCTCGCTGTTCTGACTTCACCCACATCATCAGCCTTTTCATCCCCAGCAGGCTTCCCACTGCCGTCCCTCGACAGTCGGAACATCCACTGGTCACACGAATGTGAGTGTTCTGGTTCCTTCATAATCACTTCTCAGATGAATTAATAAATTGGCTTTCTGCCTTTCCGATCAATCTTTTGAGCTTAGTTAATATATACCTGCTTCTAAGAGACAAGTGGCGAAATTAAATATCCAAGCCTGCGGGCGGAAGGCAGGGCCCGGCAGAGCTGCCGAGGTGTGGAGGGCCTCCGTGTGAGGTCTATGGGGAAACACCAGGCGGTCCTCGAGACAATGCTTCAAGGACAGATGCAGGAGGGCAGTTTAAATTTTTCTGCATGCTTATGCTTTCTGTTTACAAGTGCACGCCGTTCCATCTGCAGTGCAAATTCCCCACAGGCAGTAATCAGCCCTAATGGATCTTGTAGATCTTTGCACAATGCTGAGTGCAAAATATGAGCTTAAATTCTCACTGAGGGGGAATCAGTGTTCACTGGAGACCAAATTTTGTGTTTCTAGTTGTTCTGACCCAAGAAATGCAATGTGCATGTGGCCTGGTAGATGCAGACAACAACAAAGAGGGGCTTCGGTCTGTGGCTTTGGTGGCTTTGGTCCTCCATCAATGCCAGCCTTTATGGAGCACTTCCTGGGTGCTCAGCTCAGAGTTCATCTCAGCTAAGTGGCAGAAGATAGAGCAGGCAGAGCTGGGAGGCTGGTGATGGGCTGATAAGGGGAGCTGAGCTTAGAAGGCAGTAACCACTGCCCAGTTCTGTAGCATCCAGACAAAAGCATCACACGGTCAAGTGTAATACAGGAAGAAAGATACCCACGGCTTTTTTTTGTTGTTGTTCTCTCAGTTTGGGAATTCCACTTACGTGTGTATTTTTAAAAAGTTGAATAACATGTGATTACCACGCACACATTAAACAATAGGAAACGTCTAACCACAATCGCTGCGCTCACCTGTCTCCTGTGAATATCCTCCCTCGTCAGGACAAAGATACCTGGTCGTTCTTCTAATGGCAGCGCGGCATTCAGGGGGGTTGGGGTCCTTGGCTGTAGGCACAGTGGACTCTCCTGTCCGGAGCTCTGCTTCCCCTTCCTTTATCATTGATCATGCTGCCTGAATGTAGGAATATCACAGGGTTAGAGGCCCACGTGTGCTGATAGGCATCCAAGGCTTTGGCTGTAGGTTTTGTTACCCCCAAACCTGGGTTCGCCTCTTGGTGGGTGTCAAGCCAAAACACACATCCAAGCCAAAGATCGGGAGAATGAAGGATTGATTACTTGCAGCAAGGAAAGAGAACACGGGGGATCTTATCTAAGGCAGTGTCTCCCCCCAACAGCCAAATTGGGGAAGTTTTAAGCTAAGGGTCCATGCATATTCATGAAGGGGCTGAGGCCTAGACAGAGTCCAAGCTTTAGCTGATTGAAGTCACCAGGGTCAGAAAAGGTCAAGATCATCACCCCTTAGGTTCCAGTTGATCCAGTGGTTGAGCTTCAGGCTAATCTTTACCATTGAAACAGGACTGCGTGTCTTTACACCTGCTATATTATCTTTGCTACTGTTACTGCTCTTGTCTGGTAATAGTCTTTTGTTCCGACATTCTTTTGTTTCCTTAAGGTCATTAATTACCAAGACCTGTTCAAGGGCAAGCATTGTGGCCAGGCTTAGATCACAAAATGGCTTAGGCCCAAAATGGCTTCTCTTATGTCAAGAAAGCCATGTCGGGTTCCTTTTCTCCAGGGACCCCCTACCCTGTCTGCTCAGAGTTATGAGTTCAAGGGTGGCCTGCCGGCCCAGAAGCCTGGGTCATGGTGTGCTGTTTCCAGCTGACAGGGGCAACCGTATGCCCTCGGTGACTGCAGATCAATGAATTCATGGTTCACGGACCTTGTTATCCTCACTTTTTACTTGTTTCCTACTTCCAGTTGTTCCTCTTAGTTTGGCCCCTGCTCCCCACAGGCCCTGCGAACTCCTTCCCAAATCCTAAGGCTCAATGGCCAACAGAGGAGAGTTTTATTTTTTGAGTGGGCAGCTGGTCTAGCCTCCGCCTAAAACTGATTTTGAAATCTTCCCAGGGTTGTAATCTAAACACAAAGTGAGACAGAAGGTTTTATCTTAATCCATTTTCAGTAAGTGCATTATTAAATAGTCAGCTTTTCAGACACAAATCGGCAGAGCCCAGGCAAGCACAATGATAAGAAATTTTCGGATGTTAATTATGTTTCCTTTTCACTGAAACTCTCACAAGCAAATTCTGTGAGGTCAGATGGAATTTTCAGTAGACTTTGCCAGCCAATTTTTTCATGTTGAAAAGCATAATGTTTCTCAGCTTGCAGTAAAGCTCCAGTGAGATAATTACCTCTCACTGACAAGGTCAATGGACAGCTCAGGATCTGTTCATTTATTTCTAAGACAATTTCAGCTGCTAATACTGAGCTCCAAAGGAAATGATAACAAAGGGATATCGCTTGTAAATGAAAGTACAGGTTTCTTTCAGTGTGATGAAGTCTCCATGGCCACAACCCTCATCCTTACCCAAACCCTTCAACTCAACTTTTACCCTGGAGGCAAAGGACTGTTGGAAGAAACTGATTGTCACATTTCATTCCCTTGCACGTTGGAGGGAAAGGAAGGACACAGATAGGACTGCCATGGACTTGGCCTTACCTACTCCATGTTTTCAGACTGATGCCGAAAACTCGGCCTCTGTGCACTGGTGCTGAATCAAATCTCGGAGACAGAGTTTTGGGTGAAGTAGAAAAGAACAGCCTTACTGCTTTGCTAGGCAAAGCGGGATACAGTGGGCTCGTGCCCCTCAATACCTCTGTGTCCCAAACTGGGAGGATTTGGTGAGGAGTTTTATAGCAATGCTTCAAAGGCGGAGTTGCTAATAAGGATCCCGGTGTGTGCAGGGCCTGCGTTTTTTAAATCTGGCCTCGGGTGGTCTCCCGCTGAGCTTCTCGAGGAATAAAGAATGCTTCATCAAGTAGTTAACATCTTCCATTTGTTGGGGGTTTTAGTTCTGCAGAAGAGTGCAAAGATATTCTTATGTGCATCCCTTGAGGCAGAACCGGGACCCTGCCCCAAGGCTGCGCTATTGTTTCTTGACTACTCCTCCCTTGTCTCTGCATCCCCTCCCTTCCCTGATTAGCAACTGTTTGAATCTGCCCTTTGGGACTCAGGGAAGGTCACGGAGGCTGGAGGCTGTTCCCTACAAACAAGAAACGGGGGACACAGAAAGGCTTCCATGTCCAGGAGCCTCACAGGGTCCTGCTCAGTTTCAAGACCTACACCCAGAGAGCTGATTAGGCCCTGGGAGGAGCAGGCATGTTGAAGGCCAGCAGGCATCCACTGGCCCCACCCCCCCCCAGCACCGCCCCAATGTGATGTAACAGCAGCTGCCCTTGCAGAGTTTCTCTCAATCCAACCCGACTGACTGGGGAAAAACAAAAAGAGTGGTGATAATGTCATGAATATGTAGTTGCTACTCCTCAGCCCACAGAAGGCATGGAGGAAGATGCCAGAACAGGGGTCAGAATATGGGGCATGGAGTCCAGGTTTGCCATTTACTCTCTGTGTGATTTGGGGCAAAATACCTAAAATCTCTGAGTCTCAAACACTTCATCCTTTTTTTTTTTTGGCCGCTTTGTGTCTTTGTTGCTGCGCAAGGGCTTTGTCTAGTTGCGGCGAGTGGGGGCTACTCTTTGTTGCGGTGCACGGGCTTCTCATTGCGGTGGCTTCTCTTGTTGCGGAGCACGGGCTCTAGGCACGTGGGCTTCGGTAGTTGTGGCGCACGGGCTCAGTAGTTGTGGCTCGCGGGATCTAGAGCGCAGGCTCAGTAGTTGTGGTGCACGGGCTTCGTTGCTCTGCAGCATGTGGGATCTTCCTGGACCAGGGCATGAACCTGTGTCCCCTGCATTGGCAGGCAGATTCTTAACCACTGCGCCACCAGGGAAGTCCCCAAACGCTTCACCCTTAAAACGACTAAAGTGTGTACAGTTGTGAAGGATCCAAAGAGATAATGAAAATGAAAGTACTTTATACATTTTAAAAACACTCTGTGCATGTCAGATTTGTATAATTGTTGCTAAGGAAAACATCCTTTGCCAACAGTTCAAAGGCTGCCAACAGCCAAGTAATATCTTCTGGCTCGAAGGCCGATTCCAAAGGAAAGCTAGTTTCCTCCCTGAAACGGGTTGTAGAAATTTAAGTTGATCGAATTAGTCTTATAATATGGAGTCAAATACCCCCCGGGCAGCCCCTGTCTCATTAGGGTGCTCAGCTCAAGATTTCTTCTGGGTGTTTTAGTCTCAAATGCGTGATGTCAGTCAGGGTTAGGGGTTGGGGGGAGTTAAGTTAAAAAAAAAGTCTATAAATGCACCTGGAATATTTACTTAAAACACACGCACGCGCACACACACCCCATACACTGGGACGAATGGGCACCGCGTGGAGAAAGACATGAGCAAATAGATTTGTGTTGAAAGGCAGAGGCTCAGGAATTTGGTTAACTAGCTCTTCCTCATATCCATTTTATTTTTCTCTTGGGGAGTTTTCTATTTCTGTCAACCACTGTATTTTTGGTGGAGAGGCACCGTGGGTAGAGTGTATGTCATTCTCAAACTTAGGGGTCTAGGTGACCTATTGTTTATCAGAGGGAAGGCTTTTCATGAGCAAAGGAAGCAAAGCATGAGACAAAACAAACACACTATTTAAATGGCGGCTTCAGCCAAGTTGCAGCTGTGTCTCACAGCGCCCAAAGCTCCAGATGTTTGTTTAAGGAAACCGAGGCTTCAGCAGGAAACAAGGAGTGTCCTGGGAGCACTAAGACAGGATAAATCTTTGCGTCACTGTCGCTCCTCTACGGCCTGAGCAAGGAACCACTAAGTGGAGAGAAGGCATAACCAAGACGCCAAGCAGATTCCAGAGTGGAGACGGGCAGAGACAGAGCCAGGAACCTGGGTGTGAGAGCTAAACGTCCTGCCTTCCATGCTACCATATTTACAACTTAAGCTGATGGTAATCAAAGGGGGTTCAAGTGAACATAATTTAACCCATTTCTGGTTCCTGTGTGATATTTGTGGAAAGGGTAATTTATCTGAAAGGCTAAATCTATTCTGTCTTTGAAATCCTAGTTAAGGGTTAAAATATTAAGAAGACAGAAAGTACAATACCCCAAACTGCATAAAAAGTTAATTAAAAATTCTCACCAAGGAATTCCCTGGTGGTCCAGTGGTTAGGACTCTGCATTTTCACTGCTGAGGGCCCGGGTTCGATCCCTGGTCAGGGAACTAAAATCCCACAAGCCACGTGGTGTGTCCAAAAAAAAAAAATTCTCATCCAGGTTGTTAACTGTACAAAAGGAATGCTCAGTATTGAAAACACTGAAAAGTCATTTATTGACTCATTCAACAGATATTTCCTAAGCATCCATTAGGTGTCAAGTCCCAGATATTTTTAAAATGCTTATAAACAACTTGGGGAAAATAGATGATTACAATAGAGTTTGCTAGGTGTTTTGACACTGGTGGGGTGAGGTGGGGTGTCAGGAAGGAAGAAATTTTCTTCTGCCCTTCTAGGTTCTTCTGGTTGGCCTAAGAATTAACTGGCATGAGACAGATGAACAGGAGAAAATCAAGCAGAAGTTTAATAAGATGTATGCATGGCAGAGACCCAGGAGAACTGAGTAACTCACCAAAATGCTCCAAGCCCTCACCTTAAACACCACCTTCAGCTAAAGACAAGAGAGCAGGGATTTGGGACTTGAAAGGGGAGGAAGGCGATTGACATGGAGATGGAAAAGCAAATGTTTGGCAAACAAATGTTTGCTGGGCCAGACAGAGACAATGGGACACGGAGTGGACTCTGGTATCTAAGCCCTGCTGCGTTTCCCCACCACACCCAGGCCATGTTCTTTGCAGATACCTCTGGAGATAGCTCTATTCTGGGAACTGACCCTTTATCCAAATTCTTTAGTCAGCTAAGAGGGAGGGAAAAAGAGAGACTTCCTGAGTCTTCTGTCTCTTAAAAATAATCAGCCTAGGGACTTCCCTGGTGGCGCAGTGGTTAAGAATCCGCCTGCCAATACAGGGGACACGGGTTCGAGCCCTGGCCCGGGAAGATCCCACATGCGGTGGAGCAACTAAGCCCGTGCGCCACAACTACTGAGCCCACACGCCACAACTACTGAAGCCCGTGTGCCGCAACTACTGAAGCCCATGCGCCTAGAGCCCATGCTCCACAACAAGAGAAGCCACCACAATGAGAAGCCCACGCACTGCAACAAAGACCCAGTGCAGCCAAAAATAAATAAATAAATAAATAAATAATTAAAAAAATAATCAGCCTAAATTAATCCTTATGCCAAGAGACACATTTTGGGGTGGCAAATTCTGCTCCCCTATAAGGGAGAGATGAGGTGGACATGGAGGGGCTGCTGGGGGTTTCCCAGAGGAGAACAGATCAATCCTGGACTCAGGCAGCCCAGCCTGTGACCAGAAAGGGAGCTTGTGTCAGAAGGTAAATCCTCACACTGCTTCCTTCATCGAGAAAGAGAAAGAACTGAACTAAATAGTGTGCTCAGTGAGTCAGTCATTTAACATTCTTATCCCGTCACAAACCACTAACATTGTCCTAGACCAGCAGCTGGTGTGTGGCACTTTTTTTTTTATTGGGGTGCGTGGGCTCTGTAGTTTGTGGCACGCAGGCTCTAGGTGAGGCACGTGCGCTCAGTAGTTGTGGAATGCGGGCTCAGTTGCCCCGCGGCATGTGGGATCTTAGTTCCCTGATCAGGGATCGAACTCGTGTCCCCTACATTGGAAGGCAGATTCTTTACCACTGGACCAACAGGGAAGTCCCTGTGTGGCACATATTTTGAGCACTGTAGCAAAGGACAATTAGGAGTTATTCAGGGGAGAGGGAGGAGGGCATCCCACAGAGAGAAGTCTGGGCAGAGTCAGAAGGGCCTCCACAGTAGAACAACTGCACAGGATTCGGGGCATGTGAGGGTGAGAGGCCAGAAAGTCCAGCAGTTCAGGGGCCTAGCTTGTTTTAAATGAAGGGAGCAGAGACAGAGAGAAATCTCAGTCCTACCTTCAACACCGGCTCACACCAGACTCCTGTGAAGTCTTCCTGGAGAAAACATTCTGCAGAAACTCTGAGAAAAAGGAAGTGTCCACAGGAAAAAAATGCACAGCCTAAAAGTTGAGAATTATGTTTTATTTGGTGGACTTTCTGAGAACTTAGGCCTGGGAGACACCCTCCGGGATAGCTCGAGGGACAGCTCCAAAGAGGTCAGGGAGGGGCCAAGATACATAGGGGTTTTTGCAACAAAGACCGGGGAGTCAGAACGTCTGTTAATTACAGTTAATTAAAGAAAACCAGACCTCTCAAGTTAATGAATGTAGTGATTTTCTCTGTATGGGCAGATGCAAGAGTCTGGGCTCACTGAAATCATTTCTTTAATATGTACCTCAGCTGCCTAGGACGGGTATCCTGTTCTTTCCCATCCTGAGGGCCCTCCGGGTGCACCGTTGGGGCTGGCTGCAGTGGCTGAGGGCTTGATAGCAGCATCCTTTGTTTGCTGAAGATTTCTTCCTTAGCGTAGCCTTGGAGGCCAAAGGCCCCCTTCCTTCAAGGGAAATCTTGCATTTAAGAAGAGAAACAAGATCAAACCCAACAGGGACACCTATGGGCCAGGTTTTGGTCTTCAAAACATGCAGTTTCTATCTCCTTTGTCTGTTGAGTAATCAGAGTACTGAGGAAGTTTAGCTACTTTACAAAGAAAGAGAGGAGGAGAGAGGGGGAGAGCTGCCTTTGTCCACAGCCCTGGTCTCTGAGACTGGACATCCAGCAACCGAGTGTGCGGAAAGGAGGGGGTTCCTGGGGTGCGCTGCCACACACCTTCCTCACTGTGGCTGGAAGTGCCACCTTTATGAGTCCTTCCCTTTGAATTATGCATGTTCTCGCTAATAACTACTTTTTTTATTTTTAATAAATTTTTTTTTTTTTTTTTGGCTGCGTTGGGTCTTCGTTGCTGCGCGCGGGCTTTCTCTAGTTGCGGCGAGTGGGGTTTACTCTTCGTTGCGGTGCGCGGGCTTCTCATTGCAGTGGCTTCTCTTGTTGTGGAGCACGGGCTCTAGGTGCACGAGCTTCAGTAGTTGTGGCATGAGGGCTCAGTAGTTGTGGCTCGCGGGCTCTAGAGCGCAGGCTCAGTAGTTGTGGCTCGCGGGCTCTAGAGTACAGGCTCAATAGTTGTGGCGCACGGGCTTAGTTGCTCCGCGGCAGGTGGGATCTTCCCGGACCAGGGCTCGAACCCGTGTCCCCTGCCTTGGCAGGAGGATTCTTATCCACTGTGACACCAGGGAAATCCCCTAAAAATTACTTTTTAAAATCCAGAATCTCCCTGGAAAATGACAAAGCTAAGCTTGATTTCATTTTAAATGAAAAGACTGAGTTAAGACTCATTTATTAACTGCTTTCCTCCAGGAATGAAGAGGTTTGCTGGGTGGTTTCAGAGGCTGTCTGGGACAGAGGTGGAAAGTTAGTAAGTAAAACACACACACAGCAAACTTCACATACTCTGCTCTGTGCGCAGAGCCAATGTTGAGAGTCTCCCTGTGACACACCCCTATGACGACTTTGATATTTGTTTCCCCCCGCCCTCTGAAGCACCTGTGCCTTCTTGGGGTTCATGGAAGTGTTCTTCTCCAGATGCTACAAATACGACTCAGGTAGGCCTTTTCCAAGAATATTTAGCTCTCAGCTGGTTTCACAGGAAATCTTTCTATTGTTCAGACTTCTAAGAAATAGGACACCAAGTGACTTCCCTTTTTACTCCCGTGTCTCTGGGGAACCTGCGCTCAGGAGGGAGAGGCAGGGCTCTGTGATATTCTGGGGGCACGAGGACAGGTGAATGGGCTTGTCTCCTTCGGGGAGGCCGTTGGCTTCCCACCAGGCCTGACATGCAAGAGAGAGAATACAGGCATTTAAAAAAGAGATGTTATCTATTATGAAATGGACCGTGCTTCAAAGACAGCCCTGCTTTCCAGCCTGGAGGGCACGTGGAAAATGCAGATCCAGAAACGCTGGGATTCCAGGAAGGAATGATACCTTCTTATTTCTTGTTGGGTGAAGGAGGACTCCAGGGAGATTGGGTGTTTGCCCATTAAGCTCTCCCAGGGCATTAGAGACCAGCCAGGATGGCAAACCAAGGAGCTGAGCTTTGCCCTCCAGGTGGGGGAGATGAATGGCAGTGTTTTGTTGAAGGCAAAGAAGAGGCAAGTGTGGCATTAGTAACTGTCCCCGAGTTACCTGCTGAGCCATCCAATCATAGGAAGTCAGAGTTTCCAGGCCCTTTCCTCTCCAGTGGGTCAGGCACAACCCTGACAAATTAGTTCCTGCTGAGTGGAACTTGGCTTTACTGACTAGATCTTTTTCCAGAAATGTCTATGCACATGAAGTATTTTGCAACTAAAAGTTTTCAATAATTTATCCTAAGTGCCAGGCACTGTGATAAATTACTCCCCAAACATTATTATTGTTATTATCACACTCATGTTACAAGTTAGTGTTGGGGCCCCAGGTAGAACACCCTAAAATGTGCCTCATGGCATATTGATTATTTTGAATTAAAGTGACTTAAGAAATGGCCAGTGCAAGAGGGACACTCTGACCCTCCTTTCTGTCTCCCTGAAAGCAGGAAATAAATGTCTCAGGTGAAAGGTGTACTCCCTGCATCTGGAGATAGAAGGACACCCTTATCACCAGAGATGGCCGAGAAGCCTCTATAAACAAAACTTGTGACTTCTTCAATTGACCCCAAGCCCAAACTCTGTTTAGATTCTTCACTCATTGGGCACCCAAAACCTAAGTTTTTTTGTCCCATCAATTCCTCACAAATTTATTGTTTCTTTGTCTAAAAAGTATAAAAGCTGCCCTCTTTGGCCACTTCTTAGGTCCCATTTCTCTGAGACCTCCATGTGCCTGAATTAAAATTCCTTTCTTTTTCTCCTGTTAATCTGTCTTGTGTCAATTTTATTATTAGTCCAGCCACAAGAACTCAAGAGGGGTAGAGGGGGAAATGTCCCCTTCCCCGACATTAGGAAATCAAAGCTTTGGAAATTTTAAAGTTGCCCAAGATAACTGAGTGCGTGGTACAACTGGAATTCAGACTCCAGGCTTTTGTTCCAGAAACCACCTGTTTAACCTCTCTGCTCTGCCCCTCAACAAGCAGAACTTCAGACATCCTTTGTCTGCCTTTGGGGCCAGCCCTCCACTGCCAGGGGGATCAGGAGAGCCTTTGTGGATCGTTTCCCTTCCTACACCAAACGAGGCGCTCTGCTCTCAAATAGTTCTCACACCTCAGATCCTCTTGTGGATGGTCAAGGAAAGGTACCAATTCTGGAATCCCATCAGACACCCAGCACCTCGGAATTTCCTGGACTTAGGGCTTCAGTATCTTTAACTGGTAATCGCTCCACTTTTAGTTCATGGTAAAATCTGTAAACACATGAGGAATTATAAAATTCAATGTATGTTGTTGATCCCACAGCTATGTTCTTCTCCAGCCTTCCCCAAACCAAAGAACATTCTTTTAAAAATTTAGAAGTAATGGCTTTTTCTCTCTCTCTTTTTTAAAAAAGGCCTAATATCTTCCTTCTAACTGATACAAATTATTGTTACAACAACCTGGTAGAATGGAAAGAGCTCCAGATTAGGAGACAAGAGGCCTGAGTTTTGTCCCCTGCTCGGCACCAACACACCTTTGGACTCACGGCCAGTTGCTTAGATGCTCATGAGGCCCCGTTTTGTCACTTGTATAATCTGAGGGATGGATTAGGTGAATTTGCAACATCTTTTCAGCTGGACCATTCTACCATCATAAACATCAGTTATCAAATGGCATTTTAAGGGTCTGATAAGCATACGTCTATCAGGCGATAAATGTCCTGTTGGCTTGATGGTAGCCATATTCCCTCTGAGGATCCGGTGTATGCTAACTAGGAGGGTTTTTTCCTCTCCCAGAACACCTCAGGTTGCTTCTCAAAGCTGACAAGAAGAAAAAGCACACACAATGAGTAGCTCATGCATACCAGGCACTGTATTAGGCTCATGACATGCAGTATGTCCTCACATCAAAGGTGAGGGCTAGAGACGATCAGCTCTACTATATTCACTTGTTTAAGAAATATTTCCCGTTGGGAATGTAAATTGATACATTTACATTTTTTCCTTAAAAAACTAAAAATAGAACTACCATATGACCTAGCAATCCCACTACTGGGCATATACCCTGAGAAAACCATAATTCAAAAAGAGTCATGTACCACAATGTTCACTGCAGCTCTATTTACAATAGCCAGGACATGGAAACAACCTAAGTGTCCATTGACAGATGAATGGATAAAGAAGAAGTGGCACATATATACAATGGAATATTACTCAGCCATAAAAAGAAATGAAATTGAGTTATTTGTAGTGAGGTGGATGGACGTAGAGTCTGTCATACAGAGTGAAGTATGTCGGAAAGAGAAAAACAAATACCCTATGCTAACACATATATATGGAATCTAAAGAAAAAAAAAAAGGTTCTGAAGAACCTAGGGGCAGGACAGGAATAAAGACACAGACGTAGAGAATGGACTTGAGGACATGGGGAGGGGGAAGGGTAAGCTGGGACGAAGTGAGAGTGTCATGTACATATATACACTACCAAATGTAAAATAGCTAGCTAGTGGGAAGCAGCCGCATAACACAGGGAGATCAGCTCGGTGCTTTGTGACCTAGAGTGGTGAGATAGGCAGGGTGGGAGGGAGAGGCAAGAGGGAGGAGATATGGGGATATATGTATACGTATAGCTGATTCACTTTGTTATAAAACAGAAACTAACACACCATTGTAAAGCAATTATACTCTAATAAAGGTGTTAAAAAAAAAAGAAAAAAAAAATAAAGCGAAAAAAAAAAGAAATATTTCCTGAGAGCATCCAACATGCTGATGTTGTTTTAGGTTCTAGAGACACAACGGGAAATGAGAGGAACCAAACTATGACATTATATACACATCAATTTATTCCACAAATACTTATCAAATACCTACCATATGTCAAAAACTCTGCTAGTCACCGGAGACACCAGAGTGAGCAAAACTCTGACCTCATCACGTTGACAGCCCAGCAGACTAAAACAATGAAAGGACAACAATGATAGTGTAAGAGTGCTCTGGAAACACCAAAGAGATAGATAATAGAGAGAAATGTACCTCTACCATCATCTGGTTAAAACATGAGTTAATCAATATGCTTTGAAGTTACAAATATGAAACGATCTCTTTGCTTGTTTAGTCAAGTACAGGATTCCGCCACTTATCTGGCTACTTTTAGAACATAAACTTAGGTAAATAGTAATATCTATAGCATCTCCACCTGTATATCTTCATTTTTCTCCCTCTTCTGTTATAAATGAAATCATTTTTGTTCTCAATACTATTCATCTCCTTTTGTGAGAGAGCCCTGATACACTCATTGTTCAAGCCCCATTCTTCAAGATATTGGATTCCAAACAGCCTTGGGTCCTCATCAACACAGCTTACCATGAATTCTCCATAGGCAGCAAGGTCATGAACAGAGCAACATTCTTCTTGATTCAGCTCAGTTTGAAACTATTGGAAAGTCATCCCACTTTACACTCTCTTCAGGGACCCTCAGTCCCTGGCTACAATGATGGACCAGATCTGGGAAGTGAGTGAAAGCTTTGCAGAAAAGTGAATCCTTAAGCTGGCTCTTAAGGGATGTGTAGGAGTTTATCAGGCAGACAAGGTGTACTTTGGCAGCAGGAGAGGGAGGAGACTGAGGCCGGGGTTGGAGGGAAAGTAGGAAAGACAGTCCAGGCAGAGCTAAGAGGCTGCATGATGGCCAGAGCCAGGTAACCACACAGCAGGTTGAGGGAGACACATGTCCCTGAGTTCTGGGAGTGAGAGAGACGTGGAGACATGCTCAAAGCATCAGCTGCTGCTGGTACCGAAGGAGCCCCTGCTGCTAAGGGAACTTTTACCAAATTCTGGACCTGAGGGGAGTCACTGAGATTTTAAACCAAAGGGCTACAGGATAACATTATGTTTTAGGAAGGTTCATTGTATTACTATAGCAGTATTAACATTTCGTTGCACGTGTATATGGCAGTTCATTGTTCTAGCAGTCCAGACCTGCTCTGTCTTCCCGTTGATTAATTTCCCTTTGGCAGTAACTTCTCCAACTCCCAACCCCGCTAAGCTGCAGTGGTCTGTGTTTTCCTCTCAAGTGGTAAACACCTTTAAGGGAAGCCAGAACAAAAGAGCAAATTTCACTATTGAAAATAACTCTGAGGCTTAATGTTTTTGTAAGGCAAAGAGCCACCCACTTGATTTTTATCCATCTTATGAATTTTGATTTTTTGGGGGATGTGAATTAAAAAACAGTGAAGGCATGTTTTCTGGTTTCAAAAGGAAATTATACATGTAAAATCAGTGCTTCTGCCCTAAACCACTGAGCCGACTTACTGTATTGCATGCTTTTAGTGAATAGACCTGATCTTTATCTTAAGTGGTATAACTTGAAGGATCTCTTTCGGATAAAGGTATTAGTCCAGACTGATAAATGAAATTGTTCAGTCTGTCTCACTCTTGTGGGTTTAGTTTCTAAGATACTGAAACTTAGGCTGGGTCATGCCTATTTACTACATTTGTTTTTCTTTCAAAAGCCCAGTGATTCCCAAATAAGTGGATCTTGGCAACTAATAATACGTGCCTTACTTATCCAGATTTCAGGCAATTTTAAATGATCTGATAAAAGTTTTTGCAGACATCTGGGGAGATTGTGCTCAGCATTGACAAACAAGGGCCATTCTCATTTCAGAAGGAGCCCTCATGAGCCCGTGCCTCGTAGATGCTCATTGGTGCTCGCTGAGTGAGCACAGATTGCCAGGAATCAGTATTTGGGTTCTGAGAGTCTTTTGCTAATGGTGAAAGAACGTACTATAATTAGGTAATTAAAGAAAGGAAATACTGCAAAACAAGTCAAGGAAATACCATACTGCCTCAGTTCTCAGCTAAAATTTGTCTTGATACACTATCGAGCATGAGAAAACTCCTATCCCAAAGTATTCCTAGGCAATGAAATTCCATAGATAACCCTGGTATACAAAGCACACTCTAAACATTTGGAATTTACCAACAGATTAACAAGAGCACCGACTGCCCTTCCCCTTTCCCTCCCTCTGTGCTTTCTTGGTCAATTCCATCCTTCTTTCAAGTTCTTCCTCTGCATTCCTTTGAGGAGAGTGTTTCTCACTTGGCTTTCTTCTACTTCATCTTTTTCATCTTCTCTAACAGTGGCATCATTTGTGACAGCACCATGGTGGGTGTTATGGAATTCTAAGTGCCTCATTAAATAGTGCTTCTGGTATAAGAAAATCAAGTTTGAGACAAAGCCAGGCTTTTTCGTATTTTATTTTGATAAATATTCTGTATTAAGCAAGCACTTGAGAAGCCAACATGATGCCAACTTTTATACTCAACTCCTAGGGTGACTGAGGTAGTACCTTTAATATCACAGTGATAAAAATAAATTAAATTAAAATTATTGGAATAAATATAATACCCCAATAACTGAGTTTTTTCTAATACAAGAGGACTTTTTTTTAAAAAAGAGGGAAAGTTATGTCACAAACCCATCTTTTACATGTAGCTGTTCAGTTTTCCTTGCACCATTTATTGAAGAGACTGTCTTTTCTCCATTATATATTCTTTCCTCCTTTGTCATACATTAATTGACCATAAGTGTGTGGGCTTATTTCTGGGCTTTCTACTCTGTTCTGTTGATCTATGTTTTTGTGCCAGTAACATGCTGTTTTGATTACTGTAGCTTTGTAGCATAGTCTGAAATCAGGGAGTGTAATACATCCAGCTCTGTTCCTTTTTCTCAAGATTGCTTTGGCAATTCAGGGTCTTTTGTGGGTCCATATAAATTTTAGGATTACCTGTTCTAGTTCTCTGAAAAATGTCATAGATATTTTTATAGGGATTGCATTAAATCTGTAGATTACTTTGGGCAGTATGAACATTTAAACAATATTAATTCTTCTAATCCATGAATATGGGATATCATTCCATTTCTTTGTATCATCTTCAATTTCCTTCATCAATGTTTTATAGTTTTCAGAATATAGGTCTTTCACTTCCTTGGTAAGTTTATTCATAGGGTTTTGTTTTGTTTTTGGTGTGATTTTAAACAGGATTGTTTTCTAGGTTTTGGATAGTTCATTATTAGTGTATAGAAAAGCAACAGATTTCTGTATATTAATCTTGTATCCTGAAACTTTGTTGAATTCATTTATTAGTTGTAATAGTTTTTTGGTGGGGACTTTAGGGTTTTATATATACATTGTCATGCCATCTGCAAATAGTGATGGTTTTACTTCTCTTCCAATTTGGATGCCTTTTATTTCTTTTTCTTGCCTGATTTCTGTGGCTAGGACTTCCAAAACTATGTTGGATAAAAGTGGTGAGAGTGGGCATGCTTGTCTTGTTTGTGATTTTAGAGGAAAGGCTTTCAGCTTTTCACCATTGAGTATGATGTCAGCAGTGGGTTTATCATAAATGGGCTTTATTATGTTGAGATATACCAACATATACCCTCTCTACCAACTTTGATGAGAGTTTTTACCATGAATGGATATTGAATTTTGTCAAATACATTTTTCTGCATCTACTGAGACGATCATGTGACTTTTATTCTTTCTTTTGTTAATGTGGTGTATCACATTGAGTGATTTGTGAATACTGAACTATCCTTGCATCCCTGGAATAAATCCCAGTTGATCATGGTGTATGATACTTTTTATATTTTGTTGAACTCAGTTTGCTAATATTTTGTTGAGAATTTTTGCATCTATATTCATCAGAGATATTGGCTTTTAATTTTCCTTTTCTGTATTGTCCTTGTCTTGTTTTGATATCAGGTGGCCTCACAGAATGAATTTGAGAGTGTTCCCAGCTCTTCAATTTTGGGGAATAGTTTGAGAAGGATAGCTATTAGCTTTTCTTCATATGTTTGGTAGAATTCTCCTATGAAACCATCAGGTTCTGGACTTTTGCTTGCTGGGATTTTTTTTTTTTATTACAAATTCAATTTCACTACTCGTGATAGGTCCATTCAGATTGTCTATTTCTTCCTGACTCAGTCTTGGAAGGTTGTAATGTTTCTAGAAATTTGTCCATTTCTTCTAGGTTGTCCAATTTGTTGGCATATAACTGTTTGTAGTAGTCTCCTATGACTTTTTGCTTTTATGTGATATCAGTTGTTATTTCTCTTATTTCTTATTTTGTTTATTTGGGTCCTCTCTCTTTTTTTCTTGATGAGCCTGGCTAGATGTTTATCAGTCTTGTTTGCCTTTTCAAAAAAGTCAGCTCTTGGTTTCACTGGTCTTTTCTATTATATTTTTTGGTCTCTATTTTATTTATTTCCTCTCTGATATTTATTATTTCCTTCCTTCTGTTGAGGTTGGGCTTTATTTATTTATTTATTTTTTCAAATTCCTTTGTTAGAAAGGAATTACGTTGTTTTTTGAAATTTTTCTTGTTTCTTGAGGTAGGTCTCTATTGCTATAAAGTTCTCTTTTAGAACTGCTTTTGCTGCATCTTATAGATTTTGGAAAGTTGTGTTTCCATTTTCATCTGTCTTGAGCTATTTTCTGATTTCCTCTTTGATTTCTTCATTGACCCATTGTTTTTTCAGCAGCATATTGTTTAGTGTCCATGTGTTTGTTTCCTATTTTTCTTTCTATAATTGATTTCTAGTTTCATACCATTGTGGTTGAGAAAAAATGCTTGATATATTTTCTATCCTCTTAAATTTGTCAAGAGTTATTTTGTGGCCCAGCAGGTGATCTACCCTGGAGAATGTTCCATGTGCACTTGAAAAAATGTGTATTCTGCTGTTGCTTTTGGATGGAATGTCTCTCTCTCTATATATATATACACACACACATTTGGTCTAATGTGTTACTTAAGACCAAATTTTCCTTCTGGATTTTCTGTCTGGATGATCTGTCCATTGTAAATGGAATTTTCTAAGTACCTAGAGGTACCCAGTAATATAGAAATTTGTTTTAGTAGCAACAGTTTTGTGGATTATTGCTCTTATTAGCCTCTGCTAACTCTTTAAATTGCCTATGTTAAAGACCATAGGCAATACAGACAAGAGTATAGAGACAGGGGTTATACTAATCAAGGACTCTGCACACTTGAAGTCTTTCAGGAGTTCTTACATCTTCTTTGAGGAAAAGAAGTCTTTTCCCATTTAAAAATATTATGTTCTCTCTCTCTCTTCCTTTCTGTATTTAAATTGGAATAAATCTTCATTCTGAAACTATTTTGTGAATTTTATCCCATCACTTGAGCTAATTGGAGCCTAGGGAATGATAAATCCCAACTTGGCATTTCTTTGTGTGAGGGCTCTTCTTGTATCTCTCAACCTTGCATATGATTATCTTCCCCAGCCTCCTCAATAGGCTCTTCATTGCCAGCAAAGACACAACCAGATTCTCTAACATTATGGGTAATAGCCTGATAAACACCCAGAGATGGTTCTTCCACAAATGACAGCACCTAATGAGGCTCTGGCAAGAGATTATTTTTGGTGATGCTGTTTTTAGGAAATGCTAGGAAAATGCCTCCTGTGGTAACTTATTAGCATGAAGAAAATCAACAGAAAGCTTTCATACGTCATGGCAATTTTCAGATGACTAATTAGATTTTGAAATTTAAAGAAAAATAACCACTTCTGTTCATGCCTTTAACTACATGCTTAAAGCAATTTCAAAACGCCTTCAACTAAAGATCTAATTGTAGTTGTGCACAATTAGTCATCACTAGAGAACTTTTCCATTATTATTCTTTTCTCCAGGTAATTGATTTGAACTACTTGAGTTCATATGCTTGAATAGTGTCGTGAATGGATAGAAGCTTGGGAAAATTTTTGGCCCAAGAGTCAAGGAGCAGGAAAGACTGGGAAATATACTGTTTGAGCAATTCAGTAAACAAAACAGTTGAGAAAGAATTCTGTGTTGGATATTATCTGTTGCAGCCAGCAGCATTCCCACTCCTTCCTATAATCTCTCCTGTCTTATAGCAGCTGGATGCCTGGGAATTGTATTCTCTAGGCTTCTTGATAGGAAGGTTTTAAATATGATTTTACCAATGAGATTGACTCACGCTAGATTTAGGAATTAGCAGGGAGTTAGAACCCATTCCACTTAGTCCATCAGAAGCTGTGGAAATACGGGTTCTGCATAGATCAGTGTCTTTGAGATACCTGATCAACTCTGTCTCCTGGACATGGGCAGAGGCTTTCTGCAGATTTCTGACCAAAAGGTGACAGAAGCTATGCCCTGGCTGTAACCAAGCCTGCAATGGTGGACCTGAAAGATTGTGTAGATGCCCAACTTTTACTTCTCCTGTCCTTCCAACAGTTTTGTAAGCACCTAATTCCCTATATTAAATCCCTTTCTACTTGAAACACAGTCGTTTATGTTCCTCCCTCATCCTGACAGAGATCTTATTTAAATTATTTTCAAGGGTCAAATGTTAGCACCTCTTTTTAAGATTATTTATCATACATTATTGGGACCTCCCTGGTGGTGCAGTGGTTAAGAATCTGCCTGCCAATGCAGGGGACACAGGTTCAAGCCCTGATCTGGGAAGATCCCACATGCTGTGGAGCAATTAAGGCCGTGTGCCAAAACTATTGAGCCTGTGCTCTAGAGCCTGCGTGCCACAACTACTGAGCCCACATGCCACAACTACTGAAGCCCACATGCCTAGAGTCCGTGCTCCACAACAAGAGAAGCCACCGCAATGAGAAGCCCATGCACCACAATGAAGAGTAGCCCCCGCTCGCCACAACTAGAGAAAGCCCACGCGCTGCAATGAAGACCCAGTGCAGCCAATAATAAATAAATAAATATATTTAAAAAATTTTTTTAAAAAGAATATTTGTCATACATTATTAAAAGACAATCTAAATTGTTTGGAAATAATTTCATGCTGTTTGCTCTTATAAACCAGACGTTTTACTTACAAAAATTAAGCCCTTTTCTATCATTTTACTTTAACTAGGTGGTTCATTACAGAATTAAATTCTCCGAGAATTCCTTCCTGACTGGTTGGATCCCTACTTACTTGCTAAGGATAATTAAGTTTAAAGCAGTGATTCCCAAAAGGGAAAGGGAGATTTTGCCACTCCCTGCCCCGCCCCACCAGGAGATATCTGGAGACATTTTTGGTTGTCAAATTGTGGGAGCGTGTGCTATTGGCGTTTAATGGTACTGCTAAACATCCTACAATGCACAGGACGACCCCCAGCAAAGACTTATCAGACCCAGAATGTCAACTGTACTGAAGCTGAAAAATCCTAGTTTAAACAAAGGATAACTTCCTGCAATTATACGTCTATTGATTCTAAGCTAGGACTCTTCCATTGATTTTTTACTATACCCTCCAAATGATTCATTTCCTTCTTGCTTTGCGTCTGATAAAACTCAGCACTTTGGCTCCCTCTGATTCCCACAAAGTCTGTTCCTTATCCATTTAGCCTTTCCTCTTGTGGAGACCTAGTTCCCACCAGGTATTCCATGGCCCATGACTGCATGTTTCCTTGAGACGTGCTAATTGGGCGTGGGCAGCTGTCGTGGTAATCCACATGGACAAGACAGAAGGAGATCTTCATTCATTTCTGTGTACAGGATCATGGAATTACAGGAGGGAATCTTAGAGAATGTCTAAACATACATTCCCCCTAGGTATGAGGAAACTGAAGCCCAGAGAGGGAAATGTACTCCCCCAGAGCTATCTATTTCAAGATTGCTAAAATTCTATCTGATAGCATTCACAGGACTTATAAAAGCTCTCATCTTATTCCAAGATAGAATGTTCCTCAATAGAAGACTTAACCAAAGATGGAAAAAATATTCTACTCAATGCCAAGTCCACTTGGGACCTCCCAAGATCATTTATGCTCCCAACACATCTTAACTCAGAATTAATCCAGCTTTGAGAGGGAGGTTTTCCATACTCTTTGGGTTAAATACACCTCTCACCTCAGGACAGAATGACAGAGAACGTGTGTTAGCTCTGAGAGCTCACCATGCCCAATTCAGACCTTGCTGTTCCTTCTCCAAGGAAATCTGTAAGAACTCATTAGTTAACATTGCTCCTGCTTGAGTTTCAGTCTTGTTGACTATGTACATATATATATATATATATTTAATGGAAACAACTTAAACACCTAAGAGTGGGAAAGAGATAAAAATAAGTTTTAATATATCAATATGATGATCAGATTCGCTGGCATGAAAAAAATTATTGCAGAAGAATATTTATTGGCATGGAAAAATATCCATAATATATTCAATGTAAAAGGAAAACAGGTGTTCAAAAGACATGTAGTATGATCCCAATTTTGATCTAAAACAGTATGTATACTATGGGAAAAAAATATAGGAAGAAGATGAACCAAAAACACCAACAAGTAGTTATCTCTGAGTATTGTGATTACAGGTGAGGTTTTTCCTCCTCTGCACTTTTCAGAACTTTTCAAATTTCCTGAAAGGAAACTTTTGTAATTTTAAAGGAACCTTTTATTGGCCATGTTAGCACAGAAGAGGCCAAAAGAATAAGGACTGAAAAGGGATACAGACCTTTGCAATCCAGAGGTCATTGATTTCCTTCAAGGCTACAGTTTCTGTGGAGAGGGGAGAAGCCAGATTTGTAAGGGATCTAAAAGCCAGCAATTAAGAAGTGGGAGAGTGACCACAGACCACAGATACCTAAGAGAGAAGTTGAAATGGGGAAAAGGAAGATGACTGCCAGAGATGGCGTTGGGGTCCAATAAGATGACAAATTTTATTTTATTTTATTTTATGTTATTTTATCTTTCTAAGAGGCAACAAGATTCACTCAAACATTTTTCTTTTCTTTTTCTTTCTTTTTTTTGTTTTTTAAGATAGAGAAGGATCCTGTATTAGTCAAGATTCTTCAGAGAAACAGAGCCAGTAGAATATATATGTATATATTCTATCTATCTATCTATCATCTATCTATTGAGAGAAACACCCAGGATAATGTTTGACCAAATATCTGGGCACTTCGTGACCCAATCAGGCTGATGCATATAACATTAACCATTGCAGACTCAATAGATAGAAAGAAACTGAATGTGAAAAGGAAGGACCTGACTGATGGAGCAAAGTCCTGAGAGGGAAGGGGAATCACAGGGTGAGAAGTGAGGGTGAGACTGTCCAGAGGAGGTCTTCACAGAGATAAACAGAGCACAGAGAGGCAAGCTAGGGCACCTTCAAGGAAAATAAGGAGTTTTCAAGCTTCAGAATGAAAAATGTCCTTATTATTATTTTTTAAAATAAATTTATTTATTTATTTTTGGCCGCGTTGGGTCTTCGTTGCTGGGCGTGGGCTTTCTCTAGTTGCGGCGAGTGGGGCTACTTTTCGTTGCGGCGCCCGGGCTTCTCATTGCGGTGGCTTCTCTTGTGGAGCACAGGCTCTAGGCACGCGGGCTTCAGTAGTTGTGGTGCGCAGGCTCAGTAGTTGTGGTGCACAGGCTTAGTTGCTCTGCGGCATGTGGGATCTTCCCGGACCAGGGCTTGAACCCGTGTCCCCTGCATTGGCAGGCGGATTCTTAACCACTGCACCACCAGGGCAGTCCCAAAAAGTGTCCTTATTTTTAGGGATGTGAACTCACTAAATTCATTTCTATTAAGTATGAAAGAAATGATTTTTTTAATGATTCATTTGCAAATCGGCTATCACAACCACAAATTAACTGTTACATTTCTTAACTGTATTCAGTCTCTGAAAATGCTAAAGAAGAAGAAATGAATTATCCGTTTCCTCGAGGCTGTCTTAGATTGTCATTTTCATTCAATTTTATTTTAATTCAATGTATTTATTTAATTAGATATCATTTAAAAGAGAAGCCTGAGTGTCCTGTTGAAATTCATCCCTAGAGCAGACCCAGAGTTCACAAATTATGACTCCAGCTTCATGACTATTGCTACCACGGGGAAAGTTAATACGTACAAAGAATCTGCAAAGATGAGAAAATCCTTTATTTGGGCAGAGCAACGCTGAAGCATTCCTATGCAAGAGAGAAAGTTCATCAGCAAGACGATCTTATAGAATCCTATCAAATTGTCCACATAGAATATAGCTGAGTATTTTGTGCCAAACCTGCAGAATCTCTTTAGCAATTCATCTTACCATCTACTAGCCTATAAATATCTAGAATCACTTTAAGACTCCTGCTGCAGCTAATGGGATATCCTGAGCATCTATTTTTCTGAAGAGAATACTTTTGTCACATTTGAACACTTGACCCAAGTTATAAACATAAGCATACCTCACTCCTGCATGGGTATGTTGACTGTTTACTCTGTCCAGTTTGTCCTGTGCTCATCCCACTTCATCAGATATAGCCTTGCAAATGTGCTTGCAGTTGCCAGAGTAAAACACACTCAAGCTGGCTTAAGTGAAAAGGGAATATATTGGATCACACAACTGAAAATTCTTGCTGTAGGGCTAACTTCGGACGTGGTTAGATTCAGACCTCCAACGACATAGTCAGGACTGTGTTATGTTTATACCTTGGCTCTGCTTACACTAAGTGCAGAATTCTGTTTTCAGTGTCTAATGATGGTGGGACACCTAGTACTCAAGACATTTGATTCAATCCTGCCGATGCTCGAGATACACATTTGGAGATTTGACCTAGTTTACAGCTCTGAAGCTCCTTGCTTGTCTCCCTCTTTGGAACAGATATATTAAAAAAGATCACTTTATAAAGATCATCCTTGTATAGCACAGGGAGCTATAGTCAATGTCCTGTGACAAACCATAATGGAAAAGAATATGAAAAATATATATAATATATATAGAATAATATATATGTATAACTGAGTCACTTTGCTCTACAGAAGAAATTAACATAACATTGTAAATCAACTGCACTTCAACAAAATTTAAAAAAATGAAGATCATCTTCTTGTTCCTCTGTAACTGTTGCTGGAAAATCATTTTCCTTCCCTCTCCTCATCTTTCTAATACTTTCTCAAATCACATCCATTATTTTTCCTTTTTCTCCTAAGGGTATAAATTTGGCTGCAATTCTTCAAATAACCAAGCTAGGTTGGTGGTCCTTGTCTTGAGAAATAATATGTATATAGTACCATCTAGTGTCCAGAAAGCAGAAAATTCAAAGCAAGCAAGACAAACAGGATGCTTCAATTTTTGAAACAGCTGAGTTTGGGCAATATACAGATTGGAGGAAAAATTATGACCAACTCCATTGATTTGACTCATGTTTACACCTCTAGAAATAACAACCTGTTCCAGAGAAAAAGACCTGGTTTATTGAAAAATTCAATACTTATTAAACCAGAAAATGTAGAAAATTTTCTAGTTTTAGAGCTGTCCCACAACCAAGTCACATGATCAAACTTACTTTAAAAAAAAATGTATTCTTGTAGGGGGATCTGTTTTTCTTTTTTCTTTTCTTTTCTTTTATTTATTTTTGGCTGCATTGGGTCTTCGTTGCTGTGCGCGGGCTTTCTCTAGTTGCAGTGAGCAGGGGCTACTCTTCTTTGCGGTGCCCGGGCTTCTCATTGCGGTGGCTTCTCTTGTTGCAGAGCACAGGCTCCAGGTGTGCGGGCTTCCGTAGTTGTGGCATGCGGGCTCAGTAGTTGTGGCTCACGGGCTTAGTTGCTCCGCGGCATGTGGGATCCTCCTGGACCAGGGCTCGAACCCACATCCCTTGCATTGGCAGGTGGATTCTTAACCACTGCGCCACCAGGGAAGCCCTCTTTTTCAAATAACATGTTTTCCTACAGACTTATGTAATAACATTGGGTATGTATTTCCTGTGGAAAACATTCCTTAATAGACTAAGTTAAAACTTCCTGGAGAGACAGTGCTCCAGAAGGAGAAAACTACCTCCTAGGTACATGTCCTCGTCAGCGGTCTGTTTCTGGCTATCTCTACAGATGTGCTCTGGGGCTTTCTCCTGCTACTAAACAAACAGTGCCAGGATGCATTGACACCAGGAGGGAAATGACATCGCAGACACAGGTCCACATGCCACTGGTAAGGGAGTGGCAAGAGGCTAGATGGCCATTGAGGTTAGAAAATTAACCAGTATGTCTAAGATCAGATAATGGCAAAATATAATATTAGTTCCCTGTCCTCTGGTTTTAGGCATGCAGAACCATATCTGGTTTGTGCCTTTATGCTGTATCTTCCTTCACACTGTAGCAAAGCACAGAAAGGAGGAAGAGTAATGAGTAGGGGCGTGCTCTAGGTCATGGTCATGCTCATTCCTTTGACCCCTTTGGCCCCCTTGGGATTTCCTAGGGAGGCGGAACTCAATAGGGCTGCTCCTTTGAATAAAATTGATGAGCATCCACTTCCACTTAGGAGGGAAATAAGTGCTGATAGCTCTAGGGAATGGAGTAATTCTGAGACAATATTAGCCTAAAAAGTTTAGCTTTATGTTCTTAAAAAAGTTTTTAGTATTTAGTTCTTTAAAAGTTGTTATTGGGCTTCCCTGGTGGTGCAGTGGTTAAGAATCCGCTTGCCAATGCAGGGGACACAGGTTCGAGCCCTGGTCCGGGGAAGATCCCACATGCCATGGAGCAACTAAGCCCATGCGCCACAACTACTGAGCCCACGAGCCACAACTACTGAAGCCCGCTCGCCTAGAGTCCGTGCTCCGCAACGAGAAGCCACCACAATGAGAAGCCCGCACACCACAAAGAAGAGTAGCCTCCGCTCGCTGCAACTAGAGAAAGCCCGCGCGCAGCAACGAAGACCCAACATAGCCAAAAATAAATAAATTAAATAAATTAATTAAAAAAAATTCTTATGGATTAAGGGAAGATATTTGGGGAGTTGATGTGATCTTCCACTGCCTTGCACTCTTCTGGGTGTTTCTTACCTAGGTGAGCCATCCGTCCTCTTTCCATCACCTTCTGCATTTCTCACTCTTTCCCAGAGAGCCTTCTTCAGGTTTCTTCTCCTTGCATTCCTCATCTGACCCATCCAGCATCTTTAACTATCACCAAAATCCGAATGACCACAGAATCTCTGTCCAACTCCAACCTCTGCCTCAAATTTCACCTCCACCCGACCGCTGAATATCTCTAGAATTTTCCATCACTCAGAACTGCAAAATTTGCCTCCCCCCGCCACCAAACCCTCATTTTACCTAAGCACCAATTTTCCTCTCAGTGTTTTATTTCTGATTGACCCACAGCTTCCCAATCGGCTAACTCTTCTGTCCTGACCTCTAGCTCTTTTCTGCCAGTTGTCCCTGATTTGGAGATTGGCATCTTCATTTCTTGGGCTTCCTTTCCTCATTATTCTTGCTGTAAGATCTGAATAACAAAGGTGCCTCTAGTCCCCTCTCTATCTTACACATCACCGTCATATTCAGTATTTGGGAGCATTTTCCAGTCTGTTATGGAACACACTGTGTTGCCTCCATCCCCCGCCTAGCTTTGTATGTTGGAGGCTGTATGATCAGGCCCCCAAGATGGCTGTACTCTTGCCCTCTGTCCATCTCCTGCGCGACCAGCCCCTGCCTCACCCACACCTGCTCACCGGACTGACCTTCCCTCTTCATCATAGAGCCTAATCGGTGAATGCCTACACACCTGCCCGCAGCTGCAGCTAGTGATCGTTCTGATCATTAGATAATGATAGTTTATCAAAGGGAAGTCATCTGCCCCGTGAAGGTTGTTAGCCCGAGGGGCGGTGAGGGACGTGCCCTCTGCTGGTTTCCCTGGTAACCGATGAGCCAAGCTGACGTCAATTCCCCCTGTAACTGGCAATCTCCCCCTCCCCCACCCTGGGGGGCAAGACTGCTGCAGTGTCCTGCCCGCCAGCTGCTGCACATGGTGTGGCATCGCTCCGGGGCCTTCCTTCAGACGTGTTAAGATGCCCCACGTTCATTAAGCCATGGATGTCTCTGTCTCTGACTTCTGGGCTCTTTCTTCAGTCTTGAGGCTGGGCAAGTACAGGCTTGCAGGCCAACGGGTTCAGAAGCCTAATACCCAGTATCTCAGAATGTGACTGTGTTTGGAGATAGTCTTTCCAGAGGTAACCCAGTTAACATGAGTCATTGGAGTGGGCTCTAATCCAATATGACTGTGTCCTTACTAGAAGAGGAAATTGGGAAAACAGACACGTACACAGGGAAGGCTACAGCAAGACACAGGAAGAAGATCTACAAGCCAAGGGGCGAGGCCTCGGAAGAGACCGACCCTGCCAACACCTGGGTCTCAGGATTCTGTCTCTAGACGGCCTTCAGCTGCAGCATCAACTCTTCCCTGGGTCCCCAGCCTGCCAGCCCACGCTGCAGAATTAGAACTTGCCAGCCCCTATGATCGTGTGAAACAATTCCTTAAAATCAACCCCCCTCTCTCTGAATACATGTATGCACATCCTATATAGTTTTGGTCCTGTGGAGAACACTGACGAGTATACACTACAAATTAAAACCTGTAATTGTTTTTTTTAATGCCAGTTTCAGTGCCAGATCTTTAGACTAGTAATCAAAGTTCTTCACAATAATATCCCCAAAGTCCCATTCCAACTACAGTTTATATTACTTTCTTTCAATTATCCTTTGATCAACATGCTAACAATAACATTTATTGAAAAACCAACTATTTAACATTTAAGAAACATTTTTTCCTGTGGTCTAAATGCATAGACTGGGCTCAGACTGGATTCAAATCCAGCAATTTACTTGATTTCTCTAAGTTTCAGTTTCTTCATCTGTAAAACGGGAATAATTCATCCGATTATTCTATAACTAGTTATTGAACAACTACGGGTGACACAAATGCATTCATGATGTTGCTATTTTCTTTTTTTAAAGCTTTCTATTTTTAAAAATTATTTATTTTTAAAAAAAATTTTATTTATTTTTGGCTGCGTTTGGTCTTTGTTGCTGTGTGCGGGCTTTTCTCTAGTTGTGACGAGCAGGGGCTACTCTTTGTTGCAGCGCACAGGCTTCTCATTGTGGTGGCTTCTCTCGTTGTACAGCACGGGCTCTAGGCGCATGGGCTTCAGTAATTGTGGCACGCAGGCTCAGTAGTTGTGGCTTGCAGGCTCTGTAGTTGTGGCGCACGGGCTCAGTTGCTCTGTGGCATGTGGGATCTTCCCGGACCAGGGCTCGAACCCGTGTCCCCTGCACTGGCAGGTGGATTCTTAACCACTGCACCACCAGGGAATCCCCCATGATGTTGCTACTTTAAAGACTAGTCAGCAGAGGCCTCCACCTCCCAGGTGCTGGTGCTGTTTACTAGGAAGAGGACTAGAGAAGAGCAAATTCAGGGAAGGAGGTGAATCACGAGTTTTGTTTGGACCGTGTTCAGGATGAAATCCCTCTTAGATATCCAAGAGGAGATGATAAGTAAGCAGCAGAATATGTACAAATGGAGCTCTAAGATTAGAACGGGGCTAGAGGTAGAAAATTGAGAGTGATTTGCCTTGAAATGCATTTAGAGCCATGAGATAAACAACATGAATTTAGATGTGTGGTGTTACATGAGCCAAGAGGAGAAAATGCTTCAGGAGTTAGTAAGCAGCTTTGCAAAATATTAAAGAGGTTCCATTATGGGATGGCTGCATTAGGAGCTCTGAGGACCCACTCCGCAAGGAAACGAGCACAACTGCTGAAAGCTACCTTAAAATTTTTTTTCTTTTTAAGTCTCTGGAAATTGTCTTAAGGGCATACAGCAAATAACAAAATAGTTATTCAAAAAGAATATACTAAATCTTGCTAAGAACAGCTGAACCTGGCATTTGAGCTATGACCTGCTCCCTCCCGCCTACTCTTCCACCCTGACGGAGTTCAGCTTGACAGAAGCTCCATTCCAATCAGGTTTGGCCAAAAACATAGGACTCCCCCCCCCGCCCCCCACCCCTGATCAACTCCCAATCAAGGGAAACGCTATTTCACTGGCAGGCACAGGACAGCAGCGTTTCTCATCCCCTCCAACTGTATATTTAAGAGGCTAAATTCCTGGGAATGTGCCTGAGAGGTCAAGGGCTCCTTTCTCCATCCAGCCACCCCACACAGGGTGGAAGCTCTCCACCAGTGAGAACGCTGGCTTCTTACACGCCCTCACACCAGTGCACTTGGAGGGCAGAGGTTCTATCTACTCTGCGAGAAGCAAGCCAAGGAGACTCCAAGTTACCACTCCACCCAGGGCCCAGAGTATGGCCCAGATATACTGCCCAGAGCAAGAGGCATTACACAAGAACAGAACTACAAAGCTTTCGTCAAAGGAACTGACTTTATCTGAAACAGAGTGTGGGGAAGTTCAAGCCTAAGGGAACGCTCAAAAAACCCCACACCTCTTAATTAAGAGCAACAAGCTAAACCATAGTCCAGCTAGTTTACCAGATAGAATCAGGCAAAGAGCCAGCTAAAAAAGAGCCCACCTGGGGTCAGAACAAGCCTTAAAGACCGGCCCCCAAACTGCCCCTGCTTGAAATTAATTGGAATAGGCTGTGGAGGAATTTGTGTCCCAGGGAATAATAAAAAAATAGAGTAATCAGCCAGCAATTATGGAAGCCTAACAGCTTGCTGTAATACCAAGTGAAGCAGACAGCTTAACAGAGAGATCACAGGAAGAGACAGTCCAAGAGAGCTGTGCTAAAATTGTGTCATCCCAAGGTAGCTGTATGCACGTCAAGGCTGAATCTTCTGAGGAGTGACACCAAAGACTTCATGCTGTGGGGGAAGAGATTTCACTGAAATAGTCTAGCCAAATCACTAAACAAACAAGCAAACAACAACAACAAAAACAAGACCTGGCGAGAAGGTGAGGTGAATCATTATCCACAGTTGCCACAATGTATTACCTAAAATGTCCACTTTTCAACAAAAAGTGAGACATACAAAGAAACAGGAAAGTGTGACCCATACACTGGGAAAAAGAGAGGCAACAGAGATGGCATGTGAAAGGGTACGGATCTCAGATTTAATAACTTGAAAGCTGCCATTGTACCTTAGTTCAATGAACTAGAGAAAAACATGCTTGAAGAAGGAAGGTATGATGACAATGTTTTGTCAAAAAGAAAATATCAATAAAGAGATAAAAATTTTAAAAAGAATGAAATGGAAATTATGGAGTTGAAAATACAATAACTAAAATGAAAAACGTCACTGGGGGGCTTGACAGTAGATTGGAACTGAAGAAAGATAAGGGAACTTGAAGAGAAATCAAAATAATCTGAAAAAAAAAAAAGAGAAAAGAATGAATAAAAATGAACAGAGCCTCAGAGAAATGCGGGGCACTACTGAATACACCAATATATACGTGTAATGAGAGTCCCAGGAGAGAGGAAAAGAAGCAGAAAAAATACTTGAAGAAATAATGGCTGAAAAACCTACCTTTGCTGGAAAAAATCTACACATCCAAGAAATAAAACAAACTCCAAGTACGGTATATGCAAAGAGATCCACACCAACACAGACCGTGGTAAAAATGCTGAAAGGCAAAGATGAAATCTGGTAAGTTCCAAGAGAAACAGGACTCGAGTCACAGGCTAGTGACTCTGCAGGGAGCACTTCTCACCCAGCAGAGGTCCTGACTTCCTCAGCTGCCTCCTCTGAACCCCCCAGGTTAGATCTGTTCTGCCAGTGAGTGCTGCCAGAACAGCAACTACTTCACCTTTTATAACCCTCATTTCACTTGTAGTCAAGCTTGGCCACATAATTTGTAGGGCCCAGTGCAAAATAAAAATGAGGGGTCCCGGTCCAAAATTTCGTAAGGATTTCAAGACAGTGTTAGCAAAGCATTAAAATCAAGCTCAGGGACATCCTGAGTGTGAAGCCCAAGCAGAACCCATGAAGCTGGCCCCGCTCAGCTTCTCAATGTCTTTACGAGATCTTAAGAACCATGCAGCAAAGTACCCAGGTGGTGTCTCTCTTGCTCATCACTGAATTCCTTTAGTCTTTCCCAGTGGCTATCACAGTAGGCACTTAATGAGTTTGCAGCGTATTCAACTTACTTATTTCTTGCTAAACAACAAGAACAACTAGTTTTTGCTCCACTGTATGGTACTTATTACATTGTTTCCTTCATAAAAGCCTCATCTTTCACTGTGTTTTAGCATGTTGACCTTTTCAGAAGTAAAGAGTACATACAGCTCAAGCCCAATTATTTTATATTTATATTGCAGTTCTTAAATAATTTCATCATATTTATAAACCCATTGAACAGAACACTGCTTTTTTCTGAGTTGATTTGTTGGATATGCAGGTTTTAGTACCTTCTATTTCATTTACAATTACTTAGGAAGTATCCCACTGTATTAACCACTGTTAGCTTTGTTTTTAAGTAAGTACTCAGCCATTCTAGAATTTTGAACTTTTTGATGTGTGAAACACTACCTTAGCTTTGGATTCCACTAGAAGCCTCCATCTTCTATACTATATGTATGGTTACAACAGGTGTGAACAGGTAAATGGTGGTGAGTCTCTGGAACTTTATCAAACTTCTCTGTGCCCGTTTCACATCTAATGAAATAGGGATACTACTACCTACCTCACAAACTTCACTAAAGAGAATTATAGGAAGTGTCTTATATGGGCACCTAGGAGAGTCCTTAACACTTAGCAGATATACAACAGACATTAAATTTTTCTCCCTCTTATACGATAGGGTGTTGCCTGGATCTGCACGAAATGCTACCATCTACTTTTCTAATTCACCCAAGTTTTTATTGCTTACCAAGAATCACCAGATGTTAGGTGGGTTTTGAAATTCTTCTGATTTAAACATGCTAATAATCAACATGTCTCATTAATCACAGTGCTCTAGCATCAACTGAGATTTACTTCATACAGTAATTCACTCTGCCAAAATGTGCATTCTGAAAAGCTGGAGTTGCAAAATTCTCACAGTGAAATACAACGTTTCAATGCACATGTAAACCAAACGACATTTTAAATAAAGTATTTCATTTAATCCCATGATTCATATCATGATCCTTCAGTTTAATGAATTTAGCAGGTTAATACCTGACTTATTAATAATCTTTATTAACATATTTTCCTTATTGAATACAAAATGAACCATTACAAACTATAGTCACAATCATCAGGAGATCAAAGCCACTGAGCAAGTAGACAAGCTATGAAAAAAACTTTATTAAAAAAAATAGACAACATATGTAAACATCTTTTTCAGTCACAAAGCTTCATAATACAGCATTATCAGGCCCAGGCCTCAAATCTCTGCAGTGGGAGCACCTTAACTGTTGACTAAGAGTAATCAGCTTAATTTATCTTTCAGTGAGCTATTAAGTCTATGTGAAAATAAATAACCAGATTCCGCTAAGTATACCTATACACGTAGAAAATCGCAAATGTACAACAGATCTCAGCAGAAAATAACTATCTGCAGTAAGATGTGAGACTGAGTCCTTATATGACAATTATCTTTTCAATATAACTTCATTTCTAAATTCATCATAATGTAGAGTTGACTAAAATAAAGCTAAACAGGAACAGAGTAGAGGGACCAGACAGACGGACACCCATCACTCCCCTACCCTCACACAAAGTGCCATACACATACACACACACACACACACACGATGTTTTGGTAGAAGCAAAACTGAAAACACAGTTTCTATATTTCGTGTTTCATGTATTACTGTAGGCATGTATTTCGTTTACTTTTAGCTGGAAGTTACATGCCCTCAAATGACTGAGTATGAAGTAGCCAACCATAGTTTCAAATGTGATACAATTTTGAGGAAACCAGATCTCTGTTATGTAATTCAACAACCACCCAAAAGTGAAGCCAAATCATAGAATGGACCATAACACCACAAAATGTAATTAACGACCTGAGATTGTGCTTTAAGAATTTCCTTAAGGCAAAATGCGCTTATATTAAAATAATCCTTTCATGCCCCGTTCATCATTTGCAGTGGCATACTTGTTAGATGACTAAGAGGTTCTAAAATGGCCAAATAATATAATTTTCCTCTTTTTTTTTTTCTACTATAGGTGGATATTTTATCACACCTGATTAAATCACTGACCTTCCAGTTATTCAGTAAACCTTAACCAAGGTAAAATTTTAAATGAAATAACAAGTAATGTTTGCAATTAAAGTTTTTCACTGTAGGGAAAATTTTAAATACTTATTGTGTGTCATCTGAATAACCATATTCTAGCGAGAGAAGCATAATAGATTTAACAACAGAACCCAGGCAAGTTTACCAAGTTCCTGGATAGCCATTTCAGTAGCTTAATAACTCAGTAGTTTATTTGTATCATAACTCTATGATTTATAAAAGTGACTCATAAAATAATTTAAAATCACTTAAAAACCTGATCTGCTATCCAAAGATTCGTTTTATAAACCCACATCTGAAAATAACTTATATTTCTCCATTCTATCACATCAGCTTGTCCCACCCAACAGATATCTAACATGTATCTACAATTAAGTGAATAACTACTATTTTAAAACACTTAAATTCTAACACTTAAATTCTAACCGTACTGCTGTTTCTTGACTTTGCAGTGTTTCTGACTGTATTTGAGATTATTAGGATGATTATGCATTTAAATAGAGAAAAATAATATTAAATGACATGAATTTTCTTCGGCACATAATGCATGCATTGATTAATTTTTAAAGACTCTACGACAAAAGGAAAAGCTTTACACTTTTGGATACCAAATCAATGGCTACTGATGAAGAAAGAAGGAAGATCCTTTCTACAGGGAGAACACACAGGTTAGCACCTCTCAACTGTATACAGTATGGTCTGAGTCAAAAGTCAATGACTGGCTTTTTGAAAAATCTGCTTTGGAGTTCTAATGGATAAAATTTTTAGAAGTTACATTCATTAAAACTTTTACAAGTTACATTCAGTAAAATTTTCTCAAAGAGAGAAATAGTGCATATTTTAGGTGAGATTTGGACATACTTATGCATTATAAGCCTACTGCTGAGTTTAGGTAGTTCAAATAGGACTCTCCATCTATTCTAGTCATCAAATTTTTTTTACATAGACATCTTTACTTGCTAACATCACATTACTCTTGGCTTCTTGTTGCACAAATAACAGAAAAAAAGGAAAGAAATGGAAAAAGGTAAAGGAAAATAGAAAACAAAAGGAAGGAAACAGGAAGGAAGGAAACAAAAATGGTGCACTCATTACAATTTCTGTGTGTACTAACAGACAAGGATATAAATGGGAACAAACAAAGCATTTAAAATTGTGCTTAAACATAGATTTACACTGTTGCACATTTGTTTTACACGTGTGTAGTATTTCAAGTTGCTAGGTAAGAATCCAGTGGAATAACAATACAGTCAGCCAACAGCAATCACATATATTTTTGGAGAAGTTAGACATCCATTACTATTTTAGTAACATGGCCACAGCTTTGAAAACACAGCAGCATAAAACAATTCAAAGGTAGACACATTGTTTTCATTTGTTCACCTTAAAAAAACAAAAAAAAAAGAAATGCTTGAACAATATAAGGCACTTAAGACAGAAATTCTTTCTCCAGTTCGTACAGAGATGGTCGGCTCGTTCTCCTCATCCTGCACAGAGGCACCGTGCAGTCCCTGCTCTGGCCTTCCACGTCGGCATCCAGTAAGGAAGGCACGTGGGGCTTAGTTCTCTCCTGGGCACCGAGGGGACAGTCAGGGGCTGGTCCTGGACTGCCCACCACAGGGCAGGCCTGTGCGGGCTGAGACTCTGTTCTCTGCGGGAAGGCCTTCGGGGCACCTACCTGGCTTCTTAGGTGGGGAGGGCAAGGCAGAGGCATCACATGGACAGCTCTCTGTTTTTCGGGTGGGACCTCACTGGGCAGGTCACTATGAGGTCCAGACGGCGAGGGGGGCGTCCCCCAAACCCACTCAGGGGGCAGCTCAGAGGCTCCGGGGGCTGAGATGAGAGCTGCACCAGCTGGTTGAGGAGGCAAAGACAGTGTGTGATTAGAAAGACAGTGACGTCGAAATCAATGGATAGCAAGGAAAATAACCAGGATGACTTCACTTAGGTGACCACCTTAAAGTGAGCTTTCACAAAAGAACCTGAACACAAAACTTACCTTTAAAATTGTTAGGATAAGAATGTTTGTTTTTATGGAAAAGTACTACAAGGTTGGAAAGACCGCTTGAACCTATGGAAACGACACCTGTAAAGAGCTAAGTCATCATCATACGCTTAGGACAATGATCATTAGAACCGTTTTATTAACAGGATAGGTTTCACAATGGGTTAGACTGGACTAAAGTTAAGACTTAAAAATGATGGTGAATGTGACTGAATTCACTCTCAGATAATGATTTGAAAAAATTAATGAAAATAAGAAAGCAGATACGTTTTTACATGTTACACCCTCCCTTTTTTGTTCTGAAGAACTGACTTACTACCACTGTAGCAAATAATCATTGGCTTCAAACTAAGAAAAAAAGAATGGTTTTTTATGGGATTCTTGTGCTAGGATTTCACCATGTGCAATTATAAATTACTAATACTTTATTGCATCATAAAAGAGCAATAAACCAATTTATCTAAAGACAATGAACAATAATATGAAAAAAAAATCTTGTCTAGGCGTAGCGCTTAAAGAGATAAAATGAAAAGATAAAGCAAATGAAAGCAGTTTCAGCTTTAATATACTTTATAAGCGATCCTAGCATAACATTTTACAATCTAAAAAGCATTTTTCATATACATGATCTCACTTAACCCTCATGATCTATATATGAGGTAGTTGTAATTATCTTTATATACAAAAGGAATAATAGTCATTCCCTACACAGCACCTACTGTCCATTTGATTTTTACACCCCCTAAACTCAATCTCAACATAAACCTGGGCAGCAAAGCCAGGTGACACTGTGTCAAACGACCAGTTTTACTGCCAACTCTCCCACTAATTATTTGGTTCAGATTTTGGCAAATGACTCTCCTTCCTACCACGAGGGGCTTGGGGCAGTTACTCTCCATGTGCTCTTTCTGTTTTAACATGCTATTATGCATTTAAGTTACTGAAATTTAATTATACTCTTCCAAGAATCCAAATGATAAAGTCAAACAAAAGAGTAGGGTAAAATTCAAAGATTTATGTGCACAGTGAAAACAAATTTGTAAATGTAATCGCTTGGAAAAGATAAAATCAGAGAGCCATACAACTTTACAGTCTATCCTCTACAGCGGTGTTTGGTACTTTCACCCACGAATGCAGCCTACCTGGGGGCTGAGAAGCACTTCCATCAGACACGGTCCGTCGGTGATGTGCTGCTCTTTCTTTTGAAGAAGCAGCGTAAGATGCGTCCGCACGTGCTGGAACTGTGAAGGAAGGAGACAGGTTTCCCCACACACCACGATGGGTCTCCAGTCCTGGCACAGGGGTTGGCTCCTGACCCCTCCTTCCAAAGGCAGGGCAAGGATCTGGAATGGGCACCTTGGGGTCACAAGGGACGTGTGTGCTGCTCCCGAAGGAATCTTCACCGTCAGTCTGCAGCAGGCACTTGGTGGAGAGAGAAGGCATGGACAGGAGGTTCGCGGCGCTGGACGGAGGGAGCGGGGATGGGCTGCTGGCCCCCTCGCCCGCGGCTGGCAGCCTAGTGGCGGAGTTGGCACTGCTTCGGGACTTAGGCACCCGCTGGAAGATGCCCTCGCGTTTCTTCCTTTCTTCCTTGGGCAACGGGTCTTCAGCAGCCTGTGCTTTCGTGAGCTCTCTGATGTCCAGGCCCAGAGCCACCGACGCCAGCAGCACGGTACAGCCGTACAGAGCAGACTCCGTCTTCTTCCTCTGGGGGGATCTACTCAGACTGTTCGGAGGGGTCCCCTGAGGAATGCTGGTGGCAGGGCTCACCGGGGTTCTCTCCTCCCAGCTTTCGGGTTCCACCGGATTCTCTCTCTGGCCATCTTTCCAAAGAGGTAGATCAATGTAGGCTTGACTCGGTGATTTTATCTGCTTTGGCTTTCTGTGTTCCAATCCGTCTGGGGCAAGTTGTGGCTCTTCACATGCACCTACACAGAAGTATAAATACACACAGGCTAGGACCATTTTACCGTAAAAACCATGCAAGCTATACTGTAAAACAAGGCTGAAATCTAACAAATACATATTCTAAATCAAAACACATGGAGTCCTTTGCAGTTCAGCAAATGGTTCGTCCAGGAAGACCCTAAGGAAGGGGCGTCCAGGGTGCAATGACTCAGCTCCCTGCACAGGAACAGGCGAGCAAGTCCTCTGCCGTTTCCTGTCCTTCAGGAAGTGGCTCTTCACTGGCATAGAAAACAGAAACTTCTATAGAAACAAAGTCATCAAGATACAGAAATGCACATGCACAGACAGCGGCAGGAGGACACGTCAGACAAAAGGTGCCCTTGCGCGTGACCTAGATAACTGGGCCATGCCCTGTTGCTACAGGAACCATCCTGCGTAGAGCAGTGAAGCACACTTCAGACTATGGTGGTGCCCAGCAGCCTGTTTCAACAAGCTGCCATTAAAGCGTAGGAGCCCCGTATCAGGAGAAGATTCTCCAGAGGTCAGAGCCCCAAAGGGTAACATATTCTGCTACTGGAGAGGAAGCTATAATTCTTATCACTTAGGGCTTAACCATGAACGACTGAAATGACGAACTCCCTCATCTGGCGTCCAGAGCATCCCCGACAGAGCCACCCATGATTTCTGCAGCCTTGTGTCCACTGCACCTAAAATGTGCTTGGTTTGCTAGACCAGCCAGATGCCAGCTTTTCTCCCAACAAGCCCGTGCTCTTCCCCGCTTTTCTCCCTTCAAGCCCAGTAACTTCCTCTGCTATCCTTCTCCCCGTGTCCTCCTCCCACTGTCCCATTTCCCTCAGACAATTCTATCTCAAAATCCTGCCTGGCCCTAAGATGGCCTGACACTGCCCTTCTTCCCACATGTGATCTCGGCTTCCGTTGAAGCCTCTCTGGTGTCGTTCGGTTTCCTCCTTTTTCTACTTTCAGGTCACAGCCATCTGTGAGCATCCCTGCAGGTTTCATCTTGTGAGGGGTCTTCCCTGAAGAGTGCCTTCATCAAGTAGGCACGAATTGCGCTTTGATGGGTTGAATGCACGGTATATGCAACGAATTACAAATTATTAAGCCATCATTTTTTAAAAAAAGAGGGTAAATGCCGTTGACAAGTAAAAGCCATAGGTTTCGAAGCACACTGAGCACTTCCTTTCCCACACTTTCCTCCTGAGCTGTCATGAACCTACACGGATCCATCACAATCTTTCCCAGTCTTCCTATGACTGACGGCATGCATTCGCAGCCCCCAAACCAAGGTGAATATAATCAATATCTACATAAGGTCAAACTGTCCTTTTAGGATTCACTTAGGCATTCAGGAGATACTGAAGACTTGCTATGCACCAGGCCCTGGGAGTAGAGTGGTGAACAAACCAGATAAAATCTTTGCCTTCGAGGAGTTGACATTCTAATTTGGGGTGACAAAGAACACACACATTACGGTGTCCATGCAGACCAATAAGAATTTCAGGGAAGAGCGATGCATAAATAAAATTGGATACTGAGACACAGGGATGGGGTGAGACACCACTGCAGCTAAGGCGGTCAGGGGAGGTTTTCAGGAAACGCTTGGGCTGAGACAGAAACACTTAGAAGGATGAGGCCCCACAGATGGAAGGTGGGAGGGGGACCTTCAGGCAGGACAGACTGTGTAAACCTTTTGCTCAGTGATCCTTCCAATGAACTGCAGGGTTAACTTAATGGAGACCCAGCTGAGTCAGCCAAATACATCCTTTTATTTCCTCCAACTGTCCTGTGGAGGAGTTATTCATAAGATCAAAATATTCTAAGAAAGAATAAAAAAGTTCAGGGAAAAAAAGCAAGAGGACTTCTCTGATTAATCCCTCTATCTGGATAAACAGTCACAAATAATGAAACTTGTGCTATAGAATTAACAGTTTTTTACTATTGTTCTTCATTAGTCCTCAAATGCCATCTGATGATGAATCGTAGTGTATAATGAGAGACCCTCTTGCCTTTACAGGCGAGAAAGAGTCAGAATACAGTAATGAATCTGACATCAGAAAGCATCTACCCAGGGATCACACAGCACCTGCCTTGTGTTTACGTGAAAGTATTTATGGAGATATTTATGCTGAAACCACACACCTGTGACGAACACAGAAGAAGAAAACTAAACATGGGCAGTAGGTGATAAGGTGCTTGTAAAACTGAGCATAGCACCGATCATAAATTCAAGAAGTTTATACCGTGTTTTGCTAAAACATCTCTAATTTGACCACAGTACCAAAGGGCTGTCTTAAATTGTCAAGGATAAAGACCAATTTGCTTTTCTTCAGTTACCCATCATTGAAAATTTCCAACAACTTCCAAATCTCTTCAACCTTTTAATATCTGAATATTGAATAGGAATACCGAACATTGAAAACAATGATGATTCATTTAAAACTAGAGATTCCAATGTAATACTCTCCAGCAGTAGTTTTCCACAACTAACCCGCTTGACAATATTTCATCAGGTCGCGGGGCGGGAATATAATCTCAGCAGAATTTCAGGGTGCCTACATTTTCATATTTACTATTTCCTATACTACAGTAATTTGGTTCTATATAATAAATATACTAATTTTTCTGGTGAAGAATAAGAGTTACAAATTCCTAATAAACAATGGGGAGCCTAATTACTTTCCGCCACGAAGACTGACAGGACAGAAGATAACTTTTGAGCTTAGCGTAGCCACTGCTACTACTCATCAGTATATGCGATGCTGCTAACCTTTCCCACGTCACTTCTAGAACTCTCAGAGGCTCAGTCTAACTCAAACAAATTCTATTTCCTGAAGCACATTTACCTGACTGGTCCACAAATAATGAAGCCAACGGCATGGTTTTCTGATTTTTTATTAAGATGGTTGACCAAGGACTGTTGCCATCTGAGAGAGGTCTTATTCTACAAGAGAAAAATGTTTATTTTGATATAATAGAACCATATGACACACAAATTAGGTTTTGGTGGATACATGCTAACAATATTTTTAGGTAGTAAAGAGAACATATTTGGCCTCTATGTTTTTAAGAGCTAACAAAGTACAGATAAAACCTTAACATGAGACAGAGAATCTTTTTAATTGCTTAACTAAATAATAATTGATTTAGTAGGATAAACCCAACCTAGAAATTAAATTATATTCAGGTATCTCTGTATTACTCTAATTGCTTTTTAAAAGTTAGGTCTGGCCAGTGCAATATTTAAAAGGCACTGCTATTTATCACAGTACACACTGGAATGCCACCAGATGTCACACAAGTACCTTTCTTTGCAGTCAGTTCTTTCTTTCATTTGAATGGAATTTGGACCCCAGGTACAACCCTTTTTCTTGAAACTCCTTTTTACATCTTCAAATTCTTCTTGTCGACAGACCGTGTTCCTGCCCCAAGTTTTATTGCTTTCATCTGAGGTCACTAAACAGAGAGCATCAGTCATTAACCAATTAAAAAATTGTTAAGTTAAAATGAATCAAATCAGTTGTAAAACTATCTTAGTCAAAACGTGTAAACAATTGAGAAACATGAAAACAACAAAGAAATTATTTCCTTCACCCTACCATTGGCAAACTTCTATCTCTAATCATAACAGCAAGAAAAGTGAACGAAATTAAAAGATACAAATTTGAGGTAAATTAGCCATAAAGAATTGATTATTTATTTATCTATGTATTTAACATTATGCAACAGTTAGGATTTCATTTTATTTGGGGGAAAAAAGGTCAAATTGAACAGTTAACTGAAAACAAACTTAGTACTTAATTTTTTAACCAAATCAACGTTTTGAACCTAAGGAACAAAGGTATATTTTAAAATTGTAATTTAAGCCAATTTTTCATTAGTCATCACAACTGTTTGGCTTCAATTACCTTTAAAAAATCTGAACGTATGTAAGTTTCCCCACGTCTTGCCTTATTTCATCCCCTCTCGGGAGGTTTACACTCACGTCTAACACCCCCATGTTGCTGACACACGTATATGCCACCCCCCAGCCTCGCTGTGCACCAACAGTTGGCTTGGGAATCAGTGGGAGAGTGGCTGTCATTACTACACACTTAGAAAACAACCCCATCACACACCAGAGGTTCTAAAAACACAACTGAAAACATTATGACATACCCACACAGGGGGTAAAAATATCTGCTTTGGGTCTAATTGAAACTCTCACAGTGCGAGGATGCCAGATGAATTAGTATATTTATTTTTTCCACTAGGCTGAACACTCTAAAACCAAAATACTAAGTGGTATTCTGAAGGACAGATCTTCCCCGACTTATGATGGGGTTACATCCAATAACCCATCGTAAGTTAAAAATATCATAAGCTGAAAACTTGTTTGATACACCTCACCTACGAAACATCATGGCTTAGCCTTGCCCACCTTGAATGTGCTCAGAACACTTACACTAGTCTACAGTTGGGCAAAATCACCTAATGCAAAGCCTATTTTATAATAAAGTCAAATGTCTCATGTGACTTACTGAATGCTGTACTGAAAGTGAAACACAGAGTGCTTATGTGGGTACGGAGTGGTTGTGAGTGTACGGGTCGTTCACCCTTGTGATGGCGGGCTGACCGGGAGCCGTGGCGCACTGCCCAGCGTCACGAGGGAGGATGGTACCCAGTATCACTGCCCAGGAAAAGATCAAAATTCAAAATTCGAAGTATGGTTTCCACTGAATGTGAATCACTTTGCACCATCATACAGTCAAAAAACCCTAAGTTGAACCACCCTAAGTGGAGGGCTGTGTGCATTAGGTTGGTCAACACAGACCAAATTCAAGCTAAATTTCAAAAAGCAAAATATTTTTTTCCTTACAAAACAATGAAACGAATGGAAGTAACCTTGAATTCCTGATTTCGGCTTTCAAAATATCCATAAAGAGGCTACTGATATGATTAGGTCATGCAAATGTTGCAGGCAGGCGTTTCACGAAATGTCTCACGATACTATTTCACTTTCTACTCTGTGGCCTGGTCACATCACAGATTGCGTGGCATCTAAAAATCATTTATTGTGAGAACAAGAAAATGAGACTAAGGAAGATAAGACCAAATCTTGCTTTCCAAATAGTTCTGACACCTCCTAAATATCACAGGGTTAGAACCGGCTATGAATGTCTGCGTAAGTCGGATCCAAGTCCGTTAGTGACAGAAAGCCGCCCAGAAGCCCCCCGTGGGGGAGAATGCTCACGCTGTATTGCCCGGAGCCGGGGGATCACCGTGGGGCTGCTTGGTGTACTGAAGCTGCTGCTATTCAGGCTCCTCCGTTTGTCCAAGTTGGGGGAGGCCTGCACGGTTATTTTGTGCTGGAAATCTGTCAGATAGGGGAAAAAAAAAAATGAGAACTGAGAATCCATGGTTTTAGGTTATTTCTGTAGCCCCAGCTTTTGCACATGGCAATCAAAGCAGGAACTGCCAGACAGTAAGAATATGGTGTATCTCAGAGTCTGTTCCTAGTTTCTTACTTATCTTCCATTCAGGGCTCATGTCCGTAAACAATGACTCAGAGTCATGACACATTAGGCACGGGGAGAGACACATGCTCACAAGGAAATGAACTATTACTGCATATTGCAGAACTCACGGTCTTCCGGGAAGAAAGAGTTACCTTCATTCAGTCTGATAGAGTTGAAAACAAAATCGAGATGGGAGACACCCTGGGTTTACATGAATCCTGGTTCTGTCACTAACAGACTACAGACCCCAAACTAGTCACGAGCCTCTCGGCGCCGGTCCCTGCGGTTGTTGGCTAGAATAGCAGACACCTCCCAGGGTTGCCGTGGTGATTAGAACGGAAAGTGGACGTTGTGCGGGGCTCCGGACACGCTACCCCAACGTTTACTACTTAGCCTGTCACATTTCCACATGACCATCCACTCTTCATCAGCCTTCCTCAACATTCAGGTCTGTTTCTTTGGGTCTTCCTTTCCTGTTGCAGGCTCCCATGTCACAGAAACTTACATTAAGTACATTTTTATGCTTTTCCCCTGTGGACGTGGCTTTGTCGGTTTAATTTTCAGACCCAGCCAGGGTCAAGAGAAACTCCCCCTTGCCTGCAGTTGAAAGCGTTTTGTGGTCAAGGTACGTACAAATGATGGTTACTATTACCTAAGTGTAATATAGGGTAGCTGTCGTGCCAGAGATATGCCAAGAACTATGGGAATATACGGAAGAAAAGTCATATTACCAGAGGAAAGAGGAGGGTGTCTGGGAAAACCCTGTAAACTGCCAGAAAAATTATCAGAAACTTAGAAGCAGGTAAAAGAAATGACTGGATGTTCTTTCAGTGCAGTGCCGAGCTTAACCTCTGACTGATTTTCTATTGACTGGGTTATTTTTACAACTCACTAGGAGCAGAGGTTAACTTGTAGATCTTGTCTGGTGATGATGCAAACAACTGCTGTCTGGTGTAAAAGAAAATCCCGAAGGTGATGATTTATTGCCGTACTGGGTTTGTATTTAGCCTAGCAATCTAATCCTAGCATTTCTTTACTAAATTGACCATGAACACTTAGCTCCTCAAATTCTCATGTGAACCAATTTTAACGGGTTCCCTCATTAATTAATAAGTTGAATAAAATCATTGACACATGTTCATTTCACATATGCAAGACAGCTATAATTTGCCTTTTTGAAAATTAAAGAACTTTAAAGAACCACCTGGTATTTGAAATGAGGAGTCTGAATTTGGTAGGCAAGACATCTATCCAACTACTCATGCTAGAAATTTGAAACTTTTCTTGATATTGTGTTCTCCCTGACCCTCCATATCCAGTCAAACACAAAATATCTTGTAAAACTCTGTTATATAGTCTTCTTAGAGTTATAGTTGAGAAATTTATATTCTAGGTTCTGGAACCAGCAAACTCCAGATGTGAATGAATCCCAGCTTATCACTTACTAGCCATATGAATTTTGGGAAAGTAACTTAATCTCTTTTAAGTCACAGCACCTTCATTGACAAAAATGGAAAAAATAATTATTCCTATTTCATAGGACAGTTAGGAAAAATCAAATATAAATAAGTACAGAAAAGGGCTTCCCTGGTGGCGCAGTGGTTGAGAATCTGCCTGCCAATGCAGGGGACACGGGTTCGAGCCCTGGTCTGGGAGGATCCCACATGCCGCGGAGCAACTGGGCCCGTGAGCCACAATTACTGAGCCTGCGCGTCTGGAGCCTGTGCTCCGCAACAGGAGAGGCCACGATAGTGAGAGGCCCGCGCACCGCGATGAAGAGTGGCCCCCGCTCGCCGCAACTAGAGAAAGCCCTCGCACAGAAACGAAGACCCAACACAGCCATAAATAAATAAATAAATAAATTTAAAAAACTAAATAAGTAAGTACAGAAAATACTTAAGTACAGGGCTCAGGACATAATAAATGCTCAACACACACTGGTGACGCTTTCTGTTCTATTTCCGCTGCCACCATCATTTCACGCCGAGGCTGCTACAATCCCTTGATCGATCTTTCAGCATCTCTGTTTGGCCCCTCTGGTCTACCTCACAGCAGGCAGATGTCTTTTTAAAAATGCATGGCTGACTATCACTCCCCTGCTTAAAATCCCTCAAAGGCTTTTCATCATTCTTAAAGTTACAGGTCAAAATCATAACATCCTCTCCAGTCCCCTGCAAATCAGAGTCTGGGCTCCTTGTGCCACCCTAGCCTCATCGTGCCCTGCTTTCCCATCATTCGCCGTGGTCTACACCAGGGGTCAGCAAACTTTTCCTAAGAAGTGCCACACAGTAAATATTTTAGTTTCTATGAGCCATACGTTCTGATGGAGCGAGAAAGCATTCCCACAAACACATAAATGTGTGTGTTCCAATGCGACTCTATTATGGACGCTGCAGTTTACCTTTCCTGCAATGTTCATGTGTCAGAAAATCTTTTTTTCTAGTATTTAAATGTTCTTAGCTTGTGAGCTATACAAAACAGGCGGGAGGCTGGATTTGGCCCAGGAGGCAGAGTCAAGCCACACTGGTCTTTTTTCAATTCCTGGAAGAAACCAAGTTTCTTCGCAGGTGTTCCCTGCCTGTTCCCCTCGTGTTTGGTAAATTCCTACTTCGAGTCTCCATTTAAATGTTTCTTTGTGAGGAAGCTGTCTGTGATCTCCTTAGACCAGGAGACCTCTCTCTACTAATCACTGTCATATGACTTTTCCTTCCCAGTAGTTAATAATTATAGCAAAAAAATAAGCATTTGTTTAATTATTAGCTTAAGGCTGCCCCCAATACAATGTCAGCTCTCTATGTTGGGGGGAAGGAGTCAGCTGCCATCACTGTGACAACCCCCAAATGTGCACAGGGCCTTGCACAGGAAAGGTGCTTAGCAAATCTTTGCTGAATGAATGTCTTCCCTGTTTAAGATTACAAGTAACATATATGCGTTAGTATACAATATTTGTTTTTCTCTTTCTGACTTACTTCACTCTGTACGACAGACTCTAGGTCCATCCACATCTCTACAAATCTCTGCAAATGACCCAATTTCGTTCCTTTTTATGGCTGAGTAATATTCCACTGTATATACATGTGCCACATCTTCTTTATCCATTCCTCTGTTGAGAGACGCTTAGGTTGTTTCCATGTCCTAGCTATTGTAGATAGTGCTGCTATGAACATTGGGGTGCATGTGTCTTTTTGAATTACGGTTTTCTCTGGGTATATGCCCATATATGTGGAATCTAAAAAAATGGTATAGATGATCTTATTTGCAAAGCAGAAATAGAGACACAGGCATAGTAAACAAATGTATGGATACCAAGGGAGGGGTGGTGGGATGAATTGAGAGATGGGGATTGACATATATACACTATTGATACTATGTATAAAATAGATAACTAATGAGAACCTACTGTATAGCACAGGGAACTCTATTCAATGCTCTGTGGTGACCTAAATGGAAGGAAATCCAAAAGAGGAGATATATGTATACGTATAGCTGATTCACTTTGCTGTACAGTAGAAACTAACACAACATTGTAAAGCAACTATACTCCAATTAAAAAAAAAGATTACAAGTAACACAGGGGCAGAGATCATGTTGTGAAGACAAAGCAAATGGAAATGACGTGCCAGATGGGAGGCTTTGTCCATCTACCATCTACGTGAGCAAGAAAGACTTGACCGGGCAGAGCGGTTAAGGAAAGGAAGGAATGGATGCAAGAAAGCAGTTCATCAGGGCAGACGACTAACTGAACTGGGGGGAGGGGACGTAGGTAGGAAAAGAAAGAAATATTCTTATCCAAAGATATGAAACAATTTAGACTGAAGTGCGTTATAAAGGTTCAACTGGCCCTGTGGCTTGTCCGCACACTGTGGATGAGCCTCCAGCCCAGAGAAGAAGGCAGGCTGCTCTTGCAGGCCTCAGGACCCGAACACAGAATCAGGCCGCGGCATCTGAATGGCAAACCATGGGGAACAAATGATGGGAGAAGAGATGCCAGGCACAGGTCAGGGAAACAGCACGGAAGGTTTTAAGGCCAAGGGCGAGTTACAAAGGCACAAGACTGGACTTCAACAATCCCTAAGATTTGGAGTGTTTCTGGTCTTCTGAAAAAATCTAAATACTTTCACTCAGGGGGAAAAAAGGCGCTCTGTGCTTTAAACATAAATAAAATATTCTTTATGATAAACATCCTTGTCCCTGTGAAAGGGGGAAAGGTTGATTCTGTCCCAGTTACACATTTAGGAAAACTTAGGCTGAACTGTTAAGGGGCCCTGGTCAATGTCCAGTTTTTCTCTGGACTGCTTGCTAGATGTGTTCTCAAGGTATCTGCTCATGGCAGGTTATCATGTGGGCCACAGGCTTTTGAGTGAACCTGTACTTGTAGTTCCCCTGGCAATATTTATGTTTCATTAAGGCCACTGACGCGGCTCAGTGGGAATCATCATTTTTACAGTAGAAGTTGCAGTATTCTTTGAAGAGTCCTGGTGGAGCTTTTGCCTTCTCTCCCTATGGGTGTACACACACTCACTCACACTCACGCATGCCAGGCAGACTCTGGCACTTCTGAAATGGCTGAAGTGAGAATACCACGGCTTTAGAGACACGCCGACTTCTGAAAGCTTCAAAACCTCTTTGACCTGTTTTATATGTTCTAAAAACACAACTTTTGTTCACAATAAACATAATACAGTGGGAGTGATACAAAGTGGTAACAATATAAAAATATCTGCCATGATCGTTCTTGTTCGTTCTACAAATTCCAAGAATGCACAAATATAATTTACAAACTCTTAGATTATTCTGTCTCATTTTATAAGCATTTATCTTCCTTATTTGGTAGCTATGCAGGATTGCCAGCAGGAATAATTACATTTGAGTTTTCTGGCAGTAAGTCACCATAGTTATAAATAGCCATACGATTCAAAGCTACCATCAGAGATTCTGAACATTACAATAACTAGATAATTATTAGATAATTATTATTATCTAGTTATTGTAATGTTATATAGTTATATATTATCTAGTTATATAGTTATATATTATATATATAATGTTATATAGTTATATATTATCTAGTTATATATTATTATATTATATATTATTATTTTCAGAATCAGTGATTCTGAAAATTACAATAACTAGATAATTATTCACATTTAATAACAAATTTTTGAAAGATCCACAGGCATAAATATTAAGAACCAGTTTGTAGGAGTCTCAAATATGTTTCTGAGAAATTCTTTAAGCTAGTTACACATGGAAAAAATCCTGCAAAAGGGGTTCAAGTAATTTGGTGTGCTGAAAGGAAAGTATCACCACCCTTCAATCTATCACCTATCAGCCGTTTCTTCCTTAAAAATGTACCATTAAATAGTACTAAAATCTGGTACCTCAAAGAATTTTCTAACAGATGATAATATCAGAATCAGCTAACTCCCATGAACTTAAGGTACAAATAATTGCTTTCTCTACTGAGCAAGATTCCTGAAGGAGAAAAATAATAATTTTTACAGTTATCATTCTTTTCTTTGGATCTTTGGATGTGTGTCCTACTTTGGGATGTTGGGCAAGTAAGCCCTGGGTGTGTATGTGTGTGTATGTGTGTGTGTGGAGAGGGGCGTGTAGAGCTGGGGGATTCGAATGAGAAAAATAGTTTCCCTGATGGTACCAGTGCCACAACAATGCAGTACCATCTTGTGGGCAGAAGAGGTAACTGCCACCCTAAATTACAGAAGCTGCAGTTCATTCCTTCAAAATGGGTAAGGACTAGTAGATTTTATGGGTTATGTTTTAACTGGAATCTTTTATTAAGCGGCACAAGGTAAAGTAATGTGTAACTAAAAGGACCCCTCTATTCTCAGAAATAGCAAAGGCAAATAGTACAATCCAGGAATAATATAAATCTAGCAAAAATAGTCAAATATATTCAATTTGCGCTGAATAAATGCAAGGTATTAGCCAAGCAACATTTGAGAAGAACCTCGGGAATCCTGAGATATTTTATTTAATCACTCTCCCATGAAGATTAAAGAATCACTGGAATGATTTCATTGTTTCCCCCAAGTTTATTTTGCATCAGTTTCTAATTAGCTCCCCCATCTAAAGTTTTACAAGGAAATCAATAAATATTAATTATGGTAACACAGTCACAATGCAGATAGAAGAATGCTGATACAGCTCAGGACTGGAGAAAAAAACTCACACTGAGTGCCTCTCTGAATTTTTCTATCGTCTATATTGAAAGCAGAAGCCTCGTCATAAAGAAAATATTTTAAATTATGTCTGACATATCAGAGAGCCCAGTGAATGGTCCTTCAAGCTACACTTTGGCTAAAAGCAAATATTAGAAAAGAACCTGGAAAAGTACCTTTTTCGTTCCCAGAGAGGGCGAAGGTAAAATGAATTAAGGACCCATTGCCTCTCCTCACTTCATCAAAACACATAATCAATAATGTATACTGTGTACTCCTGACTACCCCATTCCAGCAATCTTCTGATCAATTGAGGACTTCTGCCATAACCTAAAAGATCACGGTATGCTGCAAGGCTTCTAGGATTTTGCAGTAAGTATTTTTACAAGACAATTTATACATACTTTATATAAAACAAAACTGTTGTTACTGTTATTTAAATCAAATTTCCACACCATTACCAAACATCTCAGGAAAACACTAGAATCCATGAGGAACACTCTAAGATGTAATACCTATAGAGAGAGACACAGAGAGAGGTAGAAACAGATATATAGACCTTACTGCACATTCTATACAGGTGCAGCCAGCTCTTAGTTCTGTCACCGTCCTTCCCTGTTAGAAAGAACTGCAAAACACAGGCGGACATCTGGTGTCCCCTTAAGCAAAGTATAACACATAACATCAAAGAACCTAATTTCGTGAACTAACATATGTTTGCTCTTTTGTAGTCTGTTTAGTTTCTCCTAACACGTATTCCTTCTATGTTATTGTCACAATGGTTTAAAAATATTTTTAAAAGCTTCCCTAGAATTACTGGTTTGTTCTCATACCTCAACGATTTTGAACCCTCAGATGAAAGTGGGCGTGTAACCGAGGCACTAGATACACTTTGCTGAGGGTGTGAATAGCAACCTTAGTGCCCCAGATCACAGCCCCCCGATCCTCGTGGAAGCAATAACTTAGTGACAAAAGCTAAGTATGTTCAAATTTTAAAAGGTAATTGTAGCCAAACAGTTGTGATGACTAATGTAAAGTTGGCTTAAATTACAATTTTAAAATATACCTCTGTTCTTTAGGTTTAAAACTTTGATCTGGTTAAAAAATTAGGTACTAAGATTGTTTTAAGTTAAATGTTCAATTTGACTTTTTTTCCCCCAAATAAAATGAAATCCTAACTGTTGTATAATGTTAAATACATAGATAAATAATCAGCTCTTTGCTGCTAATTGACCTTGCATTTGTACCTTTTAATTTATTCCACTTTTCTTGCTATTACGATTAGAGACAAGAAGTTTGCCATGGGTAGGGTGAAAGAAATCACTTCTTCATTGTTTTCCTGTTTCTTAACGGTTTACACGTTTTGCGTAAGATAGTTCTGTGCTGGATTTTCACCATGCCGAGTGATGCTGGTTCAGTGCAATCAGCTAAAGAGGAATTAATTCTGCTTTGATTTCCAAAGGAGTACATCAGTGTCTCCACTAACAGGAGAGGATGCTTGGGGTGGGATTCGCAGCACCCAGTGGCCTGCGGTGCACCCCCTCCCTAGGCCGTTTCACCCGTGAAGACTCATTAGGTCATTACTACGACCACGAACTGAAGCAAGAGATGAAGACCTCATTCGTTCGATGCTTTAAAATCTCACTCGCCCAGTTCTGATGAAACAAAGGAGCGGGCGGGAGGCATGACCACCCGAGTCTTAGGGAACGTGGGGACAAGGTCGTACCTGAAGGTAAGCTGATCCGACGCCCGTCTTTGAGCTTCAGGCGGCTCCTCTTAAACTTGCCCTTCCTCTTCTTGACGTTGGGCCGCTCCTGGCTCAGCTGGAAGATGAGGATGTTGAGCTCGCGCTCCAGCACGTCGATCTCCCGCGCCGCCAGCTGCTGTTCCCGCCGCCTGAGCAGCTCCTCCTGCGACTTCTGCTGCAGGGCGGCCCGCGTCAGCTCCTCCTCCCGGGACCGCAGCTCCTGCCGCAGGGGACAGCGCCACCGTCACCTGGGGCTGCCGCGTCCCGCGCGCGCCGCTGCCCCGCCCGCCCGCTGCAGGTCCCCCGGACAGCGCCCCCTGCAGCCAGGACGCGCCCGCCGGAACCCGGCACATCCGGGACTCTCACACTCACACAAGGCTCCCTCCGGCCCCTCTAGGGTTTTTTTTGTTTCATGGTTTGGGTTTTTTTTTTTTAGGGGGGCGGGGGGGGGCAGATTGTCTCATTTAATTGATGGCTCCTGTTTTATTAGGGGCCATGAGCATCATGAAGTGGCAGGTTTTGGGCCTTACCATGTGGTTTCTCAGATTTGCCCTTCTTCAGGGAAGGTTCTTTATGAAACTTTTATCCACCTTTTTCCAAGCCCAACTCCAAACAAGGCAGATAAGCATCCCCCGAGGCTGAGGCACAGCGGGCTCATGCTGTGACACGGGCAGGCTGCACCTCATCCACAGGGACGCACACAGGACACCTGGCCACAGCGTCAGGTGTGAAGAGCGTCAAGCAGTGGGCCCCAGGTCCCATATGTCTGTGGCCCTTCTGGTTTTATGGCCCGAAAAGAGTCATCACACTTTGTTATCGTCTCTGGCCTGTACAATCACCTGACACATAAGATGTACATCAACACACAGCGACCAAGTACCGATGTGAAAGTCCCATTTAAAATGAAAGCCAAGGGCTTCCCTGGTGGCGCAGTGGTTGATAATCTGCCTGCCAATGCAGGGGACACGGGTTCGAGCCCTGGTCTGGGAAGATCCCACATGCCGCAGAGCAACTGGGCCCGTGAGCCACAATTACTGAGCCTGCGCATCTGGAGCCTGTGCTCCGCAGCAAGAGAGGCCGCGACAGTGAGAGGCCCGCGCACCGCGATGAAGAGTGGCCCCCGCTCGCCGCAACTAGAGAAAGCCCTCGCACAGAAACGAAGACCCAACACAGCCAAAAATAAATTTAAAAAAATAAATTAACAAAAAAATAAAAATGAAATAAAATGAAAGCCAAAAGGGAAAGCTTGACTAATTAAAGGATAGTTCTTCTTGTCACCAAAGACTGTGGCGGTTCCGATGTCTTTCCTTAGGGTATTTAAGAATTTGCTTAGGGAATTAACACACCGTGGTGGAGAGGTTAAGGGGAAAAACAAAGCGAATGTGGCAGGGGTCAGGTGAAGGCCCATCAGAAATGAACACGCAACATCGCTAAAATGATAAGCCGCTGGAAAATACAGTCAGTACACAGAGAACTTATCAGGATCCCACGGATGGATGGAAACTGTCACTTTATACACACATATCATGAATTAGCTAACAAAAGTCCCTCTGTCGTGATACTGACTGATTAAAATGTAACTTCCTCTCGGTTTTGGTTTTAGAATGATTGAACTTGTAAGAAATAGAAAATCTATGAAGAATACTTTTATTCCTATTAGAGAAAATTTATTCAGTAGTAAAACTGAGAACTCTATTGTTCTTAATCTACATCCGCATTCTTATTCCATTTCTGTAAAGTGTTCCGTCCTTTACCGGAGACATAAATATTCCTTTCTGTGCTGAACTGCTTTCTCTTCCAGACTAGCCTGCCATAAATCAAGCACTCCCATAGAAAGCAAGGCATCTGCAAACTTTTGGTTTCACTGCTCCAGACAAACTTGATCTTAGGATATCCTAATGCCAAAAACTTTGTGAGAAACTCCGCCCTCGCAGGTGGAGATTTGGGCTGTGAGCTTTGAGAGCTATGAGTATGGTGTGAACATGTCACACTTCATACAAGCAGGCCGCTTTCCAGAGGCCACCTCAGAAGTACTGATGTGTGAAGAAACAGTGCAAGACAGAGGCTCATGGAAGGAACGAGAGCTGGGCCATGGGACTGGAGTCATAAAGGAAAATAAACACGGAGGGCCATCCTCCCACAGACAAATATGATAATATCAGGAAGAAAAGGAGAGCCCTAAAAATAAAGGTTCTTTATTCAGATCAAACCAATTCTGAACTTACGGTAATTCTACCAAAGTGGACCGAAATTCACCTCTGAAACATTCTTTATTTTTTCTAAACAAACTTCATAAACAAAATGGCAGGAGAAATGATTTTCTTAAGACCAACTGATATTCAAATTACTTCTGCTAATAAATATCAGCTGACTTTTATAGAGGAGAACAGTATTTCTTCATTACATTGTGCCAGATATAAATGACTATTTATTACTTGAAAAGAAAAAAAAGGAAAATGTTACCTGTTAAAAAAAATTCTGGAATCCAATATTTAACTGGTGGCTTTCTTCAACCAGTTTGTCCAAATTGGAGATTTTACTGTAGTGTATTTGGGGACAGAGGCTCATTTCCAGTCAGCTTCTAATTTCTAACTCATTACCGTCTGCCCTTTTGTTAAGATATTACTTTTCAGTCGTGTAGATAACAATCCAATTAGCTATTGTGAAATGAAATGGCATGAGGAAGAGATAAAGGTAGTAAATTCACTTAGGTTTTTTGTGTTACTGCTACAGCAATTGCATAAGAAACCATTTTAAATTCCAGGTCCCAAACCAAAATGTGAATCCCCTTGCAATGACTTTATAAATTAAAAAAAAAAAAAAAAAAAAAAAAATCACTTGCCTAAGACTTCATAAGAGAAAAAAATACCATCAGAGAGAAAGCAGCCAAAGTACTCTTCCTTCTGAATGAATTTTAAAACATTCAAAAGTGTGTAAAAAAAAAAAAAAAAAAAAGTCTGGGGTATCAGAAGCCCTTCGGATACTTTGAAATTATGAAGCACACAAAAACATTCTTTTGGTCGCTGAGATCACTCCTCAAGTACTACGTGTTTAATTGCTCGGCACAGGATATTTAATAATGGAAAATCCAAATTCCTGGCAGTAGGTGTTAATCATTAACAGTGACAGGCCTTCATACAGTGGTTCAAAGACAGGTGCACGCGCCCAATGCACAGAGACAGACACACAGAGATAAGAAGCCAGGAATCTGGGGAGGAACCGGTATCTATGGCGGCTACAGTTTACTGAATAACATAGAGCACGGCCAAGTCACTGACCATTAATTCCAAGTCTGACGCCTCCTACCTTAAGCAATCAGTGAACAAGAAAGGGAGATAGAGCACGTCTACTGTGCTTTTGACTCCATCAAAAAAGATGCAATTAGAAACCTTGGGGGGGGAAAAAAAGGACTATATATTCTTTCATTGTAAATCAAAGGCTCACAGGATACCATAAATGCTGTACTTCAAAAAGCACTGCACAGAAATCACGTAAAAAGAAAAGATACCACTAGAGCGAAAGTGAATCCAAAGAACAACAAAGAAACTACTTCTAAGACTTCAAAATGGAGAAAGAGGAGACATCCATTCTTGAAGCATGCTTTTTTTGATTTTTACACCACATATGATAAGAATTAACTCACTGAATGTGCCTCTATCCTACAGTTTCATAAATAATTATCAAGAATTAAAAATAAGAGTTTAAAATAATAATAGTTATTAATAACATTGCTTCCACACTTAAAATTCTGTGATTTCAAGTTTTATCCTTCCTCCAAGTCCTCTCCCACTCCCAAATGTTTTTACTTCTGTTATTAAACATCTAATTTTAGAATTCCTGAAAACCATTTGGGGAGGTGTATCAAAACAAAACAAAACAAAAACCAGACTCTTTCCTCTGTCATTTTAAGTCAACGAAATGTATTAAAGTATCTAAAAAACATATGAATAATATCACTGATAGTAATCCTTCAAAGAACTTCAGGATTTAAAAAGTAACGGGCTCAGTCCTTTTCCAGTATGACTACGGCTCAGAGCCCCGTTTCCCAAACGCCCGGGGCCGGGGATGGGGAGGGCGGTGCTGCCGGGAGGCTGCCCGGCTTCCAGCAAAGCCACCGCTTCCTCTGCTGTCAGGCTAGGACTGTTAGTGCCTGTGAAGCGGCACGCAGGCTCTGAGCCCCGGGGGGGCCTCACTCGTGCAAGCCCACACCACCCCGAGGCACCGAGACAGCATCTCTGTGACACGTCACGGTGGGAGGCGCTGGCAGAACGGTCTTGGTCAGCAAGTGGCAGAGCCCCAAGCCCAACGAGACGGCCTGGCTGGAGCCCTCGGTCTGAACCACTTCTCTAGACTGCTGGAGAGTCCGGCATTCCGCTGAAGACGTGATATAACGGGGGGGCAGGGCCGGCCACAGGTTTGTAGACGCCCATACAGTCACCCCTGCGGTCTGCCTGAATTCCTGGAGGGCAGGGAGCAGAACAGCCGAAGCAGAGTCCACTGCGCTGTGGACCACCGGCTCAGCTCCGAGTGCTGGCAAGTTGTTGACTCAGAGACCAGATAGATCTTCATCCCTGGAGCATTCAGCCGGGAGGTCCTCCTACTTCTGGTTGTTCTGAAAACCACCTGAAACGCAGTTCCTCCCTCCCCTGCCGGAAGGTCCTGCCAGCACCGAGGACAGCCCTGCGCTCCCCGCCCCTTTCTGTGTTCACTTCTCTTCTCTGTCGGCTCAGATGTGCAGTCTCCTCCCCTGCCTTCCTGGCCGGCCGTCCACCTGGGGAAGCTCTTTAAAACATGGTGCCTATAATCAAACGGGATGCTCAGGATATGACCTGAACAGACTCAAACGGGACTGACTATTGCTTATTATCTGAGCTCTATGTACTTATCAATGGGGTCAGGGTCTAAGGTTGCATTTGCCAGTTTTGAATTTTTAAACCCACAAAATACTGAAAAAACTAAGGAAGAGAGTGAATTACCTATAAGTCTGCTATTTGAAAAATATGGCTTACCAAAAAGAAAAGAAAGAAAAAAAGGATTTTAGCAGCTCACAGATTTCTCTCTAACCTTTATTTTTAATTAGTTAAAATTATGAAATATTTAAAATATACTACGATTAGAGAGAATAGCAAATACCCATGCACTTACTAGCAATATCTAACAGATGCGAAATTTTTACCATATCTGCTTCGGGTCTGTTAAAGTCCTAGGCGCATCATATCTAATCCTATCCCCTCCCTCTTCAGAGCCGCTGTCCTTAAGTTGGTTTGTATGCTTCCCCTGTCTATACTTTCAGTCTTTTTGTACATTTGAATAGTATTGGTTTTCTTTTAAGTACTTGATCCATCACTACCATTTTCTTTTTTTTTAAATTAATTAACTTATTTATTTATTTATTTTGGCTGCGTTGGGTCTTCGTTGCTGCACGCGGACTTTCTCTAGATGCGGCGAGCGGGGGCTACTCTTCGTTGTGGTGCGCGGGCTTCTCATTGCCGTGGCTTCTCTTGTTGCGGAGCACGGGCTCTGGGCGCACAGGCTTCAGTAGTTGCGGCACGTGGGCTTCAGCAGTTGTGGCTCGCGGGCTCTAGAGCGCAGGCTCAGCAGTCGTGGAGCACAGGCTTAGTTGCTCCGCGGAATGTGGGATCTTCCCAGACCAGGGCTCGGACCCGTGTCCCCTGCGTTGGCAGGCGGATTCTTAACCACTGCGCCACCAGGGAAGTCCCTGAATAGTACTGTTTTATGTGGTTTTATAAATTTACACAATGTGATTATCCTTCTGCAACTGCTTTTTCTGCCCAGTATTATGCCTGAGACTTACTCATGTTGAAACATACAGCTGGAGTTTATTCATCTTAAGTACTGTACAGATTTCCACTATATGAATATACAATAGTTTAGGCACCTATTCCCCTATTAATGGATATTGGGGTTGTTTCCAGTTTTTCACTATTACAAACAATACTTAAGAGTGAATAACCTTAATTTCCTTGTGCATACGTGTGGGAGTTTCTCAAGATATATAACCAGAAGTTAAACAGCTGAGTCGTCTGCCTCTTTTATAGCGTAAGATTCAAAGAAGGATTCATGGCATTTATCCACTTTTAAATTCCCTTTTCACTTAAAAATGTTCACAATAAAATAATAATTGCTAATATCTCTTACCTATTAAAATACATATTAGGAACATGTTAAGAAACTTTACTTAGGTATGTATTGGATTTACTGAATGTTTACCATGGGCCAAGTACTTTGCTCAGTGCTGTGGATGAACACGACCAAGAATGAAACAGTATAGTTCCTGAACTTAAGTAGCAGAAAAGGCAGATCAAGGAGACATAAAGACGCAGATAATAATAAAGTATGACTCAGTGTGGGCGTGATAAGGGAGGTGCAGGACACTGTGACACACTTTACGTGGTACAAGAGGATAAGGGAAGGGAGCTCTGGGAGCCTGAGAATGAAGAAGCAGCAACTGTGAGGAGGGGATAAAAGCCAGGGCGGGGACGGAGGAAAGAATATACACAAAGGCCAAAAGTCAGGAGCGTGGCGTTAAGGGAACTTGAAGGAATTCAGTCTGGCTGGAGAAAAAGTGAGGTTAAATATGGAGGGGCAAGGAAGTTAATGAGGAAAAGGAATTGGCCACTGAAGTGAGGCGGGTCTGATTTGCGTTTTAGAAGGCTCACTGGTGGCGGTGAGGGGCTCAGTTAGGGGAGCGAGGCTGGATGCAAGGCACCCGGGTAGGATGCTGCTGCAGTATTGCAGGTGATGAGTGGGGACAACAGGGGTCAGGGGAGTGAATTACCACTGAAGGTCTCTGTCACAGAGAAGACCACATCTTCAAGACCTTTGAGACTGGGTACCTAAGAGAACAGTAATCTCATTACTACACAAAGGAAGCAGAAGGAGGGAAGGCAGAGGGGGAGTGAGGAGGAGGCCCTGACTTCAGTGGCTGGTTGGAAAGTGTTGCCAAGATAAGTACATCAAGCCCCTTTTTAAAACTTGTCAACAAGATCCAAATCCCTAGCCTGGCAGTCAAGGACCACGCAAGGATACACAGACTGCCATATCCATCTGCGTATCCCAGCGCTCTAACACTCTTCCCAGCACACAGCAGACATTTAATATGTTTGCTGGAAGGAAATTCTAACATTGAAACTCAGAAAAATTTCCCCCAAGACAAGCTCTTAAACTGTATTTTTTTTCCAGTGAACAATTTGCCTTTGGGGAACACCTATGACATACCTTTTATTCATTCCCAATTCAGCCTGATAACAGTAGAAGTAAGCTGCTCACGGATAGAATTTGGGCATATGGTATCTTGGCTTCATGCAGAGAAGTATATACACTAGCTCAAGAAATGTTTATGCATATGTATTCAAACCACATCTTTTCATTCCCTCTTTTGCCCTTTCCTCTGCCCTTAGGTTGGCTATAGGCCTTCAGTATTACAGTCAATGTGAAAGTCTAGTGACATAAAGGAGAGCCATACTACATAAGTCAAGGTAATTTTACATGGGAGAAGGACTCAGCTATGTCATAATCCCATGTTTCCATGACGTACACTGGAATAAGCAAATGGACTCTTTATTTAGCAAAGCACTACTGCCTACTGAAAAAGAATTCTATTTTAGAATCACAAATATATGAGGTATAAAAATTCCTTCCTGGACAATTACATGGCTTTGTAAAGGTTATCAATAACCTGCAATGTTGTATTTTAGCCCAGACATTTGTTGCCAAGTACAAGAGAAGAATTTAACCTATTATACACCTCAGACAACCGGAATAAACCTTGAGTCATCAAAATGCTCAAGCATTACAAAACTATCTTTTAAGAAGTAAGTACTGCCTAATACTTACTTACTATGCGTGAAGCATAGTCCCATGCCCTGAACTTGGGGTCTTCAGTGACTGCTGACAGTCAGCTGTCACCAGGAACTCACTTTACAACTATCTGCCTTCCAGTTAGGTGTTTCTGCTTCTCCTACTTCACACTTTGTATGTGGTTAATATATATGCAGCTTCAGCACATTTAACATTCAGGTTTATTGTTCTTCTTCTTCTTAAAATACATAAACCAACCAGAGCTTCACTCATCATATTAAGAAATTCAAAAATTACACAATTTCCCAGCTTCTCCAACAAAGCAATGCCTTGGAGATAAAAGAGCAGGGGGAAAGGAGGAGGGACCTGCATTAAAGCAGCTTTAAAAGACCTAACTAAAAACATGTAGCCCTCATTTAAATTCTGATTGGCACCAACCAACTGGAAGAAGACATCTTTGAGGCAAACTGTGACATTTGGGTATGGAGTATCACACGGTATCAAGGAATTACTTATTTTTTTAAGATAATGATGGCAAGAAAGATATTTTAAAAATTCCTACCAGTTAGAGATGCATATTGAAGCATTTAAAGGTAAAATGACGGGAGTCTAGGTTTTAAGTTAAAACACTGTAGTTTAAAAAAATGATAATGGGAAAAAGAAATGAACAAAATGACAAAATACTGACAATTATTGAAGCTGGTTAATGCATACTAAGGGTTTAGTATGCCACTCTCTCTCCTTTTTAAAAAATTTTTTTACGTTTGAAAATTCCTCTAATTAAAGCTTGTTTGTTTTCCAATTATATGTTTTGAGTACAGTTCTGTTTCGTTTTGTTTTGCCTGGAAGGAAAGAATCAACAAGTCTGAAAATATTTTAACATAATGCTGACAGTGGTTGTTGACTCAAGATTTCCCACAATCTCCATAAGTGTGAGCACATTATGCAATTAATATATATCACTCACCTTTTCCTTTGTCCTCAACTCATCAAACATTTGTTGAATTTCCAGCTTCCAGTCATCTTGCATGGAATGAAAAGATTCTTGAGGCATTTCAGTCATAACTGCCTTTTCAATTGCAGTCAGCTGTTCAAGAATTAAGGCAAATGACGGACGAATATGAGGGTCCTGTTGCCAGCATTCTAAAATAAACAAGAATCACAGCAAGTCCATTTCTCAGTGTAGTTCAGATTATCAGCCCATGTTGACTGTGTCTGCTGAAGATTTTAAACATCAATTGATAATGATTTTGCAAATTTTATTTTATACAGTGTCCGTGTCAGCAGCCTGTGTAATAATTACTATTAGACGACGCTCTTGTATTCTGCATTATTTGACATTAGTATGTGGATGTGTGTTTTCTCTGCCTTACCATGTACCATGAACTCTGTCCGCCTAAGCTGCCCTGGCCACATGACTTACAGAGTTCTATAACTCAACTCAAGAAAACCAAAGTCTCTAAAATGTCACAGTCACAAGAGAGGTTCTAAGAAATAGTCTAATAAGTAAGGTAACTTGCTGCTTACAAAAAGAGTTACTTAACAATTTTTAAAAGATAAGATCAAAATAGATAAGGTCATAACTGGCAAAACCATGCCAGTTAAGACTGTAAAACATTTTTGATCATTAGGTAGAATTAAAAATAGCACATATGGAGCCAATTCAATATTGTCGTTGAACTCTGCTAGTGTATTTGATGAAAAGTTTATTACCATTCAACTAAGTTTTGTATAAATGAGTCACTATTAAAGGGGATTGTTTTTAAGTTACTTAGTTCATCAAAACTTTACCTGACATCTTAGATCAAAGACATGGTTTCTAATTCTTAAAATAGTATAATCTAAAATCGACTGAAAATTAGAATCACAGAAAATACCTTTTTGGTTAAAAAAATATACAGATATTCTAATGAGCAATTCCCCTCACCCCCACAGACACACAAAAACAGAGATGCCCAAATACCTTTCATGAGCTTGGCAAACGGCTCAGGGCAGGTGGAAGGAATGGGCAAAGTGAGCTTATTGACTGCCACCCCGTAGGCCACAGCAAGACCGTCAATGCCACGATAGGGGACCTCTCCCGTGAGCAGTTCCCACAGCACCACTCCGTAGCTGGAAAGCAGAGTTTTCATAAAGTTAAACGGGGTCTTTTCCTCATGACACAATTGGTGGGAGAAACGTATCAGTGCCTTCATCCAGCTCCTAATGAGAATCTTCTCTTCCAACAAAGCCCATATGGACTCTTATCCCAACATGAGGGGCGGGTTCTTCCAGTTAACATTCCAAACACATGCAAATACACTCCTTCCCGAAATCGGTTATGCCTTCATTATAGGACCTGAAACTACTTAACGGATAGGAAAGCTTAGGAGCAGTGCACGACTGAATTAAACAGGGTCCAGAAGCAGGACACACTTGAAGAGCAATGCGGTTGTTCTGACGTTTGTCTTTCCGTCTCATTTTATCCACACCTATTGAGGATCTTCAGGACACTGAAGATTCCAGCCCCACATGACTCACCACAGGACTGAAGTCGAATCATGCTACTTTTTTTTTTTAAGATTTTTTGATGTGGACCATTTTTAAAGTCTTTATTGAGTTTGTTACAGTATTGCTTCTGTTTTATGTTTCGGTTTTTTGGCCTCGAGGCATGTGGGAATCTTAGCTCCGCGACCAGGGATCGAACCTGCACCCCCTGCATTGGAAGGCCAAGTCTTAACCACCGGACCTAACCACCGGACCGCCAGGGAAGTCCCATGCTAACTGTTTTAAAATAGGTTTTTGAAATTGTTTCTTTCTGCCTCTCCCTTTATATTTAGGAGATGTGTTACTAATGTTTCCACCTAATGCCTAATAGTAAGGGACAAAGAAATCCTGTGGGTTTTCCTGAGCCTGCTGGGAGGACATAACAGGTCTTCTTTGTAATGGAGGAAGGTGAAGTGAAAGGAGAATAAACAAAGAACAACTGCAGCTGCCATGCTCTCCAAAGCATCAGCAGATGTGATGCAGGTTCACTGCTGCTTCAGTTTAAGGGCAAATGCAATTACACACAAGAACGAGAAAACACACAGTAGAAGGATCTCTAAGTGAACTTTTAAAATGAAGCTAAAGGACCAAATTTCAGTATACACCTATACTAGAGCCTCTCAGACACCCCAGTTCAAGGTAGTACAGAGGAGCACAGAAATAAGCCTTGTACATCATATACATTTATTCTCTTCTACAAAACCAGTCAGAACCTTAGGTTTCCTTTATCTTCTTCAAAACACAAAGTGCACTCAAATTATCTTTTGACGTAAAGCATCAGTCACTCCTGACACTCACTTGACTTTAAATTAAAACACATAAGCATATAAGGAACAGTCATATTTGCTTTATTTTTAAGTTCTATTAACATAACTAGTATGGTCCTATTTACTTTTCTGATCTTTTAAAACTTCATTCGCTTTAAGTTAAAAAAAGAGTTTGAAATTTAAAGAAGTAACTTAATTCTCATTTTTTCTGTTTGCTGCTTATACATAATATCTGAGCATAGTTTTAAAGACAGCAGACAGAAGGCAGTAAAATACGCCTAAGGAAAGGCAAAACAGCTCAGAATAACACCAAAAAAACAAAAAAACCCACATCATTTAAATTTGTTTTGGAACTGATTTGAGTCTCATTTGATTATCTCCCGATCTTAAGAGATGTGGGGATTCACAGCATCACAAATACAATAAGCCCTCCATGAAGAAGACCCGGCCTGCAACGAGCGCCTCTGGAGCCCAGGTGGTCATCCTGGCCATGATCACTTCATTTTCAGACCTCTCCATTAGTGCCTAATGGACTCTACAGTATATACTGAAAACATTCAGAAAAGGAAGGCAGAAACAAGAGAACGTGCCCTGCATTCAAAGGGGCCTCAGGGATCCTTCCCACTGATGTTCCACGGCCCTAAGCAGGGGCGTTTCCATCCTGAGGTCCCTGAGCCCGGGGCTCCCTCTCCAGCAGGGGGCGTAGCAGGGCATCACTGAAAGACAACTGGACCTAGAAGCAGCACACCTGAGGCAGCACACCTGAGGCTGAGCTGTGGGACCACTACTACCTGTTGCCTATGTCTCCACTCACACGGCCTTGAAGCTGATCTTGAATCATTGATAAAGTATCAGTGACATTTCCTCTGCCATCTCAAAGCACTGTTTTATGTTTTGTTAAAAAAGGAATACATAATGCAGTACCTGTAAATTATATAATGCTGTAACTATTAGCAATTAAGGTGCAACCAGGATTTTTCAAAGACTATCTGCTTAGTTTCTTGAAAATTATCTATGTTATGGTGCATTAGCGAGACACATTCTTAATTTCAAGAGTAAGTAAACTGAACTCATAGATCAATCAACAAAAATCATCTCAGTGCAGTGGACCAAAAAATTATTAGAATAACTGAAAATTGAATAAATTCAAAGAAGCTTCCTTGCTATTCTCATTAGCAAATAACAAAATTAAAACCAACAATAATAACATAACTTTGCTTCTTGGAAGTTTCAGAGAATGGATAATTCAGGATAGGTCATTTTTCCAGAGAGAGGTATTCTGGTAAAAACCAATGTGAAAAAAAAGGGAGCTATTCCGATGGGACAATTTTTAAAGTGTAATGCATATTTTTCTGCTCTCTGAAACTGGGTGGGATATAATATAAAAAGCCCTCTCCTGGGGACTTTCCTGGTGGTGCAGTGTTTAAGAATCCGCCTGCCAATGCAGGGGACACGGGTTTGAGCCCTGGTCCGGGAAGATCCCACATGCCACGGAGCGAATAAGCCCGTGCTCCACGACTACTGAGCCTGTGCTCTAGAGCCCGCAAGCCACAGCTACTGAAGCCTGTGTGCCTAGGGCCCGTGCTCCGCAACTGCAATGAGAAGCCCGCACACTGCAACGAAGAGTAGCCCCCGCTCACCGCAACTAGAGAAAGCCCGTGCACAGCAACGAAGACCCAACGCAGCCAAAAATAAATAAATAAATAAATAAATTTATTTAAAAAAAAAAAAGCCCTCTTCTGAGAATACAAGTAGCCTAATGATTAAGGGCTGTGGTAGCAGGAAAACGGCTCTTAGGCCAGGGACCAGAGTCTGCTACTCACTAGTTTTACAACCCTGAGGAAATTTCTAAACCTCTCAGTGCCTTGGGTACGTACTCTGTGAAACTGGGGTAATCACGGGAGACACTGTAAACGTTCAATGACAGCATCTGTCAAAGTTACCTCGTAGGGTAGTAACTGGTATGGAGGAAGTGGGGCAAGAGAGGATGATCACCAAATACACCAGTATATATAGCAGCCCACAACACCACAGACCAGGGCCATGCTTCTTGAATGCAATTATTTCTATGGGAATATTACGAAGGAGGTTCTAAAGCAAAGGCATGTGCAGTTCAGAGGGACAGCCTTCCCTGCCTTCTGCATCCTGACATCTAGGACTCTGCTGTGCTTTAATATATCCATGCGTTCTGGAGATGTGTGTGGACATCTGGCTCCACAAACCAGGTGGTTCTGGAGGCCAGTAGATTCCAGTCCTTTTCATAGCGTTTCAGGCTTTCATTTGCTCCTGCCGCCCACTCTGTTCTCAGCTGCCTTTTTTTTTTTTTTACCAGCTTAGCACCCCTCTCCCCTCTTCTGCTTAGATGCTTCTACTGAAAATCAGATAACCGAGCTCATATAATCGAGAAATAGGAATGAACAGACTTTGAGGGAAGACCTCTCCATGAGTGTTTGGACGTCAAGACCCATATTTTGGCTGATTTTAGAAATCTTTTTTTTCTTACTTTTGATTCTACGTTTACAGTAGGTGAGGTCGCTCTAAAGCATTGATATAGATTGTACAGCGTTTGTATAGCTTATAATTACATAGTTTATTTTAAAAGGCACACATAGTAAGATGGTTACAGTCTTAAGTAATTATTCAGAATGTAAAATTGATTTATATTCTATTAGTCTTCAGAGTCCTGAGGTATATAATTTCTTAAAATAATTACCTGTTTCGCTTAAGTATTTTGGCATTACATGGTTAGAAAATTATTGTGATTAAGTCAAGGAAAACACATCTAATATTTTATAAAGACACATGTGCTCAGTCTCCACCAGCAGAGTATAAGTCATTAAGTAAGGGGTGAGGCTCAAGCTTCTGTGTTTTTCAAAACAGCCCTAAGACACTATAGAACCCCTGGCACAGGTGATAAATTTCTTAACAGTCATAAGTAGAACAATTAAATTAGAAGCCTGTATTTATACACTGCTGGTGGGAATGAGAACTGGTGGAAAACAGTCTGGCAGTTCCTCAAATGATTAACCATATAATTACCATGCGGCCCAGCAATTTCACTCCCAGGTAGAAACCCAACAGAAATGAAAACTCATGTCCTCACAAAAACTTCTTCATAAATGTTCAGAGCAGCATTATTCAGAATTAGCCAAAAAGTGGAAACAACCCACATGCCATCGACTGATAAACGAATAAGCAAAATGTGGTATTATCCACCCAATGGAATATTATTCCACAATACATAAGAATGAAATTCTGATACATTCTATGACATGAACCTTGAAAATATGCTAATTGAAAAGCCAGTCGCAGAGGACCGCATATTATTTGATTCCATTTATATGAAATGTCCAGAAAAAGCAAATCTAAAGATACAAAATGTAGATTAGTGATTGCCTTGGCTGGGAGGGATGGAGTGTTGGGGTGATGGCTGAGGGGTATAGGGTTTCTTCTTTGGATTATGAAAATGTTTTAAACTGACTGTGCTGATGAAGGTAAAAGCCATGGAACTGTAGAGTTTAATGGGTGAATTGTACGATGTGTGAATTGTATCTCAATAAAGCCGTTAAAAAAAACAACAAAAGAAAAATCCTGGAATTTTAATACTAGTCACACAGCATTTTATGAGCATTAAATGAAGGCAAGTAAGCTCCTGGTGCATTGTAACTATAAACAGAGTGACTTTTCTCTGTTGTTCTGGTATGGATGGTGTCTTTACCCCCTAATGAGACACTGCCGAATGGAAAATCCAGCTAACCTGGGATTCCATTTTAGTTCAGCTCTCCATCCTCAAACCAGAAGCTTTAATCTTTAGACAATGCAATCCATAAAATGAAGGAGGTGATCTAAATTTTTTTCTCAAACTCCTTCCATGCTAATATTCTGTCTGTGAGTCATGAGGAATCAAAACTTTTGCTTAAAGTGAAATTTGTGTTTATTTACCAACAGGCCTTACAAAACGGCATTACTGTTTACTCAAGTTATAACCAGTTTTAATCAAACCTCAGATTTAACAAGTTTCTCTTATCAAATGGAAGTCATAGGACAATCAAAATCTCAAGTTACCCATTCTGTTGTGATTACAACAATCTTGATCAAAACCACAAAACCTTCTTCAAAAAGGCCCATACAGATCTTCCTCAACTTACAATGGGGTTATGTCTGGATAAATCCTTCGTAAGTTGAAAATATCGTAAGCTGAAAATGCATTTGATGCACCTAAACTACTGAAGCTTAGCCTGGTCTTTCTTAAAAGTGCTCAGAACACTTACATTAGCCTACAGTTGGGCAAAATCATCTAACACAAAGCCTATTTTATAATAAAGTGTTGAATATCTCATGGAATTGATTGCATACGATACCAAAAGTGAAAAACAGAATGGCTGTCTGGGTCCAAAATGGTTGTAAGCGTATCAGTTGTTTCCCCTCGTGATGGCGGGGCTCACCGGGAGCTGCAGCTCACTGCCTCTGCCCAGCCTCACAAGACAGGACTGGTCCACGTATCACTAGCCTGGGAAAGATCCCAATGCCAAATCCCAAGTACGGTTTCTAGAGAATGCATATTGCTTTTGTGCCATTGTAACGTCAAAAAAAACCTGTTAAGTTAAACCACTGCAAACTGGGGACCATCTGTACTACTGGTTATGCTCAGAATTACTGAATACTTGGGGACTCACATTTAAAGGACGTGTAGCAACCAGTTTCTGCAGACACCTGCAAAAACAAAATGCGTGGTGCTTACTCACCTCCAGATGTCGCTTCCCTTGGAGAACAAAGAGGACTTGATGACTTCTGGGGCCATCCAGGCATAGGTGCCTGCTGCGCTCATCCTGGTGGTCCTGTGCCACTCTCTCGCTAACCCAAAGTCTGTAATCTTCAACGTCTTATTGCAGACGTCATCATGCTCTATCTTCTCCAGTAGCAATACTAGAGAAGAAAATCAAAGGTGGAATACTTTCATATTTTTATAATTTTTCAGTTACAATTTTTCTTTGGCTTTTAAAACACAATCTTCACTGCAGTTGGCAGAGTACTGAGAATGAACTTGCATTTTACCATTTTATCTTACTTACATCTTGTTTTTCATAACCTTTAGTGGGTCGTTTGTGCCTAAAGTTACAAGTTTAAAAAAAATCCACAGACACAGTACAGCTTTAGCACTCTTTATGAGAAAGTAAATGATTTCTAGGGGCAAGAAACATTTACTGAGATATCACAGGTAGAATCAGAAGTCTGTGAAAGTTTACCTGATAGGAAGAAAATATTTACATTGTTTTTCTTCCAAGAAATTAGGTCCTGATCTAAATGCAGTCTTTTCTACTGAATGTTTCGGAGAATACTGCAAATAGACGGCATGTTACCATAAATCATTATTATTGAAGATTATCTTATGTTAAATTTGCAAGTTGCTTATAGATATGTTAACTCATGAAGATATTTTATGAGATATGATTGCTTTACCAAAGACTGAAATACAGCAAAAAGTAAAAACTTCAGAGAAACATTATCCAGTTGCTGGTTTCCCCAGCCCCCAGCCTCCTGACAAAATACAGAATGCACAAGAGCAGCTTTCAGGAACCGAGCTGATGCCGGGACTGCCCTGAACTCTCTGTGCAGCAGGAGCTAAAACAACGGAGCTTCCCATCACTGCCCACCTGCCCCTCCCTTGCCGGTGCCTTGGGTTCCGCTCTCCCCTGGTTGACTTCTCTGCCTATAACCAAGCAGAAATGTCTCCCCGGTTTTCCACGAGGCTCTAATGCAGCTCCATATCCACGCTACTCCTTCCCATTTGCTACAAAAGGAATGGTTTAAACCTACTGTTTTTTCTAACTTATCTCCTCACTCCTTCCTTGAAACTCAGCCTTCCAACCTGCAGCCCAGTTGTTCTAGTTCAACCGAATGCCCCGCAGATGGCCCGTCTCCACTTCCCTGCCACCACGTGACTTCTGGCTTCACTGTCCCAAACCTGAATTACAATCGTTCTCACTGGAGTGGGTGCTGCCCCTCTCTCCTCTCTCACCCACACGCCACCCCGAGCAGATTCATCTTCCTATAGTGTCGTGGCATCCTTTTATTTTTTTAAACCTCTCATGAATAAACTACCGATACATGTCACAACAGGGATGAATCTGAAAACCATTCCACTAAGAGAAAGAAGCCACACATGAGAGGTTATGTACTATGATCCCGTATGACATCCTGGAAGAGGGACAGAAATCAGACCAGCGGTTTCTGGAGGCTAAGGCGAAAGGTCTGACGGCAGCGCTACATGGGAGAGCTTTTCCGGGTGATGCAAATTCCCTCTTGGTGGTGGTGGTTACAGGATTATATACATTTGTCAAAGCTCATCAAACTGAACGCCCTCAGGGGGTGAATTTTTATATAAATTATACCTCAATAAACCTGCATTAAAAAAAAAAATTCTGGGCTTCCTTGGTGGCGCAGTGGTTGAGAATCTGCCTGCCAATGCAGGGGACATGGGTTCGAGCCCTGGTCTGGGAAGATCCCACGTGCCACGGAGCAATTAAGCCCGTGAGCCACAACTACTGAGCCTGCGTGTCTGGAGCCTGTGCTCCGCAACAAGAGAGGCCGCGACAGTGAGAGGCCCGCGCACTGCGATTAAGAGTGGCCCCCGCTCGCCGCAACTAGAGAAAGCCCTCGCACAGAAACGAAGACCCAACACAGCCAAAAATAAATAAATAAATAAATAAATTTATTAAAAAAAAAAAAATTCCATGGTTCCCCATAACTCAGGGAGAACGTCCACACTCCAAAACCTGGGCAATCACAGCCCCTAGATTCGCACAGCAACCTACACTTCAAACCACGCCCCGTGCCTCTATGGACGAGCTTGCTCTGCTCAAGGCAGGCCGGCTGCTCATCCAGCCCAGATGATACCTGCTCAGCGACACCTTCCAAATACCCCCAAGCCAGGGACCATCACCTCCTCCACACTCCCGTGAGCTCTGTGTTTCTGTGACAGTCCTACGAGGCACCAGGTACCAGACTGTGTGCTTTCATCAGACTCCTCCACTGCTGTTAGCTCTGAGACAGTGAGTACATAAGTGTGAAACAGGGAGCGTACAAGTGAGGGAGAGAGAGTGTGTGTGTGTGGGCAGTGAGATGGCAGGGAGAGGAAGACAATGGTGAGAACCTCGTGCAATTCACGCTCACCCGCGCGCACCCACTCTGTGTCGTGTCTGATTCGGCGCAGGTGCTTAGTGTTTGCAGGTGAAATTAACAAAAGGGGCCCATTCTTATGTTTGTCCTTTGCCCGTGCCACTTCCCATCTAATAGAAATAAGAACCAAGTCCTAAGAGTCACTAGCCATCGTCAGTATTCACTATATTCCTTATACTTTACAAGTGCTATTTCATTCAATCCTCACAAAAATCCCGAGAGATAGGTCTTCATTATCAGAGGATAATCAGTACTGAAAAAAATTCAGCAACACTGAATCCAATAGAACAGTAATCCAAACTTCAGAGTTCATAGAATATATGTCTGTGGGGGGGGGGAGTTGTTATTCAGGTTTCACCTTGAAAAATAACAGAAAAATCAGTTTATTTTATTCTTTATTTAACAGCATTTTTGTCATCGTTGTAACTATGCACTAACTCTTAGAAGGACAAAAACGAACAAGTGTGGGAGGTTTCTTAAACTAAATTATCCAGAAAAAATTGGAGACTAGCATAAGACACTCTTCATGTTTGATCTGCAGAATGTGATCTTATGGGGGACCACTTGCCCAAATGTTATAGGAATAATGAGCATTGACTGAGCACATTCTGTCTGTCAGGTACACTTACAGGTATCTTAATCAGATAATCCCCACCACAATGCTATAGGTGGATATCATTAATCATCTGTACTTGACAGATAAGGAAACTGGGACACAGAGATGTTGAGTAATCCATCCAAGGTCACGCAGCTGAGGAGCAGTGCCACTCAAGCAGTCTGACCCCTGGGCCCATGGTCCTAACTACTGCCTGCACTGCTCAGTTGACAGCTTTTATCAATTTTTCACAAGCGATTTCTTTATCCTTCGGAAATCTCTCTGTATGCAGGTGCCCATTCTCCTCCTTTCTGATTTCCTGCCATTGGATAGTTATCATCTGATCTAAGTAGAGGCGCTGTGGCATAGTGATGGAAGCATGCACTCCAGGGCCAGACTGCTCGGTTTGGACTCTGTGCTTCTGCTTCCTTGCCTGTCATGGGAATTATGACAGTACATACATCATAATGTTGTAGAGAGGAGGAAATGAATACATGTAAAGTGCTCAGAACAAGGGCTGAGACACAGTAAGCATTTCGAAAGGATGACACATACATATACCTACACACACCTTTTATTGATGGGTTTGAAAGTGTGTTTAGCAAACCTTCAAAATCACTTTCACGGATGTCAGGAAACCCTATCACTTTGCAAGGCCTGAAATTTCACTTTGCAATAGATTCACATTCGTATCATCAATTTAGACAGTCACAGAAGTCACAGAGTTAATGCAACTGGAGAGAACCAACATGAGACAGCTGAGTGGGGACTTATTATATAAGTCGCCAATACTGAATAAATACTGTTGTGTTGTGATATTCCTTTCCCCAAGCGATCTTCTAACTGTAAGATTTGGAGAGGAAGCACCACCTTCTATCCCCCAATCACCTAACGCAGTACCTTCTACATCAAATGGCCAATGGAATAGTTTCTATTAACGATAATTATCACCAGTTCTAATAAGATTATTGCCTACCATTTATTAATCCTCTTCTATGTAGAGTTGTTTCCACTGACATAATATCTCATTGGATCCTCATGCCATTGTATGAAATGGAAATTACAGTCTCCAGTTCACAGTTCAGAAATGTTATCCCAGATAATACGGCTACAATACAGGGCCACGCTTCAGATCCCATCTGCATGACTATCTTTCCAGTCTTCTGTGCTACATATAAAGCTATCAGTTATAAAAAGGGGGCAGAACAACCAGAAATTTCATTTTGTTAATTTTTGAATTTTCCTTCCTTCCATTCAGTTTAAGGAATATTTATTTCTCAGTCCCGATTCCTCATGAATATCAAGAAAAATAAATATCTAATCCTTTAAAACCCTATATACTTAAGCCACAGAAACAAAAAATAACAGATAGATTAATTATCAGATTTATTATAGATTAATTATAGATTAATCATCAGCTGTATTACATTTTTCCGCCTTATAATACATTCTAATTTCACTTTTAAACAATGATATCCTTACCACCAAAAAAGACTCCAAATTAATGATCAAGATGGCTTGCAGTTCTATAAAACTTTGTTTTCCAAGACACTTTCCCATACATTATCTCCTCCTTCTGAAAAACATCCAAATTAGGAAGGCATGAGGAAGCACTGATTAAAATGGGCATTAAAACCATGCTATGTCCCCAGGCCCCAAGTAAGGCCTGGCAGCCCTTAAGGAGCAAAAAGCTCAGAAAGGCAACTCTAAAATAAATACAAATGGAACTCCAAGTGAGAACTAAAAGCTAAATATTTTAAATTGATCGCACTTCTCAAGCAATGCCATGGCAGAATGCAGTATTAGCAGCCTTTGCATCGCGGGCTTTAAAACACCTGCCCTCACCCCGGAGTCCAAAGTTTCCACGGGAGCTTTCAACTAACAGAAAACAAGTTAAAATAACACTCTGAACGTCAAAAGTTTAGAGTTCCATGAAAGGCCCATTGTTCTGGATTCTATTTCAGAGGTGTTCAGCAGAATTCCTCAAATTCCTTATCTTTGGGGCAAAGTGACCGAAACCAGAAATAGCCAGTGTCCCGACAGGTCACGTGACCGGGCACCTGGCCAGGTTTCAGCCGAGCAGGCTGGCGGTGCTTCCGCCTCCTGACCTCACCAGGAAGAGGACCCCCGGGAAGGACCATGCACAGAGGGGCACATCCACCCTCTGGGCCACAGAAATGGTCAATTCTCGTTAGCGATCTAGTGACCAGCGCTTCAGCCTCCGGCTTGTACCAAGTCCGTAAAGATTTTTGACCCCCGTTAGCCCCATTCTTTAACAATCAGCCTCTACAACTTGGGTTCTGTCTACTTATTCAACCATGAGGCACTCGATTTTTCCGGCTCCTTTGAAGTTTCACTTTGGAATTTTCCGAATTATAGTATATAATGTATATTTTTAAAAGCAATTACAATGTGTCCATTCTATTTCCTCAACATTTATGGGAGTGCTGGTCCAAATTCCATTTGAGACAAATAGGTTCATTTTAATTAACCTTTAACTAGGAATATGTTATCCAAAAAAAAAAAAAAAAAAAGGTCGTAAGAAAGAAATCAGTTGAGAAAAGCAGCAATGTGAAAGAATATACTAACAAAACACCGAGTCTCAGTCTAAGACAGGAAGGTTACTCCGTGAATTTCAACTCTGAAAACAATCAACCATTCATTTACAGGGAAAAAAATGGTAACTGTCTGAGTTTACCAAATAGCACCGATTTTCCTCCCATTTCTTCCGTCTATTCCCGCACCTACACCACTCATTCGCTCACCAGTCTCTGGAGGCCTTCGTCCTGATCTTCAAGTCCCTTCTCAACCTCGGTCTCCATGATCTTTTCAGCTCTTCCCGGACTCTCCGAAAGAAACCCTACACTCTACGATTCTGTGCATTAAAAGCCACTTCTAAGAAACACGGCATTGCATCAGTGTCTCTGAGCTCCTGGAGCCTGTTGCGTGGACTGCCTTCCCCTTGCATCCTCCGCAAAGCCATACCTGGCCTCCATTTCCCACGGAAGCCACCGGGCACCAGCCCTGGATTCGCTGCACTGCAGCACTAACTGTGAGACGGCCTTCAAGTCCATTGGCCTTTGGAATCTCATTTTCTCCTTCTAGTAAAAACAAAACAAAACAAACAACAGAAAACAAAATGTGCAGCTTTGTCACTGTCTCCCTGTTCCAATATTATATGAACCTGTAAATATCAACACCGTGTCCCCCTGGGTGCCTTCCTCATAACCTCACTAGAAGTTCTCTGCATTTCTAACACACTTAAAGCTGTGCCACTCCCATTACTACACTTAAACACTGCCTTATCTCACTTGTGGGTCTCACTTCTCTAACTAAATTGTAAGCAACTGGAGGAAAGAATTTGCACCCAATTAACATTTGTTTAATATTGGTTTATTTCTACTGTACAGCATCTACAGTTTTTATATACTCTATAAATAGCTGTTACATGACTGAGTGACTACTGTAAGGGGAAGAATGAGAAGGAAGAAGATGAATTAGTGTCAGCCTTTTCATGTCAAGTCAGCTGCCGATTATAGAAAACCAACTCACCTGTGCCCTCCTAAAACAGTACAGACTGTTTTAGAAATAATGATAACAAAGCAGTTATTTGGATATTGAAAAATCAGCAGCGACTGACACAGTTGATCATTCTTCCCTGGATCACGTTCTTCTCTGGCTCCCAAGCATCACAACACTCCCTCGTTTTCACTCCTCTTCTAGCTGCCCCTTCTTCTGGTTCCCCCCTGTCTCCGGGGCCTCTAATCGATGGTGACCCTCCAGGACTCAGTCCCTGACCTCTGGTCTTTCCTATGAGCACTCAGTCCCCAGATAATCTCAGCCAATCTCAGGGCTTTCATGCCACAGACAAGCTGCCAACTCCCAAGCGATCGCCTCCACCCTGGTTCTCCGTCTGTTCTCAAAACTGCAGCCGTGTGATCTGCTACAATGGCGCTCAGAGCCCGGGCCTCAGCCCAAACCTCTCCAGTGGCTGACGAGACCCTGCGTGGTCTGACTCCCTTCTCCCTGGTGCCCCGTGATTCCCTTTCATGATTCTCCTGTCACACCGGCCTCCTGCTCTGGGGAGCAATTTCCCTTCCCTCTACGAGGGTTTGTCTCCCCAGATGACCCACTTTCCCACTTCTTGAGGTTTTGCTTCCTTTTCTGGAAGGCCTTCCTTAGCCATACACTCTAAGCCTTCAACTGCTCACCCCAACATTTTCACCCTCCTTTTCAACTTTTAGTTTTTCTACTGAGCACTTACCACCCTCCACCATACTACATCTTTCACCATTTACCCTTTAATGTCCATGTTGCCCACTGGCATGTAAATTCCACGAGGGGAGGAATTTGCTTCTGCTTTGCTCACCACTGACCACCCAGAGCCTGGAGTGCCCCTGGCACGTAGTACACAGTCACCAAATAACTGTGATATGAATGAATGAGTCAGCTCGCTAAACACAAGGAGAGAGACTTCTGCAAAGTCCAGAGAGATGTGGTCAGCTAAAACACAGCTTCACATCGCTCTTAACACCAAAAGCAAACGCCGCGGTACAGACCTTTTCATGGACACACACAACACACAGTTTTAATGAGAAAACTTCTTACATTTCATTGCGTTAAAATCTAGCTCTCTACTTCTGTCAGCGGAGTATTTTCAATATTTTGTCAAGGTATGGAACAAAGTAAACTGATGGGGGAGGAATCTTCCACAATATGCTACATTAACATATTAGTAAACAGAAAGTAATATAGTTGATATTATGAGTCAATATTTGCAGAAAACCTGAAACAAAATAACTCCTGAAAGTCAATTAAGCCAACAATCACTCAAACATCCTATATGCAATCAAGATACTTCCCCCAAATGGCAAGTGATTTGCTCTTTTTCAAAGAGTGTAAAAAATGTCCTAGTAATGAACTCTGGTAGTGAAACAGTTACAACGGTAACTTAGTACCTCCTGCCTTCTCCCTGACCCTCAACTTATCAACCCAAGTTACAAGTAGACCTGCCAAAGCATGCAGATGGCAGTACTCCCTAAAGGAACAAAGCTCAGGACTGTTTCCTTGTACCACTGTCTGGCCTGGATCAAGTGAGTCAGCTGAACTAAGAAGACCCTCACACCCAACCAAGATGAATAAATGTATGACAACATGGCACTATGTTTTGCAGAATGAATAATAATAAAGTCCTTGGGTTACAAAGAACTGTAGAAAACTTTTAGGTATCAAGGAGTTCACACACACACAAATTAGGAAACATTTAAAGCCCTCAGAGAGCTTCCAAACCATATGTAAAAATGAGTATAGTCACCAGCTTACATTTAGGTTGCATCTTACAGTTTATTAAATACTTTGACAAATACCAGGGGTCAGCAAACTATATCTTATGGGCCAAACGGGAGACTTGAAGAGTTGCAAAAGAGACTAGATGGTCTGCAAAGCAATCATATTTATCATCTGGACCTGCAGGGGAAAGTGTGCTGATGCCAGGCGTGTACTATCTCACTGATCCTCACATCACCCTATTCAGAAAGTCGGGGCCCATGAGCCCATGGCTGGAGAGTAGTAGAGTCAGAGCCCAAATCTCAGACGCCACAATAGCACCATTTGTCCCCCAGGTCAGTGGGACAAATGCTTGGATAATCCTTTCCCCAGAGACACAAGCCCCGAATAAGCCACCCATACCCTCACTTAGTGCCTACTGTGACCCAGCCATCCAATGTCACCAGACAGTTCACTGGATTTGGGATACAGTCTGCGGCCATGGTGGAATTTCTATACCAACCCAGAGAACCATGAGAAGGGACCCACACATCTGGTCCCTTGGACAGCAGCTTCCAAACTTGGCTCTGCACCTGAATCACCCAAAAGCTTTTAAAAAAAATATCCTGCTGCATCCCAAGCTCAGGATGGATTGATGGATGGATAGGGTGAGGTTTGTATTAAAGCAACTTAGTAAAACATTAATGGTAGAATCTAGGTGGTGAGTACGCAAGTGTTTACTTAAAAGTTCCTTCAACTCTGTATAGTCCAAGATTTTGAAAATAAAATGTTAGAAAAAAATTCATTGCTTGTTCCCAACTAAGGCAACCAAATCAGAATATCCAAAAGTGAGACAGAGAATTTTATTTTTAGAAGTTTATGGGGAGCTTTTGATGCTACATTAGGTGTGGGAGCAACTACTCTGGAGTGCCATTCTCCATCAGCAGAACTGGCCATCTAGCCTAGGGGTTCTCAAGGTATGGTCCAGGGACCCTGAGCAGCCCTAAGGTGGCGACAGATTAAATGCAGAAGCAGATGTGAATGTTCATCTGTCTTCCTTTATGTCATCAAAGTGAGCTTCAAAAGAGTAAAGCAATGCCACTCTCCTCACTAAATTTGTTTTGGAAAATAAGGGTTTCCCCCTACATTAACATGTAACAGATCTATTGTTACTTTTATATTAAATATCTTTAGATTTATCATTTTAAATTTCTAATATGGTAAATATCAATAGCTAGAACCCACATCAACAAAAGCTCTTTGGGGTTCTGATAACAAACATCTGAGAACTGGTAACCAAGGCACTCTATGAAGAAGATAAAAGCTCAAGTTCTGGGATTAGAGGCCCTGGATTCAATTCTCTGACAAGTGGAGTGACCCTGATCAAGTCAATTAATCCCTGGCTTCAGTTTCTTCATCTGCAAAATGGGGATACTTAAAGTACCTACCTCGAAAGGTCGCACTGAGGAATAAATGAGGATAAAGTTTGGACAATACCCAGCATCTAGTAAGCATTAAATAAATGTCAGCTATTGTTTCTGTAACTACTATTATTTACTTAAAGACAAAGCAATATTTGAAGAAGATGAATTTTTAAAGATAACTAAATTCATACTGATTCAGAGTCAGTTGTACAAATTTGTTTCAGGCTCCAAAATAAAACCAGCATAGTTCACCCAGCCTCACCAGGAACCCTTCTTCTGCCCCCTAAAATTCCTTCATTCCACCTTTTGGGAGCCCTTCAAGTACCACAGAGGGTTTGGAGACAGTCACACTGAAATTTCGAGTTAAAATCATCAGCCTGCCATGGTAGATCTGGTCATTATTTTCTAACTCTGGTGAATCAGAGGAAGAAAGTACCCTAAATTCGCTCATTAAACAAATAGTGATTATAAGAACTAGGCTCTGGTCATAAATGAGAAATAATTTATGCCAAACCAATGTCCAAGTATTTTATTTTCTATTTCTGCCCTGATAGCCTATGACAGATACAGTCAAAAAGCAAATTATCCCAAGCTTATATGTTTTTCTTTGTAGATGTTTGTCTTACAGCAGATCAGAGCACTTTCCTCCTCAGAACTGTCAATGGCTCGCTTTTGCTGTTAGACAGTCCACACCTCTCAGCGTGGCATTCAAGGCCATGCTGTCTGGCCACTTGTTAAACGCCTGTCTCCTTCCCAACAAAAGCCCGTCTTCCTTTCATTCTAGCCACACCTGACTCCTAACTGTTCCCTAAAAAAGCCACCTACTTTCATGTGGAATTTACCCAACTGCCTAGGAAGGGATAAAAAAATATTAAACAGATTTTCCCTGCAGGACTCCTGACAGTATCAGAAGTCAAGACTTTCCGGCTCAAGGAGGTTATAATGCTTGCCCAAGGTCACACAGCTTGCAGAGGACGACACCAGTATTCAAACCCAGGTCTGACTTCAAAGCTTCAAAGCTTCAAAGCTTCAAAGCCTCCTTCTGGTTCTGCACTATTCTGGAAAAGTTCAACCCTCACAGGCTAGTGTGGGAAAGCAGGAATTACAGACGGCCTTCTGAAACGATGGAGACTTCCCCTCTCCTCTTTCCATTCGCAAACTTTAATACACTTGACAATGACTACAAAATGATCAGAGATGTACAGTGAAAAGTGAGCATAATCCAGCACTAAATTACTGCCCCTCCTTTCAACTATAAAAAATGAAAAGTGGACTATTTATTTTTTAATATGCAAGCATAAAAATGGTAGGGGAAGATGTGGTGACCTGTTCTGATTGCTCTTCTTCCAAAAATACATCTTTAGCCAATTCTGTTTCACAAGCTGATGAGCTCTCTGTCACCTCGGGGCTCTCTGGACTGATCTCCTTGGACCCTTGAAATAGGAAGAGGCTGTGGTACGAAGCTGCACAGACAGGAGAAGGGAGAAGACGCATTTCTCTTAACTGATAATAGTGTAATTAATAGCTCCCCCAGATCACTCTTATGAGATTTTTAAGCACCTTATTTGGAGATCACATTGGCTATAATTTTCTCAAATAGTTCCTTTATTAATACTGCACTAATGAGAGAAGCTAAAACAGAATTTAGATTCCTTTTGTAGTTTGTTCTAGCAAAAGCTCTAAACTGCATTTCATAAGAAATATAACTATGTCTATTTATAGACTGCAGATGTCCTTGCAGATAATTATATAGATAATAATTATTCCCAGAGGGCTAAAAAAACCCAAAAAATTGGGATAAAAAGATGCTTAATCACTGAAATAAAAAGTACACAAATAAGCAGCTACCAAAGTCTCTGGCTCATTTTGTCATGGAACGTTTATTTTCTGCTTTAAAAAAAAAAAAGGTAGAACACAGTAAGCAACATTAGTAAGAAAGGAACAATAAATCATGCCATGCAATTTTCTTTCAGTCCTGAACTATACCAGAATAAACAAAACACTTAAGACTAAATTCTAATAATTCAAACCCTCCTTAGCAATTCACATACTGTACCATTTTCTTTTCACTCCGTCCTGGTAACTTCCCTGAAAACCATTTCCATTGCTACCGCCCTCAGTCAAGTCAGTGTCTTCTCTGGCCTGGAGAACCTCCACAGCCTTCACTCAGGCCAATTACCAGTCCATTCTCCAGAGCGTCCAGGGTAATCTTGGAGACACAGACATCCGTCACGCCCCTCCTCTGCACAAAACGCTCCAAGGCTTTGGACGGCGCTCAGAGAGGAGTGTCCACATGGAACACGGCCGGCAAGCCACCCCTACCAACCGCTACTGCACTCTCTGCCCCAGCTGTCCCACCTTCTCCCCAGTCCTCCAACAAGTGAGGCTCACTTCTGCATCATCTGCTCTTTCCCTGGATCTTTGCTCGACTCATTCCTCCTCCTCCAGCTCTCTGTGTCACTTCCCCGGAGTGGCTTCCCTTGATCACCCCATCTGACCAGCACCCTCAACCGCCACTCCTTCGCTCTCCACCCCTCACCATGCTTTCTTTGCTCGACAGCACTTCCTGATATTTGCATGACTGCCATCTATCTTCCCTATCTGACTAAGCCCTGTGCCGGCGGGGACACTGTTTGCCACCTGCTTTGCCACTGCGTCCCGGGGCCCAGAAATGCCTGGGACAGGGTGGGCCCTCAAAATCTGTTGAATAAATGAGTTCCAGCTCATGATGAGTTTTCTCTGCTCTGAGTGCATATAAAACTGGCCCTTTTCACAGTAACTCAAGGTTGCCTTGTCTTGCTCTCTAGTTGTGGTATACAGATTTAGCAAAGCGTTTTCTATTTACTTTGCATCTGGGAGTGACAGGGCCTAGCATATTTAAACAACATAAATGATGCTTAAAGCTTGCTAATGTGGCTCAACTTTCAATCTTTTGCTATCTGTTAGAGAAGGGACAAAGTTGTTTGTACCATCACAAGATCAGCTTTTATTTCAACATAAACATTGTCTCAGACTATATGACAGAAAAAAAAAGACCAATGAGAAAAGAGAAAACATACTGAGAGCCATATCTTACTTTGATAAATGTAAACATTTGCTTTAAACAATAATTTCTACTAGCTCGGGTCCAAGTAGTCGTATACTGGCTCTTTGTTACATGAGTAGACTAAAGAATAAAACTAAAATTCAATATTGATTTTTAAAACCTTGTTTACATTATCATTAACTCACTACCACCATTAGCAAATAACCAATGAAGTCAAACAAAATACACTGTAATAGAGTCTCTGCTGTACTCAAACAGTCTGAAAAAGAAGTTATGGCTTCAGGTCTTCCCTGGTGGCACAGTGGTTAATAATCCACCTGCCAATGCAGGGGACACGGGTTCGAGCCCTGGTCCGGGAAGATCCCACATGCTGCAGAGCAGCTAAGCCCGTGCGCCACAACTACTGAGCCTGTGTTCTAGAGCCCACGAGCCACAACTACTGAGCCCGCTGTGCCACAACTACTGAAGCCCGCACGCCTAGAGCCTGTGCGCCAAAACAAAGAAAAGCCACCGCAATGAGAAGCCTGCGCACCGCAACGAAGAGTGGCCCCCGCTCGCTGTAACTAGAGAAAGCCCGCGCGCACCAACGAAGACCCAACGCAGCCATAAATAAATAAATAAATAAATTCTAAAAAATTTAAAAAAAAAGAAGTTACGGCTTCATATATAAGAGGGTCCCAAAGTATCTGCATTTATTCATTGAATAAATAACACCAGAGCCAAGATAAGGCAATGTGCTAGATGCTGTGATCTGTACCTTTTAGGCCCCATTCAAAATGCTATGTTGTAGAAATTAAAAAACTATAAAAGTGGTCATATCGTAACAAACATTTGGCTAGGTGAGTGACCTAGCCAATTAAGTCTTTTTAAAAGTACGATACTTCAAGTGCAAAGATAACCCTGCCTGACAATTACAGAAATTAAAATGCTCCAGGAAGTTTGGCAACTTATTCTGAGGGTGAAAAGTCTTTCGAAAACTAAGTTGCAGCATATAATCACCTTCAGATTACATAATATCTCCCAGAGACATAGTCTACTTGTTCCACCCTACAAGTTTTTCTGGTGTCAATGAAAACTATTTAACCACGTTATTATTCCAGGGTCATATTATTTCTTTTCACTATTTAACAGTATTAGTTCTTTTAAAGTTTTTCATTTATACATTGGAACATGGGTTAATCTAGCCTCCTATGCTTTTACAAACACTAGCAAACTTGCTCTTCTTTGTGAACAGGTCATATGGACCTCAAGCATTATTACGAAACAGCCTAAGCATAATGCAAAAGTAATAGTTACAGACCCTTTAATTTTTCCATCTAAGGACAAGTCCAACCCAAATAGTTTGCCTGTGTTGGTGATTTTTTTTGTTTTTTGTTTTGGCTGCGCCCCACGTCATGTGGGATCTTAGTTCCTGGACCAGGACCAGGGATTGAACCCGTGCCCCCCTGCAGTGGAAGCTTGGAGCCTTAACCACTACACCAGAGAAGTCCCTGTGTTGGTGATTCGATGTCCTGAAACAGAGTAGGTTTGTAAAAGGCCAGGTTCCATGTCTATCACAGAACTGTGGCAACTGCGAAGAACCAGAGCAAGCAGGATGCTCCTGCTGTCCTTAAAATACCCGGTTCTGCAGGAAGCTTCTGGCAGACAAAGGCTCGCAGGACTTCACTGGGGAGAGGGCTTATGGGATCCATGGACAGGACGCTCAGAATGTGAAGTGATCTGCAATACTGAAGAACAAACTTTAAGCACCTAATGCTATTATATCTTTTATATGATGAAATTTAATAGGATTTGTGTTTAGTTCATTTGTCAGTTCCTTACTGACATCTGGAAAATGCACCCTGATTTATAAACAAAGTGAATGATATAGGCCAGGTCTTCAGGATTTCAAATACCCGCACAAGGACAATGAACTTGCTCTGAAATCCACCCCAAAGGGCACGATGGCACAAAATGGTGTTTCTGGGTCTGGAGACTATCCACCAACACTCAAGCCACCGAACCAATAATGAAAACCTACTTCATGAGCAGAGACATCTGAATGAAAACTCTTTGGAAACGTCGAAGGACACGAAGCCATATTTAAAGTGGGAAAGGAGAGACCTCAACACCGTGCTTGTAAAGCTGAAGGAAAGGGCAGTTTGATGTAGGCCACTAGGCAAGACGGGGGACCATGGGTTCCCGAGGAAGGCCTCGGTTTGCAAAGTTCTATCCAAATGAACCACTTATTTTACCCAAAGGCCAAACAGCACCGTGAGGTTTCCAGAAAGCCCCGATATTTTACAACTGTGTCTTCGGCAAGCAAGTCTGATCTGCCTTTCTAAAAAAGGCACCTGAAAGAAACTCGGCAAGGTAAGTGTACCACCTGCCCCAAAGCAAGTAACCAGGGTCCAGATGGCCTTCTGAGCCCCGGAAGGCCGGCGCAGGAGGGGCTGCCGGCGTCGGGAGGCCGACCCCCGCCTCCTTCCCCCGGGCACCTGGCTCCGCGGAGCCCGCCCAGCGCCCGCACCGAGGTGGGCTGCGCGGGGCGCGGTTGCGTCCTCCCCTGGCCCTCCCCTCCCCCACTCTGCCCTCACTTACTGTTGCTGGACTTGAGGTCCCGGTGCAGGATGGGCACGACGGCCTCCTCGTGCAGGTAGAGCATGCCCCGCGCGATCTGCACCGCCCAGTTGACCAGCACGTGCGGGGGTATGCGGCGCGCGCGGCGCGGCCCGGGCGCGCGGGGGTCCGGGGCGGCGTTGGCGGCGGCCAGCGCGCGGTTGAGCGCGCCGCCGCGGGCGAACTCGAGCACCAGGCAGAGGTGCGGCTGCCGCAGGCACACGCCGCGCAGCTCGATGATATTGGGGTGCCGCAGCATGGCGAAGAGCCGGGCCTCGCGCCGCACGCTCTCGGCCGCCGCCGCCGCGTCCTGGTCCGGGTCCCGGCGCGCCGCCTTCACCGCCACCTCCTGGCCCTGCCAGGTGGCGCGGTACACCTGCCCGAAGCCGCCGGCGCCGATGAGCTCCTGGAGCTCCAGCCTCTCGAAGTCGACGTGCACCGGCGAGCCGGGCCGCGGCGGCGGCGGCCGGGCGGGCGGCGGCGCGGGGCGGGCGGCCGGGCGGCACGGCGCCACGTAGTTGGCGGGGAAGATGCCGAGGCGCCGCTGCACCTGGCCGGCCCACCAGCCCTCGTCGCCCGACACGGCGGCGTCCTGGGACAGCACCTCCACCAGCTGGCCGCGTCGCAGGCTCAGCTCGTCCTCGCCGCGCGCCTCGTAGTCGTACAGCGCGGCCCACAGCCCCGCTCCCGCCGAGGCCGAGGCCGAGGCCGAGCCGCCGGAGGAGGCGGACGACGACGACGCGGAGCCGGCGGGGACGCCCGGCGCCGGCGACCCCGGCCTGTCAGCCGCGACCTCGGCGCCCGGCAAGGCCATGGGGGGCGACGGCGAGGGCGAGGGCCGAGCGCGGGGCGGCGGGCTCAGCCTCGGGGGCGGCCGGGGGCGCGCATCGTCCGGCAGGGTCACCGCCTGCGCCCGGGAAGGCAGGGAGGAGGAGTCGGGGCTCGGGGACGGCGGGTGTTCACGGGCCCACTACCCGGAGGCCGCGGCTTCAGCCCCCGTTCCTCCTCGGATGCCTCTGCTGCTGCAGCGGTCCCAGCGACCGCCTGGGCTGTCGCTCCATGGTGGCGCGCTGGGCCTGCGGACGGCCTGCAGCACGCTCGGCCTAGCCGCCGCCTGAGCCCGCCCACAGGGTCCGCCCCGGCCCCGCCCCCGCCCCGGCCCCGCCCCCTGGGCCAGACACCGCCTGTGCCCGCCCCCTCCGGGCCCGCCCCGCCTCGCCCCTCCCCCAGGGGCCGCCCCGCCTCCAGGGACAGCCCACCTCACCTGGGCCCACTCCGCCCCCAGGGCCCGCCCACCGCACCCGGCTCGCCCCGCCCCCAGGGCCCCAGGTCGACCCCGAGGCTCGCGCTCCGCGGCTTTGGGTGTGCCGCGCGCTTGTGTCCCGGGAGGCGGAGCCAGCCCAGGGCTGCAAGAGGTTTCGGGGAAATTGAAATTAAGCCCAAGGTCAGGCTCGGAGACTACTATTCTCCACTCTTCTCTGGAAGCCGGTGGCAGCGGGTGAAGAGGATCTGGTGTCTTAGGCGGGACGGAGAGCGGGCTGAGCGTCGCGGTGCGCCCCGGGACAGGTCCAGAACAGATGGAGAGCGGCTGCGGACCGCTCACTGGGCGGCGTGCAGCCCAGGACTGAGGGGTGACGGAGCACCGGGCAGTGAGCCGCGGGCCAGCGGGGAGCTCATCCTTGGTGGCAGATAATCCCGCGTCTGTCTTTATTGTCTGCTCAAAAGGGAAAGGACCTGTGAACCCATAGATTCGGGTGTAGAAGGCATTGGCAACCACGGAGTGCTCGAGCCCCTGGCCTTACATATTCCCTAGGGAAGGCGAATAAAGCAAGAGGGTCTGTTCACAGAAAAGTTAAGTCCTCGCCGATGTGCTGACTCTTCGTTTACCGGGTGTACGTCAACATCCTGGGAAGCAGGGCCTCCACCCTCCTCCATTTGCTCTGGGTAGCGAACGATCGCCTTTTGACAGCGTCAGAAAGTGAAGCTTTTATGTTTGGAGGCTAGGACAGTTTCAGGTCTAGGGATAGGAAGGAACTTTGGGATTTTCTTGTATGAACATGTTTTCTTCTCTGTAATTTTTGCATTCATTAATTTAGAAAAACCTTCATCTTTGAGGGTTTACTGGTGATGAGGGCTGTGGAAGGGAGTACCATAATTAGTTCTCCTGAAACAGACTGCCACTGTGAGATGTAGCCAGCCTCTCTTCCTCTGCGGCCGAAAGCAGCAGTGCCCAGCCCAGTGTCACAGGGCCTTTCCCTCTCCACCCTGTTATCCCTCCATGCTACCCCTATTTACAGTTCCTGCTACAATCGCGACAGGCCACGATATCCACACACCCGTGGATCTCTTCTCTATATTGATGGAGATGTTGGACAAAACCCTCCAGGTGTGAATACATCTAATTTAATTAATATTTATTTAGCACTTACTCTAGCCTAGTCTCTAGGTGTAAGAGACTAGGCTAAGGATTGGAGGTTACAAAGCCCCAGATCTAGAGAGTAAGAGAGAATAAGTAAGTGCCAGGACAAAAGAATAAGCCAAGTGTCCTGGGCTCAAGGCAAAGGAACAATCCATTATGCCTGGGTTCTCTGGGGAATGCAATAATACCATTTGCAGCAACATGGATGGACCTAGGAATCATCATATTAAGTGAAGTAAGCCAGAGAGAGAAAGACAAATACCACATATCACTTGTAAGTGGAATCTTAAAAAAAAAAAAAGATACAAATGAATTAATATATAAAACAGAAATAGGCACATAGACATAGAAGACAAACTTGTGGTTGCCCGGGGTGGTGGTGGGGAGGAGGCATAGACTGGGAGCTTGGGATTGGCATATACACATTGCTATATGTGAAGTAGATAACCAGCAGGGGCCTCCTGTGTAGCACAGGGAACTGTACATAGCACAGGGAACTGTACTCAGTATCTTGTGATTGCCTGTAAGAGAAAGGAGTCTGAAAAGGAATGTGTATATATATATATATATGTATATGTAAACATATATATATATAGCTCACTTGGCTGCACACCTGAAACTAACACATCATTGTAAATCATACTTCAATTAAAAAAAAAAAAAAAGCTGCCAGGATGAGCTTGGTCACCCTGTGTGTAATGATCTAACAGGATCACCGCATCAGGCTGTCAGTGACAGGCCATTAAGGCAGTAAACTAGGCATTATTTATCAGGGTATCTTTGGTGCAGATGCTGTGCATTTAACTTTTTAAGCCCCCCTCAAATCATTTGAGGAATGAGGCTGGGAATGGATAATTATACTGAGAAAAAAATATTAGCTCTTATTATTAATACCCTTTTCAATGAAGAGAGCAAGCAGTTCCTCTGATCAGCCCCTTTAGCAAACCTAGTTTCTAATTATTTTGTTTTTCTAGTATTTACATGTATGGTTGGCCACAGATAGCCCCAGGTTGCAAGTTTTGTTACCACATGAGTTTTGGTTTTCAGAGCTTTTTGGGTTCTAGAATTGTGGGTAAGGGTTTGTGGGAAATGTTCAAGATAACCCCACCCAGGTTTCTAGCTTAAGCAATTAGGTGGATGGTAATGATGTTAAATGACCTAGGGAATAGTTTAGGGAGAAGGCTTTTTTTTGGTCATGTTGTATTTGGGATGAATTGGGGACAACTAGTTATAGAGTAGGAATGTCAGAGAATCAGGAGATCAGAAAGGAGAGCATTTATGGTGGGAACGGAGTTTTGGAAGTAATTCTCTAAGCCAATGTCGAACACTTGACATGAACCATTCGGGCCACATAGAGAGCAGGGGTACCCAGTGTGTGCTTCTGCGTTAGAAGCCCTGTCCACAGCTGGCAGACATCCACCCTGGCAGACTCTTCCTGCCCTTCAAGGACTCTCTGCTGCCTTCCAGGACCTCAAGCCTCTCAAGTTCCAGAGGGATCCATCCTCAGGGCCTTCTAAATTAGTTAAACTTGACCCCTTGCTTGACTCACACACCTGATACAAAGAGGGGTACCAAGTGGTTATCACTCTCCACACCACGATTCAGAGACTCATCCTGTGGACCCCACCTGAACCTCCAGCAGTGTGATCCCCTGGGACCTTTTCCCCATTTGGGACCTCTGAGCAGGAAACTGTCCTGGCAGGGAGTCTATCTGTGCTTGATTATTCCTAAAATTCATCATTTGTTACTTTCACATCTGTTTTTTTTAACCCTCTGAATCTTACAGCTGGGGAAGTAGCATAGTTGTCCTGTGCTACTCAGAGGTGAGTGCTGTAGCCACGCCCACTCTGTCTGGCCCTGCTCATTCCACCAGGAAGACAGTAACAAAAGAAGAACAGAGTGTGAAGACAGAACTGGAGTGACAAATATATTTAAATAGAAGTTGATAAAAAAAAGAACCAAGGGGGAAGACTTTAAAAAATCAGACAAAGAGGGTAACAGGTTGGTGTTAGTGAAAACAGAGGGAATGGCCATATGGATTTGTTCTCTTAAAAAAGTTGTGGGGACTTCCCTGGTGACACAGTGGTTAAGAATCCGCCTGCCAATGTAGGGAACACGGGTTTGAGCCCTGGTCCGGGAAGATCCCACACGCTGCGGAGCAACTAAGCCCGTGCACCACAACTACTGAGCCTGCATGCCACAACTAATGAAGCCCATGCGCCTAGAGCCCATGCTCCGCAACAAGAGAAGCCACCGCAATGAGAAGCCCACGCACCGCAACGAAGAGTAGCCCCCGCTCGCCGCAACTAAAGAAAAAAGCCCATGTGCAGCAACGAAGACCCAACCCAGCCAAAAAAAATGCTGGTTCTAGAAGGAGAACCAACCCTTAAGAATCACCTTCTTGACATACAGATGGCCCATAGACACATGAAAAGATGTTCAACATCACTAATTTTTAGAGAAATGCAAATCAAAACTATAATGAGGTATCACCTCACACTGGTCAGAATGACCATCATCAAAAAGTCTACAAATAATAAATGCTGGAGAAGGTGTGGAGAAAAGGAAGCCCTCCTACATTGCTGGTGGGAATGTAAATTGGTGGGGCCCTTATGGAGAACAGTGGCCTTAAAAGACTAAAAATAGAGCTACCATATGATCCAGCAATCCCACTCCCGGGCATATATCTGGAAAAGACAAAAACTCTAATTGAAAAAGATACATGCACCCTAGTGTTCAGAGCATCACTATTTACAATAGCCAAGACATGGAAGCAACCTAAATGTCCATCAACAGATGAATGGTTAAAGAAGGTGTGGTACCTATATACAATGGAGTATTACTCAGCCATAAAAAAGAATGAAATAATGCCACTTGCAGCAACATGGATGGACCTAGAGATGATCATACTAAGTGAAGTAAGTCAGACAGAGAAAGACAAATATCACATGATATCACTTACATGTGGAATCTTAAAAAAATGATACAAATGAACTTATTTACAAAACAGAAATAAACTCACAGAGATAGAAAACAAATTTATGGTTACCAAACAGAAAAGGGGGATAAATTAGGAGTATGGGATTAACAGATACATACTACTATATATAAAAGAGATAAAGGACAAGGACCTACTGTATAGCACAGGGAACTATATTCAATATCTTGTAATAACCTACAATGGAAAAGAATCTAAAAAAAGAATATATAATGTATATATATATTTATATATGTATATATAACTGAATCACTTTGCTGTACACATGAAACATTGTAAATCAACTGTTCTTCAATAAAAGATAAATTAAAAAAAAGAATCACCTCTTTGGGAATCTTACTGTAACTAATTACCACTGCCTCTATTATCTTAGCTCAGCAGTTCTCAAAGCATGGTCTGTGGGCCCCTGAGAGATCCCTGAGACCATTTCAGGAGGTCTACAAGGTCAAAATTATTTTCATAATTACACTAAAATTATTTTCATAATTACACTAAAGTATTATTTGCTTTTTTCACTGTGTTGACATTTGCACTGATGGTGTGAAAGCAATGGTGTGAAATCAAGGCAGTGGTACTGAATTGCATGAGTAATGATTGTATTCTTCAATGTTTCACACTTGCAGTTAAAAAAAAAAATGCTGTGTTCATTTTGAAATGTCCTTGACAAAGCAGTAAAAATGGTATTAAGGGACTTCCCTGATGGCACAGTGGTTAAGAATCCGCTTGCCAATGCAGGGGACATAGGTTCAAGCCCTGGTCGGGGAAGATTCCCACATGTCTCAGAGCAACTAAGCCCGTGAGCCACAACTACTGAGCCAGCACTCTAGAGCCCACGGGCCACAACTACTGAGCCCACGAGCCACAACTACTGAAGCCCAAGCGCCTAGAGCCCATGCTCAGCAACAAGAGAAGCCACCGCAATGAGCCCAGGCACCGCAACGAAGAGTAGCCCCCGCTCGCCACAACTAGAGAAAGCCCGTGCGCAGCAATGAAGACCCAATGCAGCCAAAAATAAATAAATAAAAATAAAGTTTTTTTAAAAATCAGCTTTAGTTGTGCGCAGGGAGACAATTTATAGTGAAAAAAAAAAAGAGTAAGAAAGTGGAGACGGGGAAAATTAATCTAGAGCTGCCATTGCCATCCAGGATCTTACAGAGTCAAGATTAACAAATAGGAAATAGCAATACGAGAGGGACATACTGCTTGGGGTGTGTGGAGTAGTACAGCAGTTGAAAGGCAGTGGGGATCTGTGAGAGAGAGGGTGACATACAAGGTGACCAACTGTCCCAGGTTCCCGACGCAGGCCACTCAGGGCTAAAATCCCAGCATGGTCACCCTCACGGTGAGATGGTGTAACAGAGGAGAGAGGACTTTCAGGGTTGGTGGGGTAAACAAGTGGATGGTAAAGACAGGATCGTAAGAGGATGAAGAAGAAAGCATAAGGAAGAAAGGACAAGGATTTTGGTGTTCACAGGCCATTGTCATGACTCAACGACAGGAAAGAATATTTTCTGGAGAAAAGCTAGAAAGGAAGCCAGATTAGAAAGGACTTAAAAAATGAGCAGGGTGTCTGGACATGAGGAGAGATGAGAAACCCTGGAAGGGTGAGGAAAAATATTCCCTCAAGAACTATGTGTAAATTCTTTAAGACATGGAACAATCTTCCGGATAAAAAAATGGTTCTTAGAATTTTTAGTTACTTTTATCAGACCTTCATACTTCTAGGTGTAAAACAGTATATTAGGAAGATTAAGAGTTCAATGGAATTGCTCGAACTATTTAAGACGAAAAGCATTTTGATTGATGCCCTGGAACTTTGGAAATGCCAGCTGTCATGAATTATTTACCTTGGATTACATTTGGGAAATGGTGTGTGTATGTGTGTGTGCGTGTGTGTGTGTGTGTGGTGTTTCACCAATGTGGTATAATTTGGTATAACAGCAAGAGTCTGCAGACAGTCCTGGGTTCCAATCTTGACTTTGTCATTACTTGTTACATGACTCTAAATGTTTTTCCACTGTCTCTGCAAAATGGTAGAACAACAGTATCTGTCCCGTGGTGTTGTTCTGAAGATTCAATGAGCTAGTATATTAAAGCATAGCACTTAATTAGTGCTAATAAATGTTAGCTTGTATTATTTTAATATTCATTACTATTCATAGAGGAGCCGTTAGAATAGAAAATTCAACAGAAAGCATATTTATCCTTTTTTTTTTGGCTTCCATTTGGTATATTTTCCCATACAAGATCAATTTCACCTGCCAGAAAAATTCTAAAATTTTCACAGGGTGTTCAGAATTAAAAGTTGGGATGGTAATTTCCAAGGGTCTTGGGCATATGACATCACAAACATAATGCTTTTTTAGTAAACCAAATTATACACATTTGCAAGTAATTATTATTATTTATTAACTTTTATTTATTTACTAACTTTATTTATTAACCAGTATTCTTGATATTCATTCATCATGGACCATGCCACAATAAAGCCAAGTAATAATACAGATAGTTTGTAATAGTGATAGAACAGAATATACAGAAAAACTAGGTTCATCTTTCAACATCTTTTTTTTTTTTTGAGTGTCAGGCAGTAATCTAGGTACTTGGGATATTAAGGTGAACAAAACAAAGAAAGTTCTCTTTTATCATGGAACTTATATTTTAAAGGCAGTAGGTGGGAAATAGAATAAATATGCAAATTACATTGCATATTAGAATTTGATAAATACTGTGTAAAAATAAAAAGGAAAGCAAGAAAAGATGCATCAGGAATGGGGGCGAAGGTGGAGTGAACTGGGGCAATTTGTGGTGGTCAACAGGGTAGACAGGATGGCCTCGTTGAGAAGGAGAGATTTGAGCAAAGACTTGAAGGAGAGAAAGGATTGGACGAGCAATTATCTGGAGAAAGATTAAGTGAGCAAATACCACAAAAGAGTTCACAATGAACTTTGACTTTCCCGTTGTCAGGGGAAGGCCTAGCTCATTACCTCAGTGTTGTAGCCGCGGAGGTATAAGTGAGTGTGGTGAGCAAAAGGCAGCATGGAGTACTTTTTGTTGTTGTTTTGTTTTTCACTTAGACTACTTTATCTTTTATTGAAGTACAGTTGATTTACAATGTTGTGTTAATTTCTGCTGTACAGCAAAGTGATTCAGTTATACATATATATATTCTTTTTCATTATGGTTTATCACAGGATATTGCATATGGTTCCCTGTGCTATAATCTGGTTCTCTGGCTTCCTTTTCATGAGTTAAAGATGTAGGGTTAAATGAATAATAATAACAATGATGACAATGACGATGATGATTCATCAATTATAATAAGTTAACACTTATTGGCATGTTCTCTAAGTGTTGAAGCTTTGAATTCAGTCTGTGTGTCAGGTTGCTGTTTATTCCCAAAGTTGCACCTGGCTTTCAGCTTTGGACAGAATCATCATGATTTTTAGAATTTCTGTAACTTTAATCACTGGACAGGACTGGCCCCTTGCCTGTCCACGCTTAAAGTTACAGATTCCAGTCAGGGCTACTCAGATGCACAATGAACTACTTCATTGAATAATACAACAATGTAAAAACCTGAGTGGTTTCAGAAAGCCAAGGTCTTTTTTAAAACTCTTTACGATATCCCTTCTAAAGGAAAGCTACAAAGCTCATGACCTTGGACCTGAGATAGGAAGGTCGCCATTCCGCTCTGAGTTGCCATTTTTGTACATTCTGTCCTATCAGAATTAGTTTTCTTTTATTTGTAATTTACAAGACTCTTCAAATATAATGACTAATTCTTCATAAACTACTAGAAATATTAAACAGAGGACACAGAGGACAAAGATGATTAAAAAAAAAAAAGAGCAACTTATCCTAAGATTGTAGTGAATAAACCATATGCTAATGGGTTTATACTTGCTATGTTTCATTTTTATTTAGTGCCATCAGCTTGCTAGTTACATTACAAAACATACAGTAAGTTCATGTTCTTGATCAGAATGTCTATTTCTTGGACTCATGGCTCACAGACTCATGGGTCTGTTTTTGTGAGCTGACTTTTCTACTCTGAACAAATTTACTCTGTTGTGCTCTTTTATTCATTCTATGGAAATGATGGTTTCCTGCACATCAGATCTATCTTGGGGGTCTAACCTTCCTAAAATAGACTGAGACACACAACAAATTTACACCACTGACCTTTTTAGAGACCTTGAGCTTTGGTTTCAACAGCCCAATTTTTTAATCTACATATAAAATTAGAGGAATATTAACATACTCGCTTAAGAATATGATGAGTACCATGAGAATTAATGATAACAAAATTAAACAGCTCTTTTGAAATTCTTAGAAGAAAAACACTAAATAAATCCAAGAATTTTTTTTCTTAATTACTGCTTTCAGCATATGCTAATTCAGCACTCATCTACATGGTTCAAGGTTCTTTCATGAAGTAATCTCTTTCTCTAAGTCTTTTTAAATCTCTGTTGAAATTTCTTCAGAACTCTTAAATCAACCCAGCTGACCTTTTCTTCCTCTAAACACAAAGGTGGAACGTACCAGTTATAAGTACCCTGCTTCCATCCATTCCTGCTGCCACCATTTCTCCTGCCTCAGTGTTAGTTTTAATCTCTGTAAGAATTTCCAGGGCCCAAAGCCACAGCATCTGCGTCATCATGTGAACTTCCTGATTTTCTGGGTGTTATTGTTACCTTTTAGGTTGGTTTTATTATCCTGAAGGAGCTGATGAATGTGAAGTACTTTGAAAACTGAAATGTGTCCTGTAAATGTCAAGTATTGTTTTGTGGTTGCTACATACAGGATTATTTGAAGTCTTCCTAATCTTTTCTCAAGTCACTTGATAGAGTTGAGGGTTCAGTGAGGGAAATCCTCTAGGGAGTATCTATTTCAGGGAGGATTTTCTTATCTAATAACGCTCTTGGGCAAACTGGTTTTCTATAATAACAGTAAGAATACCATTAAAAAAAAACACAAATGCAGCCTCTCAAAGATTAGAAATTTAACATCTTAAAAAAATATAAACAAATTATGGTATATTCAACAGGTAGAATCTGAGCCCCAGCTTCCAGTTATACTGGATATTGATTTTCCTTAATTTTAAGTTTGGTACTGGAAACCTTATTTTTCCTACTTTGATGGATTCTAAGTCTGCTTTTTCAAGTGAAACTAATATTCTTTTAGCGGTTTATTATTCCCTTGACTAGTTGTCTCCATCTTTTAATATTTTCCATGTTTAGAATCCATCTAGAAAGAGGCTAGAAAATCTGCTCTGTGTGTGTGTTCTAATTATTTTTGCAGCCATATTTTAAAAAATATTTTCTTACTGTGACTGAGACTGACATCTTTTCAGACATTTGAGTCATTTGAATTAACCCTTCTGTGAACTATCTGTTCTTTCCCTTTGTCCATTTTTGGTTGGTCTTGTCTTATTTCTTGTTGATTTTTAGGAGGTCTGTGTGTATTAAATGACTTATCTATATGACTTAAATATGAGGTGCGCATATTTTTACTGGTGTGTCTAGATTTTTTCTCTTTGTGTGATTTTTTTTTTGCTGTTGTTGAACACTTTATTTTTATTTACTTATTTAATTGAAGGATAGTTGATTTACAATGCTGTGTTAATTTCTGTTGTACAGAAAAGTGATTCAGTTATACATATACATATAATTTTTTAATAATCTTTTCCATTATGGTTTATCTGTGATTTTTTTTTTTAACGAAGATGTTTTCTTTTCTTTTTCTTTTCACTTCTATGTAGTTGAATCTTTTCCTTTATGGATTCCACGTCATAGTAGAAAAGACTTCCTTAATTCTTGAAAATGATTTTCCATAAGTTTTTGTTTAGTGTTCCCCCCTGCCCCCGACCCCCCTCCATCCTTCTAGCTCACTGACATTTCTGTCTACTTGTGCCCTAGGACCACAATATTATAGTATCGGCTAGGACTAATCCTCCTCACTAATATTCGTTTCCAGAATTTTCCTGGCAATTCTTCTTATTTATCTATACGGAACACAAACTAACATCATATGTGTAAGCAGCACCCAGATCAGGAAACAGAGCACCAGTAGAAACCCAGGAACTCCTTGCTCTTCCTTCCATCACTGTCTCAACATCATAAATTAGGTTTCCCTCTCTTCAAATTTTATAGAAATGGAATCAGATTGTGTGTACTCTTCTGAGCTTATGGTACTCAGTAAGCTTGTATTCGTTAAGATTCATCCCTGTTGTGGCGTGTATTTTTAGTTTGTTCCTTTGGGTTTCCTAAATTGGGATCATGATAGGGGTTGCAAACTAATTCACCAAGACTTTGTAACATTGAATCTTCCAGGCTCACAACTTTCTATGCCCTTCCATTTGTTTAGTATTTTTGTTTGCTTGTGTCCTTTGATAGCTCTTTAAGGTTTTCGTCATGTGGATATCTTCTCTAATACTTTGACCAGTGTTCCCAGACCACATGAAATAATGATTTTGATAACGGACATCCTAAATTTACCTCCTTTAATGGGTACCCTTTAGGTGATGAATCATCTTTGTATCCCTGGAATGAATCTCCCTTTGGTTTTTATGTGTTGCTGCATTCACTTTGCTAATATTTAATTTGGATTTTTGCATGCATATGCATCCTCGTGATTGGGTACAGTTATGACATTTTATTTGATTTTTGGAATGTATGTTATGTTACCTTCATGTAAAGGATTTGGAAATGTCTTTCTTCTTTTTCAGTGTTCTGAAACAGTTTAAATTACACTGGAATTACCTGTCTCATAAAAGTTTATGTACAAATCTGCTTTGCAAGAGTTTGGGTCTAGTGCTTCTTGAATGTGTACCATTTTTATAATATTCTCTATTTCTTCCGTAAGGTCATTGTTTGCTTTAGATTTTCTCTCTTCTGGGGTGAGATTTGGTAATTTAAATTTTCCTCGATAATTACCCATTTCACCTAGGTTCCCACATTTATTTACATACTCTGTAGCAAAGTATTCTCTTATGATTATTTAAATTTCTTTCTTTTCTCCTTTTTATCTCTTTTTGTCTATTTATGCTTTCTATCTTTGCTTCTGTTCAGATGAGCTACTGATTTATCTATTTTATTGCCCTTCCCCTAACAAAACTTTTGTGCTTTTGTATTTATTTATTAGTTCTATTGTTTTTCTTTTTTCTAATGATTAATCTCTGCATTTATACTCATCACTATTTTCCATCTGCTTTCCTTGGGTTTGTTGTTGTTATTCTTTTCCTTGAGTTCAATGCTTAATTTATTTTCATTGTTTCTTGTGTTAATTAGGGTAGGCTAAGCTGCAGTAGCAAATGGATCCCCCATTTTGGTAACAACGCAATAGAAATTAATTTATTTCTATTGTAATTTATTTCCAAGTAAGAAGCAGGCATTTAGGCTGGTGAATCAGCTACACCGTGCTGAGGCCATTCAGGGCCCTGGTGTTCTGCTTTGAAATCATTCAATTATTTTTTGCTAAATGGAACCAGGAACAGTCAATATGCACACACATTCTTTCTTTTTTTCTTTCCCAATTTTTTTCTCCAGAGTCATAGGCTCAGTAGCTGTTGGTAGGTCATCTGAGTCCCTGAAGAGGACACTTTTACCAAATAATTTAATGCTGCATAACTTGGGTCTCCATCTTTCCAGCCTGCAAGATGTTTCCTTGCTCAACAGCTGCTAAGCCAATGCCGACTATTTTAGGTTTTATTACATTTGTACACTATTTCAAGGTAATAATTTCTGTGTTAGGGTAGGCTGTGCTGCAGTAACAAGTAAACTCCCAAAATCTAGTCACTTCACAGAATAAAAATGTATATCTTGCTTATTAAAAGAATAACTGGACAGGAATTCTTGCTTTATGCAGTTGTGTTTACAAGCAGATGTAAGAATAGAGGGGTTATAAACAAAAATATATTTGTACTTTTTTTATATGTACTTGCATAGTTACCTTTACGGGTGCTCGTTATTGCTTTGTGTGGATTGGAGTTATTGTCTAGTGTCGTTTAATTTCAGCCTAAAGACACCCTTTTATCTTTCCATAGGGTTCTGTAGGGTGGGTCACTGAGCTTGGGATGGAGGAGGGGTGAGAAGAGCCCCTGTTAAAATGTCACAGACCCTACTGTCTTACCTAAGTTCAATAGTTCCTCTTGGATGGATGATTTGCAGTTCAATCTATGGCTTTGGTTAATTTTTAGGGTTCTGAAATGATTGTTCTTAGTTGCTCTGCCTGTATTTTCATTGCTTTTGTGGGAGAGTGAGTTCACCAAGGTCCTGCTCTGATTGGAGATGTCAGTTGCCCTAGGATCTATCTTAATGTTAATTTTTTTTTTTGTCATTTTGGGGGTAGGGGCATGAGGCACCCTTTTAATGTTTAGGTAAAGTCCTCTTTTATTTCTGAAAAGTTTTAAAATTAGATTTTAGAATACACTTTGGGTCCTATTTCTATTCTGTTCTTCAGGGACACTAATTTGTATATAAGGTTAAAAAATTGTTTTAGATAAATAAAGGCCACAGTGGCCTTCAGAAGACATGAACAAACTAATCAGGTGAAAGAAGAAGTGTCATTTTGGAGGCAAGCTTTCCAGAGTATTGAATTCACCCTTGTTTAACGTCTTTTCTTGCTTTGCTGTGTCAGCAACGGGCTGTATTTTACTGCATCTGATGCAGCGCTCTGGTGCCACCTAGTGCTACAAATGAGTAAAGGCCACTCTGCTTTTTTTCTTCACTTTTTTCAACAATAACAACAATAACAATAATAATAACTGGTGTCTTCTACTTCAAACTTGACTGTTTGAGTTATAATATGCAGTTAAAAGAACCAAAAATGTGTTTTACATTATATGTTTACTCTTAGGCAGAATGAGGCATATTTGGGAAAATCTCAAATGATCTTGGAGTGAAGGGTTAGTATTCTATTCATTAGGAATTTTTCCTAAATGCAGTCTTGTTGTCCTTATTTCCATACTTCTTCATGCCTACTGACTGAGGATTAGCCTATCTTTTCTCTGCTCTCTCCAAATTCTTTATGGATGCTCTATGAAATCCCTGCATCATTATAAATAATCTCTGCTTCACCTCCGACTCCTACACAAAGGACCTACCCTACGCCTGCACTCCTCTGTGCTCCTTCTCCACGTGTGTCCTCCATGTCCTGACGTTATCCTCTCTACTGTATAATTCTACCTCTGTTAGAAATACCTTACTTTAGGATTTCCCTGGTGGCACAGTGGTTAAGAATCCGCCTGCCAATGCAGGGGACACGGGTTTGAGCCCTGGTCTGGGAAGATCCCACATACCGTGGAGCAACTAAGCCCGTGCACCACAACTACTGAGCCCACACGCCGCAACTACTGAAGCCCGTGCACCTAGAGCCCATACTCCACAACAAGAGAAGCCATTGCAATGAGAAGCCCGCGCACCGCAACGAAGAGAAGCCTCCGCTCATCGCAACTAGAGAAAGCCCGCGCGCAGCAACGAAGACCCAACGCAGCCAAAAATAAATAAATAAAATAAATAAATTAAAAAAAAAGAAATACCTTACTTTATATTTCTGACCTCTTTAAAAAAAAGGTTTACAGGTTTATGACTTTCAAGGTAATATAAAAAGTTTCAATAATAAAACATAATCCATCCAAAAGAAGCCAAGAAAGAGATGAAGAAAGAGGCAGCCACTCCTGATTGGTAGGTGGCAGGTTTCAGAAGCAAGAGAACTTACATATGAGGCTTGTCTTGGGTGGCCACAAGACAGGTAGATCTCCACGTCTGCCCGCCAGAAACTTAAACAGTTTATATAGAGGCCTTAATGGGGTTCAGTCAGGTATACAGTCCATATGGTCTCAACCACACATTACTCTCTCAAGGCTGCATCCTTGAAGTGGCTCCTAGCATAGGGATGGTGGGCAGGACGTACCTTCCAGCAGTATGCCTTCCATATGGGCATCTCCAAGAGGAGACATATATTCAATTCCATTGTAGCATACAGCACATTTAATTGCAAGTCTTTGTTGGTTTGCCTGTCTCCCCTTGTAGTCTGTGAACTCCTTCATGGTAGCGACTATATATTTTTTATATTCGCTTTCTCTCCTTCAACAAAATGCCTGGCACACAGAAGGTGCTCAATAAATATCCTGATGAATCAGGCACGAATGAATAAAGGCATTCCTTCAGTGGAATGAAGAATGGACCTATTTCCTCTGGACCCAAGCACATGAGAGTAATCCTTTAATGTGGGTCTTTTCTGTGGAGTTGATTGATTGACTGATTGATTCATTCATTAAACATGTATAGAGTGCCTGGTAGGTTTCAAGCGATGAGCCCATATAAAAAGAAGCATCCTCTGTACCTTTGAGAAAATGATTCTTTCAGTACAGAAAGCAGTGTTATTATATGTTGGTTAGTCATTCCTGCACATGAATATGCTGAGTAGGTTAAAGAGTGGTTAAAGCTGAAGGCTTACACACCAGTGTGACACTGGACTTCCACGTCCCAGACCTGCTCCTCAGGATGGCCCTCCCCTGGTTTCATTTCCGCATAAGGAGGCTTATGCCTTTACTGGGCCTGCCTAAGGCGGCCAAGAGCAAAAGCTGCTGCAGACCAGAGCATGGCCGGGGCATATACAGGTGCACATATCAGGTGAGGTAAGCATGATGCAGAAAAGGCATGGTTGGCGATCATGGCGTCTTTCTAATCCCTGTTCTTCCCCAAAGGCCCTAACTCACACAAGGCTTTCGCTGCTCATACCTAAGGGAGACACGTTCCCTTTTATCTCCATGCGTCCCAAAGCCTGCTCTCTTCAACAACATGAAGCTCATTTACTTTAGGTTATCAGTTACTAATAATGAGAGCTTCCTTTCCTCATTCTAAGAAAGTAAGTTCCTCTTTACTTCTTCCCTGTCGAAAACCTGCTTTCAGAAGAGAATCTGAAATTTCTCTACTATAAAAGCTTAAAAATTATTAGTTCAATGATACCTTCTAGTGGGTCTTCCTATCTAAACAGTATACCCGATTGATGCCTGGGATTATGTTCTAGGAAACATATACAAAGGCAGGTAGCCTAACTGAGGCTCCTGAAATTATTCCCGAAAGGTGGTTATTTTCGTTATCTGCCAGGCTGGACAACAGCAGGGCAGAGGAGAAAAGGTCAGGGAGGAAAGAGATCAGGGTCAAGGGCGCAGGTAGAGCTTAGCCAGTAGAACGTCTGGGCTCAGCAGTCAGTTAAGGAGAATGAAGCTGTGCAGGCAGTGCTCAGGGCAAGAAATTACATTGAGTGATGTGTGACAGGAGCTGGAGTTACATAACTATTTTGGTGCAGGCTGCAAAAAAAGGAAAAGGCAAAGGACCATGTCCTGGTTTGTCTCTTCTGCCTGAGAACATCTTTGATTTTTAAGCTTTCCACGCTCCCTAATAGGAGGATGAGGTGAAAAGGTTGGGGCGGGGGGAGCTGTCAGAGGTAAAAGAAGAGGCTGGAGGGACTCGGAAATTCTTCTCGCCCTCGCTACCCTCTCGCCGCCCTCCACCAAGGAAGGCCGGTGGAGTGAGTCTAGGCGGGCGCTGGGAGGGGCCTCTGGAGCATCCGCCCAGCAGCCGCCTCTGAGCACCATGGGAAAATCCTTCCTCCCTCGGACATGGCGTCCACCTGCCCGGTGGCAGCAGCCGGCTGCGGCGCCGCGGTGCGCGGGTGCGGGCAGAAGCGCAGTTGGAGCTTCGGTGGTGGGGCGGAAGGAGCCGGAGGGGGCGGCAGCGGCGGCGGCGGCGGCGTCGGTGACGCCGCGCGAGGCCCCGCGTGTTAAAGCTGAAGGCGTCCGGGCGGCGGACGGCTGGCAGCGGGCCGCGCGGCGCGCGCCGGCCCCGGGGCGCAGGCATGGGGTCCCGGGTGCTGCAGCTGCTTCGGCAGGGCGTGTGGGCCGCGCTCACCGGCGGCTGGTACCACGACCCGGATCAGAGCAAGTTCACTAACAGCTTCCACCTCTACCTGTGGCTGTTCCTGCTGCTGCTGCCGCTGGCCCTGCACCTGGTGAGTGGCGGCGTTCAAGCCCTGGGGGAACCTCCGAGTCTGCCTCGGGATGGAAAGGATGGGCAGTGATTCCCTAAGATGCGGGATGGGGAGGGTCTTCAGGAATTTGGGACAGAGAAAGTAAAGGGAAAGGAGAAGGGGCTCTCCGGCAGGAAAAAGAAGTAGGAAGGACTTTGGAGGCCCTGGGACTCATTAAGAATTGATGCCAGCTGTGCCGATGAGTCAGGCTCTGCGTGTCGCTGTGGAAGGTTGAACCTGTTTTGTACGTGCACAGTCCCAGGCCCCTCGGCTGGGTACCTTGTGATAATGTTTGGTAGAGGCTGCTGTGCATGATAGGCAAAAGGCAAAATGAAATGTTAAAAGCAAACCTGTTTCCGTTGTTGATCTTTTACCCCCTTTCCTCCTTTCTTGTTTTGCTTTGGGAAGGCAGGTTCAATGATCAGTTGCTCAATTTGCAATTTCCAGATCACTGTGTAAAGAGATCTGTAGAAAAATGTAATGATGGATCAATCTAATGTAATTTATTTGACCCTTTAGTGAGGTTACACCGTTGAGTGCTCGCTGAGTAACTACACTTTCTTAGGTAAACAAACCTTATTGAAACAGTGTTTAACCTTATTTGAAAAGCTCTACAAGCAGGGTGCTCCGTGTCATAGTAAATGTTAAGAATCTAATTTTGATATGTCTGTTGAAGGTCTTTATTCCTAAAACATAACTTGATCATGTTCTCCACAGCAAAAATCTTCAGTGAGTTTGCATGGCTGACAGAGTCCCAGTTTGACATCAGAGGTTGTCTGTGATTTGGCTCCCATTTAGTGTCTTTCTGGTAGTTTATACACAGGATCAGAATTCTGGCTCTGAAGTCAGGCTGCCTACATTAAATTTTGGGTTCACCTCTTGCCAGTTCTTTGACCTTGGGCGAGTTACTTTTACCTTATCTGAGTTTTTAAATTTTCTTACCTGTGAAATGAGAAAAACACTAGGACCAGATGTGAAGTGTTGTTTTGGGGATTAAATAAGCACATAAAGCTACCCATCTTTCTGGCTTGACCTGGGATTGGACTCAGACCTGGTGTAAATTTCCGTTTTTGCTACTTATTAGCTGTTTGACCTGATAGTTGACCTATCTAAATCTTAGTTTTGTCATCCTTAAAATAGATGTGATAATGACCATTTCATGGGAAAAATAAGTAAATTTCATGTAAAAAGCACTTCATACAGGCTAATCCATGGAGACCCTTTAATAACTGGTTTCTTTTTAATAAATGTAAGTTTCCTCTCTTCTGTGACCCTGTTCCTCCTGTTTCCTTAGCCTATGGGGCCCAATGTTTTCTCTTTGTCTAGAGGGGCAGCCAGCAGAGAGAAGAGGAACACAAGCTTGGGTTCAGTCTTGGTTCTTCTGCTAACTGGTTGTGTGAGCTCAAGCAAGCTTGAGCTTTCTGGTGTGTAAAGCAGGACTAAGAGTACCTGCCTTATAGGGTGCATAGGAGGATCGAATGAATGAATTAATGAATAGAGAACTGAATGAATTAATGAACAGTTGATTGAATGAATGAATGAAAGTACTTCTCAGTACTGACTTTATTTTTTCCCCATCATTCACTTGCCAAAATCGAAAGCCCACTGGAAAGGCCATCTCTGTCTAGACTTCCCTGATCCCACTTACCTAGAATTAATTTCTCTTCTCTCTTGCCCTAATACCATTCTGTATTTCATGTCAGTACTATGGCACATTTTGAATTCTGTACTTCGTTGTTGGAACATGTATTTACCTCTACTCCTGGGTCGTGAGCTTTTTGATTTTTTCAGGACGTGGTTTTCGATTTTGTTGATTCATCTTGGTTTTCCTTGTTGTACCTAGCAAAGTGCCCTGCATTTGTCTCACAATGATCTCACACACAATAAACTGGTAGAAATAAAATCAACGTGCCTCTCTTTCTCTTCCAACCAGCATTAGGTTGTCTACCTCACAACATATTTTGAGTATTTCCTGATAATGATCTAATCGCACTCCTCAGCAACAACCAGAGTAACATTTAATGTCTATCCCTGCAGATGTTTTTTTATGAGTACGGGCTCATTTTTACATAACTCCTTTTAAGATTTGATGTATGCATATGCTCGGAACCCTTAATTTCTACCTAATTATGCTTCATTGAGTAGCTTGATTTCTACTTTATATTTGTAAATAGGAAATTGTCCTTAGTTAAGCTCCTCTTTAATGCTATTTCAAAATAATTTTTGGCTAAATCTCAAGAGTTTAGAAAGCCAAAAACTGATACCTTAAATACTTTAATTCTTACATCAAACCAGTTATACTAAAATTTCTATATTTTTATGCCAGTGTGCTTTTAACGATTACAGAGTCATTTTATGTGAGTGCATTTATTACATGGCTGCTTTTTAACATATAGCCTATCTTATTGAAAAAAATGCAGGTAGTCCTTTTCTTGCTCTGGTCTTCCGGTCTCTGAAAATAACCTTAGAAATAAAAGACCCTTCTTCCCCAATGCAGGGTTCTGTTCTCTGGGTTTTGATGCCTAAATATATTTTTCTGCACTTCAATGCTGCCTGTGATTTTTAACACCTTTCTCAGTTTGTTCCGCTTTTGAGAACTTGGTCCAAAAAGATCCCTGGCTGCTTGCTGAAGTTCTGTTATTTAAGGGGCCCTGAACTTGTCTGGGTTTTGCACAATTTGATTAAACATGTTTAATCAAGACAGTTCCACTGCCGGGAGAATCCACCCTTTTATTTAATGGGGACCTTGAATACGTAAATTAAAATTTTATTGTTAATTATTGAGGCAAACTGATCTCTAAGCCCCAGCATTTACTTAGGTCTGGTTGGAAAATAGGAAAATAGGTTATTTATTAGCATTTATAAGCTATATATTTTCGAGAAATGCTCAAAAGTACGTACCTAAAAACATTAGGTCTATATAGATAATTTGGAAAGAGTTTTACTTTGTTTTATTATCGGCCTACTTGTTTAAAAAAAAATTATTTATTTACTTGGTTGCGCTGGGTCTTAGTTGCGGCAGGTGGGCTGCTTAGTTGTGGCAGGTGGGCTCCTTAGTTGCGGCTCACTGGCTTCTTAGTTGTGGCATGTGAACTCTTTTTTTTTTTTTTAATTAATTAATTAATTAATTAATTAATTTTTGACTGTGTTGGGTCTTGGTTTCTGTGCGAGGGCTTTCTCTAGTTGTGGCGAGCGGGGGCCACTCTTCATCACGGTGCGCGGGCCTCTCACTATCGCGGCCTCTCTTGTTGCGGAGCACAGCCTCCAGACGCGCAGGCTCAGTAATTGTGGCTCATGGGCCTAGTTGCTCCGCGGCATGTGGGATCTTCCCAGACTAGGGCTCGAACCTGTGTCCCCTGCATTGGCAGGTGGATTCTCAACCACTGCGCCACCAGGGAAGCCCCATGTGAACTCTTAGTTGCAGCAGGCATGTGGGATCTAGTTCCCGGACCAGGGATCGAACCTGGGCCCCCTGCATTGGGAACGCAGAGTCTTAACCACTGTGCCACCAGGGAAGTCCCATATCAGCGTACTTTTAATTTGGACCAACTGAAAGATGCATTTGTCATCAGAGATGTTTAACCTTTCATTTATTACACATGGTCTTGTACTTATTATTTTGAGATAACCAACAGAGATTCATGTAGAGCTTTAGGACAGGAGCATCCCGGGCATGATTCTGACCCTTAAGAAGTTCTGACAGCACCAGGCTAGTGTCAAAAGACGCCCCTGCTCTACTACCTATCAGTTGTGTGATCTTGTGCAAGTCTCTTCACTTCTCCGGGCCTCAGTTTTCTCATCTGCAAAATGGGGATAGCGAGTTTTGCTTTATAGATTTAAGCAACTGAGATCCAGAGGGAGTGGGTTACTTGCTCAAGACCATCTAAGTAAGGGTAGTGAAATTCGGAATTTTAACTGAGATCCTGTTGTTGACAAGTCTGTGGCCTTGTCAGAGCACTGCGCTGCTGACCTGCTGTGCATGAGGGCATCTGAACTCCCTGAAACAGTGACCCCTCATCAAGGGAAGTTCTGATCATACTGGTGGTAGTAAGGTCAACCTGAGTAGTGGAAAAAATGGGGTGGAGCCTTCACATTCTTCAAGACCCTGTGCGGGGCAACGTTATATATGATTTTCACACAGAAAACCTGTCCTTTATTTTATGGCTGTAGCTTTATGTTTCCTCTGATTTTCTTGTCTGTTAGCCAGACTTGCTGTGTTTCCAGTTCTGCTTTTTAATTTAGCCTTGGAGACTTTTTTGATAAGAACCACATCATTTCTAATTGCTATAATTATAATAAAATGGGATTACCTGTCACAGGGCCACGTAGCGCCAGATATACAGTGGGTGCTCTGCACGCACTAGCTGTCATTGTCACGCCTAGTTGGTGACTCTTTATCACGGTCTGTGGCCACTCACCATTGGGGTACATAACTATTTTTCTTTAGGTCTTGTATGTCTTTGGCCACCCCTTTTTTCACTCCTACTTCTAACGTAGAAGATGAGTTTATGTGAATTATGGAAAGGTGGTCTGTCCAAAAAGACACCCTTTCCTGGCTCAGGACCTGGGGACTGGAGTTCAGCCACCATTTGACCCTGTCAGCTGGAGGCCTTTGGGCAGGATGCAGCCTGCACAGCCTGACACAGCAGGCCTGGCTGGTCCGTTTGATTGCTGTTACTTTGTTGGACTGCTCGGTACATCGCTGGTCCCAAAAGCGTAGCTCTCACCCTGGTCAATCCTAGCACTCATATTCAACTTCTTCCTGAGAAAGGCTGTTTCTGCCGTTGAATCACATGGTCTATACTTTGTCTCCTTTGATTCCGAGAAGCTTGTTGTCTGGTCCTTCTACTTGTGGGGACCTTATTTATTCTCACACTGAGATACATGATGCGCCCCACTTTCCCATAATCCACTTGAATGTCTGAATTTCCTTCCTCCTTCCCTCGCCTGTCTGAAACAGAGTGGGTTCGAAGTGCAAGGGCTGCAGCTTAGGGATGCTTGAAGGCATTCTTCCCCGGGCCCTGGGCTTCCAGCCTCGGGCTGAATGCCGTCCCACGCGGTTGTCTTAAAAATTTTGCTGCTCCAGATGGTTCTTTGGGCTGTGTGTATGAAGGGCTTGGCTCCGTGGGGACTTTGCTTTCCTGGTGCAAGCGCTTCTCCCAGGGATGTCCCCCTCCCTAGGGCATCCTAGGGCAGTGGTCTTCAATCTCTTCAATATGGCCTTTCTTGAGTGACGTTGCCCCCCTCCTGCAAAATTCCTTTTGCTTCCCCTCATCTTCTGCCATTTAGACACATGGTCGTCTGCCGGCCAGTTGTGTTTTGTGTCTGTGACAAAAGAACCGGTACCTGCCTTGTTCTAGGATGTCGGCCTCCGCAGCACTCTCCAAAAAGAGTACTCTTTCCCCCTTTCCTTTCCGTTCTAGTATTGCAAGTTCATGACTGATTTTCTGGTGGTTAAATTTATGTCTCTGACCTCACTGGCACTTCCCTTAATTTCTCCCAGTTAGTGACTAGTTTTATTTGGATGCTGCTCTCCTTAGATATACTGTTATTTTTGCAATTGTAATGTCTAATACTTTGTTTAATAGGCTTGGTATGATTTATTTATTTACTTAAATTTTTTTAAAAAATTGAAATATTGTTGTTTCATGTTTTGGCTGTTGTGAATGGTGCTGCCGTGAACGTAGGGGTGCATGTGTCTTTTTGAATTGTAGTTTTGTCTGGGTATATGCCCAGGAGTGGGATTGCAGGATGGTGTGATTTATTTTATATGGAAGGTGATACTTATCAGGTGATTATCGTTTTCTGATTTTAACCATTTGGTCTCTCAGATGATTCCTTTTACAAGCCACCCAACTTTATTCCCATTTTATCTACTCTAAATCTCTTTTCTACATCCCATGACAGTAAAAAATGGACTAGTTCTTAATGGTATTCAGATTTTTTCCTTTTCTTCTGATGGATTGTCCCCTTTAACATCATCATCATTATTATTATTATTACAGGTAATAATAACAGCCAACACTCACTGAGCACAGATAGACTGGCACTGTTAAAAGAGCTTGGCATGAGCTAAAGCATATCTTTCTCACAGTAACCCAGAGAGGCACTGTCGAGCTAAAGCATATCTTTCTCACAGTAACCCAGAGAGGCACTGTCGAGCTAAAGCATATCTTTCTCACAGTAACCCAGAGAGGCACTGTCATTATTCCCAATTTACAGTTGATGAAACTGGCATGGCGAGGTTGGTTAACAAGCTTCAGGATCCATGGCTAGTCGTGACCGAACCAGAATTAGAGGCCAAGCAGTTGGCGCTGGTAGCCCCTCGGCCACACCACGTTGAATACAGGTAATTTCACAACAGGACCGTCTATTTTCTGCACATTGGCATGAAGAGATCCAGAAACTGAACAGGTGCAAAGAAGTATGTAGGAAAAGTTAACTTTCCTCCCACACTTGTCTCTAGTACCTCATTCAAGAGGCAGCCACCACACACAGTCTCTTGTGTGTTCTTCCAGTGACATTTTATACACGCGTGAGTGGAAGTGTGATGTGGGGCTGCTAGGTTTAATCCCAAAGCAGCCTTCTTTGTCGTCCACCGTCCCTTTCAATTTGCTCTGTAGAGGAGTTCTTTCTCTACTCTTAGATAAAAACGTGCAAGCCCCAGGACTTCAGGTCACAGGTAATACAAAGTCTTCTAGTTGCTTTAAGTAACAAAGCACAGACTTGATTGGGATTTCAGAATGTCTGTTTCCATATGGTGGTCCAAGCAGGAAGGGGTATGAGGATGGCATGGTCCTTTTTCACTCTTTTCCCTCACACACTGGCTAATGTTCCGATGCCTTTGGCATTGAAGAGCAGGAAAGTGCTTTGTTGACGGGCATGGTGGTAAGCTGGCTCCCGGCTCTTGAAGCATGGCTCACGTTCCCAGCTGACTGCTTCTGGCGAGGTCCTTCCACATGTCCTGCAGAGACCCTGTTCTCCTTTCCACGGCTCTCCCACCCACAGTTTCTTGGAGGAGGGCTGCTGCCTCTCTATCCCACCTGGTTGCTTATTCCTTCCATAGTTCCTTGGCATGTGGTGGTCCACCCCAGCTTTCCTCTGCTCCAGCGCCCTTTTGGACCTCTAAAGCGAACTCCTGGGATGTTTGCACACACGGTCCATGCAAACACTCACGTATTCTGTCCCCGAACAGACTCTGGAAGAGCAGGTCAACCCCAGCCTAGCAACTTCTCCTGCATCCCTCCATCCGAGCAGCTAGCCAGCCAGTCTCTCATCTTTTAGCTCTTCTGGGAAGAACCAGGCATCAGACTCCCTGCCCAAATTGTTGGGGACACATAGTAAGTCTTTGAGCGGCCCCACTGAAGCCTTCCTCTTGACTCTGGGGGAGAGAGACACAGGGCTCACTGAACACCATGGTCCCCTCCAACGGTCTTCACAGGTCCTCTCATTCTGGACTCTATTACGTCCTCGCTTTTGGTGAGGGATGTTAGGGTCGTCTCGCTCATTGTCATGACCCATGTAGAAGCCTCTGGATGTGGTTTGTCCCAGAAGTTGCACTGAAATCTAATATCTATCCCACATTGGCTCTTTGGTCAACACTTTCAGTTGACTATTTTTATTTATTTATTTATTTATTTATTTATTTTTGGCTGTCTTGGGTCTTCGTTTCTGTGCGAGGGCTTTCTCTAGTTGCGGAAGTGGGGGCCACTCTTCATCGCGGTGCACGGGCCTCTCACTATCGCGGCCTCTCTTGTTGCGGAGCACAGGCTCCAGACGCGCAGGCTCAGTAGTTGTGGCTCACGGGCCTAGTTGCTCCGCGGCATGTGGGATCTTCCCAGACCAGGGCTCGAACCCGTGTCCCCCGCATTGGCAGGCAGATTCTCAACCACTGCGCCACCAGGGAAGCCCTCAGTTGACTATTTTGTTGTATACGTATGCAACCATGTATCTGTACATATCCTTGTTTTTTCCACTTTACCTTTTCTACTTTTTCTCAGAGAGCATTACATAAAGGTCTTCTTCATTATTTTTAAGGTCAGCATGGTATTCCACTTTGTGAGTAAAGGGTGATTTATTTGACCTGTCTCCTTGAAGAATATTTAAGTTTTTCAGATGATTTTAAACCTAGTGCTAACATTTGGCTATTTGAATTGTTTCATTCAGTATTTGAACACATATATATCAGTCAGGAGATGCTGATTTGTGCTGATATAACAAATAGCCTCAGAATCTCATTGGTTTTACCAAGTTTATTTATTTTTTATTCATATTATGTGTCCAACATGGTTAGTGGGGGAAGGGGAGCATGGTTAGCAGGGGGTCCTGCTCATCACAGGCATGTAGGTGTCTAGGCTGATAGAACCCCCAATTTGGGTAGTTAGGGGCTCTGCTCCCCACCATCCTCACCCCATTACCCTGACCATTGCCAGTCACCATGGTGGATGGAGAGAGAGGGTGAGAAGCATGGACTAACTCTTGAAGCTCCCACCTGGAAACGGCAGATACCTCTTGCACTCAGACATCTTTGTTAGGGCAAGTTGCATGGTCACATCTACCCAAGGGGAGGGAAAAGTACAGTCCCTACTGTGTGTCCAGGGAAGAACTGGACCTATTTGTTGGACAACACTTATGTCTACAACAACAGACTGAGTGCCAGGTGTTTGGCTGGATATTGGGGAAACAACAGGCAAAAGATAGATTGGTATCTCTCCTTATTAAGTTAACAGGTAAAGGTAAACAGACATGAATAACACAATGATTACTGTTATTACAAGGGAAGTACAAGGTGCTATACAGTAAAGACCTTATCCTGGCTTTGGTGTTTAGGAAGGCTTTCCAAAGGAAATAACTTCTAATCTGGAACCTGATGAATGATTAGTAGCTCGTCAAGCAAAGATGGTAGACCAAGAGATGGAGTTTGAGTTTCAGTCTCAGTATGGTAAGACACATTGATGAGTTCCTTTTTGGTCAAGTTTGAAGTAGGATATTATTTTTTATACCCCAATTTTTATTTTTGAAAAATTTCTAGTCTACAGAGAAGTTGTAAATATAACACAATGAATACCATATACCCTTCACTTCGATTCACCAGTTCTTAATGTTTTGCCACATTTGCTTCATCACTCTCTTATATGTTTATACATTTAAAATTTTGCTGAATCATTTGAGAATAAATTGCAAACATCAATACACTTTCCCCCTAGAAACTTCATCAGGTGTCTCTTAAGGAAAAGGACATTCTCCCACATAATCATCACACTCAAAAATGAACATTGATGTAATGCTATTGTCTAACACATAGTTCTCATGCAGATTTCCCCAGTTATGCTAATGATGTCCAGCGTAGCTGAGCTTTTTGTTTTGTTTTTCTGGATCTAAGATTCAATCGAGGATCATGCATTGCTTTTAGTTGTCATGTCTCTGAATTGTCCTTTATTCTAGAACACGTTCTTCAAGTTTTTTTTTTCTTTTGTGGCAATAAAAGTTGTTTTGCAGAATGTCCCACAATTTGGATTTTTTTATTGTATCCTTGAGATTAGGTGTCTGATATGCATTTTTTGGCATGAATACTACCTAAGTGATGTGTTCTTGTCCTGTATCACATCAGAGGCACCCAATGTCATTCCCCCATTGGTGGTGCCAATAAGTTTGGTCATTGGTCAAGATGGTGTTGGCCAGATTTCTCTGTGGTAAAGGTACCCAATTTCCTCTTGTATTTAACAAATAATCTGGGAGGGGAAACCTGGAGACTGTACATGCTATTGTATTCCCCCCAAATTTTTACTCATGGTTGTACCAAAAATTGATGATGACTTACCTAAAATAATTACCAAAATGATGGCTGCAAAATGGTGATTTTCTATTTATTCATAGGTATTCTTCTGTGAAGAAAAGCTGTCCTTTTCCCCCTGCCTTGTAGTTTTGTTGTGTTTGTTAGTGTGGTCTCATAGATTCTTTTTTTTTTATTCAATGGATATTATTCATTCCTATCATCATTTTTTTTTAATTTAAATATTTTATTTATCTCCAAACCAGATTTTTTTAAATAGAAGTATAGTTGATTTACAATTTTATTTTCGTTTCAGGTGTACAGCGTAGTGATTCAGTGTTTTTACAGATTATATTCCATTAAAAGTTACTACAAAATAATGGCTGTAATTCCCTGTGCTGTACAATATATCCTTGTTGCTTAACTATTTTACACGTAGTTGTTTATATCTCTTAATCCCCTACCCTTAACTTGCCCCTCCCCTTCCCTCTCCCCACTGGTAACCACTAGTTTGTTCTCTATGTCTGTGAGTTTGTTTCTGCTTTGCTATATACATTCATTTGTTTTATTTTTCAGATTCCACATAAAATTATATACAGTATTTATCTTTCTCTGTCTGACTTATTTCACTAAGCGTAATACACTCTAGGTCCATCTACCTTATTGCAAATGGCAGAATTTCATTCTTTTTATGGCTGAGTAATATTCCATTATACACACACACACACCCACACACACACCCACATCTTCTTTATTCATTTATCCGTCGATGGACATTTAGATTGCTTCTGTATCTTGGCTATTGTAAGCAGTGCTGCTATGAACATTGGACTGCATATATCTTTTCAAGTTGTTTTTTTCAGATATGTACCCAGGAATTGAATTGCTGGATCATATGGTAGTTCTATTTTTAGGTTTTTGAGGAACCTCCATACTGTTTTCCATAGTGGATGCATGAATTTACATTTTCACCAACAGTGTACAACAGTTCCCTTTTCTCCACATCCTCTCCAGCATTTGTTATTTGTGGACTTTTTGATGATGGTCATTCTGACAGGTGTGAGGTGATAATCTCTTTATGGTTTTAATTTGTGTTTCTCTAATAAGTAGCAATGACGAGCATCTTTTCATGTGCCTGTTGGCCATCTGTATATCTTCTTTGGAAAAGTGTCTATTTAGGTCTTCTGCCCATTTTTTGATTGGATTTTTTGTGTGTTTGTTTTTTGATATTGAGTTGTATGAGCTGTTTGTATATTTTAGATATTAACCCCTTGTCGGTCACATTGTTTGCAAATATTTTCTCCTATCCTGTAGGTTGTCTTTTTGTTTTGACAGTGGTTTCTTTTGCTGTGCAAAAGCCTTCAAGTTTAATTTGGTCCCATTTGTTTATTTTTGCTTTTATTTCTTTTGCCTTAGGAGACAGATCCAAAAACTATTGCCACTATTTATGTCAAAGAGTGTTCTGCATATGTTTTCTTCCAGGAATTTTATGGTTTCAGGTCTTACACTTAGGTTTTTAATCCACTTTGAGTTTTTTGTTTGTTTGTTTGTTTTGTTTTTTTGTTTTTGTTTCGTTATTTTTTGGCTGCACCATGTGGCTTGTGGGATCTCAGTTCACCTGCCAGGGATTGAACTGGGCCACATCAGTGAAAGCCCGGAATCCTAACCACTAGCCCACCAGGGAACTCCCCATTAGGGGTTTATTTTCACATATCGTGTGAGGAAATGTTCTAATCTCATTCTTAGAACATTTGGCTGTCCAGTTTTCTCAGCAGAAGAGACTGTCTTTTCTCCATTGTGTATTCTTTCCTCTTTTGTCATAGTTCAAGTGTGTAGGTTTACTTCTGGGCTGTCTATTCTGTTCCATTGATCTGTGTGTCTGTTTTTGTGCCAGTACCATGCTGTTTTAATTACTGCAGCTTTGTAGTATAGTCTAAAGTCAGGGAGTGTGATACCTCCAGCTTTGCTCTTTTTTCTGCAAAGATTGCTTTGGCAATTTGGGGTTTTCATGGTTCCATATGAATTTTAGGATTGTCTGTTCTAGTTCTGTGAAAAATGTCATGGGTATTTTGATAGGAATTGCATGAAATCTGTTGATTGTTTTGGGTAGTATGGACATTTTCATAATATGAATTCTTTCAATCCAAGAACACACAATATCTTTCCATGTCTTTTGATCATTTTCAAATTCCTTCATCAATATTTTATAGTTTCTAGGGTCTAGGTCTTTCACCTCCTTGGTTAAGTTTATTCTTAGGTATTTTATTCTTTTTGATGTGATTGTAAAGGGGATTGTTTCCTTAATTTCTCTTTGTGATAGTTCATTATTAGTGTATAGAAAAGCAACAGATTTCTGTACATTCATCTTGTATCCTGCAACTCTCCCCAGTCTTTCTGATATTAAGTTTACCCAAAATTTGGCAAGTGGTACCTTTTTCCAGCAGTTTTTGAGTCCTTTGGATATGTCCTCATCAGCTTTTGAGCACTTTCTTGCTTTCTAGCCCAACAAGTTAGTCCACACTTAGCTTATACATTTTCTACCCCAGCCCTGGAAAAACCAGTCATTACTCTAAGGAGCCCTGATCCTTTTGGTGGGAAATGGCATTTGGAATCCAAGATTTGGTGAAACCATAGTTATATTTATTGCTTTGGGGTTGTCTTTGCTTCTAGGCCCTTTCAGTAGACAGAACTAGGGGAGCATATCTACCTATCTATCTAGCGGTCATCTACTGAGAGTTGTTCTGAAACCTTTATAATCTGATCCAAGTTAAAGGATTCTTCTTCTCCTTCACCTGCTCCACATTTGTATCTCCTTTTTTCCCACAGTGAGAACTCTGGTTCCCAACAATATCATTTTTTCAATCCTAAAATATGCACAGGAATTACTACTCCCATACCTCCACCAAAAGAAAATCTTTTGGTTAAGTTCAAGATTGTTTTGTGTTTTTGTTGTTATTATTATTATTATTTTAAGAATACAGCAATAATGTGCTGTGAGAGTGTTGTTTTCTAAAGTTACTTGGATTAATTATTTAAAAAATTTATTATTGAGATATAATTGACATATAACATCACATTAGATTATGGTTTATGATGTAATGATTCAATATTTGTATAGGATTAATTCCTTTTTTAAAAATACTTATTTTATTTATTTATTATTTATTTAATTTATTTATTTTGGCTGTGCTGGGTCTTAGTTGCAGGATCTTCGTTGCGGCATGTGGACTTCTTAGTTGTGGCATGCAAACTCTTAGTTGTGGCATGCATGTGAGATCCAGTTCCCCAACCAGGGATCCAACCCGGGTCCTCTGCACTGGGAGCGCAGAGTCTTACCCACTGGACCGCCAGGGAAGTCCCTAGGAATAATTCTTTATATTTGATTTTTGAAATTGGATTAAAATGTTGTCTTTAGAGACGTTGACAAGAACATTTTCAGTGGAGTGTTGGGGAGTAGCAGCCAGATTGCTGTGGGTTTAAGAGGCAATGGGAGGTGAAGGAATGAAGACAGGTTGTAAAGACAGTTCTTTAACGCAGGGAGTGAGAAATAGTACAAATCCAGTATCTGGAGAGAGATGTGGAGTCAAGGGAGGCTTATCCTTCCATGAAGTTTGGAAGAATCTTGAGGTTGGGGATGTGATTTGAATTCCCCCTTGGTCCCTGGTGTGATGCTTCGTACACAGTGGATAATCAACTCACTCTTCCCATTAATGAAATCTAACTCATACGGGGATACACAATTTTGGTAGAGCATATAACAGTCTGTGGTCAGGCCCATTTCAATATACTCACCACAGTGTGGTGGCCTGGATCCAGATAATTAAAAATGGAGCTTGAAAACCAAGGTGTTACTCTTAGTATTGAATTGCCTTAAAGTTCAAATTTTGCTGTCATTTCCAAGATAACCTTTGTTTTATTACTTAGATGGCAATTATCTTTTTCTTTGTGGTATTTATTTAATAAATACAACTTTTTTCCCTACCATGGGAAACTTGGATTTAAAATGAAAAGACCATTGGCTCAAATAAAAATGACTTTACCTCATTCATTGATATTGGCTGATCTTAAATATAGAAAACAAATGTAGAAGTTTTGGGGCTCTGAGGGACCTTAGGAATTTTCTATATTGGATTATGTGTATGTTTTAGTTCCTTTCTCCAAATCTTTACCATCTCAAAAGAAAATCAAGAGAGCTAATACTTATTTCCCATTGGTTTTCCTTATCTTTTGATAATTTATTCTTCCTTTCAAGACTACAACTCGATACCTAATAATCGGGGAAGAATAAAAATCCCAGAAAATAAGAAACATCCCTGGGAATCCCTGAAACAAATATTTTACCAAGAAAACAATTGTCTGGCTTATTTCATAATAATATTTTCTTATTATGTATTAACATTTCTGACTGTCTAGGTAAGCAATAAAAACATTTGCTCTGTAGCTCTTTACCCACCTCAAAACACCACATCTGAATTTATTGTTCCATGGTATTGATGAATGATACGTAGATAATGATGATGATGATGATGATGTTGATGGTGATGGTGATAAATGACACTAGCATTTGGGTGCTTATTAGGTACCAGAAAATGCATTAGTACAATAATTAATTAATCCTGTTAGGAGCTATATTCCTATTTCACGGAAGAAATGGACATTTATGAAGCCTAAATAACTTCCCTGAGGTTGCAAAATTGTTAAATTGAGAAAAATTTACAACATATAGACACACATTACTATCATAAATGTTTATTTATTCACCAAGATTTTTGAGCATCTATTTGCTGGATACCAGGCTAGGTATTGAGAGTAAAATGGAGAACAAGACAGACCCGGTTCCTGTCTTCACGGAACCGACCATCTTTACATGGCTCTTGTGAATAAGTAAGAATCAATAAGAAAACTATAAACACCTTGAAAAGTGACATAAATAGACAATTGACACAGAGATATATACACACATACATATATATATATATCAAATATACACATGAATGATTATTTTACTAACAGTCCAAGAAGTACATATTAAAATAATGTGATTTTGGAATATCTAGGTTACAGAGATTTAAAAGGTAGTACCTAATGAGCTTTAAATAAATAACCATTCCCAAAAATTCAGAGGGATATATGTACAAGATGAGTCACTATTTGTGATAGCAAAAGACTAGAAACATGTATCGACTGATAGAGAACGAGTTAATGAATTATGTATGATGCATCCACATCTCGGAGTACTGTAGTTGTGAAAAAGGGAATGGGAAAGTAGACTGCTGCAGAGTGATCTCCAGGATCTATTATTAAGTAGAAAAAAAGCAGAAGCTAAAATGAGACTAAAAATGAGGAAGGAAATAAGAAGCATATATCTAGTTGCGTTTTTTTTTCAAGAAGACACAATAAAAGGATAAATAAAAAAAAAACTAATAGAAAAGTAAAGAAAATAGAAAGACTTAGGGATGGCAACAGAGCTGGAAACAAGGAATGAATCTTTTTTTTATAACATCTTTATTGGCGTATAATTGCTTTACAATGTTGTGTTAGTTTCTGCTGTATAACAAAGTGAATCGGCTATATGTATACATATATCCCCATATCCCCTCCCTTTTGCGTCTCCCTCCCACCCTCCCTATCCCACCCCTCTAGGTGATCACAAAGCACAGAGCTGATCTCCCTGTGCTATGCGGCTGCTTCCCACTAGCAATCTATTTTACATTTGGTAGTGCATATATGTCAATGCTACTCTCTCACTTTGTCCCAGCTTACCCTTCCCCCTCCCCGTGTCCTCAAGTCCATTCTCTACGTCTGTGTCTTTATTCCTGTCCTGCCCCTAGGTTCATTAGAACCTTTTTTTTTTTTTTTTAGAGTCCATATATATGTGTTAGCATATGGTATTTGTTTTTCTCTTTCTGACTTACTTCACTCTGTATGACAGACGCTAGGTCCATCCACCTCATTATAAATGACTCAATTTCGTTTCTTTTTATGGCTGAGTAATATTCCATTGTATACATGTGCCACATCTTCTTTGTCCATTCATCTGTCGATGGACACTTAGGTTGTTTCCGTGTCCTGGCTATTGTAAATAGTGCTGCAGTGAACATTGTGGTACATGTCTCTTTTTGAATTATGGTTTTCTCAGGGTATATGCCCAGTAGTGGGATTGCTGGGTCGTATGGTAGTTCTGTTTTTAGTTTTATAAGGAACCTCCAGTCCTCCATAGTGGCTGTATCAATTTACATTCCCACTAACAGTGCAAGAGGGTTCCCTTTTCTCCACACCCTCTCCAGCATTTATTGTTTGTAGATTTTTTGATGATGGCCAGAAGGAATGAATCTTGTTTGGTAGTTTGGTGGCATACTCAAACAAAAAAGATTTCAAATGACTTTAAACACAGAGTTTCTAGGCCTACTGGGATATAACCTAAAGATGAAGAACACCACAAAAAAATCTTAAATTGCATTTGGTTACCTTATTGTCATCAGTAAGATTTTATATTATTTTTTTGAAATTATTATATATAGATAGATAAAGACAATAAGAAATTATGTTAATATTTTCAGGAATCAAGATTTCAGCAATAAGAGAAAACAGGTACAAATCAAGTCACAGAAGTTACTTAGAACTTTGTAATCTTCCATTTGAATTGGAAATACCCATCTGAAATCATGATTTATTTTTTCTAAAAAAAAAATGCATCTATTTTTTAGCTGTGTCTATCTAACCACCTGGAAGCAATGATAACCCAATAAGGATGTACAAATCTCACACACTCAGATTCTGGTCTCTATTTTTAAAAAATATTTGTTTATTTATCTGGCTGCGCTGGGTCTTAGTTGTGGCAGGTGGGATCTTCGTTGCCATGTGTGGGATCTTTTTTTTTTTTTTTTTTTTTTTTTACTTGCTGCAGCTGGGGTCTTTTTTAGTTGTGGCATGCAGGATCTAGTTCCCTGACCAGGGATCGAACCTGGGGCCCCTGCATTGGGAGCGTGCAGTCAGCTGCTGGATCACCAGGGAAGTCCCAGATTTTGGTTTCTAAGCACCATTTCCTTCTAAAAGGAAGTAAGGCTCTTTGGAGAAGTGGCCCATTCCAGGTCTGGGCCAGAAAATGTACATGAGGAGCCTGAGGTCAAAGAAGCTGTTGCAGAATACTAGGGTCATGTTGAAAGGCTTGTGTGGGGGGGTAAACTTGTAGACGCTGGCCCAAGGTGGGTCAGTTTGAGCACCCATGAGGTTATAGCGTAATGCTGTGCATTTAGGAGTGGAGTGCATCCTATAGGAAGACAAGACATTAATGCTGTCACACGGAAGCTGTACTGGATGCGAAAGGGCTCAGCTCTCCCCCCTGGCGTAGCTGGTATGTCAGCAGCAAGACTTGCCCCCAGGCCTGCGACCAGTCTGTGGTTAGCCCCAGGATGGGGTGGAGGGGAGGGCCTCAGTGTCTCCAACTGTGAGGAACTGAAGAAGCAGCGTTGACACCAAGGAAGAGACATACCATCCTACTCATATCCCTTGGTTATCAGAAAATCTTCCCTTCCTAGCAATCTCCACTCCCTTTGCGCAGAAGTACACCCCCTATTCCCACCACCAGGCCCAATTCCTTAAGCCCTGTCCTTGCTCTGACTCATGAGATTGGGGCCCATGGTCCCCCTTTCCCTCATCTGGTGCGTCTCTTGGTGCTGGTCTCCTGACGTGACGTCACTGCTGCAGGATGCTCTCTCTCTCACAAGCCCCATATTTGTCATCTCAGGAGCACTTACCAAGCAGCCAGTGTGGGAGCCCCGACTCCTCACTGTGAGTCAGCGACTTCCCGGGACTTCTCCCCACACTTGGCTTTGTCAGCTCCTGAGGAAAGCACAGTTTGTCCTTGCCACTGTTTGGGAGCCTTGAAAACGTGTGTGACGGAGGTCAGGGCTCAACAAAATTGCTGAAGCCAGGAAAGGCCGTGATGCTGACTGTGGATCAGGGACTATGGGATGTACAAGAGGAGACTCAGCCCTTGCATTCAAGAAGTTTACCTAAAAAATAGTACAAATTAACTTATTTACAAAGCAGAAAAAGACTCACAGACATAGAAAACAAACTTACGGTTACGAAAGGGGAAAGGCGGGGGAGGGATAAATTAGGAGTATGGGATTAACATATAAACACCACTATATATAAAATAGATAAACACACAGGGAACTCCACTTCGCTGTACAGTAAAAACTAACACAACATTGTAAAACAACTATATCCCAATTAAAAAAAAAAAAGAAACAATAATAAAAAAAATAGATAAAAAACAAGGACCTACTGTATAGCACAGGGAACTATATTCAATATCTTGTAATAACCTATAATGGAAAAGAATCTGAAAAATTATATATATATATAATTTTGCTGTACACCTATAAATAACACAGTATTGTAAATCAACTATACTTCAATTAAAAAAAGCTCAAAAGCGAAAAAAAAGGGTTATAATTACCGGAAAGGAGAGTCCATAAAAGTGAGAGAACCTTCTGTGAGTGGCACAAATCACAGCTGATTTGGAAATCAGAGTGCTTACCTCATAGTATTCACTAAACCATTTACCAACCAACTGATCAATGAAGAATGGTAAACATAACCTGTGATGTTGCAAAGAAAGGTGTATCCTGACTTCTCTCCTCATGTCCTTGTCATTCATTGCTTCTTTGTGTTCTTTCCTTGGCTTCATTGCCCCTTTTTCCTCCAACGTGGGCCTTCTCTTCAAGCGTATCTCTGCATTTCATTATCTTCTCTTTCCCTTGAGTCCAGCTACTCTGGTGGCTTCGCCTGTCGCATCTGTGCCAAGGGTACGTACCTGCCCTCACCCAGATTCCTGCTCCATGTCTTGCATTGTCCATTTTCCTGCACCATATTCGCCGTCCAGCTTCCCCACGAAGCCCTTGCCAACAGCTCCCGTCCCCCGTGATGTCCTCCACCTCTCACTGGCTGGCGTCACGCTCAGTGGGAGTGTCTACCTGAGAGAGCCCTTCGGTTGCGTGTCACTCTGTATTGCTTGTACACCATCTTAACCTCATCTCGGCATCTAGGTAGTTTACTCCTGAGGCCACTTTGGTTTGGGGTTTTGCCCTTGGTGGGGAACACCAGAGCATACTCTTGTTAGTGATCAAGAGTCTGGGGGCTCAGCAGGGCTTTAGCAGAAAAGGTTTAGAACTAGTGTAAGAAGTGCTGGAGAGAGTTAAGTGTAGGTATTTGCATAGGGCAGTGATGTGATTAAAAGGGTGCTTGAGAGGGACTATCCTGAAAACTGTAGAGCAGAGGTGGGGAGATTAGCACGCAGGGCCCCCAGCTGGGATGGAGGGGGGACTGAAATGGCCCAGCAGCATCCTGTCATCTGCTCCTCCCGTCTCTCCAGCCTCATCTCACTCCATCCCTCCTCCCTCTCAATGGTGCAGGCAGCTGCACCCTCTGAGGCCACGCTAGCTTTTGCGCACTGTTCCCACTGCCTGAAGTCTCCCCACTCGCCCTTCCAGGGTGACTCTAGTTCATCTTTCAGTGCTCAAGTTAAATGCCATTTCTTCCAGGATTATTCCCTGACACTCCAAACTAGGTTAGGTCCCCTTGCTGGACAAAAATAGATTAATTTTGTAATTAGTTGTAATTAATCTGCGCTATCATGGAAGCCCCTTGAAGACAGATGTTTGTTTGCATTTGTGTTCACAGCTCTCTCCCCAGCGCCAAGCACAGTGCCTGGCAGGGAGTATGTGCAACAAGTCCTTGTGAAAAGCTGAGTAGGGAGCTTGATCGTTTCTGTGATCTAGCTAGTTGTCTGGGGCTTCGACTTGTAACTTACTCTGGGCAACGGACACTTGTTGAATGGATACACCTTGATCTTGAGAGAGAGCCTGGGAGAATCAGTGGACTCCTGATGAACTGGTCCTGCTTAACTTCCGTGTTCAGACAGAGGAGCCCAATGTGATTTGGTCGTTCATGTTTCTTGGTTGGAAATCGCCGTATATCATCAAAAGTGTCATAAAATAATAATTACATTTAAAAATTGTGGTAAAATGCACATAACTTAAAATTTACCATCTTAATCTTTATTTATTTATTTATTTTTGGCTGTGTTGGGTCTTCGTTTCTGTGCAAGGGCTTTCTCCAGTTGCGGCGAGCGGGGGCCACTCTTCATCGCGGTGCGCGGGCCTCTCACTGTCGCGGCCTCTCTTGTTGCAGAGCACAGGCTCCAGACGCGCAGGCTCAGCAATTGTGGCTCACGGGCCCAGTTGCTCCGCGGCATGTGGGATCTTCCCAGACCAGGGCTCGAACCCATGTCCCCTGCATTGGCATGCAGATTCTCAACCACTGTGCCACCAGGGAAGCCCCTTAATCATTTTTGAGTGTACAGTTCAAATAGAGTTAAATATGTCTAAATCTGGCGAAACTGAAACTCTGTATTTGTTAGACAATAACTCCCCATTTCCCCCTACCCTGTGTTTCTGGTAGTCACCATTCTCCTTTCTCTTTCTATGAATTTGGCTGCTCTAGAAACTTCGTGTAAGTGCAATTACACGGTATTTTTCTTTCCGTGACTGGCTTATTTCACTTAGCATTATGTTCTTTTTTTTTTTTTTTTTAATTTATTTATTATTTATTTTTTGGCTGTGTTGGGTCTTCGTTTCTGCGCGAGGGCTTTCTCCAGTTGCGGCAAGCGGGGGCCCCGCTTCATCGCGATGCGTGGGCCTCTCACTATCGCGGCCTCTCTTGTTGCGGAGCACAGGCTCCAGACACGCAGGCTCAGTAGTTGTGGCTCACGGGCCTAGTTGCTCCGTGGCATGTGGGATCTTCCCAGACCAGGGCTCGAACCCGTGTCCCCTGCATTGGCAGGCAGACTCTCAACCACTGTGCCACCAGGGAAGCCCTAGCATTATGTTCCTAAGATATATCTGTGTTGTAGCATGTGTCGAAATTCCCTTCCCTTTTAAGATTGAATAATATTTTATTATATATATATATATATATATATATATACATGTATATATGTCTATCACATTTTGTTTATCCATTCATCCATTGATAGACACTTGGGTTGCTTCCATCTCTTGACTATTGTGAATAATACTGCTGTGAAAATGGGTGTACTCTTGAGGACCTTGCTCTCTATTCTTTTGGATCAGATAGTTATTCTATGTTTAATTTTTTGAGGAAGTGCCATATAGTTTTCCATAAATAATAACTTTAAAATAAAAAAATAGCAGCTTACCATAGGTAGCCTTTCCAAGTAGTCACCTTGTAAGATTACTTATTTATTCCAACAAACCTGCCATTGATCATGTTGGTCTCAGACGTTTCTTTTAGCAGGGCCTCTGCAGTTTCTGCTGGTTTGGGGAGCAGAATGTGTAAAGAAAAAGGTTAGTAGTTCAACTCATTTTTGCCTCACTGTTCCTTTTAAAAAGGACTATTACTGACTGATTTTAATCTTTTACCCAAAAATTTTGAAGATTTTGAAGACTATTGCTTAAAAATTAAAACATGTAACATTATAATTCATTAAATTTAAATATTAATTAAAACCCATTTTAAATTTTGTGACACTAAACATTTTTTATGTCATTTGGGGTTTTTTTTTTTTTTTTTAAACATCTTTATTGAAGTATAATTGCTTTACAATGGTGTGCTAGCTTCTGCTTTACAACAAAGTGAATCAGTTACACATATACATATGTTGCCATATCTCTTCCCTCTTGCATCTCCCTCCCTCCCACCCTCCCTATCCCACCCCTCTAGGTGGTCACAAAGCACCGAGCTGATCTCCCTGTGCTATGCGGCTGCTTCCCACTAGTTATCTGTTTTACATTTGGTAGTGTATATATGTCCATGACACTCTCTCACCCTGTCACATCTCACCCCTCCCCCTCCCCATATCCTCAAGTCCATTCTCTAGTAGGTCTGTGTCTTTATTCCCATCTTGCCACTAGGTTCTTCATGACCTCTTTTTTTTTTTTTTTTTTTCCTTAGATTCCATATATATGTGTTAGCATACTGTATTTGTTTTTCTCTTTCTGACTTACTTCACTCTGTATGACAGACTCTAACTCCATCCACCTCATTACAAACACCTCCATTTCATTTCTTTTTATGGCTGAGTAATATTCCATTGTATATATGTGCCACATCTTCTTTATCCATTCATCCGATGATGGACACCTAGGTTGCTTCCATGTCCTGGCTATTGTAAACAGAGCTGCAATGAATATTTTGGTACATGACTCTTTCTGAATTATGGTTTTCTCAGGGTATATGCCCAGTAGTGGGATTGCTGGGTCATATGGTAGTTCTATTTTTAGTTTTTTAAGGAACCTCCATACTGTTCTCCATAGTGGCTGTATCAATTTACATTCCCACCAACAGTGCAAGAGTGTTCCCTTTTCTCCACACCCTCTCCAGCATTTATTGTTTCTAGATTTTTTGATGATGGCCATTCTGACCGGTGTGAGATGATACCTCATTGTAGTTTTGATTTGCATTTGTCTAATGATTAATGATGTTGAGCATTCTTTCATGTGTCTGTTGGCAATCTGTATCTCTTCTTTGGAGAAATGTCTATTTAGGTCTTCTGCCCATTTTTGGATTGGGTTGTTTGTTTTTTTGTTATTGAGCTGCATGAGCTGCTTGTAAATCTTGGAGATTAATCCTTTGTCCGTTGCTTCATTTGCAAATATTTTCTCCCATTCTGAGGGTTGTCTTTTGGTCTTGTTTATGGTTTCCTTTGCTGTGCAAAAGCTTTTAAGTTTCATTAGGTCCCATTTGTTTATTTGTGTTTTTATTTCCATTTCTCTAGGACCTGGGTCAAAAAGGATCTTGCTGTGACTTATGTCATACAGTGTTCTGCCTATGTTTTCCTCTAAGAGTTTGATAGTGTCTGGCCTTACACTTAGGTCTTTAATCCATTTTGAGTTTATTTTTGTGTATGGTGTCAGGGAGTGTTCTAATTTCATACTTTTACATGTACCTGTCCAATTTTCCCAGCACCACTTATTGAAGAGGCTGTCTTTTCTCCACTGTATATGCTTGCCTCCTTTATCAAAGATAAGGTGACCATATGTGCGTGGGCTTATCTCTGGGCTTTCTATCCTGTTCCATTGATCTATATTTCTGTTTTTGTGCCAGTACCAAACTGTCTTGATTACTGTAGCTTTGTAATATAGTCTGAAGTCAGGGAGCCTGATTCCTCCGGCTCCATTTTTCGTTCTCAAGATTGCTTTGGCTATTCGGGGTCTTTTGTGTTTCCATACAAATTGTGAAATTTTTTGTTCTAGTTCTGTGAAAAATGCCAGTGGTAGTTTGATAGGGATTGCATTGAATCTGTAGATTGCTTTGGGTAGCAGAGTCATTTTCACAATGTTGATTCTTCCAATCCAAGAACATGGTATATCTCTCCATCTATTTGTATCATCTTTAATTTCTTTCATCAGTGTCCTATAATTTTCTGCATACAGGTCTTTTGTCTCCTTAGGTAGGTTTATTCCTAGATATTTTATTCTTTTTGTTGCAATGGTAAACGGGAGTGTTTTCCTAATTTCACTTTCAGATTTTTCATCATTAGTATACAGGAATGCAAGAGATTTCTGTGCATTAATTTTGTATCCTGCTACTTTACCAAATTCATTGATTAGCTCTAGTAGTTTTCTGGTAGCATCTTTTGGATTCTCTATGTATAGTATCATGTCATCTGCAAACAGTGACATCTTTACTTCTTCTTTTCCGATTTGGATTCCTTTAATTTCTTTTTCTTCTCTGATTGCTGTGGCTAACACTTCCAAAACTATGTTGAATAATAGTGGTGAGAGTGGGCAACCTTGTCTTGTTCCTGATCTTAGTGGAAATGGTTTCAGTTTTTCACCATTGAGGACAATGTTGGCTGTGGGTTTGTCATATACGGCCTTTATTATGTTGAGGAAAGTTCCCTCTATGCCTACTTTCTGCAGGACTTTTATCATAAATGGGTGTTGAATTTTGTCGAAAGCTTTCTCTGCATCTATTGAGATGATCATATGGTTTTTCTCCTTCAATTTGTTAATATGATGTATCACGTTGATTGATTTGCGTATATTGAAGAATCCTTGCATTCCTGGAATAAACCCCACTTGATCATGGTGTATGATCCTTTTAATGTGCTGTTGGATTCTGTTTGCTAGTATTTTGTTGAGGATTTTTGCATCTATGTTCATCAGTGATATTGGCCTGTAGTTTTCTTTCTTTGTGACATCTTTGCCTGGTTTTGGTATCAGGGTGATGGTGGCCTCGTAGAATGAGTTGGGGAGTGTTCCTCCCTCTGCAATATTTTGGAAGAGTTTGAGAAGGATAGGTGTTAGCTCTTCTCTAAATGTTTGATAGAATTCGCCTGTGAAGCCATCTGGTCCTGGGCTTTTGTGTGTTGGAAGATTTTTAATCACAGTTTCAATTTCAGTGCTTGTGATTGGTCTGTTCATATTTTCTATTTCTTCCTGGTTCAGTCTCGGCAGGTTGTGCATTTCTAAGAATCTGTCCATTTCTTCCAGGTTGTCCATTTTATTGGCATAGAGTTGCTTGTAGTAATCTCTCATGATCATTTGTATTTCTGCAGTGTCAGTGGTTACTTCTCCTTTTTCATTTCTAATTCTGTTGATTTGAGTCTTCTCCCTTTTTCTCTTGATGAGTCTGGCTAATGGTTTATCAATTTTGTTTATCTTCTCAAAGAACCAGCTTTTAGTTTCATTGATTTTTGCTATTGTTTCCTTCATTTCTTTTTCATTTATTTCTGATCTGATCTTTATGATTTCTTTCCTTCTGCTAGCTTTGGGGTTTTTTTGTTCTTCTTTCTCTAATTGCTTTAGGTGCAAGATTAGGTTGTTTATTCGAGTTGTTTCCTGTTTCTTGATGTAGGCTTGTATTGCTATAAACTTCCCTCTTAGAACTGCTTTTGCTGCATCCCATAGGTTTTGGGTCGTCGTGTCTCCATTGTCATTTGTTTCTAGGTATTTTTTTATTTCCCCTTTGATTTCTTCAGTGATCACTTCGTTATTAAGTAGTGTATTGTGTAGCCTCCATGTGTTTGTATTTTTTACAGATCTTTTCCTGTAATTGATATCTAGTCTCATAGCGTTGTGGTCGGAAAAGATACTTGATACGATTTCAATTTTCCTAAATTTACCAAGGCTTGATTTGTGACCCAAGATATGATCTATCCTGGAGAATGTTCCATGAGCACTTGAGAAAAATGTGTATTCTGTTGTTTTTGGGTGGAATGTCCTATAAATATCAATTAAGTCCATCTTGTTTAATGTATCATTTAAAGCTTGTGTTTCCTTATTTATTTTCATTTTGGATGATCTGTCCATTGGTGAAAGCGGGGTGTTAAAGTCCCCTACTATGATTGTGTTACTGTCGATTTCCCCTTTTATGGCTGTTAGTATTTGCCTTATGTATTGAGGTGCTCCTATGTTGGGTGCATAAATATTTACAATTGTTATACCTTCCTCTTGGATCGATCCCTTGATCATTATATAGTGTCCTTCTTTGTCTCTTGTAATAGTCTTTATTTTAAAGTCTATTTTGTCTGATATGAGAATTGCTACTCCAGCTTTCTTTTGATTTCCATTTGCATGGAATATCTTTTTCCATCCCCTCACTTTCAGTCTGTATGTGTCTCTAGGTCTGAAGTGGGTCTCTTGTAGACAGCATATATATGGGTCTTGTTTTTGTATCCATTCAGCCAGTCTGTGTCTTTTGGTGGGAGCATTTAATCCATTTACATTTAAGGTAATTATCGATATGTATGTTCCTATTCCCATTTTCTTAAATGTTTTGGGTTTGTTATTGTAGGTGTTTTCCTTCTCTTGTGTTTCTTGCCTAGAGAAGTTCCTTTAGCATTTGTTGTAAAGCTGGTTTGGTGGTGCTGAACTCTCTCAGCTTTTGCTTGTCTGTAAATGTTTTAATTTCTCCATCAAATCTGAATGAGATCCTTGCTGGGTAGAGTAATCTTGGTTGTAGGTTTTTCTCCTTCATCACTTTAAGTATATCCTGCCACTCCCTTCTGGCTTGCAGAGTTTCTGCTGAAAGATCAGCTGTTAACCTTATGGGGATTCCCTTGTGTGTTGTTTGTTGTTTTTCCCTTGCTGCTTTTAATATGTTTTCTTTATATTTAATTTTTGATAGTTTGATTAATATGTGTCTTGGTGTGTTTCTCCTTGGATTTATCCTGTATGGGACTCTCTGTGCTTCCAGGACTTGATTAACTATTTCCTTTCCCATATTAGGGAAGTTTTCAACTATAATCTCTTCAAATATTTTCTCAGTCCCTTTCTTTTTCTCTTCTTCTTCTGGGACCCCTATAATTTGAATGTTGGTGCGTTTAATGTTGTCCCAGAGGTCTCTGAGACTGTCCTCAGTTCTTTTCATTCTTTTTTCTTTATTCTGCTCTGCAGTAGTTATTTCCACCATTTTATCTTCCAGGTCACTTATCCGTTCTTCTGCCTCAGTGATTCTGCTATTGATCCCATCTAGAGTATTTTTAATTTCATTTATTGTGCTTTTCATCGTTGCTTGGTTCCTCTTTAGTTCTTCTACGTCCTTGTTAAATGTTTCTTGTATTTTGTCTATTCTATTTCCAAGATTTTGGATCATCCTTACTATCATTATTCTGAATTCTTTTTCAGGTAGACTACCTTTTCCTCTTCATTTGTTAGGTCTGGTGTGTTTTGACCCTGCTCCTTCATCTGCTGTGTGTTTTTCTGTCTTCTCATTTTGCTTATCTTACTGTGTTTGGGGTCTCCTTTTCACAGGCTGCAGGTTCGTAGTTCCCGTTGTTTTTGGTATCTGTCCCCAGTGGCTAAGGTTGGTTCAGTGGGTTGTGTAGGTTTCCTGGTGGAGGGAACTAGTGCCTGTGTTCTGGTGGATGAGGCTGGATCTTGTCTTTCTGGTGGCCCCGTCCACGTCTGGTGGTGTGTTTTGGGGTGTCTGTGGCCTTATTATGATTTTAGGCGGCCTCTCTGTTAATGGATGGGGCTATGTTCCTGTCTTGCTAGTTGTTTGGCATAGGGTGTCCAGCAATGTAGCTTGCTGGTCGTTGAGTGAAGCTGGGTCTTGAGGTTGAGATGGAGATCTCTGAGAGATTTTTGCCGTTTGGTATTACGTGGAGCTGGGAGGTCTCTTGTGGACCAGTGTCCTGAAGTTGGCTCTCCCACCTCAGAGGCACAGCCCTGATGCCTGGCTGGAGCACCAAGAGCCTTTCATCCACACGGCTCAGAATAAAAGGGAGAAAAAAATAGAAAGAAAGAAAGAAAGAGGATAAAATAAAATAAAATAAAGCTATTATAATAAAAAATAAGAAAAAAATTATTAAGAATAAATTTATTAAGAAAAAAATTTTTTTTAATTTTTAAAAATAGATTTATTAATTTTTTATAATAAGAAATTAAAACAATTATTAAAAAATTTATTAAGAAAAAATTTTTTTTAATTTTTTAAAATAAAAAATATGAAAAAACTTATCAAAAAATTTTTAAAAAAAATTTTTTTAAAAATAGAAAATAAGGAAAAATTATTAAGAAAACATTTATTAGGGAAAAAAATTTTTTTTAAGTTAAAACAAAACAAAACAAAACAAAAAAAAAACGGACGGACCTAACCCTAGGACTAACGGTGAGAGCAAAGCTATACAGACAAAATCTCACCCAGAAGCATACACATATACACTCACAAAAAAAGGAAAAGGGGAAAAATTAATATATCCTGCTCCCAAAGTCTACCTCCTAAATTTGGGACGATTCGTTGTCTATTCAGGTATTCAACAGATGCAGGCACATCAAGTTGTTTGTGGAGCTTTAATCCGCTGCTCCTGAGGCTGCTGGGAGAGATTTCCCTTTCTCTTCTTTGTTCGCACAGCTCCCGGGGTTCAGCTTTGGATTTGGCCCCGCCTCTGCATGTAGGTCGCCTGAGGGCGTCTGTTCCCCGCCCAGACAGAACGGGGTTAAAGGAGCAGCTGATTCGGGGGCTCTGGCTCAGTCAGGCCGGGGGGAGGGAGCGGTATGGAGGAGGCGGGGCGAGCCTGCGGCGGCAGAAGCCGGCGTGACGTTGCAGCAGCCTGAGGCGCGCCGTGCGCTCTCCCGGGGAAGTTGTCCCCGGATCACGGGAGCCTGGCCGTGGCGGGCTGCACAGGCTCCCGGGAGGGGCGGTGTGGAGAATGACCTGTGCTCGCACACAGGCTTCTTGGTGGCGGCAGCAGCAGCCTTAGCGTCTCATGCCCGTCTCTGGGGTCCGCGCTGATAACCGCGGCTCGCGCCCGCCTTTGGGGTCCGCGCTGATAGCCGCGGCTCACGCCCGTCTGTGGAGTTCGCCTAAGCAGCGCTCTGAATACCTTCTCCTTGCGCGCCGCGAAACAAAGAGGCAAGAAAAAGTCTCTTGCCTCTTCGGCAGCTGCAGACTTTTTCTCTGGCTCCCTCCCGGCTAGCTGTGGTGCGCTAACCCCTTCAAGCTGTGTTCACGCCGCCAACCCCAGTCCTCTCCCTGCGATCCGACCGAAGCCCGAGCCTCAGCTCCCAGCCCCCGCCCGCCCCGGCGGGTGAGCAGACAAGCCTCTCGGGCTGGTGAGTGCTGCTCGGCGCCGAGCCTCTGTGCGGGAATCTCTCCGTTTTTCCCTCTGCGCCCCTGTTGCTGTGGGATCCGCGCTGATAGCCGCGGCTCGCGCCCGTCTCTGGAGCTCGTTTAGGCGGCGCTCTGAATCCCCTCTCCTTGCGCGCCGCAAAACAAAGAGGCAAGAAAAAGTCTCTTGCCTCTTCGGCAGCTGCAGTCTTTTTTCCGGACTCCCTCCCGGCTAGCACCGAAGCCCGAGCCCCAGCTCCCAGCCCCCGCCCGCCCCGGCGGCTGAGCGGACAAGCCTCTCGGGCTGGTGAGTGCTGCTCGGCACCGATCCTCTGTGCGGGAATCTCTCCGCTTTGCCCTCCGCACCCCTGTGGCTGCGCTCTCCTCCGTGGCTCCGAAGCTTCCCCCCTCCGCCACCCGCAGTCTCTGCCCGCGAAGGGGCTTCCTAGTGTGTGGAAACCTTTCCTCTTTCACAGCTCCCTCCCACTGGTGCAGGTCCCGTCCCTATTCTTTTGTCTCTTTTTCTTTTGCCCTACCCAAGTACGTGGAGAGTTTCTTGCCTTTTGGGAGGTCTGACGTCTTCTGCCAGCGTTCAGTGGGTGTTCTGCGGGAGCAGTTCCACATGTAGATGTATTTCTACTGTTTCTGTGGGAAGGAAGGTGATCTCCGCGTCTTACTCTTCCGCCATCTTGCCCCTCCCTCCCCTTGTCTCTTAATTTGACAAAATGGGTGAACGAAACGGGATCTCTCTCATCTCTGAAGCAGCGAAGACAACTCAAGTTGCTCCACCTGCACCCTGTGTTTTTGGAATAACTTAGGATCTTCTAAATAGTCACAGATCTGATCAGGCTTCCAGAAATGTGAACCAAGAAGTTGCAAAGCCTGTGTCTGCCCCAGATGGCACGAATGCCCGTGTTAGGCAGTTCCCCAGGGCCAGAGGGAATACTCCGCATGCAGCAGCAGCATGTCAGTACTGCTTGAGGGGTGAGTAGATGTCCAAATCCAGTGTGAGTCTTATGTTTGGCAGATGCAAGAACATTTTCCAAATTACTCGAAGCTTAAGCTTTAGCAGGAAAACCCATTTTCCTTTAACCACATTGATGTAATAGTTCTAAATTCTTCTGGGCAGCGTGTTTTCATTGAACATTTTCTTTGTACTTCTAGGTGTCTTATTATGTTTTTCTTAAAAAAAAACCAGTGTTCTAATGTGCAGTACAGCTATGTGCATTTTAGAATAAATGTTGAAAAGAAAGATTTCACTGGTTTTCAAAGGGAAATATTTTTACATTTTCTGATTAAATTTCCCCATAACACCTCTTGAATTTTATTTTTTACTGAAGTATAGTTGATTTACTATCTTGTTATGTTTTTGTAGGGATAGCCTTAGAGGTAGCTGAGGGGTGTGTGTGTGTGTCTCATGGGTGACTCGCTTTTTTATAGTTAATTTTTTGTACTTTCACTTTTCCAACACCATTTAAGCTGTCACTTCTTATGTCTTGTTACATTTTTGTGCTTACTTCTATTCATTCCTCATTCCCCCCTTCCAATTTCTGCTCTGGGCTGGGAAGCCAAATTTGTTAGGCTTATTATGTGCCACATAAATGAGTTATGCATAGGTCAAGATCACAGAGCCTCCCAGTGGAGCCTTGAGTGGCTCCCCTTCCAGTCAAGTGCATAAACATTATGCATAGACTTGGTGGCCCAATAAATAGTATCTCCCTTTTTTGAGTCACTTCAGGGAGACACAGAGTCAAGCAGATGGAGTTCAAATATCACCTTTATAGCAAATGAAGCTGATATTTGCAAATGGACTTGCTAATTGTGAACCCCAGAGTTACAGAGGTTCACCTACTCAGTCAGGTGAAGTACCTTTATGAAATACACATGGATAAAGATTGAACCCCCCCCTGCAAAGTGTCCTTTAGTTCTGCATACTGAAATCCTCAAAAGTGGTTTATTCTCACTGGACACCAGCCTTATTTATAGGTAGTCCTCACTCAGCCAGATGATTGGTTTCTGCAGGCTACTCAAGAGATGGAAAGGCCCGTCAGCCTGCAGTTCAAAACCAGAGTGGCATAAAATGGTGCAGCCACTAGAGAAATGTGGCTATGACTGTTCCTCAAGAAATTAAACATAGAATTACCACATAATCCAACAATTTCACCTTTGGGTATATACCTCAAAGGATTGAAAGCAGGGTCTTGAAGAGATATTTACACATCCGTGTTCATGGCAGCATTATTCACAATAGCCAAAGGGTGGAAAAACCCAAATGTCCATCAACAGATGAATGTCTCTACAAAATGGGGAATGTACATATAATGGAATATTATTCAGCCTTATAAAGGAAGGAAATTCTGACACATGCTACCACATGGATGGACCTTGAAGACATCTTCAAGTTAAGTGAAATAAACCAGTCACAGAGGGACAGATACTATATGATTCCACTTACATGAGGTCCCTAGAAAAGTCAAATTCATAGAGACAGAGAGTGGAATGGTGGTTGCCCAGAGCAGAGGGTTGGAGGGAATGTGGAGTTAGCATTTAGTGAGTAGGAAGTTTCAGTTTGGGAAGGTTGTAAAAATTCTGTGGTGGATGGCGGTGATGGTTGCATACCAATATTAATGGACTTAATGCCACTGAACTGTACACTTTGAAATGGTTAAGGTGGTAAATTTTATGGTATATGTATTTTGCCACACTAAAAGAGTTTTGTAAAAGAAAGAATGGTGACTGAGACAGAGCCAGAGCTTTCATATTAGCTCAAGAAACAGAGTTGCATGGGTTGCATGGGGAGAACTGTGAACTGTGCAGGTGTCCACACAGGCGGGTGCTTCTAGAAGATGCCAAATCCCGAGAAATCCAGTTTTTCGAGAAATACAAATGACCATATTTGTAATGCCTAGTTGGTAACAGGTTATTTTTCATTAAATTTTGTCTGAAAGTTTGGTCAAATGAATGATTATACTACTAGTTATCTTAATAATGGGTCAGAAAACAACATATAGCTCATCTTTGGCCAAGAATATAATTCTGAAAAAGGTTGCCTCTTATGGTTAATAAGGATGTGTTAAAATGATAAGTTCATGGAAACAAGAAAAAATTGTGATTTACCTTGGAACAAGTAAACCTCTATTCAAGATCTGAATATACCTTATATCAGGGGAAAAATCTGGGATCGAAATTAAATACAAATTTAAAACTGCTCATTCATGACAGATTTCTTCCTAAACCCTCTTCCTTTCCTTGCATGCATACTTATAGGAGAGAACATTCTAGAAGCTGAAGATCTTTTGTTGACTGAGCATAATGAGGTCAGCAGAAAAATGACCTTGATAGTAATTTTCAGTGATGTTCCTGGGAATGTAGAATTGGGGGAATATGAGCAGAGCTTTAATTATATGGCATAAAAAAGGGGGCATTTAGAGGATGCTAGATTCCATTTGGAGGGTCTACTGAAGGGAGAGGTTTTTAAAGGAATCATGAGAGCAGAGAATTTGGGGAGGAATAATGTGCCATGAGTCATGTGCTGTGAAACCTTTCCTCTCGCCAAGGAAATTTTCAGTCAAATGTCTATCTCTCACTACGGTCTGGTGCGGTGTAGGGGCTTTTCAGTGGTGTGACGAAGTGCTAAGTGGTCCTTCATCGAGGATGAGACAGGACCTGTTCTCACCTGGGTTGCAAACTAGTTACTAATGTTCATGTTAACTTCAACTTCAAACTTCTTGCCTTCTCTTAATTCCAACATTACTAAGCTTATGGTGTAGCCCATATTTATGAGAATAAACTGAAAAGTAATATCTCTTCTTTTTTTTTTTTTTTAAATTTATTTATTTAGTTTTGTCTGTGTTGGGTCTTCGTTTCTGTGCAAGGGCTTCTCCAGTTGCGGCGAGTGGGGGCCACTCTTCATCGCGGTGCGCGGCCTCTCATTGTCGCGGCCTCTCCCATTGCGGAGCACAGGCTCCAGATGCGCAGGCTCAGTAGTTGTGGCTCACGGGCCTAGCCGCTCCGCGGCATGTGGGATCTTCCCGGACCAGGACACGAACCCGTGTCCCCTGCATTGGCAGGCGGATTCCTAACCACTGCGCCACCAGGGAAGCCCAATATCTCTTCTTATTGTGGCAAGTCAGTTTTTTTCCAAATGAATTTCCCCAATGTCCATATATAATCTTTTCTCTCTCCCCCTTCTTCCCTAGCCTTCTTTTCCCAATGCCTTAGGGTTTTTCTCTCTAACCTTGAATGGAAGCTTCCCCATAAAATGGAACCCCCAATATTAATTTAGGTGAAACCGTGCTAGCTGCCACGCCCCAAATCTCAGTGGTTCAGTGAATCAAAGGTTTATTTCTCGCTTCTATTACATGTCATCTTGGGTCTGTAAGGGCCTTGTCCCCTAGAGTCACCCAGGAGCCCAGGCTGAAGGAAGCTGTATTGTCTTGTAGATGGATCTGGAAAACATGGCCTCTGAGATTATCAACTAAAGAGGAGGAGGAGAGGGGCATGGAGGAGGCACCAGCTCATAATTGTTTAGGCTTAGTAGTGACACTGGCCGCTTCTGCTCATGGTCCGTTGGCCAAAAGTAGGCACATGGGCCCAGCCTGACTGCAAGGGAGGCTGGGAAATGTAGGAGAGCCCGTGGGATATATATATATATATATTTTTTAAATTTATTTTTGTCTGTGTTGGGTCTTCGTTTCTGTGCGAGGGCTTTCTCTAGTTGCGGCAAGCGGGGGCCACTCTTCATCGCGGTGCGCGGGCCTCTCATTGTCGCGGCCTCTCCTGTTGCGGAGCACAGGCTCCAGACGCGCAGGCTCAGTAGTTGTGGCTCACGGGCCTAGTTGCTCCGCGGCATGTGGGATCTTCCCAGACCAGGGCTCGAACCCGTGTGCCCTGCATTGGCAGGCAGAGTCTCAACCACTGTGCCACCAGGGAAGCCCCAAGCCCGTGGGATATTTAGTGAGCACTTTCTCTGCTACCCCTACTAATTGGAATACTATGAGACCCAAGCTACACTATAATTCAAACAACTTTTGAATATAATTTGTATATGACAGGGAATTCTTTGGTGGTCCAGTGGTTAAGACTCCGTGCTTATGGTGCAAGGAACATGGGTTCCATCCCTAGTCGGGGAACTAAGATCCCACTAGCACAGCCAAAAAATAAGAAAATAAATAAAATAAAATAAAATAATATAAAATAATTCTCCTTTGAAACATAATTTGTATATGACAGTTTGCTAATCTATTCTCGTAGACATTTGCTGGGGTTTATTTTTTATTAAAAACTTTTTTATCTGCCTCCTTTTTCTCCCCACTTTTACTGAGAAATAATTGACACACAACACTGTATAAGTTTAAGGTAGACATCCTGATGGTTTGATTTACATATATTGTGAAATGATTATCACAGCTAAGCATAGGCTTAGTTAGCATGCATCATCTCATATAGATACAGTACAAAGAGAAGAAAAAAATTCTTGCGATGAATTAGGATCTACCCTCTTAACAACTTTCCTGTATATCATACAGCAATGTTAATTATAGTCATCATATACATTGCATCCTTAGTACTTATTACTCTTGTAAGTTTAGACCTTTTGACCACCTTCCTTCAACTTCCCTTCTCCCACCTCCTTACCTCTGGTAACTACAAATCTTATCTCTTTTTCTAGAAGTTTGGTGCTTTTCTTTTTGTTTTAAACTAATATAAATTTGTATTTCACTTATATTTAAATAAATTTCGTGTGAGATCATACAGTATTTGTCTTGTCTTTCTCTGACTTACTTTACTTAGCATCATGTTGGTTTTAGCATTTGCTGGGTTTTATTGCTTCTTTATCAGTTTCTTCAAACTTACTCTCTAGCTTTATTGATATTATTATTTTTTAAATTTATTTATATTTTATTGAAGCACGGTTGATTTACAATGTTGTGTTAATTTCTGGTGTACAGCAAAGTGATTCAGTTATATATGTATACATTCTTTTTCATATTCTTTTCCAGTATGGTTTATCACAGGATACTGAATATAGTTTCCTGTGCTCTGCAGTAGGACCTTGTTGTTTATCCATCCTATACATAATAGTTTGCATCTGCTAACCCCAAACTCCCAATCCTTCCCTCCCCCAGCCCCCTCCCCCCTCAGCAACCACAAATCTGTTCTCTATGTCTGTGAGTCTGTTTTGTAAATAAGTTCATTTGTATCATTTTTTTTTTTAGACTCCACATATAAGTGATATCATATGATATTTGCCTTTCTCTTTCTGACTTACTTCGCTTAGTATGATCATCTCTAGGTCCATCCTTTTTGCTGTAAATGGCATTATTTCATTCTTTTTTATTAGCCTACACTTTTTTAGACCTGAAATATACAGACATGTTAAGGAAAAGTGATGGGGGCTATTAATGGCCTCTCCTCTCTGTCTCTCTTCAACTTGGCTATATATTCCTTGAGGTTCTTCACAACTTCTCATGAGGAGGTACCTGTGTAAATGTGGAACTTATCTGCTTCCAGGGAGGGGAACTGACTTTATATATTATCTATCCATCTAATATTTATCTTTTTTAATCATTCTGTCATTTACTTATTTTGAATTCATATTTATTTGTGGACTTTTATCCGCATGAAATGAAAACAAATCAGTGATGGTGAAAATTCTTCACTTCGGCTTTTACTGTTGGTGATCGTTTCCTCTTTCTCGGTTGTTCCTTTGGTTTGGCTGTTCTGTTTTAGGAACCGTCCTACCCAGATGGTAAATTGTTAGATAGGACCAGGGCAGGTTGTGCGGGGGCTGCATGGGAGCAGAAGGGGGCCGGGCCATGTGGCCTCCGAGCCTAGCTGTGTTCCAGTTGCAGCACTGACTGGAACCATCACTGGGTTTATGAGATCCTTCTGGGAGATGCATTGCTAAAAGGGTCTCGCTGTTTATTGAGGTTGTCCTTAGTATCATCTTGGGACCCTCAGGAATTCATTTCTATCCCAGAAGATAAGAATTTCATTTAGGAAGGACCAGAGAACCTGCCATGGTCCATGGTCTGTGAGAGAAATAGGAAGAGATGTGGGGTATCCTACAAAGTGGGACAATTACATGGATCCCAGTGATTCGTTTTGTTTCTTGAGGGGATTGGACAGAATTGAGCTGACCTTCACCATGATCTCCATGCAAAGATCCTTTGCCACTTTTGGAAATGTCCCTCTGCCTTTGAGAGGCAGTACACCCTCTTATGGCCCTTGCCTACATCATGCCACTAGAGAAGTCCATGGCTTGATGATATTAACCCAGTGGGAAATCAGGGAGGAAAGGAAGGGGACGTTACACTAACCTTTCTGCTTCCCTTTGTCCTCTGCAAGGCTGTTTGTGTTTTGTTGAAGATAACAGCATCTCAAAGGCCCTCCTCTGGCCTTGAAGACCAGATGCACAGGAAGACCAGACTAGCCTGTAGAAAAGAGCTGGTACAAAATGGAGACTCTCACTATAATGTATCTTTTGTTCTATGGGGTTCCTGTCTGCAAATCACATGTTGGTCATTGCAGCTAGTACCAGCACCTGAAAAATAAGAAAGACTTTTAAAAAAAATAAAAAGGTAGTAGCTCTTTCTCTTCAGGTATTACGAACATGAAAAGTTATAAAACTAATAGAATTTGAAATCTTGCCCAATTTATGCTCAATAAATAGTTTAAAAATACTTTCAGATTTAAGACCAGAGGTAATCCTACAAGCAAATACATTTTTTCCTTTCTTTTCTCTTCTCTAGGCTTTTCCTCCAAATGCCATCACTGTATTTTTTTACTGCAGTTCAGTGACGATATTCTTCACAATAATCAAATTGGTCAGTTATCGCCTACACCTCATGTTTGATAAAGGAGAAGTGATTCAGCAAAGGCCCTCCAGAAAGAAAGAAAAGCCAAATAAAGACAAAGAGGCCATCAGTGACCACATAACCAATCATAAAAATACAGGGTAACATTTCTCATTAATGCATTAGTTCATAATTTAAAGGTTTTAATTTTGATTAAAATAATTTTTCTCATGTATGAGTTGTTTGTGAAAATATGCCAGGAGAGGCAGACACAAATATGTACATTTTTCTTATATTTAAGCATACACTTAGGCATAAAAATGTTGATAATCCAGATGGTTTAACTGACTATTTAATATGACCTTATACCATGCTCTGAAATTCATTTGCATTAGGCTTAGCATAGCAAAATATTTCACTTCAGTATTTTTTTCTCATCATCTCAATGCTTAGTGCACGCCAGAGTATTTTCAGAAAGAACATTTGTGTTTGTTAATATAAAAGTAATACATTGCATAGAACTAAAATATTAAAAGTAATTCTCAAATGAGCATTCATCACTATTCTTGGTCTTATTTCTGTTAGTTCCTTAAGAGAGCATGTCTTATTTTAAAGTAATGTTTATTAGCTTTTAAAAATAAAATTTGTATACCATGAATTCTTCCCCGTTTTTTTACATATATATTTTTTAATTGAAATATAGTTGACTTACAATGTTGTGTTAGTTTCAGGTGTACAACAAAGTGATTCAGTTATATTTGTGTGTGTGTGTGTGTGTATATATATATATATATATATATATATATATATATATATTCTTTTTCAGATTCTTTTCCCATATAGGTTATTACAAAATATTGAGTATAATTCCCTGTGCTATCCAGTAGGTCCCTGTTGTCTATCTCTTTTATACATAGTAGTGTGTATATGTGACTCCCAAATTCCTAATTTATCCCTCCCCCTCCTTTTCCCCTTTGGTAACCATAAGTTTGTTTTCTAAGTCTGTGAGTCTATTTCTGTTTTGTATATAAGTTCATTTGTGTCGTATTATAGATTCCACATATAAGTGATACCATATGGTATTTGTCTTTCTCTGTCTGACTTACTTAGTATAATCATCTCTAGGTCCATCCATGTTGCTGCAAATGGCATTCTTTCTTTCTTTTTTTATGGCTGAGTAATATTCCATTGTGTATACCATGAATTGGACAAAGTGGAATGAAGGAAAAAAAATTGTTTGAGGACTAATGTCAAAAGAGCCATAGTTTTATTTGATAATATCACTGCCCCTGTGTTTCTCATGATGGCTTAGCAATAATGGGCGGATTAACAACGGCAAAAAGGAAGAGGCCAATCGAACCCTCTCCACGCCTCCCCTCCACGGCAGCTCCAGAGGACAGAGCATAAACTCTCATCACTCGTCTGGGCTCCTGGTTAGTGGTCTGTTTTCTGTTTCACTCTCCTCATGCTGCTGGAGTGTTGATCATGGAAGTGTGCAATGGCGGTGACTGCAATTTACGTGCACTGGCTGTAAATACTGGCCTTTGGGTGGAAATGACCTGAGGGGTTATACCATGAGATAAACGCCCAGTCACCCGTCCCAAGCACACCCACCGGCCTCCTCTGCAGTCTGCCTGCCCTGCCGGGACTGCACCATGGCCAGGAGAACCCATAAGCACACCTTCACTGCCCTCTCCCTGGTCCTGTCTGTCATTCATCTCAATCATCGTATTTGCAATGCCTTCCCCTGGAATCCACTCCACCACTCCACATGAAATCATACTTAAATCACCTTTTTTCTAGGTTCACTTTCTTGGGCTCTATTCACTATAGTATGAAGTAGCACATTATTTTTTCTCCTTACTTTCTTAATTGCCAAACTCCCTTTTATCACAGCACCGCGGGCTTGGTTGGATGTCTACACTCTAGATATTTTTGTGTCCGTCTTTGCTCCCCATTTTCTCAGTGGACACTCTGTTGTGTCTTTCCCACGTGCCACTGAGAGAAGCAGTGGCTGCTGCTTGGTGTCTGCTGACTGCCTGGAAGTGGGCAGGGAGCTGAGTCATGCTGATTGAATTTTGTTCTTTCATTTATTTAGGAGCTGCCAGCACAGGAAACAGTGGAAGATCTCAAAGGTAGAGTACTTATTCTCGTCGTTGAATATTTTATCACAGCAGTATCCTCAGTGAAGCGAAAAGTAATTTTTATAAAGCAGAATGCCAGTGAATTCATTCCGAATTAGCACTGTACCCAAGATTGCAGTTTTAGTTTACCTTCATTTCTTTAGCTCTTCATTTTCATTATTTCTTATCAGAATTTGTGTATCATGTCTACGTTCAGACTGTGATATTGTATTGATCATATTTCATTGTCCTTTCTCCAGTCGGTGACTCCTTTCATATAGCTCATAATAGCAGATATAAAATAGGATAAATTCATCATCGACACAGTATACTTTTTATTATAGTACTGACACCGAAAAATGACAGAGGAAATGACATTGCGTTCTGTGTGTATGCATTTCTGTCAAGTTACAAATTTTGTTCCTGAGATTTTCTTTTAACCCTCCCACCACAAATATTTGTTTTACTTTTTTACTAAGATTTCATTTTATTGTCTTTTGATTGTCTTCAGAAGACTTAGAAAAGAACTTCTGGAGGCCTGAATGAACCCCTTCCTTTCTCTGCATTGAAAAACTTCTGCTGTGTTCTCATTATTCTTAGCATAAAATCCAAGCTGCTTTTGCTTGTCGAGCCTTATATATCAATATTTTGGACCCTCCCTGCCTTGGTTTAGAAGGATTAAGTAACTTGCCCAATGTAACGTAGCTAGTAAATAGCAGAGCCAGGACCTTTCTGATTGCAAATATGTTGTTTAAACCATACTAGTCTGCCTCCCAAGCCCACGAAAGAGGGAAAGCTACAAGCCTGAATTATTTTTTAAATATAGAGATTTCAAGAACAATTTCGCAGCGGAGGTGATACTTTTAGGATAAGCATCTAATCACATTTGTTGCTGGTGTTATTTTTAGTTTGTTATTATTCGGTCTTGCTCCATGACATTATTCATCCATTCTGGATGCGAATCAAGTTGCTGTTGTTGTTGATTTCAGGTGTCGTTGTGTCAGATGGCCAACCCGTAGCACCAGTGTCATCTACAGCACCTGGGATGAAAACAGAAAGTTTACCTGCTTCTAAAGGGCACGTGCCGGAAACCATGACCACGTCAGCAATACCAGTGAAACCAGTTGTGGCAGAAACTTGCATCAGTGATAAAGGGAAGGAAAAAGGGGGCCAGGGGCAGCCCCCCTTCTGCCACAGATCCGAGGGCGGCTTGGTGGACAAAGAAGCCGTGAAGAAGGTGCCCTACCTGTCTTTGTCTCAGTACGACTTACTGGAGACAGACGTTTCTTTCCAGCCTTGGGGGAGTGAGAATTCCGTCCTGATTCCAGAACCTGGGAATTATGCCTCCATCAGGGAACAGTTGCAAAGCAAGTCGCCTCAGGACAGCCTGAGCAGTAGCTGCCCTCAGTGTAACACCGTCATCGCCAAAGCTGGGCGGGAGCAGGTTTCCCAGCAGGTGGACCCGCCCTTGAACCAGGATGTGGATGACTCAGAAAATGAGGTCGCTGTCACTCTTATAGATACTTCTCAACCTGGAGACCCACTGAGTCTGCACGAGCCCATTAAGATTGTCATCACCATGAGCAGTACCCCCAACTCCATGACAGACTTGGAAAGTTCTCTCCACCTGAAGGTGGTTGGTACTGAGGGAACTGGCTTCAAGTGTGATGCTGAGCCAGTTCCCCCAGGGGCCGCTGGTCCTGAGAAACAGATGAGAATTCCCATCATCACCCTTGAGCTGTCTGAGGGTGCAGGAGGAGGCATGGTGTGTCCCGAAGGCAATGGAAGTGACAGGACGCCAGAGAGATTGATGGTGGAGATGTCTTCCAATCCATGTTCTGGCTATGAATCTGGGGACGGGGGCAATGCCACACAGGACCACAGTTCTTCCGCAAGAGACCCCTGTACAACCCCGTCACCCACGCCTGATGTGGTCTCCGAGTCTGAGGCGGGCATGGAAGGCCAGGCTCACCTTGACCCATCATCTTGTAGAACCAGCCAGGAAAAGAGACACTCCCAAGTCCTCAGTGTAGACAGTGGGACAGACGTCTTCTTGAGCAAAAGTTCCGCAGAAGTTATTAACGATAAAGAGCAAACAATGCCAACTTCCAAATCTGACCTGGAGGCCAAGGAAGGACAAATACCAAATGAATCCAACTTCCTGGAATTTGTCTCCCTGTTAGAATCAATGAATACTTCCAAGGTGGTGGTATCCAACCAAAGGAATGAGCCGGCAGAGCAGAGCAAAGACAGCGGGCTTCCTGGAGGTACGGCTCCACCTCAGTTCTGTGCTGATGATACAAAGAAGGCATTGCCTCTCTTTGTCATTGGCTTTCTGTGATTTGATTTTGCAAACAGCGGGACGACTGTTGTGTAATTGTTGGGTGCTTGGCGGCGTCACTGATATTTGCTGAGTGTATCAAAACTAAGCTGTGTGATGAGCATGGATTAAACCTGGCTTATTCCACCAGGAAATTTAAGGCATAGTAATGAAGATTTGGCTTCCCTAGAAGGCAAGAATGTTTATTTCTAAGGAAATGAGCAGTTATATTTTACCATGGTGACAAGACCGCTAAGATAGCTCTTCCTTAATAGAATAGATGCGGAACTTTCCTGGCGGTCCAGTGGTTGAGACTTCGCCTCCCAATGCAGGGGGGTACATGTTCGATCCCTGGTTGGGGAGCTAAGATCCCACGTGACTCGTGGCCAAAAAACCCAAAACATAAAACAGAAGCAATATTGTAACAAATTCAATAAGACTTTTTAAAAAATAAATTAAAAAAATAAAGTTATGAAAAAAATAGAATAGATGCATTCTGGGAAAGCTGATTGTAAAGCAAATTTCTGTGAAAGGAATCCACTTTTATGTTGAATTCCATTATATAATCCTCTGTGCTGAATCCTCTAATTATCCCAAGTTGTAAACATAATTATAACAAACACACAGCTCTTAATTTACACCGGCATCATCCTAAACACTTTGCAGATATTAACACGGGTGACCATCCGTGGTGGTTTGTCCAAAAAGGCCCTCATTAACGTGTGTTTTGCCAACATAATTATTAATAACGCTGCCTTTCACTCTCAAAAGGGTTCCCAGTTTGAGCAATATATTATACAGTTAGTCTCACTTTCACTCATATACTCTTCATGTAACCTGGCGTTATGGGTCCTGTTATCATTCCTTTTTTGCAGCTGGTTTTCACTACCTTTCCCAAGTTAGTCTAGTAAGTCTACAACTGAGCTTTGATTCCAGGCAGTCTGGCTACAGAGTCAACACTCATAAATAATAAACTATATTTCCTGTATGAATAGAAGATTCATTCTCTTAATATCTCTGGGCTCAGTTTCCTCCCTGGCAAAGGATGTTACTGGACTAGAGTTTTGTTTTGTGTTTTTTTTGTGGCCACTCCACATGGCTTGTGGAATCTTAGTTCCCCGACCAGGGATTGAACCTGGGGCCAAGGCAGTGAAAGTGCTGAGTCCTAACCACTGGACCGCCAGGGAAGTCCCATGGACTAGAGTTTTTACAAAGTCTTTTAACTTTATTTATTAATTTTTAATTAACTAATTAATTTTATTTTTGGCTGTGTTGGGTCTTCGTTGCTGCATGCGGGCTTTCTCTAGTTGCAGCAAGCGGGGGCTACTCTTCATTGAAGTGCACGGGCTTCTCACTGCGGTGGCTTCTCTTGTTGCGGAGCACGGGCTCTAGGCGCGCGGGCTTCAGTAGTTGTGGCACGTGGGCTCACTAGTTGTGGCGCGCAGGCTTAGTTGTTCCACGGCATGTGGGATCTTCCTGGACCAGGGCTCGAACCCGTGTCCCCTGCATTGGCAGGCGGATTCTTAACCACTGCGCCACCAGGGAAGTCCCAAAGTCTTTTAACTTTAAATGTCCATACTTCTTTGATCTTTGAGTACATCAATTCTGCCTAGATCTCTGAGAGCGTATCTACGTGGTAGGATTGCTTGCAGGAAGTTGTGGTTCACATGGCAGTAGCATATCTTCGTGCTGTGATTGTCCCTTTGCTGCTGCCTGTTCTCTGCTCTTTGGGCCAGTCAGGGGGACCCTTTGGCTCCATGCAGGCAGCTCCCAGCGATTTGCTCTTGTTTCTTTTGTCTTTCTGGTGCTCTGCCTAAAGGCTTGCCCTGCTTGTGGGTCAGTCCACTCTTGCCTAAAAATTCATTAAGTCTGAATATTTAAATTATGTAAAGTGAATGCATTCTCCATGTTACTGTGTCTGTGTATCCAAGATTTTGCATGTAGAGTAACAAGAACAGGAAAGATTCAGCTAAACTTTATAACAGACACATGCAGTACAAGAAAGCATTGGTTACTTTGAGATACTAGACACTTTCTGATACAAGATTTGGATGCTCACCATCTAATTAGTATAAAGATTCATGCATCTAGACCAGCACTGTCTAATAGAACCTTCTGCAGTGATGGAATTATCCCATATCTGCCGTCCAGGACAGCAGGCACTGGCCACATGTAGCTATTAAATACTTGAAATGGGGATTGTGCAGCTGAGAAATGGAATTTTTAGTTTTATTGAATTTTACTTCATTTAAGTAGCCACATGCGGCTACTGGTTACTGTATTAGGTAATGCTGATCTGGATGATGTGTTTCTTTCCGGGAAGCTGTGTGGGGGTTGGACAGAGCTCTGGTTTTGGAACTTGACAGCCCAGGGCCAAAGTTTGGTTTTGCAGTCCAGCGGGGTGAGCTTGGACAACTCACCATATCCATCTGAGTCACAGTAGCTTCAGTAAAGCAGGAATAATAATATGTTACAGATTTACTGTGATGATTCAATTAAGAAAATATGTGAAAAGTCTTGCTCCTTGATCAATTTCAGCCTTCTATTCTGATTTTCCCCTCAGGCTATATGTGAGGTTTATTTGGTCTGTCTACTTAAGTTTCTGCTCTTAAACTTTTCAGCCAGCCACGTTCAATCAGAACAGGGTTGAGTTGGAAACCTAAGGGGTGTGCTAGATGTGCATGCTATCAGGTTTTCTATGGAAAGGAACAGGCTTGGTTGTTGGGAACTTGCAGGTACAACAGGGAGGGAAGAGTTGAAGTGGATCATATACCTATTCCAGGAAGGGACAGAGACTTTTTTTTTAATTTAATTTTTTAAAATTACCAAACATTTGCTCTTCTTATTGTCCTGGGAATTACTCTCCTCCCTCCTATTTTTTTTTTTTTTGAAATATAGTTGATTTACAATATTATACTTATTTCCGGTATTTAACAGTGATTTATGGTTTTTAAAGATTGTACTTCATTTAAAGTTATTATAAAATATTGGCTTATTCCCTGTGCTTTACAATATATCCTTGTAGCTTATGTATCTTAAACATAGTAGTTTGTACCTCTTAAACCCCTACCCCTGTCTTGCCCCTCCCCCCTTCCCTCTCCCCACTGGTAACCACTAGTTTGTTCTCTATATCTGTGAGTCTGTTTCTGTTTTGTTATATTCACTAGTTTTATTTTTTAGATTCCACATATATGTGATAACATACAGTATTTGTCTTTCTCTGTCTGACTTATTTCACTAAGCATAATAACTACAGGTCCATCCATTTTGTTGCAAATGGCAAAATTTCATTCCTTTTTATGGCTGAGTAGTATTCCATTGTAAATATCTATACCACATCTTCTTTATCCATTCACCTGTTGATGGACACTTAGGTTGCTTACATATCTTGGCTATTGTAGACATTGATGCTGTGAATACCTTTTCAAATTAGTGTTTTCGTTTTCTTCAGATATATACTCAGGAGTGGGATTGCTGGATCATATGGTGGTTCTATTTTCAGTTTTTTGAGGAATTTCCATACTGTTCTCCATAGTGGCTGTACCAGTTTACATTACCACCAACAATTACTAGGGTTCCCTTTTCTCCATATCCTCACCAACATGTATTATTTGTAGACTTTTTGATGATAGCCATTCTGACAGGTGTGAGGTAACGTCTCATTGTGGTTTTGATTTGCATTTCTCTGATGATTAGCAATGTTGAGCGTCTTTTCAGGTGCCTGTTGGCCATCTTTATGTCTTTGGAAAAATGTCTATTCATGTCTTCTGCCCATTTTTTTAATCGGGTTGATTTGTTTTTTTGATATTGATTTGTATGAACTGTTTATATATTTTGGATATTAACTCCTTATTGGTCATATTATTTGCAAATATTTTCTCCCAATCATTAGGTTGTCTGTTTGTTTTGACAGTGGTTTCCTTTGCTGTACAAAAGCTTTTAAGTTTAATTAGTCCCATTTGTTTGTTTTTGCTTTTGTTTCCTTTGCCTTAGGAAACAGATGCAAACAATAATACTACGATTTATGTCAAAGAGTGTTCTGTTTTCTTCTGGGAGTTTTTTGTCTTTTGATCTTACATTTAGATCTTTAATCCATTTTGAGCTTATTTTTGCATATGGTGTGAAGAAATGTTCTAATCTTTTTCTTTTGCATGTAGTTGTCCAGGTCTCTCTATGGTACTCTATTTTTTTTTTTTTTAATAAATTTATTTATTTATTTTTGGCTACATTGGGTCTTCGTTGCTGCACGCGGGCTTTCTCTAGTTACAGTGAGCAGGGGCTACTCTTGGTTGTGGTGCGCAGGCTTCTCATTGCAGTGGCTTCTCTTGTTGCAGAGCATGGGCTCTAGGCGCGTGGGCTCAGTAGTTGTGGCATGCAGGCTCAATAGTTGTGGTTCGCGGGCTCTAGAGCGCAGGCTAAGTAGTTGTGGCGCATGGGCTTAGTGGCTCCGCGGCATGTGGCATCTTCCCGGGCCAGGGCTCGAACCCGTGTCCCCTGCATTGGCAGGTGGATTCTTAACCACTGTGCCACCAGGGAAGCCCTCTATGGTGCTCTTATTTCCAACCCAGGTCATCTCCACAAAGGCCTTTAGATTATCTTTAGGTCTTGGGGATATTCTAGAATTTGAGGTTATGGAAAACCACACCCTTATCAACAGCCTTTAAAGCCATGTTTTTGTTTTCTTTTGATACAGCTTTATTTTACTTTGTGGAAATAAACAAAGACTGCTCAATGAGAAGAAGTAAGGCTATTATTCAGAGCTTGCTACAGCAAGAGTCAGCCACCAGCATTTTGGCAGCGACTCCAAGGCAGGCAGAGGAGTGGGAAAGCTTTGTAGTGGAAGAAAGGAAGGCTTTGGGTGTGATTGCGGGCTGTTGGCCTGGGGAAGCTGGAGGCGGGGTAACTAGAGCGTCTGATGTGATTGGTTAGGGGAGCGTATTTGGTTCCTTCTGATTGGTTGGATTTCTCTGGCTGGAATCAGGGACAAAAATTAGGGAAGCTCTGTTATTATTCAAGTCCTGGCCATTTGGGACTGATTGTTATAGGGGTTATTATTTGGCTTTCTGAGCTGTTTGCTAGAAATAGTGGTCTGATTTCCTACAAGTCTGACTTGTACATAGTGTGTTGGTTTCCTGGCTGGTTATTGTAGATTATGGGTTGGTTTTCTGGGCTGGTTGCTGTAGAATGTAGGTCAGAGTTCTATTTTTATATATATTATTTGGCTATTATCCATTTGTATATTCAGTTTCTTCTAGACTTTCTAAGAAAATAATCATGATGCACGTGAAGATGATTATTGAAGAATTATCTGTAGTATAGAAAAATTGAAAGACCCTAAATTTATAACAGTAGGGGTCTAGTTTAATAAATTATACTTTTAAATGTAGTATATACTTCAATTTTTGGATAATGTAGAAGAATATCTCATGTAATTAAATATTTATAATACTTTAAGATAAATAGAACAGCTATAAAACAACATTTGTTTTCTAACTGTTCTATTTAGTTTAGTAAATTATATTATATTAATGTAATATTATAACTTCCATTTTTGGATGATGTAGATGATGTAGAAGAATATCTAATGGCATTAAATATTTACAATACTTTAAGTCAAATAGAACAGTTATAAATCAACGTCTGTATTATGACTTAAGTTTTGAAAAAAAAAAAAATGATGCCTAGAAAAAAATACTGGTGTGATATGTATCATATTGGTTCCTGTATCAGCATGATGGGGTTAAGAGTAATTTAAGAATTTTTTCCTTTTCTCTAGTTTTAAATTGCATGGCATTCATGTGTACTATTTTTAGAAACAGAAAATTCCTATAAACGTGTATTTTTAAAGGGAAAAAAATATATAACCCATAGGTTGACATATGTAATGTGCCCATTTAAGGGAAGGAGAGACTCAGGTATTAAAAGCGAAGTGAATGGATGAGTCCATATACATGTAGTGTCAGAAGGTAGAGCTGTCTAAACATGCCTCCCTGCAGTTTTTACGCGACGTGATCACTGGCTAAAGCTATTTGTTATGATAGCACTTTCTCACAAATGTGTTTCTTGAAAACTGTGAAAACTTCTATCCTGACAAGCTGTCAAATGAAAGGCAAACATTTTTGTACCAAAGAAATTCTAATCGTTTCACAGATGCACTGGGAATATTTATCTTCAGGACTCACTTGGAAGCCAGCAATGTTTCTCTAAGTACTTCAAGTCCAAGGATGAAAAACTTTGTTGTATACATGATGATGTGATTTAGACCCCACTTCACCTTTTGAGACAGATCTTGGTGGGCTTTCTGAATGGCATGTCTTGAAAGAGCCTGTAGGTTCAAACTCAATCCTGTTCTTCTCTCAAGCAAAAATTTATGCAGAAGATAGCTATTGGTATCTTTGATCATGGGAATACAGAGGACATTGTGACCTTAAAAGTGGCCATTGGGTGTGTCTTTAGATAAGGACAGCTGACCCTCAGGGGTCATTCCACTTTGCATAATGGTGTAAACTAAGACCCTTGTTTTGGTCTATTATTTAAAGAGGATTCTAAAAATTCAAAAACCCGATATATACCTATTGATCTTGGAATTCTAATTCATCTTCAAATATTCTCAGGGTAAGGAGTAGGCATAGTATCTCACTGAGTCCTCCATAGTGCCAAGGTATGGTTCAAAGTCAGCTATACTTAATGAGCATCTACTTTATGAAGAGACCAATTCTACCTTCAGCTTGAAAATTTAGATTTTGAGAATGAGTGAGAAGGAAAGACTGATAAGGTTTTAAAATGAAAAATGAGACTTTACTCCAAAATCGCCAGGGTATTTATGCAGTTTTCTTCATCGATGCTGTTCGTGTATGAGTTATGAACCTTTCAGGACTAAGTGAGCCAAAAGGGTGATTTTCAACTGGGTAAGCCAGTGGTCACTGGAGTATTATAAGGGAGTCCTTGAATCCATATGTAAAGTGATGGTATTTGTAGATGTCTAAATAACATGTCTCTGACACATACACACTTCTGTTTTTCAAAAATATTTAGGTACTTTCATAATTAGTAAAATGAAAATTTATTTAAATAAAATTTATTTAATTTATTTAAAATGTATTTATTCTGAATTCATAGGAGCTATTTAGATTTTCTGTCTATTCTTGCTTCAGTTTTGGTAACTTGTTTCCAAGTATTTTCACCTTAATTTCTTATTTAATATTATGTTAACACATAAAGCAATGTTTTTCAGATAACTGTTCCCAGGAGAAAAAGGAGGAAATCCTAGAAAGTGAGAAACCCAGTGGACCCAATGCCAAGCAAGGAAAACCAGACGTGCAAAGTCAAGAGCACACCAGCACCAGCCCCGGGCTCACTGAGCCTGCCAAGATCCCGACCCTGTAAGGATAACTTACTTACATAGCTTCATGCTGGTGCAGCCTCATTTACTGGCTGCTTCTTTTAATGCTTTGTTAAGGGTAAGGAGGCGTTCCACACTGTTTTTGAAATTTTTATATATGTTAAGTTTCCAGGGCAATAGACAAAGACAGATAATCTACAGGGTAACTTCCCAACAAGATAGTTCTGTGTTGCAAGTCATCAGTGGGCCTGAAACATCTGTGCAAGATGAGATGTCTGTGGATGCGATGCATGTCTTTATTGATGAACATGGTAAGTCTTTAGAGCTCTTTACTCATGACATAGAAGGGGGAAGGCTGGCAGCTTTCTCAAGGTCCCATGTGGTCTCTTAGCCTGAGGACAGGTTTCCCCTCTATCTGAAAGTAGAGTGGTCCTACGAGATCTTTCCTAAACTGAAATGGTGTAAAGCAAAGAGGCAGTTACCTAAGGATGCAAAAAATACATCAATGTAAGACACAGATGGTCCTAATTCAAAGCTATGGCAGCTTGATGCTGAGATACTGGGTATAGTTCCTGGGGAGGGAGCTTGGTGATGCTACTCTTATTGCTTGGGGTGTGTGCTGGCTGTACAACTCACTGCAAAACAAACGCTGAATGCTATTTTCACTTTTAGCCTTTTAGAAGCAGAAAAAATTTTCGGATTTCTTTCAGTTAGCAAAAACATGGACTAAGGTAGGTCTTTCGTAAAAAATGAGGTGGCGTAAAGCGAACTTACAAAAACGGGGGATACCTGTCCTAGACTGGAACAGGAAGGCTTAGTTCTGCTTGCTCATACATAATGTTCTTAAAACAGAGTGTGCGCCCTCCTGCCTCAGGGCCTTTGCACATACCGTGTCCCTGTGCCCACACTGTGCCATTTACCCTTCGGATCTCAATTCTAAAGGAAGTTCTTCAGGAAAACCTTTCCTGGATTTCCCAGGTTTAATCAGGTTCCTCTGCTCTTTTGCTTTCCTAACACCCTATCCTTTTCCTTCTTTGAGACTGTTACAGCTTATCATTGTTTACTGACTTATAATAATTTGATTAGTGATATTCTCTCCCTCACAGTTGTAAACTTTGGGAAGGTAATGCCCAGCACCTAAGAAATATTCATTGGATATATGTTGAAAATCTGACCTTGATATATTTTTAATACCTTGTTATAAAAAGGATTTTAAAAAGTAATAGAAAGGAAGGAAGGAAGGAAGAAAGAGAAAGAAAGAAAGAAGGAAAGGAAGGAAGAACCATTAAATGGCAAATTCAAGGTTCCTTAGATAAGGGATATAGGTCTTAGTTTTTGTAGGTCGGGTCTTGGGTTAAGTCCCTTATAGATCAATGTAAACTTATTATTCTACTCTCACAAGGATCCTGGTTTGGATAATAAATGATATATTACCCTCTCTATATAGATCAGTAGTTTATAGTTTGAAGTGCTTTTGCATCTGCAGAAATACAAAGAGACTTTTACATTATGAAGAACAACATTAGCACTTCTGTCAAAGCCTCCAGAGGGGCCGTGGATGTCATTGTGAATGTTTCTTTTGGGGCGACAACCTTGAAGTTGAGGTCCAGCACTGCAGACTACATTGCAGCTGCTCATAACAGACAAGGTTAATTATGCTTCCTTGTCACCTGAAGAAAGTATGCCTAAAACCTCTTCTGGGGAGAGACTGTATACGTTTACAAAGTGAACTGATTTTCACACCTCAATACCCTGAACCACTTTAGCAGGCTAATTTAACTCCGCAAATTAATTCCATCTCTTGCTTTTCCTCATTACCAGGCTGACATACCAGTCAGCAGCTATGCCAATGCTCATCTGCAAATTCAAAGGTTGGGATGGCCCCTCGTGGTCCACCGATCAAAACCACACACTTAATAAGCCTCTTTTGCACATGATACAAAAAAAAAAAAACAAAACCCAGTTACAGCATACACAGATCATCCTGACACATGAAGAGAATATACAAAAGAAATGCATTGAAAAGAATATACAGAAGGGGATTAGAAATGGTACAAATTAATCGATGAAAAGCAATTAAGTAATAAGTAACTGAGTCATGTGATATCACTTATATGTGGAATCTTAAAAAATGGCACAAATGAACAGAAACAAACTCACAGACATAGAAAACAAATTTATGGTTACCAAAGTGGAAAAGCGGGGAGGGATAAATTGGGAGTTTGGGATTAACAGATACACACTATTATACGTAAAATAGATAGACAACAAGGACCTACTGTATAGCACAGGGAACTATATTCAATATCTTGTAATAACCTATAATGGAAAAGAATCTGAAAAAGAATGTATATATATGTATAACTGATTCACTTTGCTGTACACCTGAAACTAACACAACACTGTGAATCAACTATACTTCAATGAAAAATAAGTAACTGAGTCAAACTTGTCTAAGCATAGTATCAGAGAGGTATGTCACGATTTTCTTAGCTAAGTTACACATTCTATGGAGAAATACAAAGAATGGACCTAGACTACCAACAATTATCATTAAAATAGTCCAAAATGAGTTCCCTCTAACTTGGAAAAATTATACACGGAAATGATCATATACAAATAACTGTGTACCATTCTTTGCCGAAATTTTGCAGGGGAAATTAAATCCTGTTACTTAAAGTCTGGAAATCAGAAAGAAGGCCCTTTCCAGCATCAGCCATCAAATTATGACGGCTTCTCTCACGCTGGGTAAGTGGGGCTTGTTTTCAGGTTGGGGAAGGTGTCGCATTGCTGCCCCCAGCAACTTACATTGCAACTGACTCTGAGTGTAAATGAAGTGAAGATCCTGGTGTAGAATGAATGTGATAATCCGTCTGTAGGCGGCAAAGCATGTGGGTTTCACGTGAAAGAAAGAAAATCAGATATTGTAGAATAATTGAAAATAAACAGAACCACTTTCATAGTAGCCACTTCCAAAAATGAATATAACACGTAGGCATAAATAGAGGGGAACCCTGTGTAAACAATTATGGGAAAGGTGGTGATGCAGCTCAAGAACGCGTTATTACATTTGTCTCAAGGAACGGACTAGAGATGTGGTTAGTTCTCATCTGCGCTGGCAAGGTCTTTTGTAGATAGATGATCTAAACATCCTTTCTCTTCTCCTTTAGCGTGTGTTGAGTAACCTTCCTGATCACACGTTAATTAAGTTGATATTGAATTCGCTTGCATATCCAGAATGTACGTGGATTAATGGTGGCGTTGGGCAAGCTGTAAATCTTACCAGTGGTGGACCGAATTCATCCTTCATCCTGGACTTCAAGATTCTTTGAGGATAACCCACAGGGCCGTGCCTCAGTGGCTTGCTCTGAGTAAGGGAGGAGACTTTTCATGTACATTTCTCTAGAGGTGTACGCCTATTTGAGGATGTACGGAAGACTTGTGTGATGTCACACAAGGGGATGCCTTAGGCTTCACGCCTGGAGAGGGTCAAGGGAGTTACAGGAACCCTACTTCCAGATTCTGGGGTGCAGTGTTCCTTCCTAAGGTCAAAGTTTCCTTACCAGGTATGCCTGGGAAGTTCAAAGAGAGCGTCCAGTGTGCCTAGAACAAAGTCTGTTCTTGCCCCGGCAATCTGGCCTCCAGGTGGGATTCTGGCATGTGGCAGCCTTTTAGGGTGTCCTCTGGTCACCCCTGCTGCTTCTCACCTTCTCAGGAATGCTGGTGTCAGCCGTCATGGTAGATCTGATGGGTACGCTAGGTGATAGCTCTCCTGGCCTCACCACCCCACCTGGGCGCCGACCCTGAAGCAGCCTGCTCGGGTCCAGAGTCAGTCCTGGGGGGAGACAGGCACCGCCTCCATCAACCACATGCCTTCCACTCTTCCTCTGTCTCCCTCAGGTACCCAAGTTCCAATCAAAACAGACACAACAAAATTCTCCTTCTCCAGCCAGAAAGCATGCAAAGCGCTCATGCCAATGGAGACCCAAGAGGAGAGAGCCGTCTGTCACCCCCATCTTAGTTCCAGCCTCTGAGACATTTTGTTACAGTGGTTTGATGAGTTCAGTCACCTAAGGTGGCAGCTTTCTTCAGACAAAATATTTAATTACATGAGAGCACAGCTTGAAAAGCTGTCCTGTTATTCTGCAGTCCTCAGTTGAAAGCTGTAGTGTTTCTAAACTAAATTTGGAACAAAAACATGCCTCCTATTTTATCCCCAAATAAATTTACATGGCTTTTTAATGTTTATTTTCCCAGATAAATGGACTACACTTTTCCCCGAGGAAAATACTTGAACTGCTTTTGCCGGTAATGCCAGTTAGAATAAGACCACATATCCAGAGCCTTAAAAAACTAAAAATACACAGTGTGCAGATAAGAATGAAAGAGAGTACCTATAGGGTTTTCAATAAGCCCCGCTTCCTTAGACCATGCCTCACCAAGAGACACCATTAACTCACTTTCTCCCCTTAATTTCTCTCTCTTTATTAGTTTTCCTCCAACTCTTGCTTTCTTTTGTTTCCTCTGCATTTCTTTCCCATGTTAGAGCTCTTTTTTGTTTAACTTGCCCTCCATTTCGAGACCTGCCTGGGCTTAGCTTTGCCACGGTGCATTTACTCTGGTGAAAGAGCTTTTGGCCAGGGTAGGTTTGGGCACTGCTGGACAACACCACATGTGTTTGTGCTGAGCTTTCCTGTCAAGCCCTGTGGCTTAGAGGAGTCCCAGAATGTCATTACTTTCCTACATCTGCCTCTTCACGTACATAGAACAGTTAGACCCTTTCTGTTACACATGAGAGAAATCCAAGTCCAACAGGCTTCACCAAAATGGGAATTTGGGGGCCAGGTAACGGAGACGTCTTGGGTAGGTGTCTTCAAGGGTGTGGTTTCTCATTCTCCGTCACCCTCCCATTGCTCTGTTTTGACATCACTCTCAAACACTTCACCCTGACAGTCAAAAGATGTCTGCAGCAGCCCCACTTATGTCTTCTCTCACTCATGTCCACTGGGGATAAGATGCTTATTTCCCATAAACCCCAATATAAGTCTCACTCTGTATCTCCTTTGTTCTGACTGGGCCACCTGGAACCCTGAGCCCGATTACCAAGGCAAGTACTTGGCTGGGATCTATGTTCATAGACAGAGCTGGACAGGTTCCCTCTGAGAATGTATGGGGGCAGCTCTTCAGAGGGAAATTTGGAGTTGGGTGGATGGATGCCGGGCAACAAAAATCGGCAGATGACACCTGACGACTCTCCTTCTGGTTAAATGGCGATTGAATTAGTGACTGTGCTTCTTTAAAGAGAATAATGATCAAATTTTATAAAAGCAGCTTTCTTTTATAAATGTCCCTGTCTATCTCTTACATTTCTTGTATGTGAACATTCCGATGGACAAGGTCTTGGCCCACCAACACCACATGCTAAGTTCTAAGTGCTTGATTCCCTGCTCTTTCCCCAAGGTAGTTTGACAGGGCATTGGTGTTAAGAGTTCTAGGAAAGAATGGCCCATAGCCATGCACATCTCTTTCTTGTGCCTGAAGATAAAAAAATAATATACATGTCTGCTATTATATGTGTAGACTATTACTTGAGAATATACATGTCCTCTGTACTGTCTACTCTTTGAAATAAGTTAGTCCTTTAGAGGGGACTTTGTTCTGGAGTACTGTGGCCTTTCAGTGGCCCATGTGGTCATAGGAGATGTATGGTGCTTCCTGTTTGATGCTCGAGCACAAAACTCTAGTCACTTCACTTAGCAAAATTATAGCATTGAAGCTGTTCCCGGGGCAGTTCTGGAAAAGCACTTACGGGGACGCCATCTGTTTAATTCATGCTCAGAAAAGATGGCTCAGTCTTCTGTAGCGTCAGATGATCTTCTGGATTTCAACTGCTGTCTGACAGGCTTATGGTAGATATTCCAACAGCCTCACACACCTCCTCAGACTCAGAGATGTTGAAAGCCGTGCCACCCATGCACGGGAGGCTAATTTCTTTGGATTTGTAATAAGCCTTGGCTTCCATGGGAGCACGTGTTGTAGTGACGGTTTGGGTATTTTCGAAATGGTTGTATGAAAGAAAACTTGTGCTAAAATAGCATGACAGCAAGCAAGCTGGTTGAATTTGAATATGTTAATCCCTGCATTAACATACCTGTGTGCGTGTGTCATCCGTTACTTTTTTTTTTAAATTTTTTATTTTATTTTATTTTTGACTGCGTTGGGTCTTCGTTGCTGAGTGCAGGCTTTTCTCTGGTTGCTGTGAGCGGGGGCTACTCTTCGTTGCAGTGCACGGGCTTCTCATTGCGGTGGCTTCTCTTGTTGTAGAGCACGGGCTCTAGGCACGTGGGCTTCAGTAGTTGTGGCTCGTGGGCTCTGGAGCGCAGGCTCAGTAGTTGTGGCGCACGGGCTTAGTTGCTCCGTGGCATGTGGGATCTTCCTGGACCAGGGCTCGAACCCGTGTCCCCTGCATTGGCAGGCGGATTCTTAACCACTGAGCCACCAGGGAAGCCCCATCTGTTTCTTTAATGCTAGAGGTAAAGACACATCAGAGCAGCACACAGCTGATCAAGTGCAATGACAGCAGGTCAGGAATTTGTAACTTGGAAGGGCCAGGGCACTCACACCTTACACCTGTGTTCCAGTGCGCCTTGAGTCTTTCCGTGGGAAGGAATGTCCTGGCAGTTCCTGGCCCTGAAGGAAGTGTTTTCCTGTCATAGTTATGGTGGCAGCGGCCATCGCTTATTAAAGGTGTATTTTGCACTAAGTACTGTGCTAACTATTAAATTATCCCATTTCATCCGCCCGACAAAACGGAGGTAGGTGATATTCACTCCATTTGACAGAAAAGGAAACTAAGACTGGTGAAGAAACAAGCCCAACCTCAGTAGCTAAGTAAGTGGCCAGGGGACACTTAAATCCCACCCCCTGCACCCTCCCCCCAGCAGGGGCTGCAGCCTCAGTTCCCTGGCGCCCAGTCAGGTGAAGCGGGCCCAGGGTTGAATGCTAGGGGTGTTGGGTGCTGAGTCCTTTGGAGGGTATTTGTCCTGCCCTCAGAGGGCTGCTGCTTCTTATCTTCAGGGTGCTTATGCCAGCTTGGGAGGCCTGGGTGAGCAGATTTTCCAGTTCTTTCCACAGGGAGCTAGAAATGCCCACGTATCTGTAAAAATCTATTTTGTTTAATGTTGTCGATTTTAATTTTTTTTGAAATGCCACAGGCCACCGATGGCATGTTTGTGGTTGGCCGTGGCCTGTGGGCTCCCTAAGCCCGGGCCCTCACCTGGTACTCTGAGACCTGGGTGGAGCAGCCCCCTTGCTAACACATGTGATCTCGGGGTGCCCTTATGCGGCCCCCTGCTCCTCCAGGCCCCCTTTGCAGCCCCTGCCTCACCTCTCCTCCCCCTGAGGCCCGTGGAACCGACCTTCAGCCCTTCCTCTTCCTGGTATCTGCCCTTCTTTGCCTAGAACGCCCTTCTCCACTCACTTCTACCTTCTGGAATTCTCTTCCTTCAAAGCACAAATTACCATCTGCCTCTTTTATCCATCTTTCCCTTGTCCCTACCCTGGCAATAAATCCATCCCTCCATGCTGTCGTCAGAGGAGTGCTTACCGCATTCTCCCAGGTGCAGGGGACTCCCAGCTCTTCTTCCAGACTGTTCTTGTCTAAAGAAAAGTGACCACGGCTAGGGTGCCTTGATAGCCCTCACTTAGCCCTCTGTAGGTAGATGTTCAGTAAATAGTGAATTGAATCAAGTTAATCATTGGAAATGACAAAGACAGTCCAATCAGAGTTCTGGACAGCAAACGCGAGCCAGGCATTTAGGGATAGCAGGTAAAAGGCAAGCAGGAGGGGCAGAGGCGGTCCGTGAAGGCACTCACGCTTTGTTCTATTTGCAGCAGGAGTCATTAGACCTCTTTGCAGAGAGAAACAGCCCAGTGAAGGTGGGATTATCAAAAGAACATCCACAGATAACTCTCTCACCTTGCGGTTGTTGGAGGGGAAGGGCCAGAAGCAATAACAGTTTGCCTGGTCTACATATTTGAATACAGAATGTTATCTTCTCCTTTTAAAAGTGGAAAGAAACCCCCTGCAAAATGACTTTTTTAACCCCTCTCTGTAGAAATCAAGGTTGAGTCTCCAATTAGATTCTCCAGTCCTGTGTTCCATTCAGTGAGGAGGAAGCGATTCTCTCTGTCCATATGGGAGGCAACTGTGATGGAAAAGCTGACATTGGGGTCCACACTTCCCTGACATCAGAGGGGTCGTGTCCTGTGGCGTGAACTTGAACTTTCGCCTTGGACTGGCCCAGGTTCCCGTTCCTGCACGAAGAGTAACTTTTGGTTTGACCTTGAGCAGCTTTACTTAACCATCTTAAGCACTGGTTTTCTAATGCATAGATGGAAATAATACTAGTAATGAATTCAGTGGGCGGCTTTGAAAGCTAAATATAATAGTATACGTGGTGCTTAGCACAGTACCTCTCATGGGGGCACTGAGAAAATGTTAGCTATTGTTAAACTGTCTCCAAACAGAAGCCGTAGGACAGTGGCTGAAGTTCACCATGACGTTATACAGCAAAAGAGCAAAAGGCCAAGGGAAGCCTTTCCTCTAGCGCTTTTATGAGTCACTTTACGAGATTTTAAGGTGGTTAAGTACTTTGTATTCTCCCTGTCAGCCTGTTGTGTTCTAGCGTTTTGGCCTCTGTGGCAGTTTTACAGAAGGTAGTTTACTATTTTATTTCTGGCTTTTAATGCCATTACATTTAGAGTTCTCCTACTGTAGTAAACATAAACTTTGATTTTGAACTTGGAAAGATTCCTAGTTGGGACAGTTTCTAAGCCCTTCAGCCATGGAAGATATTAGAAAAGCAGCCTTTTCCCTCTGAGGCGACTTCAGTGGCTAGGATTGCCTCTAACTAGCATTAAACCACTGATTCTTGTTATTGGCAAGAACGCCATTCCTCTTCGCCATTGTTAAGCCTAGTTGCCATGTGACAGTTTTATATCCCTAACTCCCAAGTATGAATAGGGAATGGTTTGCAATGTAACTTCCATGTCTCTTTGGGGATTCCTGGAGGAAACCAGGAGAGGAAACGAATTTCCCTCCTTGGCCTCTCTGTCATTGTTGGGACCGATACATTTCTCATTGACTGCCGAAGAAATATAAGCAGTATTTTCCGGTTGTACAATAACTGTCCAGAAAGCAGGTACCTTTGGTAACACTATCTCATGTAGTTCTGCTTTCCCCAGAAACTAGAATAAGGGAACTATGGCTTGAATTGCAGAATGTAGAATTGCTACTTAAAAAAAATTTCAGAGGATAAATTCATTACCCAGGACACAGGACTGATTCAGCAGCTCAGAGCCTAATATGAGCTCATCTTCCTAGAAAATCAAAGTTGAAGTAGGCTGTCTGCCTAGGAAGTTGAAGGTGAAGCTGCCTAAAAGTTGAAGTGTGTTTTGTGTCTGAAGGGTTCACTGCAGAGTGAACTTTTGTTATTTCCCCTGGAGGTCTTGTAATGAAAGCTTGATAGTTTCTGTTCTTTGTTCAGCAGAGATTTACATTTCTTTCGTCTATAAATTCTTCCAAGTAACATAGAAGAGCTTTCTTTTGTAAAAGATATATAACCATGCTTTAGTATTAGAAAACCTTTTCTAGTGTCATAAGCAGTGTCATGAAAATGCATATAAAAAATTTTTTTAAATGCATACAAAAATGCATATTGTCTGCTCTCCAGTGAAATCCTATGGAAAGACATAGTATTTATATTCATTTTGAGTATCTATTACTCGTAAAATAGGCTTGGTAGGCTACTGAATGGAAAGACTCATTCTGGAGCAAGTTTAGTTTACAGGGTTTTTATTGGGGATTTTTGTACCTCAGTTGTTTCTATTTAAAAAGTAGAGTAGATTACATGGGTAATCATCTATTTATTTGTCCGGATTCACTTATTTTGGGCTTCTATTTGTTTATGAATCGTTATAGTACATATCGAAACAGATATTGCTATGGTCATAAATTAGGCTTATTTTTGAAAGCTACTCTAACCTCTAAACCCATTATGTACTATATTCCAAAGGTAGATTGAGGTGCACTTAATCTTTATGGCCTTCTCAGAGTTTTGACATTTTTGTTGACATTATTATTAGTAGCCTCTCTGACCCTGGTCTCAGTAAAGCGTCTGTTACTTACTGGGATCAACTCTCAGCAAAGCCCTTTAAAGCCACCGTGCTTAAGTGTGTACCTGGATCTCAAAGAAGGTAAGCAGGCAGAAAATTGTAAAAAATAATCACCTCTTTTAGACCTTCTTCTTAACGTTAGTCAGAAGAAATAGTGATCCCTGGTTTGCATATCCAGGCATATCAGATATGCCCAGTTCTGTGTACCATTTAAGCATGAGTTGAAAACGTCAACTCCAATGATAAATATTTGAGAATATGTATATAGCTGCCTCACTCTGTTGATTTGCATGATAGAGTTATGTGTTACTGAGTTAATTAAAAAACTTCCGGGGGTTCTTGGTGCCTTTGATCACCCACATAGAGGTGGAAGTATCTGGAAAAAAGCAGGTGACCGTGCAGGGGTTTGCCTCTGCAGCGTTCCTGCTGTCCATATTCCTGTGTCCTCTCTCTTGTTTTCCAGTTGTTACTATCAGATCCTTTCACTGTAGTCCTGCTTTGTTTTCTTAGACACACTAGAGAGATTAAACTTTCATCCAGGCACAGAGTCATAAGGATGGAGAGTTTATGAGGTTGACTCTAGAAAGACTTCTGTTCTCTGAATCCCTGGGAAGAGGCCCTGCCACACAGTGGGATTCTGTCCCTGTGGTCCCAGCCCCGGCTGCCACATGATGGCAGTCAGATCCCGTGCTGGAGGCCCTCACAAGCTCCCAGGCTGGTGTTCCCTTTTTCTCAAATGCACAGATGAATCTTGCTGTTCTATAAAAGAAGAATTGTTTGCAGACTTTAAAACAAGAATCCCTGTTCAAATTCTAAATAACAGGTTATAGTTTCCAAAACAGTGCTGCTTTATTTAAATATCCCACATATTGAATGCGTGGCTGGACTTTCATCTCTAGGCTTGCTTCTCTGGCTGGCTTGTTCCCATGGCCCCTGAGTAAGCCTGGAAAACAAGGAAGGACAGGCAGAAAAAGAGAGGCCCTCTTCCTCGGGAGGGTGGATTGTAAGTTTTGAGTTCCGGGGAAGATGAAGAATTTCAAGGATTTCTTTCCACATCAATGGGAAAATGCAGCAGCACATGTATTTCAGTTATTTGTTGCTTACGGAAGCTTAGATGAGTGAAAACCTGGGGAGAGCAATATAGCGCAGTGGGGTCACTGTGACTTTGAGACCCAGCTCTAGAGTCCATAAGAAAGTGCACCATTCTGGCCCCTGGTCCAGCTTTATTTCCTTCTAGTGGCTGCTGTTTTTGTAGTTTCCACCATGAATCACTATTTCTGCTGTTGTTCTGAATTCGATCTCGTTTAAATAAATTTATCTCTGCTCTAGCTCTGAACCGAACTAGTTGTCCAGAGATAAACCAGAGAGCAAGGAAACCAAGGCCACATGTGGAACTGCTGCTCTGTTGTAGTTCAGAGTGTAGTTACCTCAGGGTTGGAGTATTTCCATTTCCATTGCTATTTTAGAGGAAGAAATGTCTCTCGAAACTTAGCACTTTCACATTATATTTATTAATATGGGGGGAAATCTCCAGCCTTAAGTTAGTGAAACAGAGACTCTTTTTTGAGATTTTTTTTTTTTAATTGAAGTATAGTTGATTTACAATGTTGTGCTAATTTCAGGTGGACAGCCAAGTGATTCAGTTATACATATACATTCTTTTCCAGATTCTTTTCCCGTATAGGTTATTATAAAATATTGAGTAGAGTTCCCTGTGCTACGTGGTAGGTCCTTGTTGCTTATCTATTTTATATATAGTAGTGTGTATCTGTTACTCCCAAACTCCTAATTTATCCCTCCCCGCAACAGAGACTTTTTGGATGATCCTTGAGCTCACAGCCCATAGAATAGCTACTATTCTCTCAGGAGAATAAGTAGCAGATAGTCTGAGAGAGATACAAGAAAAGGAAGATGGGCGGGAATTCTTGGAGGGTTGGTATAGGAAGAGCTCTGTCCACTGAGTGATTTTTGTGACGTCATAGCCTCTTTGGTTCCTGAGTGGACAAGCTGGTGCCCGCAGATTACAACTTCAACATTAGGACCCCAGAAACCTGTGCCACACGAAGAAGATAAATCTCTTTATCCTCTAGAAGCAGCGTTACACGTCTCCTCCTGGCCAAATAGGAAGCCCATACACACATGACAAGACAGGTTTTCTGGTGAGGACATACCAGTCATAAAGCTCAGAAAAGAATCTTTCTGGGACTTCCCTGGTGGTGCAGTGGTTGAGAATCCACCTGCCAGTGCTGGGGACACAGGTTCGATCCCTGGTCCGGGAAGATCCCACGTGCCGCGGAGCAACTAAGCCCGTGCGCCACAACTACTGAGCCTGCGCTCTGAAGCCCGCGAGCCACAACTTCTGAGCTCGCGTGCCACAACTACTGAAGCCCACGTGCCTAGAGCCCGTGCTCCGCAACAAGAGAAGCCACCGCAATGAGAAGCCCGTGCACCGCAACGAAGAGTAGCCCCCGCTCGCCGCAACTAGAGAAAGCCTGTGCACAGCAACGAAGACCCAGCGCAGCCAAAAAAAAAAAAAAAAAAAGAATCTTTCTTAATATCATCATACTTCATGTAAAAAGAGGTTAAGAGGGAGCTTGACATGCTGTTTGCATTTGTCTTTATTTTTTTAAAAAAGGATTAGGTATGAGTTGAGAGCAAGACAGTCTTACTGCTATTCCTGCTAATAGAGACAACTAGAATTAATATGTTATTTGTGTGAAAAGCATAGGGGTCAGTTTACTGTTTAATATGAGAATGAGCAAAGTCAGGTCCTGTATCAGTAGAAAGAAATAGGAAGATTACGTATGGTTATTAAGTGTCTGATATGTGAGAGGCACCATATCCAGTCTGATTTAATTCTTACAGCAATCTCTATGAGGAAGACATCATCCCTATTTTATAGGTGAGGATCTTTTAAAAAATTTATTTTGTGGAAGTGTAGTTGATTTACAGTGGTGTGTTAATTTCTGCTATACAGCAAAGTGATTCAGTTATACATATATATACTTTCTTTTTCATATTCTTTTCCATTATGGTTTATCACAGGATATTAAATATAGTTCCGTGTGCTATACAGTAGGACCTTGCTGTTTATAGGTGAGGATTTGAGGTAAGAAAACAACATTGTTATAGTCACAGATAGTAAATAGTAGAGCAGTAATTCAAGTCTAGTTCTGTTTTATTCTAGAACTCATCCAAAAGATTTTGAAAAGAAAACCAAACCCTAGATTTTTACATAGGATTTTTAAATGGCTTGCGCAGGAAGATAATGTTATCTGTTACTATTTTTATTTTGTCATCAAAAACATGCAAAAAATTCAGCTGTATTGACACTTCCTTTTGGACCATGTTTCCTGCCAGGAGGCCCTGGCAGGAGGAAGGTTGCTCTGAAGTAACTTTGTTACATCTTCCACAGTAGTCCGTTCTTAGTTTAATTCAGTTGGCAGTAGAGGGCGCTGTACACTGTCTAGATTTTCTCACATTTCCATACTGCTTCTGCCTATTTCTAGTCATCACCTACATTAGTGAAGTCAGATCAGTCTTTTGGCTTTAGTGAAGTTCTGGCATTTGCTGAGTTTTAGGTTTCTCTAAATTTGTATTAACAAGATGTTTTCGATCCTATTGTATTTAGCTATGAAATGACAGAATTACAGTCCTCAGAGGTTTCTGTACAAAGTACAAAAGTTTGAATGAACACTGTCTTTATAAATCTAACTTTTTTTCTCTATTAGTGATACACATTGCACCACTAGTATGGAAAGGAAGCAAAAGCACTCTTTATGGAGCGATCATACAAATAATGGAAGGATGGGATTTTTAGGTTTTCAAAATCAATGTGCTTATCCCACCTGACTCATTTCTCAAACCCCGCTGTTAATGTACGATGTTTCCTAAGTGGTTCTTTACTTAGAAACCATTATTGAATGGTTATTGAAGGAGGCCTTTATTGAATGTATCATCAAATAGTCATAAATCATGTCTCAAAAATGTAGAGAGATCTGTGTGTTTGTGAGCACGTATGTGAGAATAGTGGACGTATTTTAAACACTGTTCCTGTAGAATAAGCATTTGTATGTTTGTGAATACAGTAGTAGGGAGTTGGGAAAAAGAAAGATCTAAAAACTTGTTAGAAACTTTGTACCGAAACGTGAGATTAGAAATCAGAAGGCATTACTACTCAGCCTTAAAAAAAAGAACAAAATAATGCCATTTGCAGCAACATGGGTGGACCTAGAGATGATCATACTAAGTGAAGTAAGTCAAAGACAGAGAAAGACAAATACCATATGATATCACTTATATGTGGAATCCAAAATATGACACAAATGAACGTATCTACGAAATAGAAACAGACTCACAGACGCAGAGAACAGACTTGTGGTTGCTGAGGGGGAGAGATGGAGTGGGAGTTTGAGATTAGCAGATACAAACTACTATATATAAAATAGATAAACAGCAAGGTCCTACTATATAACACAGGGTTCTATATTCAAAATCCTGTAATAAACTGTAATGGAAAAGGATATGAAAAAGAATGTTTATAATGTATAACTGAATCACTTTGCTGTACACCAGGAATTAACACAACATTGTGAATCAACTATACTTCAATTAAAAAAAAAAAAAATTGAAAGAAAAAAGAAAAATGCTTGAAACAATAGTAAGATGTGTTATTTCAGAAACAGGAAGTCCAAAGGCGTGATCTGTGCAGGGTTGGTTGGTCATCAAGAAACTAGTTTCCTTCTGTGTTTCAGCTCTGCTGTCCTCGGGCTTGTCCCTCACGATGGCAGTATCGCTGCTGCAGCTCCAAGGGTTTCTGACTCACATAGCGTCTAAAGGTCAGGAGAAAGATGGTCTCTTACTTTTGTTCCTTTTTAAGAAGTAGAACCCTCCTACACTGTTGGTGGGAATGTAAATTGGTACAGCCATTATGGAAAAACAGTATGGAGGTTCCTTATAAAACTAAAAATAGAGCTACCATATGATCTAGCGGTCCCACTCTTGGGCATATATCCAGAGAAAACCATAATCCGAAAAGGTACACGCACCCCAATATTCATTGCAGCACTATTTACAATAGCCAAGACATGGAAGCAACCTGAATGTCCATTGACAGATGAATGGATAAAGAAGATGTGGTACATACATACAATGGAATATTACTCAGCTATAGAAAAGAATGAAATAATGCCATTTGCAGCAACGTGGATGGACCTAGAGATTATCATACTAAGTGAAGTAAATCAGAAAGAGAAAGACAAATACCATATGACATCACTTATATGTGGAATCTAAAAATGATACAAATGAACTTATTTACAAAACAGAAACAGACTCACAGACTTAGAAAACAAACTTATGTTTACCAAAGGGGAAAGATAGGGAGGAGGGGTAAATTAGGAATTTGGGAGTAACATATACATACTACTATAATATATAAAATAGATAATCAGCAAGGACCTACTGTATAGCACAGGGAACTCTACTCAATATTTTGTAGTAACCTATATGGGAAAAGAATCTGAAAAAGAATATATACATATACATATATATCTATAAATATAACTGAATCTGCTGTACACCTGAAACTAACATAACATTGTAAATCAACTATACTTCAATAAAAAATAAATAAATTTAAAAACATTTTAAAAGGTAAAAACACTGAAAAAAAAGAAGAAATAGAAAAACTTGCTCGTGAGCGTCCTTATCCACAGCTGCCTCCCCTTTGCTCCGCGGTAGCCTCTTAGAATAGCATTACACTCCTGTGCCAGGACTGGCCGGGGTGATTGGAGTTCCCATGATGGGTGTGGGATGACCAGGATTTACCCCAGAGGCCAGGGAGGGACCTCATCTCTTCTGAAGCACACCGTCTTGGATGATTGAATACAACTGGAGTTCCATGCTGAATGTGTGCAAGATGATGGCCCTTCTGTCTGAAGGTGGCATGGCACACGCAATTTTCGACTTTGAACTGCTCATGCAAGGTGGCAGAGGCTTACCCGTGACCTGCATTAAGGACCCCTGCTGTCCTTGTGTTTGCATGTGATAAATAGACGACTTCCGGTACTTCCAGGTAACCGAAGCATTTGTTTTGCCCATCCTCAGAGACATACAGAGCAGCTCCACAACTTCCAGTACCACAACTTCCGAGAGTCAAGATCCTTCTTCAGGGGACCCTGTGGTCAGTGCCTTGCAACAACAGCTGTTGCTGATGGTGGCTCGGAGGACCCAGTCAGAAACCCCACGGGTACGTCCCAGCATTACCGTTTGTGAGTGTTCCAGAAGCAGGGATCCTGAAACCTGTTTCCAGGTTGGATTCCCTAATAGAATTAGTCCAGTCTTGTCCTGAATTTTATGTCAGCTGGGTTGTGGCTATATCACTTTGTGGTAGTCTACTGAACGAATGTGAAAAGAAACCTCTTAGATAACAGGTACCCTTCCGTTCATGCTAACGGGATTATTACTGTCTTAATTGCTCTTCCAAAAGCATTAGAAATTCATTTACACTGATCTTTGGTTGCCGGGATGCACAAAGCCCACAAGAGCTCACTTGGTTAGGATGGCATTTTTTCCCCCCATGGTTTGGAAAATATCTGGATTTTTATTAATTTATTATAGCCTTATATTTTAAGCATGCAGAGATTTTTAAAGAGAATCTTGGCTTGAAGAGAGACTTTATTCTTGGAGCAAATGACATGATCATCAAGGGGCTTAAAAGATGAAGCCTTGCATTGTTTTACTAAGAGATAACTTACTGATGTTCATTCACTTATTCACTACACCTTTAATGAGACTCTGTGGGACACAGAGCCAAGAATTCAAAGAAAAGGTAACATGGGAGCAAAGACATACAACCAGTCATGAATTTAGAGCTCCAGATTCCATCAGGGCATTTCGGAGAATGAGGATGGAGAAGGCTCCTTAGGAGAAGAGACATTGGGCCAGACCTTGAAGGAAGGTGGATTTCAGTAAGTACAGATTGAAGGAAGAGGGTAATAGATGGGATACTGTCAAGTTAGTGTGAAGTTTCTTTATTGCTGTGTTTACCTTCCTCCTGACAATGTTTTGATTTCTTCTAGAGAATCTCACCTGTATAAAGAAATAATAGTTTTATATATGTTTTCATGAGTGCTTAACCAAATTTTTCCAAAAGATGCTTAATAGGAATTTTTACACTATTTTTCAGATGTGCAGAAAAAATGTTGGGCTATCTTCTAACTGACCGCATGTTTTTCTGGAGTCTTTATTCTTGCTGACTGGGTACGAGTTGGGAGGGCTGCATAGGGAGGACTTGAAAAAGCCAGTGAAGGGTAATCGGTCCTCTCAGGCTTGAAGGAGCTTCGGTAGGAATAAGCATTCAGTTAACTCAAAGGGTCAGTCTTCAGGGCTGTCTTCCCTTTCGTGTACTGGGTCTCTCCTCCCCCTCCTCCCTTCCAGGACATCTGGGTGCAGGAGGAAGCTTTCTAACACCCCGGGAGGCGAGTGGAGGTGAGAGGGAGCCTCTGATGGCTGAGCAGGGCTGGTCCAGCAGATGCCTGGTCCAGCAGATGCATGCTGGGTGGTCCCTGCAGAGGGCTGGCTGCTCCTGCCTAGTTAGGGTGCAGCGCTGGGGTCTCCCACCCTGCCTTTAGCCTCCAGCTCTGAGGACCCTGCATTCTGCAGCCTCCTCCTCTCCCTCAGTATCTTTGGGTTCACCAGTCTTTTCTGTGTCTGCGTGTGCTCCCCTGGGCTCAGACCCCAGCTGCGCCCTCTGCAGTCCGTGCCCTGTGTCCAGCCCCACCATGGCGGCCAGTACTAGTTCCCACCACAAGCCTTAGTGCAGGGGCGGCCCTGCAGAATGTGGGTTTTCTCTGAGAAACTTGACTTCTCCTGAGACAGACCTGGGGAAGCTTCAGCTCCCTACCACCCTTCCCCGCCTCCAGAACATCAGTACTGAACCCACAAGGAGGGGAAGGTTATATAAAAATATTCAGATAGTTTGGAAGATGCAAATGTCGCAGATCCTATGGGTGGCAGAATCCTAGGGAAACTAGGAATTTCGGATTGTCAGAGATGCAAATCCATTGACTTAGCTTCTGAAAAACATCCCAGGTAGAACAGAAACTCAGAAATAAGTAAATATTGCATGGATAAACCAGAAAGAGTTACGCTACTCCTTATTTTACATTTAAAATTCTGTTAAGTGGCATGATTATGTAAATGAGTATATAAAAAACTAAATTTATATATATATTGTTTCACCTTTAACACTTAACCAAATTCATTGATGAACTTCAACTTTTTTAACTTTATTAATTTTAAGTAGAATTTATAAACAATTTAAGTTTTACTCTAGGTAGGTATAGAGGAGGGAAAATGAAGATTGCTATCCAGGCTCCTATATAGACCCTAAATATTTACAAAGGTCTCATATCGAAAAGAATTCTTTAGTTCTACTATTTAGTTTTCCAAGTTTAATTGATATCACCAGGGAATTCAATGAGGTTTTGGCCACGAAATAAAAATTAAGTTGGTTTCCTGTTCATTATCCCACACATATTTGGTAAAGATTTACTGTACCTTCAGCCCTGTGCTAAGGGCGAGGTAAACAGTGGCAAAGGGCCTCAGCCTCTGCCTTCTGGCAGTCTGTAATAACTGGTCAACCAGTTCAGTTCTGTAGGATGGAGCCTGTGATAAGGACAGGCTCAGGTGCTATGGGACGCACAGGAGGCCCCAGGCAGGATGCAGGGGATCAGGAAGACTTCCCCGGTGAGGAGAGATCTCAGCCGAAACGTGGAGGATGAGTTGAAGGTGGCAGAGAAATAACCTGCGTTATTTCAGTGAGCTTGCAGGTGAGCTCACTGCCTGGAGAGTGGAGGCACAGGGATAGCCACAACAGGAGGAGCTGATTCTTAGATAGTCCAGCAAAACCCAGCCCTATTCCACAGGGCTCTGCAGACTTCCCGTCCGCCATCCTCCCTCCCTCCCTCCGTTCTTCACGGCTGCTTGAGCGCAGCATGTGTCACCTGGGACACCCTCACCACTACTTCAGTTCTGTAGATAAGTCCATTTGTGTCGTAGTTTAGATTCCACATAGAAGTGATCTCATATGGTATTTGTCTTTCTCCTTCTGACTTACTTCGCTTAGTGTGATCATCTCTAGGTCCATCCATGTTGCTGCAAGGGTACCATTATTTTGAGCAGTAGATCTTTTCAGGTAGCTTGGGGGAGGGGCATGGACCTTTACATTCTTTTTCAAAAATTTTTTTATTTTTAAAGATTTTTTATTTTTGATGCAGACCACTTTTTTAAAAAAAATCTTTATTGAATTTGTTACAATATTGCTTCTGTTTTCTGTTCTGGTTTTTTGGCACATGCACGTGGAATCTTAGCTCCCCGACCAGGGATCGACCCCACACCCCCTGCATTGGAAGGAGGAGTCTTAACCACTGAATTGCCAGGAAAGTCCCCTTTATATTCTTAAATGTTTTAACTCTACCAAAGATTATTTCTGAAACGTACTATATACTTCTGTACCTTCTTAAACTGAATGTGCTGATCATTATTTAAGCTGTTCTTGATAATTCAGGTTCACGAAACGGACCTTGGTATTGTGCTGTCAATACAGATCCATATGGGGGGTGGTGAGCAAATGCAATTATCTTGTTTCTTAAAAAGGACTTGTGTTCAATTTACACCCTGTCCCCCTACTTTTACTAATCTCTTTCTTCTGATCGTAGAATAAAACTTGCAGGCCTGACTTGCAGGCAGCGTGATGTGATTGTTCTTGGGTGAGGCTTAATTAGTGAATCACAGACAGAACCGGCCTCTTGGTTAGTGCATCTCTGTGTTTACCTAAGTCATAGATATGGAACCCCCCTTAGTCGCCACTCTGGGTCCTCACGCCTTCCAGCTCCTTCATTACTGATGCTCGCCAGGAGCTCTGCGTTAGACCCCTTTATTCCATGCCCTTGCTGGGGATAACCACCTTATTCGCTCCCACGGCTCACTTCTCTCTCTCTTTCTGGGTATGTAGATGCAGATATAGACATGTTTATACTTGTATGTATGTGTGTGTCACCGTGTTATCCAGGCTGGTTGGCTTGTCTACTCCCCAGGAATTCCTAAACCCCTTTAAGGTAGAAACTCTGTCTTGTTATCCTTTGAATTTTCAGCTTATATTACATATCATATCTGGCTTATATAATCTGCATAATAAATATTTGTTGGATGAGTGAATAAATGAATGATTAAAACGATGAGAAAAATTTGAATTTGAGAGACTTACCTGGTGGTCCAGTGGTTAAGACTCTGCGCTTCCACTGTAGGGGGTTCGGGTTTGATCCCTGGTCAGGGAACTAAGATCCTGCATGCCACGCGGTGCAGGGGGAAAACAAAAATTTGAATTTGAAATTTATACCAGAAAACAGGCTAAGTATAATTGTTGTGATTCACTGAAACATCGAGCTCTGTGCTTCCTTGCTATTTAAAGCAAAAAATGAAATTCGATGAACCTCATTTTCTGATAAAGGAAGTTGTTATGGGCTGATTTGAGCTCCCTCAAAATTCATATGCTGCCATCATAACCCCCATGACTTCAGAATGTGACTGTATTTGGAAGAGGACCTTTAAAGAGGTAATTAAGTTAAAATGAGGTCATTAGGGTAGAACCTAATCCAGTATGGCTAGAGTCCTTTGAAGAAGCGGAGATCAGGACACAGATACACACAGAGGGAAACCATGTGAAGACACAGGGAGAAGACGGCTGTCTGCCAGCCAAGGAGAGAGGCCTCAGAAGAAACCAATCCTGCCAACACCTTGATCTTGGGCTTTTGGCCTCCAGAATAACACCTACGTGGAAGAGTTACTGTGAGGTTTTTAGGATTAAAGATGGCAAAATTATGCCTTTAATAATCAGTGTCAATTATTAATATCATCAAAATTTTTATTAGTTAGATGGAACTCTTGAATGTTTCAGGGAGCTTGGGGGATATACAGTTCTCCTGTCTAAGCCACCCCATCTGTGGTACTTTGTTGTAGCAACCCTAGTAAACTAACACAGAAATCAAACCATTTTTTCTTTGCATTAAATTCTGAGATATTTCTTAAACAAGGATTTTCATTTAAGCAGCAATAAATAGCACAATATGCCAGAATCTTTAATAAGTTTTGCAAAAAATGTAGATGTAGTCTTCATGTGATTTTTTTATACTAACCTTCCCTAAAACTACTCTCACTAAAGGAGAGTATTTTTCTTACTATTCAAAAGAATGCTATCACCTTCACTGTTGCTTATCCTTGACCTGTTTACACATCATACCTGAATTCCCACATCGCAGAATGGTAAACCATGCTCAGCTTGTACATGTATTTCTTACTTGCTCTCTTTATCCATGGAGCATAAAGGAAAAGGATCTCTTTTGGGGGGAAGGTTTACTCTAAACCACAGGTTGATTGTCATTAAAAGAAAATGCTGTTCTTGCTGACATGACAGCAGGCAGTTTCCACGAAGCTCTCTTTTCTGTTGGAGTCGCATTCCAGACATAAACAGCACTTATAATCTCAACTTCCCTGTAATAATACAGCCCAATCCATCCTGTATATTGCTAACCTGTATATTGCCTTCACGATGGGTCAACTTTCCCTTGAAATGCCTTTTGCGTTTATAGTCTGAATAACTCTGTGCTCTATAGCTGAGTCAGGGAATTAGCATCTGGGAACAGAGAGATGGTAAAGTCAGCCTCCTTGGAGGGTACCACGTGGTCTCCAATGAAGCAGGTGTGCTGCCCTTATGCATGCCAGGCATTTTGACATCAGCGACTTTCACTGAATTAAGGAAGAATTATGTAGTCTGCCCAAGTATAGCCTTCTACTTTGTAAGTCAGTGTGTGAGACCTTTAAAAGTCAGCATCCCCTCCATGGCTGCTCTTCTGGGCTGTCCTCCTCCCTTTTCTTATTTTGGTCCTTCTTATCAGTCTCCTGTGTTTTATGTTAGTCAGCCTACAGGAAATTAGAGCCTACCGAAAATCTTTTTGGGAAAAATAGAGGGCAAAAGCAAACAAATAAAAATACAAACTAGAATAATCCACCAATTCCACTTTTAGATGTATATCCAAAAGAGCCTAAAGTAGGGACTTGAACAGATATTTGCACGTGCATGTTCACAGCAGCATCTTTCACAATTGTGAATAGCGAATATTCCACCAAGGGGGTAGGGGAAGCAACCTCAGCGTCTGTCGACAGATGAATGGATAAACAATTTGCAGTCTATCCATACAACGGAATTTTATTCAGCCTTAGAAAGGAAGGAAATTCTGAGACCTGCTACATGGATGAATCTTGAGGTCACTATGCTAAATGAAATAAGCCGGTCACAAAAGGACAAATACTGTATAATTCCACTTATAGGAGGTCCCTAGAGGAATCAGATTCCTGGAGACAGAAAATAGAAGGATGGTTGTCAGGCTCGGGGAGGGGAGAGTGGGGAGTCAGTGTTCAATGTGGACAGTTTCGGTTTTGCAAGATGAAAAAGTTCCCGAGATCTCTTGCACAACAATATGATTATCGTCACTACTGAAATGTATACTTACAAAATGGTTAAGATGGTGAATTTTATATTATGTATTCTTTTAACCACAATTATCAAAAAAAAAAAAAGATTAGAAATAGAAGATGTACAGGGGGCTGGGGCTTATTAAGTATTTGTTCGACAAATGAATGAAGACTAATTTTTTTCAAAACTGAGTTCCTCTCCATTGGATTAGAGCCAATCAGAGATGAATTTGGGGTGAAAATGTTTTCAATCTGAGATTAAATTCCCCCATTTGTTTCTGTTTTATTGGCTTATATTTTTTCTATAAATATTTTATTTTTTCTTATATTGGGCTTCACCAAGGACCTACATATTGTCAGTGAAAATATTTTTACTTATAGTAAAATTTAAATATTTATCTCAGCATTACATTAAATAACATACCTTTCAAAAATTAAGTCATTTAATGTCTTTTGCTGAATTCTGATCTTTCATAAGAATTATTTTCATGGAAGTTTCTTGGCCTGACAGCAGTATTTTGATATGTGTAGCATAATTTTAATGTTACATTATAATGAAATAGAAGTGTGTTGGTAAAAAAGACCTTTTCTCCAACAAGGATCTACTGAATAGCACAGGGAACTATACTCAATATTTTTTAATAACCTATAAGGGAAAAGAATCTGAAAAAGAATATATATATATAACTGAATCGCTTCGCTGTACACCTGAAACTAACACAACATTGTAAATCAAGTGTACTTCAGTACAAAAAAAGAAAAAACAGCTGGAAAAAAAGACCTTTTCTGTTGATCATCATCCTTTTCTTAGGGTACCCATTTTTTATGAACTATATTGGTTTCCATTTCAGAATTTGAACATCTGCTTTTAGTACTTTTAAATCAGGAGGTTTATTTATGACAATAACACATCAATGTGAGACCCTCTCTCTGTTTTTTCTTTCGGCATCTAAAAGCATCTGAGTCAGGATCTAGAAGACTCTTCCTGTTCTTCCACACAAGGAAAATTTAACCGAGAGCAGTTTTACAAGTTTATCATCTTCCCTGGCAAGTGGATTAAAGTCTGGTATGATCGCCTTACCTTGTTGGCGTTACTTGATCGGTAAGCTGCCGGGCACGCACGTGTACGGGTGAAAGACACAAGGGGGCGTGTGGCGGCGCGGGCTCACGTGCTGATAGCAAGGAATTTGGCCGCAGGCTGAGGTTCTCTGGGGGCATTTTCAAGTTGTCCACCCTTTGTGCTGCACACCCAGAGTCGAAGCAGTGAGATCTTGACAACTGAAGAAATTGTCATTGAGTGATTACAATGGGAGCTAGGAGAACTGGGTAAAATGGTTTAGCCTTAAGGTTAGCTTTGGGGTCAATATTATGCCTTGGTCTGCTCATCGCCTGTCAATTTTTGTAGGAGGACCTGCGGCTCCTGTACACAGGGCAGGGCCTGGGTGCCTGGGTGTGGTGTGGGGAGGAAGGGAGGGACACGGGGTGGCCGGGCTGGTGATGTCTGGCCCTTTCCTTTCATGACGTGGGTTCTTCTTCTCTATCCTGTAATTTCAGTGCTGATCTTTCCTTTAAACCCTGTTACTCTTCCTCACCACTGCTCCTCAAGATGCAATGCTGTGGGAGCTGAGGGTACTGGGTGGGGAGGTGGAAGCAGAGGCTGGGGGGTCAGGTTGGCTAAGGCGTGATGGAGTTGGGGCCAGGTAGGGGACTTATCCCCACCTCAAGATATACAGAGGACTGCATTGTGGTCTTCAAGGGCTGTGGGTTTGGAAATGTGTGATGCCGTTACTAGCGGTGTCATCAGCAAATGCTGAGTTTCACCGTTAAATGCCAGCCAGTGCATTCTCTACGTCTGCGTCTTTATTCCTGTCCTGCCCTAGGTTCTTCAGAACCATCTTTTTTTTTTTTTAGATTCCATATATATGTGTTAGCATACGGTATTTGTTTTTTCTCTTTCTGACTTACTTCACTCTGTATGACGGACTCCAGGTCCATCCACCTCATTACAAATAACTCGATTTTGTTTCTTTTTCTGGCTGAGTAATATTCCATTGTATATATGTGCCACATTTTCTTTATCCATTCATCTGTCAATGGACACTTAGGTTGCTTCCATGTCCTGGCTATACTCCAATAAAGATGTTAAAAAAAAAAAAATGCCAGCCAGCGGGGCAGTGGGAGGGCTGGTTGCCTGCTTTGCTGTAGTTGGTCGCCCAGGGACTACTTGTTATAGTAGTGTCTTAAATGGTATGATCACATACTGAAAAACTATAGTCATGCACAATTACAACAGTAAATTTCAGGACCCACAAGTCAGGGAATGGAGTTATAATGGTTTTTCTAACAACACTGTGTTACCCAAGGGACACACACTTAAGACGAAGACTTCATACTTAACTAAAATGATTCAGGATAATACAGTCTGTTAGATGAGGCAGTTTTTTGGAAATACTCATTTAAAAAGAAATTACTGGGCTTCCCTGGTGGTGCAGTGGTTAAGAATCCGCCTGCCAATGCAGGGGACACGGGTTCAAGCCCTGGTCCGGGAAGATTCCCACATGCCACGGAGCAACTAAGCCCGTGAGCCACAACTACTGAGCCTGTGCTCTAGAGCCCACGAGCCACAACTACTGAGCCCACGAGCCACAACTACTGAAGCCCGTATGCCTACAGCCTATGCTCCACAACAAGAGAAGCCACCGCAATGAGAAGCCCGCGCACCACAACAAAGAGTAGCCCCCGCTCGCCGCAACTAGAGAAAGCCCGTGCACAGCAATGAAGACCCAGCGTAGCCAAAAATAAATAAATAAATAAATAAATAAAAAGAAATTACTGAAAGTTGGACTAGCTTGCGTTAACCCTTCATACTAAATACAGATATTTTTGTAGATTTCTAAGTTTGTTATTTTAAAATTTACTCAGTGATGAAAAATTAACAGAAAATCCAGTGAAGGTCTAAAAAAGGATGATGAAGATTATGATAGTTTTGAAAAGGTTATAGTGTTATAGTTTTAATCACCTCACTTGCAAGTTATGGTGGGCTTTAAATTTTGTGCTCAGGGGTGACCTGAGTAGAGATAGCCCCCCTCCCTTATCCAGGGAGCCCCTGGGCTCTGGAGATCCCCGTGGGGATCAAATCCAGGCCCCATCACTTACTAGTGCTGTGATCTTGGGATGGCTACAGAAACCCTCTGTGCCTCAATCTCCTAACTGTCAAATGGGGATAATCTATATCACAGGGAGGTTGTGAGAATTAAACCAACTTAGCCATAGAAAGAGTTCTTTAAATATTAGTTGCTGTTGTTATTATTATTATTACCTGGAATGTGGCCCAGAACCCAGAAAGAAGAAAAAATTTTAAGAATGAAATAAAATGAGGGTAGCCAAAGTAGATGTTGTCAAATCCAGACACTGAAACTTAGCCCCTTAGTAGGTAGGAGCGATCACCCTTTTTTCAGAGGCTATCTAAACCTACTTTCAGTCATCCATCAGCAAGCTTGGTGATTTGGTTTTCTAGTTTGCAGTCAATTTAGAGGGGGGAAAGGGACTCCATGACCTCCAGATGGCAGCAAAGAAGGAGGAAGAAAAACCCAGAACACTGACCTAGAAAAACCGAGCAGCTTGGGACCTTTGCACGGAGAGTGTAACTCCCCCAAACAGAACTGTGGATCAGAACCACCTGGGAGCTTTGCAAAAACACAGGCGCCCAGGTGTGAGAAGTCACCACCCCAGCGTGGCCTTGAGGACAGTGTGGCCTGTGTCACAGCACACCTCCCTAGCTCGTCTTCTCAGTTAGTTCAGAGATGATCTGAAAGGTCTGTTTAAGAAAACAGGGATTCAGGACTTCCCTGGTGGCGCAGTGGTTAAAAATCCACCTGCCAATGCAGGGGACACGGGTTCTAGACCTGGTCCAGGAGGATCCCACATGCCGCGGAGCAACGAAGCCCGTGTGCCACAACTACTGAGCCTGCACTCTAGAACCTGTGAGCCACAGCTACTGAGCCTGTGAGCCACAACTACTGAAGCCCACGCACCTAGAGCCTGAGCTCCGCAGCAAGAGAAGCCACCGCAATGAGAAGCCTGCGCACCGCCGCGAAGAGTAGCCCCCGCTCGCCGCAACTAGAGAAAGCCTGCGCGGAGCAACAAAGACCCAACGCACCCAAAAATAAATAAATAAATAAATAAATAAATAAATAAATAAAAAAACCCAGGGATTCACACGATAGATTTTACATTTTTGACAATGAAAGCTATATTGTTATTTGAAAAGGCATACATAAATTACATTAGATATTCTTGGGGGTATTTAAAGTCACAGGTGGATGAGAGAAGTTGAATTTGCCAAATGAAAGCTTAGAAAGAAAACGTATGCATAATAAAAAACAAACTGCGAGGGTTGGCAGGAAGTGGAAGAAATTGGTGAATAACAGGCACTGAAATCGGACTAATCACTGCTCTGGACTCCCACAGGTTAAGACCTGCTCGATGTTTCTCAGCTTTCCGCTGGAATTCAGGCTGATCTTCCTTGAACGGGTTTCCTTATCCTCTGATCGTAGTTGCGTCACGGGTTTCTGTGATTGCAGCCACTTATGTTTGCCTTCAGTTTGCTATCCATTCTGTTCAGATATTTTCAGACTTGTCTTTGTTTTCCTTTCTCATTTTCTCTTCTTTTCTCTTCTGCCATTACCCCATCTTGCAAAACACCAAGGTTTCCTTTTCATTTAATTAGTTTATCAGGTTGGCGTCTAAAACAAAAAGCTGCCCATCTGAGCATCATTTCATTCATTTATTCATTCACTGAACACATTTTAAAAATAAAGCAAAAATTGAAGCACCTACTCCACGCTAGGCTCTATACGGAGCCCTGCGTATAGGGCAGTGAATAAACAGACACGGTCTCTGCACTAAGGAAGCCCGACTCCACTGGGGGAGATGGGATTTGAGACAGCAAATGGTACTGGGTGCCATGGAAGACACGGAACCTGGGGGAGGAGGGACATGGATGTCAGGACAGATGGCCGCAGAAGGCTTATCTGAGGACACACAGATACGAACTATGGCAGGGAGCTAGCCACGTGACAAGTAGGGGGAAACTCACTATCATCACTGTCATCGCGAGGACGTGCTCTCACGTTTCCCATCCTTACAAATCCTCTCGACCACTTTCCCCCCAGCTGCTGTCCAGGCTCCCTTGCAGCAGAGTTCCTTGAAGTGTTACCTATGCTTTTTCCAATTTCTCTTCTCCCATTTTCTCATAATCCCATTGCATTCAGCCTCCTCTGATCCCAGGACTCCATGGAGTCTGCCCTGGTCCAGGTCACTGTTGACCCTGTCGTTCAGGTCACTAGACCCTCCGTCTTGGTTTACTTTCTTCTCTGGGCTCCCAGGGCTCCGCCCTCTCTTGGTTTTCCTTCTGCCTTGTTGGGTCACTCCTTCCTGGTCACCTTTGCAGGTAACCACTTCCCGTTGGTGTCCTTAGGAGCTGCACAGCTCTTACTCTTTCTACCCTCTCTTCTTTAGTGATCGCATTTAGTCTCATGGCTTTTAACTCCCACCGATCCGCCATTGGCTCTCAGATTTCTGTCTCCAGCTTGGACCTATTGCCCCAATTCTCGACTTGTGTCTCTAACTATGGGATTGACATCTCATGATCGGAGATCATGTTTCAGAGTCGAAATAGCTCTTCATCTCTGCCTTATCCCAAGTCTGCTCCATCTTCAGTGTCCCCCACCTCAGCTGATGACAGACCTATCCTTCCAGGTTCTCAGGTTAAAAATCTTGGTGTCATCCTTTCACACCCACATTCAACTTCTCATAGGAAATTGTGTTTACTGCTTCTTCAAATGTGTCTGCTGCACCTTCCACCTTCAATGTAACCACCCTTGTCTGAGCTGCTTTCATCTCCCACCTGAGTTACTGCAAGAGCATCTGCTCAAACCCATTCTCCCTGTACGCTATTCTTTTTTTAAAACATTTTATTGAAGTATAGTTGATTTACAATGTTGTGTTAATTTCTGCTATACTGCAAAGTGACTCAATTATACATATATCTATTTTTTCAGATTCTTTTCCGTTATGGTTTATCACAGGGTATTGAATATAGTTCCCTGTGCTATACAGTAGGTCCTTGTTGTTTATCTGTTTTATATATAGTAGTATGTATCTGTTAATCTCATACTCAATTTATTCCCCCCTTCCTCTTTGGTAACCATAAGTTTGTTTTTTATGTCTGTGAGTTTATTTGTATCATTTTTTTTAGATTCCATATATAAGTGATATCATGTGATATTTATCTTTCTCTGTCTGACTTCACTTAGTATGATCATCTCTAGGTCCATCCATGTTGCTGCACATGGCATTATTTTATTCTTTTTATGGCTGAGTAATATTCCATTGCATATATGTACCACATCTTATTTATCTATTCATCTGTCGATGTTCATTTAGGTTGCTTCCATGTCTTGGCTATTGTAACTAGTGCTGCAATGAACATTTCGGTGCAGGTATATTTCTGAATTAGAGTTTTGTCTGGGTAAATGCCCAGGAGTGGGTTTGCTCGATCATATAGTAACTCTATTTTTAGTTTTTTGAGAAACCTCCATACGGAACTGTTCTCCATAATGGCTGCACCAATTCATATTCCCACCAACATCTCCCTGTACACTCTTCTTAACACAACAGAGTGAGGCTGGCCTTCCTATTCTTCACCACGCCAAGCCCTCTTCCAGCCTGAAGACCTTTGCACTGGCTGTTCCCTCCACCTGGAGCGCTCTCCCCTTAGATAACCTGCACGACCAACCCCTTGGTCTTTTAAGTGTCTTTTCTCAGTGAGTCTTAGCCTGACCTTCCTGTTTAAAATTCCATCAGCTCCCTGCCCGTACAGTCGTAACTCCTCTCACCTTGTTCTATTCGTTTTTCTATTGCACTAATTATCTTCAGATACTATATCATGTACTCATTTTGTGTGTATTACTTATTTTATGTCACTGCCCACTGGAAAGGAAGCTTCATGAGTTTCATTCACTGATGTATTCCCAGCACCCAGAGCAGTGCCGAGCCCTTTTATTACGTGAACAAATGAATTGACTTCCCTTAGCGAAGCAGCTCCCCTTCCCAATTTCTGCCATTATGATCCTCTTCCCCCAGATTGAAATCTTGGAATCATCTTTACTCTTTCAACCAGTCTTTCACTGTAGATAATCCATTCAATCACAGGGTCCTTTCTGCCTCGTTCTGTATTGGGTCTGAAAGTCACGTGTCCTTTCCAATTCTCCAGCTGTGTCACTTTCCCAGGCCTTCCTTACTTCTCTCTGGGAGTATTATTTATCCTTTCCCCTTCAGTGCATCTTGTTAACCTCTGCAAGATAAATCTTTCTAAAGTACAGCCTTAATCATGACACTCCTTGTCCAGTGAGCAAACTTCTTAGCCCAATATTTAATATTGATATATGAGGAACTGTGGGAGGGGAGTGATGGTGGGGAGGCTGAGGGCAGAGGAATGGAGTCCTGGTGGAGGAGAATCTGGGAAAAAAATACTTTTCAGGAACTTTATTCTTTCCCTTTAAATAGAAAAGAAGTTTTTTGTTTTTTTAAAAAAAATATTTATTTATTTGGCCACGCCAGGATCTTTGTTGCGGCATGCGGGATCTAGTTCTCTGACCAGGGATTGAACCCGGGCCCCCTGCATGGGATTGCAGAGTCTTAACAACTGGGTCACCAGCAAAGTCCCAGAGGTTTGGTTTTTCTAATTGAAATTTTTGTTTTGTTTTATTTCCTAAGTCTTTATATTGTTTTAGGTAGACACATCAAAATGTTATGAGCGCACTAAAGAATACATGATGTATTTTATGGACCTGAGCTAACAAAATACATTTAGCTCTATGAAAAGCGCATAGTAGAAAATAAAAAAACACATAAATTTCCCTTTTCACCAAATATGTATTGCCCCCCCAGATATTTTTTAAAATATTCAACATGAGCATCTTAATATCTGAGTTCTTCACATTTCTGTACTTCTCAATTCTATACAACTTGATTGTCTGATTAAAAAATGGGCAAAAGAACAACTAGAGAAAGTCCTCGCACAGAAACGAAGACCCAACACAGCCATAAATAAATAAATAAATAAATAAATAAATGGGCAAAAGATATGAACAGATACCTCACCCAAGAAGATGTACAGATGGCAAATAAACATGTGAAAAGATGCTCCACGTCATATGTCATTAGGGAATTATGAACTAAAACGATAATGAGATGCCACTACACGCCTATTAGAATGGCCAAATCCAAAACACGGACAACACCAAAGGGTGTGGAGCAATAGGGACTCTCATTTCATTGCTGGTGGGATTGCAAAATGGTTCAGCCACTTTGGAAGACAGCTTGGCAGTTTCTTCCAAACTACACCTACTAGTACCATTTGACCTAGCAATCACGCTCCTTATGTCCGCACAAAAACCTGCACACAAATGTTTATAGATGCTTTTATTCATAATTTTTTTCATAAGTTTGATATTTATTTATTTATTTATTTATGGCTGCGTTGGGTCTTGGCTGCTGCATGCAGGTGTTCTCTAGTTGCAGCGAGTGGGGGCTACTCTTCGTTGCGGTGCGCGGGCTTCTCATTGCGGTGGCTTCTCTTGTTGCGGAGCACCGGCTCTAGGCACGTGGGCTTCAGTAGTTGCGGCACGCGGGCTCAGTAGTTGTGGCTCTGGGGCTGTAGAGCGCAGGCTCAGTAGTTGTGGCGCATGGGCTTCGTTGCTCCGCGGCATGTGGGATCTTCCCGGACCAGGGCTTGAACCCGTGTCCCCTGCATTGGCAGGCGGATTCTTAACCACTGCGCCACCAGGGAAGTCCGCTTTATTCATAATTGTCAAAACTTGGAAGCAACCAAGATGTCTTTTGACAGGTGAGTGGATAAGGAAACGGTGGTATGTCCGTACAGTGCAATGTTATTCAGCACTAGAAAGAAAGGTGCTATCAAACCATGAAAAGACATGGAAGGACCTTCAGTGTGTATTACTAAGTGAAAGAAGCTAATCTGAAAAGGCTACATTCTGTATGATTCCACCAGGGAATCTGGGAAGGGCAGAACTATGGAGACAGTAAAAAGATGAGTGGTTACCAGGGGTTAGAGAGGAGGGATGGATGAATAGGCAGAGCACAGAGGATTTTTAGGGCAGTGAAAATACTCTGTAAGATACTGTAATGGCAGATACATATCATTATACCTTTGTCTAACCCCACAGAATGTCCACCACCAAGAATGAACCATAATGTAGACTCTGGACTTTAGTTGATAATGATTTGTCTGTGTTGGTTCCTCAATTATAACACATGTAGCACCCTAGTGGAGGATGTTGATGGTGGGGGAGGGTGGGTGTGTCTGGGGGGAGGGGCTATGTGGGAACTCTTCGTACTTTCCCCTCAATTTTGTTGGAAATCTAAAACTGCTCTAAAAAATAATGTCTATTAATTAAAAATAGAATGTTCAGGAGTGCCTGAACATGCCAGGGATGAAGTAGCCAATTGTCCCTGTCTAAAAATGGTCATAATTGAATGGGAAAGACCAATATGGGGACTTCCCTGGCGGTCCAGTGGTTAGGACTCCACGCTTCCACTGCAGGGGACGTGGGTTCAATCCCTGGTTGGGGACCTAAGATTCCCACATGCGGCACGGCCAGAAAAAAAAACAACCCCAAAACAATATGTACATGTGCAAACATTGGTGAGGTAAGAAATGTACTCAGAATTCTTGTGAATGACTCATCTAAACTCTCGACCTTGTGGTCCATGCCATCCTCCCTTAACTTCATTTCAGCTGCTCCTTCCCGTAACTCCACCCTGCATCTCGTCCTCGCATAGAAGTCTTCCACCTCTGACGTCATAATCCCAGCCTCCGTTCAAGCTTCGCATCCCCTCCACCTCCCTCCAGAGTCCCCACATCCTCTTTTGCACTTTGATGCATCCACTTCCTCCCACTAGCAGCCCTTATTGCCTCCCCATGATCCAGCTTCAGCCCCTCTGGATCAGCATCTTAAAACTCCCTTTCTTGTCCCTTTGCACATCCACGGATAACACCCCACGGCTGATGAGCTCATCTCTCTACCCTGCACCTCTCAAGTGGAGCCCCCCAAGAGAAAACCACCCCGTGAGGCTGTGGCCATGACATACTTTCAGTCGGACCCTCTGCACATCAGCCCTCCGGCTGGAGCTCTCCTGGCTTCTGAAACTGAGCAGCAAATTCCGGCCACGGAGACTGTATCTGGAAGGGATTGCCATGCACCCCTTCCCCCATTTAGCGGAGTCAGTGAAGCTCCTTCTCTGAAGCACATTTCACTGTTGTGGATGGAGGAATTAACGGTCTTCTCCCAGTAAACCCAATTTAGTGGCCAAGGACACCCAATGGGATTATATTTCATTTATTTCAATAACAGAAAGTGGGAGTTAAATATGGATTTTTAAAAATATAGAACACAGGACAAAGGAAAGAAAGAAGGAAACCTTAAAATCTTGTTACCAAATATAAAGGCGTGCTTGGGATAAGTACTCTCTTGTGGCCAGTCTTTTTGTCAGCATGCAGGTATTCTCTGTTTAAAAACAGACAGCCTTACCTTTTATTCCCTCCGTTTTTAATTTGTTGATTTTGCTCAGAACTGAAGATGTCAAGGAAAACGTGCTGGCGGTTTTACTCATTGTCCTCGTTTCCCTGCTCGGATTCCTGACCCTGAACCGAGGCTTTTGCAAAGACATGTGGGTGCTTCTCTTCTGCCTCGTCATGGCCAGCTGCCAGTACTCCCTGTTAAAGGCAAGAGCACATCTAATTCTTACCATCACTACTGTAGCCTTGAAATCATGAGATGATGACACAGACACTTCTCATTTGTGTTCTAGAGCGTTCAGCCTGACCCCGCCTCGCCGATCCACGTAAGTGTCCAATCACAGGCGAGTAGCTTGTCTGCTCTGCTTGCGTTGCAGATAGGGGAATGGCCAAAATAGATTCAAAAGGCGACGTGCATATCAATATGCATATATATTGAATATATAAATAGAAATATTAATGCATGGTGGCCAAGTTCAGGCTAGATCGGAGAGCGTGGTGGGGATGGTGGCAGGGAAGGGACAGGATGGGGACCAAGAGTGTGTGGAGGGCCTTTTCTATCCCACTGGACTCATGTCAGGAAAGATGGTGAGCCCAGACTCTGCAGTCAGGCTGCCTGCGTTCGTTTTCTGGTTCCTGTGTCTGATTGTTGGACCCTGAACAAAATGTGTACTCTCCATGCCTCAGCTTCCCTGTGTGTAAATAAGGATAATAAAAATGCCTATGGGGATTCAATAATCCAAGTAACGGGCTTAAAACAGTGCCTGGCATAGAGAAATTGCTTAGTAGATGGTAGCTCTTATTGGAAACCTCAGTCTGTAAGCATGAATCATTATTCTTTTTACCTGAAGCTGATCTCTTTCTCTTCCACATTTTCAAGTGTATTGTTACTTTTTACCTCATCATTTGGGGCTCATTTATATCTGACACTCTGGGCTCCCCAGTACTGCTCTCTTGGTGCCTGGGCATTCTTCCATGAGCTCGGAAGCACACGTAACATCCACTGACCTGGCTGCACCTTCCCCTGCGGTGCTGTGGCTCCAGGTCTGGCGCTCTCCCTACTGGGACCCTGGCCACATGCCTTTGCACTGAGACCACTGCCTGGTGGATGTCCCAGCTCCTTGAGAAACCTGCTTTCCTCTGTTATGGTGAGCTCCTGTGGGTCCCTGAAAACCACTTCCAGTGAAAGAAAACTTGACCTTCCCGCTACTGTGCCTTTAAAAAATTCATATCCAGGATTTAGGGCTGCTTTTACATCTGTGATAGCTCATGCTTAGCTCATAGTAATTAAGAAAAGCTTGTAATTGGACACTCACCTGGCATACATTACTATCTTGTTAAATTCCTCTGTTCCCCACAATTGGTTTACATATAATACATCTTCTTTCATCCCAGAGTCTGAATGTCAAGCTAAGGATAAGCAGCATAATGAGGGCATCACGGACGTGTTGTTGTGATTATCGTCAGGAATCTGGGTTAGGTGATGAGAGCAGAGATGTGCAGCCCTGGGATGTGTTGTCCCAGCCCACCCTAGATGCGACACTGGCGTCGTCCTGCTGTGATAAATAAGCCCCGCTTCCTAGTGACAGCACTTGGGTCACTGTCTTTCTGGGTGACCTGGGGGAGGGGTGTTGTATGCTAGTAAACATTCATTTCCTGCGTGTATTTTCAGGAATAATGCTAGGCGAGGAGGAGGGCAAGTACAGCTGCATAATCCCTGTAGATCTGTAATGACTGTTCGCAGGACCCCTGGGTCCTGCTCTAAGTTGGAGTCGTATTGTTGATATTAATCCAGTTCCTGGAGGACTGAATGCAGCTGCTCTTCCTTTATCTGAGCAAGCATGTCGTAGTGAGATAGGAAGAAATGACTTCCCTTACTGTCAACAGAAGCCACAGTCAGACATCAAACTATGTTTATTGCAGTACTTAATTTGCTTACACAGATTTTAAGTAGAATTAGTCCCAGATTTGAGCTGGCATTTCTCTAACTGTTCTGATGAGGAAAGAAAATATGGTAGCTATAAAATAGTTCCTCTTGCAATGTGGCTGAGCCATGCAGGCGTTTAGAGGCTGATTTACTGTTTAGAGATGAGAAAACCTCAGAAAGGAGATGGTCAAGAGAATGAACCCAGTCTGGTAGAGAGATGGTTCTCAAGCCTGCCACCAGCCCTGGCTAAGTTTCATTCATCAGGGGCTGTCAGATGAACCAAAGTGCTTTTCAAAACTGCATTACTTTGTTCGTTCCCAGGGAGGGCTGTTCATGCAGTCAGTTCTTGCTCTTGGAGTGATATTGACTGACTTTCTTCTTTGTTTCCTTCCAGGAGCACAGAGGTGGCAAATTTTGAGCAAGTTGTTAAAACCTGAAGATAGCACAATGATTAAAAAAAAATTTTTTTTTTTTGCATAACATTCTGTGTGCTTCAGATAGAGTTGCAGGTTAATACTGGCCTGCTAATAGTTACGTACCATCAACCCTGGGCCTGAAAGGAACGTGTCTGATTGTAAAAGAAAAGAGGTCTAGGAGAGCTTAAAAAGATGAGAATGGGGGGTAGCTCCTGGACGGGATCCGAGGATCAGAGACTGGCAACTTAGTCACGGGCAGTGAGGCTATTCCTTGGCTTACACAGATTTATACATGGGTCTAACCAACAGTATCCACTAATGATAACCCAGAAAGCAAAATCCAGTAGGATCGCTGGCACAGAGCCAGTGTCGGGGCCTTTCCCAGCACCTGCAGGGATTCTGAGTTAGGGCAGCTGGGGCAGCACTTGGGAACCTGCATTTTAACACTCCCCCACCCCGTGCTGATGGCGGAGGTGATCTCAGATCACGCCTGAGAAACGCCGGGCTAACTGGAAGCGTGCAGGTTTCGGGATTCGAATCCAGCCTCGCCATGTACAAACTACGGCATCTTGGTCAGGTGACTTCTCTGAATCTCCTGTTTTTCCTCTGTAAAAGAGGAAATAATGAAATAGGATTGTAAGGGGATTAAACAAGAGAATGTACATCCAGGGCTCAGCCTAGAATCTGGCACCGTGGGAGCACTTGACAAATGCTGGCCATTTTTGTGTGAGTAAAGTGGGGATAATAATAACAACCTCAGCTGGATTTGGTCATGAGTGAGTTGGATAATTTACATAATGTGCCCAGTGCAGGACCTAGAATATCAAGTCCTCTGTAAAGGTTGCTCTCCTTTCTCCCTGTGCTCTGCGGATCCAGAGGGCTGAGTGTACGGTTTCCACAAACCCCACGCCTAGGTCCCCAATTATTAACCTCTTCCATCAGTATGTTACAGTTGTCACAACTACAGAACCAATATGGATACATTATTATTAACTGAGGTCCATATCTCACTCAGATTTCCTTAGTTTTTACGTAATATCCCTTTTTTTTTTTTGAGGATTCCATCCAGGACATTGCCTGACATTTAGTCATTCTCTCTCCTAAGGCTCCTCCTGGCTGTGACAGTTTCTCAGGTGTTCCTTGGTGTTTGATAACCTGGACAGCTGTGAGGAGCATTGGTCACGATTTTGTAGACTGTCCCTCAGTTGGGATTTAGCTGGTGCTCATCTGATGGTTTAACTGGGTTATGGATTTGGGGGAGGAAAACCGCAGAAGTAAAGTGCCATTTTCCTCACATCATTTCGAGGTTATGTACAATCAACATGACTTAACCACTTTTGATGTTGACCTTGAACACCTGGTTAAGGTGCTGTTTATTAGAGAAATGTTTTTTTTTAAAATTTCACTGAAAATTTTTAGAAATTGAAGTATAGTTGATTTACAGTGTTGTGTTAGTTTCTGGTGTGCAGCAAAGTGATTGGTTATACATATACATATCTATTCTTTTTTGGATTCTTTTCCATTATAGGTTATTACAAGGTATTAAGTATAGTTCCCTGTGCTCTACAGTAGGTCCTTGTTGGTTATCTGTTTTATATACAGAAGTGTGTATCTGTTAATCCCAAACTCCTAATTTATCCCTCCCCCGCCTTTCCCCTTTGGTAACCATAAATTTGTTTTTCTGTCTGTAAGTCTGTTTCTGTTTTGTAAATAAGTTCATTTGTATTGTTTTTTAGATTCCACATATAAGTGATATCATACGATGTTTGTCTAACTTACTTCACTTCGTATGATCATCTCTAAGTCCATCCATGTTGCTGCAAATGGCATTATTTCATTCTTTTCTATGGTTGAGTAATATTCCACTGTATATATGTGCCACCAAGTGTGGGTCATAGAATACTTGCTGGCTAGGGTTTTACTGGGGTTCAGCTTCCTTAGGGCAGTGGGCACCCATCCCCAGATCTCCTTCTTTTGCGCCACACACAAGGGGAACTGAAGTGTATAGTTAAAAATTTTCAGTATACATCCAGACAAAATGAAAACTTTAATTAGAAAAGATACACGCACCCCAGTGTTCATAGCAGTACTATTATAATAGCCAAGACATGGAAGCAGCCCAAGTACCCATCAATAGATGATTGGATAAAGAAGAGGTGGTGTATATAAACAATGGAATATTACTCAGCAAAAAAAAAAAGAATGAAGTATTGCCATTTGCAGCAACTTGGATGGGCCTAGAGAATATTATGCTTAGTGAAATAAGTCAGACAGAGAAAGACAAATACTATATGATATCACTTATGTGTGGAATCTAAAAAATAATACAAATGAATCTATATACAAATCAGAAACAGACTCACAGACAGAAAGCAAACTTACAGTTACCAAAAGGTAGAGAGGGGGAAGGATAAATTAGGAGTGTGGGATTAACAGATACAAACTACTATACATAAAATAGATAAGCCACAAAGATTTACTGTATAGCCCAGGGAACTATATTGAATATCTTGCAATAACCTATAATGGAATATAATCTGCATAAAAAAACCCAAAACAAATCACTATACTGTATATCTGAAACTAACACAATATTGTAAATCAACTATACTTCAATTAAAACAACGTGACTCTAAATATAAACAGGTGAATTGCTAAAGCAAACAGCGAATACTTATTATAGTGAAGAGAATTCCACGTAGGTAGACATAGTGTCTCAGAGGGGCTGGACAGAGCAGCAGGCGGTTATTTTTCTACACCCTCTCCTGGTAGGAGCCCTCTTCACCCTCCTGAGTTCTTTCAGGAAGAGGTGACACCTTCCAGAAGAAGCTATTACGAATGATCTCCCCCCCACTCTCTCTTTACTTCACATGAGTAACATTCACGTCATGTGTCTAAAGAATGAGGATTGCAAATGAGCTGGGTCCCAGTGAGGTTGAGTGTTGGGCCTAGAAGGATCCAGTGGCAAATGCAGTCACCGTCTGGGTCAGTTTGGGGAGCCAGTGGGAAGTAGCCAGTCAGCCAGCGGCGGGGTCCAAGCCCTGGCTCGGCCACACTGCAAAGCCTGGGACAAAGTTCTTCCTCTTTGTGCCTCAGTTTACCCTTGGCAAAATGAGAGTAATAGTAGGACTTCTTCGAGTGGAATATTTAAAGTAGGTAGAAGAGCGCCTGAGGCACAGGAAAGCAGGATAAATGTTAGCCTTTGCTGTTTTGCATCAGCTTGTCAAAAACAGCTGACCTCTGAGTGCGGCCAGACGGGAACTAGTGCAGACTCAGCAGGTGTGAGGCAGCTCTTTTCTGCCCTCTGGGCTGAGAAGCAGAGAATCGGACCTGCACGAAGCCTGGAGCTGGCACGGGTAACGGCAGAGATGGGGTGGGGCTGGCATGTCCTGGTTGCTGACAGCCTCGGTTCAGTGCCCCTGGGTTCAGACACCCCATCTTGCTTATAACGAAACCCTTTTATCGCTGTGTCTCCCTGTCTGTCTATCTATCCATCTATATCTATCTATCTATCCATCCATCTATCTATCTATCTATCTATCTATCTATCATCTATCAATCTATCTATCCATCCATCCATCTATCTACTTATCTATCAGCAGCAAGTTTGAAGCATCTGACCAGCCCACTCTCTTGGTAAGAGGGCAGTTAGAATGGTCTGGTCCCCTAGCCACAAGCACCACTGCTCTCCGGGTGGGGACCTGTAGGTTTGGATACATTCTCTCACCTTACCCTTTCCTTGCCCTGCGACCAGAGCACCGCCTGTGAAATTGTGTATGTAGGTGGGGTTAATGGGAGACCCAAATGCATGTGTAGACCAGCTTTTGTAAAACAGCCTGCAAGATGCCCCAGAGCAGAAATCAGCAGTGCTTCCCCAGGACATTTGAAGGTGAAAAAACAGGTGGGAAACACTTGGACAAGTTTTAAAAGATTGTGATCAGACTTCACCTGGAGGAGCGAGTGGAATTCTTCTATTGAAAAAAAAAATCAATCCTTGGGAGGTTTTATGATTGAATCCTATGTGAAAGAAGGAACTGGAGAGCAGGGAAATTTTATTAGTGGGTGTTCTTAGGAATCAAGACAAATAAAAGTGACTCACATGCCATGTATTAGCGATATGCTTAGAATGGTTTGGGGACCCAAAAGATAGCATGATGGTGAGGGCAGCCTGTTTCTAAGGGAGCCTTAAGGTTTGTCTCAGAAATTACAAATAAAAAGAAAGCATTCCCATGCCCAATAAATAAAGTTTGACTTGGATGATCCAAGATGATATCTTAAATTTGTTCAAAGCCAGAGACTTTCAATTCCTGGAAAAAGTATTTTTAACCTTTTAGTAACAGAAAGAATCAGGGCAAGTGGGAAGTAGCTATTTAATTATATTTCTGAAATGGTATCAGTTTGAGGAAAGATCTCATATGCTTGTGTATTTGTATACTAAGTGGCTATCTATACCAAGCAATTTATTTTGCTATTCACTTGATAAGAAATGCATTAAGATTTCACTTATACTTTAGTTTCAATTTTTTTTTAAATGCAGAGGACGTATCCCCTTACCCATTAATCTATGACCTAGTTGGATTCAAAAGGAAATTTCATAAGAGTACAAAATATTCCTTTAAGACTGAGTCTGGACTCAGGGCCAAACATAGCCAGCCCCCATGGACAGCCTGTGTTTTCCTTTCTATTAAAAGATGGTCTCAGAATAAGACTATTTCTATTATAGAAGCAGTGGCAATTTAAATTGCATTTCTAAATATGTTCAAGTCAGTGACTTTAAAAATTCATATCCAAACTTGTATCACTTTCTTTTTTTTTGACATATTTCCTAGTCTTTTTATTTTATTTTTTTAACACCTTTATTAGAGTATAATTGCTTTACAATGGTGTGTTAGTTTCTGCTTTATAACAAAGTGAATCAGCTATACATATACATATATCCCCATATCGCCTCCCTCTTGCGTCTCCCTCCCACCCTCCCTATCCCACTCCTCTAGGTGGTCACAAAGCACCGAGCTGATCTCCCTGTGCTATGTGGCTGCTTCCCACTAGCTATCTATTTTACACTTGGTAGTGTATATATGTCCATGCCACTCTCTTTGTCCCAGCTTACCCTTCCCACTCCCCGTGTCCTCAAGTCCATTCTCTACGTCTGTGTCTTTATTCCTGTCCTGCCCTTAGGTTCTTCACAACCCTTTTTCTTTTTTCTTTTCTTTTTTTTTTTTTAGATTCCATATATGTATGTGTTAGCATACGGTATTTGTTTTCCTCTTTCTGACTTACTTCACTCTGTATGACAGACTCTAGGTCCGTCCACCTCACTACAAATAACTCAATTTCGTTTCTTTTTATGGCTGAGTAATATTCCATTGTATATATGTGCCACTTCTTCTTTATCCATTCATCTGTCGATGGACACTTAGGTTGCTTCCATGTCCTGGCTATTGTAAATAGAGCTGCAATGAACATTGTGGTACATGACTCTTTTTGAATTATGGTTTTCTCAGGATATATGCCCAGTAGTGGGATTGCTGGGTCGTATGGTAGTTCGATTTTTAGTTTTTTAAGGAACCTCCATACTGTTCTCCATAGTGGCTGTATCAATTTACATTCCCACCAACAGTGCAAGAGGGTTCCCTTTTCTCCACACCCTCTCCAGCATTTATTGTTTGTAGATTTTTTGATGATGGCCATTCTGACTGGTGTGAGGTGATCAAACTTGTATCACTTTCATCTTGACTTTTTATACTCAAAGTAGTTCATGAATTGCAAATAATATTCTCTCCCTAATTCATTTTTGTTGGTTTTTTGAACCTTATGAATTGTGCATTGATTTGTGAGATGTAAATTAATTCTTCATTGACTTTGCCCTGGAAAGTTGATGTTATAGCTTTTCCTTAATTTTTCTATCCATTCCAGAAGAAGAATAAAACAATGTGTCCGCTCGCCTCTTAAGAACATTTTGAAGGCTAAGATGAAATCGGTTAAGTTTTTGGTCCTCCTCAGAGGACAATGCATATAAATAGCAAATGTTTAAAAATTGATTATTCCACTGTGCTACACTGAGACATTTTGTGCAGTCTCTGCAGGTATAATTTGGCACCTGTATTGTCTTGCTTTCTAAGACATAAGGAAATTGAAGCCTACAACTTATAATTCTATTTCTTGTTAATAATGGAGCTCAACTTAGAGCATGCAGAGCAAATAGTGGTTTAAATTAGTTTTGCACTTGAAATGAACAACACAAATGGAAGTTTCACTGTGGGGGAAGCATTGAATTAGATCTAGATTTTATCCAAGGCTGGTAATTACATTTTCAGGTAAATCTTGCTGAGTCTGAGAGACATAACATTCTTTTTGATATTGTTATTCTTCTTTGACAGAGTAAGCATCAGGGTATTTTTTTTTTTCCCTTGGTGTTTTGTGTGTATGAATTATGGCGGGGGAGGGGTGAATTGTTATATGGTGTAAGTTGTATAATATGGTGTAAATGATTGACTATGAGGCTTTTGTTATTTAATCAAAATTAAAGGTACCATTCAGAAATTGTCTTTGTTTTCTAGGGACACAACCAAATCATAACATACAGCAGACCAATCTATTTTTGTGTGCTATGTGGCCTTATTTTGCTTCTTGATACTGGGGCCAAAGCCAGGTACCCTCCCACTTACATTGTGTATGGCCTGAAGCTCTTCTCTCCAGGGTCTCTCCAGTCGGCTAGGGACCTCTTAATAGGTGAGTTCATTTGGGGGTTGTGGGGAAGAATATAGAGGTGGGAGGATATTTCTTCCCGTTATTTTCTGAATCCCTCATTGGAGAAACTTTCTTACTTTATTATTGGATCGAGAGATGCGCATTTTTCTCTTGGCTTGCATGCTTTCAGAAGACGGCCTGGGAGCCAGAGCCCCAAGCATCCAACAAGGGACGTATTCTAAAGGATGTTGATATCTACGAGCAGGGAGCTGCAGCATCATAATATCTGAAGACTGGTGGCTGAGGTGCCTGGTGTGTGGCGTCAGTGGGGCTCCCCAGGGTGGAGGCGATTTTGCCATTAGGGTGGCAGCCACAGCCCTACCTGCACGGCACAGATGCTCTGGTAACACGTGAGTGGACGTGGTTCTCAGTCCAGATGGAGTCCTGGATATGCTGTCACCCAACCTTCCACTGGTGCACTTTACTTGCCTTAAGGTCTAGGCAGTGTTTGATGTAAAATGCTCCATTTACACAAGTGACCTTCATAATATAATGGTGTAGAGCCCCAGCTTCGGAGCCAGATGGCTGGCTGTTTGAATTCCAGCTCTGCTTCTTTACTAGTTGTGTGACCTTGAGCAAAATTCAACTGTGATATGGGGACAAAAATAGTACACACCACAGAGATTGTTGCAAATTTTAGATGAGTTGGTATATTTAAACACATAGAAACGTGCCTTTAACCAGGTATTAGCTATTATTATCTTTATTATGCAAAGAGGCTGCCCCACTGTGGGCCCGCAGCTCCGAAGACTTGACTGACAAAGCTCTGAGAATTCTTGTGATGACATCCAGAGGTTTCCACACCTGCTAACTTGTGATTATCTGATCCCATTGACCAGATGAGTTGATAAAGGACAGTTACCAAAGACACCACCCCCTAGATCGGTTACTTGCCAGCCAGAAATTTTACTCAAGAGGAGATTGTCAAAGCCCTCATTAGGACCAGGACAAGAGAGAAACAGGAGCTGAGTACATGTGAGGTTGTTTACCATCATGTGTCTGAAGATGCTCTTGTGCCTGTCACGCGGAGGAAGTGGTCCTCCTCTGACTGGTGCTGGGGCATGTGGAATAGCGGCTGGAGTTGTGCCTTATGGGTGATAATCTCTGTTCCCCACTGCCACTCTTGGTTTCTGCTCAGACCACCAATGTGCCACAATGGAGAGAGGCGCCAGAGGAAGAGGGGCAAGGGAGACAGGAAGATCTGCTGTCTGCTGCCTTATTCTGCTCCCAGGGAGGAAGGGGTTGAATGAGAACCAAGGGTAGGAGATGAGTCCAGTGGCCATTGAGCAGGTGGGAAGGATGGAGAAGCTCTTTGTCACATGTCATCCAAGAAGAGAACATCAGATAACAGAACAATAGAAGGAGAAGAAAGCACAGTGACAAGAGACAAGGAATCTGGAGGATAAAATTGGCACAAGAAGAAAGACAAAGTCAGTGGTGGGACTAGTTGCTTTTGTAGGCTGAGGGGTGAATTAAGGAAATGGAAACACTCAGGGTGATATTCTTACATAATTTATTTTCCTTTTATGATCTTTCATATATGTTCAGAATATCACTTCTCTTTCATTATAAGGAAAAAAAAATTTTTTTTCCCTCCGGGAGGAAGGTGAAGGGCCTTCTTAGTCAGTGCTCATTTCCTTTGCTGACCTCTGGGCTGAATTTTTTATTATTTTCCATTTGGGTAACTTCAGCAAAAGCCTATGAGCGAGACTGGCTTTGTAATCATCCTTTGGATGAGAAAGCCGAGAGGTCTTCAGTTCTTAAGAACCGTATTTCCAGAGGAGCAGTAACAAAGCTAGAGCGTGCCCTGAGGAATGTGGCCACATGGGCTACACTGGGTCTGCAGATGGGGCAAGGGAATGGGGGCGTCCAGCCTACAGAAGAAATGCTTGAGTCCTAGAGGCACACGTGATGGCTGTAGGTGGTTAAAAGGCTGCCAGGTCGAAGTGGGAGGGATTTTATTCTCTGTTGTTCTCTGTTGGTGTAGCTGTAGCAACTAGTCCCGGTGGCTAGTAGGTGGATTTCGGCTCACTGGAAGCCTGGTGTTGTGGTTTGGTTTAGAGCTGTCCAATAGGGCCGTGGGTTGCCTAGTGATGCGAGAAGTTCCCTGACGTGGGAAGAACTCAGGCAAGATGAGACAGCCGTCACTTGTAGAAGGGTTCCACGCACTGGATGGGTTCTTTATCAGATGGCCTCTATGGTCCTTTTTCAGATGTGAGAGTTTGATGTTTTATTTTAGTCTTTAGGACCATAATCCCTTACCTACACTAACGCAGCTTCAAGGAGGTAACCCGTGGAGATGGTGGAGGTTTTGTAACCAGTGACTGAGATGGATCCACCCTCATCTGCACTCCGAGACTCACATTTCCACGTCTTGTGTAGAGACTTGTCTCTTGGCCCCAGGAATCCATGTCAGCACGGCGTGCTAATACACAGATACGGCATGTAGGGGACACACAACGTATACAGTCATACCAAGTTCATAGTCTTGGTTTTACTTCCATGTTATTTTAATTCTGCTTACCTCCCCCAAGCCCCAACCTGCAAATATAGTAATGAATATTACTATTCACATAACGGAAGAAAGAAGCAAGTTCCAGTATTTTTATTTATGCATTGTGCTTGGAAGGAAACGGAACTGTACCAGAAGTTTCTGCATTTATGGTAATTATTAGGCAACATGAGGAGTAGGCAAGATGTGAGGGAAAATTACAGGCGCTCTCAGCAGGACGCTGACAAGAAGAGGCTTTGTGCACAGGGAAAGTTGCCAACAACCACAGGGACTTCTTGATTGTTTACTTATGGAAAAAAGGACAAAATCATTTCGGCAACTTCAAGTGGAATTTTCTAGCCGTCCTCCTGATGCTTCTTCATTCACGTGTGCTGCACCCTGACATTCGCATGGCCTCCACCTTCTTCTGGTTCCACCTGCACGGCTCTGACTCTAAAGACGGGAGGTTTCCTCTGTACTTCACCCTGGGGAAGACCTAGACCCTGGGCTCCCCGTCAACTGCTGTCCGTCCTGTGCGGTGTCATCTAGCTCCTGCTCTGCAGGCACAGCCAGAGAATCTTCAGTTAGGACTTCCTCGTGTCTCGTACCATTTTATTTTCCCCCAGCATCATTCATCGTCTTCCAGTTCTTTGCACTTTATTAGTTTGGGTTTTATTGCCTAATGTATTTCTTATAGAGAATACTTCTTTACCCACGTTTTGCTGCACAGTTTCCAGTATTTGTCTACCATTATTATATTATTTCACACCCATACTTTTCCCTGTAGTTCTTCATTTTTGGTATAGTTTTCACTGCACACAACACTTGAGAATGTGGACTAATGCCCATGAAGAATGCAGCGTACCATCTAATCTTCATTGCTGGGTTTTGAGTCCCAAACTTAAGAAAAGAAGAACTAGTCAGTTTGCTTAAAATCATATGAATTGGGCTTCCCTGGTGGCGCAGTGGTTGAGAATCTGCCTGCCAATGCAGGGGACACGGGTTCGAGCCCTGGTCTGGGAAGATCCCACATGCCGCGGAGCAACTAGGCCCGTGAGCCACAACTACTGAGCCTGCGCGACTGGAGCCTGTGCTCCGCAACAAGAGAGGCCGCAATAGTGAGAGGCCCGCGCACCGCGATGAAGAGTGGCCCCCACTTGCCACAACTAGAGAAAGCCCTCGCACAGAAACGAAGACCCAACACAGCCAAAAATAAATAAATAAATGAATTACTATTTAAAAAAAAATCATATGAATTAAAATGTTGATGCTCAAAACTATATGTCCTGCTATTAAGTGTCTGTTTATTTCTTATATCTTTCCTTTCATATAAAAACTGAAAAAAGAAATTGTCATATAGTTATGACTAGCAGATCCGCATTTGTGTCTTACTGCTGACTTTGTTTTCTTTTTAAACTTTATTGAAGTACAGTTGATTTACAATGTTAATTTCTTCTGTACAGCAAAGTGACTCAGTTAAACATATATATATCAGTATATTCTTTTTCGTATTCTTTTCCAATATGGTTTGTCACAGAATACTGAATATAGTTCCCTGTGTTATACAGTAGGACCTTGTTGTTTATCCGTCCTATATGTAATAGTTTGCCTCTGCTAATCCTAAGCCCCCATTCCTTCCCCCGACCCCCCCTTGTTATTGCCAACTTTGATTGAGAAACGTATTACTCACAGATGCTCTGGGTTTTCACCATATAGTTAAAATCTTGCCACAGACAACATTACAACAAAATCACCATGTGTGTCAAACTATGGCTCCAATCCCAAACAAAGGCCCGTTTGTCATAGCCATGTTCATTACATAAAATTTTATTTCCACACATTGTTGGAACAGTTTCTTGGTATTGTTGTAGTTGGGTTTGCCCCTTTTTATTGTAGCGGGGTTAACCCACAATTAGCCAGAGAATGGGACACATCAATACTCTCATCGCTACAGTTTCACTGTGGAAAGTCTGCATTTCCAGTTTTTCAGAAATAGCTGAAACGCGGTCCCCATCCTCCCTACCTGCACTTTTCACTGCAGTTTATACATGGGGTTTGGACGTAGTTCCATATTTAGGCGTCTTAGATTTCAAATCAAATTTCCTTAGTTTTATTAGGGGTTACCAGTATCAAACTTCATTGACTTTCCACCCAATAAACTGAGACAGAAAGGTAGACAGATGTACTGTGGCACCACTAATGGGGGTTTCTGTGTTTCTCTGAAACCCAACTCAAATAGGATCGAGAAAGAGAGAATGATGGAGAAATTGCTGTAAAATGCAGCTCAACTAGGCGTTATTTCCCTGAACAAATGATCTCTGTGAAACATTGAATTATAACGTATGGATGTTTCATCCAATTGCACTGTTGCGGTTTGGGAAGCTGGCAGTCTTCCTCTCCTCAGGCAGGGTCCCTTTCATCTCCCAGGTGACCTGCGCCACCTGAGAAGCAGGCCCTTCCGTGTCGCACCGTCATGGCCGTGGGGTTTCTTAGTTCATCACCACTCTCCCTTGCTGCTCTGTGGGTCTGAGGTTCTGACTGAAACCTGAGTCTCCACCAGGTATTTAGATCAGAACAGACGCAGCAACTCAAGCCCTGGAGGTGACAGAAGCACAAAACAAGGAGCCTTGCAGGAAGAGACCCTCTTAACAACTGTGCTTGGGTTTTGCACGATCCTGTAATTTTCCTGGTCCTCTTTTCCCATCTCATTTCCCCTAAGTCCAAGTCTGTCATTGCAAGCTGAAGGCCGATCTACTCTCTACCCACCATCCCCATGTGTCTGCTCAGTCCCAGGCCCGCCTCTTCCTCAAAAGCAGCACCTTTATTATTTCCACGGGCCTGATTGGCTCCACCTCCAGCCTCCTCTAGTGGGTAGGGGAGAGGAGGCCGTATTGCCTCCAGGACCTGGGCGGGATGGGCTGGGCTGAAAGGGGGGAGGGAGGTGGGACTGCAGCAGGAACCTCGGCCACCTTTCCTGCCCGCTTACCGTCAGTTTTGTCTGTTCACTTCCAGTATTTCTATATTGCTTCCCTGCAATCTCCCTCCTTGGGCTCTTCCCGCAGATCAACACTTTCTGCATCTATCTTTTGGAGCAAATTGACATGCTGTTTTTTGGAGGTTCTGGTAAGTCTTGTTCATTCTGTTCGTCCTGTAAAAAATTCTGAAGTTCAGATAAGGGCTAAATAGCCTCAGGCATGGAATGAGATCTGGACAGTTAGGTGTTCTTTGTCCTGAGCCTTTAAAGGACTTCAGCTCCGGTCGGTCAGGTTGACGGTGGGCCGTTCTAGATTCATTCACCCAAATTGAAAGTGGTCCACCCAGCTTGACACAAGCGGAAAACAGGGAAGCGTAGAATTCCATGAGCTTTGCTCTAGGTTTAAGGCTCTTCTAACTATTCTTTGGAAAAGCCGTATGTGTGACTGTGTGTGAATGTGAGTGGAGGTGAGTGTGTGCGCCGTGTGTATTTGAGCGTGTACATGTCTGAGTTAGTCTGGGAGCGTGTGCGTGTGACATTGTGACTGTGTGTGGTGTGCGGGCCTGTACAGACAGGTGACCTATGTCCTTTAATTTGGTGTGTACTTTAGATTCCAACCAAGGTGGATAAAGCTTCATCTAATGCTTACTTGGAGACTTTACCCAGATTGCTTACCTTTAAAGTTTACTCTTCTCTAAATGGAGACTAACATGCTGATCTCATAGGGTTGCTGTAAGGATTCCATGAAATCAGTACATAAAGCACAAGAGCATAGAGGGCAATTAATTACTGCTGCCACCTCCTTGTACACACACAGACACACACACACACTCACAGACACAGGAGTGCTTTCTTGTTCTTTTTATCTATCTATCTGTCTATCTATCATCCATCTCCCTCTGTCCTTATGTCTGTCTCCATCTCTTTCTCTGTCTCCATCCCCATCTCCGTCTCCATCCCCATCTCTATCTCCATCCCCATCTCCATCTCCATCTCCATCTCTCTCCTTTCTTCTGTTGAAATCGCCGTCCCTGATCTTTCCTGGGCCAGCAGCTTCCAACTGTAAGCAACAAGGTCTCCCCACCTCCACACTGACTGGTTCACACAGCCTTCCAAGAATGTTATCAAAAGTTCTTTCTATCTGTGGTCCTCCTGAGTTGTTAGTTAACGGTCAGTGTCTTTCTTGTACTAAGAGTCACCCAGGGCTTTTTGACTGCCCCGTAGATTGATTTTTTGCCCCTTTCACAGGCATTTTGCATTTGAAAGCTACAAACTTCATTTCTTCTTCTTTTTTAAAAAATTTTTATTGGAGTATAGTTGATTTACATACAAACTTCATGTCTTACAACATTTACTGAACGTGAGACTTGCCAATCTAGAAGGGAACTCTTGACGTTTGTGTTCCAGCTGTTTCGGGGATGCTGTCGGCTGTTTACAGCGTGGCCCGGAGTGCTTCCGCCGCAGCTGTGCTGCACGTGTTCTGCTTCAGCGCCGTGAAGGTAGGTATGAGGCCCAGGGCCTTCCTCTCACATCCACTGAATTAACTGTATTTTAAGTAAACAAATGTCTCCTCCAATTTCAAGAGAAATGGGATCTGAGCACATTAGGAATAACAGGGCCTGGCGGATGAAGCCTCAGTGGTTTAGAAGATGCATTAAGATACCCGATTTGCCACGGAGCACAAAGCCCACTAGTCTGACCCCCTGCCCCCTCCAGGTGTCTGCCTGGCTTGGTGAGTTACTGACACTGGGCGGGGCTTCTGCTTAACATGGTAAAGGGATACAGTTGCATCAAGCTTTATGGACAGAGAACAGGAATGGCTATGACAGTAAAACATTTTAGAATCCAGAAAACAGATGGACCATAGATTTATCCAGATGGAGAAAGTTAAAACCCAGCCTGGCAGCAAGGGAAACCTACGATGATGAAAAAACAAGATAAGCATTAACTTTAGGAAAACAGCAAGAGGTATCAGAAAAGCAAATGGTACATGCGTAGCTGAGCTGTGAATAATATTTTGTATCTATGGCGATCTGAATAAGAGTTATAACTGTAATGGCAGAATGGGGGAGGTGAATGTGTGTGTGTTTGTGTGCATGCGTGTGCCCCTCTTGGGGAGGTCTTTTTTTTTTTTTAACATCTTTATTGGAGTATAAGTGCTTTACAATGTTGTGTTAGTTTCTGCTGTATAACAAAGTGAATCAGCCATATGTATACATATATCTCCATATCCCCTCCCTCTTGCGTCTCCCTCCCACCCTCCCTATCCCACCCCTCTAGGCGGTCACAAAGCACCGAGCTGATCTCCCTGTGCTATGCAGCTGCTTCCCACTAGCTATCTATTTTACATTTGGTAGTGTATATATGTCAGTGCTACTCTCTCACTTCGTCCCAGCTTACTCTTCCCCCTCCCCGTGTCCTCAAGTCCATTCTCTACGTCTGTGTCTTTATTCCTGCCCTGCCTCTTGGGGAGGTCTTTTTTTTTTTTTAAGGTTTTTAAAATAACAATTATTTCTTAAAAGTTAACATGTGTATAATAGGAAATCAAAGAACACAAGAAGCAAAAAACAAAGTCATCCATCATCACAAGTCTTGGGGAGGTCTTAATCTTGTCTTCCACATTAGAAAGTCAGCAAATAATATCTGAAGTTGAAAAAAAATCAAGAAGTAACAAAACAAGCATGTTATCTGGAAATATGGAAGTAAATAGATGATGAAACAGGTGAAAGTCCCTGCCTTTGGGAAGCAGGAGTTGGAGCAAGGAGATGGATGGTGTGGGCAGGGGACCACTGCTGTTCATCTAGGCATGCAGAACTGCAGAAGGGCCATGAAGTCTGAAAACAATAGCACATATAACGTGTTCAGGGGCATCTTCAATCAGTAAAAAAGTAATTAATTTATAGTATACATATTTCTTGACTTTATGGACACCCTGCCTTTAACGTGTTACACCACAAGTACCTCTTTGATAAAATAAAAATTAAATGTAAAAGAGTAAATAGTATATGTTCCAAAGGGTTTTAAATATATATTATATGACATTTATTAATTAACTTTTTAAAAGATTAGCTTAAAATCATATTAAACTCATCAATGTCAGTGGCAGAAAGATAATTGTTTATTCCCCTTTGTGGAAGAGAGGAATTCAACAATATTATCTTCTGATGCATCACAGTTGAATTTCTCTGGGGTAATCAATGGCATAATTCCCTCCCTCACTCCTTCCATCCTCTTCATGTGGATATTCTTTTTTTACATTAAAAAAAGAGAGAAGAGAAGGATCTTTTTTCTAGTACACAACGGTAATGTACATGCTTCTGGTGGCTCTGTTTGTTACCACATTTATACTGTCATGTAGAACAACAATTATATAATTAATCAGTGTTTCTGGGTTCTTTCTTTTGAAATACATTCTTTTATTCTGTCACAAGACCCCAGGTATTTCATTCAGGAAAACTCCTTAGGTATTTTCTGAAAACCTCTTTCACCTGCCCTTTGTTAAAATGACTGCCTATAAAATTTTGGGGCACAAACTTTTCCCTTACAGGACCCTTTATAATTTTCTCTGTTGTGTTCCAGTCTCTTTTTGTTTATATATTTATTTTTTATTAATTGTTTGAAAGTCTGGTTCATTGAGATATAATTTGTATGCTGCAAAATTCAAGTTTTTAATATATATAATTTGGTAAGTTTTGATAAATGTATATAGTCATGGAACCAATGCCACAATCAAGTTATAGAATATTACCAACTCAAAGGTCCTATTGTATCCCTTTGTGGTTTGTCTCTTCTCCCTATGCCAACCTTTGACCACCACTCATCTGATTTTTATGCTTATAACTTTTAAAAATCAACTTTATACAATAAAATGCACTAGTTTTAAATGTACAATTAGATGAGTTTTGATGAATGTGTCACCATCACAGTCAGTTCGCTTTTCTAGAACTTCACATAAATGGAATTATGCAATATGTAGCTTTTGGAGCACTTCTTTCAATTAGTGCAATGCTTCTGAGCTCCAACAATGTGTCAGTAGTTTATTTCTTTTTTATTGCTGAGTAGCATTTCTGTGGTTATTTACAGTTATTGAAAATTATGAATAATATATATATATGCATATAACTTTATAAGAAACTGCCAAACTGTTATCCAAAGTGTCAGTACTGGTTTCCATTCCCCCTATAATCTTTGAGATTTCCAAGTGTTCTAAATTCTTTCTAGTACTTAATGTTGTCAGTTTTTAAAAGTAGTAGCCATT